>NW_023416307.1:100562479-106494979 GCF_014176215.1 Rousettus aegyptiacus | reverse complement strand
ATCAGGGGATTGCACAGTTTTCTCTTAAACTTCTCAACAAACCCACTCTTGATAGCCTGTCCTTCCCTTAATGAGTTTTTAGATTTCTCTATGGTTAAGGTCTTCTCTGTCTTATTTCTGCCCTCCGTTTGATGCTTTTGAAATCTTAAGCCCTTGGTGCATCTTTCTTTCTTCTTTAGTCACCAGCCTATCTAGTGGTCCCAAGTGATCAGTAGGTCATAAGTGTTTGCAGTCACAGATCTGCCCGCTGCTCCTGTGGTACCAGGGAAAGTGTGAGCAGATGCATGAAACAATTTCTTTCAGTCAGCAGTTGCTGAGGGCCAGGGCGTGGCTGGAGGAGGGGAGGGGAATGTGAGTACTCATGATTTAGAACCCCCTCCTCCACCCCCAGGCTTGGCCTGCATCCCCCACTCATGGAAGGGCCATTTCCCATCCCTGACCACTCCATAAGCCTGGCCCAAAATGAAGAACAACTTCTCTGAAACCAGCTGTTCCAAAGAAGGCCATGATTGATTCTGTTTTTCCAAATCACAGAGGCTTTGTTTTCATTCTAGGGATTTGTCTTTGAACATCATGGTTAGGAAGTGACAAGCATTGCAATAGGATTAAATTCACTTCTCTTATTGACTCAGTATAGTTACAAAAATGAGCCTGATCGAGATAGAAACTCAGTTTGGACCTTCTAGTCACTGACTTGCTCATTACACTAACTTCTTGATAAATAGTTACCCCAATAAAGACGGACATGAAAAAGGTAGTGAAGGGGCTAACCAGGAAGCAACATTTTTAGAAACACGTGGGGCCAATTTTAACTATCATTTGCTCCATGGGGGATTGTGGCTGAGTTGCCACAAAGCCTAGTGCTAATTGAAAGGATATGCAAAAATTTAAACCAGTTGAAGATTGTTTGACAGAATGTATTCTGGGCTTACACCTACCCCATGCTGCTTTCCAGAATCTATTAGCCCAAGTCAACAAGCAGCCCACACTGAAGTATTTGCTCAGGAAACACTTGACTACACAGGGCAGAAGCTAAATGACTCTCCAGTGGAAGAGAGCAGGCAGCCAGGACCTGGAGACAAGCTGATTTCTTTAGAGATTTCTGACGCAGCCCTGCCACTGCCAGGCACTGTGCCGACAACTGGGAACAAGACCTTTCAGGGAACACTTCACAGGGGTATTACATTGTACAGGGAAGACATATCACTAAGTCAGCATAGACATACAGCTATTACGGACAGCTCTCACGAGGCAGGGAAGAAACGCAAAGCTATGATAGAGAATAAAAGACTGGCTCTACCTTGACAGAGTGTTGGCAAAGAACCCTCTGTCAGGTGATAATTAGGGTGTGACCTAAAGGATGTGAAAGAGCCAGTCAGGCCAGGGTGGGGTGCGGGGGATGGTGGGGAGAGAACACTAGGCAGAGGGAAGAACAACATTTTGTAGCAGAGAAAGTTCCATGTGCTCTAAGTGACAGAAGGATAATAAGAATGGGACGCCTTGGGCAAGGAGGAGAGAAGCAGAGATGAGGCCAGGGAGGTGAACAGGAGCCAGAGGGAGGTTTTTCTAGGCCACTTGGGTTTCAGAGTGTTGCTCCTATGCGCGCAGGCAGGATTACTAAAGCACCTGAGAGCACAGGGGAGTGCAGAGCACTGACTGAAGTGCACCTTCCAGCTCGTCCTTTATGGTTCTTTATGACCGTGCCTCTTCAGGCAAGACCCTGAACTGCGTTGTGCCTCGGCTCCCTCATTTGTAAAATGTGAGTAATTGTAGAATCGGCCTCATTAGGGGGAAGGTGAGTATTAAGTGGATTAGCACAGAGTATTCAGAACAGTGCTGGTGCAGTGAGGTCGGAGGCGATGTTCTCGTTGTTCTTCACCCCATATTTGCCACCTTTAAAACACTTCATTTGTGTTGTCACATATATTGAATCTAGGCATTTTATGCAAAATTTCAAGTGGATATTAGTTAGAGAAATTTGCTCAAGGTTGCACAGAGGCTACTTCGGAACTCTTCCCCTACCACCTGCTTTTATTTTTGTGAGTAGAAAGTGTAAAAGGAATATGGCAGGAGTGCTGGCGGTCAGAGATCTGAGGGACAGGAGGCTACGATCTTCTTAAAACGAAAGTTTGCATCCACTCCATCTGGGGTTGGGCCCGAGATTCTGAATTCGTAACAAGCTACCAGGAGATGCTGATGTGGGTCAACAGACCCCTCTTGGGACAGTGAAGGTCTGGGGTGCATTCCTTTATCTCATGAATTTGGAAAGAACACCTGGCATGCCTCATTTCTCATTAACGCATCCAGGAACGTGTGATGATAGAAACCATCCAGAGGGCTGTATTGTAATGTCCCACACCTCTGGCCAGGGAGCCAGGGAAGCAGGAGACCTTAGAAAGAGAGAGAAACAGTGTGGCCTTCCTCTATCCTGTTCCATCCTTCTCCACTCATCAAGTGAAGCTGCCACCAACTAACTCTCTGCTTCTGACAAGAGACCCAGCAAAGCCAGAACTGGTTCTTAGAGAGCATAAAGACATTGAACCTGGCCATGGAAACTTCCTTTCCTGCTCTCATCTCCAGTTCCTGTCTCAGATCGTCTGTGCCCTTCACCCGCCTTCCTGAGGCAGCTTGGGCTTGGCGAGGTTCACCGTCCGCACAGATGGAATAAGCAGCTGCTAACCTGGGAGGAGCTGAGACTCCAGCGTCCTCCAAAGGCCCTCAAATCTCTCTCCTCCCACCTTGCCAGCACCACAGGGATCCAGCCTGGGAGTTAAGGAAGCTTTTCCAAACTATCCTCTCTGAATTATGTGAAGGAGGATTCTGTAGACAGATACGTTTGGCAATTTCTGAAGGACTTTTTAAAACCTTCCACTGGCTTAAGTACAGCGGGAATTTTCAGAGAGAAGACAGAACATGCACTATTTCCCATACTTTGACAATAGAACCCCTTCCCCACCTGGCTCCACACTGACTCAAAAGAACACGACTTGGGAAATAGTGGCCTATCAACATTGATTCCTGTTAAAATCCAAAGGTATGTGCATACAGTTTCTATCCCGGTCACTGTAACAGTGGCCAGAAAAATTAGAGCCTGAGGCAAAAGGAAATAATCAGCAAAATGGATCCTGTCTTCATTGACAAATTTTATATTTTGTTAATCATGGATTTTTTTGCATGAATTCTGATTCTTAAAATAACTGCACTGAAATATTGCATACCTTGATTACTGAGCCTTTGGGCTCCCTTTCTATTACGTACCCACGGCGGTGACACAGTTGCCTCACCCTGGTCCTGGTTCCACCCAACAGGCCATTTACCTTTCACCTCAGTCAAACATTTAATTTTCATTTGTGAAATCCATGGATTACATATTTCCTATAACCTGTGTGTACCAGGGTAGTGGAAAAAGTACAGAGGGTCCCCGACTTATGATTTTTTGAATTTACAATGATGTGAATGCAAAATGTATTCACTAGAAGTCATACTTCAAACTTGAAATTTGACCTTTGCCTGGCTAGAGATATACGATATGATACTCAGCCATGGTGCTAGGGAGTGGCAGTGACAGTAAATGACCAACACTCTACAGTGTAGTTTTAAATGCATTTGGCATTACACTATTTTCAGCTTATGACAAGTGTATTGGGATGTAAGCCCACTGTAAGTCGAGGAGCATTTGTAATTGTCCTGAATGGCAAAGATCTAGAGTCCAGTCCCAACTCCACTGCCAAGTACTAGTAAGATCCCGAAAGCCTCCGCTTCTCTTCTCTTCCGAATCTCTAGCAGACTCTCCAAGTTTCTCCCAGCTGAGAGTGTGTGATTTTTTGGGGAAAGACGGAGGGATGGTTCAAAATGTTCTTTTTTTTTTTTTTTTTAAATTGAAATGTACTTAACATAACATTAGTTTCAGGTATATAACACAAAGATTCAATATTTGTATATATTGCAAAATGATCACCGCAGTAAGTCTAATTATCGCCCATCACCAGACATGGTTAAAATCTTTTATTTTTCTTGTGATGAGAACTTTTAAGACCTATCTTCTTAGCAACTTTCAAATACACAATACAGTGTTATCAACTGTAGTCACCATGCGGTACGTTATGCCCCCTCAGGATTTATTTTATAACTGGAAGTAAATTTATAACTTTTGATCACCTTCACCCATTTCGGTAAGTCTGCGATTTGGAATCTATAATCCAAGATAGCTACCTCCCATGATCAGATCAGTGTGGATTGTGTACAGGTACCATGGCATGGCCAGGTCCCTGAGAGAATGGTGCCAGGGAGAGGTAAGTTTTGATCAAAGCGGTAGAAGGGAGAGAAAGGAGAGGTATTAGGATGCTGCCAGAGAAGTCAGTTATGAAAACACTTAAGGGGTCCTTATAGTCAGGGGATATTTAGGGGTGTAGTTTTTTGATACAAAGGAAAGAAAAGTGAGAAAACTAAACCCAACGTTTGTCCACTTCATCATCTTTATTTGTGCAAATCTACCTCCAGGTCTCAGTGGATCGCATAGGACCTGCTACTCTGAGCTTTGCCCTAGAAAGTCATAATGGAACAGCCCAGGCCCGGTGTATGACAGAGTGCGGTCCTGGCACCAACTGTGTCAGAGTCACCGGGGGGCTTGTTTAAATGCAGTTTCCTGGCTCCCGTCCCAGACTTACTGCATCAGAACTTCTGGGAGTGGGGCTCAAGAATCTGCATTTTCAACCAGTTCTTCAGTTGATTTTGGTGCCTTAAAAAAAAAAAATGTACTGCTTTGAAGTCATGTGAGTGGGAAGAAGTAAACAGGTCCCCAGCACCAGCTCTCCTCACTTGCAGGCAACCTTGGAATCTGGAGTCTGAAAGGCTGCCCGGTATGTTACTGCCTCACCAGCGCCAAGCAAGGTGCGAGGATTCTGTGACCCGCCAAGCCCCAAGCCGCTGTCAGACACATGATTTCCAGGACAATTTGTTACCTTTCCCGCCAGATCTTGGCTGGTGAAAACTGATGACTTAATTCCCAGGCCCCTGTCACTAAATGTGATCCCTGTGCCAACCCAGCTAGGGTGGATGGCAACCCAGCTCCCCTGGAAACTGTTCAGATGGCTGGTACCCGAGAAACCCATCAAGATGCTGGAGACTGGTAGAGAGGGAGGAATTTTACTTGGTGTGGCTCCAACTCTTGGGCCATCATTGCTGTTCTCTGTTCTGTGAGCACTTAAATCCCACAAACATCGGAGCAGGTCGGGGAGCACACCGGGCATGCTGTGCAGTCCTTGTCCTCAAGCAAGATTTTGTTCTACCAAACACCAAGCTCAGAGTTCTTAGTCTTTTGATGGAAGTACGAATTTATACAACTTACAGGAAGGCTGTGGAAAAACTTGAATAAGCACAAAAACTCAAAAAGATGTTCACGGAAACACAAATTTTAACAGTGAAAAATCTGAAAAATTCCAGCAGTAGGGGTTGTTTTAAAAGAATGATGGTGATACCACACAGTGAAATACCATATAGCTTCATGTAAGTTAGAGCTATATGCACCAATAGGGAAGGATGAACGAGGTATACTGCTAAATATAAATACAAAAATGAACTGTAAAATGGTATAACTTTTTTGTTTGTAATTATATATCTGTCAGTGTATGTCCAGAGACAAATACCAAAAGGAATAGTGGTAGGGGGAAGAAAATTATGGGACAATTTCAATTTATATAGTACATGTTTCTGTAGTTTTATAATTTTTAAATAACTATTTTTGCTTGTAATTAGAGAAGACGATCCAGTCACATGGAAAAGTTAAGAGCCTTTTGCCTTGGCCTACCTCCTAGGAGAACCAGATACAAGCTGCTTTCTCTGGGGCTTAAATAGCCTGGGACAAGGATATTAAGCACAAAGTCTGGGACATTGCGAGGCATGGCAAAGAAAATAAATACCTCCCGAAGTCCTGTGCTAAGTTATTCAGAGCTGTTTCGTGCCTGAAAATATCTGGAGCTCATAGGGGAGGCATGAGAAACCAGGGCACCTGGTTGCAGATCTCAATCCACCCCATCTCCACCCACATCTTTACCCCAAAGCTCTGAACCCAAACTCACCCAAACAAAGGACCCACTTCCTCTGTAGCTGTTTTTTACGTAGGAGCCACCAGAACATTTTCCTGTGATCATCACTAGTGGCCAAATGATCCTGCATGAGGCTGTCTGCAGCAGTGGTTACAGGCTCTAGACTCAGGCTGCCGCTCATAACCTTGTGATCTTGGGAAAATCTGTTAACCTCTCTAAGTCTCTGTTTTCTCAGCTGTAAAATGGAGGCTCATTCATTCAACAAATATTTCACAAATGCCTACCGTGTTTCAGATTACCAAATACTATGTGTCAGGTAGTGCTCCAGATGCTGGGGCAACATGGGAGGGAGAAAATAAACAAAATAAGTAATAAAATATATATTATGTCAAAGGCGGCTAAATGCTATAGAGAAAGATAAGGTGGGGAAGAGACAGGGGCTACATCAGGAATAAGAACAGACCCCACTCATACGCAGTGAGCTAATGCACATAATGCTCTAGCATAGCCCCCACCCCATAGCAACTATGGGATATATAACTAGTGTTATTATTACCACTACAATTGTCACCACCACTGTATACCCACCCCCAACCCCTGCTCTGCAGCAAAGTCCTGTCCTCTGTAAGTTTTTCTCCACTGGTATTTCACGAGTGGTACCCTTTTGAATATTTATCATGGACAATGCATGGTGCTGGACAACTTTACATATCCAACCTCATTTTATTCTCATGAACTCCCCCAAGAGTAGGTATTGTAATTTTAATTTTTCAAAAGAGGGATCTGAGGGTCTGAGAGGCTGGTGGGGTGGGGGGGTGGGGGGAGGTCTCCCAGATCACAGAGGGAGCATTCAAATCCTGGTTAGCCTGATGGAAGGCAGAGCTCTTCTGCTCCTGAGGCCAGAAAGCTGGGTCCTACTTGCCCAGCTCAGAGCAGGCAATGCCCTTCCTGAGGACTTGGCAGCTGTGCCCTCTGGCACCACTTTCTGCCCGGTGAACCTTGCCAGGCCATGCCGCTGAAGAGAGCTGGTGAAGGCAAACCTGGAATCCTGACCAGCTCTCTTTTTTGGTCCCCTTTTGTGATTTTGGGTCTCCCAATCAAACAGACTCAGGAAGAGGGCAGTAGGCACCAATTAAACTGGAAGCCTTGACGAAGGTGTGGGGGTTGAGCAGGAATAGATTGAGCAGTTGAGGTCAGGACTCCAGGTGATTTCCTTATATTTTATATGATTACAAAAGTTCCCCTTCATTCTTTTTTATTGCAGTTTGCAGCCTTTCAGGCTACTCCCGTGGAGCGAGCCTCTAGCCTTACAAAAAAAAATGGGGGGGGGGTCTTGGTGGTGGAAGAAGGAGAGCAGAAAGAGAAAGGGGAGAAAGGGCTGGCGAGGTCTGATAATGCCCACAGCCAAACAGCGGGGCTAGGAGTGCCCACCTGCTTTCTCCACGCCTGAAGCGACTGAGTCCTGCAGCTGGTTCGGCATATATATGGAACTTCTCCACAGGTGAAAAACTTCTGAAGATAGATTTAACTTCTGCTGCTAATACGATATAGTGATTTTGACAGTCAAACCCGGGGATTATCAAAGTGGAGAGTGGAGTGGCTATGCGTTCCTTGATCAAGGGAGAGTTACAGCATGAGGGATGGGCATAGGCACTTTAAAACGCATATTTAATATTCTAATACAACATTAACTACTATTTTCACAGTACGAACTAAAAAACGGTAGCTTAGCAGTTTAGGGTTATGGTAGGGATTCTCACCCTCAGTACTACTGACATTTGGGGCCACATAATTGTCTGTTGTGGGCGAGGGGCACTGCACTGTAGGATGTTCAGTGGCATGCCAGGCTTCTACCTACTAGATGCCAGTAGCATCCCACACTCTTGTGACTCCTGGACATTGCCGAATGTCTCCTGGGAGGTAAAAAATCACCCTCGTTGAGAACTATGGGGTTATGGTTAAAAGTACAGGACTCAAGCACTGGGACCCTGGTTCAAACCCCCTGCTGTGTAGCAAACCTGAACATGTTACTCAACATCTTCAAATCCTGGCCTCCTTATCTGTGAAATGAAGGTGATATGATACGTAGGCTTCACAGCATTACTATACAGATTAACTAAGAAACATATATATTAGTAGTTAACACAATGTCCCATCTAAAAGGCTTCATAACTGTCAGCTCTATTGATGACCTGAGATCTTCATTGCCTTGGGGATGTACAGAGGATAGTCTCTGGACAAGAGAGTGGGAGTGCAAACGATCAAAAATTCCAGTGGGGTGAATGTGTGAGGATCTCATGCTTTGTTTATTAAAAAGAAGGTATGCCTTATTTAAAACAAAAACAAAAACTTGAGAAACACTGATCTGAATCACTATAAAGCTAAGGTACAGAGGATCTTGGTTCTATCACAATGAGGAAAAGCAATGAACAGGAGGAAGAGGCAAGACCTGCCTGTCTCAGTTGGGTGCCCTAATCCTGTAATGGCAGCTGATAGGTTGTTTGGGCTGAGCCCTGCTGGTGCCCTGGCTGCTGTGGGTGCCATATGGGCCAGACAGCTGTGAGGAAGAAAGCAAACAATGAAAATGGGTGGGAGCTAATTTTCTGAGGTGCTTGCGGCATGTGGCAGACCCTGCCCATTTTGGTTTCATCTGCTGATGTCTCTCTGGAGTAGTCTACCCATCAGAGAAAGACCTGAGCTTTGTGCAAACTCCCTTTTCTCAGCCAAGATTAAGGGCTGATGTCACCCAGAGCCCCTCCTTCTAGATCAAGAGCTCTTATTCTATGGAAGGAAATATGGAGTAATGGTTACATAGGTAGAATGGCAAACTCTATTCAGCTATCCACTAGCAAGTGACCTGAGATTCTCTGATCCCTCATCTCCAAGATGGAGATAACAGCAATCATTGTTGTTTACTGTAGTTCAGTGGTCCCCAACCTTTTTAGCACCAGGGATCGATGCTCCTATGAGACTCTTAACGCCTGATGATCTGAGGGGAAGCTGCGGCGGTGATGCTAGCTCTGGGGAGCGGCTGCAAATAAGATGCAGCTTTGCTCCCTTGCTGGCACTCACCTCCTGCTGTGCAGCCAGGTACTGGTCTGCAGCCCCGTGGTTGGGAACCCTCATTGCAGTTCACTTGATTTTTCCGTTTCAGTCCTTAGCTATAACAGTATTAAAATACATAGGTCTTGAGAGTATTCCACATCTTTGTTGATGATGAAAACAACACACATTTTTGAGTGTTTATTGTGATCTAAGCATTGTATTAAGTGATTTCTTATTTAACCCTATGAAGGGGTTGTTATAGGTGAAAGAATTCAGGCTCAAAGAGTTTATGTAATTTGCTCAAAGTTACTGAGCTGTTAACAGACAAAACTAAGTGTTGAAAAGAGGTCTGACTCTTGAGACTACTACCTTAGTGGCATTTCTAGGTGCTTTGGGCAGGATTAGGTGGAGCAAAGATGTTACTAGAAAGCATTTTGTATGCTCATAAATGAGAACTCTCTCCCTCAGGATGTGTGCTATTTCACAGACAGAGAAAGAAAGGGCCAAACTAGGGCACTAGAAGCAGAACCACCCACAAATCATCTCAGAAGCTAGAAACATATGCACCTGATGAAGAATCTGGATTTGCCTCAATGCAGTGCTTTTCAATTTTTTTTCTGCTATGTAGAATTATTGGGAAACTGTAAAACATCCCTTTACCTAGTCCAAACCTCAGAACAGTTACACTGGAATCTTAGGGAGGGGTCCAGGCATTGTTATTCTTTTATACTCCATATGTGACCAAGATTGAGAAGCAGCGTCCTAGAATTTTAGCATCTACCTTATATCTTTCCAATAGGTGCCCAAACTCGGTTAAAAGAGATATAGATGACCTGGTGATGATTTTCTTTAGAATAAGTGTGAAGTATTCACACTAAACCTTCTGAATTTGAGGTGGGAATTCCCATGAGATATTCGCTCCCTTATCCCTGTTATCCAGACAAAGCCGATTGGCAGCTGTGGTCCTCAAACGTGTGATGACTCTCAAGATTTGTAAGGACAAGCCTTGGTCAGCAGTCACTGCATTTGTCCTAAATTGTGAACTCAACTGGCCTCCTGCCTTAACATTGTGATGAGATGCTAGAAGGACGATGTCACATGATGAGTTCCCGCCAACAATGCAAAATCTTCCTGCTGAACTCCTGGACACTGGGATTTTGAGGAAAGGGGAAAGATTCAGATCTTTGAAGGTGAGTGAAAGCCTTCTGTAATTATGGAAATATCCACCTGGGAAAAATGACATCTGCTCAGTCTTTCCTCCTAAGGACCAATGAACATATCCAAAGAGCCCTGGAGTCTGTTAGCCATGGTCAACACTGGCTAATTTGTGTAATAAAAAAAGAAGGGGATTTATGAATCATACTTCTCTTTAGTACTATGTTTCTAAGACTTACTGTTTCCTTAAAGAAAGGCTTTTGCTTTAACCAGATTTATATGTTAGTTGTTTGGCTAAGCCAGGATACCTGAGGTAAATTTAAATGTACCATGTATATATAATCCAGGCTATGACCAAACCAGAAATCAGCACTGAAAGGAGAAATAAGTTATAGCAATAAAAATATCAACAGAAAGAGTTCACAGATTTTAACAAAACATTTTTTTGTTGTTGTTTAAATGACATATTCTTCCCTCATACTCCTCAACACACATATTTTTGACCTAATCCTTCTTTGTACTCTTGCATTTGCTTCCTTAACCCCCTCTGCGAGTAATCTGACTTTTTCTATTTAAGATACCCCACTGAACAAGGGGACCAGGACAGTGTTCTCAGAGGGAATCCAGTAAGTTGAATTTGAGCCAGCAATGAAATGTGAGTGCTTCACAGCTTCAAATATAGCTCTCTCCCCTAAAGACAACTATATTCTCATTACACTGGCCTGCTTTCAGTCCTAGAACTGCACAAGTTCTCTGTTGCCTCAGGGCCTTTGCATATGCTATTCCTAAAGCCTATAATCTCCTTCCTCTCCTCCTCCCCACCCTTGCAAGGCCAAGTCCTTCTCATCACATTCTTGTCTTAAACATCTCTTCCAAGAGCTTTTTTGTGTTCTTAACCCTCAATATTTTCTGTTCTTCACCTTGCTCATTTCTTTCATAGCACTTATCACAATCTGTCTTTATGTATGTGTTTGTATAGCTTCTGCTAGATTATAAACCATCTCCATCCTGTTTTTCCCTGAAAGCTGAACCAAGGGCTGGCTCTCTAGTTGGGGTTGACTAGTCAATCCACTGGCTTCTAGTTGAGGTTGACTCATGAGGAGATCCCAAGGCAGAAAGTGAGCTTTCTCAGGGTATTTCTTACCCTGGGACCCTCTGCCAGACTGTAGGTTGGCTATAGTTCTCTAGCTAAGGCCTCAGTTCCTACCCAGTGGCCCTCCTTCATTAGGCTTTTTAAAATGATCCTCTGAATGTGCCATCTGTTTCCTTCTGGGGCCCTGACCCACACAGGGACTGGGACTGATTTATTTACCAATGTATACTTGGCAACTAGCAGAGTGCCTGGCACATGGTAGGCGCTCAATAAATATTTGTCGAATAAATGAATATAAAACAACTCAGAATCAAGATTTTAAAAATGTTTTTCTCTTCTCCATTCTTGTTTACAAAAAATCGTTTATCAAACTCTGGTTCAGAAAACAGATAAACAGGGTTGTTGGGCTTGTGGGTGGGTGGGGGAAACATGCCAGGACAGGTCCTGTTTAGATGGCAACTCTAGAAACCCAGAATATTAGAGATATATTTTGAGGGGATGCCGTAAGGGAGGATGAGGCATCTTGTGCAGTCTCTGCAGCTGGGATACACAATATCAGGGGCTGGGCTGAGAGTGAACAACATGTACATCTCAATGTTCCCAGGAGGACTTTGGGTTCAGCTGCTGAATGACAATGGGGTTGAGGGGTGTAGAGAGGATGGCTCTCTGTGAACCCATTAAGAGTGTCTATCATTTTCCTTTTGCAGCAGTTCTGGGGCTCAGAGAAAACCTGGAATAAAATTTCCTCCAGTTTGATGTGTTCCATCCAATATTGTCAGACAAAGGTGTGTCACTCAGATGTCCCTACTACAAAGTTCCCCCAATGATAAATAGCTTCGGAGGGTAGAAGTGACAGAGGAAGCCATCTGCTTCTTGGGCAGCCCTAATCATCATGAGCAGAAAGAGAGCCACAAAGGACAATGCTCAGGTGACAGAAGACCCAACTTCTCCTGGTGATAGTTCACTCAAGGATGATTAGCTTTGGGTTGGATCCAGGAGAGCTTTATGAGACCCTGGGGCCAGGCTGGAATTCCTCTCCCTGCGGAGGGGCCCCAGGCAGACAGGGCTAGGCAGGGCTCCTTTCTGGAGCTAATAATGATCTCAGCAGAAAACTTCCATTGTTGCACTCTCCCCGTTGCCTTCCTAGCTCAGGGCCCAAAGCTGGGCCTATTTCTCATCCACGTGCTCGAAGAACAAATTAACTCCTCTAAACTGTGGCAAATGGGAATTCTCTGAGAAGTTAATTGATGCTAGCGGGGAGGGAGAATCAGCTAAGGGAAGGCTGAGGTCTGGGAGCAGACAGTCAGCTTTCTCACATGGGGAGGCCCAGTTCCATTAACACTAATAGGTGTTACCTGGGTATAATTAGGACACAGATTCTGGTAGCCCTCTTTTAGCTCAAAGCTGGAAATTGAGATTCAGGGAGCAAGGGATCATCTTTCTGGCTCCTAGCATTACCGAAGCACACAGCTCCCTAGTTGTGGGCATCAGGATGGGTCTGGATCACTGCTCTCGACGGAGCCGCCAACGCTCACACTCACCCATTGGTTCTGGCCCTCTCTTTCTATGCCTATTACAATGATTTCTAAGTTCATGCAATCTTCCCTATCCCTGTAAGTGAGCAATGGGCTGAGACAGAATTAAAAGGAAGGTGGCAGGAGGTCGGCACTTTGGGGCACCTAATAATAAGAGCGATAATAAGTCTCAAATATTGAGTTTGCCAAGAGCCAGGAATGCAATTAAGTGCTTTCTGCATATTACCTCATGCTTCACAGGAGCCCCATGTGGTAGACATTTACATTTACTCTCAAGGAAGCTGAGGGACTGAGAGATTTCAGCCATTTGCCTGTGGTCACACTGCTAGAGAGGTGATGGGATTTCAACCAGGTCTGTTCGACTCATAGCCATAAAATCCCCGAAAGCTGAGGTCAGATCAAGAAAAGGATTCTTTCAGTTGAAGATGGGGCTTCTGAAACATCCAGCTAGGCAGGACCTTCACACGATATCATGCTCGCCTCAGATTTGGTTCTGAATGGCTTTGATGGGGGCTGATGATTTCCAACGGAATTCTCTGTGTCTAGACCGGGTTTCTCAACATTGCCACTACTGGTATACGGAGCCAGAAAAGTCTTCGCTGGGAGAGAAGGTGCTGTTCTGCGCATTGCAGGATGTTTAGCAGCGCCCTTGGCCTCTACCTACTAGAAGTCAGTAGCACCCTGCACCCCAAGTTGTGACAATCAAAAATGTCTTTAATATTGCCAAACGTTCCTGTGGTGGCAAAATCACCACCCCTCCCTACCCCTTCCTACCCCTGCTGAGAACCGCTGATCTAGACCACCCCACTCACACTGGGTAGTGTTTGTGTAAGAGAATGCATCTCAGGTAATGAGAATTTCCCCCTTGATCTAAGACTCAGCATCCAAATTTAAAGAAAGAAATATAAAGGATGAGTTATTCTAGGCTCTCTCCTCTCCTTTCTCTTCCAGCTCAGAGCCCAATCTGCTACCAAGGAAAAGACACAAGTAAAGTCTGAAATGGACTTTTCTGCCTTTTAAAATCAACACTTCTGATTTGAAAGGCAGCCATCAGGAAGTCTGTTCCTGTTGGGGTGAGAAACCTTGGCAAGATCCAGACTGCTTGCTGCTAGGTACTTTAGAATCACTGCCAGGGACACTCACCAAAAGCACAACACCAGAATCGGAAGTAAGACCCCACAGGTGTCCTTGGACTGTTCACACCCTAAGGGAGGCAGATTTGACTGGGTAGGTCTACTAACTCCAAGAAGCAAGAATCCCTTACACTTCGCACAGCTGAGAGTCAAGGATTTGTTCCAAGGAAAGGCCCAGAGAACAGAAATTCACAAAGAACAGTTTCTACACCTTTGTTCAGGGAGCAAAATGAACTCGTTTTTGCCTCCACTTCTTTTGCATGGTAAAAATAAGAAAGAAAAGAGAACGAGAAGCTGGATAATTTGCAAACTGCAAACCAAATCCTTGGGTAGCTGAGAGTTGAGAACGAATATTTTTTTGGAATAGAGAAAAATGGGGGAAATAGGTCCACTTTAGCTAAGTGGATGAAGAATTCGGCATGACATTTTTAAGCTGTTAAAAGTTTTTATAGCAAAGAAAACACTAGGCTTTTTCTCAGTAATTTTGTGTTGGAAGACAAAGGCTTTATCTTCTAGACTGTGCCCCGCCTGTTTGCTCAGCTTGATTTGTGACAGCTGCCTCCCAGAAACATGTCATGGTCTGGTTTTGATTTGGGAAGGGCAGGCTAGCGGAGACGCCTGCCAGAACAGGGTTAGGGATGAACACACACACACACACAGACACACACACACACACAGACACACACACACACACACACACACACACACACACACACACACACACACACAGCTACCTGGGTGCTCAAGGTGAATCTGGCAAAAAAAATTGAGGTGGGCTGGTGAAAATTATCCTAAGTTAACAAACAAACATCACATCAATCAACCTAAAGTTCTTATGAAACTTTGGTTTAATGGCCTTTTAATTTTCACATTGATTTAGAACTGAAACATGCCGTACTTGAAGATTAAAGTGTGCCATTGTCCTCTTTCTCTGCTGCATTCAGTGACAATACCAAAACCACTTGGCAAGTATTAATCTCTTTCATATTTAATCCGTACTATGTAATTAAGAAATATATCAACCATATGCTTCAGATAATATGCTCCTAACTCATTAGGATGTTATTTATTGTACAAAGAGTTATTTGATGTCAGGGATGTCTTCAGAATTTTTCAGAAGATGCATAATCTAATTTTTTTTTGTCTAAACAGAAGTCTGGAGTCAGGGCTAAGAGGGATGCAAAGGGCATTGCAGGAGAAAGTTCTGACTTTCTCCAGTTAGGAGCTGGCTTTCTTTAGCTTGGAGGTCCTCAAACTTAGTAGGCCTATGAATCTCTCTGGGGGAAGGAGGCACCTGTTAGAAGTGCTAATTCCCAGGTATGAGCCCAGAGAGTCTTTTTATGGGACGAGGCCCAAGAATATGCATTGTTGACAAGCATTCAGATGAATATAGTGTAGGTGGTCCCTAGATTACTCTAATTGATGGAGTGGATGGTTGACTGTTTACACGGAAAAATACACTCCTGAAAGCTGGCTTCAGGTGGCCTGTACTAGGAAGTGTGGTTTTAATCACATTAATTTCCCAGTGAGAGATACTTCATGTATGGGTTAAAGAGAGGCGGTTCATAGTTGGCACAGAATCGCCATAGGCCTCACGCACCACCAGAACACTTTGTAGAGATGCTTTCTAAGTAGCCAAGTTGAGAAGGTCAAGGATCTGATAGTCACTCGCCCACAATATTTAGAAGGGTTGCTTATGTTTATCAAGAACAGGAGGTTAAAATTTTTTAGTGATGGAAGTCAAAGGAAATCAAGACTTAAATACAAATAGGTTTAGAAATGGCCTAAATGTTCAATTCAAGATAACATCCACTGAATTGAATATTAATGCAGTCACTAAAAATGATGGTTACAAAAGCTATGAAAATAAATTGATGACAGAATGCAAGTGAAGAAATTCAGGACACAAAATATGCAGTCTATTCACAACTCAGAAAAAATAACTCACCAGAATATAGGAAAAAAAACCTGAAAATTCACCAAAATATTAACACTAGTCAAGTGTGAGAGTTTAAATTTTTTTCCTACTTCTTTTATTTTCTTAATTTTTCTCTTCTACATTAGCCTAACTGCCCATACTGAAAAAAAAAAAAATCATAAAAACCTGAGTTTCAAGGCCATTTTCAATTAGTTAAGACCTATCTCGTTTCCTTTTGTAAGATTCCCAAATTCAAAGGTTCTAAGAGAAACGTACACACATTCTTTAAAAATCCACTCTTTAAAACCATCTCTCAGTCTGAAGAGCTCATCACCTACCAGCCTCCACCCTGGACCAATTATTCCAGTGTTGCCTTTTCAGTAATAAAATGAATAAAATCAGCAATCTTTTCTCTCCCGTCAGCAACCACGGTTACTTACTCTGGGCACAGATGACTGCTCACGCCCAAGGAGGTTATAAATAAGCCTCCTGAATGGTTATTAAAAACCAGGACATGGGAAAAATTTCTCTGGACCCAGAAAATGTCAGCGAGGCTATGTCACGTAGCAGGAGTGCATCAGCTACTATGAGTTCGACTGTCCTGTCTGTCCACTATTCCCGTCTCTCCCACCTGGCTCTGCAAATGTCCTCTGCTTCCCCACATACCTGAAAGTGAACCCAGAAATGAAATGAGGAATAAACAGCTTCTCTCATGACTTTCATTCAGCTGATCCCGGTATGTAAGCCTGGTTCAAAGCCATGAAATGCCCACGAGAGGGTATGGCTTCCTTAAGGAGCCATGGGACTAATCAGAGGTATTCCTGAATCACATCCTCAACATTGAGTGAGAGGGTTCGAATCTATCCAACCTGCGCCTCCAGAATATTTTCTTGTTGGCCTGAAACCCCCATATTGAAAACTACCACAGGAACGTGCCCTAAAGACCAGAGCTTTAACTCCAGAAAACCATGGCTAACACACATAATGGACATTTGATATGAAATTCAAATGATAAGGCTTCTAGAGGAAGGAACCACATGAGGGGAGTCAGCCTACGGTTCAGTAGTAGATGCCTATGGTTTTTACCTCCTTGCAACACAATTCTTCTTTCTTCAAAGCCACTACCTTGATTTCTCTGTAAGAAGCCTACCACCTCCATTCTCAATCCTTGAAATTTCTTTGGCCTTAACCCCACACTACCTGGTTCCCAGGATGAGCACGTGACTTAGGCCTGGCCTGTCTGAGCAATCATCTGCCCTGGACACAGGAGTTATCCATTTCACAATTATTAGGTGACCCAAGTCAGGCAAATGCAACTTAATTCTAGGACTTTTAAGACAGAGCAGTTCCCCTTCCCCTTCATCTGATGCTAAGGAATGTCACCCTGGAGCTGCTGATAGTTATCTCTGCTGCCCTTGGGAAGAGCCTGCCTGAGAATGAAGCTAGTATGGAGGAAACTAGAACTAAGAAAGGGAAAGAAGCTGAGTCCTGATGACACTTGTGTCCAGCTATGCCTGGAACTAAAAATCTCTGAGGTTTGTAGTTACTTGATTTAGAAAAATATCTTGTTTGTTTTTACCAGTTCAAGTTTGGATTCTGACACTTGCAAACAAGAGTTCTGTAATTCCAGTGAATAACAATAATCCCTATGCATTTCCCAAGTAGATACCAGGCTGTCCTGGGGGCCAACTGACAGGGCTCAAGGTGAATTCAGTGTCCTCAAATCTATGAAACCAGATTGGGCCACACATCTTCCCCAGAGGAGAGAATGAACAAAAAGATCTGGGTGGTGTAATATATGAGCATTTATGAGGTACGGCCACTCAAGCACTGGGCGCCGGCTGGTTAGGCGGTTTTACCCAACAACTGAAATAAATTGGGTCAGAGAATGGATATCCAAGTTATGCAGAGGAACAGGAGAAAAGTTCCTGCCCCAAATTAAATATAGAAATATTTTGAATTATACGGATTAAACAACATTTCAGACATTCTTGGTAAAGCGAACTGTTCCATTTGTTGTTTCAGACCCCTACACTGCTGATTTCTCATTCTCTTCCAGTTTGCCAGCAACACTGAAAAATCCCATTACCCCCCAGCAATCAATATGTCTTGCTGTTGCACAACCAAGGTTCCCTTGTCAAAGCGAGTAGGTGAAGAGTGTGAAAGGTGTGGACATGCCACAACAATGCAATACTGATCAAAGCCGGCAGAAGGCCTTTTCAGATTTCTGTCCCTGGTCTGCAGCCACACTCTTATTCATTCTGGTGTAACTCACTGGGTTAGCACTCAAGTCTCATTTGCTAGCTGAATGAATGAATGAATGAACAAATGAACAGAAACCATCTTTCCCTTTACCTCGCTCCCACCCACACCTGCATTCCCTTCTTATAGGTGCTAGCTCTATTTGACCCAGCCACACCTTACAGAATCTGGCTGATCCTTGAGGAACAGCCCTATTCCCAGCCTCATTATTCCACACCAGGACTCTTCTCCAGGGACCAGGTCACAGTGTCCAGTTGTCCTGTCACGTGGTTTCTGCTTGCAGCTAACAGGTCCCAATTCCAACTCTACCCTACACCTGGCCTCAGTGTGTGACTTGGACCCTGATTCCAACTTGCAATACAGCCTTAGTCTTCTCTTTTCTCCATCAGTCCCTCCTGCCTGGGAGCTACACCTGGGACAGCTGTACTTGTCTCCTTTGTCTTTCCTACCTCTGACTTGGGCACATTATCTTGGACCACCACCTTTGCCTCTTGCACTCAGCTCTCATTTGACACCATGCTCTCAAGCTTCCCTCTAGCCCTGCCAGAGATACACAGACACATCAACAGTCTGCAATAGGAAAAGGAGTTCTTGTCCCTTCACATAGAGTCATGGTGCAAATCTACTGATGATGATCACCACCCTTCCTGTGGAGATGTGTGTCAGGGAGGTTATGAGCAAGGGCTCTGTAGTCTACCACACCCTGATTCACACATCCTGGCCATCAGTGATGATCGTGGGGAGGTCACAACTTCTATGAACTTTAGTGTACTAATCTGTAAAATGGGTATAACAATCAAACTTATCTTACAGGGTCGTTGTGAGGGTTTAAAACAATGTTATACATGAAGTCATTAGCATGTCAGGTCACAGTCAGTGGTCTATTATGATTATTATTAGTTATTATCATCATCATTGTCCACATCTGCCATGGTATGTAGTGGTTAAGGGCACAGGTTCTGGAGCTAGAGCCTGTGCCCTTAACGTTTGAATTCTGCTCCTCCATGTCCAAGCTGTGTGGCCTGTGTCTCACTTACATCACCTATAAAATGGGAATAACAACTCTATCTGCTTTGTAAGGATGTCGTTAATTCATGTACAATGTTTAGAATTATACCATGTACATTATAAACACCCAATAATATTAATTGTTGTTATTACTATTTCTAATACTATGATCGCCCAGGCTGCAAACAGCTTTAGAGTTGCGTTTAGGGAACGGCAGGTTAAAGAGCTTCTGTAAGGCTCCACACGGTGGTGGTATAAGTGGTGTCTGTGCCTGCCTGACTCACTCTCTGTGAGCATAATGGCTGGACTGTGTTTTCCAAGAAGGGATAGATGGGACACTCCCAGTTCTAAACAAATGGGGACGTGCCACAGCCCAGATCTAAGGCTGGCAAACCACTGGGGCAATCTGTTTCTCAAGATCTGTTTTAAGGAGAAATGATGGCCACTAAAAGATCATGCTTCACGCCATATTAAACACTACAGACTTATTTAATAAGATAACTGACTGACCATGGAAGAAAAAAAAAATCATTATCCTGAAATCGAGCTTTCACTGAAGGATCAAGGTGTTTTGACTAAGCATTTTGTGACGCATACCTGTTACTCAGAGACTGGGATTGTAGGATTTAAAGATTCACAGTCAGTTTAGAATGCTGCCTTCGCAAAAGATTATTGAGTTTTCTAGCAAAATTCACATGCAACAGTGACGGTCGGCAGTAAAAACAGCAACTTCCCAAGTCTAGTCAACACCATGTCCTTGATGTACGCTACGTGCAGCATAGGATATGAAAGGCTATCTCGGGTCTGTTCTAGTGACAAACGACGAAGCGGCACTTCGACTATTAGCTACAATCTTTCTTCCACACTATTGTGTCTGACAGATCCATGGAAACATAGAAGCACAAAATAGATTTCTTCAGTTTCCTGTTTCTCATGTTCTCATGCTGGTTAGGAAAAAGAGGAGCCCAGGGGAGTATTTTCAAACCTAAAAATAAATGCAAACCTGCGCAGCTGGTGGATGCTGGGAGATGTCAGTAGCTAAAACATTCCTAGAGGCCAAAATCATGCATGCTGCAGCATGTTTGGAATGAGAGTGAAATAATAATAAATATCAGGTAATCATTATAGAGGGTCATATGAATGAAGAACTATACTGAGTTTAAATGCATTATCATTTAATTTGCACAAAAACCCTACAAAAGACATACTATTATTCACTAAATTCCAAGGATGAGGAAATGGAGCCATGTAGTTTAAGTGACTTGCTCAAGATCACATAGCTCCTACATGACAAGGCTGGAGTTGAACCCAGGGAGTGACTCCAGAACTGGTACTCCAAACCATTAATAAATTAAGAGTCTGAAAAGCCAGTGTTCCTGAGAGAACTTCCAAAGGCACTAATGATGGGGTTAAAATTGTGCCCATCCTAACAACTCACATTTGTTGTCTGTGCTATCCAACGAGATAGCTGCTAGCTACACGTGGCTATTGAAATTTAGATGACAATAAAATTTAAAATTCAGTCCATTGCTGCTGAGCACTTAAAATGTGGCTAGTGTAGCTGCCGAACTGAAAATTTAATTTCGTTTAGTTTTTATTTATTCAAATTTCAACCTTCACATGTGGCTGTGGCTACCATATTGGACAGTGCTGCTCTGAGGAATTTTTCTTTGCTGTATCAGACGTGGTTCAGAGCTGCTTTCAAAAACCTCAGAACAGAGTGGCATTAGTTGTTTTGCCCAACGAGCCATAGAAAATCATGGGGCTAAATTCCCTGCCTCTTCCTCAGGATCAGACTCTATGTTCTTCAAATGTACCCATGGCCTTCCCAACATTTCCCAACCCCCAGATCTCATATTTCCTCATAAGTCATAATGTGAGGACAATACGATCAGAACAGACAAAACCCAGGAACAACTGTCCTCAGACAACGCTTGTATTAGCATCAGCAGGGAGCTAGTTAAAATGCAGGTTCCTAGGCCCCACCTCTATAGGGTCTGATGCAGGGGACCTGGCGGAGGCCCTGGTGTCCCTATTTTAATCAAGTGGCCAAAGATTCTAATGCAGGTGGTCTAGCTTCAAGTAAATGCTTCAGAGGCTGAAATACTTATTTCTCTCCTGGCCTCTTAAATAATTATAGCACATAAATCTTTTGAGAATAGCATAAACTGGGCTGGAAGCCAGGCAGTCATCACTCTGCACTAATTGCTCACTTCTATGACATTAGGCAAGGTGCTTAGTCACCAAGGCCTCATTTTTTACATCTGAAACATGGGGGTAAAGATATCTGCCATTTGTCCTCTTGGACAAATGAGAACACAGATGTGAAAGCACTTGAGGGGGATAAAAGTTAACACACTGTATAGATATCCTGCAACTCAGAGACATGTTGTGCTTGTTAGCAGAGAGTTTAAATAGATTTCACACTTTAAAAACCCACATTTTTAACTTGTCTGAAACAAGTAGAAGATTTGACAGAATGGGACTCATATCAGACTGATAGTCTGGTGTGATTAAGAGCATTGCTCAGGGGTCATATGCACGGGTTTGAATCCCTGCTCTACTTTTTAAAACCTGGGTCAAGTCCTTCAGCCTCAGTTTCTTCAACTCTGAAGTGAGAATTTTAATAGTCTATCTCTTTCTTAGGGTTGTGAGGATTATATTAAGTGAGTTAATATTTATAAAGTGCTTAGAACAATGTTTAGCACCTGGTAAGAACTATATAACTGTTAGTTGAATAAATAAATATCCCTGCACGTGGCAACAGGCAGCCGACACTGAGAAGTGGCTGTCCCCTCCAGATGGGACTGGCACGCACCAGTTTATCACAGTCTCCAGCCAGGCGCATTTGACTATGGGATCTCTGTTGTATGGGGTAGATGTGGGGGCAAGACCTCCATAAGTGGCAGATACATTTAGTGTATCTTAGAGCAGTACTTCTCAAGCTATCCATGGTGAAGGATCAGTTTTTTTCTTTTCAATCCATTGTGGATTGATATGTGGTCTTCCTGCACATGACTGATAAACAGCACATGCTACATACAACTCACTCATGCATCCTACAGCATCCTCACTGGTCAGTACTGGACTAAAAAATGAGCCCAATGAACATGCACTTGGCTACTGCAGCAATTTCAAATTGCTCTAAAAAGTTTCTAAATGTTGTCATTTTAGTACTTATCTCGCTGAGGACTGTGGCCAACCCTGATCCTCAAGCTATGCCTTGAGTAGTGCCATCTTAGAGAACATTGGTCTTCACATACACACAAACCAGCTGGACGATTTGATTGGAAAGGGCAGCCATGGGATACTCCCTCTCCTTCTCTCTCCTCTTCAGCCTTTTTCAGCCTGCTAGCCTTCTTCTCTATCCACATTTCTTTTGTCTTTATCTGCACATTAAAACCATCTCCCTAGTGAGATACTGAGCTCAAAATAGCCTTGGAAGCTGTTGTGGTTGCTCTGGTGTCCCAGGCAGCTCCAGATTTTGTGAGTTCTGCCTCCAGCTCACAGCTGCCCTTTCTCCTGAATGTTACCTTTGATCGATAGGAGTTTCCTTGTCTCACCCACATCCACAACCTCCTCCTAAGATGCACTCCAGATGACATGGTGACACAAAATGTCAGCCCCTTTGTCAAAAGAGGGAACCATCTGTATGGTGCAACATCCTCCAGAGTCCCCTGTGGGGTCAGGCTGGAGCTGGACTTGGGTCCAGACATCATTCTTCACTTGGCTCCTCCCTCTGCCCCACCCTGGTTCTCGCACTCCCCCTCCCTGAAAGCGCCCCCTCAACACATCACAGGCATCAACCTCTGCCTCAGGTTCTGCTAACAGGGAATCCAATCAAAGATAGAAGCCACCTGAAACCTGGGTTCACCTTCCCCAGCGACCTGCTGGAGGAGGGCACGTGGCAGGAACACTAAAATCCTGAGGACTGGCACCCGGTCACCCAGAGATCATCTCCTGCTCTCTGCTTGCCAGGTGAACAGAACCTACCTGTTGCATTAGACAGGGCCAGTGATTCCATGGAGCCCCGAGGGGTCTGCTCCGTGGGCGTCATATCCTCAGTGTATTTCAGGGAGCTGATTGGGTGCCGGGTCCGACACTGCTGAGTAGACAGGCCCCCTTCCTCCTCTTCCTCCTCCTCATATTTGGGGACTTGGATGCTGCCTCGGGTTTCACTAAAGCTCTGACTAGACATATCGCTGTAGCTCTCTTGGGATCTCAGCCTTCCCGGGTAGTAGTCCTCTCGGCATTCCTTGATGAAGCTGCCACCGTGCCCCTTCATGGCCAGCGACGAGCTCCTTTTGGGATTGCTGAAGTGCTTAGCCCACATGTCTGGCTGGGCCCCAGCCCCCTGCCCTCCCGGGCTGTAGGAAGTTCTGATGTTGCACTGGCTGAGCAGCTGCAAGGGACTCTGGGTCTGGCTCTGCTCCATCTTGTTCCCGTAATGGTAGGGCTCGTCCCGGCTCCTCCACACGGGGTCCCGGTTGAGGCTGGGTGTCTGGCTGGACAGACTGAGCAGGTCCATCTGCAGTGACAGGGGGTCCACTTCGGCGGACAGCCTGCTGGAACTGACCTGCAGCTGGCTGTGCTGGTTCAGCATGGGCTCCTCCGTCTTGCCCTTGTTCTTGCCGATTTTGGCGCTGCGCCGGGACTCCTTGGCCCTGGCATTCTGGAAGGCTGAGTCGGAGGAGTCGGAGCCATTGGGGTCCTCCCCAGCACTGCAGGCCCGTGAGCAGAATATTTGGCCCTGTTTTGGGAGGAACGGCCGTCCAAGGAGGGATTTCTTGCAGTGAGCACAGCAGAAACAGGTTTCAGTGGCGTGCCAGTGTTGGCCGTCATAGGTCATTTGGCCTTGGTCAATCCCTGAGGAAAGAAAGGACATGGAAGAGGCTGAAGAGCTGCTCAGAGCACTATTACAATGTGAAACATACAGTACCCTGGTGTGGCTCGGGGTTCCAGAGGCAGCACCAGAATAAACTGTCATTAAGTCAATGATCAGGCCTCTGTGTAAAAGATATTCATGTCCTACTATGAGAGCCCCCTTGTTCTACCAGTCAGATCCTCCTTAACTTATTTGCTCTGAGTATAGAGAAACTTAACGGCCTGTCCATGAACCCTTCTGCCTGGGACACGTTCCTACAGATAAATTGCGATGACACTAATGTATAATAAAGCACTTCTTTAAATGCTTTGCATATATGTAAACTCATTTAACCCCTCAACTGTATGAGGTAGGTTTCTAACATTTCCTTTTTCAGATGAGAAAACGGAGGCATGAGAGGTTAAACAACTTTCCTAATATAAAACAGCTAGGAATCGTAGATGAGATCTGTACCCAGGAAGTCTTGCTTTTCACCATGACATTGGTACTGTCTCCTTCACACCACTTAGGGGTCTGCTTAAATGCCAACTCCTCACAGAAGTCTTCCTGTCCAACATGCTATCTCCATCGTTCTCTGCCTATGCCAGCTGTATTTTTCTTCATAGCATTAATACCATTTGACATCATACCACCACATATGTGCATTTGTTTATTAGTTCTCTCTCTCACTAAAAGTGAAACTCTGTGAGGACAGGGTCCCTGAGTTTCTTGGTATCTCCAGGAACACTGCTTGGTGCCTGGATGGATGGATTGAATCTTATCACCACTGTATGACATTCCAAAAGGTAATTGCTGTAGCAGCACAGCGGAAAAGAAAGCAAAGTAAATTTCAGCTCTTGGTAAGGAAAAATCTGTCCTAGGTGAGGAAAAAGTTGGATGTGGTTTGTCAACCATATCGCCCCTCCATAAGCATCCATACCCTTTGTTTAACTTTATCAGGAAAGGAGGAAACATATTTCTTCCCCATGCTGGGGCTGTGCCTGGTTTACATAACCTTGTTATACCTGTGTCCAGGGACCTCCCACGGCCTGAGCTGTTTTTGCTTCTCAGGATCTCTTCTGCCCTGTTCTAGTCACAGGACTTAATCTTTCCATGGGGCACCATCTCTTTGCCACCCTAAAGTTATGAGCTTTGGGCAGGACTATAGCCACACCTGGACCCAGCATTGACCTGTGAAAAACCCCAGAACTCCCAGACCAGTGACTGGCACATGACCTGCACTAAGCCAATGGGAGAGTCACCTGGGATTGTTGCTTAGATAGTGATACACGGAGGTTCTCTTTGACGGAGGTTCTCTTTGACAGCAGTTGCTAAACTGGCACAATAGAAGCCAGGATTTCTTGGGGCCCCCATCCTGTGGGGAGAGCCTGCTGAGATGCAGTCCCAGAAATTTCTGTGGGATAACAGGGAACTTTTGCAAGACTCCTGATGTCTGATGATAAAAGTCTTTCCAAAAAGATAAGACTAATGTGAACCTTCACCTCCAGTGGCTGAGAAGCCTGAGACTGGACTTTCTAGGAATAACTTCTAGAGGGTTCTGTAGAGAGTTGGTGAACAAAAAAAAAAAAACTGATATAAAAAGAGAAGCGCAAGAGCAACAGGTAAATGGTGGAAAAGCTTCTCTCAGCCCTCCTTGTGATCACCCCTACTTACCTTTATGCCCCCGAAGCCCAGGGAGAAAGAGGCATAGGGCAAATTCTTCTCTAATTAGCTCTTCCCAAGGGACTAACAGGAGATTTTTAGAGGGACAGAAGCAGCCGCAAGGGCCACCGCCAAGGCAAGAGGGACATTGAATGAACTCCCTTGTAGCATAGCATTCCCAGAAGAAGTGACAACTGGCTGAGGTGGGGCTAGAGACCACTGACCAAGAGCTGTGGCTCCAACCACACTTCTTCCTCCGGCTCCTGGGAGGAAGCAGGGGCAGGTAGCACAGGGAGACAGAACTCCTCAGCAATTAAGAGTAAGGCTTCAGGACTCAGGGGAATGCAGGTTCAAATCCCAGCCCCATGCCTTTCCAGCAGGTTGTAAAGATGATGCAGTCCATCAGCTTGGGTTCAAATCTTGGTTCTGCTGCTGTCTGGCTGTGTGACCCCAGGCAAGTGGCTTCATCTCTCTTTTCCTTGGTTTCTTCCACAATAGAATAGGGATAATAGTACCTACTTCATAGGGTTGTTGTGTGGATTATCTGAGTTAATATACAGAGAATGCTTAGACCTGTGCCTGCTAATTATTCTGACTACTCTCCTTCTTATATTTTTTATTAGGTCTTAATGCCTGCCTCCCTCTTTTCTCTGATGCAGGATAAGAGAGCATTTTGAGGCTGGCTTAGTCTTCCCTCCTCTCCCCATCTAGGGAACTCTTGCTAATGTCTCAGCTACCCTGGGTCCTAACTGCGAGATCTTTCTCAGCACAGCATCCTCAGCAGCTGCAGACTTCCCACTCCCTGTCAGAGGTACACAGGAAGTCCAGTTCCTATAGCCCGTCCTCCACCAGCTGCTTCTCCATGCTTCTGCAAGGAAACATGCTCATATATAGCAGCAGGGGTCTAGCTCTGGGGCTGGGGGCCTCATAGAAGGCTGGGCTGCCATGGGGAAAGTGGTGGGGGAAAGCATGTTACAAAGCAGCCCAGCAGGCAGCAGAACGTGGTCCCTGATAAACATCAGCGATGTCAGATGGTGTTCTGAACTGCTCCTGAACTCTAAACATCTGGAAAAGGGCTCTGCAGGTCCACATCTAAGCGCTCCTTTTTCATTCCCTTTCTAAGCCCTTTAAGCACTTCTCTGAGGGTGTGTATGTCTACTGCTGCTACAGCCTCCATTTGTTTATAGGACTGTTTGCTGTGTGCAGGGAAAAGTACTGTTGCCCTAGCAACGGCAGCCTGATTCGGGGTCTGCTCTGAGCAGCTATATAAATATGGAATATTTATATAATACAGTCAGAGAAAAGCACCCAGAGACTGTGGTGTGCATGATACACAGAACATACACTTTCACTGTTGCAGGATAATTACGTTTTACAGAAAAGTAGATTTAGCGAAAAAAAGATCAGGGACAGCATTTAACTGCAGTGGAGGTAATATTGCAGGCCACAGAGGTCTTTTTGGTAACACATTAATGCCTTTTTGTGGTTTTGATAGGGAAGGAGACGGCATGCCAATCAATGCCTCAAATAGCTAGAAGAAGTGAGAAAGAGAAGAAAACAGAGGGGCCTTCTGAGATATACAGGTTGTGGCGATAGACAGATTTTCTCTCTTCTGTGCCCGAGTGAAAATTCTAGGTGGCAGTTTCTGGAGAGGCTTTGAGGCCTCAATGGAAAGGGACAGAAGAAACTATTGAGAGGGGGGTATCATTGCTGTAAGTTTTCTGTACACTCGGTCCCTCTCATCTGAGCAAGCACCTACTTGCAGACCTAGAATCCACAGTGAGCAATGCTAGGCAGGAAAGTTGCATCATCTTCCCTGACGATGTCCCACCCTCTGGCCTTTCTCAAATGCCAAGCCACCTGTCCAAATCAAGCTCACTATTTACTAACTCTTACCATAAAGGGATGTTTATCTGTTTGACTCTTTTGACCTTACGAGAAATGAAAGCTGTTGGATTCTTGGTTGAGGCATCATGATGTGAGACAGTTAGGTTTTTAGAGTTTGGGGAAAGAGAATTGTGCATCGCTCAAGCCCTCAGATGGGAATGCTGCCGGACAAAAGTTGGCATAGCAATAACCCTGAGCCTGGCAGGGACTCTAGCCAAGAAAGATCTCACAGAAGCAGGCTTGGGATGAGTCTATGGGATAGACCGCCCAACAACAAAGCACATAGTACGTGCCTTGTCCACAAAGCTGTGATTTTTATCAACACACAAAACCCTCTAAATTACTCGCTAATTTTTCATTTGACTACATCACTTCTGATGAACCTGGGAGACAAAGCCACTTCTTTCTGTTCTCAATAAAATCTTTTGAGTGGGGCAAAATGGGCTCCCAGACTATCTTCACATCTCCCCACTCTAGGTAGGAAGTTGGCAGCTTCTGAGTAGATTTCTTGGAATTGCACAAGCCACAGGAAAATCAGGCTGCTGGTCTCACAGACGTACATCAACTGCCAACTTTTTTTGTTTTTGTTTTTAAAGGGCGGCTCATTCTCAAGGTGCCAGAACAGGCAAGTTGAATGAAGAAGCCAGAGACACAGCATGATCTGGAATAGCACTGAAGGTTGAACAAATCGATTAGTATTTGCAAAGGCAAACTGATTTTCATCATCTCAGATCTGCTGTTTATTTGAGGAGTTTATAGCTTATAAGCTATTATAGGTTCTCTTGCAATCTATTTGGCTGAATCAGTTTTTGCTTTTTTTTAAGACATGCATGCCAGAAACCATTTGGTTTCTTCGACTATTCCTTCCTATTAAGAGAACTGCTTCGGTTCTTCCCTCTGCTGACCCTCAAGTTTTCCAAGGAGGCAGAAAGATATCTGTTTATATTTCTCCTCATATTTTCCTTCAGAAACCTCTCCCCATCCCCTTGGTAGAGAGGCTATACATCATATAGCTGCAACTCGGGGGTGGGCCTATGAATCAGGCAGACTAATAGGAATCTAGGAATCCCCTATTCTCTTATTTTCAGGGCAGAACATATGAGCAATTTAGGGCCGATGAGATTCCTACTTGGATAACCTGACTTGGATTCTGAGAGAGACACAGCCTCATACCTTTACAGAACACAAGTGCTAAAACTGGGGGTTGAGTTACCACGGTCACCATGTGAAGGTAGCTTGCTTCCAAATGATGCCAACAGAAGGCAAACAGAGCTGAGACAGAGGGGGGAAAAATTAGGCTTCGTCTGATCCCTTGATCTATCTCTATCTGAAGCCAGTCTATCCTTGACCTTTCTAGCAATGTGAGCCAAGATACTCCATTTTTCACTTAAGCTAGTATGAGTTGGGTTTCTATCACTTGCAACGAAAGGAATTCTAACTACACCATACATAATGGAGACCCAGTCACAGTAGGACTGAGATGAGCACCAAGCATTGCCTCACCTATGTGCTGCGCACAGGTGTCACAATATTCTGCATACAAGGACTCGAAGCAGTGGCAACAGTAGGGCCTTCCCTCCTTCATGATGTAGCGCTGGCCGCCTAGCACTGTTTCACATTCGAAGCAGCAAAAGTGTTTCATGTGCCAGTGCCGTCCCTCAGCTTCGGTGCATTCATCTGCAAAGATGATCTGGAGATAGAGAAGCCAAATGGTCAGTGGTTAAGACTCAGCCACGAGGATGCACTTTAAAGGAGGAAAGCTATGGGGGTCCCAAATTAGAAGAGTGGGAAAACAGAGCCTGCCCACAAATTATTAAACAAAAATCTATATGTGTATGTTTATTCAGTATCTAAATCAGCTCCCACATTTAGATTTGCCTAAAGTATAATTAAACATGGTTTTTAGCCTGGCCAGCAATTAATTTAAACATATTTTAATAAAAGAAAGAACGTTCCGCCTTGAAGAATATAAACAAGACAAAAAACTGACAGCTCATGGGCATTTTGAACATACATATCTATTTTCTTTGGCCTGCACATATTTTTTTAAATGGAAAATGTCATATAAACTCCTGGAATCCTGGTTTCTCTTTTGACTGTATAAGATCTGGCTATCCTCAGTATACATTCTTGCTAGGCAGCAGTAAGCTAGAGCTGAGAAGGGAGGCTGTTGCTTTCAGATGAGTGGTGAGTTCTCCAGGTTCGTCATCCTCTTCACTATTCACCTTCATTTACAATATCTCCTAGCCCTCAGAAGCATTTGCATTTTGACCTCTAACATAAGGTTTTTAAAATTTCAAAACACAGATTTAAAAGTTTACTACAAATTACAGCAATTAAGCCAGTGTGGTATTGGTATAAGGATAGACAGAAAGCAACAGAATAGAATCGAAAGGCCAGAAATAAACCCAAACATTTATGGCCAATTGATTATCAACAAAGGGGTCAAGGACAATAAATGGGGAAAGAAGAGTCTCTTGAACAAATGGGGCTGGGACAACTGGATAAACACATGTAAAAGAATGAACGTGAACCCCTCTCTCACACCACACACTAACATTAACTAAAAGGGATCAAAGACCTAAAGAATCAAAAGACTATAAAATGCTTAGAAGAAAACACTGGTGTAAATTTTCATGACCTTGAATTAGGCAATGGTTTCTTAGGTGTGACATTAAAAGCATAAGCAATTAAAGAAAAAATAAATAAATTGGATTTCATCCAAGTTAAAAAGTTATGTGCTTCAAAGGACATCATTAAGAAAGTAAAAACACAACCAGAGTGGGAGAAAATACTTGCAAATTGTGTATCTAATAAGGAGCTAGTACCAGAAGACAACCTTTACAATTCCATGATGAAAAGAAAAAAATCACCCAACTGAAAAAATGGGCCAAGGATTTGACAGACATTTCTCCAAAAAAAGAAGATATACAAATAGCCAATACACATGAAGAGATGCTCAACACTAATAGCCATCAGGGACATGCAAATCGAAACCACAATGTGATATCACTTTACACCCAATAAGATGACTATAATGAAAAAGATAGACCATAAGTGTCAAGAGTATGGAGAAATTAAAATCCTCATTCACTGCTCGTGGGATTGCCAAATGGTTTAGCTGTTCTGGAGGAAAGTTTGGATGCCTTCAAAAAGTTAAACTTAGAATTTCCATGTGGTCTTGCAGTTCCACTCCTAGGTATATACTCAAGAAAACTGAAAATATAAGTTCACACAAAAACTTGTATATGAATATTCATATTCTGTCTGCCATTAGATAACTGATGTTGTATTATGAGCCCTAATTTCCAGTATGGAAACTGAGGCAGGTAGGTAAAGTAGCTGCCTACAATTAGAGTTGAACTACCTATCTAGAGGGTCTCTCTAGAACATCACCATTAGCATTAGAATCCAAGAACCTAAATTAGTTAAGGCTGATCGACTTCCTCCTAGAAGAGTTAATCTCTCATAGGCAGTTTATAAGGAAGAAATGCCCATGTAACAGTGAACTTTGGCTAAAGAAGGGGAATGTTGTTTAGACAGTCCCACCTTGCTGTTTATAGGGTCAGATAGAACCAAAAATTCACTCTGTATAGAAGGAAACTCTTGTCTAAGACCATCCCCAAATGATTCCCATAAAAGTGGTCAGCTTTAGAAAATTGTCCTTTCTGCTCCAAACTTAAAAAAAAAAATTGAGATATAAATTCCAAATCTTAAAGCCAAACTAGGTTTTCTATTCTTCCAGCTCACAGGTTATACCTGGGAGTGCTTCCGGTGGGAAAGAGCACGAGGCACAGGCCAGGTGTTCCTGTCTGCTTTCTTGCCCAGGGCAACAGATTCAAGTTCCTCTTAAGAGTGTGGGGCAGAGGTATCCACACTGAATCCTGAATCCTCATCAGAACTTATGCAAATAGTGGGAAAATTAAATAACGTTACCTGTTTTCTTCTCTTCTCAAACCAATCTGTCTCATTGAAGCATAGGAAATGAAACTTTTAATGATATAAGTGGCCCATTGTTACTAATGATTACTCCCTGGGATTTGGGCTGAAATTTAAGGCTGCACATTGTCTTTTTTTTTTTTTTCTTTTTAAGTGTTATGAACTTACCTAGTGCCAGGAAATCTTTTCAACTATAGAAACTAACTGCCTTTCCACCTGGATGTCCACGGGACGGCCATATTCAGTAAGTGGGTCACAATCCCGGACATGCCAACAACAGGGGATGGGTGAGGCTTCTCTCTGAAAGGGTTAATGTAAGAAGGTGGAGTGGCCTATGGTTTGCTGCTGTGCAAGAAGCCACAGGACCATGTGGTGATTACGGTGCAACAGAGGGGTGATGGGTAGGCAGCAAGCCCCACCGAGTGTGAACTGACCTCGTCGCAGGCTGCACAGCGTGGCTTCAGGCACTCGGCATGATGCCTGCCACAGTATATCTTCCCATCTTGGTAAAAGTAGATCAAATCCACCAGGAGCTCATTGCAGACAGTGCATATGAAGCAGGGTGGGTGCCAGCAAACACCGTGGCCAGCACGCGATGCAAACACAGCGATGTCCCCACCATTTATCTGGCCTCCGCACTGTGAGGCAAACAGAAACATCAGTACGAACCCCAGCTCCCATATCTCAGTGCCATGCGTAAGTGATAAACCACCACCACTACCACCAATAGCTGGTTATTGAGCACTTATTTTCCAACTAGTTTCTGTGCTACCTGCTTTTACATATATACCCTCCTCCCACTTTCCTTTCTTAGGGCCTACGAGTAAGTTGAAGGTAAAGTAACTGAGAATATGAAGAGCCACAGAGGTGGGAATGAAAGAAAAACTCTTGTAGGCAGAGGCAAACTTACACAGAGTGAAGGTCTCATTATCTTTTAGATCTTCCAAACTCCATCCAGAGGCATAGCCAAGTTTAACACCAGAAGGAGTAGACTGTGGGGGTTGGGAGGTGGGAAGAGGGGCCTGTAAGATGGTAAGGGGAGTGGGTTCATAAAAATATGCCTGCCTTTAAATACTTCTCTAAAAGCTTTTTAGGCACGCTTTTAGCTTGCTTCCTCTAACATCTTTTTTACATAGTCTTGATTGAAAAGGCACCACTTCTAAGACCAGAGTGTAGAAAGGGCTTCCTTATCCCTCCCTTATCTTCCCACTCATGTCCCAAAGTTCCTTCCCTTATCCAGAAAGGAACAGGTGGAATCCTTGGGAACCCATGTGTATGGTGGGGGTTGGGATAAAACGAATATGGTCTGAGGGTCTTTGAGGGAGGAACAGAGTGTGAGGCAGTAGGTTCAGGGAAAGGCTCTCTGCTAACCATGGTGCTGGCCATGAGGTTCACAGCCTGAGAGTCTAGTACTTATGGTCCCACATGAGAGGCTGAGTTCTGGGGACACTGTCTAAACAATAGAAAAGCTACTTCCAAACCCTTAACATACCACGGACATCGTGTGGTTGCAATGATTCATAGGACATGAAGTAATGATCTTGTGGAACATTGTCTGGGAGCTCATATATGTGAGTGATCAGACAAAAGAAAGATGTTATGTCACAAAAAGTACTACCCCCACCTTTTATAATATTAGTAGAAATGGGCTATGCAAACTGTTCAAAGATAAATTGAGGCACAATAACATTTTTGAGTTTATTTGAGCAAATACTGATTCAAAGTGGGCAGCACCAGACCAAAGGTGGTGAGGGGTGCTCCACTGACTGGATCTGGGGAGAGGTTCTTATAGGGAAGAAGGGGAAGCAAAGCGAGGAAATTGTCTGGCCGGCTATCGCGTAAGTGGGAAAGTCTGGTTGGCTGTTTGCGACTGGTTGTTCTTAAGTTTGATTTTCTCGGCTTCTTTAACATTGAGTTTGGCTTAGGTTTCGGTTTGTTTATGTAACCAAGGTATTAGAGCCACCTCAGTGTAATGGCTTTTTCATTTAAACACTTTAACAATAAAGAATCCCATTTACTCCTCACCAAAATTCTATGACACAGGCATTTGTTATCTCTGTTTTGCAGATGACAAAAGGGGAAAAGTAACATGGTAAAGGCCATCTGGGAAAAACATGCGTCAAACTTATCTCCTTCTGTCTCCATGCTCTTGTCACTATCCCATACTACTTTTGACATCTGCCGAAGAAATACTCAAACTTTCTTTTTCTCTGGTTCCAGGAGAATGATATGAGAGTAGCGGAGCTCCTGAATTGAGCACACCGAATCTCATATCTTAACCCCAAACCACTTGCGACTCAAGGGAGGGTCTCAAGGATGAAGACCCCGCTGCCAAATCTCTGGCCCTGTGGCTCCCCTCTTAAGTTGCGTCTCCAAACCATCCACCTAAGCTTCTCACTTTATCCCTCTGAAATCTCAAAAATATGCCCCCAGATGGCATCCACTTCCCTCAGGTATTATCTCAATTTCCTTTCATTGATCCTGCTCACCTATTTCAGCACCTGAATGGGTCCCTTTAGAGCTTAAGGATTTAATGGGGTTGTACAAAAAGCAGCAGGGTTAAGAGAAGTGCAGAAAATGATAATTGGCACCGGAAAGATTTGGGCAGCTGAGATGAGGGTCAGGGTGAACCCAGGGAGGCTGGATTCCCAACCCGCTTTTTTTTTTTTTTAAAAAGGCTCTTCCATCATGTCCTGAGTACTCTATAGGAGAGTAGGGAAAAAAAAAAAATCCAGACTCTTCAATTCAGTGAGGTCCTAAGGAGAATGCAGGGGGCTTCATGAACCTAGCTAAAGAATCCTCAAACCAAGGAGGCACTCTTTTACTACCCCTTTAAATGGCACTGGTCCTGGTAAAATCCTGGGAATAGGCTGGCTTTTGGTCCAGGCAAACTCCATTTTGTCATTCCTCTGCTCAAATCCTTCCAATGGCTTCTATAACTTTCCAGGATCTAGCCCTCTGCTAATTCTCTGCCTTTACTCCCTCCGCCCTGCCATGCTGGTCAGCTTACTCTTCCTGGAACATAACAGAAAAGCTCCTGCCTCGGGGCCCTTGAACTGGCTGCTCCCACTGCTTCCTCCCCACCCCCCAAATGTGCATGATTCACTCTCTCACATCTTGCTCTTCTTTGCTCAGAAGCCACCTTCTAAGTGGACCTTTCCAGGCCACTTTATGAAAACTGCAACCTCCCATACTCACAGTACTTCCTAATCCCTTCCATGATGTATTTGTTAGACTTTCCCCCCTTGAATGTAATTCCTTACAAGGGCAAGGTCAAGTTTTTAAAATTTTTGTTCACTGCTGTATCCCCCAGGCCCAGAACAGTGCCTGGCACAAAGTAGACACTCAATGAACAAGTGTGGAATGAATAAATGAGTGAACAGATCCCTCTTTGCTCCTCAGAATCCACGCTCACCTGTTCACAAATCGCTCCGGTCATCGTGACTGGGAAGGGCCTGACATTCCCTCGGCCCAAATTTTCACGTTTCCTCTGGTTGCTGAAGAGCTTTAGCTCCCTCTTCTCTTCCTCATCCAGGGAGTTGCAATATCGAACCTGAAGAGACACAGAGAATGACATGGAGGAGGTCGCTCTTGTTCTTAGGATTCCCAAAGCTCAAGCCTCAGAGTGTTCTCATTAAATAAGCTCTCATTTGGTTTCATAGTCCTGGCCTATACTTTAACACCACTTGGCTTGGGACCATTCAAAATAAGTCTCTGTCAATGACTGCTGATGGCCAAAAAAGCTTAATAAAGGCTCTAAATTCTGGATCCCACATCTCATGCAGGATAAAGGTTCCATAACTATTCCTCATCCTTACTGGCCCACTTTGATCAACACACTGAGATCCAAATCATCTGGGATAGCTTTGGTGCTAGACGAGAGCTGGGACTTTCTCCTTTCAAACTGAATGGATCTTCAAATTGAGTTGGGGTCCTGATGCTTTCATGTCCATGTGTCCACGTAAGTGGTCCTTGGCATCAATGGATGGCTCCAGGCCAGAGAGCCAGAACAATTGTCAAGGAGCTCACAGCTTCTCTTTTCCTATCTTATTTTGAGAAAATAGAGAACCAAAGGCCTGAGACTGAAGAGTTGGTCAAAGGTATCTGTGTTGCTTCACAGCAGTCTCTGCACGCTTGTCTGTGTGCAGGAGGTAAAGAGCTGCCTGCTGTGCTTTGTTTGATGAATCAACTTGCATAAGATACCTTCCTTCTTGTTAAACACAGAAACAGAATTAAAGGAGGAATATTAAAGACATTCAAATCCAGTATTTCCCAATCTCTCCCCTGATGTATGCGTACATTGGGAATTTTGCCATAGTCTTGAACTATTATTTACTTAGTAATATTTTAAAACTGACTCACTTTTTAAAACTGGAATATGTTTACTTAAAAAGAAAGTATATTGTGATTATAAGTGAAAAATCAGTATTACCTGCAAAAAAACAGAACGTGACCATAATACTAAACAGACTGAGAATAAAATCACATTGTTAGATTCTAGCTGGCTACTTTTGTTTGTAGGAGATCCTAAAATGGAGATTTTTAATGCTACAACTTAAAAAGTGGAGACTAGTAGGAATTTGAAGAGGTATGAAATACCTGCTAGCACCAAACTGAAACTCCCTCCTTAATTATTCAACCATTCAATCACAAGGAATGAAACACAAGGAATAAAACTGAACCATGTAATGAAACCTCATTACATGGTTCAGTTTTATTTCTGCCATGTCTACATACCACCCAAAAATCCTGTAGCTACCACGCTTTGGGAAACATGGTCCTAATCCCACCCCTGTTTTACTTTTGAGTAATCTCAGCATCAGAAGGTTAACTGAATTGCTCAGATGATTTGTCATCCAGATGGTTACAGGGAAACCTTTGACCTAGACTGGCGCATTCTAATTTGAAAACCAGTGCAGCTGTAGGTATCAAAATTGCCTTAATCTGGGTGTAAAAGAGAATGATCAAATATTGACTTTAGACTCACCCTTTGTCCTCAAAAAGGTCATGTCAAATGGGTGAAATCTGCCCACTGGGTCACATGTGAAGAATTCTAACCAAATGGAAGAAGGAATTCGAAAGGTCTTTTTTCATGAAACCACAGTTAACGTAAATAGAAAAAACCCGTAAAAGCAGAGAAGAACATATCACTTCCCTCTATCAAGTAAAAAGAGTTAACAAAAAAAAAAAAAAAAAAAAAGAAAGAAAAAGAAAAAGAAAAAGTCTTCATGTCAATGTCCCAGAGAGAGAACTGCAGTGATCTGAACGGTCCAGAATATGGTTACAGCACTGACATTTTATGGACAGGCTTTTAAAGAAAGGCACACCCCTTCTGCTTGTAAAAACCCGCATTTTCACTTCCAAATTAGTTAACTGGGCATCAGGTTACAATGCTTGCTCTCAGCTTTAAAGAGAAAGCTATTTATATATTTTTTATGAAGTCTGAAATAAACAATAGGGAAGGGAATCAGTGGCTTTCTTCCTAGGAGTTGCTTTAGTGTTTAAGCTTTTGCTCTACTTATTCAAATTTATTTTTGAGGCTCCCGATTTATCCTTTTTTTTTTTTATTAAAAAAATCAAATGTGGGAAGGTAAAGACTAAAAAAGCACTCACTCATTTCCCCGGGGATCCAGCTGTGGGTAGGGACAGTTGGTAGAAAGCTGGTGTCTCACTCCCTAAAGGGGTTACATCGCCTTTTGATTTTAAATTAATTTTTTGTTTAAAATGCAGAGTTATGTGGACAATTCAATTCTATGGGATTACCATTTTAAAAAATCAGATATTTAAAAATTAATTTCTAGTTTACAAATCTAAATACCTCAAGCATGATGATCTTTTAAAAGCACATTTAGAAATTTCCCTTCATGATCAAGTTATCTTCAAAGAAATGCCTGCTTACAGTGTCTGGGTTCAGAAAAAAGGAAAGCCTGCAAGCCAGACTTTCAAAGGTATAAAGAATGTCCCTAGCAAGTTGGACTTTAAATGACAAAATCACAGATGTTCAGAGAAGCAAATCTGGACAAATAACTTCTACCGTAGTGTAATGTGGAAAACGTGAACACTCACTTAATATGAAATGATGCTGAAAATTTAAAAGGGTCACAAAGTTTCTGCGGGGTTTGAACTGGCCCAGGGATTCTCAATCATTTAATGTACTTGGGAAACCAGCATTGTACATTCTTCTTCGACTAAGAAAACCTGAACCCGAGCATTTAAATTTTAGTGCTCCCTGGTCACCCCCAAATAACTAGTAGTGCCAGGCACCAAGGCGAATCCAGTTTATAATGAGATTCTGCTTTTCGGTAATACTCTCCAGAGGGCGTCCGATAGTTTCTTTTGGCTCTAATTAAGGAAGCTAAAACCTAAAATAAATTGCCAGCGTTTTTCTTTGGAGAACTCATTGATCAATGCATTCTTTCTAACTGTGGAAAAGGTAACAATTCACAGAATGTTCTAAGAAAAGTCTTCATAAGATCCCTCCAGCCCCTTACCTCATTGTCATGTGGCGGCAGTTGGTGTAATAGCTGCTTGATTCTCAGTTTCTCTCCAGGACTGTTGACATAAGGAACTTTCTCTTCTGGAAGACAGCTATAGTACTGGTGAACCTAAGAGATGAAAAGCACATGGATAACTTGCTTATTCTCACTTTCTGGGAAGAAGATTCCCACGGCAGGACACAATCTACTTCCCACCGTCCCCACCCTGCATGGGACTCAACGGCATGAGTTTCTCACTGCAATCAGAGAAATTCATCCTTAAAGAGTCACGCAAATCACCGCTCTGTGCAAGGGAAGAATAAAGCCAGCAGCCTTTCCTAGAAAAAGAGAAACCAGCAAACATGTTGGTGAACCCGGAGGGTAGGGCTTTCTCCACAGGCTCCCCCGAGAGCTGACTTTACCATTTTCTCTGTTAGTCTCCGGCATGTAACATTCCTCCTGAGCCAAAGGGATATGCCAGTGCCTGCCTTGGCAGCGCTGGAGTCAAAGCCAGTTTTTGGCACTCAGCAAACTTCTGGGTCCCTCAGCCTCCACCTACATTAAAAGCCCTTCGGCTTGTGAGCCCTTTGTAAGGACAGGCAGCAGCTCACATCTGTCAGAAAAAGTCATTAGATCTGAGTGTGTAATCAAAGATTGTCATTAATAAGAGTATTTCTGCACATCCCAGGATACTCCTATTACGACTGTTAAGACAGGTTCTTGTACCATTTTTTTAAAAAAATTATTTTATATTAGTTTCAGGTACACAGTAAGATTCTTGCACTTTTTAAGGCTAATTTAATCCTAACAATGACTTCAGAAAGCATCAAACATCTAATTTTGCCTGAGAAAACAACATTCTACCATCTAACTACAGAACTAGGGAAAGAAAAAACTGACCAAAACAGAAGGTACACTATTATATAGGACTCACGCGCATGCGCGCACACACATACACAACCACAAGCTCAGATGACATCATGGAAAACAATTTTTCACTATCTCTTAGCAGCATCACAACCAGCTATTGTGAAACAAGGCATTCATTCAACAAAACAGAGAAGATGTGGGGCTCTAAATTCATCTATTTGTTACACTCCACAAACTTTGTCTAATTCCCTTGAGTTTAGGGAGCTTTGGATATGCACACATGTTTTGGGAATGCTGGGTCGAAGAGTTATGAAAGCTCTGTCTATTTTGATCAGAAACAAAGTCGTAAGTGTTAGAAGAGAATGGAGAAAAGGCTTTGCAATGACAAGGCTTTTAAAAAATGTGAAAGCCATCTTTATTTTTGTGACAAATAATCGTAACCATTCACCATCATGTGCATTATCAACCTCTTAATAAAATCCCAATGGCAATCACCAACAGATTTCTTGCCCTAGACTAGCTGGCTTTTGGAGGACAGGGCGTCTGCAGCTACTCCCCAGAGGCACCTGGCAGGGAGCCATCTCCTGGGATGGGAAGGAACAGCTCCAGGTTTTGAGGGCCGCCCACAGGTTACCAGCACTCTCCTTAAGAAGGAGTAAAAGCCCAGATCATGAGTTAGTTTGAGATTAGAAGTTGGTGATTAGCCCATCAGAGGCTGGTACACCATTTTGTATTCAGGAGAATCCGTTCATCATATGCCTCCTCGGGTAAGTGCCAGGTATAAAGAAGCATGCCCAGTTTCTGTGTCTTAGGGAATGGGCTTTGCCTCTCAAGTCAAAGAATTGCTTATAGGCCTTGTTGCAACATTACTTTGTAATTCTCACAACTCTCATTATAGTTAGGGAACACTAGGGACAAATGCTAATATGAAATGAACCCCTGTGGATGCTTGCTAATGAACACTCTAATCTGAACTTGACTGGCCCTCCTCTTAATCACCCCTCATTACTCACATAGCCCTCTCTTTGCTGCCCCAACCAGGGTCATCCCTGAGAGACCTTCTAAATTAGCACCTTGAGCCAAGCCCTCTCTGACACTCTCCAAGGCTGACCTAGGTTAGAATCTTCCTTGTATCTTCTGCAGCATGGCCCGGGAGATCTGTATCCCCAGTCTCGGCCCTGCCAGTTCCCATCTTTGCATTCCTCAGCAGGTTACATTAGCCACTCAGAATCCTTATCACAAGACTGTAGCTATTAAATAAGAATACAGACAAAGCATTTATCCCTCAATAGCAATAAATAACATGAATGCATAGCAATAAGTGTATTATCTAGCCTGGTATACACTAAACGGGAGAACCCAGATACTTCCCAGCCTTTCCTCCATTGCAGAATGTAGGTCACCACTGTCAGATTACGGAGTGAGGCCAAACCCTGGGAGCCAACCATCAACTTAGTTTAAGCGAGAAGACTGCAAGGAATAAAATGCATTTAAGACAGTTTAATTTCAGAGAAAATAAAAAGGCAAATTATTAAAGAGGTGTGGTGTTTTCTCAAGAAACCCAGCGGTAGATCCTCATGAGAAAATGGGACCTGCCACTGAAAGGTGGTTGGTAAGGGAGTCTCATCTCTCTAAGTCCAGTGTCCTCTTAATCTCTGCTTTATTCTGTCTCTGCACCTTCTCAAAGCTTAAAGTTTCCCATAGCACTTGAGTTTACACAACCTGGTTTTCTAGACTGATTAGTTTTGCTCAATTCTGAATTCTCCAGAGAGGGACCCCAATTGCTCTCTTAAGCAAGGTCCACACCTGGAGATTGGATAAAGAAGTTGCATACCATTTTAAGATGAGGAGTCCCAACGTGACTCTAGAGATAAGTAGGAAGTTAATAAATATCTTGTATACCGAGGTCTATCCTGAAGACTTTGAATTCTAAAGTCAACAGAGGTAGTGACTACTCTTTGGGAACATAGTTCTATCTTTCCTGGCTGGACATCTTGTGTTTTCTTTTATAATTCAAGCCAACTGATCACCATCACTGAAAATGTATCCATTTTCCAGTATTCCAATAATTCTTCAAATACAGAATGTGCTAAAATATTTCCTCACAAGTTAACCAATAATTTGGTGGATGACCTGAAAAGTTACCTAGTTAGTGAGATGCCACATCATTAAAACAAATCATAATATTAATTATCAACCTACCAAATCACCCCCATGTTATGTGGTAGGTGATCCGACTTACTCGGAGGAAAGAGAATGAGTTGATCCTTTACCACTTGCAATCCTCCCCCAAGCCTGTTCAAATTCTGGAGAAAAAATCATTCCTCTCATGCTGGCTTCTGTGTCTCCCCCTGGGATTTAGGATCTGGACTTTCCAAGCTCTTTATTGAGCAATGGGGATTAGAAAATGGATGGGAATGAGGGATAAACCACTGTCTTGAATTTCCAATCTGTCCCTTACTGAACACGGCCATGCTGCATGCGTTATCCTCTGGCATCTTCCACAGTAAAACTACTGTATGACCCAAAACAAACACTAGGAAAAATATTTAGTATACTTTCTGGCACTCCAAAAATTAAATTGGGTTCCATTCCTGAAAACAGTGGAGATTGCTTGTTTTAGTCCAAACATGTTCACTTGTTTATTTTTACAAGTAAATAAGTAAATTCAATAGACTTTTGTCAATGATGATCATCACAAAGCTATTACCTGGTATGTTGATCACTTTATTTTTCCTCTTGTGTGTACTGGGCATACTTCTCCCAAATGCATTCTGTTAAATGTACAGAAACTTTGCTTCCTTGAAACATTCCCAGGTAGGAGTGCTCTGTGATCTACCCTGGGTGAAGCTGTACTAGGTACATTTCCCCTGAACAAAAGCATTTTAAATACAATAAACTGGCTTATGAAAATGAAGTAGCTAAAGGCCTTTATTTAAGGTGTTACTCCCAACAGAGAGGTTTAGCAATAACTTCAGCCTGTGTCACATGGATTGTCAGAGCTTTAGTCAGTGTGCAAATAAAGTCTGCAGAGCAAGGACTCACCCAGTTTGAAAGACTGGGTTTGTTCGAAGGAACTGTACTTTTGACAGCATTTCTGCCTGAGCACAGATGGAAGCGAGAATCAATGACTCCTCACTGGAGAGAAAAGTGTGCTCATTTAAAAAAGTGGGCACAGTGCTTTATTTAGAGCTTGCATCAGAACCACCTATGAGGTTTGTAAAAACACACATTTCTATTTCAGTAAGCCTGAGGTGGGGCTGATAATTTGCATTTCTCATCTCTTCTCAGGCGATGCCCCTGGTGGTGGTCCCAGACAACACCCTGAGGGTTGAGAGTTACCCAAGTATTCTCCCTCCCCATGAGGTTTCCAGGAGAACTGTGAGGTTCCTGTTTTCTCCAAGGGGTCCAGTAAGCCCAGAGGAGTGGAAAGAATATGTTCAATCCCACTCAGTTTTGGAGGTGTCTCCTTTCAAACCTACACATGTGATTCTACTAAGGGGATTCTACTAGATCTGCCAAGAATGAGAACTCCTGAGGGAAAAGTGCTCACATTTTGCAGGGGGATATTTTTCACATCAAAACCATCCCATTTTCTTGCAGTGGGAATGCAACAAAAAAAATCGGACTATCTTGGTTGATCTCAGGTTTAATTGTCCTTCACCATTTAAATGAAGGATTGATGAACATATATATTTATTGAATGGCTCTTCTGCCCAAAGTATTTTTTATATACCGTATCTCATGAACTCTCCCCACATCCTGAAGTTTGGTACATTATATTCATCAGATCGAGAGTCACATAGCTAAAAAGTGGACTTGGGTTCCTCCTCCTCCCCCTCCGTTTATTGTGGATTCTTGGCCTTCCTTATCAAGAAGAAAAAGAGACTGGGATAGGAAAAAAAAAAAAAAAAAAGATATAGCAGATTCCCAACACATCTGTATGACTGACTTCAGAAATGATGAATATGTTTCCTTCAGGTGTCCTCCATAAAATAACCAATATATGGTCCAAAATGAACTGACAGTAAGTAAAGACACAATGCATTCCAAATTAAAGTCTTCGCACAGCACTATGACATCATGGTGTGAGGGAGATGTGGCTGCACACCATCCATTTTCATTTTCTGCCTTAATAAAAATACCATCATTTTACTTAGAGAATCAATATGCTCAGCTAAGAACAGTATTTCTGCACTTCCCTAGTAGCAAGAAATGACCACGTGAATAAATTCTGGCCAATGATATGCAAGGATGTGACTTCTGAGAGACCTCATTTAAAGCATGCCAGGCAGTTGGCAAAGGCTGTTTTTGCCCATTCCCCCATCTTCTCGCTTCCTCTCTAGAATGTAAACACAATATCTAGAGCTCCAGAAGCCATCCTGTGCTATGAAGTAACCTTACGAATGGAAGTTTTTGATTATATTATGAAGGCACTATACCAGCCTGAATTGCCTATCTCTGAAATTTTTTTAACCAATGAGAGAAATATACTATTTCTTTATTTATAGTCTCAGTCACTAGGAAGTGAATGCAATTCTTAAATGATACAGCAGTGGTTCTCAAATGTTGGCATATTCCAGAATCATTTGAGGCCATTACTGAACATTATTCCCATTTCCATTCCTCTCAGTCTGAAAAGGAGCCCAGAATTCTGCATTCCTAATAAACACCTCACATGACACCAGGAGAAACACTGCTTTAAGGGTATGGTAAATATGACTCCACAAAATTTAAAGGTGAAAACTCCTGGAATGTAATCTCCAACGTGGGCTGACACATTTAGAAGGTTTTATAAAAGCCCATCTTAACCCAGACACTAACTAGAAGACTGGGTTTTTATTTCACACGCTCCCTCTCCTGCAGGCTGAGAAATTTGGAACCTTGGTTAATCTACTTCAATTTAAGGAGGTAATATCTAGAATATGTTTGAGGTCTCAGAAGGCAGGTGCTCCAGAGAAAGGAGAGATGCTGCCTGAATTTGTGGCACGTGGTGGCTTTTATGAAACGTGCACATTAGTTTCCAAATGAGGACCTAGAGAACAATTGGATAGCATTATAGCTATGAGCAAGTGGTGATGGGAAGCTTTGGAGAGCCCATTTGTTCCTTTTCCCCCTACTTGCCAGAATTTAATTCCCTAGGTAATAGGAGAAAAGTGCTGTTAAGTGTATCTAAGAGGTAAAATTATACAGAGTTTGGCTCCTTTCTGTTTCTCTTGGAGACCCTCATTATAATTTTAATTGGTTTACTCAGGAAGTAATTTAGGAAATAATAATCTAAAACCTAATGCCTAAACAATGTCTCTATCATGCTTAAACTCCTGCAGGATTCTGATCAAAAATCAGAAATAAAAGCTCAGTTGGGGTATTTTCAAAGAGGAGTATTTTAGACTCCACCCCTGCTTTTTTTCCCTCTCATCCAATGTCTAAGTCAACAGCAAATCATGTCAGATATAGGTTCAAAACATTTCCGGAATCCAGTTACTTCCCCCACCCCTTCAACAACCCATCTAAGCACGACTAAGTGCTCCTGGAATTACTGCCATGGCTGCATCTGGACTCAGGCTTTCTCCTTTGTGTCCCCACAGCTAATTCTCTATTTAGCAGCAGGAACAACCCTATTTCAATATAAATCAGGGCATGTCACTGTTCTTCTCAAAACCCTTAATGACTTCTGTTTCCCCTCTGCTTCCAAGCTAAAGTCCTTACTACGGGATCGTGATCTTGCCTCTTTAAGTCCTAGCTGACCACATCGCTATATTCCTTTTGTTCAGTTCTGCTCACAATGGCTTCCTTGTGTTCCTCTCACCTCAGAGCCTTTGCACTAGCCTTTCCTTTGTTGGGAACATTCTTCTCCCAGATATTTACATAATGCCCATCCTCACTTATTCCAGTCTTTGCTTAAAGGTCACCTTATTGGAGAGGTCCTCCTTACCTTAAATACATTAGCACCCCCATCTCTTACTCTCTAGATCAGCCCTCTCAATCAGGGGATACAATTGATTCTCAAATGATATCTGGCAACATCTGTAGACATTTTTGATTGTCATAACTGGCACTGAGTGTGTGTGTGTGTGTGTGAGTGTGAGTGTGTGTGTGTGTGTATGCATGCACTACTGGCATATAGTGGGTCAAGGCCAGTGATACTGCTAAACCTCCTATAACGCATAGGACAGCTTCCACGGTGAATAATGATCTAGATCAAAATGCCAATAGTGTTAAAGTGGATAAATCTTTAACCTGCTTTTCTTCAAAGAACTTAATGCTGATGCATTACCCACTTCTTAATTCTCTCTTTCTTCCCTCTAAAATGTGAATGCCTGGGACTTTGTTCACTATATAACCGAGAAGAGGGTGTAGCACGTAGTAGGTGCTCAGCAAATGTTTGTTGAGTGAATGTGTACTATATTCAAATCTCATTTTTCTTACTTTTTGGCTTATCAAAAGATTTAGACATAGTTATGAAGTAAGAGAATACATAGGCGAGGTTTCAGGAGGAACCCGAGTAAAACTCACTGAGCTTCCTTTTCATTTCACCGAAGCGCTTGCTTTTTCAGCAAAGATTATGGTGTAGGGTAGATGGAAGAGATGCAAAGAGGCGGATGAATGGAATAACTGTCAGTGTATTATTTCTTTAAGAGGAAGGAACAAAAAACAACACTCATTTGTATTTGAAGCCAGAGAATTTCTTTCAAGTTGAGTCAACTTTGTTCGAACAAATTGGAAGAAAATAATCGCATTACATCCTAAGCAGGCACTATAATTCAAAATGTGAGTTGTTTTGCTCCTGTGCCTGCTCTTTCTCAAGTGCTTACTCTCTTTCCAAACCTTTTAGCTTTTAAATTTTTAAATTTAGAATATTAAAGCTCAGTATTTAGCTAGAAATTACTTTCCATTTAGTTTGGAGCATTATCTGACAGCTATTTATTTCATCCTATCTTAAAGAAAAGGTTCTGGAAATAGAAGAACTTGGAGTTTAAACACTTTTCCTTTAAGCTACAACTACATAAAGACTCCCCCGCCCCAATTTTCCCAAAACGTTCTTTGCAGAATGTCTGCACATTTGCATACATACCCTACTAAAAATTCCCCAACATTTGCTTACTTATTTTGGTACCGGTTTCAATATTGCTGTTAGACAAAGTACACACATACATATATGTATGTCTAAAGCAGGATGGCAGTTCCCTACAGTGGTAAAGTGTTTGGACTCTTCCCTACAGTGGTAAAGTGTTTGGACTCTGGTGTCACAATGTTTAGGTCTGAATACTGGATTGAACACTTACCATCTGTACATAGCTGATCAAGTTATTTGTTTCTTTTATAGAGTCAATAACTCCATCTGTAAAATGGGGGCAATAATATTTACCCTGATGCAATGTTATGAGGCTCAGATGATATGTAATTAGCACAGAGACAGGTACACACTGAAGGCTGTATATTTCTTGCTTTCGAGCAACTGAATGCCTAAGTCATAAACGTCTATGCTATTTCCTCAATTGTGCCCTTCTCCCCTACAAATTCATATGTTGTAGTTCTAACCCCTAATGTGCCATTATTTGAAGACAGAAATTCTAAAGCGACAATTAAGGTTAAACAAAGTCATAAGAGTGGGGCTGTAATCAGAAAGGACTGCAGTCCTCATAAGAAGAAAAGACACCAGAATATGCGTGCACAGAGAAAAGACCATGTGAAAATACAGCGAGGTGGTCACTGTCTGCAAGCCAAAAAGAGAGTCCTCACCAGAAACCAAGCCTGCTGGCACCTTAATCTTGGACTTCCAGCATCCAGAACTGTGAGAAAATAAACTTCCATTGTTTCAGCCACCCAGTCTGTGGCATTCTGTTATGGCAGCTAGAGCAGACTAAAACAGCCTACTATGTGTAAGAAACTGTTGAGTGCTTGTGGGGAAAGGTCATACATATAAATAAGAAACTATTTTTATTTGTGCATAAATGCCATGAACACTATTGACATTTTAAGATTCAGATCATTCTTTCCTGTGGAAGTTGTCCTATGCATTGTAGAAGGTTTAACACCATCCCTGCCTTGACCCATTATGCAACAATAACACATATGTGTGCGCACACACACACACATACACACACACACACCCAGTTGTGACAATCAAAAATGTCTCCAAGTTATATTTCAGTAAAGTATATAAGATAAGTAGGCAAATGACTATAATGCAAAGTTAAAATAATGCAAAAGCTATTGGAGGCAGACAAAAACATGACAGTTTCATAAAACAATAAATTTCTAAATCTGTAGCATTTGACAATTTCCATGGTGTACCATTATATAGTATACCATTATACAGTACTTTCACCATATAGAATAGATAAAATAACCTCAAGAGGATAGATAATAGTGAAATATTGGAAAGTAATTATCAAGTGAGAATTTTGATTATTCATTACCTTTGTTTGTAATATAATTTAATTATAAGTTTGCAAAATTAAGTTTTAAAAATGGCTATATTTAATAACGGGCTTACTGAATTCTTGAAAACTGACCAATTGGATTTTGTGATACTGCATAAGCCAGTTCCTGCACATTGCTGATGGAAACTTATATAATCAGTTTCTTTGGCAAATCCTCTTTAAAAGGGTGAAAATAGAAGAGCTGTAAACACAGAAAGACTATTGCCAAAGGTATGATGACAACTATCTGTTGTTTACTCTGTCTTTGCTGGTTCTAGCAAATAGCACATGAAGCCAAGTTATCTACCTCAGCTGACATATACTTCAAAATATTTACAGTTCTCAGTCTCCTAGTCTTTTCCATATCTCCTCCTTCTCACCAGAATTCTACCCCTTCTTTATATATCTTTTCCTTTGCTCCCTTGTTTCCTTTTTAAATCCCTAGACCTAAAACAGAACAGAAAAAAAAACATTCAGCCATTTATCTATGGGCACGTGTTTTGTTTTTTCTTCTAAGGTCAAAAACGATGTGAATTGAACATATTGTAGATCTCCATGAAGAGGAAATATACCAAAAAACTCTACCTCTACCTCAAATCTTAATAAACTCTTCTTTTTTTTTTAAGCTAGCAAATGACTGGCTAATTGTGTTCTCATAGGTCAGTGATTCTAACTTAAAAATGGAAAAAGATTCTCCACTTCTGGGATAGTTACTCAAACATCAACTATGTTAATACCTGCCTGCAGTATTGGAGAAAGAAACTGCATTTAATGTTTAATGTTTGAGTCTTGAAAAATGCTAAGTCTACAACTTTTGCCAACTTATCTAACTTCTCTGGGCTTCAATGTCCTCATCTCTAAGACTCGAGAAATTGCACTAGAGTAACTCATCACATAGGGTTTCAAGGATTAGAAGTGATAACAGAATGCAAATATACTGTTGATTGTAAGCCTGTATATAATTGTCAGATCAGTATTATAACTGAAAATAACAATATTAGAGATCAGAATTGTATTGGGCTGCTAGTAATAACATAAGTATAGTGGTCTAGGGTTGATACAGCATTTTGTAAAAACCATCAAGCATCGAGGGTTTTTCTATCATTTCCACCATCCTAAGTGTTTGGGGGCATTTATGCTCAAAAATCACAAAGTGGCTGCTGCAGCTCCAGCCATCATGTTCATATTCCAGGCAAGAAGATAGGTAAGGGCAAGGGGCAAAAGACCTATCTTTCAGTTGGAGATTTCCTGCAAGCACTATCTTCTATTTATAACCCCTTGGATAGACCTAGCTCCAAGAGAAGCTGAAAAATGTAATCCTTAGTTGAGCATATCGCTGCCCAAAATAAAATCAGATTTTGTCAATAAGAAAGAGGAGACTCTAATTTTGGGCGGATACTTGGAAATCTGTGTTTCCAATAAATATCTGAGTCTGAGTTACCTCTTTCCTAGGTGGACTCCTTAGGAGTTTCCTATGTGGTATTTTTCCTGTGTGGTGGATCATTGCTTTGATTCTGTACTTCACACACAACATACCTAGTCCATTTCTCCCCTCTATTATTAGTAAGTACAGATTCACAACATCATATAAAAGCCTTCCAAAGGAAGTTTAGAAAGCAGCAACAGAAGAAATCTCAGGACAAATTCAACTCTTTAACTGTCCAAAGAGATGCCTAATGACAGATATCCCTGACCCCAAGAATTCTTTATTTTTTTATTATTTTTTAAAGCCTACAGCACCTGGTATTCTTGATGGTCTCCATCCAAGTAGTAACCAGGCCCAACTCTGCTTAGCTTCTGAGATCAGATGATATTGGGTGTGTTCAGGGTGGCATGGCCGTAGACTTAAAAATTCTTTATTGAATAGTCTGGAACTTGTTAATCATAGGGCATTACTGGAAACCTATTTTAAAATACAAGTGATCTTTGTTTGGAATCAGTTCATTTAAGGCAGTTTCATTTCTGCGCATTAAAATAACTGAAAGTATGAACCCATGGAAAAGTATAAAACCTAAGGAGTTCATTTATATATTATAAGTGACCGCCATGGCTACTTTCAGCCTGAGTTACACTTTCTGCCCCTTTAAGTTTCAAATGTATCATGGATATAACTGTAAGAATTTAGTCTTCCCTGTTCTGAGAGGCCAAAAGATCAGTGAGGGCAATACTGTAGGTTCAAGGTTAGATGTGGCCATAAAGCTCTAAACTTCATACATTATTCCATTCCAGAGAAATAGACAGGAAGGTTTAGGTAAGATGAGCTCGATTATGCCACAGAAACAAACAGCACCAAAATACCATAGCTTTGCACCACAGTTGTTTTTTATTTTAAAAAATTAAATTTCCTTATTGAGGTAAAACACATATAAGGTTTGCCGTTTTAATCATTTGAAAGTGTAGAATTTAGTGACGTTAATTACATTCACAATGTTATACAACCACGCCACTATCTTTTCCCAAGACTTTTAAATCATATTAAACAGACACTCTCCATCCATTAAGCAATAATTCCTCATTTCTCCCTCCTCCCAGCCTCTGGTAACCTCTAATCTATTTTCTGTCTCTATGAATTTACCTAGTTTAGATATTTCATCTAAGTGGAATAGTATAATTTTTTCTGACTTATTTCACTTAGCATAATGTTGTTAAGGTTCATTCATGTAGCAGCATCTGTCAGAACTTCATTACTTTTACAGCTGAATAATGCTCCATTGCATGAATATTACCACATTTTGTTTATCTGTTCATCCACTGATGGAACTTGGGTTGTTTTACTCTTTTGACTATTTGCGAGTAATGCTTCAATGAGCATTGGGATATGAGTATCTGTTTGAATCTCTGGTTTTGGTTCTTTTGGGTATATAGCTAGGAGCAAAACTGCTGGATACAGTAAATCTATGTTTACCTTTTTGAGGAACTGTTTCCCACAGTGGCTGCAGTGGTTTACCGTCCCACCAGTAATGTACACGTATGACAGTTCCAATTTCTTCATATCCTTGCCAATACTTGTCATTTAAAAAAATGTCTATTCATGTTGGTTTTTATTTTGTTGGTGAGTTATAGGAGTACTTTATATCCTGGGCATTAAACCCTTATTCACACCGCAGTTTTATTTCTCACTCACACTACATGTCTGATTTAGGTAGGCAGAGACTCAGGTGATGAAGATTCCACATTAGTATATGTACTTCCATATCAGCAGGAAAAATGAAGATTGGAACTGAACACTGGCAATGAAACACTTTTACCTGGATGTGATGCATATGACTTCTGCATACATTTCATTTGCAATGCAAGTCAAATGGCCATGCCTAATTTGCATGGGGGTGAGAAAGTATATGCAGCCCCAGTCCCACCCTACCCCACCCCAGCCACACACACACCATGCCTGGAAGAAGAGGAAGCTGATCGTTTGTGAATAGTTTGAATCTCTACCACAGCAGGAAAAGAATGGAGTGATGTGTGAAGAATAGATTACCTTTTGGAAAGAGGAATACAGATGATTCTCATTATTTATGGTAGTTATGTTTTGTAAAGTCACAGTGAACATTGAATTAATGAATATAGAACCATTGCTCCCAGGGGACACACAGGGATAGGTTCCTGCCAGCCTTTGGTCACAACATTTTGTCAGCGGCTCAATCCATGCCTTTGTTTTATATGTGTTTCTGTTTAAGGAAATATATTTTGTTGATTCTTTAACATCGAATTCAGAGTCAACACCACTATTAACTCATGGTCACAAAAGAGTAACACACATATTTTCTCCATAAGGCATCCCAAAGGCTTCCTGCCCTTAGGAACACTACTAGGCAGCACTTCAGCTTCAGCACTAAGCTCGGGGGACATTTTAAAGAATGAAATCATCAACAAAAAGCACAAATGCAAAAAACGTGGTACTAAACAGACAAAAAAAGTACACTTGCTAATTGTATGAGAGCTGAAAAGACCTCAGCTGGCAATGTGCAGGTGGGGCGATTCAAAATTTTGCCCCCTTTACACACTGGAGAATGAATGTGAAAGCACTGCAAGTATTGATTTTGGGGTTACAAACAAATTTTGACAGGTGAAATTGCTAACCTAGGTGATGATTCTCATCACCTAGATTACAATCTATTTGACTTGCTCAAGAGTAAAGGGCTGAGCTATGATTTACATTCAGGTCTGATCTCAAAGCTCTTGCTCTTCCCATTTTACCCCACTGTCTCCATAAACCAGTCACAGTTACCTCTGCTCTGAGTATTTTATGAATCAATGACCAATATAGTTATAGTTCATTCTGTGATTCCTGTTAAAACTTTGAATAATAAACAGGCTAGAGAGGCTACTTAATCATGAAAGCCACATGGACCAGTTGGAATTCCAAAGAAGGCAGAAATCAACTGTGTTGTGTGGAAGCATGGGCACTTAGAATGTTATGTGCATATGTTATGCAGTAAGGGTCATGCGAACTGACTTAGGCTAGACAATTTTTTTTCTTTGAGATCTATGTAAGAGAAGTTAATGTGCTCAGGTTCACCCCCAAGAAAAACCATGTGGTCCTTGAAGAAATGTCTCAATGTTTTAAAATTTTATTTTACTTCAGGTATTTATTTATATTTTTGGTACAATACAGATAACATAAAATTTACCACTTTAAGCATATTTAAGTGGCATTAAGTACATTGTTGGGCAACCATCACCACCATCCAGAACCCTTTTATTGTCCCAAACTAAAACTCCATACCCATTAAACATTAACGTCCCATTCCCCACCCCCACATCCCCAGCAACCACTATTCTCTTCCTGTTTTGAGGAATTTGACTAGTTGAGAGTGATTTTTATTGCATGTTGGGACCAAATGTTCTTCTGTGGTAACACTTCTCTGAAATTATGGTGAAAATCAGTGGGAGAAAAAAATGAGTCAGACAATATATCTACACTTACACTTAAGTCCTTTTATAAGCAATTTTCCTTCTGTTTTTCATAAGACAGAGATTGCATGGGGAGACTCTGGCCCCAGCCATTAAGACTCTTTAACAATGAGAATTGGGAACTCAGTTATTTGGAGTATTTATATAGCACCTCTTCCTACCTCATGGCGGAATTTTCTGATTACTTTTGGAGCAGCATGAGAAGCACAACCAAATGTATTAGTCAATAACTGCAAGAGAACAGAACTCATGATCAGCTAACTGGGTTAAGACCCAAACAGGCAGTTCTGGCAGGTCTCTTTGGCATCTGGACATTTCTCACATCAAGTTTAAAACAACGCTTATCCATATGTGATCACAGTCTCATCCAAAAAACAGTAGATATTATTAGTGCTGAGCTAGTGACAATGCCCAGTTGTAGTAGCAGCCTTTAGTCTTGGTCTTCTGTTATAATTATTTCCTCTCTCTTTGTTGCCTATAGCATTCCTTACCCATATTTTATACTTTCTACTGAAAGCTCCTCTAAACCTTTATTGGGAGTACACAAGAAATAAAAAAAAAAGTCTTAAATTTACACCTACGTTTTTAGGAAATAATAATGGGGCATTTCAGAATTGGTTCTTATCTAAGTTAAATGAAGAAAGCAAGGATGTAAAAATAAAAGACATGAAATGATCCTAAAATTATTACTATTTATGTGATTTTGTTTTAAAGAGAAACTATCCAAAATTATATTTTACTGAGACAAGAGAAAATCTGAACTCAAAGTCAGGTAAGATGGCTCAGAAGTATGCTGAAATGCAGACTATTCAAGATGGTAGGAAAACTCTTTCATGAGTAATCTAATAAATGGAGCTAAAAGGTACATCACATAAGGTCTCTATCATATTTAGAAAAAAGACAGAGACACTGAATAACTGGATATTTGTTAAAAATGAATAAATTTGGGAGGCAAGGTACTAAGTATAGCAAGTGGGAAGGCCCTGAGGTTGCAGGAAGCTTGGGATATTTGAAAGGGGCAAGGGATCCAGTGTGGCTGGATGTTGAGAATTGGCAGTAGCCACTACAAGAATAGAAACATATTCTATAGCTTTCCAACAAGTAACAGAAAATGAAGGAAATTGGGAAAACTTCACTAAAAATAATAGTCAAGAAAATAGAAAACAGTAGAGAAAAGATGGCAAACATAAAACAGAAAGGAGTGGCAGTAATAATTATCTAAGTTATCATAATAAATGTCAATATATTGTATCCATCAATTAAAAGATAATCAGTTTGGATTAAAAAGAAAAACACAATATCAATCACATGCTGCTTTCCACAAGAAAAGGTTGAAATGAAAGAATAGAAAAGTATATCAATCAATACTAAAAAAACCCAAACAATCTAATTTAAAAATGACCAAAAGACCTTACTAGGCATATCTCCAAAGAGGACACATAGAAACCAATAGACGTATGAAAAGATTCTCAATGTTACTAATCATCAGAGAAATGCAAATTTAACCACAATGAGATATCACCTCATGCCTCTCAGAATGGCTATCATCGGTAAATCAGCAAGTAACAAGTATTGGCAAGGATGTGGAGAAAAGGGAACCCTTGTGCACTAGTGGTGGGACTGCAAACTGGTACAGCCACTATGGAAAACAGTTTGGGGGTTCCTCAAAAAATTAAAAATTGAACTATCTTATGACCCAGCAATTGCACTTCTGGGTATTTATCCAAAGAAACCCAACACGCTAATTCAAAAAGACATATGCAACCCTATGTTCACTGCGGCACTATTTACAATAGCCAAGAAATGGAAGGAACCTAAGTGCCCATCATTAGACGATTGGATAAAGAAGTTGTTCTATTTTCTTGACTATTATACACACACACACACACACACACATACATACACAAACATACATACACATACACACACACATACACACAATGGAATATTCTAAACCATAAAAAATGAAATTTACCATTTGTAACAACATGGATGGCCCTACAGGGTATTATGCTAAGTGAAACAAGCCAGAAAGAGAAACGCAAATACCATATGATTTCATTTAAATGTAGAATCTAAAAAACAAAATAAATGAATAAACAAAATTAAAACAGACTGATAGATACAAACTTGTGATTGCCAGATGGAAGGGAGGGTTGGGGGCCTGCATGAAAAATGTGAAGGATTAAGAAGTACAAATTGATAGTTACAAAACAGTCATGAGGATGTGATGTACAGCACAGGGAACACATTCAATAATATTATAATAACTATGTATAGTGCCAGGCGGGTATTAGACTAATCAGGGGGATCACTTCATAAATTATATAAATGTCTAACCACTATGCTGTACACCTGAAACTAATATAAAATAATAGTGAACATCAACTCTGAAAAAGAATGGAAAAGTACAATCTTGCATTTAATCACCAAAAGAAAGCTGGTCTACAATGTTAATATTGTACAATCAAGAATTTAAATATAACTAGGAAAGATAAAAGGGGATGTTACAATTAATAGATCCGTGGTCATTTCAAAATTATTAGTGATATAATTTGTTGCTCACTTTCTAATAGCCACCAGTTCACTACTTATATTTCTGGAAAATACTCTTAATGCAGCTGTTCATAAACTTTTTAAGAACTACAAAAATGATTTTCATGTTAACGTAAGTTAAATGCAAAAAAAAAAAACCATAAAAAGGGATGTTACAAAATAATGAACGAAAAACACTACATGAAAAATATAGTGTAATCAAAAACTTCAAGGCACCTAAAAATAAAGCCTCAAAATATATAAAACAAAGACAGAAATAGAAGGAGAAACAAATTTATAAACACAATGGGAGGTTGTAAGATTCCTCTCTGAGGTATTGATAGGTTGAAAAGACAAAAGTTATGAAGGCTATAGAGTTTATTAATAGTAATTATTATTTATTAACTTTATCACCTTTCTTCTAATAATTTAGAAACATTACCTGCTTATTCTTCCTTTATATTGGGAAGAAAAGATTTCACATGCTTATTTTCCAAACAGTAAATTTGGTCAAGGTCACTTAGATATATCACTTTTTTAAAATGAACTTTTTTCTGATCCATAACTGTTTCTGGACTTGAATGTCTCCTTTTCTATGTATTCTCCTGATCTATAGTCCTTGGGTGTTTCCCCCAGATATTGTAAGGGAAAAAGGGAGGAAGTAAATTAACTCTGTTCCCTAAATTCTGGCTTTATGGGACAATGTTCAAGTCACAACTTTTTCTGAGATTTTCTAAAATAGCAAGTGCAAGGTTTAGGTTCAATAAAATGTTTGCAGTCTAATTTCTATAGTTCTTCTCCCCTTCCCTCCAAATCTCTGAACGAGAGCTTCAGGCTTTGATCTCAGTTTTGTTTGTCCAGATGGGTCTAAGAAAAGTGTTTTTACACACCTACTGGCCTTTCCAATTAATATTTCCTGGAATGCCAGGCACTGTATTCATTTCCCTACAAGGCAGGGACCATTACTATCTTCATTTTATAGAAGAGAAAGAATGGCTTCACCAAGGTACAATAACTTGCTCCAATCATAAATACAGCCAGAGAATGGCAGAGATGGACTAGGTCCCAGGTGTGTTTGGAACTACAGCTATGGCTTTTAACTACTATGCTTGGGAAAGACTACTCATGACCATATTTCAGCAGAGCAGTTTCTCATGCCATTTTCCCCATCCAGATGAATTTTTGACTATCCATATGGCAATAGAGTCTAGGAGAGGATGGGCGCTTCAAAACCATGCATAAGCACAAGCTCCAATTTATCCGCATAGTTTGACTTGACCCTCATCTTCAAATAACATGAACAGAGTTGCCGAGCAGTAGGCAAAATTAGTTGGTTGGCATGTCAATTCCTTTCCCTATCTGCCTCTCTCTCTAAGGCTATGATGGTTGGAATGATTTGGAAAAATTATGGAGAAGGAATAAGAACACGAAAGGGCCCAAGGTGTTCAGAATTTTGATCCGCGAAATCAGAAAAATCATAATCCACCTTCGTCCATGCACCAATCACTTGATGCCAGTGAGGATGAAGGCACCACTTCTTTTCCTAACGTGCTTTGTCAAGAGTCAGAGAGGAGGTTTCCCAGAACCTCAGGACCGTAGGGAAGAAATGAATAGTCATCACTGAGCTAGGCTAGTTAATATTGACAGTTTCTTCTTGTTGCTGCTAGATTTTTTGGTACCTTTTCGGAAATTAGAAAGACACCCTCTCAACCAAAAATTAGAAAAAGCAAGCCTCCAGTGTTGGCAGATAGGTAAACTATATGGTGTCTTATATTAAACATCAGAGCCCAGGGAGAATAGCAGCCCCTAACCTCCTCCTTGGCCAGGTACCTTTGTGCAAAGCACAAACCTTACAACTCTATGTGGCAATCCTGATCCTTTTCCAAGCTGAGAGCCTATAAATTTATCTTTTTTGGTTCAGGAAATGTAGGTTCAGAGATTGCTTGGATAATTAGCTTTCCTTTGCAAGACCTGATCACTGAGTTTCAATCTGTCTTTCTAACTGCCATAGCAATAACAACTATCATCACTATTTATTGAGTGCCAACTACATATTAGGCACTGTCCTGGGGAATTAACAGAGATGAAAAAATGAGCCAGTCTGTGGAAATGGTTTTGTAGTGCCATCCAGTGTAATTAATACTGAGCAATTCTTTTTTAGCAGTGTTTGGCCAAAAGGCTCAGTTACTTCCTGAGAATCTTAGGAAGACTCGACCATTGACTTGGGAGGATGCTTGCCTTCTTGTTTGCTAAGGAGCAGCTTTATTCATCCATTCATTTAATCACTTTACTGAGATATTTGAAATACAATAAACCACATATATTCAAAGTATACAATTTAACAAGTTTTAACATACACATACAGTACTTACAAAACCATCAATATAATCACGATAGTAAAAACACTTATCACCTTCAAGTTTCCTCTATCCTTTTATCAACTCTCCCTTCCACTCCTCCCCACCTCTCCTACTCCAAGTGACAACTGATGTGCTTTCTATCACTATAGATTAGTTTACATTTTTTAGAGTTTCATATAAATAGAATCTTACAGTATACATTTTTGGGGGGTCTGTCTTCTTCCATTCAGATTAATGATTTTAAGATTCATTCACGTTGTAAATATCAAGAGTTCATTCTTTTTTATTGCAGAGTAGTAATCTATTATATGGATATAACACAATTTGTTTATCCATTCATCTATTGATAGATGTTTGGGTTGTTTCCAGTTTCTGGCTATTAAAAAAACTAAAAGTTGCCATTTTTAAAGCCCCAGGTTTAAGGTATTGTCTTGTTTAATCCTTACAATCACACTGTAGTTAGGCAATAACATTCTTATTTTTCAAATGGTGAAATGAAAGTTCATAGAGGATTAACTAGGCCAATATTCAAGAGTAGTACAGCTAAAATTTGAACATAGAGCTAGTTAATGTCAAAGCTTACACTCTTGAATGTGCTCAGAAGGATAGGAATTTAGAAGGTACAAGAGGCCAGTGCAAAGCCTAAAGCGAGTGTGGGTCTTCCACAAAGAGAGATTCTACATCTTCCTGTGAACTCCATGCCACACAAAAGCACACCATAAAGACAGGGGTTGGGAAGCTTTGATTTTACACTAGACCTGGTAAACAGCCACACCAAAATCACAACTTGAGTAAGGACTTTCACATATGGGCACTTAATATACAACTGTTGAAGGACTTGAACAGACAATTCTCCTTAGAGGACATACAAATATTTGAAAAGATACTCAACATCACTAGTTATTAGGAAAATGCAAATCAAAGCCACAATGAGATACCATCTCACACATGTTAGAATAGCTATAATCAACAGGACAAGTAATAACAAATGTCAGAAAGGATGCAGAGAAAAAGGAAACCTTATACACTGCTGGTGGGTCTGCAAATCGGTACAGCCACTACGGAAAACAGTATGGAGATTCCTCAAAAAACTAAGAGTGAATCTACCATACGATCTGGCAATCCCTCTACTGGGTATTTACTCCAAAGACTTGAAAACCCATATCTGAAAAGATATTTGCACATCGATGTTCAAAAGCAGCATTATTCACAGTGGCCAGGACATGGAAGGAGCCAAAGTGTCCTATGATAGATAATTGGCTAACAGAGCGGTGCTACATATATACAATGGAATATTACTCGGCCATAAGAAGAGATGAAATGCTGCCATTAGCGACAACATGGATGGACCTTGAGATAATCATACTAAGCAAAATAAGCCAGAGAAAAAGCTGAAAATTACATGGTATCACATATATGTAGGATATAAACCTAAAAGTAACAAATGAATGGGACAAACAAACAGAGACTCATCATGGTCATGGACAACAGACTAGTGGTTACCAGAAGGTAGGGGGGTCAAAGATGTGGTGACAGAAAGAAATCTAACTATGGGAGGTGAATACACAGTGTAAATATATATATATGCCTTATTGTTAAAGTGTACAGTTGAAACTTATTGGATTTTGTTAACCAATTTCACCGTAATAAATAAATGCATTAATTAAAAAAAATAAAATAAATAAAATAAAATAAACTGTTGAATGAATAAATGGCTGAATGCACAGATAAATGAATAGACGGACGAAGTTAGTTATTAGTTGATTTGATGGCAGATTCATCTCACCATCTTATGAAACTAGTGAAAATATCTCACGAGTCACAAGGCAGAGGAGATCATCTTGTAGTAAATCAACTCTCACATCAGCCCACAGTGTAGGCTGCTCAGTCAGCAGAAAGGGTGTGTGGCTATGAACTCATGTAGGAAGTCCGAGTCCAGAGGCCCACTCCCAGTTTCAAGGATCCCAGAACACATTTACTGTAAAGGTTAAAACCATCTGTCTTGAAAGCTGGGAATTCTGAGGCAAGTCTCCCTCCCTGCGCTTGTAAATGAGCCTTGGTTTCTCAGGGCCTCATACTCTGCACGCGAGCCTTGACAAGGCCCTGCTGGTGGAATCTGGCCACGTTGCTCTGACTTCATCTGGCAGAGGCCCTTAAGCCTGAACCCAGGTTCTAGTCCAACCTCTGACAGCTATGTTGAAAACAAGTTCATTTACAGGCAGTTTTATTGAATGCAGCACAGAGAGACATATTTCCCATTGCCATCCGATGACTTAGTACATTTCTGGAGCCAAGATAAACACAGCATCATTCATGTGACTGGCTTCCTGAGAACTAGTCAGGAGATGGTTTGGGGTCTCCTATCTCCTTCTTACCTCCCTTCCCCATTCATCTCTCACACTGCACTGAAAACACTGGGGTGAGTGACAGCGAAGGCTAACACAGGAGATGCAGCTTAGAAGAAATTTAATACAATCCAGTTGGAGAAGCATGCATCTCACCGCAGCCATGAAATTCCATTTTGAGCTCAGCATGAGCTGATAGAGTAATGAAATGAAGATGATACTGCAAATGGCTGGTGAGTCTAATAATAGTTTTTGTGGGGTTTTTAGAGGGGCTATTAGAATGTGCGTTTCCTCCCTATGAACCAGACCACCTAAAAGGCTTAGAGAGATGAACTACTTTGTCATTCTTCTCTCCCTTCCCTCACATCTGCCAGCTTCTGTCCATCTTGGTATAAATAGAGCTTCTCACATAAAAAGAGAAAACTGTCAACTGTCTGAAAGTGAATGGTAAAACTGGGTGCTTGGCACTGTGACCCCCTCCCAGTGGTGAGCCTTAGCTATAGAATGCATGGCTCCAAAGTAACAGGGACAAAACCATCATCTGGGTGAACAGAGCAAGGAGAGGGCTGAGGAAGCAGGACAAATGAAAGGATTTTAAAAGCATTTTGAATCATCCTTTAACAAACAGCCTTGTATTCAGGCCACATTCAGGGAAAGTCAGTCGGGGGGCAAGATGCTGGGAATGGAAGGGAGTAATTCATTTATTCTTACGGTTCCTTTAGACATGAGTGTAAGCCTCTCGATTTTACAGACAATCAACTAAAGCTCAGGGCAGCCAAGGTTACAGAGCTAGTAAGCGGTGGAGAGAAGATCTGGCCCCATATATTTCCAACACTGTCATTTTTCCATTTCCTGACAGCAGTTCTCAACTTCAGCATGCAGCAGAAACACTGAAGGCCATGCTGAGACAGACTGCTGGGCCCACCTCCAGAGTTCAGGTTCAAGAAGTCTAGGGCAAGACCTGTGAATCTTTACTTTTAATAAGTTCCTAGGTGATACTAGTGCTGCTGGTGCTAATGCACTCTGAAAACCGCAGGACTAGGCCGGCAATCTGAAGATTTAACCATCATTCCATGTTAACAACTCAGCTCAAATATTGCCTCTTCACAGTGGCCCTTTCTATCTACAGTAGATTCTCCAAATCAGGAAGTAGCAATTTACAGCCTGTGGATAAAATTGGTCCCACTGCCTGTTTTTGTAAATAAAGTTTTATTGTCACATGGCCATGCATATTCATTTACAGATAGTATATGAGTGCTTTCATGTAGTGACATCAGAGTTGGGCATCTGCAACAGGGGCTGCATGTCCCACAAAGCCTAAAATATTTATTATCTGACTCTTTACAGGAAAAAGTTTGTTAACCTTGGCTCTAAATCACGTCACTCTTTTTTACTGCGTTCTCAGCGCACATAACTTTCTGAAAGTGTCTTATTCATTCAATTGTTAATTTGTCTGTATCCTCCACTAGAATGGCACCTCCACAAGGGCACAGATACTTGTTTGTCCCTGGAAAAGTGCCTTGCATGTAGCTGGCACTCCCTAAATATTTGCTGAAGGAATGAATATCACTGCTGAGTGCCCAGGTACGTGACACAGTACCAGGAACATGAGGGCAGCAGGAGGAAGTAGAGGAAATGTAGTTCTCAGCATGTGGGCTCCCAGCCAGGATGAGAGAATGGGAAGAGACAGAGATAAACAGAGATCACTGTAAGGAAAACAAGCCTTTGAAGGGAGGGCCATGCTGTTTCCTGCAGGGATGGGGAAACTGGAGGTGGGGAAAAGAGGAATTCCTTAGTCACCAAGGTCAACCTGAGATTAGGAGAAATTTCCCTCTCCTAAGAATGAAAGAGCCTTGTATGACACATGCTGTTTCCTCTCCTCACACACGCTAAGCTGCCTTCCTTAGACCTGATATCCTGGGTGGATCACCATGGAAGAGGGAGGGTGGAGGCGGAAGAGCCTGAATGGGCGCTGGAGTGGGACAGACAGCTAGTGTGAATCTTGGCTCTGCCTCTTACCAGCTGTGGTATCTTGGGCAAGTTTCTGATCCTCTCTGAGCTGCAAGGTCTTCATTGGAAAAGTGGGAAATTTGTACAAGGATTAAATGTGATTGTTTATTCATTTAGCATTTGTTTACTGAATGAGTAATATATATGAGACATTATTTTAGGCACCAAGCAATAGCATTGAACAAGGCGGTGTACATCTCCCTCCCACAGGCTCACATTTTGGAAGGCAGGGCATGTGACAAAAGGGGCAGATGCAAACATATGTGGAGTTTTTGCTATGCACTCGTCATATGAAAGGTTCCTTGTTACCTCTCTAGTCTCTAAATGGAGACTCTGTGTTGCTTTATTTCTACCTGCAGAGGCAGAAGCATCAAGGTGATGCATGATAGGGGCTCCTTTGACTTCCCAGGAACAAGCATAGTAGTGAGACTTTCTAGTTCTCACATCCATGGAAGCCTTGGCAATCGTAAGACACTGCATGGGCTCCATTCATTTCTCCCCAACCCGTCCAACAACATTTTCCCCAAATTCTTTGCGCAGATACAAAGTTGATACTAATTTCATTTCACTTCTGAGCTGCACACAAATGAGTGACTTCAGCAACAAACCAGATCTTTGCATGGCAGGCTTCTTCATGTCATTCAGTAGCTGCTCAAATACCACCTACCTCCCCAGAGAGGCCATGCCTGAGCAATCGGTTTAAATTAGCAATCCCTCCAACATCCCATGTTTATTACCACAGAAGCTGTTTCATTTTCTTCATAGTCTAGATTAAATGAGATACAACTTGTAGAGCACCTAGGATAATGCCAGGTACATGTAAGAGTTCACTAAATAATTATCACTATTACTAACATTCATTTTTTAATCACAATCTTGAATTATTTTGATTATTTGTTGTCTAATTCACATGCCTCCAACACCTCCTTACAATGACAATGTAGCAGATATCTTATTTCATTTATTATTTATCCCTGTTACCTAGACAGTGCCTAGACATGGTAGATGTTACCTAGACATAGTAGATGCATATTAGATATCAGTTGAATAACCGAATGAATGAAAAAAGCCTAATTGCTTTTTCTTTTTCACAAAATTCTCCAGCATACTCTCTGATTCATTCCTTACTCGCTCATCAGGGAGAATGCAATCCAGTAGAATGCTGCCAAGAAGCCCTCAACCCACCCCTTAAAGGCAGGTGCTAAGGAGGCTCTCTGAGGCACAGTTAAGAGACCAGAGCCAGGGTCCACTTGTGACCTGTTGCTCCCCAAAGGGAAGTTTGCAATATTCTTCTTTGTGGGAAGGCTCTCTTTGCACTCTGAGTGACCTACAGAAAATGACCCAGGGACTCACACCTCCCAGGCCTGGGGGCTGTGATGTTGCAGGAGATCATAAGCACTGAGGAAGGTGGGTGGCGGTCGCCTTTTTAGCAGACAGCCCTGAAGCCTGGTTGGGGTGCTGAAGAAGTCAGAGTCAGGTGGCTCCATCTGGGCGCCTGTCCAAGTCACTCTGCTTCAACAGAGCCAGACTTCATGTGCATGAAGCTGCACCTTTCCAACAACCCCACAGCAAAGAAACCGGGGAACAGAATGGCTCCTGTAGTGCTAGAATTCAAAATTATTTTATTTAAAAGCCTTTGAGAAGGTTGAGAAGGAATCCAGGATTTCCATTAAATCTACGTTTAATCCACCTCTTCCATCCCTATCTAACCTTTGTCCGTCCCTAACTGACAAGCAAAAAACAGGCAAAATTCCTTCTCCACCTCTGCCCGCCCACTCAGGGCGAGAGTGATCAATGTCATTTATTACAGCTTCGCAAGAAGGAAGGTAAGAAAACGGCCACTTTATTGAGCAGTTTCTGTGTGCAGACACACCAGGAGCTTTGTACACATGCTCTCATTTGGGACCCAGATCAGCCCCGTGGTCTACAGGTCTAAGTTATCAGCTCCTAGGTCAGGTTGTCTGAGATTGAACCTGTCTCTGCTGCTCATCAGCTGTGTGATCTTGGGCAAGTTATTGAACTTCTCTGAACATTGTATTACTCACTTCTAAAACAGGGACAAGGATAATAATTATCAAATAAGGTTATTATAATTAAGCACAATAATGGCACATAACAAACATCCAACTGAAAGTTTCGTCATTTTCTCCATGGTCATCATCATTATTAAGAGGAATATCAGGCTCTAGGAAGCTGAACTTTCCTGAAGTCAGAGAGGGAAGGAGCAGCAGCCACGTTTGCCCAAGTCCAGAAGCAAGGCTCTTCGCACTGGGCCCTGCTGATCCCTCCCCACACTGTGACTCCCAACAGCTCCCCAGGTTGGGATGGAAACACAAATGGTCCCCTGGTGTGGACACAGAAGGGCTTTTGCCAGACCCTTGGCTCCTCTCATCCTGCTCCAGACCCTAAGTCTTGGAGCTGAAAACACTGCGACAGGTTTGTACTGGAGCTCAGTCCTTCACGAGATGCCTTCCATCTCCTGCCCCTTTGCAATGTAACTAAGAAATCTCTGAAACAGGCTGGTCAGGAGAATCTGCTTAGAACACACACTTTTAAGAGAAGCAGGAATAATTGATCATAATAATTAATCATAAAATGTTTTTCATGTAGAAAAACATTTAAAAGTCTTTTATCTTTTCAATGTGATGCAATGCTGAACATTTCTGGTCCTTCAGAGGCTCTAGATCATCTCCTGTCTCTTAACAAATATTTGCTGGGTGGCTGCCATGTGTCAGGCACTATGCTAGGTGTTGAACGCTTCCTAAAAAACAGCAGACAAGATCCCTGCCATCTTGGATCTTAAAACAAAGTGGGGAAGCCAAATATTAAACAAATAATTATACTAATAAGTATCTAATTACAAGTTTCATGAATGCTAATAAGGAAAATTCCAGAGACTGCCATAAATGGGATCTAACTTTCTACTGAGAGTGGGGTGGGCGAGGTCAGAGAAGCTCTTTGAGAAAACACATTTAATCTGACACCTGATGGATGAGTAATAGTCACTATATTAAAAACCAAATGAACAACTTCATGTACCCAATAGACATTTTAGACTTTCACAGTGCTCAGAACCAACTAATTCACCCACATCTTTAGGGAATATTGAATGGTTTATTTTGCCACTTACAGCAGCATACTTTGGAAGCCCCAAACTGGCCAATAACTCCTGGTATCTACTCTTTATCCTTCTTGAGATAATTTTAAGTGAAACTGGAGATTTCTGGAGAAATAATCAAATCCCTATTCTTTATGTGCAAAAACACGGTTCAGGTCAAGGTAAAATTACTAATGTTTGGAGATCAAGGATTTGGGGACATGTATATTTGAGAAACCCCCACAAATACTGGAGTATAAAAAACACCGATGAATAGGCCATTCACTCAGGAGAAACAATCTGATGGCCTCTTCGGATTTCCATGGAGAAGTGAGCAGAAGAACTAATAGAAAAACTCCATCCACATGTACCTAATGAAGGCTATCCACCCAAAGGATGCAGCAGCTAGCACCTTTCCAGAGGGCAGTTTGGAAGAACGAATCAAAAGCCTTAAAAAAGGTTTACATGTGACCATTCCACCTTTAGGAATTTTTCTTCAGGAGAGGAATAGGCAAATGTACAGGAAGGTTGGCTGCTACCGTCTTATTTAATATTGAGGAGAATTACCAACAACACATATTCAGACAGAAACCTTCAGCTTAGGATTTTCAATGGTGGTACTCTTGGTATTTGGAAGGAATCAGTTCTCCTTTGTGCTGGATCATCTAGTACTTTCCAAGATGTTTAGCATCTCAAGCTCCCATGAATTAAAATCCAGGAGGGCAGGGATCTTGAGGAGTGACTGGTCATTTTGACAAAAACTACCTCCTACCAAACATACATTTCAAAATGCCCCCTAGTGGTGGGTGGTACCACTGCAGCTTAGAAATTACCAATGGAGAACTATATACCTACCTATTCCAAAGGATAACACCTATTCAGAAGTATAATCTGGATTTGAATATATTTACAGAAAAAATATCTTCAAAATACATGAAGTGGGAAAGAAAGTCAAAACAATTAGGTAGCATCATCACATTTTTGTCCAAAATAAAACAGAAATGTATTCCTATATACATAGATACTTGTTATATACATACGAAAAGATTGAAAAACAATTTCCTTTGGTTGGTAGAACTCTAATGCTTTTTATCTGTTTTCTTAGATGCCTCATATTTTCTTTTCTTTTCTTTTCTTTTTTTTTTAATAATAAAGTCTTCCCTTTAAAAAAGAAAAAAGCAACTTCTGTTCTGCAGAACAAAAGGTGACCCGCCCACTGCCTATTCCTCATGCCGCTCCAACTCTTGTTTTGACTTAGTGGGGACAGCAGGATCTGCCTCAGAAGCACAGGTCTCTGCACAATCAGCATGAGATCACCACTTTTTCACTCTGCCGAATACCCGACCACCTTACAAGGCAACAGCTATTATACCGGAGCTAGAGGATAGTAGATGTTCGATAAATGTTTGTTGAAATGAGCCATTCTTTATATTGACTGGGCCAGAATTTTGCTGACAGATACTCCAGGTTTTAACATCACTTTCACTCAGTGGTACTCAACTCATTCTCCAGAGATACTGGGCAATGTCTGGAGACATTGGGGGAGGTGTGGTGTGTACTACTGGCATCTAGTGCGTAGAGGCCAGGGATGCTCCTAATCATCCTGCAATTCATAGGACACTTCAATAGCAACAACTTGTCCAGCCCCGAATTTCAATAGTGCTGAGCTTGAGAAACCCTGTTCACCATTTGTCTTTCTTAGAGCTCATTAAGTATTTTCCGAATCCTTCCTGAAGTATTATGTACTGTAAATTTATAATCATGGTATCTCTAAGAGATAGAGCACATACTAGTAATTGTTTGAGTTTGAAGAAAAATTGGAGCCTTATCGATGACTTCAGATGATTGATCAGGGCAGACTTCAGTTCTCTGTTCTGCTACCACAGGGCTCTCTGGATGGCATTAAACGCCTTATTGGGAGTAAGAAAAGGCCAAGAGTCTGGGCAAACCTCTCTGATTACTGCTCAGGTCAGTCATTAAACATCACAGATAAATGCCTGTCTTCTCTGGCATCACCTGTTATATCTATCATTTTCCATTCTATTTTAAGAAAGTTAAGTTTTGCAGCTGGCAATTGAATGCCAATATTTAAGAACACCTTCCAAAAAGGGAGGTGACTTTCATTGGCATTATATTTAATTGGAAGCTATTTCTCATAAGAAACAAGAATAATAAAGAGTGTCACCTGAAGGTATATTAACCAACTCCACAATCGGGGAGTAAAATGAAAGGTTTCTAACAAAAATAAAAGCATATTATTCTCAACTTTAACTAGTCTTTAGTATTTTGCCTCCAGCACAAAACATTTTAATGTTTACTGTAATTTCCCTTGATAGAAAAATGATTTTTCCCAAACCAGAGACAACTAACATGATATTAAACAACAGAATTTTTATTAGTGAAAAACATTTAGGCCTCAAATTTTTCTAATTTTAAAACATACTGAATAGATCTTTAAAAATCTTTAAACCTATAAACAGTTTTGTTAGTAATAAACTTCAAAAGATCTCATAATGTAACATTTTGAAGCCTATTTCTTTCATGCAACATGATCCCTTCAAACATCTTTAATATATACTCATATTTTATTAGGTAAATATAGAGCCCTTCAAATAGCTTGAAGAGAGACTCTCTCTGGAGAACAACTTCCCTTTTTAATCGTCTGTGTCATATAGGTTTGAGTAAGTGTAGGAAACAGAGAAAACCATCCAAAGAACAATAGAATTAAAAGAGATAGGAATATCCTTTCATCTGACATAATTCAAACCACTTGTTTAATAGCATTAATCATTTTCTTTCAAAACAAATCAAAGAATGCTGTTTTAGAATTCCCAAAGACGTTCATCTCAGATGAGTCAAGTGGCCTCCAAAAATACCAGAAGCATTCACTTTTTGAATTGGTGAATTTAACCAAGATCTAGCTCTTGCAATTCTCTGTTCTCTTGGGTCAATAGAAAACTCTCTGAATCTAAACATCGCAGAATGATGTTTAGTCATCTTAAAGAAGAATCTACTTAAGCAGGGAACTTAAAACAGCTTAACTTTGAAATTTTAAGGCCCAATTTAGCAGGAAGCACTGTGAACAAAAGAAAGATGGGTCTCTTAGAAGCTGCTGGAAATGAGTTAGCAAGAAAATGAAACAAGCTTACAGATGTATGTAGGTGTGAAAACTTACTGCTCAAGTCCTGGGGGTAGAATGGTGACGTCAAACAAACATATTCAGTCATCTACCACCTCATTTGAGTTTCTAGACAAACTCAGCCAAATTAAACTTAAAATTAAACTACAATTAATATAATCTTTACTGAAGCAGAACAAAGTAAAGATATAACCACACCCTACAAACTGAGAGAAAAAGCTTTTATTTCTGTCTGCTAATATTGCAACACAGAACTCCTTTAAATTTTCATGAAGATTATTTCCTGTCAATGTTTCTATTCCAAGATATTTTCCCCATAGTAAGAATTAGAATAGAGATCACAGAACGGAAGTATCTATAGCCTTAGGAAGGTAACACAAAGGGACAAAGTAGACTTAGTGAAGACTAGGGTGACTTGGAGAGATCAAGCTCTGTCAAGGAAGAATGACCAGCACTCAATCTAATGGCCAGAAAACCAATTGTGGCAGAAATGAGATTCCAGAGACTCAAATTTTTCAGATAGAAATACGAACTTTTCAATAGAAATTCCTAACTTTTATATATTAGCAATGAATTCAAAATTTTAAACAATACTTTTCTGGCTAAACAAATCCTGCCTATGTGCTTGATTTTATCAGCCAATTTGTAACCTCAGTATTCGAAGGAAAAAAAAGAAATGGCTAATCAAAGATGTTATCAGGGTTCCACTCTTTAGTTGGTGAATTCTTAGGCCTTTCTTAATCATAAAGAACTTGTTCTAAAAGCATGATCACATTTAAAGTTCTTGCCTTAAAATTTTAGGGTTTTTTACATTTCAAAACATTACATTAGACATAAAGTTTCTCCAGAGCCAGAAACTTTTCATGTCAGAGGAAGGAAATAGTGGTTGAACGCTTTAGATTCTGGTAAACCTGTCTCTCAAAGAAGTATAGAGAAGATCATGAAAATATCCAGCCTACAGAAGGGGCTTCTAAACCAACATTGAGGCTGGTGGAAAATAAAATTCCAAGAACCAAAAAATGCAAAGCAGAGGCTGTATATCATTGAAAAAAAAAATGCAGTGAAACACAAAGAAACCAAGTTCATCTCATTGAGCAAATAATATTTACAGTCTGTGGGTAGTGTCAAAATATTTCAGGAAATGCCAATGTCTTTCTTTGTAAAGCAAGGCCAAATGTAATAAACGTAGCATATATCACTGGGAAGAATAAGGCGAATCCACATTTCCTCACTCTCCTTTACAAAGGATCTTAACATTAAGATTCATGGCCAGTGTAGAACTTCCCTTCCCTCTCCAAAACCGAAGTTTCACTATCTAATGTTTCAAAGCCAACATATCTATGAAGTTTCTAGACAATCTTCTGTTAAAAATTAATAATTGTGATTCAGAATAAACTAGTAATGGCCCACACAAGGCTCAGTTTTATTTCTCTTCCTCATTTCCTACTGGGGCCCTGGACATCTTCAACCCATGGAGCTCCAACCTCTTTTCTGAATCAGTCAGGTCAACTCTTCCTTCCGCACTGGAATGAGGAATGACGGGCAACGCAAACACAAAAGGCAAACCACAACCACCCTCACATCAAGAATGGTACCTGTTCAGGCTTCAGCCCGGGCGGGACCCAGGCGTACTCCTCCAAGGCGCAGCCTGAGTCGTCATCCGAGGTCGAGTTCCTCTGGAAGTCAAACATGAGTTTGCTGACGGTCTTCTCCATCTCCAAGGGCATCACCGTCACCATGTGCTCCTCCTGAGGGCACTTGCAGTGCAGACAGATCTTCCTGCAAACAGCCAAGGTGGTAGGTGAGAAGGAAGGCAAAAGATACCATTTTTTCAATTGGCCTGCCAGCCCCCAGCCCTTGGATTCCAAAGCATAAACACATTCCTTGGCAATAGGCTTTCGGCAAAAGCATCTAAAAGAGCGTACCACAGCACGCCTGTCTTTGTAGAAGGTGCCGCACAATCAGGAACCACCAGGTAAGCATGCTAAGGAGGTTTACACATGGATCCCAACCCTTTCTTCTAAATCACTATCGCAAGAGGAATGTGAAAATATATTATTTTACCAGGTAAACACTGGATATGAACCATGACCACAATTTCTTAGACTATAATAGTAATTAGACATAATACGTATGCTGACCAGAAGTATTACCAGTAGATTTAACAAATATTGGTAACGTACCATTTATATAAAGGGTTTCTAGACCTTAGAAAATTGAAGTGGTTTTGAGAAGAACTGTAGGTGAAATTTTCTTTAAGAAGAGAAAAAATATATTTTTTTCTACTCAACAAATCTGGTCCTAAGATTTCATGAGAAAAACATTTTCACATCCAATAAAATTCTGTGTAGGTTTAAAATTCTAATTGGAAACCCAAATCTTCCCTACATTGGTCATTTTCTCATACACAAGAGGATCATACATGTACATTATTTCAAAAGGTAGCAGCCAGTGATAAAAAAATCTCTCCCCCAAATGGAACATTTCTCTTTTAAGATTACCATCTGTTCTGTTTTCCATAGCTACACAAATGACGAAGGGATAAAAAGGTTCATGTCAACAACACAAAAATGTTTCTAGCTTCCACTGATAAAATAGAGAAGAAAAAATGGAGGAAGAAATTTTTAATAAAATAAGCTGTTATATGTGTACTCTCACCTTCATGATTAGTTTCAGTAGCAACTTATAAAGGCAATGAAGAACTGTATTCCTAATCCCCACATGAGCCTGAATTTTTTGATAACAGCTTTGTTAGGAGATAATTCACAGACCATAAAATTCACCATTTAAAAGTGAACAATTCACTGGCTTTCAGCGTATTCAGAGTTGTGAAACCACCACCACTGTCTAATTTTAGAACATTTTGATCATTCCCAAAAGAAAACCTACGCAAATTAGCAGTAACTTCTCACATTCCCTTCCCCCCAGGTCCTGACAACCACTAATCTATTTTCTGCTTCTATGGTTTTGCCTATTCTGGAAAATTCACATAAATGGAATCATATGAAATGTCGTCCTTTGAAACTGGCTTCTTTCACATAGTATGATGCTTTCTAGGTTAATCCATGTTGTAGTCTGTGTCAGTCCTTCATTCCCTTTTATTGCATAATAATATTCCATTGTACAAATATACTCCTTTTTGTTTATCCATTCTTCAGTTGGTAGACATTTGGACCGATTCTATGTTTTGACTTTTGTAAGTAATGCTACTCTGAACATTTATGCACAAGGTTTCTTTTTTTTTCCTTTGTGTGTGTGTGTACATATGTTTTCAATTCTCTTAGGTATATACCTAGAAATAGAACTGTCATATGGTAACTTTATGTTTAACAATTTGAGAAACTGTCAAACTGTTTTTCAAAAATATATGTCCCATTTTACATTCCCACCATTAATGAATGACTGTTTCATTTGCTCCACTTCCTTGCTATACTTGTTATTGTTTTCTTTTTGATTCTTGTCATCCTAATGGGTGTGAAGTGTTATCTTATTGTGGTTTTGATTTGCACTTTCTTAATGACGAATGATATGAATATCTTCTTATGTGCTCATTATATATCTTTGGAAAAAATGTCTATTCAAACCCTTAGTCCATTTTTAAAGTTACTTGCCTTTTACTGTCAGGTTGTAAGCATCACATATATTTGCTGGATATAAGTGCTTTATATAATAAATGATTTGCAAAATTTTTCTCCCATTCTGTGGGTTGTCCTCACTTTCTTAATGATGTCTGTTTAAGTATTTGACTTAAAAGTTTTTGACTCTGATAAAGTCCAATGTATTTTTTTGTTGTTGTTGCTGCTTGTGCTTTGGTATCATATCTATGGGACTCAATGTCATAAAGATTTACTCCTGTATTTTCATTTAAGAGTTTTATGGTTTTAACTCTTATAATTTGGTCTATGTTCCATTTTGAGTTAATTATAATATATGGTGTGAGACAGGATTTCAAGTTCATTCTCATGTGGCTATCTAACTGTCCCATTGGCATTTGTTAAAAAGTTTATTCTTTCTCCATGAATCGTCCTGGCATCCTTGCTGAAAATCGATTGATGATAAATGTGAAGGTTTTTTTTCTGGACTCTCAATGCTATTCCATTGACCTATAAGTCTACCCTCATGCCAATACTACACTATCTTGATGACTCAAGTTTTGTAGAAAGTTTTAAAATTGTGAAGGGTGAGTGTTCTTCTTTTTAAAAACTGTTTTGTTTCTTCTGAGTCTCTGGCAGCTGCATCATAAAATATAAATTTTAGAATCAGTTTGACAATTTCTGCAAAAAAAAAAATCCTTCTGGAATTTTGATAGGGATTGCATTGAAGCTGTATATCAATTTGGAGAATATTGCTACCTTAACAATATTAAGTCTTCCAATCCATGAACAAAGAATTTCTTTCCATTTGTTTCCATCTATTTTAATTTCTTTCAATGTCATTTTGTGGTCTTCTGGTACAAATCTTGTACCAGAAGTCTTATACTTCTTTTGTTAAGTTTACTTCTAAGTATTTTATTTATTTCGATGCCATTGTAAATCAAAATTAACCATTGTTTGCTTAATTTTGTTTTCAGATTATTACTATATAGAAACACAAATGGTATTTGTACATTGATTTTACATCAGTCTTAATGAACGTGTTTACTAATTCGAATTGTGTGTGTATGTGTATGTGTGTATTCCTTAGGATTTCTCATATACAAGATCATGTCATTGTGAATAGAGACGGTTTTCTTTCTTTCCAATATGATGCCTTTTGTGTCTTTGTCTTGTCTTACTGCCCTGGCTGGGACCTCCAGTACAGTGGTGAACAGAAATGGCATGTGTGGATGTCCTTGTTTGGCTCCTGATCTTATTAAGAGAAAACATCCAATCTTTCACAATCAAGTGTGATTTACCTGAGGCTTTTTGTAGATGCCCTTTATCAAATTGAAAAAGTTTTCTTCTATTCTAGTTTGTTGAGTGTTTTTACAATAAAAGGGTGTTGCATTTTGCCAAATGCTTTCTTTTGCAACTATTGAGGTGATCAGTTAGTTTTGTCCTTATTCTATTAATGTCTTATGCTTGAATTTTGACACCAAAATGTACTGAAGAAACAAAATCAGTTTAGTCCAGCCAAATTAGGCTTGTCAGATTCTTCTACTTCCTGCTTTTTATCAGACTGAAAAATACACACAGAATACATACTTGGATCTGGTTTGCATCTACAAATTCAAAGACATTTCATTCAAACCCTGGCTGCTCTTTTTAAAAATAGTTGGAGCTCATTTTAAGAGTAACTAATTAATCAGCTACTGTAAAGAAGTCGGGGGCACTGGGAAGTGGTCAGGGTTTTTCCCCTCTTGAATTTTTTATAACAGTTTAAGACTTAAGGGAAAAAAATTACTGTGTTTAAAAAATTTAGGGGACGAATGGTTTTTACTTGAAAATCATACTTTTAAAATAAAAGGTACAGGAATATTTACCCAAATTAGACTCAAAAATTTGGGGAAGAGCACAACATTTAACACTGGGTGGACGTGATCTAATGAACTAACGTTCCAGAAGAAGGAAAAAGGTAATAGGAAAGCAAACCACAGAATTATAGAACCAGATCCAGAATGAGTCTCGCTGAGCAGAAGCATGAGCATAAGAGAAAGGGGAGAGGGCTAAGAGTCCTATTTAGCTATTTAACAAATAACTATCAAGCATATCCCATGTGCCAGGCACTGCTCTAGGCACTTGGAATACCTGACTAAAACATAGAATGAAACCTACATTAGTGGAGGGGTAGAAACATATAGTAAACATTAAACATATCAAATCATTCAATCTTATGGTATATTTAAGGTGCTAAGTGCTACATGGAAAACAAGAAAGGTGAAGCAGGAGAAGGCTGATCAGGACTAAGGTTGGGGCACACACAAACAGAATGTACAGCACTGGACTTCTTTAAACGTTACATACAGGAGTCCAGATTCACATACCAGTCCTCCAAGAAAGGAAATATCACCCCACTTTCCAGAGAAGAAAATGAAGGCTCAGAGAGATTAAGCAATATATTCAAAGTAAGCCCTAATCAGCAAGCAGAACAGATTCCAAGTAAGCTCTATCTAACCCTGAACAAAAGCAATGACCTATAGGCAGCACACCTGATTCCAACCACAATACACTTTTACTCCTGGAACAATAAACACATTCAGAAAAATGAAAACTAAAAGAGAAAAAAGGAAGGAAAGAAAATAAAAACAGTACATCAAAACCATGAAGACCTTATGTATTTTCCTGCTAGTTTATTGTCTTCAGCTTCTCATTTATAATTAACAGGCACTCCTATGGCAAGGCATTTTTATTTGCAAAGAATTTTCGACCTTTCAGTGATTCCATGACAGCCGTTGGAAGGACTAATTTAATAACCTCTGTTTATAAATGGCAAACTCAGGGCCCAGATGCTCAGAAAGCAGCAGAGGGTCAGAGGTAAAGCCAAGAGGATTTCTCTTGATCCTCATGTCTTTCTCCTCCTCTCGGCAAAATGCACACAGCAACACCCAACAGCTTTCTCTTTCGACACACTGATTAAAGCTTTTCAGCAGTGCGTGGGGGAAATATATGATTTGGCTCCCCCCACCCCCCAAATAGACATTTATGAAAATAGAACTGGCTAGTAAAGCAGGATTTCATTAAAAAAAAATCCAACCATATAAAGCATACATTGGTTTCATTCTGTCAGAGTTGACATTCTACCTGTACATAATTGGGTTTGTGAATGACAAGTTTCCAAGGAATAAGACATGATTCAGAGAGCAGAGATCTTGCATTCCCCTTCCCTCCTTCCCTCTACCCAGCAACAACCCATGCAAACCCCCACCCCAAATTTGCAGCTATTAATTCATTCATTTCCACATTCAGAAGTCACAATCTGCTCTTACATGGAATACACAGTACCCAAAGGTGGAGGCTCTCTTTTTAATCATCTCAAAGTACTCTGGTCACCTGCACCAGTGACCACACCATTTGGAAAATGACTAACAATTTATACCAATTAACTTACCTACCTTAATGTGGAAGGATTCATTATAAATAGATTGGGTGTATGCGTGCAGGGAGGAAGTTCTCATACTTGAAATGCTGACAGGTTATTTACAACACTGAACTCTGAACCACCATGTCTTATTTTGTGTGAGAAGTGATGGAATGAAGACAATAAATAAATCTTCCTTTAAGCATGATTCTGACAAGTTCAAGTCATAAACTGTAGAAATCTAGATTTGGAAGATTATAATCATCATTAAATACTTTAAAATTTTTCCTTCTCACTCTCTTTCACCAAGTCCTACTTCTAATGAGAAGAAAATACATATATTTTTAAGAACTCATATGTGGAAATATATTCAATATGTAAAACAGATTTGCCCAAGTTGATGCGAGAGAAGGGGACCCTGGACTCACTCTCTCAAGCTCAATATTCTTCAAAAACTCTAGGCATTTTCATTGTCCTAAGGTCCCAAGGTTCCAAAGACACAAGTTTGGAAGCCAGCATCCTGCCCTGGACTCCTCAAGGTTATTTTCAGCACTTATCAAAATATGAAGTAGGTGCCCAACAATTTGATAATTGCCAAATCAAACCAAACCAAACAAAAAAACAAATGAGCAAACAAAACAGAGGCTGTCGATGGCTTTTAAAAGACAAATGACTCCTAATCATGAAATTTTGCATATAAATAATGATTCTAGTCATGATAAATCGTTCGGCTGGTTGCCAAGACATTACAGGAAGATGCTTGGGGAGTAGTAATGTACCCCAGTGACTTTGATTTGATCAGACACAGGGCCTGGAAGTACCTTTCCACCAGCATCCCAGGTAATTCCGACACATAATTGGAGGTCACTCTTCTGTAGCTAGCCTCCTAGTTAGAGGGAAGCACTTGAGAAAGAGTATGGTCTGTAAACTGGTGTGTGTTCTACCAACATAGTTGGTGATCTCAACAACTCTGGGCAATGTGTATTTAAAAATCTGCTCCAGGGGATCTATGCCAACTCCTCCTGACCACCATGTTTTAACTCTTACATCACTAAGCCCATCTGTCACTCAGCTGGGTACATACTGGGGCTTGTGTATGGAAAGGTGCTAGTGAGAGGCAGGACTACACCAGCCACTAGAATGGTGTCTCTCATTGCTAGCTTTGCCATCTATCCTCCTGCATTCCACCTCCTCTGTGGTATGAGCTTGTATGTCTCAAGTCCATGGCCAGATCAGGCTCAGGCCACTCTTATGCACAGGGTCAGGGGTAGACTGCTTAAAGAGTGGCTCAGCATCAATACACACCGAGTGATTGATGAGGAATGCATAATGCTGAACTCAACATGGTAATGCCTCAGGCAGCTGAGATCAGGTGTGGGAAAATAGTTTTGTTAAAGACAAAGGGCTAAAATAACCCTGAGGTCTCTACAGCTTTTTGCTAAATAACAAATGTGTCCTAGGTATTTAAATTCTTCCATGACTCTGGCTGACTAAGGCCAAAAATAACTTTTTGTATTCTTAATAATAAGAAAAGAGGAAATCTTTTTCTCCCTATAATAATTAAAAACTACTGCAATACACAATTAATGTAGAAAGGGATCAGGAATTATAGATAAGCAAGAAGAAGAAAAATATTTCAAAACATTCACAATCCCAGAAATAATCACTGTTAAACAGAAACAGCTGCTGGTCCTCTTTTTCTCTCATGTTAAGAAACTGGAGACCAGATTTCATTCTGTGTTCCCTATCGGCAAGTACTAAGAGACAAGACTCTGGCCTGGAATGACAGGACAAGAGCCAGAGCCACCCACACGTGAACACACAATGCTCTAGCAAATAGATGTGCATTATTCAGTCCAGATAGGTGAGTCCGTTCTGATCTAGTGTCCTGTAGCAGGATCAGAGAATTTATTTACGTTGCTTGGAAGATGCCGGCAACACAGGAAGTGCATGTGTATTTATGGGTATCTCAGACTTAAGTCCCTCAGATACAAAAACATCTGAAAACCGGATTTTAGCATCTATTGACTTTCAATTTTCTGTGCAAGTGGGGAGTGGTGGGGCATGGATAATTTAAAACCACTAAGCCTGGCTCTGACTTGGATCTTTGTACATCAGTCATATACTTTCAATGCTGCAGTAACTTATGTCACCTCAAACCACCTAAAGGATCCATCTTGGCAGGACAGTCTCAGGAGTCCAAATTTCTCAGTCTCTCTGCTGCCCAATTTTCTAGGATTTCCAATGAGAGCATTGACTTTTCACATGTATGCAAAGCACCAGCCTAAAATGAGTCAAAAATTATTCTGAGTTTATTGCCCTTTGAGAATACTTTCCCCAGGCTTTAGGAGGTAAATAAGTGGGGTGAAGAGAGATTTTACTGGGTTGCAGGCTGCCCAGAAGTAAGTGAATGGAGACAGTGGTTGTACTTAAGGCATGACCCTGCTGTGCTTAAGTGAGCCAGTAAGAACTAGAAGCAGGGTCTATCTGCCCTAAGATATTGCTGAGATAATCCCACTCACACTGTGAATAAGTTGGAGTTGTCAAAACTGAGCTATCACAAAGAACACAAGCTGTTCCTCTCTGAAACTGCACTGGTCACAGAGTTATATGATCCACACACAGGGGGCTTCAGCTTCCACCTTCCACATCCCCCAGAAAAACACAAGTGAAAGATTGAAATGTCAGAGAGGAAGGCAGACAAGAAATATATTTGTGGAGGCTGGCCTAAAACGAAATGAGGATGCTCCAAGAGGTCAAAGTCTGCCCCCAGGGATGATAGACTCCATACAACAGGTCTGACCTCCACGGCCCTGACTCCTGCCTCCCCATCCCAATACATACTTTCATACTGGAGGATGGCAGGTCAGTGTGAACGCAGTGGCTATATTTCTACTATTAACACAATTTCTTACATTCATGGAAGACATAACATTCGTATTATTTTTATATAGTTTATCTTATTTATTCAGTCTCACCAGTCCTGTAAAGTTGTCATTGTTATACATTTCACAGATATAAAAATTTAGGCTATGAACTCATAAATGACTTGACTAAAGTTATACAGACTGGAAACTATGTCCTCTGACCTCAAGACCCCTTTCTCTCACTTTGTTTTATGTAGAGTGGCCAAATCTTCCTTTCTTCTTCTCTACTGTGCATCCTTCCATCCTTCCTTCCATCTGTGAAACCAACCATCCATTCATCCTTCCATATCCATCCACCCATCCGTCCATCCATGCATCCATTCCTCTATCCATATCCATTGATACATTCAACCTACCACCCAACCATCCAAGCAGACAACAGTGAATGAACATCTACTATGTGCCAGGAACTATACTAAGATGCTGGGCATTTGGCAGTGATTAAGACAGATAATATCTCTAACCTCATGGAGTTTAGAGTCAAGTGAAGAAGAGAAACAATGGTCAGGTAGACAAATAGATAAACTTACCATTTATAGATTGTGATAAGTGTCATAATGGAAACAAACAGGGAGATGAGAAAGAGACTGAGGATAGATCAGGACAGGCCATCCCACTGAAGTGACATTTGAGCTGCGACTAAACGAATGAGTATGAGGCGGGTCTGAGAAAAACCAGGGAGAGTTTTCTAGGCACAAATACAAAGGCTCTGAGGTGGGAAAGTATGAGTCATTCTCAGAAGCTGGTGCGTGGCCTCCCCTTCTCCCGTCATTGTCTGCACTGATGACAGTGACCAAACTGGCTAAGCCACTGCCTGTCCCAAAGCTCAAGTACAGATGTAAAATTTAGGAATGGAGCCATCTAAGTGGGCGTAGGGAAGTCCTTCCATTCTCCCAAATTCCCTTTGCCTTGGAATTCCTATTTCTTGATATTCATACATTAGCACATCCTGTTATTTGCAGCCTTACTGGCTCCTTAACGCTCTCTTCCCAGCCACAATACTTTGTTTTCCCCTTTTCTGGCAAACATTCAGTCTGAATGAGGGACCCAGGCATGAACCTTGACACTTGCCATGTCTGGAAGCAAGATTTCTATCTCTGTGAGAAAGGAAAAATGATTTCCTAACAAACACAGAAGCTAAAGGGCGGAGACTATGACAGGGCCAGCTGGGTATGAGGCTGGTGTGTGCTGAGAGCCAAAACCATGCTGCCTGGCCCTGTCTGACTCCCTGCCTTCTGCCTGGGCTCCAGTGGCTCTGGCCATCTGCACCAAGAGAAGTGCCTCTCTCCCTGGCACTGCCAAAGTTGGTAGAGGATAATTTTCAGTGGCAGTTGTTTCCTCTCTTAAGATGTCAATTCATACTTTAATGAGGAAATATATAGTGTCCTACTTTATTTTGTCATTTTTGAGCAGTGGAAACACATTCTCTTTTAAAATAAGCCTCCTGGATGACTTTTTATATTTTGAATATCTCTTACCATACTTTGATTTATAGCTTTGATGTCTCAGCAATTGAGGGGCACTGTCTTATTTTGGGTTTCCCCAGAATCGGATCCTCAAAAGGTATATGAACATAAAGAAGTCTGGGAAGTGATCCCAAAAAGTCCTGATAGAGAATTGGAGAAGGAAAGCAGGAAAAAGAAGGATGGCAACATAAGGTGAGGTAATGAACAGGCTATAGTTTTGGGCAATTGTGGCTCATTTCAGATGAGGAGCTATGGGGGATGGTATAGAACACTCCTCAAAGATGTTCCATTCAAGAGTCAAGGATGCAGGGGGTACTTATCCACCAATTCCCAACAGTCACTGGGTGAAGAACACTCCTGGGGCCCTCTGGCCTACCCCCACATGCAACGCAAGCTCAAGCAAAAAGCTATAGTTCCTACTGCAGCAGGAACCATGGGTCAGAGTACACTGGAATGGGAATGCCAAGGAGAAAGAAGGGAATGCCCAAAATATTTGCTGCAGGCAGCTTCATTTATTAAACAATAATTCTCTGAACATCTACTATGTACTATGAACTCTGTTAGGTGCTGCAAGGAATTAAAACAAAACAAAACAAAACAAATCAGTAAGGAATCCTGCCTGACTGGGACACAAAGATATAGCACAAAGAGCTAGACCACAACTTTCAAAGTGAAGAGTAATTGTGGGCATTCTTAGGAGAATGTCTTATTCTGAGGAGATAGATGCTGAAATATATACAGGTAAAGGATGATGTTTCCAATTTATTCTCAGATGGCGCAGCAATAATAATAAAAATATGTGTGAATGTGGGTGGGGTTAGAGAGAGAGAACTAGCAGAACAAATGTGGCAAAATATCAACAATAGAGAAATCTAAAAGGGTGTATGGAGATTCATATTATTCTTGTAACTTCTATATAACATTACAGCTTTTCAAAATAAGTGTTAAAACAAACAAAAGTGATAAGCACTTTGACTTTGTTGTTAGGTTGTTTATTAGTAGAAAACCTACCATGTGCCAGGCACTGTGCTACAGAGAATTACTATTAATGAGAAGTCAGGGACAGCCTCCTTAAGGAAGCTGTACCCGAAGGTTGCTGAGTAGGAGGTTGTTAGGCAAAAAAAGAAGGAAGAAGTGTTTTCAATGGGTAAGCAAAGGCATGGATGTGGGTGTCATCAAAAATATTGAGAGGAGTCTAAAATGGTGACAAGATGGCAGCTGGAGAATTATACATCAACCTACGTAACGGAGTTTTGACTTTATTACAAACATGTTCACAGGCCAGTGAGGGATCTGCCTACCAAACATCCAGCTAGCTAATTCAGCATCATGATGAGTAGACAGAGGGAGCCCTCAAAGGAGAAGAACTTGGCCATTGATGGTGTCTCCATGGCAACACTACTACCTGCCTCACTGCATTTCTAACAAAGGCTGTGCGTACCTAGAGAAGCTCTGATATCCTTAGCTGCTTACCAGACCTACTGACCTGTTAAGAATAAATCAAGATAGAACGGTTACTCCTTGTGGATGGATTCTTCTATTTCACTTTGTCCACAGGCTAACCGTAATTTTACGGCATGTACATTTTTACTTCATTGGATATTTAGAAGAGCAAGATGCTAGAGCTCTTCCTGTGCAGATGAGTCCTTTAGGGCAGTGGTTTCTGATTGAATGACTACAACAATTCTAACACTCCTCACCTCTGAACTTCAAGATAAGAACTGGAAGAAGCTACAAGATATCTTTGCTTGCCTTTCTCTTCCAGGCCATCTGCTGAAGTACTTGTTTAGTCTCCACCTGCCATATGGCAAAAGTTGGCTAACTTCATAGAGAAAAGATCTGAGATATTAAATATCCCCTAAGTACTGAAAGGCAGTATATAGTACAGTGGATTAAGACCCTGGATTCTAGGAGTAAGAGGCAGGGTGGAAAAGGTGAAAAGATGAAGAAGAACAAATTAGTAGTTACAAAACAGTCACAGGGATGTAGGGTACAGTATAGGGAATATAGTCAATATTATTGTAATGGCTATATGCAGTGCCAGATGAGTACTAATCAGGGAGATCACTCCATAAATTACATAAATGTCTAACCATTGTACTGTATATCTGAAACTATCAATAATAAAAAAAAAAGACCTTAGATTTTGGAGGCACAGTGACTTGGGTCTGAATTCTAACTCACTTCACTGAGTTGCTGTTAGAATTAAACAATACATATAGCGTGCTGGGCATAGTGTCAGTTTGCTGAGCCCTTTGCTACGTGCTGGGAGATAAAGTAAAACAAATAAGCAAATAAAAGTTGTCATGGTTCTTGCTTTCTAGGAGTCAATCTAGACCCTAGTAATGTATTCTAGTTAGGACGGAAACAGATCAATGGAAAACAGATGGGTGTTGAACAAGTCATTTTTATGTCTTTATGGAACACTTAGTAGATACTTAAAGGTGTGCTGGACTGATAAGGTAATTTGATTACCATCCTTACCAATGGATTGTTTAACTTCTACCACGCTTTTAATATTTCAAGGTCACACAAGTAACTTTTTTTTCCTTACCAACATACAATAAGATAGACAGGTTGAATATTAATAACCCCTGCAACTAATCAAGCACTAAAGCTTACCACACACTTTTCATTCCGATGACTCTTTGAATCGCTAAAATTCTCTATAAGGTTAGTCAGAAGAGCGCGAGTTAATATTGTCATTTTGTAGATGAAGAAGGTGAAGCTCTGAGAAGCCCCGTGCTATGGTCGCTACTAAGTGTTGAGTGTCTAGAACTCCAACCTGCTTTATTTCCCTGCCCTGAGACAAGAGAAAAAGTCAGTTTGGCTCCATTTCTAGGGTATGATTTTCTCAACTGTTCCTTTGAAGAAAATGCTTCCTGAATGTATGCCGGGTTCCGTGCAAAGACTTTCCATGTATTCTTTATTTAATCCTCAAAGCACAGTCCGAGATGGAAATTATTATTATCTTCATTTTGCAGATGGGAAAACCAAGGCTCACAGAGTTTCTGGAACTTATCCAAGCTCCCACAGCTAGGAGATGATAAAAATGAAAATGCAAACCTAGATCTGCTGGACTCCGGGGCTCTTCACCAAACACCTGAATGCCTTTTTAAGGCCCCTTCAAACTGACTGCACTGGTCCCTTAATCCATGTAAAACAAGTTGTGCTTTTCTCCCTGTTCACATAGAGGCCCCCAAATCACTGGCAAGTCATAGGAAATTCTTAAGTGGCTGCTTATTAATAACATTTTCAGTTTATATTAGGCCGCCTTTCATCCAGAGGAACTTAGCCAGCTTCAGACACAGAGAACCACTGAAATCCAGCCATTTCTGGTGTGGACGCCAGCCAGCTGGCAAGAGCATCCCTCAGGGGCTTGGCTTGTGGGGATTCTGGCAATGGTCACACCCTTCAAAACTTGACAGGGGCCCTTTACTATCCGTGCTGAACGGCTCAAGGCAAAAACTTCCCAGAAATCCGTGTTCCTCAGTGAATGAGGCCAAAGGCTCAAGATGACCCCAGTGGACTTGGGAAACAAGAGCATCAAGAAATTGGGTGTTTACCAAAAAATTGATGCTAGAAGTAAAGCCCCTAAATTCAGATTGATTTAGACACAACAGGGAAAGACATTATTTTTTCAGGAGAGACCTGGCTCCAGTCAAGTCCAAGGAAAAAAACAAGTTTCTCAGGGTTTCCCATAGGGGAGACAAGCTAAAAAGGCAGATATTGACTTCCCTTCTTCAAGCTGGAAGTGTAGAAAGGTTTTTCAGTTTTGTTATGAGCCACAACTAGTTTCCTCATTCTGCATTAGTGAGAGGATAAAGAGAAGTACATAGAAAGAAAATAACATTTCCTGGTTTCACGTTTTATTGGAAAAAAACTCTTGATGAATTGAAATCACATGGTCTACAGGAGTAAGTTTTTGAAAATATTCAAAATTTATTATATTTAGATTTGAAAAAGGGATGGTTGAAGGATATATGCCTCCTAGATATAACCCCTTGCTCCAAAGCCTGTTTGGATGTAGCAATGACCTCGTACTTTTGATATAGCTGATATAATGAACAACAGTCCAGACTATGGACTTCCTTGTGTATGACATAAGTCTTAGTCATTTATTCATTACCTCTTCTCATCACTGTACCTTTACTCTCCTAGTCTACTTCACCATGACTTCCTGCCTGGGCTGAAGCACCAGCCTACTTCTAATTCCCTGCTTTTGATCCTGCCCTTTTAGAATCGATTCTCTACCAGCTGTCTGTTTTTTTAAAAACTTGTGACAACACTCAACAATCCTGCTCAAAATGTTCCATTGACATCCCACTGCAATTAGAATGAAGTATATACTCCTTAACCCTGGTCTATGAGATCCAGTACAGGCTGGCCCCTTCCTCTCTGTCCAACTTCATTTTGTCCCATTCCCCATCTTGTCTACCATATTTCAGCCACATTAACCTTGTATTTGTGTTTTGAACTTGCCAAGGCCATCCCTCTCAGGATCTTTGCAGTGGCTGTTCCTCTGCCTGGAATATCTTTCCCTCAGTTCTTTATGAGCTGGCCTACTTTTCATTATTCGTGTCATCACTCAAAGTCACCTCCGCCAAGGATCCTATAAAAATAGGATCACTTCCCCTTCTCATTCACTCTCCATTCTCTTATCCTTGAAAATTTTTTCTTAACATTTTTCACTATCAGACATTATCTTACTTATTGATGTATCTATTATATGTTTTTCCCATGTCAAGGAGCTTATCTTGTACCTAGGACAATAAGGTAGCTTTTTAAAAAGTTAAATCTTGTATGCCTAGTCCAGAATCTAGCTTGGTAGTTCTCAAGCAGTAGGCTATGACTCATTCATGGTCACACAAACAAGATATGATCAACGTAGAAAATTTTTTATATATATATTTTTTGCAATAACTGAAATATATTTTGTTATAATGATACCAAAAATGTAAGTACACCAAAGAAAGATTGCTTTTTCCTGGATTAAATGACAGTATGCAAAAAAGGAAGGTTAAGGCAGTGGAGAACATATTTACTGTTGAGAATGACTGAAAAAAATCATACTATAACTGTAGTAGTATAACTTAATTCTGCTACATGTATTGCAAAATGTCCACTATTTGAAAGAATGCATTGACTATAGAAAGACTGAAACCCCTTGACCTAACTCAAAGTAAAAGTTCAAAACATTGTTAAATTGTTAAAGGAACAAGAAAAAGTATCTGAAATAAGTACACCTGTGGCTTTGGTATCAGAGACCACAGACCTCAACTTACTCATCTATTAAATGGAAGAGAACCAGATAATTCTCTTTCCAGCTCCACAGAGCTTAACATCAGCTTCTGTGTAGTCACAGAGGAAAGTCAAATACAGTGATTAGGTTGCTTTCCACCTATTTATCTTTCCACAGAGGAAAAAGTGTATTTCCACAGTCCCATCTCAACCTAAGGAGATTTTCTGGGATGAGTTTACAATAATCTTCTAGCCATTCTCGCAGTTCTTAACCTTTTGGGTGACTTTATGCATTTAATCTGATGAAAGCTAGGATCTTCACACTTGAAAAATGAACATATACGCATTCACAAAAAATTCTACATTTAATTTCAAAAAAGTTGTCAGTCTTCTATGGTCATTTGGTGCTCATAGATTCCAAGTTAAAAACACCCAGTTTAGAGAACCAATTAAGTGTAAAAGGTCTTCTCTAACATTCCCCATAGGACCAGAGACAGTGCTTTGCCGATGTTCTGTTCCTCACTCTCTGCAACATTCTTTTCAAGAACTCAAAATAGCACATATTAGGATGTTGAGTCTTAGCAATTCAATGGTACAGGATTTAAAACAATTTTTAATTATAGCAAGGGCAAACTACACTGGTGTTTAGGCAGCCAAGCTGGCAATGAAAGGAAGGTAAGTTCAAGCTCTTCTGATCAGTAAAATCCAGTGATTAGGTTGCTTTCCACCTATTTACCTTTCAGAAGCCATTCAAGCAAGAAACCCAGCTCCTGATGTTGAAACGAACGTGTGAATTCTTTGCTTTGCATTTTCTCTCTGCTTCCTAATGAGGCAGGTGTTTCAAAGTGGCCCGACCTGCACAAAAGCAAGGGAGGAGCATGGGGTGGGGGTAGGAAGTTGTTCCAATGCATGGCAAGCTTCTAGTCTTGACAGGCTTTCCAGGAGACTTCTGAGATGATGAACTCAAATGCAAGTAGTAGACTTAAGCAGTAATTTACATGAACTCCTGAATCTTGATAGATAAGCTGTCAGGGGAAGTCTACAGAATTGTTGAGCCATGAGCAACCACCTCATCTGCACTGGACACTCGGACAGTGAATGGCTGGATTGCCCAGAAGATGCCTACAGAAAACATTCATTGTAAAGGAGGTATTCCTCTGGGAGCATCATAGCAAGAAAGCTAGATAAAGACCATACATCACTGGTAATGAAAAGTGAAAGGATCTTTAAGAATAGTAACTATAATAATCAGAAAAACAGGATGGATATATCAGAGAAAGAAAAAAAAAACTATTAAAACCTTAATTAACCAAAAATTCAACTACGATTTTCAATAAGCTTGCCGGTCATCCACTATTATGAGGAAGAATAAAATGTAGAGTAAGTGAAAAATAGAATTTTCTTTCAGCATGCCTAAGTAATTCATAGGTGTTTAATAAGTATTTACTAAATTGAAAAGAGAACCAACTTTTAGGAGTTTGCAAGGGCAGACATGGCACGTTGGTTAAATCTCCTGGGTCAGCTACAACTGATGGGTAGAGGCTGCCTAGAGAGTTGTGCTACGATGGATTTGGAGGTTGTGCTGGGTTTGACAGAGAGTGTGGTAGTAATTATTGAGGTCTACACTGGACAAGGGAAGTTGGGGCCTGGTGATGCAGGTGCCATTTATTTAACACACTAGTACTATGGTCAGGACATGTCTAAGAATAGATTGCAAAAATGGATTCGCATTCAAATAAGAATAATTTTCCCTACTGAAGGTTTTCCCTGCCATTTAAATAGAATCTTCTGGAATAACAAGGAAGAATGAGGGAAGAAAGCAGATATCTGTTTATTTTGCCAGATCACAGGCTGCTGTCTAATGAGATGACAGATATCAAACTCAGATGACACTCATGATCGACCTCTTATGACTTCCAGAACACAAGATCACGGAACCCCTCATTGTTATCTTATTGCCCAAATACAATTTCTACGTATTATAAATGTTTCTTAGTAACTATTTTGTACCCACCAATGTAAAAGAAGTATATGTCTCTCCATTTTAATTTTTATCCAGTCCCAGAGATTTCCCCATTTTGCTTTCTCCTGCCCCCTTAATCTACCACTGGTGGATCTCAGGTAACCTTCCCTATGTCTTCTTTGATTCTAATATATAAAATAAGCTGCAAAACTGCCATCCTCCAGAGCATTTTGCTTCCTTGTAATTGTCGTCAGTTTGGCTCAAATAAACTCATAAAAATTCTCTACAGGTTTGGACATTTCTTATGTTGACAAAGTAGGTTCACTGGGAATTCAGGTTCAGGATAATTATTTACATGGCTGCCATATCCTGAATCACAAGATACACTCAGTTGGGCAACCCTGCTCTTTCCATTAAGGCAGAAAAGTGATTGGATACGTTTTTCAAATTTACAAAAAGAAGACTGAAAACTAATGGGATTTAATTCTAAATAACCAGAAACTCAGTTAACCATAACTTCCCATTCTTCTGAATGTTCTTCTTAGTTAACATTTTTTCCCCTAGTTGAACTATCCAAGGCAACAGAGCAAACACCTGTGTTCTTTAAAGCTTAACAAAACATTTGATTTTAATTTATATAAACTGAAACAACATGTTTTAATTAAAAACAATACAACCTCATTTGGAAAACAGTTACATTTTACAATCTCAGGTGTCCTAAACATTTATAAGTGTATATATCATATAAGTGAATAAATTTATGTATATGTTTATGTAATACACACACATACATACACACACACAGAAGTTCCAAGATCCTTCACATCAACCGTCTCTACAAGTTGTGAAGGCTCCAGAGTTAGATGATGTAAATTTAATCCCACTTACTAGCTGTGTGACCTTGGGCAAGTTATTTAATCTCTCTGTGCTTAATTTCCGTAGAATGCAGATGATAACATAACTCATCATAAGCTCATCATGAGATTAAATAAGATACAGCACATAAAATAGTGAGCACTCTGCCTGTCACATAGTAAGCAGTCATTAAATGTTAGTTATTTATTGTTCTTATTATGCCTCAGAAGGAGAAATTGAGCCACGGAGCAGCTAAGTGCTTTCTTTAAGTTTTACTCAAATAAGGAATAATATAACTAGGACTAGAACCTGAGCCTTCTAAATTTAGTCAAATTTTCTTTCTCATAGAACCACCTCTATGCCTCATTTAAAGGTGGCCGAAAAGAGGGAGCATCAGGATCACCAAAAACCTCGTCAAGAATGCACAATCTGCATTTCAGCAGCATCCCCAGGTGTATGCACATTAAACTGGAGAAGCTTTGGTTTCTAGCACCCTGCAGGATGCATGCATAAATAACACAGCCACAGAGGGCTTCTAAGAGTGAATGAGCAGCACCAACACACTGAGGGATGCATCCACCCCCTCTTCACTAGTCTGAAGCATCCAAAGGTCAGATGTTTTTACAGGAAGCTCTGAGTCATTCTCTGGAGGGCTATTGCTTCTCATATTCCAACACATATTCGCCACATAGAGAGGTCAGGTCCTGACATAAATCCTGACCTTTTAGTTCTATGCCCAAGAGCACCCCACAGTATAAATCACATTCCTTCATTAACAAGGCTGAATTCATTCTTGAAGTTCACACTTATCAAGGTCAGTGCCAAAAGAGAATGTATAGTTCATTTGATTCAGAACCTTCATTTTAGAAATGAAAGAACTGAGGCTCAGAAAGGGGACACAATTCATTCTAGTTAGAACCTGATGTGCATGCATGCAACTGGAGATCGAGAGCCAACAAACTTGGCCCCTCTCTCTAGACTTAATTGGTTTGTCCATGGCCACAAGCTTGGCCCGGCAGAATTTCCCATGTGCCCTCTAGTGTAACAAAGGAGTACTTCCTTTGGCATGCAGCTTTTACTCCTCCTCTCAGTATATCTTACTGACTTTCCAACCAACCTCACCCTTTCATTCCAAAAGCCGTATTCAAAGTTGCAGAAGCCATATATTCTGTCTTATGCCCGACATATTCTCGTGGATGTTTCCAGTTTTACCAACAGATCAACTAAAAGGATTTTAATTCAGCAGCTAAATAATGAGGTACTTCTCTAATGAAGCATCCATAGAGAAGATCTAGAAGGCAAAGAAAAATCATATTCAGAGGATATTATAGTAAAGAGTGTAAGGAGGCCTAGAATTAATGTAGGGAGGAGGCTAGAGAACTAAAATGTTAAATCAAGCTATATTCAGATACTGCAATATGCTGATCAGCGCTATGTCAGACCACAGGAAATCTGCAGAACAAAGGAAGATTTCTGCTGTGATTACTAACAAACCATTTACCTATACAATGAAGGGAAAACAGGAAAACAGAATTTTTAAGTTATGTCCTACACAAAATAAAATCATTCATTCCCTATCAATAACATCGTGGGGAATCTATGGATCGAAGCCTGCGAATTCCCAGCAGGCCTTTCACACTACTTAGTTTTATCTTTCTTTGCTACATACTCTTATCCTTTCACAATGTATGTCCATACTATTAAAAGACAATGAGTAAACAAAGTCTTTAAACTACAATTCATAAGCAACTCAGAATGACATATAAATTGAATCCCCTGAACACTCAGTGTCCTACCCAGCGTCTTTTTCTCTGTCCCTCTCACTGTCTTTTTCTCAGTCTCTCTCAACGTCTTTGGCTCTGTCCCTCTATTGTCTCCGTCCCTCTGAGTCTCTCTCAGGCTCTCTTACTCTTTGTCTGAGAGAAGACCATGCTCTGTCTAGGGAATGTTACCACTTCTTTAATAAACTTTCCTTTTGACTCTAACTCTGGTATGTGTTTGAATTCTTTTTTGAGCTCAGCCAAGAACCCTCTCTTGCTGCAGGCCCATCTGGGGAAATTTGCCTTGTCCTGCATCAGAATGGTAGACATAATTCAGGCTTTGGACTATGATTATCCTGGATTTGAATCTGAGCTTTACTGTCTGTGTAATCTTGACCAAATTACTTAACTTCTAGGAGTCTTGGTTTCTCCATTATTAAATAAAGCTAATAACACCTACTGCATAATTGCTATAAGAATTAATAAGACAAAATATGTAAATCATCTATCATGACACTTAGCACACAGAAGGTGCTCGATATGTTACTAATTTTTCTATACATTTACATAAACACTAACATAAAGACTATCTACAGACACATAGACACTCCACATATACATTTATATATATACTAACAGCTACCGTGAAACCCCTGTGACCACAAAAGTACTGCAGTTTTTCAGTTGAGTTTTGGAACTTCCATGAACGAGTAAGTATCTCTGGGGACTCACGACTGATGAATAAATGTCAAGAAAAGAGCTGGAAAAATGGCATCTTGCCCAACCGAAGTTGAAATGAAATGGTAAGATAAGATTCCTGTTCCAGTTACTTTTAACCCTAGATAGAGCTATATAATATTTATAAGATTTAATTTTATTAAAGAGCCAAGTAGAGGTGGGAGACCTGGGACCAATGTCATTCCTAGTACCATAGGAATGCAAGCAACTCAAATCAGTCATCTGTCAGACAGGTGGGGTGCCAAACTGCCAAAGTTATTGACCTGGGCTCCATCTCTGTCCCACATCCCAAGGGGGTAAATGGTGCCTGTGATCCCTCCTGTGCCCAAGGTGGTTTATACACAGCGGCTCCAATGCCAGGAACGGAAAGGAGGTGGGTATCAGAAATTGCTATTATTTTTTCCTACTCTAGATTCACTCTGTTCTGAGTGAGCATGACTCTGGAAACACTTTCTTAAATGAGACTAGCCCTAACTTCCTCGATGCCTTCACTTGCAACCTGTGATTTTGTGCCCTCTACAGCTTTACATCTCTTCTGTGTCAGCTCTCATAAAAATTGAGTCTTTGGTTTAGCCAACTTGATTTCTACCAACTTTATAGCCAAGTATGTGCTGGAAGTTTACCCTCTACACCCACCAAGGAAAGGCAGGCTCATCATATTGTACTGGAAAATGTACTCTTTTTAATTAAAGCATTTTTTAAAAAATGGCCTACAGTGCTCTGGTGGAAAACATGCCCTGTGGTTAGCCACGAGTAGGGTTTTAGGACTTAAAATGGCGGCATTATGTTTTCTATGTGAAAGATAGGGAGAGGAGAGGAATTTCTAGCCGAAAGAGAATAGAGTTGTGCCTTCGCCCAAAGGAAACCTTCAGCTTTGCACTTCCATGCTGGAGTGGAGATTGCTCTGATAGTCTCCCAACTGCTCTGATTCTGTCTTCCCACTCCCCCCGCTCCTAACTGCTCCATTCAATCTCGCTGTCTCTCTCTTCGTTTCTTTTCTTTTTCTGCCTTGTCCCCAGGGAAATAACAGAACAAGCAAGCCTCTGGGTTTTAGACTCCAAACAAAGAACTGCTCAAACAACAGGCCAGAGGAAAAAGAAAACCAAGTCTCCAAACTCAACAGGCCACGTCCCCAGTGGAAATTTTGGAGATGTATATTGCTAGAAACTCAGTGTGATCTTATGCAACACTTTCTTCCCTGCTTCATTTACACATTTACTTGTGCATGCATGCGCGCACACACATATGGGCGAGGTATAATAAAAACGAAAATGTTTTATTAAAAATATTTACACGTTAGGACAAGAACAAAGTAGCAAATGTCAGTCAAGAGCATCAACTACGAAAACAGATTTTGTCAGTTCCCAGCCCCAAGCTTCTCAGTTTATGACAGTTCACAATCACCCACAGTTACTGATCATAAACAACAATCAAAGAGGGAGAGAATAAAGGTTTTATTGGGCCTTCAAGCACAGCAGAACAATCTTCACCCAAATGCTTCCTTAAATTCCTGAGGGATAGAACATTTTGACTCTTGTGTTTGAAAACAACTGAGGAGAGAGAAGATGATGGATGACTTAGGACTTCTAAGAAAAGAAGTTTCTGCTCATTCAAGGCAGGTGATACAGAGGGGTGGTTAAGGGCCCTTCTCTAACTCATCCTTTGCAATCGATGAGTCATAGAAGCAGCACTAGATGAGGTACCAGGATTTGTCACCAGCTCTGTCATTCAGGGTCAGTTATGTTCCTTCTTTGGTCTTCAGTTCCCTCTGTCAACTGAGGATTATAACTACTACCTCCTGTTGTTCATAGATTGGAATTAAATGGGAAATATGAAAGTCATCAGCACTAGAAGGAACTGAAGTCTGACACCTGGTAGGTACCAAGAATTGGGCAAAGACATTGCAGCCATCATTGCACAGCAATTTCATGAGTCCAGGGGAATTTATTGCCAATTTTCACATGAAGAAACCAAAGTTCAGAGAGGTTAGGCAACTTTCCTAAGACCACATATACAATCAGGAGATAATTATCAAGGCATAAATACTGTACTTCATGCAAAACACAACTTTACTGAAAGCCAGTGACAACCAGGAATGCTCAGTTCCCAATCCCGAGTTTCTTGAGAAAAAATTCTAAGCCAGACTCCTCTGGCTCCTCTAATTCACTTTTAGTTTGTTCTTCAGACCTCTGCATCAGAGTTCACGTGACCTAATTTTAAAAGAAAGGTCTTAGGAGGAAAGGGAGAAACAGCCGTCAAATTATGTGACAGAAGTATGCTCACTGACAGACAGAGGAAGGGCACAAATCTGACAATGACGTATTGAGTCGGGGGATACAAATTAAGGGTGGAGGACCGGGATATGGGCAGGTGGGAAAGAAGAGCCCACTCCTTTCGCTTAACAGTCAACTCACAAACTGAAGTCACCCATATGGTGATATAAATTCAGCCTCATGACTTCTGAGGAGCCAGAGAACAGTTGAAGCACATAGTCATAGGTCTTCCTGGATGGAGAAGAAAATGGTAACCGTCTGCACTAAAAAGGAAGAAGAAAGAAAAGAACTGCCTCTCACATGCAAAGTTGAAACAAAAGAAATGCAAACAGAAATCTAGAAATGCCTGGATTCCAATTTGGATCCTACAGTTTTCTATATGTGAGTTGTCAGCTGCCAAAACAGGAGGCCTTCTTTAAGGATGCTTGAGCTAAATAATTGCATTTTACCATCCAGTCACTTTTAGTTTTGCAAAATACAGGAGCCCCTGTTAATGCACTTTATTCTCTCAACTCAATAAAACAGGGTGGAATGTTTCTTTAAGTGAAAATGGATTTTGACATTATAGACTGGAGATGGCATCTTTTCTGCTAGTAAAACCTCTTTGCAGACAAATGGTTGTGAACATATTGCCTTTACAGTAGATTTATTTTATTTTATTTTATTTTAGTAACAATGCTTATAATCATGATAAAAACGTAAACAACAGCAGCTAATATTTATTGAGCATTTACTATGTGGCTAGCACTCTGCTACATCATCTCATTAAATCCTTACATCTATCACCTCATCTATAGATTCTCTTTCTCTCCCTACTGTAGAAGAATTACTGCTCAGAGAAGAAGCTCTAAGTGTCTTTAGCTCTTTCTGAATCCATAGTCTGAGCCCTTGATAAACATCGTCCCATATTGTCTAACCTCTAAGTTCCCTTCTCATTCCTTGAACTTCCATAAATACATCTTCCTTCCAACATTTCTGTTTTTCTCCCTACATTGCATGGTAAACCTTTACAAACCTGCCATTTCAAACAATGCTGTTTTACTATTTCTGGCTGCCCCACGATTGTTTATAGATGACAGTGCCCAATGGAGCCAATATGTTTTAATATTCACATTAAAAAAGAATTCTCTAGGGGAAAGAGCATTTGCTGGAAAGACACAACCTTTACAAGCATTCAAAGAGGCATTAAAATCCAAATTTCCAAAGTATGGTAATTCTGTCAAAGTTGTGACTTACTCTGGAGTCCATGGGGACATACATCCTGACCCATCTGTAAAAGCCATCAGTAGCCAGTAAGCCCTTTCGGGAGCAGGATTAGAGCAGCCAATTTGGCCTCCAGCAAGGAAGCCAGGCTGTTTCTTTCAGTCTGAGTCTCACTGAGACGATTTAAAACACTCTTCGGGAAAAGATGTTTAGGCAAAGGAAATTGCACCCTTGCAAGCTGCAGCTTTGGTACATGGCAGTCAATGTCTATAGATTCATGGCACACTGAAGCCCTCCCCTGCATGTGGTCATGGATGCACTGACTGGAGGCAGAACTCTCTCGCTGGGGAAATAATCAGTGTTCCTATATTATACAAGAGCGACGCTTGGACCAGTGGATGGCATCGCATCTAATATGGACCACTTACCCTACTGTGATTTGGCTCAGCCTAGGTTATTAATGGTTCATAAAAGTCCTGTTGGACCCCAGCATATTCTAAGACCACATAACAATAATGGGATTAAATATCTGTATTTCATCGCAAGACCTCCATGAGAGATTAGTAATGCTATGATTGGTTTTTGGGAAACCAAGAATGAGGAGAACTATTTACACTCCTCCAAGAAAGCCAATGTGGAGATCACACTGAGTCATGTGTTACCGCAGGGCTGTGCAGTCATATTCCGGATCTCTGTCACCATTTCTCTTCTGAAAGCACTGGCTAAAATTAAACCTAAATAATTTGAGCGCCATTTCTTTACCTGAAAGTCTCAGCCAAGTCTTCATTCCTCAGATCCTCTAATGATTGCTGACAGCCTGAGCTGAAATGACTACTGTGCATGAACACTAGCTGGTATTTGGCTTTTAAATCCTCTCCTCTTTTATTATTTTTAAGAAGGTAGCTACAATTCTTTTAGAGAAATTTTGCTTCTAAAACACTAGAACTTAGACATTCTTTTAGGACTCCCTATAGCTGTGACATGTCACTTTAAAATTTAGCTTTCTAATAAGCACAGGAAAGGCAAAAGGTGCCAGAGGGCCACTAAAAATGCCACCCAACTAGGATAATGGAGCCCTGATGTCCTCCCCCAATGCAAAGCCTCTAGATCTAGCTTTCTTATCCTCCTTAGAAAATATGCTGTTTAATTTGTGAATTAGAGCAAATTTCTTACCTACCTCAAAGGAAGATGAAATGCCCAATCTCGTAGCTTCCGCCAGGCCCCCTGAGCTTGTCAATTGCCCCAGTGCACCTTCTCCCTGAGTCTGGCTTCTAGGAATGCAGGCAGGACCACAGGCGGCCAAAGCATCTTCTGGAAAACATTCTCAAACTCTGGATCCTTCCTAAAGCCAGCAGCAGGCTCAAGCCTGAGACGTTCTGCATTCACTCACGGAAAACAGCATTGCTGGATCTAGATCCTGCTGAGGATCCACCAAGCAGGGAAAAAAGTGTGACTTCTACCCTTCCTTTGGATCTGATCGCCTGAGAACCTCGTTTTCATCAATGTGCAGGAAGTCACAGACCCCAGCCTCAGCGTCACCAACTAATCCTGAGCCAGGGCCTGGGCAACCAGTCAGCTGGTCGCACAGCCCAAGACACTGAACCAGGAAATGTGCAGCACGGCCAAAAAATAATAACTGTCGCGGAGCTGCTGGCGGTGCCGGGGAAGTCGCTGTTGCAGTGCTCGCATCCTCCGCATGCTAATGAAGCTGTGACGTCAGCAAGTCAGTCCCAGCATCTGGACGTCCTGTTCCCACTGCCCAGCTCTGAGATTTATTTACATGTAAATTAGCCTTGCCTTCCAAATCAATAATCCCCAAGCCGGGGAGATGGGAAGAAAACCCTTCCTGGGTGCAAAGGCCCCAGCTATGCAACCTCCAAAGGAGTATAAGAAGGGAGGCTTTAAAATTATACGCCTTTTTTCTTCTTTTTTTTTAAAGTGGCACTCTTATGGGCAGGGGATCAGATATGGGCACAGTTATCAATCTGAGTGCTTATTTCAGATTATTTGTTGCACCAACCCAGGATTGTAATCAGAGCTCCTTTTTTCCTCCCCCAGACCTGTGTGGAACCTTCAAATACCTCTACTTTCTCTCTTCGACTTTCATTTCAGGATGTTTGTTGGCTTGAGACTATGTCATCCTTAAATGTCTGTGCATCCTTGAAATAGAACACATTTGACTACTTTCCTCACAAGCTTGGGGAGTAAATTAGTCACCCCCTCCCTCAACTCCTGACCCTAGCTCTGAGCATGAAAGATGAAAAAGCACAAATGTGCTCAGGGGTATTTCAGGACATTTAGAGACCCTTAGTAAGCATTACTTCCATCTCTCCATTTTACAGAATAGGAAACTGAGGCTTTGAGTGGAGAAGGGCCTTTTCCAAGGTCACACTGGGATTTCATCAAGGATGGGCCAGAACTCGTATTTCCTGGACATCAGACTAGAGCTTTGTTAAACACCTTTGGGTCTCCAATCTCCATCTCTCTGCACCAACAAAGAGGCCCATGTGAGCAATCATGAAGAAAGAATTCTGTAGAATTGGGTAGCCTTGGGTTCAAACCCTGGTTTTGTTTTCTGCTAGTGATGTGACCCTGGGCAAGTAACTTAACTTCAGGGGTGTTCAATTTCTTTATCTGTATCATCCCTTTATTCAATAAATATTTTCTGAGCACCTACTCTGTGCCATGCACTGTTCTAGGGACTGGGTATAGATAGATACAGTGTTTATTCTCTCCTAGCTCATGAACTAGTACAATAAAGTAAAAATACTTAATGGAACTACAGTGAGGATTGACACAATGTCACACACTCAATAAATAAGTTAATTTTGACATTATGGACGAAGTCACAAAAATTCACCAAGGCTTTCCTTCCACTAGGATGGCCATTGTTTCTATCCTCTGAGTATTTTCATGGTCACCTTTTACTGTTTAAAATGAACTGTTTTTTCAGTGCTGCCTATGCAGTATCTGGGACAAGGTGAGAGGCAAGCACAAGCCAATATTCTGGACTCTGTCTGTGATAAGAAGCACTGTGGGATCCTTAGGAGGAGGGTGAGGGAGGGGCTGGGAGGCTGAGAGAGAGGTGTGTTCCATCATGCACAGAAGTGTCCCCAAGGACAAAGCAGTCAGCACAGTTCCTTGCCTATACTCCCCCGCCTGAAGAACACACTCTGATGAGCTCTGCCCTTCCAGCTGGAGTTCCTGAAGCTTCAAATGAATTCTTTTTGTTGGATGTGGGGAAGTTAAATTATGTCTTTTGTTATAGGTAATTGTATTAATAATGCTTAATAACTTCTTTCAAAATGCTTCTCTCCGGTTCACAGAAGACCTTTCATGGTGAAAACCACGGGACCTGGAATAACTTTTCACAAATAGGAACAGAATACAAGCGAATGAGTAATACTCTGTTTTAAATTTCCATCATGCAGAACTCAGAGCATGTGGGGAAGTAGATGGTTCCCCAGAACTCAATATCCTACAAGAAGTAGATTACCAAATGTAACAGTCTGAGGCCACCAATGGCCAAGGGGAAGCAGTGACATCCTACCCCACTGTGGCCATGGACAAGTCACTTCAACTTTCTATGCTCCAGTTTCTTCATTTGAAGACTGGCCCACTACCCTCTGACCTCATTATTAGCATTATCATATGAGAATTACCAGAAGCAATTCACAAGTGATTGGCAGTAAAGCAAATAAAGAGGAAAGCTGGAACACAACGTGAAAAGAGATTAATCTTCACCTGTAATAGATATGACACATGACTACCAAATTCATAAGAAGTAACAACATAACATGGATCTAGAATAGATTCTTTGGGGGCAGACCCTGGCTCCGATACTTGCTAACTCTATGATTTGGGGCCTGAGATTCTCATCTATAACAAGAGAGAGAATAATAGTGCCTGCCCTTGCAGGGCTGTTTCGAGGCTCAAATGAGAATTCATGTGAAGTACTTAGCACCCAGCCTAGCACATAGCAAACATTCAATAACTGTTAGCTATTGGTGGTGGAAGTAATGATGCTTTCATTGTTAACTTTGGCACTAAATAGCTAACCATCTAGACAAAGTTCAAAAGGTGGGAAGGAAGTGAATAAATGATAGACTGTAAAATCATCCCCATCCCTAGGGCACAGCTCAAAAGTTCACCTGATGTGGGTGAGCTGCAGACATACTCTTCCTACATGAAATAACAAAAACACTTTTCAACTGCTATGAAACTGGGAAAGAAAGCAGTAAAATTGACTGAGAGGCACCAGGGGCCTCCTGCTCCAAAGTTGCACTATAGGACAAGAAACCTATATTACTGGGAAGCAAGGATGCTTCATCCATTCAGTCACATATCCTTTCACTCACAAAATGAACTCATAAGATTTGTCAGTCAGCTGTGTTAAACCTGATGGACATCATAGTGACCAACACAGATGTGGGCCCTGCCTTAAAAAAGCTTAGAAATTAGAGGGAAAGACAATTAAGCAATCAATTAGAAAAGAGTGTGATGCGTGTCATGCTAGGACGCGTGCAGAGTTCTCCAAGGTCTAATTATAGTCAGGAGGGGAATGGTGCAAAAAGCACGTTGCTGAAGTCCTTTTGACAGCATGCTCTCTGACTACGGCTCAGTGGGAAAGCTGAAGATCTATGTATGGCCCTTGTACAGTTTATTGAAATAACACAATCCATGGACTGATGATAATTCCTCTTGATAATTATTTTCATCCTGTAGGCAATTCTACTCAGGATTTTTAGAAAATAAGCTGTTAAATATTAGACAAGGGTGAGGTAACAACTACTTTGGAAATTTCAGAGATTTGGTAAATAGGGACAAAACACACACTGTTTTTATAAAACAAGAGAGATTCCACATTTATGACAGCAAACTTCTTGGGCACGGAATGGAGGAGAACAGGAAATACCTATAAGACAGTCAATCAGGTATTTACTGGAAATCTGAAATGTAGGACATTCTTGTCTGGCGACAAGGATGCAGGATTGATCGTGGTTGAGGTGATGAGAAATCAGGAAAAGTGTGATCTGAGTCAGGTTGAAGGCCAAAAATAATTTTTTTTTGTAGTGAAAAAACATTCAAAAATATCCAGAAACCATAAGTGAAAAGACTGCTAAAATAGCCAAGGTCAAACTTTAGTGGTTAGAGAGGGTGTTGCAGGCAAATGAACGAGCAGAAATAAGCTCGTTTCATTCTGCATTCACTCAAATGCAGAATGAAAAGACTCATTGCATGGGTACCAGACAGCAGGAAAGCACCAACATGACACTGGCAGGTAATGACAAAGAATCCTACCATATATGCAGGAAAATAAAATCATCTTTCCATTCTAGCCAGCATTAGCCACATTCCTGTTAAAGGATTATGGGGAAGAGATGAATGAATCACTGCTGGTTAGTTTACAGAAGAGTGACAATGAGGACTGTGGCCCCCTAAAGGAAGAGCTTTAATGAAGACAGTCATAAGGAACAATTGTTCACCTACATTTGCATAGGTATAAAATAAAAAGGAATGTATTTCAAATGAACTAAAGAGGGATTTCCTTGGACCTAAGGAAGACTTTTAAACACTGAAATGATAGAACTGGCATGGGTCACTCAGAACAGTGGTTGCATCTTGGTCTTAGGAGCCCTGTAAAAAGACAAAGACAGCACCAATTCAACCTGGTTTACATCAGTACCTCTTGGCCCTGCTACTGTGAAATACTTTTTACTATGAGGAATGTTACCAAAGTTTCAAATCACACATCTAACAAAGGCCAAGAATTCATTTAAGTTTATTTAAAAAAGTATGTGTGTTATTTTATGTATGTGTATACTATAACTATATAATTTTAAAGAACTATATTCTTTTAAACTTTATGTATGAGAGAGAGAGAGAGAGAGATACAGTTTTAAGCAAAATATTCAAGAGTGGTTCTTTGACATTTAGATTTCAAAATCTAAGTTTTTTTAAATGGGGGAATTTTATATTTGTTGGGATAGTCTACATTATTGTGCAGCAACAAACAATTGCAAATCTCAGAAGTTTAACACAGGAAAAATTGATTTCTCACTTATGCAATGTTGACTGGAGGTCCAGAAGCTCTCCAGGCCCCTCCATTCCAAGCAGTGACTCAGGGATCTAGTCTGCTTCTTTCTTTGTGTCTGTGATCTTAACATATAATTTCTAGGTTACAGCAAGAGAAGAGAGAATTGGAAAGGTTTTAGGTGTCTCAACTTGAAGGTGAAAGGGATCACATCTATTAGAGATGTACAAGTTGTACTATGACCTCAACCAACTGCCAGGGAGCTGAGAAGTGTATGCTTAAGAAGAAGAGGAAAACAAACAATGAGGAACCCTGACAATGTCTACCACACTGTCAAATTTTAATTTTGCCATGTAAATTCATTTTTTAAATTGTCACAATCTAGCAAACTCATAATATCTTAAAACAAAGTGATGTTTAACATCAAAGTAATAATAGTTCTAAATGAATACTGGAGATCAGAGTTGTATCTGTTTTGCCCTGAAAGGGAGAAAACAAAGAAAACAGTCTAGATTTTTATCACCTTTTTTATTAACAAGCAACCACATAACCATATAGAAAAATGAAACTTGTGAAACTCCTATAGGGCACGTAAAGATAAATAAGCACCCACAAAGGCAGAGCAGTCTTTTTTTTTTTTTTTTTAAAGTGCTTAAAAGAGATCCTCCTCAATAGTTTCCAACCACTTTTCCAATTCAGATTTATAATAATCTGCCCCCCACAACAGGTAGGACATTGCTATTCAAAGAGCTCAACAAAAAGCCCTGATTTCAAATCTGGCTCTATTACCACCAACCTGCATGGTAATAATATTACCACCTACTTGCATGGCAATAATATGGTAATAACAGCCACTTACCTTTTCTAAGACTCAGTCTCTCCATCTGTAAAATGAAGACATCTTTCTACCAAAGGTTTGGATAAGACTAGAGGAGTTAAATTTATTATAAAGTACTTTGCAGAGTACCTAGAATATAGTAGGTGTTATTATTGCTCCCCACTTGGTTTTCAAAGAGGGAGCAAGAATGAGAGGTACGATGATAAAATTGTTCATGATAAGTATAAGGATGACCCCTCCCCCCAAGGCCCTTTCTTTCTCATCCATTTGTGTAAGATTCCATTATCATAAATGCTTTTCAGACCAAGGACATATTTTTATATTTTGTGAAAAATAATCTGGCACACTTTAAATCCAGAAAAGAGGCCTTCCCTTTCTTTTTTCCCCTCTATCTTAGGAATCAGCCACATTTCATGCATTTTAATTATTCTTGATCCCAATACATAATCTAGTGCACAAAATTTTAAGTCAGCCTTTTATCCTCTTTTAATTACATTAATTAAAAGGAGAAATATAGAAAAGCTACTGAGGGCAAATCGAAATGAAAGGCTGAAGATTTTGCTCCCTTCTCCAAAAAGGATTAAAAACTGCATCAATGATTTAAACCATTGCACATTTCCATGAAAATATTGTTAAAATTGACATGATGGTAGCAAACATTACTTTTGTTTGAGATAATGAAAGCTGCACTTATTACCGGTAGCTTTTGGGAACTCTACATTTTCATTAAACAGCTGAATAAAAAATGAAATTTTCTCTATGTAAAGGATCAGGAGAATAAGCGAGAACTGCACAAGGATGCTTCGGTCTCCAAACACTTCCGAAATGCAGGCACTAGAGCTCCTACACGCTTTCTCTATTTCTCTTGGGAGAGAATGCTGGCAAATGGAATATACCCCAGGAAAAGACTGACAAGCTCCCCACTTCATATAATAGCAAACTGGCAGCAAATACCTGTCTTGGGAAAATTATCTTGGAAGGCAAAATGTCACAGATGTACAAACTGACATTGTTTTGCTCCAGGAATGGGAAGAACATATATCCCAGGTGTTTTGTACATTTTACTACATTTAGTCCTCACCATAATCCTAAACTGTAGCTTTTATTATCCCCTATTGTACAGTTGAGGACACAGAAAATATAAGAATGGCATAAGGACTCACAGCTGAGATTTTGTTCTGGGTCTGATTATAAAGTCCATATTTCTTCCTCCAATTCAAAGGTTTTCACTCATCCTCTCAAAAACTCAATGTGTCTCAATCGGGGTGTGGTATATGCTGGAAATAATCTATTATTAAAAATAGAAAAATATAGAAATTTCCCCGGTCCTCCAGATTAGATCAATCCTTTGTACCAAACTCACAGTATTGCTGTTTTAGATGTGTGTCCTTTCCTTTAGAACTCATGTTCTGTTTCATGGTTCTACAGCCTTGGTTAGTGGTTAAAATCCATTCATAGTATTCATGATTATCTAATTAATATCTCACTCTCTAACTAGACTGTGAGCTTTCTGAAGGCAGGAACTGTGTTTTTGGCTTATCATTCTATTCTAAGCACCTAGCACAGTCCCTGACAACTAATGAATATTTGTTGAATGAATAAAAAGTTTGGCAGTGATTTTTCTTATCTAGAAATTAGAGGGAATTCAGAATTATTTCTGTAAGGACATCTCCCTGCTCATTTGTAGTCCAATGTGATTATGTGAGTGGGAAATGAAAGGACAGAATTAATCTTTTTGAAAACTTTCTTAGCTTCCAGAATGCCACATTCGCTTTTTTCCCTCCTACTCTGTGGATGTTCTTCCTCAGTCTATTTTGCTGGTTCATCCTCATCGGCTTGACAGATAAATGCTGAGCCTAATTCCTGGGACCTCTGCTCTTCTCTATTTACAGTCACTTCTTTAATTTGGTCTAGGGTTTTAAATACCACCTCTATACTGATGACTCCAGGCCAGACATTTTCCATGAACTCAGGGCTTCCATATTTACCTGCCTACGTCACATCTGCATTTGGATGTCTAAAAGGCTTTTCAAATTTAACAATTCTAGATCTCGGTTTTTTGTATCCCCCACAAATCTCTTCCATCTGCAGTATTTATTACATCAGTTAATGGCAAGTCCATCTTCCAGCGGTTAAGAAAAAACGCCTTCAAGTCACCCTTTACTCTTTTCTTCCTCTTGTTTCTAACATCTAATCTGCGTGTTGCCAAACCCTATCACACTGGCCAAATCCAGTCTGCTTCATGTTTTTGCAAATATAGTTTTATTGGAACACAATCATGCCCATTCATTGATGTATCGTCTACAGCTGCATTCATGCTTTACCAGCATAGCCAAGTAGTTGCAACAGAGCCTATAAGGCCTGCAAAGCTCAACATATTTACTATCTGATCCCTTACACTGAACATTTTATAATCCTTGACTAGTCCTGTTGGCTCTACCTTTGAAATAGATGCAGAATCTAACTCCCCCGGGCCACCACCTCCATTATTCTCACCCCGCCATCTCTCTCTCCTGGTTGGCAACGCAAGCCACCATCAGCTCTGCCCCCACCTGGTGTACTCTCATCCTTCTTCGGTCTATTCACAACACTGCAACCATAGTGTTTTTCTCAAAACGAAGATTACAGCATGTTATGCTTCTGCTTAAAACTCACCAAAGCTGCTCATCTCAGAGTAAGGTCTTTGAGAGCTACACCCCTTGACACCCTCATCTGGGACTCTCTGCCTTGCTGTCACTTGAACACTGGTCCCCAAACACATGAGGCACATGCCTACCTCCAGGTCTTTGTACTTACTCTTCCTTCTATCTGAAATGTTCCTTGTGCAAATAGCGTAGCTTACTCTCTCACCTTTTCAAGTTTAAAAATGTCACGTCAGGCCTTCCTGTCCTTGAGATTGCCCTCCCTTCCACCTTCCTAATATTGCCAAAACTTTCCCTACTTTATTTTTCTCTTTAGTACTCTTAAAAGTTTTTATTGAGATATAACTTAAATATCATACAGTTCACCCATTTAAGTGTATAATTCAATATATTGTGGTATACTCAGAGCTGTGCAGTTATTATCACAATCTAATTTTAGAACACTTTGAACAACCCCAAAAGAAACCTTTAGCAAGTAGTAATCACTCCCTATTTTCCCTGTTACTCTAGCCCCAGACAAACATATATATACTTTCTATCTCCATAAATTTGACTATTCAGAACACTTCACATAAATGAAATCATTAAATATGTGATCTTTTATAACCAGCTTCTTTCAATTAGTGTAACATTTTGAAGGTTCATCCATGTTGCGGCTTGTACCAGAGCTTTTCTTTTTTTATTGCCAAATAATATTCCATTGTACAGACATACATTTTATTCATCCATTCATCAACTGATGGACATTTGGGTCGTTTCTACTTTTTGACTCTTATCAATAATGCTATCATAAACATCTGAGCACAAGTTTTTGTGAGGATGCATGTTGTCATTTTTTCTTGGGTATACTTCTAGGAATGGAATCGCTGGGTCATATGGAAATTCTGTTTAACATTTTAAGGAACTACTAAACTCTGCCAAGACTGAAAAAAATCAGCTGTTAATCCTATTAAGGTTCCCTTACATGCGGTGAGTTGTTTTCTCTGGCTGCTTTCAAGGCTTTATCTTTTTTGTCTTTCAACATTTTCACTATGATGTGTCTCAGTGTAGATCCCTTTGAATTAACTTACTGGGAGCATATTAATTTATTGGATGTGTAGACTAGTATTTTCCATCAGATTTGGGAAGTTTCCACCATTACTTCTTCAAATATTTTTCTGCTCCCTTTTCTGCCTTTTCTCCTTTAGCTGGTCCCATTACGCATATGTTTGTATGCTTGCTGGTATCCCACATTTCTCAAAGGCTCTGTTTATTTTCTCCAATTCTTTTTTTCCTTTTTCTCTCCATTCTTCAGATCATATAATCTTTATTGATCTACCTTCAGTTTGTAGATTCTTTCTTCCTTCAGATTAAATTTACTGTTTAGCCCCTCTAGTGGATTTTTTTTTCATTTCAGTTATTATACTTTTTAGCTCCAAGATTTTCATTTTCACTAATTCTTTTAAGAAATAATTTCTCTTTATTGATATTCTCTATTTGATGAGACACTGTCACCATGCTTTCCTTGAATCCTTTAGATGGTTTCCTATAGTTCTTTGACTATAATAGCTTCTTTGAAGTCTTTGGTCAATCTGATATTTAGGTCCCCTCATAAGCAGTTTCTTTTACCTACTTATTTTCTCCCTATATATGGGTAACACTTTATTGTTTCTTTGCATGATTCATGGTATTCAGTTGAAAACTGAACATTTTAGATGATAAAGTGCAGCCATTGTGATTACCGACTCCTTCCTCTCTTTTCTGGAGCTGCTTGTTGGCTTATTTGTTTAGTGACTTGCTGGACAAGTTGAGGGAAGTCTGTTTCCCCTGCAGCCTACAGGCCTCTGATGTTGTTCCTCAGAGGGAATGAACAGTCTCCCAGAGCACCCAACTGGTCTGTATTTATTGGTATCACACCCAGCTATTAGCCTCCACTAATTGCTAGCTGATTGTTCTACTGTTTCAACAAAACCCTGGGGCATAAATTGCTTCACAGTCTAATCTGACCAAAGTAGGGCTCCCTTGCAGGGGCAGGGTGTTGCCAGTGTTTGAGGTGGCCCCTCCCAGGGTGAAACCACAGCCCTACACTGAGTGCCAGGTAGAGAAGGTGCTCCATCTTCTTGGCTGCATACTCTCAGAACAGAGTTTCAGTCACACTGATCTGTGCTGGGGAGAAGAGGGAGAAATGAGTGGTAAGGCTCAAATGCCACAGACTCACTGTTCTTATGAAGATTTAGTAGATTTTCTTGAATAGATGTTTCTCTATTTGCTGCATACCCTTAGGACAATTTCTAGAAACCTTAAATGGTTGTTTTTAAAATAATTTTCAGCAGTCAAGTGATTGTTCCTCTGGTTAAAGGGTCTGCTGTGCCTCACACTACCCTTTTGGAAGTCGATGCCCAGCACCTAGCACTCTTATATCACTATATGTTTTACTTGTTTTTGTTGCTGTGTGGTCTATTTTCCTGTGGAACCCTAAAACATAAGCTCCACATTGGGGAGGAGGGCGTAGAACTTTGTCAGTTTTAAAACAAACAACAACAACAAAACCACTTAAAGCCTAGAACAGTATCTGCACACAGCAGGCCCTTAATGAATATGGGTTGAATGAACAGAGTGCCCATGACCCACAGCCTATCCTCTGTATGCCACAGCCGACTAAACTGCCATGGCTGATGATCCATTCATGGTTTTGACAATTATGAATAACTGTAGTTCTATATTTCCATGTAACATTTTTTTCAATTTCTTCAGAAACTGATCACAGCCCTGGGAGACTGTCACACCTGTGAATGTCACTGGGCAGCTGACTGATGCAGAAAAAAGAAGGGTAGCTATGGCATATAGATCCCTCAACTCGCCATGCTGGATGCTGCCTCTGTTCCTTTTAATCTTAAATACTCTTTAACATCTCTATATAGCTTGCTATCAAGGGCATCTAATTTATCTTGGTTTGAAAGAAAGTCCTACTATAATGGAACTAGCTCTGGAATTGGAATCAGGAAGTGTGTGTTTGATTCTGGGTTCTGGCTTTTGTCTGTGTGCCATCGGGCAAGTTACTTAACCTCTCTTTTCCTCAGAAGCCTCCTCTGAAAAAGGCAAACAATACTGATAACTTTATTATCTTTTCTTGTTTATGAGTTCCAATAATCTTCACAAAGCACTCTGCACAATAATCACTGTAATCACAGACCTGTCCATCCATTACAGCGTGGTGATCTGTGTATCTAATGAGAGAGTGGCTATAAAAGTAGATTGTTCATGTGATGTGTTATGCCAAATTACCTCCTTAGAGCTACATTACTAAGTCTTCCTTGCCTGCTGGGCTGAGAAAAGGCCCCATCGTTGTATGTTTCTGTTCTAGTCCATCATTCTTCTCCTCCAGGCCCATGTTCCCACTCTCCGCCCCACTGCCCTTAGACTAAGTCAGGCCCTGCAGGAGAACCTGGGAATCCTGTCTGAAGAGCCACACCTCCCTCAGGCAGAAAGTTTCTAGGATGAAGCCTTCCTTTTGAACACCGCCTCCCAAACACCATCTTGCCCGGCAGAAGACCAGACCAAAGAATGGTCTGAACTACAAAAATCAGGTATCAGAACATGAAACTCTAGCAGAAATTAGTAGGAGAGTTTTATTTATGCACCATAACATGCTTTTTTTGAGAAGCCAGTAGTGTTCAGTCTAACATGTGGGAGTCTGAACCATCAAGAAAGCTAGTGTTGGGAGGAGAGAGATAAGTTCGTCAGAGGCCAGGGACCTCTGGGTAACACGCACTGTGAGGTGGGATGTGTCCAAGGGCAAATCTTGACTCTGCCCCTTATTTTCAGTTGTATGAATTGAGACATGCCACTTTTCTTCTCTGAGCCTCATCTAACAGTTTGTGCCTCATGGACTTTCTGGATTATATGAAATAATACAGGTAAAATTGCCAAGTACACAGCAGGTTCTTTAAAAATGTTTATGGAGTCTGAGTATAAACATACCATCGGCCATGCTTGGTACAGTGAGAATGTCCAAAGTTCTTTAATTTGACTATCAGCATACACTGATCAGTCCACCCAGGCTATGTTCTTCCCTGACTCTGGGGCCTGTGGAGGACCTGACAGGCAGGGTAGAATGCTGCCTTATTTATTCTTCCTGCTCCCTGAGACACCAGCGCAAGCAGGAACCCTGCTGATGCATCCTCAGGGTCACCAGGGGACAGGCCCAGATAGATGTCAGAGCAGGCTGCTGTGGTGAATTATTTAGCACCCCTTCTCCGAGGTAGCAGCCCCTGACTCATCTGGCAGGAACCACATTTTTCTTCCCTTAAATGGCACACACAGAGCCATGCTGGGGGCTGAGGCTGGCAGAGTTTTCACTGCTCAACTTTTCACAGCTGGGGCGGCTGTGGAAGGAAAGGCTATTAGGAACCCAGCCAAAAAGAAGATACATGGGGAGCGGAGAGGTTCAGCTAGCTTGGGTGAGGGAAGCCATATTACTGGCAACCAGAAATGCCAGGAACGAAAGAGGTTAGAGTCAGCCAGTGGCTGGAGTCAGCTGCTCAGAGCAAACAGGATGATTCTTAGAGAGACTCTTTGGCAGAACCAAATCGAAGCCACCACGTGCTACTCACAGACACTCCAAAGGGAGTCCTCTGGGATCTCTAAGATGACTATTTTCATAGGAACACAGTGGCATAGGTAGAGATTTATAAGCCAAATTTATAGGTGACATTTACTACTAATTTAACTCTCACAACGACCCTTCGTGGTTATGCCAATAGTCCCTCATCACAGATAAGGAGACCGAGGCTCAGAGAAATCAAAATAGTTTTTCCATGGCAAGAATTTCGCTAATTTGTTATTCTTAATTTTTTTTTTTTTTAAGCCTGATGAATCTGTTATTCCCATTCCATCCTAGGTTTGGGTTAATCTTGATATATCTTGGGTGTTGGCCAGTTATGTTAAAAGGACATCGCACCCCCTACAAGACTGGTTACGTCAAAAGGAGAGCAGTTGGGAGGACAAAGTGCTCCAAGGCTAACAGGCATGGGAAATGCTGAATATTTACATACAGCTAGAGCCCCTCGGCAGGCTAAGCAGTTGGTCCCCCTGGATGGATCCCAAGGGATGCTCTGCAAATTGAGGAAACACAGCAATTCTGTAGGACACTGAGGATACATAGAATTCTTCATGGTCCCTGTGGGGGCCATGCAATGCCTTGATGAGTCTGTCCTAGGGGTTCTACAGAATTCATTCATCTCTCTTGGCCAATTTAGTCACCCGCTTGATAGACCAGGTGCTTTGAAAACTCCCCAACACCATGTTGTATCTGAGTCCATGGTTCCCAAAGTGTGACTGGACCAGCAGCATCAGCTTCACCAGGGAATGTGCTGAATATGCAGATTAACCAGCCCCACCCAGAAATACTGAGTCTAGCGGTGGAGCCTGATCATCCAAGTTTTCATAAGGCCACTAAGGAATTCTGCATGCAGGTTCAAGTGTGAGAACCTGCTGCGAAGGGCTAAAAAGAGGAAAAAGGAGTGAGCAACGGCATGAGAAGGAGCCCCTGAAGGGTCAGGATGGTAAGCTGGAGGCCTGGAGGTGGAATTTTGCCTATTTTGGCTTACAGGTAGGGAAACTGTGTGAAGGCCAAGTGGTGTAAGTGTTAGGCTCTGAAAGCCACCGTCTCTGTCTCTGTCGCGACTATTCACTTCTGCTGTTATATCCTGAAAACTGTCACAGACAATCTGTGAACAAATGGGGGTGGCTATATTCCAGGAAAACTTTATCAAAACAGATCCTGGGATGAATTGGCCTGCAGGTTGTGGTTTGCCGACTTACATCAACACAACCGCTTCTCTTGAAAAAATAAAACAAAAAAAAAAACCTCAGAAGATCTGGCCACTCTGAGTTCAAGTTCCCGAGAGGCAATGATGAGCTGGAGCTAAATGGAAGAGCCCTCTTTTAGCTTGAGACACACTCTATAGTTTTCCACAGTCCCAACTATTTTCTCTCAAATACTAGGGCAGAGAATCAGTTCACATTCATTATACTGCTCATTTTATTGTTTATCTTTTTTTAAATTTTAATTTAAACTTTTTTACTTTTTAAAAACATTTTTATTTAGTTTCAAGTATACAGTACATTGGTTAGACATCTATATAGTTTGTAAAATGATTCCCCCAGTTGCCCCCTTCCTCCCTTAACCCTCCACCTAGCCAACATATTAATAATAATTGCATTCCCTATGCCATGCTCCCCATCCCCATGACCATCCATCAGATACTAACTTGTACTTCTTCAACCCTTCACCCCATTCTCCCAGACCCCCAAACCCTCCTTGCCTCTATCCATCACCAAACTGTCCACTATATTTGTGAGTCTGTTTTTGATTAGTTGGTTCTTTTTATTCCTTAGATTCCGCATGTAAGTGAAATCACATAGTGCTTATCTTTCTCTTTCTGACTGAAATACCTTCTAAGTTCATCAAAGCAATATCTTTTCTCATCCCCTTCCTTTTCATATGTAGGGGTCTTGTTTTCTTACCCTTTCAGCCACTCTATCTTTTGGTTGGAACACTTAATTCTTTTCTATTTAAGGTACTTACTGATAGGAACATAGTTGTTACCATTCTTTATTCCTGCTTTTGACACAAGGTTTTTCTTCTTAAAGAAGTCCCTCCAAACATTTCTTGTAATAATGGCTTGTTGGCGATAAATTCCTTTAGCTTATTTGTGTATGGGAAGCTCTTTATCTGTCCTTCAATTGATAGGTTTACTGGATAAATTATTCTTGGTTGTATATCTTGGGTCTTCATCCTATTGAATATTTTTTTTTGCCAAGCGCAGAATTCTGTCCTGGATAGTTTCTTTGGAGAAATCAGCTGCCAGTCGTATAGGTGTTCCCTTATATGTATTTTTTTTTTCTCTTGCTGCTTTTAATATTCATTCTTTGTATTGAACCTTTGGCATTTTAATTATGATGTGTCTTGGTGTGGGCCTCTTTGGTTCCCTGAGTTTTGGAATTCTCTGAGCTTCCTGGAGTTTTATGTCCACTTCCTTCACCAGGTTAAGACAGCTGTTCAACATCTTGATTTTCTTCAGTTACATCAATCAGATGGATATTTGAATCCTCAATAGTGTCCCATATCTGCCTTAAATTATTTTTATAGTCTTGGTATCTTTTTTTCTTGCCATTCTGATTGAGTGTCCTGTTTGGCTTTTCTGTCCTCTAGATAGGGCACTTGATCCTTTTCTTTATTCACTTTGTTTATTCCATTTAATAAACTTCTCATCTCAGAAAATGTGTTCTTCATTTCGGACTGGTTCCCTTTTATAATTTCCATTTCATTTTTGATGTTTTTTTATCTCTTTGTTGAAGTTCTCACTGAATACATCTACACTTCCCATAAGTTCATTGAGCATCTTTATAACCATTATTTTGAACTCTGTATCTGTTAGCTTACTTGACTCCATTATATCTAGATCTCTGTTCTGTTCTGTCATATGGTTTCTGCTTCTTTGTCTTCCCATTTTGGTTGCCTTTCCATGTCTGTTTCTAGGCACTAAGCAAAGCTCCTAAGTCTCCCAGTCTTATTAGTGTGAACTCGTGAAGTAGGTGTCCAGTGGCACAGTCCTGAGAGGGGTTCGGCTGCAGGCCAAACTTAGCCTAAGCCTCTACCTCTCTGGGGCCACCCAATAAGATTCAGCAAGCAATCCATAGATGCTGTGCTTATAGTTGCCTTACAAGGCCACACCAGAAACTGAGGCCAACTGCCTCCAGTGTGAGTCTGGGCACTGCTCAGCAAGGAGCTCCTCCTGACTTGCCAAAGATACACCTGGATGAGGCTTGGGTGGAGCTGGGAGTTGGGGGAGGCAGGGTTTCAGGGAATCCTCTGGGCAGAGCGACCTCTGTTATCCAGTTTGATGACATCATGGTTATGGTGGTGGTGTGTCCATGCCCTGGGATGGGAGAGGGCTCAACAGGGAACAATGGATACCACCGGCACTTCTGTGCAGAGCAAGTCTCACCTTGGCCCTCACTCCAACAGTGTCTCCCTGTAAGTCCCTGGTGCCCCCTGCACACAGCCCTATCGGCACTGGTGCTCAGAGCGAGCAGGTTGGCACTGTGAAAATCCACTTGGGGACGAGGTCTCTTTAAGAGGCTTCTGTTGCTGAGAACCTGGCAGCCCTGCGTCCTTGCCCCATCCTACCTTCTGCTTGGACTTCTCCCTAGTTGTATGACTTGTTCCTCTCGATCTCGGGTGATTTTTCCTTGCTGCTGCACCTTGTTTCTGTCACAACTTTGATTTGGTCGCTGGAGGGATGAACAGAGCCTCTATCATCTATGCCATTTTTTTTCTCCTGTTCATCTTCTTATACTGACATAACTGGAATTTACATATATACACGCATATGTGTGTATATGTGTGTGTGTGTGTGTGTGTATGTTAACACTGACAGCTTTCAGTACTTTATAATATGGAGACAACTCAATTTCTTTTAAAGGGCTTTATTACCATGATAGTATGAAGCCTGGTTTAGAATTCCAGGATCAGAGCTCCAGCCTTTGATCTGCTCTTGATGCTGTAACTTGAGCAAGACTGTGACCCTCTCAGAAGATCATGTTCCTCCTGTGTCCCAGTGCAGAAACCATCTCTTCCTTACTTCCCTCCCAGAGTGGCTATGAGAATAAGCCAGCAGTATGGCCTGGGGAAGCAGCTCTAAGTGGCTTAATTGTCAGCATCTCAATTATACCTTTGGGTCGGCCAAGGAGGAGAAAAGGTAATTTTTTTCTTACATCAGGTATCAAACATTTCCCTAAATCAAAATGGATAATATTCTACTACATTGATTTCTCATTATCCACTCACATCTGTGAGAGCTAGGAGAGAAATCCCTTCTTGTACACTATTTTGCTCAGATCAGCTAAAGGGTTCTTTGGAAAAGAAAGCTTAGAATACCAGGTGTGACTTCTATTCATTTTTTTTTTTTTCCCCGTGCAAGCAGCTCAAAGGATCGGAGGTCTTATCTGGAGCTTTCTGCCCTCATTCAGTTTTATTTCCTCTTCCCATCCCCACACTGATTCAAATAAATAAATAATGTGCACATAATGATAATGATCTCTTCTTACAGAAGGAAAAGGGCATATTTAATGTCACCTTCTTAGCAGTCTAGCTGGAACCTTGCATTTTAACTTAAGTTACATGAGCCAGGCTCAGCATTTCCAATTACGCATTTTTCTCGGGGGCTTTTTCATGAAGGAAATTCTTCCACCTAAGCCCTCCCCCTCTTCCTCAACATGTACCCTTTTCCCACCCTGTCTACCCAAGAAAAGCTCTCTTGAAAGAAAATACATAAATCTTCAGCTTATCTGGGTGGCATGTTTCACAAAGAATCACAAAGATTCTTTGATTGGTTACACAAGTTAATTTTCCATTTACATTATAGAGCAACAATTTATTCTATAATACAACCAGCCAACCCTGAGAGTCCACTTCAGTGGATGCCTTGGCCGGGAGCCAAGATTCCTGGATTCTTTTGCTTCTACCACCAACCCCCTCACTTGCACAGGGCCACCAATACTTTACAGCTGCTTCTTGTTGGATGCATGTTACCTACTCCATTTCCTATGGGTTTAAGGCAATGAGCACTAGTCTACAAAATGAGTCTGTGGCTCTTGCCAGCATTAACAGTGGAGTCAGGACCATATCGGGCCATCTTAAGAAGAGCACAGGCTGGCTGGGATGTTCAAAAAAGGAAAGAGAGGCAGTGGGGAAAGAAGGCTGAAATGATTAATTGAGTGCTTACTTTGTTCAAGTCATCCCGAAACAGAGAATAATTGTCTCCATTTGAGGGATGAGAAACATGAAGCTTAAGAGTGCAAGTGATAGACCTAAATAAAGTAATAGATCTGGGATTTGAATTCAGGTCTGTCTCATATCAAAGCCTGTGGCTCCTAAATACAGAGATGCACTGAGTGGGTTGAACTGCTATGCACATGTGTATACAACTATCTATATAGGGATGCGCTCCCTTGAGGAGAGGCACTTTATATTTATCTTCTGTGGACAGTGGTGAAGAGGGTATTTCTGCTCTGGGTCTCAAGCAGGATTTCTTGACCTTGGCAACATGGACAATCAGTGCTAGACAGTTCTTTGTTGTGGGGGTCTGTGGCACCTACTGTACAGTGTTCTTAGCAACTCTGGTTTCTTTCCACCACCTGCTAGTAGCACCCCTCTTCTCGGCTGTGACAAATAAAATTGTCTCCAGATATTACCATATATCCCCTGGGGACAAAATTGTCCCCACTGAGCAGCTCTGGTCTAGAAGCAGTTTAGAAATGCTACCTTGCAACATGTTATGACAGGGTCTTTGGGGGTTATATAAGGTAGGTGCGCAAATTCTGGCAGCAAACACAGCCAAGTCCAAATTTCAGCTCTGCCACTTACTAGCCTTGTGGCCTTAGAGTACTGAAGTATTCAATTTCTTTGAGACTTTCAGTATAAAATGGGAGATAACAGTATTCTGAGGATTACAAAGAAAATACACATGAAAACTTTAGCAGAGTGTCTGACATAGTAATAGTGCAATAATGACAGCTGTTATTATTGTGATTAAGAAAACAGCATTGGAAGATGTCAAATTTAATCACCTTATCACATAGATGAGTAGGCTGAGGCTCAGAAATAGGAGGTATTCATTCTGATTAGGACCTGGTCTACTACTCTTAAGACATACACATTTCTGGCCACTGCTCCCAAAGCCTTTGGTAATTTCTGCACCATAACATTGTCTCTTTGAGCTTTCTAGTATGTTATTTCTGTATTACCCATGTTCCTTCATCTCATAATTGTTAGTATTCTAATTTGTGGCAGTCAAATTATGGAATGGGACAGTTGAGTCTTTTAAGGAAGTACCTACTATTCTTTTGAAAAAGCAATGAATCAAAGACATACGAAAAACAAAAAGGAAAGAAGTCTTAACTTCTATGGAATCACGGCAGTGGCTTACAGTGACCTTTCTGGCATTTGGGTAGTTATAGTATTTTGACTTTGATATTCTACTAAAAGCAACTCTGGTCACGGAAGACCTCATGTTTTTTTTTATTTTTGTCAGTATAATGTTTGTATCATTACTTGGTAACCATGGCTGGAACCCTGAGATCTTGGTTCAAGTGGAAAAACACAATCTTGATACGCAATTTTATACTGATTTGTGCCTTGTCTTTTTAAGGGAAGTTATGAGATCAGTTAGCTAGTATAGTAGGGAGTCACATAGTAACTGAGGCAGTAATCAGTTTCTCACTTGAAAATGTTGGGGATAATTATCAAGTCATATTTAGAAGCTCTCCCCATCTCTCCTTGACATTGGGTTACCCTGGATTTAGTGAACAAACGCTGGACATTCTGATGTTGGCCACTAGGTGATAACAACGAAAGACAGAATGGCAATAAAGCTAGAAAAAAAAAGTGAATGGCTGGAGTGTGTGTGGTGGGGTGGGGGGAGAGACAGACAGACAGAGACACAGACAGGGAGAAACAGGAGGAGGAGGAGAAGGAGGAGGAGGAGGAGGAGGAGACAAGAGAAGGAAGAAGATGGCTATATCTATATATGCCTTCAACGAACCACAAATCAGAATGATATTGGCCTTGATTCAGGTGGATCGTATCTCAAAATAGAAAGATATACATAACTGCATGCATAATACATGTATATGATTACACTGAAAGTATTGGTAGACCTATAATTTTCAAGCAGCATGTCATAGCATACAGCAGTATACCCTGAATTCTTCAAAACTAGGCTGTCAAATTTTGATCAATATGTATAAACTATTTTTGTAATCAAAGATGTGCGCCACAACATCAATATCCTGCCTAAAGAATGTAAAATTAAGTTATTTAGCCACTTCTTATCAATGGGGTGAATTATCAGTAATAAGAGAGAAGAAGCAAAGGACAATTTCAAGCCAATTTTTCAAAGAGAAAGATTGTGTATTCACTGTACAGATAGATAACACTGAATTTTGTTTCAATTTTTCAAAGCTTGCTTTAAAAAAGCATTCAATTCTAATCTCTTAAAATGTCCACTATTTTCAAGTGTTCCACAACAGAAAAAGTTGGGTGGATAGGTGAGGAAGGTTAGGAAGCCGCCTCTGGAGGTACACTGGGTGTCTCAATCTGGGAAAAACTGAGAAACAATGGCTTAGAGTCTCTGTAGCCAAGGCTACGTGACGGCTGGCGGCCCTCATCTTCCACCACCATTTTCCACTTTTGGAGCATTTGGTGTACTCAGAAATCCATGCCCTACATGTTGATTGCAGCTACTTGGAATCAGAGTCCACTCTCATAACAGAAGATCTTAAAGAAAAGTGACAGCCTTGAAGGGGTGATGTGTGTTCAAGAAGACATCAGCAGGATGCACCAAGCAATTCCTGGGTTTCTGTCTAAGTAACACAACTGTTCCTTCAACTAGGGCAATCATTTATACCCAGAGAGGCTTGAAGAGAGTCATCTTTCAGTACCGCTGCATGATTTCTGAGAAAGTCTCAAATTCAGTGTAACTGGCAGCTAAGCATTCTCCAGCTGAATTCTGTGGTCTGAAGCCCAAACTTGGCCTCCGAGCTCTCAGGTACGGAAGAAAGCAGGGGTGAAAGGATCAGGTGTGTGAATAACCGTGTGCTCTCCCTCTTGCCACTAATCCAGGTATTTCTGTGAAGATGAGGTTCTCTCTTTTTAAGTGACAGTTCATTGAGATTTTTCTTACTGGTTTGGGTTCTCATGAATATCAGTAAAAAACAAAATCTCTCCTGTAAACATCCCTTTTCCTTGGAAAACCTAATTGCCATAGTTGTCTTTTTGAAACTTTACCCGAGGGATCTTATTGATGCTATTTAAAACAGAGCTCTGGAGGAGGAAAAGAATTTAGTGCTCATCTCAGGTAGCCCTGACCCAATCTGCAGCTTCACATCCTACCATTAGAATAAATTCTCTTTTCTCTCTTTTTCATTTTCTAGATACTCTACTTGATAACTCTTGTGGTCCGGGTTCAGTTATAACAGTGGTTCTAAAAATGTAATGTGCAGCAGAATCACCTAAAAAACCTTGTTAAATAGACCGCTGGGCCTCAGCCCCAGAGTTTCTGCTTGTCGGTGGGTCTCAGGTGGATGGAGCCTGAGAATTTGCATTTCCAACAAGTTCTCAGGTGATGGTAAGGCTGATGCTGCTGATGGGGTATCCCACTCTGAGGACCACTAAATTAGAGGCTTAAACGTGAGGGATAAAGCAGCCAAAGGTTTTACTCTTTCATGCTATGTCTCTTCCTCATTTTAGCAAAGGTCTTGGGAGAAAGTGCCCTCATGAAGTTCTCCGCTTTCCCTGGGCTGTCCTGCCCCCTAATACAGCAAAGAATCCCTAAGAAGGGTCTATCCACATGGTCCATCACAGGGCTTGTCAACATTTATTCACAAGAAGGTCTTCATGAGCCTATCTAGAGTTCATTTTGTAAAAATCATCTTTAGGATCGCCTATTTGAACATCTCATTTTGTAGATAAAAATCCTGAACCCAGAATAGGTCATGTGACTTGCCCACAGTCACAACACTAGCAGCACCTGGGAAGGCTGCACTTGGGATCTAGGCTTCTTGATTGGTCAATTATCGGTACAGACTCCTCCTCTAGTAGGCCAAGCTTCCTGATCAGATGATACATTTTAATGATCTACATCACATTCTTTCTCACTTGAACAGAAAGCTCTTAAAATGTAGTTTAATAATTACAGCTATTATTATGCATGCATTTCAATGTGCACGGAAGATACAGTGCGGTTTAAGTGGTACTATCCTATTTATATTACTTTGCCATGTATTTATAGGCTACAGATTACCTTTAAGCACATTCCGATTTTCAAAGAGTAACTAACACTCCAAAATGACTATTATCCTCAGGGGATAAAGACATTTTATTTTTGCAATCTTTTTGTCTTACATCATATATAACCTCCTGTATCTTACTGAATCAGGCTTTAATTGTAGGTGGATTCTTTTGATTCTATTGTTTAGTTATGCAAAATTCTGCAGCAATTAGGAGCAAGGCAAAAAGTTTTCCCCCTTACTTAACAAGACACTATTTCAAATGGAGGAGTGCTCAAATTGAAGTACTGTAGGTCATAATTAAAGTAATCTGGGTCATAACCATGACATAGGATAAAATTAACTGTTTCCCTCTAAAGTTTCTTTAGCAATGTGCTGAGATGTAAAGATTTCACAGGAGATAAGCCTTCTGTTGCGGAATACCACTGAGCCAACAACTTAAGATTCTTAAAGAAGAAATTAATTTAATTAGGAGTTACAGGATGTAATTTCATTTTCTAGTGGGCCTCAAAGTGGCTGTGCAAAATCATTTTGAGATTAAAGTAACTGTGGGTCTGGATTGGTTTTCACTGGCCTTTCACCAATTGAGAAATCAGCCATTTATTCCTTAGATGAGTCAGAAAAACTGTCAGCCTTCCATGGTCTGCACACTCCAATCCATAAAACTTTAAAACTCGACTATCCTGTATAAAACTTATGTAACTGAAACTTCACTCACTGAAAAATTTTGAAATAGAAAGCTGAGCACATAATATTTCTTTTTAAAAAAGGCAGCCCACCATCTTACCAGATAAAAATTAAAATGCACATTAGAAATAATTCACTTAACATCAGTTGATTTTCGTGAGTCATTCCCACTAGTTCTTGCTAATGATCTGTCTTGGTAGAAAACTGTTTCACCTAACTCCTCTTCAATATTCTTTATTCATTTCAAGGAAAGCATTTAATAATGGGCAAATGGCAAATAATTACAAGGGAAAAAAACCCTTCCCAGTCAACTCCAAAGGGAAATTGCCTTCCTTCCCCAATAAGTTTCCAATAAGGAAAGACAGGGAGAAGTTAATTAATGTGCAACCAACAGATAGATGTGTAGGGACACCTACACATTCAGTAAGTTGCAGGAGAATAATTAAAGTCTGCCAACATAAACAGCAAAAGGTTACCCTCTCTAGCTGTCAGGCAGGTGGTGACTTGCACCACAGATCAATCACCGTTCACATCAAAGGAGTAAGAGATGAAGCCAATGAGACAAATGTGGCTGGAAAATCTTGTCCCTTCATTAGATAATGTGTCACCTCTTTTTAAAAAATATTACCCCTCCCACTATTCAATATTACAAAATGTGGCAAATCTTTTATCCTGATGGACTCTCTCAGGTAACAGAATCCAACAATAATAGCAGACTCTATACAAACCATGATAACACACTACCTTGGCTAGTAACAGAATTCAAGCGAAGCTGACAAATGAGAATTTAACTCTTAAGGGAAATTCTTTTTTGATTCCTCATCCAAAGCCATAATTTAAGACTGTGATTAAAAGTAAACTCCTGTCATTTACAAATATGAAATATTCCTCAATATGATTCACTGCCTCTAAAACTCTGACAATCTTACTCTTTTCCATAAAATAAAATACATCAACAATCCAGTAAAAAAACAAAAAAAGTAGCTGTACTAACTATAGTACCAGTGATAATCTTGTCAAACAGAGGCTCAGTGGGAAAGATTAATACTCGCCAGTAAACGACACAACAGATTGTTACTGTGAGGTTCAATGCCAACTGGAGGAAAGTTACACAGTAAACGCCTTGAAGACTGCTCAGCCCTTTTTATTTGAACCTTAAAGTTCATCCATTCTGTCCCACTGCCAGAACATTTTGCTGTCCAGGTCTGAATCCCTCCCACCTTTTGGGGGTACTTTTTTATTTGCTGTCTTGTATTACAAGTATGTCCCTATAACCCATACTATAATAGATGCTCCTTGAAGGCAGAGGCTGTTTTGTGGAACACTAATGCATAGCAAAGTGTCTTGCACACAGCAGGCTGTCTACTGGAATTCATTACTTGTATAGCTTATCCGTTTACAAATTGCATGTGCATTGATCTTCAAATTTAAGACTCTGGACCACTGGGGCTTTTTTTCATCCATTTTTCTTAGAAGAAAACAGAAGCTTGATGACTTGCTCAAGACCTGATAACTCCTAAGGAGCATAGGTAGAACTAAACCTAGAATTTCAAATGTCACAACTGCATCCCTTCCCTTTACTACCAAAGCAAACACTGGTTTTACCTGTCAACCACAGTGTTACCAATCAGCAAGTTTTATAGGAGGCTGAGCACCAGACCATTCTTGATTCTACATTACAAGTTGCCCTTGTGAAGCCACATTCTTACAGGGCTACATCAGGTTCTCAACTATTGATACTCTGAGCTAGATAATTTCTTGCTGTGGGGGGCTGTCCTGTGCACTGTAGGGTAATTGATACTATCTTTTGCCTCTACTCCAAGTGCCAGAGGCACATTCCCCAAATTGTGAAAATCAAAAAATGTCTCCAGAAGTTGACAAATATCCTCCCGGGAAAGGGAAGAGTAGATCACACCGGTTGGGATTCACTAGACTATAGAAAGGTCAAGTTTACTCTGCCTGGAGGTAGGCACATAACCCAAATTAACCAACCAGAGCATCCCACATTGCTGTCCTCTGCCCTTGGTTAGTCCACGAGTATGTGTGTCATCAAGGCAGGGCCAATCAATACTTTTTTTTTTTTTTTGATGGGGAGGATATGGATAAGAACACTAGAAGAGTGAGAAAGCCTCATCCTGAGATTGTGGCATTTTTAGGTTTACAGCTGCCAATGATCATCACGTTTGGCAATAGGTAGAAAGAAATGAAGCCACCACAAAGGACTGTAGACACGAGAAGCCCCTATGATACTGTGTAAGAACATTCCTCCAACAGTACCTGAAACAAGCTCCATCCCTCAGCACTGCCATTTCCATGAGCCAATAAATTCCCTCTTGGTTAATACTGGTTTGACTTGAGAATCTGAACTTTGCAACCCAGAGAGGCTTGATTTACTCCAGTATATGAGGCCCCACCTGGGCTTGCTTTCTAGAGCAGAATGAAAGCCAGTGTCCTTTTCCAGGACATCGAGGTCTAACGTGCTCTGGCTTCTCCCCCCTTCTCTGCTCACTCACCCTTACTTCAGCCACAGGATCCTCCTTCTTTCTGTCCCTTGACATATCAGATATGCTCTGCATCTGCAAGGCCCTCTGTCTGGGACACTCCCCAGTATCGGCACATCTCACTTCCTCCAAGTCTATGTTCAGCACTCCTCTGGTGGGAGATAAGCAGCCATAATAACTATGTGTGGTGTCAGATGGGTACTAGACTTATTGGGGAGATTGCTTTGTAAGTTATATAAATGTCTAATCACTATGTTGCACACCTGAAACTAATATATTGTATGTTAAATGTAATTTAAAAAATAAATTAAATAAACAAATAAATATCCTTTGTTGAGAGGAAGAGAGCTCATTTTACACACATGGCAGAGAAGTACAGTGAGATGTCAGAGATCAGGGACTTGCTCACATCTGGGGGTCTGTTACTCATTGCTGCTCATCCTGATTTGCAAGTCTGAGATTTTCGATTTCCAAGTCTGTCTCTGGATTCCTTCATCCAGATTGGGCTTTCCTTTGCTGCAAAGCAGCCCAGTTACATTTGGTGATTTAAACTAGCAACATTTCAAATCTTAAATTCTAGTTCATCTAATACGTCACAAATACTTACTAAACTTCTAAAGCATGCTAGGCTCTATTCTAGGCTTTGGGGACATATCTAGGAGCACAATAGACATATTCCTCTGTCCTGATATACTGTCTAAGGATGGGGGTTGGTACACAGACATGATTTATCACCTGTCTGGTCCAATCTTTCAATGAGTGAACTCACATTTTAAGGGAACACCCTAGAGACTTTATAGCAAAGTGTTTAAGAATGCATGTGAATCAACCCAAGGTGGTCTTAAAAAAATAAAAAGTAACAGACATATCCTACACCCATGCCAAATTTCTCCTCTCACTTTTGATATTTGCCTTCCTTTCTTTGGAATCTTACAGATCTTATTCAGACCATGGCTCTACCACTGACCTTATGACCTTGGAAAAGTTGTTTAACTGCTCTGAGCTTCCATTTCTGTCTTGGTAAAATGAGGGTAGCAATAGTTTCCTACCTTATAAGGTTGTTGGGAAGATTTCATGAAGTGCTTCAATAGGAAATGTAATAAAATGAAAAATAAAAGGGAATCGGCATGGAGAGATACTATGAAGCAAAAAAGCCTATGAATATTACCTCCCCTACCAGCTTTCTCTCCCAGTAAACTTCATATTTGGTCACTGCTGAACATGCCTACCAGGTCAACCACACACGAGAAGTGTCAGTTGGAATCTGCCCCTTCCCCACTCACTGGTTGACTGGTTAGAAGAAATTGAGCATGGGATTGGAACCCCTTCAGCTAATTCAGTAACACAGTGGTGGGCATGACCCTGCATCATCCTAACATCGACTGTTTACCTCTAACAAGTGGTTTCCTCCATGGCAGAATCGGTCTGCTTGGTGGTCAAAAGTACTTTTGTTATAGTTCTCAATATGCAAGTAGCATGAGCTTTCCCTTGTGCTTCACGTCACCCTACCCTACCAAACCAGGAAGCAGTACATGTAATGGTGGGGGCACTGGCATGGGAGTCAGAAGGCTTGCCTTAATGACTTGGCTGTGTATTTTGGCAAGTCTTTGCCCTCCTCTGGGCCTTGGTTTCCTCAAGGGCAAAATCTCACTGGATCAAAGCAGGGGTCAACAAACTTTTTCTGTAAGTGATCTCTTCTTGTTACCTTCCAGGTCTGAATTGCCACAATTTAATTATCCAAGATTTCACCTTCCATCTGGCCTTATAAAAGTCTCAGAAGCTAGAAAAGTTCTAGGTTGAAATTAAATCTTCAGGCATCAATAACAACAGCTACCATTTATTAAGTGATTGCTCTTTTCCAAGTATTGTGCTAATGGCCTTACATGCTTTATCTCATTTTGTCCTCATAACAATTTGTTGATGAGACACCATATCAATCCATTTTATAGTTAAAGAAACTAAGACTTAAGTAGTTTAATTAAGTCTCTAAGCATCATAAAAATGGGAGGTGGCAGAGCTGAGATTAAACCGTTTGACTCTAAAGCATGCCCTTGCTCAAAACTTCTAGACTATGGGATCATCACAAAGTTGCTCGGAGACCTAGCTTCACTTGCTGCTCCACCCCTCACCCTGGTTATTTTTCCATGAACCCTCCAAAAGTTCACGTGAGAAATTCTGTTCTTGCATGCCACATAAATTAAAAGGTTGGCCTAAAAATAACACACAAGTTCACTATTGTAGATGATGAATTGCTTTTTAATGCATAATAATTGACTCCTCGACCAGCTCAAGACTTTATTGTGGCTGGAATACCTACAGCATGCCTTATTTGGAAGGTGACCATAAGACAAGTGCTGAATTGGCTGATGCAGTCTGCAGTCTGTCACCCAGGCTAACAGCCCTATTTAAAGAACTATTTGAACTAAGAAGAAAGAAGAAAAAGAAGAATCAAGGACATACATCTTACCATAGTTTGAAATAGTTAAACTAATCATAAACAAAACTCTCAAGAAACAGTGGCGTTGGAAAAAATCAAAGGGCAGCTTGGAATGTGCATGGGATCTGCTGGCTGATCTCTTGAGACATGTTTCAAGGTGGGGTGCCTGCTAATGCTCCATCAATGCCTGTGCACTGTCTCACTCTCTTACACTTCCACAAAGTCTCCTTGAGCAATTGGTGATTATTAATGCAGTCTCTTTTGGGCCTGCAGATGGAGGTCTGTAACAATAGGTATGGATGCTTCGGTATGGCCATGGTTCTCTTCTCTTGCTTGGTGGTAAACAACTATACTCTCCAGAGAGTTCTAGTGTCCACAGTAGGCACAGTGAAAATGTTAATGCTACGATTCGATAAATATTTAACGATTCTTTCCTTAGCTTAATGATGTGATTAAGTAAGACCCTCATTACTAAAACTTACTTTCACCTCTTCTTTTATTTATGAGCTTTATTCCTAGGTTTAGACAAATTGAAGTCATGAATACAGTAGAAATAGAAAAAAAACAATTTGATTCCACCAGACCAACAAGACTGGATGTAAGTCATATTTTGGCAGGAGGCTTTGCTCCTGTCCCTCAGAGTGACAGACAGACTGAGACAGAGCTAGACAAGAAGCCACATCAGGAATACAGATCAGCTATTTTATTGGTGATGGTAATATTCAGATGAAGTGAAGAAAAAGATAGGGCCCTAAATCCATTTCTCACCTCTTAACTAGTCAGGCTAGTTATTTATTATTATAGTATACTGTATATTTGACAACAATTTGTCTCTGTATTTTTCATTCTTCCCACTCACACAGTCCTCATCAATGCTTTGAGTCCAGCTCAAACATCACCACCTCTTTGAAACTTTCCCTATCCCTTCCCCAGGTCAAAATTAATCATTCCTTCTGCTGTAATCCCTTGTGCTTTGTTGAAAATGCTATTATAGCTTTTATCTCACAAAGTGACTTAAGTATTATAGTCAGGAATAATAGATTTAAAAGTGAAGACTCAAGTCCAACTGCCTAGGTTCACTTCTTACCAGCTATGTGGTCTTGGGCAAATTACTTAACCTCTCAACATTGCATTTACTTATGGTAAAAATGAAGGTGAATATGGTATCCCAAAGTACTATTGTGAGATTATATGAGATAAATGAGTTGGTATTTAGCAAGCACTCAAACATTCTAATAGCCAGATTTCCATATCTATGTCTATTATCACGCATACGTAGCATGTAATATATGTATATATATATACACACACACGTATACACACATATAGATATGAGGTTTCAGATTTCTTCTATATACATATATGTGTGTCTGCGTGTATGCATAGATAGATAGATAGATAGATAGATAGATAGATAGATAGATAGATAGATAGATGTAATATGTAGAAGGAAACTGAACCCACATATCTACCTTCCTTTAGCGTCCCATGTAGGATACAAAGCTGTGAACCTGGTTGGTTAAATTATAAGCCATTGTAGTGAGTAGGGCAATTTCAAAAGGCCATGGGATTAGACACTGTTTTCTCACTTCCTTGTCCTTTCTTTCATGCCTCTTGGTAGGTAAGTGGAATGGCGAGGCTTGCTAGCTTTTTCTCTGCATGCATGTCTGAGCTTGTTTGACCACTGCACTTGTTTCCTGTTCTATTTGACTGAGGAGAAGGTTTAGTAGGATCTCAAGATATATATTATGTTTGGGGGAAAGCAGGAGGTCCCATTTTAGCTTCAAAAGCTGCCATGTGCTCTGGTCCAGCCTTTAAAGGGCTCTCCACTGATGGATGATGGTTGTCATCCTTGGTTATTGGTGCCTTAGAAATGTCTTTGGAAAGAACAAGGGTACAAATCACTCATCGCCTCATTTCTAATATTATACATGCCCACCTTCCACAATGCCTGAGGACAGACACAGGGAGAAGAGACTTTGGAGTTGGGCAGACCTGGTCCAAATCCCGGTCTGCTGCCATGAGGCCTTGGGAAGATGATAATCTCTGCAAAGGCTCACTTTTCGCCCTTGTTACATATGGCAGAGAATGCTAGTTTCTTTTCCCAACATCTCGCCTGCCCCCTCAGCAGCAGGATTCCCACTGTGATCTAAACACACTAACAGCTGGAGTAGACGAGAGCATTTCCCAGGCTCTTCTGCAGAGATGTGAGGTCATGTGAACAAGTTCTGGCCAAGGAGATGGCAGCAGGAGTGGGTGGAACTTTGAGAAGTCTTCTTAAAAAAAAAAAAGGATAGATATGTACTTCTTCTTCCCTTTCCTTTTGCTGCGTGGAATGCAGATGTGGTGGCAGCAACGGGGACTATGGAATGACTCAGAGGAAGGAAGCCATACGCCGACGTTGGCAGGGGAGGAAAAAAAGAAACCTGGGTCACTATGACATAGTGAAGCTGCCAGACCAACCCTATACAGCCACCTCTAAACTCTTACAGGAAGAGAAATAAATGGTCAACCCATTTATAGCACTGGTGAGTTTTTCTCCATCCTGTGCAGCCCAGCCTAATGATTACTGATAAATAAAGCTCAACAATAATATAAATAAAACTACGGGATGCAAGCCAAATGAAGCCCACCACCTGTTTTGTAGAGCCCATGAGCTAATAGTGCTTTTTAGAGATAAATATTTGCAATCAATTTGATGATAGGGAATAATTAATGCTAATCTTTACCCCCCAAAGAGTTCCATGTTTCTCATTAGTAGATCTGTATTAAAAAAAAAAAGTTATACATGTTTTATTATCAATATATTTTGAATTTTGTCAATAAAAACTTAGTGAAAATCTTTTTTGTTGTTGTTGTTAAATAAGTACCTACATGCTGTCCTCAATTTTGCCTTTTGACTCACAAAACCTAAAATATTTACTGTCTGGCTGTTTTATTTTATTACCATTTACTTGATGCTAAATTTACTCCCGGGCCATAGGCTTTTGTTTCTTCAGTTTCTTCTGGGATATCTTTTTCTTCTGTGCAACCTCCTCTTTTGGGTTAGGAACAAACTGCTCTTTTTCAGTGAGGATCATCTCCATGTGGCAGGAAGAGCTCACGTAGGGGTTAACCTGGCCACGAACTCTGTAAGTTCCATGCAGCATCTCGGGAGCTTTGCTCATCTGGATATGCTCAATGACCGACCAGAGAATCTACATCTAAACCCTTAAGTCCAGCACTACTCTCTGCATTTTTAAGCACGTGAAGCAAAAATCCAGCACTCTTTCTGGGCCACCGACCCTGCGTACAGCCCACTGTTTGGCCTGAGCACACTTATCAACTCCACCACTGTAACGATGGAATGGCACACATTGCTTCTATAAAGTGACATCCTTCAGATACTTGGTGGCTTTTCGGATATGCATACACTTGATGGCCTGGGCAGTTTCATGAGTGTTTTTAAAGTAAACACGAAGATTTGAACCTCTTGATTTATATGATTTTGTGGGGTTTTCTGGGTCAAGAGCAAACCATTTTCAGAGGTCACTTCAGGGTGCTTATGGGAAGACCTGTCTGGCTCTTTATAGAAAACATTTGTTGACCTATGATGTACAGAAGTCCAAAATACACTACCGGTCATATAGAAAATAAATGACAGCTATTATTGTAATTAAATCTCCAAAAGAGTCTGACCTGAGGTTGCTCAATTATTTGTTCATTTTTGTGAGATATAATCCTACAGAAAAGTATGGCTTAATCTTTTGTTAACGTGAATAGATAAAAAAAAAAAAAGTCTTCCAGAGTCAACCTCACCCTCCCTTAGCACCTACACTTTCTTTCCTACTTCTTGGTCACCGGGCAATAAAAAAATAAACAGGAAGGCAGAACAAAGACACTTACAATGTATTATTTCCCAGGCCTCCCTCCCCATTCCATCTGTCATAGATGTATTTTTAAGGCCAACAACAACCAACAACAACAAAACTTGGGTGAGGGGGACCAAATGAATTAGACAAAGGGAAAAGACAAGTCTAATTTCATTTAGATCTCTCTGGGATGTTTTGGGAACTGGGCCTAATATCCACACTATATTTCTCTACCTAATTCCAGATTTGACATGTGTAAATTGCCAATTTGGTGCAAATTAATGGACCCTAGGCAAAGCCACACATATGATTCTACCATTTACCACATGGTAGCAATATTTCACCCCTGATCGAACTCAACTTGAGATCTAAGAAGAGTCTCTCATGTATGTAACACCAAGAGCCATGGAAGGATGAGGTCTGAACTTCCCTGACAAAAGAATAATTATATGGCTGAGCTGAAGCAGCAGCTTTCAGCCTTCTGGAGCAATTGTGCCAAGTTTCTGGTTTACCACCATGCCATTCTGCCAGCTCCTTCCTTCAACCTTCTGCCCCTAACCTTCAGTTGGGGACCTGGGATTACGCAAAGGGGTGTGGGATTAGTTCAGTGGAGGTCCCAGATGGAGAAAGAAGAGAACATCTGTGGTCCATCATGTCTTTCTTTAAGGCAGTCAAGAAAGAAAGGGCTGACTTGGCAGCGGCAGTGGGGACGTCAGTAAATGAATGAGATGGCACTGAGTAGGATGCTGGGAGGTGGAGTTGTGTCTCTGGCTGGGTGTTGACGCCTTCAAAATTACCACATCTAGTCCCAGCCCATTGGAAGACGGGCCAAGGAAAGTATTCTGGAAAGTGTGGTGGTTGAGAAGATTTCAACACATCAAGGAAACGTAGGCTTGGCCAATGGCTTAAGAGGGTGCCGGGTAAGCTAGGGAAGAATATCAGTTCCTTTAAATCAGCCATGATCCTTGGTTATGAGAAGTTTCTAATGCCATAGAGCATCTGAAGCAGGCATTTGGGGCAGGCTTGGGGGAGAGTTCTTGCTTAAAAGTATTATGAATTGTCTCAGCATTATATATTTTCCCCAAAGACATGTACTAAAATGTCCATACCAGCATTCCTTGTAATAGCCTCTAACTAAAGAGTAACCAAAAGCCCATCAATAATTGCATGGATAAACTGTGATCTATTTAGCAATGGAACACCATACAACAAATAAATGAGCTACAACTATATACGACAAGATGATTAAATCGCACAGAATATTGAATGAAAGAAGCTAGATACAAAATAGTACATACTGTACGATTCCACTTATGTAAAGCAGAACAACAGATAAAATCTATGATGCCAGAAGTAAGGACAGTGGTTAGTACTAAGAGGATGGAAGAAGGGGGGCAGAAGGGGCTTCTGGAGTGCTGTGACATTTTATTCTTAATCTGCATGTTGGTAACATAGGTGTTTTTAGTTTATAAAATTTCACTGAGCTCAACACCTATGATATGTTCACTTTCCTATATGTAAATTATATTTCAGTAAAAACATTTTAAAAATATAATGTGGCCTTTGAGAGATAAGAAACATTGTTTGCTAGTTCTGAAAAGGAGCCCTGGATATTCTTGGGGTAGCACAGACAATATTACTTCATTTGACTATAAGGTTCGGACAGAAGGCATATACTAGCGGTAGGAGCAGTAGCAATAGTAAAAATACATAATTACACTAATTAGCTAATATTTAATTAGTGTTCACCTGTGCCAAGCATTTAAAAATATTATCTCACTTAATCTTTATACTAATAAAAGCATATAAAGTATAATAACTATATCCCATTTTATATTTAAGGAAACTGAAGTTCTGAGGGGTAAAGAAATGGGCCCTAACTCCTGATTTAAGCATTCTTCTTGCTTCCCCATGCAAAGCGGGGTGGGGTTGGGGGAGTTCTTAGGAAATTGAGAACTTGACCCAGGTCTCCTGACTCTTGAATCAATATGCCCCTATGCAGTTGGTTCAAAACTAGCACCCCAAAGATATATCCAGATCCTAAGTCCTGGAACCTGTGAATATTACCTTATTTGGGGAAAAAAGTCCTTGCAAATATAATTAAGGATTTTGAAATAAGAAGATTATCCTGGATTATTCAGGTGAGTCCTAAGGGTCATCAGAAGTGTCCTCATCAGACAAAGGCAGAAGGAGATCTGAGATATGCACACAGGAGAAGGCAATGTGAAGATACAGGTAGATATTGGAGTGATGTGGCAGCCACCAGAAACTCGAAGAGGCAAGGAATGGATTCTCTCCCAGAGCATCTGAAAGGGGTATAGTCCTGCCAACACCTTGGTTCTCAAACTTCCAGCCTCCAGAACTGTGAGAGAATAAAATTCTGTTGCTGTAAGCCACCAAGTTTATGGCAATTTGCTACAGCAGCTACAGGAAATTAATACATTCTCCATTATCTAAACATCGTATAGCAACATCTAAAGAACGTTCTACGAGGTGGCAACAGGTGTCTCTGAAAAGCGTCCTGGGATCAAACAGGGTTGGGAAATAATGTTAGATAGATTTCTTCTCAGCACCTTAATTTAATATGGGCATTGTGCCTTATGTATGTTTGAGACAGATATACAGCAAAATGGAATTTCCCAAACTTAACTGGACGGTACACAGAACATCCCTACGAAGCGCTGCAATACGCCATGCTGAGAACACTGATGAGACCCTTGAGGGAACAAAGGCCTAAAAATGTAAAGGTTATTACTTTTTTTTTTCATGATTGTTTTGATTGTTTTTGTAAAGCCCCCAAAACACAACATAGGTGTTAGTAGGTCAAGAGTTGAAAGGACGATCTCCATGAGCCCTTCCAAATCTAACAATCTCTCATTTTTATGTACAAAACCAAAGATGGTTCTTGTTGCTGGCAGACATCACTAATCAATCACAACACTGTCTCCTGAGCTCTGAAAGAGCCCCCTAATCCTTAACCAGAGCTCCAGGCAAATAAAACCTCTACACTATTCATGTCCTAGTAACTTGATGAAGAGTCCAAATAAATAAACCAGGGCTTGTGGGTTTTCAGAAATGCCTGTATTATTCTCTTGCTGCTCAAAGAAGTATACCCTCATCCTTACAAATATCTTTTGATTTTTTTCTCCCCATTTCTAGAATATACAATTCTTTGCTCTCCTTTTTAAATGCGTATTCCAGCAGTGATACTGGGTGAGGGCCTTTGGGAGCAGGATGGGGAGAAAGTTGGGGCAGTATACATCCAATCTAGACTTTTACCTCTGGGCAGGATTTTCTTCAACAGATCAAAATGTATACATGTTTACTGCCCTCTGAGTCCAAAGCCATTCATGGGAGTTGTGGTTGATCAAAAACCTTTGCATCCCAAGTCAATTCCCAGAGCAGCAGCTGCATCTGATCAGACTTCCTCAGCAGGAGAGTTCAGAAGCTGCGGGTCTTCAAAGAAAACCATTAGCTGGGGGTGCAGTTATTAAAAGGTGATGAAACCCTAATGCTTCACTCCTACTGCAATCACACCTTCCTTCAAGGGGTTTACAGACCTCCACAAGGAGTAACTATCACTGACCTCATTTTACGATTAAAAAAAAAAAACCTGAGACTTCGAAATATTAAGTACATGACTTAGTGGGGTCAAGAAGAACATTTGTCTTTTAATCCCCTAGGAAGGAAGAGAGAGATGAGAAAAGGAGAAAAGTGAGTATAATAAATATTTACAAATTTTCATTAACTCACGATTTTCTTGCAATTGCTATGTCAGACACTGAGCTAGGTAACAGCCATTGAACTCAGTAAGCCCCTTTAGGTACTGTGCACTGAACACACAATCTGAACAGCACAGCCCCTGTCCATAAGGGTCTAGCGGGAGAGGCAGACAGTTACCATATTGGAAACAAATATTTTGGATCCTGAGAGTTGCTTTGGACACAAATTAGTAGGTAATATGGCAAAGAAAAAGGTGGTGTGTGTGTGTGGCAGGGGGGATGTCAAAGCAAAGGCAGGTAGGAAGTCCTCTTGGCAGGATGACGTGTAAGCTAAGGCTTCAGTGATCAGAAGCTGCCAGCCAGGCCAAGCATTCAAGATGAAGAGCACACCAAAGAATAGCAAGTACAAAGGCCGAAAGGCAGGCAGGAACCTGGGGTGTTGAAGGGTTGGTGTGGCTGGGGCATAAGGCCTAGTATTTTGGGGAGGGAGATGCGCTTGCCGAGGTGGCCATGGGCCAGACCTTGTCGAGGTGGTGATTAGTGGGGATCTCACAGCTCACGGTAATTTTGATGTTGTTCCTATTGCAACAGGAAGCTGTTGGAAGTTGTTAAACAGGGAAGTGGTATGGTCTGATTTAAGCTTTAGAAACATTAGGAATTTTGGAAGGTTATTAAATTATCAATGTGAAAAATGATGGTTGCATGTAATAATGTTGTGCCTGTGGAGATAGTGAGCAGTGATCCCCTTTGGGGTATATATATATATTTTCTATCATATTTTTACTGAGGTGTAATTTATGTACAGCAAAATGTATATTTGATGTGTAGAGTTTGATCGATGTTGACAAATGTCTATACTCAGGAAACCTATACTCTATCAACACAGAAAAGCATTTGAGCACTCTATGAGTTACCTCAAGCCCCTTTCCAATCAGTCTTGCCTCTCCTCCCCCACACAAAATTTGGGATATATTTTTGAGGTAGAGCTGAAAGGACTTACTCTCATTGGATTGGACATGGGAGTGTGTAGAAAACAGAAAAATCAAAGATGCCAAAAGTTAGCTTGAGCAACTAGGTGGCTGCAGGTACCATTTGCTGACCTGGTAAAGGTATCAGAAGGGGAATAAATTAAGAGTTGTGCTGTGACACATTAAGTTCAAGAAGCCTATTTAATATCTAATAAAGATACTGAGAAGAGAGTTGTGTATGTAAGTCTGGAGCTTAGGAGAGAAATCCAGGGCGAAGATGTAAATCCGGGAGTCACTACAGAAAGCCATGGGCTGGATGATGTCAGCAAGGGAGCAAAAAAAGCTGAAAAGGAAAAGAACCAGGAGAGAGAGGACAAGAGCCGTCCAGGAGAAAGAGCAGCAAAGGTGACTGAGGTCAGAGTTAAGACGTGACAAGTGGGATACACAAAGGCCTACAAAAGAAAGAAGAAAGCCTCAAGAAGTAGGGAATGATGCATTCGGACAAATGCTCCTGAAAGGTGGGAGGTGATCTCTACGTCTTTTATTTAACTTTCTCTAAAACTCTGTAGGGTAGATACCCTTATTATGCTCATTTTACAGATAAGAAAACAGTTCAAAGATGTAAGTGACTTATCCGAAGACAGACTAAAATAAGTAGGAGAACCAACGTTTTGAAGCCTAGTAGCTTCCCCAAAGAGTGTTCTGCAGCACGTTAACAGGTGAGGCTGCAAAGTGGTTCCGGTCGCGTTAGCATGGAAAATGCGAAGTCAAATCCAAAGTCAGGTTTCTCTGCTCTAGGGCTAGAAGCCTCTACTACACAAGCATGAAGTGTAATTTCTTAAAAGGGACAGGCAAGATATTACATTTCCAAATATACAAGGAACCATTTTTCGCTTTCTTGTTTGGAAGAGCAATTCGCCAAGCAGGTGCTCCCTTGAACACTGTATGGGAATCACTGCTACAAGGCAACATGATCACGTCCTGAAAATGTGTTTGAACAAAGTCCAAAGTGCTTCCACAGACATTATGTCACTTGTACTCAAAGGAGAAAGGGTTGACATGAGCATTCCATTTTACAGATAATGGAGGCAAAGCTCATGAGGTTAAGTGGTTTGTTCTGTACCACAATCCTGCAGCAATTAAGCCAGATAAATCAGCACCGGTCTGTGTGCCCAGGGGCAAGAGAAATCAGGTCAGACCAAGAAGGAATTAAGCAAGAGGCCTAAATGAGACTCCTTCTCATCTCTGCCTCTCTTCTCACAACATACCCTCTGCATTTGCTTTCTGCAGGAATTAACCAGAGTGGGAGCGGTTTATGCAGAAAATAGAGGGAAAAGAGGGAATTGCAGGTGGACTCAGTCATAGGATTAGGAAGAGGCTTCAACCTTCTTTGGCATGTGGTCTGAGAAGGGTCTTTGCAGGGGGGCGGGGCAAATCTGTGGGGAGGGTCTGGATAGGAAGAAAGGAAGTGGCATTGGGAACTGTGGAAGGGCTAACCGAAAGGGACAGAGCTGCTTTAAAGATTCCCAAAGCTAAGGGAATTAAAAGCACCTCACAAAGAAATCAGTCTCAGCTTGAGTTGTCTTGGTTCAGCAGATGGAGAACTCAAGGCAAATTAGCTGGACATTTCTCATATATTAACACCAATGCCCACACCTCTACCCAGTCTCCCTAAATTCTGCCACAGTGTAATGTATGAAAGGGTCTCATGGGCTGCTGCTGCCTCCTGAACGCCAACATCCTAGAGAGGGGCCTTCAGCAAAGAGAGTTAGGTGAGGCATCATAGGTCCAAATTGTAAAGAGAAGAACCCCCCCCCCCCCGCCCCCCGCCAACTACCAAGAGCAGAAGAAGCTTGAGCACATGGACTCTGGAGTTGAATAGTCACAGGTTCAGGAGCCCTGCATGGTCACTTATAGGTGTGTGACCCAGGGAGTTTATTGAACCTCTTCTGATCCTAGCCTTCATCATCTATGAAAGAGAGATCATAATAGCATCTATTCCACAGGATTACTGCAAGGATTTTAAATGACAATGAACAAAAAGCAAATTTTGTCTCAAGACACTCTAAGATCTCATCTGGGATACTTCTTAAAATGTAAATTTTGAGGTCTTATTACAGACTCACTGAAACAGACTCTGAAGGATATTCTTATGTAGAGGAAAGTCTAAGAAAGGCTGACTGATATGACATTTAGTCTGTGCTTGACGAAAATGCAGTAAGTTAGCAGCTATCATTCTGTTTATTACTATTATAATTTATAATATGCAAATATAAGACCTCTTCTCCAGGCTTAACAGCCCAGTGGTCAAAATTAGAATTTATCAGAAATCCAAATCAATAGGTATTTACTCACCCTCAGAAGCCTGAACAGAACCCTGATCACTGGAAAAATTAAATTAAAAGCAGTGACTAAATAGAACAGCCTATGTAAATGCACAGTAATCTGCAAATGTTCCCAGGAAAATAAGTAGTCACAGTTTTTCTTTTCTTTCTCTTTTCTTCTTCTCCTTCTTCTTTTTTTTTTTTTTTAAGGAGTATGAAGCAAACTTTCAAAGCTGTGATAAGCAATAATACGATGTATATACTCCCTGTGGACTGGCATCTAGCCTGGGAAGGTGTACTGTGAGCAGGGAGACCCTCACGATGGGTATCATGACTTCTGGTAAAAGTCAACTGGGAGGCAATTCTCAAAGGCCTCTGGGCTAAATTTACAGGAAAATCCTTCAAGAGTTTTTCCATACATTGAATCCCACAGTACCTGTGTCTGTCTGTCCCCTCCACCACCTTTACATCTGCCATCCTTCTGAAAGATGTCCAGATACAATATTTGCAAAAACGAGTCTTCCTCTGCTTGTCACACAGAGCAGAAGAATGCGAAAAAAGAAGGTCACCAAAAAAACTTCATGGTAATCAAATGCTATGTATCCTGAAAAAGAATCCCTTGCCATTTAGATTTTGAGAAAATAAAAAATAGCAAAGAAACTTTTTTGGAACATTACATTTAAAATCTCACTACGATTTCCATAAAGTTTCATTATATTCAACAAGGATTACCATTCTGTGTTCTGGTAGCTAAAAAAAAAAATATTCTTTCTGCTTCCTCTCATTGATATCAAAATATCATACTGAGTTTATATTTACCTAGGGCTCTCCTATTTGATTATACAGCTAGGAAGTGCTTAATGTGACTGGGTACCTTTCAGGAAAGATTAAGAAAAATAGCTTGGGGAGCACAACATCTCTAAGATTTGGTTTTCCAAATTATTAAAAACTGCAGATCTCTGTAAGTACAACTACACAAAGCAGCTCACTGCATCCCTACCTTGTTCCTTAGAGTCTTTTAATTGCCCATTCACCACATTGTTGATGTACTTTGGGGTAAACGCAACACAGAACTACTTTGCGTTCTCTGCAAACGGCTCTACAAAGACCATAAATGTCACCAACAAATTGGTGAGCACTAGTTCAAACCTTTGCATTTCTCATTTCTCGAGACATCTGTGTCCCTAAGGATAACAATCCAGGCTTAAAAGAAATCTTGGGAAAAGGAGCCAAGAGCTTTTCCTGCTGAGGCTAGTGGGAGGAGGCCAATGGGGAAGTGGGCTCGATAAAACTGTCTCAAAAATAATTTCCATCTTAAAAAGCTCATGAAGGGAATGGGAGAGTTACTTCAGTTTTTTAAATGGAAGCCTGAAAATAACAAATAAAAGGCTTGTTGATGGAGAACCTTGAAAGACTGAGACTGAGGGTATCACTGCAAAAAGATTGCCTAGTAACAGAGCTTTCTTGTATTACACCCAAAGCTGTGTACCATCTGAGGCTGATTCAGGAAAATACTCAAATCTCCTGGTAATTTCCTGCAGACAGGACGTTTAATCATCTCCAAGCCTCCACCGCAAAAGAAAAAAAAAAAAAAACTAAACCAAATGATTCACACTCTTAAAACGAATCTGCCTTCAGAACAAGAACGGTTTTCTGCTCTTGAAAAGCAGCCACGATTTGTTATTCTAACAAAGTGTTCCTTTCCTCCAAACAGAAATAAAAGTTGCTCAAGGAGGGCTTGTACTGATTTCTGTTCTGCATTTCTTAAAACTTCCATCCAGTCAACAGTTTCTCCTGGCAGGTTCTCAGAAATCCAGGGGGAGCTGGGTAGTCAGTGACTAAGAACACAAGATCATTTTTATAAGCCTCCCTCCCCCTTACTTTGGCCCCATGGGAAGATGTTTTATTGTAGAAGGAACAGAATTAGCTGCACATATAAATTCTTCACTGCTGGGCTCACTTGACACCTTTATCTGAATTGCCCAATGGCTAGGAAGATTTGGCAATTGACGATTTGAACAGGAAAGGCCCAAGTCCTCCCCAAGTGGTATTTGTTCTGTCTGTACTTGAGGGCCATGTCCATCTCCCTAATCACTCAACTAGTTGCACAGATAAAAACATGTTTGCAGAAAGCAGGGCACCCAAAGTACACAAATGATTCACACCACCTAAACAAGTGTAAATAAAGGCAACTAAAAGCCAAAATAATTTAATATGGGTGGAAATAGAATCTGGCAATCCATGCATCAGACTTTGCTCCAATTTTGGAAGGCACTTCTTCTGGCTGCCTCATCTTTAAAAAAAAAAAACAAAAAACAAAAAACAAAAAAAACAGAAACAAACAAAAAAACCTCTGACCCTCTTTGCATTAGGCTCTCAGCTTCTAGCTTAGGTACACACAAGTGAACAGATTGGGGAAAGAGAGGGAGGAAGCTGAAACTGCATCTTTTAAATACCTCCTCCCAACCCCTATGGATTATTTTGGTATTAAAATTTCCCAGCATACAGCTGCCCAGACACCCCAGATTTACATGATCTCAGTCTTCACCAAGTCCTGACTCTCCCAGCAGCTGAGCCAGTACATTTGGAAACCTGGGAACGCAAGGTTCCGATGAACTACCCCCACCCCCAACAGCCTTCTCATCCTACCGACTCCCTTAAATAGAGCTAGGAAGGGTAGGAGAGGGGAGGTCTCTCCTCCACCTCCACTCCCACTTCGGAGAGAATAAACCGTCAAATCCAGAGTTGCTTAATTACAGAAATCCACTGAGGAGAAAAGAAATGCATTTGGAAAGATCTAGGGAGATAAACAATAAGGAGCGTGGGAAGAAGTAAATAATTTTTTTACGTAGACCCTCCTGAAGGCATTAAAATATTTTTGATAGTGTAAGGGTAATAATAAGTAGGTGATTAGAAACACATTTTATTTAAACTTTGAGGGAAATGAATTGAAAAATAAAGGCTGTTTAGAAAGCAAGCTCTGGGAAGTTTCAATGTTTCCCTGAAGAAGTCTTATTACAATAACAACAGTATCCCCTCCTCTTGAGTATATCATTATTACTATTACTGGTTAATAAAGTAGATGCGCAAAAGCTGGCAAACACTCAGACCAAAATGATCCTAGGTCTAGTTCTTCTCCCCAGAGCTCACAATTTCCTAGTCTCTGTGGCCAAGTTGCATCTCTCCTAAAGGCCTCCTTTTCCCTGGGAAGGTCGTGAAAACTAGGAGCAAATGCGCCCCAGGGCCGCTCTCCGTGCACCCCGGCCATGGGGGCCACTTACCCGGCTCAGCCTTGCATTGCTCGCAGCTGTGGCGCCTCTGCCGTCAGGGAACTTAGAGGGAGCCGGGAAGGGACAGGAGGTGCGGCAGCGGCTAAGAAGCCCAGCGGGGTGTCTGCCGCCAACTGCCCGAAGCCAGAGGGGGCCCTGCAGGGGCTCCGCGCAAGGGAGGTAACATTCCCGGGCGGTGGCAGCTGCTCCCTGCACAGCCCCGATCCAGAAAAATCTCAGGTCCTGGAGGGAGAAGCTCTCCAGACTGCTTCTCGGCTGCTTAAAGGGACGCCTCCCCACCTACCGCTCCGCTTATTGGTGAAAATTCAGAGCCACAAGCCAATCCTAGGCCTGTTCCCAAAATGAGATTTCAATCAAGGGAGCTACTGCTTTAAAATTAGAAAGGGCTGATGCGGGTGGGGGACGGGTGCTGTTTAGCCATCTTTCGAAAGTAGAAGGACACAGGCTCTCTCTGGCCCTTGCACACAGGGGTCCTGAGAGCCAGCAGTGGCTGAAGAGCAAGATGATACTGTGCAGAGCACATGAGGAAGACAGGGGAGGTGCTGGACCCTTGGCCTTCATCCCTCCCTTCCATCTCCACACCACTCACTCATCCTTCAAGCCTCATCCAATACATCACACATGTTGGAGACTCTCTGTTCCTGGGAAGAGCCCCCAAGTTATGTGCTTCTAAATCTCCCCATTATTCCTCCCTTCCAGATATTCATCATACTTTTGCTTTTTGCATTATCTGTCTCTCCCTTTACACTGTAAATTCCATCAGAGCAGGGATGTTTTCGTCAATCATCACACTGTACCATTTTCAGCATGGATTGTGGACTCTCAGTAAACATTTGTTGAATGAATGAACGAATGAACGAATGAACAAAAAATGAACAATGAAATACGTCCTATGTTGCCGGTGACAATACCAATTTTAATTAAAAGGCAGTATTCAAGAGGACAGGTGTTGATTTCAGACAAGACTGTTCAGATATGGCCTCCTCTTACTAGTTATATAACCTATGCCTCAGTTTCCCTGTCTGTAGAGTATGATTGTGAAATCTCCCATCTCACAGGGTTGTTGTAAAGATTGCATTAGCTCATGTCTGGACTAGAGGAGGTCCTTAGTCAATAGCTATAGACTGCTGAACAGTCAATAGCTGTTGTTATTATTGAAATCTATATTTGCTAGAGGTTGAGACTGGTCTAAGTGCTAGTTTCGCTTTTTAGTGAGCACATAGTCATTTACGAAATAGCTATGAATTAAGTGTCAATTCAGTGCCAGGCTCCATGCAAGGGACTGAGGTCACCAATGAAGGATAAATTCCTTGATCACAAGAAATTCACAGTGGGAGGGAGAGTGTGTGTTAGTTGGGATTTTCCAGAGAAACAGAGCCAAAAGAATATATATAGACACTTGTTATAGGACATGGTTTTGGAGGTGGAGAAGTTCCATGGTCTGTAGTCTATAAACTGGATAACCGAGAAAGCTAGTGGTAAAATTGAGTCCAAGTGCAAAGGCCTGAGAATTGGTGGCAAATGATGTAAATACAAGTCTCAGTCCCAAAGCCTGAGAACCAGGAGTGCCAGTGTCCAGAGCAGGAAAATATGGATGCCTCGGCACAAGCAGAGAGAGCAAACTGACCCATTCTCTGCCTTCTTGTCCTACTCAGGCCCTCCACAAATTGGATAATGCCCACACAGGTTGGTGATTTTCTTTAGGAAATCTGATTCAAATGCTAATCTCTTTCAAAGACATCCTCTAGAAAATAGTGTTTACTAGCCCTCTGAGCATCCCTTAGACTAGTCGAGTTGACACATAAAATTAATCATTTCAGGGCTAGGGAGAAGAGAGAGAGACAAATAAAGAGAATTATGTTAAATGATGCTCAAGCAAAGACATATGTACAGGAATGTATGTTGCAGGATAGTTTATAATTTCAAAATAACTGAAAACAATGATCCAATAAAATAGGTAAAATGGTTAAATAAATAATGGTACATCCATTTCAAGGCATACCATACAGTCATGAAAAAAGAAAGAGGCAGACTTAAGTGCACTAATAAACAATGAACTTTAAAATACATTGCTAAGTACAGTGCTGAAGGTAAAATATATCCATGCTTACACAAATAAATATTCATGTATTATGTAGATATATGTATGCTATATATCTATAAAATGCTTCTAGAACTATGCCTAAGAAAATGATAAAGGTTATTATATCTGGCAAGGTGGTTTGAGAACTAGGCAGGTCTAAGATAGGAAGGAAACTAATATTTCATCATATATCTTTAAGTATTATTTGGATATTTTACCATGAGTTTGTAATAAACTAGTTCTGGCAAGATGGCAAATGATGACAGACTGAAAACTCCAATCCTTCAAACACCTAGATATGAAAGATAAATTATAAAAAAAAAAAATCTTTTAAGTGCTTAGCTGACTCACCATAAAGAAAGGAAAATTCCTGAGTGGTAGAAATAAAGAAGTAACTGAAAACAAGAATGGTAAACATGCAAACTCATGCTGTGGCTATGAGGTAGAAGTGGTAAGGTGGTTGGTAGCAGGGGAAAAGTTTGTTTGTCTTGGTTTCCTAGGGGATAGGGTTTTAATTCCCATGTAGGAGAGACGACAAGGCCTTGGGATGAAGACAAGCGGGAAGTTGTTGAGACCTTCTCAGAAAGCCAGGAATACTCACTGAGGGTTGCACCTCCAGTGAACAAATAGATTAGAAAAAATGTCAGCCATCCCCACATAACTTGTCTGTCTCTACCTGAGTTCTGAGTGGGAGGGAAAAGTTTAGCTGAGAAAGAGAAACTCTAGGCTTATGCCTTCCTTGAGAGTGGAGTACTAATAGCAATAGTCAGAATCGGGAAGCTCTACCTGAAAAATTAATATAGAAATTGGTCTAATGCTTTTCATGATATGCCAAGAAGCAAGTGAAATATTATCCTGAAGATCAAGTCCCATAACAAGGGCTACAGCTGGGCATGCAAAGCATGAGCTCCCAATAATATATTAATAATGCCCAGGAAGCTGACAAGTCACAAGTCAACAAATATGAGGATCTGAGGGCTCAAGAGTTAGAGGTCATAAAACAACATTCTGAAAAAGAACATGAAATAAAGTTTAAAATGATTAAAAACATTAAAGCTAGAATCAAAATCCTAAAAAAGAATGGCATGATACCTATCTCTCCCTATAGATTCATTAAAATTAAAAACTCAATGGATAAGTTAAACCAAAGGTTACTGCTGAAGGGAGAAATATGGATCTCAGAACATTACAGAAAATAAAGCGCAAAGGGATAAAGAGTTGAAAAATAAGAAAAGTATTAATAGAGATGTAAGATGGAATGTGAAGGCCCAACACATGTCTATCAGAAGTCCCATTAGAAATGAGTAGAGAAATTGAGGAGCAGGGTAATGGCTGAGAATTTTCTAGAATTTATAAAGCTCACAAATCCGCATTCAAAAAGTACAAGGCATCTCAAGGAGGATAAATAAACATAAGAACATCTGCATGTATTAATTATTCACAAACATACAGTTAATACAAAAGTAGAATGAGGAAAAATGAAATAGTTTAATAAAACAATGACAAAGGTAAGTAGAAGGCACTTAGTGACATAGGAGAAAGGCAATTCTCCATTCTACATTTAGAGCTGCACTATATTTCTCTAAATCTTTCATCCCCAAATACAGTGAATTCTGAACTATACAGTAGGTTCTTGAAGGCCTAGCTTTATATTATACATGGTGCTTGTTTACCAAGGCAAAATGGCAGAGCTCTCCCAGGAAAAGTTTATTCATTGAGCCATTTAAAAAAAAAAAAAAAAGGGCAGGAAAATTAAAGAAAAAAAAAAATCCCTCTTCCAGAATCTTACTCTGGTGGTGAAGGCAGCAGATAAACAGCCTGTCATAGTATGGACAGTGTCATAATAAGGAAGTATAAATTGCAATGAAAACACAGAGGAAGAACATCTCAACTATCCTTGAAGGAGAGGTGGTACTACAGGGAAGGCTTCCGGAAGAGGCAATATCTGCACTGAGAGAGCTGGTACCTTTAGGGTTAGGCCCAACTTTACATCTCAGTACTGCCACTTATTATCTCGTGACTTTGGCCAAGTTATGCAACTTCTCTAAGCTTCATTCAGCTCATCTGTAAAATGGAATTCATATCACTAGTCTTAAGGTTGTTTTGAGGTTTAGGGATTATATATATACACACACACATACATACACACACACATACACACACACTTAAATATATATTAATTATATTATATATATTATAGTATATATAAAACATTAAGTAGAATGCTTGGCCTACAAACTAAATAAGTGACTACTGTTATTATTAAATGAAGTACAGTGCTTTGGTGGAAAAAAATGCCTTCTGTTTTAGAAGGTGATTTTCTTCTAAAAGCTGAAGAAGACAAAGGCTTCAGCCTGCTTTCATGCAACTACCTTGAGGAATACTCAGTATCCACCCTAAAAAAGACACATTATCATGCTATCAAAATATAAAGAGTTATCTGGTTCTTTCCATAAAGGAACTTAAAATATAGTTCCCAAAAAATAACTAAGGAAGGCTGCATAGGTTAAGTGTTGAATATGTGATTATCTTCAGTGTTAAATCCCAAAACTGTAACAAAATTCCTCTCTGTATCATTATACCTTCAGCTTTCCAACCACAAATCAAGAGTCAAGCAGAGGAAGGAATAGATGGACCCTCCTCAGTATTACTCAACAAGTTTGTGAATGAGACAATGGATGGAGAAGAAATCTGTAAAGTCCAACCAATGATTCCAAGTTGCTGGGCTCTTCCAATGCTTGAGGACAAGAACACAAAGCAATCTAGCCAATCTGCAGGAATGGCCTGAATTAAAGTAAATGAAATTCAATAATGGCAAGGGTTGTGCTTGCCCTCTGAAAGAAGCACTGAACTGTGCAGCTCAGAGAAGAAAAAATTGGCCAAGAACATGCCTTCCACTCATTCCTTCATGTACCATGTAACAAACATTTATCTAATGTCTACTATGAAAAAGGATTTGCCTTATAGGCTGGACAAACATGAAAAAAACATGACTAAATCACGATGCCTGCCTTAAAGCAGCATAAAATTTAGTGATTTAAAATTCTTTTCACTTGAAACTACCCATGCCCTCCAATGTTCTTCCTTCTACTATACAATGGTGATTTAACCTATATAAGCCATATTAAGTTTGCACTACAGATTAAACACTATCATGTTTCAGAATGGCAAATAGATTTCATCTCTTAGGCTAACATTGATTAGTAGTGGCTTCTTGGAATGATGACTTGACAAAAAGTCTGAGGCTACATTATGGCAGTAAAGCATGCTGTGATTGATTAGTGATGTCTGTCATGTGGATGGATAAGGAGTGACAGACAGGTCTACTGCTGTAAATTTGACATCTCCCATCTAGTCCAACCTCTTCATTCCACAGATAAGAAAACAGAACAGATCTTTTTTTCTTTCTGTGGCATTTCCAATTCAGCAACTCCAACAGGGCAACCAAGGAGAACCTCTATATCTGAAATGTTGCTGAGAGAGAAAAAAATCTATAGCTCAGAATATTTCTGATGAGCTTTTAAGATATGCACACAAATCCTTCAGCAGCCTTTGTATTCTACAGCAAACGGGCTAAATAGAGAAAGCTGCAGACTTTGATCTCCCATTTAGCTATACCCTAGACACACAGAAGATTATATTAAACATATATAATTTAAGTATGCTTGAGGATTTACAATGCATTAGGTGACAGAAATGTCTATAAAGTGAATATATTTCAGAAATATAAAATGAATAAATTCAGAGAACAGCAATTAACATGTTACTTAAGAAAGGACAAAGATTTTTTACCATTTTGTTCTATTAAACGGCATAAATATCATCAGCCAAAGAAAGCAAAAGAAAAGCCCTTATTTATTTTCATACAGATACTTTATATCCTGGGGACTCTGTAACATTAACTAAGGCGATAGGGTCTGTCCCCGTTAAGCATTTCCACACCCAGTCTATCAGTGTTCACAACCATCGCCCAGCCAATCTGGGCTCATTTGCTGCTGCAGGACAGAATGGTATAAATGGACAACAGATAAGCAGGAAGCCCAACCTCAAACTGATTCAGATACAAAGAACAAAATGTAGCATTTGACTAATATGCCAGCTCTTCTGTCATGCCAACTGGAAAGTAAATTTTACGGAAAACCAACTCCTTGAGAAATAGGTCTAATTAATTCGGTTACATAAATTCCAAAGAAATATTAGGGAGAAGGGATGGGGGAGAGAGAGAAAAAGGAAAAGAGAATATGAAAAATGAGAATGAGGAGAAGGACAAGGAGGGTGAGGAGGGACGAAGGGAGGAAATAGGATGTTCTGGTGACCACCAGGTTTACATTGAGGTCCCAAAATGTTCTGAGTTAAGATGACAAGAAGCCTATTTATATTTTAATCAAATATACTGTTGATAGGTTTGGGTTACAAAAATTAAAAAATGACCCACCACAAACAACTCCTTAATATATAAATTGGTTGGATTACTTTTTTCCTCTATCACACACTTATGTGTAAACCACCTTCCAGATTTCTACCAAATATGCTTTCAGCAAATACCATGTTCATGATTTGTCATACTGAATATGCCTTGTATTATTGATATTGTTATTTACAATGAATAAACAAACTGTGGAACATTCACACAATGGAATATTACCCAGCAATTAAAAGAAACAAATATATGTAATGATATGGATGAATCTCAAATATATTATACTAAGTGAAAGAAACCAGGCTGGAAAGGCTACGTGTTGTTTAATTCCATTACACGACATTCCAGAAATGCAAAATTATAGAAACAACAGGCAGGTCAGTAGTTGCCAAGGGCAGAGATGGAAAGTGGGATTGAGTAGCATGAAAAAAATTTGGAAGGTGATAGAACTAGTCTTTATCTTTTTGGGGGAGTGGTTACATGACTGAATGCATTTATAAAAACTCATGAAGCTGTAAACCTAAGAGTGAATTTTGCTGTATGAAAATATAAAAAGCAAAAAACAATAACATAAAAAAAAAACCCACAGAAATTAAAACCAACGGTAGTACTTGGGCTTTTCTAATTCCTGTCTTAAATACTTTCCTATTGTCTTGTTTCTGTAAAGATGTTTAATAAATTATTTAACAAATCATTACTTAGGTAGGAATCATGGCCTACCAGAGGCTATGACCATAAAGTTGTCCTTTCTTGAGGAGATAATCAAGTTTTAGAGAAGTGGCAACTCTATCTAGCCCCCAAATGAGATCTTCTCCTTGATGTACTTAAGAAGTTTAGAAGACTGAAAAGATAATTTTTTAAAACTGTGTATAACTCCATGTTGGTTAATGAACTGACTCTGTATCACCCAAAACCATTTCACATTTTTGAAGCAGTGCTGTGGACCAGAAGGTTCATGAGGGAAGGGACTGCATCTGTCTTCTTCTTCACAGCCATCCTCAGTACCTAACATAGCAAGTGCTTGATACGTAGTCCTAAAATGAGTGAAATAAACCTTGTCTCACATTCTACCCTTCCAGGGGAGAAAATCCCTGAGGCAGCTCCGTTCATCACCAGACAGCTGGATCCTGGATTAAGTTCTTCCTTACAGGGAGCTAGCAGCCAACACGCCACCAATATGGATCACAGCCAACCCTTCTGCTCAACAGCCTTCAAAAACTCGAGTCTTGTCTTCCTTCAACCCACTTTTATTAACCATTCCTCATGAGACATGGTTTCAATCCTTTTTACATGTCAGTCACTCACAATGAACAAGAAATTATTGTTGGTACTGTGAAGTGAGATATGATCATGTAAGAAAACATCCATGCTTTTTAAAGAAACATGTTTAGGAACATGATGTCTGAGATTAGATTTAAAATACTTAAGAAGAAAAAAATAGAAACGAAGAGAGAGAAGGAAGGTGAGAAGAAAGGAAGAAGGGAAGGAAAGAGAAAATTTAAGGAAAAAGAAAAAGATAAAACACATGTGACAAAATTTTGATAATTGTTCAATCTCTTAAATAGAGATTATTGGACTATTTTTTCTACTTTTGAGTATGTTTGAAAATGTTCCTAATAATGAACAACTTTTAAGTATGATTTGACCAGAGCAGAGTTTATGCCCTTCTTGTTCCTGACATAGTAATTTTAATATTATATTAATTCAATTAAAAAACTGGTTAACTTTAGGGTTTTTTTCTTTTCCTCCATACATCTTTCACTAGACTATCCCTGCTTTATACCTGGGAAATTGAGTTTTTGGCTCCAAGTACAATTCTGTTCATTTCTTTAATTTTTAAATGCAGCCTATTATCTATCTCTGCACAGAAATTGGGGATCCTCAATCTGCTTCCTTATGCCATGTAGCATCTAGTCTATTAGTTTCCAAATGCCAGACTAGGTCTACATAAGAACCACTTGAAATTTTGTCAATTCTGCCTATTCTTGTACCTCAACCATGGAAATTCAAACTCATTATGTTTGGGATGGGGCTCAGAAATTGTATTTTTAAAGCTTTCTTAAAATCAAACTAATATATTCATTGTTTCTCCATTATATCATCAAGTAAGTTTTTAAAAAATGACGAATGATACCTAAAGATTGGTTAGAATCTCTTAATTACATTTGGGGGAGGGAGGAAAGAAATGAAAATACTTAAATTACCTCAGATTGGCTAGTCCCAAGTTGAAAAGGTAAATTTTGCAGTGTGTGGGGGAAACCGATGACTCTCAAACTCTTAAGAGCATTTCTAGACAAGGAAATTTAGATGAATATGAGATGTAGGTATCAGCATTTTACTTTTCTGGGCTTAAATCTTGGCATCTCTTTTCTTGGTAGTTAGGGAGATAATTTTTGGTCCTATGATTTCAGGCATATTACTTTGGAGGGGTATGCCACATCCAGCCATGCTGAGCTGTCTCCACTGGTTTTCTTGGGAAGTTCGCTCATCAGGCATTTGCAAAACAGAAAGCATTATGTAATTTTCTCCTGTTCTGTCTTTACATGAACTCTTTGATCCTTGCAACAGCCCCTGAAGTAGGGACTATGACAATCTTCATATTTCAGAGGAGGAAACTGAGGCACAAAAATATTAAGTAACCTGCCTCTACTAACACAGCTTATAAGCTGCAGGGATGGAAATCAAACCCAGGCACTCCTGCTTCCAGATCCCTGAGATCCACCCCCTCACAAGTACTGATCACTCTGGCCAATATGTAGATCAACTGCTGGATGCTAGTATGACAGACATTCAGAAGAAAGGCAGACAGGAAACTGTAAACTGATCATAATTTACTTCTAGGAACTTTTCATACACTCATGTTTATCCATCTACCGGTCCACCTTATACTTACTATATATGAGGCATTATGGTAATAAGCTTTGGGGACACATATGAAAATGACAGTAAACACTCAAGAGAAACTCACAGCCTGGTGGGAGAGACAAAACTATGTTAAACACGCATACATAAAACAAAGCACTGAGTGATGTAGCTTAGGTATGACGAGTGCTTGGGAACAGTGGAGTAAGTAAACTGGTTTCCAGCTACTTAAAAAAAACCTATTTGTAATACAAAGATTTCACCATCAAATTTCTTTCCAGGATGGATTGTAGAATTAGAGCTCCTGAGACCTGAATTTATCCTCCACCCTATGTGTAGTTTCTTTTCATTTTTGTCATTATCAGCAGGTCAATTAATGTGACTCTGATAACTATAATACCCAGGGTTGATTATGTCTTAAAATTATCCATGCTAAAGAACAAATAATTATGGAAAAAACTGGATGCCTGACCTTGTAATCAATGGATTCAAAGCTTTCCTGGGTGGCATAAAAATCATCAGGCTGTAAAAAGCCAACCTTCACTCTGGCCTCATTTAACTCTTCTAATGAGTTGTGGCAATAAAACCAAAAAGAGAACCATAAATTAGCAAGCCAAGGAAGGATTCGCATTTGGTAAATGTATACTATGAGGGATGGAATATAAGTGTTTCTGGAAAATTATTACTCACAGCAACTAACTCTCTAGATGAGGGTGGTGCATGTTTTCCAGCTATGTTACCACCCAAGTCCAGCTTCCACAGCAAATACTATTAAATAATCACAGAACTCCTTCCAGCTGGGCCTGGAACAGACTCAGACTCTTTCTCAACACAACTCTGATGGAATGAAAGTCCCAACCAAATGGTCCCGATAGGCCTGCAAGAGAAAATCAATTTGTTTCCTGTTAAATTAAATATACTGATAGTTCCCATTCTTTGCCTACACTCTCCAGCCATTCTTGTATTTGGCTGATATGTATGTATGTATGTATGATAAATGTTATGTATACATAAAAAAAGTACTGAGATGTAGCTTAGGTACACACACACACACACACACACACACATACAGGAAAGGAAAAAAGAAAAAAATGACAAAGAACCACATCTACTCAGCTCTATCCCATCGGCTATTTCCAGAAATCATCAGGTCCTCAAGAGTCATTCTTTGGGTGGTAGAAATTCTAAATATTTTGCCATTCAAACTTTAGAGCAAAGAGATGAGGCATCTTCTCCGTTTTCTATGAAGTCTCTTCTTTCTCTGTCCTTCCTTTTAGTGAGGTTCTTCAAGATTCTGTCCTGGGCTCTCTTCTTTTACCTCCACCAAGAGCGGGATGATAACCCTCTCCTCCTTCTCCAGTGGCATCACCCTCTGTCAGCAGACTGATTCACTCAGTACTAGGTACTGTTCTAGGTGCTGGGGACGTGGCAGTGAACAAAACAGGCACATTCTTTGCCCTTATGGAGCTTATCTTCTATTGTGGTGGAGAAAGACAATAAGTAAATAAGATAATAAGTACTAAGGGTCACAATAAAGTCAAAAGAGGAAAAAGGACGAGGAGGGTGCAGAGGTGCTAGTTTAAAGTGCCGATGAACTCAGATCTCCTTTCCAGCCCAGAGATCTCTCCTAGGATCCAGACTCATGTGTCTAACTACCTTCTCAGCATCTCCAACTGGTAGTCCCACAGGCACAAAATCACCTTGTCCACCATAGATACACCACTCTCTTTCTTCTTCCTCAGCAGAACCATCTACTCAGACTCCTAAGTCAGACCTTAACTTCCACTCTCTCTACACCCCAAAAGCTTCTAAATGCCCCTCAGCTCTGTTCATTTCTCTATTTCTGCCACCATGCCCTAATCCAGGGATTGTTCTCTTTCTCCTGAGCTGCTGCATCAATCTTACTCACTGCCAGAAATCATCCTTCCCCTTCCCTCCCATCCCAATCCCATGTTATATATCATGGCTAAATGATCCATCTGATCATATCGACCCCTGCTCAAAATTCTTTATAGCTCCCTAGTGCGTTCAGGTAAAGGAATGGACTCACAGAGACCTGACTTACAATACCAGCATGATTAAAACTGTCCCCCAACTCTAGCTAAACTGATCTCTTTGCAGGTCCTCTGGTTTCTTGCTCTTACTATGCCTGCTACCTAAAACACAGTTCAGTCCTTTCCCTGAGTAATGCCTATTCATCCTCTAAGTCAAATTTTGGACACCTGGGAATCTTTCCTTGAAGTTGGAAGGCCTTCTCGGGTACCCTCTCTGATCAACACAGCAATCAGCATTCTGTTTGGCACACAAAGGCACATGATCAATATTTTTTGAATAAATAAATGTCAAATATACAAATGTACAAAGTATGGAGAAATTTGTGCAACTGTAACCAATTTCTTTTAGGTCTCGGATATCCTGATTCATGTGTCCTCTGGGGGCAGGAATTCCCATGCTTGGGCAAGTCATTTATTCTTGAAGTCTCAGTTTCCTCATTTATCAAAAGGGAATATTAATTCCTACTTTGGGGAGGTGTCATGATGAGAAACTACAATAGTGGCTCCACAAATGGTAGCTCTAATTATTTAAAAAAAGAAAGAAAAAATCTGCCTGCAAATCAGGCAGAGAACAGAAATCCTTTCAGAGACAGGTGTCATTTCTCAGAGGGGAGAATGAAGAGAATGAGGAAAAATGCCTCTTCTTTATCAAATGTCCTCTTTTCCTTTGAAGATTTCCCTAGCACTTTGGACTTGCTATTCTGTTTTTATTCTGAGTTCATTTAGCTTTAAGCTCACAGTCTTTATTTTAATACACGCTGCATTTTAACAAGTAGGTCAAAGCCATTTTATACTTGCAATATGATTACCATAGTAATCACTGTATTTTATAACCTGCAAAATGCCTCCAGGGAAGCCAATAGGGACAGCTACAGTTTGTAACAAAAATAATAATTTCAGCCCTGCAGAATAAGCACCTCTTAAAAACTCTCTTGTTGCAAGTACTAATTTTTGAGGCTCTCACAATATTTGAAAATGGCAAATGCTAATGACTAACTGAAGACATACTCAAGAATTTTACTGGAATATGTCTTTATTTTCAGTAGCTTTATGTTTGGATAGTTAATATTAATAATAGTAAGAGCAACAGCAAATAGTTATATAGTGCTTGAAGCAGATTGTCTGCAAAAATTATCTGAAAAATTTCCCTGTTTATACCCATGTTCTTGAGTAGTCACCTCCATATGGACTCTGGGCTTGGCTTTTTTACTTGCTTTGACCAATGCAATATTAGCACACATGAGAGAAGAAGAGGCTTGAAAAGCAATTGTGCATTTGGGCTTTGTCTTCTTGCTGCTGTTGAAACCCTATGACTACAACCATGTGAATAAGCCCTACTGCTATAATCTCAGCTGCCATCATACTAAACAGGTAAGCAAAGCCTTGGACTAGGCAGCCCCAGCCTAAGTGGCCCAGACTGGAAGAACTGCTGAGCCAATCCGAATCATAAGAAGTAATAAAAGATTGTTGTTCTAAGCTACAAAGTTTTGGATTTTTTTTTTTTTTTTATGTAGCATAAGCTAACTGATATCCTGTTTACATGTGTCAGACATTCTTCAAAATGTTTTACAGAAATCAACTCATTTACTCCCTACAACAACCCTCTGGGGGACAGTACTATTATGTATCTCACAGGTGAAGAATTAAACACACAGAGACCTGATATCTAGCCAAGGTCACACAGTCAGAAGGTGATTGGCCCAGAACTTGAAACTAGTCTATTTGGCCCCAGGGTATCTGCTTCTAAACTACACAATACTGGCCCACTCTTTATTTTTCTTCTACAGAAATATTTATTTTATATGACAGTTATAAAAAACATCATTTAATATGAACAATTATGTCAATGATCAAGATCACAAAATACTACTGCGCCCTAAGGAAATGCCATGGGAATATATTTTGGATCCTGAAAGCAGTAAATCAAAAAGTACCCCTGGCCATCTGTGCACCAAATTCCATTCAAAAATTCTGACTCATATAATGTAACCTTTTGAATTAATTTTTAAAATATAAAGTAAGTAATAAGCTTCAATAACATATTATTATTTAAAATTTTAGGTCATACACTTTCTCAATTCTTCATATATTTTGTTTTAGTCTCTTAAACCACAAAAGCAATACAAGCATTTAAAATATAAAGAATGTAAAGTAAAAGTGAGTCTCTCCCTCCCTTGCTCTCACCCTTTAATTTCACCTTGCTAATGTAACGAATTATTAATAATTTAATGTGCATATTTTATCCTTTTCCTTTAATTATGCAAACATAGTAAAGGCCTACCAAGTTACTATTCCTTAACATTGAAAAGAAAAATCAGTTGATTATAAGCTAAAGAGCATATTTTATAAAAGCCTCAACTCACTATAATCAAGTATCTATGACATTAACTTCGATACTCAAAGCAGCAATTATTCTTCCACTTTACACAATCAACAGAAAGCTTATTTGTATAACTCATACACAAGAGGCCAGTTTTCTAGGATTTTTGGTCTAAAGTAGAATTCTTATCTGAAAGGCACTACAATACCTTTTAGAATTGAAGTCACGTTCAGAATGGCCATGGCTCTAGTCTAGATGGCAGTCCAGGAGGTCTAAAACAAGTCATTAAAATCTCTCTCTTTCTCTCTCTCTCTCTCTCTCTCTCTCTCTCTCTCTCTCTCTCACACACACACACACACACACACACACACACACACACACATCAGGAAAAAAAAAAAAACAGCAAATACACAAATACAAAAATGAGAGGTCATCCCCCTGGTCCAAGGTAAGAGTATAGCAGAACAGAATAAATTCTCTTAAAAGGTAAAAATGTCAATATATATTGCAAGTTAATAAGAACAATGCAAACTCATTTTCTATCAGACAGAATTATAGCAAAGCAATTCACCTCTCATAAAGACCAAAAAAGTCTGATCGTTATTTTTTTAAAATCCAACTGAAAATATTTTTATTTGGATCAAAAGTTTTTGTCCCACTGCAAATGACCTTTGTATAGAATATATAAAAAGGGAACAGTAACATAGGACATGTTATTTTTGTATCTGCTTTGTCCCATTTTCCTTCTTCTTAGCAATATGCTGTTATAGAAAATATATGGACAAAGAATGAGATCAGATGGGGAAAGTTGATTCACTTCAGGTTTCATAAGGGCAACCTATTGAGACTGAGAAAGGAAGGTGCTCCTGACCCTTCTGTTAGGTTAAGATAAACATGAAGGCACTGTTCTATTATTCCCATAATGGAATAAACCCTAAACTTTAAAGGCCCTAAAGCCACATTAAAATTTAGAATAGTGCTAGTGATCAATTTATTAATACATATGTACATATGTAAATAATTTCAAATAGATAATTAAACCATGAGTCTGTAGTTTGGATGAGTGATTAAAAGATGATAATGAAAGGAGCATTAACTTAATGCAGGAAACACTACTGAGCTCTTTGCTTTTACCATTTCATCCATTCGAGACATTCCTTATTGAGCATCTACTATATACCAGGTGTGGGACAGGTCCTAGGAATGTGAGAGTAAAGGAGATGTACAGTGAGAGAGAAGACTCATTCCAAAGGAGTGGACAAGAATACTGCAAGTATAAAAAAGACTGTATAGTCGTTGAGTTTTTTTCCTTTTGAAAAGTCTAACAGTAGATAAGTCAACAAGTAACAAGAAGTCAAACAGTAAATTAACGAGGAATGTTTAATAATTAAAGTCATGTGATTTCACCAAATTTATTCATTAATTGAATACCCTTATGTGCCAAGCACTGTGACAAGTGCTGAAATATCAAAGGAGCAAGACATGGCCCCGGTCTCCATCGGGTCCATGTCAATAAGAAAATACGAATAAGGACATAATGGGACAGAGTCACATAGAAAGAATACCTGGTTGTAGGGAGGAGGTGTCCCCAGAGAAGGTATACCTAAGTTCATACCTCAAGAATGAGGTGTTCTTTGGACACTTAAAATATTTAATGTCTAACCAATGTTTCAACAGTTTCTTAAATTAAGCGAGGTGATTACCAAAATCAGAACCCCAACATAAGAATTCTGCAATTTTAATGTGCATCCAAGTCACCTGGGATCCTGTGCACATGCAGATTCTGACTCAGTAAGTTTGGGATGGAGCTGAGATCCTGTACTTCTAACCAGCAGCTCCCAGGTGAGGCTGTGGCTGCTGGTCTGGGGACCACACTTGGAGTAGCCAGGCCCTAGTAACATAACACGTCCCTGGCCAACAGATGTGTTATGTTTGGCTCATGTCGTGTTCTAAAAAGTCTCCATTAGTTAGCAACTTATAAAAATCAGATTTTATATGAAAAGCAGTATTTCCAGCTTCTTTGGAGAAGTTTATACCAGATATTGTAGACCTTAAATTTCCTTAAGACAGCAGCTGGCTGGAGGTTCTCCACAGTGACCTTCTCTCCTACAGGAGCACCCACTGCCACTGACTTAACTCTACCTGCCTTCCTCCCTGTTAGGTATTTAGCAGTTTGAAAGTGTTAATAACCCACTCAACCACCCAACATTCTTTCAGAAGCAACCTGCACACCTGGCAAGAATTGGTACCATTAATTTATAATAAGAAAGAACCAATAGCTTTTTATAGAAACAGCACAGATTTCTGTTGCCAAATTCATCTGGCTTGGCAAGTGCCTCAACTGCTCAAAGGTGGCATTTCAGTATACCCTATTACAGAGATAACAGGGCATTTATGGAAGGACGTGCATGGACAGTGAGATCAAATGGCCGCAAGGCATTAAATGCCAGTCTAGGGCACAGCCTAAGAAACTCTCAACTGGCTGAAGATCCTAAGAGTCCACTCTCATCCTTTAAGATGTCAGCACCTGAATGCATCTGGAAACACTTCCCAAAACTGGAGCCTTGGCCAGAAGTGGGGGCAGGACTCCACCTGGAGAGAATGTGTGTGTCAGCAAGTGTGAGTGGGTGCAAGCAGACAGGCCACACATCTTTTCATCATGGAATATTAATCCGCACACTGACACTTTGCTATTTTTACATTTGAACGATGTCTCTTCATTTGGATGAGATAGAAATGTTCCGTTTCATAGCTCAGGCTTCTACAACTGCCAAGGCCCTCATAAGACATTCCTTCTATCTACATATTAGCAGAGCAAAATGGACTGATAAAATTTTTAGTATCAATTGATGAAAAGTATATCAGAAATCATTTATTCTCCTGTACTTCTGATGCCTAGTATGTCTGTCATTTCCTATGATGAAGAAGATTATTACTATGGTAGGACTGGAATTAGCCTTGTGAAAAATAAAACCGGCAAAGTCTCCTCTGTTTGTGACTGTCACCATGTATCTTGCTCATCATTACTTTTCTTTACTAGGGTCATATCTATGAACGTTTCTTGGATTTGAATCTATGTTTACCTGTCACTGCTAAATCATTAGATCAAAACAGAATTTTCACAGTCACTGATGAATCAGGGATGGAGTAAAATCTTTAAAAAATCATTGACAAAAAAAAAGGCTTATAGCAACCTTAGGGCAAAAATGGAGCTTAGAGCACATGCATATTAATGTAAATACATGATCACACCGCAAACAGTCATTCTATTTTTGTGATAATAATGAGAAGGAACCAGGGGAACCCCTGTCTCCTTTACACACACACACACACACACACACACACACACACACACACACACGTTGGGGAATATTAAGATAACCCAGTTTTTCTGTTTGCTTATAGTATGGAAATTCCAATTTTTAAAGCTTTCCAGATAATTAACTTTGCCATAAATAACAAACACACAAGAAACTGCTCTAAAAACACATTAGCAAACATTGCAGGGCAGCCTAAGTTGAACGAAGTGGATCCTGGAAGTTCCTCTCCAATTATTACTAACAATTCTTAATCATATGGTCTATGAGTAAATGTCACTGTATTAAACACAATACAGTATTCGCTTATTAGATCTGGGACTAAATGACCATGTGATCATCTGTTCCATGTTGGGCTTCCCGTCTTGAATATAAAAGCACAAGATAACAATGTCCATATTTATCCATCACTGTAACACAAGATTCACACAATGCCTGGTACACAGCAGGCACTTGGATATTTATTGATTCATTGAATGAAGAGAGATTAAATGAGTGGATAAAACTGGACTAGGAAACAGTTACTGCATTTAAGGAAGTGAACTCAAAATGGGAACTCAGAAGAATATAGATTCCCTGTTACTACATTTAAGGAAGGCAGTGATACACTGACTGGAGTCACATCCTGACACTTAGCATTGGCGAGAGCTAGGGGCTAATATGATAGATCAGGTAGGATTTTAAGAGACTCTAGCTAATCAGGAAGACTTTCCTATTTTGAGATATAAGAATTGGTGTCAGGTCCTAATTATTACCATTGCTCTTTTCAAGTACCAAATGTGAACTTGGGAACCTGAATTTTGAACTCAAGTCAACATGAAGAAGACATTTTTCAAGATTCATTAAATCAACCATTTTCTTTTTCTGCCTGAAATTCAATAGTTTTTCAAAACTCCTAGAACTATGGAGTATTCAAATATTCTGAGTGGCAACGAGTATATCTAGAACCTTAATGAAAATCTTAAAGGATGATTTGCCTCACATGTTTCAACAACAATGGGACCCAAGTGAGAGCTCTGAAAGGGAGTGTGCAATTAAATAGCAAATCAAATGGAAGGTGGATGGATTCCTGAGAAAAGGAGAAAGTCATGTGTCTTGGTGTGTTATAAAAATTTACAACATATGCAAAAAATTGGATGGCTATCAACTCTGCATATATCTTCTGAAACAATCTTTCATTGCTCAAAATTATCAAATGTAGATAAATGTATTTCAAGAGAAGATAAGGAAATTGGCTCAACCACAGCAGTTAATCCTAACCATGAACAGGAAGGTAATGGTTTAATTTTTGATTTCTTTTAAGGGAGCAGAATCATATTTAATACCTATAACACCATCATCAATGGGTTTAACTTCTGGGGCCTCCAACCCTGAAATGGCTAAAAAAAAAAGTACTTTTGTCCTTAACTACAAAGTACATTCATCTTTAGTACAGAAGTCCTGAGATGCCTGGGTGTCACCTCCACACAAAATTCTGCTCACCTTCAGGGTGCTGACATTCGCCTTCCTCAGGTGAATAGACTGGGAAGATATGACCAGGGTACTCATTTACTGGAAAGCTTTAGCTCATAAAATTATATATTTATGAAGTAAACTTTTGTAACACAAAATAAAATAAACCTTACAGTGTATATCTTAAGTTCCAACCACTCCCAGAAAAGCCTGTTCTGGTGGAAACATCTAAATCAGGTAACCAATACAGCTATGTATTAAATGGCGAAAGCTGAAGCAATACTATCCTTTAAATAAATGTCTTTTAAATAAATTATGGAGATATAATCCAAGATCTACTCATATTTTCACATAATAAAATTCAGGCAAAAATTAATTATCTGGAGTCATTTCTCCCGTGCCAGTTAAGATAAGCTTCTTCTTATAAAAAAAAAAAAAAGTGGGAGGGGGGACTGTGGTAGACAGTCTTTAGAAACTGTAGCTATAATACTTTCTCCCTATAATTGGACTATCAAAATACACCATATAGATAATATTTAACTGTTCTGACTTCAGTACCAAAGGAGTTTGATGACCTGGGCCAATCCCATTAGTGGAATGACCTAAGAAGTTGTGACCACATGTCAGTCAAGATATTCAAAATTAAGCAGGTTTTCATTTGAATATCTAGAAAAGTTGTGGCCCCAAGAGATAGGAAGTTTTTGAAAAAATGCCATTTTCTTTCATAAGGATGAACTTATGACCTCCCTTCTAACTATAAAGTTAGCTGGCAAGATATTTACATTCCTTAAGAGACAGAGTAATTCAACATCCAAGCAGTGAGCTTGAAGCAGCTTAGATGTTGTAACCTCTAGCTTGCATCTAAGGGCCATGGGCTATCTAACCACCTACATTATTAATTTATGAAGTTCATTACATAGGAACAATAAACAGAACTCAAGGGCTTCCCAGCAGCATTAAAAATAAGAACCTAATCCACATCTCACCTGAAATTTCTGATCATCATGCAATGTCAAGATATTCCACCAAAACTGCTTAGGATGACAAATGTTTCCTTAGTGGGTAAACATCTTTTAACTCTGATAAGATTTATAATGAGGTACAAAATGTTTAAAAGAACCAAACTTATAACCTTTATATAGTTTGTAATGGGATCTGAGAATATTTGGTACTTTAATCATTTTAACATTTAAAAGAATTTGCCCTCTTTGATAAACAAATTGTTCTTATAATTTCAATTTAAAATGTTTAACTGAGTAATCGGTATAGATTTATAACTTTAAACTAAAATCTTATCACATTTACATACAGTTTTAGGATATATAAGTCAACTTAATGTTCACCATATTTGTAAGTTTAATTTGTGAGAATTATAGGAATTATTAAAAGGGAAGGGAAAGGGTGTTTTCCTTGAGGAATGAGAGGGTCATAAAAAGCAAAATATTCTGCATTTGTGAATGCATCTTAAAATGCAAATAATTATTTAAGTATGTAAAAGGGGATCAAAGATTTATAAACATGATCGAATAGTAAGATTTAAATAGTGAACTTGAAGAAAAATCAGGTTTTCAAATAATTGAACATTAAATTTTAAAACCGAAGTAATTTCTAAGTAATCTTTTCTTTGAATAAAAACTACCCTCCGGAGGTTCCAAAAATCTCACACAGACCTCTGCTGCTAATGTGACCTCTGAAAGGGTTCAGAATAAATCTCCCCAGAATGTGCCATATTGGCATGTGGATTGTTTTGAGCTAAAGACAATCAAGGTCCCAAAATACTCAGGAAGAACTTATAACCTCCCTTTTTACTACCTAAAAGACTAGATAGAGGGCCTAGGCCAGGAAGAAAACTATCACAAGAGTTAACTACACAGAATATGGGCTACATGGTGGGCTGAGGGGACCTAGGCAGGGTCTAGAGATCAAAGTCCTCTGTGTCCCATTGTCTCCACATGGCTTGGCAAACATTTATTTACCAAACATCTGCTCTTATCAACTTTCTGTGAATTGTCTTTCTCCCCTTTGAAGTCCCAGATCCCTATCTCCTTCTCCTTAGCTCAGAATGGTACATCAGCCATATTTGCCTGATTGCCTATGAATCTTATATTCTTATGTGGCCCCTATGCACACATAATTAAATTTGTTTTTTTTCCTGCTAATCTGTCTTGTGTTAATTCGATTGTTGGACTAGGCAAAAAACAAATAAGGGTAGAAGGAAAATTTTTTTCTCCTCCACAGTTGGTGTAGTTGGCAGGATAAATTTTATTGGCTTGACACTGCTCCTCTGAGGCTGCTACAGCTGAGAGATCTTGGGACCTCGGGCAAGTACTGACAAAAGGTAAGAACTTTCACCACGTCTCCTGGATCTCTGCCTGCACGATCAGATGGAAACAAGAGTAATGAATTTTTCTCCTTTCTAAATTTAGATTAGCTAAAGAGAATAGTTGGGGAACTAATCCCTTCAGTATACAGATTCTGGTAAAGATTCGTTATAAGTACTCTTAGTTTTTATTGATCTTTTTCCTCCAGAGATTGACACTGTTTTTGTCTCTGTCTCTTGTGCCATTTGTCATAAGGAGGAAAAATCACAGGGCAGTACACAGGCATAGGTCCTATAAGCCTACTGTTCAAGCCAGCCTTAAAGACTGCTGAGTTCATGGTTCAAAACAGACCAGCATCTGTTTAGATAAACTTTGTGTGGGTTAATGTGCACATAAGGTAAATGCTGTTGCTAAGAGACTTCTTAGAAGCCAAGAACACAGAATTGATGAGCACGGGTCGAGTATATAAGAGCTGTTAGAGCACTCATTACCTAACTCAAAGCTTCCTGTGTTAGGATAAGGCCATGAAAAGGGTTAAATTGATGCTAGGTCACCTGCCAACCTCAAGAAAATTTTCATGAAACGAAGCACTCTAAAAGCACCACACAATCCCCAATCTGGTGGTATTTCCTTCCTAAGTATTACTTTGGCCCCTCTAAAACCAAAGATTAGCTAAAGCAGCTAATATTCATATAAGGAAAAAACAGATAAGGTTCTTCTTTTGTCTTGTTCTGTCTTGAGAGCTTGGCTTTGAGACCCATGAGAATATTCTCTAAGGGCTCTGCCATACAGAAAGCACACGTACCAGCGTGCCTTTGGCAGCTACTGGAATAGACTGGGATTCTGAGTAGCTATAGCTGGTTGGCCCAATTATTTCCGTAAAAGGCCATATAGAAAGTAATTTGGGCTTTGAGGGCCATATGGTCTCATTACAGTCACTCAACTTTGCCACAGAAGCAGCTACAGACAATAAACAAATGGCTAGGCATGGCTGTGTTCCAAACATCTTTACTTACAAAAAAGGCCCTGGGCCAGATTTGGCCCATGGGCCACAGTTTGCCAATCCATGGTCTAGAGTACAGGGGCTACCTGTACTCTAGACCATGGATTCGGAAGGACCCATTCTCTGATTTGCTATAAGATGACTGAACATATTATCCATCCTGAAAGGTGGAGTCCTCACCCAGCCTCACCTCTCACCCTGTGGCAGCAAGCAGCCGATTCCCAGTAATACCACTGCCGACCTCATCAGATACACTCTTTTTCTTGAGGTCAGATGGTTATGTCTCAATATAGAAGTTTTCCAAAATGTGGTTTTCTTTTGGTGCAAAGAAATCAAATTAAAAGGGTTTAAAAGTATTACGTTTGGGGAGAGTTAAAAAAAAAATCAGCCTTGCTTTTCAGTAAACACAGTTGTGTGAATGCAGCAGGCTTTAGCATATTAACAGACTAGCATGCCTCAAATTCTGAAGAACTTCTGAGCCAATTACTACACAATGATTAAGTATGTTGGACTGTAGTTCTCTAACTGGACAATTATGCTCTGCAGACCTGCTCAGTCTTGCAAGAAGGAGTAGTGCATTTATTATTCAACTGTGAGTTAAGACTAAATGCTCCATTTCAAAACTCAATTTCTCCATCCAATATTTTCACAAAAATCTGAACACTAGAGTTAAACAGTTATTGCATTATATTCTTCTCTTTCATTTTTCCTGTTACAAGCAGAAAAGAGGCTATCCACACTGGGCAAGCAACAGGAAAGGAGATTTAGGATTTGGTTTTGTAAAGGTGTCAGAGCCAAGCAGTTCTATGTCCTCTGCTCACTCAAGAAAATGTGAAGAAAATAAAAATGATGTAAACCAAGTGTTTATTATGGGCATTTATTGAGCAATTCTCATGCGTGAGATACTGTGGTCAAGCCTTCACAAAGATCATCTCCCTTAATTTCAATGCAGGGTAATGAAGAGAGAAGCAAACACTGAGATGAAGAAACTGAGGCAAATGAGGTCAAAGGTCATGCAGATAGTAGAGGGAGTATGTGGATTTAAACCTTTGGATACCAGAACCCCTAGTCTTAGCTATTACTTTACATTAATCCAAATTATGCAAAACTCAAAAACTGTGCCAGAAGGTTTACACTGCCCTCTCCAACCTTTGCTAAAAGCAGAAGCCTCAGCTGTCTCTTCTTCCCACATGCAAGGCTGGGTTTAGTGTCCTGTATTGCCAAAATGCCCTGTACTTGACCTCATCCTGCTGTATTAGAAACTGTACTATTTACCTCCCTGTCTTCTTAACTAAAGTACAAACAAGGATTCTCAGCCTCTGCACCACAGACATTTGAGGCCATGGAGTCCTTGGTTGCAGGAGCCTATCCTGTAAGCTGTAGAATGTTTAACAGCCTACCTGGCCTCCACCTGCTAGATGTGTTACAAACCCCACCCCTACTCCAACCCTGAGGGTGGAGGACTGGGCAAAATTGCTCCTGATTGGGAACCACTGCTACCAAACTCCTTGAGGACAGGGTTTCTGTCCATGTCATTGTTTATCTACCACTTGATACAAAGCCTGGAACACAGGAGGTGCTCATCAAACACTTAACTGCATAATGTCTTTCTCTAGCTATATAACTAAGAATATTGCTACTGTTGGTTAGATGGCTGTAGGGACCCAGAACAAAATGTGAGTCTAAAACTTCTATCTGCCATTTTTTTAGATGTTTGGTTTCCACGACAGCTACGGTCATCTTTACCCCTCCATATTTTGTCCATGATAAATTGTTGATTTATCCCCTATTTCTCAGACCTGTCCATTCTCCTTTCCAATTCTTTCATACTAACCCAACCAAGCACCTCTGTCTTTTGTGTGAACTATAGAATAAGCCTCCTGGCTTCCATTCCAGTATCCTCCCCCATCTGTTCTTCCTAAGACACCAAAGAGTTCTTCCAATACTCAAATCTATTCATTCCACTCTCTTCAATGGCTTTACAGTGCTTCTACAATAAGACCCCTTAACATGACCAGTGGTCTGCTCTGGCCAACCTCACAGCCTCCTCTCAAGAATGAAGGTGCAGTTCCTTTAGGCTATGACCCCACCTGCCCCCTGGCCTTTGCTTATGTTGTTTCACATGCGTAGAACACTATTTCCCCCTCCCTTTGCCTGTCTTCTCAGTAGACTCAGTCTCAGTGTTGCTTCTCCCTGATCTGGAGCAGGTACCTTCACCAAAGGTCACTGTGGAACCAAGTTTCATTATTTCCTAGCATTTACCCACATGTCCACTGACCACAAAAGAAGGCAGGTGCCTTGTCTACTTTTGTTCACCATTATAATCCCAGTGCCTGGCTCATGGTGGGTGTTCAATGAATGTTTGTTGAGTACACCTGCATAATTAGTAACTTAACAGAGAGAAACTATTTGTGAATACAGAGCTTTTGCAGATGACATGCACTGAAGGAAAGTGATTAAGTGTATGAATTATTGAGTTCAAATTCCACCTCTGCCACTTAATTGCTGTGAGACCTTAGATAAAATACTTGACCTCTCTGTCCCTGTTTCCTCATTAAGTGGGAAAAAGAGTACTTACCCTCAGAGTATCCTTGTAGATAAAGTATATTAGAGGACGTAGTCTTCAAATAGTGTCTGGGACATAAAAAGAGCTATATAAGAATTTCCTGCTATGATTATTATGATTTTTAGTAGTAGTAGTAGTAGTAGCAGTTTTATTTATGTTTGATGGCTAAGGTAATGGTGATTTTTTTTCTGATCTCAGCACAGATGACACCAGCAGCCACGGTGAGTTCTTCCAAGTTCCAGATGAAGAGATTCACTTCCTATTCTACAGATCCCATGCCACCCCCAAGGTCCTCTTCAGGTGGGCTGAAAGCAGCTTTACAAATGGTCCGAAGAACCAACTCCTGAGTTCATGATGACAGCACTGCTCCTTCATTAGTTCTGCTCCTCTGGAGCTAACTGGAGGGCGCTGAGGGATTATCAGCACCTTGGCCAATAGGCTAATAAAAGACTGGATTTGTTTGCAGTGCAATTAAAACCCAGCCTCCCTGGAGAGCTAATTCACGCTGTGGACCTTTTCTACTCAGAGACTAGGGAAACACAAATCAAAGTTATTTCCAGTCTCTTCTTCATTCGACAGACACTTCCTGAAAAACCTTAAGTGCCAGGGACTGTGTTAGGGGCTGAGAATGGCAGCCACTACTTGTTAGAGGAGCCTGAGTTGTGGATCACATTGTGATGAGCAGCTTTTACTAATCTCCTGTATATTTATGAGTGCTCACCATGTTATTATGGGGCTGCTTTTCTGATAGCATATTTCAGGAAAAGGCAAATGAGGCCTTTTATTCATTGCATTTGTGTGCAGAATCACCATTCTCAAAGCATAACTCTGATTCCAAACACAACCACAGGTCAAATTCCATCATGAAAAACTCCTAATATATATGAAGGGCTAGGATTTTGTTGCCTGCAATGAGCAGGCCATTATTTGGCTGAGATTTGGAAATCCCATTGCCATATAAAGATTCTGTTGTGTTGAGATTTATTGTAATGGGATTTGGCCTACAACTTAACTGAGAATTAGCAAAGGGCCACTTTTATTTCCTGAATCTTAGTGCCAGAGAGTACTGGCACCGGAACCAGCTTTCTCCTAATGAGGCAATTAATACCGCAGCATGGTCCGCCTGAAGCACATTTTACTGCTTTGCTCATCAGAAGGTACGATGAGTAATAAAATATCACAAGGCAGCCTGATAAACATTAAAGTAAAGGGGAGAGAGGCTGTTGACAAGAGATCATTTTCATTCTCCTTTTATGTAATGAAAAAGGGTAGATCACGATTCAAGACACCTTTTAAAAAGTGTTATACACACCCAGGTTCTCCTTGTATTGCACTGCTTTCAATCATACTTTCATTTAACCCAGCTAGAAGAACATGTATGCTATAGTTAAAGATGCTGAGTCCTTCAGGTAACAAATCCAAAACAGCACCTGAAAAACTAGGCTTTCAAATACCAAGAAGAGTTTTAGCCATTTAGGTTAGTACCTGGTATAAATGTTATGAGTTGAGATAAAATAAAACATCTACTTGTCAATCTACAAGATGTCTAAGAAGTCTGGACATGCAGGGACAAATAATGTGTTCACTGTCTTCTTTTCAGGTTAACAATTGGCCTCATTGCCTTAAATTTAGAGGTATTTCATCTAAAAAGGTGCCAAGAGGGTACAGAAAAGTATATCTGAAAATAAAATTAACACAGAGTTTAAAATTAGTTTATCTTGTTTCCCACTGTTTCAGACATTCTGCATGATTTAGGACCTTGAAACTAAAGGACACACACAAAAAAATGAACCATAAAAAAATGTTCCCAACACTAGCATGAAAAAGAAATATAAACTCTAAAGATGTGAAAATGAATAAGCTACTCTAGTTATCAAGATTTTAAACACATATATTTTTGTGCTAGTGTCTTAAATTTGAGGTAATAAATCCACTGCAAGGGAGTTATCTGATCAACTGACTTATATATACAAAGATATGTGCCTGATATGCCCTGTATCATTATTTGTAGCAATGAAAACTTGCAAAAAACCTAAATTCTCAACAAAAATCAGGATTCATCCATATGAAGGTAATACTACCCAGTCATGATAATGTGACTCACAGAAAAATGTTTCTTAAAGCATCTGTAGGATATGCTGGCTATAAATATCTTCTTGATGGTCTTAACTAGTAAAATAAAATTAATTAAATCACTTCTTGACTTCTTGAGTCCTCCTGCACAAATGCCTTACAATCCTAGAGATTTCCACTTCAGTCTTAACTAGAGCTTCACAGTACTGATAAAAGATTTTCCAAAATTTCTGTTCATAAATCACAACCAGATTGCCTAGAGAAAAAACTCCAGAATAACAGAGTAAGGTCCTCCAAAACTCTATTCCTTCATAAAAGCGACAAGAACACTGGCAAAAAAAAAAAAAAAAAAAGTAAAATTAACTTTTTTCTGGACTCTGAGAATTAACCAAAGGCTTGCAACAACCAGAGGAACATTTTACACACACACACACACACACACACACACACACACACACACAAACTGCTGAATCTTGGAAAGAATAGAAAACTTTATAGCATTTTAACTTATATTATTCCCATCTTCCTTTCCTTTCTGCAGTAGCCCTGAAAACAGGAGTCTCGCAATAATGGTAACTGTTAAAAACAGTAACCTATTAGCCAATGGAGGCAGGCAGAATGGGCTTGCATCTCGCCCCCTCCCCCTGCACCCTCCTCTCTCCCCCGCCCCGTCTCATCCCCAGAGACCTGCCAATATTTGATCAGTCTCGAAGTTCCCTGGAAAAGCCCAATTAACAGGACTTGTTTTTAGTTGACCTGAATCAGAGGTGGCTCTATGGAAAAAGTCCTATTATTAGGTGTTCGTTGAAAACATTTAGCAGCAATTGTTTCACTTTGTAGATGCCTAATACCATTTGGGGAAACAATAGACTTGCCAAAGGAAAGAAGGAAGGAAGGAAGGAAGGAAGGAAGGAAGGAAGGAAGGAAGGAAGGAAGGAAGGAAGGAAGAAAAAGAAAATCTATAGAATGAAATGTAGGGGGCTTTTCAAAGCTCCAATATAGTCCCAGGCTCTAGAAATTCACAGGCATTGTGAAGGTCTGTGCACATGCCCACGAAAGACAAGACGGTTCTCTCGCCTCTAGTTGACCATGAAGTTCTGCGCAAACAGGAAGTGAAAGCTAATGCAGAGTTGCGAGCTGTCTGAGTGTTGAAGGTGTACACTAACACACATAAAGCCAGTTGGCAAAGGGGAGACTTACTTGTCCTATGTATTTAAGAACGTATCTGTCCAATTATTAGCTGGTCACTAAGGCAACTGAACAGAAACATCAGTGGATACACATAACAAAGAATATAGACATTATAGAATTCCTCCAAGAAAGTCACTAAACAAATAGAAAATAGTACAACAACAAACGTTTGGGGTGAGGGGGCAGATATGGTTTCCAGAGTTACAACATTATTATTTCAAACGTCCAGATTCCATTCCAAATTATGATATAAAAGAGAAGCAGGAAGGTATGGCTCATATACAGGTAAAAAAGCATTTGGCATAAACTGCACCAGAGGAAACCCAAATATTGGATTTACTAAAGACTTTAAATCTACTATTATAAATATGTACAAAGAACTAAAGGAAAACATGTCTAAACATGTAGAAAGTGTAAAGGATGAAAACAATGTCTGCTAAGTAGAGAATATCAATAAAAAATAAACTGTAAAGAAACAAAAACAAAACACCCGAATTGAAATTCTTGATTTGGAAATCACAATAACTAAAATAAAAATTTCACTAGAGAGATTAAAGAACAACTTTGAGCTGGCAGAAGAAATAATCAGTGAGCCTGAAGAGAAACTAATTGAGATTACCTAGTCTAAGGAATAAGTAGAAAAAAAGAATGTGGAAAAATGACAAGCTTCAGAGATCTGTAGGACACCATCAAGTGTACCAAAATATGCATAATAGGAATCCCGGAAGGAGAGGCAAGAAATAATGGTCAAAAACTTCTGAAATTTGATAGAGAACATTAAGTTACACATCAAGAAGCTTCACAAATTCCAAACAGGGTCAACTCAAAAATATCTATTCCTAGGCACAACATAATCAAACTGTCAAAAGTCATAGATAAGGGGAGAAGCTTAAAAGCAGCAAGAGAAAAGTGACTCATATTACACAAGGGATCCTCAGTAATATTGAGAACTAATTTCTCAGTAGAAACCATGAAGGCCAAAAAATAATGGGATGGCATATCCAAAGTGCTGAAAGAAAAAGACTGTCAGCCAAGATCCATCAAACTATCTTTCAAAAACAAAGGAGAAATTAAGGCATTCTGAGACAAACAAATATTGAGAGCATCTGTGGCTAGCAGGCCTGCTCTGCAAGAAATACTAAAGGGATTCCTTCAGGCCAATAGTCACATGGAAAAAATTAAGTTAGACCCTTTCCTTATACCATATATAAAAATTAACTCAAAATGAATCAAAGATCTAAATTTAAGAGCTAGAACTATAAAACTCTTAGAAAAATCATAAGAATAAATGTTAAATTAGACAATAGTTTCTTAGATATAAAACCAAAAGCACAAGTAACAAAAGGAAAAAACAGGTAAACTGGATTTTATCAAAATTTAAAGCTTTTGTTCTTCAAAGGACTGTATCAAGAAAGCAATTAATAACTCATGGAATGAGAGAAAATTTTTGTAAAGCATATTTCTAATAAGGGACTTGAATCCAGAATAAAGAATTCTTACAACTCAACAGTATAATGATAAACAGTCCAAGTAAAAAATGACCTAGGATTTTAATAGATATTTCTGTCATGAAGATATGCAAATAGCCAAATAAGCATAGGAAAAGATGCTCAATATCATTTGTCATTAGAAAATACAAATCGAATCCACAGTGAAACACAACTTCAAAAACACTAAGATATCTATAATAAGACACAAATGTTATCAAAGATGTAGAAACCTTGGAACCCTCTAAGTTAAACAGAGTCATCAAGTGACACAGCGTTTCCACTCCTAAGCATACACCTAAGAGAAATGAAAATGTATTACACGAAAAAAGCTTGTACATGAAATCAGCTTGTACACAAATATTCATAGCAGCATATTCCTAACAGCCAAAAAGTGGAAGCAATCCAAATGCCCATCGACTGACAAATGGAAAAACAAAGCGTGGTAAATTTATACAATGGATTATTACTCAACAATAAAAAGGAATGAAATACTGATACATCATACAACATAGCTGAACTTTGAAACATTAGGCTAAATAAAATAAGCCAGCCATAAAAAAATACACAGATTGCATGACTCCATTTATATAAAATGGCCAGAACAGGCAAATCTAGAGGCAGGAAGCAGATTAGCGATTAACAGGGGGTGGAGCAATGGGGAATGACTGTTAATGAGCACAGACAGGATTTCTTTTGGGGCGATGAAAATATTTTGAAATTAGGTAGTGGTGTTAGTTTCATAACTCTGTGATTATACTAGAACCCACTAAATTGTTCATTTTTAAAGGGAAACTTTATATGTGAATCATAGGATCTATAAAGCTGCTTTTTTTTTCAGCTGATAGGAATGAGGGAAAAAAAACAGATTGCCAGAATTTTGGAGCCAGACTATAGATTAAATCTCAGCTATGACATTTATTAACTGTGTGACCCTTGCAAATTATTTAACCTCTCTGTGCTCCAGTAGCCGCATAATGGTAGTATCTACTTGAAGAGATTGTTGTGAGGATTAAATAAATTAGTAATTGTTATTTGGAGAGGGGATTCAGACTTCCTCATGAAGAAGAAAGGAGGGAAAAATAATGGAGCGGGTATGTCTAAAATCAGAGGAGAATAAAGTTGAAGATATAACCCATCGGTGCCCCTATTCTTTGCGCCTAGGGAAATGAGGGGTGAGAAAGAACGATCCCTTTGAAGTCATCATGGCAAAGATGACAAATACAAGAGAGGACAGCTGAATTAGTAAACACCACTGATGTGTAGATATGTTACCCACATGTCTATGAGAGACTTCCCTTAAAAAAAAACATGACACCCAGAATCAGTAATGGAAAACTGGATGACTGGACCTTTCCAGGGATGTTGATTGGTTGGGACTGTGGGCAAAGCAATATGGAGTCAGAGAAGATGATTATGCTCAGAAATGTCAGCAAAAAACTGGCAATGGGGTTTTAGTCTAGAAGAAAGGAAGAATGTGCTGCTGCTAATGGAGTCAAGAATAAAACAAATTTTGCCAAAAGAGATACTCTGAAATAAAGTTTAGCTACACAGTAAGAAGAAAAATTAGGATTCTTTAACCTAGAAATGAGAAAAATAAATGATGACATGTGTTAATTGCTCATTGATTTTATTTATTTATTTCAACATTTTCCTTCTAAACTTTTTTTCTCCCGTACTTTACTGCTTGCTGTCAGATTCTCTTATTGGAAACTTATTTTATTACTCAGCCTCATAAGGTGATGTAAATTTTAGTGCAGGTGATCTGTTTGAAATAGCACATTGAGGAGAAGTACTTAATAAAAATTTTTTAAAAACTCATGAATTTAGCTAGCACTTTTCTCCAAAACCAAAAGTAGTTTAACACAATTTATCCCATAAATTCCCTTAGGCAGCATTTGCTGCACCATCATGTGCAGATCTAATATTCCTTGGGAAAAAAAGCAATCTCTAGTCAAAAATCATTACAAACTATTTCTCTTTTTATGTATTTACAATATTAGCATATTAAAGGCTCTGAAAAGTCCTGTGGTGAGGAAGACATATTTGTTTAACCCAAACTTTCCCAAATTTTTTTGAACATAGAATCCTCTTTCCAGAGAAACATTTCTAACACGATTCAAAAACAGGGTCCTATGTAGCACACTCTGTGAAAAGGCAGCGTTATTTATAGTGAACAGATGGGCTACTAGAATCCCAAAGAGAGGAAGCAACTTCATACAGGTGAGTAAGGAAAAGATCTCATGGAGACATCCTGCTGTGTTCCCTGTTGTCCTGCCAACTAAGTGAATTTTCCCAGGAACCACTCATGTGAAACGTACTGCATATAGCTAACCACCAGACAAGGGATTTACAAAGGCATTTCCCTTGATAACATCAAAGCAGGCATGTGTAAGAGATGGCCAAGACATCTCAGCATGTCGAGGTGTAAACAAGAGATGGCATCACTTTACCAACCTCAGTGTTCACCTCTGTTGTGTCAAACACCTTTTTCCTGTTGGTGGAAGTCTCTCCACAAACACCTTAATCCAATTCTATAATTTTTTAGTAACTTCCAATGACTGAGAGTATCTTTTTCTGGTTGTCTAAGGCTAAGTCCTGTTCTTGTAGAACATATACTTTGTATTTAGATCAGTATTCTTTCCCCAACCCCATCAAAATAGGCAGCCAAAACCTTGCCATGAAGAAAATATGGTCTGCCTTCACATGCACTCCTTTCCTGAGCTTTGTGCTCTGGTGTTTGGGACAAGGAAGATAATAAGAAAGATGAAATATGCATCTTTCTTGGCCCCTGTGGCAGATTAGATGATGATTTACAAACATTCATTCTCTTCAGTATACCTCCTCAGGAGTATCTTCCTTTACTTCTTTGATATTGGGCTTGGTCATGAGACTTACTTTGGCCAACAGGATGTTAGCGGCCTGACATAAACAGTCTTAGAGCATGCACTAAGTAGTGGGGCTTACTATCTTGCACTTCATTCACTGCCATGAGATTGCTGCTGCTCCTTTGGGGTGGGTACCAAATTAAACACATGAGCGCATATCTGAGGCCAACCGCAGTGAACAAGCATAGCTCACACCTCAAAGTACGACACCAGCCCATCCTGGAGAAGGTGGTATGAGCAAGAGGAAATGATTGTTGTTACAGGCTTCTTCATTTAAGAGTGGAATGCTATGTAGTACTATTGTAGGAAAAGCTAACAATACAGTTTAGTTACACACAGAACATGCAAAGGTAAAACTGTCCCTTTATGTTCATTTGGTATGAGGCTCCTAGCTGCCCTAGTCACTGGCGGTCCTCTTGAGAGAATTTAGTCAGTGTCCGGGCTGACTCCCAGTTGGTGGCCTCTGGCCACATTCCTCTAATATATGTGCCATCCGTCCTATGCATCATTCCCTTACAGATCTAAAGCCTCATCTCATCTACTCACTTTGTCCTCCAACTACAATGCCAGCAGGCATGATGTGGGGAAAATGTCTATACTTCTGCAGAACTAGAGGGTAACCTGGCCATCCCTCGATTCCACCTCTCCTGTCTTTTCGCTGTGTCTTTCTGTTAAGGCTACATCAGGTAATAAGCTACTGCAATAGCTCTGCAACCTGCAGACCAGAGATCACCAGGCCCCGACTTGACTGGAGGGTAGGGAGGGGATGACTAGTAGCTAGGACATGTCTAGACTTTACACACACCACTCTCTCGGATCATCCCTCCTTGGCTTTGAGAAGATGCAGTGCCATATGACTGTAATTCATTTAAAATAAATCTGCATAATCAGGGTGACATGACCTAAGTGTGAGTTAATTTTGCCTTAATTTTAGGGGTTATCAGCTAATGTGCTACTAAGAACACACAAACTTGGAGAGAACAGTTAGCACCACATTTGAAGGAGCCATAATCCAGGGTCAGCTACCATATGTATACTTCTTTCAGCTGAACTTAATCAACAACCAGCAATTGTTAATTAGATTAGGGATGCCAAAACAGGTTCTTACTGGTGAAACTAATGACTTGCTATTTAGTATTACGGCTGTTAGAAACAGGGTCTCACTGGTGAAATCCAAGGTATTTAGGATGTGTGGAGTGGATAAATATTCTGGATACATTTCTCACCTTTGTACGAATTGAAAATAAGAATCCCCTTGGGCCTGTTCCCCTTATGCCGGTGACCCTGACCTACAAGCAGTCACTGGTTTAGGAGACTTTTCTAACTGAAGATTCTTAACTGGAAGAGAAAAAATCATGCTTCTGTGATGCTGGGTTGGCCTTAAATAAACCTTTCATACCGAGTATGGTAGAAGCATCTAGAACAATGGTTCTCAATCTTGGCTGAACGTGAGCATTGCACGGGGAACTTTTAGAATCCCAATAGCCAGGCCTCACCCAGGTAAATGGTGTGGGGGTAAGGGAGGACCATTACCAATACTTTTGAAAGTTCCCCCGATGATTCTAGAGCGTTACGACACCACTGGACAGCGTAGCGTGCTGGGACTGTACCGGGCTTGCAGGATGGGTTTATGAGCTGTTTTGAGCCTGCTCTGCTAATGAATATTCATTTAGTAAATGTCTGCGTATGTGGGAGAATTTGGTCTGAAGCCCACTTTCATCAAAATCAAAGCAAGGTTACAGAAGAATAGCTAACACTTACCAACTCGAACTCCTTTGGCAGCTTCCAAATGGATCTAGAGAGAACGAATTTTCATCTTTGGTCAGCTCATAACTAGGGGACTACCCCCGCCCCCCTTCCCCTAACTTTTCTTATAGGAAGGGATGGGAGAAGTTTTTGGTAAACAGTCTTTACCCTAAGATGACAATCTTTCTCTTCCCAGTTTGTCTTTTATATCAATTTGGGATGAGGGTGAAGCCAGAAAGCCCCAATCTACTGAACTTAGAGCCCTTTGACAAGACCTGGATGTCCCCTTGTGCCCTCTGTCCTCACCGCGTCTCTGCCAAAATTCTGGAATAGGGGGTAACTTCTACTAGGTCCCAAATATCAGTCTACAATAAACATATAAACAAGTGGGCAACAAGTGGGCACATACAGGTATGAAATTAGGGAACAAAGCCAATTATCTCAGAAAATGCCCTGAAGCATTTAAACTCATTGGTAAAATGATAGAAGAAAGCTAGAAGTGATACCCCTAGTCTTTCCTACCCAGTCTCTTATCAAGGATGAGATTGCTGAACATGGGGCTAACCTCCGCACTAAGCAAACCTTCTCGCCCTGGGAAATAGCCTGTTATTACCACTTCAAGGGCTTACCCACTTTAATAACAGGCATCTATCAGAAGAGGGTCGCGAAATAAACAGGCAGTTACAAATAGGATGGGCTACATTTACAGAAAAGGAGAACAAGAGATGAGATTAAATTTCTGTGCTTTTAATTTTGCATGTCACTCTCACCAACTGAAATAGTTTACTGTGTCCTTTTTCCACCCACAGCTTGCTTGCTGAGTTCTCCTAGCAGAGATCGTGGTCGACAAGAACACCATGTGAATTAGAAACGCAGAAAAGACTCTCATGTTTCTCTTCTTCAAAGAAAAAATATATAATTATTATTACGGACCATATTGTGCCCCCCATGCCCCAATTCTCAAATTGAAATCTTAACCCCCACTTTGACTGTATTTGGAAACAGGGCCTATAAGAAGATAATGAAGGTTAAGTAAGGTTGTAAGGGTGGGGTCTTAATCTTACAGGACTGATATCTTTATAAGAAGAGAAACAGACCGCAGATCTCTCTCCGCATGCAGAGAGGAAAGGCCAGGTGAGGACACAGCAAGAAGGTGGCTGTCTGCAAGCCAAGAAAAGAAGTTTCCCCAGAAACTAACCCTGCTAGCACCTTGATCTTGAACTTTCTGCCTCTAGAACTGAGAAAATGAACGTGTTGTTTATGTCACCCAGTCTATGACATTTTGTTATGGCAGCCTGAACTGATGAATGCAATGATTTGAAAGCACTTCTAAGTAATAAAGTGGTCTCCATTTTATCAGGTGGAGTTCTACTAACTACAGTGTGGAGGTGCTGTCTCTATCCAAATGGGGGAGGGGGAGGAAACTTAAATAAAAAGCTCCTACTATGTGCCGTGAAAGAGCAAGTTGTGAATGAGAAGTCCAAGCCAGTTAGTTCTTTCTGCTGGCCATTCAAGGCTTAGAGTGAAAGCAGAGCTCAAGGCAATGCACGTAGCAGAGTTTTAAGCATCAAACCAAAAAACCTGGAGATAAAAGCTTCCAACTGGTTGTAGAAATGCCAATTTCTTCCACTTTTTGCACTGGAGCAAGTGATCATGACAACGTCTGAGAAGGAAATTTCGATGTGTGCATGTTTGGGTTGGAAAAGGGAACTTTGGAGAAAACAACCCCTGAAAATTTCAAAGCAAAATCATCAAATAAAGACTAATTCGGAGTGAGCTGTTTTGACTCTTGAAATAAATGTAACAATATCTGAATTCATGAAGCTTGGTTAACAGTTAAATAGGCTTCACTAAATACAAGTTACATTTTTCCTTCTCTCTTTAAACAAAAGCATCACAGCAGTTAATAATAATGCTCAGTCACAAGGTATGAAGTGCTTGAAATATTTTTTTAAATACACTTTAAATAGAAATCCGACGTTGCTAATTAACATCTTGGTTAAATAAGAGTTTTCTTTTAATACAGCATTTCAAGCAGTGTCCCTGTATCCAGGCACAAGGTTGAGACTGTGGCCGTCTGTCAGTACAAGTACTGTTCAGATCTCTGATTGCAGCAACAATCAACCATTCGCTCTTCTGAATTACACCCCTTTGCAGTGAAAACTACAACTGCCACAACAAATTGTTCTTGCGTGGTGTCAGTTACTTGGACACAAGTTGTTGGAAATATACATACTCTACTCAGACATGAAAATTTGGGCCAGAAAGCAAATACCAGCACTGGGTGATGAGGAGAGAAAGGAGCCTAGCTTTTGTTGAATCTGACTGCCAACGTGTACTCTTTCATCTTCAACACGGTCTCCCGGGAAGAGAGAAAAAGACTTCTTCAGAATGCTTTCTTATAGAAGAAAGGCCACAGCGTGTCTGTTACCATGTCATTTATACATTGAAGATGCTGTTCTGCCCAAATTTGTGCCTGTTTTGATCTTCTACACGGACATTTAACCTGTACCACAGCAGGATTTCTATTTAAAGAGTATTTAACTTGTACCATTTCATTTCCATATGCTAATTTGTTGCTTGGTGACTATTTTTAGAACATTGGTGTGTAAGTCTGATTTGTCTCCAGGACAACACTGTAATTTTCAAAGAACATTTTGACGTGACCACAGTGTTTCATATAACCCTACAGAATAAGAAAAGGGAGGGGGGGAAAAGTCAATGAATTCCATTTATGGCGTGAGCTTAAATGGTATACGTGAGAAAAATAAGGTCCATTATGGACATCTGTGGGGTTTTGCCTGCCCAGAATTCCTTGCCCATTTTTCTGGTAAGAGTATCACAGTTTTCATTTGGGAACTACCTGACCACCACTCCCAGAGGAGGTAACTGAGTCTAACAGGAGTAGGTGGGTCTGCCCCTACTACTCCCTTAGGCTCCAGGGATTGGCACACAGTCCTAATCCTGGCTAACTGCAGCCCTCCAAGTCCTTGGCCCAGGGATTGGTTTATAGATCAACTGTTGACTCAAGTGGCCCACTGAAAGTCATCCCTAGGAATATTGCTGAAACTTTTAAGAAAGGCTCATTTTCTTTTTGAAGGGGTTTTTAGAGCTGGTAGATAAAGCCTATATTTGCTAGGGTCAAATCCTACCCAAGAATGAAGCCAACTGAGAGGGAAACCAAGCACAAGAGATAAAAAGAGAAAATCTGAGGTCTGATTTTATTATTTGAGCTCCTAGATCTACTCATGCTGACGTTAATCTACCACTTGCTTTTGCTGGCAATATGTTTCTTTTTTTCTTTCTCTCTCTCTCTCTCTCTCTCTCTTTTTTTTTGATTGAAACAAGTTGGAGTTCAACTCTTTCACTAACGACTCAAACTTCTGATTAACACAGGTCCCTAATCCATAGTGGTCTACATAACAATGAAATATGTCAACTACTTATTGGGAAAATGGCAAAATGAGCAGGCTACTTTGGACTTAGAGGACGTGGGTTAAAATCCTAGCTCTGATTGTGCCTTTGAGCAGAACTCAATCTTATGGCCTCACTGTTCTTAACTATAAAATAGATATCAGAAACATTCAACCCTCAGGCCATTTATATAAATGAGAAACATGGGTAAAGTCAGGCTACTTACTGTGCTAGCCACTTCTATTTTTTATTTGGTGGTTTAGAAATAGCTCCTAATATCTGTTCCCTTTTCTGTTTGAACTAGATCATAAACTTCTTACCTGAAAAGCAGGAAAAAGTAGACAATATTCTCTGAGTTTGGTCTGGAATCTTCTAAAGATTCTCCTAATCTTTCCAAGGTGTCTGTGAGGTAAAAAATATTTTCATAATAGCACTAAGAGACCATTTGTCATTTTCCTTCTCATTCTCTGAAATTTTCAGTGGAATTTTCTAGAGGCTAAATGATTTATGATACCACAATAAGTTAAATGCAAAAATAGATAATATCCAGCTGTCTTTTATGAAACTAGACATTAAGATTTTGAAAAACAGTGCCACTGCGCACACTATTTGGTGCTGTTTGGAAAATATGTTAACATGTAATACATTTCTTACTTTTACATATTTCATATATTTTAAATAAATACATATTTTCTGATTCCCAACTTTAATAATTGTAAATATTTTAAATTTACATTTTAAAAAGTTCTTTTAAGAGATTAAAGCGGTCTTGAGAACAAAACTTTGAAAACTCACGAAGTTAAAAGTATGAACTTTGGAGCCAGACTAGGTGAACTCAAATTTTGGTCATGCTACTTACTGACTCACTGAGAGAGAAAAGTTACTTAACTTTTCTTTATTGGCCTTAGTATTCTCATCTGTAAAATGAGCATAATTATAGTGCCTACCTCCTAAAGTTATTGTAAGGATGAAATGAGTTAATAAATGTAAAATGTTTACCTCAATGCCTAGTACATAGTGAATTCTCAGAAAAATCTTAGCTGCTATAATTATTATCACAGTTTAAAATAGAACATAAAAAAATAATTACACAGAGCTGTACAATATGTATACTGGCTTTCCCGTTAACAATTTCTTTCAGCAGATTATTTATGAATATTTACTATGTACAATAAACTGTGCATTCAAAGATGAAAAGAAATAGATTGTGCCCTCAGAGAACTTATAATTTAATAATAGGAAGACGAATAAGTATTCAGTTTATACTTTGTACCAGGCACTAGTCCTTGACTGTTCAATTCATTCCATGGAAGTAGTTACTCTTGGTTCCTGCATTTTACAAATGCAAGAACAGATTTAATAATTTGCCCAAATCACACTGTTACTGAGTGGGCATGTATCAACTGAAACCTACAAGTATCAGACTACAAAGCCCTTGCTCCTTTACCAGTACCCTGGCAGAATCTCTTTGTTTGACTGAATACTGAAAAGTTTTAAATCAAAGATTACCTTCAAAGGAAAATGGAAGTATATTCTCACTCCAAAAAAGCCTGGAGAGATCCCAATACACTTTATGGGCCTCCTCTCAATACTAAAGAGACATAAAGAATATAATTACTCTTGTTATAAATTGGGGTATAGAACAGTATCATAAATGTCAGAGGTAAGGTTATTAACCCCATTCTTAAAAAACACAGAAATGAACCATATTATACATCTTTACAAAAAAGGGATGCCCTCTTTTGAGGGGCATTACCTGCTTTCAAATAAAAGCTATTAAAGGAAAAGCTCTTCTTAGACAACAATAGAGATAAGAACCCCCCAACAAGATTCGGAAATGTCGCACACAATTTGTAGCCTAAATTATAAGCTGTTTCCTCTTACTATATAATCTTTCAGAGAAAAGGAAATGTGCCCCAGGGAATGAATACTAGCTAAAGCCAGCCAAAAATATGGCCTTTAGGAACAGAAACAATAAAGCATCTATTATTTTTAGCAATTTCTCATTATTTGTCTTGGGAGGCTGCTTTTTTTCTTTTTTTCCCTTCTTTTTCTTAAAAGATTCATTTTCGGATTAGCCACACAGGGCTGGCAAAATGTTGGAAAGTTGAAGGTACTTCAGAGCTGTCTTCTGGGGCAACGCTCCAAAGCTTTTCAGGGAAAACGATGCCACCCTCACCTAGAAAACTGCATGAGCTGCAGAATTTACACATGGCAAAAAGCAGGAACCTTGGGGTAACTGACCCTTGCCATTTAGCTGACCCTGGAATAAACTGTCTCTGCAATAAAGGGAGGAGTTCCCTAGGAATGATGGGAAACCTGTCACAAATTAAGTTCTCCAGAACTATAAATACACATAAAAGAGAAAAAAAAATTTAAAAAGTAAAAGAAAAAATGTGTATTAGAATATGTTTCAGCAACAACAGGAAAAAAAAACAGTTAAAAAACAGTTAAAAGGCAGTGAATATAGTTTATAAAGCAAATTAAATTTTATTGTGGTATATGGATTGTTAAAAAGAGCTCCCTCTCTGGTGCAGTTGTTGTGGAAAACAGTACAGCAGCTCCTTTAAAAATTAAATACAGAATTATCAGGTGATTCAGCAATTCTACTTCTGAGTATATATCCAAACAAACTGATAGAAGAAATCTGACAGATACTGTGCATTGAGGTTCACAACAGTATTATCCACAATAGCTAACAGGTGAAAGCAAGCCAAGTGTCCATTGGAGGATGAATGAATAAACAAAACGTAGTATATACATACAAATGAATATTATTTAGCCTTAAAAAGAAAGAAAATTCTGACACATAGTACCACATGGCTGAACACTGAGGACATTATGCTAAGTGAAGTAAGCCAGTCACAAAAAGATGAATACCATATCATTCCATGAAGATCAAGTATCTAGATAGGTACTAGTTTGGCAACCAAACTAACAGAGGCAGAAGGCTGAATGGTGGCTACCAGGGTATAGGGGGAGACGAAGAGAAACAAGGGATTCTAGTTCCATGGGGATGAAGTTCAGTTTTGGGACATGAAAAAGTTCTGGCAATGGATGGTAATGATGGCTGCACAACAGTGAATATACTTAATGCCACTGAATTGTACATTTAAAAATAGTTAAAAAAGAGTAAATTTTATCTTACATATATTTTGCCATGATTAAGAAAAAAAAGGAAACTGGAAAAAACCCACAAAACACAAAAGCAGCCCTCTTTCCCCCATCCATATCCTTTTTGCAATGTCACATTGCTGCCTCTCCCACGAAGAGGCAGAGTCGATATCCCCACCCCTCAAGAACAGACTGGCTCTGGGACTGGCTTTTATCACAGAATGTGGTGGAAGTCACATTCTGGGATGTTGCAGCTAAGGCCTTGAGAGGCCTTGGAGCTTCCACTTTCATTCTGGGAACCAGCTTCAGCATAAAGAAGTCCAGACTATCTGGCTGGAGAAAAAAGTCCAATGGAGAGAAAGGCTCTTGTAAGATGAGAGGCCATCTGCAGAGAGGGACCACATGATGAAAACTAAGGCACCCAGCCAGCACCCAGTCATGTGAGTAAGGCCATCTTGGATTCTCCAGACCCAGGTGAGCTGCTCCAGCCAGCGCCACATGGAACAGAGACAAGCCATGCAAGCTGAGCCCTGCCCCATGGAATGGTAAGCAACAGATCACTTGTTCTAAGCCCCTACATTTTAAGGTGCTTTTTTTTCACAGCAACAGATAATTGAAACGATCATGTAAATCTATGCCATTCTCTTAGAGAATTTCCTCTCATCTTATTCTACTTCTACAACTACTAATTACATCTATCCATCCATTAAATAAATATTTATTGAGTACCTACTATGTGGCAGGACTCTTCCCAGCATTTGAGACCCATCACAGAATGAAACTGAGACCCCTGCCCTCAAGGAGCTTAATTTTATGAAAAGATAAAAGTAAACAAACACAATTAGTAATAAGTTAGATAGTATGTTAGAGGGTGAAGTGTGATGAAAAAGGAAAGGTAATAGCAGAGTATTGAAGACTGGCATCAAAGTGGGTAGGGAGATAGCCATTGCTTCTTAGCAGGCCTTCACAGACTCTTTTCCATTAAAAGATAACATCTTTTCTATTCTATGTTTTTTATTACTTGACCTTTTCTGGTGATGCCTTGGTTTTAATTACATGTAATCACTGTGCTAATGGAAATAAATATAGGCAACTCAGTTCATTACCTTGATCACTGAAAAAATTATGTGTTCTCTTACATTGCTACTACTACTTAAAAAACAAAACAAAACAAAACAAAACAAAAAACAAACAAAAAAAACCTTCATCTGTGGATGAAACCTTGAAGACCTGGAGAACCAAAAATTCCTGAATTCCCATCCCAACTCTAAAAAGACACCAGTGGGTTTTCTGTAGTCTTTATGCCGAACCTACACACAATACTAATACTTCATAATGCTGAATGCTAAACAGCAAAGCTTGCTCTGAAAAGGACTTTTACTTCTCATACTCGATCAGCTTCACATTAATTTGTGTTAAAGACCATACGCATTAGTGTCAGGCATACCTTGGTTAAGTCCAAGTTCCACCACCTGCAACCTGGTTGACCAGCTCTCCAACCCTCAAGTTTCCTGGTCTATAAAATAGGAATCATTACACTATGGCTAACAGAAGGAAGGATTAAATGAGATCATGTTCAACTTGAAGTATTTAGCAAGTGTCTACAAAATGATAAGCACTGGATAAATGTTATATATTATCATATGATTAACTTTTAGAAGGTATTCTCAGGTATAAAAACCACAGACACAGAATACCAGTCAACTTTTGACTGTATCACCATGGAATTATTTATCATTGGACATTTCACATGTCTCTGTATGCCCTAGAAACATGAAAGCCGAAGAGCTCTGGAACTGGATTCAAAGAAAGCTCATGTTTACAGGCACCTCCCTGCTCTAATCACATTTGGAGGCTAGAACTAAGCGACCTTTTAATTATGCATGACCCTGGTGCAGAGTCAGTCAGAAGGGGTCAGTTTGAAAGCCAGTGTCAAATGAAAAAAAAAACTCTCCTCTAGATCTGAATATTTAAGGACCCCATGAATCATCCCTCCTACCTGGAAGCTTCCTGAGCTTAACCCCTAGGGCTTCCCCGTTCTCTTTAAACAGGCTATTTCTGACCTTGCATCAGAAACCTAATAATAAATGTAGGAAATTTTGTCTTCCTTGGAGGGGTCAGGGAAGGGGATGCTATATGGTTGTGAGGTATCTAGATACCTTCCCATATTTGGAGAATCCCTGCCTTATGAGTGCAAGAAAGAGCCTATCTCACATCAGAGAGGATGAAAAGTCAAAACCTCATTTGCCAGCTCTCCTGGCAGCTGGGGCATGAGCATGAACGTGAGCCAGGCCTGACCAATCACGTGTGCTTGTCCAGAGTTGAGAATCTGGATCTAATGACACAAAGGAGAAAGAACAGGAGTGGTGCGAGTCTTTCGAGGGCTGCAACGTGGGCTTCTGGAGGGTGGCAGGGCAGAGGTGGTATCCAGGTTGGCGTGCCGAAGTATGAGAGCTGAAGCCTCCACCACACGTGGTGGTGGCAGCTGTATCCACATGGACCCATTTTCGGGTGTGCGTCTCATCTCACCCAGTAGAGTGCTTCCCTTTATCTGTCTGCTCAGAGTCTGATACTGCAGCCTTCCTGGAGATTCAGCGGGCTTCCTAGTAAACTTTCAAAATGATCTCCCTTCTTAAATTAGCCTGAGCTCATAACTGTTTCTTACAGCTGGGAACCCTGACTGTTAGGGAATTTTTTAACAGCTACCAGTGGGTGAATCTGACCAGCTGCCAGACATGAGCTCAGCATTTTATGCACATTATCTCAATTAATTCTCACAACCACACTGCAAAGAAATCACTTTTGTCTCCCCATTTAAGCTGAAGAAACTGTTAAGTGGTGGAAATAGAGTCTGATTTCCAGCCCCTCTAGTATCAAAACACATTCAGTTAATCACTAGGCCACACTAACTCCTTTCCCTTATTATCTAGTTCTTCGACTCAAAAACATTGATTGAGCATCTACTATATGCTATGGCGCCGTTTTAGACACTGAGGATAAAGCAGTGATCAAAACAAGCAAAAATCTGGGCCCTAATAGAAGTTACATTCTAGGTCTTTGCTATTGTCTGGATGTACGTATCTCTCCGCCCTCCCCCCACCATACACACAAATTCATATGTTGAACTCCTACCTCCTGGTGTGATGGTATTAGGAGTGGAGTCTGGAAAGTGATTAGGTCACGAGGGTGGAGCCCTCAAGAATGGGATTAGTGCTGATATAAAAAAACCTCAGAGGGCTTACAGCAAGAAGACAGCAGTTTATGCCTGGAAGGAGTTCTCACCAGACCGGGAATCTGCCGGCACCTTGATCTTGGACCTCTCAGCCTCCAAAACTGTGAGAAATAAATGTTTGTCAGCCACCCAGTCTCTGTTTTTGTTATAGCAGCCCAAATGGACTAAGATGATCTTATATTCCTGATCCTTAATTCTGATTTTGCTGGCTGATTTCCTTTAGTGATCTGTATTCTCTGTTTCTGACCCCAGCCTAGCAACTTAATTAACTCCATTTAACCCCATCATTCTAGTTTAGTGGAAAGAGCCTAGACAAGAATGGCACATATGTGGCAAACATGCAGCTACTCTCAGACACTGCCAACCCATCATGGAGACATCCTGCAGTCTCAGAACCCTTCTGAACACAGCTGTAAGGGCAGACACTGCTCAATGATCAAACCTGGCATAAGAGATGAATTCTACTTGCCATCTATATTAATTGTCTATTGCTTCTCTAACAAATCACTGCAAACTTAGCAGCTTAACACAACATTCATTATCTCATAGTTCTGTAGGTCAGACATGCAGGCGGCTTTGCTGGGTTCTCTGCTTAGTGTGTTATAAATCTGAAATCAGATGTTGGTGGACTGGCCCCTTAATTAGAGGCTCTGGAGAAGAATCCATTGCAAGCTTATTCAGGTTGCTGGCAGAATTCCTTGTAATTGTGGACCCAAACTCCCTTTTGCCATATAACTTAACCGCGGGAATAACATCAAGGGACAAAGGTTATGGAAGCCACCTGACAATTTTTCCTTGTCACATCATCCTTAGCTTAGGTCTACTGTATACCTATAATTTTAAATAGTCTGGACAGAGTCAGTCTCACTGGCAAGGACATGAGCAAACAGACTACATGGATGTCATAGGAACATCCACAGTTAGAGTTATAAATGCAGAGGGGAGGGACCAAAGTCTGTCACATACTACGATTTTGGTCAAAGGGTTAAATAAGGGTGTCAGAAGCCCAAAGAAACCCCCAACTAGAAGAAACGTCTAAGAGTTTCCGGCCTGTCAGTATAAAAATGGGAATTAAGAAGTTGATTTTCCTAGTGGGGCTCCCCCTCTGGTTAGAAAGGTACAGATACGACATTGGGGAATGGCTCAGTAAATATCTGTTGAATGAAAACATTAACAATATTTAAACCTCACATGTGTGGCTTTGGAATGCAGTCTGTACCACAGACTTCCTACTTTCAGACTGAAGAGCTCCCACTGGCACTGCACAAGCATTAAGAAATCGGGCATCTGTTATTTATGCGGCAGATGTATTGCAATCTCTTTTCTTATCCATTTCTTGTCACTTCCTAGCTGTGGCACTTTGGACAATTAACATGAGCTTCAGTTTTATCATCTACATTTCATCTTATAGTTAGTTACTGAGCAAGCAGATAAATGACATGTGTAAAATGCCCAATAATAGTGCCCAGTACCTACTAAGTAATCGATAATGGGTTACTGTTATTATTATCAACATTCCTATTAATAAAAATAGCTTCTGAGTGTGAGAACCATGAGCTTCACTCTCGCCTCATTCTCATATACAACTCTATTTTTTTTTCCTCCTTTTTCCCTCTCTGACATAGGAAGAATCAAATTTAGTACACAGATCCAAGAAAGAACTTGAGATGATTTTGTGGAAGGCCATTTAATAACACTGCTGTCCTGAAGTTTGACTTCTTTCCTTCTGGTGCTAAATATGTTAACTCCTTTTTTTCCCTTTCCACCACCACCCAGCAAGCAGACTCTCCATTGACCCGTCTGAGTGACTCATACTGTTTGCTGTGATGCATCTGGAGTTTCTCACAAAACTGCCTTCTCCCAAACCTACGCAGATTTGTGCCATCAGCAAATTTCACCAACTTGCCAGTGAGAATTGACATTTACATACTCACAGCTCCAAACAGCAGTGACCAAGCCAGTGAATTTCTAATGAAAAAGATGTTGGTCCCCGGAAGTAAATATTTGACAGCTGAAAATTTCCAGAAGACAGAATCATTTTAACCCAATCTCAGCCATTTTCCTTCTTTGTCTGTTTCTCTCTTCCCTTCCACTTTCCCCCCCAACAGATCTGCAATTGACTACCAGGGTTTCTAGAGCACCAGCAGAGAAAGGTAAAAAAAGGATGAAGGTAAATGAATCATCTGACAAGGTTTATTATAATATTGGTGGTTATTTGCAGAGGGAAAATTGCAGAATGCCTTGCTCTCCAAAGTACTTGACAGCACAGACAACAATTTACAAAGATGTATGTTGCTGCTGGGTTGAGGGCAGAGTTACTCATGTCTGCCCAGTCTCCTCTGCCTCTTCTTCTGGAAAGAACAGCTCGAGTTTTCCTTGGTAGTATAGTTCCTCCCCAGCTTTGGTGAAAATGTCAATCAAATTCCATCCCCCCTACCCACTACCCTCTACCAGGCACATGACTCCCATCAAGCCAACTTAGTGTCTCTCTCTTTCCCATGACTGAGGATTTTCAGCAAAGAGGCACAAGATGGAAGAATCTGGACCAACAGACATCAGTTCCTGTTCCCTTGATTCTTAGGTCCTATTTTCCTGAGGTCTGCGTTGCTTTGAATCTGTGAGACATTCATATCCCTCTTTTTTTATATTTTGAAGCTACCAGAATCAATCACTTTCCGTTGCTTGCAATCGCAGGACAGAAATGATATCAACTCTAAATTCAGCCTTCCAAGGAAAGAGAACCAGTTAAGAAAAACAATAAAATGATATGCTGTTTATTGCAAGTGAGGAGCTATTTTCAAGACAGTAGTAAAACTTGGATTTTGGACATCTTAGGGTTAATGATTCTCACTTCTTCTGCCAATTACTGGGGAAGAATGGGGGTTAGGGAGAGGCAGAAGGGCACAGATGTAACTGATAGACCAACACTCTAAAGGGATTAATTAAGCAAGGCTAGTGGGTTTTATCAGCATAAAGATTGAAAGGAAAAGAGATGTATGTCAAAACTATCTAGAGATGAATTTGCAAGAGTACAATAGTGGAGACATCTTAGTTAGGGGTTAGGCTTTAAAGTCGTCCGATAAGGCAAAAATAATAGAATCACAATTAACTCACCCTTTGAATTACCAATGAGATACAATGTAACTGATGATCCCATACAAGGAGATAGTAATATAACTGTTCTACATAGACTAGAATGTACAATGTGTAATAAGAGTACATATGCAAAGTATAACTTTATATTGCTAATTACATAAGAAAGAATCTAAAACATGTGAAATCGCTATGTGTGAGAAGCCCACGCTACAAAAAGCAAGTGTTTTTTTTTTTTTTTTTTTTTTTTAAAGCAGAGGCGCAACTCCTGTCTCACACAGAATGTGGGCACAAACAAACCTTATGAACAGAATGGCAGGCAGAATCACCTGTGGCACTTTAAGTGCTTTTATTTTGGAAAGGGAGGGTTGATGGTCAAGTATTTAGTCAATGCAAGGTAAAAGTATATCTAATACAACGCCTATAAACTTAAGAGGCTGTTTACTTTATCATGGGGACCTGGCTGCAATTAGGTAAGCTACTACTAGTTTGGACAGAATTGCAAACGATTGAGTCTTTGGAATTGGACTTCCCTGGACCTTAAGAACTAAGATATACAGATTATTTTAAAGTTCTTTACTTGTGTTTGCCCTTTGATTTAAAAAAAAAAAAAACAACAACTCTATAAAAACATTTTGACAAAATTCTAAGGTAGAATTAGCAAATAAGTGGAACTAAATACACAATTTGGAGGCAGAAGTAAATACAAAAATGCAGGTAGAAGGATGTGACTTACTGGTCACAGAATCACAAAATCATTTAGGCCCGAAAGAGGCCTTAAAGATAATAAAATTTAACTTTTTAAACTATAATGCCCATTGCATAGTAGGCACTAAGAAATGCCTATTGAGAGAATTAATAGCTTAATTTTTTTAAATGAGGAAACAACAGTGATTAAAATGATTCTTGACTTCATTTTTTTTTTTAAAGAAAAAGACAAAAGGGGAAGAAGACAGGGAAATATTTTTTTAAGTATGAGAAAATAAAAAGTAAAGCTCTTCTTCACAAAACAATGCTAACTAAGAAATGCGGAATGAAAAATAGAATTAAAAATCAACATTTTGCTACCCTCAGTATAATAACTGATTCAAACGAGGATCATCAATGAATGCAACAACAACTGGGTGGAAGGTTTTGGGGAACAAGGTAGTTACACAGATTATTTATGAACTATAATGGGGGAAAGTTACCACTACAATGGAGAGATCTGGCAGACACTCCCTTGATCAAGTGATCACACTAAGTATTGCCAATTATAGGACAAAATGACATAATCTACCTCCATATGTGATACAGGGAAGTACACAGCATCACCCATGCATATTCTTGCAAAAAAAAGGTCTATCCTCATTTCATTCATAAGGAAACAATCAGACAAATCCAGAGTGGGTCATTCTACAAGAAAACTAGCTCAGACTCTTCAAATAATATCAATGTCATAAAAGAAAAAAGGGGAGAAATTTTTCTAACTTATAGGAGAGTAGGGGACAAGACAAGCACATGTAACATGTAAATCTTAAATGGATCCTGGACATTTTTTAAGGCAAGAAAAGACATTTGGGGGAACACTGGAGAAATCTGAATATTGACTATATATATTATTGAATTAATATGACATACCTCAGATATGATAAGGTTATGGTGGTCAATTAGAAGTATATCCTGGTTCATAGCCTACATATACTAAAGTTCTTTGGGGTGAGGATCATTAATTACATCTGCAAATTACTTTCAAAGGATTCAGCTCTGAAAAAGTATACACGTGCACACACACAACAAGAAAGCAAAAGTGGCAAAATGTTAATGATTGGTGACTCCAGAGGAAGGCATAGGGGATGTTCCATGTGCTGTTTTCATTTCGGTAATTTTTGACATTTTTCAAAACAAAGTTGGAGGGAAATGAAGAATCAGATTCCGAGACATCTTTAAATGACATACCCAAATCACTGGAAAGATTATCAATTATAGCTTAGTTTATCCCTTGGTTTTCCCTCGGGCTTGAATAAAAGATATTCTCATTAACCCAGAAGCTGTTAAAATTCAAGGCCTCATAGGACTGCAAGAACCTATGTCAAAAGTTTTTGCAGCTGGAACATATAGAGAACACTTACAACTCAATAATAAAAAGGCAACCCAATTAGAAAACTGCCAAAAGGTGTTTCTCCTAAAAAGATATACAAATGACCAATAAGCACATGAAAGCATAATCGAGATCATTAGCTGCTAGGAAAATGCCAATTAAAACCACAATGAGACACCACTTCCCAACCTCCGGAATGGCAGTAATTGTAAAGACAGACAATGATAAGCACTGAAGAAGATTCGGAGAAACTGGAACCCCACACACTGCTGGTGGAAATGCAAAATGTTGCAGCTGCTTTGGAAAACAGTGCAGCCGTTCCTCACAGTTAAGCACAAAGTTACCCTGTGATACAGCAATTCCATTCCTCTCCTGGGTATAAATCCAAGAGAAATGAAAATATATGTAACACGCAAAAACTTGTACACAAATGTTCATGTCACCATTATTCCTAATAGCCAAAATGTGGAAGCAATCTGAATGTTTATCAGGCGTAGTATATCTCTACAATAGAAGATTATTCAGCAATACTGACATATGCAAAAATAGGAATGAACCTTGAAAACATCATGCTAGGTGACAGAAACCAATCACAAAACGCTACAGAGTATATGATTCCATTTATAGAAAATGCTCAAAATATTTAAATCTATAGGGAGAGAAAGTAAGATTAGTGGTTGCTAGGGGCTCCGAGGAATAGAATAGGGAGTGACTGCTAATAAGTATGGGGTTTCTTTTAGGGGTCATGAAAATGTTCTAAATTAGATTTTAGTGACAAGTTTACAATCCTGTGACTATGCCAAAAAAAAATTGTACACTTTATATGAATATTATGGTATGCAAATTATATCTCAATAGAACTACCTTATGTATGTGTGTATATATAGACACAGTTATGACCCAAAAAGTGTTTGCAGGCTGCCTTCCCTCTAATGTTTGATATTTCTAACATGTGATTTCTTTGTGTCTGCTACAACTCAGAGTTAAGTCCCTAGTTCCTCTTCTTAATACCCTAATGTAGACCTCTGGCTAAGTGGACAAAAAAGAAATACAGGAAGTGTAACTTGCCTTCTTCTCAGCATCAGTTAGACTAAGTCACGCTGAGTTCCATCCTCCCACACCAGGAACATAAGCACTGACTGATCAGCTGGGACCAAATTGTCCCTGGGCAATGATCACACGTACAGGATTAGGCTCAAAAGTGCTATCTGCGGCAGCCAGTTTCTGAAGCATCTGCTTTCTAGATGAATTAGGAGTGTCAAAATTAAGAAAGAAAGAACCAGGTTTTTAAAGGGATAGAAAGTGGTTTATGTGCTGAGGAGAAAGGGGGAAAAGGAAGAGAAGGAGAGCAATGGGACAGGCAGGTAGGAGGAGAGAGTTGTGTGTGAGAGGCAGGAGTAGTCACCTGATGCTTCAGTCCCTCCAGCAACCTATCTTCCTCCTTCTGGAAATAGCTACCTGATTTTTTCCTACAGGAAATCTTTCTTTCTCTGTCTACTTGATTTGGGTGGTGCTGAACCTCAGTTCCAGAGGGGACCCCATAACTTGGTTTAAGCCAATCAGTGCATTCATTCCTCTTCCTGCCACAGTGATTGCAATGTTCAGGGACAGGCACATGACCTAACTGGCAAAGAGATTTGGACCCAGGATTTCTGCTGGAAGTTCTGAAAAGAAAAAGAATCCATGAAGACTTTAAGCCAAGATTACCTAGTGGCAATCTAGCCACCACAAGGGGAATACTTACTTGCATGAGATGAGGGTAGGTCCTCATATCATGTTGGGACCCTGATCTAGAATACGTGACAGTTTGAACTACTGAGTCAATGATTCTTCTCACCTCCCTTTTTTTTCTCTTAAACCAATTTGATTAGTGTTCTGCCTCTTGCAATATAAAGAATTCTGCTTAACATGGAAAGATTTCAGTAAAGTTCCACCGGTGATTCTCCCAATGGCCACACAATGACAGGAAATCTATCTGTGATGGTTAAATTTATGTCTCAAGTTGGCTAGGTCATTGTATACAGATACTTGGTTAAACACAATTCTATATTTCTATAAAGGTATTCTTGAGATTAATATTTAAATCAACAGACATTGAGTAAAGCAAATTACTCTCCATAATGTGGCCAGGCCTCACCCAGTCAGTTTGAAGGCCTTAATAGAAAAGACTGACCTCTCTGGAAGAAGAGGAAATTCTATCTGCAGCCTACTTTCGTACTCTTAACCATAACTCTTCCCTGGGTCTCCAGCCTGCCAGCCTACCCTGAAGGTTCTGGACTGCCAGCCTCTGCAATTACCTGAACCGATCCTTTAAAATAAATCTAAATCAATCCAGAAAGACAAACAGACAGACAGATGGACAGACAGACAGGGACAGAGACAGAGAGAATATTTCTCTAGAAAACCCTAACACATAACCAAATGAGGATCCTGGGATAACATGTTGGATTTCAGAGTTTTAAGTGAGAAGAGCATGTTAGCATCCATTCACCCAACTCTACCTCCATCTCCAACAATAATCCTACCACTGCACACCAGGTTCTGTATAACATCCTTTGTTCCCATCAGTTTAATTATCTAACATACTATTCCCACTTTACGGATAGAGAGGTCAAAATTCTGGGAATTGAGAGACCCAGGAATCCAATTCAGGTCTCCCTAGGTCTACCCCAAAGACTTCGACCACTAGCAAGCTGCCTGCTTTCTAGGAGGAAACTCCTGAGGATGCTTTTAGAGTTGGGGCAGCAGATTTAAAGTTATAAGGAGAAGCAAGACCACACCCATACCCAGACCCGCTCCACCTTTCCCCCAGCACTGCTTCCCTGTCCGGTTCCCTTTGTCAATTTAAACACCTACTTGTGGGAGGTGCTGATCTAGAGTGAGTCACTGAGTCACACAACCATGGTCCCTGCCCTTGGAGAGCAGGAGCCACACTCCAATTCCCAAAATGCTGATGTGGCTCACTGTATTGTGTTAACAGACTCACACCCTCTCTACCTTTCCTCAGTCAGGGCTTGATTTCCTAGCAGGTCTTTTCTGTCAGCTGCAGCTTTAGAGTAAGCCACCAGAACAGGAGAGAGAAGAGGCTGGCGGCAGATTCCCTCTGAGATCTAAGCAGAAGTGTTAAAGACTCTGTTGGGCCAGAATGGCAGGCATCCACTTCCTTCCTCCTTATGATGGCAGAAGTTGTTTCCAAATGTTTGTCATGTATCTCCCACCTCCATGACATATGCCATATCCAAACTACCTTTAATATTATTTATTCAGCATAGTTTTAACCTGGCTCCTTGTTTCATGAAAATAAATCTCTTTGAAAGGGGAGTTTTATACAATAATCACATATGGAAACTATTTTTACTTGCCATAAATAGAAAAAATCTTGGAAAAAATAAAACTTAAAACCTGTTCAATTTTACTAGACACACTTGTCCGTCAAAAGCCATGAGTCTGTGGCTCATTCTTCTTTTGTTTAAGGTAAAAAAGGAGATTACAATACAGAGGTGGTAAAGACCTGTTAGCTAGTGTCTTTGAATCATCAGGTCAGACTAAATGCTGTGTCATTTGGCTGGGGAGTATATGTAGCACTTTAGGTCAGCAAACCTTTACTGAACACCTACTTTGGGTCAGCATCTGTGCTGGTGACCCTTGACAAACCATTTTAATGAGTTCTCCTAGGAATGGTTAAATGAAAAAAAAAAAAATTGGCATTTAATTCAATTATGCTTCAATATTAAGTAAAGTGTATTTCCAGATGCTCCTATTTTTAAATGCCAATGCAAGTACAGAGTTTTCTTTCCTTGTTTGTTTATGCACCCTTCAAAATATATATTCAATTAATGTATCTAAAACTTTTAATCATAAAGATTATTAAACTGGCATTCCACTGCAAAAAAAAAAAAAAAAAAACCTACTAGTACCAACTCAGACTTTCTCCTTAGGTTTGTGGGAGAATTGAAAATGTATTAACTTTTCACTACATACTTAATTTTTACTTAATGCCGAATTTGTACATCAACTAAAACCAACTTCCTCACTACCTGAAAACATCTCAATGCCATATAAAATCATTTGTAAACTACTGTGACATGTGTCCTATTTTGGGGAACACAGATGAAGAGAAAATACAATACCTGGGTTGAATTCCTGCTCTGCCAACTACCAGCTGTGTGGCTTTAGGCAGATTACTAACCATCTCTGAATTGCCAATTCTTCATCTATAAAGTGAGTATAACAATATTAACTTTTTATGGGTGTTGGGAAATAAAAGAGTATAAAATATGACAAGGGCCTAGCTTAGCACTTGGTACACAGTAGGCACACAATACATATTGTCATTCTTTGATGAGTGTTGGCATCATTGCTAACACTGAGAAAGCTGCTTCATGTCAGGGATGAGAACCTAAATGCCCACAGGGGCCGAGCAAGTCACATGAAAGCGCGCAGCATCTTGGGTGGTGTCCTAATAAAATGGAAACCCAGCTAAGGTTGCATCTAAAACATGCAGCTGCTTGCTCGGTCTCAGCCGACTACAGTGATTTTAAAAGCAAGTAACATTTGTTAAGTTATTTATCTCAGGGTCTAAGGGCTTTCCATATACTAACTCATTTACTCCTCCTAACCCTAGGAGGAAAGTACTATTATCATCCTCATGTTATAAATGAGCAAACTGAGGCACATTAAGATTAGGTAACTTGTCTGACCCTGCCCAACTAGGACGTGGCAAGGCCAGATTTAAAACCCAGGCATTCCATTTTCAAAGCCACTCATTCTCTAAGGGCAGTGAGTGATTGTCAAGCTTTAGGGATCATCAGAATCCCCTGCAGTCCTTGTTAAAATAAATACTGCAAGTGATTCAGCAGGTCAGGAGTGGGAAGGACTGAGAATTTGCATTTCTAACGAGTTCCCAGGTGATGCCAATCCACTGATCCAAGGACCACTGTTCAGGCTATCCTTTCTCTCCAAGGCTGGTCCAATGTTCCAGATCTTCTGACTGAATTTCAAGAGAAGCCAGAAATGTGGTCTTCTGTATGAAGGCTCACATATTTATATGTTGGCTACTAATTCAATATTTTTAACAATACTATGCAAGCCAACGACAACAAAAAAAAAACAAGCCAGCAAGCCAAATTTGGCCTCTAGGCTGTTGTTGCCTTGTGATTTCTGCTTTATGCATCCAAAGCATTTTAACACATTTACGCCACAAATATGTACAGAGCACCTGCTACATGCCAGGGGCCATTATGGGAGCTGGGGATAGATGAGGAAGACAGGTGAGAATGTCTCTCTTTGTGGAGGATACAGCTGGGGTGAAGGAGTAGAGGAGAATGAAGAAAAAAACTAAAATAAAAAACATCTTTCCAACGATGGTAAGCTCTCTAAAAAACAACAAAACCCACCAGGGTGATAGGCTGGGTGATTTCCTTGGTTATTTACAACTCTACGAGGAAGAAGGAAAGTATAATACTCCTCTATTACAGATGAGAAGCAGGCAAAAAAAAAAAAAAAAAAAAAAGAAAAGAAAAGAAAAAAAACAGTTGAATTATGCACAGCAGCTAATGTCCTCCAGGCCATGAAGGTCAGGCCAGAACCACACCACTGCCTGACTTTCCTGCTAATATCGATTCTATGACATCATACCATCTCCCATGGATTGTTTACCTCATTCCAAAGTATAGAAGGTCAAACGCCAGTATTTTGCAGTCTGCCTCTGCAGGTGAAATTTACTTTAATTGTTTAATTGCTACTCTGGCAAAGGCTGCCACAGACTCATTTTAGAACTCGGCACAGGTGTGCTCTGTGGCTGATGTTCTATTTTCAAGGACGAAAGGAAGGAATTAGGGAACCTGATGTCTTCTGCTTCAAGAGTTAAGATGAAGTTATTTTTTCCCCCCAATCAACTCTTGTTATCTCATTTCAATTTTCCAGTGTGTCTTCTCATCACAAATTAAACTGGGTTGCCAAATCCCAGAGCAACAAAAATGGAAAGGAAGTTGGGAGGAGGGGAAGAAAAAGTTTTGGAGTTTATTAAAAAAAAAAAAAAAAAATGTTTCTATGTCCTTGAAGTACAGTCATTATATAAGGGAGCTGTATGTGATGATGACCATGAAAATGATGAGGATGAGGATGAAAAATTACGATAGTGATGATGATAATAAAAATGACCATGATGACCTTGTCTGGCCCTTACCAAATACTCAGCAGTTAAAGCCCCAGGCTTCTACTCTGATGTAGGTAAGTAGCCCTAGGCCTATTTTACACATTAAAAAAGAAATATTTTAAAAAGCCTAAATGAATTCCTTAAAATAGTTACTGCATTCTTGATTCCAGTAGTTAATTCAAGTTCAACAAGCCATCCATTTTTTTAAACACTTATAAAACAGATATGCTGACTTTACATGTGCTTTAATTATTTTCAAGTCAGTACTAAGAAGATGAGCAGTCGCCGGCGGCATGTGCCTTTACAAACTTGACATGGAATGAAAACATTGAGGCAGAGAGAATTGACAGAGAATAGCAGTAAGTAAGTTCCAGAGCCCCTCCTACTATACCGTGGCCTGTCTAAGAAATCAACAACACAGGTCAAACTTTGAGGGTCCTGGAAATAAGCAAAGGTACTGGGTGAGAAGCAACCCATCAAAACCCTAAGGTACACACCTAGCTATTTGTGCCAAGGCTCTATGTTCTCTGATGTTTCATAGGTAGAAAGAGGCAGCAGAGGTGAAATTCAGTTTAAGTATTAGTTGCAGTGATCAAGTCAGAAGCCCTCGGGTCCCATTTTCCTTGTGGAATGAAGGTGATAAGGATAATCACAGCTGCCCTATCTATCCTCTGGCTGCCCAAGATAAAATAAAAAAAAACACACCGGAAACTGTAAAGGAACAATCAAATAAAAGCATGGGTATTATTATCACTATAGTCTTCCCAACTGGATTTGTGAGCTACATGTGTATGAAGAAGACATCATCTTATATTCCCATGTACCTCCCTCTTAACACATATTCTTTGTACTTCTAACCACATTATTACCACATAATAACGTCAAACGCAGAGTAGAGGCTCTGTGCGGTTTGCTGGTTTTCAAAGATCTCTTACAAAAGAGTTTGCCTAAGGTTTTCATCAGTCAATATATTTGAAATCTGATTTGATTGGCAACCCTACAAAATAAACAGTATATCAGTTCTAGGATAGAAACAGTACCCTTTTTGTTGAGCTTTTTGCATTTATTTTCTCGTTCAATCTTCCCAGTAGCCCTTCAAGATTGGTATAACTAGCCTCATTTTTGCAAGAGGAAACTGAGACTGAGAGTTTAAATAACTTGTCGCATTTCACACAACTACTTAGGAGCAGAGGCAAAATTTTACTCCAGATCCATCCAATTACAAAGCTCCTGGATTCCTCCTCAAGTCATGCAAATAAAGCTTGGTGCGTGATGGACACAGCTATGGTTCTGAATGCCCATTATACTTCAGCTTCTCAATGTACTTGTATACATAATGATTATCTCAGTCCTTTCTACAAATATTTCTTACAATATTCCTCATTCTTCTGGACAAATATTCAAAATATAAATCTCAATCCTATCAACACACAGGAAACCTTTCTCATTTATTCTTCAAATTCTAGAACTTTTCGTGCAGAATGGACGATTACTGCACAATTGAATGGCATCTTCAGCCAGAACAATGGTGCTCCATCTTTATATCTTAGCTTGCCTTAATGACCAAATACCTGAGGCAGCTTGATTAAAATGCATATTTCCAGGCTCCCTGCTGTTCCATTATGATTCAACCTCCTTAAAGAGGAGCCTATGAATCTGAGTTTTAATAAACTCCATGGTCCTTCAGATGCAGGTGTGTCTCAGCCCCAGAAGCAGTGGGGATTGGGAACCAAGATCCTAGCTCTGTGATACAGTTGCTGTGAAGCCTTCGACAATTCACCCAACCTCTTTGGATTTTTGTCTATGAAAAGCAACTCTGTCTTTCTTGGGTATCCCTGGCCCCCACCCTTTTGGGGCCTGCTGAGTCTTGTTTGCTACAGATCTTTTTGATGGGTGACACGATCTTTTTGTAAATGGTCACTGTGTCACCTATTATCCACTAGGATGTCCAGTATGCCCTTTCATTCTTAACTGCTGAACAGGCTCCAGACAAACACTGTAAGGGGGCCCAGGCCCGCCACAGCATTTGTGGGCGGGCAACCAGTCATCCTTGCAGGGCAGAGCTACCAGCAATGACTGTCTGTTCAGCTAACCCCCTTCTACGGATGTTTAAATGTCTGCAAGAGGCATCTTCCTCATCAAATAAATGTCACTAAGAAGGCAGGTCATAGGGTGCTTGCCAGAGGAGGTGCCTCAACACCTATACAAAAATAAATAAATAAATAAATATATATATATATATATAAAATTAAAGATTGGCAGGAGAAGGAAGATCATCTTCTCCTTGAGGCTGTAGTTTCCCAACCCTACCTGTGCAGTAGGACAGACTGAGCTGTAAAATATATATACATTCTTGTGCCCCCACTTAGAGACTTTTATTGAAAGGGTCTGGGGTGGGACTTCCAGCATTTGTCCTTTTGAAAGCTCACCAGGTGAATCTACTGTGCAACAGGAATTGAGAACATTGCCTTCAAGGACCTTCAAGTGCTGGCATTAGGAAGGAACTGACCCCTTTCCCCCTCCAACACAGGGCTCTTTCCTTAGCTGGAACACAACTCAAGTACAACTAGAACTAGGTGTTTAGGCTAGTGGTCTCCACAGTGTATTAACTGACAATATTAGAGTTTATTTTTCAGTCGATTTTTACCTAAAACTTAGGGGATTAAACTTTACAGGAGACATGCTTGACACTGGGCCCTCATTCGATTTTGCTGTCAGATGATTATGTGACATGCCTCCTGAGTTGCATTAATAGCAACCTAAGAGAAGTGTGGGAATGCTACAATATGGGACAACTGACATTGGGCATATCAAGCATAGCATACTGTGACATATTATTGAGTTTGACAAGTTAAATAGATTTATGGATTGTGACTATCTGGTGTATTTGAACTAACTTTTACAAATGACCTAAACAGATTACTAGAAAAAATCCAGAGTATAATTGTCTAATGCGAGCACAAGAAATTGAGAAAATGGTTGTGTTGGTGCATCTTCTACTCCTGGCATGAGTTCCTTTGATGCCACAGTACAAAGTAAAAACAACAACAAGGAGAACAAACCATAATTTGGTTTAAAAATGTAAAAATGACCAAGATGGCTTTTTGAAGTATGGATTTTGCATACTACTATTAACTATGAACCTTGATTTATGTATAAATCATGCTTTGAAACACAGATAGCTTTCACTTTGCACAATTCCTTATGCACGAATTTCAGTTACTTCAGTTTAGTTAAATAACATCAGTCTACTATTATGGTTCAAATTTTAGTTCATGGTATATTAACTGTGAGTAATTTGCATAAGGTCCAAACTTCACTGCTTCCACCCTATGTAAATCACTATGTAAATAACAGATGCACATTGCGATAAGTAACCAATCACATTACTTCTTTCAAAATCTGTCAGTGACTTGTCACTGAGCATCCATTATTCAGTTTATGCGCTGACAGTAAAGCACGTAGTTGTGTCGCCTTCTTGTCTCGAAGTGATATTCCCATGTGACGTTTTACAAAAAGGAGTGAATTGGCCACCAACACTGAAAGTGCAGCACAAAGAAATAAAAAGTAATCATGCTGGGAGTAAAATTCAAATAAAATATGAATGGAATTATAGAAGAAATAGCTGAACATAAAGTCAAGAGATTCTGGATATGAACCCAGAAGATTTAATGAAGATGACAACATAAATAGGAAAATAGTTGTGCCAAAGAAGAAAGAATAAAGATGTATGTTCCAGAGGAAGTGGCACATGACAAAAAAAAGTTCACATTAAAGGAGCTATCAGAAACATCCCATGAAACCATGAAGCATAAAATGGAAAGTGAGCCTGACTTAGAAAGGAGTATGACAATTTGCCATGTTATAGAAAAGATGTTTGCTCTGTATCATAGTTATGAGAAGAGGAAGAGCACTATCGAAACTACTCTTTACAAGTGTGACAAAGAAATAAAACATTTTAATTCTCAATGTTTCTAATATTTTAAATTACAGTGTACTAAATATTAGTTTTACATTTTTTCTTCTTTCTCTGCATTTATAACAAACAGTAAAAGAGTTTTTACTGTTTTGAAAAAATTTTTAAAGGTCACAGTATAATTGTAATTTTCCTCACTGCTTATTAAGATTGCTTTGCAAAGTTTCAGCTTGCATGGTTATTTTTACAGTCCCATACTTCTGTGCAAAGCAAGTACTGACTGTTTTAGCTAATCATAGGAGTATATGTATATGATTTATTGATAAGTTAATATACACAGTTTGGCAGTCTGTGTTCAAACATTGTCTACTGCAAGGATATGCAATTAAGAGTTTGGAGACCTAGGGTGGCTCCATAGTGTAGTGGTTAGCACGTTTGCTTTACACGCAGAAGATCCTGGGTTCACATCCCTGATAGAGCCATGGACCATACCCCGGATGTGCCAGGCCCCAGGTGCACGCCGCGAGTGTGTAGGAGGATATGCCCCACCTTCAGAGATCCAGTTCTTAAGGAGAAAAAGGTAACATCCATAGGTCAGGGGTGGAAGTGGTGGGGGGAATTTAAGAAAGGAGAAAAAAAGTTTGGACACCTCTAGCTCGGACGATGCTTGTTGGAGAACACAGCACAGCGAAAGGGAAATGACCACATTAACAAGGAACTAGATAATCCATGTCTTACAGTTCAGCTTTCTCATCTTCCACCTGATGCAAGCCTTTCCTCCCAAACTCCAGTGTTCCCCCAAGCATCAGAAGCCATCCTGAACACATTTTACCTGGGCATGACCTCTAGGACCTCTACCACCTTATCCTCAGAAAGACATAAACCAGGAGCTTGTTAGAAATACTGTATCTCAGGCCCCACCCAGAGCATACCGAATCAGGATCTACATTTTAATAAGATCCACAAGTGATTTTTGTATTCTAAACTTTGAGACATACCACCTTAGACTTCATGTCAAGCCTCAAAGGCAATTCAAGGGCCAGGCACAGAGAGGGATTCCCTGTCATATACCTAAGGACTGAAGTCTATTACTGGTCTATATATTTTTAAGGACATACTGCTTCTCTAGATAACTGATATCACTCACAAAAACAATAGCAATAACAACAACAGCAACAGCAAACATTTGTCAAGCACTCACTCTATGCTAGACAGTATGATAAACCACCTATATCCTCTCATGTAATACTCACATGATATGTAAAATGGGATTATACTATTCTCCCACATATATGTGGCAGCAAAGTTGCACAGGACCTAGGTGATGATGGAGGTAAGTGAGAATTTGGAGCTGCCTGTATATATGAGCCTTAGAGGGCTGGGGGCAGGTGAGTGAGTGAGTGAGTGAGTGTGTGTGTGTGTGTGTGTGTGTGTGTGTATGCTTTAATCACAGCAAGAAAAGTCATTTTCTTTAGACTTTCTCTGAACTACTTCCCTGAGTTACTGCCTACAACTAACAATTAGAACCACCTCAACTGGGGGCAAAAGTCAAATGGCTGTTTTGCAGAAATTGACAAATTTTGTATGAAAATTCAAGGGACCCAGAAAAGCCAAAACAATCTTGAAATAGAAGAGCAAAGTTGGAAGACGCATTTTCCCATTTCAAAACTTATTATAAAGCTGCAACAAGAAAGATAGTGGAGTACTGACATAAGAATAGACATGTAGATTAATGGCATGGAATTGCAAGCCCAGAAATAAACTCATGTACCTATTGTCAAGTGATATTTTGGAAATGGTGCCAATACAATTCAATGAAAGAAGCAATAGTCTTTTCAAAAAATGGTCTTGGGACAACTGGATATCCACATGCCAAATAAAGAAATTGAACCCCTTCTTCACACCAAACATAAAATAAAAATTAACTCAAAATGGATTTTGAGTTATAAATGTAAGAACTACAACTATGAATTCATAAGAGAAAACATAAGAGTAAATCTTCACAACCTTGGAATAGGCAAGGATTTCTTATTTATGACCCCGTATCACAAGTGACAAAAGAAAAATATAGATAACTTGGTCTTCATCACAATTAAAACCTTTGTGCTTCAAATGATACCATCAAGAAAGTGCAAATACAGTCTGCAAAATGGGAGAAAATATTTGTAAAGCATATGTCTTATACGGAACTTATAATTTGTAAGTAGAATATACAAGAACACTGAAAGTTCAACAATAAAAAGATTTTAAAAACTTGATTAAAAACAGGTGAAGGATCAAAATAGACATCTCTCTGAAGAAGATAAGCAATGGCCAGTAAGCACTAGGATGATTATAATCAGACAAAGTATTGGTGAGGATGTGAAAAATGGCAACCTTTATACTGCTAGTGAAAATGTAAACTGGTACTTTTACTTTTGTTACTGGGACAAAACAAGCCAAAAGAAGAGATGCATGCAGGTTTTGCAAAGAAAGTAAGATTCATTTAGAGAGTTGCAAGTCTCAAAGACACAGATGAGCTACTGCCCTCAACAATCAATCAGTAGTCATGGAAACTAAGGAAGTTAGTGTTGTGGGTGCTACTGATTGGATAATTGGAGGGGGAAAATGTGATTGATCATTGAACCCAGTTCTGGAATCAGCCATAGACGCCATCCCATCTGTCCCGTGGCCTGGTCCCCGTGGCCTGCCTCGATGGGCCTGAAACACACCCAAAGCTAAGATATTAACCGTAGTCTAAAGTCCAACTGAAACCTATTGTCCTTGGGATCATAGACTCAAGGCTCAGTTAATCTATTTCCCAAGAGTTATTGATTAAAGGAGTGGCGGGGGGGGGGAGGGGTGGAGAGACAGGATTAGTCTTAATGCCATTATCTGGGCAAAATCAGCTTTAATCAGAGAAAAAAAACTACATTAAAGAAATGAAGTTTGTATGTGGTTACACTTTGGAACAGTTCGACCATTTCTCAAAATTTTATAGATGGAGTTACTATTTGACTCAGCAATTCCACTCTTAGGTTCAAACCCAAGAGAGAAGAAAACAAATGTCCATACAAAAACCTGTATTTGAATTATTATAGCAGCATTATTCATAAAAGCCTAAAGTGAAAACAATTAAATGTCCATCAACATTTGAATAAACAAAATGTGGTATATCCATACAATGGAAAATTATTCAGCAATAGAAGGGTGTGAAATACTGGTAATTGCTAAAACACAGATGAACCCTGAAAACATCAAGCTAAATGAGAGATGTCAGGCACAAAAGACTACATATTGTATGATTCCATCTATGTGAAATGTCTAGAATAAGCAACTCTACTGAGAAAGTAGGAGGAAAGTGAGCTGGAGAGGAAACAGGGAGTGACTGATATTGGGTATGGGATTCTTTCCTCAGATGAAGAAAATGTTCTCAAAGTAGATAGTAGTGACAGCTGCACAACTCTGTGAATACACTAATGAACAATAAATCGTATGCTTTATATGGTTGAATTGTATAGTATATGAATTATATTTCAATAAAGCTGTTAAAAAAAAAAAAAGTCAGAGGCCCAGGGTCACTGCTGTAATTTATCCCCCTCCCTCAAGTACAGCTCTGATGATTCAGGTCAGAGGCTGGGGCTCAACTGCTCCCTTAAGCCTGGCCTAGTCCTACTTCTGCATCTGCCTGCTGTTAAAAAGAGAAATCATTTTTTTTTTTTTTTCTTGAGGGATAATGAACACAATGATGGGTAACCGGGCAGTGAGTTCCCCCTCACCCCACCCAGCCCCAGGTCCTGGGTTATAATTAGTACAGTGGTCAACTCATGAGCCAGTCCTCCTTGGTAGTTTTCAATACTCTCCATGTGAGAGTTAAGTTTCTAGTTTGGGACTCCTCTCAGAGGAGGCAGGGCAGTCAGCAAGAGAAGTGAGTTCAAGTCTTAGTCTCTAAATAATCGAGCCAGAGGAAGACAGTTGGGGGAGGTGAACTGTTAATTCTGTACAAGTGTGACACTGAATTTCTCTACTTCTCCTCAACTAATTAGATTTTTATTTTAATTAGGCTGACTCCATCTGCTATCCTTTCTTAAATCCATATACTAGCTGAACATAAAATTGCATCCCAGTCTGAACTTTCTATCCAACCAGGTTTGAACAGCAAAGAGTTTAGAGAAATTAGAATTTGAAAGGGGCTAATTTGTATTATTAATAATTCAATTAGCTGAGTCTTAATGGGCAACTACATTTCACTTGTGACATTTCTCCCTGCATGAGTTAGCCCAGGAGAGGAACATTACAGAAAAATGCTAGGAATGACGCTTCCATATACCCCCAAGATTCCAGGGACATCAACTCACCAGGAAAAGCCAGGCAGAAATCTAAATGCATGACTCAAAGTGCTCAATTCCCACTGGTATTTACTCATGTTGCTTTGGAGGAACGAAGACTCTCAAATATCGGGTTTAACATAAATACGTATGTTCCCTGTGTACTTTCCAAACTTGAAATGCTGCAAGTTCTTTCCAAACTTCTAATTAAAAAGAAAAAAGGTTAATTACTCTGACCCCCTGAAAGACCAGTGCAGACCAGCAAATATGCACACACACACACAAACATGCATGCACAGAGCACCTTGCTCTAATTGTTGTGAGCGGTTTGAATTTCTCATCAAGAATCTGGCAAGCTCTCCTGCTGGGTCCTGTAGTCATTTCCAACCCCTTAGCCTTCCTCCCTCATACTTTAAGTCAGTACGTAATTTAGACCTACGTGGATTTAAAATGCAGTGGCCAATTTGTAAATAGCCCAGGGTTCTGGAGAAGGTCACTAGAATGAAAACTAGAGACACTCCCCATAAACTAAAATAAAGGGCCATAATTTGTTACACAATGTGCTTTCCTGTTCTTTTTTTCAGGACAGCTCTAAATTCCCATGGCTCTTAAGCATTAAATGAAGATGTAGTAAAGACCTTAAATTGAGGTCTAAAGGAAAAAGAGGAATATTCTTCCTCCTCCAACTCCAGTTGAAGTTCCGAATCAACTTCCTAATCCTGCTGTTTCTGGGCCAAACGCCCCCACCCTTCTCTATTCCTTTCCTAAGAACCAACTGCATCTCAGCCTGTTCCCCCTTGGCTCTGCCAGAAGGGAGCCCTCCTGCATGCCTGGGACCACCCACAGACACGTGGCTTTGTTTGGACAGGAGGACTCAACTGCAAAGAGGGAACATGTCGCCTGTTTCCAAAAGGGGCTGAGTCACCTTGGTTCAGCATTCAGATTTCAGCGACAGTTCCACCCCAACCCTCACTCCCGACTGTCTTATATGGCCAGAGTTTGGGTAGTATCTGGAATAGGGGTGTCCAAGCAGCATATTTTGACCAATGCTTGGCTGGCTAGAGCATACCTAACTACAGAGGTTTATAAAATACACTGAATTCCAGGGCCCACGCCCAGATATCCTGATTAGGTAGGTCTTGGTATTGTAATAGAATCTGTATCATCTTTATGCTTTCTAAGTAGTGTAGATAGACATCCAGGTTTGAGAACCAATGCTCTAGAACCAAGATGCTGAAGGTAAGGCCTTCGGAGAAGTGAGATGAGGGAAACATATGAGAAAAGATATGTTTCCTGGCATTAACACCATGAGATTCTTCCTGGGTGCCTTTTGAAAGAGGACCTACTCACATCCTGGTATACATGGAGTTGGTCGGAATAATAGTGTATTTTTTTCTTTAAGTAAAAACTTTGGTAGTGAACAGACTAGGCTTCTATATTCACCTCTGATACTGACAGACACAACGTCCAGTTCCTCCTCTGTGACTTAGGAAGTGAGAAATCTCAGACAAACCTGAGCCTCGATTTCCTCAGATCATAAATGGGGATGGTGAGGCTGAGGATGCTAGCTGTAATCACTAACCATTATACTGTGTACACTTCGTGCTGGCCGTTGTTCCAACATTACAGATATTAATTCGCTGGGGAATTGTGAGAATACATAAGATATTTCATATGACATGCTTAGCATACTACCTTATACACTATTAGAGAGTAGCTATTGTTATGATTTTGTGCCTTAATTAGCCAGAAAGATAACTACCTTCACTGTCACTTTAAAGGGATCAAAAATGTTGCGCTTGCCTCCAACCAGCAGTTTCCTGGGCACCACAGACCCGTCTTCCACTCTGCCCATGACTTGGTTCCTGATGTTCCCCCTATGACATGTACCTTAAGGTTCGGGCTCAAAGGGCCTTGGTTAAAATTATCCTCCTGTAGCAAAATACTTTCCTATTAGACATTCATATCTCAGATAAAATTTATTTTTCAGACAAATTACTTCTCAGGATCCTAAAGGGTTTAGGATTAAAAAAAGGAGTAGTTAAGGGAAAGCAGAAGTCAAGACTATAAACCCAGGCAAAATTTGCATATCCCCTCAAGTTAAGGATCTTCATCTTGGGATCACAGACACCTTGGAAAAGCTATTATAATCCACGCACTCTCCAAAAAATCCTGTGTAGGCATGCACACACATGTTATTTCTGAGCATTTGTTCCACTGAAGGCCATCAACAACATATGCCCTTGGAAAATTGTGACCTCTAAATTAAAAATCTCATCACGGGTTGGCAAACTTTTTCTGTAAAGAGCTGATGGTAAATATTTTCAGCTCTGCAGGTCATGTTGTTTCCATCACAATTCCTTGGCTCTGCCATTGTAGAAGGAAAGCAGCCATAGACAATAACTAGACAAATCACATGGCTGTGTTCCAATAAAACTTTATTTATACAAACAGTCATTGGTCGGATTTGGGCTGTAGTTTGCTGATCCTTGCTGTAGAGTTTTGGTAAGCCACTGTGGGTCAAAACCTACCTTGGGAACATGTAGGACTGGAGCCTTCCATGGGGTGCATGCATTCAGGCAGGGATGCCTTCCACTCTGGAAGCCCCTCAGTTTAGGCTGAATACCTGCACAGTGCAATATTCTGGGTTTCTAGGATCATGGCAGCTCCAAGAAGGCCCTGCCCACTTCTCATCCACCTCTGGTACCCAGACCCTCCAGCACTACTTTGAGCTGTTTGCATTTAAAACCTCCTTCTACCTAAATGAACCTAACTACCTAAATAGCAATAATTTTCTTCCCTAGAAAATGTAGCAGCATAAACATTAACAGGATTTGAATAAAGGTGACTAACATAGTGGTACTGGTTCATTCTAGGTAGGTCTTGAAGGGGACAGAGAAAAAGAATAGGATGGCCTAATAACACAGAGCAGGACTGGGCTGTCCTGAGTAATTACATGAGTTACTTAAGTGGGGCTGCGATAGGATAGAAAATTACCTTATTAATTTTGACAAATTTCATCAGAAAACAACACATCTTTACATGTGCCATCATTAAAATATAATCTGCAGGCAGCAGGAGGAGAAAACCACTCTATTTTCCCCTGTGGTCATGTTTTTTTAAAGAATCTTTTAAATAATATACACGGCTGTAATCAGATGCTACTGAAAGATAGATATGACATTAATAATCATGGAAAAGAGCTTGTTTCTCATCCCTCCTCTGCTAGAATTGTCCTGTCCAACATATAGGATATCCATCTGGGCTGATAATTATACAATGTTTGAGGGAGATTTTTCTACTGACTGTGTGACCGCAGACTGTCTTCTGTATCCTAAATCTGTACTTACTCTCAGATAAGCGTTTAAGTGGGGGTGTGGGTAAAGTCACCTCAACAACCAACCAGACAAAAATCACTTGATTAAAAAACCATTTGGAATTTTTCAGCCCAGCTCCCAATTCGCTTTCTTCATTTCCTGAGGAATCTCTTCTTAGTGTAAAATATTTTCCTGTTGACATGAGTGGGGAGTGGGGAGTGGGGAGTGGGGGTGGGGATGGAGGGTAGAGGGAAGGCTGTTTTCATCCAGAGAACACCATTAGCTAAAGAATAATAACTTGAAGCAGTCTGGACCTCAAACTGCAGCACAACAGGAGGAGCGCGCATTTAGTGTCGGTTTAGTCTGTGAGCCTCATGGCTACACCGTAAAAGTTTAAAACCCTGTCCCAATCTAACAGTTGTAAACTCTTGACCTTACTCAATTTAAAAACATTCCAAAGACCATTACTACAGAAGAGCTTCAGACTAAACAAGGGGATATTTCTATCATACCCGCCAGGCAAGCAGAATGTCAGAACAATGCATCCTTCATGGGACAATTTTAATTCAGCCCATCAGCTTCTTTACCACCGGAAAAGACATATTCGTCTATTCTCCAAGCATTTACATTTACTTGCTGATATGTCAAAAGAATGCTAGATGAAGCAAGCCTTTTACTAGATAAACATTTGGTTTTGATAAGGGAAGTTCTTTTCTTTTAATGGAAATGAACCACAATGCCACAATTAATTTTTTTTTCTCTGAAGGTGAGTGTGAGAGATGTCACCCAGACATCCACAACCAGGTACTACAGGCTCAGGTATTTGACACAAGGGCAGGGAGGTCTGCCCTACACTGAGAAGCCATGTTTGGTTTTGTTCTTAGAGATCTGTCTGAGTTTCCTAATTAGGAAGATGCCTGGAGAACATCAAGAGGTCAAATATTTATTTGCAGAGAAGAGGCCAGGCTTGCCTGATGTGCTCTCCCAGCGTGCAGGTGAGTCACTTTCAAAGGCAGCCAGAATCACAAGCTGCCGAGTTCATAAATGGCTGCCAACCTTAGCAGATCGGGACTCCTTCCTTAAGCGACACACATTCCCCTTCACCACCACTCCTTGGGACTCAGCATGGCACAAGGCAGGACTCTGTTCCTTGAGAGATCAGCTCCGGTAACTGTCATTTCAGAATGCCTATGAATGCTTCTTTTCCCAAGAGTTGACGCATGAGACCAGTTGTCCTAGAAAGGTTATTACCTTGAAGAATGCTGGGAGTCGAGAAGATAGATAGTTCGAACCTAGGGTGCTAAATTTAAAGTCCGGTTTCCTTGGTTGCAGAATTCTATTCCATCACTCACAGTCGGCTCTTTTTCTGCTCTCTGCCTCTCTTTCCCCTCTTCTTCCCCACCCCACCCCTATATCTTTACATCAATCCTCTAAGCTCTTCTGAATAAAAACCGACACCTTTTTTCCTTCTTAGCCTTTAATCTGTCACTAATTGGGATCAGTATTTTCCAGTTACATAAAGAGTGCCTGTGTGGCTTTATAACATATGCTGACAAATCATTTGGCAAACACTTTCTTTTGTTGCAACAAACTGCACTGTGGAGGACCGTAGCATTGGCAACCAAATATGTACACTCTTAATGAAGCAACGGAGATAAGAAATCCATCTCAATGCTGACCGTAGGCTCTGGGGAGCCAGAGTCATATTAAAAAGGGAAATAGTGATCTATTATATACGATGGATGTTTGTTGGAATGGTTTCCAGATGGATCCAGGAGGCTCCAGAAGAGAGGTTACTAAAGAATTATGCAAGGTTCACATAGGGGCGGGGGAAGGTGCTGTTAAGTCACAAACAATTTATTTTGGAGGAATTTGTCCCAGTTTTATCAATGTAATTAGGAGCTTATAGAGTGTTTCCTAAAGCAGAACAGTGCACCAGGTTAAACGACAGTAAAAGATGAAAAGCACTCTCACTTAAAAAGAGACAATGATTCATTGATTAACTCAACAGTGATTACTGAGAATTCACTATGCGTCAGGCACTGTTTTAGGCCCTTGGGATACATCAGTGAATAAAATAGAGATTTTTCCTCTTACAGTTAGTGCCAGGTGAGAGAAGGGCAGACAGACAAAAAAGTAGACCAAATAAATAAGTAAATTATATATTGTATTAGGAGGTAGTTAAGTGCTTTGCATAAAAAGAAAACCAGTACACTAGAGAGCCTGGGAATTCCAGAGGGAAATGCAATAATTTAAATAAGTTGTCCAGGTAAACCAAGCAAAGGCCTTAAGGAAGTAAAGGACTTCCAAGCAAAAAGGGCCTCTTATGTAAAGGTCTTGAGCCAAGAGCAGGCAAAGCATGTTCAAGGAACTACAAATAGCTCAGCGTGGCTGAAGCAGTGAGCCTGAGAGAATGCAGTGGTAAATGAGAATTGAGATGAACTAGGGGTGGGAAACAGGAGCTATTGATCATGTAGTGACTCAAAGGCCATTGAAGGACTTTGGTCTTTACACTGAGGAAGACTGGGGAGCCACTGGAGGGTTTCTGATTAGAGAGCTGTCTTATGTTTTCCAAAGATCTCTCTGGAAATTGGGATGAAAGGAACGCTATCACCGGAATCCAGGCAAGAGATGATAGGGACTAGAATTGAGATGGTGGTGGTAAGAAAAGGTCAGAGACTGCTTGTTTTTAAGGTAGAGCCTATAGCACTTACTGGCAGACTGAGTGAGATGTAAGCGAAAAAGAAAAGTCAAAGATGACCTCAAAGCTTTTGGCCTAAAAAATGGAATGGATAGAACTGTCATCAAGTGAGATGGCAAAAGTTGCTGCTGGAACAAGGGGAAGATCAGTAATTCACCCTTGGACATCTTAAGCTTGAGACGGTTCCTAATCATCCAAGAAGAGAATGACACTGAGACAGCTACTGAATATGCAAGTCTGAGGTCTGCACTAGAGATGTGAAGCTTCATGTTTGTAGAATATGGTGTATTTAAAGCCACAAGAAGGGTGAGCTCACCACAGTCACAGGCATTTTATGTACAAAGCACCCTCTGCAAAATCCAGAAAAGGAATTTGATTCCCCTCACTGACCAGTTCTGAATCAAAACGCCCCATAAACAAAGGCAACAACAGACAGAGTGGAGAAGCAGCAATTCCTTGTTCACTCCAAATCTCACTCTTGATAAGAGTTTAATAAGATAGAGTTATGCTAAAGCTTGGGTGAACCTTTCAGAGAGAGCAGAGTGGGTGACTCTTGATTATTTTGAAAATTATATGGTGCTTCTAAAGAAGGAAAATAATGGGGAAACCAGCATGAGGTCTATAGCTCTAGTGAGCAATCAGAACAGGCAAAATAACCAGTTATGTGAATGAAATTCTCCCCTTACTAATCACAAATAAATGCTTATTTCCTGTGCCTACGAAGTGTTCAGATGTCCTCTGGAGAAGGCTCTCACCTCGGCAACCCATGCTCTGGAGCTTACAAGTCATCTGAGAGACAGAGATCTACCTCTCTAATACAAGAAGCACTTTATTTATATCTCTCATAAAGTTCTACTCTTCACATTTTTTTTTATATTGATTGATTTATACTTGTCTTGTTTCAGGGAGACTTTAAGGCAGCTTATGAGAATACATAAAATACAAGATGGCATAAATTAAAAATAGGAACAAAAGGCAAAAAAAAAATGAGGACGGGGACATGAAATGAATCCAAGAACGAGGCTAAATTGCATACCAAGAAGACGTATGGGCCACAAATTTGGCTCTAAGTTTGTAGCAGCCAATGTGGAAAAGGAAAAGTTATATAATTACATAACTCGCTGTGTCCAAAAAGTAAAATCAGTTCAAGTGCTCTGTAAAAATTAAAACACTCGCATGCATCCTAGATAACATTACTCTACCTATCCCATCTTCTTTTCAGGTACTCACTCAAGTCATGTCCTGTCTACAGGAGCTGTCAGCGCAGATCCCTGTATATGTGAATGAATAAATAAATAAGTAAACTCATTCATCTATTCATTTATCATTAATTCTTTTACCTCAGGAATATATCCCGAGTATAAACCACATGGTAGGCACTGAACTATGTGCTGAGGACAGGTTGGTGAATAAAACAAAAAAACAAAGATGGTCACTTCCCACATAGTTTTTACACTATAGTGGAAGAGTATAACAAAACACATATAAACTAACAAATAAAGTAAGTACAAAGTGCCTCATGCTATGAAGAGAATAGTAAGGTGACTGCAATTAAAATAATGGGAGTAAGACACGGACTTTGAATGGGTGGGATCAGGGAAGGCCTATCTAAAGAGGTAATAATGGATGAGACCTGACGTGAGAGGGAGGTGACTATGTGAAGAGTCAGGGAACTTCGGAAGGAGCCCTGTGCCAAGGTCCTGAGGCAGAAAAGAACTTGGCATAGTTGAAGTACAGCCAAATATGGCCAGAGATCCCTGTGGCTCAAACACAGCAGAAAGTGGCATGAGATGACACCTGGTGGATCGGATCAGGCAGGCTGTGTAAATCTTGGACATAAGTTGGTTTTATCCCGTATGCGACGAAGGGTTTTAACTCAAGGAGTGATACCCAATGTAAATGTGAAAGATCATTCTGGCTGCGTCTTGGAGAACAGACAGGAAGTCGGGAAGCAGGAGGATAAATGAAGAAGCTGTCATTGTCCAGGCAAGGCATGAGCTAGAGGGGTAAAAACAGAAAACAGGCAGGGGGCAGGTTGCAGATAAACTAAAGAGGATTTGGACTCATTGAGATTTGGCAAATAGTTTGGATAATTAGGAAGGAAATCAAAGGGAGGAGTTAAGGACAGACAAAGGTTTCCAAGACAGAAGTGCTGCCGATGGTAATGACCACAGTGGCTAACAGAACATCAGCTAACGGAATCTGAGGCCTCATCTCTGCTGGGTTCTGTGCGAAGCTCGTGGTTTGAATTATCTATACCATCATCTCAAAAATTCTTGTGTGGTCAGTCCTGTTATTATCTCCACTTTACAAATGAGAAACACAGATATGAAACGTCCAAGATCCAGGTCATGCTTTTAGGAATTAAAATTGATGAGAACCATGTGTGCGAATGTGTGTGCATGTGTGTATTTAATAGAGTTGGTGGACACCTTCCTGAATTAGAACCCCAGAGTAGGGCCCGAGAATCTGTCTTTTTAAGAGGCTGCAAAGATGATTCAGTGTAGAGCTGACTGAGCTCTGCTCTGGCTGTTGAAGGACTATAGGACCACAGTGCCCTGTCTGGCCATGTCTCCAATAACAAAAAGTTATGTTCAAAGTACAATTAATTGCTGATGAGGTAGGAATAACTATTTCTTGTTTTTGTTTTTGTCCTTCATCAGATCTTAAGTGCTAAATTTCAGCCAACTGTTTCTTGGGTTCTTCTTTTACAGTACGGTAAGAGAGGGGAGAGAACGGAGGGGGCAGAACCACGGGGGAAGGAGGATGAAACGCACTCGCTGAATTGTACCAGAATCTTTCTTAGAAGCTCAGACTAGGAGTGGAGCTCACAAATTATTCAAGGACAAACATGCAAAGTTTAGATATTTTCCAAATTTAGAAGTCTTATTGAAGACCGTTCCAGATCAATAGCTTTCTAGGTTTCACCGGTCTCTATGAAAGGCAATTCTATCACCTGCTCTGGCATCCTACTGTTGGATGCCTTTGTCTGAAAGTTCCTTCTGATATCTAATTTAAATCTCAGGAACTGTTACTTAAACTCATTTCCTCTCAACAGTTTGTGGGTATTCAAAAGAGCTGGGCTTTATCCTCTTTGAATCAATTCTTCATATGGAATAACGTAAAAAACTTTTCTGTATGAGTTACAAGAAAAAGAACAGAATACATAAATGCATGGAAAAAAAAAGAAAAAGGAGAAAGATTGCTCTCAATTTGCATTCCCAAGAGTTGTCTTCCAGAGAAATATAAGTTGATTTATCACATACATATGTTAGCATCTGGAGTGAAACTATCTATAATTATGATTCGAATTGTTGCATTTTGGAACTGAAAGGAAAAGAACAGTTTTTCTAAAAAGTACATATATTAACCATCCACTATAATTTAATTGGGTTTACTCATTCCAGCCTCCCAGTCATCCTACAGGAAGAGGTTAGCATGACCTTCTGAATACTGATTAAGAAACTGAATCTGCAAGGAGACCTGTCCATGGTCACATTGCCCTACTGTGCAACTGATGGAACTCAAATTTCAAGATAGAACTAGTAGGAACTGAGAGTTCTCAACCAAGGGCAATTTTGCTTCCCAGGGGTCATGTGAATTGTCTAGAGACATTTCTGGTCATTCAACTGGGAAGCAGGGATGCTAAAGGCATCTAGAGGGCCATCTAGAAGCCAGAGATGTTGTTAAACATCCTACAATGCACAGGATGGGTCCTACAACAAAAAATTATCTGATCCAAAATGTCAATAGTGCTGAGGTTGAAAAACTCTGCCTTACAGAATTCTCCAGTGAAATCCTTCTCTCCTGACAGATTGAGTAATAGAAGCACAAAGATTAAATGCGCAAAGATGTGTATACTTCTCAACTTAATAACTCATTTTATTATTATCTTGAGCTATCTGGAGAGAGTTTATCTTCCTACAAAAGAAAAAATCTGATTCATTTTGTTTGGCATTTCATAGATCTCGTGGAAGTTTTTCTAAAAGTGTTCAAGGAATGAATAAGTATGATTCATTTCCTTCCAAGGTCAGAGCGAAACCTTGCTTTGAATGTGCTCAACTCTTACTGTCTAGTTCTTCTTAAAGGAGTAGGCTAGATTCAATTGTCAAACTATTAGGGGTTGTTACCTGGGAAATGCTTCATAATGTAGTTAAAAACCCGTGGTCCAGAACCAGATGGTCTGAGACTGAATCCCAGCTCCACCATTTACTAATTGCATGACCTTGGACAAGTTACTTTAACTCTTTGTGCCTTGTTTTTCTAATCTGCAAAATGGCAATAATAAAAGTCCCAACTTCATAGGGTTATTGTGAGGGCTGAAAGAGTTAAAATGCTTAGTATGATGCCTGGGTTTGAGTATTTGCTGTTGTGATGATGATGGTGATGATGATTGATGATGATGATGATGATGATGTTGAATACTATTCTTATTCCCTTGGTAAAATAGGAAAATGGAAGGAAATTTTAAAGTTTTAAGAAAGATTTTATGAAAAAATTGAAATTTGAAAAGATGTAAATCATCCTGAAATTCAACCTTGGACATTATAGTTTCTTAAACTTAGAAAGCAAACTATGCTCGGATGGATGACAGCTACAAATATGCCGTTTGCAACTGCTCCATGGGCTAAATGTGCAATGAATGTCTGAATAAACAAACTGCTTGAGAACGTACTTGTATCACACATTAGGCAATGCATAACGTCACGGTGTCTCCGTTACTTTTTCTAATGCCATGAAGCAGGTGCTCCTATAAATCTTCCTCTTACCAAAGAAGAAGGCAAAATTTACTGAGGTTAAGAACCATGCTCAAGGGCACTCAGCCAGCTTATGACAGCACTAGGACCAGAATGCAGATGTACTTGACTTCGATCAGAGTGTTTAACCACTGAGTTATATTGTCTCTGCCTGTCTTTCATCCTGGGAACAAAAGCTCAGTGTGACCTGAGTGTGCAAAATGATGAATCAATTTCCCTCTAATGGACATGAACATTTCCTTTTCTTGAAAATTTTTTTTGGCTGCCACATTTTCTATTTAGGCTGTCCACTAAATGCTATAGCTTGAGGAAGCCTAAATAAAGCACACACATCCAGGGACACCTGCTGAGATGCCTTCTGGAGAACATTTGGTCTGGCCAGGCCCTGGAGAACAAAGAAGGAATTGTATAAGCTACATTCATCTTGGAGCCTTCAAAACAACACAGCTTAAACCAAGGTGGCTCTTGGGAAACTGAGAAGGCGGCCTGCATGGAAGTGGTAAGTCCAAGGCCAAGCAAGATGGCTCCAATAACCGGCACCCCTTCTCCTGAAGTCCACCAGCCTGGAAGGCTGCTCCCTCAGAAAAGTCCACATCACCATCCCTTTTAGTTCTCCATGTGATATCTCTGTGGATGGACATCTGATGTTCAAAGCCAAAAGGTGCAGGGAATCATCTGGCTATGAGTCCCAGATGGATGCTCTTAAAAAGCAGAGCTGGCCTGGAGCCATTTCACAGGTTGGAACTAGTGTGTGTCTGCCAGACACTGCTGAGCACATGGGTCATACAGCATCTGGGAGTTCTGGGGGGCGTTTCTAGGGAAGCCACAAATTCTAAGTACAATCTGCAAAGCACACAGGTGATGCCAGGCTTAGGTGCCAAGACCGAAAAAGTATGGAAGGAACAGGATGTTTCTTCTTCCAGGTGGCACATAAAATAATAGAATGGGGTTTGAAGGAGCAACGCTCTGGCACAGGATCTTTACTTCCTTTACAGCATAACATGGGACCAGGGCTTGAGGAGCCCAGGACACTGTTAAATGGGGTTACTGCTGCTCCCTCTATCTCCTGTTCTTATTCTTTTACTATTTTAAAATAACTTCTTGAATTATGTGCTTAATGCATACAACTCAAAAAGAAGACACCCAAAAGGCACAGATTTTATATGACATAAAAATCATTTATAACCCTACCACCCAGATCACCTTTCTTAGGATTTTAATTTATCTATATTCCTAGTATTTTTTCTAGAAACATGTTAAAAGAAACAAAAAAGTTTCAAGTAACATCTGTTACATAGGGTTTCCTCACTTAAAATCATATAGCAGATTCTTATGCTCTTTAATACACTGTCATATATATGTTTTCTTTCAGTCTTTAGGATAATGCTATGATACATGCAGGTTAGGACACTCAGAGCAAGTGGTAAGGTAACTTGGATAAGCAGCCATTGACAATACATGAACAAAAGAGGGTGACTGTATTTGAACAAAATTTTATGGGTACTGAAATTTAAATTTCATATAATTTTCACATGTAACAAAACATTATCCTTATTTTTTCTAACCATTTGTAAATGTCAAAGCTGTTCTTATCTCATGGATCTTACAAAAATAGGCAGTGAGCCAAATTTGGCTGTCAGACCAGTGGTTACTGACCTTTGACCAAGAATATTGGTATATATGTTTTTTTGTAAGTGCATTTTTCCTTGTAATCTTTTGGTTATTCTAGTCTTGAACTTTAAGACCAAACTGGCCAATGCCAGTGACTTTTCCATGTCTTAATGTAATGACAGCAAAAAGACTGAAGTGATTTTTTAAAAATATAGTTAAACACTGGGGTCAACAATTCAAGGTGAGGAGATACAAGCTAATGTTACTTGAACACTTACTACCTTCTGGGCATCAAGCTAAGGGCTTTACACATATTAGTAAGTACAGGAGAGGTTATGCCATAATAACCAATAATCCTATAGCTCATTGGTTATAACCACAAAGGTTTGGTTCTACCTTGTCCTGCATGCCTATTGGCTGTGGCTGTGCCTCATGATCTCTATTCCTGAGTCCAGGCTGACCATACCAGGAAGTGACACATGTTCCTTTACTCACAATTCTTTAGCCAAAACACATTAAATGTTCATTCCTGAAATCAAAAGGACTGATTCTATACAGTCTTCTGGGGGTCTAGAGGAGGTAAATATTTGTGAATATGTTTATTATCCATTTTATTGATATAGAAACTGAAGCCCAGAGAGTTAAGCTTCCTACAGTCACATAGATAATAAGTATAGAGCTGGCATGTGACCCCCGGATGGCCTAACTTCAGAATGTATACTCAAACCCCTGGACTCTCCTGCTTTCTGAAAACACTGGACAGATATATTCACCTGAAAGTTACCTATCAGCAGGTATTTATAACTATCCCTTTGGCCAAAATAATGAGACCAATATGTTTGACATCATGACAAAGGTCACCTAAGCTATGCTGACAAGACACTGAGGAATGTGCTGGATAGACAATCAAAGAATGCCTGAGAAATCATTATTTGGACCAACACCCAAAACCCTACAGAAACCTAATGATTTCATTTGGTCATACAGAAACCATCTTCATATTCTTTGCTAGGGGAATCCCCATCAGATGTATGTATTACCCATTTATTGATCATTTGCATGTGCTGGGCAACTGGCTAAGTGCTTTACGAAAATGCTCACAACAGCTCCATGAGATAGGCATTATTATTCCATTTTATAGATGAGAAAACTGAGGCTTAGAGAGGTTCATTAATTTGTTCAAAGCCACACAGTTAATAAGTTGCAGAGCCAGGATTCAAATCCAGATTTTTCTAAATGCCAACTCCCCTAGTACCTTGGGGATTAAGTCACAGGTGACCAAAAGCACCCATGTTGCAGCTGGCCATGTGAGTTATGAATCTTACCATGTGAGTTATGCAGCTAGCCATGTGAGTTATGAATCTAGACAAATTCTTCAGTCAGAAAAGAGTGGCACTGTGTGTGCGTGCACGTGTTAGGATCTTAGATCATCAGATACCACGTAGTCCAAAGCAACAGTGGTTTAAACAAGAGAAAGTTTATTTCTCTCTTGCTGAAGTCTGAGGATGTGCAGATCAGGGCTAATGTGAAGATTCTATATTTCAGAGACCCAGCCTCCTCCTCTGTTGTGCCTCCATCTTTCCAGTCTTGCCATCATCACAAGTCAATGATGGCTCATTGCCACCATGGCCACATTACTGAAGCAAGGAGGCAGGAGAGAGAGGAGGAAAAAGTTTGCCTTCTCTTTCTGAGAACATGAGCCAGTAGCTTCACTCATCCATTGGTCAGAACTGAGGGACATGGCTCAACTTAGCTTCGAGGGCGGCTGGGAAATGTCCCTCCTAAATTTCAGCATAAAAGATGGGGAGAATGGATACTGGGAGAAGATAAGCAGTATCTGCCACAGTGGTAAAGTCTGGGTTACTCAAGGCCTTATTATGAGAGAGGTAAAAAAAAAAACTGGTTCTGCTACTTCATCTACTGAGTGCTTTCCTTCCAGCAGCACAGAACAGTAAGGAAGAAATGACAAGAGTGACAGGAAACACTGTAAGGACTGGTGTGAAAGATAGAGGAGAAGGGACAGAATGAGGTTCTACTACTTATCCTCGCACCTCTAAATAATAACACTTGGCACCTACTTCCTGTGCAGAAGTGGTATGTGGAGAATTAATGGGATAACAACTTGGAAGGAAACGAGCTCATTCCAGGAGGGACTGCCCTCAGCAGCCCAAAGCCTAGAGCTGAGCTGAGCTGAGGGCTGCTCTCCTGGTCCCTGCACAGGAGTTCTCCCCCAGGCAGCCCCAGGGGGCTTGATGTTACTTCCAAACACCTTCACTGGAGAACTGCTCATAAATGATTCCTTCTTTCTAAACCCAGGTAATTATTCCTGCTCTTGCTTGGACTAGAAGGAAAGTCACTTACCTTAGACCACTGATCTCTTAAACATTATAAGCCTTTTAAAGAAATATTAGGAAGAGATCAGGAACAGAGGAATAAAAAAAGAGTCTCTCAAAGATTAGCATAAAGCGAAAAACAATAAAAGCTATAAGACTAGTTATTTCAATAAGTCAGGCACCACATTTAAGTGACATAGATAATAATATATAAACACATAAATTAATAATATGTACGTGTGTGTACATGTTCTTATACATACATATAATTTCATCCTCAAAAAAAAACTCCATTTTATAAAAAAAGAAACTGAGGCTCAGAGAGGTTGATCAAGTGTCTCAAATAGGCACAGCTAATACCTACCTGTAAGAGCACGGGCTTGCACCCAAGCTTCTCAGGCTCCAAAAGTATTAAGAAATGCTAGCACCTATATACACTGCAACTATTTCACCTCTGGGAACTGCCAAAACAGCTGTGGCACTCTGAGCAGATAAAAGTTATTTTTCAAGACCTAGGTCCATAAGTTTAGTACCTATGTTTTCTTCTATGTATTTTTATTGTTTCAGGTCTTATATTTAGGTCTTTGATCAATTTTGAGTTGATTTTTATGTATGGTGACAAATAGCAGTCTAGTTTCAATCTTTTGCATGTAGCTTTCCAATTTTCCCAGCACCATTTACAAAAGAGGCTTTCTTTTCTCCATTGTATGTCTGGATAAAGAAGATGCATTAAATATATACAATGGAATACTACTTAGCCATAAGAAAACATGAAATACTGTCATTTAAGATAATATGGATGGATCCTGAGAACATCATGCTGAGAGAAAGAAGTCAGGCAGGAAAAGTTGAGAACCGTATGATTTCAGTCATATATGGGATATAAAACTGAAACAAACAAACAAGACAAATAAACACTCATAGAAACAGACAATAGTATAGTGATTACCAGAGAGAAAGGGGACTGGGGAAAGGTTGAAAAGGGTAAAGGGGTTCAAATATATGGTGATGAAAAGAGAATTGACTTTGGGTGGTGAACACACAATGCAATATACACATGGTACGTTATTAAATTGCACACTTTAGACCTATATGATTTTATTAACCAATGCCATCTCAATAAATTTAACAACAAATAAATAAATAGATAGATAGGTAAAGGCTAAAAAAAGGCATGAGTCACCACCCCCTCCCCCCCCCCCCCCAAAAAAAGCTGTTTAAATACAAGGAGACTTCACTCTGAGTATCTGAGGCATTTCTGAGAAGTTACACTGAACTGAAAGTCTTTATCAACGTATTTAAGTGAGTTTGTCATTTTAGAGAATATTCTAGTAAAGCCTTTTGTAAATATGTGAGAATCCTTTTGCACAATGTGTACCTGATAATTTATTGTTTTGCACATTTTGCTTTAAACCTGGTATTCAGTTACTTTTAGACAGAGAAGGGGAATATGTACATCTGTAGTGCTTTCAATTCTATTGTATTTGTGGTTGGATAATAATCACCCTAGAACTGGCTGTCCCATTTTTGTATGATCCAAAAGGTTGAATTTTTCTTTCAACCTGAGAACTAATGTAAAGAAAAGAGACAGGTCAGATGGGGTTAGCCGCAAACCATGCAGCAAATACCCCGCCTGAAAGATGCACCAGTTAATGAGTTCCAACCAGCCTTTCAATGTTAAGCCCAATGTGAAACTGCCAATTTGCAAACATTAGCAACTGATCCCATTGTTCAAGAAAACCTTTGGGCCAAATGCATCTTGTTGCCTATAACTGCCATTTTGTATTATTGTTTTGAGTTACCTGAGGTTTGAGATGTTTTGTGAATTTCATTGATTCTGATAGTAAAAGAACAATGAAAAAGAACATGGATGAAGATTAAGTACATAGAACTTCCAGTCAGCAAGATCATAGACTGCATTCTCACATCTACCAGTTGTCTGATTTTCCGTGACACCTTAGTCTCTCCAGACCTCTATAAAATGGGTAACTCAGGGGTTAGGGGCACTGACACCACCCCCACAGTTTAAATCTGCATATAACTTTTGACTCCCCCCAAACTTAATTACCCTAGGTATCCATGAGGGATTAGTTTCAAGATTAGTTCCAAGGGTAGTCCCTACCCACAGATACCAAAATCCACAGATGCTCAAGTCCCTGTATAAAATGAGGCAGATCGATGCATACATTTGGCCCTCCACATACATGGACTCCCAACTGTGGACTGAAAACAATACAGGTATTCACTTAAAAAAATCTGGATATAAACGGACTGACACAGTTCGAACATGTGTTATTCAAGGTAAACCCACCTCTCAGGGCAGCTGTGAAGATTAACTGTGACAAGACATGGCACTTAATATATGATAACCAACTTATTTTTACCTCTAATTATTTGTGGAGCTATCAAAACCTTTCTCTACATCTCAATAAAGATCTTCATAAGGTGATTCTGCCTGATCGACCACAACTTATAGAAGTCTTACCTATGGCAAGAGAAGCACACTAACCCAAGGGACACTAGAAGAATAAAGCTTAGTTCTTTCTCTTGGAAAGTTCAGATCTCCAGATAATTCATATTGAGTTACAAAATCGCTAGAGTTAACAGACCTCAGAGATCATTTTTCAAATCCCTAACTTAGGGATGAGGAAATGAAGGCACAAGTAGTTGAGGTTCATCCAAGCTTCGAGCTAGATCCAGAGCCCAGATGAATATTCACAAGAACAAACTCTTTGGAAATGTCACAGTTATTTCCCCTCTGTACTACCAGGTACCACTTAGGTGACATTTAAAATCTATAGTGTGAACTAAAATTACTCCTACTTTCAAGACCACACTTGTCCAGCAGGTCCTAAACACAAAGAATTCACTGGGAAAATGATTTCCCTTTCTCTCCTCCTTTCTTCCCTCCATATTCCTGTCCTTCTTTATTTTAAAAATGGATACTCCTTCTTCAAAATATAAAATCATTCTGTGTAGCTCTTGCATTTTTAATACCTATTGTTTATAGATTTCCTTGATACTTTATGGCACATGTAGCACCATCTAATATAAGCCCTATTCCAGATATGAGGAGTTCATAGTGTTCATGAGACTATGAAATAATGACTGAGGAGAATGATGATTTTTTCCCATCATTCGCCTTTTGGCAAGCTGATTGACAATGTGGGAAGTACAGGAGAGTTCATTAGTCCTCAGTGGCAGAAACTCACAGTCTATCGACAGCCTTGACAAAGCAACTCTCAATATTATAATCAATTTATGTATATGTAAAAATAAAACATACTTCTAAGACAAATAGAGCTATAATCAATCAGTGCTGATACATAATTGTCACTAATCAATATTAATTGGTTAAATAAATGTAAACAGAACAGCATTAAACAAGACATGTATACATAGAATTTCTTTAAAGGGAAAGAAAACTATACTACCTAGACACAGCCATCATTAACATTTTGGTATATTTCCTTTCTGTCTTTTTTTCTACATGTATGTATTATTTTTAAAAATAATGAGAAACTAAATACATAACTTCCACTTACCAGTATATCAAAAGCATATCCCATGTCATAAAAATCTTTGTAAATATCACTTTTTAATGGCCGCATTATTTCAATATGTTAATATTCCAGTCCCTTATTGCTAGAATGCTTCATAATCATATTGCTAATTATTTCTAATTATGAAAAAATTCATTGTTATAAATATCTGAGTTATAAAATTTCTTTTTTAAAAAATTATTTTCTAAAATAATTAGGAATGACATTATTGAGTCAAAGGGCATAAATATTGTTTTCAGTCTTTTGATAACATCTTCCCAGAAATTTAGAACCTGCGTTCTTTCCCAGTAGCAGTGTATGAAGGTGCTAATCACTAAGCACACTTCAAAACCGAGCATTATCATTGGCAAGTAAAAAAACAAAAACAAAAACACTCTGTTAATTTGGTAGTTAAAATGGCATCTCTTTCTTTTTTTGTTTTAATTGCACTGCTTTCATTGCTGATGAGCTAAACTTTTAAAATCCCCACTTGCTGTGTGGATTTAGCTTCTCTGCACTTTCTATTCATATCATTTGCCCATCTGGAAGTCACTTTGAAGGCAAGCAATAATCAATTGTGAAAAAGAGAGGAGGTTCTGCCCCAACTTTTTAATTTTTTTTTTTTAATTCATCTTCTTACTGCTGACCTAATGCTAACACTAATGCGAACACTAATGCTAGAAAATCCATTCCCACCTATAGACAAGAGACCTGCCTCTTCCTCCCGGGGTTAGAAAACAATTATTGCAGAACTGCTTGTCCTACGTGTTGTCCTTCTCATCCCTTAGAAGCCAGAGTCCACAGATGCCAGTGGGAAAGGAAGCTGCAAGGGCTCAGAGGGGGATGGAAACTGAATTCCTACAAGAGGCAATGAGAACCACCTCCAATAACAGCTTTCAATTAGAAAGCGGATTAGAGATCTGTCAAAACCGATTTCAGCATCCATCATTTCCCCTAATCTGCTTCCCAAGGGAGATGGAAACTGGTGCTGCGAGTCACTGGCGCACACCATGCTGACATGCCCACTGAGCAAGATGCCTCAGGAAGCTTCGCATGAAACGAAATGGAAATTCAGCATGCAGGAGTTTGGTGGCCTGAGGAGGAAAGGACCAGCTCATGACAGAGCTGGGCATTGATTCTCTGGAAACATTTCTGTTTGGGAGAAATTAACGAGGCACAGAGTGAGTGTCTGGGCTCTGCAAAATCACAGAAATGCGGGTGTTCCAGAGCCAACAGAATAAAGAATCCAATGTTAAACACACAAGATTAAATTAGAGACCTGGAATCGCATTTATAAAATCCATCTAGTGGCATTCCTCAAAATAAACATCTTCGCTGTGAACACTAAACAAGAAGGAGCTGAACTGTTTTGTATAGCATGCCCAGGTTTAACTACAGAAGCTCTGGGTCAACCAAATCTAAGCTGATCTGCTTTGAAGGGTTCATTCTTCCCTGGAGTGAAAATCAACAGGGATTCTCCTTCACCTTGGTGTTAATGTTAATAATGAAAGGCTGTTCTTTTTTATTTTTTTATTCATAAACCTAACTTCATAAAATACTGATTGAGCTTACCATGCCTTACAGGCACTGGGTCATAAAGAGTCAGGTAAGTATTGGTTCAGGGACCACCAATCACCAATGCTGCTACAGTCCTTCTGTACCTATACACTGCTTCACCTGAAAATAAGGTCGGTCCTTGGCTGAGGCTAAAATGAAAGAAAATCTCTTTTGTGTCTTCTGCGCCTGAATACTTACAGAGCTGCCCAAACATCATCCTTTATGGGAAATAATCAAATGCGACAATCAAGCAAATTGGCCAGGGCATCAGGTAGACAGGACGAGATTTAATTCCCAGCTCTGTGCTCACAGGTTGTACGACAATGGGTAAGTTAATTATCCTGTTTGAGTAAATAAGTTAATAGAAAATGAGTTCAAATAAGACTATTTGAACAATGCCTTGGACATGGTAAGAATTGAATAAGTTATTATTGTTTTCTCAACTTTATAATGAAACTTATTTCAAACCCAAGGTACTCCCTGAAGATTAAATTGCGAAGATTAAATAAAACTTGTAAAAGGTTCATCGTGGTACCTAGCAAAGAGTGTGTTCCATAATGGCAGCTATTATTTTTAATTAATCAAGAGCTTCGTAATTAAAAAGAATCGTATACGGCATTAGAACACCTCGGTTCTATTCCTGAATTTACCATCACTTACTCTGTGACTTAACTTCACTCCAGTATTCTTTAGGAATCTGGCATTAATGAACAAATGGTTAGGATGTCACACAGGTAATTCTAAACTATGGGATTGGGTATGTAAAACAAAGTCAAAAATGGATTTTAAATAAAATAAGAGGGAAAACAAATAAACAAATGAACTGGTAAGGGAACTTACTATGTGCTGAGATGGCAACATCAAAAGTGGCTAGCTCTCAACGAGAAGAGGAGGCTAAGCCTCTTCCACATTTTCTGTCAAAGCATTCTTGGAGAACCATATTCATAATGGCTTCACAACTTCTTAAACCCAGACTGAGAGAAATAACGCCATGGTTTCTTAGCCCAAGAACTTAACCACTTTTTTTCAGAGAGCAGGAGATGCATATCTTCCTTTTATTCAAATACTGCCAAATTTTTCTCCTAAATGGTTGCACTAAATAGCTGTGCATAAAGAGTCTAAATTTCAATTTTTAAATCATCTGCATGATCCTAGGAAGGAGACACAATGTATCTCTATTTTATAGATGAAGAAAAAAAGGCACAGGGAAATCCTGTGACTTACTCTATTCATATAAGCAGGATGTGGTGATGCTGTAAAACCTTAGGCTGCCTACATGTGTGAACACCTCTGAGTGTGAATGTTTGTGTTGTTTAGGTCCAGAGGAGAGAAAACAGCAGAAATTTCTATGGTCAACAGGAATGGCGAATATGTGGATTCTTCATGTACAAGAAAACATACACCACCCAGGCCATTAAAGCTTCGTGACCAACAGTTTTCAACCTTCGCCACACACAGGAATCTTTGGAAAACTTTAAAACATCCCATGCCTAGCCCACAGCTGTACTTGTTATACCAGAATCTCTGGAGATGGAACCCAGGGATGAGTGTTTCTTAAACCTACCTAAGATGTTCCAGTGTGCAGTCACATTTCAGAGACATCAGGCATAAAGATATCTATTAATGCATTTCTTTTTAAAGTTAGAACAATCTACACATCCTACTGTAGTACTCGGGATATCATCCAGCTATTAAAAATGATAACTAGTAATCCCAGAAACATATAAAAATGCTTATGACATAGCATCAAGTGAAAGGGGCAAGATCGGATTTGGACTTAGGTGGCCAATAAAAAGCAGTATGTTGTTTTTTTCTCTGGGTCCTCCTACATGATTTTGGAGTTCCAAGCTTGAGTCTCCAGCCTCCTGTCGATCCTGTAAATCAATGATACACTTCCAAAAAATCTTTGTGTTTCTTTTTTAAAAAGATATTTATAAAATTGCCCATGAACTATTATTTTAAATGGGTAAAAACATGTATGCATGTAAAGAGACACAGGAAAAGAAATTTTTTTTCCTAAAAAATACTACTATGGCATGTGACCATATAATATGACATCTAAGTAAGAGCACTAAGAAAAATTTATTTGTTAAATTTTAATGAAGCTCATTAGGCAAATGCCACAGTAATAATTGGTACAAGCAAAAATTATCAATGGAGATTAAAATTGGTGGGCAAAAAAATGATGAGAAGTAGGATATTTACATAATCTTAAACGTGTCACTCCTTAAGACATGTATCGATTACAAAAGGAAAGGTAATAACTTTACAGTGGAGAAGCCTGACAGACAGTACCTTAAGCAAGTGGTCAAAATTAGCATTGCCAATACTAAGACACATTGATATCATGTACCTCCTGATGTGACATACTAAGAAGAGCACGACATCACTTCTATGGTCTTGTCCAAAAGGTATACCTCAATCTAATTATGCAAAAATATCAGACAAACCCAGATTGAGGGGCAGGCTATAAAATAAATAGCCAGCTTTATTCAAATGTGTCACAGTCATGCAAAGACTGAATTGTTACGGATTAGAGAAGATGAGTGGGAAACATGACGACTTCATGCAATATGATATCCTACAGAGAATCCAGGAGGCGAAAAGGACATTGGTGGGAAAGCTGCTCAATTTTAAAGAAGGTCTATAGTTTAATTAATAATATTGCATCAATGTTAACTTCCTGGTTTTGATGCTTGTGGAATGATTTTGTAAGATATTAACCCTAGGTACAACTGAGAGAAGGGAATTCTGGACCTCCGGATACTGGTTTTGCAACTTTCTACAATTTTACATTATTTCAAAATAAAACATTTAAAAAGTTATCAAAGTTTAGTTATTTAAAAATAAATATTGAGTGTTAATATTTTCTTCTTTCCATCACTGGACCTTCACTTGCATATACTCTGGAGATTAATGAATAGAGTCACGGATGCCTGAGGAAGATTATTGGAACTCCTCTGAGTAGAGGAGGTAAGCTGAGCCTTGAAACTGGGTAGTTTAATTCTGATGCCTGCACTGACAGGCAAATAAACAAATGCGACCTTAATAACTGAGGACTATTGGGCAAATAATTATGGAATGGTCGAAAAAGCCCTAGATTTTAAGTCAAAGGTATGGATACAAATGCTCAAGTGTTGGTCCCAATACAATACTACTCTGGGATCTTGAGTCAATCACTTATTATCTGTAAAAATAAAGATGAACAAACTTTACTGCTCGATTATTACGGGCTTGAAGTGGACAGATGTGCCCGAAAGAATTGGGTAAATGCAAAAGCCCTATAAAATGGTTATTAAAATTACCAAGAGTAACAATACCTACCTAGCCAAGATAATTCTGCCATTCACTACTAAACCACAGCATCCTAGAATCTAATGGTGCTCATCCCATATGGAAGCAAATCTGTCTTGCCTTCTGCTTAAACTTGGAGCCTGGGGCCACCAGTCTTCATGTGTGGTCAGTATGCAGCACCATCTGTCCTGAGTTAACACAACTCCTCCTTATTTTAAGCAATGAACACAGGCTGCACTGGCGAAAACCTAAATAAATGCAGGATGAAGGAAGACTTCCCATTCTGCTTATTACTTTGGAGGGTGGCACTCACTTTCTAGTTCTTTACCCATCTGAATTGTGTGATAAAATTTCTTTTGAACACTTTTACAAGCAATCGGATGCAATCAAGTTCTCTTCTTGCTTAATTCTTCTCAGCAAACAAGATACTAAAAAACCAATAAGAAGCTGGGCTTCATCTCAAATCTTTTTTTTTTTTTTTCTGCACATATATTCCCTGAAGTCATTCTACCCTTTCCTTCCATAAAAAGCCCTAACACATGCTATGTTCATTATCTCTGGTGTAGGTCATTTTTCTTATTGCTTACGTTGAGATGAAAAGAAAGCTGTATGTTGTCTTAGCCTCCTTAACCCCATTCCCACTAGCTCATAAACTGGAAGCGAGGGACTCATGGTTCCTTAGAGGACCAGTTCAAGAGGTCTGAGTAGGATGGGAAGCTCCCATCCCAGTACAAATCAGCCAGGATTGGCCAATCAGCACAGTCCATCCTCCTGGTCAGAGTTCAGGAATGCGCAAATGCCCCATCTCAGTACAAGAATTGCTAATCACATGACTCTTGCAGGAAGAACTGGAAGAGGAAAGTTCCCTTTCCCTGGGGCACTATGTTAACAGGACTTAAACCTAAGACCCTCTGGCCACCAAAGAGAGGGTCTGTCTGGACAACAAGCAGCGAGAAAAAGAGAGGAGACAGACACACATATTCCTGCTGAAATCATCACACCACCAGTGTCCAAGCCTGAAGCTAACGTTACACACCCTCTCCCCACCCACTGACTGCTCAGTCGCATAAGCCAATATTCTTCTTTGCATCAGTTACTTCAAGTTAGGTTTTCGTCCCTTGCAACCCAAAGTGATCTGACTGAGAAACCAGAGAAATAAATGCTGAACACTCCCTTCATGACCAAAGATGTTGCCAGCATAGATCTGCAGTTTTTAGAAGACAGACGGATGCTCAGATGGGCCACAGAGATCTCACCCACCTCCCCTTGTGGTCACAGGAGGGATCATTGCAAATTATCTTACTTGCAAGTGTAAGGAGATTTTCTGTGTAGAGCTAGCTCATATCATACACAGCCCCCAAATAACTTGTCCAGCCTCATCTAGCTTATTTCTCCTTCTCTTCCCTAATCCACAGCACACTGCTTCATGCTGCCACATTAATGCACTGTGTATTCCTCCTCTAAGACCTAACTCAGAGACCTCTACTTCGAAGGCTTCCTGTGACTTCTCCATGCAGAGCTGCTGACTCTTATTGTGGGTTTCCACAGTAAAACCATACTGCAGCATTAGGTACAGTTGACCATGGGACAAGACAATAATGATGCACAGTGTTTCCAGCTTTCTTCCTGCTATGGATGCAAGTTCTGGCTTTGTCAACCTGGTTTCATCTCCACCTTATACCCCTGCTACACCCCATCTGAGGTCTGCGATCTGAGGAGACCAGAGAAGGTTTGCCTTCTCTAGCAGCAGTCCCCAACCTTTTGGCACCAGGGACTGGTGCTCCTATGAGAATCTAATGCTTGCTTGATGATCTGAGGTAAAGCTGAGGCGGTAATGCTAGCACTGGGGAGCAGTTGCAAATACAGATGAAGCTTTGCTCACTCACTCAGCACTCACTTCCTGTGCAGCCTAGTTCCTAACAAGCCACAGACCAGTACTGGTCCATGGCCCAGGGGTTGGGGACTCCTGCTCTAAAGGATTAATTTGGATTTTTCTGAAGCTGAACTGAGAGAAAATGGGGATATGGAAGGAGACACAAGAGATGTGGGGTCTAGAGAAGAATGTTTTCTTCTTCTGAGGGATTTCTAGGAAACTCAGGAAAAGAACAATGGAAGGGAACCAACAATGTGTGAGGGAAGTAAATGAGTGGGGGAAATAGGTTTTTCTAAGGACTGTTTCCAAGTGTCCCTTCACAGTGTTTGAGAAAAACTGCCACAATACTTGGAGGAGAAGGATTTTACAGAAGAAGGAACAAGGATCATTCCTTCAAAGAGATTTAGGATTTGCAAAGGGCCAGAGCACAAGGAAAGAGCAGAGACGAGATACAATTCTACATCAACTTTCTGGTAAACCATTCCATGACCTTCTACAAATATTCTAGAACTCAGACAGTACTAAATACCAACATGTGGACAATGGCTGAGTCTCTACTCCAAATCTCCTCTGGGACCATAGCTGGGCAATCCCTTATAGGTTAATATGGTAGGCAGTTAAGAGTTATCTTTTTGTTTCATAATAGAACCTTGTACCCATTTTCAAGTTGAGGATATGTTCTCTTCCTTTGTTCCTCTGGGCAGCAAGCCTGCCAGTACACTAAGAGTATGGACCAGCAGTAGCCCCAAAGCCTAACGTAACTCCTAACACATAGTAAGTATTCAATAAAGACAAAGTCATTCCAATCTGGACCCAAGTTCTGTGTAAAAAGTCTTCACTATCTGGATTTTTCCCCAGAAGTGTCTGCCTAGATCTTCTTCCTGACATTCTTGAATGCTATTGCAAACATGGAAACAGGAGAAAGGAGCTACTTGCTTCCCCAGAGCGAAACTGCAAGATGGACCCAAACTGAGTTGTGACACTTACAAGATGAGAATCAGAGCTCATCTGGGGACTGGCAACCATCTTCATGGGGTTTCTGGCCAACACTTTATAAAAGAGAGCTGCAGCTGGTCACCACTGGTGTGCCTTCTTTCAAAACACTCGGACTGAAGGCCAAGAGAGGGTGGCTGGGTTTGTGAGAAGCACAGTCACATGGGGACCATCTTTCCTTGTGATTTGGTTAAGTCTTTTGCCACACAAGAAGCAATCAGTGGGCTGGCCTGCCTCCCATCTGCCTTTCTCATTCCATCATGATGAGCCAGGCCTGCCTGGTGGCCCAGAGTGTGCTGGAGCTGATACTCTAACTTTGCATAGGGCAGATCCGGGACCCTCAGAGTTTTTGTCTAACTCCCCCCAGTACATGCCCATAACAACGAGGCCCAGACAGGGGCTGCCCAACATGTACATGGTCAGCCATGGCACACCTGTGAACAACAGGTCAGAATATGCTTTTGACAGTGAAAAGGAATTAAAAAAAAAAACCTAAAACAACCAAAATATTTCAATTTACCTTATTTATCCTCAGAGAAACAGAACCAGTAGGAGATATCTCTATCTATATTGCTATCTGTCTCTCTCTATATAGAGAGAATATGTATTTTAAGAAATTGGCTCATACAATTGTGAGGGCTGGCAAGTGTGAAATTCACAGGGCAGGCTGGCAATTCAGATAAGAGTTAATGTTGCCGTCTTGAGTCTGAAAATCTACAGGGCAGGCCAGCAGCTTGGGTAGTCAGGCAGAGTTTTCATGCTGCAGCCTGGAGGCAGAATTCCTTCTTACTCAGGAGTCCTCAGTCTTTTCTTTTAAGGCCTTCAACTGACTAAATGAGGCCCAGCCCCACCAGATTAGAGGGTAACCTGCTTTGCTTTTAAAGTCAACTGACCGTAAACATCTATTACATCTAAAAAAAACTTTCACAGCAATATCTAGACTAGTCTTTGACAAAACAACTGGGCACTGTAGCCTAGCGAAGTTGAAACATTAAATTAACCATCACATCTTAATTCAACATATATAATTTAGTGGGTTTTAATGTTCTTTGGCCTATGGAGACCCCTCCCCTTTTTAAAGTTTATTGAGGTGAATTTAAATATTGTAAAAGTCACCCATTTGAAGTATACAGGTCGATGATTTTTAGTAAATTTATCAAGTTGTGTGACCATCATCATAATCCAGTTTTAGAAGACGTCCATCACCCCAATCAGAATGCTCTTATATGGGGAGCCCTTTGAAATCTGATAATTCTAGCCAAAACAAACAGGTACAACTTTATAGGTTCTCTGTCAATGCCCAGGATGCAAATCCTGCCACTGTAAATATTTTTTTAAATGTCTTGTACAGATGCACACTTTTAAATAGAATTTTCCAGGCGCCATATATTCCCATAAGTTTAGCTCTATATCCAGGTTGAGGCCACTAATATAAATAGTGTCCATTCAAGTCCTTCCATTGTCTTTGACCACTGCATGCACCAAACGTCCATGGAAACTTTCATCTAGAAAAACACACCCTCTTTCCAACACATCTGTCTCCAAACTTGTCTCCCATAAAACCATCTTCTACCCTGTGGCCCGAAGAAATCTTCTAAAATGCATATAGGCCACCCTTAGAGCCTTTCCAAGGTTCTCCTCTTCACATCTAGTACCTTTCCAAGGTTCTCCTCTTCACATCTAGTACCAAATCCAGAGGTTGGTCCTCACATTCTCAATAATATATACCAAGCCCTCTCTGATATGGCTCCTGGTTACTTTTCTGGTTCTATGTCCATTCTGTCTACTACATCTCATTTCGTACATCCAAACAGCTCATCCTCCCTTCTCTTCACATGGCTAACTCCATGGGAGGACTTTATATTCAGGCAGAGTTAGATAGGCACAACTTTCCTTTGTCCTATATATTAAACATACTTCTTTTATTGAACTTACTAGGTGTTTTAACACAAAGTTTCCATCTCTCTCTACCCTACACATTGTTTGTAGCAAACTGTTGGCAGGGAGCCAGCCAACCAGCATTTACTAAGCGAAGCGGCAGAGCCAAGTTAAATGTATCATGGCAGCTATATTGTTTCAAGGTCTGATTGTCTGCCGACATGTATAAAGACATGTATAAAACGTCCACAGCCATAGCCTGCAACAGTGAAAGACTGTACCATAGGAACCTTATTCTTGTCAGCTGGGAGGGAGAGAGTGCTGCAGAAAAGATGCAAAAATCAGACCAGCAAGAAACCAAGCAGCACTCAGAGAGTTGGAGAACTTGGGTTTTTTATGCTGGAGGGAGGAGTGGGGGGCGGGGGGGTCCCAGAGGAGCTAGCGCTCTGAAGATCTGGGCCCCGAGCTCTGTTGCAACATTGCTTATACAGACCTTATTTGGCATGGGCTGATTGGTTAATTTGTCCTCAGACCATTACAAAGCAGCTAGAGTTGCCACGGTTACAGGTAGTTACAAAGAGTTACAAAGCTGCAAGAGTTGCTGTGTTTGCAGGTAGTTACATTTGTTGCTTAGACAAAGGAAGTCAAAGGGAGGATGAGTTTTTAGTTACTTTTGATGTAGCAAGCATATCTACAGAAGCAGAACAAAGAGCTGATTAGCTTTTTGAGTGCAAATTTCTCTTCAAGAGCAGTGAATGCCCAGTAATAAGGATCTGGTGAAATAAATTGTGTCACATATGATGCATAGAATATTATGCTTTTACTAAAATGAAATATAGATGTATATTGATATCGGAGGTTATTACTAGCTATTTGTTGAAAAAAGTGGCAAATTATTATCACATTTATACAGAGGTATATGCATTCAATATTTTATATAAACAGACATATATACACACAAAAATACATACACCCACACAATTTAGAAAGCAAAAATTTAACACTGGTTAGTAGACTTAAGAGTGCGTAGGTAGAATTAAAAGTGATCTACAGGTATATTTTTAAATTTCTTTTCCCTTATCCCTATTTGTAACTATATACATGATATTTGTGAAGAAAGAACAAAGTGGTTAAGGGCTGTGTGCAAACCTAGACTGAGCTATTTCCCAACTATGTGACCCTGGTAAATAGAATCTACTATAGTTTCAATTTCCCTACCTGAATAGGGGGATCAGTCCCCAACCATGCCTGTCTCATAGCTCTGTGTTGAGATTTACGTGAAGTGCTTGATCTAGATGGAGATACATAATCAGCTCTCAAGTAAATCTATACCTTTTAAACAAAGATCATTAAACAAATATGCACACCATGTTCTTTTGGAAGACATCACCAGAACATATGTTTAAGGCATTGCTCTCCCACCTTTGAAGTATAAGACAACTCCAGTTGGGTGGGAGAAGAGGCCCCGCTCGCCAAAACATCTACCTTCCTGTGCAATTCCCCTCAGCACTAAGAACTCTGCCAAAGCATGTGACCCAGAAGCCATCACTGTTCTCACTCCCTCTCAAGAGGATTTCGCTTCTCATTAATGTGACCCGGCAGCTGGCCATCCTGCAGGTAGAAGGCCCTCTTGAGGTTCTGGACCACATGATGCTCATTCCTATCAGCTGGAAAGGGGGAAAGGAAGGTAGGGAGGCAAAGAAACTCTAGAACAAGGAGAGAACTGAGCATCTACTACTAGTCTGAAAAAAAGAGAAATCAACTAAATGCTTAAAGAATTGATATTATCCACTCCGTGCTACTAATAGAAGGGTGAGGAATCTGGTATAATGGCCATCAGAGCATCCATTTTTTTCATGCCAAAATGCGGAAAACCATATTCATCTTCACCAAGGGATTCATTTGTTCATTTTACGCATCCAATCTAAAGCAGGTTTTCTGCAATGACTATCTCTCTTATACTGTAGTTTTCCATATTCCCCTCTATAGTATTTATTACAAAAAGCAATATATATATATATAAGTTTATTCCTTTATCTATCTGTATCTCCAAAGATCCAGGGAAACTAGAAAAAGAACAGCATGGATCTACTGATATTCATACCCCAGAAGGATATTCTTCCTTCCTAAATGACCATGTCATTCAAGGCGCTCAAATTTTCATTATAACATTTCCAATTGTTCCCTTGACATATTTACTAACTGGCTGAAAATGTGGTAACACAGTCCATCTATTTGTCCACATTTTGCTAAAGATGAAATATGGTTTCTTATATTCTGACATGAAAACTACATCCTCTGATGGTCCTTAAAACAGTTCTAGTTGCCTGCATCAATAGTCATTGTCATCCTGTTTGTCTTCCTCCTGATGATGTAAAGTTGGATCAAGGGGAGAGTAGGGGAGAGGTGACACTAAAATACGGCGGCCTTTCTAGCATAACACTTATTCTAGAGCTTCATGTCCTACTACTTATGAAACTTTATTTGAACTCCAAGTTGCACATTGAAATTCAACAGATATTTAAAGGAGTGCCCCCTATGTACCGAGAACTGAGCTAGGAGGAGGCCATAAGATGACAGACAAGGCAGGTAAGGGTGCTGCCTTCATGGAACTTACATTCTAGTGGAGGAAATAAACAATAAATAAGGAAACAAACTAGTAGGGGCAAGAGAAATGAAGGAAAGAAACATGGTGAGATGACAGAGCATCTGAGCTGCGGGTAGAGACATTAAGTAGAGATGGGAAGGTTAACAAGAAGCTGTTCCACGAAGAGCTGGGGGAAGGGCAGGCTGAATGGAGGTGCCAGTAAGTGCAAAGGCTCTGAGGTGGAAACAAAGTTGATATGTTCAAGAAACAGACAAGAGGCTAGTGCAATTAGGCCGGATATCTGAGAGCATTTTGGATGTACCTAAAGGAGTAAAATTCTCCTCTGTCTCCAGAAATGAGGGAAAATAATAGTAATGCCAATAATGCTTAATCATACCAGTAATACCAATAATGGCAGGTGAGTTAGCTCTATGCCAAGCATCATGCAAAGGAATAAAATATTCCCCCACAGTATTGTACTTATGACAATCCTATGAGATAGGTGTTAGCCCCATTTTTCAGGTCACACGACCTAAACAAGGAGGGGTTAATTACTCATAATTTTCACATGGCTATTAAGTGGTGCTAGAGCTTGAACCAGAACGTAGGCAGTTTGAGTCGTGGGTCCTTGTGTCTCCTCCCAGGTCCCACCTAAATGATGCCATCTACTTAGACATCTACAGAGTCTAGCTTAGGTTCTGAAGTCATAGTGGCTCAGCTTCACCCATCCATAATCTGGGCAAAAATCAAACCATTTTAGATCAACAAGGCAAAAAGACAAAAGCCATTAGTAACGATTTTCTAGCAGCTCTGTGCAAGGTTCTGCTTGCCACCCACATACTCTTTTATTAAGCCATAAAAAGCCTCAAATGAAAACTGTTGCCATAGGTGAGGCTTACTTTAACATATGGTTGATCCAACGAAAGAAAAACATGTTAAAATGCATTTTTAAAATCCCAATTTACTTGTACAATGGTTTTTTTCTTTCTTTTTTTTTTTTTTTTAAATATTTATCATGTTTCTGGTCTGCTGATGCATTCCAAATATTGGGGCATGGGAATGTCCAAGGGTTACTAAACTGATAGCAAAGGCGCTCAGCTCCATGGAATATGGCTTTCAGTGCTAGATTTGATGCAGTTTGCAAAAACATAAAGAGGTAACCTGTGGTTTTGTCAACTTGGTTAAGGACAGCATGTTTCTAACTGGAAAGCTAACTGGGGTATTTCAGCATGAAAATGCAACTAATCAAATAACCTCAGCTGCAGAAGCTTTCCTTGCTTCTAGAGAGGGGTACTCTTCTGGCAAAGCTCTCTGCTTAAGAAGGAGAAGCAGCAGGGGCAGAGAGGAGGCAACAAAGGAAGCAATCAAACAGGGGCCGAGTAAGGATGGGAGGACTCAGCTTCCTCCTGGATCCGACTGCAACTGACTAGCAGGGAATGCTTACTTAGCACTTGGTGTCAGGCAGTGTTCTAAATGCTTTTTGCATATCAATCTTTAGTCCTCACTATAGCCCTCTGAAGTAGGTCTTTTGGGGGCTTTTTTTTCCTCACTATATGACAAATTCTTTTTATTGCATAATATTTAGTAGCCGGGCTCAGTCAACGAAGTCAACAGAAACTTGTAAATATTCTGCTACATAACACACTATACATGCATATTTTTTCAATGTGGTAACATTAAAATAATTCCTATTTTTTTCATTTACATAATTTTTCAAATGAGCATAAAGACAGAAACACACAAGCACTCTTTTTCTTAAAACAGAAAAGATGAACAGAAGTCAGAGTTAAAACTGCATTTATCGATAAGCCAAAGATTGACCCTTACCCTGGTCACACCAAATTCAGTCGCTCTTGGTCAGAAAAGTGTGGCAGGAGAGGGTGTGTGAAAGGACCTTGTGGTATCTGTTTGAGGTGAATTTTTTTAACTGCTAGATTAGCAAACTGAGGCACTGATGTACAAAGTCACACAGGTCCCCACCGGCGGGTGCTCTTTCGATATGGATGGGTGGTAGTAGACACTCAGGCTCCCCCTGTTCTGCCCAAAGATGCAGCGCTTCTCCTAACTAGTCGAGGCCAAGCCAATCTATCAGCCATTTCCCAAACACTGGACATACACATTTATCACGAGGACACCCGCTCTGCGTAGAGCCACCACTGACCGCAGTTTTTACCTTTTCTGTACACACCACCTATTTTTTATTTCAAAATGAAATTTTACATTTTCATAGAAACACCAATATACTTTGGTATAAGTGAAAGTTAACCATTTTAAAAAATAATACATGAAATGTCCAGAATAGGCAAATTTATAGAGATAGAAAGTAGATTACTGGTTTCTAGAGGCTGGAGGGGAAAGGGACTTGAAGGATAATGGCTAAGGGGTATGAGGTTGCCTTTTAAGGGAGTAAAAATATCTGAAAATTGATTATGGTGATGGATATACAACTTTGTGAATATACTAAAAGCCATTGAATTATATCCTTTAAATGGGTGAATTGTATAGGATGTAAATTATATCTCAATAAAACTGGCCAGGGAAGTCTTCTCTCAGAAATTTAAGTTTGAGAGGAGCCCTAAATGAAATAAGAGGGGAAGCCGTGCTAAGCTCTGGAGGGGAGAGCTAAGACTGGCGGGTTTGGTGTATTCGTGATCAGGAAGAAGGGCGGTATGACTAGAGCAGAAAAGCAACATGGAGAGTGGTAGGGATGAGGCCAGTAAGATAAGCATTTGGGGCCTAAAAGCCATGCTCATAAAGGTCCTGGATTTTATTGTCAGTGTAAAGGGAAACTATGAAAAAGGTTCTGAGGGGGCAGAAATGTATTTTAGATGATGCTTCTGACTGCTGTGTGAATGGTTTATAAGAGGGAAGATGGGAAGCTGGGAGCCCAGGGAACAGGCTCTGGCAGCAAGTCAGATGAAAGAGAGAGGAGTTCGACCTCTATTGGTAGCAAAGGAGATGGCTATAAAGGCAAAACAGAAATAGGTTTTGAAGATAGAGCCGATCAAAACTTGCTGATAGTTTGATGGAGTATATGAGAGGGAACAATCAAAGAAGACTTCCAGGTTTCTGGCCTAAGCAAGAGAACAGACAGATATAACTGCTTAGAAGATGGCCTGGCACTGAGAAAGTGCTAAAAACACATTAACCGTCATTGCCTTAGCGATTTCATTATAACCACCATTATTATGACCACTTCTATCATTCCATCACCACGGTCATTATAACAACACCATCATTACCATCACCACCATCAAGAGCAGGGGGAAGTGACAGTTAAAGCAGAGGAGGCCACACAGGGAACAAGTACAAGTCAAAGAAACCTACATATGAATCAAGGGACCAGTTCTGGACATGTACAAAGGAAATATTTACCAATTTGGGGATGTTACCCTAGCCACAGGGCCTAATGCATCTCTACCACCCCTCTCCTCCTGCCCCCCCCCACCACATATTTACATAAGATTCTTTTCAAGTTTAGAGTCTCTTCAGAGACTCCTGTCTTCACTCTCAGGCTTTTTTCCTGGCCTTGTCTTCATCCGGCCCCTCTGTGGAGCATGTCTCCCCTCCCCCATCCCAAATGGCTTGATGTATCTTCCAAAACTCCTGACATGTGCATATGGAACAGTCACGTCTCAACTGAGTATTTCAGTGTCTATAAAATGCAAGCAATGTGCTCAACACCAGCACTGACCTGCAGCTGATGCATTCTCTACATGGAATCTTCAAAAAAAATATTCATTGCGCTTGCATATCTCTAACTCCTAAGTAACCTTATGCCCAAAATACATCTAAGGCTCTTGCTCCCCAATGCCACTTCGCTTTCTACTAGCTGACTATTTAAAGACTACCTCTCTAGGGTCAAGGAAAACAATATCCACTTTGGTTCATATCAGCATGAAGGTCAGTAAACAGACAGGGCAGTAAGTACAAGAAGAGAAAACATGTACAAGAAGACTCTACATTCTCTGAGCTGAGCCCTGATAGTGAGATACAATATTAACCATTCTAGAGAAGCCCAAACGTATGTTAAACAGCCTGTCAGCTCTTGGAAACCCATGGTTTAGTATTTCTTCTTCAAACACTGTAATGTTATATAATATGATTGATCTCAGAATCCCAGTATAAAATCCTAGAACAGGAGGATTCTAGAGCTGGTCCACCCTCTACTTCTAGACAGGAAAAGGCATGCCTACCTAGTGGCAGGGTAGACTAGGAGCACCTTTCTTTGAACTTTGCTTTAAAAAGACTAATTTGTTCTTGCTAAATGTTCGTGACTTATTTTCAAAATAGAAGATGAGCTGCCATGCTATTTATCTATGTCTCTGGCCAGCCTCAACTCTTTCTTTGCTGTGCTGGTCAGTCAGTGCACTGTAATCATTTTGCTAAAGAGAGCAAATCCCTTAATCCATGACCAAATCCATGCCAATATTTTAGGGACCTGTATGAGCATGGGGAGAAAAGAGAAATGATGACTTTTATCCAGTGAACAAAACTCCTTATAATTAGGTTGGTGGTTTCTATGGTGACGTGGAGCTGACTCTTTTATTTGAAATAAAAAATAGCAACACTCCAGCTGTCCTTGCCGTCCAGACGCTCCAAAGCAAATGAAAGATTTGATTTCACATTTGCTACAACTGTTGAGGACTTTAAGCCACGTTTTTTACTTGTTGTCAAGTTTTGGCAAGACACTAAGTCCTATTCCCCTGAGAAAACAGGTGTAAAAAACAAAAGCATAAAAACAGCCAAAACAATTTCCCTCCCTGGAACCAACATGCTATTTGTTTCCTTTTTCATAATTAGCATAGGAAGCCATCAAACCACTTCCGTGAAGAAAATTTATTGGTAGTTCATCTCAAAAAAACATTTAGGACCTCCAAAATACATTTCTACATTTATAACAGCATCCACTATTAATGGGGACTTTACTAGGTGCTAGGTACTGTGCCTGGGGCTTTCTCTGAATCATCCCATAAAACGTTCATAGCAAATTCAGGAGCTAGGTCCCGCTATGGTATTCATTTTAGTGGTAAGGAGGTTTAAGAGTTAAGTAACTTGTCCATCACCAATAAGAGCTAGAAGTCCATTCCAGTTCTAACTGATAGCAAAGTCTATGCTTGACGGTGGTTCGACGACACTATTTTCTGCCTTTACTGTCATTTTACAGCCGAGACCAGAAAACATCATTCACTAGGTGGAGACTATGTTCAAAATACCCCACAGAGGACTATCGACTTTAGAGAACCCTCTGGCGGGTCTCTTGGAAGGGCCACTTTGCTTCCCTCCTACCATCCCATATGGCGTCAGTCTTCCAGGGAACGCAGGAAATCATCATTTCCTCTCCAGAGGCCCAGTCTGCAGTCCACACACGACAACCAGGAAGGCCAAAGGCATGCTGAAACTCACATCATCAGAGGGTTAGGATCATTAACAGGGAACTGGGAAGAGAATGAGGTATGTAATGGAGGCCAAGCAGCTGGTAGGGCTTATCACAGAAGGTGACACTTGAGCTAAGGCTTGAAGGAAAAGTGGATATTACTCAGGCTACAGAGGAGTAGAGAGAGTCTTCTGACAGAGAAAAATGACTGTATGGAGAATCCAAGGTAAGGAAGGGAATGGTACCACCAAGGAATCTTGGCAGTAGGGCATGGCTGGAGTGGGGCAGGAAAGGCCAGCAAGGTCTTTGGCATGTCTCAATGAGCCGAGGCCAGTCAATGAAAAAGGAAAAGAGGGAAAGATGTGTACTGGTAGGGTATATGCATCCCCTTCACGATTTCTAGGAATCTGTGTTCGTTTGAAATTACTCTTGGTTGTACATAGCTCTGGAGACTGAATGACATGACCTATAAATTACAAGCATTACCTTTGACTATCTCTTGACATGACTGCCTCTACCAAGAAGCTACAAATTCCTTTAAAACAAGAATTTTATCTTATTCATCTTGATCCCATTTCTAGTAAAGGACCCAGCATAAATTTAATAGATGCCTAATGAATAAATTTAAATGGTCGCCACTTATTCTTTGAAATATATAAATGTTCACTGCTATATTAATTTCCATGTATCAGCCCTCACTAGAAGCCGGCTGCTCTGCAAAGCACTTTACAGGCATCATCTCATTTAATCATCATACGCGCTCTAAATGGGAATACTAATAGCCTCATTTTATAAATGCAGAAAGTGAGGCCTAGACGGGCTGCTGACTCGCCCCATCCACAGGGCTAGTCAACAGCAGAGTCAGATTTGGCACCACATCTCAAAGCTCAAGCTCTTTGCCAGTAGGCTGTGGTGTAAAAACAAATTTAATTATTCCAAGAATAAATGCTCATTAATATAATAGTACTGGGCACACAGTAGGTGCAGAATGAAATTATATCAGCTGAAACAATTATTTCAAACCTGTTGTGTGTGATGTCCTGGGGTATGTTCAAAGATCAAATGGCGTGTTCTCCACACTTAGGAACTGCCAGTCTGCTGACGACTAGGAACTGCTGCAGCAGATTTTAGAAGTTGGAGAGGGCTGTGGCTTCTCTGGCAAGAGTCAATCTCATAAAGAAACAGAGAAATAATTCCTTCGTAGGTTTTTATAGCAGTCTTTTGATACATTTTGGTAACTCAGGACCTTTTCTTCTTTTCAGTGATAAATTGACCTTGCATTAGCTTTGGGATTCCATGCCCTTCCCCTCTTTCTACTCAAATTGTCTGAGTGATGCTAGCCTCTATTCTTGATCCAGGGAAGGTCTGTGACCCAAATCTGGCAAATCAGATCATTTAATCTGCGTAACTACAATTCAAGGGGAGGTACACAACCCAATCTGAGCCCAGGAATTTTCCTAGAGCTAATTGGAGAGCTAGGGTCTTACGGGCAGAGTAGAGTTTGAGAAGAGGTTTAACATACACTACCATCTGACCCACAAGGGTGGAGACAGCCTGCTAGGGGAGCCCACGCAGAGGGAAGCATAGCCAAGTGATGGCAAAACCATGTCCGAACGATGTTGCTTGAGTCTCTGTGCATAGCCTTCCCTGAGTACGTCGATAATGTCAACCACTAAATTATCAGTTTTTCCCTTAAACTCTTTTGAGATTGGTTTCTGCCACCTGCCATACAGAGTCCAGACAAATATAGTTCTATTGTGAGAAAGAGATGGAGAATGGGAAATGAGTGCATGTGGTAGACCAAGAGGAATTTAATAAAATACAGAGCGAAGGGTTATGCTCAGTTATTCCTAAGAGTCCATTTTCTTTATTGCATTAAGGAACATCCTAAAAGATGACATTAAAGCCCACATTTAGCTCCTCCAGGTAGAGTGTTTACCCCCTTTCCTCTATCTCCTGCCCTCTGTGCACTAGGATTTTTTTTGGATAACTAGAGTAGGAGTAGCTAATATCTATTTGGAAATAAATTATACTCTACAGTATGTGGAAAGGAAGGAGAAAGGGAAACTGGTTGGATGACTGAGGAATGCTTTCTGGAAAGAGCAAATATATCCCCAAGACACAATGAAGAGAGATACTGAATACCCGTGTCCAAATGGAGAAGTGGGGCAGACGGGGGTTGTTAGAAATAATACAGCTGATGTGTAGTCCAGAAGAGCTAAACCAGATACTCCAGAGGTCAGCCCCCAGGAATCTGAGCCTTTATCAGTGTCACCAGGTGATTCTTCTGCAAACTGAAGTTGAGGGCCAAGATGAAAGACCCTAGGCCTCAGAAGCCATTCTGCACCCGGGCCTTGAAGAAGAGGCAGCATAGCTCTGAACTTGGCAAATACCTAATGAGCACCTAAATGAACCTAAATGAGCACCTAAGTAATATTTAGAGTCTGATAAAGTAATTTAAAGGCAACTGCTCTGAAAGACAAGCCTGGCTGTTTACAAACCTCTTGGAATGTAAATTAACACTAAAGCCCCAAGAATTCAAACATCTGTAGAGGTGGCAAGAACAAAGGTGAAGTTTCCTTAATGAAGCAACTATCCATTGGCTCTAAGACTTAAGTTCCAACAATTTTCTTTCTTGGCAAATTTTACTTGTTCCTGCGACAGTTACAAACAAAACAAAACAAAATAAAACAAAACAAAACACAGCAAACTCTTGCTTCACAAATGGAACAGCTGAGAGGCAGTATTTTATAGCAGAGCTGTCCAACAGAAATAAATGCGAGTCACATATGTGATTCTAAATTTCCTACTGGCCACATTAAAAAAAAAAAAAAAGTAAAACAAGTGAGATTAATGTTAACGATATATTTTATTTAAATGAGTAGATACAAAATGCCAATGCCATATGTAATCAATATAAAATTTATTGAGATGGCTTCCATTTTCTTTATCATACCAAGCCTTCAAATTCCAGTGTGATTTTGCACTTACAAGTACATCTCAATTAAGATGAGCCACATTTCAAGCACTGAACAGACATTCATGGTAAGTAGCTATCATACTGGGCAACAGGATAGATCTATATGAAACAGGGGTAGTAAAATTTCTAATTAAGATCTAAATGTCCTAAGGATGTTATGCTCAGGGAAATAAGTCAAATAGTATATGATTCCACTCATCTAGAGTAGTCAAACTCATAGAGGCAGAAAGTGGAATGCCAGGGGTTGGGGGAGGAGAGAATGCGGAGTTATTGTTTAATGGGTATAGACTTTTGTTTTCCAAAATGAAGAGAGTTCTGGACATGGATGGTTGTGATGGCTGCACAACAATTTGAACATACTTAATACACTGAACTATGTACTTAACAAATGGTTAAGACCTTAAGTTTCACATTACATAAAAAAAAAAAAAAAAAAAAAAAAAAAAAAACTTTTTAAAAAGACCTGTTTCCTAACAAGGATTCCAATGAATGTGTCTGAGAAAAAAGAAAATGAAGGCAATGAAACTATTACAATATCACTGAAGACCCAACCAATCTTTACATTACATAGATATTTTCTATGTTACATTTTTTAAGCTATTAGAACCATTATTCTAAATGCCATCTCCATTACAAAGGGAAAGAAACTAGACTAACACCCATTTACCCCCTTCCCATGGGTTAACAGAATTAAAGACTTCCATATACTTTCCTCATATCTTATATTTCAGGCTCCACTTGATTTTGATGCATTATCTCTTAGGCAGAAATCAAGACAACACATTTATTCCATGGAAAACCTCAAGTTGCTGAATGGTTAAAACAGAATCAACCCTCATGGGTAGGATAAAAAACATTCCGTCTCTCAGAGACCATAGATTAGAAGAGAATCAAAGCCAGACACACCAGGGTTAGAATCCTGCTTCTGCATTTCCTAGCTTGGTGATGACTTCAGGGAAATGACTTCATTTCTTGGTGCCTCAGTTTTTTTCATTTTTAGAATGGGAATAACCACTATATCTACTTAAAAGTTAATGGCTTCATGAATTAATGCTTGTAAATGTTTCCTGTGGAGCCTAGCAGAGAGTAAGTGCTCTATATAGAGTAAGTAACATTATCAACATTATAATAATAATTTTATTAAAACCACTCATGTAGAACTTATTGCCAGGGCCAAGACCAAGTGAGGCACTCACCTTGGGTGCAAAATTTAAAAGGGCACCAATAAAATTTAGCAATCGAGAAACTAATATTTTAACACAATATTTTAAAAATCAAATTTAATGGAAAACAGTTGACGCTGAACAAAATATCAATTTTTTAAAAAATAAAAACAAGATCAGTATTACTGTTTTTTTTTTTTTTCCTTTTGCCTTGGGTTCCAGTATAGCTCTGCAGGGCACCCTTAATATCCAGTCTTTATTTACAGTTAATTTAATTTATCCAAACTTGATATTTTGTTCATGTGCCAGGAAGATAGGGAAGATCCCCAGTTCTGGTCCTTGAACTCATTGGAAACTTGGTGGCTCTTGGTCATCCAGCACCTCACATCACCATGAGGCATGTAAAGAAGACCAGAGTTCCAGGACATGAGCCTGTGGAATTGCATCAAAGGCCCAGCTAGCTGCAAGGGAAACAATGAGTGTTGTGTATTTCCTATGATAAGGACAGTGCTGAAGGCACATCCATCCATCAACCTCCAGAAAGAGGCAGAGGCACCAGACAAATACCTGAGTGCACAGTCAACTCCTCCCTGTCACTTTGAATTTTATTTTCTCCCCTTCTTCCCTGGAGGCCTCCTCACACAATAGGCCTCTCTAGGGAGATTTGCTTCCCCTTCCCTTTGCTTAGTTAACAACAGCAGAGATCAGATGCTGTAGAAACTGAATCTCCTCCAGACAAAGATGATTTAAATGGCAAATAAATACAGTGTGTGGGAGTAATCAAAATCAGCTAGATGCAAGCCTCACTTCAAGCCCAGATTATTTTAAAGCATGAGCAGAATTGTCAATGAACTGTAAAAGAAAGAAGGGTGGAAACAGCAAAAACAAAAACCCACCACCAGCCTGGCATTGTTGGGATGGAAAGATATTTTACATTCTTTCTAACCGGAGCTGAATCTTTGACCGACAGTAAGGCGGCAGTCTCTCCTCCATGGCACTCTATGTGGTCTTAAATTTCAGCACCATAACTGCTACACTCATGTTTCAAAGGTCAAGTGTCGTCAAAAAGCTGCTAAGTACATAACCTCACTGAGGAGAAAATGTATTCTTTCCACAGAGCTGTGCCTTTTACAGTTCATTTCTGAAAGCTCAACTGCATTTTCCCATTTTCCCTACTGACTCCACATCTCGTACTTCAAAGAAAAAGAGCGAAAAAGCAAAATCCATACATCACACAAGGATGTGCTTCTGCACTATGGCTGCCTTGCTGTTTGACAACTAATTTGGTCCAGGCTCTCTTGACCCACAGAATTCTGGGAGGTGTGATCTTAGCTCAAGTTAATGCTGTCTTTGATCTAGTTACTGCTCTCTAGTTGTTTCTCACATGGGTTTAAGTGTCACTAGAAGAACGAGACCATGAGTTTGGAGGACTCCACCTCAGAATCCAGGACTGTTAATCCAAGTAAGGTTACCAGCTTCCACGGGAGGCTTTTAATGAGTCACTATAAACTCACACGTGTCAGGATTTGATCATCTCAATCAGTTTTTTAAAATGTCCTTTACAACTTCCCAAGCATGAAGAAAAGCAATTGGTTTCAATAGACTAAAAACTCTTAGGTACTGAAAGAAAATTCAAATGCCCTCTCCATCAGGCCCTTGTTAAAGAGAGACAACATATTTTTGTAACATTTTTCTGTACAAAATGTCCCCATATCAGTTTAGTGTCCATAATGAAATATGTTTTACTTTTCATTTAACTATTCACAATAACTCATCTCTGCAATATAGTATAAAGCACACATTCTAAACTGTAGAGGGAAAGCTTTGGCAGAGAGAAGTGAAATTTTACCCTGAATTATGGAGAGTTGGCAATGCTAGTAAGTAGGGCACCTAGATTGTTTTCCTTTAGTCATGTATTCTACACTTTCATCCTTGCTTCTCAAAATGTGCTACATATATATATTTTTAAGAAGTTAATAGACATTTTCTATAAAGGAAGAATGGGGGGAAGAAGGAGGGAGAAAGACAGGGAGGGAGGAAGGATCATTCATTCATTTGCTTTGCAGCCAAGTTTGGAAAAATGTACTAGATCTCCTTCTATAAAATTTGTGACACATGTTAATATAGTCAAAGCTCTAAATTTGCAATAAAAAAGTAAAATAAATAAATTGATACAATCAGACCTCTTTAACTTGGTGTAATGTGAGATTTTCAAAAAAATAGAAGCCTACTTCAAGGTATTTTCCACCTTCACATTTATGCCATCTCTGTCACATCCAGATTAAAATTTTCCAGTAGAAATGATCTCAAATAGGCTAACGATATTTCATGTAGATAGATAGATAGATAGATAGATAGACAGACAGACAGACAGATAGATAAAAAGAGTGCATATAACAAACTTCCTTTTCCAATGTATGCCAGGCTGGTTGAACATTGTGCTTAGAGCTGTCCCCATAAATTCAGTCAGGCATAGGACAGGTCCTGTTTCCATGTCTTCCTACCTTTCTTCCTTCCTACCTTCCTGCACTGCTCACTCTGCCCTCCTCCCTCCATCATGAATCACATCTCCTTTCCCATTCAACATCACTTCCGGTGTACAAATCCCCCAGTGATCCCCTGCTTGTCCTCTAGTCCTCAAAAGCCTTCAACAGAGACTCTGGAAAGGAAGATCAAAAAATGGCTCAGAGCCAGAAGAGACCATGAGGTAAGGATCCACAATAAACCTAGTTTCAAAAGAGGAACAGATTGCTCCACATTACATATCGAAGGGGGCACTCTCCATTTTTCTCAGTGACATTTTCCCTTTTACTGAAGCTTTGGTTTGTGACTAAATAATTATCTGTTTAAAATTTATTCCTGGGCAGAGTTTCAACAATACAAGTCAATAAAAACCTGATTTGAGTAAAATTACTAAGTCTTAGAGACATACATTTCTTTTCTGTAAGGCAGTTGACAAATTAGGTCCTTTCACCTAAAGGCATGAACAAAGATGACTTAATGACTTACAACTCAACAAATGTTTGCTAAACAGTCCATTTTGTAGTTCTATCATCTCAGGCACATTTTTCTTTCAAATGTTAATACACATTTAGGGGTTATGATTGGGATAAATACCTCTTTTTATGTTCTTATTTGGGCTGTTGATGATTATCTAATGGATTCAAAGGCATCCATTTCCACCATGCTGTACTAAAAAGCCATCCTAAAAAAACTAGTGAACAGAAATCAAAAACATTTATAGATTATAGTATCCTTTGTACAAACACAGAGCACTGTACAAAAGCATTCTTACCAAGTTGGAGATAAGAACAGATTTCAAAGCAATTTTTGTATTAAACACATAAAATCCAACAGACATCTGATGCTGCTAGATTCTGAAGACCGAAAAGTTATCTTACCAATAAGAACCAAAAGAAAATTTCAAAAGGTAGCAATTTGCAAAACAAGAATGCCAATCAACTTCAATAAGCTCTGTGCACACATGTATGCGACCACAAAATGCTATATTGGACAAATGCTAGAGGTTTGTCATGAAACCACAGAAGCAAAAACACTAAGAATCTGGGATGGGAGCAGAGTTCCAGAAAGCCAACTGGGTTAAGTGATCTGGCCCAAAGGGGGGTAGAGCCACCTTTAAAAAGATACCACACAAGCTTATATAAAAAGAGAAAGAACAGAACCGGTACTCTCTCTATGGGGGAGAAACCACTTTATGTTTTGGTTTAAAAACTTATTACAGCCTTATCAAACGTGTTTATATTGTTAGTTCTGGGGTAAATTAACACACTTAAAAAAAAAAAAGAAAGCATTTATGTACATCCTGTGTGCCACTAACAGTGCTTAATGAGCACACTTAGCTGACAGGGTAAGAATGGCAACTAACAGGATGGATGGGAGACTTGGCACAGGGCTTAGAATTTAGTGACCATGACAATCTTCTCATATCTAGAAAAGAAGGGTCAGGAGCCCTGACACATCAGGCTGACTTTCACCATAAACACGAACCACACATACTTGTGAAAATTCTAAATGCTTGGCAAATAGCCACATCAACAACACTTTCCCTGAGGCAGCCCCAGCAGCACCAGAGCGTCAGCTCATGGTACAGGGAGGGCCCTCCAGAGGCCCGTTTCCAGTGCTGTGGCCAGTACTGGCTGTGAATTTTGACCATCTGTGCCACAGTACATATTAAATGTTTTGAATATCATTTCTGTTTATGTGACATTTCACCCCCTTACTCCAAGGATGAAAAGAAGATAAATCCATCAAACAAAGGTCTTATAGGGGTAAATACTACTTTACAAGAAGATCCCAGATAAATGAGAAAAAGATCTATTTCTAGGGCAAGATTCAAGGGTACATGGAAGTTCCTTGTCTAGGCTGCCTGATGCTCTGAAGCCAAAGGTGTTTATACCCCTGGTAGGCATACAAACGATAGCTCCTGAAGGGTAAGAACTGCAATTTATTCTTCACTGCACTTCTAACACCTAGCCCAGTCTCTGGCACAGTGTACTTGCTGTATGTAAGCTAAATGAAATCATTCAGGTCTGCTATCCGGCAGTCTTAAAAAAAGGCAAGAATTAGATTGAGTGGCAGGTGAAATACTCATTTTTTTTAAAGTGGGCTTTCTATATCTTACTCTGCAATATTTAAAATATTGCTGACTATTTCTATCTGGTTAATCACATGATGGTTCTCCACTGACATTGGTGTTGTACCCTCCCCTGCTCCCTCCACCACCCCCCCCCCCCACACACACACACAGACTGCCACCCTCCCATTAGAAACATCTGAAAATGCTCAGGACATTTTTTTGATGTTATATGTATTTGCTGCATGAAGGACAAGAATGTTATATGTGTGATTCAGACCCCACCCAAGATGCCTATAGCTCCAATGTTAAGAAACACAGATTCATTAACTTTATCTCTCTAGAAAAATTATGTCTTAATAGAAACCATCTCCAATTCACTCACTCTGTTACCTGTGTCTGTAACATTACTTTTTAACCATTTGATCACAGTCCAGGTGTGGCCAGTCTCTAAATTATAGTCTTCATTGATAAGTCCCCTCCTAATAATTTGTCCTGTACATCCATGCTTGTAAGGAGACAACCAGGGGTGAAAATCAAAAGATTTCGTCACTAGCACCAAGCAATCCAACTGGGGGTGGGAGTAAATTAAGAGACTAGACTCTTTTCTTAAGCCCTAGGTGTCTGCTCTGGGTGTGGCCACCAGTCGGTGGAATGTGGAGCTCCTCGACAGGGGTAGGCAAGGGTCCAATGGCATGCCCAGTAACAACATTCATAAGGCTTTCATATGGCATCTGATGGTATCCAACTGACTGTCCCACAGGAAGGCCACTCAGCTAGAGAGTGAGGTTTCTGAGCCAAACAGTAATGATGAATCACTTAGAACTTTTGGATCTAAACTGGTTTATCATCAAGGCCTGATGCAGGTGAAAGCATCTCTTATATGGATGTCAGAGGAATAAAACTTGAGTGATGGTGGTGCCCGTGATTTATTAAATACCCTTAAACTGAACCCTGAGGATATATTACCTTAAGTGACTTTCCCATGAAACTTCTAAAGTAGGAGTTCTTTTCCTATTTTACATATGAGAAAATCAAGGCCCAGAAATCCATATATCTTTCTGGAGGCCATGCTAAAAATAAGCATCAGTACTGAAATTAGAACCCAAATCAGTTCAAATCCACAATGCATGATCTTTTATTAACAATGAAAAGGAATAGGAGGAAAAAGCAGGCGAAGAAACTGAAGATGTACTCCGCAATGCATTATATCTATTCAAAATATAGGAGTAAATTTTAAAAGCATCCAAGAAATAAAGTAAGGCTTTCTCCTCTATACTCACTCCCAACTAAATTCCATCCTTTTTATTGCAAGGCCCAGTGAAGGCCTACTTTCCTCACCAAGATCTCCCAGATCCACAAATCCAAGTAGATCTGTACCTTCCGAATTCCTTGAAGACCCAAAGTCTGTCACATAAACTGCCATTGTCAAATCTCACACATCCTTCAAATGCCACCCACTCCTTAGAGTTCCCTCCCTAGATATTCTCTGCTCTGCTCACTCTATGCCTTTTTATGGCCCTCTGAGCCTTTCTCAGCTGCAGCAGTATTCTCTGGTTGGTTGTGTCCTTGCCTTGACCCCACTGGGGCTATGTATTTCTCATAACATCTCCACTCAAGTATTTGCATATGGATTCTTTCTGGGGAACTTATGTCTGTGTATAATCTACATTATTAATGTATAAATTTCATCATCAGCATTCCCACCAACAACAACTTCCTATTAGCCATGTACAGTGTGCCAAAACACAATGCTAAATCCTTTATTTTTTTTTTATTTTTTATTTTTTTTATGGTGACATTGGTTAACAAAATCCAATAAGTTTCATCTGTACACTTTAATAGTAAGGTGTGTGCGCGTGTGCATGTGTGTATGTACACACATATATATTTATTTACACCGTGTTTACCTCCCATATTTAGATTTCTTTCTGTCATCACATACTTGACTCCCTTTACCCCATCTACCTCCCACCCTCCCCCCACCCCCTGCCCTCTGGTAACTACTAGTCTTAGTCCATGTCCATGAGTATCTGTTGTTTTGTTCATTTGTTGCTTTTATGTTTATATGTCACATATAAGTGTCTACCTTATTTTGCTTAGCATGATTATCTCAAGGTCCATCCATGTCGCAAATGGCAGTATTTCATCTCTTCTGATGGCTGAGTAATATTCCATTGTATATATGTACCACAGCTTCTTTAGCCAGTCATCTATTAGTAGTACACTTTGGTTGCTTCCATGTCCTGGCCATTGTGGATAATGCTGCTATGAACATCGGTATGCAAATATCTTTTCAGATATGGGTTTTCAAGTCTTTAGGGTAAATACCCAGTGGAGGAATTGCTGGATCATATGGTAGATCAACTGTTAGTTTTTCAAGGAACCTCTATGTTGGTTTCTTTAGTGGCTGTACCAATTTGCAGTCCCACCAGCAGTGTATGAGAGTTCCATTTTCCCCGCATCCTAACATTTGTTATTATTGTTCTGTTGATTATAGCTATTCTAACAGGTATGAAATGATATCTCATTGTGGTTTTGATGTGTGTTTCTCTAATAGCTAATGCTAAGTCCTTTAGGTCTGACTGCTTAATGGCCATCCAATTCTATGAAGCAGGGTTTTTAATGTGAAAACTGAGGCTTCAAAAGATTACATAACTTGTCTGGTGCCACAGATGGTTTCTTTCTCTTTCTGCTATCTCCGACAAAGAAAAAAAAATCAGCATCTGGTAAACTGTTAATGGTACATCATTTATTCACTCATTCTTTACTCTTGGGGTCCAACTATACACCAGACAGACCATAAAAAAAAGAAGAAGAAGCCCCATTGTTGCCCTCAGAAGAATCACAGGCTAGTGAGAAAAGCCCCTTTCCCTCCCAAATGGGCCCTCAGGATACAATGTGGGAAGTGCAATGATAGTTTAATGCTCAGGTCTCTAAACAGCTCAGGAGACAGGCATCAGGAGGACCCAGGTGTCATGGATACCTGCCCCGGCCACAGTCCCTGGCACGGGGGCCTTCTGGCAAATGTGACTTGCTCTCCAGTACCATCCTGCCTCCTCGATAGCATTAACTGCAGCAGCCATGCACAGCAGTGACTGAGGACCAGGCCCTCAGTATTCTGAGAACTTATTAGCAGAATGCAGCAGGGAAACAAGGTCCCCTTCCCACACCTTTCCTTATTTTTACAGGTGATCGTTTGTGGCAGTTACAAGGAGCCTCAAATGAGTACACAGGTTTTATTTCCCAACAGATTTTAAATAATGATATCCTGCCATGAGCTGAAAATCTGGTTGGCACTCCTGAGGATATGTCATCTTGCAGCTACATTCCCTCTAAGGCATGAAGCCTATTTGGAACATAAAAAAATTTTAAAAGGACAAAGATCTCAACATTTTCCTCATGGATAAATTGGCCTCCAGAAAACAGTTTCCTCCCCGCTTGGTTGTATCAGTCATCTACTGCAACAGCAATGCCGAATACAAAATTTCGGAGGCATTTCCTTCCCAGGTGTCTGTGGGAACCAGCCTAGACTAGGTTCCCTCATGCATCTGGGAATTGGCCAATTTGGGTTGACTCTGGCTGGTCCACTCTGCTCTATTTGATGTGTCTCTCATTTTTTCCTGGATCACTAGGAAGCAGGCACATCTTTCTCATGATGATAGTGAAGTGGAAGAGCAAGAGTAGAAACATGCTCATACTTTTCAAGCATCTGCTTGCATAAAGTTTGTTAACATCCCATTGGCCAAAGTAATTCCATAGCTGAGCATAGTCACAGAGCACAGGAGGGCACTAGGGATGACATGAACATATGGAGTTGTAGGTCCCCAGTCTGGCTGTGATACAGGCTCCGGATTTAAAATGCTACATTAATGTAGTAGGTCACCTGTGCCTAACTTATGTAAGTATGACTCAGCTTATTGTTTATTATGCATGTGTGGCAGAATGCCATTATTGTTCTCCGGCATTTATAAAGCCCATGCGGTCCCCTAGTGCAGAAGCCCAAGCTCCCCACAATAAACTTGGTGCCCGTTGTTTCATTCTCATGTTGGCTCCTCGTGGGTTCTTTCAACTGAGCATCTCACCACTGAAACCTTCCTTTCTTCATCGGCTTGGCACTGACACATGGTGTAACTGGTAGGATGAGGTGAGTACAGCCTCTAGCACTCTGACGGTCCTCAGGTAAAAGATACCTGCATGGAGAACATGTGGCCCCCAGCCTCCTAGTGGTATCCCGTGGCTGCATATCTGGCTACATGGACACCCCAGGAGATTAGGGATGGAGTGCAGCCACGTCCGGAGGACATCCAGAAAGCTCTGGAGATGCTGGTGCCAAACGTCCTGACCACTTACTGGCAGGGAGTGGTCAGGTGGTCTGGATGTTCCTGGCGGTGCTGCAGCAGGCCAGCTGGAGGTCCAGGATCAGGCTCAGTGGGTGCAACAATTGCAACATCAGGAAGAAGAGCTGGAAAAGCAGCTGGCAGCAGTGAAACACATGCTGCAGGGTGCTGACGGGTCGCTGCTATCGTCCAGGTCTGGGAGCTCACCAGAGATACCACGGCAGGAGCGGCCAGTGATACGGCAGCAGGCTGAAATAAAGTAGCCACTGGCCCGGGCGGGGGGTGGGGGGGTGGGGCAGGTGGGGGGATATTGGGGAGGCAAGCTGGTGGCACCCCCCGGGCTAAATGGCATGCCACCTTGATCCAGCATGCCCCCACCGAATTCCGGGACCTGATGAAACAGGTACTGCAGAGAGCCGGGGAGACAGTTCCCAGGTAGTTGCTGTGGCTGTGGGATAACAGGGCTGAAGAGTCTAAATTATCTCCGGAAGAGATGGCTCAGCTGGCCTCCGTAACAGTGATACCATCCCTCAGGCAGCACCCCCAGAATGTGGCACGTACAACGCAGGGTGCAGGCAATCACTTCCTCATTAACTGGCTCATGTCCTCTGCCTGGACAGTGTGAGCCAACCTTGGGGAGCTGCCAGAGACAGTGAGCAGATGGACCACGTACTTAAATCTGGTCCAGATAATTCGGGAAATGGGCATGAGACAGATGATGTTTCGTGTCCAGTACACAAGCCCCGATGAGGAGGAATTTACAACCTGTTTGAAGGACTTGATCTTGACCCCTGGCCTGGTGGGTACCTTTGTTAGTGCTGCTGGCCCCTTATGTGGACAGGTGAATCCATGAGGTAATGTCAGCCATGGCAAGGTTCGGGGATGTGGAGGTGAAACGCAAGGAGCGTTCCACCCAAATGCGTGCTGTACCATCTCCTGCACTCCCAAACCGGCCAGTGCATAGACGGAGGAGTGGCCAAAAAGGGGTCGGTGGTGGGGGCAGCGCCCAGCCTAAGCAGCCATGAAAGTGAGCTGTCTGCAAATGTGGTTTGATCTCCTCGCTGCAAGGGTGGCTACAGAAAAGATTGAGCAGCAACTTAAGGAAGTACAACTGGCGCTGTGGAATCAGCTGTGCCCTGACCAGCAATTCACTCTTATTCCTGGGAAAGCCACAACCCGTGAGGTGCGGCTGGCCGATTATCTCCCTGAGTAGGGATTCAGCTGGGACACCTGGTTGGCAAGGGAGCCGGTTGACCTGAGGCCGTGTGTGGAACTGACTATACGCTGGTCCCCCCACAATGTGCAGAGGGTATTATCCCTCGTGGTCACAGGTGCTGACAGCACCCTGCTCTATGGGAATCTGGACAAGTTTTCTGGGCCCACTGCACCATAGAAGGCTCTAGGGTCAAGTCATTTGCGTGTGGCAGGTCCCTGTGACACTGGGTATAAGCAGATTGCCTTCTCAGACATACCAAGTATACGTATCTCCCATACAGGAGTACATTTTGGGGATTCATGTTTTGTGAGGCTTGAATCCACAGAGGTAAATACCACTGCCGGTAAGTTTTGCCTTCATATCCAGGTGGTGAAAACTATTACCTGAGGATGTCTACACCACAACCCATTGCAGCTACCCCAGACTACCTGGGTAGTGACTACAAAGCAGTACTGCCTGTCAGGCAGCCATGAGGAAATAGGACGCACCATTCTGAAGCTGGAAGAAGCCAGTGTCATTCGTCCTACTCATAGCCCATACAACTCCCTTGTGTGGCCAGTGAAGAAGTCTGACAGCTCCTGGTGCATGACAGTTGACTATCAGGGGCTGAATAAAGTTACACCACCCCTATGTGCTGCCGTACCAAACATCACAGACATCATGGACTGGTTGTCACGTGAACTTGGATGATACCATTATGCGGTGGACTTGGCAAACGCCTTTTTCCCTATTGCCATAGCCCCAGGAAGTCAAGAACAATTTGCTTTCACCTGGAAAGGGTGACCGTGGACATTCCTCTTCCTTCCCCAGGGCTATCTGCACAGCCTACCCTGTGCCATGGTCTCATGGCTCAAGATTTAGCCACATGGAAATAACCATCCACAGTGCATTTGTATCATTATGCTGATGATATAATGCTAACCTCTGATTCTCTTACAGAACTAGAAGCAGTGGCAACCAGCCCTCTAGAAGCTCTTGCTGACTAGGTTTGGGCACTCAATGAAGACAAGGTCCAGGGACCTGGGTTCTCTGTCAAATCCTTGGGAGTTGTCGGGTAAGACAAAAATAATGGCGGTGGCGGTGATTGATAAGATACAGGCATATCCCCAACCTGAGACTGTGAAGCAGCTCCAAACCTATTTGGAACTGCTGGGATTTTGAAGAGTGTTCATCCCTCATTTGGCCTTCTTGATGTGACCCCTGCACCATCTAGTGTGACAGGGTGTCCAGTGGGATTGGACCCCCGAGATAGAAAAAGCCTTTAAGGCTACAAAGCCACCTGTAGCACAAGCCCAAACTCTACGCATAGTAGATCCAGCCCTCTCATTCCTGCTTATGGTGCAGGTGGATGATGCAGGGTTTGGATGGGGCTTGTGGAAGAAGCATGGTTATCAGAAGGTAACAATAGGCTTCTGGTCCCAGTCATGCAGAGGCACGGAAGTGCAGTATTCTCTGATAGAGAAGCAACTGGCTGCCATATATTCAGCCCTTCTAGCCAGTGAGGCCATCAATCCCGTAACTGTTTAGTCCATCTGCCCTGTGGAGGAGTGGCTAAGATCTTAGGTAAAGACTTCCTATACAGGAATCACACAAACCCCTACACTAACCAAGTGGGGGGCATACCTAGAACAGCAGGCGCAGTTCTCTGCAAGCCCCCTGTCAGGTCAACAGCACTCCCTTTTGGGACCAGTGCAGTTTCAAGAAGAGCTCCTGGCGGACCCTGCTGAGATGGGGGATGTGCCGAGTCCCTATGTAGAGGGCCAGGCTCCCATTCCTGAGGACGCCTGGCACATGCAATGAGCAGCCCACGATATGGACTGCTGTGGCGTTACAGCTGTCCACAGAAACCTTCTGGTATGAGACTGGTGTTGAGCAATCCAGCCAATGGGCGGAGCTTCGCGCTGCATGGTTGGTCCCCAGGAGTGAAACTGGCCCAGTGCATGTCTGCACTGACAGCTGGGCTGTGTATCGAGGTCTAACTCTGTGTCTGTCCTGGTGGGCTGCCCAGGAGTGGATGATAGGCCACCATCCCCTATGGGGCTGGGGGTTGTATGAAGACCTCTGAAAGTGGGGTCTTCAACAGAAGGCCACTATAACCATGTCCCCAACCACTGGCCATTGGCAATGATACAGCCGATAAACCAGCACAAGTCCACTCTCCCCGTGTACCACCGGTTCCAGAGGACATTGGCCCCTGGCTCTACCAAAAACTGGGGTATGTAGGGACCCATACCATGGAATAGGCAGCAAAGCAAAGGGGCTATCATTGACCAGGGCACAAGCACAAGTTGCAGTGTCACAATGCCCCTGGTGTGCGGAGTAGCACCCAGAGAGACAGCAGGTAAAGAGTACCCAGGGTGATGCCTTGCAGGGCTTAGCCACTCCAGGAATGGCAAGTGGCTACATATGGCTTTTGCCCACAGACCAGGGACACCACTACGTGTTCACAGGTGTGGACACGGCTACCAATCTAGGGTTTGCATGGCTGGTGGCAGCTGCTGATCAACGCCTTATGTGACCATTTTGGAGCACCTTGTGGTGGTCTATGGCCAGCCCTTATTAATCTCTAGTGACAGAGGCACTCATTTACTGGACAGGAGGTACAGGCCTGGGCCCGCACCAATAATGTGTGGTGGCAGTTACTTGTGCATATTGTCCACAGGCAGCTGGTATGGTTGAGCAGTTCAATGTCTTGCTGAAGGACAAACTGCGAGCCTTGGGCTCGGGCTGGTGCCGTTGGTATACTAACCTCCCACAGGCTATACACCTGAATGAACAGCCCCAGAGAAAGGGGTTGTCTCCCCTTGACAGGGTTGTAGTAGGCTTGCTGCCGGCTATCAAAGCATGCCCGGGCACTACTGCTAAATAGATCTTGCCCCAGACCTACCAGAGAGCTTTACTCTTGTCAGCCCCAGAACCTTTGGCAGCAGGTAAACAGGCCACCTGGTCATGGCCCTGGACTATATAGATAACACAAGAGCCGTGGCCCTGGTGGAGTCCTGGGCACAGGGCTTACGCAATGAGTTGCGGGTAGAACCCTAGATTTGCATTTGTCCCACTTATCTGCGAGTGTCAGTCCTGATGACTGTAGAGGGAGGGTTCACTGTTAACGTGGAGTTTTGTCCTAAGCCTCTGGCCCATTTCTCTCTATACTGTGGAGACCCCCCTGGCCTGCTACCCTTGGAGAAACTATCTAGTACCACAGGCCAGGGGCAGCTCCTCTCCCAGCCACCCTTCTACCTCAAGATGGGCAGGTGGCCTGTATCCTCCAGGAAGGACGGGACTTGCCCCTAATGGTCCCTTTGTCTGCTCCATTCTATCACCCAGGCTGACAACCGGAAACAGTGTCATGTCCTGGGTTCATGTGTTTGCTGCTGTCCACAATGTTTCCCACTGTGGGATACGTGCTGAACTACCAGTGGAAGCAACCAAGGGACTGCCATGGCACATCACTCCGGCTACCACTGAGAATTGGATGTGGCTGCGTACCTGGAACACCACACCTGAATGGGACCAGCGATGGTGGGCTGTGGAAGTGCTGTTCTGCCATGATCATTGCAATTCCCCATCCCTCATAGGCTATGCCATTTCCAACAGGTAGAAACAGCTGGCAAGAGAACATGTGGAATTGTGAGAGCAGACCCCTCACCGCATAAAGCAAGTAAGATCTGTGCCCCACCCTATCATGGGGTGACTACCCCCCAAGCTGTGTACTAATACCACCCTTGCTAATGTTCCCAAGGTCTGGTGGAATGGGAAACATTATGCTGGTACAGAGCTTATCGATTGGCTACCTCCAAGGTATCTCTGAGTCTGTGGGCACTACGGCTGGCTCTACTTGTCCACTGATTGGACCGGCCATTGTACCTGCGGACATCCATATTTAACTGGATGCATATTATCCACCCTCCCCAATTGCCTCATAATTGAGATCCCATATATCATTGCTGGCCCCAGCAGAAACAGGCAGCATGGAGGTTCTACCCCCTGGTGTTATTCATTCCAGGGGTGGGATCCATAGATGTAGAATTGCAGGTAGAAGCTTAAGCTCAGCACATCGCACAGGCATTGAATGCTACATGTCAGGTTATAACCCTTTTAATGGCTGAAACCACACAAATGTGGAAAGTAGTTCTGCAAAACCACATGACCCTTGACCTCCTAACTGCTGCCCAGGGTGGCACCTGTGCCCTGCTCCATGTAGAATGCTCTGTTTACACTCCTGATCATGCCAAGCAGGCATAGGCAGCTCTCCAGGAAACAGATGCTGAAGTCTAAGCCATCCATGCCCTGGGAGAAGACCCCTTGGCAACTTGGTAGAATTCCTTGGGGTCTTCCTGGAGGTGGACAGTAGCCGTCCTAGCCCTTATAGCCTGTAGCCTGGTAGTATTTTGTTGTTTTTTATATTGTTGTTGTGGATTGTGGGCCCAAGGTAGTGCTCTCGGGGCCAGATCCCGCGCTGTGACCCTGTAGGGGTGGAGTGTGGGTCCCAGGTCTGGCTGTGATCCAGGCTTGTGGCTAGGGATAGAAATAGGATTTAAAATGTTACCTTAATGTTGTAGTGCGCCTGTGCCTAGCTTATGTAAGCATGACTCTCCTTATTGTTTATTACACATGTGTGGCAGAATGCCACAATTGTCCTCTGACAGATATAAAGCCTGGGCGGTCCCCTAGCACAGAAGCGGACGCTCCCCGCAATAAAGCTGGTGCCTGCCATTTCAGTCTCGTGTCAGCTCCTCGTGGGTACTTTCAACTGGGCATCTCACCACCGAAACCTTCCTTTCTTGATCAGCTTGGTGCTGAGAGGAGGGAAGGCTTAGAGACACCAATGTCATCAACAACTGCACTGTTTGTGATAAGAGACAGTAGTAATATTTTCTGAACCCCAAATCAGGTTTAACTAGGATTTTTATGTCCTTCCAAGTGAGAAACGTGCTGGGAAGAATGGTCTAGATGGCATAAAGTGGACATTTCTGAGACATTTTGATGGCGTATTCCAGGTAATAAATGGGAGAATATTTATAAACTGTTCTAAAAACTATCCAGGGGGACAATCAACAATAAATAGAAACACTAAAGCACCTGAAAAAGGTTGAACATTTCTGACAAAGCTAGAATAGTTTATTATTTACTGCCTACGGTCAGTTAACAATAGTAACTGCAACAATTACAAACATTAATTCAGCAATTATTACATCTTAGGCTCTGTGTTAAAGCACTTTCTATAAATTATTCCTCTTAAATTTTGCAATCAACCCATGTGGTAGATATTATTATGCCAACTTTACAGATGTGGAAACTGAGACTAGGAGCTAAACAACTGGGCGAAAAACTCATGAACGGTAAAGGGAGGAGCCAGGCCTTGAACTCAGGTCTGTGTGGTTCCATTGATCATGTTTTTCACCACTACCCTATACCATCCCTCTCTTTATTCTCGTGAGCCTCAATGGCCTCGTCATACTGCCCTCTTTATTTATAAATACTATTCAGAGCTTCTTAACCCTTTTCTGTTCCTAACAGAAAGACTATTCTGTGTTAAAAATATCTACATTTTACTCAATGCCTAGCTAGTCTAATTTAGTATTTCTTCTACTTGTATATTAACTAAGGCAGTTTCTAAAAAGAATTTAAGACCCAAAATGCAAGGTCTGATTGGCTACTGCTGATCTCTGAATATTAATTGTGCGGGGAAGAAAGAAAAGGAAAAAAGAAAAAGGCCCAGCACTTGGTGACAGACACTTTCAGTTCCTTCTGTGTAAAATTAAACTATTTAGTGATTATATTCAAAATACTAAACGTAATATAAATTGATATAAAAATACATACCAAAATTTTAAATTCATTCTCTTTTATTCTCAACATAACATATACGTGTGCATAAAAGTGAAATGCTTGCCAGAAAGTACTAAATGATATAAGCTTGTAATACATGTCGTGCTTCAAACTGTACTGAAATTTTCTAAACTGTTAATTTTTAGGTTTGTTGGCGCACTTGTTACTAAGAAACGATGCCCCTGTCTGAACCATGTGGTTGACATAGGGAAGCACATTAAGGTCTTTCAAGGACCTTCCCATTTCATTAATAGTAATTAGGACCCTTGGCCCCTGGCACCGTGCTGTAGCTGGAGGGAGGCCAGCTGCTCCTGGTGCATCCTAGCCAATGAATGGGTGTCGGCTCTTCTCACATAACCTGGACCTGGAGATCTGGAGCTTGGCATCTGCCAACAGTGCCACCACCACCTGCCCCTGCTTCCTTCTCTGAAGTCCCAGCCAGTGCTGGGACAGGTGCTGCACAGGCCCTGACTCAGTCCATTCGCCACCGCCAGGACTCTGCTGCGTCGGCGCCATTCCGAGCCTCCTTCACCACCTCACTGTTTTGGTAGGTTTGGTATCGACGTCAGTCACCAGTGTGACCACGTACAGCTACTGACACCTAATGACTAAATTTCAGCCTTGAGAAATACTTGTTTTCACATACTCTATAGATTCCTGTGATGTTTAAAAAAGTTAATGTATGAGAAGATGTCTTCCAAAACAAATAGTGACTATTGTTTAAAAAAATGCCTTAGGACAGCTGTCCAGACACTGAATATAGACTTGATAAAGCAAAGGAAATGCAAAGTTAGTCCTTCATCCCTCTTTTGCTTCCTGTTCACAAATTCCAAGAAGCAATCTGAAAAGCATGTAAAAGAAACCAAGAAAACTGTTTGTCAGTAGACTGCCATGCTGGGCAGAGTTTAAAGAGTTAATAGGATGAGGTAAAAACAGTCCTTCCTGGCCAACATGCATTTTATAACTACTTAATAATGACAGCACTCCCAGCCTGGAGGTCTGTGTAAAAAAAAAAAATCTTCACTGGATGTGCACAGTGCTAAGGCCTCCACCTTTGTTGACGCTGCCCCAGAACAAATGGGGATCTCCATAGTACAATATTCAAATTGTACCTGACCAGACCTTTGAAGTTTTATGAATAAAGAGACAGATGGTATAGAATTGTGGTAAAAAGCAGTGTATTAGAAACAGAACCAAATCTGTAGGGTGAGCCGGTGGTGTGGAAGACCCAGGCAAAGCCCATGTTCCAGTTTGAAGGTCATCAGGGAGAAATAGCTAACATTGCAGATGAGGTCCAAAGGCAGCCAGCTGGAGAATTCTCTCTCATTCAGAGAGGGTCAGTTTTTTTGTTCAATACAGGCCTTCAATTGATTGGATAAGGCCCACCCACATTATGGAGGGCAGTCTGCTTTACTCAAGTCCACTGATTTAACCCTTTTCCCATTTAGAAAAAAATGTGCAGCTCACTGGCAGCTCACTGCCGGTGTTAATTTAACATCACATATAGAAATGCTACATTTTCTAGAATTTGACACCTTCAGCAGTGGAGAATTAATATATTTTGGAAATGGAAATACTACTACTAAAAGCAGAATGCTATAAATAAGATGATGTCATTTGTTTCCAAAGATAATCGATACACTAGAGTGACATGAAAATAATAATAAAAGCAAGATATTTTGTGGAAAACTTTGAGGATAAGGTTAGGACTGAAATCCGTGAGTTATCACAGGGTTAACACTGCAGCTATATGCGCCACTGGCAAATATTCTCAGGGCAAATGAGAAATGAGTTAAATGTTAATCTCATCCAAAAACACCCCTATGGAAATAGCCAGAAGATCTGATCGACTCTCTGTGTACCCCAGGGCCCAGCCTAGTAGACACATAACAGCAATTATCACTAGCATGTACCTAGAGGAGTTAAGCGAATTTCAGGCACAGTTTAACAGTCATTGATTCTAGATTGCCATAGAAATTCCCAGGTTCCACGTGTTGAGAAAAGTCTAGAGGTTTTACAGAGGTGGGTTTTCTAACACATGGAATACTCCACTAAAAGGGGATGGAGGTTTGTGAGAAAGAGAAAAACCATAGGGGGAACCATTATCAGATAATAAGTCATCATCTCAGCTTAGCAACTCCTGCTGCTTCCTCTGACAAAATAACATCTTTGCCAAGCAAGGTTATTTCGGAGGGGAGAATTCGCTTTGTAAAAAGCAATGCTGGAACCTGAACTTTTAACAGTACTTATGTGGGTATCTCTGTGTCTGTGTGTTGAATATTTACATAAGGTCACATTTGTTTCTTTCTCTAATTCCTTTGCTGATTCCTCTTCCCCTAGAAATCTCTGAACATTCCAAAGCCTCAGGCCCTCTGCCCTACATCCATTCTCTGTTCAAGTGATCTTGATCAAAGATTTGAAAACCATCAATATGCAGATGACTCGTGAATTTATTTTTCCCAGCCCAGACCTTTCCTGCCAAACAGCAATTTCATGTGGTACAGCTTAATATACCCACCAATAAAAAAGCCTCTTGTTCACACCATAATTTTTTTCTCTTTAAAATGATTCCTTTTTCTCACAAGATTTATGAACCCAAAACAACATTAAATAATCACTCTTGCCTTTTATAACGTTCTTGGCCTAGTTCAGAGGCAACCAAGATATACTCGATGTTACTTAAGGACCTTTTAGTGGAGCTTTTTCTCTTCTTCCTCCACTCCACTATCACCCAGCATCCAGGCCCTAGTGAGAGGCGTATGAAATAATTTAAAACCATTAGAACAGACCACAATAAGTCTTCTTACAGCTGGTTAATGCTTCAGAGAATAAAAATTCCACGTAAGAAGATCAACCACCATGTTCCTATATGAGAATTTCTTAGGAAGAGGGACAAGTCAGGGTTTTTGGTAAATTTTTATCAGAAAAACAAAGTGAGAGTCATCTCTTTTTTATAATTCAGTATACTCACAATGTGCTTCTGCATTTCATGGAAGAGCAGAAACACATGCTAAGTGGCCAAGCTCAGAACCAATAAAGCAGTTCCCATTTTAACATTACCAGGGAACTGAGGCAGGTTATTGCTAAAATTGGACCAGGCTCAGCATTTTAACATTTATGGATATTAAGCTAATCAATGCTGGTTTCCCAACATGCCATAGGCTTGGCTCAAGGAATTTTAAACAAATGGCAAAAGCGCAGCCCTGGTTTCTTGTCAACAACATCAACACCCCTACTCCTGCGCAATAAAGATTTCTCACTTTTGTGAAAACTCTGACTTCAGTGCTTTTTATTTTATTTTGTCTAGAACCTGGAGGAAGTGGAGCGCTTCAAAGCTATTTAATCTAACACCTTTGCTTTGCAGGTGAGCACAATAAAGCACGGAGAAGTACAGTGACTTGCTCAAGGTCACACAGCAAGTCCCTTAACCTCAGTGTCTCCATCTCCCCATGTGTAAAATGATACTAACAAATATATCTAACTTATGAGATTTTTGTGACTATTTAAATATTTTATAAAACAGATTCAGCAGAGTGCCTGACACAAGAAAGAGAAACTAATATTTGGCGTTAATAATCACCTCCAGGATAATCCTCTGAGCAGGGTGTTAAGACAATGTTCGAATGTCCTTGCCACTTTGTATATTTGGTGAAAAGCAACAACAAAACAAAAACAAAAAAGGCTACTACTATAAAATTAACCCCCTTCTGTCTGAATTTCACAAATCAGACCCAATAGTGTAAAGGGCTGGGGTGAGGGGAAGAGGGTAACACCCCTTTAAGAACAAAATGGCCCTTCCTGCAGATAAAAGATGGCCTCTAGAGGAGGAAGGGATTTTCCTCCCCTTTATGAAGCCAGCCTTTTTAGAGAAACTTTTCTGCAGGTTTTTCAATTAAACAGACATCACCATAAAGGAAGCCTTGATATGTGTGAGAATGCTCCCTCTGCTGTGGGTTTTCATTAGTGCACTAAGTGCTGGTCTTGGAGGTACTGGGCCAGGCAGTTGACCAAAGGCCAGGAATCCTGAAGGACCTGTGGGAGTAGAGGGCACTGATTTCTTCAAATTCTGCCCCCCATCAGAATGGAAAGAGCAATGCTTTGGAATTCTCAGCCAAATGATTCTAGAGAAGAGTCTGAGATTGGGGGGGTGGGATGAGGATGTTGTTGCAAAATGATACTCTAACCTTGGGTCCAGTTAAGCGCCCTCAAGTAGAATAAAAGTCCAGTTAACTTCTGAGGTGTCCATAATTTTCCAATGGCCAACAAATTATTACAAAATTCAAACTGATGAATACAAGGAATAAGCAATAGGCAGATAAAAGGTAAGTCTGCTCCTCTACTGTGCTGACTGGATGTCTCCTATGGCACCTTGAATGAAAAAAGGACTTCACACTGATATAAGAAAGAATGATCCACTGGTCACAGCTGACAAGTATTGGCGACTTTCCATCTCTGGAGATAATCAGAGTCTGGATGATTCTTTAGGGACAGGGAATAATCTCAAGTTTCCAGCTTCAAATGGGCAGTTGGTGTATATTAGTTCTCATAATTTTACAAGTCAGAAAAATGTTGAAAATAATTCGGGGGAGCTACATAGGGTTTAAGGACATGCAAAAAACTACTATTTAACATTACCATCATTTCTTAAAAGAAGAAATCATTTAAAACAAATCTAAAAATCAAACACAAACATCAGAAAGAAAAATAAATATTCTTTAAATTATTGGATTTAAATTGACTGGATTGAAATTTAATGTATTTCGCAACCCTTATTCTTCACATTTTTCTGTAAATGAATAAAAATATTAACATGTAAGAGCATTTGCTTATTCATTAGCTTTAGAGAAATTGTGTTTATAATAAAAAAATTGATAAAGCTATTTTAATTGTGAAAAAAATGTAAAAAGACCCCATCTGATACTGAGTGCTAGCATTTATGAATTTTTGAGCATCTAGGGTCAGCAGAAGGGAAGGTCTTGAGAAGAAACAGGAGTAGTGCTATGTTCTCTTACTCTCCTTCCCCATATCACCCATGGCAATGTTCTTCTACAGGCTATCTGAACTTGGATTTGCAGTTGGACTTGAGAGGTCCCCTGAAGACTGAAAGCCAAATTAGGTGTGTATTGTATTTTCTTGGAAAGCATGTTCAGAACCATGTTCAAAAAGGGGCCTATAAACGCAAAACTATAAAGACACCAATTTAAAAGGACTGATTCAAAACATCTTTTGGAAACTGTACTAGATTAAACTATTGGCCCCAATTTTCACCTCTCCCTACATCCAAACTTATGCTCATCATGGAGATTATGTCTTTACTCCTTGCCTTTGACTTGGCCACAGATCTGCCACATGACTGGCTTTGGCCAATGGTAAATGAGTAGAAGAGACAATGTTCCAGTTACAAACTTAAGTCTTAAGAGGCCTTGTGGTTTTTCAGCCTGCTCTTTTTGTACCTCTGCCCCTTCCATGAGCAGAGCATGCCCATGTTCTCAAGAAGAGGATGAATGATGAGCAGAGCTATTCCAGAAAATCCACAAATTCATGAATAAGGAAAAAATACTTAGTGTTGCATGGAACTGAGATTTTTGAGGTTATTTGCTACCCATAATTCCTGTGGTAATAGCTAACTGATAAAGGAACTAAATTCTGCAAATTTTCCAGAGTAGAAGAGAATAACCTGATACCATTAGGCTTGAGTGGAAGAGGGTGATATGATGCACAATAGTTTCTTAATCTCATTCCCACCCAGCTTCTATATAAGCTTTTAATTGTTTTCCTTCTAAGAGAAAGTTAAGTCTTATGCTCAAACAAAGAAAAACAAGCTAGGACCAAGATGAGTCACCATATTCTGCTATTTTGGCCACTTCAATGGATGTGTGTAATTTTCAAATATTTGTAGAAACTCCAATTTTAACAAATCACTTGAAATTGTTCCATATCTTTTATAGACTTGCCTACCTTAGCAAGCAGAGCATACAGACCACAGTTTTAACTATTTTGTAGGAAGGCATCACGGAACACAGGCTGTAGAAATAAATCTAAATTCTACAACTTAATAACGTCAGACTTTCTGCAAGACACGTAACCTCTCTGATGCTGGCTTCTCCTCTGTAAAATCTCTGATTTATTTCAGAAGGTTAAAGAGATATTTAATTAAGTAATGAATACATTAGTTGGCCATGGAAGGTACTCAAAAAATGCATAGTTTTCCCATGTTGATGCCTTAGTCACTGTGAGCTTTAGTCCAATATGGGACACCACAGGGGATGGAGGCAAGAGTTCTTGTGTTAGAGTCAGACCTGGATTCTCATCCTGGCTCTGTCACTCGGCAGCTATGCTGAATAAGCCACTTCACTCTGCCAAGTCTTTGTTTCATCATCTGAAAGGGCCATCATAAAAAACAAAAACAAGAGAGTATTCCAAGGTGTAGGTATCATGAGAAAATATATGCAAAAAGATTTTTGAAATGTAAAGAGCATGCAAATGTAGGTTATTCACAGACAGAAGCATGGTGACATCTGCAGGGAGCACTCTTGTTTTAATGATACTCAAGAAGTATAATTTAACAAGTGGTGCTTAATAATGAACACTTAACAATTATATATCATTGAAGACTATTTATGAAAAGCCATATAAACTTAAGTAAGATCTATTAATTGAGAATGAGCCAATAAAAAAACTGAAAATGTAATTTAAAAGGTTTCAAAGAGAGTGGAAAACCATATAGTTCTATTAACTCCAATATTATAGTTAATGTTCTTTTTGGTCTGAGAAGATTATTCATAAAGCCTATGCCAGAACGTAAAAAAGTAAATGCAGAATTCAAAGTTGCCTCATGTTGTGGGTCACAGAATGGGTGAACAGTGCCACACAGGGAAGCTAGATTGGTAAATCTACGTTTTAAACAAAGGGTGGGAACTAAAGCAAGTAGGTACCCCCTGGTCCAGCACTCTCCAGCTGCATCACTAACACTGGCAAGTGGGCCCTGGCCCTGTGCTCTCCTGCTGCCTTCTAAAGCCAATGGGTGCGCGCAGTCCACAGTGAGGATGCTCTTCAAAATCTGGCTCTAGTGAACAGCAGGGTTTTTGTTTTCAACTCCATGGGACTGAAACAATTATAGACAGTTCTCGGTAGGCTACCATCCACAGGGTATGGTAGAGATAGTCAAATTAAACATACCCCTAGTCTTTCTGTGAAAAAGATGTATTTATCCTAGACCTTCAACCTGAGAGGCAAGCTTCAGATTTACCACACACCTCCAGGACACAGAAGTGCTCTCAGGGAACGTAGACTGGAGGATGTAATTTTTGCATTCTCCCTTGCCTCACCACAGCTTACCGGTAACTCCCAGAAAGGAGATTATACACTCATCTGGAGTCCTGATTTTTGCAAATTTCACCTTGGACACACCTTCAGATCACACAGTCTGGAGGCCAGCATTGTATAAGATTGCAGTCCCACAGGACTCTGTGTGTGTGTGTGTGTGTGTGTGTGCACGTGTGTGCACACATGAGCATGTGCTCATGCATATAGTCTAGCTACCAATCAGTTTGAAGTTAGATGCTGACTGAGATTCCTCCCTTTGGAACACTGACAGGTGTTGGCATGCCCTCAATAATTAGGACCTATGAAGAATAAATCAGGCTGCTTAGACAATCACAAAAGTTCAAGAGAAAACCAAGAGATAGGGCAAGGTTGAACAATAAGGTTTATCTCTTACACAATGCCACTCATTCAAGACTGGGAAAGGCAGCTTTTCACCTAACACACAGACAAACACAGAGTCAAGCAAAATGAGGAAACACAGAATATGTTCTAAATAACAAGATAAAATATAGAAAAGAAAACCCTAATGAAGCAAAAATAAATAATTTACATGATAAAGAGTTCGAAGTAATTGTCATAAGGATGCTCATTGAACTCAGGGGAGTAAATGATCATAGTGAGAAGTCCCAGAGCTAAGGAACAATAACTGAACTTAAAAATAACTGAAATAATAATAAAAAAAATACACTTGAGGGTTTCAACATTTGATTAGATGAAGCAGAAGACGGGATCAGTGATCTGGAAGACTAGCAGTGGGACTCAACAAAACAATGTTGCAAAAGGAAAAAAAAATTTAAAGTAAAGATACCTTAAGGGACCTATGAGACATCAAGTGGAAAACATTTGCATAATAATGGGCCTAGAAGGAGAAGAAAAGGGTAGAAAACTTATTTGACAGAATAATGGCTGAAAACTTCCCTAACCTGGAAAGAAAACAGACATTTAGATATACAAAGCACAGAAGGTTCCAAGTAAGATGAACCCAAGAATATTCATGCCTAGACACATTATAATTAAAATGTCAAAAGTTAAATATAAAGAGAGAATCATAAAAGTAGCAAGAGAGAAAAAAAAACTTGTTATATACTAGGAAACTCGCAGTAATACTATCAGCAAATTTTCAGTGGAAACTTTGCAGGACAACAGAAAAAATGGCATGACATTTTCAAAGTGCAAAAAGAAAATAACTTCCAACCAAAAATATTCTACCTGCCACAGTTATCATTTAGAACTGAAATAGAGATAAAGAGTGTTCCAGGCAAGCAAAAACTAAAGAAGTTCATCATCACTAAAAAAGCTTCACATAAAATATTAAAGGGACTTCTTTATGCTGAAAAGGAAGACACTATTTAGTAATAAGAAAATATAAAAGTATAAATCTCAATAGTAAAGGTAAACATAGTAAAGATAGTAGATTAATCACATATAGCTAGTATGAAGGTCTTTAAATAACAAAAATAGTAAAAATAACTATGACTTCAATAATTAGTTAAGGAATACACAAAATTAAAGATGTAAAATGTGACACCAAAACCAAAATTGGGGATGGGGAGTGGGCAGTAAAAATGTTGAATTTTAGAATGCATTCAAACTTAACTTGCTATCAACATAAAATAGACTGATTACATATAGAATATGTATGTGTATGTATAATGCTGATATATATATGTATAATGCTGATATATATATATACACACACCCCTATATATATATATATCTCTCAGCATTATACATATATATATCAGTATTATACATACATATATATATATATATATATATATATATATATATATAAAATTCTGATGTGTGTGTGTGTGTGTGTGTGTGTGTGAGAAATGCTGTCATATGTGAACCTCCCGGTAACCACAAAGCAAAAGAGAAAGGCATCTAAGCATAATACACAAAAAAAGTCATCAAACCACAAGGGAAGAGAGCAAGAGAAGAAGAAAGGAACAGAGAGGAACTACAAAATAGCCAGAATACAATTAACAAAATGGCAATAAATACATCTATCACTAATTACTTTAAATGTAAATAGACTAAATTCTCCAATCAAGTGAATTTAGTAGCTGAATGTGTTGTGTGTGTGTGTGTGTGTGTGTGTGTGTAACGAGATCCATTTATAATGCTGCCTGCAAGAAATTTATGTCAGATGTAAGGACACACAAAAACTAAAGGTGAAGGAATGGAAAAACATGTTACATGCAAAAGAAAACCAAAAGAAAGTTGAGCTATATTTCTATGAGGAAAAATAGACTTTAAAACAAAGATTGTAATAAAAGACAAAGCTGGGCATTACATAATGATAAAAGATTCAACAAGAAGATACAATATTTGTAAATATATGCACCCAACACAGGAACATGTAAATATATAAAGCAAATGTTAGCATATCTAAAGGAAGAAACTGACAGCATTAAATAAAAGTAGGAGGCTTTAGTACCCAACTTATATCAAAGGATAAATCATCCATACAGAAAATTAATAAGAAAACGCTGGGCTTAAATGACACAAAAGGAAAGTTAGACTGAATACATAGCACAGAACATTTCATTTAACACGAAAGAATATACATTCTTGTCAAGTGCACATAAGAACATTCTCCAGGATAGATCATATATGAGGCCACATAATAAGTCTCAATAAATCTAAGATTGAAACCATTTCAAGCAACTTTTCTGACAATTAAAACTAGAAACCAAATACAAGAAGAAAAATTTAAAAACCACAAATATGTGGAGATTAAACAACATGCTACTAAACAACCAGTGAAGCAATGAAATAAATCAAAGGAGAACTCAAAAATTCCTTGAGAGATATGAAAATGGAAATACAAAATGCCAAAATCCATGGCATGTATCAAAAACAATCCTAAGAGAGAAGTTCAGAATGATACAATTCTACCTCAAGAAAAAAGAAAAAAATTCAAATAAACAATCTAAATTTACACTGAAGGAACTAGAAGAGAACAAAGAAAGCCCAAAGTACGTAGAAAGAAGAAAAATATACAGGTTACAGCAGAAATAAATAAAATAGATGCTTAAAAGACAATAGAAAAGATTAATGAAACTAAGAACTGGTTTTTTGAAAAGATAAAATTGACGAACCTTTAGCTAGACTAAGAATAAAAGAGAGAAATCTCAAATAACAAAATTAGAAATGACAGAAAAAAACTTACAACTGATACCACAAAAAAAAAAAAAACAAACGAAGAATCTAAAGAGACTATAAACTGGACAATCTGGAAGAAACTGTACAATCTATAAGAAACTGAAAATTCCTAGAAATATGCGGTCTTCCAAGAAACAGAAAATGAATAGAAAATCTGAATAGACCAATTACTGGTAAAGAGATGGAATGAATCATCAAAAACCTCCCAACAAACAAACATCCAAGATCAGATGGCTTCACTGGTAAATTCTACCAAACACTCAGAGAAAAATTAATACCTGTTCTTCTCAAACTATTCCAAAAAAATTGAAGAGGAAAGACCTCTTCAAAAACCATTTTACAGGGTCAGTATTATCCTGATACCAAAATAAGACAAGAACATTATTTAAAAAAAGAAAAGAAAATTACATGTCAATATACTTGATGAACACAGGTGCAAAAATCCTCAACAAAATCCAAGCAGACTGAAATATATATATATATATATATATTTATATATGCAGACTGAATTCAACATTAAAAGTATCATATACTGTGATCAAGTTGAATTTATTCTAGAGATGCAAGAATGGTTCAATTTCTGCAAATCAATCAAATGATATACCACATTAATGAAATGAAAGATAAAAATCATGTGATCATTTCAATAGATGTAGAAAAAGCACCTGACAAAATTCAACATCCATTTATGACAAAACCTCTCAACAAAGTGGGTACAGATGAAATGTATCTTAACATAATAAAAAGTATCTGACAAGCCCATGGATAACATCATATTCAACAGGAACAAGACATAGATATCCGCTCTCACCACTTTTATTCACCATAGTATGAGAAGTCCCAGCCCTAGAAAATTAGACAAGAGAAAGAAATAAAAGGCATACAAATTGGAAAGGAACAAGTAAAACTGTAATTATTTGTAGATAATAATTTTATATATAGAAAATCCTAAAAACTCTACCCCCCAAAAAACCCGTTAGAACTAATAAACAAAATCAGTAAAGTTGTAGGTATAAAGTCAATATATTAAAATTGGTTGCACTTCTATATACTAACACAAACTATCAGAAAGAGAAATTTTTTAAAAATCCCATTTACAACTGCATCAAAAAGAACAAAATTACTAGGAATAAACTTAACCAAAGATGTGGAAGCCCCATACACTGGAAACTATAAGACATTTTTGAAGGAAACTGAAAAGGGCATAAATAAATGAAAAGATATTCCATGCTGATGAAATGAAAGAATAGATTAAAATGTCAATGTTACCCAAAACAATCTACAGCTTCAATGCAATCCCTATCAATATTCCAATGTCACTTTTCACAGAAATACAACAAATGATTCTAAAATTTTTATGGAACCACAAAAGACCCTGAAGAGCAAAAGCAGTCTTGAGAAAAAAAGAACAAAGCTGGAGGTACTATGATTTCAAACTATATTACAAAGCCGTGGCAATCAAAATAGTATGTTATTGGCATAAAAACAGACACATAGATCAATGGTGCACAATTAGGAGGCCAAAACTAACCTCACGCATATATGTTTGATTAATTTATGACAAAAGAGCCAAGAATACACAATGGAGAAAAGACAGTCTCTTCAATAAATGTTGTTGAGTAAAATGGACAAAAACCGGACCACTGTATTACACAATTCACAAAAATTAACTCAAAATGGATTACAGATTTGAATGTCAACTTTGAAACCAAAAAACTCCTAGAAGAAAACATAGGTGGTAAGCTCCTCGACACTAGTCTTGGTGATGATTTTTTAAGTAAGACTCCAAAAGGCAACAAAAGCAAAAATAAATGAGTGGGGCTACATCAAACTGGAAAGCATTTGCATAGCAAAGGAAATCATCAACAAAATGAAAAGGCAATCTATAGAATGGGAGAAAATACATCCAAATCATATATTCAAAAAGTGATTAATATCCAAATTATATAAATGATTCATACAACGCAATGGCATAAAAGAAAACAAACAAAAACAAATAAAAATTTTTAAAAATGGCAATGAGATTTCCAGTCAAGAGGGCAGAGTAGGTAAACACTGTGCTTGCCTCTTCTTATGACTACATCAAAATTATGACTAAATTTCAGAACAATCATCACTGAAAATCTGAAATCTAGCAGTCCTACAACTAAGGACATACATAAGAGGTCACTTTGAGACTGGTAGGAGGGGCAGAGATGTGGAACAAGCTGGTTTCATTCCACCATGTGGCAGTTAAAAATCAAGATGGATATCTCGGCTGTGGAGGTCTCCCCAGAAAAGTAAGGAGTTCCACCTCACACCAGGCTCTCCAGCCTATAGTTCTAGCACTGGGAAGAGAACTCCTCTCAAATTTGGTCTGTGAAAACCAGTGGAGATTGTGGCTGAGTGAGATGGAGGGAGGTTGGAATCCCAGGCATTCTTCTTAAAGGGCCCAAGCACAGACTTACTGAAAGAACGACTTATTTGCTCTTGAGTTCCAGGGCTGGGGCAATAGCTTGCAAGGCACTGTGGACATATAAGCAGAAAATGAATTGTCTGGCTTCAGGGCTAGAACTGAAGGGGTGGCTTTCTCCTAGACTGAAGTGCTGGCAGAAGCCACTGTTTCTTTATTGAGCCCTCTCCCTTACTGGAGTGCAGATACAGCCAGCCACCATATCTTGAGTCTCCATCAACCTAGCTAATACTGTTACCCCATCCTGGTGACTCCCTGAGACCCTGCCCCACCCAACTTGCAGGTCCATCAAAGCCACTTCCAATGACCTTTCCATACAAATGGCCCATATTGGCTCATGATGCAGACTTCCTAAAATCTCTCAAAGGTTCACAAACCCCAAACAAGCAGCATCTAGCCTTGGTATGTCCTGTAGCTCTTGCTGAGCAGCCCCAAGGCCAGCACTAGCAACAGCCAGTCTCTATTCGTGGCCTAGCTTCTCGAGGCACCTCAAAGCAAAGCACAGGAGACAGCTATCTGCAGATTGGTTGGTGGCACATAACAGGTGGAGGTGGGCAGGGCATAGGCAGTTGAACTTAGCCTGAGGTTGGCCCCTCCCAGGAGGCCCCAAGACCATCATGCCCCACAGCTGGCTTCAGACAATGCCAAAGCACCACCTAGGGCTGCATTCAAGGATGACACATCCAAAAAGCAAACTGGAAAGGCACCAGAGCCCTGCTAAACTAAATCCTGTTCTGTATGGTCGGGCCCTGCACAACAGCTCCTCCACTGTAGTTGCCAGCCAGTCCTCACAACTAATCAGCCAGAGGGTCAATCCCTTCCACTAACATGCAAACAGCAACCAAGTTTCAGCTACAACAGGAAGACATACACAATCCATATAAGGGACAGATCTGGAGCACCTGGCTCAGATGACCAGGGAGACTACACCACCGGGTCCCACAGTACTTCTACTACATAAAGCTACTAAGACAGGGAGACATAGCAGCCCTAATACGTAAATGCAGAGAGGCAGATAAAATGGGGAGACAGAGAAACATGTCCCAAATGAAAGAACAGAAAGAAGCTCCAGAAAAAGAACCAAAATAGAGACCATCTTCCAGATGCAGAGTTCAAAACACTGGTTACTCAAATGCTCTGTGAACTAAAAGAAAGAGTAGATGAACTCAGTGAGAATCACAATGAAGAGACAGGAAAAATAAAGAGATAAAAAAAAACCATAAAAAAGAAAAAGTCATAAATAGATGTAATCATTGAAATTAAAAAAAAAAAAAACATTTGAGAGACTCGACAGTAGATTAGATGAAGCAGATCAAATTAGTGATTTAGAAGAGAAGGTAGTAGAAAATACCCAATTAGAACAGCAACAAGAAAAAGAATCCAAAAAAAGATAGTTTAAGGCAGGGGTCCCAAACCCTCAAGTTGTGAATTAGTGCTGGTCCGTGGCCTGTTAGGAACCAGACTGCACAGCAGGAGGTGAGCGGCAGGTGAGCAAGTGAAGCTCCATCTGTATTTGCAGCCACTCCCCAGAGCTAGCATCCCCACCTCAGCTCCACCTCAGATCATCAAGCATTAGATTCTCAAAGGAACACAGGTCCCTGGTGCCAAAAAGGTTAGGGACCACCGGTTTAAGGGGCCTCTGGGACAACATTAAACATACTAACATTTGTATCATAGGGGTACCAGGAGAAGAGAGAGAGGAATTGAAAACCTATTTGAAGAAATAATAATAGAAAACTTCCCTGTCTTAGAGAAGAAAATAGACATATAAGCCCAGAAAACACAGATTCCTAAACAAGATGAACCCAAAGAGGCTCACACTAAGACACATCATAATTAAAATGGCAAAGTTTAAAGACAAAGAGAGAATCCTAAAAGGAGCAAGAGAAAGGCAGCTAGCTACTTAAAAGGAAGATACTATAAGACTGTCGGCTGATTTCTCAATAGATACTTTGCAGGCCAGAGGGACTGACATGAAATATTCAAAGTGATGAAAAGCAAGGACCTATAACCGAGATTACTCTACCCAGCAAAACTATCATTTAGAATTGAAGGAAGGATAAAGAGGTTCCCAAACAAGAAAAAGTTAAAGGAGTTCATCAACACCAAATCAGTATTACAAAAAAATATTAGAGGGATTTCTGTAAGAAGAAAAAAGATCCAAAATATGAATAATAAAATGGCAATAACTACATATCTATCAACAATTACTTTAAATGTAAATGGATTAAATATTCCAATCAAAAGACAGGGTGGCTGAATAGATAAGAAAACAAGACTCTTACATATGCTGCCTATAAGATACTCACTTGAGATTGAACGATACACAGGCTTTAAGGGATGGAAAAGGGTATTTCATAAAAATGGAAACAAACAAACAAAATGCTGGGTGGCAATAATTAGACCAGACAAAATAGACTTTAAAACAAAGGCAATAACAAGAGACAAAGAAGGACCCAGTAATCCCATTTCTTGGTTTTTATCTGAATAAACCCAAAACACTACTTCAAAGAGACATATGAATCCATATGTTCACTGCAGTACTATTTACAATAGCCAAGATATGGAGGCAACCTTGGCGTCCATCAATGGATTAATAGATAAAGAAAAGGTGGTACACATGTGCAATGGAATATTACTCGGCCATAAAAAAGAGAATAAAATCTTGACATGTGCAACAACATGAACGAACCTAGAGGGTATTGTGCTAGTGAAGTATGTCAGACAAAGACAAATGCCATATGACTTCACTTATATGTGGACTCTAAAGAACAAAATTAAAAAAAACAGAAACAAACTCATAGATACAGAGAACATTTTCATAAATACCAGATGGGACGGAGGAATCGGAGAGTGAGTGAAAAAGAGAAAAGAACTAAGAAGTGCAAATTAGTAGTTACAAAATAGTCATGGGGCTGTAAAGTACATCATATAGTCGATAATATCATAATAACTATGTATGGTGTCAGGTAGCTACTAGGTTCATCAGGGTGATCACTTAATAAGTTAATAAATGTCTAATAACTATATTGTATACCTGAAACCAATATAATATTGTATGTCAACTTTAATTGAAAAATTAAAACCTATTTTAGAAAATGACATAACACCTGAATAGACATTTTTCCAAAGAACGCATATAGATGGTAACAGGCACATGAAAAGATGCTCAACATCCCTAATCATCAGGGAAATGCAAATTAAACAATGAGATATCACCTCATACCTGTTAGCATGTCTATTATCAAAAAGACAACAAATAACAAGTGTTAGTGTGAATATAGATAAAAGAGAAATCCTGTGCACCGTTGGCATTGTAAACTGGTGCAACCACTACAGGAAACAGTATGGAGGTTCCCTACAAATTTTTAAATAGAATTACCACATGATCCAGCAACTAAATTTCTGGGTATTTATCTAAAGAAAACAAAAACGCTATTTCAAAAAGATATTTGCACACTTATGTTCACTTTAGCATTATTTACAATATCCAAAGATAAGAAAACATCCTAAGTATCCACTGATGGATGAAAGAATAAAGACGATGTGAGACGTGTGTACGTATACACATATATGCACGTATGTGTATGTGTATACATCCACACACATGCAATACTACTCGGCCATAAAAAAGAATAAAATTTTGCCATCTGCAACAACATGGATGGACCTTAAGGGCATTAATTGTTAAGTGAAATAAGTCAGACAAAGAAAGACAGATACTATATGATTTCTTATATTTGAAATCCAAAAAACAAAACAAAACTCATAGATATAGAGAACAGACTTGTGGTTGCCAGAGGGGAGGTGGGTTGAGGGGGTGGGTGAAAGGGGTCAAGAAGTACAAATTTCCAGTTATAAAACAAATACATCATAGAGATGTAATATACAGCATGATGACTATAATCAATAATACTGTATTGCATATTTGAAAATTGCTGAGAGTGGATCTTAAAGAGGCTCATCACAAGAAAAAAATTGTAACTGTGTGTAATATATATTGACTAAACTTGTTGTGGTGATCATTCCAAAATGTATGTAAATATTCAATCACTGTGTTATATACCTGGAATTAATATGTTATGTATCAATTATCTCAATAAAAGAAAAGAGCAGGAAATATAAAAACCTAAGTAAAGCTTTTATGTGGCTTGTAATAAAACCCGACTTGGGTTCTCATACTGAAATAAATCAAACATGTGTGTCATCTTTCTGAAAAAATTTTAACTTTATTATTTTTGCATAGCTCCAAGCTGATACTGAAGCCTGTCTAACTCGGCATCACAGAGGTGGGATTCTAAAACATCTTTCCAGCATGGGCTCTGGGGTCCTTGTGCAGGAGTGAAGCTCTGGGATGAATGTCACAGTTATTTCCATGTGTGAGAAAGGGTGAACTATTATACATCTTTGCATTGTTCAGCAAGGTTTCTTGTTCTTTTCATCGTCATGTAGTTTTAAATAGAACTTTTGTATCCCTGCTGTGGGACTCAGATTCCCAAGGATAAACAAAGGGGCTGGAAACAAAATATGTGGATATATTGGATCTATCAGGACCCTTGTAATAAATAGCCTAAAATCAGAGGATTCATCTGAATATGGACACAGGAGACTTTAGCAAAAAAAGTCAACACCCAGCTAAAAAATATCATTTCCTACTGGGAAGAATAGTCCGATTCAGCCAGGCTGAGATTAACCAAGAAAAAAAGGGAAAATATTAAGCCAGATATTTTCAATAACTTGTTCATATTATAGGGAAGTTGAGGAGAGCTTCTTTGTTAGCACAAAACTGAAGTACAAGAACAGAAATCAACTACTGATTTTACAGCTAATAATAGTTTTCAGTTATGGCCAGGCACTGTGCTAAAATCTTTATGTACACTATACATTACTTAATCTCATAATAATCTCATGAAAGAAGTATTATAAACTTCATAATGCTGAGGGAAAAATGGGAGCTTATCAAGTTTAAGCATTTGCTCACAAACTTAGGTTTCAGAAGTATCAGGAATTGCATCCAGGCCTGTCTAAATGCAAAACCTCCCCCCAAAAACATCCACAAAGGCACAAAATATCAATCTTCTGATCTTCCAGAATTAGACATCTTCAGAGTACAAGATTAATTTTTATTAAAGGAAAACTTTAAAAGGAAAAAGGTCTCACATAGCCCCTTTACCCCCATACCCTTCCCCCACCCAATCGGTATTGATTCAAGCTTAGTTCGTGAGAAAGTTAAGCAACCACGCTCTTAATCAATTAACATGTTTTTCAGCTATGAATTATCCATTGTAAATGAGAAATGCTATAGTATTTATAACTAGTAAAATAATTTTTAGTAAAAATATTTAAAAGCTTTTTAAAAATTTTCACAGAATTTATAGATCTTAGTTTGAAAAATACTGGATTAGACCCAGATTCTGGCCTTGGTTGTGCACCAAATATGTTTGTTTAGGAAGAGGTAACTTCCTGCCCTGTAAATCAGTTTTCTTAACTGGATACATCAGGTACTCTCCAAGAGTCTTCCATAGAAAAGGTAGAAAAAAAAGGTAGTTTAACCTCGGTCCCTTCTGAGATTAAGTGAAGTTTTCTCTTGATCAAGAATTGAGCAATGGAGTCCGTGAAAAATGGAATCTGGCATTCAGAAATTTCTCAAAGTACCCTTGAAAGATGCGTATATACTGAAAATCTTTTCAGTGAACCAAAACATAGTCTGAAGAACACAGACGCATTTGTTATTTAACTACTAATGATTTCTTAATAGGAAGGACACGTTAATAGGCAGGTTTTGGTAAAGTGAGGTTTTTAAGCATGGGTACCAGCATCTTTGGTGATAACCAACCAATCTTGGTGACCTCAAAGAGGCCAAAGCGCACTAGCAAGGCAAGCTCTCCAATGCCTCACTCTGGAGACTGTTCAAGAGGCCTGCTTTCAGGCTAGCCAGTCTCAACTTCAAGCAAAAGAGAGACTCAAGAACCTTTCCAGGGCTCTCAATGTGATTATATGCCACACAGTTCATGGAAAACCAAAGCTGTGGATGGTGTCTCCACATATCCCCCAAAACGGTTCGGTTTAACAGACTCAATCGTCGTCTCTTAAGACTGCCCTTGTGAGAGTTTAACAAGAGATGGGGACTGACATTTATGGAGCATATGTAAGGTAAGCTGCAGAGGTCATCTTATTTAATTTTTACAAGAATACTTTAATCAGACACATGAATGTGAATGGGAAAACTCCAAAAGGCCAGGCCAAGCTCTTGAATCAGAGAAAATCTCTTAAATTCCTGTATTATGATTCTGACTAACTGATTGCAAGGTCCTGAGTGCCTTGTCTGAAAACATAAACCTCAAAGTACAACAACAGATGATAAGTCCAGCCCAACAATAGTTGTTATTTCTTTTTATACAGTGAGTTCCGGAGGTAAAAGGATGCCGCCCTGTCAGGATAAGGATGTTGAATAAAGGAAATCCCCTCAGTTTTCCATCATACATGTAGAGGTCTTAGAGAAGTTACCCTGTTATCTGTGGTGACCCAGGAAAGCTATGAACATAAAAGTTGCTGCCACCTGGTTTAACTTATGCATTTCTCAACATGATTTTCAAACATTTTGGAAATGAGGATGCATATAGTGGACTTACTTGAAGTTCATACTTCCTCTTTTGACTTTCTTCCTGAGTCTCTCCCAGTGGCCTGGCCAAATTCCAAAAGCAAACACTACTCATGTATTCCAGTCTCCTTATTAACTTTTGCCACAGTAATTTCTGATTCGTTGTCATACCTTCATTTCATTAAAATCTATTCATCAAGAGAAACACTGACCAGCTCATTTTTGCTCTGTGCCCATCCCAAAAAGAGGAACTTTTTGCACCTGAAATGCAACACCACTTCCCCTCAACTCCCCTTAAAAGTCCTGATTTTTGTGACGGAAATGCTACATGGGGAAAAATTTGTTTCTGGAAGAAATCATGCATCTCTCTGAAGTGACAAAGAGATGGCTCATTACCAACAGCCTGTGAGAGCAAAATGGAAGGGCGACTGATGAAAACCACTTTCAGGTGTCACAAAAGAAAAAAGTGCTCCTGATACCTCTCGAAGAAGATGAACTTGGTACTATCATGCTAACTGGGAGGAAACAAACAATAGGAAAAACCTGATATCTCATCTTCTGAATCAACACCGCTCTTGATTTTCTCTAGTTTACAAACAAATGAAGGTATCCTAGCAGCTTCCACTTTTCCTTCTCACCCCAAATACGCAATCCTTTGATTCTCAAGCTATGATAAGACGTGTGTGAAAGTGAAAGCGAGACTCTCATCTACATGGATTTTGACAAAAAGAACACTGAAACACAAGCCCTTATTTCTAGCCAACCAATAGAGCAGAGTGGAATATAGATATGGGAGCAATGCTGAAGGTTTCCCATGGTTACAGCTGCTATGGAAATCATTTTCTTCTCTGAGGTTTTCAGATATCTGAGCCTGGCTTCAATCACAGTTTAAAGAAGGAGAACAAAGGCAGAACATGAACAGGTTTTTTATTTAAAGTTTTAAAAGGTTCCAAATTGGGATGGTTAGAGGATGGGTACAGACACCAATGGTAGTGGTAACCTCAAAAAGACTCCATCAGAGTCTCCCAGCAAGAGACAACATCAATCCCTCATGGTCTGGAGGAAATCGGTGCTTTCTAGACCTAGAGAGATACAAACTGATCTTTTAAAACATAAAGTGAATCTTATCACTCCCCCATGTAAAATTATTTACTAGCTTCCCACTATTCTTAAGATAAAATCCCAAACCTCATTGACAATCTAGACCAGGCCTTCTTCTCCCACTTCATCCCTCTCTCTTCTCTCTCCTTTTCTCTCCTTCTCTCTCTCTCTCTCTCTCTCCCCGCCCCATCCCTTCCCCTCCCCCCCGCACCCCGTCTCTCTGCCTTATTTTCTGTTAATCAGCCTCCCTGGTTTTCAGTTCATCAAATGTGTTATGTTTCTTCCTGCCTCAGGGCCCTTCCACATGCTGTTCTCTCTGCCCAGGATACTCTTCTCCCCTCATCCCCCTCTCACCTGGTTATCTTTCAGAGTAAATGATTAAGTATTCTCTCATTGCTTCAGCTTGGTTGGTCCATCCTTCCCTTAGAGCACTTGCTGCAACTCTATAAAATACACAATTTGACGTTTCATGCTTCATGAGCAAAAAGAGGTAGAGTAGAAACTTCATGAGGACAAAAACTGTATTTATGTTTTGCCCTGCTATACATAGGCCTTAGCTCAGTGCCTTGAACATACTTGGCACAATATTTAATGCACAAGTGATTTAATGGGATATTACAAGTAGATTCTAACTATCCCTACCCAATGTCAAGATATGGTAATTCTCTAAGCCCCAAATACCTCATCCATGGCAATTTTACAGGAGTTTCATAAATATGAACTAGGAATGTTATATATCAATTGTGTCTCAATAATCCTAGGGGAAAAAAAATGGACTGGTGTTACTTCTTAGACAGGGCTTAGGTTTTGAAGTCAGTAAACAAGATCAGGTCAAATACAGCAGTGGTTCTCAACCAGGGATGATTTGACACCCACCCCCCACCAACCACCCCACCTCCATGTGGCAATGTCCAAAAATATTTTGGTTATCAAAACTAGAATCTAATGGGTAGACACCGGGGATGCTGCTAAATATCTTATAATGCAGAAGACAGCACTCAGTAAAAGAGAATTATCCAGTCCAAAATGTTATAGTGTTTAGGCTGAGAAATCCTGATGTAGAGGGTTTCTCAGCAGATCTGAGACAGGTGCCATCTTGGAGAATGATAACTATCTCTCCTGGTCTGTCAAAGCCAGTTTTTCTCTGGTGTTGAAACAGACACTACTGCTTTAATTGAGCACTAGAGAAAGCTACCAACTTGCTCCAAAAGACCATAATGCATTAGAAATATGTATCTTTAATCACTAGCACCCCACTCACATGGCAAGAAGCCCACAGCACCAGAGGCACTTAGAAAATGAAACCAGGAGATTCATGGCCTCCTTGTCCTGCTGGGGCTAAGCACCACAAGTAGAATGACAGACAAACTTTCTACATTTATCTAAATTATTTCCTTCTCTTTCTCTCTGTCTTTTCCACAAGGATGAGTTGGTCCGACAGGAATTTGTGTGCTACAATCTTTCCAATAGGGCCAGCTTTCTCTTCACTGGAACTCCTTGACTTACGTCCCCCGAATTCTTCCCACTTCAATGAAGCAAGTGAAAATTCTACTCTCGAAAATGCATTTCTTTGGATCTACCATTTCTTATACAAAATGAGCTTGTTAAATGTAAATTCTCTCAGGAAATGTAAATCCTAGCTAACTTTTAAAAAGGTAAATAGCGCTTTTACTTTAAATAAGGACTTTAGTTCAAAAAATGTACTGGTATAAAAGAACTAGGTACCGGAAGGTAAGGAACTTTTAAGAAGGTAGAATATAGGTTAGATATAGAGAGCCAAAAAAGAAGCAGAGAACACTGAAAAGAGAGTATCACTAGCTGTGTGACATCATGTGAGTGATGCCCCAGTTTCTTTACCTGTGAAATGGACACAACAGTGCCAGCCTCAGAGACTGGTAAGTGAAGACCAAGTGCAACACTGGAGTTAAGCACTTAGGCCAGTAAGTAACCCATAGTAAATACTCCATGAACAGTATACAATTTTATGCAGGGTGGGATGTGATCCAATTGGAAGAAGATTGTAAAATAAAGAGAGGGCTAAGCGACTTGAGGAAGAATTCTTACACATTTCACACATTGTCAGCGTTCAACAAATATTTGCTGAATGTTTAATTCATTATTTATTCCTTTGGGCTCTAGTGCCTTGCTAAAAGAATCCCAATTTTAAATTCACGATGGTAATGAATCTAACTTAACAACTCTATCTCCTAACTTCCCATCCAGGTGGAGATGGTCATGAGATCATGTGCTGGCCAATGAAATGTGAACCAAAGTCATGGAGAGATCTTCTGTATAAGGAAGATGACTGCATTGAAACTGCTTTCACCTCTTCCCATCCCTTTCTTCCTGCTCTAAATATAGTTACTGTGCAAGGCAGGGGAATGGAGTGGGGTGGGGGGTGGAGCAAGAAAAGCCATTTTGTTTTCAAGAGTACGTGCTGAGGTTGGATGAGCTGAAAAAGAGACACATGGGTCTCAGATGACAGCATCAAGCTGGCATACCATTCCTGAATTTTTAAACTCAGTATTCCTCGTTACACATTAAAAATAAACTTCCAGTTCATTTAAGCTAAGTTTTGTTTTGGGAAAGAAGCAGTCTGCGCTACTTGCAGCTACATGCAATTCTTCATCAATAGTGGTGTCTATATCCTTTCTTGGTCATGTTGTTCCCGTGGTTTGAACTACATACCTTCGACTACCAAAACATGACTAATTATATCTTTATCTCAAGCCCCAACCATATTCTTAAACCTTAATCTAAGATAAACCTCCAGAGAATATCTCCATTGGAATGTTCTATAGGCCAGGGATCCCCAATCCCTGAGCCACAAACTGGTACCAGTCCGTGGCCTGTTAGGAACCAAGCTGCACAGCAGGAGGTGATCAGTAGGCGAGCAAGTAAAGCTTCATTTGTTTGTAGCTGCTCCCCAGCACTCAGATCATCAGGTATCAGATTTTCATAGGAGCACCAGTCCCCGGTGCTGAAAAAGTTGAGGATTGCTGCTATAAGCCACTCAATCCCATCTTATCTGAACTGAATTCTTCCTTTCCTCCTCAAATCTGTTCTCCTCCTGTTCCTGGCTTCCTTAAATATTCAGCATCACCCTGCCTCTCAATGTAGAAATATTTCCCTCAACTTCAAGTCAATCATTGAGTCTTGAGGATTCTAATTCTGAAGGGGTTCACAGATTCAAGCCCACACTGTCCTCCTCCAGGCTCCAAGAGGGGGCAAGGGGTCAGGGAAAAGGGCAGATTCTTACAAAGGCCTTTTAATGTTTTACCTTCCACCAAGAGCTCCAGTATCATCATTTTTCTAGAGCTCACATGGTGTCTCAGGTAGGCCTTTCAATACAGAGCAATACAACAACCATGTTTCACAACAGTCAGGATCAGCCTTTATGGTCACGGCAAAGTAGGTAATTAAAACAATTATCCAATCCAATGAGTCTGATATATTTTGGTATTCTGAATTCTACAGGTTATTCAGAGTGGCAATGAGGTGTGCGCGTATGTTAGGGGAGTATTTCGGAGGCACTTCCTGACCCCTCTCCCACCCCCAAGAAGCATTCTGGTAAATTCTGTAGTTTGGACATATGGGTTTCTTATTGTTGTTGTTGATGTTTGTTCATTTGTTTGTTTCCTAATTCCTACTCCACCCTACCAAAATGAAATAAAAATTCAAAAGCCTTATCGAAGGTCCAACAGGGTTAGCCATCAGAACCCCTAACAATGCAGTTAGGCAATGAAGAGGGGTTTTCCACAATGCAGGCAATATTGTTCCCACCATCACCTTTCTGAAGTACCAGCCAGCTTCTGGCACTAGATTTTCATTTTGGAATAACATCAATTTATCTTAGCTGGTTTCCTCTGTGATAACTTCATGAGTATTTGTAGAAAGCTTCAAAGGCTAAGAAATGCTAAACAAACAAGGAGATAAGTTGCTGAAATGTTAAACATCTGCCCTGGCCGACCTCACAAGATTTTGCTAGGGGAATTCTAAGTCCATGTAGATTATCACTGGAAACCAAATGCAGTGATAACATCTTAAAAAAAAAAAAAAAAAATTCATCCTAGGCTAGACTGAGGAAGCTTATAAACTAATACAAGATTATTTTTAGAATGTCAGCTTTTGAGAAGAAAAAAAGAGAGAAAATACGATTTATAAAATGAGAAAAATAAAATCAGATCTCTTTCTCCTCAGAAACTGTCTTGACCTTTTTTCCATTTTGGTCTGGGAACTTAGGGAGTTTTAAAAATCTAATTTAAACATCACTGTTATTTCAGTTCAAGTAAAAGTAATATGGTTTTAAATTTGAGGGATGAACACATCGTTTTTTAGAGATAATCTTTCATAATATTCTAAATCAGATGTCTCACAGTGAGTTTTTCTTTTTTAAGTGGATGATGTTAAAATGACTTTCTCAAATACCATTTTTTCCCTTTAATTTTAAATAGGTAGGACAGGTGTAAACACCAGGCCAAGAAATAAAAATTCACAATATTTAAGAAACAAAATATGCAGGCTTCTTTTCATAGACTCTGTACCTGTGGCAGAAAACAAAAATCAAAAGTGAACTAATTGTGGATAAGAAGAGGCTCTGTTTCTATTAGGCATCATCATCAATAAGCTTTCCTTGTGTAATTAAATGTTTTAGCTCCAAGGAGTAGCGATTACCATACAACATTAAAGACATAAACTCAATAATGAGATTGAACAAAGAGTTCTCAGGCCAGAGGCTTAACAACAACAGTTAACATTTATTAAATACCTGTATTTGTCAGGTATGGTAATTAGCATTTATGGAGCAATTTAATTTAATAGGTACCAGGCACTTTTCTAAGCTTATTAATGTATTATCTCATTTAATCCTTGAGCAACTCCATAAATCTCACTGAATTTATCTTGGTAAATCTTGTAACAATGTTTTGTGTGTGTTTGTGGGCAAGGGGAGGGTAAATAGCATTGTTCTCATGTACTGGTGAAGCAATAAAGATCAGCAAAATGAAGCAACTTGTTTCAGATTTTCAGACCAGGTGGGCCTGGATCTGAACACTGGTTCTGACATTTACCAGCAGCATGTATGGCCCAAGTGGTGAACTCCAAGACTCAGTCTCACTCTCTGGGAATGAAGAGACAGTGCTCATTAAGCACCTAGTGCAGAAGCTGCCACAAAGTAGGGACTCAGCAAACATTTGTTTCCTTTGCATTCTTTTTTAAAAATATTATTTTAATTAGTTTCGAGTATACGGTACATTGGTTAGACATCTACAGAGTTTGTAAAACAATCCTCCCAATTGCTCTCTCCCTCCCTTGACCCTCCACCTAGCTATTTGCATTCGCTATGCCATGCTCCCCACCCGTGACCATCCATCAGCTACTAATTTGTACTTCATCCATCTGCTACTAATTTGTACTTCTTGAACCATTCATCCCATTCTCCCAGATCCCGAATCCTCCTCCCCTCTGTCCATCACTAAATTGTCCACTATATTTGTGAGTCTCTTTTTGATTAGTTTCTTCTTTTTATTCGTTAGATTCCGCATATAAGTGAAATCATATTGTGTTTATCTTTCACTGTCTGACTTAAATACCTTCTAGGTCCATCAAAGCAATATCTTTTTTCATCCCCTTCCTTTTAGTCTCTGTGTGTCTTCTAATCTGAAGTGAGTTTCTTATAGGCAATATTTAGGGGTCTTGTTTTCCTTTCCATTCATCCACTCTATCTTTTAGTTGGAGCACTTAATTCTCTTCTATTTGAGATACTTATTAATAAGAATGTAGTTGTTAAGATTTTCTATTCTTGTTTTTGATACATGTTTTTCTTTTTAAGGATGTCCCTCCAACATTTCCTATAATACTGGCTTGGTGGTGACAAATTCCTTTAGCTTATTTGTGTATGGGAAGCTCTTTATCTGTCCTTCAACTCTAAAGTATGGCTTTGCTGGATAAATTATTCTGGGTTATATATCCTGGGTCTTCATCCTGTCGAATAATTTTTGCCAAGCCCTTCTGTCCTGCATAGTTTCTTTGGAGAAATCAGTTGCCAGTCTATGGATTTTCCCTTATAAGTAATTGTTTATCTCTTACTGCTTTTAATATTCTTACTGTTTTAAACCTTTGGTATTTTAATTATGATGTTTTTTTTTGCTGTGGACCTCTTTGGATCTCTGAGTTTTGGAATTTTCTGAGCTTCCTGGGGTTTTATGTCCATTTCCTTCACCAGGTTAGGGAAGTTTTCTAGCATTATTTCTTCAAACAGCTGTTTAACATCTTGATTTTCTTCAGTTACATAGATCAGATGAATATTTGGAGCCTTAATAGTGTCCCATAGCCTCTTTAAATTATTTTTAGAGTCTTGGCATGTTTTTTCTTGCCATTCTATCTAAGTGTCCTGACTTCTTTTCCTGTTCTCTAGACAGGGCATTCGATCCGCTTCTTTATTCAGTTTGTTTATTCCATTTAATAAACTTCTCAAATAATGTGTTCTTCATTTCAGACTGGTTCCCTTTTATAATTTCCATCTCCATTTTTATGTTTTTTATCTCTTTGTTGAAGTTCTCACTGAATTTATCTACACTTCCCAAAAGTTCGTTGAGCATCTTTATAAACCAGTGTTTTGAACTCTGCATCTATTAGATTACTTGACTCCATTATATCTGGATCTCTGTTCTCTTCTCTCATATGATTTCTGCTTCTTTGTCTTCCCATTTTGGCTGCCTTTCTCAGCCTGTTTCTGTGTACTAAGTAAAGCTCCTAAGTCTCCCAGTCATTACTGTGGATTTGTGAAATAGGTGTTCAGTGGCACAATCCTGAAAGGGGTTCAGCTGCAGGCCAAATTTAGCCCAAGTCTCTGCCCCTCTGAGGCCACCCGTTAAGATTCAGCAAGCAATCCACAGATGCTACGCTTATAGTTGCCTCACAAGGCCACACCAGAAACCGAGGCCAGCTGCCTCCAGTGTGAGTCTAGGTGCTGCCCAGCAAGGAGCACCTGACTTGCTGAGGATACACCTGGATGTGGCCTGGGTGGGGCCACAAGCTGGGGGCGGCGGGGTTTCAAGGAATCCTCTGGGTGGAGCGACCTCTGTTATCCAGTTTGATGACATCATGACTAAGGCGGCCCTGTGTCCGGTGCACTGGTAATGGGGAGGGCTCAACAAAGAACAATGGATACCATGGGTACTTTTGTACAGAGTGAATCTCACCTTGGCCTTCATTCCGACAATGTCTCTGAATTGTACACATGTCACTGTGGGACCATTGAATGTAGAAAGGCTAGTTGATGTTGTTTCTTGATCTGGGTTGGGTCTTGAGTGTTCAGTTGGGGAAATTTTTCAAGTTGTACTCATATTTGTGCATTTTATCTATTTATGTAATACTTCAATAAAAAGTGTGTAAAAATGTTTTCATGCATGCATTTCCACTGGAAGAGACTTCATTATATACCTTTGGATACCTGCGCCCCAATCCAGATTCCAGGCCTTAACCACTGCCCCCCTACCCCTTTATCTTAGCCCCAGCCCTATGCCTCTCTGCAGCCTCCCCATCCCTTCAGGCTCCATCTTGCCTCTCCCTGTCACAGCCTTTCCCTTCCTATCTCCCTTCTGTCACCCAGCTTCTATTCCTTCCCTCTTTCATCCCTAACCCAACCTGACCTGCCCTGGCCCCAGATCTGGATCCCCACAGACTAAGGTCCTACTAGCCCTCTCCTATTCCCACCACCTCACTTGCAATGAGGCACCGTACTCACCATCCCATTTTTCCCTGTCTCAGGAATTTCTCCTCCCTGCTCTTGGAGTTCAGCCCTTTCTTTCTGAAATCCTCCTTCTTCTAATTTTACACTTGTCTTCCCCCACCTCCTATTATCTACTAGTTTCCTTTCTAAATTAAATTCATTTTGATATTTAAAAGTCAATTTAAAAACAATTGTCAACAACTGCTCATTTTTATAGCCAGCTCTTACTGTGCTCTTAGCACTTCACATGTTAATTTACTTACATGTGTTAATGCTCTTAGCAAACCTGTAAGATAAATACTCTTCTGATCCCCTTTTTACAGATGAAGAAACTGACGCTGAGGCCTAGAGAGGTGAAATAACTTGCCCAAAGACATACAGCTGCCCAGTGTGGAACTGAGACAGCAACACCAGCCTCTTAAGCAGAGCCACTACACAAAACTGCCTCTCAGCAATAGGGAAGATACCTAGATATTGCACAAGGCGGTACATGAATGGCTGGCTTTGGGAAGCTCTGTCCTAAACAGCACTGCCTAGAAGAAGAGGGAGCTATGAGGCCCGGTCCCTTTCCAAGTGAATGGATCACGACATCCAGCAGTTTCCTAAAGTGTTCTCAGTGGGGCCTGGAGATGTTCTGGTTTAGCCTTCTCTCCTCTCCAAACACTGATTGGGGTGGGGGCAAGTGTGTGTGTGTGTGGGGGGGGGGGGGATTGAAGAAAGTTTTCCTCATGCAGAGAAGGGAAGAGAGACGGAAGCAAAAGGGCATGCTCATGTATGTGCAATGTGCTTGTCACTGAACAGGAAGGAAGGACGGCAAAACACACCATGCTCAACTTACTTCTGAAGATCCTCCTTTTGACACCATCCTAAGAGAATCAGAGAAAAAATCACTTCACAAAACACTTTAGTCAGGAGGATAAGTCTCTGAACAGCAAAATCCATCTCTTTGTGAAAAGCAACGTTTGATTTAAAAATAGACTAACTGGTGTAGTTAAGAAAAGCCAAACTTGCCCCAAACTATCAATTCTACTGTGTTCACAGACCTAGGGAGAGACAACAAAAATATGTGTGGTAGCACCTCTTCCCCCATCTCTTCTTCTGTGACTTACACTACTTTTGGGCACATGGTGAAGCCCATGAACCCCTCCCCAAAGTAAAATGAATAAATAAAACATGCCAGATTATAAAGAAAATCAGTTACATTCAAATATAGCTATTAAAATTTTAAAATTTGATACAGCAATTTATGTCCTTATATGTAAGTATATTTGGTATGTATCATACAACTCAGTGTATAGTATATGTTATATGACATATAAGTTATATATTTTATATAGTAATAAATATAAGCTACATATGTTAAAAATATGTTTTATATTTAAGTTATAACATATAACTTAGTATATAAGGTAATAATATATTTATGAATATACACATAGAACCAGCAGCAAGTCTAGTAACTACTATAATTTCTAAGCAGCATAATTTCTATAAGTAAACAATATTTCAAGATGACTTTCCATGACTTTCATGTGATATAAAAACATCTGGGATTTTGATTGGTGACAAAGCCACAGGTATTGTTAATGTAATTACTGTGGTTTGTCGCCTCCATTCATAATTGAGGGAAATGTTAAAGTTCAAGTAGGGGTTAGTAGAAACAAAGACATACGATTTTTCCCATCCAAGTTCAGGGTGCTCTTAAGTTTATCCACAGGCTGATGGGTTAAGAAACACTGTTCTAGAAGGATGTCAAGAATAGGTCAAGGCTGGTGGGGAGCAAGCTGCGTCAGAGGGGATTTTTCTGCTTCACTGGGTCACTAATTATCACAAGTCGGCCTACCCATCCTTTTCACACTAAGCTGACTTTTCACAAAAAAGGCACTTCCTCTTAGCTTAGAAAAGGCCTTACAGGTCAACATAGAAACAAGGACCACAGAGAGCCCCTCCAAGCCTCTTTCCCCAACAGGCTTGCATTCTGCGGGGCAATGCTCTGGCAGCAATCCCTCCTTCTCATTTCCTGCTTCCTTTTTAACAATCTTCCAAGTCCTTTGTACCTACAGGCTGCTGCCAGTTGCTGTGTCTTAATCCTCCCATTTTAAATCATAAGTGACTCAGAAAGTATTGAAACAAAAAAGAAAGACTTGTGAAACCTTTTTAAAATAAGAGTAGCCCCTTTACAGAAAGGTTTAATTAAGAGAGGTTTGAGATTTCTGAGCTATTCTGAGAGAGCAGAGGGTCCAAAGAACAGTGGCACAAAGTCCCCAGATCTGGGATCCAGGCCCGGTTTCAATTCTATACTCCAGTAAGTCAAGCTCCTTTGTGTATCCCTCATTCCCTTGTGTACAAAATAAGGATAACAATTCTTTAGAAGGAAAAATTCAAGATCTTTCCATGTGCTTGACACTATGCCAGATGTTTATCCTTCACATCTCGCTTTTTCATCACTGGAAACGTGTTATTCCCATTATACAGATGAAGAAACAAAGTCACAGGAAAGCTAAGTGGCATGCCCACATTTACAGAGCTAGTCAATACGCAGACTTCCAGCCTGAGCCTGTTATCAACCCACCATGTGGTGTTCCTGCCGCTGGGGTTTCACAGGAACACTGGGCGCCTATTTGTTCCCTCCCATTTCAATTTGATAAGATTATGTATGAGAAAGTGCTTTGCTGGCTGTCAGTGATTCCATGTAACAGATTTCATTCTTTATGGATAGCAGTCTGGGGACTAACTTGCCTTAATTTCTAACAACGGCATGCCAACCCTACCCAGTCTGTCCAGGCCTGCAGCTGCACTGCTCGGCTAGAGCATGCTTAGCTCAGAAGCAATGTGCTACCATTAAGGACTAAACAAATTCAATCCCCAAGGAGTGCAGGCAGGAACAAAAAACAAACAAAAAAAAAAACACCCACAAGCAAACCTGGATGTCCCACTGGGAATCGGGGCTCTTGAGTAAAACGTCCCAAGGCCTCTCTTTCTGGAATCACTTACTTTATTTATTTATTTATTTATTTATTTATTTATTTATTTATTTATTTTGTCTGCATAATGCTGGCTGGAACACAGGTTAATTCTCTTGAGGAAGTGCACCTCCACTCACCTTTCTTTGAAGGTAAACATGTTTACAAATTCCGCTTATTTATGCTCCATTTATTCATTTATTTCAAAAAGACATCATTTTAGTGTTGGTGTTAGAAATGTTCTGCTCCACTTAGAGAAGCTTTGCATCTACGCTCCTTCAAAGAAGGTCTTCTGATATCATCTCCTTCATGAAATGACCTTGAAGCCAGAGGGAAACATTGAGTGGCTCCCTTTAATTTTCTCATATCCTGATTTCATTTCACTGGACTAGGGGACTTTAGACCGAAAAGGACTTGACTCACTCAGCCACTTACTCATTTCATCATCTATTTGTAGAGCACCAACGATGAGCCAGACATGATGCGAGGTCCTGAGGAATACAACAATGAAACGACAGACATGGGCCCTGCCCTTGTGGGGCTTACAGTCTTGGGACAAGGGAGAAGTGTTCTGAGAAGGTGGCGTGTGAACAGAGAGCTGGAGAATGAGAGGAGAAACAGCCAGTGCTGGGATAGATGGGAAAGGATATTCCAGGCAGAGGAAGCCACAGGTACGAAAAACTAGGGAGAGAGATGACTTGACCAAGTATGAGCAACGATGAGAACAAGCAGAACCTATCTGTTGAAAAGAGAATAAACTGACATGAACCTCCTTGGAAAACAACATATGCTACACTAAGCTAGTAAAGTTCTAGATACACTCCCCATGACCTGGCAAGGTCACTCCTGGATCCGTGCTCCAGAGAAGCTCTTGCACATGTACCCCAAAAAAACAACTGCAGAAGCAAACGAAATATCACTAGGGGACACGCTTGTGGAAAATTAGTAAGCAAAGCAACGGCGTGATAAACACCTAATTCCGAAGAGGAAAAAGGATAGAATTAGATATTACAAGGTTCTTATTCATGAAGCCAGGTGGTAGGCTCACGGGTGTCCATTGCATCACTACTGTTTATGCCTTATACATATTTTATCAATCTGCTCAATATTCCATAAGAACTACTTCTTTGTATCTGAGTGCTGTTTGGAAAATGGATTTGAGGGGTGAAAAGGTGGAAGTAGGAAGATCTATTAGGAGATAAGGACAACTGTTGATGAAAAAAATAATAATGGTTTGGAGTAAAACAATGACATGGGGGAGACGGAGAGAAGAAAATATTTCCAGGCACAGTTAACCTGTGATTGTCAAACTGGGTTCAAGATTTAATTTAAATATATATGTATATTTCTGGAGCGTGTGATGGGAAGAATGAGGGAAAGGGATTTTGTTCCCTAATTTACTTAACCCCGTGATTTTTACGAAAGTATAAATCAAGACTCAGAGATGAGATGAAAATAATAGGAGCAGGACAGACCAGTGCCAAGATTGGTAACATCCAGCTCTCTGCCTCTTTCCGCCCTTCCTTGTGTCAGAACACAAACACACATTTTGACACACCAGAATTTAGTACTATGTGTAGTATCAGTAGCTGAATATTGACAGCACATCAGTCCCTATGTACAATAAGAATGGTTTGTCTTATTCCCATGGAGACTATTAGTGGTTTTGCAAAAATGTGAGGTTGGCAAATCAAAGTAATGACTAAAAAGGCATTCCAGTTATGTATATTCTACCACAATGAAAAATAAATTAAAATGGCATTCCAAAAAGTTTGTTGAAGTTAAATGCTTAGCCATTTAAAATTAGTCTTCTACACTCATACACATTGATAGATCTATATGTATACATCTTTGGAAACCAATTATTTTTTCCATTTAGTAAAATCCATCTAATTAAAATGTATATACCCTTTAAATCTACTTCTAGGAATTTATCCTAGATATTTTCGTACATAAAGGCAATGATGATCTGCACATAAGAAGCGCCGTTTGCAATAACCAGAAATCTTAAACATCCTAAAGGATAAGAGGAAAACTGGTAAAAGATATTATGGTACAGCTATATAACAGAATATTACATGGTCTTTTTTTAAAAAGTATTTATATATACTGATATTAAAAGCACTCCACGATCTATTAAGTGACGAAAAGGAAGTACCTATGTATGCCACCATTTCTGTGAAAAACAAATATATGTACATATATATACACACATGCACACATGCATATTCACACCAACATAAATAACATACATGCCTACCTATATGTATATATGTGTGTCAAAGAAGGATATCCAGCTAATTTAAAATATATAAATGTATATTGTTTTTACTGTATTTCAAAACATGTGAGGCCATGGTAGGCACACAATATTCTTGAATGAATAAATTCCCCCTAAGCTTTTTATAAATCAGTTCCATACTGTGTCCCTCTTGCTTATGAAAACTTGACCCCAAAACGTCATCCAATTTTTTCTCAGACATTTATTATTGTCAATTTAACATTCTTCTCAGATAATTTGAAAAAGCTGTTCAGGAATAACCATCAGAAAGGTAATTCCAGCTTAAAAATTTTCACACAAAACTATCCTAGGATACGACCAATAAGGCAGATTTTCCAGCAAGGGAAATTTTGGGATGGTGATTATTTAATTAAGAGGTTAAAAAGGCACATGCCATTTTCTGTTCACACGAAGGCGATAAGGTTTCACTTCTTGCCTACACTCACAGACAGTAGCACTGCGGCATACTTCTCCCTGTATGTAATGTGAACCGAATCCCTCTACTTAGTCTGCTGGTAAAATGATAGGGGCTATCGAAGGGATTAATCGTATTCCTTCATTCTATACCCTTTAATCCTAAAACGAGCAGTTCTAAATGCATTCCAAAACAGCATACGCACTTTTTCAAAGGATGAATTCAGTGCTGCATGATGACATTCCTAAAATGTTCCAGGTTATTCCTCGATAGATAAGGATACAGATTCAAGACAAGTTGAACAATGGGAAAAATGTACTCTCTTTAATATCTATAATAACCACATGTAATTCAATTTATTCTAATAACTTATGAAAAGTCAAGGTTTCAGATGGAATCACCCCTCCCTCAGAACAGTATATTCTGGAATAGCACACGTAGCAAGAACTCCTGAAAGTAAAAGAAAAATTTTGGATTTTCAACCACTGAGAACAGAGTACTAGAAATGACTGTACAAGTAAATCTGTTGAAATAGTCAAAATTAACTATTGACCCTTGGGCAGTAGCCAGTAAAATAGAGCCTCTTTTACCCAATACAATCAACATCTGTAGGCTAGTTGGGATAAAAGTTGGCTGTGAATGACTGACAATTCAAAATAATAGTGACCTAAATGAGATAGAAATTAATTTCTCTCTCATGTAAATGCTGTCTGGAGTTATGCAGTCCGAGGTTATGGTGGTATCTCTATAGTCACTAGGGACGCAGGCACTGCCTGTCTTGCTCTGTTTTCCCCAACACAAGGTTTCTACAGGTGGTCCAATTTAGCTGCTTGAGGTCCAAGTACCACATCCACATTCCAGTGAGCTGGAAAAAGGGAAACAAGACGCATGCTTTCCCTTGAAAAGCACTTCTCAGAAATTCTACTTACTATTTTTAATCACATGCCTTTGACTAGAACTTAGTCAAATAGCAAACCTTAGGAGCAAGGGCTGGTAATTAATGTCTTAATTCTCATGCTATGTGCCAGACAATACTTTGAAGGTTATATTTCTCAGGGAGATGTATACAATAGAAGTGGGAACAACCAGCAGTGTCTATCACATTAAGAAATCATGAAATAATGATATACATGATCATACATTCATCTATAGTGGGAGAAGGGATTTTGCATATGCATTTACAGGGCACAGCACCTTATATTTCACAAACAAAACACCTAGAATGCATCTTCTTCAATTTTCAGTTTAGTTTTTTTTTTTTTTTTTAAGAGCACTGTCAGAACTTAAAGATGTGTCAAAAAAATCTAGGTCCTTTTATAATTCTACCTCATTCTCAATCATTTAAAACTGTTTTGCCCAGAAACTAACTCAACTTTTTTGCTTTTAGTATTCATTATTGGGGCATTTTTTCAAACATTCAGCTTAGTTTCACAGAAATAACAACTTTCTTTTTGCATTATATTTCATGAGTGTCTGAAGGTAATTTGTGTAATTACAGTAGCAGGCATATGGGCATAAACGAGCTGAGGAACAAACAAACTCACTCTAGGGAAATATACAACTCTGCAACACAACTAGAGGGATCAGAAGAGTGAGAGCATCCTGAAGAGGAGCCTACTAACTGGATGTTTTACAGAAGAAATGGAGACTTGGGGTTTATCCAGCAAGGGGATTGAGAGAAGAACTTCTGTTCTCTTAAATTTCTCCTTGCCAAAATCTCCTCAGTTGGCTACTTCAGCAGGAAAGCCCTAGCAATGCTACTACATTGTGTTAATGACGATGGAGCCCTCTCCGATTCTAGCACCTATCTCCCCCAGTCTAGAGATGAGGGAGAATGAGGTCCAGAGAAGCAAGTTTCCTAACATTAGAAGTGTACTATGCACCTCTCAAAGGTATTTGCTGCTTGCAACACTTTTCCTAGCTTCCCAGTGGGTGAGAATGCCTTTGGCATTTGGGACAGGACTACCTTCAGTGTGATGGCCCAGTCTCACAGACTGAAGAATGTTTAACTTCCCTGTCCCCAGCCCACTAAATGACCATAGTGGCACTGCCAAGTCTTTGTGACAAGAAAACAGAAATGGAACCATGAGTGGCCAAATGAAATGCCCATGTCCCTCGATATAGAAGTAATTTTTGATGTAGTTGTTTTAATTTTATAGTTGTTGTTTTTCTGTCATCTTTTAAATCACACCATCGCTGCTATGGATGTTTATACCCATGGACATTTTCAAATCCTAATGGAATCTTAAGAGGTCTTTTAACTGCCTTCATGAATTAAACAAAGCTTAGCCTAAAACATAAGAGTATGCAAACTATTTTAATAATTCCTAGGAAAAGAGATGCTATAGTTCATTAAACACAGACTCCACCATTCTATACAAATATATTTTCTAACGGCTATTTATACTGGACTCATAAATAAACAGAAATATTAGAAATGACAACATCATTAAAAAAAGCAAAAGATATCTTTTCATACATCTGCCTGATGAGATCTTTTGCCCAATTTTCTAATGAGTTGTTTCCTGTTTCTGTTTTTCTTATTAGTTAAAGCTGTTTTTTCATATTTTAAAAATGTAGGTCTCTGTCTATATGTTTTCTAAATAATTTTTTCAATTTGTCATTTGGCAATTTTAATTAGGTTACTCATGTTAAAAAATTCCATCTTCTTTTATGACTTCTGAGTTTCTTATCACCGGTTCATTTATTCATTCTCATTCATTCAGGAAATCCTGTCGGGATTTTCGCTATTCACCAGGTATTTTTCTGGGTGTTGGGGAACTGAACATAAGAGACATGAAACAAAATATCCTCATGAAGTTGAAATTCTGGTGTAGGCTGAAGTCATAATTCTGGGCAGAATAAAATCCAGATAATCCATTCAAAATGTAACACATTGTCAGGTAGTGATAAGTGTGCTGAAAAAAAAAATGTAAGAGAAAAGAAGAGAAAAAAGATACTGGAGTATTATTTTAGGATGATCAGTGAATGCTGCTCTGAGGAAATGATGCTACAGGAGAAGCCAGGAGGGAAGTAAGAGAACAAACCTTGTGGACATCTGGGGATGCCAGTCCTGAGAGAGGTCCCGACACAGGCAAGTACTGTGATGTGACAATATGCCTGCTGAGTTTGAGGACCATTAAGGTGGCCAATGTGGCTAGAGGGCAGAGAGTGAGAGAGAGAAAAAGAAAGGGGAAATATTTGAATTATTTATGTCTTTTACTTTCCAAATTTGTAAAAGCATTCACCCACAATAAAGTTTAATTTGCTTAAAGTTGTGGATTAATCACTTTTGATTCCAAATTTTCAGAAAGCTACTTGTCCTAGCATCATTTATTGAAAATTTCCTCCACTGCTTTTACATGTCACATGTCACATGTCACATGTCACGAATACCATTGTGCCACAATGGCTTCCATCTAGTTTTGGAGGTGTTCTGGCCTATCACAGGTATCTACTCCTGCTCCATCCAGTACCATACTGTTTTCACTTCTATGGCCTTACAATGTATTTTACTATCTGGTGGAGTGAGAACCTTGCATTAATCTTTAGTCATTTTCACAGGTACCAGACCTTGGTTGGGACTACATTCCACTCAATGAAAGAGTTTTAAAACCATTTTATTAAATTCATGTGACCTGGGCCACAAACCGATACTAGTCGTGGCCTATTAGGAACCGGGCCACACAGCAGGAGGTGAGCTGCAGGCAAGCAAAGCTTCGTCTGTATTTGTAGCGGCTCCCCAGCGCTAGCATCACCACCTCAGCTCCACCTCAGATCATCAGGCATTAGATTCTCATAGGGGCACCAGTCTCAGGTGCCAAAAAAGGTTGGGGATTGCTGCACTAAGTAATAGGAAAGAGGAGACTACCAAGAATATACTAAAGCTTAAGTGGGGAGTGGGGCTCTCTTTCCAATCTAAACTGCTAGCCTTCCACATCAATACCAACCCTTTAACAGTAATCTAAATCGCTTTGTGGTAATAAGAAAGCTTGTGGACTGCTGAAATGGACGATCATTTAAATTATGTCTATCTGATCTCCCTGATGTTATTATCAAGTCCTAGAGGGTTGGGCAATGGTGTTGATCAGCAGTTTCCAAACCCTGTTCCCTGGACTAGTTCTCTGGAGCATCAGCAGCATTTCATTTACTAGATGTAAATTCTAAGGGCCAACTGCGATCTAATGAATGGGATACTTTAGGGGGGAGAGGGACAGCCCTACCATTATTTAGAGTGTATAAGACCCCTCCAGAGCCAGGAATATAATATAGTGTTTAAGAGCCCAAATTATAGTCAGAATCTTAAGATCTAAACTTGGTTTCAATACTAACTAGCTGTGTGACCTTGGGGAAATAACTCAAACTTGCCTCACCTCAGTTTCTTCATGAAACCAATGTGAATGATAGTAGTTATCTCATAAAGGGCCCCAATAATTAAATAAGAGAATACAAGAAACGTGTTTAGAATCTAATATTCCTAGCATATTAGGAATGTTCAATTAATGAAAGCTAATATGATGATGATGACAATGAAAAAATCATACTTTGCTTTCATTTTATTTCAGGTAACCTATTCTGAAAAGTCTAGATCCATTCATGCTGGATCTCACAGAAATCAGGGAATGGGGAAGTACCATCAATGTCATACTTCTGGTTGTGTTTACAGAGCAGAGGGGGCAGAGCGAGTTGGCTCTGGCAGGAGATTGTGGAGACAGGACCCATTTCTAGGATTATGAAGAATTTCCTTTTCCAAAGAAGACTTTTTTTTTTTTTTTTTTTTTTTTTTTTTTGCTTTTGAAAGAGAATCAATTATATAACCTAGACATTAATTAAAAGGCCCCAGGGCAAAAAGCTCTTCCCGCAAATAACTGTCCACAGACTACCAGTTCATTTCCTATACATCACTCTGGCAAGGTCCAACAAAAGCTAAAAGAAGATGGATGGGTTTCATAGGGTGACCTGGGGGTCAACTGATTCAGACAGCTGAATTCATCAACATGGGTAGCAAATTCCATCCACTAATAGCAGCTTGTACAATCTCTTCCTGTTGCAAGCATTTAAGTGTGCCTAGAAAAGACAAGTAAAGTGTATTACTAACAAAGATGCCCCAAAGACAAGGTCTAGCCCTCCCATGCCACTGTAATTTTAGAAATAATACATTCGAAAGCCCTAGTTGGGGCTTTCTGATTAAGAACATAAAAGCATATATGCTTTATCACTATAATGATTATAATGGGTTGAGTAGTGGTCCCCCAAAAGAGACAGCCACCTGGAACCTCTAAAAGTGATCTATTTGGAAAAAGGGGTGGCTTTGCAGATGTAATTAAGGATTTTGAGAGGAGATCACCCTGGAGTAGGGAAGGCCCAAATCCAATAGCAAGTCTTTATAAATGAAAAGGACAGACACACAGGGAGAATATCATGTGACGACACGGGCAGAGATGGGAGTAATACATCTACCAGCCAAGAATGCCAAGGAGTGCCAGAAGCCACCAAAAGCTAAGACAGGGTCATGGAATGGATTCTCCCTCACAGCCTCCAGAGGAAAATAACCCTGCTGACACCTTGATTTTGGACTTCTAACCTTCAGAACTGTAAGAGAATAAATTTCTGTTTCTTTGACGCCACCTACTTTGTACTCATTTGTATCAATGGCTCTAGAAAACTGACACAACTGTGTAAAACTCTAAATAAAGGAAGCAGATTAGATGAAAATCACAGCCTAAGGGTATTTACTCCTCTTCAGGTGATGGAGTTATGCTTCATTAAAAAATCACCCTGACTTTCCAAATCAAATTTTCCAAGCTCTCTGTCTACATGGCACATTTATCATCCAACAATTTGATCAAAACTAATTTAAAATAAGAAGTAACCTGCCTTAAAATGCTGCTATCACTTGATTTTGAAAATTTAATAACAAGAAATTATCCGAAATGCCTGGCAGTTGGAAACATCTATTAAATTGTTCTGCCTCCCAGAACCCAGAAAAACATTTATGTGTCCTTCCTGTGGCTTCAAATATTCCAGACCTAAGTTGATGGAGATATCCCCCAGTTATCTATTGTCTCCAAATTTTTGGCTTCATAAAGATAAAAGGAGCCTGTCATGATTTCCAAACAAGTCAGTAAGTTGCTGGAGAAGCTCTAAAGGCAGAGTCATCAAGGATGCAAATGACAGGAACATGCCTGGGTGCCTGATTGGGAACAAAAGACTTTGAGAAATTATATTATCAGAGTAATTTCATAGTGTGTTGAAGAAAGAAAACACCTGCATTCTTTTAATAAGTCCCCTGGAGGCCTAATTCCTTAGCACTTAAACTTAGAAGACTCGCTCTGGGTGTTACATGTACACACAATAAGCCAGTTTTTAAGAATTGTGAAAGCAGTTTCTGCATCACCAAGTGGTTTACCAAATGTGAAAATCAAATAACACTGTCATTAAATGCTTTCCAACAGTCAAATGTGCTTGTGTCTGTTTTGCAACATGGTGTCAGAACCAGTAAAGCCCTGGGGAACATAAGCTAAAAAGCAAGGGTCCCAAAGTGACCATGTTGTTTATTTTCAGCTTGTTGACTTAATGCTGGCTGATGAAGGGATTCACCATCAACTCCCATCCTTGACTGACGCCTTTTGTGGAGGTTTCTTCTAAGAAACATGCAAATAACATTTCTGAAGACAATCCCTGACCTTTGCAAACTAACCAGATTGCTCAACGTAACACCAAAGCCATAAACGAACTGAATGGAGCCCCCTTTACTGTTGTAAATCTGATTAGAAAATTGCCAGTAGCCTCCTAATGTAAATCACATTGTATGTGATTCAATTTCTCACCTTTCAGATACTCTGATAAGCTTGATACCATACAATCTGATTTTATAGGAGTTTCACCTTTAAGACTCCAGCCTCAAAAGAACCAACTAGCCCAAGGCTGTTCTTCAGACATTTTTCATTGTAGACAATAGTTAGGCACAGTTAGATCTTATTCCTAGGCACTGAGAATGCAAGACTCCGGTTTCCCCCAAGGTATAGTTTTATATTTAACTCAGGAGAGTCGAAATCCCAGAGTTAAACACTCTCTTGTTAAAGAACTTGTGATCTCGAGTTCTGAAGACTTAGTGTCAAACCCTGACTCCACTACTTATTACTCATGTGACCTGGGGCATGTTACATAACCACCTTGGGTCTCAGTTTCCTCATATTTAAAAAGTAGAATATAAAATACATGCCTCAGAGAATTGTTCTGAGGATAACATGAGGTGATGCCAAGCACACATCAGGTCAATAATATCTCCTCCTCAAGAGTACCTCCCCCATAGGAAGAATTTAGTGGCTTTGACGACTTGCTCAGCACAGTTGTCCCTGCCAAGTGGCAATAACTTTATTGTCATTCATATCGTCCTTCCAGTCATGTGCACTCACTTGTTTCCTCACATCAATAGTCTCAAAATCAAATGTTTATAGCAGTTAGCCAGTAACATGAATGACGGAGGTAGACCAGGTGTAACAATAGGGAATGCTGGGGACTATGGAAAAGCTGAACATATGTGTTCTATCTAAAAGGAAGGAAAGAACATAAGCACAGAGTGGTCAGAAATTTTCATTATTCCAAAGAAAACTCCAAATGTGATATTTTACATGAAATATCAATTGTTGGCAATTAAAATTTTACGTCCTGTATATTGTCAGAAAAAATATAAGTACAGCCCAGAAGAGAAGTCTCAGGAGTTTCCAGAATATGATCTTGGGTTCAGATACTGTATAAACATCTTTGTCTTTCATATCTTAGAAGAAGGAGCGTCTGTGTAAGGACCGGTGATCATGTAAATGAAAGTGTTTAGCATAGCACACGGGAAGTCACAAAACCTCATATTTATTAAGCAGGCTTGGGTAAATAGATTAAGTATTGCCTTGATGATGTTTGGTTTTCATCTTGGATATAAATATTCATGGTCCAGTTGGTAGGCACAAGGCAAAAAAAGGCCTATTTTTACATACTGATCCCAGGGGCACAGTTTAAATGCTGTCTTCTTGTTAGAGTCTGCACACTATTTTTACAAACAATTGATTGTTGAGGGTATAGAATCCAATTCTATATTTCATCTAAAGTGTATATGGCAGCAAGTGAGTGTGTGATAAGCTTTATGAATCTGCTTTCCATCAGGAAGTCTCCTTCCCTTAGAATCTTCTAAGCTAAGTCCCTAAGATAAGAATCATCACCCCCGTTAAACAATGACAGGTTATGGCTTGTGATGGGAAAGTGATGTGTTCTCTGTCATTGAATCTACAGTACCCAGGGCTGTGAACCAGGTCTTCTTACTTCTTATCTCTTGTTTCTATTAAACCTTCTTGCAACCACTAAAATATATGAAGCCCATGCACAGAAATGTACATGCATTATTCCATTTAACCCTCACAACATTCTCATAACTTAATAATATTCCCATTATTCAGATAAGAAAACCAAGAAAGGCTCAAAAAGATTAAGTCACTTTCCCAAGAATACTCAGTAAGACGTAGAACCTAAACTATGATACCAGCAAAATGTCTTCAAAGCCTGTCACTTTAATCATTTGCTCTAATGCTCCCACATAAGCCCTTGCAAGCTTCCTGGAAGTTCTTATGACACTGCTTGGAAATACATATTTTTTCCCAGAGATGACTCCCTGCGACTCTCCCATATACAAGGCAGGTAAAAGCCTTTTGATCTCAAAAATGCTCAATGACCTGGAAATCATTCTCTTTAGGGAATGCTCCTTCTGTCCACAGGGAATTCTCTCTGGGTACTCATTAATCATAGAGTTCAAGGATAACCTTCCAGCTTTTTGAACCAAGAGGCCACAAAATAACAAATTTATTAGATTTCCCCTCATCCCACCAACTTTAAACAACAGAAACGTAAGGCTGAATGACAACTTTTCAACAGAATGTAGGTAGGTATCTCTTTCAGAATTAAATACAAAATGTATTTTGAAAACAAGATGATCGACATGGCAGACATCAATGCTCTGTATTGTCTCACTGTTCATCAGGTACAAATTGTCACTCGGGGCAACTAAACAAGGATTAATTACGAGGTTGCCATACAAGCTGAGATATTTCAAAGTTTCAGGCCAAAGAACATACAAATATACTCAAATTTTTTGATGAGTTAGAGTGAATGTTGGCACCATGTTTTTGGAGCACAGTCTGACAAGAGCTCCATTCAGGCATGTTGTAGCATGAGAAAAACTATTGTCATATAGTATATAATAAGGAACAATGGAAAACCACCTAAAAGGTCATGAATAGAAAATCCATACACTGGATTTGAAAAGCTAATAAGTGTATTAGATCGTTTTGCCTGAAATGTAAAGGTGACCAAAAAGTATTTCTAAATATGAAGTACAGAAGACCAAATGCAGAATATATATTTTATGTAAAATCTTGTTGATAAATCATAAATTTGAATCTGAGGAAATAAACACCAAGACATAAACAACATATATCTCTAGCTGTTTCTGCACCAGACGGTATATACTACCAGTTTTGTGGACCATGAGGGCTGTCTTAATGATTCAATTCTGCTATAGCAAAAGCAGCCACAGATGATACTAAATGAATGGGCATGGCTGTGTTCCATTAAAACTTTATTTATGGACTTAAAATTTAAATTTCGCATAATTTTTATGTGCCACAAAATGTTATTCTTTCGATTTTTTCCCTGCCATTTAAAAACGTGAAACTTATTCTTTGCTAGTAGGCTGTACAAAAACAGGTAGCAGGCTGATTTTATCCCATTGTCTGTAATTTGCTGACCCTTTCTCTCAAAAGTATAATTAAGGGTTTTCTTCTCTGCGTTATATATGTTGCACGTGTGTGACTTTTAAATCTTTTATAATAGCCATGTCTTATTTCAAAATCAGAGACAATACAGATGCATTGGAATGAACTCATATGTTTCTTCAAGAGAAAAATCCAATTAAAGTGTTTCAGCTTCTATCAGGCATATTATCAAATACCGATAACATAAGACGAATCAACCAGCAACCTTCTTAGCTGCTAAGTATCTTTCCCTATCTTGGGGATTTCAGGCATAAGTCTTAAGTGCACCTGTGTGCACACACATGCACCACTGCCCCCCCCCCCACCCACCCTTTTATTGGCATATCACATAACGGAGACAGAGTGTTTTTCCTCCCCAAGCAAAATAATTGGTGGGAACCCATTTCTTGGCCAAATCACAATCCACTAAAGGAAATCAGGTCAGCATCGCCCCAAATTACCACCCCAGTCATCAATCAACACAATTGCCAGGGCAACTAAGGAAAGATGCTTTTCAAGGTGCAGTCTTGGCTGACCCAGTGAGCGCTGCCTCTAGAGCTACTGCACAGTGCCAAAGCATCCTGCCTGGAGAGGCAGCCATTGTCCGGAGACAAACTGCTCTGCATAATTAAAATGACCTCACAAAGCTACCACTGCTCTGGGCTTTCCATGTCATCCGCTCCTGAAAGTACAACTCCAGGAGGCTGCTCTGAAAGCCCCCCTTTTAATGTTAGAGTCAAATCTACATTTATCAGCAAAGCTGAACCGTTAAAGGGATTACAAGGAGCTTAGACTCCTCTGGCCGCTCACTGATCTGGTCTTGCAAGCCTCATCTCCCCATGCCCTTTAGAAATGGGTTTGGTCTGTCTGTTACCTCATTCTTTGGTTGCCTTTGATTTTAGCACCATTCTCATCCAAGTTGGAATGGTCCTTTCCTCTAGCCTTGATTCCAAAAGGTTCTCAGGTTTCTTTCTTCTAAAACTAAGAGAATCTATTTGCATATTCTCTTAGATAATGGTAGAGACCAGGGGTTGGTCAATATATTCTTTAAAGGGTAAGACAGTAAATGTTTTTGGCTTTGTTGGCCATATAGTCTGTTGCAACTACTCAACTCTATTGCTGTAGCAGGAAAACCACCAGACAATATGTAAACGAATAGCAGTGACTATGTTCAAATAACACTTTATTTATGGGCACTGAAATTTGAATTCCATATAATTTTCATATGTCATAAAATATTACTCTTTTGATTTTTTTCCACCCATCAAAAATTTAAAAACCACCCTTAGCTTGTGAGCCATAGTAAACAGGAGAAGGGTCAGACTTGGTCTGAAGGTGGTAGTTTCCCAACCCTATACAGACCACTGTTATTCAAAGTGTGGTCCCTGGACCAAGCAGCATCAGCATCATCTGGTAGCTTGTTAGAAATGCAGAATCTTAGGCCCCTGCCTCAAGCCTGCTGAATCAGAATCTTCTGTATGAATTACCAGGTCATATGAGACACATATGCGAAGTCGTGGTCCAGAATAGAGAATTCTGAAGTCAAGACAGGGTAGGAATACCATTGACTAGCCAGCTATAGAACCTCAGACAAGTCATTTAACCTCTCTGAGACTCAGTTGCCTTATCTATTAAAATGGATATAAAAATAATTGCAACCATCTCCAAGGACTGTTGTAAGCAAAAGCCAGGAAGGATGTAAAACACTTGCCTGGCATTGTCAATGCTTTAAAAACGGTAGCTAATATTTAAAAAGCTTACTATTTTTAAGATCATATTTGGAGAGCTGAGAATGCTCAATGAGGATTTGCAAGCTCTAATCACTTCTGGAATCTGACAGGTCACGTAAATATTTGAAGAAGTCCTTGAATGCAACTGGAATGTTGGAGACCATGGTGAGCAGAGGTCATATCCCTCTGCAGGGAGAGCACTCATGTCCTGCCAGTTACTGTCATGAGGCAAATACGCCCCATGTTATAACATATTTGGATTTTCCAAGAGAACTGGAAACCTAGATTTCTAAGTTTAAAAAAGCCCCTTTATTTAACACATTGTGCAAACCAAAAAAACCCACCTGCAGGGTGGATATGACCTAACTGTGTGAACTTTGCCTAAGAATAGAGAAATAAAGGCAGTGAGTCACAAGAAATTAAGCCTGAGTTTTAAAGCCAAATCCCAGCAGCTCTGAGTCTCAGTTTCCTCATCAGGAAAATAGTCATATCTGCCTCTTAGGGTTTGGTGAGGACTAAAGAGAAATGTATATAAAACATGGAGGCACAGCTCTGTACAAAGTAAGCACTCATAGTTATTACTGCTGATGTTGTTGTGGTATTATTATTACTATTTTTATTCATCAGTGCCTAGGCATTCAAAGGGTAAACCTTCACTGGAAAAAAAAAAATGGCTATTTCCTCTCCCTGCTCAATCTGGTAGCAAAGAAGCAAGCCCAATTAACCCCCACTCAGAATGCTGTCTCATAGTAGAGAACACTAAGTGCTTGATTATTAATGATTTTGTTCTGGCCGCAGTCCATGAAGATGCCTTAATCTTCCTCTTAATGAATATTCCCTCGGTAGCCCAGATACTGTGAGGTTTGCCTTAGGCTGCCTTGAGGTGCTGTTTATAGGGGCCAGCTTACCTATAGGGAGGAGTACCTACCTCTGCTCCCCAGATGCCCTAAATCAGGTGGAGGAGAGCACTTTGTCTGACAATCGTGAGCCCTCTGCTCTCCAAGACACATAAATCCTTGTGGGTTTTTTTAAGAAATCCTTAAAAAAAATCCCCATATTTGCCACCTTACAGGTGTGGGTGACAATAAAAATAGTGTATGATCATTCAGATAAAATTTAACACAAGACCTTCAACATCTTTGCTCACACAGAGGAAGCCCCAAGTGTAGAGAGCAATTTGGCATTCACAGTGCTTGGTGTTCTAAGTCAGCACTTCTCTATGCTCAATATGCACACACAAATCAGCTGGGGGTCTTGTTAAAGCCTGGGCTCAGATTCAGTAAGTCTAAGGCAGGGCCTGAGATTCTGCATTTCTAACAAGCTTCCATGAGATGATGCTGGTAGTTCCTGCCCCAGGTGGGATCAACAGAATCCTCCTCACTGGCTTCATTTAGGTCACTGCCCAAATGTCACCTCCTTAGAGAGTCCTTTCCTGACCACCTTATCCAAAATGTAATTATTTGTCGAATGAGGGCAGGCATCCTGTTTTGTTCTCTGCTGTATCCCCAGCACCAGCAGGGCGCCTGGCACAAAGCAGGCACTCAAATATTTGTTCAGTAGTGAGATCCCAGTTTGACAGCTGAGAAACATGAAATTCAGGGAGCCTAAGTCATTTGCCCAAGGTCACATAATTGTCAAAGCCAGAGTAAGACACCAGCCCAGCTCTGTCCGCACTTCAAAGGCCTAGCTCTCTCCTCCACACCCAGGGGGAAGCAAAGTTTGTTTACAACACTCTTCCTCCCTAGAACTTAACTGCCTTTGTGCTGGAGGCACTAACACTATTCTGTTCTGTTTTGAGGAGCTTGCTGTGTAGACAATGGACTACAGGGGGCCAGTGTGGAAGCAGAAAGGCTAGCTGAGAGGCCAAGGAGTGGTAGGTAATGTTTAAGATGGCTTGGTACTTTGGGGTACGAGAAGTTCATGCTCCAGGGGTCAGACTAAAGCCAACCTTTGAGCCTGTCAAGCCAGCCTTTTCCTCCTATTCAGTCACTACTGTCTCTCCATCAGAGTAATAGAAAGTGAGCATACTATGGGTTTCAAACTGCAAAAAGAATATTGTGCTGTTACCCACAAATAGTTGTCCCTCTTCTCCCAAAAGGTCACCCAAAAGTATGCCCAAAGGGGAAAAGGAGGGGGCAAAAGCAAGGGGCTGCTTCCTTTCCAGCAATGAGTAGAAACGCCATAAAAACTCCATTCATGGAGTCAAAGTGACGCCTTTCTACTGCTAGTGAAGAAACTGCTTCAGCATGAAAACCTATCTCAGTCAAATGAAAGGGTCTCTTTCCAAAAGAAAGGGTACATAATGGACTGAAAATAAAACACTTGTTTTCCTATCACAAAGTCAGCTGGGTTAAAATGGCTTAAGGTTCTCCAAGAAGCTGTGGTCATGAAAGTCTAAAGTGACTTGGACACCCAGCAGCTTCCGAGAGTTTGGTTATGTTTCATACTGAGCAGCCATTGACAGGAAGATAAAAATAATTAACAAAAGTAGCTAATAAATACGGTGTACCTGGTACCAGGCAAACAATGTGTTTTCAGGACCACATTTAATCCCTACAATCACACTGTGAGGTAAATTATTGTTCCCACTTAATGGTTAGGAAAACTGAGAATTAGGGAGAATAAGTGACTGATGGAAGTCAGAGGCCACACAGACCAAAGGTGGGGGGCCAGGTAAACCCCCACACTGTACCACAGGCTTCTATTCAGAAGTTAACCCAAATGCTCCAGAATAGGAGAGAAACTGAAAGTCACTCTACTGTTCATCACTCTGCCTTTCCCAGCCCCATTCTAGCACAAAATTGATCAAAAAGGACTGGGTCGGTAGTTCTGTACCTTAGATTTGTTAGACAAAATAAGGCTTCTACACCTATTCCCATATATCACTCACTTGCACATTTGGGACACACAGGGGCCAGCCCAGAACACACCTAGTCGAGCTACAACCTTGGCACAACTGATGGATGCCGATGTCCATCCATTACATATTTATAAAGTCGCTTGGCCTTCCCTCTGACAGAGAAGTTATTAAATGCTCAGGAGCCAGAGGGCTGCGCTCAGTGCCCTGAAACAAAGGCAAAGAGGCTGCCAGACCCATCTGAGGCAGGAACAAAAGCATTTATTTTCTGAAGGAGCCAGTTGGGAGTTTCCTTATAACTGGGTGCCCAGCGCACATTACCAACTGGGAGAAAGTAGAGAAGCACGCACAAAGGGAGAAAAAAAAGATCAAAGCAGGCTTTTCTCCCTAGTATCCAGAAACAGCCCTCTTCAAAGGGGCATAGGAGTGATGGGGAGAGAGAAAGATGCAATAATCAAAGAAAGAACACGTTATGATGTTAGAACATTTTCTCCTGTCACTGTTTTTTTTTTCTTTTCATGAAGTTGCTAAGAAGGATCCACCTCTTCTTTTTACATTGCCAAACTGAGAGCCAGCAAGCCTGCACCCCAACTTTTCCCAACCAGAGCCCCAGCAGCCAGATGCACTGGGAAGGCACCGAGATCCCTTGTCTCCCAAACATAATCATTCCAATCCAGGCTGGGGCTGCCTGGAAGTCAACATTCACGGCACATTAATAAGAAACATCTGGCCACCGAAGAGGGTTGACACAGCGCAGGCGGGCAGTGGTGGATTTGTGGTTGGGACCCAGAGTTACAGGGGCTGAATTAAAAACACAATTGGAAAACACCAGCCAGTCCAGGGAATCCTCCAAGCGCTGCACTGTGGCACCTGGAAACAGCTGCATGCCCAAGCTGAACTGTTTCGGGTTGAGTGACTTAGATATGTGTGGGTACAAGTGGCCCCAAACTCTCACATTAGAAAAGCGTTCTCCTGGATCCCCCAGCGTCTGGCCACCACTTCCACCTTCAATATTTGCAGCAGATGTAGTTCCACTCTTAAAGGAACAGCCTTTGCATTCTTTCCATGTGGCTTACAAGTAAGATTTATAAGAAAAATATATGTGTGTGCATATTTTTTTCACATACACACACATATATGTATATGTATATATATATGTATGTATGTATGCATATATATGTAATATACATATACATATATATACATATACACATATGTATATGTGTATATATATATTCCTTCCTGAAGTGTTGCATCTTTAGAAATCAGATTTAAGGCATCCTACCTCCATTTATGCAAGGCAAACCCAGGGCACTGGTCACCACAGGCATTACATGGCTGGCCTCTCTCTATCCGCCCCAGTCCAGTCAACTTCAAAACAAAAAGACAACACAACATGTTTCCACCACAGTGACTCCCTCCAAAGCCCCACTTGTGTCCCAGGCTGGATTCCCTACTCTTCCCACCGCACCTGGTCTAATTTGACTCCAATGTTCCTCTCCGAGGTGGAGAACGTTAGGGCAGGTCGCTGCCGGTACCCCAAAGGTGGTCTCCTTCATGGGGAAGGGTGTGCGGACCCAGGGGGGCTGCCTTTGGTGTAGACGCCAAGTCACCAAGAAATGGCCATAGCTGGGGCTTTGTCTCCCCGAGACACCTTGGTCACGGGTTTCTAAGAAACAAAAGCAAGACCTTTCTGTTGCCCAGAGTCCAGGAGAAGCTACCGTAGTGCGCTCGCCTTTGACTAGGCTGGTGCTCCCAAGAAGGGGACAGCACAGGACACCCCAAAAGACAGCCACACAGTTAAGTCTGTGGCTAGAGTTGAAAGAAGCTGGTCGATGTGGCTTTAGTGGTGGGATTCTGAGCTGCCTTAAAGGAAGAGGAGAGGGAGGGAGCTTTCCGTGGCGCCCCCAAATTGTGATATTGAGGGCCACAGTTCCTGGTCTCTCTCTCTCCCAGACCGGGGACCCGGACTTAACCCCTTCCGCGCCTTGGAGCCCTCTTGTGAGCTCCGGACGTGCCCCCACCCGCCTGCGGGGCCGGCTTACCTGGGGCCACAGGTGCGCGGCCGCCGGGCACAAGGAGACCGGGCAGGGGCGCTCGCGGCGGCCCAAGGGCACCTGGAGATCTGCCCCGCTCTGGTGGGGGACACTCACCGAGCGGCTGGAGAGTCTTTTCCGGGAGCTCCGGCTGAACATGGCCGGGCGCCTCCTGCACGCAGCGTGGTCTGTCTGTCCGTGCGCACCGCGGCTAGGAGGGCGGGTCGCCTGGGCGGGCACCCTTGGCGGCCGGTGGCCTGGTTGTCTCCGCCTCGCAGCCCCCGGCTCGCTCCGGAGTGCACGCCTCCCCCTCCTCCCTTCCCTGTGCCTCTCGCTCTCCCGCCGGCAGGTCCCTCCCTCTCTCCCGACATCCCCCCGCCCTCCGCAGCTTCGCCCCACAGTCCACTGGCCCTTTCCATCCTTCCCCAGCACCCGGCTGTGCCTACTTTCTCCCTTTACTTGCTTCTTAGTAGGCCCACGGGGGCCAACTCCGGTCCCGCGCCTGGGCCTGCCCCGCCCCCAAAGGCTGTTCCCTCACCCTGTCTCAGAAGTTAGGGGCAGGGACCTTTTCAAGGATTCCTGCTGCTGTAGCTGGGGCAGGGGTAGAGATAGAGGAATGGGGGTTAAGTTTTTTTTTTAATTAACATATACTTCGCATAGAGTAAAATTTATCCTTTTTAGTGCACAATTCTGCCAGTTTTGACAAATACATACAAACCTGTAACCACCACCACAATCGATCTATAGAACAGCCCCATCACCCCACAAGAGACTTTTGAAAAGTTTGTACCATGCGTGGAATCTGTTTAGTATTCATTAAGTGTTGGCAGATGAGGAAGAGGAGGAGGATGAAATATGCCTTTATCTAATTGTACAGAGCCTGGGATATAGTAGATGCTCATTAAGTAACTATTGAATTATTAAACACAAGCTTTGAAATCCCAGTGCCTATCTGCTCATCCTTTTTCCACCACTCACTGGCTGATGCTCTGCCTAAGTCAATTGACCTCTTTATGCTCCAGTCTCCTTATCGATAAAAAAGAAAATGTAACAAGAGTCCTTTTCTCACAGCATTGTTGAGAAAGATGAGTTGGGACATGTATAGTTGTTATACATGTTATAACAAGCACAAAAGAAGGGCTCATTAAAGATCAGCTGTCAAAAAAAAAAAAGTTTGCAAGTCTGAGAGGTTTGAGAGCTACTGGCTGTGGTATCCACCTATCATTGATGTTTCGGCTCAAATATCACTTCCCCTGAGAGAACTTTCCTGACTCTATTGTAATATCTTTCATACACACTCTCTCATATTGCATGCAGCATACACAGAAATGATCTTGTTTACTTATTTGTCCTCACTCAAACCTGTCTTGTTTGCCTCAGTTGCTCTAGAGCTTATAATGATATCAGCACATACTAGGAACTCCATACATATTAGTCAAAGGAAGACATTCTTGTCATTGTAGAAAAGATCATTCTCCCAGATTAGCATTTTTCCAGAGGAGACACTAAACTTGAGCGAAGAAAAGCTGCTTGCCTCGGGTGACAGTGAATTAGTGGCAAGGCCAATCTAGTTAATATCCCAAATTCCAAAGAATAGAGTGATATAGCTCAGACACCCCCTGTGTTCAATGCTAGCTGATGATCTTCAATTCCCAGAGAGTAAGGTTTGGTTTGAGTTCTAGGCCAAAACTAGGGTGATGCCAGTGAGGTCGTCATTTCAGAAGCAAAATTTACAGAGTTACAAAAAAAGTCAGTAATCAAGATAAACTATATTTTATGCAATATTTTAAAGAATCAAAATTAATGCAAAACAGTTCATAATGAACAGAATATCAACATTTTAAGTAAAGACAGGATCATACCTTACATTTACATATCTCTTCCTCACTTACCACACCCTAATCTTAGTCCTGGTAAAAATGTTCTGAAATTCGGCGAAATAAAAGATAGACTATTATTTACCACCACCTCCATTACCAGTAGATGGTATACTTGCAGAAGGTAAATGCCACAGCTTATTTGTCCCTTTATTTGCCCAGGCCTAGCACAGAATCTAGCTCATTTCAAATGCTCAATAAATATTTGTCAAATGCCTAAATAAAAAGTAGTAGCTTTCGAAGGGTTGGGGGAACAGAGGACATTAGTATTGAAAACCCCAGGTCATAATTAATACTGGTGCAGGATGCTCACCTGACCTTCTCAACAGAGCTACTGCACACACAGCTCTGTACTGCACGACATACAGCCGTATAACTGGCAGGAGTGTGTTGGGAGGATAATGTTCACAATGTAGATGTTGCCTACTTGTATTTTAATTATGATAATTTTTAGCAAAGGTTAGTAACAAAATCAGTGCATCGTATGCTTTTAACAGATGGAAGGAATGTATCTTGAGGAAGCAGCCCCTTTTTCAAATTCCCTGGAAGGAACTACAACAGCTAGTGGCAGGAGTCCTGTCCTACATCTCCCTTCTGGATAGAGGTAGCTGGTGAATGATGTAACAATAGGAATGCTTTGGAAAACGTGGTTTAAGTGATCTGGACCTTTAACTTTTGTCTCTTAGTCAAAGAGATGCCAGGAAGATGTAAATAATCTCCTCAGGTTGTCTGAACAAGCCACATACACAAGGCCCAATTTCACCTCACAAATGAGGTGCCAAGAGTATTTTCCTGACACCTGCCATAAAATCACCTCTTCCTGGGCAAGTCCCCCTTGGTCTTTCAGAGCAGGAGCCAGTTTCCTATGGGCTTATTTAGACCTGAGGCTCATGTATGAGAAGCAGGATCTTACTAACCTATTCAAAAACCACTTTATCTTGCTTAGGAAGATAAAGCTTAGTAACCCAGGAAGGAAAACACATTCCTGCTGTCAGCTATGGGGGAACAGTAGACAATTTTATTTTGCTTCATTACTGCATTTGCTCTTCACAGACATCTTTGATGTTTGCCCTTTTCCCATCTCTCAAGGCAGTACAATTACTACGGAACTTGAAGAAATCCTCATACACAACTGTTGACATGAGAAGATGCCCTTGCTATAATATGAAGTGAAAAAAAAAAGTATAAGCTTTAATTGGACTTAAAATATGCCTTAAGAAATATAAAAGAAACACACAAAGCATTAAAATGGATTCAAGGTAAAGTGATAAAGTTTCGTTGCCTTTCAAATGTATTTCCAATAAAAAAACATGTGTTCAATTCATAATCAGAAATATAAAATTATTTATCTAAATTGCGAATTGTGCCCTTGCTCCCTGACATCTTCTAACATCAAATCTGAATCAGTTGTAACAAGAAGTTTGTCTCCCTTTCCTTTGACCTATACATAACTGTTTCCTGTATTTTGGTTCCATATATATAAAAATTTGACTGTTAAGCCAGATTTATATATATAGATATATATATATATGCCATATATATATAAAAATCTGACTGTTAAGCCAGAAACTTCTTACACCTTGTTCCTACACACCTGCAGCAAAACTTAGGGATGTGTCCATGCAGTACTTTTTAAATGGGGAAGGAAAACACAGTACCAAAGGTCCTCGAATGCTGTCATTTTCTTCAATATCATGTCCTTATAACATTGATGAGATTATAACTTAACTCTTGTTTATATCAATTAGGCTATGACAAAATTGCTTTCCTTACACATTGTTTTGCTTAAAGTCACAGAGCCTATGGATGACATTAAGTTAGGACTTACCGTATCTCAGCACAGCCTCACCCAGGTGCATATTTCTTTCTCTCACTTACTAAAAACAATTCTGAGTGTTGCAAAAATAGGTAAATCTCTCTGAAGAACTGCGAACACTTAGAAGCTCCATCACAGCATCTTCCTAATCAGAAATCTACAAGTGGTATTTTGAAAAAGAGTGTATAAAGCCATGTGTGGTGAAGGAGTTGAAGGGGTAACTGGAGAAATGATTCTCTCAGTAGTAAGATTACAGAAGACTTTTCTTCTTTTTTCTCAATGCACACTCTTCTGTAGTCCACAAATTTTCTAGTATGATCATTAAACCAATATATATATATATATATATTCAAAAAATAGAGTAATCTAATAAAGACACAGCGTGGGCTAAATATTTCACAGGGCATTACATTGTCTTAAATTTATAAATATATTTAAAGCAAAAATAGTTGAAATGATAAAAGGCTACTACACTAAACAGCATAAAACCTCCTCTTTGAAAGCCTTTGAGTCTGCAGAGCCGCAGGCCCACTTTATTCTAAAATGTGAATTACAAAAAAAAAGTACAAATATGTGGTTAAAGGATAGTTATAAAAGCATTGTTTCTAAGAGGAAAAGGAAAAATCACAAATGATCTAAATACTTAACAGAGGACCTGTTAAATAACTAATGGTGCATCCTTCCACTAGAATTCTGCCCTGACATTAAAAATGATGTTGTCGAATATGGAAAAATTTGTATGGATACTGTTCCATTTGGAAAGCAGGTTACAAAATAGCAATATTAGTTCATGTTTGGAAAATATTTTGGGCATCTGTTATGCTTTCAAAAATATATACATTTTTGAATATTGAGAAGTCCAGAGACTAATAAAAAAATTACAGGTTGTGATCTATTGTTTTGGAGTTTGAATTTCAAGTGATTTAATAGTTCACCTTTTACTCAACTAATTTTTATTTAAAATGTATATTCCTTATTGAGGGTCCGAAGTCTGGTTGTGATCCAGGCTCACAGCTACCGATAGGACTCTGAATTTTGAATGTTACATTAATGTAGTAGGGTGCCTGCACCCAACTTATGTAAGTACGACTCAGCTTATTGTATCACGCATGTGTAGCAGAATGCCACTATGGTTCTCTGACATATATAAAGCCCATGTAGTTCACTAGCACAGAAGCACTTGCTCCCCACAGTAAAGTTGGTGCTTATCATTTCGGCTCCTTGTGCTTTCTTTCATCTGGGCATCTCGCCATCGAAACCTTCCCTTCTTTATCAGCTCGGAGCAGATACGTGGCATAGTTGGCAGGATGAGGTGAGCACAGCCTCCAGTGCTCCAGACAATACCCAGATGGAGGACATGTTCCCCCCTGCTCCGCCTCCCAGTAATATCCCATGGCTGCGTATCTTGGATGCCCCCAGAGGATTAGGATGGAGGGAAACTGTGTCTGGAGGATGTCCGGAAAGTGCTGGAGATGCTGGATCCAAATGTCCCAACCGCTCACAGGTGGGCAGCAGGTCGGGTGGCCTGGATGTTCTTGGCGGTGCTGCGGCAGGCCAGCCTGGAGGTTCAGGACCAGGCTCAGTGGGTGCAATAGCTGCAATGTCAGGAAGAAATGCTGGAAAGGCGGCTGGTGGCAGCGGAAGACATGCTGCAGGGCCGTCACGGGCCGCTGCTATTGTCCAGGTCTGGGAGCTCACTGGCAATACTGCTGCAGGTGTGGCTGGTGATACGGCAGAAGATTGAAGTGGAGCAGCCATTGGCCTTGAGAGGGCAAGCTGGTGGTGCCCCCAGGCTAAAAAGCATACCACTTTGATCTGGTACACCCCTGCTGAATTCTGGGACCTGATGAAACAGGTATGGCAGGCAGGGAGTCGGGGAGACGTTTCCGGAGTGGCTGCTGCAGTTATGGGATGATAGGACCAAAGGGACTGAATTACCTCCTGAAGAGATGGCTCAGCTGGCCTCTGTAATGGTGATACCATCACTCAGGCAGCACCTCCAGAATGTGGTGCTTACGGCGCAGGGTACAGGCAACCACTCCCTCATTAACTGGCTCATGTCTGCTGTCAGACAGTGGGGTGCAGATGGACCCTGGGGAGCTACCAGAGACAGCTACTTATCTGGTCCAAATAATTCAGGAAATGGGCATGCAACAGATGATGTTTCACTCCCAGTACACTAGCCCTGATGAGGAGGTATTTACAATGTGTTTGAAGGACTTGAGCTTGACCTCTAGCCCAGCTAGTACTTTTGGCACCATGGCAATACTGCTGGGCCATTACATGGATAGACAGATCCATGAGGTAACGTTCGTCATGGCAAGGTTGGGGGATGTGGAAGTGAAATGCAAGGAGCGTTCCACCTGCGTGCGGCTGTACCATCTCCTGCACTCCCAAACGGGCCAGTGCATGGGTGGAGGTGTGGCTGAAAAGAGGGAGTGGAGCAGCACCCAGCACAATCAGCCTTGAAAGTGAGATGCAGGCAAAGTGCTTTGATTTCGCCACTGCAGGCTTTGCTGCAGAAAACACTGAGCAACAATCTAATGAAGTACTACTGGTGCTGTGGAATCAGCTGCGCCCTGACCAGCAATTCACTCCTGGTCCCCAGAAAGCCACAAACCATGAGGTGTGGCTGGCTGATTATCTCCCTGGTTAGACATTAGGCTGGGACATCTCAGCAGGGCGGCTGGTTGACCTTAGGCCGCATGTGGAACTGACTATACATTGGTTCCCCCGCAATGTTCAGGGGATATTAGCCTTCCTGGACATGGGTGCTGACAGCACCCTGCTTATGGGAATCTGGACAAGTTTCCAGGGCCCACTGCAACCATAGAAGGCTATGGAGGTTGTTTCATTTGTGCGTGGCAGGTCTCTATAACATTGGGTATTAGCAGATCGCCTCCTTGGGCATACCAAGTGTACATATCCCCCATGCAGGAGTACATTTTGGGGATTGATTTTGTGAGGCTTTACTGTAAAAATGACTGCTGGTGAGTTTTGCCTTCGTATTCGGGTGGTGAAAACTATTATCCAGAGACGTCCATGCCATGCCCTATTGGTACTACCCCAGACTACCCGGGTAGTGAACACAAAACAGTATCACCTGCCGGGCGGCCATGAGGAAATAGGATGCACCATTCTGAAGCTGGAAGAAGCGATGTCATTCATCCTACTCATAGCCCATACAACTACCCCGTGTGGCCAGCGAAGAAGACTGATGGCTCCTGGCACCTGACAGTTGACAATCAGGAGCTGAATAAGGTTATGTTGCCTCTGTGTGCCACCAAACCGAATGTCACATACCTCATGGACCAGTTGTCACATGAACTTGGATGATATCATTATGTGATGAACTTGGCAAATCCTTTTTTCTCTAACCCTACTTTGTGCCATGGTCTCATGGCTCAAAATTTAGCCACATGGAAATGACTGCCCACAGTGCACTCGTATCATTACATTGATGATATAATGCTAACCTCTGATTCTCTTACAGAACTAGAAGCAGCAGCGACCAGCCTGCAAGAACCTCTCACCGACTAGAGTTGGGCAGGCAAGAAGGACAAGATCCAGGGACCTGGGTTCTATGTCGCATTTTTGGAAGTTGTCTAGTTGGGTAAGACAAAAGTAATGCCAGAGGCAGTGATCGATAAGATACAGGCATATCCCCAACCTGAGACTGTGAAGCAGCTCCAAACCTATTTGGGGCTGTTGGGATTTTGAAGAATGTTCATCCCTCATTTGGCCTCCTTGATGTGACCCCTGCACCATCCAGTGTGATGGGGTGCCCAGTGGGATTGGACCCCCTAGATAGAAGAGGCCTTTAAGGCTACAAAGCAAGCTGTAGCACAAGCCCAAACTCTACGCATAGTAGACCCAGACCTCCCATTCCTGCTTATGGTGCAGGTGGATGATGCAGGGTTCGGATGGGGCTTGTGGCAGAAGCACGGTTCCCAGAAGGTCCCAATAGGCTTTTGGTTCCAATTGTGGAAAAGCGCATAAGCAGGGTATTCTCTGATAGAGAAGCAACTGACTGCCATAGAGAACCAACTCACTGACCTGTTGGCCAGTGAGGCCATCACTTGCAAGAATCCCATAACCATACAGTCCACATAAACCATAGAGGGGTGGCTTCAGTCTTAGGGAAGACTTCCTGTATGGGAACTGCACAGCCCCCTACGCTGTCTAAGCAGGGCTCCTAGCAGAGCTTGTTGAGATGGGAGACATACTGAGTCTCTATGTAGAGGATCAGACTCCCATCCCTGAGAATGCCCGTTACACAGATAGCTCCCACCATGGAACAGGTAGTGAAGCGATGGGGCTATCGTTGATGTAGGCACAAGAACAAGTTGCCGTGGCACAGTGCCCCTGGTGTGCTGAGCAGCACCCAGAGAGACGGCAGGTAAAGAGTCCCCAGAGGGTAATAATGCCCCATGGGGCTAAGCCACTCCAGGAATAGCAAGTGGATTGTGGGCCCAAGGTAGTGCCCTCTGGGCCGGATCCTGCACCGTGATCCTGTAGGGGTGGAGTGTGGGCCTCAGGCCTGGCTGGTCCGAGATCTGGCTGTGATCTAGGTTCATGGCTAGGGATAGGACTCCAGATTTAGAATGTCGCATTAATGTAGTAGGGCACCTGTGCCTAACTTATGTAAGTATGACTCAGCTTATTGTTTATTATGCATGTGTGGCAGAATGCCACCACTGTTCTCTGATATATATAAAGCCCATTTGGTCCTCTAGTGCAGAAGCATGCACTTCCCACAATAAAGTTGGTGCCCGCTGTTTCATGCTCATGTTTGCTCCTTGTGCTTTCTTTCAATTGGGCGTCTCACCACTGAAACCTTTACTTCTTGATCAGCTCGGCACTGACACTTGAATAATGAATGAAGGTGAAAATATAAAACATATAAATAATGTTCTAGAAGACTAGGAGGCCCTAAGTGGTAGAATATATGGGTGATTTTTTCTTATCTATCTATTTAGAATTGTTAGAAGCATGTATTGCTTTTAATTAAGAAAATTTTAAATTTGAAAATTTAAATGGATTTTAAATATTATAAATTATTGTCTTGTAAGACAAATACCAGTATTCTTTTGGAAGGAGAAATTTAAGGTTATTTCTTTGCAATTTTCTAAGTTTTTTCCCCATGACATATATCACATTTGTAACAACAGAAAAATATTTTTTATTTCCCTTCTGTCACTCTCTACAACCATGCTTTTGAAGGCTTTATAATACTGTGCTCCTCATTTTTCCAGTGCTCCTATAAAAACACAAAGATGCAAAGGCAACTTTTCCATAATCTCTTATACTTATGCTGCAGTCTACTGTTCCCAAAGTACATTCATAAATAACATTGAAAACCCAAGAGTCACAGGAAGGTTAGAAGAGGATATAAATGCTCACCGAGGTGGTACGATTTGCCTAACATCATTCTGTGCTATTAAGAAAAGTGGTTCCAGAAGGAACCAAGTCCAGCTTTGTTGTTCCAGATTTTCATAATCCCTTGCAACAGTCCACAATCTTTTGGGCACCAGGGACCAGTGTTTCTGTGAGAATCTAATGCCTGATGACCTGAGGTAGAGCTGAGATGGTGATGGTAATGCTGGAAAGCAGCTGCAAATACAAATAAAGCTTTGCTGTCTCCTTCACCCCGCTGCTCACCTCCTGTGGTGATGCCCGGTTCCTAACAGCCCAAGGGCCAGTACCGGTCTGCAGGCCAGGGGTTGGGAATCCCTTCCTTACTGTCTTTGGGGATAGCTTTCTATTAAATTTCTCTTTCTGTCTCACACATACCCACACAAATAGCCACAAAAGTTTTGGGTACCCCATGTGCCTTGGGTTAGGAACTGAGAGCATCTAAGTAGGCATCTTTTAATTCACCCAAAGGCGTAGGACTGGCTTGGGAAGATGAATGTGCATCCTTCCTCCTTGACTACCTTATCTCCCCATATTCCACAGTCTCTCCTCCCCTCTGCTCACCTCTCAAGCCTGCCTCTTTCCCTCACCTCTCAAGTTATTGCTCTTTTTGTTACCTTTCAAGGGCTCTCTGCCCAACACACATAGAAGCCAATACTATGGCACTGGTTTTTGAAAAAAGAACTTTTAGTGCCGAGCTAACCCACAGGAGACAGGAGACACCACTCAAATCTATCTCCCTGATCCAAGGTTTGGGGCAGGAATTTAAGGGGTTTCAGCACCAGATCTTCCGGGACAACAGACCCTTTTGCTTTTGAAAAGGTTTCCGTGTTCAGGCTCCAGTCACGTCCTGGTCCTTTGGTTCCATGTGGGGGAGCAGTTAAGGGTTCACAGGTGTTACTTGTAAGTGGGATAAACATTGGTTCCAGATTTTGTTAAAGATAGGCTAGGACCAGTTTGAGCTGTTTCTGTGGTTACAAATCTCCCCTTTATGTTGTTCATTTCTGAATCTTGAGGAATAAGGATGACAATTGCTCTAGCTATTTCCTGCTGATCGAGGAACAAAGTAATCAGGACTGAGATCATACAAACAAACATCGTAACATAGATAATTTAGGTTTAAACAGGCCTGGTCTGGACCCCTAAGCATATGCAGTCTACTTTCAAAATGTTCTTGTCTTCTCTTCCTGGGCAGGGATGGGGGGTCTCTGTAATCCTGTTTCTTCTGGAAAATAACTAACTAGAGGGACTTCATAGGGTCCATTCCCCTTAAGTTTTAACTGATCCTCAGGGTGATTTTTTCCAACTCTTGAGGAGCAGATAAGCTAACACCTAGAGACTGCACACATTTTATAGTATCTAAATTGTATATGCTCAACCAGGGGTCACCCATGGAATACCTCATAAAACCTAATTGGAGCGTGCATCTAGGGGCTACTGTTACCCTAAGCAGGGCAGCCGATAAGACCTTACCCCAAGTAAAGTTGATTTCTTGACATATTCATCTTTTTTTGGTCTTTTCTATAGACTGAGACCTCCATGAACCATGTCATTTCTATTGTATTCCAAGGGTCCCAGGCACTTCCCATGTTACCTTGGCTGTGACTTCTCCAAAGATGCTGGGAGAATTTTTAAATCCTGTGGGAGTACCATCCAGCAATGGTGCTATTTCATATAAGTCTCTGGATTGTCCCATTCAAAGGCGAACAGTTCCTTGGACTCAGAACTTAGAGGTATGCAATAAAAGGAATCCTGTAAGTCCAGACTTGTAAACCAGATAAAGTTGTAAACTCTGCTGGATGTCTACAATTTGGCTAATGACTCTAAAGGAGTCCCCAGACCCCATCATTTTGGTTGCTATCAGTGAGTTATGGCATTTAGGGGGAGGTTTTAGAGCAAGTTTTTTCTCTTTCTTGCCAATTGGAATCAGGGGACACCCCCATTTCCAGTGTCCTTCTTGTCTACAAAAGGTACATTGTTGTGGTCCAACAGATGGATGGCCTTTTGGCCTGGTTGTTAGGGTCCTGGAGTCTTACTCATGGTCATTTGTTCTTTCCTGTAGACATCTTGTTGGGTCTTGGATGTCATGGCTGAAGGTTGCAGCAAGCTAAGCAGTTTGTTGTCTCATGTGATATTGCTTCTGCTGTTCCTGAATTTGATCTTACCTATTAAATACTTTAAAAGCAATCTCATCCAATTGAGATATTGGCATCCCCAATTCTCCTTGCAGTTTTTGTAGCTTTTTTCTTATATGTGGGGCACTCTGATAAACATCATATTGACCAGTCTCATGTTATCTGGATGTTTCAGATCAATATCAATATATTGTCGGTAAGCCTCAAAACTCCTTTCAAGGAAGGTGGATATGTTTTCCTTGGGCCTTGCCATACTTTCTGGATCTTATTTAAACTCCGGTTTTAGAACCCCTTTGTGAAATCTCACGATCAAACATTCCTTATAATGGTTTAATTTGACCTAATCTCCTGAGTCATTGGGGTCCCATCTTGGTTCTGTTCCAGGGATGGCCTACACCAGCAGTCCCCAAACTTTTTGGCACCAGGGACCAGTGCTCCTATGAGAATCTAATACCTGATGATTGGAGGTGGAGCTGAAGTAGTGATGCTAGCACTGGGGAGTGGCTGCAAATACAGATGAAACTTCACTGGCTCACCTGCCCCTCCTGTTCCTCACAGGCCGTGGACTGGTACCAATCTGCGGCCCAAGGGTTGGGGACCCTTGTCCTACATCACTTGGATCTTGATTAGATTGTTTGGTTGTAATTTATGGATGCTTTCAGCTTCTTGGTGGGCTTTTTTCTAATAGCATTCTACATTCCTTCAGAGTGAAGAAGGTATTCATGAAAGCCTGTATGTCAGCCTAGTTGATGAGTAGCAAAAATAGAGGTGAAGAGATTCTCCATCTTTTTAGGCTCATCTCAATTGGATGGAACATTATTCTTCCAATTATATAAGTTGGAGGTATAAAAGGGGACATGTACATCTACAAATCTCCTATGTTGACCTTGATCGTCTAGACCTGTGAGGATTTGGCTCAATGGATATTGCCCTGCCTGAGACAAAGTAACCCTGGGGCTGAACTGAGTACTCCGGCAAGCACAGGGCAGTGAGACTATTTCCTTCTGACTCTGGCAAAGGAAGGGCACAGGGCTGGACCTGTGGCTCTAGGAGAATTTTCGGTGGAAGCCTCGGCACCACTCTCAGGAATTCCCACGCCATACAGTGGAGAAATCATAAGGGGTGCTGAAAGAGAAGCCAAGTATAATAAATCAAGATCATCATTTGGCACTGACTCAGGCAAGACAGCCTTTTTCTGAGGGTCTTCCTTCTGAACCATAATTTTACATCTATTTTGTAAATTTTTTATTCTGATATGAAGACATAAATTATTGTACATATGGGATTTCATCCCATTTCAGCTCTCTTTTACAAAACAAGTCTATTCGTAAAATAGTGTTATAGGTTAAGGACCCATTTTAAGGCCATTTCTCCCTTGACTCCAATTGATATTGAGGCCAGATGGTGTTATAAAAGAAAATCATTTTTCTCTTATTCATAGGCTTATAGCTAAATATTGACCAATTTTGAAAAATACATCCCAAAAGACGACACAGGTAAACTAATAACATTCCTCATTTTGAAAGGTTTCTCAAGATTATCAGAGCAAAAATGACATGGAGCAGATTTAATAAAGTTTTGCTGTGGTCATCCAATAGTTAAACCCTATTGACCAATTCTTAATAGATAAATAGACAGACGAAGCTATTCAAAACCTTGGGACTCTAACCCAGGTTTCAGGATTCTAATCCAATTCTTTGAGTACCTCAGTGGCTATAACCTTCTATGCTTTCTTTTTTAGGATGGGATTCCAACCCTCAATCCTGACAATGTTATTGGACAATTTATGCACAACAGTTTTATCAAAGTTATTCACCCCAAAGACATCTGATCCAAAAGCCGAAAATGAAAACAGCTCTGAGTAGCCTGGAGCACCATGGTGATGGGGAAAACAGAAGCACAGCAGCAAAGCCTCTAGACAAACTGCTCTAGGTGGCCACTCATGGTCAGCTGAGAAGGCACACGTCCCACTGGGGGCTACAGTGCCTTGGGCAAGCACTCACAAGACCAAAATTCCTTCATGGTTGCCAAAATTGTTACTGAGCGAGGGCTCACTGCCCTATGTGCATAGAAGCAAATACCCTGGCACCGGCTTTTAAGAAAAGAGCTTTTATTGCTAAATCGACCTGCAGGAGACAGGAGGCACGACTCAAATCTGCACCCTGATCCAGGGTTTGGGGCAGGATTTTAAGGAGTTTCAGCACCGCATCTTCCTGACAATAGACCCTTTGCTTCTGAAAAGATCCAGTATTCAGGTTCCAGTGACGTCCAGGTCCCTTGGTTCCATGGTTGAGGGTGGGGGAGGGAGGAGTGGCAGCAGTTAAGGGTTAACGAATGTTACTCATAAGTGAGGAAAACTTTGGTTCTGGGTCTTGTTAGAAAGTGATAGCTTCCGTTTGAGCTGGTTCTGCAGTTATAGTTTTCCTACAATATCTTCTGTCAAATGAATGGAAACCATGAAAAAGAGAGAGAAGATAGCTTCTTGACAGCTATTTCCCCTGTTGTTCTAGTCTTATGCTTAAGAAACCTCATCCAAACAAGGCTATTGGTTTGGCACAAGGAGCTGATTTCTCCTCAATGCTAGCTCAAAAATAAATATTCTCTTTCTCCTCTTCTCTCTCTCTTCCTCCTTCCCTTCTTCTCTTCCTGTCCCCCACCATCTCTCTCTCTCCCTTTCTTTCTCTTCCCCTCCCTCTCTCTCTCTGCCATATGGACTCTTTGTCTCATCATGACGCAGTTACTTAGTAGTTCTCAACCTTTCTATATTTATACAATAGTTCTCACTCCTATGTGCAGCTTTGCTTTCCAGTTTCAGTTACCTGTGGTCAACCTCAGGCCAAAAATATTATATGGAAAATTCCAGAAATAAGCAATTCGTAAGTTTTAAATCACATGCCATTCTGAGTAGTGTGACAAAATCTCACACTGTCCCACTCCATCCAGCCTGGGACATGAATCATCCCTTTGTCTAGCATATTCATAGTGAACATGCTACCTGCCTGTTAGTCACTTAGTAGCCATCTTTGTTATCAGATTAGTTATCAGAAAAGGAGAGAGAGAAAAAAAGAAAGACCATATTCTCTTAACTTTTATTACAGTGCATTGTTATAGTTGTACTATTTTATTATTAGTTATTGTTGTTAATCTCTTACTGTGCCTAATTCATAAATTAAACTTTATTATAGGTATGTATGTTTAAGAAAAACTGTATATAGGGGTTGACATTATTTGCAGTTTCAGGTATCCCCCGGGGGTCTTAGAACAATGCCCCCATGGCTAAGAGGGCACTATTGTCCTTTCTGATGGTAGAATTGTGGAGGGCTCACTTGAGGGGATTAAAACACTAAAGACAAGACTAAATAAGTCAGCAATCAGTGCAAAGCAACTGTTACTGTAATGTAAGAACCGTGGTTGTCCATTTCACTTGCCCTTTAACAACAAGCAATTTGGATAGAACAGTGTCTTTCAAACTTGACTGAACATTAGGAATGATTTGGGGAACTTTTAAGAATCTCAATGTCCAGGCCATACCCCAGGTCAATTAAATAAGAATCTCTGGGGTGTGCCCCAGGCATCAGCATTTTAAGAACTCCTCGTGTGGTTCCAACATATAGTCACGAAGCAAAACCATTGACTGTGTGACTCTTTAGGGCGAGGCTTCTCAGGGCTGGCTTTTTTGGCTGTGATTTGTCCTTTCCAGAAGCTGTGTCCAGCTCTGCACTTCCATCTAAATAAACTGCTCGACATCCAGGTAACAGTTTATAACATATACCTTAAGATGATGGGTCTAAGTTTCTAGAGGGCCTTGTGTTTACTATGCCTGGATACAGGCAGCCAAATGTGAAGCTTGGACAGAGCCAAGACTCTGCTCTAAAGGAGTAAAAAGTTGGGAGGGCTGGTAAGGGATGGTGATGGAAGAGAACCTCCTTATTGGCTGTGTGCACAGACATTCAGGGGAGAGAGTACCTGCTGTAACTCCCACCCCAAGACACAGGAATCTTCCATAAAACCACAATATTTGCAGATACTTGGCATGCCATATCCCAGAAAGAGGCTGAGCTTTGAGTAGAGGCTGGCAAAGGGCCAACTCTGAGCTGGCTTCTGGTGAGGCAGCCTACGCCTAGGCTTCAAGAGTGTAGAATCACAGAAAAACTGATTATGCTCATTGGTCAGAATGTGTTGGTGCACCTGTGCTGTGCTCATGGCACCCTGATAGAGACCCACTTGTTTAAGACCCACTCCCTTGGATAGAGACTCATCCATGGGAGGCTTCTGTGCTCCAACATAAATCATTCAGTAGCCTCTGTGAGGATAGAGTACAATCAAATCCACGATGTTAATGAAAGAAAAAGAGGCTCCAATGCCAAGAAACTGCATGGATTTCGCATCTCTCATTTACCCTTGGCTTCTTAACCAACAAATTGTTTTAAAGACCTACAGCTAAGTTATCATTTCGGGTAAAACAGACATTTAGTGTTTTTCTAATGGCTTGACCAAACATCTGAATTTTTAAGCTTTGATTAATTAGCTTCTCTTACCTGCAACTTCGAATTAGGCTTTCCACCCCACTTCTCACCCAAACTAGCATCTCCTAAAAACAAACTTGACCTAATATCTTAATAAGACACTTTCTTGATTCTTTCCAGCTGAGAAAGTTTCCTCTTTTGTCTAGCCCAGCAGTTCTAAGCCCTGGCTGCACACGAGAATAACCTGGGGAATTATTTTCTTTAATATGTCATAACTGGCCCCATCCCAATCAATTAAATCCGTATTCCTGGGGTGAGACTTGACAATGAATAGTTTTTAAAGCTCTCCAGGTGACTTTAAAGTCCAGTAGAGTTGCAAACCTCTAATCCGCTTTTTTTTCCCACAATTCCTTTACTCATCTGCCTAGATTCCCCTCTGTCTGCCCTCTCTGCTTTATCTTTATCCTATACTTCCTTCTCTCTCCCTACTCAAAGTAGACAGTACATCTCTTCTATGTCAGTAACAGAAGAGGGAAACACAGATCAGAACAAGACTTCTAATTCCTTGCTATTCAAAGGCGATGTCAGTGACCAGCAGTCTCGTAATTACCTGCAAACTCTTTTAAATTACATAATCCTACTAATTCAGAATCTGTATTTAAACAAAATCTCTAGGTGATATGAATGCACCCTGGAATTTGAGAAGCACTGTTCTAATTAACACATAAGTCTACATCCTCATTATAGGACTACCCTGAAGACCCTCTGCGATGTGCCAGAGTTAGAATTATGTACTCCAAACCCTCAGTCCTCCAAGGTACTGACCCTGTATTAAACCCTATCCTAAATGCCTCTTTAGACACTGGTTCATTTTATCCTTCATGCAGCTCAATGAAGTAGGTATATTATTATCTCCAAGTAAAAGAAAAGAAGGCTTGGAAAAGTAAAGTGGTAAGTGATAGATTTGGGATTTTGGTAGAGGTCTGTTTGATTCCGAAGTTGGTTCTTGTCACAGTAAAACAGGTGTCACACGTCTTGACCAGAAATGGGTGGGCACAGAATAGGTAAAACAGCTCCTGTCATCCTAGCCCTTTCTGCTTTGGACGGAAACTTGCAAGATCCTCTCCTCGCGGACACTGGAGAAACCATTTATCCTGCTCCAGGGATCCTGCTCACCAACTCACCTTGAAAATGACCAAAAGGAAGATTAGAGTGTTGTTCCCCGCATTCTTGAAACTCCACTGCACCCCAGAGAGCATGGTCTGTTTGGCCCCTTCTTGGCATAACCCTCCTGGACATGGAGTTCATTTCCTCTTCAGCAGAGAATCCAATCTCTTGAGTATTAAAATTTATACTTTTCTTTTGTGTTTTCTTCTAAGCCAAAAATAATCAAACCAGATGGCCCTTTCTCTGTCATGTATTGGACATATACAGTTCAAAATGGTTGTAAAAAACAATTGGAATTTCTTGTTGAATGGAGCAAAACCTTCCAACCTAGCTCACAGCTGGGGCTGCTATAGCCACACCACTAAGTGAAGCTTCTTACTCTCCAAACCGTGAAGCCACCTGTTTAGTCTTTTAAACAGGATACTCAATGCCACAGACTAAATTGAAAACTAGATCTCAGCAGAGACCCCTGGCATTCCTTAAGCTCATAAAATGGATGACTAATAGATTATGTTCTTTATTCATAAAAGTGGTTGCCGGGATGTGTGTCTGTATTAGGGCAGCTTAGCTAGTCAAACAGTAGCTCTCGCAGGCCTAACCAAAGAGCTGTTTATTTCTTGCTTATGTCACAAAGTAATGCAAGTGGAGCAAGGGAGGAGTAGTAAGGGGGTATTCTGCTCCATCCAGATGTTCAGGACTATGATACATCTATCTTCTGTATCTGTCATCTTCCAGAACTGCCCCATCTAATACAGTGGTCACTAGTCATATGTAACTAATTGAAATTTTTAAAAATAAAAATTTCCTTCCTTAGTCATGTTAACTACATTTCAATGCTCAATAGCCACATGTGACTAGAAGTTACTATACTGGACAGTGTAGAATAGTAGCTTTCCATTATTCCAGAAAATTCTATCAGGCAGCTCGCTCTAAACTTCAGGGTTCTCAGTTCACTAAGTTGTCTTCATCTAGCCTACAAGCAAGCAAGAGGAGAGAGTGTGGAGAGTCAGTGAGGAGTGTTCAAGTCTGATATGGGAACAGTGGACATATTTCTGCCCAGTTCTACTGGGAAATATCTAAGACTTGGCCCTCTCTAATGCAAGGGGACTGGGAAGTATCAACTGGCTTCGTGCCTAGAAAGAAGCACAGAAACATAGACATGGGTGAGCCCTTGGGCAGCCTTGTCCCAATGGCCTCTATTAGATGTACAATACTCTATTCTTTGTAGTTCTGGTAGAACTAGCCAAGCTTCTAAGGAACATTGTATTGTTCTTAGCCACTGTAGATGTTAGTTCTTGGTGGGGGGTGGGAAATTAGGGTATTGGTGAGAGCTGACAACAGTCAGCCGCTTTGCTGGACAGAGAAAGACTTGACATTCATCTCATAGATGGCAGCCCATGTGGAAAACATATTCTATTTTCTCTAAATTGGGGTTGGCAAACTTTTTCTGCAAGGAGTCAGGTAGCAAATATTTTAGGCTTTGTGGTTCATGTGGTCTTTATCACAATGACTCAACTCTGTCATTGCAGTGCAAAAGCAGTTGCAGATGAATGAGTGTAACTGTTTCAGTAAGATTTTATTCCCCATTGCAGGTGATGGGTTGGATTTGGTCCATGGGTCAGTTTAGTTTGCTGACCTCTGCTCTAAGGTTTTGCTTTGTGCCCCCAGATCCTCTTTACTTTCTAGCAAAATCACACTTTTCTTCTGCCCATCTCCTCCAAAACAGGATGGTAAAAATAACAACAAAAATATTGGTGCATGCATAAAACCAATGTTCTGCTGTGCTAAGCGCTTTACTTGAGTTAATTAAATTTTATTTCATTCTCACAACACTTTAACTTAGATTTTGTGATTGCCTCTATGTTACAGATGAGGAGCTGAGGCACCGAGAGGAGAGGTTATGTGACTTGCCCAGTGTCACTGGGCAGAGATGGAATCAAAAGCCGAGTTTGGCTAATGCAGAGGCTGAGATTCTACCTGCATGGTATATGCTTCACTGAGTCATTGGGGCACACAGTAGTTTTGTTTAATACCCCCAACACAGTAATCAGGAAAGAAATAGAAGCAACAAAGTCTCTATGATGTCATGCCCTCCTTCTTTGGGTGTCTGCATTAAACTAGTTCACTTATTTATTTTTAGTGCCCTTTATCCAAATCTGTAGGGCACCACCCTTTGTCTAAATTCACTTCAAAAACTCCTTCATGGGAAAAGAGCATCAGATGAACAAATAAAAGAGAGAAAAGTTTCTCAGGCTGCCACAAAAATTATTCTGGAATCCAGGTAATTGTAGCTGAGGGTTGCATGTGGAAAATGCAAAGTAAATTAAAATTTTGTAAATGTAGTCCTGGATGAAAGGAAGGGAGTTCATTATGAAAAAGGCAAAGTGAAGAAAATCTTTCTGTAAACTGAGCATGTATCAGGGTTTACATTTTTAATGTTTTATTCCCCATTGCAAAAATAATATATATTTATTGTAGAAAACATGAAACATTTAGAAAAACAAAAGAAAAAATTTTAAATATGTGTAACTCTACTACTGAGAGCTTTTAAAAATATTTTGGATGCTATTTTTCCAGATGAACCAACACATACACAGACATACATATGCATATAGATATGTCATAAAAATTGTTTGCAAAAAATTGTAGTCAATCTGTATATACTTCTTTGTAACCTGCTTTTTTTTTTCACTTTATCTACCATGAGAATTTTCTACGTTATAAATATTTTTCCACAACATAGTTTATGAAGCCTGCAAAGAATTCTATTAAAACCTACTATTGGATGTTGATGTTATTTTCAATTTTTGATATAATAAATAATGTCACTTGTCCATATCAATATTTTAAATTGAGACACAGATATAACCAGTGATGCCAAATAGAATGATGACACTGCTAAATGTCTCATGTTTTATTAATTCTAAAACACTGAAGCTATGCTTTGGGAATGAGTTAACTTGTTCAAGTGTGTACATATACCACACTCCTCCTGGGGTTGGACTGCAGCTGATGAACTGACAGATCAGCCATCCTGGGGTCATAAGAGAGGCATATTGCTCAGGTGCTCCAATGCCCTCCCTTACACTCTGGTTCCTGGCCTCAGGAAACCTCTCTCAGTCCATCCAATAATAACACTGCTACTAAAGGGACAGGAGAGAAGAAAATAGATAGCTTCTGTTATGGGCTGAACTGCATCTTCCCCAAATCTGTGTATTGAAGGCCTAACCCCATATATCTCAGAATGTGGCTATATTTGGAGACAGGATCTTTAAAGTGATGATTAGAGCAAAATGAGGTCATATATTGGGCCTTAATTCAATACGTTTGGGGTCTTTGTAAGAAGAGGAAATCAGGACACAGACACACAAAAGGAAGATCAAGTGAAGACAGAGGGAAAAGACAGTCATCTGTCTGCCATCAGACCTCAAGAGAAACCAACTCTATGGACACCCCGATCTCAGACTTCCAGCCCCAAGAAGAGTGACAATAAATTTCTGTTGCTTAAGCCACTTAGTTTGTGGTACTTTGTTATGGCAGCCTTAGCAAACTAATATAGCTTTCTAATACTTCTTTAGAGAAATTCTGTTAAAAAGCAATTTTTTTTCTTAAAAAAAAGCAAAAATTTTTTCTCTTTTATTCGAGAGGCATCAACTCTATAAGAGCAGGTAGCTTTAGAATCAGAATGGGACTGAAATGGATGCCCCAGAACTCAGGAGCAGCGCTATCTCTAGCATGACCTTGACACATCTGAGTCTCAGCATCTTCATCTTCGAAATAGCGATCATGATTCCTATGACAAGTAATACTCACATTTGGGAGGATTCTGAGCATGACAGATGTGAACGCGCCCAGCACAGTGTGCAGGCACTGGATGAACCCTATAAGCTGGTAGCCTGCATGTTCTCATCTCCATCTGTCAGATAAAAAGAGTTGTGAGCAACTGTATAATTATTACACAAAGAACTATGTGTTCAGAGCTTTTGCTTTAAGGTACACTTACTTTGTTTAGCCCTTACAATGTTAGTTGTCAATTTTTTAAAAATAGGTGATTTTGCACAAATTCTGTGTTTCTGGCTTTTTTGAAAAATCAGAAGATCTGGCCACACTGGGCCCTGTTCTCCTATGGCTGTTTTCAGCTGGAGCCGTCGGGCAGCTCCCCAGTTGTCCAGCCACTGTGGTCCCTGGGCACAGAGCCCATTTGTGTCACCTGGAGGCCCTGTGGCATTGAATTTGTAACCCAAGTCTTAATTCATAAATTATTTGTATCAGTAAAAAAAGCACATATATACATATACACAGAGAATATAGTATATGCATATAAGTATATGTACATATAGATGTGTATGTTTGTGTCCCCTCAGTCACATGTCTCTTGGATTCATTATGTCAACATCTTTTCCTTTTTAAAAATCTATTTTGACTGTGGGCACATGCTTTTGACTGAATAAAACCAAAGCCTAAAAACTCTATCACCACACATGTGCTAGAAATGTGGAGAAAACTTTATAAATTCCCTAATCTGACCTCTTATGACCTTATACCTGAAGTCAAAGAGCTAGTTTTTAGTCAAAACTGTAGCTTTGGAAGGCACCTCAGAAATTATCTAGTCTGTGCCAACCCTTACTGTTGCTAGAAACCACAGAGATTTAGGAAAGATTTTTGTTATCTGATTTGATTTTTCTAAAAAGGAAGGAAGGAAGGAGGGAGGGAGGGAGGGAGGGAGAGAGGGAAGGAAGGATAGAAAGAAAGTAAGAGAGAGAGGAAGTGGAATATTTAATTAGTCCTGTTAATTTTCTTTCTTTTCCTCCCAGCAATCCCAAGTGTCATGGAAATGCTTCCAGGTATTCCTAAAACAGGTTTACCTCCACCCCGCCCCCTGAAGCTCTGCATTGTCTCATATTAGTTGCTAGGTAACTGAAGAAGATTTATGCACATCTATTGTTAATTTCTAAGAGAGTTGTCAGCTCTGCCATAAACAGCACTAGACCCAGACACCACACTTGCTTAAGAGAGACTCCTCTCACCCTCCCAGAGATGAGGCATTCCAGGGCATATCTATAAGGTCCAAAATATTCTGGTAAAAAAAAAAAAAAAAAATATATATATATATATATATATATATATATATATATAAATGCTGGTAAATTCTTAGCTTTCTGCAAAAACAGTAGAGCAAATCTGAGACCTTTGGGCTTATATCCAGTGCCCTCTTGTGCCAAATCTATTAGAAGTTTTATTCAAAGAGCATTGTCTGTTCTCTTAATTTGTTTGCATGAAATCTAATCTTCTGCTTCTCTCCCCCATCCTTCTCAGTAGCACTAAAATTCAGTCTTCAAATAGAAAACTTTACATCCCAGAAGCATCTGTAAAATAATTTCTCAAGCCAGTGGTTTCATTACCTTTTTAAAGGCTTTTGTTAAATACAAGTACCCTTTATACTGGTTTGGACCACAGGTACAAGTTTTATTGCTACCTCCTGGGTAAGTGATGAGGGCACCCAATTTACATGATGGCCCCCAAACCAACATTTTATAGCATGATCGTAATTATAATGACCCTTTGCATTTGGGAAACAGTCATGTTTTACTACAAGCATCCCTGGGCACCCCGCCATCAGATTCTCATTGCAACTCCGTAAGAGGCCTGTTTCGTGGCATTGTCACTTCTGGCTTAGATGACTTCCCGACTTCAGTAGCCTGCCAACTGGTGGTCCAGCTTTGCCTCTTCCTAATCCATCCTGCGCACAAGCTCCAGAGAGGTTTCTTTAAAATGGAAACCTGAGCATGCCACTCCCCGTTTAAATCAGCCATTGTGTCTCACTTACATGATTGAAGTTCACGTTCCTTAGGACAGAAGACTAGGACCTCCATCATCTAACCTCTGCCTACCTCATCATCTAGTCTGCTGTCAATGCCACCTCATATTTTGCATCCCACTCATGGGTGTGGTTCCCTGCACACCTTGTTGTTCATTGCCCTTGGGCTTTTGATCATACTGTTTGTTCTGTTTCCAAAGCATATACTCCCACCATCCAGTTATTGCACCATCTCCACCAGGAAGTATGCTCTGACTGCCCCTTCCCACCTCACCCTTGCTGAGTTAGATGCCTCTCCTTGGTGCTCCCAGTGGACTCTACACATAGCCCTATTAGTACATCTATAGAATTGCTTCAGAATGCTTTTTATCTGTCACCCTCACTACATATTTGAGTTTTTTCCATGGTAGTGTCTGTGCACTATCTTCTTTTTGGTATCCTCAGAGCCTAGTACAATGCTTGGCCTATCATGAGCACCACTTTGTTGGAGGGAAGAGTAAAAGAGAAAGGGAGAGAGATCCCAAGTTCCTAGAGGTGCACTGACCGCAGGCAGCACATTTAACAAGTAGAAGAGCCAGGTTTGAACAGAGAGAAGTAGCCTTAGAAATAATCTAACCTAATCTTTTCATATAGCGGAAAGAGCTTCTTCTTGCATACTCCCAGGGATAGGGTGCTCACTGCCTTTCTAGGTAGCCATTTTCACTGTTGGTCAGCTATGCTGTGAGACAGTTTACTCTTGGGTATGCTGAAACCAGTTTCCCTATGATTTGTATCAAGCTGGCTCTACTTTCATTTTCTGCTGTTAGACATTTCCTCTCGTCAGAGCACAAACCTTAGACTTCCCACTCTGTGGATAAATCACCTTTAAGTTTCTCCTGCCTCCCTCAATCATCATTAAAAAATGCTAAAACAACCAGATTTTTAGCCAGAACACAAGTGTTTTCCACGTACTATCTAATCCAAACCTTCTGGAAACACAAATTAAAAAACATGCCCAAGATCACACAGCTAGAAAGTCACAGATCAGGCCTAAACCCCAAGGGATCTAACTCCGAGTTCATGGATTTAAGCACTTCGCAATATTCCTGTCTGTCTGAGCCCTTCAGCTATTCAACAGTGAAAAGCTAAGCAGATTAAAGGACATAATTTGCGTTCTCTCTCTCTCTCTCTCTCTCTCTCTCTCTCTCTCTCTCTCTCTCTCTCTCTCTCTCTCTCTCTCCACTTCCCTCCCTCCCTTCCCCTCTCTCTCTTCTCCTCCCTCCTCTAATACCAGCTTTGTGGGAACCTAGCAGATCTCTCTTCTCTGAGGATTATTTTTAAAAATGAATTTCTTTCACCTTCCTTCTCTCTCCAAAGCCCCATCTAAGGAAGAGAGATTACTGGGTTGCTGGCTCTGCAAATACCATATTATTCACAGGGTGCTGCACTGGGACGAGCCAACTCATTAGTTTTAAAGCCCCAAATTAATCTTACATTACTGTTCCCAGAGGTGAAAGGTCAGTTTTTTATCTTCTTAGTTTATGCACTACCCGGGAAGAAATTGGACCTTTAGGAAGGCAAAGACCCTTCTCCATTTCTTACCGGCTATTGATGCTTCTCTTCTTTGCCATGAAATTAATTGTACACAAAGAGCTGGAATTGTTTTAAAAACCCAGAGGTTGTTGTTTTATAATAGGAGAATTTTATAGATCATGGGGTGGAAAAATGGTTCAGGTTCTTGTAATTTGAGTGTTGAAAAAAGCTAGAGACTGAAACAAACTGCTTTGCCAGAATGAAGCTGGTGGGAACTGGAAGGAAAAAGTCCCTTCCCTGTCCTCCAGTTTGGCAGTCTCCCTCTGGTACCTCCTAGTGGCAGAACCTAAGATGGCACTAGCTGGCTGGGAGAAAAGGCAGCCCCAGCCACAGCATCACAAAACTGTGCTGACTTCCGAGGCCATGACAATAGCTTAATAACCCCCACCAGCAATCATACCTATACCAAGGATATGCACAAAAAATTGACTTAGGCTGATGTGTGCAGCTCTGGTGGGGTAGTAGTTGTCCATGTTCATGGAATGTTCCAAGCCGGGTCCAGATAACCTCCCAAATCACAAAAGGAGCCACCCCCGCAGAGTGAGGCATAGTTCCCAGGTTGGGCTGCCCCAGTTAGACTCAGCTCCCTCCTGAGTAGCTGGATCAAAGCTGCTTTGAGGAAGAGAATAAAGCTGCATTGAACACTGCCTGCTTGTGTTCACAGTAGCTATTGTCTCATCCATAACGGTGAAATCAGAGCAAATACTCTGACCAGTGTTTCCTTCCCCCAACCTAGGCCTTCTAACATTTTCTTCAACTCCATAGGGAGATTTGGCATTTAAAGGAGGGTGGGGGGTGGAGTGTAGCAAGAGTGACGGTTGACTCTAAGAATAAAGAAAATACAGCCTTTCTTTACATCTCTAAATAATTCTACAATATAGAAGCCCTAGAAAGGCATAGGTTGCCATGCAGATTTGGGGTAGGATACTGGCAGAATGAGACAGAAATTTGTCCATTTCCAGTGCACTGTCCATCAAAAATGTCCCATGAATTTTTTGGAGCCAAAGGGCATCCCTTAAAGAAAGTAGCTGCTAAACAGAGAAGAGAAAAGGTCAAGGTTGAAAGGTGGAATTTGGAGAAAGCAAAGTACAGACATTACAGTTTTTAATTCAACTTAATTTTAGATTATATTCATCAGGAAGTTTAATGACCCCATAGACCAGGGCAAAAGGGTTACATTTGTTACATACCATGCTTCCAGTTCAGGTCTATTTTCCCTCAAAGACTGGAAATTAAAGCTCCATGAGTGCGATTGAGAACTGGGACTGGTGAGAAAGGACTGCCCTAAATCAGGTGCAGGTGTGATCCCAGCAATCATTCCAGTTACTAGTTTTGGCCTCTAAATTGAGCTGGCACTGTGGGGAAGGAGGGTGAGTTGCCAAGTTGTCCACTGGTGGACCAAAGCCACCTTACCCACTCTTCCCGGGAAAAATAGAGAAGTGATGGGCTAGGCCTTTTCAATTTCAGTAGCACATCAAAGACTGTGTCGTGGGCCTCCCTCCCCGGCCCACTGTTAGCTGGTTTTTAGCCCCAGTTGAGTTTCAACCTACAGAGATGGGTATAGACATGAGCAAGACTGGTTCCTGGCTTAATATGAAGCCATGGGACACGGGTTTCTACATCTCCTTCAAGGAGGGTATAATGAGAGTCGATCAGCATCCTTTCCACTTTTTTTCTGGTAAAAGCATCATGGGTTTCCTGCAGGGAGCCATTTCTTTTTCACTCTCACCACACATGTCGTGGTTCCCGATGCTTCTTTTTCCCCTTCACCCCAGCACTAGGAGTAGACATAAATCTGGCCAATAGAGATCAATCTTAGTATTTTTATTGGAATGATCTGAAAGGAAAAGCTCTCTTCTGGTGGTGGTTGTTGGGAGAACAGCTTGTATATCACTTAACTATGGCCACAATGAGTCTACGTAATGACTCCTCCCACAGCTCAGCGGCACGTGACAGTAAGTAAGCACTGATTATCACACTGACGAGTGTGTGGGTTAACGACTGTGGCCAGCGGGGCAGCTCTTCTCTAAATGGCATTTGCTTCTCTAGGACCAGCGGGTTACCTTCAGTGTATTCTCATGGCTATTCCAGAAGTACAAGAGAGAGGCAAATGGAAACAGGTAATTAGTCTTAAGGGCTAGGATTGGAACTGGAACACTGTCATTTCCATCTATATTCCTTTGGCCAAAATAGGTCACATGGTCATGCCTAACATCAGTGGGGGTGGCAAATATAATTTACCCATGATAGGAAAAATTGAAGTCACTGACAGAGGGCATGCGTGCAGGAGGGGCAAAGAATTGGGAACATTTATGCAGTCAATCATACAATATGAGCAGCCTTTGCTGGTGGCTGATTTGCCACCTGATGGGATAAGTCTGTCTGAATGAAGCCAACAGAAAGGACAGCAAAGGCAAGAGATAGAGACTGAGATATGATAATATTGTTGGAGTCCCTGAATCCTATTGTGTCCTGACTTTTCAATTACATAATTGTTTAAGTTTGTTTCAATTGGGTTTCTGTCATTTGCAACAAAGACACTTGACAGATCTATATCAGTCAGGAAACTCAGAAAGTCTAAAGTGTCAAGTCTAAGAGAGAAGTGGCAGGATTCAAAGGGAAGGCAAGATAGAGCAAGTAGATTCTGGAGGCTGAGCCTAGAATGGTTGCCAGAGGCCATTGGACATGGGTTATCGAGCCTTTTACAAAGCGCTCTTAGAAAGCCAATTAGGGTGAAGCAAGCATTGAAGGACACTGCCATTTGAACACTCAGGACCAAAAGAATATAAGGGGTCTTTTTTCTCCAGCATCTGACAGTAAGAACATCAGAGTGGGCCATGCTGATGTGAGTCATACTGCCCACCCCAAAGGAGGAAAAATGTAAGTTCTAGAAAAGTGATACAAGGACTTACGATCATAGGTACTAGAAAGTCCTTGATCTTATGATCCTAAAAAAAAAGCAAAGGTCTCAGACCCTTGGACCAAGAAGAAGGGTCATAAGCACACTAATATTTGAATAGCCTCTGTAACAACATTAACTACAGCTATTACCATTTATTGAGAATCAGCCATGTACCAAGCACCAGGCTAAGGAATTGACATATATCAGAACACCCAAATTTGTCAAGAAACCCAAGAGGTTAGTATTTTGTCACCACTTTATAATGAGAGGTTCCATCTCCCATCTAAGGTTTATGGGCTGACCTCTGCCCTGCCCCAGAGTTCGTGTAGTTAACACAAAGTCGTGAGCCACCCTAACTATGATTCTTTGTTCTTTTTGACCCCAGAGCCTGCAGGGACCTTGTACTTCCTTCCCTTTCCCTTTTTATAACTTCCTGTTCTTTGAAAATGGGGATGAACATCAGCCCGGAGAGAAAAATAACCTTTCTGTAAAACTTTTTCTATGGTCTCATTGTAGAGGGCAGTTGTGGCTCCCCCTGCTCAGTATTCAAATTCTCTTCTTCTTGTAAGAACATCCAGGTTTCCTTTGGTAAATCACCATTCCACATGACTGATGTGGGACTGTCCCTCCATGACTGATCCTGCACCCTTGCTCTGCACTCCAAAGGCAGCTTTGGAGCCTGGGCTGCCAATCACTGCAGTTCCTGACCTTAGTCAGAGAGGCACACAGCCTGGTGGGTCCAGAGTCTACTAGATGTATGACTTGGAGACACTTACCTAATCACTTCTGTGCCTCAGCCTTCCCATCTGTAAAATGGGATGATAATAGTAGCCCCAACTCTGTAGAGCTATTATGAGAAAGAGTTATGATAATGCACATAAAGAACACTGTATACACCTTCAAGATATAGCTGTGATCATTGGTCCAGACTTGGTGGGCACATGACATATTCAGACCAGCGGGAATCTTTGCTAGGATTTTGTTGGAAGCACTAAGCAAGCAGTTTGTTTTTTCTCTCTCTTTGTCCCCACCCTCAAACCCTTACCCCCAACCCCCAACCTTTTTCTCTGGAAGAGGTGTGGGCATGGACCAGATAGTGGAAAGGAGGCCTGAGAATGTCCAGAGACAGACCTATATCGCGTTGTTGAGAACCTGTGTCTGGCTGTGCTTGTAGGCACCGCTTCCCTGGATGTTTCAGCAGCATGGGCCAATGATTCCTTTCTGCAGAGAAAACCGGTTTTGGATGGAGTCAGGGAAGGGGACAGGCAGCAAAGTGAAAAGGATAAGAACTGCTGGAGGGCTCTCTTCAAACTTAACATCTTCTGTCATTTCTCTCCTCTCTTAACCCATGAGACACATGGAGTAGCAAAGTAGGACAGGAGAAGAGAAAGGAAAGCACTTTTATGATATTAATATCCTTTTTTCCTCCCTCTCACAAGTCAGGCAAAAGCACACAGCCCCTTTGATCCTATATACACCTGGGTATGAATCTCAACTCAGCCATTCTCCAATTATAAACCTCCTGGTTGAACCATACATTTTTATAGGTCATTTTTATAGGTCAAAAATATTGATAATTTCACATTGTTCAACCTAACAGTTTCTAGCTTATGGTGCTTTGTTAAGATTAAGTGAGATGATACTTGTGCAGTCTTAGCAGGATGCCTGGCACTGAGTTAATGGCTGGTAAGTGTTAACTGCTACTGCTCCTACGATGAAAGTAGTGGTGGCGATGGTGGTGATTCTTAAGAAACAGTCACCAATCAAAGGCAACAGAAAGAGCAGCAGTTTTCAGCAGTGGTTTTGGAGTTTAACTGACAATTTTTCTTATTTCCATCCAAATCTTGCTTTTCAGGCATTTTGCTGATTTTTGTCTCCATCAAGATGGAGACCCAAAGTTCATGAAGGTAAACCAGGGAACTTCAGGTCTCAGAAGCTCTTGTATATTGAAAAGATCCTCCAGGATCCAGGGTTGTATGAAATTCTGATTACTGACTGGTCAGGGAAAGAGGGAAGAGAAGCAGAGAGGGGCTATTTTAAAATTGTCACACATTTTTTAAACACCTTGACATACATAAAACTGTTTCCAATTCAGTGATAACTGAGGCATTTGTTTTGATGGTGGGTTTCTCACCTACCAGCAAGTTATCTTGGTTAAAACAGAGCATTTGTTTTCTGACAATTTGATGCTTCGTTATTCTCATTGCCTTAGGCTTCTAGGTGTGGCCAACAAGTTATTCAAACTATTCTTCCCTGCTTGAGACTTTGGACACATTCTTCCCTGAATCCAAAGGCTCTCCCCTCCTTCCTCATCTGGTTCACTCCTTCAGAGCTCTCAGCCTCGGTGTGACTTTGGGATACTTTTTTAGACACCCCAAACCCTTGGACCATCTGTTATATGCCCTTACATTACTTGGTAATTTTCTTTCATACTGCATACGACACCATCAATCATCTTATTATCTGTATAACTGTCTGTTGAAAGTCATCTTTCCCACTGAATCCACACTCCAGATGACAGGTACTGACTGGGTCTACTTTATTCTCCACTGTTTCCAGGACCTAGTCTGAGGAATGGCACATGGTTGATACTCAAAAATATGTGTTAAATTATGATTTTGTCATTTAATAACCATAATAATTAATTTTAAAAATTCATTAATCAATGACATGGGCTTGGACCTTCCCCTTGGAAAATAAGACAAATTTTCAAATTGGGATACAGAAGGAGATGGCTGCAAGAATGCCACCTACTCCACCGTATGAGGGCAGAGCTAGGAGAACAAAAAATCCTCTGACTTTGAGCATACTTCAACTTATTGTGAAATCTGGGAAAGGGAATTGAAAGACATTCTAACATTTTGTAAAAAATCCTTCACATGTGAACAGAAACTATTCAGAACCAATCTTAAACTTCAGACATGACTAACAGTCTCAAATGAACACGAAGTATCAGCGATTCATTTGAAGTGCACATTCGTAATGCAGAATGGAAGGAATTCTATGTTAGAATTAGACAGGGTAAGAAAGGCTTACTCCATCACCACGAAATTGCACTCTTCTTAATCACAAATCCTTGGGCAGGCCTTGGCTAGTAGGAGTGCTAGTGTTTACATCTGAGTTTGCCAGAATCGCTGGCTTTTGCAAGAAGGAGCAATAAGCACAGCAGATGTAGGAAGGGAACGTTTTGCTTAGGTTACACAACCCAACAAACTGTAATTTATCTGTTTTTAATAGCTATCTCCCTTGCTAGACAGGTTGTATTCTAAGGTCAGAAACTGGGCCCTATTATACCTTTCAATTTCTGTTATCTAGAATAAATGTCTTTGGATGAGCAAATAAATAATTTATATTATTGCCACCTGGGTGCTCTCCCTCGAGAAAACAAAGTATAATCCAAATCCACTGATAAAGATAATTCTTACTCGCTAAAATTTCCATTATCAGGAAACAAATATTTATTGAATACTTACAATGTGCTACACAATGTCTTATACTTTGAGAGGCACACAGGGCCTATGGCCTTGAAGAGTTTAATTACCTGGTTGAAATATTACCTAGTTAGGAAGTATCTAGTAAAGGGACTTCTAGATCCACATAGCACAATTCTCACTTAATTTAACTCAATTAAGAGAAAAAAGTAAAGAAAGGAAGGAAAGAAAGGAAGAAAAGAAAGAAAGAAAGAAAGAAAGAAAGAAAGAAAGAAAGAAAGAAAGAAAGAAAGAAAGAAAGAAAAGGAAGGAAGCAAGCAAGCTAGCTTGAGGAACCAAGAATAGGACACAGAGTTTAGCCAGGTGCTATGGACACTAGAACTGAAAACCAGGAATAGAGGTGACCTGTCTCACTTGGGCTTTTTCATCTGCTTGCTTATGTTGCATGAGACCCAAGATGGCAGCCAATCCCAAGACTGTATTATGACCTTCAAGGTCAAGTGATCACTTTAACTGATTTATCATGGCTGTGGAAAGTATATGGGTGGATCACATGATTTGTTACCTACTTATCTGGCTATGTGCAGGTTGTCCCCCAGAAGGTGTGGCAAACAATGACTGATGTTTCAAACCGAGGCAAAAAGGATACGCATACATGCAAAGACCACAGAGGAAGGGGCAAACAATAGAGGGCATAGAAGGGCCAGGAAGAAAGTTATACCATAGGTTTAGTCTGTGCAAAAGGTAATGTAAGGAGGGAGAAGAAGACCCCAAATTCTAAACTTCAGTAATAATAAGGAGTTCCAATCCTTCTCTCCCATGAGTGATGGCTGTGATTGCTCCCACAGCCAGAATAGGAAAGTGCCAAGTAAAAATTCAGAAAACATACACCCCAAACTTGTGACCTCAAGGCAAGAGGGTCAGGATCATGATGAGGAGTGGTGGTCCAAAGGAACTTTAGCCTCATTTGTGATATATTAAGTTTTTTAAGGGAGAACGGATTCATCTTTTACTTGGGTAATTAAAGTTTAATTGTTTAAATAGGAAGCCTGGCTGAGAGCATGCTTCTCCAGGGAGCCGTGAGAAAGAGAAATTTCGCTTGTGTATTTTCCAGAGGCCAGGTCAGGGTTCAGCCCTTAACTGCAGGGTCCCAGAATGTAAGAGGTGGGTTAGCCAGCTTAATTATTTACTGAATTAAAAAAGTGACTTTCTGGAGACTGAGTATTAATTTTGACTTTGATGTCAACACGTAGATTTCTTTTTAACGAAAGCATCTGGTAGTGTTTTCCCAACTATTGTTAAAGCAAAATTAGATGGAAAGACAAATGTGCACAAATTGCTATTTTGGGGGACTCTTGAGAAAATAAAAATATGAAATAAACAAAGCACCAAGAAAATGCGTTCAGCTGTTGGTGTGTTGTAACTGCATCCTCACTCTTTCTAGGTGAATTCATGCACACACCTCCTTCCTACTCCTTTTCCTACAATTTTCAGGAGCTTAGACGTAAAAAAATCATATAATCAACACTTAAAAGTTATCAATGGATCAGACATGTAATGGAGAATTTATAGCCACAGATCCTCCTAAATCTCCGAGCTAACCATTGGTCTCAACTACTTCCTCTACAATTTTGATCAAATCCACTGCAAACCCACAAATACTTACAATAGTCTTCCCTTGTAAAGCACTTGTACTTTTCTCCCAGCCTGTCAGAACCCATATCAAATTCTCCCTCCTGCTGTGCCCTTCTCCTTTGTAAGAAAAGATTCCCTTGCCTCTTTATGCCGCCCTCTAAGGCATTCTAAATATCCAGCGCTTCAGAGAAGATACTAAAAATAATACAAATAATACAATTTAAAGACCCTTTTTGCTATTCTTTACCAGTAATTATGGGATATAGACAAACTAAACTATAAGAATTAGTTTGGTCTCCAACTATAACGTGACCCATCAAAACTAAGGATTTCTTTAAAGACCAAAAATCAAAAGATCATGGATGGTGCTGGTAAGAAAAGTCCTCTACCAGCTAGAAAGGCAGGAAAAAAGACCTGAGAAACCTAAGTTAAGAAATTAGAAATGGCTAGATGGAGAACCAGAGAAGAGAAAGAGCTATTTAGGGGGATTGTTTTATAAACTATATAAATGTCTAACTAATGTACTGTCTACTTGAAACTAATAATAAAATTAAATTAATGATAAAATTAAATTAAATTTTAAAAAAAGACATTGGAACTGACTTACTGGCCTGAACATTGAAATAATCATAGTCAACATATTAGAGGAAACACAGAGAGTACAGACACCATTTTAAGATATCATTTAATTCTCACAACAATCCAATCTTTATCCCCATTTTCCAGATAAGTAAACTGAAGGATAGAGAGGTAAGATCATATAATTAGTATATACAGGAGCTGGAATTTTAACCAAAGCAGTCTGACTCTAGGGTTTACAGTAGGAAGGAAGGTGGGGAGGGAGGGAAGGAGGAGAGGTGGTCAGTTTGAGAAAGACTAGAATTGAGAAATTGTCTTGGAACAATCGGAAAACACCTTGAACCCAAGGAATGTTTGGAGGGGGAGGTAAATCTCAATAGTGAGGTTCACAGAACAACTAGGAATATAAATACAGCAAAATCAAAATGCACATACTATATGTCACAGGAAGGTATGTCATCAGGGACCTGATGGAAACAGGTCATACACTCAAGTCGGGACAATGGGAGGAAGATTTATTTAGAAAGGGACTATTTAAAGAGGTGCAGGTGCAAGAAACTTAACAGCTGGTGCTGTAACCCAGGGCCAGGGACAGCAAAGGGTCATGGACCTAACTGAAAGAATAGGGGAAGGGAACCGTTGAACCGTTAGCAGAATCTGACAGTTTCTCAGAGAAGGCAGCCTGAGAAGAGTGGAGAGCTTAGTCTAGGGACATAGCCTGGCCGAGCTGACCTTGAAAGGAAGGGCCCCAAAATCCCTATTTTCCTTCTCTTCTCCCTTCCACCAATCTCCCACTTGGGGATCTGCATTGGCTGAACCTGACTGAATGCCAAAGAGGAAGGGCACCCTGTTACGATGGATGGTCAGCCACTAGGTATAAAGGAGGCAGTCAGGGAGAAATCCAAGATGCCCAGCCCAGAGACGAAGGCAGCACTTTCACCTGAGTCAGGTGCAGAGGAGTGGGTAGATAAGGGCTGACTGAGTGGTAGGAGGGAGCCGAGGTGGCAGACTGGCTCTGATACTAAGGTGCAATAACGTAGCATAAAAACCCACATTCAGCTCCTGGGTGGGAGCTGCCTAGGTGAAGCGTTCATGTCTGCTGCAGGTTCTTTGTGCACCGTGGATGCTTTGCTAACAGATACCATGTGACACGATGGCTTAAGGAAGGGGTCCCCATCCCCCGGGCCACAGACAGGTACTGGTCCCTGACCTGTTAGGAACCAGGCCGCACAGCAGGAGACAAGCGAGTAAAGCTTCACCTGTATTTGCAGCCGCTCTCCAGCACTAGCATCACCACCTCAACTCCACCTCAGATCATCAGGCATTAGATTCACAATTTTGAGTTGCGCATGTGAAGGATCTAGGTTGTGTGCTCCTTATGAGAATCTAATGCCTGATGATCTGAGGTGGAGCCAAGGTGGTGATGCCAGCACTGGGGAGTGGCTGCAAATACAGATTAACATTAGCAAAGAGGTTTGACCACACAGAGACCATAATAAATCAATTGCTTGTAGACTCATATCAAAAACCTATTGCTGAGTGGCAAGTGACAATTAAGCTGCATCTGGTAGCAGGTTTTATAGCAGCAAGTGAGTTGATGTACTTTAATTGTACAGCTGCATCTGGTGGCCAGCTTTAAGTCAGAATCTGACACTTATTTCAGCCTGAGCATGGCCCACCCATTACTTTATTTGCCACTTCCATAAATGCCTCTTTCCCACACCGCGCACTTGTCTCAGTCACAGTTTTGTTAAGTCCACAAGCTAACCCTTGCCAAAATGAGTAAAAACAAACATCACTAGAGAGCTTCTTTGAAAAGGGGTAAAGACCCAATGACGAGACAGCAAAAGGCTCTAAGACTGCCAACAGCAGCAAAAAAAGCTGTATTTAAAAGAAAATACCAAGAATCCTACTTAAATTATGGGTTCATTGCAACAAGTGATTCACATTCTCCAAGCCCGCTTTGTATAATTTGCTGTGACTAGCTACCCAACAAAGCCACGAAACCTTCAAAATTGCTTCGCCACATGGAGACCAAGCACCCTACATTAGAAGACAAGCCTTTGGAGTTTTTCGAAAGAAAAAAAGTGTGAATACAAAGAACAGAAGCAATTAGTGAAGGCCACCACTTCATCAGATGTGTCTGCACTGAGAGCATCATTCCTAGTGGTGGACCGCATTACTAAAGGTAAGAAGCCCTTTACTATAGGTGAAGTGTTGATCCTGCCTGCTGCTAAGGACATTTGTCGTGAACTTTTAGGTGAGGCTGCAGTTCAAAGGATTGCATCTGTTCCTCTTTCAGCTGGCACCACAGCTAGACGAATCGATGAAATAGCAGAGGATACTGAGGCACAATTGTTAGAGAGGATTAATGAGTCACTGTGGTACGCAATCCAGGTTGACAAATCTACCCATGTTGAAAACAGGGCAACAATGCTTGTTTTTGTGCTGTATATTTTTCAGGAGGATGTGCATGAGGATATGTTATGTGTATTTTTGTTGCCAACCAGCAACACAGCTGCAGAATTCTTCAAGTCTTTGAATGACCACACAACAGGAAAACTGAATTGGTCATTTTGTGACAGTATATACATGGGTGCATGACTGGATGGTGTTTTGGTTTCACTACTAGGGTCAAAGAAGTTGCTTCTGAATGTGAATCTACGCACTGTGTCATCCATAGAGAAATGGTGGTCAGCCGAAGAGTGTCACCTGAACTTAACGTTTTGCAGGGTGTGATAAAATTATCAACCACAGTAAAGAACATGCCTTTAACTCATGTCTGTTCACACAGCTCTGTGAGGACACAGAGCACACACGTCCTCTCTCATACACGGAAGTGAGATGGCTTTCTAAAGGCAGATCACTGGCCAGAGTTTTTGAGTTACGAGAGCCACTCCAGAGATTTCTTTTAGAAAAACAGTCACCACTGGCAGCACATTTCAGTGACTCAGAATGGGTCACAACACTTGCTTGCTTGCATGATATATTCAACCTGCTTAACCAACCCAATCTGTCACTTCAGGGGAGAAACAGCAACTGTGTTCAAGTTGGCTGATGAAGTGGCTTCATTCAAAGCCAAATAGGAATTATGGGGGCAACAAGTGAACACTGGGATTTTTGATGTGTTTCAAACATTAGCAGCGAGACTGAGCCAGGGACTTCTGTCTCCCACCTGGTGCATGATCACCTGTCTCAGCTTTCAAAAGAGTCTGAACATTACTTCCCAACCACAAAAGAACTCTTTAAAAAGGAAAGAAATGGATCTGTGACCCACTTGTGAATAAGCCAGGTGAATCAACCGTTTGTCCTAGAAGATCAACTACTTGAGTTCGCAAATGATGGTGGCCTTATAAGTATGTTTGAGACAACTTCAAATCTCCATATGTTCTAGACTAAAGTCACGGCGTAATATCCTGAGATTTGCACAGAAGCACTGAAAAGACTGCTTCCATTTCCAACATTCTATTTTTGTGACAGGGTTTTTTGCAGTGACAGCAACCAAAACAAGACTACGGAGTAAACTGGACATTAGCAACACACTTTGGGTGTCACTATCTCCCATCACCCCCAGATGGTGAGTTGTATAATTATTTCATTATATATTACAATGTAATAATAATAAAAATAAAGTGTACAATAAATGTAATGCACTTGAATGTCTTTCGTGAAACCAGTTCCTGGTGCCAAAAGGCTGGGGATCACTGCTTTAAGGGGGGTGTATTAACAACTATTTTGTTGTTGGAAAACAACTGTTTGGGAGAAGGGAACCCAACCATTCAGGAGCTGGGAGAACATAAAGAGGTGAGGGAGTGGTGGATAAAGAGTCAGACTCAGTGATTCCTTCATCCCTCGCTCAACAACACAATCGAGGGGGAGTCTCTTCATTCATATCTGGACCCCACGCACAAGGGACCAAGGGGCCTTAGTGACAGAGTCAAGAATGAGCTACGTTCAGAAATAGTTAAGGCGGAAGATAAAAGACACAAGGAAAAGACAATTTTGTGACTGCATATGGTGACAGATGTTAATTGGACTTGTGATCATTTTGCAATATGTAAAAATATCAAGTCATTATATTGTACCTGAAACTAATGCAGGCCAGGGTGCCATTCCACAAGGAACACTAAATATCTCTGGAACACACTGGAAGTAAGGTAACCATTAGCTCAGGTTTCCTTACATAACTGGCTGGAATGCATATGTTCATAACACTGTCAGAGAAATTAGTCTCAGGTAGAAACAAATGACAGTGCTGCCAATGGAGACTTATCTCTGGAGAAAATTGTTGCCACTAGCCTCTATGAGCTGCAAGATTCGACCACAGAATTTTGAGATTTACCAACTGACAATTGCTTAAAGGCACAGACTAAATAGATGAAATTTTGGAACCAAAAAGTACATAATGTAGTGCTGTTTCCTAGGGACCAGTTATTTTTCATTTATATTTTAAGCCTTTAAAAAAACTCTAAAAAGTTGTCTGGTTTATAAAATTGGAAGAGAAAACTGAAGAGAGGTGCATGAAAAAAGATGAAGGATTTCTTTAGTGAGTGAAAGAGTGAGTGGAATTGGTTTCAAATGTATTTTATTAACTAGAACATAAGTTTGTTCTTTATCCCCACTAAATACATGTTGAAGAAATATTTAACAGAATTCTGGCTTGACTGAGAGATTTTCCCTGAGGAAGTCTGAGAGTCCAGTCCTGCAAATTAACAAAATTTGTCTAATGCAGAATATGGCTTTGCTTGTTCGTTTTCCTTTCTCTTATATATCTTTGTAACAAACTCAAACTCATTGTGCACTTGCTATATGCCAGGCTCTAAATGTTAAACATTTTATTTAATAGCCAAAGGAATTGCAAGGATACATAAGGATACACAGATCTTGAGCTCAGACACATTTGAGATCAGCACTGTCCAGTATGGTAGCCACTAACTATATGTGGTTACTTAAATTTAAATTTATTATAGTTAAATACAATTTAAAATTCAATTTTTAAATTTTCAATTACCCTTGTATCAAGTACTCAGTAGCCACATATGGCTAGAGACTGCCATATTGAACAGAGCAGATAGGCACTTCCATCGTCACAGAAAGTGCTGTTGAACGCAAAGTTCTAGAATTTACAGAGCTGTTTCTACACCATTGTGAAAGCATTAGGTAGAAAAGCTGCCATTTTGCGCAGAGCACTTCCTCTGGGCCGTTCAAGTCTCTGGATTCATTATATAAGGCCACCTCACCATAGTCCCTCTCCTGCAAATCCAACCCCATTTTAGAGATAAAGAAAGGTGCGCAGAAAGGCTAAGTCACTTTCTCACTATCACATAGCAAGTGAGTGGTAGGGCCATGGGATCTTGACTTCAAAGGCTTTGCTCATTCAGGTGGCACCACCTTCCAAAGGCACCTCCCCACAGTGTAAGTGAAAGTACCACCAGGGACAAGGAGGAGCTGCTGGAGATTTTGGCCCTTCTGACAGAAAAGTGGCCCCACACCTTTGGGATCGGACAGATTAGAGGACCAAGCCAAGTTCCACCATCAACCAGCTGGGAGACTCCCACTAAGTCGCTAATGCTGAGTATACACCAAGTAGGGAAGCTTACAGCACCCACCTTGTAGAGCTATGAGGATTAAATGAGACTGTACATGTAAAGCATTTATCATGGTTTCTGGTACACAGTAGCTGTTTGGTAAATGCAGATATGATTATTATTTCCAGCGTGATTCCCTTTCTGCTAGCCTTACTGCTAATTGCGTTGGAGAAAGCAAGATTTGCTTCTCTACCAACGCACATTTCCGAGTCTGGCGCGTCCCCTGCTGGTCGATCCTGGATACATCACCGGGCCAGTTCTCTGAAGGGGGCCGGCCCTTCGTGAGCGTTCTGGGGCAACTTGGCTGTAAAACACGAACGGTCCCACCAGAGTATTCAAGTGCGATGAGGATCTTTCACGCTGCAGCTTCTCTTAGCACTCAGGTGAAACTCGGAGCTTACTAACTTTGCTTAGCTTTTCTTCACTGCTGCAAGGCAGATAGAGAAGATGTACCTCTTCAGGTTCCCATTCTTAATGCCCAGCCCATGTACCCAGGGTCCTCTAGTTGCAGTCCACCTACAAGCACAGGATATTAACTTCCATGATGGTGTTACTTTCAAGCTGATGCTGAACGTAAGTCCTTTCCCTTGGCCCCATCTTCTATCCATCTAAAAGTCCTGTTGACTTTTTTTCCTCCCAAATATATTTAAAAGCTATTCATTCCTCTGCCTTCTCTGTTATCACCCCAGTGTAGGCCACTACCATCGCTCACCTTGACCACTGCATCAGCCTCCTAATTGATCATCTTGCTTCTTCTCCCTCCAGTAGAGTCCCCACACAGAAGCCAGAGCTGTGAATTCAGCTGCTCAGGCCACCGGAAAGCCATAGAGGGCTTTAACGAACTACCAATGCCCAGGTACCAACCCCAAACTAATAAGCTCAGAGCTGGCAGGTAGCAGGGTAGGGGCATCTCTTACCACTCACAATTCATTAAAGCTCCTGGATGATTCTTTTATGCATCCAGGATTGAGAACCTCTGGATTTACAGTCCAGATCAGCAGCGTCGACATTACCAGGATAAGCTTGTTAGCACAGAGTGCTGGGCCCCATCCCAGAAAGTCTGATTCAGGTCCAAGGTGGATCTGAGACTCTCCATTTCTTACAAGTTTTCAGGTGATGCTGATGCTGCTGGTCTGGAGACCATGCTGGGATAACCACTGTAGTAAAAATATAATGTGGACCACAAAACTTTCTATTTAAATGGCTTCTCATTATACTTAAAGATATTTTTAAAAATTCACCTCCTGTACCATGGCCTGTCAGGCAGAATGTGGCCCCTCCTATCTCGTGGTCCCTCACTCCCTCTGCTCCAGCCACACCACCTCCTATCTGCCTCTTAGCTGCTGAAAGACCATTAAACCAGCTGTTCCCTCTGCCCAGATGGCTCCCCCTTTAGCACATCTCTTATCTGGTTCCCTTTAGTCTTCAGGTTCATAGGAATGTCACTTTCTCCAAGAGGCCTTACCCAATGGCCTTATTCAACATGTGTCTCACCTTTCTTTTGCCCCTTACTCTCTATCTCAACAAACTATTTCTTTCTTTTATAACACTCACTATAATTTGCAATTATTTTACATGTGTGCTCACTTATATTACATCCGCTCTGTCAGAATGCAAGTTGTATGAGGGCAGAGACTTGGTTTTGTTCACTGCCCAGCACATTGTATGTGCTCAGAAAATAGTTTCTGGGTGAAGAATTGAATAGAAACACAAAATAAAAGAAAGTAAATTTTAGAAGAAATAGTAAAAATAAAAGCAGGAGCCATTCTTCCTTCTGAGGGGTTATAATGAGCTGTTTAAAAAAAAAAAAAAAAAAAAAACAAACCATTACATCTGTAATCCACACGATGACCTGGAAAGGCAAGTAGCATTATCTTCAATTTACCAGTGTAGGTATGAAGACCCAGAGAGGTAGAGAGACTTAGTTCAAGTCATACAGCTAAAAGTGGCAGAGCCATCAGGGAACCCAGGCTGCCAAGGAAGGAAAGAAGGGAGGGAGGGGCAGCAAGGGCAGAGCTTGAAGAGCTCTTCTCTCAGACAATTTTTAACTCGAAACTCTTAGCCAAGGCAAAAATAAAAAACTGAGCTGCAATCAAAGAACCTTTGCCCTACTTTCCAGCTCTCTGATTCTCCCAGAACCTCTTCAGAGGAGAACGATCAAGCTATGATGGGTGTTTCAACTTTTGAGATTTTTTTAGTAGCTTGCCCAGAGCATTTGGAAGGAAAGCCCAGGTAGGAAATGAAAAAGGCAGGACCTGAACCTGACAGTGCTTTTACGTGCACAGTACTAGGGAGCAGCTCACTCAATTGCCTTCTGTGGCCACTGCCTCATATTAAGGGAATACTAGATGCTATAACAGATAACCCCCTTCCTCCCTGAACTCACTGTCTGAAACTAATAAAAGTTTATCTCTTCAGTAAAGTTCAGAATTACTGCTTCTGATAGCGGGAATGGGGTCCTGCCATCTGGTCTGGGGAAGCGAAAAGAGTGTGGAAAGTTAAAGGGGCCCAGGCCTGGGAGTGGTGCATATCATTTGCTCTCACATGCTGTGGCCACAACTCAGTCACATGGCCGTACCTAGCTGCAAGGGAAGCTTGCAAATAGAGCCTAGTTGTCAAGGGTAGAGAAATAACCTGTCTCTGTTTCATCCCCTGAGCTCTGTGAGGAGCCCTTCACTATTGCAGAGAAGACTATAATTACATCACAGTCTTAAATTACGTCACAGAGGAAATGGCAGGTCTCCAGTGTTCCTTTGAGAGGAGGTTGGAGGTATGGAGAAGGACAAGAGAAGGAAGAGAGGCCAGATGCACAAATTTGCTCAAGTCTGGTCTCAGCTGAAAGAGGAAGGCAGCTTTCCACCATTTTGGTGTGGTTTACAAAGTCTACCTTGACATCAAGTCTAGATTTTTTTAAAAATCACTAAATAAACATTTATTGAGCACCTACAATTTTGCAGATATAGTCCCAAGGCCTTTGGGATACCAGTAGAGAAATAAAGACTATGATATAAGCCCTATTCTCTATCTGGTTGAGATTTTGAAAACATCTGTGAATAAAAGTTTGAAACAATTAAATAATATTCAAGATTATATTTAACACATGACATAAGTGATCTCATTTAATCTTCACAATAATCCTCTGAGGTAAATGCTATTACTATCCCTACTTTACAGAGATTAAATAATTTCCCCAAATCCTGCCACTCTTAACAGCAGGAATGAGTAGTAACTACACGATGCTGTCCCTGTTGTTAAATCACAGCGCAGTATACACGTGGACATAATTCCAGGCATAATACAATTGGCTTCAGAATGCAGAAAGAGGTTGGGAGTTCTGAACAGTCACTGAATCTAAGAACAGTTTGAAACAGATCTCAAATAATTCCAAGATGACTTTGGAGCCATGCAAGCTGTGTGATCCTGAAAGACAATCTCTCTCTCAGTTTCTTAGTTTCCCCTTCTGTAAAATGAGGGAGCTGGCCTAGATGACTCCTAAATTTCTTTGCTCTTGTAAAAGCAACAGTGCTAGTAGGAAGGGCAGAAGTTGCCATCAGCTAAATTCACATTCTTTTAGCCTGTGTGAGCCTTTGTTTTCCCATCTGTGAAATTGGAAGTAGGTCCGATTTGCTAATTTTTCTTTCCTTTCTGTCTGACACAGGGAATATAAATGGATCTCAATAAATCCTGCTCGCCCCTTTCATCTCACACCTGATTGCAGTTGGCAGGAACTGTGTGAGCAGAAAGCAAATCTCTAAGCTTCAAGCTGCTTCCGCAAGTGGAGAGTATCTAAACCTCCATCCTGGGGATCCAGAGGCGTCTGGGGAGCAGCTGAGATTGGAGTGTAACATTACACAAAGCCTGCCCTGCCCTGCCTTCCCCATACCTCACGCCCTATTCATTAAGCTGCAGCCCCAGTGAATCTGGACTCCCACCATTCTCTCAGAATCCCCAACGGCCAAGTTCAGGACTTGGGGCACAGAGTTCAGAGAGATGAATATTAGATGTCCCCACAGCCTTCTCCAGACAGCCTTGTTTCAAACATGAGTTTCAGGATGCTCCCAGGAGCCATGTCTGCCTGGCAGATATTGAATAAGGCAGAAGGAATGCAAAAGAGAAGCAGCGTCTTGGAACGGTTGCCAGGTTACAAGGTGGTCTGGGCCACGTGGTCTCCTCCCCTGGAGGCTCTGGGGGTGAGCAGGCTGAGGAGGGGAGAGAAGGGGAGGGGTAGAGGACCCTTCTGGGGAGGAGAGGCAGCTAGAGCCAGCTTCCAGACACTGTGCCTTCCTTACCCCACCCCCAGCAGCCCACAGGCCAGGCCGGGACCAGTGGACAGCTGCCTGGGTGGGCAGCTTGGCTCACCAGCTGACCAGCTGTAGGATTTGGGCAAGTACATAGCTTATGGAGTGCCTCCCCTTCCTCCCCTTCAAAATGAGTCTAATAATAGTACATACCTAGGAGCGTTCTTGCAAAGCTCCAAAACAGATCAGATAAGAAAAGGGCTGAGCGTGGGGCCTGGAACACAGTTGGCTGAACATAAAAAGCTCCTGCTGCCCAGCCAGAGTCAGAGGCTGACGGACGGAACAATCAGGAATCTGAGTCAGGAGCAGCTACCTAATTTGAAGTCCCAGCACACAACGACATGCAAGGTCCCTAGTTCAAAAAGCAGAAAAGAGACACTCTTAAAGGTAGTTAAACAACTTTTTTTTCCTTTTGCAGTCTCTTTCAACAATGTGCCACTGTGCTTTTTGTTTGCCGTAGTCCCTCGGGCACCGGGAAAGTGCAGGCCAGGATCCTGCCCCCATGTGGCATGTGCATGCCTGGCCCATTAGCTGCCAGGGAGCTGGGAAGCGGAGCCGGCCATCCTGTTTTCCTACAGGCCCTTAGCCCCAACCCACGGTGGACGGCAACCACAAATAGTGCAACCTCCACACCATGAGGCACGAGGTACCCAAATCTGGATGGGGGCGAAGCTTGCTCTTGCTCAGTTGCCAACTAAATGCACGAGGCGCTGCCAGCCCAGGGCAGGGGTGGCTGCGGTGATGCCCTAGCCCGAGATGCTGTGGGCTGTATGCCAACGCTCCCTGTGCCCAGGCTCTTGTCACGGTGGTGTGTGGATGGGGCCGAGAAAGCAGAGAGGGGCAGATTGGGCCAGGCCTGCAGCACCAGGGGGTTGGGAAGCTGGAAGCTGAGAACCCACCCGGGGAAGAGGTGGGAGGCAGGACTTCATCTGAACATGAGAGCATGCTCTGTTGTCTCACCAGACTTTACTTACGAAACACAAATTTAAAGAAAAAATTATTCAGAATTTCAAGACACGGTGGCAGAACATTAAATTCCAAGTTCAGGTCCTGTGTGACTGCGCTGTTTGCACACCTCGATGGTAACCTTGCCCTGAGCTCTTGTCCAAGCTGCGTCTTGGTTCTCACTTCTCTAAATGAGTGAACAGGGCTACCTGGTTTTTCCACCCTCTATAGCTTCTGTGTTTTATGACTTCTGTCCCAATCACACGCTGTGTGGCCATGGACAGGTCCTTTCCCCTTTCTGGTCATCAGTTTCCCCATCTGTAAAGTCAAAGCTCCATGATCCTGAGGGTCCTTTCCAGAGCTAATGCTTAAAGAGGTGCCTCTTCCTTGCCTTTCTCTTGTTTGAGCGGCTTTTTCCTTCTGTGGAAGGGGAAGCAAATTCATCCAGCAGGTGGCGGGCATGGGGTTGGCTGGGACATTTCTGGTCTCTTCCTTCTGCCTACATTGGTGAACTTGGGGACCATGAAGATCGAAAGGAGGGGAGTGCAATCAGCCTGTGTTATGAACTGAATGTTTGCATACTCCTGTGAGATAACAGAACACATATTTTGGTCTCTATCCCCAGCCCCTGGCACAGAGCTCTTGACCCCCTTGTAATTTCCTAAGTGAGAGGACACCGGGAACATCTTTTATTCTAATATCGGTCTTTGAACCTGGTTCCTGACACAGGTTCTGGAAACCTTTGTAATTTCCTGGATGAAAGGAGTATCTTTTATTCTAATGAATGACTCTGTGCGGGTTGGGTTCCTGGACGGCCCTGGCTGAAGGCTGATCACCAGAAGGAACAAGCCATGATTAGAAGCTTAGAATTTTCAGTCCACTCCCCATTCTCCTGAGAAGGAAGAAGAGCTGAATATGGAATTAATGATCTATCATGCCTACATGATGAAGCCTCCGTACAAATCCCGAAAGTGTAGGGTTCGGAGAGCTTCTGAGTTGCTGAGCACATCTATGTACTGAGAGAGCGATACACCCCACCCAGTTCCATGGGGACAGAAGCTCCTGCTCTGGGGACCCTCTCAGACCTCACACTATGTAGTACCTCACCCGGCTGTTCATCTATATCCTTTATAATATCCTTTAATAAACTTGAGGTTTGTGAGCTGTTCTAGCTAGCTGTTCTACGGAATTAATTGAACCTGAGGAGGGGATCATGGGAACTTCTAATTTGCTGCCAAGTCGAACAAAAGTGGTGGGTAAACTGAGGACCCAACTACTTGTTATTGGCATCTGAAGTGGGGTGGAAGCAATCTTTTGGGGCCGAGCCCTTACCGTATGGGGTCTGATGCTACTTCCAAGCAGATAGTCAGAATGGAGGTAAAATATAGGACACGCAAGTGGTGTCACGAAGACTTGCTTGGTGGAGAAAACCCCCACACATTCGATAACCGGAAGTGTCAGAGGTGAAGTGAAAGGAGAAAAACACAGAGGGAGAGTTATAGGTTTTTCTTCCGGTTCATCCCCCTCCACTATTCATATGTTGAAGCCCGAACCCCTACAACGTGAGGGCCTTGGAGGTGGGGCTTTGAGAGGTAATTAGGGTTAGATGAGGTCATGAGGGTGGAACCCTGATGATGGGATTGGTGCCCCTTAAAGAAGAAGAGACACCAGAGCTTCCTCTTTCTGCCACAGGGAGACACTATTTGAAGATTGTCACTTCACCAAGAACTGAAGCTGCTGGTACCTTGATCTTGAACTCACCAGCCTCCAGGACTGTGAGAAATAAATGTTTATAAGCCACCCAAGTCCATGGTATTCTGATGGAAGCCAAGGTGGACTGACGCAGCTTGTAAGGAGGGCTCACTGACTAATGGGACAGAAAGGCAAAGAAGAGAAGATCATCAGAGAAGGTGAGAAAGCAACCAGTAGAGGGCAATTTATTAATTAATTCAATTTTAAATTCATTCATTCATTCATTCATTCATTTACTGAGCAGTTGCAGTGGCCTCGACCCCATTTCCCTCCTTCCGGCCTGCTCTTCTGAATGGCAGAGCCCAGCAAGCATCTAGCCATCTGCTTGGGTATCTTAAAGAATGTCAGCTGGATGTGCCCAGAAAGCAGCTCACAGTCTCCCTCAAATTAGCATTTCCCTAGTCTTGGTGAGTCAGTTGTCTAAGACAGAAACCTAGAACTAGAAAGCACCTCAAATTGTGCCTGGCGCATAGAAATGTAATGTCAGCCATTAGTCTTACTTTTGAAATTACTCCTCATGGCTCAATCCAATCTGTCACCATTTCTGGATAATTTTACTTTATAAATATCTCTAACATCCATTCATCTTTCTCCAAGACTACCCCTGCCCAGGCCCCATCTCTTGCTTCTGATGAGCAACACTTCCCACAATTCGCTTTCTGCAGAGAAACAGTTTGAACTATCTAAATCTTTCAATAATTAAAACTAGTCACAGAGTCTCATTGTTTTAGGAGAAGTCCTTCACCAAGGCATGGCGATTATAGAATGACTCCTGCTCATCTCTAGAGCCTTGTGTCTTAACTTCATCTCCCTTTTTTGCTAATTTCAGCCACACTGGTTTTCTTTCTATTCTTCAAATACACATTCACTCTCCTACCTCAAATGTTCCAGATTCTCTGCCTGTGCCCTCGAATGAAGTTATCGTCAAAGCAGTGATCATTGGCATTTTCAAGATAAAGACAGGACACTTCCTGAGAGGAATAGAAGAGTTTGAGTGAATGACCCAGGAAGGGCTGCCTTCAGTGGGGCAGTGTGTACACTGCACACTCAGGTAAGTATATTGCAATCCGTCCTAAGCTCCACTTGCCAAACCATTTCTTAGTGCAAAGGGTAAGCCATTTGCTTACCAAACTATTTGTTTGTGAAGCTCTGTTCTCTGAAAGGGGGTGTCTTTTGCTAATTTGCAATGAAGAGGCCATACAGGCTAAGTGGCAACCCTATAATCAGAACACACATAGGTGGACAATGTACTTTTCTTGTTCGTTGTAGAGACATTAAGTTGCCAACGACCAGGGAAGAAACTGATTATGCCAGCTGCCTGACTCTCCTGCATTCTTTCTTTCCATAGCAAGAAAGTGAGCCATTCTACATCTCTGGTACTAGTCCAGAGCTGAGGCTAACCTGAGAAATACTGTGCCTTACTTTGTGCATGTAGCAGTTGGACAACTTTCAAGTCTTGGAGTGATGTAATTAGCACTTTCCACAATTAAATTTGTAGTAAAATCCCTTCTTGGAAGTTAATATTTTAATTAATTATTCTTATTAGCCTCTTCATCTCTCATAAAAAATGTAGACTCATACTAGCCGTACAGAACACACATCCTAGGAAGTATAATTAGCACTAAATATATAGCCTCACAGTTAAAGAGCATTGTAGAGCTAGAGGGGACCTCAAAGATCACTTGGTGCAAACAATCACCTAAGTGACGAGGAACCTGGGGCTCAGAGATCGGAAGCAATGTCTTCTGGATCGCTTAGTCCATTCAAGCTGCTATAACAAAAACAACTATTTGGTGGCTTATACACAACAAACATTTATTTCTCACAATTCTGGAAGTTGGGAAGTCTAAGATTAAGGCAACAGCAGATTTGGTATCTGGCGAAGGTCCACTTCCTGGTTCATAGATGGCTGTCTTTTTGTGATCACACATTGCAGAAGGGGCAAGAGAACTCTCTGAGGTCTATTTTATAAGGACACTAATCCCATTCATGAGGGCTCCACTCTCATGACCTAATCACTTCCCAAATACCTCATTTCCTAATGCTGTCACACTGGGAATTAGGTTTCAACATATGAATTTGGGATGGAGGGGCACTAACAGTCAATCCATAGGAGACCTAAATCCAGTAACAATTGTCCTTATGAGAGACATAAGAGAGGACATAGAAACAGAGGAGTTCATATGAAGACAGAGGCACAGAGTGGAGTGATGTGGCCACAAGGAATGCCAACAGCCACCAGAAGCTAGAAGGAGGGATTCTTCCCTAGAACCTCTAGAAAGAGTGTAGCCCTGCTGACACCTTGATTTCTGACTTTTGGCTTTCAGAAATGTGACGTTATAGTAATCTATTATAGCAGTTCTAAGAAACTAATACTCCAGTATGTGGGAGATACTCAGTAAACACCAGAAGAAGAAAATAGAAGGAATTCCGAATTACATTTTGATATCAAATATTTGGACTCTAGCCACTTTATTCACTACCCTGTTCTCCTCAATTCCCCTCTCGGCTCACATCTCACATCCACTCATGCTGGCGCTAGAAAATCTGCCCTTTGCACAATTTCCATTCGTACCATAGACCACCATGCTTTCTAAACTGGACTATTTTAAGAGCTTCTCCCTAACTGATTTTTCTCCTTTTACCCTAGTTCTACTACATTCTATTCTCCAACTAGCAGCCAGAGAAAGATTTTTAAAACCTAAATTAGGTCAAATGCCTTCCTAGCTCATTCAGAATGGAGTTCACAATCCTTATGCTGATCCATAAAGTAAAGCACGGGCTGTCTCCATCTCCCCATTGTGCACCTGCCCCTTTAGATTTCATCTCTTCCCATTCTCCCTCACTCATGCAGCTCGAGCCTCTGGCCTCCTTGTTATTGTCTTTCAAAATGTCAAACACACTCCTACCTGGGGGCCTTTGCAACTACATTGTCTCTACTTGTGACATATCTGCATGGCCTTGTCCCTTCCATCATTCTCTCTTTGATCTTGCCTCGCCTCCTCAGAGAGGCCATCTCTGAGCACTCTATAGAACACTTTCCCCCTCAATACTTTCTAACCCCTCTATTCTGCTTTATTTATTTATTTTTTCCATATCACATTTTGTCAATAGAATGACCTTGGACATTGTGCTTAAAAATTCCATACCCCACTGAGAATAGCCACAATTTAATTAAAAATCGATAAGAGTCGTGTGGCCCTGAGATTATGAGTAACAACAACAACAAAAAGCCAGATTCTGGGCAAACTCATGTGTCTTTTAGACCTGTGTATAGATGAACTTATTTATAAAGTGAAGGAAATGCAAAAACCAACAGTCGTGGTCATCTGGGTGAAGAGTCATGAGTTACTTATGAATCAAAGGGACATGGGTAAAGCTACCACCTTCTCTTTTAGGCAGCTCTGAAAGAGGGGTTCAGAGATAGTTGATGCCTCAAAGATCTACCTGTATCTGGTAATTAAATTTAGTGAACTTTAAAGGCAACCCCCTAAAACCTGAAGAGGTTGATATCATTATTTCCTTAAAAGTTAAGCATATTTCTACCCTTAGGAAATTTACAGTTAATTATAAAAATGTCTAGGGTAATAAAATTCATCATATTCACATTTACATATTAAATATTTTAATATTAAATTGCTTATTTTGTTTATAAGACTTTTGTCTTTTAAAATGAGCATATCAGCCTACTAACATTCATTTAAAATATATAATTGAGTAATAACTGATCTTGACTTAGGACTTTAATTTAAAGTCTTATAAGTATATGTATAGTTTTAGGACATTTAAGACACTTTAAGGATCACCATATTTATTAGCTTAATTTAATAGCTTTATAAAAATTATTTAAGCACTTAGGGAGATTTGTCAAATGAGCTAGTAAAAAGCAAATGAGCTAGTAAAAAGCAAAACTGAATACAAAAAATTTATAAATGTAGCTTAATTAAGTTTGAAAATGCAATCAAATATTTTTCAAATTGTCCTTAAGTACATGTATAGGCTGAGCTTAAACCTTGTTTTTTTAAATACATGACTTAAATAAATTAGTCATTGATTTCTAAAACCAAGATACATTTTGGAAGTCTTTTCTGTACCCCTAAACTATCAAGGACTTCAAATATTATTTATCTCATTCACTCTCGTTAGAATATAAGCCTTATAAGAAAAATATTTTGCATGTTAATTTACGATGCATTCTCAGTTCTCAGGACTGTTTCTAGCACATAGTAATTGCTCAGGAAAATGTTGAGTGAGTGGAGATGAATACTCTCTGCCCCTAGATCCTAAGTGATTTCTAGGCTCTTAGTACATCCTACAGAGACTAGTGACAGTGACAGTTTGGAAGTTGGCGAAGGTCCTGAAAAAAGTCAGATGAGACAGTCAGTTCAGGGACAGTCCTAGGACCTTGACTTTCTGCCTCCTCCATGAAGTCCCCCACTGTACTCAAAGAATATGTCACACAATTTATATGACTCAACCTTATGAGGTTACTTTTGTTCTTATTTCATCTCTTCTAATGTTCTGCATTTCTATACCATGCCAACATCCTCACATACTTTACAATGAATAGGTGAGTGGATAGACGAATGAAATAGCACACAAATGATATTTTTGTAAAGCACACTTTCATGCCTATGCTGCTGCAGAGGTTAACTGCCCAGGCTTTGCAGTCAGGTTGCATGAGATGGAATCCCCCTAACTTTATCGTATGTTTAAGAAATATTGTGAATTGTTCAGGCTTTAAAAATCAACGTGAGCCTCAATCTGTTTACCAGGAAAGATGAAAGGAAAAGCTAGACTTAGGATACCAGTGGAAACATCTAAAACTGTTTGCTTAAGATATGTCAATAGATATCTGCAGATATAAAGACTTACCAGGACTCACAGGCCTTTGGGGAAAAAGTTTCAACTTGGTTTACATGTCAGCTTTAATATTTATAAACAGAACAAAATTCCAGAGGGAAGAAGCTTTGAGAAGATAAGCCTTTAGGTAAATAGTTTGGGAGGCACCAGAAGCTGCTTCCTGGGATGGGCCATAAATCTGGACAATGGGGGTAGTTTGATCTAGATGAGGAGGAGAAATGGAATAGACCAGGATTTTAGATCAGGGCTTCTCAGATTTTAAAATACATGTGTGTCACCTGGGCATCTTGTCAAGCGGAGCTTCTGATTCAGTGGGCCTGGGCTAAGGGCTAAGATTTTGCAGTTCTAATAAGCTCCCAGGTGATGATAATGCTGATTTGTGGGATGAACTTTGAAGAGCAATGGTCTGTAGTATGAAAGCAGAATCCACCCCTCCAAAAGCATTTGTACACCTAAACAAAACACCCCCCTCCAGACCCAGAAGTAAAAATAGGGGCCGTTTTTTTTTTCTTCTTTTTTTTTCTTTTTCTAATCAGGTAGGTATCTTAGAGGCTGTATCTTAATAAAAAAACACCTTGAAAAAATTCTGGTAAGATTTATTTCCTCAACAAATACGCACTTAGTATCTACTAAGTGTCAGACACTGTTCCAAGTTTTGGAGGTACAGTGGTAAGCAACCATGATAAAGTCTCTGACCTTGAGAAGTTTACATTCCAATATGAGAAATCAGACAACTCATAAACACATAAATATACAAGCAAAAAAAGATAAAACTGTTTCAGTTTACGATAAATGGAAAAAGTAGATAAAACAGGGTTGTGGATTAGAGAGTGGTTTGGGAAAGAGGATTGTGGGGAATGGGTGAGAAGTAAGGAGCCATGCAAAGTTCTAGGGGAGAGCATCCCAAGCCACAAGTACAAAGGTCCTAAGTTACGCAAGAATTTGACAAGTTTGAGGGATGGTTGTCTTTGAATAGTTGAGAAATAGTGATGGGGAAAGAATTAGCCCTGAGCCAGATTATACTAAGAAGCTGGGATTTTGTTCTAATGGTGATGGGTAGTCCACACAAGGTCTTAAGCAGAAAAGTAATATAAACGTTTTAAAAATACCACTCTGATCAATCTTATAATCACTAGCAGTGGCACTGATATAGGGAAGAGGCATAGAACTACACAGACTGAATGTTAAATCAGGGGAATTCAGAGCCTGCTGTGTGCCACTAGACAGAACCTGGGTGATTGGCCATAGGGCCAGACTGTGGGGAACCTACAAAGCAAAGGGAGATTCCTGCAGAGAGTACTAATAATGTAGGGAGGAGGCAAGAGAACTGAACATTAAATTGAACTAGATTTAGAGACTACAATATGCTGATCAGCCCTGAAACCAGGCCAAGAGGACATTTTCAGAAGAAAGGAGGATTTCTGCTGGAATTGCTAACAACCCATTTTCCCCATGTTTGTGAAGGGGAAACAGGAAAAACAGAGTCTTTAAGTGGCTGCCCCATATATAATAAAATCACTCATTCCCTATGGCTAAAACCATGGGGAACCTATGTATTAAAGGTTGGGAATTGCCATCGGACCTTTCATGCTACATACTCCTCCCCTTCCTCACTGTACGTTCATATCAAGGGAAATGTGTAAACAAAGTCTTTAAGCTGGTAACTCTCAGGAACTAAAAAATGGTATAAACTAATTCTTCAAACACTGGGGATCCCTCTCCGCGACTTTACTCTCAGTGTCTGTACTCTGTCTCTCTCACTGTCCTCCTCTATTGTCTCTGTACCTCTGAGTCTCTCTTAGGCTCTCTCACTCTGCCTCTGAGAAGAGACCATGCTCTGTGGAGTGGTACCCCTTCTCCAGTAAATTTTCCTCTTGACTCTAACTCTGGCATGTGTTGAATTCTTTCCACACTGTCTGCCAAAGAACCCTCTTCTTTCGATGCTTCTCTCAGTGCAGGGCTTGCTCTGCCCACCACTTGGAGAAATTTGCCCTGTCCTGCACCACTAACAACTGCTTACCCACACTTTTCATGCTTACCCATACCAGGACAACAGGAAAATAAAGACTTTAATCTGTACCCTGCACAAGTTAAAGATAAACCCAACCATTCATTCCATTCTTTACCCCCTATAAGCAATAATTTTTCCTAGAAATTAAGAAGCAAATATGAAACTCAATTCCTCAAATACTCGGGGTCTCATTCTCTGATTCTGCAAGGAGACCATGCTTTGTCTATGGAGCATTATTACTTCTCTAATAAACTTTCCTTTGTCTCTAACAATGGTTGGCTCTTGAATTCTCTCCCGTGTGGAGCCAAGGACTCTCAGTGGCTGTAGTGCTTGAGTCCCCACTTGCCGGGATTCACCCCATCCTGTATCAGCACTATTGGCCATTATGTGTCTCCTAATAAAATAAAATGTGGAGGACACAGCATCACTGATTGTGGGTCCCAGGTCTGGCTGTGGCCTAGGCTCACAGCTAGGGATAGAAATCTGGATTTAGAATGTTATGTTAATGTAGCAGGGCGCCTGCGCCTAACTTATAGACTCAGCTTACTGTATCACGTATGCATAGCAGAATGCCACTATTGTTATCTGACATAAATAAAACCCATGAGGTCCCCTGGTACAGAATCACGTGCTCTTTGCAATAAAGCTGGTGACTGCCTATCATTCTCATGTCGGTTCCTCAGGCTTTCTTTCAACTGGGTGTCTCACCACCAAAACCTTCCTTTTTTGATCAGCTTGGCACTAATACTGATGAAATAGTCTTGCTAAATATAAAGGTTTTAAATCTAACATCTAGTTTATAGGAACTACAGGAGATAGAGGAACAAGTTCAAGGGCATCATGAGAAAGCGCTCAGACAAATCCAGAAGGTGAGACCACTGGCTTCCTTTCTTTTCAACAATAAGTGGCATGAAAATAGGGAGGGGGATGATTTAGATTAAAAGAGGGTTTAAAGATATTATAATCAAATTTATGCAATATATGGATCTTAATTGATGGTGGTTCCAAGAAACCGTCTGTAAAAGACATTATCGGGACAACTGGAAGCATTTTAAGGTGGAAACAGGATCTTAGGTAATAATAAAGAATTATTTAGATTATTTTAGATGTCATAAGGTATTGTGGTTAAAGAGGAGACTGTCCCTATTTTTTTAGGGATGAGTATTGAAGAATTTAGGAGTGAAAACTCATGACGTTTGAAATCTGCAAATGACTTGCTTCTGATGAATAGAATATAGCAATAGAGATGGGATGTCACCTCCGAGGTTAGGTTATAAAACCCCTGTGATTTCTGTTTTGCTGTCACACTCTGTCTAGCTCCTTCTGTTTGTTCATTCTGATGAAACAAGATGCCATGTCATCAGCTGCTAACCAATAGCCTGCAAGGAATCAAATCCTGCCAGCAACCATGGGAATGATCTTGAAAGCAGATACCTCCCCGGTCAGCCTAAAGATGACTAAATATGACTGCAGCCCCAGCCAACATCTTGAACATAGCCTTTAAGAGATGTTAAAGGTGTCTCAGATCCAACTAAGCTGTACCTGAGTCCCTCCTCCACAGACACTGTCGTAAGATAAAATAGATATGTGTTGTTTTAAGCTGGTAAGTTTTGAGGTGGTAAGTTGTGCAATAATAGATAACTATAGACAGATTGATATTGATATAGATAATTATATAATACGCTATTATATAGATTTATCATAGTTCACTTAATTAATCTATTATTAAAGGACAATTAGGTTATTTCCAAGACTTTTTGCTATTATAAATAATACTGTAACACACATACATCATTCCTGTCATTCTTTTAGGAAAGTGTTCTTAAGGAGCACTCTTACTTTTGAAGATCATTAGATTGTCTTCCTGAAAAGTCACCAATTTTATACTTCCATCAACACTGCTTAAAACCATCGCAGAGGTGGTGAACACTTCTACAAATATTGAGTATTATCACTTTTTCCTCATTTGACAGATAAAAATTCTCATTGATGTTTTAATTTATATTTCATTGATTATGAAATAAATTGGGCATTTTTTCATTTGCTTGTCATTTATTTCAAATTTTCTAAAAACTATGTTTTCACCATTATTCTTTCTTCATTTTCCTTTTATTCTCATTGTTTCTCTTTCTTTGTTCTCTATTTTGGTTCTTTTAATTTTTTATTAGTAAACACTTTTTTAAAAAACAGATTAGTCATCTTTGTTAATGGAAATAATGCCTTAATCTGGCAAATATTTTTCTCCTAGTTTATTTTTAGACTCTTTTTATGGTTTTAATGTACGGAGGAGGCAAAAGAATATGCTGGTCAGCCCTGTAGCCAGCCCAGAAAGACATCTTCAGATTTCTACCGAGCTTGCTAACAGCCCATTCCTCACACCTGTGAAGGAGAAACAGGAACAAAGAGTCATTTCCTAAGGCCAAAACCATGGGGAACCTATAGATTAAAGGTTGGGAACTGCCAGCAGGCCTTTAACTTTATATATTCTTACCCCTTCAAGCTACATAGTCTTCCCCTTCCTCACTGTATGTCTATACAAAAGGAAATGGGAACTAAAGAATGAAATGTAAACTAAATTTCCTGAACATTCAGGGTGCCTTTACTTTGTCTCTCTCACTGTCCTTGTCTCTCTCTATTGTCACTGTCCCTCTCATTGTCCCTCTCTCTGCCTCTGAGAGGAGACCATGCTCTGTCTGTGGAGTGTTACTCCTTTTCTAATAAACTTTTTTTTTTTCACTGTAATTTTGGCGTGTGTGTTGAATTTTTTCCACATTCTCCACCAAAGAACCTTCTTCTTCTCTCAATGGAGGACTTGGTCTCCCTGCAACTTGGGGAAATGTGCCCTGTCCTGCATCATCTTTGCTTATTTTTTTCATATATAATTTTTTTTTACTTTTATAGGATTAAATTGGTAATTTTTCTTCTTTGTATCTTCTGTGTTTGTGTCATTTCTAAAAAGATAATCTTCCTGAAAAATGTTCATGATGAGAAGGATGATGATGGTGATGATGATGAATCAAGGAAGGCAGCAGAGGGATGATAAACATGTACTTCATTTGCTGTGTGCTAGTCACCGTTCTAGAAGCCTTATGCACATTATGCCATTTAATCCTTGAATTACTTTATGAGGTAGATGCCATTTTCATTCTGATTTACAAATTAGAAAACTGAGTTATAGAGAAGCAAGTCACTTGTCCAGATTTTAGAAACTACACTCTTATTAATCACCACACATTTGCAAAGACTTTCTGACGCTGTTGCTCCTTGAGTTTATGCCAATACAGAGAACTTGGGTCTTTGTGACTGCAAAGTGAACTCTGTTTCTTGGGTGCCAGGGATGATTAAAACTCTTTTTCATTACCAAGGAAACCTTTTATTCCATAGAAAAATGGAGCCATAAATGATTTAGTACACACAAGGAGGCAGAAATGGAAATCGTCGCTGAAAAACAGCTCCTATCTGAGCAACAAATTGGGACTGGAACAGAAGCACAGCTTTTCAGAATTGCTCACATCCTATACCAATTAAGTGTTTGGGGAAGCTGACAATGGCTTCCTGATGTGGAAATCACTTTGAAACATGTAGGCTAGTAGTTAAAACCATTAGCCCCACTTGGGCTTCAAGGACAACTACAAAGAAAATATTTGTAATTGCACAAGAAGCATGAATTTGCCAGCCTCTGGGTTAGCACAAACTGGCCAAGCAATTGCTTTTAACACTTTATTTCCTAAGTGGACCAATACCTGAGAGAGTGAGTGTGTGGGAGGGTGGGAAAAAAACCTCACTTCAGACAACATAGAGCTTCTAAAAGCTGCAGGTCTCTGTACCAGACGGCTATTGAGTGAAGAGCTTGACTCTTTCCTTCGTGCAAGAGTTTTTATTTCAGGCCCAAGATCAAGAGGGTGCAAATTAGTCCAGTGCTTCTTGCCCAACATTTTCTTGTTGGAACATGGCTGGTTGCTCCAGCAAAAATTCCAAAGGGACACTGAGAAAGGCATTTCTAAACCTAAAAGCAACAAACAAACAGGATAAACAAACAGAGGCTTATGGACCAGGGCAATAGACTAGTAGTTACGAGAGGGGAAGGGGGAGGGGAGAGGGGAGAGGTAGATGGGGGTAAAAGGGGTCAAATATGTGATGCTAGAAAGAAATATAACTGTAAGAGGTGAACACACAATGCAATATATATGTACCTTACTGTTAAATTATACACCTGAAATTTACGGGATTTTGTCACCATCCAAAAAAAATAAATAATCCATCAATAAATAAATACATGCTTCTCAGTCCTATTAAAGTTCAAGCCACAAAGTAAAATAGAATAGGAGAAAGTCTAACTGAAAACTGACTTCATCTTGATTGTTCAGGGGTCTGTGGCTCTTAATGGTCTAGTCCAGAATATAGTTTAGCAATCACAGAACTTGTTCTAGGCAGGATGATTTTCTTTTTCTGCTTGCTCATGTGCAGCAAGATTCTAAATTTCTTTTTTCTGTGAGGAAGCTTGCTGGTGTGGAAAGTAGGGAGAGAGGAAATATTAGCTATAGTCTCAGCACTACTCTTTAACTAATCTCATGTCCTAGACACAGCTGCTTTGCATCTCACCCACGCTGGTGGTTAAGACTCTGGGTTTGGCACTCAGGCTGATAGACTCTCTTAACCCTCGATTTTGTCAACTTTAAAATGGGAATTTAAAAAGTGGTTCCCCACTACTCCCCGACAGTTGTCACTAGGGTTCCATGAGAGGACATGTATAAATAATTTATAGCTCTGAGTGAATGGTACCCTCTAGATTTGTGCAAAGAAGTGTCTCTGGCCTGTCAGGCTGTATTGGTCAAGGTTCTCCAGAGAAACAGTACCAATAGGAGAAATCTACCTACAGATATAGATATAAATAGATACAGATGTAGACATAGATATAAAACATATCTATATAACATGTAGATATATAAATATACAATATAATATCTAGCATCTAGAGAGATTTAAGAAAAAGATTTATTTTATGGTTCACACAGTTGTAGGTGCCGTAAGTCTGAAAACTGCAGGGCAGGCCGGCCAGCTGGAGACCCAGGGAAGAGTTGGTGTTGCAGTTGGAAGGCATCTGGACGCAGAATTCCTTTTCTCAGAGGACTTCAGTCTTTTTCTTTAAGACCTTCAATTGATTGAATGAGGCTCACCTGCAGTGTGGAGGGTAATCTGCTTTACTCAAAGTCTCCTGATTTAAACGCTAATCACACCTAAAAAACACCTCACAATAACATCTATACTGGTATTTGACTAAGAACTGGGTACTGTGGCCTGGCCAAGTTGACATGTAAAATTAACTATCTCACATAGTCAATTGTTAGTAAATATAGATTTTATTAATCTTGCAATGTAGTTATTATTATTGTTGGTCTATACACTCTTTCAGGTTCCTTCTAGTCCTGGCATCATTCTCTGATTCACAGCTTTCATTCACATTTTGGAAAAGAAAGTGAAAGAATTGCAGTATTTTGTGAGCAAGGGAAATCTGAGGAGGGCTTATACATGAAAACCCAGTTTTTTCAACGCTAGAACATGGAGTTGAGGTAAAAGTTGGTGCCAATATCTTCATACCTTCCCCAAAGCAGACTTTCCCAAATTAATGCATATATTAAGTATGCATTTATTCATGTATTAAATACATTTTTTAATGTCTGGGAGGTATTGAGTACTTGCTACATGCCAGGCAGTGTCTTAAAGTCTTTAAAAGTGGTAGCACATTAGATCTTCACAGCAAGCACAAGACATGGGTGCCATTATCATCACTCACTGAAAACGGAGGTGAAGCCAAGAGTGTAAAAGTGTGGCCAGGGTTACACAGCTAGGGAAGGAGTAGAGAAACCAAGATAAGCCATTCTATCTTGTTCTAGGGTCTGTGGGTACTGACTGCATACCAACCATGAGCAAAAGCTAAGTGCTGGAGTGAAGGGGTGAAGGAAACAGACTGCCTGGAGACTCGCTGCTGTGTGGAAAGAAGGAGCCTCAGGAAAGTGGGCCTCCTTAATGTGCATAAAGATCACTTGGAGAGCCTATTAAAAAGGCAGATTCTTAAATCCCGCCCCTAGAGATACTGATTGAGTAAGCTTAGGGTATGTCCAGGAACCACACAGTATTCCCCTGCAGTCTCCTTCCTTTGCTTTGGCTATGCTGAGGCTCAGAAGGCCCCCAGATATTCACCTGTTTTGTGGTATTGTGAAGCTGAGCATTATGCATTGAAGAAGTCTCCTGGTTTATCAAGAAAGATGAAGAAGGTACTGCTACCAAGTATATCTATAAAAATTTCTGTACTTAATAATGTCTCATGTCCTAAAAAGCTATCATAACCTAAGAGAGTTCTTATGAGCCTTGATGGCAGGTCAGAGATATCCAGGTATAAGAGATTCTAGAATTCAGTCCACTAATAGTTTAGTATCATAAGAATTCTATGTCCTAGAAAGTATATGTAAAACTATGCAATTCTTGTCAAATTCAAAAGTCTTCAGATCAAGACAGGAAGATATTTATATATAAGAACAATGTGCAAAATTCAATCAAGCAGTCTAACTGTTGCAGACTTTGGAATGTAGTCAAAGAAATTAGGTGATATGTGGAAGTTGAACTTAGAAACATGGGGTATGGGCACTGGAAATTATCTTGAAGTTAAGGGTCATTGATATAAAGGCCAGTGTGGTCCATTAGGGATTTGGCCAATATATCTCTGATTTTTAAATGTATGGAAAAGGTATAGTAGACAGAATAATGAGCTCCCAAAGATGTCCACATCCCAATCTCTAAAACCTATGAATATGTTACCTTTCATTTCACAGGTGACTTTGCAGATATGATTAAATTACGGATCTTAAGATAGATTATCCTAGGTTATCTTGTGGGCCTAATGCAATTACAATTGTCCTTAGAAGGAGGCAAGTGAGTCAAAGTCAGAAAAATGTGACATGAGGAGTGATGTCAGAAGCTTGGCAGAACGAGAGATGTCCCAGATCTCTCTCCTTGAAATAACAATAACCTGAACATCTAAAACTCAACAAATAACACTCAACCTGCACACAAGCACATCTGGGCTAGTGATCTGCACATAAGAGCTTCCACAGGTCAGAAACGCAGGAGTCAGGTTGTAGATTGGGAGAAACAAAGGAGCTCCCCGCAGAAGGAGGCGGAGTGGAGAAGGTGTGGCAGGTTCCCTGAACAACCCTGCCTGAGAGATCTGTGAGAACCACACAGCAGCAGAAACCAGGAATCAAGGCAGAAAGCAAAGGGTTGATGGCAGAGAAGCAACAGCTGATTATTATCAGCCACGGCTACAAAACACCAGACTGAACCACGACAACCCCAATTCTCTAACCCAGAGGGCACCTACCCCCATATCCTTCAAGATCAAAAGCCATGGAGCCCCAGGGGAATTTGAGCAAATGCTACCAAAACTGTCACTAACACTGACAGGGACTGAGACTGACTGAATATTTATAAGAGAAAAAAAAGTCATCATTAAGGCTCAAAGCTGGGATCCAAGAGGCTTAGATGCCACCTACTGTGAACCAAAAGAAAAACACCTTATTTGCAACACACTAAAGAGAAACCTGTATATAATAAATCTTTCTAGAAGGCAAAATACACTTCCATTAATGCCTAGGAGGAGAAATAGTCCATGAACAACCAAGGTGACAAGGCAGCTCAGAAAGAGGAAAATTTTCCAGAAAATAAGCTTAAAGACATAGAAATATGTGACTTAAATGACAGAGAATTCAGGTTGGTACTTCTGAAAAAACTCATTGATACCCAGAATAATGCACATCATCAATTCCAGAAGTTGAAAAATAACAGAATGAGTTTTTTAGCAAGGAGACTGAAACCCTCAAAAAAAATTTTCAAATAGAACTTCTGGAGATGGAGAACACACTAAAAGAGATGAAGAATGAAATAGCAAGCTTGAGAAACAGTGTCAACCCCATGGAGGAAAGGATCAGTAATATTGAAGACAGAAATCTAGAAATAAATTTTAAAAAAGAAGAGAGAGAGAGACCAAAACCTGAAAAATAATGAGAAATAAAATAACGAGCTGATACCATCAGGGAAGGAAACATAAGAATAATGGATGTTCCAGAATGAGAGAAAAAGGAGCAGGGATGGGATCAAAAAGCATTTTCAGACAAGTAGTTGACAAGAATTGCCCAAATCTAAGGAATGAACTGCAGCTTGGAATTCAGGAAGTTAATAGAACACCCAATTATCTCTACCCAAAAAAGGCCTTCTCCAAGACACATTATATTAAAATTATTGAAAATTAATGACAAAGAAATAATTCTCAGGGCACTCAAGGAAAAGAAGATGGTAACCTGTGAAGGAAAACCCATTAGATTATCGCTGGACTTCTCAGCATAAACCTTACAAGCAAGAAAGGAGTGGAATCCAATACTTATAGTATTAAATGAAAGGAACTACCAGCCGGGAATAATGTATCCAGCAAAGCTCTTCTTTAGATATGAAGGAGAATAAATACCGTTCCAGACATGGAGGCCTGTATTACAGGAAGTACTGAAAGGGGTCAGCTCCCTTAAAACAAAATGACAAAAAATACATAAATATGAGTAAGATGACTAGCAGGCAGATAGAAGCAGGGGCATACAACCCTTATTAAGAACAGGGTATTAAATAATAATAAGAAATTTGCCATTGAAAGATAATAATGAACATTTAGCATATATAGGGACAAATTCAGACAACAAGAACAGAAAAGAAGAGAATTCAAAGATCCAAATTTGCAAAGGAGAATGGAGATGGGCACACGCAGAAGAAAATGGACTACTGTATGTGTATGTGTGTGTGTATCTATATCTATATATATATATAGATATAGATATAGATAGATAGATATAGATAGATATATACACATATATCTATATGATAGTGTATATATATATATATAAACACTATCATTTATATATTCATGATGATAAGCACATGCCAAAGAGTCAGAACTGAAGTACATAACATAAAACAAGAAAGACCAGAGGGAAAATCCAAAAAAACCAACTGAATTAAAAAAACAAACAACAAACAAACAAACAAACAAACAAAAAACAGATAGAAATACAAGGACAAAGAAGCGATGGAAACACCGAATTACCATGAAAGCAAAAGATAACATGGCTATAAGAAGACCTCATATTTCAATAATCACCCTAAATGTAAATGGACTCAACTAACCAATAAAAAGGCACTGAGTTGCAAATTGGATCAAAAAACACAACCCGACCATTATGCTGCCTCCAGGAGACACATCTCAGTTCCAGAGACAAATATAGACTCAAAGTGAAAGGGTGGAAAATGGTATTTCAAGCAAATGGCATTCAGAGAAAAGCAGGAGTAGTGGTATTGATATTAGATAAAATAGACTTCAAAATAAAAAAGGTAAAGAATGATACTGAGGGACACTTCATAATGATAAAGGGAATCATGCACAAAGAAGACATAATATTTATTGATATCTATGTTCCCAACCAGGAAGCCCCAAAATATATAAAGCAATTACTAACAGAACTAAAGGGAGAAACAGACCAAAACACTATCATAGTAGGGGACCTAAATACCTCACTGTCAGATATGGACAGATCATCCAAAAAGAAAATCAATAAGGAAATAACATCCTTAAATGATACCATTAGACCAACTGGACATAATTGAGATTTACAGAGCCTTTCATCCCCAAACAGCTTCTTATATATTCTTCTCTAGAGCACATAGAACATTTTCAAGGATTGACCACATACTGGGACACAGAGATAGCCTCAACAAATATAAGAGAGCTGTAATCATACCAATCATATTCCCTGATCATAATGTTTTGAAGCTGGAGACCAACTGTAAAAACGAAATGGGAATAACCACAAATACATGGAGATTAAACAAAATGCTACTAAAGAATGACTGGGTCAGAGCAGAAATAAAAAGGGAGATCAAGAAATTCATAGAAACAAATGATAATAATAGTACAACACATTGAAACTTTTGGGACATGGCAAAAGCGATAATAAAAGGAAAGTTCATATTGTTACAGGCCTATCTCTAAAAATAAGAATGAGCGCATATAAACAACATAATACTTTGTCTTAAAAATATTAGAAAAAGAACAAATAAGCCTAAAATCTGCAGAAGGAAAGAAATAATCAAAATTACAGTAGAATTAAATGAAATTGAAAACAAACAAACAACAACAACAACAAAAAACAATAGAAAAAATAAATGCAACAAAGAGCTGGTTCTTGAAGAAATTTAATAAAATTGACAACCCCCTGGCTAGGCTCACTGAAAAAAAAAAAAAAAGAGAAAGAACACAAATAAACAAAATCAGGGATGAAAGTGGAGAAATTATGACAGATACCACAAAAATACAAAGGATCAGACAAGAATACTATGAAAAAGTATATCATACCAAATTTGATAACCTAGAAGAAATGGAACAATACTTAGAAAGATCCAACCTTCCTAGACTGAATCAAGAATTGGAAAATCTAAATAGACCTATTAGCAATACGAAAACTGAAACAGTCATCAAAAACCTACCACAGGTAAAAGTCCAGGACTAGATAGATGGCCTTACCAGTGAATTCTACCAAACATTCAAAAAAGATGTAGTACCTATTCTTCTCAAACTCTTCCAAAAAGTCCAAGAGGAGGTAACATTTCCTAACTTATTTTATGAGGCCACTATCACCCTGATACTAAAAGCTAACACGAAAAAGAAAACTACAGACCAATATCTCTATGAATATAGATGCAAAAAAATCCTAAATAACATACTAGCGAACCGAATATAACAACATATTAAAAAGATTATACACTATGATAAAGTGAGCTTTACCCAGGGGTACAGGGATGGTTCAACATATGCAAATTGATTAATGTAATACGCCACATAAATGAATTAAAAAATAAGAATCATATGATCATATCAAGATGCAGAAAAAGCCTTCAACAAGATATAGCAACCATTTATGATCAAAGCACTTAACAAAATTGGTACAGAAGGAAAGTACCTTAACATAATAAAGGCTATATACAACAAATCGTCAGCCAACATTATACTTAATGATGAAAAACTAAAAACCTTTCCTTTAAGATCAGGAAAAAGACAAGGCTGTCTACCATCACCACTGTTATTTAATGTAACATTGAGGTCCTAGCAAGTACAATCAGGCAAGAGAAAGATATAAAAGGCATCCAAATAAGAAACAAAGAAGTCAAACTGTCACTATTTGCAGATGACATGATTCTCTATATAGAAAACCCTAAAGACTCCACAAAAACACTACTACAAACAATACGCAAATACAATAAATTTTCTGGATGCAAAATCGATGTTCAAAAAAGAAGTGGAAAAAATAATTCCTTTTGCAAATTACAATAAAAAAGTAAAATACCTAGGAATAAGCCTAACAAAACATGTGAAGGACCTATGTAATTAAAATTATAAGACCCTATTAAAAGAAATTGAAGAATATACAAAGAAATGGAAATGTTCTTGGATTGGAAGAGTCAACATAGTTAAAATGGCCTTATTACTAAAGCATTATACAGATTTAATGCAGTTCCCATCAAAATCCTATTGGCACTCTTTAAAGAAATAGGACAAAAAATCATCAGATGTGTATAGAAGCACAAAAAACTCAAATTGCCAAAGCCATCCTGAGAAAAAAGAACAAGCCTGGAGGCATCACTCTGCTTGACTTCAAATTATACTACAAAGCAACAATAATCAAAATGGCATGGTATTGGCAGAAAAACAGACACACAGATCTGTGGAACAGAATTAAGAGTCCAGAAGTAAACCCATATTTATATGGGCAAATAATTTTTGATAAAGGAGCCAAAACCAAACGGTGGAGAAAGGAAAGCCTCTTCAATAAATGGTGCTGGAAAAACTGGAAAGCTACATGCAAAAGAATGAAACTAGACTATTGCCTATCACCACACACCAAAATTAACTCAAAATAGATTAAGGATCTGAATATAAGACCTGAAACAATAAAATGCATAGAAGAAAACAGAATGAAGCTCAAGGACCTTGGTCTTAAAGAAGATTTCATGAATTTGACCTCAAAGGCAAGGGAAGTAAAAGCAAAAATAAATGAATGAGACTATATCAAACTAAAAGGCTTCTGCACAGCAAAAGAAACCATCAAGAGACAACCATCTGAATGGGAAAATATATCTGTAAGTAATGCCTCTGATAAGGGCCTAATATCCAAAATATATAAAAAATTCATACAACTCAATAACAATAATAATTTAAAAAATCCAATTAAAAAACGGACAGAGGACCTGAACAGATGCTTCTCCCAAGAAGACATACAAATGGCCAACAAACATATGAAAGGATTCTCAACATCGCTAGCTATTCAGAGAATGCAAATCAAAACCACAATGAGGCCATCTCGCACCTGTTAGAATGGCTATTATTATCAGAGGAAATGACAAGTGTTGGAGAGGATGTAGAGAAAAAGGAACCCTCATACACTGCTGGTGGGACTGCAAATTGGCAGCTTCCAGAAATGGAAAAAGGCATGGAGACAGATTCTCTCCTAGAGCTTCCAGAAAGAACACAACTCTATAGATCATCTTAAATATCTGGCATCCAGAACTGTAAGATAATAAATTTGTGTTGTTTTAAACCTTGTTTGAGGTAATTATTTTTGCAGCAGCAATACGAAGTGAATGAATACAGAGGTATTCCTTAGTTAGAACGAAAAGAATCACCTTTGTTGTGTGTTGTTTCCAATTGTATATTTGATAAGAAACTCTGAGTCTAACACAGTTGGATAAGTACACAGCTTTTATTTATGCAAAGAGTAAGATTCATTGTATTAAAATGTTTAAGTATTGCCAAAATTTGATAGCTTATATAATTGTCATGATTTGACGCATTTGAATTGTTAGAATGGTAGCTTATAATGCCCATTTATATGTGTTATTGAGTACTTGGTTTAAATTTGTAATTTCGAGTTAAAACCATACTAAAATAATTTTCCACTTTGAAATATTTAAAGAACTTTAAATCTACTGAATCATGTAATATTTATATCATATTTTTATATTTATAGAAAATAAGTACTTAGGTTTGCTTAAGTCAGATAATTGAAGGACAAGATAGAAATAAAATGTATAAAATGTATAAATACTGTATAAAATATTTGAAGGCTTATAATTGACTAAGGGATGAATAGAGGAAACATTATTCAAAAGATTTAAAAAAGTAATTGCTAAAAAAAGGCTGATAAGTAAAATAATAGGATTTATATACTGAACTCCAAAGCTTAAGAACTAGGTGTTTGTACTTGTAGGTGTAATAAATTGAATATTGTCTTTTTTACACACAAACATCATCCTCAACTATGCTGTGACACTCATATCAATAACCTGTAAGGTGCTTGATCCTAAGTCCTAACAAAGTGGTACAACACAAGCTACATAGGAAAATGTACATTTCTATGCAAAGTTACATTTTATTTTCTTTCCCAGTAACCAGATGCCCCTCTTATTAGCACTTTAAATATTTGCTCCTTTTGTCTTTACTGGATATCATTATGATTAAGAATGTGGTAAAGCTAGCTGAATAAAAACAAAACATGTGCCTAGGACTGCATCAAAGATGGTCTTAAGGTTTTTTTTTTTGGGGGGGGGGATTGATTTTTGATATAAAAAAATAATCTTAGAAAAAAAACACTACATTCATGGTCTGGAGTTATTTTTAATTTTGAGGTACATATTCATGGGGGGTAACAATCTTTTCAGGGCCTAGGACCTTGCAAAATCATCTCTAAAATAAGCAGAAAATATAGGTATATAGAACAAAATTGATGGTCACCAGATGGGAGGGGGACTGGGAGGGCTGGGTGGAAAAGGTGAAGATTTTAAGAAATACAAATTGCCAGTTACAAAAATAGTAGCGGTGACGTAAAGTACAGCAGAGGGAATAGTCAATAATATTTTAATAATTATTTATGGTGTCAGATGGGTACTAGACTTACTAAAGTGAACGCTTTGTAAGGTATATGTCTATCACCATGTTGTACACCTGAAACTAATATAATATTGTAGTCAATTGTAAGTGAAAAGTTTTTAAAAAGGAAGGTAATTCTGACCTATGCTACAACACCGATGAACCATGAAGACATTACATTCAGGGAAATAAGCTAAATGGTATATATGATTCCACTTACTCGAGATACCTAAAGGAGTCAAATTCAGAGACAGAAAGTAGAGCGGTGGCTATGGGGAGGAGGGAAATAGGGAATTATTGATTAGGATATAGAGTTTCTGTTTTGCAACAGTTCCGGAGATGATTAGTGATGATGGTTGTATGATAATGTGAATGTACTTAATGCCACTGAACTGTGTACTTTAAAAAAATGATTAAGATGATAAATTTTGTTAAGTGTATTTTAACACGCACACGCGCGCGCACGCACACACACACACACACACACACACAAATAGAAAAAACTGCAGGCTTAACAGTACAATAGCCTAGGCTTGAGACTAGAATGACAGCAGGACCTCTCTTGCCATTTGTTGGTGACAGGTAGAGTTTGCCTCACCCGTTGCAGTTGGTGGTAGGCTTTGCTGTTGACTACAGAAGTTTATAAAAAAGAAATTTCTTGCTATCCTGTTTAAAACATGCTTACCCAGGGCACTGGGCATGCCCTATTCCTGTCCCCTGCTTTGTTTCTCCCTCTAATACTTCTCACCATGTGACGCATTATACACACTAGGTTTTGCTATTTATTACTTGTATCAATCAAGGGGGAGAGAGAGGGGGGGGGGAACCCAACATGCTAAGGCAAAGGGAACAACATGTGTGAATGTTTTGGTGTATAAAGTTCTTGGTGCTGGGGGAATGACGTGCCATACCATGATGGTATATGAATGGACATGAGGAAAATATGGTCCGATTTATTACAAAAAAGAATTACAGAGTGGTTTGATTATTCATTTACTTTTTTCTCTCATCTGTCACCACTAAAATGTAGATTTCGTTTAGTGTTTGTGGCAGAATGAGCTACTTTGCCCATAGCCATTCTTCCTTTTTCCCTTTAGGAACAGAAGCCCTACCCCCACTTAGCATTAGCTGGGTGTGTGGTTGCTGATTAGAGAGCTTGTTTCCAAGGCTCTCTTGTAGCTACATGCATCTAAACAAATGCCAGTAAGTTGTGAGTTGTGAATAAAAGTTATTCTTTAACTTTCAGGTCTTGTCTTAAAATGATTGTCCCTTTCCTGCAGGCTAGACACAGATATGGTGAGGATAAGCCATGTAAGAACAATGACTTTGAGAATGGCCACGCCACAAAGCAGGAGCCTCAGTCCTCTGATGCCATACAGAACAGAGTCACCCACCAGGCCCAACTGTCTGCTGACCTTTGCATGGCAAATGAGAAATAAATGTCCTTCTTATTTGGAGGTCTCTTTGTTTTAGCCTATAAACTAGTTGTACTGTCTTTCCAAAATTCATGTTGGAGCCCTAACTCCTATTGTGACTATATTTGGAGATAGGGCTTATAAGGGTTAACAAGGTTAAATGAGGTCATAAGGGCAGGGCCCTAATCCAGTAGGACTGGGGTCCTTATAAGAGAAAGGGACACCAAACCCCTCCCACCCCGTGGCTCCGACTGAGGAAAGATCATTTGGGAATGCAGCAAGAAGAGGGCATCTACAAGCCAGGAAGAGAGGCCTCACCAGAAACCAAATCTAGCTGCACTTTGATCTTGGACTTTTAGCCTCCAGAACCATGAGAAAATAAATTTTTGTAGTCTAAAACATGGGTTCCCAATTCCCAGGCTGTGGACTAGTATTGGTGGCCTGTTTGGAACCTGGCTGCACAGCAGGAGGTGAGTGCCTGGCGAGTGAGTGAAGCTTTATCTGTATTTGCAGCCGCTCCCCAGCGCTAGCATCACCGCCTCAGCTCCACCTCAGATCAGCAGGCATTGGATTCTCATAGGAGCACCAGTTCCTGGTGCCAAAAACTTTGGGGACTGCTGGCTTATGACACCCAGTCTATGGTATTTTGACATGGCAGTGCTAGAGGAATAATACAGACTCTTGACCTGTACCCAAATACACTGTTGCACCTCCAGTGCCTGGAACAGTGCCTGGAAATTGGTAGAGATGTGATATTATTTGGATAAATAAATGGGTCGACTAGAATACAAAGACAATATTTAATTTGCAGAGTGCTATAAAAATGTAAAGAATTAACAAATTTTAACAGATTATATCTATCCATCCACCAGTCATCTTTCTATCACCCTGGTTATATTGCAAGCAAAATGAAACTTCATCTTTGAGCTCTTACCAGTGCCTTCGCTCCCACAGTCCACTCTGAATCTGACCATTGTCAGTGCCTGCTAATTTACCACTAATATCACTCCATAATTTTCTTCCATTACAATGGTCACAGCTCTACCCCAGATTCTATTGTCTCTTGCTTACTTTATGATAATTGCTTCCAAACCATTCCCTGACTGGTCTCTGAACTTGAACCTGTGGGTGGCAGAGAAGTCTGGTGTCCTCTTTCAAATTCCTTTGCCTTTTTCCCCAGGAATAGATTCTTTATTTTATTCAGTTTGAGAATGTACTTTGTGGAAAAACAACAACAACAACAACTCCACTTCTCCAATGCTCGTGTAGCCTAAGTACAGCCATATGACTGAGATCTGACTGAGGAAATATAAATGGAATTTGTTGGGTGAGGTTTCTGGAAAACCTCTTAAAAAGATGGATAGAGAGCTGGGATTGGGACACTTTTTACACTTCCCACATTCCTTTTTTCTTGTTGCCTGGAATTTGGGATTGACTGTCAAAGCTCTAGCAGCCATGTCAAAATATGGAAGATTGATAAGTAGATAGAAAAGTGGTCCTGAATGACTTTGTAGGGCTTCCATACCAGCTCTGGACTGCCTATCTCCAGGTTTATTTTACATAACAGTGAAATTAACTTTTTAAAGTGAAAGCCATTACAGTCAGTACTCTGTTAGTAGTTACACAAAGTTCCTGATACAGAACCCACGCCTTCCCTGCTCTCAGCTTAAACTTGCTAATGCACATTTTGAGGCAGTTATTTTACCACCACTGGTGCAGGATTTAAGCTGTCTCCAGAAAACACTTAATCCTGCCAGGTAGATGGGAGTACTATCAATAGCCTCATTTTACAGAAGAAGAAACCAAGGTTCAGTATCATACAGTTAGCAGATGTCAGAAATGGGTGAGAACCAAAGTCTCAGATAATGTTAAAGAATGAGAAAGGCTGGGACTGTAGTGTGAGCTATGGGACTTGGAGATTTTACACATGCACACAGGTGCACGGACACACACACACACATACACACAATTGGAATCTAGAGTGGATACCTGCTGCTTTTGCTTGTCTTCATACCATCTACCCTTTTCTGATAATAAAACCTTTTCTCTTTTGGGAACTGTCCTTGTTCCAACTGAAGTTGTCAATAACTGGACACATGATCTCACCGGGCACTGGATTCCATCTTCCTGGACAGTGTGAGAGGCCCAGAAGTGGCCGTGGAACCCAATCAGAGTTTTTGAGGGCTGCCATTTACTCACTGTATGTGAAATTGGGCCTATTTGCATCTCAAAGGCTTTGTCATCTTATCCATAGAGTGATGTTAAGTCTATTATCAGCTCTCCTTGGCAGTTAAAATTTAGTAAAGAGCCTGGTATGGGGTGACGTCCACTTACTGTTGGACTTCTTTGGAAAACTCTCATTTCTCAGAACATCATTAGTCTGTAGAATAGAACAGACTAATGATGTTCTTCTTCTTTCCAAAGAAGAATAGAAGCTGTTATAAAATTTAACAATTAAGTCCCCAAATTCCTCTTAAATCTCTTGTTCTGTTTGTTCATTTTGGCCCTTCACACAGATGATAAATTGATGTCTGATTTTCAGAAGAACCACTTCAATTGATTTGAGTGATAAAAAGACTTTGAGGATAGTCCCTATCACTTACCGGTCTCTATCACTTACCAGTCTCTAGAAAAGCAACTGTAATTGACAGGATTAAGAAAATCTGCATTTCTTCTCAATCTGACAATCTTAAAAACTAAAGATGTTTTTATTCCAACTTAAATCAAGAGTCCAGAAACCACGTGAAACACAATATCTGGCTGTGGTCATGGTATTTATTCATAGTATATTTTCACAATGTGTTAATAATGAAGAATAACACGTATTCATACATAGAATATAACTTTTCCTGGAGCACTCTGGAGTTTTTGGGGGGATGACAAATACTGCCAGTTTTTTCCTAATCTCTTTGGTTTTGGGAAGTGGGCAGATTTCTCAAATCGAGTGTCTGCCATAGGGCATCGGCGATGATTTCCCTTTGATCAGGTTGGAACTGGAGAAAGACCAGAGCATTGGCATTTCCATTTTGGAAAGAAGTAAGAGAGTAGATTAATGGAAGATGAAAAAGACTCAGATATCTTGAACTTCTCATTTCTTACCACAAATGCCAATTACTGCAGCAGCCATGAACACTGGCATGATCTTAGGCTCATGGCCTGAAGAAAAGTCATGTCGCCAGCCAACGTTTTCATGTAAAAGGCAATTCCGATGACTAAGACCCTGGTTCTGAATTTCTCCAGGTGTTCCGGGGGTGCTGAAGATTACCCCAATCCTATGTATCCTCTGTTTCGCAGCTGAGAAACTTGGACACCATTTCAGAATATCTTGGCAAAATGCTGAAAGGACCTCACCTTCTCAACATCACTCTGTAATGAAGCTGCTCGGGGGACCCTCCATTTAATGGAAGAGGGACCAAGGCACCATGAACTGAAGCAAAACATATTAATAACAATAACGACAAGAAGAACAGAGGCCAACTTGCTCCCAAAAAAAGCATGTCCAAAAATAAGGGTAAACATCTGGTCTTATTTTATCCAAGTGATTCTGTCCATTGGAAAATGTCCTTCCATTCCTCTCTTTTATTAAACGTGTTTAATTTCTGAGTCTGAAGATCACTTAAATACATACAATATTAGCACCAAGGCAGCAATTTTTTTCCCAGAGATCAAATGAAACTAAATAGATACTTAGCATAATTATAGCTGGTATAATCTGTGACATCACAAAATTCCTTCTTGGCTAACAATGCTTTCCTAGAAATGCCAAAAATACTCTTGTAGCACCTTGATCGCGACTAGATTGTTTTTCAAAAATTACAATTTAAAAAAAAGTAACAATAAAACATTTACAGATAGAAAGTAAACAATAGGGTACCGTGATAATGAAGGATCACTTTTGTCATAGGACTACATATAATGTAGAGTACGTAAAATGCAGTGGTCTGACTGCAAGGACAAAATAATGCAAAAGGCAGTCATAATAGAATCATTTTACGTACAAAAATATTACATCACAATAAATAATTTCAAACATAAATATTAAACTTTACATCATTAGGATATTACACACATATACACACACATATATATAGTATATATGTGTGTGTATATATGTGTTTATGCATATGTACACACACATAGGCATACAAGTCCACACACACACACGCGCGCACACACACACACACACACACACGCACACACGCACACACACATACACACAAATTTAAGGTGGAGGTATTGCATTACGATCCTTCATCCATTCCATCATGGCTTCCTCTTCAGAGCACCTGAAGACAAACCAACCAAGAAATATAAATCTTCTGACTCAAATGTTATAAGTCAAGAGTAGATAATCTGTACATTTTTACATATAGAATTTAAATATAACAAATTATTTTCTTTAGCTTTTAAAAATAATGTATGTTTGCTATAAGAAACATGTACATTTCAGGGAAGTATAAAGAATACAATAAACCGCAAGCCTGAAATCCTCTACCTGAAATAAACTCTTGAAATACTGGCATATTTCTTTCTAGTCTTTTCCCCATATATACATGTAAGTATTATGTATATATACTCACTCAAATTTTAAAACACATAAACAAAAATTTATTTAATTCTATATAAAAAATATAAAAACATATATAATGGGAATCTCCAGTGGATATCTGTCAACTTTGCCTGCCTTCATCCCATCTCCCTGTTTCTGATAACAAACCCTTTCTCGTCTTTGGGAACCATCTCTCCTCTAAATGAAGCTGTTAATCACCCAACTCTAGGTAAGTACATCATCTCCATCCTCTGGACATTGTGATTGATTCAGAAGTGGCCATGTGACCCAATCAGAGCCAGGGTCCTTGTGCAGAATGGATGCTAGAGCATTTACTTGGGTCCACAAGCTGTAAGGATTACGTAAGCCTAGAGCTGTCAGGGGCTGTGGTGTGGGGGAGATGATCTGTCTGAAAATGAAGCAATTTTGGAGACAAGCATTGCTGATTGGTGGAGAAAGAGTCCTGACAACTCTGTTTGAGCCTCTGGATCCAGACATGCCTGAAGCTAGCCCTCTGCTTGGACATTCCAGTTATTGAAGATAGTAAGTTTCCATTTTTTTTTCCTGTTGTTTCTTGCAATGGATATAATCCTAATTTAAGATCATAATTTTGAATATACGGATGTGTAATTAAACATTGAAATATTAATTCATAAATGTCAACTAGGTACTACTGTGTTAAGATCTTGAAGAGCTATATAGGGTAATGTGCTTAACTTGAGTTAAGTTGTAGTGTGTGTCAGGGGGTGGGTGTCACATGGGTTGGCTGCGTTCATCCCTTGTGGCTGAGAAAAAGAGTAACCAATTTAGTCCTCTGCCCAGCAGAGGAAGCACTTGCTGGCATAATGTAGTTACACCAGGGATTGTCAGACTTTAACATGCATGATTCTCCTGCGGATTTGTTAAATGCAGATCTTGAATTCATAGGTCTAGGGTGTGGCCTGAGATTCAGCATTTTTAACAAGTTCTCAGGTGATGCTGACCATACTGGTTCTTAGATCACACTATGAGTTCAAAGTGTATACAAAGGTGCAGAAATTGAGAGCAGTGGCTTTGGTTTAGGGCATTCCGGTTCTGCCGAGGGAATTCATTGCTCCCGTAGGCAAGCTACTTAGCTGTTGTGAGCCTCAGCTTCCATCTGTGAACTGAGGACACTAGCCCCATCTTGTGGCTTTCTTATGAGAAGTTAATGAAATAATGCCTACAAAGTGCTTGGCATGGTGCCTGACACAGTTAGGTCCCAGTGATTGCCCTTAATATTATTATTATTATACACCTAGGCAGTATTTTGCCAAGGTTGGCTTGTGAGTCCCCTGCATCAGAATTCATTGTATTAAATATACAGATTCCTGTATCTACCAGATCCAATGAAGCATAACTTCCAGAGATAAAGCTATTAAGCAGATTTTCAATAAGCACTGCAGAGGAATCTGGTGCAGAAAGCTAAGGGACAGATGGCCTCTGTCATGTGAGGATAAATGAGCAAGAAACAAAAAGGCAGAATAGTTTTGATTCAGACTCAAGATGCTTAACAATCACTTGTCTGGGGGCAACAGACCTGGCTACATTTGCTAATCATTAGGCTACAGAAAGAATGAGATTGACAATGATAGATAGGTAGGCAGACAGACAGACAGACATAGAATTCACTTACCTTAACTATAAAACTCGAACCTCCAGGCCAGTGCCAGAGGATGGAGTACATTTTCCACAGTAACCACCACATTTCCCTACGACTTGGGTACCATCCTGCAAAGAGATGCATGATCTTAGACTACCTGCTTAGCTAATGCTTCCAGGGCTTGCACTGGCTTTTTAGGAAATCATTCTTGCACATACAGGAGGTAGACCTTCTGAACAGGAGCAGAGCCCAGTATCCCGAATATGGCCTACAATGGGTGTTGAGAAATGATGGCCTATGGGCTCCATCCAGCCTGCCACCTCTTTTTGCATGGCCTACGTATCAATAGTGTTTATATTTTTAAATGCTTGAGAAGAAGCAAACCAAAAATGATATTTCTTGACATGTGAAAATTACATGAAATTCAAATTTCAGTGTCCATAGATAAAATTTTATTGGAACATAGCCCTATTCATTCATTTATCAAATATTCACAGCTGCTCGCATACTACGGTATCAGGGCCAAGAAGCTGTAACGGCTCTCTGCTTCACACTGCTCCTCAGCATACTACAAATCACAGTGACATCATTTTGAGGGTCATGCATATTGCTGTATCATAACTTTTTGCCCATTTTTTTTTACCCATGTATACCATCACGTCAAAACAAGAATAGAAAAGTGGACTTTGAACATTGTACTTTCAGGAAGCAGTGGCATGGGGATTATTCTGTTACCAAGTTTAGATGGCAAAGTATTACATTTATCATGCAGACACTAGAGCTCTGGTATAAGAATACAAATTATGTCAACATTACCAAACTCAGCATTCATCACAATATTCCCAAGTTGCAGGAAAGCAATGGTTAGAAATTTAGAAAATGTAAAAGGAATATATCATCATAGGATAATTTCTTCATGAAATAAAAAATAAAAGAGTATAAAGAAAAAATAAAAATGAGTAAGTTTCTAAGTGGCTCATTTGTTAGCCAGGCAAGGAAAACACTTTATCCATCATAAGTTAATAAAACTTGTTTAATTGTAACAGCTGAAAAAATGTGTCCAAAGAAAATAAACTCAAGACTATTATCCTTTTGGCAAGAACAATTGCTTGAGAAGTAAATGACATCGGGAAAAACATCAATGATCAATTAAAAAACAAGGCAAATAATTTTGAGTGGTTTTCTTTGGCTCTTCATGAACTGACAGATGTTACTGATACTATGCAGTTGTTTTTATTTGAGGAGACAATGCTGAGTCTGAAGTGACTAAAGAATTAATCTCTACGAAGAGTCTGTGTACAATAAGTTCAGGCAAGAAAATACTAAAGAGGTTGAAGAAACACTAGTGCAGAGCAACTGAATCGGAATTTGCTAAGAAGTGCTCACAACTGATAGTGGTAAAAATATGGGGGAGCAGAAAAGGTTTAGTTGGTCAAATTTACAAAGCTTGTAAGAATGTCAGATATTTAAAGCTTATTCATTGTGCTATTCATCAGTAGGTGCTTTGTGAAAAAATATTTAAATATATCAAGTGTTACAGAACTTCTTTTGCTATCATGAACTTAAACATCATCCATTTTTTATATTTTTCTGTCAGAACTACAAGCTGAATACCCTGACTTGTCCTACCATACAATGGTTTGATGACTTAGCAGTGGTAAAGTTTTTTTGTGAGTTTTTGATCTCAGGGCTGGGATTAAAATTTTTCTGAACAAGAACTGCTCTCAATCACCGTAACTGAACACTCAATGGCTTTGAACATTAGCTTTTGTTCCAAACTGGATAATATTTCTTAATAAATTGAACCTAAAATTACAAGGCAAATCTGCCTCTTATAGTCAAAACTTAGATTGTGGTAAAGTCATTTCAATAAAAACTAACATTGTTTGACTCATAAGAAATATTAAGCTGCTTTATGAACTTTCCATTTGCTTAAAAGTTATAATAAGAAGCTACATCTCCATTCCACATAAGTTTATAGTGGAGATAATTTCCGAGCTTGAACTGTAGTTCCAGCAGCTTTTTGTACTTTGATGTAGGTGCAAAGAAAATGTTCATATTTCAAAATCCATTTAACGAGGCAATTGAAGAGCTTCCATCTCATCTTTAATTGCAAGTGATTAATCTGCAGTGTAATGACATGTTAAAAGGCAAATATCAGGAGAAAAATCTAATAGAATTCCATAAATGCTTGCCATGACATGAATGTGCTCAATTAAAATTATATGACTGTGGACTATATCAGTGTTTGGCAATATCTATTTATGTAAATAAACACTTATAAAGACGAAATACAGAAAATCTCATCTCCAATCAGCATTTACAGATAAATATTCATTACCAATTTTGATAATAGAGAACACTAACTCATGTCGTATTAGGCACCCCCTACCCCTCCACATCTTAGATGTTTCACATATTCCACTATTGGGAATAACGCTGTGATGGACCATATTCGTGCCTGCATTTCAGGATATCTTTGTACTATATTCCCAGAACTGGGTCAAAGTGCATGAAAATTTTGTTTTCATGGCCAAACTATGAAAGTCTCTTGCAAATGATGCATAATCTTGTTTAAAAAAGAAAGAAAGAAAAAGAGACACTTTCCTAGTTTAACAAAAAAAAAAAGAGAACAAAATAATTTCTCTTATTAATTTGTCTGCCTTTGATTATGAAGGAGATTGAATTAGAAGAATGATTTCTATGACCCTACCTGTTCCTGGTTTTAAGGACCCATGTCAGTTGTGGAGCTAGTCTGATACCCTCAACTGGATTTGATGCTAAGACAAACTCTCTAGCCAAGAACCTGCTCCCCAGACTGCAGTACTGGCCTGGTGGCCTCAAGGATACGGGTGTGTTACGAATGTCTTCTGTCTCATTAAAGCGTATGCTTTACCCAAACTCTGTCCTGACCCCGCAGTGAGATAACCTGAGTCAGAATGCCTGGGTCTTGTACTGCATCTTTCAATAATCTCTGTAAGCCTCAGTTTCCTGGTGCCTTTATAAAATGGGGGATAATATTAGTCTCCCCTCCGAGGTTTGCTGTAAATGAAAGAATGCATGTAAAGTGCTTAGCTTAGTACTTGGCCTATTATTTGTGCTCAATAAATATCAGTTGTTAGTATCATACAGGCATTTTTTTATATGTGGATCTCTATCATTGCCTGTTTTCTTGGAAATGAAGAAAAGTCTTGGTATCTATAAAATCACTGATAATGACTGCAATGTTCATGTTATTTCATTAATTGGGACCCTTAATTTGATTTAGATAGAGGCTGAAGTAAACTTATCATTTTTACTACAGAATAAAAATACAGACTGAGAAAATGCATAACATAAACATGATTGTCATGGAAACAGTGTCTATTTCAGAGAAAAAGGTATGTTTTCCAGCATTTTAGAAGTACCCACTCATCTACAATGAAAGACTAATTACAAATCATTTTTATTTCTTCATTAAAGCAAGCCTTCTAAATATTTCAATAAATATTTTGTTAGCCTTGTTTGAGCTCTTTTATATAATTAAAATGAATGACTCTCTGCTCGATTAGGAATAGTTTATATTTCATACTTTCCCCTAATTTCTCTCTCTCTCTTTTTTTTTTTTTTCCAGTCAGTATGGGCAGGGGAGTCTGGCTCCTGTGATTTAGGAAAGCCAGCACATCCTGGCTTGAAGTATGCTTATTTACATTGCTTTAGAGTATGCTGGTGGTGAAATTGCCCATAAAACATGGTATGTATGAATATATTTTTCCAATACAGCCCTAGGTAATAAATGTACAAATGTTGTCATTTCTATAGGAATGTGCAGAATACAAAGCACACACACACATATATATATACACACACATATACATATTTTTATATAATTTTAATCTACAGGTCTATAGTATGACTTTTGTACTTGGTAGATCACTGGATTTTCATAAGTGAATTGCACATTGGGAAGTAGTCCATGGTGGGTAAATGAGAGTTGATTCTGTACTACATACACATTTATCTCATGTTACCTTAAACTCTACTGGTTGTAAATGAACTGGAAGATAGGAACTGAGTCCATCTCCTTTATGGTAATACAACTTTCACAAATTTTTAATTTCAAAGCAATTCTTTGATTTGCAGCTCTTCCCCCAGTGCAGAGAATGTCTGTTAGGCCGTAGGGCAGCCAGGCCTTGGAAACACAGGCCTGTAGCTCTGCACATTCCCCAGGCACACGAAAGAAGAAAGAAGACCCACTGGCACCTCTCCCATCCAGCCTGAAGTGAACCTCCCCTCACTCTGCCTGGGTCTGAAGGCCATTCCAGACCCTCCTTCTGGATGGAAGGCCACATAGCAGTTCTGAGAATGGGGCACGTGGAGCTGCAGGGGACTTCCGGATGGGGCTGAAGGCCCTTTCGTAACCTGAGCACATTCATGAGTTGAGGGTACACAGAATGTCACTAGCAGAGGAGCTCAGAATTTCGACGTTCTCTCTGATCTCACATCTGTGCCATTCTTTTTGTTCTGGCTGTCTGTCCCTTACACACAAGCAGAGTAGAAACTCAGCCTCTGAGCCAAGCAGGTGCAGCTAAAGCATTTGCCTAGAAGTCCATCCCTGGGTCAAGGGAGTGTCTCACGTGCCTCATTCCCGGCTGTGGTGGAGGCCCACGTGGACAAAATCCACATGGTGCTGTGGGTACCAGCTGGGTCCAGGCTCAGCCTCAGCTCAGACTATAGCACCCTGGCCTTCCATTCTCTATCTCAAGCAAGCCTGCTTTCTTCATCATCCCTGACCAACCTCTAAAACCTTATGGCAAGCCTCAGGACTATGAAAATGTTATAACATTAATAGTTAATGCCTATGGTGTGCCTGCTCTTTATCAGGTGACATGCAAACAGTTTTACATCCCTATCGCATTATTAAGAACACAACAGTTTAAAGGCCACCCAGATCCTTACTTTATGGATTAAAAAAGCGAGCACCCCCGCCCCGCCCCCAACCCCGGGAAGTTAAATAACTTGCCAAAGATAGCAGAACTAGTAAGTGCATGCTCAGGCAATTTGACTTAACGGCCTGCATGCTTAACCACTATACTCTGCAGCCACTGCGGGTTTGCACGTCAGCACCAAGGACTGGGACTGCTGCTGGTGGAGAAGACGGATTCACCACCAAAAAACATCACACACTCACCTTCTACCCACCTTCTCAAAGTACCCTCCCAAGAATTTGATGAGAAGCTGGAGGAATGGGTTTTAATGCATGTAAATTGCAATAGTAGCTATTTCAATTATAAAAATAATTATTGTTACTAGTTAAGAATAGGAGGATTCTTCTTCTCACACTCATGGGAGCCAACAGTAAAACAGACATTGAGACTTATTTTTACCAGTTTTGTTCCTGACAGTGAGACAGCATCCTTGCCTTCCAAATGGTTCTGGTGATTCAGTTTTACCCTGAATGACTAGAATTTCCCTTTAGTTTTGCTTGGGGAAAACATTTTATTGCCAACCAGGTTTGGAAAATTGAAGTTTTCATTGTTTTTCCCTCTGTAGCTGCTAGCAGAAAAGTGAAGGAATGTGAGGAATGATTATTTGAGAGCTGAGTCAAAGCAGAGCCCTCTGGAGAGGAGAGGGCAAGTGTAGGTGGTGGTGGGCGCACGGCACTGTGCAGTTTTCCAAGTGTGTTCCACGGAACACTGGCTATTCAAGGAAACTAAAAGGTGTAACTTTGAAAAGAAGGTTCTGTGGTTGGTTTAAGTTACATCAGTGGTTCTCAGAACATGGTCCCAGGCCAGGGGCATCAGCATCACTTGGGAAATTGTTGGAAATGTCCTTTTCGGGTCCCTCTCCAGGCTGTTCCTGGAGGTGGTGCTGATGCATGCTCAAGTTTGAGAACCGCTGATCTAGGGGAACAATGGTTTGAATAAAGTCACGCAGGTTCCCCTTCTGTATACTTTATTCCAACCTCTAATATACCAATGCTTACTGTAACTTGTCAAGAAAGAAATAAAACAGACAATTTTTTCCCCTTCAAATGCTTTTGGCTGCAGGGGCTCGTTTTCATAAAGCATCCCTCGGGGCTGCAGCTCTGCGGACCTGCACAGCGGGTCAGTGGTGCCCAGCGGCAGGCAGTTCTCAGGGCTGCCAGGAGCTAGAGATTGCTGAGTCCTGGCTCCCGAGGAACCGTGAGAAATGCTCGACAGATCTTGGAGATTAATAATGAGCTCAGGCTCTCTGAGCTGTCACGGAACACCAAGATTAAAAAAAAAAATGCTGACAGGCAATTGTGGAACCAACTCCCCAGCATAGGCAAAACTCCCCGCAAGTCTCGGGGAACAGCCAGACGACATTGCAGTGTAGTAATAATCACTGTATCCATTAGGTGGCGCTCCCGACGTAATTATTTTTTAGTTTCACGCCTAAAACCGCAATATTGACGACACTGGCTGACAAAATAGAATTGAAACTTATGTTACGCAGTTTGCATAGATGGCTTCCACATAATCACTCTTCATGTCCGACTATGTTTTGGGGAGTTAATTTTGTTGTTGCTGTTGTTCGTCTGAGTCACCGAAATAATACATGAACTCTGGAGGGCAGGAGTGGGGAAGAACGTTATAATTTCAGGGCACATTCCAAAGTATATGTGGTGTCTCTCAGCTATCTTTATTCTTTTCAGTGCAGGGAAAAAATATGTAATGATTAATTTACAAGCAATCAATCAGATTAGAGGTAGTTAATTAACTTAGAGATGTGAGGGAGTGAGAGAGTTTTTTGTTTGTTTGTTTGTTCGTTTTTTATAGATATGCATTTAACCCTGACAGCCAAAAACAAGGAACGGGTAACAGAATTTCCTGGGAATTCATAATTGGATGTTTCTTCCTTTTCCAAAATGAAGTAGGTTGAGCTGCTTCTTTATAGTCTTTTTTTTTTTGATAGGGTTTAACAAATAAAAACACGGGGTGCTCAGATGTGAATTTCCGATAAACAACACTTTTTTTTAGAATAAATATGTCCCATGTGATGTTTAAGACATGCTTATAGTAAAAAAAAAAAAATCTTTGTTTATTTAAAATTCAAATTTAACTGGGCATCCTGTATTTTGTCTGGCAACCCTACTTTGGAATGACATCCCCGCTTTCCAGCTGTCTTCTTTTTCCTCCCCCAGTCATATTTCTGAGGAGACCTTGTGGCACAGATCATGGCTGAGGCAGTATTGGGGCCACAGGCCATACTCCAGTAAATTTCCCATTTATCCACAGGTCAGGTTTCTGCCCCACATTCTCAGCGCTTCGGAGGGAAGGCTGTAAAGGGCAGTGATTTCTGCTCTGGTTATACATTAGAATCACCTGGGGAATTTCAGATTCTCCCCCTGCTTCAGACTCCCATCCAGTGACTGAGTAGGGCCTAGGCACATGCACATGAAACTTTCCCTGGGGATTCTAATGTATACCGACCGGGGTGAGACTCGGGCTTCTCAAGCTGTACTGTGCTTATGAACCACCTGGGGGTCTTTTCAGCCGCAGAAGCTGACTCAGGAGCTCTGGGGCCCCAGAAGCTAAATTTTCAGCAAGCTCCCAGGTGATTCTGATGCTTTGTGAGGACCAAACCTCAAATAGCAAGACTTTAGAGCATGAAAAAGTGATTATTATAGAACCTGTGTTTCTCTAACTCTCCAAAAACTTTAGCTGGTAAATCATCCTTTTCTTCCAGCCCTGTCGGTACTTCAATTTTTGTTAAACAAACATCATTTTCCCTAAGTTCACAAAAGTAAATCTCATGTTGGCTAACTGCAAGGTGTCTGAGCCACACACTTGCTTATTGGCTTCTTACTGCTTTCAGCTTCCTGGTTAGGCATACTTCTAATTATCTGGATGGTTCACAGGCTCACAACTCTAGGAAGAATTCACAAGGAGTAAAAAAAAAAAAAAAAAAAAAAAAAACAAGGCTCTCCCCTCCACTCCACTCACCTATACAAGCTTCAGTTTTGATTGATTTCCTAAATTTTATGATACTTTGCAAAATGGTTTGAAGAAGTAAGAAAGCACATTCATTTCTTTAGAACTACCACCACAGAGGGAGGGGATGGGGGAAAGAAAAAAAGAAGAGAAAAAAACCATCCCCAAACTAATAGATAACCTTACCGGTGACTTCTTAATGTCAGAGACGGCATAGTTCCCTTGTGATATCCATCTGGCAGATTCAGTTAAAGAAAGGCCAGTTCCGTAAAGGTTGATGCTAAAACGACCCTGGAATAAATGGCCAACAAAAAAAAAAGATATTTAGTCCATGTGACATCCCAAGCAAATATAAAAAGTACATTGGAAAGGATAGTAGTAATTATGATAGCTACTAATTATTGAGGGTTTTTTTTTTCTTGGGGGGGGCAGGTCTGGGCCAAGCACTTTTCAAGCATCATCTCAACCATCTTTGCAAGAGCTCTATGAAGGGGGTTTTCTTTATAGATAGATGGGGACTCACAGAGGTGATTAGCTTCTCCACTATACAGTGAGAGTGCAACTCACATTTTCCTGACTTCAAAGTCCTCACTCTCTACCAGCGCCATTCTGCCTCCCTAACATAGCAATCCTGATGTTGCTCGTAATTATCAGATTCCTTCAGGAACAAAATGCCACAGCGTAATTTTTCTAACAAGGTCTCGCTGCCAAAGCTTCCTGGGCTTCAGTTCCCTGTGGCGCTGAGCACTCCGCGTACTCAGCCTAGTGGGGCGGGACTTCGAAGAGGCGCGGTCTCCGGGATGGCCAGCAGAGGGCGCGCGCGGCCTGCTCCCGAACGCGTGGGACCCGGGCGGCCTGCTCTCCGCCAAAGGGACCACTCTCCCTGGCCGCTCCGCGGTTTCTTCGAAATGCAGCCTGAGCTGTTTCGGTATTTATTTTTAGAGAGACGGTGCAGCAGAGATTCTCTCTTGCTTTCTCCATCTGTTTCTGTTCGCTCAATCTTTCAGAAATGACTCTGCAATGCCATCCGAAATAGTTTCTTCTTGAGGTTTTCCTACTCCACAATGAGCAGTTTCGGAGTTAAAGACATTCCGCATGAACACGCTCAGGGTGAATGCTTCCTCTCTGAACCTTACAATCCAGTGCTTTGCCAGAACAATGTTTAAAAAAGCAAGGAGGAGGGTCTGAGGGGGAGACTCACAGGCAGTCAGCCCAAGTGTAAATTCAGCTTGTTCACCCGCAGTGAGACCCTGTACAGCTTTTAGCTTCTCAGAACCTCGGTCTGTCCATCAGAAAAATGGGAGTTAACACCTGTCCTGTTTTCTAGGGTAAGGTAAGCCAGCTACAGCTGAGCTGGTTGTGATTGGTGTGTTAGGTTTCCTTAACAGGTGTTTCCAGTAAGTCCAGGCTGAATTAGGCTTAGATTTGGGCCAGGCCAAATTTTGTGGGTCTTGTTACACAAATTAACTTTTTCCAACCTAACCTGTGAATAAGAAGAGATTAGATAGAAGGTATAATGTCCCTAACTCACTACCTGGCGGAGTGTGGCTGATATTTTTGAAATGCTTTTTGGAAATTTTTTATTTTTTAAGAAATGTTAATGGTTGAGTGGCCTCAATACCCAGGTGTCCCTGGTAGTGGCCACACTGAAGCGCAGAGCCCTCCTTGTCCAGCCTCCTCACACAGTGGCTTCTATGTGCTGCATTATCCCACCAGGCCGGTTTCTTATCTCATTATCATTCCTGCCCTGCGGAGGGTGTCCACACCTGCTCCTATGCCCAGACCCTCTCATTCCTCCTGCCCTCTCCTGTTTCCCATGCAGACTGCCTGTCCCGCCTGCACTGCAGAAGGTAGACTTGATCTGCTTTGATGTCAAAGTTCTTAGAAGGTCCAGGCCACTGACCTGGCTTCCAGTCCGAGAATGTCCACCCTGATCTGGGCGTCTCGTATCTGAGCACACTCCACTCATACATTTAGCTAGATCTGCCCTCTGAGTGGGTGATAGGCCTGAATGGAACAGATTTTCTTCCTCATTCTGTTTAATCAGAGTAGTCGGTGCTCAATTAAAGTCTACGGGGGAGGGGGGGGATAGACTTCTTTATTCAATGTGGTTTACAGAGTGGGCTGAAAAACAGTACAAGCTAGCTTTTCACTGGCTTTGAGTTTCCTCATTTAGCAATTGCTTCAGTGTCAGGATTTAGCAAATCAATCAGTTCAGTTGTCTCTGAATTATTAAATGAATGCAAATTAACTTTCACTCACATACTCTTTCCAAAAGATGCGCATATGAAAACTGGAAAACCCTTAGACCTTTGGAAAATCTATTAGCTGTTAAACTGTAACCCTTACCAATAGGATGTTTGAAGTCAAGAACTGCTCTAAAGAAACTGCACTTCAAAAGTTTCAATTCCTGGATAATGGAGGGAAGGCCATTTTTGCCATTATATCCTTTGTTTATTTTCTTTCTCCCTTGAGAGCTTCCTTTACACTTCTCTAAAATGTTTAGTGATGCTTTCTAAGCTTGGGGCTGAGAAAACACTTCCTCAAAAGAAAATTCAGATATGTTTGTCTTGGATGGTCTCCATGGTTGGGTGTAAATCCATCCTGGGATTCTGGAATGCATCACCCAGTCCCAATGCCCAGGCTTTCAAAGGTGCACAGGCAAGTGGGAAATTCCCTACGCAGAGTTTAACAACTGCTTTGTGAGGATGTCATGTGAACCAAGAAAAAAACGGGTCAAGTTCTCCTATCCAGTCTCACCTAGCTCATTATGTTTGTTTTGCCTTCTCATCGCAGAAACTTCTTGCAAAGACTGATGCCCGCCTTACCAAAGTGGCCCAGGCTGATTATTACAGGATGTTTTAGAAGGCGAGTTAAAACTTGCCACACCGCTCAGGAGGCAAGACTTGCGAAGTGCAGAATGGGCAGTAGGATTGCGGGTCACTTGCACTTGCTGAAAAGCGAATCCAGTAGAAGATGATAAATTTGCACATCTTGGTCTGAACACTGCAGATTTTAGACGTCCGAAGTAGGGGTAACGGTTCTCTTACATCATGTAATAGGATTTTTAATGGCTGACAGTGGTGTGCTGGAGTCCACTTGCACTGGCTTTTGAGAGCTGACTGCATGTATCCATCCCCAACTCTCCATTTAGTGACATAATGCTGATGGCTTGAAATCAGTCATGGGGGTGGGGGAGGATATTTATACCGAAATCGGCAAACGCTACAAAGCACAGCTTCCCCCTCCCCCCCTTTTTCTTGGGGAGCTGGTCATTAAACACTTACCAACATGTCACTGACTGGCTAATATCTATTTTATCAACCATCATCATTTGCTTAACCAAGCCCTCATTTCTAAATTTTTACCATCATCATAGATGCATTTATTGAATGCAGAAGTTTGGCGTGTAGCTGTGATCATTTCCTTAGGAAACACTTCAAGGAGTGGAATTACTAGATTAGAAGTTGTGAGCATTTGTGGGGTTTTTGACACAGGGGGCCAAACCGGCTTCCAGAGCAGCTGTTCTAATTACATTCCCAGGAACAGATAGAGCCAAGGCTCCCCGGGGACAGGCTGGGAGGTGGATCTCTGGTAAGGGGGCTACCTCCCAACACGTACCTGTGGGCACTTGGTGGCACTGTAGCAGTCCCCGGCTGTGGCAAAAGGGACAGGATGCCCTTCGCTTGTCCTCGCAAACTGCAAGTCAGTGGCTGTGGGGTTTTGGAGGAAGGGTAAAAGGGAGGCGAGAGATGAGAGTGGGAGAAAGGCAGGGAAGGGACAGGATATTAACAGGGCAGAGAAGAAGAATAGTAAGAGAAATAATAAGAAGGAGTGGGAGAGAAAAATTCCAAAGTACGATTAGTGAGCAAATGGATCCAGATGTGCACTGGCTTTCCCCTCGTTGTATCTGTGCTTCCGAGAGCCTCGTTCCCTGCGTTTTATCAGCCCCGACCGTATCCTCACAGTATGGAAGCCAAAAAGGGGGTTCAAGATGACTTCAGAATCAGTTCCTATCTAAATAAATATGTGAATCATCTCCCTTAAACATAGCATAATCGGGTGACTGAGAACCTCCTGTACACAGCCTCTGGGGCTTCAGGACTAGGAAAATAGGCCAGAAAAGCATTTCCAGCTACTTTGGAGTTAGTTATTCCCTGAGGCTTCATCTGTCCTCCCGTGGCCTAGGCACTATTATCGCCAAAATGTGAAGCAATTAGGACCCACATATTGAAAGTATTAATGGCAGTTTCTCCAGTTTGAGGCTAACTTGTAGTTAAATAAATAAATAAACAAATAAAAACAACGCCGGTGTGTTTTAACCCCCTTGTAGCTCCGGAGACCAGCTCTGCGAATGGAGAAGCCAAATCCGGAGATCAATTGAGAATCCTGCAAAAGCTGTTACTGGTGGAACTGGAGACCGGAGGCAGCTTTTTACCTTTCTGCCTCGTCTTTCTGGAACAGGAGAAGGCCTGAACGTTCATGCAGTTAACCACAGCTTGGTGGGAGGGAAATCTGAGTCCCATGTCCTGCAGGGAAAGGGGCCCCTGCGGGCTTCCGCAAGCAGAAACCCTGGGTCTTAGCTGGAGGAGGGTGGGGGTGGGGGGTCTAATCAAGAAACTGCGGACCCTCTGCCTTTAGCCCTAATAGGTCTAGCTGAAAGCAATTAAAAATATCTTGGTGCAAATCAAGTTTAATCTACCTCAAGAGGAAAGCAATGCAATATTATGGGTACAATGTTAATGAGGAAAAATTAATTATTCATTATTTCTGTTTTTCCTCTATTCAGGGGAATGTGTTTAGAGAGCGGAGCTGTCCTAACTACTCCTATGATTAATGTCCCTAACAAAAATGCAGTGCTGGCCAGAGTATAAAATCAGCCCACGCGCAGGCTAGTTTTAAGAAGGTTGTTCTGTGTTCCATTTTTCTCGTGTAAATCAACAATCCGATAAAATTAGGTTTACGTTTGTGCAAACAGTGTGCTGGTGGGAGTGGGTGGGGGCGAACACTGCCACATGACTCTCTTCACTTTAGGGTTCGTACCTACTCTTTCCTCCCCCTTTGAAACTTCTGCTCCCATCCTTGCTTTGACCACACAGAATACCCTGCACCCGGCTAGCTTCCCCTTGATCTCAAGGTCTTACTTTTGATGTATTTTAATGTGCTTCCATCAGTCATCACAAATCTTTTGGAGTACCTCACCCCCCACCCCTAACCCCAAGTGCTGGCACCTTCCAGGCACTGAGGGAGCAGCAGTGAACAAAAACGAGCAGCCCCACCCTGGGGCAGCCTAGGTCATGGCTGGTTTTGCTTCTCTTCGCGTCCTTAGCACCTCGTGCCTGGCCACTGCGCAGGACGTTTGCTGACTGAATGGAGAGACTCCTGAATACATCTGCACACGACGTGCCACCGAACTTACTTATTATCTGCATGGTGGTCAGGTCTATTCTGATTTTCTGGAAGCTGGAGAACCCCGCTGCCGTGTAGTCCTTCCGACACTGGCAGTCGTCACGTCGGCTCCCGTTGTAGGGACATTCGGTTGGGTTGTGCAACCTGCGTTACAGAGAGCATGATCTGGTGAGGACGGGAAGGTACTTCTAGGGATCTCCGGGTGTCTGGGCTCCTCTGAGGCTGAGCTTTCCTACCTGTACCCATAAACCTCGGAGAAGTTTTCAGAGTCACCGTGGACCAGTGTCATGAACTCCTTGGGGTAGTCAGACTGCATCCCTGCACAGAATATCTGAAAGGCAGACCAGAAACGACCCATGGAGGGCGGCTCGGAAACGGGACAATGAGAACCAAGGCCTCTCACTCCGAACACATTTTCGAAGGATGTTTCAATGTTTACCTTCAGGAGCTTTCCTTTGACGATCAGGAAATATTCACCATCTTCAGTGGCACCGTTCAGTCTTTTTACCTCTTTGCAGCTCTGGGGTAACTCGCCTAGAAAACATGAAATGCAAAAATGAGGTGTGATGCTCCAGGGTGTGCCATGTTTCCCTCTGAAGGGAATTAAACTGTTCACACTAAAGGCTCTTCAGCAAAGGGGACAATTTCTTTAAAATACATTCTGCATTTCTAAAATGGGCAGGCGAACAAATGAACAGAGAAATCCTGTTCTTTATGCTCCCGAAAGATGGTTTTACTTGGCCAACTTACAGTTATAGATATTATGGCACGTTTTTCTTTCTTCTGGCTTCAAATCAGCGGGACACAAGTGGCTGGGCTGGTCCTCGTTGGTTAAACACTGCACGGATCTGTGCATCAGTCCGACGCCACAGGACACTGAGCACTGCAAGGCAGAGCGGAGTCAGCGATGTGGCTTTCGAACCCAGGAGGCATGTGCTTCCAGTGACGTGGTGCTCAGGGCCCGATGGCACGTATGGGGTATCATTTCGGACACTATGTTGCTGAAACAGATAGCTGACATAATGGAGCACTTACTAGGGACCCATCTCTGTGCTAAGCTTTACGTATACACATTTATACCTACCTATCTACCTACCTACTTAAATATGTATTCATACATACATATGTTTATAATTTTCTCATTTAAACTTCACAATAACCCAGTGAGATAATACTTTCATAATTCTATCTTTACAGAGGAAAGATTAGAGCTCAGATGTTAAGAAATTTGTTCAAGGTCATGGTGGGGCCAGGACACAAACCCTAACCACTTTTAACTGGTCTTATACTTTCTGCCTGATCAGTTTACAACACTGAGCCGTCAGGAGCCGGAGGACTGTAGCAATTTTCAGGGCAGTCCCAGTTGAGAACATCTTCACTTGTACCCCTAATGCAGTGAAGGATTCCCGATGTAGAAAGACTAGAACACACAGCCTTCTTAACAACAGAAGCAGCGACTAACACTTCTGTAACTCTTATTAAGTGACAAAGCTCTAGGTGCTTTTTCATTTTTAAATTGTGGCAAAATATATGCGACTTAAAATCTGCCACATAAACTAAGTGCTTTTTCGTTATTAACTCATTTCACTTTCACCCCCACCCCTTTTGCAGATGAGGAAGCTGAGACACCTTGCCATTCATTCAACCGGGAAGCAGCGGAACCAGCAACCACAAGCAGAAGGCGTGGCTTCAGAACCCAAGAGCCAAGCACCGGGCTGGCCATGCCGCCCAGCAGGATGAGAACCCTCTTTTCCCACCAGCTCATTTCGAGGTGCTAACTGCTATTTCTCATCAGGCTCTCTCCTAGAAGGAAAACGACTTAGGATAGGTCAGGTAGGACATGTTTACGATGAGGTTTTAGATCCAAAAGCTTTCCGATTTGATAACTCAATCGTCTACTTACGCTACCCCAGTTGCCCACTCTCCAGGTGGCCGAGACAGGGCACTCCCTCAGGTAGCAAGGGTGGGTGCTGGGGGGCTGCGTGCCCGGGCAGTTGGTGGTGGTTTGGTAGCTGTACTCGTAATTCTCCTTCCCGGTATAAATCTCACTGCAGGAGACGAGCCTTTGTTTGTAGCCCTTTCCACAGGTCACAGAGCACTGAGGAGAGAAGGGTTGAGAAGAGAGGCTGGAGTAGTGTCTGTGGGCAGCCCACAACAGACCCCTGACCTCCATCTCGCACACTGACCCTGCGACAATGCTGTGGAGCACTCTCACTTTATTAGCTTATTTGTATTTCCATCCATTCTTACACTGTTAAAGGCCACAGTGTAGCTCTTTCCTAATGTCTCCTGAGCTGTTCACTTTAAGCCATGCACATTTCCTTTCCTGTAACTTTTCCAGGGAGAAGTCTCTTCCTGAAGAGGTCCCAGAGGCAGGAGGGAACAGGCCCAGCTAGAGGCACACAGAGCGTCCCAGGTCCGTCCCTTCCAGCTGGCTCAAGACCTGGAAATGCTCTGCGTATGTTTCTTCCTTCTTTGGCTGCCACTGTTCAAATGCCCGAAGACCCAGTTGACTCTGGGCCAGGGGAATGCAAAGCTAGTCTGGGGTGTTTCATGTGTAGACAGATGGCTAATAAATGCTCTGTCCAAGCTGTGGGTATTTTAGGGTGCTCCCCCAGCACTTGCGTGTGCTGACCTCAGTCTGTGCGAATTTAAACAAGGCTGTACGTCTGAGAAGGCAAGTACTGAGAACTCTACCGCTACACACCACAAGCGAAAGCAGCCCAGTGGCCTTTTATGTGGGGACGCAATGGGAGATAGGCATTTGCTGATGGAACTGAGCTCCAAATATAGTCAGGTTTTATTCAGAGGCCTCCACATCTCTGAAAAGAATCTGGAAAGAACACATACTCTTGGTAGCTGTTCAGTGCATCATTAAACTGTTGGCTGCCTCTGGCTTACTTAATCCATTTCAGACCAGAGTTTTGAAGTGTAGGAAGGGAGGGGAGAGCAGAGTGAGGTGGGGAAGCTCTTACTGTTGATTCTCCACGCCTTGGGGTAATGCGCTTGTTTAATCATGAACGTGGATTACTTTTCTAATTGGAAAATAACAGTAAAGTAAGATGAAACAGTGAGAACGTGGACTCCTTGAATGAATGATACATGTCAGGCCCAACCAGGGAAATGCATCAGCCAGGAGTGACGGAACTCCTCTTCTTTGATCTGGCCCCGGGCTGCCCCAAATTCAGGTGGGGCGGAGTGCAGAGAAGGCCGGAGAGGAGGGATGTCTTGCTGTGGCTCTTGCATTTCACTGGAATCTTTTCTAGAGGGAATTCTGGTCCCATCCCTTTGGCTTCGCTCCCCTTGCAGGGTCTCCTCCTTACGGTCTTTGTATCTGTGTGAAGTCCTATTTACAACCTGCTAAACTTTACCTGTAAATTTGCAGATTTTTAGAAACTGTGACACATCTGAGAATTTGCAGAAGTGTGGAAGGCTTTTTTATTTTTTTAATCTGCTCCTTATCTCATTTTTTTAGGAGTTATTAAAAGCTAGGTTTTATTAAAGCTACGGGAGTAACATGATTCAAGTCTTAGAAAGAGACCAAAACACTTTCAGCAGAATAATAACAACCACCAAAGACTCTGCCAAGATGATGGAGACTGTCCTGTACATGACAGGTTTAGCAGCATCCTTGGCCTCTACAAGATGCCAGGAGCTAGGTGTCACTTCCCCCAGTTATGACAACCAAAAATGTCTCCAGACATTGCCAAATATCTCCAGGGAGGGAGGGGAGATGAAATCACTAGAGTAGAGAGGATGGAGAGACATAGTTAGAAGAGACTTTAGGACCACCTTCAGGGCAGAACAAGTCAACGCTCAACACACATATCATCTGAATGCAAATATTCATCTGATTAAGATGTAAAATTACTGCCCTGTCAAATCTGAAGAGAGTCCAGTGACAGCAAACACTTTTGCTATGAGCCCAGATACTTCCCTTTCATATTTTTAAATTCTTTTGGGAAAATGACATCTTGTTTCAACGTTATCTTTCAGTATTTGAAAGTGTCATGAGGTTTGAAAATAATATAATCATGCTATTACTATTGGTTGATTAATAATAAAAAATATCCAGAAGGGTACTATATGCAGGAGGAGATAAGAAAAAATAGATACTTGAGATTCCTTAGATATTACAGAAAAGCATTTTGTTCTTCTGGGCCAGAGGTTGTTAAATGGGTGATCCCTCCCTGGCCCACAAATTTGTTTGGATTTCCTCGCACAACGTTTTAAACAAGTAATTTTAGTCCCCATTTTACAATTAGGAGATCTCACATAAAAATCCATATTTTTGTCCTCCCTTGAAAAACCAAGTTTGGTGAGGCTGAACCCATATTTCTCCATGGCCTCTGTGGGGTAGAAGGCAGCTTGTTCCCTTTACCCATCATGGACTAATGTATCACAGCCTCTGCCTTCCTCTTGTTCCCCTGACACTAAGACACTTTCCTACACTCAACTTTCTTCAGGCACTGACAGGCATCTTACGACTTTGCGGCCCCTGTAATAATTTCTTCCCCATCACACCAACAGGATGTGAAGGTGGATCGCACAACTAAGAGTTAAAGGGAGCTGAGACCACCTCATGCATCTCCCCCAGTTTGCACATATGGGACTTTGGCCCAGAAGGCTCAGCGTCTTGCCCAAGAGCTCACAGTTCTCAGCGGCAGAACTGGCAAGTGGGTCCCACTCTCCCGCATTCCTGCCTTCATCTTTCTGTTTCCCTCAGGCCATTGTTGACCCGAAGGCAGGAACAGAAGCCCTAGTACATACCTCCGACCATTCTCCTGTGATCCAGACATACTCGCAGGGTTGTAAACTACAGCTCTCGCGGTCTGCAGGCCGCTTGTTCATGTCGCAGTGCCCAGCGTGAACCTCGCCTCTTTTGTTCTCATCCAAACACACCACCTTGCGGTACCTAGAGCCTTCACCACAAGTCTTGGTGCACTGTGAAAGACAAACAAAACAGGTGATGATGTGGAAGAACAGTAGGATAATAGTATCCTATTATTATATATATATTATATACATAGAAGAATAATATACTGTTACTGTAATTATTTGTTTTCCTATCTATATCCCCTTTAAGACTGCGAGACCTCTGAGGGCAGGGCTTATCAGAGAACTCCTCATTTTGTCACCATTACCTACAACAGTGTTCCTGGCACAGCGACAATCATTCAGAAGTGGCTGTCTGAATACAGGAATGGAATCATGAATGAATACATTTCAGATATGCAAAGGACCTGAAGGTCTGTTTACTTCAAACACTGCTTACTTCAAACACTGAATTTTTTAAAACTATGGCCAAACAGTTTTCAAAGTAGTGGTTAAATACTTCCAGAGTCAGGGAAGTCACTACCTGCCCAAATGGCACAAATCATCTTATAATACAGAACTAAACATCTCTCTCCAGATTCTAGCCTCTTGTCCTAGTTGTCGATTCCAGGGGAGCATGCAGGACAAGTTTCATTTCCCACAAATGATCCCCACCTTGAGGACTCGAGGAAAACCTTCCTATGGCCCCCTTCGGACTTTTCTGCTCTCATCCCTTGGTCATTCAGCAAATATTCACCAAGTTCCTAATAAGTGTCAGGCCCTGTGATGGGTCCCAAGTGAATAAGAGTGGATATGAATGGCACAGCCCCTGTTCTCAGAGAGGAGCTTGTATTTTAGTAGCAAAGACAGACATTAAAGATGTAGATAGCCAGGTAGTCAGATTTAATAGTTGCTATAATCTCCATTATTTAAATAAAAAAATTGAGACTTAGCCTAAGTAACTTGCTGCAGGTCATACATCGCTTTGTGAGGTAGAAGGGACAGATATTTTTATTCCCCAAAACCAAGAGAGGAAAACAGAGCAGCTGGGATGATTCATTCTAGAATGATCTCCGTGCTGCCCAATTGAGTTTAGAAGCCAGTTTAACTCAGAAATTCTTTCCTGATATGCCCATTGCCTGCCTTTCTTTCCTCCTTTCTTTCTTTCTTTCCTCCCTCCCTCCCTTCTTTCTTTCTTTCTTTCTTTCTTCTCTCTCTCTCTCTCTTCTCTCTCTTTCTTTCTTTCTTTCCTCCTCTCTCTCTCTTCTTAGTAAAATACATATAATATAAAATTTATCACTTTAAAGTGTACAAATCAGTCGCATTCAGTCATTTACGATGTTGCACAACCATCACCACTACACGTGCAGAACATCTGTGGCGCCCCTAAGGAAACCCTGTACCCCTCAAGCAGCACCCCCATTTCTCATCCCCCCGGCCAGTGGCCACCACTAGTCTGCTTTCTGTCTCTATAAATTTGCCTGTTCTTGGTATTTCACATAAGTGGAATTATTCAATGTGTGTCCTTCTGTGACCGGCTTCTTTCATTTAGTATGATGTTTTGCACATTCTTCCATGTCGAGTGTGTATTGGTGCTTCATTCCCTTTTATGGCTAATAGTCCACAGATGGAGATACCACAATTTGTTTCTTCAAAGGTTGATGGACATTTGGGTTGTTTCTATCCTTTGGCTACTGTGAATAGTGCTGCTATGAATATTCACGTGGTGGGCATGGAGGAGTACGCTCCTGCAGGAGGGTGGCTGAGTCTGGTTCCTGGCTCAATCCTGGCTCAATGATTTTGGAGTTTCTGTGTCCCTGGTGGATGCTGGGAATGATTGTGAAATAACAACATTTTTCTTTCTTCATGAAAAGAATGGCAAATGAGTTGGAAAGCCATTGATCTTATAAAACAAAACAAAACAATGATCAATCTGCAATGTGTAGATATGCAGAAGAAATACTTAATGTCCTTTGGAAAAAGGAATTCCTTAGAAGATAGGGATTTATGTGACTCAGAGAAGATCATGACTACTGAGCAGCCAACCTGGACTAAACCTTCCAGTTTCCTCTCATTTTCGCTAATCCATAGGGCTTTAATCTGTGTCAATAAGTAACAGTTTAGAGCAGAAATGCGAGGATTACTAAATACTTTCTGCTTGTTAAGTGTTTTTCCCTTGGTTTTGAAGAATGTTTAACTAACCATAAAAACTATTTTGCCAATGGTGGAAAAGGGAGTTGGGAAACCTTACTTCATGTCAACCTAAGAAATGTCCAAACCTGTAGAGAATTTTCATGAGTTTATTTGAGCCAAACTGATGAAAGCTGCCAGGAAGCAACACCTCAATGGATTGAGAAAATGCTCCAAGAATAGCAGTTTCGCAGCTTATTTTATACATTAGAATAAAAGAAAAAGACGTAGGAGGGTTCCATGATATCCATTGGTGGTAGATCAAGGGGGCAGGAGAAAGCAAAAGCAAGGAAATCTCTGGGTTTGGATAAAAAGGCAAAATAGAGTAACTCATACTGCTATTACATTGGTGGGTACAGGGTAGTTAATAATGAACATTTATAGCACATGGAGATGGTATGTGGGCAACGAGATTAAAACGAGGGGTTCTATGGTCTGGTGCTCTGGTGCACAGTTGTGCCCTGAGGGGTCTGGAAAGGTATGTTATCTTAGACGCAAAAAGACAATGGACAGGCTCACTTAAGGTGAAGATTGACCTTTGTCAAGGAAGCTATAGCGACTACTCGCTCTGACCTGCTTTTACTGAGGGATTTTTATGTTCAGATCATCCTAAATGGTCACTTTCGGTCTCTGAGTTTGTAAGGGCCCGGCATGCATGCCTCCCCTGAGCTTGTCAGGTATGCTACGTGGCCTCTTTTTCATCCACAATTGAGTATAACTTTTAGAAAAATTAAAGTAAGTAAATAAGTGACTTGCCCAGTGCTCTGGAATGAGTCAACAACAGAAGCTCTGAAATCACATAGCAAGGCTTTTCCCCTGGAGTCCTAAACCCAAACTAGAGCACAGGGCTGAGTAATCAGAAAGCAAACCCAGCCCCATACTACTGGATTTTTATCAGCCTTAGGTAATATCACTTCCCTCTGTGATTTATGACTCTTTCCTTTGTCCTGGAAAATGATCTAGAATGCCCTAAAAAACAGCTGGAAAGCTCAATTAGCCTCATTTTAACTCCAAAAGGTTTTCTCGAATTTCATTACAGCTTTTTGGAAACACTATACCAAGTCTATAAGTCATACCACCAGCCTCCTTGAATTCCAGAATACACTGTAATTCAGAAAGCAAATAATCACAGCACTAAGCTAACTTGGGTAGCTTGCCCATTGTCTCTCAGGCTACATGTGCCTTTAAATATGCTGAAATTAATGGGCGGGGGGAATAACTTTCCCAATTTGAGGGTGAGGAAGAACTAAAATAGACTTTTAAAGTACTATTTTATTTAGGCAGGTAGGTTAGCCACAGGGTGATGGTCTAAATTGCATCATTTGATGCAATCGGTAGAAACTGTCTTTCTTTAAAGATTATAATCAAGTTGCTTGACATTTTTTTTTTGGTGAGATTCCCTAACCACGGTGGGGGAATAAGATCACTTCATATTCATGTGCTCTTTTAAGTTGTTGATTTTCAATATGAACTAAAGAGCTCATCATGTCGTTTCTAGTGCCAGGCTGCCATTGTCAGATAGTGTGTGCACAGACAGGCCACAGAGTGAATGGAGAACTTGACAGCACTGTGTTCTACGTGTGCCACACGAAGGTTTTTGTGCTAAGGAACAGTGCTTACAAATCAATTTACTTAACATTGCTTTAAAATAAAAAAAAGAAAAAGCACTCGTTAAGTTGCTTATATGTTCTATTCTTAAAGCTCATTTTAAAGTCAGGTATGTAGAGTTTGGACACTTTTACCCCAAAAGAATATATTTGCAAGGGAAAAAGGCAGACGATACTATGAAGACACTTTATAACTTTAAATCATTCATATTTTCAACCATTATCAACATGCCAAGTTCTGTACTAAGTACTGAGGTACAGCCCTGACATCTTCCCACCCCCCTTCTCTTTCTGATATGACACCCAGCATGGCCGCTTCTCCCAGCTTGGGGTCTATGTGTCAGGGCAGCCAGCTAAGTGGTGACTCCGAGGTTTAATATTTAGGGCTGTCTTGTATGGCCGTGTGAGCAGATGTGGGTTTCACAACAGAGAATGTGATGAAGGAAGGAGCGCCATCAGGGTCTTCTGCAACTGTGACAGCAAAAGAAGAGGACAAAAGAAGGGAATTCCCACAATGCCAAAAGGGGAACCCAGGTAGAGGCAGATAAGGAGAAGGAGTGAAAGAGGAGGTGAGTTCACTAGGCCAGGAGGAGATGGGGGAGTCTCAGGAGGGGCTCAGCACACATGGAGGTTGGAGCTGAATGTTATGGGGAAGCGGGGTGGGAGATGATTACAGCAATGTGAGGTGGTTAGGGTCTTCGGTCTGAGATGGGGATTCTAGACGGTGGGCAAAGGCAAGGTCACGAAGGGGCTTGTAAACTTCCTACACCAGAGGAGAAAATCCAAACCCATGTCACAACCCAGCCGCTCCTGCAGTCCAACCTCGGCTCTGGCTCTCGTCCCCTCGTTTGCTCTGCTCCCACCGTGTGCTGCTTTTGTACACTGAACATGTGGGGCTCTGTCTTCCCTTTTCCTTCTACCTGGGATCACCTCCTCTTGCGCTTTACCTCCTGACCACTCTAGAGAAGGTAGGACTGGCCAGTTGTTCATTGTCTCTATCTTAGTGCCTTTTTTTCCTCTCGTCACAACACTTTTCACAACTGGCAATTTCATAGAACGTGTTTGCTTCTTTTTCTCTCCATCTCTTCCACTAGACAATCAATCCCATCACAGCACTTCCAGAATCTCTGTTGCATCCCTGATGCCTCGTGCTTGGCGCTTTGCATGTGCTTGATAAAGATTTGTTGAATAAGTAATAAAGAGTTGATATCTGGCCTTTGTACATACATCCAAACACGATCGCTCCCTATTGCAAACTTGGGAAAATCTTCACAACCAGCTGATCAAGGATCTGCTGCTCTTTTCCAACTTTACTGTGCTAAGGAGATAAACGTGGGAATCACTCCGCAGCTGATCTCAATACAAGTTCTAAGACTCCAAATGTGTACGAGAGTGGCCCGAGCCCCTGCGCTGGGCCAAACAGCCATGGGGTGGGCGGCTCTGCAAAGGCCAGACATATCAGAGCACAGCCTGTCTGTGGCAATGTGATAAGAAAATAAAACAGCCGTTCTTACAGGAGAAACAGAGTTTGCTTGACTGTTCTAAAACACATCTTAGAATGCTGTGATTCTAAAGAGTTAAAAAAGAAAGGCCAGCAATTTGTGTGTGCCGTTCTTTTATGTTTTCTTCCTCCTTCCCTGCCTCCTTCCCACCCACCCCCACCCTCTCTCCCTCCTTCCCTCCCTCCCTGCCTGCTTTCCTCCCTGCCTTCCTCCCTGCCTTCCTCCCTCCCTGCCTTACTCCCTCTCTTCCTTCCTTCCTTCCTTCCTTCCTTCCTCCCTGCCTTCCTTCCTCCCTTCCTTCTTCCCTTCTTCCCTTCATCTCTCATTCTCTCCCTCCCTCCCTTCCTCCTGTTCTCTCTCCTTTCTTCCCTTCCTTCCAACTATCTTTTTGTTCCTCCAATCATTTTATTCATTCAGCAAGTGCCTTCAGTGCTCTAAGTACTGTGCTAAATGCTGGGTAAAACTCTGGTGAATAAGCTCTCTGACATCAAGCAGCTGATAACATAGATAATGGAAAGAGGCAAAGACAATTCAGAGTGCTAACTGCTAAAGCAGAGTATTTTCAAGCTGCTATAAGCTGCCAAGAGTAGGGCCATCTGACTCAGTCATTAGTATGGAGGTATCATCAGCAAGGGCTTCTGAGAGAAAGTGGCATCTTGGTTGAGACCTAAAGGACGAACAGGGGTGAGTGAAGTAAGGCAAGGATCAGGGCAGCCTTGTTGTGATGCAGAGTTACTACGTAGTAAAGAGAGTATTCCAGGTAAAGAAAAAAAAGAAGAGGGCACTTGAGAGAACCGAGGGATTTATTCCTTAATGCTGAGATGCATAACTCATATACTCACAATTCACATTTGATCGAAAGACCTCTACAGCTGTAAGAAAATTCTTATGTCAGATTATAACACTATAAATAAGTAAATCCTTTATAATCATAATTTAAAAAATTAATTAAAAAAATTCAAACAGCCTCATGAGCCTTATAATTCTAAAGTACGTAAAACTGATTGCTGAGAGGCCAAATATCTAGGCGAATGTTGGCAGGTAATATTAAAAAGCCCCATATTGTGATATGCAGGCTAAGTGAAGTGCTGCTCTTTGTGTGAACTCTCCATCAGGAGGCCGCTGCACGTGTGGAAGACTTACAGTGTGCTAGGCACTGTGCTGAATCCCCTTCCTTGGGCTCACAATCCTCAGTATGCCCCTGCAGCAAAGTTTGCCATACAATTCCCAGTTTGTAGATCAGCTAGCTGGAACCCAGAGATTTGAAATCAGATTCCCAGAGCCACACATAAAATTGTCTTTTGTTTACGATATAGTACTTATAGGGCAGAAACAAAATGAGACACGAATGTCTAAATAGAGCATTTTTCTCTTTTCCAACTATTTTGTCCTACATCTGAAAGTCCAAGCTCTACCCTGTGGTATCATGAAGGCACACCGATGCCCCTCCCCCGACCCACAGCCTCGCAATAAACAGGCCTCACAATAAACAAAAGAGATCCACTGAGGTTCTCCAACATGACCAAGATTACTCCCAGGCCGCGTGGCCTAAAGTCTGATCATCAATCAAGTGGACCGAAAATTCATTTTTAGAAGCAGGTAGGGGTGGTTACCGGTAAAGGGAATTCTACTTTGATGCCAACTTTGCAGTAAGAAGCTGGACAAGCCATTGAGAGAGAAATAAAATTATTCACCTTAGGTGCACGGAAGGCAGTGGAATAAAGATTTGGAACATGTGTTCCAGAGGTCAGGCTGCTGGGCTTCAAATTCTAGCTTTATTACTTAGTAAATGCATGAACTTGGATAAATTAACCTGCCTAAGCTTCAAATTTCCTCACATTTAAGTGAGTATAAAATTTTAATTACTACATTAGAGAGTTATGGGAAAGGTTAAATGAGGTCCACCATGTAAAAATACTCAACGTAGTTCTTGGTCAGTAGCTTAATAAACAGTACATTTAAAAAAATCATCATCAGTATTAGGACCGCTGCACTATACAGTTTTAGTGATGTCACTGACATTGTAGCCTAAGGAAATAGAATCCCCAGAATTGTGCAGTGTACAACCTGTGTGGCTGTATAAAACATCCCTGATGATCATGCTACTGTGGGTATGCAGAGCTTGTGCTTCTCGAGGCGGATGCCTGGATTACTGTTCAAAAAGAAGAGGGTGCCATTTGCTATGTGACTTGCATGAAATATGTCTTACCAAAAAACAGGTGAGTTTTAATAGCCCACAAAGGAAAAGCAAAAGGAGAAAAATGCACACTCAAAAAGCCAACAAGAGCTCTGAGGTGGTTGCCAAGGACTGCTAAGAGAAGAAGAACTTCCTATAATGGACTGGGGTTGGGAAATTCGGCACATCCCATTCAGTGGGCTCTGCAGCTGTGCCTTGGCATGCTCACTGACATCAGGTCAAGGAGTCACTAGATGAAGGAGTAGGTATTAGGTAAAATGGTAGCAGAGTGAGTTGGTACAGAGTAGGCGGGAGGAAGAAAGGAGGTTAGGGCCATACTTGAGGGGAGTCTGAAGGGTGATGTACTCGTAAGTGACTACCCAGATTATTATTTAACAAGGACACTTTTTGTAATGAAACTAGGGGCAATTAATAATTACACCAGGGCTGCCATAGGCATAAACCAGGACTGCCCCAGGCAAACAGGAGGAGTGGCCACTCTATTCTTGATTTGGACTATTAGGGTGGTTGCCTAGCTACTATCAACATTAACTCTAAACCTTGTTGTTTTGGAGACATTCTGATAGGGCCACCAGCAGACTTTGCAAAGGAGGAACAAAGGGTTTTGATGAGGCTTCTCTCAGCTCCAGCTACCCTGAGTCTCACTTTGCAAATTCAATGTCAAGTGTGGGCCTCCCATAGTTCTCTATTCTTTCTCACCATCCAGGTCCACCTTCTCCAAACTCTCCACTTAGAGTTCAGTCAGATGAAAGAGCGTGTACATAGGAGAGTAACTATTAGAATCTACTTTTCTCGTTACTTAAAGAGTCTTTTCTCTTTGTGAGAATGGTTAACTTCTAGTAAACCTCTAAATATAGCCACAGGTCAGGCTATTTCATTAGGTCTTCTGTTCTTATATAAAACGTGATGGCAACGTTTGAAGAAGAATTAAAAAGATCCATCTGCATAGCACATGCAAATATGTAAATTTCTAGGCATATTTTGTATGATCAGAGAAGAGGATTTCCTCAGTGCGTATTTGGCAAGGGTTCTATTCTTTGGGATTTAAAAAGAATTCTAAATGGAGCTTGCATTTTCCCGATTGGCTCTTGTATTTTCAAAAGTTGGCTAATGTGTGAGCGGTCAGCTTAGATTTATTCCTCAACACTATTTTACTTTCTGCTCCTTGGAACAATTACACAGGGTTTAGTTTAGCATGTAATGAAAGAGGTAGAAGGAGAAAGCAGGTAGTGGTAGGTCTGAAACAAGAATTGCAAAGAGAATTAAGCAGTAGGACTGAGGGAGAGAGAGATGAGAGAGTCCCTTCTTCCTTCTATATCTGACACTGTCAATCCCAACAACTCTATTATTTCAGATTTTCTCAGACTAATTCTGCGTAGTTATTATTATTCCCATTCTACAGATGGCAAGCCCAAAGCTCAGAGAAATTAAGAATCTTTGTTCTAAGACACGTGGCTAATAAGGGGTAGTGCTGGGACATGAACCAGGTCTGCAGAATTCTATAGCCTCTGGTGTTTTCAATAACTTGTGTGGCTCAGGTGCAATTAATTTTAAGTTCAACTGCTTTAGCCATTCTTGTCACTGCGTGGTGGAAGTAAAAATATCTATGAGGCAAAAAAGCAAAGCAGAACAAAAACAAACAAACAAACTGAATAGATAGGGAGAATGAGAGTTCTAAATAAAAGATGACTGTGAACAAAGGAACTAATCTATCAGGAAAGGGAATGAGAGGGAAAGACAAGGCTGGAAGACTAAATCTCCACATATGATAAGAATGCAGTTGTAAGAAAACAATTCCATTGAAAATTGCATCAAAAAGAATAAAATACTTAGGAATAAGTTTATCCAAAGTGGTGAAAACCTTAACACACTGATTAAAGGAACTGAAGAAAATACAAATATGAAAAGATATTCCATGCTCATTGACTGGAAGAATTAATATTGTTAAAATGTCTATACTACTCAAAGCAATATACAGATTCAACACAATCCTATCAAAATTCCAAAGGCGTTTTTCATAGAAAGAACAACAACAAAATCCTAAAATTTGTATGAAATTGACCCAAAAAAGACACCCAAATAGCCAAAGCAATCTTGAGAGAAAAGAACAAAGCTGGAGGCATCATGCTTCCTGACTTCAAACTATATTACAAAGCTATAGTAATCAAAATAGTATGCTATTAGCACAACAAAAAGATACACATATCAATGGACCAGAGAGCCCAGAAATAAACTCACATACATATATTATCAGTTAATTTATGACAAATATACACAGGTGAAAGGACAGACTCTTTAATAATAGCTTTAGGAAAAGTGGACAGCCACATGCAAAAGAATGAAACTGGATCCCTATCTTAATTCATATACAAAAATCAATTCAAAATGGATTAAAGACTTGCATGTAAGACCTGAAATCATAAAATTACTAAAAAAAAACATAGGAGATAAGTTCCTTTACTTCAGTTTTGGCAATAAATTTTTGGATTGACATTAAAAGCATAGGCAACAAAAGCAAAAATAAACAAGTGGTAATACATCAAACTAAAAATGGGCAAAAGACCTGAATAGACATTCCTCAAAATGGCCAATAGATATATGAAAAGGTGCTCAACATCACTAGTCATTGGGGAACTGTAAATCAAAACCACAATGAGAGGTCACCTCAAGCCCATGAGAATGGCTATCAGTAAGATAAGATATAACAAGTGTTGGTGAGGATGTGGAGAAAAAGGAATCCTTATACACTGTTGGTGGGAGCATGAACTGGTGCAGTTGCTATGGAAAACAATATGGAAGTTCCTCAAAAAATTAAAAATAGAACTACCATATGATCCAGCAATTCCACCTCTGGGTATTTATTCAAAGGAATCAAAATCACTAACTCAAAAAGATTCATCTTCATGTTCCTCGCAGCATTATTTATAATAGCCAAGACATGGAGGCAACTTAAATATCCACTGATGGATTAATGGATTAAAAAAAATCAATTTTTTATACAATTGAATATAATTCAGCCATAAAAAGGAAATCTTACTATCCATAACAACATGAATGAACCTTAAGGGCATTATGCTAAGACAGGCAAAGACAAGTACCATATGATCTCACTTTTATGTGGAATATAAAATAAAACCAAACTTATAAATACAGAGAATAGATTGGTGGTTGCCAGAGGTGGGGGGTGGGAAGAAGGCAAATGCGTGAAGGTGGTCGACAGGTGCAAACTTCCAGTTTTAAGATTAATCTGTCCTGGAGATGTGATGTACAGCATGGTGGCTATAGTTAACAATATGTTGTGTATTTGTAAGTTGCTAAGAGAGTAGATCTTAAAAGTTCTTATCACGAGAGAAATAACTTGGGAGTATGTGAAGCGATGGATATTAACTACAACACTATATTAACAATACTATGTTAACTACATTAACAATAACTAAATTACTGTGGTAATCATTTTGCAATATGAACAAATGTCAAATCATCACGTTTTCACCAAAAATGAAGGCAGTGTTATATGTTAGTTATATCTCAATAAAACTGGAAAAAAGTGGCATTGCCATATAACACTTGCATAAAAAAAGAAATGCAGAATAGTATCTCATAATGATTTGTGAGTAAACTTAGGAAAGAATCTTGCTTCTTTCACTTGCTCGGTATGTGGCACCTGGACAAAGGATGCTGGCTCTCTGAACCTCTGTTTCCTCGACTGCAGAATGTGGTAATAATAATATCCACTTTGTTAAAAAGTGGTTAAAAAGATTAAGTGAGGCGATGAACATAGAGCACTTAGCACTGTGCCAGGCATGGTTTCCCCCTGTTCCGAAAACCATTTCTGGTGGGAAATTCCTGTTTTATTATTAATATCTCTGAACCTTTTACAGCATGCACTTTCTTTTTTTAAATTAATTGGGAAAATGTTGGTTAATAACATTATATATATATACTTCAGGTGTACAACTTTTGAACATTACATCTGTATACTCTATTGTGTCTCAAAATAGTCTAGTTTAGTCTCCTTCTAACCATATATTTGACCCCCTTTACTCTCTACATCCTGCCCCTCCATCCTCTTCCCCTCTGGTAACCACCATTCTGTTGTCTGTACCTATGAGCTTGTTTTTTTTTGTTTATTTGTTTTGTTTATTAGTTTGTTGCTTTTTGTTTTACATCCCACATATGAGTGAAATCATATGGTTCTTGTACTTTTCTATCTGAATTATAACACTTAGCATAATATTCTCAATATCTACCCATGCTGTATTTAATCTTTTGGCAATATTTCATCTTTTTTATGGCTGAGGAGTATTCCATTGTATATATGTACTACATCTTCATTATCCAATCTCCTGTCAAAGGACACTTGGGTAATTTCCATATCTTGGCTCTTGTAAACAACAGCATACATTTTCTATTTCATTCCAATGTTAGTGGACATAATTTTGCTTCCTAAACTCTTTTCTCCCTTTTCTACAATCTAATCTTCTGTTCTGGAAACAGAGTTTACTTCCTACTAATGTCTTTTTTTCCCAGCCAGACTTCTCTCCAGGAACATTTAGTGTTTTCTTTAACTAAACATTAACGTAAAACATTACACTTTCTTTAACTAAACATTAGGTGGGAGAAAAATAAGTCTGTTTCTGCAACAACTGAGCAGTTCTTCAGATCCCATCATTATTTTTAGTGTTGGAAGTCCTTCACTAATTGATCAGGATTTCAAATGAATGCCTGTTTTCTACCTGAGAGCCAAAGTCATGGAAAGAAGAAAAATACAGAGGAGGTCCTACTTGAGTCTTGTGGCTGTTTGCATTAATAGAGAATGACCAAATCTGGATACACACATTTAAAATATTTCATCTGTTTCCCCCTCCTTCTGTAAAAGTTATCTGTATGCATTTGGCCCAAGGCCTATTAAAGTTTCTCTTGAGGCAGCCGGACTTGGAACATTCAAGTCTGGAGCATGCATAAAAAGGAGGAGCTCTCCCACCCTGGTTGGAGTGAACTGCTTGCCTTCTGACAGCAAATCTTTTGGGAAAGAGCCAGCCTTGTCACCGTGCTTGAAGGCTATGCAGGGGAACGAACGGATGTGATGATAGCAAGGGGGTTGAGCAAAATGCCTAGCAGGTGCCCACTTCATGGCTCTACTTACTTCTTGCCATTCCTCTGCCCTCCAAGCATAGAGAGGACACTGCGGCGCTTGGCAGGCTCGTTCTGACTCCGGTCTGGTGTAAGGGTTGCACTCGGTCTCTCTGGCTACTTTGTGCGTTCCCATCTGACAGCCCACATTTCTCCGCTGCACGCCTTGGCCGCAGGACACTGAGCACTAAGAAGACAGAGTGTGTAAGTGGAAGCTTTGGGTCATTGTGTGTTGGGGGGGTGGTGCATGGAGGAGGGAGGGTCACAGACATGAGGAAAGCACCCCTAATCCAATGTCTTTCACAGCTATCACAAAGCTTTCTAATTTCCAATGAAGGGAACCCAAGGCAAGGTCTTAAATCTGCAAACTTGCTGTCTGTCAACATTGGTGAGTGAGGAGGGTATTCATGTTTTAGGAATCTCAAAAGTTAACAAAACTCTTGGAAAATTGAAGAGGCTGAGGATGATCACTGGGAAACATTTAGTAGGACCTAGAAATAGTGCTGCCATGTGAAGAGAAATTCCCAAATTATGTTTATATTGGAGGATTTGAGGTTCTTGAAAACCAGAGATACAGCATTGTATAAGAAGAATTTCTTGGCAGGTTAAAACTATAACCCAAGGAGAGTAAATCACTGAAACTTTTAGGGCCTTGTAAGTAGAATTATTTTCTCCAGTTTCTTTCTTTTCTTGCTCTTATTCCTGACGGGGGAGAAATTTTTTTTAAACTATGGAATTCGCTAAAGTATTTTTGTCTATCTACAACTGAAGATGAATATATAAGAATAAAAGCTGACAAGGAAAAACTATTTCCTCAGGCATAATGTTCAGCTCTTGAAAAATACTGCTAATCAGGCTGCAACATTTTGTTGACCAAGTTGCAAAACACCATATTAAATCTGCAATTAACTTTCCTCTAAATTAATTTTTTAATGGTTTCTTCATCACTGGATTTTAGAAGCTCACTTATGGGCAGGCCAAGAAATATTGTCTTTATTAAGGCTTTGACAGTTAGAAACTAAATGCAACATTTGATTGGAAAGAACAGCATATTATTACCCTTAGCTATTTAAAAAATTTACCAAGTTTTTGTGATAGCTCAGCCTCCATTAATTTGTCTGGTATTGAGAAAACAGGTTTAATGTACATTAAAGCTATGTTACTAAGAGGAAGTCTTCATAAAGAATAGAATCATGTACTTTTAAATTCAAAAGGCATCCTTGTCCAATTAACCTGCTATAGAATTCATCTTACTATGAGCTAATGGAAATTCACTATCAAGAAGTACACCCTATGGATTCTGCTGCATATTAATTTCATTGCCATTTCAGATTTTAAGAAAATAGATTATACTATGTAGAGGGCAGCTCAGGAAATCATATCGTTTCAGATGAGTCTATGCCAGGCAGGAGCTCAAAGCTGCCTGAAGAGAAGGAAATATTTTGGAGCAATATAGCTACTACTGTTTGAGTTTAACTATGTTAATTGGATTGAATGAGTTTGTGACCCACAAAAAATTAGACTTTTAAAGTCATTATGTCTTGGGTGGAACAGGGGACTCCTGAACACAAGTCATTGCCTTATCTGCAGAGAATGACCATATAATATGTGTGGGAGCTGCATGTATAATATTTGCCATCGATTACACTGGAACTGAATGGACTGTAACATGAGAGAGTCACCACACCAATAACAAACATTCAAACATTGTCATCATTGTCAACTAACAACAACAACCAAAAAAGCGTTTGGTTATTTGAATTTGAGGTCTTAATTATAAAACGGTACATTTCCAGAACGATGTAGCCAAATGGAAATACAAAGAAAGAATAAGAATAACTAAATAATTTGAATTGAGCATAGGACATATATATTCAAAAGCTCAGAATGCTTTAATAACCTAAAGGAAAAGAAAATAACATTAAAGACTATTAGAGTGAATACTATTTAGTCTCTAATAAATGGTACCTCTTTTTAATGCTATTTTTATTTAGAAAATTACTTATCATTCAATGAAGGCAATATATTAAGACTCCTAAGTATGCAACATTAAAAAAAAAAATCACTTCCTACAGTGTTCGATAACTTTTTAAAAGGCAAATAAAGACAAAGGAACGTTCAATTACATAATATATCTTTGTGGCTTCTGAGTTTTATAATGTCGAAGCCAGTTTTGAAATAATACAAAAAAGCTTTGACAGGACTTAAATGCACAGCAAGATATAAGTTCTGCCTTTCTGAATATCGCATCCATGGTAATCTTTGTTCAAAATGAAGTGAACTGCATCAGAGTTACTTTTCTGTGTTCTAGTTTTCTTCTTGTGCTGTCTCGAGGGAGGCAACAATTTGCACACACAGCCAGCCAGGCCCGCTTGGTGAATTCTGAGAGATTTGTACAGAAATCCCATGAATAAAACAGCATCAAAAAGACCTCTGCATGACCCTGGAGGTGGTGATGGTGATGGTATGTACACATGTGTGCTTAATTTTTCCTGTTCTATTTAGTAGATCTTTTAGTTTGGTGAGGAAAAAGTCGATCAATCTCTATTAATGTGCCCCCTGTACCCCGACCATAATTCCAGCATGCAAGTCTATTTGTGTGGGTTTGAAAGTAGATGTTTTTAATTCTGGATTACTGAACTGAGAGCTTCATCTCTCTGTGCTTCCTACTGTGGACTGCTAGTATGCAGAACTCACCAATTTAAAGAGGGAACTTGACCTTTATTTCCACAGATAAAACAAATCTCTGTGGAAGTTCTGATGTTTGAGGAATCATGATATATACTTGAAAACCTGGAAAGAATATTATATACTTTTTTCCAGTATTATTGTGGTGACATTGTTTAAAGCAGGGACTAGTTTGAAATATAACTCTATGAGCCAACTATAATAATATAATAATAGTAACAATAATAGCAAACTTTTACTAAGCACTTACTATGTGTTAGTTTCTAAACTAGGGTTTCTCAACCTAAAAATTCTTTTTTTATTGTTGGGGGCTGTCCTATGCATTGTAGGAAGTTTAGCAGCATCCCTGGACTCTACCCACTAGATGTCAGTCATATTTCCCTTTTTCCATCAAGTTGTGACAACCAAAGCTGTGTCCAGACATTACTAAATGTCATAAGAGAAACGAAATCACTCCGGTCGAGAGCTCTATGCTAAGCATTTCGCATAAAATATCGTTTACATTTCTTAGTAAACCTTTCGGGCAGATACTCCACAAATAAATTAAGCAAAGAACAGAGATAATCACTCTAACTCAAGCGAAAAACAAAACAAAACAGTCAAAGTAAATTCCATCTGAGGCAATGTACCGTAACTACTGTGGACTAGAATGTGCCTTCCAGTTTAAAATATGGTGTTAATGTAATGCAGTCTTCTGTAAGACGTCAGCGAGAGTGTGGGTGAGAAGCCTGTATTCAAACAATTCAACATCAGTGCTTACAGTTCAAATACAAACAAAATAATGAAGAGCACCCATCTCTAAAGCAATTCTATGTCTCATCACTGACCATTTGCATATGGTTTCCTTGATTCCTCAAAAGATACAGCTACACATTTGCATATTTCTCTCTTGAATACTTTCTGAATACTTCAGAATAAGACACCACCACCACACTGCTCTCATTGTAATTACAAGAGAAGTCCTAACCCTAAATGGCTGGCAGATTTATGATGCAATTGCCAGTTTCCCTTTTGGCGTTGCACCAAAGAGCTTGAAAAAATGAATTATTTCCCTGAATCTAAGATACCATTGATTGCAAGACACAGCATTATGTTTTCTATCAACCACTAAGAAAGAAAACAAGTGCTATTAATTTAAATATGGCATTCCAATTATCGTTAAGCCCATCCTAACCACAGAGATGGTAAACTGTAAGAAACACAAGTAACTCAGGATTGATGAATGCATCCATTGAACTCATTCATGATTGATGAATTCTAATCTGATTATTTATTCTTTTCTTTTTTGATCTTCATTGTTTAAAAAAGTCTTCCTATAGGAATAGGATAACATTTAAAAATTCACTCTGGAATGCTTCTGTATCATGGGAATACAGAGCTTTCACAATTATCAAGATGAATCAAGAATTTGATACTGATTTTTGTCTTAAAATTTCATGGGCATGTAACCTTAGCTCTTCATAAAAATCATCTAAACAAATCAAATGTAAATTTTTGAAAAAAATGAGGATGTTTTTCAACAAAAGAAATGCTTTTATTGGAAAAATTTCCTTTACAAATTCAAGATTTTTAAAAAATGTAGGAGTAAAACATTCCACTGTAAACCTCAGAACATCAATTTTGAGGGAGAGACTATGAGGATTAGCATGGCTATACCAGTCTCCTATCCCATATTATGTATATCTTATTATTTTCAGACTTTTTGACAAGAGAAATTGCAATGATTATTCTCCCTACTTTTAAGATGAGATGACTAGAAAATAGCTACTAGCAAAAAACAGAGGGACGAGATATAAAATCTTCTAAATTCATCGTCAATGGATAACCATTACTCTTGCTTTAATATTGCTGCCTTAAGGATATTCCTATTTACCACCAGATCATTAGTAAGCCAATAATCTTTAATCATGCAGACCATCTTTTTCCATCAACCACTGGGTATGATTATTTTTACGTACATTTCTAAATTGTACAAATTGGATTTTACCTATGCAGCACCTTGTCTTGCCCACTTTTATAATTCATTTCTGCAAATCAAATCACGGCATTAATAAGCTGGCCACAGACCATTACATAACTGCTTGCATTTTCTACAAAGGTGACTAGACTTTTCTAAGCAATCATTTTGAACAGGTGCAGTCTTTTCTGAGGAGGCATTCTGATAATCCTATTACCTTATGTTCGGAAAAAAACCCCAGTGTTCAAACCTAATCATCACAGCTTTGTGAGCAATTTTAGACTTCCCATCAAGATCACAGGATACTGGAGTGAAATGTACTCTGTGTTTACAAATAAAGAGTGAAAGATTCTTTTAACAGTCTTTTTATTGAATGGAATTGGACTTTAAAATGAGCATCACTTACATGCTCTAAACTTAATATTCAGGGCAAGGTGCATATATATAAGTAGGGGCTAAGGAACATAAAGAAAAGTCACTTCTTTAAAGTCTACAAGAGGACAAGGTAATTAGTGTGGTATCTGAAATAACGTCAACTACAGATTTTTATATGAATCGAATAGTTTCCAAAAATAAAAGGACTGGAAGTTGCAGATGACAGTAGTCACTTAAACAACTATTAAGGATGACTAGTATGAAACACCTCTTTGAAAACTCATTCCTTAAGGAAGCTGCAGGAGGAACTAGCTCTGGCTGGGCACAGAGGCATTGAGTGTTAAAACAAAACTGAAAACAAAACATGATCATTGTGATAAAGGCCTTGAGAAGGACCAGACCACTCTGCTGGAGAATGATGCACACCATACTTTATATTTCTGGGAAGCTATATTGTGCTTCCCAGAAATGACAATGACAATGACATTGTCATTGACAACGACAACGGCTCGGAGCATTTAAGAAAAAGTTCACATTTCTACAGGAATTTTCCATCAGTCATGTTGAAATAGAGGATTCTCAACTCTTTCCCCTGTTAACACAGCTATCCAATGCTTCTTTGGGACCTTAGGAATCAAGATCCAGGCTCTGGAAGAATCAATTCTAGAGGCTACCAACCTTGAAGCTAGTTTTTTTAATTGATTCTCAGGAGTATCTGCATGATTCTCTGCTGCACAGGAGAACCACAAATTCAGTCAAACCTCATTGAATCGAATCAATGGAGAAAAGGAGCAGTACTGTATACGAAACATGTGAAAAGAAATTGAGCCTATTACTTTTAAGTAAGCACCTTCGAAAACGCTGAGAAAAATGTACAAGTGTGGAGTGACAAGATTTACTTTATAGAGTAAATCCCAGTGACTTTAGTATATGCATTAATTGTTTATAGGTAAATAGAAGTTTCCAGAGTTCCTTTTTGATTTCAACAAAGAAACCCAATTCCTGACTAAATTATCAAATGTTTAGAATTAATGGAGTCTAATCGTAATCAGTTTCTTTGGTACTTACCCCTCATCCCAATCTGATACACACATCACACTCATCTAAACAAATTATTATTCTTGAGACCCATGAGCTAAGTAGGTGGCATTCATTATTGCATTAAATCCTCATAAGAATTATCTGAAGTAGGCTCACGAAGGTTAAACAAATCACCCAAAGTCGCATAACTAGAACATGACGGAGAAATTCTCCTCTGTCCCCCACCTCTCTGTACACAAATGAATGCGCAGAGAAAAAGTTCCTGATACTTTATATTGACAGCCCTTTCTCTGAAAACCTCAAAGGTAAATTCAGACTCAATTCCTGCTAGGGGACCATAGTCAACTTTACTGCAATCTGAATTAGCGGTTCTTTGGTGAATAATAAAACAAATGGTATCAGCAAGGTGTTGAGGGGCTATTCTGTGCTAAACATCTAATATCTACATCTATTGTCATTTAGAATTAATCCTCACAACCACCCTACTATAGGTATTGTTATCCAAAGCACCAAGGGCTGAAGCCATTTGCCCAAGGTCCCACAGCTAATATATATCCTGACCAAGATTCTTCCCTCCCTGTCCCCCAAACCAAGCACAGGGACACAAGTCAACACAATGGTGTCAGCCATGTGTCTGAAGGTAATGAGGCAGTCGTAGAGGAGAAGCATTGCTCACCTGACTCCAGGCGCCAGCCTTCCATTTGGGGCATCTTCCTCCTCGGCACTTTCTGTGCCCATTTGGCTTAGCAAGGTGTTTACAGAAATCACTTTCTAAATGGCTTCCATCTTTTGCCAAGCAGTAAACATTTCGTTGTTTATGCCCTCGACCACAAGAGACAGAACACTGAAATATAAAGCAATGGCAAGGTTGTTTTTTTTTTCCTTTAATCACATGGACTTTGATAAAAACCTGTGTCGTGAGATGTTAAGATCATGCCTAACAAAAGTCACCATTCCCCTCTTCTCCAGAACCATTTTGGATAATATCTCAAGGCTCAACATAGAAGGAAGGTGACACTGGGGGGGGGGGGGGGGAGGAATGCCCATAGCATTACAGCAGAAATCCTGTATAGTGTTTTGGGTCACTCAAGAGAGTGAATAAATCCTGATCCTGATAATTTTTGCCAAAAATGAAACCTATGAACCTGAAATTACCACACAGTTCTCATTTTTAAAAGTCTTACTATGAATTAGAAAGAATTTCTTTTGCACACTCACTTCATGCAATCTCTGATCAAGATATTTCTACAACAAAACGCCTCATGATTTACTGATTTGGTTAAAGGTGCATTTCCAAAATACAACTGTGTCTAATTTCCTAATTAAGTGATTCTGATTTAAGGAAACTCTTCTACCATTTTTCAGAGGATAAACTCTCATTTTCCCAGTCCTTCGGGAAGGAGGTGAAAAAGACACGTTAGAAACTGAAAGGTAACCTAGCAAGGTAAGTCTGTGCCAATTTCGGGAGGGAGGCATTACCTTTCAACTCTGGTCTGCAGATTCACTGGACTGTTTTAAATGTGACCTTGTCTGACCACATCTAAGAAACTTGACTTTGATTTCAGATTAGGTTTCTCAGAAAGGTTTAAGAATCAAAGTGCCCATGGAGTCAGGACAAAAATTTGATATGACAGCTTCTTGCAGAACAGGCAAGAGGCTGGCCCCAGTGAGTGCACTCAGATATTCAACTTCCATTGCCTCATTAGCAATTACAGAAGTCATTACCACTTGGATCATAAGCTTGCTGGCTCAGGTTTTCAAGACACATTATTTCCCAATATAACATTCTTGCTTTTTAGAGGAAAATGAGTTTAAGAATGAAGAACAAAATGTGAAAATGTAATGGAAATAGATTTCAAATGTCATTTCCTTCTATTTAATATTTCTTCTTTCCCTCACTAAGTTTGTGATTTTGTTAATTTAAATTACCAAAGTGCCCTTTTATGCCTAATAGATAAATAGCACTATGTAAAACATGTAGCCTAATATCAATTCAGCCACTATTACCAACCAAGCATGCTCAAAGTTATACCATTCATAAATGTGTCAGACATGTTTTTCTAGTAAACACAAACCATTATAAAAATTTCAATAGTAGATAGATTTAAAATATGTATCTTAACAAGTTTGGCTATAACTTTTTACTTTGAGAGATGGATACATTGCTGTTTACATGTGAACCCTCATCTAAGGAGAATTATGATTTGGAGCAGTCATACTAGAAACCTTAATAGAGTATATGGAAAGAAGAAGCCTAATTTGAATATCTATACCCCAACCAAAATATCCATCATTTAACCTACAGTGTTTTGATATATGTAAAGACTTTGGAATATAATTCTAGAAGGCTTTTAGGATGACCTTCCTAGAAATATCCCTAAAATCCAGTGATCTAATGACTTGCACACAGGTATTCCCAATTATCAGTAACTAATTTTAATATTTAAAAATGTTACTTTGACAATACAATAAAATATAAGGACACAGTTAGAATTTGGTATATCATTTGTTTATTCAACAAAATTTATCAAGTACCTACAAAGTTCCAAGAATTTTGCAAAGCATTGAAGAGAGATTAATGAATAAAATTGATAAAGTCTGTGCTCACATGAAGCTTATAGACCAGTGAGGAAGACCAGCATTAATCAAGTGATGACAAAAATAAACATATGCTTATTAACTGAGATAGACGCTATGAAAGAAACAGGCTGGAATGGTTGGAAGAGGGCTCTCTGAGACATACCCTGGGGCTAGAGCATGCAGAGCACACAGGTCAGAATAATGTATTTGGATTTTATTCTGCATATAATGGGAAATCACTGAAAAGTTTTGAGTTGGGTAAGGTATGGTCTCATTTTTGTTTCAAAAATTCTACCTTGACTAATGAGTAGACAATGGGTTGGGAATACAGTGTGAGTGGAAACTAGAAAACCGCTCAGGAAGATATTGCATTTGTCCAGACTAGAGGTGATGGTAGCTTAGATTATGGTGCAGAGTGTTGGGGTAGGGAGGCTGATGGATTTAAGACATATTTTTTTTTTGAGGTAGAAATGGCAGTACCTGATGGATCAGCTATAAGGTGGAGGGAAGAAGACAGAGCCAGGGATGACTCCCAAGTTTCTGGTATGGCCATCTGGATAGATAAATGGCATTTATTGAGATGGGGAAAACAGCATTGGGGATCAAGGATATATTTATTTGTAGGAAATAGATTGGACTTAAATGATATAGAATTACGGATGGTAACACTGTTTGATTAGGGTGAAGAAACAGACATAGTTGTCTTAGAGTAATCAGATGAACATGCGTGAACTTAAAGCGAGTCCATCGCTCAGGGATAGTTATTTCAATATACAAAGAGTCCAAACAAACAAGCTGTCCCTTAATATGGAAAGGAAAAAAGGTAGTTGATAGAAATACTGATTTAATAATCTACAGTGGTTATTGGAATATATAAAGAGTCAGCAGTCTTCAGAGGTAGAATTAGAAAAGGCACAGCCTTCTCATATTCCTTATGTGCCAGGCCATGCCAAGAGCACTCTTTCCACTGGAGCAGAACTATTAGAAATCATAGTAGCTCCCTTTTATTGAACTCTTAGCATGAGTGGGAAACTGGGTTGAAAGGCACTGGCCTCTCTCATTTAGTCCCAACAGCAAGCTTGTGGCTCGGGCACTCTTATAATGCCTTTTTACAGATGAAACTGAGTATTAAAAAGGTGACATCACTTGCCCAGGGTTCAGAGCCAGAGAGCAGCAGAATTAGGCTTCAAGTATAGCAGTCTTTCTCCAGAGCCACCGTTTTCTTCCTTAAGCTACACTGAAGAAAGGGTCTGGTTAAGGAAACAGGCTGCTCACCTGTGCTTACCCAAGGCAACAACAGAAAGCATGGATCTCAGAGAAATGTTTCTCAAGACTATTTTAGAGATCTCTGATTCCTTAATCTACTAAGAAGGGAGTAGTTATGCAATGTTAGTATTTTGACTTTAAGACTTTCTTCACAACATCTTTGGTACCCTGGGAAGATGACACTGCATAAAGCAAATATATTAGCACAGACATAAAGGGCCATATTTTCCTTTGGCTAAGCCACACCTTGATTTTCTCTTGGCCATTTTAGTCACCCTTTGGAGCCTGCCTGATGCTACATGGTAAATGGTCATTTCTATTCACTGGTGACTGGCTCTTTGCGTGCTCACAAACGGGATTTTGCAGTTTGTAATGTTGGCCTGCCAATTCACCAAGGTCTAATCTCTCAAATGTTTGAGCTGTAGAGTATCTCAAAGATTATTCAGTTTATTTTACAAATTCAACATCAGAGAAAAGGAGACATGGCATCCTCATGGTCACACAATAAGGAAGGAGTAAATGAAGTCTTCTATGGGTTCCTGTACCTAGCACAGAACACTATTCAGTGCCAGTCACACTGGGGATTTGCGGCCAGGTCCCATTGTCTTGGTCAGCAACCATAGCTGACCAGACATATCGATTCTTTCTATTCCAAGTCAGTGATGCTCAAATGAAGCTAGCAAGATGGACATGGACTAGCAAGGCAGACAAAGATTCTACACCTCTGGCTTTGACAGATAGTAAACACCACTAGGAACAAGAGTGAGTATAGCAACCTCTTATACCAAGGTACCAGTTAAGAATAAGTTCCATGAGTTGGATGTGCATGGATGCTAGCAGAGGAAACAAAGGCTCACTGTCTTCACCTTGTTCTAAAATGCAGCATTTCAAGGCACAGGTTTTTGAGTCAAACAGACCTAAGCTAGAATGCCATCTGCCTTTTTACATTGGTTCCACTTGGGGCAAATGACTTAACCTTTCTCAGCTCAGATTTGTTTGTAAAATTGAGACAACAGCAGTCTCTACACTCAGTAGAGTTGTGTACAATTGAGACAACGCATGCAGGCAGAGTCCCTGGTGATTTGGCCAAACAGTGTAAACATCAACGCTCTATCTTTACTACTACTACTCCTACTCAGTGAAGTCTTTTAGAATATCTCCTTACATGGAGTTAAAAAGGTGAGTATTTTTTGATATTTTAAAAATTATATGTTAACTAATGGAACCTAAGATTAACTTTCTAACACAGGAGTTTGCTGGGTGAAGAAGGGACTTAATCTGGCAAAATCTCGCCCATGTGAATGAAGAGTTTTCTTTTCCAAAGGTCACAGAGAAATGCACAGAGCAGACATAAATGTTGAAAATTTCTCCTCTTCTGCAGTGCCCTTTTCACTCTTATAGATTATTACTTACTCACATGGCCTCTTCTAACCACAGAGCACAGAAAAACAAGTAAGGAAAAGAAAGGCACCATATCTGAATGCCATATCTCTTTTCTATTCCATCATTTCCCACTCGTACTTATAATCTCAAGAACTATTTATGTTTCAGATGTGTTTTTATTATATTTTTTCTTAAGCTTCCTGAAACACAGAATCGACATCAGTGATCACCATTACTAAATACACATCCACTAGGTTCCCTGCTCTGCTCAGCTCGACTGCGGGAGTGGTCACAGTTCTTTGTCAAAAAAAAAAAAAAAAAAAAAAAAATCTCTTTATTTGCGGGTGTGAACACATTTAGGGGATTTTTATAGGGCTTCTCCAACAAGAATGGCTCTGAACGAGGGCATCAGAGAAACAAAATACCTTAGGAGGAAGGAGAGGAAGCTTTGCCAGGAAACAAGAGCTGTGACTTCAGGGTGTAAAGCCGGTGTTGACAGGCCTGCCTGATGGCTGTTTATGTCCAGGACCACCATGGCACTTATTACCATGAAAAGGAGCTGAGAAAGCATGAGATTGGCAGGGAACACCGTGGATGAAAGCGGATGTGAAAGTCACGGTTATCCCAGCAGGATGAAGCATTAGGTCATCCTTCCATCTCTATTGCCCCCAAACCTCCAGGCTTTGCAGTGCTATAAAGGTCTAAGACCGTGGGAGGAAAGGAGCTAAGATTCACATGTCAACTCTTGGCACACACTCGAAGGTTGCCATCAATACTATAGCCAAGTAGGTGACTCTGCAAATGCCTTCTAAGGGAGACGGCAGGGCCAGGAAGATAAGAGGAGACAGAGAAAGACGCTCATGCCCACCACCTCTCATCATCCCCAAGAATTATGAGGCACAGAGCTCTCTAGGTGCCCCCTCCCAACCTCGTAATATAACAACTTTAAATGGCGGGGTGGTGGTGGTGATAAATTTTAACATTAAATATAGCAGCACATGAGATTAGCTGTGCAAGTTGTGAAAAACAGATTGGAGTTCTTTCTGTGTTGCATGAGTATAAATATTAGTTTTCTACCCATAAAGAAAGAACAAAAATCAAGAAAATCTGCAAAAGCAGCATCTGATGAATTCTCTTCCACATCCAGTGGCATTCCCAGGAAGCTGAGGCATATTACATCATCAGGCCCTGTTACTCCTAATGTGCCTTCCAATTCCCCATTCCCAAGCACAACATTTTTTCCCTTTGAAGATTATACATAATGATGATTTGTAACTGACTTCAGCAGAATAATGATACTGGCTGGCATTTTTTTCAGGAAAGAGGCAGAGGTGGTACAAGGACCCACATTCTGTGCTTGCCACAGGATTATCTATGAAGCCAGTACGGAAGATAGGGAGGGTAGTGAATGAGCTATTTGTTCTGGAATCCTTATTCTCAGCTGTTGCAAAGCTGAGTGAAGAAGTGTCTGAGGAACTAACTGGATGGACAAGCTATGGATGATGGGAATGGTGCCGAAAGTTTCTTGGCAGTCTGAAGGAGGGCTGTGACTGAAGGCCCAGGCAGGAGGGTTCAAGCCTACCTGGAGATGTCATTCTGCCAGAATATGACATTGCTCAGAACACTCATTCATGACTTATGCATTGTTATAGGCAGTCAGAACAGACCTGAGAAGCTTAAGTCACCTTTGGGAATTCTTCTGTAATAAAGTAATCCATGAAAGTTTTCTCTGGACTTTCACCTAACCAATGTCCAACCTTTGAACCATTTCCTTCTATTGAAGGACTAGTTTATAAGTCATCAGTCATTTAAAAGAAGCAGAACAGAGTTCATTTAATTGCATTTTCCAGTCTTGCTTTCTCTGCCTCTCTGGTTCTTTCTCCACCAACTTGGTGTGAAAGAAACATCTTTACATGCCAACAGGTCAAATATCTTAACACTGAAAAACTTATAACATTTTTTGGGAAGTGGTTCATGTAATTAATTTGCTTTTAGGTGAATATTAATTCCTCTCCAGAACTGAGATGTGCATTCATATCTGAGTTTGTATCAAGAGAAATAATTCTCAGCAGGGGAAAAAAGGTCACCTTAACCATTAATTAATTGAATTAGATGCTCATCCTCTAACTTTGCAATGCTCTATTGAGAGTTCAGACAGGACTGTTTGCTGTCAATATGCACTATTCAAGTCTTTCGTGGCTTTTCTTGTCTCCTCCTCCTGCTTACTTTTTGGTAAAGAAATGGCTCAAAAGTGCCACTATGAAAGGATGAGACTAGAATAAAGAGAAACCAGCTCAAGTGTAAATGGCTCACAACTCAGAAGACCTGGCATTAGAAATGGTTACAATTGTGTTTGGTAGTTTTCTGTGAATTTAAATTATTCCCATACTACTCTGAGGCTTATTCAAGTGGAAATCAAGGGTTGAGACAGAAGAAGGCAATAGTTACAAACTTGGTTTTGAAATCAATCAGATCTGATTTGACCAGTACTCTCTCCTCCTTTGTGACCTTATGCAAGATGCTTAAGCACAGCGAGCATATCATTCCAGGTTTGTTTAACAAGAGGTATGAAATGATGGTTAGTAAGCACTCAAACTTAACATGTCCAAAACAGAAGTCCTAATCTTTTTTCACCACTCTCTTCTTCCTATAGTCTTCCCCATTTCGATCAATGGAAACTCCTTCTGTTTGCCAGTGCACAGCACCTCGAGTCACTCCAACCCCTCTCTTTCTCTTACATGCCATATCCAAACTCCCAGCTGGTCGTTCAACATCACCTTAAAAATACATCAGAATCACACCACTCTTCACCACTCCCATTGTGAACATTCTCGTCTGGGCCACTATCTTCTCTCATTTGAGTTACTGTAATGGCTTCCTAATGGTTTCCCTGCTTCCATCTTTGTTCCTCCTGTAGCTTCTTCAAATTCAAAAGCCAGAATCATTCTTTTAAAATAAGTTCAAGTTCCTACTCAATCCTCCTCTACCTTCAATGGCTTCCTACCTCACTGAGTATAAGCAAAAGTCCCTCCAATGGTCTAGCCTTTTTTCCCCACCCCCATGATCTACCTCCATGTTCCTCTTCTTCAACTTTATTTCTAACTGAATATCCACCCTACCGCCTCTATCCCAGCCATACTGGCCTTCTTGCTATCACTGATACATGCCTGGTGTACTCCTGTTTGGGTCTTAACCTAAAATACTCCCTTCCTGGATGTCCATGTGGTTTGCTTTTCCCAAATCTCTACTCTAACATCACCTTCTTAATAGAGACTTGCCCAACCTCCTTGAAGTACAGTTCCCACTTCCTCTTCCATGTTATTTTCTATCCCTCTTGTCTAATTTATTTTTATCTGTGTCACTAATCACTTTCTTTCACAATATATAGTTTACCCTTTCTTTTTTTTTTTTTTTTTATAGGTTATCTCCCCAACCCCACTAGATTGTAAATTCAGTGAGTTCAAGGATTTTTGTGTGTTTTGCTCACTGCTATATCCCCAGTGGCGGAGCAGTGCCTCGTTTACAGAAAATACTCAAATATTCATGGAATACACAAATGAATGCATGAATCAGTGAATGAATAGTACCTATTAGAATCTAGAGTCTTTTATCTCACAAGAATTTTTAAGGACTAAGTAAATATTCCACACAATGCTCAGCTTACTGTACAGGCCAAATAACTATTGCTCTCTCCTATCTCCTGTGTCTCTTCAGTCCAAAACTGGCTAAGTACTTTTGTGGTTTAATATTTAATTCATAGCTACAGAACTAAATACTTCTCAGGGGACACAAAAGAGGAAGGTTATCTGAGAATGTAACAGAAGATAACAGATGGTAAGTGGCAGAAGCTAGGAACTCAGAATGCTATACTTCCCTGCAAAGGCGAGACTAACACTGAAAGTTAGGCTCTAAGCCCTCGAGACCACCACATGACCTGAGTGTTATGCATTGATTCTCCTTCCGAAGATGTCATCTGAGAATGGTACCGCTGCCAAATGAAAAAACGTAGACATACAGATTTAAAATAAACTACAATGAAAGGTGATGGACAAGCACAGGCTCTCTCTAGGCCAGGGATTATCTAGATCCCCTCTGTTTGGGAACATCTGAAAGCAAAAACTTGAACACTCACACTTGTGTTCCAAAACAGTGTGTCTAAGTTGGATCCTGATTTTTTAAAAAAGTTTCCTCTTATTTAGAAAAAAGGTCTTCAAAGCATAGGATATCCAGGACTACAAAACCAACGTCAAACCTGAGATTTTGTTAACTGAAGAGTGAATTTGATAGAAATGAATCATTGCCACCTTCCCGTGCACTCTACAAACTAGCCCCCATAAGCTTCTCCATTAAATGGGATAATTGTTACCCAAACATTAGGGTCAGGCCACATCCAGAAAGGTCTAGTTTTTGTTGTCCGCAGACCTCTCCCTAGAGCTGTACCAGTTACACCATCCTAGGGTGCTGTAAACGATCAAGGGGAAGCCGATCCTTTTCAGAGCTCTAGCCTGGGAACGCTAGGTGACCAAGCCCAATTTCTGAGTTCCTTTAAAAACCACTCAAAACCAAGTGCAGTGTTAAAATTGTTCTACTCAAAAATGCAAATATTCAGCTACCTCACACTTTTGATAAGTAAAATAAACAAAACCAGGAATCTGGCTCAAATCCCCTGGGTAACTGCTAGATCCTAAAGACTAAGCTTCTACGGCTTTTAAAATGCAGAGAAGCGCTAAACTGGTTTCCACTTGGGCAAGAGATTGCTTCTTTCATGTGTCACATATCAAAATCAGTATTTCCAGAAGTTTTGAAAGCCTTACTGGAAAGGCAGTAAGAAGGAATGGGGCTTGGGAGTCAGTCAGGTCTGGATCCAAGAATTACCGATTATAAGATGTTGGGAAACTTGCTTAGCTTTCCTGAAGCTTATTTTTAATGCCTGCATAATAAGATCCATTTTGCAAGAATTACATGAGGATTAGCAATAGTGCACATAAAATACAATACAGGGATTGGCTTCCCACAATAGCTCAGTAAATGGGGACCATTGTTATTACTTCTCCACTCCCAGTCAGAGCTATCTGGCCAACTGCAGATGGGCACCTTTTTGTGCCACATCAGTAAACATAAAACTGGCCATCATTTGGTGACTGTGATGTGGAGAATCTCATTCATTTAGAGAAGTGAGCTTTTCAGTGGTGGCTGCCTTCTCATTTATTTCGGGGAAACTTGCATGTGCCTAATTTATAGCCTAGAATCACAAGTAAGATTATTATTAAGTAAAAGCTAAAACTCAATTTCTAATTTTAAAGGGCTTTTTACATAGTTCATTAGTAATCTAAAGTTCCAATTAATTCTGGAAGGTGGCATCCACTTGCCTGAAGGAGAACCAAGACCTCTTCTACATTGGGCATCAGTGTGTGTGTCTTCCATCAAATAAAGTTTAAACATTGTGGGAAAAATCCAATATTTCATTAGTACTTAGACCCTATCATAAAATTTCTGAGGTCAATGACAGTGTCTTGGGCTCATTTTGCTTGCTTTTCTATCAATAAATTTCTTCCCCAGTCTCAATGCTTTGGAGTCATTTCTAGTGTTTATGGCCACTTTTGGTGACCTTTTTGAAGGAGGAGAATTGAGATCGATTTCCTTTCTAGGGCTGGGAGATGCATCACCTAAAATTTCTCTGACCCACTAATCTCAGAGTTGAGCCTGCTATTCTGAACTTGTATGAGTGTGTCTGTGCAGCGTGGGGGTTGGGAGTCAACTACATGGCATTCATCATCAGCAAAAACAAGAAAGATTTGCAAAGTGGAAAAGGGGAATTGTAGAGAGGTAGAACTTTAGAAACTTCTTTCCCAGAAGTTCATGTACTGAAAAGCCAAATTTGTTTCTCTATATCTGGAAAAACGGGTCACCTATGTATGGCTTCTTCTGATGAGTTAAGAAGGAAAGAACAACTGGTGGAGAAATAACCAGTGGTGAAAACTTGGTGATCTCTACAACGTAATGACTTATCTTACCTGAGAGGAGGGAGAAAGTAATTTTATAACCTCGGAGATTCTCTGACTTAGAAAATAGGGATTAGTATCAAACACATTTGGGAAACGCTGCAGACTATACTCGCCTAATCCCCACTAGAACATAGAAAAAAAAAAGTTTGCTGTAGGAAATCCATAGAACTATGGGGGTGGGGCTGGTATAAACCCTAGGGAACATTTGGCAATGTCTGGAGACCTTCTTAGTTATCATAACCAAGAAGATAGGCTATTGGCATCCAGCAGGTAGAGGCTATGAATGTTGGAAACATCCTACAATACACAGCCCAGCCCACAACAAAGAATTACCTCGTCCCAAATGTCAACAGTACTGCGGTTGGGAAACCCTATTGCAAACCTATTTATAGCCTGTGGCATACTTTCCGTACCACGCACCTTCTTAGTCCCTGGATAAAATGCAAACTAGAATTAATCCTACTTTTTAAAAGTACCCCAAAGAATGACCTAGATATTCAATTCTGACACCAATTCCTAGATAGAGCTGCACCAATACACGTGTGCAAGTTCTATGATGAATGAGGGAAGCATAGTTTGGGTTTGAAACACAAATTCAAAGAAACATGCACATATGAACTGTCAGCGCTATCAGAATGATCCCAAGGTATGACTGCTGAACTGACTCCTGTTTTGTTAGAAATGCCCATTCTCATTTAAGCCTTTCTTTCCAAATTTGGTCACTCTGTCCAAAGTTGCCATGCAGAGTACCTATGGATCACATTGGTCATGTTTATATACATTTATAACTCCTCCTTCCCCCTCCCAAAAAAGAATGAGTGACACTGCTTGTTGGTTTGCAAATTCAATCTGGTGAGACGACTTTGAGACCTTGAATTTTTAGCACATCCTTGGAAATCTCTGATGGTTTCCTGGGATCCTACGAAATATTTTATGGAAAAATTAACTCTCCAGAGAGAAGAGATTTCCTACAGCTAAGCAGTGTCATTCTGCAGGGCTTACAATTGTGCCCTCAACTTTGATTTTTGATTATGAGTCCTCCCTCTTTTCACCAGAGGTCTTTGCAGGGTTTCTCAGCCTTATTGCAATTTTAACATTTGGGGTGAGATAATACTTTGTTGTTGAGGACAATGCTCTGCATCGTAGGACACTTAGCAACATTTCTGGCTTCTAGTCACCAGATGCCAGTAGTACCCCCAACCCATCTGCGACAACCAACAATGTCTCCAGACATTGTCTACTGTTCCCTTGGGGGTAAAAATCACTCCCACTTGAGAACCACTGAATTATCCCCATGTTTTCAGAAAGTCCTTCAACAAACTCTCAAAACTGAATTGCTTTTAATTGACTCGATGGGGGCAGGGCATTAGAGCTTCTTTGTGGCTAGTGTGGTAAAGGGCCTGCTGAACATCACTCAAGAAGGTCCTATCTCATGCTAAAAGGGTTGGGACACCTTGGTCTAGCTAGAGAGAACATGACATGTACAACACGACTGACATTGGCAATGAAGATCCCAACTACTGTGAACAACATGCTCTTCTGGGACAGCACTTCCTCCCTGATTTCGTGTCCATGATGCACTACTGCTAACGGGTTCCCGGATTTTTCACATCCGATTAAGAGACAACTAACGAGAAGGACATAACGATTTCACTAAGAAAAACTGTAGGACAAACTGTAATGAAGGACTAGGTGAGCTGGTTGGATGAAGGCTTTTTATTAAGTGCAAGAAAAACAAACAGCACAGATTTTTGGAAAAACTCTTTAGTTTTCAAAGGAATGTGGGCTTTGACCAGGGAGCAGTAGAGGAAAAAAAGGGGAGTCTGCATATGGCCAAGTATTTACTGGAATTTACTGGCAAGACGTGCAATGAAAATCTGGATTTCCTTGGGGAAAAGGGAGCAAAAAACAGGACATTCCCAGAGGCCTTTCATTTTAGCTTTCATTTTGTTGGTTTGCAAATTCATGGGTGGGAGAGTGTGGAGTGAGGAAGGGAGGAGACAAGATAAAGTCATGGGAAAAAAGCCAATAAAAAACTATAAAAGATTCTTTATATTATGCTCTGGCTGGAGTATCCACTTTTATTATGATGTTACGGTGCATATCTGAGATTAAAAACAGCTTCATAAAATGTCTCAAAAAATTTTAAAGTCCTGAAATATATCCAGACCTAATTTTCACTTCCTTATGAAGTAAAATACACACTCTGGATGTATTTGTTTATTTAAGAAAACTTGAAAACCACTTATTTTGAAAATTTTCAAATTTAAAAAAATTGCAAGAACATTACAAAGAATTCTCTTACCTAGATTCCCCAGCTGTCAACATTTTACCCTACTTGCTCCTTCTTCCCTTCCTCCCTTTCTATATACACACATTCTAATATTATTTTGTCTTTTCCTGAACAATTTGAGAGCAATCTGCAGACATAATGTCTCATCATCTCTAAAACACTAGTTTCCCCAAATCGAGGACACTATCCTACATAAATACCATATAATCCTCCATGTCAGTATATATCACTATTGATACGACACCACTGTCCAATCCCATATACTTTTAAAAATTTTACCTTCCTACAAGTTAGCCCTTTATTTCCACATTTCTAGGCCAGTTTGATAAGGATTTCATGTCCTGAGTAGCTGGGATCATTCATTCATTCATTCATTCATTCATTTCTGTATCATTTATAATGCCCACTTTACATAAAGCATCAACTTTGAATAGTTGGCCTCTATAGCCCAAAGGAAATTAAGGTTTGGGGAATTAAATAAATTATTTGGAAAACAGGTATTTCACTTGAAACATGGAAGTATGTTTACATTCCTTCCTGTGTCCTAGCTAAGAAAAATGAATCAAATCCATTCTTTTTTCTCTGTTTTATTTTTCCTTTCTTCATCTTATACAGCTCCCAAACCATGTCTTATTATTTGCCTGCTACATGGACTGAGGAATACAGTGCTAGTGGGAGAATGAGGGTGAAGAAAGGAAGAGAATGTAAAGACAGAACTCAAAGTGGCTGCCTGTCCTACCAATGGGAAGGAATAAGACAGCATTGCCGAAAGAAGAGTTCGACTCCTGTAGCTTAGTTTTAGCTCAAGAAAAAGTTTGGAAGATATCTAAATGCATTTAATTTGTTTTATTACAACCTGAGAGTTCTTAGTGTGAGATAACTTTTTAATAAATTTTGATTTCATCATTTTTCATAGTTCATGTATAGCATAACAGCATATCGCATTCTACAACAAACTTTATCACCACATTTGCAAACCCCCTAACGGGTTTTAACAAAATCTAATCTATCATCTCGATTATCTACATATTTACCTAGATTCCCCACTTAGATTTATTACCTCAAGTCATTGTATTTTTCAATGTCGGAAATAACACCTAATGTGTGTTTAATCAAAACTAGATGCTTTTTTCTCCCTCAGAATCTTCTAGAAGGCCCAAATTTTGCTCTTTACTACTTGGTTTAATTTTAAGAGAAACAATTTTCTCATATTCATCCCCTTCCAGCTCTGAGCAAAATTTATAAATGGGTCAATAATATCAGAATGTTTCAAGTAGTACAATCTGGGAGGACAGAAAATCTTAAACTGTAGACATACTATATCCACAGAGGTTGCATTTCACCACTTCACCAAAAAACAAAAACAAAAACAAAAAACAGTAATATGAGAGGACTGTATCTGGGTTAAAACTCGTGGTTTGAAAGTCGGGATGTCTGGGGTTCAAGTGTGATTCAGATACTTCTCAGCGGTCTAACCTAAAACCAACTGGTTAACGTGTCTGATGGTGCTAAGTTCATCAAGTAGAGAGAATTAAATTAGATAATGTGGGTGAGTTGTTTCGCATAATTCCTAGCAAAAAGTAAATGCTTCAAAATGTGATTGTCAAAATAAAAAATCAAAGTCCTCCCTATAATTATGGCAGGAAATACACTGCAAAATTAAAAGAAGGAAAAACAGCTTTTTCGTGAATAACTGAAGCTATCAATTCATTTACTTCCTGAGATATTTCAGAGGACAGCTTCTCAGGGGGAATTATTTGAATTATTTCCCATTTAAGTGCACAGACACCTGGAGAGTAACATAATAAATTAATAACAGCTTCTAAAAAACTAATCACCTAAATGGTTTACAGTTTCATTCAGGACATTGACCCAAACAAACAAACAAACAAACTTTATCTGGCTACTGGAAAAGATAATTGTTGATATCATCAATTTGCAGCTATTATTGTTGCAAAAATTTTAATTTCTGGGGCGTGTCAGTATAGTGTATGAATGTGAAAGAACTCATAAGGGTTTTCTTAACACTGTGAAGGCTAGAAGTGTTTTTGAAACAGAGCCCTGCAAAGCTAATCTGCTCAACCTTCACCTACTGGGCTCAATAAATGTGTAAAGCTGCCTTCCTAAAACGTTTCCTTCAAAGAAAAAATGATCTCTTGGAATTCAAGCTTCTACAAGGTGGCTACCTGGTGTTTTCCATTTTTGCCTTCTCCTAAAAAGCATCAATCAAACCTCGCCCTTTCAGCCCACTGAACACATAAACATTCTTTCTCCTTAACTGAACTTACTGCCACGATGAACTTGAACTCTGAGATGCACAAGAGGAGCATTTGTTTTAACAGCTGCTTTTACATTGAGGCCCTGGAGTTGCTGCTCTCAAGACAGCTGGTTCTGATAGCCTCTCTTTTTATTGTCCTCGGTTTTTTCTAATGCCCAGCTGTCAGGGAACACCCACTGAAATGTTCTAGAACAAAGGCACAAAACAGAAGGGCTAGAGAATGCTGCTCAGTGCATACAAGGGCATCCTATGTAGGGAACTCTTACATATGGATACAGGGTTTTCCTCTCCAACTTATTTTTATAAGTTTATTGACTTCTTTGCTAGTTTATTGTTAGTTGTTAAAGATGCACTGTTGCCGGAGGCAGCCCTGCTCAATGTGGTAGCCACCAGGTTGTTTGAATTTAGGGTAATTAAAATGAAATACAACTGAAAATGCGCTTCCTTGCTGAATTTAGCCACATTTCAAGTGTTCAATATTAGCCATATGTGACTAGTGGCTTCCATATTGGAAAGGAAAGATAGAAAACATTTCCATCATTATAGATAGTTATTGGGCTGCATTGGCCAAAGTATAACCTTTCTCTGATAGGAGAAAACAGGATGCAGAGCTGGCTAAGAATGATGGCTTTGTAGTTTCAGCTTATATTTATTATCTTTCATATGACTTCTTGCACAGTCTTTTCTTGGCTGCCAATGTTTTATAAATTTCTGGAAATGCTAGTTGTGGTCACTTAAACCATCCATGAAATTGACCCCAGTTTAGAGGAAACAATAACAACAAGAAGCAAAGGTGGTGGTGTGGCAGTCCACGTATTCCAGATCTTTTTATTGGTGCACGTTAAATAACAAAGGGAGAAATTTATTACTGGCCACAAGTTCCCACACTGTGTGGACTGCGGAGCCCCAGCAGGGAGAGGTAGAAAGCCAGGCTCTCCACTTATCCTGGCTTTCACACCCCCGAACTCACATCTGGGTTCTAACAGAAAAGTGAACAGAAGCATATTATCTGCTAAGAGGTTTTTAAAGGTTCCATGCAATCAGCCAGGGAGCATTTATCCCTGAAAATGATTGGGCAATAGGTACATTTAAAAGGAAAGATAGGATCGATAATTTATATTTATTAAACAAAGATCACTGCAACCATGATGTGTTGCACACACACGTATATGTATATATCCTAATATCAATTTTTATTTTTATTTTTATAGTTGGAGTGAGGCTAACAGGAAAAAGAGTCAGTTTCCTGTGTATAGTTTTATTCCTCTAAAACCAAATTTTCTCTTTCTCTACTAAAATAAATGGCTCTGACTTGTAAACTGCTATATCCTGAGCACCTAGAACAGCGCCTTGCTCACGGTCGTCACGTAAAAAAATATTTGCTGAAAAATTAATGACTTTCTTTTTTAAGGAACGACCCAGAGTATTTTACTCCCTCTTCATAAAATAAATCTTCTTTAACTGCCTTTACCAGTCAAATTTCCCTGCCAGCCAATTAGACCTGGATTCAACCTCTGCCTCCCACTCTGCATTCAAGAGTTTCCAATCCTTTCCATTGCAGAAGGGCAATTCTTTGACGTTAGTTGGTGTGAAGACTTACACTCCTCCTCAGAATCTAATAACCCTCCAACCTCTGTCCCCTATTCCCAACTTCGGACTTTTTAAAACTGTAAAAGTATAAATCTGTCAAGCTATCATGAACTATCCTCTGTCAGAAGGGAGGGACAGAGTCCCTGATAGGTATACAACCACTGTTAACGCTAAAAAAAAAAAAAAAAAAAAAAAAGTCCAGGTAAGATTTATCTCCATTGAAATAAATGCAGGCCAGTATTTTACTTGTTTAGGACACATTTTAGATCAATGGTTTATAGAGTCTTAATCTACACCGAATTCAGATAAATTTAGTGATTTCATATGTTGTAATGTTTTGGTTAAAAAATATCTTATTTTTTATATTCCATATCGATAGAGACAAATGTTTTCTATTTCTTTGTTAAAAGGCACTAGCAGTATGATTAAGATATATATTTGTTAGTAAAACATCTTATATTTATAAAAAAAATGCATATGCATTTAATGTGATATTCCTTACGGTCAAAATCTTTATATCATCCTCCTAATCTGGCTAATGTGATATCTTTTAAATGAAAGAGATGTGTTTTGCCATTCCTTAAGCATAACCAGTTGTTTGAAGTGTTCATAACTATTGGTTATGAGAATTTATCAATAATAGTAATAAATTTGGATTTCCTGTTGTTGGCTTCAAATGGACGGTATCAACATTAGCTCAATAATGTTAAGGTTAGATGAGTTTGAAGGTTAGGCATACCTTTTATTGACTATAAACAGGACTTTAAAAAATTCACTATGAACGTGGGCTGTTTCTTTCTACCAAAATAAGCAGGATTAATAGTCAGTATACTGACATTGAAGTCTTCATCACTAAAGCAGATTATCACATAGTCAAACAGATTCATAAAAACACCTCCCTCACAGAGTAACATGGGTGCTAAATGTGATGTGTATTTGCTTAACTTGGCTTGGTACATAATAAATTCACAGTAAAAGTTAGCTATCATTGTCTGCTTTGGAGAAGTTTTTAGTCTCACCTTATAAAGTTATAAAGTTATTATTCTCACCTTATAAAAATGTCAAACTCTTATAGGGACTCTTTTATTTTGATCCTTTCACCCTCAATTACCATAATAAACTACAGTGCAAAAGGGAGGCTCAGTAGGGGAATGTGGAACCAGTAGGCATCTGCGGTCATCTTTATGATTTATAATTTTTTGAAAAGTGCAGGCTCTTTTAAAACTTCCAAGTTTATTGTTATAGTATTTTCTTTATTATTCTTCAATCAGAAATGCTTTCTGAAATGTAATGTGGGTGAACAAATAACAGAATTGACAAATGTTAAGTCTTTTACAGTTATCTGAACACAAAGAATAAAGTGTGATCAAATTTATGCACTTTAGGTTAGCTTTTTCCTATACCTAGTTCCTTTCACATATATAGAATGATTTCTTCTAATCACTTGCTTGTCTTCTGGCTATATTTTATCATTATCTACAAATTCAATAAATGGTGCTTTCATATTTCATAGTTGAGACTCAATCAATCAGGACAACAACATTAGAAAAGGAAGAAAAACAATGAAATGGTAAGCCTCATATATTTTTGTTTATATCACTAAGTATCATTTCCAATTCAGAAATATTTTTTAAAAGTATCCCTTTAGAATATACATTTTAAACTATCCAATTACATGAACTTGCCATTTGGCTACTCAGATTTGGGACAGGGATGGTACAGGTTGAAGGGGATATACAAAATTAAAACGTATCCTTTTAAAACCAAAAGAAACATAAACATGCATTTCTAATTCACACAGCCTAGTTGACTTTACAGTCTGCTAATAAACACTGATTTTTAAACATTGTATATAAAATTAAATAACATGGAAAAATAAATTATGCTTTATTATATAAACACATAGAAATCTGTACTGCTCAAAATATTCAGATAATACTAGGCTTGGCTGCTTAAAACTGTATTCAGAAAATACAGCAGTAATATTTACAATCTTTATTTTTGCTAGAGAGAGATGCTGTGAGGTGATAAGATACTGATGTCAGACATTTTCTCTTTCTACCTACAGGAGCTGCAAACTTAAATATAAAAATGAGGTAGACAAAATTCATAAGTTGGCCAGGCAGAAACAAACGCACAGTTCTTTAGTGAAATCATAAATTCTCATTATTCGGGTAGACAAGCATTATTACAAAGCACCTAAAGCAAAGCTCAGAGAACACTTTTAGGTTTGTCATGAAAAACACAAACGAGCAATTTATCTTAAGAAGAACCACAGTCTCCAAGATTATCAGTTAGCAGATACCGGGAGCCATGGAAAACAGGAACGCTACAGGACCATCTTAGATAGGTGACATCATTCACCCAGGAACCTTTTCTTACTTTAATTATCTTGATGAATCAGCTTACTCTACAATGCTGCAGATATTTAACTGCTTTCTGCTGTGTTTTGACAGTAAAGAGAGCTCTCTTTCCAATTTATCCCTCCAGTCAGGGGACGTGTACATTCACTATTCAGTCTGCTTCTGCAGACTGGCTACGGCAGCTGACCAAAAGCCATATCAGTGTAAGAACCTTATTTCAAAAATAAAACATCACCAACTAAGAATGCAAGGACACACTAAAAAGAAGGCAGGAAAGGCTGAATTTTTGGAGGATGTTTTTCACAATCATGATTTTTAAATCTGCAGTGACTTGAGGCAGTACTAAAGATCTAAAACAGGTACTTGAGTCCTGTGTCCACAGGAGCTTTATTCTAGAGACTGGAAGCCGTGCTAACAGCAGCTTGGAGTTTCTTTCCTAAATATTGCTCCTTAGTAACAATTGTTGAACTAGGTTCTCTCCATTTTGACCTTGGAAGAGGCCTAGTCATATAGCAGCGGTTGCTCCTCGACACTATCTCCAGCGTGGGAGTACTTGGGGAGAAAAAGCAAGTGGCTGAAGGACTAATTGTTACCTTTGGTCTCTAGTAAATCTGCTTTCTGTTGAAAACAGTATGTTAGCACCTCAAATATATTTTTTGTTGTTAATTTCACTGTCAGTTACAATGAGGAAGCACCATAGAAGTGGCTGTATGGCTATGAACACAATTCACTGAGGTATGCTGAAATTTAGAATTGCTATGAAATTATACTAAAGCATCCACAAAAATCAACATAAAAGTAAAGTTAAAATCCTACAGTAAGAATCTGAATGATTGCCCTCACACACATATTTAAGAAATATATTATGAATGTATCTATTTAAATAAAATGCTTTTGATTTAATTTTTTAAAAAATCACCATTAAAAGCCTTGCAGGAGTGACCTTGCTCCAAGACTGCAGAGGCATTTAAATACGTATCTGAATAATGATCACTTTACAAAGAAAGCACTAAAATCATATAAGTTGTAAAAATATTTGAAAAATCCATGCGTTTGCTTCTGTGTATAGCAGATCATTAGAAATCTCTCTTTCTCGGTGTGTTTCAGAAAACTGTGTGCAGGCACAAGAAGAATGACTATAATAAACAAACAAACTTAAAGTCTTCAATTAAATTAAATAGCAGATCATTTTTTAAGATTTGAGCATTTAAGCTCTTAAAATGCCCATGGGAGAGGGTGGTGATCCTGTGTAAAAAAATTGAGTTGTATTTAGAAAGCGTTCAAGGACGAGAGTGCTGTGGAAACCAATACATGTATTCTATATAATGTATATTGTACATATATACTATACAATATACAATATGTATTATATTATTGAATTATATTATATATATATATATATATATATATATATACATACACACACACCCTCTCTGAGGGTTAGGAGTTGTGTTTTGGTCAAATAAAAGAAACAAAACTTTTTAGAGAGCTAGTAGACTTTTTGAGACATAACTCTGCTGTAGTGTTGCTGTTGGCTGAGCAGGCAGAATGAAAATACAATGGGAGCCAGAGGGAAAATTTTATGAAAAATAATAGGTAATCGGTGATTTAGAGAAGATGTCAGAGGATGGTCCTGACATTCTAAGGTTATTTCCAATCTTTTTCAAAATGTTCACTTTTGTAGACAAAATGCTCTGGGTGAATTATATATCTGACTCAGTGGTATTTGTCAAGTTCTTGAATAAAATCCTTACAGCCCAGCTAAATAGTACCAGTTGAGATGATACTCTAAATTCTTCTAGATTTCTACTTAATAAAAGTACAGTTGTTATATAGCTAGTGTTCTACCTCCAGACACCATCTCAGACACTGAAACCCTTGACTATTAGAAATGTCAACAGGTATTAGCCATGTCACATCAGTTAATCTGCTCTTTAGCTGGTTTCAGGAATGGTTTAAGACTTTTCTTCAGAACAACATTAAAAAACCTTCTGGATATGAATTAATATAATATTAAATTCAGGTTCAGTGTAATTAATGTATTTACAGGAATATTTACTGTGTTTATATGCAACAGCCCTAATGGCTCCACAACTTATGGCACAACTTAGCCAAAGTATTGTTTTGACGTAGCTGACCTTTCTGTTTGCCAAGAGCTGCCCCAGACATTTGTATAGCATCTAGAGTGGCAAACCTGTCTCACAACATCAGTAAGCGGATAGCAAAGGAAGCCTAGGACCAAAACAAAAATGGTCTCAAAAGGGCTTTGTGTCTTGGTAGACGAGAGAGAACATTTCAGACATTCTGAAAAGCACCAGGTTACTGAGTCCACTGTTGGCCTTCAGCATTTTCCAAATGATTACAGTCTATTTTATGGGTAGCTTTGTGGTGATTGTGTTGAGCTGTACCCGAGTTACACAGAGGCAAATTATAGTCACTGAAGAAAAAATTGCTTTGGCCTCAATAAGCAGATATCTCCCCCAAAAGGTCAAAACCACCATAACTTACAAAAAGAGAGCATGACTGCTATTGAATTGTCTGCTTAAATCACTCTGGAGCTTAATAACCACGTGAAGTTATTTAGTATCTTAAAAAACAAAGAAAAACAAAAAAGAAAAAAAAAAGAAACCAAATATATATAGTCTAGTTCTTCTAGGAAAAGAAGCTACTTCTTGGCACTGGCACCAGGCCCATATGAGGTACATGTATTCTGTAAAGTCACTTTGGCAATATCGTAAAAAATTAATTCTGTTGTTTGTCAATATGAAGAAAATAACAGACTGTTGATAGCACAGTTTCAGGGATCCCCTGGCAAGTATGACAGTTATCTGTTGCAGAGGAGTGCCCTAGAATACCTTGGAATTGGGTATGTTAGTTAGATAGTTTGGTTAACAAACATTAATAGTTAGGGCCGTACCGAACTCCAAGGGCCAGTACTCCATGAAGCCTCTTGAGGACAAGCATGCGTGTTACACTGCTCACGATCTGGAGGCTTATCAAGAATTTCACAGCTCAAATCTGGAAACCGTTCACCGTTGGGCCGCTGACAGACCACCAGTCTTGTTCGCAAACCTCCACCACACAGCTTAGTGCACTGGAAAAAGGGAAAGGAAGGCTGCAGTTATTCTGCCTGAACAGCCAATGGCCGATTTTCTTTTCCTATAAAAAAAATTTCTTAGCTGAACTCCATTATAGCACAGGGCACAACTATGCTGAATTATCCAAAGTAATAACTACAACAGACTGGAGCACTCCACCTTAACGGTAGTTATTATTTCCTGAGTGCTTCCTCTTCACCTGTACTAAATGCTCTAATATATATTATCGCATCAAGAGGAGAGTATAATCAATCATTTGCCTCATTTTATATATGGGGCAACTAAGCTTAGAAGAGGTTAATTAATTTGCTCAAATTCAATTCAAATAGCAAGTGTTTGGGATAAGATTATAGTATACAACACCAAAAATCAAAACAAACAAACTAAACACCTAGTACCAAGTAAAGAAAAGAATGATTTAGCCAGTTTTATTTTCTGGCAACAACTAAGAAGTTGTCACCAACCTTTGGCTATTCTGTGACTCCAACCTCCACAGACCTTTATGACGTTAAGATATTTTACGCTCTCTCTAGTTAGGATAACTATGACTCTACCCTAGGATGAATAAACAGTGTGGTGGGAACATTAGATAATGTTCTGACTCCTGGCTAGATCCAAACTTCTAAGGCAGGAACAAGTTGTATTTCTTGGACAGCACTGCTGTGCTCACATCCAGGAACACTGACATTTGGTTTCCCTGCTGTGTCAAGGCCAGATCTCCCACGGCATTTGGAATGATCTGGTCCGTGCTGACAGCAAGCATCTCAGTGAATGCGTGTACTCTCCTGGCTTCCAACCAATTACAGAAGCTTAATCATGAGTCCCGCAGGACAGAACTTTGTGAGGAGTTTTGGGAAACCCACAATATATGAGTCTCAAAGCCTGACTCTCCCTTCCTGCCTTTCAGCCAAGCTCTCCAGAATGACGTACTGTCAACAAAAGTCAACAAAAATCTTTGCTATGACTGCCGATGACTACTGGGTTATGTGTATGAAACCATGAAATGTGGACACATAATTTCGGTTAGCCAGGAGTGTGGACTAATGTGCCCATCCATCTCATTTGTCTTTTCCCCCTCTTGGCACTGGAGTCTCCAAGATGTTAATCCTTATATTTTGTTTTATAAATTTTACAGTCAAGACAGAACAACTCAACAAGCTTTAAATATGTGCTCTCCCTGTAAATTCAAGAGCAGAGAGATATATTCTTGGTTAATGAAATACATAACAATAAGCACACACACCCTACATGTAATAGTGGCTCAGAAGCCCATTTAATAATGGAAATACTATTGATAATAATTATTACTATATTTAATTATCATTTTATCTTAGCAGTTAACTTTGATTGAAGGCTATATGCTAGGCATTTAACAAGCTCTGTCTCATATAACAATCATGCATACTATCAAGTTGATGCCATTATTATTCCCACTTATAGAAGAGGATATAAGATGTTTTGCAAAGTTACATTATTTGCCAAGGCCACATGGCTTATCTTTTTTTCTGGTCCAAATACTCTATTGCTCTTCATGGATCATAGTAGGCAACTCTACAAAGGTCTAAAAGGTAACAGCTGAAGAATTTTATTATTAGAGAATACACAGAATAAACACTTCCATGCTTAAAATGTGTGACTTTTGATAGGAATAACAGCACCTATTTATTCTGGTTTCATCAGGGATTTAAAATAACGGGAAGCATTATGCCATGAGAATAAGGGTGCATCACAAATACCCCAAAACTATGAAAAAGATGGCAAAATTTCCATTGCTTAATTTCATGCATATTTTCAATCACTTTAAAAGCATCCATTTTTTAATCAGTAGAGGTTAACAACTTAAATTAGCATTTATCTGCATTCTTTCCTAATTTTCCTCTCCTATATATTCAAGCTGTCTCTGGAATAAATGTACTTTTGAAATAGTCCAGAATTAAGACAGGTTTCCTAGTTAATTCCAAATAAAGAAGCTTTAACTAGAGCTAGTTCTTCTTCCTTCAAATTAACTGTGAACAGTAATATAGTTTGGGCAGCAAAATTATTCTGTGTTTTTTCCAAAAGACGTACAGACAGACTGTTTACTCTCACCTCTCCCCAGTTACCATAAGCCCACTGAGGACAAGGGCCAGATTCACAGGCTCTCTGCTCATCAGGTTTGATTCTCTCCACACAGTCATTTGCGGTGTATCCGTTTTCATCCTGACACACAACAACACGCCGCTGGGACCCGCCGGCACAGGTACTGGAACACTGAACACATCAGACATCACACAACAGGTTAATCCCCACTTCGATCTCCATTTTAGGATCACAAAAAACAGCTTATTGAAAGGTCAGAGACAGATGTATAGAAATCGTCCACGACGGACAGAAAGTAATCATGAGAACTTTCCTTCTGTGGGGTTGTTTAAAGTACATGTCTTACTTACAATCAACGCACAGAGGACAGAAATGTGGCTTCTCCTTTGCACGCTTTATGCCCTCCGTAGGTGTTCAATAAGTGTGTAATGAGTGATAACGTGTTGTGATTTCTGAAGCAGCCCTATTTATACTCCTCGTTCATCCTCTCTGCTTCTTTGAGAGGCACGCAGGTGTTGACTTCTCTTTCAACACAGGGGTCAAATTACATGCTTAACAAATAGCCCGTTGTTGAAATTAAGCTTTCCTATGAACTTATTCAATTACCCAAGAAAAGCATCATGGAATGTCACTTAGCCATCATTTCCTCACAGGTAATGTTCCCTTCTCTCCCTTCATAATAGAGTCTACTTTTGTAGCTGGTGACAGCAAGATTTGTTTTCTTTCTTTACGTATATTGACAAACCTCTCTTCAGGTGCACATTCAGTCTAGCACTCCCTTGCATGGTTGTCATAGAATTATGTTTGCATTTTAGCTAATTTCCCACACAAGCTTCTCATGGCTTTCTTATTTATCTACATCTTGAGTGTTTTTTTCTTTCCATAACTTCCTTATCTTTTGAAACCCAATGTGTTTGCTGCTATCCTTCACTCTGACCCTTAACTTGTAGAATCAGTTTGCTGAAAAATAACCATCTAGTCCTCAAAGCCATACAATTCCCATGAGTTATCAAGTCTCCACATGCATTTGCAACAATGTTTTGAGTTCGTGGGTTTTGATGGCTGATTTTTGCTTTCTATCAAATCTCAGCTTACACCAGTATTATTTAAAAATACCTGCAAATACAGCGTCTTGCTGGTCAACTTCTTCCATGTAAAGATGTGAATATATTTTTATTATTATGTTGGACGCTCATCAAATTATGAGTGATTTAAATATATATTGGATTTAATTTTAAAATGTAGAGCATGAAAATAAATTTATGAATTCTGTCTAATAAAATATTTAGGTAATTTTTGACTCAGGTAAATGATTTATGAATTTTGTCTGAGAGAATATTTAGGTAATTTTTGATTTAGGTAAATTTCGAATGTTTTAAAACATTAGGCCTTAAATCTCTGATAGTTCTGGTATACTTACTCTAAACTTGAAAATATTTGTTTCGTACTTTAAAAAAACACTTAGCACATATTAAGAACACTGAGGACTATTATTTTAAATGTTTGGAGATCTGAATTTAAAACATTAAGAAGGACCTTCTATACTGTAAAGAGCTTTAGAATATATATTTTGGCCCTTGAGTTTTCCCTTCATAATACAATCTTGTATTATTTCTTTATTATGTTTCCAGTGAGGAAAGCTCCTTGAGAGAAGGCTCAGTGTCATAACTTGTGTTCCTGTCAACGCTTACCACACTGGTCATAGATTTATTGCCGGGTCCAATTAAAGTTTCTGGAAGCAACGGCCCCATAAATCACATGCTACCCTCTCTTCAACATGGCTGACTGGATACCTGATCCAAGGCCAACTAATCCACTGGCTGCCCAGTGACCAACCAGATGCTTCCTACTGAGGCTCTGACCAAAGTGATGGAGACAGTACTCAGTTGGGGTCAAGCAATTGAACTTCACAGCCCTGAAATTGCATGGCACAGTTCTGAACCCAGGGTCATTTTGGGTCTTTATACTCTCGTACACAGGTGAGGTATTGTATATCATCTTTCTCCAGATCTAATTTTGTCATTCTTTGATGGACAGGAATTCTTAATTCAGTGTCTCTGTTGCAGAATTTCCCTCTGAACTTCTGTTGTTAACAATTTTCCTATTGTCTTTAGATGAGATATCTTCCTAGGTAAGCATTTCTTTAAATAAACCCTGCACCTACCATCTACATTGGACAAAACAAAGAAAAATGGCCTTTAGAGAAGCAAGAGGTGATGACATCTCTTTTTCTTATCTGCCTAGTATACTTCTCGCAGCCCAGTTCTCCTTGAAGGAACCATTCCTCCTCTCCCAGTGGAAGCCACCTTGGTGGGGCTGTCTATTAAGATACTCTGCCCTTCTCTGGTCAAGTGGTGGGCAAGTGAAACAAGCTGGACAAATCAGACTTTCTTGGAAATTTAAATCTGAATAAAGTAACTCAAGAGAAGTTCAGAGTTGAAAGGGATTCATTAAGGCGTCTTTAAAAAGTTATCTTTCAGCTACTGTTTCATCTAGATCAGGATTTGGCAAACCACAGCCTGGGGGCCAAATCTGGCCTGTTTTTAAAAATAAAGTTTTATTGGAACATAGCCATGCCCACTTGTTTATTGTCTATGCCTGCTTTTGTGCTGTGGCAGCGAGCTAGTTAGTTGTGACAGAGACTGTACAGTCTACATAGCTAAAAATATTTACTATGTGGCCTTTTGCAGGAAAACATTGCCGACCCCTGGGCTAGATCTCTGAAGATGCTTTGGGCTCTGCCTGTACTAAGGCTACATGAACAGATTTGTTTGTTTTGCTTTCACTTGAAAGAGGCAGTTTTTTTTTTCTTTTACTCTCAAACAGAGACCTCTAATAGATAAAATACAAAAACAAAACAAAACAAAAAAACACACACCAAAAAACCAACCAACCGAACAAACAAAAAACCTCAGAGATGGTTCAAGTTTATACAGAAATCTATTGTAAAATGAGGCTCTTACTCAGGAATCCACTACGAACTTTAGATTCCTATTCTCTAGTGTTTATGATTCTTTGCTGGCTTTCCTGCCATGGAACGCAGGAAGACCACATGCAGTTTGTGTACCGCATCAGGCAAGGATGCGTGTGCATTCCACACACTCCTGGGAGTAGGTCAGGCACATCAAGGAAGGACTGAAAAATCAGTGTCCAGCTTCAGCCTCACTTAACTTAGAAAAAGAATCCCCGAACAACAACAACAAAAAAGGCACAATGGGGAAAAGAACAGTGTTGTCTGTCGCTACAAAAAGGTTACCTAATCCTCCCTAATTGGGAACTCTGCCCGAGGGCAGAATCATTCAATCTTAAAGGACTGCATCATCCCCAAAGGTAGCCCTAAATAAGACTAGCTTTAAAATGTGTTTTAAAAAATTTCTAGTGCTATCCTTAGAACATACATGTATTAGTTTTGAATTCTTTCAAACAGAGAAATGTGGGACACTTGGTGATTACCTCACTTTTTAATTTCTTAGTCACTTTTTAATTTCTTAGAACCAAAATCTCTTCTAACCTAGGTGAAGGAAGACTTAAAAGCAAGAAGCAAGCGAGGACAATGGAATGGAGAAGGTCCCCCGCAACTTGTCAGATGCTCTGCATACAGCCAGCACTTGCAGTGGAGCAAATACTCAGTGGCTAATCAGAATTCACAGAAAATCAAGTATAATTTACTAAAACATAACCATGGTGAGAAATGGACAGCTTCCTTCTAATGCTTTGTAGTTTAGAAATAATTAAACACTGTTAGCAGGACTAGAAGGAAACTAATAGTAAATAATTAAAAAGAAGACCTGGGAGTGATTAGCAAACCCCTAACTTCTCATGCCTACCCAGAAGCCTGTATTTTCTTACCTCTCTTGCAGTTCCATTTGACATGTACAGTATTCCACATTACAATTTTTTTGGGGGGAAAATTATTCAGCAAAAAACAGAAATATTCAAAAACATATTTTCCCTTTGAATACTGAATATTTTTCAAGGTCATCCTATTTGAAGGACAATGGTAATGATGAGAAGGGTAATTGTTGACATCTATTAAGGTCTCACTGTCAGGTAGAGTGCAAAACACTTTAATTGCATCATTGCATTTAATTCTTAAAACCCACGAAAACCAGAATTATGGTTAACTTTGTTTTACAGTTGAGAAAACTGAGGCTCAAAGAGGAAAAAGGACCTGTCAAAGTCCACAAGTTATGGTACTTCTTCCCTAAGCACAGATTTTACCTAGACTAGTGTTTCCCCCCAATCCAGGACAATGATCTACTAGTACAAATTACATAGCAACCATGCCACTTTGAGGTTGCACTCATCTGGAAAACAGCAAGACGGAAACTGACTTTCATTAAGAGCTCCCTTTCAAAAAAGTTCCCTTGCCCTTTTAATTTCTCTACAAGTGAGAACTGCCTGTTGCCTCCAGGCTCAATCATCATGGCCTTCATGGTACCTTCCAGAAGGCCACCTGATCATGTCTCCCAGCATGTCACCCCTTCCTCCACCCAGTTAAGGTTCCTTATGGGTGCATGAAAACAGCATCATGTGACACCTTGTCAGGGACTGCAATTAACCCACTGTGGTTCACCCAAAACAAATGGAAATGCATGTTAATCCCTTGTGAGAAAAAATGCTCTAAGGGTGTTTCCAGTCTGTTTTCCTCCAAAAGGTGCCTCTAGCGAAAGGGAAGGAAAATTAGGAAAAGACCTCTGTAAGTACTCACTGCTCCCCAAGGGCCAGTCCTCCACTGGTTTCCACCGAGCACATGGGTGCGGCTAGGGCTGAGGCTCCTGGGGTGATAATCCTCATTTTGGAATGGGTGCTGAGCCAGGCCACTGTCTGGGGTCCATTGAGGGCATGGTGACATGGAACAGTCCTGGTTGGTTTCTGGGATATAATCTGGGTCACACTCACTCTGATCAATCACATGGTCACTGTAGTTGACACATACCACTTGCCGGGTTGCTCGGCCTTGCCCACATGTCACAGAACACTAAGTGGCACGTTCAGAAAAAGGTCAGAAAAAGAAAGAATCAGTCATTTGGCAGTTATAAATTCATGAACGTGCATTTCTTGTGAATTCCCCACTACTTGTCCAGCTGATCAGGTCAAAAACTTTGGTGACAGCTTTGACTCCTCCTTTTCCTTCCCACTCCACAGCCAGTTCATCAAGAAATCCTGTCAACTCAGTGTTCAAACGTACCCTCAACTTTTCACCACCTCCACCAACACCTCCAGTCCACGCTATCACCTCCCTGGTCCAAGCCATTACCCTCCCTTGCCAGGAGTACTGCAATGGTCTTTTAGCTGGGCTCCTGTTTCTGATCTTATAGGACCCCAGCCAAGTCTGTTATCTATGTATCACAAACCATGAGCCTTGAAAATGAAAGTCAGATCATGTCACTTCTCCCAGTGACTTCCCAATTCACTTGAAATAATGTCCAAAGTCTTCACCTGACCTAGTAGACTCTTTAGATGTGGCCACTGGCTATTGCTTTGACTCAATTTCTCTCACTCTCTACTCACTGCATTCCAGCCACACTGGCCTTATGGATGTTTCTTTAGCATGCCAAGAACACTCACATCTCAGGGTCTGTGTATTTGTTGTTCCTTTTGCTGCACCACATGGATACCTATGTGGTTTACTCCCTCACTTCATTTAAGTCCTGCTCAATGCAATGTCAGGCCTTTTCCGACCATGCTGTCTGAAAGCACATACCATCTTTCTCTATACCATTACTCTGCTGGACTTTTTTCTAGTATTTATCAGTATCTGTTGCTATATTATATATCTATTTCTTTATTTTCTCAGTGACTGGAATCTCCATTCAAATAATCTCCATGAAGGCAAGGATTTTATTATTTGTTCACTGCTCTTTCTATAGTATGGATATAGTATGCATGGATGCAATCGATGTATGTTTAGAGGTTCAAGGCACAAGAGTAAAGTTATCTACCATTTATTGAGTACCTACTTTGTGCTAAGTATTTAACATATATAATCTCAAATAATCCTCACAACAACCTTGTAAGATAGGTATTTTTTTTTTGGTCTTTGAAGAACAGAAGAAACTGAGGCTTAAGGATTTTAACCAGACAGCTCAAGGTCATGCAGACAGTAAATGTCAAGTCTGGATGTTCCCACAACTCTCTTTGAATCCATTGCTCAAATTTCATATATATGTTTTGATATTTATTGAAATATTAGTCTTTATTTTCTTTATAATGTCTCCTCACCTATCCCAGACCCTGTGATTTTTGCAAGGCAGAAAGCAGGAGCTGCCTTAAAAAGAAAGGTTTTTCTGTTTCTTTAAAATTCCATAGATGATGTTTGGTATGCATAGAAAGTTGGGTCCACAGCACTGGATGAAGATTCTCACTTCTTACTCTTGGCAGAGAAGCCAAGAGCCACTGGACTTAAAGGGATTATAGGAATCAGGAGGCACCTAGACTCAAGGTAAAAGGCCATCTCCTTTTTCCTCCTTTTATCTCTGGAACTCTACATGAGAGTACAAACCTACTACATTCCGATGTGACTCAAAATTAAGACTGGGTTTTCCAGTCAGCACAAGAGGATAGAGCTTTAGTAGATTGTAAGTTGATTTACACATTTTTTAAAATGCGCATTTCTTGTACATCTGGTTAAGATTCATACCAGCCGCACATATTTGAAGCAGAACAATTTAAATCACAATCTAAGTCCAATTCTAAAATATTACTCATTGACATTTGGAACCTGCTATTAGTCATCTCCCTACTGTGCCCCAATCCTCTCCCAATTCCAAAGAATTCACGTGCTTACAGGGCTCCAGTCCAAAGCCTTCCACCGCCCACAGGGGGTCACAGAACATTCCTCCTCTGCCACTGGTCTAGGAAGGGTCGTACAGGCACTCTCGACAGCCACAGAGCCATCCTCATCCCGGCAGCTGACATATCTCAACCGCGTACCTTTTCCACAGGTGGCTGAGCACTGGGTGTTAGAGTAAAATAATGTAGAAACGTTATTTGAAACAATCGCTAACTGGACAGCAATCCACTTTCAACAGCCATGTCAGAGAACATCTTCCTCCCTTCCACCCCCTCTTCTTCTTCCATTTCATTTCTTACTGGAGTCCAAGACCCAAATCGCCACTGGGTTCTTGGTGCACCGTGTATGCTTCTCCTTGCTTCTGGTGCAGCTGGGGAAGGATGACAAGATGGTAATTCACAGTCCTAGATGTGAGAAGGGGGAAAAAGCCGGTTACCATTATGTCAATGCACACCTTAATGGTCAAGGCACAAAGAGTGTACTGGCTAAAATTTCTAAGACCTCAGATTTGTGTGCGATTTGGGGCAAGTAATGTGACATCTCTCAGCCCCAATTTCTTTAAGTGGAATATAATCTGAGTCACTTTGTGGACACATTGATAAAGGGCAAGGTCTAATAATTCTTAATACCATATTTATGTACTTGTTCATGTGGAGAGAAAAAAATATTGTAAAGTGGCAGATAAGATGGAAAAGAGCAAGATATCCTTTAAAATGATTGCTTATTGATTTTTCAAAATCTGAAGGCCAGATTCTGTTCTCAAATTTCAATTAATTTTCTAATCAGAATTTGCTCATCATGAACTTGCTTTCTGAGTTTACCTAAAGATAACTGCTGAGGCCCTGAAGGTCAAATCTAGATATAAGAGGTGTAGTCAATATCCTGATGCCTAAATTTAAATAACACCCCTCAATCACTCAGAGAAACTCTCTACAATGATTTGAGGTCATCCATGTGTAGATAACACTAGATTTACAAATAGGAAAACAGAGGTACACACCTGCTCACAATCATTTCCAGCCTCAGCAGCTAGCAAATATTCTTTGATTAAATACTTATCCATTAAATGCCTAAGATGTGCTGAGCACAGCACAAAGTGCTGGGGGCTTGGTGCTGAACTGAATTATGCATCCATCCTTTACTTAAGGGAGCTTACAAACTGAATGGGTCATTCTGTTACCTGGCTCCAAACCTTGTCTATCCTTATGACCATGGTCACAGGGATCTTTTCACATAGTAAAGAAATTCATATGCTGCAACCGTGGTCGCTGCCCTATAGTCTAATGGATATTATATAAGAATTTAGAGAGAAATGTATATTTTGAATCTTGAAGAGAGTTGCTAAGTCCTCACTTCATGATTGCTTGGATGTGATAGCTAACATTTCCCAGGCATTTACGAGGTGGTGGTTTGGAATATTTCAATAAAGTAATAAAGATGATACAACTAACAAGTAGCATTAGGTTAATTGATCAGTGATGACAACATGAACAACACTACCATAGCCATTTACTTTTTTGATACTTACCATTCATAAACAACATATGTTGACATGCAGCAGACTAAGGGCACTCAGATTGGAGGTGGTGCACTGGCCACATGGGGCTTCAGAGCAGGAGTTCTGAGCATGGTCTGGGTTCACATCCTGTCTTCAGTAATTAGCAAAGCTGATGTGCAAACCTAAGTCTTCTCTTTACATATTTTACTTATGTCAATGATAACAAAATCAAGGCCCATACAGAAGAATGTGCTGGTGAATAATTATCAACTAGCTCTCTTGAGAAAAAAAAGTGTACGTGTATGTGTGTAGATAGAAATGTGTATACACACATATTAGACACCCATATTTATATATATGCTTATAAATTTTACTGATATAAAGGATGTGTAGCGCACAATTTACAAATAAAAATATATAGTTGTTTATTTAAACTTTCATAGAGCCAACAGATTCTAATAGAATAGTTTTGTTGATTTTTGCTGAACTCGAACTATTGACAAACTGTGGTTGTATCATGGATAAGTGTTGTTCTGATATTAGATGATATTTTGTTTACATTTAAGAATAAGGTGAAAGTGAAATGATGAAGGTGCATGTAAGTACTTTATTCATTCACCAATGACATGGACAATTTCTTTGCTGAACCAGATAACAATTTTTAAATACAGAAAAATATTTCCGTAATTTTGTATTATTCACAACGTAACAGCTACAGACACTAGATCCTTTTAAGCTTAATTTGCATTATTAATATTTTCTCTATCACTTTCTTATCTATAAATAATCAATAAGACAATAAATTAAACCCTGAATTATATAGTATTTTCTGACTTTTGTGCTGTAAATTCTCACCATGGCCAATTTCAAGCTACCAACTTGATGGCAATGAACACAGAGTTGGGAAGAGATGTGCAGTGGCTCACCATTAGATAGTACTTCCATCATACAGATACACACACATGTAAATAACCTCAAGAACATAGGTAATAGTAAACACAGTAAAATAATGAGAAAGTGATAAGGTTGAACATTTATCAACTTAGTTTTTAATATCATTTATTTAATTATAGGTTTATATTTTCAATTTTTAATAATGGCTGTATTTAACAACCAGCTTGCAAAATGCTTGAAAATCTCTTGCAAGCTGGAATTAATGGACACCAATACAATGCTACCTGAACATATGATATTATTTTTTCCAAATCCTACACTGAAATCATTAAAAAAAAAAATCTAAGTTTGAGAAAACAAGACCAATCAACATTTGCCATCCAATAAAAAATCAGAATCAAACCTACATACATTTCAAATAACAGAGAACAAAACTGGCACATCAAAATAATAGATTCAAAATTTAACAAATGAGTAAACCCACAATGATTCAATCAAATGTTTTCTCAACCTATATATTTACCTACAAAAGGACTTCTATTTTGACTGAACCACTGGGAAGTTTGGCATCTTAATGCCCAAAGCCAATAACTGAGTTGCATGAAAAAGACTTACTTGGGTATCAGTTGGTCTAGTTGCTGCATTGCAGTCATTGTCATTTACCACTGACATATAAGTCCCAATGATGCATTTCACTGCTCTTAGTTGGTATCCCTGTCCACAAGTGACACTGCACTGGGGGAAAGAAATTAAACAAAAAGAATGTACAATTCAGCAAAACTTCTCTTTCCTTTACTTTTCTCATAACATTCTACAAGAGTGGGTCAGATGGTACGCACTCAAAGCAATTAGGTAAAAGTGGACAATCCTGCTCCGTACAAATTATACTGATCAATTATCATTATGACACTTGAAATTATCTCTACCTCCCATTGGAATTATATTTGAAGGCAATTTGATTCTTTTATTTTAACCCTTGGATGGATGAGGGTACATTTTGATCATTTTTACACCTTTCACACTAGAGCTACCAGAATGCTGTGGCTAAAATAGGTACTTAATAGAGTTCCAGGACTTTACTTGATTTCCAGAAAAGCTTCTTAAGGAAATAATTAGAGTTCATATCAATATTTTTGTATAAGAATGATCTCTGCAATATATTTATAAAAGGCAAAATATTAGAAACCACCTAATATGCTAACAGCCAACAGTCAGTTAAATATACCATGATATACAGGTTGTAAAGAAAACAATGTAGCCACCAAAAGGCTAATTGCTAGATTTAAAAAGCAGTCTAAAACCAATAAGTAGAGAGAGTAATGTCATGAAAATGGCAAATCAGGAGACTCCAAGAATTGAGCCCTCCACCGAAGCAACCATTAAGTTGGCACTCTGGGATCTCATCGAAATTTTACAGCAATTAAGTGAGTGCTTAATGAAGAAGTCGAAAAATTTCACTAAGAAAGTATTGTGGCATTTTTACTTACCCCCTATGTATATTACATATTTCTCTCAAATGTACATGGAGCATTCTCCAATGCAGGCATATTTTATTTTATTGAACTTCATTTTTTTGCACTTCATAGATGTTATTTTTTTTTTTTTAAATTAAAGGCAAGACCCTCCACCAGCAGAAAGATTATGATTCACTTTATTGTGATATTTGCTTTATTGCAATGTTATGGGAACAAACCTGCAACATCTGGAAGGTATGCCTGTCTAGACCATATATAAGGCCATAAAAGGAATCCCAATAAATTTTAAAAGATTGAAATCCCACAGAGTATCTTACTTGACCACAATGGAGTGAAGCTAGAAAGCAATAACAGAAGGAAAACTGGAAAATTCATAAATATGGGTTGAAGAAGAAATCACAAAGGAAAGTGGAAAGGACTTTGAGGATAAATATCTTCACACAGCAAAAGCAGTGCTCAGAAGGAATGTCTGTCTTGTAAATATCTACATTAATAAAAAAGGAAGATCTCAAATCAACAATGCAACTATATACCATAAGGAACTAGAAAAAGAAGAGCAAACTAAATGCAAAACCAGCAGAAGGAAGGAGATAACATGTAATAGAGAATAGAAAACAACAGAATCAACAAATCTAAAAGTTGGCCCTTTACAGAGATCAATAAAATTGACAAACCCTTATGCAGATTAAGAAAAAAGAGAAAAGATGCAAATAACTGAAATCGGAATGAAAGTGGAGGCATTACTTCTGATTCTACAATAAAAAAGGCTTATAAGAATACTATGGATAATTATATGCAAACAGACAGAAATGAAAAGCCTGATCCTAAATTTGTATGAGTGGCAAGAGACATCCAAATAGCCAAAACAATATTGAAAAGGACAACAAAGCTGGAGGGTTAATACTTCCCAATTTCAAAATTTACTACAAAGCTACAATAATCAAAACAGTATGGTACTGGTAAGGCTAGCAATACACATTAATGGAATAGAATTGAGAGTCCAGAAATAAACCCATATATCTATGGCAACATAATTTTCAGCAAAGGTTCTAAAACCATTCAATGGGAAAAGAATAGTGTCTTCAACAAGTGATGCTGAAACAACTGGCTATCTACATCCAAAAGCATGAAGTTGGACCCCTACCTCACACTATATAAAAAGATTTACCATAAACAGGTCAAAGACCTAAACGTAAGAGCTAAAACTACAAAACTCTTAGAAGAAAACATAACATAAAAGCTTCATGACATTGGATTTATTAATGATTTCTTGGATATGATACCGCAAGCAGAGCAACAAAAAAAATAGACAATTTTTATCAAAATTAAAAACTTTTGTGCATCAACAGACACTATCACAAGAGTGAAAGGCAATCCATGGATGAGAGAACATATTTGCAAATCATTGATAAAGGACTGATATCAGGAATATAAAGAATTCCTACAACACAAAGCAAATAACCTAATTTAAAAACAGGAAAAGGAATTCTACTACTCTATGCTTAAAATGGTTAAAATAGTAATCTTATTTTATGTGGTTTTTTAACCATAATTAAAATTATTTAAAAATGGAAAAAAAACTTGAAGAGATATTTCTTCTAAGAAGATATACAAATATCCAAGAAGCATGTGAAAACATGTTTAGCATCACTATTCAGTAGAAAAATGCCAATTAAAACCACAATGACTTATATGTTACATGTCAATTATACTTCAATAAAAAATAAATTCTTAAAAATAACTCTCCACAATGAAATACTACTTCACATCCATTAAACATGGTTATTATTTAGAACAAACAAACAAACAAACACACACCAAGCACTGGTGATGTGGAGGATGTGGAAAAATTGGACCCCTTATGCATTGCTGATGGAAATGTAAAATGGTGCAGTTACCATGAAAAATAGTATAGTGATTCGTCAAAAAATTAAACATAGAATTGCCATATAACCCAAGCAACTCTTCTTATGGGTATAGATCCAAAAGAACTAAAAGCAGAGTCTCAAAGAGACATTAATATACTCATATGTTTATGGCAGTATTATTCATAATAGCCAAAAGGTGAAAGCAACCCAAACATCTATCGATAGATGTCTACATAAACAAAGTGCGGTATATATATAATATAATGGCATATTATTCAGCTTTAAAATTTTTAGGAAAAATTCTGACTGCTACAACATGAATAAACCATAAAGATATTATACTAAATGAAATAATCCATTACAATAGGACAAATACTGTATGGTTCCACTTCTTCAAGGTATCTAGAGTAGTCAGATTCATAGACACAGAAAGTAGAATGGCAGTTGCCAAGGTCTGTGGGAAGGAGAATAAGGAGTTGTTTAATGGGTAGAGTTTTTGTTTTGTAAGATGAAAAGTTCTGGATATTGGTTGCAAAACAATGTAAATAAACTTAACACTACCTAAATGTGCACTTAAAAATAGTTATAATGGTAAATTTTATGTTATATGTATTTTCCACAATTACACATTTAAAAATATGAGCAGAGAACTTGAGTAAACATTTCTCCAAAGAAGATATACAAATAGCCAATGACTACATGAAAAGATGGTCAACAAGTTATTAGGAAAACACTAATCAAAACCTTAATGAGATACCATTTAACACGGACTAGGAGGGTCATAATTAAAAAGCAGGAAAATAACAAGTGTTAACAAAGATGTAAATAAATCGGAACCCTTTTATATTACCGGTATGAATGTAAAACAGTCCAGGTTCTGTGGAAAACTGTTTGGCAGTTAAAAAGTTAAACACAGAATTATTGTATGATCCAGTAACACCACTCCTGGATATGTATCCAAAAAGAACCAAAATTAGGTACTAAAAAGAACACTCACACATGCATATTCATAGCTGCACTATCCACATTAGCCAAGAGGTACAAACAACCCGAATGTCCAAAGAGAGCTGAATGAATAAATATGATATATCTACACAAAGAAATAATATGCAGCCATAAAAAGGAAAGGAGTAAAGATGTGTGCTACAATGTGGATGAACCTTGAAAAATTACACTATGTAAAAGAGTTAGACACAAAAGGTCACAGGTCGTATGATTCCATTTATACAAAATACTTAGAAAAAGCAAATCTATGGAGGTAGAAAGTAGGTTGTGGGCTGCAGGAGCTAAAGGGGAAGGTAAACAGGGAGTAACTGCTTATGAATATTTTGAGGTGATAAAAATGTTTTGGAACTAGACAGAGGTGGTGGTTCCACAACATTATGAATATATTAAATGTCACTGATTTGTTAACTTTAAAATGTTAAATTTTGTTACATGAGTTTACTTCAATTAAAAAAAACAAAGTATAATCTTTATACTAGTTTTAAAAAATATTAGAAGAAAATCACAAACATATTAACACTAATAATCTCTACAGTGTGGAGTTAGGAGTGTGTTTGGTTTTCTCCTTTTTGCTAAATTACATTTTGCAAAATTTCTCTTATGAATGTGAATTAACTCTTAAATAATATTTAAAAACAGTTCGTTACCCTGAATTACATGTTCAGTCAAAGGAAGAACAAATCTGGCTGGGATTAGCCTACTGTAGACTGGGATAACAAATAGGCCTATCAATTCTAGAAGATGTAATATTCAAATCTTAACTGTAACCCTTAGCTGTGCAATTTTCCTCTTACTATTCCTTAAGAGTTTTGCAGATGTAGACAAAGTGGAGGCAAGATTTAGAAGTATAAGTGAACTCTTCCTGATGTGATCAGCCATTATGACTGGGGAAGCTATGTAGTGGGGAGGATTCAGAAGAGTGTCAATGTTAAGGACAGAAAATGTCAGGATGTAGTAATAAAGCTGCTCCATAGCATGCATAGTGGAGATGAAAACATAGTCAGAGGACTGAAGTGGTCGGGGCTGTGACTGGACAGGGTGCAGAGAAAGTCATTCTTCAAGAGATTATATGTGACAGCAGGCAGCTCCTTTGCCTCTCTTGGGAACCCGGAGAGAATGCTTTTTGCTTCTATATTGGGAAGGACTTAATTTCAACAGTAGTGACTTTTTGAATGCAAGCCCAAGGGACACTTTCACTCTCTCCTTTAAGAATAGGTCAAGTTAAGACTTCAAATCTACAACTAGGGAACTCAGAAAAGATTCTTTCACAGCAAAATGATTCTGCAAACTTTGATCTAATTAATTCTGCTTGAAGAGTCTGACTTATTTCTGAGAGGTGAGCTTTGGAAATGTTGACGTTGAGAGCCAAAATACCCCAGCCAAATCCCAGCACAGACACTTCTGCCAAAGAGTCTAGTACTAGATCGCATTTTCTGTAACAGACTCAGAGGGGCACACTGGAAGATATCAGCCAAACATGAGATCTGTTGTGAACTGTTCAAATACTGGTGTCTTAATCTAGTTCTAACTAGGGCAGGGCAAGAACACGCACATGGGTCTGAAAAGTAATAGCTGCAGGAGGTCAAGCAGCAACCCTGAGAAATGGAGCAAAATGGCTGCAGAATTTCACGTGCTTGCCCCGGAGCCATGGAGGTATAGTGCAAGTTACAGACACAGCAGTGAAATCCTTACCGCTGGAATGCCTGACTGCAATCCCTCTCCAGATAAAAAAAGAAAGAATGTAGTTAAGAACTTTATCGTTCAAAATACCTGTCCCCAGGGACCCGCCTGCCAGGACGCACATTCTGGCTGCTGACAGGTCTGCATAGAGGCTGGCTTGGTCTCAGGGTCACAGATTCTATCGTTCAATCGATCTTCACCAAACTGACACCAGACCTGGCGGTGCTTGTGCCCTTTTCCGCAGGTGACCAAGCACTGTAATAAAAAGCACAGTCAGTCAGGGTCATTTCTGAAAAGTGTGCTGTGGGTCCCAAGGGTTATTCATTGATTAGGAACAGGTGTGCTCTCTTCCCACAGCAAATTCTCTCTCATAGCAATTTGTAAATATATCAAGGCTCATTTCTCTCTCTCTCTCTCTCTCTCTCTCTCTCTCTCTCTCTCTCTCTCACTCTCTCTCTCCACCCTTACTTCTTTTTTCCTTCATTCGTTTATTCATTAATTCTGCATTTATACAGGCTCTGGGCCAGTTTCAAGCACAGAATAAATTCAACACAGCACCATGCTCTGAAATATTGAAGAACAACTTTCACGGTTTCCTAGCTAGTACAGGAGTTAAGTGTGGGAAATTTATGAGTCTGACCAACCTGTACCTCAATTTTTTCATCTGTACAACAGGGACAATAGCGTCTACTGCAAAGAACTGTGAAAACTAAATGAAAGCAAATCCAAGTAAAGTGCTTACCACATGATCATTTAATAAATGTTAAATATAATTACCATCACTATCGATGGTCATTGTAAAGAACTTGAAAAATACAGAAAAACATAAAAGAGAAAACTATAATAATACAAAAATCTCATTACCCAAGGATAATCATTAACATTTTGCTGTTTTCTTACCAGTCTGTTTATCCACAGAAAATTGGATCATACCGAATATATAATACAGCTTGATATTCCTACTTCCATTTTATCAAATATTCTTTCAAAAGTTTGTTACTTAATTTGAAATGATACTTTAGCTAATATTAGCTATCTAAGAAAAACGCACCACCTTCTTCTATCTTTTTCTTAACCAATACCAGAGTTTAAGCTAAGGCAGCTTTTTAACACAAAATGAACACATTAAGTTTGTTTTTAATTTTTCCAGGAATCAGACACTTTCAATTGCATGCACTGTTACTTATCTGCCATTTCAGGGGCATTAGTAGTATCCTTTAAGATTCACATTTTATTTAATGTTGAAAGTAAACAGTTACTTTATACGTACAAGGATAAGGAATACACATCAAGACTGTTAGCAGGAAAACACCTCTTTTCTCACATTCCTGACTTGGCCTATAAATAAGGGAACTTCAGTCCCCCACCCCCTTCCACTTGTTCTCCCAGAAGGAAGGTGGAAGGAGTCACCTGCTCCGTGAGAATCACACTGGGATATGTTAATAGTGAGTGCTAACACTACCGTAAAAGCAAGAAAGAGGCTCCATCTTCTTTCTCTCTGTCCTGGGCCTGATAATGGATGGTTTGCCTTATGCTTTATAAGGTAAGGGGCGAGAAAGGCATAAATCTGGAATACTCAGCCTGGTCCTTTGTTGTTTTTTTTCCACTGGCAACTGGATGGATACATCAGATAGGTCACTCACTGGGGTCTAATTCTCCTATTTTAAAGATGAGGAAGTAGGAAACCTCATTTTGTACTTCAGATAGACAGTGCAGCTTTATAATTCTTAAAGCCCTGATTTCCTTAACAGTAACTTAGCTAAGGCTCAAAGAGGACAGATGGTGAGGGGCTGGAACGTCAAAATCACAAACAGAAGCTGGTGTGGTGGGTGATCCAGCTGAACCCACTGTGCCTCAGATTGCCAGTGAATCAGTCACATCCAGTACCACAGTCATGGAGCAGATAGAGGCTTCAAAGCAGGGAAGGAGGAAGGTGCAGCAGGTTAAAATCTTGAGCAGACCAGGGGAGACTCAAAATTAGAGTACCAGAGATGACCTGAAAGAAAGAACAGCCCTCCCATCTCACCTCTGACCAGTCTCCCGATTTCCACTGTGGACAAGGGAACTCATTGCACCTCTGAATGGTGACTTTCTCCTGATGTGTGCATTTACTATCATCCAGTACATCATTTTGTGTGTTGACACAAATAGCCCTTCTCCTCTGGGTTCCACCATCACAGCTTTCAGAACACTGAAAAGACATAAAAACTAAATGACACTGTAGCTGAGTTTCTTATCAAGCATGCTCAAAATCTTGGCTATGCTGGCTTGTCTCTGCCAGACCATAGAAACAATCAACTGACCAACTCTGGGCAATGCTAGTTGTTATTTTGGGGCTAGCTGTTTATTCTATTCAATTTATTTACCAGGTTTATAGTGCAGTCAATCTTAGAAAAACAGAGAGGGAAAATAAAATTGGAAAAAGTCTATGGGGTATGGAAAAAGTGACTGGTTCAGTTGTTCCAACCCTCCCAATTTTCCACATGCCATGGCCATGTCAGACATCACAAATTAATCATGGTATTCTTTTCTGCAGAATTTGAATGGTGTCAGACGTTATAAAGCAATCATGATACTCTTTCCATACAGCGAAATGGGGCTTCTCAACACAGCCCCAACTAATGAATTCGTTGATTCATCGCCATCAACTATCAAAATTAGCATTAAGAAGATTTTCTTTGAGAAAGAACCAACTTACTTCAGTCCAAGCAGAATAGCGCCAGCCACCCATGTTACATTCTCCAGCGCATTTTTCCTGGTTGCTTGGTTTGGGATGACTGCTGCAAAAACTGTCATCAACCCTCTCGGTCTTCCCATCTAGCCGACTGTATTTGGCACAGTAGATATCTAATGTGCGGTATCCCAAGCCACAGTGGGCACTACATTCACCCCTGCTGGCAACGTGCCACCTGTGCATAGTGATGGGGAGAAACCAACATTTCTGTTAAATATATGTTTTAACTGTATTCAACTGGTGTTAGAGTTGAGTCCATTTTTCTTCCTTAACTCAAATACCATGAAACCCAAAGCCACAGTCAGTTACTGAAATCCAATTTTAAACCAGCATGTCCCTGTATTTTTCTTGGCTGCCAATGAACATGGAAATCACGGAGTGAAAACCAGAGCTTCTATCCTTTGTGAAATTTCTCCCCGACATAGTCAATCTAAAATTCTAGCATCCAAAAAGAAAAAAAAAACACGTGGAATTCAACAGAGCAAAAAAAAAAAAAAGCAATTTTACATTTAAATGGTTCATGCTACCCAGCATTTTATTTATCAAATAGGCCACTTCTAACAGAAAACTGCTGATGGAAACTCCCTATGAAGCCTCCTTTATGTAGGCTTATGCTAGAAAGTGCTCAATAAACATTCTGTGAATAAAAAAATAAATGGATTATTTGGACTGTAATTATGAATTTTGAGTGTGCTAAACTGTCTTCATTATGATCTGTGAATAATGACTGGAAGTTCCTTGAAAATCTATACATCGATTATACAATAAAAAAAAAAACTTTTCTAGAGCGATTTCAGGTCTATGGCAAATTTGAGAGGAAAGTACAGAAATTTTCTATCATACCCCTTGCCTCCACAGATGCACAGCCACCTCTATTATCAGCATCTCCCATCAGAGTAGTATATTTGTTAAAATTGACGACCTACATTAATTCATCACTATCACTCAAAGTCCATAGTTAACATCAGGGTTCACTTCTGGTGTTTTACATCCTATGAATTTGGACAAAGGTATAATGGCATGTATCCATCACTATAGTATCATATGGACTATTTCACTGCCCTAAAAATCCTATATGCTCCATCTATTCCTCTCTCGTGGCTTCATATTTATATCTTTTTAAAATTAGATTTGAACCTACAAATTTGGCATCTATAGTACCTTTGTACCTATAGCATCTAAAATGAGCCTATCTTGGTGCAGTAGGTGCTCAGAATAAATGACTGGTTCATTTAATGCCCTAGGAAGACGGTCAAAGCTTAAATTAAAAAACAAAAACATGCTTAAACTAAATGGAATAGTCTAAATAAATGAATTTGAAATCTATTTTGTTGATTAAATCTAGCAATCCCAAAGGATTATTTATTATCTTCATTTGGATTCCCTCTTGATTGTTAATTCTCTACTGCTCAGAAAATCGGTGGTTCGGTGAATATCAATGCCCTAAGAACTTTTTCACCCACACCTGTCCATGGGGAGGACTCAGAAAGAAATTAGGAGCATTGGATACATGCTTAACTTGGAGCTTCTCACAAATGCTCAGAAGTAGGTCAGAGTTGACCTACTTTTTTACATTTGGCAAGTAAAGTGAGCTACTGAGATTTTCCGTTAGAGTGACAAAGTATTTTAGGGATTTTGCTCCAATCAGAACATGTTAAATGAGGGACTGTAAAACAATGCTTTATCTCATCCTGTCAAGGTTTATTCTGGGCAAACTCTCACTTCCCTAAGGAAGTAAGGCAAAAATATGGACCGATTCAATAGAGGCATCTGGAAGTTTCATTTTCCCTTTGATTCTTGGCTACCTTCTCTTTGCCTTCATTATTTCCTAGTGGAAAGGTTATTTTCCATCCTGGATGAGGGAGGCAAGAGTCCTGCCCCCACAAAAATACATCCCAGCAGTTCAGGCTGAAAAAGTATAGTAGATTCTCCCTGATATTCACACAATCTCCAGAATCTGAGCAGAGAACCGGGAAGAGTCTGTGAAAGGTCATAAACTGCCTTGGGAAAGTTCTTCTCAAAATGCTATCATCTATTTCGTATTCTCTCACTGGAAGGTTGTCACAACTTCAGTGTTTTGAATTCATTCAGTTAATTTCATGTAACAATTGTATTTATTATATTTCAGAAAAGCAAAGTGTTCGTTAATAAGTAGGGACAGAAAATATGTGTATGTTTCTGTGAATGTGTGGGGCATTGTGGCATTAAATATTTTGAGGAAGCTACTGATTTAAGCAGAGTTCTACACTGCAGAACTTCTCAGGGCCTTCAGAACATTAATCAGCATTGTGAATCTCCATACAGTGGATGAAATGGTCATCAGGTCCTCTCAAACACACTAGTCTGTTGTAGATCATCTTGTGGAGCTAGTGTTGCACAAGTGTGCTTTGGGAAACACTAGGTTAGAGTTTGACCAGGAAGTTACAATCCTCTCTTCATCCTTCTAGTTTTGCACATAGTCACTTGACAATAATTAGTATAAATCACAATTACAGCAACCGTCAGGTTGACAGAACAAAGATGGAACACTTTATTTGGGCTCAGTTTGTGTCTCTGCATGTTTTTCAGTGAACAACTTTATTTTTCCAACAATCTAGAAAAGCCACAAAGATATGAGTTTGAATAATGACAAATAAACATGATCTTCTATTTAATTTCAGACATGAGCATGCATCTGTCTAATTATTGGGCTTTATAAGCTAATCCTTAACTCTTCATTCCATTTCATTTTTTAATTCTTATTCCTAAGGCCTGTCACTTCTATCAGATATTTCTACCAAAAGACATGGCTACAATTCCTTCACCTTCTTCTCTTTAATCAGCCAGAAGTGCTACTATTATCCACGCCTGTTTCCTGAGTGGCTGTTTTCCTTTGGTTTCAGTAGAGTCTAAGTATTTCTTTTTAAATATAAAAACAGGTGATTTTCTCTGTATAGGAAATTTAGACTAGCACCTTTGACACACTCACTGTATAAAATGAAAAGATTTTAAGCCCTAGTTTTACCTAGGCATTGTGAAATGATGTTTAATAAGTCAGATGATGAATTATGGAATTAGAAAGACTGAGGTGTAAATGAAAGCTCTAACAATTTTTAGCTATTGACCCTTGGCAGGTTACCTAGACTCAGCTTCCTCATCTGTGAAACGGAGGAAAGTAGGACCCATTTCATAGGGCTACTAGGAAGATTATGAGGCAAGGCATGTGTAGCATTTAATACATATAGCTCCCACTCAAGATAAGTAGCTTTATGATGATTACTCTTGATGTTTTATTTTCCAGTCAAGTTCTAAGTATCATGCAACACCACATAAACCAATAATTCAGTCTGAGGAGAAATACAATTGAGATCTTCTGCATAATTCTACATAAAGTCTCATGGATTTGAGGATACCTTTCAATGCATTTGCTTTCTAAAATTTCCTTTAATTTTTATTTTACATCTGAAAGTTTACAGTGCGGGAGGAATTGTGGAGAACATCAAATTAGCCATAATCATTGGAAACTAAATTGTAACTTATTTTGGAATCTGAAGTAGAAAAATTTAGTTTCTTGAAGTAACGGTTCAAACATTTCCATGCTCAAACTGGTGCTCCTTGGGTAAACTTTAAGCAGGTCTCTCAAAGAGTCATTTATTTTTTATGACCATGTTCTATTACTCAGAATGTTTTGCACAAACTTGCCTTCCCTACAATTAAAAGTGCATGCTTAGTGTTACAAATGTACATTCCACAATATCTGCATTTATCATCTCGGACTCTCCCAGGCCCGTTTGATTCAACCAGTGGAGAAATGACAGCTAAGAGGCCCAAGAAAGGTAGGGAACAGGGATGGGCAGAAAACTCCTGGGAGTTTTTCTTTTCACAGAGGAAGAAAAGCTACACAAAATCGGATCAACAAGTATCACTCATTATGACTGAATTAAAAATTAAAACAATTTCCTCCTAGGGTTTAAGAGTACAGGCTCAAGAGTCAGACAGACCACATTTAAATCCTGCCCCTTCACTAATTAGTTGTGGGACCTTGAGGAATTTGTTTAGCTTTTCTCAGCCTCTGTTTTCCTTATTTGTTAATTGTAAATAATAATACTTATATCATTGTGTTGTTTAAGGAACTAATAGGCTATTAGTAGGATAATTAATGGGACAGTAATATAATAAGATATTAATAGAATAAAATTATATATATGAGATCATAAAATAAGAACTATGCTATTAATATAAAATGATGAATAGGATAATACATAACTTAAAAATAGTTCTTAGTAAATGGTTGACTATTATTACTTTCAGAGTAGTTACCACTATGAATAATATAATTACTATTAATTAATTATTAATTATTAGTGATATAATGTTGTCAGTGATAATTTGATATAAAGCTATTAGAAAATGTTACCTTTCCCAACTTATTGACGTTGTGCCTCAAGGAATATACCCATCGATTCAATGTTTTCCCCCTAAACTTTAGTGATTAATTCATTTCGCCATTAGTCATTTTTCTGAAAAGACCTTTAACTCTTATTTAACTCAATTGGCTGAAGTAATGGGTTTAAACGGACATCACCTATAACAAGAATTAATGCTGCCTACTGTGAATGTCTGCCTTTTAATGTCTTGAGTTTTTCTTTCTACAATGACTTTTGTCAGCACTTTTTGAGAAGCTAATGAGCAAGCGGGTCAGTGACACTGGGTAGGGAAGAAGTATAGAAAGGTAGAAAGAGCCAGAACTTTGAAGTCAGAGGTTTCAGATCTGGACTGGCAAAGATGTGGCCCTCATGCCATGTCTCCCCCTCCTATTCCCATGACAGACACTACTAATTGATCACGGTATTCCTATTTTTCTCTTATAATCTTGAAAATTCCTTATCATCTTCACTCCAGCATTATAGGCTGGCTACCAATATCATTTGACAGGATTTTGCATGGAGATGGGAAACCTGCAAAATGCTTAAGTATTCACTTTGCTATTTATGAATAGTGAGACCTTGACAAATTCTTATACCTTTCTACATTTATAATTTATCTTCTGTAAAAGGAAGATAAAGCACTGACTCATCTTACTGATGTGCAGACTACACAGTGCAACTCCTAGGCTACTGAATACTCAAATATGACATAGTTAACCTGGCAGGCAAATGGGAAAGCTTTAGAATTCTCCACCTAGCCACCATTTCTTGCCTCAGATTTTAGACTTTTTGAAAATACAGAACTGTATGGATATTTAGACATCTGTATATAGATTTTCTTCTAACTCCTTCTAGGACTCTATCTTACTGCATTGCAATTTTCACATGCATGAGTTCTACTGCGGTACATACACTCTGGGAAGATACAAAGCATTACAGGCACTTTCAGGAGTAAAGCTTCCCCCCTTCTGTTGACTCTCAAACCGAACTTTTGCATAAGATGTGATGCAATTATAACAATACCTACACAGTGAATTGTGAGGGTCAAATGAGAACTTTTTTGGCAAATGCCATACTCTATTAGCTATTTTTAATTCTTAGGAGAGGAGAAAAATTTACAGGGGTGTCTTGGATAACTGGTTTAGAGGGATGAGAAATTAGCTAACATTTCTTTCACAGAAATATAAGGAAGGGGGACTAAAGACCAACATTCCTTCCTTCTGCTCCTCACATTCAGAGACCTCCTACAAGACCCTCACAGCTCAGTAGTAAAGACCATGAAGAAACACTGGCCTTACCTCAAGTCACAATCCGTGCCGCAGGGTTCAGTAATAGGTCCTGGCTGGGGCAGCCGATCACATCTTTGATCAGAAACTATAAGCTGATCAGATTCCCTGGTACAAATGGGTTTTCGTTTCCTTTCCCCTATGCAGGAAGGAAAAAAAATTATTCAGACAGAGTAACCTATTCCATAAACTATTTAGACCAGGGACTGACAAACATTTCCTGTAAAGGGATAGATAATAAATATTTTTGATTTTGTGGGCCATATGACCTCTGTTGCAACTACTCAACTCTGCCATTACAGGGCAAAAGCAGCTGCTCTGTAAAAAATTGGTGTGGCTGTGTTCTAATAAAACTTTATTTATAAAAGCAGGCAGTGAATTTGGTCCACTGGCTGTTGTTTGCCTTTCCCTAATTTAGACAAAAGGAAACAAAATAAATAGCATACCTCTTAGAATGAGGAAACCTAAAAGATCTTGAATATCTTAAAAAGCTTAATTTGCTAGCCAAAAGTGACAAGACAGATTCAGAGGACAAAGATTAGAGAATGCATGTAGACAGAAAGTTTTATAAATTGCATGTATTTGGCTCTTTCTTTAAAAAAAAAAATTAAAAACATCTCAGAGTGAAATAAGTCAGTCAGAGAAAGAAGAACTGTGTGATCTCACTTACATGCAGAATCTAAAAAAGAAACCAAACTCATAGAAACAGAGCTTAGATTAGTTGTTGCCAGAGGTGGGGGTGGGGGTTGGGCAAAATGGGTTGAAAGTGGTTAAAGCTACAAAATTTTGGTCATAGGATAAATAAGTCCTGGGGATGTAATGTACAGCATGGTGAGTATAGTTAACAACACTATATCGCATATTTGAAAATTCTGGAGAGTAGATCTTAAAAGTTCTTATTACAAAAAAAAAATTGTAATTATGTGTGGTGATGGATGATAATTAAACTTATGGTGGTAATCATTTTATAATGCATTAAAGCATTACATTGTACACCTTAAACTTTTACAATATTATGTCAATTAGATCTCAATAAAACTGGGAAAACGAACAAGAAGAATACCTCAAATCTCCCAAATTCAGTCTAAAAGCTCATACCTTGGCAGGGTTTGCTACATGCTTGCCAGGGTCCATGACTGTTCCAGTAAAACTGCTGGGGTTTGTCTTCAATTGGAATATTGAAAGAATAGCGCACATCAGGGTTGTATAATTTCCCCACCGACAACACCTAGGATGTGCAAACAAAATGGAGAGGTTGTTTGCAGGTCTGGTAATTCTCAGTGAAAGAAAAGGGTTGTGGGCTCATGGCCAAGATTTTACCTGAAGCAAAAGTTCTTGTTCAATGCGATCTGTGCAATTAATTCTCTCTACTACGTTGTCGGATCCGCTGTACTCTATCACGGCATTCCCAATACGGATCTCCCTTTTGGACATTGTGACAACAAAGTCTCCATTTAGCAAGAATTCACCTTTACTGTTTGATAAAGCTATAGATGAGAAAAGAGAATATTCACTGATTTCTGCCAATGACTTACTGTTTGAAATATGAAATAACATTTTGATCAACAGAGCGTCAGACTGTAAAGAGCGTGGACTTTTCAGGCAAATAGGCATGGACTCAAATACCCTTCAAGGTGCCTGTCAAAATTAAGTGAAATATAATATAAGCATCCTAACTGCCTAGGGTTGGTTATACAAGATCCACAGTTATAGGATTATAGGTGGAAGAAAAAGTGTTTTGACTTGAAAATGTATACAAAATTGGTACCCAAATATCCCTCTCTATATTAGATTTAGTTGGGCTTATTGAATCTTTGTTATTATTCTTTGACAGATGTTGAAATCTGAAAATCTATAGCCAATATGATACTCAAATGCCACTTTTTCAGTGAGGCTCATTGTAATATCCAGCTTCCAATATGGGCCCAATGGGATTTGGGCCTTGCCTCCTGGGATTTACATCCTGTGTCACCTCCTTGCACATTGAATAATCACTAGGGCACTGCGGAAATGACAGTGTGATTTCCAAGTCCAGGTCAAAGGCATCCTTGACTTTCTAGCTGCCATGTTGTAAGGATATCTAAGCAGCCCTATTGAGGAGCCTCTTGTGAATAGCAGTGAAGAACTGAAGTCTTCTGCCAACAGCATCTGAGTGAGGCACCTGGGAAGCATATCCACAAACTTCAGTCAAATTTTCAGTTGTGATCACAGTCCTAACTGAAGTCTTGACTGCCACCTTATGAGACACCTCAAGTCAGAAACACCCAGGTATATTGCTTCCAAATTCCTGACAAACAAACTGGGAGATAGTATATATTTGTTGTTCTAAGCCACTACATTTTCAGATAATTTGTTAAAAAATAAAATACACCGACCCAGACCATTATTCTTAAGACCGCAGCCCTCTCCCACTGCCAGCACAGATCTCATTTCCCACCTTAGTTTCTCTACATAGACAGCACTTTATTTATGCTCTCTCTCCCCTAACAAGAATGTAAACCCCACGAGGGCAAGGATTTGGAGACTGTCCTATTCACTACTATATTGCAGCTTCTGAAAGAGCACTTGGTAGGTGCTCAATAAATACTTTCTTTGGAAGAATGAGTGAATCTACTACACATCTTGCAAAAAATAAAACAACCAGTGAAGCTGAAAAAGTAATGTTAGAGAACATTATTGAGTCAAGTGCCAAAATATTGGCCAACAGAACTTGACTGAGTTAGCTAAAAACTTAAGGAAAGAAAATTGGCAAGGAAGATGAGATGACAGCTGCTTTGAGAAGGAATAATATATTTATCAAAGTGTCAGGAAAGAGTATTGAGAAAGTAAATAAAGCCCCAGAAAGCTTTTATAAAAATGACTCTGTCTCAGAGTTTAGTGTTAAATTCAAATGTTAAGTGAGAGATGTGCTGCTCTGCTATCATATGTCTTGAATGGAAAATTTAGGCAAAAATATTTATCAATCGCTTTATTCACCATTCTAAAAACCTGGGTATGATTGAAATTAAAACAATTTTGTTGAACATCAGAAAAATAAATTTATTTTCACAGATTTTAATTAATTTCTCAAGGTAAAATCCCTATCAGATCATTCCCCCTAGTATTTATTAAAATACTGGTTTTAAACACCACTTTTTTTTTGTCCCTAATAACTCTATTCCTTGAATAATGAATCCTCCTGAGCATTAAGCTGGACATAAAATAGACACTCAATTAATCAGAAGTATTAAACATTTTGGCTCTGAACAAAACATTAGCAAAATACCTCCTTACCTTTTGTAAATTGTATAGGATTAGTAAATCTCAGCAGGAAGGGAACCCTTGTAATGTATTTGGATGAAGAAAGAAAATGTGGAAATTAACTCATGGATAGCAAACATGTTTTAACCCAGGCGCCAATGTCGAGAAACTATGCAGAGCTGGAGTCACTGGCAGCATCATGTCTTGGCATCATTTTAATGATATCTGTCTTGGTTGTGGGACAGGGAGTGGCCAAAATGTCTTAAGTATTTGCCAGATCATAACCTATCTTTCATTGGTGCAGGTAGTGCACTGTCTTTTACCATGTAGTGCACCATCTTTTACTATGTAGGCCATGTGTACGTAGAAGAGATTTAGAAGATGGAGGGAGAGTAAGTATTGTATCTTTATGTGAAGATTAAAGAGGATGAAGCTCTGAATATTCTTTATGACTCAGTGGCAGCAGGGTTCTTATTTTCTTGGACAGGTGAACCTCACAGAATTCATTCAAATGAACACTGTCCTGATGCAAGGACTACTCTTTTGCAGAATCAAGAATTAATCATATTGAATTCTGTCCTTAATCCAGTACTTTAATTACCAGAATTCCCACCCATGTAAGCCCCATCTTGGCCCTAGGGAAGAATAAGATGCCTTCATTTGAAATAGTGGGGAAGAATGTGGTGATATAGAAAAAAACGCTTTTAAAAAGATTAAAAAAAAAAAAACTTCTAAAATCTTGGCTGCTTCTTCTTAGCTCAAAATCCTTTCACAGCCCCTACTACCTACAGAATTTAATTCAAATTCCTTAGCACAACTTACCTGTGGCTTTACAAATCTTACACTGACCTACCTATTTGTCCAGCCTTATCATTCATCTCCACTGATAAACCTCCATTTCCAGTTACGTATACTCCTGGGTCAGGTCAGCCATACATTTTTCCACAGACAGTAAAGCGAAGTAGTTAAGGGTGTAGGGCCTGAAGTCAGACCAATAAAGTTTCCAATGCTTCCCACTTTCTGTTTGTGCGATCTTGAGTAAGCTATTTGACCTCTCTAAGCCTCAGTTTCTCCTTCTGTATAATGGATTTCTCAGAGGATTGCTAGGAACATTAAACACGATAGTACACATAGCCTTCCGTTCTTGGCAGATCATAATGCCTTTAAATGGACTCTCTCCTTATCATACCTTTACAGATGCTTAATTTATGAATGAGAAAAGCACGACTTAAATATTAGTAAAATACTTTCCAGAGTCCAAGTGACTTCTCATCACAGAAGTTTGTCTCCAAAGCCTGTTAATCACTAACGTATTCCAAGAAAGAAGTAAGAAGTAAAGAATTGCTTGTTAAATAAGCAAATAAATTCATGCATATTTTCTCTTATGTACACGTAGAAACCAAATATGTTTAGCTATGGATTTTTAAAAAAAATTGAAATTATTTGTTTTGCTAGACTGTATGAGTCCCTTTAATAAAGTGACCATCTAAAAATACACTTTTATAAGGCTAAGAAAAGTCTCAGCCCATAGTAGGTGCTCAATCAATGATGGTGAAAGAAGGATCGATTGCTTGAACCTGACATTCATGACAAGGAGAACAGAGTGCTTTCAGACACATAACTGTTTCCTTGTCAGTGTAAACCTGTGACAACTTCATCTCCCCTGTAGCTCCTGCAGCGTGAGACTCACCAGCCATGCAAGATGCGGGAGTTTCAGTGGGTCACTGACTGGAGATGAGGTTGTTTCCATGGCACCTCGGGCATCCTGAGGCTGCCTCCTAATGTGAGTCACCTACACAGGATATGCTGCCAATGAAATCACCTAGTTCTTTCAAGTGAAGTTGTCTGCTAGCTACCCAGCTGATGTTTCACCCAAAGGGAGAAAATGAGATGTCACAAGGCCAGTTCTGTAAATTAAGCGATAATCTAGTTTTGCTGTATTCAAAGAGCAATTGTTTATTCTAGGTGAATTCTGGGGCTCCTTTCCAATGTCTCCAGGCTTCCTCTCATGCTTATGCTGCCTTGACCATTTCACCCTTCACTGCATGCTCCTTATCCCAAAAGACATTAGGAAATGAGATAGGAATTATCAGGTGAAATAAAGTTCCTGCTTTATCTTGAACTAAGTTGATTCCTGTCTTCTCATTGCCACAACTAATCGAGGGCTAAGTGTACTGGAGACAAAAAAAGTATCATGGAAATGGCTCCTTTTTCTCCTAAAGAAATACAAACATGGTGACACTGGGTGCAACTTGGCTTTAACCCAATAGGAGGGAGGGGTCTATGTAAAAGGACGACCTTTGACAAGGAGCCTTTCTGCTTCGGTACCTTGTGAAACAAATAGTTTCCTGAAAACAACAGTCTACTGCCCAACCTCCCACTAATGCGATTAGGGGAGCTAATTTCCTGGGTTGGTTTCCCCCCCATTTCACCCATCAGAGCTGGGTTGCTACAAAGGCCCTCTCTCCTGGAAACTGTTCCATCACTGAAACATGCGGAAAGAGTATGGCTTGGCTGACCTTTAAAAAAAAAAATGAGAAATAAGGATGAAGATTGCTGGAACAGCTGGCACTAGACTCAAGCAAAACTCAACTGTGGGATTTTAAACCTTCTTAGAGTATTTACGGCACCTTCCGTTAAACCAGGAGTAAACATTTACACTTGCCAGATCTGATGACATCCTATTCTTCCTAACTTGTTAAGAAACCACTACAGAGTTCAAAGGCTCTGAGGTCTCGACTTTCACACTCAGCGAACTGTGACTTGCCATCTACGCTTGTGCACTTTTCATGTGTGTCCAGAGAGACGTTCCTTTGCCAACAGGTGACTTTACCACAATATTCCATTATAGCCATGACTGTCTCAGACTGCCTTCCCCAGATGACAAATCTTTAATTTTGCTTTCACTCTTCAGAAGGAGATGAAGAAACTTCCAGTGAGGAATAAAAGGTTATCAGGAGGCCCTCCTCAGTTCAGGCGCATGACCTGCTGATGAAGTTGAACTGAATCGAGGCCACTACTTGGAAGGAGATTATTTTTCCAAGAAGGAGAAAAATACAGGAGAATCCTCTTCCTTTCAAGGAGAAGAAAGGAGCAGGTCAGCACGGCTTTCAGCTCTCAGGAAATTAATTTATAAAGGAGGCTGCATGCGATGCTGCTGGATTTAATTAGGAAGTAGTAAGGCCACAGCAGTCACATGTTCAAATTTATAACCCAGTGCATGAAGAAAAATGCTTGACCCATTTTACACAATGGTGGAATGAGAATTGTGGGATTGCCAAAAACTAATTTGAAAAGAGTCCCCAAGAACTTTATTAACTGGTCTTATAAAGTTACCACTCATTTAGATATTTGGGATGTGGAAAGCTGATTCAGCCACTGAGTAAACGATTCCAAATAAGACTTTATAGTCTTTTAAAAAAGGGACGATTCTATTTCCGTAATAACCCCAACCCCCACTGAGCACACAGTAGGTACTCAGTAAAGACAGCATGAGCAATGGTTGTTCAACAATTCAGCATGTACCTAGCATCATGTATAGGCTTTATAACAGGAGCTAAAGATATAAAGGTAAGGTAGCTGACCTTAAAACACTAGTGGTCATATGGATAAATAATGAACAAGTTTCATCTCAGTTAATGGCAACTTCATCCTTTCAGTTGCTCAGGTCAAAATCTTGGAGTCACCCTCCCTTTCTCTTACACATCATACTTAATCCATCAACAAATTGTGATGCCTCTACCTTCAAAAGAGATCCAGAATTTTACCACGTTCCACACCTCCACTGCTCCCATGTAGGGCCAAACCACCGGAATCTCTCTCATGGATTATTGTAATAAATTCCTAACCAGTCTTCTTGTTTCTACCTTGTACCCTTCCCCCACCATCTATTCTCAACATAACAACTACAGTGCTCCTTTGAAAATATAAATATGATTACATGCTATTCTTCGGCTTAAAATCTCTACTAGCTCCCCATGTCTCTTAGAGCATAATCCTTTCAATGGTTATATGGTCCTTTCAGTTCTAGTCCTGAACCATGTAGGACTCTCCTCTGTGCTAACTCAGATCCAGCCACACTGGCTTCCCTCTGTTCTTAGAACAATCTAGACCTGCTCCTCCTTCAAGGATTTTGCACTGGCTATTCCCTCTACCTAAAATGCTTTCCCTCCAGGTATCTTGTTATCTCTTGCTACATTTCAAACATTTCGACTCTACTGTTCCCACCCAGTCCCTCAAAATCTCAATTTCCCTTATGCAGCTGTATTGTCTAATAGCACTTATCATCATCTAACAGTGTATAGACTGCCAGTTTATAAAGTATTGTCTATTGACTCACACTAAAAAGTAAGTACTCAGAAAACAAATTTTTATTTTTTTGTTCTATCTTATTCATTGTGCCCAGAACAGTGCCTGGCACATAGTAAATAAACGGTTGATTGATAAATGATGATACGCTACATAAAATGCTATAATCAAGTCATGTATAAATATTATACTTGATTAGCATGCTTGACTAAAGGATCATTATCTACTTTATGAAAGATTTCATGCAGACATTCCAAGATACACAGATTCTAATTTGATTCAATGAATCCTCATTTACCAGCTCAATATGTCCAAATGTTTGGAGTAAGTCTCTATAGAGGTTGTATTAAGATGGATAAATAGAGTTCTTGTCTGGATAATATGAGAGAAAGTATATTATTACATTTATTTCTCTTGGAAACTGACTGCCTAGTAAGACTGCCCTGATTTCCTCTAGATCTCAGTGCAAGTTGTGCTGCTTTTCATGGCTAGAAGGAGTCTGCTGATACAAGGTAACCAGCTGAATCTCTTTCAGTCATGACCCCTTCCCCATGTCCTTCTTTTAATTAAAAATTGTTGGGCAAATTTCATAATCACTTATTGCAGTTTACAAAATAATAAATTAAAGTAGGACTGGGCTAAACAAACTGTTGAAAATGAACATGGGGTTGGTGGTGTGTTGTGGTTTAAATGTAAGGAAGAAACATGAATTAATCATATGCCTGAGCATGTTGAGAGAAGGATGAAGAATTATAGAGTAACAAGGTGGGCCATTCTAGTAATGACATGAGAAAAATATTGCTACTATTGAACCTTTTTGAATGACCAGGCATAATGAAATATTGACTAAGTCTACCAGTTGTCGGCTATTGATTAGAGTCAATAACATAAAAATTAAGTCAAGTAATACCTCTAATAAAACATTTGCAAGTCCGATTTTTTAAAAACAGATTCAAAGAGCAATGATTTTATGCTAAACTTACAAGGCGAACACTTCCAAAATTTGATTTAGGGGTTTTCTATTTTCTAAGACCCAGAGTAAAGCCCTCAATACTGACTTGTATAACTACATGACTTACATCAGAACACTGAGGGTGTAGATACGAGGGAGAAATAAAATGATGAATTTCGAGATCAACTTCTTTTATGAAAATACACGACATCTGAAAGAGCCCCATGTGCAATAGGAGGAGGATGTAGTTGGTATCTGCCAACTGCTCCAAAGAACCAGAACTCCTGCAAATGGCAGGGGGCACCCATCTCACCTAAGTAGTTGTCATCCTCTGATTTCCCTGAGAAACTGTGCTGTCGCACATCAATACTGGTAGCACCAGCTGGAATTCGGACCACAGTATTGTAACCTGAAAAAAATTTAGCAGAAATTCAGCATTCTGTAGCATGGTTCACATTCTCTAAGCAGGGAATAAAATATGTGCAACAAAGAAATATAATATGACTATCACTGTTAGGTGCCTTTTGGCCAGATGGGTAATGTACTTCAAGGAGACTGATTTTACGCTTGACATGATTACTTTTTACATGTTACATACAGTGAACAATTTTTAACTTTGACCGTTTTCCTTCCCATGCTTCTAAAGGACAGATTCTTACCATAATGTACTGTATTAAATGTTCCTGCCACTGTTTTGCACGAAGAATTATCACCACCGCAAACCCCACATTTATCTCTTCGGGCTTTTGAGTTTAAAACATGATCACATCCAGCTTGCTTTTAAAAAGAAAACATTTGAAATAAATGATAAGTATTATAGAGATTATAAAATGGAAAGTAATGTGTTTTTTTGCATGATGTGCATTCAAAATTACAAGAAAGTTAAGTCCCTAAACTTGCAAGGGTTGAGAACTCAAACTTGCTATAGAAAATCTGGTCCGTTGGACTAGCATCCATAGGCATCTTTGATGCTGTCAGAAATGCAGATTCTCAATCTCCCTCCCCAGATCTACTGAAACGGAGTAGGTTATCTGGCATATTAACCAGCTCCTTAGGTGCTGCATCTACAAAAATTAAAGTTTGAGAAGCACTGGTCCATAAATAAGTGGAGTAAATGAAAAAAACCACTCAGGACTGAGGGAAAAAAAGAGTAGTGAGGACTGAATCCAATTAACAGCCTCACATCCCATCTTAAATGAGCAGCCATTGTCCACTTCAGGCTACTGCCACCTGGGTAGTAGCAGGAGTCCAGTACTAACATTTCCCAATTTTTCAAGAGATGTTGGAAAATTTGATTTTATGTGAAATCCTCTATGCTTAAATAATGACTATGAATGGAGGGCAAAGCATGGCTACAGAATACTAGTCTGAATCTTAAGACTTCAAAAAGTCTCCTGAATTTCTTTACATCTTAATGAAATGCAGCAGTGTAGACTGAGGTCTCAAAAAGACACCAGCAACAACCAGAAGCCCAGGAGGACACAGTTCACATTCTTGTCAATTTGTTGAGCTAGTCTTTGAGGAGAAATTTAATGCATTGCATTAAAATGAACTGACAAGACAATCTGCACTGTTAGCTGTGAGTCAGGAAGTGAGTGAAGCTTGTAGGGGCTCTTTCAACCAAATCCTGATTAAGAACTCCGATTTGCCTCAAACATGCAAGGAACAAATATATCATCTCATAGCCTTGCTGTTGCGCTAGGAATGATTTCTGACTGGTGAGAACAGTGAAATGGTATAAAGCCCTTGAGAAATCCCTTCTCTGATACTTTACCATCAGCCAATTGATTTCCCTTTCAAAGCAAATAACAGGCATGTCTCAGGTAGAAGCTATCCTGCTTAAAATCAGTAAGACACTTCTGAGTGAGGCCAGCTCTTCTTGATGACATCTTTCTGGAGCAGAGCTATTCGATATAGAAGTTGCTATCAGGGGGTATTTGTGTTTAACCTTAAGCACTGAGGTTACAGTAAACGAATGCATGTGAAAATTATTATATTTTCATGGGGAGGTTTTGTGCAGGCCTCCAGAGAGTCTGCGAATATAAAGAAAAATCCAAGGCAGTGGTTCACAAACTTTGGCGTGCATCAGAATCAGGTGATGCTGATGCTGCTCTGGGGACCCCACTTTGAGAACTTCCCTGGAGATATTAGCAGCTGTTCCTCAGCCAAGAAAGCCATGACAGCTTATCAAGACAACAAAGTGATGAAAACACCATTTGGGACTTACCCGGCAAAGACCTTGGACACAGATGTCGCTGGTATCCTGGCCACAAGGAGTCCCATCTATCACTCTGTCTCGGAGTTGATAGTAGGCTGTGCTCCCTACAACCCTGCAGAACAACTTGCACCGATCCTTCATCAAAACTAGGGAGGAAAAACACAATGCAGTGTGCCTTTGTGCCTGGACCCCACACCAGCCTGTCAACCATGGGCACTACCCCCAAATAAACTTACTTCCACTGTACTTAGGGACCCATCGCACATTTGGAAGGAGACCGTTGATGTTAAAATGCTTCCCATCAAAGTGAGCACACTGTTCCTCTCGGAAGTCTCGCTTCTGCTTGAAACATGGCTCTGTGTTGCAGGACTTAAATTTCATTCTACGTCCCACACAGTACTTTCCACCATTTTTTGGTCTGAAAAAAGGTAAAGGACACATACACTGTATTATAAAGTATTTCTCCCCACATCGCTCTTTATCTGTGGCTTCCTGTCTTCAAGGGAAGCAAATTTGAAGTGCCTGGTGACCGAGAAAAGGACAAGGGCTCTGAAATTTGGGTTTGCACTCTGCTTTGAACACCATTAAGCGTATAACCTTGAGCAAGTAAGTCACTTAACCTCCTGGAGTCTCATTCCTTCCCATCTCTAAAATGCCAAGGTGCCACTTCGGTAAGGCTGCTTTGAGGATAAAATGTTAGAGCACGTAACTCGAAGTATGAAACACAAAGCTGGAATCTATTAGGACATTTTCTTCCTCCTTCTCCTAAACATTCACAGTCCTCCAATTTTAAAACTGTAGAAGGTGAAAGGGACAGATGAATAGTGAGAATGCTCCTTGCCTACCTTCCCCACCATGATATTTTCATGGGAAGCCATCCTAAACCTTTGCTATTCCACTTTGATTTGTTCTCTCCCTCCTCGCTTCCCTCCAATACCATAGCTTTCATTTGTTTTGCTTTATAAACAAGATGGAATAAAGGGAATATTCCTTTATTTTGACTAAGTTAATAAGAGAAGCAGGAGAGAGCGTATTGGTTTCATTAACTTTTGTGTGACAACAGTATGCCTTGCAAAGCATCACAGTGCAAATTTAATCTCTGCATGCAACTCGTACATGTATTTTCCAGATGTGTCCCAGAGAGTAAATTATACAACACATCTCCCAGCAGTCAATAGTTTGCCAAATTCATCATGGAAACTGGAAGATCACAGAATCATAGGAAGTCTGGCTCACCCACTCAGGGCTAGAGCAGCTCAGATTTCACGGCTACCCTAGGACACCTCTCAAACCTTTCCATCTTTCTTCTCCAGAATGAATCTTTCAGGGTAATCTGGACCATAATAAGTGATTTTTGTTTTGTTTTGTTAAACCAGGCCTTGAGGGAACGGGGAATTATCCAAGCCCATACAATACAGGAGAGGCAGCCCAGCAGAGCTGGGTAAGAGTTAGACCTGTGTTCCAAGTCTTGGCCCTATTCTCACTGTGTGACCTTTGAGAAAGTTCTTAGTCTCCCTGGATTTCAGTTTTATCCTCTAAAATAAGTGCACACAGTAGATGACTGAAATGTTAACTACTATGATATTATATGTGAGCACTCCCAATCTAATCTGCTGACTCTTATAATCAATCAAATACAGTTAGTTTTGGGGCTGCAAATGGTTAACAGTTGTAGGTGGCTTCCCTTCAAATGGTAATACTTTCCACCTTGGCTTGCTTTGACCATTATCAAATGGCAAATAGCATTTAGCGATTTATTTTTATAAATTACATTTTTTATAAACAACTCATAGAAAACACTCTATATGAGAGGTCATATGACTGAGGGTTAAAGAGATGGACCCTGGAAAGAGAAGGTTTGAATCCCAGCCCTGCCCCTTAATAACAATGCCATCTTAGGCAAGTCACTTCATCTCTCTAAACCTGTTTCCCTATCTGTAAAAGGGAAATGATGCTGATGTCTACTTCATAAGGCTGAGTGTTAACTGGGTTGATACATCAAAGCACTTGAACAAAGCCTGCCACACAGTAAACATTTAGCTATTATGAGGGTCTGCAAACTATAGTCTGTGGAACAAAATTTGGCCTACTGCCTGCTTTTACATGGCTGGTGAGAAATGAACGTTTTTCACATTTTAAAATAATTAGGAAAAACAATTTTAATTTAAGATACATAAGAATTATATGAAATTCAAATTTCATAAATAAAGTTTTAATAGAACATAGCCACATATTTACATATCGGCTATGTATGGTTCTTACTATATCAGCAAGGTTGAATAGTTGGGACAGAGATCCTATGATCCTTGAAGTCTAAAACATTTATGAAATATTTTACAGGAAAAATATTCCTTTATGGAAAAGTTCGCTGATTCCTGAGCTATTCTTGTGACTGTACATAGCCATGCTGTGAGGTAGATAGTGAGGTAGAAAGTTTGTTTCTGAACCTTTGTTTGAACTGTGCTCAGAAATGTTAAGTAACCTGGCAAGGTGACATGCCAATTAAGAGATGCGCTGGCTGACACTAACCCAGGTCTCTGTGACCCTAAGCTCATGATCTGGCCTCTCTCTCATGTCGCCTCTCTTGAAATAGGCCTCTTTCATATCAAAACTCATTCTATGACCTTATTTGCTTTTTCTATAAAGGCAGATTATATTTGGTTAATAAACATTAATTTGCCGTTTTGAAATATATGGCTTATCTTAAATCCTACACAAAGTGATCTCTGTCTGATTTGCATGTACTGTGTAATGAGGAAGGCTTTAGTCAACTTAACTTACCTTTCAGCATGGAAAAAATTCATTTTATAATTTAGTAATTTAGCTGGGGTAGGCTTAATTTTTTCCATGTAGGAAAATACTGAAAATTATAGGAAATGCAACTTTAAAAATTATTAACCACATTTTCCAACTATTAAGATCCTTTAAAAATACTGCATGTGAAATAAGAATGGAAAGGACTTAAGGAAATTACTAGATTAATCACTGTGAAAGTAACTATATTCAGCACAGCTAACCTGAATTTTTCTTTCAAGCACATATTACACAACCATACCTATCCACACATACAAAAAAAATCCACGATGCTGCATGGCCAATGGTGAAGGCATTTTTGCAAAGATCATCACAGGTGCATTCTACCCTCAAGGAAAGCGAAGCTTTAGACTGCAAATAGGTTTAAACAAGAATCTCAGCTTCTATGTTTATATACAATGAGGTAGAGCAGGCAGTTTAGGGTTAACACAAGGAAGAAATTTCTAATATGATACAATGGGTAGCCCCAGAAGGTAGTATATTTTCTAAGCTTGGTGGAGGCCTAATGGCCAACTGCAGAGGACTCTGAAAGGCTATTCAAGGATTAGATGGGATGGGCCAGGGAGATGTACTATCAACCATTAATGACCCTGACACATGGGGCAGTCTATGGGACTGGATATCAATTCATCAGTTAATGGCTCTCCCCCAGTAGCCAATTCTTGACATTTCAAAATAAGTTCATCCAACCTAGTGCCACAAACAAACAAACAAAACAGAAAAACACCTTTGCTGCAATTCTTTACAGCCAAATGAGAGATTAGCTTTCTTAGATGAAAAAGACATATGTCTACTTTCTTTTATGTAACATTTTATATGCAGTTGCTATAGTGAAAGCCTAAACACAAAATGTCCAGTTCACAGTCCTGTCTTTTTCTCAAACTTAGGAGTCTATTATTATTTTTTAAAATTTAACCTACCTCCTAATTTCAAAGATAAATAGAAGCACTAGAAGAGAGAAATATTTTGCCTTTCGTAAAGAACTGGCTTGATCTTTTTTTTTATTTTGATAGACTGTAACAAATTCTATAAACCATTTTGTTCCAGCCACCAGCATGCTGAGGGTCCAATTTAGAGTGCAAAATAATAAATACAGGGCCCACTGGCCTGGTAATGTACCTTCTAGTTCCAACACTGGTCCTGTTGTGGTACTCTAAATTATCGTTTGATGGTTCTGATTTAAAACTTTATGATATATTTCTTAGAGATCAGTTTACCATATAATTAATTGTCCCATCCAGGAAACTGAAAATGAAAACGGGAGCTATTAAACTTCTTCAGGATGAGAGATATAAACTGGGACCTCCAACTCAAGTCTTTAATGATTGATTCCTAACTTCTGACTGAGAGGATCTTCACTTCACTTTGAAGCTCAAGATCCTTTCCCGCTGAGATCTTTACAGGGGGTGATTTTCTTTGTCTGGCTCATTGCAATTACAGAGTGATTTATGTCTTTCCATTTTCCACATAACTTCTAGAACTGTTCTAAGACTTAAAATGACAACAACAACAACAACAACAAAAAGACAACAAAACCACCGAACTTCTTTTGAATAAAATATTCTTGAGCCAAAATTTCAAAAGCGTCATTTGAAATATTCATATCCTCGTGATAATATAACTTGCTATAATAATAATATTTAGGCTCAATGTAACCACTCAATAGTTTTTAATTTTTAAAAAGTTCATATTTGCTGTTAGCTTAAAATGTTTTATTTTAAAGCTTCAACAATACAAATAGCTACTAGAATATATAATTGATTTTAAAAAGCAAGGTGCAAAACTATATATACCGTAATCCCTATTTTGTTTGATACTTATTTTATGTAATAGATATAACATCTATAATCTTTTTAAAAAGTTTGAAAGAATATATATCAAATTGTTTTTCAGTAGTTATTTTTTTGTGGGGAGTAACTGCGGGTTAGAAATAACAATGACAAGAATTTTTTACATCATATACTTTTGTGTCTGAATTTTGAAAAACATATACAATATACTATTATTTAAAAAATAAATACTAAATATAGGCTCTAAGGAAAATTAATATTTATTAACTTATATACATAGCTACAGTGTTAGTTTTATGAATCAGAACCTATATCTTATAGCTCCTTAGTTGTCTTCTGTAGAGATTAATAACATGTGGAAGTGAACTAAATGTTGGACTATGAACAAAAATGTATCAAAATAAATTGCTCATATCTGTGATTTGTACTGCAGAGTGATTATTTAGATCAGGTCTTGGAACAGTGACCTATAACTATGTTTTTTTTTGGTTCACACAACTCAGCTTTTCTTATAAAAAATTTGGAAGTTTTGTCAATAGTAGGCCTTTTTCCTGCCTGTGAACAATCACCTAGATCTGAGCAGCACCCTGCACTTGGTCTCCGCTACTCACCAATACCATCCTATTGTATTGTACCAGCCCAGTCTGCTACTTTACCTGCTTGCTTCCCTCTACAATTCAGTCTGCTATTCTTAATGTATGCTGTTTAAAATAAAAGAGTTCTACTGGATGAAATTATTTTACATAATCCCAACGCAGCTGGTTCTTAAAAATGGTGGTTGGTTTATACATCTAAAAACTATCCCTAATCTGTGAAGACTTCTTGGGGTCTCCAGCCTATATAGGTTCAGTAGCAATAATCTCATATTATTTTCAATTTCTTTAAACTTTATACATCTTGTATCCATACAAAATTAGATGTCATTCCTCATAATGACGATAGCGATTTTTAAAACCTACTTGTAAACAGTCTCTCCAGCAAACACATGTCTACCATGATAGATACTGGGGGAAAAAAATCCACTGACTTTATTTGAACATGCAAATCCTAACAATGTTAGCCTGGTCACATAATGAGAATTAACCTGAAGAGCAGAACACTCCCAATCTGCATACTTTCAGGTTGTGAGATAGGGACCTTGGGTGTCTCAGCTACAGAACAACTAGATTGATTCAAAAGGCAATTCCTGACTTGGCCGTTCCAGGTCTCTTGGGATCTGCTAATGCTGCCTGGGGGAGGAGGTGTGTCTGTGGCTCCTTTTCAGCATTTCAGGAGCTAACTGGAAAGAGTACATTTATCTACACTCTGGATAGAAATGTCTAATTTCTTTATTTCCTTGTGAAAAATCTGTTACGTTTATCCCAAGCTCTAAGGGGCAGTGAGATATGCCTGACTGTCAAAATTGTTAAACAGGCCAATCAATACAAAAGCATCTACCATTTGGTAGACAAAACTTTTAATAATAAAGGGTCATGGAAGAAAAATAATAATACAGAGGGGCCGTGCCCAGGGATAGAGTTTGGATACCATTGGTCTAGGTATCCCTAGAAGTACACCCAGTCTCTTAATTTGGAAAGAGCTCTTCATCTGCCTCCGGCTAAATTATTCCCTCTAGGCATTTTCATTCCTACTACCATAGTAATAATAGTGATGAGTTCTAGGACTTACTCTGGTCTGTTGCACTCTCGAATAGCTGTTTTGATGCCCCCTCCACATGTTCTTGAGCAGGTTCCAAAGTGGGTCCAGCTCCCCCAGGATCCATCAGTCACGGGGGCCTCCATTTCTTTGGGAACACAAAATCCAAACTTGCAGTGCTGTATTTAATAAGGGGAACAATGAGGGAGAGCTCGGTGCATGAGATATTGTAGGACCCACCGTTCTTTTAAATACATCATACTTTAATTGTTTTCCTTGTGCTGGTGTGACCTGCTGCAATTTCATCATCCATGTGAATGGCTGAAACTATAGGCTGTGAATGAACTTACAACTTGCTTGAATAAAACTAGCCAATGAGTGCTTGACTCCAGGCTGTCAGGGTAACTCCAGCGGCCAGCCTCGAGGTACTCAATTAGTCTACTTGGAGAAATGAAGAGTGGAAATGGGCAGACTGGTTGTAGACAGGGCCAAAATGACTTACTGGATTTGCATAGCAAATCTCTACTAACTAGGCCCAGAGATGTCGCAAACCTGTTAAAATATAATGCTTTATTGCTTCCCATGGATTTGAAACCTGAGTTTTAATTAAAAGGGAAAGAAAAAAGCTAGTTACATGATTCCTATAAACTCATTCCACCAAGGCACACAGGATGACACTAGAGCAAAATGGACATGTTACAGAGAGCCCTAAACTTTATTGCTTTTTTATTACTAATGGTTTCACATTCTCCAACATGGATCTCCAACCTGGAGCAGGAAGAAGGCCATGATGTTTAAAACAAAACAAAAAATAAAAGTCCTCAGCAGGATAAGAGAGTCGAGAAGCCCATTTCAACCCTCTGCCATTGTTGGGGTATGAGGCCCTGACACAGGGCTGAGGTCACTGAGCAGTGGACAAAGGAAGAGTGGCAGCAGTGGCGGCAGGAGGGTGACGCCCCGCGGCTCGCTCAGATCTCTGAAGCAGAGCTAGTGGCTCTGCAGTGATTTATCCGCAGGGAGAACCAGACGTATAGGGGAGAGGCAGAGGGCCACAAAGGCCAGGGGGTGGAGCTATATTCAGGGAAAGTGGACAAATAAGGGGCAGGTGGTAAAGGTCCCAGTATAAACAGCTGGCTTTGTAAACAATTATTTAGAGAGTGCAATTAAGCTTTCTCTATCTGCTGTACCTTCTTCCTTGTAATTATCCCCTTAGAGTATCTGAGCCTATGTCTCTTTCCTGGGGCTGTTTGGCTGAGGCTTAAAAGGTTCTGCCTCCAAAAAATCCGGGGCAACTCCATATTCAAGAAATGTGGGCAGAGGCGGAGACGACCACATCACTCTCTGATCGCTTTATATTTGTCTCTACAACATTCTTGTACATATGCACATAAAAATAAATGAGAGAAGCAGCTTGGTCTAGAGAACCACTATCCAGTAAGAATGTTACTTGAGCCATGTATTTAAACAAATTAAAAAATTTCTAGAAGCCACATTAAACAAGTAAAAGAAAAACCTGAAATTAATTGTAATATGTTATTTAGCTTAAAATATCTGAAACTTATTTCTATATGTCATCAATATAAAATTATAAATGAGTTTCTTTTAACACTCTCTTTTTGAACTAGCTCTTCAACACCTGGTATGTTTTTTCACTTAAGCACATCTCAATTCAGACTGACATTTCAAGTGCTCACTAGCCACGTGTGGCTAATGACTGCCACATCGGACAGTGCAGGGAAAACACTTAGCAGGCAAAACTCTAGTTTCCACAAACAATGTGACCTTGGGTGAGTCACTGAACTTGGCTTCCAAAAAATTAAAAATGAAGACCTACCTACTAAAGTTGTCTTGAGTATAATATGAGCTAGTGTGTCTAGAGCACCTAGTACACAGCTGAGCATGTAGGGGGCCAGACTTAAATAAAGTTAGTAAAATAATGGCAAACATTTACACAGCACTTAATTTTTGTCAGAACCTGTTCTAAGCACTACAGACACACACACACGCACGCACACGCGCACACACACACACAAACTTACTTAATTCTCACAGCACACTATGAAGTAGGGACTATTATCACACCCATTTCTACAGAAGAGAAAATGGAGGCACAGAGGGGTTGATGCCAAACCTCAGTAAGGGGCAGAGCTGAACCATATATAACCTGACTGAAGAGTGCACTCTTGACTGTGACACATGCTGCCTCTCAGTTGTGAGTAAACGGTAACAATTTTTAACATCTAAATAAAGACTGAAATTTAAAACAAAAGCAAATTAATGAAATGGTTAAGTAAGCCTCAGACTCTAAGTTGTCCACCCTAAATCCATTCTCCCTTTCGTCCTTGCTAACAGAATCTATATTTCCTCAGATCCTTGTATAGGTAAGAGTAGTCAAAGAGATGTCAGCAGCATTCATTGAGTGAGATTCTTGGGAAGGTTCTTTTGCCCCTTTGTTCCTTGCCCTTTGGTTTCATTCTGCCTGCAATTCAGACTTGATGGCTGGAGCTGCAGCAGCCATTTTGTGACTTTGAGGAAGAAACTAGTTGCATATGACAGTGGAATATAAAGAAATTAGGAGCCTGGGTCTCTGATGATTTTGTGGAGCTGCCACAACAGCTCCATAACCTGTCTAACTCTGAATAATTTTTCGGTATTAGAAAAAAGAGCCAATTTGCTTATACTACTATAATTGGGTCTGACCTGAACAAAATTTCCAATTAATATATAATTGAAGTCATAGTCATGGTGTCGGATACACACTTTACAAATTCTATAAAGTAAGGAGAAAATTCCTCTGATTATTCATGGAGTTTAATATTGAGAAGTTACCTGGAAATACATTATTTTCCTCTTAACACTTAGGTCTTCGGTCTTCAGTTGATCTCTCTACTCTATAGACTCTACCTTCACAACAAACAAACTCCAAAGTGACCGTAATTCTCATTAAGAGCCACCATAAACTTCAGAGCAAAATGAGAACATAGGTTTACCACAGTGCTGTCATTCAGCCCTGTACTTAGATGTCCTCATATGGCCCCCTTTTAAAAGAAAAGTTCTAATTCAAAACTAGTCTGCAAATAAAACATGTCTTACTGATATGACCATTGGTGGGTGTTCAAAGGAGAGGAAGAATCTCAGAGGAGAAAAGGAAGTGCCTGAGGTGACAGAGGCTAGAAATAAGGGCTATTTGGCAAATATGTATCAAGATAATCTATTTTACCAAGCAATTTGACAAACAATAATTACACACTGGAAGAACCGTTACATCATAACAAAACATTAAGTGGCTTGTGGTGTCCAAGCCAAAATATAGTGAGCCTTTCCTAAAAGTGTCCAGAACCATTTAAATGATGTTTTACCTCAATGACCCTCAAGTCCCTTTTTTAAAAGAGGTTGGAAAAGGGACCTGTGGATCCATTTTTTCTCGAGGAAGCTTAAAACAAAAGTTTCAAACCTCAGACTCATAAACACGGTTGAAATGAAAATGTTAATGGACTTAACAAGAGAAAGGAGAAAATAAAGAAGTATTAGAGAGTCATTCATCAAAATAACATCGTGTCAGCAGCCAAGACAGATTACTGCTGAGGGAGCAGGGCAGAAAGAAGAGAAAGGGAAAAAAAATTAACCCCTCAGCAAAGGGTATTTAAATTTGCTAGAGAAAAGGCATATGGCTTTACTGCCAATTCCATAAAAGAGAGAGAGAGAGAGAGAGAGAGAACACAAAGAATTTCTATGCCAACATACCCACCATCTGTGGCATTTGTAAAATGCATAAATACTCTTCAGGGAAATAAACACACACATACCCACATCTTTAATAAAAGCTGCTAGACTTGGCCACTTTTTCAAACATGATTAAAAATGTACCTATCATTTTCTCTCTAGAGTTGCTTCTCTGAAATTGTCCTGAAATCTGCCCTTTGGAATGCCTTGAAGTCTCTTACTTAACTCTTGCTGAACACAAACATACACTGAAAAAGTCTTCTGAAAGATCTCCTGAATTTCCCCATCCCTCAGGTATAACATTACCCTGCAATCCTTTATCTTCTGCTTCTGTTATAAAAACAGAAGATTAGAAAAAGACACAATAGACACGCTCCCAAGTTCTTCTATTTTCCAGGAATGACTGGGACACCATATCACTACATGGTACTTGGTAGCCTATTCGTGACAATTTTACTAAATATAATTCATTTCATTAAACTATTGAGAATTCTTATTATGGGTTTTCTAGCAATAACATGTGCCAGAAATAGACATATTAGGTGGGTGTATTAGATTGACTAAGAACCACAACACAATACTAGTGATTTTTCTAAGATTAAACAGTTTTGACTTAAGTAATATAGTTGGCTGGCTCTAACTCAAGCCAACTAACCAAGTCATCAACTGGGTATCATGACTAGTGTCATCTCCCATCAACTGGAATCAGCTGTCTCGGTTATTGTGTTTAGAAGGACTCTGAGACCACTTTATTTTGTAACAATGAGTGAATTCTTAATGGCTTCAATGGAAACCTAAGAATCATATTCCCACTCAAATCTATGATCTTCTGGCCATCAATATCTTGAGTAAAATGTCTTGCAAAAAGTGCAAGATTCACTCTGGCCAAAGAGATATGTTTCTTTTAAAGCCAACGAAAGATGCAAAGGCTGTTATGCCTATGTCCATACGCAGTTTCAGTGAGGCTATTATTGGGGAAGGGTGACTACTTGATTGCTGAGGTCCTAGCCATTGAGAAATGATAACTTTAGCTGACTTAGTCACCAAGTAAAGTCAAGTCTAAAATCATCTTCATTGTAATTTTTTATTTTTGTAATAAACTTTATGTTTTCAAAAAATTTTTATACCCTCCAGCTCATGTAACTTTATAACCACCCTGAGAAATGAGCGGAAAAAACCACTAGTCCTCTTGTTTGACCACTGGAAACTGAAGGAGCTCAGTAAGCTTGAATTAGGGCCACTCCAGTACCCTTCGGCCCCTTCAGATGAAACAAAGGAGGATGTTAGAGAGGGGAAGGTAACAAGTGTTGGGGGACTCTGCCCTAAATGAACTGTGTGATCTTGGGCAGGTCACTGTTTGTTTCTGTTCCCTATCTGTACAATTGGGGAAAGGAGAATTAAGTCCTGTCATCTCTTTAGGACCCCTTCAATGAAAACATTCTGGGTGCTGTTGATTCTACAAGGTAATATGGAAGAAAAAGAAGTGAGATGAGAATAAAATATTAAAAGTGAGTAAAGTAGACATGGGAAGAAGAGAGAAGAGGGGAAAAATATATGTAAGGAAGACAAGAGACACAAAATATAGTCTAGGGATTGCATCACTGATAAGTGAAGAATGACATTTTCCATACGGATTAAAAAAAAAATCAGCCCTAATATCTCAAATACTTTGAAAACAATTTTGTTGAGTGATGATGATGATGATGATGATGATGATATCTTTAAAATAGTAGCTTTTTTTTTTTTCCAGATGGACAGCAGGTGAAGAAGGTTGCATTAATCATACTCCTAGATGCATGCGACATTGTTATTATTGGGCCATGCGAGTAGCAGATTTTGCTTGGTTACTAATAAATAAGTGAAAGCCATGATAACCAACTCAGAATTTAGACTTGGATATATCCCAGGTGACATCATCACTCCTTAAACAGACAACACAAGGGAAAAGCCTAGTATCCCAATAGTGAACAGTTAAGATTACTGTATTTCTGCATTTCTTTGATTTTGAGAGGCTTCCTCAACTTAATAATAGACTTCCAGTGTCACCCCCAACAGGAGAAAAAGAAATGCTACCTCACATTAAATGTACCCATAAGTTGAGAAGCACACTGGAATGTTAGGTTAAAATCATAAAAGAATGTCTTGAAATAGAGGCAATAGTGGCAGCGTTTCTCTCATGTCAGTATTATGTAATGATGCTACATTTTCACAATTGTCAATAGGGAAGCTGAAACTCTTTCCTCAAAAAAAGTATTATTCATGCTAAAACACTCTGCACTAACTTACGTTCTAACAGTGGTGACTGAGCCTACAGTGAAAACGCTGCCCATTTCCGCCCCAAGACAGAAGGAAGGGTTAGGGCGTTACTTGCCTTTCCAGACTCGCATTCGGTCCCGTCGGCCCAGGGAGTGTGCTGAGTCCGGCAGCCTTTGTGTGCTCCATCCATGTTATTGCACCAGAGTCGTCTACACTGCATCTGCTCATTTCAGTTAAATGACAATTCAGTGACAAGGATATCAGATGATATCAAACAAGGCAAGGATTACTGTCAATTAATGTTTTAACAATGATGGAGTATAGATTGAAAAGGGATTTTATTTCTTGGTATTATAAATGATAATGAGACACACTATGCCTAGTGTAAAAGGGGAGCTACTGTATATCAAAAACACACATAGTGTCATCTGGTCCTCAGTAACACCTCCCACATTACAGATGCGAACACCGAGGAACAAAGACAAAGGAGTATGCTCACTATCACACTAGAATTGTCTGATGGGAGCTTAGGTTTGTGATGAGCTGTGATTGGAGATTAGGTTTGGCTTGATAGCAAAACTAGTTTTTCTTTTAGTAGGCCATACCACAATCATATGATGACTCTTTTCTAGGGTGTTGGGAGGTTTTCAAAGGAAAGAAGGGACATACCATTGTTAAATATTCCAGGCATACAAAAAGTACAAACAGTAACATAATGGATACCCATGTATCCACCATCCAACTAAAGGAAACTTCACAGGCACAGCTGAAGGCCTGGTACACTCATTCTCAATCCCAATCCCTTCTCCTTCTCCCAGAGGTGACCACTGTCCTGAGTGGTGGGCATCATTTCATCATCTCCATTACTTTTACTATAAATGCATAATTATCTACCAATAACATACAGCATTTCAACTATAAACAATGTATTTAGCATTTCACGAAACACTGATTTATTTTACAACTTGCTTCCCCCCTCCACCCGCACTATAATTATTAGATTTACCCAAGTTGATATATTTAGCTCTATTTCAGACACATTTTAAAAAGGCTTTTTTTCCTAATTATTAAACTAAATGATGCTCGTAATAGAAATATTCAGAAGGTACTAATTTTTTTAAAAATAGAAAAAAGCCTTGAACTGCTTAGTCTTTTCCATAGTTATTCCTGCTCCTCTTTATAGTTGAGAACATACTCTACAAAATAATTATTTATTCTGTTCTTAAAAAATTTATCAAGATCATATGTAGTTCATTTTTAATTATTGTATAATATTCCACTTAATGGAGACACCATAATTTGTTTAATCTTTCTATTGCTGTGCATTTTAATTATTACTAATGTTTACTATCATGAGTAATGCAGAAATGAATATAAACATGGATCAATTTTACTCAAAAATTTTTATCATGGAATCATGGTACTTTTCAATTCACCATGCTATCTCTGAAGTTTCTCCCAGCAAAACAAATAAACACATAGCCAAAGGGATAGAGTGGGGCACCCCAAAAAGGCAGAGTTCTGCTCATTTGCAACCTAATAACTATTGCATCATCTCATTGGTCCAAGTGTCCACAACACACCCAGCTGCTGAGCTACCACCAAAAATAATTTCAAGCCCCAGGTGGCTACGGGACACAGATTTAACAAGCTAAAACAGTGGAACAGGTTGGTCTCAAGAATTACCTTTACTGAATCTAAAAGAGTCCCTATAATAAAGGTCACCGAGACAGGTCCATGGGCATGAAAGGAGACAAGGAGAGAAAAAGTCTGAGTCCTGCCATTACTAGCTCTGTAACCCTGTCCTCCCTGAGTCTCACTTTCCCGCTTGTACAATAAAAAAATAATAATAATAATGGCATCTACCTTTTGGACTGTCATGAGAGTGAAATGAGAAAGTGCACATAAAGCACCATTTAACACCGAGTACTATTACTGTTTATCACCATCATCGTTATTACTATTATCATTAAAATACAATGGACCATTCTCAACCTTTCCATAAGCAGTTTATATTACAGTGAGAAACTAATGGAAAACTATGAATAAAAAGAAGTCCAGAATAAATTTGTAAGGGCAGAAACAGCCCCAAACACTTACCATATATGGGCACACCTGAGAACCTGGTCCAAAAATCAATTCACATTGTTTATTCACGTTGTAAAGGAGGCCTGGCAGTTGGGAAGGCAAAGGGTAGGGTCTGGATTCAGGTTCATTAAGCAAACACTCCCCGTAACCAGTGCTATGAAAAGCAAAAAAATGCAGGTGGTGAGAGATATGAAGGAATGAGACTTGACAATTCTTCCAGATGAAAGTGAAGGCCATACTGTCATTTTAATGGTGGAGAGAATAGTTTCTTTCTTATATTTGTTTTATTCTTTTCAATCAAGGTTAAGTCTAAAAGCTGAAGTTATATTTTTGGTGTCTACATGTTTGTGGACCAATGGTTATGCATACAGCATAACCAGTAGGAAATATGTATCTGTTAGATCATTTATGTCATTCTGTGGCAGTGATTTTTTTCATTTTTTAACCATGTTCTCCAAGAGACTTTAAGCTTCTTAGGGGCAAAGACAGTGTCTTTTTCATCCAAGCCTAGGGCCCTGTCCAAAGCAACAGATGTTTAGAAAATGTTTGCTGAATAGATGAGTGAGTGAATCAACAACTATAGCAAGAAATACCTTAGGCCATCTGATTAAAGAGAAAAAAATAGCAACCCTTCAGTTCTTTGATTTTTCTAAAAACACTTCTTCTGCAAAATTCACACCCAGTGAATTCTGATTAATAAAGCTCCCTCTTCCCTTTGGTTGCAGAAATATATGCCCAGTGACCTTAGGACAATCACTTAACCTTTCGTTCTTCTGGGAGAGAAAAGCAATAAATCTGTGACAGAGGGATATTGTATAATGTAATTGGATCTTTGCATAGCCTGGCAGGAAGCTTAAAAAATAAAACAAGAAAAGAAAGAAGGAGACAGAGAGAGAGAGAGAGAGAGAGAGAGAGAGAGAGAGAGAGAGAGAGAGAGAGAAATACAGAGAGAAATAGAAAGAGAGAGAGAGGAAGAGAGAGAGGGGGCGGAAGGAGAGAGAGAGAGAAACCAGTGGGCAAACAAACATGTCCTCAATTCAACAACATAGAGGGCTGCTGGAATTTTCATCTGCCCAGATGAGCTTTGGGATTAGCTCACTAGCCCACCCCTTTCCAAGCCCAAACTGTTATTGAAGCCCATAAATATTTGTGGCTTTCCTTCATCATATAATCACTTCCATGGTCCCTCCCCCAAGATTTGAACAGATTTCATATCTTTATCGAGAAAAAAGCAACATTTAAATATTCTCTTTAAGATCCCAACCTTCTCTTTAGCTCAGTCTGTAATCTTCTAAACTCTGGCAAGGATATGAACTGCACAGATGTCAGAGTATTTTTTTTTCCCTCCTCCACAGAATGTCAACAAAAATAACAACTCAAAAGGAATGCTTGACTCTACATTTTCTTTCCCACAATTAATTCACTACATGGAGGCCAGATACCAAAAGTCTGTGCTAAAAGAAAATTCAAGCCTTACTCTAAAAATTCAGTGATATATTTTCGACTACACTTTGACCACATCCAGGGGTTGGTGTAGAAGTTCAATGTTGGAGCCATGACATGTTGGGGACTCTTTACTCCTTCTTCTTTGCACTTATTGTTGTCGTCATGAGGCATATTAAACCTAAGGCCAAGGAGACAATAGTGAGAATGTCAGTAAACACCAAGGGATAGAGGTGTTATCATTGCTTTCAGGAATGTAACTAAGAGAAGAATTTCAACTGACTACTGCATTGCAGACAAGAACCTGAATCCTGGCAAGCAGAACAAAACTTACCAGTCAATTAAAGATGGAGTGTAAATAAAACATAAATCTCACCTAATTTAATATAAAGTGCTTTTAATATATTAAAAAAAGATGTAGGTTGAGTCATTATTTCGTTTAAGTAGACCTTTTGGAATTGTAGAGGCTCTGAATATGCAGTAGTTGATGCTAGAATACAGTGGTTGGAATTCCTAATGAATACTTAAAAGGTGAATTTATAGAGTCAAGAATTTGGCAAGTTATGATAATGTGTGAATATATAGTCAGTCAAAGTCAAAACTTGAAGCCAAAAGTTTCCTAATAAGAGGCTCACTGTGGGTCTTGGCATCTCCTCCTTTTCAGGTAAGGTTGACAAACGACCTAACTGTGTAGGTATATCATTATAAAGGTACAAAAAGTTCATGCACAATACCCATGAAGGAAGGCTGCAAGCATGGAAAACAGAGGCATGCCAATTCAACTGGCTTGACTCAAAGATGGCAAATACTTTTATGCTTCATGCCAGTGCCAATCGACTGGTACTGGTTTCCTGAAAAGTTGAGCAGAACAGGATTCTTTAACTAATCCAGATCCCCTTCCCTCACCCCAACCTCAGAAAGGGCTGTGATGGACTGCCAATGTCCTCGTGCACTTGGGACGGGATTCAGCAGCGGCATCAATACATATTTGCCATTCTTGGCTAAGCCAGAGGAAGTGAGAAAAAAATGATAGGAAACATTTCTCAATCCAGAAACGTCAATTCTACGACTCACATGCCATTCTCAGCTTAAGTACTTATTACCATTGGGTAACAAGCTTAGAGTGACTGTCCTCTCTGGATGACTTTCCCTAATCACAAAATTCATGCGTATGATTAATTTAGTATTTAGAGAGGAATCTCCCTTACTAGTTTATCTTGAAACATGGAAATAAGTGAGTCAGATACAAGTGTGTCTTCATATTCTTGCTTCAAATAAAAGTGAAAGCTGTGATAAAAGTCTTTGAAGTACATTCCATCAATTTTTCTTTGTGCTTAGTTTTCTTTTTCTTTTAAAAATTTGGGCCTTGCAATAATTGCCAGATGGAATAATGTGTGAAGGAAATTGTGAGATGGAGAAACTTGAACTGTCTTGGTTGACATTAAAAGTACTTCTTAATGCTTAAGAGTCCATTTTCTTAAAAGAATGGCTGCCCAGGTTTCTAGTTCTCAGTTGCATGGTCAGTGTATTACCTATGTCAACACACCCAACACAAGCAAAGCATTCAAATATTAGTTAGTTGTTTGTTTCACTGTGGTGCCAAGGAGTTGGTATCCCTACCACAACTTGATAAAATCCAGTTTATTTCATCATATAAACAGAAAATTTCTTTTTATTTAAATGTCAGGCACATTTGCTCATAGCAGGGGCTAGATATTAAGAAATATTCATTAAGCACTTACTAAACAAAATAATCAAAATTTTTTAGCATTTATAACATACCAGGCAGTAAATGTGTCATATGCTTTATTTCATTTACTGATTCGACCCAATGAATAGTACTATTACCATTCATGTTTTACAGATAGGGAAACGAAGTCATAGAGGTTCAATTACTTCATTAAGGTCACAAGGCTACTAAGATGGGGAAGCAGGGTTTGGAATCCACTTCTGTCTGATTCCAAAACCTCTTATTTTGGAATATATATAAACTATATTCCCTTCTGCTAGACAAGTTGTGGAAGATTTGTCAGAAATACTACGTAAAGGTTTCTGTATACAGTACAGACTCGATTACCTCCCAAATCCTTCCTAACTCTTAAATTCTGTGTGTCTATGAACTTGGTACGAGAATATAGAAACTGTGAAGCACCCAGTGATGCTCAACAGATAGGAGAACGATTGCTTTTTCTTCCCAATAGCTTTTGGGTTTTATATTATCAGAAAGTCATGACTATTACAACTTAACATTTCATGTTTAAAAAGTTCATTGGACATATGTGGATTGTCACTTTCCTTAAAATATGAGCGAACCTAACTATGTGAGACAAAGCACCAAAACAAAAAACAATTCATTGATGATTTAGTAATACACTTTTCTTTAACTAACAACTCACATCATTCACTAGTAATTTCACTTTTCACTTCTTGAAATTTTCGAGATAGGGTATATGTATATTATATCCACCTTACAGGTAGGAAAACAGCAAACATTTTCTCAAGTCAAGAGAATGTAAAACAATTCAGTCTAGAACCTAGGTATCTGGCTCCAAGCCGATTTCTGTCTCAGAGCTGTTACCCAAAAGCATCATTTGCTGATCCTCCAGCATGAGCTGCTAGACTTTGGGCAATTTAATAGCACTAAGTCAAACACAGAGAAACAATAATATCTACCTGTGGGGATAACAAAGATTAAGGAAAAGCTCCTAAAACAATGCTAAAAATATGATTAATTTTTTTTTGGGGGGGGGGATGTTTGTTGACTGTGCACTGAGGTTTCTCTATAGTTGAAAACATTTAGTTTTTGCTACTTAAAATTCTTAAAATGCCAACTTTATACACTGGCTATCTAAAAGGAGTTTATAAGCTCCTGATGAAAAGAAATTAACAGGAAATTAATTATATTTCTTTAAATAGTGTACTTTCCTTAGCCATTTATTGGCGGAAAATATTAATCTGTTAATTACACAAACTTTCTGCCCTTTGAATATATTCCTATCTTTGTAACTTTTCCTAGTCCATTTCTGGGACAGGATTAGCTGCCCTGTTGAAATGTTACCCTATTCTTTATGGGTAAATCTACCCTCCAATTTAAAATTCTAAAGGAACTTACTGAATTTTATGCAAAAGAAACAAAAATCCCTAAAAGATTCTGTTAAAATGAATTTGAGGAAACTGAGTTAAACAAAACCAACAGGTTAATACAGAACTTGTCAGAGCCTTTACTTCTTTATACCATTTAGCCTTGTGACTCCAAGCAGGGATAAATTAGAAAAACATTTTTTTAAAATTGCTTGGCTGTAAAGCTTCTTTTTTATTTTTCACAGACCTTTCTTTTGAAATTGGTATTACAGCCTTTGTGCTTTGGGAATACTGGTGGTATCAGTAGTTTTCAAATCGAGTTCCAAGAAATCTCTGAGTTTCATGAAAGCATTTCAGAAACCAAAAAGAGAAGAAGCTGACAAATCAGGACTCTGGCCCAACACAACTGCTTAATTTCAAGGCAAGCCTTTTTTGTATTCTAAAGATTGGGCATCTGACAACATTTCCTTTGGAGAAAAGATATGTTTTTAAAATATGCTTTAAGGTACTAGCTTTAAAATATACTCATTACATGTTGAACTGAATTGGAGATATTTCTCTATATGCATCTCGCTCTGTGTGTAGCACAGAACATTGCACATAGGTGCCTTTGAAAAACTAGTAAATGAAAAAGCTTGCTTAATAGATAATTTTAGTTATAAAGTTAACAGCTGACATGCAAATTGATATACAACTATATTATATTTAGTGACATCTTCTGAGAAAATTATTTCAAAAAGATATGGTATAAGTAATTTAATAATTCTAGAAGTAAAATAATAGAAATAAAACTCAGAATAATTTCTGGCAAATTTACACTGTTTGCCACCTGTTCTAACCATGCTTTGTCTGAGAGAACAAAAAGGAAAAGCCAGTTTCATAATGACTACTTAGTGGCCAAAACTAGCAAATGTTTTCTTTGCTCTATCTTTGTTCATTCTCTTCCCTGAAAGAAGACTGCCACTGTTTCTTGAGGTCAAATGTCTGAATTATAGACTTGTATGATTAGAATCAGGAATGATCTGATTTGTGAAAAAACCCCATGAGCCAGGCTAATGATGAGGGACTGTCCTAGGCAAAGATGTTAACTCAGAAAATTTCTCCTAGCAGATATTCCCTCTGCTTCAGTGGATGGTTTGGAAAGGCCCGCTTTCCCCAATGCCCAGTAGGAAAGGAGAGTGTTAGACTTTGTAGAGACAGCTTGTGCATTTAAATCAAAGATATACATGAGCTACAGCCAAAGCAGGTGCACTGCATTTACTCAACTTTCTGAAATCAAAGTCATTTCTCCCAATTAGGTTCAAAGCTCTCCAACCTGCACAATCTACTATGGCTTGGGAAGTATCTCTTTCCCTTTAAGTCAAGTAAACGTTCATTATTGTGAAGGAAAAAAGTTTTAGGTCACTCTGACTTAAATAAAAATATGGAAAGAAAACATACACATGGCCCAATTCATGGGCTATTGTAAAAGCTGTGCTCAGTCCGCTGTCTTCACTAATAGAACAGCTTCTGTATGGATCGCAAATGGTTCCCAATTCAGCAAGACCTATCGGAATGGGAAACAAACAAACAAACAAGGGTTTACTTTTAAAAGCAATTGTGGCTTGAAATAAAAACATGTAGTAAACTGTTGTTGTCACAGAGGATACATACAGCAGACTCACCTAAGGTATCACATTTGTCATGAGCTCTGCAGATATCCTGTCTGAAAGCAAAGCAGACTTAGGGCCTTGATGACACCAAAGAGTAAATGTCAATACAAGTAAGCACTATAGAGTCTTCTAGGAATTCACAGCATCACCCACTACAGGGAAGGGGACTACAAAAAGCAAACTAATAAGGCCAGGGTTTTGCAACTCAAAAACAGTTTGGGAATCATTGATATAAGGATAAAGAGCTACTTTGAAAGGTTGTCTTCTGCCTCAGGCATGGCCACAGAGCAAGCAAAAACCTCTCCAACCAGGATTTTTCCTCATACCGTAGAGGAAGTGATTCTAGTTTCTTAACAAACATTCCTGAATAGGCTCTAAATGCCTTTCAGTTATGTTTAAGAGTGCATGCTTGTGACCATATCAGAGGTGAATGACACGCAGCACAACTAGGCCAGTGTAACCTCTTCGTTGCCCTGTACAGCTTTTTAAATATTTTTGAGCTAGTAGATTTCACACAAAATAAAAATCTATATCTCTGACTTCTCAAAAAATCATAAAAGTTGGCAACACTGGGCTCATTTGCTGCATAGTAGCAACTGGCTCAATCTGAACAGCAGCTGCCCCTGCTCTAAGGGCATTTCCTTTCAGGCCTAACTTTTTTACTGACTCCTTGGCACCTATTGGTTATTGGTTCTCAGCCAGGGGTGTTTCTGTGCCCCACTCATCCCTCCCCCGCTCCGACCCCAGAGGGCATCCGGAAACCTGTCTGGTCTGAAGACATTGTTGGTTATCACAACAGAGAAGGGAGAGTGCTACTAGTATGTAATGGGTAGAGACTAGGGACGTTGCTAAACAACCTGCATTGCACAGGACAGCCTCCCAAACAAAGCATTATCTGGACCAAAACGTCTATAGTGCTGAGGCTAAAAAACCTTGTATTATGGACTGGCTGCCAGGAATATACAATCTCATCCCATCAACTTTACTGGAAATGGAGAGAGTTGAAGAACAAGAAATTCACATACCTCGTTACAAGAACAGCAGTATCATGATGGATTCCACCTGGATAGTTCTTCGAATGCTGCCACTGGCAAAAGTTTCTTAATGTTGTCTGGGCATTAAAAGATATGGAAGGTCCTTCCTAAATACAGAAAAGAGTTATGGGTGGTCCGTTGTACCCACACCAATTAGATATGCCATTTCGGATACAGATAGAAGAAAGAAGAAAAAAACTTTATTACCTGTTCATTATGAATCACAACTAAGTTCACAATAACAATATTAATTAAATTTCCAATACTTGGGTCTTTATAGATAGAGGCTACCTGCAACCGAGATAAATTTTTCAAAGTTAATTGTGAACTCCGTGTAAGCAATAAGCAATTCACTTCTTACGTGGGGTTCCACTTCTTTTTACATTTCATGCAACATATAAGTTTTTAGTTTTGAATTTTCATGTATTCAACAAACATTTATTAAAAGTCTCTTTGTAAAAGTCATAGATGGCAGTTTTAAATAATAACAAATTCTAACAAATTTGAATTTCAAGGTGTTTTCTTTGCGAATTGCATGGCCACACCATTTAATAGTTCTCTATCCAAAAACGCTGGATATTAATTTTTGACCAAGGTCTTTCATCCCAGCTGAAATCTCAGATTGCCAAATTATGGAATATCACATTGTCCACATTTTTGCTAATACTGCCATTCTTCATGTTTACCACACATTTGTAATCTCTGCAACCTGGTAACCTATTTTTTTTCCCATTATTATTGTTAATCATGAGAGCTAAAATTGATTAAATGTTTATTGTGGACCAGATCCTTGCTGAAAACTGCATATGCATTTGCATTTAGTCCTATAGCTAGCTGTTATTCTAGTCTCTGCTCAGGAAATGAGGAAACTGAGGCTCAGAGAAATTAAGTAACTCGTCCAAGACTAGATAGTGGTGAGTAGCAGAGCCAGAACTCTAAACCTAAGTGTTTGATCCAAAGTCCATGCTCACAACAGAAATTCTTATGACAGGTCTGAATTTATGGGGTAGACATGGAGTTGAGCCTGCAAGGTCTGGTAGGTTTTTCTTTTTCTGCTCCAGGACAGGAGAGGGATGGGCACATGGGACTGAGCATGGAGAAGATGGGTAATGGGAGGGTAGAGGGGAGGCAGGTTGGGCTGTGTGTGAGGTGGGGAGCAGGGGAGACTGGTTCGCAGCAGTGAAAGGAAAGAAGAACCACAGGCCAGAGAGAGGGAAGAAGAAACTCCAAAGCAATGTTTCCAAACGTGGTTGTTTTTTTACATTCATTTGTAGAATATGTTAAAAGTAGATTCCTGTTCAAATAAACTAAGGTCAATCCATAAAAAGGAATGCTATCTGAGGCTTAATATGAATAAGGACAAGATCATAGGGGTTGCTGTAGAGAACAATCGCTAATAGTTCAAGAAAAAAGCAATGTGTAAAACATCATAGGACAATGCTCCATGTCTGTTTGAAAAAAAGCTGAATATGCATACACGTATGGTTAAGAAATGTCCAGAGTTATGCTGTCCTATATGTGCTGCCACGTGTGGTCACTGAGCACTTGAAATGTGGCTAGCCCAAACTGAGATATGCTATGAGTATAACATACTGGATTTTGAAGACTTCGTACGACAAAAAAATCTAATTAATAATTTTTGAAATAGTATTTGAATATAAAATAAAATGCATTATTAAAATTAATTTTACCTATTTGTTTTATTTCATGTGGCTACATGAAAATTTTAAATTATATATGTGGCTTACGTTATATCTCTCTTGGGCAGAACTGTTTAGAAACATGCAAAAAAAACTTTTAATAGAGGCTGCCTCTGGGAAGGGACCTGAGAGCTTGGGTAGGGAAGGACACTTGTTATTTATCAACAGTCTTTTGTTATGTTTGATTTTTTTAAGTATGCAAATGTATTGCTTTTTCCATTCAAAATGGGGGGAAAAAAGGTGAAGGCAGAGATTAGTGCTTGAGGCCTCATCCCAAGGCTATTTAGAATCCTGAGGAAGAGGATAAAGGCAGGCTGAGGAAGAGGATAAAAGCAGGCAGCTGCATTTTAAAAGGCTCCATGGGTGATTTTGATTCACAACCAGCATCCAGAAGTCTTACTGGAGACCTGGCTGACCAAGTTCATATGTCAGACAAAGAGCATATATTTTGGAAACTGGACAAGCCAAAGGTCACATATAGTCTCCAAGCCACTTACTAGCTTTACACAAAGACAGGCAAGTGACCTAACTCCTCTGAGGTTCAGTTTTCTTACCTATGAAATGGGGATGATAATCCTACCCAGCAGAGTTGCCAGGAGGCTTAGAAACGATGCCTTGTAAATAAGAAGCACAATGTCTAACACAGAATAAACACTCAATATTGATGGCCATTGTTGTCATCATAAAATTATCTTAGGTTCTCTTTAGTCACTTGCCTGATTCATTGAAATGCTAGCCCTGAATGATCTTCCAAAGCACTGTGTGGTAACCCACTCCCCAATAGCACATTTAGGGACCTAATCAATCACCTTCTTTTGAATGTACTTACAATTGACATTAAAGTTAAAATATAGTGTTGAAGGTTTGCTCCGTGGTATAAAACCATTTTTTTGTCTGCCACCACCATCACTTCTACAAACCGTGGATAGGATAAAAAACGTTTCGTTCTTCTGTGGGTCCTCTTTTCTCTTGCGCTGTCCGTCTTGTTACCATAGGCAGAAACGGCCTTTGTTGCTAAGCTGCTCTTCAACACTGCCACGTCATCGGCCAAGCTACTCCTTTCTCCCCAATTCCTGCTTCTCGTTTTCCTCTTGTCTTTACTGTGACTATTTTTGTGTTCTGTAACAAATCAGATGGCATGTATCACATTTCAAGCCACATCTATTTCATATTAAGAACCAAATTTGACCTATCTTACAGTGCCACCTCTGTAGTTAAATTACACACAAAATCAAGTTCTCTATACTGTGGACTCTACATGTGAACCTCAATCTGCACTCTCCTCTGAATGACTAAAGACTTGAAATTAGCTTCCCTAAAAGTTTCTGTAATGCATTTAAGGTATTAGAAAAATCAGGCCTGCCTGAGTTTAACGAAAACAATTGCAAATGAGTCTTTTCATTTGGTAACAAAAGTCTTGCTGGGATTTAAGCAATTTCCATAGAGCCCTCGAGAATGGAAACGGAGATGCTTCAGGTTCACCGCTTTTGATATTCAATGAGATACAGTACAAAGATGTCTGAGAGGTAGGCTGGCTAATAATAATAAAAAGGAACTATAGAAAATGGAAACAAGGTAGACATGGTATTATTCTTGTTACTGTGTTTGATCATTACAATACACAAAATGTAAAATAGAATCACGGCTATTTGATGCCTCTGAATTTTTTTTTAATTAGCTTATTTCAAGGCTCAGTTAGGGAAGCAGACTAAACTCAGAAAGTATGAAGAGGCAGTTGGGACCATGATATATAATGACAGATTAGCTCTACTCATTTCCAATTCTTGCCTGGCCCTCCGGGGTTCCATATAATCTTGCCGCTCAAAGTGCAGTCCTTGGACCAGTAGCATTGGCAACCCTCAGAAACCCGTTAAAAATGCAGACTCTCTGGCCCCACCTCAGACCTGATAAATCAGAATCTACAGTTTAACAAGATCTCCAGGTGATTCATATTTGTGTTAATGTTCTGAGAAGCGCTAGTTTCAAACTTGGCTTGCAGCTTGTATTGTTAGTGAGAATATTCAATTTCATAGCCATCAATCACACAATAAACAGAATAAGCATAAAAATGTCTGCCAAAATACCCTTCGAGGAAAAACATAATTTAATCAGTTATCTTGCCTATCAGCTCATAAATGTGCTTTAAAGCTTTAATGTGTGAAGGAGAAAAAAATCTTTCCTCTACCCTTATAGGTTCTTTTGGCTGCTCTAATAATTAAATCAACATGAGACAGATTAACAAGAGGAAATAGCCAAATAGATATGGGAACCCCACATACATGGGAGACCCTAACACATACATGAAAGGTTCAGAGACAGAAAGTTAAAATGAGGTATACGTGAAATTCTGAGCTAAGGCTAAAGGTAAAGCAACTTTAGGTTTTAAAGGAGACAAAAGTCATGGGTGACAAGAACAGTAGATATTAAGTAATTAGGTGTTTGCTCTGCTCTGCACACAGGTCATAAAAAGTCATTTCTGGTGACAATTATTATTATGCACAGGCCCTTATTTTAAATTCTTTAAGGAAGAGGTAAACATTTCTTGTGAGCCTTCAGGGTCTCGACTGCCAACTGCTGACTGCCTTCAGCTCAAAATAACTCCTATGCCAAAGTGACATATCTTGGGGAGGTTTGTTCCTAACCCCTTCAAAAGCCATTAGCTTGTAGTCTAAAACAGGCAACGGAATTATACAACTAAGAAGTAGGCTTACCTAAGACACAAGAAATAGAATTTATTACAGCAGTAAATAATATACAGAACACCAGCAACAAAGTTAAACTATAATTGGTTTTGTATTTGACAGGCTCAAATATTTGGCCATTATAACCTATTGCTAAGGCAATCAATTTAGGCCAGGCCAGTATGTGCATTTTGCCCAAGTTGAGTGTTTTAGTTGTTAAAACAGTGAAATCAGTCCAAACTGTCAAACAAGATATACGTGGTCTAGCTATAGGTAACATGACTAGCCTAAAGCCTGGTACATAGGATTCAACATTAGATTCTTTTCTTTCCTTCAAGTCTCTCTTTCGAATGTATTCATGTATCTTCACATATTCCATTTGGGTAATTAGGCCCTCACTCCATTTTTAAATCATCAATGATTACATACTAGATACTAATTAAGCACCTACTATATGCCAGGCATTGAACTTTTTTGTGTATGTTATCTCACAATTTCTCTCAGACTGAGAAAATTAACCTCTATTTTACACATGAGGAAAATAAGTCTCAAAGAGATTGAGCAATTCGTCCAACATCATGGAGCAGGAAGTGGTGGTACGAGGAATTGAGCATGGATTTGCCCAACACCCTAAATGGTGCTCTGTTAGGCAAGATTTCTCAAAAGGTGGGGATTGAAATGGACTCATGGTCTAACAGTTTCCAAATTGAATATAAATTAGAAAAAAGAGAGCACCTGGTAGATATTTTCACAAAGATTAGCTTTTTACAACAGGTGTACAGAGGCCATGTTGAAAACTGATGTTTTTTAATACATTAAGGAAGTATGTTACTTATTTTGTCAAACAAATAATCCTTGTTTAATGTCTTCTGTAAATATTTATTATAATAGTAAAATTTCGAAAGTTTAAAGTCTTTTTCCATATTCTCAATTTCATTAATTCTCATTTATTAGTTTCTTCTTTCTGCTTGCTTTAGTTTTAGTTTTTATTCCCTTTTCCATCGTCTTTAAGTGGAAGGTTAGATTATTGATTTGAGATACTTCTTCATTCTTAATAGAGGAATCTATAAATTTACAGCTACAAATTTCCCTCTAAACACTGCTTTTGATGCATCTTATAAATTTTGGTATGTTATGTCTTCATTTTAATTCATCTCGAAGTATTTTACAACTTCTCCTTTGCCCTATTGGTTGCTTACAAATGTTCTATTTACTCTCCACGTATTTTTTTCCCCCAGTTTGTTTTTTTTCTGTTATCGCTTTCTAATTTCATTCCACTGTGGTCACAGAGGAGACTGTGTATTACTTCTGTCCTTTCACGTTTATCAATTTTTTTTTTGCAGGGGTGAGGGGCTAGCATAAGATCTATTCTGGAGTATGGACCATGTATATACTCCAAAAGAATGTGTATTCTGCTCTTTTGGATAGAGTATCCTATAGATATCTTTTAGGTATAGTTGGTTTATAGTGTTGTTCAAGTTTTCTATTTCCTTGTTGATCTTCCACCTAGCAAGTCTATCCATTATTGAATATGGAGTACTGAAATTTTCAGCTATTACTGTTGAATGGTCAACTTGTCCCTTTCTGTATGTTTTTGCTTCATGTATTTTGCTGCTCTGTTATAAGGTGTATCTATGTTTAAAATTGTTAAATCTTCTTGATTATAACACTTTTTGATAAACTTTATTGATAAAATAAAGTGAAAGAAGCCAGTCACAAAAGACTGCCTATTATATGATTACAGTCATATGAAATATCCAGGATAGGGAAATCTATAGAGATAGAAAGTAGATTAGTTGCTTAGGAGTGGAGGTGGATGGGGACATAGGGGGATTGACAGGTTAAGGGATACAAAGTTTTGTTTTCAAGTGACAAAAAAAATGTTCTAAAATTGACTCTGATGATGGTTGTGCATATCTGTAAATACACTAAAAACCACTGAATTGGACACATTAAATTGATGGATAGTAAGGTATGTGAATTATATCTCAATAACACTGTTTTGAAAATAATGTAGGTCACTTAGTTTGTGAAAAGTAAATAATTCTTACTTAATGTCTTCTGCAAATATTTTGATTTATTGGATTTATTTAGCAAAAAGTATACCTGCAGTGAGAAAAACACTGAAGAAACACTGTACAAAATTAATTCTTTTTGACCACTAAGGGGAAGAAATGTGTAGTCTCAGAGAAACATCGGAAAGGATTTGGGCATGGGAATACCAGAGCATGAATTAAGGCACTAACTAGAGAAAAAAAGGAACACTTATTTAAATAACAAAGATGAAACGAATTAATTTCATCTTATAATTCAAACAAAGAATAATCCATGTAAATTCTAACATACCTGGAAGACGGTTCATTCACAAGTAACCTGTGTCTCTTAGAAATAATTCAGTATAGTTTATGTAGCATAAAAATGCAGGAATAAAATTACTTCTTCAGAACTGATAACCTCTTCTAATACATAATATTTCTCTGTCTTTTATGCATCTGACCTTTTATCCTAATGAGTTAGAGTCATATTTAGTGACCTAATTAGCACAACTAATTTCTACCATGTTAACCATTTTAGCAAGCAATTTTGAATTTAGCATTGAAAATGGTATGGGCTTTAATAATTCAAATAACTCACTACAAACACATGAACTTTTTACTGAGAATAAAAAAAAGAAAAAGAAAATAGAAATTATAACCTGTATACCTACACAACTCTCTTGCCTCTGAACAGAAATTGTTAATAACAGGGAATGATTTCTCCCAAGTGACACATACTGTTAGGATACAAAGAAAGTCAGCCACATTTCTCTTTAACAATCTTTTAGCACAATAGAATTGAAGCTAATGTTTCAAATTTGCAATGCCATTTTGCTAATAGTTTTATCAGAATGGGTACATAATGAAAATTAATCCTTGTGGAAAGCACAGTACAAAATATTTTTTGATCTTTTCTTCACATATTTGTTATTATTTTTTACTGAGATATAATTTTCATATCATAAATTTCATACTTTCAAAGTATACAAGTCAGTGGTTTTTAGTGTATACATAGAACTGTACAATCATCACCAATATCTAATTTTAGAATATTTTCATTGTCCCAAAAGGAAATCATGTACCCATTAGCAGTCATTCCCCACCTCCCCTCTCCCTCCAGCATCTGGCAATCACTAAACTGCTTTGTATCTATGTATTTCCTATTCTAGCATTTTATACAAATAGAGTCATACAATATATGGCTTTTGTGTCTGGCTTCTCTCACGTAGCATATATTCAAGGTTCATCCATGTTGTAGCATGCATCAGTACTCTATTACTTTTTATTGCCAAATAATACTCCACTGTATAAATATACCACATTTTGTTTATCCAATCATCAATTGGTGGACATTGGAATCCAACAACTCAATGTATGTGCAAGTTTTTGTGTAACCACGTTTATATTTCTCTTGGGCAGATAGCTAGCAGTAGAACTCCTGGGTCATACGGTAATTCTATTTAACATTTTGAGGAACTGCCAAACTGTTTTCCAAAGTGGCTGCTCCGTTTTCATTTTCTTCTTGAAGTTCAGATGTGATACTCAGAAATAAGAAATCACTTTATTATGGTTCTTTTCTTTAAGAATTCCTTGATAATTACTCATGCTTACTTTAAACTAAATAGTTTATGAGCAACTTGGCCTAGTTCAAATCTTAAAATAGCAAGTTGAACCAAAGAAGATATACAGATGGCAAATAAGTGTATGAAAATATGCTCCACATCATATTTCATCAAAGAAATACAAAGTAAAACAACAATGACATATGACCATATTCTAATTAGAATGGCTAGAATCCAGAACACTAACACCAACAAATGCTGATGAGAATATGGAGCAACAGGAACTTTTATTCATTGATGGTAGAAATGCACAATGGTCTAGCCACTTCGAAGACAGGTTGGGCGTTTCTTACTAAACATACTCTTAATGTATGATTCAGCAGTCATGCTCCTTGGTATTTACTCAAAAAAAGCTGAAAATTTATGTCCACTCAAAAACTTGCACATAGATGTTTATGGCAGCTTTATTCGTAATCGCTAAAAGTTGGAAACAACCAAGATGTCCTTCAGTGGGAAAATGAATAAATAAACTGTGATACATCCAAAACAGGGGAATGTTATTCAGCACTAAAAATAAATGAGCTAACAAGCCATAAATAGATTTGAAGGAAACTTAAATGTATTTTACTAAGTGAAAGAAGCCAATCTGAAAAGGCTACATCTTGTATGATTCCAATCATGTGACATTCCGGAAAAGACAAAACTATGGAGACAGTAAAATATCAGTGATTGCCAGGGATTGTGGTTAGATAGGGATGTATAGGCAGAGCATTCAGAGTATTATTAGGGTAATGAAAATACTCTGTATGATACCATAATGATGGATATGTGTCATTATGCATCTGTCCTCACCCACAAAATGTACACCACCAAGAGGGAATCATAACGCAAATTATGGACGTTGGGTGATTATCATGTGTCAATGTGGGTTCATCAGTTATAACAAATGCACCACTTTCGTGAAGGAGTGTTGATAGTGGGGAAGCTATGCGTGTGTGGGGACAGGGAAATCTCTGTACCCTCCTCTCAATTTTTTTTGTGAACCTACAACTGCTCTAAAAAATAAGATATAATAAAAAATAAAAGCATGAGATATATCCAAGAATCGAATACACATTTTCATTCAGAGAAACGTGTATTATTTTGCAATTTGAACCCTCATGTGTACATGTAAACAAAATCCAGGCATGCTAAGCTCTAACTAGCAGTTGTATGCTTCCTAGTGTTAAGTTATAGGCACTACGGCTGTAACATTGTATTCCAAGAATGAGTTAATGCTGCTTTTGACAACCATTTTGGCCTTGATGACTACAAGGGAAAGTAGTGAGTGATGTTTACACCACCACAAACAGCCAGTGTTTTAAGAGCTCATTCTCTAAAAGGAGCAAGCTTCAAGTTCTATTTTACTTGGGCAAATAAGTGACTTGCTTACCCTCCTTTCTCTCGCTTGTAAAGCTGAATAAGAACAGTACTCATTTCATAAGAATTGCTTTGAGAAACAACTGGAGATTATACATATAAAGATACTAGCATATAGGAAGGACCCAATAAACAATGTAATTTTTTCCCCCTATTTTTACCAGTCATAAAGTAAGTTGGAACTAAGAGGAATCACTTAAGGGAGAGTGATTGTTACAGTCTCACAATAACAATTTTCTGGCTTACAATGAGTTATAAGCTGTTTATATCCTGAAATGATCTTTTCTAAGTAACTTTTCTGGGCCCCAGTTTCCTGACCTCTTAAATGGGCATATAAATACTTGCTTTTATTTTGATGCTATTTTAAGAATTAAATGAGAGAGTATTCGGAAAATTCTTTGAAAATTGACTTTAAAAATTACTACTTGAGCCCCTCTTTTGTGAAAGGCACTGGGCTAGGTAAGTTGAACAAAACAAGAATAAAACTTGGGCCAATTTTAAAAAGGAAATTATTATAAAAATTTAAGATGGTATCATTATTTAAAAAGCTCACAGTCAAAAAATCTTTAGTATTTGCTTATTGGTAAAAATGTTTAAATGAGTTCCATTTAACATTGCTATGCAATAAAATGCATAGTACATTACAAAATGACTGGAATTATTTTAGAAAATAACATCCAGGCCTTGTTTATTCAGCAGTTACTCATTGAGTGTTTCCCACCAACTGGGGTTGGGCTAAGAAGATTCGAATGTTAACATTAACAGCTGGGAAGTTAATCATTGCTCTCTATTTTCATAAGGTTTATAAAAATTTAACTGAACTTTCTTAAGGCACTGAGCCACCTTGTGATCGTGTGGTCTAAGTGGGCAGGGGAATCACAGCACAGGACCACAGGGAAGACTGGAGAGCCAGGCTTTTAGCAAGTCCCCTTTTTGCTCCGCCTAGGCTGGACAGCCTGACGGACAGGGACCATCAGAGGTTTCACACTGGGATTCTGAAGCCGGACTAGCCTGGTTCACATTCCTGCCTTAGCACTACTCTAGCAGCCTTTTCTGCCTCTAAGGCTCAGTTTCCTCATCTGTAAAAGGAGGACAATAACTGTATACCTCAAAGGCTAACTGTGAGGATTAAAAGAGATAACACATAAAAGCTCCCTAGAGCAGTGTGTGACACACAGGAGGAGGGATCTATTAAATATATCATGTGATAAGAATTATTAGTTGTTATTGTTTCACTAGCGGTATGCAAAATAACCTCTGTAAATTAATGTGCTGACATTGGGGTTTCTGAAACAAACAAACAAAAAAATTGTTTTAGGAAGAATCTTCTAAAGGAAAGGAGAGGGAAAAGAAGAACCAAAAGGAGGGAGGGAGGGAGAGAGGGAGGGAAGGAACTGAAGGCTCTAAAGGCCAGGCCCTGCTCTCACAGGGCTATCAATCTAGGTAACAAACACAGGCAGACTGATAGTGAGAAGAGTCTGAGGCTTAATTAGATGTAAACAAATGCAAACACTTCCACTTCTCGACTGGCTCCAAGGGCTGATAACACACTGGGAGCAAAAAGTGGAAGGCATGACAGTTCCCTGGCTGTTTTCGTTCTAGTTAGAGCTAAGATCTGCGCTCATTGGGTATGCTCAGAGAGTTACTTAGCGAAGCCTTCAGACAGGGCCTCCATAGGACAGGAGAAATAGTCTACCGGGACCAGAGAAAGATGGATAAACAGCTCAATGTGGTGGGGGAAAAAGATAAAACATAAAAACAAAAACAGCCATAAAACCAATGATGTTCTAATGATAAAGAACAATGTGTTTCCAGAAACTGGGTGGAGGAGGAGCTGACGTTGGTGGGGGGAGAGGGGTAGGTTGCGGGAGGGGTAGGAGGGATGGGGGGGGAGTTAGTCTGTATACATAAAGCTTAAAAGGGTATGAATGAAAACTCACTAAGGTTTTATTTTTTTAAAAGGGTCCTCGGATTTGCTAGCTTTAAAATGACAATGAATCCATGGATACTAGGATTGTGTCCCTAAACCCATCTCTCTCTGTGAGCTCTGGGATGAAAAAAAAGTGACATGCCTGTGTCTGGTAGTGCTCCATGCTCAGTACTGACAGGAAATGAGTGTAAAGGGCAGTGGAGGGAGAGATATTACTGAGCCTCCTTTTCGGCTGGCCAGAGCCTTATGAACAGTTTCCCTGAGAGTGGTTTACAGAACATTAGTCCCAGAAGATATTTCCAAAAACAAATCAAGTAGGTTTGCAAAAACACTTTACACAGTATTCACATCTGGGACTTTCTCCAGGCACATCAGCATTTTAAGAGCTCTGAGGAGTCTTGCAGCAAAGAAACCAGTTTACATTTTTTTAACCATGTAACAGGGAAACTTGTTAGATCTTAGTCAGTGTGTAGGACAGGTGATGGGGACTCAGCATCTCTGGAAATAGAAAGAGATGGAGAGGAGTGTACTGAAGGATTTCTTCTCAGGGAGAGAAGATGCTGTTGGAAGAAAACAATTGAGAAGCTTGTTGCAGTTCAAGGGGGTGTGGGGGATGGTGGCTGGTGGGAGGCATGTCTGAGGGTCTTCTAAGGGGCGAGTGCCTCCAGCAAACTGGGGAGTTAAACTTGCTAACTCAGGTATGCAAGCTGGGCACTACTCCCAAAAGGCTCTGCCATAGGCTTCCTCATTCAATATCCTGCAGCTCCTCCAACTAGATGTAGCAACCATGACTACTGTTCTGATAATACTGGCTCACATTTGTTGGGTGCTCTCCTCTGTATCAGGCATTCTTCTAAGCACTTTCTTTGGATTAATCTGATTATTCATCACAACGAATAGATATGTAGGGATTATTATCTTCATTACACAAAGGAGAAAACTGAGGCAAACTTGAAACAATGTGAGAGAATATTTAAAGAATATCTATTTGAAGTTGTATAAAATGCTGAACATACTCGAGATTATATTTTACTCAGAGACTGTTTGGTTTTGCTATTAATACCCTGCAAAATGCTCTTTGGGAAATATTGGTTTTGACTCATTCCAACTCTTAGCAGTCAGGGGAGTCTGGCCTTTCTGGTTAGTGAGGTGTCAGCTGCCCACAGCGACTCTGCACTACCTGTGGCCTGCTTTTGATGGCTCTCTCTCAGGCCCTTTTGTAACATGGCTTGGGATCTTCTAGGCCAGCGCTCTCCAGTAGAAATAAAATGTGAGCTACACAATGAAGGTAAGAATTTCTAGTAGCAACATTAAAAAAAAAAAAGTCAAAAGAAACAGATAAAATTAACTTTAATGATATATTCTATTTTATCCAGATAACTCAAATATTATTTCAACATGTGGCAGTAGCCACATTTCAAGTGCTCAGGAGACACATGGAACTACTGGCTCCTGTATAAGATGGTGCATTCCAGGCATTAAGTGTTTTCAGAGTGAATACTAGAGAGAGGCAAGGCGATATGCTAAATAAGAGTTTGAGGTTGGGAGTCAAAGACCAGTGTTCAAACCCCAGCTGCTCCACATTCAATCTGTGTGACCCTGGGCAAGTCTCTTAAATCCTCACTTTCCTCATCTGTGATATGGGGATAATAATGGTTCCTTCCTCACAGGGAAGTTAAATATCTTAATACATATAAAGCAGTAAAACAGGACCTGGGGCATAGTAGGTGCTCTATGGGTGGTATTGGCTGTGGTGACTCATTCCCGAAGGTGAGTACTCTTAAGGCTGTGAGAATGAAGTGGCTGTAGGGCTTCCCACTATCTGACATTTGTTACAGCTTGTGGGTGGCCCTAAGGTTGAATGAACATAATGCCTGTGGTGGGTCGAAGTATCACTCCCATATCAGAGATTAAAGAGCAGATGGGCAGGAGTTCTTTAAAAAGGTTTCTAAGCAGCTCCTGGAGAGCATATCTCCCACATTCCTTTGATGCACAAGTCTCCCAGTTTACACAGGACTGAAGATGAGTTTATACACCACTGCCTGCAGTACACACTCTTTCTTGTCCTGATGTCTATGTTCCAGTGACCATGGCAATGAGTGGTTGCAAGGGCATGCTGTACTGATTGTAGTGGAACTCACTAGGAACCCTCCCAACCACAGGCCACCTTCCTGCAGCACCCACACCCTGGCCCCGCTCAGGTATTTAGTTGCTGTAAATTCAGCTCTTGCTGTAAATTATTCCTTAAAATAAATTAAAAGCCTAATATCTTTCCCCCTAACCTTAAGATAACTTAAATGATCTCACTAGTTTATTCTTAATTGTTCTTACACTTAAATCCAGTGGCACTACCAAAATCTCATTTGAGTAGCACTTTTGAACATCCTGCTTCTAGGCACATTTAACAGACAGTTTTTCCTTGATTTGCAGCCTGAAAAGAACACAGGACTGATAAGTAAGAGTCCTGTGTTCAGGATCCATTTCCCCATTTATTCTAGCTCCAAGCTTATGAATCCCTTCAAAATTCTGAGCCTGATCTTATTATGAAGAGAAAGACTGGAACACAAGTTCTCTCTAAAATGCTCTCCAGTATTAAAAATGTATGAGTTCTCATATTTTACAAGATAAAAGTGACTAATGCTGGTCTACAGCCATGCCACCCTGAATGTGCCCGATCTCGTCTGATCTCAGAAGCTAAGCAGAGTTGGGCCTGGTTAGTACTTAGATGGGAGACCACCTAGGAAGACCAGGTGCTGTAGGCATTAAAAAAAAGAAGAAAGAAAAGGAAAGAAAGAAAGAAAGAAAGAAAGAAAGAAAGAAAGAAAGAAAGAAAGAAAGAAAGAAAGAAAGAAAGAAAGAAAGAAAGAAACACCAGCAGAGACAGACCAGCACAAAAGAGGTGGGCTGTAGCTGGTATTAAATAACATCAAGGATGGTACAGTGTACATGTCTCCAATACTAACTTTAAAGTTTTTATTTTGTAAGTGCTAAAACAGATCATTGTTTCTGAAAATCACTTCCATTCTCTCTAATCTGATTTACACTAGAATAGCACCAAATGTGAGGATTAGGAAACTCTTTAAAAAACAAAACAAAACAAAAAAAACCAGTGTATTATCAAAGTTACCTTTGGACAAACTCTTATATTGTCCACAAAGCACAGGATAAGAACTTTGGGAGATAATAGGGTCATACCTCCCATTTCTCTTCCCCTAAAAGCTCGTGGTCATACGAGGATTAATCTCACACCACTGACTCTTCTATGTCTACTCCGTCTCACTGTCCTCTGCCTTTCTCTTTCTCTCCTGTGTGCATTACGAGCAAAAGAACACAGTTGTATTCTTACGTATCCAAAGCTTCCTTTGTAATCCTTTAACCTACTAGCCAAGTGAACATGTTCCCATCATAAAGTCAACTGACTTGAAATTGACAGTTGTGCTTGTGGATGCAAATTAGAAATAAAAAACAATATCATGCCTTTTCTGTTGGCATATGCAATGATTTTAAATAACAAGTCCTAAATAAGCCTTTCCTACTCCATTGCTCTTCTGCTATATCTTGGACAAACTCTATATGGCGTTCTCCATTACTCTTTCCTGCAGTGTGGTCCTGTGACAGCATGAAATCTATGGTGCATGAAATGCTTGGAATAAAATAAGGAAGCTGTGTATGAAATAAGCGTCTGTAAACGAAGACAATGAAGAGAACAAGCCATAGTCTCAGGGAAAATATTTGCAAACTACTTATCTGATAAAGAGCTTATATCCAGAATACACGGAAAACACTCAAATTTCAATAAGAAAACATTCCAATTTTTTTTTAATGGGCAAAAGATTTGAATAGGGACTTTACTAAAGAAGACACATGGATGGCAAATAAACACATAAAGACATAAATAGATGCTTAGTCATTAGGGAAAAGCAAATTAAAACTATGATGAAACACCACTTCAAACCTATTAGAAAGACTAAAATTAAAAAAAAAAAATATCAGTAATACCAAGTACTAGTGGAAATGGAAGTTTTATTTCCTGCTGGTGGGACTTTAAAATGGTGCACTCACTTTGAAAAATAGATGGGCAGTTTCTTATAAAGTTAAACATATTCTTACTGTATAACCCAGCGATCAGACTCCTAAATATTTACCTAAATGAAATGAAAACTTATGTTGACCCAAAAACCTGTATGCAAATATTGGTAATGGCTTTATTTGTAATTGTCACAGTGTTGTCCCTCAACTAGGTATTGGCTAAACAAACTATAGAATATCCATACAATGGAACACTACTCACAATTTAAAAAAAAAAAAAAAATGAATCAGATGAATCATTGATACAGAAAACACCCAGATGAACCTCAAAAGCACTATGCTTAGTTATTCTATTTATATGACATTCTGGAAAAAGCTAAACTGTAGAGATAGAAAACAGGGCACTGACTGCAAAGGGCACAGGAATTATTCTCTATCTTGACTGTGATGATGGCTGCATGACTGTATGCATTTGCTGAAATTTGCAGAATAGAAAGAATGACAGTTACTGCATGTAAATTATACCTTAATAGAAAAATGGAAAGATGAAGCTAGAAAAAAATTGCAAAAAAATAAACAACAGAAAATGCTGAAGCCAATCACATCAACTTAAAGCTTTTCCACACACCGCAGGCCAACTGCATTTCAACACCTCACTCTAATTCTAATGTCATATGAGACATGAGGATCAGTAAAAAAGAAACATTTGTCAACATTTGCTGTTCATTTGATTTCACTCCATCTCAAAATTCATCAAACCATCATATCTTGCATTTCCTCATGTTCCTTTTTGTGATATTCAGAATGTTTCCTATTTATTAATAATTTTAAATTGTATGGAATATCTATGCAGAAGTCTGGACAGATATAAACAGTCTTTGGTCACCCATAAATGGCTACAAAATGATTGTATAATAGTCTGATGATCATAAAGAACCTAATTTTAGCAGATTCAAAGTTTAAAAATTTAAAACCAAATTGATAAAATAGCACTTTTTAAAAAAAATGAGTGAGTTTATCTCCCTCAGATGCAGTGCACCAAAAGATCCCACAACATCTTAGTTGGAAAAGACAGTTCACTTAGGTGAAGGGTCTGAGGGCCCTCAGATTAACCCCAGACAGGCCCTGCCTCTGTCAGCCTGCCCACCTGACCCCAACCCTCTGCCCCAGCCTACTGCCATTTCTTACAACCCTTCTTTAGAGGTGACATTTGTTTCAAGGGGTTACCGGGAAGATGAACAAATGAGAAAATATCTGTATGACCCTTTTTCCTCAGCAGAGAATGGGTTTCTGAAGCAGTGACATGAACAACCCAGATTTGATGATAGGCAACAGAGAAAAGCCCTGATTTTGGGATGGAAGGTGAAGCAGGCAGCCCTCAGGCTGTCTCTGGATCCAAAAGTTACCAAAAGCGCTGGTGGGAGGGACAGGAAAGCATGTCATACATCAAGAAGCTCTCATTTCAGGTCCAAACATAAGAACATTTTACATTCCCAACAGCAAACTATCTCTTCTGGGTTTAAAAATACAGATGAGTAAAATCCTTAAATGGTAGGTAGATGAGGTCCTCTTAGGAAATACTGTAAAATCAAGATCTTTCTACTAGCAGGTTAAAAAAAAAAAAAAGAGAGAGAGAAAGCTATCGAGATACTCCAGACAAAGGGTCAAAAAATCACCTAATCACACTGCCTTTTGTGCTCAATAAAATTACTTTGATAAGTGGCTTGTTCTAGTGGCTTTGTTCTTGGTACCTGCTCTGGATTTGAGGGCTGACTCTATGCTCTTTCAAATTGTTGCAAATGAAGCCTAACCTTATGATGATAAAGCCAAATCAAAGAGTAAAAGAAGTAGAAAGGAAAAAAAGGGCCACAGGGAGCAAAACTAAAACTAGAATGAAAATAATAGTTTTAACGACAATGACAACAAAGTGAAAAGTTACTTAAGAGACATAACAACCAATTGCAATGTGTGGACATTGTTTAGAACCAGATATAAACAAATGGACCATATAAAGGTATTTTGGGGACAATTGGGAACATTTTAATATAGGTACTTATTTAGGTGATATGGAGAAATTAGTGACTTTGCTCACCATGATAATGTTAGTTATGTAAGAAACTATTTTTATTTTTCGGACATGTATATTGGACTACTTAGAGAGGAAATGTCATGATACTTGGGTTTAGTTTAAAATATTCTAGCAAAATGGAAAATTAAGATGCAAATGTGGAAAATTCTTTGTCATTGTTAAATGTAGATGGTTCATTTTACCGTTGCCTCTACTTTTTAAAAAACAAAATGAAAAGTTAAAAAAAATTCAGTGAATAAATGAGAATAAACTGAAAAAGAAACTGTACCCGTATTAGAAGCTTTTTTACTATCCTTTAATGACTTTATTGAAGTATTGCACTATTAATTCCAATGTTTAAAAGAGTAATAACTTTATATAAATGGCACAAAGAATATAAAGCTGAGGAAATGAGCTCAAGAATTCAGTTATTTAAAACAGTAATTTTCTAATAACTTACAAAGGATTTTAGCGCTCATTGTTTATATTGACTATTTATTAATCATAAATTTATTGAGGAATATAAAAGAGAGAAAAAAGTATAGACTGATGAGGAACCAAAAGGGGTAAGGGAGAGGAAATTAAGCCAAAACAATAAACCAGATGGCAGAGACTATCTTTAAAGATCAAATCAGTCCTGGGCTGGAGCGCCAGCTGTTTCCTTTACACACTGTGGACAAGTTCATTGACCTCTCTGAGTTTGGTTTTCTCACTGGTAAAATGGGAATAACTGGAGCATCTTGCTCCTAGTGGGCTGTTCCAGGAATAAATAAAATTACCCACATGTTGACCAGCACATGAATGTTGCCGGTTCTTATGTTCACAGCCTAAAATGCTGAGGGGAAAGGATCTGAGGATATGAAAGTGTGTGGGAAAATGGAGGCAGTCTGGCTTTTCGCAGCAATCACTAATTAGCCAGCAATCAATGACCTGCTTGGTCACAGCCAGGACTGAGGTCAGCCAGAGCTTCTGTTACTGCCTGGAACTCTCGAGCTGTCCCAGAATTGTTTACTTAAATCCCCTTTAGAGGTAGACTCCCTAGCTCTGTCTCTCACTCCATTTGGGCCTGACTCGCAGGGCAACTAATCTAATCAGCTAATCTATGCTAAATTATTAATAGGATCTGAGAGGTTAAAGTGTAACAAGTATACACTCCAACAGAGGCATGCTGGAGACACAAGGCCTCAGTGAGTCATTAGAATCTGAGTGGGAATTCTGGGCACCAGGCAGCCCTCCTCAAATCAAATCAAATTCTAGCAAGGCATTTTAAAAATCCTGCCATCAAAAGTAATTCATATGTGAATACTATCCAATCAACAAAGGGGCAGGCCAAAAAGTCCTCTAACTAGACCGGGGAAAAGAGTATGTTTATGAGCTTCGTGACCTTAGATAAATCAACTGCATGGACTTCTCTGTGTCTCTGACTTCCCATCTGCAAAATGGAGGTTGAGGTAAGGATTAAAATATATAATCTAGGTAAAGCATGTGGGACAGTGCCTGTCACACAATACATGCTCAACGAATGTATCATTTAGAAGTAAGATTAGATGGAAATCAAAAAAGATGCTTTGAAAAATTAAGTTAAAAAAGATTTTAGTGATGGCAGCTTCTTCTGCTGTGTTTTCAATGTAATTTGGCCCACAGTGTAGCACCCTGGAATCAGATCTGTGTTCATGCTGGCCTTACTTTCTGCTAGCTGTGTGACTTTGGACAAGTTGCTCAGCTTCTCTGAGCTGTAATTTTCTCAACTGTAAAATGAAGATAATAATACCTACCTTTAGTGTTGATGAATGGCTCACATATGATAATGTATGGAACATTATCAAATTCTAGGAATGCATTTTAAAAATCCTGCCAGAGACCCCATATACTTATAACAGGAGTCCAACAAATAATGGTGTTAATTATTATCTTATATCTTCCTGCCTTTATGATTGTATCCTTGGGAGCCCTACCAAGAAGTGACAGTACATTATAATGGGGGCTATGGACAGAGTCCCCAGTGCCTAATGGAAACTAAGCCATGGTAATTCCAAAGTCATTCCAATAGGTATAAGGCACTTCAGCTGGGTAGAGAAGAACCCTCAGCTTTGACTAGTCCTGGTGTCCCAAAGAAGTAGCTGCAAGGCAGGATTTTTATCTGTTTGGTTATTGAGACTGAGACTGTTTCATTCCAGAAAGAGAAAAGAGAGAGAAGAGAAGAGAAGAGAAGAGAAGAGAAGAGAAGAGAAGAGAAGAGAAGAGAAGAGAAGAGAAGAGAAGAGAAGAGAAGAGAAGAGAAGAGAAGAGAAGAGAAGAGAAGAGAAAATAATGGGATCTTGGTTTGGCTGTTGGTCCCTGGTGACATGAGGCTACAAAATAACTACATTCCACTACCCTCATTTCTTTCTAAAATACATTTTCTTATTGTGAAAATACATAGAATCATGGCAAAAAAATATAAGAATATAAAATTCAAAGGTAAAGATGGCCTATGTTCCTGCCAATCAGAAATAATCTGTTAATATTTTTGTGCGTATTGCTTCAGACTTTTTCTTTACACACATGTGCACCCACGTGCACTTTATTTTTTAAAAAAGTTAGATCATACCATATATACTAAATCATCACTGCCTGATCCCTTAATAGATATATAGTTCTGTGTTTAACATAAATTAATATACAATTCCTAAATGACTTAAGCAAAAATAACGCAGCTGGCCTTGCTGAGATGGGAGGGTGAGAGAGGTATTTTAGTAACAGAAAAACACTGTCTTTCAGGCTCAAGCAAACAAAAGTCTTCTGTTGCCCTTCTCCCCTGCCTTTTTCTCACTCATCTACCAGAAAGCATGTCTATCTCACTGATAAGAACAACTAAATTCTCCTGTGCAAAATTCAGTGTCAAATAGAGAGTGTCTACGTGACAGAACTTGGGGTTTCATCTGGAAATGCAATGTGAAGGATCGGCAGACAGTGGCTTACAAAAGCAACACACTCTCCTGAATGTCTCCCATGGGCCTGCCACTCTTCCCCCCTGGTATGTGGGCAGGCAGTCAGCTCAGCGAACTCTACTGAGGACCCATTGTGTAGGGGACACTGTAGTCACAAAGGCACATCATAGGAAAGAGAATACTCTCCACACCCCATCCTGAATCCTGAGGAACTTACAAACAGGATGAAAATCACAAATAAGTGTAGATATACTCAGGTGTCCGAAATGTATACACAGACATAACCAATGACGGCGAAACAGAGACACTCCAAGAAAGGAAGCCACTGGGCCAAGAGGAATGTGCAAAAACCAAAATCTTAAAATGCTGCACTAAGTATAGAGGAAACAAGCAGACAGAAAGAGCTCTCAGCCCTGCCACTGGCTAGCACGGTGACCTTGGTCAAGTCCCATAAGGCCTTTATGACCAGTTTATCAAGAAGCTCTAAGCTTAATCACAAGAACCCATTAGCTTTGGGCTTGGTATTCTGAGTTTTCCTTCCCTTGCTATGGTGTTTTAATTTCTACTTTCATCATCTTTTTAAAAGAGTCTTCCATTCAGTAATTGTCTACCATCTGCTGAACACTGTTCTGCTGAACACTGTCATTATTTGATACTCAGTCCTGACTACAACCTTGGAAGGTACATGTTATTCTTACTTCATGCTCTAAATGTGCTTGAGGTCACATAAATAACTGGAGTAAAAATGATTCCTGATTTTATCCTGATGGCACAGAGGAGTCACTCAATAAGTACTTTATGGCTGCATAAATAAATACCACATGTATGGATAAATTAAGTTATAGACACCTTTCTAAACCTATGAAGCTTTCACTCTGTAAACTGCTCTATGCATGTCTTTCTAATACGCTATGCCAGAATTTTTTTTTGAAATTAAACATACATGAAGAATCAGAAAAGAGTAAGACTTATATTTCATCTGTAGGCAGTAGTATAATAGCCCCCGTGCCCTGCCTTGGCAGACTCCCATGATTCAGCAGCTAAAGGTTACACTTAAACATGTCAGCAGGGGGCTTCCAGGGGCCTGTTCCAAGGCTTGGGCTATCTTAAATTCTTATGCGTTGGTATTGAATAGTAGTGTATCACTCTGTAAATAGATAACTTAACATCCCAGGACTACTGGGTTTGCTTATCTCTGCTGAATTAGCATAGTGGCCTACAGATGACTGCTAAGGTTTCCTCCAGATTAAATAGTCCATCATTCTATGAGAAGAGAAGACATAGAAAACAATAATAGAGAAAGCCAAGTCCAGGGCAAAGCAATCAGCAAGCTATAGACAGTGGAGACTGCTTCAAATCCAACTTTAACTGGGACTCTCCCATTTAGCTGAATTTCTAAATCACCTGGAGCACTTAGTAAACCCACTAATTCTTGCTCCATCTCACTTGGCTGGTAGAGAAGTTTGTTTGTTTGTCTTTAAAGAATCTGAACTTATATGAGGCTCCCAGGGTACTTCAAAAATTTACTCTTGGTTACCAACCACTACTCTTGGGAGGAAATCTCCAAAGCTGACTGTATTGATATTTACAAAGAGGATATCTTCCTCTCTGGCCAGAGGGACTTCCACTCCCCACTTATTTTTACTCCCTGTGCAAAGGCTACCTGATCTCAGAGGTTTCCATGACCTTCTGGTCCATCACTCTAATGGCTGCTGGTGAACTGTGCCATATTCCCAAGTTCTTTCCAACTGTTCTGAGCCTCCTACATCTGAATTCAAAGATGGGGTGCAGAAGATGCTGGAAGAGAGAAACCAGAGTGGCATAGTCCAGCAGCAACCTTTGGAAGAGCCAATCAAAACTGCTGGGCCCCTGATTCATCACACAGGATGAAGGAAAGGCCTGCCATAGTGGTCACTGGCAAGCAAAAAACAGAAGGAAAAATAAATGTTGGCTGTGGTGATTTAAAATGTAGCACTTAAAGGCCCCAATACCAATAATGACTAGAACCTAAATAAGCTTTTTTGAAAAAGTAAGGCATCTTCCATTGTTCTCAATCTTTACCTTTTCAGATTTTCTCCTTTATGTGTTTTAAACAAGATTTTTGACAATGACTTGTCCTCTGGCCCATCAAATCAATCAAATGTCCACTGACTTGGGTAAGTAATTAAAAAAAAATAAATCTTGAGGATTTTTTGAGTTATGGTATTAACTCTCTCTCTCTCTCTCTCTCTCTCTCTCTCTCTCTCCCCACACACAAATGCACACACACATATACATCACACCTGCACAGAGAAAATGGGTCATGAAACAAGACAGGTAAACATGTTGTGTCTACCTGTGAGATCTTGAGTAAGTTGCTTCATCTCTGAAAACCTTAGCTCATTTACCAAATACAATGAAAGTAGGAAGGGTACACACCTCACAGGGTTGTGGTAAGGATTAAGTGAGTAGTGTAGGTAAATTACTTTATACAATGCCAGTAGAGAATAATAAGACTGTGATAAATGGTAGTTTTAAAAAATGTTGGTTTGCTACCTCTTAGGGCAGAAGAATGTCACAAAATGCCACTGTCCAATAAATTGATCAATAAATACGAGTATCTTTTGAACATATATTAGTAAGATAGAAGGGGAGGAATCACATATTTCCTTTCTATCGCATGCTATATACATGTTTATACACATGGATAAAATATGCTCCTGATAATTCAGATTTGGGAAGTCAAGAAGTAAAGTCTTACTAGCATGGTAAAAAAAAAAATGTGATAAACGTCTCGCCATTGAACTTGCTAGCAGGTGGCAGTCTCGGCACTATGCAAGCTGCTGGGACTATTCTTCCTAAGTACATTCCTCTCTCAGCCTCTCGCCCCCACCCCTTGGCTCTTCAGAAAGTGTAATACAAGATTTCAGTTGTAGTTTATCTCTGGTGGTAAGAACACAGCTCTGGATGAGAGAAAGTCAAAAGTCTTACGATGTTGTATCCTACAACTTGGCAACTCTAGATTACAGGTTGCTAATGTCCTTTTATGAAAAAAATAATAAATGAACTTTAGAAATAATAACTCCAGGAGGGAATAGGACTCTATACTCTCTCTTAGTATAAGCACCTGATACAGATATGAAATGAAACAATGATCATTTGAGAAGCATTTTAGGAAACCCCCTGAATTTTGCTCGTAAACTTTGGTCTTATTTGGAGATGCCAGAAAGACTCTATGAGGTTATTTAATTTGCAGAAGCAACTTTTAAAAACAAAAAACTGGGAGAAGAATAAAGTTTAGAAACAGTAAGTCTAATGATTAAAAAAAAAGTGTATTAACAAACATTCTAAAACAGAGGACCAAATTAAAAGACGATTTCTAATAATAAGCTATCATCAGAGAGAAAGTAACTAGGCTTCAGAGACAGTGAAGGGTTGCTTTAGAATGAGAAACGCAGACAAGCATAAGCTTTCCAGGGTGCCAAGAATGACAATATTCCTGACAATAGCCAAACATGTCAGCATAAAGCCTCAAAGACTCTGGCCAGGATAGAGAAAAAACTAGTTGTGGGCATATACGCTTTGATAGAAATGTGACAGTGCAACTTATAGTTCTAGTGTTACATTTCCTGAAGCCATAGAACATTAGCTAAACCAAAGTTGATAGGAAAAATTCCAAGAAACATGAGTTTTTGTTTGTTTGTTTGTTTGTTTTTTATGCCTACAGTGCCTGGTCTTCCTAGTTGGTCTCCCATCCAAGTACTAACCAGGCTTGACCCTGCTTAGCTTCCAACCTCAGATGAGATCGGGCACATTCAGGGTGGCATGGCCGTAGGAAACATGGAAGTTTTTATGAGTTCTATTTGTAAGATATTTTTTGTAATCTTACATAGTTAATAAAATAAATTAACAGAAAACACCGAGAATACAAGCAATTGCTCATTGAGGATACAGCTATAATAACATCAAGATATTACTAAAGCTTAATCATAAAAATTAGCAACTTCAACAAAAGAGGCAACTCTGCCCATAGTGGGCTTGGAGTCACTGCTATTTGAGTTTGAATTCTGGCTTTGTCACATATTAGCTATGCAAACTTAGACAAGTTACTAAGCCTCTCTTTAGCTGTCACATCTGTACCAGGGGATAGACCTACTTTACTTGAAGACTAAAGAAAAGACAACGTAAACGGTAGTGCTTTGTAGCCTGTGGAAGAGCTGCATCTTTGTAACATGGCAATTAACTCATCTCACAGAGGTGGGATCTCTGCTTAAGCAAGAAGCAATTACCTGAGGTGTCACATGCATGCCTTCCTGTTGAGGGCTCTCTGTGGGGGGTACTGCGCCTATAGATAATGTGGGGTTTGTTTTGTTCCTCTTCTTCTTGTTCATCAATGGACAATAGTGGTTCAATAAAATAATCCCCATCATGGGACCGGAATGTGCCCAGCTGCAAATGAAGAAACAAGAGGTCAATTTAATATAACTCAATCATTAGAATTAAAAAACAAAACAAAAAACAAAAAACGAAAAAAAAAAAAAAAACAATGAAACACTTCAAAGTAGAAATGGTGACATTTGGCCCAGTCTCTTTCTCATGTGGGTTACTTAAACTGAAAATGCTGCTGACACATTTGGGGAAACAGTTTATTTTCACTGTCTGCCATATCAGAACCTTATTTTTGATTTAATTCAACTATTTTGCACCTGCTATCCAAATCTGTCTCTAAGAAATATTTTCTTGGTGCTCAAGTTCTAATCCCATATTCCCTCCTACAGGCTGTTGAAAGAGAGTGTTTCTCTGTGTTAAGACAGCCAGGAAACTTAGGGACAAGTGTGACATCCAAGGGAAAAGAAGATCCATGGAAGCCTTATCATTAATTCAAATTCAGGAAGCATTTGTTGACCACAAAATGCTCAAGGCGGTGCCACCTGTAACACCGGCACACGAATCTCTCACCACTTTTCCCTTTGTAATAGGGAGCGATATGATGATACAAGCTTTGGAGTCAGGCTGACCTAGGTTCCAGTCCCAGCACCACCGCTTACCCATCCACCCTGGGCAAGTTTTTTAACTGCTCTCAGCTTCAGTTTCCTTGTTTGTCAATTTAGGATAAAAATACTTACTCTGAAGAGTTATCCTGAAGATTAAATGAGATAATGCATTTAAAGTGCTTAGCAAAGTGACACCTTGTAAGAGCTTAGAACACATTAATGGCTTTTGGTGTTGTGGTGTTAGCGCTAACCACCAGTATACAATTTGTATTTGCCAATCACTCTAAGCACTTTGAAAGAGGTAACGCTTTCTCCTCCTCTTCCTACATACCCACAAGTTTTACAAATGATAGATGATGCCTCAAGGGTAAAGCACCCAAACCAAATATTACAAGAACACTAAAAAGTTCCCTGTACCATGCCAGTGAACAGTGTTTAAAGGGAGAAATCAAGTTCTCTCTTACTCCACTGTTCCTTTTTTTTTTGCACTGGGAAAAAAAGGAGGAGGAGGAGGAGGTAGCAGAGGAAGAGCAGGAGGAGAGAGAGAAAAGAGGGAGGGAGGGAGAGAGAGAATGGAAAGAAAGAAAAAGAAAAGTAGAGGGCTTTTACCTCCTGTGGAAGGGGGGAATGACTGTCCTTAAAGGTCAGGGGTGGCATTAGCATCACCTAGGAATATGTTAGAAATTCAAATAATCATGCTCCACCTCAAATCTGACCTACTGAATCAAAATCTCAGGGTAGGGCCTAGGAATTGGAATTTTAATGAGCACTCCAGGGTATTCTTATGCATAATAAAGTTTGTGAAGCATTAGGCTAAGACAAGGGATTCCCAAACCCAGCTAAGCATCAAAATAGCCTGGGAATTTTTTTTTTTTTTAAATTTAGATCTGGGGCATTACCCTTAATCCACAGATTTGAAATTTCCAAGGGTGAGGTCTAGAATCTATATATTTTAAAAAGCTCTCCATATGGTTCATGAGCCACTGGCTTAAAAAGGGGACAGCTCTAGTGTGGTCAGCCTAACGGACAGAGTGGCTGCTTTTCTGAGAAGTGATTTAACAAATTTATTCTTACCCAAGGAGCTTTCTCTGTTTTCAATACACAACTGTGGTGTTTTCTGAGCACAGAGCAGCATACATTCTACAGCACATAAAACCTACTAAAGACTGGCCGTAAATACTGGGAGAGAACCTAGGAGTTCATCTGGTGAAGATCTGGCACCTCTGATTGGTAGAAAGGGAAACCAAGGCCTGGAGGGGAAAGTGACTTGTCTAAGATCCCCTTTCAGAGGTACAGAAGCGACTGAATAGTGCCAGTGCTGAATTTAGAACAATTTAGAACTCAAGTATGCTGACTTTAGTCCAGTGACTTAAACACAAAACAGAACAAAACAAAACAAAAAACTTTGCAATTCTCTTTAGGAACATAGATTCAGTGTGTGAATGGTTAAGAACATGGGTCAGTAAGACTGGATGGAACCTCAACTCTGCCAGTTACCAGCTGTTACCAGACTTTGGGCAAGTCTCCAACTCTCAAAGCTCAGTGTCCCCAACTGTAAAATGGGTTGTTTGAAGGCTAGGTTGTTGTGAGGATGTTGTATGAGATGATGCGTATATATATAAAATACTTAATAAAGGGCAAGGCACATAATAAGAGTTCAATAAATAGTATCTATACAATGCCAAATTAATTTTGGTGTTGGTTAATGAAACAGTTGTCTGCTCAAAGAGTAATCCTTTCTCGGTCAAGGTGAATATTTACTCAAACATAGGTAGATACTAAGCACCTACAATATACAGGGCTCCAGTATGGGAGATAAATGAGTTTATACTGACCCTGCTGCCAAGGAGAAGAGGGCAGAACATGTTTATGAAGAACTATAATTAGAGCATACTAAGAATCCTAAAAGAGATACAGAAATATGTCTATGAAAGTGGAGGAGGGATGACAGCAGCCTGTAGGACTATGAAAAGGTTTCCTGGGAAAGAAGATATGTGAGTTACACTTTAAAAAGAGAGTATGATTTGAACATTGAGGCTGGGTGAGATGAATATGCACATCCAAAGGCCCAAAAGCAATGAGGTAAGATTAGGATGGGAGGGAAATTTTAAAAAGGGTAAAGAGATTGCCTGAAATATAGGATTTGTGGAGGAAAGCTGGACGTGTGGATGTGAGATGGGTGAGAAGGTGTACTGTAAATAGTTCGAAGTGCCAGATAGTTTATAGTTGTTCACTAGGCAGTGGGGAGCTATGTAGAATAATGAGCAGGGTAGTGATGTGACCTTGAGCCTAGCTGTTATTAATCTATTAGCGGTATAGGGCAAGGATTAGAGAGAAAAAACCGGAGGACAAGCCAGATGGAAATATTTGTTAGATGTCAGCCCTGAGAGAGCTGGAGAGAAAGAGGGCTAGCAATAGGGTAGGGATATTCAGAAAAGGTGAGAGACACATCTGAGATGGAATTCAGGGAAACCGATACCTTACTGGTGAGGGATGTGTATGGGGAGAGGGGGGAGGAGCGAGGAGAGGCAGGGATTGGTATGGCCCACTTTAAAGAGTGAAAAATTTCCTGGAAGATTTCCTGGGTAGGCCACTAGGAACTTTATGATACTACTGCTACAAAAACGGTAAGAGGAAGTCTCAGGAAGAAAGATAAATTCCAGAAGGAAGACAAAGGAGCTAGGGTTTGAGGGCTCGACTAATCACTGAAGTCTGCATATTTTTAAGTTGTATGCCAGACCTTTCAGCCCCCAAAGAGGCCTACTTAATCAAAATCTCAGAGTAGAGCCTATTAAAATTAAACGTAATATAAATGGGTTATCATGGGCTAAGCAGTCTTTTCTGAAGTCCTGGCCCTCAGTTCCCTAAGAGAATTATCACTCGCAGTTCCACGTGCAAGTTACTACCTAAAATTGCCAATAGAAAGTAAGGTCCTTCGCAGCAAAATATTTATACAACCACTGGGGCCACTCAGCGGGGTGTGGAGGCGGGGAGGGAGGAGGAGTAAAGGCTGTTTACAAACTTGACGTACAGACGCAGCCCTATCCGAAAGGTTCTGAGATTGGGGGTCACAGTATTGAGATCTGGGGGCGTTCTGATGCCCATGGTTCCGGTGCCTGATTTATGCCCACCTCGGCCTTAACCTTTCGAAGAACAGAAGGATTCTCGTGCTCTGGCACTAGGTCTTGGGGCAGCGATGACTCACCGCAGCACCCCCTCCGCCTTCGCCAAACTGCCCAAACTATCTCGACAATGCGCCGCGGCTCCTGGAGTCTTGCTGCGGCTTAAAAGGTTCGTCTCCATCCCTGCATCCCAGCAGGCAAAGCCTTGCCGCTCGCGTCTTGCCTAGCTCCCCATCCAACACCTCCGTTCAGCACCAGAGATGGATGCGACATCCATACAGGGATCTCTGGACCCACGAACAGCAGCGAGCGGAAGGGGCGGCCGAGGACCCCGGTAAGTATCCACGCTCCCACTTAGAAAAGGTGTAGTGGGGAGTGTGGGTGCTTAGGTAGGAGTAACGCATACCCCGGCGCGGTGCGCCCAGCGCCGTGCGCTGGGAGACCCTGATCCAAGAATGTTTCTGCGTCATAGGTGCGTGGCAGAAACGCACGTCGCTTGGGAAAGTCAAAACTACTATCAGTCGGGTCGGAACCTTATAGCAAGTCCTCAAATGTCACGGAGGAGAGGGATGATGCCATGTAGGGCCTCTTGGAGGGCAAGTGGTGGTGGTGGGGAGGTAAGCCGGAGGTCGGGGTACCAGCTTGGATTCCCTGCTCAGAGCGTGTTTTGCAGCACAAGGGAGGTGGCCGCCCCGCCCTCTCGCCCTCTCGCCCTCCCTCTCTAGGGAAACGTGCACCGCAGACTCCCTCTACCGATTCTCTGGAGCCCCCCACGGGTGGTAGAAAACCTAGAAGAACCGGAATTTCATCGGGGCAGCCTCTCTGGGCTCTCTCCCACTCTTTCTGCTTTTCCGTGCCACCCTGCCAGCAGGGTGCAGAGTCGGACTGCGCCACACCCCCACGCAAAAGTTTCCACCCTAATTCAAAGCGTCAGGGGCAGTCACCGCCGTCTTCCCCGCCCCCAAGCCTTCAGCCCACCCTTTCGTTCTCGCGACGGGACCTGTTCCCTGTCAATCTTGTTCGGCCTCAGGGTTCCTGGCGCGTGAAAAAAGGCCCCGAGAGAACTTGAGGACTCTAGATTCCGCACCGCCCTCCACTACACAGAAGGAACTCCCAGTTCCCGTGCCTGGGGATCCTCAGCCCACACCCCTGACTCAGACGCACCAATAAGGAGTCGGGTCCTCCCTGCACTCAGCTGCTGCGCTCCTGGGAGGCCGAGTTAGCCACAAACTCTTGGAGTTTGGAAACCGACTTCTTAGCCGCTGCCCAGAGAGCTGAGTTAGGACCCTAGAAAGCTCTGAAACCCGCTGGGGAGGCACGCGTGCGCTCCTCTCGAGTGCTAGCGTATGCCCTGGGCTAGACACCCAAACCACAGGATGCAAACAAACTTCCAGCTGATACCGAACACCAGAGCGGAGACTCGCCGCATCGAGGGTCTTAGGCTAGAGAGCAATTAAGTCTTCCAGAAGCGGGTGACGAGAGGGGAGGGGTGCACGCCCACTTACCATTCCTGAGCAAAGGCTGATAACCGCTGTGTGCTCGGACTTGGTATTGACATGGCCTTTGTAGAAACAGTGCTTGAGTTCTGCTTCCTCCTCGGAATAAAACTTAGTCTGGTTCTCCCCAGGCGCCCCGAGGAGGGTGACAGTGAACAGTGGAGCGATAAATCCGGCATGGGCGGTGAGATTAAATAGAAACTGCTGGCCGAAGGCAGAGAGGCGGTAATGCGCCTGGGAGGAGGTAGAGGAGGAAGAGGAGGAGGCGAAGGCAGGCCAGGGGTCAGAGGCAGAGTTAATGCTCCGTCGCCTTCTTTTGAAGTGCACGTTCGTGGGAAAGGGTTCTCCGAGAGCGTTCACTCGGATGGGAGACGCGATTTCGTATTCGCTCAGGGTCTCTAATAATTCCACTGTAGAGAGAAGCAGAGGCACACAACCAAGAATTCAAGTTTTCCGCAAATTTTAATTTAAAATAATGCTGAGGGCTTTGTCTTGAGTTATTTTCCAGCGTTTTTTTCTCTACCCCCCTCCCCCGCGATTATAATCAGCTCCTTCACCCTCGGTCAGTGGACAAATACTGGTGAGCGGCCACTATATGCCAGGAACAGACAGTTAAACTGCTAGGCGCTGAGGATACAGTATTAGGAGCCAGGCAACGAACAAGTCAAAATACATAAGGTAATTTCAGATTCTGACAACCCTAAATAAAATAAAAGCATGCCCCCAGTTACTAAGTTACGGTAGTTTGGGGCATGAGGATTGGGCAGGGGAAAGATCAGGGTAAAAACAGAGAGTGGGGGTGGGGATAAATTCGTTCCACAGTGTCTCTCTCTAGAAATTGGCTGGGAATGACCTAAAGAAGAGAGAGGCTGCAAAGCGGGAGATAATTCTTTCTAGGAAAAGGAAAGAGGCCTCGCCTGCGGGGTGCCCACTCCTCGGCGCGTAGGCTGGGGAGGTGGCGACAGAGGCGGAGGGGTCCCCGGGGCCGGAGCTTCGTTACCTTGCCTCGGGTGCAGCCTGTCCTTGCGCACGGCCGCCGCGGCGTCTGGGCTCCCCATCTCCGCCAGGTCCCGCACCAGGAGCGTTAGCAGTGTGGCCCAGGATACAAACTGCATGGTGTTCTCCACCCCTCTCCCTACTACCCCCACCCCCCTCCCTCTTGCCCTCCTTGGCTGCCGCGGCGACGCGAGGCAGCGGCCGCGGAGAGCGCGCGGAGCCCGGCGCCTGCCGCCAACTTTTGACTTTAGGAGTCGCTGAGGTCTCGCCGGGAGGGTCCCGTCTGTGCTCGGCTGAGCAACGCCGCCGCCTGCCGAGAGCTGAGCCACTCGGGCCGCAGGAGGAGCCGGAGGAGTAGTAGGTGGAGGAGGACTGGGGCTCGGCTGCTCGGCCGCATAATGTCCAGGGAACGTGTAGGAGAAAGCGCAGAACGTGCGCTCCGAGGCGCGGCGGGCGCCCTGTGCTGGCTGGGATAGCGGAGCCGCTTCTTGAATGGGGGGCTAAGGGGCGGGGGCGGAGGCAGAGGGGGGGTGGGCTGCGGGTCCTCCGCTGCTCTCACACCACGGTGCCCGCCTCTAGGACGAGAGGGGAGGAGAAACCGAGTGAGCGGGTCCGCCTCCTTCCAGACCGCGTCCCTAGCTTGGCCGGCCCGTGCAGGACTCCCAGCCCGCTCCAGGCTTCAAGAGTCCGGAGGCGCCAGGAGCGCCGGGACAGAGGATTGCTGTCCCGGCCGCCTCGGTGGAGCTGAGCTTCTCTGAGACTCCCTGACCCAGGGAAGGAGAACAGAAAGTTCTCTCTTTTTCTTGGCGCTCGCGGTCTCTCTCCTGTGTCTCTCTCTCGTCTACCCTCTTCTCTCTGCTCTTTCTCCTGTTGGAATCTTTTCTCCTCCTCTCTCTATGTGGCTTTGAATTGGGCTCCCTCTACCCACCCCCCCACCCCGCCCCTGTGGTCTGTACTTCTCCACCGACTGTACCTCTCTAATTTCTCGTATTTCTCCCCTTCCTTTTTCTCTTCTGTTCCCATCTCTTTGCAACAGTGAATTTCTGTCCTTGTCTGTCCCCTTCTTTTTGCTTCTTACAAGTGGAAATGGCCCAGTACAGGAGCGTCTTGCCTTCTGCATTTCCTCACCGAGAAGGAGATGTGGCATCTGAACTCCGCTCTCGATTTAATCAACCCGGGTCAAGAGTTTTAGCGACGGGGTTCTTAATTTTACAATTTGGGGTATGTTTCAAATCCTTGGTCTGAAAGTTTCGCAAAGTTTCCAAGCTGTGCTTTCCCCAGCCTCTGATCCCATCTTGAGAGGGTCCGTAGTTTTCTGTAGGTCCCGATCCAAAAAAGGTTAAGAACCACTCTTGGCAGTAAGAGGGGGCGGGGACTTCGGTGCCTCTGACTGCCATGAAATATGGGGGGAGGAAGGAGGGGAAGGACGGAGGGGAGAGCAGGGTGCCAAAGGAGGTTCGTGGTCCTGGAAGGGAAGCATCAGTCCTAAGAGGTTGTCGATCACTTCTGCTTGCAGTTTGCGGGAGAAATGCTTGAAGCATCTCTTGACTCTTCAAGCTACACATACCTCTGCCTTGGGATGCAAATTTGAAAGTCAGAAATTATGCCAGTATGAAGATGCTAGTATATGAATAAGTGACTGTGTATGTGTCTCTGTGTGTAAATTGTTTAATCTTGGATAGTTCCAAAGGACTTACTGCTTTACCAATCCTCAGGAAGATAGGATGTGCTACTTTCAAGAGAAAGAAAATTGCAGTTTTTGTAAAAGATATGACTAATGTCCCAGAACTAGAGTTTTCTGTTGCTTGGTAGGCTGGCACTTAGGTCAAAATTACTTAAGATTGCCAACACCAGGAACCAAAAAGCAACATGCCAGAAGTGCCAACTATTCTGGAAATATTAATGTACATATTTCTCCTGGTAGAGAGAAAAATGACTTGGCATGACTGGAATTTCCTAAAGAAGTTGTTAACCCAAATGGACTACTATGGCTATTGTCTAACTGTATTCCTGGAATTCGGGTATATACAATGGTGTATATAAAGATGGTTAAACAGCAACACCTGCCTAGAAGACATTAAAAGATTCTTAAGGGATGACATTTAAATCTTTTTCTTAAACCTTCAAAATAATTCACTAAAATGCATTTTTTCTAATACACAATTTTTCTCTTCCTTATGTAACAAAATTCCTCACATACATAGTGTCTCGGAGTTGCTGAGAGTTTAGCACGGAACAGAAAAATATCAAGAAATCAAACTATTAACTGATTCCTAGGGATGTATTCTAGTATTTCCATTATAAAATTATTAAAATATATAGCATTTTAACAGACACATAAGTGAATGGGACAGAATAGAGAGCCCAGAAATAAACGTATGTGTACATGGTCAATTAACTTATGACAAAGGGGCCAAGCCTATACAATGGGAAAAAGACAGTCTCTTCAATAAGTGGTATTGGAAAAACTGAACAGTCATGTTCAAAGGAATGAAACTGGACTTCTTTCATATATCATATATAGAAATTAGCTCGAAATGGATTAATGACTTGAACATAAGACTCGAAACCATAAAATTCATAGAAAAAACATAGGGGATGATCTCTTTGACATCGCTCTTGGTGGTAGTATTTTGGAACTGACATCAAAAACAAAGGCAGCAAGAGCAAAAACAAACAAGTGAGACTACATCAAACTGAAAAGCTCTGCCCAGCCAAAGAAACCATCAACAAAATGAAAACGCTACCTGTGAAATGGAGAAAATATTTACAAATCTTATATAGAAGGGGTTAATATCTGAACTATGTAAAGAACTCATACAACTCAGTGGCAAACAAACAAAAGCAAAACAAACAAACAAAAAAACCCCAAATAATCTGATTAAAAAATGGAAAGAGGATCTGAGTAGATACTTTTTCAAAGAAGACGTACAGATGTCCAACAGGTGCATGAAAAGGTGTTCAATATCATTAATCATCAGGAAAATGCCTGTCAAAAACCACGAGAAACCACCGCATTACTATTAGAATGGCTGTTATCAAAAAGATAAGAAGTAAGTGTTGGCAAAAGTGTGGAGGAAAGGGAACCATTGTGCACTGTTGGTAACAGTATAGAAGTTTTTCAAAAAATTAAAAGTAGAACTACCACATGATCCAGTAATTCCACTTCTGGGTATTTATCTGAAGGAAATGAAAACACTAACTTGAAAATATATGTGTACCCTCATATTCATTGCAGCATTATTTACAATAGCTAAGACATGGAAGAAACCTAAGTATCCTTCAAGAGATGGATGGATAAAGAAAATGTGGTCTATATACACAATGGAATATTAGCCATCAAAAAGAAGGAAATCTTACCATCTGTGACAACATGGATGAACCCCTGAAGGCATTATGCCAAGAGACATGTCAGACAGATAAAGACAAATACTATATGATCTCACTTACGTGGAACCTAAAAAGTGAAAAAGTAGAAAAATAATTCATAGGTACAGAGAATTGTTTGGTGTTTGCCTGAGATGTGGGGTGGGGTGGGGTGGGCAAAATGCGTGAAGATTGTCAAAAGGTACAAACTTCTGGTTATAAGATAAATAAGTCTTGGTAGATACTATACAGCATGGTGACTATAGTTAATAATACTCTTGTATATTTGAAAGTTGCTAAGAGAATAGATCTTAAAAGTTCTCATCACAAGAAATAAAGTTTGTAACTATGTGTGGAAATGGATGTTAACTAGACTAATTTTGGTGATCATTTCACAATGTATACAATTATCAAATCATGATGTTGTAGACCTGAAACTAATATAATGTTATATATTAATTATAGCCCAACTAAAAAATAGTTTATAAAGGATTGAAAATAGCACTTTTAAATATTTCCCATTAAATAATTTTCCTCTTTTAATTTAAACCCCTCCTGATAAAGAGAAACTAACCATATAGAAATTATTATATGTAGGTACAGAAGCCTCATTTGGTTAGTCTCTCTTTAGCTTTCTTTCTAGGATTTGGTTTTAAAGGATGAACTTTGTTTACCATTCTTTAAAATTGCTTCTGATACAACACAATCATTTCACAAGCACTACTAGGGAAAGAAAACACAAAGTATCTCTTGGTGACCTCTTGAGGTGACCAAGAGCCAGGATTTTTGAATTTCTCATCTCAGTGAGTCTATTCATCCTTTCTTAAGTGTATTAGCTTGCCTCTGAATTTATATATGCACATAAGTATTAAAGAATTTTAGAAAGATGTTTGAAATAATAAAAAATGAATAGGAAAATTGAATTAACTAAGTAATCCAAGGTCAAGATATTTTGTCTAAATAGTAATAATGATAATAATAATCAACTTTTACTGAGTACTTACAATGTGGCAGGCAGACCATGTGCTAATGTACAAGCATTTAATTTAATCCTTATAACAGTTTATGAAGCAGGCAGTATTAGTAATTTCATTTTACAGATAAGGATATCATGGTCTAAAGAAGTGAAATAATTTGACAAGGGTCCTCCAACTAGTAAGTGAGAGGCATAATTCAAACTCTGTTTAAATAGCTTAGTTCAAGTTCATAATTATTATCAGATATAATGAGTAAATGATCAGAAGTATTACTAGGTTCGGTGGGGTTTGGTTTGGAAGAAGGTGGCTAAAATCACCTAGAAAATTGCCTCAATTTTCTTTTCTATGTATAATTTTTCTTTGGCTCTCGCTAACTCCTTGTTCTAATGCTGGGTATTTCATGATAATCATCTTAGCTTTTTCACTGATATTTCACAACTTTTCCCTCAGTACCTACAACAGGTATGGCACATAGTAGATGCTCAAGAAATATTTATTGAATGAATTTAACCCTTCTACTTTGGTTCAACTGTGCTAAAATGACTTATCACACATGCATGTGCAGTCTGGAGGTTGGTTCTATAAATAGGAGTAAAAATTACCTGAATTCAGGGGGAAAAGTGGATTCTATAATCAGTTGGCCTATCACAAAATTCGCTCTGAAAGAAACAGCTTTTGAGGTCACCTAGAGTTAATGGAGGGACAGTTTGAAGCCTGTTTTCTTCTCCCAGGCTTTACTAGAATTGAATGTTACTTTAGGTTAAGTGGAAGACTTTTCTGGCTGATTCTTCATGAAAATTCGATCCCAGGGGAGTGATGTTTGACGTTAGTCATTAGGGAGAGATAAGCTGGTCAATGGAAATATGGGAGATGACATCACAAGCAACTTTGCAGCACACCACTGAAAACAGCGGGAAGGTGATTTGAAGGAAATCCATATATTTCCACAGAAAGGGAAAACCCACACCTGAATCATAGAAGAGACCATGGGGCCAGAATTAGAATGCATAGTTTCCTGAGTGGTCAGCAGTGAGTGGTTTCTGGACTAGATATGCCCATCATATTGGGTAACACAGGATTCTTGTGAATGAAGCATTAGACAGGGAATTGGTTGTGGCAGAGCTCTGTGACCTTGGGCAGCGTTCTGTCTCTGATCTAGTTTCATGTTTGCAGAGTTGGGGCTGGGGGTGGAGAAAAACTGTCATCTTTTCTTGCCAAGTGGGCAAATGATTCTAGTGAATTTTTAAATTAAATTTATTAGGGTAACATTGGTTAATAACATTATATAAGTTTCAGGTGGATAATTCTATAATACACGATCTGTATATTCCCCTGTGTGTTCACTACCTAACATCTAGTCTCCATCTGTTATTATATATTTTAATGTGTTTACCCTCTTCATCCTCTCCTTACTCCTTTTCCACTCTGGTAATCACTATGTTGTCTGTGTCTATGAGTTTGTTTTGTTCATTCATTTTTTACTTTTGTTTTATATCCCACATATGAGTAAAATCATGTGGTTCTTGTCCTTTTCCATCTGACTTTTTAACTTAGAATGATACTGTCAGGATCCATTCATGTTGTTGCAAATGGCAGGATTTGAACCCTTTTAATGGCTGAGGAGTATTCCACTGCATATATGTACCACTTCTTTATCCAGTCATCAGTCAAAGGACACTTAGGTTGTTTCCTTGTCTTGGCTATTGTGAATAAGGCTGCAATGAATATAGGGGTACATATATTTTAAGTGTTTTCACATTTTTGGGGTAACTACCCAGGAGAGGGATTGTTGGGTCATATGTAGCTCTATTCTTAATATTTTTCGAAGAACCTCTATACCGTTTTCCATAGAGACTCCAGCAGTGTATGAGGGTTTCCTTTTCTGCACATTCTCCTCAACACTTGTTATTTCTTATCTTATTGATAGTAGCCATTCTGATAGGTTTAAGGTGATATGTCTTTGTGGTTTTGATTTGCATTTCCCTAGTGGAATTGAGCATCTTTTCATATATCTGTTGGCCATGTGTATGTCTTCTTGGGAAAAGTGTCTGTTCAGGTCCTCTGCCCATTTTTTAATTGGATTTTTTTGTGTGTATGTGGAGGTGTATGAGTTCTTTATATATTTTGGATATTATCCCCTTATAGACCTCTATATGACACCATGCACAAAAATTAACTCAAAGTGGATTAAAGACTTGAATATGAGACCTGAAACAATAAAATACATAAAAAACAAGTACTAAGCTTATGGACCTTGGTTTCAGAGATTTTGTGAACTTGAGCTCAAAGACAAGGAAAAGAAAAGCAAAAATAAACGAATGGGACTACATGAAACTAAAAAGCTCTTGCACAGCAAAAGAAACCCTCAACAAGATGACCAGCTGAATGAGAGAAGATATTTACAAATGATATCACCTAGCATATTTTTTAAAGTCTTCCAAAAAGTTACTTCAAGCAAAGCATAGAGAAAGTTATAATATTTGTATTAGTATTGTGAGTATACTGAAAGTTATACTAAAGTTATACCGTTAATGACAATAACAACATATTTAATCTTCATAGCAGACCTGCTGCCTGGGCTTTACTCTCCCCATTTTATATATGATGAAAGTAAGACTCAGCAAAGAGACTTGCCCAGAATACAAGGCTAGAATGTATTGAGTTAGGATTTGAATCAGGGTCAATTTACCTCCAAAGCTTGTGATCTCCATTAATCAGAGCAGCCTAGTAATATAAAGACACGTAATTGTTCTTGATCATTTAGCCTTTTTACTTGGCTTTATGAATATGATCTGTACAAACATTATTTTTTTATTTTTGTGCTAGATCTGAAGTTCTAAATAACTACTCTTGAGCCTACTTGGAAAGTCATAGTTCCAGTTTTTAAGGTGGCTCTATATAACTCATAACTAGCTTATGGCAGTTCTGCAAAGTTGTTCACTTATCAGGTACTCCTTGCTTACTTGTCATTTCGGAAGACCAAACTTTCACTATTGTCCAGGTTTTGAGCCCCAAATGAATCCCATTAATTTTGTTCAAGACTCCTTAGTCCTCGAATTCTTATTTCACCCGCTCTAGTATCCTGTGGAATGAGATCTTCAGAACCAGGGTTCAATGTCACAACCACAAATAATTCAGAAGTGCTAGACTTCTAGCTCAGACCCATACTACTTTTAAACTGAAGTGAAATTAGAAAGCAATACAATGTGTACAAATACAGTTTTATCATTTTCTAAAAGTATACATCCAACATAGATAGTTGTTAATAGCTATGGTAGCATGGTGTGTGATAACTCTCAGAGCATTTTGAGATGCACTGGCATGCTATATACTCACTGGGCCTTAAACTTCTCCTTGCTCTGTCTCTTTGGTGGCACCTGATAGGCACTCAATAAATATTTCTTATATTAATGAGTTAACTATTGCAACAAAATTAGTTCTAGTTTTTAGAGTGTTTCTTTTAATTTATGAATCATTTTTTCACACATATACATACTCACACACAAAAAAAATCCCAGGAACGACTGAGGTAATCTCTCTCTCTCTCTCTCTCTTTTTTTTTTTTTTGCAGTATCATTACTCATTGGACACAAATCCTGTTTTAGTCAGAATCTTATCATGATTCCGTTTTTTCTAGAGTAGAAATTTCCAGAGCTAAGGTTTCCCTCATGAGACCATGAACATAGCTAGTAAGAGACCGAAACTGTGGGCAGTTTCCATATCCCAAAAATAGGGTAATCATAGTTACCCGCCTCATAGAAATTCTGTGAAAATGAATTGACCAATGAAAGTATTGGCTTTGTGGTTGGGATAGAGTCAGTGATCTCTTAAGTGTCCAAATCAGCCATCTCACTGCTAGTTGGGAAGAGCCCGTCCTGATTCAGTTTGACAGAGAGGGCGCCAGCAACCTAGCACTCCTTTCTCAGCTGACCTCCCTTCACGCCCACCCACCCCCGCCACCATTTTATGAAAATTTCTCCTACTAGGAAAAAGAATACGCATGCGTTTATATTTCTTTGACTGCGTTTTTTTCGCACTTAACTTTGCTGTTAGCCTTCGTCCTTTAAATTTTTTCATTTCATTTTTTTAAATAGCTTTGCTCTTTCTTATACTCTGCTTAAGTTAGCATTTCATATAAGTTCAATTTAGCATTTTTTCAAGCGCTGAGCTTTTTCTCTGACAGAATTTTTTAAATAGCCATTACATAATTTTCCCTCTTAACGTTTAAAAAAACATTATTTAGTAAACAATTTTTGTACATGCAAAAAAGTAATGTTCTCTGCCAGATGGTACTTGATCAGTTGTCTGTTCTAATGGTATTTATTGTAATAATGATAAACCTTAATGATTGCTTATAACTTCTAGGCACAGTGGATAATATTGTATTCTGTCCTTCTGACAACTCAATGAAATCGGAATAACATTAGCCCCACTTTTCAGAAGATAAAATGAAAGCACGGAGAGTTTAAGCAACTTGCTCAAGGTTGCACAGCCTGTGAGTAAATGTGTGGGTATTCAAAGCCAGACTTTCTATTTCAAAGCCCGTACTCATAAACCCTGACATTATACTGACTCTCATACATATTTATGCTTTATCATGCCTAATACAGGATAAATTGTGATGCTTAGGGAGGTAATCTCAAAGAGCAGAAATTCAGACATTAGTAGAAATTGAGATATTGGGCCAGCTGAAGGGAGAAGCCTATATGAGGTCTGATTTAGGGTGTCAGTCACAGATGGTGGGATTCAGAACATCGAGCCAAGTGGGGTTGAGGAAAATATCTTTCCAGCATCCCAAGTCACTCATTCATCTAGCTGATAAAACTGGCACTTGGGAACACTGGCCTTTTTCAGTGGTCTTATTGCCTCAGCCATTCTTATAAACTCCCATGGCCCTTAAGTCAGCCCCAGCATCTTTGTGTTGTTTAGGCTGTGCTGTGATCTTTCCTATAAAAAACAGCATATGGCCAAGAGGCCTGCCTTTGAGTTCTAAGAGGGTGCCAGTTACTAAGCCATCTCTTTCATTGGTAAGTTCATTTTCACAGCATCCCTATGTGGCAGGTAACTATGATTACTCCATTTTCAGGATATGGAAACTGCCCACAGTATTGGTCTCTTATTTGTCATACTCATGATCCTGAAGTAGCCATTAGGTAAAGCCTAGCTCAGGAAATTTCTACTCTAGAAAAAAGGAAGCATGATAACATTCTGATTAAAGCAGGACTTGTGTCCTGTGAATAATGATACCGTGAGAAAAAGAGATTACCTCAGTCACTTCTGGGATTTCCTGTGTATGTACACGTGTATGTGTGTGTGTGTCTGTGTGAAAGCATTCCCTACAGTGAGCTTATGTGGGGGCCCACTACAAAGAAGATTTTGAAAGAAATTTCCAAGGTATTTCAACAACTCTTGAGTATCAATGACAATGGAAAGAGACTGGAGGCAGGGAGGAATACCTTCATTTTCCAAATTAATGTGCAAAAACATAGCTGCATCATGTTGTACCACTTTGACCTGACAATGAGATTATGTGACATCAAATCAATGCCAGTTATAAATGGTAAATTCGCCAAGCATGGTCTTTGTATAAATTGGCACCAGTAACACAAAACAGGCTGCTTCCTGAAATGTGAGCTTAGCAATTAGTGCCTTGTCAAGTCCCTATCAGATGTTGGCAAAATAATTGGTTTTTTGTTTTTTGGGTTTTTTTTTTTCCACTCAAAAACAGGTCAAACGATGCATACTGGTGGCATTCATGGCAAGCATAACTGCAATAAACTTCAGCTAATATTGGGCTCTGTGCAAGAAGGAGCAATTATAAAAAGCAAGAGTTTGGAGGTATAATTTTCTTTCGGGCACTGTCATCTTAGTGGTGGTGGTGCCTAAATTCCAGTTACAGTAGACAACACAAATTCACCCATGCAAAATTCTTAAAACAACACTTTTTATACTCGATTATTCATTTCATTAATTCAGAGCACAATTCTGAACTTCATGGAACTTGTATTTGCTCTACGGTACCTTTTCCCGTAAAACAGAGGTCGAAGTAGAGAAATGGTTTCCCAAGCTGTGGTTTTAGTCCTTGTGTCCAGGAATGGCAGAGATCCTAAAAATGAAAACTGACACAATTCAAGACTCTCTTCTCTCCACTTCACTGATCAGGTGAAAAGAAAAGGGAACCAACTGTTAAGAGACAGTAAATGCAATAAAATTTTAGACAGTTATTAAAAAGTGAGGAAGAGCTGTATCTTTTAGTATATAAACATGTCCAAGATGTATTATTAAGTGAGTCACAGTGTTGTTTGTCTAATTGGGTCCTATAGTAGTAAAAACAAAATTAAACAGCAACAACGAGATCTCAGCCTGTGCTAGAATAGTCTCCAAAGATGGATGTACATCAAACTGTGACCATATGACTATAGTCTCTGGGACTGGGAATAATGGCGATCTTTTTTACTTTCTACATTTCTATGATTCCCATTTCTATAGTGTTTGATTTTTTACAATAAGAATATATAACTTCCTTAATGAGAAAAGTAGTTTTTTGTTGTCTTTTTTTTTTTTTTTTTTTAAGTAGAGGCAACATATAAATAAGATGGTATTACCACCCTTAGGGGATTTTTTTTTTTCTCATGAATTATGTATAACTTAGCTTTTCCTATAGCATTCAGTTATCATTTGAAAATAATCATATACATAAGTGTACCACATATATAGTGTATGTGTGAATACACACTAGGAAGAGATTTATGATAGTTAAATCAGGCTATTGAGGAGAGTTTGAGGGGACTTGTGATTTAGAAATATAAGCATTTGATGTAAAATGAGAACAACAGAGTATCAGGGAAAAAATATAAGCATACCTACTTCCTGACTATATTAATAGAGAAGACATTTATTCATTCATTAGGTAAATATTTACTGAACACCTACTATGTGTCATGTACTTTGCAGATAGCAGAGGAGTTCACAGTCTAGTGGGGAAGAGAAATACAAAATAAGTAAATCTGTGAACAAGTATATAATTAAACATTGTTTTAAGTATCATAGAGGAGATTAAAAGGAAAATAATTTAGATGAAGTGAATAGAGGAGGCTTCTTTGAGAATTGATAGGTAAACTGAAATTTAGAGAATAAGGAGGAGTCAGCTCCTTAAAGAATGAGAAGAAAAATGTTCCTGGCAGAGAGAAGAACAGGGTAAAATCTGAGATAAGAAAGAAGTAGAAGTGTTTCAGAACCCAAAGAAGCCTTTGGCCTAGAGTTCTGTGAATGAGAAGGAGGTGATTTAGAGTGGAGCTAGGAGCTAGCTAGGAGCCAGCCAGGAGCTAGGTGACGATATAGGGCTTTGCAGAGAAGTTTGGATTTTATTCTGACTCCAAGGAAAGCCATGGAAATATTTTAGGTAAGAGGATTATAAGATGTTCTTTTTGTTTTGAAAAGATCCCTCTGGCAGCTGTGTGCAAGATGGAGTCAAGGAGGTCATTGTGTTGTTCAAATGAGGATCAAGGTGGCTTGAACTAGAGTGGAGTTAGTGGAAATGGCAAGATTTGGGCACATGCAAAGTATTTTTAAAGATAGAATCAATGGCAAAAAATGTCATAGTGGGGATGGGGGTGGGGGGAGGTGCATCAAGAATGAGTCCCAAAATGACTATGCAGAAATAGTTCTCTTTTATATATACAAATAACCATAGAAGTCACAAGAAGTGAGCACTACTGATATGAATGATATTTTAAAACATTAATGAAGATTTCAGAGGAGATGTGAGTAGATAGAAAGATACCATATTCTTCGGATGACAATATCACAAAGGTGCCCATTTTCCCTATGATAGTTTATCAAAGTATTGCAATCCCAATACAAATACTTGTAATTTATTTCTGTTATATTTGTTTTGGTTGAATCAGACAAATTGAGTCAAAATTTTTTTGAGGGAGATAAAACAAAACAAAATAAAACAAATAAAAACAGCTTGGAAAACTTTGAAAATGAAGAGTGATGTGGAGACTCTAGTATTAATACCAGATACTAAAATAGAATATAAAGCCTCAATAAATAAGTAGGTGACACTAGATTATGAGCAAACAAAAAAACCGACTGGAAGAAACTAGAAAATCAAGAAATAGATCTAACTTTGAGGATTAATTTCTGATGGATATGGCTTCTGAAACTGGGCAAATATGGACCATTTAATAATGGTGCTAAAATGACGTGGTAGCCGTATAGTTTAAAAATACTACTACTACTAATAAAGTTGAATCTCTACCTCGTATTTTGCCTTAAATTTACACTTGATTCATATCAATTGGATCAAGAGTTGAATGTAAAATAAACCAAAACAGATCTAGAAGGTTGCAGGAGGGAATAATTTTATCTGTGGCATAAGGAAGGTCTCCTAATTCTGACTCAAAATCTGCAAGTCATACAAAAAAAAAGTTGAAATATTTAACTTCATTACAAAATAAAATAAGTTCTACGTAACAAGAAACATCATAATCAAAATCAAAAGTCAGATGAGAAAGTGAGAAAAAATATTTTCAGCTTGTAACACATAGAGATCTTTTCTTCAATCCAAAAGAAAAATCTGCAAAAGATATCAGTTATCAGCTCACAAGAAAGGAATTACAAACATAAATACAAACTTGTGAAGAGATACTTGGTTTTACTCATAATAAGAAATATTCAAATTAAAACTATACCAATACCAGTTTTTCAGCTATCACGTAGGCAAAATCTTGATGACTATAGTCAATTACTAAGGCCTTGGGGAACTCATATTGTTCTCGGATGTGGCACAACCCCTAAGAAGTAATTTGACATTTGTCAAAACTGCAACATCTTATACCTTTGACCTAACATTCTGTGTTTTATACATCAGATATTTTTGCTGTGTGGAAAGTGACATGCACAAGATTCTTTATTGATTGCAGTATGATTTCTAATGGCAAAAAAAAAAAAAAATTAGAAACTGAAAATACAAACTATAGGGGACTGATTAAATAAATTAAGATACATGCATAAAATAAAACACAAAGCATTCTGTAAAAATAATGGTGCTTTTGTATGTGTATGTGTGTGTTGTATTTGTATACACACAAAAAAGATTATGAGGAATTGACTCATGTGATTATGAAGAGTGGCAAGTCTCAAGATCTGGGAAGTGAGTCAACAGGTCGGAGACTGAGGGGAGCTGATGGTTTAGTTCTAAGAACAGGAGAGCCAGTGGCTTAGTTTTGTTTGCAGGCTGGCGGGCTCAAGACCCAGGAAGAAACTATGTTTCACTTACTGCTGAAGGCAGGAAAAAGCCGATGTCCCAGTTTGAAGGCCATAATGTAGGAAGAATTCTCTCTTGCTGGGGAGAGGGTCAGCCTTTTTGTTCTATTCTGGGCTTCAGCTGACTGGATGAGGCCTGCCAACCTCATGGAGGACAATCTGCTTTACTCTGTCTACCAATTTAAATGTTAATCTCATATAAAAACATCCTCACAGACACACTCAATATAATATTTAATCAAATATCTGGGAACTCTGTGGCTCAGTCAAGTTGACACATAAAATTAACCATTATAGGTTGCCATAAAAAAAAATTACGGATGAGGTAGCATAAACAATAGAATTTTATTTTCTCACAGTTTTAGAGGCAGAAAGTCCAAGGTCAAGGTGTCTGTGATGCTGGTTTCTGTGTAGCTACTCTCCTTGGCTTGCAGATGGCTGCCTTCTTGCTGTTTCCTCAGGTGGCATTTTCCCTGTGTGCAGGGAAACACTTCTGATGTTTCTTCCTCTTCTGATAAGGACACCAGTCGGATTGGATTAGAGCCTCACATTAACTCATTTAACTTTAATTGCCTCTTTAAAGGCCCTGTCTCCAAATATAGTCAAAGTGGGGCTTAGGGTTACAAGGTAATACATTTGTGGGCATGGACACATTCAGACCATAACAAGGGGAGGAAGATTTTCACTGTTTACCTTTTTATAACTTCTGGCTTTTAAGGTGCATGATGTATTACCTATTTTAAAAGATTTTAAAAATAAAATCTACATTTCTGCCTCGAGCATCTTGGAGGATATAGTGCCATTCGCTGGGATGGAGAGCCTGAGGAAAAAATAGTTTAGCGAGGTGGGAGAGAGGTGGGTGCATTATTGATGCTGGAGAGGCACTCTGCTGGAATGTCATTGAGGTGTCCAGGAGCAGAGTCTAGGTTGGAGATGAGAAAAAGGAAGTCGTCTATGTGGTTACATGGTTACAAAGTCAAGGAAAGTCATGAGATGACCCAGGTCAGTGGTTTTCTAATTTTGTTTAGCATCTTCAGAATCATCCGGAGGCCTTGCTAAACATTTATTGTAGGACTCCACCCTCCAGTTTCTGATTCAGTAGTTCTGAGGTTGGGCCCAAGAATAGTCACATCTAACAAATCCCAGGGGATGCTGATACTGCTCATTGGAGACCCCACTTGGAGAACTTCTAGCTTATGGCAATCACTCTCCATTCTAGCCTTAAATTAGTATCACATGGAAAGCCATGAGAAAAAACTACTGCAACCCACCCCACTGCAGACCAATTAAGTAAGAACCTCTGGGAAGTAGGTCTGCACACTCGGTAAATTTTAAAGCTTCCCAGGTGTTTCCAATGTGCAATTAGGGATGAGAGCTTTTGACCACGGGGAAGAGACTCTGGGATAACAAAAGTAGTCTAAGACCAAAGACCTGAGGATATCGACCTTTTGAATGACCACGAGGCAAAGAGAAACCAACCAAGAGACTGAGAAATGAAGAGACAAAAGGAAACCCAGGGCTTCCACTATGTCATGGAAGACAACTCTTAGCTGGAAGGCTCTGTGCTAGGTTCTGGTGACACAGGTACAAAAAGACCTATGCAGCTTTCAAGGAGCTTTCTTGGTGTTAAGGGCTAAGATGTTCTCTTGCAGAAGCAATGACATAATCTATCCACTTCTTGATATGTGCCCCTGGAGAAATACTCACGTGAACAAGAGCCCATATCAAGGGAGTTCATGGCAGCATTGTTTGTAATAGTGAAAAACTAGAGACTGTGTGTATTTAGCAGAAAAAATGGCTACATTATAGAACATGGTAAATTTATATGGTAGAACACTGTATAGCAGTCCAAAGAGGTGAACTAGGCAGAGATCAGTTGGCAAGTTCTCAAAAAATATTGTCGAAGGGAAAAAAAGCAAGTTGCAGCATGATGTGTACATCATTTATATGAAAAACAACTCACACATATATGTTTTTGTACAGAAAGATATAAAAAGTGGTCTAGAAGGATGTACTCCATACCTCGAGAAAAGCAAGAGAGGACAAGTTTGAAGATGACGTGTAAAAGGCACTTTAGATTTATTTGTAATGCTCTTAAATTTTGTAAGGCTTTTGATAAATGCACATAGTTAATTACCTCAATGCTATACTAATTTAAATTTTTATAAGTCATATATGATGTCAACAATTACTATCAAATTTCAAGTTCACATATGCACGCACTAGGACTTTTGACTTTGTATAGGGTCTTGAAATAACACTCTCCATATCCCCTCCTGATTTGGGGATTAATGACAAATGCCCCTGACCATTTCCTAAATTGAGAAAAGGGCAGGAACTATAACTTCAAAAAACAAAAAAACAAAAAAAACCACTACTTGGTCATTACTCTTATATGAATTTTCCTGCTGAACAAGTGTGTTTGAAATAGCATTCCAAAGTTACTGACAACTTCCTTCCCCCAGCATCTTGCCTGGCAGACACGTTACAGTTATTCAATCAAGCAGCTGTGCTGTAATGCAAGTTTGAAAACGCAACCTAGATTTATATTCTGTCTCTTATAGAGCAGATGATCGAAGCTGGGAGATTCTGTAGGTGAAGATGTAGAAAGCCACTGAAGCGTACTTTAACCTGACCATACCTGTGACTGTCTAGTAAGTGGATACCTTGGAGCTACCTGTATGGACAAACCTCAGTTGTCTCCCTGGAAAACAGTGACTTTTAAATCCTCAGATTTCCATTTTCAGAGTCAGAAGACAATTTTCCTGCACAAGTTCTAGCAGAGCAAGGGTCTTGTTCGATTCATTACCATTGTGTCCCCAGGTCCTAGCATAATGTTTAGCATGTAGTAAGTAGATGCTCAGTAAATATTTGTGGCATGACTGAAGCCACAAAAAAGAAAGATTGAAATAAAATCATGGGTGAATTCTATATAATGTTGAGTGAAAGAAAGCAAACATAGAAAAGTACATCCTACATTTTCCATTTATATAATGTTAAAAATAGACTAATGAATGGTGATTGAAAATCAGTACTTTGGGAATTAGTGATTTTGAAGGGCACAGTGGGAGTTTCTTGGATGTTGACCTTGTTCTATTGCTTGATCTTGGTGGTGGTTACAGGGATGTATTCATTTTGTGAAAATTCATTAAGATATACAATCATGACTTGTGCTCCTTGCTGTTTGAATGTTATTTTTTAATGTTTATATAAAATAAATGAAATCAACTTTTGCCATAAAAATTCACTGCTAAATAAAGTCACGTCAGCTGAGGTTTTGAAGTTTTAATCCTTTTGTTGTAGATGATCTCATCTCTGGAAAATTATTTTCCACCCCTAAGCATGTTCTTTTGTATTTCTGAAGAGACAATGTGTAACATCCACTCTAGGGCTTAGCTTTCCCTATTCTAAGATATTTGCTCTTCCTTATTGGAATTCAGCTGATGGTAAAACAGCTGTTGTAGGATAGGAAGCAGCTCTGCTATTGGGTTTTTAGCACCCATTCTTTTTCCTGCCCTTACTCTTTTGAAATTTCTAACCCCTTAAACAGACGAGGGAGACCAGTGAAAGAAAACCAGAAACTTCAGAGATGTGCAATCTGGGAAAAATATGTGACATTTCCCACCATTTAATAACCACCAGATTCACTAAATTTTTTTATTTTTCTTTGCTCTATCTCCTTTCCTTTTTCTTTTATATAAGATAATATTAATAAGAACATTTAAAAATTTTTTGAACTTGGTAACCCAGAAATTTAACTTATACATGCACATGCACATACAAAGTAATAAATTTGCAAAGTAATTCACAGATACATTGTCTGTAACAGCAGAAGGTTAAAGGAAACCTAAGAGCCCATCGAAAGGAGACATTAAGTATATAACATTCAACAGTAGAAAAGTATGTAACCTCAAAAAAGAATGAAGAGACTATGTACAAGATATATAGCTAAATTCAAAGTACAGTGTATTTAGACTGCTACTTTATGAATGCATAAATTATTTCTGGAAGGATACACAAGAAACCAATATTGGTTGCCCCCCAAAAGGGATGTACATGGCAGGAGAGAAACTTTCCCCCATACACCCTTTGGTTCATTTGATATTTAAACCATGTTATATATTGTCTAATCAAAAAATAAAATTTAAAAACATATAAAATATGTTCGGCAATAGTTATTAGGGAAAGCCCCTACTTGCCAAGGATGTGGAACAGTTGGCACAATCTTAAACATTGTTGTTAGAAGGAAAAATTGGGGTAAACTAACAGGCAATTTGTCAAAACATATAAAAAACTTCCAAATTTTCCTTTTGATTTTATATTTCTAGTCCTAAAAGTTTATTTTTAAGAATTTAACTGTGTATAAAGGAATGGCTGTAATGGTTATAAAGACCGGATAGCAGAATATTGAGGAAAAAATAGGTGTTGAAACAGAGGATCAGATAATAAGTTATGGTACAGCTATACTTTAAAAATGCTATTTTAGAAGACTATGTAATGACAGAGAACATTATAACATTAGTAAGTGAAAAACATATAGCACAATGATATCTGTTGCCAAAAGTTCACCTTTACCACTGTATAGATGTGTGGGTGTACACGTGTGTATATAAAAGTAAAATTTAATACTGTTATTCTAGGTGATAGAATAATGGGTATTTTTATTTCCTATTTCCATTTTATATGGATTTTCAGAAGGAACTGTATTATACATGTTTTATACTATAAAATTTATAATAAAAGAATAAGACTTTTTTTTTTTAATGGTGCTACAAATAAACCCTATCAAAACAACTTTAAGTGTGGTTCAAAAAAATCAACTGCGTACAATGCAACTCTGTGGTAAGTTGAGGTTAATGAAATGACAGAACTGAGACCGCTGTAAGGAAGAGAGCAGGCTGCTGGTTTACCCTTTACAGCCAGCGATATTGTCAAGGGATCTGTTATTATGGGATCCTATCTCCATATGGAGCATGTTGATCACCTATACTCTGAAAATTATTTCTCTCCTATAAATTATTTTAATTCTTTTAGGTAGCAAGTAAATGTTTACCCCAAGCAAAAAGAATCTTACTACATATATGACATGGTGATGTAATGCTTTTAAAAACTACTTCTAAACAAATTACCCAATATCTTCTAGTTTTTATTACCCTTTTAAAAATTGAAGTGAGATTCATACTCCATAATATAAATTATTTTAAAGTTAACAGTTCAGTGAGTGACATTTGGTGTGTTCATAATCTTATGCAACCATCCCTGCTTTCCAGTTTCAAAATATTTTCATCATCCCGAAAAGAAGCCCCGTACACATTAAGCAAGTTGCTCCTCATTCTCCTCTCCCCTCAGTCCCTGGCAACCACCAGTGTGCATTCTGTCTCAATGGACTTATTTTACCTATTGTGGACATTTCGTGGAAATGAAATCATACAATATGTGGCCTTTTGTGTCCTGCTTTTTTTCACGTATCATAGTGCTTTTGAGGTTCATCTACATTATAACATGTATCAGCATTTCATTCCTTTTTATGGCCAAACAATATTTATATAATGGATACACCACAATTTGTTTATCTATCCATCTGTGATGGATATACAGGCTTTTTCCACCTTTTGGCTATAGTTAATAATGGTGCTATGAACAGACATGTACATCTGTTTAAATCTCTGATTTCAGTTCTTTTGTGTGTATACCTAGGAGTGGATCATATTTCGATTCTAAGTTTAACTTTTTAAGGAACTGTCAAATTGTTTTCCACAGTGGCTGAACCATTTTAAATGTCCACCAGAAATATCCAGGGGTTCTGATTTCTCCATATCCTGTCGAGTCTTGTTATTTTCAGTTTTTTAAAGATAGCAATCTTAGGTGAACACACAGTGTAAACATATGTATGCCTTACTGTTAAAGTGTATAGCTGAAACTTACTGGATTCCTTTAACCAATGTCACCATAAAAAATAAAATAATTTAAAAAACAAAAACAGCAATCCTAGTGGATGTGAAGTGGAACCACTGTGGTTTCAATATGCATTTCCCTCCTGACTAATGATGTTGAGCATCTCTTCCTGTGCTTCTTGGCCATTTGTATATCTTCATTGGAGAAATGTCTATCGAGATCCTTTTCCAATTTTTTAAATTAGGTTATCATTTTGTTGGTTGTAGAAGTTACAAGTTCTTAGTATATTCTAGACACTAGACTCATCAGATATGTGACGTATGAATATTTTCTCCCATTCTGTAGGTTGTCTTTCACTTTTTGATAATGTCCTTGGATGCTTATATTACTTTTACTCAGTATTTACAAGAAATATTATTTTCTATTTTGCCAATTTCACTTGAAATTATATCTTGATGTATTTTTGTGTTTGACATTATTATCAAAATGACATTGTTAGCATTTTGATGCCTGCTATTCTGTTATATTCATAGTAATTCATGAATTTTTGGCAAATTATTTAAGGTTCCCTTGGTAAAAGAAACAAATTAAATCCAATGAACCATTCAACAACTAGGCTTTAAGAAGGGTAGGAATCAGGTGACTCTGAGGATCACATGAGTTTGTAGACTTTGCCTTAAACACTGCAGTAAACTTGCCTCCCCATTTCTTGTTTCTTTTTCTCCCATTTTAAACTTTTATACAGCCATATCCTGCTAGTTGAGCGTAGATCAGTGTTGACTCCTGTAGGGAATGCTGAACTACACACCCCAGAACCCCTCTTCAGGGCTGAGGTGTTCCTTCTCCCAGATGCTAGCAGTGTTGGCTGCTGCAAGCTCTCAGTGAATTCCTCCTCAGGACTTGTCTTTGTCTGAAGATATCCTTTTCACCCAAAGTCATGTCGCCTTTCCAAGAGCTTACATCTAATGATGGGTGATGCAGAACAACTCTGAAGGGTCACTCCAGCTCTAGAGCTCCCTGTGGGACTGGCTAAAATCTTGTTATAACTGCATTACAGTTCACTTTTTCCTCTGCCTAATCCTGTTTACTTCACTTTCCCACAAGTATTGATACCTCCTGCACACTAATATCTGACTGAGACTTGTTTCCCAGGAACCCAGCTTCTGTCTAATTTGGTTAGTACTGGCTCAGACACTGGGGCAATGTCATGGTGTCTAGGACTAAAACCTAAGGATTTCAAAGCTGGTTTCAGAAAGGGAAGAATTGACTTATGGTCTACTACTATAGACTATTGAGACAATTTACAGTTGTGCTCTTCCACTAATACTGGAATGAACAGCTTCTACTTCGGTATTATTTCATTTGAATAAATGCCTAGCTATTTGGGGCAAATAAAGATAAAAACAATACATTCGGGAAGGCGGAGTCACAAGATAAAAGGAACTTGGGTTCATGATGCTGTGGAGCCGCAATACTAGCCCAGACTTCTTGTGCTTTGTTTATTACATGGGAGAGAAATAAAAAATTTTCTTGTTTGAACACTGATATGGATCTCTGTGACAGCAGCTAGACTTGTATACTAACTAATACACAAAATTTCTCTTCTCACTCCATGCTCAACAATAATTCTTTGGCGATAGTTATTTGTGTCATTTTAGATGGTAAGAAATGGAAGATCACAAGTATTAAAGACTTCATCCCTGAATCATATAACAGGGAAGTCCAGATCAAATCCAGGTATCTGTTCAGAAAGCCCATATTTTCTCACTGTTCTTTCCCTGAAGAATTAATAGTCCTTTATAGGCACCTAATTTTCAAATATCTACCTTGCTATTTGATAAGATTTTTATACACATTATAAATCACAGTAATCGACATTGCTAATGATGTAGAAACAAACATATTTATGCCTTTCTTATCCACTTTTATGTCTTTACTGCTTTTCCTGATTCATTTTTTTTTTCTGACTTTTGAACAAAAATAGGTGCGAAAGCTATTTTGGGGTGATCTTAAATTTTTAAAAATTACTTTGATGGTAGTAAGGCTTTTGAGGAGAGAAAAGCTTTAGGAATGTGGTGACCTTAGAAAGGAATCCATAATTATGGGTAGGGTTTTATATAATCAAAATATTTGGGGTTTTGTTTTTTTAGTGACAGAAGCTTACCTCAAACTAGTTTTAGCAAAAATAGAAAAGTGTGTTAGTTTAGCTAAGTGAACAAATCCAAGGGAATCTGCTTACGCACAGTTGGATCCAAGATATCTAAATGATGCCATAAGAGCTGTCTCTCTATATCTTGGCTGCTTTACCATGTACTGGCTTTGTTTTCAGACAGGCTTCTTCCTTGTGGAGATAAGGATGAACACCAGCTTTTCTAGGCTCCCCTTGTTACCCACTCCCTCACTTCAGCAAAAAGAGAGTACCTCACTCCTGATAAATTTAGCAAAACATAAAAATGGAGTTCTATTTTGCCAGTTCTGGATCATCTGCCTGCTTCCGGAGTCAAAGACAGGCTCTACCCCATCGAACCGAGATTGGACAGGACTGGGCTCAGGCAGGAATGGTTTCTCAAAATTAAAAAAAAAAAAAAAGGTGTTTTAAACTGAAAAAGAAGAGAAATGGATGCTGAGTGGTCGAGAGCAACAAATGTGCATTACAAGTTTCACAGGTGGAGATGAGACTGGGGAGGGAGTTCCAGGTGGAAGCTATGGCCTGAATAAAGGCATGGAGACAAGATAGTATAGAAAAGTCCTGTTTGACAAGACGACTGAGGAAGAGAGAAAAATTAAGCTGGAAATGTGTTGTAGAAAGCCCTGACTGTCAAGATAAGGTGTTTATGCCCAGTTTCAAAGGCACTGGGGAGCCAAAGAGGCACCAAAAAATATCACATATTACGAATACAATACATCATCAAGTGTGATTGAAAATTAGTTAGTTTTCTGCATTTCATTCAAGAGGTTTGTATGTAGGTGTATGCTTCCTTTATAAGGCATTTATTTTCAGTTAAGCTATAAAAGCTTGCTTGACCTACTACTGGGAGAAGTTTCATTACATTTGTTGAATGTGTTTGTCTCACTGAGCTTATTAAATTTCCTGCTGCCTATAACTTTGGGATTTTGCTAAAATAAAAAATATATATATTAGTATGGGCAACGCTAGGTGAAGGACAGGAAACTCTCAGAGATAAGTAAAAAGGATGCAACCAGCCATGAATCCTTAGACCTGATAAGTAATTTACAACTTCACCACTTTAAGGCATTCACTTATTTTTCAGTTAAAGTTCCTCGATCTTAGCACAGACTTTGGAAAAAGAAATGTTTTGTTATAATAACGCTTAAAAAGTGCATTCTGAGGAAATAACTTGGTCACAAAAATTAATTTATTTCTCTCTTCCTCTCCTGTTTTCTGTGTGTCAACTCTAAAAACAGAAGTGAGAAAATGTTTGACCAGAGCCCAGAGTAATGAGCCACAAAGTTCCTAATGAAAGGTCAAACTGGGTTAACTGTAACATACTTTTAATAACCTTCTTTTATTGTAGGTTAAATGAGAAAGGGCTTTGCAAAGAGTAAAATGCTACATGTGAATTAATTTTCATCATCTTAATAACCAAATGAGACCCATGAGGCGGGGTTACTATGCTTCCCATTTTTCTAATATGAGGCAGTGTAGCTTTGTGACAACTAGGTCTTGGGCTCCTAGATTTTTGTTGCTTAACATACTTGAGCTCCTTATAGCCTCTTCTGTGAAATAGGATAATAAAAGTATTAACTTATCTAATAGTGCTTTGGTAAGGCTTAGATGAGATAAAAATGAATAAAAATCAACTAGTTCAGTGCAGCATGACCAACTCATCCCAGTTTCCCCAAAACTTTCCTGTTTTTAGCTCCATAAGTCCCATATCCTGAGAAACTTGTTAGTCTCAGGCAAACTGGGACAGTTGATTACCCAAGATTCAGAACTCAAACAACTTTCTTAGAAAACTTCAACTATTTATTTCAGAGGAGAAAGGTGAAAATCGAAATACTTAACATGGTATAGGGAACACAGACATTTAAAAAACATCATCCATTCTGATTATAGAATTAAACTTTTTAAGATTCATTTGTAAGACTCTAAATCCAAATCCCCTTCTTTTTCTATGGTGCTTTTATTCATTCTTTCATTTAATTCTTCATTATTTAATCAATCGATCAATCCCTGACCTCATAGAAATTACTGTATAGAAGGGGACACAGACCTTTAATAGTTGCATTATAAATGATTTAAATTGCTGTTGCTCTAAGTGTACTGGCTATCAGTAGTTCATGAATGTTTTTTTTTTAGACGTTTTCCTGAGTATATCCACTCTCAAGTGTTTCCACTTGTGACTGTATTATCTCGTAAAGTGGACACCTTGGGGTTGCGGTATGCCTTTGGCCATAGAAGAGAAGGTTACTCAGCTTGAAATGACCACATTTGGTCTGGTCTGTGGGGTTCCTCTTTTTACATTTTCACAGATTAGCAGACTTAAGGAGTACAGTGTCCTCTTCTCTGTCAAGTGGATTAATTTATAGTTGGCAGGCTCCTAACGAAAGAGGAGGCCCTCCCTGATTAATGCAGGTGAACCCGGTCTTCATTTGCCTGCCCAAGATCTCAAAAACATGAAAAGATTCAAGAGTCTTCCATTTCAACCCTTGCTCTCATCATCTATAAGAAAGGAAAAGTAGGCTTTCCAGATGTATTCTCATTACAGTATTGAGTGCTCTTATGTTTTCATTTCAGTAGAGTGAGGAAATTCAGAATCAGTCACCTAGTCCAAAATATAATAATCTTTTGGTATTATATTTATGATAACATATCATAGAGAAAGTGGATATTCCATCTGGGAGCCAGGGCAGTCACTGAGGGACTGACTTTCCTCAGCAATTCTGTGTTAATAAACTCAAGAAAGCCCTGTGCTGGGTTAAAATGCAACTTTTAGCCCTGACTGGCATGGCAGACTGAACAGGGAAGGCAACCTCTAGCAAAACAGGATTAGATTTCACAAAAAGATATGGAAAGGGATACAAAATCCTTTACCGTGTCTCCTGCAAAAATAAAAGAACAAAAGAGCCAGTGGCCATTTATTCAAAGAAGAGCCTTCCCTGGACTGTTTCTACTTAAAAGCTACTTCTTTCTTACAATTACGTTTAGGTGGCTGATGTTTAATAAAATCTTTACAAAGTTAAGTGTTTCATTTTTTTATATTTTAGTTAGGATACATTTCGGGGAAGATTTTTAGGTATTTGGATTTGGCAGGAAACTCTATAATCATGTCCTGAGAAGAAATAGTGTTTATTTTTGGTTCGGGACGCAATTGGGACAGGCAGTTAGGAAACTGTCAAAGAACAGTGGTTCTGCTGCATCAAGTACCAGGAGGCTGACTGCCTTTTAAAGTACAGCCTCAAGGGTATGTCAGCAGCAGTATTTTTCTTAGCATTTTCTTTTTGTTTCTTTTTCTTTTGAAATTGCAGCAAGTCTGTGGCTATTTCTTAAAGGAATTTAGTGCAAAAGTTGTGCCTCTTGCTATTCTGAGATCTTGCCCAAGATTTGAAAACATGCGCAATGCAGATATGTGTTTTGTGACTTCGAATGAAAAGTTCAAAAAATTTTTTTTTCTTGGTGGTGGTGTAGGATGGGGGAGTGTTAAAGAGGAGGTACATCTGTTTCTCTTTCCTTTTCCTTTTCTTTTTTTAAAAGAAAAATTCTTTGTTAATCAGACTTCATAGCAGGAAAGAAAAAAGGAGAGATTTTCGTCATTGCTAATCTTGCTAAGTGTTATGGGTTGAATTGTGTCCTCAAATTCACATGTTGAAGTCTTAACCCGCATTACCTTAGAATGTGACTGTAGTTTGAGATAGGGCCTTTAAAGAGGTAATTCAAGTAAAATGAAGTCCTATGTGTAGGCCCTAATCCAATATGACTGATGTCCTCATAAGAAGGGAAATTTGGACTCACACATACGTGCCCAGAGGAAAGACCAGAAGAGGGCACAGCAAGAAGGCACTGATCAGCAAGCGAAGGCGAGATATCTCAGAAGAAATCAATCCTGACAATACCTGTATCTTGGACTTCTTGCCTCCAGAACTGAGACAATAAATTTCTGTTGTTTAAGCCACTCAATCTGTTGTATTTGTTATAGCAGCCCTAGGAAACTAATGTACTAAGCCAAATGATGATTTCTGCCCAATTGTTATAGTAGCTCTAGAAACTAATACACGAAGCCAAATGACGATTTCTGCCCAAGGATGTTGACAGTGGGGCATAACTCCTTGTCTGAGGAGAGAAACAGTGCTTGCTTTCCTGATCTCATTGCTATATGTTTAGCTGTCTTTTGAAAGTACATATAGAACTCAGGAAATTTAAATTTCAATAGAGTTATTGGGGATGGGGAACATGAGATTGCATTTCAGTCACATTTATTAATTTGAATGCATTTTAATATGCTTAATGAAATTCTGAGTCATGCATGGCCCATAGGATAATTTTTAAATAAAAGACTTTTAATATTTTTAAAAAGGTTTCGATTTCTTTGCAAAGCCTAACTTGGGTTTCTTCTTTTTAATTTAAAATGACAGTGTAAGGTTTTTTCCCTGATTTTTGTATATTGCTTAAAATGCCTAAATTAAAATGTATATGATACAGCCGTAGACTAAAATGCAACTGTTTAAAAATAATGTAACCACATTATATCAAAAACCATTTTTAGTATTAACTGAAAAGTAATTTTAAATTATTGTATGTATATTATTACTGCAATTATGTATAATTATACGTAGAGTATGTATATTATAATTATACATATAGAATCATTACAATTAGTTTTTTTTCTTTAAAGCCTAACTGTAGAGAAATTGCTCTGAGGAAAAGTACTGAAGAGTGATTATTTTTGGGGAATAGGAATATGACTGCACCCTTCCCCCACATATTTTCATTTTTGCCTATGTATTGATTTTATAATTAAATAAAATTATCTGCCACCAGTGTGAAAATGTATATGAGTTCATTATACATTAATAATTAAATGAGCTAACCACCTGGCGTTTATAGCCGGTATAGTGCCTGGTCCAGACTGAGCTCAATCAAGGTAATTCTCTTTATATATGTAAGACTAGTTTTCAACCGTATAATAGGATACAGGTATCCCACGATTAGCTAATGATATTCAATTGTAACTATCAGAGACACAAAATTGAGAGTTGACACGATTTAAAAATTTGGGTAGGAAATAGAAGGAGAGGGAATGTAGGTCTTAAAATTAGTAGAATTTAATCTTTTTGGTGAATTAGTTATTTTATATTCTTCAATAGTAGACTTACATATTGTTTATTAAGAATTTATCAGTTATATATTTCTGTTGAATTTTAGATATCACGGATGCCTCTGTCCCCCCCAAAAAGATGAGTGGAAAAGTAAAGAACATGTTACAAGTTAGAAAAGCACACTACATTGAAGTTTCAATTAAAAATCATTCTATAGACACCATATATAGTCTTTACGTAAAAATACTATTTTTGTAACTCTTAAGAGTTATTTCTTTGATCAGGCAGCCCTTGCATGTTGATACAAGATATTGAGAGAGAATACCTAGGTGCTATGAAATTGTTTAGCACATGTGGCTGAACACTTCCAGAACTGTACTTTTTTTATCTTGCTACTCAGTTTCCTGACCCTCCTTCTTCCCTAGGGGGAAAAAAAATCCCGAAGCCACTTTTAGAACAGCTAAGGAAGTTAGTTGTATAATGAGGTGCAGGAAACACTACTGACGCTAAGAGATTTTCAATATGGTTTAGTCAAGTGCAGTATTTAGAAATCCTAGACTTTTTCTGATGGTACCTGGTGACCTAGAACCCAAAAACATAAAATAGATTGCAATAGTGTGTAATTTGAAATCTTACTTGTCCCTGCAGATGAATGACTACCTTCAATAATGACAGGAAGAATTCAGGCTTATCAGCACTGTTTCTCGCCTGATACAATTCTATCAGGTTCTTGGTGGAGTGGAGATTTAAGAAATTGGAGAAAAAAACCCTGAAAGACTGTCCCAAGACATGAGGGGATCATGAATCACTTGTGTTCCTAGATTCTGAGCTAAGTAGCTCCTTCTCAACTGAACAAAGCACTTTATTTTCTACTTTAGTATGAATTGCCCTGATACTTTAGCTATGGGCCAAGTTACAAATATATACCCTACCAAGAATTGGCCTTGTTAACAAATTCCTAACTGGAATCCCATTTTTACTGAGGTTGAGCTGAACCTTACAACTGCAGTAGGGCTCACTGTAACAATATGAGCTTTCATAGCCTTGATATTTAAGATTCTTTCTTTCAGACTAAATAAGCAAAACCGCTCCCAGACATCCATCATGAGTATCACAGAATGACTTACGTATCATGTAACTTAGAACGGGCTGGTTTGATTCTTTAAGGCGTCCTGACTATAGTTAACTGCATCTGCTAATGTTGGAAATATGTTTTGAAGACATTGTATTATTTGGCCAGGAAAATGGAGTGCCAGGTGGCTTTGAAAGAGTATTAAATGGCAGAAGGCTCCCTTGGAATTTTCCAGAGATCATGCTTATATTTTCTAAATAGTGTCCTCTTTGGGGTAAAATTTTGTATTTTATCCAAACTGGAGACAGTAAAGGGTATTTTAGGGTATTTTCTAAAATAAAGATGATGAAATTTTTTTGAAAAATGATAAATATAATTTTGAATATCTTTGATGACATGGCGGTTGGGATGTTTTATCTTAATGTCACATTCAGTTTTATTGGGGAAGGCGTAATAATTACTGTTAGTTTTCAGTAATGTGTTTCCTATGGTGAAGGAAAATTTTGAAGGCTAGAATGATATCCTTTGTTCATAATTTGGAAACAAGTATACATCAAGAAGATTAGAAGAGTAAATGTTGATCTCTATGGTCAATAGGATTAATAAAATATGTACGTAAACCTTAGAATGATGCCTAGCACATTATAACAGCTCAATAAATTCAATTCTGTTATGATTACAATTGGGCTATAGACTCAGAAAGTCAGCTTCTCATTTAACATCTCTTGGCTATCTCGTAGGCACCTCGAACTTGACAGATTCAAAGATGTGTTATTTCTTCTTTGTTGAATCTGTCTCTTCCCACAGTTTCCCTCAACTTAACTAATGTTACCCCCAATTTTTTAACTCAGAAATCTGGGAGTTATACCTGATTCCTCCCTTTCTATCGGCACTTTATAGTTGTCCATCATTAGGTTCCATTCATTGCATAGTTTAAAATTTTTTAAATTGATCTACTTATCTCTATCACTATTGCTAAACTTCTAGCCTAGGGTTTTCAACCCCTGAACTTTTGACATTTTGGGCCAGATAATTCTTTGATATGGGGCAGGGGGCACTGTCCTGTGCACTATAGGATTGTTAGCAGTATCCTGTCCTCTACTAAGTGGGATTCCAGTGGGATTTCCCTCGCCCCCTATTAGTGACAACCAAAAATGTTTGCAGATATTGCCAAATGTCCCCTGGAGAGCAAAAATCTCCCCCAATTCAGAACCACTGACCCAGCCCAAATTACTATCATCTCCACTTTAGCTCCTACAAAGCCTCTGTATTGGTCTTTCCCCAGTAAGGATAACGCCCTCCCTCACTCCCATTAAAACCTTTCTCCACAGAGCAGAGAAGTCTTTACAACATATGACTCTTAGCAGTTCATATTCTATCCTAAACCCTTTACCTTCTTTCCTTCAGAATTAGAACAAATACTTCCAACCATGTCCTGGTCCTCTTTTCAACCTAATGTTGTGCATCTCCCTATGCTCCAGCCACAGGGGAATTCCTCCCAAACATACCAAGCATCTGTGCACTTCAGCACCTTCACACATGCGATTCCTTCCCTGGAGAGCTCTGCAGCTGACTTAATACTCATCTACGTAGGGGCCAATTACTTCCTTTCACAGGTTGTTCTCCTCTGCGCCTTTATCGCAGTTTCTAATTGCACATTTTTAATATCATTTTTCTTGTTTATCTCATACTAAACTATAATTTCCTGACGGTAGAAGCAGGTCTGTTTTACTTCTTACTGAGTACCAGCACCCATCACAGCATCTTTCACATAATATGGAATCCATGCATATTTGTGGAATGCATGAATGATGAATGATGAATGAATGATATCTAAAAGCAGCTTTGGTTGGGAATTGCTTTCCCCATTCTTCACACTAGGGGGTGTCAAATAAAATAAATAATTTTTTTTTTTTAATGGTGTTTGAGAAGTTTGGGTGTTCCTTTCACATGATGTCATTTAAACTTAGTAGCTCAATAAATTGTTCTCCTCACTTCATAGTGGTTTTCAAATTCAAAGTATTGTACTAATTAAGTGAGATATGCCTGTAACATGCTTAGCACAATAGCATCAGGTATTAGAAGTGCTCTGTAATGGCACGTAATCTATTAAATTATTTAAAATTCAATTTTTATCTGTCTTCTCATAAAAAATGGTTAAGGGAAATAGTTTAAATGATCATATTTCTGTATCATTCCAATTTTAGTATATGTGCTGCTGAAGCGAGCATAAATGACCCTATTTCTATGTCCCAGGGTTGTCATTATTTGCCTTGAACATGTGACTTCCAACCTTTAATGAAATATTACCATGTTTAAAATACAAAATGGCTAAAATTTGAAGAATGAAGTGTTCAATAAAAATATTTAGGTTGATTTCATTTTAAGCCAAATCCTTGGTGTTCTAATTCCTAAATAAAAATGTGAAATGATGATATACATATCTGAAAATTCAATCTTGATTTTATTTAAAATTGATTAGGGTTTTTGAAAGCTCTATTGCTAAGTGAGAGTTTTATAATACATTTCGGTAACTTGGACTAGCTACAGTTTGAGTATATCTTTTGGTCAAGACAGAAGCCAAGTCTTAGATAGCAATGTCAAACGTTAAAACACGTTGCTCTGATTCTTCTCAGCATATTTTGGGTTGCATGCTTGCTATTCATGACCTTCATTTCATGCCAAAATTCTACCATCTGAAGGCATTTAACCCATTTCCCATTTGCCCCGAGAATACTCGCCTGCAGCGCTTGCTGCAGCAGCATTCACCCCATGATAACTCGTGGATTACAGTCCTAACTTTACCTCCAAATGTTGCCATGAAATATCTCGCTTTCATTACTATTTCTGCATCACTCTAGCATGTCGATAGTCTTTGAAAACAAATGACGTCATTCTATTCATAGCAATCTGTTTTTAGTAGTGGTATTTCCATTTACAAAACAGTAATTCTCAATCACTGAAAATGTCAAATCCTGGAAAACATAACATTCTTATGTGTGATGTTAAACTGGCAGTAAGCTTTTTTTTTTTTTTTTCCTAACCAGGAAAAGGGTTAAAACTCTTAGATATAGAGAGTGTGGGAAAAAAAATAGTGTCTCATAGATTTATTTGTCACATATAGAGTAATGGATATTTTTCACACTGTAAAGATGATGTTGTTACAAAGTGAAGTTGTAATTTCACCGTGTTATGCTCTCCCTTTAGATTTTCAAATGGCTGTGGTTCATTTTTCTATGACATTTGTAATTTTGTGCCTATTAGATCATCGCAATGAAATGGAGTGGTTATACTTAAGTCTCAGTAAGAAACGTTACCTCTTTACCAATTCTTTGCCCAAGGAGCCATTATAAGTGGAAGAAAAATATCCCAGAGGAAAATTCACTGAGGATAAAAAAGGATCCAAATAATAAAAATATTTCCTGCAGACAGTTCTATTGTGGAGCCAAAGAAAATAACTCAGGGACTAGTTTGGGATTTCGTTCTTCCTTCATGTCAGATTAGTTAGGTCAGTTGATAACAAGTATAGTACTAATGTGGCCAAGATATTATCCAAGTTGGATCCCTATCTGGGCCTGCTGGCCTTTTGAAAGCAAATAACCATCTAATGAGCACAGGTTCTTGTTCACAGGGTGGTCTGGCCTAAGGACTCCGGAGGAATAATTTCAAGTTTGTTTATAGAAGTAGAAACGCAATTCAAAGGATTTTGCCCTATATTGATAGAGTTATATTATTTTTAAACATATATATATATATATATATATATATATATATATATATATATATATGAAATTGACCTTAGAATAGAATCATGGCTGAAGGTGGAGATTGGATGGGAGAGATAAGGAATCATTGAGCTGATTGATTTGATGCTTACGCTAACCTCAGAGCAATAAGGCTGACAGTTCCTGTTCTAGGCTAACCTTATGTCCAATGGTTGGGTTAGCTTTTTCTAAGGAAAATTTTATTGTGGTAAAGTTTAAAACTTTTTTGAGGGAAAAGTTTACAGTAACCCAATTTTTTGTGACCTAGATTCTCCCAGTTAGCTTATAATTAATAACCTTTAAAAACTATATTATGAAACATCCTTCTGTTTATCTCCCCTAAAGAGTACACCCTGCTCAGTACATGACCATGAAAGCTGCCTCTGAGACATCTGACACCCCAAAATGCTGTGGAGATAAATCCTTCCTTTCAACAAAGAATACCTAAGGGATACCTGAAGAGATGTGCTTAATAATGGCAGTAACTAACATTATTGAGCATTTCTCCGTTTGCTTCAGAGAATGTCAATCAATTATTTTAAATATTTTATGTATAAAATATTTGTGTACATATAAAATATTTGTCTATAAATTATTTTTTGAGAGTTTACCTTTAGTTTTTAAATTTTATATGTGAGCTCCTAAGAACAGGAATGGTATCTCATCCTTGTAGCTACTATAGTCTTTTATATATAATAACTACTCACCAGATGATATTAATTTATTACTACAGGAATAGACATCAGATTTTCTAGTTTATGAGCTCCACAGACAATGTCTGCTTTATTTTTGTATCCATAGCACCCAGCACAGTGCCAGGAATATTGTAGGGACTCATTATTAATAGCAATCTAACATAGAATTAAGACTAAAGCTTGCTTTTTAATCATTCAGTGTGTCCTACATTGTGTTGCACACCTAATGTGTACTAAAATATATTTTATAAATTTCACAGTGGCTTTGGCTGAAGGAATGGAGATTTGAATGCTTGCTGCTTGGCCCCCGATAATGGATTTACATTGATCCATCCACTCAGTTCCACTTTGTAACTTAAAATGGGGCTGCCCATGGAATGGGGCCAATCATAGCAATAACATCTCAGGGCTTGAATAAAAGGAATTGACCCCTACACGGATCAAAAACATGACTTTACCTCATTAGTTATTGCTATAGTAATCGAAAAAAGCAGTCTCGCAATAATAGGATAAGTTTAGGAACAAGTGAATACCATCTGGTCATAAACTCTGTATTACAATGCTGGATGCATCCCAAGCTTGCTTCCTAGCACCCCATTAAATAAAGTTGAATTTCCTAAAGTGAGGACTGAGCTAGCAGGTAGGGGCACTGTACTGTAAGAAAAGGTGTTTTTACTTCTAGGAAGCTAGTGTAGAAAAATTCATGGGCAGTGCTCAAAAAAAAAAAAAAAAAAAGGCAGCAAGAACCTACCCTTTCATACAAGTCTTGAAGGAAGAAATTTCAGTATAGAATAACTTTGAATAGCAAAATAGATAATTAAAAGAAATGGAAAAAAAAAAACCAAGCCTGTCATATTTAGAAATGTCATTTTGCAGCCTGGTATAACAGAAAGATTCAGAGCTTGCTGCTAGAAGACCTCGACATGAGTACAAGCTTTACTACTCCTCTGTTGACCTTGAGCAAGTGATACCTTTTCTGAGGCTCAGTTTCCCCAACTGCTAATTCAGGATAAATCTCTTGGCCTAGCACAGTGGAGTCACAAGGGCCATTTGACCAAATCTCATGTTCATAAAGAATTTCAAATGTAATTATTTGACATAAACACCAAAGGAGGTTTTCATTTAATATTCTATACACTGACAAGATGGAAAGAAGTCAGTTATATTGCTTTAAATGTATGTTTCATTACTAGACCACACTACTTATTGTGTATTAGAAATTAATATATTTTTGTAAATTCTATAGCTATCTTGCTTTTCACATAAGCATTAATGGGGTTAATGTAAATATTTAAGAATGTAGCACAGTTTTTTGGACTGGGGCAGTCTTTCATTGATTTAGAAGCAGTACAGTCGTAGGAAGGATGGGCAGGTATACTCTTTTTAAAGTTGCCACAGTCATTTAAAAATGGTTAAGTTTTATGTTATGTTATGTTTTATCACAATTAAAAATTATTCAACAATTTTAAAAGGAGATAATTATTATTTCTTATTTTAATCAATTGCCCAGTGTAAACCAGTCAATGGGAATAATTTAAAACTGTGGTGCCAATTTGGAATTTTAAGTGAAGAAAAATAGAACATTGAGTTTTCCTTCCTTTTCTCTTTCCCTCCTCCCCTTCTACAAATATTTATCAAGTTTTCACTTATTTAATGACTGTCTTTGAAGCATTGGAAATAGGAAGAGAACAAAGTTTTGGTGCTCATAGATCTTGCATTTTAGTGAGGGGCGAGCACAATAAATAGGAAAACAAATAATGTCAGGTAGAGATAGATGCTATGAAGAAAAATAGGAAAGATCACATAGATTAAAGAGGTGGAGGGATGCTGTTTAGGAAGCCTTCCTGAAGAAGGACCATTCGAGTAGAGGCTTGAAAAAAATGAGAGAGTAAGCCTGTAAATATCAGTGGATAGCTCCTTCTAGGCAGAGAGGGTAACAAGTGCAAAGGCCATGAAGCAGGAATATGCTTGGCATGTCCAAGGGACCACAGGCAGCCCTTGTGGCAGAGGTTGAGTGAGGGAAAGAATGGTGAGAGATATGGTTGGAGATCCAGCCAGAGGCTAGAGTTGGTTTAGGGTCTCTAGGACCATTTCATAATGAGGTAACTGAGGTTTAGGGGAAAGAAGTGATTGAGCCTAATATAAAGAGCATGCTCTTCTACCCTGAAAGCTTCTTAGATGGTTAAGAGCCTTTCTGGGTTTTTCCACTGGGAATTTCTCTTGACTGTGCAGAGCCATGTTACAAATCTGATCCAATCCTTTTTTATTTTTGTTCTTTTCCTGTCGAAACCTGAATTTCAAGATGTTAATTACACTGTACATTAACAATATTTGATTATGCCCCTGAAATCGTGAGTATACATGTATGCTTTGAAGGAAATGCAAAAAAAATGAAGGACATTCTCTTGTAATTCAGAGCACATGCATTATAATAGTCACTTTGGAATTGTTTTTAAACTAAATCCAAGCACAGTTTGATAAGGGTTGTAATGTGCACGATTAAGCAAACTTAAATTCTATATCCAAACTTGTTTAGATGCTGCACATATTAGATATATGAAATTATAATACTTTCTATCAAATGTTTTTTAATTTTGTAAAACAGTTCATTAGCTAGCGCCTTCTGGCTTTCAGGTATGCTGTGTCTTTGTGCTAGTTACTCATTCTTTTGTTTTTGAAATCAATATTTTAAAAATTATTATATAGCATCAATATCTACTTAAAGGCACTGAAGTCCCCGCTCCCCCCCCCCCCCCGAGAGATTTAAACATACTTCATTTTCTAGCCACACAAATCAAATTTCAGTCTTAAATGGGGCAGAGCCAGAATGCAATTACTCTAACTGGAAGTTGTTCTGTGGTTCTGTAGTTACGTAGAGATGCTTCCCCATGTGTGAATGGGGATAATTCCACTTGGCCCACCTCCCCAGATTGTTGTTTGGTGAACTGAGAAAGTTTTAGAAGTAAAATGGCCTATACAAATGCTGGGCATAGTTATCCCTGATCTGCGTTTGGTGGAAGAAGTCCCCAGATCTAAAAGCTCTTTGTGGCTGCCAGAGGTGCTGGCATCATGGTCTTCAAATACTTCACTAAGACAGACTTCTCTCTTTGACTGCCACACTGCTGCCAGGGCTGTCTTTTAAAAACAAATATTGATCCTTCTACTTCTGTTCCAGAATCTCTTCATTGACTGTCCAGCACTTAGAGGATAAAACCCGAGCTTTCCTTAGTATGCCTTAAGGACCTCTTTGCTCTCTCTTGCCTCTCACCACCATGCACAATCCAGCCATGACTGCATATCCAGCAGTGCTTGCATAGCTCAGTTCCTTTTCTGGGACTACTCTTGTCCTTTTAGTCAATATACTGAAAAGGACTTGACATACACATAAACCCACCTCACGAGCTCTGTTTCTGCCTCCAGTTTACATCATCCCTGGCTGATCCTGCCAACTCCAAACTATCTGTGCTAATGGACAGAGTAACTGGTGTTGAACAAATGTCTGTTTAGGTAGCAATGTTATTTTAAAAGTAGATGTTTTTAAAACATTACTACTATATGAGTTTGGAATATATTATAATTCCCCAGGCCCAGCTCAGTCTGAGTTTTCTTAGGCTGTTGCTAATATCTGTTTGGATATTCCCAGCACACAGCAAGATTTTCTTACCAGTCCATGAGCAACCCAGCGACTTCTTGAAATAAAGCGTTTCCTCTGGGTGACTTTGTAAAGTGTGTTACAGGCATATAATTTATGGATGATCAGAGTCCCTTAAAATCATTTTTTCTTAAAAAAATAGAATTGAGGAAATGTAACTATACTGTTCAATAAACCAATCTGTATTTATTACACATGTAAAGCCCTAGGTTGGAGATTCATTCGTATTTGACATCTGTATATTAGGATTTTCGAAATCTTTTCTTTCTAGCCAGTCTATCTATAGCTTTTGCTTCCAGTTGTGTTTATGTTAATTCTGCCTCTACAGGATAGTTTAAATGGACCAATGACAGGATGTGTGGAAAGCCCTTTGGAAAGTGAAAATCCCTGTACACATTGAAGGGCTTCTGACTGCTATGTCATTGTTGGGTGTACTTTACATTTCTGCCTGTTGAACTGCTTTCTAATTATCATACTAAGGAACTGACTTCTTATCTATCTACTAACTGCTCAGACCTTCCCAGCATCTCTACAATTTTCCTGGGACAGGAAGGAAACCATGTGTAAAATCTGCTCTCTGCAAATTCTGTCTCTTTACTCTATGCCCTGCCAGTCAGAACATACCAAAAGAATGGGCTTCAGCATAGATAAAACTTGAGACTCCTGTTTTTTTTCAGGGTTGGTTTCAATTTTCTAAATATTACACATCCGCAGATGATGATAAGCATGTTACTTAACCTCAGTGAGCTTTGGTATTCTCATCTGTAAAGTGGGGATAATAAGATTACCTTCCCTCCTTGTATCAAATGAGGTACTATGGAAAAAGCTGATGAGTATCAGATAAAAAGCAGATACTTAAACACAGGTAATGCACATGGTTTGGGGAAATTTTAGGTGTGGCTAGCTTCAAATCCATCCCTTTGTCTTATGCTCAAAAAAAAAAAAATGGTATAAAATACAAGTTAAAAAAAAGTATTGTTGGTCTAGATAACTTTCTTTCCAGATCACCTTATTATTTTTAACAGAAGCCTTCATATGCATTGATACGTTTACTAAAATTTGTAACAAAATTCTTTTGTCAGTCTTCATCCAGCGGATTGAGACCCATAACACCCATCAGGGTGTTATGACACCAAGTACATATAGGTGTTCTGGTGCGGAACATTGTGCCCTCTCGCAGCCACCTTAATTGTTACCCAGTGCTTTGTGTTCTTTCTAATGACCTCCAAGTACCTTCTTCATGATTGACATCCCATATTCCTAGCCATGAAAAAAGATTGGTCTCCGATAATAATAGATTAAAAATAATTATTATGATACTAATTGAAGCAACTATCCTTTACTGGTAGCTAGTACATACCAGACTGTGTGCCAGATTTGTATGAATTGTCTCATTTAATCCTATAGAAGTCTACTGTGGTGGGTCCTTGTGCTGTATTACAGTTGGGGAAACTGGAGCAATGAAAGTTGAGGTCAACTGCCCACAATCATACCCTAGGATATAGCAAAGCTCATATTTCAACCCAGGTAGTCTAATTCCAGAGACTATGCTCAACTAATGGTTTATGTTTCACTTTCCATTCTACTTTTTTTTCTTATATTTTCTTTTTTTTTTTTTTTTACAAGTTGGAGAACCTCAAGAGATGCTCTAATGATAGGACCTCACATTCCTTGAGCACATACTATGCAGTGGGATTGTTGTTGTTATCCTTGCACTTTTTCCCCCAATTACGCTTCTAAAACTCCTATGAGAGGAGGAAGGAAGCTTAGAGTGGAAGTAACAGATAAGGAAAAAAAGGCCCTGGGACTCTTTAAGAGGCTGGATAATCTAAAGTGAAGTAGCTATCAGGAGGTCTTTAGCTCCATACCAATGCACATTTTATTTTCCACCTCAGATATCCTCGAGCATCTAATAAGTACAAGAATTAGATATGTGGACTGTGCAAAGATACATTGCAAAGACTTGATACTCTGTGATTGGAGAGGTTATGGCCACAAACCACCTTAATTATGCTGACCCTATAAACCCTAGAATGAAAATATTTGCTTCTGAAAGAAAAAAATGATAACATTTTCAGTCAGAGGCTGAAAAAAAAAAGGCTTGTATGCCATGGCACCCTTTTGAGCTTCTCCAAGTGCTACACAGATCCCTTGATGGTTTTCTGGTAGGAAGTATCCCCGACGCTGACATCCTATTGCATGAAAAAAGACAATGGCAAAAAGGGGCTTTCCCAAATGTAACTCCAAGACGCTGTTGAGATGTTTTTGGGGTCTAAAATAGTCACTTCCAGCCCAACTCCTACAGTAGGGTAATTATAGCTTTGTCATTTTTCCTGGCCTGGCCATGATCCAGTACTCTGCTCTCATTACCTTACACTGCCTCATCTCAGGTCTGATGGAGTCCTTTCACATGGATGTGGGGACCTGCCGAGCATTCCAAGCTTGTTCTTCAGTCCAGTTCACCCCAAAACATCCCTGAAAGTCCTGGGGCAGGTCATGGGGGAGGAGAATTAAGGATTCAAACTTTAAAAGAGAACAGAAGGTATTAGAGCAAATGGAACACGTCTTGTAGTGCGTGAAGCAAAATAGTGTGCTCTTAATTTTTTTCCCCCAGGTTTGGATGTGTATTGGAGTTTTTTAGAAGGAGTGGAGGGTTTTACATAGACAGGTCTCTCCTAAAGGAGAAAAGGAAAACATCCTCCCGCACCGCATTTTTTTTTTTTTTTAAGGTCACAGTTGAAGTCATGCTCACCTTCCACTGTGAGGCACAGTGATGTTTTTCTAATTGTCTGAAGCCAGGTCTGCTACACTTCCTTGACAACATTCCTCCTTCCTGTTGGGGACAGGTTCTTGGGGTCAGGCACGCAGCAGGCTCCAGTCTAATGTGCCAATTCAGACCTCAGGAGCCACGGTGTCTTTCAGACATGGATCTGTGGAATAAGGCTCAGATTTTTTTTTTTTTTGAAATGGGATGTGACTGGAAAACCAGAACAAGTCTCCACACACTGTAGCTGAACTCAGGCATCCTCTACTTCTCTATACTGGTATTTGATAATTCTTTAATAGTATCCTGGATCATTAGAGATGCCTTGGCCAATCACCAGAGTGAGCGGGGCTAGCTAAGGTGCATTTTTGCCACTAAGAGCAGTGATGGGTGCTTTACACACTTTATCTCAAGTAAGCACTCATGACCACCACCTAGGATATAAACGCTCCTGTTACTCCCATTTTACAGATAAGGAAACTAAAGAGAGAGAAAGAAACTTATCAAAGGTTATACAATGTCTTCTAGGTTTGTATTCTGACTTGAAATAGAAACTGTGAAAAGGATTTGACTGAAAGTAACTTATTTAGGATGTTCAAGAAATATCAGTAGAGTCATGGGAAAAATAGACACAGCCTTCTAATAAAGGGTTTGATATCAAGCCAGTGAGATACCAGAGTGTTACCCTGCAGGGGAATTCTCGAAAACAGTGTTGAATGTATACCTCACCCTTCCTGAAGGTAAGGGAACAGGAATGTATTTTTATACTGACTTCTGTCCATCATTGATTAAAGATGGGTGCAGTGCCGATGGAGTGTTAATTTCTCAGCTTGGACGGGGCTCTTGCCAGGGCTTTGGAGAATGCCCCAGGTATAGAGATCCCGATACTGGTAGGGGTAAGCCAGCTGGCCTGCACTGAAGTGGTGAATCCCTAATAATCTCAGCTGGAAACAAACACTGTCTGCTGCATACATTAAGAAGCAGAGCCAGGGTTGCCACTCTTGCCTCACAATAAACCACCTCACAACTTAGTGGTTTAAAACAGCAACCATAATATTTGTTCATAAGTCTGTGGGTCTGCAATTTGGGCTGAGTTCAGCTGGACTGTTGTTTTGCTGTTCTCATCTAGGGTAACTCATGTGGCCAAACTTATCTGGTAGCTTAACTGGGAGATGCTTGTTCTAGGGAGAACTCAGCTAGGACAGCTCCTGTCTGTTCCATGTGGTCTCGTGTACCAGAAACTAGACCAAGATTCAGCAAACTTTCTGTAAAGGGCCAGATAGTATTTTTGGCATGGTGGGGCATTCAGCCTCTGATGTGACTACTCAACTCTGCTGTTATAATGTGAAGGCAGTCATAGACAATACATGTAAACAATGGGCATGGCTGTCTTCCAATAAAACTTGATCTACAAAAGCAGGTGGTGGGATGAACTTGGCACATGGGCCATTCTTTGTCAATCCCTGAGCTAGACCAAACTTCATCACATGGGGCTGCACATTTCAAAACAGTTAAGACAGAAGCCACAAGGCCTCTTCAGACCTAGGCTCAGAAATCACACAGCATTCCAATTCTGTTGCATTCTATTGTTCAAAGAAAGTCACCAGGCCAGCCCAGATCCAAAGTAGGGCCATAGACTTCACCTTCTGAAAAAAGCCTGTACAATAGCATATTGCAAAGCGATGTACATTCAAGGATTGGAGAAATTTTTGTGTCTATTTTTGCCAGCAGTTTACCCTCCAGGTCTATTTGATTCCAAAGTCTTCTATGCTTTACCACACTCTTAATTCCTCTCTATTTTACCTCATGTAACTGGTTGAGGAATGCAGTCAGGAGACTAGGCAGATTTTGATATCGTTATATCATATTCAGTCCAAACTTTGAACAAGGTCTTTGCTCCTCCAGGGTATGAGCTTTGCATCTTTGCTGTGTTACATCTCAACCTTAGAAATGGAGTTTTAGAGACCTAGAGGGCTTTCTAGTCCATTCAGTCACCCCTTGCATGAAGGAATTCCTTCTACAAACTGCCCAGCAAATGACCATTGAGCTTCTTCTACTGGATGACCCCTTGAGACAGGAACCTCGCTAACCCAATCCTTTTGCCTGTAATCATTTGTACGCCTCATTCTCCTACTCATTGACTCATTCAGCCAAGTGTTTGTGGAGCACCTCCTGAGTACTAGTTCCCTAATTAAGTGATGTACAATAAACCTAGTAGCTTCTTTCATGGAGCTTATGGTCAGTTCAGCTTCAGTACGGTACCTGTTTTCAGTTTTCTTCTTGGTTACAGAACTCATTCTTTGTTCTTTATGGTATTTGTTCTGTTAGGTCTAGAGTAGTTGTTCTTAACACTGAGAATATTTAGAGGTACTTTTCTCTCTTTACTGCATTCCATCTCTTCCCTGAAATGGTTTTATAGATGCATAGATAATCTACACAATTTCAAAAGGATCCACATAATGCATTAGGTATAATTAATAAAAATTAAAGGGGAAGTAGTTTAATAAAATCAAGCATATTTCTATAAGTAAATATTCTAGGAGTAAACTAGATTAGGTTACTAAAGTGATTAGATGTTAGTACTGGACACAGAATCAAGTTTATACCAAGGGTCAGCAAACACTTCTATAAAGGGTCAGATAGTAAATATTTTAGGCTTTATAGGCCATTTTAAACTATGATTTACTGTGAAAGCAGCCATAGACAAAATGTAAAGGAACAAGCATGGCTGTGCTCCAATAAGACTTTATTTACAAAAACAGGCAGTGGATTTGAACAGCTCACCATAGTTTGCTGGCTCTTGGCATGTATATGAATGAAGACTGATAACACTGTTTGTTGTGTGGAAATTTGAAACATCTTTTAGAGCATTACTGTCAGTGACACGATTTTTCCAAATGGTGGTGAGTGCCTTTTGGCAAAGTTCTAAAGAATACAAAGCACAATCCTCCCTTAATCTACATAATACTTTCCTGGAAAATTTAGTGTATAATATTACCAGGCCTCCCCCAAATCTTTGCTTCTTTTTGTAACTTTAGATAATTATACACGTGGTTTCTCCTCTACATGAATGTCCTATGGTATATTTTAAAGGCATTTGGGACACAGAATTCTTTTTTGCTGAGGACTGAACTGGGCACTGAAAAAGGTTTTGGCCTCCCTGGTTGCTACCCACTGAATCGCCCTTGTGCAACTCAGGTTTTGTGACCACCAAAATTACCCCCCACACACATACACCCCGATTTCTTAAATGTCCTCTGTTGCACAGTACCATTCACTATTGACAGCTAAAGTTCTAATAGTCTGCTCAAGCTGCCATATCAGAATACTACAGACTGAGTGACTTAAACAACAAAAAATTTTTTTCTTACAGTTCCGGAGGCTGGAAGTCCAAGATCAAGGTATCAGCAGATTTGATTTCTCCTAATGCCTCTCTTCTTGGCTTGTAGACAGCCACCTTGTCACTGTGTCATCACAGTTTTTTTTTTTCCATGAGGATGTGCACCAGGTGTCTCTTCTTCTTCTTATAAGTATATCAGACTTATTAGATTAGGGCCTCATTCTTATGACCCCATTTAACCTTAACTACTTCCTTAAAGGCCCTGTCTCCAAATGAGGGTTAGCGTTTTGACATATGAATTTCGAGGAGACACAATTTAATATGTAACACTATTTCCTTTCTACCGCTTAGCTAAAGCTTCTCACCCTACCCTACTTTAGGGCTCACGCTCCTCCGCACAGCCTTCCCAGTCAACGGGGATGATAATAATAAAGCACACCGCTTCACATGTCACCTTACATTTGGCAGAGTACTTTTTTTTGTAAATATCTAATTGTCCTCGAAACAGTCTCTTTGCCTTTTTTCATCTAATTTTTTAAAAAGTGTAAAGCACTTTAAATTTACAGAAAAAAAAAGGAGTTATCTAGCAAGTACTAATGGATCACCACCCAAATTGAACAAATGTTAAGATTTTTTGTCACATTTGATTCAGATTACTTTTATGAAATAAAACGCTACAGGTTCAGTTTAAGTGTCTTCTGTGCCACTTCCTAATTTCGTCCCTCTCTCCCTTCTTGAAGTTAGTGTGTTTCCTTCATATTCATGTTTTTATACTTTCAGTATATATTCATATATCCATGAAATATATATGATTGTTTTATGTGTCTTTTTAAAATAGGGGGAGGAGTGTTATGGTCTGAATTGTGTCTCCCTAAAATTCATTATACTAAACACATGTCATTCAGCAATTTTTCTTTTTCACTTTACATTTTGGTTTCAAGAATTGTCTGTTTATATGTGTAGCTCTGGTTCACTCCTTTTTAATTGCTATGTGACATTTTATTGCATGAATATGCTACAAATTATCCATTTTTTTGATGAGCACTAAGCTTTTTGTAATTTTTTACATTACAAACTTATGTGTATGTTGTCTTGTGCACACGTGTGAGAATTTCTCTAGAGAATTGTAAAATGAAATCCAACTAACAGTGAATTAGTGGCACAGGAAGTTATTCTTCCTAATATAACAATAAGCCTGGAAGTAGGCATTCTAGGACTGTCATGGCAGTTGAGCAAAGCCAAGGGGATCCAGACTTGTTTCATCTTTCTGCTCTGTCACCTTTGACGATGTGCTTTTATTCTCAAGTTCATTATTTCATAGTCACAAAATCATTAGAGCAACTCCAAGCATAGTGTCATGTTCCAGTCAGAAAGAAGGGAAAGGAACAAAAGTCCGGTAAAGCCAACTAATTATATTGATCCTGTAAACAAGTTTTCCTAGGAGCCCCACTTAGTAATTTTCACTTATAGCCTATTTAGTCAGAACAGGATGATGTGGTTCAACCCTTAGCCAATTAGAAGAAAATATCTGAATGGCCTGGGGCTGTGGAGGTGGTTTATCTGCCATACTGCCCAGAGAATCATGACTGGGCTCTAATAATATAGGAAAAAGCTATGAGAACTACACAAATTGACTAAATATTAAATCAAGTTATACACAGATCCTGCTACGTGCTGCTAGACACGGGAACCTGACCCATCAGCATAGGACTGCTAGATCACAGGGAATCTACAGAAAGATTCCTGCTGAGATTACAAACAACTACTTCCCCATGCCTTTAAAGCTGCATACCCACACCTGCAAAGGAAAACAGATTGAGAATGAATTCCTTGAACACTCGGAGTCTCACTCATTCTTTGTCTTTTAAAGGAGACCATGTTTCTGTCTATGGAGTGTGATTCCTTCTTTAATAAACATTCTTTTTGTCTCTAACTCTGGTGTGCCCTTGAATTCTTTCCCATGCACAGTCAAGGAAACTCTTGATGTGGGACTCGAGTCCCCATTCAGGGGGACTTACCTTGTCCTGCGTCACTAGGATATACATATTGTCAACACTCGTCGATTTTGCCAAAGTGGTTTCCAAAGTGGTTGAATCAATTTACAGTCTTGTCAACAAGATATGAAAGCTCCTGCTTTCCCCATGTCAGAAATCAAAGAATCACTATGAAGCTACTGTATGCACAACGTTGAATCAGGTCATCTACGAAAAAACAGACAAAAAGCAAATATCAATACTTTTAGAGCTTCAAATAATATTCCTGGAGCTTAGTGCACAGTCAGCCAGGCCTGTTGGATTCCCTGCTCTGCCACCTACCGGCAGGTGATTCTATATTAGTTTTTCTGGGCCCCAATTTCCTCATCTGTAAAATGGGGATAAAAGTAGCATCTATCTCATAAAGATGTTTTAATGTTTAGAAGAGAAAATATCTGTGAATGACTAGCATGGCACCAGCTATGGAGGGAGGCTGCAACCAATGTTTCCTACTGTTATTATTATCATTACCTAGAGATTATATACTACATGTAGCTTGACCATATTTTTTGAACCCCAAATTAGGAAATAAATATGGCACTCAAGAGTTCTACTCATGGAAAAGCAGGTTTGAATATTTAAAATGGGACCATTTCAAAAAATGTGGAATGATTTCTAATGACTTAGTGTATATCCTTATATTAAACCATGGACTTCACAACATCTATCTTCTAGAACATGCTGTTATAGAAAGTAGAGCATGTTTCAAAAAATGAGCCTCGAATAGCAGAAAAAAGAAAGAAAGAAATTAGATAGACTTAGACCAAATGACCATTACTAGACCTATATCTTACTCTTCAATTTGTAGATATAATCATTGAGTTTTTCTTTTATTGTCTTTATACTGTCATAGAACAAAGGTAATAATATGAACCTTAAACTTATTTTTTCTTTGTAGTATTTAACAATAAGTGTTAAGATATGAGTAATACAAAGAATTGGAAAAACAATGAAAGTCAGTAATAGATTTTTATAGGGAGAAGTTTAAGAAGCTGAAGTTATTAAATTCAGAGAAATCTAAAGGGAAATATCAAAATTATCATTAGGCCATTGAGCATTACCTTCAGTGGGAACCAAATGAAGTGGCATGCGTTTAAATGACAGAGGGAGGGATTTGAGGTCTCTTTAGGAAAGAGTGTTCTAGGTACTATTAGACCTTCTTTCAGATTTCCAAATTATAGACCGACTTAAGAAAATAGACTGCATTCTTATTACATGATTCTGAACCTTGAAGAAGTGGCATGCTTTCTCATTCTGAAAAGTACCATTTAATGTGCATTTACTGAGATGTCTAATTATATATCAGGCACAATGCTAGACTCTGGGGATATAGAAGAATACCTGCCTGCTGGATCTAGATCCTGTCCTCATGGAGCTTCCAGGCCATTGGATTTCCAAAATAATGATGTACACTACAGGATCTTGGACAGCCCACTTAATCTTGATAGAATAGAGTGGGCATGGGGCGTCTAGTAAGGTCCTCTGCAGGAAGTGAGGTCAAAGCTGAAATCTGATGGATGAGTAGGCAACAGTTGAGTGAAATTAGAGGGCTTTAGGAGATTGGTGATTAGAGGTGGAGAGGTAGGAGGGACAGAGGATGGCAGATTCTCTTACAAAGAAAGTGAGTCATGGGGATGGGCTGAATTAGAGAAATGCAGGGCCTGGGCCACTATTTGTTGTGTATAACACTTTTGGGGCTTCTCTATTATTTTCCCTTGTTGTCTGAACAACCATGATATCATCATTTTATTTTAAAAATTGTTGAGACGGTCCAGTTGAGAAGAGCTCTGGTGGAACAAACTCTCTTCTATTTTCTCCTTAGTTATACACTGGCTTAAAAATTAAAGAGTAATGTAGGGGAAGGGAGAAAGTGGAAAGGAGAGACAAGCAGGGCCATGGAGGTTAAATTAACCTGCCTCTTCTGTTTCAGTAGTTCATGTCAGGCATCCACTGGATTTGTGGCTGTGTAACTTCCCACACAGTATTACGGTCCAGAACATGTGCTGTGAAGCTAAAGTGCCTGCTTCCAATGGAAAATGACTGGCAGTGTGACTTTAGGCAAATAAATGTACCTCTTCGAACCTCAGCATACCCATCTGTAAAATGGAAATATAACAGCACTTTCTCACAGAACTATTGAGAACATTAAATGAGTTAAGTTATAAAACGCTGTTAGAACAGTGCCTGGTATACAAACAATCCTAAAAACATGGCTAGCGATAATCATTATTATTAATGTTATACAGAACCTAAGGTGGGGATAAATAACAATAATAATTCTCACTGGCTGAGCATTTATTCTTTGACAGTCATTGTGCTTCTTTCTTTGCCTTTACTATCTCATTTAATATTCTCAAGCACTTTATAGGTTAATCATCTCCTTTTGAAGACAAAGGGGCTGAGGCTCAGAGAGGGTAACTAACCTGCCCAAAACAGTGATGGTTTGGCAATTCCACCAAACCCAATCTTACACCACTTTGATGAGGAAAATTGGATCCTGGTTCTTTTTACTTTCTCCTTAAAGTGTCTTGTTTTCTTCATAGCTGTGTTGGTAGACTCTTTTTTAGAACTGTGTGTTCAGTCTGAAAGTATGATCGGCTCTTTAAAAACCTCCTAGCAGTTATATTAATAAACATGGCTTAGACTAGTGCCAGAGAATTGGCCACCAAAACCCAGGAACAGCCAAAGGAAAATTACTGAAATAATTTGTGTTCTATCAACAAATGTGTCTGGGACACATGATAAGCTTGACTTGCTACCAGGGACATGAATGGTGATGGAGCTAAGAGAGAAATTTTATTCTCATCTTCAATTACCCACACAGGGGCCCAGGAGTCCTACTTTGGAGAAGCAGGACTGACAACTCCAATATGACATCTGTGAGACAACATGGCCCAAGGCTTGCCGCTCCAGCTCGCCAGGCTGTGAAGCCTGCTTTCATCACTCCTAGCTAGGTGGACGTATTCAATAATTTCAGTTTCTCTGAATCCCGGTATCACTTACCTTTGAGATGGGGATATGAATTACTTACATCTCCAACTTTTGTAGACATTTTCTGAATATTAGTTTAAAATAAAGAGCACAACACAAGTAATACAGTCTACTGCACATGGTTAGCATCTAGTATTAGTTATTACTCTTTAGGCCTAGATAACAACATATAATTAATACTTCGTTTTTGGAAAGAATACATTATTTCCCAAAAGCTTTTTGGAGAAAAGAAGGTGTAGAAATGGAGAAGAAATTCCAAGAGGGCAGAGACATTGTTCGGAGGGCTAATGGGGGAAATAACTAACCGAGTTTGGGATGTGGCTTTCAGTAGCACTCTTGTGCGCTGTGGTACCTTGGTCCCTTCTCAAGCTTTAAAGGGGCCTGAAAATTTGAAGGGAGAATACTAGTACTGGAAGGTGAGAGAAGATGACTTCTTAGATGGGGAATAGGGTGGTCCTGTCTCTCTTTCCAGATGGAGATTAACAATGACTTAATTCCAGAAATATTGTCAGCAAGTAAAATAAATAGACTAATCACTGTGGGCAATTTGTACGTTAATGTATCTAGGCATTGTTTCTAGTCTGACCCTTAAATATACATTTAATCAATCTAGATGGATAAGTCATCCTGTTCTTAATCATTTTGGACATTTATAGAGAAAAGGCAAAGTCTTTACAAAGACCTCATAGATGTGTTTAAGTTTAGTATGGATTTTTATTTATGTGTATAGCACGAGCAGTCGTTACTTCTAAATGATGGCTTATTTTGAATGCTCTCAGACCTTCAAAATGTTTTATTTCAACCCTTGGGGAGGGAACTAGGGGTGAGTTGAAAGGAAACACATGATGGCCATTTTCCATGGCACGAGCTGGCTAAACTTTCTGGAGCGAACGCGTTTGTTTGGGTTTTATAGCACAGCAGGCAGAGACTGGAAGAAAGAGATGGGTGCCTTCACTCTTCCAGAGGCCTTTGCTGGGAAATGGTGTTACATTCAGAGATTTGTCTCAGTTGGAGTGACCCTGGGCTTCATCTCCTTTGCCACAGAAATTATTACAATTACAAAAGCATTTCTCTGAATCCTAAAGGCTCTACAACAAACACCAAGGCAGTGCCCAACTGCACTTGTTGTCATGAGCTTTTGTTGTGTCAGACATTGCTGGGGATCAACCATCTGCTGGAACTCTGGGAGTTCAGTTCTGGTGTTATTTGCTATAGGGATTTGACTTGAATTGAAGTCAGTTAGTCTAGGACACAAGGCCGTGTGTGTGTGTGTGTGTGTGTGTGTGTGTGTTGCAGAGAATGGCATTGTCACTCGGTCCTCCAGCTCCTATTGTTCACCAGAATTTCGTGCCCCAGGATCTTTTGTGGTCTAGCCTTTGGCTTTTGGCATTCATTTGCATTAATAGGTTGTAATAAGCACTGTGCTAGGTGTTAAGAATACAGTGGTTCATACTATAGACTAAATTCTAGCAGTTTATAGTCTATAGGTTTAGAATAATTGGAATTCCAGATATTGATAAGTGCCATAAAAAAATGAAACAAGGTGCTGAGATAAGATGGCTTATTTGAGAGGCAGCAATAAGTCCAGTTGTGGCTGGAGGAGAATAGACCAGATAGAGAGTGGGTTGAAATGTAGCCAGAGTAATGGGTAGGGACCAGTTCATGGTGAGTGTCAAGGGACACAATAAAGAGCTGGATTTTACTCTGACTGCAATGGGAGGTCATTGGAAGGTCTTAAACAGAGGACTGGCATGATCTGATTTAGGTTTTAAAAAGATCTCTTTGGAAATTGTGTAGAGACTTTCTATTCAAAGCATGGTGCCTTGGTGGAATGGCAGCATGAGCATCATGTGGGAGCTTCTTAGAAGAGTCTTTGAGTGCCACTCAAGTCTTCTGAGGCAGCACCTGCACTTTTAACAAGATTCTAGTTTGAGAAGTGCTTTTGCAGAGAACTGATAGAGTAGGGCACGGAAGAATCATTTCGCAAGCTCCCCAACCTCGCTTTCTTCTCAGGTACAGGAGGTGAGTCCTAGACAGATCTTAAAGGGCCCAAACCAAAACTTGCTTCCAAATGCTACTTCTGATAGGATGATTTAACATAACTTTTAACTTGTTCACTTATTTCTCTAGTTCCCAGGTCACTTCCTTCTTGCCTTTTATCCAGCAGTTGAATTTTTTTTGGTGTTTCCCCAAATTAAGTTCGTAATTCCTCAGCCTCCAAGAAATAACCACCACTTTTATGACAAATCAAGTGGCAGTTGTATAAAATACCCATTTCTTAATAGAAAGATAACTGAATCCTGTTATAAAGTTGGTATAAGGCTGATATTCGTATTTATAGTCTAGCCATTATTGCTTTTGAGATCTTACTAAGTGCTGTTGGCTTGTGTGTAAGTTAGGATTAGTTTTGCCTTAAATGAATAACATAACAATGGCCTATAGAGGTTTATTCTCTTTCACGTCAAAATATGGAGGTAGGGAGTATGAAGTTATTATGAAGCTTCTATTCCATGAAGTCAGGGACCTAGGCTTGTTTTATCTTATTGTCCCACTGTACATGGCCTCTATTCTCCAGGTTACCTCATGGTCCAAGATGGCTGCTTTACCTCCAGCTCATACATTAAAATTCAAGCTGTTGGGATTGAAGGAATGGAAAAGATGGTGCAAAAGAAGCGCAGCAGCAGACTTTTCAGGAAGATTCCACTTATCGAGTATTGGCCAGAATTTAGAAACATGGCCCCAACTCTGATAAGTATAGTGTTTATTTTGGGTGCCCAGATACCCAGCTAAAACTCAGCAGTCTCTTATTACAGAGAAAGGGGAAAATAAGTATTAGGGAGCAACTAGCAGTTCCTAACACAGCATGTTTCAGGAATGTGATTTGTCATATCTAAATATATAATGGTACCTCCCCACTAAATTTAATCTAGACTGATTATTTTGCACCATCATCTCATTATAGTGTTTTGTAATTCTTTCCACTTTTCTTTCCAAAGAAAAAGAGTTGTCGATTTAGCAAGATTGCATTTCTGCTTCAAAGTTGAAATGTGAAGATAAACCCTACCTACTTGAAATGGGATAAAAGAAAATCCCCTAGATAGAGGAAAATAGACAAAGTCCTATTAACATATGTGTCTTTTCCTGAGCTTGGTCTTTATGCAACAAAGGAATTGGAGGTAATTCACTCCTCATCCTAGAATGTCCCTGACTCAGCAACTCCAGGTGCCATTGTTTCTACCAAAGGGATGGAAAGGGTGCAAACACAAGACTTTCAGAGGACTCTATTCATTAATGTCAAATTTTAGTTCTGGGAAGGGTATGTTTAAAATGTTTCAATGTGCTGGCTGGCAAGACAGGCTGTGGAACGAGCTAGGCTGGAACTGAGAAATGGTGAGCTGGCTACTTTTGGGAAAATAATTGCTGATCTCAGTATATATGCTAGTTAACTGGAGAGAACACACCATCAATTGAGGGTTGAAAATTAAATGAGACATTGCACATAAAGCTCTTAGCACAGAGCTTGTTCCATTATAAATACCTCCAGCCCAGATTACAGGTAAAAAAGAAATCTATATTTTTTTCAAAGGACCTTGCATCTTATTTATGATATTTATTTATTCACTTATTGTCCCACCCATTAATCCAACAATTATTTGACTCCTACTTCGTGCCAATAGGAACTATTTGATGAAGGGGGCGGGAAATATACCAAGAATAAAACTGCCCCTGTGCTTAATGGAGCTCACTGCTTAGTGGAAGAGAAAAGAACTAAACAAGTAATTATATTCCAGTGAGAAAAAAGGAAAGTACAAACTGTTATTAAAATGAGGAGAGTTACACTCATGATAATTTTGCAGGGAGGCAAGTCAAATGCCTAGTTCTCAGATTAGTAGAAAAGATGTAACAACTTTACAATATTCCATCCTCTTCACAGAGTCCAAGGGTTCCTGCCATGGCTATGATGATTCTGCAAGCCAATTGAGGAAGATAAGAGACAAGTTTGCAAAAAATGTCACTAAACTTCTATATAAAGACACAAAACATTTCTCATATTAAACATTGCAGTAAATGTGGGCTATACATACATTTAAGAAAGATTAATAAAACAAGAGAATTATTTTTCAACATTCTGATTCCAGTTTGGGGTCTCTGGTGGCCAGAGCCTATTCTGCCAGCTGGGGAGCAAGGCAGGACTCACCTTGGAGAAGACACCCTTCCATCACAGGATGGACTCACCTATACCCACACTCAGTCACACTGGGACAATTCAGACAGGCCAGTTTACCTCACAGGCACATCTTTGAGATGTGGGAGGAAACGAGTCCCTGGAGAAAACCCATGTAGACATGGAGAGAATGTGCTAAGTCCACACAGACTGTGGACCTGGCTGGGAACTGATTTTTTTTTTTTTCTTATCATCATTATAACCATGCTATTCGAGTACTTGCTGTATAACAATTCTATTTTAGTTTCAGAAACATGAATATGTCACGACAAATGAAAACTTGTCTAACAATTGAGGAAAATGGTCATTGGAGGTAGTAAATTACTTTGGTGTTGATAGATGACATAACATTGGGTTGGTGAGCTAGCTGCAGGTTTGAGGTCTAGAGCCCCAGAGATGAAATCGTAGTTAAGAAAGTTTTTCATCTTATTGAGAGCAACTCATTCCCATGACAGGGTCTGGTGCCAAGGAGGACTAGCATCACACTTTGGGGTAGGTATAGGGCTTCTTTCTGGGCTTCCCATGCCCAAACGCTAGCTTGTCTCTTATCTTCCTCAATTGGCTTGCAGAATCATCATAGCCATGACAGGGAACCCTTGTAGTCTGCTAAGAGGATGAGATATTGCAAAATTCTTTCTAAGAGTCTGAGAACTAGGCATTTGACTTCTTTCCTGCAAGACTTACAACATACATGTAGCCTTCAACTTTTGGCTTCCCATTGTGCTTAGGATAAGGAAGAAAACTTAATATTGCCAAAAAGTTCTGTGCGATCTAGTCCTCACCTACCTCTTGAGTCATTTTCATTTCAATCTAGGAGAGTAATTCCATGATCATGTTTAGTATCTATGTTCCCAAATATATTCTAACATGTTTCTTTTTGTTTTCTCTGTTGCAGTCATTCTAGCTTTTTTTTCTCTCAAGTCCTTATACCCAACATGTTTCCACTTGCTACTAGATCTCCTACATGTCTAAGAGGTTCTTTCCTTCCACTCTTTGTCTAGATTATTTGGATCTCAGTTCAAGACCTACATAGTCTCCTGAAGACTTACCTAATCCTTTCCCTCTAGGGAATTGAAGAATTTACTTTCAAGTTAACATGTCAAGGTTTTTTTTTTTTTTTTTTTTTTTTTATGTTTTTCACTATGAAGCCTATAAATAGTCACTTCCTACTTGTTTTCCTTTTTGATTCTTTTTCTTGAAAATTCTTGAGTATTTCTTTATTTCTGGTATCTGCTGTTAGTTATTTCTTCCTTCTAGGAGGCTCTGTTTAGAAGCTCTTGCAGACATTTTATTCTCTTTAAGAACCGGGTAGGTGAGGAACAGAAGGTTAATAATGATAATAATAGCAACTGACATTTATAGCCTCATGTGTCAACTTTGTCTGCAAGTGCCTTTTCTGCATGGGGGTAAATGGCTCCCCACCCCTCACACTGGAGCTCCTCTAGCTTAACAAAAATCCCCATGCACGGACCACCTTGATCCTTGTGGCCAGAGAAATGCCTGTTCTAATTGGCCGGGCTAGGATTTCTAGACAATCACTATGGTAAGGAGAAGAGAATAACCTTACATTTTATTTAGTTAGGACTCATCCCTGGAGCTAGGAGTGGAACAAACCCGATTCTATGGCTGCTATCCAATAAGAAATGGGTGGGATTGATGTGAAGGATATAAGCAATGTTCATTATAGCCATGCTCTTCTCAGGTGTCCCTTCACTCAAATCTAGTGGGCAAGTTTGCTCATGACACTGAACAGCTTTGACAATAGTCCTTATCTCAGACTTTTAGAGCAAGCAGGTTTGTACCTTTCACTTAAAGATTTTTAATTCTTGGCTGCACTCTGCTAACTCTAAGTACAAATCTCGAATAAAGTAAGGATACTACAGAGTAAATAAACATACTATAAAATTTGTTGAACTGCATTTAGCACCCATTTTAGAAAACCTTTCACTTCTAGCATGCAGACACATGAAGCTCTGCTTACTTACTCTTACTCTAAAAATTTCCTTCCAAGGACGCTCTTCCTCCCAATTGTAGGCTTATGAAAGTGAAGTTTATTTTTATTTTTTACTTTTATTTTTAAGTTAGGGATATCAGTGAAAGGGGATCCACCTATGGAGAGGAGAAGGTAAGTGTTTCTTAACATACATCACCTTCACTGGGGGGACCTGTTGAAGCACAAGTTCCTGGGTTCCATCCCTCTAATTTCCGATTTTTAGGTCAGGGGTGGGGCCTAGGAATTACCATATCTAATAAGTTCCTAGGTGCTGCTGATGCTGAGAGACCAACTGGGCTTTAAGAACCACTGATCTATAATGATCCTGACATTTGGGGTGGGGATAGGAGTTGTCCAAAACTTATGTTCCCTTTGACGGTCTGACTCTGTGTAAACACCATTATCAGTTCAATCCAGGATAGCAAGCCTATGGTTATTTTTATATCTATATACCCCAGCATTTTCTTAATCATGCCTATATTAAAACTTAAACATGCTCCCTCCTTCCTTAAACAATTGGAAACTATTTTCTGCCCTTCTTTTAGTGTCCAGTTAATCACGGATTGAAGAGCTCACTTTGGTCACTCACCAAGCTCTCCAGGGATCCTAATAATCATTCTGGCAGCATCTGATGAATAGGGTGGTTCACAGGTGGCTGTCACTTTGCTCATGGCTCTTCCACATTATGACATTTAATCCTCACACCACCCCTGCGTGTAGGTATTAATATTACGCTTATCCTCTAGTGAAGGAATGGAGCCTACGAAGAGGCTAAGTGACTTTCTCTCTTCACTGAGTGAGAATTCAGTCCAGGCCAATCTGATCCCAAGCCCAAGCTTTCAGTAGCCTAGTTGTACTGTCTATTAGGTGAAAGCCCTAAGAGGAAAGTAAACTATGGTGACTCTTTCTACCATGATCTGAAAGGCACAATCTTTCACTTTCAAGACTGTAACCCTCTGTACCAAGATCCTCCCTAATCTAAAGAAAATAGTGAAAGACTGTGGTTCCTGAATACTTATTAATCAGAGAGAAACAAAAAATCTCTACCACAGCATGTTACTATTCACGCCGGCATCGCATGAGAAGTTACACCATCCATTATTTTGATGGGCGCTGGAGGGAGGATAAGGATGAGATCAGCCCCAAACAGATCCAGAAATTATTGGCAAATACAACTGTGGAGGGTGTGTTTTGTACTTTTTTCAACCTTTCACTGAGGATAAATAACACATGACGGTAAGCAGTTATCTGTTTGAATATGCAACCCAGAGTAAAGTCTTACAAAGGGAAAAAATGAAGACAATCAGGAATAGAAAAAGAAGATAAGACAGGGTGAGTGCTGTATTTCTTTCTTACTCAGACATGGCTGATATTGTGTCATATTTCTAGCCCATGAAATAGCTGTCACTCAAATGATTTCTAAACTTCTGACCCCACGTTTTCCCTAGGCAGTGAAAAAGCAACCCTAGGGTTGTCTGTATGCATTGATAAAAGGTAATTTTTTTTTTTAATTTCCAGATAACTGTAGACATCAGCATGAGAATGACCTAAAGCTGAATCTTGGCTAGAAAAGTATTTATAAATAGCTGGGCTGGGACGACAAGAGCTTGGTGGTTTTTCCTCTACATTTGCTCCTATAGAAGTCTGTGTGTTTAGATTTGCTCTGTAACCTGCCAGGAGATTTTTTGTAGGTTTAGACCTGACTCCCATGTCTTTTGTATTTATTATCACTGGCCACAATAAGTCATCTTGTTCAACATGAGTTTCCAGTAAATGGCAAAGGCCCCTTAAATCTGTCTGCAGTTTTAGAACAGACTGGCCCAAAGCCTTTATAATAACCATGGGTGGGCATTTGTTAAAGGGTTCACTGTCATGTTTATTTACTCAGTTCAAAGGTAGGCAGTTGCTTGTCAGCTCCAGGAATGAATATACATGCTATGGTGATCAGCAGTTGAAAACTAGTGCAAGTTAAATGATGGGCTTGGAGAAAGCTGGCTGGAACTATAACCCAATCAAGGTCAGAGTGGAGTGCTATTATTATTTCATTAGCATTATCATCATCATTATTATTATCTCCCAAGTTATCCTTTAATGGGTCCAATGTACCTTCAAGTCTGTAACTAAGGCATAGATCACCTCTCTTCTATTCAGTAGTCATTAGAAATGTCTGAGGCAGAGTTCATCTCTTCTAACTCTAAATCCAACCTTGATCTTCTCCAATGGTTGTTTTTCTTTATTTTATGTGTCTACTTAGAATTTACCTTTAAACTTTCACTCACAGAGTGTAAAATTACAATTGGCGTTATTATGTGTTTGGGTTGTTTATAGCTTTTATGTTCATGGATCGAAGTTTAAAAAACATGGTTTTTGGTGTCATTTTGATACAGATGGTTCTATTGTGTTGAGTTATAACGTACAAATACCTAACAGAAATTCCTCATACTATCACTGCTAAAGGAGTTGGATTTTTCTCCCTTGCCTTTGACTTTTAGACTTTGTTTTTCTTTGCCTGGAATAATTTTGAGCATTAGCATTGGAAGGAAGTGAAGTATCTGAGGTATAATCAGTGATCAATGTATTTTAGTTCCCATCTCATTTTTATAGTTCAGCTGTTTTCATTCTTTCAGGACAGAATAAGATAAAAATCTAGTAAAATAAATAAATGTTATAAAGGTTATTGTTTTAAAGATGAGAAACAGGTATGGGGAAGTGATATGGCTTGTCTGAGGTCACAGAATCAGAACTATGGGGACTGGGTTCAGGTTATAACATTCCAATATGAGGCTTCGCCCACCACAACCTTCATTTATAGCCACAAATATTTTTAAGGGTAACATATTATCCTTAAGAGTCATATGTTACCCAAAATTTACATGATGAAATTCTAATACCGGTCCCTCAGCATATGACCTTATTTGGAGATAGGGTCTTGATAGAGGTACTCAAGTTAAAATGAAGTCATTAGGTAGGCCCTAATTTATTATGACTGGTGTCCTTATAACAAGGGGAAATTTGAACATACAGGCACTCATGGAAAGAAGATGATGTGAACAGACATGGCTTTTTACAAGCCACAAGAGGCCTGGAACAGATCCTCTCCTCACAGCTCTCAAAAGAAACCAACACTGCCAACACCTTGATTTTGGACTTCTAGTCTCCAGAACCTTGAGACAGTCCATTTCTTTTATTTAAGCCATGCAACCTGTGGTACTTTGTTATGGCAGCCTTATTAAAAACTAAAACAGATTTTCATGTTGGATTCCTAGGGCTGCTGTAAAAAAAAGGCAGAGGGCGGGGCAGACTGGGTGGCTTAAACAACAGAAATATACTATCGCACAGTTCTGGAGATTAGAGGTCCAAAATCAAGGTGTTGGCAAGGTTGGTTCCTTCTGGGTGCTTAGAAGGATAGCTCTATTCCAGGTTTCTCCCCTTGGCTTGTAGATAGCTGAACTCATGTTCAGATGGTATCCTCCTGTGTCTTAATGTCTTTTCTCTTTCTATGTTATAAAATAAGGAAAACTACTTAATTTCAGCTCTCTCCTTAGGCAAATCCAAGGCAATGTTAGGCATTCTCAAGTTTGTCTCTCTGTACTTTCACAATATTTCATTTATTATGTAAAGTTTACAATACCATATTTATTCTCTCTTGTGCTGTCCCAATATTTTCCCTTCTCTTCTTACTTCTGAGCTGGCTCCAGGACTCTCATTCTATGGCTTCTCCCCAAGTCCCACCTCCACTGATTATGTATTGGTTTTCTATTGCTCTATAACACAACACCAGGAACTTAGTGTCTTAACATTTATTTGCTAACTCACAGTTCTATAGATTGGAAGTCTCAGATAGGTCCTCCACTTACAGTGAAATCAGGGTGTCACAAGGCTGAAATCAATGTATCAGCCAGATGGGGTGTGATCTAAAGACTCTGGGGATAATCTAGTTCCAAGGTCATTCCAGTTGGCAGAATCCAGTTTCTTGCATCTGTGACACCAAGGTCACCTTTTTCTTGCTGGTTTTCCTCTGTTGATTTGCTATCGGCTCCTGAGGCTTCTCCCCAGTTCTTTCCACTTGGCTCCATCCAACTTTAAAACCAGCAACAGAACATCTCTCTTGTATCATATCCTTTTCACACTTTTAATCCCTCTGACTTCCCTTCCTTCCAGCAGCTGGAGAAAACTCTGTTTTTAATGAACTCATGTGATTAGAGTAGGCCCATCCAGATAATCTCCCTATTTCAAGCTCAACTGATTACTAACCCTAATCACATCAACAAAATCCCTTTACTATGTAATCATGGGAGTAATGCTAGGGAGCGAATATATTGGAGGCCTCCTTGGAATTTTCCTGTCACACCTGCTCCTCAATCTAAGAAGAAACAGTGGATTAGAGACAAGTAAAAGGCAATGATTTCATTCATTTTTCGGCAATGGGGGCATTCAAAAGTAAGTGGGCATTGGAAATCTAAGGACAAGGATAGTAATAAAATGTTCATGTGAGGAAGGCCATGTTCCTTGATCCATGTTACTTATCAATCATGACTGTTGAGAGTAGCTATTACTTAAGGGCTTATTATGAGTCAGCCACTTTTGAAGATGGCAATGTATTGCTGGCATTATTCTGAGTTTAACAATGATTCACAAAAATGAGCTGCATCAAAGAGCAAACTGAGATACTGAGAAGTTTATTAACTTGCCCAGGTGCTAGTGATGGAAACAAAATCCAGCCTGTGTCTGGACAGTATAAGGCCTATGTTCTTCCAGAACTGCCTGCTTCCTCCTTGCCAGGAAAGCCCATAGAACTTGCATGGGATTATGTATATAGGACAGCACTGTAAATGCAACTAACTAATAAGGTGACTTGGAAAGTATTTCCTGTTAAAATGAGGGCAATTCCATACATGGCAGCATAAAGCAGGCATCCTAGAATCTGGAACTTGTGGGATATTATACTTTCTTATTAAAGTACGCTGTGAAGTGAAGAAGGCTGATTGTAAGGGCAATGTAAAATAAGATTATGGTAAAAAAAAAAAAAAAAGATTCAGAATGGCTTTCTGGGCTGATTGTTCTCCTTTTTCCCCGGGGGAAAGAATGATCCAGTTTTTAGACAGAAAATGCTTTGGAAAACAAAAGTGTAACTAAACAAGCTACATTAAAGCTTGACAGCAACACTGTATTTACTGTCCAATTCTGCAATTCAGTAAGATATTTTGTTTAGAAAATTAGACTTAATATGGTAAAAGATGCTTTCTTCCTTTTTTCACATTTTCTTTATTAAATCAGGCAGACAGTCGATAAACATTGAGTGAATGCTGACTATGTTCCAGGCATTTATTAGGCATTGCAGATTGGACATCATCTCTGCCATCCAAGAGCTTCTGACTAGGCAAATTATATCATATTATTTTATTCTTTTACCAGGTGACATACAAAGCAAGAAAATAAGATGGAATTGACCAGTGGTGGCATTCAGAAATATGGGTGGGACCAGTAAAAACTGAGCAGGCCAAAGAATGGTCTTTGAGGATTGTTTCAGATATCTAATCCAGTGCTGTCCATTAGAACTTTCTGTGATGAAAAAAAATGTTCTAGATCTTCATGGTCCAATATGGTACCAGTTGCCACATGTGGCTATTGAGCAATTAAAATGTAACTAGTGTGACTGAGGAACTGAAATTAAAATTTTATTTAATTTTAATTACTTTAAGTCTAGATAGTTGTATGGAGCCAGTGGTTCTTGCATTGGAAAGTACAGAAAATGTATACATATTTGAAGTTCATGCTATCGGTTGTTTTGAAACCTTTACTACTCTCCTCCTTCTTGACTTCCAAAGGTATTTTATCCAGTATCTGAGTTATTTCCTCCTGTAAATTCACTCTCCAAGATTAGTTTCTGGTCTTAATGTAAACATATTGCAAACCAAACAATTTTTAGAGGTGGAATCACTAAGCAAAACAATATATTTTAAACAAGCTGAAAAAGGTTATCAGCCTCGATAGCATACTAACAAATGGAAAATAATTGGTTGGATCACGTTATTTTTATCCCATGACTGGGTGTTCTAAGCAAACTCATCTCCTGCCATTTGCAGAAAGTTGCCAACATTTGCCTTCTTCTCCATTGAGGAAACGTGCCAAACAAATATACTTTCGTTTCATCTTGTTTAGAGAGTTGTTTTAATGCCCTTTACTCATGTCATCCCTGAACACACAATTAATAGATTTCTACTAAAATACCAGTTGCAAAGAGAATTGTCTGTCTGTCATTTGTATGTTGCTTTAATCCTGGCTCATTTACACTGCTTGGCAATGAGATTCTATAATGACTTTAAGCTGTTCTGTCCGAACAATAAAAATCTATGGAATTTCAGTCCAACCATTTTTTTTTCTTTTGTGGGCATATTTACCTCTTCTGTTATTAGCTTCTCCCAAGCCTACCATGCCACTCTTAATAGGCTATTAAACTTTTATGGGTTCTTGACCATTTTGCCTCTCTTAGGGCATTTTGATGCCAAAGATATCAGAGATACATTTGCATTTCCTTCAGCCAACAGCTTGTCTTTGCCAGTTGCTTTATTAAATGCGTGTACATTGTTGGGAAGGAGCCCTGAGATTTGCTGGCACGATAAGATGGACTATATATTGAGGCTGTTGTTTCAGATTCCAGCCATCAAACTCTCAGATTCAGCAATCTAATAAGAATGTGTCCTTTGGGCATGGCAACACAGTAAGTCCAGCACACATCTCCTTCCCTCTCAGGGTCAAATGAACAATAGTTGTGTTTAATGAGGATTTTTGGAGAACTGTGGCTCTCCACTGCCATTTAAAGTGATTTATTTTTTAAAAATACTCACCGAACATGTAATTTTAGAAAATATTAAATATAGGAATATACAATGACTATAATAATGTATATATCCTATGACCTAGAAACTCCATTTTCAGGCATCGATGATGGAAAATATTTACATATATGGCCAGAAAGGCATATTAAAGAAAGGGAATGCCAGTATTTTATTCGTATAAGTACCTAGAAGTAGAAATTCTGGAAGGAAGGATGTAAAATGATCTATTGCTAAATTTCCCTTAGAGTATGCCAATTTATGCTGTCCCCCATGCCCACCAACTCTTTTTTGTTGTTGTTGTTTATCTCTACCTATTATTTTCTGCCACTTTGATAAATACAACCAGATACATGTTTGAGCACAGCTTACTAGTTGACCAAGTAGATAAAGGAGGTTGGAATGCATTTGAAGAAACTATAATTTCCCAGAAGGATTTGTCTTACAAAGCATGGCTCTGTGTTTTCTACTTCTGGGTTCAAACAATTGTTATTTGCTCTATTTGGAGTTTGCTTTCCCCATTTGCATGATTGGGCCTTTCTCCTCCCTGAGGTGGTTGTTGCTCAGCTATAACCTCCTCAGTGAGGGTTCCCTGCCCAGCCAGGTTACCTATGTATCCCTTGCACCAATTCCTTGCTTTGCTTTTCATCGTAGCACTTATCCCCTCTGACTTACCAAATATTTTTTGTTTTGTTTCTTCTATCTCCCCATGCTAAAATATAAGCTTCATATGAGCATGAGTTAATGTTTTGTTAACTATTATATGTGTAGGCCTCCAGTAATTTGTTGAATGAATGAATTATACTTTACAGTATATAAAGCACTTTAAACACACCTTGTCACTAGATTATTACAACATCCCTGTGAAATGAAAAGGGTTGGATCTGTCTTTCATCTTCTAAATAAGGAACCTGAGACTTCAAAGGACCAAGTGACTTGCCCAAGGTCATGCATACCTTTTCTAGTTCAAGTCAAGCTTCCTTTTCACCTCACTCGGCACCTCTGTAAGCACACAATTACAGGTTCTATCTTTTGTCAAAGAAATGATCATATTTCCTCATGAGTGGAGAAATAGTACAGGTTACAACAGCTGGGCAAGAGACTCAGGAGAGTAAAGGAATGAGAGTCAGGAGATCTGAATTCTAATGTTGAATCAGCCACTAAGTCACTTCTGCAGCTTCAGTAAACATTCTCTCTATGGCCCTCAGTCTCCTCTTTTATCAAATGAGGAGGCCAGACCAGATGGTCTGAGGTCTCTCCCAGCTTTACTATTTAATGACCCAAAAGAGAAATGTCCACCATTGATAAACAGATGCTGTCCATCAGTGGAGGCCAACCCTGCTGCTAAATTTCAAGAACCCAAATTATCTCTAGTGCATCTTTGGCTCTAAAAAGTCACCAGTGCAAGAAAGTGGATCATCACCTACATATTTGCTCACAAGAGAAGTTGTCAGAATGAAGTGCTAGCTAAACTCATGGCAGAAAATCTCATTCTTGGGATGGGGAATCCCAAGTTTTCCTGAGTTATTATGTTCTGTCCTAGGTAGTTTGTCTGAGTGTATAAACACTTCTTCTACTTGTCAGGATTCTTTTAGTCACAAAAGTTGTAAATCTGACTTTAACTGAGTTAGGTAAAAATGGAAGTTTATTGGCTCATAATCCTGAAAATTTTAGGGAGAAGTCAAGCTCCAGTGAAGGCTGAATCCGGGACTCAAGCAAAGTCATTAGTACTCTTTTTGTCATCTCTGCTTCCCTCTCTGTTGACAAAGTGGATGCCAGTTGTTCCTGACTTATATATTATCCTGTTAGTTCACCTAAGTCTTCTCAGAATTTCTATCAGAAGTACCAGGAATGGTTTTGATTGGTATCTGACCTTAGTCAGAGGCCCATCCCTCTAAGATAATCCCTATAGCCAAGGAGATGAAAATACGCAGACTGGCAAGGCCTGAATCATGCACCCATCCCTTGACCATAGTTTTTGGTCTTATCTCATTCAGATCATGTGAACTGAGAAAGAGAAAGGGTAGATTCTCTGCATGAAAACAGAGGTACTTAACATCAGAAGAAAGAGAGTATGGACTGGGAAGAAAAGAACAAAAGTTCACTGTCTTTTTGCCAATCTCTTTCTCCTTCCCTCTACCTCTCCAAACAGCTTCAGGATATGGCTTTTGTTCTTGTAGTGGCTGAGGTTGTTGCAGAATTGGAGCATTTAAAAATTCTTTGGGTTGTGAGCTACTGGGGGAGGGAAGGGAATTCCCTTGCTCCCCGAAGGTCCCTGGAGATACCCAGGGTTGTCTAAACACCACAGCTAGTTGTCGCTACTTTAGAGAAACAGCCAGAAATGTTTGCCTAGGAGCTGCCCAGGCTTGCTGGAAGTGTAGCAGGATGCAATGGACAGAAATGTGTCTCAGCAAGATCCTGGAGAGGTCAGACTGCTGACGGCCCTAGTGTGCAGGCTCAAGGCATGATACTCAACAGATCCTGCCAACGTTCTGGGAGCTGGAAGGCTTACCAATTATAATCTGGAATCTTTAGAAGAGCCAGTTATTCAGGGCCTAAAGACTTGAAGGGAAGAAATTTCCTGTGTCCTTGTTTCCCCTTCAGAGGACACAAAAAGACCAGTTTCTTATTAACTAATCTACCCTTTGCCAACATAATTTAAAAACAACTTTAATGTTTTATTTTCCTTTTTTAAATTAAAATTATTGGGGTGACATTGGTTAATAAAATCAAATACATTTAAAGTGTACAATTTAATAACACATCATATGTATATTGTACTCCAAATTTAAAAGAAATTTAAAAGTTAAATTTCTTTGTGTCACTAAATACTTTAGTTTTAGAAAATATTTTATGTCATGTCTTACAGAGCAAACTCTAATCGTGGAAGAGTGAAGTATTCACAGAAGGTTTACTGACTGATTGAAACTTCCATATTCCTTTATCCAGGCATGTATGTGCTCAATTGCTATTGTACATCATGTATAACTTAGGCCCTGTTTCAGGTACTGGCAATGCAGAGATGAAAGATTTAGTCCTTTTCCCAAGGTGCACGTGGTCTCTTATTATGGTCTTGACAGACTAAATCTTACAAAACTATGAGAATGTAGTATAGGGGTTGGTAAACTACAGCTTATAGGCCAAATCTAGCCCACCATCTGTTTTGGTCACTGAAATTTTACTGGAACACAGACTTACTCATTTGTACAGACTTTCATGCTTCAATGGCAGAATTTAGTAGCCTACAATATTTACTGTCCTGATCTTTAGAGAAAGCTTTCTAATCCCTGATACAGACTACAGTACCTTTCTAGATATAAAGGTGGTGATGGGATCTGGGGAGACAGCCCAGGGGAGGCAATACTCGAGGTGAGACATAAGGGATGGGGAGGAGTTAACCAAACAAAGCTGAGAAGTCAAGGGAGGCCAAGGCAGGAGGACTCCTTGTGCCAAGACAGGGAGGTAAGAGAGCACGGTGAGTTCTGGCATAACTGGGATGTGCAGAACTGCAAGAATGGCCCCACCAGAGTTGTTGACTGTGGCCACATTATGCTTATTCAGAAGTCAAGAGGAGTCTTGAAAGTTTTCAGCAGTGGAGGGCTGATCAGGTTTGTTTTTTGAAAGTTCACCCTGAAATAGCTCAGTAGATGGGTTGAAATAGGGCTACTTCCTTTCCCTTCTATTCTCCCTTCCTCCACATCTCAAAATATTTAGCCTCTTAGAAGCAAGCCAATATAAATGTCCAAACCATCTTGTCTTTGGCCTGGTAGGCAAGATACCCACTCAATCTCATGGTCCCTCCATTTTGTGATGACCTGGTTTTTTTCCACTCAGGGCTGCCTTCTCTTATGGTATAATGTAGGAAGGAGTGGTAAAAGCAAGAGGCTTAAACAGCCATCTCTCTACTTGGCACTTGCGGCCCTCTCAGCCTCTAGACAGAAATTTGAGTAGTAGTAGTTGGATAAACAGATTAATTTAATAGTAACAGAAGAACTAGGCCCAGTGCAAGAATTCTCACTGCCTTTTTCTCAAAGTGACTTTCCTTTCTATGCATTATGATGCAGCAAGGCCATTGAGAATGCAGAGAAATACAAGGCATTGATTTTGCCTGGCAAGAAGGTCAGACTGTAAGAAGAAGCAATTTTAATAGTCATGTTATGAAAGGGACATGGAGAAGGATAGAGATAGACCAGAGAGTGAGGGAAGTTAGAGGGAGGCAGAAAGGAAAATGTGTATTTCTTACTTATTTCTGAAAGTGAGATATACTTTTACAAAATAGTTGATAGCTATCTACTATTTTCAAGTTGGAATTAGGTAATTCCTTAATTTATTTTGAGCTTTATTTTCTCTTCTTTATTTAAAAGAACAAAACATTCTTGTAAGAAGCATATTTCTGGTCTTTTTACTTATAAATTTACTAAATATAAAATTTATTAAAGTATTTCCAAACTTAAATTCATGAAAATTCCTTCTCTGAGACTTTTAAAATCTATTCTTGTCTCCCCAGACAGAGACCTCAAAAACTTAAATTTCTAATCCAGGCAAGCCTTTGTAGCAACGCCTGATACAGACAGGTCTGTAGCACCTTCCCGTCTCTCCTTCCCTTCCTCTTAGCTGCAAGCCAGGCCTTCCATCCAGGTATCTGGTTTTGATAATCCTTGTCAAGTGTTCAATGATAAAGTATTAGCCAATAAAGATATGAACCCTCTCCTGAACATAGTCTAGGTTCCAAGAAATAGGCATTCAGAGGAGATAGGATTATAGTTGGCTGCATACCTGGCTGACACTTGACGGCTAAAACTTTTTATTCACTAAACCTATTTTCTTAGCACTGTTGAGAGTCTCACTGCCCTATAAGAAGCTGAAAGAGAAGAATATTTATAGACAGCTCTCAATTATTCATTCAGAAGTTGGCAAGCAGAGGTAGGAATAACTACATCCAGCAGATCAGAAAAGCCCTTCAGAGATGGCTCTATAATATATTCCCTGGCAACTTTTGCCTTCTGGTTTAGACTTCATTTAATAAATTTGCATTTCTTGTGCTGTTTTGTTCACTAAACAGCTTCAAGTGTAGGGAAGCAATTCAGGTAGAAACAAAATGGTCCAGAGAAAATTGATGCATATGTGAGCTAGTTTTGGCTCTTGATAGAGGCTTATTCTCTGTTCCCTCTTTCCATCACCTTCTCTTTTCTGCTCCTCTTTCTCCGTACTACGTGAGGGTGGGGGGTGGCTCTAAGGAGAGGGCTAGCCAGTACTTTGTTGTTTGCTATGGAATGAAATAGAATCTTCAAATAATATCTTCACTGTTGAACAGATTTAAGAACTCAAGATTAGAGTGAGATTTGCAGATGTGCAACTCCAAAATCCTCTGCACACAATCTCAGTGAATTTGGGCAAGTGATTTCCCTTCTCTGAGGCTTCCTTTTATCACCTACAGCATGATGAAGGTGATGGTTCTGACTTCACAGTGTCATTGAGATGATTAAATCAGGTAATACACAGGAAGGGTTTATCCCTGTGCATGGTTACTGTAATTCTATTCCCCAAATCAAATGTTTTTTATACAGCAATGCTTGATATAACAAGGTGAGTGTGTTTACAGAGCTGCGGATACTGTTCCTGCCACCAGTGTCACTAAGTTGCTCCACCCATCCCTCCATCAAATGTTTGTGGACCATCTTTCATGTATAAACCATGATGAGTGACAGTGGGTAAGAGGCAAACATAACTAGTCATAGGGTGGGAATGGAAAGGAAAGGGTGAGAAGTAAATTGAAGACCAAAATTTAATTCAATAAATATTTACTAAACTCATACCATACCTCAACACAATGATAGTGTATAAAAAGTCATGAAAGACACAAATATGATCCCTGTCCACAAGGACAGAACTCTTATAATTAGGATTTACGAAGTGCATGAGAGTATAGGAAAAATATTAGGATATAGAAGGAAAAGCCAGAAGAAAAAAAAAATACTAGGTAGGAGCAGATGGAGATGTAGGCATATAAATTATATTTAGATAGACATAAATCCTTTGCTTTTAAATTGTCCTTGCTAGAATGTCCTCTCTGTCATCTATGCCTGGTGATGTACCAACTGATTTCTATCTCCACCACCATGCCCTTTGAGAAGTCTTTCAGCATCATTGAAGGCAGATGGAAGGGAGATACCTCTTTCTCTCCCCAATCCACCAAGTTTTAATATATTGTCTGTATAGGATTCCTTTGGCACTTATTATAAACTTCTTTGATTATTGAGATCTGCTGTCTATACTGATCAAACTTGCAGTGATGGCAGCCACAAAATTGATACAAAGAATCTCAGATGGCATTTGCCTACCCAAACAACCATGTGTCTACAAACACAGCTGTATAAAAATTATGAAATCAGGAATTATTTACCTTTTCTTCCCAATACGTTACTGCTACATGATTTTGAGGGAGACTAAACAAGGAAACTTCCACATGACACCGGGAGGTGCAGCTGTGTTTCTAAATACCACACAGGGTTTGATTAATTCAGAGTTTACATTAAATACCTCTCAGTATTAACAAGGTGCAGAGTAAACTGTTTACTGATGAAGACCACGCCTTTAGATAGGGTTAAGTCTTCTCAGTAGCTTAAGCTTACATTTTACAATGGCAAAGCAAGCAGTTACTGTCACTACTCTTGGGGGCCTGGAGTCAGTTTGTCTTTCTAAGGAACCAGGTAAAACTCATATCTGAAACTGTTCAAATATATTCTAGAAACAGGGCAAGTGTTTTACTGATACCAGAGAGACTGGAATCTCAGCTCTCAATACACAAACACTAAGGATGTTTGTTTCTATCTTTTTTACCAGGGAGATAAATGCAATTTACTCTTTCAAGAGGATCTTTTGAGGTCATTTATTTGTCTTGACTTCAAATAGAAGCTACAGAGAGAGGGACCAATGGTGTTTAAAAACTGGGTCCATCTTGTTAGTAAGCAGGTATAAAGGCAAGTGCTAATGTTGTGAGGCATTAATAGGAATTCCCAGGTTCTAATTTAGGAGCTGAGCTCAGTCACCAGAGGTTGGCCATGTTTGATGAGGAAAGATCGTTTCAGAGGATTTATTTCTGTGTCTAAAAAAGGGCATTTTGTTGTGATATTTCTTGAACTTTACCTTTGTAGATTTGGGTGGACCAGTAACTAATTCAGAGATAGCTAAAAAACCAAGTGGACATAGGTCTTTATTAATCTATTATTAATATTATTATTTTTGATTTAGTTAAATAAAGGCAAAACATTCTAGAAATTATACCTGGTCTCTTAAGTTACCCTGGTGGCATTTGTATATAACTGAAACTTGCTATAAATTCTTCTTCATCTTTTTGCTGGTTAGTTGCTAGAAAATTCTGGACTACTTTTATTTTGGCTTGGCCCCAATTCCATTTAAAATATCAGACACAGGGCTGAATTTATTCATGTTCATTTGAGGACAGGGAAGCAGAGGAAGTTGTGTAAGGGGTTTGGAAACGGGTAAGGTGAGGGTTGTGACATAGCAAGAGGGTCACATCAAATCCCTAACAAAAGAGTTTATTGGTTATACGAAATATACCCTTCAGGAAAAGGCCATTTCTAACCTGCAGCAAGTTACAACTGAGGGGAGATTGGAAAGATAGGGAACTGCTTTACATTTCTAATTCACTGAACTTGGAGCATCTGATTTTACTGTTAAATTCAGCAAGGAAGAAGAAACCTACTTATCCAAAGTTAAAATAATTAAAAAGGAAAAAATAGGGTGAGATGATATAAAAACCATTTAAAAGGAGGTGATATGAGGTAGAAAAATGAAACTGAATCCTTATCTCACTTTAAATAGAAAAATCAACTCAAATGGATTAAAGACTAAATGTGAGACCAGAAACTGTAAAACTATTAGAAAAAAATATAGGGAAAAAGCATCTTGATGTTGGTCTGGGTAATTTTTTTGATATGACCCCAAAAGCACAGGCAACAAAAGACAATGGGTTGTGTCAAACTAAAACGCTTCCGCACAGTAAAGGAAACAACAGAATGAAGAGATAACCTATGGAATAGGAGGGCATATCTGCAAACCATGCATATGATAAGGGATTAATATCCAAAATATATAAGGAACTCAAACAACTCAATAGTAGGAAAGCAAAGAACCCACTTTAAAAATGGGCAAGGAAACAGTATGGAGGTTCCTCAAGAAACTAAGAATTGATCTACCATATGATTCAGCAATCCCTACTGAGTGTTTACCCCAATGACTTGAAAACTCATATCTAAAAAGATATTGGCACACCGATGTTCATAGCAGCATTAATCACAGTGACCAGGACATGGAAGCAACCAAAGTGTCCTATGATAGATGATTGGCTAAAGAAGTTGTGGTACATATATATAATGGACTATTACTCAGTCATAAGAAGAGATGAAATACTGCTGTTTGCAACAACATAGACCTCGAGATACTCATGCTAAGCTAAATAAGCCAGACAGAAGAAGTTGAAAATCACATGATATCACTTACATGTGGGATATAAACCTAAAAGCAACAAATGAGCAGAACAAACAGAGACTCATGGACTATAGACTAGTGGTCACCAGAGGACTATAGACTAGTGGTTACTAGTGGGGTAGGAGAGGAGAGTGGAGGTAAACAGGGTAAAGGGGGTCAAATACATGGTAGCTGAAGGAAATTGGACTTTGGGTGGTAAACACACAATAGAATATACAGACGTCAAATGATAATGTACACCTGAAAATTATATAATTATATTAACCAATGTTACCCCCAATAAACTTAATTTTAAAAAAATGGGCAAGGGACTTGAATAGACATTTCTCAAAAGACATATAAATGGCTAACACTTATATGAAAAGGTGCTTAATATCACTAATCATCAGGAAAATGAAAATCAAAACCACAATGAGCTATCGCCTCACGCCTGTTAGAATGCTACTATCAAAGAGACAAAAGATAATTAGTGTTGGCAAGGATGTGGAGTAAAGAGAACTATGTACTGTTGGTGGGAAAGTAATTGGTTCAGCTGCTATGGAAAACGGTATAGAGGTTCCTCAAAAAATAAAAAATAGAACTACCATATATTCCAGCAATCCTACTTGAGTTTATATATAAAGGAAATGAAATCAGTATTTCAGAAAGATATTTGTACTACCGTATTCATTGTAGCATTATTTACATAGCCAAGATATGGAAACAAACTGAGTGTCTGTTGATGGATGAATATATAAAGAAGATGTGGTACATACACAACACATAAACACACACACACACACACACAGGAATATTATTCGGCCATAAGGAAGAAGGAAATCCTGCCATTTGCAACAACCTAGATGACCTGGAGAACATTATGCTAAGTGAAATAAGCCAGACAGAGAAAGACAAATACTATATTATCTCTTGTGGAATCTTAAACAAAAAAGTCAAACTCACAGAAGCAGAGAGTAGAACAGTGGTTACTAGGATATTAGGAGCTGGGAGGGAAAGTGGGGAGATGTTGGTCAAATGGTTTAAATTTGCAGTTATGTAGGATGAATAAGTCTAGAGGTCTAATGTAGAGGCTTGATGATTATACTTAATAATACTGTATTGAACAATGGAAATATGCTAAGAATGTAGGTTCAGGTGCACTCATCACAGTCATAAGAATGGTAGCTGTTTGAGGAAATGGTAGGTTAATTAGCTTGACTGTAGTAATCATTTCACTATATATATGTGTATAACAAATCATCATGTTTATACCTTAAATATATGTACTTTTTATTAAAAAATTAAAAATAAAAAAGGGAGTAATATGAGATGTACAGAACCTTTAAGTGAAACTCATATATGTGTATGATCTATCTATTTACACATATGAATTTTTTAAAGACCTAGATTCAAATCTTCCATCTGCCTCCTACTAGCTGTGGGACGTTGAATAAGTTATATAATCTTTCTGACCTTCAGTTTCTGTATCTCTAATAGTGCCAATCTCATAGGGTTATTGTGAGGTTGCAATTAAATACTATGTGTATTATGCCTGGTATGTACTATGTGCCTCTAAATCATTAGTAGCTTTAAAAATTATATTCAGTGTTTTACATCATGGATGGCAAAAAGTTTCTATTTCTAGTGTCAGTTCTGAGTAATTATTATGACTGCTTGGGTGCTATATTTAAAGAGACTATGATGAAGCTTGGCAGAAACATGTAGTATGATCGATTATTGATGTCTGCTACTGGCACCAAATGGGAAGGTGTATTTGTCAGCTGAGTTCAGTAAAAGGTCACAAAATGTCAGGAGACATGGTCTTTCTGCCTCCAATTATCTAGATAACTTGGGAACATCTTTTATTTCCTCTGAACCTCATTTTCTCTGACGTGAAATGAATGAGCAGAATTTTATAATCCCTAAATCTTTTGAGCCTGAAAATTCTGAATCTAACCTGAAAAATATTGTTACTGCCTCACAGTTTGGGAATGTTAATAAATTTTTAGGAAACATTTTACGTTAAGTACATTTACGTATGAGAAATTGTTCTGTGGTCCTGTTTTGAGGAGCATTCACCGTTGCCTAAGTGAAAGGGTGCATAGGTCGATAAATGAAGCAATGTTTGAGGCCTCCTCTTACCTGCCATGTGCTCCTTTTCTGATCAATACATTTCTGGGCCTCAGTTTCATCACCTGCAAAATGGAAGAAAAATTATTTCTGTCCCCTCCTGACTCTCAGCCATCTGGGGCAAATTAGTGAGGTTGTGTTTCTTCAGAGCTTTGAACTTGTCAGAAGGCAGATTTTTTTGTGACTCTAAAGTATGAATATTCATATAAAAATGTGGCCCAGAAATTGCTCCCTTGATTTGATGCACATTAATATCTATTTGATGTACTACAGCTTTGTTACAACAGACTAATGCTTCCGGGAGGAAAAAGGTTGGTTAAGAAACCCAGACTTTATTATTTTCATTGTAAGTTGAACTTTACTTTTCCTTAGTGTAAGTCCTAATGTCCCCAGGGTCAAAAACACAATCAAAACTGAAAGAAGCTTGGTGTTGAATAGTCCATTTGGCAAAAATGGCCTCCACAGAAGTGTATATACAGTTGCTACTTAAATATACTTAAAACCAACTTGCTGTTGAAAATATGCAAAAATTAATCCACATAAGCTGAAATATCTTGGCCCCAGAAACTGAAGGCAATCGATCCTAGTGCCAGATTCTGTTCTTTGGACAAAGTCAGAACTTGAAAGATGTCACATTATTCCTCAAAGTTAACATTCCAAAGAATGACTGAATTGACAATGGGAAAAAAGTGCCCCAACTCTCACCTTGGACACAGTTCTAGCTCAGAACAGTTTTTACATTTATAAAGTGTAAAGGGGAATTAAAAGTATCTTGTGTCATATGAAAATTAACTTTAATTCAAATTTCAGTGTTCATAAATGAAATGGTATTAAATACAGCCATGTCCCTTTATCTACATATCATCTATGGCTGCTTTGGTCCTGCAAAGGAGAGTTGAACAGTTGTGACAGACTGGCCTGCAAAGCCTGAAATATTTATCATGTTGGACTTTACTGAAATTTGCTGACCCCTGGTTTAATTATAAGCCTGGTAAAAAGAGGTTTCGAGAGGCACTTGGACAACTTTGAAATGTGTCCCTTGTGTTTGGGAGACTTAGATGACTAGTGCTTGATTCAGGCCTGAAAATTCTTGATTAAGGGTCCTGTAGCCCAGAAACCTTCTCCTTCCAGCCCAGAAACCTTCTCCTTCCAGAGAACCCTAAGGGCAGGGAAGAGTTAACCAGCTGCTCTTGCAGAGTGTTGCTGTGCTGACATAGGCCTGCATTTCCAGAATACTCTGGAGAATGGATGCATGAGCATTTCTCAAGGATCAGATATGGGACATATGAGAGAGGATTCGTGTGGACTCTTCTTGTCTGTCTGGAGGGGACCTCAGATGGAAATGATTGGATGTGCCCCTACTGAAGGCTTAGGGCCAATACTTTGCCTTTTTGCCAACTCAAGAGTTGCCCAGCCAAATGCAAGCTTTTCTATCCTGCTATGAGATAGCATTTAACAATGAGAAGGTGATAAGGAAAGTAAGAGGTGACAAAAATTAGCCATGTCCTATCCATTCTCTCCAACTTCCTTAAGATTATCATCACTAATTCAAGCTTAGAGAGATGGTGAAAAGCAGAAATAGAATTGTGCTTTCTTAATATTAGGAGCCGTGTTTTTCTAACACACCGCTAACACAACAGAGCAGTTCCAACATGTGAGAATGCTATGTCCATATTCTCATTTAATCATAATGACATATCTACAAGATTGATCTCAATACCCCCATTTTATAGGTGAAGAAACCAAAGTTCAGAGAATTTCACTGATATACCCACGGTCTTTTAATGGTGAGTGGCAGAGCTAGAATTTAGTTTACCGGATGTCCAAAAGCATGTTTTGTTATTGTACCTAGGGCGCTTTCAGTTTAGGAATGATACATTTAGTGATGTTTTTGTGTCCAGAGCCCCTAGGCCCTATGATAACGGTGTTCATCAGGCGCTTTTGTTGTTAAGGAACAAGCATTCAGTCAGGTTACCTTAAGAGATGGGAGTTTATAGTAAGAGCACACATTGTCCTAGGTCACAAGCAGCGGAATTCAAACTCTGGAAGTTCTGAATCCCTGTGTAGAATTGCCTCACAGTAATAAGTGTGTGTGTGTGGGGGGGGGGGGGCGGGAGGGGGCAATTTATAGTCATTTAAATGATTTCACACATTCCTTAATCAAATCTTTGCAACAACCAGAAGAAGCAGGCAAGGAAATTACTGTCCTTATTTTTCAGATGAGTAAACACAGGTCCACATGTTCAAAAAGTAGCATTCAATGAATATTTGTTGAATGAATAAATGAATATACCACATCCCCGATGTATATGTATGTAGATAGCTGGTCATTGGTCTATGATTATTTCATTTTTTTGACTAAGTTATGAGCCAGGGACCCCCTAGTTGTGCCCATATTTCTCAGCATAAGACATTGGACATAATGGATACACTGTAGATGTTAGTGGTGACTCTTCGCTATTCTATAATAGAAAAGTTATTCTCTAAGCAAATATTAAGTATAATCCTGAAGAGATACAATGCAGTTGAGGTTTATTTCCTTCAGGGGCCAAGCTTTGGGTGAAAAATATTTGAACCTAAATCCTGTTGCTCCTACCTAGTTGATTATGTTTCCACGAAGTTAGCAGACATAGTTTCCAATCCTACTCTGTCTTTGTGCAAGTTAGTGCCCTTTATCTGTAAAATGGAACTAGTGGTATTGCCATACAGGTTTACTTTGAGGACTAAATGAGTAAAACTACCTGGCCTATAGTAGGTACTCAATAAATGGTAATCATTTTCATTTAAAGTGGTCAACTGAAGGTTTGATTTCCTGAGGTTCACTCTGACATCTTCAGATCACAAAGTACAAAATTTAGGGAAAGAACTATTTTACCTAGGCAAAAGGAGGCAAGCTCTGAGAATATGTGAATAAACTGTGCACAGACTATTCTAGAACCATTTGCAGGTGATAGATGAAACAACAGAGAGTCTATAAAACAGGTCAAAAAAACAAATGTCCTAGGGGTACAAAGAATCTATGTTTTCAGTTCCTTATTCAAACCTGGAAATGATAGATATATTTCTCCATTTCCAATCTTATCTTTTTCAATTAGATTATTATTTAAAATGTGGCAAACTGAGAGGATAACTTTTTATCTACCAGGTCCAAATTCAACCATCTTTGCTATTTTCATTTGAAACTGGTGATTACTTTTGAAGGATTAAAGGGTTGAGTGGTTAGAGAATAAGATTGGGAGAGGGAGTTTTTTTTTTAAAGTTTTATCTGGACATACTTCTTCCCAAATAAATAGAGCTCACTAAATAAATTACCTCCCACTAAAGTATCATTTTCTAAGTCATCAATTAATTAATCATAGATGTAATGATTGAAGCAAAGTGATTTTACTTCATAGATGTGAATTGCTACTTTGCAAGTGAAAAACACAATTTCTTTTAAAACAACTAATACACATCTCTCTTGGAAATGCCTGGAATATCTTCTCTCTGAACAAAAGAAGATAATGCTTTAATTCAAAACACTTGGCATCATCGGGTTCTTCAGTTAAAATTTAGCATAACTATAAATTGATCATTTTGTTTTCTTTCTTATTGCCCATCACTTGCAGGACTATGTTAACATCACTATCGATGTACATAGTTCTCATTTTGCTATCACTTCCTTTTTTTTTTTTTTTTTAATTTTCTGACTGGAAAGTGTGGTCCTTGAGTGGAGATACACTTCTCTTTATTTATTTATTTATTTTTTATCTATTCCTACCTTGTTACCTAGTACATACTAGGGAAGCAATAAAAGTCCTTTGAAATGCATTGAATGGCTTAAGTATTTACTGCTGAGAAAGATCAACCTTGCCAATCATTGGGTGGCAACAAATTGGATGAGTAGCAAAGAGAAGTGAGTGGTATCATGTGGTTAATTTGGGCATAGAGTGATGAATCTGGGAAATACAGTTCCCAGTAGTTAAAGGTTTTATGATCTTTTCTAACTAGGTAGTCCAATTAGAATCTTCCACACTAATATTATCTGGTCACAGATGCTCTTTATTTTCTTTAATGTCACATTCTGCCTTGAGTGTTTTATGCCATAAAACACATGGTTAGGGAGCCTGCTACAAATTGTAAGTTTTCCAGATTCTGCTTCCTCAACTTGTTCCATATTTTCATATTGTTTTTATGGTCACACATCTCCTGCATGAACTGAAGCATCCTCTGGTTATGAAACACTTATAGCCAACAGGCTGCAGGGCAGGCATTTGCTTCAAGTCCAAACAAACAGAGATAGAGCTTCTCTCCTCTGGGCATTGGTCTTTAAAATAATAGCAGCATGTTGCTCTCAGGGTAATCCCAATCTAAACAACCAATATTTAAAATGACATAAACTCTTTCCTTGGGAGTCTGGAAAGTTTTCAGAAGACCTCACATGGCCCTTTTTGGATGTTTTAGTTTTATACTCCCCTTAGTTTTAGGAGATCATTTGGATTTCTTCCTGCTGGCCTAATACTGCATACTTGGCTGGCCAGGACTTCCTGGCTCTGATGATGATATTATACAGCAGGATCAGAGAAGGAATCTTAGTAAATTAGATACTCTGAGTTTGGGCAATATACAGCATTCACTAGGAATAGATAGATAGATATCTATATATAAACTTCATACATATCACAATTCCAGGGGCTGTCTTTTACATTGTAGTTTAATTTGCAATCTATTGAGTTATATAGTGCACATCCTATACAACTGTACATAGAAGCCCTGATTGTCATTATCTAACATTCATTGGCCACCTACTATATTCTAGGTTCTGTGCCAAGCACTTTCCATAAATGATCTCAGGAATTTTCACAAAAACCTTATGAAGTTTATGAATTAGGGAACTCAGGTTCAGAAACAACCTTGAGGAAGTTAGACAAATATATCAAGGGAAAAACAGAGTCTGCAGTAAGTAAGGATTATTAGTAAGTATACTCTACCTGTGGTTCTCAACTACAGGACAGTACTTCCTAGAGTGGCATATCAGAACCTCTCTTTCATGGATGGGATGATGGGTTGGATGGAGAGATTATAAAAATATAGCCAATATTGTAGTTTAAAAGTTGAAAAAATTTTAAAAACTTACAATTTTTATAATATAATTGAGAGAAAGTAATGTCTGACAAATATTGACATGTGGTCAGATACAGAAATTAGAGTCTGTATTCTGGGTTTCAGTGAATTAAGTGGTGAGAGAGAGGAAGAGGTGAACCCAAATGCAATGCCTAACCGAGGGTGTGTTTCAGAAACTCTGGGAGTTGGTGTGGCCTATTTAGCCTTACCTAAAAAGAACACAGGTTGAGAGTACTGGTCAATACGATGGAGTACAAAAACACCGTGCTCACCCTCTCCCATGACCACAGCAAAATTACAACTAAATTATATAAAAATCAACCTGGAGAACAAACTGAAGACTAGTCAAACAGAAGTTCTATAACTAAGGCTATGAAGAAGCCACATTGAGACTGGTAGGAGGGGTGGAGTTGTAAAATGGTCTGGCCCCACGTTCACATGCGGTGACTGAGAATCAGGAAGGATATCTCAACTTCAGGGGTACCCCCTAAGGAGCAAGGGGTCCTAGCCCTACACCAAGCTCCCTAGCTAGGAGCACAAGTGCTGGGACGAGGAGTCTCAATGTTTAACTGTGAAAATCAGTGGGGATTCCATTCCTTCGGGTGAGCTAAAGATTGCTGGAAACGCGGGCATCCTCTTAAAAGGCTGACATATAGACTCACTCGCTCACAGGCATTCCTCATGGACTCCAGTGGAGGGATAGCAGCTCAGGTAGCACCAGGGGCATACGGAGAGACACTAAGTTGTATGGCTTCAGGGCGAAGGTTGAAGGGACAGCCACTATTGTTCATGTGTTGAACTTTCCTGTTACACAGCTGGCAGGAGGGCTCCAACTTTCTTGTGTTGAGCCCTCCCCCACATAGCCAAAACTAAATCTTCATTAACCTGGTGAATACCACTCACCCCAACCAGATGATTCCCTGAGACTGTGTCCCACCTAACTTGAACACTACCGGAGGCTCCTTCAGCAACAAGCAGCTGGCTTTCGCTGTTGCACACTGGAGTCTCTTCAACAGCAAGCAGCCAGCCTCGACCTGTGCACCACCAGAGGCTCTTTCAGTGGGTGAATCTTACTACAGCCAACAAGTGGTGGCAGGCCTCAGGGTGCCCTGTGCCTTTGGCTCAGGAGTCCCAGGCGAAGTTCTGGTGGCAGATGGTTTCAGTTAGCAATACAACCTCTCCCATGTGCCTCTAGACTCAGCACAGGCAGCTACCAACTGCAAATCACTTCATAGCTTCTCACAGGTAGCCCCAGGCCATAGGCAACGGCTGACTTTGGCTTGCACCTCAGCCTTTTCTAAGGGGCCCTAGAACCAACATACCCCATGGCCTGCTTCAGACCATGACAGAGCACCACCTGATTATCCAGAAGTGGCATACACAAAGGATAGTCCCAGAAAGCATCAGAGCCTGCTGGGGAAAATCCAACTCCATTGGGTGAGTTAACACACAGCAACTCGTGTGCTGTATTTATGGCCAATTCTCATAGCCAGTTAGCCTGAGGGTCAGTCCCATCCACTGATATGTCAAGGCTCAACTACAATAGGAGGACATACACAACCCGCACATGGGACACTCCTGGAGAACCCAGCTCATGTGATCAGGGAGACTGCACCACTGGGCATCACAGGATGTCTACTATACAAGGCCGCCGTGCACAAAATGGGAAATATAGCAGATCTACCTAACACCTAGAAACAAACACAGAGAGGCAGCCAACATAAGGAAACAAAAAACATATCTCAAATGAAGAAACAGGAAAAAACTCTAGAAAAAGAACAAAATGAAATTGAAGCAAGCAATCTACCAGATACAGAGTTTAACACTGGTTATAAGATTGCTCAATGAACTTAATGAGAACTTCAGGGAAGAAATAGTAAGCATAAAAAAGGACGTAGAACCCATAAGAAAAGAACCAGTCAAAAATGAGGAAGACAATAATTGAAATGAAGAATAAACTAGAATTAATCAACAGCAGATTAGATAAAGCAGAGGATTGAATCAGTGATTTGTAAGATAAAACAGTAGAAAACACCCAATCAGAACAGCAAAAGGAAAAAAATTTTAAATGAGAATAGTTTATAAGATTTCTGGGACAACATCAAGCATACCAACATTCACATCATAGGAGTACCAGAAAGAGAAACAACAGTGCAAGGGATTGAGAAACTATTTGAAATAATGACTGAAAAGTTTCCTAACCTGGCAAAGGAAATAGACATATAAGTTCAAGAAGTGCAGAGAGTCTCAAACAAGATGAACTCAAAGAGCCCCACATCAATACATATCATAATTAAAATTGCAAAGGTTAAAGACAGAGAAGCTTAAAAGCAGCAAGAGAAAGGCAGCTAGCTACTTAAAAGAGAGATCCCATATGACTGTCAGCTGATTTCTGAACAGAAACTTTTCAGGCCAGAAGGTATTAGCAGAATATATTCAAAGTGATGAAAAGTAAGGACCTACAACCAAGATTACTCTACCCAACATGGCTATCATTTAAAATTGAAAGAGATGAAGATCTTCTTAGATGAGAAAAAGCTGAAGGAGTTCATTCTACCAAACCAGTATTATAAGAAATGGCAAAGGGACTTTTTTTAAGAAGAAGAAGGGATAAAAAGAACATAAATATGAATAATAAAATAGCAATAACTATGTAGCGATCAAAAATCACTTTAAATGTAAATGAATTAAATGCTCCAATCAAAAGAGATAGGGTAGATGAATGGATGAGAAAACAAGACCCATACATATGCTATCTAAAGGAGATCCACTTCAGATTGAAAGATACACAAGACTGAAAGTTAAGGGATGGAAAACAGTATTTCATGCAAATGGAAGCTAAAAAAAAAAAAAAAACAGCTGGGATAGCAATACTAATATCAGACAAAATAAACTTTTTTAAAAAAGGCTATAATAAAGGACAAAAAAGATATTTCATAATGATAAAGGGATCAATCCAACAAGAGGATATAACTCTTATAAACATTTATGTACTGAACATAGGAGCACCTAAATATATAAAACAAATACTGATGGACATAAAACGAGAAATTGACAGTAATACAATCATAGCAGGAAACTTTAACACCCCATTGACAACAATAGATAGATCTTCCAGACAAAATCAACAAGGAAACAGCAGCATTAAATGACACATTAGCCCAGATGGATTTGATTGTTACTTTTAGGGCATTTCACTTCAAAGCAGTAGAATATACATTCTTTTCAAGTGCACATGGAACTTTTCTAGGGTAAACCACATGTTAGGCCACTAAACAAGCCTCAACAAATTTAAGAAGATTGAAATCCTATCAAGCATCTTCCCTAACCACAATGATATGAAACTAGAAGTCCATTACAAGAAAAAAAACCTGAAACACACAAACACATGGAGGTGTGCTACTAAACAGTGAATGGGTTAACAATGAGATCAAGGAAGAAATCTAAAGATATCTTGAGAAAAATTAAAATGAAAAAACAATGACCCAAATATATGGTACACAATAATAGCATGTCTAAGGGGGGAATTTACAGCAATATAAGCCAACCTCAACAAACAAGAAAAATCACAAATAAACAATCTAATCTTATATTTAAGGGAACTAGAAAATGAAGAAATGAAGCTCAAAGTGAGTAGAAGGAAGGAAATAGTAAAGATCATAGTGGAAATAAACAAAATAGAGTCTAAGAGAAGCAATACAAAAGATCAGTGAAAACAAGAGCTGGTTCTTTGCAAAGATAAACAAAACTAATAAACTTTTAACCAGACACATTGAGAAAAAAAGAGAGAGGACCTAAATAAATAAAATCAAAAATGAAAGAGGAGAGGTGACAACTGACACCATAGAAATACAAAGTATTATAATAAAATACATGCCAACAAACTTTTCTAGAAACATATAATCCTCCAAGATTGAATCAAAAAGAAACAGAAACTCTGACCCTACCAATTACTACTAATGAAATCAGATCAGTAATCCAAAAACTTCCAACAAACAAAGTCTTGGACCAGATAGCTTTGGGGGTGAATTTTATCAAATGGTCAAAGGAGAATTAAAACCTATCTTTATCAAACTACCGCAAAAAATTCAAGAGGAGGGAAGGCTCCCAAGCTCTGTTTACAAGGCCAGCATTATCCTGATTCCAAAAGCAGGCAAAGACATTACAAAAAAAAGAAAATTATAGGCATCCAGATATCCCTGATGAACATAGATGCAAAAATTCTCAACAAAATATTAGCAAACCAAATTCAGCAAGACATTAAAAAGACTATTTACCATGATCAAGTGGGATTTATTCTTGGGATGCAAAATTGTTTCAATATTTGCAAATCAAATAACATGATATATTGCATAAATAAAATGAAGGATAAAAATCATATGATCATCTCAGTAGATACAGAAAAAAAATTTGAAAAAATCCAGCATCTATTTATGATGAAAACTCTCAATAAAGTGGGAATAGAAGAAACATTCGCCAATATAACAAAGGTTATATATGACACACCCACAGGTAACATCATACTCAATGGTGAAAATATAAAAAGTTTTCTTAAAGATCAGAAACAAAACAAGGATGACCACTTTCACTATGTTTATTCAACATAGTATTAGAAGTTCTAGTACAGCAATCAGACAAGAAAAATAAATAAAATGCATTCAAATTGGAAAGGAAGATGTAAAACTGCCATTATTTTCAAAGGACATGTTACAATATATAGAGAACCCTAAAGATTCTGCCAAAAAACGATTAGAATAATAAATAAATTCAGTAAAGATGTAAAGTGGGGAATTTTAGGCAAGAAGGTCGTTAGTGGTATATAGAAATGCAAGAGATTTCTGTATATTGATTCTGTATCTCTATAGATACAGAAACAAATGCAAGAGATTTCTGTACAGAAATCTTTTGCATTTCTATATACCACTAATGACCGTAAGGAGAAATTAAAAAACAACCCCATTTACAATTGCATAAAAAATTATAAGATACCTAGGAATAAATTTAACTAAAGATGTGAAAGACCTATACTCTGAAAACTGTAAGACACTGAAAAAATTGATGAGGATACAAATAAATGGAAGGATATACTTTGCTTGTGAAGTGGAATTTTAGCTGACATAGAAAGCATATGAAAAGGAAAGTAGAACCAATGATTATATGTAATTGGTGAAAGCCTGTAGAATAGTTTGGAAAGATTAATATTGTTAAAGTGGCCTTCTTACCTAAATGAATACACAGATTCAATCCAAATTCTATTTAAAAAACTATTAAAACTGATAAATGAGTTCAGTAAAGTAGCAGGATACAAAATAAATATTCAGATATTAGTTGCATTCTTATATAGCAATAATGAACTATCGGGAAAAGAAATTAAGATGACAATTCAATTTATAGTTTCATTAGAAAAATATACCTAGGAATAAATTTAACCAAGGGGGCAAAAGACCTGTACTTGGAAAATTAGAAGACATTGAAAGAAATTGAAGATACATATAAATGGAAGCCTATACCGTGTTCATGGATAAGAATTAACATTGTTAAAATAAGATATCCAAAGCAAGGATTTAATGCAACCCCTATCACAACACCAATGGTATTTTTCACAGAACTAGAATAAATATTTCTAAAATTTATATAGAATCAAAAAATGCCCCAAATAGCCACAACGATCTTGAGAAAGGTAAACAAAATTAAAGATTTCACTCTATCTGGTATCAAACTATACTACAAGTCTATAGTAATCAAAATAGCATGGTACTGGCATAAAAACATTCACATAGATCAATGGAACAGAATAGAGAACCCCAAAATAAACTCACACTTCTATGGTCAATCAATTTATGAAAAAGAAGGCAGGAATATACAATAGCATAAGGATAGGCTATTCGATAAATGGTTTTGGGAAACCTGGACAGATACATCCAAAAATGAAAATGGAACACTTTCTTATACCCTATGTAAGAATAAACTTAAAATGGAATAAAGACTTCAATGTAAGATCCCCAAACCATGAAACTCCTAGAAAGAAACATAGGCAGAAAACCCTCTGACATTGTTTTTAGTAACATTTTTTCTAATTTATCTCATTGAGCAAGTGAAACAAAAGAAAAAATAAACAAATGGGACTAAATCAAACTAAAAAGCTTTGGTATAACAAAGGAAACCATAAGCAAAATGGAACAACAACCTACCGATTGGGAGAAGATATTCACCAATGATACATTCAATAAGGGATTCATATCTAAATTCTATAAAGAACTAATACAACTTAACACCAAAAAAACTAACAATCCAAATTAAAAATGGGCAGAGGACCTAAATAGACATTTCTCCAAAGAAGATATACAGATGGACATACAGACATATGAAAAGATACTCAACGTCACTTTCATCAGAGAAATGCAGACTAAGACCACAATGAGATAATCACCTCACACTTGTCAGAATGTCAATCATCAATAAATCAACAAATGACAAATGTCAGCAAGGATGTGGAGAAAAAGGAGCCCCTGTGCACTATTGGTAGGTTTGCAAATTGATGCAGCTATATGGAAAACAGAATGAGAGTTCCTCCAAAAATTAAAAATTTTATGACCCAGCAACCCCACTTCTGGATATTCTGAGGAAATCCAAAACACTAATTCAAATAGATATATGCACCCCTATGTTCATTGCAGTGTTATTTACAATAGCCAAGATATGGAGGCAACTTAAGTGCTCATCAATAGATGGGTAGGCAAAGAAGAGATTATATATATTATTATATATATTATATATAAAGTAATATTATATAAATATATACGCATACAATGGAATATCACTTGGTCATAAAAAAAAAGAATGAAATCTTACCATTTATTACAACATAGATGGACCCAGAGGCTATTTTGCTAAGTGAAATAAGCCAGACGGAGAAAGACAAATACCATATGATTTCACTTATGTGTGGAATCTAAAGAACAAAATAAATGAACAGAGAAAAAATAGAAACAGGCTCATAGATACAAAGAAATAAACTGATAGTTGCCAGATGGGAGTGGGGTCGGGGGCTGTTGAAAAAGGGGAAGAGATTAAGAAGTACAAATGGGTAGTTACAAAATAATTATGGGGATGTAAAGCATAGGGAATATTGTCAATAATTTTGTAATAACTATGTATGGAGCCAGGTGGGTACTAGACTTGTTGGGGAGATCACTTTGTAAATTATATAAATGTCTAACCACTATGCTATACACCTGAAACTAATACAAAATAATATCGAATGTCAATTGTAATTGAAATATAAAAATTAATTTTAAAAACAGGAACATGGATTATAAAATGTTAAGAAACTCTCATCTACACCAGTCAAATAAAACTAATAATTATCAGATCTCTACTACTTAGAAGTTATGTCGACCCAGAAAAGCTAAAAGCTGTATTTTTTTATACAGGTTTTTGTTATACAGATTCAATTCATTGAGCAATGACTTGGTTTTTCATTTTTCTTCTGTGAGCGTCTGGCAGGGTTAAGCTGGGCATTCCTTGGAAGATACACATTCTCTGCAATCACTGTGAAAATCAGACCTTAAAACTAGAGAATTTATGGTCCTAGAAGCAAAACCAGCATTGCAAGGGCAAACAAAGATTAGAAAAGAGGTATTTGAATTGGAAACAGCAGTAAAATGCTTCTCCTTTTCCATACATGGCTATCTAGGAATTTTTCTCCAAAAGTCAAAATTAGACCAAGAAAATCATAGCTACCTAGAGTTGAAAGAGCCTTTAGGAACTATTTATGACAATTACTGCATTTATAGTTAGGAAATCAAGGCTCAGATTGGGCTGACCTGAGGATGCAGGGAGTGGGTGATCCAGGACTTAGAACCAGTGCATCCTGATTTTCATTCTGCTCCATCGTGTTCCCTGCCAATAGACTAGCACCCCCTCATTACACTGGTATTAACCAACACACTACTTCTCTATTCTGCTTGTATTGTGTTTTTAATGGATGATATATATATATTTTTTGCAGATGTCTTTTAAATTATAGCCTGAAACATATGTGAGATGCAGAATGTTTTTGTTTTAGATGCTAACACTGTTCCCCCTTTCTTTTGGGAAATGAGATTATCCAATCATGGGATTCTGACTCCTGGCCTGGAGATTGGCATATGATGCACGTTAATGCATTCAGAGATCTTCTCTTAGATTTCTTTAAACTTGAAATCTTTTTCACTGTGATCAACGTACCAACAGTATAAGAGCAGTAGGGCTACTAGTTATCATAAACTTTACTTTGTAAAGAAGGACACGCAAAAAACAATGGTTTCAATGTCTAAGTTAAAAAGCTTGCTCTGCCTCTTCTTGTGTGACCCTAGGGTATTTACATTACTCCTATGAACCCTAGTTTGCCCATCTAAAAACAGGAATATCAGGGTGAATATTCAGTTACATAATATGTTAAAAGCACCACTTAGAGTTCCTGATATATCATAAATGGTGAACAAACCAAATGAATGGAAGCTAATCAAGGTTCTTACTATATTTAGCTCTATGGATTTTGAATAGAGCTCTTGCTGTGTTCTGCCTTATTTTATTTATGCAGTTCTTGGCAAAAGTAATCTACAACACTCATAGTGACTTACATAACAGTTCAACTTTGCTGCACATAGTGTTCTTTATAGTAAATAAGTAAACACAGTGAATAAAGTTTACTTTTGTTGGGGGTATATTTGATATGAGACAAGAGATGTCAGGTGTCTTGGTTAGCCATAGTCAGCAATTTTAGCTTTATAAAAAAAGTAAGGATGACAGAAGATGCAGAATGTTGTTTTCTAAGATCCTGGCCTACTTTTATCTTTTAGGGAAATTGTAGCTGGGATTTTCTACTCTGGCCATGAGCGGGTTCAGACATTTTTTTGGAGGCAAATTTAAACATATTTTTCCAGCTATGGCTATGAAAGAGAATTCTTGGGCTTCAGAGATAGGTGCTGTTTTCAATTTATTCAAACGTATTTGTTGAGTCCCTTATCCATGTCAGGTACTCTTAAAGTAGCTGGAGATATAGTAGCTACAAAATAAATATCACTACCATTTGTTAAAGTTTTTCTTTGTTTTTATTGAGGTGAAGTTCACATGACAAAACTAATCATTTAAAAGTGAAAAATTCAGAAGCATTTAGCACATTCACAGTGTTGTGCAACCACCACCGTTGTCTAGTTCTAAAACATTTTTATTACCCAAAAGAAAAAAATATACACCTATTAACCAATTGCTCCCTACTTTTCCAAACCCTGTGTCAGATAACTTCTAACCTGCATTATCTCTATGAATTTTTCATACAAATGGAATCATACAATATGTGACCTTTTATGTCTGGATTTTTTCTCTCAGTATAATGTTCTCAAAGGTCATCTGTGTTGTTAGCATATGTGAATATTTCATTCTTTTTTTAAGGCTAGATAACATTCTAGTGTATGTATACCACATTTTGTTTATCCATTCATCTGTTAATGGATATTTGGGTTGTTTCTACCTCTTGGCTTTTGTGTATAGTGTTGCTTGTATGTAGTTGTTTGAGTACTTGTTTTCAATTTTGAGGATATATACTTAGGAGTGGAATTGCTTGATCATATAATAATTCTATGTTTAACTTTTTGAGGAACTGCCAAACTATTTTTCAAACTGGCTGAACCACTTTATATTCCTACCAAAAATGTATGAGGGTTCCAATTTCTCCACTTCCCTGTTAGAACCTTCATACATTGTTACTTTAAATATGTAAATTGGTAACATCAAAAACAATTGCTATAATCTAGGAATAAGCCTAATGAAAGATGTGCAAGATCTTTGTAATAAAAACCACTAAATACTAAAGGGAAAAATTTTTAGACTTAATGTTTATGGATTGGTAAACTCAGTATTGTTTATGGATTGGTAAATTCAGTATTGTTAAGATGTTTGTTCTATCAGATTTGTTTATAGATTTCAGAACATCCTAGTCAGAATCCCAGTAAATGTTTTTGTAAAAGTGGACAAGTTGATTTTAGAATTTATGTGGAAATGCAAAAGGCCAAGAATAGCTAAAATGATTTTGAAAAAAAATGGAAAAACAAAAAAACAACATCATTTCAATGCTTATTATAAAGCTTCAGTAATCACAACAATGTGATATTGACAAAAGTGCTGACATAGAGATCTGTGGAACAGAAGAAAATCTAGAAATAGACTCCTACGGTCAACAGGATTTTGGGAAAGGTTCTAAAGTAATTATATGAAAAAGTAATGTTATTTTCATTAAGCAATGTAGGAACAACTAGACATTCATATTTAAGAAAATGAATTTTGATGTCTATTTCATGCCATAAACTAAAAATTAATTCAAAATATATCTTAAGTCTAAATGTTAAAGCCAAAATTATAATATTTCTGAAATAAAATATAGGAGAAATTATTTATAATTTCAGAGTAGGGAAATATTTCTTAGACTAAACATAAAAGAAAAATGATAAATTGGACTTTCTCAAAATTAAAAGTTTTTTTTCTCTTCAAAGGCCATTATTGGGAAAACCAAGAGGTAGGCCACAGATTGGGGGAAAATGTTAACAATACATGGCTGACAGAGGTCTTATATTTAGAATAAATAATCTAGAATATATAAAGGGCTCTTAAGCACCACAATAAAATGACAATTCAATTAAAAACAGGAATAGGCTAAGACTTGAAATGGCACTTTATAAAAGATGATAGCTAATAAACACATGAAAATATACTCAACATTATGTTAGACTTCAGAGGAATGCACAATCAAACAATGAGATACCACTTCATTGCAATAGAATGGTTAAAAATAAAATGACTAATGATAGCAAATATTGGTGAGGATATGGAGCAACTGAAACTCTTATACATTGCAGATAATTATGTAAAATACTATAACTTTTTGGGAAAACATTTTGATAGCTTTTTTAGGAAGTTAAACAAATACTATATGACTGAACAATTGCACTTCTAGGCATTTATCCAAGAAAAATGGAAATATTTGCCTACAAAAGGATTGGACACAAGTGTCAGCACAGCTTAATTCATAATAGGCAACAATTAAAAACAATTCAAATGCCCATCAATACATGACTGAATAAACACATCGTGGTACATTTAGAAAATGTTATATAAAGAAGTGTATTATAAAATATAAAGTGTTACATTTACAAAATGTGATATAGAATGAAAATTTATAAAACAGAATACTGAGCAATAAAAGTAAATGAACTATAAATACACACAACAACATGGATTAATCTCAAAAGCATGCTAAGTTAGAGAAGCCAGGCACAGAAGAGAACATACTGTGTGATTTCATACCAAGTACTAGAATAGGCAAAAGTGATGTATAACAATAGAAATCAGATCAGTCTTTGCATTTCTACAATCCTGAGAGTTAACACTTTCATTGTTTTATACTCTAGGCACTTTAGTCACCTCGCCCTAGTCCTGGGCCTGATAATTATTTAAACTTGTTTTGTGAAATAAATACATTGAGAAGTGGTTTTATGTCAAAGATGTGGTTTGTAGCCTCCTGCTCCAATTCTCCCCATCCAAGTTATTGTTCATAATCTTGAGTCATCAAAGTTTTATAATAAATAGAAGTGAAAAATGCTTGATTGGGATTTTATCTTGGAAAAATATACAATATAACATGAAAATAATAATATTTTATTTTATGTTTAAGAGGACTTAAACCATAATTTTAATTGTGAGATAGTCTTAGAACATGATTATCTTAAGATCCATCCATATTGTCACAAATGGCAGTACTTCATCTCTTTTTTATAGCTGAGCTATAATATTCCATTGTATATATGTACCACAGCTTCTTTATCCAATCATCTATTGTAGGGCACTTCAGTTGCTTCCATATCTTGGCCACTGTGAACAATGCTACTATGAACATGTCTATGCATATATCTTTTCAGATATATGTTTTCAAGTTTTGGAGCTAAATACTCAGTAGAGGGATTGCTGGATCGTATGGTAGATCAATTCTTAGTTTTTCGAGGAACCTCCGTACTGTTTTCCAATTTGCAGTCCTACCAGCAGTGTGCGAGAGTTCCTTTTTTTTCTGCATCCTCTCCAACACTTGTTATTAATTGTTCGAAGGAAGATTAGCTTTAAAAGAAGGGTACACATAATATATACTAAGATAATAGGGACTTCCACTACTTAGAGCATAGTTTCCTGAAACAATATTGTTATGAGATTAAGGAGCTTTTTATATACTCAGGTCCACATTTCAATAAATGGTCTGAGAAAACATCTTATCCATGTAAAAAAAATTAATTAATTAAATCCCTGCCTCACAGAGAAACATGAATTATGCTTGGATTAAAAACAAAAGTTAAAGAAAAACTTTAAAATGATTAGAGAACAAGTAGGAGAATATCTTTATGACATTGAGATATGGAAGAATTTCCTCGATAAGATAAAAGGCAAAAGAAAAAAGACTAATGATTATGACTATACTAAAAACTATATAATTCATCAAAATAAATAAAAAGAATAAAAAAACAAAGTAGAGAGCGAGTATATAAAATATACATAACTAACAAGATTAAAAATCTGTGATGTAAAGAATTTCTAGAGATCAATAAGAAGAAATTAATAATTAAATAGAAATTTTTGTATAAGTGAAATCACGAGTGGCTAATAAGCTTCTAAGAAGGTTCAACTCATTTGAAATATGAAAAATGATAACTAAAATCTGGCAATAGCATATTAGCTAATGTTAGACAAAATGTACCTGTGAGAATAACTAGACAAGCTTGGCAACATATTTTAAAAATTATCTTTGAAAGCACTGATAAGACAATATCAATACAGTAGGAACTTGGGACTCTAGGACTGGAGGAAGAGTAAAATCTCAAAGTGGTGAGCCTGTAATCTGAAATGCTTTTCACACTATGGAATTTGCTGAAATGAAAGAAGCAGTTGGGAGCCTCAAACTATTTCTAAAATTTTTCAAAGTCATGTTTAGCACTCAAGCAAAAATAATGAGACATACATAAAAACAAGAATTGACAAAAAACAAGGGGAAATAATAAATAGTAAAACAGATCCAAGGAATATCTAAATAGATTTGTTATTAGACATGGATATTAAAATAATCAAGAAAATATGTTAACATATTTAATAATAAGATGGAGAATACTGGTGGAAAATTGGTATAATAAGATGAGATCAATTAGTAACTTGAGAATTAAAAAGTAACTGAATTTAAGAACCCAATTAATGGGCTTAAGAGAAATTAGAAACAGGTGTAGAGAGAATTACTGAATGGGGAGGTAGGTCAGAAGAAAATATCCAGAATGAAGAGGTATCATTTTCCAGTGTGATTCTGAGGTCAGCTTAACCTTAATACCAAAAACTGATGTAGATGTTACGAGAAAGTAAACCTGTAGGCTAACCTTTACTATGAAAATAGTTTTTAAAAAATTCTAAGCAAAGTATCAGCATATTGAATTCACAAATATTCAAAAAAAGTTAGTACAACAAAGCTAAATTTATTCTAGAAATCCATGTGACTCACTATATCTATAGGAAAAAGGATAAAATGCATATGATTATCTGAACAGTTATAGGAAAAGCACTTAATAAATTCAATATGCATTCATGATAATATTTAACAAACTAGGAATGAAAGAGAACTTTCCTAATCTGACAAATCAGTTTTTGAAACCTAAAATAATGTTATATTTAAGTGAAATGTTGAATTTTTTTTCTCTCAGATTGGGAATAAGACAAATGTGCCTATTATTACACTTCTATTAAATGGCATACCATTGTTATTATTCTTTATATGTGTGGAAATACTTATGTACATATTTTTTCAAGTGAATAAAAAATAGACAACTCAACAGAAAAAAAGTAGGAATAAGTGTTGAATTGGTACTTCAAAAATATGATATTAAATAGTTAATAAACTTTTATAAAAGTTCTCACCTTCATTAATCATCAAGTAAATAGAAATTAAAAGCACAATGTGATACACAGCTACCAGAATGGTTACTCTTATATATTGCTGTGGAAGTGTAAATTATATTATAGCTTTAGATAATTGTTTGACAGTGTCTTCTACAATTGGACTTACACATATCTTAAGACTCAGCAATACTCAACAAAAATACATGCTTCAAACTCAAAATAAATGTATGTAAATGTGGCATTAAGAATACTAGAAATAACTCAATGTTGAAATACAGAATTATACATAAATTGGGTATATACATACAATGAAAAACTAAATAACAATGAATAGCAATGAATTATTGCTACACACAACAGAAATGATATATGGTACCATTTCATGGTAGCATTTATAATAGCAAAAATCTAAAGATAATCCTAATAAACAGGAAAATGGATATGCTGTACAGTATTCACATAAAAGAAGTCCAAAAATATTGACAATAAATGAACTAGCATTTTATGCACAAAAATATTAAGTGAAAAAAGCAAGGCTTAGAAGAAAATTAGACAGTATAATAGTAAACTAATATATTAGTTTACTTATTAACTAATGATAGTATTTGAAGATACACATATAAAAACTATGATGGGGGAAAGGAAACGATGAATCCTAAATTAAAAATAACCCTCCTCATTCATGGAGGATATGTTCCAACACCTGCATTGAATGGCTGAAACTGCAGATAGTACCAAACCTTATATGTACTGTTTTTTTGTAGACGTACATACCTTTTCAATTAAAGGAAGCACTTTATGGTTTCTCCTTGTCATATCTAAATTGCCAGCATAACTACTCTTACACTTTGGGGCTACGATTAAGTAAAATAAGGGTCACTTGAGCACAAGGACTGTGATACTATGACAGTTGCTCTGATAACTGAGGTGGCTACTAAGTGACTAATAGGCAGGTAGTATATACAGCATGGAGACACTGCACAAAGGGATGATTCATGTCCTGGGAAGGACAGAGCAGGACAGTGAAACATTTCATTATGCTATTCAAAACAGAAATTTAAAACTCATGAATTACTTGTATCCAGAATTTTTCTTTTAATATTTTTGGTCTATGGTTGACCGCGGGCAACTGAAACCATGAAAAGTGAAACAGTGGATAAGGGGGACTACTGCAGTTTCTTTTCATAAAATGTAAGCTCCATGACTTTAGCCTTTTCGTCTTTTCTTTCTTTCTCTTTCTTTTTCTTTCTTTCTTTCTTTCTTTCTTTCTTTCTTTCTTTCTTTCTTTCTTTCTTTCTTTCTTTCTTTCTTTCTCTTCTTTTTTTTATTACTGTATTGTAGTGCTTAGAACAGAGATTCACACATAATAGTCACTCAAATAAATACTTTTTAATAAATAAATGAGGAGGGAGGAATTGATATGAGGAGTTGCAGTAAGACTGGTAAATTTTTACTTAAGCTAGACAATGGGTACACAGGGTGTGTGTAACAGAATTCCTTATACTACATGTATGTAAATATATATATTATGGTCTTATATATTATGACATATATACTTTAAAATTTAAAACTACACTACCGAACTGTCAAACTGAGAAACATTGCCAGGGAAGGTATAAAACAGATATTTTTACCCTATCGCTCAGACCCAACTTATTTCCTGGTAGATGAGAGTGACGGATATAGAGTAGGTGGTATATCAGAGAGGCTAGATGACTTCGTATTTTAGGTAAAAGTTAGATTAAAAAACAACATTTTAATATTATGACTCCACATGAAAATATCATGTTGTTATGTCCTGCTTTGTGCTTTTGTGAAAGCTAAGGAAGGAAGAAGTAAAAGAGATAGATAGGTCCATTGGGGGCAGTTTGAGGTTATAGGTGGCTTTTAAGAAGGCGTAGCATTTAATTATTATTTCTTTCTCTAGCTCCAAAGATAATTTTCCTATATACAAAAGTCTTTTAATTGAGTCAATAAAAAATACCTATACCAAGGCATTCCCAAAATATGGTCTTAGAAAAGAAAATTGCCTAATCTAATCACACGAGATAGTCTGCCAAAAAGTTTCCCCAACACTATGAGGATTGACTGAAGGTCAATCCTATTCTTTAGTTTATTTTGCAAGTTTTTACATGTCTTTCTAAAACAAGCCATCTGTTTAAACAACCTGAAGGGTGAATGTTCTTATTAGTGTGTGTGTTTCCACAGAGTATATTTTAGTTCATTCCAACAAGTTTGGCTGAATTCCTATGATGTGTCTAGCACCTTATGGAAGTGTGGAAAGCTGTAGGTTCTAGTTCAGAAAAAGCTCAAATATAGAGCTAACTTCTACCACAACTGACTTCATGAATTAAGAAACTGGGTAATTTTATTCCCTGCCATGTTATCTAGAAGACTACTTTAGTATTGTTGAATTTCATATGTATGTTATCTTAAGAATTTTTTTAAATTAAGATGCCTTAAAGATATTACAAAGATAAGTTACTAATTCTGATAAGATATTCTGCAACAATTACACAATCTATAAAGAATTGGTATTAAAATATGTTAAAATGCCTATAAATCAATAAGAATAACACAAAAAATCCAAGAGAAATATGGGCAGAAAACAGGAATAAGCATTTCAGAGGAGAAAACACATATGTACAATAGTTGCATGAAGAAATATTCATTATTAGTAATCAGAGAAATACAAATCAAAGTCACATGAGATATCATTTTACTGGTAGTTGAATGGCCAAATGAAGAAGGTTGATAACACTAAGTATTGGAGACGATGTGGATCCATAGGAATTTATGCATATTACTGGTAGGAGTGTAAATTGGTGTCATCTCCTTAAATTTGAGCTTAGTGTTATCTTTAAGAGTTAAAGATTCACATACTCTATGACCCCGTAGTTCTACTCCAGTGAAATGCTTGGACATGTCCAACAGGACACATGTTCAGAGCACCACTGTGTACGATGATAAAAACCTGGACACAACCCAAGTGCCCATCAGTGAATGAATAGATGCTTAAACTGTAGTATATTCATCCATGGAATGTAATATAACAGTCAAATCATGTGAACTAAAATAGTATACAACAATATGGATGACTTTCAGCAACATGATATTAAGTGAAAAAAGCCCCCAAGTATTGTATAAACATGATGTCCTTTTCATAAAGTTAAAGATAACCAACATAAAAAATAAAGTTTAAAACATACGGCATGGTGACTATAGTTAATAATACTGTACTACATAGTTGAAAGAATCTAAGAGAATACATCTTAAAAGTTCTTAATTCATGGCGGGAAAAATGTAACTATGTATGGTGGTGCATGTTAATTAGACTTATTTTGGTGATCATTTCACAATATATACAAATATTAAATCATTATGTTGTATAGCTGAAACTAATATGATGTCATATGTCAATTATATCTCAATAAAAAAGGAAATATACTCTTCTATTTTGTTTTGATATGCAATTGTACATAATTAAAAAGGAAGAACTTATAAAACAATTGAATTATTAAACACCTCCTGCAATATTATAAATAAACAATAAAAGTTCAGAAATAGGCAATTAAACTGTTTAAACAGAAAGCAAGAGAATGATGATCATGGTATACAGGGTCAAGTGGAAGGATGCAGAAGAATAGATCTAGTGTACAATATGGGTAAATGTTGGCTATTGTTAAGTTCTTAACTTTCATTTTGCATGGTGAATTTGGGGATGGTTACTATGGTATGAAATAACTAGCAAAATAACCATAAGTGGATCATGCAAGAACCAGTGAAGACTGTGTCATGGAACAAGGATTATAGTTAATGAAATTCTGTGCATCTGAGGTCCATCATAAAGAAAAGAAACACTACTTATTGTAAAGAGAAAATAAACATAAAAAAATTCAGAACAATTTTAAAAAGTTTGAAACAGCATCTGTGAACTACTTCAAATCATCTTTGTACCACTGGTGCTGTATACAGTATAGAAATTGCTGCCCTGACATACAACAATGAACAAATGACAGTTTCTGCTCTTAAGGAATTCAAGATTGGTAGAGAAAGTAAATAAGTGGGTAATTATAATAGAGTTAACTAAATGATAGGATTATCACAAAGAAGTAAGATAACACAGGGCAGGGGCATGAAACTAGCCTGGGCATGGAGAAAGTTGTCCTAAGAGGACATAAAATCTAACTGAACTTAAAATGGAAGGATATTTTAGGCACAGAAATTCCATGTGTAAGGGCTTGAAGGTGGGACAATTGAAATATTAAAAGTTGTTTGACTTGGCTGAAGCAGAGAAATAGGAAGGGCTGGAGGGAGAGTGATGGGACTCGGGAAGTAGACAGAGGCTTCATCATGAGGGGTTTGTAAGCTATACAATGAACTTGGGGCTTTATCTCAAGAGCCACAGGAAGCCATTGAATAGATTAAGTGAGGGAGTGATATGATTTGACTTTTTGCTTCATAAGGAGCAGGACCAGAGGCAGAAAGGATCAGTTAGATTTGGTAGAGGCTGATGCAGTTGTCCAGGTGGGTCGTGGTGGCAACTGGAAGTAATGGCAGTTAAGATGGAGAGAAGTAGGCAGATTATGGAGTTATCGAGATGGTAGAATAAGCGGACTCAAAGATTAATTGGATATAGGGACCAAATAAGAAAGGTTAGTCAAGAATCATTTCAAGTTTGGGTAGTTGAGAAGATAGTGGTGCCAGATGCTGAGATTTGAGAAAATAGAAGAAAGAACACAGATATCTTGTACGGTGCATCCCTTTTGGCTTGGTGTTGGTTCACAGTGTCTCACAACCCTTTTCAGATGAACCTGGCATTTCTCCAAATAAGTATTGTTCACAAGTTCTAGAAAAAAACAGAGGTCTTGTTTCTAAACACCTGGACTGAGTTGTTAAAGACACTCACAAAGTGACATGGGAGGAATCCTTAAATGGAGGTTCCCAGAATCTATGACCAAACGTTGTAAAAGCTGCTTCACTTTATTTTGTAAGTAATTCCTGGATTAGTTACTTGCATGACATAAAGTTTAAAAGTATTGCTAACTATTTGTGCCACTGACCTCAAGATTATAAAACGAGGTCACAGTTCCTCGGAGATTATTTTCCTTAATTTTAAAACCAAAATAATTACCTAAGCATGGATCTACTGGACAATAGTTAAACAATAAAATCTTTTGCCCCAGTACACCATAAAATAATTGCACATATTTCTTTCTTTCTTAGAGTAGGCCATAAATATGTGAAGGAAGCAACATTAATTTCCTTTAGAATGATAACCAAAATTTTTCTTGTCAGTGGTAAAATAGGAATGCATGGACCTATGTCTTGTAAGAGTCCTGTGAAACAACTAGTACTGTGGTCATTTTTATATGTAATTGTCTCAGAAACCTTTAAGCAAGATGGCCATGGGAGTGACACATTGCCGCATTGTAAGAAATGTTGGCCCATTTCCTCCAGATCAGTCCCTGAAGGATTACTGTTAATATTTGGCCTTGGGGAGAGCAGCTAATAAGATCCATGTTCATGGTACTTTATATATTCATGTGCAAGCGTAAGGAAGGCTAAGTGAAGTAAAACAGTTTATATCATTAACATAGCTCATTAATATTAATTACCAATTAAGTTGTCAGATGGGTTCAGGGGTGATCACTTCATAGGTATGTCTAATCACTATGTTGTATGTCAACTCTAATTGAAAAATAAACATAAAAATTTAAATTCTTATTGAATCGAATGTAATATATATTAATTATCAATCGTCATACTGCTAATGCATGTATTTATGTGGATGGTAATATCACCAAGTAGGTAGTAGAATGGAATTTGACATCAAGGGAGAGCAAAGTCAAATCTTGGCTTTGCCACTTCAGAAGCGATGTGACTTCGAACAAACTATTTAAACTCTCTAAATTTTAGTTTCTTCATTGATCAATGGGACAATATACCTCTTTTGGAGATTTAATAGGTTTAATGAGTTAACAACATATGCAAATAATTTAGACTAGTACCTGAAACATTCAACAAATAGAGATAATGTAACTAAAGCAACATGAATGTATACTAATGATTTGTAACAAGCTAAAGTCTGGTATTAAACCAAAATACCTAATAACTAAATAAAACACATTTTATCACTAAAAATTGTAAGATACTCCTTAAATTTGTGGATGGTTGATTTTTTATTACACTCTATAGGAAACATAATAATATTATATTCCATTGACTCTAATGTGCATTTTTAAATATTTACTTTGTCTACACAACATATCAGAACTTATGGAAATGATGAGCACAGATTAGAAGAAAAATCCAGACCCAATAATTGAGCATTCTTTTAGAAATGCTACATCATTAATGTTCTTGTTGACGTGGAGGATGACATTATGGAAAAACACAGACACTGATGATCCTCATCTGCAAAATGATTCAGACAGAGGTACCAGACTCTGATTTGAAAGTTCTGAAAAATAATGTTTTTCATTTATTCTTTATGCCTTCTGTTGTGTATATATATATATATACACACACATATACATATACATGTATATGTATATATATATACACAAATATATATATATACACACATACAACAATAATGTTAGATAAAAATATATGTCTAACTAGGTCTATTCATTAAATAGAGCACTATCAAATCCATATAAAGTAAAAATTCTAGTGATAAAATGTGTTTTATTGGCACATAAATAATGGAATGTTTTATAACTGATGACAGCTTAGCTTTATGGATGTATGGTAAATAAGAAAGTGTGGGCAGCCAAGAGAATTTAAAGAGTTTAGAAAACTGAGTTGATAAAGGCAGACCTATATGGGTTCGAATTTTAGCTCTTCCATTTCCAGTTATGTTACCTTTGGACAAATGACCAGCTCTCCAAGTTTATGTAAAATGACAATTTTATCTAAATCATTACATAAATTGTGTGTGTTAAATGAAATAATATAGATGAAATGTTTAACTTACTGTGCAAGTACTTCAAGGCTGAAATAAATGATTAATATTATTATGATAATGAATAATCTATTTTTTAAAACTCAAATGATTTCCAAATTATATTTATCACAGCATATAATGGAAAGCTATGTGTTTTATCTATGAGTTATCCATATTAAATGAAAATATACAATTAAAAATATTAATGAGTTATAAATTAAGCTTCTGCATTTTCATTTAAGCAAAATATAAAAATGATATTCACCAGATTTGAAAGATACATTATAATGGTTTGTCATAAAATATATTTTAAGTACCAGAGTCAAAAATTTAAGCGCGATCAAGGGCATTGCAAATACAGGTGGTCATCTTCTAGATGACACTGGCAAACAGGAGGGATAAGTGACTGGTGGTCAAAAAAGTCAAGGCATGTATACCAAGAATACATGGACCAAAAACATCATTGTCATTAACAGGGCTTTCAATAAGCCTTAAACTGGAAGACTTAAAGGTAGATACGCTAAATTTATAATTGAACTGTTACATCTATAGACAATTATGAAGAATACTCTAAGATGAATAGTAGTAGGTATTAGTTCATTTAACAACAGTTAATGAGATGATAGCATGTTATAGATACATATGCTTTCTGAAGATCCTCCCTCATTGATTACCAAATTTAAGATTCCTCTTTAAGAAAAAATAAGTGTGGTTCTCCGTTAAATTATTTTATTATAATATTACTTAAATGTATACATATAAAACTTATATAAGCAACTGTAAAGTTAAATATAATCAGAGGAAAAAAATAAAAGCAAAATGAAGCCAGTAGAATTAAAATTGTTTACATCTGTTAAATATAATTGAAGTTGTTTTACCTAGACCGAGTAACTACCGGAAACATGAGTATGGTATTGACTGAACAAAGATTCCTTTGAGTTCAGCCCACCTGAAACACCAAATTGAGTGTGATAAATTGTCTTCTTGTCATTTCCTCTACTTAAATCATGGCAAAACTTTATCCCTCACTTGACATGCATTTAATAAGTGCCTATATTCTCTTCTCATTTGCCTCTAATAAATGTATGGTTCCAATGTAATTATATACCCAATTGCAAGTAAGGACATAATAGTTATTTTTTGCTTTGTAATACCACAAAATTCAGTGCCTTAAAACACCAATAATCATTTACCTCTCATGGTTTCTTTTGGGTCAGAAGCTTAGGAGTCGCTGACATGGGTAGATATGGGTTGGGGTCTTTCATGTGGTTGTAGAGGCTGGGGTCATCTCAAAGTTTGTATCACTCACATATCTGATAGCTGGGCTAGAAAGATTCAAACAGCTGGGACTCCTCTAGCAATTTCTACACGATCTCTCCATTTGGTCTCTGTAGCCTGACAGCTTTGGGAAAGCCAGATTTCTTACACAGTGGCTTCCCCAGTGTGTGCCTCAAAAGAACAAGCCAGGGGGAAGCCATATCTCCTTTCCTAACTGAGCCTTGGAAGTCATACAAGGTCACTTTATTTTGTTCATTAGAAGTATGTCACTAAGTCCTGCCTGCAATAAGGGAAATGAGACTCCACTTTTTGAAGGGAAGAATGTGAGAGAATTTGCAATATATTTAACAACTCCCAGATATTAAAATCATCTGGTATATTCAATTTAAAAATGTTCATCTGCATGATTTAATGTATGCTTTCATCTTTTTTATAAATCTCATAGGGAATTCACAAAACCCTAAGAAAAGGTAAGCCTATGCCCATTGGTCTATGAATCCCATTTTTAGGAAAATTCAATTATGCTCCAACTGCAGTAACATGGAATGGAGGTTTCCTTAAGTTATAGTACAGGAAGTAATGGACTTAACGAAACAGGAAAAGAAGAAAAAACAAACTAGAAAGTGTTTTGTAAACCGGTGAAGCTGAAGAGCTTGATGTATGCATAGACGACTTCATATCTTTATAACTGCCTTTCCCATATATTCTAATGATAGTACGAGACCAATTCCATAAATAGCTAGGACTTGATGTCAGGATCTTGCAGTGTTCATTCATTACTCAGCAAATACCATTTACTATTAAACAAAATACTCTTTTAGGTACTGGGTAATGCAGTAATGCATTCTCAGTAAGAGCAATGCAATCTCAGTCCTCAGGGTCTTATTGGTCTAGTGGATAAGATAAGTATTAAGAAAATTATTATAAATGTAACACATGTGATAAAAGGGAAATCATAAGGTTCTATGGGAATTGCTCACTTAGTCTGCGGAAGGAGGCTGGAGCATTAGAAGATCACCAGATGAAGGGGAGGTGGAAGAAGAGTTACCTGGCATTTTTTTACATTGCTTTCAACCACTGTATATTTCTTGTTTCAAATATTATACAAGAAAGTTTCTGGTCCATAAAAAAATGTTGGATGGAATATGAATGTGCATATTGATTCATATTTAAGAATTATTTTGTGATCTTAAAATTCTGGTAAAGCATAACAGGGAAATAGATATTCAAATGGCCTGAGTCAGCTGTCTATAAACCATCTCATGAAGACAGGTTTTCAGACTGGCTAGCAGTGCACAGTTGACTCATGCTGGGAATTCTATGCATCAGAGCTTCTCTTCCATTAGCAATTCGTTTCTCTATCTTTGCAGCTAAGGAATCAGAAAGAACAGCTTACTTCCCACCAACTTCAAAAGGAGCCTGGGCCTGATATCTCTGCAGCTGTCAGTGTTGCTTTCTTTATATCATCCACGTGTTGTGTGTAGGACTCCCATGACTCAAGAGATGTCTCTACCATCAGGCTAAATGATGTTTAAGCTTTCTTTCAGCCATAACATTCATTTGCACAATTCTAAAGCCACAATCCAGGCACTATTTTTGTTCCTAACATACAACACTGTGTTGTGATGAAGAGCCTGTCCTGCCCTGCAACTTGGGTCTGAATCCTGCTCAGTGATCCAGGGCCGGTTCAGTAACTTTTCTAGGTTCCATTTCTTCAACTGTAAAATGGGGAATATAATGGGATCTACCACAACAGAGGGTTGTAGTAGGTGAGAGTTAACAGGGATGATACAGGAAGAGTACTTAGCACCATGACTGGTACAGTAGCACTCAGTAGATGTTAGTTCTTATTATGTTTAATACTGAGAGTGTGGTGAAGAGCTACAGAGCCTCTTTCTTCATCCTTCAAACCCATCCATGATTTTCAAGGCTATTTTTCAAGTTCAAGCTGCCCTAGCTCTTGAGCCCACTCCTACTGTTAACAGCACATTGAGCGAGAGGGGGAGAAGTGGCATGATGCCACGTCTTCAGAATGTGTGCCAGGCACCACCAAGGGCCAATTTTCTGATGTCTCAATCTGTTCAGCAGGACTCTGCCACGTGCCAACTTTTACTAAGCCATGAAAAGATTTAGAGTTTATGGTGAAGTAAAATGTTCGACAAAGGAGAATTCTGCCTTTTGTTGCACTGTGGAAATGGTATTTTAAAGACTTCTAATTTCAAATGTTATCTTTTTCTGTCTGGAGGCATGATTAGACTGAGAGAAATTGTAGAGGCATTGGACAGAACATCTCCCAGTTAGAATTTTCCTACTAAATTCTAATCAGAAGGACATGGATATATGAAAGAACAGTAATGATGCAGAATTTCAAAATAAGGGAGAAAATGGATATACTCGTAAATTACAATTGGTTGTAAGGTGGTTGAAATCCTGGGGATTTAGTGGTCCATTTCATCGAAGGGTCCAGGAAATGTGTTGATTTCAGGCTTGGCTAGTTCAAGTTGCTCAAATATTTTCACCAGGACTTGTTCTCTCTCCATCTTCCAGCTCAGTTCTGCTATGTTTTGGCTTTATCTTCAAGGAGATTTTTCCTGAGTAGTGGTGGCTAAGAAGTCCACTAGTAATTCTAGGCTTGAATTTTATTATTTCTCAACCCAAGCAGATTAAGAACACTTCTATTTTATATCATGCCATGGGATTCTGTCCTTCTATAAATTCCACTGAGGCCAAGTGACATAGAGCTTTGCCCGGCTGGGCTCAGGCCACAGACCATCCCCTTGAGCCCAAAGGAAGTATTAAATTCAAACTTCACACACTAAGAATAGGGGGAAGGTTGGTTGGCCCAAAGAAAAGTGTGTTTGCAAGAGGAGGCATTCAAAAGCAGCAGATCTTATTCCAAACAAGGATTTAGGCTGAAGAAAGCCATTAACACACACCATATAAGGTTTAGATGAATACCTTAGTGAAACAGCTGGAAAAATCAGGTGTTAACCATGATGAATCACTTTGTTGTTCCCTTTTCTTTAGCAAAGTCCCAAGTGTATGTTCATCTAGCAAGCCCTGCCTCTGTTGAATTTTTACTTTGTGCCTGGTGTTGAGCTGGAAGCTGAGCACAAGGAAAGAGCAGGACCAAGGAAAGAGCAAGACCCTCCTGGAAGTCTAGGCCAGTGTCTGGCTAAAAGCTGAAACATGCTACAACTTTGTTATATTTCTCTTCAACACAATTTCCATATTGTTATTCTTCCTGAATAAACCATGGACCTGCTTCCTTCCCCTTTGAAAGCTGATGGCTCACTCTCCAAGTTCCTTTGCTGGAAGGCATGTTATGAAACGGGATGTACCATCAGAGACATAGGTAAGAAATCTGAACTGCATGGCCTCACATAAACCCCACTAGGTCTCTGTCAAGGGCGCCTTTCCCCTTTAACAGGTGTAAGGACAAAAGGCCCATTGTCCTTAGGAGTCTATAGGATAAATAAAAAGAACATGTCCTTGCTGGTTAATCTACTAGTGATAAAGAGTATTGTTTTATCTTCTGCCATCTCCACGGTTCCACGGGATGGGTTCTATTGTGACACAAAGTCCGCTTTGTTTTTCCAACCCAGTGAGACGTTTAAATTGACCTTTTATACATTCCACAGTTGTCACACCTGAGCACTGAGCTGGTATTATGCACTGAGAAGATTATCATTTTTTTTTCCCACAAGGGTACTATGATCTACAGAGATGCTATGACTCTAAAGAAACCATGTGGTTCTCTTTTGCTGAAAAAAAAAAGTTTTTGAGCAGTTTTAGGTTTACAGAGAAATTGAGCAGAAAGTAGGGTTTCCATTTACTCCCTCACCCTGCAGCCAACCTGAATTTCCTGTTAGTCACATTTTACATTAGTGTGTTATGTGGGATATTAAAATTGATGAGCCATTATTAATACATTATTATTAACTGAAATCCATTATTTACATTAGGGCTTACTCTTTACACTGTATATTCTATGGGTTTTGATGAATGTATAATGACACGTGTTCACCATAATAGTATCACACAGAGCAGTTTCACTGCCCTAACAATCTCCTGTGCTCCACCTATCACACTCCCTTACTGTGAGTCCCTGTCAACCATGGATCGTTTTACTGTCTCCATGTTTACCTTTTCCAGAATATCACAGTGGGACTCATACAGTATGTAGTCTTTTCAGATTAGTATCTTTCACTTAGCAATATGCATTTAAGTGTTCTCCATGTCTTTTTGTGGCTTGATAGCTCATTTCTTTTCATTACTGAGTAGCTTTTGCTTAATATTTAAAGCTTTTGGTGGATAAAGGCAGTATAATTACCCCCACTTTTAACTTCCCCCTATACTGGCATCTTCATAATTGTGGGAGATTACTAGTTATCAGCTAAGTTTTAAAAAGTGGGCTTATTGTATTGTATAGAGTTATCTGAAAGAATAAAACACAGAACAACTTCAAGTACTCTCTGTAAGGCTGGAGAAATAAAAAGAAAATTCTAATATCTCAATCACAGCCCAACTAGAGGTCATTCAGGCTAAAGGCAACATTGATATTCTTGGCAGTTTTACCCAGAAGAGTTTATATCCATATAATTAGTGTTTTTCCTAGAATAAATGATTCCCTGATTTTTTAAAATCTCCTCTTAGCATTGAAGTTTCCACTTACTTGATTGGTAATAACATTTATTTTTAATACATGAATCAAACCTTTTTCTTCTTTATTTATGTTTCCTAAACAGAATAAGAACCCACTTAGTCCACAAGAAGAGTGATAGTGGAGGAGTTTCCACTTACTTCTCTGGTATTTGATAGTTGTAAAGGGTACAGGCTTTAGTTTGAGGGAGTGAGGGTAGTGTCCCGACTCTGCCCCTTACTAGCTGTGATTTTTTTTAACCAGTCATTTCTCTTCTCTTGGACTCAGTTTTCTCTTCTGTCAATCACAGCTAATAATAGGGTCTCCCTTGTAAGACTGTTACGGATATGGAAGGAGACATCCTTGGAAAACATTAAACAGTTTTAACAAAAAAAATTTCCTCCAACCTCATCCCAGCCACACCAGGCAACTGGCCTGTGTATAAAGGAAATATTGAATACAGTGTAGGTGCTCATTAAATTCTTCCTGACTGATCAAGGGGGCAAAGGGAGGGCAAATCTTATCACACGTGGGCTCTCAGAGAGCACAGTCAAGGAAGCCAACTTAATTGGGGTCAGACATGATGGAAGAGATTAGGTACCCTGTGCAATCTTATGGAACCAAGGACACTACTTCTAGTACCTTTTGGCTCTGCTCCTGCAGAGATATGGCTACTGCTAATAACTCACTTTCTTTTCTTCCACCCCCCCCCCCCGCCCCGGAAAGCCCATTTCCTGAGCAAGTGAAATAACTTATCATTTAATAGTTATTAAGATCCAATTGTGCAAGAAGTCTCGATCTCACACATGAGAGCTAACTATACACTGCAGAAATCATTTTTTGTCTTACTTTTACTTTTTACTCACTTTCATCATTTGGTGGAGGAAAACTCCCTTGCCAAAGGCAGGGTAAATAAACTCAGACACATCCTGTCTCTGTTACATCTTTATTTATTCATAAACTGTCAAACATACAGATGAAAATCCACTAAACCATGCTTGAAGCAGTTATATGAAGGCCAAGTGAGTCAGAGCATAAAAGCTTGCTGTTAAAGGAAGATAGTACCTAAAATAATACCAACCTAGCTCTATGAGATGACACGAATAAAAATATTAAAGATACCAACAAAAGATGACCAACCGTCATAATTAGGAATGGACTCAATTGTGTAAAATAACATAATGAAAAAAATAACAGTAACAGCAGTGTGAGGAAGTACCATAAAGTTAGTGGAAAAGTGATAAAGCTTAGTGGTTAAGAATATAGACTTGGGAATGAGAGTGGATTTGAAACCTGGCTCCACTTTTTATCTTTTAACCTTTAACTAGCCAACTCATTTAACTACTCCAAACCTCATGTTCCTTATGTGTAATATAGTGTAGTATCTATCTATCTTAGAGGATCATTTCTGGAAGGCTTGGTGAGGTAAATATAAAAGTGCTTGATAATGTTTGGCTCAGATAGACTTTCAATAAGAGTTGGCTGTTACTTTTAGCATGTTAATAAGGATTGTGAATCAAGAGGCACCTAGCATGCAGCATTGCCCCAATTTTGCCATATAAAACCTTTTATTCCAGAACATTCCATGAGGTTAATGTTCTGCAGAAAACAATTTGAGAAATGCTGCTTTAAAATAAACAAAACCAAAGATTCTGGAAGGTGAATATTTATCTTGAATATTTTTGTTAGAAAGTTAAGTTTTAAAGTGGTGCTTGTGGTTATTTCTGTAACATTTTGGGCATCAGGTTTTGGGTCAGGAAGGTTTCCTCGAGGCCATCTTCATTTCAGTGAAAAAGCTGATTTCATTTACATCATACCAATCACAATAGCTTTTCCGGGACCCAAATAGAAGCAAGGACTGCCTGCTCACATTGGTTGCAAGCTGTGTAAAGTCTTCTCTTTTCGCCTATATCCTGCTAGTAGGCCTCTGCCTACCACACCCTGACCCTGGGTCAGAATTTCCTTTGTGTCCCATGAACACAGAAGCCATCACCTACCCCTTAGGGAGGCACTGTGAGCCTGGAAGAAGTATCTTGAGCCTCTCTGGAGAAGAATAAACTACATGCAAGGGTATGGATGTTTTATGATCTGTTAGAGATGGATAATACAAGGTGCAGACTTGCAGCTTGACATTTTTCTTTTTTCAAAGCAAGGAAGCTCAGCAGTGAAATCCATTTTCCACAACTCCCAAAGTGGTTTTGCAATAAATCTGTGAATTTAATCAGCCTCCTCTGTTGAGGCAATCTCCCCTAATTGGGTTCCTGTGAGGGACGATAGACATGATGACAAAAATACTTCATCTCTGAATAGGAAGCCAGAGTCTCATCAAGAATACTGATAATAAAGCTCCCGTCTCCCAAAGAAATGGGGGCATGGGCCTCCTGGGCAACTCCTGGCACCAGTCTCACCCTCTCTCAGGTAATGTTTGTCTTTTAGTCCATCATTCTTTCTCCTCCTTCTTGGCCAGCATCAAGAAAATTAAAATCCCCAAATGAAAACAGTGTCTCCAGCACCATATTGGCCAATTGACTACTAAGTATGCTTCTAGACATTTTCCAGAAGATTACAATACAGTAATGGGGATTGCATTAGAAATTAAAACAAAGATGGAACACAGAGTCCAAACAACATGAGCCTGTTTCTTTTCTCTGTCTCTGGTAGTCAAGATCCACTCCTGTCAATCTTGGCAATAATAGTGGCATTTGGAAGGGCCCGTGTCAGGAATGTAATGCACACAGCTGTTGGCTTCAGCTGGCAAAGCAACCTTGTGAAAAAAGTGGGTAATGGAGCTCGATGCCTCATGTTCCCAGTTATTGGGCAAATATGAGAGAGAGAGAAAGAGAAAGATTTCAATATTGGAGGCAAGCCTTTCTCTGAAGGGGTTAGAGAACAATAGCAGATTCAACCTGGATTTTTTCATCCTGGAAAATGAGAGAAGCAAAGCATGGTAACTGAATTAGAAGTGGAGGAGTAGAGGAAAGGGAAGAATTTCATAAGGATGTCGTCTCTCTCAGCCCCATCAAGCTTAGCCTGACATTCTCGCACCCTCTCCATTCTCTGCATGTGAGAGCATTTCCACAGGTCCTCTCACCCCTTGTGGCCATTAGCGGTCAACAGATTATCTTGGTGATAAACACAATAACTCACCTGTGGTCAGAAGACACAGGGCCAAAACTGGAGGAAGAATTGTGAAAAATGCCATATTCCCTGAGAATCTGGCACAAACACTCTCTGGAATAACAAAAGAGCTAGTGTGCTTTAGCCCCTCTAGCTGCAGGCCCTCACTAACCTGTGAATAGGGGCACAGATGGGGCAGAAATGCAATAAAATCCTAGGTTCCCTAGTTTCAGTCCTGAGTTGTGGTTTCTCCTCTTCCTCCCACTGGAGAGCTTCAGCATGAACTACTCCCAAAATCAACAGTAAAATTTAACCACCGCTCCTTGCAGGAAAGGAAGAAATCTTCATCCTTTGGGGGAATTTTCTTTTGGTGCAAGCCTTGCTGACTTTGGCATGCTTCTCATGCACACATAAGCTGTGGGGGTTTCCAGATGATCCTCCTGTGTAGACCAGGGCTCTCAACAAAGTGTGGTCCCTGGACAAGAAGGATCAGAATCACCTGTGAACTCATTAGAAATGCAAATTCTTGGTATCTGGGAATTCTGCCCAGCAATCTGTTTTAATGAGCCTCCAGGTGATTCCAACACACACTTAATTTTGTGAACCACTGATAGAGGTTAATTATTTCTCCAGAATTCCTTACATTTTTATGCCTGTGTGTTTGCTCCTTCCATTCCCTCTGTTTGGCATGCTTCTTTCTTTTCTTCCTGGCAGGCTCCTGTTCAGTCTTTAAAGCCCTCCAAAAACTACCCTCTCTTATTTGTAAGTCTCTCTGACAGCATCCTCTCCACCTAAGTAGAATTAATTGCTCCTTATTTGTATTCTGACAACACTTAAGGCAGCTAGTAGTACGTTATATTACTCTCATCATATATCTTTTTTATACCAGACTGAGAGAGTAGGAAAATGTCTCATTCAGCAAATATTTTGTAAAAGTATCATGAACCTATCATTGTGTTAGCTCTGGTAATACCAGAATAATATAATAAAAATCTTAATTAAAAAGTGGGGCACTGCCTCATTTACTTAATTCATCGTTGCATGTCAAATGAGATTTCAAATCCATGGCTTAAAATCTCACCTCTGACATGTGCTAGCTGTATAACTTCAGGCAAGTTATTTAAATTATTTGAATCTCATTCATAGTAGGGAAATGCTTAATAATATGTACCTCAGTGTTTACAGGAAGATTAAATGAGAAATATGTGTACAATACTCAGCACAATACCTGCTCAGAGTAGGCACTTAGTAAATGCTAGTTGTTATTACTAATTATGTTAATATTAATATCATGAACATCCCATCACTAACATCTCACATTGTGCCTGGTACAAAGAATGTGAGCTTAAATGTTTGTGAAGACTTTAAAAACATCAAGGCTCTAGACTTATCTACTATACTTCCGGGGTTACTTGACATTCATATAACGAGCAAATCTGACTTTACATAAAATGTTTCATTAGATATGCAAAAAGGTGCACAAGACTTTTGCACTGCCTCCATTAGTTGGCCAATGCAAGTATCGATCTCCTGCTTGACTTATTTCAAAGTTGTGTTAGGTCAATTCACCCTCCACTCCACTCACCCCTCCTTTAAACTGTGATCGATTCTCAAACTTGATTTCACATTAGAATCACCTGGGAAGCTGAAATAAAATCTAATGCCTGTGTCTGACTCTCAAAGACTAAGATTTAATTGATATGATGCTTGGTCTAGGCATTGGAACTCCCAGGTGATTCCAATGTGCAGCTGTAGTTTCTACCCACCATGTCAGAAAACCTACACAGAAAATAAATGGTGGCTCATGATGAATAGTTAGGTAAGTATAAAGTTTTTGCCATTTTTCATAAAAATATGGCGACACTGCTGCTTATGGCATGAGGGTAGTAAAACAAATAAAGGGTCACCAGAAATGTTTTCAGTATTGTAACATACAAGATGGGTAGGAATTTCCGGAATAGAATGATACCAATATATCAGGGGCATCAGGAACAGCATATCGGTGATGCTTGTAGCTGATACACTACCCTTAACTTTCAATTTAGTCTCTCAGTCTACACAACTCACCCCTTGTGTCCTCACTCTGCAAACTAACTTCATCCATCAACAACACCCTGAAGGATGTAGGAGGGTTCCCTTCATGTCATCCTAGACTTTTAGCTGCTGAAACTCCTGACAGACATCTTGAGACTGCTATTCTCTCTGGTACAATTTAGAGATTGTTTTACAGAGCTGTCCAGGAGCTCCATGGATTAACACTCCTATTCCTGACTCCCCATCAATCTCCAAGTGCTTCCCTCTCCTTGACATTGTTTTTCTGATAAAGCAGCCCAAGTATGATGGCAACAGGGTGACTTCTTGGGACAGGGTTCCAGGTCACCAGAGCAAAACTCACAGCTGTGACAGAGAGCCACATTAATCTATAACAAAGTGTCTGGATGGCAGAGTTTATTTCAATAGTAATTCTATAGGAGAGGTACTGATGAATTCTAAAAGATAAATAATGCTAAAATAGCTAATGGGAAAAAATTAAACAATAAACAAGCATATGGTAGACTTTACATTAAAAAGAATTCCTTTTAACTATGACTTCAAGAACTACAGCTATTAAGCAGCCAAGTTTTCTTTAAGTTATGCTTATAGATAAACACTATCTCGCTGTTTATTCTTTACTTTTTCTCCTTTTCCCTTGCTCCTCTCCCCATTTCTTTCTTTCTTCTTCCTTCAGCACTTTCAGAAACAGGGAAACGTACCATGGTACTGGCCAGGAAAGTGGAAAAGGGAGAGGGCACCTAATGCTTCTTGACAGTAGCCCACATGCCAGGCACATCATGTAACAAATCTCCTTTAATCCCCACAAAATGGATATTATATACCTATTGTCTTAGAGATTAGTAAAATGAGGCTTAGATAATAAAATACAATTTTCTCAAGGAGGCATAACTAGCAAGTGTGAGTGCCAGGATTCAAATTCTGAGCTATATAATTCCAAAGCCCAGTTTCTTCTCATTACACAAGGCTTGGCTGAGCTGGGAAATGCTCTCTTCCAAGTAATCAATGATATTATGTTTGTTGTGTCTGTAGATGGGGAAAATGGCTGCACTTGGGCCCCTTGGCTCACCTGCTTAGACAAGATCATCAGGACGCCTATTATTTCAGCTTGGATCTCTATCTTGTACCCTGACCCCAGGCATCCTCTTCCTAACATGTGTCCATGCCTGTGACGCCAAGGGAACCCAAAAAGTTAGGGGAGGGGACACCATGGCCACAGGAGTAGAACCACTCAAAGGATTAATTCTACAGATTCTTCAGCTTCTTTCTTTCTCAGGGCAGACATTTCTTAAATCTGTAGGAGACAGAAGGGAGAGAGTCAAAGACAGGAGAGTCCCAGGTAAGTAAGACACTATATGAAAATATCCAGTAGCAAATTCAAATGCTATTTGTTAATTCTAAGCTCTCAGATCTTGCCAGGTAAATGCATTGGACAGAAGGGAGGACCCAATGGAGTAAAATGTGCATTGCTTCTGGATAGTCCCATTTCTGCCCTTGGGAGCGGAGGACACTGCAGCAAAGAGAATTTTGAAACTGGGTCCCACAAAATGTGTAAGATTGAACACAGGCAAATGAACCACTCATTGACTCTCTAGGAGTTCCTGTATATTACTAGCCAATGATAGATGAGCTTTACCATTCAAAAATGGGAATCAATTTTAAAAATAATAACCTTTCATTAAAAAGCTAGTCTGTTATTTTTGCAAGGGTCAACTGGGTACCATGCATATTATTATATAATCCCTTTGGGCTGTTGGAATGGGACTGGTTTGGTCCTATTACAGGAGAAGTGATTTTGATGTTTCTTTTTTCCTGTTTCTGAGGTTGTGCTGGACAAGCAGGCATTCAAATTTTGCAATTCTAACTAAAATGATACCCCTTCTTCATGGTTTAGGGTTGTTTTTACAGGAGTGGGCATAGAATGTGTTTCTGTCTTCTCCGGAGAATATTTTAAGATGTAAAGTGTCTGAAATAAATTATTCAACTGAGGCCAAAATAGTCTTCTGGAAAAAATCATATGCGAATAGGAAATAAGAGCAGTCTGGCTGAGGCTGAAAAAAGTTAAAATGCAGCTGGTTTTTAGAAATGGTAATATTTGTAATAATGTTTGTATTGGGAATGTAATGACACCTGGAATTGTGGAAGAGAGCACTTGCTTTGCCCAGGAAATTTAGTGATTGTCTTTTTTCCCCCTTCTCTTCCCTTCGCTTCCCCTCTCCACCTCTCCCTTCCCGTCCCCTCCCTTCCCTTTCTTTTTTATTTCCTTTTTCCTCTCCTTCCTCTCCCTCCCCCACTCAGTACTTCTAAAACATTTATGAGCATATGAATTACCTGGAGATTTTGTTAAAGTACATGTTTAGATTATATAGTTCTAGAGTGAGGCCTGAGGGTCTGCTACCAGGTTAGGCTGCAGTTCCTGGTCTGCGGGTCATACTTTGAGTAACAAGTGCTAGAGGAATTTCAGATAAATTATATAATAGTTTGTCAAGCTAGTAAATTAATTAGTTCATTCCTTTGATAAGTATTTATAGAAAGCTGCTTTGCGCTGGACACTGAGCCAGGTGTTGGGGATAAAATAATGAGCATAACAGATCCCCTTCTCTGTCTTTATTGAGTTTAGAGCCTACTGTATGTGCTAAACATTAATCAAATAATCACATATTTAATATAATATTGCGACTATATTAAGTCCAGTGAAGAAGTAACGAGAACTTAAAATGGAGTGCGTTCATTAGTGAGTCAGAAAAGGCATCGCTAAGGAAGTGATATTGAGTTGAGCTATGAAGATAATAACGATAGTCATTATGTTATAATAGCAAGCAGCTGACCATTATAAGCCTTTATATTGGCCTGGTACTTTACTTTTTCTGCGCACTATCTCATTTAATCCTCATAGCAGCCTTGTAAGAAAGGTGCTCTTATTGTTCAATTTTCCAGAAGAGAGAACTGAAACTCAAGAGAACTTGCTCAAGGTCACATTACCGGTACACAGAAAATTCATGGCCCAAGTGCAAGTCATACATATTCTCAATGACTTCACTTAACTGCTTCCATTTATCTTCTAGGACATTAACTAGGGAGACCTGAATCAATTCAATCAACTGAAATGGCAACTTTGCTTCTTGCTGTAACAATAGGCATGGAGGGACCTGTTTTGCTCCTGCTGATGTGATGCAGCAGGGAAAGCTCTGAGCAAGAATCCGGAAATGTGAATTTGGGTTTTAGCTTTGCCAATAACTTACTGTGGGCTTAGTCAACACTCGTTACAGCTACCACTTTTCAAGTACCTACTGTGTGCCAAATACTTAACATATGATTATCTCAAATTTTCAAGATAATTTTGTAAGATCAGAGTCAATGTATTAATATCTACATTTTACAGGTGAGAAAACTGAAGGTGGAGAAGCTAAAGTGTCACAATTTGTAAGAGGCTGGGTATAGACGTGAGATGTCAGTTAACCTAGTGCAAAAGTTCTCAGAGCCTGTGGACCTGTCATAGTGCCAAAGGCCTTTTGGCCTTTTTGGAGGGCTATGCGGTCAAAACTATTTGCATAATGACACCAAGACATTACTTACCTTTTTTATTATGTTGACATTTGCACTGATGGCTCAAAAGCAATGGTGGATAAAGCTGTTGGTGCCTTAGCAAAATATTTAATTTTTTATTAGTGATGTTAATTATATAAGCTGATGTAACATTTTCCCCAGAGATATTATATGAGGACTTCTGATAAACAGTCACATAAGACAAAGTTTCAGAAGATATAAACATAACTGGAAGCTAATGTCTAGAGATACATGTCATATGAATTATCATAAAGGCCTCTGGGACAATAACCTAAAAGTACTTTCTGCCTATAACACAATTTGATCTTTCAAACAAAAATTTGAGCTTGTCGGCTTTTCCATTCTTAAAGTATTTTTAAAATAAGAGTGATGATATTAATGAATCTGTTTAAATTTTTTTTGGAAGATCTGCAAAACTCAGTGAACTACTATCTTCCAAACATCTAATGCTGTAAAAAATTATACAGAAATAAAAGAACCATTGAAATTACAAAATAGACCCATAGATTTCACTATGAGGGTGAAAAGTTCATTGATATCATTCCAGATTCCACATTACAACTAACATTTATGAACATAGTTTGTGTTGAGTTTTGTGAACTATCAAAGAACAGCTATAATTATCTGAAAAAGCTATTAAACTTTTCTAGTTGTGTATCTGTGTGAAGCTAGATTTTTTTCATACCCTTTAATCAAAACAACATATAACAAATTAAAGGCAGATTTGATCCTCAAACTTTCTTATTAAGTCAGACATTAAATGTAAAATAATGCTACTCTTTTTGCCAAATGTTTTCTGTTTTGGAAAATATAATTATTTCTCTTAAGATATAACATTTATGTTTAACATATAATGAGTTTATCATTTTTTTGAATGAGTTAATGAAGAAATATTTTTAAATTTCTTAGTTTTGATATTGAATACAAAAAGTATTGATAGGTACAATATACACAAACAAAGCTGTTTAGAGTCCTTAATATTTTTTAGTAGCATAAGGGTGTCCTGAGACCAAAAAGCTTGAGTGCTCCTGGCTTGCCTAGTGCATAAGAACATGGACTCTGGGGCCAGTCTGCCTGGGTTCCAACCACCATCTCCTAAGGCATGAAAGGGCCTTAGGAAAATTATTCCCACCTTCTCTGCCTTAGTTTTCCCATCTCTGTAATAGGAATAAAAAAAAATAGTTCTTATTTCCTAGGGTTATTGTGAATATTAAACAAGTTAATATAAGTAAGTGCTGAGAACGCTGCCTGACAGTGTTAGCTTCTGTCTCATTCTGGGGTCAATGTTCTTTCTATTAGATTCACTTTTCTGAGCATCACTTTCCTCATTTCTGAGATTTATTATTAAAGGGCATTAGCTTAGCCATTGCATGCTTATGCAAATGTATTTCCTACTGATTAAAAATATAATAGAGTAAGACTCTAGCTAGAAATAGTGCCAGCCTAGAAAACAATGCTATTTATCCTCTGAGTGAAGGTTGAATGCACTATATAGAAAAGGAAGTTATTTTAAAAGCATAACTCACTCTGCTATAGTTAGAGCTGAACTTAGTTATTTTTAGAATTTACTGGCTCTAATCAAGTATTTTGATTATGAATGTTAGCATTGCCATCATGCCAACAGGCATCAAGTTGCATTCCATTTTCCAGCAAGTGTTTGTAGACCCCCTTCTGTGCCATCAGTACTCTTCTACATGTGGGAATGTCACAGACAAAAGCAAATGATAGCAGAAATATATATTTTGGGGGTGTCTATGAGAGGAAAGACAAATAATAAACAAGAATATATTGTATATCAGTTGATAATAGGTACAATGAAGAAAGGTAAAGCAGGGAGGGAGAGAGGGGAGAGGGCACGTGATGTGAATGTGGGTTGTAGTTTTCATTAAGGTGATCAAGAAGGCTACACTGCAGAGGTGATTTTGGAGTAAAGACCTGAGGGAGTGAACCATGTGGATATCTGGACAAAATAATTCCAGACAAAGGGAATCACAGGTACAAAGACATAACAAGAATCTTCTTGGTCTGTTATAAGAACAATAAGGAGGCCAGTGTGGCTGGAGTTCAGTGGACAAGGCAAGAATAGAAATGTAATCAGAGAAGTGAGGGATACAGACAACAAAGGGTATTAGTGGCCTTTACACACTGATTTGGAAAGCCATTGGGGACTTTTGAGAAGAAACATGACATGATCTGAACTTAATTTTAACAAAAGCAGAGACCAACTAGGATATTATTATAATAAATATGGCAAGACATTCTGATGGCTTGGGTCAGCATTGTAGCAATGGAGGTCATGATACATAGTCCAGATCTGAATGTATTTTGAGGCTAGAGCCAACAGGATTTGCTAATGGATGGGATGTATGGTTTGAGAGAAAGAACAAATTCCAAGATCACTCTAAAAAGCATAAATGACTGGAAGGATGGAATTTCAATAACTGAGATAGGAAGACTAAGGAAAAGGCAGATTTGGTGGGAGTTATGGGGAAAAGACCAGAACTCTGGTTTGAATATGTTAATTTTGGGATGACTTCTAGGCATCTATATTTCTTTTCTTTCAAATACACTCAAAGATGATCCCAGGCAATAAAAGGTGACATATTGTTAAGAATCGCTAAAACAAACAAACAAATAAATGAATGAATAAATAAATAAATAAATAAATAAATAAATAAATAAATAATGAAGGTGGTGCATTTCTTTCTTGGAAAAATAAAACCTGAAAAGTATATATTAAGAGTTTTTTTTTTTTTTAAATGTCATTCTGGTGCAGTTCCAGAACTAAACACCCTATGCCAGGTGCGGTCTTATTAAAGTTTTGAAAGAAAAGACTATCTGTCTTGAGAAACAATGCCTTTTTTTACTTGTTAGACTAAAAATAGCTTAGCTCTCATCCCCAGAGTACAAAGATCTCTCACTGGCCATCCACTCATGCCCATGTGGGCTTGACAAGTGAATTTTCAAGGCACCTACCTGTCCACCAGTCAAACTACATCTGTGTTGTAGATTGAGTTTAATTTTTCATAGCTCTTTTTGCTTTTCTCAGAAATGTAACTTTCTCTACTGCATCCTTCCCCTCTCACTGATGCTATTGCTAAATCTGGCTGCCTAATTCATTGTCATTAATAGTAAAAGCAGTGTTGGCCAGTTTAATATCATCTGCAGATTTCATAAAAGTGCTATTTGTACTTTTGCCCAAATATTTCCAAAGCATGTTCAGTAATGTGGATAATTATCTTTTAATTAATATAAGGGAAAGGTCATTTCTTTTTCTTTTTTTTTAAGGGCAAAAATGGACATGCTTCCTTTTGTTGATTTTAATAGTTTGCTCAGAAAACAGAGAAGAAAAAAGGAGCAGGGATAGACTTTTTTGATGAGGATACCAGTCTATTTGTGGATTGGGGAAAATTGGCCAGAATCTTAAGTGATGTTCCCTGTCTATACTATGCCACACATATTTTCAAAACAAAGAGGAGCAGGAAATGCAGATTTCATAACCTAAAATCTCTTTAGCTTCATCAGATGCCAGTAAGCAAATGCAATGGCAGAAGAACACTAATGTGTTTTGACACAATAATCATGCCTACTTCTCCTTAATGAGCCAAGTTGGGGTTTTCCAACCATATAGAGGGAGGGCAGGGCTGTCAAACCACCAGATGTGCCCTATACTGGCAAGGAGCATTTACTTAATGGACTTTCTAAACACTTGTCTACATGTCAGTGATGATGCGCACATGACACCTCTCAGCTTGAGAGTTGCTCTTGTGTGCAGACAATTTTCATGGAGTCATGGGATAGGACTTGGAAAGGAATTTTCAACTGGGAATATACTTCATGGCACAGCTGCAGAATGGAATTCACTTTCCGCAACTATGTGAATACATGGAGTAAGTCCATTCTATTTTACTTCTGCAAAGCTGGCCAACTGAGCTGCTTTCTTTTTCTCTACTCAGAGCTGAAAGATGTCTCTTTAATGTTTTTGAAGTAACCATTGCCAAATCTCTTTGATGATTTTTGTACTGTTTCTCTCAACTAGGATATTTCTTCTGTTTTAGCCTAGGTAATTCCCCATCTTAAGGATTTTGTGGCTAATGTATGAGGTTTTTTTTTTTTTTTTTTTTTTTTTTCCTAGAAACGGATGTCAACTTGAGTTAGCCGAATCAAAAAATGAGGTTGTAGTACAGAGATGCAGATGTGTTGCAATGGATTTGTGAGCAGGAATGCAGTGAGGGTTCAGAAAAGATGAGAATAGTGAACTGGAGGGATGGCCAGAATCAGCAAGTACACACTCTTCATCTCTGCTTGTATCTGTACATCTGCTGCTGCTTTTTTTTTTTTTTTTTTTTTTTTTTGTCTCAGCAGACTCATCTTCCCTGTTCCTCATTCCTCACGGTAGTAAAAGATGCCCACCCACAGCTCCCAAGGCCACATGTTGCAGTTCTAGGCACATGGAATGACTGAATCAATTCCATCCTCTAACTCTCTGCTTTAATTCCAGAGTCTTGGAGCAAATCGACCTAGCTCACTTCAGGCTACCGCCCCTGGTCTAGTATGGCTTCTATCAGCCCATTGCTTGGGGTTAAGTGAAAATTAAGAGAATGATTGTAAACAGTTCAGAAACTCAAAAAAAGTCTACTATTGTTGCTGGAGAATGCTCAAAGACATGAATTTGGATAAGAAAAAAATAGGATGCTAGAAAGGAAAATCCTAATCTTATTTTTCCTACAGGGTAGGAAATAGTATTCTAAACACTTTCACCCCTAAAGAAACTGTCAAGTGATCCTCAGGAGCAGCTTAGCAGATGGGCTGAAAAGATCAGCAGGCTCATTATAAGTTTTCAACACCTTGAAAACATCAGGCTTGGCTCTCGCTACCTCACGCATTATTCAACCACAATGTATCTTTCCTCTGAATGTGTTATGTGCTAGAGGAGAAATAATGTTCCATCTGTATTTAGCAAACACATTTCAAGTACTATATTAAAACTAAAGGGAAGAGTGTAAAACCTGATTGTCTTCTTGACTTGTATTATTAGACTCTGACACATGGACAAATATCAATTCGCAAGGATTCCATTTAATTAGTTTTGTGAATGTTTTCTGAACATTTTCAGTATACCAAATGCTCTGTTAGGCAGTTATAGTTAAGATATTTTGGTTATAAGTATCTGAAAACTTTACATATATGTATATATATACACATACATATATGTATATATACATGTATATATAAAGTATGTATATATGTATATATATGTGTACATATATATACATATATGTATATATATGTATATATACGTATACATATATACGTATATATACACACACACGTATATATGTATATATGTATATATACATATATATGCGTATATATACATATGTATATATATATGTGTGTATATATATACGTATATATACATATATACATATGTGTATATATACACGTATATATGCATATATATGTATACGTATATATACGTATATATGTATATGTATATATATACACGTATATATACGTATATATACGTATACATACACATATACATATATACATGTATACATATATATACGTACATATATATGTATACGTATATATGTACGTATATATATATATAAACTTATATATTTGGAAAAACTGGACTAGCATTGGCTAAATGAGGCTGTTCAAGCAAATGTCATTAAGATTAGGCCTCTGCCTCTTTTTACTCCAGTTTCTTCTGCATCTACTTCGCTGCTACACAGGTTCCCTCTGTATGATGGCTCTAGATTTTATGTTGTCTGATTCAAATCTAAGGGAAAAAATAGAAAAGAGAAAAAGATTCTTCCCCTCTCCCCTTCCCGCCACTTCTTTCTCTTCTTCATTCTAGCAAAAGTCCAAGGATTAGCCTTGACTGGCCGTGATTGGTCATAGACCCATTCCCAAGCTGATCACTGAGTCCAAGAGGAGGTGGTACTTTGACTGGCTGAGCCTGGGTCACATGGGTGCTATTGGAGTTGGAAGAGATATGGTTCCAAACTAACCAGAGGGATGGAGAGTAGGGGAGGGGTCATTCCCCAAAGAAAACTCAGGTCACTGACACCCAAAGAAGGAGGAATAGATGCCGAGAAGGCAAATCCCACAAATATCTACTGCATAGGATAAAGAACAATGAAAAACACATACAACTTACTACTATAAAAACTCAATGGTAATAGAGGTTCTAAATGAGATATTTGGAGAACAAAGGTGAAAAGTCATTAATTCTGAAAAATCTAGGAGTTGGGTTTTTCAGAAAAGAAAATATATGTATTGTGCTTTGAAAGATATGAAGACTTTGGTGAAAGTGGTGGGGCGGGAGGGGACATTGAGAGAGGACATTCTACTCTGAGAGAGCAATATGCAAATACCCTGTAAGATGTCTAAGAGGGTGGTACATTTTGGAAGATGTTAGACCAGGGTATATTGAGGGTATGTTGGTTGATACAAATATGACATATCTGACCTTTAAGGCCTGACATCGATGTATCTATGTGCTTACTGAAGTTTCACATATATTAAGCCTTCAGCTCTCAAATTACAGACAAGCATGGCCGCATTACATCCGATGGTAAAATCCTCAGGGGCTTTGAGTTTAGCCAGGCCTGGTAAAAATCCCATCTCAGCTACCTACTAGCTATATGACTTCAGAGAAATAATTGAAGTTGTTTAGTCTTAGTGTTTTATCTGTAAGATAGTGACATATATACGTGGCATATTGTTCTTTTAAGAATTAACTAAGATGCCATATGCAAATCATTCAAAATATAATTAATATTCAAAAATACTAGTTACTCTTTCTTCACATTCTTCATGTATACTCTCATGAAGAGAACATGAATTTGGTTTGCCCTAGTGCATACGTAGTGACCACTTACTTATTACCCCCAGCATTCAAAGGTATGCTCTGACTGGGCTTTGTGTAAATACTGGGAACTGTGCTGGATAATTTATTTTGCCTCCTAGATTTACTCTCCACCATCTTCACTCTGCCCAGTGTCTCAAGAGGCTGGCCTTTAGGGATTGCAGTAACAGAGCCTCATGCCCTCTGGCTAATGGTGGGCATAGAAATAGACCAACAGGAGATAGAGGGAGGAAAGAGAAAATTGGAGCTTTTATGCCCCAGATTCTCTTCCTGGAGAGCTGTCATGGATCTTGTTAGACAGGCTTCTCCTCCTACCTTACATTCTCTCCCTCCCTCTCTCTCATTCTCCCTCTCCATCTCTCTCTCTCTCTCTCTCTCTCTCTCTCTCTCTCTCTCTCTCCCCCCTATCTTTCTCCTTCTCCCTCTCTCTCCCTCTTCCCCCACTCTTCCTCTTTCCTTCCCTCTATTTCCCTTCTCTCTCTCCCTCCCTCCCTCCCTCTCTCTCCCTCTCTCTCTCCTTCTCTTTCTCCCTCTCCCCCTTCTCTCTGTCTTTCTCTCTTTTCTCTCCCTCTCTCTTTTTCTTCTTCTTCTCTCTCTCCCCCTTGCTTACCTCTCACTCTCTCCCTCTCTAACTTCTTACCTAAAGTTCTACACAATGCTGCACTGTCTTTGTCTATTAGGGCTGCTATAACTAAATACCATAGACTAGGTGGCTTCTAAATAACAGACATTTATCTTTCATTTCTGTAGGCTGAGAAGTCCAAAATCAAGTTGGCAGTAGATTTGGTGTTTGGTGAGGGCTTCCTGGTTCATTGCTGGCCATCTTTTTGGTGTGTCTTGACATAGTGGAAGGGGCAAGGGATCTCTCTCAAGCCTTTTTTATAAGGGCACTGATCCTACTTATGAGGGCTTCACTCTCGTGACCTAGTCACTTACCAAAGACCCCTCTTCAAAGTATCATCATGTTAGCCATTAGGTTTTAATGTACGAATTTTCAGGGGACACAAACATTCAATCTATAACACTGGCCCCACTGTATGGCATAATTCCTTGTGGTATCTCCATACTCTGCTCACACCTCTGTAAATTACTCCTTTATTAATCTCTTCTCAAAATACCCAATTTGCCTATACTATTGTTTTCCTATTGGGATCCTGTCTAGCCTTCACTTCAAGGATAAACTTGATGTCATCATTATTCTAATTTGATTAGGGACCCACTAAAAACAAACTGAGATGAATTTTTACTTCTGTAGGTAGGGAAAAGAATCCTCAGGTTGAATGAGAAGCATTTTGTTTAAATGTAGTTAATGTTTAAAATAATTACCTTCTTAGGAAGACCTGCACTCCCCTCTGAGGCATGGTGATGCTTCCCCCATTGGTATCCCACAGATTATAAAAGGTCTGGTAATAAGATTGGTATAAGAAACAGCAGAAGATTTTTTTTCTTTTGAATGAGAGGTGGGGTAATAGATAAATCCCATGCATTTCCAGTTCTCATGCATTTTTGATCATTTTGTTTTGTTTTGTCTTTGTTTTTTCATCTCTACAGTCTCACCTTCTTAATTGATTTCTTTTTATTATTATTATAATTATTATTTCTGTACTCCCATTTCCCTCCCCTTTGGCAACCATCAGCTTGTTCTCTGCATCTGTGGGTCCCTTTCTGTTTTGTTTTGCTTATTAAATTATTTTGTTATTTTAGATTCCACACATAAGTGAAACAATACCGTATTTGTCCTTCCCTGTCTGACTTATTTAATTTATCATAGTACCCTCTAAGTCCATCCATATTGCTGCAAATGGCAAGATTTTATTCTTCTTATTGCTGAATAATATATATATATAATGGAATACATGTGTGCGTGTGTGTGTGTGTACCACATCTTCTTTATCCATTCATTTATTAATGTACATCCAGGTTGCTTCCTATATGTAATTAATACAGTAATCTTGCTATTACTAGTAATGTTACAATGAACATAAGGGTGCATATATATCTTCAAATTAGTGTTTTGGAGTTTTTTGGATAAATACCCAGAGTTGGAATTGCTGGATCATATGGTAGTTCTATTTTAAAATTTTTAGGAATCTCCATACTATTTTCCACTGTGACTCCATTAACTTATAATCTCACTAACAGTGTAAGAGGTTCTTGTTTTTTCACATCCTCACTAGCACTTGTTATTTGTTGTTACTGATGATAGCCATTCTAGCAGATGTGAGGTGGTATCTCATTGTGGTTTTAATTTACATTGCCCTGATGATTATGAACATCTTTTCATATATCTATCTGTTGGCCATCTGTATGTCCTTTTCAGAGAAATTTTTATTCAGGTTCTCTGTGTATTTTTTAATTGGATTGTTTGGGAGATTTTTTGGTGTTAAGCTACATGGGTTTCTTATTCTGTATCCTGCAACTTTGCTGAATTAATTCATTATTCTAAAAGTTTCCTGTGACTATGGTAACAAAGTACCACAAAATTATGGCTTAAAACAGAAGAAATTTATTCTCTCACAGTTTTGGAGGTCAAAAGTCTGAAATCAGTATCACCAGGCCAAAATCAAGGTATTGGCAGGCCTGGCTCACTCCAGAAGCTCTAGAGGAGAATCTAGCTCCTGGTGGCTGCCAACAGTCTTTGATTTATGGCTGCATCACGCCAATATTTAAGGCCAACACCTTCGAATCACTCTCTGTTGCTTCTTTACATCCTCTTTTCCTCTATGTGTTTCTGGTTCTCTTTTACTTAGTTCTTATAAGGATACATGTGCTTGCAGTTAGAATCTTTCCTCATAATCCAAGATAACTTCCCTACCTCAAGATCCTTAGCTTAATTATACCTGTAAAGACATTTTTTCTTTATAACACAGCATGTACAGATAGCAAGGATTAGGAAGTAAAAATTTGGGGGGAGCTATTTTTCAGACTATCACAATAGAGAATATTAGATAAAAGTCAGTAGTGAACCAGAAGGACTAGACATTAGGGAACTGGAGCCAGGTCCTTACTTTGTTACAGTGTATTTCTGTTTCCTTGGGAAAATCACTTTATTGAAATTCACTTTTGTCATCTATAATATAGGTGTCAGGTTTAGAGAAAAAGATGTTCCCTAGGGTTCCTTTCAGTTTCAAAATTACATTAGGCATAGATAGGACAGATCTGTCAGCACTTATTTTTCATTCTCTAAGGGTAGGGAGAAAGAGAGAATGCAAGAGGGAGAAGAAGGGAGGGAGGGAAAGAGGGAAGGAGAGAGAGAGAGAACGGAGAGGGAGAGAGAGAGAGAGAGAGAGAGAGAGAGAGGAAGAGAAAGACTGAGGAATTATATTTCGGGTATTTAATAGATACAAACTTTTCAACCACCAGAAAGGTAGCAGAATGTTGGAATCAGGGTAAATCTCCAGCTGATATTACACATCCCGCAAGACCATAGAGACAATGCCCTTCTGATTCAGAGCTCACAAGGAACTTTCTTACTGTTCTTTGTTTCAACTACCTGGATTTCAGGAAGTCTTGACCTCTAGAAAAAAATATATCTTCCCTTGTAAATTGATGAGTTGCTATTCTGGCCATGAAGCTAAACTTCAGTGATTTCTTAGACCTGACCACTAACTAAACTAATAAAACATAGTTTCTTAGCATCCTTATATTCAAATTATCTGGGGAGTTTATTTTGAAAGTGCCTGGCATTTATTATTTTATTTACCAAACATTGATCTAAAACCAACAAAAACAACAACAACAATAATAATAATGCTATCTCATTTGCATTGAAGATTCCCTCTTATAGGCACAGTGCTAAGTACTCTACATGAATTATTTCATAATTTTCCAATGAAATAAGGTCTTATTCAACAAATCCTGCTGTATGCTAGGCATGTGATTGATACTAGGGATGTAAAGATGAACACAACCTTGATTTAAGAGAACTTAATGTCTAAAAGAAAAGACATATATTAAACAATCACAGAAATAAATGTAGCATTTACAGTTGTGATAAATGCTACCTGCTCAATGGAGGTACATGGTGCTTTTGTACTCATTGCAGAGATAAAATAACTCGCTTTGAGAGAAATGGTATGACTTGTTCTGGGTCACAGTCTAAGGAAGAAGAAGAACCCTACCTTTGATCCAGGACTTTTAATGTCCAAACCCACTGGTAGCTACTCTGCTATGCCTTGCCCCATGCCTAGTTTCTTGATCACTATTTGAAGTTCAACATGCTTGTCTTTTCTGTTGGCAACCTTTAAGTGGTCAATTTCCCACCATGACTGCTTGGCACCAAAATTTAGTTTTATTGACTCTTTTGAACATTCCTAATATGTGGAAATTCTAAAAAGAGCCCTCAAGCCATTTCTGGAGTTTATGACACAGACTTGCTATCTCATTCTATTAAGAGTTTGATTCCAGGCCCACTTCTGAAAAGTGAAAGTGTGTATTCAGTAAATTCCTAAAACTGACAAGAACCCTTTGGCTATTATTCAAAAATGTATGATACCATGAACTAAAGTGGTCAGTTATTTCCGCACTCCACACACAGCCCCTCCGCCCTTCAAAGTAGAGTGCTAAAACCATGTTTACCATTGGGTGCAAAACCATTTCCCCTTGAAGATAATGTGAAATAATTTGATAATGATGGTGAATTGGAAAGCTATGTTAATATAAATTTATTTAAATCTTCTATGAGTTAAGAATTTTGTTTTAACTGACCACATTTATGAGCAATAAACTTTTCATATGAGAATTAAAAATTAAACTTTATATACTGTTAACTAGATATGGCATTAGTAAACACAACCATTTCCTCTTATATAGTAACATAGCTACAACTACACGAAGTGTGAACTTACTTTAAATTTATTTTTTCCCCAGGATACAGTCACTTTTTCACATAGAAGCAATACATTACTATGTGGGCAAAGCCAGAAAAATCCAATATTCACCATGTACTTTGTAGTTTCTATAAGTAAATATGAGCAGAAATTTTAGCTTTACATCTGGTTTAATTAAAAACAAACAAACTTAATTAAGTCTTTCTTTTACATTTGTGTGTCAGATTATAATACAAATTAGCCATTTGGAGAAAAAACTTGACATTTTATTTATTTATTTATTTTTGTCATTTGAATTCATGGTGAAAATAACTTAAGGAGGTATTTTTCTTCCTTTAGAATGGACAGTCAGTTTTGAAGAGCTTTCCTCTGAGCTACTCATTGGCAAACTAGTTAGCAAATCAAGCAGTGACCCCACAGATTTGCATAATCATCATTACATATTCACAGCAAGGATTGTGACCATGTCGATAGCAGAATTTAAATTGGTATAGCAACTACACAGTTGCCCAGTCTCATTTAAACTGGTGACAAATGCCATTTAACCCGAAGAGACTGATCTTCCATTCATCACTCCTTCCTGTATATCTCTATAATCTCTTATAGCAGAAGATTCCTGAGAAATCATTTTTATTCTGCCTTGAACTGGTCAACCCTATTTTAGAAATCCTAAAGTAAATACTTATAATCCTTGTCCTCTTTAAGTGATCAGTCAAAGGATACATGACATGTTCTTTTAAGTGACAAACAGCTGTTTCATTTCCCAATTCGGGGATAACACTGTCAATGATAGTTCTAAATAAATATAAAATATAATCTACTGATAAGGACAATGTAAATATTTATGGCTATTATGGAAACAAACGTACACTTTTTTTAATATTCCCCAGAAGCTGAAATCCATCCATTGTAAACCTTTGCCAGAAAATGTCTCTATAAGATTCTGCTGAGAAAGTGGGGATACATGGGCATTTTGCATTTAATCTGGTTCAGACTCTAGAAGATGGGTACAGGAGGGTGATTACAAAGGGAGGGGCCACCTTTAGTAAATTGCCTTTTAGAATAGAAGTTGGACTCCCACTGTTCTCCTGGTTTCAAATTCTTGTTGGGGTGAGATTGTATGTCCCCTTGGTGAGAGGCACTGAGGAACAGAAGACACAGTTTGCAGGGTCCTGAGCGATCATTTTTTCTCTAATGAGAGCCCTACTTTAGTTTTTGCATACACAGGTAAGTACATAGATTGAAAATACTGCTTCAGTGTGACAACATTTTTTTTTCAGATAAGATTTTATACCATAGAGCACAGAAAAACAAACAAACAAACAAAAGACTTATACTATGCATCACAAACTCACCACAGATTTTAGGCAAACTCCTGTTTATTTTAGGCCATACTTCTCTGGACCTTAGTTTTCCCATTATTAAAGAGATCGTGCTACAGTCCCTTCTAACTCCCTTATTTTGTGCTTTAGAAAAACAGTTTGGACATCTAAGTACAATAATTTGATTTTAAAAAAAGATTAATTATTTTCCAGCTACAAAGATGAGTGAATAAAAAGAGAGAAATCACTTCTTTTGCAATTATCAAAGTTTTCTCAATGTGTGTATGTGTGTATACACATACGTACACACACACATATGTAGATTGCTGAATACACATATTTGAATTCTGCTTCTGTGACCTTGCTACTGTGAAAATTCCCTCATGTCATTAAATACTTTGTGAAAATATGAATTTTAATGCTGCACAATATTCCATTGTATGAATGGATTGTGATATATTTAATGGTAACTAATGTGGGATATTTAGTTATTTTCTAATATAAATGATCTCTTATCTAAATGCCTGTCCCTGTTGCATTTTAGTTTCTCACACTCTATTTTATCTCTTGTGGTTGACTCAAATTTTATGACTGGGAAGACAGAAAGATGCAGTTTTGAATCCCTGCCTAATACTTGCTGGCAGTAGGATATCTGTAGATGTTTCACTTCTTGGAGATCGCAGGTTCTGAATCTCCCAAATGGGAACCACAAGCCATTGTGAAGGGAGGGTGATCTATATGTCAACTGTTTGCTATACAGAGGCTCTTTCTCTCTTTTTTTTTAATACAAGAGTCAAAGGTGTCATGATTAGGTTTCATCATCTCACTGAGAACCCCTGGAATTATGTGAAAATTTTTCTACATTCAGATTTTTTTCAGGGGAAAAACCACAAGTATAATAAGCACTGCAAATCTCCTTCCTCCTCCATGGCTTTCCATTTTGCCATAAAATAATAGGACTGGTATTTGTTTGGTCCCAAAGGGTAGCCATATTTTGCTCTGATTTCTCTTTGAATATCCTTCATATCTGTTGGTGAGCTTGCTGTTCAACATGAACCCAACCTGACCCATGAGCTCTATGCCGATATTCCAAAGTACTCAGTCCATTGCATGGCATACCGTGAGTACTTGGTCAATGTAACTTGTTGCTGATGTTATTATATATATGAGAAAAATTTTAGGAGAGATACACACATCAAATTAAATAACTAGCTTGATCGTGGAAGGCATGGTACATATGAATGGAGAGTGCATATCTTTTCTCTCTCTTTCTCATTCTGTCAGAACTGAGACCTGTAATGGGTTTAGCCAAATCCTGAAACACTTCCAGGTTTCATATATCTTACGTAGGTTTATTAACAGATTAAATGAGCCAGAGACTACGATTTCTATTATATCTTAAAAAAAAAAAAAAAAAGAAGGATGTGTGCAGGGGAAAGAATTTGGCAAGAGGCAAATTCCTCTAGCTTCTTGGTTCATCTCATCTGTCTTAAATAATTTAGACCACAAGTTGACTAGGCAGAGGGAAAACTGCTGAGATTCTTTCCAACTTTGTGATTCTCTGATCTTACAGATGGTCTGGTCTGTTTGACAGATCTCTCAAAAGCAAGTGCTTTTTAGAATGCTCATTACATAACTGGGCTGCTTAAGCTAGTGTGTATTGGAAGTTCTTAGGGGTAGGTCACTGTATGCATTCGAAATGATCAACTCCTAAAATATTTAATTTATGACTTTCTGCTAATGGCAAGAACATTCCATGATATCACTCAAGAAAAAAAAAAAACTTCTTGTTTTGTTTTCTTTTACTATGTATAACTAGTGTTTTTGGAAATATCTAGAAACTAACTCAGATCATCAGAAATGAGTAATCAAGGAAAATAGTGCCTGGGCTCAGTTTGTCCAGAGATTGGCTTAGGGAAGTGAATGTTTTGGAAAGACCTAGTTTGTTTTGAGCAAGCCAGTTTTCAGTGGCAGGACTGAGGGCATTACTGTGTGTGAAAAAACTATCTGCATCATTTCCCTGTGTATGCTCAGAAGCCAAATAAGAGGCAGTATCCCAGTCTTGGAGCTTGCTTCCTTTTTTCTTTAACCCGAGCTAATTAGGTCAGTTAGAACAAGCTCTTTTTCGGCCATTTACTTTAGCCTACTGTAATGGGTTTTTACAGTGTGCCCCCAGTGAATCACACCTTCCTGCATCCAAGCCCTCATGCAGTCCCCTCCTGCATGGACTGGGCTTAGCCATTTGACTAGCTTTGTCCAATGGGACATCAGTACATATAATGCAAGCAGAGACTTGAAAAGCTCTGTGCGTTGTGGCTTGTCTCTAGGAATGTTACCATATGAGAAGGGTTTTGCTCAGACTCTCTTTCTGGAAACACATGAGCTATGAATTACAGCCAGAAGTAAATGCCACAAATGTGAGTGAGGTCATTTCAGAACCTCCAGCCTCAGTTGAGCCACTAGATGACTGCAGTTTCATACATGATGCCAGATGAAACATACAGAACTACTCAGCTGACTCCAACCCAAAATGCTGACCCCTAATCATGAGCAAATTAAATAGCTGTTTTAAGGTACCAAGCTGTTTTAGATAACCAAGACACCTATTTTTGACAGGGCAGAGACTGACAAATTCATTGACTGCTGACCTTTTACTTAATGCTCATGCAGTTGACTTTCCTCCACACTTCACAAGGGACTCAGAGATGAGAAGATGAGGCAAATGGATGAAGGCAGAAAGAGATAGGATAGTATGAAAGAAAGAGAACACTTTTCCTTTTTCAGATCTTTCTATTCAACATTTAACTTTTTTTTGGATGATTGTGCTGGGTTCTTCTTAACTGAATGTTAACAGTAGATAAATAAACTTGCTTCCCTGCCTCAGACACTATTTCTTTAGGAGTTTTCTTGGGAGAGCCAAACCTTATGTTTGATTCACACACTTAAATGCCAAGGGATTGTCTTTCAATGGAATGCCACTGAGTTCTGTGGTATGAAATTAAACATTTCATCACAGGTCAGGCTCTCCTTACTCTTGATATTCTGAAACATGAACTGCTATCTCTGGCACAATATCAATGTGTAGCTTTACCAAAGTAATTTTTTTTCTTCCCCATTTTAGCTAGAATATAAGTAGTTACCGCTAAGTAATGCAAATTCCTTTTGTTCATCTACAAAATTTAATAGCTTAGAATGTTTTAGCTTTTAAAATCTTTTAAAAATTATAACATAAGGCAATACTGTTTAAACTCAAATATAAATGTGCAGCAAAATAAACAACATCCTCTAGGTCTTTTAGGTTTTAATTTTTCCCCACACAGTTTAACTAAGTAAATGTCTAGGATATTCCTCTGAAAATGAATATGTCTTCTTGCTTCCATATGTCAAATGCCACTGTATTTCTTCAAAATTATATTCTGGAAAGAATGTAAAAATATAGCTAGAAAATTCCCCATTACTCTCTATCTTAACTATTATGTGTTGAAAGATAGTCTGGAATTAAAAAACTATTGTTTGTTAGGATTAAAGACTGTTGGATTCTTCGAAAGAACACTTCTAAAATTACATGGATGGACAAACAACCTGAATAAAGAAATGAGCAAACTTTTTCAAGAGCTTCCTTGGCTGGCTGAATCACTGAATGGCAGCTGACAAAGTTTTCAATAATGCCAACTCAGCTGGTTCTATAATGCTGTGTACCCCAAACATAATTAAAAGTATTAACAATTTCGTAGCCTCTTTCAGAACATATTCTCCCCACATACCTTCAGTGACCTGGTCACAACTATTAGACACAAATAACTCTTGTTTTACTTTATGTACTAAGATCATCGCCCCCAGGCAAGTTCCTTGACTGTATCATTCCCAAACTTAGGGAACTCCAAAACCTACCCAGATGGATTGGGGGTGGAGGTGGGGGATCATTTCAGCAGCATCCCTTTGCTTTTTTTAGAATATCATAAACAATTAAGCCCCCTTGGATATTTAGAGAGGAGAGAAATGTATACGGTTTGGGTTATTTTCTGTCAGTCACTTTTGTTAAGTTCATCCACAAATCAGTGAAGCGATGAGGGTTTTGTCATAGGACTTGTGGTGTTGGAAGGAACTTAAGAAATCATCAAATTCTCCCCAACATTTTATATTTGGGAAGTTGAATGCTGTCAATGTGAAAAGACTTACTAGCATCTGAGTCTTCTAAACTGTTAACATACTCTTTCTGTACCATGCTATGGAAATGTAAGAGTTTGGATCTTTGCCTCTGGAGCTAGGATAACCATGCACACCATGCAGGCCAATTCTCAGGTTTAAAAGTAGTCATGAATGATCAAGATGAAACAATATCCAGCTTTCTTAAAAGGTAAGAGTAAATGCATATTAAGCACCTACCTAACGTCTTACATGTAATACAGAGTAAATTACAGTGATTATTTTTCTGTGTTCTGTATATCATTATGTCTATACTATCTGTATAGACAGATAGATGCTAGAATGTTATCTCCCTTATTAGGCTGCTGGTCACAAATATACTCTGCCACCTTCAGTACTGTGCCAGAGTAGACATCATGTCTTGATAACAGCATTCTTTCTCACTGATTTAGAATCCTTCTGAAGACATCACTTTTAACAGCCACTACCAAGCTGACTCTAAATGAAACTTAATTTAGTGTACTTGAAGATCAAAATCTGTGTCTTGTTCACTACTGTATCCCCTCACCAGGACTTTCATAGTGCTTTGTGCATACTCAGTAAATATACTAAAAACATACAATCAACTTAACGCCAGTGCTATAATTACAAGAGTACAGCCAGGGGAAAATTAGAGGTTGGAGATTGCTATTTATTCTGAAAAATCCCAAGGCTCTCTAAAACCTCTTATAAGGTTGCTAAGAGGAATTACTCAAAAGCCCAGGTTTCCGCTAGGTCAGAGAGACATCTTGGCTCCTCAAAGCTCCTTTCATAGTTAACACAAGAGTGCTGAGTATGAGTCAAAGGGCACCTGGACCTGAGCTGAAGTCATGCAGTTCTACTTGGAGCTTCCAAGTCAGTGGCGCCAGTGGTGGTTTCCTCAATTATTTTGGACCAGCGTCTCCTCCCTTAGCCTTGGTTCTGGATCTTTGTGGCTGGACACTCACCCACCCTGGCTCCACATGAATAATTCAAAGATGTGGCCCAAAGCCAGAAGCTGCCCCAGCATTCAGATTCCATCCCCAGCTCTCTGATGGTCTTTACTTAATGCTACCAACAGTCAAGGAAAACATGGACGATGGCTCCCATCATATCCCTTCTGGGGGTGAAAAAGTCCAAGAGGAAGAGATGAGTGTTTGTCTCCTGTGAAGTTAAGAAGAGATAAGATAATCATCAAAATATGCTCATTGGTAATACAATTAGAGGTGAATCAAATCTAATTAGATCTGTTAAGTCTGGTGAAATGTTTAATTAACTTAAATGGCTGCCTCTGAATGTTGCATTGCATTAATTTCTCAGACAAAACAGAAACATCATAGCTCAAGTCATAGACTGCAAGATGGGTGTCACCCTACGCTGATGAGTAAATACTAATATAACTGAGATGATGTTATAGGCATTTAGAAAAGGAGTTTCAAATTTAAATACCTTCAGGGAATAGCATGGGATTTCAAATATTCAGTTGAGCAGTAAGGCAACAAAATGGTGTAGGGTATTGGTGATGAACCTTTTAATTTGGGGGGCTTGATATTTAAATTAAATATTTTTACATAATCCTGGCCATTCAAAAAACAAACAAACAAACAAACAAAAAATAAAAAAACACCCATCTGCGGGCCTAATTTGGCCAGTCCATAGGAGTTTGTGACCTTGATTTAGAGACTTTCTATAAATGAATTTAAACTTCTAAAAAATATATTCCTGTTATCGAACAATAGATAAATCATACAGCAAGGTTGAGTTATTTTCCAATTCTGCACTTCTATCTACACTCTCTATCCCATCAATATAAAAATGGGCAACTGACATCTCAGGAATTAAACCAGTTCTTTAGCTATAGAATGAGAGTCGGGGCCAATATGGGAAACATTTAACCAGCAGTATGGTAGAGGTGTTGGCTAATGAGAATGGATGCCAGCTGAAGAACCAGAAGCCCCTTAGGGAACTAGGCACTTAGTTTCTGAAATGTGAGGAGGTTTGAGGAGACTCAGTGGAGGGGCCAGGGAAGCTAACGTGGGAGGAAAGTCATTTAGAGAACTCAGGCAGTAACTGTTTATCCAGTACTAGAGAAATATTTAATACCTTAATATCCAGTACAGCTGCTCTGGTACCTATTAACTGAATATCTCAGGATAGGAAGCACATTCTGAATTTCATCCAAGAATCTCTCCCATCAGACTATCTGCTTAGCCTTCGAGACTTGTTTGCATATTATGAATTCTAACAGTAACTGATCTGGTAGTTGGGGCATACCCAGTTCTGCTTGGATACTCTTCCATTTAGCTCACAAGGAGAAACCTTAGTAGAACACAGAAAACTTTAAAATGAGTGTAATAACACCAGTTGTATAGAGGCATTGTGAATATCAAATAGAATCATATGTGTGTATGTACCTCTGCCCTGGCACACAGAAATATACAACTATAGTTATATATGGTTATGGAATGTGAGTTAGGTCATTTGTTACTATGAGAGGGGACTGCTGTCTTTGTAATGCAGAAGACATGTTGGTTCATGTTTGATTTTATTTTTCCCTGGAAAAGGGGAAATGGACTAGCAGGAGTCCAATTAAAAGCTTTAACCAGTAAAGAAAATGTCCTCAGCTTGGCCTGCTATCTTGGCAGCAGGAGACCTTTCAGTTGTTTTTAAAGAATATTTTAAACACACATCCCCACACCTGGGGCTCCTTCTCTAGCCATGGGCACCCCCAGCCTTGCTCAGCTTTTCAAGTTTGCACTTCCTCTTATGCCCACATCAATGGCGGCCCCACTGCTCCGAGCTTCACTTTCATCTGTATCGTCTCAGCACCTACAAGCCTTGTCCCTGCTTAGGCACTACCAGCATTTCCACATTATTTGTGTGTGTGAGAGAGTGTATAACCTTTTTAAGTACCACTGTGGCAGCCTCCAGCCATGGCAAGTTTTCCATCTTGGCTGGACAAGTTATTTCTCCATGGACCAGTTGTTTTGCAAGAGTTCTTATTGCAAAGGTGTGTAGTTTTGAGTGGTCTGCTCCTAATCTAATTTGCTCCAAAACTTGGTTATTTTCCATGCTTATTTTTGCCCAGCAGGAGATTTTTTTTAGAAATGCAAATGTCACATTATGAGGATAATATGTGGACAACAAGGAAAGAGGTTCTAAAATGAATGCTATTTCCATAGAGTACAACTGAGCTTGTTTCCCAGGCTCCAGAAAGGGGATCAGAGTTATGACTAGGCTTTTGCCAAGGTAAGTGGAATGCTGTTGGGTTTTGGGGGGTTATTCCTCAATCATTAGCAAAATAGTTAGGTATTGATAAAAAGGGAAGACCCTGTTTCCACTTATAGTGGCAGTAAGTACTATTTATTCAGCATCATCTCTTGTGTTTCAGTAGAAGCACATTATGTGTGTGTGTGTGTGTGTGTGTGTGTGTGTATTCTCTTTTAGAATTACAGCAACTCGATGTATCACATTTTATAATCCATATTTTGTAGATGAGGAAACAGATTGTCAGAGATTCTGGGATTGCCCGAATTTTCCATGCCGGGACTCAAATTCTAACATCTTCTGACCCCAAAGGCTTAGCTCTCATACACCACTGGTATTGCAGATAGAAGACCATGTTTGCCCGGCCCTTTGTTAAGCTCTAGAGAAGCTCTGCCCAAGAATATACATATAATGTGAGCCACACATGAGAACCACATACGAACTTTTTAAAATTGTGTTAATATATATATATATATATATATATATATATATATATATATAACATAAAATTTACCATTGTAACCATTTCTAAGTGTATAATTTAGTGACATTAAGTATATTCATAATATTGTACTACCATCATCACTAACCATTTCCAGAACTTTCTCATCATTCCAAACAGAAACTCTGTACCCATTAAACTCCAACTTTCCATTCCCCCCTCCCACCAGCCCCTGGTCACCTCATTCTACTTTCTTTCTCTATGAATTTGCCTATTCTAGATACCTCATATAAGTAGAATATAATATAGTATTTGTCTACTTTGTCTGACTTTTTTTACTTAGCATAATGTTTTCAAGGCTTATCCATATTGTAGTATGTCTCAGAATTTCATTCCTTTTTAAGGTTGAATAATACTCTATAGTACATATATACTACAGTTTGCTTATCCATTCATCTTATGATGGACACTTGGGGCATCTTGCATATGAATTTTAAATGTTCTAATAGCCACATTAAAAGAAGCGAAAAGAAACAGATAAAGCAAATTTTAAAAATATTTTTTGTTTAACTTAATATTTTTAAACTCTTATCATTTCACAGTATAACCACTAGAAAAATTATTAGTAATATATTTTACATCTCCTATTTATTACTATGTCTTTAAAATTCTGTGTGTATTTTATACTTACACCACATCTTAATCCAGCTTAACCACATTTCAGATGCTGACTAAGCACATGAGACCAGGGGTTACCACACTGGACAGCACTGCTCTATAGATTTAGTTGGGGGTCTTCTCTTTAATCATGTTTCTTTGAGCCCAAAACCTTAGTGATGTAAATTTCCCATTTAGTTACTATGACATTTAAAGTCTCCTTTTCAATTATTTACAATTAATGTGTTTCTTTGTAACACCAGATCATAAAAGATATAGAGGAATATAACATGGTTAAGATTAGGCCTAAGACATATGCACATATAAGAAATAATATAAGTAGTATATAATTCATTGCCAAAAAGTGAGGAATACAAAATGACAACTGTTTCTAGAGCAAACATATAGTTGCAAAACTGAAGAATTTTTCTTCTGATTTGAGAATTTTTTATATGTAGTTTATAAAATAATTTTGCTTAGACATTTTATAAATTTTCTTAATTGAAAAGAAAATAATGACATGAAATCTGAAATATCATAGAAAACCTGGAATGATTATACAAGAATAAATTAAGGAAACATCAGTGCATATCAGGATCATTAAGGAAGGAAGGAGAACATTTAGAAGATGACAGCCTCCTAGATGCCGCACATTGGGCCTAGTACATACAAACGTTAAGTTGAACTGTGTGTCATTATCAGTACTTGACTGCTTTTGACCTACAAAACTGTCCATTTCATACGGTTCAACCTAATACACTGCTTCATTTCTGCATGTGATGTTAGCAAATTCTTCGCAAAAAAAGTGGACTTTAGGAGAGGCTTTGAAGAATATAGACAGCTTACATAGGCAGACTCTTTCTTTGGTATGGAGTCAAGTAGAGAGAAGGGTGTTAATATGGTAAAAGCAGCAGCAATGATAGTAATAGCTGCTGTTTTTTGAGTACTTACAATGTGACAGACACTGTGCTAAGTATTTTATATAAGTAACCTCATTTAACCTTATTACAACCTTGCAAGAAAGGTATTCTTATTCCCATTTGAAGATCAAGATGCTGATAAATAAATTGACCAAGATCAATCTGTTATTTCTAATTCCAAAATATCCACCAACCATTCAGGGTGGCTGGGGCCTGAGGGATTCCTAGAGCATGGGACTTTTCATTTTAAAATAGGGACAGTCCTGGGCAAATCAGGACAAATTGGTCACTGTGATGCCAAAATTCTTACTATATCATAGCAACTTGGAGTTCTTTGCCCGCCAACCTAAAGAAGCCATTTCAAGCTTTCTCATTATTGACCTGAGACAACAAGAACATTTTTTAGTGGACTCGGCAATAGTTTGAACACATGTCAGCAATACAGGCATCCCACCATGAAGTTGGACAGAGTGTTTAGTGGGAAGCTTCATGGCTCTTTCACTGTAATCTCTATGTCAGGAGTTCTTGACCTGGGGTAGAACTTGAGGTGAGGGGGTATCCATGGAATTACATCATTATTTTTATTAACATCTAACTAAAATTTAGCAATTCCTTCAATCGTGAATGAAGGCAACAAACCATAGCTGTACTGGTGACTTTATCACTTACGTAAATTTTAGATATTTTCATATCACCCTACAGTTTTTGAGATACTTCAAATCATCATTTAAACTCTCATCATTTTAAAATTATGGTAATTATCAAATCTGCTGTTAACCCTGATATTTAATGTGTTAATAAATACATGTTTTACTGATCTGTTTTTGAAAAAGATATTTTGACATTTGCATTTCAATATAATCAGTTTGCTTTGCGATCTTATGCTCTTTATTTTACACATTTAAAAATATTATTCTCAGAAGGAGTCTGTGGCCTACAAGAGGTTAAAAACCTCTGTTTCAAACCAAGGGGTAACAGAGGAACTTCCTTAGATCAACTAACATCAGCAATTTCTCTACCTCTGGTTGCTTTTTTTAGAGGAACAGACCATTCTTCTTGGCTTTCAAATTCTAATCTCAGACTCTCTCTAAAACTCTAATATAATCCAGTTCAGTGGAAGAATATTGGGCCACAATTGACTAAATCCATAAAATAAACATATTCAACATCTAGGAAGTAAGGGATAGGGCTTTAAACCCCAGAAGGAAGAAGCCTCCCTCACTCAGTCCACCCTGCCCATTCCTTACAAGCATTTTTCTTACCTGACCAATTGTGAGAGTCCCTTTGTGAATAACATGTCTGGATTAGTTTGCTGAACAATTGCCCCCTTTTAGTTAGCCTCTGATTGTCCTTGCTTTTGTAAGTCAAAAATCCTTAATCTTATTTGAATGCAATTTAATTCCCTAGAGAGCTGAGTCTTTAGTCTCCTAGTTTTATAAAGTGAGTGCTTAGAGAAAATGCATGAGAGCTGACATAATACTCCTTTAAAGCTAGGTCAATCTATGAAGGAAATAATTAGATAAATGTGTACTCCAACTGGGGAGAGGAGGAGGAAAAGTATTTCTTCACAAATTGCTTTTAGGACATTTAAGTGGAATCGAATTAGAATGTCAAGGGCCAGACAGCTCTCAAGAGGTCATTCGATCTAGTCCCCTGTTACGGGACAAGAGCACAGATATGAAAATCTAGCCCATACTTAAAAAGCTTTGGAGTGGAGAACAAACATTTTACCCAAGCAGGGCCTGCTAGATAGGTAGGAGTAGGTTGTGAATTTAAAGGAATATTCATAATAAAATAAATAATAACATGTAGATCATTAATTAATTAATTAATTAAACATGTTTATTGCATCTCTGCCATGTGTCAGACTGTCCTGGGCTCTTGAGATAATCAGTGAGTTTACATTCCAGTGTGGGAAGATATATAAACAATAACCTAATATGAAAATTATAAGGTATGTTGGAAAGAGAGAAACATATTGAAAAACAGGAAAAATAGAGCAGAGAATAGAAATAGAAGTGTTGAAGTATGGGCAGAGAAAGATATCTTCATAAACTTGTAAACATAAAAATATCACTACACGTTAACAGCTTAGAATAGTGCCTAGCATTGTAAGTTCTCTATAAATTATATATCACACACACACACACGCACCCACGCACACACATGCACACATATATATATTTGACATTTGGTTAGTATATTAGATAAACTTGTTTGGATGCAAGAGAGAAATAGACTTTGCTTAATTTAAGCAAAATAAGGATTTTATTAGAAGGATGGTACAAGTAGCTCTGAAAAACCAGAATCAGTCAAGAACTGGATGCCTGCAGAGAACCTTTCACAGTTTCACCTACCCAGGCCTAAGCATGATGGGAAGAGCAAAGTAGTTCATCTCAGAAAGGCAACTGGTGAAAAGATGATGCAGTAAAACGGCAAGATAATCTCATCCTAGTTAGTAATCCGACATAGATCTATAAGGTAGATCAGTTTACAAAAAAAAGGTAATGAAGAAAGGTATTAAACACCCCCAATACTAGTTATTACCCAATATCATGCTAAATTTATTGAATAGATTTTAATTTAGTAGCATTAAATATACACCAAGATTGTCTATCTAAAAAATTACTGAATTTTGTTAGGAATGGACAGACTATAATCACAACCATGGAAACCTATATATGGATTCTGGAGAATTAGGTAATCTCCGATGAGGGGATTATTGTCCCAAATGTAGTCAGCTGGGTACCAGATGAAGTGAAACCAAACCAGACACGTTCTCTTGACTTCAGATCATCTCTTTTCAAACAAAACAAAATCAATATTAGATAAAGCCATTTGTCCTGTACTTGGCTTCAATCCATATCAACCCTTTTTTCTGCCTTTGTTTAGATATATCCATATGGTTACTACTCTGACACAAGAACTTGTCTGTTACCCATAGCAAAACCTGACCGCATTCAAGTCTAAAGGCATTGGAGCTCTGTCTGTGATCCATTAAAACTTACTTAGTATATCTGAGAGTGTAATTACCAGCGCACTGTGATTTACAAAAACTTTCTCATCTGAGACATAATATTTAAACATGTAGTAGTTCTATTTGAGTAATTTAAACACTTGATTTGTCCCCTGAATCTCTCTTAAGACATACAAAGGTGGGTATTTACTTGCCACTACCTCCATCTGCATATTTTGCTTCCAGTCTCTAGTTACACAGGGTCCCTTATTCCCACGGAGTTTCTTTTTGGACAGAAATGTTACATGTTTCAGTGAATCATGCTTATTTTGGATGTCAACACGATGCAGGTGTGTGATGATTTAGAGGAAGGATATGAGTCCTAGATATAAATGATTTGGACTTTAGATATGGTAGGCCAGAGAGACTTTTTTTTTTATGACCAACAGAATGGTAATATATTTGGACATATGGAATTCACATTATGTCTAATTTTCTTCATTGTTGTTGGCAGGAAAGCCATAGCTAAAGAAATGGCTTTCTTTTCCCTTGTGGTATTGCTTAAGCAGTGGAGAGTCACCAACCAACATTTGGTTCTCCCATTGATCCTCTGCTCAGGCTAATGAGTCACAAGCTGCCAATTAATGATAGCATCTTCTGTCAGGTGTTGGGGGAAGTAAAGCTATTCAAATACAGACCCGTTAACCATTCTAGACCTTACCAAACTTAGGAAGTACCTAGAGGAAGATAGTATTATATAATTTTATAGGAGGAAAAATCTGAGCTAGAAACTGTCTACTCCAAGAGAATTAGGACACAGATTTCCTTCGGAACTTCTTAAAACTTCAGAGCCAAAATGGAATATAGAGATGAACCAAGGCAGTATTCATTAAAGTGTGTTCTATTTGCCTATGCTGGTAGGCATAGCTCAGATACTAGGCGTTGGTACCAGGCATGATTCTAAGCACTTTACATGTATTAACTTACCTTAAAAAAATCTCACAATAACACTCTGAAGTAGGTACTCTTATGATCTTGATTTTACAGATGAGAAAATTGAGGCACAGAGATGTTAAATGGCTTGCCCATCACCACAAAGCAAGTGGGATTTGAACCCAGGCTGTCTGCTTTCAGTCTGTGGTCTTAGCTAACACACTGTACCTGTTGGTTTCACATGTGTCAGTATTAATGTATATTTGAAACAAAAAGATAACTAGCTATTATTTCTCTGAATAAGCCTAAAATATGCAGAGTACTGGTAATCTATTTGGTACAGGTACGGTGCCCAAATGTACCATGAAGGAGTCAAATTTCCATTGATGGAATCTTCTACGATAACACATTAGAAGTATGGATTTATGATATTTTATGCTATTAAATTAAAGACAATGTACCTATATTAAATTACAATTTATTTTAAATTTACAGATGCATTGAATATATTTTTATATGGCTTTATTCTTTTGGGGGCTATATTTTTACCCCCAAATAGAAAACATTTTGAAAGTTGTGTAAGAGTGATTAAAGTTTGGAAACACTGATTTTAGTCCAAATCTTTTATTTTACAAGTGAGGAATTTAAAGTTTGGGTTGGTAAAGAAACCTGCTAAAAGTAACGGTTAATTATTGTTAACAATGGTTAATGTCTTTTTGAACTCCTACTAGGTACCAGGTGCCATTTTAATTGTGAGGTTTATACTATTTAAATCTAATTACAACTTATAAGGTAGAGTCTATTGTTTTTATCTCCATTTTATAGATAAAGAAACTGAGGCTTAGAAAGAATATGCAACTTGCTCTGAGGTCACAAAAGCTGTAAGGGATGCAGTTGTGACTTGAACCTCAGTCTTTCTAATTTCAGAGCATAAGATGTTATCTTCGCAACTCTATTTTCATTCATGTACAGTGTTAGCAGTTAATTACAAAGCAATTTCCTATCAATATTTCTTTCAGTGTCACATGACCTCCCGCTGCCTCTGTTTACTAAGATTAGCTGTTGTGAAATACAACGTTAGAAAGAAAAGGTGGAAAGTATTATGCAGAAATTTACCTTTTCCCAAAAATAACTCTTCAAAAAGTTTCAAAATAAGTGCAGTTCAAAGCAGAAAGTTATTAACATATCTGCCACAATAGTAAACATTCTTAATTCTAATGTGGTGAAATAATGCCATCAGAATACAAAAAAAAATTATTGGTACATTCACGAATGTTTTGTAATACCATATTAATATTTTCATAACAATACGAGGTAACTTGTTAGAGATGAGCCAAATGTTATTTAACTTCTCTAAGAATTCTCCGTCTTAACCTTCTCCTGCTCTGACCCTCATCTTATCTTGTGTTTTTAACTTACCAGGCACTGATACTACTTCAGTAAGAAACAATAGCCTTTAGGTAAGTCTTTCATTAGAAAGAGAATCTCAAGATTTTCTTTATAAACAGCACCTTGTTTAACTGCCACCCTTTGGTGATAATAAAATGAAGAAAAGTTAATAACATTCTGCTCTTATTTCCAGTCAAAGATGGTGGCTACAGAATAAATATCAATACTTTATTTGGAAGCCATAAAGCCTGATAGTCTGGAAAAAAAAAAAAAGAAATCCAATGGAGTGAAGCTGTCATATAAATTTAAGTAAGAAAATCTATCTATGGAGAGTACAATAGCAGTTTTCTCAGTTTTCTCTTATTACAGTCATATAACCCATTTTACAGACTTGGGAAACAGAGGCCACATAACCAGTAGGGAGTAGAACCCCATTGAGCACCCGTCTCCAACTGCTCGTAAACTCCATCATTCCACACTGGGACAGGAGGAAAGTTGGCGATATACAAGCAAGTTTTTAGAACACACACATTTATGATGTTTTTCCCCTCCTTGTTCAGTTTCCTAAACACTTTTCCCATGATTAACAAACTAAATTAATTTTTAATGAGGCAACAGATGAGCACATAGAAAAATTCACTTGAACTGGATACCTTCCCTTTAAGTGGGGACTTGGGAATATCATGGAGCATCGTTTTATTCTTCTTTTGAGAAAAGGCCTAGAGAATGGGTCAGTGCCTGGCAACCTGGTATTTAGGTATAAATAACTATTACCTTCATTAAGGTCTGTTACTTAGGACCAGAAAGTATATCATCTCAAGATAGAAAGTAGAAATCTCATAATAAAACATTTTTATTACTGAATACTGGGAAGTGTCACAGTTCAAAGAAAGACTATTTATTCCAACCATTGGAAAGGAATTAATAATGTCCAGTCATAAAAGGGACTAACTCCAAGATCCAAAACGCCCTCAGGATGATATCCAAACACTTTACCATGACCCACAAAACCTTCCATTATGTGATCATTCCTGCCTCAAGGACTTTGTGGTTTCCTTAGCTGAAATGCATACTCCACTGACCTCAGAGTTAGTGCCTCTCTGTTCTGATCTCAGCTGAAATGTCACTTGTTCAAGTCCTTTCTCTCGGTAGAGCATGACTTTTTATATGACCTTTCAATTTCTTATTTTCACAACATTGATTTCTGTCTGAATACTTGTGCTTTGATTCCTGTTACTGCCTGTCTCTATCACTAAAATGAAACTCCCTGAAAGCAGGAATGGTCTCTAGCGTAGGAGATTCCTCAACATCTAGAATAGTGCCAGGCATGTAATAAATGCTCAATAAATACTTGTAATTATTCATTAATAAAACCAAGGGAATAAATATACATTATATAATTATAGATTTTATAATTGTCTTTTTTTTTTAATACAAATACCCTGAGTTAAAAGGGCAAAGGCCATATAAAATGAGAAGTATTATCAGTAAATTTCTTATTAGTTAGATTTTTTCAGTATTAACTAAATTATCTTATTTCTATTAAATATCATCTACAAGCTTCTTTTTTTCTGTTCTTGAGCCCACTGATGTAACCTATGCACTACCTTCCCTGCCCCGACCTCTTCATCTCTTCCCCGGCCTTTTCTCTCTCCTCCTATTGGCTTTTATCAGTCTGACCATATCATTCCCCAGCTTAAAGCATTTCCATCACATGCTAATATGCTTAAGATAAAGTCAAATTCTAACATATTTTACAATTATTCCTGGCTCATATTTCTAGCTTTATTGCTTTTCTCTCACCTTCCTTTTTCTCTAGATTCCAGCCATTTTTTTTCCTTCAGTTTTTAGAAATCACCAAAGTCTCTCTTGCTTCTGGGCCTTTTCCTATTTCCTATCCCTCTGCCTGGAATACCCCAACTCACCAAACTAACACCTAATCATCTTTTACCTTTGAAGTAGTGGTCACTTCCTTCTGGAATCTTCCCCAACCACCACACCTTTTCCAGTCTGGACATCTCTAGTACCTATACCACCCATTATAGCACTCATCAGACTATACTGCAGTTTCCAGCTTCCTCTTTTGCCTCCCCCATCAGACTGCATTTGTTTTGCATACTCTTACACTCCAAGCTTTGAGCGGTGTGCTTGGTACCTTGTTGTCACTCAATAATTAAAAATAAATGGATACATAAATAAATAAAATGAAGAGAGGCCTATTACATGGTTTTGAAGGACAGCTCTAATTTGCCATGTGGAGACTTTTCACTAACTATCAAAGTGTCTGATAAGCCCGCTGTACCCAGAAATCACTTAGGCCCTCTCCCCTTTTTCAATGATTACCAAGAGGCATTGTAAACCCCAGGGGAGTCTTAGCTCCCAGATCCTGCCATTTAGAGTGTAATGTAAGAAGTTCATTGCTGGAAGCAACATTGTTCATGGTGGTACCTTTCAGCATAGTGAAAACTCAAAAAATAGGGTGGTCTCAGCCAAGGGTCAAATTGCAGTTACAGTGTTCCATGTTTTTGGCAGTTCTCTGGAGACAAATACATAATCACGGAGGTATGCGATCTGGTCGGAAAATTCAGGCCAGATAGAATGACACGGGTAGAAATGCACACACAAACACACATAACAATGAGCACTCTTATTTGTAAAAACCACATTAATGGATGGCAGCTCCCTACCTCTGAAGTGATTTATAAATTGAAATAATTGCCTCTTTGAACTGTTCAGATATTAATTGACCTATCACTAATGTACATACAGTCTCTAAACCATCCAAACATTACCTAAACATTTTTATTCCCTTTATTCTGGAAATCCAAAAAAACCACAAAAATAGACTCTTTGTTCTGGTGCCAAGGGTCGTAAAGGAAAAGCCATCATCTTTGATGACTTTGCAATTCTTATACTATTTCTTCATCAAATTAATTCTAAGTGAAATGGTGAACGCTCTTTGCTTGAATTAGTCTCCCCTCTGCACTTCCTCTTTAACAGTCTCATCCCCAAGCACATAGATCTAGTTCTGACTCATATTTCTGGTAATGAGAGCAGGGCAATTCATTATTTTTTAAAATTAATCTTAGCTTTCGGTTCATACCACCATTGGTTGTGGGCTCCTGGCATTTCCTTCCTAAGTAAAATGAGGGAGAAAGTAAATTGGCCGAGGCCCAGATGTACCTAGACTGTAGCAAGCTTGTTGGGAATCCCTTCTGCGAGGATGATCTTGACCTACATTGAAAGGCAGGCAGAAAAGCATTGTGCTTAAGACAAGACTCTAGGGAAGTGTTTCTAAACCAGGGATGTTTACACACACACACACACACACACACACACACACACACACACACACGCACCCATTGCTACCAGGAGAATTTGGGAAAGGTCTGGAGACATTTGTGGTTGTTCCGACTTGTTAGGGAGGAAAGATTGCTGCTGGCGTGTAATAAGTAGAGGCCAAGGATGCTGCTAAACATCTTGCAATCCCAGGGCAGCGCTGCACAACAAAGGATTATCCAGTCCAAAATGTCAATAGTGCTGAGGCTGAGAAATCCTGCCCTAGAGTCTAATGTACTTAAATTCACATTCAGCTTTGCTCTTTTATGGCTGTGTGACCTTGGGTAAGTTTCTTGATCGCTCTGAAACTCAGATTACTCTTCTGTCAAATGAAGATAATTATAAAGTATGTACTTTGATGGCATTCTATTGAGACTGACATTTTAAGTGTCTAAAAACATATTCTATTTTAATTCACTTATTAGGGCATTTTAAATGGAAATGTAAATTGCCACAATTTTAGGGGAAACTGTCAAGTTTTAAATTTTACTCCCAAACTCAACTTTTATTTTCTATTTATATTAGTGCATAATAAAAGATATAGGCTGCATAATTCTATCTGTAAAATAAATTTTGTAATAATTGATTTTTCATTTGGTGTAGCTAACTAATATTAATTTCAAAATCTCAAAGAATCATTCTGATTTGATTAACAGAAAAAGATCAATTACGAATATGTGCTAAGCCAGAAATATACTAATACTACTTGCTTTATTCAAGTAATAAAAAAGAAAAGCTCTAGGTTTCCAGTGAGCAAAGATATAGAACTCTAAAAATGCCTAAGAGAGTGGGAAAAAATGGAAATATCAATCATATTCTGATATCTTTCTATGTGAAATTAACATGTAATATCAGGTTAAGCAAATATGAATTTTATACAAAATTTAATATTTATCTGAATAAGAAATCAATTTGGACTTGTAATATGTTTATATAAAAAAGTTTCCTGAAATTGTTATTTAAAATAAGAAGTGTTTTGCTACTACATAAAAATAATCTGCTAGTGTTTTATATCATCTCAGAATATACTGTCCCAAAATAATTTGACACATGAAAATCATGATCACCCAACACTTATTCACGATACAATTTCCACTTCTTCATGCTAGTCCTTATTTAATATGCTAAGAAAAGAGTCTTTTGTTCATTCTGCAAATATTTATTGGGTGTCAACTATGTGTTTTCACTGAGATGGGTACTAGGGATAGAATCGTGTCTTGGAATATACACATGGTCAGCAGACAGCACAGCTTGGGGAGTGAGGACTCAGAATTCTAGAGTCAGAGAGATAGGTGGCTTGAGTTCTGACTAAGCCATGTTTTAGCTGGTAACGCGTTGGCCATCTACTTAACCTGTCTGAGGCTGTTTCTTTAACTGAAAACTAGGCTGAAAAAGTATTCTTTATCTGTTTGTGGAGACCATCCTGATAATAAGTACTGAGCATGGAGCATGCTACTAATTAAAAAAAAAAAATTGCTCAAAAACGGCTAGCTATATAACTATAATTAATGGCCACTTTGTCATTTCTATAGTCCAGAAACGGTCTGTTCTGGGAAAATGGAGGCTGGTTTTCTACATCTATGGGAGACTTTAAAAAGCATTACGAACCAGAGGTTGAATAAACTATACTTCTTAGCATAATGTGTGTACAAGCTTACCAAATGGAGCCAGCTGTTACAAAAAGGACCTAGGGTGGTGATGTTGCTTCTGTTTTTTAAACTTCTGATGGCCAACTGGATGCTTAATCCAGTAGCTGTACAAGCTGCTTTGTGTTGCATTGTTTACATATTTTCCTTAGACATGAGTAGGATTATGAAACAGATCTTTCAGTATGCACACATTCAGAGCTGCTTTCTAACTGAAATTTAGAAAATATATTTATTTTTTATAGACAGCTAGCTAATGACAAAATTCTAAATGGTTTTGAAGAAAAAATGCAAATTACATAGTAAATAGAAAATTTCCATTATAAAACAATACATATTTCCCATAGAAAATATAAAAAAAATGCAAAAATTCACCTCTAATCTCTATGACCAGAGATAACTTGTGTGTGTGTGTGTGTGTTGTGTGTGTGTGTACACGTACACATAGAGTGTTACTTTGAATAAAATTTTCTTATTTCATTTAATACTGTATTGGGATCACTAAACAGCACTATATTATAGCAGAAGGCAGCAAATCTTTCTATGAAGGGCCAAAATGTAAGAATGTTAGATTTTTTAGGCCTTGAAGTCTCTGTCACAACTACTTAATTCTGCCATCGTAGTGTAAAAACAACCATAAACAATCAGTAAATGAATGAATGTGGCTGGATTCCACCCACCATGCACTGGTTTCCTCCTTCAGCCTGCAGTTTGTTGATTTTAGTACAAGAAAGAGCCTAATCAATAGTTATAATGAATTATTAGATTGAATTATAGTAGAGTGTCAATAGTCATATTTTATTCTCATAGGGAAAATGTATAATTTTTTAATTCTCTGGGCCTTGGAGATTTATTAAAGGGTTGTCTTGTTAGTACATATTTTTGGGAATTAGTTATAAACAAATAACAACCAGGCATTAAAGAAAAATAGTTTTCTGGAGGTCAATTAAAAAATGCAAAAACTCTGACACTGCCCATAATTAAGTGTGTGCTGGTTTCACCACCATAATTTCCTAAATTCCTAATGTTGTTTTGGGAGCAGAATTCCCATGCAATGAAGGAAAATGCTGCCTGTTACTCCTAGCTAGGAGAGTCCTTCTACGGTATTACATAAATGGTATGAGTCTAAGCCTCTGCCACAGCCACAGCCCCTGTCTAGACCAAACCTCCTTCTCAAATGATAATATCATTTGTTACTGGGTTGTTCTAATGGGGAGAAAAACATAGAGGTGTGGATTATAGATTGTACTCCATGGGAAACAGACTCTGGGACAAATATTAGTATTTAGAAGATTTATCAGGGATTCCTATTAGGATCAATACCTGTAGATGGGAGTGGGATAGAGGTAGGATGGGGCAGAGAGAGAAGTTGGCCTGTGTTGCATTCTCAGAAAAGGCCTCAGCTGACCCCATGGGAAGCTTTGAAGCTGAGGTAACCATGCAACATTGGCCTGAGTTGGAGAGATGGGACCGAGCCTTTATCCATTGGTTATTGACTGAGCTTGGCCTCAGAAGGGAGAGTCAGCTCTCCTCAGCATTCTTTTCCCAAAGGGAGTTGACAACCAAAGGTGGCCTTCTGGCATCACTCCCAGCCTCTGGGCCACTAAGTCTTTCATTCCTGAAGGGGTTCCCAGGTGGTAAATCAAAGCACTTATCATCTCACGAGTTAAGTCCAGACGAGACTCTAGCCCAAATCAATGCTCTGTTCTTAGTTTGAAAAATCAATGTAGTGATGTTTGGTTCAATTAAACCATTTGGTTTAATAATTTCATTATAATCTTATGAATATCAAGACCTGCAAACCCTGTATGTGCAAGGCACTGCCAAGCATATGTAAGTTAGATACAAGAACAAATTCATGGCATAGGTCTTGTCCTCTGGGAGCTTATAGCCTCTTTTGGAAATACAAGAATATGAATTACAAGGTGAAATGGTGGTAGTATTGGGGATGATACAGCAATTCTTGGTACTGAGAAACCATGGTTCACCCAACCTATATGCATGCAGAAGAGTTCCCATTTTATTTTTTAATCCACTGCTCTTTAGAAATTCCTTAAAACATGTTATTAGTAGTAATAATTGCTTGATTTCTGTTGCAGGGAAGCCTGAAGCCCTAACAGAAGTTTGATATGTGGCAAGACTTGGAGACTGGCATCATGGCTAAGATTTGTTATTTCCAACAGACACTCAGTTATCAGAAGTCCCCTGTGCCAGCTAATTCATTTCTCAGCACCTTCTTTTGGATGTCACTTTTTTCTTCCCCTGATGATTATATATATTTTACCAGCATATTATAATACATTGCGGATATTATTCAGGGGCCGTATTGAATAAAAATACTACATTAAAAATATACTTCAATTCACAAATGAAATGCAGCTTCAGCTCTTTTTCACCTGCAAGTGAAAAATGAGATCCCTCTACAATTAAAAGCCAAAGTAAGACTTTGTACTGGCATCCAAAGGGCTGCAGACCAAGTTTAAGATTACGAAAAAAGTATATGTGGAATTCAAATAAGAGCAAAAGAAATCTCAGTCAGAACCAATGCCAAAATAATGGCTTCTATGAGACATATATGCAAGACATGTATAACCACGTGAGATTTTTAATAAATAATGGACCTCAAATACAGTCTTCCCCAATAAGCCAATGCCACACCAATGGTTTCATTTACCCATCTAATTATTCATTTATTCATTGTTTTACTCAATAAAAGGCTGCTGTGTTACACACTTCCCAGCAACATCATTAATATCATTGTCTAAGTGGGTGGTGCTCCCGGAGCTGGGCATTACACAGCCTGCCCAACCATGTTCACTGACCCTGATTCTATGATATATACTGGATGAGTATGTGCCAGGCACTGTGCTAGACACTGGGAATAGAGCAGTGAGCAAGATAGACTTGAATCTTGCTCTCATGTATCTTTATTTTGAGGAAGTCAGACAAAAATAAATAACAACAAAAACCAAGAAAAATATAAACTGAGATAAGTCCTGTGATATACGTGGATAGGATTACATAAGAACTTCTAACAAGGAGACCTCCTACTCTGAGCTGGCAGGGAAGAAATTCTGAGGAAGCAACATTTAAGTTGAAGTCTGAAGGATAACTTTGGTTTTGAATGTGAAAACTGGTATTGGGAGGGATGTTTTAGGAAAGGGGGATAATAATTAGGTCAGGAAGGAGTATGGGATAGCCGAGGACTTGAACCAGACCAGTGTGGCTACATTGTGGGTACAGAAATGGGAAATATAGGAAGTGGGGCTAGAAAAGTAGTTGGGGGCCTGACCTTACAGCTCTTTGAAGGGTGTGTTGAGAATTTTGGTCTTCATCCTAAGAAAAATTGGAAGATATTAAATGTCCTATGCAGGAGAATGACTTTTCTGTAAGTCATACTTCTGGTTTTGGAGAAAATTTGACATGAACAAGAATATATGTGGTGGACAATGTGGGGGCTGTTTCAGTAGAACAAGTGAGAGATGATGGTGGCTTGTCTAGCGCAATGTCAAAAAGGATGGGAAGAAGTGAAGAGATCAAAGATATTTTCAAATAAAATCTCTTAACCTAATCTCATTCTGCTATTTGCTGGCCATTACCACTGAATTCTTTTGACCTGTGAGTGCTATTAAACAACATTGAATATCGACTATTGTGACTGACTCTGAAAAGCAGAATTATTTGATGTTAACATTAAAGACCATTGCAATCAAGTGTTGGTTGGCCTATTAATATACCATGTAGTCAATGAAATAGCCATTACCCTTTTATTTATCAGAAGCCTGTATGACAACCTAAAATCTATTAATTTATTCATTCTTTCCCTCAATAATCCTTCCTTCGTCTCCCATAACATGTAGTACCTACTCATTTGAGATTGTGGTCAAGGTGCAAAGAGATAATACATATCTAAACCACTGCTGTATCATAATTTTTGTTAGCTACTGGGATTTTAGAATGAGGATTAATCATGTTCTTTTCCCTCTAAGACATTGCTGATTTTAAGAACATGGGTTGGTTTCGTTGCCCACCTCTGTCAAATGTAGTGATTGGTATACCTAACCAAAGGAAATCTGCCCATCTGCACATCAAAATTGCTCTTGTGCCTTCACCAAGAACACAGAGGGTACGAGCAAGGCCTAGACCCTGCCTTGACCCAGGAATGCTTACATCGCAGAAGAACTGAGCAGAACACTGCCACTTCTCAGGTGAATCATAGAGTAGAGAAACTAAGAGCACAGATCCTGGAGTTAGGCTGTATGAATAAATCTGGCCATGTGATTTATTAGCCAAGGAGCAATGCAAGTCCCATAAGTTTTCTGTGACTCAGTTTCCTTATCTGTAAGATAGGGATGATAATAGTACTACCTCATAGGACTGTCATGAGGGTTAAATAAATGAAAATGGTGGTGTCTGGTGCATAGAAACTCTAATATATGTTTGTCGTTATCAGTACCTGAAAAAGACCCCCTTGCTTCTTCAATTCCACCTACCAGAGAGGTTATTCTTCTTCCCAAGGGAAAGAGCAAATGAGGAGCAAGTTTTTTTTCAAGAGAAGTATTGCTCCTATGCATTTTTTTTCTTGGGGCATGGAGTATAAAGCCCTCCCTCAATGGGAACACTGAGCAGAGGGGAGCAAGCGTTTACCTCCCATACATTCTATTATTTGACACAGTTGGCCTTGAATCTGTCCTAGCTTTCCAGAATCCTGTCTCTACCTAGAGAGAGGGGGCTTTCATAATAGCTCTATGTAACATATACTGTGCTTTGCATCCAATAAGCACTCAATCGGTGCTTGATAGATTTGAACATGAGCGTTTTTCTCTGAGTGATTTTGTTCTTAATGGACGAAATCTTGAGGGGCTGTTGCCTAGCAACAAAACACAGGCCTCAAACAGGAAATGCGAGGTTCTCATTTGTCCGCTCCCTTCCTTCAAAACAATCTAGCCATCTGGATCCTGATTTTTAGGATGACCTGGAAATAAAGGATACCTGAAACTAACAAACATTTTCTTAGCACAGGGCAAACACTTTTTACAGTCACCTTCCTCACTTGTGCTGATCTAGAATTTTTTTTTTTTTTTAATCTGGAATTGCTGGGCTTCTCTATCCAAAGCAGAAACAAAGAATTTAGAAAAAGTTTATTATAAGATCAATACCTTGATTTATTTGTTTCCTTGATTCATATGCTCATAAATTAGATTTAGTTAAATGTACAACGTAGGAGAAGAATTAAGTAAAATACAGGATACCAATTACACCAAGAACATTAGTAAATATGAAGATTGTGTTACCATGTAGAAAATACAAAATAATACTGAGTAGAGCAGAGTACCAAACTGAAGATATACCATGTTTCTAAAATGAGAAATATATTTTTCCTTTATTGTACTAGTTACTCTCCGAAATTATCTGTTTGCTGTTTATTACCTGCCTCTCCTAGCTGCACTGTATGTTCAATGGGACTGTCTACTTAGTTTATCTCTGTACCTACATGGCCTTGTAGCAGATTTTGTCAAACTGCGGCCAGCTAATCAAATCTGACCTATTGTCTGTTTTGTGAATAAAGTTTTATTAGAACACCACTAGTTTTTGTTTACATATTGTCTATGGCTGTTTTGCCCCGTGATGGAGACTGTGTGGCTTTCAAAGCTTAAATCTTTTACTCTGTGGCTCATTTTGAAAAATGTTTGCTGATTTTTGGCCTAAATCACTAACTGACACATATTAAGTACTTAATAAACACTTGTAGAATGAATACATCTATGAATGATTAAAAGAATATATATCGATAAAGAGTGGAAGAAAATGTAAAAAACAAAAACAGTGTACTATGGGGATAGGACTATACCTGAAAAAAATTTTTCTTTTTAAATTCTATAATATTTAAGAATGCCATTTAAAAAAGCAGAAACAAAATTTTAAATGTAAAACCACCACCTTCATAGATTGTTGTGAATTTAGTTTTGAGGTCTTGTGGTTCAAGAACTGCTGCAATTCTAAATTATTGAGCTGTTTGCTCATGTTTTCATTTTCAGTTCAAAAGCAAAGCGCCCTCATTACTAATTATCCTTCTAATTGTGAGCAAACAGGGGGAAAGCCAGCCAGTGGGAATACTGGAGAAGCTATTTCATAGCAGACTATGTGAGTTGTTTAAACACAAATGCAACAGATCCGACTTATGTAGTAATGTAAATAATATTTACCAAACTGGTCATTCATCAAAATTAAATTGATCCAAAGCCTTATGAGGCTTGGTTATCTTAGTCCTGACTCCAGACATAACATTTACCTGATAACTCACAGAGCTCCCAGGCCAACTCCTTTCTCCTTGCTTAGCTCTTCCTAGCCTTCAAAAGCAGGCTTCTTCATTTAAAACTCAATTTGTTGACCAAGAAAGGAAAATAGAAGAAGAGACATTTTATTTGTTTCACAAAAGGATGAAAATTGGTCTCCCTCATCCCCTCACTTCCATCTCCATGTTTCTGTGAGTTTGGTTGGCTCTTTTATAACTATTTGCTCATTTGCTTAATGCTCCTTTAGGGGCCTTTCCAACTAGTAGCATAAGCCAAAAGAAGAGAAGCCATCTATTCACCAAAGTTTGCATTTTTAAAAGACATTTTGCACACTCCATTTCACAAAGAAACAATGGCTATAAGAGCTATGGGACATTAATTTTGCACATATTCAAGATATTCATCTTTAATACACATGGCCGTAGGTTCAAAAAGTAATGTTAAACTGTGTATGTTGGCCAGAGTAATGCTATTTAAGACTTCCTTCTAGTTCTCTGTTGCAAAGGAGTGTTACCCCCACTGTGTTCAATGTTTTCCTTTGGATTTCAAAGCCCTGGAATCAAATATAATCGAGATTGCATATTGGATTTTTTGGGGAAGACGTGCATTTTTGTGAATTTACATGCATTTATATCCTTAAAGAACAGTGGTGGTGTTTTTCTAAAGTAATTCAGCAACCTTTTTTGCCAAAATTAGTTAAAGATCACAATGCCCAGAAAAAGTTAGTAAAAGATCACAATGCCCCAGAAAGAGGCCTGGTTACCTGACTAACTTCATTGAATATGGCTGCCTCACCCCTCTCAGAGCTCCTATTTGTAATTAATCATTAAAACAGCTAGATTAAGTAGGATACAATTATGATGAAGGCTCACCTTGCTTTTTTTGGAAGAGAGAATCAAAAGATTCTTAAGCTCAAAGTGATACAGCACTTTGTAAAGGTTTCCTTCAGAAATGACCTTTCTAGAGTGGAGAGGTGAAATGTCTTAGACTTAAAAGACAAAGCAGCAGCCCCAGTAAAATAGCACTGATGTGTATAAACACACAGAGAATGAAGAGACCAAGTAGGACAGAATGCCAAAGACACAGAAAAGGTCATGCCAACGGAAATGGAGTAGAGAAGCTATTTGTGAATCTACTTTATAAAAGACATATTTTCGTACTTCAGTAACATATTATTCTACACAATTTTAAATGTAGGATATTACTTAAGCTTCTTTTTTATCCATATCTAAAGCTACAGGAAGTCCAGCAGCCATGTACTCTGCTTTTATTAGGTTGAGTATATCCAGATGATTTTAATAAAGTTTTAAAAGGACATTAGTTTCCTGCTATTTCAATGAAAACCACTTGCCAGATGAATTTAAAGCAATAGATCTATTTCTTGTCAACACATGCCCTTTTTATGCAAATACGTAATGTTTTTATGATAGCCAACAAAACAGCACACAAACACAGTCAACTGCATGCGAATAGGAGAAAAATGTCATCATCGTATATGTTTAAGGATGAAGAAATGGAGAGTGTGATGGGTGCCATAGTGTGCTACCCAGATATCCCTTCAGGACTGAAGTTCTTGTTACCTCAACTGTTGAGAGTTTTGAATCCTGGCTACAGGAATTTCTCTCTGGGAATTATCAGCCAGATAAGGTCTTGTCATAGGTTATGCCTGTTCTTCAAAGACACTCACAATCTAGAGACTTCTGCTAGAATTTTCTTTTAACTTCCTCTTTGGCCCATTAGAGACTGGCTAATATGTGTATATGGGTGGGAGGACAAGGAGAAGTCTAAAAAGGCCTTGTCCTCTGACATCAGGTAACCTTCAGGACCATCCCAGCTGGATGTAACTGAGGCCTTCATTATGACTACACTGCAGTTTAGTCACTCCTTGGGCCCAGTTCTACATCTTGTAATCTCCCACAGGATTTAATCTTCTTAAGAGCACTGCATGCAAATCTTCCCCTCAGAGCCAATTTTCCAGGGAACCCAATGTAAGATGGTAAAGAATGTTTCTTCTTAATTTCTTTCACATTGACTTTATTTTTAGCTTTCTATTATGGAAATATGCAAGCATACACAAAAGCCAAGAAAATAATATAACTCATCAACCTTATCTACATCTTGCCATTCTTGTTTCATTTAATCCTTTTTAAAAACTGCATTCTTTTAAAGTAAATCATTTTACCCATAAACACTTCAATATGAATTTAACATATACAGATTTTTAAAAAGCAATACCCATAATCCTACTAAAACATAAAGTTAACTATAATGCTTTAAAACCATCAAAAACCTAATTTTTAAATTTATTTTACTTATTATTATTATTTTTTTACCATACACATTGATTTGTGAATTTCTGTTTCCACTTTAAGGACTCAACTTCAGGTAATCATGAACCCTAGCCAAGACCCTGATCCTGGCCTTCTATTTGGTCTTCTAGTCTCCATTCTCACCTCCCTCTTAGGAAGCCTTTCCCACTGTTGTCAGATCAGTTTTCCTAAGATTTGCTCCTTCGTTATTTCCCACCGCCAATAGCATTGCTTCTCAAAGTATGGCCTATGGAACACTATTCTGTCAATTACTTTTTATGAAAGAAAAAAATATAATAAAATAGATATTCTGTGATCAAATAAATCTTAGAAATGCTGTGAATTTTATCTCCTCCTTGGATGTTCATAATGCATACTAGCCTATTCAAGGCTTTGAGCAGTCTTGCAGTAAAGAACCTGTCGAAACTTTTTAATCCAGTATCTTACTTACAGTCCTATTTGGCTATACAACACTGTGTTTAACCCATGTTAACATTCAGTAGAAACTGCTCTGTGGAATACCCCCTGGGAATTGCTGCCTTCCCGGAATGGCATTCAAGGTCCTCTGTAGACTGTCCCTAGCTATATCCTCCAAAGACTAGGGCTAGAATTTTCTTTTAACTTCCTCTTTGGCCCATTAGTTCCCTCTGCCTTAGACAGTCTTTTTGTTGAATCTCTTTTTGTTGCTGTTGTTGTAATCCATCACACGCTTCAAATCCTAGATTCTCTAGGAAGATTTATACAAATCTACAACCAGAATTGATCTTTTCTTTCTCTGAATTCTCAAAGTGCCTGTATAATATATAGCAGTGATGGAGACATCAGGTTCAGAATCATTTTGAATGTTACCAACAATAAGACTTTCTCATCTACAAAATGATAATAATGTGGCATTTACCACCATAAAATTGTTTTGTAGGTTAAATAAGAGAATGAATACAGGTTTTATTAAATCTAAGGTCTTGAAGTCAGGAATTGTGTAGAATAAAGTTTTGTAGCTTCTGATGAAAATTGTACAGTTTGAGTCAGGTAGATCTTGATTCATGTTTTCTGGATTATTATACTTGACTGTCAGTAGAGATTCTGGATTATGCATTACCTTCATAATATAACATTGATTAGATAAATTGTCTGTGCTTTTGGATGGTAATTCTGTGTTTAGGCTATGATAATTCATTCTAGTTGTGCCCTTATATACTGTATGGGCTTTGGAAGGTAACCTACCCTTTCTAGAGCTCAGTTTCCAGATTTGTAAAATTTAAGGGATTGGGCTAAATCAATGACTCTCAAAGATTTTTTTAAACCACCGAAAACCCTTGACAATTAGTTCTTCCATGATTTGACAGACTTTTTTTTTTAAAGCAAACAGTACTAATTGAAGTAGTAATCAATGATCTTCCAATTTTTTTCTAATCAAAGTCATAAAAAAATAATTTTATTTGCTTGTTCAATCTTATCACAAATAAATGGACAATTTCCCACTGGAATTTCTATAATATTGAACTACAGTACTTAGACACAGATTTTGGCCTTGACATATAAGAAACATAAGATAGCAACTCTATTCTTACTAATTTTTATGGTGCCTTTTTGCTTAAAAATTCTATGATCCTCTAAGACTAATTAGGCCATTCAAAATGCAGTTCTGACATAGTTTATTCATCTTTTCTGTATGTGTTTATGTAGCTTTTGTTATTGTAATGAAGGGACCAAAGATGTGGAACCCAGTGTGGAAGAATAGGCTTCTCAGCCTAAGTAATGAATAGGAATCTTCTAGAGAAATAAGGCAATGAGAGAGTGGAGTAGGAACAGTGATCTGCTGACCTGGGCAGAGGAACCGGTATATAGATCCAAAACAAGAGCAATCAGAGAAAGTTCGGTACTTTTGGGAACTCTTTGTGAGTGTGTGTGTGCACATCTGTACTGGGTCAAAATGTATCTCTATGTGTTGAGGTCAAAAAAGTTTGCTTAACATAATTCCACACTTCAGGAAGCTTTCTTACAAATACCTGCTATATGTCACCATGGGTGGTACCAGGTGGTAGACATCAACAAAGTAGCACAAACCCATCTCTCTCACTAAAACATGGGGCTCAAGAGAGCATGTCTTATTGTTGATGTGCTAGACTCTACCAACAAGTTCATATTAAAAGAAGGACTTCCCTCAGAAGACCCAGATGAATGGCTTCAGAAAGATGCATCCGTTTAGTGAAATTCATGTTTGTCAGTGGCAGTTCTGGGCCATTTTTATGGTGTTAGATATTTGTGGTCTCCTCAACTTCCTGTGGTTCAGGCACTTTTTTTTGCTTAGTATCTACCATGGGAGAGCTGGGACCTGCCATCTGTGCCGGGAACTTCAAAGATATATTTTGGTTTACATTCTATTACAATGAAGTCAATGCAAATTGTTTTTATGTTGCTTAATTTTTTTTTATTTTACTCGTTTTTGGAAGGGGGAGAGTAAGGGGAGTGAACAAGTACCAGCCGTAGTTTAATATGGTGTTAGTCTGACTTAAAAAAAAAAAGAAGTCCAACGGATGTTAGTTTTGATTCATTGTTTTCTGTGGGAATCTACTTTTTACTGGTCTTTAAATTCTACTTAGATCTAGATATTTCTCACTAGAGGAAAATGCTAAATTTCCATTTAGATATATTCACTTTAACAGTGGCAACATGCCATACCTTCTTCTTTTCTTTTCTTATTTTTTTTTAGAAATAGCACAAACACTTCCTCGAGCTTGAGGCTGACCTGAACTTTATTCAATAGCCATTCAAAGGTCAACTGAAAAATATTATTTCTCATGGAGAAAAAGGCTCTCCATCAGCGTTTAGAGTGAACCACAGTGACCTTAGAATAAACTTAATCCAATTCCTACTAATTTTACAGCTTGAGCAGTTGAGCTTCAGAGAAGCGACATGAATTGCCCAAGAACTGAACTCACTAGTGGCACAGCCAGACCTAGAACTGAGCTCAAGAGAACCAGGTAAGACTCCTTCCATTTGGCCTAACTGCCTCTTCAAATGCTCGCCAAAAGTGCCTTCAAGATGGTGGTTTCATGGAAAACAATGGTCATGCAGTCAGATAAAAGTCTCTGTACATTTTGTTCCTGAAAGAAAATTTAAAAAGTAATTGATGTTGAAGAATTGGACATTTTATTTATTAGTTAACTTAGTTTATTACTATAGTAGGACTCTCTAGAGAAAATTGGTAGTTTATTGAAGTTATTTACTGTGATGAATAGTAAGATGAAAGGAAGTTTTCTGAGAATAGTCAGTCCTTCTTATGTGATGATGTATGAAATGTTTCCCCTAGAATTATGATTATTGAGAATGTATAAATTATAATAAGATAAATTATCCAATCACACACTAGAAGTTAGAATTGAGGAAGGGAAATTTCTAATAATTTAGGTCAGAGTTTCTCAACCTTGGCACTATTAAAATTTTGGAACTGACAATTCTTTGTTGTGGGGGGCTAACCTGTGATTATAGGATATTTAGCAGTATCTGACCTTTACCCAGTAGATGCCAGTAACATGCCCACAGTTATGACAACTAAAATGATCTCCAGACCTTGCCAAATGTCCCCTAGGGAGTGAAATTGCCCCAGTTGAGAATCACTAATTTAGATAAGTCTGGATGTTTAAACTTTAAGAAAATAGTTCCTTTGCTAGGAGAGAGAAACAGAAGGGGGTGGGGGGAGAAGGAGAGAGAGAGAGAGGGGGAGAGAGAGAGAGAGAATAGAGGAATGGAGATGGGTATTATTCTTTCTAATTATAAATGTAATAAATACTTATATTTATAAAATATGGAAACATATGTGATTTAAATAATGCCAAATTACCTCGGGTCAGTCCCAGTCAACAAAGTCGTAAGTATGACATCCAAAAATCAATGAAAATAAATTTAGCTCTCTACCAAAATCTCCCCAAGAGATGTAGAAACAGAAAATGTAATTCATAACCCCTAAAATACTCATAAATACCTCTTTAAGCATCTATTTAGTTCTTGTATTACAGCAGTTGCTCTTTCACAATCTCTTTTCTCTCTCAAACACAACCCCAAATTCCGGCCCTTGCTGGCTTTTTTGTCTCCTCTCCTGCCCATGCTTTAGTATCTGCTAACTCAGTTCTTCCACGTGAAGTTTTTTGATCTTTCTGGTCTAGACCTACGTAACCTCTTACCATGTTGCTGCCTCACCCATTGCCTAGATCCGCACAACTAAAGACCTGGAGACCAGGCAAATACTAAATCTTCCTTGGAATGTCCTGAGATAAGGGAAAGTTTTAAATTCTTTCATATGACTATTTTTATTCCAGTCATACTAGAAAGAATAATGATCATTAGCAATTCCACTATTCACAAACTCCACAGTTAATAATCTGGTGTATATTTAGGTAGGTGATTTTGACACCTGAAACTGTAAGAAGAGAATCGAGATGAAAACATATAGTTTGCATTCCCTGGTTATAGAGGAAAAATAAGATGACTTCTGCTTCCATATCCTTTTTTTTTTTCCCATTGAATTTTGATGCTGACTTTAAGATGTTTTCATCATCATCATTATCCTTCTCCCCTTCCTCCTCCTCCTCCTCATCATCATCATCATCATTTGTTAAGTACATACTATGTCCCACAGAATAAGTATTTTACAAGAATGTCATACTTAACTTTCATTACAATTAGTAATATAGGTGACATTAGTATTTCCAATTGACTGGTGAGGAAATTGAGTCTCACAGTAGTTATGAAAGCTACTCAGGACTCTGTAGCTATTAATTTTTTATTTGTAAGTGGAAGGAAAATTCCTATACTCAGGAATCTCTGGCTTCACTTCTTCTTTTGCCATATGTCTGCCTTGGAACACTTGCTGGGGTAGGTAGCCAGGTAAGAAGTATCTGCTGCCATTTCTACCCATCCTCCAACAAGGTCCATAAACTGGAAGAAAGCTGGCTAGGTGAACAATAGGAAACCTTTTGCCCATGATTTATATGGTAAGAACCTATCCAAATATTCTTCGCCAGGCACATCACCCATACGTGCTCTATCTTTGTTTGGAAGTGTCTCATGGTCTCACTACTCAGAGTATGCTCCACAGACCTGCAATATCAATGTCACTTGGGAATTTGTGAGAAATGCAGAATCTTGGGCAGCCTCCAGACTTACTGAAAAGTTTCCCAGGTGATCTGAATACAGTGCCCTCAGGATATGAGAAGGTGGTCCCAAAACAAATCTTCCATGGTCCAGTGGTCTGCAAAAGATCATACTTCAATTTCACTTGGTAGGCTTGAGAAACCACAGGTTGCTGAGCCTCCCCTTTGTTCTAGTGTTTTGGGTCAAGTAGAACTGGGGCGGTGCCCAAGAATTTGCAATTTTAACAAGTTTCAAGGTGGGCTGGGGGCCACAGTTTGTGAACCATTACTACAGTCAAATAAATTATGAAGCTGCTAAAAGTTAAACTAAATGGTTGATTTTCTGAAAGGTCTGAGTTGTTACTTGGTTTCTTAAACTCCTGGGCCATTGAAATCATTTCATTTTATTTGGAGGGGAAGGCAAATTATCACTATAGATTAGTGTTCCACATAATGAACTTTGGGAACCACTGCTCTGGAAACAACAAAGTCTGGAATTTTTGACTAAAACAAAAACAAAAACCTGAATGTAGTAAAATGACCTCTTTGGTTGGGTGAGGGGTAGTCTTGGTTTGGTGTAATGTCAGCACAGCTGTTGTGTCTTGTAGCAAATGAACAGCACATTTCTCTAAGGAATTTGTACAGATTGAAAATAAATTATTGAGATTCACATAACATAGACAAGGAATTAAAAAAGGACAAAAAATATATCTGCAATGACATTCGAATTGCTGTTTTATCCCCCCCATTGAAATACAAGCCAAGAATAAAACATTGATTAAATAGAAAGCATTGACATTTTACTCCTGTGGTGCTGGATACCAGCCTAGACAAAGAGCCGGTTAAATTTGAAAGACAAAGAGTCCTTTTGTGAGGCAGTAAGTTCATCTGGGAGAAATATTAAGTGAAGTCTCAAAGGAGAGAGTTCTCCAATGTCTTTACCTACAACATTCATTGAGAGGCAATAGGTAAAATCATATTCAAAATATAAGAGAGTGGGAGGATGAAGGAATTTATTAAAAGATGGAATTGGGATACACATAAAACTCGATTTTTGCCTCCACTGAGGGAATTTATATTAGGAAATGAAAATTACAATGAACAATGAGATATGAGTAATAAGATACATTCTTCTGAGCAAACAAAACATAAAATGTCAAGTTTATCATATTCTCTATCGGTAAGAGATATAGTGGTGGACAAAATGGACATTTTGTCTACTTCCAAAGATCTGTAAGTAGTACAAGCTTAAAAATAATAAAACAATAAATTAAATAAGTATTATCTTTAAAGATAAACAAGAAGAAGGTTTGAATAGGGTTTGGTAACATTTACTTTAGAAAGTGCTCAGAGAAAGCTTCTCAGATTTTTTATTTGAGCTAAGAAAGAAGAGAAGAAATGACCTATATAAATGTTTGGGTAAAAAACATTTTGGAAATCCAGAATAGTGTATAAATAGGACTATAATTGGGAAAGAAATCAGGGTATTTATAGAACTAAAAAGAGACCATATTAATTGAACACTTGCTTTGTACAAATGACCACTTTAAGCTGTGTGTGAGAGTGTGTGCCTGTGCATGTGTCAGGCTGGTGTGCAGGGGTGGGAGAGTATTTAAGATTAAGTTGCACCTTGGCCTCCTGATTTTGGCCATTTTATTTTCCGTGATTCATTTACTCAGCCCTAAAATGCTTCAGGCTGGTTTCTGCTGTTTTAATGCAGAACAAATAAATCATTTGACTGGCTCCAGTTCTACACGTAGATTCAGGTGTAGTGTTAATAACTGTTGTTCTTGATAAAATATTCTCTTATATCACCTGCCTGTTGTTAAGAGCTATGCCTTGACATTCAGGCTAAATTCAGTTTTGGGCAAAAAACTCTAATGATTTAAAGTTGCTCAACGACATTGTCTTTAAAGAGACTTATCCCATCCGTTCATAATAGTGCTACCATGATAAAAGAGGCTTTGGACCAATATTGGGGAATACTGAGTCTATATTGATTCAGATTCAGATTCCTTCTCCTTGTTACCTCTTATTGTAAAAGAGTTTCAGATAAGTAGATATATTAGGTAAATTTTAAATATAAAGAAATGATTGGTTGAGATATTTATTAAGATACAGATAAAGATTTCTTACCTCCAGACTTACAAAAGTGAATATGCAAAAGATATAATTATATCTAGAAAAGACTTTATTGGAAGAACATTTTAGAAAGTGGATTGCAGAAGATTTTTTTTGTATTATTTAATGTAACTAAAATGAAAATAAAAAGCATACAGAAAGATCCCAAAAGCCTGGGGTTAATTATCAAATTGTTTTCCTCAAGTCTCAAGGTATTCATTCCTGCAAGACAAAGAGAGCTGCCAAGTGAATTCAAAGAGAGCAAGACAGCTCAGACTTTTAGAAAGAAAGAATTTATCTCTCCTCCTGTGATTTCCAATACTATGAGTCTGAGCATTTGCCTTCTAAGAAGTTCAAATTCTTGAAATAGAAACTCTTCCACTGTCATAGGAGAGCACAGACCATGTGATTACTTCATCAGTCGGAAGTCCCAAATATTATATTTGCTATGTGCTTTTAAGTGGCACCGAGTTAATCAAAGCTGGCTGAAATCATTCAAAGAAGAGGCAAAAATCTGCTTTTCTTTTACTTTCTTGCAAATGGTCTGATTGTGTAATCATATCCCAGCTGAATCTGGCTTGTGTTGTTAGAGGAATTATCTCCTCATTAAAAACAAATCTTAATAGGCCTAATTTGAAGGCTGCTTTTGTCTGAAACTTGATCAAGAGGCTAATGACTATGAGCTGTGCTAAACAGAGGGAGAGTCAAAGAAAGAGACATTAAACAGTGCCGATTACAGTCACATTAGAGTGCTTTTGATATGCAAATAAGCATACCAGGGAAAAAATAAAAATATAAATGGGTTTGCTCCTAAGATTCTCTCCTTAGGGCATGCAGAAAAACCTAAGTCTCTAAGAAATGATTAAGTTTTGAGAGACATAATTACTTTTTTAGGGCCTTACTCTCCTTAGTTGTAAAATGGGGATAATAATGTCTGCAATTATTATAAAAGAGTAGTTATAAGGATTAAATGAATGAATATATGTGAAGCATTTAGAATACCATCTGGGTTTCTAATTCATTCAGCACAGTTAATGATAGCACTTACTATAAGATTTAGCTACTATTATTGGTTTTGTTACTAATATTGGCATTTTTTCCCTATTCTATATCAATAAGAATACCAATCATAGACTAACAGAATTTCGGAATTTGAAAAAATGTAGGATATTGTTTCCGGAACTGTATTCCATGAATATTCACTGTTATTTAAGATACTACTTATATGAAAATGGGTTTCTCTGTTCAATCGCTTTTGGTAAATGCTAGGTTAAATAAAATAAAAACAGTAGAGCTTTTCAGAGCCTTTAATATGCCAGCAATATGAATCTCAAAGACGGTAATAGTCCACTCGTAGTCTTTCTTAAATTTATATGACCCCAAACCCATTTTTCATGGACTGTCTCGTAACTCCTAGAGGGAAATTAGTTCTTGAAGAAAACTACAGATGACAACTCAGTGATGCCCAAAGAGAACCATAACTTCTCCTAGATCCTGAGCTAGTTAGGGGCAGAGTCAGGATTTAAGGCTGGGTCTGCTGGTGCCTAAAGCTCACAGCTTTTTCTGTTCTCCGTTTTTGCAGGAAAAGATCTTGGGTGAAATGAGGTAAGGTCTGCTCGTTGAAAACATGGACTTGGTTTAAGTGCCCACTTCCCACTCTATGATCTCATGCAAGTTATTTCACTTTCCTGGGTCTCATTTTTTTTCTCCTCTGAAAATGGTGATAATGACTTCTTCACCTGCCTCATGGGGTTGTTGAGAATTTAAATGACATCACGTATATGAAGCACTTATATTAATTACAAATAGTATATCATTGTTCCTGGAACATAGAAAGTGCTCAAAAGGTGTTGCCAGTTATAGATAAATAGCAATTTTTAAAGGGAGCAGATCCCACAGTAGGGATGGAGATCTGATGACAAATGATTGTTTGCTGTCAACTTATTTTTAAGAGTATGTCAGCAGAAGCTCCTCTAAAATGCTCTACTGTGAGCAATGCTAAAAAACACTATATACTAGGAACCAAGCTGGAAAAAATCACCACCTTCCCTTGTATATCGGATGGCCAGTAGAAAAGGACTGTTAACCTCTCCAGTGAGGGTATGAGATTCTAGCGTAGGCCTGGGGTCTTCAGATTCTGCTACAGGAATTTCTCAGACAGGAAATATCTGAAGGCCCCATACCAATGCTACTCAGGCTAGAAGTGACACAATGGGCCGTGGATCAGGCTTTTCTGTGAATTTTCTGTACCTTTTTCACGATGAAGCATTGGGAAACTTCTACAACAGTTTGCAGAGTAATTTATGTCTCTGCACATGCTGAGTCCAAATCCTTTCTAAATGGAGCTTGTATTTGAATACCTTTTAATTATTTCATTTTCTAGTAATTTATTTGCATGGAATTTTACAAAAGCATCAGTCCAGGACAGATTGAATATTAAAACAAAATACAATAAAATAAAACTTGTTCTTTACCTTAGATAGAATTACTCTAAAACAGTTCTCAAAAATGTGGTCTCAGACCCGCAGTATTAACATCAGTTGGGAACCTGTGAGAAATGCAATTCCTGGTTCCACCCTAGACCTACTGTATTAGGAATTAAGGGGTAGGGCCCAGTGATCTTTAACAAGCCCTTCAGGTGACTCATATAAACACCAAAATTTTAGAAGCATTGAGAACATATCCAGGATAATTCTAACTTCTTTGAAATGTAATAGAGCAGGAATAGGAATTATATCCTGAACTATGGTTTGCAAAAATAATATGACAGGATTTCTCTAAAGTAAAATTAAATTTTACTCTGAACTGCCATTCATTCAGGTTGGAAGTAATTTCAATGTCAGTTACCATTAGGTTCAGTTATAGGCAATGGAGGCCCAAAATAACAAGGGTCTAATCAATAAGCAGACTTTTGAAAACAAAAGCCAGGCATGAAGAGCTCTCTACTTTCTGACTTACAGTCCAAATTCCCTGAAACAAGAGGACACAGAGACCTGCCTATTTTTTTTTTTAATCGAGTAGGAAAAACTCAGGGAGAACCCAAAACAAGACTGTAGCATACCATCCTGATGTATCAACAGTAACATTTAATCATCCTCTGTGGTAATTCTGAACCTGGACCTAAGGGGTTTAAAGGCCACTCTGAATATCTGGGAGTTGTTTATACATCTGGTAGTTCCCCACCCCATCTCCTTTTAGCCATTGTCTGTTCCTTCATAGGTTTTGGAACCCAAATTATGTTTTTCTCATCCTCAATGGTCTTGTCAAGAATTTTCTCATTTGTCATAGATTTTTACTTTCTCAGTGCATTTCTTTGTAATTGGAATGCTCAATCAAAAAAGTTGGGTAGAAACATATATTACAAATCCATTCTCATGCCCCTAGCATTGAAGTCAATCTCTGATTGAAAAATTAGTCTTCAAGGGGCAATAATTAGATCTTGAGACTGACGCTTTGTGCATTCTCTTTCTCTTTTATTTCTTTCAAGTACTCCATATTTCTATAGGTTCCTATTTCATTGTTTCCAGTTTGTAACTAAGAGGTTTCATACTTCCATTGGTTTAGGCTACTAGAAACAATGTTTATACAGTGATATTTTTAAAAATATAAGTGAAAACATGGGCAATTAGAATGAATTGTCATATATATCCCAATGTCTACTACTATGTCTAATGAATTATGTAATATTTTTAGTGTTAGAGAATCAATTATATAATTGTTATATATTCATTTATTTGTAAAGTTTTTGAAGATTCAGAGACCAGATTTGATTTACTCCTGTTTATGTTTCCCAGTGTCATCTCTGTTCTATTATGTGAATCTCCACCTATTTTTCAGCCAGAAGATCCCCAGATTATATGTTTCTGAATTTAAATATATTTGAAGTTTTTTTCCTCTGATCCTTGTTTACTTCTCTAACAAACATTTCCAGAGGAAATAGAAAAAAAAATGTAAATTCTATCAAATATTATATGATTTACATTAATTTTATGGGAATAACTTGTTATTTAATTTGGCTATCAACCTCATTCTTTACTTCTTTTTACTTTTCATACTCTATTATACCTTTTACCTCATTTTTCTTGCTTAGCTTTAAAGAAGAATAAAATCCCTTGCAATTCTACTCACAGACATCCACTTTTGAATATTTAGGTTCATGTCTTTCTATTTAAGCTCAAAGAAAGACATCATTTTAGAAACGCTGCCTTTTTTTTAAAATATCTACATGCATCTGGCTTATATCCATATGAATTCTTTTTTTCTCATTTGTAAAGCAATGCATATTTGTTTTCACAAACGCAAACCAGATAAAGTGCATAAGGAAAAAATTGGTTGTGTTTTGTTGCCAAATCTTTGGAGCTGTTTGCCCAAAGATCATGCAGTTGTGCTTGGCTTCAATAACTATTGGTTGGCTGTTAGTGAAACTTCTGCCAAATTATTGGGAGGGCAAATAGTTCTTTCTCCAGGGCTCCCAGGTCAATTTGGATAGGTCCTTTATCAATTTCCAGATAACATTTCAAATATATGTTGTTTTGCAACATCTTTCTCTAGTTAGGTAGTGTCAAAACTTACTCCTCTGGCTTTGATAGAGAAAATTGCCAACAGAGTAGCTTAGTTAATTAAATGTGAGATTAAAATTTTTATATGTTAATGTTTGCTATTCGACAAAATGCATTAAACTACTGAAAGAAAGAAAGAAAGAAAGAAAGAAAGAAAGAAAGAAAGAAAGAAAGAAAGAAAGGAAGGAAGGAAGGAAGGAAGGAAGGAAGGAAGGAAGAAAGAAAGAAAGAAAGAAAGAAAGAAAGAAAGAAAGAAAGAAAGAAAGAAAGAAAGAAAGAAAGAAAAAGAAAAAGATCTGGTGTGAAGTCAAGAAGAGAAATTGCACACGTGGTTTTTCACATGAGGCACAAATAAAACCATATGAATTAAGTATACTAATCAGCTATATTCCCACACACTAAGGATTAGGTGAGCCTCATGGTTACAAATTAAATCAAGAAGATGTAAACCTTGTACCTCTTAGGTTTTTGAGCTTTTGCGTTTGTCTAGTCTTTAATCTTGTAGCCACCAGGCAGAGCCACAGCGATCGTGAGATGGTGTTTCCTTCAGTGGGCTCATGATTCACTCAAACCAGAGGCTATTAGTTCTCCTCTCCTGAGTAGAAGGAGATGGATTTAGAAGAGATGGGGATCATGAGTGCAAAAGATGCATATTTCTGATTAGACTTCGATAGACCCTCAACCTGTTTTAGAAATTGAGAGAAACTAAGGTTTATGGAGAGAAAAAAGGGGGTGAGGATGAGAGAGACAGTATGAGCAGCTGTATCACTTAGGTTTAGCCCCAGAAGGCTAAATATATGGCACCCTTGATTTCATCCCCTCCCATTCTTGATAACATTATTAATTAATCAGGTCATGTTTCCTATTGAGCTTGGATATAACCTCAGAATTTTTCTTGGTATAGGCCTCTGGGCAGCTGCTACCAATCTATCTGGTTGGTTTATAAGACTGATTTACTGAGTATGTTATTTATTTATTTATTTATTTATTCAACATTTATTGAACATCTAAACTGGTCCAGACATCTTAAAGTCATTCAGGAGCAGAACATGAAACTTACATTCTAATGAAATGAAATCTTTTTTTATTGCCTTTTTAAGGGTGAGAGGGCTGTACATTTACTTGGCATTCAGTAAGTGCTCAATAAATTTCTTTTGTCACATTGTATTGAATTGGCTTGTGAAGAGCATTCTGACATCAGCTGACCACACTAAGAAGTAGTGTGGCCTTGGTTCTCTCCCAAATAATGGAAACATTTGTTCCACCGCAGTTCACTTTCTGCTCAAGGTCTATTAAAAACAAACTCACTATCAAGATTAGTTCTCAATTGGATATGTTTTGAGGGGTAGGGGTGATAGCCAAGAGAAGAATCATACATAGAAAGTCATGTCATGCCTTAAATCTGACCTCTGAAAGTTTTTTAGATCTGCTGATTGAATCTTGCTAGAACACAATATTAGACTTCAACCTCAAAGGAAATAAATTAAGCTGCACCACATGAGGACAAATGGTTGACATTGTGCTCTTGCTAGCATCTTGTGTGCAGCTGTGAACAGCTGTGTTAGTGCCAGTTAAGCTGCGATAGCATCTTGGGGGCGGGGGTAAGATAAAGGGTAATTCATTCACAAAGCGCTATTCAAAGTGTCTCACAGGTGTGTTCTTAGGATCAGTTTTCTTCTATCTTCTTTCTATCTAAAATTTATACTAAATTAAGGTGATTGGGTAATATAATTCTGCCAGAATTATAGGTCTTCTCTCTCCAGGAATGATGTCTTAGGAACATGTGCTGTGGCATTAATAAACAAAAATGAAACAGGGAAAAGCATTCCCTGTGTGACAAAGAGGATTAACTTCTGACTCTCTGGAGTAATTCTTTGACCATTTATTCATTTTCTGATGAATAAGCTTCAGTTTTCCCTCTCTGGTAGATAGAACACAAAAAATATTCCAAAAAGAGTGGCTCTTTTAGAGAACAACTTTATTTACCGTCCTTATTTGCAACTGACTCCCTTAAAAGAAGCCATCAGCTGTTTGTCCTTTAAGCTCCTTTGGTGAACAAGGATGGGGTCAGTGAAGGGGACAAGAGGAGGTGAGTAAAGGGCATCCTGTAAAAAGAGATTGGAATGGCATTTGGATGTTTGTTTTAAACAGATTTCAATTTCCTGCTTGAAGGGAAAATTGTGCGTATAAGAAATGGCCTCTTGAGAAATGGATTAGAAAATAAAGCAGTAAAATCAAAATTGGGTAGGAATCTTAAGTCAGTGTTCCCAAATGCTGGCCCAGGACATGGGCTACCTCTTTGGAATTGCAGTATACTTGTTCAAACTACAAATTCCCTGGTGTCACTTATGGCTGCAGAATCACTGGGAGGAGTGCCTGAGATGAGTCTACAGTACACAGCTAGATTTGGGAATTACCGGTAGATCTCGGGCTAAATAAGCAAACAGCCAAAAATAAAGCAGATGAGATATTTAGGAGGAAAAATTGCAACTAGAATCATAAAAATGAGGTAGCTGGCCTAGCCTTCCGTCTCGAGCTAAACCAATAAGTAATATTTGGTAATCGATAAATAATAATTGAAGACTTAGTGTGTATCCAGTATTGACCCAAATACTTTTTATTCCTTCAGTCTATTCATCTTTAAGTTATGAGGATCTTTATGAGTGAGGAAAGATCCAGGAACCCCCTGGGCCCATGAGACGCAAGCGGTTTAACCCTTTTCCTGTTCGCCCCGAGAGTACTTGCTGGCGGCGCTTGCGGCTGCAGTTTCACCCTGAGAGACCTAGGGAATTATAGTCCTAACTTTACCCTCAAAGTTTGCCATGAAATATGTCTTTTTTATTTTATTTTCTTATTGCTCTCATCTATCCATAGTCTTTGGAAACAAATGACATCATTATACCTACAACATTCTGTTTTTAGTAGTTCGATTGCTGAAAATGTTAAATCCTAGAGAAGTAGCATTCCTAGGCATGATGTTAAATGAACGCCGGCAGCGAGCTGCACTTTATTTTAACTAATCGAGAAAATTAAAACACTCATCTGGTAGGTAGCTGAGCTAGACTTCAAACTCAGGTAGTCTGGTCCCAGACCCTGCGTTCTAAACCTTGACCAGGTACAGTCTCTCCTGTGCAATGGCAGGCCCTGGGGAATCAATGGTTAATAAGGCAATGCCCTTGCTCAAGGAGCTCACAGAAATTTATACTGTAGTACAGCAAATGCAATGTGCAAAGTGCAAAGAGAAACTCAGAGGTCCTTGCAAGATCACAGAGGAGGCCTGACCCAGTAGGGGAGTGGGCTCTCTGGAGGTGGTATGATGCCTGAGCTGAAATCTTAAAAGATGAGTAAGAAAGAGCCTCAGAAAGGTTGGGAGGAGGAGGAGAGAGCATGAGCAAAGCTTCAGAGAAAAAGATATGGCAGTTTTAGGCTTCTCTCAGTGTGCTGTTACCGGAGGGTGGCAAGAATAACTACTCAATTATTGTTAATAATTATTAATGATTATTATTATTATATTGAGACTAATGTTAATAATTATCACAATAGTTTTTAATATCTGACATGAATAGTAATTGTGGTTTTCCATAACCTATTGCTGGTTAGTAAATTAGTCCAAAACTTAGTGGCTTGAAACAACAATTCCTCTATTTTGCTCATGGAGTCTATGAGTCAGGAATTCAGACAGAGCCCAGGTAGGATGGTTTGAGTCTACTTGCCAATGGCTGGAGCCTCAGTTGGAGATGACCTCAATATCTGAGTCAATGAACACCTGGAACTGGAGGGTCCACTTCTAAGAGGGATGATCTACCAGCTTGGTGGAGATAACTGGAAGGCTGAATTTAGATGGAACTGTTGGCCAGTGTACCTCCACATGCCTTCCTCAGCATGGTGGTTTCAGAGAAGTGAGACTTTTTCCAAGGAGAGTCATTGTTCCAGTGACAAGGTAGAGGCTAATATCTTCTAGACCTAGCTTTGACAGTTTCGCATCCTACTCTATGGGTTAAAGTAGTCACGAGCACATCCAGATTCAAGAGGAGTGAACATAACTCCACCTTTGAGGAATATCAAAGAATTTAGAGCCAAGTTTTTAAATCATTACCTTGGCTAATGTTTTCTGAATGCTTTATTTGTGCCAGACATCATGCTAAACACTTTACCAAGGATATTTTATTTAAGGTTTATCACGACAATATGAAACATGTTCTATTATTACCCCAATTTATACCTAAGGGATCACAGGATATCTAATTTCTCCAAGATCACCAGTAAATGCCCACACTTGGAAGTGAACCCAAGTTTGTAGGATTTAAAAGTTTAAACCTAAGTTGTATCACCTTGGTATTTATCTTTGTAACTCGGCCCCAGTTCCTAATCCTATGTGCACAGTAGCCTCGTTCAAAGTATGTGGAAGGAGAGGTCTCAGCAACAATATAGCTAAGGGGACTCAAATAGGGACTTGTGGGAGCAATATCATGGTTGGCAACCACTACATGGTTGGCAACCACTACATGATCTTTCACCATTGTGAGAAGCAGAATCAAGAACCAAGAGCTGCTTGGATCTTGGGCCTGGCATTTACATTTCACATGTAATTCCTCCCACAATTCTCTCCCTGGTGGCCTTATCTCCGGAGGCCTCATGCCTGGATCCTGAAATAAAAAAAAAGGGGGGGGGGCAAATACTCTTTGGAAAATGCTTCTGTATCAAAATTCTCTCAGATCCAGGAAGAAGATCACAAATTGAGAGCATTCATTCCCAGGAAGATGGACAAATATCTTTTGACTATTTTTTACAACTTTTACTACAACTTATACCAATCATAAGACTAACCAATGGTATTTAAACTCAATTTTGTTTTCATGTATCCACTCATGCAACAAATATACATTAAACACTTACTATGTGCCAGACATGATGCTAGATTATGAAGATACTATGGTGAACAAGACAGAGATGGTCTCCTCCCTCCCAGAGTTGAGGAGACACAGAAACTAAGCAGGCAACTCTACAAATATATAATTGCTACTTCGCAAAAGTGTTTTTTGAAGGAAATTAACAAGATGAAATATAAGTAAGACATCAGAGTACGGTGAAAACTCTAGTTTAATGTATGCTGATTGGGTTAGGTGTCTTTAGAAATGTGATATTTAAGTTAAAAGCTAAATAAAGATAGGAAAAGAAAGGCTGTGATCCTGCTTATTTTTATTCTGACTGTTCTTGGTTCCAAGATCCTTTCTTTTGACTTCAGACCCTGTTGCAAATGGAATGAAGCTAAAAGTCTTAGAACATTTATGGAAGAAGAACCTGATTGGTCCTGACTCCAACGTCAAGTTTGTGTATACAGAATCTTTATAGGCAAATATAACCCATAAGATTTTAGGGGTGACCTTATGTCCCAGCAGCATAGAAATCTGAATCCAGGCCCATCTGACTTGATGTGCTCAATCATGAGTATGCCCACCAAGCTCCCTTGAGTCCTCATGAAAATAGAGTCGTGGGGAGCCATTCTGCCAGTCCACCAGAAGCACATTTACACAGCAGAAATGGGCAAGGCCTTCAGGCTAGAAGCCAAAAAGCATGCTTCAAAGTTTACAGAAATTTTACTTTTCAACATTAAATTATATTATCAACACTGGGGTGTTAATATTTAAGGAAACCTGGTCTTAGTGTTGGAGAGAGGGAATTTTGCTAATAATCACTGCTTGATTCAGTTGTTTAAGTTTAGATATTCATTGATCTAGTGAACAGAATCTCTAATATTTGAGATTCCAACATCTGTGACAATCGCAGAAGGGATACAGAGGGATTCAGCAGGATTGGAGACTTCATATTGGTGAATTTTAATTGTTTGTGGACTATCTAAACAAATAGTTATTACTTGAGATCATTTTTTTGAAAATTCTTCATTCACATGCATATATGTATATATATAATATATATACAAATATTCAGCAGGTGATTATATAATTACCATGTATATATGGATTTATTATTTAATTCCTAATATAGCAGCTAACATCCTATTGCACACTTACTCACTGCACTTAAATCTTACAGCAACCCTATAAGATTGTTAATACATGATATTCTACAGGTGACGACGCAACAGTACAGCAAGACCTACGCTGTCCAATAGAATAGTCACTAGATACATGTAACTATTTAAATTTAAGGTATTTAAAATTAAATGAACATACAATCCCCCACTCACACTAGCCACTTTTCAATTGTTTAAGAGAACATTTCCAACATTGCAGAAATGATCTGGGTACATTCGATAGATCTGGACATTCTAGACAGAGTTTCTCAACTTTGGCAGTATTGCCATTTGGACCTGGGTAATTGTTTGCTGTGCAGGGCTGTCCTGTACATTGTAGGATGTTTAGCAGCCACTATGCACTAGTTACCAGAAGTGCCCTCCTCCAGTTATACCAACCAAAAATGTGTCCAGTTAGTAGTAAATGTGCCTTAGGAGGGGATAGTAAATTCATCTCTGGTTAAGAACCACTGGTCTAGACTAAGCTTCAGGTTTATAGGCTGGGTGGGAACTTGGGTAAGTTGCTTTGAATTCTTTCAGTTTTATTTTTCTCATTGGTAAAATAGTAAAAAAAAAAAAAAAAAGAAAGAAAAGAAAGAAAGAAAAAAGAAAAACAACACAATTTCATAAGGTTTTGTGAGGGTTAAGTACTATATATAGGTAAAGTATTTGGCAAATAATAAAAGCACATTAAATGATTTTCAGGACTGTAATGCTTTGACTCCTCAGTTAACTGAGGGATATTTAGATTAGCTGATGTGCCATCTGGAAACCTGAAAACCCAAATTTCTGCTCGCTGTTCCAGTGCATGAACTTGGGCTTCCATGTTTAGATAACTTGTGAGCTGAAGACAATGACAGATTTGATTGATTTGTTTAGACAACAAAACCTGTGGACTTGAAAACTCTCAAAAAACAATCAAAACTACACAAAACCATCCTTCATCTCATTGCCCAAATTTTGTTGTGAAGGCCTCAATACTGTATGGAATAATGAGGTAATCAATTAATGAGGAAGGTTTTAAAATTTCTCTATAAAAATGGAATCAAACATTTAGATCAGCTAGCATGATAATGATTAAAACATATTAATGGATAAATGTCAGTAAAATAACTGAATTTTCAACCTCAAATGTCTGAGTAAGCAAATTTAGACGATTAGCTCTATCAGTTTTATCAGGTTTAGATCATCATGTTAGTAGAGTAGAAACATAATTAAATGAGTATTGTGGAAGTTTGTGACTATCCTTGCCTTGAGAAAACCAAATACAGGTGTTTTAATGGCTTTGCAAGGCCTATTTCAACTTATTTGAATCCCTGAGATTTTCCATGGTTTGTAGGGTTAAGGTGGATATAACCTTCTGAATATAAAATTGTCATTAGATTGGACAATATGAACCAATATTTGACCATTTTTGACCTATAAGAAGGAAAATTCTGTAAGATTTAAAACTAACGCAAAGTAGAAATAGTTCATTTCTTCAATTTATGTTTGTTTTTATAATTGATACCTAATAAGTCATCTCTTTATGAGAAACAGAGTTTGGCTTCATTATTAACATAATACCCTGACCATTTATCACATGTTTACAAGGTATCAGATCATAGGTTAAGAATTAAGCATTACTTCATTAATCTCATTTAAACTTGATTACAATAGTATAAAGAGGTTTAATTTCTTTCTATTTCGAAGATTAGAAAACTGAATCTGAGAGAGTTGGGTAACTTTCTAGTAAGAGGCATACCTAGATTTCTGACTCAAATCTGCAAAATTCCAAAGCTTTTGAATACCTGATATCCTATAGCTACAGTTCAATGGTGAAGAAGATACTTATTCTCACATGCCGTAACTCACATCCATAATTAGCACTCCCCTACAACATTAGTTTTGCTCACTGCATCTGGATGATGTGAACATAGAAGGTGTCACCTCTTATGATCTGAGTACTTTTGCCATGTTAATTCACTAAGTCAGATTATGAATGAGACATTTTTCACACTTTTGCTACACAATTTTTTTTTTTTTTTATGCCTACATCACCTGGTCTTCCTAGGTGGTCTCCCATCCAAGTACTAACCAGGCCCAAACCTGCTTAGGTTCTGAGATCAGATGGGATCGGGTACATTTAGGGTGGTATGGCCATAGCAATATATATATTATTTATTTTTTTTTTGGTGACTCTGGTGGGACATGAACCCTTCCCACACCCTACCCCTGGTTTCTTGTTCATAAGAAAAAAATTCTGACTGGCCATTTTAAAAAAGGAAGTAAATTCTTAAATCAATTAAACTAGTCCAATACCACTATTAGGTCCAAGATAAGAAAGATATTAAAAATGGCTCTAAGAAAAACTCACTAATTTAGTTACTGAAGCAATCCTCAATTAATAAAGTGTCAATTAAAATTAGTTAAAAGAAGGAAAGTCTTCTTATCTTTTTGATATCTAATGGATGAATGAATCAATAAAAACGGGGTTTGGAAAATATAAAATGATATAAAGTGGGTAAAAATAGAACCATGTGGAGTTTTCATTAGGCCTATTTTGATGAATAGATGAGTGCTATTTGATTACAATTTTCCATTTACAGTACTTACAGTCAAGGTGCTACTATAGTTTTGGAAAAAAATCATTCTTATAAGCTGGTAAACATTTCCCTTGCAATCCTTTTATACTGATAAACATGATATATATATATATATATATATATATATATATATATACACACACACATACATAAAATCTGTTCTCTCTGTGTGTGTATGTACTATATATATGTTATCCTTGTGAAAAATATATATATATATAATCTCACAAAGATGATAAACTATCGAACTATATAAATAATTTCAAATTTTGAATTGTTGGAAGTGGAATTCATAAAGTCTTTTTATATAGTCAAACTTAAACAAAACTAAAAAAGGACAACTGAGCATGATTATTTCTATTTGAACCAGTTACATTTTATTCCATAAAATTTATCACTCTTTTTATACCAATAACATGCAAAACTAAACTTTGATGTATTGGGAATAATTTTTGGCTTGGTAAAGCATTATTCCTACTTTCAATGTCTGTCTAGAAGAAATAGCCATGCCGTATAAAACAGGTGAACTAGTCAATAAGTAATAATGGATAATCTTGGTGGAAGAAAAACAAACAAACAAACATACAGAACGTATTAGATATTTATTGCTTGTAACATATTATCCTAAATCTTTGGGACCTAAAACAACAAATATGTATTATTTTACATTTTCTGTGGGTCAGGGATCTGGAAGCAATTTAGCTGAGCAGTTCTGTCTCAGTGTTTCTCATAAGGCTGAAATCAAGGCATCAGCCAGGGGAACAGTAACCTAAGGTATCACTGAGGTAAAAAGACAGAAATGGGGTTGTGGGTGGAGGGAGATAAATTTAAGGTGGAAACCAGTCTTTTTATAACCTAATTTTGGAAGTAACATCCTATCACTTTGCCAAATTCTGTATGTTAGAAACACATCAGTAAATCTAGCCCACACTCAAGGAGAAGGAATTACACAAGGACATGGGCGCCAAGAAGGTATCTTAGAGGCCATCCACCACAGTTTCTTCAGTGTTGGTATTTACACTCTGCGAATTTCCTAGAGGTTTTCATCTCTGCAAGGCATGTCCTGGGGACGTGAGAAGAAATAAAACAAGGAGTAAAGTGTCTAAATCATGTTTTGTGCTTGCTTTTATCCCCCTGTGACTATTTCCCCTAACCCATTTAAAGATTTTATTCATAGATATTATAATTGTTTGCCCAGAGTTTACAGCCTAGAGGTGCACACATATTGGTCATTTTCATTGAGCACTTGAGAGGAGTCAGGGGTCCCCTCATTACATCTTAAAAGAAGCCATTTGATCCTTGGGGTATAAGATGTACATTATCATGGAGGGGGAGAATCATCCCCAAGGGAGCAAAGATCTGCTCTTTGGGGGCAAAAAGCTCTTATTCTTTTTTATGTATAAAGCACAGATGTATGTAGTACATAAACATATATATGGTATATCTGTGGTATTAAAATTTTATAGGAGAGTGATTAGGGAAAGAAAATTCCTTCAAAACTCCTTTGAGAGGGTGATAATGAGAAAAACTTGACATAGTACAAGGCAGTAAAGAGAGTTTTAAGGCAAGGAAGCCTTGATGGAGGGAGGGACGGGTGCAGATTCAGCTGAGGTTAAGGAAGGAGAAAACAAAATTTGGAATTTGTCAGAGTGTAAATGGACTTTCCCAGGCACATATTGGGCTTTGGTTTTACACTGTGATCTTATTTTACCTAAATTTCAACTTTCCAGGGATTCCTTACAGTTTGACTCACTGAGTTCCTTTCTGGTTTTTGGAGCACAGGACAGCTATGGATAGATTCATTTTAAACATGTTTTCTAATGTTTCTGAGAGATTTGGGATTGGTAGAGAAGATTATAGCAAGTGTTTAGTTTACCATCTAGAAGTGGAAAGTGTTAATTATAGACTGAAAAAGATTGGCTTTATTTTCTGTCTCCTTCCTCCTTCCTCCCACTCCTTCTGTTGGATAGAGGTAAAGTCTATGAGTTGAAGTAAGGAAGAAGGAAGGACTAGAAAATAGGCAAGAGAGTGTAAAATAGAGTAAAGGAGGGTGGAGTGGCAAAAGAACCCTTGCACTATCAGCTGCCATCTGAGGGTCTTGTCCTGATGCCCCTGGTATACATAGATTTCAGTTTTCACATTTTCAAAATAAAGCGTTTCTTAAAATAATCCTTAAGATTGACCCCAGCTTCCACAATACATGATCCCATGAAATAGCATCTCTATTTTCACAATAATGTCTTAAAGTATAGCTGTTAGAGTTATATATTCTTGGGTTAAGGTTTTGATTCTCCTGTTGCAATTCAGATACTCAGTAGACCTTAGTTAAGCAATTAACCTATAATTGTCACCTTTGTGTGAACTGCACATCACCATAATATAGAAGAAAAAAGACTCCAACTCTGAGGAGTCTTAATGGATTTAATATAAGAGCCAGGGTTCAAGGTCTGTGGGCTCTCCAGGATTTGGAAGACTCTGAAAACATATTTAGCTAAAATCACAATCTCACCTATTACATTGGACCATATGAAATTCTCATTATGTAGGTCACACATTGGCATATATTAATAGTTCAACCTAGAGTTTAGCCAACAGATCGGTTTCCTTTAATGAGAAGCAAACATTTTTTATTAAATACATATTTTATCTGTTTTATGACACATTATTGTCACTGAGGTGTTTTTTAAAACAGTTTTTTCTCATTTTTTACCATCATTTAAACCCTAGGTATAACTGATTTGAGGGTGAAAACAAAAAGATAGGTGTCTATTTATTATGAATTGTCTTGAAAAACGAAAACAAAGTTATTTTTCTGGTTCTAAGGAGAGATCATTTACCACTAGATGTGGTCAATCTACTCAGAGTTTTATATAAGACTCTACTTTATCCATGCCATTTTTTTCCCCCATAGAATTTGCAACAATTCATAGTGGAACTAGCCCAAGACAAGAACTCTAGCTTAGTGATCGTAAGAGAAAAGGCATAGAGACAGGTATAGAAAGATTGATGATGCATTGGCTTTTCCATTTTAGCCTGATTTTGCCAGGTCTACTCTGGGATTCTGAAAAGAAAATCTAGGTCCAATTTCTTAACTAGAAAATGAATTAACCAGATGTGTAAGCTGAGGCTGAGGATTGAAGAAAGAGATGGAAAGAGAAAGAGTTAAGAGAATTAGGAGGAGATGAAGAGAAATTAGAATAATTGGGACTATTAGAAAACTTTGGAGAAGAGTAATTGAAAGGAGAATAATTGAGGAGAAAAAAAAAGAGGAGAATTGAAGAGACTTGGAGAAGGAGAAGGGCACTCCTGGTTTCCAGTCCGTGATCCCTAAATTGATTGGTCACTTTAAGGCAAGGGATGGCAAAAGAACATTACTTGTTTTTGAATCATGACTTCATTCTCTACCTCCTTCCAAAAGAACTTAATGTGACTAGGGGAGCAACAGAGCAGAATGTTCTAGAAGTGTTTTGAGAGAAAATGTATAGCTTCCAAAGAAACTTCTTCTTCTTGTTCTATTACCAGTGTTATTCAATAGCCCAGTAAAACTGAATTTGAAAATTAATAGTTAAAAAAACAAACAAAGGAAAAAAAACAGTGGCAAGCACTCTCTGGATTCCCCTCTTATCCTCCACAACTTAACCAATCCCTTTTGGTGTTTATGTATTTCTATAAATTCTGACCTTCCTGATAATCTACACGGATATGCCATATTCTGGAAACAGACTGGAAATATTGTTTGACATGTGGATTAGGCTCTGTTGATAAATAGCATCATCTGTCAGATATCCCACACAACACAGCTACCTGTAGAAAATGAACCTCTGAGTAGCTCAGTCTTATCTTCTGGTGTACATAATGACTGCCTCATTTCTGAGCAAATGCATAGCAGAAAAATACTTACATGTTACTTTTCAAGCCTTTTTCTTATTGACATGTCACTGTAGTCGACAATTCCCAGGACAACACAATCAGCTGTCTTGACCAAGCAAATAAACACATAAATGAAATACCGAAATAATCCCTCTGATATTCTTTCTCAAGGTCTTTTTCCTAAAACAACTTTCTTCTCTTCAGAAGCAAACCCTAAAGCCAAAGATAAGGATGTTATTTGTACACACCCTGACTCATTGGCCGTATATATTTTCACACTGCCAAAAAAGTAAAAAGTAAGCATGCTGAATTTAGCTTCCACAGAACTGAATTCAATTGGATGTCAAGCCCTTCTAGTAAGGCTTGTAAAAGTTCCACTGTTGTTGGCATTTGCAGTTAGAGCAAAGAGACAGCTGTAAAAAACATTTTCTCGCCAAAACGTGATTTAGGAAAGGTCATTTTATTACATGATTTATTTATATGGTTTCTCCATGGTACAAAGCGTTCTGATGTGTACGCAGAGCTGGGAGGAGGAGAACTATGGAAAGAAACCGTTAAGGCCTACCAGTCACAGTCATCATATAGGCCAAGGAGGTGTTTGGTGTGAATTCTTTAGCTAAAATAGTCTTCAATTCAATGCAACTTTTCTGCATCAGACAAATTAAAAAGAAAGTCTATTATGATAAGATCTATTTTTTCCCCTATGCTCTGAGGTATCATCAGTAATAAACATGATTAGAAGTAGATCTTGGTTTTATAGTCACCAAGAACAATCAAGATGTCTTTTGCCTTTCAGAAAAGAAAAAGAAAATCAGCTTAGTCAAAATCAGCTTATCTTCTTTTCACATTATGATGTTATTTTAAAGGACTTAAATTTTTTTTTCTGATTTTCTTTTCCTGAAGAGGCATGCGTTGGTTACATTTTAAACAGAACTACAGTATTTAATATGGAAAGTTGAATATGTTTTTAAATGAAAACAGATGGGTGGTTTGTTTATCTTCACTTGGCTCTATCATTGTGTCCTAAACACATGGCTGGGATTTTTAATACCAAGTTTATAATAGTGACAAGTAGGATTTATTGGATAAATCCTTCTTAGACCATATACTTTACTTAACCTCCCCCCTGATATAGAGTCCAAACTAAATCTAAATGTTTCTGGTTTTGGGGGTTTTTTGTTTGGGGTTTTGTTTATTTGTTTGTTTGATCATTGCTCCTCTTCGTTTATTGCCTGCATGTCTCAAACATTGGGGTCAGGTGTTTGAAAATGAAAAACAAATAAAGCTTTTATTTGTCAGCATGTACCTAGTGTTGTGGCTTTCTTAAGCCTCTTGTTTCACTTGCTGAAAAGTATTTTTAAAAAAAGAAGCAAAAAGAGCCAGATCGATTGAGAATAAAGAATATGACTTTGCTAGCAATGCTTCCCTCAACCCAACCAGTCCCAGGTATCTCCTTTTTTGGTTTTTACAAATGTTTATATAGGAAGCAACATTTAGTATCCTCGAGCCCACTGTAAGTTATTTGATAGTGCAGACTTTATCACCGTATCTTCAAAAGTGGCTCACTGGGGAATGCATGTGGTAAGGATCGGATTCTCTGACAATGTCTGTGGATGTGTGACTGATTGATTTGCCTCTTAGAAGAGTAAGTCTGATGTCTCCATGGAATACCATTTGAGAGAGATTTAAAAATTAAACATTACAAATATTTAGCAAAGCTGCCTAGAAGTGCAGCTTAAAGTCACTTAATCACTTTCTTTGCAATTTTTCTTAAAGAAGCCATTGTTTGAACAAGGAAAAGTTTGTATTTAATAGAAAAAAAAGGTAAAATTAAATAGCAATACTGTGTGGAACAATTCCTTGAGATGTTGAATTTAAATGTTCTTCCGAAAACATGTTACTCTGACAAGGCCGCTTTTGGAGGATAGGTTATTTCTTCATGGCATCTCTCTGATGACAGGCATATTTATCAGTTTTCAAAGAACACAAGGTCATTATAGAATTGATCTGCATTAAATTCATTTTGCTCTTTTTTGCTCTGTGTCAGAAAAAAGAATCACAAATCACAAAATATTCCATTCAGAATTAGGAAGACCATCCCACCAGCTGAGATAGAAATAATGTAGGAGAAGCAAAGGTGTTAGAAAGTTCCTGAAAATGTGATATAAGGCAGAAAGATTACTGCGAGGACCCTTCAAGTCATACTAATTGTCCTACCTAGCCCACTAAAACAAACAATATAATAGACAATCTCAAAGACAAATGAGAAAATTATTTAGACTACTGATTGCCTGCTTTATAAAGTAAGAAAGTCGAAACGGGAGTCAATACTGGGGGCTGTGAGTTGACCATTTCATTAGTTAGACCTTTAATTGAACTTGTGGTAATTTAATAACTAGGGCACATTGTATCAAGTTCAAAGCCAGGGGGTCTTGTATGAATTTCTCCCCTATGGTAGGTAGTGAGATCTCCTACCTGTATTCTCAGCATAACATATCAATTAATTAGAATCTAATTTACTAGAGAAGTCACTTGCTAAAGAACATATAAAACAATAAGACATTACATGTATTTAGCATTTCATATAAGTCTCAATAGTACCCCAAGCCTGGAAAGGAAATATTAGTACCTTCATTATGAAAATAAGAATATAGATGCTTGGAGAGGCCAAACAACCCCTCAGTCTGTAACATTCGGAGCTGAAAATGGACGTCAAGACCTTAGTGATTTGTGAGTAAGTCAGTGTGGTTAAACACACCAGAGTATAGTCATGGTTTCAATACTTACTAGTTGAGTAATCACAAGTAAGTCACTTAACTTTTCTGAGCCTCAGTTACTTTATTTTTACTAAGAAGAAAACTACTACTAACTTAATGTTGTGAGTATTAAAATGGATATTCAGTTAAAGCACTTAGCATACTGACTGGCTCATAGTAAGCACTCAATAAACTTTAGCTGTATAGAAAAAGAAAATAAGATGATGACACAAAGTTGATTTTAAAAGATTCACTCCGTGTGTTCAAGGGGGAAACTACTCAAGTCACTGAATGTTCAACTCAATCTCCATTCTCCAAAAAGGTAAACTATGATGAAGACTCAAGTGAAAAACAATGAGTTACAGGCATAGTATAGTATGCAATATCAAGAGAAATATATGATTCATCATATTTACTGTGATTCATAAGGCAGAAAGATGAACATACACTTCGGAAAGCTTTTGAGTAACAGTGACGAGATAATAAACCCATTTCTAGTTAGCTTTCAATTAGCTTTAAAAATCAATGGATATTTTGGTTATATATGCTTCTATAAGCCCTTTTAAAATACAATTATACGACAAAGAGTTAAAAGAGTGAAATTTCAAGACTATTTGGGAGCAATCAAGATTCCCCTCTTCAACTTTCCTTTTCTCGATCCTCTACTTATTTACAGAAAGTTTACTTGACCTTCCGGGTAAAGGCTTTAGTTATTTGGAGAATAAGAAAGATGGGAAGACTAAAGAAATTCCAGCATTACAGAAGTTGCCAGAGCTGGCAAATTGATTCCAAACTGAGAATCCTGTGCCATGAGCCCCGTTCAGAGATGGACTCCTGCCAAACCAAGGGCAGAACCCAGGCTATTGGCAGGCAAATTTCAGTGCAAAGCAAGCAAAATATAACAAAGGAGAGCCTTGAAGGAGGCATTAACTCTGTCTACGGATTGTTTAACTCCTTAGTAGTTAGCATGGAGGTGATTTTAATTTAAGAGAGGCAAAAATGGCCTGATACAGCAGGAAACTTATAAGCAGTAAATTTTCCTAAGACACAATCAATTTATCTGTTCCCTTCTGAGTAAGGTATACCTGGGACCAGCAGAGGCTTGAGCGGACTCTCTCTCTTTCACTCTCTCTCTCTCTTTAAATCTCAATCATTTCATAAAAAACTCTTCCAAAACCAATCAACAAAAATCTCTCTTGCATCGTTTTATCATAAAGACAACATTTTTCCTTTTTTTAGTTTTTTTGTTTTGTTTTGTTTACTTTTTTTAAGGTTACACAAGCCTATTTCCTTTTTGAGAGATTTCTTTGGAAATGTCATCGATAACTAATTAAAACCTAGTGATCTGTTTACCCTAGAATCTCCTTAACAGAAGTCTTTCCCAACCATTAAGAATATCGAAGTCCAATGGCTAAAAACGGTTCTTTCTGGGTTGTCTGTGATGAAGAAAGGGGATGAGAACCATTTTCAAGGGCTTTTCTCGTGACATTTACTCCTCAGCTCCGCGGGAGAACACGTCAGCTCCCTCAGTCCACAGCTGTATGTGCGTCCACTCTGACTACAGTGCCCGGGGACTGCGTCCTCAGTCCTCAAAGGGGCCATTAGTCTGATCTGAGAGCTGGACAGGAGCCATCAGCGGGCAATAGTCTGTAAATAGATTGTTCCTGTGCTGCTCCTCACAGCAAAGAAAGAAAAATAGAGATTGATGGAGGAACATGTAGAAGAGACAAAAGTGGTTAAGAAAAGTGCCCCATGAAACAGAAATAAGGCAAAAAAGAGTACCGTGAGCCCTTTCAAAGTCATATTAGCTGTTCTATTTAGCCCACCTAAGGGTTGTCTGATGCTCTTAGGTGTCCAATATAGTAACCATTAGACACATATGGCTTTTTAAAGTTAAATCTGAATTAAAATTAAATAAGATTAAAAAGTCAGTTCTTTAGTCACTCAACACATTTCAAGTGTCGACGACTACATGGGGCCAGTGGGCATTATATTTTATATTGGACAGCATGGATAAAGAACATTTCCATCATTGTAGAAAGTTCTATTGGACAGCTATTCTAAGAGAAGTTAACTTTGCCTTAAAATTTACAACTAATTAGAGCTCAGACTCTATAAATGTCAACTGGGAGAAGACTGAAAAATTGAAAATAGTTTTTGTTCCCTGGAGATGCAAATAATTTTTGTCCAGAAAAAAAGAAAACTCTGAAGGTTGTAGTTTTATTGCCTTGAAGAAAATTAATCAGCATCCTATCAAATTTGTTCCAGCATTTTTTAACTGAATAAAACCAGCTTTGTCATCCTGCTGTCTCTTATCACTGAGTTAGTGAAATCTTTGACATACACCCACTATATATTTGAGAGTATGTATTACATTTCTAAATTTTAAAGAATTATACTCTGATAAAGGGATTGAACAGATGTAACCAGTAAGAATATGACTTAAGGAGTATTTAAATTAAATATTGGGCAGATTATTCTGTTGGAAATTTTTATATAAGTGCTTTTCAGCTTTTTCAACAATGTAGCAGTGCAGCATAGAGATTGAGAATGTAGGTTTTGAAGAACTTGGTCAAGGGCCGTAGAGACTGCCAGAATCATAGAAGGAAGTAAAAGAAAATAGAGAAGTTGAGGAAAATGGAAACCTTTTCCTTCTTACTTTGAATAATACTGTAGGCTTGATTTTTTTAAAAAAAAATTAATGAGCATATAGAATTACATAATTACAACTAAAATGAAAACAAAAGTTGCATTTTCAGGAAGAAAATTTAGCATCTGGTCAGCATTCTAACACTTACTAGCTATGTGACCGTGGGCAAGTCATCCAGTTTCTCTGAGTTCCAGTTTCCTCATCTGTACAATGGAAATCATAACAAGTAGATTATAGGGCTGGTGTGATGATTAATTAGATAATATCTGGCACATACTAAGGATTCGAATGTGAACTGTTATTGTTATCATCCTTGGGAACCCAGGAGCATACCATACAATTACTCATTGAAAAAGCAACATTTAGTACCACCCATCTGATCTTGAAAATTCATGTGAATTCTGCATTCTCTTCTATGATTTATTTCATTTTATTATGAACATAATTTCTTCTCATGTTCTTCCAGTGAAGATTTTGGAAATTTATCTTGACTTTGCCTCGTCTTGGTAAGCTCAGTGTGTATCATCAGGAGTTCGCATATCCCAGGAGGGAAAGCATGATAAGCTATGAGTTCAATTTTCCCAAAGAGTAGTCAGAAAAGCCTTTAAAACTAATTTTAGTTGATTTTGAGGAATCAAGAGTGTCAGACAAAATATACACATATGCACAGGAATGTCCGCACACTACTAACACCAACACCAGTGCTACCCAATGCCCCTAAACCAACCAAAAATCTACCAGAACTTGCAATTTGGGAAATATTTTTGGTAAAGGAAAAGATGAAAGAATAAAGACCCTGTTTGTGACATAGTCACACCAACCCCCTTTTACCACCTGCTGCAACTCTGTCTTAACTTCTTCCATTTTTTCTTTCCTCTAGCAGATTGCACATATTTGAAGCAATTTGCTTGTCAGAATAGAGGGAACTGCAGAGTCAGGGAGCACATAAGCAACAAAGAACCAGTCTTAAGAGGGTCAAAACCCATATCCCAGATGGGAAAGAGTCTTCCCAAGAGTATGGAAATCCTTCCCCCTTCTCCAACCCTAAGGGGGCACAGAACCAAGGTCCTGTCACCTTGCCCATGCAGGTGGTGGTGTGGGGATATCATTATATGTGCTTGTGGATTCTTCAAGGAGAAGTTAGGTGAGGGGAGGAGAGAGACGGATATTAAGTCTTTTGACCCCATGACGATTAATGGTAAAGATATCTGTAGTGAGTATTAAGTGAAGAAGAGCTTTTGCTAAAATAGTCACCTGGTCCATATTTATCCAGTGTCCTTAAAGGATTACTTAATATTTTTGTTAATATTTAGCATTAATTAAAGTAATATTTAGTATTATTATTTAAAGGATCACTTCCTTTGCTCTTAAATTAGCTTTGACTATAAGTGGTTTGTGCCCCCTGAAGCCTACTATTTTGAGAAAATTGTTCAGGCTCCACTTCCTGGGATTCTTCATGGACAATGCTTAGCATAGCACATGGCGACATGGAAAGCACTCAGTGAGTGCTGGCTCCCATTGCTATTACTACTAATCCAACTCTGGAGTCATCATAAAGAGGCTAATTCCTAGCATTTCTTAGATTTATTGAAGAAAAGCCAGTTACATGATTTATCAGGACCCTATTGGTAAATAGGATGCACCAGCATCCCCAAAATTGATAGTAATTATAGAGTCTTAATGAAGGGAGATATGAGTATAGGAAAACAAAAGGTAGCAAGGCACCGGAGACCAGCAAACAAACCTAAGTAGTCATGACCATTGCTATAGACTGAACGTTGTGTCCCCAAAATGTATGTTAAAATTCTAACTGTCCATGTGATGGTATTGGAGGAAAGACTTTTGGCAAGTGATTAGGTAATGAGGGTGGAACCCTTATAAAAGGGGTTAGTGCCTTTCTAAGAAAAGATAGGAGAGTTTGCTTCTCTCTCTCCTCTCCACCATGTGAGATAGAATGAAAAGAGGGTCATCTGCAAACCAGGAAGTGTACCCTCACCAGACACCAGTTCTGCCAGTGTCTTGATCTTGGACTTCTCAACCTCCAGACCTATGAGAAAATAAATTTCTGTTGTTTAGGTCACCCAGTCTATGGTAATATGTTATAGTAGCCTGAGCAGACTCAGACAACCATCCCTTGGACTGAAGAGGTAAGTGGTAGCCTTGGTCACTGCCATGGGAAGATGATAAAACAGTAAGGGAGGAGGACAGAAATTCCCTGACTTCTCTCTCCCCTGCTCTCTGATTTCCTTGTATCATTCTCTAGGTGAACCCAACTTGAAGCTAGCTGGCCAAGGAGCCCCAGATGCAGCCTATAGGGTCAGCCTCTTTTGCTGCAAGATGGGTAAATAATAACTCTAGCGGAAAGAGAGACGGAATAACTATATTTTAAGAACCGAGAGTGAAATATATGGTTAATTTACCTATTCAGTCCTGATGGTTGAAATTCATTCTCTATAGGAGGCCTGTCCTAGCATTCTGTCCCTAGTTCTGGCAACTTCTTCCCTTGATTAGTAAATGCTGCCAATAAAACAACAACCTAAGCAAGTCAGAGGATATTCAGAGACAACTTGTGCTACTTAATTTCAAAGCTCCAGCTCTTTGAACAGCAGTAATGTCTGTTTCTCATATAAAGTAAATTAGTTAATTTCAAATGTGCACTGTGAATATCAACAGACCACCCAAATATTTACTTATTTTGGGCCATCCTCCTAGTAGGTTAAAAGAATCCATTTACTTTAAGAAAAAGAAGGGGTGGGCATTCATGCATATAAATTGTCTAAATTAAGGGCAGTTCCATATTAAAACAATAATAATTATTCATTTAGCAAAGAAGAAAAATTTATCTATCATAGAAAACTGCTAGGGTGACTTCTTTTTTACAAACTTGCTTCTAAGCCAAATAACATCTCAAATACCCCTCTTATTCAACCTCTCTTCTTGGAAATGGGAAAAGGCCATGGAAAGAAAAATAACTAAACGCTTGATAGTCACATCATGTCTTGCAGGTTGGTATACACAAGTTCTCTTGGACCAGAAGGTCAGATCCAGAATTTCAGAGCTGATAAATCCTTTGTCTTTGCCTCTCTAATAAAGGCCAAACTTTGGGGAAAAAAGTCATTGTGGGGTCTGCTCCAGGTTTGGGATTTCAAGGCCTGGCAGAGGAGGACCCCTTGAGGAAGTGTCTAACACCTGGCTGAATTTCCAAGCCCTCTTCCTCTCTCTGTCCTTCCCTGCCCCCCTTCCCGGGGACTTTTTTGGAAGCAGAACAATTGTTGTCCAAACTCAACTCACAGTGGTCCACCAAGAGAAAAGTGTATTGTTCTATCAACTGGAATGCTTTAGATTTTCCATAACAGACTGAAGGCATGTTCCAGGGACTCAAGGAAGAAGATTATCCAAATAATACATTTTAATTTGCTAGAAAACAAATATCTTGTTTACTCAGTCATAACAAAATTATAAATCTGAATCTTTTTACTCTATTGGTCTGAATAAAATTGGTCTTTCCATCTCAAAGTGTTATGGAATTATAGGAACGGTCTTAAAGAATTCTTTTTGCTGTTCTGGTTTTAATGAATTGAAAAGTTTAATGTGTAGCCTATTTTGAGAAGTCTTGTGTATGAATTTGTTGAGGGCACAGGGTTGTTAGGATTTTTGGAGTAGCAGCTATCTACCTGGAGTCAACAAAGGAGCCTTGAGGAAGACCATGGACGTACAAAGATCTTACTTGCTTAAAAATACTCACATCTACTTTATAACTTTTCTTAAAGTTTATCACTACAGCAAAAATTTCTTTCAAAAGAGAAAGACTTGAAGTTTAGAAGATCCCATTTATTAGCTGTATGGCCTTTGGCAAATCTCTTAAACTTTCTAAGCCTCAGGTTCAACATCAGTAAAATAGGGCAATAATATCTACTTTATTATAGTTTTTCAAGGATTACATGAGTTAATTTATCTAAAATTTCTAAGCTTAGAGCACAGTAGGTATTTAGTAAGTGGAATGTGATGATGACAATGATGATGATGACAATCCCATCTGCTCTCTACAACCAGATAAATAAGGAAAAACATTTAAATGTACACAAAGTAGGAAAAAATAAGGCGGAAGCAGATGGTCAGAACATTTCAATGGCAGCTGGCTCTGTTTCACTCTTGCACTACTTCTGTCCCTTGATGGGAATAGGGGAGCTTTATAAAGAAACTGTTGTTACTTTATGTAGAGCTGATTTGACTCAGAGGAGAAGGGGAGACATAGGGAAACCGTAAATAGACACAGCTCTCTGATTCCTCAGGTCCTTCCCTGGGAGAATATTTAGCTCCAAGAAAACATTTTTTAGGGGGAGGGCAGATTATGGTTTATAAGTTTCTTATATTTGAATGCTAACATTTCCTCTCTTCAACTAACTGCTTTGTAACTTTAATAACATTTTCTGTGGCTACTGGCCTGCCTGAAATTTAACTAGCTTGATATAAATCTATCTCACTGCATTGTCTCATATAGTGAGACACCAATCAGGGAAAGTACTAGAAAACAAAACAGAACAAAAAGCAATGAAATTTGGGGTCGAATTGAGGCATGATGTTTTAGTTTGATGATCATCCTAATTTACTGAGCAACATGGTTTGCAATGGAAGGTAAAGGGTGTAGATAAAGGTTTAGTTCTCGTGAAGAAGGCTTGACAACCATTCCACTCTTTTTAAGTTCTGAAATCATTTCAAGGCCACATTTTCTTTGTACATCAACCTGATGGCTTGATTCTCTGGTGATATGTTTAGTAGCTTAAAAAAGAAAGCCCATCACTAAACAAGTAACGTATGTTCATCATGAGCGTATGTGAAATCATCTCAGGAGAAAACAAAGAGAGGATAAACAGGTGTAGAACTGAGCCCTTATGTTCACCAAACTGCCAATGCTGCAGTTATTGTAGGGGGACTGGGGCTTCCTGGATTTCCTACCATTTTCATTTAATTAAGTGCCAACTGAAGGGACAATGCTCTTCATTCGAATTCAATGTAGTACTTTGTCAGTTGGGCCCTAATGCAACACTCCGTGGCCACCATGTTTCAAAGACTGAAAAGGGCTATAGAGGATTCAGATCCAGAATGTGAGACTGGACTATGAGCAGCTTTATATCCGTTTTCTCATATCCATCCACCTGTGAATGTTAAGATCCACCTTTCAGGCTCCTCCCCACTCAAACCCAAATGAAAACACTCTTGGTTCCTCCTATTCATTAAATATTCCCAGACATATTCGAAAATCCTTTAGGTTCACCTAAGATTACAATGTATATGGATCTCCAGGGATGTCAACTGCCACATCCATATCACCTGGGAATGGAAATTCCCTGTATACTCTATATACAAACACCAGCAATCCTCATTTGGTCAAAGCTATTAATGCCAATGCCACTCTCCATCCTTTTTCCCAATCCTAATAATGAAGGTACAAAACCAAGTAAATGTCAAGTATCTTCCTAGAAGAGATTTAAAGTTGCTTACAAATAGGGAGACTCTTTTACTTCTATTGTCCTCAAATCATTATTAGTAACACCTTTTTATCCTTAAAACTATCACAATTTTAGTGACAAAATATATAACTACTATGGTTTTAGATGAATCACCATCATGGAGATTACTTGAGGAACCATGCTATTCCCCATTTCAGTTAGTCAGAGCCCCCCAAAACACAGTGCTTTAAAGAATACACAGATTTCTTTCTTTCCCGTTCAACAGTCCTGAGATGAGCTGTGTAGTTCGGCAAGGTCTCTTCTCCACAGGATCACGCAGGAACCAAAGTTCTTTCCATATTGTTGTTCCACCATCTTTTGGGGGGCTGAATTTTCCTATGTATTTGAATCTGGGTTATAGTTTGGGTTCTAGCTCATATAAAGGGGAAGAGAAAATATGAAGGAGAGCATGCCCAAACATTGAAGGCACAGAACCATAGGCAGCATACGTCATTTCTGCTCTCACTTCTGTTGGCAAGAACCTAGTTACATTGTCTATGCCTAAGTTCCTTTGAAAAAGCCTGGGACAAACACTTTTGTCTTATTTTATTAGGGAGTACAATACCAAGAACCAGAAATAAGGAGAAAATGGAATACAGCAAGGAAGGAGTGGAAAAAAATTCTTGGTATCAAGTTTGACCAGTTGTTCTCATAGGATCATCTTTTTTGGCAGGCCACATGAACTGTTGATGAAGAATTGACTCACTGGTTCTATTTTCTATTGGTAAAAGGTTCAGAGGCATTAAATCCCCTGAAGTTTTAAATGCATTTTTATTCCTTCCTTCCTTCCTTCCTTCCTTCCTTCCTTCCTTCCTTCCTTCCTTCCATCCATCCTTCCACACATCCAATAGTCAATAATGTATAGTTCTATAAGTTTGAGCCAATGAATACAGTTATATGACCATCGCCATAAAAATAATAGTCCATCAACTCAAAAAGTTCCTTTTTACCCATTTTTAGCCTACCTCTCCTCTTACTCCAGCCCTTTGCAACCATTAGTCTTCATTCTGTCTCTGTGCTTTGCCTTTTGAAGAATGTCCAATAAGTGGAATTACATAATGTGTAGCCTTTTGATTCTGGTTTCTTTCACTTACAATAATGTATTTGACATTCATCCATGTTATTTCCTACATCATCTCATTCTTTTTTATAATAGAGTAATATTTCATAGGACAAATGTTTGATGATCCATTCATCAGTTGAAAGACCTTTCTCTTGTCTCTAGTTTTGGATCCTTATGTATAAAGATGCTATAAATATTCACATACATGTTTTTGTATGAATAGATTTTATTTCTTTTGTATATCCCACAACAATATTTTGAATTTGATATTAATGTCCGTATGATACAAATAAAAAAGCTGGATCTCAGGGAAGTTAAGTAACTAACCCAGTGCCACACAGCTAGTTGAGTGTGGAACCCAAGTGTATCAAGCTCAAGGGCTTTGATACACAATTAATTACATCACGCACAAACATGATTGTATAATTAGCTATATAATAGAAAAATAAGTACTAATACAGTACAAATGGAATCTGAGAAAAGTGTGCCTATCCTTTTCTCCACGGATGATCATGGAAATCTCTAGGGGGAGGCCTAAAATTCTGTGTCTTAAAGCATGAACAGGTGTTTCCTATGCAGGTAAGAAAGTACAAAGGCTAGAACGTCAAGTATTACAAGAATAGTGACTTGGTCAGTTTTATTATCTACTGCCTCCCAAGCACCTGGAACAGTATCTTGCATATAGTAGATACTCATTAATATTTCTTGAATGAATGAATGAATTTCAGACAAAGGCCATAGCCTATGTAAGGTCAAGTCACCTGAATCCTCTTAGCTGGTACATGACCTCTCCTTTGAGTGTAAGTGACATTTTCCAACTGCTTCTTGTAGAGGCCTCTGCAGAAATCTTGACATGATTTAAAAATTTCCAGCTGTCTAGTGGCCACACCCTGCACCCTGGGAGTCAAGAGCTTTATCTCTAGCAAGCCCCTTTTGACAAGCCAGGCTTTGACCTCTGTGAGCCGCCCAATGTACAAACAAAACAGAGATGTAAAACCTTGGAGGCAGGCTTATCTTCTCGTGTCCGGCCAACTCCTTGGATGTCACGGTTTCTGTTCCTTGTCTCTAAGGCACCAGCTCAACTTCTGACCAAAGAAGGCTAAAGTGGCAGGTCCCAGGGGAGAGAAAAGGGAAAGACAAGCTACTGTTTGAGAAGCTTGAGAATGGGGATTTAGGCAGCGCATAGGGTGTCAGGGAGGCAAGTGGAGAGGCTGCTGTCCTTTTTCTTACTACAAAATACTACTTGCTGTTACAGAAATGTTGAAAGCACTATGAATTGACAGAAGAGTCTGAAATTAACCTCATCCCAATACTGAAAGAATAGCAGTTAACATATCAATAAAAGATACTTTTATGTTTTCTAGGGCATACACGGGCCCACACAATGGAATGATACCTGTAAGCCTCTGTTCTCACATAATGAAACATCAGGAACATTTTGCATTGTCATTAATCATCTATCTACCCATTCATTTTAAATCGATGCATTTGGTTCAAAATTTGATCTAACCAATTGTCAGAATATCTTTTCATTTAAATAGATAAGAGTAAAGGAGATCAAATATATGGTGATAGAAGGAGATTTGTCTTTGGGTGGTGAATACACAATGCAATATACAAATGATGTATTAGTGAATTGTACATTGAAAACTATATAATTTTATGAACCAATGTCTCCACAATAAATTTAATTAAAAAAATAGTTTTATTGTTTTCAGAAAAAAAGGGGTGCTTAAGAGAATGAGCTTTAGTGTGGGTTCGAGTGCTGTCTTCTGTCACTTTCCGGTTTCATAACCTTGGACAAGAAACTTAATTATGTTGCCTTATCAGCAAAAGAAGGATGATAATAATACCTACTGGCAAGAAGCCAGTGAGCTGATTCAAGTGAAATCCTTGGCATGGCACCCACCACACAGGAAACCCTCCATATGCATCAGCTATAATTGTTAGTAGAAAAAGATACAAACAGTACAGAAAAAGAAAGTTTAAAAATCACCTGCAATCCTAGCACCCAAAGATAATTGATTCTAATTGTGTCATAATATACTGTGCTCCTATAACCAATAAATTGCAAATATCTTTTCCTGCCAATTAGTATTGCTCTGTAGTCTATATCATATTCTTTAATGACTGCAGAACATTCCATTGATATAAATATGCCAGAATATATTCCCAATGGAGAAGAAAGTAAAATTAAGCCCAGCAGAACACAAGCCCTGACTTAAGCGCCTGGACAAATCCTCATTGTGCACATTTCATAAAGCCAGCTAAGAATAATCTCACCACAAACTCAACTCCCCAGGGTCAAGAAGCATCTGGGAACTGTGTCCCAATTTCCTAATCAGAACTGACTTTGATTGTTCTGAGAGATCACCCTTCACTCACATACTCTGCTATTGGTGCTCAGAAGAATGAAAATGGGAAACAGTCAAATCCCAGACCCCTATCTTTGCTCCAGCTGACTCAGCAAGGAGGAGACTACGGGAGAGTTCATGGTGGTTTGGCCACGCAGGCACTCAGGCTCCACCACTGAGATGTACAGCCTCCTGGGGGCCAGATGAGGGGCCGGCTTGTTTACACTACATCCCAGACCAAACAGCTGGCGAAACTGTAACCCATTCATTTTCCCCTACTGCCTTAAAAAGAAATTTGATTATATCACACAAAGAAGAAGTTCTTATATATTGCTCCTTTCTCGCCTTTCTTTCTTCCCTTCTACTTTTTGTCTTTCAATCCTTCCCTCCTCTCCCTTTTTTTTCCCTTCTTATCTCCCTCTCCCACTCCCACTCCCTCTCTTCCTTCCTTCCAATTTCTGTAAAAAAATACTTTTGGGGGAAATTTTAACAAAAAGATAAATCCTTTATATTTTGGAGCCGGAAGGATTTTTTTTTTTTTTTTTTTTTGATCAAGGGTTCATTTGCAGTTGAAAGAATTGGTGCAATAAAGGGGCCAAAGGCCTCTTTTTTATTTAGGCAAAATGTCTGTGGAAAGTACTGAAAGGTCAGAACTTCACTGAACTTTGTGGTGATCTTAACCAATATATTTTTTGGAAAAAGAGAATCTAAGTTTGGTTTCTCCCCAGGCCCACGCCTCACTGGTACTCTGCCCCAGCCCTGCCAGTTAGAGGGTCCATTCCTGTGGTGAAAGGAAAGGAAGAAGAACTGAAGACTGGGACAGATAAATCCACAGCTGTATGTCATCTGTCAGTCTGGTAACTATCAGTTTTACATTTTCTTCCAAGTTGTTGATCAATGTTTTGCATGAGATAAAGACCTGCAGCCTGCAATTAGGGCCCTCATTTCAAACTCTATTTTAGGAAGGCAATATAGAGTGGTCATTTGAAGCACAAATCTCAACTCTGCTATTTACATACTGTGTGTCTTCAAGAATATAGCCTCTCCAAGACTCTGTTTGTCTATCCCTAGAAATGGGAGTAACAATGGCACCCATCTGACAAGGTTCTGTGTGCAGAAGATTTGCACACTACTTGCTCAGGGTGTGTGCAGCCATTGCAGGTTATTATGAATAATTCTATTAGCTGTTCATCCAATTTATCAGATTATCATCTAGTTTTGCACGAGGAAAAACACATATTTATCAAATGCTCTTCTGGCAATGAAGAGCAAGATGCCTGGAATATTTTATCGAGTTATCAAAAATAAAGTATCAAAAGTTAGACAAGAATGAATGACTTGACTTCTGCAAGTTCTTAGCATCTCTGGCTGTGCTCTCTTTCCTAAATGTTCGGAAAGGGTGTGTTTCATAATCAAGTCCCGAATGCTAGATCTATTGCCTTCTAGTTTTTAGAATTCACATTTTTCTCATTTTTGAAAACTGGAATAACATATTCCTGTCTCTAGTTCCCTGGCTTCACTCCCAGCCTCTGATTTTTCTAAGATTGCTGACAGTGGTTTTGTAATCACATCTGCAAGTCTTTTCTATATTTTAGGGTTTAATCCAACTTGAACTCATTAAGTGCCTAGTTCCTTTTTTCTTATCTCTTGTGCTCTTGGGCTTTGATTTTTCTCTTTAAAAACATGTTTCTTTTATATATATATAAAATACATGCTCATGGTTGAAATTTTCAAAAATATGGTTAAACAAAAAGATGAGGCCAGAAATCTTCAGTAGTCATAACATTCAGAGATAACAATGGTGCTTCCTGATTTGATATAACACCTTCTAGTATTTTTCTGTGTATAAATAGATACACATGCTGGGGGATAAATAAAATATGAAGATTTCTCTATATAATTCTTTTTCTATAACCTTACTTTTAATGCTAGCATAGGGCTTCAGTGCAGTAATGTAGGGTAATTTTTACTGAGCTCAGACCCTTTGTTCGAGTATTGTGGCTTTTCAGCTATTTGCTACATTATCAATGTTATGGTCACTACTTTGGTAAAAGGAGGGTGTTCAGCAAATAGTTGCTGATTTGTAGTGAGTAGAGGCCAAGGTGGTTGCTAAATATCCTACAATGCATGGGACATTCCCCATAGCACAGAAATATCCGGCCCAAAATACCAATTGTGCTGAGACTGAGAAACCCTGGGTTAGGGGTACAACACGCAAAAGCTTGTCAGTGACACATTAAAAAAATAAGATAGGAATCTAATAAAAACAGTAACAGTTTTACCCTCGTTAAGTGCTTAAAAATGCATAAATACTGCAAAAAAATATATTGCACTTTGCCTTGAAAAAGACCTAGCATTTGCTTGCAGAAGCGGACATTGGAAGGGATGCAGCTCGGGAGTGATTGTCAAGTGGAAGAAGCAGTGTTATCTGAAATGGGATGGAAAGCTGTAGCAGTAGATGCTGATGGTGTGGCTCTAACAGACGAGATGAGCTGAGGTAGATGGTAGATGACTGAGCGGTGTGAGCACACATGCGTTTTGTGTGTTTCCACGTGGTACGGCTCATCTAGGTGCAGTTTTTGCACTTTCCTAGCGTTTCTCAGGGATGAAATCATGCATAAGTAATCATGAAATTCACTTATGCTCAGATTGTTTCCTAGTATATCAAGGGCATTGGAACAAATCCATGTTTTCAAAACGTACCTTATAGCAGAACTGACTGTACATATTTAATTGCACTCAGTTGACTTAACCAAAACTGGAATTCACAGCAATAGTGATTCTCAAAAGGGTGACAGACTTTTTATTATAAAAAAAGAAAAAACCTTTTCACCTATAGATATTACCAAACAGAAATGTTCCAGAAAAACATCTAGGGCCCAGTTTAAATGAATTTTTTTCACATGCTATTATATAACACAAGATTTTCCCATGACCTGGCAAGTAGCCCATACTATTTTAAACAAAGTCTATTTTAAATCCTGTATGCTAAGGAAATATTTAAGGATGAAATTATATGATATGTGGGATTGGCTTCAAAATAACCCAAATGGGGATGGTGAATAGTGGGATTAAGAGAAAACAGTATTGGCCATGAGTTGATAAATGAAATTAGGAGATAGGAACATGGGCTTGGTTGTAGTTTCTCCCTACTTTTTATAATAAAAAAAAAAGTTAATTTTTAAAAGTACGTATAAGCAGTGCATTTGAAAGCAGGCTCATATAAATATTGATTTTTTTTCAATGGTGATGCTTTTGTTTTTGAAATAAGGTTCATGTGTAGCTACTGTAATGAAATACCATGTTAAAAAGATGAAATGTGCCAAAGGTATTTAAAGCATGCTTACTTTCCACAGTTTCCAAAGAACTGGTTCTTATAAGTAAAGTATGATGATTAGTAAAATCAGGTGTCAAAAGGAGAAAATTAACACTCAAGTCAAGGTCAGTGACCAGGGCCAACTAGTTGGAATAGTGTTCCCCAAGCTAAGACTGTAAGAAGCCTAACAGCCAGGGATGTGTGTCTGCTCTGCATGAAGCTTGATTGAGTAGGGTGTCCTAGTGGTTAAGAGCACGGGTGGGTCTTAGAGTCTGACCTCACTGGAGAGGCCAGATTCTACCCAGTGAGCTTGGGCAAGTTAATCTAATCACTCTGCAAAATTTTGTTTCCCTTCAAGTTTGTGAAAACTGGATTCTCTGTGTAACGAAAAAAAAAAAAAAAGCAAAAAAAAAGCAATGTTTAAAGAAACAACAACAGGGATGTCTGTGATAATAAAGACATATCAGAAAGACCTGCAGAAGCTTCTAAGCACTTTTGAGTTGCTCTTTGGAGCATCTAACCAAAACTAGAAATATTCTCTCCTAAAAAATGCACATATAAATTCACAAAAACATTTGCAGGCAATGTCTGGAGAGTCGCAGATCCCTTAACTTCAGTACATCCAAGGCACTAAACTAGGGTTAAAGGCTGCACCTACTTCATTCTAATAGCCAAGGGGTGGAGACAAGTTAAATATGTTCCTGTCATTGCTGCTGCCCCTCTTGACCTTCTTCACTTGCCTGAACTGTTTGTTCTACTCTCTAAATTCTACCCTATTTTTCAAAGTCCCTCACTTTCAGGAAGCCTTTCTCAGCCAGTGCTATCTACAGAAATTTCTCCTCTAAACTCACAGTAAGTAACTTATCAGTGCTGCTATTTTGGTCCTTAATCATATACTCTCTTTGGATGCTTGTCTCTGGAGAGTTGTATCTGTGTGTGTGTGTGTGTGTGTATGTGTGTGTGTGTATTGCTTGTATAACTACATTGCAAGCAACTTGAGAGCAACATCATTTATCACACTTTCTGGTATGTCTTCCCAGAACCAACTACGTAGAAAACTATCAAACAAACAGATATGTGGTTTGAAGGTAGGTAGTCAGAAAATACAGATTGAGTGAATAAAAGAAAGAATGAATGAATCTTTTACTCCATTTCTTTTTCCCTCATATTTGTACTTTAAGGTTAGCACTCTCTGTTCCTACCTGGAATACTGTTTCACCAGGACTCTCTAGCAAACTCCATTTGTGTTTGACTCTCAGCTCAGAATCTTCAGGGAAGTCCTCTGCCCCCACTTTCTACCTATCTTGCTTCTTTCCTCCTCCTCCCCAGCTCCATGGCATAGGAAGACCCGCACTCAGCACACTGTATGGCAGTGATCCCCATGGGCAGTCTACCCACTGCTGGAGAGCGTGAGGTGCACTCGGTATGTGGCACAGGGAGGAACAAGTTTACTTGTTTAGGCATTTATTTTAATGCGCATTTGTTACAATGTAACTAAGACAGCAGACCCATGATTTCACAGTATATTGATTAAGATGAGGTTAAGTGAAAAAGAGAAACAGAAAATAGGTTTTAAAAAAAGTAGTGAGTGAGTGATAACCCTCTTGCTATGGTTTTATGGCAAAATTCATGAAAGTAGGGTCTGTCTATTCAGTCTATGTTTTTGAGCATTAGGCTGGCATGGAAAAGGCGATGGGTTGTAACATAGGTATCTTCATGTCTGTCTCTTTTCCTAGCAGACAGCTCTAGGAGGACAGAGATGGGGCCTAACCCAGCTCTGTACCACCCAGAGCTGGGGCTCAGGTGTGGTTAGCTGAATCGAAACATATATGATTGAATTTAAAAAATCTGTCCCAGCACCAGCTTTGCTCTCCTTCAAACACTATTTCCTCTGTGTCCTGGAACAGAAGGAAAGCAGAAAGATGAGAAGGAAGAGCGCAGCTTCTCTTCCTCTTAACACATTCACGAATGGTCCAAATAGACCATTATGAGAGCCTGTCCCTATCTAATCCCACTGGATGCCTCATTTGCTTAAGTTTACTTCCTAGCTTTTTTAGGCAGCATGAAAACCTAAGCATAGAGCTTTCTTTGCCTTTAACACAATTAACCAAAGACTCTCAGAGTTTCTTCACCATGAGGACTAATTTTACCCACCCAAGCATTCACTAACTCCAAGGAACAATGATTATTACCTAGCTAATCATAGATTACTGAAAGAGAGGAAAAGCAATGCTCTAAAACTGCACAAAGGGAAAACTTAGTCAACCAGCACCTGCCAGAAAAGACTGGAGGGTGGGAAAGGAATGGGAGAGGTTCTGTGGGGCTCTTCCCCGGGGAGGCTGCTCAAACTTCCAAATTCTGAAGGTCTTTGTGTAAGAGGTGAAGGGGTGTGGTGGACCTAGTGAGTTGTGACTGGCTGGAGAACAAAGAAAGGAAAAGGGAAAGGCAAGAGTACTTCCACTTTTCAAGGTAACACAGTTGAACAAATCCCAGAATGAATTGGCTCTAATCACTGATAATTCATTTGAGAAAATCACAAAGGTCCTCTTCCCGCCTCCCCCCGCCGCCCCTCCTCTGTTTCCGCTTAAGGATTTCCCAGGCCATGAGGGCAGTTCAGTTTGAGTCACTGGGTTTAGGAAAGCAAGAAATGATAACGTGAAACTGATCAACTTCGCTACTAAGGACTATTAACTCTGTATTTATAAAAATTATTTAAAAAATAATTTGTCTACAATCAAATCTAGATTCTTGTAAGACTATTTACTATGGGACTCTTGCTTTCTTTTCTTGTATTATATCTTTCTATTTTGAATGGTCAGAAGTCCACTCAGAAAAAAATGACAAGTTATGTTTGCTATTCATTACCAGGTATAGTAAGGATCAGCTCTCCTTCTTTAAGGGGAGTGGTTAGCTATCTTTAGTAGAGCGATTTCGCTGAGTATCAGTATAATTTGACTTCTATTTGACTGAAAATAATAGTTACCATTTTTTAGTGCTCAGTGTATTCTAGGTACTTAACACACATTATTTTCTTTATTTCTCCCAAGAATCCAGTGAAATAGGTAATATTTCCTTGTTGAATTGTTAAGAAAACTAAGATCTAGAAAAACTAAGATTAAGTGATTGGTCCACAACTACTCATTTCATAAGTGGCAGAGCCCAGAAGTAAACCTCAAGTTTTATCTGTTACAAATGATATGTCTTTCCACTCCTCTTATTGACTATAGAAATTATAGAAAAAGGACTTAGGAAAAGCCAAAAGAAATGGGATTTAGCTCAATAGTCAAGAAAAAAATGATTTATCACAAATAACCATAAAATGTGATGTATCTCTTGCTATGAAATAATTGCACAATCTCACTTCTTCATTCATATGTACCAGTCAGCCCCCATGAGTCCCTTCTTCATCTCTCAGTCAGATACCCTCAAACCATGCTGCATTTATTTTGTTAATTGTTGGGAAGAGAGGGAGTGGCCATTTGTGGAACGTGAATTATTTAAAAATTATTTAATCCCTACTATCTGTGAACACCAACAGCACAGTACTCAGCAATCACTCATTTCTATGAGAGTCTGATGCTGGAAAGGAAGTTTCACAATGACTGTAGATTCTCTTTCATCATTTCCAATTCTAGGAGTATCTTCTCTCACTATGAAATAATTGAGCAACTAGATTATAGCTAGAGAGAGAGAGAGCCAAAGAGCTGACATCTCTAAAGGAAGGAGATTAGAGAGAGTAAGGAGAAGGCCAGTCTTCCATGGACAGAGTTCATGACTTTCCGGCACACCAAACCTGGATGCCATGATTCAGTGTCTCAAATGTTCATGCCATCATATTGCTTTTATTTTCTGAGTACTGGTTTCAGTGTTTAATGATAATCTATGAGTATCATCTTCCCAGAAACAACCTCCCTCATCATGGACTATCTAAAATTAATTGCTCAATTTAGCAATGATAAAAATAAAGTACAAGAACTTCACTGTTCTTAATTATCAGAGAGGAGAATAACTCGTAGTTTCAGGAGCCGAGTCAGGCCCTGACAATGTTTCCTCACAAGTCTGAGTGATGTTTGTCCTGAGTGCTCTCTTGGAGAAAGTTCTGTCTGGAAACTTTTAACTGTATAACATGCTGCCATGCTTGCACTTCTGGCCCCACTCATCCCCAGGCCAAATATTGGGGTAACGACTGCCCTTTGTTGATATTGTCCAGACATCACTCTTAAGCCCACTCTAACACTCTGCAACATTCTTGTAGACTGCTGGAAAAAAGAATCTGGAGCTGAGCAGTCTTATAAAATACGAGGAATTTGCCTCCTTAAAGAGCCCATCACCTCAGCATACTCTCCCTGGGAGGTTTTGCATTCTTTGGATCCCTCAACTCTCCAAGCATTTCTCTGAGCCTGCAGCTATGTTTGAGTCAAACTGAATCGAAATGGGAAGGCATGTATTGTTATCATTCTCATTTACAGGTGGTGAAGCCAAGATCAATAGGTTAAAATCATTTGCCTGGTGTTACCAACCTAATTGAATATAAACGGTCAGGCTGGCACCAGATAAAATTCAAGACTTAAATAAGGAGTGCTTTAATGGTCATCAGAGATATATTTTGGGAGGAGGGATAGAGTTGGTGATATGTACATACCTAATGTATCAGGAGCAGCAAATGAAAGGGGACGGGCTATCAAAGTGGGATGATGATATGGAGTTGCTATGGGAGGATCTCTTGAAGTCATAGGCTGTTGATGGCCAAGGAAGAGACAGTTGATTTCACCATAGAGAGTTAAATGTAAACTTTTAAGAATGTGGGCTTATGCTGTCACTAACTATGGAGAGCATAGAGGAAAGATACTTAAATTTCTCTTTGCCTCAGTTTCCTCATTTCTTGAAAGTACAAATAATACCACCTACCTTCCAAGGTTGTTATATGGAAGCAGTTAGATAATCTAGATCAGGGTTTTTCAACAGCTGCATTATTGACATTTGGGTCTGGTTAATTCTTTGCTGGGGGAGGGAGTGAGACTGTCTTGTTCAGTGTAGGATGTTTAGCAGCATATCCGGCCTCCCAATAGCTGCAGTACTATAGCCCCTACTCTCAGTTGCGGCAATCAAAAATGTCCCCAGACATTCCAAAATGTCCCTTAGGAGGCAAATTTGCCCCCAGTTAAGAACCATGGATCTAGATAAAGACCTTAGTATAGTAGTAGGCTACGGAAAATCCTTAATAAATCTCAATATGATTGTTTATTCTTCTATCTGCTCTTTCTTCCTTTAGAAGAAAAGACTTTCTTTGGTACCTTCCAATCCTTGCTCCCATCACTTACATTTAAAACTACCCCTGAGGAAGGAACTTAACAAACACATTTACATTGGGAGTGTTTTCATTTTAATCTGAGTACATCACCCTAAACCAAGGATCCCATCTCAAATGAGTTAAGTTTAGGTACCAGTGACCTGAATGAGGCAAATGTTTCAGGAAATTTCCTTTCTAACCTCGTGAAAGACAGTCTATGCGAGTTGTTATGTACGCTACCCACTTCTAAGATGTGAATTAATGGTTCCTAAAGAGTGTTCTCTGGAATGCCAGTTCTAAGAGGATGGGCATAAGTGTTATATAATGAGAGGGTTCTGTGGTTACATGAATTTAAATTAAACATGTCTTTTTACTTCCCAGACCCTATCAGAATCTTTAAGATGCTACTATGCATCATGATTATTCATGATATGGTTTGTAACTTTTCATAAACTCATTTTTACGTGGTACCTATTTTTGGAGGCCAGGAGTCAGCAAACTAAAGCTTTGAGCCAAATCTGGGCTACCACCTATTTTTGTAAGAAAAATTTTATTGGAACACAGCCATGCCCATTCATTTACATATTGTTTATGACTGCTTTTATATTACAATGGTAATTTGAGTAGTGACAGAGACCTTACAGCTTACAAAGCCTAAATTCTTCACTATTTGGCTTTTTTTTTTGTTTGCTCCTATTATAGACTGCATGGTCTGTGGAACACATGCTGGGAAACACTGATTTAGAGAACCTCAGTGCTGGTAATGGTTTTAAGGTCACCTAGACCACTGTGGCAGTGTAATTTCAGAATGACCAGATTCTTCAGAATAACCAGGGAGCTTGTTAAAAATGCAGAATTTTGGGATGCTGTCCTGACCAACTGAACCAGAATCTCTAGGAGGAAGGCTCTGGGTCTGGTATTTAACGAATCACTCACCAATTCTAATGTACAGCTAAACTGAGTACCCCTTGTCTAATCCAAGTGTCAGTCCAATAATTGAATCTCTCCTCAAGTATCCTGGGCCTCTGTTATACCTCCAATGGTGAGAAAATCACTACCTCTTAAATAGTCCATTCTACTCTTAGTCTGGAATAATTATCGGAAATTTCTATATGTTGAACACAAATATGTCCTCTAGGAATTCTACATTGACTTTCATTTTCTTCCACTTTCACTTATTGCCAGCTGTGAAATAAATTTAAGCAGAATGACAGAGGGCAAAGTTACCCACAAAAACCTATATTTTTTTCTTCCCTAGATCTAGTATTCCTCAGGAAGCCTTTTCTGGCTGCTCTCGGCAGAATTAAACACTTCCTGTCCTGTACTCTCAAAAACCATTGGAGGTTCTTCTCTTTGTGCACTCTTCACATTTCCGTAGTTTAGTGTTCTAGTGAAAAGCACAGATATCTGATAAAGTCAAATAAATCTAAGGCCTTCTGCCATTCATTCATTCCCTGGTGGTGGGTATTTGGGCAACTTACTTTACCCCAGGCCTACATTTTCTTATCTGTAAAAAGGATATGATAATAGCACCTACCAGAGTCACCCATCTGAGACTACAATATCATAGGTACTGGACCTAGCTTAGAGTTGGTTCACTTTAAGTGCTTAATCAATGTCAGCAAACGGGATGAGGGTGACAGTTCCCTCACTGGGTGTTGAACTTCTCTAGGGAAGGAATCATCTGTGACTTATCTTCCTTTGAATCCCAGCGCCCATCACACATTAATGCCTAAAAAGAACATATCTACTAAAGGAATGATTAAGTACTGAAAGAGGGCAGATAAAACAGTGGCCAAGAGCAATGGGACTGGAAGATCATTTGCCTATTTCAGATCCATTTACCACTTGTTTCTTTATATGTGGTCTTGAGGAAAGAGATTGATTTCTCTCAGTTTTAGTTTACTCCTGGGTAAAGTGGAGTTCCTCTGAGGGTGGTTGTGAATATTGAATAAGATGATGTAGAAAAAGCACTTAGCACATAACAAAAATTCAATAAAGGCTATAATCATAATGATTATTATTGCCATTATTATTAATAGTATTCCTTCAGCATATCCTAGCAGCTTGTCTAGACAAAAAAAAAAAAAAAAATCTTTGCTCATGGAGAAGTCTTATCTCTGGTTTTTCCTACTTCCTATCCACCAATCCCTTAAAATTTGGTACTAAGCTAATGGAGGCCCATGCAAATCTATCCTAGGTTATACTCATAGTAAATCATGTGGCTACGCTAAGCTGTGCAGAGTTAACATTTCCCTCAGTGCCATAAACCAGATACCCCACTCCCCACCAACTGTTTTTAGCATGTTAGGTGCAGATTTAATTAAACTCCTAAACAAGGAAACAACAGTACCCAAAGGAGATGGAGGAATGTCTTGTGTCCAAACCAAATAAAGGAGAAACCATAAATACCAGAGCTCTGAGACATCAACATTTATATTCAGAAGGCTCTTCTTAGTGCTAAACCTGACTCTTTAATCCTTCAGAGATTTACTCTTGATTACTTCCCTCTGAGTTGAGGCCACTGGCCAAACCTAAGCACCTGGAGCTTTTATCACATGTACTTCCCAACAGGTCAAATAACTGGAATGTCCTACTCTCTACTCTATGAGCTGGACACTGTTTCAGGCCCTGGGGACAGAAGATATAGATACACACAATGTCTGCCCTTATGGAGCTCATAGTCCAGTAAGGGAGATAGAGATCAATGAGAGAATCCCATCCATAAATGTAAAATTAAAATGAATAGTTTTATGAAGTAAAGATTCAGGTCTTGAGATCATATAATAGTTATTTGTTTATAAGAAGAAGAGGGAAATCTTTCACTGGGTGCTAGTAAAATCAGTATAGATCTGATGAATGGGCAGGAGTCATTTAGAAAAAGGGAACAGAGAACTGATTTTGAGAATGATACTGGCAGAACGAACAATATATACGAAGGCCCTGTAGCAGGAGGGAAGAAGGCATGTCAGGGGAACAGAAAGGAAGCCTGCTAGATTATAAAAGCAAAGAGCATGGTGCAAAATGAGGCTGGAGAAGAGAGGGAGGTCAGACTACTTACTACAACAGTAATAAAACTCTAAGAAATAGGGTCCTTATTGTAAGAATGAAGAAAAGCCATTGAAATTTTATTAAGCAATAGGTGATGGAATTTGCATTTCAAAAAGATTAGAAGAGATCAGATTAAAGAGACTAGTTAGGAGGCTATTATAAGTAGTCTGGCAATAGATAGATAGTGATGGCATGGGCCAGTGTGGTGGGCTGTGAAGGTGAAGAGAGGTAGATGATGAACCCAAGAAATGGAACTGAGATGATAAAACAGCACTTTAGATCTGAAACTGGGGTACGAATAGCTCGATTCTTTTAAAAATAAATGACATGAGAATTTACAAACCTCTAAAGATAGAAAATAGAAGTTTATTTAGTCTTATTGGGTGACACTAATGGCATTTATAAATCCATGCTGCCACATTACAAACTTAGCTTAAAAATCATTTGCATAATTTTTGATAAGAATGACAAAACCATTCAATGAGGAAAGAACAGTTTTTTCAACAACAGTGCTGGGAAAACTGGATATTGTGATGTAGGAGAATGAGATGAAACCTTATCTAACACCATAACAAAAAATTAACTCAAAACGGATCAAAGGCTTAAATGTAAGACTTAAAACTATAAAACTCTTAGAAGAAAACATAGGGCAAAATCTTCATGACATTGCATTTGGCAATAATTTCTTCGATATATCACTAAAGGCAGAGACAACAAAAGAAAAAATAGACAAATTGGACTTTATGAAAATTAGAAAATTTTATGCATCAAAAGACACTAGCAACAAAGTAAGAAAGTGACACAGGATGGGAGGACACATTTGTAAATTGTATATCTGATAAGAGATTCATATGAAGACTCTATAGAGAACTACTAAAATTCAACAACAAAAACTCTATAGATATTCTGATCAAACAATGAAGAAAGGACTTGAATAAACATTTTTTTTCCAAAGAAGATATACAAATGTCCAATAAACACATGAAAAGATGCTTAACATAACTAATTATTAGGGAAATCACCCTAATCAGATACTTTATACCCATTAGGATGGCTACTATCAAAAAACAAAAATAACATTTTGATGAGGATGCAAAAAAATTGGAGCCTTTGTACACTGCTGATGAGGATTTAAAATGGTATGTACACCTGCTGTGGAAAACAGACAGTGGTTTCTCAAAAATTTAAAAATAAATTACTATATGATTTAGCATTTCCACTTCTGGGTATATGCCCAAAAGAACTGAAAGCAGGTCTCAACGATATACTTGCACACCCAAGTTCGGTATTATTTACAATAGTTAAAACATGGAAGCAACTCAAGTATCCATTGACAGATGAATGGATAAGCAATCTATGGTATAGTTATTCAGCATTAAGAAATATTATTCAGCCTTAAGGAATATTATTATTATTTAGCCTTAAGGAAGGAAATAAATTTTGACATATGCCACAACATAGATGAACTTTGAAGATGTTATTCTAAGTGAAATAAGCTAGTTACAAAAAATATAAATACTGTGTGATTCTGCTTACATGAAATACTTAGAGTAGTCAAAATTATAGAAACAAGAAAGTAGAATGGTGGTCGATGGGCTGGGAAGAAAAGGGAATGGGGAGTTATTGTTTGATGGGTACAGAGTTTCAGTTTTATAAGATGAAAAGTGTTCTGGAGACGGATAGTAGGGATGGTAGCACAACATTACGAATGCATTTAATACCTGAACTTTACACTTAATGGTTAAAATGGTAAATTTTATGTTTTGTGTATTTTACCACCATAAAAAAATTAGAAAAGAAAATCTGACACAAACTCAAAGATTCACTGTGAAGGGCACAAAATGGAGTTTTACTGCCTATGATCTGAGTAGTTGGAACACATAATTTCACAATAAAAATTCCAAGTTAAAAAGTAAACTATTTGCAATAACATAGAGCGTTTTACACTGTTATCAGGGTCAGAAGAGAGTGAGTTCAACTCCCAGCTCATTCACTTCCTGGCAAGTGACTAGTAATAACTTCATCCTGACCCTCAGGTTTCTCATCAGTACAACAGAAATGATGAACACTGCCTTATAGGGTCTGTATGAGGCCAGAAGGAGAGGTGAAGATTAAATATTGATTCTGTGTATAATTTGCCTAGTACTAAGTCTGATCTACATATATATTAACTTTTATTTTTATCAGTGAAACACTGCCCAGTTGGAACAGACACAAAAGAAAGAGGAAGAGTGATTTCATTGGAGATGGGAAAATTTACTATGTCTCCATCCCTAGAAGAATAGAAGATGACCTTCAACAGAGGCTAATGGATTTAGAATCAGGAGTAAGCAATATCTCAGAAGCCAAAAGATAGGGCAATGTTTTTCAAACTTTTTGGATCACAACCTTCAGAAAGACATATGCTGTGAGCCAGTAATACACTTTGTTATTTTCCATTTGATTTGATTCTATTTCATTGAAAAAAAAAAAAAAATCTGGTCATGACTTACCAAAGTGATCTCCTGGCTCTTGGTTGTGACTCATAGTTTCAAAAACACTGGGTTAGGAAATTCACATGCAAGTCCTTCCAGGAAGCCTTCCTGGAAAGCCTCGCCCTATGATGTTTGTTCCCATTCTTGAATTTCCTTGGCTTATATGATTTCCCTGGCTGTGCCTAACCAGGTATTCATAACTTTTCTCTTGCCTCCCTAGATACATTTACTGTTGGTGTGTCCTTTCTACTCTGTCCCTCTAGCCTCCTTCATTACTTGTCAACCAGGAGACCTGATTTAAGAAGCTGAGACAGTTTAATACAAATGCATGGTGGTGGAGTTAGGGGCAAGTGACCAGGGAAACTAGCAGCTAGTCAAATTAACCAGCTCTGTACCTTGCACTGTGCAAAGCTTAGGAAGAAGACGAGGCTCTCCCAGATTCCCAAAGCCCTCAAACCTGAGCATGAGCTCAGAGTGTGGGAACAGAGCACACAACCTTCTATGTGAAGCCTCTGACAGAGACATGTAATGATCAGACTTTTGCCCTGTGCTGAAGAAGTGACTCTATTGCCTAAAGACAGAGGATAGGACTGATGTCCTGATCGGGTTCAGCTTTGTGAAATAACTTTGCATTGAAAGTTTATTCTCATGTGTGAGGTATATAGCCAATCAGACTGCAACTCTTTACAGGTGCTTAACTCCAGCAGGCTAGAGAAGGAATTGACCTTGTTTCTGCTTGGCTATTTGAGTTTAAAATGGACATTTAAGACTGAAGCAGCTGTGAAACCAATCCATTGGGGAGTTCATACCAGCCCTTCTGATGTGGAGAGCAGCGGGTTTGTTAGGAGGCAGACAGCACTGGCTTCCCATTTACCTCTAACGGCTTACAAGCTATTTAACTCTGAATACATTTCTCTGAGCTTTTCTTTCCTTACATAAAATGAGGTAATAATTATACCTGTAGAATAGGTTTGTCAGGAGCATTAAATGAGATGACGCACATAAAGCACCCCACCCCCACCCAGTACAGTCCCAGGCATATCATAAGCCTTTAATAAATGTGAGCCAGAGTTATTATTTTTAACACTCAATACAGCATAATTGAGGGAAAAAACATAGTTACCTAAAACAGTTTTTCCTTCATCAAGCCAAAAGGACATAGTTTCCTAGTGAGAAAATGTGGATATATAAGGCCTTGATTGCTCTTACCATAGCAAGAGATTGTGTCTCAGGAGCCTCTGTGTTATACTAATGTGCAAACTTTAGTTGGTTGAGGATCACTTATTAGCACTGCAGATACTTTCATCTGCCTCCTGGGTCTGCCTCTTTGTAAAAGGACAGTTCTGGTGTCAGTCATCTGCCCCTTGGGGGACCTCCCAGGCTCCAATGACTTCAACTAGCCTTGGAATCTTTTAGGAAACAAGTTTTGGTAGGAATATACTTTCTGTAGGCTGTAGATGTCTGCCCTCTCCTCCCCTAGCCTTCTCACAGGAGCCACAGATCTACCTGTTCCACTGGGAAAGCCCGCCTCTGAGTCACTACCTGTTCCAATTCTAAACAACTCCCACAGCCTTCAACCTCCATGAAACCGTCCCTGAGGACTCCAGCCTGTATCAATCTTTTCTTTCTCTGAGGTCTTACAGTGAAAATTTAGCATCTGTAGCAGTGCTTCCAACAAAAAAGATGAGTCAGATATATAAGTTTTCACTTTCTAGTAGCCACTTTAAAGAAACTAAAAGAAACAGAACAGACCTTAAGAATATATTCTGAAATCCAGTTTGTATTTTATACTTACAGCGCATTTCATTTTGGACTAGCTATACTTCCTGTGCTCAGTAGCCTTGCATAGCTAAGGGATTTTGAAAACTTAGTACCAAAAAATAAAATATTTTATTTTATTAATATTTGTTCACATTGATTACATGTTGAAATACTATTTTGAACATATTGAGTTACATAAAATATATTATTTCTATTGGACTCTCTCTGACTCTTAGGGGTCACCTTCATGGTCCTGTTACTAGAAAAAAAAGGGCTTTAGCCCCAATTCTTTGCACTTCCCACAATTAGGTCTGCCTCTGGGGCAGTAGATAAAGAGAAAAAAAGAAACCTCAGTTATTCCCCACAACTCTTCAAACCATAGTTCCTCTGTTCAGAGAGAAGTTTAATCCTTGCTCAGGGTTTTAGATGCCCACCTAAACTCTGCTACTATTGCTTCCAGGACCAAAGTTTACCTGTGGCCTGGAGTAGGAGAGGAAGGAAAACAAAAGATCCCCCTTCACACTCCTTGGACCAGAATAAGGCACTTTTTGGGGGGCTCTTAGTCTCTGTATTCATGTGCTGTTTAAGGAGCATGTCACCTTTGAGCCCAGGCTAGAAGACCTGGGTGTGAAAACCGCAGGAAACTAATGGTTTCAATTTTCTGGTTTATTTTCTTAATCCACCTGCTACCACTTACTTTTCAGAGTTCTTAGATAGAAGTTCTGTGAATTTTGTCTAGAGTTCTGGATTGCGTTCAATGGGAGAAACAAGGCAAAGTGTGCTTACTTCATCTTAACCAGAACTGGAATCCTCAGGATACTTTTTCCCTCAGTGTGTTGTATTGCATTCAACCTGTATGAAACTTAATCACCCACAAATGGTATCTATAGAAACTTTAAATTGGATTAATTAGAATACCATATCCCCAGGCCATGCCGAGTATCCATTACAGTCACATACTTAGAATGAACCAGAACTGCTTTTTATACTGAGAACAAGCAGAAAGGGATTTCAACATTTATTTGTCCCTGAGTCAAAAATGAAATAAGAATAGTGGTTGACTTTTTCCTTTGTGAAAGTTTAAATATCCATTACCCCACATTACTGACTCTGTTACATATATATTTAATTATGTAATGTATTGCCTCCATGTTTTCTGATTGCTTTTTGGTAAATATCTGACTTGATAAGGCAGCTGTGGATTCCATTTATTGGGAATCTCTAATTTTCACTCATGGTACCCTTAACTTTCCTTATATGGTAGACAATAGATTTTGAAATTAGGTAATTAAGGGTGTATTGCAGAGAAGAAGTACATCCATTTATATGGGTCAACTAATTTCCAAAAGTATTGTCCACTTAACAAAAAGGAAGTGATCCACACCTCTAAAAATCATTAAAAGCCAGTCGTTACTTTGGACACGTCATGTGCTACAATATTCACACAGAGCTGATAATGCACTGATAAGGATGAGCTAAGTTCCCAAAAACATTATGAAATAATTTGGTGGTTAAGAATATTAGAAAACAACACAGTTATTGGAAATGATAATGTGGATATTTGCATAGTAACATACACTGTACAAAATGTTTTTACTCAATTGATTATTCATTCTTATAGTCATCATTTATTGCATGTCATAATTTATTTATGTGTCATCAGTTTGCTAGACACTCTTATATTCATAATTTGTGGATATAACCAACCATATATATAAAAGTCTGAATTGAAAAACAGATATATCTATACAAAGATAAATTGCTGAGTTCTTAAAACAACAAATTTAAAATATTTTTGTTTATGAACATTAAAAATGCGCACTTTTTGAGGGGAGGACTATAGATTTTAAGTATAAGGGGCAAAAGTCATGAGTTTTGGAGACAGAAACACCTAGTTTCAAATCTTTGAAATTCATTTAAACCATATATTGTCATCTGTAACTTTTGGATGATAACAGTACCTATGTCAAAGGATTGAGGTCAATTATACATGACATAATGAAGCTCAAATTCATAACACAATCAAGCACATGGTAAGCTCTCAATAGTTGTGTATTATAACTACTGTGTAATATAAGGTTTATTTCCATGGCATAGAAAATTACTTATTTATCAATGGTTGAAATATATATGTGTATTTTAAATATGTAAGTTTGTTCTATTTTGTGTTATGTTTAAGAAGAATAATCCCATGTAGGAATAAGCTTGATATAGGGAATATGCCAGCATTTAATATTTGAATTTTCATGTTTTCATATTTCACGACTCCTATTCCTTAAATGAAATTATTTTAATAGTCATCTTATTTTCTTGAACTATTTTCATCTTTATCACTTACTAAGCACCCACAATGTGTTTGAGGATCTACAGAAACCATGTGAGACATAATCTCTGCTCTCTCAGAGTTGACCTGCTTAAAAAAAAAGAAAGAAAGAAAAAGAAAAGAAAAGCTGTATTTAAAAGGATAATTTTTTGGAATGGAGATTATTTGTATTGCTAAATTTTGTGCTAGAAAGAAGTCAAGTTCATTCATTCCTCTCTTCATGTCTTGCTCATTAAGCAGTAGTTTTAGTGAGATAGAAACACTTAACCATTTCCTTGCACATTCTGGTGGGGTCAGGTCTTTCATTTGAATAAGCAGAAAGCAAAATTGAGATGTCATTATATTGAAATATTTTAGGAAGCCCATAATCATTATCAATGATTTTGTTGCTATCATTTGTTAAGTATCTATTGAGGGCTAGGCTCTTTGCTGGATGTTTTCACATTTAATCCACACAATTAAGAATGTGTTTCACCTCTGTGGTCAACAAAGCTTAAAAATGCTTAGCCACTTTCACGAAGCCCAGATTTAAACCCAGAGTGTCTGCTTTTTTGATTTTACTCCTAAGCTCAAGTCAGGAATATGTAATGCTATGGAATGCAAATGTCTGTTCCTCAAATATTTTCCCTGTTATTCTTTCTTCAATAGGTAAAGTTCTAATGGCACTTGAATAAAAATCCCCTCACTTCCATTTCTGGAAGACATTTCTAGTTGATCACAGTGCTCTTTTCCAAACAAACTGGACTTAGGCTCAGAATTCTTTTCAACACAGTATTCCAAAGCAGTCGGTGTCAACCAATTGACAACAATTAACATTAAAAATCTATTTGACATCTTTCCCACAACACCTTATTGATGACTCTGTTAATAGAATGTACTATATAGTGTTTCAATTATTTGCTTCCCTTTTAGTCTTCCCTTTTAGTTTTAGTTGTGAGACTTCAGTGACATGACTATTCATCTTCCTAAATCCAGCCCCCTGTACACAGTTTACCACACAGCACAGCGGGTGCCCAGGAAGTTTTGTTGGTTTGAATGTAGGGAAATAATTTTAATTTAAACCTCTTTGACCACCAAATGCTAAACATGTTATTAGTTAATAATTATAATGGCTAACATTTATTAAGCATTTATTATTTACCTCATACTTAACTAAGCAGTTCACATGTATTAATTTAACTAAAGCAGTGATCCCATAAGATAAGTGTATTATCCCCATTTTACAAATGATGATACTAAAATTCAGAGTTTAGATGATTTGTACAAAGTCATAGGACCCAACCCAGATATTCTGAACCCCAACCCACACTCAACCACTATACTAAAAAAATAAAAATAATAAAAAAAATAGACTTATGAATTAACAGAAGACAATGGATAAAGGTCTCTTTACTTTTCTAATTCCTTACCACCAGAACAATGTCAGGGTCCAATTTGCTGGCCACTGTGAATATGCCTTGTTCCCTGACATCAGCGTACTCACAATACAGTGAGTAGGGAGCCGCATAGTGACAATGGGGATATCATTGAGAGAAGCAGGTGATTGTATGGATGAATAAGGAAGAGACACTTAGCTTTGCCTAAGAGAATATCAAGTGGTGGAAAAGAATCTTCCAGGAGGGAAAGGAAGGATGGGCACACCACAGAAAGAATATATGCCCCATTGTGCTGTTGAGTCTAAATCCAGGCATTCTGGGAACATAACTGTTGATTTCAAAGTCCTCGGTATGTACCTTTTATCTGTCTCAGAATGATTTGGGAATCTTCCAATTAGAACCTGAGTCTGTCCTAGAACTTCAGCATTCTAAGCATCGAGACTACCATCGTACATATGCTTCCTTCACCAGCACATGGAAATATTCTATTTATTTACTATTTTAATGCAGTGATCGGTCATGGTTGTTGAAGGGGATTATGGATTTCTGAGAATTTTAGTGTACCTTTTACATATCCTGAGGGTCCAACTTCTGAAATCAATGAATGCCTCACGACATATTCTTTCAGAACTGGGACTTTCAAAAAGAGGCACATAACTTCCCCAATTTCCTATGAAAGACATTATTCAAGTGTCCTCAAGTGACAGATGGTCTAATAATCTGCAAAAACGTGCTCCTTACACTCTGAGGTCAGCTCTGTTTTCCTTAAGAGTTTTCACTCACTCAAGTACCATCTGGAGCCCACATCCTCCAGTTTAAGCTTCAAATAAATCCTGATTTACCTCAAAAATGTTTGCCAAGAATCTGCTTGCTAGAAAGATTACCAGTTTTTCCTCTTTGAGGCACACCTTTGCAATCCATGACACCTGATAGGAGCTTAATAAATGACTATCCATAGGGATACTCTTTAGAATGCTATAAAAGAGAACTGTTGGGAACAAAGTTTGGAGAACTGCAGCTAAATCCTCTTTTTTTGAGGGGGAGGGATTGCAGTTTGGCAAGATAACACAATTTTCTTTAGCTAGAGCATCCTAATCCAAATTAAAGCTGCATGTGCTACATCAACATTCTGACTCAATACTGCCGAAGTTGCTTTGCCAAACATCTTTTCAGCTCTCAGAATTTGTAAGTCGGGGACACATTTTGATCTGATGATGTATGTGTACAGAAAAAGAATAGATGGATGCTTGAAGATGGACTCGAAATCCTCAAGGGATCATGTGCTATTGTGTCCCTTGAAAAGCCTGAGGAATGCTTTCATTGGCTCAGCCCCACAACATGCTGGTGGCATGTTTGTGGCTAACACCTTACGAAGGAAAAATGGGGTCTTGGTGTTCATACTTTCTCTCTGGGACAAAAACCAAGGTGCATATAGGATTTCATTAATAATTCCAAGGTGTTATCCAAGCCCAGTATTGGGTCCAATACACTCTGGAAAATGCCTTAACCATTTGAGCTAAACCACTGAAAAAGCCAAGGAAGCTAATCCAGCTACTCTTTGTGTGTGTGTGCCAGCCATTTGACCCAGAGATGATCTGAGCACGGGTTCGCTTGCCAGGAGTGGAAATGGACCACTCCTGTACTTTTGCATTGACTTCCCCCTGAGAGCAGGAAAGCAATCTTTCCACTTTAAAGCAGAACCGGATGCAGAGTCAACCAGTTTTAACTCTTTTTTAAGCATGATTAATAATCTTTTAAGTCAATTCCTGGTAGGAGGTGGATCCTACATATATAATTTTTTTTTTCTTTTTAAATAGGGAAATGAGTAATTCCTAAGCTTGAGGCCAGGAAGAAAATCTGGAACTTTACCAGACTTTTTTTTTTTCCTTTTGGGAGAACAATCATAAATCTTTTACCTAAGTTTATTTAGAAAATCACACATAATTCAATTATTTAACAATATCTTTACCATTTTTATTTTTAAAAATCTAGTCTTCCTCTAAATATATATATATATATATTTTAAAGGATCATGGATCATGGTATATAATATATTGCAGAATACATTTCTTTACCAAAACTTGGCAACTTTTTCCTATATTTTTTATTTCTATATATTTTCAAAAACTTGATCTTCAAATGTCACCTAATAATCCACAGAATCCTTATTGAGAAACACAATATAAAATCAAACCAGGAAATATATCATGGCAGTTAGTAGGGAAGGCTTCTGTAAGGAAGACCTGAGTTTTAATCCTGGTTCTCCCACTAACCAACTGAATTAGCATGAATGATACATAAATAATTAATGTTATAATATTTATTGAGCCCCTGCTATGTAGCAGGCACTAAGAGGCTTAAATGTATTAATTTCATTTAATTCTAGAACCCCATATGCTGGTTCTATCATCATTCCTATTTTACAGATGAGGATACAAAGGTTAAGGAATGTTTACTCCTTAAGCTCACAAAGCAGATACATGAACTTGACCTGGTCTTTATCCACTTGAGTGGATTGAGTTTCCACCCTTCTCCTCTAGCTATCAGAAATCTCATCCCCCAGGTCAGTTTTCCTATTGTGTGGCTACTTCCTACACCCTGCACTAGTACCACTTCCAACAGTCCTCCTTCTCTTTACCCTTCACTTTTCCCCACTAAATGGCATTTGCTCCAGGAAACCTTACTGATACCCCATTATGCATTCTCTTAGCAACCTACATTTTTATTTAGAGCATTTATGGGGATTAATTATTTTTGTAACTATAAATTTCCCTGAAGACTGAGGCTCCAAGATGTCCTCACATCTGTATCCCACCCCACAGTGTGACCAATTGACTCATTAGTGACATGTCATTCTCAATTCTTTACCTATGGTTAGTTCCTATTAGCTCATTTCTAATCTTGTGTCTTTCAGCATGACAAAAAGGAAGGACAAGAGATGAATGAAACTGCTCAGTTAAATTGTAGGACTTTGAGTGAGTAACCTTTGGAAGAAAGGGGTTTTGAAAGCCTTGTCCTGTCTATGTTCCTTTTAGAACAGAAACTTGAATCTGTACACACCATTTTTGCCAAGAGAATATGTGAGTGGCTGTGGATGGCTATGACATTCACACCACTTCTTTAGCAACCTGAAGCTTTCAGCCTCCAAACTGCCACCAAACAAAAATCTTAATACACCAGGTCTCAGCCACAGAGCTTTTCCTACCAGGAGGAATCTGGGTGAAAGAAGAGGATAACTGATTCCTAAAGTGTGTTGTTCTAAGGCTTATCAATTTCACACATTTTCTCATATAAAGGGGCACCATTGCTGCAATCTCCATGGCCAAATAAATAAAGGAAATAGTGCAGCAAACCTTGTCTAGGAAATTCACAATATCCATTAGCACATTAGAGAGGCCGAGAGGTCCTGCAGGAAAAAAAGAAATTTAAAAACAACAAACAACTACTTAAATTTATTCACTTCCTAAGTTTGTTTGGCTATGCTCAGCCTTAGAATGCTGTCTTGAATTAGAATGCTCCAGAAGCAGATCTGAATAAGGATTCAAGCACAAATACTTTTATTTGGGAAGTGAATTCATAGAAAGTAGCAGGAGGGGAAACAGGAAGTGAAATTGGAAAGGGAAGGAATCCAATCCAGGGTGCATTAATGAGCAGATTTACATCTGGGCAACTGGGCCTCAGCAATGCTGGAGACCAGTGGGAAGAACATGGCTCAGAGGAGTCCCATCACAGGAGTGAGGAAGCTGGATATTTATCCACCAACTCTCAACAGTTATAAATTGAGGACTGCTTCTGGGGTCACTAATTCCCTGGCACGTCCACTCTGCCCAGTATGGCATCCAGAGAATGACCTCAGGCAAAAATAAAAGGTGTTTGTGGTAGAATACTTCTGTGATCATGCTTGGGAACTGCGAGGGGAGGTGTATGGGAGTCACAATGTATACTGCACAAGTATCCTCCTCTATCTTTTTATTTGTCATGCACGATACCCAATGATATTTAGTAGTAGTAGTACTTGAGAAACAACATTTGGAAAACAGAACATCGAAGACATTTAAACAGTTCAATGAATTCCAAGAAGCTATAATTGAGCTGGATACCTAGAGCCAATGCCGTGCGATAGCTGGTAAAATTCCAAAGGGAATTACCATAAACGCCACCAAATACTAAACATATAAATTTCAAAGCTCAGCAGAAATAGCTTTGGAAAATCATAACTGATGGGATGCTACATCAAAAAGCCTTCTAAGGATCCAAACTTAGAATCAGGATCTAACTTGGTTTGTCTGTGAAAGAGAAAAGTCATCTTTCCCACAGCCAAAGAAACAGAGGATGGCAGAGTAACTGTGTCCTATGGATGTAATGACAGGCTCTATCCATAGCAGGTTAGGGGCTGTTGTGTAGAGATATAGACATAGACAAAGACATAGAGATTCAAGGACCCCACTGTAATGGAACTAATATTCTAGCAAAATCAGACAATATAATATCGACAAACCAATAGAGAATATAATTGTGTAGATAGCAGTAAGGGTTATGAGTGCACTAAAGAGAATAATGGAAGAAAAACATCTGGGAGAGAATAACTTTAGGTTGAGTGATCCAGAATGGTATCTTTGAGGAGGTGAAATATGAACCGATATCACCTGGATTCATTGGAATAGAAAGAAGGGCATTTTAGAAAGAAACAGCGAGTTTCTGAGGTGGGAACTAGAATGGAATATTGAAGGACGTGAAAGAAGGGCTTGGGATATGAGTGAGAGGTGAAGTGCAAGTAGAAAAGGTTGACAAGGCAGGTATAGCTGAAACTTTTGGGTGAAAATTGGTATATTTTCCTGTTCATTTCCTTGTTCTTAAAGAAAAAAAAAAAAAACCTCAAAAAGCATTAATGAACATTCACTGAATATCAAATGATTATCCTATGTTTCTAGATTTCTGAGAAAACTTTGAAGGAAATTCATTGAGTTCTGTCTCTGGACAGACATACTAATGGTCACCCTGTTCTTCAGTATCTCCCACCAAAATCTCAAGTGGCCTCACAAATTAAAAACAGTCCCTAACAGCTAAGTGTCAACCTGCTCTTCAAAGACGTTGTGTCCCAGTTCCAAAAAGCAGACATATAAAGAAACAGAGCAGAATGTCACTAAGGCCCACTTCTTGTTGGAAGAAAGTCTGCTGAATCTACATCATCTGATCTCTCTTTTGGCCTCCACCCAGCCGCTCCAGGCATCCTCTGGGTCGTCTTCTGGACTGCTATTTAGCGATTCTAGAGGAAGGATGCCAGTGGCGATGACACAAGGCTCAGCCAAGCCTGGACCCTGAGGACCATATTGGAGAGTCTCTCTTCGGAGTACATTTAGCCTTAGATCGTAAGAGAAGGCTGATTCTTTACTCCCTCTCAAGACCAGGGTCAGGAGATGAGAGGGACAGGGACTTTGGGGACAGGGACATCACAGTAAAGGGCTCTGTCATCCAGTGGAGCATTATCTGAGAATCTGGACAAGACTCAATTTTGTTTCACAATTGGTAATTGGACACCTGACATATGCTGAGAAGTGTGCCCCTACAGAAATGAGTAAAGCACAGGCCCTGTCCTCCAGATTCTATCTTGTGGGGGAAAGAAACACTGACCACTCCTGGTAACACTAGACAGAATGAAATCAGTGTCAAAAGAGACACTCAAACAGAGAACTGCAGGAGAATGAGGGGGAAAGACATTAATAAATTCACTGGCTTTCTCTGGCTTGATGACAGTTAATTAGACAATCCAGGTACGTGTAGGACTGTATGTCTCCCTTGTCGCACCTATGAGTCAGGCTTTTTAGGCTCAGGAAGAGGAACACTGTGCAGGCTATGGAGCATTATTATAGAGAGACATGGGGAAGTGAGCAAGACAGGAAAACAGCTCACGAGGAGCTGGAACAATGACCCCTTGTCCCTCAGGATAATAGCAGCTCTGAGGGCTGGGATGTTGTCTCAGAAGAGGTTTTTCTCTCCTGTTCTTGCTATCTTCACCTTTTGCTTCTGCTGCTTCCTCTACATCTAGGATTTTGTTTTAACACGCCCCTAGACAGATGCTATGTTTGGGTGTGGAAATCAGCCCTTATATTTGCAGGTTGCTTCACTTCTGTGTGCCTCATTTTCATGATCTATAACAGGTGGAAATAAATAGAACCTACCTTAAATGAGTTAATACCAATGGGACGATGTTATTTCTGTTGTAAGGCTTAGGGTGATTAACTCTGGTCCCACTAACTGTGACCAAGGTACCGGGCTATTCTGGAGAAACTGGCTATTTACCAGTGTCCATTTACTTGGAAGGCAGCTAGGGGTATTAGAAGCGTAAGTTCTCCTGGGTGCTTAGAATTTCTTAGATTCCTTTCTTCTACACTCCAGTGTATTTCCAAATAAAATTTTTAAACTTTTAAATCTTTTAAAATAATATAGGTTCATTAAAATTTATTTAGAAAAAAAGATCTAACAAATAGCAGATGAAAATCACAGAGTAGAAGATAGGTAATTTTTGTGTCTACATCCCTTTCTTTGGGAATCAACTCTCCAGATTGCATGATAATCCTGTTTAATCTTTGTGGTTTGCATAGAGCTGACCCTGCTTCTGGCCTAAGCCAGTGGACTAGGCAGACTCTCCCTTAGGACGTCTGCTGGAACTGCTAAAATTATTCTTTTCTTCTGGGACCCATGAGACATATGATTAATATGTTTGATGCTTCTAGTGGTGAAAAATAGGAAAGAAAGCAGATTCTAGCTTTCTGGGTGGAGAGAAAGGAGGGTGGAAAGGGAGAGATCCCCAATGACGGTTTGAAGATCTAGATCTAGTGGTGCCTGAAACTGTAATTTCTACATATGGACCAAACAGTTATATGAGTTTATGCTTCTTTTTATTTTATTTTCTTCACTTATATTAGTTTTAGCTGAGATTCTGTTACTTATAAGTGAAATAATAAGTGAAATTCTGGAAAGGAAAATCCAATGCAGGGGGATTTTTATAAGACAGAACAGTTGAGTTGCCTTTGGATGTGAATGCCACACTTAATTTAATAAAAACCAAAGCAGACCATGTCGCAGGCTGTAATTGACAAATGTATTTATAATGAGGGAATGCCACAGGTCAGAAAACAAACATGGGCTTTGAAACCAAGAATGATAGTAAAACTCACTATTTCTTCATCTTCTGGGTGATTCTGAGAAAGTCATGTCACCTTCCTGGGTTCTGACTTCCCTCCTCTATCTAGTGATGGCAATTATACCTTCTCTGCTTACCTCAAAGGCTGTGAAGAAAAACGGAGATAATATCCTTTAGACTATTTAAATGTTTTAAATAAATATAAATAATAAACTATAACATCATCATAATAGTCAGATAATGTTCTCTAGAATTTATAGAGTGCTCACACTTCTAACAAATGGTATTACTATCATAATTCCTAGCCATCTTCCCCACTCTATACATCACTGATTTCTGCTGCTTCAATAGTGAAAAAAGATTTTGTTATAGAGTCAGAAAGTCAGAACCTCAGCTCTGGCTGTGTGACTTTAGGCAAGTTAGCACTTTTTCTGGACTTGGATACATCTTTTGTGCAATGAGGATGAGGCGACACCTGCCTAGCTGCTTGAAATCTTTCTGGTAGATAGCAGATATGCATACCTTTATTATAATAAGCAATAATACTCAAATATTAGACTAATATATGAGTACAGCAATGACAATAGCATCATAATAGCTGTCATTTTTTGACCATTTTCTCAGTTCTAGGTGCCAATCTCAAACTTCCATGTATTAACTCAGTGACTCCCACAAGAAGAAGAAGAGGCTGTCCTTCTCACTTTATGCATAGGAGACTGAGGCATGCAGGGGTGAAGTCTCTTGCCCAAAGCCACCCAGCTAACAACCGGCCCAGCTGGGATTTGGTGCAAGAAGTCTGGCTCCAGAGCTTGCCCCTATAACCTTTAGACAGCATTGTCTCTAATTGCTAACACTATGTGAGCACTTATAATGTAAATATAGTTGTATATCTCTCCTAAATTTTTTTATATTAACTCTTAATACTCCCAGCAAACTTTGAATAGAATCATTGTTTAGTTTTAAAAAATGGTGCCCAGTTAAATTTAATTTTGAGATAAACAACAAATAATTTTTTATTATAAGTATGTACCATGCAATATTTAGGATGTACTTATGCTAAAAATTATATTCACATGAAATTAAAATTTAAATTTAACTTGGCATTCTATATTTTATCTTAGATGAGATGGGAACTAATCTAGTTCCTGGTACTGAGTGGACCTCAAAAAATAGTAACTCCTGCCATTATTGTTATTTTCAGGTCATTTTGACATTTGTTTTCAGTTGTTTTTATAGAGTTACTAAAATCAAAAGCTATATGCATAAACAGAATAATAATTATGATATATTAACAGCCTTAAGTAATAGTGCCTTTGTAACTCACAAAGATTACCTGAATGGGAGTTTATGACAATCATGTAAAGTAAATATTATGTCCATTTAATAATGAGAAAACTGATTCCAAAAGTTAATAAATAATTTGCCCAAGGGCACACAAATAAAAGTCTAAGTGGAGCATCATATTTTTGTCCTTCAGGTATGAGAGCCATGTTATTGCACATCAGGTTTTATAATAAAGAACATAGGTGGGAGTTTTAGTCCCAATTTCTATTAATGACTGGACACATCTGAAAACTTGAGGCACAATTACCTAGAGCAGTAGAACCAGTCAACATTAAAAGAAAAGGCAGGGGGAGAAAGCATCCTTAAAATCATTATTAAATTTGGCAAATAGATCATCACACACACTTGCTGTTTTTCTTGGCTCCACTGCAGACAGTACTAGTTAGTCATGGTATTCTTCCCCTTTGAGTCTGGAAATGACTGCAGAATTCTTCTACACAAATTACTCTGGCAGCCACTACTGGTCAATAGCAGCTGACATTCAATGTCATATCTATTAGCTACCCTTGCATCACCTCCTTCTGATGGCTACAGTGAAAAAATGGTCAGCTTTGCATGCTGTGAGATGAATGCTACTTTGTGAACTGTTTGGTAACCCCCAGAAATGGAATGCATCTGAGATGTAATGGTTCAGAGGCCACAGCCCAACTGATACTTATAAAGAGAGAGAGGATGCCGTATGAAGAGCCCGGGGCTCCCTGCCACCAAGCCAGTTTCGAAGCCACTATTTCCAAAGTTTTCATGCTGCTGTGATGGTCTGTTGCTTCCCACAAGAGAAAAAATTCACTCTACTCTGTGTCAACAGTGAGGCCTAGAACCCTGCCTCCCCTCTGCAGGGTTAGGTTTCATTCTCAGACAGCATGCTCTCACAAGCATAATGACTGGTTCGAGCCTGGGAGTGCCCCGGGATCATGACATGGTACAGATTTAGGACAGCAACAAGTCATTACCCTGGCTTCTCAGTTCTTAAACCAAGCCCAGTTGGTTTACCTCTTTGTGTCCCCAGGTCCCCTACGACTCCCCCTCCAGCCCATGCATAATGATGCTTTTCCTTTTCTTTCTTGGAAGGATTTAAGAGCTGTGTGGACATATCCAAGGCATTGTTAGTGAAAGTTCAAGAAGAGACCACGAACCCAGTTAGGAATGAACAGAATCAAAATTAGAATAGAAGGGGGGAAAAAAGGAAACATTTTGTTTTAAATATGTCTATTTCTAAGATAGTAGTAGTAGTAGTTATAGTACTCTGTTTATGCATACAGCTTCTGATTTTCGGAAGTTTAAGGAACAATTGAAATCGAATGTCAAAATGACCTGAAAATAACGATAATAGTAGGAGTTACTATTTTTTTGAGGTCCACTCAGTACCAGGAACTAGATTAGTCCCTACCTCATCGAAGGTAAAATATAGAATGCCCAATTAAATTTTAATTTTAATTTCATGTAAATAATATTTTTAGCATAAATACATCCCAAATATTGTAGACCCCATGAATAGGACCCCAAAATCAACCTCCCTCCATCATTGTCAAAACCAGCATAAAACCAAATTATCAAGGTCAAATACACTTTGAAAGAAGGGAAATGCTTTCAGAGTCCACAAATAAAGCAGGGATGTGACAAGATTGGGAAGGTGGTCAAAGGGTATGGCAGCTAGAGGAGGTACACATGAGAAAAAGGGAAACAAATTATGGTCTAGAGAAAACAACCAGTGTAGGAAGGAGGCAAGTCTGAAGGAAATTTGTGCCATGTGCCATTATGAAGAATGACAGACTTGTAAACACTGACATGGGCAGTAGCTAAGAGTTTAGACTCTAAAGTCCAACTCTGAAGATTGCACTTGAGTTCACTTCCTGCTGGCTGTGTGGTCTTAGGCAAGTCACTTACATTCTCTGTCTCAATTTCCCCATCTATAAAATGGAGACAATCACAGCACTTATCTCATAATGCTGTTTTGAGAATTCTGTGAGATAACTTATGTAAAGTGCTTGGCACAGAGTTTGGCATCTAAATAACTCAATACGTGTAAGTCATATTATGGACAAATTATCTAAATATAGCTAATATGTTATGGAGATTTTTTAAAAAGTTACATAATACTATTTATTAAATGGTACCATTTATATAAAACATTATCTTTACATAGATACATGCTCACAAATGGAAAATATAAACATAAAAGCTTTGAAAGATATAAACCCCAAACTGTTAACTATAGGGTATAGAATAATTTTTTTCTGCTTTATATATTTCTGCATTATTCATTATATATCTTTATAATGAGCATATATTATTTTATAAGAAAATAAAGATAAAATTATAAAAAAGACAAACCATATGACTTTTGACCCTGAATCTGAGATATAATGTGGAATCTAAAAAGAATCAGAGTAGCAGAAGTTCCGTGCCAAGGAAAGCTTTAATGACAAGAAAGAAAGGCTAATTTGGTAAAAAGAATGAAAATGAAAAGGAGGATAGAAGTGCTCAGTGATATTTAAAATAGGACAAGAAGTGCAGGGTGTGAGGTGACAATACAACACCCAGTATTCTTCATGCCAAAAGGAGATGTCACCTGCTTTCCACCATTTTTAATGGAATAGGTGCTTTGTGTTGTCTTCCATGAAGGTAAAATTTATCCTTCTGTCCATGGCTGTGTCTGAACTGCAGATCAGCTTGTTGAAATTGGGAATAATAGAAGTGCATCTTGAAAGAAAAGTTTAAAGCCTATTTGCCATTTGTCTGGCCACCTTTGACTGAAGTATTCTGAGCATTACAAAATAATTGTGAAAAATATAAAAATAGGCCTGCTGATTGGATTGAGGTTTCTGAAACCAGCAATTAATCCAAGAACTGATTTTAATTGAATAGAGAGGAAATAAGAATTTTTGCATTCTTTTAGTTGCAGAGATTATTCAAAGTATGATTTTTCAATTAATATTTGATGAGCAAAAATAACTTTCTTGCCTTTCTATCTTTTAAAGAGGATGTTGACAGGGTCTAAAGTATCTGATAGCTTCTCTGTTGTATTTCAGTTTCTGCCTGGGTCAATGAAACCATGAATTTAGTGTTTTTAAATAACTCTGGGCTGGAGGATCCACTTCCCAGGTGGCTTGTCCACATGGCTACAAGAGAGTACTCACAGAGGCCTCAGTCCATTTCCACATTGGCCTTTCCACAGGGCTGCTTTGTGTCCTCCAGGATGGTGGCTGGATTCAGCTAAAGTAAGTTGTCTAAGAGACTAAGGCAGGAGCTGCAATTCCTTTTATGACCTGGCCTCAAAGTCACACACCAGCCTTGGAAGTGAGCATAGGCCTGCTTTGATTCAATGTGGAGGCAAATATAGAAAGGAGTAAATAAGAAGAGGTGAAAATTACTGGGGACCATCTTGAATGCTGGCTACCATAGGCACCAATACATACTGATGGTTTTTAGAGCCCATTGAAAGCAATGTTAGATAGAGATGATACTCTTGGCAGAGGTTATCAAAGCTTGGGTTAAGGGCTGGAAGTTTTGAATAATCACAAAACCAGATTGTCAGGCAGGAGATAGTTTGACCTCTAAAGTGTGTCTGGTCTCTAGTTATTTCTAAGGTTGAGACCACCCTCAGCCTAGGATTAAATGGAACATAGTGAATGATTGATTTCTTCAAGAAAATATTTATAGGGTACCTACTATATGTCAGTCACAGTCCTAGGCCCTATAGCTCCCCCTGCCTTACAGTGCCTATCTCAGTGAAGACTATAAATGCTTAACCTGATTAATGAAATTATATTTTTTTACAAAAAAAAAAAAATCGTAGGATGCCATGCGGACTAAAATTAGCTAGGCAGTGTCAGAGAAGAGATATTAAACTGAGAAATGATGAGTAGGAGATATCTAGAGATATGGGAGTGAGGAGTGAGTTGGAACAGTGTATACAAAGGCCATGAGGTGTGAACATGATAGCATCCTCTGAATCCTGAACTGCCTAGCCTATACTTAGCAAGTTCCTGATAAATGTAATTCACTTGACTCAGTGCTTGATTGTCAGAAGAAAAGTCTTCATCATTTAATAACAAATTATTTCTTTTTTTCAGTTCTGGACAAAGACATGAAACTTGTCTTTCTGACCCAAAGAAATCATCAAGACAAAGTTGTGGAGCATGTCTTAGGATAAGAAAACTTCTCTTATACCTTATAGAATAGGGAAAATATCTGAATTAGAACAGAAAATATAACTGAAAGTTTTATTGTTAAAAGTCTGGTTCCTTTCAATGCTTGAAATTAAACTGATCAATTCAAGAACTATTGTGAAGTGGATACTTAAATCTCATGACCACTGACATCATAGCCATCATTTTACACAGGCAAATCATTACAAGGGGATATTCAGCTATTTGTATGAACAATCAACTTTATTCCTCTTCTATGCTCTGAAATAAAAATCATAAATGAACAAAAGCAAAACCATGTAATGGTCCCTTTAAGATAAAACTGGTAGTGTTTAACTAGAAATTACTGACTGTTTCAGAAATGACATTCTGTGTTCTGCAGTAAGAAGGAGAGCTTTTTGTGTATGTGTTTTCTTCCCTCCCATTTGGTTACAACAATGAGTCACTACTACCTACAAAGCTAGACATGTAGATTTGCCTCTTGTGCCAGAAAGGCAAGACACTAGTTGGCTGGGATTTAAAATGAGAAGGGTAAAATGTTTAATTTACAGATTTAACATGAAAGCTTTCAGGGAGGAAAACATGTCCTCAACCCCCTTTCCCCACTTTTTTAAGTATTTTCATTCCGAAGAGCCTACATACATTAAAGAACCATTTTTTTAATGGTTTGTGTAAAGCATCAATTTGTCCCAAATCAGAAAGACTGTGTAATGAGAACTGGTACAGATAAAACTCACAAGTTTTGTCTGACCAGACCACGCCTAGAAAGGAAATTAATTTAAACTTACTTATATAAAGGCTGTTTCTTGTGCCCACCCGTCTTCAGCTGCTATGAGACACAGGGAAGGTGAGGTAGTGGAAACGCAAGCTCAGAGGTTTCCTAAGAATATGATGATTATATACAATGTACTCCAGGCCTGAATTACCACCTAAGACAACTCCTCTCCCCAGCCTTTTTTCCCCAAAGTAGGTCTTCCCAGCCAAGAAACCTGATTTTTATTTTCATAATGCTTCAGGCATGCATAGCAAAAAGTAGCTCTTTTTGCCTCCTACAGTTTAGACAAGGCCCCTCCATCTGAGCTGAAAAGTTAGAATTTCACCCCTTAGTCTTTGTGAAACTGAGCAGTCAGAAAGAAAACAAGAGAGTAAACTCATAGTACATATTTCCAAAAATAAAGAAAAGCATGGATAATGAATGTGAATACATGCTTTTAAAAATATCTCTCTAAGAAGTAAATATAGATATGCATTTCAAGATATCCATTGGGTACTCCAGGCATGCATGGACTGCCTTAAGATTTATTCCATCTTGTCTTTAGTGTCTGCATATTTAATTCTAATTATGTTTCAAGACCTGAAGTTCAGTTGTCTCAGTTTTAATAAAATGTGTCTAAACATGACTCCCATGACTAAGTGACAAAAGAAAGACGTGCTTTTGAGTATTAGAATTGGTAGTAAAATGACAATAAGCTGATGGCTTTTTATCATAAAGTTGAAAAGAAGGAGGTTTTAAACCCCAGATGAAAAAGATGCACATTTTGTGTATGTGTGTGTGTAGGGACCAATGAGTCTCTTTTGTAAGAACAAGGGAGACATTTTGACTGTTAGTGAGAGAGTTTTCAGTTTCTCTAAAAGGGTTTTTCTGGGGCATGCCATTCAACAGAAAATATTACCTAGATGAGATTGTCTGGTAGACCAGAACTGGTTTTTAATTCTATGTTCTGCACTGCTCATACTCAATAAATGAACAGCAATATTACAATGGAGATAAGTTGAGTACATTAATTATTTCAGTATCTCCACATTCAGGGTTGCTGTTTTGAACATAGCTAGTCATAATGGACAAAAGCAGGCACTTTAAAAGGGACATTTGTGTTTGAGTCTGATTATATGTTTCCTTTATACTACCCACAAAAAGCCTTCTATTCTTTTTACTTTTTTGTTAAATTTTTCTAATATCTTGGTGCTTCTGTACCAGTTTTTTCATCTTTACTTTTACAGAGATTTTCATAATTTCTCAACTTCTTTCCCATAGATAAGACAGTGACATCCAGAAAGAAACTATGAATTTGTCACTTTCTGCTCAGTATGCCTCCCTTTATTAAAAGGAATCCCCTTTAATTTGGGAAACATTCCTTCCCCAGCTTTTGGTTCATATGGGAGTTGTTGATTAATTTAACCCACCTACCAATTTATATGATGAACATGTGACCCAGCTCAGTCAATCCTCATTCCCTATTTGTGAGTGGCTCCAGAGAACCCTCACATGATAAACTTAAACCAATAATGATCTTGTTTAAAGTTGATACAGAGGCACCCCTGTGACTCTGGTATGAAACTGGGAAGAAGTGAGCCTGGAAGCTACCACCAAACCTGACTCTGGAAGGAAGCTGGTTGAGAAAATGCAGCCAATACTCACAAAGAGGTAGAATTGAGAAAGGGAGACCATAGATTTTTTGAGACTCACTTCTGACATTGTACATCGTTCCCTCAAATATGTGAGCTACCCAAGATTCTTCTAACTGTTTGCCTTCTTTTACTTGTTTGGTAGCTTGGGTTGAGTTTCTGTCACTTCCTGATTAATGCAGGTCCTAATTGCATCAAACAGCACCTTGCACAGTGGTCTGCAGTAAGTACTACAGAGTAGTACCTACTGTATGTAGGTAAATTAAAGAGTAATTTTTTAAAATATTTTTTAACAAATGAACTTTAGAAACCAGAAGAGGGAATCTGAAATTGGATGACTTCATTTTATTGTTATTATTTGTACTAATAGTGATATTATGTCAGGTCTACTAACATTTCAGATATTACTAGTTGGAGTTATTAAAAATATAGTTCAATGTAGTTCAATGAAAATACAACTTGAGCCACATGTATAATTTTAAATCATTTAGTAGCCACATTTCAAAAACTGAAAAGAAACAAGTGAGATTAATCTTAATATTCTGTTTTATTTAACACAATATATCAAAAACATATCATCTTATAATCAATATAAAAATTACTAATGGGATATTTTGACATTCTTTTATTTTTTTATACTAAATCTCCAGTATGGATTTTATACTTATAGTACATTTCAGATCAGATTAGCCAAAATTCAAGTGCTCAGTATCCACATGTGCCTTGTGGCTGTGATATTGGACAGCACAGTCATATTCCATGATTTGAAGACTTGCTCTACCACTAACTAGTTCTATCACCTTAGGAAACCTATCTGATTTATATGAGCCTTGGTTTCCTCATCTGTTAGGTGGGGATTATAATAGTCATCCTTTCGTGATAGGGTGAATAAAGATATAGAAGAATGAATTAGATGAAGTTCCTGCCCACACTGGGCTGTATTTTCATGGGGAACATGGACAACTTACTGTTATAAATATAGGTAAACAGAATAACATCAGATAGTGTTAGAAGACAATTTAACAGGTTATTGAGAGAGCAAATAACTATGCAGGGGATGGATAGGAAGGGGTTGCTTAGAGAGAATTATTAAGGTGGGTGTCTCTGAGAAGGTGATCAGTTATCTGTGAGCTCAACAGTGAAATGGAGACAGCCACATCACTATCCAAGGTAGGAGGTGAACCCATGATGCCTATTTCTCTGTTTTCTTTCTGGAAGACCCCAAAATTGTCTTCCAGAAGGAAAACAGAGAAATAGGCATCATGGTGAAGACTCCTATATTGTATGTAACCCATTTGCCAACATTCAGCATCAAGTCGTCTTCTCAGTTTCAGTGAGATGAAATGCTGCTAACAGCTGGTTAGAATCCTGCATACTTTTCTCAGGCAGCCCCCTGAATCTGTTTCATCCGCCCCCAGAGAACTGAAGAGAGAAAACAAATGCTATTGACAGAGGAGATGCAGGCCTTGGTAGCATGAAAAAAAAAAAAAAAACAACAGAGCAAGGTAATTTCAGGCAACTGTGGGTTTAGAATAGGCTGGTACAGGTGCCATGGGGCAACCCCGACAGATCTTCCTTACAAGCGTAGTGTTTCAGGACAGTCCTGAGCTTGTGAGGTCCTGCAGAGACACACTTTCTGGGCGGTGCACCTCCAGCCTTGCTGCTGCCAAGTGCCAAATTGTCCTTACTCAGGGCTGGGCCTGCTGCTGGCTGTCTTGTTTTTATTCTCTCTGCGTGTTTCCCTTTGAAAGCAAATTGCCTCCCCAGGCTATTTATGACATGTCTCAGGCAGCTGTCCTGGCAGCCTCTAGAGTGTTTTTGGGTTTGCCATGTAGGTAAGAAAGCTTGAGAAAGTTAGCTGCTTCTCACATCAACAAGGGGTTCGGAAAGGAGTTAATGCCAAGCCTTTGCTCAGTGCTTCATATACATCAACACCACCAAGAAAGAGGTGTTAGTAGAAGAAACTTCTCTGAGGCTCAGAAAAGTTAAGTAATTTCCTCAAAGCTACATGGCAATTAAACTCTGATATATTCCCTTGCTCTGTGATAAATGGGAAAAGTTTAAGCTGGAGAGAAAGAAAGAACATGGAGTATCATGTAGCAATCCATGAGTTTTTCATAGGTAGGAAACTCAAGCAAGGAAAGAATTTGAACTTGATTCTACTCAGATTCTGACTTCACATGCCCAGGTCACCATGTATTGGTTTTTCATTTTGTTCCCAAGTCTGCTCCGAAGACAACAGATAATGCATGGAAAAGATACACTAAGGACATAGAGCGTGCATCACTGGTAACAAAAATCTAGAGAAAGGGGAGGAAGAATTTGGATCAGCACTTCAAAGCCAGATGCTGAATTCATTAATAGATGTCTTTAGGAGAGTTTTTAGAAGCACCGGATTATGTGACTGTGACCAAAAATCAAAGGAGAAATAGAAAGCAAAAACAGATTGAATTATTCATCCTTGAAATGTCATGCATACTTCCCACCTGCAGTAGCAATTGGAATTTAAATTTTGTTGCATCACATAGGACCTATACATACACCCTTGGAAGCCTTGAAACCTATTCTTTCTATCCAACCACATCTCATCTTACTCATATTGCTTCCTTGTCAGATTCGGTGCTTTCTTTTTCCTTATCATCTTTGGTTATCTTTGATCTCTCTGCCACATTTGACAATGCTTATTGCTTCACCTTTTCAATACTGTGTCCTTTCTTGCCTTCTATGACATCATATAACAGTGTCTTTGTTTTATGCTGCTGTATAACAAATTATCCCAAAACTGAGTGGCTTAAAACAATACATTTCTTATCTCACAGTTTTTTTTTAGGGTCAGATAGCTAGACCCAGCTAAATGGAGTCCTCTGTTTCAGGGTCTCACAGGTTACAATCAAGGTGCCATTGGGAGCCATTGTTCTCCCAACTGGGGTTGAATTTGCTTCTAAGATCTCTCAGTGGTTGGTGGCAGGCAGCCTGCAGTTCTCATAAGTAGTTGAATGAAGGCCTTCATTCATCATTGGCTGATCACTGGAGGCACCCTTAGTTCCTTGCTATGTAAGCCTCTCCATGGGAGCTTTATTAGAGCAAACAAGTGAGAAAGCAACAGCAAGACACAAGTCACAGTCTTTTGTAAACCAATCATGATAGTGACATCACATTACTTTTATAATATTATGTTTGTTAGGAGAAAGTCACCAGATCCAACCCACACTCAAGAGAAAAGAATTGCACAGGAATATGAATACCAGGAGTGGGGACCATTGGTAGTCATCTTAGAAACCTTCCTATCACAAAAATCATGTGTAACACCTTTACTTGGTACCATACCTAGTAAGTCAAATGCTCAGTAAATGATGGCCATGTTTCACATTACATTTCCTGCTCTCTTACCTAGCACATTGCCCTTTGTTTCACCTCAAGAGGACAGAACAATTATCGTAGCATTAGACATAAGAAAACTTATATAGGCCTCCCTGCCCCCCCCCCCCACACACACATTTTCTCCCACTGGGAAGCCAGAGTAATCTTTCTTATACCCAATCTGATTGCGTCACTCCAGCTCAAAACCTTTCAATGGATCCCCATCATTCTTAACATGTCCTTTTCATGGCTTTGGAGGGCCTGTGTGTTCGATCCAGATTTATTCCTCCAATCTCATTTCTCTCTCTATGACCTCTTTCCTTTGGTGTTTCAGCCATTTCACTTTCTTTTAGTTCTTTAAGCATGCCATTTTTTTTCTCTCCCCTTTCCAGGTGTTTACCAAATATACTCCCTCACTTCAAGCCTTTGCACCCTAAGAAGAGGGGAAATTCCTTCTCTTATGTAGAGGCTTCATGAAAGCAGAATTAATGCCTATTAGTTTGTCATCTCATCTTTAGTACCAAGCACAGAACATGATGGCAGACAACAACCATGGGGAAAAGACTGTCCTCTATGGAAGATGGTGGCAGAGGTTTATTTTGCCCTGAAATCACTCCATAGGCAAAGGATCTTTGGGACTTGCTGGGCACAGGATTTGCTTTCTACCAACTGCCTCCTGGATTCTACTTCATCAGGAATGCCCTCCTTCAGAACAGAAAGTGGTGACACCATAACTTAAGGGTGCTGTGTTTTTAGGGCAGCAAAATGGATAAAGAAGCATTTATATCAAGTGCTTTTGCATAAGGGCTCCTGAAATATGTATTTGAATGAATGAATGACTTAGAGATTCAAATATGAAGAACACCCATTAATCTTGTAAATATCATTAGCCAGCATTCATTAAATACTTATGATATGTCAAGCACAGTGCTAGGTGGTTCGCTTATAATTGTTCCTTGTTTAATGTTTCCAACAACACCATGAGTAGATGTAGTCATTCCTATTTCATGGATGAGGAAAATGAGGCTCAGGAAGGCACAGTTAATTGTCCACAGTCATACAGATAATAAGTAAGCTGAACTGGGACAAAATAATGATAATTATAGCTACTGTTAACTAAGTCTTTACTATAAGCCAATCTTTTACCAGTACTTGATATGAGTTCTCTTAATGCTCCTAGCAACCTATTATAATAGGTACTATCATTATCCCTAAATTAGAGATGAAGACACTAAAATTTCAGAAATTTAAGAATGCTCCCCAGCTGAAAGAGACAGCACTGGCATTTTTTTTTCAGTGCACACTTTATTACAGTGATATTTTAACAAAGAATTTTATTTTCAAATATGAAATCGGTCAGTGAATATGTTAAGGCCATAAGACAATAACAGTAGCCAAGGTTAGCCTTTTTTCTCCTTAGGAAAAACTCTGGAGTAAATATTTAAGAGGCTTGAAATCATCACTTTAAGAAAAACATGAAATATAACTTACAGTGAGTTTTAGGTCTATTTGATAGAGAAATCAAAATGAATTTAAACCCAGATATTGATATGCTATTCACCTGCATGTTATTCAAAAAAAGAAAAATAGTTAATAAACAAAAATGCTAAAGTGTTTTTATTTCTGTTTTCTTTAAAACAATTACTAAAACATAATTCAGGATTTTATTTCTCCACACTAGCTTTGCATTTGTACCTTGAAGGTGATGGCACAGAGATGAACTATTCAGAATATCATGACCTATCGCTCATGGCTTTCTAGCGTCATGTCTCATCTCTCCCCAGCACTGGGATTTGAAGCCAGGCCTGACTGGTGCCCAAGTTTATCGTATTATTACCACACAAATCTACCAAGGCCACTGTACCAACCACAAATCATGGGGGAAATTTGTCCCTCAAATGCCAAGACGTTTGGATGCTGTTGGGTGCTTGCGCAAGGAAAAGCCACAAACTCTAGATTCCAGAAGTAATTATACTAGGATGTCCTCTGAGTCTTTGCTGGGTAACTCATTGGGAAGATTTCCCAAGTTTTCACAGCAGATTGAGATAATAAGAATCAGCTGGAAGGACCATAAGATACCTATTCTCAAGGGCCATCACAGACCTGGGGACTCAGAATCTCCAGGTCCAGGGCTTATGAACCTGACTCAAAAATTCTGATGGCCAGCCAGTTGGAAGCTGTCAGTTTCCCCAAATCCCTTCTCCCTAGAAGAATCCCACCCCTCAAGGCCCCCAGCTTGCCACCTACCCCTCTATAAACGCTAAAGGAAAATGCTCCATAGCCAGCTAGTAATTAGGAATATGCAAGCTCAGCTTGAAGAATAGCAGGAAGACTTTCCATTTCCTTGGAGAGGTTTATCATTTACCTATACTGTCACGTGTCAGATCCTACCACCTCTCTTGTTTGATTTGACCAAAACACATTTTCTTCTCCAGACACCACTTTAAACTCCCTTTACTAAAATTAAATAAAAGATGATGATGATGATATCTCTAGCCATTTATGGAGCACCTACTATGAGCTTTTTATAGGTTATCTGTAATCTCTGTAACTCTTACAAGGTGCATTTTATTCTCCTCAATTTGAACATAAGGAAACCAAGACTGAGATGATTTTAATGCCAGAGCCCAGATTCCTTCTATTCCTCACTAGCTGTGCCATCTTGGGCAAGTACTTTACCTCTCAATGCCTTAATTTCTTTATCTGTGCAAAGAAGGAAACAAAAGTACCTAACTTAGCATTGTTGTTTGGATTAAAAACATAATAATAATTCACATAAAAGTTTTAGCACAGTAAAATTAGATACTACAATAGTTGCTTCTTATACCAGGGTTTCTCAAAACTGTCTTGGAAAACACTCATCCCCTCTAAATGAAAGTTGTAAATAATTTCAAAGTGAGATGTGGGCTGTTTACCTCTGGGTGATTCTCAGTGCTTGTTAGCGTGTTAAAGACTCTGAGAAATTCCACAATAAAGAGTCTAGTTTCACTCCACCCCAAGCTGGAAGATCTATTTATTTATATCACTTAGTTTCCACCTAATATTTTCGTCCTACCAAGAAGAAAAGAGCCCTTTTACGCCCGATTTGGAACAGAATTACTCTAATAATCTCACCCTCTGCTAGTGCTTGGAAAAGGCCTTACTGGAAGAACATACCATTAAGAAGTGCTTGCTTTGATACTGGCTGTTAATCCCATGGCCCAGCTTGACATTGTCTCTTAGCAACGTCCTGTCCTTTTCCCCTTTTCATTCTTGTGCCTCTAAGGACACTTCCTCTCCTCTGGTTTCTCTTCAGCCTCTGGCTTTCACAGCCCCTTAAGCCTCGTTTACACAGAGAGAAGGAGGAGCTGAAGGCCCGTGCACATATTTATGTTAATAGTACTGAAGGGAGAACAGCTTGTTCTGGGGGCTGCTTTCCAACGGTCACATAAATCAGTCAGAAGAAAAAAATTACTATTTTCATGAAGACACTGCCAGAGTGGAGCAGCAGGTCTTGCCAATGCATCATCTCCCCTGCCCCCACCCCCTTGAGTACCGCCTTCCGTAATGTCTTGCTCAGTCGTCAGGAAAGGGGATGAAGGATTTCATAGATACAGAAGATTTCCAAGTTAGAAGGGAACTTTGACATCATTTCGTGCTAAACCACATGGAAATTTCTAGTAAATACCTGTGCCCACATCTTTTTCTCAGAGATTCTACCACTGTTGTTTGGAGGTGGGGCACAGGAAAGATTTTTAAAGCTTTCCAGGTGACCCTAATGCACAATGAAGACTAGAAGTACCTGTGTGGACATAGCCCATGAAAATGCAGAACTAGAGAACTGATACTTTGCTTAAATCATGCAGGGAGCTAGTGATATGGCAGAGCCCTGACACCCAGCTGAGTTTTATTCCATGATGTAATGCTGTCACTAAGCTCTGGAGCAGTAGAAATACTAGACAATAGTGTCATTAAAGTCGTGCATCCACATCTCTCCGGGAGCTTTTTTAAACTCACGCTCACCCCGCCCTCACCCCACCTGCGCCAAATGAATCAGAATCTCTTGGTGGAACCCCAGCACACAGATTTTGAAAAAGCCTTCAGTGGCAATTTTGACATGTATCTCAATATAGAAACACTGGTGACCAGATGGAAAGACCAGTTACTTTGAAGTTAGAAAAACTGGAGTTCAAATTTGGGGTCCATTAAATATTAACTGTGTTTCTTTGGACAAGTTATGCCACCTCTCTTGAGTCTCAGATTCTTCATCTACAAAATAGGACTACACTGCTAACTCTCACTCATTCTTCAGCTTTGTAGTTAAAAAGTCATTTCTCTTTAGAAGTCATGGCTGAGCTTTCAGAGGAAGCCACCCTCCCAGGCTGTGCTCTCTCAGAAAACACCGTAAATTTCTTCTTTATAATACTAAACACAATTTATTGATTGACTGTTACGAAGCTTAACGTGTGTTTTTTGAATGAATGAATAAATAAATAAGCATGATTAAATATATGTGTAATGGATTCTTCACCCTGCCTAAATCATCAGTATTTCAAGTTTGTTGAGATACAGAGTCATTCTCCCTTGTTCACTGCTGCATCCACAGTGCCTGATATGAGACTCAACAAGACTTTGGCTATATAAGCAAATGGCTGAACAAATAACATATATATGAAGAACCTGGCACATAGGCAACATGCAACAAATGTTAGCTGTTATAATTATTATTTTTAGATAGGCCCAGTATCTTGCCCAAAGACACATAGCAGAGCTGAGACTTGAATTCAGTCCTGTGGACTGCCAGCCTCATTTTTATTCCATTATGCCAATCTGCTTTAAAATGTTCATGCTGAGGAGAAGGAAGCTAGGAAAAAGTGGCAGGCCGTCTTTGTTCACTATCCACTATGAGCTAGAAACACAGTTGGTTCTTGCACACTCCCAGTCTCCGCTGGTACAATCCATGTGGATTTCAGACGATAATGACTGTTGGTATGGAATTCCTTGGTCCTCTCTTGAGAAAGTTTTTATTCATAAACTCCTTAAGGGCAATAACCATGGTTTTGGCTCCCACCACAAGATAGACCCATAGGAACTCTATTGTTTGCTAATGAAAGGTTTGTAGCAGCAGCACTGTCTTGTCCCAGCACCAGTCAAACCACATACGTGATGGGGCCAAATACTTGTAATGATTCCCTGATTTCCCCATTGGCCATCATGCTGTGATTTGGAGGAAGTTGACGAGTGGAGGGGCACAGAGAGGAAGTGAAATTCACATTATTGGCTGCCTAAGCACACACTTGGGAAGGGAGTTCAAATAAGATTAGGGATCTGTGTTTCTGGGAATGATTCCGGGTGATTCCTCATCTCTCTGGCTACATTAGCATGGAAATCAAGAGCTTTTCAAATTTTCATTTTAATAGCTTTCATTTAATTCGAAGTTACTGTGCCCCACATGCTATACCAAGTGCTTTACTTACGTAATCTCATTTAATTCTTTTGACTGTGAGGGGTTGAGATCATCATTACCAACGTCTTACAAAGGAGAAAACTGAGGCTGAGAGTAATTTGCTAAAGGTCACAAACACCAAATACAAGCCAAGACCACCACTAGAGACAGGCCTAACTGATGCTTCCAGGGCCTTAATTAATTCAACAAATATTTATTGAGCACTACTATGTGTCATGTTGTTTTCTAGTTGCAAAGAATATATTACAGACAAAGGTCCCAATCCTTGTGGGACTTAGGTTCTATCACAAGGAGACAAATTATAAATGTTAGCAAGTGATAGTGTCAGGAAAAAAAAGGCAGTGCCAAAGTATGGGGAGTGGATTGGAAGTGTGTGTGTGTCCATGTGGGGGGTGGTTCTATGATACAGGTTTGCAATTTTAAATAGGATAATCAGGAAGGCCTCAGCAATAAAGTCACATATGAGGAAAGAAAGACTTTAAAAAGGTCTAAATTGCATTACGTCTATTTTGCCTCCCTAAAATGACTGAATGGATGGATGAATGAGTACAACTACTACTGATCAAGCATCTGCTATATGTCAGGTGCTGTGCTAAGTCCTTTATCCACAATTTCTCACTGAATCTTCCTAATGACCCTATCAGAATAATATCATTTCTGCTTTTTAGAGGAGGAAATTGAGACTCGGAAAAGATAAAAATATTGCCCAAAATTATTCCATTAATAAATGATGGTGCTGGGCTTTCGGCTTGGCTCCTTCGATTGCAAAGCTTCTGCTGTTTTACTACCACAGTTCTGATGAAGAGGGTGGGTGGCTGGGGGCTGGGAGCCAGGAGCAGGGGGGCACAAGCATTGAACCCATCCATGACTTGAGAAAGTCAACCTGCGTCACTCCCTCAGGGGTAGGGCTGCTCTGAGGCCAGGTACTCTCCTGATGAGGCTGGGTGTTCACAACTGTAGGTGGCGTGGTTGACCTATGGTAGTCTCTCCATGTCACATCTCCCTCATATGTCCACATGTTTATTTTTCCCACATGGTTTTTAAATCTATTTATTTATTAGTTAGAACAGGCAGATGTAGAGAAGCAGTTCCTGAAGAGCTATATGATTGGCAAATCTGAGAAAATGCATGGTTTCTGGAAGTTTCCCAGGAGGGCTGCTCTTTCACAGAGGAACAGTGTCACTCTAGGCACTAGAAGTCTGAAGCTAAGCAGGATGCTTTTGAAGAAAACACACATAAACTTGATGGAGTCTTGTTCTTGACTTGGCAAGTATGGTCCTCTTGAATGATTTCCCCTCAGTCTGACCTTGTTACCCTACATCACCATTTCTCTTTCTCATGGAGATCAGGAGCTTGATAGTCCAAGACAACTTTACTTGCACAATGCAGGTCTACCCATCCTGTATTATATTTGTCTCCCTGCAGTCTCATGAGGATAGTAATGCAGTCATGTCAAATGACATCCATTTGGAAGTCTGTGAGCAAAAGGGTGTATCTATTGAGTGACTTTGGTCACCCAATAACAAACAGATTGAGATAGCGACACATGAATGTGAAACGACTGATGTGTAAATGCTCTGAAAAGTTAGGAGCATCATGGAAATACACTTTGGAGATAATTAGGAAAAAGAGGAGGAGGAAGAGAATGCTAGAATCCTTTCTTTCTGGCAAGCTGAGAGTTTTATAGCTTCGGTCCACCCTTTGATCCCAAGCCAAGCCAAAAGCATAAAATTTGTCCTTTGCACCCACGGTACACACATATATTGAATAGTTATATATAACCATGACAACTAGTATTTGTTAACATTTTCATATTTTGAAAGTATTGTTCATGAGCATTGACTTGTTTAATCTTATTCAAGTGACAAAACAACCTAGTTAATGGGATGTGATGATTTAAATCCCTTTTTGCAAATGAAAAAATTGAGGCAACAGAAGTTCAATGACTTGCCAAGGTCAAAGCTGATGAATGATGGAAGTGTAACTCAAGCCTAGGTTCCCCAAGTCAAACTCTTATTTTCTCCCTGACAAGGAAAAGACGTCTGGTACCAGATTTATTCAGAATAAGAACAGTATGATCACACTCTACCTGTCTTGCTTCTCCCTATCTCTGTACTAAGGGTCTCCTCTCTCTCTCACACACACTCTTTCTCACTCTCTTTCTCTCTCAATACCTCTGTCTCTGTCTCTCTCTCATTCTCTCTCTCTCTCTCTCTCTGTATCTGTCTGTCTGTCTGTCTGAACTTAGATTTAAGTTCACTCCAGGGTGAAAAGTGCAGAAAAATCTTCATTATAAAGTGGTCTCGCCTACAATGTGATCCTGTGGCAAAGACCTCAAGAGAAACACTACAATGAGAACTTAGTAAATTACTGTAGAGCCGTGAGCTGGTTTCATGCCCTGTGCCTTATGGGAGGTAAAATTCTCATTAGGAGCAGCATCTAGGATGGCATCTCATGACAGTGTAGACTCATACATATGGAGAAATGACCCAGGTCATGCAGAGTTAAGACTAAATCCCTAGTCCCTCAAGGTCTTCTTGATGACTCCTTTACATTCATCATACTTTGTCGTATTTGTTTGTCCAACATCTGTCTCACTGCTTGACTGAGCTATATAAAGCATAAGGGCCGTAAGGACTGTATCTGCCTTGCTAACCACTATCCCCTTGGTTCATAACATAGTGTCAAGCATTGGATAAACCCTCACAAATATGTGGGGAGTAAATGAATGTATGAATAAATGAAGAATCAATGGAATAACAATAGATTAATATGTCATTTTACTCAGGAACACTTGTATTTTGAGAGAAGATTCTAATCTAGGATAAGTCTTAACTTCATTAAAATTTTCATATAGAAGGAGTTCCACACAGAAGGCCCATTCCGAAGTGAGGGTGATGAGAAGTGCGTCTTTTCAGTGTTTCTCAAATGGTACCCCAGTAGAAACATTGGCATTAAACCAGTCTCATTACTAAAACCAAGAGTGGTTGATCTCAATGAACGACGACTTTGAGGAAACTGAGAAAAAAGACAGCTAATGTTCGACTTCATTCCACCCAGATGTCCTGTGAACCTCTGGTTATTCTCTCCTGAATGCAAGGCAAATGTGCAGAGGTCTTGAGTCACAGCCTAGAAAGCCAAGTTCTTATGAAACAATAAAAATCTGAACTAACTGCTGGCCCTGCTGGGTCCATCTGTTATTGGAATTAAGTCCTTCTTTTCATTTTATCCAAACTGAAGAAACTTTCTGGCAGGGTGTCAGGTTTCAAACAGAAATGTCAGCCAAGGGCTCATGAGGCCAAGGTCTGAGGACACTTGGATCAGTTTATGTTCTAAGTAAAATTCATATGGAATTTAGTGATCTGGTGGGTCCATTTGTTCAATGCTCCACATTTGCATGGCCTGGACTAAATCTGCAAGGAGCTGTCTATAAAATCAACATCAGAGCCCATGTGACTTCTATCCTTAATGAGGGTTTATCTGTAGATTAGCATGAAGGGCCTACTAGAGTGATTTCTCCCCCAATATAAACACAAAAAATAACTTGGACATATTCTAAGTTACAATTCAAACTTCTATATATAATCCAGTCAAAACTAACCTTATTAAGAATAACAACATAATAATAACAACCTTTATTAAATATTTAATATATGCCAAGTTCTGTGCTATGCACCTTAAATTTGTTGATCAATTAATCCTCTTGATGATTCCACAAAGTGGGTTTTATTATATGGTCTATTGCATAATTGAAAATGAAACCTAGGAGCAGAAGTTCAGAAATGTGCACTAGCTTACAAGCCAGCAAAGACCAGGATGGAAAGCTGAACAATTTGCCTCCAGAACACTGTCCTTAATGTTGGTCAAGAATTGGCTGGGTAATGAATCCAACATGCAGAAACATAAACGAGATGCTCATTGCAGGTATAATTGAAATTTCATAACCTATACAACATTTTTCAGAACTCAGACCCTATTTTGGTGGCAAAAGTAGGTAAGTCACATAGTAGAACTTGTTTTTAATATTCCCCTTCCAGTTTCTGATATAAAGAGAAAACACTAAGATAATTAACTCGAAAGTCCAGGCTCCAAATGGATTTTGCTTTGTACCAACGGGTCAAGATTCCCCCCATCCCCTGGGATGTTAAAGACATTGTTTAAATCACTTCTTTTCACACTTAGCAAGTATGGGGAGATACAACCACGAACTATCTAGGATTCTTACAGCTTCGAAGATTTGTGTAAAGAAAAACAGGGCAGTAAGGAGATGCCCTGGTGGAGTTTTAGCAAGCCTCACCCATCCACTAAATGACTTACAACTATATGCTTGTTCTTCGCAGCAGGCTTGGAGAAAACCTAAATCTAATCAACAGAGATATGAAAAGATGCCCAACTCCAGTAATATGGATGCAAATACAAATTAAATGACATTTTTCACATATTATTTTGGCAGAACTTCATAGCAATAATGAGGAGAAGCAGGTACTTTGTGCTGATGAAGGTGTGAGTTGAAACGACCATTTGGAAGTATTAAAAATGTATAACACCTGTGAGCCAGCAATTCTTTTTTTGGTACCTACCATCAAGAAACATTTATACATATTTGTAAGAATGTGTATTGTGCGATTATCTGTTGTATCAAAAAATTAAAGATAGCTGAAATATAATAACATCCATACCATGAAATGTTACACAACTCAAAAAAAGGTAGACCTTTATGTACTTATAATAAAAAAATGCTTAAGACATATTGTCTGTTAATTTAAAAATTCACACAGCATTGTATTATCCAGTGATATTAAAACATACACACACACACACACACACACACACACACATACACACATACACGCAATGAAAAAAAATGGAGAAATACAAACTCAGAGATGAGATTACCTCTGGGAAAGTTTCAGGGATGAAAGCAAGGTCATGGTTAACATATATCATTCATTTATTCAGCGATTCCTGTCCAGCAACTTATGTGTCAGGCCATGATGCTGCTTTGTGGTCAAGAAAACAGATAAAAGTCCTTGCAACCATGACAACTACATCCTAGCCTCACTATTTTGTTAAGTATGTTTATAGAATAAGAATGTATTTATATATGACTTGTATAATTAAAATTAAGTAAACATAAAATAAAATTTTAAAAATGCATTTTTATATTAGCAAAACATCAAGTGACTATTTATTTTCACTTTTGAGAGTCCTTGCAAAGAGTCCTGACCATAAATGTTGTATTGGTGACTACCATGACCACTGTAATTTCCCAAATGGTTCCCTTTAGATGGTTGGCACAAACAGCATTGCAGTTACAACCTCTCAAAGCACAAAGGCTTGCACAAGTTTTGTTCATTCTTTCTATTAACAATTTTAGGGAGCATCAGCAGGGATAAAGTATGAGTAAATTCCAATCTATTATACATATATTCACTAAAAGACATGTACGAAAATAATCTTAGCAGCATTATTCATAATAGCCAAAAACTTGAAACTACCTAAAAGTCTATCAACAGTTAAAAAGATGAATAATGTACTATATTCACACAAAAGAATACTATACAGCAATGAAAATCGATGCATTAAAATGTATGCAAAAACAGAGATGAACCTCTTCAAATAGTTTTAAATGGAGAAACCCTAGTATAAGAATAACTTATAATATAATTCCACTTATATGACATTCAATAACAGACGAAAACAATACACAATACTAAAAGGCAGGCTAGTGGTTGCTCTTGGGAGGGAGCAATAGCTAGAGTATATTATGGAGACTTTGGGGTGAGCTAGAGATGTTCAGCTTCTTTCTCTGTGTGCTAGATTTCAGGTATGGTTAGTTTGTCAAGTCAGGTTGTGCAGTTTTGATTAGTGACTTTTTTGTAAGTATATTCTTCTAGCAATAGTTTACAAAAAAAATTAAAACATAAAACCCTAAAAATCCAATCTGTGTTTTTTTGAATCTCATCTTTGACAAGCCGCATGCCTTTTCTGGACCTCAGTTTTAGCATCTATAAAATGGGAGATGGGATCTGTAAGAGCCCATCTAGCTGTGTGGTTCTGTGTATTATCTCTTTCATTCCAGAAGTCAATTTCTGAAGCAATGGAAAACAATAAAGAATGAGCCTTAGGTCATGTGTCCCACTTTCAAGGCATTTGTTGTAAATTAAAGACACAATCAGTGAACAAGGAAAATTCTGTCTTCCAGGAAAATGCACATAAGCTAATTCTTTCCCCAAGTGCTCATGGTATAAATGTGAATATGCCAAACGCTGCTTCTGCCAAGCCTCTTCCTATCATGTTTATTCATATACCCTGTGATGTAAGAGCCAGCAATTGCAGAGGGAGGGCTGTTCCTGGTAGGAAGGAGGCAGCTATCATGCTCACATCTACTGGTTTGAATAGGCACTTCCTCTCTGAGGGGAGTTGGTTTGTAATTTTCCTCTTACTGCCACTGGAAGTCCTTGAATGGCAACATCACAGTTTGTACCCATTTACAACAGGAAAGTTTGACATCCGCAGACAATCTTGACGTGAGAGGAGGAAAAGTCCAGTCCTGTGTGTCAGCTTCTATATTAGAACCAGGAAAATAATTTCTATAGTATAGACCGTGAGATATTGGGCTCCAAAAATAGAAACTTTTTCTCATTATATTCATGCCTTACTGACATTTGCAAGATGGGGACCCCAAGGAAGGCAATACTTCAAGTCCCCAAACAGACACTGTGTTAACTCTAACCCTAAGGAAAGGTGCTTTGGGAGCAGGAGACAATTTCCGGTGAGTGAGCTCTTTTTAAGGGTCTTATCCTGTCTGTTTAGGAGAGCAGTGCCTCATATGAAGAATCAGTTTTCACAGGAAGGCTAAATTTAGCAGCTGAAAATGGTCATGTACAAAATATAATAGGGGTCTTAGGTCATCTAGATTGGTTCTTCTCAAATGATCAGAGGTGAAGGACCAGTTTTATTGCTTTATTTCATTTAGTTTGGTTATTTAAGTTTAACCATTTACCAGTCAATATTATTTTTTTAAATATGATAAAAACAAATGACTAAAAGTGGAATTAAGAGACAGTTAAAATACAAGCCTTAATTTTTTATTATTAACTTCAATAGTCATTATTCTAGCATATGGTTATAAAAGTTCATAAATGCTTCTTCTTGGTCCTGATGGGTGCTGGTCAAACAAATGTGTTTATGAAAATTTGTTGAGCTGTGTGCAATGTCTACAAATATCCACTGTGAGCCAGTGGTAGTCTGTGGATTTTAGGAGCATCGTTTGCTGGAGGCTTTCTCAGTCTCCCAAGAGTATTCTTCTTTGGGAATAAATAGACCTAATACAATGCCCAAAAAGGGGAAAGGACTGGGGAACAGAATGTTGTGATGAGGGTAGAAACTCAGATAAGAGAATAAAAGAACAGGTAGAAAAGTAGATTTTTCTCAAAAATCAAGATTTTAGTGATGGAACAATTTTTGGTGATGATGGAGGGAACCTGCTGCTTTCCTAAGAGTAGGTCCAAGAACATTAATAAATAACCAGATTAATTATGTAGAAAGAGGCAGAGAAGTCTCTCCTCATTGTGTTCAGGCAGTCCAGATGCTAATCAATAATTATGCACCATATGAGATATTAAAGTTCTCATTCAGGTCAACCTGGGGACACTGGGCAGGTAAAGCATCAATTGTTTCCACTTTGTTCTACCCACGAAAGGAATTGCACATGGAAAACTGATTTTCACAAAATTGATTTTCCTGTTTTACCAAATATCAAATATAAGAGCTCATGGTGATATAATCACAGTTAATGACTCTTGAAAGCAAATTTAGAACTAGAGGCAATTACAACAAAACATTAGGAGAAAAAGTTGTAAAACAATTTATTTAAAGTTGCAGGAATAATTTCTCACTGAAACAAGCCAACTATTCTTTTATTGTTTTGGTATTTTGGAAAAGAGTCAGATTTAAGTAGGTAAGACTGAAATTCTACAAGCATTTTAGTTTCCAGTCCAAGACAGCTGCTGGGTGATATCACTTATTGTGAAAACAGCCATGCGTGGAGGGAATTAGCAGATGAAAAGCAAGCAAACTCGATATGGAGTGTGTAATGTGCTTTCTCAGTCTCTTTCAATTCTCCTCATAGATGGACACACCTAAAAGTGAAGTTACATATGTGGATGTTTATATGAAACACACAGGACCCAAGAAAGGGTCTGAGACATGAAAAACGGTGGAGGAAGATAAACATTTTAAAATTCAGATCATGTTGCTGCCCCAATTCAGAATCTCTAAGGAAATAGCTACAACGGCTATTCAATTCTCAGCTTCCTTCCCAGGAATAAAGAGTTTCCTACGAGCAAAGGAAGTGCCAAGAAAATGCCAATTTATGTCATACTAACATCTTTCTTAAGGCTGAACATGGACCCTGAAAATGTAAACTTCTGGCTACAGTGAGCATAGACAGCCTTGAGGGTTTGATATTAGATTCTTCAGAAAGACTGAAGGAAATCTGAGAGATCAAATTAAACACTCACTAATTACAAAATGTGCTGACACCAGAGTTTTATTCGCAATGAGTGGCAGGGTCAACTTTCTCTGGCACCTCAGGTGAACTTAGAAAAATGGAATCTCTAAACCATGTTAGGAAAGATTTCACTGGAGACAGACAGAGATATCAACTGCTGGAGGGATAAAGAGAGGCCAACAGGCAAATCTGTGAGGTTCTGTAATTGAGAAGACCTGGCAGGAATAAGTGGAAGAATGGTCTAACTTTCCTGCTTTAGACAAAACAACCTTCAAAGGCTACCTTCCTCCTAGTTGGTGGGTTAAATTTGCTTAGAATTACCACCAATGCATTATACATATTTAAAACTCTCCTTTCTGGGTTTATAATTTTCATAGAGACAGCTTTCTGCAAACTTAAGTAATGAATGAAAGATGATGCTCCTTTGGGGGGTTGTAAAGACAATCTAAGAACAAGTCAGTTCAGAGTAACAAACCTCACAGCAGGAGATCATTTTCATTGCATAATGATCTTACCCTTGAAGCTTTCATTGTTTCACTCTTACTCAGTTGTGTCATTACTTTACTTACCTCATTGGGAAATCATTGTTTAAAAACCAAATATAAACGATGAAATAGTTTTCTACTTATCTTTTCCAGGATAATAGCTTCCCTCCCTCACTTCCTGCCACAAAGGGGTCAGACCCATGTGGGTGATGAATTGCTCCAAAGAGTCTGACAGTCCCAGAGAGGGGAATGAGAGTAAAAATAACTAGCTGATTACCAATAGGGAGCAAATTGGCCACTTGAGAATTCAGTGGCCAGCATGATAAATGAGAAAATGAAACTCTTCATCAAGAGACTAGACTTTCTGATTAGTTCAAGTGCTGATGACCACTTTTCATGCCTCTCCCTCCCTGATTTACATCTAATTGGACATCATTTTGTATCTGGGGCAGTCATTTCTAAAAGGGTGTTTGGAAGACTTTGAAGTACTTAATTATAACCAGGAGGCATTTGGGGGCCGAGCAGTGAAAAGGAAGATGCTCTGTCTTGGGCTGTGGAATGTTCATTTATAGAAGGAGCCCATGTCTCGTTGATTCGGTCTGGTTTTTCATTCCATCACCCCATAAGGCAGCCTTCCAAGGTTTTCTGGACTCTGGAAGAAAATAAAAATGAGAATATTCTTGGCGACGAGATCCACATTCAAGGCAGATTCAAGGATTTCAATATGTGGATAGATTGGGATTTCTGTTAATAGTCAACTGCTGAATAAAGAAATAATTTGGGATTCCTTTGAAGGGAAGCCACTTCCACTAGCCCTCATTTGAACTAATCAATCACTGGGGGAGGGTATATAATAAACCATAGACATGTTAGCTGTCCTCAAAAAGCTTAACTATATCAGCAGTGCTAAGTCATATCTCTTCATATGCATGAAGAGATAAAACAAGACCATCCATCAACTATTAGTCTCAAATTGGGCATAGCCATATGAGCTGTAGAAATTGAGTAGAAAGAGGGGATTTTAAGTTAGGTAATCAGAACAGGATTCAGAGAGAAAGGGTGATCTGACTTAGACTTTGAAGGATAGATAAAACTACAGTAAATTTCTGGGTAAGAATTATTTGAATGAACAATGGTACCATTTGTGTGGGGTGTGTGTGTGTGTGTGTGTGTGTGCGCGCGTGTGTTTAATGATTTGGTACAGAATGAGTAGAATGGTTTGTTTTGAGCACAAATGTGTGGAAAGATAAATGTGGACAAAAGTCTCATGTACACATGGGCCTTCATCACCAGGCAGGGAATTGGGCTTGATCTGAAGAGCACCAGAAGAACATTAAAGGTTCTGGGTAGAGTTAGAACAGTTTTAAAGGTCTGTTATATTCATTTGATGAAAAGAAAAGACAAAACTACATTTTCTGGAACTTCACCAACAGGTCATCTCAGCAGATGACCCACCATTTTTATTCTTCTTCAGATTTGACATCTGTACTATGGAAGAGAAGAATGAATAACACAGTGTCTGGCACATAGACTCAACAAATATTGCTGAGTGTTATTTAGATCCATAATACTGTTATTTCCTAGAATAGGTGAAGAAGACCTGAGGTTACCTCGGCCCTCTCAAGAGTCAGCAATAAATAATTTGAAGAGAATCAGGTTAGGAGTTATGTGAATTTGTGCATTTAACTTCACTTTTCTGGATGTGTATTTCCTCACCTGAAGAGACAAGTGTAAGTTTTATCAATGAGCTCTAACTAGAGAATTTTTTTGCACCTATTTTTTGGGAGAGAAATGTCATATATAGCTTGAGCCAGATGCTCAGAAAAGTTTATGATCCAATACAATGTTAAGAACCTGTGGATTACGTTCCTTTTAAGTAATAAGAGGCTGTGATTCTGAAAGCCCAAAGATGATTTTCCTTCCTGGAAGGACAAATGGAGTGTTTGATACCACAGCTCTGCCAATTTTATCACCTTGTAGGAGACCTTTAGCTGATTGGTTTGAACAAAATGAGGAGAAGAGGATTTTGTTCCTAACTAGCAACTCAGCCTCAGATTCCCCAGCAATTTAAGGAGTGTTGTTGATTTGATCAGCCATGCTGGGGTATAACTGACCATTGAAAGAGATGAATCATTGAAAGGCAATTGTTCCCATCAGAACATGATATTGGCAACATGTAACCACTGACGGTCTTTTTTTTTTTTTTTTGGTAGAATTTTTCTATTTCTACTTTCTTTGCAATGGCCTCTATCATAAGGTTATTGGAAAGAATAACTAGTTAATAATGGGGGAAAATACTTAAGAAGATGATATCCTTTTGCTTTTAAGGCAATTGTTCAAAATGATATGCAATAATGTATTTTTTAATGGACACACTCACTAGTCACTCTGATTTGGAGACTTATCAATAATAAGATGCTGATCAGAGAAAACATGAGCAGTTAAAGAAAATATTATCATTCTCCAGAAGCTATTGTCAGTGTAAAACTTTAGCATGGAAAGCTAGTTCTGGCAATTTATAATGAAGCAGGATTCTATTAATGATTTTTGGCTTAATGTATTAATGAATAGAGATCTGAGGGATAAAGGACTTAACAATGTAATAAGAAAAACTCAAGATAAGATTAGGCTCTAATCAAAACAAATTATGTTTTTAGATTGATTTAAATAAATTCAATTCTGTTTCCCTTTATTTATACTAAAAAGAAATAGATTGTGGTAAGCTGATTCATATCATTGGAGGAAAAAGAATGGAAATTATATTTTAATGTAATATTAATAAATTGAATACCAACTTACAAGAAGAAACCATATCCAGGCAAGAATAGGTATTCTTTGTGAGAAAATATTTGTCTATAAATGCCAGTAAATTTATTTTCTCTTTTTGAATAGTACCTGTCAATTTTAATTGAAGAGCTAATTAGCACCATCGTTGGGTGGGGGAATCTAAAAATGGTGATATTCTAAATAATGGCACCAAAATTTATTATGATTATCTTTTCTTTTTATTCTTCCTCTCTTTCAATTTCTTCTACTTCTCTAAGCAGTATAGGCATACCACAGAGATGTCGCGGGTTCACTTCAAGACCTTTGCAATAAAGTGAATATTGCAATGAAGCAAGTCGCATGAATTTTTTTATTAGACAGTGCATATAAAAGTTATGCTTACACTATACTGTAGTCTATTAAATGTGCAGTAGCATTATGTCTAAAATATGTACATAACTCAGTTTAAAAACTTTATTGCTGAAACATACTAACCATCATCTGAGCCTTCAACAAGTCATAATCTTTTTGCTAATGGAGAGCCTTGCCTTGATGTTGACAGCTGCTCACTGATCTGAGTGGCGGTTATTAAAGACTGGGGTGGCTGTGGCAATTTCTTATAATGAGACAATGAAATTTGCCACATCAATGGACTCTTTTTCATGAATGACTTCTCAGTAGCATGTAATGCTGTTTGATAACATTTTACCCACAGTAGAACTTCTTTCAAAATTGGAATCAGTCATCTTATACCCTGCAGAGTGTTTATCAACTAAGTTTATGTAATATTCTAATTTTTTTTGTCATTTCAACAATCTTCATAGCATCTTCACTAGGAGTAGACAGAATTTCAAAAAACTACTTCCTTTGTTCACTCATAAGAAGCAACTCCTGATTCACTAAAAGTTTATGAAATTGCAGCAAAATGGTCACATCTTTAGGCTCCGCTTTTAATTTTAGTTCTCTTGCTAGTTTCAGACTTCTGCAGTTACTTCTTCCACTGAAGTCTTCAACCTGTCAATGTCATTCATAAGGACTGGGATCAATTTCTTCTCAACTCCTGTCAATGTAGATATTTTGACCTCTTCCCATGAATCATGTATGTTGTTAAAAGCATGTAGAATAGTGAATTCTTTCGTTTTTAAATTTACTTTGCCCAGATCCATCAGAAGAATCATTATTTATTGTAGCTACAGGCTCATGAAATGTATTTCTTAAATAATAAGACTTAAAGGTTAAAATTACTCCTTGAACCATAGGCTACAGAATGGATATTGTGTTAGCAGGCATGAAAATAGCAATCTTGTTTATCTCCACCAGAGCTCTTGTGCGACCAGATGCATTGTCAATGAGCAGTCATATTTTAAAACAAATCTTTTTTAAATGAACAATTCTCAACAATAAGCTTAAATTATTCAGTAAACCATGTTATAAACAGACGTGCACTCGTCCAGGCTTTGTTGATCCACTTATAGAACACACAAAGAGTAGATTTAGCATAATTCTTAAAGGTCCTTGGATTTTTAGAATGGTAATAAGTATTGGCTTCAACTTAAAGTTACTGGCTTCATTAGTCCCTAACAAGAGATTCAGCCTGTTCTTTGAAGCTTTGAAGCCAGGCATTGACTTCTCTTGGGCTAAGAAATTCCTTGATACCATCTTCCAATATAAAGCTGTTTTGTCTACATTGAAGGTCAGTTATTTAGTGTAGCCATCCTCAATAATCAGCTTAGCTAGATCTTCTAGGTAACTTTCGGTAGCTTCTACATCAGCACTTGCTGTTTCATCTTGCACTTTTATGTTATGGAGATGGTTTCTTTCCTTAAATTTTGTGAACTAACCTCTGCCAGCATCAAACTTTTCTTCTGCAGCTTCTTCACCTCTCTCAGCCTTCACAGAATTAAAGAGAATGAAGGACTTTCTCTAGATTAGGTTTTGGTTGAAGGGAGTATTGTGGCTAGTTTGATCGTTTATCCAGATCACTATAAATTTCTCCATATCAGCAAGGCGGTTCTTTCACTTTCTTATCATTTGTGTTCACTGGAGTAGCACTTTTAACTTCCTCAAAGAACTTTTTCCTTTGCATTCACAAATTGGTTAACTGGTTCAAGAGGCCTAGCTTTCAGCTTTTGACATGACTTCCTCACTGAGCTTAATCATTTCTAGCTTTTAAAGTGAGAGACCTGTGAGTCTTCCTTTCACTTGAACACCTTAGAGCTCATTGTCGCATTACTAATTGAGCTAATTTCAATATTGTTGTGTTTCAGGGAATTTGGAAACCTGAAGATAGGGAAAGAGATGGGGAAACAGCTGTTCACTGGAGCACTCCGAACTCACACAAAATTTGTGAATTCAGTTCATCGTCTTACATGGGCACGGTTCACAGTACCCAAAATAATTACAATAGTGACATCAAAGATTACTGGTCACAGGTTACCATAACAAATATAATAATAATGGAAAAGGTTGAAATATTGTGAGAATTCCCAAAATGTGACACAGAGACATGAAAGAAGAGCAAATGTTGTTGGAAAAATAGCACTGATAGACTTGCTTGATGCAGAGGTGCCACAAACATTCTATTTGTAAAAAATGCAATATCTGTGAAGTTCATTAAAGCAAAGTGCATTAAAGCAAAGTATGCCTACAATGATGTTCCTTGCTCTTTATTAGACAACCTAAACTGAGAAGAGAAATTTTCTCCAAGAAAATTAATTGAAAATTTCAGTTTACTTCACTTACAGAGTTTTATGGAGAATACTGCCAAATAATTAGTCAAAAATCACTCTGTGTAGCATCTAACTATTCTAGACTTAGTCATATATTAACATTTTATTTCTTCAGCGTGAGAACAGAAACTTTTACTTCATATGTAATTTTCTTTTCTTCCACTCACTATTTAAAAAACAACTACCTAGCACCACCCCAATTTCAGTCTTCCAATGAGCATAGTAATTGTTTCCAGTTGCCCAGGTATGAAACCTATTGGCCCAGTGCAATGTCATAACATACTGTGGGTTATAAGGAACAAAATGTTTATCTCAATCTCCCATGGTAACAACAATAGAAAGTGCTCTATAATAACTTCTTAAGTAAAGCTGAAAAATGGCCCAAATTGCAGTCACTGTGTATTTGCAAGTTGTGTGGAACTCTATGGTATATCTCTAGTCAGGGTCCTGTGATTTCCCAATGTGCCTAAACTTCTTTCATATCATTGTTTATGTTATGAGTAGAGTTGGCTCAAAGTGTGTTTATTGTAAAATAGATTTGTTACTCTAAGAATGATTACTTTATTTAACAGTTTTTTTTTTCTTTTCTTTATTTAACATACTAACCTAATTTTACTGTGATAGAATCTGGGTAGCATTGGGGTCAGAGTTTCATGATAGTTAAAACAAGGTGGGGGGGCAGCATGGAGACAGTTATAAAGGATAAAACTAAGCTTATCTCTATTAAACTCTCATTGACTTCCTGAGGATGAGTGGATCTGACTGTAGATGGTTTACCCAAACAAAAAACAAACAAGGTCATGATTAAATACCTTTAGCTATTTAGGTTATGACATCCTTAAATGCCAACAAACATTTTTGATTCCTGGTTATAGAATCACTGACATTTTCATGTCAAGACAATAGTTACACATTAGTTCCATGGTAGATGTTAATGAAATATGATTATAATTGGAATCACTGCTGAGAACTTCAGAAATTTTGTGGTAGTTCTTCTTCAACACCTGAAATACAACATGGTGTTTTCATTAAACCCTCAAAAATCTCCTCTTTCTATCTGTAGAGGTCGGTCCTCATTGCAGAGGCATTACAACCTGACTTTTTCATGGTGCCCTCAAGGAGCAGGAGAGTGTGACTGTGGTTTTCAAACCAATCTGACAGGTGGGCTCCAGCCATACAAGCTAAGCTCCAAGGAATTCTGTGCTCCTCCTTTATTCCCCAGAGTACAGTTATTTCCATTTCCTAGATGAGGAAACTAAGATTCAGGGAAGTTAACCAGTCATCAACAATGACACGGCTAAGATATGATTAACTCAAATTCATTCTGTTGATTCAAAATCTTGAAAACTTTCTACCGAGCTTCCAAATAGACAGCGCCCATACAAGTTTACCTTGGAGGCTCTCGAAACAAGATAAAAACTTATTAAATATGAGAGTATGAGAGAAGGAAAAGTAAGGCAATATAATCTCTTTGTGTGTGAGGGGAGTTAGTTTCAGCTCTGTTACTATGTTTCTCTGACTTTGGGGAAGTCATCATTCATGCCTTTCACTTCTTCATTTGTTAAATTGGGGTGGATAAAGAATGAGTGGGTCAGTTCAACTGCATACATTCTTACAGCTGATGCTGAACCATCCTAGGATGTATGTTTACACCATAGCATGATCTCTAAAAGCCTAGGGAAAAATTGTAACTTGCAGGGGAGAGGGGTTTTCCTAGCTTGGGGGTTTCTCTGTCAAGTTCCTTCCTCTCTTTCCTACCTTTAAGGTTGAAAATTCCCAGAGTTCCATCCCAAACCCTCTGTTCTCTAAATCTGCTTTTTTTTGTGTGGACTCACACTTTTTTAGCTCTTGTTTTAAAATCTATTTTGTCTAATATTACTATAGCCACTTCATGTCACTTATGTTGCTATTTGCATGATATATTTTTCCCATCTTTTTGCTTCTAAACTATTTGTACCTTTGAATCTAAAGTGTCTGTACACAACATATAGTCAGAACATTAAAAAAAAAAAAAACATTCTGTCATAGGGAGACACCCAAGCCAGGGAGACCTCCAAGATACACTCTAATTGGTAAGTTTAAATCATTTAGATTTAAAATTAGTACTAAAAATGAAGAACTTAATTTTGACATTTTGTTTTTTATTTCCTACATCATCGATATATCATATCATTTTTGTTCCTTAGTTCCTCCAATAATGCCTTCATTTGCATCTAATTTTTTCTAGTGTATCATTTTGATTCCTTCTTCATTTCTTTTTAATGCAATTTGTAGTCATTTTCTTAGTAGATATCATGGGGATTATAATTAACACCCTAAATTTATGAATTAATATCAACCTAGCTTTTAAAGCTCACATTAACTCTAGTCCAATCCACTTCTCCACCTTACCTTATGCTATTGATACAAATTACATCTTTGTATATTGCATGCCCATTAACATAGATTTATATTTATACTATTGTCATAAGCATTTGTCTTTTAAATTATATAGGAAAAAAAGAGGAATAATAAACCAAAATACAATAAAACTGCTTACATGTAGTTACCTTCACAGCGATAGGACTGTACCTGTAGGACTTCCTTTAATATTTCTTACAGGGCAAGTCTAATAGTGATGAACTACCACAGGTTTAATTTATCCTAGAATGTCTTCATTTTTTTCTTCACTTTTAAAGGATAGTTTTGTCAGATACAGAGCTCTTGGTTGACATCTTTTTTCTTTTAACATTGTAAATATATTACATCACTGCATCTGGCCTTCATGGTTTCAGAGGAGAAAATGGCTATTAATCTTATCAGGGATTCCTTAATGCGATGAGTCACTCTTCTCTTGCTACTTTCAAGATTCTTTGTCTCGTTTCTTGACAATTTGATTAGAATGTTTTTTGGTGTAGATCTTTTTGAGTTTATTTTACTTGGAATTTTTTGAGTTTATTAGATGTGTATGTTTATGTAGTTCATCAAATTTAGAAGTTTTACTTTGCTATTTCTTCAAATATTTTTCTTCTTCTTCTTTTTTCCTTCTCAGATTTCCATAAGGCATACGTTGGTCTTGATGGTGTCCTTTAGGCTCTGTTCCTTTTTCTTCATTCCTTTTTTCAGTTGCCTTATTTCAAGTTTGAAGATTCTTCTGGCTGCTTAAATCGACCATTAAACCCCTTTAGTTAATTTTTTTATTTCAACTTTTGTATTTTTTGGCATTGCTATATGCTTCCTTTTTAAACTTTCTATCTCTTCATTGATATTTCTTACTTGTTCATACACTGTTCTCCCAATTTCTTTTAGCTCTTTGTCCATGAGTTTCTTTGACTCTTCACATATATTAATACAGCTAATTTAAAGTCTTATCTGATTTGTCCAATGTCTGGGCTTCCTCAGAAATATTTTCTGTTGATTATTTTCCCCCATGAACAGGCCACACATTTCTGATTTTTTGCATACTTCGTACCTTTTGTTTAACACTGGACACTTTAATACTATAATGTGCTAACTCTGAGAATCAGATTCTCCTCCTTCTCTAGGAATTGCTGATGTTGCTTGTAGAGGGGTATTGTTATCTGTTTTAGTGAGTTCTCTAAACAATTTTTGAGAGGACTATAATCCTTGTCTTGTTTGGTCACTCACTGAAGTCTCTGTTCGGTTATCTCAGCCGTCAGCTAGTAGCCCAACAGAGAAATTCTTAAATGCATAGATTCAATAAAGAAAGAAAAAGAAAAGACAGTCAGTGTTTTAAATTAATCCTGCCAGATAATATGAGATAAGCTGCTTCAGTCTGAAAAGGCTGAAGCAATGGCCAAGTCCTACATAGGTCCCTGAGAGATCAGACACCCTATCCTGGGAGGGCAAGGAACTTACTGTTCAACCCAGCAGCTTCAAGGCACACCAGATGTATAGGTTGCCATCCCCATAGCCACATGTTGCAGGGCTTGAAAATGGAGGGTGGCAGCTGCAGAATTTGCCAAAATTTACCAGCCTCCAGATTTTCCAAACAGTTATTTCTGACTATTAATGTCTTCTCCAATAGTGTTTTTTTGTTTTCCCCCCAAGTGGCAGGACTTGTTCCTGGAGTTTACTACTCTATCATCTTCCATGACACCACTCCACATTGCCTTATAATTACCTTTTCTGACACTCCTTATTTTTGTATGGATTCAGTTTACTATCTTTACTACCATAAAGAACTTCCTTTAACATTTCTCGTAAGACAGGTGTGCTATCAACAAATTCTCTCAATTTCTGTTTATTTGGGAATGTATTTATTTTACTTTCATCTTTAAAAAAATTTTTTGCTGATTCTTGGTTGACAAATTTTTTCTTTCTTCACTTTAAGCATGCCATCCTATTGCCTTCTGGCCTCCACTCTTAGGGATCAAAATTGATTGTATATTTGGTTGGAGTTTCCTTATATGTAATGAGTTATTTGTTCCTTACTGCTTTCAAGGTTTTCTCTTTATATCTGACTTTCAAATATTTTACTGTTATGTACCCGAATGTGGTCTATTTGTTTATTCTATTTATTGAACTTGGATGTGTAGATTAACTTTTTCATTAAATTTAAGAAGTTTTAAGATATTATTTATTTGAACATTTTTCTGCCTCTTCTCTTTTGCTTCCAGTACTTCCATTACATGTATGTTTATTTGTTTAATGATGGTCTACATTTCTTTGATCCTCTGTTCCTTTTTCTTTATTCTTTTTTTACTGCTTTGTTAGATTGAATGATCTCTATTGATTATGTTCGAATTTGCTGATCCGTTTATTTCCGCCAAATAAAACCTACTTTTGAACTCCTCTAGTGAGTTCATTTCTGTTATTATACTTTTCAACTCTGTAATTTTTATTTGGTTCATTTTTATAATTCCTATCTCTTTATTAATATTCTTTATTGGTAGTAACATTGTCCTCATACCTCCCTTTAATTCTCTAGATGCGCTCTCTCTGTTATTTGAACATATTTACCATAGCTGCTTTAAAGTCTTTGTCGGCTATGTTTATCTGATAACAGGGTTCCTTCAACATAGTCACTAGTGCCTGCTTTTATTTCTGTTGTACAGGTCACATTTTTCTGCTTTTTTAAATATCTTGTTAATTTTTTGTTGAAAACTGGATATTTGAGGTAATATATTGTAGCCACTCTGGATACTGTTCCCAGGTCTGCCCTTGCCCCAGGGGTTTTCCATGTTATTGATTTATTTGTTTAGTTACTTGGCTAAACTAACTCTGAAGTTTGTTTCCCTTACTGTGAAGTCTCTGGTTCCTCCAAAGACTCCTCCTATTTTTCTCTTGTTTTTACCTTTTATTCTGGCTACTTAGTAGTCAATCATGGGTTGGGGTAAGTCATTTATTTGTCAAAGATTATGCCTAAGCTCTGTTCGCAGTTAGATTTTTCCCTTCATCATTGAATATGTGAGTACCATGGAGGTTATTATCACAGGTGAAGGAATTTACATTTTTGTCTCCTGTTCATCTAGGGACCAGTAGTTTTGATTTTACCTCTACATTCACTCCTACATACAGTTCTGAACTTCCAGGGATATAGGTGATTTTATTTTTAAGCCTACCTTCTTAGGAGTTGCTCTTGGGTTGGAGTAGCTTCTTGTTCAGCCAGTGTTTGGTTAGATGTTTTCCTTAAGCCCCTAGCATCAGAGTCAAACTGCATCTTCTGTGATGGATTTGTGTGCAGCTTGGGAAGTATTTTCAAGTTTGATCTACATCCTGTTCTGTTTGCTCCTGAGTGAGTGTAGTCTATGACTTGTGTGCAACCTGTTTAACCCCCCAGGTTGACCGTAATCTTGGGAGGGCTCTTCTTGGTTGTGTCTTCCCATGGTTCTCTCTGTTAAATTTCTTATAGCTCAATTTTTTTTTCTTTACTCATTGCTGCCAATATTGAGGAACTATGAGCATCTTCTTAATTGCTCTATATGAAGATGTCCATTGTTTTTGACAACACCACAGGCAAGAAATTTATGATACTTTATTCCAAATAAGGCCATTTGCCTTAAGAAGAGCTTTAGTGGCCTGTCTCTCCCCCTGGACTGAAGCTCTACATCATTACACAAGAGTACAGAATGTGGAGAGGGGCCCACTTCTCCTGGAGTAACATCCCTGTTCTGTAAGTAGGCGCTGGGGAAGGCTGTTCTTAGAGTGACTCTCCCGGCATGGGACTCCTGCTCCACCAGGAAGCTGCTCAAGTATGATTGGAGTCCAAAATTGTTGGCTACTATGTCTGGCATATAATTTCTATCCCACAAGTGGGTGTTAGGTGGAATAATAGAGCCCCAGGCCTTTCTGAATAGAGTTTCTGCCGTGTGGGGTTTTAGGGAAGAATGAAAAAAGTTTGTCTCTTCTGTGGTGATTCCACAGATATAGCTAGGAAGACGGGGTCATAGCTCAAATATCATTTACTCTCACTGTTCTGAGATTTAGTAAATTTATTTGAATGGCTGTTTCTCCATTTTCTGTATGCCCTCAGGACAATTTCCAGAGACTCTAAGGACTTTACGTGAGATTTATATATTTATAGAATTGTATATATTTTATATAATATTATGTATGGATGTGACTTTATTTGCTAGAGATAGATGTATAGATATAGATATGTATATATAACTAGATAGATGAATAGATAGATGATAGATAGATATAGATAGATTTTCTTTAGTTAAATGGTTATTTTGTTGGGGAGAAAGTTTGCTCTGCTTTTTACTCCATCATTCCGGAAATTAGTCTCCTATTTTATCTTTTAAATATTATCTATGAGCTAATGATGCCCATGTGCCTATCTTCAACCCAGCCTTTCATCTGGACACCAGACTTCCATATCTAGCAGACTACTTGTCACCAAGAAGTTTTGGGTTTTCTTCCTCAAATATGTTCTCTACAGGTCTTCTTTATTTCAGGAAATGAAACTAGCATTGACTCAGTTAATCAAATCAAAACCTTGAGCATCAGCCTGGATGCCTCTCTCTTATCAACCACATGTAATCTATCAGCAAGTCTCATTAATTCTATCTGTCCAATATATCTAGAAACTGCTCATTTCTCTTCACTTCCATTCCTATTGCCTGAGCCTAAATCATTCCCCGCTCTCCTGGTCTCTTAAAATAGTCTCCTAATGAACTCTGCTTTCATTCCTGCTCTCCCTCCAATTTGTGCCTCATACAGATCCCAGAGTGATCATTTTACATATAATATAAATATGTGTCCCCTGTTGTATACTCTTTACCGCTTGCTTCAGCGATGTATGAACTGACTGTTCTTTAACTCCCTTCCAAACTTATCTGGAGCCCCTCTTATGCCTGCTCTGTTATAATCACATTGGCCTCTTTCATAGTGTGTTTTCTTCTACCTAGGATTCTCGCTCTTTCTCCTCCCCTAGCATGGCTGCCATTTCTCCTCTCTCTCTCTCTCTCTCTTAAATGTTACCTCCTCTAAGAAGCTTTCTAGGTAGCTTTTTCTCTGTTATTCTCTGTTGCTCATATTTATTTCCATTGCAGTTTTTATATGCTTTGTAATTATTAATTTGTTTAATTATTTATTGTCTGCTACTCTCACTAAACAGGAAATTCCAGGACAGCAGGAATGCTAGTTGTTTTGTTCATTACTCTGTAATAAATACCTACTACTAATAATAAGAGCTCTCACTTACCAAGCACTGAATATGTGCCAGAACTGTTCTAATATACATATACATTTAAATATATATGCATATACACACGTACATATATATGCATACATGTATATACACTCATATGCATATATACTTATACACGTGTATATACATTTATTTACCTATACACACATGCAAACACATTTATTTAATTCTCATGACAATCTTATTAGATAGATAATTTTATTATGTTCATATTATAGCTGAGTAAACTAAAGCACAGAGAGGTTAAGTGAGTTCCACAAGGTTACACAGTGAGTGAGTGAGCCACTGAATCCGGTTATTCTAGAATCTACGTTCTTAAATATTTCCTAGCTTTCTCAGAGCAGTGCCAAGAACAGAGTAGCTGCTCAGTTAACATTTGTAGAGTGAATGAACAAGGAGTAAAACGAAATGAAGAGGTTATCATCCTCAAAGCAGTTCTCCAACAGAGCTTTCTGAGATGACAGGAATGTTCCACATCTGTGCTGTCCCCTATAGCTGTCAGTAGTCACATATGGCTGCTGAACACTTGATTTGTGGCTAGTGTAACTCAGAAACTGAATTTTCAATTTTATTTACTTTTAACGGCTATATATAACAATTGACTACCATATTGGACCATGTAGTCTAAGACTTTTATGAGGTTGTATTACTTTGGTGCTTTGAGGTTTATACAGTCTTGATGAATTCTACTCCAAAAACAGAACACAAAATTCTCTTCTGCACTTCTTTTTTCCATGGTGCCTTCCGCCCTCAGTTTTCCAAACATCCTTTATCCTCCCACTTTACTTCATTCCAGCCCATGAAACCAAGCTTCGTCCCTCATGCGCAGCTCCAGCAAAGCCCTTTCCCCACCCCATCAATAGTACCCTAAACAGTCCTCCAAAAGTACCCAGCTAGTCAACAAACATCTAAAGCTTACTTGGATAGAGCACCAGCCCAAGTCCTGAGGAGGGATGGAGGAAGATATAAAGACAAATTAAATAAGGTCTCTATCTGAGAGTGAAGACAGGTAGCTAGACTGATAAACTCACTTATAATAAGCCTCAGTTAAGGGAATGGAGGCAAGGGGATGGCTGAATATCTAGGTTTGCAGCCACAGGGTTCCAAATTGAGACTCTAGAGTGTCTACTTTGAAGAAATTGCTATAAAATGGCACCAATTCCACTAACCCTGGACAAGAAGAATCAATGAATGGAACCAGGTGTCCATTCAAAACTGAGCTCATGATGGACATGAAAAAGTCTTAATGATGTCCAGAAAAAGGCAACTGGCCCAGATAGAGAGAACTGCTGATATATTTCACTCTGACAGCTTAGACTAATGGAAGATGAATCTAGTTCTTTGCTCCATCATCCGACCCTTTACAGAAAGAGAAATAATCCAAGAAATAGTAGCTAAAAATCAGACTGAGACCCAAATATTAAAAAGAAGAGGAAGAAGAGAAAAAAGTGGTGCACATTAATCATCCAAATCGTGGGCAATTACTATTCATATTCTAAACACTATCCAATAATTTGAGTAGTGAAAATGCATTTTTTTCCTCCCACCATTTGCATACTTGAAATCTCACATTGTATGTAGGTTAGAGCAAAAAGATGTTCCTTTGTTTCAATTTTGCTTTTTCTGTGGAATCCATTATAAAGCAATGTGCTTTTGTGTGTCAAAGAGCAGAATGGCTCCACTTCCTTTTTACAAAATGATTTGGGCAGAATCAACTACTGTGTTTATTCCATGCAGCTACTCTGATTACTAGATGTGTGCTGGTTGTAGACACACAGAAAAACAGTGAATTTTCTTACCACAAAGGACTTTCTATCTTAGGATATATCTTACATCATGATGCTTCTGAAAATGAAATCTTTAGTCAATCATCTAAATGTCATTCTATAAATACAAAGCATTTAAACATGTAGAAACACCCAGATGATGCCCCACAGCCTCATTTTTCATCTATATATCTGTTATCAGTGCACAGGTGGAGTGACCATGTCTTTCATTTTCCTCAAACTTCCTCAATTTACTCTTTTCAAAAAAATCAGTTCATTAAATTCAAAACCAAATGAGATTTCATTGTGATGTCTCTCCAGCATTTTTCTTATAAAGTACAGCATAGATCAGAATATCGAAATATAAACAAACAGAAAAAAATTAGATCAACTGTCCTTGTCTACTCTAGACTGATGGAAATACCGCCTAAAAAATTAGCTTCCTGATTGTAAGTTAACTCCACACTTTTCCAAAGTGTGTCCTGAAAACAATAGTTTCATGACTTGTACAACAAAGAAAGTACTAAAGCATTACATGATAAATGCCCTAAGAACATTTGGCCACGCAAAATGGTTGGGTTGTTTTCATATTTCCAGCCTTGAGGTATACCCTCCATCTCACATCCCTGCTGCCAGATAAAATTTAATGCCAGCAAGCATTAAACAAAATTCTGCCTAACACACCCATGTATAATAGCAAATTAGGATGAAAAAATGGAAATAGATATTGTTTTTATAAGCTCTGAGAAGTCCCAGTCTGCCTTTAGGGTCTTGCATAAGCCCTTTGCATAAAATGTTCACTCTGCTTCTGACAGGCTAAAACCATAATAATCCAAAAGATTTCAACTTATTTGGTCTTGGAAAAGTCAGGACACAAGCATCTAGGGAAAATACTGATTTTGTGTTCAAAAGCAACTTACTAAACTAAATATTGTTTCCAAAGTGGATTCTGAATAAGAATAAAAATATAAAACCTATGTACTAAGCTTCACAAATTACATAGCTGATGTGCTATGATAAGAGCATAACATCTGTCATTCAATTTATTTCTTTCAATAATATACAAAAGAGATGATACTACCATTCTTTTACAAAAGAGGAGCCTGAATCACTGAAAGGCTAAAGAAGTTTCTAAAACCATTGAGCAATTAAGTATTAGAATTAGAATACAGAACTAACCTATTCAAAAGTATGAACTCTTAACTATCATGCTATACCTTTGAGAAGCAGACCCCACACCTGGAGCCAACCACTTAAGTTCGCCTCCTTGGGGTCTAGGCTTCGGCAGCAACCAGTTGCCCTCAGCCAGGGCTGGCTTTGAGGATGTGCAATTTGCACAATTACATGAGACTTTGTGTTTGGTTTAGTGCTTTGGTCTTGCAATCTTGAAATTTTTAACAATTTTTTTTAACATGGAGCCCTACATTTTGTACTGAGCTTCACAAATTATGTAGCCAGCACTGTCCATAGCACAGAAGCTATAATTGACACAAACATTAAAAGCTATACAAAATTCACTCTAAATTGCTTCCTAGTGTAAAGGAAAGTCCTAGAAGTTAATTTTGGAACACATTATCCAGTCCTAGACTATGAAAAAATTGCCTTATTAAAACTCTAGGGGAAACAGATAAGCCAGTTTTTAGTCTATTAATTTCTTTGGGCAGAATTTTAAACAAAATGAGCAACAAGGCAGGAATTCTCCTGCCTCCAACCTGTGACTCAGTTTTATATGATTAATTCCAACCAACTGACCAATTAATAATTGTGTGGTCACAAATGATTGGTTGCAATACTTAGTTATATGTTTAAAGATACTGCAAGTATATCACAATTTTTCACCTTGTGGCAGAAACTATTGATTAGATAATATACAGCCATTTCTATCTCCCTGTCCGTTTTGCCCTAAAGACGTTAGAAAAAAGCTGAACATTTGTTGGTTTCTCATCCTCCTTTCTAGATAAGTGTCATCACGTGTCTCAATTCTTGCTGCTGAAATGGAAAAAAAAAAAGTCTTCTGGGAGACTTCTGGGGAAAGCTTTTCCTTTTATTAGTAAAAAGAGAGTGCCACTACCACTCTCCCGTCCACTTACTACCTTGGTGTTGTTTAGAGCTATGGCAGCCATCTTGTGACAATGAGGTAAAATGCATAAATATGAAATGCCATCAACCAAAATGGTAGAATAGACAAATAGAAGGAGACTGGTGACACTGTGGAACAATCGAACCAATGCTGTTGACATCCTGGTTAACCCACAATTTGTTTAATTCTCCGTTACGGCTTCTTTTTTTTAAAATTTGTAACCAAACATGACTTCTCTAAGTACACAATTTTGCAAAACCCGATTCCTTTGATTAGAGAACAAGTCTTCCACTACCTGCTAGGGAAACCCCAGTCCACTGACAGTCAAGGGTAGCTCAGAGTAAGCCCCTTTGCACTTAGGTATACACTCTACTCAAAATTCAAAATGTTGTCCTGTACTTTTCTCTATTCATATCACCAAATTGTGTGCATTCTTGTGGTGCTATGTCCTACCATGCATCACAATGTCTAGCACAGAACCTGGCATCTGTAGCCTCTTAGGAAATTTGTTGAATGAACAAATAATGAAGCATTCCATTACATTCCTCTGTGACAGAAAACTCACTCTTCAAAAATTTTATCTTTTGCAAATGAATTTAAAAATGAAATACCTACCATTTAAAGCTTTGTTAGGTGATGGCCTAAAAAAATAAAAGGGAAAACAATTGCCTGGTAATCGAGGAACACTAAGTATAAAATGGATTGAGTTCTAATGGAGCATCATTAGTTCTAGGCAGTGACTGATAGGATCTGGTGTGACATGTCATGTTGTGTGGTGTGGCATACAGCTCAAAAGCAATGGCTATAAAGTCAAACTACCAGGGTTTAATTCTCAGTGCTACCACTTTCTTACTGGATGACCATGAGCATCTTCTCTTCTCAAGGCTTTGGTTTCCTTATTCTAAATGGGGATGGTATTTAACTCTGGAAGTTTGTGTGACGATTACATAAATGAGAGAATGAAAACATGTAAAATGCTTAACATAAGGCATGGCACTTAGTAAGCACTTGCTAGCCCTTAGTCACTATTGCTTTTCATCTCAGGTACTATCTAGGAGTCGTTTCTCAAAAATTGTCAAAGCATTTCATCCTTCTAGTATCTATACTTAGAAGGCATGCAATACATATTTAATAAACGGTTATATTTTAAAAACTTCAGGTTAACAGACTTATTAGAATAGCTAAAATCTGGACACTGACAACACCAATTGCTTGTGAGGATGTGGAGCAACAGGAACTCTCATTATTGCTGGTGGAAATGAAAAATGATACTACCACTTTGGAAGATAGCTTGTGGTTTCTTACAAAACTAAACATACTCTTTCTCCTATGATCTAGCAATCATACTTTTTGATATTTACCTCAAGGAGTTAAAAACTTACGTCCACACAGAAACCTGCACACAAATGTTTATAGCAGATTTATTCATAATTGCCCAAACTTGGAAGCAACTAAGACATTCTTCGGTAGGTGAATAGAGAGATAAGTTGTGCTGCATAAAGACAATGGAATATTATTTAGCACTGAAGAAAAATGAGCTCTCAAGTCATGAAAAGACTTGGAGGAATTTTCACTGTGTACTATTAAGTGAAAGAAGCCTATTTTAAAAGGTTACATACTGTATGGTTCCAACTTCATGACATTCTGGAAAAGGCAAAAGAAGCAATAAAAATTTTAGTGGTTGGAGGAGTTGGGAGGTGCAATGGAAAGGGATGAATAGGTGGACCACAGGGCATTTTTAGGATTTTTAGTGAAAATATTTGGCACGATACCATAATGTAGATATTTGTTATTATACGTTTAGCTAAACCATGCAACATACAACACCAAGAGTGAACCATATGTGAACTATAGACTCTAGGTGATTACAACTAGTCAGTGTAGGTTCATAAGTTGGAACAATTGTACCATTCTGAGAGCAGGGGGGATGTTGGTGCATGTGTGGGGGCAGAAGTACATGGAATATCTCTCTGTACCTTTCTCTAAATTTTGCTGTGAATCCAAAAATGTTTTTAAAATTTAAAAAGAAACATAAAACAACAGGTAGCCATGGATAATTTCTGATCAGCCAAACTGAGCATCACATCAGATCTACACAGTATGTTAGAGCTTGGGGCCTGGGGACTAATGGCCTGAAGTGCTCTCATGGCCTAGCTATGTCTCCAAAAACAAATCAGTTAACTTCAGAGTTTCTCAGTTTCCATAATTATAAAATAAGAATAATGATCAAACTTTCTCTGTAAGGTGTTTGAAGAAGTAAATGAGTTCTTCCTAGTATCTGACACTTAGCAAGCAGTCAATAAATGTCATTCTTTAGAAAAAATAAACCCTATAGCAGGCTCTGATGCACTGTGCTGGATGAAAATGTAGATTTTATTAAAATGTCCCTGTTTTGCTGTCCATGTCTCTTTCTAAACTTTGTGACATTCAGTTATCTATTGAGTACTGGTCAGTCGGTGAGCTTTTTCACTGCATAACTGTGAACCCTAATGTGCTAAGAATATAACACATACCATGTCATTTCTCATTTAATAAAGCAAATTGCTCCATATAAGGGTAGCAATTTTCATTTGCAAATTCATGGATAATTAGCTCTTTAAGTACAATTTGCAAATCGGATTCAAGTAAATCACTCTTGGTGTACTTGCTCTGGTGAACTAAGATGAACTTTGAGTCCATTCTGCAGTTTGTCAGAGATGCTACATATAGTAGCAATATTGTGTCTACATGTTTCCCAGGAAATTCTGAAACAAGCTCTTTCTGGTTGCCTGCAGCTATAGATATTGTCCTTCCTTCCACAGCTATAAGAGGATTGAAAGAGTTTAGTGATAAACTGATGGAAGTTAAGTAGGCAAAAGGGAGACAATGTGACAAAAAAAAAAATCTCTAAGTGATATTCAATCGCATGAGTAGAGATAGTCAACAGTTAAAACAGAAACTGCTCTGAGGTTCATGTAGTACAGGAAAAGTAGAGGGTGGCCAAATGAACATCATTTGTGGGCAAGAGGCAGCTCTTTTATGGGCAGCTGACAATGACATGTAGAAGACTTTTATTCTAGGAAAACTGGTTATAAAGAAGCCATGGGTAACAATCCTGACTCAGTGGAAAAAGATATAAGGATATTTACTGGGTCTCCCTGCCCAGCATCCAAGTCTTCCTCTTTTGATATCAATGCCTCAGTTTCCTTTGAGGGATCTTCTAGTCCATGTGGTTCAAGCACTGCTAAGACCAGTCCTTTGACCAGTGACCATGAGAGGGACAAATGGCCCAGGCCCAGTGAGAGAAAATTTTCAGAGCATTTGCTTAATCACTTTGGAAAATCACTTTCTTTCTGTATGGATGCCAAGCTGGCAGGATGTGAACCTGGGCTACCCAAAGGGGAGTCTACTTGAGAATAAACCAACACAGATGAATCAGAGCAGGGAGGTGGCTTCTCTGTGTTGCTGACTGAGAATCCACATCCATCCAGCCACGAATCCTCTGGACTTTTCAGTTACAAGAGCCAGAGAATTCTCTTTTTGCCTAAACCAGTTTGAGTTAGTTTCTGTCACTTGTAACTGAAATGGTCTGACTCATTACTAAGTTAAAGGAGAAGTCACAACTGCTTATAATACGAAATACTTTTTCCTCAAGCACCAGGTATCTTAATATGATCTCCATATTGACCTAGTCCATGGTGATCGTCTTTTCCCAACTACTGTCCCTCAAAATCAGCATTTATGCTCAAAGAAGTAGAATTTTATTCATAGAACAACAGAGCAGAATGTTTGAAAATTGCAAGGATTCTGATAACCTGTGACATGTGAAGAAAACACACTTCCTGATAGTAATTATGACCCAATATTGTTCTCCTTGTAAACTCCTGAGGTATGCATTTCAAATGCACATTCCTCCACGTAGTAATCAAGCTAAAAATATCTTTCCTACACTCTCTGGGTGAAGATTGAAACAAATTGCTTAAAGCTGTTGTACCACATATCTGAGGCAAACTCTGAGCTGGTTAGTCAATATTTGGACCCTGTGGAGAGAATCCCAGAGGAAAATTCAGCACACACATCTCTCTTGACATTTGGTCTGTTGGGAGTGACCTACCTTGGTCACTTGTTTCCTCATTATCTCAGTAACCACTTAACTATGTAATAGGGACACACCTTACGCTGTAGAAATTTTCTCCCGAGAAGTTGTACAACTCAAGTTCGTTCACCCCAGACCCACGGTCTATGTAATACACATGCTCTTTGCAGCGGTGACCCATTTCCAATTCATAAGGATTGGCAGTTAACAAGGGGTTCTACTGCTGTGTCTTCTGGTGTTATTGATGGAATCATCCTCTTGCCTTTGTAACCTAGAGATGTATCCCTGGATTTAGCACATACTGTATACCACGCACCGTGTTCAACATTTTTACATGCATTGATCAATCAAGTAAATAGTCACAAAATCCCCATGAAAAAGATCTACTGATGTCTTCAATTTACAGATAAGAAAATTGAGGCTCAGAGCAGTTGGGAAAAAAAATTCCACAATCACACACTTAGTAAATGTTGGAGCCAGGGCTAAATTCTAGGTCCATCCCCTCTACTCCTCATAGTCCATGTTCTGAATGCCTACTGTATTCAGACTCTTATGAAAACTTTGGTATTTTATCTGGGAACATCAGTTTTCATTTTAATAAGTTGAAAATATTTAGTAAGAGAATTTGAAGATGACTGATTAGGCACAACAGTAGCAGGGATACACAACAGAGTTACTTAGCACATTCCCTGTGCCAAGCGCTGTGTTAGGCTTTGGGAATACAGCAGAGGGGAGATGTGGTCTCTGGCTTCATGAAGCAGCACAGACAGAGAAACAATGGCAAAGAATGCCCGTGGTGTTCTAGGGGAGGCTGAGGGTGGAGAAGTCAGATACTTCTGTTCTGGTGCTCACTCTGCTCTTTTACCAGCTGGAGATGGGCACTTTGCAAAACTGTTTGCCCTTTGGGACCGGTAATCAATAAAAGAGAAAGGGTGGGCTAGGTGACTCCAAACCCTTCTCCAGCCCTAGTATTTGCTGAATCGCAGGCTCTTTTATTGTGTTTCTGAAGGATAAGGTATGTAGACAGACACATGCTAGAGCATAATTCTCAAATTTAGCAAAAAATCAGAAAAACCTGAGAAACTTTTAAAAACAAATACTTCCAGACCCACAACCAGAGGGTTGCTTCTAGAAGCTCCAAGATAAGCCCACAAAATATGCATTTTTAATGTCTCCCAGGGGATTTTGATGTAAGCATTTTGCTTTGAAATCATGATATTCAAAGCATTGGAAGCACTTGGGAGCTTATAAGAAATGCAGATCCTGGGTTCCACCAAAGATCCACTGAATCAGGATCTATATTTTTTCAAGGTACCTGGGTCATTCTCGTGTATACTGAAGTGTTTATAGAAAGGGGCCTACCTGGCTAATCTTGATATCATATTCAATTTCGATACCAAAAAAACCACAGAACACCCTTACTTATTTTATTACTAGTTTAATTTCTCTTATGGTACATTGTCTTAACCAGGAGAGACCTACAATTGCTACTTGAAAAATATCATCTGGAAGAACGTTTTTCAAGTTAAATTTGGCAGAGCCCAGGTCTCAGTCCTCCAGGGCCATCTGGGGGTAAGGATTGTGTGAGGCGGCCTGGACTGAGCTGGCCTCTGGGCTACAAACTCTACTTCAAACAGAGCTGCTCTACTTTGATCAGTTTTAGAATTGGGATTACAGTTTGATTTCCTTTGAAAAGGGGCTTTTGCTGCTTTATTTTTCCAACTATCATCATGATCCATAGTGCCCATCCATGCCATTGGTATCTTCCCTATGTTACTCAAGAGATGGGCTCAGGGACTAAACCTGGCTCTGTTTTTCTAAAAACTTCCCTTGGGAGCGGAGATGTGACCTTCAAAATGTCAAAACCCTATCCTGTTCCCAGGAGGACTATTAAGTTACTTTCCTATTCTACGTTAATACGAAATGACCAAGAAAGACACTAATGTGGAAAATTCTGAATTCAGTTTATATGCCATCCTTAGTTTTCCCTTATCAAAACTCCATGTGTCTTTTCTTATAAACTAAAATTTTCCCTCCAGTCAACAGGAATTTGATCCTCAAGGTAAACTCGAGTAGTTCAGATTTTTCTTTAGACCAAGTATTTGGAAGAATATCTTGAGTGATTATCATTGTTTGTTGGCTCTAGAGTAAGAGAGTCTCTGAATTTAACAAAGAAGTCACAAGAGACCCAAGAAAAGGTAACCTCAGTTTTAGTAACACCTAATAAGTCATTCTCAAATGAGTACACGTAATAATCACCTGGGGAGCTTTTAACAATCTTGGTACCTAGGCCACACCCCAACAAGTTACAGAGAATTTCTGGGAGTTAAACTCAGGCTTCAGAGGGACCCTTGATGATTTCAATGTGTAGCTGAGGTTGAGAGCACAAGATTTGAGAGCATTGGAGATATACTCCAGTAAGACACATGTTCACTCAAGATCTCTTGGTCAGTCCAGTTCATTTACCATAAACTTTAAACATCTGTACTCTATAAATATCTCTATCAGGATGTCCCACAGCATCTCAAACACAATATGACCCAAACTAAACTCATCTTTATTCATAGAGAGGCTGGTTTCATCTCCTATAATCTCTGTTAGTTGGTATCAATAGATGTCAATTGATGCTGGATCATCTGATGGCTTCTTCACATCTCTGGTGCCTGTGCTTAGATGACCAGTATAGCTGAGTGAAAGCTATTCAGGTCTTTCTATTTTTTTGTGGCTAACTTGGGCTTCCTCGTGGCATGGAAGTAATCTCAGGGTTGGACTGCTTGCATGGCAGCTGATTCTCCCTGAATGAGTGTTCCAAGACACAGGAAGTAGAAGCTAACAATCTATTAAGGCCTGGGCCTGAAAATAGTCATAACATCATTTCCTCCACATCTTCCTACTCAGAGTAATTTTAGAGCTCACCCAGATTCAGGGAAAAGAGTCATAGATTCACCTCTCAATAAGAATGTTGATAAATTAGTGGCCATATTTTGTTTATCACAATATATCTGGCATATGTTATACACACACACATATACAGTATCTAATACATACTAAGTTATAATCTTTCAAATAGAATCTACTATAATAGTAGCTAAATGGAATCCTAATCACTTTATAGTGATGTTCTTCATTCTTTTCAGAGACTTATTGGAAGATTAGATTAGTGAATGAAGAAGAAATGCAGAGAAAGAATGACCCATATAAGCATTGAAAAGAAACATTAACTTGTCAGAGACATGAGTCACCCTGTATTTGTTGGGCACTGTAGGACTGCAGGAAGTTGCTGTCATAATCCTTCCAATGCAATCATTGTGAGGTTGCATAGAAGAAGGGGTAGCCAGAGAGACTCATCTCATTGCCAATGCAAGATGTTCTAAGTGCTTTTGTGTAAAAGGTGGCACCATCAGTAGGGAACTATGTGACTATGAGTCACCAAGTGAAATCATGGCTATCAGGTTCTGATGCCTGTCAACCTGGGAGCAATGAAATTGTCCCAGGGTTCCATCTCTCCCATGGAAAAATAAAGACATTTCATCTTGCGGCACACATTGGAAGAGGAGAGAACTTTGTATCTCAACTATTTCATATAAGAATATTATTGGGTTCTTTTTAAGGGCAAGGGTGACCCAAATTTTTTTGGGAAATATATTACGAGGAAAAAGTAAAAATGAGACAAGCTAAGCAAGTAATTGATTTGAAAATAATTAATTGTGACCAAGTTGGGCTTGTGTCAAGTATGTAAGGCCAGCAGACATTAGAAAATTTTATTGATGTTATTCACCACATTTATATATTGTAATACCTGGTCTCTAAGGATCCTTCTTGGCATCCCATGCTTGTGTAGTCTCTCTGTCAATGAATCTGGGCTGGCTGGCCTGTGACTTACTTTAATCAATTGAACGCGAAAGAAGTGTTGCTGTGCCAATTCCAGGAATACGCCCTAAGGAGGCCTGACAGCTCCTGCTTTGCTCTTTGAGTCCAGGTAAGAATTCAGCTACCCAGCTGGAGAAACCTTGCAGAACCCACAAAGAAAAAAGAGGTCCTGAGACTATGTGGTGAAAGACAGTCCCAGCTATCCCAGCATCCCGGCTGCACTGGGACTTCCAGCCATTTCTACCACAGTGCCAGACATGTAATGAGACATAAGGGATATTCCAATGTCCGAGATGAGCTTCTAGATGACTCCAGCATCAGACACAGTCTTACTGTAACTACTTGAGCGTACCCGAACCAGAGTGGCAAAAGAATCACATTGCTGAGTTCTCTCAACCCATGGATGTATAAGAGATAAGAAAATGATAGTTTTTTAACCCACTAAATACTCTCATATCTTGTAAAAGAATAGATAACAGACATTAAAAGAGAAAATTCATAAATTATTGCAAAGTATGCAGAAGTACAGAAAAACATTTAAAAAATCTATATTATTTATGATAAAAAAGAAAACTTTATAGAAAACTAGAAAAGAAGGAACCTAACTCCCTTAATCTGATTAAGGAGATCTAAAAACAAAGCAAAATGAAATAAAACAAAAACAACATTATTTTAAAGGTACGTCTTCATTTTGAGATTTAAAAAAATACAAAGATGTGTAATATTACTACTTCTAATCAGAATCACAGTGAAGATTTTAGTTAGTGTATTAAGGCAAGAAAAAGAAATTAAAGACATAGGATTAGAAGAAAAGAAAGAATTTCGTCTCTTAAAATTATATATTTTATATGTATAAAACCTCAAAGAAACTACAGATATATTATTTGGATTGATAAGAGAATTAAATATATTTTTATATAATATAAATATATAAAATCAATTGTACACTAGCAGATAACATTCACCATAGTATCTAAAATAGACATAAGAATAAAACTCACCGAAGTAAGACTTCTACTGAGTAAATTATAAGATATTATAAATGGACATTAAAGAAGACCTAAAGAGAAGGTCATAGGTTGAGAGCCTCAATAGTTTAAAGATATAAATTCTCCTCTAAAATAATCCCAATCAAATCTCCCAAATTTCAACAATATGATAAGCTGAATCTAAAATGTAAATGAAGGGTGGCTCCATAGTGTAGTGGTTAGCACGCCTGCTTTACTCCCAGGTGGAGCCACCAACCATACCCTGGGTGAGCCAGGCTCCAGGTGCACGCTGCGAGCTTGTGGGAGGAGACACCCCGCCTTCAGAGATCCAGTTCTTATGGGGAAACGGTAACATCCATAGGTCAGGAGTGGAAAGGGGTTGGAAAATTAAAGAGGGAAAAAATAAAATAAAATGTAAATGGTATTGCAAAGAATAAGATGAATAAGAGCTAAGATGAACAACAGTATGGGAGGAGAACAGCAGTATGGGAGGTGTGTCCCAGCAGGGATTAAGAAATACTATGGTCTACAGCTATCCTACCCTGAACAAGCCCGATCTCATCTGATCTCAGAAACTAAGCAGGGTTGGGCCTGGTTACTATTTGGATGGGAGACCACCTAGGAAGACCAGGTGCTATAGGCCTAAAAAATAAGGGATTGTAAACTCACAAGTTCCTTGCAATCTGTGAGGTCAGCCAAGGGTTGCCTCGCCTAAAAACTAAATAGAAAGAAAGAAAGAAAGAAAGAAAGAAAGAAAGAAAGAAAGAAAGAAAGAAAGAAAGAAAGAAAGAAAGAAAGAAAGAGAAAGAAAGAAAGGAAAGAAGGGAGGGAGGGAGGGAGGAAAAAAGAAAGGAAGAAAGAAAAGAAATACTATGATGTTAGAATCAACTGTGGATCAAGGATAGGCAAACAGACCAGAGAAACAGAACAGCAAGCCCAGAAACAGACTCATGCATATAATATGGGCATTTGCTGTATGACAGGGGTAGCCTGACATTGGGTAAGAAATTTCAATAAATGTTGTTTGGACAATTTGGTATCTATATATTTTTTAAAAAGGAGAAAAAATATATATACCTTTACCTTACATTATATGCAAAATAATTCTAATTAGTTTATTATGATCTAAATAGAACAAAATAACCTATAAAACTTAGAAAATAATATAGAATAATATTTTCACAAGTGTATGGTCAGTAAAAATATCTTAAACAAAATGCAAAAAATTAAAATGTATATTTTACTACATTTTTTTAAAAACTTGATCAAAAGACACCATTAAGGGAGAGAAAAGAAAAGCTATGGATTGGGGGAACACATATTACTGACAAAGACCTTGTTTTCAGAAGATATAAAGAACTCTCCCAAAACAATAAGAGAAAATAAACAATATAATAGAAAAATATCTGCAAAAGACTCAAGTCTTTTGCTTTACTGAAGAGAAAATCCAAATGACCAATAAATATATGAAAAAGTTCTCATCATTAATAATTTGACATATGCAAGTAAAAATCAAAATGAAACATTATTATACATCTACTATATTGACAAAAAATTTTATACTCTGAAAATACCTAGAGAGTGTAGAACTTGGGAATACCGATATACAGCTGACATAAATAATATAATCACATATTTTGACATTATCTACTCAAGTTAAAGATATACTTATCCCATGACTCAATGATTTTAGTCCAGGGTGTATGCTTTAGAGAAATGGTTGCACAGATTCCCCAGGAATATTGCAGATTGTTGGTAGTGCAAATCTGGGATGCTCATCCTTCAGAGAATGAATAAATTATGGTATATTCATACAATGTTATGCCATGCAACAATGTAAATGAACAAACAATGTGGATAAAGCTTGTAAACATATACTGAGCCAAAGAAGTTTACTTTTTCATTGTGGTAAAAATATACATAACAAAATTAACCATTTTAACAATGTTTAGGTATACAGTTCTGTTGCATTAAGTAAATTCATATTGTCATGAAACCATTGCTATTCATTTTTACAGTTGTTCTAATTGAAAAAAGCTTTATGCACCTTTTTTGTGTATTTGTTATATCTCACGATAAATGAAGCAAAGTTAAGAATTTGTGTGCAAAGATTTAGTTACAGAGGTATTAACCATAGCACTGTTTATAATAGGAAAAAAAAACAATCTGAAACACTGAAACACGATTTGAGATTACATGAAGGAATGGATTAAATTTATCATCACACACAGAGCCACAGAAGGGGAGTTCAGGCATCCTCCAGAAATGATATCATAGAAAAATATTTCATGGCATCTAAAAACAAATGAAGTATATAAAAAGATGGGAAAGATGTTTATAATACATTATGTACAGATATTCCAATGTTTTAAAATAAACTACGAATATTTATGCAAGGAAAAAGACTGGGAGAAATTCATTATAATGTTAACTCTGATTAGATTTGGGTGGTGGTTTTATGAGTGAGTTTTGTTTCTTTGTTTTGTTAATAGGTATAATTTCAATTTTGAGCAATGAATATGGATTATTTTTTAAGGGAATAAAAAGGAGACAGTATATTCTACTGGGAAGAAGAAACAAAAAAAGAACCTAGAAATCTCAAAATGTGTGTACAAAGATTTAGTTACAGAGGAATTACCATAACATGGTTTATAAGTGCGAAGCGGGAATAAGTAACCTGATATTAGTTAATAGGCATATTTGGAAAACACCTGGAATCATTCCAGCTTCCATCAGTCAATTTGAATATGACTTTTCTCTGCCAGTTACCTCTTTCCTACCTGGTTATCTTTTCTCCAGAGTCCTAGTTCTGACAGTAAAATCGAATTCTGGCAGTCTGCTTTGGAAACAAGTAGGGCAGTGGGGGACCAGGGTATCCTTTGAGGACAGCCTGTTCCTAATTGAAAGGAAGTGAAAATCCTCTAAATGTTGCAGTGAGAGTTGATAGATCATCCTTCAGTTCTCCTCCATCTGGTCTTCTGCCTCTTACGGAAACCAAGACAGGAAAAATGAAGTGTATCTAACGCAGGAAATGAGGGTAGTCAATCGGATGATATAGCACCAGCTCACCGTAACGTGTTTGGGGGTTGAGCAGTAAAACAAAGGGCACCAGTCATAGTGTTCGTATCTGACTTCACACTGGGTAAGTAGGTACCTAAAAACACCAAACAAAGGATGAGTAGAGAGGACTCTGCAGTCAGCACACAAATATTCTCAATGCTAGGGTGGGTTTACCCTGTGCATATCTGTTGGCTCATCAGAGTGGAATTCTCCAGTGATAAACTGCAGTGTAGTGGTTTTCCCACATCTTTGTACTGGAACCTTTCACCTGAGCCGGTGTTCCATAAGTTTATAGGGTAGAAGAATTCACAGAATATTTTATGGCAGGGAAAGATAGTCAAAAAATCTAAGTGGAAAAAAGACGTTAATAATCCATTACGTATATGTATAGCACATGACTATAATTTCTATTATACTTGTCTGTGGGTATCATGACTTATATTAAAAAATTGAAAAGTATTGGAGTTACTATAAATAATCCACACATTAAATAAAGTCTGAAGAAAAGAAGAGCTAGAGGGTGGGGGTGGGAGAGAGGCTTGGGTGTTGAGGTACTATTTTCAATGGAAGTCTAGCTATTATTAATAGGTATGCTGTAAAATAGGGATCAAATGAATTTGGGAAAAGTTAAGTTAAATTAGAATATACATGGTTCAGGAATTTCAAGTCTTTAATTGACTAAAATATATCGTGACTCTCCAAAAGTAGAGAGTATGGACACTCCAAAAGTAAAGTAGTATTTATAAAACTTTTGACCATAGAATATCATCTGAAGAATACATTTTGGATATTACTTCAGCAAAGTAATCCATCTCTTGCTGCTTTATCCACACAGGAGAGAGCCAATATGCTCTTCTTTCACATGGACTTTATTGAATGTGTGATATCGAATGAGTTTGTCTCCACGAAACATTTCAATCCTTTTCCATCTGATATGGTTGTCCCCACACTGACTTTTCCTTGCATTTATGGCAAGTGATAACCCTGATAAAGCTCAAACTACTAACAAGTATCAGGGGCTTTCATCAACCAGAGTAAGTTCAGAGGCTTTGCAAAATGAACTCTCAGAACACAGAAGTAGTCTGTTGCTGGAACTATTAATACTTGCCAGAGAGTATACTTTGTTTTTGTTTTCAGTGCACTTTCTTTTCCAGAAGAAAGAAAACAAATGAATAGAGGAATGTGTAGAAATACCTTTAAAATGGCATCTCCATAGCTTTGCCAAGTAAAAAAATGAAGCCATAATTTATCTCTGTACACTTTGATGTTTGTCGCATATAACTGTCATTCTATATGAAACTCTTGATTTTATTTTAAAATAATGGAATACAAATATTTAGTCAGAGGGATTGTCCTACAGATGGAGTTTAGTTAAGTTGTAATAAGGACTAAATTGATTAAGAACATGGCTAAGAATTATGTAGCTTTCTTACTTTACTTTTTCTAATCTTCCAGGTAGTCTTTTATTTTGCGGTAATGGAAATTTCAGTAATATGAGCAAAATTCAAATGAAGTCAACACGCCAAAAGAAATAGAACTTAGCATTCATTCTCTGTTCCTGCTTTCACTTGGAAAGTGTCTTTTCCTCTAAGAAACACGCTTAAAAGAATATAAATGTGGCTTTCTATTTTTGGCCAGAAGCAGAAAAAGAAAGACAATGGAGAAAAAAATATTAGCTTAGCTTTCCCAGACTTGAAATAATGTGTGACTTTTGCTGTTTTTCCAACTTTTGAAACAAAGTCTGGTATAATGCTTAATTCATTCAGCTGGTGAATCGCCTTCCTTTGTGGGAATATTAATATCCAGATAAAATTTCTCCAGATGAGGAAGAAAAAAGAATTAAAATGCAGCAAAGCTGGCAGTAGATTGGTAAATAAAGCCATTCTGTCTATACCTCATTAATTCCCCCTTTATTATTTGGAGGTCCTGTGGACTGTAGCAGTGCATTATATAAACGGTAACTTAAGGTGTTTCACAAAGACATAATTAAAATGATATTTAAAAAATAACAAAATAAAATTGATGTTGTCATCTGACATTTCCTTGTGCCATTTTTGTAATTCCATGCAAATGGCAAAATGGAGCTCTTCATTATGACTTTGTCTTTTTTCAAGAAATGGCCTATGATTTCCTTGAGTTGGTCTGAAAAACTGGCCCTGATCACCAAATTCTCTGCAGGGATTTTCTTAGCTATATATTCAAGTGCTCCACTTGAAAGGACCTGCTGTGACACGCAAGTCAGTACCCCAGAGACATTCTATTCATAGCTGAATAACATTAATAATTTTTTTTAAAATCTTATGTTTATATTTATTCTCTCAAAAATTATATATCAAGCTCATACTATGAACCTCCCATCGGCAATAAGGCTATGGTAGGTAACAAGATCCCATCTCTTAGTGGAGCTCATGGTCTAGCAGAAAGGCAGACATAAAGCTAGTAATTAGACATAACATGTGATGAACACATCAAGAGGAAGTAACCAGTGCTGTGGATTTAACCTAGGGGTTAAAAAGGTCGCCATCCCCGAGGAAGAGAATTCAAGAAACCTTCTAAAGGATAGGATGCTGAGTGAAGATGGGGCAGAGGAAGCTATGAGCTATATAGATCCTTGGAAATTAAAGAGCTAGGCACTTGCCTTCCGACTTCTATATTTTGGTCCTAGTTTCGCCTTTAGTTTTACATAGACTAAGACCACTTTCTCCTCGTAAAAGACTATTAATAAGATTCAGTTTTCTACTATTTTCACTTCTTTTGTATTTCTTTAAAATATAATAATTAAAAAATAAGAGCTACTATTCGTCGAACATCCACTGTATGCTAAGACCATTGAATTCTCACAAAAACTTTTATTTTATACACCTTTAAGAGAAACTAGGGTTCAGAAGTCTACCCATCCAAACAATGACTAAGCTACAATTCAAAGCCAGATCTGCGATGTTTGAGTACAGGATTTTAACTACATTAATTAGTTTTTTTGTGTGTGTTCAAATCTAAAAATTATTTCATAAAAATGATGGGGACAGTAAGGTTGTGGGATGTTTGTTAAAAAGACAAATTCCCAGGGCTCATCCAGCTATTATGAGTCTGAATCTCTAAGGATGTGGTCTGGGAATTTGCATTTTAACAAGTTCCCCAGGTGCTTCCCTTGCATTTAAAAATCAATGAACTTCATACCAATTCCATGCCCTTTGTGGGGCGGAGGTAGGGAGATAGGAGAGAAAAGGAAGGAGGATAAGGGAGAGAGAATGGAGAGAGAGGGGGAAAGAAAGAAGACTGACTTCTGCTAATGCAGTTCACTGTACTCTTGTTCGTGTCCTTGGAATGCTCTCCTGGCCATTTAATGAAATGCTACAATGCAGAATGGTTATGATTTTCAAACTGCAAATAATTTAGCCTCGCACATCGGCAAGATGTCTAGGCAAGGCTCCAGACTTATTCAGTCTTCGGCCAAGCTGTGAAAAGTAAGGCTTTTTTCGGAGGAAGTGAGATAAGACAAAAACTTACAAAAACAAACATCCTGAGGCTGGTGTTCAAAAGGCCACTGCAAAATCTATAGTCTAATGTAAAGTGAGCTAAACAAACACATTACTGGGCCATCCAGGAAACTTGAAGCAGATGCCTGGAAGAGAATGTGTGTTTTCAACCTGGGCAGAAATATCGTGGGGAGTGATGATATAGAATCAGACACAAAAGTTCAGATAAACACAACAAGGGGGATTTGCAACGGGCCCTGTATCCAGGACGACGAACAGGAGATGCTCCAGTCAAGTGGTTAAGAGCAAGTTCAGGGTTGGAGGGAGATTGGTGCTCCAATCTCATTTAAAGGTATATTTCCCATTTTTCTTTCTCCTCATCATGGGAATTATCTGATGGCAACTAGTTAACTAAGGAGTGGTGGGGGAGACCCAGTGACCAGGGCCAAATCTTTAGAGCTTTTGAATATTGAAATGAATCGGTGCTACCTGCCCCCTCCCATTATGTAATTTAAAATGAAAACAATACCCATTCATGATATGAACAAAGATAGTTCAGCAACATTCTGGGAGTTTTCCTCTGAGACTAACTCAATGCATTTTAGGATATGCAAAATATCAACATCTGGTAAAAAAGCAGAGGATGGGACGGAGGGTGTGCTTTGCTGGTACCCTATACACAACCTTAATCTGGTGAGATAGTGTTCATAACGTGCTTATCAAACTCTCTGGCACAGAGGAGGCACTCTCTCAGTGCTAGTTATTATTATTTTTAATAATATCCATATATGTTCCCAGTTACATTTCTTTTGGCTTCCTTCCCTTTAAAGGAACACTAAGGCTGTCCTTTCTGTGGATGCATTTTTGAGAGTATTTTACTATTTGGCACTGTTTGAACCTGGTTCTGCAGAAATGAGGAAGTTGCCCCTCACTCCACTCTTCTCGGAATCTGGGCCCAATTCTCTGACATGGTTTTTCACTGAGCCTGCCCTTTCCTACACTTTCCTGCCCCGTCATGACATTTAATTAGTTATCATTTTTTGCTTGTTTTTAATTAAAGAAACACTGCTTGCACTCATCCTGAAAGCATTCACTGAATGTCATGTAACTCTTGACATTTATTTAGGAAACAGCATTTTGCAGTGATTTTATAGCACGAATATTTGATAACTAGAGAAATTCAAGACCCTCTAAACACAGGCTCATTCCTCTTCTTCTATAAGGTAATATTGGTCAGCTAAACCTTTAAATTCATAATGACTCCATCACATTAAAATTTCAACTGCATTTTGGATTTATATTATCAGTAATAATTGTGAAAATTATATTTTTAGGTAAATATATTATTGTTATGCCTTGAAAAATTACATATATGTTCTCAGCAAAAATTTTTCCTTGGGAAATGATTTGTTTTGCTACCATCAATTTTTAAACATTGCAGTTGTCATAGTAATATCTAATTATTATTACAAATAAATTTTTCCAGATCTAGATCTGGGTAGTGGCAAGATATCCTAAAAAAAAAAAAAAAAAAAAAGAACGAAAAAAAGAAAACAAAAATTCTTAGGCACTATTTCCTTTGTTAAAAAGTTGCATTCAGATCATTTAATCCTATCTATGACATCAAGGATGGCTATTTTTTATGAAAAGCTGGTTTTGCAGCAGGAAAATTGGTCCTTTCCTTATGATGACTAATGATTCAGGGTTGTTAGAAAACTCTTTCACAGAACAAAGCAGACTGGCTTCAGTTAGTGGAATTTGCATTCCACAGCATCTCCTAGGATCCCTATGGGGGTCAGGGATTTAGGTCTTGGAAATTGTGTTTGGGCTCCAAGTTGTCCAGTCCCATTTTCTACAATTTCTGAGGGCAATTGTAAAACTGGAAGAGGCAACAATGTGAGCTGAGGCAAGACACCATTGCCCATGAAAAGACCCCGGGGCCACCAAGGGTCTCAGTTCTTAGTAATGAGGCAGCAATTCTGGCTAAGAAGGGATTGAAGCATGGGGAATAGAGAAAGGTGGTCATAATAGGGGTGACCAAAATGCATGTAGAATGGTTTGAACTTTTAAAAATTACATAGGCATGTTCTTTAAGTCTGCCTTGGGATAGCCAAGGTTTTCTGTCCTCAGAAGCATCTCATTAAGGGTTGTGAGAGAATTCTCTTCCTGGTTTTTTCATTTAGGTCTGTACTTAAGGGCCGGGTTTGATAATCTTGAGACAGACCACATTTTAACAAACTGATTCCGAGATCTTCCTATATCTAGAGTGATAAATACCCTATTTCTTGAATTCTACAAAGTCCATCTATCAAGTTAATATTGTGGTGTAGGGATAACACTGTATTGATAAAGTATATAAACAGTTCAGTAACTTTAAAAGATGAAAAAAGAATTAGAATAAGGTGCTTGTGAGATATTTAAAAAATCATTTATGTTAAGAATATGGCTTTAAATCAAACTGACTTAGGTTTAAATCCTGGCTCTATCATGGATGAGTGAACTCAAGTTATTTAACCTCCCTATGCTTCATATTTTTCATCTTTAAATTGGGTTGATGAGAACTATTTCACAGTTTTTTGAGAGGCTGAAAATGTTAGTGTATCATCAACATCATCATCATTGCTTTTCTCAGATCTGGGCTGGAGATTCAAAATTATTAATATACAGGTACTAGGTAAACAAAATGAGTAAGAATTTGGAATTTGCTACCCGGGCTTCAATCTTAGCTCTGCTACTTCCTAGCTATGTGACCTTGGATTTAACCTCTCAAGGCCTCAATTTTCTTCCTGGTAAATGGGAATAAAATAACACTGATTTATAATTGTTAATATTAGGATTAAATTAATGACTACATAACGATTAGCCTAATGCTTACTACATAGTAAATATTCAATAAATAATGGTAATTTTTCTTATTGTACTACGCTTATTTAAAAAATCTTTTTACTATTGTAAAATACACATAACGAAATTTATCATTTTAACCATTTTTAAGTGTACAATTGAGAAATATTAAGGACATTCACCTTAGACTCACTACCATCCATCTCCAGAATTTTTTTATTTATCTCAAACTGAAACTCTGTATGTATTAATTAAGAAGTCATTCTCCATTCTCCCTTTCCTCAGCCCCAAACAACCACCATTCTACTTTCTATCTCTATGAATTTGACAACTCTAGGTTCCTCATTTAAGTGGAATCATACAGTATTTATTCTTTCGTGTCTGGCTTTTCTTAGCATAATGTTTTCAAAGTTCTTCCATGTTGTAGCATGTACTAGAATTTCATTCTTTTTTTCAGGCTGAAATAACATTCTGATCTATATATTTACATTTTGTTTATCCATTCATCCACTAATGGACATTTGGGTTGCCTCTACCTTTTGGCTCTTGTGAATAATGCAACTATGAATGTTGATGTATACAAAACTTACTAAAATACAGCATCACAGAACATGAGAGAGAAGCAGTGAGATATAGGAAAAACTCTAGGGAACCCCAATAGTTAAAGGGTAGGCAAAGGAAGACTTGTTCCTTTAGGAAAGTTAGATGTTTTGAAGGGTTTGAAATAGAGGGAGGGTTTGCTGTAATCAGAACTTCCAAGCCCCTTTGAGAAGGATTTGCTATCCTCAGGTGCTTCCAATATACTTGGCACTGTGCTAAATCCATTACATTACACCTTTAATCGTACTTGCCATGCCAAAGAGTACCATCCCTATTAAGCAAATGAAGAAATCAAGCATCATTATGAAACTGCTATAATTCCACAGAGCTAGTAAGTAGTCAAACTAGCATTCCACCCCAGATCGGCCTTCTGCTAAAACCTGGGTTCAAAAGTAGTATGCTCTGTGCCAGTTCTGAACAAAGCAAAAACTCATTGTACATTCAGCCAAGACACAAGGATCCAGAAAAGTTAGTCCTTTAACTGTCTAATGGCCTTGACACATTAATACTCATATATTTTTAACTTGTCAAGGAAACCCAAACAACTCAGCATCTGATTCCCATCCCTGCCCTCCCCCCCACCGCCCCCTAATCTTTTCTTCTCTAAATTCAAGTTATGTTGTATGGATCACAGCATGGAAAAAACATACAAAGAATAGATCAGAGGCCGGAATTTTTCCTGACTATATCCCCTTCTGTTTCACAGTCTGTAAAACAAGACAACTCTAGTAAGAAAATCATTTATAATAGCATTAGCTGCCTTCTGAAAATATAATTCTTATAAATCAGATGTGTGGCATACCATACAATTTATCACATCCAGGGAAATTCCTAAAGTTCCATTTTCTTCACAGGTGAGTTCACTCTTGTCCAGTGGAAGACACATGAGCTACCCACACCATGCATATTTCCTTCTAGAAATACTTCACATGTGACAGATTTGTTAGTGACTTTTCAATAATTAAGGTGTTATAACAAGTTGAAAAGGCATTTCAAGAGACTCAATAGGCAAAAATAGTTCTTCTTTTATAAAATGGTTATGATACCAGCTATAAATCTTTAACAAGATTGAAGTGTCAATCAGACATGGTGATATATGTAAATCTGTTTTGCACACTATAAAAGTACCTTATATAAGGGCTTATTGTTATTACAGATGGACCTGTTCGACATTTGATGTTATAAACTTGAAAAGTACTTGGCATCAGAAAGCTCTTGATGTACCACGTTGAAATCTAAATTAAATTTTTAGCTTTTTCTTTTAGCATGCTTACAAACCCAGGAAATTGGCACGTGTGGTTGTGGGATTACAGGGGTAATACAAATGTGTGTTTCTCAACTATGCTACTACCACTATTTACATTTTGCTGCAGAGAATTTTTTTGTTGTGAGGGCTGTCCTGTGCATTTTTGGAAATTCAGAAGCATCACTGGCCTCTGCCTACCTCCACCCCTGTGTTATGATAATTAGAAAGTGTCTAGCTATTGCAATGTCCCCTGGGAGACAAAACTGCCTCAGATTGAGAACGACTGCTTGAGACAATGGAGTTGGAATGTCTGGCCTAGATCTTTCACTGTCATTTCTGCTTTATGGGGCAAACTCATTTCAATCCTTCTCCTTGACAAATCTGAGAAATTGAATTGAAGTTTCTATAGAGTGGCACTAAATTATATGGCTGACTGCTGAGGCTTCTAGGGGATTAGCCATACTTGGCTAAATTAGCATTTGGGATTATGTCAGCATGGAGACTCAGAAATGAGCAAAAATAAAAGCAAATGAGGTGGGGCTTTATTTCTCAGTTCAAAATGGGGTGTGTGTGTGTGTGTGTGTGTGTATAAGTGTGTGTTAAAAAAGACAAATACCCGACATTGCCCACATACAATTTTGCTTCACACACACACACACACACACACACACACACACACACACTCCAAAGTCCACAAGATCCTGTGCTCCCAACTTCTAGGTGAAACAATAAACATTTAGAACAAATCAGTCTTTTTTCTTCTTTTGTGAACAGAAAACTTCAAGTCCTCAACCTCTGAAGAGACCTTTTTCAAAGATTCTTACTGTTGCTATCTATTAAATAAGATACCAAAATCTTTAGACTTATCAGTTTCAGAGATATCTGACATATAAAATATGTGTCATATTTGGCGCTTTAGTCACATCTTTCCCTGATACACCACCAAGGACTCCATAGTTTAATTAAGCCTTCAAATATAGAGAGGGCAATAAAGGCATAAGGTAAGTGATCCACTCAAGGTAAAATGAATGGAAAATAATAGACTAGGAAGTGAACACCAGAGGGATTTTAAAGTCCCTTTTTCTAAATGTTTTTCTTTCCTCTCTCCTAAGTTCTTTATCCCATCATTTTGCTTCCCTGAGCTTATTACTGAGGACTCTGTCAACATACTCCTTGGCTCATTACAGATGCTCAAAAAAATCTCTATTATTCAATAAAAGAAAGACTCGAAACACAGTTACCAAGGGAACTTCCATTAAATTAGAACAACTTCTATTAAAGGTATTATTTGCCTTAGAAGAAATGGCATTGTGATTGTATGAAAGTAAAAGTGATGACTGACATCACTTTAAATTTATAGCCACAGATTTCGAATAGACGTTAAATAGTGTCTGGCAATCCTACTGTGTAGGATGTCCAATTTCCTGCTTTGTCCAACACAACAAGTTCAACTTCAGAAACTCCACAGACATATTTAGTGGACAATTAAATATTAAAATTAAAATCAAATTTATCAGCAGAGGTTGGCCCAGTACTGCTTAAAGCACATCATAGGAAATGTAGTCAATAATATTCTAATAATTATGTATGGTGCCAGGTGGGTACTAGACTTATTGTGGGCATCACTTCATATATCATATAAATGTCTAACCACTATACTGTACATCTTAAACTAATATAAAATAATATTGACTGTCAATTCTAATTGAAAACTTTTAAAAAATGAAAAAAATTTAAATGTCTGCTTTCGATGGAGCCTATTGACAAACAGAGGAACATGTGAAAACTGGTCAAAATCTCCACTGGTGCTTTAAAATTAACAGCTCTTGAGCCTCCACACACTGCCTTTTGAAAACAGATGCCATATCTTCCTTTCTTTTCAGATACTCCATAGTATACACACAAAAAAATCAGAAATTCATTGAGCTGGTTATGCTCTGTCTTCTCCATTCAACCTCATGTCAAGAAAATGGAAAAGAGACCAAGGGCAAGTATATCTTCTAATATCCTTGCCCAACCACGTGCACCACACATCATATGCAAACACTTGCAGAACTCTAGAAATTCAAGTATTTTGCACATTACGATAATCACAGATATTATACTTTGGACACTTGCAGTCTCTGGCAGTTGACAAAGCTTAAAACAATAGTAACGGCCTTCAGGCTTCCTTAATTATTATTTCTCCTGAGAATATTTAATAGGATTCATGTAATTCAATCAGACTTATTCATAGCAGCTTTGATGGAGATTCAAATGAGTACAGCCAATGACAAGGGAACTGGTAAATAAATACCTCCCACTTTGTTTCTCTGCTCTGTCACATTTGAACTATCGTAATTGCTCAATATCTCTATTCTCTGCTTCTACTTTGCTCCTTTCCCAACAAATCCCCTCCCCCAAATAGAGTGTGAACATTGCAGTTGGAGTGATATTTCTAAAATGTAAATTGAACCATGTTGCCTTTGTTTAAAACTTTTTGGAGCCATCTCAAAGTCTGGGCTCATCTGGCCCCTGCTTAAGCCATTCTCCCAATGTCCCAGTACACTCTTGCCTGTAAGTCTCCAGTCAGCCCAAGCTCTTACCTCAAAGCCTTCACAGGAGCAGCCCCCAGCCAGGGAAAGTTGGCCTGTCTCATTCTGCACATGTCTGCATTCGGATGGTGCTTCTTTAGACACGTTTTCCCCGGGGACTTTATCTACATAAGTCTCCCCCTCATTCTTCACCATAGTACCCCAAATACTTTCTTCATGTTTTGCAAAAGCTGTTTATGAGTAGTTGTGTTTACTTACATATTTCCTTGTATCTTCATTCAAAGACTGTGACAGGTTATGTTCATGTCACTGTCTGCTATAGAACAAGTTTCTAACTGTGCCTGATGTGGAGTAAGCACAATAAATGTTGTTTAAATGAATTAACATATATTGTTATAGAAAGAGGGTGACAGCTTTGAAGGGACACACTTACCCAAGAAGAGACCAAATGTAAGCCTTCTGCCCAATAGTTATATATATTCATTTTGTCCTCTTTGTCTTTTCTGCTCTGTCCTCCTGCCTTTTAATCAAGTTTAGAATTTACAAAAAGTCCAGGTTTTCCAATGTGGTAAGGCCCGAGTAAACCTTTGAATCAGTTCATCGCTTATGTTTCTTTCACAGATATTTGACCCCTATATATTTTAAGAGAAAACTAACTTGATTCATTTATAGTTGGTAGAAAATAGTTTGTCTAATTGCTCACATTTTTTTTTTGAAATCTAAACCTTTTTTTGCTGACACAGGAAGTCATATTTGTCAAGACTAGATGAACTTGAACCCAAAGAGGTTTGAATTCTACTGCAACCTCAAAAACCACAAAAATGAGAGATATTTGGGAAGTCGAATATGTCCTTGTGCCTCGTCAATAGGGCCTAACATTTTGTTCATCTTGAGAAGATTTGTGTGTTACCAGTTGCACCCCTTCTGTAGTTTCTTGGTACAGACATGTGATATAGTGTGGGGCCTCTGACTTCAGAAGGCAGTTTTCATAGCAACTCTTTTTAACCTTTTGAGTTTCTAATGTAACCTTTGAAAACAGCTAGTCCAAATTCCATCTTATCCCAGACCCACACAGACCTCCTCTGCATTATGTTCAGTTTGAGGACAAAGGAAGTTCAGGGAGGCACAATCAGCTAGATGTGATTCAGCCAAATGATTACAGCTGCTTTGCAAGCAACCATCCAGAATGCAGATTTTATTGTTGTTTTTGTTTTTCAAATGACTTTTAAATGACTTATGGATCTGTATCCTTTCATACCCCACCCCCCACCACCACCATCCCCAAAGCTGAGATAGAGGCTTAATCCTCCTGTGTGTTGTTCTACTCACTAAAATAAACTCTTGGACTTTTTACAGAGGACACCTCCTCATGAACTGGTTAATCCCCAGATACACAAAGACAACTATAGCCCTTAATTTATGTCAGTGAAGTACAGTATAATTTAATTGAATTACGTATGTGACAACTTTCAACTTTGAATGGGAGTTTTATGTAGGCAAAAACAGTGTAAGAGAAAAGACATCCAGCTCTGACTCTGGAATCAGACAGCTTTAGGGTTATATTTTAGCTCTTTCACATGTAAGTTATATTACCCTCACCTCAGTTTTCTCATCTAAAAAGCAGGACTAAGTAATAGAAACTTACATGACAGAGGGTTATTCTGAGGCTTTAAGACATTAATACAGATAAAATATTTAGCACATAGACTGGCATATCTAATATACTCAATAAATAGAAACCAGTTTCACTATTGCTCCATACCTCCTCCCCCTTCTAAATGGGAATAGGTAATAGCAGAGTTATATGAATTAGTACCTGGCTATTTGATTGGGATCAGTCATTAGGTAAGCACAGATGGCCATCCCTCAGTCTTGGCATGTATATACATCAAATTCCTGCTTCAGTAAATTGATGAGTGACTTCATGACATGAACCTTAGGGACTGCTTTCAAAGAAGCCAAACTGGATGTACTAAGTGTCTACTATTTTTAAAGTTTTATGTACTAGAATTTGAGACAAGAAACCAGTTAAAATTCAACTACATATGAAGGTGCTTTTCATCCAAAAACAAAATTTCTCATAAAATATACTGTTTAAAAGATATGAGAAAAAGGTGTTTCCAAATACAACTAGTGGGAATAGAAATTTGTGTAACTATTTTGAGAAATGGTTAAAAAATATTTATTGAATTTTAAAGCTTGTGCATCTCAAGACCTATCAATTCTACTTCTCTGTATTTAACACTAGGGAAATTCTTGCACCCAAGAAGATGTGTACAAAATGTTCAGAATGGTGTGGTTTAAAACTAAAAACAACCAAATGGTTCTTTCGCATTTAAGTGCAAGAAGTTAATTCCTATAAGGAGTGACCCTAAATAAATATTTCAACAGATTAATGATTTGATGTAGGGTTCATGGACAGCCTATGTGATGGGTCAGTGACCTGGTCTTTCATCTTGTGGCTCTGCCATCTTCTAGGACTTTAGAATCTTCTGCTAAATTCTTTGCATCTAGCTGGCACATGGAGAATGAGGCAGAACATGGAGGACTTCATGAGGTTTTAATTCATCCAGTCTGGAAGTATCATACATCACTTCTTTCCACAGTCCATTGGGCAGAACTCAGTAACCTAGGCATACCTAATTCATGATGTGGTCTAGATACAGGCTCAGGAAGAAAGGGAACCAGGGCTTTGATGAACAAGTGCCTAGTTTCCTACACAAATACTACAAGAATACTAAAAGAATTAGCCAATCTATATTTACTAGTAAATGAGCCTTCCAGGACATAGCGTGGAGAGAAAAAATAAGCAAGTAACATGTCACTGGATGGGTTCCTTAGGAAGCAGACTATGAGATGGAGTTTACTGTTCTGGGTACTTATTAATGAATATTCATGCTATTAACATTTGAAGCAGGATTGGGCAGAGGGAGAAGTTGAACTGTGATGCAAGCCCAACAGCAGCCTCAGTCACCTCATTAGAGATCTCAAATCTAGAGAGGTTATTCTGAGTTATCCCAGTTTGGGCCAACATGGCAAGACATTTATGGTCTTACATTGAACTTGCATAACTTTCACATTGGTATCAAATGGTATTGGTTGTTGGCTGCCTGTTCAAGGAGTGAGACCAAGGTCTGAGGTGCCTCTGTGCACTGAGAAAGTCCTGAAGGGGCCAAAGCTGAACCATCTGTTGACAGAATTCCTCCTGAGGCAGTGAGTCCTTCATTAAAGAAAGATTTGAGCAGAGCATCGGTGTCTACTACTTAGCTGAACAATATAGTCTATTATTACTGTAAAAAAAAAGACATTATTATTTCTGACTAAATTTCTATATAAATAAACCTAGATAGATAAAAAACTGGAAATTTTATATCATAATAAACAGGTATCAGGATTGTTGTTTCCTTTTGAGAAAAGGAGGCTGATGTGAGGATAAAGGTCAAAGAAAACCTCAACCATATCCATAATGTTTAATATTTTCAAACAGAAAAAACAAATTGATATTTTACTTACATAATAGGAATTTAATAAAATTGTATTTGAGATGTGCTTATTGTACAAGTATATGTGATATGGATACCAATTGAAAGAATATTCCATGAGGAACAAGCCTTCCATTTCAAAAGCATCACATTAAAATAGCTCTTATTTATTCAAGGATTGATCAACTTGCCTCCTCTCTTCCTCCCATATCTTTTTGGCCATTTTATTGCTCACTGACATCTCCATCAAAGGGTGACTGGGGTTGGGAGCACTGGGTGTGGAGAGGAGAGGAAGGAAACTAGAATTAGCAATTTCCATTACTTGCTACCAACTCTGGTAAATAGGTTTAGTGATAAAAATGCTGAAAATCAGGTATTTGGATTATCTGAGACTGTCAACCATCCATGTTACACCCTCTTTCCATTAGCACAGACCCATGAGAATTGGCCATGATTGCATTTGCAGTGATGGTGACTGCAACAAGATTGTTTTCAATGATTATGTGGTTCTGATTAAACTAACTATTTTTCTTTTTCAAACGGCACATCTTAACAGGACATTTTGAGGAAAGAGACATTTTCTATTGTATTCTCATCCATTATACATCTACGCATTTTCAGGATGAGATAGTTAATCTAGATAGACCAAGACAATTTCTTTGGATTTGAAAGAGCACTTTATTTTTTGTTTTGGTCCAGTAATAGAATAGAGTAGTTTGTTTGAGATCTCCAGGTAACAAGAAGGCACATGAAACACAATCAATGAAACACACAATAAATATTTGTTAAATTTAATGAAATTAAATATTTTTATAATGCCGGTGTTTTAAAAATTCTAGTGTTATGAAGAAAATTTATCACTCCAAGATTCTTTGTCTATGTCATTATTTGTAAAATCACTGGGTTTCTGTGAAGGTCAAAGTGAAAAAGCACGTAAAATGAATAGCACAATGCCTGGGACATAGCGAGTCCCTAATAAAAGGAAATTATCCTCAAGTCTCAGCTATCCCTCTAATAAAACCCACTCTGTTTTTCTCTTTTTCTAAGGAAAAACACGCATTGTAAAATAAGTGTTTTTCAAAGACAACTTGAAGATGTATGGGAATTCCAAAAGCTGAAAATTCCATGAGTTCATACCAGTTTTCACTAATTCCACTGATCTAAAGAAAAAAGGAGAGAGTCAGCTGCATGCCCAAACTCATTTGTGATGATTTCTTCCATCCTATCCTTCCTGCCTTTCTGGGGGTATTTGTGCCTGTAAAAAGCATTGAAGTTGTCAGGAGCAGAGTTAGCTTTCAAGATTGGAATGTCGGAATAGAGTCTTTTCCTCACACAAGAAGGGGCTTGGTTGGGTAAGAAATTCCAGGTCTGAAAGGAGACAGTGCTGGGGTATAGAAATGGATACAGATAAACAGCACAAATACCTTGGGAGAGTGATAGATCAAGAGAGCTGAAAATAGGGCAGGAACAAGATCATGAAGCAAGATGAGACGAGAAACCAAAAGACCTTGTCTACAAACTTGAATGTGTGTTGCAACCAGAGGCTGCCTATATCCTAAAAAGTTCCAAATTACATAATTGTAATGTATAATGGGCATTTTCTCATAACAAAAGGCTGTTTGTTTTCCCCTTTATGGCTAAAGCAAAAAGCATGAGTTGTAGCCCCATTAGGAAACAGAAAGTGTTTTCATGAGAGCTGGGATATTATAGGTGAGTCAGACTGAAATCATTATTAAACTGAGTTAATTTTACATAGAGCAAACCCTTACTTCCAAAGATGTTGAAGGACAAGCTAGGGACATGTGTTATCTTTTGTTGTGAAATGGTCATTAAATAATATTTAACTGGACAGAGAACCAAAGAAAAGGGTCTTATTCCTTACTAGAATGAAAGCTCCAAGAGGGCTTGTTTGTTTTGTTCACTGTTCTTAGCTTCTCGATAAATATCTGTTGAATTCATTAACCAACCAGCTGTGAGGCCTTGGAAAGGAACTAGATCATCTATAAGACTATTTCCTCAAATGTGAAATGGGGGGATTGGATTAGATGTTCTTTAAGCTTATCTTAGTTTTAAAATTTTATGGTTCTATCAGAAACTACATATGAAAAAATGTTAGTTATTTTTTTTTATCTCCATCACTCATGTCAATCTTTATTCAATGCCTTTGTGATCTATTCTAATATGATTAGGCTTAGAAAAGTACCACTGATCGGATACAAGATTCTTTCAGTAGTTCTAAGATAGATCTTATTTATTTTTAAAGAGTTATTTGCTTATTTGAATATATATTAGAAAAATACAATTAGTTTCTCAACATGATTTATAATGCTGTAGTGTTTCATTTTCAAATAAATTTAAGTTACAAATAAGTCAACTTAAAGAAAATATTTTAAGTAAACAATAATGCAAGTGGTTCACAGCAAAAATCACAAAGGTGGCATGCAAGCAACTGCTGTTTTGGAGACAGATATCTCTATCCATACTTATGGCATATATCTTAAAGTCTAATTTTGACTACTCCTTTCAAAGGGAATAAATCACGCATAAAGTAACCATAACATTTAGCTGGCGCCCTTTTGCACTATATCCCTATTTGTGGTACTATAACTGCCTCAGTTGTACTTTAAACATATATACTTGTTCTGCTTCTGACCATGAAGGACTAACTGCTGTTGAAGAGACCACCCACAATAAATAATTAGAAAACTGAAAAAACAAAACAAAACATGAAAACATTGTTTTCAGACAGTGGACAAAGGCGGTACAAGGCTTTGATCACTGAGAAAAAAGAGGTGATAATAGACCAGACTTTTTACCTGGAGATACAGTTCCTCTTTGTTCCTGGAGGATACATTTCTAAACCCCCAAGTTATGTATGAAACTGCAGATAGTACCAATCTCTCTATACAACATGTTTCTCTTATACATACATACATATGATAAAGTTTAAATTATAAATTAGGTACAATAAGAGATTAGCAATGGTAACTAATAATAAAATAGAACAATTATTATACTGCAATAAAAGTTACATAAACAGCTTTTGGTCCATTATTAAGTAAAACAAGGGTTATTGAACACAAGCACTGCGATACTGTATCAGTTGATCTGATAACCGAGATGGCTAAGTGACTAAAGGGCAGGTAGTGTATACAGTATGAGTACAGGACAAAGAGATAATTCATGTTCTGATTGAGACAGAGCAGAACAGTGAGAGATTTCATCACCCTACTCAGAATGGTATGCAATTTAAAACTTATGAATTTTTTATTTCTGGAATTTTCCATTTAATATTTTCAGACTATGGTTGACAGCAGGTGACTGAAACTGCAGGTGTAAAACCATAGATGAGGTGGGATTACTGTACTTTTCAGACTGCCAATCAGGAATAAAACCTCCAGGGAATAAAACAGAGGGATTTGCTGAGTGTAGGAAATATAGATCAAAGGCAGAGATTCATAAAGCAGAATATTATAAATCTATGAGATATGTAGAAAAAAGACTTCGATATATGCTCTTTTTTTTTTTTTTTTTTTTTGGCTGATATTAAGCTGTATAGGATAAAACTTCACAAGGCAAAGAACAACTACTGGGGAAAAAATAGTGACTGAAGAACTATAAACTGAACAATTACCATATCACACATTGGGCTGAGATATATTTAAGTTCTAGCCAGCCAGAGTAAAGAAACATCACCGAATTGATGCAGTATTTAGTAGAGACCCAAGAATGTCCATGCCTCAGTTGTGAAGAATAATTATCACTAGTATAAAAACTCCTTTATACCTTCTTTAACAAATCTTAAAAACAAGTCTCAAAATTATCAAATTAATCCACATAAAATTTAACTGCTTGCTCAATCAAAGAGCAACACTCTTTAAAGGAACATAATAAAATCTAGACATTCAACAATATAACTTCAGCTAGGCTCAGCATCCAGTCAAAAATCACTAGACATGAAAATGAGTAGGAAAAAAATGTTTTCTCCATAACCAGGAGAAAAATCAATCAACAGAACTAGACTCAAAAGTGAAAGAAATGATGGAATTAGAAGATAAGGACTTTAACATAGCTACTCTAAGTAGTTTAAGCATTTATTTTGAAAAAATGAATGCAGAAAGAGGAAAACTTTTAAAAAATAAAACTTCTAAAATAGAAAAATATAATATTTGAATGAACAATTCAGCAAATGGTTATAAGAGCAGTTTGATGTTGCAGAAGAAAAAAGTCAGAAAACTTGAACAGAACATAGAAGGGAAAATAATCTTTTCAAATGTTGATTCTATAACAATCAGATGTTTGTATTAAAAAATATCAACTTTCAACCCTACTTCTTACCACATATAAAAATAAACTAGAAACAGATCATAGAATTAAATATAAAATCAAAACAATAAAACTGTATGCCTTTGTGTAGGCAAAGATTATTTAGGAAACCAAAAGTACTAACCAATAAAATTAAAAAATTGATAAATTGGACTTCATCAAAAGTAAAAACTTTTGCTACTAAAAAGATACCTTTAGTAAAAAAAAAAAAAAAGTCAACCCAGAATATAAAAGAGCTCTTATAACTCAATAATAAGACAAACCACTTTTAAAAATGAACAAAAGATTTGAACATATAATTCACAAAAGAAAAGAGGGACCGATAAACACTAAAAGATAACTTCGCATCCTAGTCACCACAGCAATGGAATTTTAAATCAAAACAGACACCACTCTCTACCTGCTCAGATAGTTGAAATGAAAAAGACTGAAGGATGTAGATCTGGAAATGTCACACATTACTATGGAAGTGTGAAATGGCATAAATATTTTAGAACACAGTTTAGTAGTTTCTTATAAAATTAAAGATAAACTTACCATATAACCCATCAATTCATCTCCTAAACATGAACCTAAGAAAAATAAGAACATATGTCTACACAGACTGATTATATATCATGCATGCATGTTTGTTGTATACAATATGAATCAATCTCAAAAACATTTTGCTAAGCTCAAGTAGCCAAACACAAAAGAGTAGATAACACATGATTCCATTTGTATGTAGATCTAAAACAGATACAGCTAATCTAAATTGATAGAAATGTTGAGGGCAGCTGGAGTTGGGTTGGGAGGTTGTATGGGCAGCAGAAGAAGAGAATATTTTAGTGTGCTGAAAATTTTGTTTTGATTTCTGTGATAATTACACGTATTTATGCACATAGAACAACATTAAATGTACATTTTAAATGAATACATTTATTTTTATATATAAATTATTCTTCAATACTTTTATATGTATATTTACACATTCATCAGGTACAGTTATAGATTTCCACCTATATATCTTTCATATCATGTATCTTTCTGATATTTCTTTTATACCAGATTTATGTATATATGTATATTCTTTTCTACTCCTTTAAGTTTCAGCCACTGCCCCCATCATGTTGTATGACCAACACACAGAAAATAAGAGATAGCTGTTGTCACGTCTATAAATACCTTCAGTTGCACACCCACACACAAAAAAACCTTTACAGACTGTTTCCAATTAGATAGCATACCTGTGAAATGTTTGTAGTACACAAATTGCGACCCACAAATTTACGATCTCCTAGTTCATATTAATAATGGTTATGCTAATTATCCCTTATGCAGATCTTTAACACTTCTCTTCTAACACAAGAAACTAAGAATGTTGTTATCTCAAGTCTCTTCTGAATTTCACGCATAGGTGAAGGGAGGTAGGAAGAGGATGGAGTAAGATCCAACACACTTTTCATCATCTGAAAACCTGTATTGACGAAAGGTAATACAGACAGAGGATTTTGTTGAGAAAAACATCAGATTTTTGATTTCCGTTCATGATCCAGATGCCAAAAGTGTGTCACTTTGGGTAATAGCATCCAGGAATAATTCAGTCCAATAGTCTTTGTAGAATGATGGACAAAATGAATGTCAAGAACATTGAACAGCCAGAGAATGAAAGTATGTTGTCAGCTAGCAACAGTAAGAGAATCTTAACAGATGTAATTTATAGCATTACTGTTGATGAAGTTAGTAACCTTTAGCAAGAGACAAAGAATCAATAGCCGCCTGAGAGTATGCAGCTACAGAAATTTAAGTGGGAATTGACCAGGAAGTCAGGTGAAAGAGGTGCCAGTAGAATATTTAAACCAGATAAAAACAAAATTAAGCTTAATTATAAATAAGTAACCAAAATAGTGGCATTAGAATATTGATTTCTTCAATTTCTAGAAAAACAGAATCAATGTTTATTAAAAGTAGAGCAAATTTAGAGAATTATACATTAATGGATTCATAGAAAGGACTTTTGGGTATTTAAACTCTGGCTTTGAAAGTGCAGAATGGGAAAAATATATTTTAAAAATCCAATGCACGCCCTTCTGTTTATCAGTGCACCATCTATTTCTCTGCTTAGATTTTATGGTGCTATTGTTGAAATGCTTATCAAACAGCCTACTCATTTGGACCATGGTATATTGATATACAGAGTTAATCAACAGATTAGATAAGTGACAAAGCCTCAGGGAAGCAGCACATTAGAGCTCAACTTCAACACAATGAGCTGTTAAAACCTTTGGGATGTACAACTGTTAAAATGAGGAGGCCATATTGCTCAGTGAATTCTATGAGATTTAATGAGAATTTCAGAGTAAACTTATTTTTAAGATGTGTAGGAAGCTTAATAATTCAAAATACTTTTTCTATTTCAAAACAAGTCATCCCACCACATCTTTTCATTCGACACTGATCAGTTTGCTTAATGAATTATGAAGGGAAAGGATTCACTACAAGTAGAATGATCCTTCTTATATTTATATTTTGCATTTAAAACTCCTTCCTAGTCTCTTACAATTCTATATTATCTCTGCTGTCATACTTAAGTGTATCTTTTGGCTTCAGAAAATTTGAAGGTTTTTAGGATGCTTGCTTTTTATAGTACAAAACACATCTACAAATAAGCAAAGGGCTCAGCAAAAATATAAAATGCTATCGAACTGACATAATTATCAGGTAATTTTGAGTAACTTTAATACTTAGTGTAGCAAAGGAAATATATTATATCCTCAGACATTCCATATTCTTGTTTCAAAATGCTTCTTTAAAAAGTGATACTAAAATAAACCCTGTGATTTATAACTTTTTGCCGTTTATTCCTTTACCTACCTTTACAAGTATATCAACTTATAGAACTGAAAAAAGTAGAGAGCAAATAGAGTAAATAGTATCTTGTATTTTAAAAAATAGTAAGTATTTCATTTTGGATTCAAGGTCCAAAGACAGTAGGACCTAACTTTGAATAATTGAGTAACATAGAAAGCTTTCTCACTTTTTATTGTCTTATTCGGAAACCACGAATTAAACATTGCATTCAAATTAAATGAAATTAAGAACAACTTTTATATTATTTTTAGGATAATATAATTATATTATTATTTAGGATACTTGATATTATATTGTAACAGTGATGTTTTCACTTGGGAAGATCTAAATGAGGGTTCGAATGCTCTGTTATGCATACTAGCTCTTTCAGTGAGATCAACTCTCTAGTTAGCTGCCTACATTTGTCATAGTAATAATAGCAACCACAACAACAACTTTCTTCTCTGTTCAAGTCACTGCTCTAAGTCCTTTCCATGTAACTCACTGAACTCTCTGAATAATCTTATGCATTAGTTAGCATCTTCTCCATTTTGCTATTGAAAAAAGTAAAGCGCAAAGAATAATTAACTTGCCCAAGATCACAGAGCTTAGGAAGAAATGGAACAGGTTTGAGTTTTATACAAACATCCTTAAATGCCTAAGGAATGAAACAGGAATAGGTCCATGAAGCAGCATCTGTAGATGTCCTTCGGCTCAAAATAATGATCAGGTTGAATTAGCAAACACATAATCAGTTGATGGTAAGGTGGGGTCAATATCCTTCTATGACTAATTGTAGAACTGAAAAAATCTCTCTTACAGTTAATCAACATGAAATTTGTGTTAAAGAAGGAAAAAATTCCCAAAGTAGGGCAGGGTACCATCTGAAATATAAGAAGAACATTTTAGAATTGTTTTCTGGTGATACTTCTCATTGCTAAAAAGTGGTCTCCATCAAAAAGCAGTTTTAAAAAATCACCAACAGTGTGTGGCTTACTAAATGGTGAGCTGGTCAAAGATGATGGATTTTATGGTCAGTTTTTATGGAGTGCGGTATAGTGAATGTTTGCTGAGCAGGCACTGAGACTGGTGCTTTACATGTGGCATGGAATGTAAGGTCAGGAATTATTTCTATTTTCACAGATTTAGAAACTGAGGTTCAAAATGTGCTAAAGGTCAGACATGTTGGGATTCATCTTGTGGTCTATCTGATGAAAAATGCTCTCACTTTTTCTACTATCCTAAGCTTTGAATCTCGCAAAAGTCCTAAATATAAATACAAAATCATTGTCCAAGATGAATTTCAACTGTCAGCTCATCTGCTGAAGTAGATATTGTGGCTTTGGAAAAGGAAATCACTGGCTAGTCTTTCACCCTATTTTAATTTCTTCTCTTTAAACTTACACATGAGAAGATGACTTCAAAATTTTCATGTTTGCAAATAAATTAAATCTGGCAATATCAGATGAGCTATATTTTCCAAACGAACAAGGTGTGGCAGATGTGAGAAAATAACCTTATTTTGATCTTGAGCTGGGAGATGCTTAAAGGCATGTGTGAAAAGCCTAGGGGGAATAGTCACTATTTTTTCACCAATTCAACTGAATTTCTATTGCCTAATCATTTTCTTATCAGCGAATATTATATATTTACACAGGTGCTTCTTCAATTTAATTGTTCAGAAGCAGTCACTGGAAGCAAAGCTGTGTGACTCAGCTTTGGTGATGCAGTCCAGCTGGGACCTGACAGGTAAATAATTACCACTAATCAAAGCCTAAACGAATTCAGGTTCTTCAAAGTCAGATGAGGGAAAGGGGGTAGAGGTTATAAATGAACTGTTAGGAATATCAGGAGAAATAAGAGCTAGACAGTCTAGTCTTAGATGAAAATAACAAAAAGAAGAGTTAACAATAGTTAAGACCTTGGCTGCCACACGTGTTATAGCATAAAGACCTGCTGAGGCTCTGTTATTCCCCATTCAAGCATAATTAGCTTGTAGATCCTAGGAGCCTGTCTGTAAAACTGAGTCAGATGATGAACTAGGTTTTCTTTCAGTCCTTACATGGTATAATCTCATAATTTCATTATGCAGAATTCTTGACATAAAGAGGGGAAAAAATCAATCCTTTGCTTCTGTGTCAGTAAGTATTATTTAAAACAAACATTAAAAATGAACACATTTGCTCATTAAGAGCAAGCCATATGCTCTGAGTGCTTAGTAAATGAACAGACTTAGGTGGGAGGCTATCCATTGTGTAGGGATGAGTGGCTTTCAGTAGAGATTTCCATGTTATTATGAAAGATACTTTCCCCAAGGTCCAAGCTCCTACATGATGTATTCATGAGCTCTGAGGACATTTGTTGGAAAGTTAGCCTGTAATGGCTGTATAAAGCCTTTCAGCCTTTTTTGCAGGTCATTTTTCAGTTTCCTGGTAATGAACAAAACAGATCTGATAATTTTCAATAACATGCTCAGGAAATATGTGGTGAAGGTCTATAGCTTTCAAGCAGTTGACATAGAAATCTAGTTTAATCAGTGGTGAGAGCCATGCCTAAAGACACTTTCTGTGTTTTGGGACCAGCAAAGATGGCTGAGTTAGCCACAACAAGGCCATATTTTGACTGGTTTTCATCAATTTGGCTTCGTCTACCTCTTGTAAAAGCATTTGACATCAAAGCAGAAGAAGAAATTTTTAATTGTAATTCAGAGTACTCTCTTATTTTTTCATAAAATGTGAGTTGGAGGATTTACCTTTTGGTTTAGCTCTTGGCTAGAAGTAAGAGTCCAACATCAGGGGAAAATATTAATTGACCACTTGCATTTCTCTTCTTTACTCTGAAATTGCGATGACACCCTTTCACCCTGAGCAGATTTTCCACCGTGACTTTGAATGTGAGGTTTTGGGAGAAACACATGCTCTCTTTTGTCAGAACAAGTACCCCAAATATCACAACTCCAAAGAAAAATACCAACATCTTAAAGAAATGGTTCTGACTGAGGTCTTCCAAGAGGCAATGCTATGTGCTGACTCAGGGAAGCTTAGGGCAACATGCTGAAAACATTTGCGGGCCTGAAAAATAACTGGTTTAATAATTCAAGATGCTTTTGTAAGTTACAAAAAAAAAATACATAAAAACAAATAGACCTCCCTTCCCAAAGTACTGTGGTAGATTAAGCTACTCCTAAAATGAAAAAAAAAAAAAAAAAATGGAGACTGCAATCAAATGCAAATTCAGCTTTGTGAAACTTCTAAACAATTGACAAAGAACCTCACCACCCCACACCCAACATGGGCAAAAGAAAATATCTGTTTCATGAGTCAAACTGTTTAGATTAAAAGTGAAATATTTAGTCAAACCCCAGATGTATTTTCATTTGAGTGTCATATCTCAGTGTTTCCATAGGGATTTTCCAAGTGTTTCATATTCCTGGATGATTTTAGACTTTTTTTTTTTTTTTTTTGTATGATACACAGCAGACACTAGGTTATATACCAATGTTTCCTAATCTCAGCACTAACACTTTGGGCTCGATAATTCTTTGCTGAGAGGGCTGTCTGCATGTTGTAGGATGTTTCAGAGCATCCTTAGCCACTGCTCGATAGATGCCAGTAGCACTCACTCAGTTGTGACAACTGATAATGTCTCCAGACATTGCTAAATATCCCCTGGGGTAGCAAAATTGCCACCAGTTAAGAACATACTTACTTTTATTACTTCAGTCCTAAATATGTACTATAAGATAGGTGCTCTTATGATCCTCCTTTTTCTTGATCATTTATAAATAAAGAGAATGTGGCTTAGAGTGCATTCCATGATTTGTTCAGTTTCATACTATATTAGGTGGAAAAGGAAAGACTTCAACTGGATCCGTGAAGCTTATACTCTCTATCTGGTATTTGAGTTGAACAATACTATAGGTGCTTTCTTTATAGTCTAATATTTCCAAAAATACAGGAATAAATAATTGAATACTTTCTTGAGAGTCACAAAATGACTGTATTCAATTTTCCCCCTGTTCAAAGATGTTCATTGTAAGACAAGGAAGGACCACACAGTTGGTCATACTTGAATATAGGTAGTTGAACTATATATATTTGCTTCCATTTGCTCCTCAGCACTCACTAGTTATTCTGTCTGGTTACTTGAATGGATATATAATGCTAAAGAGATTATAAGATTCACCACAAAGCAGACTGCCATAACACTGTTTGGTAATAACTACACTATGACAGTGGAAAAAGAATAAAATTTGGGATTTAGACACACCTAGGGTTTTCTGCTCACTAGCTCTAGAAATTTTGGGGAATTGATTAATGTCCTTTAGCTTCTGATTCCTTATCTGAAAAAGAAAGATAATCATGCCTATTTTGTAAGGTGATTATAAAAAGAAGTTAATACATTTAAAACCCAGACATAGAACTTGGTATGTAATAGGCATACAATATATGGCAACCATTATTATGATTCATTTAATGGTTGTGAGATATAAAAGAAAACTTAATTTTCATTAGGGACTTGGTGAGGAAGAGGAACTTGATAATATTTATTGAGCTTTACTATATACAAACCACTGTGCCAAGTGCTTTATCTGAATTATTTAATTTCATTTATGAAGTTCATTGTCTGATGGTTATATTGGGTACACCTTCTTTGCTTTGTTTACTAATCTGTTATTTGTCACCCTCACTTACAGGAGAGCAAGAAACATGTCTATTTAGTTCACTGTTCTAGACATAGTGCTCATACCGCAATCAATATTGGTTGAATTAATAAACTAGTTAAAGAAGAAAGATCATCCAAGGAAGGATCTTTGACTCTCTCCTTCTACCAAGCACTCTTGATTCTTTCATGGCTACATTTTTGAAATTCATTTATTTCTCATCATTTCTACAGCCACTAGCCTACTCCTGACTCTCACTGAATCTGGATTATTGTAGCCACATCATAACCCCCATGTTGTTTCTAGCCTCCTCTCCCTCTTACCCAGGCTCTTTGCCACAAGAATCTTCCTCATTCACCTCCATCAATGAATTATTATCATTGACCAGGTCTAGGTCATTATCTTCAATTTAAAATCAAGCCTTTTATAAATGATCCTAGTTTACCCTAATCCACCTCACTTTTTGCCATTCATTAATGTTATCATCTATTCCAAGCAGACCATTATCAACTTGAACATTTTGGTATATAAACTTGAAGATCATTCCACCATTTATCTAGCATATACCTTTACTTTATTGAGTACCTCCTTTGTTCCAGGCACTATATACTACATGTGCTATAACATGAAATTTGATTCCTGTTCTTTTGAGCTTAAATGTAGTTAAAGAGAAAAACACCAAAACAATTGCATTCAATATTGATTGATTTTAAAAGGTTATACAGAGTGCCAGATAGGCACCTGGAAGTGTCTACTCCCCATACTTGGGAGGTCAGAGAATTCCTAAGAGAGGGAGGACATAACCTGACATCTGGCACCCGGAAAAGAAAGAGAGCTTTGCTAGAAAAAGATTATGTGCAAACCCTCCAGAAGAAAGAATAGGGCTCATTTGATGAACTGAAAATAGTTGAGAATATTTGGAGGGTAGAGTGTGAAGGACGTAGAGAAGAGGAAGAGATGAGATATGGTTTGAGAGATGAGTGGCAATCACTGATGTGGGTTTGTAATACATTTGAACCCTACTCTCAAGATATTGAAGAATCACAAAGGAATTTTAAGTCTGTTAATAGAAATGTTACTTGAGACTCTAAAAGTGGGTGGCACTGCCAGGGGCACCTAAATCAAATAAGTTATCATTTCTTCCTTATAAAATGTATCTGCATAAAGCAAATTCATTTCCTGGCAGAAAAGGGGAATGCCAACTCCAGTGTAGCAAACTGATTCATCATAGGAGTCTGGAAGAGATCTCGAAAACCGATATTCATGTCTTCCTTGAGTTTTGTTGACTACCTCAGTGCTTCTCTATGCTTCAGTTTCCTTATCTCTTAAATAATGAAAATTGATATATCTATATGATTCCTCCAAACCTCTCCCAGATCCTTCCTCCTCTGAATCCTAGCCGTTTACAGATGGTCATTATAAAGCTAAAAATATGCTGGAATGAACAATCTGAGGAGCTTACTAAAATAATTGAAACCCATGCCTCATCCTCTGAAATATGGGTATTGTAGTTATGAGGTAGGAACATTAAAAAATAAAGTGCCCCAAGTAAATCTCATGTACTGGTTCTCAGACCAAACTTATAAAAAGTCCTGTGATAGAAAGATGAAAATAGAAAATGGGGTTGCCCATTCTCCTCTGGAATTGGCCCCTGTATAGTTAATAAAAAAGAGTCCCATGTATCTAATTATATCTTTAGAATGTAGAAGCCAAATCAGAAGAGGTCGCTTCATGGAGTTGAAATGGGTAGAATAAGTATCACCCCTCATTGATTTCGTGTTGTGTGCCCTGCCCTGTGCCATGTATTTGACACAAATTAGATCACTTAATTGTTACAACCAGAGGGGCAGCATCACCAGATTCCAATATCAAGGTGTTAAAGTATGAAGAAGGGGTCCTGTGGCACTTGTGGGTGAGGAATAGGCATCACAAATGGTGACAGACTGGGGTTATCTTTTCTAGTTACCCATCATCAGGTCGTTGATATTTCAACCATGTATAGAACACATTTTCCCTTTGCTTTGGTGTTGGTTTCCCAACATTTTAAAATTTGAACCAAAACAACCGTCTTGTCAATATATTATCATGATATATGATTGAAAATATGCCACTCTTTGAGGATGTGCTCAAGGAAATCAACTTCCCATCTCCTCCTTGGCTTTCAGATATGCCATGAAGTAGGTAAGATGAAAATGAAATGCATCAAAGAATTTATCTATGGAGATCTTTGCAGGAAATAATCCATCAACCTTCGAAATAGTTAGTCAGGCTCTTAAACCAGGGTGACTGCCTGTATACAAAATTATAATTAATATCGAATTAGAACAAAGAAATGGAACAAAGAAATGGAACACAAGGAGAATTTGATTTCAAAAGCTAAGTGTGGACTCAGAATTAACCAAGGATATAGGTGTTCTGAGATTAAGAACTGTTCCTTGTTATTACTACCAAATTCTTCTTAGCATAGAGGAAGATGACATAGTTGCAGAAATATTCTGGGTGTACAAGCTTTAAAGTAATACTTGCTATGAGTTTTAGTCTAAGGTCACTATACATCCTTTCATTGTGAAGGTTAGTTCCAGAGGAAACTTACTTATCTCCAGTACTAATTACTTTGCCACTGTAGCTCCTGTGGAGGGGGGTGGAAAAAGTGCTCTCATTTTAGATGACAAGATGGCCTACTGGGGCAAAATGGACTTTAGAAACATGTAGACCTGGATTTAAATCCATGCTCCAATACTTTCTAGTTGTGTGTCTTGGCAATTTGCAAAATTTCTCTGACCCAGTGCTTCCTCATCTGTAATGGGAACAATAAACAATTCTTTGAAGGTATACCATAAAAACAAGAGGTAACAGGTATAATACACCTAAGACATGGACTGGCAAAGAAAGGCATTCCATAGACAGTAACTATGATAATTGAGTGACATTTGAGTGAATTTGTGTCCCTGAGCTGAACAACAAATAGCACCCTTCCCTCAACAAAGGAATCTGTTAAAAATGCATTTCTGAACCTGCAGAGCTTTGCATTGTTCTATAGACACCCTCAAGACTCTGCCAAAATTAGGCTTCCACTTTTAACAATCTCCACTATAGAACAGAAATATGTGGGGTGTACACTTGCTATGACTTTTAGCAGGCATTGTTCTATACAGGGATTTTCAACTTTCTTATTTCCAAAAATTCTAAGAAAACATGTTTTAATACTCTTGTATATCAAACAGGTGATATTTATTAAATAAGAAACTTATTTTCCAACTCTTTATTACTCTAATGCATAAATAATTTGCTCACATAGGTTTTGAATTGACATCATTCATTCTTCAGTAAATATTCATAGACTACAATGGGTTGTTAAATGCTAGGGATACAATGCTGAGTAAGACTTGGTCCCTGCTCACAGTTTAATTTGGACAGACAAGTAAAAGGACTGAAAGATGAATGAGAGATAACCAAGGAAAGAGACACAAGAAGAATGCTTTAGGCAAAGGGAACAACAAGTGCAGGGCTTTGAGGTGAGAGAACCGATAATTCCATAAAGAAAAGATTTTTGGTATAGCTGAAGCATGACCTTCCTTCCCTACATAGTTAGTCCTGTAATGCCTCATGTTGGTCAAGTGTTTAATTTCAGTTATAGTTACTGTACATTTCTCCCAGATCACGGGTGCTTTCACTGACTCCTACAGATTTATAGAATCCCAAATGAAAAGAATAAAGGGCTTTAGGCCAACAAATCCAAGCTGAATTCCCAATTCCACAGCTGAATGTCTACATAAACTTAGGCAGGTCGCATGTCATCTTTGAGCCTCAATTTTGATATCTGTTAATGGAAGCATAATAACTACTTTGTCGAGTAGTTGTGACCATTAATTATAGTGATGATTTGATTAAAGTACCTAAGATACACCATGACACATGGTTGGCACTCAATAAATCATAGCCATTAGCCATCAGTGACAGCAGAAATCTTTAAATTTTCACCTGGCGAACACTAATAAAGTGCCTGTGGTCGAAGACCAGATATATCAAATTTAAAGTTCTATGTTTTGAAAACTAAAACCCTCCCATTAATAATAATCATTCAATAATACTAGTGTTGAATACTTATTCTGAGCTAAACTCTATAGGAAGCATTTAACTTAAATTCTTAATTAACTCTTGCAACAAGCCTATGAAGTCATTTGCATTTCATGAAACACTGCTTTCATTTTCTACAAAAAAGGAAAAAAGTTCATAAAACTCAAATATATTTTGACATTTTAGATCAAAGTTAAACAGGTTTATTTCCTTCAGAACTTCAGAGGGATTTTATTCTGACAACATACATTATCAAATCCAAGATAGAGGAAAATAATCTAAAGAGTTTTCCAAATGTATTTGAACACTAAGTTCCTTTTTAGTTGGATGCATATTAAAATATCTTTAAAATATGTTTTGTGAAAGGCTGAAATAAGAATTATCAGCTCAATTTTATGCCTGAGAAAAGTGAGACTCAGAAAACTTAAGTAACTTGCTTATTGTCATATAGTTTGCAAGGAAGATGGGCCATGATTTGATTCCATGTTTTCTTAACTCCAGGAAAAAAACCCACACTCTTGGACATTGGACAATTATTTTCAGCATTGCCCCAATTCTTGGAAACTCTTTAGGCTAAAAAAAAAAAACATAGGCTGCTGCACTAAGCTCTGACTATTCTCGATAGAATGGGCTTCTGAACAAAAGCAAAGAAACCTTAAGGTATCTGGACAGAAGTCAGAAGTCTGAACCTGAAAGGATGGCAGTCACTCCCTGTGCTGGGAAAAGGCAAAAAATAAAAATAAAAAATAAAAATAAATAACCCAGGAACAATTCTTTCCTACTGTAGAGAGTGGCTAAGCCTCGGACACAGAGCCCATCTATCCATCTACTATTACTGCTTCTGACTGTGCCCCAGATGAATGCTTCCCTCCCGTCCCATCGCTGCCAGAGTTCGTGCCTCACCTACATGGCCCAATTCTTCTTTATACTTCTGGGTATTTTAGTGGCGGTTAGTGACAGCTCACACCTGGCTGTTCCCTCAGCAAAGGCACTTGCAGCCACTACTGAGCATATTGCTAAAGTAAATAACTCACTTAGCCCAAACCTAATAATCCCTCTACAAAACTCAGAGACTATGAAAAAGAATTACCCCATCCAGTTCCTTAGGCATCATGGGAACAGGCAAGACTTTCATTGACTCCGGCAGTCCATATGTTTGAAGGTCAAACAACACCTGGGTATTTCTTTGAAATAAACTAATTGAGCCTGGATGATTTAGAGTCAGTCTTGCTGAAAGGCTCTTTGGGTCACCAATGGTAAGGCAAGACCTGCTTTTCAAAACTCTGGGTACTCCAACCCCAGCTTTGTCAAATGGCAATGAATATTTGATGTTCAAAGATTAAGACTTGGACCAAACTGAGTAAAAAGAAAAAGAATAGGTTGCTTTCAAACTGCTATGAAAGGCAGCCTTGGCCCCAGGTGTTCAGGCTAGTAAAGAAATCAGAGCCAACCAAAGGAAAATCAGGTAGAGGGCCCAAAAAGGAACAGTTTTCAACCACTAAATGCGCATATAAAGCACCTGGGAAATATAATAACAATACAGGCTTCCCAGCTGGCCTGTATTGTTCCCCTTTTAGCTAGTTTTCATGGAAACCCAGTTTGTAAGAACAACACAGAATTAACACATACAGAGATCAGTTTGATTCAGACTGGGCAAAGAAACATCAACTTCACCTATCTGGTTTACATTACATGCCACCACATACACCAATTACTTGGTTTGCTTTGTGCAGAGGCAGCTTCTACATGAGAACCAAAGGTGGCCCTGGAGGTGGTAAAGCCTAGGCTCGCCCTCCTTGTTCACATACACATAGCACTTTGCACTTTTCTTTAGTATTTATTGGTATTGTGGTGAAATATTTCTTCATTGGACTGTTAATATCTTTTACCCCAATAGACTGTCAACTGTTTGAGGGCCACACCCATCTTGGTCGCCACTATATCCCTGGAACCTAGCATGGCAAATCTAGGTGCTCCCTAATTACTTGCTGAGTAAATAAATGAATGGCATTAAAAACCAATGACGAAGCCAGTAAGAATTTTCTGAAGAAAATATATTGGGAGATGAATAATTTTTGAAAAAAAATAAGACATTATACAGGCATTGATTTTCATCTAATAATTGTAAAATGTACATTTTTGCAAAGAATTGCATGGTTTAGTTTTAACCATACTCAATCATTATGAGGGAAACTTGGGAAACTGAATTAATATTAACTGTGGAGTTGTAATAATAATGATGATCGGAGTTAACTGGACTCTGGTACATGGACCTGCTAGGTTTTATCCATGTATTACTTCATTTAATTGTCTCAACACCCTATGAGATAGGTATGTCTATTTTATAAAATGATGGGATTGAAAGCTGACCATGAAAATTCCAGTCTGTCTGTATTCTCAAACAGTATGCAGATACTATATGGAAACTTTTATTCATTTTTAAATTCATTTATTCAACAAATATCTGACCACAGGCTCTATCCTAGTACTAGACGCTGTAGACAATAATAAGCAAAATAGATATGGTCCCAATTCTTTTGGAGTTTATAATCTTTTGAAAGAGACAGATATTAATCAATAACCATGTAAATAAGAAAAAATACGACTGTTTTAAGTGCTAAGAAGGAGCAGTATATAGTATTAAGAGGAATTAGTTGTAGTCAGTTTTTCTTGAGCTAAGACCTGAAGGAAGAGTAGTTATTAACCAGGGAAGGAAGAGAGGGAGAAGCCTTCAAGAAAGAGGGAAGAGTTGTGCAAAGGCCCTTTGATGCTATATGAGAGAATTAAAGCTATGAGAGGTGAGAATGGTAAGAGTGAGACACCAGATGTAGCCAGAAAGGTATGTAGGCTCTAGAGCAGTGGTTTTCAGACTTGAGTATAGACATCAAAATCATCTGGAGGACTTTTTAAAACAAAATCTGCTGGATACCATCCTCAGAGTTTCTGATATATTAGATATGGGGTGGTGCCAAGACTTTGCATTTTGAAACACACACCTGTGTGATGCTGATGCATTCTGAGACAACACTTTGAGAAACACTGCCCTGCACTATCCAGCACAAAGTGGTACAGAGGATGGATTTCTGATTCTGTCCTATAGAGAATGAAAAATCATTGAAAGATTCCAAGCACACAGATGACATGAGCTGATTTATCTTTTGGAAGGGGGGAAAAAAGTCACTCTAGCTGCAGTGTGGAGGAAAGAATGTATGTAAGGAGACTAGTGAGAATACAGGTAGATCAAAAAGAAGATATGTTGTCATTCAAAAATGAGATAATTGTAAACTGGACTAGTATAATGACAATAGAGATAGAGAGAAGTAGATAGTTTTGAGAAACATTTAGAATGGTGAAATCCATAGGACTTGGTGATGAGTATGAGAGCCAGAGGAGAGAGTACTCCTTTACTTCTTCTTGAGCAACTAGATAGACAGTGGTGCCATTCATTGAGAGAGACCATGGATCAGGACCAGGCCTGAAAGACATCATGAGATCAAGTCTTATACTTGATGAAAAGGAGGTTCCTTTGAGATATTCAAAGGATGGCAAGCAGACAATAAATAAATATATGAGTCTGGAGTTAAGTGGCAAGATCAAGACTGGAGATAAAAACTGAGTCATCTGAAAATACGTGTGATATGAAACCATTGGAGGGTAGATGAGATCACCAGGGAGGGAAATTAGAGTAAGAAGAGCAGAGGGCCCTAAGACTTACAACATTTAATCTCTGGGTAGAAGAAGATGAGCCAACAAAGGAGAAAGACAAGCAGTAATAGGGCAAAACTCAGAGGGAAGTATGCCCTGAAGCCAAGGCAAGGGAAGCAGCAGTAGGCAATAATGTAAGTGCTGCTCAGAGTCAACTCACATGAGAACTGAGGAATGTCTATTGGATTTAGGAAGGTGGAGGTGACTATAATGAAAGCTAATTTGGCAAAGGGAGAGAGGAGATGAGAGGAATAGGCTATAGCTGAAGTTTGGGAGAATTTCACCATGATCTTCATTTGGTATTATTTTCAATCTCCCTTTCTCTCCAGTTATAGTCCAAATGCATTATTTCTCTTCCCCATTTACTGCCAAGTGAATCAAGAGTACACTTTTTTTTTTTACCTCCCATTTATTTTTTTAACAATCTAATTTGACTTGTAGTCCCATTACATTTTTATTAAATACCATATCCATTTTTAGTTTGTTTTACTAATCCACAGAATAGTTGCAAAAGTTGACCTACTCTTAACCAGAAATATCCCATCTATTTTGCATTAAAGGAGATCTCAAGAATGCAAGGTTCTAGGTTCTGTTCTTATTTCTCTCATTGACCTCTGGAGAATGGACAATCAGAGGAAGATTTGCTGACTAGGTCAGTGGAAGGTAAAAGCAACGTAAAGTTAAAGATCACAGAAGTCCTACAGTTATGTGAGGAGTCTTTTTTATGTAAAGTCTGTATCAATGAGGGGAAAAAAAAAATTTTTTCTGACCCAAATCATTCACTGCTTAATAGCAAACTTAGAGTTTGGGATTTAGGTCCAGCTACATTGGGACACAAACCGTGGCTCTGCAACTTACCAGCTGTGTAAACTTAGACAAGATGCTCAACCTCTCTGAGGCTCATTTTTTATTCCTGGATAAAATAAACATAAGGATATATACCTCAAATTATGGTTGTAAAAGATTAACTGTTCAGTACAATGCCTAACTCATGTTAAGCAATTAACACACTACTATAGTGACTATAGTGGGCCAAGCAAATGCAAAGAAGAATGAAAAGTAGCCCTTCAAGATGGTATTGTTTTCCAGAAGTTATGTTTAAATCTTGAATATTTATTTGGGCTTTTCTACACAAGTCACTTTAAAGAACTTTTAAATCTTTTATACTTTTAAATTCATTCACTGTGCATTGTGTCTTCTTTGGTCAATATTGTACTTTTTCTAAAAAAAAAAAAAGATGTTGTTGAAGTTTATTTTTAATATTAAATACTCTCAAGTTTGTAATATTTAAATTCTACTTAAATAAGTAGACAAGGTAAGTTATAAAACAAGGAGAAAAAATACATGAATTGAACTGGTTGGCTTTGTTTAGGGATATACAGGTAAAACAAACATAAGAAGAAAAAAGAAAAGCATGGTCTAACACATTTCCCTAGGAAAAAGCACCAGAATCAACAGTGAAAATGTATACCATTCATTTATTCATCCATTCGTTCAACAAATTAGTGCTGAACTTTTACTTAGTAAAAGGCCCTGGGCTAGGACCAAAACCAAAAGAATCAGATCTTGTTGTTTTTCATCTCCCATCCTGTCAGATGCAACCTGACTCATTGTTTAAAGTAGAAGTAGAGTCAACAGATCAGATGCTAAATAGAGAAGAGATGTGATTTATGCAAGAATTTTCTGCAGTTTGTTACAAGGAAACCATGAAATTACTACATCAAGATTTCCACATCGAGTTCATTATCCACCTATTGCCAAGTTAATGGCAACAGAAACGTTATTTAGAAAAATTTCTTCATCTAGTAAAATCACTAATTAATCAACTTATGAGAATAATAGTAATAATGGTATAAACCTTTACCTGTAGTATTTTAAAGCATTATGTGTGCATATGCCTGTGTTATCTCTTTTACCATGGTGAAAAGAAGAGAAAAAAAAACCTGGAAAGAACACTATTATCCCCATTTTAGAGACAAGGAAACACACTAGGATGGATTAAGAAATTTGTCCACGGTCACAAAGTTTAAGAGGCAGAACTGAGACCTAAAATATGTGCCCTGTGGTATAATCTATTTTTAAAAATTACTTTGCTTTTGGGTCCACAATTGAACAAACAAACAAGAATTCTAGTTCTGGATTTTAAAAATTCTATATTCTTATTTACTCTGTCCATACAAATCAAGTGTGACACTACCCTTTTTCCCCCAGCACTTTCCCTCACGCCACCCTCCCCCCATTATTGTTTTAGCTTCTCTGCAGCATGGGTACCCAGCTCATGTTTCATCTTCCCAAACTAGTCTTTCCTACCACCTCTCCAAGCAGGGGAGCCCATCTAACAGGCCCTTGAAAGTTTTCTGCAAATTAATCACTCTGAATCCTGAAGCTCAGCAAAGTTTCTCATTCTAACCCAAGAGCAACAACTATTTCTGGCACCAAAAGGAATGTTTTCACTCATTACCATGAAGGCCTCTGGGAATCCCCAAAGGAAACAGTGGGGCTATTCTTAACTATGAGGTCATCTAGTGCTGGTGGGCTGAAGACTAAAGGAAAAAGCATATTCTTTCCTTGGGGTAAGATTTTCTAGCCATAAACTTGTTGTTTTATTGTACCCACTGTTTTTTCAGAGACAGTCATCACCCTAAGGAACTTTTTAAGAAGTCTTTCACTGAGATACAAACCTAGTTAGCTAAACATCGGATTCCCACAGTATTCGGGGCTATTTTTAATAAAGGATCTAACGATTTCATACTAAGGACCTGTATGCTTTGTAAAGTCACAAAGGCCAGTAAAAACACCAAGATTCTATTTTCCATTTAACATAAGTTGCATCTTTAAACTGAAAAATCTTTTGGTTTAAATTTTAATGTTTTGGGAGCATTTATTATATTCCAGTCTCTGTTTTAAAAGGTCATATATATATATATATATATATATATATATATATATATATATAGTAGCACTGTGCTACTGTAACAGTTGATCTGATAACTGAGTCTGCTAAGTGACTAACAGGTAGGAGTGTATCTAGTGTGGAGAAGCTAGACAAAGGGGCGATTAACATACAGTATGAGATCGAGGGGACAGCGTGAGATTTCATCACACTACTCAGAACACAATTTAAAATTTGTGAATTGTTTATTTCTGGAAACTTGCATTTAATATTTTCAGACTGCAGTCGATCATGGGTAACTGAAACTGCAGAAAGCAAAACCATGAATAACGAGACCTATGGTATTCTCATTTTACTGCTGCGAACATTAAGCAACTTGCTCAAAACCTTGGCAGTTTTTGAAGTTGGGTAATGGATACATTAACAGTTTATTGTACAGCTGGTCCTTGAATAACATCGTTTCTTTCAACATTGTTTTGTTATAACATTGATGAGAAAAAAACAATTGATTCCTATCGGGGCCACTGTCTGTGTGGAGTTTGCACATTCTTCCCATGTTAGCCCGAGGGACTTGGGATTCCTCCCACATCCCAAAGATGGGCACATAAGTAAATTGTTGTGTCTAAATGTCCCAGTGTGAGAGAGTGCGGGTGTATGCATGTGTACTATGTGGAGGAATGTTCTGTCGAGGGCTGGTTCCTGCAACTCTGAATTAGAATAAGTGGGTTGGAAAAGAATTATCCTACTTGTTTTTATTAATCTTTCTTAAATGTATATATAGCTCACATTTATTTCAATGTTTAATATTAGAAATGTTTTGGGGCTTTATTTAGAAGTTTGGTGATATTTTTGTGACCAGAGATATAAGGTAAGAACTTAACTGTTATTTATATTATTAGCCTGTGATAAAATTTGTTTCGTTATATATAATTTTGGTTGAGTCACTGTTTCCAGGAACTTATCAGTGATGTTAAGTGAAGACTTACTATATTACTTTCTCTGATTTTGCTTAAGTTTAAAATATTTTATAATACAATATTGTCATTGCTATTGATTTTATATTAACTTCCCCAAAGGCATCCAGCTTATGTGTGCAACCTTGGATTTCAAACCTAAGTCTATTTTCCTGCAAAGCCCAAGCACCTAAACTTGAGCATACTTTTGCCCAATTGATTATATTAACCAATGTCTACTTGATTCCAAAACAACTTCCTAGAAAACTAAAACCAAAATCAAAATTAGTCAATTTGATGTACTCAGCAGCAAGCAGCCATACTAAAATGACACTTGGATTGAAATCCCTGGGTGTATTATGTTACAAAAAGCATTTCCTAGGTGAAATGAGTGTGTTTTCAGACCAACTGAAGCTGCATACTCACCATGAATAAACTTACTTGTTTGCCCTATCTATCTATCTATCTATCTATCTATCTATCTATCTATCTATCATCTGTTTTACATTCCATTGGTATAAACAGTTCCCTCTTAGTTAGTATTGCAGGCCCAGGAAGAGCAAACATGGCATCTGGCTGCAATTCTCAAATAAAACAAGCACTACATTTGCTGTTTCCTGGTTATTTATCCCTCGAGATAGAAACTCCTCTCAAATAATGATCAGGGGATCTTTGAGAATGGATCTAGATGATCTTTTTATTAAACACCTAAGAGCAATAAACGGTTTATGTTTCTATAATCAATCACTATTAATTTTATGGTTTTGTTTTTTTTGTTTGTTTCTTAAAGTGGTATATAAAAATATATTGTTTTATAAATAAAAGTAATGTTTATATTCTTCTCGTAGGATCTCATAAGCCTCGATGATACATGCTGTTATCCTCAGGTACTGGGAAACTAGGACCAGGATTTACCCTAGCACCAATTTTCTAACAATATTTGTGAACAACTTCTAGCCCTGACTATTAGAGGTTTTATGCCATGCTTTGCCATTTTATGATATCCTTGAGGAAACATGAGATTTCTCTCTCTGCCAAAGTTTGGGTTAAGTGGACTTCAGACTTGCCTGAGGGATGGTTTCTGGAGAAGCATGGAGTTCTGGGAAGCATCAACCATCTGTCAGGGAGTGGGGGAAGCATTACTTCGTTTGTAAAAAGAAGAAAAAGAAACTCTGTAGAGCTTTAGAACATAAACTGGGAGGGGGAGAAGGCTGCTGGGTTACGTTCTTCAGTTATCGCTAAAATGGCTTATTCAGATAAATCTCAGTGGAGACCCCTCTGATGCTGTGGTTTCTAAACACGAGGAAAACATTTTGAGCCCCTGAAAATGCTGATAAGGCAGTCTTACAACAGCTGTTTTTTTTTTTTTCCAAATCTGTTATTCCATAAACATCCATATCAGATATGTCATTTAAATGATGCAAAAAAATATATATCAAAAGGCCTATCTACCTCTTGTTAAAATAGATTACTCAAAATTGATATATATGAGCAAATACTATCTTGGTACTAGGAAGGTAAGATCAAAAGCTAAACGAAGGTTCACCTCTACTCCACACCCATCTCAGACCCTGACGCCACTACTAGTGAATTTAAGCAAACATGTCTTTGTAATTCTCAGGCTTGATGTCTTAACCCAGGAGTTTTATTCTTATCAAACCCTAAATTCCACTTCTATTACAACTATTTCATAACATAACTAAACTACATATACAGTTTGAAAAATACTAACATGAACTCACTACTATAGAGAGAAAAAATAAAGAAAATTAATTTATAAGAAATTATAAGAAATTATCACATTTTAAAATATAAGTGCTAAGAAAGAAAGGAAGAAAGAAAGAAAGAAAGAAAGAAAGAAAGAAAGAAAGAAAGAAAGAAAGAAAGAAAGAAATATATGTAAGTACTCAGGCGTGATTACACTAAAAGACATACTGATGTTTTTATTTACTTTTATCACATCATTTTGGATTTAAGAAAAGTTAGAGTACTCACAGAATGTGTCCATTCTTTCCCTTTCCACTTCACATTTTGAAATGAGAACTAAATAAATACATTCATATATAATTGCATAGAATTACTATGAGTGTGATATCTGCAAACATAAACTGATGCTCAAACCCAAATTGTCACAAGTATCATTGTCAACAGTGATATAATTTTCTGAAATGATGAGCAATGCTTGGTAAAACTCTGAAGGTCATCAACTATAATCTAACCTCCCTAGTTGTATTCCTGAAAGATATAATGATATTAAACCATTTCTCTCTCTCTCTCTCTCTCTCTCTCTCTCTCTCTGCCTGCCCATTATCTATCTAGTTTAGGTTCTTCATAAGATAATCACATGCAAATTTTTTTCAACCAAATGAATGTCCAGTAGGATATTTTAAAGTCACACAGGACACAGGAAAATTCTCATCCCCTGCAGGATGGCTAGCACCCCGAGACTCCACCCACTCCATGACTGTAGTATTCTCCCAGTTGTGACTATCTAAATCATTCTCACAAATTTTCAAAAAGCCCCCGGGTGGTTGCACTCCATTTGAGAACCAACAACCAATGGAAACAGCAAGCCAATACCTTCCAATGCTTTCCTGCACAATTCATACTATGGTTCCCTTTCTCATCTTCTTTCAGAGCTCGGACAAGTCAGTCCCTCACCTTTACTTAGCCTGCCACTAACATCTTTAGCTGGACCAGATCTCTACTACTTCTGAATTCTCATTCCATTGATTGTCTCTGGGTTTACATAATTAATTACCTATTAGCCCGTGCTGATATTAAAAGTTATATGAGAATATGTTTTGATTTGCCAAATCAACTGTAAACTTCTTTAAAGCAGTCTTTTCAGTATTTCTATTAATACAATTCTGTAGAGGCACTGGTGGACTGAGGTTGAGCTAATAAAGCTAAAAGGCTAGGGAAGGAGATTTTATACTTTTTAGACTTATGGAAATGCACATTTGGAATGATCTGGATTGTAATGCAAACTTCCAAGTCATGGTTCTACCTGAGTGTTATTCCCACAGTAAAAATTCACCCTGATGCCTGGCACTCTTACTCATACCCATTTTGAACTTATTTCTATGACTCTCGGAAACCAATCTGTTTCTCTAAAACAATATATCTCAAACTGTGGTCTGTTTATACTACCTGTGTCAGAACCAACTGGAGATACTTGCTAAAAACAAGATAAAACAAACAAAGCAAAACAACCAATGTTAAATGCTGTCCCTAGAATCTATACTTTTAGTAACACAGCTCTGTTTAATGTACATCCAATCAATTAAGCTAGTTCCTTCATCATGAACATGAACAGACCTTTCATATTAGATAGGGAAGCAAGTCCAAATGCTAAGACAACCTGTAAGACCACCATTAAAATCCTACAGACCCCAAATCTCATGACAACCAAGATCAAGGAGTAGAATCGTTTTTGCAGTTGACTTTTAGTTATCTGATTAATTTCTTTCAGGGTTTCAGTATTTGGCATTTGCTCATTATTCCATCAATGTTTTGCCTCTGTGATGGATCATTTTACCAGTCAAAATATATCTTTTTCATTCTCTGATGCACACTAATAGATACATTTGAAAAAAAAATTATGCCAAAAAACTTTTGGGAGACAAATTCTGGTGGAAGGAAGGAATCAAAAATGAGTAATTCCCAGCAGTGAACTTCTTCTCCTGGATTTTAACCTCTAGGACTGTCTATCCTGTTTACTTCTATCCCCTTTTTCTCTACTTGGGCTTGGCATATATTGGAAAATTCATAAAAATGAATAAATGAAACATTCATATAAAAATATGGACTGAAATACTCACATCAAAGACAAGTGATAACTCATTTATTTGATAAATATTTATACTTTCCTACAAATGTGTGGATTTAGTTCCATAAGGCCACCACCACTGTTCACAAAAAGGTTAATCTTCTAATAATCACAATAGTTATATTTATGGTGTACTGTATCAGGTGCTATGTTGAGTGTTTCACAGATATTATCTCATTTAATTCTTATTGCAATCTCAAAGAGGCAGCTAATACTCTTCCCATTTTGCAGAAGAGAAAACTAAAGGTTAGAGAAGAAAAGTATCTTTCCACCTATAAGCAGAAGAAGCAGAATTCCAGCCCAGATCTGTCTGCCTCCAAATCTGTGCTCTTAGTCATGCACTCTTCTGTTCCAAGTTGGGGTGATGGGAGATGTGTATACAAAAAAGACAATGATCAGAGAGCTAGAGTTCACAGGGATAAACAGGATGAAATGTCAAGGAGCTCATAATAACCCTAAAGGGATAAATTTAGAGCCAAAAGTGATGATAGAGGTAGAAATGGTGATAGAGGTGTGGGGCTTTGAGGCCACTCTTGGAAGAAGAGTGGGTTATGTCAAATAAGAGAGGGAATTCTGGGAATGGAAGCCGAGGAGGGGGCAACACTGTGCCCTCTAAGCATACAGGTTAGGTGGAAGCCCCTGGGGCAGAAACAGAGCTTAAGACTCAGAAGCTTGTAGGATATTCAACTGGAAGCAAGCAACACAAGGAGAGCCCACATAACCGCCTGCACTGATGCCCCATGATCTTCCTGCAAACTTCTAGCAAGCACCTCATGCAAGCCTATCACCTTTGTTTTCTAGCCCGGTCAACCATACTCTGTGAGTCATGCTCTTGCCCCTCACATTGATTCTTAGCCAGTTGCCTGCAGCAACCCAAAAGGAGGGAGAGGAGAATGAAAGATAAAATTACCTATCTGAATTTCACTGCAAGCTGGACCAACTGCAGTCATTGATAGGGAAACCTCTGCAATTCGAGCTGTTTGGAGAGTCACCAAACAAGTGAATTACAGTCACAGAGGGCTTATGTCACCTACCCCAGCACCATGGGCAGAAACAGCTGGATCTGAGGCCATTGACTACCCTCTAGGTGGACTGTGGAACATTTACCTTATGGGTCCTGTCCCTTCCCTGAGTCTAGAGAGCCACTGATGCCATTTCTTCTCCCTGCCTCCTCTCATGAAGACGTGACCATCATTTAGCCTCCCTCCTTGGGCCTGTTTGTTTGAGAAATGAGAGTAGGAGACTTGGTGCATGCATTTATCAGGAGTGTATAGGAGTGTGCACCTCTGTCAAGCTCTGTGCAACAAGGCAAATACCTTACTCACCAAGAAATGACACTTGTCCTCTGGTAAAAGAAATATCTCCAAATCAAATCTGACACAACATGCAATGTTAAATGTTTAAGGAAAGGGCACCAAAGCTACACATCAGGCCCAGTATTAGACATTTTATGTGGATCTATCTTGTGTAATTATGATCGCAACCATCCTATGAAGCTGGCACAATAACCATCTCCATTTCCAGAGGAGACACTTGAGGCAAAGCAAGGATAAATACATTCGGCTCTACTATAATGCTCCTTTACTCCGGCATAACTGATATGTTAGGGAACAATTTGAGTCTAATGTGAGTTAGTGCGTTTTGTATTTGCTTGTGCTCAATTCTCACTGCAAGAAACACTGGGTGGATGCAGAAACTATACTCAACTAAAGTGGGCTGCATACAAATACACAAAACCAACACCTACTCACCCGTCAATCATCCACTATCTACCTCAGTTCACCTCGTGTGTCGCCTTGTGCAGCACTGCATCTGGTGCTACAACTTTCCATCCCATTTCAGGTAAGCCTGAGTCTATCACTTGCCAATTGCCCACAAGCTGCAACCCTTCCAACACCCATTTCCACAAGCAAACACCAGGTCTTTCTCAGAGCAAAGCGAAGTATTTATTGTCATATTTATTTATTTTCCAGCTATCTAACAAGTGTAAACTACCTTTTATTAGATTTTCATCTTTTTAAATATATCACTGACAAGTTTTTATATGTTGTATGTATCCCTAGCCTCATTTTCCCCATAAGCTCTGTGGTTTTTATTACCTGATTTTGCAGTGATTTTTTAGGAACACATATGTTGTGTTATAGCACAACTATTTGTAACTTGCTAATAGCCCAGCAGAGATTCAGAAGCAATCTGCTAGGGACCCAGTCTAGCTTATGTATTTTTTTGCTTTGACATACATGACCTCTTCTAATCTTCACAGCAACCTTTAGTGGATCTCGTAATTCCCATTATACAGTTGAAGAAATTGAGACTGAGAAAGTAACTCGCCCCAGGAAAACTTGGACTAAATTAACCATAAGGGGTAACTGAAATTTACACCCAGGTCTGTTTCTCTCTAAGTACATATCCAGATGAAGACTCCATAGTCTGTATAAATAGTAAGAGTTTGTGGTGAAGGGGTAATGCTACAGGCCTAAACATGTCTTCATTGACATTTCGCTAATTCAAGTCTTCTTGATTATGTGAGGATTAGGTCCTCGAAATTCAGAGCCAATATCTGAACCGCTTATTTATTCACTTAATTTTTTGTTGTTGTTCTTTTATTCATTCATTCCTTCATCAAGTATTTATCCAGTAAAATTATGTTCCCTCTGTCTGGAATACTGTAATCCCAATACCTGACCTTCAGGTCTTACCTTAAACATCACTCCTAGGGCTGCTTTCCACAATCTATGCCCCGACAGACCAGATAGGAGGGTCCCTTATTAATAGCATCCTTTGTCAATCCTTCCCAATACTTACTACTGGAAAAGATGGCATGATTATTTTTAAAGAGTTCTTTGATCATCTTCCCCCAGGTGATGGAAGCTCAAAAAAAGCAGACCACGTTCATCTTTACTTTTATGTGCATCCCCAGCACCCAGTGCCATACTAGAAACATGGTAGGTACCCGATAAACTCATGATTGTTTTCCTGATAACCTTAGACCTATCACTGATATAAAGAGAAGTCCAGAGTAGAAAGAACATCTTGAACCTAGACAGACACCTCTTCAACAAATCAAATTTTGAAAGTTATCAAAATTCTTGAGCTGGAAAGATATATCCTTGCAGTGTGTGCACAGAAGTACTGTAAAGAAAAAGTAGCTGACAGACAGAAAACTGATCCACAACAGCTTCTATAAACAGACCACGAAATCAGCAGGTTCCTTGGTCTTTTATTTGTTTCTGGATAGAATCCCAGGCAGGAAAGATAACCTTCGCCTCAGAACAATGCGAAGCATCATATGTAAATGTAATGAGATGATGAATTATTCTAGTGTCATTATGCCCATGATTTATGGGGAGACATTATCTGCTAAAAGCCCAGACTGAAAGAATATTGATTTCACTTTTACCGAGAGAGCCATTTAAAACTTTTTAAAGACAGCAAATGACTGTTTAAAAGACCAGCTTCAAAATACACTCGTTTCAAACCGTTTGGTGGGGAGGGGTGGGAGGAAGCAGAAATGGTGAGGCAGCTACTCTAAGAGCCAGTTGGACAAAGTTAGGTCCTCTCACTGTGGATTCTTCTGGAACACCTTGTTCTTCTCCTTTTCAGCACTTGCCTGTTCTCACAGGATTTTATAGCAAATTCTGCTTTAGGACCACTTCTAGGTTCGAAGGTAAATTTTCTTTATCCTTCTAGCCCAATTTATTTTGAAATCCAGAAGCCTTGGGTCGACACTTTTTGGTGGCAGTAGTGATGATAAGAGAGTTTTCCTTTCTCTTTTAAATGAACTAACACAATTTTCTAAATCACATACTACCTTGCTGATAGAAAATTATGCTTTCCCCAGAATACGGGGAGAGCATGCATGGTGAATTTTTAAAAATGAGAAGATGACAATATGGAACGAGATGGTAGATTAGAGTCTATGCTAGTGTATTTGAAGAAATATTTTTTTTGTACTTTATAGCATCTTAAACTCTTTGACTGGGTTTTCTGCCACATAAAAGGAAGGGAAGAAATTATATTTTTTTGAGTAGCTTCGATATGCTAGGCATTTTTATAAGCATAATATTCCCATCAAATTTTCAGCATAGCTTTATTGTCTTTATTTGAAGATAAAGAGACTGAGGCCTGGGGATGGTGAGTCTAAAGTTACTGTAACAGTCAACAGAGCCTGAACTGGTATCCAGGACTGTTTGATTCCTAAACCTCTTTCTCTTTCCAGTACTTTCTCTGCCTCTCAATTCAGAAGATCAGGTGCCCTCACCAAGGAGAAAATTTTAGTCTTCAGACAGTGTTGTTTTAAGTTTGGGGTTACGATTAACAAACAGCTTTATCTTTCTCTACCTTGTTAATTAGGCATATCCTTTATTCCTCATTTTCCCATAATGTTGATCAGTTGAATGAATATTCATATAAAGTTTTTGCCCTAAATGAACTTTTTAAAGCAAAAAGTATCCCAACAAAGGTATTAAGTAAACTATGGTACAAGTGGTAAGCAGAAACAGTAAAGTCTGTGAAGTTGGAAAACAAATGTCCAAAGCTTGGGAAACGATCCAGGAAGGCGGGTGACCTGAAATTGGCCATGGTATTTAACACTTAAGCAAGAGCTTTACCTAAGCATTTGGCAGTCCTTGGAGAACACTGACCTGGAGGAATTTTTGTTCCAGGTATGGGACTACAAAACTAGCAGGAGGCATGTTGATGTGATGAAGAAAACGATTTTGTCAGATAATTTAGTTTTGTAGACCCAGCCCTATATCTGCATGAAGTGAGTATATATACAGACATACATTACTTAGTGTTTACACAAGGTCTTATCTGAGGATCTCATTAACCTTCTTCATAGGCTTTAATTAAATCCTACAATACTGACGAAACAACTATTATTTTTAGATGGGCAAATTGAGACACTGAATCAAGACTCCTCAACCTGATGAAGCAATTTGCCTAAGGACAAGCAGGAAATGATTATCTAAGCTGTGAACAGAAGCCATGAGCCTTTCTCTGTTTCTGACTCTAACCACTTTACTGCAGTGCCTGAGGGAGGAGAAAATTACATTTTTTTAAACTGTTTCTTAGAGTAATACGAAACCGTCTTTTTCCCTGGGCCTTGCTTCATATTAAAGTAAGACAAACAGCTTGTTTTTCTTTTTCCTTTTTTTTTTTTTTCAGTCACAGAAAAATAATTTCCTTATTCTTTCCCACGGAGAGTAACCCAAACAAGTTTTTTTTCAGAAGTGCCTATAATGATCTACCTGTCACATTAAGGCAGATATCAAGATTCCGCTTTTAAGGAATATTTTAATCCCTTATCTTAAAAAGCTTTGTCAGGTAAACAAGCTTGAAGCTATGAACATTCCCAGCCAGGGGTAATGATTCATGGCCAAGCATCATCTTTGGCTCATTTAGACTTCCTGGAACCAGGAGTTCAAATCCTGCTAGGTCAAATTGGGCCTTCTTCCTTCCAAATTAGATAAATGGAGCAGAAAACAATTTATCACACTGGATTTCTTGGCTACAACTTTGGAAACCAAGAGTTTAGTTTAAAGTTCTTGGGATGTTAATTCTATTAAAGTTGTTGACTTTACCTTGGATCAGTAGATCAAAGCTAAATGCTGCTTGGTAAGCACCTCTTTAAAAGAACTGATAATATTTTCTTTTGGAAATTTTTGCCAAGTTTTTTTTTTTTTTTTTTTATAACAAGGGCTATACATGAATGTTGTCTAGGATATCAGGTTATTTTTTTATGTTGTTTATCTTGCATTGAAACCCACACATAAATTGTTTTTAATACACATTATTTACTTACTTATATCTTTTGTTAAATTTTCATATTGAACTTGACCTAGGGACTCACAGAGGCTTGTAAGAAACAGTCACTAGGATCCAATGACAGTGTAAGGAGGAAGATGATTTTGATTGTGACCCTTCAGGTCACTTTTGTTGACTTTGGAGAAATCTCTCAACTAATCAATATCTTTGTTTCCTCATATAAACTGAGGATAATAATCATCGCCTGTCTCACACAGCTACTGTGAACAAAATGTATGCAAAAGCATTTCATGAACCATGAAGAATTATAGAGCTACAGAGGGTTAGATATTTAGGTAATGATTCTTAGTACATTTATTACTTCTTTGTTAACGTATGCTGTCAAAGTCTATCTGAAAAAAAATATGTGTCACTCCTAAATAATCCAAACTCTTTCTCTGGAGTTTTATTCAGCATACTACTTTGGTTGTGAGTAACAGAAAATTCATCTTAAACCACCTTAAACAGAAAAGGGAATTGGTTGGTTTGTGCCAGAGAGCAAGATTCAGCAATCAGCGAGGTGCAACTGGGATAACAGAATTATTAGCAATTTGGCTATGTGTGTTAGTATTGTAGTTATGTTTTTGGAAACTTCTTATCTGTTAGAGTTACAATCTACAGTATACATGGAGAAATGAAATGATGTCTAAGATTGGCTTTAAAATACTCCAGAAAAAAAAAAAAAGAAGAAATGTTGAGGACAAGAAGGGATATAATGATAAAATGTTGATAATTGCTGAACTTGTGTGATGGGCATAAGTCAAAATGGAAAGTTCACTATACTTATCTCTCTATTCTTATGTGTATTTGAAAATATTCATAATAAATTGAAATACAATATATTTTTAAATGCCACTACTAAATCAGTTACCACTTCTCCATCTTTAGCTCTGTCTTCTTCACTTGGTTCTGTCCTCTCTGAGGTGATCTCTTTCCTTTGGCAATGAACATGAGATGCCTGGAGCCGACATTGTTCTTATAACTAAAGTTCCTTGAGAAAAGATGGTGTAATCTTTTTCCATTGTCTTAGCAAAATTCCCAAAAGAATCTAATTGGGCTGAGTTGGGCCACATCTCCTTCTCTAAGCTAATCACTGTGGCCTAGGGACAAAAGTGCTTTGATGTGATGGCCTAGAGATGTGAAGTAGTACAATGCAATGGTTACATCAGGTTGGACAACCCAAGCTCAGATTCTGTCTCTGTTACTCATCATTGTTATACAAGTTATTTATCTTCTCCGGACCTCAGTTTTCTCATTTGTAAAATAAGGATAATAAAAACACCAACCTCATCATGTTATTGTGAAGATTAAACAAGTTACCCATGCCAAGCGATTAGAACAGTGCTATTAATATTGAATAAATAAACACATATCATTATATGTCAATCTCTATAGTGGTCAAAGTAAAGTCATTCCCATGAGAACTATGTGGGTTAGCTTACCACTGGTAAAGGAAAGTTAGGTTCCAGGAGATGGAGATATGAAGAAGCATGTTGGTCAGATAAAAATTCTACAAATTGTAGACACCCCACCGTCATATGCATGTGTTCCATTGGTGTAGCAAATCTCTTCTGTGCTCTCTGCAGTAGGAGATCTAAGAGGTGCATTCTCATGTGCAGCATATCTAGATTGTTATATACCTAAACAGTTCCAGGCAAGTAAAGATTGGGCCTCTTAACATTATGAGTTGTATCCAAGTACAGGCATACCTTGGAGATATTGCAGGGTCAGTTCTAGACCACACAGTAAAACAAATATTGCATAAAGAGAATCACACATTTTTTGGTTTACCAGTGAATCTAAAAGTTATGTTTATGCTGTACTGTTATCTATTAAGTGTGCAATAGTATTAAACCTAAAAAGTATGTACATAAATTTTAAAATGTTATATTGTAAAAAATAAATGTTAACCATCATCTAAGCCTTCAGTGAGTTGTAATTTTTTTGCTGGTGGAGGGTCTTGCTTACTTGTCGATCCCTGCTGACTAATCAGGGTGATAGTTGCTGAAGGTTGGCGTGGCTGTGGCAATTTCTTAAAATAAGGTTAACAGTGTTTGTTGCTTCTATTGACACTTCCTGTCACAAATGATTTCCCAGTAGTATGTGATGCTATTTGACAGCATTTTATCAACAATGGAACTTCTTTTTATTTCATTTGAAATACATTGAAGGAAATACAGATACTATAGACTATCAGAACAAGGAACAAGTGAATCCTAGGACAAATTAAGCTTGAAACATTGCTGGTAGCAAAAATGACAAAACTGAAGCTGTCCTACTTTAGGTACATCATGAAGAAGACATGATTCTTTGGAAAAGACAATATCGCAGTGGAAAAAAAGAAGGCGGAAGGAAAAGAGGAAGACCAAATACGAGATGGATTGACTCCATAAAAGAAGCCATAGGCATCAGTCTACAGGAGCTGAGCAGGGCTGTCGAGGATGAGATATTTTGGTTATTGTTCATTCATAGGGTCACTAGGAGTCAGAGCTGACTCAATCACATTTTACAAGCAGAACTCCTTTCAAATGGAGTCAAACCTCTGAAACTTTGACACTGCTTCATGAACTAAGTTTGTCCACTATTCTGAATCTTTTGTTGTCATTTCAGCAATCTTCACCAGAAGTAGATTCCATCTTAAGAAATCACTTTCTTTGCTCAGCCATAAGAAGAAATTCCTCATCCATTAAACTTTTATTATGAGATTGCAGCAATTTAGTCACATCTTCACTTCTAATTATAGTTCTCTTGTTGTTTCCACCACATCTGCAGTTACTTCCTTCACTAAAGTCTTCAACCCACCAAAGTCATCCATGAGTGTTGGAATCAACTTCTTTTCAACTGTTGTTAATGTTGATACTTTGACCTCTTCCCATGAATCACAAATATTCTTAATGGCATCTAGAATGATAAATCCTTTCTAGGATGTTTTCAATTTGCTTTGCCCAGATCCATCAGAGGAATCATTTTTTGTGATAGCTATACCCTTGTGAAATTGTATTTCTTAAATAATAAGACTTGAAAGTCAAAATTACTCCTTGATTCATGGGCTACAGAATGATTGTGTTAGTTGGCATGAAAAAGACATTAATTTTGTTGTACATCTCCATCAAGGCTCTTGGGTGAACAGGTGTATTGTCAATAAGCAGTCATATTTTGAAAGGAATCTTTTTTTTCTGAGCAGTAAGTCTCAACAGTAGGCTTAAAATACTCAGTAAACCATGTTGTTAACAGATGTGTTGCCATCCAGGCTTTGTTGTTCCATTTATAGACTACAGGCAGAGTAGATTTAGCATAATTCTTAAGGGCCCTGGGATTATGGGGATGGTAGATGAATATTGACTTCAACTTAAAGATACTAGCTGTGTTAGCCTCTCCTAGCTTCAAAGTTTTCTTCCTCACCTCTCTTGAGTCTTCATAGAATTTAAGAGAATTAGGGCCTTGCTCTGGATTAGGCTTTGGTTTAAGGGAACGTTATAGCTGGTGTGATCTAGCTACACTACTAAAACCTTCTCCACATTATCAGTAATAAGGGTATTTTACTTTGTTATCATTCATGTGTTCACTGGAATAGCATTTTTAATTTTTTTCAAGAATTTTTCATTTGCATTCACAACTTGGCTAACTGTTTGGCACAAGAGGTCTAGCTTTCAGCTTGTCTCTTGTTTTGACACGTCTTCCTCACTGAACTTAATCATTTTTAGCTTTTGATTTAAAATGAGACACATAGGACACTTAGAGGTCATTGTAAGGTTATTAATTGGCTTAATTTCAATATCGTTGTGCCTCAGGAATACAGAGGACTGAGGAGAAGGAGAAAGCTGGTGGAACAGCCAGTCGGTGGAGCAACCAGAACACACACAAGATTTATCAATTAAGTTCACTAAATACCAATTATACAGGTACGGTTCATGGTGCCCCAGAAAAATTACAATAGTCATTTTTAGATCCCTAATCACAGATCACCATAACAGATATAATAACTATGAAAAATTTGAAACATTGAGAGAATTGCCTAAATTTGACACAGAGACATGAAGAGAACAAATGTTGTTGGAAAATTGTTGCCAATAGACTTGCTTGATGAAGTTTGCCACAAATCTTTAATTTGTAAACAAAATAAAACAAAACAAAACAAAACAAACAATATATGTGAAGCCCAATAAAGGGAAGCACAATAAAACTAGGTATGCCTATAGTGCCCCATTACTGACCTGATAAAACACTGGTTTGTTCAGAGGTAGCTTATAGACTATTTTGGCAATTTGCCTTTCCACACGGTACAAGGTGTTTATTACTTCAACAAGGTGCTTTCAGGTTTTCCCAGTCCTCAAACTCTTCTCACATATGTACTCCTTCTGCCTGAAGTCTACTCCAACCATTTCCCCAGATCAATTCCTTCAAATTTTCACTTAACTTTCTCTCTGCATGAGAGTAGTGATCCTACTGGAGTCTTAGTACTTTTTAATACTGTCTTTTTTCTCTACTAAATATATGACCCATGAAGGCATAAGCTATATTTCTCTCATTTACCATTGCATCCCAGAACCAGGCATAGAGCCAATTAATATTTCCTGAATAAATGAATACTTTGTGCTAGATATATTAAAATTAAAAAAATAGATAATGCAGTCTTTACTATCAACATGCTTAAAACCTAGGACAGATTTGTCAGCAGAGGTGGTAAGAAACTCTTGGAATAAATGGAATATCTGAATTAAAGGGCTTTCAGGAGACTTGAAGTTTCAACTTCTAAATCAAGGATCAATAGTCATTAAAACATTGAATTAAAATCCTACTAAACCCATTTTAATAATGGATAAGAATAATGGTAATGAACATTCTATCCACATGTAAATGAATACTTCTAGACAGACTTTTAAATGATCTGTAGGAAAGTGGCCTTTGTTTATACCCTTATAATTTGGAATTTGAGGTCATTTCACTGGGGAACACAGTTGGTCATTGGCTGTAGAATCTGAGCTCTGACTTACTAACGCATTACCCTTTCTTCCCATTGGCTCTCCGTCAAGAAGTGAGCACAGCAGGGATATGACGCAAACCTGTTCCTGGAAGCTCTTCTGATGGGCAACTGTGGCTCAAGGATTCCCTTTCAGTCATACTAAAGAGAACTGCTGTCTAGACTTTTTCTACCCAGGCTTCTATCCTTCCTTCTTTTCTCACAGGGTCAGACTTGCATGCAGTCTGATAGCTCCCCCGACCTTCTTGAGAGCTTTCCCCATTTTCCTTCACAGGCATTTCTGTCAATAAAGTGCTTGCACATCTAATCCTATCTCGGTGCCTTCTTTTAAGACAATCTAGACTAACCATATATGTATCTGATCTTGTAGAGGGAGATGGCATAGTTATAAACATTTTTCCTTTTAGCCAGTTAAGCATAGATATGCAATCCCCAAAAATAAATAATGAGTTCTTTTCTTAAGGTAGGAGAAATCATCATGTAGAGAGTTTGTAAACCAAGAGATAGGGGAAAAGAGAGGGAGAGAGAAGGATAAGTGCAAGGGGAAGGGAGGAAATGAGAGGGAGGCAAGAGACAGGAAAGGGAAAGGGTGGAGAGGTAAAACGGGAAGAGTGTATGTGTGAGTGGGGAAGGACAGAAGAACTTGAAAACAAAAGAAGTTTGGTGGAGGAAGAGGAAGGAAAAACGTAATGTTCTTAAATATTCTGCTGGAATGAGACTCAATTGTCATCGGAAGGTCCTGACTTCTCTTTAAGAAGGTTTTGTCACTGTAATAGAAAGGAACTTGTGTGATCACTTAAGTCAAGTACAGAGAGAGGCACTTTTTTGGGAAAATGATATGTAGGAGACAAGCCTAATATCATAGAGGTTTATAAATTTGAAGAATTTAACTTTTAGAGTTTAAATTACACAATTTCTTTTCCTGGTATTCCTTTGGAGGCCAGGTCACCTGAAAACCTCATTCCCACCTTTCCTTTCAGGGTCCAAATATCCCTCTCCAAAAAATCAGAAACAAAATGTGAGGGAGTTGAAAAAGATAATGATCTATGCTTGACGTCAGACCTGAGAAGTGATTTGACCTGGATAGGTGGGTATGAAAATATGAAATCTGCAATGTTCACTATGTTAGACACTAGCCACACATGGCTATTTTCTTTGACTTAATTAAAATTAAATAAAATTTCAAAATCAATTCCTTAGGCACACTAGTGACATTTCAAGTACATAATATCCCCATGCAGCTAGTAGCGATATATTGAAAAGCATACATAGAAAATATTTTCTCATTAGAGGAATTCCTATTGGACAAAGTTGTGTTAAATAGACAAAAGTACAGCTGGGAAAGGAGGAGGAGATTGGAAAAGTGAGGGCCTAGGAGATTTTTTCTCTCTGAAAACTGGTTCTAGGGTTAGACCCATGCCATGACCAAAAGTCATGGAGAGGTTGCATAGATTAGGAAAGTCCCTCGCACATGTTGAACCTGTCATGGATTCTTTGTGGATTGGATGAAAATACTTGAACTTTAAATTCAAATATATTAAGTGATCTTAGGTATTCTATATAAAAGCTAACAGAAAAAAAAATTATCTGACTGTGCTATATTTTCCCTCTAGAAGTTTCTTGACCTGGGCACTAGTGACATTTTGGGCCAGAGAATTCCTTGCTGTGGATTAATTTTTTGTCGTGAGGTTATTCTATGCATTGTAAAAATGTTTAGCAGCATCCCTGGCCTCTACTCACTAGATACCAGCGGTATTTCCACATCCCTGTTGTAACATATTAACTGTCTCCAGACATTGTCCTATATCCAATAGAGGAAAAAAATGATGCCTCTGCTGAGAACTACTGATCTAGCGCATGATATATGGTGTCCATAATACACTGGTATGGCTTTCGGCCTGGTCAGAAAGGTAAATGCTACCTTCTACCCTGAGCCGCAATCAAGCAGTGACCTGTGACAGACCTGGCAAAAGAAACTTTGTTTAGAGGAAGCTCATAAAATAATTTTGGCCAGGAGGATGAGCTAACCTCATAATAAGTACTTGAAGAAAGAACCCTCCCTTCCAAATACATAGTATGTACCATGACCAGGATTGACGTAACTAGGATGAAAAAAAATCATATAATTTGCTGTGTCTAAAGATATGTCAATAACCCAAATGTGTATTTCTTTTTTTTAGTATCAAAAGATAATTCTAGAATAAAATTCTTTGTCACAGTTATTTTCAAGTACATCCACATTGTCAAAAGTCCAATGACTACATTTTTTACTGTCTTCTAAAAATGGAAGGCACTAAATAATACAGTGCTGTTTTTTTAACCTGAAGATTTTCATACTCAGTTTTAACTCAAAAATATATCTGCTGGTGTTTGTGCTTTATAAAATAATGTCTGTATTATAATTATGTCCCTTGAGCAGAATTACCAATGCATTTGTCTTGAACACTTAATATATTCTATGGAAAGTTCTTGAAAATTTTCAATTCTGTCACTGCCAAAAGAAAGAGGTATTACCCATTCAGAATAAGACAGTCATGTCAGATTTTGTATATAAAGAAAATTACAACTAAGACTTTGAGTCTTAAACAGATTTTTCTCCAAAGCCTACAATAGTTACTACTATTGAAAGACCATGGGTTCCTGGAGGATAGGGACTATGCATTCTCCCAGTACCTCTAAAAGTGTCCTGCATATATTATGCATTCGATAAATTATTTGTTTATGAATATACTGACTCAGAACTGACCCTCTGAATATACTTCTATAAAACATGGACCAGGATGAAGGTCTCTCAATTTCCAACCTATCCTGTTTTATAATATAAGCAAATAAGAATTATCATTCCGAGACCATGACACTTTGTATCGAAAAGCCCGTCTATTTTCAATTTCCCTGCTCTCACCATTGGTTATGTGTAAGGTGACCTTATGAGTTCCATAATTTCTCTGAGTTTCAATTTTCCTCACCAATAAATTGGGACTAATTAATGATACCGTATTACTTTGAAGTCTAAATGAGAAAATCTACCCAAGGCTTTTAACATACTACCTGACACATAAAAAGTGCTTTCTAAATGTTAGCTATTATTTTTATAACATTTCTCCCACAGATCCCAACCGATTTTTATTTTTATCATAAAATAATGGTTGCATTTTTTAAAACTATTACTTTTTATTTTTAAAAAGTCAATCTTCTCAACACTTAGCTTGAGAATTACAGTGAATTTTGGGATCTGAGAAGCAATCTTTTCTAGATACTTACAGGTCATTTAGAAACAAAGTGTCAATGAGAAGCTACATTTTTAGTAACAATCTATTTATAACCTTTAAAAAATAAAAACATTAAAAAAGCAACCCATAACAAGCGTATGCTTAATGTTTAGAAGAAATGAGATATAACTAGTACAGTCTTATTAAATATGGGAATTTAATAATCCCTTTTAGGTCTTGACTTTATTATAGCATTGAATTTATACATCAAATTGAAGAAGATTGATATAGGAATGATACTGAGTCTTGCCATCTAAGAATGAGATTTCTTATTTACTTAAGATTTTCTCGTATCTTTTATAATTTTTAATTATTTTTTTCTTAAATGTCTTGCATATCTATTTTTAGGTTTGTTTCTAAGGACTGTGTAGTTTTGTATGGATTTGTTATTGTGTTTATATTCTGCAAACTTGCTGAACTCTCTAAGTTTTGTTGAATAGTTTGCAGAATCTCATATTTGCAAGGTTGACAATCATATGCATATAAGCAATAATTTTACTTTTAATATTGTTTTTCTTTACTTATTTGACAAGAATGTCTGCTTAATATTAAATGCAAATAATGTCTAAGGGAAATATTTATTTATATTCTTCCATGACTTTAAAAGAAATGTTTCTAACATTAACCATTAATATATTTGCTATAGATTTACTTGCTAGGAATTCTTTTTTCGAGTACAAGTGGGTTCAATCACACCATTAAACAAATAAAAAAATAAATGTGTAGATTTCTGAGGACTTGTACAAAGAGCTTTTGAGCAATGAACAAAGTTTTAGTTTAATAGTAGAAAAAAGTAGAAAATGACAGATAAGAAAAAAGAGAAAGTACAAGAGATAAAAATTGCTACATTAATGGTCAAAAGAACATTTAGTTTCTATCGCTTTCCTAAAAGGTCAGCCCAAACTAATTCCTTCTCATGGAGTCATTTCAGGATAATGAGCGTGACAGGCTTGTGTTGCACTATTTTTCTATTTTCAGTATTGTGAGACCACAATATCTCCCAAAATGTGGCAGCACATAAGAGATTTCTGGATTGGCTGCTTTCCTTGCTTTCTGTATCCACTAAGAAGCATGGTCTTATTCACTTGAGATTGGTATATACTTCTGCATATCAAAAATTTCTTAAAAATATAATATTTAATAGATGATTCCTCCTGACTACTTTCCTTCAAATTTAGTCATAACTGCCATACTGTTTTCTAAATGTGGGTCATCCCCACATCTGTCCATTCACCACTCCTGTGTACCAGGCCCCATAGTGCTGACCTACATGTTGTAACTTTAGTTTCCCTCCCTTTCTCATCCCCAAATGAACCCTTAGAGTTATCTAGATGTTCCCATATTTATCACTTTAAAATTTCCTAGAAAACACTTATAATTTCTATTCCATCCATTCTTCTCTCTTCCGGAAGCCCCAATCCTACACTTCACTCTTGAGACTCAGAGGACACAGTATCTGACTTCATAAAGACAGTGGTCAGAGCCTTGTCCATAGGTCAACCTTTTCTTCTCTGTTTCTTCTCCTTGGCATCAGCCTCAGAAGTAAAATGAACCTCCATGCTGGCCTCTGGAGAGAATAAGTGCCTCATAAATCCTTCAAATGGAGAATTAGTTCAAGAAGGGCTAGACCTTCAGGAACACTTAACATAAAAACAAATCTTTCCACTGCCACTTGCCATCGAGTTGTCTCACTCTAAATTTACAGCATATTAGGTAGAGGTTCTTTCTTAGAAAAAGAAATTTCTGATGATTTAAGTAATATGTGCTTATGATAGAATTTTTAATATAGAAAGTATAAAGAAGTTATTAAAATCAATAACTAAACATTTATTATCATTATCTTATTATACCTTTACAGATATAGCAGCCAGGATAATTTTTAAATAGATTTTGTTAGAACAATTTTAGTTTACAGAGAAATTGTGAAGATAGTACAGAAAGTTCCCATATAACTTGAAGCTAGCTTCCCTCATAAATATCTTATACTAGTACAATATGTTTGTTTTAACTAGTGAACCAAATAATTTGAAACAAATAATTTTAAAATTTATATAAAACTACAAAAGACACCGAATAGCCACAGCAATCTTGATAAAGAAGAATAAAGTAAAATCCTCACGTTACTTGATATCAACTGTACTACAAGCCTACAGTAATCAAAATGACATGATACTGGTATAAAAACAGACACATAGATCAATGCAACAGAATAGAGAACCCAGAAATAGACCCATGCCTATATAATCAATTAATCTATGATAAAGGAGGTAAGAATATGCAATGAGCTAAAGACAGCCTATTTAATAAATGATATGGAATCTGAAGAACAAAGTTAACAAACAAAACAGAAAGAGACTCATAGATGCATATAGAGAACAACTGATGGTTGTTAGATGCGAAAGGACTTGGGTGGATGGGTGAAAATGGTAATTAAGAGGTACAAAAATAGCAGTTACAAAAAAATCATGGGGATGTAAAGGAATATAGTCGATGATATTATAATAACTACATATGGTGCCAGGTGGTTACTAGACTTATCGAGGGGATTACTTCGTAAGTTATGTAAATGTCTAACCACTATGTTGTACACCTGAAGCTAATATAAAATAATATTGAATGTCACCTGTAATTGAAAACAAACAAACAAACAAACAGGATTTAAGGAGGTTTTCCTTCTGCAGAATGTTAATCAATTCATAGAAGCTAAAATTTATTTGTTCTGTTGATGGTGTTGCAAAACTCAACTTGAACACCATCTCGGACATGAGTGGAGGTTGCGGGGAGATATGAGGGTGGACAGATATTTGACTCCTAAATCAAGTGCTTTAATAGCTTTCTAAGCCCCTTTTCCTTGCTAAAATCGATGTTGGTAATTTATATTTTTTCTAGACAAACATTGATTTTATATGTTTTCAGATATACTGGTATGTAATTATTCATAATTACACTTACAATGTAGTAAGTCACTATTCTATATTTAATAATGTCCACTTTTTCCTCAATTTTGTTTCCACATGCCTTCCTCCTTTGCAGTCTTGACAGATGCTTGTCAACTTCATTTATCTTTCCAAAGAAGTGTCATTTGCTTTTATAGATCATCTCTATTGCTTATTTTCTATTTCATTAATGTTTGCTCTTATATTTATTAGTCTCTTCTTTCTAATTTCTTTGGATTTACTCTCTTCTTTTTCTAACTTGAGCTGAGTTCTTGGTTAATTACTTTTCTACTGTTTTTCTTTTTTAAATGTATATATATGTATATATATAAACAAATTTTTAAATATATATATTTATATAAACAAATACACACATATTTACAATTACAAAGTTCCCCTCTGAGCATTGATTTAGCAGCATTACATATGTTTTGACTAAATGTAATGGAGATTTCAATTATTTTACAATTTCCATTCTATCCTTCTTCCTATCATAAAAAACACTCAATTTTTAAATAATCATATGGTTTCCCAACTGATTGAAGATAATATTTCTCAATCTCTCTTGTAGCTAGGGTGGGCACATTCTGAAAACAGATAGAGACCAGAGCTCCTCAGGCATTTGTTCCAGGACTTTCTGGGGATGAATTCCAATCTGTAAGCATATATCGGTTACAGAAACCCTAAGGTGGTCAGCCATACAGACTACCTAGTCATCTTTGAGACAGAGAGCTTTGTCAGGCCATTAGCGTGCAGGAAAAGGTACTGGCTAGATCCCAGGACTGCTGCAAGGGAAGCTGCAGAATGTAGACTTCTGCCTGGAAGCCATTTGTCCAGCTAAAATATAGAGAGTCCATTACCGAAAAGAGAAAGGAAGAATGAATATTTGGTAACTATTAACAATATCTGCTGTAACTGCATACCAACACACAGGAAATATAAATATGCCTTGTGATTCGCTTTAGACAACGGAGATGTGAACAGAAGTGATTCATGTATCTTTCAATTCATATCTTTAAAGAGAATGAGCATACCCTGTTCCCTTTTTTTTCTTCTCTACTAGCTAGGAGTCAGTATGATGACTGGGGCTGGAAGTTATGTCAGAACCTGAGGTGAAAAGAGTATGTTGAAGATATTTGAGCTACAAGCTAAAAGGCTCTGAGAAAGATAGGACCTCATTGGAATCCTCCTGAAGAGCTTTCCTAGTCTTTCCCACCTTAAGAAATGGGTGTCAAGCACGTCCAGGGTGAGCTAGGTCATCATAGAGTTTCAACAAAAAGATAAAAAAAAGAATAATTCTAGTGACGATAGACAAAGCAAACTTTAGTCTACCTGCAATATTTAATTTTATTTTTAAAAGAGTTACTTCTTATTGCTTTGCAAAATAAACACTGATTTTTAATACCTAAAAAAAAAATCAAAAAAAGAAAGATTTGAAAAGAAGATATTCCAAAGTCTATCTGACAGGTTTTGATTATGTAGGAGATAAATGTAGCATTCTGGATCATGGCATAGTGAGTGTTACAGGATGAAGTTTCAGGGCACCTACAAAGTGGCAGAGTGTTTACAAGCCCTGATACACCTGAACAGATTCTGCTCCATTCATTTCCAGCTTAATACCATAGGAATGTCTGTTTTGCCTAACCACAGGGCAATTCTGAGGTTTTAATGATATCATAACTATAAAGTGTTTTTTTGTGCCTGGTGCATATTGAGTACTCAGTTAGTGACAGCTATACTTATTTCCAGAACTTTAAAGCACTTGTCCAGCTCTGAAGTCCTCTCCCTAATATTGCCTCATGCTCTTTAGCTTCTTTTCTCTATTTTTCCCCTCCCAAACTAAAAATATCATTCCTCTGGTTTATGGAAGGTTAAGGATCAAATTTCTATAAAACAAGTTTACATTTAGTGACAGGTACCTGTGCCATGAATGTGTCATTGTTAATATCTGTTTCTATGGTAAACTGCACTGAACAATAAGGTATTCAGAAAATTAGCTGATGTCATGGGGGGAAAAAAGCCTTCTTTACTTATTAATTCTTGACTCCTAGTGGCCTTTGCACCTCTTGGCTCACCATTAGATCAGAGTAGTTATTATTATCACTGAAACATAAGGTTAATATTTCCATCTACACTAGGATTAAAATTTGCATACTTCTGCATAATTATTGTGCACAGCTGCTTGTAGGCTTTGTCTTTTATCTTGGTTTGCACAGTTCATCTGGAATTTCTTAAAACTCAAGTATTCATAATAACAGTCTTGAAAGAACTTCAGGAGGAATGTTGAGCTCAGTATTTTAGCAAAAGCTCAAATAAAAAGCTTCAGAGCCTCTTAAAGACATGAACAGTTTTGACTGAAAAGTGTAATATCAACCACATGGATTAAATAATTACAGAACAAATTTTTTATTGCATTATAAATATGCCCAAAGAACAAAAAAGATTGTCAATCTCTTTTTTACTTCTTGTTGACATTTTGAAATTATCCTCTTTTCCTTCCTTATTTCTCAAAGAAAGCCAGGGTATTTAATGCTGTCACAAATTCTGTTTGTCAATGATGTTCCTTTCATATGCTGTTGAAACTTGTAGGTCAAAAGAGAAGAAATTACGTAAAAACTGAAGCTATTTTTAAAAATCAAGATTGACTAAAGGAACTAAATGACTTCCACTTTCTAGCAGAATCAAGAGAAATTGGTCAACAGCATTATGTGAAATTAAGGAAAGGCAGCATAATAGAATAGCTTAAAAGGAAAGACATTCGAATTTTAGCCCTGACTTTGTCTACAAATTGATGAATTTTCTTCAGCATATCATTTAACTTTGCGTTAGTGATGCCTCTTAGTTTCAAGTGACAAAACCCAACAACGTGGCAAAATAACAGATAAACACAGGGGTAGGACAAAGCCACTTACTGGGTCACTTAAAAAATCCAGGAGAATATATGGTTCAGGTGTAACTGAATCCAGGTGCTTAAATCATATAATCAATAATGTGTTTCTCCTCATTCTTCAGTTCATTTTCCTGTAGGTTGGCTCCACTCTTGAGCGGGCTTTTCACATCCTGTGGAAAGATGATTATCAGCAGTTCTAGCAGTTCAGCAATCCCAGTGGGCTCCAGTGGCACAATTGGTTAGCACGCAATACTTACATAGCAATCCCAGTGGAAAAAGAGCATCACTTTCACCATCATTCCATAAAAATCTAATGGCTTTGGATGTCAGGCCCAACCTTGAACTGATACAAAATGCAAATTGGCCAGATCTAGGCTGTATGCCATATACCAAACAGACTCAAATTTGGGAGAGGGCATTGGCACAAAGGAAAATCAAGGCATTGTCACCAGAAAAAGTGAGCAATTCATGACAAATGGTGGGCAGGTAAAAACAATGCACTTCCACAGCAACCTCTTTTGGATTTCAAATTACACAATAAAATACAGAAATTAGAGTTGATGATCTAAAGCTTTTTGCTCTAAGATTCAAACTACACTATTTCTAAGAATCTTCTGAGAAAGAGATGACTGATAAAAATGCGATATTCATTCTCCTCTTCTGTGTTTAGTAATTGAAGCCCTAATTTGTGATAGGTGCATAGCAGTCAGAAAAAAGACTATTATTTCTTATGCTCCCCTGTAGCTAAGTGTTGCTGCATGATGGATGTGGTAGTCTGAATTATGACCTCCAAAATTATACAGGTCTTAATCCCTGGAACCTGAATGTTGTCTTTTAAGGTAACAGACCCTTTGCAAATATGATTGAGTTAAATATCTCGAGATGGAAGAGTATCCTGGATTGTCCAGGTGGTTCCTAAAGCCAGTCACAAGTGTTCTTATAGAACAGAGGCAAAGGAAGATGACATACAGAAGAGGAGCAAGCATTGACCATGCAGGTGGAGATTGGAATAATGCAGTCACAACCAAGAAATGCCGTCAGTTACCAGAGGCTAGGATATTCAAGAAGACTCTCCCCTGGAGCCTCCAGAAAGAATGCAGTCATGCGGAGACCTCAATTTTAGCTCAGTGTAACTGAAAGAGAACTGTGAAGGTATAAATTTCTGTTATTTTAAGCCATAAATTTTGCGGTCATTTGTTATAACCATAGGTAACTAATATAACTGAGCTCTGGCAAATAAAATATGAGCACAAAGGGAGGTGTCCAACTTTCATCTCATGCCCTTCAAGGGAAAGATGCTATCACCCTTGCTCTCTCTCCTCTATCCAGTTGGCTGGAATGCAGATATGCTGGTGAACCATCTTATGCAAACAATGGTAGCATCTTGGGATGGTAGAACAACAAGATGGAAGGAGCCTGAGTTCCCAATACCTAGCTTGAAATCCCAATTTGAGAAGTAAATAAAATTCTCTGTGGTTTAAACTACTATATTATGGGGCCTCTTATTACAGCTAATCTATATCTTAACAAAATTACCATTTTCGTCTGACGTGAGACTGCACTTCAAAGACTTCCAACTACAGAGAGTGTAATTAACCAAAATCTAAAGGCTGCAATCTGAAATCCTCCACCATGTTTGCACCCAGCTCTCACTTCCCACAGGCTACTCTCACAACCTGGGCATGGCGGGGATACTAAAGCAATCCCACCCTCTAACAGTCAACTTTGGCTCTAGGTCTCCTCAGTGGCTTTACCAAACTTTCTGTAGACAGCACAGCAATCTAAGATGCTTCCACACACACTTCCTTCCCTCTTCCTTCACTCGGTAAAGTTTCACCATTGACAGCTCCCAACTTACCAGTTCTTTCCCCATTTTCTCTTATAAGTGTTTTCCTAATTAAATCCTCATTCATTTAATACCATCTTGGCATTCACTTCTCAGACCAACATACCATCTTTTCTTTAAATGTTCAAGAACAATGAGATCTTCTGGGAAAGTAAAGACAAAATAAAACAAAGAAAACAAAACACAAGAATCTTATAAAGTAGTAAAAGTATCTTACCATAAACATATTTACCCAAGGTCACTCTCTGTGAAACGAAAATGACTTGGCCATCTTATACTTTACATTCCCCAAACTCTTGATTACTTCCAAATCTCTCCTGCCATTTGAAAGTAAACTAGGAGGACAATAGAGTTTTCTCTCAAGATTTGAGAAACCACATATTATTGATTATTCCAAATAACTGAATGAAAAGTAAAATTCTATAAATTATACAATCGCTGTGTCTAAACATCAAACATATAGATGATTGATGGTAAATAGGTAAAGGATTCAGGATGATAGAATTCTTCATTAATCTTTGGCCTGATCTAAGGTAGAGTAGATGCAGTCCATTAGCTCTGAATTTCTACATGTTTGCCTTTTTTGTCTTGGTGGATGCTATTTACTTAGCCTAGATAAGCAAATGCCCACACAATGTGAAGTCTTGCCTAACTCCCCAATTAGAAGTCACTGTTCAATTTCGCTTCAGTCTATCATTTGCACCTTTAGTTATAACTTTTTTTCTTTCTGCTTCACATGTTTGTCTCTTCAACTGTCATACTTTTCATTAATTTTAGTAGTCCCATAACTATTCTTTGCACATATATCTTTATCATACATTTTTGAATCAGTGAAGTGTGAAAGAGTTGGAAAACAGGGTACATTAATATTACTGGAGACTAACATCTCTTCAATAGATCTGGTGCGGGAGTTGGGAACATCCTTTCCAGGAGTGGTTATTGGAATGAGAAAATATACCATTGAGAGGATCTCAAGGAAGGAAATGTCTGCTCTTCAAAAAGCTTCGAACACAAAACAAAGCAGGGAAAATTGAGAACGATGAGTTCTAATCCTTCCCTCAACTGAAGACTCTCAGAAGCATTCCTTGTTCATTGTTGACTGGAAAGAATGGAGTGTGTGTGTGTGTGTGTGTGTGTGTGTGTGTGTGTGTGCACGCATGCCAGAAATGAGGGAGAGTTATGCACTACTTTTTTGTATACTATCAGAGAAAAAAAGATAAAGTTTTTCTGCTGCACTTCTGAAAACAGGTCAGATATTCTCTTTTAAATGATTACAATGGACAACAGTTACTAACTTAGCTCCCAACTAAAGATTTGTTTAGATCTCAAGGTTTTTTAAAAAATATTAAAGGAAAACACAATGTCTGTTAATGATAATAAGAAAATATTATTAGAAAAATAGTGAACTCTTAGAATTTTGGTGTATCGGTCATATTAAACTGGGAGATAGAAAGCACAAATTCCAATATCTAATTCAGAGTCTGCCACAAACTATTAACCGAACCTAGGATTAGTCACCTAAACTTTCTGATACTTGTCCATTTTACCCATACAAATGCAAGAATTGAAGTTTCAGAGATTAAAAACTGATGGTTTATGGGCCAAGTACAGCCTAAAGATGTGTTTTCTTTGACTAGTCAGCACTTTATTTAAACTGAATTAGTTGACTAAATATAAGTCAAGACATTATGCCATAAAAAATAAATACAATTTCTGGCTTCTTTTGAGAAACCAAAAGATATAACAAATTTGATTCTATATTCCCAAATGGCAACCATTGGGTAAAGCCAATATTCGCCAAATATACCTGGCCCACTGCATCCATTTATGCTTGACCACACTTGACAGCCATTTGAGTGCACGACTCCTATAGATCAGTACCAAAACAGCCTGTTGAGTACTAAAAATCCAGGAGCCTGGAACATAATTGAGAGTTCAGAAACAAACCCATATATTTTTAGTCAATTGATTTTTCAGAAGAAAATAATCCCTTTTTTCAACAAGTGGTGCTGGGCAACTTGATAGCCACATGCAGTAGAATGTTCCTTCCTCACACTATACACAAAAATTCATTCAAAATGGATCAAAGCCCTAAATATAAGAGATGAAACTATCAAACCACTAGAAGAAAATCTTCAAATTTGTGAATATGTTTTAAAAAAAACACAACACTGAATTGTACACTTTAAAAGGTGGATTTTATGTTGTATGAATTATATCTCAGTCTAAAAATTACACGAGCCTCCTGTAAAAATACAAATCTGAATTTCTATTATCCCTTTGAACATTATCAATTTTATCAAATTACTTTCCCAGTAATAAGTTAATCTGTATGAGCTATTCACTTCATTTTAGCTTAAAACACAGTAAGTTATACCGTTATACCTAATGTTGGAATAAATATTACTTATGAAAGAATAAGACTTGAGTCACTTCTTTCAAAAAAAGAAAACTTTGGGGAATTTTTTTTAAGTTATATATTTTAATCCCCTTTGAAGGTGAAAATTTTTTGTATTTAATTTTCTCAAGTGAACATCTTAACTCTCTATAGGACCATGTGAAATATCACTCCTCTTATTTGCAGACTGTTTCTGGGCAGAGAAGATAAATCCTAGTCAATAATAATTTATTCTTTTAAGTTCTGACAACCTTATGTATAATTCCCCTTAAGACTATGAGTTCATAATCTCCTCTGAATTTCAGACCAAGCTGAGGCATCTGGAAAATTAGCACTACCTATAGAGGTTCACTTCAAGCCAGTTTTTACCCCACTTTCACCTCTACCTACACTAGTTAAACATTAGAAGCAAATGGCTAGTTAGCGTATAATAAGACTACAAAAAGTGAATCTATTAGTTGAAAGGGAGGTATGTAAGCAAGTGAATATACCATCGCCTCAGTATTTCTCTCTCACACCTCGGTATAACTAAAGAAGAGACATGTATCACCAAAAGCAACCACTCAATATTTTCTCAGCTTTAACATAGTTAAAGTTCCAAAAGTATTTCCTCTCTATGTTGACCAAACATGAAAAGTAGTGAATTATTTAACATTATTCAACCAGTTTGTGTAAAATTCAAGCATTAAAGGTAAAAACATGTCTGTCCTCAGGGATTCATATGAAAGTGACCATGAATACAAATGTGGGCACATGTAATGAGAAGTGGGAAAAAATATGTTATTTTCTAAGTTGGCTACTGTTTGAATTGGACTAGAAAGAGTGCAGTTCATCTCCTGTGGCAGAAAATTTCTCTTTCTTCAGAAAAACACCTTTATGTGTCTCCTCAATTCCCCAGGTTAGATATAAGTGATCCAGAAAGAGAATAAAGTTGATTTACATAATAAAATAAAAACAATTCCTTATAAAATGATTTCCCAAAGGCATTGGGCAAGCGGATGCCTTCAGATCCATCCTTCCATACAGCCCCACTCTATGGGCTAAACCTGCCTTCTATGGACACATTAAACAGACCTCTTAGCCCACTGGCTCTTAATCGGGTTCTGCCAATAGGAGGTTCTGCCAAAGATTGGCAAGTAGGAGGTGGGAGAGGTCAGGGCACTTACTCTGCAGGCTCTCTTTATACTGGAGCTCTGGCTAGCCAAAGCTAAGCAACCCTCTTTTACAGTGCCACTTTCCCTAAGGGTTCCAGACACTGCTTCTCTGCCACTGTCCTTCAGACCTAAGAATGCAACAGCTCCCTCCTGTTGCCAGCCACAGAGCGCTTCAACATGCAGTCAGTTCTGCTATAAGCAACATATGCATTCCTGAAATTCATCATGCTATGTGAAATTGTGCAAGAAAAATCATGGGACTTATGGGAAAAATGGGATTAGAGGCACACACACAAAAACTGCATCGGTGACATTTAGAAAAGATAGGAAGCTGATAAAAATGGTGTTGCATTTGTTATGTGAGTAAGAAATATATAAATACAATAAACATTGCATTTTACCTTGAAAAAGACCTGAGAATTTGTTTGTGGAAGTGAGCTTCAGAAAGGTTACAGCCATGAGCTATGCGAAGTGGCAGCAGGAGGCTCATCTCAAATGAGACAGAACATTGTCACACCAGATGAGGATGTTCCAGTGCATAACGCTGTGGTGCATGTTTAGGGGAGGAGGGTGTGCATTTGAGTTATTCCTACACTGCTTGGTTAAACTGGGTGCCAATTTCTTTGTTCACCTAATGTTTCTCATGGATAAAATCACACATAAGCAAATACAAAACTATGCTCAAATTGTTCCCGAATACATCAATGGTGTTGAAACAAATAGGTGTTTCAAAACAAGTGTTAGAATACAACTGACGGTATTGTACATAGTTCATTTTCAATATACCTGACCTCTGACCTCAAAAGAAATAGTCCCCTCAATGCATTCTTTTCAATAACCACATTTGAGTATGTCCTGTTTCCTATCAAAACACCTAAAGAGAAAATTGTGGCAGGCAGGGGACAAGAGCTCTGGCAATATGATGAGAGTTCAGGACCTGAGGCTCCAAACAGCCTGTAAGAAATTCCTATTAGAAGCAGTTGCCAAGGAACTTTGAAAGATAGTGAAGTGTCTTAAAATTCTAGTTGCATCATGTTCTATGCTATCTTGCAGTTTCCACCACAGCCTACTCCACCTCCCAGCCCCTGTTATGTGGAACGGCTCTATGTTAGTGGGGCTTTGGGCAATGGAAGGGAGGAGAGTGGTATGTGGGCCATGAACATGATCAGAAGGGACTGGAGTCACAATTACTGAGAAAAAACAATTGAGACACAAACCCCTTTCCCCAGAATCAACAAAAGAAAATAGCCTTTGAAAGGGAGTCCTATTTTGCTAGTATGCATGCAGTTCTGTTAGAGACTATTCCCTTGATAGAGAATTGGACTCCACATACAGGAAAAGTAAACATGGCTTTTGCTTCCACATTTTCCACTAAGAAAAGCTTCTCAGCAATAATTTCTATTCCAAAGACACTTGTTCTGAAAGTAACAAATATCTAGGTGTGAAAATATTTCATTTTTTTCTCTCCTGAATAAGCCTTTTATTTTTTTTACCTGAATCAGAACATAAATATAACTCAGTCTTTACCCAACAATATTACATTAGCCATAGAAGCACACTGACATGAAGGGATTATTAATCCTCAAAAAAGCCTTGGCGGAATTTGATGAAAGCTGAAATGTATTTTTACAGATGGTTGTGCCATGGTATATTTGATTTGAGAAATATTAAACAAAGCAATACTCCATTGCTGTTTTATTCCCTGAAAGCAATTATTACATGAAAAGGTAGACAGGCAGGACACAGTTAACAAACAAAGACTAAAGAGTTGTCATCAGCTTAGAAATGTTCTGGAAAATAAATGAGGGCCACTCGCCAATAATATGACTGTAAAATGCAGAAATGAAAAATCTGTATTGCGAACATACACATACCTATATCCCACATCACAGTTTGATGAGGCAAGAGATAAATGGCCTAACATTGATTGTTTTTACAGGAATATGACAACCTCCCAAAGAAGAGAAACAGAACGTCTCTCTCTTCACATAAAAAGCAAATTACAGATGGAAAAAAAAAATTCACTACTCTCAGAGCAAGATTCAATTAAAAAAATATGTCTGGCTTTGACAGGGAAAATTCCAGGCGTAGCGTATTTTCATAGAAGTTGGTCCTAAAGGAAAGATTTTTGAGTGCTACAAAAGCCTATGGAAATTTTCACGGCTTGTCATAATTTTTCTGTAATACTAAACAAGGATTTCTGCCTCCTTAGCACATATTTTCTTCTAACTGATCCTACAAGGTGTTGTTATGCTTTTAACAGTGTATTTCCTTTCTGAAAATCATGTTGTATAATAGCTGCATGGTAGATACTGAATAATAATACTGCCTAACAACGATATTATAATGTACAGTGCTTTACCAAGGAGTGTGTGTGTGTGTGTGTGTGTGTGTGTGTGTGTGTCTAAGAGAGAGAGAGAGCGCACACATGATTAAATGACAGGATGAAACTATGGAAAAGGAAATCTGAGGCAGCTCCTCATGTCCTACACAGTGCTGCAAGGACAGCACAAATGGCATTATTTAAAGAGAAGGCAGTTCTAACTCTGGGATAGTCATTTTTATCTTCAGAAACACTAGGCAAAAGATACTGTCTTTGTGTTGTTCAAATCGTGAAGCCAACAAAAAGAACCTCTGAAAGTCACACGATTTTCGAGCCAAAACTTCAGATCACGTTCCCCTCAGCCTTGTCACCTTTCATCCGCTTTGTACAGAGTATCATTAAGGGTTTCTAGACATCAAGTTCTGGATCTTGTTATAACGCTCAGAATGGCTGTCAGCCGACAGGAAAAGAGCTCCAATAGTCATGCTCGAACTGTGTGAATAAATACACTCATTTGGGTGTTATCGAGTGGTTCCATTTGTCTTATCATTTCATTCTTCAGTTGACATTGTGACCCCTGGAAAACTAAAGAAGGCGTTTCTTCAGTTCTTTACCCTTGACCTCAGGGAAGCACAGCCTTTATTCTCTGTCCTCTCTTGCCCTTCGGAGATAATTGCCTACATTTGAGTGCCTATATTACATATGTTTCAACCTGTTCTCCAAACGTTAACTGTTTGGGATTAAAATAGTTTCTAAGAAGCATTTTCAGCCTTTGCTTGAACTCCTGCCAATCTGTGGCTCTGCGCAGAAAGGAAAATGCTGAGCGTCAAAAACAAAATGAGGATTAGTCAGAAGAAGATAATAAATAGCACATTACTCTACGTGGCAGGAAAAAAAGAGAAAAAAAAGAAAAAAAATTGTTGTATTTTAATGGTTTAACCATGACTACTGTTTAAGCTCTTAGTAAAGGTAACAGGAACACAAGCTTGTGTTAAGAAGAAAAGATTAGAGAAAAGCTTTACCATGAAAATCATATCAGATCATGAATATAGTTTATGCAACCAGACTGACTGTTAATTTAAATATTGCCACAATGCATTATTTTCAATGCAAATATTAAATGAAGTAATAAATGATGTAATAAATCATGATGAGGATGATAACAAAGCTAGGGATTAAACTAATGTCTGAAGAATCCAATTCTTTTAATATTATGCTAACAAAAGAGTGGGGCAAACTCTACTCAGACTTCTTCAGAGTCTTTGCAGGTCAAGATGGAGAGTGGCTCACCTGCTACTTAGGACAGGAAAACTATGGTGATAAAACTACAACGAACACCACAATCACAACTAACTTAAACTTAAAAAAAGAAACTGTGAAGTTGATGTGAAATGTTTAACCCCATGTACAGATGAGAAATTCGAGGCACAAAGAGAGAGGCTGAGCTACTTGCCAAAGGTTATACAGTTGACAGATTGGTGGTGTTACCATTGGGGCAGATCGGAGTTTGGGTGTTACCCCAGTAGTAGTGGGGAGGGACAGGGATAACAAAGGCGTGGATGTGTAGTTAGCATTTTTCCTTATTTCTTCCTCAAATGATGCAATGAAGAATCACAGGTCATTAAGATTTAATAGTTTTATTAAGAATATATTTTAGAAAGATTAAGAATGCCCCAAGGAGGCACATGGAGAAAGACAAAGTATGCCACAAGGAAGCAAATGGTTCCAGTGCTATAACCAACACAAAGGGGCCAAAATGACTACAGAAGGGGGAAAAAAAAAAAAAACCCACATACACACAAAAGGCCACCAAAGCGAGAACCCAGAAGGGCAAAAAGTGAAGGGACCTCCAAAGGGCAAAGAGGAAGGAGATCCCAGAGGGCAAAAAAAGGACCCAGAAGTGGGTATGCTTGCCCTATATTTAGGCTGTAATGGGTGGTTCCAAAGACATTCCTAGGTTATTGGCAAATGAAGTCACCTTGATTGACACCTGGCTATATAACTTCGTTTAGTGTGCAGGTGCTTACCCAGAATTCAGTCTGTTATAATTAGATTCATGAACTTCCAGGCATAGCCATGAGACTATAATGATGGTATAATGAGGCTGAAGTTAGGAGTAGAACTTTCTGCACATGCGTTTGTAGCCGGTTTAGCCCAGGAGCTTTTATGGCCTTTGTGCTCTAGGATTTGGGGTAATTTATAATCCTAAAAGGGAGATATGTCTAGGACGTCCTTAAAGAAAGTCTTTAAGGAAAGTGTCTATGATTACACAACTGGGCCTTTATTCCTTTGTTCCCCTGTCGCTCATGTCTGACTAGCTACCTAACAGTGGAACAAAGATTTAAACAGAAGCAGTGTAGCTTAAGAAGCCCTGCTCAACACCAGTCTCTTACCCATATGAATGAGCTAAGGAAACTGTGGCCTTTATACCATGTACCAGAAGTAGGCATTTAGCCAACCACTCATGTTCTCAACAAATACATACTGAGCACCCACTATGTGCCAGGAGTTAAGGCGAGAGAGACTGAGGGTTTATTGATAAATAAGCATATGAACTCCCTGCTCCTTTGGAATTTACAATCTGGTTGTGATGCAGGTCAGGGCAAATTTTCCTAAGTGGCAGGGAGACCAAGCCCTGTACCTGAGAGAAGAAGAGGGTCCTCTGGAGGAGAGTGTAGAAAGAATTCAACACATGTGCCAAATTTGGAGTCAAAAGGAAAGTTTATTAGAAAAGGGATAACACTCCACAGACAGAATACGGTCTCCTCTCAGAGGCAGAGAGTGAGAGAAACAGTAAAGAATACAGAGAGAAAAAGACAGTGAGATGGACCAAGGGAGAAGTGGAAAGGCAGTGAGTAGGGGGCTGAGTGTTCAGGAAATTCATATGTCATTCTTTAGTTCCCATTTCTTTTGATACGGACATACAGTGAGGAAGGGGAAGAGCATGTAGTGTGAAAAGGTAAGAATATGTAGAGTGAAAAGCCTGCTGACAGTTCCCAGCCCTTAATCCGCAGGTTCCCCCCACTCCCCAGTTTTAGCCATAGGGAATGACTATTGGTTCCTGTTTCCACTTAACAGGTGTAGGGAATGGGTTGTTAGTAATCCAGTAGAAATCTTCCTTTCTTCAGAAGATGTCCTCCTGGCCTGGCTGCAGGGCTGATCAGCATACTGCAGTCTCTGAAAGTAGTTTAATTAACATTTTTAATTCTTTTACTTCCTCCCTACATTAGTTGGGTTGGTTGGTGGAAATATACAGGCTGCCTACAAAGCTTTGGAGAGAAGTACACTAAAGTGGGTCTGGAAGTTTAAAATGCCTCAGAATTGTCGAGAGGGCTTATTAAAACACAGATTGCTGGACCTCATCCTCACAGTTCTGATTCAGTAGGACTGTGTTTAGAACTCAAAATCTGTGTTTCTTACAAGTATCCAGATGAGGCTGATAACTGCTAGGGTAGGAGTTATGCTTTGAGACCACTGTTCTACAGGGTTATTTGGTTGGATGAGAAATATTTATGTTGTATTGTGTATCTATCTGTTTGGGGATACTCCTGTGCTTAGAAATAAGTCAGTGATTTATAATGATATAATTTCGGGCAGGCCAGAAAGTATCTGTCACCCTATCTTAAAATGTCAAATGCTGCCTAGCATGGTAACACCGAAAGCCATTCATATATGAGATGCTACAGAATGAGAAACAAATTAGGTAAGTTTCAATACCAGAGAGTTGAAAGGAAAGTAAAATATGAGGCCAGAGTGTGATGTTTTGAGTACATTTTTGAGGAATGAGAAGGTAACAAGATATTGCTGTTACCAGAGAGTGGGGTTCCCTTCTAGACACATTGTCCAGGCTCTTGATGTCTCAAACAAAGAATTGAGCAAGACACCAAAATCTAGAAGAAAACAATAGCTTTATTAGAAGGAAAATTAAAGCAATGGTACACTTCCAGATGTGGAAGCAGCCCAAGCAAGAGAGGAGTGGTTCAGAAGGCTCAAGGGCTTGAGGGCACAGTAACAAAGCCTTCGTGTTTTTATCCCTATATGCCGTGGGTGGTTACTTTTCTTAGAAGAGTGGGCTTTCTTGATTGACAACTAAGACTGACAGGACCCAGAGACTCATCGTTTACTTTCTGCACGTGCTCATTCCCAGAATTCAGTTGGTTATAATATTAATGAACTTCCAGGCATATGCATCATATTATAATGTGGTATAATGAGGCATAGGTGAGTTGAAGGCTGTCGTGGTCTTCATTGCGCAGGTGTGCGTGACTGGCTGAAACTAGTACCCATTTTTCTGCTCACTTATTTCCTTGTATGAGTTACTTTTAGCCAAAAAAAAAAAAAAAATGCCTTTTGGCTTGTTTAATTGTGGCCGGACTACGGCGGACTAGGGCAGACCCTTTCTAAAATAGGATGATCTCAGTGTCTTTGCAGGCGGATCCAAAATCCTTTTTCTAACTTTCCTGCCTAACCTTTTTTCTAAGAGCTATGAACCCACTTTTTATTAGTATGGATGTTGAGGGGTGGGCGGTCTCTTCTATATCTGCTTCCTGCTGAGGAGGGTCATAGCCCCTGCCTATTTGGGTTTCATGGAGCTCTTTCATTCTCTGCCTTAGTCAGGACAGGGTCTTGGGTATCCTGCCGAAGTAGCTCCTCCCCCTAAGGAAAAAGATACAAACTTGTTACTTGGATCATAAATCTAATTACATTTCTATTATTAATTTGCCTATCAAATGTGTAAAGGAAAAGGCTTAGTTGATATGTTTCCTAAAAGAATAATAAAAAAAATCTCAGGTTAAAAGTCCCCTCCTTTCTGGGATCCTAAGGGCCCAATTTTGGCCTAAAGCCATTCCTTATAATGGGCCGAGGAGCCTGCTGAGTTCCAATGATCATTATCAATAGACAGAGGATCTGAGTCACCAGTTTCAAGGTAATTATCTAAGTTTGAGAAAGAGGGTCTTTCTCCAAAGAAAGGAGAAAAGACTTAACTAAGTTTACTGAAAAGATTAATAATTTTGCAATTGATGGCCCTTATCACTGATACTCTAAAGAAATGGCATGCTAATGGGAAGAAGAGAACCACTTCAGGGGAATATTTTATCCGTCAATTAAAAAAATAGTTTCATTCTTACAGATAGGATATACTACCATTTAATTGACATAATGACTAAAATTGCCTCCAATTCATGGCCTTCTTGTCTATTGGAAAGATCATGGCAAGAGTAAAAAGAAGTATTGGGAAAGGGTTAATTTCTTTGAAAATCATATGTGGATATAAAAAGAAACACTGTCTGTGAACAGAATAGTAGTAATAATTGTCTTTCCAAAACAGAGTTAATAGAACAGGAGGACTTCCAATGCAGAAAAGAGCAACACAAGTGTTGTCATTTGGCTGACATTCCTTCCAGATCAAGTAGAATAAATTTCTAACATCAAGAGTGCCATTTTGTTGTACTCTGCAAATAGCTTTATGCTAAAGTCATGAAAGAGCATAACTAGTTGGGTAAATAAATATCAAAACTTAAAGACAAATGCAAGTGATTTGGAAAATCATTAGGAGTCGTCATCTATAATATCAGTTACCTGGTTAACCATTCTTTATCTTGGCCCATGTAATTAAAAGCTAGCTAGTTTATTTAGTAACCAAGTTCCTAAGCTGACAACCTACAGGCCAAATTTGACCAATGGATATGATTTGTTTAACTTGCATATTTTTCTCCTTGTTGCTTTGTCTTTAAACATTGAACATGACTGTCTTAAATGGAGATCTTGCTCTCCTGTTTGCAACCTTGCCCACAACACTCTCCAATATCTTTCACCTGGGCTGGATGACACCTTTAAGTTACTGGCCTATCCCCTGAAGAGATTTGAGGTTTTGACCCCTGCTATAATTTACAAAATTTCCCTTCAACTCCAGAATTACTTTTCTGTTAGTTCTAACTACCTCATATTTTTTCTTCATTTTACTAGTGAAAGGACAGTTTTTTCCATAAGAATTTTAATTGTTCCTAGGTGAGCGATATAATACTATATGAAACTTCGGGAGGAAATAAGTTTTTCAGAAAAAGTGCAGAATTACCTGTTGTGTGGTTTATAGCATGCCCCAATTTGTCGATCTGTTTTCTATAGGCTTGGAAATTTTGAGCTGATTAAATGAAACATCTTGATTTTAGCCAAATGGGCATATCACCACCAGACATGAATTAACCCAGAGAATACATTAAGTTTTAAGAGGTTCAGAGAGTAGTCTTTTAAGAAAACAAAAAATGAGAAGGCTGAGAGAATGTGAAATGCCCCAAGGCATGTTCATTTTTATTCTGTAATGAATAGGAAATATACTGCAGTTAAAGCAGAATTACTGATTCAGAAACAGCTGGAGATATAGAAACAGAAATTAATTCTACTTACCTAACTCTTAAAACTGGTAAAATGACAAGGGGGGATTGAAAACTGGCACCTAAAGGGAAATGAAATGGTGACATTAAGAATCTGTGACCAGTCATTTGTAGGCCATTCACACACAACCACAGCAAAGCCCGTGAGTGGTCTATTTCACTAATTAGGATAACTGGTGTGGACACTCTGAATCACTGTGAAATCTAAAGTGTGGACACTTTTTAGGAAATGTAGAAATATTGCTTTCGAGGACAAAGATTAACAGCAAATGATTTTCCAAGGACAGCAAGGTTCCACTGGAGCTGCTAAGGGTGAAATCATTTGTAGTTGGCACTTTCATTAGAATGCAGGAGGTGTTGATGTTAAAAGCCAAATATATCTCCTGCTATCTTATTTATGCTGTTTATGTGACCATTTTGTTTAAAGATGATAGAAAACTTTATTTAAGTCCAAGCTCTTTCCTGAGTAACAAATTTCATACCATTGGTTTTCCAGTTGGTACTGAAGTTGTCCCAATGATATTAAAAGTTCTTATTGTTACAATTGGGAAAAGGCTAATATTGAAACAATATATATGCATGTATTTATGTATGAATATGTAAAACTTATACTTGCCATCTTCTATGTTGCTGTAACTTTTTAGATTGAATAGACTGAATTCTAGGAGGCAAATCTAGCCTTCAACTTTCATTTTGTGGTTTTTCTCCTTAAACGTATTAGAAAGTTATGGGCACTGTGACTGGGCCTTTCCTTATTAATAAATTTGCTGGTGACTTTTGAGCTAATAGAGAATTCATCTGGCCACTCTGTTTTACCATCATATATATAAACCTATTTTGGACGGAAGAACTGTGTTCATGTCCAAACCTATTTTAACATTAACTCTTAAACCTGAAAAAAATGGTCTTAATAGAATTTCCAAGTCCAAAGTGCTCATTTAATTTCATACCCAGTGACTTTCAACAGTGAAGGGCCTATGAAAGAAAACACTAATTCAGGATGTCTGCAAATACCTTGGTGTATTTGCTTGGGGTCGACGTAAAAATGGCTTGCTCAGAGATCCTGGATAAGATTGTCTGAGACTCTCTAAGGAAGAAAGAAAAAAACTTCCACCAAGTATCTGCTCAGCACCAGACCTTAAATGATAAGCTCTATGTTTGTAATATGTGAAATGTCACTATTACAGTGAGCTTTTGCCGACCTATTTAAAATTACACCCACTTTTACAATTTCTCTTTAGCTTATATCACTTTGCACTATAAAATTTACACATTTTATTTATTTTTTTTTTTCTGCTGCTGCTAGAATACGAGCTTCACAAGGGTAGGAATTTTGCCTGTTTCTTGCTCCTCTATCTCTGGTTCCTAGAACTGCCTCTATGGCAGGTCATAGATACTCATCGAATCAGTCTTGAAGAAGTGAATGAATGATTGAATATAAATATCTATGGATATAATCTCATGAACTTATGTGCCAATGGACTCTGAATCAGGAATACCTAGGCTGAAACTCTAGCTCTGTCATTTATGAGCTAAGTAGCTTTAGACAAGGGACAATCTTTTTGAGTCTCAGCTCCTTCAACACTGAAAGGCATATAAGGATAGTTCCTTTCACATAAGGTTGTCGTAATGACAAAAAAGAGGCATACCAGGACACCCTTCGGCATAGTCTTTGGCATGCTGTAGTTGTTACAAAATTGTTGGCCTTTCCTAATGCTGTTGTCTTTAATCATAAACCATAAACTAATGCAGAATAATAATTCAATAAATATGCAGAATTCCACGCCTACATTATTTTTCTCCCATATTTTCTAAGAGAGTTCTGATATAGGGCCAGGAAGAAATTGATGGGTGAAGAAGCTGCCTTATACTTGTTCATATGTTACAAATCCCTTTCTTTGGGTTTGGGGAGTAGAAAGAGTGACCCCATAAAGGGCAGTATGCAGCAGCTGGCCTGCCTTCCTCTGAGATGTGTGCTTTGTAAATCGATAGGTCATTTGGGTCTCAGGCTGTTCACTCCGTTACCTTCCTGAAGTCTTAAATAGCTTTAAAAGCAATTATTTTGCTTCTAGCTTTGGGAAGCAGGACATGAAGAAAGGCCCGACTGAGGCAAAGCTCATATTTCAAGGAATGTCAGGAACAGAGATGGATGATGTGCAGATAACAATGGAAATAGATGTAAAATGTAACTTCAGGTAGACTTATGACCAGGCCCACACAAGACTCTCCCCTGCTTCAGAAACCAGAGGAAATGGAGCCATGATGTGCAAACACGAGAACAGAGTTTCAAAAGGAAAGAAGGCTTAACAGCACTCCATATCTGAGGTGCCTGGAAATAATGCTAATGTTGTGGCATTGTGTTACACTAAAGATTTGTGGGCATAGATGCTTCTGCATGATGTCTCTTTTTCTACTTCTTGTTCTCTGCATTTAATTGCTTGGTCAGAATTAACAGTACAGACTACTTTTTAAAAAGTACTTATTTTATGTCTTGAGTGCTTATTTGGTCCTTTCAACAAGCCACTGAAATAGGAAGTATTTATTCATGTGTTCATTTCACAGACAGAGGTTTACAGAGATTGTCACTTTTCTGTGGTTATAAAGCTAATAAATAGCATAGTAAGAATTGGCATCAAGATCTGTCTGACTCCAGCTTCTGCACAGTTAAACACACAGTTCTATACCATAACATCACCAACTAAATTAAGTCCCCTTGTACTTTTTCTCCACAGCATTGAACTTATTTGTAAATAAATATACTACAAGTACATGATTATTTGCCTAAGACCCGATTCAGGAATAAACAACACATATATATTTTTTTTTTTTGCTATTACTGTATTTGCAGCATAGAACATAGATTTGACTTATGACAGCTCAGAAAATATGTGTTGAATATGTGAATAAATACAACTGAGATTTCAGATTAAGATTTAAATTAATTCAGTTTTTTTAAATGAATAAAAACACTCTCAAAACTCATTTATGCAGTGATTTCTCCCCTTCTGAGGATAAAAATCAATATGTAAAAGTTTGTAATAATCCTACTCATAGTTATTCTACAATAATGGGAAATTCAAACAATTGTGCAATTTATCTATTTATTGTTTAACTTTTCCACTGAACAGCTGTCAGTATGTATCCATCTTGTACCCTCTTCTTTTTACTTCTAGTTTCTAGTAGACACTCAACTAATATTTGTGGAGCAACTAATAAAAAATACTGCTGATTAGCATTGCTGATATTTTAATGAAAATTAAAATCCTAGCACCCTTACAACCATATATAAATCTTTTCTACTCAACATGAATTTTGATATTTTCAAAGAGAGTTACTTTGTGACTATAACATTCAAGACACAGCAGAACAATGTCATCCTGACTCAAGGAAGAAACTGTGGTCATGAACCCAGGCTAAAGAGAAAAAGCCTTGCTGTTCTAGTTTGGTTTTCCCAAACAAAGTTGGGAGGTAAGCCACAGCTTCTGACCACGTATTTAAACATTTGGAAAACTGGCTAAAATTACTTACATGTAAACAGCAAGAGATTAATACTGTGCTTGTGAAACTGAATTTAATGAGTTCTATGAGATTTCACCACACAAAAAGCTGAAATGATTGTTCTCAGAAATAAATAAAAGGGAAGTAATGTAAGAATTTATCATATCCTTCATTTATCTTTCTCTTAACAAACAACAACAACAATACAAACACAGACCAAACAAAACAAACAAAAAGCAAAAGAACAAAAGAAGAAGGAAAGAACAGAATGATGATGAAGTATAAGAATGGAGAACTGTTTTATGAAGTAGGAAGAAAGGCATTCTAGTAAAATGAAAGAGAAATACTGAATGAAATACCATGTAAGAATGAAGGATTGGTAAGAGACTGGATAGAGAAGAAGAATCAAACTCCTAGCTCATGAGTCTAATGCTACAATAATTCAATTCTAATTATACATGAGTCTCATCTCTACTATTTGTTTAATTTTATTCTCCTCTGCAAATGCAGAGACAGCTGTTCCCCTTTTGACACAACTATCTTTGTCTAGAAACATTTGAAATGTTCCTTTGAAAGGTTTGCAAAACTTACAAGAAGTCCAAACATAGTAAATGACAGATCTTTTGGATTTTAGAAAAGGAAAGCACTTCTCAGTGCTTGAATAGGGGCTTTGAATCTAAAAGCCAAAAGATCAGGGATGACAGAATAAAACACTTTAGGATTCAGTGTAGGATGAATTGCAGCACATATTTGATATCAGAAGTCAACAATCTGATCATTAGTTTAATCATACTATGAGTGAAAAATTGACTAAATCGTCAATTCATTGGCTGACCAGCAACCAATCTGACTGTGATTATTGAGAGTTTTAAGGTATTCAGAATCTATAGTCAATTGTTGATGGGCACTGGAACATAAAATCAAGTAGATGAAGGAGTAGTGGTCAGGTTGGCCATGTTAGTCAAGAGACAGAAAGAGAAGATTGAGGAAGTTAGTCAAGAGAGAGAAAAGACCAAAAGACTCAAAGGGAAAAGACCATAAAGGAGACAGACTAAATTTGTGGCCTCAGAGAGATAGAAGTATCTTCCATTCTTATTAATTTTCCACCTCTTGTCTCATGAAGACTAAGTATTTAAATTTGTGACAAACAAGCAATGGCCGATATTATTGTTGAGCACATATCTAAGACATTATATATACATTGTTTCATTTCATCCTCTTATAACACTATGAAGAACTATTATGCCCATATCACAGAGGACAAGACAGGCTTAAAGAGATTAAATACTTTTCCCATATAAATCTCATGATTAGTAACTAGTAGTGATAGGATTAAAAGCCAGTTTGGTCTGATTCTACAGCTGCATTCTTAAACCCAACTCTACACTGCTGATTGTATCCTTAAGTTACCTTCTTTTCTTGAACAAGCTTTAGTGTTTCTTTCTAGACAAAGCAGCCTGTTCCTTAATTAAGCAGAAATATAAAATTCAAGACATTAAGTGAGAAGGGAATCCTTGCTAGATTCTGAGATTATGGCAAGGAGGCAATTCTGTGGCTTAAAACTCCATTACCAACTATGGGGACAGTAAAAAGATCAGTGGTTGCCAATGGTGCTGGGCAGAAGGGATAAACAGATGGAACACAAAAATTTTTAGGTTGGAAAAAACTATTCTGTGTGATACTGCAATGATGGATACATGTCATTATACATTTGTCAAACACATAGAATGTACAACATCAAAGATGAACCCTAATGTAAACTATGGACTTGGGGGGATAATGGTATGTCAATGTTGGCTCATCGATTGTAGCAAATATAGAACTCCAGTAGAGGATGTTGATAATGGGGGAGGTTGTGGATGTGCAGTGACAGGGGGTATACAGGAATTCTTTATACTTCCTATTCCATTTTGCTGTGAACCTAAAACTGCTCTAAAAATAGTTTATTAATTTTAAAAATTACTTTTGGGTATAAGGATTCTGTTTTTTAATATTATTTTTCTACTTTACTTTTCTCATTTTTAGGTTTTTACATTACACAAGTTGATTTGTATGAAACACTTCTTACTAAACTTGGTGTTCTGTTGTTCTCACAAGTGTTCTGACACTTAAAAAAGATATGAAGTACTTTAATGTAATTTTTTTAACTGGGTAGGAGAAAGACAGAGAGATGCTTTCAATAATAAAACATATGAAGCTGAGGAAGTTCAATACTGATGTTTACTAGCAAGTAAATGTCAGAGGCCATTTACATTTGCCCAGTGCTTTGCATGTATATCTTTAAAGCTGTTCAGATGCATTAGATGAACACAGCATGACAATGATCATACTCTGCTCTGTATTTCACTTCTGTACATTGGATTGCCTGAATATAAATGAAAGCCAGAGTGTTCATTCAAATGTAGTACTAGGTGTGCTTTTTGAATAAACCATCTAAAGAAAAGTTCCTTTCCACACATTAGATTCCCTACCTCTTTTCTTTGGCCACGTAGGATTTTGGTTGTAGAGAAGTGAAGAGAAATTTGAAGGAAGGGAATGAACTGATTTGGACCTGAGGTAGTCATTGACTAGCTGTGTGACACTGGGGCATGCACTCACCTTATGAAATTGAAAGCCTTATTATTTACATGACAAGGTTAGTAAGGTAATACAGTCATACCCCCTTATTTGTAGAAAATGCATTTTAAGAACCCCAGTGGATGCCCGAAATTGTGTATAATACCAAACCCTATATAGGCTATGCTTTGTCCTATTCTTATACCTTTTCACTTAAAAAGAGCACTTTACCACTTCACTTTGGCATATCTGAATTGTCAGCATCACTACTCTTGTGCTTTGGGGCCATAATTAAGGATAATAAGGGTTACTTGAACACAAACACTATGGTATTGTTAAAGTAGATCTGATAACCAAGACAGCTACCAAGTGACTAATGGTTAAGTAATGTATACAGTGTGAATATACTAGACAAAGGTGGGATTCATGTACCGGGTAGAACCTGAGTGGGAAGTCTCAATATTTCATCATACTACTCAGAATGGTGCACAATTTAAAACTTATGAATTGTTTATTTCTGAAATTTTCCACTTAACATTTTTGGACTATGGTAACTGAAATCAAGGAAAGCAAAACTGCAGATAAGGAGAAACTACTAAAAGAAGACCGTGATTGGATAGAGATATCATGGATTATCATTAGCATCTTTGAATGTTTGTGGAATTTATTGGATGATGTTAAGAATTACTTCAAGGAAGAGCTGCTTTAAACTCCACATCAGTTGAAGGAAAATATGTAGATATTTACTCTGTGCACAACACTTGTTTTCTCATGTGATAATCTTCACAATCTTACAGTCACACTTTAAGTTTGGGTCTTTGGATTCACAAAATTACTGAAGATGCAGGACACCAAGATCTGAGGGTGATTGTAATAAGGAGTTACCCACTCTCTCCCTGCCTCAGAATCTTCAGCCTTAGGCCCCTGTGCGGATGTGGAACAAGTTTACTCAGCAAAGGGAGGATGAGAGAGAAGCCACTTGCTATTGTTGCATTGCTGCTGGGTCCTGGCCAACATAAGCAGATGCTGACTGGGAGGAAAGCGGAGGTGCTTTCTCTCTTTAACTGGGTATAAATGGTAGGTTCCTTGTCCCAATCTTACATTCTTTTGTTTGTAACATCAGAGGCAAGTTTTTCACATTTAGAGATACATAAAGATTAAAATGAAGAAAAATCCATTTTGCAAAAGAATAATCTTTAAACAAATGAGACTTTCAACAGAGAATATGTAGGTATTCAATGTTCTCCTGCCTGGCAGGTGAACAGTCTATTTCTAAGACGGGATTCCCAGTTTGAGAACATTTGTCATAATTTGTGATCATCAGCTTCTCATAAAAGAAAACAAAATCATAAAGCCAAGCCAGGGTGTCTCAAAACCAAAGTAGAGACTTTTCCAGAATCAGAGGGCTATGGGTACATGGAGCTGAGGAACAAATGCCAGAAGTCACACCTGAAGAGATGACTGAGATCATCTCCAAAATAGAACCACTCTGTGGAGAGTGGCCATCAAGGCATAGTGATAGAGTTGGTAGAGAAACCCAGAGATGAATAAAGGAATCACAGTGGTCAGAGGAGTATCTACGGCATCTACAAGAACCTGTGCAGTTCTGCAGATACTTTGGCATTAAAAGGTGCCAACGTAGAGGAGTGGAGAAAGCTAAAGACATCATTTGGCACTTAGTGTCTGTGGAAGAGGTAATAAATAGAGGCATAAGGTCCAATGAGAAATAGGCATAAAGAGTAACTAAGACTAGAGAGACCATAGAATTTGTCATCCAAGCAAGGCAAGGGGAATTTTGGGAGTGAAAGCAAGCACTCTTACTAATTATACAGTCATAACTGTATAACTGGATTGTCTTGGGCAACTTGGGACCTATGGGTGCTCTATCAAAAGCAAAGAATTGGCCCTCATCAAGCCATTGAGACCAAGAGTTAGGATTTTGGGGTCAACTGTCCTAATTCAGACACAAACACTAACTACTTACCAACTGTGGGCAGGTTGTTTCACTTCTCTGCTTTCTCACTTGTAATAACAGTAGCTGCATAATAGAATTGTGCATGGGATTAAAGGAGTTAGTTTAAAAAGCTGAGCACAGTGCCTGGCATGTAGAAGTCACTCAGTAACAACAACATTATTATCTTCATAAGTTTAGTAAGCACTTTCCTACATATATATATGGTACCTGAAACTCCAACTGAGAATTGTTTAATTCAAATGGTTGGGAGAAGGGGAATGAAGAAGATAGAGGAAAAGAGAAAGTATCAAAAATTTTCCTAGAAAAAAGGTGATGGAACACTTCATGAATTATGACAAACAAAAATCTCATTAATTCCAATCTCATAAAAAAAATGTTTTTAATTGCATGACTACTTAAGTGTGTAGTAAATTTATCAATGTAAAATTTATGATCATGTTTGTAAGTATAAATGTACAATAATAGTATAATGGGAAAAATTAAACTCTAGGAGAAAAAAGTTTATGCCTTGTGGAATCAGCATTTCAACATTCATACTTCAGTGTTCAACCATTTTATTAACGCAGGTACCTTTAAATGATGAGGCAACCCTTTACCTGGTCACAGAGTGCAGGAAATACAGGAAATTTTCCCCTTTCATTTTGGCATTTCAGGAACTCAGTCTGATTTCCCACCATTTTTATTAATTTGTCTCTTCAATTTATTGACTCTGATAACACTAGTCAAAATTCAGCCCTAATGATAGGTAGCATTTATGTACCAAATGGAATGCTAGATACTTTATGCAAATTATTTCAGTGAGTCTATGATGTTGGGACTATAGCATCCCCATTTTACAGACTGCCCGAGTGGTATAGTAAGTCACTCTAGGTCACTGAGCTAGAAATCAATTATAATTTGGTCTGAAACCAAACTCAGTCTCCTAAATCCTACCACCGTAATTGGACTATATAATCAACTGCAGCCTTTGTGTCGACTTACTCATTATGAGCAACCCTAGATAGACCTATACATTCACGTTTTAACTATTTTTCTCCTTGACCAGTATTTCTGGAATTATAAACGTATATCTCTCTCCAACTTTGTAATGCCCTTAAGTGATATACTCCTCCCCCACCAGATCTTACTATCAAAGGTTTTCTTAAAATCTGCTGTTCCCTCTACCAATCATTCCCCTGCTTGTAGAATGTTGCCTCCCTGGCCACAGAAAAAAGATATCTGTTTATTTATTTATTTTTTAATCATTCTCCTTACAATCTCAGCTTAAGGGGATACAGGTAAAAACAAGAAAAGGAGTCTGCTGAAAAGACAAAGTTCTTGGCTCTAAATTAAAAACAATTCTGAACTCCAAATCTGAAAAATATGCAAATGATTTCTGGGAGGCACTTGGAAAAGAGCTTGCTTCATACAGCAACATATCAACCTCTTAGCATTGGAGGTTTACAGATCCATGCTGTTCTGGTCATGAAAGGCATGTTTTTGAGGGTACATCTGTAGCAATTTATGACTACTTCAAAATCAGCACTTGCGAATTTCATCTATGTTTATGTGTTTTAGGAGGCATATAAAATAATCCAAAATGAGATGATATGTGTAAGTTAGTGAAAAGTTAAAAGCCACTTATAAATGTAAATATTGTTATTATTGGAAGAATGTTAATTGTTTATTACATGTCAATCTCTTATACATACTCTCCTGGAGAAATGGGTTATGGTTTTAAAACTATCCAGTAAAACTAACTTTAAGTGAAACACAGACAAACATTATTTTCATATTTCTTATTTTCATTCTCTGAATGTTGACATATTTCAAATCAGTGAGTGAATCCATATGGTGCTCAAATGAAACAGTGTGGTCTCTCTCCAGAGCACTGCCCCCCAGTTATCTGTAACACAGCTCACTAGGACAAGAAATTTAGAAAATAACTCTTTATTATTATATGTACAACCTTTTCAGCACAGACCCCACTAATTTGAACATTTCAATTATTCAGTTGAATCTGTACTGAAGTTTTTCTTTTTGCCCTCTCTGATGAAACTAGCTATTAAGCAAATGAAAGTATAAATAAAATAAGAGTTCAGAGTAGAAAGTTAAAACTACTTTTTTAAGTTTTGAATACATCCTCATGTAAAAGTTCAAGAAATATAATGATTAAATCTAGTTAATCATATAGTACCTAAACTTTTATATCCCTTTAAAAGAATTTTTATTGGCTGCCCATAGGTTTACAATGCTCATGTTCAATTAATCAATTTGCCTTCAAATAAAATTATACTGTCATATAGTATGCAAGATGGCATTTAAATTGCTTTCCTTATCTAATAGATGGAAGTGAAAATATAATTTGAGTTATAATGCTCTACACTTCAGTTTATTTTCATTAATTCAAATTGACCACTTACTTTTCCTCCATTTATCTTAGATTACTCTTAGATTCTGGGGTACTAGAAATGTTCTATGTCTTGATTTCAGTAATAGTTACATGAGTGAATACGTATGTAAAAATTCATTATGCACTTTATTATACATATGCTATACCTCAATTTTAGAAATGTGATGTACAGTCTAAATCTTCATCATTGTTCTCCCAGAAGGTAGTGCCACATTATAGAAAATATGGACAGGGCATATTTGGAAGGCTGTCTGAGTTTCCTGTATCAACACTCAGAGCTCAAGAGACTGAGACTCTATTGAACAGTTATCATCACTGTAATCCTAGAATGCCTTTTAATCCTAGCCAGCCACTTTATGGATGCTGTTTATTGCTCAAAAATTCCAGAGTCACATCAAGGAAGAGGTATCATAACCAGCGAAACAAAAACCTACATCCCACATTGCAACTGGAGGATAGTGACAGATATTTTGTATTCCAGTTAGGTATGAATAATGCCATCTAATTAATGATGGGAAATCCCACCAAATTGAGAATCATTCACATTTACTTATTCATTGAGTATGTACTGCATGTTCATTATGTGCCAAACTTTGTGCAAGAATACACAGTCATTACTCCTGAGAGCTCCCTATCTTTGGGAATATACAAGAAATTACAACTCAGCAACATGGTAAATGTATGACAAAGATAATTGCACAATACCATCACAGGGAAGAAATGCTGCTCTCCTCAACCTGGATAACAGCAAAGGGCTATGGATACAAAAGTCTTCTTGGAGAATATGAAACACGATAATTGGAAATACTCTACCGATTCAGTGCCAAAATTCTTAATTTCTGTCTCCTTCCCTTTCTAAACATATTCCTCTCTTGTTGGACTTAGCTTAGTTACACCATTATTCTAAAGTAATAAACCTAGAAGTCATGCAAAGGAGCATAAAGAATTATTTAGGATTGGTAGAAATAGTTATATTTTCATTTGGTGGTGGTGGTTTCACAGGTATATATACCTGTTTACACTTGTCTAGTTGAATAAAGTTTAATCAATAATTAAATTTGATTAAAAATTTGTTACCCTCAATTAACTCTTTTATCTCATCCCATACTTATCCATAAGTGCAAACCATTTTATACCTAAAAAACTCCAATCCATTCACTCCTCTTTATCACTACCACTTTTGTCCAAACTGCCACCACATGTGGTCTGGAAGACTGTGGTAGCCTTATGACGGGTCTTCTGCCTCTATCCTTGTTCTCTATAATCCATTCTCTATGTCTGTTTATAATGTAAATCTAATCATCTTATCCCTTTGCTTTAAACTCTCAAAGAGTTTTCAACCACACTTAGAATAAAAATTGCTACATGAACAATTCTCAAACGTTTTGGTCTCAGGAATCCCTTACACTCCTAAAAATTGCTGAGAAACAGAGAGCTGGGTTATATCTATTGCAAATTACCATGTCGTAAATTAAAACTGAGATAACTTTATGCTTCTTTTAATATAATTTTTAGTGGTTGCCCTAGAATTTACAATATATATCTTTAGTCTACCTTCAAATAATATTATATGCTTCACATGATATACAAGAAATTTAAAACAATAGTCTTCTAGTTCTCCTCTCTTATATATTTTAATCACATACACGCTATAAATACAAAATATTTTATTACCTGATTTAGACAGTAAGTTCTTTTAGAGCAATTGAAAGTAAAAATATAAAAATAAAACTATATTTACCTTTACTAATGTCATTTCTAGTGCTCTTTATTTCTTCATATAGATTCAAGTTTTTATTATATTATATTCTCCTGCCTGAAAAACTTCATTTAACATTTAACATTTTTTAGTAGAACAAATCTGCTGGTAATAAATATCTGTTTTTATTTGACTGAAATATCTTTCATTTTGAAAGATATTTTTGCTGGGTATAGTTTTCTGGGTTGACTTTTTTTCCAGTGCTTTAAAGATGTTACTCTATTGTCTTCTGGCTTACAGTCTTGATGAAGAGTCTCTTGTAATTTTTAACTTTGTTCCTGTTTATGTAGTATTTCTTTCTTTTTTTTTTGATACCTCTTAAAGATTTTATCTTTGATTTTTAGAAGTTCGAATATCATGTGTCCAGGTTTTTGTTTTTGTTTTATTGATTTTTGTTTTTTAATCAAGTTTTTTGTTTGTTTTCTAAGCTTCATAGATCTGTAGTTTGGCATCCTTCATTATTTTTAGAAAATTCTTTACTGTATATTTCAAATATTGCTCCTTTCATGTTCTTTATCTCTTTTCTTTGTAAGCTTCCAATCATATGTATGTTAAATTGTTTGATATTATTCCACAACTCTCAGATGCTTGTTTCTTTTTTCTATTTGCTTCAGACTAGGTAATTTCTATTGACCTATTTTCAATTTCACTGATTCTTTCCATAAATGTATTGAGCCTACTAACAGGCTTGTCAATGGCATTATTATCTCTGTTTTTAATTAATAGCATTTTCATTAATTATTTTCTATAATCTCCATCTTTCTGCTGAAAGCCATCACATATATATTGTATGCTGTCCATAGTCTCTCTAAAACCTTAAGCATATTAGTCATGTTTATTTTAAATTCCTTGTCTGATAGTTCAACTGAAGGACTTTGTTGGGGCCTTATGCTTCCCCATAGAGGTGTTGTTCCCCTCTTCTAGGCCTGCAACCACCAGCCAGGTTTACTTTGGACTTTCATTCTACCTCCAATCTTTCTCAAGAGAACCCAGTGAGGATCATGAAAAAGAGCCTGTAAGTGGGTGTCAAGTCCCCTTGAGTCTGGGGCTCCCAAGGATTCTTTACTTTCATATTAGCCATGTTCAGCCTTTAGCTCATTCATTAAAATTTTAGCTGAAATTTTTCTTATTATGTTGTATGGATCATGTACCATCTTTTCTTGGAGGCATGTGTCTTACCTTAGAATTCTGATTAGTTGTTTGCCCTGAGACCTCAGAAGTTTTAGGGATTCAAGAAAGGTTATATGTATCCTCTGGAAAACTCTAACATATGTTTATGGGAAAATAAAAGTTAAAAGGGCAAATAACATTTAGTATTATTATAAAAATAATTTTAATGTTCTGGACTCTGAAAAGTTTTAGGAATTTCCAGTTGAGTCTTTGAGGCCTGTTGTCCTACATGATCCAATCTTCACCCACCTTTCTGATGTTATCACTTAACACCATCCCACTTTACTTACTACACTCAGCAATGTTGCTCTTTCAATTCAGCCTGCACACCAAGCTCTCTGCTGACCTATATTTTTGGCCCTCATTATTTCCTCCACATAGAATGCTATTCCCTGGTTCTTTGAATGATTGATTCATTATTTTCCAAATTTCAGCTTGAAAGTTGTTCTTTTAAGAGGTCTTCCATACCTACGCTAAGATGTTTTGTATCACATCATGCTATTTATTTTCTTCTTTAAAAAATATATTTTATTTTTAATATATTTGTTTATTTTCTTATTTTCTAAATTTTTTCAATTTCTCGGCTTGTTTACTATAGTATCTAGAGTACCTAAAACAGCATTGTTTTATAATCACCCTTCATAATGTATGTGAATGATGTCTTAGACTATCTTAATGACCAAATTGTATCAATCATTATCATGCTAATTGTTCCATTTAAAATTATTAAAAACAACAGTAACAACAAAGAGATTTCCCTGGCATTGTTTCACTCGCCAGGTATAGTTAGTATATAGGTGAAAATGCTCTTTGAGCTAAATTGGATTTTAATCTAGGCCCAGTTGAACTCACTTCAGAGACAGGCTTAGCCACCAGAGACATGGAAGCATGGCTGAGAATCTAAAATATGATTTCAACACATGATAAAGCAAGGCTGTTTCAACAGTGTGGGAGGTGCAATCCCCTGAACAGCCAACACTGGCTTTCCTTATCACATTAGCTGGCAAACCATTGTTTTCTTTTCAATAATCTTGGTTTACCATCCTTAGGCAATGTGAAAAACTTCGAGCTAGAGGTTAGTGGAAATCCCCGGGTTTCAATTCTGTTCTGCTTGTATCTCCAAAATGATATTTTCATAAATAAATATGTTTGGAGTTAATGTGGATCCCAGAACTTGGCAAAAACAAAAAACAAAACAAAACAAAACAAAAAAAAACAACCTTGATTAGGAATCTGATTAATCTCATGGTACTTTTTCTCCTTATGGAAGACTGGAAAACTGAAAGAAAAAAAAAAGCATGGTTCTTTTATAATTTGGATTTTTTTGGCAAGAGATTAAATGCTGGTAATTTGGAGTTTATTTTTCACAAATTAAATGGACGTTTTAAAAATAAATTCTCACTCAAGCCTCCTAATATAATTGATCACCTTTTTTCAGTTGTCTGATTTTAAATGTATGTTACTATGTGGTTGACTCTTTTCTCTAAGGCTTTGATAGGGCACATACAGAGAAAAAGACAACAATAACAAAGATAGTGATCCATGCTAGTTTTTAATGATCTGAAAAGTTTCTAACTCAGACCTAGAGAAAAGATATGATATGGTGGAGAATAAAAAATATGGGGCCAACAATCTAACTCATGTTTTTATATATATATATATGTATATATTTCTGCATGTGTATTAATTCAATAGACATCATTGAGCCCCTGTCATATGACAGGTGCTATGCTAGTGAATAATGGAACACATAGATATGCTTTCTTCTTTAATAGATTTCAGAGTCTAGGGGGAAAAAAATGAGGATATAATTATATATGCAAATGTTAATGTAAAATAGAATGTGCTATGAGGAAAATGAACAATTGTTATATAAGACACAAATTCAGAGGAGAAACTAATAATGAAGATGAAAATTTGGAGGGAATCAACATAGAGGTGTTTTCTTAATGCTATGATGAGAAGATCTGTGACCTAGGGTGGGAGAATAAATACAAGACAGAAGAAACCAAAGAACGCTATAATTTAGAGTGTGGCTCAGAGGTGGAGAGCAAGTAAATAAGGTTAATTAAAAGACATAAGAAAAAAATCATGAAGGAGCCATCCCACAGACAGCTAGTCAACAGTTTCAACAAGTGGATATTAGTGTCAAACACTGTGCGGAGGTCCAATGAAATGAGTCCCTAGAATGGATGTCGTTTGAATTAGATGACAAGGAAGTCACCAGAGACCTCAATAAGATTATTTATTGGTGCAAAAGAAGCAGAAACTAGATCATAGCAAGTTGGAAAATAATGGAGATTATCTGGACCAAGCTGATGGACTGAATATACATCTAATTCACTTCTCCCAAAACTTCAGTAAGACTACAATAAAAGGATTATTTTTAAAGACAAAAACCAACAAGGATGGAAAAAACAGGAGATAAGACAAAAACAACAAAATTTTGAAATCTTGAAAGTGGACAGATAAATGGTAAATGGCTTAGCAGACTCAGGAGAGATAAATTATAAGCTAGTCACAAGGAAACCTGAGCACAAATTAATTTATACTACAGAGTCCTCAACAAACACAGGAATTATCAACAGCTGGTAACTCAAGAACTGAGTGATTAGGAAGTTTACTAAAATGAAAAGGACCAGGCGAAAGTTGTTTGAAAAACAGATTCCTAGATCCCCTTCTCCATTTCACCTTGTTGGGTGAAATGGTCCCTTCCCTATTCCTTCCCTACCCCACAGAACTCTAAAGGTTTTTTTCTCTATAGAAAACAGTTCTCTTTATGTAGTTAAGAAAGTGAATGCTGTATTGAAAACGAGATAGATTAAATGACCATATTAAATGCTAAATACAGAGACCCCATATTTGTTTTCCCATTTGGATCCAAGATCACTGAGATTCAGACTCTGTTCCTTGAGTCAGGAGATAGGAAGACTCTTCTTCCCTTGGGAGCATGCTCAAATCAAAAGAAAAGGATCTAAAGATAATTACTTTGAGGGTTCATCCTAAAATGAGCCACCTGGAAGCTCTGAAGTAGAGCTCAAACTTGACAAGCCTTACTAACTCACTCAGGTCATTACATCAGTTCAGTTCCCATCACTCTTAATGATGAGCATATATGCTCCAGAATTGCCATGTGGAAGAACATCTCTAACATGAAAGACAGAAATCATTAAAATACATAGGAAAAAAAGTAACTTGTAGAAAACAGACACTATGCAGAAGCAGTCTTTAAAAAATTACCATTTTAATGCCTTTCAAATGGTAAAAGATATTTCTTCCATAAGCAAAGTAAGATGCTCTTGAAAATTAAATATATGATTACAGAAATGAAAAATTATATGGAAGAATTAGAAGATAAAATTAAGGAACTCACTCAGAAAAAAATTTTAAAAATTTTTTAAATAAATAAATAATAAATAAATAAGGAAACCAAAAGAGGAAAAAATCAGCAAATTAGAAAAAAAATCCAGAAAGTACAACTTCCAAGAAATAGGAGTGCCATAAACAAAGGAAAGAACACACAGTAGACATAATCAACAAAATAACTCAATGTTTCCTGAAGGATATTAGTAACTAGACTGAAAGGGCTGACCGAGCACCCAAAATAAAAGATGACGATAAATACCTCACTGCAGATGAAGATAAGAGTTAATCTATAAAATTTCAGAGAGAAAGAAAAAATAATAATAGGTCAGAAACAAAGAATCAGAAATCAGAATAGCTTTGAATTTCCCAACCCAGCACAGGAAGCAAGGAAAATGATTTTCAGCCTGGCCCTGCACTCAGTTAATCAATATATCCAGTTGAGGGTAGTTGGATCACTGTTATATACACATATCCTCCGAAAAAGTACCTCCTATTAACATTTCTTTAAAAACTGCTGAAAAATTAGTTTCATCAAAATGAGAAGATAAACTAAGAAAGAAGAAATGGGTAGAGGAGACTCAATCACAGAAGAGAGGCAAAGGGAAAATTTCCGACATGGCAGTGATTGGAGATCCCAGAGTGACAGCCTTGTACCAGTCATAGAAGGCTGTGAGTTCAGGTTGGATCAGCATGGTTGTGGAAACAGAAATCCTGAGGCTTCCATCACCATGATACCTGCTATAGTTTATCCTAACTGAAGGATAGAATGCCCCAGATTCTTAACTGTCTGTGGCCAGCATTAAGAAATATGCAAATGAGTTTCTGCTCTTCCTTCTGTCCTTGCTGCCTGAATCAATCAAGGACATTTCACCATACAAAACAATTCTTCTTTGACATATTCCTCAAAGAGAAGTCATGGTTCACATAAAAGTAGAATATACAGAGTAGCCCAAATCTTTTGACCATATATCTGCTGATGTCAGAACCTATTTCAAGTGCCCCAACTTTGGGGAGCCCTATGTTTTACTGGACCTCTTCTGCCCTTGCTTACTTCTTAAGAAGAAACTCTTAAAATGTTCAAGAAAGTTGAAGCCAGACTACAACTAAGAAATGTTGTTGAGCTTCTCTTCCAGAGTCCTTTCTCTAATAATGAAAATATTGTCCTTTTCTTTCATAGCCAAGCTTGTGTTTCCTTCTTAAGGTTTTCGAAACTAAACAGCAGGTTAATACCTATAAAGATGGAGAAGAGGATGATTAACATAAATGTTGTATTATGCTTATTTTGGGAGTAGGAAATGGGGGTCTTAATTAAGGAAGGATACAAAAGAAGATTCTAAAATATAGGTAGTATCTATTTCGTAAGTTAAGCAAATGGGTTTATGGACATTAATGTTATTTTATCCTTAAAACTGCATAAATTAATTTCTCTTTTCTCTCTGTACTTCTCTGTCTCTCTCTGTCTCTGTCTCTCTCTGTCTCTTTCTGTCTGTCTGTCTCTGTCTCTATCTCTCTCTCTTTCATGCTTACAATGTACCAAACATTGTTCTATATGCTTAATATGAATTAACTCCTGTAATCTTCGCAATAGCCCTAAGTAGCAGGTATCATCAATGTCCTCATTTTATAACAGGGGAAACTAAGTCAGAGAATAGTTAGTAAGTTGTCCAAAGTCACACAGCTGTCATTCAAACTAAGCCAATTTGTTCTAGAACCCAAACTCTTAACCACTATTATGAGACTTTGAACTTGCAGAACTGTAAAATAAAAATTTTGCTGTTTTAAGCCACTAAATTTATCTTTGCTTGTTATATCACCAATAGAAAATGAATGCAACTACACTATCCCATACCCATTCAAATCACAAGCACAATTCTCTACATATAATAAACTTTGAAATGTAAAAGTCGAATGAATATATATTTGTCGAATTTACTATAACTACCAAAAAAGACTTTAAGAATACAGAAAATACAAAAATATAGTTATCATTAGGAAAAATCACAGAAATATGACTTTCAAAGAAGTGGCAAGGGCACCAGTTGTAGAAACCAGAGACTTTGATTCTAGACCTCCTTTTGTCTAGAAATGTCTTCATGACTTAACCACATTTCTATTTTCTCTGAGCTTCAGCTTCTATGTTAAATGAGTGAGTTGGACCAGGTCATCTTGTAATTCTCTTTAATATTAGAATGTGTTTCTAAATATACTTTTCTATTTTTTCATTTATTTGGATCAAATAGTAATATGCCCAATATTTCCTCTCTTAAAGCCAAGATATATGATCACCGCAGTGCTAATAATAAGACTCATGATGAAATTTACAAGGAAGTACCCAAAGCTTACCTTAAGAACCACTATCTAACAAAAAACAGAGGCTTCTTCCTTTAACTGTAACTGATTCTGCTTAGTGGCTTGCCATTCATCAGAGAAACTGATCACACAAACCATAAGAGTGCCAATCATATTTCTTGAGTCTATGCATTTGTATAACCTCATTGTCTCTACAGAATGCACAGAATAAAGTTTATGACAATATCTCTCTGCTCGAAAAAAAAAATTTGTATAATATTAGTGATACTGGTCTTCTGATGGTCAGCTTAGTGGTTTAGTTTCCAATGGAATATGCTTTTAAGTATTCGTTATTCTAACAGTTCTATTACTGTAAAAAATAATGCTCTGAGGAGAAGAAAGGAGATAAAGAAGGGATAAAAGAGAGGAAGTAGAGGTTACAGTCGAGGGGGCTGGAAGATGCTTAAAGCTATTTGGCCTTGTGTCCACAATTGACAAAACCACTTAAATTTTTGTGGATTGTGCAGCTCCAGCTAGAATTCAGTTGATGTAAATATATATGTGTGTGTGTGTGTGTGTGTGTGTGTATGTATGTCAGATGCACATATATATGTCAGATGCAGAGAACTAAAGAAAACAATCATTATGTGTGAAAGATTAGAGGCCTCAGGACCAACCTCTGTTGCAAATGTTTGGGCAGACAATATAATTTGTGCACAGCCTACATCACTCAGAGCCAAGCAGAGTAGCCAGTAATGAGTAGGACATTCAGACAAAGGAAACCCCTGTGAGTCATGTGAAATTATTTTCTCAGCGAACAATGGAATTACATATAATTTCTTTGAATATTTTCTATAATGAAGGGGTAAGGATATGAGAGGGGGCGCAGAGAAGGAGAAAACTTTATTAGAAACACAAATATTATTGAATGAATAGGCAGGAAAGAGGCATAATGTAACAGGGATTTTTGGAAATGATACTTTCCAAAGAAGTGGGAGAGAATAAAGTGATAAAAAAAGCTTGTGGGAAAAGAGAGAAAAGAGAAAATGAAAAGAGAGGAAAGGAAGTAGAAAAAGAAGAGAAAGCAGAGGCCTGCTTTCTGTCCTTCCAATGGTGCGCATTAACATATTAAGGACCTGTTTTTATACGTCTGATCCATCATTGTCCCCACTTTCTCTTCTTTTTCTCTTTTTCCATGCAGAATAAGAAAAAAAAAAGAACTGACAGATGTTTCCAGGCTTCCCTTTACTTCTACAATGAAAAGAACTCATAACTTGATTTTCTGTCACACCAAGACAGCAAAAAAATGAGGTCTCTACAACAGTTACTGTTATAAGTTGGTATACAATGAGATCCCCCAAAAGAAAAGCAGGGTGCTCTTTGGAGAGGAAAATAGTGGTAGACAATCAAAATACATACAATTAATATCCATAACAGAATTGATTCTTTGAGCAGATCTTATCTTGCATTGAGCTCTAACAACTTAAAGGAGAGCTGATAAGCAGAGATAATTTAAAGATAAATTTGAAGCTTTGTAAAGGATGAATAAGTTTTTCCCTAACCTAACTTCATAGATAAAAACTATAAATAAAATCTCAATGTAGTTTTCCTAAAATGTTTATTCCTACAATTAAATTCCTAGATTAATTGACCCTGGCTTCTTAACATTTTCATCAAAAATATACAAACATTGTTTCATCATCCCTTGAAAATGAAAATTAACTATACCCACAGTCATTTTTTGTAGCTTTTATATTTCTGTTCCCCTTGTTTTTATGCTGCCCCCCTTTTTATAAAACAGGTATCCTAAGTTTTATTATGCAGAGAAAATATGATGCTTTTCTATGTCATTTCCTAAAACAAATTTTTCTTGCTTCTGATTCATTATTCATTGGATTTTTAATTTATTAATCTTAAAAAAAATTCTTTCAACATTTTTTCTTCATGTGAATGCTATTCAAGTCTTTCAGAACCTGTCTTGTTATATTATTTTATACATATAATTATACACCATTATTTTAAAATACATTTATAAATGACTTAATGGCAAATATTGATGTATATACTTGCAGACAGGTATATGTTCAATATTTACCTTATATAACATTTTTTAAGACTCCGTTAAGTGGATAGTTATTAATGTATATAATTTGATCTCATCGAATTAAAGAACACTAATTGTAGATATATATATATTAGTCAGGTTATGGTTGGTTTTGCTTCAGTAACTAATTAACCTTGAAATGAAGGTATGTTTTGCTCATGGTGTTTATCACAGATGTGCAGAATGAGAGAGGGGCTCCAATCCACACAGTCACTCAGGGATCCAGGTCGACAGAGGTTCCACCATTTTGTATTTATACTGTTTAGAACATGGGGCCTCCTCAGTCTTGGCAACAAAGGAAGAAAGCGCATGGAGAACTCATTCTGCTACTACATGCATCAGCCCAGCAATAACATATGGTCACCTCTGTTTATAGCATACAAGCCTAAGCTAGTCTCATGACCCACTTAAGCAACAAGAAAACTGGAAATGGGAAGAGCACATGGGTATACGGTAGTAGTAAATGTTTTTGACACACTCTATGTGTACATAAAATGCAAATAAACATCTCCAGAAGAAAAAACAATATTTAATGGGAAGGGGAATTAGATAAAGTCCACATTGTATATTATATGCTTCCAGTTATTTTTCATTTTTAAAATGAAAAGCAAGTTTCACATTTTCTATTAAGTAAAATATCTTAAAAACTGTTAATGATTAGTTATTCTGAGATAACCTAGCTAAAATGAAATTGGTAAAAAAAAAAAAAAAGATGGTTAAAAAGCAAAATGCAAATCAATGGCTCAGTGTCAAGAATGGGCATCATTTTCAGAAATCAGCCAGGACTGTGATTTAGTGGCTGTTGTTTGATCAATGGCTAAAATGAGAGTAGAGAGCTTGCTGATTAAGTTCTCAGATAAAGCTACGTTAACTAAAACTTCGGGAGCAGTGATTAAGATCCAATCAGCCTGTCAGAGGTGAGCTATGGCCAAGTGTGGGCATGAATGTACTTGGGAGTGAAGAGTGAATCTCTGAAGACTGCAAGGGTCAGACAAAAGTACTTCAGTGCCTCTGGATTCTGTGTTAAGCACATGCCAGATAAATGTCTGGAATAAATGGAGTTGTTCTAAGAAATGTGGTACTGCTCAGGCATTTCAAGTGTTAAGAGAAGACAGGAATGGAAAGACAGAACATTCAAACTTTGCTGTATTCAAGATCAGGAAAAGAAATATATTTACTGAATATGATCCACTGTGTAAAACCATGTGATACAGTGGTGAATAAAGCAGACATCATTACTATAATCTAGCTACTTTTTTTTTTTTTAATATGAATCTTCTGTCTTCTAGTGGGACTGTTCTTTCAAAGCCTTGCTGTTTAAAGTGTGGTCCACAAACCATCAGCAAGGACTCTCCTGGGAGCTGATTAGAAATGCAGAATCTAAGGTCAATCCCAGACCCACCGAATCAAAATCTTCTTTTTAAACAAGCTTCCCTGTGTGTTTCATGTGAACGTTCAAATATGGGAAGCACAGGTCTGTCTGGGTTTTATCTGCATGCCCCCACCCCCACCCCCACACACCCTATTAAGGAAAATGGCTCCTTACTTACTTGCAGTCTCCTTGCCTTTGATTTTGTCTAAAATGGATAACAAGGGAACTGAAAGAGACATGAGAGGCTAAGCAGATATACATAATGCAAAGATGAGCAGCAGGGGAAAATTCAAAGAGAAAGATTCAGGCAGGGTGAGCCAGTAAGTGAAGTTTAGAGAAATAATGAGACCAGAAGGAGAGAGAGATAGGGGACAGTTGTAAATAAATATGGAGAGAGACAAGGAAAGCAAATTTAAAGAAGTATTGCTGTGCAAAGTTAAATGAGTCTCCATTAGCCAGTCTTTGAGAGACTTCGTAAAAGATTTAAATTCCCTTTTCACTGTCCTTAGGTGTCATAGCTGGTGATCTTTCTTTGTGAAATCAGATGAGAGGGGGTTTTAGATGAGTTACATATTTGTGAACTTTCCTGGTCCTTTTAGACAGAAAGGTGGGGACAGCAATAAAAATTCAAGACAATTCCTACAATCTAGGAATAAGCGGTTAACAATCCATATCATTTCTAAAGAGGAAGGATTTTTTTTTCATTTTTTCACAATGTTTTTGATGAATTCCACCCATCTTTGTATGATTTAATAATACTAAATTAGAGTTAGATCTCTAAGTAGTTGCAATTTAGCAGCTACAATAGAAAAGGAGAGACAATATAGATCCTTAAAGGTGATTTTTGCTCTGTTCGCTCTGTTCGCTCTGTTTTTTCTAAGGCTAGTGTAAATGAAAATAATCTCCAACTTGTGAAACTAAAATATTAGTAAGACTGTTTCAGCCTTGATTTTTAGCTAAGTGAATTGCTTGAGTATCAACAGCAGTTATTCTTTCTATGTACAACAGAGTATTGATTTTAGAGCCTAAATGAATGAAGGTGATAGTGCAAAAGGGAATTTATAAACCATTTAGGAAAATATAACTTCAGCATTCGTGACTGCTGTGTATAATCTGTGCGCATCAAAAAATTTTAAAACAGAAAAATCTGTCATGAAAAATCTTCAAAGATTATTGGAGATGAAGTGATGATTCTCTTTAGAACATAACTGTCATAACATTTATTTTTAAAACAGTTTTCAGATTAGGAAAAAAAAAATCAGAGAAACTCTTCCTGGCTCTTTTGCTCTTTTTAGCACTTGTTTGATTTGAACTCGAGGTTGGGGATTTTTATGACAACAAAAATAAAGGACTTCGTTTTAATTTAAGCACAGCCTTTGATACTGAATTACCTACATATGGTGATACACGATACTGCTTGAATTAGATGTATTACCATGTATTTAATTACAGAACAATTTCAAAGACCTTCATGGGATTAAGTGCTCTTTCTCTCGGAGGTAGCCTTTAAAGGAGAAGCCTTTAAAAGACATATACATACATAGAAATACCAATTGTGATATAATTTTTGAATTCCATCAAAATATGGAGAGAAAAAGAAAGAGAGGTTGTTGATCTGAATGTCCTTTTCAAAGAGTTTATCAAGTCTATAATAATATGTCAAATATTTTACAGGCTATAATGCAAACATAGTAAGGGTAAAAAAGAAATGTGTTTAGCCGATTGCTTCTTCAAAGCAACTATGTAAACCTCCAAGACACTGGCACTGTATCTCTTAGTAGATTTTTAAATCCTCAGGCCATGCTCTACTGTCAGTGTGTTTTCTGGTTTGGGGTGTTAGTATATGAACTCAAATTACATTTAATACACTAATCCTAAGTGCTGATCTCTAATTCTTCAGCTACTAAATCCACCGTAAAAACCGGCCAAAAGTCAGGACCAAGGAAATTAAAGGAAAAATAAAACACTGAGAGGTACAAGATCCTGTCTGTTTTCTGCTTAAATGGTTTCTCTTGGGATTAAGGTCAACATCTCTGGGATAAATTACACAGTTTTGCACAGCCTGGCAGTTCCCTAGCTCATGCTGCACCCACTCTTCCCATAGCTTACTATTCTTCAGGTATATTGGCTTTCTCCTGCCATAGGATCTTTGCCCGGCTCACTGCCCCTTGACCACCACCTTTCTAACCCTTCTTCACCCATCAAGTTACACTGTAAATGTCAGTTCCTCAGGAGAAGTCCACCTTCAAGACTTAGTTTGTTCCCTAGGTAATGTGACCTAATAGTATCCTAACCTTTTTATGATAACATATAACATAATCGTGGTTATATTGCTATATAATTCCTCTCCTAGGCTTTAAGTTCTATATTCCCAGTACTGTATCTGTCACACAGACTCAATAAATATTTGTTAACTGAATAAGTGAATAAAATGGAGAAGAAATATGAGTCAGTCTCATAACATTTTATCTGTACATTTCTAAGAGCCTCTTTTAAAAAATTGTAATTTCTTGCTTCTTAACCTGTATCCCCATTTAATTACATGACCTTCAGGCAGAGGGTCCTTGTCTGCTTTTATGCATACCTTAGGCACTGGGACATATAAAGTAGCTCAAATATAAACCACTTAGAGATGAATGGGAGGAAGACATGGAGACAGAATGTAAATGACAAGAAGGAAGAAAAAAAGGTAGGGATGTGGTAGAAACAAAAAACAATAAGGTAGAGTTTCTAAGGTCTCGAAGATGGTCATAATCTAGATAATTATTAGTGAGTCCTTAAAACAAATTAGATGAAGTATAAATACAAGAGAAAATTCATAATTAAAACCATCCTTTTAAAGAAGGAAAAGCTTATGCAACCCTTCTGGAGTGCATGACAAACAAATGTGGCATGCTGACAACATGTTACAAATAATACTGAATAAAAAATTATTTTTATAAAAACATACTGAAGGCTAAATTCTTGCTGTTAACACTCAAACTATTAATAATTTCGATTTCAGGTTAATACTTTCTTAGGGAAAGAATAGAGGACTTCAAAGGGCATTTAAAATAGTTAGAAACCCATGTATTACCATGGTATTAATGATATTGGGAAAATTTGTGATGTCACTTGCTTTGAACAATATGAGGACCAGCTGTAAGTGGTACAGAGTGAAAACTAACAACTAACTGTTCACATGCAAAATTCAGATTTGAAGAGGACTTCTTAGGCAGCACCAGATTGTTAGGCTAAATTATTAGCTCGTTTTAATTGAAAGTGTGAAAAGACATTGCATTTTGCAAGATGGTACTCAGCCAGCCATCTGATTCTTAAGCTGAAAGAACCTCACTCAAAGAGTTGTAATGGTGTCAGAGCTTTCAACTATATGTTGCAGATATTTTCATGTTAATATTCTGCATTTTTATAAGATGCATTCAAAATGTATTTGCCTATATTCAATAATTGGTTCTCACCAAAAAAGTCTTCAGTAATTTTACACTTTTATTTATACTTAGTTATCTATGACAGTGTATTTGTTCGCTGTTTCCTACTCAGAAAAGATGAGTATTACTACTACGTCTCAACTCCTTGGTTTTGTTATTGCCAGGTCATAAACTTGTTCACAATTTTATGCTTTCCGGAAAAAAAAAAAAAGAAAGAAAAGTTGATGAAATCTCAGTAAGTACTACATTTATGTTCCAGAGAGATGTTGGAACATCTTGGTTTGACAGTGTCTCTTAAGTCAAGCCCAATGAGTTTTCAACATAATTAGTCAGATTTATGCCCCAAGCAGGCAAAAGCTAGCTGAATTTTGCATGTAGTAGCAAATGGTACCAACGAGCTGGATTTGGAATGATTGTGAAGGTGGCCAAATTTGAATCCTGGGTCCTAGGAACAATATCTCACACAGAAGTTGGTAATCATAAATCAAGCAAGATTCCTCCCTTTTCTTCACCCTGCCCTATGTTTAATCTAACTCAAATCCCGTTAATTTTACTTCCAAAATCATTTTGCATCCACCTCTTTTCCACTACCTGAGCTACTATGAAGGTCTTCTTACCTGAGCTTCCAGTGCATATCCTTTCTTTCCTCAATCCATCCTCCACACGGCAGCCTAAGAAACATTTTTAAAACACAAATTGGATCATATAGCCTTCAATAATTTTCCTTGCACATAGGATAAAGCAAAACTCATTACTCTTACCTAAAATGTCTTGCCATCCTCTCAAACTTACCTTGTATTACTTTCCATTGATCTTAATATTTATTTTCATGTTAAAAGTTAAGGTTTATTAATACCATGCGCATGCTTACCTTGGTGTCCTCACTCATCCCGTGTCACTCATCTGGGTCAGTAAGTATGGCACTTAATCTGGGTAAGGCCCAAATACCATTGGATTTAGAGATCAACAGAAAGAGTCTGCTCTTTATTTTAAATGAGTGGGGGAGTCAGTAGAGGGTCTTGGTTAAGGTATTATCTGATCTGATTTACATTTCTAAGGAGATAACCTTGGCTTTGTGTGGAGAATAGAATGTAAGGAAGCAAAAATGGCAGCAGTAAGAACACTCACAGATAGTAAGGTTTTAACACTCAATGTCTAGCTCAGAACTAAAGGAAGAGTAGTTCCTGGTCGTTGAATGAACAAACTAACAATGGAGAATTAACAAACAGTAGAACCAAAGAATGAATCAAAACCAGGATGACTTATTGCCCACAGAAACTCACCCCATATCCATTTGTGACCCTTTCAGTCAGAAATCAGGACCACTAACCACTCCTGTTCTGAATGTCAGCCAGCCTTGTGCTCATATATCAGGCAGAGTGCATTTTATGATTAATCTTAATCCTCCTACCTTCCACAGAAGTAAATCATCTAAACGTTTTACTCAGGAGAGAGAAGATGGTAAATGATCTCTCCAAACATCCCTTTTAAACTTCTTTCGATGAAAGCAAATTTTTCAAACCTATATATCCAAGGGGGAACTAAACAGTGGGTAAACAAATACCCTACTTCTGCCTATGAGATCTCGGACATGACCCCTGTGTCTGTCATCACTGAACAAAGACTGTAACACAGACAATATCTCTACCCTCATTCTTGCCTTACTTCCAAGTAACTATAATCCGTAAGACAGAAGTTACCCAGGTTAAAATATGGTTAAAATATGAGATTGCTGTGATCTCTTCCACTTGAGTCCTCACATACCTTCTTTTTCTTTATTGAGCCTTGCTTTTTCACTTTTAACATGGATCCTTCTCCCTGATTTGCAAATCTCCTTCCAGGATCTATCTAAATGGTAAGCTTCTTTGATCTATAGCCCAGTCAAAGGTATGATCTGTATTTCCAACATCCAGCATGAGCTGCCTCCCTGTTGACATTAATCTTCTGTCTTTGCCAGGTCTATACAATAGGGGTTAGAGAGTGTTAATCTAAAGATTCACCAGACGCTAAGCCATAAATCTGCCTGGTAGACTTGTGGCATTTTCTATTTGCTTCTCTTAGAAGACTGTAGGCTCTGTTTGATTCTCCACTGCCTTTGCCCTGAAAGACTGAATTACTCATGATATTGAAATTCGGCTCCTTCAGAGCATCTCATATCCCTCGAAGCTGAGAAGGAGAACAAAAGAACCATCCATTCACTTCAGAAATTCAGTCAGAAAACCCAGGGGGAGATATTGCAGAGATATGATATTTAGTTATTTGGAGAAGCTTTGTTTTCCAATAGAATAAAGGAGGGAGATGTTTCTCATTTTATAGTCATGTCCCTAATGAGCAGTGCTGAGATTTTTCTGCCCAGTTCTACCCATGGATACTTTAAACAAACAAACAAACAAACCTATGTTAGGGTGAAAGTTCTCAATTAGAATTCAAATCATAAGGTATTTACAAGAAAATACTACCAATAAATTGGATATCTGCAGTATATTTTCACAAAATCCAATTGTTAAATAGCAAACCCAAATTTCCTGTATACAAAATGATAAATTAGGCAATTGTGTCTGCAAAATCAAAGACATCATTATATCCTGTCTGAAAGCACAACTGATAAATGATTTCCCTTGCAGAATGATTTCATAGTTTTATTTTAACTTTTGTTTCCCTGAGATTAACTGGACTGTCAACATGTGTTGCTACAGAGTTAAAGATCATTTTTCTTTCCTTACTCTCTTTTCTTTTAATTAAGGAGATCTTGAACATACTATATAAGTTACATCTCTTAACCCTTTCTACTTGTTCTGGCTTAAGAAAACTTCTATTTTATGATGCTGGTCCTATGCACTAGCTGACAGTTTAAGACACCTTGCAGTGTTAAATCTCCATAATTAGTAGGCAATTCCCTGTAGTAATTAAAGGATTTTTTTTTTTTTTTTTTTTTTTTTTTTTTTTTTTTGCAGCTCTCCAGAAAAGTTTAGGATCCTTTATATTCTTGGGATCATCTATATGTTGACATCACTTAAAAAGGATACCCTAATATGTACACACAAAAAATGTTTCATTTCACGTGCCAAGAATGAGTTGGTAGTAGATTCTTAGAACTCTGAATTTAGAAGGATTCTGAAGCTGCATCCTTCCTTAAATGGGAAAGAGTGCCAAGATCATAAAGGCTGCCTGCCACAAAAATGGGTAGATTCATAAGAGCACAAGCTCCCTCTTCACAATCTGACCTCTAGTATGTGTTTTCTATAGACAGACTTCATCTTGAACTGCTCACTTTGTCCCATCACTTAATGGGCTTTAAACCAAAATTTCATATTTCTTTTTTTTTTTCAGTTTACTCCCACATCAGGGACTAGACAATGGACATTCATTTCAACCTCAGCTTACCTGCAACATAGCTCATTCTTTGTGCTTCAGTTTACAGGCTAATTTTGTAAATAATTTGTATAGAATAAGCCTAAGCGTGAAGTTCACAATAAATTATGTTTCCCAGATAATATATTTACATTTTAACTCAAATGTGGAACTTTAAAAAGCATGAGAAATAGATTTTCCTCCACACACAGAGTTTTGTGGCTTATTGTACCATACCAAAATGGCCAGCCCTATCTTATTATGTGAGCCCTTGAAATGTACTCTGACTTTTTCTTTGCTCATAAAAGCAGTACTCAAGAAAGTCTTATAATCTCAGGATTAAGGTCCTGTAAGAAGTGATCTGTAAACCTATGCAAAGAAGAAGACATCTTTTTGTAAGTATACAGTAAAGATTTGGGTTGCAATTTTTATTACAATGCACTTTGCCAAATAAAACTAGCTCAGCATTTCATATTAAATACGCATGCAGATTTCAGGTCTTTTAAAAATTGGTAACCAAGAAACACAGCTTAAGAAATAAACCTCCTATACAAAAATAACACGAGAGGAAGGGAAACAGTCACATGTGGTAAATACGCATTTGTAGTCAGTGCAGTTAATCATGAAACAGATTAGTTAATTATCCAGAAACATACAAAATTGTTCTCTAATGTGCCAGCTCTCCATTGACTCATTACTAAATTATGTGCCAGTGAATGAATTTTCTTTTCTTCAAGTGCTTTTTATGCTGGAAAGAGTTGGCACTGATGAAATACTTTCTAAAAGAAGAAAGTTTATACCCATACGACCCTAAATCAACTGGTCATAAAGTCAAAAAATTCTGTTGAACCACAAGAAAGTTTTCTTTTTGTATAAACCAGTGGTTATCAGCCATTTATTTTATAATATCCTCTTTACTGTTCTGAAATAAAATTCGCAGACAATATAACATATCAACATATCATTTAAATACATAAATAAATATGTTCTAAAAGGCAAAGGTCACTTATCATAACATAGTATGTATTTCAATATTTGCATGTTGAGGCACTAAACTAAAATTCATAATAAAGGAGTCAAAAGATTTCATTTGTGCAAAGGGTCACAAAAGCTACAGGTATTCTCAACTTTTAGAACAACCACAATTGTACCCACATATTTTCAACCCAACCCCTAGAAGAATGTGCTTTTAATTGATAGTCGCTATTTCTACAACACTAAATCATTGGTTTGATAGTTTCTTTTTGACTCTGGTTTGAGTCATTATTGAATGAACTAGTACTGTCAGAGCCATAGATGAGAACTGAGAACCACAAACCTTAAGTTGTTTTTTTTTTAATCTCTGTTTCTAAGTATAATTCTCTAAAAGTACAACTTTAATTAACAGAACATAGAAACTTGTCCAGTTCTATGGCCTCCCACATGATTGTACTTATAGCAAAAATAGCAAAAAACCTAAGGAAAAAGAAAAAACAGTCCACTCCACAGATATCCTGAGCTTTGTCGTTTGGGCAGAATTTATAAGGTGTTTTCTATTTCCTTTGAGCTGGGTCTCTAAAATTGCAAAAATTATCTGCCTTGTGATATCTGAGTCTGGACAGTGGCTTGCTAGTGTCTAAAAGTAGATAGTATCATTCTTGAGTTTCCACACTTGATTCCATTTTTGACTAGGGAGTAAAGTATTTAAACTTCTCTGTATCTCACCTGGGAAGTGAGGGTTAGGGGTGGTATAAATGCTCTCACCTGTTCTAAAAGGGAATGAATAATTGCTCTCTATTAGGTTTTACTAGGCTTAATACTACCAAGAGAGAGAGTAGTAAATTATTCCCTCTGGGATGTTCTCCTTAAGTTACCCTGGAAATTAGTTTGAATTTGTCTTTGGGTGAATCATAGGGATAAAACAAAAATATATCAAAGCACACCAACGAATCAACAGTATGTTTCATTTTAAGCATAGACCTGTGATAAGATCTCATACTTGCTTAAAGGTAGCTATGTGTGTGTGTATGTTTGTGTGTGTATATATATTCTATATCACATTATTTTATACACATAATCCAAGTATTCAGGCTACAAATACTTTGTTCTTTCTTTGCTATCACTAATTTACAACAAAATACCCTCCAGTCTTTCAGATAATTTGTCACCTGACAAGAATAATTTCCATGATCAGACCTCAAGCAGACAATAACTAAAAATAATATAACTCAAGTTCTATATTTTCAACATTGAAGTTGAAAGTGTACCTATTTGAAATTGTGGTTCAATCAGAACCCAAGTTTCTCATGAAGCAAATTTCAGGAGAATCACTCAGCATGTGCATTTGAAAAATCTTTTTCTCTGGTTTTTAGATTCTAACATCTTCGACACAGGGCCTTTACTTCAGGTTGTTTCTCCTCCTGGTCACAAAAGGGCTCCCACATAGTTTCAGGTTTTATATGTGGATAAAACAAGATCTAGCAGAAAAAGAACTGTCTCTTCCTGACTTAAGAGTGAAATAGAACCTTCTGGAAAAGTTCTTTCTGAGTAGTTTTCAAACCAACTTTTTTTTTTTTTTTTGCCAGAACTGGGTTTTATGCCCACTAAAATAATTTATTGGGAAGCAGAATTCTTGATTGGCTCAGACAAATCAGGATCAACCCTTCTTCAGCTGGAAGAAAGGTTCTCTCTCTTTTTTTTTTTTTTTTTTTTTTTGAAGGAATAACTGAAGGAAAAAATGGAGTTCTATTGAAAAGGAATAAGATGTTTTCCTTTTTTTTTTTTTTTTGTAGAGAGTGGGAAAGAAGGCAGACAATACTGTCACATAAGACTTCTAGAAACTATTAAGAAATTTCTATTTTCTAAGTTTTTGTGTTTGGAGTATTTCTCAAGCACTTCCACATGCCATACCTTCCAAATAGTGGTATGTCTGCTCTCATTTATACTGCATTCTATCACAGCTTTGTTGTTTGAATAGAATTTTCTCTTAAATTTTCTTTTCATTTGGACTTTCAAGCCAAGTCATTCAGTTGCAAATTAGTATTTATTAACAATTTAAATAAATTTAAAAGTTGACTTTTACTGAGTATTTACTAGGTGCCAGGCATTGTGCTAAATGCTCCCCATACATGAACTTATTTACCCATCATAGTACCTCAGAAAGCAATATTTTATAATCCTTTGGAAAAGAAACTGAGCAATAGGGAGATTAAAAACGTGTTCACGTTTACACAGTTAAAAGTGGCAGAGTAAGTCCTTAAACCTGTGCTCATTTGACTCCACAATGCACACTTAATTATGGTTTGAAATCTTTCAGATTAGAGGTACTAGTGAATGAGTTGATATGATTGATCAACTTCAATATTCATAATTACTCATAGCTCCTGCCTTCCTAATAGCTAAATGAGTATAATATTAATATATCCTATTCTCCGAGTTTCTGAGAACTGGGAATGAGCTGGTGCCATTACCAGAATGGTTAAAGGTCACCGGATGAGTGAATCAGAGGAAGAGTTTAGAACTAAAACAAGAGTCTTCTGGCTCTGAGGCCAGTTTTCTCCCCAGATCATCAAATTCCTTATCCAAGGAACTAACTATTTTTCCATGAAGTTCAGGGCTTCTTAGCATCATGGTCCAAGTAACCTTGTCATGGCTTCCAAGGAAATAATAGGCGATGATGATATTAACCTTGATAGAAAGAAGCACACCCCATAAAGGGGAGATGTGGTGTTTTTTTCCATGGCAATGAGACAAATCAGAGGTTATGGGTAGGAACCAGTTGTAACAGTTATCCAAATGCTCCTTACAAGCCTTGGTTACAGAAGTTCTTCTTACAAAACTTGCTGTTTCAGAGGAAAGGTAAATATAGTATCTGGTTTCACATTGTCCACAGGACAGGATTGCTTATGAGACATTGACCCCAATCAATCAAAAGAGCATCTTTGTTAGTCACACTGAATGATACACAGTGATGCTGTGGTGCTCAAGAAAGGAGAAAACCAACTGCTCTAAACATGGCTTCTTGTCCAATAACAAAGGCATTGATTTCAGAGTGCTGAGGAAAGAGTATCCTTACTGGGGGTGAAGTGCAACTTCTCTGTGGGAAATGAGCACCCACTAATTATTGCCCTCTCTTTCCAAGTGCCTATTAGACCTTTCCAAAGGTTAGTTTCAACATGGGGTAATGCTATCATGCTTGTCTAAAATCTACTATTTGCAAATGGAGATTGGCAGGATGAACCACAGGTCTGTCATCAAACATAATAGAAATGTACTTACCGATACACTGGTTTAGATTCAGGGCAGCCTATCCCTATGGCTGTGAAGTTAGAGAAACATTTTACTAACTGTTATGAGTATAGGGGTGCAGACTTAGTGAGATGATGTTCCTTTGGATTGCTATTTGAAGTTTTTTGTGTTATTTGTGTTTTTAAAGGGTGGTATTTGTATGTTAGGAGATGTTTTGGGCAGTTAAATCAGAGTATGTAGAAACCGATCTTAGAAAACCACCATAAATCAGGCCTTTACCTTCTATCCTATTTCCTTGCCCAAAGGCAGGAAGAATGCTGCTCTTTCTTTACTTTATTTTATTTTAGTTATTTTTTTATGTTTTTATTAAGTTTATTGGGGTAACAATTATATACAATTATATAATTTTCAGGTGTACATTATAGTTTGACATCTATATATTCTATTGTGTGATTACCACCCAAAGTCTAGTTTCCTTCAGGTACCATATATTTGATCCCCTTTACCCACTTCACCCTTCCACTACACCCCTATATTTGACCTCCTTTACCTCATCTACCTCATGAGCCTTTCGTAACACCTCTGCCACAATCTTTCACAAAATCTATCTGGCTGAAGCTTATCTGTTACTTATTCGAAGAGATCCTCTTGATTAATCTAAAGTAGCCATTCAGCATTACTTTTTGACTGTGCTTATCTCCAAATGACGTTCATTTATTTATGATCTATTTCCCCACAACAGAGTGTAAACTCAATGAGAACTGGAATCTTATCTATTGTACCAAATAAAATGAGCTTCCTCTGCTGCTCATGGAAAATACAAACTCAACGGCTTAAACAAGATAAGAATTTATTTCTTTCTCACATAAAGGAAGTCCAGGGCTAGTAATGTGACTCCTAGATCTTTAATAGACTTAAATTCTTTCAATCTTTTAAGTCTACTGCCTTCGAAAGGCTTTTCACTTGTGGTTCAGTCATGGTTTGGTTTGCCAACCACCAGGAAGGAAGACTAGTGAAAAAAGCAAGGTCCTTCCTCCTGTAAATATCTCATTAGCCTAAACCAAATCATATGGTCATATTTTCTGCAAAAGAGGATGGGCAATGTAGTCTTTATTTTTTATAGGCCTAGTCAATAATCAGAGAGTTTATTAACCAAGAAAAAGGGGAAATTAATACCAGAATGCAATTAGCAGACTCAGACACATCTGTCTTACATGGTGTTCTCAACCTGCTTCCTAGCCAATGCCTGGAACACTAAAAAGGCTCAAATAACATCTATTGAAGGACAATGAATGAATGAATGAATGACATTCCTGAGCCATTCAGTGGAGATATTCAAAGGAGATAACAATAACTAGAGCTTCCTTGAACTTGGAGTTACAAGCTCCACATTTAGGATGGTACAGCCACTCTGGACTGTTCACTCTTTGACTGTTCTGTGAGATAAAAATAAAACTTCCACCTATTACAGCCACCATATTTTGGAGTCTCTATCTGTTACTGCAACTTCACCTATATCCAAATAAAGTGGGCAAACAAATACAACCTAGTATGTTAAGCACAATAGTAACAGAAGTATAGAGGTAGAGACTAATGTTACCAAGATATTAATGTCTAAAAAATAAAAATTTTGCATCATCTACATTAGCTCTAAGTCACCCAGAAAGTACAGCAATAGCCAATGTTTTTTATGGCCTTTAAACTGCTCTTAAATTCCTTTGGAATGTTGAGAAAGTATAAACTACCTCCCAAACAAAGTGTGATACAACAATGTCCATGTTGGTAAAACCCCTGAAATCTTCACTCATTCTTCCTCTATGTGTTTGCCTTCATTCCTGGCTTAATTTTCTTCTACTGCCTGTTTATGAGTGAAGAAACAGGGGACTCATATGTCATGTGCACTTGAATTCATGTAAGTCAGGTGGCCATACGGTCTTCTTAGAGGTGGTCTAGAGAATTAAGTGCCTAATTCTGTGTCTGAGGAGTGGGGCATAGAATGTTTCAGAGAAGAGCTTTGGAGGAATTCACATGAAAGGAAAAATGAATCTGTTCATATCTATATAACAAGACATGGATTCAAGTTATTCAGATTACTGGATTTGCTGAGGCTCCTTCCTGTCTGATTCCATCTTGGATGATTTTGTATGTCCCATCACTCATGGACTCCTCTTCAGAAGTTGTAATACATCTCGGCAACCATGGTTATGGGTGTACCTGCATTGACTGGGTCCATGTATTTATGACACATGTAACATGTTGTGACATACGCTTTGTTAATCATTGTCTATGATAAACCCTATACAAAAAGAACCTACAAACTCTTGATTTGTTAGATGAGTTGACCTTACTTCAAACTCATTCCAATAATAACTTTTTAACTTTCTTGGAAGTCAAATTATAATTCAGATAATTATGAGAGAATGAGCTATTTGGAAAGATTAGCATGCCCCTGCCTTTGACGGAAACAAATGTCATCTAAATGGTAGATATTTTAATTTTTACATTGGCACATCCTCTTGGCTTATAATGAGGCTTTACTGGCTGTGAATTCATGCCATGGTCTAATATTGCATTTCATCTCACAACAGAATCACAGAGTCTATCTCTTGTTACAATTTTCTCTTGATAGCTCATGAAGTTAGGTCGGGATAATAGGAACTAGCTACCTTAACAACACAATTACCTCCCTGTGGTAGATTGTCAAAATAGCATCCCAAAATTCCACCCATCCCTAACACACATGTCATTCCTCCCACCAAGGAGTAGAGCCTATTCCCTTTTCCTTGAGTCTGGGCTGACTTCATGATTCTCTTGGACTAGTTAAATGCAGCTGCAGTGATGCCATGTGATTTCTGGGCCTACAGCTTAAGAGATTTGGTAAGTTCTGCTTTTGCACTCTTAGGATCCAGCCATCATGTAAAAAAGCTTGGGCTAGATTGTTGAGTGATAAGTGATCATGGAGAAACAGAAAGAGAGGTAATTTGGTCTCTGTTGTTCCATCTACTCCAGTTGAGGACCCATGCATGTGAATGAGACCATCTTGGCCCCTCCAGTTCTAGTCAAGCCCCAGCAGCCAGCACCACATGGAGCAGAGATGAGCAATCCATGCCGAGCCCTAGCTAACTTGCAGAATTGTGAGCAACTGCTTGTGGTTGGTTTAAGCCACTAAGTTGCAAAGTGGTTTGTTATATATCCATAGATAACTAAAACAGATGAGGAAACTGAAACACTAAAGGTCACCACAGCTAGTAAAGTAGCAAACCTAGGATTTAAACCCAGGCAACCCAGTCTCAGAAACCACACTTTTAACTTCTCTTCTGTGTTGACCACCTGAATGTTAAAAGAAAGCAAAGCAGAATGAAAAGGTAGATCAATACCACAGTCTAAGAGATGGGTACAAATAAAGGAAGGGAAAAAGAACACAAACAAAACAAAAGATCAGGGGAGGAACTTGAGGTAATGTAGTCAAGAAAAGCATATAGGATGCAGCATGATTTTCAATATGTTTTTGCCCTTTAACTCCTGTCTGAGATAGGACACATTTACCTTGATCTTCATGAAAATATGCTGTCCCTTAGGTGTTCCATAGGAAAGACAGCAGAGAAGACTTGCACTTTGAGTTAGATCTCTTCAATCTCTCAACTTCCTTCATCCTATCTGTGTGCTCTTGACACATTACTTAACATTTCTGAGCCTTAAACTCTCCATCTGTAAAACAGATACAGTAATTTGACCTAACTCATAATTTATTGTAAGGATTAATTCAAATAATATATTCTAGGTTAACTCTTAAAAAATGAAAGTTATTATTTTGATAGAAACCTACTTCACACTATGGCCTAGAACCTTCTTCCTTACATTTTTGGTATTGTATTGTACTGTATGTATGTATGTATGTATGTATGTATGTATGTATTTATTGGTTTGATTTTAAATCTTCCACATTCAATCTCCAAATCCATCTGCAGTGTCAGCTATCAAATGTCTGTCCTCCCACATGGCTGTCGGTTCAATCCTCCTTATATACACATTGCTAAACTGCTATATTTATTTGGCTTATGGGTTCAGAAAACTGTTTTAAGTCCCCAATTGATTGCCAAATCTGAAATCCCCCTTTCTTACTCCAGAATCTCATTTTACATCTTTTGTCATGTTAAACAGTAAATAAATTACCCTCTGATCAAGGCAAAATCTCTTTCAAAGGGTCCTTCCCTTTTCTTTCTTCTTTTGTCATCAATCTTTGTTGCTAGTCAGGTCATTTATATATATAATGACATCTAACTCTCCACTCCCATGGGCTTCTGATACAGTCGGCTCTCTCTTAGCGTATAATACCCCAGTCTTCCCTCTCTTTTCCCATTATCTCAAATTCTCCAACCACTAGAGTAATACCAACAAGCCAACAACTCACTTGACTGCCAGACTTCTTCCAAACACTCATTAATTTGGCTGGTTTGAGAGCAACATGTCCTACCACCAGATGAAATTCTTTCCTTCGCTTTTCATTTTCTAGGCAAAGTGCCTGCACCTTTGGTCGTGATGGATCAGTTTTTACTTTAATTTATTCCAGCATGCATAAAAAAAGCATGAGGATCTCAATTCCCTTGATTAATGTACCAATCCACCCCAAGAGCCTTTATTCTTTGTTCCTAATCATGTTTAGAAAGATTCGCTCATGACATGCAATATTGGTAGTTGCCAGATTCTACCTGAGGCAATATTCTTTCCCTGAGTTTCCTCAGACTCAATGTAGAGTTTCATCCTCTGGGGCATCTTGAAAACCATCTTTCACCTTAAAGTCCATCATGAGTCTTGTACTTTCATATTCTTCTTGGGATATCATGGGACACTTGACTTTTAAAAGAAACGTAGACCACACTCTAAGAGAACCAGGCCCAATCAAGTAATAATGCCTTATATTTTCAGAAGCGAGAAATAATTTCTATAGCATAATCAGTGGCTTCTACCAAAAATACTGGTTGGTAGCACTTTCAGAGTGTTTCCATGGAGATAGAAAAGACATTTTACTCAGAAAAAGAAAGAGGAATGAAGCCCAATGACATTAACTCATTTTCTGAAAACTTAAAAAACAAAAGATGAAAAGACAAGTCAAAAGTCTCCTCACAAACCTATTTTCATCAAATAGATGAGAGAGATAGAGGACCAGTTAGAGCCAGCCCAACACTGCCAGCTATTAGAAAATAACAAGGATATTCAATAAAAGTGTTAGAAAAATAATATGAGGCTATTTTTTCTTCAAAGACATTTTTCCATATTTGTATTACAAAATGTACAAAAATTATAGAATATATCTAGAGAGTAGAAGAAATGTCTTTCTTTGTTCACTGCATATCATATGAACAGATCACACAAAAAATGTAACCATCTTCTTCTCTTTTAGGGGAATCCGGTACATAGAAAGTGGGAGGAGCCAGACAGAGAGGGAAAACAAGGCAGAGACTAGGAACCTTGTGATAGAAATGCTGTAACATCTGTCTAATTAAAGACAACTTTGTTATCAGCAACTTAACATTCGAGACACTCCTCTCATGGGGATTATCATATCTACTTCATTCCCTTACTACTAGCCTGACCATGAGCAGTTCCCCTCCTCCACAGGTGAAATTTTGAATCCTTGAGAACATTGCTCGTATTAGTCCCTTTTTTGTAATTCTCCACATTTTCCTTTTTGACTACTTTCTCTACCCCTCGAAATCCTATTTATCCCATATATCCAGTTTAAATGTACTCAGTATTGCTGTGAAAACTTTTTTTAGTACACCTAGTTGCAATTTCTTGCTCCTTCATTAGAATCCCATCATCATTGTTACAGGTATTACTCATTGAATGCTGGCTCATGGTTTTGTTTTTTGTTTTGTTATTCAACAAACATATTATTCAGGGAATTCATAGAGCTAATTGTTACCTATTTATTTGTGGAGGGAGAAGAAAGTGTGAGAGATAAAGAAAAATAAAACATAGGCTCTTAAGGAAATATCTATCAGAATGCCACTATCATCATCATTATTCTCAATTATTTAGTCATTGCAATTACTCCATAGCTGACACATTTACTGCCCACTGAAATTCATGTGCTCTACTAGTTCTGACAAATGGGCTATGAGCAAACGTGGCATGTGACCCTTCCAATCTGAAGTATTTAGGAGCTGAGGAATGATGATCCTCTTTCCTCCAGTTCTCTCTCTGTTTCCTGAGAACCTTGCATTGAAGTGGTGATGTTAAAAAAAATTGAGGTGACCTAGATCATTGCAGAGCCAGTGAATGGATAGTTGGCCTGGGGAGCAACCTGACTCACAGAAAATTTTGTGGTAATGAAAAATAAACCTCTGTTGGGGTGAGCACCTGAGTTCTGGGGAAATTTGTTAGTGCAGCAAAGCCTATCCAAACCAATGCACACCTAAGAGATATAAGCTTTAATCATCCTCATTTCTAAATGAGAACATTGATGCATGGAGAGTGAAGCAATTTGCATAAGATCGGAAGAGAACCACATTTCCTTATTTGCTTGATCAGATCAAAATGAGACCAAAATATCAATTGGAAAAATGTAAAGCTAACCAATAAACTAATTGATTACTAACAGAAAACTACATTCTCGCTAATATGGAGAATGGATTTATTATTAAGCTAAGTATAAATAACAGCAAAAAATCATGGTAGAAGTGAAAATAGAATCTTTCATAGACACATTAATTAACTAGATTGCTTTTCTCTCATTATTTTTAAAATCATGTAGCATTTACTTGTATTTCATGTATATATTAAGTAAACTCAGTTTACTGTATCACCCTAGTAAAACTATAATTTTTTTGTATCTGAGCATTTATTGGTACATTCATTTACTCAACATATATTTACTAAATATCCATAAGATACTGAGAACTCTGATAGCCACAGTGAGGTTGGCAATAAAAAACACAGGCATGATCTTTACCCACAGGAAGTAACTTGTAGACTAGCGGAGAATAGGGGAGGTCATAGGTCACCAGATAAAGACATGAATGGGTGTATAATTGAAGACAGCGATCAACGCTCTGAGGAAAGAGAGCATAGTTCTACAAGAATATGTGACTACAGAACCTTACATGCACAAGACCAGGACCATACTCCTTAGAGATATGGAACTTGACTAAGATCTAGAAGACAAGTTAGAGTTTCATATGGAGTGGGGGTGGAAAAGGAGACCATTCTAGACTGAAAAAACAGCACAGGTGAAGGCTTAATTCCGGGAAAGAGCAGTCTAGGAAACTGAGAAAGGGTCAGCAGATCAAAGATTAGAATATTTATGAAGAGATTATTGAAAAATAAGCTTTGTAAGGTAAGTAGAAACTAGATAATGGAGGACATTTTAGACCAGTTTGGGGCGCTCATCAACTTATTCAGCATCCGGCTTGGCTTGGGACACAGTGTTTGAGGAGAAGCTAATTCTACTCTTAAAATCCTATCTACCTTTTCTCAATAAAAGAACACTTGTTTTTTTAAGCTGTGCACAAGGCAACCTGGAATAAAATCTACTACATTCCCTAGCTCCCTTTTCAACAAGTTAGAAGCTTCCTTAAAGAAAAGGGGAGTGCCCTTTGTCACTCTTTTTTCTTTACTGTTGTTTAGAATATAGATGTAATGGCTAAAAGTGAGCAGCCATCTTGGACCGTGAGATGTACATGGGAATAGAAACTACCTGTGACAGAAATATAAAGGAAATCTTGTTCTCTAATGCCAAACACCATCATGTCATCCATGAATGAACTTCCTCTAACTTCTTAAGTATGAGAAGAAAATTCATTTCAACCTTTTTTAAGCCACTGCTATTTGGAGATTCTTTATTTCTGTTGAAATATAATCTAATCCAGTGCAGAATATTAAATAAATACATTAAATTCCTCTAAAATGTTATTGTACCATTCACAAAATTGGCATAATCATAATTGGAAGGTAAAATTTTCCCCAAGAATTATAAGCAAGAAACATTTTTTTCTTAAAATACTGTTTTTACATTCAAAGATTTGCTTCATGACAAGAGACATCCATTTTAAAAAGAATCTCTTTTAAAAAGACATTCTTCAAGTCACTGTATACTACTGAACAAGTCAGTTTTCCTTAAAAATTAACTCATGGATGGTAGAAATAAATAAACATCTTCCAATAATCTGAGCATGTCTGCTCAGACCACAAAACAAATGACTAGAGCAGTGGACATCTTTCATTTCTGTCTTTTCAATACCTGAGACATTTTGCAAAAATTAAGATTCTTCCTCTGCTTAAAATTTGGAGCATGGCTAATTTGGAAACAAGAATGGGTGTAGTCCCAAACTCTTCTTATTTGCCTTTTGATGCCCTGCATTTTCACCTGATAAGCCACACACAGGAAAAAAGAACACTGCAAGACTTGAGTCACTGAATCCAGGAATTCTACCAGGAGATTGAGGCATGGAGGGTAGAACATTTACTGCAAGGACACTGAGTAAGAGATGTTCAGAAGGATTACCACCAGACTTTAGCATGGATCATTTGAGATTTCAGCCTCTAGACATGGGAAAGATACACAAAACAAACGTATTATTTCTTAACTTCTGAGTAGGTACCAAAATTCAGCTACTGACCTGCATATGAGTGAGGGTCAAACTTTTCTTCCATGCTTCTAAAGAAATACCCAAATCAGAGAAAGATGGAAATAATTGTGGGTTTAACAAACAAACTTTTACAAATTCTTCATTGGTCTTCGGTTTAACTCTGCATCTATTGATAAAAGTAAGGGCAGAAGAGGGCTAAGTAAATACAGCTCTAACTCTGCACTGATGGTAAGGGAAACTATTTGGGTAGCAGAGAGAGGAGGTCAGTCCCCTGTGATCACACGGCTGGAGACTGCTGAGCTAAATCCATGAATAGGGCATTCTGCTGCTGAGCCTTCTCTCCATGGTGCCAGGTGGCAATGCTCACACCCTTATTGCTTCCTTCTTTTCCACAAAGCTCACCCTCAGGAGTCCTCAGGAGTGCTGGAAACTAATCTGAGTACAAAGTCATGCTAGCACCTGCTACCATCTTGCCTGGCCTCCTCCTGAACTTGTGGTAGGGCTGTGTCCTGACACTTGCCTGGAAATGAGAGAAGTGAAAGAAAGAGCCATCACCATTAACAGACTCAGCCTGTAGAGGGAATGATTTGTGCTACTCATAGCTTCCACACTTCCTTTACTTAGAAAGGCCTACCATAAAAAGAAGAGAAAAATGGAACACTAGTCCACTGCTCTTACATCTTCATTTTACTGATGAGAAAACCTAGCAATGGTGGGACTGAAGCAGTCTCAAGATTTAAACCCAGTCTCTTGAATCCCAGTATAGTTTTCCCATTGTGATATACTACTTACAGAAAATCTCACTATAAAATAATCTAAGAATGCAGAAAAGACCCCAATCTTAACAAAATAAAATAGGCTCCTATTATGGGTTGAATTGTATTCCCTGCAATAGTTATGTTGAAGTCCTAACCTCTGGTGCCTCAGAATGTGACCTTAGTTGGAAACAGAGTCACTGCAGATGTCGTTAGTGAAGATGGGGTCATAGCGGGGTATGGTGGGCCCCTAATCCAATACAACTATTGTCCTCATAAGAAGGAAGTCATGCTAACACAGAAACACAAAGAGAGAACACCATATGATGTCAAGGACTGGAGTAATGTATCTACAAACCAAGGATGCCAAAGATTGCTAGCAAATCACTAGAATCTAGGAAGAGGTAAAGAGGGCACTAGTCTCCAGAACTGTTAGACAATAAATACCTGTTGTTCTAAGCTACTCAGTTTGTGCTAGTTTATTATGGCAGTGCTAGGAAATTAATACAGCTCCTGTTTAGATGATTCATAAATAATGGAAAAGCATAAATCCTTTAGTGACTGGAAGACAGAGAAATCACCCAAGTGAGATCACTTGGCCTCAGGCTTCAACTGCAATTCCCTGTGTTACTTGGACACATTATTTGCCTTTTCTCTATCTCCATTTTAACAACAATAAAGGAGAACCATAATAATAGCTCCCTTGTAGTTTGAGATAAAGATTAAATAAGGTAATGCATGTTAAAATACGTAGCACGGACATGATACAGTGCAAAATAAGAATTCAAAAGTGTTATTATCACCATTATTAATTTTTTAAGACAGACTGAAGCACAAGGGAATAATTTACAAACTTAATAGAAGTCTCAAAGTTTAACAAATGCTACACCTTGCCCAATAAGTACCTACCTTATTGGGCAAGGTGTAGCATTAATAGACACCTGTGACTATTTAAATAAATAAAATGAAATGAAAGTTTTAGTTTCTCAGGCACACTAACCACATTTCAAATGCGCAATAGTCACATGTGGCTAACGGTTACCATACTGGAAAGCATAACATAGAACATTTCTAGCACTGCTGAAAATTCTGTTGGAAAGTGATGTCACCTTCCCCCATCCCTCCTTGCTACTGTCAGGCCTAAAGTAGAGACTTTGCAGAGACAGAGGCCAAGATGTCAAGAGCGTGTTATTTTTTTTTTTTCAGCTTATAAAAGATTTCCAATGCTGCAACAGTAAATGGAAATTTATCAGTGGTAAACATAAAAGTCAGCTCTTATCACAACTTCTAACAGAACACGTAGCTACTAAGAATTTTTCATCTACAGTTGAAGATCTTAGAAGCCATGAAATGGAATGTGTATTAATCATGTGACTACCAGGATATGAATAGTTTCCTTAGCAATATCCATAAAAATGGAAAGAGCTTAGAATTTAAGAAGCAAGAATTGGTACAAGAACATGTAAACTGAGCCCCCAAGCTCACTCCAGATTAAGAGAGGCCATTCTGGTGTAACATGTTGACCACACGAATACATTTTTAAAGTTCAGCACCTGGGATGAATTAAAAACCACATGGGAGATTGTAGCCAAAGCAGAGAAAATACAATAAAAAGTGAAAGAACAGAAATCAAAGTGACAATATAGTTTACAAGTCTCTAGTTAGATGTCACCTAAAATACTTTGCTCACTGTAATTGTCCTATCAAGAAGATGTTATGCAATGAATAACTCAAGAGACAGACTATGATGTCTCCAATCTTCATATAATTTCTGGAAGGGGAAGGAGTCTAATAAGCAAATCATTACTAATTCAGTCAAGAGGGGGAAATCACAGTTCAAGAAAAAGCAAATCAAAATAAAGAAATAAAGTTTGGTTTCCTACTAATCAGAGATGATGTTGAAAAGGATGGCTGAATGAACTCTTGGATGAAAGCCCCAAACTCTTAAGAAAGCTCTTAATTCCAAGCACAAATGGGCGATAGGATCATGGTGCTGCTCTGCAGAGGTGTGGATAAAACGAAGTTTAAGTCCTGCTGAGCCTTTAATGGCAGGAAAAAGGCCTGAACAACTGAAATGATAAGGCATAAACATGCATTGGAAGTAAATCCAAAAGGGTCATCCTGGGAACCCAGTGGCCTCTTCTTATCCAGCCTTGCCTTATCTCACAGACACTGCCCACCATCAAATGAATTTCTAGGATAGACAGAGAAGGCCAAATGTGGGTACCTGCCAGTCACCCTGTCGAGATTTCCCCTGACTCATGAAATGAATACATCCCTTCAGTCATCCACATCAACTTTTACAGACTCTCTGAATTATCTTCTTTCTGTCTCATAAATGTCAGTGTGGGAGATAGGAGGGTCTGGAGAGCAGGACTCAGTAAATTTCTTCCTGAAACTACCATCTATAAAGCCCTCTCCCTAAACAGGAAAAAAGAAAACAAACAAACAAAAAGATTAATGTAAGAGAAGGTGATCCATGCAAAGAAAACAGCTTTTCTTAAGGAGGAGGAACCCTCTCCATACAAATTCACCACTGCCTCTCTAACCACTCAAAATTGCCAGGATTTCAACATTAAGGCAACAACAACCTATTGAAGTCTCCACATTCCTTTCCTATTACACCTGCCTGCCACTTGGGGGGATGTGCTCATCCCCTTTTCTGAGAGGGTTGCTGAACATGGCAAGGTGGCCTCCAGTCAGAGGCATACTACAGACAGGAAGACATACAGTACAAATCTTTGAGATGTTTGTGAAATCAGATCCTGAACCAGTCCTACCACCATATGTTACACAACAGCTATCCTACCCCTGATAATTGCACTATTAAGAAATACGAACAATATATTGCATGATTTATTTCTAGATACTCCTCTCTCTACATAGAATGGGTTTGTTCTATCTGAGAAAGAGGTTCCAGCCTGTTTGACCAACTAGAAAATGTGTACTTTAAGATAGCATATACCTGTTGCAAGATAATGACCAAGCTGGTGACAAAATTGATGTTAGTAAAAACAGTAGTATCAGAAAATTACTCCAAAGATATTAAAACTCCTTAGTAGAATTACTAAGAACACCAAAGAGCACAATCGCCAGTCAGAGCAATAGAGGTTACTGTTTTTAATGGCATATTGGTGATAAGATCAGAAATAGGTGGCGGTCTAGCTTAAGAGAGAGCTCAGTTAAAATAGCCTGGGCTTTTGTCTCAGAACTTTGGAAACCACCTCCGGAAGGTCTCAACCCCCAGTTCTATTTTTTTTTTTTTTTTAACCAGTGTCTACACAGCCCGATGGATTCCTGATCCCTACAAAAGGATATCCAAATGAGAAAACCTGGGGATTATGTTTTGCTACTCTTCACCCTCATCTGCATATATATTATAAGAGTAGGGCAAACAACCAACCTTTGTTCAGCTGTGAACCACATGAAGGAAAAAAATCAATGAGTAAATACAAGGATAAGCACAATTCACTAGCAATACTAACATGATAACCCTAAAAACAGCAAAAATTACTGAGTGCTTACTACATGCCTGACACTAGTCTAAGTAATGTACATACAATTCAATGAATCCTTGTAACAACTGCCTGAAGTAGTAACTACTATCTCTATTTGATATAAAAAGAAACCAGACATGGCAAGCTTAGGTTACTTGCCTAAGGTCACACACTCAGGCAGAAAATCTCCAGAGACTCTGCTCTTGACAACAACTCTGCTACTTGCAAAAGGATATAAATATAAGTGTGTCCTTGTTTCTTCTCTTCATAAAACACAACCAAAGCAAAGAGAGAGAGGTAGCATTGAGTGAGAACTTTAAGTTTACACAAAGATATATTTTTAAAGGAAATTATCTTCAGATATTGGCGTAGAGAGGAATAGATTAGTATCAAATGACTTGAGACAACCACTTATCCTACCTCTATGGTCAAGTTCAGTGGAAGTTGCCAGTGAGAACCTGTAAGCAGGTCTCGAATGCATGTGCTATTTAGCCCAAATAATACTTTTGTGTTTTAAAAAATTTGCTGCAAAAATGCAAAGTAAAAATTTTAAATAAATATCCACATTTCAGGTTTTCCTAAGGGAAGTAGGTTTGTTAATGCTCCCTCATGCAACAATTGATGAGAACTAAAATGTCAGCTTGTCCTTTAGATAGAGCATCCGTTCTAGTTTGCCATACTCACCACCACTCTTGATTGTTTTATCTGTGGAAACTTCTCTCATTTATATTTCCTACGAATAGCTATAGAAAGAAAGAAAATTTGAATGCATTTTATTAGATTTATTGTATCCACCTTTAGGATAAAATCATTCAAAAGTTCCAAACATGATATAATTTTTTTAACATCAAATTTGAAGGATTTATATAAAGACCACAGTAGAAAATGTTTTGTGTGTACATATAATTTTAATAGAATTAATGGCTAGGTTTTTGAGGAACTTATTTTTTAGAGCACAGAAAAATACATGGGCATAGGGAATAAGGTCAAAAGCATATTTTGGAGCTCAGGCATTTCAAGTTTTCTACTCCTTAGGTTTCCAAAATTGCTCTCAAGTTTCCTCAAAGGTTTATTCACAAAACAAAGCTAAAATGTAATGAGAAAAGGCTGAAAGAAAAGCTTTAACCCAGGGACATCAGGTAGCGTTTGAGAAGCACTTTAATGACAAAGCCGAAATCGACATCTGTTAGCACCTTTAATAATACCCCCTGGAAAAATGTACTGAATCCATTTAACTCTTGGCATGGGACAAGAAGGGATTCTCCATGTCCGCAACTATTAGATGCTCTAAACATAAGCCATGGAGTGGCTCTGATGGGATAAAAACAAAACAAAACAAAAAGAGCCAAAACGAAACTTGCTTCTCTTTGCTTGTCCTGCCCTGAAGGGAAAGATGAGGAAATCCACAAGGGCTAAATTGCTGCACAATTAAACCACGGGTAAGGGCCTTGGGTCAATTCAGGACAGGAGAATGACATCTGTTAATGTTTGGACATCTCCATTCCCCAGGGATCTTTAGAAACAATGCCAGCTTTGAAATAGTGCTGGTCACTTCTTCACTTTCCTCCATATAAACATTATCTTTAAACTTTAATAATAGGAACCAAACATCATGCTACATTTAACATGGCAACAGAGCCATTCCATGATTTTACTATGGAGAGTCCATTTTTTAAAAAGTTGAAAAATTTCTCTACCAAACCTGTAGAATATAATAGTTTTTAAAAAGCATATGGTAAGTAAATTCAAATATTGCATGGTTTAAGTCTTAAAATGTTAATCTCCCCAAACTCAAGTTAGCAGAATCTTTATTACTCCTTCCATACAAAGCAAAAGCAGTCCAACTAATCCAAAAAAAAAAAAAAAGAATGTGAACATGTTTCTTCTACCCGCAGTAATGCCCATGTCTGTGAATACCTCCGTAGGGAGAATAAACTCTAGGAGAATATTGTGGACCACTGAGGAGCTTGGCCTCCAGTCCTCCAGTCGTGCACTTTTAGTTCATATTTTTTGAAGGCCTAACATATTGTAGACATTAGAAATACAAAGATGAGCAATAGCTCACTGACAGGCAAGTCAGGGAGATAAACACATAACGAAATGATTACAACCCATGTAACTATTGAAAGCAGGGCACCAGCGAATAAAGGAAGGCTAACTCAGCCAGGCAAAGGGAGGGTTATTAGAGAAGGTTCATTGGGTAGGTAACCTTTGACCTTTGAAAGTTTAAGAATTCACCAGGTGGAAAGTGGTATTGAGTAGAGGGGACAGAACAAAGAGTGGGGGGTATACTCTGGACTATGGAAGACAAGTGGACTTCATCTCAAATCACAGCTCTAATTGATTGGGAGTGGCTGCTCAAAGTGTGGCAATGAAAAAGACTGTGAAGCTATGTGGAAGACATTATTGAAGTCCCACTCTATAATCCAACCCATAATCTACTCAGTCCACCCCTGAGTTCACATGAGGCCTCAGTGACCAGTTCTTTTACACACTGACAGCCTCTTATTTTAACCACCTGCAGCTTTCTGCTTTTCTAACTGAGAATTTTCTGTTTCTTTAGGAGCCTAAGGGCAAAGCAGCCTGGAAATATTGAGGATTTAATGCCCCCATGGGCAGCCTTAAGCCAATGAGGAATAGGAATCAATAGAAAATACACACACTTTCCCATCCCTTTGTGACATAGTCCTCAGGTAGGAATTGAATAATCCTCGAAGGGCCTCCAATGGAATTGAACTGGTTGCCCACATTAACAAAAGTTTTACTGACTGCTCTCTCTGCCCTGACTCACTCTCCTCATTCCCTCATTTAGGTTTCCAAGGACCACCAAACATTACATGTTAGATATCTATTGCCTGCTAATACATTATTCTCAAATTCAGCAGTTTAAAACAACCATAAACATTTATCTCTTGTAGTTTCCATAGGCCAGGAAATAAGGATAAGCTTTACTGTGTGGCTCTGGCTCAGGGATTGTAGTCATTAGGTTGTAGTCAAATGAAGGCCTGAGTGGAGCTGGAGGATTCGCTTCCAAGATGGCTCACCCAGGTGGCTGGCAAGTTGGTGCTGGCTGTGAGCGGGAGACCTCAACACGTGGAATTCTCTATAGTTTGAGGTTCCTTGTGACAAGGCAGCTGGTTGCCTCCAGAGGAAGGGATCTAAGGGAGAGCAAGGCAGTAGTCACAATGTGTTTTATGATTTAGACTTGGAAATCACACACCTGCTATACTTCACTTCTACAGTATTCTAGTGGTAAAACAGGCCAGCCTTATGGAAAATGGGATGAAATTACACAAGGGCATGTTTACACAAGGGAGGCTAGGATCACTGGGGGACGTTTTGGGGGATAGCTATCATACCTTATATTAGGGTTTAACAGGAAAGTTTGTCCTGTTCCATTAATGATATCTGCCTTGAATGGTACTAGGGAGTGCTGTCACACATATATACATGCATGCTGGGGATCTATTACCCTACAACGCCTGGATTTTATCTCTAAAACATTCAGAGATTAATCAGATTCTGACCAAGATCTGAAAACAACCCCAATTTTGAATGTAATTGTTCCAAAATTAAGCTAATCCCAACTTTTTTCTAATTTATTCTTTTCAGACCCATGTTGCTGAACAGGTCTGGGACAATACCTTTCCATCTTAGTTAGGAACATTTTCAAATCTTTCAGTTGTTTATGACAATGCTAGACATCTTTGGTCACTAACACAAGTTGAAAATTCTAAAGACACTGTTTCTTCTAGTTGTAATTTATATGCATTCTTTAGCAAAAACCAGTCACAAGGGAAAAGTAACAGAAAATCTAAATTACCCTTCAAGATTATATTCATATTCACATGGGAATTCCACATTATCAATCAGATCTAAACAAAAAGTTCTGCCCCAGATTTCTTAAAATGTATAAATGTTATCAGATAATTCAGTTTCCAGATGACAGTTCAAAGTCTTCTTTTTCATCCTCTTATGATGAACCTAAGATAAATATGTCCAAAGTAGAATAATTGACAAATGGCCAAAGAGGTTCACTGGGAGGAAAAGTTATACTTGATTTATGTTTCAACCTCTCCCTTAAATAACTTGTCAATTCATAAGATGAACAGTATCTTTAGTTTGCTCCCATGGAATATTTAAATTGCAATCCAATTTTACAATTACATTTTCTCAGGTTATACCCTTGGGGCACCAAGATCATATTAGCATATAAGCATGTATAACTTAAGTTAGAAAATACAGAGCAAAATATAAATATTTATGCATATGCACACTTAAAAACTAAAATATTGAGACTCAAACTGCTGAAATTTCCTATGTGCTTCCTTTTTTAAATGATGCACCTTGTTATATCTAATGGCAATTAAAAGCATCTTAGCAGGATATTATCTACTTATAATAATACACTCTTGTGCATCCAAGGAACTGAAAATAAAATGTCAGTATTAGAATGTTAAAGTAAATGTGAGCATTAAATAAACAAAGATATATTTACCTGGAAAGGGATCAGACTAACAAAAATACAAAGGAACAGTTCATTGCCAAATGTTCAACTCTTTTATTATTGTCATCTTTCATTATGACACTTGGTAGAAGAGTCTGCGTTTCTCTTTTTCAAGGACACACCAGTCTCTTTTTAACCATTCTCTAACTAAAGGAAAAAAATGCTTAAACTCTTAGAGGTATAGGCTTTATTGAGGATGCCAGGGAGACAGATTTTAATTAATTTAATTACAGTGAAATCTCACAATCTAAAATAATTACTAGTACCTAGCCAACAAACTATTATCTGTTGAAGGTAATCAGTAGAGGGAGCCAGGGTGGACAGTTAAGGATCTAACAAAAGCCTTTTTATTTTTGTTAATCAAGAGCAGAATCATCAGGCCTGGATTATTCTGCCTTAACCTCCCTTTCTCTTTTTCTCTGCCAACTCAAGTTCAGTGTAGAATAACCAAAGCAACTTGGATGTGTTTATCGGTGAATCCCATCTCCATACGGTGTCTTTGAAGAAATTTGTTTTGTTTATCTAGTTTATAACAGTGATATGTGACGATTATATTCTGTTTAAAATATTTGCTGTCTTGCGAAATAGTTTGGATCTCTTAAAAATATAAGTTAGGAACTACTGAGCTAAGTTCTACCAAATCATTCATCCACACAAGACCTGAGAGCATTAATTGAGAACAGCTGGGAAATGCCTTTTTTATTAAAATAATGGCTTTATCGAGATATAATTCACATACCATAAAATTCATCCTCTAACAATATACAATCAGTGTTTTTAGTATACTCACAAATTTGTGCAATTGTCACCACTAATTCCAGAACATTTTCATCACCCCAAAAAGAATCCCCATACCCATTAAAAGTCACTCCTTACCTCCTCCTCAACCCAGCCCCTGCACTAATTTACTTTATGACTCTATAAATTTGCCTATGGACATTTCATAGAAACAAAATGCTATAATATGTGGTCTTTTGTAATGGGCTTCTCACTTAGCATAATGTTTTGAGGTTCATTCTTATTGTAGCATATAGCAGCATATACTATTTTTTATGGCTGATCAACATTTATTGTATATGTACCAGGTTTTATTTATACATTCATCATTTGATGAGCATTGGCTTGTTACAACTTTTGTATATAAATAATGCTGCTATGAACATTAATATAAACATTTTTGCGTGGATATATATTTTCCATTCTCTGGGGAATATACCTAATGTTTATTAGGTATCATATGATCTCTGGGCCATATGATACCTCTATGTTGAATATTTGAGAAACTGCCAAATTGTCTTTGAAATGACTGCAACATTTTATATTCCCACCAGCAAGAAATTTCCAGTTTCTCCTCATCTTTGCCAAAACTTGCTACTGTATGCCTTTTTTATTCTAGACATTCTTGTGAGTGTAATTTGGAATCTCATTGAGGTTTTAATTTGCATTTCCCTAATGACTAACAACATTGAATGTGTTTTTATGTACTTATTGACTATTCGTATATCTTTTTTTTTAGAAATGTCTATTCAAATCCTTTGTCCAGTTTTTAATGTTTGTCTTTTTATTGTTGAGTTATGAGTTCTTTATATATTCTAGATACTAGACACTTGCCAGATATATAATTTTCAAATATATTCTCCCATTGTTGGGATTGTCCTTTTACTTTATTGATGGTGTTCTTTGAAGTGCAAAAACTTTTAATTTTGAAAATGTCTAATTTATTCATTTTTAAAAAATCATGCTTAATCCAGGGTTGCAAAGATTTAAGTTTTTATATTTAAATATATGATTCATTGTAAGTTAATTTTTGTATATGATGTGAGATAGGGATTCAACTTCATCCTATTCCATGTGGGTATCCAGTTGTACTAGCATCAGTTGTTGAAAAGGCTATTCATTCCCTGTTGAATTGTCTTAGCACTTCTATCAAAGATCAATTAAACAAATTTTAGAGTTTATTTCTGGGTTTTCAATTCTATTCCATCGATCTCTATGTCTATCTTTATGCCAGTAGTACCACATCTTAATTACTATGGATTTGTAGTAAGCTTTGAAATCAGGAAGTATGAATTCTTCCTTGTTATTTCAAGAACTTTGTTTTGTTTTGTTTTGTTTTGAAGATTGTTTTGGCTATTCTGGGTCCCTTGCATTTCCATATAAATTTCAGGAACAGCCTGTCCATTGCTGCAAAGAAAGGCAGGTTGGATTTTGAAAGAGATTGAATTAAGTCTACAGATGAATTTGAGGAGTAATGCCTTCTTAAACATATTAATTCTTCCAACCTATAGACATGAAATGTTTTTCAATTATTTAGATATTCATTAGATTCAATTAATGGTGTTTTTTAGTTTTCAGTGTACAAGTCTCAAATTTATTCTGTTAAATTTATTCCTGAGAATTTTATTCTTTTTGAATAAAATTGTAAAAAGAATGTCTTTTACATTTTCATTTTTAATTTAGTCACTGCTAAATATAGAAATATAATTGATTTTTATATACTACAGCTCCTTCACATCTATGAAGACATGTTTAAGACTCCCAGTGGATGCCTGATATCATGGATAGTGTCAAGCTCCATATATACTATGTTTTCTTCATAGACATACAAATCTTTTCACTTACAGGAAGCATTTTACAACTTCTCTTTGCCATATCCAAATTGCCAGCATCACCACTCTTGAGCTTTGGGACCATTATTAAGTAAAATAAGTGTTACCTGAACACAAGTACTGTGTGATACCCAGTCAGTCGATCTGATAACCAGATGGCTACTAAGTGACTAATGGGTGGGTAGTGTAAACAGCATGAATATACTAGACGCTAAGATTATTCACAGCCCAAGTGGGACAGGGTGGGATGGTACAAGATTCAATACGCCGCTCAGAACACCATGCAACTTAAAACTTAAGAATTATTTATTTCTGGAGTTTTTCATTTAAAATTTTCGGACAACGGTTGACCACAGATAAATGAAACTATGAAAAGAAAAAACATGGGTAAGGGGGACTACCGTATAGATCTAGTGTCCTGTAGCCCGACTGAACTCATTTATTAGTTTTGAGAGGTTTCCTTAGGATTTTCTACATAGAATTTCTGTGGCCTTCTAGATTCTTAGGAATGTGCCAGAGACTTTCAAAGCCTCATATGGGCCTCCCATTCCTCAATTTTTTCTTTCAAAATTTTGGTCAATTCCTTATTAACCCCAATTGGTAATGGTCCCTCAGGTGGCTATAATGTTAAACAATTACCAGTGATTATTTCCAACAAACCCTAGAGATAATGCTGTTTGTACAGAGTTCTAAATCAAGTTAAGTAAAAACAAGTCCTGAGAATGGAGTTTTTCAGTAAACTTCCAGACAGGCTAAATTGCAGAAATTCTCTGGGGACTGAATTTTAGGAGGGCTCTGAACCCATTTTCCCCACTCCAAAGGATGGCAAGCTGCTGTTTTTCACAGTTGTTATAGAGCAAGGCTGTTAGTTTTCAAGCCTACTGCAGCTGAAGAAGGGGGTAGAATTATGGCAAGTTTTAAAATGTCATAAATCCTGCTGTTCTTGCCAAGATTTAGCAATTTCTCTTGAATAAACACTTCACAGATTGTTGCAAGCCTTTAGTTAATTTCCAGAGTTCCCCAAAAGTTGATATAGACAGTTTTTGCTAGTGTTCTCATTTCTTATATGGATAAGTGAATTTTTGGATGTCCTATCTCTGTCATTCCAGAAGTTAGCCTAATATCTTTTTTTTTTTTTGAGATTCCTACTCCAGAATTATGAAAAGAATGATTAAAGATAAGACTTGAGCCAGTTTGCTTAGAAAATGCATTTAATCGGAAGTGAGCAAGTGGAGTCGTTGTCAATTCTAAAAAATAAAGAAAATTTAATGTGCCAATTAATCTAAAGTATTGGAAATCTTTTTTTTAAGGGACACAATACAGTATCTAATTATAGGCTTTTTCCCTTTTGCTTACTATTAATTTAGAACCAAACTGAAGAAGAATTACTGCTATTTTCATTATATTAAGCATGCAAGTCCTTAATGACATTTCTTCATGGTACTAACTGGCGAGTGAGGAGGGAAGCGTCCCTATTTTTGTTACTCTTTCCATGCTGAAAGGATGTCTCAACTGCTGTGCTACCCAAATGAGGCATGTTATGGTAGCTACCAGTGATGAGGCAGGGTTGAGAAAATTAAACTTTTTCAGACCTATCCTAAAAAAACTTCACCCTTTCATGTGATAGCAACATCTCAGGGATTGCCCACAAATTCACTGGAGGAGGTAAGAATCCTACTGTTCATAGTGATACCTAATTTTTTTATAGCCTGGATTTCTTTTGAATTTTAGGATAGCACTTGATTTTCAATTTTCAAGGTTATGTGGAAGCTAAACATTTGTAGAAAGTATGATATGAATAGTAATATTTTGATGTAATTATTATATTTCATGACACATTAAATGGAAGTTGATGGCCCTAAGGAACCCATCCTTATCATTTCTGAAATTAGTTGATGATGTTAGCAGAGTAGGGTAGCAGAAGTTATTCCCTTTAGCTATAACTAAAAAGCAGCACTTACTCCTGTATTTATAATCCAGGCTCCAAAACAACAGCTGCTTCAGGGTGATGGGAGCAAAGCAAATTCTCAACTTATATATGGACTAGCTTTGAGGCAGAATAATGGTGCACTATGTTTCTTTTTTGATTCAGCTAATTGCTGAATGACATTTTAATAAGCACCAGAAATAGGATGAATCCGCTATTTATATAAAAATTAGCCTTGATTGCAAAAAAGAATTTTGACTATAGAATCCAATAGGAATGCCCGGATACGAGGGCTGGGCAAAATAAAACACTCTAATCACTGCATAGCTTTGAAGTTCATTTCAAGAGATAGGAAAACTTGTTTCTTTTTCTATAAGAAGAATCAATTCCAAAGGTTGGAGCAAGGATAATTTCCCTACATGCTGTTAAAATCCTAATTAGACATTTCAACTGCAAGATTCTGATAGTTCTTTGCTCTCATTTTATCTGAACTGACATTTTAAATGATTGGTTTGTGATCTTCCAGGAAACTTTGTTTCAAGATAAGCCCTTTCATCTTTCAAATGGTTTGGGGGCAACTTTCTTAGTGCCAAGAACACCACCATCCATTTCACATATGAAGCTAAATAATGACATTACTTGGCCTTCTTTTCACAAACATTCTTCCTTTCTATGACAAAGCAGTGAATGTTTCAATGGCATCTGAGGCCTACAAATTGTCTTTGTAAATCTTCCCACAGGAGGAAATCAATAGATGTTTTCAGAAAGTCAAAGAGTTCCCCTATATACTAATAAGCTGAACACAATGGGACAAAGAAATGTTGGAGGATTCCATTTCTGTGATGAGTCTTATTTTGGCGCCTTGTCCTGTTTTCCCAACCTAAGATTCAATTCTGAGAGATTCAATCAATTTTCCTCTGAAACAGGCAAGGTAGTTCTTAGCAATGTGACCTTGAACAAATCATCTAAGCTTGATTTGCTTCAATCTCCTTAGATATAAATAGATAGTAATAACAATACCTACCCCAATAGGTTGTAGCGAGGCATAAATTTACATAAAATGCCCAACCCATAAAATGCCTGGCTCCTAGCCAATGCTCAATAAATGAGAGCTCTGTTGATAATAAGAATTAGATTGAAGACTGGTAAGGAAGATGGTACTGATAATTGGCTAACATTAAAATTTAGCTCAGAAACTCCCTATTCTTTTGATCATCTTTCTTCTCTTTCCCTTATAATGTTCTTTCCTCAGCACTCAGAGTTCAGATCCCCTACAAAGAAAAAAAGAATCAGCAGCTAAATGTCTGCAATTTAAAGAGGACTGCAAGAAAACGATGAGTTGAGTACTGAACAGGGTGAATTCAGGTGCTTGAGCATCTATCTGGAGCAACTTTTTGTGGGTAGCTATGGAGAAAGGAATGAATGAGAACAAGGGAAAAGTAGAAGAAACAGAGCTCAATTCAGAGCCCATCTGGATAGATGGTCTTTGCAGAGTCAATTCATAGGTATCACTACAATGACCACTTTGTTGGAAGAGCTGAGCCATGGTGACTGTCCCTAGTGTTGCGTGATTAAACTATTACATAAAGCAGCATAAATACAGTCTTCCTTTCTTCCCCCCCTCCTCTTAATTTTGTAGATTGATCTAATTACTCAATTTCACTTTTTAGTTAATTAAGGTATTTCTTGCCTGCACCAAGGTTATCCTATTTTTTAGATGATAATAAAATTAATTGGAAAAACAAAAGAGAAGCATTAATTCTAATTCATACAAGAAAGTACATTTAAAGATATTGTGAAAAAAAGTAAGATCAGACTAAAATTTAAATTCCAAGGTTTTTGTAGCTGGCAATGGTACTTTTTGTTTCTGTTTGATTTCAAATATGTGGGTATTAATAATTAAAACATTTTTTTCTGATTAGTTATTATAAGGAGGGCCACTTTGATATAGGAGTAAATCTTACAGAAGTTGAAGTCCAAAAACCTGGATTCAAATTCCATCTCTAGCTCTAATGAGTTGTGTTACTGTGAGGAAATCATTTAATATCTCCACACTTAGTTCTCTAGTTTATGAAATAAGAGAACTTGATAACCTATTTTCTTTTGACTACAAGTATTTAAAAGTCTTTGCATATGCTCATCATAAAAAAAAAAAACAATGCAGATGTAACAGCAAGAGTCCCCTACCCACCAACTCATTATTCACAATTCTTACTGCTCACAGGTAACTACAGCTAACAGTTTGCATCAATTCATATATATGAGATAAAGACATATTTTACAACACATGATTCTACTACATCAACTATTATGTAATTGCTTTTTTATTCCTAATAATATCTCATGAATGTCATTTCAAGTAAAACCAGGTAAGTCTACTTCAATCTTTTCAAATATTACATAACATGACCTTGTACCATGGCTTATTTCACTTTTCATCTAGTTGAAAATTTAGGTGTTTTTATTTTTGTTTTTTAGCTGGTACAAATAAGGCAGCAATGAACATTCTTGGCCAAATATTTGAGTGCACTTAAGCTCACATGCCTGCTAACAGTAGATATTACACAATGTTTCTAAGAAATACACTTTTTCTTGCTTTCTAAACCATATTTTTTCATCTAAAACATGTTGTAAGGAACTTAAGCAAGTAATTTTGAGTGACCTCTCTCTCTTAAAGAAATAAAGATGTAAATATAACGACATTTTACTGAAAATATGACAGCTTGAAGAAGCATGTTCAGAATGTGTTATTTAATATTGTCAATAATGGGATACAGTTTAACCTGTCAAACCTCTCAGAATTTTAAAGAAATGTTAAGAACTTAATGAATGAGAATAATAACAAAATAATGGCATAGTGCAAGTGGTAGAGAGATGTTAATTACATTACACACACACACACACACACACACACACCACAGAGCTCAGCTGAGAAGAAAAATCTTTCTGACTGACATGATTGAGCAAAGAAAATAATTTAACTTCAAAGCCAAAACAAAAAAAAATCACTACTCACCATAATTTAGAAGTAAAGATTGACAGTTTGCTACAAAAGTTAATCTCCTGATTCATGATCAAGGAGTTCTCAATAGAATACCACCACTTAGAGTATTGTCTAAGAACTAATGAAATTTGCTATTGAAGATTTTACAGCTTCCTGAATTTAAGAACAAAGGTTCCTAAAAAAAAATGAGATGTCATTTTAGTTGCTCATGCCTTTTTCAACTCGAATACTGCATATTATTATATCAAGCCAACAAAATATGGTAATTAAAATTAGTCAAAATTTACTACAAAGGAAATGTAAAATATGATAGATGGCATGTCTGTCTGTTTCTGAAGGTGGAGTATCAGGTTAAAGGGTTAAGCTGGGTAAAATGCCACCATCTTATTTTCTTCCAGCAATGCATTTATGCAACAATGCTCACTTACTTTTCATATGCCTTATTTTTATTGTGAGCATCCATGTTCATCTCAGAAGGCGATATTTCCTGAATATGAGGGAAGATTTTTAAATTAATAAATTATTATGCTTAAAAAATTTCCAAGAGAGAGAGAGGAATAAGAAAAATGCACTCAGAAAATTACCAAACCCAAATCTTAGAATAAACACAATGTATAACTTTGGGTTTTAAGGAAATTTCCTGTAAGGGGGGCAAAATGACACCAAGGGATCATTCTGGTTAGGCCAATTAGTTTCCCCAACCAGGTTATTTTCTATAGTCTTGTATCATTGAGAAAGTTCTGAATGTGGAATAGTCCAGGAGCCCAGAGCTGACAGTTTCACAAAAATTACAGTTTTTACAGCTCTGAAATTATTTATATTAAAGTATCCTTAAGGAAATCCTGAGTCCATAATAAGGACATGTAACAAGTAATTGAAACTGAAGTCTTTATGATTTCATAATATTCAATCCTTACTTTCTTGTAATTATACTTGTGAACCAAAAGTATTCTCTAGGTTTCTTACATTTTCAATGTGTCAGAACTATTTCTGTTAATGTGAGATTTCCAACATAGAGATACAGGTATATTTTCTATAAATCTCACAGAAATGCTTGTACTAGGTAATAATGTTTCACTTAGAAATATGCCATTAAAAAAGTTTGAATTTCTACACAATGTCCACTTTAGAGAAAACTCTAGCCTGGATGGTTTCTTTTGTTACCTGTCTGACTTTCATTCACTCTTCTTTTGCATCCTGTTTTTCCTTATAACACCCTTTCCGTAATCTTGGTAGGGTGCTGTTCATCATCTCCATAGGGCCAGACGTGTGATTCAAATCTGACCATCACAGCATCACACCCCTGGGACCATAGTGCTTAATTCAGAGATGAACAAAGGAGCTCAATTTGGGCTGATAATAGCCAATGAGTTTCAATGTCAGGACTCTATTTTGGAAGAAAGACTCTTTCTGTAGAAGTTGCTTTTAATTAATGCATACTTTCCCAAGCAAACTTTTTCTTATTATGCTTTTGGCTACCTTCTCAATTTGCTCTGAGATTTGGCAAATGAAATTAACCTCAAACTTGGAGATTTCACCCCTTTTTGTTTGTTTGTTTTTCTTTGCTTTGATAATTTGTACCCCCTTTAGGTTGCTAACTTTTTTTCTTAAATTTTACTGTGGCCTACTGTCTCCATGTCTTATTCATTTTTAGAACCACAGTATCCAGAAACTAGACAATAAAAAAAAAAAAATTTTTTTTTTCAAAAGGATCAGGATCTAGGCACCAGGTGGAATTCAGCTGGAGAATTTTTTTATAAGTTCTTTACAAAACAACAAAACAAAAAATAAATTAAACAACTGTAATCAAAATGCAGCCAACCCAGCACTTCTTTTTTCTTGAAGCTTGGTTGAGCATCCTGCAAAACAAAGCAATTTACTGAGTGCAGTAAAACCTTTGGCCAACTCCAGCTTAATTTCCAACTAGTAGAAACTAAGATACTAATAAGTAGCGTCTAATAGGCCAGATATGAGTTCAAATCTTGACTCCCATCAATTATTAGCTGCCTTCAGTAAATCACTCAACTTCTCTGCCACATTTTCTTTGACTGTAACATATAACTTTCATAACCTTTGTGACACCCTCTCCATTACATTCAGTGGGTCATGATTTTCTACAGCGGACTCGTTTGGTGTTATTCTCTTATACTTAAACCCTGTTAACGTTCTAAGTTTTCTACAACCAAGTAGCATCCAAATGATTACATATCAAGTATTAAAAAAGCATCACTGTGGAAATACTGATCTGAGGTCTCAGCCCAGCCTTGACCCCAGTGTTTGTGTTGCCTTGAGAAGGGACTCAATTTGGGTCCTCAAATTGTCACATATAAAAATAAAGGAATTGAAGTAATTGCCTCCATGTTTTCTTCCCCCTTTATTCTAATAATAAGTGTAGCAACTCTTGTAATATGAGACTTGAGGTAACTTCAATGTTACTGTCATGGAAAAATTAAAATACCTTTGTTAAATAAAGTACTAGGGTACTGTCAAACATGGAATATTCCTGTATACATGTGACTAAAGAAAAAAAAATTAAGAAAGCAAACTTTCAGCCAGGCAGGCTTCTGATAAACTCTCTCAGGTAATATCTCTAGAGAATCAGATGTCCAGGCCCAACACAGGAGAAAGAGGGAGAATATGCAGAACATTTTCCCTTGTAGTATGTTGCTGGTCTATATGCCCCTCCCCACCCCCTCACCCCCACCATCTTGATTTCATTTATTGTTTAAGTACAGTTCTTTGGTCAGGTGGTAAGACTCATTTGTGATTTTCAAAATGAATTCAGAAGCAATCTTTGTTTCGTTGCAGGCAGAGAAATTGGCTTGCTATGCCTATGGCCTTTGGGGTTCTGAGGGAGGCTTAACCTGACCAGAATATTATGTCTGAAAAAAGAGCCGAGCAGTCCCTGGGCTGCCACCACCATATATTCATGGAAATATGCTTTGGTTCTAGAATCGCTTTCAAGTCACTTCCCTGCCCTCCCCACTGAAGCAAACACTATTGTCATTGCTTTCCCTCTGACCCGTGCTTGAGCACAGATATGTTTCTCCTCAGCACCAGGCACTCTTCTGTGAAGACTTCGGCCTCCAACCATCCTACCAAAGACATGAATAGATGATGTCTCGCTTCAGAGTAGAACTAATTTTGAGTATGTGCCCTTTTTTTGTGAACCTAATTACACCTTCCATGTAAAAAGCAGAAAACAAACAAAAAACAAAAACAAAAAATAAAAAATGAAAACAAAAAACAATTAGGGAAGCAAAATTCATAGATGGGTATGAATGAGTATGATGTCTGACACTCCAGAGAAATAAGGAGGATGAAAAAGTCGTCTGTTGAGCACCTATTACTGGTTGATCTTTAAATGCACTGGTCAAATTAAATCCAAATAAGAACCTAGGCACAGGCTTACCTCTTTCCTTTTTTCAGGGTTATGAAGCAAATTGTCTAGTCACTTAGCTAGTAACTAGCTTACTGGGATCTGACCCCAGGTTTCTATGGTTTCAAAGTCTTTGCTTTTACCCCAAAAATATCCAAATACCATTTGATATAATTGGGAGAGCATGTGTCTTATTTCCTAATTTAGATTCACACTGATGCATATTATATGACATGTCCTATATGATGCCTAGGGCTGCCTTCAATAGGATTCTCATAATGCCCCAGAAAGTGAAATTTTTCTCCAAAAGAAACTCAGAATATAAATATCTCACTTACTTGAAAAGGCAGGATTACACTCTGCATTCAAAACAAAATAGCTCCCCCTGCAGATTTTGTCCCTTCCATGTCCTCAGCTTTGGCAAAGGAGGCCCAAAACCCTCAGGTCGGATTGCTAGAAAAGGGAGCTGTGCGTTGGTCCCTTATTGATGGGAATAATGATTCATCCACCTGCTTAAAGAGGATCAGCTAGTGCTACTCAGGACAAGGAGACATCTCTTTAGCATTTTCCTCACTTTCAACAGAATGAATCTTTAACTGCTGAGAGCCATGTGATGAATTTGACCAGCTCCAGGCTGGAATGAAAGTGTGCTTTCTGGAGGTCAAATCCTCTTCTGACTTCCAGTGTGTAGCTGGCAAAGGCAGTCTGACAGCCTTCCAAGTGCTGAGATTCCTCTGTGACATCACCAGTCCTAGCTCGGCCCTGCGCCCACTGACTCTTTGGAACTGTTTGGAATCTCACAGGGCTGTGCGTCAGCATCAGCTCAGGACAGGGCACCAGCGAGCTCTCCCATGGGGCTGTGGTGAGGGAGCCACTGATGATGTAAGGGCTGATGGGAACGTCTCTTCAGTGTCGTAGGTGCTCCCAGGGGACCTGGGGACTTCACGAATTTGAAGTGGCCTAATGTCATTTGCTTTCATCATTATCAGTTCCAACAAAAAGCTGTCTCCACCCCTCTCCCATCTGACTCCCTCTTCTAGATTATTTCCCAGAGAATTGGGGGTGAGGGATGGGGAATAGAGATCATTCAGGTGTCCAGGCAAAACCTACCTAAATGGATACATGAATTAAGACAGATAATAATCAGATCTCTCTCACATCTTATTGATAATGTTAAGGATGACTAAATGAGAAAATGCAGCTGAAAAGTGTGTTATACAATTTAAAGCAGGTAGAAATAGTCAGAGCTAGCACATAGTGATTTTTTCACATGAACTTCACTGTGTTAACAACCTGCCATGTAATATTTCATTTAATCCTCAAAACAGACTTACGAAGTCAATTATACTAATAGACCCATTTTGCAGAGGCTAAAACCAAGATTCAGAGAAGTTAAATAATTTTACCAAGGTCATATAGATGTCAAAATGCAGAACATAAAATTGAACCTATATCTGTATGATTCCAAAATTCATACTCCTGTATCTGTATAACTCTCTTAGAGTTCTTAGCACTCCGCAATACTGCTTCCACAAAATAGAAATACCACCTGTTAAATAGCTATTTACAAAGGAAAGTACAATTCGATTCTAGGAATGATACTTCGATGCACAGATACTTGAGAAAACTGAAATTTTAAAATATAAGTATGCTCTCCCAGTGAAATTGTTTGCATTTGTAAATTGTCTCTCATCTCAATGACTGGCAGTTAATGTACACAGAATTTGATAATAATATATTGATTTGTGGCTTTTTAAACATTTCCACATATGCCACTTTATTAGATACTTCCAAGAATCTATGAGAAGTAGGGGGTAGGCTTTATCATTATTCTCACTTTCTAGACAAAACTATTGAGACTTCAGGATATAGTGACATAGCCAAGGTCCCATAATTTAAAAAGAAGAGCCTCCTGATTCTTATTTTTCATTTTTACTTCCTTAGATGCCTGACTAAGAAACAATGCCAGCTTCAATCCTTCCACCTCCCACCTACAGTGAACTTGGTCAGTCAAACCAACCTTCCTCCATCTCAAGTAAAGATCTAACTGTTCTTTCACGCAGACACCTCTATCGAGGGACAAGATTAAGTCACTTATTTACACTAATATTCCCTAAATACCCTGTTTAATGAGTGGCTTCTTCAGAAGTCTTCCAGTTTTTTTAAGCAGATGAAAGTGATGAGCAATGCAATGAGAGAATTTCAAGGCAAGAGGGATGACTGGGAATGTGGCAGACTAAACACCAGAGGATGATATTGCCTAAACTGGAAAATTTATTTTATTCAAGTAGCTTAGTTCAAGCCATGATTAGCTCCCTCATGTCAATGGTATCAATGAAATGACTTTCTAAAAGTTCCTACTGACCTAGTCTGGCCACTTGGATACATTTTTCAATGAAGCCTGTGTAATCTTACAAAAATTCAAGTACTTCTCCAGCTTAAAGCCTTTCAAATGCTTCCTAAGGCTTCCAGGATTAAGACATCAAATCCTTTTAATAACATATGACCTTGGTTTACTTACCCAAAACTCTTAGGCCTTTCTGCTCTGAGTCTTCATCTTGTCGTCTTCGGTCAGAATTCTCTTTATAAGAATTCTCTTTACAATATCCCCAACAATAACCTCCAACCCAGGCTTGGGCATCTCCAGAAATAGCCTGGCAAGACAACATTGATAAGTACATCAAATTATCATTCACTAGTTGAATCTCAATCCAATCCTGAAATTATAGAGATGTGGGTCCAAATCCTATTCTATTATATAAAACAGCTGTGTGAGCTCTTTCAGAGCCTCAGGTTCCTCATCCAAGAGATGAGCAACCTGATCACATTGCTGTATCAGTTAAATAAGAACATATGTAGTCATCATCATTATCCTTATCACTTCTCTGATATAACCTCCATTCACTTAGCTACACACCCCAAGTTTTTCAACTAACACATAGTTGTATTAACTACTTAAAAACTCAAGTCCCCACAGTACGTAGGGCCCAAAGCCTTTTTATACAGGCAGAAAAATGTCATGGATTATGGTTAGAGGTTTTCTAGCACTGCTGCCAAGTTTATGAGTTTACTGACCAGGACCACAAGCCTATAGCCCCACCTCCTCCCAGGAAGCCAGATCCACACCTCACACCTATGCGCATGGACCAAAGGGTAAATTAATTTTCCAGCTCAGTTACCTTTAAAAATTGGTTTCTAATTCAACTGGAGTTCATACTACATCAACCTTATAGGTGTATAGGGAATAGATAAGAAGGTAGATGACAAGCTAAGACCTGTTGAATCTGCATAAGAACTTTCTTTATAACAAAGGTATAAAGAAGTAAAATAAAATAAATAACAAGAAGAAAAAAACGGATGTAGTACTCTCATTTATGTTTCAGGTTCACAGTGGAAAATCAATACAGTCTCTGTCTTTTCTTTCCAGAACTCAAATGCTTCCTCATTCAAAGCTATCATCTGCTTAGTTACTGCCTTTCACAAAGACACAAAATGAGACATTAATTTGTGCAGCATGAACCGAATTTCTAAAAGAAATACAGGAGGAGTGTATATGAGAAGAATCTGTGATGCCAACACAGGAAAGCACAGCGCCCTGCACTCAGTCGGATGTGGGTAGATTCTTCCGCTCATGTCAACATTTCATCATGCTCATAATGATAGCTCAAATATCTCTTCAGCTCATATTGATAGCTCAAATATCACGAAGTATCACATTTTCTCTGCACCTATCGCTTCTTCTAACTGAAAAGAAGTGGTTAAATTAGGCAACTGATAAAAACTATAGCCTTGTATTTTTTTTTAACCCAAGTAAAGTATACTGACTATAGTGATGAAACAGATCAGAGGAGAAAAAAAGGATCAATCTTTAAAGCATAAATTTAAGTAATTCAAAATCAAAACACAACGCCAGAAATCTAGCTCATCTTGCCTCATCACCTCAGGAGATCAGCCAACTCAGGGTGAGAAGAAGAAATTAATTTTTCAATCCTTACTCACTTTCCAATTCCCACTTCTTCCTTATGTCAGCTCTAAGAAAATAGAGCTGAGGAGAAAGTTTACAGCAACACCTTCTCTCTCCATCTTCATCACCTTTCTTCCTCATCACTGCTATTTATACCCTTCTGTCCTCAAGGCATTCAGAACATCGTGGGATAATTCATTAGGTCTCCTTTGGTTACAGATGACAGAAAGTAAAATTAATTAAGCTAGACTGGAATGATTGGCTTAAATAATGGGGGAAGTCCAGAGGTAAGCTGGCCTCACGTTGCCTAGTAACTTAGACAATATGATTACGTTTTACCATCTCCCTTCATCTCCCAGCTCAGATTCTACCTTATGACTTCCTTCTGTGCTATATGTTGGCTTCTTCCTTGTGGTTAGATTGAGGAATGGAATGGTAGAAGTGTGAGTGTAGATAAGTCCAGGCTTCCACCATCTCTACTTAGTCACACCAGAGCGTCTCTATGTCATCATGTCACTCTACAAAATAGCAGGGAAGGATACTGATTGGCCTGAACAGGGTCATGTGTTCATCTCTGTAGCCATGAAATAGGTTAATATGATTGGCCAGGCCTACTTGTGTGCCCATTCCTTTGGTCATAGGGCTATGTCTTATGATTGACAGCTTCTTAGAACCACATGGAGTGTAAGAGGAACAGTTAGTAGAAGAAAGAGGGTGTTTGTTCTGAGAAAGTGAGTGGAAAGTCAAAAACAACAGATACTCACCAGAACATTCCATTAAGCCTTTATTCCCGAAATAGTCAAATACTTTGACCTTGTATCACCTTAACATACAACTTCTGCTTCCCATTAAATATTGCTGGTAATAACCCTTCTGAAGATAGGTCTTTTGGATTTGGACCCCACCTTAAAGCCCTAGATTTAATCTCATTTTCATATTTAAAGAAATTTATCTTAGCAATCACAAGTAAATAAAAAGCAATTTCAATGTTTACTACAGTTTGATAAGGAAAAACACAACCTTATGGATTACTCTTGTAATACCCAGAAAACAGTCTCTCACCAAGCACTCCCTTTCTCTCAAACTCCGAGTTGCATGAAGGCTGCTCTCAAGGTCAGTCATCTGCCCTGCTCAAATACCAACACTTGCTCTCCAAACCTGTCTCCCTTTTTATTTTTTTCTTAATATTTCTATTCTTTTTCTCCTGTCATTTTTTCTTTGACCTTACTAGAATTACTCTAGTAAGCTAGCATCTCCAGACCTCATCATCTATAGTGGTATGTACTAAAGACCAAGAACCTAGTGATTAAGAGAGAAATACATCTACTGAAGTAGAAGTGGTGGAACCAAGCTGACAAAGTCAAATTTTTCTTTAGCAGATGAAGGAGGAAGAGATCTGTGAATATTCACTTTGGTATATTTTCCCTGCCGTATCCTATTCACTTAAAGTCCAGACAGTTGGCAGTATTTTGCAAACTCATTCATACACAGTTAGGGTAATACAAAATGTGTAGTACAGACCATGTTCTCATGAAATGTTACACGATAAAAGGCTTTGTAATTAAATAAATTTGGGAAATGTTTCATATTACATTCCTGCATTTGTGATTTAAGATGTGTCTTAAAGGCTTTGACAAGTTCTTCAGTAAAGAAATGTGTTTAATTTTATTTACTGGCAATTCAAAACTAATTTGTTAATAAAAGTTCTCAAGTTAATACCTATTAATAGTCTAAAATATACTTCGAGAGTGTAACACCATAAGATTTGTGTTAATAATGCCATCTCTAGGAACATTTGTATCTTTTATTTTGAAAGGTTCACCCAAACAACAAAGATCTAATGGTGGAGATGATGGACACATGGCTGGCCAGTAGTAGGTACATGGAAGCAGGACTCTTTGATAGCTTGTCTTCCACTGGTTGTATCTGGCTTGGAATTGCTTTCGATACAGAACTGCTAAATTACTGAGTACCACAGGTAAGAGAATGATTTCGGTCACACTGGAAGGCTTCTCACCCGTCAAATGAATTTAATGCCCTTGCAGCTCCTATTGTACCTTGTGGTTATTAGCATTTTCCTACAAAAGGTACCAAGTACAGTAATCAGTGCTTCAGAAATCTTCTCCAGCCTTCTCCTGTACTGCTCTTTTTGAACATGCGTTCTCCATCTCACACTATTTCTAGTTCAAAACCTTTGGCTTCAGACTGGGTCTCCATCTCTCTGCCTAGCTCCATTAGATTTGATGTTTTGTTTTAGAGGCCTAGCTCTAACTCCAAACTACTCTCATACCCCAAAACCATAGGTCAACCTCACTCAGACTAAATTCAGTTCAAGGATGAACTTCTAACCCACTGCTGGTCTGCAAAGGAAAAATTAAAGTTTCTCTCCTTTAAAACATCCTGTAAAATCTTACCTCTTTCTTTTGTCAAACTTAGTGCTGCCTGCTTGCATTATAGTTATTTGTATACATGACCTCAATCCCCACTTCACCCCATCTCAGATCTCACAATTCTTGAGGACAACAATCTGTGTTATTCTTTTCTGTATGTCTCACAATATCTGGGTAAAGTCGATTGCATGGGGTAAGTGCTCAATGAATGTTTACTGACTCGTTGAAGAGGAGAATGAATGATTTTTATATAGCATATTGAATTTTGCTTTTGAGGACCAAGAGAAAAGACAACATATTTATATGCAATGTATAAAAGTGAGATGACATTAGCTCTTATTAATTTAGAATTCCCTAATTCAAAAGCTGTGTTAATTTCCATAGTACAGTGATTTTGCCTTCCTTCCTTCCTCCATCCCAAGGTACATCTGACAAAGTCTGGAACCATATTTCATTATCAAAACTGGGGCGAGGAGAGCAGAGCTATTAGCATCTAGTGAGCAGAAGCTAGGAATGGAGCTAAACAACTTACAATGCACAGGACACCTCCCATGACAAAGAATTATGTGACCCCAAATGTCAATAGTGCCACTACTAAGAAACCCTGCAACAGAGATCAGGCAAAAGACTTTCTTTTCACTGCCCAATAACAAAGGCTTGCTAAAGAAATTAACAGCCTTAAAAGATTGAAAATAAAATTCAAGCTTTTTCAAGTGCTTTAAGTCACCTGACTTGTTTTTGTTAGAGTGATCTTCATTATTATTATTGTTATTCTACCTTGTAATCACCTAGAATGCTTTGCTCATGCTATGTATTTCACCAATTAATTGGCGAATTGAATTGCTTAAATGCTTTCTCTTATAGCGATGCTTTTGTCTATATTACAGAGTAGGACCCAAATTTCATTTCCTAGGCATAAGACAAATATTTATCACCAACAATAGCATTCCAACAATTTGGATCCCTAACTGTCAGAATGAATTCTATAAAAAAAATTGTAAGCACAAATACCCAGTATTTAAAGACCTGATTGCTTATAAGCCAGACAGCTCATGCACAAATTATCATTTTCTTCACTTGACAACTGCTGTTTTTATCTTGACACATACACTTAAAAATTATTTCTGACAAGAATCTTAACAGCTTTAAGTCAGTCTAATTAAAGGTAATACTTTTTTGCTAGAAAGTGTTTGAAATTATATAGTATTGCACAGTTCACTTTTCAAATCAAGTTACAGAGTACATTAGTAAATGTCTAAAACACCTCCACTGACATATGGCCTTCTATCAAAAGAAAACACTTCTATTATTCTTATAGAAGTTCCTAACTGCGAAATTATAGATGGCAAAAAAAAAAAAATGCTTAGAAAGTTTGTCTGTAGTGTATCAGCATCATTTTCTCAACAATTACTTTATATAGATGTGGTAGGCAGCTTCCGACAGGGTTCCCAAAAATGCCTGACTCCTGGGACCCACATCCTTGTGTAATCCCCTTCCCATGAATGTATTTGGGACATAGTGACTCACTTCTAACAAACAGAATATAACACAGGTTATGGGATATCATGTCCATGATGAAATTATAAAAGAGTCTGACTTTTGCTTGCTTTTTCTCTGTTGCTGGCACTTTCTCTTATCTTCTTGATTTCTGCTTTTGTGTTGACAGTTTCCCTATGCAGAGGCCCACATGGCAAGCAATAAAAGATAGTCAACAGCTCACAAGGAACTAAAGCTCAGTCCAAAACCCCACAAGGAACTAAATCCTGGCAACAAACACATGAGTGAGCTTGGAAGGCAATCTTTCTGGTTAAGTCTTAAGATGACTGCAGTCCTGTGAGAGACCTAAAGCTAGAAGACCCAGCTAAGTTACACCTGGATTCCTGACGCACGGTATCTGTGAAATAAAAAATACATTGTCATTTTGAGCTGCAAAGTTTGGCATAATCTGTTGTACAGCAATAATTGATAACTAATACATGATATGACCTCCAAATCTTTCTCTTTTTTAATTCATTCATACATAAAGGTCTGTTTCTCTTATTCCTTGATAGATCTTTTTAATGTTTGCACCATGCTCTTAAACTGAACTCTGCATCTTCTTACACCCATACAACTGTTTCGTCTGATATCTATATTTTTCAAAAGCATGTTTTTTTTTATACTCTTTTTCCTCTTCCCCAAAGCCCGGATGAATGGTAAGAGAAATGCAATCCCAGCTACTTGGGGTCAGAGCATTGGTGTCACCATTAACTTCTCCATTTTCTGCATTGACAATCCTACAGACAGCCACAATGCCCTCAAGCTGTGCCTCCTTCCTTCACAAAGGCTTTCACATTCCCTGCTTCCTTTTTTTTTTTTTTAAACATCAGAACTATTATAATTGTTCAAAAAAGATTTCTCCTCCAATTCATTTTGTATCTACAAAGCCAGATTACACCTTCTAAAACTTTTCTCATTTTACATGAAGCTTTTGCCTAAAAATAAAAAGAACACTCAATTGTATTTGGAAAATTACCTTTGACCATGACATTCAATCTGAGAGTGCACCTGGCAGGCCAGTTTCTGTCCCCTTTGTGACCAGGGCCTTATGAAATCTTGACTTCTAAGGTTTAGTTTTTCTAAGTATTGAGCAAAATAAAACAGCACAGCCAATTTGAAATGATATATCCATCGAGGATGTTGTGGCAGTTCAGGTACCCAGGAAGTGGACTGTGAGATGGAGATTATTACCACAAGAGGAGATTATTTGGGAGTTCTTCAAGATTGAAGGACTTCAAGATTGATGGTGTTGGGAATAGAAAGGGAACAGGATTGGGCAGAGGAAGAAGTTGGACAACAATGCAAACACTAAAAATGTCTCAGACTTACTCAGGACAGCACCTTTATTCATTAAAGCCTAAAACTGGGAATGACAAAAAATTGTCCATCAACAAAATCAATTGTGGTATAGTCACACAAGAAATACTTAAAAAAAAAAAAAGAACAGTGTTGTTAATTTAACAACATGGATGACTTTCACATACATAATATTGATCAAAAGATATCAGACACCAAAGGATAATTACTGTATGATTTCATGTATATGAAGTTCAAAGAATGACAAACTAATCTGTGGTGATAGCGGTCAGGATAGTGGTTTCCTCTTAAGGGAGATGGGTTATTGACTGAGGGCCATGAGGAAATCTTTAGGGGTGTTGAATGCTTAAAATATTCTGCCTTCATCTGGCAGTCATTATGTACATATGCAAGAATTTCTCAAACTGTACACTGAATATTTGTGCATTATAATATATACATATTATAACTTCTTTTAAAGGGGGCAGATAAGCATTAGCTGAAACAAAACAATCGTTATCTCAAATGAATATGTCCATCTTCCTTGACCAACTAGCTAAAGTTGCAACCAATTTATAAAATAAATTTTCACAGCTGTGTGGCTGTATGTATACTTCACTACATAAAATATAGGATACTTGCTACAATACAAAGAGAAGACACTTGCGTAATTACAGTAGTAATTTCTGGACACTTCAATTGCACTTAAAAAACATCACAATTGAAAAAAACTCATTGAATTGTACAATGTAAATATGGGTAACCAATTGTCTATTATACTTCAGTAAAGCTGGGAAAAAAATATATCATAATTCATTAAAGAATAGGCTAAAAGAGAAAGGCAAGGGTATAAACACTGTCATCACTTAGAGTACATTTTAAAAAGCAAAGTGAAAGAGAGTTTTTATTTCAGGACTTGAGAGTGGCGAGTAGAGATCAGTATAGAATGCCCATTAAAAACTAGCTGAAAATGACCTAAAGTAAAAAGATAATGTATTTGAATGGACCATCCAAGGTGAAGAACCACAGCATAACTGCTGACAACCAGCTAGGGATTTCTGGCAAGCAGCAGAGAGGCTGTCCTCACAACACGGCCCTGATCTCCCAAAAGGCCAAGAAAGAGTCCCATCCTCTGACAATGACAGGGTCCTCCCCTGGTGGCAGCCTCAGATGCTGCACAGAGGACAAGCTAGACAGATGCAAAGCAAGAAAGCATTTCAGTCATTTTCAGATGCCAGAATAACCAGGATGTCAGCCCCACTGCCTAGGAATACCCAGACTAAGCTGCAGTGACAGGTAAGTAAAAAAGAGTGTGAATTTGTCAGATTCCAAAGGCTTCCAGCCACTCTGACTCAGTGCCTACTAAAATCATTTCATGATAATCTGACTACTCCCAGAGTCCCCATGGTGAAGCGGCACGTATTCTGCCACTGAAACTCAGGATCATGAATCCCCAGGGATGGTCAAAGGAACATTGACATTTTCATGCATTTTTTACAATAGGAGGGAAAAGAGTCTTTCTCTCCCAAAGTACACTGAAAGCTTAAAAAAAAAAAGTTTAGTTTTTTTTTAATCACTCAGTAGAAGTAAAACAATAAAAAAACCAATAATTTAAAGATTTATATTTGAGGAAGGAACAGAGAGATACGGGGTGACTGTGAAAGATGCCATTTGCCTTTGTGGAGAAAAGAGCCTTGTGATTAAAAGCATTGGGGCCAGCTGTGCGGCTTTGGACAATTTACCTCTCTATGCATCAACTTTCTCCTGTATGAAGTGAGAGAATAACACTCATCTCATAGATTGTTATGAATGATGAGTAATGGGATTAACATATATTATGTGCACTTAATATAATTCTTGGCACTTAAATATCACTTATTAATAATACACATTACATAATACATGCTATTATGATTCTCACATTATATTGGCAGTTCTCACTATAGCCTCTTTTAACATTTCATTCCTGTTTCATTCTTGGAGTAAAGTCTGCTTTTATGCCTCTTATTATGTTCTTGTCTTTCTGAAATAGAGTCTAGCCTTCTATATGACAAAGGCTAGCCCAAGCCAACTGGCAAGCTCACAGTAAATGGATTGGGTGCAGTGCATTGCAAACCCAGTTAGAGAGAACCCTGGTTAAGATAATTATGCAAAGTCAGCATACCAGGTTTTTCCCGTTGGAGAGACATCAAAATCTTGCTTTATAAAGTCTTGTATGATCCTTTTGTCTAAGTACCTACATATGGGAATAACCAGATGTGTTCTTTAATCACAAAAGCTGAGAGGTTCATAGAAATAGATGGAATCCATATTCTACAAGGAAATCTATATTCTATAAAATAGATTAAAAAAAAGACTCAGAGTCTCTAGTCACTAAAGAATTGGTGATAATCTCTAAACAGTGAAGTTGAGGAAACAGTTCTCATACTATGTCTAGTAACAGAGAAACTTTTTACTCCTTTGACTTAGGCATTTGCCAGAAGTGTAGAGTCATAGTTAAAAGAGTGGACTTTGGCATCACACTGCCTGGCATTCTAAACCCAGCGCCAACATCCATCTGCTAGATCTGTGACTTGGATATGTTAACATCTCTGTGCCTCAATTTTGTCAACAGTAGATGGGATTAATGAGGGTAGCAGTCTCAGAAGATGACTGTAAATATTAAACTTATTTATGATAAGATTAAGAAAGCACTTTGGCACCTGGTATGTAGCAGTTAAATCTATAGCTATTTTTATTAATTATTGATCAATGGATATCTTTTACTAATTTTTACTTATAATCACTTCAGAAATTCAGAAAATAAATTAAAAGGAAGAAAATTTAAAATCTTGTTATCTAACCTCTCAGAGATAACCACTGTTAATATTTTGGAAAAGTTTCTTTTTAAATATATAATTGCAGAACTGAGACCAAAGTATACTTAGTATTTCGTAACCTAATTTGGTTCAACTTAACCACCAATTATTGGGGAAAAATGTCATATTTTTTCATTTAATCATACTTTATGGGGAAAAACATCTTTGTCATTAAATGTTCCCCAACATCATTGTGCATAATGCAGAATATTACATTGTCTAGGAGGATTTATTTAACCATTCCTCTGTTACTGGATATTTTGAAGGTTTCTAAATTTTTATTATTTTTTAAAAAATGGTTGAATATCCATGGAGCTAATTGTTTGTGCAGATCTGTGATCTTTTCTTCAGATACATTCCTAGGAGTGGAATTTTCAACATCTAAAAGGAAAACATTGTGAAAGTTTTTGTTATATTCAATGAATTTCTATTACAATACATTATTTCTTCCAAAATGCTCTTTAAATACCTGGCTGGTAATATGTGATGCTACAGCTCTTTGTCTCTCTAACCAATAGGATTTTTTCTCAGTTCCATTATGAGATCCACGTTCTCTTCTGTGTGGAGACAGGAAGAGCTTTTAAAACTTTCAGATAGAAAAGAATCCTTTCCTGTTCTCATTAAGTTGTAATTAGATTATGCAAAAAATGTGAAACTCAAAATACTGATTATGCAGCCTCCAGCAATAGCATCCCTAGATGTTATCTTTTCATCACTTGAAACTCAGTAGTTTGTGTGTTTCATTGTTTATCAGTTTGATGCTCAGCTAGAGTAAAGAGCTTCAACTTCTCTTGACCATCTCTTCACTTTCCTTTTTCACTTTCTAGACGGGTAATGTTATTTTTTTAAAGGCCAAAATAATAGTTAAAAGCATGAAACCCCCAGTTTCAACAAATTTACAAACCAATTTTCATGTCAAATTTCCTCTAGTGGCTTCTCCATGAAACTGAAATAAATTTCAACTACTCAAACTGACTTGCAAAACCACAGAAGAGCTAGCCCCTGGATATTGCTCCAACTGCTCTGCTGCCTCTTTCCCCCTTGTCTACCAAACGCTAGCTACACTAAACTTTCTTCAGGTCTTTTAACATACCCAGCACTTCTGACACTTGCGCCTGTGCGTGAACTGTTCCTTCTGCTTGGAATAATTTTTTGCTCCTTTGTGTCATTTGGACTACAGCTCAAATAACATCTCCTCACAGACCTTCCCAGGCCATTCAATCTTAAGATGCCTCGCACTCACTCTTTCTAATGTCACCCAGTCTGAGTCTCTGCACTGCACTTGTCATTTTCTGATCTTGAATAACATTAAGAACCTTGATGTATCTTTTGGAATTAATGCCTGGTACATAGTAGGAGATCAATAAATATTTATTGGAGAATTTCGTTAAATAAATTATGGAAAGAAAAGTGCTTGTTATATCCTGCTTAAGACTGCCAGAAAAACTTTGATTCTAGAAGGAGGGGAATGTTGTTAAGAGAACAGGGTGAACCTCTGTGAGAACATCTGTTATACAACTAGATTTGGGAAACCATTTGTGAGCGGATCTATTGGTATTGGATAGGATGAGACAGAGTTCAGGACTTTAAAGTAGCAGACAAACTTCCTTCTGATTGTTAAAAAGGAAAGGAGGAAGAGAAGGAACAGGAGCTGTAGAAGAAGAGAGAAAGAGAAGGCAGAAAAAGGAATTCGAAGTGAGTCTTTGAAATGCTTAAAGAGATCTTAAAGAGATACAAGCTACATGTAATAGGCCCTCAAAAAGCAAAAATATTATTATAATATAGGGCCAGGCAACTAAGGGGAGTTTCCAGGAGGAATTTGAACTGAGCTTGTAGAATTAGGACTTTTTTTTTTTTCTAACTGAAAGAGATGGGCGGGGGAGGGGGGTGCGGGGGGCGGTGCGGGGAAACACAGCAGAGCCTGAGCAAGGGCAAGTAGAAATAAAAGTGCCTAGCTGGTTCAGAGAAAGAGAGGTGATTTTGTGGGGCTGGTATATGAGGTACAGGGGGTGATGTGGAGGGAATCTTGACTGCTATTATGTATACATTTAGCACATTTATTCCACAGGAGAAATTCCAAGGCTTGACCAGTTATGACCAGTAGCAAGAAGAGAAGTCAGTCATAAATTCCTGTTCTTAGTGGTTTCCTTCAGTTTTCTTCTTCCATTTTTCTTTTTCTTGACATCTTTATTGAGATATAGTACACATACTATCCAATTCGGCAGTTTTTAATATATTCACCAAATTGTGTAACCATAACCACAATCCAATTATATAAAATTTTCATCACCTCAAAAACAACTGTTAGCCTTCAACTCCACAACCCATTTTCAGACAAACACTAATACACTTTATGTCTCCATGGATTTGCTTATTCTGAACATTTTATATAAAGGAATTTCATAATATGTAGTCTTTTCTGACTGGTTTCTCTTACTTAGCATAAAGCTTTTAAGATTCATCCTCATCATAGCATATATCAATACTTCAATCTTTTCCATGGCTGAGTAATACTGTATTGTATGGATATACCACATTTTATATAGCCATTCATTAGTTGATGGACATTTGAATTATATCCACTTTCTGGCTTTTGTGAAAAATGCTGCTATTGACATTCATATACAAGTATTTCTGTGCACATATGTTTTCATTGTTGGGTCATGTGATTAATGCTACATTTAACATTTTGAGGAATTGCATAACTGTTTTCCAAAGAGACTGTACTATTTTACATTCTTACCAACAATATACAAGGTGCCAATTCTTCTACATTCTTGACAACATTTATTATGCCTGTCATTTTTATTATAGCCTTCCTAGTGGATATGATTTTATATCTCACTGTGGTATCTCATTACAGTTTTGATTTGCATTTTCCTAATGACTAATGATATTGAGCATCTTTCATTGTGTTGTTGGCTATTCTATTCTGCCCAATCTATTCTTCACACAATAGAAGTCTTTAACCTATGTCTCAATACTTCATTACCTAAAACTTTCAAAGGCCACCCATTACACTTAAAACTAAAATACAAATCCCTTCCACAATATAGTAGACCCTGCATGATGTTACAACTTGCAGTTATTTTATTAATTTGCATGTTTCATTTTGGAGTATGTGTTAGTCTTCCCCACTCGGAAAGGCAGAAATAATGTCTGCTTATCTTCCATGAATCCTCATCCCTAAAACAAGGCCTACCATAGGGTAAAACAAATGCTCACCAAATGCATAAATAATTAGGAAATTAAGAAATCAATTATCTCACCAAAATATAGTTAAATAATCACAGTATTATATGAATAAAAGTGACATAAATAGGTGCCCTTCATTTAGATGGAATAATAATAGTTTATTAACTTTTTCATAAAAAATATGCACTAGCTAATCTAGAAGTAGAGAATGTAATGAAAGTAGACATACTTATTATAGTTAATTCAGTTCAATCACTGTCTTGAAAGTGTTGTCAGCTGTTGTGATATTCTCAACCAGCCCAACTCATATCCACATGCTGCACATTTGTTTCTCAGAAATATTTAAAAAGAGAACAAATTAGACAACAGACCTATTACCATTACGCAAATTTACGATGCAGGCTTTTTTGCATAGGTTGCTAATGATGTGTTTATTCTAATTCCGTTAACAATGAATGTATAACAACCAAAGGAAAGTGTCAGCAGCTCCATTCTGAGTCTGTCTCACTTACACATGTCAAGGATATTGTGATTCTCTCGCAAGTCAACCTTTGTTCAATAAAACATAAAAGTCATTTTGAACTCTACTATAAGGTCTAAGTTTCTTTGGCTTTTTGAGGTTACTATTACCACACCCTGAGTAATTAATTTAAAGTAATTGAAAGTTAATAGAGAAAGAAATTACTCATGCCACGTGTTACTTAAAATGAAAAACCATCAGTTCAATGGCTTATGGTCTTTTACATGGGATGCAACTTTTTTCTTTTGCCTTTCTAAATGTATGACTTCAAATATTCAAAACAAAAATAAAACAGAAAGTAGTTCCCACTGAAGCCTTTCTGACTTCTCATACTTTTCTACATATTTGTCCCCAAGAACTCATCTTGTTCTTTAAACTTAAGTTTTACCTCCCTCATCAAGATTGGAATCAGTCCTCTTGATCTTATCTTGAATCATCTACTTCTTTCTACCTTCTTAGTCACCACAATGGTCTAGGACACTCTTCTGGAATGACTGCAGCCACCACACTACTATTCCCCAGCTCCACTCACACTGTCCTCCAGCTCAGCCTCCATCCAGCAAGTCAGATTATATCACTCCCATCATTATTGAATAAATGAACCAATGAATGATTAATCCATAGAGGGAGAAGTAACAATTCTAATAATAATCTTCTCCTATGTATAAAGATTTGTTTATACCCTTAAACCAGCGTTTTGATGAAGATGGGTGGGAATTATTATTATTTCCATTTCACAGTTGAAGAAATTGAGATCAGAGCAATGGGATGATTTACCCAGGGTTGTACAGGGACAGACAGAGCTAATATTCTAAGTTGGAATTCCAAATTCCCTGTTCTTTCCATGGCACTGTGTTTCTTCTGCCTTCCCCACCAAATGTGTACACACACTCCAATTCAGTAAAATCAAGGGTGACTAATCTGTTTCAAAATTAATTGAAAAGCTATTTATGTTTTTCTGTCTTCAGACCAAGAGAAGCTATTGTTTGAATATCTGCAATAACAGAAGTGTCCAAGTGGGATATTAGTTCATTTCCAAGATAGAACTAATCATGCTGTCCCCAAAACTGCCAGAGAAGAAACTCCCAATCTCTGAACATGTGCAGAACTCAAATTATCAAGAAAGCTACTGAGATAAGAATGCCATGATTTCCTTTCTAAAGAGTTGCCTCAAATTAATGTTCAGCTGAGTATATCTAGAGAATGGGAAAGATTAAAATGCTCCTTGACACTTTCCTTCCCTTTAATCAAGTTATTAAATGAGCTAGAGCTTTTTATGGGGCCTGTTTTTCTTATAGCTCACAGAAGGAATTTACAACATGATGAAATGATGCTCTGCTTACTCAGGGTAAAGGAGACTGGAGAAAATTTAATTTAAAAAAAATGATAAGAGACTCATAGGGTATCTTTGTACCAAAATACCTCTTAGAACAGAAGGCAGGCTGGTACACAGTGCCATTAAATTATTTCACTGTGCTATCTTATTTCTTACAAACCACCTTAACCTTCTTTCTCATCCTTCTCTGGAGAAGGCAGTTGGGTAAGTATAAAGGAAAAAACACTTGCATTGGTGGCTTGAAGAATTTGGTTATCATATGGTAATTTTCTATAACTCTGGTCAAAAAGTGAGCTCAGGAAATAATGGGACCTAAAGGGCAATTAAATAAAATTATCCTAGACCAAAAAAAAATGAGGACTTGAGTCAAAAATACATATGAAGTTGAATATACTCCATCAAGACCACCTTCCTTATTTCCACAGGTATATAGTCCCTCTTCCCTGTCCCTTTATAGTTTCTGCTTTATTAGTATTACACAAACCCCGGTTAAGTTCCTCTTTTTACTATTAAGCTTTAAGTATGGGAATTTGTAAAACAAAACAAAACAAAACAAAACAAAGCAAAACAAAACAAAGCAAAACAAAAAACAACTTTCAGAAGCCTAGGTAAGTGAAAGAAGCCAAGCCCTGGTCTGCCAGGACCATGCTACATCTCGTCTGTCATATGCACTGTCATACTGAGCCTACCACTTTCACTAGGTAGAAGGGCCTCTCTCTCTCTCTCTCTCTCTCTCTCTCTCTCTCTCTGTGTGTGTGTGTGTGTGTGTGTGTGTGTGTGTGTGTGTGTGTGTTGTTTAAACACTCCATACTTTTGATTCCTTGGGACCTTCAAGGTCTCACTTAGCGGCCAATGTGTCCTTTATGAAAAATCTGCCATGTTACATCCCTGCTTTCGATGACTTCCAATTGTCCTTAGGATAAAGAACAAAGGCCTCAATTAACCTACAAGAGATTTGTAGAGATGACGACTGTGCACCTTATCCACCTCAACTGGAGCCAATTCATATGTACTCAACCTACGGCCATGCCAAGCCCTTGGTGTCACGTGACTTTAAATGAATATTCCCTCAACCTACAGTGTTTTATACACCCCTCTCTTCACTATTAACTCCTGATATTCTTCAGATTTAAGCTTAATTGCTTTACTGAGGAGAGCCCTTGATCACATTTCCTCCCCAAGTCCAGAGCCAGTTCCTTTGCTTTACAGGATTTAAATATGTTTCTAATTGTGCCCTCTTTTGACTCAATAATAACCCTATCATTCCGTAGGATTGCTTGAGGAATCTTGTCTTTTGTCCTAGATTTTAAGTTCCTGAATAGCAGAGACTTGATATTTTAATGCTGTCCATTACATTCTCAACATGCAACACATTGCCTAGCATTCAGAAGACACTAAATAACCTTTTGTGAAAATAAACAAATGGAACTAAATCAAATTGAAAAGTTTTTGTACAGCAAAGAAAATCATCAAAAAAAAAAAAATTAAAATACAATCTACCCAATGGGAGAAGATATTCACCAATGATACATCTTATAAAGGGTTAATACCCAAAATTTATAAAGAACTCAGGAAATTTAGCACCAGAAAACTAACAATGCAGTTAAAAATGGGCAGAGGACCAGAGTAGACATTTCTCCAAAGAAGACATACAGATAATCAATAGACATATGAAAAGATGCTTCTCATCACTAATCATAAGAGAAATGCAAATTAAGACCACAACGAGATATCACCCCACACCTTCAGAATAGTCATCATCAGTAAATCAACAAAAAAGTGTTGTGAGGATGCGGAGAAAAGGGAATACTTATGCACTATTGATGGGATTGCAAATTGGTTCTGCTACCATGGAAAACAGTATGGAGATGCCTCAAAAAGTTAAAAATAGAACTATCTTATAATCCAGCAATTCCACTTCTGGTTATTTATCCAAAAAATCCAAAACACTACTTCAGAAAGATACATACACTCCTATGTTCACTGCAGCATTATTTAAAGTATCCAAGATTGGATAAATAAAGAAGATATGACCATGGATAAATAAAGAAGATATGATGTATACACACACACACACACACACACATGTATATATGTGTGTATATATATATGTGTGTGTATGTATATGTATGTATGTACATATATGTACATACATATACACATACACAATGTAATATTAATCACCCATTAAAAAAAAAGAATGAAATCTTACCATTTGCAACAACATGGTGTAATACCTGAAGGGTATTACACTAAGTGAAATAAGTTAAACGAAGAAAGACAAACATCATATGATCTCACTTATATGTGGAATTTAAAGAATAAAATAAATGAACAAACAAAACAGAAACAGACATAGATACAGAGAATAAACTGATGGTTACCAGGTGGGAAGGAGGTTGGGGTGCTGGATGAAAAGATAAAGGGATTAAGAAGTACAAATTGGTAGCTATGAAATATTTAAGGGGATGTAAAGTACAGCATAGGGAATATAATCAATAATATTGTAATAACTATACAGTGCCAGCTGGATACTAGACTAATCGAGGAGCAGGGGACAGCAATCGCTTCATAGATTATATAAATGTCTAACCACTATGCTTACACCTGAAACTAATGTAAAATAATATTGAATGTCAACCTCAATTGAAAAATAAAAAAAATTTGTGGATGGATGGATGGATAGATGGATGGATAAGTGAATGAAGTTTGAGGTGTCATTTACAAAATAATCTAAGGCATTACAAAATCCCCACAGGGGCCAACCAGGTGGTAGAAATGCGTGAATTCAGCTAGGGGTTAGTAAAAAGAAGTGGTAGAGAATGCATTGCAATTTAAAATTTTCTTGAAACCCTAGATTGGTCAAACAGAATGTTTACTCATTCTTTTGAAGCTTTAATTTAGGCCTTGGAGGAGATTGTTCCAGGAAGCTCCTCCCTCAAGTCCACCTACTCAGAGAGGAAGGAGGGCTTTGTTTCTGACAAGTTATCACCAGTCTCTCTCACCTCCAAGACCTCTGCTTCCAGAAGGCAGGTCCTATTCAGGGGAAGCAAAAGGTGTCCACACAAGTCCAAGTTTAGTGAAGAAGGCTATCACATAACTCAGAAGCCAGACACTGGAGTTTCCATATCCACTTAGTCTAATTCATTTCATGGAGTTTAAAAGAGGTTTAAAACTTAAACATATGGTATAAACCCAGCAATTCATTTGGTCAATTTTTTTTTTTCAGAAAAAGAAAAAAGAAAGAAAAAAGTTAAACTGTATAACAAGACCATGAATACAAAAACATTTGCTGGGAGCAAAAGGATAATTGTGGCTTTGAAGTTCTGTCTTTTACCTTCATGGGAAAAGAAAGAACTTACAAACTGGAAAAAATGTTTCCTTTTGGTAAACTCTGGTGAGTTTGGTATACTCCGGTCACTACTTCCCCACAACCTCAACTGCTTTTTGCTGATCTATACCTTGACCATGTAGAAATGTTCAGATAAAAAAAAATCAAGGTCATTTTCACTTATCTTTCTTGTTCTTTTCTGTGAAAGTTAACTAAATATATTCTAGGTTTGCATGCGATTTTACAAAATTTTGCCATTACAAATCTGTTTGCCTTTAACTGCAACTGCCTGATTGTGATGTTTCCTTGGCATAAATCTAAATTTTTACTATATTTTATCTGGGATTCACAACAGATGGGCTATGAACCAAGAAAAATACAATGGGAGGAAAGAAAAGATAAAAACTTTAGGGCAAAAACTACACAGAATATGAAACAACTCTCTGATAAGATATAATGTGGTTGGAAGAAGTAGTCCCAACAAAACAAAACATGATTGGACGACTAACTTTAAATGGGAAATATATGTATTTTCTTTTCTTTTCTTCTCCCCCACCTCCAGCATTATTGAAACATAATAGACAATTAGTTGCTCATGTTTACACTGCATAATTCAATGAGCTTCTCAATTATAGTTGTCATACAATAATATATTAGTTTCATTTGTACAGCATAGCGATTAGACATCTATATAACTCACAAAGTGATCACCCCACTAAATCAGGTACCCCCCTTCCCCTTATGTATTTTTTACAATATTGACTTTTTCCTTACGCTACACTTTATATCTCCATGACTATTTTGTATCTATCTGTTTGTACTTCTTAATCCCTTTGCCCTTTTTCACTGTCTCCACTCTATGAGTTTGTTTCTGTTTTTATTGTATTTATTATTTTGTTCTTTAGATTTCATGTGTACATGAAATTACGTGGTATTTACCTTTATCTGACTTATTTCATTCAGCACAGTACCCTCTACATCTGTCAAAGCAATATCTTTTTCCATCCCCTTCCTTTTAGTCTGTGTGTGTCTTTTAATCTGAATTGAGTCTCTTGTAAACAGCATATGTAGGGGTCTTGATTTCTTATCCATTTGGCTTCCCTATCTTTTGTTTGGAGCACTTAATTCTTTTCCATTTGAGGTACTTGTTGATAAATATATAGTTATTACCATTCTTTATTCATGTTTTTTCTTCTTAAAGAAATCCCTCCAACAATTCTCGTAATACTGACTTGGTGTTGATGAATTCCTTTAACTTATTTTTGTCTGGGAAGCTCTTTATCTGTCCTTTAACTCTAAATGATAGTTTTGATAAAGTATTCTTGGTTGTAGATACTGGGTTTTCAATACTTTAAATATTTTGTTCCAAGCCCTCTGTCCTGCAGTTTCTTTTGAGAAACTGGCTGCCAGTCTTATGGGAGCTCCCTTGTAGGTAACTAATTGATATTCTCTTGCTGCTCTTAAGATTCTTTCTTTATATTTAACCTTTGATATTTTAATTATGATGTGTCTTGGTGTGGGCCTCTTTGGGTTCATTTCTGGGGAGCTTCTATGTTTATTTCCTTCATCAGGCTAGGAAAGTTTTGCATCATTATTTCTTCAAATATGTATTCCACTTCTTGCTCTCCCTCTTCAGGTACCCCTATGACAGAAAGGTTGTTACTCTTAATTTTGTCCCATAGACTTCTTAAACTATTATTAAATTCTTGGTTACTTTTTTCTTTCCATTTCGATTGGGTGTCCTTAGCTTCCCAATCCTCTATGTCAGTGTTTTGATCCTCTTCTTCCTCCACTCTATTGATTCCCTTCGATATACTCTTCATCTCAGATAACGTATTCTTCATTTCTGACTAGTTCCCTTTTGTAATTTCCATTTCCATTTTTAATATTTTTATCTTTTTGTTAAAGTTCACATGAATTCATCTAAGCATCCCTTAATTTTGTTGAGCATCTTTATAATCAGTGTTTTGAACTCTGGATCTGTTAGATTGTTTGGATTCATTATTTCTGGATCTCTGTTCCATTCTCTCATATGGTTTCTGCTTCTTTGCCTTCCCATTTTGGCTGCCTTTCTATGTCTGTTTCTATGTGCTAAGCAAAGCTCTTATGTCTCCTGGTCTTATTAGTGTGGATTTGTGTAGTAGGTGTCCGGCAGCACAGTCCTGAGAGGGGTTCAGCTGCAGACCAGTTTTAGCTCCAGCCTGTGCCCCACCAAGGCCACCTATTAAGATTTAGCAAGCAATCCACAGATACTGTGTTAATAGTTGCTGTGCTTATAGTTGCCTCAAGAAGCTATGCCAAAAACCAGTTGCCGCCAGTGCGTCTTGGTGATGCTCAGCGAGGAGCGCTGGATTCGCTGAGGATACAACCGGATGTGGTTTGAGCGGCTCCGCAAGTTGGGAAAGGTGGAGTTTCAGGAAGTCCTCTGGGCTGAGCGACCTCTGTTATCCAGTTTGATGATGTCTTAGCTATGGCGGTGCTGCATCTGTACAGTAGGAGTGGGGAGGGCTCAACAGAGGAACAATGGATACCGCTGGCACTTCTCTGCCCGGGAGGGCTTCACTCTGGCCCTCACTCCTACAAATCAGTGTCCCCCTATAAGTCCCTGGTGATCCCCGAGCAGTCAACCCATTGCTGTTGCTTCAAGAGAGCAAGTCTGTCACTGCTAAAGTCTGGTTGCACATAGGGCCACTTTAAGAGGCATCTGCAGCTGCCCCTGCCACAACCTCTGTCTCATTCAACTGTTAGGGACCAGGCAGTCTCGCATCTGCGCCCTTTCTTACCTTCAACTATGGCAAGTGATTTCTTACTTCTCTCCCTAGTTGTAGTGCTTCTGTTCATCTAGACCCCCGGTTACTGTGCTTGCTATTTGCTCCATGTTTCCATCTCAACTTTGATGTGGTAGCAAGAGGGGATGAGTAAAGTTGCCATCATCTATGCCATTTTGCCCAGTTCTCCTATGTATTTTCTAAATAAACTATAGAAACAGTTGCATTCATCTTTAGTGTTGTTGCAACCAAGAAAGAGATAAGAAGCATTGGCATTATATCAACCACATTTTTATGACCTGCTATCAAAAATTTCTTTTCACTGCTCTCTGTATATTCTCTGGCCATAAAAGAGAGCAACTATTTTCAATGATATTAAGTCCATCAATTCCCATACTCCTGACCCAAAGCTACACGTTTCCCTGAAATTAAACTTACCAGACATTTTTAACCAGCCTTACAAAAATATGCTATAGTAGCTGATAGATAGTCATGGGGATGGGGAGCATGGCATAGGGAATGCAGTAAGCACTAATACATTGAATGGAGGGAGGGAGCAATTAGGATCCTTTTATGAACTATGCAGATATCTAACCAATGTACTGTATACTTGAAACTAATTAAAATAAATTTTAAAAAAAGATACTATGGAAACTAATGTCCACTCAAATTGAAGTCTAGCTCATCCAAACATTTTATAGAAAGAGCAGGAAAGAGCACAGTCAATTGCCTAAGGAAATGCCTAGAATTTTAAAAATGATACTAAAATTCATGATTTTAAAAGTAGAACAATTTATACTTGATACAAAAATTTTAAATAGGAAAAGTTCAATTCATCATATATGTACGATATACTATGCCTATATTATGCCAGTTTACTTGAAAATTATACATTAAAATAGCTGTCTTCATGTCAGCAACTTGTATCTAATTTCTATAGGGTTATGGTCCTACAAAACTCCTCTCATGTCTTATTTTTTACGCTGTCTTAGCAGAAATTCAAGAACTACCTTAATCTGATAGAAGAACCCCATCTGTCATTTAAAAAGCCACTGATAAAACTTGACTTCAATCAAACCCAAACCTTTATTTCTAAAAAATATCTAGAACACAGCTTTCAGAAAACTTAGAAAAACATTGAGATTAGAGTTTTTGTTATTGTCATTCTTTAGAAGCACATTTTGTATTAAAAGCATATTTGGTGACAAGTAACAAAAATGTATTGAATCTTGTTTTGGAGTGGGGAATGAACACTATGGGACTCAAAGGAAAGAAACAGCTCAGGAGGGATGGGATCCACAAACTAGACAGCCAGTCTCTGGATCTCTTGATCTCCCTGTATGAAGCTCTGTCATCTCTCCATCTCTCTATAGTCAGTTTCAGCCTTCTCTTTGCAGAACAGCATTCTCTGCCACTCTAGGCATGCTTGACAGAAACTGGCCATTCCCTCAACTCACTAGATTGAGGGTTCTCAATTCAAATGTTTAGACAGACCACCTTTCTGATTCTAAATTTCCAGATGGAATTCTTTCAGTAGAGGGGCATATTTTCATAGCAGAGCAACCTGGAACTACTCAGGCAAATTATGTATATGCATTTTTTTGTGAAATTCTACTCCAATGTGAATTTTATACAGATTTGTAAAGGTACTTGTATAAGGCTGTTCTTTGCATACTGTTTGTCATGGCAAAAAGTTGGAGGTCCTTTACTTGGGGGAGAAGATTAGGAAAAATGCAGTGGAAGCACATTTCAGAGTATTATGCCACAGTTAAAAGCAAAGAACTACATATAGCAATATTGAAGATCTTTGTTGACTTCAGAACTTTGTCACACACTATGGAAGCCTCGCATGGACAGATTAGAAGTCCCAGGGATAACAACAGCAGCAAGATGCTGGACACACAGTTGCCCTTTACTATAGCATCCTATGGACAGTTGTTTTTGGGCTAGATATATCACGGGTTGTGCTCCAAGAAGGAGATGAACCCCTTCTTATAAGGCTTGTGAGAACAGCCTTTCATGCAGGCAAAATTGGGCAAAAATAGGCTGTGTGTAGGGCTTGCTATTCAGGGGAGTTGTATGCTCATGCTGATAGCACTTGGAGAAGCTTTTGGGAAATTGAAGCTGGGTGCAGCTCACCCTGCTGCAGAGTGAGGAGGAACCTCCCCCCACCCCATCCCAGCCAGTTTCCAGTTAATGGGAAAAGAACACTGGATCCTGCAGTTTACATCCTGTTAGTCATTGTGAATCTTGAATACACACGTGCTTAGTGGGAAAAGGTAGGAAATAAGAAAAGGACTATAAAATAATAAAGAATATCATTTGCATAAAAAGTAGAGCTGATACAAATGAAATGGAGTGAATAAAGAACAAAAAGCACAAAAGAGGATCTTTCACAGAATAATAATGTGACAGCAACTGACCAGTAGTCAACTGCACTCTTTCTACTGGAGATTCAACAACAATGACAACAAACAATTTTTTTTTAAATAAATAGATAAACGACTTACATGGCTGCAGTTTCAGAACAGCTGTGGATCTCAGGCTGAGAAGATGGTCTCGAAGCTGTATGTGAAAAGGTGTCACTAATCAGTTGTACAGACATTGAATACTTATTCTGAACAAGAAATGAATAGTGTTTTACAGCGGAGTTGGATGACCTTTAAATAACAGTCTCTTTTTGCCACCAGGTTATTTTTAATGTAATGGTAGACTGCTAAGAAATAAGATTAACTCTTCTTTTCTTTGAAGGTGGTAGTGACAGTGAGATCAAATATTCTCTTGACCTCAAAAATCACAAAAAATAACAACTCAGCAATGTAATGCTTTAGATTTCTGATCTTAAAATCTTGAGCATACTTGATATCTGCAAAAAAATATTTATTTCAGTGCTTACCACCTTTTCAAATCAACTTGAAATGAGTCTAAGGTGCACAAAAGTTGAAGAGTGTCTGACTAATGTGGAACAAGACAAATTTCCTATGTCAGAGGATAGTTACACACTGGATCTTTAACTAGAAACTTTCAATTACACACCAACTTATATTTCCAGATTTTGCCTTGTGGCAACAGACCAGCATTGTCAGAGGGAAGGTTTCAGGGGGCAAAATGCTGACTAAAGCCAAGCTGGGTTAGAGGAGTAATTGTAAACAGGAAGGAAATTTAACTTTGGGTGGTGAACACACAATGCAATATACTTATGACATATTATTAAATTGTACACTTGGAACGTATTAATTTTATTAACTAATTTTTCCCTAATAATTTTTTTATAATTTTAATTTGTTTCAAGTATACAGTGCATTGGTTAGACATCTATATAGTTGGTAAAATAATTGCCCCAATTATTTCTTACCTCCCTTAACCCTCCACCTAGCCAATGTATTAATGCTAATTGCATTCTCTCTGCTGTGCTCCCCATCCTCGTGACCACCCTTCAGTTATTACCAATTTGTACTTCTTTAACCCTTCACCCCATTTTCCCAGCCCCCTAAATCCCCCTCCTTTCTGCCCATTATCAAATTTCCCACTATATTTGTGAGTCTGGTTTTGATTGTTTGTTCTTTTATTCCTTAAATTCCACATATAAGTGAAATCATATAATGTTTATCTTTCTCTGTCTGACTTAAATACCTTCTAGGTTCATCAGAGCAATATCTTTTTTCATTCCCTTCCTTTTCATATGCAGAGGTCTTGTTTTCTTATTCTTTCGGCCACTCTATCTTTTGGTTGGAGCACTTAACTCTTTTTCATTTAAGGTACTTATTGATAGGAATGAAGTTATTACTATTCTTTATTCCTGTTTTTGATCCATGTTTTTTCTTCTTAAAGAAATCCCTCCAACATTTCCTGTAATTCTGGCTTAGCGGTGATACATTTCTTTAAGTTTATTTTTGTCTGGAAAGCTCTTTATCTGTACTTCAACTCTAAATGATAGTTTTGCCCTATAAATTATTCTTGGTTGTATGTACATTCTGGGTTTTCACCTTGTTGAATAATTTTTGCCAAGCCCTTCTGTCCTGCATAGTTTCTTTTGAGAAATCAGCTGCCAGCCTTATGGGTGTTTCCTTTATGTAATTACTCATTTTTTTCTTGCTGCTTTTAATATTCTTTCTTTATATTTAACCTTTGGCATTTTAATTATGATGTGTCTTGGTGTGGGCCTCTTTGGATCCCTGATTTTTGGAATTCTCTGAGCTTCCTGGGGTTTTATGTCCATTTCCTTCACCAGGTTAGGGAAGTTTTCCATCACTATTTCTTCAAACAGCTGTTTGACATCTCGCTTTTCTTCCATTACACTGATCAGATGAAATTTGGAGCCTTAATAGTGTCCCATGTCCTCCTTAAATTTTTTTTTTTTGTCTTGGCATCTTTTTTCTTGCCATTCCGATTGAGTGTCCTGATTGGCTTTCCTGTCCTCTAGATAGGGCATGTGATCCTATTCTTTATTCACTTTGTTTATTCCTTTGTTTATTTCATTTACTATACCTCTCATCTTAGATAATGTGTTTTTCATTTTGGACTGGTTCTCTTTTATAATTTTTACTTCCATCTTTATGTTTTTTATCTCTTTGGTGAAGTTCTCACTAGATTTATCTACGCTTCCCAAAAGTTCATTGAGCATCTTTATAATCAGTATTTGAATTCTGCATTTGTTAGATTACTTGACTCCATTATATCTGAATATCTGTTTTGTTCTCTCATATGGTTTCTACTTCTTTGGCTTCCCATTTGGCTGTCTTTTCATGTCTATTTCTGTGTGTGAAGCAAAGCTTCTAAGTCTCATGGTCTTATTTGTGTGGATTTGTGAAGTAGGTATCCAGTGGCACAGTCCTGAGAGGGGCAAATTTAGCCCAAATTTAGCCCAAGCCTCTACCTCTCCAAGGCCACCTGTAAAGATTCAGCAAGCAATCCACAGATGCTATGCTCAAAAAGCCACACCAAAAACCAAGGTCATCTGCCTGCACCAGTGTGAGTCTCAGCAAGGAGCCCCTGACTCGCTGAGGATACACCTGGATGTGGCTTAGGGGGGACCACAAGTTGGGGGAGGCGGGATTTCAGGGAATCCTTTGGGTGGAATGACCTCCGTTATCCAGTTTGATGACTTCACAGCTATGTCAGCACTGTGTCCCTGCACTCATATTGGGGAGGGCTCAACAGGAAAGAATGGATACCACCGGCACTTCTGTACTGACAGTCTCTCCTCAGCCTTCACTCTAACAACATCTCCCTGTAAGTACCTGGTGCTCCCTTTGGGCAGCAGAATGGGCACTGGTGCTCAGAGCGAGCAGGCCCATCACCACGAAAATCTGCTTGCGGATGCGGCCCCTTTAAGAGATGTCTGCCACTGCCGCTGACATAGCCATCGTCTCACTCAGCTGCTTGGGACTCGGCAGCCCCATGTCCTAACCCTGTCCTACATTCTGCTATTGTGGGGTGCTTTCTTGGATTTCTCTGTAGTTGTGTGGCTTGTTCATCTAGATCCCAGGCGATTTTTCCTTGCTGCTGCTTCTTGTTTCAATCATGACTTGATTTCGTCACCAGAGGGATGAACTGAGCCTCTATTATCTATGTAATTTTTTTCACTCCCCCAATAATTTTTTTATAAGAAGAAAAAAAGAAAATAGGACTGTTCTGTTCCCTGGAATTTCTTGGACTCCCAGAGAACACAGATGATTGGTCCTGCAGGAGAGAGACCCTGTGGCCATCAACAGGCAAGTAGAGGGTTGCTAGTTTAATGATGTGCAAAATGTCATGGTGAAACTTTGCTTGGGTCTCAAATTCACAATTTATAGTTTTGTTGTTATGTGACTTCTAGGAGCTTGTTGAGAACTATTAGTTCTCATTAGGAGACTTTTTAGCTCCAAGTTTTTATAAGCCATCTCCAGAATTCTCACAAAGGGCACTATGTTTATGAAACATCTTGACATCCAAGAACTTGACTGAACCAAATAACACTAGGAAGTAGGTAATATCCGTTTTAATATTCCAAATCTATCAGCCCTCTGTCCAGTGTTACTCTATATTAAACCCTTCCATCCCCCAACAGATAGCCAGTCACACACTCTGCCTCTTTGGTCTCCAAGCATTTTAACTTCTCCCCTCCGCTCCCCTGACTTGGGTTTTTGCTAGGAGACTGCTGATAATAGGATGAATTCACAATGTGCAAGAGCCAGTAGGTGCCAATGTCCTAATACCCAGATTCGCAAAGCTGGTATTAAGTAGCACCTGTTCTGATAGCTCAGTGCCCATGCCACATTGATTTTCAATGTCACATCACCCTGCATGTGGAGCTTATTCAAGCTACATATACCATTCCTTCTCTTCCCTTCATTTCTATATTCCCTTACCCCAAGTCAAGATTCTATCTCATGAAGTGACCAAAGTGAGTCACTGTGACCAATGAAGGTGTGTGGTAATCTGTAGGTATTTTGATTAAGAAAAAAATATCCAAGGACCAGAGCTTAAATTGTTATTAAAATGGTTTTCAAGCCTGGTAGCAGGTTAGAAAATAATATGGGACAGTTTATTCTTTAAATACTGATGCCAAGTTCTACCCTATGCCAATTCAATTATATTTTCTTGTAGATGTTTGATGTAATTAATATTTTTTTAAAGACTTCCCAAGTGATTCTAATTTGTGGTAAAGGTTGATAACCTTGATAGAATATTATATCTGTGGTTTAAGATATACAATGCTTGAACATTGTATATCTTTAACTGAATGGAAATGCTTTAACTGAAAGGCAATTTTTACAGAGAAATTTCAGTTACTCTAGCTGAGTGGAAAAAAATGTTTTTGATCAGTTTGGATACCACATGATGTAATCAGTTTTTTTCTTCCGTCTAGGTTTAAGATGACAGCATTGTGTCTTAAATTCTCGTCTTATTTAACCAACAGGGAAATCAGACTGGCCGAAGATACTGGTGAGAGGTTCTCTGGTACCCACTGGAGTATGTCTGATGAAAGCCTTCTCTTGGCACTTATATTCATGCATGGAAAAACAAACTCCATGGTACTGTGCTATTAAACATTGAAATTAAAAAGAAAAAAAAGTAGAACCTATATCCTTAAGATACTCTACTTTTGCTTGATTTACTCTACTTAAGTTTACTCCATGCTGGCATTTCTATATTAAATTATTTTTCCTGCTGTCTTGTATTTTAAAGTCCTTTGAGAAGTCTAACATTAAATTGGCCACACAATAGAAAAATTGGGAGAAGCAGACGCCCTCCCACTCTCTTTTGTTAGCATGATTGTTTTTTATTAAGTCCAAAATGAAAACCACAGGGGCCTTCTATCACAGACATCCATTATAAGTCATGTTGAAGGTATTCTCAGAATCCTTTTAGAACCCCCACTCATGTGAGCACAGAGAAACTTGCTTGAAAATTTGATATCACAGAAACATTTCTGAGGAGTCAATTGGGGATAGAGGTACAGGCAGGGACTACTAAGCTAAATCACTCAAGATTAGAGAAATATTCCCTAAACAGTATTTTTTTTTATATTAGAGTTTTCTCAAATTGGTATCTCCACAAAATCCAAATGATTATCTACTTTTTTATGGGTTTGGCATTTCTTCTCCTCTTAGTTGCTTTTGATTGTAATTATTTTCTATCTTAATTCTGATGCCTCCATATCAAACATCATACATCATACACAAAGCAAAGTTTTTCCCCAGAGGGATATTAGTCAAGGAATCTTTATCTGACACAGAAACTATCATATATTTTTCTAACCACTGATAATAAAAATAATAAATGCAGTAATCACTCACTCTGCTTAATACAGTTGTCTATTAGCAGTGACTGTTAAAAGGTTTAGCTTATGGGGTATAGCTCTGACTTTGTCATGCAACTATCACTTATGAAGTCCTACTATGGGTTATGCATTGTATTCTCATTTTAAAACCAGTTCATCTCACTCCAAAGCCTATTAACTACCAATAATAACTGTATAGTCTGTCAAGTGACAAAGACTATTAAACAAAAACTGAAAGCAAAAGCAAATGCATGCATATCTTCTGGCCTGAATCCTCCCTGTGTCACCTTGAAGGACACTGGATAGAGGAGGGTGGGGAGTGCAGGGATCAGGTCATTCTTGCAGAGCAAGGTTTCTCCACTTCTCGCTATAGACATTTTGAGCCAGATAATTCTTTGTTGTAGTGGGCTGTCTTATGCTTTGCAGTATGTTTAATATTCCTGATCTCTACCCACTAACTACCATGAGCAATACCTCCCAGTTATGACAACTTAAATGACTTGAGACATTGTAAAAATGTCTTCTGGGGGCAAAATCATCCCTAGTTGCAGACCAGTGACAGATTAAAATGAGAATGGAGAGCGCTCGTTGTGCAAACACAGTGGCCCTGCTCCATTCCATCTATTACCAAAAAGCTCCAAATTAATATTGGGATCCAAATAGAGTGAGTCAAATCAAAGGTGAATGGATACTGCTAGAACAGAATGTTTTGAAATTCTTTTAAAAACATTTATGCACCATCGCATTGACTGGATTGCAGTCTGCACCACTACCCAAGTCAATGAATCATTATTTTACAGATGCCCCTGTTCACATTCTTTCAGGATCAATTCAGCTGATGTCACTTTACGACATCTGGTTTACGTCAACCCTGAGAGATTTACCACCTGCTCTGCACTGTGGTCTACATTTCCCATCTTTCAAAAACAGAACAGGAAAAGTGGGCAGTAATGAAGTTGGCAGAGTCAAAGTCCTGAGGTCAATGTGTAAAGTCTTGCTATTAGTCTGGTTTCCTTCACAACGTAAAGATTATTTCTGTTCTACAAAATGTCCCTGTATCATATATTCCAAGGACTTTTGACCTAACGTTATGCCAATTGCTGACATTGTCCCCCTACTCCCATCCCTGCCAAGAAAACTAGGCGAAAGCAAACAGCAGTTCTTTAAATCTTGGGATATTAAGACTTACATAAGAATTAAGACCTTGAGAGACTTTGTGTAATGAATTTTAACCTGGGCACCAGGCCGAGTTAGCAAAATGGGGTAACTGTAGCATAGACAATTTATTTGTTAGTCTTGGTATAATGATCTTCTTATCTTCCTAATTGTTGGTCCTGGTAGAATTGCAGACACTTTCAAATCCAGCTCAAGGCAATACCTAGGATAAATGCAAGCCATTTCATTAACAGTTGATAACAAGAGGGAGGGGGAACGGGAGTGTTTTAAGATTCCAAGGGCATTTTCTCCAGAGAAACTCTCTCACAAGTCTATAATTAATTTTCTGTTTCAAACAGGCTTAAGAGCATATGCAGATTTACATACAACATTGAAAAGCTTTTATAGCTTGATCTTTGGGGGTTCTTTTGCCTTCTGCCATCAATGGATGTCATAGGAGCTGTGGTCCCCTTGTTATCATTGTAACAGGATGCTACTAAGTTGTCTGAGAACCACTGGGACCTGAAAATGATATTCACGCCACATGGACATTTCTCTGTTGGCACCTTGGGGTCCCAGATGGAACCAGTGGCATTGTGTCCCTACTAACAAAAACTTCAGGTGTCCCCTCAAGTGAATTGGAGCTCAGACACAAGCTTGGCCTTGCAAGGTCTTCTTGCCACTGAACTGAGCCAAAAGATTGAGTTCGTTCAGGCAGAAGAGCCCCCTTTGAGCTCAAGGTCTCTCTGTCCCTGCCAGGTGACTCAAAGGATGAATCTAATTTTTCATCCTTCTTGCTAATCTTCCTTCTGATGTTTGGGCCATATGTATGTCTCACAAACATTTTTACAAGTAGGAGAACAAGGAAAGGAAAAACAAAGCAGCTCATTCTCTCACACACACACACACGCTGCCTTCATTTTGGTTTCTGGTAAATAAGCCTCGGGGAACTAAATAAATCATTGACTGAAATAGGCCCATCTGAAAACTTGCGACTTTTCTCTATTCACAATTATTCCATTCTTTGATTTTGTCAATAACTGTGTGTTGGCAAGTTCTTACCCTAGTGCTTAGCATTGAGGATGGTAGACTGGGAGCACTTGATGCACATGGAAACTAAATGAATCCTGCGGCCTGATATGGACAGTTTTGTCAGAGTTTAGAGCATGGCAGTCAGTGGAACACAGTACAGAAATTAAAATGGAATTCAAGTACATGAACTCTTTACACAGTCACCCAAAGAAATAAAAAATGAGGAGCCACCTAACTGGTCCCTTTGGTTCCTCGCTTAATCTCCTGCAGTCAATTTTTCATAAAGCAACTGGAATAATCAATAGAAATTAAGCCATGTTACCACTCTGGTTACAACTGCAAAATCTAAAGTTTTGTCATGGCCTCCATTATCTGGCCCATGATCAGCTATTTCTCATCTCATCTCCTACCTTTGCTCTCTTAATGACTCCATTCCTCTGGCTTTCTTTTTTTTTTTTTTTTTTGTGAGCAAAAAAAGGGGGGGAGGGGGATGCTATGCAATAAACCTTACGAGCTCAGTAGGCCACATGGGAGGTTTGACAAGCTCAGTGACCAAAAGTAACCACATAGGATGGTCTAATCACAAATTCCTGACTGGGCAGGTCATAGTGGGTAGTCAGGTCCCAAGCCTGTTGCTTCCTTAGCAAAGGTCGATCTTTACCTTAGTGAGCCCTGTCCATTGTTCTTATGATCTAGGATAACATACTTTTGAAATGTCAGAGTAATTTTCTTTTCCAGAATGCTCAAAGACACAACCGTAGACACAAGAGCACAAAACCAAAAGAGCACGAGACCACCAACCCCTCTTTGTTATCCTGTTGCCCACATACCATCTGTATTTACTGTAAATGTTAAATGTTAACTATTCTGTTCTCACCAATGTAAAGAAGTATGTTTCTCCATTTTGTTTTTTATCCAATCCAAGAGATTGCCCCACGTTGCTTTCACCTGCCTCCTTAATCTACCTATCACTAATGGATTTCATACACCTTCCTTACATCTTCTCCTTTGATTCGAATGTATAAAATAAGTTGTGAAACTGCTATCCTCTGAAGCATTTGAGACCTTGCTCCCTGGCATATGTCGTCAGTTCCATTCATATAAACTCATAAAAATTCTCTATAGGTTTGGACATTTCTAGGTTGATACTTTGAAAGCAAGCTTCTGTCCTTGTTTGGGTCAAATGTCCACTGGTCACAAGTACCTGTGCAAATACAAAATAAACATGACTATGAATTTAAAAGGTTGCATTTCAAGTACACAGTACATTGGTTAAAAATCAATATAATTCATAAAGCAATCCTCCCAATTGCTTCCTCCCTCCCCTGGCCATCCACCTACTTAGTCATCATATTAATGCAGACTCCATTTCTTCTGCTGTGCTCCCCATCCCTGTGACCAACTATCAACTACTAATTTGTATTTCTTTAAACCTTCACCCCATTCTCCCAGTCCCCCATCCCTCTCTCCTCTGTCCGTCACCAAATTGTCCACTATATTTGTGAGTCTGTTTTTGATTAGTTTGTTCTTTTTATTCTTTAGATTCCGCATATAAGTGAAATCATGTGGTATTTTTCTTTCTCTGTTTGATTTACTTCACTCAACATAACAAGCCCATGTCATTGCAAATGGTAGGATTTCATTTTTTTAATGGCTGAGTAATATTTCATTGTATATATGAACCATAATTTCTTTATCTAATCATCTGTTGATGGGCATTTGGGTTGCTTCCATATCTTGGCTATTGTAAATAGTGCTGCCATGAATATTGGAGTGCATAGATCCTTATGAATTATTGTTTTGGTTTTCTTTGGGTAAATACCCAGGAGTGCAGTTGCTGAGTCAAAAGGTATATTCATTTTTAATTTTTTGAGAAGCCTCCATACTGTTTTCCATAGCAGCTGTACTAATTTCCCATCCCACCAACAATTTATGAGGATTCCCTTTTCTTCACATTCTCGCCAACACTTGTTTTTTGATTTATTGATGATAGCCATTCTGACAAGTGTGAGATGATATCTCATTGTGGTTTTAATTTGCATTTTTCTGATGATTAGCAACCTTGAGCATCTTTTCATATGTCTATTAGCCATCTGTATTTCCTCTTTGGAGAAGTATCTGTTCAGGTCTTCTGCTTGTTTTTTAATTGGATTGTTTGTTTTTTTGTTGTTGAACTGTATAAGTTATTTATATATTTTGGATAGTAGCTCCTTATCAAATGTATCATTAGAGAGTATCTTCTCCCAAACAGTCAGTTGTCTTTTGTTTTGTTGATGATTTCCTTTGCTGTACAAAAACATTTTAGTTTGATGTAGTCCCATTTGTTTATTTTTTCTTTTGTTCCCTTGCCCAAGGATATATATCTGAAAAGAAATTCCTGTTAGTAATATCAGAGTTTACTGCCTATGTCTTTTTTTAAGAAGTTTTATGATTTCAAGTCTTACATTAAAGTTTTTAATCCATTTGAGTCTATTCTTGTATACAGTGTTAGAAGATGGTCCAGCTTTTTTTTTCTTGCATGTATCTGTCCAACACCATTTATTGAAGGGACTGTCTTTACCCCATTGTATATTCTTACCTCCTTTGTCATATATTAAGTGAGCCTATAGGCCTGGATTTATTCTAGTCTTTCTGTTCTGTTTCATTGATCAATGTATCTGTTTTTCTGCTTGTACCATGCTGTTTTGATTACTGTAGCCTTGTAGTATAGTTTGATATTAGGTAGTGTGATCCCTCCAAGTTTGTTCTTCTTTCTCAAGATTGCCGTGGTTATTTAGGGTTTTTTATGGCTCCGTATAAATTTTAGGATTGTTTGTTCTAGCTCTCTGAAAATGCCATTGGTATTTTGATAGGGATTGCATTGAATCTATAGATTGTTTTGGGTAGTATGGCCATTTTTACGATGTTGATTCTTCCTATTCATGAACATGGTATATGTTTCCATTTATTTGTATCTTCTTCAGTTTCTTTTTTCAATGACATGATTTTCTGAAAATGGGTTTTTTACCTTCTTGGTTAATTTGATTCCCAGGTATTTTACAGTTTTCGATGCAATTGTAAATGGGATTGTTTTCTTATATTCTCTTTCTAAAAGTTCATCATTGGTGTATAAAAATGCCACTGACTTCTAAATATTTATTTTGTAATCTGCTGCTTTACTGAATTCATTGATTAATTCTAACAGTTTTTTGGTGGAATCTTTGGGGTTTTCTATATATAGTATCATACAGGCAAATAACGAGAGTTTTACTTCCTCTCTAATTCAGATGCCTCTTATTTCTCTTTCTTGTTTTACTGTTGATGAATATTAAAGAGAAATAGTGAAAGTTACCATCCTTGTCTTGTTACTGATCTTAAGAAAAATGCTTTTATCCTTTCTCCATTGGGTATGATGTTAGCTGTAGGTTTATCATATATGGCCTTTATTATGTTGAGGTATGTTCCCTCTATTCCCACTTTTCTAAGAGTTTTTATCATAAATGGATGCTGAATTTTGTCAAACACTTTTTCTGCATCTATTAATATGCTTCTATAGTTTTTATCTTCCGATTTGTTAATGTGGTGTACCACATTAATTGATTTGTGGATATTGTACCAACCTTGCATCCCAGGAATAAATCCAACTTGATCATGGTTGGATTTATACATTCAGCAATTTTTAATGTATTGCTGAATTTGGCTTGCTAATTTATATTGAGGATTTTTGCATCAATGTTCATAAGAGATATTGGCCTACAGGTTTCTTTTTTTGTAACATCTTTGTCTGGTTTTGGAATCAAGGTAATGGTGGCGTCATAGAAGGAGTAAGGAAGCCTTCCCTCTTCCTGAATTTTTTGGAATAATTTCAGAAGAATAGGTGATAATTCTTCTTTGAATGTTTGGTAAAATTTGCCTACAAAATCATCTGATCCAGGTTTTTTGTTTTGGGGAGGTTTTTGATTACTGATTCTATTTCATTGGTAGTAATCAGTCAGGTCAGATTTCTATTTCTTCTTGATTCAGTCTTGGGAGACTGTATGTTTCTAGGAATGCATCCATTTCTTCCAGATTGCCCAATTTGTTGGTATATAATTGCTTGTAGTATTTTCTAATGATCCATTATATTTCTGTGAAGTCCATGGTTATTTTTCCACTTTAATTTCTGATTTTATTTATTTGTGTTCTTTTTCTTTTTTCTTTGATGAATCTGGCTAAGGGTCTGTCGATTTTGTTTATCCTTTTTTAAAAACCAGCTCTTGGTTTCATTAATCTTTTGTATTGTTTTTCTAGACTATTTCATTTATTTCTGCTCTGATCTTTATTATTTCCTTCCTACTATTCACTTTGAGCTTTGTTTGCTGTTCTTTTTCTAGTTCTTTTAATTGTAAGTTAGATTGTGTATTTGAGCTTTTTCTTGTTTTTTGAGGTAGGCCTGTATTGCTATGAATTTCCCTCTTAGGCCTGCTTTTGCTGTGACCCATAAATTTTGAGTCACTGTGTTTTCATTTTCATTTGTTTCTAGGTATCTTGATTTCTTCCTTGATCTCATTAATAACCCATTCATTGTTTAGTGGCATATTATTTAGACTTCATGTGTTTGTGTATTTTCCAGTTTTTTTCTTGTAGTTGATACCTAGTTTCATATCATTGTGATCAGAAAAAATGGTTGATATAATTTCAATCTTTTTAAATTTATTGAGACTTGTCTATGGCACTGCTACCCTGAACAAGCCCGATCCCAGGAGTGGCAATGGTGCTCTGAAATGGTCAGAGAGGTATCGGAATTCCACAACTCTCACCACCCCAATTCATTGGCATGACCTCCTGTTTGGTTCAGTCCTCAGAACCATTGTTCCCACCCCACCTCCCTTTGGAAATGCACTGGCAGGGAATCTAGCCTATGTTGTTACAAGGTGTCATTAAATTCATGTTTTATTGTCTCCTGCTACCATAGTTGGTTACACCTTTTCCACCACCAAATAATATCTTGAAATCCATCTTGCTTTTTCTCCTCTTCCTGTATCTTACCAGTAGAGGAAGAGAGGATCATAGAATCATCTCTTCCTGTATCATATCAGCAGGGGAAGAGTGGAAGCATATGGCAGTGACACCGAGGCAGTGGGAAACTATTGAGAGGCTGAGTATATTTATTTTAAGATTTATGGGAATTAAGCATCTATAAAAAATTTGGTGATATACATGTATGGAAGGGCTTTTGTTCTGTATGTATGAAGCTGAGCACCTCAGACTTTAAGGTTTATGGTTTGTAGACAGGAGCTCCTAAACAGATGGAACTCTATACCCAAAGTAGCCCAACCAAGAATCTAAGGCACATAAAGATGAAGTGATTTGCCTAGTCACAATCCAAATTTGTTGCAAATAAAGTTGACAAAACCAATCATCAAAGTTTTCCTCAGTCAGGAAAGAGTGGCTATTTCACTTGTTATTGCAAATAAACATTTTAAATTGTTTATTTACACACACACACACACACACACACAATTGTAAGTTTAGAAACCTTTAGGAAATATATGACAAATAAGGCATGAAAAGAGATGAGACAAATTTAGAGAGCAAAATGCCCTTCTACTCGTGGCATATTGTTCCTCAATAAAAATAATTAATTACATAAGAAATAAACCCCTACAGAAATTCAGGATCCTCTGCATACACAGGAAATACAATAGTTTACAACTGAGCAAGTGTATTGTCCTCCTTTCACTGGAACACGGTTTGGTACATACATAAATTTTCAGTATGAAATCACGTGTTTCTTTGAGATTTGGAAGACTGATTAAGAAAATACACGTAATTTAGTGACTTTAACACCTTCCTTTGTCAAACATACATAGATCTCAGTCAAATCTTGGCCTCATCTAGAAATAATTCTCAATTAAGTGCTGGCTCAGAAAGACAAAAAAGATTTTTTAAAATTCCATGTAATGGTTTAAAAATGTATCCACAAATTCTCTGATGCTGCTCTCATCAAGAGTGTACTCCCATTCTATTCCCCTTGAATAGGCCTCCTTTTTAAGGAAGAAAGGCAGCAAAAGTGATACTGTGTGAATTTTGAGGCTAGAATGATAAAAGGCACCTAGCTCTCTCTCCAATAGAGACTTTTTACCTCATGGTGTAAGAAGTCCAACTACCTTATAACTGCCACGCTAGGGAGACCAAATATATATAGAGAGAGTTGAAAAAGGAATTCCAGCTATTTGAGTCTTCCCAGCCTAGGAACCAAATCTGTGAGTGATGATGCCTTTCAGATAACTCCAGGTTAGCCACCATCTGACTGCAACTGCTTTAACAACCCCACGTGGGAACATCTAGCTGAACCCTGTCAGTTCACAGGACTGTAAGAGGTGATAATAATAAATGATTATTATCTTTTATGCCATGAAGTTGGAATGATTTGTTAGACAGTCACATACTGCATAACAAAAGTTTTGGTCAATGACAGACCACATATACAACAGTGGACCCATAAGATAATAATGAATCTGAATTTCCTGTAAGAAATGGAAAAATACGTGGTTCAGGAGGAATTCTTTTTTCTTTGACAGGAGCAATATCTGTGGGATTTGACAATAGATTCTCTCTCACTCACACCACCTCAATTGTGAATTCATGGATTACATCCAAGTCAGCCACTGACCTGTTTCAGCACAGAGGCGCCTGATCCCGCCTCTCCCCTGCCACCCTTGCCCAGATCTAGCTTGATGGTTTACAGAATACATTGCTGTAAATTTATTGTTGAGGATTGAAAGTCCTGTACAAGGACACAGGTCCACAGGAGCTACCCTAACAAATATTAAGTGCCACTGCCACTTTAGTAAAAGCTTTCTGTGGTAGTTTGGAGCTAGCCTGTCCTTGTACTTTGGAAATATTTTCATGTCGTAATGATGGATAGCACAGACGAGTTTTATTCCTTCTATCAATTCAATGCCAGAGAGATTTTTTTGTTTAGTTGGGGTCAGTGGAACCAAAAAATAAATTTCTAAAGTCATAATATTTTGTCCTCAGTTCTACATTCTCTCCATGTTAAACACCCTCTTTTTAAAAAATTAATGCCACAAAGTTTCTTAATCTGACCATTGCTCTAACACGTAGTAGCCAAAACCACATTGTCATGTTAGTCCCCTATGTTCTTTTATCTCTCCATCTTGATTTCTTATTTTTATTGATCCTCAGGCCACCTTTCACTCTCTCCTGACAATGACTATTGTGGTGATCTGTGCCTTACTCAACCTGTTTCTCCTCGATATTTCTGATCATGCCAGCCCATATCCCACAGCATTGATGGTTTTGATGTTTTATTTCTGACCCTGTTGAAAGGAAACAAGGGTAAGTTTTGTGGGATACTGTTTATAAAGTTTAAGTAGTGCATAGTAATGTTCTCGGCCTTCGCACTCACTCACCCCTCACTCACTGACTCACCCAGAACAACTTTCAGTCTTACAAGCTCCATTCATGCTAAGTACCCTATACAAGCATACTATTTTTTAGCCTTTATTTTACATTTTTGTTGTACTTTTTCTAAAGTTTAGATATGCTTATATACATAAATAGTAACTGTTGTGCTACAGTTGCCTACAGTATTCAGCACAGTAACATGCACTATATGTTTGTAGCCCAAGAGTATTTGACTATACCATATAGCCTAGGTGTGCAGTAGGCAATACCATTTAGGTTTTGCAAGTGCACTCTATGATGTTGCCACAACGACAAAAATTGCCTAATGCTACATTTCTCAGAATGTATCCCCTATGTTAAACAATGCATGACTTTATAGCAATAAATAACTATAACATTCTAAGAAATAAATTTTTATCTTTCTACTTAGTGGACCTCTGGTATTTTTTAGCTGCCTGGAATTTTTTCCCCTTTAGGAACTCTTTCCCTTTCTAATTCTATATGATCTTTCTGGAGTTGTACACTAGATAACTCAGGGTCCTCTGGCTCAGGGGCAGATATGTGGTCCAAGCTAGCCAATTGTAGTATCACATCTGTAGACAGTGATTGGTCTAAGATAGGAGACACATGACATAACAGGGCCAATCAGAGACCCTTGGCAGAATCAATGCAGACTTTATAAAAAGGAGATGTTACCCTTTTCTATGGGTTTTTCAACTCTGAGATGGCATCTTTGTTGAAAGGAAGAAAGAGTTGGTATGGAAACACAGATGAGACAAGAGAATTTAGAGAGCAGAGAGAGAGGTGTTAAAAGCTGAGAGATGGGGAGTTGGAGAGACAGAGAAAGTGTCTGAGTTATGGTGCCTGATTTGAACCCTTACATCTAGTCATGCTGAAGCCAGGATCATCTCCTTGGTCTTTTCACACATGTAAGTAAGCAAAGCCTCATTTTTTGCTTAAGTAGTTTGCATTTGTTTTTCTGACATTTGCAAAATGAGTTCTAATTCAATATGCTTTTAGAAAGAAGGGGTCAGTAAAGAGCTAAAGAGATAGATACAGGTTTAGCCAAAACCAAATTATAATTATTTATATAAATGCTACATGCCAATGATGAAATACAAAATATGTCATTCATTTTTAACACACTTAACATACTGAATCCAACTGAAAATAAAGGAATAAAAGTTTAAAATTGAGTGCTCAGCATAAAGATTGGAAAATTTGACTCAACAATCATTTAACTTTAGGATATAAATATTACTTTAAGACCCAAACTTAGTGGTTTAAAACATTTATTGCCTCACAGTTCCTGTGGATCAGGTATCCAGAAGTAGCTCAGCTGTGTCCTCTGCCTCAGGATCTCTCAGGCTGCAATTAAAGTATTGTCCAGAGCTAAAGTATCATTAGACTCCTGTCTCAAATTCATTCAAGAACACAGAAAAATAACCTGCTGTCTAGTATTAACCCAATGCATGTGATCTACAGAAAATATAACACATCAGCAGACAGTTCCACTACAAAACTGTTTCCCATCACCAAAAATACTAGTAAATAATTGATATTTTACAGTTGGTTCTGTCCTTCAAAATTATAATCAAGCCTCCTTAATGTTTCTTCCCAAGCTAGTTATGAATAAAGTACAAAGACTAAGAATGGAGTTTTCTTGAGAAGTGTCTTGAATGTTCCTCTGCCTTCCTATGCCCTTCAAATCGAAGAAAAAAAACAACATGAGAAAGGGAACATGTCTCCACTCTGTGGTCTCACTCAGTGTTGTCCATGAAAGGCATCTCACATGAGTGGGAAGTTGTGCATATTAGAACAGCTCTCCAAGTCTTGGGCTTAAGGAATGATACCATACCTTCAGGAACTCCAAGGTGGAAATTGTCCTTGAAGCCATTTTGAAGTGGCTTGCTTCAATATATAATTCCATTTGATGCAAATGTGAGAAGGGAATATAATAGCCAAAAACTTGGCCTATTGGTCTTTATTCTTGGTCCTTTAACTGCAATAGGAGAGCTCTATCCTTTCCACCTGCCCATGGGAACACTATAGTTGTCTTTTCTGTATTCTAGCCTCATGCCTTGATGATAGTTGGTTCTTGGCTATGAATTACTGATAACTTTCTAGCTGTACTTAAATAATTTTTAGAAATTCTATCTAAAGCCTGAAATTACACATTGTGGTTGTCTCCAAATATTCATTCCATTCTTTCCCTACTGGGAAACAGACATACAGTTTGGGAAAATAAATTTCACATCCAAGACCTCCTCTCCAGGTGAGTTATGCTGAGGTTTCCAGTTTTTACTTCCCATAGGAGACAGCCTGGTGGCTAACAGCACATGTTTTGGTGTCAGAGAGCTGAATTATAATCTTTATTCTGTCCCTTACTGTCTCTGGGCTTCATTTTCACCATATCACATTGGAGATAATAAGGATATCCACTTTACAGGCATGCTGCAAGTGTTAAATGAGACAGTATATGTAAATTGCTTTTAATAGTGCATATAGTAGATGTTCAAAACAGGACACAACATTGGAATGCAGTGAGACTCAATAAAAGGTAGCAAAGTGTCATCATTTATATTTGTGGTACCAAAGTTGTGGAAAAGGTTGTTGGAAACCAACAAAATTCAGAGTAAAAAAGGGCACAGAGTTTCAGGTGGGAATGTAAAAGTTGGGTAGGAAAGAGAGTTTAGATGGACCAGTAGCTGGACGATTGGTTTGTGTGTTTTGTGGCTGGAGTGATGGTAGCACAAGGAAAACACAAACTCCTACGTCTTTTGAGTTATTCTTCTCCCAACCTCTAGGGGTCTGATAAAGCCATAACAAAGTCTTAGTCCTAAGGTCATAGAAGTATCAAGTACAACCCTCTAATTTTGCAAATGAAGAAATGGAGATCTAGCAAGGTAAAATGACTTCCCTAAGTTCATGCACTTTGTTTGTGGTAGAAGTAGTGATGCAATAAACCTCATGACACCCAGACCAGTATTTTTTACCTACCAACTAGAATCTAATTAGCTCTGATTATGAGACTATCATGAAAGTGTTCCAGGTGTCATGATCTGCAAGTCAACTTTACACATAATAAAAGCCCAGTTTAATAGAGAAAGCAAGTGTGGCACTACAAATTCCTGTCATCAGTAAGAAAGACAGAAAACAAATATTATTATTCTAAAATTTCCAAACCATTGAATCATCAAATGAAATGTATTTACATTAGGGGATCAGTCTATGTATAAAACAGAGCAAACTACCAAACACAAACTGAGTAGAGGTGGAATGGGAAAGGGTGGGATGTTGACTAACAAAAATGGTCTGAGATAAACCAGAAGAAATAAAGGTGCTCTCACTGCCCCAATGAAACTCAGGGCACACAGACCTATATTTCATCTTTCTTCCACTTTTTAGCTATGTGACTGGAGTCAGTTACTTAAACTCTCAGGGCTCCAGAATATGCTCTTATAAACAGGAGATAATGACTTCTGACTCAGAGTTATTTTCATGAGGCATTAGAGAGAAATTGTTGATGATATTCAGAGTAGTGCCTGGTCCATGAAGTTTGGCTCTGCCTCCCCCAATCTAGGTATATCCGAAGATACTTGTTTTCTAAAAAAAGCAGTAATTATCTTTTGTGCAGCCAGTCTTTTCTATTGGATTTTTGTTTTGTTTTGTTTTAATGATTTTTCCAAATTAAATAGAGAGCAAAGAGCTAGTTTAGATTATGGGGTCAACACAAAATAGCAGAGATGAGATATGACCTATTTTTAAGCAGCCACAGTATAACTGGGAATATGTATTTGTTTTGGGAAGAAGCCAGAACTAGAAGCTTTCTCTCCTCTGCTTTGTAGGTCATACCAAGCAAGGCAGCCACTTTGACAGCTCAAAAGCCCCTGCCTTGTAGCTTCCTCTGACCTTCCTGGCATTCCTCTCCCAGAAAGCTTGCTTAGCACACTGCCCAGCATTATTGAAATTCTTTCTACTTACAATCAAAGCTCCAATCAAAGTGATCATAAGGGTTTCTATGATGTTATGATACAAACTCAAATGCCTGTTGGTGGTGGGTAGAGTCCACTGTATGTCTTTGTTGAATTCTACAGCAATTTATGATAGAGTATCTCAAAGATGGTCACTATGTTGGTCAAATGTGTCTTACAAGAAACGTTAAAAGAAATTCATTAGGCTGAAATAAAGTATTCCCAGATAGTAATTTGAATACACACACACACACACACACACACACACACACACAGTACTTAACATCAGTTAAGTATGTAATTATAAAAGATAGTATGAATGCTTATTGCTTTTACTTCCTTAACTAATTTTAAAAGTACTGTACAAAAATGTGTATATAATTGTATTGTTAAGTCTATAACATGTGGAAGTATAGAATATTTGACAATAACAGCACAAAGGTAGTGGGATGGAGCAAAGTTACAGGGAAATAAGAAAAGACACCAGATGGTAACTCTAATTCACAGAAATGGGGAAAAAATGACAAATAGAAAGGTTAATACAACAAACTCTATAAATATATGTTTGTCTCCTCTTTTGACTTTGTTTATAGACAAATTATATAAAGCAATAATTATAGCAAAAAAATTGTTGGGTTTGTAACATAGATATATGTAAAATTGTGACAATGGCACAAAAGGGAGAAAAGAGATTAAAGATCTATAGAAGTAATGTTTTATACATCACTGGAATTGCCTTTGTACAAATCTAAAGTCAGTTCTGATAAGATCAGATGTATGTGGTAATCCCTAAAGCAACCACTAAGAAAGTGGCTCAAATATATATAAATATAGTAAAGATCATTAAAGGAATTGAGATGTTTTGCTTGAAGATATTCACTTAGTGCAAAAGAAAGCAGTAAAGAAAAATAGAGCAGCAAGAAAAACATACACCACATTTAAAACAAAAAATAAAATGGTGTACATAAATCCAAATATATAGTAATAACATTAAGTGTGAATGAATTAAACAATCCAATTAAAAGGCAGAGATTGTCAGACTGTGTTAAACAACAAGATATAACTATTTGCTGTCGACAGGAGGCACATTTTAAATTCAAAGACACAAATATACAGAAAGAAAAAGAATGTAAAAAAATATACCATACAAACAGCAATCATTAAAAATCTGAGTAGCTATCTTAATATTACATAAAATATATTTTAGATACAAAATGTTACTAGAGATAAAAAAGAGGATTTTAGAATGACAAAGTATATATTTTTTTGTCAGTCAATCAGGAAGATGTTTATAAACATCTATACACCTAACAACAGAGCCCCAAAACACAGGAAGCAAAACTAAGCATTAAAAGGAGAAATAGACAATTCAACAATAATAGTTGGAACTTCAATACTTCGCTTTCAATAATGGATATCCACAAGACATAGAATACTTGAATAACAAGTAGACCTAACAAACATCCATGACACACTCCAACCAACAACAGAAAAGACACAGTCTTCTCAAGAACACCTTGAACACTCCCCAAAATAGACCATATGTTAGGCCATGAAATAAGCCACAATAGATTTAAAAGGATTGAAATAATACAGAGTATATTGTCTGACCACAATGAAATAAAATTAGAAATCAATAACAGAAAAAAGTTTTGGAAACTCATAAATATGTAGAAATTAAACAAGCCACTCCTAAATAACCAATGGATCAACACCACAAATGAAATTAGGAAATACTTCACAATGAATGAAAATGAAGACACAACACATGAAAATTCATGAGATGCAGCTAAAGCAGTATTTATAGGGTAATTTAGCTATAAATGACTACATTAAAATATAAGATCTGAAATCGATAACAACTGCCATCTTAAGACACTGGGGGAAAAAAAAGAGTAAACTAATCCCAAAGGAAGCAAAAGGTAGGAGATAATGAAGATTAGAGCAGAAATTAATGAACTAGAGAATAGAAAAATAGTAAAAAAAATCAATGAAATCAAAGATAAGCCACCAATAATCTCTCCCTTCCTGTACACACATATAGCTCCTCCTATCAAGAGGTGGGAGTTTATTTCTCTTCCTTTTGTATCTGGACTGTCATTGTAATTCTCATTGACCAGTCAAATAAAACATAAATGATGCTTAAAGAAGCCACCATATTCTATAAGTTCAGGCTAGCCTGCTTATGAGAAAGGCCTCATGGGAATATCCTGGGGGATTAGAGAATGCAAGGTGAAGATCCAAGTTTCCCTAACCATCAACCAGCACTGAAACCTTAAGCATGTGAGACAAAACTTTTGGAGCATTAGAGATCTACATAACCACCAGTTAAATGTAACTTTATAAGGTATCCCTGTAAACACCATATGGAACAAAGAACCACTCAGCCAACCTTTAGAAATGTAACAAATAATGTGTGGTTTTGTTAAGCCACTAAGCAATACCTAACTGAAAACAATTTTTAGATTTAAAACTTGTAAGTAGAGGAACTTCCAGAAAATGTTGGCTAAATATCCATTTCATGTCTTAATAATGTTGAAAATAAGAGGTATCTGATCTTCTGGTCCAGTGGTCTGTGACCTCTCACAAATGAAACTAGATGGAAGTTAAATTTCTCTGGTTGAAGTAAAGATGTTGTTGGAGAGACACCGAGAAATTCACCTGTTTGGTCTCTTTAATTATCATTCAGAGACTTTTCACAGCCAGAACATTTAAATAACCAAAAATTATTAACACATTTAAAGACCCATGATTTAAGTCGATACTGTGATTTTATTTATTTTTATTATTTTTTTAATTTAATTATTTATTTAACATTTTATTTTTTAATTTTTTCCTCCTCCCCCCTCTTCCCTCCCCTATGATTTTACAATTGAGGCAACTCTCTAAATGAGAGAAAGAAAGCTGCTTAAGTCATCTAAAAAGTCTCATTCAGTACTTCATCTTCAACAGCAGGGTTTCTCTGAAAACTACTTCATTTTGTGCCCACATTGGGGGCCATTTGTCTTTATTACAGATCAGATAAATGTAGCAGTTAAGACGTAGACTTTGAAGCCACATTTCCTTACCACTTGTGTGACCTCAACTTCTCCCAGCATCAGAAACCAACGCTGAGTCCCTAATATGATACCATTTCCCAGGATGATCTGCCAGTAACCTGATAGCAGGTTGATTACATTGGACCACTTCTATCATGGAAGGGGCAGAATTATGTTCTTACTGAAATAGACACCTTTTCTAGATATGGATTTGCCTTCCCTTCATTCAATGCTTCTGTAAAAACTAGCACCTTTAAACTTACGGAATGTTTTGTTCACAGTTATGCTATTCTATGCAACATTACTCCTGATGAAGGAACTCACTTCACAGCAAATAAAGTGCAGCAATGGAATTTACTGGTCTTGCCATGTCTCCCATCATCCTGAATTGACTGATTTGATGGACTGGTAGAATGACCTTTTGAAGACTCAGTTAGTGTCAGCTAGGTGGCAGTGCTTTGCAGGGTTGGGTCAAGTTTCTCCAAGAGGTTATAATATGCTCTGAATCAGCTTTCAGTATATGGCGCTCTTCCTCCCATAGCCAAGGTTGATGGGCCCAGGAATCAAGGGGTCATCTACTAGTGAATACTTCGTACTAGTGAGTACTAGTGAATACCAGTGAGTACTTTGCTAGCATATTTTATGCTTTCTGTCCCTGCAACCTTATCCTCTGAAGATCTAGCAATATTAATTCTAGAGGGAGAAATGTTTTCACCAGGAAATTTGACAGTGATTCCATTGAACTGGAAGTTAAGATTGCCACCCAGTCACTTTGGGCTCATCACACCTCTGAATCAACAGGCAAAGAAGGGAGTTACTGTGTTGGAAGGGATGATTAATCTTGATCACTCAGGAGAAATTGGATTCCTGCTCCACAATGGAGATAGAGAAGGGTAGGTCTGGGTTAGAGGAGATCTCTTAGTGTATCTTAGTGTATCTTTTAGTGTTCTTTTGTTTTGTGATTAAAGTCAATGAAAAACTATAACTAAATTCAGGCAGGACTACTAATGGTTCAGACCCTTCAGGAATAAATGTTTAGGTTGCCCCACCAGGTAAAAATATAAAACTAGTTAAAGTGTTTGCTGAGGACAAAGAGAATATGGAATGGAGGAAGGTGGGTATAAATACCAACTATGACTATGTGACTAGTTATAGAAATGGGAATCATAATTGTCAAACATACTTTCTCATTTTGTTATAAGTGTATGTGTATATTAAGAAAATATTTTTTCCTTCTCTCTCTTATTCCCTTATGATATAAGATAATATGTATTAACTTTACATCATGGTAATCAAGTATTGTTAACTTTACATCATAATTTTTAAGTTATAGAATATCTCAAAGAGTAAATACCACCCTAGGACTTTGTACCCTTTCTTCGGAAAGTATCAGTGCATTTTTATCGTGATTGGGCTATTTGTATCGTGTTTGGCAGAAGTATGATCTTGTTAGTGTCTTTATTTTGGAGATTAAGTATGTTTTAAGGAGTTATGTATAGATGCCAAGTTGACAAAGGATGACCGTGATGGTTAATTTCATGTGTCAACTTGGCCAACTAACCAGGACTGTCATGGCTAATTTTGTGGCGCCTAATTTTTTCTCAAACACAAGTCTAGATGTTGTTTTGAAAGTATTTTTTAAATGTAACTAATATTTAAATTAGTAGATTCTGAATAATGCAGATTATTCTTTACAGTGTGGGTGGGCCTCATTCAGTCCATTGACAGCCCTAAGAGAAAAAGACTGAAGTCCTCTAAGGAAGAAGGAATTCTGCCACCAGACTGCATTTGGTCTCAAGCTATGACATTGACTCTTCCCTGAGTCTCCGCTTGCCAGCTTGCCTTTCAGATTTTGGACTTGCTAGCCTCCAAAATTGTGTGAGCCAATTTCTTAAAAATAAAGCCCTCTTTCTCTTTCTCTTTCTTTCTCCTTCTCTTCCCACCCCCACTCTTTCTCTTTCTCATCCAGTGGAAGATGATAAAGATAGATAGATAGATAGATAGATAGATAGATAGATAGATAGATAGATAGATAGACAGATAGATAGATATAGATAGATGATAGATAGATAGATAGATAGATAGATAGATAGATAGATAGATAGATAGATATAGAAATACACAGATATTCTCCTATTGGTTCTGTTTTTCTGGAGAACTCTCACTGGTAATAACACTACATACGCATGTGCTATTATTATCATGTATTTTATTATTTCAGGTATCTTTATATGCCATTTCAATTTTCCTTTAAACAATTACATCAGTTTCTGTTCATGGAACACCTTAAATCACATCGAAGATATCGTTTTCCCTTTACTAAAACATAAAATCTTGAGGACAAACACTGTTTTATTCATCTTTATATTCCCATAGCAAACAGCAGATGATTGATAAATACTTTTGAATGGATGAATGAAAAACATCTGCCTTATAGCAGACATAGAAGCCCACTTGCTCTTAGTGCATATCACATTGGCCTGATCAATGCTGACAATGTAACTAATGGTTAAACCGTGGTTACGACAACGAAAAAATGCTTGAAAACAACTGTTTCAGTGATGAATCACTTATTGTAGGATCTATAACTGTCTTGTCATTTTTTAGTTAACATCTATTAACTAAAATATCCCAAAAGTTCTTAATCATAACAGAAAAAGAATCAACTCAGGTTTCCAAAGTCAGTTACTACAGTGTAAGTTGTCTTCAGGCTGAAGCTGCATAAGAACTATGAGGACGCGCTTTGAAGAAGCATGAGCAGCTTTCGAGACTTTATAATTTCTTAAAACCCAAGAGCCAGAAAAAGCCAGAGCCTAGTAATCCTCAGTCTTTCATCTTTCTTTAACTTCATGGCATGGAATCAATGTGGTGAGCACTTACCTTACTACATCCAGGTTACCTATTCTTAGTATGTCGTTCTGCCTTCCCAGTTTAGCATATTTGCTGAATTGGTGCAAACCAGAAGACAAGCAGTATATCCAGAACAATCAGCACATACTTTCATGGGCTAGTGAGAGTCAATTGTTGAATTTTCAGCAGAAACAGACTTTCAATTATTGTTAAAATTAATAATAATAACGATAAGCAATTTTCTAACCAGCAAGGGTGAAATCAATCACTCAATATTCAAAACTGACACATAATCTCAGTCAGGATTATAGGCTCTACTTTTTAGCTGCTTGGGAATCTAATAGTTTTCCTGTCACTTTGGGGAAATAAGCTTTAGGATTAGGGAAATTTTGTTCGAAATGAGTCACAGAATCCAAGAGTCTCAGAAGACCACAGCTAAGAAAATGATCTATATTCAATCTCTTCAAAAGTGGAAATTATCCAAGATATATTATCACACTGAAAACAATAAATTATAAACTAATACATATAATATCATTTTTTCAAAAACATAATAACCACAGAAATAACAAATAGAAAATAAATTTTCTGGAAAATAGCTGTTCTCCAAAATAAAAATAAATAGAAGATATATATTCTGGATAAATCTAAAAGAATGTACATCAAAATATTAACTGATTATTTTTGAAGGAATAAAGTTATGAAGTGATTACAAAAATAGCAACAATTATTCCCTCTTCCTGTATATATGCTTCTTGTAATGTGATTTTACAACTCCTGTGAAAATGTAGAGTCAGTTTCTCTTTCCCTTGAATCTTAGCTGGCCTTGTGACTTAAGCTGGCCAAAAGAAATAACAGGAGCAAAGGTGTACCATTTATAAACCTAGACCTCAAAAGCTTCCACTTGTTCTTGTAAGGCCCTGATTAGCCATCATAACAATCCCCAGACTAGCTTGCTGTATGATGAGAGACATAACTCTGACACCTTATTGCCCCACCAGATTTGTAAACGAGGCTATTCTAGACCAGTCACCCTCCAGCCAATATACCAGCCAACCACAGACACATAAGTAACTTCAAGTGTAATCTCCTAGTTTGGACTAGATCAGAAGAGCTATCCAATTAACATTTAGAATCATGAGCAATAATAAACATTTATATTTCAAGCCACTGGATTTAGGTATGACTTGTCATATAGCAATTGTTAACTGACATAACCTAATAATGTTCATGTAGACCCAACCTAATAGTCCTTTTCTATAATGTTATAATTTTACAATGAGAATATATCACTTTATGAATCAGAAAGCAAAGTAAAGATTTTTAAAATATCTAACTCTTTAAAGAGAAGCCTAAAGGCCTGAAGAGGAATTACCCAACTGGTTAGAACTCTGGCTGCAAGTGACAAAAACGTAAATCAAAGTTTAAGCAAATCAGCTAACTGACTGATTCACAGAAACTATGAGACCCTGACTGTAGTGTTTCATTCTAAAGCAGGCACTCCTAATAGTAAGAAGATGGTCATATACAGGTTTAGCAGCCTCCCATATAAAAGAGAATTTTCCTTTCCTAAAAATTCTAGCAAAGTCACAGGATTCACTCTAATTGGTCCAGTTTGGGTCACATGCTCATCTGTCATTCACACTCTTGTTCTCATTGGCAAGACTTATTCATATTCCTTCCCTCAATCAGGGACATGCACTAAATGAAGAAAGAGTAGTTACTCAAATGAAAATTGAGGTAGTTAGCCTAGTAAGGGAAAAGTGAGAATTTGGCAGGGAAGAAAAACAGGTTCACAACACCCAAGGACATATAACTAGTAAATGACCAAGGAAAGATGATCTCCTAGGTCTTCTAACTCCCAGCACAGCTCTGAAAACTGCTATTCCACATCCTGGCATAATATGATATATTCATCTCTCCCTCCACTTGGCAAGCAGTCTTAAAATTATGATATATACTGCTGCTGTGAAACATGACAAAATATTGTGCTTTCACAAATTAAAGTGAAGTAGATATAGCCTATCATTGAGAAGAAACAAAACTTTCATTCATTCATTAAATAACTATCTTGCGGTCACCACTACAAGATAGTCTGTTTTATGACTATCAGCATATAAATAAATACCAACACAAACACCCTAAAGGGGAGTTAAGTTTAATTATCATCTCACAACCCATCTGTTTCAGAAGCTTCCCCAAGTAGAGTGGAAAAGATGCCTTATTACAGCTAAAGCATAGGGAAGCCATCATTTGATATATGGAATAAATTGAGTCTATGAAAATAAAACTTTAAATAGGCTTTTACTATACTTAAGTAACCTCCTGAAGTTTCAGAATATGTATAGGTTGTTACATTTACTCACTGTGAAGTAAAAGAAAATTAAAACCCAGAGAGAGAAAACAATATGCTCGGGTTCACTATTTGACTAAATGTATGTCAGGTCTGATCATCCAGGAGTGGAAAGGACTCTGAGCCACAGAGTGGGAGGCAGGCACATTTTCTTCCACATATTTTAACATCATATAGACAAATCTGGTACATACTGAAAAATGTTGATGTATTCCTCCTCATTTCATAATGAATCATTTCATAATTAATCATGAAATTCATTTCATAATTCATTTCATAATTAATCATGAACTGCCTGGTAACATTTCTTCTTTCTTTGTTTATTTTGAACTGGAAAATTAATCTTTATACTTTACTTTTCTCATGTATGCTATGTCTCTCAATTATATATAGTGCCCGGGTGATAAGGACTCAAGCCAGCAAAGACCAGTAGATTGCTACCTGTGTGCCCTCTCCAGTCAACTGACGGTATTGATGAGATGTTTGGAAGTTTGATACCAGAGCTCAGTGGGGAAAGGGCCGAAGTCACTGGTAATGCCTGTCATGAATTTCACACAGTGGGGAGTATATTACCCCAAGTCTGCCAGACCCTTGCCACCTTGCAACCCCAGCCCCCAGCTCTCTTCTCATTTTACCCCACAACTTCATGTCCTTCATAAAACATTGATCTGCATTCTTTTCCAGGATTCAAACATTGGTATAGGTATGGACAAATAAATGTTAGGTTAGTATCTAATGTATATGTAGATCTTCTTTAAAAACCAATTTGTTTTATTTTCCAATCAGAAAGGTATTGTGTGCTTTGTATAGTAAGTTTAGAAAATAAATAAAATTTATGATAAATATAGTATGATAAATAAAAATGACTATAATTATGACATCTAGAGATAACCACTGATAAAATTTTTGGAGTGTTTGCCAGCTGATTTATTTTTCTATTTGTGTTGCCCCCGTATTTGGTTCATGCTAGTATATACTTTTTAATTATTTTTACAACAGCATGGTATCTTGAACATTTTAAATGCAATTATTCTTCAAAAAATGTGTTTGCATAAAATTAGAAGACAGGAAATCATATATGAAGTCCGCTACAGAACTGCAAAGACAGATAGGCTAAGTAATAGGAAGTATAAAAAAATAAATGAAAGGTCTGAAAAAATAACAAAGAGCCAGGAACTGAGAGTAACTATAGTTACGGTGCATGAGGGCAAAAAGATAGAAAAAGTGGGGTTGGAAAGGTAGGAGGAGAGCCAGGAAATCCCATTAGGTAAAGGAGAACAATACAGAATTAAAATAAGGAATACTAAATAGGTTACACATAAAATAATGTCAAAATGGATATTATCGACATAAAAAATCTTTTTCATTATATAAACCCCTGAGCAAATAATTATGTTGATGGATCATTTAAAATAACTCCTCAATATCAATCCCCAAGTCCGTTGCTGTTATTTAGACTCATTCCCTGTATCCTATCACAGCGGAAAGCACATTGTAAGGATCATCTAAATAAAATCCTTTTGTATGTTTGAAGACTTAAAAAAATATATGTTTGCTGCAAATAATATTTCATTACATGGAATTCCATATGTTGATTTTCAATTTATTTGATGCTTTACATGTATTAAAGTATATTGGTTTTAATGATATAGATAATTATAACTTTCCTAACAGCAGTGGTACTTTTCACTGCACTATTTAAATAAAACATTTCAGAGGTTATATTTCCAAGTAGGAAAACATCCTGAATTCAAACTCAGCCAAAATAAGAGTCTATCTTGTCTATAGTGTTGGAAAAACAAATGATTTAATTAGGAGAAGAGAATAACAGGTTGTGTGTGGCTATTGGAATATGATCTGGAAGAAAGTTACACCTTTTATTTTTCTTACAGCATTAAGAATTTACACTAAAGTCACCTGGTTAACTTTTTTCCCCCTTAATTGCCTTTAGAGCCTCCACATCCTTGAATCTAGGGGGAAAATATTCATATTACCAGCAGAGAATTTGCCTTTAACTTCGTGGCAGGTAACACATCTTCATATTTCATTCAGGGAATATTCCGCAGAAGCTGTTCTTGGGGATAGATCAAAGAGAAAGAAGAGCCAACAAGATCTAGAACATTCTAGCAATCATCCAAGGTAGATCACTTGTAGGCATTTTTATGTTTCATATATACACTTAAAAAAATTAAAATCTATTACTTTTTTTGAAGTTATTGACTATTGGTCTACATTAGCACTTCCTAAATTTAAATGTGCACAATCATTATGTGGTGGCTTATTAAAATTTCAGATTCCTGGGCCTTACCCTAGACCTACTAAATCAGAATCATGGAGCAGAGAAGAGGGAAGCCAGAGAATCTTTAGTGTAAAATGTTCTCCAGGTGATTCTGGTGTGTTTATGGAAAACTATTGTCTCAAAACACACAAATAAAATTGAAAAACTCAGTCAGTAACCTGCTATTTGGTCTGCTTGATTTGATGTCAAACAAACCGAATAACTTATCTCAATAAAAGAAAGTCCCCTTACCCAAGACAACTGATATATATTAAACATTAACATTGTGTTCATCTATATCCTTGGCCAATGGTTTGCATTTCTTCCACTATCTAATCACAGTGCTCTGATAACTGGTCTTTCACACACATCCCAGAAATTTCCATAGTGGCCTTAATGGTCAAATGGTACATCTGGCAAACAAAAAATAACTAAGATTACCACCCTGTTCATATTCCAACCAAGAGAAAAGAAAATTGACATTTTGGTTGGCCTAAATGGTTTGAGGATGGGGAAATATACTATGTCTAGCTACACTTTAAAATATTAAAAATAGGTCAAGATTCCTCATCCACTACTTTCTACTCATGAATCCCTAGTGGGTTTGGGTTTGTTAGGAAAGAAAAGCGCGACATGATGATAATCAAATTTAGTCCAAATAATTAAAAGGAAAGAATATAAGATATTGCATAAGCAAAGGCTAGGTTGTGAAGGAGGACCTTAATTACCAGAAGAATATGAAGAGAAAAACTATAAGAGATTTGTTTTATATAATTACATTAGCCTTGTAGATGGCAACTTGCCTGCCATTGAACAGTTTCTCATGATCTTTATTTTAAATGTCTCATTAGAATACCACCTCTGGAGCCTGGATGGGTAAACCATTTTTGTCTGCTAATCTATTTGGGGAAGTTTTTTGAAAACTTGATTTTAACCATAAATCAATCAGCTAGAACTCTCAACATGAAATCCATTTCAAGAAGCAATTATAATTCACCCTGTCCTTCCGCCTATACTGAGATAATTTTTCATCCCAGCCATCTAATTGTGAATTGTCCAAAGGATGTCATTTGCAGAATAGTTTGTCACATATAATATAGAGGAGACTTTGATCAGTTGCAGCCAGCATCATTTCACTATCTCATTTTGGAAAAAAAAAAATTGTTTTTTAATGTAATGAAACATTAGCATTTAGAAATCAAACTCTAATAAACATTGCTATGGATGTAAATATATTTCAACATTAAACATAAATTCAGAATATTTTTATTACTAAAAAAGAAATGTTAATGCTACAATTCCACCAACCAGATAGAAGCATTCTTAACATCTTGATGTATAATCTTCCAAATCTTTTCCTAAGTGTATCATATGTACGCACATACACATGCACACACACACACACAGGCATAGTTATATTTGTATACACATATGATAAAAATTACAAATAAATATAAAATTATATGTACATTTTTATAAATAAGGCATCATGCCATACCTACATTTTGTAATCTGCTTTTCTTACTCTACGTGTGAATATATTTTTTCTGTTACAAAATGTTCGTCTACAACTTTAATTTTTTTAAATAATATTTTTTATTTTTCAGTTATAGTTGGCATACAATATTATATTAGTTTCAGGTGTACAACGTAGTAATTAGATAGCTATATAACTCACAAAGTGAATGCCCCGATAAGTCTAGAGCTCCTCTGACACCATGATAGTGATTACAATACTATTGGCTACATTCCTTATGCTATACTTTATATCTCCATGATTATTTTGTAACTACCAATTTGTATTTCTTAATCTCTTCCCCCTGTCTCACCAACCCTCCCAAAACCCTCCCATCTGGTAACCCTCAAAATGTTCTCTGCATCTATGAGTTTGTTTCTTTTTTTCTCTATTTATTTTGTTCTTTAGATTCCACATATATATGAAATAATTTGGCATTTGTCTTTCTCTATCTGACTTACTCCAGTCAGCACACTACTCCCTAGGTCCATCATGAAATATCTTTTCCATCTCTTTACTTTTACTTTATGTGTGTCTTTTAATCTAAAGTGAGTCTCTTGTAGGTAGCATATAAAAGGGTCTTATTTTCTTATCCATTCAGCCACTCTATCTTTTCATTAGAGCGTTTAATTCTTCTTTATTTGAAGTATTTGTTGATAGATATGTAGTTATTGCCATTTTTTATTTTTATGTTTGATACATATTTCTTTTTCTTATTAAAGAGGTCCCTCCAAAATTTCCAGTAATATTGGCTTGGTGGTGAGGAACTCCTTTAGCTTTTTCTTGTCTAGGAAGTTCTTTATCTGTCCTTCGATTCTAAATGATAGCTTTGCTGGGTAGAGTTATCTTGGTTGTAGGTCCTGAGTTTTCATCACTTTGAATATTTTGTGTCAAGCCTTTCTGACCCGCAAATTTTCTGTCAAGAAATCTGCTGACAGTCTTATGGGAGCTCCCTTGTAAATAACTAATCACTTTTCTCTTACTGCTTTTAAGATTTTCTCTGTCTTTAATCTCTGTGGCATTTTTTAAATGTAATGTATCTTGGTGTGGGTCTCTTTGGATTCATATTGTTTAGGACTCTCTGAATTTCCTGGGGGTATATTTCTTCCCCCAATTAGGAAAGTTTTATGTCATTATTTCTTCAAATCAGTTTTCCATTCCTTACTCTCTCTCTCCCTATGATTCAAGGTTATTATTATGCTGGTTGTTGTTCCAGAGGCTCCTTAAACTATCTTCACTTTTTATATTCTTTTTTCTTGTTGCTGTTCTGGTTGAGTATTCTCTGCTTCCCCATCTTCTATCCTGCTTATTTGATCCCCTGCCTTATCCACTCAGTTAATTCCCTCTAATGTACTCTTCGTTTCAGATATTCTTCATTTCTAACTGGTTCCCTACTATGTTTTCTATCTCCATTTATATGTTTTTTTTTTCTTTGCTAAAGTTCTCACTGAGTTCATCTACTCTTCTCCTAAGTTCCTTGAGCATACTTATAACCAGTATTTTGAACTTTGCATCTGACAGATTGCTTGTTTCCGTTTTGGTGAATTCTATTTCTGGAGCTTTGTTCTGTTCTTTCATGTGGAACATGCTTCTTTGTCTCCACATTTTGGTTGCCTCTCTATGTGTTTCTATGAATTAGATAGGGCTGCTAAGTCTTCTGGTCTTAGTAGAGTGGCTTTATGTAGTAGGTGTGCTGTGGGACCCAGTGGCACAGTTGTGGGAGGGGTCCAGCTGCAGGCCAAGTTAAGCCGTAGCCTGTGCACCTCTGGAGCCACCTGGTAAGAGTCACCAAGTAATCCACAATGGCTGTCACCCATGCTGGGCTTATAGTTGCCTCAAGGGGCCAAGCCAGAAACTGAGGCCAGCTGCCGCTAATGTGGAGCTTGAGACTGCTCAGCAAGAGGTATAGGGCACACTGAGGCTACATGCTGCTTCTTTGGATTTTGAGCCTTTGAGAGATTTTAGGAAAGTCTGCAACGTGAGCAAAGATAGCCTATTTGTATGGAATAAACCACTGGAAGCAGCTTGGGCGAGCTCACAAGTTGGGAGAGGTGAAGTCTCAGAAAATCCCCTGGGCAGAGTGATCTGTGCTATCCAGATGGATGGTGACTCAGATACCAGGGCATCTGCATCCGCAAGCTGGTATTGGGGAGGGCTTAATAAAGGAGCAATGGATACTGCCAGCAATTCTGTCTTGGAGAAAACTACCCTACCAGCCCTTACCCTGAAGTGTGACAACACAACACCTCCCTGTATGTCCCTTGTGCTCCTCAAGCAGCTGCCCCGGTGCTGGAGTTCAGAGTGAGTGAGTCCATCAGCAAGTAAGGCTGGGCATGGGCCCTTTAAGAGGAATGTCTGCAACTTCCACAGCCCTCCATCTCACTCAGCCACAACCTCATGGGTTTTCACAGCCAGAGGTTCTGGGGACTTCTCTTCCTGGTACTGGAACCCTGGGCTGGGGAGCCCAGTGTGAGGCTGGGACACCTCTCTCCTCAGGTGAGGGAGTCGGCTCTGCAGCCAAGATGGCCCTCTCGATTCTCCATCACTACACACAGTTGTGGGACCAAGCTGTTTCATGTCTCTACCCCTCCTTCAGTTTGAGGTGACCTGTTTTTTTCATCCCTAGTTATAGGGCTTCTGTTCAGCCAGACCTCAGGGAACTCCATGTGCTAGTTGCTGTGTAATTTTTTTATGATTTTGGTGTGGTCATGAGAGAAGGCATACACAGCCTCTACATTTAACACCATTTTGACCACCTGTACGACGTTGTTTTTGATTGATTACTTGAATTCTGTTACACAGCTCTGCTAAAAATTTATTCAACCAGTTCCACATTGTGAGACATTTAGATTTTTTTCATAAATTATTTGCTATTACATAAAACACAATAATAAAAATCAAAAAGAATATTTTTACCAGAATTGATTACATTCTCAGGATAAATTTTTTAATGTAGAATTTGAGGACCAAGTGTGAGCTTGTGATACATATAATGCCAAGTATTCCCTGTCCCCAGCTCAGACCAGAACCATTTGCCTGAGTTCTTTGCATTAGAGAGTAACTATAAGGCAAGCCAATTTTCTCTAAATTCTGTCCTAGCACACATTATACTGCTAACACATTACTGAATACAAACACCTCCTCCACATCACAGGTGAGGTTGGGGGAAATCAATGAGGTAAACAGGGGAAACCGCCCAGGCATATCCTATTCCTTCATTCCATAGCAAGTATTAAGCATGTACTTTGCGCCAGGCACTGTGGTTGGCGCTGGCAATTTAAAGTTTATTGACTAATATATGAACAGAGATAATCACATGCTCTCATAGATAATCCTAGAAGAGTGTGATATGTGCCGTGTGAGAGTCTTCTTCAGGGTGCACTGAAAACACAAATGACAAGGTGACAGGCTCTACCTGAGAAGTCAGAGTCACAAATCACAGAGGTCACCTATTCTGAGCCCGAAGGAAGAGTAGAAGATTTCCAAGTAAACAAGCAGACAAGGGAAGGACATCAGAGTTGGAGGGAACAGATATGCAAAGGCCCAGAGGCCTGCGTGAGAATGGCAAACTTTGGGAAATGGCAATAAGGAGCTACAATAAGGAGCACAGATCCCAGTTATAGACAGGACATGAGAATGGAAATGTGACCTGGGGCTGACTTCAAAGTTCACTAACTGTCATGTTAGTGACTCAAGGCCACAAAACATTCTTGAGAAATCTTTAACAGAAAAAAAGTTTTGAGAAGAAGATTTTCATCTTTAGAGACATAATCTCATTTGACTAGACTGTGAGTAGTTAAACATAAGGCTTTAGGGTCACCTGAAGCTGGAGATAATTCTAGCTATCTTACAGGATTGTTGAGATGATTAAATAAGTTGACACGTGTTAAGAACTCAGAAATGCCTGAGCTATATTCTCACTCAATGAATAGTAGACATGCAATAATAGGCATTGTACAATATTAATAATCCTCACAGCAACTACTTGGAGGAGACATGAAGGGAAAGGAAAGTTCAAAAAGGCTAAGTGTCATGCTTAAATTCCAACAGGTAGTGGAGAAGCTTGAACTTAGCATCAAGTTTTGTGACTCTGAAGTCCAGTGCTCCTTTTTTTTAACACCAGAATGTTACCTCCACAATGTTTTAACTGGCTGGTACAATTTCCCCTGACATTTGGCCCAGATAGATCAGATTGGATGCCCCCCCGTACCCCGAAAGATCTTCTCTCCAACCCCTCCAGGAAAACAAGGCTAAGAAAAATAGAGTTTGGCTAACCATTAGCTTGGTTGAAAATAATAACATCAAATGATCAGATGAATACAGCAGCAATAACAACATATTAACAATTGCTAATTTTTATTTATCATTTACTAGGTGCCAGGCATCACACTTTGCATGCCTTATGTCATGTAACAACCCCCATCTCGCAAAATTAAGTAGTATTCTACAGATGAACAAATTGGAGATCAGAGAGGTTAAACAACTTACCCAAAGCTACAGAAAAAGTAACTGATAGATTAGCCATAAGCCACATCATTCCTAAGCCAGTATTTTTTACCTCTGTAAATGTTTTGTCCAAACAATCCAGAAAGCCCACTTCTTCCACACACACACACACAAAAGAAAATTCTACATCTTGACAGAAGCAATCGCCAGTTTTGACACAGGCTTTTTCCAGAACTGATGCTTCTGTATTGATCCCAGGAACCACTGGCTTATTAGGTCACAGAGTGACCCTGGATGTGATGAGTCCATCTCTTGCAGAAAGACAATCTCCCATTTGAAAGCCTACATTGAGAAAAGGCTCTTTGCTGCTGTAATGAGCCGATAGGAAAATCTGCAATTGAGTATCACTGCCTGGTAGTGTGTCTAAGGCTTGTGATAAATAGAAGGCAAGAGTGACATTTACTAAATCAGGTTGTATCCTCCATGCAGAGGAGCGAGGAGCACCAATAAGCAAAAATGATTCACTGAACCTGCTTGGCAATCTGTGAAGACTTTGTTCCAGACTCACAGCAGGGAAAAACATACTTAAATCTTGCCCGCAGAGCTCTCCAGGAATAAACTCTATCATATCACTGTAGGGGGAGAGAGAAAAATCAGCTCTGTAATTGTATGCTGTGTCCAGTCACTGCTGTCAATATTAAAATTTTCCCTGAATGTATAATGAGATTCTATCAGCAACACCTGTGCATGCAACACAGTCCTAGCCTATAGGCAGGGAAGGCTCCACTGGGTCACAAGCAGCTTTGATGTGGGAAGAAACAGCCTCAGTGAACAGAGGATGAGAGGAAGGCTTGGTTCAAAGGCTATTGACTGTTAGGAGGAATAAAAGCAGAATTCTAAGAGGGAGAACACACTGCATTCATCTTCCTTCATGGTTAGCTATGGTCTCCCTAAACTGAATGTGAGCTTACTATGAGGTCCAGTCTCCAGTGGAGGTGGGCCAAAAACACAGTTGTATTCCTGGGTTGGAGGAAGCAGAAAAGTTTTAGCAAATCCTTACTACTCCATCCCCTTCTCTAACGATATTTCCCAAGAAATGAATTCTAATCTTTGTTGAGCCCCATCACCATGTGCCAGGTAGTGTGCAAAGTTAAGTCCATTCATAAAACAACCCTCCATAGTAGGGGTTACAATTATCCCTATTTTACAGATAAGCTTTTTGGTAACCTGCCAAGTCATAATAGCTTTGCCAGGGTTTATATAGTGCTTTACAACCTAAACACTAGGCTCTCCACCCCAAGTGCCTACATTTGGTTTTTCTCTCGAAGGTCATTGCTTAATCACTCTTCATCCAAAATGGAGATCCTGACCCTTTATTGATTTCCAAATTCATTTTCTTCATATTTGTCACGATGTGGACATATTTTAATGCCTCTTTGCTTATTTATTATCATTCTGTTTCCCCCAAAATACTGTATGCTCCAAAATAGCAGGAATCTTGTGTGTCATGTTCACCAATAACACACCAGCACTTAAAACCATGCTCAGTATGTACATGACTTTTATTGCATATTTGTTGAATGAATGTCTTGCCACTAGTATTCTTGGTTTAAGTAAATATATAGGTCATGAGCTTCTGAGAGGCAGGGCCTATCTTTCATTCATCTCTGTGCCCGGTAGTCTAATTCAGGCCCTGATTCATAGTGAGCATGCAATTAATGTTCATTGCCATGTGGTATAGTTTTAGAAATAGGTATCAGCTTTTTGGAGCAGAGAGACGTGAACTCAATCACTCTAATTGTGTGACTTTGAGAAAGTTACTTAAACAATGTTTCACCATTGCAACATTTATAAAATGATAGATTTGTGGAGAGGATTAAATGATAAAAATCCTGGCACTTAGTTATATCCTAACATTAGTTGTTAAGTTCTTTATCTTCTGTTTCTGGGATAATTTCAAGCATTACAGTAGAGGATCAAAAATGTTTGTTGAATGACTGGAAGGAAAAGTCAGTTCCAGCAAATGTGACTCCTGGGAGTTCCCAGTCCATGTGGCCAAGAGCATGCAGTGCAGTAGTGTAGGTGGGTTTATTCCATTATAGTTGGTTGAACAGTGAGTGGTCTTCTCTCCAAAATTCATGTCCACCCAGAACCTCAGAATGTGATCTATCTGGAAATAGAGTCTTTGCAGATGTAATTAATTAAGGATCTCAAGCTTAAATATAGAATGGTCTCTCTTCTGAGAGGACACAGGGCAACATAGAGGGCAAGGCCACGTGAAAACACAAAAACAGATTGTTGCCACAGCCAAGAAATGCATGGAGCCACTGAAGCAGGAAGAATCAAGGATTCTCTTCCAGAGCCCTCATCATGGTGAGTGTAGTATCACTAAAAACCTTGATTTTAGACTTCTGACCTTGAGAAGTATGATAGAATATACTTCTGTCATTTGAAGCTTTGTAGTTCATAGTAATTTGTTATGGCAGTCCTAGGGAAATAATACAGTGGTGAATATAGATGCTGTTTGAGAATATAGCTTACCTTTAAATGAATGAGTGAGTGAATGAATATATAAGCAAAGAACAACAGCCAATGACCCATATTTGAAGCAGTTAGGTGTTCATCTCTGGGAGCAAGCTTAATGAATAAAAGTCTTAATTCATAGACAAGATGAATTAGAGTGCTAGGACCCTCTCAAAATGATTCATCACAAGGTCTCCTTAAAGAACAAAATTCAATTTAACAAAATGTGTTTACCCACAAATTTTCATCCCACACTTAGTGAGAAAATAAGATATAATTATAAAGACTATCGTCCATGAATCAATCACATTCCTTTTCTTCATCAAGGAAATGAGATAGCCTACTTATCAGGCATCTCCCTTTGTGACCTTTTATTTCTTTTTTAGTAAATGACTTCACTGATGAATAACATAGATACAGAAAAGTGCCTAATCTATATATGTGTGGCTCAATGAATTTTTACAAATTGTTCACATTCATGTAATTGGATAAGAAATAGAATTTGACCAACATTCTAGAAATCTCTTTCCTGCCCCCTCTCAGCTATTATCTTGACCACTAATACTTCTGATCAGTTTAGCCTGTTTTGAATATATATAATTAAATCACACAGTACTTACTCTATGTCCGCTTGTTTGACCAGAATTACATCTCTGAGATTCATTCATATTGATGCATACGCAGTAGTTTGTTCTTTTGTATTTCTGTGTAAATGTAACACAATTTATTTATTCATTCGACTGCTAAAAAAATTTAGGTTGATTCCAATTTTGAGGCTATTAAACAGCAGTACTTCTATGAACATTTTATATCAGCCTTTCAATGAATGTATACACACATTCCTTTGGGATATTCAACACATTAGTGCTGAATTGTTGGGTCATTTCAAATGTATACATACATTCAGCTTTCTGGCATACAGTAAATTTTAGCTATTTTTATGGGTTTATAGTGGTATCTCATTGTTTCAATTTGCATTTCTATGGTAATTAATGATGTTGGGCACCTTTCAAATACTTTCAAATATCAATTGTCCATTTGATTAACCTCCTTGGTGAAGTGCCTGGACTAGTCTTCCCATTTAACAAAAAATTTAGGTTTCCATCTCTAACATATTTTTAGTTTCAGGTTTTCCATATAAGTATTTTACAAAGATCATGTGATAAATATTTACACTGGCCAACTGCTATAAACAAAAGGCTGACTACAGAAATCCCATTTTACTATGTGGTTAGACTACTTCCCTTTGTTGCTGGCCGAGAGCCTTAAAAAAGCACAAGTCTGCTGGGTTTTGAGGCTAGAGGTCCATTTTGGACCACAAAACTGAAGATACTGCTGTAAACAAGCTGTGGAATTCCCCCAGAGAGCCGTTTGGAGACTATTTAAAGTCCTTAAAGTAGTCTAAGTCAGCAGGCACATTTCTTTCTCTCTTCTTTCTCATAAGTAATTTGAATGCAGCACACATGATCAATGTCCTTATAATGAAACTGATTTAGGATCTCCCAAATGCTCACCTTTTTCTCAGCTGGAGGGGAACTCATCCATCAGCAATGATGTTGTCTTGATAGGCAGAGGTCAGGTCTTCCAGCATCAATCCCTGCAATGTTCCACTATGTCCTTTTTTTCCCATAGTAAAAAAATTGATTTTCTTTCTAATTTTCACTTCGCTTTTAGAGAAAATATTTTGTTAGAAGTATAATTGGTTGGCTTAGATCTGATTTCAGTCCTTACTGATGCTCTCTCTACTAATTATTAGAATGACCAATTTCTACTAGTTTGTCTTTATTGATGGTAAAATGATATAATTTTCCAGGATTTAGGCTGTGCAAAAGGCACTTAAAATAGTAGTTTGAGTTCTCTTGAAGAGTGCAGAAACTTTTATACTCAAAAGAGATAACACAATTTCCATTGACAGTTTAGACTTTGGGTCTAGAGGCAGATATGCAGGAAAACCCTGAGGAAAAAATCTGCACAATTGAGAATGCAGTTCTCAGGCATTTTTATTAGATGAGTTTCCCAAATACCATTTTGAAATGTTACCTCTGAGACATCCCAGAGTAGATGAAGTCTCAGGGAAAGCTAGATGTAAATTGGAAAGGGCAAATTTTTACCACTTACCAAGCCCTTCCCTCAACAATGGATCTAAATTTCTACCTGAGGTGTATACCCTGAACCTAGTGTTAGAGTTCTCAACCAAAACTGGTGACAAATAGCTTTGTTGGTTCACCTTGCAAAATATATCTTAACAAAATAATAAGAAATATGTACAAAGATTTGCAGATGAGATGGTCTGATCAGTATTATTTATAAAGGTAATTTATTATGAATTACCTCAATATTAAACAATAAAAACTAGAGTTATGTGTTATATTTTCCTTAGTTTTGCTTATATGTTTTCTTTCCATTTTCCTACAAAATATGTATTTCTTATTTAATTAAAATATATATTTTTAATTAAGTCATATTAAAAATCAGGTTAAATAAATAAATAAACAATACAAAACCATAATCACAAAGTATTTCATAATCTCTGAAATAGAGCTTTATGATGGGGCAGGATGGGCCTGGGTGGGCCTGGGCTTCAAGTTAAAGTAATTTCCTTTAGAAAAGGAGGATAATGGTACTACAATAAGTAAGACAGCTGCTTCTTGCAGAGACTCTTGGATAAAAAAAAGTAGCAACAGATTCTTTGGGAGATCTAGTGATAGTTACCATTTAAGTGCTATTAGATGTTAGACCATGTGCCAGATATGATAATTATGTGTATCACTTAATTTTGGCAAAGACGTGATGTAGGCGCATTTTAGACTACATTTTCTCTTTTGGCATTAGACCATACCGTTCTTATTTCTTCCCCACAGTGACCTCATTACTATAATTATTTGTCCTCATGTGTGTTACCAACACTCCCTGCAACTCCATCTTCTCTACTCCTCCAAACTACACTATTTCCCCCATCTCAACCCCTAATCCTTACTCCATGCCTTACCATAACCTTCTGAGTTAAAAACTGAGTGCCACCATGCTTCTCTCTTGTTCACCAGAATTATTACCTCATCTCTGCTACTTCTCTGAGGCATTCTGGACTTTCTCCCCTGAACCCACAGTCATGTGCATACAGCTAAGTCACTAATTCGTTCATTTCTCCATTCAACTTTGAGTCAAGATCCAAATTCAGGCAGGCCAAGTCTAGAATCACTCTCTTTAGCTCCCTACTCTGCCAGCCTTGGCAGACACATAAGCTTTGATCTACACAGACATGGGGTCAAATTTCCGTGTTGTCAATTTCTATTCGGATGGAACCTTTGACAAATCACTATGCTTCCTAAGCCATACTGCCTTTATTTGTAAAAATGGGTTTACTAATGGTAACTATTTCATAGACTTAATGTAAGAGTTAAATTAAATAAGGTAGTGTAGCAAAAGCTCTTGCACAAAGACTGACATATAGACAAATTAATTTGATTGATTATGATGGAACTGAAAAATTGGCCCATCAAATCCGGTTTCTGATAGAAAAAATTATTGTGTTAATTGCAAGATTTGTAAACTTAGAAAATGAACCATGTAAATGAAGTTTTTTGATAAGAATATAAATACAGAGTTCCTGTTGAGGTCAATTTGTCCTCAGTCATCCCAAATTATCATTCTGTGAAGGGCTAATTGAAGGCCTTCTATTCTAAGAATTAAGCATCCCCACTAGCAAAATTTTCTCTGACCTGCCTCTCTTTTCTCTTTCTCTCTCTCCCTCCTTCACTGTCTCCCTCTCTGAGATATAATCTTTTGGTATCCTTGATTCCTCCCAATAAGACTTAAAATGGAATATGACATTATCACATCATACTCAAAAATTAAGCACAATATTTGAAAGAAGGAAGGATTTTCCATGATCATCCCTCCCTCCTGGTGCTTCTCAATCTTTAATGTGCACACAGATCACCTGGATTTCCTAATAAATAAAATGCAGCTTCTGATTTAACAGATCTGGGGTTGAGCCTGAGATGCTGTATTTCTAAGAAACTTTCATGTGATGTGATGCTGCTGATCTAAGGATCACACTTTGAGTAGCACATCAAAGGAGCCCTAGTTCTCAAATGTCTCATACATTTGAGTCTCCTTAGAGCTGTTAAAATACTGATGCCTGGTTCTCAGCCCCAGAGATTCTGATTTCACTAATTTTGGGTGCAGCCTGGGTAGTAGCTATATATAAAAGATTTTTAGAAAATGGTAGCACATTTTTCTTGAAGTATTCATGTATCATAAGTGAGCAGAATGTACTGTGATCCCCAGAAACAAGAGATAGATGTTCATGCATGAAGCCCAGATTGCTTTTTGTCAGGTAAAATTCTTACTCTAGAAAAACTGCTACGTATTGGGTATTTACTATGTATCGAATACTTTGCTAGAAGGCACATATATTTCACTTGACCCTAAGACAACCTTCTAGAGTAGGTTTCATCATATTCATTTCACATTTGACACTCAAAAAAATGAAGTAATTGCCCAAGTTAAAGATATCAGTGAGAGGCGAAACTGGGATTCAAAACCAAGTCTGTCTAGTGGCAAGGTCCGGCAAAGTGTGTTTTTTATTAAGAGTTCTATTTAGGTATAAGTTACATACAATGAACTGCATAGTTAAAAGATATGATTGATGAGTTTTGAAATATGTCTACATCTGTGAAAGCATCACCACAATCAAGAAAATGCCTCTATATATCTCCTTGTGCCCTTTTAATGACCATAACTGCCTCCTGTGTGAATGTGCATGTGCCCTCTCCCTGGAAAGTGGGGCCAGTGGTCACTGGGTCCTGCAAGGAGGCCATCTGTCCTGTGATCACACATTTCTTCCCAAGCCTGACTTACGGCTCAAAGCAACCACCAGTCCAGTTCCTAGGCCCTGGGAAAACCATAGGTGTCTCCTGGGAAAATGATGTTAAACCAAGAATTTGAAGTACTCATTGAGTGCCCCATGGGGACAGCAGGAAACTAGTCGTCTAGGCCACAGTGAGAAGGGAGCCTGAACTTGTTGTGAGCAGGACTCTGTCCACGTTCCAGTCAGAGAAGCTGTGTCCAGTCAACTTGGAATTTGGGGTCTGAATTAGCTTTCTCATGACTCTGTCATTCCTCTCTCCCCATCCCCCTTCCCCCAGGCAATCATTATCTTTCTGTCACTATACCTTGGTTTGCATTTTCTAGAGTTTTACATAAAGGAATCACAGATTGTGTGCCTTTTTTGACTTTCTTTTTATATTGATTTTGAAATTCGTCTATGTAGTTAGTGTTCACTCCTTTTTATTGCTGTGTAGTATTTTATTATATGTATATACCACAATTTATTTATCCATTCATCTGCTGATAAACATTTGAATCGTTTCCAGTTTGAGACTATTACATATAACAGTACTATGAGCATTCACGTAATATATTTGTGTGAATACATGCTTTGATTTCTCTTCGGTAAATAAATAGAAGCAGAATGATTGAGTGGTACGCTATCTGTATTTAACTTTTTGAGGAACTGCCAGATTGCTTTCCAAAGCGGCTGCACCATTTCACATTCTCACCAGCAGTGTATGAGAATTCGGTTGCTGTGAATTTTCACCAACACTTGGTATGATTTAGTGTTGTTAATTTTAACAATTCTGATGGATATATAGTGCTATCTCATTGTGGTTTTAATTTGCATTTCTCTAGTGACTAATGATCTTGAGCATCTTTTCATGTGCTTGCTTCGAGTACAAGATTTTACATTCAATGTCACTGTTTCTCATCCAAATATATGATTCATTTTAAATAAAAAAATGAAATCATACCAATCCTCAAACATTAAATAACTTTAATAGTAATATTTATTTTTATTATAGCATTAACAAAATACCAACATAAAATGAGGCAAACATTTCTTTTACTTATAAATATTATATGACAAGAAAAATTAAAATTTCAATCCAAACTACTATAAATAATAATGAGATGATGATTTTTGCTTACCCTAAGCCACTACTTGAAAATTTCCTTGAGTTGTTCATATTATACCCCATGATATTTTGTGGACTTCTTTTGGCAGGAATTCATAATTATTGTGTAAGCTCTGCCTCCACTCTTTACTGTGACAGTCAAAGTCGTTCTTGGTTCCAACATAGTCATAAACACCAATGCAAATGTGGGCACTGGCATTGCATGGCAATATTTGGTTATAAGGAGAACCAGATGGTTCAAAACATGCCTATATTGTTTTTGTTAAATTTTCATCAAAATGAAAAACATAATATTGAAATACCCTGATAGCAAACAAGTCATCCCCTAAAGACAGGGCTGTAAATTTCAGGCTTTGGTATACACCATAGTTAGAAAAGCTCCATGCCGTGATATGATGTCCTGAACTGTCTTAATGACCACACACTCCCCCTGAATCTTGCGTCCAATACTCATTGCGCTGTCCTACAGAGTGAATAACTCTTTGCAACAATTTATGTGTCATTATGTCACTTGATCCCCCTCCCCCACATCAAAATCCTGGAAAGAAGGCAGAATACTGCCCTGATTTGCAGATGAGGCAACTGAAGCTGACAGCTCTAGGAGAGACCTCTCGTATTCACATAACAAAACCTGGTGGAGTCAATGCTAAAGCCAGTTCATCCAAGTCCAACTTATATCTTTTTCCTACCTCACGTGACTCCTATGGCATTATTATTAGAAGAAACATTCTGGAGAACATACAAACCTGGAACTTTTTTAATAGCTCTTCTTACAATCAAACAACCAAATGTTTTCCACCCATTTTATTACCACTAATCCAAAACAGACTTAGCACACTTTTCTCTATAATTCATGTCTTTTTTTTTATTGTCTCTTTATCCTCTTCAATAAGAAACACAATTTCCTAGGCACACAATCGGGTATGACACAATCCAGCTGCCACCCACCAAGCAGCTACTACTCAACATGTAAAAAATAGGGGCCCCTTCCTCTCTCATTCCTACAGACAAAACCCTGATGTATTTATAATCACACCAGCTTTCAGTATCTTCTGCACATTCACAAATGTCATTAAGGATGCCACATTTCTTTTCCAGGTGGAACTTCTCAAATAAAGCTCTGAAAATAATTACAACAAAACCATGACACATGCCATTCATTGAGCTTTTGTTTTATGCCAGGCATACTAAAAACTCGCATGTGTCCCATCTCTACATCATGGTCTTATGAGGTAGATGCTATTTTACCCCAATTTTGGAGATACCACAATGAGTTTGGAGTGAAAATTTTATACAGCTAATAACTAGTGGAGCCAAGAATCAAACTCTAGTCTTTTAAGTGCCAGGGATGAATGCATTTCATCATTATTTTAATATTACCTCTGAGAAGTCATTCCCAACTTCTACTAACTGTTGGAAATAGTTCCTTCTGAAAATTCATAGCCCTTTAACTACATACATCTCTCTTACCCTACTTAGCACTTCTGACCTTGCACTATCTTGAATTGTGACTCTCATACCAGGTTTAGCACACTGCTATACCTATAAAACTGTCTTAATAATGTCTATTCTTTTGGGGAGTGGTGCTAGATGCCTGGATGGGTGTGCAGGTGTATGGGGAAGACCCAGTTGTTTTTATCTGCCCAGCATCCTTATTTCTGAAACTGGCACCCACCACCATCACAACCTATTCCATGAGTGGTCAGTTGTGGTGTCCACTCCCTTCCCTGGTCACATGGACAAAATCATCCCTGAATGTCTTTTAAATAGCAATTAATCCAGAAAGGGCAGTTGATCCAAGTAGACTCCTTTCCTGAAGCCATACATGGATACAAGCAGAGAGAAGTACCTCTTTCTTCTGGAATGGCTTAAGTAGGATAATATGATTCTGAAATGATCAGAGCTCATTCTTCTTCACCTTGGGGATAGACCCTGCATGTAGGATGAGGCAAATATCACTTAGACTCATCCAGTCATGCTTAAAGCATGAACCCCCACCAGACTTTCTAAGTAAGTGAGCCAAGTTTGAATTTGAATTGTACTCATTTAAGTGTTGCCCACTTCCAATTTCAAGTGTCCTAAAAAATACAAAGGCCTAGATAAAGACGGTTATATTTACATAAATTTTAACTTTTCGTATTATTATTATGAAATCAGTGATGGTACATGAGAACAGTAGACATGATACATGAGTTTTATGCAATTTGTCATCATTCACAGGCCAAATACCATTTAACATACCTTAGATATCATGGCACTTATAGGAGTTTTCTCCTCTAGTCTTTTATTTATATTCTTATCGATTAAAAAGAGAAATTTATTTTCTCACCTAAATGAAAAGTCCAGAAGTAAAGCTGATTTCAATGTAGACTCAAATAATATTAAGGACCTGGTTTCTCCCTTTCTCTTCAACCCGATTTCCTCCCTTGTTGCCCTTACCCTAAACCTTCATATGGTGAGTGCTTGGAAGCTCCAACATCTCTCTTTATGGATGCAAAATGGCAGTAGCAGTTCCAGAATCACCTCCTCATACTGCACCATACCAAGAAGAAAGAAGAGTCCCTTCTTGTAGCTCCTGCACGAGAGCTTGGTGTAAGTGAGGTTGTCAGTCTCCCATAATCACATGCTTAAAAAGGAGAAATCTGTTTTCCCCAAAACCCATGTAATCTCCCATGAGATAGGAGAGGACTCACCCATACCTGGAGGAGAGAGAGAGAGAGAGAAAATGGAACACAAGTATGGTAAAATTAGCCATTACTGAATCTAGGTGAGAAAAGTATTTAGATGTTCATTTCAGTTGTATGATTTTTCATCAGTTCTATATGTCTGTAATTTTTATGACAAAAATTTGGAAAAAAGAAGGTGTGGGGGACATTAGTGCTATTTACCAAGTAGTCTCAGCTCTCCATCTTCAAGGTACATGATGAGTTTACTCTTCCCTCCTTCTTTGAATTTAGATGTAAACAAGTGACTTGCTTTGGCCCATGAGATGGAAGCTAGTGTCACTTTTGAAAGAAGCTTTTTAGGCCTATTTGTGATGAACAAAGAATACATTCATATGAAACCTCCCTCAATTTGGGTCTATGAGAGACGGTATGAGAACAACCCTCAGTCAAACCACATTTGGCATGCATTTAGCAAGAATAAACCTTTTCTTGTTACACATCTTTAAGATCTGAGTGCTGTTTGTTATAGCAGCAATACTTAGATCATCCTGATTGATACAAAATTTATGCTGTGCAGGAAAAATATTTCTTTATCTTCTTAAAAATTGGAGGATTTAACCATATAGATTTAACTTCTAGACCATTCTTAAGTAAGAGCTTTCAAGCACACACTCAGAGCAGGCTGAAAGTATGAATTTTGTTTTTTGTTTCAAATGACTAGTTAAATTATGGCCCAATACCAAATACAATGTGCTCACTCTTTTAAGAAACCTGTGCTGTTAAGTAATATTAGGAAAACTATTCCAATTGCTGTATTTCTTACTTTCCTATCATCCAAGAATGTGTCCCAAAATGGTGTCAGAGTAGTAGTCAAGAACCTTTGAAAAACGCTAGAACCTGTCCTACTGGATGAATGCTCGTGACTCAGAAGGGGAACATAAGCAGCCAGCACATTATAAAACAGATCATTGTCCATTAATTCTAACTGTGAGACAAATAAAAGGGGCAAATGTATCTGGCCTTTGGGAAGTTTCCAAGAATTAATAACAGGCAAGTAGAATTAGAGTGAATTCATCAGCAATATCAGCCAGAGAAATAAATGACTGCTCTTCACTAAGAGGAAATCTTTCTTAACTACTTGAAACCTTTTATTTCAGCTTCACAAGCATTACCTATTGTGGCAAGCAGCACTTGGTAGGTCAGTATTGGATTTTTTAAAAGAACTCAAGTGACCTCTCCAAAAAGAAATCATTTAAAAGTAGAGCAGTCACTTGAAGTCCAAATTCAATGTGGAAAAAAACTTCTTTGAAAAAAAAGAAAGAATAGCCTGATAGATAGGTCTGTAGTTTTTGGCTGGAAAGGATGGCAGAATTTTTGGTTAATGATGGTTCCATGTTTGCTGCAGCATAGGAGTGGCTTTCACCCACCCTTGAGGCTTCACCCTCTGTGTTACCTCTCAGCAATTACTTCAGCAGCTAGCTCTGTCTGAAACCTTCATATCTGTCTGAATTAACTTAGCAGCCATATGGTCTCGGGTAAGTTACCTAAAATCTCTGAGCCTCAGTTTCCCCTTCTAGAAATTGAGAATAAGACTGCTGTGAAGATTAAAAGAAATCAAAATATAAAATGCTTAACAAGTTCTGGCATATAGTAAGAGCTCAATAAATGTTTATTTGCTATAATTATAATTTTTAAGTCTTCCTTGGACATCTCGTGTCTTTATGTTGACTAGCCTCTTCCTTTCTAACTTTTCAAGGACTCAAGTCAGTATTTTCTTTCTTCTTTAACTCAAGGACATTGAACTATGTGCCAGGCACTGTCCTCAAAGGTTGCTGACAGTGATGAATGAGACATATTTCCTTGCCCTCAATAGGCAATACACAGAATGTAATGTGATCAGAATGTAATGCAGAAAAAGGCTGTGGTACCATGGAGGAGGGGCACCTGAGGTGGCCAGGGTTCTGGTAGTCCTAGCCTGGATAGTTGATCGTTGAATGGCAACCTCTCCCCAGGCTCAACTCCATCGCCAGTAAAACCTCCAAATTCCACTTTACAAGTTAGGAAACTAAAGCAAAACTCCCCGCCCAGCTTTCAGGGCTGTGAAAACTGGCCTGAGAGATCGGGGAGGCACAGTAAACTCTAGACTCTAAGGCATTGGGACTGGGGGCTTGAGGTAGTCATGGTTTTCTTGCTTGTATATGAGGCATATTCATACAAAAAAAAAACATAAGGATAGAGCTTCTATTCCAATAATATTGGAAAACAATTTCAATTGCTGTATTTCCTTTTTTTGCAATTTCTGCAATAGACATTTCTCATTGCATGCTCATGTCATAAAGCTTCACTTGACAATCGCCCTGCACTTCGGTCTGAATTTATTGTTTCAGCAAAACCTGTACATTATATTAGTGTGAACATACATCTTGATTTGGTTGGGATAGCCCTGCTTTATGCCTACTACCCAAGTGTAATTAGTAATAGCATTACCTTTCAAGGTGTCCCAGCTTGAATAATAAATTACACTTACACATTCAACTTAATTTTGTAAACTTTCTAAAATTAAAAAAAAGTTTAAGGGTTTTGATGTTGAAAATTTCTTGAAATTATAAGAGAAGTGGAACTCATTTTAAATATTATTTATATCGTAGATTGACAGAATCACAGCAATAGTAAAATTATATTCCTTATATTAAAAAGCAAATATGCTAGTCATTATGCTAGGGACTTTCCTCATTTTGTTTCATTTATAAACCTTATAATTTCATTTTTGACCACTTTCTACAGATGTAAAAATAAAGCACAAGACGGAAGTGGCTTGTTGAGGAATCATCAAGCGGTAGGTAGAAGTATGCTGCCGAGAGAAGACAAAGTCATGAGATCCAGAGGGAATGGGGAAGATGCTAGAAGGAGAGGCAGGCAGATAGGGACAAAGAAGAGACAATGAAGTGCGCTTGGTTCAAGGCCAATCACACGCCTTGGCTAGCACTGTACAGAAGTTGAAACACTAACGCCTCTTGGTTTTGGAGTTTGAGTCAACATTTAGCTGCTCGGATGATTAAATGAAGCCCTGAAGTCCACTGATCCTGGAACACTGCAATGCAAACCATTGCAATAATGAAGTTTCTTCTCATTTCAAATATCCATCTCCCCATCCCCCACCTCTAGTTGTTTCTTGGCTTTGCACCATCTCTTGAGAGCCCTCCAGAGAAGTATGAAATTATAATGATAAGCATGACTTTTAAAAACCAAAGGCCATTAAAAATGGGTTTGAGAGCTGTCATAGCCCGCAAAACCCCTGATATGGCTCGGTTGCTGAGGACTAATTCCCTACCTCTTCTCAGATTAGTCTACTGGCAAATACGAACCATGGTCAGTGGATCTGAACACTGGGAGATGGGTTCCAGTCACCCTTCTTACATTATTCACATTCTCACTGCCACTACCACAGCAATCTCATTTTCAACATTATGATTAATCTAATCCCTCCAGGTTTTCACTACTAATCAGATCTTCATAGACTTTAATTTAACATAATTTAGCGTAATACTGCCCTCTTGTGCTTCACCATGCAAGGGGCCTTTTAAGGGAAAGATTTATTTTTAATTAAAAATAAAATTTATAATTTGAACCTTATGCTGGGGAGGGGAGGATATATTTCTTGTTTATCTCCCTTCATCATTTATCCCAGTCTTTTGTTCCATTGGTTTCCATCGTTGATAGCTGCTGGCCAGAAAAATTGACTCTAAGGGCAGATTTCAACATAAATCCATATGTGATTATTTTAAAGTAGCATATGGACGGAAATAGCAAACAATGAATGCAGGCTGCCCAGGAATGAGGAGAGCAGGAGAAACTGAGTAAGAAATCAGGAAATGAAAAGAAAGTTATTAAATAGACTTGCCACAGCTGGCTTAGTGATTTCAATAGACTTGGTTAATGGGAAAAACAATCATAGAGAGCCCTTTAATTGCTTTTCTGCTGAGTTCCTTTCCACATCTCCACATTTGCAGAGATTAATTAGGAGTCCCAATCACCACCTAAAACTAAACTCAAGAAGACAGATCAGAGAATTTTTTTTAATGGTGGCATGCTCCAGAGACTTCTGAGCAGTGTGGCTCATAAAATTGATGGTCAGTGATTCTGGTTTGCAAAAAAAGTTACTAGCAAAGAATAAGTAATGTAAGTGTAGAACCTAACATCAGATAACACACAAATTGCCACTTCTGAGTCTTATTTCTTGTTCAAAAATTAGGTCTTAGTATTTTTCTCTTGATTAGCCACTAAGCACTCAGGCAAAAATTAAAGAGAAGGAAAATTATCCAGAAAACCTTGATTGTCCTATAAATCACAAAAGAAGCAAGGATGCAGTCAAGCTGACCTCTAAGATACATGCAACAAACAGGGACTGTATAAACACCTCTGAAGGTGTGCGCTTCTCTTTTCCAGTGACAGATCATCCGAAAATTGTTCCATTTCCATTTGGTTTTCTGACTCCAGCATCCATCTCTGTGATTGTTTCAGAAGATGAACATGTTTGCCTGTGATAGATATCTAAGGATTGGGTATATAGTAAGGGTGCCCTTAACACACACACACACACACACACACACACACACACACACACACACACACACACTTCATGTGTTTCTTTTCCTCTCCTTTACTCATCTCCTCTTAGGCTATATGTTACTTTCTGAGGATCTCTTTTCACCAAGTCCAGAATGTTCAGCTTTGCCTAAGGCTCTGGACAGTCCCAATGTCTTGAACTACCAAGAAGCCCCCTTTTCCTTTATTCCCTTGTTTGTTGGTTTTTATGTTCCCCCTGCTGGTCTGTTTCACCCAGAATCCCATCAGGGTTCTATGACAGACAAGTAAACATGCTCTGAGAGGTTACGAGAGAGTCATCTTGACTAGTTTAACAGACAGAGATAGGTTTCTCTGAGGAAGGGGCCCCTCATGGTGGGTCGGGGAAGAGGTGGGGGAAGGAGAGAAGGATCATTGCCAGTGCGAGGTACAGCAAAGGTCAAAATCATAATAAAGGAAGGAGATCAATGTGTTGGAAGAATTTAAAAACATAGTTAAAAGTAAATATGTAGGAGGATGACAGTATCACAAGATGAAAATGGGAAGGTAAATTTTATACTATTTTTCAAAAGAGAATAAGAACTCATGTTCATTATACTATCAGAGTCCCCTTTCTTGGTTCTTGGTACCACCTTCCTCAGTGCACACAAATTTCTGCACCTGGAAATTCTCCCCATTCATCAAAACTACAACTCAACCACACAGCTCATAAAACTTGGTTACATGGAGAAGTGACTATAAAAGCTTGGTGAATTACAGAAGTTTCTGAAGTCTCAATAGACCACAGAACCCACTGAATCTGTAGATGGCCTGACTTTGAATCTAATATCTTCATTCTGACCTTCAGTTTCCTAATCTGTAAAGTGAAAATATTAACAGTATCTACTTCACAAAGCTTTTGTGAGATTTAACAAGATAGTAAAAGTAAAGCACTTAGTACAGTACAGTGCCTAGAGTATCATAGCAGGATAGTTTTAGCTACTATTTGCATTTTGATCATGGAACAAAGTTTTAGGCAGAAGGAATAAACCCTGGTGGCATTTTAGATAAGAATGAATTGGAAAAGAGATATGCTTTGTGTTCATCTTATAGTTATGTGCAGGTCTCCAATTTAACACGTTGAAAAGCCAGGTTTACTATCTCATGAAGCAAAGTGGGACACACTTCATAAACCAAGTAGTCTGCCTTCAACAGAAATGACAGTGCAATATTTATCTTGGAGAAAGCTCTGGAAGTGTTGGGTTTTTTGTTTTGTTTTTGTTTTCCTGACCGGCTTGTATTTACTGACTTCTTGGTAGTGAACATGAAAGGGTTTTTGCAATTTAAGAAAAGTATGTTTTAAATTGTAAATTTAAATTGAAGAATAATTTTTTATGGTGTTGAATACTTGCAATTTTTTTCTTTAAGTATTTTGTATCAAAATACTGGATCAAAATTATGGATTTTGAAATCATTTTACCTCCTTTACCATATATTATGGACTCTTTTCTTTCATATCAGTATCTATAAATATTTAATGTAGGGTAATAATAAATGTATTTCATATGTAGCAATGATGTAGATAGTGTCATGTGTTAGGGTGGAAAAAGGGATAGAAAAGGGAGCAGAAACTGGTGAGTTTTAATTTTGGAAGAGAAGAGTCATATCCACAGTCATAACCACTGCTTCACAAGGTGGGAAAAAATCAGTACTATCAGAGGTAGATATCAGTGGTTCATAACCTTCAGTATACATCGGAACTATGTGGAGAATTTTTTAAAATTGTGAAATATCTTTGTTCCACCTCTGGAGATCCTGATTCCATCTGTCTGGAGCAAGGCCTTGAGTATTTGTGAGTTTTTTAAAGAACCCTCAGGTGATTCTGATATGCAGCCAAGTTTGAAAACTACTAGTACAGCTAGACAGGTATGGGGACTGAGAAAAGTATGTGGCTATATGCCTTTAGAAGGAATGAGAGAAGGGCTTCAGAGAAGAGATGGCATTTTACATGTAAGTAGTTGTGAAATGAACACTAGTGTAACATATAGACGACATCATCCATATACCCGGTCCCAGATAAGCACAAAATTATTGGTCATTCTTAACTAATGAACTACATGTACATGGTAACCACCTACTGTGAGCTATTAGAGATCTCCAAGGATAATAACCAAACACAAATGTGTAAGGAGGCTTTTGATATGCCATCAAAAAAGAATAAAGTACTACTTGATGGAAAATAGAAAGGAAGTTTGTATTTGGTACAACCCTGTAGTTCTAGAACTACAAATTAGTAAAATGGAAAAGCATATTCTGTTGCTATTGGACGTGTTACTTTCAGCCTTTTAGCCGAGAAGAGAGACGGGAGCAAATGGGTGATGTGAACGTGGCAGCAGTACCAACTATCACATGCATTGTCATCCCTGAGTATACCAAAATGAAAGGAGGGAGCCCTGATTGCTTCTCTTAGGCTTCTGCTTTGCTGAGGTGAGGAAACAAGAGGAGATAGCCAAAAACCACCATCAAAACCATTCTGTTTCTGTCTCTTTCCATTCTACTTCCATCACAATTCTATTTTTGAAGGTATTGGAATGACAATGGGCATCTTTGGGATTGGGCTAAAGTTGGTGATACATTTTTTTCAGATTTAGTAGGATGCATTTATGTGTTTACAGTCATTTCCATCTAGTGACATGAAGACATATCCGGCCCTATATCTTCATGTCACTAGATGGAAATGACTGTAACTCAATATAAACATGAAGAAAAAAAATTGAATTGTAAAGAGCCAAGAACTTATATGTAAAAATTATTTTAATTCTTGTAGATCATACATAAAGGAAATTTATTAGAATTTTCTCCAAATTTAATAACAATTCTAAAAGTGTATAATATTGCAAAAAATTATGTGTGAAGTTGAAATTAATTTTCACGAATCATAATAAAAATTAAATGTTAATCAAGTATGCAAGAGAAAAGACTGACAACAGTATTATAAACTTATATGAAGAGCAGATCAATTGTAGAGATGTGGCAGGCAGTTAACTAATAAAAGTATATTGTTGTTTTCTGCATTTTGTGTAATGTTTGTGATATTTGTCAGCTTTTCGAAATCTATAATTCATTTTGATTTCTTTTCTCATTCTATAAACAAAAAACAAAAAACACTGTGTCTTATGTCACTATGACTTTTTGCAAAAGAAGCATCAAGGGGAACCTTCTAAATGTTACAAAAATGCAGCTAGTCCTTAATCTCAGGAAAGCAATAAATATTATGTTTATTTATATATTTGTCAAATTATCTGATTCCTAGTGCCCAGTTTGCCATGTGATTAAAAAATTATCCATCATTATTGGTATTTCTGCTCTCCCAAGGTCATGCCAAGATCCCAGTTTATCACCCAACCTCAAGCATGGGGAAAAGGGCGGGGAGTGACCTGTTTATCTCCTAGGCATCTGTGGCACACTGCTTCCAAGGAAAGATTCCATGGTTGCCATGCTATGCTAGGGACATGGGAATCTTGGATTATTTCTGAATACCTTGAACTTATGTTTCTGTCCCTAGGATCTCTGGATAGGCATCACCCTTCTCCAACCCAGGGATACAGCCTTGGATGGATCTGCTAATCTCAGGCCCTACTGTGCTTTACCATGTTTAGACACTTCCTGGTTCTTAGAATTATTCCCTTATTCTTTATCCTTGACCTCAAACACCTTCCCTCTACCCTAAAAACTTGGACCCTTAGTCTCATCTCTTCTAAATGCTTAGGCTTCTTGACAAGGCAAGAACAGTCTTGTCTTCAGGCAACTAGATGGCTATCAATTTGGGTGGTGGAAAGGAATATTAAGGAAATACTAAGGACCTGGCTACTTCTTGGAATAGAAAGAAGGAGAAAATACAGGGAGAATACTGACCAAAAAATATTTAAATAGTATCTCAAATTTTAAAAAAAATATCTGACCACACTACTCCCTAAACTACATCTGTTAAGTGGCTTGCCATCACTTATTAGATAAATATATCCATTACATATATCCAGTACAGACAAGACCATTTACAATATTGCTATTCAATAAACCCCATAGAAGTTATTTCCAAACTTTAATGTGCATCAAATTGTTAGAGGGTCTTCTCAGAATGAGAGTTCTGCTTTAGAAGGTCTAGAGTGGGATCTGGGATTCTGCATTTATAACAAATTCCCAAGTGATGCTAAGGCAGAGAGAGAGATGAGTGAAGGTTTGCTGGAGAGCTTCTGAGAAAAATGTCCTTAGTCATAGGAGACAGCCAAAAGAAGAGACAATCTATTTCCTCCCCTCAGCCATGGTTGTTGGATATGACACCTGGAACTACTGCAGCTATTTGCTACAAAGAGATGGATGGTAACTTTAAGAATGACAGAGTAGAAAAATGGAAACAACTCATGTGAAAGAGGTAATTATAAGCTCACTAAATTCATTTTATTTCCTTCTTAGACACACAGCAAACCAAAATCAACAGACTTCCCTGAAGTTAGTCAGTGACACAAAATCGAGTCCTGATGAGTGGATTATGGATGAAAATGATATTTATAACTTCTAGGCCTGACCTCTAAGATGTCCTGCTTGATCCTCTACATTTTTTCTCTTTCTTCATCTGTAGGCTGGATCACGCCAGGGTGATCTGAAACCATATTCAAGAGGGCATAACTACAAGAGAAAAGAAGCCAAATGTCCTTAAATGAAGTAGAAACTTTCCTTTCCATATTATGATTATATGAATGAGTAGTAATGTTGTATTGTGGTAAGCCACTGAGATCTCAGTATGAGTTTGTTATAGCTTGTTACAGATCGAATGTCTGTGTCCTCCCTAATTTCATATGTTGAAATCTAATCCCCAGTGTGATAGTATTTGGAGGTGAGGTCTTTACAAGGTAATTAGATCATGAGTGTGGAGCCCTCATAAATAAGATTAGTGTCCTTTTAAGAAGAAGCCATAAAACTATCCCTCTCTCTTTCTGCCATGTGAGGATACAATAAGAAGTTGGCAGCTTGCAACCCAGAAGAAGGATCTTAATAGTATTTGGCCATGCTGGCACCTTCAACTTGGACTTTCAGTGTCCAGAACTTTGAGGAATAAATTTCTGTTGTTTTTAAGCTGCCCAGTCTATGGCATTTTGTTACAGTAGACTAAGACATAGTACATAGAATTTCTTACTGATTAATACAACCAAATTCTTTGAGTGTTGAATCAACCAACCCTTAAGTTTTTCTACCTATAGACTTTCTCTTATGAACTGAGTTTTCCTTGATCATTAAGCCATTTGGAGCAAGACCTTTTGTTACTTTCAGTACAAAGCATCATAACAGAGAAATTCATATTTCTGTAGCTCCTACTTTCATACTTATATAAATAAACCTATCAAGGTGTTCACAGAACCAAAGCCAGGATCCACTACATTAAAAAAAGATTATCAATGTATATAAGAATTTTTTTAAACACTCTCCGGTGGTGGTCTGCTTTCTAATTCTTCTCCTGTGATTCTCTGCCCTCTATTGGCAAGATCTACTTCTGTGTTTATTTCTGCTTGGTGAGTCCAGTGATTCCTCCTAACACGTATCTATTCCCAGATAGCCAGGGCACTTGCAGCAGTGTGGGTTTTAGCAGTAGGCATTCTGGAATATCTTTCTAGATAAAAACATTGATCAGACTCCTTGAGGAGTTCCCTCTAATCTGGCAATAAATTAGAAATTCTCTTGGGTCTTACCTTCTCTGCTGTTGGTTCAGAGACCTCCCTTTAGGAGAAGAGGCTTTGAGTGATGCTTCCCTTCTCCCTTTGTATGCACTTTTATCTGCCCCTAGATGAAAGGTTACAGCCTTGGCCTTTCTCATACTATAGGTGTGTTATCCTTCTTAGCTTGGTGGCTCCAGTATCCCACCTGGAATCGTGTATCAATGGATCCACCCACACTCCAAGGGATATCGGACTACCTCCATTGGTCTTCCTGACGGTCCCATGAGATATGCAGATATAGGAGATCTAGAGAAGAAATAAAACATTCCCAACAGGAGTTATAGCACTATGTGTATGTACGACAAGTATCTACATATTCTTTTTCTTTATGGTATTTACCCTTATAAAATTAAATAATTTGTGTGAGCTCTAAAGCCTTTCTGAAAACCCCTCCTCCTTACTCCCTACATTAGAATTTATCACTTCCTCCTTCATGCATTCTATTATGGTTCTTGCTGTCCTTCGACATGCTCATTGATGTAGCAGGGTATAGCAGTTAGGAGCTTGGACTCTGGAGTCGGAAGGCCTTGCCTAGATTCTTAGTTCTATCAATTACTTGGCCAAAGTAACCTCTCTGTACCCCAGTCTCTTCATGTGTAGAAAGGGATAATAGTAATACTGACTTCATCAGGTAGTGTTGAACATTAACTGAAGAAATTCACTAAACGTGATTAGAAGAGTACATGGAACAGTATGTGCTCAATAAATATCCATGTAGCTATTTGTATAGTCTCTGTCTCAGCTCTTCTTAAATTATAAGCTCTGTAAAGAAAAAAAATCTTATTCATTTTTTATCCCCATAGTAGGCCCTAAGTAATGCTCTGTATGTGTTGGTTGAATGAATGAATGAGTGAATGAATGTGGAATATGTAATTGAGTGAATTTCCAGGTGTGTCTATGGCTAATAAGCAATCATTCGGAGACTATCCCACTGAAAAATATAGCTTTGCAGCCAAATAATTTCAGTCTTTATGTCATTTGTCATAACACAAGTCAAGCTTGGGTTTATTTTCTCTGTACCAGTGAGCTTATTTATGGTTTTCCTGCCTCTGCCTCCCACCTTCAACCCAACACTGTCTCCTCTACCAGGTGAAAACATCCTGCCTATTTAACCACAAGGGAAACAATTAAGTAAGTTAAATCATAATATGAGGTCATTAAAAAGAAAGTTTAGATACCCATCCATTTGTGGAAAGATATTCATAATAAACTGTTAAATAATAAAATCATGTTATAGAACTATATTAGAGAAGGCCCATTTTAGCAAAATATATATTTTATATACTAAATGTCTAGACCCGGAGTTTTCATCTGCACATTAAACCTTAAAAAAAATGATCTCTGTTCAGGCTCACTACAGATGACTTGAGTCAGAATCTCTGGGGGTGAAGTACTGGCATTGATACAGTACAACAGTCTTCTCTTATCCGCAGTTTTGCTTTCTGTAGTTTCAGTGACCTGTGATCAACCATGTTCCAAAAATATTAAATGGAAAAATCCAGAAATAAACAATCCATAAGTTTAAATTGCATGTAGTTCTGAGTAGCATGGTGAAATTTCACAGTGTCCTTCTTCCTCCCAACCATGATGTAAATCATCCCTTTGTCCAGCGTACCCACCCTGTTTAGGCTCCCCAACCATTAGTTCTTTAGTAGCTGTCTTGGTTATCAGATCGATTGTCTTGGTACCACAGTGCTTGTGTTCAAGTCACCTTATTTTACTTAATAATGGCTGCAGCGCACAAGAGTAGTGATGCTAGCAATTCACACATGCCAAAGAAAAGCTGTAAAGTTCTTCCTTTAAGTGAAAAGGTAAGTGCAGCACGATAAGATATTTTGAAAGAGTGAAAAAGAGCACATTCACAGAACTTTTATTACAGCGTATTGCTATAATTGTTTCATTTAATTATTAGATACTGTTGTTAATTTCTTACTTTGCCTAATTTTAAATTAAACTTTATCGGAGGTAGGTATGTATTGGAAAAAACATAGTATATGTTAGGTTTGGTACACTTCACAGTTTTAGGCATCTACGGGGGTCTTGGAACATAACCCCCATGGAAGAGGGAATATTGTATTTCCTAAAAGCTACCCAAGTGATTCTAAAGATATAAACTTACATATTTATTAGCAGCTGTCTCTATCTGGTGGGATTGTTGGTGTTTTTATTTTCTTCTCTTTGCTTATTTCTATTTTCCTTCTATAAACAAGTATTGCTTTTATGATAAGAAAAAAAAACACATTCAATCAAAGCTGAGCTTCAGAGAAGGGTGGAGAGGAGACAGTTTTTAATATTGATTAGCTTCCTACTAGAAAAGAGAGCTGTAGCGCTTGCACACTATGCTGTTTAAATTGCAATTCCACAGGAACTCATGGGGCAACTTTAGACTGAAGACCAACACCAACCAGTGGAAAGATAATTGAACAATTTTCTGGGCAACTCTAAATAAAACACTGGGCTTACTCTTCTAGTTTATTAACCCTCTTGTTAAAGTCTAGCTTTAACTGTCAAGTGTCACCAGACTTTCACTAAAAAAAGATACAGTGTGCACAGAAGCCCCCTGACAGTCTGCAAGGCTATGTCTAAGATTAAGCAGATGGCAATGGCTACTATACAGACAAACAAATGCAATCCTCTCCAATGTACAGAATTTGAAAATAATGTCTGAATTTTCTCTAGAGTTCAAGATAATCATAAATTTCAGTATTTATGTAAGCAGTGGGCTGGATAGGGAGATCTGAGAAAGCCCACCCCTAACATTTGCAGGGCCTGGAGCAAGAGTATAAATGAAGATCCACACACTATATGTCTATGTTATAAGTTAATCTAATAAACTATTAAACAAAAGAAGACTAAATAGACATGATAAGCAAATGTAACGTGTGATCTAGGATTAGATCCTTTTGCTATAAGGACACTAATAGAAAAATTACCAAACTTTGATGGGTCCCGTGGATTAAATGGTAGTCATTGATTAATGTTAATGTCCTGATGCTGTTGGATATATTGTAGGTATATAGGGGAATGTTGTCATTTAGGCCAAATGTACTCTCAAGTACTGGGGGATGACTGGGCACTACATTTGCAATTTACTCTCAAGTAATTAGTGAGGAAAAAAGTTCTTTGTACTGTTTCTTCAACTCTTCTGTAAGATGAAAATGTAAACATTGCTTTTAAATCACCCTCATGCTGAAATTTCACTATTATTGACTTTACTAATTCTGTCCACTAGAAGAAAGTTTTATCTTCTCTCCGCCCCTATTTCTAAACTATTAATATTCCTGAATGGAGATTAACATATTCTATTATCCATGACTAATTGATTCATCTATGCAATAAAAATTCACCCATCTATTCAATAAATGTTTTCAGCACCTCTTATGTGTCAGAGATTATGTTAGGTAGTAGGGATATGCTGGTGAACAAAATTGACCCTAGCCCTTTTAGGCTTTTGATCTAATAAAGATGACACACATTAATGCAGAAGTCACATAAGCAGCTATAAAATTCCAATCATGACAAATATTGCAAAGAAATTGTGATGCCACAATAGACTATATGATAAATGAATTGACCTAGTTAGTCTGGAGCACTGAAGATAACAGAATGAATGGATTATACACTTACTCCTAGTGTAACAAAGGATAAAAACACTATAAAACAGCTTTATTACTGTGTGATTAATCTAATAAAGGTAATGTGAAAAAATACATTGGGAGCTTAAAGGTGGATTTGATCTTAATGTAAAAATCAGGATGTGCAATAAGTGCCACCTGATCCAAATATGGAAAAATGAGTAGGCAAGGAAATATATCCATATCCAAGAGATTCATATGAGCAAAAGTACTGATGCTAGTGGAGGAGGAAGAACCAAGTCTTTTAAAGAAAGTGGTAAGTATCACAGTGTGCCTGCTCCACAGACTCTCTGAGAAAAAATGGTTGGAGCTATGGTTTCAAAGACAGGTTAGTATTGGATCAAGAAGGACTCAAAATTTGCCCTTTTTTTTCTAGGCAATGTGAAGCCATTAAAAGTTTGTAAATGGTAGATTTATACAACCACTGCTTTTATTGAAAAGTAACTGCCCTAAGCCACGGAGTTGAGATTCCAAAACGTTGCATGACTAAAATGAATAAACTAGTCTTACACCTCAACAGATAACTATTAAAAGGACTTTTGAGAAAAGTGCAAGATACAATCTAGCTTTCATTACTGATGTGATCATCTCAGTTTTAAATTATATAACCTCGCTTACCTAATACTTACTCTACTGCCACAAAGGGCCGAATTGTCCAGACTCCCACGCACAGGGAGCTCCATTTTATGTCTGAAGTGAGCCTCTCAGAATCCTTCCCACAAACCTTTCATCAAGGAAATGTGGAACGAAAAATAAAATGCTATGGCCTTATATAACCTCTATGACCATTTTTATAAAAAAAAAAAGAGATGGTTTCTAGCTGTAAATATAGAAAAGGGCACATCAAGTTATGTTGATTTACACAATTATGAGTCAGAACTCTGTATTGTAAATGACAGAAATCCAACTGAAACCAGTGTAAGCAAAAGGGAATTTATAGCATAACTGCGGAATCAAAAGTTAATAAACAGGCATAGTTTGATCCAGAGGTTCAAGCTAAAAGAAGGTAATGCTGTACCTCTCTCCATTTCTTATATCCCCTTGAATGTGGCTTCATTTTCAGATAGGTCTTCTCTTCCTTGTGGCAAACCATTAGTAGCAGCCTCACATTCCCATCCTGAAAGTTCAGGATTCTTAGTAGTAAAAACAAGTTTTTTTATAGCTTTGGCAGAGGAACATTGGGGAAGACTCTTGCAGAACTAAGATGGATCAAATGCACATCTATAAACCAATCACAGTGTCTAGGGGACAATTTTATCTAATTGGCAGATCTGAGTCAGTGTCTACCACTGAGTGAATTTTTCCCTTACAGAAAAATAAATAAATTAGAGATAGATAGATAGATAGATAGATAGATAGATAGATAGATAGATAAATGCTGTTTCCAGAAGGAATAGGATAATGTGGTACCAGGCAAACAAGAACAACGAATATGGTCAATTTTGCAGGTTGACTCATGACTTTCCAGTCCAACATTCTTGTAGTATGTCCTATTGGATGCTAGAGTCTGCAAAGCTAGAAACTTCACATCCCACTCTTCCTTACAGTTCATATTTGCAAAGACAGTTTCTACTAGAAGACATACTTATGCAAAATTAGCAACTAATATTGTTTATTCTGGCAGTGCTTTCATGGAGGCATTTGGTGAGATAATTATAGATGGTCCCCAGCTTCATGGGTAACAAGAAAATACTTCAGAGCATCTAATTTGCTAGAAAGTGTCATGCCTGAAATAATCTGGTCTTTGAGGCAACAGATGTGATGGTGGCTTTCTAATCATTGTAGTGGTAGCAGCTCCTTTGGTAAACTAATTAGCAATGTAATCTTAGAGACCTTCCATCAAAGCCCAGCCTACAACCTGTTCCTGTAGTCCTTCTGAAGATTTTGTAAGCTCCTAACTCTCTGCATATTTGACCCCTTTCTATTTAAATCAGGTAGATTATTTTCTGTTATCTGCAACTGGACCCTGACCAATATAATTATCCACTGTGATTTCTGAACAATGCTCCACAAACAAAAACTTTCTCTTTTTTTTTCCAATTTTTATTTTTCAATTACAATTGACATTCAATATTATATTAGTTTCAGGTGTACAGCATAGTGGTTAGACATTTATATAACTTAAAAAGTGATCCCACTGGTATGAAAACTTAACTTCTGAATTTTTTACATTAATGGAATCCAGCCTGGTGGAGTTATCTACACTTTCCATGAGCTCATTTCATTACTGATGGACCCCAGCAGTTTGAGATATACTTTTTATTCTATGTTACACTTCACCAATTATCTCTTCATATGTATCTAATTTGCTGTTAAATTTATCTATTAAGATGTTAATTTTGATTATTGTAGTTTTTAATTCCCACATTTATGTTTGGTTCTTTAAAAACCTATTGTGTACTTCTTCCAGTTTCCTGACAAGATTTTTAATTTTTCATGCATAAGTATTTAAATGTGTTTAATCTTTCTAACATTCGGGTAGGGTCTAACTCTATTCTGTTGTTCTGTCTGTAATTAATTATGTGTAGTCTCCTTGTGAGTCTGATTATCTATGGATATAATGTATTTGAAAAAGTGTTTACAGAAACAATTTGACAACTCAAATCATATTACCTTCTTCCAAAGGGGATTTTCCATTTGTTTTTGTCAGGCAGCTAAAGGCATTAGGAATCTAGAATTCCCTCTATCCAACTTTAGGAACCACCCAGATAATTCAAAGATAAGCTGCAGACACTAAGAGGGCAGATTTCCTCTTGGATTATTTTTCCTAATGAATGAGTAGCCCTTTATATTTCCAATCCAATAAGTAGAACTTTTACTTCTTCTCTACCCTTAAGGGGTCCTAAACTCCAACTTTTGCCCCCCTAATCCATCAGGCTGTCAGAAGCAGTGCTCAGCCCTCAGATGCCTCTTCCAGAATCAACAAGTGCACCTATAGGTAAGGCAGCCAAAAATTTTAGTTTCACCTCTTTTTTTCTCCTGCATCTAGCTCCAATACTTTCTCATAACCTAGTTAGTGCTTTTAAGCCTTCAAACAGAATTTTTTATTTATAATATTTTGTCGAGATTCCTGATCGTCATTAGTGATAGGGTTATTCCAAATTACAAAATCTGCCATAATCCAGGATCATTTTACTTTTCTGGAATCTGGAGATAGCTTTTCAAACTCAGTCTAACTCAGATCATACAGAGACTCAAGTGTAAATTTAAAAAATTGTATAGAATGTTCCAGCTATTTTATCCTAAGTGGTAGAAAATCAGCGTGGGTACACTTAAGGGATGAACCAACCATTCTGAGGATGTTAATGGCCAAGAGCTTTTGTCTTCCCTCAAACACAATCATGACTGAAAACTCTCTTGTAAGAAGCGCCCTTTTTACAGTAAGACAGGCAGTTCTCACATGTGAGGCAGCTGCTAGGAACCACTTCATCACAGAAAACTGCTCTGCTTTCTCCTCACCTCTAACAACTGAGAGGTTCTGCAATAATTCTCCCAGGAAGCTTTTTTGGTGTATGTCATATTTCATTTTTAGTTGTCAGGGCAGAAAATATGTGTTTTGGGTGAAAACAATGTCCTCTTGGTGAATAAAAATAAAAGTAGGTAGGGGACTTGACTCAATCATGTTTTACAAAGTATTTAAATTGTAAATATATAACAGACTTCATCTTTTGTATGTTTTGCTTTGGCAGTTTGCAAGGAATGCTTCTCTGGAGGAACTTTGGCTTACTTCTAATACTAATGGAAAACCTGACCTGGTCTTAGCCTGGATCTTCTAAGTCTCTTGAGAAATTATTTGCTTCTGTCATGATGCTGAGGGATGGGTAGCAAAAAAAAAAAAAAAAATCATGCAATAGCATCAGAGAAGCCCCAGATTTTCTGATTTTGCTTCATGGACAAAATTTTTCATTTCATTCTACAAGAAATAGAGTCCCTCCCGGCTATTCCTCTGGTAGACAGATTCATTATTGTTGAGAAATCAGAGAGCAGTTCTGACAAAATATTAAGGGCTGTGGTGTTGATTGTATTTATTAAGCAACCAAGGATAAAATATTGGTTGCAAAATCACACAAAATGATCCATGGAAGGCAATAACTTTTAACAGGTGCGGGAAAGGCCAGAATGACTGGTCATCAGAGTTGCCCAGAAATAAAGAGTTATTATTTGTTGTTAATAAGAGGTCCTATAAGTTATTGACATGAGGTGACACACAGAGCAATGAAACATAATCAAAAACCTAAGAAATTAAAAATCATACAAAATGAATTTCAGAGAACATAAAAATCTAGGCCTTTGAAGCTTAGTTTTCCATATGGACTTATGTAATAGAAAAAAATCTTTTTCCCACAAAAGTGGAATAAAAGTGAGCTCAGTGCCCAGCTTTGTCACTTATTAGTTGTATGAGTTTGCACACATTTCACAGTCCTTCTACACCTCAGTTTGCTCATCTCTAAAATAAGATTAATAATGGTTGCCATCTTCAAAAGCCAGTTGCATAAGGAGAGCTTAGAACAGCCTTTGGCATGAAGTAAAGGATTGATACTGTTATTGTTGATATTTCCACATCATTATTAAGTTAGCTTGTCATGAAATCCAAAGTACTAATGACAAATGAAGTGGTCCCCCGATAAACTGATGTTACCAAGGAGGAAGGGAGTACAGTGTTTTAAGGCATTATGATAAAACATCTTGAAATCAAAATCTACTACTTAGGATCCAGTAGTGTTAAAAAAAAAATGCCTCACCAACATTTCTCTTTGAAATGACAATTTTTTAAAAATGTTTTTTAACAAATGAAATAGTAGAAAGCAGGTTACATGGATTGAATATGACCAACATCAATAGGAACAGGAGTCTATATGCCTTGTCAGTATGCAAAAGTGACTCTGCTTTCAAACTTGCTTAAGAGAATAAATTATATCCACATTGGCAGAAAGCTCTTTGTACAAGCAACAAAGATTCTCCTCTTATTTCTTGGACATTTCCATCCTTACATCCTTGGCAATGTTCCCTACATCCACCTGTTTCTTAATTTATATTGTTCCCCAAAATCCTGGTGGCTTACTCTTCTGGATAAGATATACCAGTCATGTCTCTTCACTTTCACATGGCAGAACCCCACCTTGATTCGACTTAAACTGAAAGGGATATTGTTCACGTTACTAAAAAAGCCTAAGTGTTCATGAGCATCAGCGCAGTGGAATCTAGATGATCAGATGACATTCTTTAGGAATCTGTTTTTGTCATGTTTGACTCTGTTTTCTAGGATGGTAGCTGGCTCTCCTCACAGTAGCAAGCTGACCACCAGATGCTGGTCAACTTAGCAACACCATCAGAAAGAGAGAAAGCTCCTTTTTCTAATACATTCATCATATATCTTGGGGCTGACTCTTATTGAATTGACTTGGGTCCTATGCCCATCACTGAACCAATCACTGTGTCAATGGGAAAGAAGATACATTTAGCCAAATCTCTATAACATGTCCATTCCAGATAACAGGAAGTGAGAAGCAATCACGTTCAAACTACTAGTCTGGGAGTGGGGGTACAGTAACACAAAATAAAGAGATATGTTCTATTAGCAGAAAGGATGTTGTGCAGACAGAATAACAGTTTTTGCATGCATAAGTCTTCACTGGTCTGGCCCCAGCCTCTTCTCCTACACCTCTGGACACTTTTGGTCAGTGAAACCCAAGGAATACTACTCCTCACTTCCACCAACTCATATAGATAACCATCATTTACCTTGCAAGACTCTTCTCAGCTATTACTTCCTCCAAGAAGTCTTCCCTGACTATTCACATCACTATAATGTCAGGTTGGATTAGGAGTCCCCAGTGATTCTACAGTCATGGTACTTACACATTTATGTGCTGCTCTCTACTCCTCAACTAAATTCCTTGAGCACAGGGATGATCCAAGTGAATTTTGTATGCCCTGAATTTAGCACGGTATCTCAAATATAGTAGGCATTCAGTTAGTCTTCGTTGAATGAATGAGTTGATAAAGAAATTTCAACATAAGGTCAGATGCCAAATAATTATGCACACACACAAACACAGATGATATGCAAAATAGTTTATAACCTATAAATTCACAGATCAATCAGAAAGCACACACTACTGCAGGATTGGGGCAAGGGCCTGGAGGTACCCTCAAAGGACTAAATGTAGCCACTTCAGCTACATTTCAGCTAAGTCATGGAGAGACTGAGAGTTACAAGGTGTGGCAAGAGGAGCACTCAAGGGCAGGAGCTATTTACCAAGTGCTACGGAAATATTTCAATAGTTTCTCATCTGGAATACTTGTACTGGTACATACTTGGTGATTACAAGCTGTTTATGAATATGAGTTTGTGTATATTTATATGTATAATACAGTTAATTTACATATGTATATATAAAATACAAGATTTCTATCAGTTTCCATTTTACATATTTTTTTAATGCAAAAAATTTTTAACAGCATCCAGGTAGGTATCCGGATTACTAAGAAATGTATCTCTGACAAGAAAATACTATAACTCTCTTTCCCATTGTACTTTCCATCAAAGAAGCATCTGCTCTGACTTCAGCTCCCAAAGCAACAGTCCCTAAAATATTCTTTGGAGATGACTCAAAGATGATGCTAGTCTCTGTGACATTTGCTCCTATCATAAGCAATCTAGGTATACTAATAGCCTTCCCCTAAACTTGCATTTATTTCTCAAGAGGCTTCAAAACCTTCCTCTAAAAAGATGGAATAACTGTTAGGATTCTTAAGTGATCTAAAGGCAACCAACATTAGGAAAACCTTCAGAAAAGCTAATTTTGCATTCACAGAGGAGGTAGCAGTAGTTAGGTCCTGCCAGTGAGTGAATTTATAACATATAATTCTTTCAGAATGAGATATGCAAATTAAATCAATTAAATCCTGGCTGTGCTTGGCCATTCTAATGTACACGCTCATCGCCGCATTAATTGAAACGGCACTGAAGGAGTCTTAAATTCAGGGTAATAAGTTGTGTCTGAGATAATCAACAGGCAATGCATTCATATTAGATCTGAGTAGGAAGAGCTGGTTCTAAATCATTCAGGAAGCCAGCATTGCGTGTGAGAGAGGCCAGTCATGTGGGCCTGATAACCAAAAAAAGAGCTCCATTTTTCAATTACATTGGCAAGAGGCACAATTCGCGCAGGAGAGAAGCTATTGATTTTTTTCTTCTCAACACTGAGGAGTAGTGACTGAGATCTTGACTTAGCAAGAGCTCAAGGGAATGAAATTTTAGAATAAAACTGCACCGATAGCTAAAATCAAGGTAGACAATGGCTCTACCACACACCAATAGTAGCTCAAAACAAAAACCTTGGTATTATCCCGAATTCCTACCATTATAATGATCTCTTCCACCAGCCAATCCATCACCAGATCCTCCTTATTCTGCCTCATAATTATATTAATTCCTCAGCCTTTCTCAACCTCCACTGGCACCACCCTAGACCAAGCCATTACCATGTATCCTCTGGACTTTCGTGATTGCTTCCTCATTGATTTGCCTAATTCTGCTTTCATTTCCCAATAATCCATTCTCCTTGTAGAAGTCATAGTGACTTTTATTAAAAGAAATCTGATCATGTTATTTCTTGCCTTAAAAACTCTCAATAAATTTCCTACTGCATTTCAAGTAAAATCCAAACTTCACATCATGGTCCAATTAGCCAAGCTAACAGGCCCCCTTCCTGCCTCTCTAATGGTGTCTGGGTACCCAATCTCCCTAACCCCTTTTCGCCCAATCCTCCCTCACTCAATTATAGCCACACTGGCCATTTTTCAATTCTTCAAATATATCAAGCTTTCTACCCTCAGAGTATTTGCAATGTTGTGCCTTCTGCTGGAATATTCCCTATTTCCTCCGGCCTCATCCCTAACCTCTTTCTATGGCTGGCTCCTTCTGATTTTACTTGTCTCAGCCTAAATATGACTTTCTCAATAAGCCCTTCTCTGACCACTTTACCCAAAGAACATTCCTTTTTTACTCCAAAGCCCAACACTATGCATCATATCTCCCAAAGAAAGTTTTATGCCTTTTCCTAGGGTTGCCACATTATCCCCTTTAGCTTGTTTCAAGACACTGAGAAACAGAAACCCCAGTTTTTACCCTGGCCACCTCAAGCCTGTCAATGCGCTGCAGTATCAGTCAGAGATTAAATACTCAGCGATCTGCTCCTGCTGGGATCCATTTCCTCTATCAGCAGGCATGCTCCAAAAGGGATAGTATTTGAATGGTGGGGACCCACTTGAACTGATTTGCCTTCCATCCAGTCAACAAGATGAAGGAACTTAGCTTCACATTTAGTATCACTTGCCTTGATAAGTATACTCTAACAAGTTTTAATGACTTAACCTGGGGAGCACTCTATCTACATATAAATTGATTGATTGGGAACTTTGATTTTTCCCACTGGGATATCACTATTAATCCATGATTTATTAAACCATTAGTCAAAGATTTCAACACTCCAAAGCTACTGTCATTAATACTTTAGCTGTCCTCCTGTCTCTTGCCCTTTTGTTTCACTTCTTGGAATAACTTTCCAGGACTGCTGCCTCTGGGTATCTGCAATCAAAACCACTGGCATCTTAATCTCACTTTAAGTTCTACAAAGACCCTTCAACCCTGAGCTCTGAATTATCCAGAAGCCTCGACAGAACTGCCATCATAGTCTTAACCAAATTCTATTCTTTTTTAATCTGATTTCACCCATCTTGGCCCCAGAAGGGCTTTTAATATGCCCAGTGACAGCTTCCCATTTTCTTGCTTAGCCTAAAACACTCAATCAGATCTATCTTCTAAAATCGCATTCATTTTTGTAAATATGCTTGAGAATATGATACAAAAGAGGTATATATAATGGATGCCACATCTCTACCACTCCTGGTCCAACAAATTGCTAATTTTATATGTTTCTTTTTAAATGCTACTTTTTTAAAGCAGGATCTTACCTCTTTTTTATCCTTTTCTGGGGTTAAACAAGTGAAGTCTTGGGGGTGAGGATAATAATCAACTTATTATTACCACTGTCATATTCTATTAATACTAGTGAAGGTAATAAGCATTATTCTAGAATTTAGCTTTCCTTCTTTCCTCTTTTGTAGTTTATTCCCTTTATCAATCAGCATTCCTAGTTCCAAGAAACCAAAACCAACTCTCAATGTCTGGAGATAAAATGGAGTTTATTGGAATGAAATCAGAAACTCACAAAATCAATCAGAAGTTCAAGAAGAATTGGAAAATGTTTGGGAACCCTGGGACACTGGGAACTTGGGTTTCAGAAATATTTCAACTAATTACTATTGTCACAAATCTCAAAAAAAAGACACTCATGCTTACTGCTGCTGCCATCCTACATGAATGCTAGTGGACTCTTCTACTTTGTGTCCTTTGTTCAAGATTGCAAGTCCTTAGCGAATACAATGGGCTGAGCTAGCTCATGTACACATTCCCTAGCAGCCAGACAACATGGAGACAGGGAAGCTGGCCTAGGAGTGAGGGCTATGGTGTATGACCCATGTCCTCATCCCCCGCCCATCAGGTATGTTGTTTGCTGATGGCTCACAGGCGAGTCCCTCTAGAGGAATCATCCTCTACTGGGAGGAGACTCACCCAAGGGTACACCCTCTACTGGAAACAATCTACATCAATGTCTGGATGATATAGGGACACAAAGGCCTGGCCCCCATGCCTCAATTTGAGATATCTCTGAAGGGCTATTCAACACTCACAGCTCCTGTGAAGTTGGCTGGCATTTCTAATGCAAACTACATCACAGTTAAATGTCATCCTCTTCCCAGTCCTGCTCTCCTCACTCCCTTATGGATATTGTTCCTAAAGTACTCCCCAGTGACCCACCTACAGGTAAGCGTTTATTTCAGCATCTGTCTTCAATCTACGACAGTTCCTCTCAGCTACCCTCAAAGAACTACACATAATAGGAGAGTCTGTCATAAAGAAGACAGGGTTTGGACACTAGGTAACCAAATGAAATGTCATGTGTTCACTATATATTCAAATACTTCTTCATGGTAGTTAGATTAGACACTGTCATTAGCAAATAGTTGTCAATTTATAGTTCTATTTTTTTTAATTTGAAAATTTTTTTATGAACTCAGATGGTTTTCCTTACCTGCACTTATACCCTCCTTTCCCCATTCTCCCTCCTGTATCTCATTCCCATCTTTATCTATATATATTTCTATATCTCTCTATGTATCTATCGCTATCTCTCAAGATGATAGGAATGAAGATCAAGATGGCGATGGGGATGGGGAAGGAGATGGAGATGGAGATGAAGATGGAAGTGGAGATGGAGATGGAGGTGGAGATGGAGATGGAGGTGGAGATGGAGATGGAGATGGAGATGAAGAGAGAATGGGGGCAGGAAGATATAGATGCAGATACAGAGGAGAGGTATCAGAAATAATTTTACTTCTCTCTTTCCTCATGCTCTTCTCTCTTCCTGGACTTCCTTTTTCCTATCCCTCTCTTATAGTATAAATCCTACCTACTCTTACTTAGAAAACCAGTCCCTCACATTTGAAAAGTACTAGGATAGTTCAAAGTGCTTTAATATACTTTAACCAATTTGATCTCACAAAATTAACACAAAGAAAACAGAGCAGATATAATTATTCCCATTTTACTCATGGTGAGATGTGTCCTGAAGATGTGAGATACTCATCTAGATTCATTTCTCCATTATGTCCTTTGAAAATCTTTTAATTCACTTTGACCCTTCTCTAAGCTACTGTAATGACTATACTTTGTATACTAAACTTGATTCAGAGAGCAAGACTCATTATCCTAGTATTCCTTGCAGGGATATATTTTTTTTCTGCCCAGCACTCCCATCTTCCTATCCACCCCTAATCTCCCCCAGGCTAGGTATATGCTTCCTGGGGATCAGGGCACCATCTTTATTTCTACCACACATCAATCAATGTAAAAGTTTAGAGATCCAGATTCTGAACTTTAGAATCCTCATCTATAAAAAAGATAAAGGACAAATGCCTACTTTGCAAAATCATTGTGAGAATTAAATGAAGTAAGGATTTTAGAAAAACTTTGATCATCAGTCACATAGTGGCCTCTTAATAAGGAACGATTTTCCTTTATTTTCATTTTCTCAGTGCTAGGCACATCAAGATTATTTTTATGAATATTTATTGATTTACTGTTAAAAGAAATTATAGATGTAATTATAGGAAAAAAATCTGTATAAAAATGGGCAGCGGTTTTGAAAACAGTTACGAAGAATGTGTTTAGTGTTTATTACATGCAAGTCCAAATATACATGTATATGTGTATATATATACATATATATATGTCACATCATCTTTAACAAAACACTATCTAATCCCTCTGCCTTTCCACCAATGAGGAATCAAAAAAATGGCACACACATCTGTGATTGTTACAGATCATCATAGTCCATTAATATGTATTGCATTGCACATATTATATAAAACAGTATTTTTAAACCAGGAGCAACTCTCATTTTGAGGATGTGGTTTCTTCAGCTTAGAGAATAAATGGTTGTCCAAAGTCACACAGTTAAAAAATAGCAGAATGGGAGCTAAAATTCAAATTTGTGAGTCCAAGACTAATATCTTTTCATCTAGTCCACAAATGGAATGTTATTTCATAGCCAGTTTACATTTTCCTCAGACCCATCATGAAAACTCTGGATAGTGCACTAAAAAAATTAAGCAGACAAACAAACAAATAAATAAATAAATAAATAAATAAAAATGATGAGATTAATGTTAGTGTCATTTTAGCAAGGGTTGAAAGTCATTTGGATGTCAGAAATGAAAACCCGCTCAAGCAGCCTTAAAAGGAGATTCTTATTTTAATCACTAGGGGTATCTAATAGAATTATAAGACTAAGAACTAGTCTTGTAATGACGAGACTGAGAAACTAAGAACTAGAAAAGCCAATTCAAACCAAGGAGGCTCTTTTCTCTGTCTTGCTCTTCTCCAGTCTTCACTGCCAAATCGTCTCCTATTTTCTCACTTCTGCTTCTCTCCCCATGTGTGCACATCCTTCTCTAACCCAACTTCCTCATGATTGAAATATGACTTCCTGAATACCTTACACTGCTTCCCAGTTCCAATGCCACCACTTGCTCATTGTCATTCCTGCATACCTATTTCAAACTCTCAGGTAAGAACAACTGGTTGGCTGAGCCCCACCAGTGGAAGGACTTTACTCATGTGTCTATCCTTTCTCAATATAATGGAGTCATGAAAGAAGATAGCTATGTAATGTAATCATGACTGCAATGTGTCACTTCTTTGTATGTGGAGAGGGACAATTTCTCAGAAAAGGAGCAGCCAAAATGTAGCTACTGGAATAACCCTGAGTATTAAAATGATTGCATTATGACATTCATCCAAAAAGAGATGTGAACTCTAACAGTCCTAAGTGGGTGCACCACTCAGATCTCTCTTTGAGAGAGACCCTGGTATCTCAAAGAGATATTTGCATGCCCATGTTTATTGCAACATCATTCACAATAGCCAGCAGGTAGAATCAACCTAAATGTCCATCAATAGATTAATCTATTTATAAAATGTATCATATTATAATATTTTATAATATTATATATTATAAAATAATATATAATATGTATTATAATAATATTTTATAATTTTATATTATAATATTTTATAATATATTTTATAAATAGATTAATGAATTTTATAATGTGGTATAAACATACAATGAAATATTATTTAGCCTAAAAAAAATGAAGTTCTAATGCATGCTACAACATGGATGAATCTTGAGGACAGTCTGCTAAAATGAAATAACTTAATCACAAATAGACATGTACTGCATTAATTCCGCTTACATGAGGTATCTAAAATAGTCAGTCTTAAAAACATAAAATAGAATGGTGGGTCCCAGGGGCTTCCGGGAGGGGAAAAGAAGAAGTTATTCAATAGATAACAAATTTCTGTTTGCAAGACAAAAAAAAAAAAAAAATCCAGAAATCCATTGTACAACAATATGCAGATAGTTAACTGTCCACTTAAAAGTGGTTAAGTTGGTAAAATTTACCTTATTGTGTTTTTTAGAGAGATATAGAAAGACAAAAGATAGCTGTTGGTCACCACCTGTAGGTATCTTCACAATCTGCTTCAGCTTTTAGTGAAGGCCACCCATTTCCCAGCCATGCTCCAGCCAGTGACAGAACACGATGATGTCAGAGGGTTCGCCAATATTGGATGCCTCTCTGGGTCATCTTTGTATCTGAGCTCCCTTTGAGTTGGACAAGACTTTCTCAGAGCTGTCCTACATTCTGAGGTTCTTTCTCTTTTTTCTCATACCTTTCACAGTTGTCAGCCCTACTTCATGGTCTGAACGCTTTCTCTGACTGCTCTTCCTCCCTTCCTCTTATCATTCATAGGCAATATGCCCAACAAATCTCTTGTATATCTACCTCTCTATCTTGGCATCTGCTTCCCAAGGAAACTATCTGTCAAAAATCACTAAAACTGCATACAAACAAGCTCTCCCACATACCCTGAGAGAAAAGATTGTGCACATGCATGCATAGTCATGGGTGAGAACACTACATGAGGAAGTCTCTCTGAAAGTTCATGTGATTCCCCCGTTTTGGGCTCTCCTCTATTCTTATTACATCTTTCATAACTCCATTATCACATTTATCACATTGTCACAGCTGTTTACAAGTCTATAATGCCACTGTGAATGTGCTCCTTGAAGGCTAGGGACTTACCCTTATTTATTTCCGTATTCCCAGCACCTGTCAGGGTGCCTGGCAGGTAGGACATGCTCAGGAAATGTTTGAGATAGGAAAGAAGAAAGGGCAGGAGGGAGAGAGTGGAAGAGGAAGGGTTGAAGGACAGGAACCATTTTCGAAAATGCTTACCCATAGGCTGCATGTATACAGTAATCCACCCCTTCCTGTGGTCTACCCAACAGTTACCAAATACATAGAATGTTCACTATGTGCCATATGAAGAGAGACTGTCTTCACATGACTTACACATGTTGTTGATGCCCTAAGCATCAAAATGCAGGGGCTTTTGATTACACTGTAATCGGTGGTAGCCATCCTCCCCCCACCCCAACACTCTTTGGTCAACAAAGCATCCTGTGTACACTGTGGATTTTGATAGATGTGAGGAAGGGTGAGAGTCATTGCTCAGGAAAATGGGCATTGATGTCACTGATGGTCCTCTAAAGATGATACAGGGAAACATTTGACTTAATGAGCCATTAGTCATTTTCAGGTATAACCTAAGCTTTCTCTTCCTTTATTATGTTGACCTTTCTTGAGGCAAAGATTTATGCTGTGAATATATAACCTGTTTCAAAAATCATCAGTTTATATAAAATGGAGCCACAGTGCCTGGGGAGGCTTACAGATGTGGGGACACAAACATTTCTTCCATTTGGAAGCTTTTACCACATTTAAGTCATTTAAAGCTTTAAAAATAATTGTCCAAAGCATTATAAAACCTTGCAACTTTTTTCAAAAACAAATACTACTAAATATAGTGCAATTTTAGGTCAACTTTTATCATTTGTTTTGCTGACTCATTCTTGCTTTGGGTGGATTTCTGAGTTCCAGAGTGAAGTGACCAGTAAGTGATGGAGAACGTTTCAGCTCGGTGTCCCTTAGCAACCATAATTTCACTTTGCTGTTGCCATAACAACTATAACATGAACATCAAGGTCATCAAGCCCACTGAACCTCTCCCAGGAAGCTGAGTCTCTCACTCTGCAGGCTTCTCTTTTCTATTTGCTCTCATAGGAAATGTTTTATGGAAAATGACGTTTGCTTCTCCCTTCCTCCACTTCATGTTACTTTAGAAAGCAATCTATTTAAATAAACGAGATAATTCATAATAAAGGAGATGCAAAGAACTCATCTCTCGATTAATAGAGCCACTGTTATCTGGCATTAAAAATGTGAAAAATCTTCAAATGGTTCTGTCTTAAAAGAATGAAGAGACAACATTGCAGGGAGAGGATTTCGAAAATCTGAAAGTCTTGAGTTCTAGTGACATTTGTCACGATCTTAGTACTCATGTAGGTCCCCCAGCTTGCAGTTTCTGGAAAAGAGGGGGAAGCCGAACTCCATGATCGCCAAAGTCCTTTTTAGCTCTCACATTTTGTGTATTCACATTTCAATGAATCACATTTTGCAAAGATCCAGCAGAGGGAGGCTTGTCCACTTCACCTGAAAAAAATCAACATCATGGAACAAAGTAAAAGGCTCCTTTTGATACGTGCTTTTGTGCTCATTCCTATGTGTGCGTGGTAGAGTTGGCACTCCAGAAATGTTGAATCATCACAAATAATTATGCGGCAGAGAAACTTTCTCTTCTTTGTGTTCTCTTAAGAATTATAAATAGTCGACATTAAAAATGGCTTTTTGCCTCAGCTCTTCCACAAAAATCAGAGAAATTAGCTAGATATTAGCACTTGGAGGCAGTATAATTTTGTAGCTCTATTAAAGCAGACAAATCTCCCAGCCAAACTGGTTCTACTTTAGGGGAAAGAAGAGTCTACTTAGGCTCCTACAATAATTTATTATCCTTAGCACATTTCAGGTAAACCCCACTTGCCAAGCTTTCCAAGTCATTATTGTTAACTGTTGCCATCTTCTGAAATTCTGTACTGCTAATCACTACTCAATGCAGGTTTCAATGTATATCAGATAAATTTTATTTTAGGACTCGTGCATTGAGCTCATTTAATGAACCGAAAATCTCACCTTTTTTCCCCTTACTTTTTACTGATTTTTGTTGTTGTTGTTGTTGCTGTTGTTGGATAAAAATATATTTAATTACTCGAGAATAGTTTGTATGGTGTTATGCCTTTTTATTTGCCAAAATGTTTATGGCATTGTTATATAGTTTTTCTCTTTTTCCCCTCCCAAAAAACAGAGCTAGCTGGAGTTGATGTTTGAAATCATCTGCCCCCTTGCTGATTCTGCCAATTTGCACTGACATCAAAGTTGTAATGCTTGCTAACCATGGCCTTGTCCCCCAGCCAGCACGTATACCTTGAAGAGCTGCTGATGGAAATATGGCACCAAGAAGGACACTTAAATAGTTGAAAATATTTTTTGGAGGGGGATGGTAAGGAAAGACATTGTAAGAAACAAAGGCTGCTTCCTGGTTGCTCTTATTTTATCAGTGCTTGCTCAGAAGGAAAAGAAAATGACTCTTGGCGAAAGAGGCATGATACCTGGAAACTAGTCAATAATTTCCTCCTGTAGGCATGGAGATCTGAGTAGTGTGTTCTGTAGAATTGGAGGAAGATAACAGATACACAGCAAATGATAAATCCCTTATAAAATACTAATTAGAAACTTATGCCTGGTACACAGTGGGTACTTAATAAATATCCCTAGAACAGATGCATGAATCCCAGTGTCGGTGATTAGCATGTACAGAGTGGAAATAGAATAAAATTGCAACATGGAAGAATTAAATCAAATTCGTCCACTAATGGATGAGCCACATAATTCTAATCCACATTTTTAATTTATATGACATTTTTGGTTTTCAGTTCTCTGACACATATTCTCACTAGCGCTCACAATATCCCCACAAGCAGAAAATTTTCCTACTCCCATTTTATAGAGGAAGAAACTGAAATGGATATTAAATAACTCACTGGAATTATATAGCTAAATGGATATTGAACTGGGGTTTCAGATCTTTTGACTCCCATTCTAGAGGCTTTACACTAAAGTGGAAATTTTTACACAAACTGGATGAATTTAGAATTAGAATTCCTTACCTATCTAATACAGTTAAAGTAAAAGTGAAAAAATTTAACAAAGACATTAGTTAGACTACCTGGTAGCAAGCAAGATATACTAACTGTGATTACCTTCAGCTAGAAGAATTCATTGGAAGGATGTAAATGGCTTAGTACCAATGGACAACTGAAAAGTGGGGTTTAAAAATGGCAAAGGTTCTAGGGGCTGATTTTCTGGAAGTAAGAAGCATAGCAACTCACTCTCTCCAGAAATAGTTTGGTCAGAACATTGCATGGGACACCACTCTTGTCACTGCTATTGCCATCAATGGCCATGAAAATCACTCCAAATATTTTATTTAGGCTTACATCACTACTTCAATATTGAAGTCCCAGGAAAAAAAAAATATCCGATTGGCTGAGCTCAAGTCATACATCTGGCTCCTGGCTCTTTCATAGAGCAGGTAGAGAAGGAATCTGCTTTTCTTTCACTACCCCTCAGTTTCTGTAACAGCAGATGAATGATTACTGATCCAAAAGTGAAAATCGAGTGCTTGCTATTCCAGGTTGTAGATAAATATATTATCCAGGAAAATTTTACTAGAAAGTTAAACCCCAAATGTACAGAGCTCGGTCATCTCCTATCACTTCGACCCTTCTTGGGGTCCCTGGGGAAACACAATGAAAATAAAGGAGCTAATGGGACACATAGCATCCTAGAAAATCTGGTTGACTTTGTGAGATGTTATGGCATCAGAAAAGAAGACATCTTAAGTCCTGCTTAAAGGAGCACTCTTCTACAAAGACTTATGTTGGTAAGCCCTGCTTCACACTGCACTGTCTTTCATTATTGGCCTGCTAGTTCCATGTACTCCTCTTCACCGTAATAAGTCACAGCCCATACCTACAGTAAGGTTCTTATTAGGAAAGAAAAGAGTAAGCTGGCACAGGTAATTTTTGTCTTTTTTTGGAGTTTTCCACAGTGGGCCTCACCTGCAGTTCTAGTGAGTCCTTCAGGTCAATTAGCTCTTCTTTCTAAGGCTGTTTGTACTTCTTAGTTTCATGGATACTTACCAGTTGGTACCAAAGTGAATAACTGCACCCTTTCTTCTTTCTTCTAGACATAGCATCTGAGTTCTGGAGGATGAACAACGCCTCCTCTATCTCAGACCACATGGTCCTTGTGAGGCTGATCACACCCTCTCATGACCAATGCCTGGACAACTCCAATAATCATCCCTCCCTGTAATAATGATTAGTTCAGGAAATGAATATGCTATTAAAGTTGGGCCAGTGATATTCAAGTCTGGGATTTCTGATGAAAGAATCAAGAAAAAGTAAACTTTTTACACTGAGATAATTAAATTGTAAGGATACCATCCTGCAGCTAGTAGCAGTCTATTCACCATAACGTAACAGATTAGCCCAAGCATGAAGATAGCAGAGAGAAGCAGAACTGAGAGATGGGAAAAAGCAGATTTTGATGCTCACAGTTTGAACTCTTGGATGCAGTCATTCTTGCATCCATTCCTGAATCTACACCCAAATTTTCAATTATGTGGGTCGATGAATCTCTTCTCATGATTGAGTCCATTTGAGCTATATTTCTCTCCATGCTTGTTCTTCACAAATGTGTAAACAATAAATCCATCCATTCATTCAGCAAATATTTCTTGAGAGCCAGGTACTCTGATAGGTACTGGAGATACTTTAATATATAAAATAGACATGGACTTAACAGACTGGGAGTGGAAAGACAAATTAGTCAAGGAAACACATAGATAAATATGTTTCAAAAAAAATTTACAACCACTAAGAAAGGAAATATAGAACACCATGAGACTGTAATGAAGGATTATCTGACTACTCCCTGGACATAAAAGAAATTATAAAGTGTCTACAGTCTAGTCGTCTTTAGGAAAGACCAAGGAAAGTGAGGCAGATCAAACCAGGCAGGTAAGGTAGTTTCACCCTAAGTTTCTTTGAGTGTTTCTTTTTTCATAAATTGTGATAAAAACACTTAACATGAGGTTTACCCTCTAAAGCAATTTTTAAGTTCACAATACAGTATAGTTAACTATAGGCACGATATTGTAGAGCAGATCTCTAGAACTTATTCACCTTGCATAACTGAAATTTTATACTCGTTGAAAGCAACCTCTCATTTCCCCTCCCCCATCTCTTGGCAACCACTATTCTATTCTCTGAGTAGTTGAGTTGGACAATTTTAGATACCTCATATAAGTGGAATCACGCAATATTTGTCCTGCTATGATTGTTTTATTTCATTTAGCATTATGTCTTTCAGGTTCATCTCTCACATATGGTACTATTTTTTTTTCAAGGCTAGATAATATTCCACTGTATCTCTATGTCACATTTTCATTATTCATTCATCTTTGATGGGTACTTAGGTTGTTTATACCTTTGGCTATTGTAGAATTATGCTACAATTAATATAGGTGTGTAGACATCTCTTTGAGAACCTAATTTTAATTCTTTTGGTTCTTTTTAAGACTCTTCAACATAGACCATGGATATAGTATTGAGAATAAGAAATTAAAGTCTTCCAGAGCAGGAAAATACAGTCTAAATCAAGAAAATACAGTCTAAACTTCAAATAAAGAAACTTCAGAGATGAAATCCTACATAAATTCAAACCTGGTCAGTCTGTTTTCAATAAAAGACTCCTGAGTACCTTCCCATGATCTCTTATTTCACCAGCATTGAGATAGGCCCAAAAAGAGGCAAAAGGAAAACCGTAAAACACTCCCATTTCCTTTAAGATGCTCACAGTATTTGTACATATAAAAAAATAAGAGTAGTCCATTTATCCAAGGACATAGTTGCATGAAACAAACAAACCAAGTTCAAGAACAGTGATTCTCAGTAGAAGAGATTATTGATATTTGAAAAAGCATTCAGTACCACAGATAGCTAGTAGAGATACATAGAAAACAGTGAAAAGTACTGAAGGAACATGGGTTTTTAAAAGGTCTAGAAATTCTTTACTTAGAGGAGACGTTTGGGACAGGCACAGCAGCAATGGCAGGTAGTACCTTTTCAGTTTGAAGGCTTTGAAGTGGGATGGTCCAGGGTTCAAATCCCAGCACTGTCACACACTAGTTGAAGGAATTAATGGAACTTTTGGGCATGTAGCTTCACTTTTCTGATCATGAGACACCTCTTTTAAACAATAGAAGTATAAACACTGCCTACTTTAGAAAGTAGTTGTGTTGACAAGATAAGATAATTATTGGAAAGAACTTGTATTATCAGATTCCCAATAAATACTAAATAACTCTTAGCTATTATCATCACTATCATTGTTTTTGGCTTTGATGGATAAGAAAGTTGTGGATAGATTTGGTTCTTAAAGATTAACATTGCCCTAATAGTTAATAAAAATAGTTAACTTATTTAGAATATAGATTGCATTCCAGGCATTATGCTAAACTCATAGTACAGCGGGAGTTTCTATCATCAGCTTCAGCTAACATTTGACAGCACTGCAGCACAGAGAAGTTAAGTTACCAGTCTAGGCTCACATAGTTCAGAAGTAACAAAGCAAAGATTGCCCTATACAGTCTGACTCAAAGTCTCCACACTTTACTGCATATAGTGCTGCTCAAGGCAGGTTCTCTGGCCTGTCCAATCCTCAAAACCTCCTGCAGAGTTTTCTTTCAAAACTTTATTTCAAGTGCCCACACTCAACTCTCCCATTTCATAAGCCTGGTGGGAGCCCTAGAAATCAGTATGCTTAAAGCTGTCCAGAGGATTCTGAAGATCAAAAGAATTTAGAAACCCCAGCCTTGGAGGACTTTGACCAGTCAAGTAGGTAACTGTAGCTGCCCTGCCCCATGGCTTTCAGAATAGAGTGTACTATAGCTCTCATCAGTATCAAAGAATTGACATGTAGTACTAACTCATTTGGGACCAGGTATAACTCTACAGGCAGGGATTTATTCCACGTGCTACTTCCCTGCATCAAAGTCAAGAGCTTCCTTTGCCCTGGCTTAAAGGCCACTCAAATATTAATTTCCATTCCATTTTAATCATGGTTTGTAGCATGCACCCACAGTCTTTTAAAATATCTTAAACTTTCTAAACCAACAAAGTCTGAGACCCAGGTCTCCCTCAAGTTACTCCATTCTCTCCCATAATGCTAAGCTTTCTATTAACGACCATCTCTAGTCCCTGGCTCGTGGTCAGGCACCAGCCACTCAAACACCGCCAAGGTAGTGAACATTGTCCACGTGGCTCAGAGCCAAAAGGTCCCACCATGCATTTCCACGTAAGCTCAGAGCAGAGGAGTTACTGCTATGCAGTCTTGCTTGGCACTGACTCATTAAAGTAAAATCTCAATTTGATTTCCTGGGAACATTTAGAATGAACTTTGCTCTTAGAAGGTTGCTCAGTGAAGACTGGAAGTGATTCCTTATGGTCTGTAAAAACTACCAGAACTGAGGACTGTATACATGTAGATGATAGCTCAATACAAACAAAGCTATAACTTTACCATATGATCCTAGCAAGTCATTAAAGAAGTGTAGTACCCATAAATTAATACTTCAGGGTAATATATCCAGCAGCATCCAAAGAAAAGGGGTACCAAGTAAATGTTTAATCCAGGTCAGGAACTTATATGCAGTGTAACCCATTCAGCTGCTAACCTCTTTTCTCCCTTTTTTGGTACGATATATCTCAGCGGTCATTGCTGCTGCCTGAAGCAGCATTAAACCTTATTTAGACAAGTGTTTGAAGCACATTGTTCACACAACAATGGAGAGACACTGAGCAAAAGCTTTGTGCTTTGACTGATGTGTGATATAGCCTATGGTAACATATTATAAAATATTCATTTGAACAATGCATGTAGCTGGAACCCTTATGCAAATATAAACACTAACACCTTCTTCACAATTTTCTCCTTATCTGCTGGTGGTTTTTCTGCACTATTGTTTTTGCTCCATCTTTCTTGATAGAATACTTTTGGGGACTTCCTCCATTGGCATTTATGTGTTTTTAACATAAATTTTTAACGTTGTTAAAGATAGATTTTTAACTCTATTCAAGAAATCTAGAGGCAATGTCCTTTGAAATCCAAATAGCTTTATTTTCTACACAAAGGAGGGTATGAGGGTAAGCAATGTTATTTGGTTGCAATTGACTTCAATTTGTGAAATGGGCCTCTTCAGTATGTATGTGGAAAAGCAGAAAAATAAACTGCCTTTCAGCTCACAACGCCCGTCCTCCCCGCCCCCCCGCCCGCAACCATCACTCTTCTGCCTTGGAATATATATTTAAAACAAACTCTCAGCATGTTAAATACCCCACTCCTGAATTCCAGATGAGCAAGCAAACCATGAAATTAAATGGAAGCAGGTGAACTTGGGGAACATATACTCTAAGATTTTTCTATCGCTATTTCTGGTTTCTCTCCATAAATGTGTCATGTGCCTAAAACTTATACTTTTGTACCATTGGGGAAATTTATTCTCTTTTAGTAACAGTTACTTTCATACTTTTACAATCTATTCTTTTCCCCCATTTTTCTTGGTTAATGGTACATTCAGGAGTCACTTTGCAGAGCCTTTTTAATCCTCAGTGCCGCATTGATTAAACACATCCAAGAGACAGACATCTATTTGAGCGTATCATTTATGATGAAGACATAACACAGCCTATTCTTAACACAGACCCACATATAAAAACTTAAATCAAACTAAGGCATGCATCTCATTCTTCCCTCATCCTTCTGAAGGAGCAGCACACCCTTCTCAGTGGTCACCAAATCATCAATTGAGTGTCACCATCTTCAAAGATGCTGTGAAAATCTTCTGGTTTTTGTTGTTTATCTGTTTGGTCTACTTACAGCCAACAACAGTTTCATGTTGCAGGCAAAGTTGGTCATGGGAGTTAAAAGCAGAATCACAGAGAAAAGAAAAGAAAGCTTAGTGGACAATTGGCGGTAGTTTCCCATGCTTCCTCTCTTTCCTTTCTCAACAATCTTCCATTTGCATTTGGAAATCCACATTGTTCTGGAAAGCTGAGTCCACCCCAAACTTGAGTAGAGGAGCATGTAACCTCAGTTGAACCAATCTATACAATTTATCCTACCGGTCAATAATTGATTGTTTAGGTGTTTAAAAAAAGGATGTGGCTGTAAATGGGACAAGACTCAAAATTAACAGTGAAATAAACAAAATCAAGATTTATTTTTCTATCACATAAATCTTAAGCTGATATTATGATTCTGTTCTTTAGAGGCACCAAGGGCTTGAGCTCCTGCTATGTTGTTGCTCTTCTATTTTTAGAGTCCTACTCTTGTCCACATGACCCCAAAATTACTTAACCTAGGAAATATCACCAGTTTCTTCTTCTTTACTTTATGGGAGAAATACCAAAATTGCACAGAATAATTTCACTCACATTTCATTGGCTAGAACTCAGTCACATGGCCACACTATAAGCAAAAGAAGGTGGAAATACTGTTTTTTTTTTTTTTCTGGCCTATATGTGCCCAGCTAAAATTCTGTCACTAGTAAAGAAGAAGATACTAGATATTAGAGGTCAACCAGGAAGTATTCTCTTCCTGGCATGTGACTTAAAATTATTCCATAGCTTTGTGTTTTGGCTTGGAATTCAGAAAAACAGGTGTATATTCTTCCTCTGGATACATGGTTTGACAGCAGCAATTTTTGCAACCGTAAGGAAACTAATATTAGGATGAAGCTGATAAACAGTAGGGGCAGAGTCAAGCAAATCCCAGAGAAAGGTATCTAGATATCTAATGATACCATAAAAATTTGAATCAAACCATATCTGAAGCTCTATCTATAGACTCTTCACTTATGTCAGCTGGTAAATTTTCTGAAAATATATTTTCTGAGGCAGACTGAATATCCTAAGATATAGAATGAAAAAGTGACAGAGAAAGAGACAGAGAGAAAGACTGAGATAAATACCAAAAGATGCTGGATAGCCATTAACATAAAATCTTGACAAAAGTCACTTTTAGAATCTTGAAGGGTATGAACTATTTAAACAGAGAAGTTGAATATTAACAAAAAAAATAAAACGACCCAAATAAAATGAAAACTTCTTGGAACAAAGAATAGAGACCAAAGAATAGTTGGTATTGAGCAACCAAGAAGTATGTTTTAAATAATCCTTTCAAAACTGCTAGCTTGGATTGAACTTCACTGTCACACCACACACTACTCAACCCCTTTCTATAGAAAAGAGTTTGTTGGGTCAGGTAATGCATTGAATATAAGCCTCAATAGGTTGGCAGTGATTCTAGATCAAAGCCTTGGATAGATTCTTCAACAAATTCTACTGTGGTGGTCAATGTGAGGCTTTGAAAACTCGCTTTGTAACTTACCAAGTATTTTGTTTGTCTCCTTTGACTCTTGGCCCTGAGGACAAGACAAGGCAATTATGATCCTTCTGGCTTTTGTTTTTCCTTAAGATCATCATCAGAAAGTAATTAAGCGAAAATTAGAAATAAAGGAAGATAAAACAGACACAGTTTTTAGGAAACTATAACATGAGTTTCTTTTTTCTATAACCAAAAGTTATCAATATGTTTAAATAAGAAGGAAATTTAAGAGATGAGAAAAAAATCAGATCAAAAATGTTGTGTTCTTCAAAATCACAAATAAATTAGAGTGGGAATTAAAATTCAGATTTACTTGCTATAATAGACGTTCTATCAAAAAGTTCTTCTTTTATTGATTTCTAGACTAAAAAGACATATGCAGTAAGGATAATTATTGACAGAAATATGAAAGCCACAGTTTTTTTTATAACTTAATCAAAGAAGTAACATATTACCCCTTCTGCTGTATGCTCTTGGTCACAAGAATTAAACTTGGAACCTTGTCGAAAGTCACTTCACAAGGGTGTGACTATCATGAGGTCAGAATCAATGGGGGCATTTTTAGAGAGTCTGGTTAACACTAACATTGAGTAAATACCTGGAAGAGTTGAGTTTGAAGTCTTTTAACTTCAGACAAGTCACCTAACTTCTTTAACTTTTAGTCTGCTCAACTATGCACTAAAAAAATTTTTTAACTATCTACGTTGTAGTCATGTTGAAAAGATTTAGACAATGCACATAAACTTCTTTAACTCAGTGCCTGGCTATAAAGTAGCAATACGTGTTAGCTATTATTACTATTATCACTGTTGTTAATGTGTTTGTCATTATCATCTTCATTTTACAGATGAGGAAACTGAGGCGTCACTATTTAAATACTAATGGTCACACCTCTGAAACAGATGATAATTACGTTTACACTTTTTGAATTCAGTACCTTCTTTATTTAATTTTGTTGTCTCATACATACTATGGGAAGAATTAATTAAAGTTTTAAAGATTAATCCAAAGCAGGGATTAGAAAATTAGAATTATATGATGGAATAAAGGCAAAAGAAGACAAAATCTATTTCGCTAGTAATAACAGGGCTGTCAATAGCGCTTTTGGTTTAAAGTAATAGATACTCAACTTCTCCCAGACTCAAACAAGAAATATAAAGGTAGATAATTGCCAGCTTTGATTCTGACAGTTATCTTTTGGCTTTTTGTCTTCATGCTTGTTTCCTCATAGTGAAAGATGACTGCTTTAGCTTCTGGCATCATGTCTACTATGCAAAGAGAGTGAAGGGTGGTGCCCATAGCTGCTTTTTAAGATGCCTTGCTGACTTTCATTTATAACTAATTGGCTAAAATTGTGTCAATGGCTATCCTAATACAAAGATAAGTGGTAAGTTTATAGCTTAAACCAATCATGACGCACCCTCAGACTCAGACACATTACTATCCAAATAAAATATGTGTTCTAATTTGGGAAAAAGGAATGTCTTTGATTTTTTTTAGGCAATCGATGGGTTCTGCCACAGTGAGCAAATTCCCTATCAGAAAAGCATCCCTAAAGCATGGTCATTTGTTGTGCACTTACCACATTAAATCCATTTAAATGAAATACTTCTATGATAACTGAGAAGAGTTACCATAATGTACTAGCTTCTAGGTCAGAGATATAAAAATTGTAGACAAGCCCTGGGGTAAATGTGTACCTGCCCATTGAAAGCACCTCAGTTTGTTTATATTAGGTCTCGGAGAGGCAGATAAGAGAAACTTGGCTTCATCTTGATGAAAGCTCCAAAAGGACACCAACCAAAAAAACCACTTAGGAACTTAACCGCAGTATACTGTGACTGCCTCCACATTTCTAACCTTGCTTCCCTCACCATGTGACTACACTGCCCTGTATTTCTTTTTGTGACAATTCAGGATACCACTTCTTGCTCTCAGTAGGCAGTAACAAGTGTTTTCACTATTTGAAAACACAGATATTATGTTCATCAATGTTTAACACAGAATGAATCACTTTTTTCATTGTTTTTCAAATGTGATTTTTTGTAACCATTTTCCCTTCTTTGTGGGGCCAAAGAGATTACAGAAATACATTCTACAGAGGAAAAGACTCCAAAAGTTAACAAAGTACAAAAAAAAATATGAACCTCATTCTAAGATGATCAAATAAAATCAAAGTCAGAAGACTTTTCAAAATTAATTTAAAGAAAGCAGATAATTTTTAAAAACTCTTACTGTGGATGCCATGAAGCAGTATAGTGTATTAGAAAGAGCAAAGAGCATCAGAATTCTTGAATTCTAAGCCCTTTTTGTCCAACTATAAGCCCTAAGACATGAAGCAATTCATCTATGCTTAGGGTGAGATATTTTCTGCCAACACTCAAAGTGAAATGGTGGTCATGGGTTTGACTAAAATCATGGTATTTTGGGTGAGTATTTTGTATTTAGAAGCCAGTAAAATTGGGGCAGAGAAGCTTATTGACATTTTGGATAGATATGGGATATTAAAGAGATGAGAATTATGAGAAAACGATTATGCCTTTTAAAAATATGAGGATGTAGGAAAAAAAGAGCAGCATGAGCTAAAGAAATAAGTATATTAGGATACATTTAGTCTAGGAAAAAGTTCTTTGATAACCTGAAAACATCTCATTATAAAGTTAGAGATTTAATACTCATAAGTTCATTACAGATAGAATATTTACCATGCTGGAAATAATTAAAAAACATAGTCATGCAATTGACCACTTTATAGCTTCTTTGATTTCTCCAGGTGGTTTGAAAAATTGAATTCTGGAAAGAATTTGAAAACTGGGCATATCAACGCTGACCAGCTAATTGCTGATGAAGAAGAATGAATTACTCTGCCATTATATTAAAGGTGAAAGAGGTGCCAGGGAATAATTCTAACAAAAAAAAAATGGACTGACATGGGATAAAAGCTTGATTGGTGACAGCCATGACTATTAAGATGTTTAGCCTGAGTTCAAAGGGAGGACAAGAGCAACTTTGTGTTTGACAATCTTTAGACAAGGTCACCACCCTCTCTACCAAGTACATGCCAGCTTATTCAGATATGATACTTCATTTCATATATCCTTTCTTCACCCACAAAAGTTTTAAAATGCTATCAGATTTGTTTACCATGACTTGTACCTGGATCTGTCCACCAAGTTTTTCATTGAAGTCATTAATTTGGCCATGGTTAAATTATAAATTTATGGCAGAGCCGCATAGATAGACATTCATCTGGGATTGTAAGTGGTTAGTCGCCTTATGGAACTCATTAATCCCAAAAGCTGATAGAGTTTGAAAATAGAGATAGATTGCAAGCAGGTTTTGATAATGCTTAGATGACAGATCTTTATGGGTTATTAAGAAAAAAGAGGTCTAATAATTATCTATTGAGCCTCTATTAAGGTTGCCACATAAAATAGAGAACACTCAATTAAATTTGTTTCAGATAAAAAATGAAAAATAATTTAGTATAAGTATGTTCCATGCACTATTTGAGACTTACTTATACTATAAAAAAAAAGGTATTGTTTATCTGAAATTTAAATGTAACTATTCATCCTAATTCGTTTGATTGGTTTTCATTGATGTTGTTTGTTCGCTCACTTGCTTGCTTGTTTTTGTTATATCTGGCAACCCTAGTCTCTATTGTTGTAGAGTTGTATCTCATATGGGGTTAGTTTCTCAGTTGGTAAGTAAGGAAAAAAATTGTGTCTTAAAATTATGTAAAACCTCTTAAATCACTCAAAGTCAAGTCTACTTGATTTTATATCATTGAACCATCTCTCAGTGATTTCAGAACAGACCATTTTCCCTCAGTGTTTAAAAGTTCTCTAAGTTGTTAATATTTCCCAAATGCTCCAACATCTATGTCACATACTCATGAATAATATTGTCCATTTACTCATACACATCAGTTCCATATATTCCTTCCTCTGGGAGTTTTCCACCTACTTTGCTCCATTCTGCATTTTCTTTGTAGGTCTGCTACTCAACTGACATTCTGAGTCTTTTCCTTAGCAGCAAATTATCCTGTGTTGGAGTGCCTATTTCTGAATTCCATGTTTGCTTTTGTCGTTGTTATTGTTTATCCAATTGTACATAAGAGCACACCCTCCAGAAGACCCTAAGGAAGGCTACCCTGAAAGTAAATATTTTGAGTGTTTGCAAGTATGACAGTGTCATTTGTCTATCCTTATTTGTGAGACTGAGTAGAATAGCTTGGAAATTATTTTCTAGTGTTACTGTGATGAGGAATCTGATGCTATCCTAACTCCTGATACTCTACATGTTACTTTTTCTCCCCCTTTGAAGCCTTTAGAGCTCACTTTCAACTTTGAGTTTTAAAATACTATAATTTTTTTTAATGTAGGTCCAATCTATGAATGAGATTAGATGCACTAATACAAGGAGACTTGGGTTAGTTTCCTAGGGCCGTTATAACAAAATAGCATGTTAGGTAGCTTAAAGCAACAGAAATTTAGTTTCTCACAGTTTTGGAGGCTAGAAGTCCAGAATCAAAGTATCAAAAAGCTTGATTCCTACTGGAAACTCTGAGGGAGAATCTGTTCCATGCTTCTTTTCTAGCTTCTGGCAGTTGCTAGAAATCCTTGCCATTTCTTGGCTTATAGCTGTATCTTTGCAATTTCTGTCTCTGTTGTCATATGGCCTTCTTCCCTGTGTGTCTCCTCTGTGTCTCCGTATGGCCTTCTTATAAGAACACCAGTCATTGAATTTAGGATCCACTCTAACCCAGTATGACTTCATCGTAGCTTAACTAATTACATCTTCAAAGACTGTCATTCCAAATAAGTTAAAATTCTGATGTTCCAGGTAAACATAAATTTGGAGGAACATTATTTTAACCACAACAGTGATCATAGGTCCTTTGCATTCTTGAACTCACTGCCTCCACTTCCACATGTTTTTAAAATTAATTGATGTTTTCCTTCCCTCTCTTTTCTCTAGTTTTGCTCTCTGAAATTTCTATTATTTGTATCCTAAGCCTCCTGGAATCATCCTCTAACTTCCTCATCTTTTCTCTGTTATCCATTTCTTTCCTTTTCTGTATGCCCTTCTATCAAACTTTAATTTCAGCTTTTTTTCCCCCATATTATTTTCACATTTAATTTTGAAATGTCTTTTCTCTTTCTTAGATATTCTCCCCTCCTTTTTTTTTATAGTCCCTTGTTCTCATATTATAGATGCAATATCTTCTAATATCTCAGAGGATATTGATTACTGAATATTGTTGCCACTACTATTATTATATTTTTTAAAGCTTTCTTTCTATTTCTTCTAGGGAGATGAAAATGTCTTTTTCTGTCTAGTTGAAAGCTTTCCTCAAATGTGTGGCAATCTTTTGCTGTTCATACTAAAAAGTGAGATAATAAAAAAGCAAATTGGAATCTCTGTATATAGGAATGAGGTTGGTTAATGGGAGAGTTGCACTGCAGGATAATGACACAATAAGCCACTTCTCAATTCAATTTCTGCAAAAAATAAATACCCAGTCTTTAGTCAGGGGTGGATAGCAAAGGATAGTGTATGGCTGAGAGGGTGGAACAGGAAATCTGGACTCTAATAGCACCATATATATATTTGCAACCAATCTCTGTTTTTTAAACCCCATTCATCGCCCTTGCCCTTGGTAATAGCCTCTTGGATCAATACAGAGTGAAAAAAATAAGTTACTATTTTTTAGGACTTAGTACGTACCAGGTACTTTTGCCAATTTTAGAACATTCCATTTCTAACAGTAGAGGCTACCATCAATAAAATCTTCTCAAATATTGCTTTTTGAATAATGATAAGAATGACGTGAGATGTCCTACACCATGAGATGTGAAAAGAAAAAATTGGCATTTGCTAATAGTCCATCAAAGCTGCACTGGGAAGTTCTAAAACAGGTATGGGGTGAGGCTGCAGTAATGAATGAAGTTAAGAAATGGCTAAATGGCTAAGGATACAATCCTAGTTAGGAAATAATATTGGTACTGGGCTATAGATAGCTAAGGTCAATGGTGGGGCTGGTATGTGGGAAGAATGAAGACTACCATCCTCAGGATTCTAGTGGTTAAGATCAGGGATTGCAGTTTGAGTCCCAGCTTATATATTTTCTCACCAACTCTGGCTCCAATTTTTATCTCATGCTGAATTCTCCAACACTGCTCTGAATCCCTTCTGTGCTTGTGCTTTTTTGTAAAGTGTCAGGAAAGGTTGAGCACAACTCTAGTCCCTTCACACCACAAAGCATCTAAGATCAAAGATTATATAGATGGGCTCCTCTATGGATGGTTTAGAAAAGTGTGGTGGGACAGTGGTGCAGAAATGAGTACTCACAGCACTTTCACAGAGAGTGACTAAAGATTGGATTTGGGCCATCACTGTTTATTTTTAAATACTCTTAAACTGCCACTAGTTTTTAATTTGTCTCTAGTTAATTTTCTGGCTAGCTCTTTTTTCTCCAGTCCCCTCTGCCTCTTTCTGCAGTGGCTCCTGAGAGTTCTCAGATTCATATTTCATTATGAGCAGAATTTAGTTCTCTTTGTTTCAATTTTCTGTCTTAAGGACCTGTACACAAACCATCATTTTGTTGATAAATGGTCTATTTAACTGATTTAGAAAGAAATGTTTCTGCATCTTAGAAACATATGTGGCTACATGTGTTTTGTTAGTAAAGAATGATTTGTTTTTCTTCATATAGTCATAGAGTGTGGTCGCATTTTCACAAACATGTATGTGTGTATTCACATATGCATTTACATACTTTATATACGTGTGTATATGTTGTGTGTGTATATGTGTTATAAATATACATAAACATATATTATGCACAGAAACATACATGTATAGAGAGCGATAAAGAGAAATTTGGAATAGTATTTACCAAAACTCTAAATAGAGTAATAGAAATTATCTCTGGAAAGTGATATTAAAGAAGAGCTTTTTTCCCCCTACATTTTTACAGGAGTGTATTATTCCAATAATGAGAAAATAAAAGCAAAGCTTTCTCCATTTAGAAAAAAAAATGTAAATTGAGTATGTGTCAGATGAGTAATAAACATAAAATGTCTAACCAGAACCAGAGATAATTTAAGAAGGGAAAAAAAGACATTCGTAATAAAGGGAGGAAGTCATAATCTTTAAAAATTTATTAAACAGAGGATAGAATACCTTATGTAACACACCTATAATAACAGAGAAGAGGTCCTAAATGCATTTCATGAAGCATGAAAAAAATATAGCTAAATGTAATTGAAAAACTAAAATGAAGGAAGTTCATTGTAAGACCTGCAAAATCTACGCAATCTGGAATTGCATTCATATCAAGGAAGTGGGTGGCTCATACTTCCCTTCCTGATTTACCTTTATGGATATCTTTGGTTCTTCTACCATAGTCATACAGCCCAGATTACTTTCTTTGTGGAAATATGTTAAACGAATTAAGTAAATTAGCCAATTTGGTCAATTTTATAGAAAAAATTGTAATTATGTATGCAATCCCACATCCGGTATAGACAAGAGTAAAGGCCCAAATTTCACTGCAGTGGTTACCATATGCTCACTTCATTTTTCCCTTAGCACTCTGAAGTTGGGAAAAAATATGAATTCTAAGAAGTTAGAAATTTTCTCAAAGTATAAAAAAGAAAGAAGAGGAAACAAGTTAAAATTTAAAAAATTCCTGACTCTTAGGTTTTTTTTCTGATTATGAAAGGAAAAGTTATTAAAGATGATTAAAGATGATTCTTTAAAAATTTGATGAGGTGACAATGACAAACAAGGTTATTTGAACTAGCTCTCCCCATGAAAACAAACAAAACAGCTGCATTAAACATTTTTAATCCTTTTAACAGCATCAAAAAGCTGACAAAACAGAAAGGAAATACTAAATAAGTAATAAAAAAGGTAAATGGAAAACTTTATAGTTGTTTTAGCTCTGCAGCCATTTGCCTATTGGGAAGAAATTTAGCTATGTTTTTGGTGGCCTTGTGGGATGAGGAAACAAAAGTTGAACCAGGGGGCCCATTCAGTGTTGTGTGTCTGGTTAACAACTTGCCAGATTCATTAAGCTGAGATCTCAAAAGTCTATAGCATCAGGGAGAGAAAAAACCAGGAATATATCCACCTCCTCCTCTTTGTCCACCCTAATAGTTTTGAGACCTGTACCTCAGCACTGAGCAGAGCAGGAGAAAGGAAAGGAAGGAGGAAACAAAGAGAATTGTCTCTAAGAAGATTAAAATATAGATAGGCTCTCTCAAGGATTTACAGCCCCAATTTTGCAGCACTTAAGTGGTCCAAAAAATATAAACTATAATTTCAACTTAAAACAGTTCTTCAATCATGAAGAACCATTCTCCCCCATGTTTCTAAACACACTTACAAATATTTGTTTACAGGCAGTGAGCGATACACAACCAATACATAAGGAAATAATATAACATGAGTGAGAACCAAGAGAATTAACTGACACCTAAATATTTCAGATATTGTTATTATCAGACATGGATTACTAAAAACTATGTTTCTGTGTTTAATGAAATAAAAGATAAATTTGAAAATAAATGAAGGAAATTATAAAAAGTGTTATATAAGATTTAAAAAAAGAACAAACTTAAACTTGTATAAATAAAAAACACAATAACCAAAATTTAAAACTTAATGTATAAACACTTCCAGTCAAGATGGTAGAGCATGTGCTTGCCTCCTTTCATGACACATCAAAATTACAACCAAACTGCAGAACAACCATCATTGAGAATCACTTGAAGTCTAGCCAAAAAGACGTACTACAACTGGGGACACATAGAAGAAGCCACCTCAAGACTGGTTGGAGTGGCAGAGATGTGAAATGAGCTGGTCCTGCACCTGCATATACTGGTTAAAAATAAGGAGGAATATCTCAGCTGTGGAGCTCTATTCGGAAGGAGTGAGGGGTCCCAGCTCAACACCAGCACAGGGTTCTGGTGTCATGAAGAGAAGTCCTCACAACTTCTGGCTGTGAAAACCAGTGGAGATTGTGCCTGAGTGAGACAGAGGGCTAAGGGAGTCATAGACTTTCCTCTTAAGAGGCTCACACATGGATTTACTCAATGACAGACTCGCTTGCTCTGAGCTCCAGCTCTGGGGCAGCAGCTCAAAAGTTGCCAGGGACATACAAAGAGAAACGGAATTGTCTGGCTTCAGATTGAGGGCTGAAGGGGCAGCTTTCTTCCAGGAAGAACTGCTGGCAGAATCCATTGCTTCTTTGTTGAGCATTCCCTCTTCCAAGATGCAGGGGGCCACCATAACTGAGTCTTCATCAACCTGGCTAACACCATTCACTCTACCTTAATGATTCCCTGAGACTCCACCCCACCCAACTTGTGAGCCCACCTTAGCCACTTCTAGTGGCTTTTTCATACAAATGGCCTGTCTTGGCTCATAATGTGCTCTTTCTTAAAATCTCTCAAAAAATCACAAAACCCAAACAAGCCTTCTCATGCCCTATAACTCTTGCTGACTAGCCCCAAGCCCATCACTAATGGCAGCTAGCTTCGGTTTATAGGTTGAACTCTCAAGGCATATCCAAGCCCAGTGTGGGTGCAGTCATCTGCAGATGGCTTGGTGGCTCATGCCAGGTGACTCCTGAACTTGGCCCCATTCCAGGAAACCCATGGCCAGCGTTCCTAGTGGTCAGCTTCAGACCAAGCTAGAGTACCACCCAGGGACACATCTGAGAATGACACACCCAAAAGGCAGACTGGGCAAGCACTAGAGCCCTGCTAAAGTGAATCCCCCTCTGTAGGGTCAACCCATGCATAACAGCTCCTCCACTGTTGTTGCCAGCCAGTCCTTACAACTAATCAGCCCATGGGTCAATCCCTCCCTTTCACACGCAAACAGCAACCAAAGCTCAACTACAACAGAAGGATGCACCAACCTATACAAGGGATACACCTGGAGAATCTAACTCAGGTGACCATAGAAGCTGTACCACTGGACCCAACAGGATACCTACTACATAAAACCACTCTACTAAGACTGGGAGACATAGCAGCCTTATCTAATATGTAGAAACAAACACAGGGAAGCAGCCATAATGGGGAGACAAAGAAACATGTCCCAAATGAAAGAATAGAACAATGCTTCAGAAAAAGAACTAAGCAAAATGAACATGAACAATCTAGCAGATGCAGAGTTCAAAACACTAGTTATACAAATGTTTGATGAATTTAGGGGAGGAGTAGATGAACTCAGCAAGAACTTTTACAAAGAGATAGAAAACATAAAAATGGAGATAGAAAACATAAAAAAGAATCAGTCAGAAATGAAGAATACAATAATCGAAATGAAGGATACATTAGAAGGAATCAACAGCAGTTAGATAGAGGACCAAATCAGCAATTTAGAAGATAAAGTAGCAGAAAACATCCAATCAGAACAACAACAAGAAAAAAGAATTTTAAAAAAATGATGATAGTTTAAGGGGCCTCTAGAACAACATCAAGCACACCAACATTTGTATGTATCATAGGGGTACCAGAAGGAGAAGAGAGAGAGCAAGGAATCAAAATCTATTTGAAGAAATAATGACAGAAATCTTTCCTAACCTGAAGAAGGAAATAGACATACAAGCCCAATAAGCACAGAAAGTCCCAAACAAGCTGAACCCAAAGAGGCCCACAGCAAAACACATCATAATTAAAATGCTAAAGATTAAAGACAAAAAGAGGATCTTGAAAGCAGCAAGAGAAAAGCAGTTACCTACAAGGGAGCTTCCCTAAGACTGTCAGCTGATTTTTAAACAGAAACTTTGCAGGCCAGAAGCAATGAAATATTCAAAGTGATGAAAAGCAAGATTACTCTACCAGCAAAGCTATTATATGAAATCGAAGGACAGATAAGAGCTTCCTAGGCAAGAAAAAGCTAAAGGAGTCTATTACCACTAAACTTCTTTGAGAAGAAAAATAAAATTTTTTTAAAAGGTAAAAAATATGAATAATAAAATGACAATAACTACACATCTTTAGACAAATATTTTAAATGTAAATGGAATAAATGTTCCAAACAAAAGATAGAGTGGCTGAATGGATAAGAAAACAAAACAAGACCATTACATATGCTGCCTACAAGAGACTCACTTCAGATTGAAAGACGTACAGACTGAAGGGAAAGGGATGGAAAAAAATATTGCATGAAAATGGAAACGAACAAACAAAAAGCTGTGGTAGCAATACTTACACCAGGCAAAATGACTTTAAACCAAAGATAAACAAGAGATAAAGAAAGATCTAGTAATCCTACTTCGGAATATTTATCTGAACAAACCCAAATCATTACTTCAAAAGGACATGTAAATCTATATGTTCATTGCAGCATTATTTACAATAGCCAAGATATGGAAGCAACCTGGGTATCCATCAATGGATAAAAGGGTAAAGAAGAGGTGGTACATATATACAATGGAATATTTTCAGCCATAAAAAATAATGAAATCTTGCCATGTGCAAAAACATGAATGAACCTAGAGGGTATTGTACTAACTAAAATGAGTCAGACAGAGAAAGACAAATGCCATATGATTTCTCTTATATGTGGAATCTAAAGAACAAAATAAACAAACAAAACACAACAAACAAACAAAATGAACAAACAAAACAAACAAACTCATAGATACAGAGAACATTTGATAGTTGCCAGATGGGAGAGGAATTGGAGATTGGGTAAAAAAGGGGAAGGGATTAAGCAGTACAATTTAGTAATTACAAATAGTCATGGGGATGTAAACTATAGCATAAAGAATATAGTCAACAATATTGTAATAACTTTATATGGTGTCAGGTGAGTACTAGATTTATTGGGCGATCACTTTGTAAGTTATATAAATGTCTAATCATTATGTTGTACACCTGAAGCTAATATAATATTGTATGCAAACTATAATTTAAATTTTTAAAAATTATTTTTTAAAATTTAATTTCTAGATTGGGCAGCAGATCACTTAAAATGAGAATATGTGAACTAGAACAGAGTAGGAGGCACCTATCCAGAAAACAGCACATATGAAAAATAACTGGAAAAGAAAGAGAGGCTTAGGTGAGGCCTGGCTTATAACTGGTCTTCAATGAATATTTATTGAATGTTCTTAAAACTGAAGACATTCTTTTTACTGATTTTACTCATGAGATTATTGTCTGGCTTCAGATGTGAGCTGGCTATTCTAGATTGGAACTTGAAAAGGATCCTGGAAAAAGTCTATCAATTTCAAAGGCTGCACCTGGAAAAATCAATATGATTAATAGATATTTACTGAGAGCTTACTAATTGCACAACATTGTGATGAGCATCAGAGTTAAAAATATTTATATTATAACATAAATAATTTTTTTTATTAAAACAAGAAGGGGTTTTGTAAAGGGGAGATGGACATAGTTCTAATCTGATTCTTCTACTTGTTTTCTGTGCAGTTTAAACAATTTATGTAAAGTCTCTCTAGGCTCATTTTCACTATTTGTAAAATGTGGGCAATAGAACCAAAAGGGAACATGCAGAAAGCAATGGCAATGTGCATGGCTTTTGGTAGATGCACAGTAAATGTAAGTATGCTTGCATCATTAAATCATTTTTCAACATACTGGGCTTGGAGAAGCTTACATATAACATTTAATTTCAAATTGTGAATCCATATAATCTCCAAAGTCAATGAAGTACTGAAATCTATCTTTTAGTTTTCACTTGGTTACCTAACAATTTATGGAGAATATTGCTAATGACCTACCCAATATCCATCCCTTCTTCTTCCTAACAAAACCCAAAACGTATTTGTGGCAATAATATGCTGAGCTAATAGTTTATTTCCCGGTCCCTCAGAAGCCAGAGTATCCGCATGCATAACTCTAGCCAATAAGGTATTCATCATGCTGCCACATGAGACTCCTACAAACCCCTTTGACCTTTAGCCCTTCCATCACCTTCATGCCTGGAATGTAGATGCAACTCCTAGGTGTGTGACAGCAGCCTTGTGAGCATGAGAACAAAGCTACACAAAAAGGCAAAGAAGAACACAGAAAGAGCCTGGGTCTTTGCTCATTGGGCTGCCATGTTGATTTAGTACTGCCTACTCCCAGACTACTTCTCATGTGAGACTAACAGACCTCATACTTATTTAAATTTTATATATTTTTTTCATTATAAGCTGTGTTAGCAAGATTCTCCAGAGAAACAGAACCAATAGGATGTATATACATGCATAAAAATAGATAGATAGATGATAGATGATAGATAGATAGATGATAGATAGATAGATAGATAATAGATAGATAGATAGATAGATAGATAGATAGATAGATAGATAGATAGAGATGATAGATATAGAGAGATAGCAAGATGAGTAGATTTATTATAAGAATTGGCTCACATGATTATGGAGCCTGAGATATCACAAGATCTACAGTCAGCACGCTGGAGATTCAGAAGAGTCAATGGCGTAAACTCCAGTCCAAAGCAGATAACCTGGACCCCTAAGAGCCAATGTTTCATTTTAAGTCCAAAGACAGAAAATGACCAAGGTCCCAGCCCAAACAGACAGGAGAAGTTCTCCCTTATTCATGGAAAGGTCAGCCTTTCTGTTCTATTCTAGCCTTCAATTGATTTGATGAAGGCCACCCACATTTTGTAGGGCAATCTGCCTTACTCAATCTACTGATTCAAATATAAATCTTATCCATAAACACACTCATAGGTATACTAAGAATAATGTTTGACCAAATATCTGGGCACCCTGTGGCCCAGTCAGGTTGACACATAAAATTAACCATTACACTAGCAGTCAGACATGATTGCGATACACAACCTCTTCATGGGCATCTGTAAAAGAAAATCCAAGACCTCATTTAAAAATAACCTTTCTTATGAGGTGTACCACTCTCCACAATTTTACATTTAGAAAAGTCCACAAGGAGGGTACTGGAAAATGAACACAAATCTTAAGGGAGTTAAGAACAATCAAGGAAATTGGCTACTGTAGCTTAAAATGTTAACTAATCTTCAAAGAACAGCAGTAGAAAAAGTCTTGGGAATAGGTAGAGAAAACAATGCCTGCCCCTTTCCCAAGGTGTCCTTCATAATTGTTCCCAAAGGAATTATGAAATCTCCGGTGCTCAGTCCAGAAAATTATATATGAGCCACAGGTCCCACCACTGGCCCCAAGAGAGAGAACAGGACCACATACCTCATCAGCATTATAAAAGCTTTTATGATGTGAAATTCAGCATTCTTTTTGATCATTTTCCCTGACACTTTTGAATTTGTATATAATGAGCATGTGAGGCACAAACTTATTTACACATTAAAAGTAATTTCATGAGCCAAAGGAGAGGTCCTCATGTACATGTGACACTTGCTCACTCACTCATTTACTTTTTGGATAAATTACTGAATGCATTCTACGTGTCAGGCTCTGAGGACACAAAATGAGGCACTTTGTAAAGAGGTTTAAGAATTCAATTCTGTCCTCTAGGAGTAAATAATATAATATTAACGCTGACATACATGCATATACCTCATGACACAGAAAAAAATTAATTCAGGACATTCTCAGAAAGTGAAGTGTTTATGTCACAGACAAATTAGCTTAGCATTGAAGTTAATATTTGCAAATAAGAGTAATTGGAAATGTGATGAAATGTATTTCTATGTAAACTTCCATTCTCAGTCTAGCTGAACGACCTTGGGCGAGTTGCAGAGCCTCTGTGAACCTCATTCTCATAAAGAAACATAGATAATATCTAGCATTGAAGATTCTTAGATGATTAAATAACAGCTTATAAAACATATAACACATATAGCACAGTATCCAGCACAGAGTCATTAGCAAATGCGATTAATAGCTGCTCCTACAATTTTGACAATTTTCTGAACAACATTAATCCTACTATTACATACTATGTTCATGTTTAAATTTCACACTTACATTTCTGCTACCAAGAGTCAAGGTCTCTACACTTTATCCTCATCAAGGCAAAATGTTTTATTTGAGCAAATAGTAGGGAGCTGAAAATATAAAAAGAAAAAAAAACAAATTAAGTGATTCTTTTAGATGCTTTTGACAGTGACGAAATTTGCTATGTCTGTTTTATTATCAACAACCACTAGTGTTCTGAAATCCCTCAGTCAGTTAACCTTCTTCTTAAAATGAGTGATTTTGTATTGCTAAACTTTACTTTCTAGGTCCTTCTTTTAATGCGCTCTTATTTCTGTTTAACATGAGACTACTTTTATTCATTTGTTCACTCATTCATTAAAAATACGTTTTGAGCATCTACTAAGAGCCAGGCACTCCTCTGAATTTAACCTGTTAGATAATATCACCAAGATAGACATAGTTCCTAATCCCAGAGGCATTAGTCAAGGCTGCTGTTCTATCCACAGTCCAAAATGTCTTCCAGGTCCTTTTATATCATTTTCTGGCCAATCAGTGTAAGTATCGACTACAGTTCATCAAGGTTGTTTTAATTTCTGCTTCTGTTCTCTAATCCAGTTTCTCAAGTTAGTGGGTCCCAGGATAGACAGAAGTACTGATGCTTAATTTTGTGGTTGGAAACTGTTTGTGTCAAGGTTTGATTGAATAATAAGTCATTCCTTTGACACAAATTAGATCCTAATGCGATGTGATGATGACACATAAAAATGAGGCTTTCTGGTAAATTCTTTAGTTTTCATTGACTTAGCAGGTAGGAGAGATTGAATATCTGCTCAAAGCATATGTTTATCAGGGACATATGCACTAAGATGTGAGCTATCATTTTTCCAAGCAAGATTTTAAACTCCAAGTACTTTCATGTTACAAGACACTAAAGGCACTGAACATTCACTACATGAATTATAGCCATTTACTGTGTGGGGAACCAGTGAGTAATTCTGTGCACATCAAAGATATCGTTACCAAATTTTACGTGTCTTTCTTGACGTTAATGCAGGCCGTGGCTGATCCTCCATGAAAGACTAGTGTAATGTCTTCTTAAATGACCTTTTTTTACCTTATGTAACACTTACAGGCCAAGCATTCAGAAAAACTCTAGCAATATTCTAGAAAGACTTAAAAGTACATTTTTTTTTTTTTAGATACTCATCTTCTCACGCATTGAGAGATAAGATAAACACACTTTCAAAAGTTCAGCAAAACTTGTTCAGAAGTTCAACAAAAACTCCTGGAAAGCTGAAAGGTATCGATTTCTTCCAACCTAGCAGCACTATCCCAGACAAGTGTTTAACAAATGGTGGCACAAGGTCTATACCGATGTCCTTTCTGAGTCGTCTAATTTATACCCAGGGAGTAAGTCACCCAGCAGGGCCTTGCCTCTTTGTTTATTCATCCACTAGCCCATTCACAGTTCTTTCATGATGATAAAGCATATTACTGGTGTCCCGTTGCTGGTTAGCAGGTAGACGTACTCCTGGGTACTCACAGGCTTGGAAATTCTCTGCCTCTCACTTTGCATATCTCACGCTTGACTGTCAGCCTCCACAACAATCTGAGATTGACTTTCTGTCTCCGTGTCTATGCCTACCCCTGATTCTTCCTCCCTCCCTATTTCTTTTGTCACTATGTGAGTCTCCCTCTGTTTGCATGTCTCTCTCTCTGTATTTTCCTCTCTATATGTCTCTCACTCTATCTCTTTTTCTCTCTCCATCTCTCTTTTTCTCTGTTTCTCTGTCTCTGTATGTATGTCAAGTTTTCTCTATCTCTTTCTGTCTGTCTCTGTCTGCCTTTCTCATACATGTGTTATTCTTTCAATCTAATAAATACACACCCACCATCCTATTTTTTTGCAAACATAGAGATAAATCAAGGTTTCTTAATGTAGAATCCACAGATGTCCACAATGGATGTAATATATGTAATTTTCTTCCTATAAGCATTTTTCAGGAGAAAAGTCCATCGCTTTCAACAAGCTTCCCAAAGGAGTTCTCATCATACAGAAAAAAAAAAAAGTTTAATTACAATGTGGTTGTCATTTTCAATAAATTATAAACTTGTCATAAGGTTTTATTTTTTGTCAATATATACTTTATCAACCAAGGAGTACTAATAGGCACACACGCACCATCATATGGAAATTCACAAAACATTTTGACAATTAAAATGGTGCAAATAACTGTTTTAGAGGCTTATAAATTTTGTCTGCAGGGAACTTTTTTTATTTGGCAGTGCTGTTATTTTTCAATTTTTTTCTATAAAATTTGAGAACAATTTATAACATAGTCCAATGAGCTCCATCTCCATAAGTTGTTACCTTCCTAAATATTTCCACAAGAATCTTTTATTATCTAACATAGCTCCTTAAACAGCCCCTCATAGCAAAGGATACAGACATGATGTATTTAGCAAGTAGAATGTTCTGTTCTCTACAATTAGTCCCACAAAGGAGCTGTGCTAGAGAAAAGGTTGAAAAGGTTATATATTGTCTTGTTTCTCAATGGAGGATGAGTTTGCGTGTTTGGCTTCAACAACTCACAAAATAATGAACCATAGAAAATGATCAAGGTTAATTCAACGTAGATACTTCACTTTAAATGCAATTGTCATTTCATTTCCAAAACATTTCTAAAAAGAAATGCTTGCTTGGAAAATGAGTATCTGAGCAAAGGATTGAAAGCAAAAATGGGTTTCTTAGCAAGAATGCTGGCTTCAGGAAGCAACATGAGGCCAAGGATAAATATGTCTTTTAATAAGTCCCACAATGCCCAAAGGGCAAATCTCTCAAACTAGACTTCAGGGCTCCCTAGACTGTAGCACTAATCTTCAGATCTATCCTTATCTCCAATATTTTTCAAAAGCCAAGTAATCTCTTCCTTTTCCTTTTGAACCCAATATTCTAATACCCCTCCATGTCTTTGCTACCATGGCAGACAGAATTTAAGGTGGCTAGCAAGATTTCCAGTGCACCTGGTTTTTACATATTTTTATCATCCTGTGGATTAGTGTGTACTTCCAACCAGTAGGATATGGCAAAGGGGAGGGGACATTATTCCCACGATTATATTACTCTATGTAAAACTCTATATTGCTGGTGATTCATTCTGAAATCTCTCTCTCTCTCTCTCTCTCTCTCTCTCTCTCTCTCTCTCTCTCTCTCTCCATTGCTCAATTTAAAGAAGCAAGCTGCCATAAACTCTCTCTCCAAGGAGATGAATTCTGCTAACAAATTAATGAAACTGTGAAGTGTATCCCATCCCAATTAAGACTCTGATGAGAACCCAGACCTGGTCAATATCTTGATTGCGACCTTGTGAGATAATGAGCAGATGATCCCATCAAGCAGTTCCCAAATTCATGACCCACAGAAACTGTTAGATAATAAATGTGTGTTGTTTTAAGTTGCTAGGTTTATCACACAGCAAAGAAAATTAATGCAAATAGTACTGTGCTGTCTTTGTAGAATGCTCTCACTTCCCTTTTGAAATCCTGTCTGTTCCTCAAGAATCAGATCTAAAATTTCTCCATCTTTTCCTCATCTAAAAGCTGACAATTTATACCAGGGCCTTCTTAGCAATTTGATTTTCAGCCTCTTCCCAACATCCCTTTCCCATCTTGGTGACTCTGGACCTTGTTGTCTTATAGGGATGTCACTGCATGTTTCCACATGAGTCGCCATGACTTCAAATATACATTTATATAATCTGCTCACTCTCCCTGACAGTTCTTCATGGCTTTTATGGTTGTGCTTTCCTGGGACCATCACTCATCCTTTCCCTACCACCCAACTGTCTTCCTTTCTTCACAGCAAATGCAATCCCTATTACCGCCCTGAATTTAGTGAGACCCTAGCTTTAGACTAGTGGCCGGGTTTCTTCCTGGCTCTGAACCTAGGCTGATTTTCCCAGCTGACCTAATCCACTGTCACAAGTTTGAGAGAGGGTGTGGGGGCTTATGAATCTTTCCATTGGTGGGCACAGCTCTCTAATTGAAGCAACAAGTTCTTCACCACTGGTACACTGAAGCAACTTCTGTGACACCAGCCTCTCATCAGGCCCTTGTCCACCTTTTTAAACATTCGACACTCAGATTCAGGAAAAGATGAGCCCATGTTTAAATCCACATCCAGGTCACAATAAATAAATCTCACTTTATTCCACCTGTACCCACTAAATCTGAGGTGAGTATAGAGCTGGCCTTCAGTATCCACAAGATATTATCCAGTGCATATTAGAATGTGTGGGAATATAAATTGAGAATGTCTTTTTGGAGGACATTTTGGAGCATCTATCTAAATATAAGAGTTTATACCTTTGACTAAGAAATTTCACTCTGATTAATATCATAGAAAAAAATCCTCATAGGTACAAAATGACATATGCAAGGCCATTCAGTGGAGCATTGTTTTTAGAGTAAAAACTTGGGAAAATGTGAAAGATGGACAAAATAATTACGGCATATCCATACAGTCATACTCTAAGGTGATATTCAGCTGTTAAAAAGAATGCTGGGACTTCTGCTTTCAGGAAAACTGAATAGACATACTTTTTCCTATTCCTCCTGCTAGCTTAACTAAAATCTCCGGATATTATCTATAAAACAAACATAAGGAAACTGAAAGGCATGAAGAAGGCAGATCAGCTAGGGATCTGCAGTCAAAGGAATGACACAGCAGTAAATGCCCTGGATTTTCTTTTTGTCTTACATATCCCACAACTGGAGCTGAGGAAGTCAGCAACCCAACCTGTATATGAATCTTTGTAACATTCTTAATGTAACATCCTTAATGGCCCCAAACAATAAAGATTTCCTTCAATTGGGTGAAAAGGTAACAAATGGTGGTATGCCCATACTATAGAATACTATTCGGCAGTAAAAAGGAACTATTAGCACATGCAATGTGTATTATGTTGTGAATGTTGTTCACAGAATTATGCTGTGTGAAAAGAGTCAATCCCAAAAGGTTATGTACTGTAATATGCCATTTATACAACATTCTCGAAATCACAAAACTATAGAAATGAAGAACAGATTAGTAGCTTCAGGGTTTAAGGAGGAGTGGGGACAGGAGAAAAGTAAGTGCCATTCTAAGAGGGTCACAAAAGGGATCCTTGTGGTGATGGCAATATTCTATATCTTCAGTGTAACCATGTCGACATTTTGGTTTTGATATTGTACTTTAGTTTTATAAGATGTTACTATTTGATACTTGTGAAAGGGTACACAGAATATCTATATTTTTTCTGCATGTGAATATATAATTATTTCAATATAAAAGGCTTAATTTTTTAAAAGGAAATATAATCTCTAATCTCTCCAAGATGTATTTATTGTTCGAAAAGAAGTAAGTTGTAGAACATTACCTATATTATGATCCAATGCATGTTAACAATATTAACTAAAATTTACAGACCTACTGGGTGGCAGGCACTGTTCCAAGCCCTTTACATACATTTGCTCATTTTGTCTTCACTATAACTTTATGAAGTAGGCACTACTATTATCTTCATTCTACAGAGAAGGAAACTGAAACTCAGAGAAGTCAAATAGCTCAGCCAAGGTCACTTAGTGTAGGGTAGAGTTAGGATGGGAATTCAAGCTCCCTGACTCCAAGAAGGTTCACTCTCAAAACCACCTGCATTTTTCTAGCTATCGGTCTGAAAATTTTTTTTACATACTTATAAGTAGAAAGGGATCTTAATAGATACATATGACCAGTGGTATCCTTGTAAACAGTCTTTGTAGGGAGGAGCTCTGATTTGTAGTCTGCTGATTTCCATAGCACAAATATGGCCAATTTCAAGCTACTAATGTGATTTCCCTAAACATAAGCATTGTTAGAAGCCAGCTCTAGCACATTGTTGTTTGTTGTGTTCCTTTATGTGATATAACAAATCAAAACTACGATGCCCTTGGGGAGGGAAAGGAGGAGTAAGAAATAAAAAAGGATGATTTTTACTTTGTATTAATTAACTGTTTACAAAAAGAACATACACATTGCTCATACATTTTAAAAATTGAAAATAAAAGCAATTTAATCTGTTACCTTAGAACTTAAAATCCTTTATGGCCACAGCCTGTTCCAACGTGTTCCAGTGCTCAAAATACCTCGGTGCTCCAATTACCCCCAGGAAACTCGCCCAGTCCCCTTCTCAGGACACACAATGTCTCTCAATGGTTTGGCCTTGGCCTGGTCCTAGTCTCAACTCTTACTTCTTCCACAAACTCCTGTGCCTCAGACTACTTGCTGTTCACTGTTACTTCACTATGCCTTTATTCATGCCATTTCCTATTCTGGGAATGCCTTTTCCCACTCATTTCCACTGTCAGGCTCCACAGCTGACATAAAACCTCTCCTTGATATGAGTAATTCTTTTTTGCTCATATTTTTTTTTCATTTAGTCCTTGTAGCAACCCTCACGGTGAGAGGATTATTTACTACCCACATTTTACGTGTAAGGAAAATCTAACTAAAAACTCATTCAAGATGTATTAGTTATCTATTGCTGCATCACAAATTACCTCAAAAGTTAGTAACTTAAAACAATATCTTTATCTTTCACAGAATCTATACATCGGAAATCTGGGCACCAGTGAATCTCTGGCCCATATTCTTTCACAAGGCTGTAATAAGTGTGTTCTCTGCAGTCACAGTTACATCTCAAAGCTTGAGTGGAGAAGGGTTCACTTCCAAGCCACTCAGGGTTATTGGCAGAACTAGGTTCCTTGTAGGCTCTTGGACTGAGGGCCTCAGTTCTCCACTGACTGTCAGCTGGAAGCTACATTTGATTTCTTGCCACACGGTCCTCTCCACAGGGCAGCTCACAGCACGACAGCTTGCTTTATAGGAGGGAGCATGCAAGAGGAGAAAGTGCAAGCAAGAAAAGAAGCCACAGTCTTTTAAAACCTCTGCTTGCAATGCTCTTCCCCCACATCTTCACATGCTCTGCTGCCTCACTTTCCTCATGTCTCTGCTCAGAGAGGCTGCCTTCGACCATTACCTCCCTCCACAGCCCTTTTCATTCTCTTACTTTTTTTATCATCTGATATAATTTACACTTTAAGGTTTGTGTATTTGTTCCCTGCTGTCCCTCAGCATCCAGGTCAGTGCCTGCCACATCACAGGCATCCAATAGGCGTTTGTCAAAAGGATGTGTATCACAAGGTGGAGAACACTAATCACATACACAGGCAGATGAAAGATGCTGTAGATCAGTGTAGAAACACTGGAAATGTTGTGCATATCTGTATGCTGCCCCTTGACAGTTGTGTAACACAAACAGCGCCTCCTGGTGGTCGTGCCCTTATGTAATCCTCTCCCTTTGAGTGAGGATGGGACCTAGCAATTTACTTTAACAGATAAAACGTGGTAAACGTGATAAGATAGCACTTCCAAGTGTAGGCATTTGTCAAAAACAGCCTCTCCAAGCAGAGACATGAAGGAAGTGAGGGAGCACGCCAGGTGGAGATGAAGGGGAAGAGAGTTCCGAGCAGGAAGACAGCAAACGCAAAGGCCCTGAGGTGGGGCTACGCCTGATGTGCTTAAAGAATGGAGAGGAGGCCAGGGAGGCATGAGGGTGAAAAAGAGGGGTTTGCAGGGCCTAGCAGACTATAAGAACTTTGGCGTTTAAGTGTGTCAGGAAGCCATTAGAGGGTTAAAAGATTTCTTTTCAAGACCCACTCATATAGTGAGAGACCAAAGTATTTTTTAAGCCTCTTTCTGACCCTCACCACTGTCCTAACTTTGACGATTTTTCTCTTATCTGTTCCAAAGGAAGAATTTACAAATTGTCAGCACGTGACCTAACCACTCAGCAGGATTCGCCATCATGAACCTAATCTCCTTGCACTGAAGCCTTTGCTTCTTTTCTCTTTTTGGCTTCATTTGGGAGGTTGATAAGTTGCCAACAAAACAGCCAAGAAATAGTTTTTTTCCTCTTTCTTTTTCTAAGCAAACCTCCTGATCTTTCTCTGAACAAACACCATCCAGTTTTGTTACACAAACACTAGCCAAACGAAGTCCAAAACCTCGTAAGATGAAACAAAGCTCAGTCATTCAGAGCACCTGTGTAAGCAAACACTCCCACACCATCCAGAGTGCATACGGGGAGTCATATACTTTAGAGGCTTTGTGTCCTGTATCTGTTTCTAGAACTATACTTCATCCTCTCCTTCAGATTTGAAGCTGATCCAAGCTCTGATGATCTACATGGCAAGAGTAAAACTGGGGTTCTCAACCTCTGCTCTGCTGACATTTCAGCCTGCACAGTTCTTTGCTGTGGAGCTGACCTATGCCTTGTTGTATGTTTAATAGCATTCCTGGCCTCTACTCATTAGATGCCAGTAACCCCTTCCCAGTGTGACAGCCAAAATGTCTCCGGACATCACCAGATGTCCCTTGCAGGGCAAAATTGTCCCATTTGAGAACACGATTTCATAAAGACCAGGTGTATCTTTGGTAAAATGGCTAAGTCTCTTTGGCCCTCGAGGTTTACCTAGACAGCGAGGATGATGTCACTCTATGTCACCCTATGTGCCTAAGGGTGATACGATTCTCTGAGAACTCTGTTCAAGATCCATGATATATGAATCTATAATGCTCAATGAAACTGTTACATTCAATTGAGAGTAATCCGATGATGCTCTGAGCTACTCGTTGATACTTTAGGAGGCTCTTTGGCTCTGTTCTAAATGGCCCAATACAATAATGTTTTGGTTACTTCATTATAGCCAATGAGTCTGTTTAAGAGCAGTACTGTGGAATGTAATAGCTACCAGCCATATGTGGCTTTTGAAATTTAAATTTACACTAATGAAAATAAAGTCAAGTACAAATTCAGTTCCTCAATCACATTAGCCATATTTTAAGGACTCAACAGCTCCATGTTGCTGGCAGCTGCCATATTGGCCAGCAGAGGTTTAGAACATTTTCATCACTGCAGAAAGTTCTATTGGCTGGTGCTGTTCTGACTACCTGAAATAATTACTATAATCAATCTGCTGATTTGAGAGACCATCTAAATCAGTTTGTTAAAACTACATACAACAAGAGGAAGTTGAATATCAATTAAGGCCTAAAGAATTCTTTCACGAGATTCTGTGCCTAGGCTGACCTATATTTTATCCCTCAGAATCTTTTCTTCCTTTGTTTTGACTTTTTATTGCTATTCCAAAGTGGTGAATTTGCTTGGATAGATGGCCTGTGGTTAAGTGAGCTGCTACAGTATCATCTCTACCACATAAAAATCACTTCCTTAACTCAGAACTCTATTTTGTCAATCTTAGAAGATAAAGGACACATGGCACAACTGTCAGAAATACAGGAGAGGGATAATTCTCTTTTCGTGTCTGGGGATCAGAAGAGGAGCAAGTGGATAGGAAGTGGACCAATTATAAAGATAGGCGGACCAAACATTACAACATCAGTGGCAGTTGATATTCACAGCATGGGATAAACAAACAGGGGAACATGGTGTACATTTACTACTTACAGATGGAGGATTCTTGACATTGCAAGAATAAAAGGCACATAAACTTGAATGTCTGTCACTCATTTTTTTCAGTGGATCATGGTACCCACGTACTGTTTCATCATTAATCCTTCCCATATATATTACCTCCATTGCTCTTTAAAAAATCCAGCCAAACTACCAGCAGAGGTGGATGGGGGGGGCAAATCTTCTTGGAGGGAAATGTTTTACCTTGCTTGCCCTCAGCTCTCTCCTCTCCTGAGGACAAACAGATCTGTCACTGCACTTCAACACCTGTAACTTGTCACCTTCAGAAACAACTTCATTTTCTCTCTCTTCCTGCTTAATTACACACTGCTTTCAGATTCATCTAAGGAATTGTACCTACAGCTGATTGACAATAAGCCTTGAGATCTCTCAAGGCTAAGATCAGAGGTTGAGTTTGAATGAAATATAAGTACAATCTGACCTAATTTTAACCCTGCTAAATAACTAAAGGAAAAACATTAAACAAGCTTCTTTTAAAAAGAAGCTCAAGATGGTCTTTAAATTTAAGTTACAAGTTATCTATTTTTAAAAAGTGCCATGTTTTATCCCCCTCCTTTTTTCTAATTTGAGGAATACCTTTGCTTTTTTACAGCCAATATGTTCTCATTGTTTTCTAAAGGCCAAATTTTTAACATGGGTACTTTTCACTCTTTAATCTTTGTTTCTTGAACAACAGGATAGTGTCCTAATCTTATTCCACGATGAATTGGTTCTTCCCATATCCGTGCCTCAATTCCATATTTTAGAAAGCTGGTAAGCAAATCTTTGAGGATTCTAAATTGTTCACTTTTTGTGTTCCCCATGGTGCATCACAGAGAATCTGACTATGAATTGGTGTGCAATTCTTGAATGAATATATGAATGAAAGAATGACTGAGTGAATACAGAATAATTCAGTGAAGACTCATCACGGGTGCTTGTCAAATGGCCAGTCTTGTCTTGTGTGTCTTCCCTTCAAGAATGGTCTCAGGTCCTGCAGCTAGAAACACCTTTACCGATGGGACTTGGTTAGTGTGTGAGAGTCCAGGTTGTCCCAGCTCAAGAATAATTGGGAGTAGATGATGGAGAGATACTACGAGAACACTGAGATGTAACGCAACATGTAAACAATAATAAAAACTCAGACATATGCCATATTCCTGAATGGATAAAAAATAAAAGGTAAAGAGCATTCACAATAAGTAGAATGTACCAGAGAACAAAGAAAACCTGAAAGTACCCCTTCAAAGCTGCATGCTGGCACCTGGATGATCTTGTCTGAAGTAGTTCTCAGACACTTCACTGTTGGCTTCTAGACTGTCACAGCGAATGTAGTCAGAGCTCTATTTTAGTGAGTTGCCATGTGAATGCAAATGCCAAAGTGACTGAGTATCAGAGACTCTGGAAAAGTGAACTAGTTGTAGAGGAATGAGTATAGTCTCTGAAGCCGGACTCCTTGCTCTGCCACTTATTAGGTCATACTTGGCCATGAGACCCAGCCAAGTTACTTGATACCTCTGTGTTCCAGTTTTCTTATATGAAAAGTGAGGGTAGTAATTGTAGCTATCTCATGGGGTTGTTATACGGATTGAGTAAGTTGACAAATGTGATGCACTGAGAATAGTGCCAGGCATGCAGTATGTCTCTATCAAAAAGCTGTTGATGCTCTAACAATAATGACAATAGCGACAATGTTAGAAAGGGGTATTTTAGTTGTAGGTTCCCATCCTAGGACACAGCTTATAACATGGACATATCTGGATTGCATTAGTAATCCATATGTCCTATTACAGGTCAAGGGTTCCACTGGACTTCCATATGTGTATCACATGAGAAATGATACTATAGCACAGATGTGCTGTCCATCATGTAAAAAAAAGGGGTGGCAGCAGAATGTAGTGTTTATGAGTCAGACTGGTGTGAGCTTAAACCTCAGCTATATCACTTATCCACGCAGCATGGACAAATTCATCAACCTCGCTTTCTTTCTTCTTCCACAAAATAGAATAAAAGCAATGCCTGTTTTCCTAGTACTGCCGTGAAGATGAAATAAAATATTGCATGTAAGCTTTGTCTTTGTCTTAGTCTTTGGTGAAGAGGAAGTGTTCAATTGAAGGTAACTCTCATAATTTATCCTTTTGGTGAAAACGCCGGCAGCAAACATGGACCTGTTTCTTTGAGTCCATCACAAGACTCTGATTCAAAGAACCCTTGGTTTCTGAGCTGGAAGGGGCCTCCAGGGTCATTCACCCCTGGCTCTTTCTTTGTAGATGAGAAAATCAGAGAGGGAAAGACAGTTGCCCAAGCTTAGCCATCTGGGTAGAGTCAGAACTGGGGTTAGAAGAGAGTTCTGATTTCCTGGCCTGGGGTTCTTTTAGCTGACTCCCTGCATAAACACAGCCATCCTCATTCTCAGGTAGTTTTCCTCGCCATGTCCCATTGTGGCACATGCCATCACTGTCACACCATCATCTCTCAGCACTCGTTGCTCAGTTTATAGCATCTGCTTCTGGGGAACATCTCTGAGGATGTTCAACACTGTCTCCTGGGGACTCCCCCCACCCCCAGGACTGAGCCCCAGTTGCCCCAGAGATAGCTTGTTCACTAACAGGCTTGTGTTGGCTTCCCCCTTTTACCTATCTCACTTCTTCATCATCTTCCCCGTGCTTCCTGGGATCACCTTCCAAATAAACTATTTGTATTCAATGGCTTCTGTTCTCCATTGAATACAAATAGTTTATTTGGTCAGCTTCTGGAGAACAGAACCTAAGACACTAGCAACTAGGATAATTGCTTGAAGAGAGAAAAAATGGAGGGATAAAGTAACAGGAAAAAATTAATACAACACACATTGCTTCTAGAATATACGGATACAATTCGGGTATCACAAAGAGTGGAATCAGAAAGTATGAACTGGTCATTGGGAGCCACATAGGCTTGATAACTTCAGGTTCAAGTATCCTGTCATGTCTCTGAGTAAATGGAAAACTCATTGTACCCCTCTGTGGACAGTCCCACAGCACAACACAGCATCTCTCTCTATAGCAAGTACCCATAATTCTGCCAACCTACAAAATATCCTGTCTTCCTTCTCCCTCACCAAATCACTCTCTCATGTATTGTTCAAAAATAAATTCTAAACTTCAATAAACTCAATTTCTCATTTGCCCTCTCAGCAACATGAGTGGTGACAGAGATCTTTCAGACTGATTCTGGGCTCAAGCTTTAGGGCCAGGAAAGCTACTTCAACTCCAGGCTTCAGAGACACTGCTAAATAGGATAAGCTCTTTCACCATTATGAGCTTCGGTTTTCTCACCTGTAAAATAAAGCCATACTACCTATTTGCTTCAAATATCATTGTGATTGAATAATAAAATGTCTGTAATACACATTCTGGCATATGGAAAATGTTCAACAACCAGCAACAGTAACCAAGCTGTGGCTGTGTTGTTATTATTGTTATATAATGGTCCCATTTGTTCCCACTGTCATGGCCTCCTGAGACTCTTTCCTGGGTGATGGCGCTCTTCAGTGAAGGCTTACAGAATCAAGCCTTCCTTCTCTTTCATCATGAAAGACTTATTTGGAGTCTGACTTTGAGCCACTGAGGGAGGAGAGAAATAAAGAGTTCTCTAAAAATAGAAACATCATGCTAACAGTCCTGAAAGAAAGAAGTCTTGGGAACCAAGAGGCATGGGAAAACAAAACAAAACAAAACAAAACAAGGAAAAAAGCTATTGTGATGAAGTTTAAAGCTTCCTTGCAAAATGATGCATGGCCCTCTGCTTCTAATTCAAATTTCACTGTAGCTTACTGGAAATCTTGAAGAAATGATGTCATTTCTCCTTCATTGTCTTTAAAATCAGAACAAGTCAAACTCACACAGGAAATTCAAAAGAGAGATGAACAGCATGGTATCTGTTTCAAAATGTGCCTATGATAGAGTCGGAATTCCTCTATTTTGCATTGAGAGAAGGAAGTGTTATTTGTAATCACACAGAAGCCAATCTAATACAATGAGCATGCCATAACAAAAAAAAAAACTGACAAACAATTTCTGTCTGAGGGTGGGCCAACTACTGTAACAAATAGACCCCAAAATGTATAGTAGCACAAACACAATGAGGTTTATTTCTTGCTGGTATTACAGGTCTGGGTAAATAAACAGGGTGAAAGGTCATCCTTACCATGCATTCCTTTTGGGCCCTAGGCTGTTGGAGGCACTCCCGTCATCAATACATGACTTACACAAATGCCTGAGAACTGTCTCCATCTGATGCAGCTGGCATGGAAAAACCCTGAAGGTGTGTGTGGGAGGTATTTGGGCCAGTGCCAACGTGGTGCTCATGGCTTCTGCCCACAGTCCACCAACTAGAAGTTAATCTGATGATCTCACAGTATTAGAAAAGAAAAAGATACAAATAATGTGTGGTCAACCATCTCTTCCACAGAAACCTAGATTTAAACTCAAGATCTATGACTTCTAGACCTAGCTACTAAGTAGCAGTAATAAATTAACTCAGTATCTGAGTCAAAATGAACAGCTGAGACTGTTTCTACAACATGGATGGAGAGTGTATGAAAGTCTGCTGGATAAATTTCTCAAACTACACAGCGAGATTCCAGTTTGGCTTCTCTAGCCCTACCCACCAAGTGAGATTCTAAGGTGGCTTCACAGGGTTGTGTCGCTGGTCGAAAATCTTTGGCATTGGTCTCCATCGTAGGTTGCTGATATGCAAATAATATGGCAAGAGCAGATCCCTAAGGTTGCTTCCAGCTCTAACTTTCAACAATTAATACTCATGGGCATAAAAACAATTCAGCAGTTATTCTCCTAACAAGATATCAGTTTTTATAGAAGAGAGTAGAAGCTGTAATCTTCCAGCTTTTCCAGTATGTTCTTTTCTCTGTCTTCTGGTCACAGAACAATAAGATCTGAAGCCAACACTGAATGCAAGCAGAAGCTAGGTCAGAAAAGAGGGAGAAAAATCCCTGTCAAATTATTTGAGATTCTGTATTACATGTGAAGGCAGCAAATGTCGTAACGTCCCAGGATTACAAGTTAATCCTATTTTTTTTAACTTACACTATCTTGAATTGGATTTCTGTAATTAGCAAACAAGAGTATTAACTAATACAAGTTCTTTGGCAAACTAACAAAAGCACAACTTGAACATAAAATAAATTTATTGGAAGGATTTTGAAAGTAATACACAGAGGCAAAGGAAGAATAAAACAACCAGAGAAACTCAGGGAATAGCATCATCAAGTGCTCACTGACTTTCTTTTTGGGATATTGTCAAAATATAACTTGGCCCCAGCAACTTTCCATTTATAAGTACTGTCATTTGGGTTTTCAAATTCCTTGGAGAAAATAATCTAATTGGGCATACTTGGGAAAGACACCTCTATACTTTCACAAGAGTTTCCCAACCTTAGCACTATTGACATTTTGGTCAGGACTCCTCACTGTGGGAACTGCCCTTTGCATTGTAGGGTATTTAGCAGTATTCAAGGCTTCTACCTACTAAATGACAGCAGCACCCACTCCAGACATTGACTAATGTTCCCTGCAGGGCAAAATCATTCATGGCTGACAAACATTGTCTTAGACTGATCTGCAATGATTGGGAGCAGGTAACTCCAGCATGGTCACTGAGAGTTGAGGTAAGCTAGACAGCTATCCCAGTTTGTGTCAACTAAAAAAAGTCTCCCTTGAACTTCAGACTCTTACCCCCAGATACCTTCTGGACATCTCCATCTAGATATAATTAAATAAAAACATGCAACATTTCCTCTTGATACTGCTCCTTCTCTGGTTTGCTATCTTTTTAAAAAAAAAAAAAAAAAATCTTGTATATCATCGTAGTGACACTTTTCTTGTAATTAATGGTTTTCACAAAGAAGTATGAAATTAACATGTCACTGTTTTGATTAACCATCTAATAGAATTTTCATTTAAATCACTTGAAAAGATGAATGATAAACTTTGGGGAAATTAGGTTTAACTTGAAACAAGAATTTTTTCCTACTGAATAGAAAAGATATCCCTGAAATTTTATAGGAATTCTCCACCACACATATTCTTATATTTCAGGTGTACCGCATTACAATTCAACACCTGCATATACTACAAAGCAATCATCACGACAAGTCTAGTTACCATTCATCACCACAGAGTTGACCTCCTTAATACATTTCACCCAACCCCATTCCCCTTCCCCTCTAGTAAACATGAATCTGTTCTCTGTATTTGTAAGTTTGTGTTTTGTTTGTTCATTTGTTTTGCTTCTTTAAATTCCAGGTATGAGTGAAATCATGTGGTATGTCTGACTTATTTCACTTAGCATAATGCCTTCAAGATTCACGCACATTGTTGCAAATGGCAAGATTTCATTCTTTTTATGGTTAAGTAGTCTTCCAGTGTGTGTGTGTGTGTGTGTGTGTGTGTGTGTGTGTGTGTGTGTGTGTGTACACACCATATCTTCTTTATCCAATCATTCATCAATAAATATTTAGGTTGTTTCCATATCTTGGCTGTTGTAAATGATGCTGCAGTAAACATGGGAATGTGGATATCTTTTAGATTTAGTGTTTTCATATTTTTCAGATAGATACCCAGAAATGGGTCGTGTTTACTATCTTGACAAATAGTAAAACTATCTACCCATTCTCCACAAGCTGGTGCATGATTCTCACATCAGCTTCTTCCTGTGTGCCGCTTGACTTCAATGCCTACAAACTCTGCACAGTGTGTCTCACAATCCTCTTTGCACCCCAATTCCCACAGTCTTAGATCTGGCACATGTAATTTTTTGTTGGACTTTGACAATAGCCTGCTGGCAAGGCTCTCTACCATCGCTTTTCTTTGCTATCCATCTTCCAGTCAACAGAATGATCTCCTAAGAATTTTATTTCATCCCGGCACTTTCCTACCCAAAATATTGTGTGCTCTTATTTCTTAAGTGACAAGTTTAAATTTCTGGGATGGTATATAATGTCATTTCTGTCTTGGTTCCGATAATTTTTCTCCATTTTATTTTTCTTTCCTCTCTCTTCCCTATTCTCTCTCTCTCTCTCTCTCTCTCTCTCTCTGTCTCTGTCTGTCTCTCTCTCTCTCTATCTCTGTCTTTCTCTCTGTCTCTCTCTCCCCCTGTCTCTCTCTGTCTCTGTCTCTCTCTCTCTCTCTCTCACACACACAAACACACATCAATATTTCCAAAGATATGCCATGCTTTCGCCATGCCTTTGCCATGCCTTTATACATAATATATTGTTCTTCCTTGAAATACATTTTGCCTCTCCTCCAAATAAACTTCTCATTCTCAAGTATCTCTAGGACATTGTCCCTGACATTATGAGAAAGAGCTACTTATTCTCCTCTCTATGGTTTTGCAAAGCTTTGTGCTCTGTCTACTATAAAACTTCATTAGTGGAGTTGGACGGACCCACAAATTCACAGCTTCTCCAGTCAGTGGTAACATCTACCCGGCACCTAATAGAATACTGGATACCTAGCAGACACACAAAAAAGTTTGGCTAAATGAGTTTGTCCATCGAAAATTTAGGCTATTATTGCAAGAGTAGCATTAAATTTTTAAGTGTATGGGCTCTGGAATCAGAAAGAGCCAAGTTCCCATTCTGGCTTTTCCATAGTTGCTGTGTGGTACTGAACGAGTTATCCTGCCTTTCTACCTTGGCTTCCTCATTTGTCACATGAGGATAGACACACCAAGTTCTGCATAGGATTGTTATGAAGCTCGTTAAATGAGGGTTAAATAAGGTCACCTTTGTTAAGCACTCACCCAGTGCCTTTGCAAGCCCTGAATAAATATGAGCTGCTATTATTCTCACCATCATCACTATCATTATTATCCATTCATACTCTGCTGAAAGGCATTCAGGTCCTCTGTTGAAAAGCTATTACTGACTATAAATTGGAAGAGAGCCAGAAAAAAATACCCAGATTTTAAGGGATGTGGCCTGGTGACATTATCCAACACAAGCTGTGCAGCGGTGCTTTAATAAGGCTCAACACCAGCATAATGTCAGACTGTTCTGAGGCTCACGGCAATGGGGTGTCCCTCATACCACAGTGGGTAGGCCCAGTGGGATGGGAAATCTGGCTTTACTCCCCCAATTATCAAACTGTGGACGAATTACTTCTAGGTCACAGTTTCCTCATCAATAGACACAAAATTATCATATACGCCTCGCAGGGCTATGGGTAACTATAAATTAGACATTTTATTGTCATATCACTTTTTAAAGGTTTAGAACTCAACACAAATGCAGGGGCTGTAGTTTTCCAAAGTCAGTTATAATTGCTCTTCATTAGATGAACAGCAGAACGGGCTGGGCTGAAGGAATTCGACCTCATGCAGGACCAGCGTGCTCAGGAAATCAAGCTAGAAACTTGGTCTATGACTCAAATGATTTGCCACACACAGGCCACACAGTTGACGGGACCCACATTAATGCACACACTAAAATAACACCTTAGATTCTTTAAATAGGAGCATTTCAGAACCCAGGGAGGGAAAGCTTATGACTCAGGATCACAAGGTAGGTAGTGGAAAAAACCTGTTGGAACCCAATCGTGGGCTGACTCTAGATGAAAACATAGCCATTGGGGTTTTCACAGTAAATAGACATTCCATAGTTAAGATTTTCAGTAAAAATAGAAATTGCCCCTACTATGTGTCAGTCACTTTATTAGGCACTATCCAAACTCTAGTCTCAATCTTTCCCCAAATTCTACAATGGCAGGTATTATAAACCCTATTTTGTAGGGGAAATTGAGGCCCAGAGAAATTCAGTGATTTAGCCTGAGTGACACAGCTTGTACATAGTGAAATAAAATCTGAACCAATGCTTTCCTCCAAAGTGTGAATTCTTTCTGCTCCATGAGACAACCTGCCTCATGTTTAATATATACTAACTCCTTGAAATGTTAATTGTCTTCGTTACTTTCTCCTGGACTTGGCTAATTTAAATTTTGCAGCTAACACAACAGCTGCTCTAATGTGATTTAAAGAGCTTTGGGGCTTCTCTCAAGTTGAAGACCACAGCGGGGATTACGAAGAGGAAACAAATGCAGCTTGTCTCCTAAGGAAAAGGTAATTCAGACTACGCAAGCCTAGAGTCAGGCTAGTCTGCAGACAGACTACTTTCCCAGCCAGAGCCATGCAAGGTCAAGGTTCACAGAAAATCCCCAATGAGAGACTAAAGTTCTCAGCCACAAACCAAGAAGGTTGCTAAGAAATTAATTCATTAAGGAACAGGCTTCAGTGTCGCGAAATGCACATAGCTTTTGATAAAGGCAAAAAGGGAAGTCCATAACCAAAAGTTCGAGAACCTCCTTCCAGGAGGAAGTAACTTCCTTCATTTTACAAACTTGATGATGTCCAGCTAAGGGCTCCCTTTGACACCAGTTCTACCTGGTCAAAATAATTTTCATGGTTACAGTGGCTATTTATTCAGCATCAGAAATGAGTAGCGTGTGGGGGGTGCGTGTGTGTGTGCACGCACGCGTGCGTGTGTGTGCACGCACGCGTGTGTGCACTGTGGGAGCAGAAGTGGAATTGAGGATGGAGAAATGGGCAAAGCCCAAAGTGAAAATGTCCAATATTAAATATAGAAATGCCAAGTCTTTGAAAACTAAAATTCGAAGTCATTTTAAGGTACAGAAAAGTCAAGAGGGGAAAGTATATGACTTTTTTTTTTTAAAGCTCATGGCTTTTGCAAGAACAGTTTTATATGAACTTTTTGTTCATATAAAAAAGAGCCAGGAATTCATCTTATCTTTGAATTAGGATAATTGTTTCAAGTCTTCCTTTTTTATTGCCGAGCTGATGCTGAAGGAGACTGGTAATTTTGTCTGGGAGGGAAAAGCTACAGAGAACTCGAGGTAAAGCAAGCAAGTAATCCAATATAGACAGTGGGGTTTGCTAACAGACTGACAGCTCTCATGTGATCTGGCTCCTGGATGCTTAGCATTTCCACCTCACCTGTGTTAGCCCTTTTTGTATGACGAAGGAAGATCAGAGAGGAACAAGAAATAAACATTTTGTCAAGGGGCCAGAGGATCTGGGTTTTAATGGATCTAGAATTTCTAGATAGGAGGGACTTGAAATAAGGCATCGAGAAAGTATGGAAAGTTAGAAGGGGAAAGTTGAGAAATTGTCTTAAAGGTGCATTTGCATAACCAGCACAAAGCTGTTCCTTGGATTGTATGTGTCTGTGCAGTGGTTTAAAGGGGCTGATGGACACTGGGTGGCTTTGCTCTTTACTAGCCTTGTGTGATGTTAGGCAAGTTACTTAGGCTCTCCAAATGTCCAAGATCTAGCACCACTTATTGAAGGATACTATGTGCCAAGTATTTCCCTAAACACTTTGCGTGGTAAACCAGACAAAGCTCCTCCCCTCAAGAAGTTTACATTCAAATGGGGGTGGGAGAGAAAAAACATAACTATATACCCTAATTCTAGACACTGTTGAGCTGGATAAAAGCACAGGAATAGGTGGGGTTAGAAGAGGAAAAAAGATGTGTCCTAAAGCGTGTGTCAAAAGTTTTCTTTGAGAAAAAACAAAAACAAAAAAACAAAAAAACAGTTGAGCAGAGAACTGTGTAGGACAGGGTTTCTCATCCTCGGTACTGCTGGCATTTGGGACTGGATCACTCCTGGTCATGGGGGCTGTCCTGGGTAATATAGGATGTTTAGCAGCATCCCTGGCATCGCCAGTAGCACCTTCCTCAGCTGTGACAATCAAATATGTCTCCAGACATTTACCAGATGTCCTCTGTGATGCAAAATCACCACAGAAGAGGAGGGAGGGAGAGATCAATGCAATTGTTCAAGGCGGAGTCCTCCGGGGAGAAGGAAGAGCAAGTGCAAAGGCACCTAAGGGGTGGAAATAAGCAGGTGGTTTGGAAGAAGGGAAGTCTAGATGGCTCAACTGCTGATGTCAGGGGAAAAAACAAGGTCAAAGATGAAGTCTGAGAAGTAGTGAAAGGCCAGATCCCATGGGGCCTTAGAGATGGTGGGAAGCGGTTTAGAATTTGAGTAGCAGGGAAGATATTGGAAGGTTTGAGTGGGGAAAGAATTTGACCTGATTTTCATTTTGAAAAGATCACTCTGGTTGCTGTGGGGAAAAATGATCCTGGGGGTTAGAACAGAAGCAGTGGGGCCACAGAGACGTTAAGCTGAGGACCATGATAGCAAGAGGAATGTGGAAAAGTTGTCAGATTTAGGTTGCATTTCAATGAAAGAACTGACAGAATTTGATGATGTATGGGATGGGAGAAATCAGAGGAACAGAAGGCAAGAAAGTGCCAGGTTTGAGGTAAACAAGTGGGTGGGGCTGCTGCTATTGAACTGGGCTGGGGAAGACTGGGCAGAAGTAGACTGGGAGAGGAGGCAACCGTGCCAATGTGACATGCTGACTTTGACATGCTTCTCCAGCATTCATATGGGGGCATTGCACAATGCTCAGCACATAGCAAGTGTTTGATTAATGAAGTAAGATGAGGGGGAAAGCAGACACACCTGGAAAATAGAATTATTTGCTTTACAAAGGTTTCTGAACTGTTCATTTAAATTATGCATTTCCCTGCTACATTTTAGTTACGACAACTTGGGAAGAAAATTTTTTTCCATGTCATTTACCCGCATCTTTTTGTTCCTAATATTTTCATGCTAACATGGGGTAGTTGATAGGAGGAATTATTTAAGTATCTGGGATCCATCATCCCAGAGAAGCTTGGTTAATCTTCATGACTCTTCTTTATTTATTTATCAACACAGTAAATCAGTGGCAGAGTTAATTGGAACCAATCTCTTTATAATAATTTTCTCTATGGTTTCTTACATTCCAAAAAAAGTTGCATTCTAGAGAGAAATATTACAGACTCTGAGATGTTGACTACAGAGAAAAGTGATTTTTCAAGGAGTTTAAGGGTGACATTCATATATTCAGAACAAGCTGGGCTCACTGTTGTTGAATAGAGAGATTGCTATTGGTCATTAATTAAATAAACTCTTGCTGTTTCTCTCCATGGAGCATACTTCATGTATGTGTCTTTGTGAAAAGCACCCCCACCCCAGGTGGGTGGCTGCCATTTGGAGCATGTACCTCTGCAACTTCAGGTTTTTGCTTCTTATTTGAAATAGTTGTTTTCTCTGCCCTTGTCTTTTTCATCCATATGGCACCTCTCTTCCAATTATTTTAGATTCTCTAAGACTGGCAAACTTTTTCTATAAAGGGCCAGAATGTTTTTAGTTTAGACATTTGAGGTCATATAGTCTCTGTCAAAATTATACAACTGTATCATTGTGGCACAAAAGCAACCATAGATAATATGTAAACAAATGAGTGTGACTTTATTCCAATAAAATTTTATTTCCCAAAACTGGCCATGAGTGGAATTTGGCTCATGAACTAGTTTGCCAAGCTCTGTTCTGCAGGGTTAATTTCTTTCAGATAACACCCAAGTCATTTGTAGAACGATTTCCATGTATACAATATAGCCCATATTAAGACAATGGCTTGAAATATAGCCTCTAACACTGTTTAAAATCTATAGTAACACAAATAGAAGTATATCTTTTCCTTTCAAGTTTTATGTTATGGACTTAAGCATCTGCAATTCCGATAGAAGAAGTATTTCCATCATATCTGCTATATCTGTTACTACAATGAGGTAATATAACAAATCACTATAAAGCTTCGTAGCTTAAAGCAACAGCCATCTGTCATTTCTCCAAAGTCTATGGATTACCTTGATGGTCCTGCTTATTGGGCCTGGTTTGCTGACCGTGGCTGAGCTTGCTTATGTGTCTGTACTCAGCTTCTGAGTTGGCTAGGACCAGTTGATGAGCTTGACTAAGATGACTTGGGCCTGCTCCACGTGGTCTCTCTTCTTCCAGATTACTACCTAGGACTTGTGCTCATGGTGGGGCTAGAGTTCAAGCATGAGCAGGACCTAATGTGCAGGAAAGCAAGTAAGGTGCGCAAGGCCTATTGAGACCTAGGCTCTAAACTCTCATGCTGTCATTTTCACTGCATTTTTAGGTTAAAGCAAGTCACACAGCTAGCCAAGAATCATACTGACATGGAACTATAAAGTTTCAGGGCAGAGGAATGAACAAAGAGAGACCATTAACTGGAGTCATCAATGTAGCTAGTCTAGCACTGTGGCCACTCCCATATCAGCTTAACACTGACTTGCTTTCTCAGGACTGAAACACTACATAGTATCACTTAAGCAAAGAACAGGTGGGAGAAACCAATTGATGGATTCAGAGTCTTCGAAACCTGTGTTCCAATATATCAAGTTTTTAGACTAGCTGAAAGATGCCATTGCTTATTTCCTTTAACCATGCTTAAGATAAATTTTCAAGGGCGATAGCCATAAATATACTTTCCCCCCAAGTTAAGACTTAACAGAGATATGAAGTCTTAAGAAGTAAAATGGCATGAAAATACTCTAGTAGAATGGGCAAACTAATGGAAAAAAAAGTCCAAAAAAACAAAAGCCTGTCAAGAAACAAAAACACTAAGCACTGTGTTCACCACTTTTGTTCAGACAGTCTTGCAGGCACAGGATGCTTATTTTTGGACCACCTAAGTGGTCTGAACAAAACTCTTCCACCAGGAAAGCACATCAAAAATGTTTCACTCCTTTCCTTGCAAGCTCTATGAAAACTGTATTCATTCAAACCCTTTGGCTGGAAGTAAAAGAAACTGACTTGAGCTAGCTAAAGTTTTTGTTTGTTTGTTTGTTTGTTTGTTTGTTTGTTTTTAAGATTTATAAGGATACAGGTTGTCTCCCAGAACCTGTAGACAGAAATGCCACTGAGCTTCAGGAAGAGACTAGAAAATTAGCCAGGAAGGAAGATAGTCCTCCCATTCTCTTATCTCTCCCTGCTTTATTTTCTCCTCAGACTAGCTTTTTCTGTTACTTAGCCCGTGTGGTAGAAAATATGGGGTGGATGGCTATCCCATTGTTCTTATGTTTTATTTTTCTCATTTGAACTAGAATGTCTAAGTCCTAACTCCATATTCCTGAAAAAGTGAACTTTATTGGTCCACCTTGGGTCAGAGGGCCACTCTGGTCCAATCATGTATGACCAAAGTTAGAGACTATAAACATGATTACCAAGGCCCCAAGTTTTGTGTGTGAACGAAGCACTTAAGGAGTTGTTGGGAGTTGTTTAAGCTTAGCCTCAGCTTTATGAATGAGTTTCAATAAGGAAGAGGGAAAGTAGTCAATCTTGTGATAACATAAAAAGGCATCATTCAAACTCTCCTGATTCTGTGCAGTCCTTCAATAAACTGTAACATTCTTTATGTTCTACTCATAAAGCACAAATGGTTGTTAATATATAACGCACAGAGAAAAGGATACAAGACAGTTTACTTCAGTCTTGGTTTGGGGGCCCTCTCAGAAACAGACCCTGAGTCAAAGATTCAAGAGCAAATAGTTTATTTGGGAGATGATCCCAGAAAATGCCAACACTGGAATGAAAAAATTAGAGGCCAGAAGGAACCAATGAATGGTAAGTTAACAAGCAAGTTACCAGTGCAAGCAACTGGTGCTTAAGCCCACCGGGTAACTCTGAGAAACAGTGTGGTCATGCATCCAGGGCTTTTTAAGCATTAGTTGAGGGCTTGCTGGGGTTGGGTTGTGTAATTCTCTGGCACTGCCAGCCTTCTGCTTATATGGAAAGAACTGGCTCCCTTGGCCAGAGAAAGCTTACAGGCATCAACATTCAGGTTCCGGCCACTGGAAGTCAGCTGGTATGCACTGAAATGGTTGTCTGTCATGACCAAAAAGGGGAGGGGGTGTGATGAATTAGGGAGGGGCCACCCAGGAAGATAAGGAACAAGATCTGACCTACTTCTAAAAAGACCCACACAAGAAGGGCGACAAATATGGAAGCAGTAAGACCAATTAAAAAACTGTTATGTTAGTCCAGGCTCAAAATACTGGTATCTTGAAAGAGTATTACTGGTAATGATGGAGAGAAGTGTTTGACAGCTGGTAAGAGTTATAAGGAAGTCTAGAGGAACTACTAATGGATTAGAAAGTGACAAGGATGACTCCAAGGTGGGTTTGTTCTGTTTGTTTTTATTTTATTAGGAAGGAGATAGCATTTAAGGCCATGCAGCAGCCATGGCACAGGCAAGTGCCATGACATTCTTTCTTTAAGATTGGGTCCCTGGGGCCTCTGGGCCTGGGAGAACTGCTGGAACATTAGGTCAGGGTCTGATTCTGAGGTGCATACTCTGCCATGTCTTTGGCAACGAGTGGCCATCGGAAGCTTTTACAGGGAAGAGCGACATAATCATCTCTGTATAAAGCTATTTTGGCAAATCATGGAAATTAGATTATCAGAGAAAAGAGGATAGATGCAAAGGGGTCTAGTTATAAAGCTAATAAAATCCTGAAGAAACAAGAAGATAAGGGCGGATATGGAGTCAGAAGCATCAGCAAAGAAGTGAGAAGGAAAGATTTGAGAAGCATTTCAGGATTGTAGAGGAGCAGTCGAAAGAGCTGGTTTTCATATGTGGGGCTAGAAAAGAAAGACCAGATTCAAAGAAGACGCTGAGATTTACCACTGAGTTGACAAGAGGGTAATGAATTTCTTCCCTGCTCTAAAGGACATGTAGACAAAGAGGCAGTTCAAAGGAATATCTTTTTCTTCTTCAGGGTTCCATATAAAATGCAGGAGGCTCAGTTATGTTTCTATTTCAGATAAATAACAAACGATTTTTTAGGATAAGTGTGTCCCATATGCTTATACTAAAAAGTTATTCAGTTTATCTGAAATATAAATGTAACAGAGCTTTCTGTATTTTTACTTGTTAAATTTGGCAACCTTACTCCTTGAAAGTGCTGAGTTTGAGGTATCTGTGGGGCACAGGGAGCACATGGAGACATGTTTAATATTGAGGGGAGAGGTCGTGGCTAGAAGTCCACACCTGAGAATCACATGGAAGATGATTCATGTCTTTAGTTCTCACATTTGACTGCATTTGGGAATCACAAAGAGAGCTGTTTAAGAAAACACTATGATCAGAGATTCTTATTTAACTAGTCTATGGTGTAATCTGGACACTAAGATGTTATAAAGCTCCTCCGGGTGATTCTCATATGCAGTGAAGTTTAGAAACCAAGATCTAAGCCATAGAAATAGATGAAATCATCAAAGTAGAAAAGAATGCTCAAGATGATTTCTTGGAGAGCCATCTGTGTCTAAAGGTACATAGGGACAAGACAACAAAGGGAAGGCGGAGTAAGGGCAGAGGGGGAAGAGGAAACAGCAAAGGCAAAGGGGAGAATCAAAGAGGGTGTGGTCAGCTGTGTTCAGTGCTGCAGGACAGAAGAGAAAGAGAGCAGGAAAGTGCCACTGGACATGCCTATTAGGATAGGTGGCCTTTGTGGGCTCGGAGTCACAAGCGGTCAATGTGGAAACCAGATTGCAGGGGTTGAAGAGTATACGAGAGATGAGCAAGGTGAATTCACCAATGGACTTGTTGGTATTCACAGGCAAATCCGTTATCTATTGTCTCTATCTGAAGAACAGAGAAAATGCCACCTTTCCTACTGGACTCTCAAGAGGACAAAAACTGCACAAAGAAAAGGTAGAGTGGCATTTCTTTTAGCTCGAGGTTCTAGAAAGGATACAACACTGATTTTGAACACAATCAGTCTGAGCATCATCACTTCCCAGCTCTGTGTCCATGGTCAAGATAGCGGCCTCTGCGAGCTTCAGTTACTGTATCTATAAATTGGGGATAATTGTACTGATCTCGATAGATGTTGTGAGGATAAATGGAGTATTGAGCCCCCAGAACAGGGCCTGGTATGTTTTGGCTTCAATTTTTTTCCAAACTCCAAAGGGCCATACAGATATAGGATGATGATAATAACAATGATGATGGTATTTATAAGGAAAGAAGGAAGCAAAGTCCAAAGGGATTAAAAGACAGAGTCTACACAGAAAAATAAAGATTTCCCTAACATACATGTAGTTTACTTGGGACATTTTTAGCAGAGTCTTATAATCATGCTTTCCTTTTGGCAGGGGTAGGAGTGGAAGCGGGTAGGAAGGTAGAGGGAAGAGATAATGAATGAGTGAATAAGAGTGAGAGAACACATCATTTCTCTAATCTACCTATTGGTGTTTCAGAGGTAATACCCTGAAGTCTTCCATCACTACTACTAAGGGATTTTAATTTTAATTTCCCTTGGAGATGTTCTCTCTCTCTCTCTCTCTCTCTCTCTCTCTCTCTCTCTCTCTCTCTCTCTCTCTCTCTCTCTCTCTCTCTCTCTCTCTCTCTCTCTCTCTCTCTCTCTCTCTCATCTCACCACTAAAAGAGAATTCAAAAATTGCCATCAAAAATGATTTTGCATTTTTCCACCTATTATTCCTATATCCTTCCTTCCAGTGATCGAACTGGTTAGGTAAGTGAGAAGGCAGGCAGGATCAAAACCATTAGTAATGGCCAAAAAGTGCCTAATTATGATAGTTAGAACTCAACACAAATTTGTTTTATCTTTAAAGCACCTTACAAAACTTAACTAATTAAGCCTCATAACACCTTTTGAAGTATGTATTATTTTTTAACTCAAGGTGAAGCTTCAGTCAGTGGCTGAAATTTAAATCAAAGCCATTTGATAGTGAGAAGTAATACAAATGAATATTCAACCAAGCTTAGGTTGGCTATAGAGATCACAAACTGTTCTCCAAGGATCCTGTGTGTTAGAACTAAGAAATTTAACAGACTGCTTTAGTAGCCATCTAAAAAAATAAAAGAAAATTGTTTACTGATAGCTATGTCAAAGAAACATTCAAATCAGCAATTTTGGAGGAATGCAGACTTATCTAAGAATCACATCTTCTGCAAAATTAAGATGTCAACGTTCTTTGAAATTACTTCCTCAGCTGCAAGGGCCCAGAAAATTTCTATCATTTGACTAAAAGCAGTTTTTTTCAACCATGGCACTATTGATATTTTAGGCTAGGTAATTTTTTGTTGTGGGGGCTGTCCTGTGCATTGTAGAATGTTTAGCAGCATCCCTGGCCTCTACTTATTAGATGTCAGTAAGACACCACCCCTCCCCCTCTCCCAGTGTGACAATCAAAATGTCTCCAGATATTGCCCCTGGATGAGAGACACTGGCTTAAAAGAGAAGTCAAGGTATTTCTCTCCAGTATTGCACACATCCAGAAGGCTCTTGATTTACAAGGGAAAAAAACTTTTTTTTTTTTTCTTCCCTGGGTCTTACTCTTTAATCTCAAGAACAAAGAATTTCAGATTCTCCTATGGCATTAGATGACAGGTGTATGCTCACAGAGAGTTCTTAAAAGATTCACAGAATCCTGAATGTTGCATTTTGGTAATTGGATAATGCAAATGCCCCTGGAAAACTCTGGTTAGTGACTGGAAACTCAGCTGGGGTGTCTGCCTGTGGCCCCTGAGCTTTTTCAGTTTTCCCAGGTTTTCCACTGGCAGTGCTAATTTTCAAGGAAGGCATGCAGCCCACACAGGACATTTCTGGCTTTGCCTCTCCAACTTCACATCCTCAAACGCCAGATTCTCCTACTTTCTTAGCAGGGAGAGAAAAGCCAGAAACTCAGTGGGCTAGTGAGAACGAGTAATTGACATCGGCCTTTTAGAAATCAGTCTCTTGCTTCCGTATCCCTCTCCATCTCCATTCCTTTTCTCTTGCTGTTCCACACTCCCCTAATGTGAAGAAAACCTTAATGTCTTTTAGACCAAACAAACAAAATCATGCTATAGTTAAGCTTAAAAAAATGTAAAGAAATTTATCCCATGGCAGATAAAGGGATTAAATAAAGTGTTGTACATCTATATTATATGTGATGGACTGAATTGTGTGCCTCCCAAATTCAAATGTTGAAACTTTAATCCCCAATGTGACTATATTTGGAGATAGGGCCTTAATGAAGATAATTAAATGAGGTCATAGGAATTGGGCTCTAATCAAAAAAACTGGTGTCCTTGTAAGAAGAGGAGGAGACACCAGGTGTGTTCATGCACAGAGAAGGCCCTGTGAAGACACAGTGAGAAGGCAGCCATCTGCAAGCCCGGAAGAGAGCTCTCACCAGGAACCAACCATGACACCTTGATCTTGAAAATAAATCACTGTTGTTTAAACCTCCCAGTCTATGATATTCTGTTATGGTGGCCTGAGCAGACTAAGACATTAGAATACTATTCAGAAGGCTTTTTAAAAGGGGGAAAAAAGGCACAAGAATACTCACTAACCTGGTAAGATCTACGAGATGTCCTACATGGGAAAAAATAAATAACGCTGTCAAACAATAACTACCTTATTCTGTGTGTGTCTTCTGCAGACCCATAGACAAACACTGTCATCTATGTATATGTACTTTTATGTGTTTGCACAGATGTAGTGATGTGTCTGGGAGAAAAACCCCAGTTTGACAACAGCAACTCTAAGGGAAGACTGGGATCTGGGAGGGCTGTGGTGAAGAAAGACTTTTATTTCATACTTGTTTGGATATTTTTAAACAAAGCTATGGTATTATGTATTAATTATCTCATAAAACAAATGAAAAATTAAGCTATTTTTGGTCCGTTCTACCTGCTTTCCCTAGTCTTTTCAAAGCTGAATCATGTTCTCAGTGATGCCCATAAGCAGCCTCTCCTGAAAGTAGCATAAAACCATAGAGAATATTGAATTCTTTTTTAAAAAAATTAGTTTCAAGTATATAGTACATTGGTTAAACATCTATATAGTTCATAAAATGATCTCCATAATTGCTCCCTCCCTCCCCTGATCTTCCACCTAGCCATCATATTAATGCTAACTGCATTCCTTATGCTGTGCTCCCCATCCCCATGACCATTCGTCAGCTACTAATTTGTACTTCTTTAATGCTTTGCCTCATTCTCACAGTCCCACAACACCCCTCCCTCTGTCAGTCACCAAATTGTCCACTATATTTGCGAATCTGTTTTTGATTAGTTTGTTCTTTTTATTCCTTAGATTCCACATATAGGTGAAATCATATAGTGTTTATCTTTCTCTGACTTAAATACCATCTAAGTCCATCAAAACTATCTTTTTCCATCCCCTTCCTTTTAGTCTGTGTGTGTCTTTTAATCTGAAGTGTCTCTTGTAGGTAACATGTAGGGGTCTTACTTTCCTATCCATTCATTTACTCTATCTTTTGGTTGGAGCACTTAATTCTTTTCCATTTGAAGTACTTATTGATAGGAATGTAGTTGTTACCATTCTTTATTCCTGCTTTTGATACATGTTTTTTTCTTCTTAAAGAAGTCCCTCTAACATTTCCTTTAATTCTGGCTTGGTGGTGATAAATTCCTTTAGCTTATTTTTGTCTGGGAAGCTCTTTATCTGTTCTTCAACTCTTAATGATAGCTCTATGGGACAAAGAAGTCTTGGTTGTAGATCCTAGGTCTTTATCACAGTGAATATTTTTTTGCCAAGCCCTTCTCTACTGTATAGTTTCTTTTGAGAAATCAGTTGCCAGTCTAATGGGTATTCCCTTGTAGGTAACTATCTACTTTTTTCTTGCTGCTTGTAATATTCTTTCTTTGTATTTAACTTTTGGCATTTTAACTATGATGTATCTTGGTGTTGGCCTCTTTGGATCACTGTTTTTTGGGATTCTCTGAGCTTCCTTGGGCTGTATGTCCATTTCCTTCACCAGGTTAGGGAAGTTTTTTATCATTATTTCTTCAACAGCTGTTCAACATCTTGTTTTTTGTCAGGTATGCTGATTAGACGAATATTTAAACCCTTAATAGTATCCCATATGCTCATTAAATTATTTTCATAGTCTTGGCATCTTTTTTCTTGTCATTCTGATTGAATGTCCTTGACTTTCCCATCCTCTAGATAGGGCATTTGATCATCTTCTTTATTCACTTTGTTTATTCCTTTGTTTATTCCATTTAATATACTTCTCATCTCAGATAATGTGTTCATCATTTCAGATTAATCCCTTTTATAATTTCCATTTCCATGGTTTTATGTCTTTATCGAAGTCTTATTAGTGTGGATTTGTGAAATAGGTGTCTAGTGGCACAGTCCTGAGAGGGGTTTAGCTGCAGGCCTAATTTAGCCCAAGCCTGTGTCCCTCCAGGACCACTTGTTAAGATTCAGCAAGCAATTCACAGATGCTGTGCTTATAGTTGCTTCAAAAGGCTGCACCAGAAACCGATACCAGCTGCCTTCAGCATGAGCCTAGATGCTGCTCAGCAAGGAGCACCTAACTTTCTGACGATATAGCTGGATGTGGCTTGGGTGGGTCCGTGAGTTGGAGGAGGCAGGGTTACAGTGAATCATCTGGGCAGAGCGACCTCTGTTATCCAGTTTGATGATGTCAAGACTATGGTGGGGCTGTGTCTGTGCACTGGTATGGTGGAGGGCTCAACAGGGAACAATGGATACCACCAGCACTTCAGTACAGAGGGAGTCTTGCCTTGGCCCCTCACTTCGACAATGTCTCCTTGTAAGTCCCTGGTGCCCCCAGCACACAGCCAAATTGTCACTGGTGCTCAGAGCGAGCAAGTCCGTCATCGCAAAAATCTACTCATGGACGCGGCCCCTTTAAGAGGTGCCCGCTGCTGCTGCTGCTGCTGCTGCTGCTGCTGCTGCTGTCAGAGTCTCTGTTCCACTCAGCGGCTGGAGCTCTGGCAGCCCTGCATCCTCACCCTGTCCTACCTTCTGCTGTTGCAGGGTGATTTCTTGGATTTCTCCCTAGTTGCATGTCTTGTTCATCTAGGTCCTAAGAGATTTTTCCTTACTTTTTGCTCCTTGTTTCCATCACAATTTTGATTCAGTCGCCAGAGGGATGAACAGAGCCTCTATTATCTACACTATTGTTTTCCCCCTCTGTTCACTAGTTTTTTAAATCACAATGCTTTATAAGAAATCTCCATTTGTCAGGGTGTCTTCTTCTTATTCGAGAATATTGAATTTTTTAAATCTAAATTCTATAAATGAACCAGACAATTTCCCAGCATTTGAGTGTAACTTTCCATGATGCCATAGAGAAGGGGCACAAAGAAATAACCCATTACTCAAAATACAAATTAAAATTCATTAATGGGAAAGAAGATTACAACATTTTCATTCTCTAGGCATTTACCCGTGGGATTTTTCTTTACATTCTTTTCAGTGAAATTCAGGAAGAGAGAAAAAAAAATACACTTTTAATAAAAATGAAGAATGAAACAAAAACAATCTAGACAAAACATACTGAAGTAATAAAAATAAACCCCCATGAAATTGATTACTAAAATAAAACTGAAATAAGCTGAGAGGAACAGACATCAGAAGCCAGATTTCATGGGATTCAAACATTGCTCAATAATTTTTCCCATCTATCTACAGAAAATATTTCCCTGTGTTACAAGTTTACAATAAGAATTTCCTGGTAAAAGAAAGAGATTGGCAGCAAAGGCAGTCCCAGACTGTGCTCTATAACTGACATGTTGGCTTTTGTAGGAAGAATAAATAAAATATTTGCTCCTTTGTAAAAAGGAGAACAACACATGATTTTTTCCTTCATGTTTGTGGTTACTCTAGTAGGTTTTAGGATTAGAGATGTAGAATGTGGGCTGTTCTTACTGGTTTTGGTTGTAGGAGTTATTTTAGCATGAGGCAGGTGGGGATTAATTTATAGGAGGTTCCCTATGAATTGCCCCTTTGGGTCTCCCTTTTCTCTCGCAATGGGGGCAGTGGGCCTCTCTCCCCAAGATTCACAGACACATTTCAGGTCTTGCTTCTATTGCTTCCTCCCTTTTTATGCTAGATCTTGTCCCTTGGGTCCTTGCTTCATTCTTGGAATAGGCCATGCAGCCTTTATCCAGGTCTCACTTTCTCCTTGGAAAGCCCTTCCTCCTCCTTGCCCTCTCTTGTAGACATGGACACCAATATCACCTCCATAGCTCTGACTAATTTAACTCAATTATTTAATGTTGACCTGCCTTGTTAGACTCTCACCTTCAGAGAAGTCGTGGTTTTGTGGCCTGTTTGACATTTGAGTGTCCTGGAAACAGTCCTCAGTAAATATTTTCTATATATATTTTCTATATGCTAAATGTAACTTTGATCTAAACTATATTTTCGGGAGATAATAAAAGGAGTTAAAGTCAACTTAGATCTAATTTTCAAAAATAAGTGAAGAACTTGCCTCAAAAAAATTCCTTCTAGAAGGGATGGCTATAAGGAGGTCTGCCAGATTGATGGGTTGGAGAGACAGATGAAATTTTCACTGGTCTTACCACTATCAGCAACCAGGGAGAGAGGGATACCACTAGTTCTGAATTTCATGACTATTTCATATTTATTCTTGAGTTCCCCTGTGTTCCAGAGTTAGGGCTAGTCATACCAGTGGTAGATTCTGCACCACTGGCCTGGATCAATGTTAGAGTTTCTTATGTTAACACAGGAGCTTCTAGGTAAATTGCATTTGTTCCCAGCACTATTTTCCCAAGAATTACACACCCTTTAAATTTTAAGGCATGTATGTTGTTTTGGTCATAGGAATGTCACATTCCACTTATTTAGCCATGACACAATTACTTTTTGGCCTAGTAATTGTCTGCTAAATGTCGTCTGCTAAAAATAGTTGGAGGAGGGGGAGTGACATCATAAATACTTCGAAAGAACTTGTTAGGAAAGAACCTTTTATCCTCATGACTGATAATTGCTAATTATTCCATATTCTCTTTCTCATTAGGTTTTAACATAGCACATGTCCCACTTAATAAAAGCAGTAAAATATTTCTCAAATGAATTTAAGTGAAAGTACTCTGGCTAAACTTTAGATAAATGATAGTGCTTTGATCTCTTCTTGTTAAAAATGTAGAAGTCTCTCAATTATCCTTATTAATGAATAAGTTTAGTGATGACAGGAATATAAAACAGAATTCACAATTGACACATATGTGCCCATTATGTTTATATTTGGCTAATAACTTCTTGGAATCAGAAAACTGTTTAGTTTACTTTGGGAAAGAAATTTCTAATTATCTTTCCTTTGAGCTGCTGAAATATTGGAAATTAAAAAGGCAACCGTAGACAGTATGAAGAAGGGGAAAGAAGTAAAGCGGATCCATTTAATCCTACACAGTTTATGAGGTTAAAGCAGATGAAGAATGTAATGGTTGCCTATTATAATCACACATGACCTTTAAAAAGCCCAGGCCCCACCCCAGACTAATTACATCAGAATCTCTGGGAGGTAGGCCTAGACATCAGCATTTTTAAAGCTTCCAGGCGATTCCAATATATAGCCAAGGCTATGAACTGTTAGTTTCGGGGCTTCGCTGTACTTGGTAACTCTCATCTGACGAGATGTAGGTACACAGCATTCAAGCACTTTGCTAAAACAACTGTTTCCAGTGAAAGCATGCGAAACCTCAGTAATATCAATGTCACCAGAAATAAAAAAGAATGAGTCACAACATAGTCCTTCAAAAGTATTTAAACCAAACTACTCAAGGGTACCCAGTTTTATGTATAAGGTTGTTCACTGTAGCATGTTTTTGTAATCCATAAAGGACTAGTTAACTTAGTGGCGGTCAGCTTCAGGACATGAAACTACTAAGAGAGGGCAAAATACTTCTATTTACTGAGTACCTACTATGTACACTGACTATAAATATGATTCTATTCCAGGAACTTGGAATTCATCAAAGTTCAAGACTTTAAAAATCCTTGCCCCTATGACGCTTATGTTCTAGACAAGGTCAGCTACATAATTTGTGGGACATGGTGCAAATTGAAAAGGTGGTGTTCCTTGTTCAAAATTACTAAAATTTCAAAATGGTAACAGCAGAGCATTAAACCAAGCCCAGGGCCCTTCTGAATGCAGGCCTCATGTGACTGCGCAGGTTGCATGTCTGTAAAGTCAGTCAAGATTCTAGGGAAGGGAAACAAAAAATGATATGAAGGTGAAAGACTAAAACAGAGAAGGAAAATCAAGTTGCAGTTTTAAATAGGGTGGTTGGGATGGGGCATAATGGAAGAGTGAGATTTGACCAAAGAAGTGAGGGAGTCAGCCATTAATATTTGGGAAAGAACTTTCCAGGCAGATAACCAGCTAAAGTAAAGATAACTAGCTAACTACGTAAGGCTGGGAGCATGCCTGGAGTGTAGCTGGAGTAGAACTAGTGAGGAGAGGTCAGAGAGAAAAGCAGAGGCTGGATCACATAAGGCCTTATAGCTGACTGTAAGGACTCTGACCTTTCACTTGACATTTTAAAAGATTCACTCTGGCTGCTGAGTGAAGAATCTATAGGTAGATGGGCAAGGGTAAAGGAAGGGAGAATTGTAAAAAAGCTACTGGAGTAATCCAGGAGAGAGGAGAGAAGGAAAGATAGAGAATGAGACTAAATTTAGAATGTGAGATTACACACACGCATGTGCATGCCCCATACACATACACACACACACACACACACACACACACACACACATACATATTGTAGCATGTGAAATTGCCCATAATATGTAAGGTAAAAGTACAGTGTATAAAATAGTATATACATAACGGTACGTTCTTTTTGTATGAAAACAAAACTCCAAACTATGTATAGTAGCCTTTCTGCAAGATACATTCCAAGACCCCCAATGGATGCCTGAAACTGCAGATAGTACCAAAGCCTATACACACTGTTTTTTCTATATATACCTACCTATGATGAAATTTAATTAATGAATTAGGTGTAGTAAGAGATTAACAATAACAAATAATAATAAAATAGAACAATGATAACAACCTTCTGTAATAAAAGTTACGTGTATGTAGTCTCTTTTCATTTCTTCCACCCACAAATTTAATGCCTTTTCCATCATAACTAAGCACAAATATCTTTTTCCTTCTTCACAATTTCACAAATAGAAGATTCATTCTCACCGTAGATCTTAGTAATCTCAGCATGTGATTTTTCTTCTTAAGTCCAATTTTCACCTTTTCACTGAAAGGGAGCACTTTATGGCTTCTCTTTGGGATATCCCAATTGCTAGCATCACAACTCTTGCGATAAAGTAAAATAAGGATTACTTGAACACAAGTACTGTGATACCCTTGAAGAGGAATTTTCCACTCAAATGGTTAACCTTTGAATCAGCTCTTTCTTCTGCTTCCATACACATAATTGCTGCATAGGCCGAAGGGCAGGGTGACCTCGAGATCAACTGAAGACTCACCCTCCCCTTTGCTTGTTCTGTCTAGATAACAGATGTATCCCCTTTGCTTGTTGGTGGATAAGCCCTATAAAAGTAAAGTTACCCCTGAGCTTGGGGCCCAGATCTTCAGAGCGCTAGCTCTTCTGGGACTGCTGGCATAATAAACCTGAGTTCTCCAATTCTCCAGGTTGTGCTTGGTTTCTCGTTGGTCTGATTTTTCTGCAACACACTGATAGTTGACCTCATCCCCAAGATAGATGGCTACAAAATGATTAACAGGCAGGGAGCATCTACAGCATGGAGATACTGGACAAAGCGATGGTTCATGTGAGATGGCATGAGATTTCATCATGCTACTTAGAACATCATGCAATTTAAAACATGAATTGTTTATTTCTGGAATTTCCCATTTAACATTTTCAGACCATGGTTGACTGAGAGTAACTGCAACTGCAGAAAGTGAAATTGTGGATAAAAGGGGATGACTGTATATATATTTGTATATAAGTAGACAAAGATCTTAAACGTCATAAACCGAACTGTTAACAATTGTTCCTTCTGTGGACTGGGATTGACAAGTAGTAAGGAATAGCATTTCCTTTCATTTTATACTCTCCTGATATACTTAAATATTTTACTATAAGTATAAACTAGTTTATAAAAAACAGCTTTTTAAAGTAGGATATCATAGGAATAGTTCCTCCTTTAACATTCAAACGTGGAGAATATCTGACAAAGGCTAGATAATATTTAATTTGGCTTCTATAGCTTGAGAAAGACATGGTTAATCTAAAAAAAAGTAAAAATAAAATTGCAAGATGTGAAAGCAGGATTTGAAAAAATAGATAGTGAGGTGGAAATTTGTAAACCTAGAGAAAACCAGGTAGAATAGTAAAAAATTGACTCTAATAAAAGGAATCTGGTACACTGCATGTTTTAACAAAGATATAGTGAGGAGGTAGAAGGATTTAGGTTGCAAGGAAAATGAATTTTTGTAATAAGAGGACGACAAACATGGCCTGGGAGCTTTTTAGCTCCGAGGAGTCCTGCCTCATCTAGGATGGCTTTTCTTGATAAGGATTGTGGACTCACACTAGCGCCTAACTGGATTCACTCCCACCCTCCTCTAATCTGCTCTGTGTTGCTCTGAGGCTAGCTTTCTGAAGCTCAGAGATGGGTCCCACCCCTTTTCTGAGCACACACGAAGTTTACTAGGGGCCCTGTTAAGCTCTTCAATGGGCCTTTGTTATTCTATGTCTAAAATTCCGAACAAAGCTGGCCTGACCCTCCATGCTGTAACTCCTTCCATTTTGTACTATGCTCTGTTATGTCTGGGCCCTGGCCTCCCTCTTTCACCTTTTCACCCTCTGCCTTCTGGAATACCCTTCAATCTGGTTAAACCCTCTATTAATTACGTTCATAGGACTCTGCACTCTGCTTGGTATGTGGTTTATATGTATCCATTTGCCTTCCCCCACCAAGCAATTAGCTCTTAAGACCAGGAAGCAGGTGTTTCCAGTCCCACCAAGTACCTGATAGAGTGAGTCTTCAATATGTATTGAAAAAATGAATAATTGAGTAATAAGACTTGCCCATTATGCATGTAGGAATTAGCAGCCTTTCTGAGCTATTTTCTTCAACAATATGATCCTCTGAGATCAGACTTTATTTCCTGAAGGATAAATATACTTAAAAGGACAGTGTTTATTGGTGTGGCATGGAGTTCCAGGCTGTGCCGACCAAGTCGTCCTCGAGGGACATGGCAGTGAAAACTTTTCAGTTAAGTGGAAGGGTGGTAGTGGGGAGCAGTCACATGCAATACTTGAGTATTTACTGTTAACACTACCTTGCTTAAATCCATCTACTTTAAAAAATATCTGGTGCTTTGGATCCAGGGAGAACCTAACGCTTGCTACTGACAAGGAGTACAACGTATAAAGATATCAGTGGGTGACTCTAGTCAAAAAATTTTCATAGAAAGCCCACTCCTACAAAAAACACCCGAAAGGATTGTGTTGAAGAGGGCCAAGTTTTGTCATTTTCCTTCTTCAGGGCATGCAATAACATGTATTCCAAGAGCAGTAGGATCTTTCTCCAATGCTTATGCTGTTGCCTGATTATAAGAAAAACCACCTGGAGGAACTTGAAAGGGGTCCTTCTTTAACAATTAATGCAGATCATCAAAGGTGGTCTCAGACTGCCCATGCGCAGGAAAAATCCCTGAGAGCTATAATTGAGTCACAGTGCATTCCTTTCAGTGTGGCTATTTATGGCAGGCAAAGAACTTATGTGACATAGGGCTTTACAAATTGCTCCAATTGTCAGTTAAGCCAGGGACCATTTCCAGATACCATCTTAAAAAAAAAAAAAAGGTTGTAGAGAAGCGAGCAGTGTTCATAATTACCACGTAGGTAACAAAATGCAGCAAAATAGATGGATTGTAGGAAAGCTTCATATTAAACATAATACCTTTTTGAATGCCCAGTAACTTTAGGTTCTGCAGGAAAACCCTAAGCCATACTGAAGGAAAAATCCAAAAATTATGTGAGGGAAATTGGAATGTCATTATGAACTACATGATCAAATAGGACAGATATTAAATCACTCACTAAGGGGTTAAACTTTTCATCTAGGATGACTCGTTAGGAGTATGTCTCACTCCATATACACCTCTATCTTGAAGAGTTATACTTTGAGACTATTTTTATCTAAACTTTCACAGCACAGCCTTTTGGTTTCATATTTTAGGACACTGGTAAGCGTAATGATACTTGTGAAGTAGCATGAGCCACATTGTAACTTCATAATTAAAATAGAAGCTTTCTTCCCCATTTTAATAGAGTAAGAAAATATTTATTATGATTGAAAAATTAATCAGGATAGTGAAAATAATAGAATACTGATTGCCATATAGAAAATCTTAAAAAAAAAAGGTACCTTTTACTGAGGATTTTTCTAATTGTCAGAGGTGTGCTAAGCACTTTGCAGTTATTCTTACCAACTCTGAGGCATGGCCTTTTAAAGATGAGGAAACAGGCTTAAAAAGAGATTAAGATACTTCCCAAGACTAGTTAGGAAGCGACAAAGCTCTTTGCTTGTTAGGTTTTGCTTTATTACCAGGGCGCCATGCTCTACCATACTGTTCAAACTTTCATGAGCATATGAATTAGCAAGGTATCTTGTTAAACGCACAATCTGACTCAGTAGGTCTAGGGTGGATCTGCAGTGTTGATGAGGCAGCTGGTTGACAGACCACACTTCGAGAAGCAAGGCACTAAACTAATGCAAAGACATAATTCCTTCTCTTTCAACAGAATGGTATATTTCATCGAGCTGGAGCCAGACACTCTCAGTTGATTATTTGACCCTGATACATTTCAGACAACACGGAGACAAGAAAGATATCAATCCAGAAGCAGTAGTGGTTATGGAATGCATACATTTCCATGTATTTTTACAGTAAAAATGCATTAAAAAATCTTTCACAAAAGAAACTTAAAAAATACAAGTAGGGTGTTGAGTTCTCCCCGTGACATTCTTCCAAGCATCAATTGTGTAATGGTTGGGAGAAAAATTCATAAATTGTTTGATTTAATCATACAAAATACTCATCCACCATCTCTCATCAAGACATTTACATGAAGTGGAGGACTAGGGAAGTAGGCTCACAAGAATCAGTCTCCAATTTAAGGTTACAGTAGTTCGGAGAAAACTATCTTTCTGCTTAATGCATAGTCCCTGTACAGTACAATATTTCCAAAGCACATCTGATGTGTGGAATTCAGAAGAAACTGCCACACCAAAAGTCTTCACAGACTGAGACAAGCCCAGGTGGGTAGCAGATAGATTTAAAAAAGTCATGTGTCATCTCTGGCAAGAAAGACATCAATATATTAACTTTAGGATGTACTCCAAAAATCCACCTTGATTTCATTTATTTAAAACTATAGACTGCAATTGAGAGCATTGAGCATTTAATATCACAGATTTTGCTAGAAATAGTGAGAAAATTCCTAGCAGTGGAACCTTAGGAATAAAATCCCCAAGTTGGCTCTTAGGAGATGGGTGAAAAAGAATATCACTATTCAGTTGTATTCTCCCTCAGTGTTACTACTACAGCTCAAAGTACGCTATATATGGAAAACTTTGATAAAAATAGCAGTCGCAGACTTTTCTCTCCTTTTTAGTTATAGAATGTTCATTGTGTCTTTTCTGGGAAAGGAACTTGTTTTGTGAATGTCCACACAACCACAGCTACTCAGTCTAATGTTATGTATAAACCCATAAGTCAAATAAAGCTATGAACAATGTAATATTTATATATGCATAGTGTTTTATAAAAAGATTGGCCCACATACTGCTTTTCATCAATACAGAAACAGCATTAAATCCATAGCACACTGCAAGAAATGAGTGAAGAAGAGAATGCAAACAAATGCTTAATAATTCACAAGCAGGCTCACCATGGAGGATATGATGATATTCAAACCAACTAAAGCTTTAGAGAATTACTTATATAGTCTCCCATTTTAAAACAGCTTTACATACCTGATTTAGTTCACATTAAAATATATCCCAATGAATCAATTCGTTCCATATTCAGAAATATAAACACGTATCACATTCCTCACAGCTAAATTTTTTTGTCATAAATTCTCTTTTATACAAGAAAAAAGGCAACAGTTGCTTTTTTTTTTTTTAAACAGGCTCTATTAATTACAATTTTAACTCTGTACACACAATGATTGGCTGGTTTTCTCCGTTTTTTTTCCTTTTTTTTTTAAAGCAGTACCATGAGAACAACAGTGATTGACTTGCAAAGTTTTATGACTGTACGGAAAATGGAAAATAGTACTACAGAAATATACAATGCATTGTAAGCAATGGTTTGCTGTAGTGATCCAACAGGTACGAGCAAACATTTTGGCTCAGCTAGGCAGTAATCCATTTCAACCACATCACGGGGCTATAGCCGACCCAACCACACCTTCCATGGGATCACAAAATGATAGGTTTTCAAAAAAGAAAAATCATTATGTTTCGCTCTGCTGTTCAAAAATTCAAAGGACAGGGTCATGAGGGCAGAGTTTGTCAACCAGATCTGAAACCGCTGGGCTTGTGTCCTTTTTTCCCTTTCACATACTGGAGACTGTTGTTATGGTTTTAAAGGGAAATCAGCATTCCTAAGAATAAGCACCTCCAACCCTCACTTCTTTAAATATCAACAGAGAGGTAACTTCCACCAAGGCTCATTCCCTCCTCCCCAATTTGGCAAAAGGCAACCATTGGCTTATGCTAAAAAGGGGAAACATACTTTCTGTATCAGGGACTTTTGTAACTCCTTCACACTGGATATATTATCCCCTACTCTCTCAACTACTCAGTCTCAAATCAGACAACGCAACACAAAAGAAGGTATTTGTTGTCCATTCCTTCTAGTAGTTGAGCAAAGCTGTGATGGCACTGCCTTAATGAGCTCTTAATAGATGTTAGTAATGCTAATGAACCTGCCCATCTGTGCTCTGGCTGCTTTTGGGTAATGGCGGCCAACCTTCTCCTCTCTGTGCCTTTGTATGGCCAGGAAGAGTACAAACTATGACTCAAAAACATAACATTTCTTTGTGCTGTATAGGTTAGCTATAAATATCCTTCATTTGCAATAGTAGTCTCTTCATACAGTTTGCTTGATTTTAAAATCACCAGCAATCCTAATCCACCCCAAAGAGTCCTCAGCTTTTACAAATATAACTTTTGCCTTTTTTTAAAGAAAAACTCCTAACTACATTATAGCACTACATCATTACATAAGTCTATATCAAATTAATTAAATGTAGTCAATAATTTCCCTTACTTACAGAAAATAATCAACAGCCCTATTTAACCAGGAGAGAAAAAGATTGCCCAAAATAAGGGAACAATTCTTGACAAGTCTACAGTTTATGTAGAAACAAAATTTATATCCCTTTGGGGCAGCATTTGGCAAATAATTTCCAAAAAAGTATGCATTTAAAAATACTTTCTGTAATATTATACATCAGGCACAACACTTTTCATATATATTTTTTTCTTATAAGATTTCAAATGCATAAAGTGTTTGTTGCTATTTATAGGATCATCAGGTGTCAGATGCTTTATTAGGTAAGAAACTAAATTATTTCAGGTTTGTGACCTTCCTCTTAGAACCTTTAACACGGTAAAGGCTGGAATGCGTCTCAGAACTCAGATACTGAGGTCGGTGCTACATTCTTTGTAAGGTCGCCTTCTCTGCTCTGGGGGATGTCTGGAACTTCTGCCGGCATCCTGTTTCAGACTCATCTCTTCCCTTTCTCGGTGGCTGACTTTGTCCTCTCTGTTCCTTTTCTCAAGTGACCGCTCTCTCCTCCGCTCGGGGGACCTTGCTCGCCTCCGGTCGGTCGATTTTGCTCTCCTTTCGGGCGAGCTCCCTCTTCTTCGTTCAGGAGATCTTCTCTGATCCAAGAGTCTTTCGAGAGACCTCCTCCGACGGCTGGGCGAGCTGTCCCTTCTGCGGGTCGGCGACCGCTCTCGCCTCCTCTCGGGAGAACTCTCTCTTTTTTTCTCATGCTTCTCCCTCCTCTCCAAAGTGTTGTCAGCGCTCCGGGTGCCTTCCCTCCGCTTCTCGGGAGACCTTCTCTTGGGGCCATTGGTCACCATCCGCTCAGGTTGTGCTTCTCTTCGCCCCTCTGGTGCCCGGTCCTTGGGTCGGCAAGCCCCACTGTCCGGTTTTCTAGAAGTTCCGTTCCATGTGTGATGTTCATTGGATTGTCTGCTATACTCTCTGCTGCCTTTGGAATCTCTCACGTGTGCCCGCTTTTCCCCATGTGGTGATGATTTGTGAAAATCGGGTGGGTAACTGGACTCCAGGGACGGGTGCGGCCGGCGGTCGGCGGGCCCGGACCTCATTTCCGGAAGCCCTTGTGCACCGGCGCAGGGGCCGTTCCGGTCGCTGCCGGGGTCTGCGAGGAAAGGAGAGGAGAGCGGCGGTCAGTGAGTAGGAAGGACCTTTGGCTCCTGTCCCCACTCCCACACGTGAGCTCTCATTAGTCACAACAAATACACAGTTAAAGCAGTCAGATTGAAGCCACCTGGGTCTTGGATAAGTATAACTGCAGCTAGGTAGGGTTAAAAACTAGTGTTTGTGGCTTTCAGGGTCTGGCCTACTGTTCTCTACACTCAAGGCATAGATCATTAAAGAACTTATAACAGTCACAATTTTACTCTATAAAGGCATGACCTCAAGTCTGTCTAGAAGTATCAGAACTTCCCCCACTTTATCCCTTTTCCCACTCACCAACCCTTCTCCCTTTCCCACCCCTCTCATGCACCCGTGAAAGAAAATATTCTTTCTTTTGAAGAATACTTGTGTTTTAATTTAAAAATAATCTGCCCTATTGACCTGGAATGAGGGAACTTTCTGGGGGAATGGAAATAGTCTATGTTTTGATCTGGGTGGTAATTAAATGTGTGCACACAGAAGTTAAAACAAAAACAAAAAAAACCTCACTGCACTCTATACTTAGGCTTTGTGCATTTTACTGTATGCAAAGTATATTTCTATTAAAAAAATAATCCAGGGTGGTGGGCAAAGGAGATTATGGAGGCAACATGGCCAGATGTCAATGACTACAAATGTGACATGAATGTGAGTGTCCAGGAGACATTCTCTTTGCCTTTGTGCATGTTATCCAACTATTTTCTCTACTTTTGTATAAGATTAAGAAACTGTTTTTAAAATGTGGAGTCTCCTGACAGATAAAAGGGAGTGGAAGGGAGGTTGTCAGGTACACAGTTGACATCAGGAGTTCAGATTGTCTCTGAGTTTAGAGGCACTTTTATTTATGCTGTACAAAGCAGCCATAATTACATCTATGAGCCATGGAGTCATTGGACTGCTTCTTACCACATCAAGACATCTATAGATTTAAAAGCAGGGCAACACACGAGGCTCCTATTTATTATTAAATTATTTAAAATAACACCGAAGATGTTTTAGGTAATGTCTCAAATTTATGAGAACTCTTTTTAAAGCAGGAGTGTTTCATTACAACTCAATCCAACAAGTCATACACATTATATAATTTTAGGCAAGACCAAGAAATGGTGTGTTGCAGTGTGGAGGGAAAACTAGGGAGATAGCCACAGAGATGAAGTGGATGCTCTTTAAGGATCTTTCATGAGGCAACAAGCAACTGTTTCATGAATGATCTCCCAGAACCTTGAGTGGGTGTTGACAAAAGCAGAATTATAGCCATTGAGGAGGGGTTGGCAAACTCTTTCTGTAAAAAGCCAAAGAATAAATATTTTTGGCTTTGTGGGCCACACAGTTTGTTACAACTTCTCAACTCTGGCACTGTAGTGTAAAAGCAGTCTTAGACACACATTAAAAATGGGCATGGCTATGTACTACTTACTAAAACTTTACTTACAAAAAATAGGCTGTGGACAGGATTTGGCCCATGGGGTGCCCTTCGCCAAGAGATAACTGATCAAACAGGAAATCTCATCTTCCTGTCTAGCAAAGCCCTATCTTCCTAGGTGAGAGCTCTGTGATGTGAGGTTTGTTCTTTCTAAATGCTGAATAGGCTATAATAATCAACAAAAAGCCATTTTAAGATGTGGGTGAGTGAAGGTGTTTAGATCACTATCATAAATCTAACCTTGGGGTTTCTTATACCTACTTTTAAGATAAGGGAGAGCAAGACTTCAACAGGGTCAGCGGTGTACTTACAATTCAAAGAACGCAGGGTGCTCAGAATGAATTGCCAAACATATCAAAATAGAGCTAAGCAGAAGCAATGAGGAAATTAGGCCACAGCACAGAAACACCTAGTATTGATTGAGCTACAAACCGTAGTTTGATTATGGCCCATAAGGTAGAAGCAAGCCTCCCCGAGCTTTTCATTTCTCATACATGCAGCGATATTAGGAGGTATCATCGCTGTAGAAGGGAGGGCCCAGCACCAAGAACAGTCAGAGAGAAAGAGAAAGAGAGAAAGAGAAAAAGTTGAACATTTAGATTCCCTATAACAAAGAGGAAAGAAAAAAAATCTGCATTTGTTAACATAGGGTAAAGAGAGTTTATTTGTCCAGTCAGACAGTCTAAGGCAACACTCAAATAAGGCTGCAGAGACCGCAATCAGAACAGCGAAATTTTTAGACAGCCATATAAGGTGACTCGAGGACCCAGACAATGGATGCATCCTTTTTTCTTTCTTTCTTTCTTTCTTTTTTTTTTTTCAAACAACTGGAACAATGACAGGCTGGCATAGGAGAGCATTAACAATAAACAATAAAAGAACAAAGTTCCCCCCTCCCCCTCCCCCAAAGACCGCGACAGTTAAATTAAGTACAAAAAACTCATTACAAAAATAGCCTCACAGAGAAGCAGGTTCCAATCAAGTCAGAAAAATATTGGAACTTAACATATTATAACCCATTTCTGACTCTAATCAATAGAATTAGAGAGATTTAGTCCAAATGATACATGGAGACATTACAGCAGCACAACCCTGGCATGTTCAACCCCTTTTGGAAAACCGAGTATTTAAATGATCTTTATTTTCAGCCCAAAGAACATCTGTTAGTGTTGGATTTTCATCCTCAGTGCAAGAGACATAGGTTTTGAGAAGGTACACAGGTTACTGACGGTGACTCTCAAATGAAATATCACATCCAACAGAAGCATAGGGAAGACAGAAAAGGGAGACAACGTTACACAGTTTCAGTGGCATCCATACACCTATCAGTGGTTTAGTACAGTGCACAGCTGTAACATCTTAATGTTGTCAAAATACCTCCCCTGCGGTTGGCCATGTCTAAAGGGGCCTCATCTGATACCCAGCTCCCCCCACCATGGGCCCTCATGTTTTGCACCTGTATTAATGTCCAACACCTGGGAAGGCTGTCCTTCAAGTAGTTACCCTTGTCTTTGAGCTGCATGTGAATTAAAGATCTTATGAAGTCCAAAATGCAACTGGGAATTGTGCAGAATGACTTTCAGAAAAGAGGGTGACAGATAAAATCCCTAATAAAGGGGACTGACGTATATGGGGACGATTCAATCACAGTTTCTATAGAAACTTTGGTAGACCTTTGGCTGGGAAGAAAAGCCCTACATCTAGGGCATAGTTTTTCTTTTTTTAAATTTTAAACAAGAATCTCAAATAAACAGGACATAATTATTATAATATACAATATTTTGCCATCAGGACACTAAGCTATGTAAAGATCATTGCTGTTTGTTTACTCGAATCATGTCTATAGATATGACAAAAGAACTTTATGTATAACCTGGCTTTCCCCATAGGAAAGGTATAGTAATGTGTTTCCCTCATGATGAGCACTGGGAATCTAGTTCATCCTTTATAATTTAAAAACATATGGCTAACATATCAACAGTTTCGTTTGTTTTATAGCAGTGGGCTCAGGTGGTCTGATTTGGGGTAGAGACCAGTGTGGGGTAGAGGGGATGTAGAAGTGTTGTATACAAAGCATAAAGGTGGTGAGAAAGGCCCCCAAATCATCTCAAAATTTCATGTCTCTTAAGACATCAAGTAACCAAAAAAAGAAATAAAAAGATTTGTGCCTCAACATATCACTCAGGAAACCTGCTTTCCTGCTTCTTAAAAGGAGTATAGTCATTTTGTGCTAACAATTGGATCTGAGAAACAGTTTGGCACAGTTCAAACAATCATTCCTTCGCTCTTGGTCGGACTAGACAAAATGTTCTCTCTGATTATCAGAAAGGGGGCTATAAAGATCTTGACTTAGGCCATGCCCCAGTCCATGTAAGCAAGCAAAAGGATGAAATGTGTAGAGATTTCAGAACAAGCGAGGCAAATAATCACATGGTGCGAAAGGCTGGTAAGACACTGGTGAATAGGGGAAACAAAAAGACTTTCCTGCTGCAGTTCTGGAGACAAATTCATGGAGTCATGCCAGGGAAGGAAGGAATGTTTTCATAGTTTGACCCACCATATTCTGGTACTGAGCCGTCTCCCCGCTTCAGAAAAAGACGTACTCTGCGGCCGCCATTCTTAATCAGTTCAATAGCCCGAGAATGCTTCATGTTTTTGGTGGTTTCACCATTGATTTCTAAAATTTCATCACCAATCTGCCCAAAGCAAGAGAGAACAAAGATCACAAAAGGGTTTCACCAGCTATTGAGGTGTTTTATAATTTAAAATTCTTATATTGATTGATTTACTAAATATTTATTGAATAAATGCCAGGAAATCTTCTGCTTAGGATTCAGCAGTTAACAAAACAAAAATTCCTGCCTTCATTTAGATGACATTCTAATGGGAGAAAGACAAGAAAATTAGAAAAGTACAAGTATGTTAGATAGTGTCAGTGCTAATAAAAAATAATAAAGGGGGATATTAATTGAAGGAAGGGAGATGTGGTAAGCACCTTCTAGGATGGCTCTCAATGATGCCCACCTCTTTGTATTCACATCCTGTGTAATCTCCTTTCCTTTGAATGTGGATTGAAATTAGTGGCTTGCTTCTAACAAACAGAATATGGCAAATGTGATGAGAGGTCAATTCAAAGAAAAAGTTACAAAATTATTTGGTTTCTGTCTTCCTTGACCTCTTTTGTTCTCTCACTTGTTCACTCTGATGCATGATGTGAGCTGCCCTAGTGAGTCCATGATAAGGAAATGATGGAGGGCTGGGGTTAGAAGCCCAAGAAGTATTGCATTCTGCCAATGACCCTGTGGATGAGCTTAGAAGCAAATCTTTTCCCAGCTGAGCCTTCAGATGAGACCACAATCCTGACTGATACATGACTGCAGCACTTACTATGTGTCAGCTGCTATTTTAGGCACAGGAGATAAAGGAGTGAACAAGACAGGCCAGATCTTTGCTTTCACGGAGTTAATATATTCCAGGAGGTAGAAGAGAAGCACTAGCTTTGACTTTTGAAGCCTTGAATTTGAGTCCTATTACTTCTTAGCTAAGTGGTCTTGCTCAAGTTCTTTTAACTTCTTGGAGATCGATTCCTTATATGTATAAGAAGGTAATAATACCCCATGCCTACCAAGCTAAAGGGGTCAAATCAGATAATACATGTGAATGTGTCTTATGATCTAGTCAGCATTATAAAAAATATCATGATAATGGTAATTCATTCAATTAGAAACTCTTGTGTGAGTAAAGACATGGAAAAGCATATTCCATCTGTTAGAAATTTAAACATTCCACTGTATACTGCCTTGTATATGCACAAATTGTGCATGTAAATGCATAAAGGAAGAATGTGTAAGAAACTAGTGTACAGGTTGACACTGGAAACCACCTTTTATTATGTACCATCTTTCCCTGTTTAATTTTTTTAAAACCACCTACATGTCTACTTTCCTAATTTTAAAAAAGCTCATTAAAAAATTCAATCTGAAGAAACTTAAAAGTAAGAATTGTGTCTTAAGTACAAATATTAAGTTCCCTACTCTTGGTCACTTTTTTCCTTTTTCTGTTCTGGCCCAATTTCATTCACTTTTTTTCCTTTCCTAACCTAACTTTTGATTTCTTTTAATTCTTTGCAGATTGCTCCCTTATATGTATGTCTCAATCTATGTGACCTATCTATAACGAGCAAATGACTTTTCTTTTTTAATTATCTAACCTGCCCAGGAGATCAACACATTCATACAAAGTAATAGATATGAAATATCTAAACAGAGCAGACTCTTGGCATTTGTGTATTTAAAATTTGCAGCTTTGACTGTCACAGAGCAACACCATGAAGTAGCTGACCCTTTGCTGAGGCAGAGTCAATAAACTCCTGATGTCAGGGTAAGATGGCTGGTGACTAGCTAGAGACAGAATGGAGCCCACCACCCAAAACTTATAATACTACAGGGTTTTCTTGCTTTCTAAACATCCTGGTACACCCAGGAATTCCTGTGAAGTGATGTGTCTGCCTCATGAGATTAAGTATAACAACTATGGAAATGGGATTCAGAAAACATTAACTTTAATAAGTTAGTAAGTAATTTTAATACTTTATTCAACTCCAAAGATTTGGAAGGGATCACTTAACTTTAGCAGCTACAACTATGCTTCAGGGAGAAATTTACTGTAGGGTGGGGGTCATGCATTTAGAATGTCTTGAAAGCTATGGGAAATGTATTTCTCATGATCACAAAGGTTCTAGCTATATAATGTAAAAAGGTAAAAAGTCACTGCAGATGACATATTTACATCTACTCTGGACTCCTTTTCCTACTTACCCTCATCTTTCCACACCTTTCTGCAGGACCATCTTCTGCTAAGCGCAGAACATAAAGGTCCATGTTATACTCTCGGCCCCCTCGAAGACTAAAGCCAAATCCCTTGGCTCCTCTTTCCAGTTCCACAGTGTAAAAATCTTGATCCTATTTCAAGAAATAAAATGTAATCATTTTGGGAGAACTTATATCCACACATATTTTTCTCCATCTCTGCTCACACACTTTGTATCATGCTGATTTGACAAAAAGGTACAAGTGCTCTCCCCCTCTTGGTGATCCTCAATTGTTTTTTAATGTCCATTAACCTTAGAAGTTTGGAGATACAGCATTTAAAAACATTTATGAGTGTGCCTACAGACTGCACACCAAATGCATATATTAAAATGTAACCAGTGAGGCTGTAATTCACATTCATGGAAGGAAAATTCATTACATTATACCATCCTGCACATTACTAGATGTTCAGCCTCCCTTCCCCATGCCTGAAAAATGCCAGCAGTACCCATCATTAGGATACCAAAAGTCTCTGAGAAGACCAATAAAAAAAAGGAAACTATTTAATTGTATCACTCAATGTTTCCCAAATTTACTTCACCTGCTATTATTTGTGCACCCTCCATTACTATTATATGGGACAAGTATTTAGCTCTAAGGGTCCCACCTGAAATTCACAAGCCTGAGCAATACATTAAGAAAAAGACATTTTCTTGGCATAAATACAATTATGAATACCACAAATAGATATCAGCTGTTTTGTTCTTCCACTGATTGCCAATTCTGGCTTTTACTTTGTTTTTTCCTCCTAGAAAAGGATATCTAGGAATATTTTTCAAAGGTAGTAAAATGCCATTTCCTAGACAACCAAATGTAAGTACATATTTAGTATATCCCCTCACATAAGGTTATTTATTTTAACTGAGGGTATCTTGTAAAAGATACCTCATAAAAACAGTCTCAGAAAGTTGGAAGAAAACATACAAAGCAAAAAGAGAAGAAAGAGAAACAGCCCTCACCTGTGTTGCCTGGGGTGCCTTGAACTCAAACTGAGATTCCGGCTTTGGTTTGGTGGTATTCCTGCCAAAGTGAATGAAATAAACATAAGGGCAACTCGTAGGGAAACAGAGAACCAAGAATGAATGTCATCATGCCAAGAGTTACTTTTTCCCTTTAACCAACAAAAGAAACCAAAGCCATGTCTGACCTGGTCTCCTGGACCCCTTGCTGAGAGGGGGTGTGTGTGGTGGTGATGGTGGCAATCTTCTCTGCATTGGTCAGCAACGTTGCATTTGAAGACTCTGCAGGATGAGACAGTGCATAACGAAATGAGGGCCCTGGAAAAGACATCACACTAGAAGGTGTGTAGAAGCCCCATATCTGAATGACAAGTCTAACTTCTCTGTCACCATTTCAAGCAGTTCTAACTTGAATTTTTAAACAAGAATTTAAAGAACCATTCTAAGATATTCTATAATGTGAGCCCTGTATATCCCCATTATCCTCCTCCCAACTGGACAACCCCACAGATAAAAAGAGTTTGCCCCCAAAAATTCTACTCTAAAATTGTAGTCAAGATCGGTGTCTCTCATCCCTCGCCATTTAAAAACAGCAGTCCCATTAAAACACTGTACCGCACCAGTATTAGTTTGCAGAATTTTACAGGCTGATAATACATGTCTTTGCTAACATTGCCTGTAATTTATCAGCGATATTTAGTGAGTCTGCTTGATTGCCTAATGTGAATATTAAAATTAGAAGTGGGCTAACATCTTGTCACACACACACACTACTTTCTTCCTCATTGGTTTTAATGAAGCACAATTGAAAATGTGGAGTTCTTGACAGATTTCATCTAGTATCACTCATGAGAGATTAATTTTAAAACTTGCATTCATCAGAGTCTGAACTTGTAAATATAAACTGTATAAATCATGAAGCCAAATAAACGTAATGAATATGATTATATTCTTATGTAAATTGACTTTCTTCTCCACTAGCCACATTCATAAGCAACTTCATTAATCTCTAGAAGTTTGGAGATTCAGATTTTTAAAACATTCATGAACATGCCCATAGACTACACACCAACATGTATATATTAAAATTAAATCATTCATATAGTAATGGTTATATGGTCTTTTAAGAATGATTTCTCCATTATTTTCAAGGCAGAGAGTAAGCAGCTATGAGCAAGTTGCACTTTAAATATTTTTTAGATTGACCGTTGGGAACATAAATCTTCTGTTAAAAAAAAATGCTAAATATGGGGTTAAGTGCTAAGATTAGCTTATAAATGCCAGGAACTCTAGAAGTTTTTAGGAGCCCAACGATTCATAGGAGGCACCTTAATGTTTGCTGAATATATATCTACCCATCATGTACGGCAATGTTTCTATGGGAAACTGTGTTTAGTACCCCAACTGGGTACATGGACTATATCCCTCTCCACAGCAGTTCTTCTAGGTGATGAGACGTCCGTCAAATCCCAATCATGTGCTGTCTACCTTCCATTTTCCTTTCCTAAGGGTATTACTCAGTTTGTTATTTTCATTATACACAGTTGTTAAAAGCAGGGACTTGAGATTCAGACCTGAGTTTCCCTGCTAATTAGCTGTATGCCTTATTTTCCTCATCTGATAGAAGGAGATGATGATATTTACTCCCTTCTGTTAGATAAAAGTATATTAAATGTTTAGTACAGTACCTGACATACAGTAAGCACTCAGTACACATTTACCATAGTTATGGATCTTGCTATTACTTCTACTTTTTATTTATTACTGTGGAACATATATAAGTTATTTAAATTTTCTGCAAAATAAGAAAGTTGAAATATGTTTTTAACAGTTTATATTCCAGCCATAAAGCCCATGATTCTTATAACTCAGGTACAAGATGAATAAGAAAATGTAACTATATCAAGTGAACTGAAATGTGAACCCTGTTCATGCGTCAGCATAATGTCTTTCTCACCATCTGTTTTACCAAATGTTTCTAGATATTCCGAGGGAAAAGAACCTGTGGTCAATTAAGGGTGAGCAATAATGGGTGAAACAGAGAAATGTTTTCGCATGTGTGTGTTTTGCTTTCCTCGTGGACTCCTCAAAGCCTTTAACTATGCCACCACGCCAATATGCCTTGTGACTGAGTTGGGAAGCTGATATTTCTCAACTTTATTGGGAGGCATTTATCATAATGGTTACATGGTCAGATTCTATAGTCAGACTATATGGCTTTGCATCCCGAGCTCTGCAATTTACTGGCTCTGACTTAAGCAAAGTTAAACTTTTTATGCCTCGGTTTTCTCCACTGCACATGTGGGATAAGAGAAGTATCTAAGAGAACTGGTGCCAAAGTTATTTGAGAGAGAGAGAGAGAGAGAGAGAGAGAGAGAGAGAGAGAGAGAGAGAGAGAGAGAAACTGCCCCTAAAATGATTAGCATACCTTTTTGCTAGCATGTATTTATTACGGTTATCAAAATATTGAAAGCATATGATTAGTGCATTTTGATGATTGCGGTTAACTGGTACAACCAAGGTGATAAATCTGAGATATTTCAGAGTACACCTACTATGTCAGTACAAAGGACTAATACTGTACAGCTTTTCATTATGATTCACCAGAAGTTTCATAAACAAATGTATTGGTCCTTAAAAAAACACTTGATATTGCTCATTGTAATTAATTTTATGGAGACTCTCTGGGAAGTCACAAGATTGTTCGGACCATGGGGAAATCATAATCAAGGTACCAAAAAAGAATGTTTCCTTGTAATTAAAATGATTATAATTACTGAATTGTATAGAGGTTCCCCTTTAGAGTTCTTGTGTGTTTTTGGTAGCCAGAGTTTTCCAGGCAGATCAGATCCCATTCTCAAACAATTTTTATGTTTCTGCTGCTTTCATGATTGCTGAGATATAACAGATAATTAGTTAATGCACATGAAAACAACTATTTTATTGATTTCCCTCCGAAGCTTCATTTGCTATTTTTCACTTCTTTACATGCAAATCTGTTTTGGTTGAAGCTAAACTTCAAGCATTTTAAAGTTAACATTTAATATGCAAATGCCTATTTGAGCTCCCTGAGTTTTGTTTTCCTTAATCTATGAATAACCACCATTTCTTGATCATTTACAATGTGCCAAGAACTGTGCTAAGTGCATTATCACATGCCTTATTTCATTTAATTCTTACAATTAAATAACTGTATATAGTACACCCATTTTACGGCTGAGGCTTAGAAAAGGCAGGTAATGTGTCTGAGGTCACCCAGAAAGCAAGGGAGGCACTGGCAACATTGGCACTGGCAGCATTTTAAATCTTCATTTAGAATTAAACCAAGACTTTAAATGTTGAAATTCTAACTTTTTAAAATAGAGATGAAGCCCATTATCATAAATTTATAGCTGTATTCCAAAGCAAAATTTGCCCCCTGTAACAAAAAATACTATAAAAGAAGGGTCTGATATAGGAATGCTCCAGCAGCAGTATTATGAAAGGGTGTCAATGTATTTGACTTTTAAAACTCTAAGGCAGATTGACAGATTGGCTGTTTTTATGATATATTCCAGAAAGTACCCTACATCCTTTATTAAACCATGTTTACACCTACTTTAGCTCTCTCAGAGGAATGAAAATGAATATTACTACACTTTCCATAGCAATAGTGTATCAAGAAAAGCATATCCTAGCTCTCAGGGCACTGTCACGGTGCCGTGCTAAATCAGGGCACTAACTTCTGACAGGAGCTTCTATCCTGGGTTTCAACGTATCTCCGTGACAAGAGATTACAATTCTAACCTTGTTTCCATGGTAATATCCTTAGCCTCTCTTACAGAATCACATTACAAAGCCAAGCAAATCAACAAAGGATATAATTCCTTTCATAAATATTTTAATGCATAAACACATATGTAATAAATATCTGAAGGAAGAGTTTGAAATTAGAATCCCATAAATATTTGAAAAGTTTCAGGAGACTTTTTAAATGTGTATGGCTGGAACCCTAGTCCTTTTGCCCAAGTATATGCTAGCATCATATCCACAGAGCTTTCTGTTAAGATAAACGTATACTATTCTATACCTTTGCCAAAGACATAGCAATAATAACTGTGCTGCCAAACCTTACCTCCTAATTTAAGGAAATGTTTTGAATCAATGCTCAGAAGTACAAATTTATGACCATAATTTAAGTAATATATTTTTAAGCTCATAAATATTTTCATTATTGTGAATTTAATTCATTCTGATGGTCCATTTTAGCCTGGCTCGGTCAGGGTCTGCCCTGTTCCATTCACACCCAGACTTCACATGTCTTCTATATAACACAGGTCTGTAGGAAGCAGGTGTGATTTGACTTATCAGATTTCAAGTGCAGATTTAGTATATTCATCTATTCTCTGGACCTTTCTTGCTGCCATTATGTATTTCCTATCCCTTACCTATATCTCATTTGAGAAAAGGTTCTGCCCACACTCCACCTCCCCTCCATCCCAAAGGCAGTAAAAGCAGAGATGGTGAGGACTCCCATGATCTAGGCTTGTCCAAGATCTGTGAAGGCAGGCCTTCTGAACACACAATAATGCCAAATAAAGGGGAGTCATGTTACAGAGCTTTTATTGGAAGGGGCTGGCAATGAAAGAGAGAGGTGAGAAAAACGGGAGAAGCAGAGTGAGGAAAACTACAGACCTAGATAAGTGAAGTTGGGGAAAGAATGAGGTGAACAATGACAAGAAAAAAAATTAGGCAGCATGAGTAAGATAAAGAAGTGGTTTGAAGTGGGTTCCAAGCACTGTCCAAACAAGAATGCATCCTCTTGAAGTGCCTCTTAGAGTTTCTGAGAACAATAGTCTGGACGAAATGAGTTTCTAAGAGTTTAGAGACCATTCTGATTAAGTTTAGTCTTCTCATGAGGATCACAGGACAAACCGTCTTTGGGCCTGATGAATTAAACGTTAGAGTGAAAGATCTGAAGGAGACCAGAGGCCCCTAACAAAGAGAGCACCTTCTTTTACCCTATAACCTATCATGGCCAGAACACTTCCAGAGAGAGGCAGTAGATCCACCATGAATTCCTTTCATCAAAGTGTAACAGTCACTTTGTCTTCTAGGTGTTACAAAACCCTCTTGTGTCACTCTAGCTCCAAAATCTCTCCAGAAATCTAGCTCCCCTGCCTCAACTCTAATTTCTAAGATGGCAATTTTCAGCCTCATTTAAAAGAGAGTATCACAAATCCACCCTCTGCCAGACTCAAATGACTTCTCATGGCCTCCAAAACTTATGAAGTAACCAGTTAAGAATGTTATTATCATGGCAACAAATTTCTGCAGTTTCTTGGAATGAAATCACATCCTCAGCAGTGCACCAATCTTTAACTCTATTGTATCAACTTTAACATTTACTTTCTTCTAACCTAGATAGCATGTGGATATGTCTATCTGAATTTTATATTTTTGAAGTATCTGAGTTTTAAAAAATATCTTTTTATTGACAACTGTTATTGGATAATTAGCCTTGCATTATATTTCTTGGTGTTCAGGTTTTCCAAAAATATTTTCCATTGTGCTTTAAAAAAATTAAGTCAATACTTAGTAAGTGCAGAGTAGTATAAGTAGCTTCTGCATATTTCTGTCTTTCTTGATTTCAAACTCTTCTCCTAAGCCCTTCACTCAAGAAGTGCTTTCTTTCCTTCTTTTCTTTTTCGGACATACTAATTTCCATGAAGACTGACCAATATAGATTCAGCAAGTCAATTGCTGTGTCTAGTTCTTTTGGGTTAGTTTTTTTTTTTTTTTTTTAAATCTCTCCATGGCATGTAGATAAAGGTGTCTAAATTTATATACTAGATTTGGCTCTCTCAATCATTTATTACTTAATTTTTTTCTGGCTTTCTTCATTCTTTCCATTAGGAACCTATGTTCTATCATCTCGTGCTCACTTTCCTAAATTGTAATAGCTTTCCAGAGTGGTGAACTGGTAGAATGGACTCCAGACCAGATGGTAAATTACTAACCATAAATTTGAGGCAGGCTGAAGGAGAGCATCATTCAAGGAGCTATTTTTTTCCTCAACATTTTGTATGGGATATTTCTGGTGCAGAGAAAATTCTCTGTTCTTAGAACCAACAATTTTTAATACTAATGTTTGGTTTTGGATTCACTCTTTCTGAAAGGCACAGCCTATACTACTCGAATTTTAAACTACAAGGCTCATTTTCTAACCATTTATATATAAAAAAATTCATTTGGTGAATAACGTTTAAATAAAAATCTCTAATTTTCTTATTTTACATATCGATGGCATACAATTTTATCACGTTAGCGCCATAAACCACATTTCCTCTTGAAAAAAATACTCACTGACTTTTAGAATATATATTTTATTTTATAATGTGTAGCAAGAATGAAAAAAAAAACCCACATTGAAACATTTTGGAACAAATATCAGTTTTCTCCCATGAGCAAAATCTGCTCAGAATGAAATCAATATTCAGGACTTAATTCTCTGAAGAACCTATATTTGGTGACAGTGTATCAACTTAATTTTTATTAAATATGAATATTACAATGAGCATTGATATTTTTTGCTGGATAACTTTTTATTATAGGGAGCCATAGGATGTTAAGAAGCATCTCTGGGTCTACCCTCTATATGCCATTCGCACCCATCCCAGACAATGCCAATGTCCCTGGGGAGGGGGGGGGGCAGGATTACACCTGGTGTAAAAGAACCAAAGATTTAAATTTAACCAACCAACCAAACAAGAGTATGCCTAGTTTATTGTTGCTATAACCTACAACTAAATAAAAAATATAGATTTAATTTTTTCTTCATTGACATATAAAAATTAGGAACAAATCATGGAGGCATAAACCCCAAGACTCTCCCAATTAAATAAAAAAATTGACATATTAACTTATTGTGAAAAAACGTAGTGCTGGCTCTATATCTTTATTTTGTAGATTTTGTGATGTAACCACACTATACAGTTGAATTTTAGTGATTGTTTAAAAAAAAAAATCCTGAGTGATTTCCAAACAGGATATCAGGTCTTTACCACTATATTCAAACTATTCTATTATTTGAAAGCCAAGGGCACCAAAACCAAAATAAATAGGGGAAATCTGAAGATTTTCTAAAATATTTCTATTTGCCACAAGACAGGTATTAAGGGATAGGAGATTAAGTAAAGAGAGTGAGATAAGGTTATTAACAATGGCTCACATTTGTTTGATGGATATGTTCCCTTAGGGATAGATAAGGCTGTCTCTAAAGCAACACTATGCAATTACATGAAAGCTAATGATAAAGAGATCCAGAAAGAGATCAAGAGAGAGATATAGAGAGAGAGATGTACACACAGATACTGGGTGAGGGGCGGGGAAGCAGGGAGAAGAGAGAAGCAGGGGAGGAGGAGAGAGAGGGAGAGGGAGAGAGATGTACACACAGATCGGAGGGAGGGAGGGAGAGAGGGAGGGGTCGGGGAAGGGGAGAGAGACAGAGACAACAGGTATACTTTACCATCCCCAGGAATGATGCGGAGGGTAACTGTGTTTCCTGCTTCCTTGATTAGGTTGACAATGTCTGAATGGGACTTGTTGGTGATGGAACATCCATTTACTGCCAAGATCCGGTCTCCTACTTTCAGCTTGCCACATCGGTCAGCAGGGCTCCCCTCAATAATCCGACCTATTTTGTGAGGCATAGCCACACATGCATTGCCTGCTTTGATATTGAGTTTTAATTTTTTTAAAAGTTACGTGGGAATATAGTGAAGGGAGGAGAAAAAGGGTTGAAAAGGGAAAGAGAAGGTTAAGTGTTAATTAATTAAAGCATTAAGCAAATGTTATTAAAGGAGAGCTCTGCGTCGATGGTCAAAACATTGGCAACAGTCAGGGCGTCTGTGTAAGAAGCTACGGCCCTGAAACGGTAGTTCCTCGCAGTGGTCTTTTCCTGATTCAAAATGCGGGGAAAGCCCCAGCTCCCCTCTTTAAATCAATTACAAAACTTTGGATACTTAGCAACTTCAGAGATTCTCAAGAGCTCCAAAATAATTTGCCATTGGCTTATTTTGGGGCTGCAAATGTGAAACCCAGAACTGGGATGAATGCTTTTACGCATTCTGTGTTCAAGTCACTTTACTTTTGTCAGCTGTTGTTTAAGCTTCTGCCAATGTTTTGTTCTTTCTCCATTTAGAAAAATAATCATTGGGCATCTGGTGAGGCATGAGAGTCCGCTAGCACTGAAAATTCAATCTGAAGGCACCTAATGGACGAACGCTTAGACTTCCTGCCTTCTATTCAGAATGACGAAAGCTTTAGAAAAGGGGCATAATTACAAGAGATGAGGGAAGAGAGCCCCTAATCTTGACATATATTTTTGCTTTTATGACCCTTGCTCAGTCAGCCTATATCATGTGCTTTCAGGGTAAGGTCCAAATGGCTCATGAACTCTGAAATCTTCCTCTATCCTCACAAAAATCTCCTCAAAGGAATATGAAAATCTTGTACATACTTGGGCTGAGGACAGTGATCCAAAGCTAAGTTCAAATTATTCCTCAATCCTTTCCCATTAATTATTTCCTTTCTCATTATCAGTTATTACACATCTACAATATGAAAAGCCAGGAAGAGTACATTTGAAGAGGATGGTGTATTGTACACTTTGGGGGATGGGATTCCATCTCACAATCAAGAGCATTGTAACTTCTAGAGATAGGTGGAAAATTGGCTCTGAAGCCTGACATACAGTTTTTAGCAAATTGTATATTTAGTTTCAAAGTTTCTTAGGCACATTCAGCTATTTTTAGAATTTGTCTTTCTGGGGACTATGAAGACAGTTATGCAATTGAGACATCTTTTGGAAAGGGTGACAAAATTAACATGGGAGACATTGAAACTGAGTAGGCTCTTCCATCATAATTTGAACCTTGTGGGAAAATGTACTATAATACCTTTACACTTCAGCACATTTGCTGGAGTCACTGGATGTAACGTCATGGACGAGGAATTTTTTAAAAAAGGAGTTAAAGTTTTTTGGAATTCAACAGGTAGATATGGTGGGAAGCTTCCATACTCAAATTCAAGGTCTTGATTAAGTTTAGCCCATCTCCTAGGACAACTCTCATGAGAAAGGCATCAAACAGCAGGTATGAAGAAAGCTCTGCGTAGCTTGCAACAGAAATCTCATGCAAAGTATTAGGGAAATTTTAATTTGTTCATTATAAGAGCCAGAGGAAAACAATTAAAGACCAAATTTTGAGTGAAGACATTCAAAATTCATTAAATAACATACAGCCTCCCACCTAACATATCCGCTACTTTATTCTAGAAAGTGAAACTGAGGAACCTGGAGTCCTGAGAATATCACAGGGTGCATGGAGATAGTCAAAATGTAGATTTGAAGAAAAGAACTTGGGATCTCTTTTTCCCTTTCTGTCTTTCTTTTTATTTTGAAATTAAGCATAAAAGACTCTAAAATTAATTTTAAAAACAAAAAATCTTGACTTGATGTCATGTCACCCATCCATGACATGCTGTGATAACTGTATTAAAGCAGCTCACGAAAGCACTGTTAGTAATGGGTGTTTGTTACTGCAGCCACACATGCATAGTCCTGCTGACTCACAGTCTCCTAATGCAGGGGTCCCCAACCCCCGGGCCATGGACCGGTACCAGTTCGTGGCCTGTTAGGAATAGGGCCACAAAGGAGGTGAGTGATGGGTGAGGGACCGAAGTTTCATCTGTTATTTGCAGCTGCTCCCCCGAGCTAGCATCACCGCCTCAGCTCCACCTCAGATCATCAGGCATTTCTCATAGGAGTACTGGTCCCCGATGCCACAAAGATTGGGGACCGCTGTGACCTAATGGACAAACCTTAGAGAGAATGGCTTTAGCGGAAGCAATGGACAAGACTAAATGGAAGCAAGGGACTCCTATGGGAGCAGAAAGCTAAAGGGATGGAACACCTAGCTGATCATAGTCAGCAAGTGACCGGGGGCCACCGGTCATCTGATTTCTTGTGGATAAGTCATCTGGACATAGAGCTGAGGTAAATTTCAAAGCCTGCATAACCCTTTCTGCCTTCTACCATATTCCATATTAATCAATAAAATGTGCTTGGGGAATAACAACTAATATTTTATTTAATGAAGAAAATAGATCATTTTTGGAGTACATATTTATAATTCATTCAATCAGAAATAGATTCACAAATTACTATTTCTTGGAATCATGTGGATTCTTATTTGTCTCTGCCAGTGCACCCAACAAAGAGTTAACTTTCTGATAGGGTGACGACCATGTTTCTCCATACTCTGCTGAAATCCTCAAAACCTGGATGAGATAAGAAAATCACCCCTGCTAGAATTAAAGGGCAATGAAGACAAATGAATTTTGGCTCTGATTTCAATTAGATTCTTACCCAAGGAATAGTAAAAATATCATTTAAACTTAAACTTAAAAAACTTCAGATAGGGATAGAGTAGCGAAAGGACACAGATAAAGTAGAAAGGGCATTTCATGTAACATGTTTACTCCTCACACTTCTATTTTTCCTAAGCATTTTACAATTACACGCTCCTTTAAAAAGCTTTTACATCTTCTGATGCTACCGCTATTAATGACATCCTACTCAGGACCTTGCAGAAGGCTTTCACTAGCAAGACTTCCTCATACTACACTGTCAAGGGGTCGCTCTGCAAATTTCTGGCAAATTTCACGTATACTTTGTGTGTGTGTGAACATGCATTCAGAAAAGAAGCTGAATGGATAACAACAACAACAAAAATCCCAACCTTCAGGAGGGGAAAATCTACCAAATAAACTGCATCCCCAATTAAGACTTTAATTACCTGAAGCGAAAAGCATGGAAGCATTTTTGTTAATGAGATTTTGGCTGCCTTTCATTGGCATCCTCGGAAACACCGCGGAAAAGAATGGTCAAACACTCACCGAAAGTCGTGCCTGCTTCAGGCCTGCTCACAGACGACACGATGACAAAGCCGAAGCCCTCGTTCTCCCCGCGCCGGATCTCCACGTCATAGGGCTGCAACACGGTGCTCACGACGCCGCTGCCGCCGCCCCCGCCACTGCCAATGCCGCTGGTGCTGCCGCTGCCCGAGCTCACCGTGTTCAAGGAGTTCTGGCTGCCCTGCGGGGTACGTTTCTCCTCGGTCAGCGAGGCTGGCTGGGTGCTACTGTGATGAGAGGAGGCTGGCGAGGGCACCTCGTTCTCTGTTTTGGGGGCTGTACAAGAGATGCGCCTTTCAGTTACCGGACTTGGCCCAAAACATGCCCCGCCACTCCTTCCTCCTTCTCCCCCCAACTCCACAACATGCAAGAAATCAAGAGATTGAAGTAAGAGAGCACCTGGCCTCACAGACCTGAGATACAAGAACTGCAAACAGCTTCTTGAGGAAAGTGTTTACTATGCAGTCTCTACTGACATTGATCACACAGAAAAACACCAAAATGGACACCAAATCATGTATCATCAACAGCATACTATACATCAACATCCACACTTGGAACTAAGTTTGCAGCAAGATCGGCCCACTCTGCAATCCTCCCAGTGCACAAATCAAAGGCAAACGTATAGGAAATGGAGGTGTGGCCCACACCTATGATGATCATTACATCTTTACCTCAGAGATAGGACCCTGGCTGCACATTCATATTGTCATTACCCTCAAGTCACAGTTCTGTTCAGCTTTCCAAACAGTCTTTGCTTTTGATTTTTCTATCAGTCACCAGATCAAAAGTTGACAGTATCATTAATGTTGCCATACTGTGGGCTTCCTGACAAAACCTGTCAGAGGTACACTTAGTTTCTCTTCCTAGCTTCCAGATGTCAATTATCTACTTTGATCACACAACTGGATACTATTTCCTGGAATCATCTGGGTTCAGTTCTAAAATCATCAGATTTCCAGTTTTACTGAATTCCAGTGTTATTACTTTGTCAGGTGACAAAGTAAAGCACTCTTATGTAGCCACAATAGTTGGGGGAACCAACTTATGTTTCATGCCGAAAGCAAACTGTGTATTCAGGTTTTGGATAAGACTATTTATTCCTGAAAGCTTCTCCTTCCATAAATTTCTTTTTTATTGTAGTAAAATACAGAGAACATACAACATCATTTTAACCATTTTAAGCGTATAGTTCAGTGGCATTAAGTACAGTCACACTGTTGTGCAACCATCACCATCATCCGTCTCCAGAAATTTTCCTTTTTCCAAAACTGAAACTCTGTACCTATTAAATGCGAACTAACCATTTCCTCCTCCCCTAGCCCTGGGTAACCACCATTTTACTCTTTGTCTCTATAAATTTGACTACTCTAGGCACCTCATGAAAACGGAATCATTTAACATTTATTCTTTTGTGACTGGCTTATTTCACTTAGGCTAATATCTCTTCATAGATTTAATATACCTTTGACTCCGAGCTAAAAACCCAAAATATTTAAGATTTAAAAAATAATTCTGAAACAAAAATCACATTGCTATACTATTTTTATTTAAGCCAGTGAAGTAAAATGTTTTCATTGCATTTCAAAAGCCATTTCTAACAGACTGCTATTGGCTGCATAGAATACTATGTTAAGAAATATTCTGATACCATAAGTGAGCTCTAGAGACCTTATTAATTAACACTGTTTTCTATAGCAGTAGGTAGAACTCTCACACTGGAATCTGATATTTTAATTCTGTAATTAATTATATTGATTACTTCATTATAATTGATTAATTATGTTGAATTCCTTCTTCAGTAATTCAACTGATACAACACAATCTGCTTCTACTGCATTCTAGGTTCTGTCTTGAATATTTAGGGGAGGGGGCAGCAGACAAAGATGAACCACCAACATATGTGCTTTCAGGAAGCTGGTGAGTGAATGGAAAGGGAAGACACATAAGGAGTTGTCTCTAAATGGCAGATTCTATACAGAAGTAAATCCTGATACACAAGAATGGCAAGAAGGAAATACTAAAATCTGGAGGCAGTTGGAAGAAGGAGGAAATTTCTTTTGTTGAAAGTTATCATTAAATGAAGAGGATGACTAAGTTTTAGTTGGCCAGGGCTGGGGGAGGGAATATATATTCAACTAACCTTCTTCTAGAAATCTTGCTTGAGGAGGCAGACACAGGAAGGGGTCCTTTTCTGTGCATAAAGTGACAGTGCACACTGTCTGAAGGAATGAGTAAGAAACATACCTGCAAATACGACTTTACGCCGCACTGTGAGATTGACGTGGCCTTGCTTGGCAGCTTGTTGCATAAGCTGGACCACAAGCTGGTGTGATTTTCCAATTACCGGTGTCCCATCCACACAGATTAATTCATCCCCAGACCTCAGGCGGCCATCTGTATCAGCAGCACCCAGTGGTACAATGTGACCAATATAAATCTGTTGAATAATTGGATGATGGATGAAACATTGACCTTTTGTTTTACTATTATACTGATGGCCTTCACATCTCCAAGAACATTTCAATTCATTCATTCATGCCTGCATCCATGCCACAAACATTTACTGAGTGCCTACTGGGTATCAGGCATTGTGCTAGGTGCTATAACAATTCTTAAATAGTGGGAAAAAACTTTTTCTTGTTTGCTTCCTTTACACTTATCTGCAGTCTGGTGATGATTCATTTTTTTTCCTCCTTTGCAGAAATAAATAATTTTATTCCTTTCATTTGCAAAACCATTTCTCCTTTTCTATCTACTTACAAACCCCCATTTGAAGTGGGTAAAGGGGATCAAATATACGGTAGCTAGAGGAAACTGGACTTTGGGTGGTAAACACACAATAGAATATACAGATGTCAAATGATAATGCACATTTGAAAATTACATAATTATATTGACCAATGTTACTCCAATAAACTTAATTAAAAAGAAAAAGAAACTCTCCTTTCAGAAAACTCTAATTATAATACTAATACTATTTTTATTTAAAGGTCCAGCACTGTGCCTAGCATTGGTGAATGAACAATAAATGTTGTTAAATGAAAGAATGAATCAAGCAAAGTCTGGTCTAACAGCATCTCCATATCTGTATTATTTTAGCACCTGCACACGAGCAGTCTTTATATTTAGTGTATTGCTATTATATTTACCACCCACTAAACTTTAAAATATTTTTGCTCTCTTTGTCTTCTCATTATATAATAATACTATAGCTACCTTTACATGACATTTATAGTTTTAAAAAAACTTTGACAAAAGAGTAGTTAAAAATATGGACTGGAATCAGACCCTTTCCAGTCCTTCCATTTATTAACTCTGTGATCTTCGGTAAGTTAATTAACCTTTCTATGTCTTTATTTTATGATCTGAAAAATGGAGATAAATTCATGGATTTCATGGATAAATGAAAGAATGTATATTAAAAGCTTTTGGTGCAGCATTTGGCACATAGTAAGAACTCAATAAACAAAAGCTATATTTTTTTATTATGATGAGGGAATTAATAATACTTATCTTTAGTTCTCTTTTTCCCTTTCAGAAGGATTCTGTGATGCAATACTAAGTTTATTCTAGAGATGAGACCCAGAGCAGTTAAATGTCTTTGGACCCTCATTTAGGGTTCTCTACTTCTGTAAGGACGGTAGCCCTACTTTCTCTAATCTATCCTGATGCCTTGAGAAGTGTTCTCAGTACAGTAGCTACTCAATATACAAAGCCAACTACCTGCTGGCAGATTTAGCAGAATTAGCCAGAAGGATCAGGACACTGTTTTCTTAGTTGATAACTATTCCTTTTTTGGTTATTTCTTTGATGGGGGGTTGCAGATGCTGTAGCTGCCACTTTTCACAAACATGAATGCAATTTTTTAGAAGGGATCTACTCACTTTTTCCTCAAGACAAAAAAGCTCCAGAAAATCTAATGAATAACCCCAACTATCTTGACATGAAACAGTAAGTGTTGCACCTAGTTGGACTTAAACCTTGATGATTTGTCACTGCTGCCAATTTGCTTTAAAGTCTTAGAAAACAGCACTGAGGGAGAGAGGTAGACAAAAGACTCACAGGTTCTCCTGGTTCATTTCCACCCAGAATCCTAAATCCAAATCCAGTCTCTTTCCTCCAGAGGAAGATGTCCTGTTCTTGGTAATCTGGGACTTCAGAGAAGAGAGAAGGAAGAGAGATTACTTCTGTGATGAAAGAAATCATACCCCTCAGGTTACACAGTTATAGGACCGGTACTGATGGGCTTGAGCAGATGACAGCTTTCCAACACAGACAAGGAAACAAAATAATCTGGACGGGTGAAATAACAGAGGATGCTGGGCAAAAGTAACAGTGGGAGCAGTCACTGAGCCTTAGGTTTTTTGAAAGGACTAATTACTGTTTGATGATTCCAAATCGAGCCCAAGTCATTATCCCTCACTAACCCAGAAATCTGCATTGACTGCTCTCCTTGGTACTGTTGCAAGGGGAATTAAAATCACCAGGTGCCGCACCGTACAGTGGGTGCCCGTGTCCAAGAAGAGAGCTCATGCCAAGTCAGCGTGACCTCTGAAGCAAAGGCTGGCTCTGAGGATTCAGAAGCCCTATTAAGTCACCTGATGTTCTATCAATTAAAAGACAGGAAATAGCCTGGGGTAAAGTGTTTTCTATTTTAAAAAAATCATTAAGAAATCCATTTTAAAAAGTTCTTTCTCCCTTAGAACAGCAATGCCAATAATTTGATTGGGTAGATAATATTAGCCAAAAAGTTACTCTTAAACATCCTGGTATTTCCAAATTTACAAAGTTAACTATGATTTCAGCACTATTACCAAAAGTAGCCAGCCTTCCATATTTTTAACATTAATGGTAACAACAAAATTGTTCTATATCAAGGAATCATATTTCAACATTAAAATGACTGTTTTATTCCAGAACTTCCCCATAATATTTCAACATTATAAGTATTATCATTCAAATAGCTTGATTTTACTTATAAAACCCAAAAATAGTTCAGGGTTTTAAAATGAAAAGTCTTATTTTTTTAAAGAAAAGTACCTTCTATAAAAACATGCTTACTGTAAATGAAATTCTTCTATATATACCACTCTATTACTTAACTAAGGTAATAAAAAAGGGTTACTTCTATTCAATTCTTATTAAATATTTTAATGTATAAATAGCATGTATAAAATGACATATCTTTTATTTAAAGAGAAAAAATAGTTTAGTGGCAGGGAATCTTAAAAAAGGAGATTTTCAAATATTGTTCTGCAAACTTCCTGGTTTATTTAATTAATTGGATTTTAGGCTGAAGGAGTGTGTAAGCCTGAGAATTTAATTCTTGTCTTCTCCAATTTTGTACAGTGGGCTAGAGAGGAAGAATGCAGTTGTTTAGATGGCAAGTTGGAGAGAGATGTCCTTTCTCAGTGATTCACCCACGAGTTTAAAATGTATAGTGAATGAATACACCAAGAGAGAAGAAACTAAATAAAACAGATCGGTACAAGTTAGAGGAGTCTGAATCCAGTATTTTTGCTTGAGCTATCTTGATGCCATGGCTTTAAATGGTGCTTTTTTATACAATCCTATTATTATTATTATTACTATTATTATTATTATTATTATAATTGCTGAGGCTAAGCTGCAACACGCCATGGAACATGGAGTTAAGCTACATCATAGTACTCCCATAAATGTGATTCGAGAATGATATTTTCTTGAGCACGCTAAGGTAACAATATTTTCTTTCTTTTTGAGTAGCTGGCTTAAGGGTATTTACTGTAATAGCCTCACTGAAACAATGAATTAAATCACGTTAGATCTCCGTCTTTGGTTCACTCAAGCAGGAGAATTATTACCAAAATAGACCATGGGTGCTTTCCAGTCAGCACTAGGTTCCTGGCAGAGTCTGCTTTAAGTCTGCAGAGCCTCTCTGTGAACAAGGAAAGGGCCTCTGCTGAAACCTCCAGCCTGGACCCACTTTCCTCAGCCTCCTTTAACACAGGAACACTTGTCCGTCCTATGGTGACATCAAATATAGCTAGTTTTTGTCTTATATTGCTCATCTGGTATAAGCTATCAGGGTATGGCTGGTTATGGCCAACAGACTTAGGCTTATCATACAGTTTAGTTCATAGGAAAAAAGCATTTGTTTCTCTCTGAAAATCAGTTGGGGAAATGGCGAATTTATTTAAAGAGCTTTCTGTTGGAAAACAAGATGCCCAAATGACACCAAGGGCGTTGAAGACACCAACAGTGAACCAGGAAGAGACGGACACAAACACGATACACCAACACATAGGGCTGTTACAAAGAAAGTCTTTTGGCACCTTAATTTTGGCATTTTAACAAGTATACTCTCCCACCAACCAAATGCCATGACTTTGATGGCAAATCAGTACTGCAACATATTATAGAATTATAGAATTTCTCTCTTTTGTGTCCTCTGCTGCTACTTCCTACCAGGAGCACTGAAGTCTCTAGACTACTCCTCCAAAATGGTTTGTTCTCTTCTTTATTTCAGGCAGATTCTAATATAATTAAATTTTTAAGAGGTAGCAGTGTAGAACCATCTTTCTGATGTTTACATCGCCTTGTTTTTCTTTTGATGGAGGCTAGATCAAAAAGAACTAAGACGATCTCGTACAGCTTTCTTGATTTTTAAGCCCTTGCATAGAAGACAATATCCGCAGTTAAAATGCTTTGGGAATGCCAGCAGCAATTCAACAGAGCGGCCCAAAGACTTCCTTTGATAACTAGAAGAATGGAATCACCAGGTTTGCAGAGGAACCTCCTGGTGTCTCCATTACCGCAGATGCACACTTCCAGACTTATCTAAAACATGCCCACCACTTTGTTTCATCTTGTCTTTGGTCTGCGCCTGCTCAATGAGAGTACCAAAAACATTTGTTTGTGGCATTTTGCTTTCTGAGTTTCTCCCCAGCACCCCCGAGACCAATGGGAACATCAAACAGGATGAATAATAATGGAGAAATGAAATGTTTTCAGCAGATCCTTACTCTGACATTCTCCAAAATTCGTAGAATTGATCTCTCTCTCTCTTTCACCCTTGCTCAATCCCGATGCAGGAGAAGGTGACATAGCTGGAATATTAATTTCACAATTTTGCAAAGCTTAATGTATGTGCTTTCTCTTAGTTCATTTTAATTTAGTTTTGATTGATAAGGAAAGTGCAGTTAAGCTTTTACAGTAAAGGTCATGGCTGCTGTGGATTTGAAAAGACAATTGTTTCATTCTGTTTTTTTTTTTTTTTTATTTTTTGTCACGGTGCTTGTCAAAAAGCTAGAATTTACAATTGTACAATTGAAAATTTCATAGAACTCCCATTACCATCTTAGACTGTTCATATTTAATTATACCCTAAAGTACATGTACTTGTATGACCTTGTTTTAATTATGTCACGAACTTAAGATTTGTCTAAACCCTTATTTCCTCTTGAAAAAAAATTAAGCACACTTCTGTCACTGCCGCACTACAGTGTTTATTTAAGACTATCAAGTTCCTGATGGAATTCATTCTTGTGCTAATACCTGTTCAGATGAATTCTAGGCAGTTCAACCACAACAGTCTTTTATTTAGAGACACAAATCATCAGATTTGCCCAAGATCTGAACACACACACAAATAAGAACTGTCATAATAGCTCTTAAAACTCTGATCCTTATACCCACTATGATAATGGAGCCCATTCACCAATTCCAAATTTCTAAGTATGTCTCTCCCAAGCAGGATAGGTTTATATTAGTTAACATGATGGTTTTGATATCTTTTCTTTCCAAACTATTTTGTGAACAAGCAGAATTTCAACTGGAAGTTTTAGATTTTCTTTTATAGTAAGCACTAGTGGACACTAGCTAATTTTCCTGAACATAACCTAATAAGATTGTATTACTGTCATTTTTAAAAACACGTGCACAATTGGTATGCTTTCTAGAGAAAATACAAAACGGGCAACATGGCTTTTAAAGGACTTCCATGCTCGCCTTTGTTTTTAATTAAATATTTAAGCCCTTCAAAGGGATTTACTAACACATCTCCAATTCAGATTGACTCATTTGACACTGCTATTTTGACAGATGGCCATATCAAGAATATGGTATTTTGCACGGCATTTAGACCATGTGAAAGAATTAGATCAGAGACTATTAATCATCATGTTGCCCTTCACAATAAAATGAAATATAAGAAAAATATTTTTTCCCAAAAAGGAGGGGGGGGCCTCAGTTAAGGGTAAAATTAAGGTGCTATGGCTGACTTAAATTTTTCCGGAAAACTTTGCTCATTTTAATGTCTTGAGGGGAGGGGAAGCAAATCACATCTTAACAGAGCTATACACTATATTTTTTGTTTGTTTTATTTTCAAAAGACTAGATGAAAAAATAACCTAAGGAAATGGCATAAACTAATCTGGGATAAAGCAAAATACTAATTAAAAGACAAGATTGATGTAGGTTCATTCATAGGTACTGTGAAAGAAGAAAATCTGATAGATCCTGAATAATTACCATTAGAGGAAAAGGTCTCATCATTATCCTTATTTAGTAGTGAGGAAGAAATCCAAGAGAATTTTAACATTAATTAGGATGCTATAATCATTCAATTACAGAGCCTCCAATCACCAAAAAGAAATTGATTCTCACTTGTGCTGCCAGATCCTATTCCTCAGACGTCAAAGAAAGTGAAGGCACAAAACTGGTATCATTCCACATATTTTAGTCTGACTGCCACCTGAACAATTTTGATGCTTAAAGCAGCTGGCTGGGGCAAGATTCCGTATTTTTCTTTCTTTTTTTGGAGGGGGGGGGGTGAGAGGAGGGGCTGAAAACTTTTTTAAATATTGGATTAAATACCAAGTTCTGAAGAAATTTTGCTTCCATAAAGGTGAAAATGGCATTTGAACTGGAGCCTCCTATTAATAAAACGCATTAGAACTATCTGTTAATCCATGATGCCTCCTGTCAGTAATTCAGAACTTGACGTATTTTATCACAAAACTCAGTTATAAATGTGTACTGTATTAAGAAAGGACAGGCAATAAAGCAATATCTCAACATCAACTGAAGTTGGGCCATTGATCAGAGAAGATGCATGGTTAAAGAGAAATGTGAAGAGAATGTGAAAATACACTTCTTTGGAAAACATTTCGTCAGTGAAATCACTACAGTTAATGAGAAGACTCAGTGAGGAAAGACTTCACGTTCATGCTTAGTAACTACCGCTTATGAGAGATGTTCCAAATGGAACTTCATTTCCTTTGGCCTGGCATCACGTTTACTCTAGGGGTCTTTCCAGTCCAGGAACTAAATAAATCCCTTCTCAAATTATCTGACTTTTGTCAGCAGAGTGAACTCTTAGCCAAAACAGCCTATTTAATTCTATGCACTGTTATAATAAGAAGGCAATAATTATTTCTCCCCTGAGGAAGAAAACAATGGGGCGGGGGGGACTGACTGACTTCTAAAATTTGATAATCGGCCAGACTCCAGACTTGTCTTGTGCCCCTAACTGCTGAATTGCACCCAGTAATAGCCAGCTTTCCTTCTCAGACAGGGATTCTGGCCTTTCTCCCCTGTTTTGTTTGGGTCACAGAGGAGTTGCTTCAGCCAGCCAAGGATATGCTTCATAGCCAGGTCCAAGTGGGCTGGCAAGAGGCTGGAACGCCTCCCATGTGTCCACCACCTCTGTGCCATGACTCTCCAAGGGGTTTTGTCTGAGAGAGAGCCATAGTGTATGTGGCCATAAACCACACCTGTGCAGAGAGGGGACGGGGACAAAGAAGATAGCAAAATGATTCTCTTCTTTCTTCCAGTTTTAATTAACCAGACCCTTCACAAAATACGGCTTCTTCTGTCATTAGACATTCTCTCCTATTCCATGCCTGAAAGGGAAACTGAAAGTGCCTAATAGTTGCTTCATCCTGACCAATCAAACTCAGCAATAGCCACAGCCCCAAAAGGGCCCATTTGTATACCCTAAGAGCAAAGCATTTTAGGAACTTTCATTGGCAATAAGCCTAATGAATATCACTTATGGTGAATTGTCTTTCAAAATCATTTCATAATGAAAGTTCAGAAATTAAACATGAAGGCAAAAATAGGCTTTTAAGAGCCAAAAAGTCATGACATATGCCATCACTAGTTCGTATTTATCGAAAAGGTAAATCCAACAGAACACATTTAACCACAGTATAAATAATTAAAGCACAAATCACTCACCATTTTTTTTTTTTCATTTTAAGGGGAATGTTTAGAAAGACTGATAGTAATGTAAAAGAAAAATTACCAGTATTCTTAAAAACTAAGAGACTAAGAAAGCATTTAATTTCTTGTTATTACTCTTGCAATTCAAGTCAATCATATTTATGTCCTATTGTATATCAGATCAGAGCTGTTTCACAAGAAAATGCTACAATCTCCACGCAGGGAAGATTAATGAAACAGTACCTCTGCTCTACCACTTATTTTAACTGCAAGGAAAAATAAATCCATTTTTATCCAGGCTCTTTATTTGATGAGCATCTGTATTTACCCCTCCCCAAACTGAAGACATAATGGAGCCTCCGTGAATATCCATCAGATTCTATCCCTGCCCTGAGAAGCCTTCACCTCTCACCTTGATTTAGCTTTATGCAGTCTACACACTGAAAATCTATTTTTAATAAGTCTCAAGAGGAAGCTGAAGCCTTGAGGCAGGGTCTCAAAAAGACAGTGGCCAGGGTGCTACTCACGTCGGTTTTCATACATGCTCCTGGACTGGGCCCAGATTTTAAAAGGATCTGGTTTTTTCTGCCCAGAGCTGTCGGTCTGATCTGGAGCTGGAGCCTCAGCAGGTGAGTACTCGGGGAGCACCTGTGTGCCGTGGCTTGGGGATGCTGTGTGCAGGCTTCGGTGGCTGGAAACACTGTGCTGAGAACTATTCTGGCTGTCTTTTCTTTCCAGTGGTTGCTGAAAGTAAGTGAGTGAGAGGGGCAAGAAGAGAAGATTATTATTGTTTTTCTGAGTGGGTGTTTTCCATCAGCTTGTCTTTGTTCAGCACTTCTGTGCACACATACATAAATATATCAACAACATTTTGGCTTCCACCTTCCTTCAGCTAATGCTGAATGCAGATAAATTCCCAGGTGATTGGCAGACAGAGAGAGGGGTGGGCCAGTTGGAAAGACATAATCACAAACCATACTGCTCTCTGGGCTGTGGCAGAAAACAAATCCAATTTTCATCATAGGCTCTTGACTAAGACCTTGGGCTCATTTATGACAAGATGTATCAGTTCTAACATCCTTATTTTTTGACAAAATATGTGACACAAAATACCATAGTGTTTCAAATGTAAGGCTATGATATCCAAAAGAAATACAATCAAGTCTAAAAATGCTTTTTAGGATCCCATGTCCTGCATCTTTCAATAATAAAATACCTGACTCCTATCTTATGGTTTGGCGTCGGTTCTCCCAGACTATAAGAAAAAAAGAACTAGATATTTTAAAAATCATGCCAAGCATTAAATGTGTACTTGTATGAAGAGCTTTCATAATTCTTAGCTAATCAACTTTGCAGGTATCACACTTTACTTCTTGATCTCCTGACAGTGAAGTGGTTTGAAAACCAGTATCAAACTTTATATACGGGTTGACCTCAGGGGGTCAACATTCTTAGATTTGCAACTTGTCCAAAATTCAAGCAGTATTCGAAGCGAAAGAATTTCATTTACATTTCAAAAAAATAAGCAGGTTCTAGTTCCTTAAAACCTGCCCAGCAAAAGACCCTTCCTATTTTATGAAATGTTCTTTAAATAAAGAGCAAAAACTAGTAGGAGGAAAATATCCACTGGGAAATAAAAAATTTTCAGTCCTTGGTTTTTCCAGTAAAAAGTTGTGGTAAGCCCATGTGTTTAGTCTCTCCCATTCAAAACAAACTCTTGGAATCCTGTCTCTCACATGACAGACACTACATCCCTACACTTTACCTGCTGAAGAGCATCATAAAAGGGCAGAGGACAGCCAGCCAGGGGTATCTCCATCCTCTCCTACAGACCCTGTATAGCTTATGCTTTTTAAGTAGTTTATAAGATCATTGATCCAGAGAATTCCAAGTCTCTAAAGTTCTTTATAGGGTCAAAATCTTCCCCTTGGTCTTACAATGAATCCTATCAAAACAGTTCTTCCTTTCCTTCCCCCTAGGAATCTCCCATCTTTCATTTCTCATATTAATGGAAATTTCCAAAGTGATTTTCATTTAAATCTAAAGTCTCTTGATTCCCTCTCTCTTCAGTCCCTGATTTGAAATAAGTATCTGAAGAAAGCCAAAGGAGGACAAAAGCCTCTTTTGCCCTCGACTATCGCAGATTACAATCTAAATACAGGTTTTGGCAAGAATTCAAAGTTGAGGAAAATTAGGCATGTATTTAATGAAAGTAAGATAGACCACTTAAAATTTTATTTGATGTGCCTGTGGGAGAACTTTGAGGAGCACATTCTAAACTAGCAAAGAGGTCTAGGAAAAAAATGTATGAGGGGTTTAATTTACTTAGATTCGAGGGGACAGCACACCCTAGAGAAGATGCCAGAAAAACACAATGGTGTCTGGGTAGTGACAAATATCATCAGAACCCCATGTTGCCACCATTCTCTTTTGAGGGTAATGTGTTCAGCTTTAAAGGCCTGGACTCGAATCTGGCTGCTAACCTCTAATAGTGTCCTACCCAACAGTGAGTTTGGCTCTCAGTGCTCTTTCTGGCCTCAGAGGTAAATACCTTGCCTTCTCACTTCCCCTGGAGATATGCTGGAGATTTTATGAAGAGTCAGAAAATGTTAATGACAGATAGAATCTCCATTCTCTTTTGTATGTACATGGGAATTTGTTTTTCTCTTCACTGTGGTCTTTAAAAGGGTCTACACTATAAGCAAGCATGTGTAGCATCGGCTCATTTTTGGTGTGTGTACACGAGCATAAATAGAAAAACATGGGATTCAAGGTGTGTTTGTATTCCTGTATTGCCTATTTTTTACTATTATAATGAATAGAGAAAGCTTTTTATTACCAAGACAAATTTAAAGCTATTTTCACTTTGAAGTAAACCTTGGTAAAGAAAATTAATGGGGGCTGTTACTTTTAATTTTTACATTCAGGGAATACTTTGTTTTTGTTCACCTCTTGGGAGGGTGGCGGATACTTTTAAATGTAAAAGCAAATAATTCAATAAAGGACCTACAAGTTTACTTTGAGAGTTGCATCCCTCCCTTCAAATGCCCACTCTCTCTTGGTCCCTCAAATGAGTGTCGACTGCCAGAGTATGAGGTCTGTCCATTGACACTAAATTCATTTCCCAGTTAAGTCTTTGACCCTTGAAACTCTAGTCTCGTGCTGAGACTACTCTTCACAAAAACTCACCGGGACACAGAGTGAGCTACACCACAGGATTACCTGAGGGAAATGTCACACTAACTTTCCTGGAGATACTCTGCAGTCCCTGGAAACCTAATTTTAACCTCTTCCACTTGCTTCCTTTTGTGAACTGGAGAAAAATATCTTTCTGGCAATACTGCCTCACTGAGTGAGTCTGAGAAAAGACTGGACGGAACTTCCTCCAGAGAATGCACATGTGCTTTTACACATGTACCCACAAATGCATGCGAACAGAGTTTATATGTTACCTCATGGTGTGCCAAGATCTTCAATGGCTGTGCCAGTGTAACAAATCGTTGGCATGGAGGACCAGAGCTCTTGAATTTAACTGAAGAGATGGCTTTGTTTTAAACAGAGCGTGCACATAAAGTCTACTGGAAATGGTTAGAGCCATTTTTCAAATTTTAACACCCCTCTTACTTCCCCAATAAATGAGTCATTTAGGTCCAATTTAAGACAAAATGACAGATAAAATCTGGAACAAGTTTGCAAAACTGCCTCTCAATCTAACCACACTTCTGCAATCCTTTTAAATGCCATCTAAACTTTGTTCCTAAATTTGGAAAATAAAAATCAGCATCCTGAAATGCATTCTAAAAACTGTGCCATCATAAACTTTCACTAAATGGCATTTTCTAACCCATACTAATGGGCTAAGTACACAATAATCTGGAATGCTTTTAGATTTTCCCCCAGATAAGATTTAACCTCACTTTATGTTTCTTCTCAAGTTCAATTATGAGAATTACTTAATTTGAAGATGCAGTCTGTATTTAATATCTTGTTGGCTAGCACTCTGGGCTTTTTGAAGCTATGCTCTCTATGGTGGAAAAGTTCAAAATATCCCTTTTTATTTTCTGTGAGAATGCTAATTAGCTATGACATTGTCTTTTATCTAATTAGAGCCCAGAACTAGTCAGGAGAAAAGTCATGTTTATATATCTCTCAAATTACAGACAACTTATATGCCTCTTCGGCAGTCTGGATTATCTCCCGGAAGATTTGGGACATGAGAACAAATTCACTTCTGAACTAGTTATAATACAGGATAAGATCTGCATCTAATGTGATTGTCTTTCACCTCACTTTCTAGGTGAAAAACTGGTTCAAAGACAAGTGTGTGTAGTTAAAGACACACTTTAAGTCTGTTAAGTAATCCCATGCATACTAATAACATGAGTGGAGGAAGCACCTACTACACCAATGATAGAACATCCAGCCTCCATCCTCTTGTGAGTAACTACCTGCCACACATCTATTCATTCATCCAATAAATACACACTGTTCACCTACTGTGAGCCAGATTCTAAGGGATACAACATGTAAACAAGGAAAAGATGGTAGCTGAGCTCTTAGGATTTATATCTCAGTGTGTATCTAGGGGTATGTGTGTACGTGTGTATGTGTGTGTATGCATGTCTGGATATTAATCAAACAATCCTAACAGACTGATAACATATTGCCATGTCCTTTAGGTAGGCAGTAAGGAGAGGCCTCTTGAAGAACATTCCAGTAATAGAAGCATATGTGCTAAGCCTTTGAAGCAAAATTGAGTTTGGACCTTTTGAAGAATAGAGAAGGCTAGCGTGGCGTAGCAAGGGACTGGGGCGGTCTGTGGGCTTGAAGACTAAATAATGTAAGAGCCTTGTGGGCTACTTTAAGGAGTTTGGGTTTCATTCTTAGTTCAGGGGAGGAGGAATCCATTAATGAAGTTAAAGCAGGTATGCATCAGGAGCCAACTCACTTCCAGAGTTTGGTCTGGCTACTGGATGATGAAAACATTGGTGAGAGCCAGCAAGGAAACTGCTGAGCAGTCTACATGAGTGACCTGAACTGGTTTATGCTAGGGAAGTAGTATGACAAAAGAGAGGTACAAGTGCAGTAAAAAGACATTTTGGTGCCAGAGTCAATAGGTACTGCTGACAGACTGACTGCCCAGGGGAAAGGAGCAGGAGGAGGAAGAAGAGATCTTAGAAACATGGACATCCACCTCCCATGTCTCCAGCTGGAGCAACTGGATGGAAAGAAGTGCTACATATGGATATTTCCAATGTTAGCTGTTGTTACTATGCTGATATTTTTGAATTGAGATTTTTTATTTCTGAATACTGAACCAGAGCCAACTAGGAAGAAATAAATGGGCTTAATTTTGAAGCTACCAATTTGCACTTCTTAATTCCTGCAACTTTTTTTCACCCAGACACTCAATACCCTTCCATCTAGCAATCATCAGTTTGTACTCTGTATCTATGAATCTGTTTTCATTTTGTTTCTTAGTTCATTTTGTTCTTTAGATTCAACTTATAAGTGAAATCATCTGGTATTTGTTTTTCTCTGACATATTTCACTTAGCATAATCCATGTCATTACAAATGGTAAGAATATGAAGTACAGCACAGGGAATATAGTCAATAATTTTGTAATGGCTATGTACAGTGCCAGGTGGGTACTAGACTAATCAAGGAATCACTTTGTGAATTATATAAATGTCTAACCACTATGCTGTACACCTGAAACTAATATAAAATAATTATAATTATAAAAATATAGCTAATTTAATTAAAAATTGGCTTAATTTTGAAAACTCTATAGAAGTCCTTGGCCACATACCAGCCATGAACTTGTGTCATAAGACTTTTGAAAATAAAACTGTATCAACCTCCCTAAAATGAATGATTTCCTTACTACTGACAGGCCAGGGAAACTGGGAAGATGCAATGATTTTTATAAATTGAAATGGGGGAAAAAAATCAGCTCATCAGTATTTCATTGAATCATTTCAAAATGAAGGTACTTATAAAGTGAGCTGAAAATATTTGCTTGGAAGAGCAAATGAATACAGACAGCACTTAGGAGCTTTAATGATGAAAAGAATTCATGTGGCTTAAAAATGACAAATCGATCCATTTTAAAGCAAAATTATTTACAGTTCACTTATCTGCCAAGACTGAAGGCCACTGCAGTGATTTACATGGACAACAGGAAAAACTCCAAGTGCTGATGAGATATTAGGACAATGTCATTAAAGGTTGTATGAAAATCAGACACTCAAGTATGAGGCAAAGCAGAAGACGGTCTGGTCCTTTTTGTCTCTTCTTTTTATCATTTATGGGTCTAGGTTAAATGACTTCTTCCAAAAAAGGCAGGCCAGGGAGTTAATGGAGAAGAAAAGGGAGGTATTGATTGGATATGAAAATGAATTCTAGTTCACAATGAATGTCTTAAAGTAACCTAATGCAACAGCAAAGCCTTTTTTCTAGGGCTCCAAAAGGCTGAGAGTATGAGTTGCTGTGGGAGGTGAGAGGCGAAGAGACTTATTTAAGTTGCCCTCATCCTTCTCCCATGTACTTCTTTCCCTGCAGTCTGTACGAGGTTTGATGGGTTGTATTACTGTCCTGATTGAAAGACAAGTGGCACCAGAGTGCTGAGACAATTGGGAGAGTTTCAGAAAGAGGCAGGATGCATAAAACTGGATGATTCAGGCAGGGTTCACTCACTGCGCACATTATCTAAGAGATCTCTCCCTCACACCTCTTAATGACTAGTTGTCAGCAATGTCCTTAGCATCCTTTCCAGGGGAAAGGGTTGGAAGGCAACGAAACAGAAACCTGTCACTATTGCTACCTTTCATCTTGCTGCATTTGCTCAAAGAGGGTGCTGAAGAGACTGCCTTGCCCATCATTCACTGTACTGCATATGAAAACTGTGTGTTTTTTAGTAACTGAGAACATTATGTCTTCCTAGTAAATATAGTATGCTTTCTTTGATCTGACATAGTGAATAATGTGGTTTCCTATATTACTCAGGCTGCTGGGGAACTCGGAGGAATCCCAGCTCAATCATAGCGTCTAATTCAGTCTTGGGTTTTTTCTAAGCCCCATCTAGGAGGGTCTGTACAGATCTGCCTGTTTGTGTAGTTGTCTCCCCTCAGATGCATGAGCAAGGACATTTTCTATTTCAGGTCCCGTTGTATACTGGTACCAGGTCTGACACAGAGATGATACTCAGTAAACACTTAACTGTTGAAACAAATGCATAAAACAATTTTGTTGATTTGTGTTGATGAATCTTATTTTTTAAAGCAGCAATAGATAAATTGTTTGTTTGTAAGCTTCGAAAAAAAAAAAAGGCGCCATGACATCTTATTTATTATAGCATTTCTAATGTCTCGCACAGATCCTGGCACTTAGTTGGTTCTCCATACTAGTTTGCTGAATAAATGGATAAATAAATGGATGGACAGATGGATAAATGATCAGTTGGACAGATGAAGAAAGGGAGAAACAGAAGCACTAGAGGGAAATAAGCTAGTGAGAAAACAAATGAATATTAACTTAAAATTCAGGGTTTGGCATGACAGAGTTTTAAATTCTTACACATATAATCGTTGTGTGTGATCTAGACCAACAGTCTCAGTTAAATAAGTTTCCAGTCAGGATGATTAAATTGGACCACAGAATCAGTTTCCCAGTAAAGTCTAAAACCTGACAGCAACTATGTCTTATTTTTGTCTCTGTCATTTGGCAGAACAATCTCTGTTATGGATGTCCCAGTATGAAATTAATAAAATTTCATTAAGACACTACCATTGTCCCTAATGACTATATAAACCATAAATTCAACATTTAAACTAAATCTAGTAGGTGAAATTGTTTATTAAGAGTAAGCTGTAGAGATTATCCTGGAGGGGAAACAAGGTAAAAAAGATAAGTCCTTCTGTTCTAATAAAAACCCAACTACTCAATTATTGAAAACATTTTTTTTTAAGTATGAGGGCAAAAGGAAGCTGTCAGTCACATGAGCAAGCGAACAATGTCAGGAGCCTCTGAGAAAAAGAAAAAAACACAGTTCTGGGTTAAGATAGTATATTCACAGAGCCGAAGGTAAATCTAAGTATATCACAACACAGACCATTCATAATTGACACTGTCTGTCATGTGAATAGCTTTTGGAACCATGACATGCAGCTTCCCCAAGGATTTCCTCAGACCCTACCAGAAAAATCCCATAATCATTTGTCTCTCTGGCAGGACATCATCAAAATTCAAATTGGGAAAGGGAAACAGCTTTCAACTCACCTATAAGGAGCTCCCACTGATCACAGATGTTAGCAATGCTCCACTAGAAACAGCATCCCTTGGCTGACAGCCCCCAAATTTTGAACAGCAGCTGCCAGAGTGTGCCAACAATGCTTTGAAAACCATCATCCCTGTCCTGGCACAGAAATCGAGTAAGGACAAGCACCAAGCTGGGGGCTTGCTTTTCTCTAACCCAATAACATCCCAGCTCTTGGCTTGTGGTAATTAAGAGCCAGCAGACTGTGGGCAAAGCAGTTAAGAGAGCTTTTTTTTCTCTAGGAATGAAGCCTGAGTAATTGGCTTGCTGCTTGCTAATGACATGGCTTCTACAAAAATAAACTGTCATAGGGAATTCTTCCAACTGACTTGGTGAATGCAGGCTCTATACCTGTTTGATACACTCTGAGTTCAGTAGGGAATTCCAAAACACTTTGGGGAAGAAGAGATGCAGATCAATCTACAAAAATCTTCTTGCACAGTAAGTTTAAATGGGATGCAAAACAAAAACACCATGCTACCTGATAACATGCTGCCTGTGCAAAACTGTTGTATGTCCCCCAGTATGTTCCTTGCCAAGACTCCATTCCATGCAGGGTGTGTAAAATAAGTCCATGCATCATGCAGCGTAGTTGGGGGTGGGGGAGAGAAAAGGATGGGTCCTGCTAACTCAAGCTTATGTGACACATCTTCCAGACTTGCTTCTGTTTCTGAAGGCTGAATAGGTTTCTGACTATGAATCAGGGATGCGGAGATGCATGCGCGCGCGCGCGCGCGCGCACACACACACACACACACACACACAGTTTTTGTCATCTATGTGGTTCCAATGTGGGTACCTATCATCACTTTTTCTGCCTGGACTTTAACACAAACTGACAAGGGGAACAGCCCTGAAGTCACATGTTTCAATCACCATGGCACTATGCCATTGGAATCACATCAATTATTGCAGGTTTTTCCTCTTTGGAGAACTTAGGAGTGGGGCTTCAGAATGCAGGAAGAAGCTCCCTCTCTCATCTCCTTAATAAACTTCTGCCTCTGGCTGGCAGGCTTGGAGATAGGTGAAAAGCATTCAGCTGCAGTGCCATGAGCTGCAAAGTTTTAAAGGTTCTCCGTTCCCCGCTGGCAGAAAGCTGCAAAATTTCCCTCCCCTACATATTCTAAGCCACATGGAAGCACTCCTCTTTATCCTAATGTTAATGAATTGGGAAGCCTCTTCCACCCGGATCCATTTCTCAGGCATCGGAGTTCCAGATTTTGAGTTTTGAAGTAGCATTTTAATTTGTTGTCAGTGCCCCGAGAGCAGAAGCTCACACCACCAAGCAAAATACTACAGCCTCTAAGCTATTAGCTAACATGTCAGCTAGGTAATGCATCTTCAGGGAAACCAGTTAGAAAGGACAGCAAAACATTGATTTTTTTTTTTTTTTTTTTAAGAATCCTATACCTGCAGCATAATGCTGCTAAAGCTAGCAAAACAACAAAGAACATTTCCATAGCAAGGAAATGTCTTATTCTCAGTGCTAGGGCAGTGGACATTATTCCATGTGAGCATGGACATATATACAGGGCAGAGCAGTTCTTACTCAAACCTCAGGCTTTTTAATTTTGTAAATAATTCACCATTCAGTGCCGAAGAAAGCTCAGGGGAGAGAATCTACCCATGTGAATGTCTGCAAACACCAGTTGAGAGCAAGGCTACCCAGGAAGCAGGTGGAACATTTTTTTTTTCCTTCTCCCAAAAGAAATAATAGCTTTTCTATCAAGTTGAAACATCTAAGAAACTCATTCTTCTGAATGAGAGTTGTAATGCATTTAAATAGAGAAGATTTCAATCATGCATTCTTTATCCTGGCTCCTGCAGCCTGCTCACAAATCACTAGACAGTCAAAGACAAACCCAAATACCTTCTATACCAAATAGATCCCCGGAACTTAACAGAAGGAACCCTGGATCCTGTCTCCCCCATCTACTCTTAAACACATTTAGTGAAGTCAAGCCAGACAGCATCCCCTCCCACCACCAACCGCCTCCCACATCCCCAAAGCAGCACCAAGTAACTGACAAGTCCTTACCGACTTTGGGCTCTTCTTGGGAACCGGCAGCCCTGGAAAAAAATGCAACAAGGAGGGGTGGGGGGGGGGGAAGAAATCATTAGCACATAAATGTTACCTTTTCCTTATAGAACAATCCCCAGGTGTTTCATGGCAACCTAGCCATCTGCAGAGTTATGTCAGATTTCTCCCCAGCATCGGAGTTACCAGGCTGTTCATATCGAATCAAAGCAGAGGGAGGAGGAGAGCGAGAGGCAGGAGATCTATCTGCATTAGCTATGCTGACTTGTACTGCAGCAGCCTGGAGGCTGGGAAAAGAAATTCACAGACCTCAGCGGCCTGGGAAATTGAACACTTGGACAGAATCTCAAATGCTCTTCTGGATTAAGAGAGATTTAACTTACAATTAAGTCCAGGATATTTCCTTTAAACACAATCACTTGTCAATTGAAGCGGACCAATCAGGACAGAGGAAGGGGCATATATATTTAGTTTCAGAGGAGTACATAGTTAAAATCTGTCGTCTTTTTTTTTCTTTTTCTTTTTTGTCTTTTCTTTCTGCCTTGCAGGAGAGGAAATGCCTTCTTTATTTGGATGAGCTGAATACGAAAACAAAGACAGATGCTCTTTTCCTTACACAAAACAAATCCAAGTTGGTCTAAGACCCCCTCTGGATCTTGGACACACCTCACCATGTGTGTCAGTCATTCAAGCAAACTCCTATTTGGCTAGCCGGAAAAGGCTCAGCTGGGATTAGCCCCTCAATAAGGAAAGCAGGTGGTTGGGAAGCAAAAAAGAAATTCCACAGAGCTGAGAGAAAGAAATAATAATGGAGGAAAAGGAAGGTAAGGGAGTCAAAAGTGGTCATTGAACCTGTCTGGCTCTTCCAAAATCCTGCCTTAATTAGGAAGAAGTGAGCTGGATAGGACCTTTGATCTCACTTCTAGGAAAGTCAGAAGGGATTAGAGGCAGACTGGGAAATCTACCACCAGGGGAGTGTAGCAGAGGAGAACTAAAAATGAAAATTCAAGCATATAACAGTGTTTCAAAAGTAATCATTTCTGTAAGCTGCCTTCTCATTTTATATTTATCTGGTTTGAGCAAGGGTTAGAATGCAAAATGCAGATTCCATCTGTATTAGATACCAAAGGTACACTTGGGATCTGATGATGTTGCATGGGAAATTAAAAAAAAAAAAAAAAAGGTCTGCTATGTGGCATGATGATTTTACTCTTTTGGAAGTGACTTGTCAAACCATAAGCCATGCTAAGTTCAGTACATGTAACATGAGGCAACGGAAGTGGGCAAGTGGGAGGGAGCCACCCAGAGGAGCACTGTAAGTGAGGCGTAAGAGAGCTCACTGGTCCTCAAAGTCATGGAGCGCTCTTCTGGAAGGGCTCATCACCAAAATAAGGTCACCAAGGTCTGGCACCTTAAGACTTCAGAGTGCTTAAGGAACACCCGGAAGCTTGTTAAACCCACAGAAGCCCTGGGCCTTACCTGACAGGGGCCCAGGAATCTGCAGTATGAAGAAATATTCCGGGAGATTCTGATGCAGAGGGTCTGAGGACCACATTTAAAAAAAAATGATGACATAGTATAAAAAGCCTTACTCTTCTGAGTCAGGAAAACTCAGAGACTAACTTTTAGTGAGTTGCTTTAGAGCCCTCTATGTCTCAGCTTCTCAATTTATGAAAAGAGGGAATAAGACTCACTTCATAAAATTGTTATGGTAATTAAACAGACAAAAATGTTTAAAAGCTTTGTAGCTGGCAGTGAGTAGGCCCTCAAATGTCCACCCCTTTCATTTTCCTTTGCTCATTTATACTATTCAGGAAGGAAGTGGTTCTGGTTATCTTTGACTAGAGAATAGCAGCATTTGCTTAGCATGTTAAAAAATAAAAAATGTTGTAGAGAAACAACAATGGTATTTACCTTCCATGACTATGGATGAGAATAATGTGAACAATTTAGATATGTCATTATTCATAAAAATTTATTTGTTCATTAATATGATTCCCTTAAGGAATTATATCAAGTTATATTAGTGCAGGTCACTGTATATGCTTCAAAATTATATATGACATCTTAAAGTTTAATTTTTCCCTAATTTGGACTGACCTTGGTTAATTAGAATGAATGAGGTTTCACCACAGTTAGCTTTTACTAGACTTGGCTTTACCCAGAATCCCTATGACTCTCTCCAAAAATTTGTAAAGAATGTCCAACTAGGTAAGAGGAGTCAGGGAAAATGCCTTCAATCCACACTCTACTAGTCATTTATAAGACTATAGCCAATCTTAAATTCTTTGTATCTTAAGATTTTCACATATAAAATACAGCACACTTTTCATTCTCTGTCATAGAGAAACACTCACACATGTTTGAAGGTGCCTGTAAAGGATGCTCATTGCAGCACTGTTGGTACAAAGGAAACCTGGAAAGGACTAAAAGTTCTAAATAAACTGTGGAACAGCCAACCTATTAAGCAGTTTGCAGACGTTAAAAGAAATAAGCTATCTCTGTCGGTAACAGCATGGGTGGTCTCCAAAACATGATGTTGAGAACAGCAGGCTGCAGAGTGGCAGGTACAGAAGACAGGTGTCAATCACACTCAAACATGTGCATGGTATTTACCCTTCCATGACTGTCCAAACCAAATTAAAAACTGGGACATTTCTGGTGGGACAAGGAAGGGTGAGGGTCAGAGGGACCAGTTAAGGCAGAATTTAGCCTTAAACTAGAATTCTTTTCCAAGAAAACCATATTTGCATATTGCTAAGACAATAAAATGTTAATTTGAAAGTAAACATTAATTAATTAATGGTCCTCTCATTAATTGTACAAAACCAACTGATCTGGATGAAGTGCATGGAACATTCCAGTGGTCCCAACTCAATTGACATAAGTTGTATTTTACAAGTAAAAACAAACAAAACCCTTCTTTTAACTTAAAAATAAATTTGTTCCTTTTCACTAGTTAGTTGAAAAGTTTCTTTTTAAAAAGCCATACTTCTAAAGGAGTCAAAAGTGGCCACAAATTAGTATTTAAAAAGTCAAGAATCAAGAGACTCCACTTGACTGCTTTAAAAAACAAAACACAAAGATTTGTTTTAGGTCCATATAGTCATTAACTCTTAAAATCAAAAGAATATGAATGCTGAAACAAAGTTTCTAATTACAATTTATAATTTATTTTAGCCAGAACTATTCGGATGGATTGAAAACAGTTGGGAGAACTAACAGAAAACACTCAAAAAAGGTCACCATTTGGCAGAATTCTCCAAGACCTAGAAATCATAGGGTGTGGCTCTCGTCTAGCTAGAGGTGACTGACGGCCATCCCATATTGGCTGGGCTACAGGAAGCAGCACAATCTCACACTTTACAGCATGACAGTGGTTTTCCTTAGGATAAATGTACACTTTGTGTTCCCAGTATGGCAGGAAGCTTGTGTTGTGTAAATTGTGTCACATATTACATAGGAGGCATATGGGTAGAAACAGCACCTATCTTAATGGGCTCATCTGCTCCCTTCAGGGAAAGAAAGAAGAATTTTAGGAAGAGGCAGAAGGAGTTCATGGATCCCACCATCTGCTCTAAGAGCTTAAAAGGTGGCAAATGCTACTTCAAAGGGATCCCAGCAAACTTTTACGGGTAAGTGTACGTTCAAAGTCTGAATCTAAGTGTGATCTACAGAAGCGAGGAAAGCTTGGGAACTAAATTTCTTAAGTTTTCTATGAAAAAGGTGTCCCTTTGGGGAAAACAAATGGCAAATTCACTGCTAATGACTGGGAATTGACCAATAAACATGAGGAGGAGGAATCTTGTTCCTTTAAATATCAGGGTCATAAACTATGCTATTGACTATGTTCTCAAAAAACTAAATGACAAATGTTACTCTTGGTAAAATTTTGTAATGGTTGTACAAAATTTATATGAAAAAAGTAAAAAATATAACAATGCATATACATTTGGAAACAAAGACTAGAAAGTTATACACCAAAACAACATGTTCTTTGGCTCCTGGGATCTTGGATGATTTTATTACCTATTTTAGTATTTTCTATAACATGAAAAGTACTATTTATTTATTTATAAAGATACACATACCTATACACACAGATACCATAAGAACCATCTGAATAGTTCTGGCTAAAATAAATTATAAATTTATTTTGGCTCCTGTAAAAGTATGGCTTTTTATAAAGATACACATATCTATACACACAAATACCACAATAACAAAACTCTATACTACTTTTTTAAATAAGACAAATGCAGCAAATTTTAGAATATTTTATTACACTCTTACATTTCTAGAGCCATCACAGATCTCTACATCCTCTAAGAGTTGTTCACATTTTCCCAGTACTATATAGATATAGAGCTTCTTTAAGCACCCTTTTGAGATTAAGACTCGTGTTTGTCCAGTTGATTAAATGAAAATATGGAAGATGCTGGACAGCTCAGCTGTGCTACTAGGAAAGCCAAACAGAGGCCATGCACAGCCATTTCAGCACTGATATTAAAACTTGAGTTTTGTTAAGAATGGATCTACCATATGATCCAGCAATTCCTCTACAGGGAATTTACCTACAGACTTGAAATGCCCATAGAATTTACCATATCCAAAAAGATATTTGCACACCTGTGTTCATAGCAGCATTATTCACAGTGGCTAGGACATGGAAGACCAAAGTGTCCTATGATAGATGATTGGCTAAAGAAGTTGTGGTACATATATGCAATGGAGTATTACTCAGCCATAAGAAGAGATGAAATACTGTCATTTGCAACAGCCTGGATGGACCTCAAGATAATCATGCTAAGTGAAATAAGCTGAAAATCACATGATATCACTTATATGTGGGATATAAACCTAAAATAAAGAAACGAACTAGATAGAGACTCAGGAACATGAACAATGGACTAGTGGTTACCAGAGGGTAGGGGGTTGGGGGAGGGCAGGGAAGAGGTAGACAGAGTAAAGGGGGTCAAATATAGGGGGGTTGAGAAAGGGTGAAGTGGGTAAAGGGGATCAAATATATGGTAGCTGAAGGAAACTGGATTCTGGGTGGTAATCACACAATAGAATATATAGATGTCAAATTATAATGTACACCTGAAAATTATGTAGTTGTATTAACCAATGTTACCCCAATAAAATTAAAAAATCCTCCTAAGTTTTGGGGAAAGAGATGGGACTTCCCTAAATCTAATTTCCTCTAGGTTTAAAGGACGTGAGAATGTCAACCAACCTCAATAACTGAAAGAATTAAGAAAAATTCTGCAAAGGGCTTCGAAAGAATGAATCTTAAAATCCCTGTCATATGCAAAGTAGATCTATTAATTACAAAAATGTACCTTGTCATTTTGGTTTCCTCTTCAGCATTCTAACAAACTCTATGCCTATGTAGCTAATCAATATATCATTGAACACACAGGATACTTAGCGTTTTGCACAGCAAATGTTGCATTAAAGACTGTACTGGAGCTGAATAGGGTAATGCAATGTGCGAAGAGCAGGGAATTGTTATAGCGAGAGAGAGAGAGAGAGAGAGAGAGAGAGAGAGAGAGAGAGAGAGAGAGAGAGAGAGAGAAAGAGAGAGAGAGAGAAATGGATGGGTTTGTGGAGATCACTGAAAAGCCACGGAAAGCAGAAGACTCTGAGAACTTGGTTAGGGGCTAGCATTATGTACCAAAGAGGATAAGATGGACACATTTGCATCGCAGACCCCACTAGGCTTCTATCTTATTCTATAATTTATCAATACATAGTTGCTAAACGCAGGACCCCAAAATTATAGCTGACACTAACTCAGTAAATCATCACTTGGAGTTTATATTAAGGAAATAATCAGTGTGTCTCAAAGATTTATATAAAAAGATATTCAACACAGGATTATTTTAAAAAGATAAAATTGGAAACTATGTATTTCCATGAACAGAGGACTGAGCAAACAGATTGTTATATCAGTAAGATGAAAAGTTACGAATCCATTAAAAATGACTGCAGCGACGAGTATTAAGTGTTGTGGGAAAATAGTAGTGATATAAGACATGAAAACTAGGACAAAAACTGCCATAGAACGTAAATTCATTGTTAAAAAATAGATATACATATATGTATCACATGCATACATCATACACCTGAAGCCTAGAAGGAAATGTATTAAAATATTGTTTTTGAATGCTAGGATTAACAGGTGATTCATGTTCTTTTCAGTATTTTACAAGTTTTCTATATTTTACATATGATACAGCTAGAATCACAAACAGCTAAACATTGAATACTGCAGCCATACTGCGTGTGCTTGGACAATGGTATGCACTCACTGCCTTTAGTGCAGTCCTAGGTTAAAAAAAAAAATAACGTGTTTGTTGTAGCTTTTCCTTGACTCAGTAACTGACATTTTTACTCAAATGTCTGTGCTACTGAATTACTGGTCCATGGCCTTGATTGAAAATGGGATAAAAAGCTGTTAGAGCCTCCCTCAAGCAAAGCTGCACAGAAATACACAATTTTGCATATATTTTCAAGCAGTCTCTGAAACCTTCTATTGGGGCCTATGATTCTCAGATTAAATTATCCTTGTCCAAGCACATAGCTAGAATGTTAGATGCAATTTCTAGGGTGAGATTCACATCAGCTAAGTTCGTGCCTCTAATAAGGGCAGCATATGTAAAATAATGTATCTGCAAGTAGAAAGAACAATGAGAAGAATCAAGCAGAAAGGAAAAGGTTTCATTGCTTGTTTATCCTTTTTCTTTCTTTGAAGATCTAAAGAGCATCTCTAAAAAATTTTTGATAAATTACATTCAAGAACATGCCAAAATTCTAATATTTATTAGTGAAAATGCTGCTGCATGAAAAATAATGAACCTTATAGGTACTACTTTTATGAGGGGGGTCGTGGCGTAGTATGATGATAGAGCAAAATCTAAGAGATCAATGAGGTACATTATGTGGAGGGGTACAGGAAAACAGTGAGAAAAATCTTTGCTTTCCCCAGAAATTCAGAATTAACTATTATTTGACTGCAAACCAGTGGCTCTAGACAATATTAATGGCCAGTAACCCTCGTAAAGAAAGCCATATGCACCAATCTCTACCAACTGGTTTTTTTGTTTGTTTTGTTTAATATATAATATATAAACCATGAAATAAATTTAAACTGCCCTTGCCTTATCAATAAAGTACTTAAGTACAGTCCAGAGAACCAAAAATAAAATATGTATACATAGCCCTAACTTTTCCACTGAGGGCAGGAAGGAAAATGGGGAAAATTCACTCTCATTTAACCCAACTGCTAAGGGCCAACTATGTGCCAGGAGTTGGCATGAAATAAAGCAATAAACAAGACCTATAAATGCCTGTTTTCACTGTGCTCATGTACTGTGTGGAAACGGAGAATAAATGACTTAGCCAACAATTTCAGAGGGGTAACCTGGGTGAAGAAAATGAAGCAGGATAGTGGAACAAGCTGTGCCTGCGATGCACAGCTACTTTACACTGGATGTTCAGTTCAAGCACGTCTTTCTTGAAGAGACAGTGTTTGAGCTAAGACCTGAATCATGAGAAGGGACCAACCACATGACTATTCATCCATATAAGATTTACTGAGCTCTGCCATATGCCAAGTGAAGCATTACTGTAGAGACAAAGGTAAATCAGATATGGCCCTGACCTGGACGAGCTCATAGTCTGTCTTAGAAGAAAAAGAAGCAGAGGAACAGTTATAATTCAGTGTGGTTAGTGCTAAATGCCACAATGGAAGCACAAGAAAAGAGAGCTAATCCAACGTGGAGAAGGATCAGAAGGGACGAGGTGAACACTGAAGGAAGGCCAGTACCAAATCATGTGGTCGGGAGACTGGCAGCAACATGTGGTGATTAATGCTTGATTAAATAATGATGATGACCATTTTTTATGTTTTTTTTTTTTTAAGCTAAATCAGTGTGCCAGCATAAACTCAAGGCCAAATTTAAACTACAGTTCATTTTCATTGAAGGACTTTTCAAACACTATATATCATGAAGTTGAATCCATAATACAAAATGAAAAATAGTTCTTGTTTAAACATGTTTGATTTTTTTCTCCTTCCTCTGGCCAAATAGCATCATCAACTCCGTGGTATAATTTTTCAATGTAAAGATGATCCCAGCTGCCAAGAATAGGAGCATCAGACCCAATGTCTCCAAAAATATGAAGACATTCTTTCCTTTGAGGACCTTGTAATGGTCATTATATATTATGGCTATTATAAATTAGAGATGGTTAGACTTCAGATGTCTGGAATAAGTAGCTCCCAATGCTGTGTCAGTTGGCATTTTGTTAAGAAGATTAAGAATAGACTTGTATAGCTTTACAGCCATGGAGAAGTCTGCTTCAATTACCCAGTACGTATAGCCTAATAAATATGTCCTGAAGAGAAATAAATGGTTTGCAAGGCTGGTGACTGCTAATGGTTTATAGAGCCTTTCACCTCAAAGTCATAAGCCTTGAACTGGCCACAGGTGAGGAGAAACATGAAGTCATTAATACTTTGGGCTGCTCAAAAACCTAGCTAAGATGGATGAACTGTCATCATGCAATTCCCGAGAGATCAATGGTCACTTTAGAAAAGGTGTCAGTGAAATAACATAGATAGTCCTATTGTTGTTGACTCTCGAAAATGTGTGAAATACACCTTGAAGAATCAAAAAACTGGTCTTCTCTTTTCATTTAAAAAAAATAAATGGGTCTTCAAAAGCAAGGGCTGAGTGCAAAACTATCTAGCAAGAATGAGGAGCTTGCCTTTGACATACATGTATTCTTCATAACTGCTGTCTGAGTTAAGTAGTAATATCATCTCTATTTTAAAGATGAGCAAATTGAGATACTGATGATTTTATAACATGGCCAAGGTCACATAGTCAAGTGAGCAGCTGAGAGGAGGCTTGGACTAATGTCAACCAAGCCTGTGCCTTTAAACACTGAATTGTACAGTCTCATTCAAAGGTGCTTAATTTATTTTGGATCATAGAGCATTATGAAGGAAAAGGAAATAATACAACGGTATTTGCACACATTAAATGCATTCATAAAAAATTTTGCAAACAGCTTCATGGGATACATGGATATCAACCTATAGGTCAATGGATCCGGGAATCTTGAACCCGTAATTTAGATGTAGATTTAGGAAGAGAGTTTCCTTTCTACAGATAGTATGGAAGTCTACGCATAGTCAGTCAAGTTCTTCACATGTCTCTGATACATCACTCCAAGTCACCTAAATCATTGTCTATTCAAGGCGACACATACTAAAATATAATAAGATGGGTCTCTGATTTGGGGGTAATAAAACAAATCTTTAAAGCTACCGAACAGGTTGGCTGGCCACCAATCTCTATGGAATAGTTTCAAAAGTGAGTAGGAGCTTTATCTAGCTTGTAAATATGATATGACACTACCTGATAACAAAACTAGAAAAAAAAAATTGAGAGTAGGCAAAAGATGGAGTGAGTCAGAAGTCGAGTGAATTACAGCTTCTTCTGTCCAGAAGAGGAAAGGAAAAGCATTGTTAATTTTAAAAGACCACTAATTTGTCATGATGTATCTACCACGAGGCCAGTCTTTCTTCTCCAGAGAATTCCTACCAAGATCGACTTTTTAAAGGTGGAATGAAGACAGTTTCTCAAACGGTTCCAGAAAGGCGCTCTAACTCTATGTGGGTTGGAAATATTTATGACTAGGGTGTTTAGGCACAGGTTCCCACCTCAGTCTACATATGCTTCCACCTCCGCGAAAGACGCCCTGGCTGCCAGACTGACAGCCTGGATTTTCTACCATGTTTATTTCAAATGTGAATTGCTTTCTGTACAAATGCTTACAGGTTGGCCCTGTTGTCCATTCGGCTTATCAACAGTTCATTGAGGTCTCTCTGGGATGGGAAAGAATACCTGTGGCCTGGAAGCTCCAAGGCAAGTTCCTCCAAAGTCAAAAGTGTGACTTTTAGCTGCACAGGATTTCTAAAGGGGAAATGTGAAACAATACCTCAAAATAGCTCATTGAAAGAAAAAACCTATAAGGATTCCTTTTCTGGGTTGGAAAAACAGGATGCTGTGTTAAACAGGGCTCCTTTAGTTTAAGGTCACTGTCCCTGAAGGGAAACCTAACACAGTAATTGGTGCTGAGATGTTTCTAGGTTAAAATAATACATGCCAGGATCCTTTATTTCAGGATTACTGACTTTTAGGATGATTCTTACCCTGCCTATTTTTAGCAATATAAGTTAGGCACAGGACCAAGAAAGAGATCCAGGAGAGCATCCCAAATTTTATCTTTACAGAACAACAAAGCCCTAAACTATAAGGCCCTTTTTGAGGCTTTTTAATCTCTCCTACCACATGTATCCAGAACGTATTCTGAATTCATCTGCTTGTCTGTCTCCACTGCCTTTTCTTTCCTAAATGACTGTAAGAGACGAAAACCTGGTCTCTCTGCTTTATTCTTCATCCCCTTTAATGCATTATCTACACAGTAGCCAGAGACATCTTTCTACAGCATAAATTAGATTATATGGCTTCCTAGTCCCTGTGACTTCCTAACACAGCTTTGATAAAACACAAACTCTTGGCCTTCTTCATCTGACCCTGCCTACCTCACTAATTTTATTTCCTACTACTCTTCTCCTTGCCCATTTGCTCCAGCAAAGCTGACTCCCTCTACTTCCTGGCTAATCTCTTGTTCCTCTGGACATTTCTACTGGCTGTACCCTCTGCCAGGAGCATTGTGCGTATAGGTCACTGTGTGGGTGGCTTCTCCTCACTCAGGGAGCTCCTCAAACGTTACTTCTTCAAGGAAGCCATCCAAGGATACGGGCCATCAGCAGATCTGAAGTGACCTTTCTAGTCACTTTATTCACACAGCCCTATTTGTTTTCATAGACTGATGACTCTCTAAAATTATTCTATTTGTTTATTGTTTATTGTTATCATTTACTTGTTTATTATCTCTGTTTTGGGGACCTAGTCTTATTCTAGGGGTAGTCCTCAGCCCTAGACCGGTATCTGATCTCCAGTTCAATAAATGTCTTTTGAATAAATGTGTGAATGTGTGGAGCTTATGAAGTGAATTTGTACCTGGAGGGATGCAGGAAGAGCTGATGTGAGGAAGGGGAGGGGTGACTTGGCCTTCTGATCGCCATCACCGCTGCTGTGACTACTTCACAGCTCGTGATCCTTGGGCTGCTCCGTAATTTATTAGTGAGCTGGCAGGCTCAGCTCGACTCACCACTGCCTCTCTTCATGTGGAGAGCAAGGTTCCACTGTGCCACCTTGTGTTCTAAATTCCCATCACAATGGATGGCTCAACACGGCATTAACTGAAGGCTCACAAAGAAACCCCAAACCCTACAGAAAATGGATGTGTTCTCGGGGATTCTTTGAGAGTCTAAATAATTCTTCAAGTAGGATGCATTCATGTCTTTTCTTAGAAAAGCCACTTCTATGACAAAACCAAATTAAAAGGCTCCAAGCATGCCTCCTCACCCTTTCCCACACAAAAAAAGCAGACAATGATGAAAAAGAAGATTTCAGGTCCTTTTATCCTGCCAAATCCATGAATTTCTTGAGCAGTTTTACAACCTCATGGGTATGACAATCACTTTTCTGTTGTAATGTACTTTTGCAAAACAGAAGGAAAATTTTCTCATTTGTTCTGTAAGGGCATCTATTATTTAGCCATTTCAATGAACTTTATTACAAATTGCTTAATTTTGACTAAAGCCACTCCTGGCACCATAGAAAACTTTATTCCAGTCTCTTAAATTTAGGAAATTATATTAGCTTTAGGAAACACTGGCCACTTTTAACAAAGGCAACGTGATCCGACATGGGAATCCTGCAGCACTACATTATGTGGAGTGTTTGGAAGTCAGACCTAAAGAGCCATTTACTGAAGAGTCAGGTTTTTCCAAAGAGCAAAGGACATATGATGAGCAGCCCCATTCATCTCCCATGGAGATATTAAATGTCTTCAAAAACCTCTGGCTGAAACAATATCTGAACTGGTCTAAGTGATCATGTGAATTACAGAGGGGGAAAAAAAGCTGTTTCCTTGACTTTGTCAATTTTAATGAATTGCTGCCCTAGATAACTATGGGAAGCAGCAGAAGCTTACGCTTTGTTCAACTATTAGATTTTAGGTTTCAGTGAGTCAATACTCATTTTGCCAATTGGATTTGCTTAAAGGCAAGAATATGGGAATCGGTTTCACCGCCCCCCCCCCCCCCACACACACACCCCAGCATACTCACTGTCCTACTCAGGATAAATCTCAATTAAAAATAACTTTTATAGGTCAAGTACATTTAAGATGCAGGAACAAGTCAAGAACTGCCAGGCTATTTAATGAAATATTTTATCTGAGAACAAAATGTTTCACAGGGCATTGCCTTGAAGGAATACTTTGCATTTTGGGCAGGGAAGAGTAAGTAACAGAAATTCACACTGGAAATGAAATACATGCTCTCCCAATAAGCATTAACACTGAGGAAGATATTCAACAAATTTCTTATGGTGGAAATCAAATGCCAGGATCCTTTTGCTTCCTTTTCCTATATGATATTGGCTGTCTCCTGTTGCTTTTTCTTGGTAAATAAGGCTCTAATCAAGCTTAGAGTCAACTCAGATGGAGAACTTAATGCAAGCAAATACACTGGAAATGAATTTTTAAAAAATGTCAAAGTTTTTGAGACTGCTTATACATACAAGAAATCAGCCATGGATATTTTGGGGTACTTTGGGTACAGTGAATTTGCACAGTTCACCCAATTTTTCTCCCTTCTCAGGACAAAAGAATTTGTGAAAATATCTGACCAATAAAGGAAGCATTAAGTAATGACAATACAGAAGAGAGTGATAAATCTAACTCTGTACTTGAACCCAAACTCGGCTTCTTCCTAATTAACAGGCCTGGAAGCAATGGTCAGAGAAAGGGGGGCGTTCCCACTGCCCTTTCTCCTGATATGGATTCCAGACCCCCACTCACACATTATTCCCCGCATCTTGTCTCTTGTCCTGTTTTCCCAAACTCCTGAGGGTCTCCTTCCCTGAAGCAGAGATACCTAGATTTTCGATTTCATGGGCCAGCACAATTTTGTAAAACAGATATAAGCAACTAATCACAATTTTCCAATTCCTTATTTTGCAAACTAGAAACATTAATAAGGGGGAGACAAATAATCAACTACTATTCTGTAAGCAAAAAGATGTTTCAGCGAAAGAAAGATAGGAAGGATGTAATCTATAAAGGAGGGCTCTTCACCTTGGAAAAACAACATCATGAGGAGCCTACTAGTCTGTCATGGTTTTTCTTATTTCACTGCTTACTAGACATCATGTCATCACAGACCAGAAGGAACACATCTCCAGCTACCTTTTCCCTTGAGGCTCCTCCTTTTTGCATTCTCTTATCTTTTCTCTATCCCAGAAAATTACGGTGAGTGTACTGAAAACAGTAGAACCACCTGAGTATCTATTGCTACCACCTCCTTTCTTTTAAGCCCCATCCAATCTGACAGACCAATAAACCTTCAATTGGAAAAGGGTGGCACCGTGGATATGCTAAGCCCTCATCTCATTCCACCTTCAGTATGGTGCTGAGGAAGGTACAGGTCCACTCATATTTCAGATGACGACGTAGAGACTCAGGGACATTTCCCATGGCTGACCCAGACTGCACTAATAGCTAGTGGCAGAGTGAGATCTGAAGGCAGATTATGACAACTGGCCAAGTTGCTACTTCCATTACTGAGCTGATGCAGAAGTGATGACTGAGAAGAAATAGGAAAACTCTTATATAAAATTTCCTCCACCCAAGTTCTACAAAAAATAGCCCATTTGCACCTAAAAAAAATTGAATATAGCATTTCCAATAAGCAAAAACAAAGTTGGTAGCAAAGGGGTTAAAACAGTGGTTCTCAATCAAGTACGCTGTTGCTCATCAGGGGACATCTGCCCATATCTGAAGAAACTGTTGGATATTACCACTGCAAAGGAGGGGAGGTGCTGTGGCACTTAGTAGGGAGAGGCCAGGGAAGCTGCTAAACATCCTGTGATGTGCAGGATAGCCCCCAACAAAGAATCATCCAGTTCATGGTATCAGTCCTGCCTAGTTTGAGAAACTGTGATGAACAGCTGCCTCTTCCTCCAATCGCCAAAGTCTAAGTGAAAGTTCCTTTGCAGGGGCAAACTGCGTAATCAGAGTCCCATTAATTCATGGGCAGCGCTATTTTTTAATGCAGGCATCTCCCACTTTGATAAATGGTACCAAAGACAGAACTATGGAAAAAGTAACCACATTTTTAAATTTAGAAACAACATAAATATCTACAGAAGCATAGACCTATTTCTAACTATCTCCAAATGATTTTTAAAAACCCACTACGTATTTATGCAACTATAAGAAGTCTTTTTACATATAGCTTTTTACTTCCTGTACATCATGCCAAGCTCCCTAAACATACCAACTGGCAAAATAAAAGTCTAGTAAAACCTCAGGCGGCTGAATGAGATATGTTGATAGACAACAACAGGGATAGAAAGGGATTCCTTCTGTTACAGAGTCTTATCATCAATCCTCATTGCAGTTTCCTAGCTATTATGACTGCTACTCTATGATACAGTGTAAAAAAGATCATTTAAACAACTTCGCCTCAAATATTCAAATGATAAAATTAACATATTAGAACTTTTCAATGCAAAGGTAATATCGAGTGAGATTTTTAGAAAAAGAATTAAGCACGACAAAATGTGACTAAGCACACTGTATTTTAGATGTTTGCTTGCATGCCATTCATCTATAATGAGAGATTAGCATTTAAGAGAGATTAGTGCTGAAGTTTGTTGATGAAAAAAAATAATGAATATTGTTTACTGCATATGGTGAGAAACAAGAAACGTTGAGAACATTAGAAACACAAAAAGAAACATGAGTGTGAAATAAACCTAGATAACAATTTGGCACAAAAAAAGGCATGTTGCATGTCGCCAGGGGGAACAACACTCCTAAGGATTCAATGCTATTTTCAAATACATTAAGATTCTACCAACGAGATTTCTGAATCAAAAAGGATAATGTTCACAAATAAGGGACGCGTGATTAATACCTGAGCAGGAATACACACAAGGGAAGTACCAAGCAAGGTACAAGTTGGGGAAGTTTTAAAACATATGTAGGTGGCAATGAAAAAATAGATTCAATATAAATTATGGCAAATACTTAATTCCAGATGGTGGTAAAGAACGTGTGACATAATTTGAGGGCCATGACGGAAGGTGGAAAAATATTACGTAAACTCTCTGCCTCAGATAAGTTTTGAAAATGTTCAGAATTGTAAAATACTTAGAATGAAGGACAGAAAGAAAACTCAGTGAAATTAGTATCAGAGGAGGAAGGAGCTGTCATAACAATGTTCCTCATAGCAGAGACTTTCCACATGGGAGACACCACCTGAAGAAGGTAATAATTACTAAATTAATTTTCATATGGGACCAAAATAAAGATAGACAACAAACTCCAATGTTAAAAAAAAAAGACTGAAGATATCTTGTTTTTTTCTGTTAAAAAGATATATAAATTAATCTAAAAGGAAAGAAAAAGTAGCCAGTTGCTGGGATTTTGAGATGACGGTGGTAAAGAGAAATTCCTAGGAAATGGGTCTCCAGCCAGGTCTATGCACCTTAGTGCCTTCCTGCATGCTGTCTTTGGGTCTCAATCTCAGCTGTCTGTGGGCAATGGGCAGGTAATAAACAAGAATGTGCATGCCGGATGGAAAAAAAAAGGGAATGGCAGGCCCATGGCAAAGTGGAATTGTTGGTGCCAAAAAATGCATTCATACTTCAGAATATTTTGAAAAGAGTCTACTGTGAAAATAATAAATGGATCATGCCAAATATCTCCTCCTATGGACCCCCGGATCACAACTCTAAATCCTTCCTATACCTTAATGCTGCAGTCTAGCAGTTCTCCGCAGAGAGCAATCTTGCCCTGTAGGGGTCATTTGTCAATGTCTGGAGATATTTTATTGTCACAGTTTACAGGGTGGCGAGATAGGTGGTGTGGAGGCAAGGATGCTGTTAAACATCCTACAATGCATAGGACTGACTCCTGCAACAAAGAATTATCTACCCCAAATGTCAATAGTGCTGAGGTTGAGACACTCTGCTCTGGCCTCATGTTATTTAAACAGACTCCATTGTAAGCTCTTGTCCAAATTTGTACTGCACAGGTTCATACTACATGTTACTGCTGGTAAAATCATATGCCAGTCTTGTCTCACTAAGTTTCAAGTACCCTGTTTTCTCTCTCCTTATTCTAGAGCTGTGCATAAGGAACATGTTCAATTTTTGGTTAAAATCAAGAATGAGTTAACCAGGAAAATGCTTGTCACAAAAATTATTTGAACTATGAATTAAATTGAAAAGAAGAACAGCTACAGCATAACCTCCATTGATTGTACCAACAGGAAACCTCATATACAGAAATTTCAATAGTTTACTTTTAGGAGGAAAAAAAAAAAAGAACAAATCTAGTCCCATTTTCTGAATAGTTTATATACACTGTCCCAAAGGCCAACCCCTCCTCTCATATTCTGGGTCCTAAATCCTTCCGTTTCTTAAAGACCTCACTTCTGCAATGATTCTCCTTTTTGCCCTGGGCATCTCCAGTTTTTGTGTCTTCTAAGTTATTTCTATCAGCATATGCGAATGCTGCAGGATTACCCATCTTAAAAACGAAACCAAACTAAACATTCTCCTTTTACAGCCCTATCCAGTTAGTACCACTTCTCTCCGTTCCACTTTACAGGGAAACTTCCTAAACGACTCATCTGAATTCCCATCCCACTTCCACCTCTTGTCCCTACTCCAGGCTGCTGCATTTGCACACTTTCAGGATCCTGCTCTCAGAGGTGACCGATGCCACATGCAATATTTCCATCCTCATATACCTCCACTTCTCAATGCCACTTCTGAAGCTACGATCTTGAGACACTTTCTTCTCTTGAATCCATAATCCCATACTTCCTTTTCCTTCTCTGCACTGGCTGCTCCACCTTGATCTTCTTTACTGGTCTCCTCTGTTCAGCCTGACCCCTGGTGATGAACCCTAGGGATCTGTTTTGGCTCCTCTTCTTTTTGCTTTTTCACCAGGTAATCTCATTCAGTCTCATGGCTCTAAATACTGTCCACATGACTGTTTCACAAATTTTTGTGACTATGGTCCTCAAAGAGAATATGGTCCACTTTATAATACATTCATCCACATCCACATGTGTGTTTGTATGTGTACATGTATGTATAACATACAAGTAAGTGTTTCATGAAAAAGCACTTATCTTTACTATGATGTACTCTGATTGTTTCTATTCTATTTAATTTTCAAGAAAAACACTGGTTCTAGCCCAATATATTGGTTTCATAGCTTAATAATGGGTCACAGCTCAGTTTGTAGCATACTCATTGATAAGATAATGGCTTATTAATGTATATCTCTTGCCCTAACCTTGCCATCACTAAGGCTCCAGACAACTACCTATGTTTTAGCTTCACTTAAATGTCAAATGAACATTCAGTTAACATACCTGAGAAGGAACCCTTGATTCCACAGCTCAAGACTCACCTACTCCTACTTCAGCATCCAAATCTTCACTAACCTCCCCTCTATCTATGTAACTGCTTAGGCCAAAAGCTCAGGGGTTACTTTGGCTCCTCCCATTTCCTTCCTTTCAGCAGGGGTTGGCAAACTATAGCCTGTGGACCAAACAATGTTTTCTTAGAACACAACCAATCCATTTGCTTATGTATTGTCTACTACAAGGGCATAGCAGAGTAGTGGTGACAGAGATCACACAGCCCACAAAGCTACAATATTTACCATCTGGCCCTTTACAGAAAGAGTTTACCAACCTCTATTCTGTAGTCAACCTAACATGTCCTACTGACTCCTAAATCCCCAACTCATCCCAAATCCCCCACTTCCCTCTGTCTTCACTGTAATTATTCTGGTCCGAGCTGCCAACACCCTTCTCAGACCACTGCGATGGCCCTAATACTTCTCTACCCTTTCATGCCTGCTTCTCTAAAATATTTTCTTCACACAATATGCCAGAAGGAGTGTCTAAAATGTTAATGAGCTCTTGACCCTTCACTGTGCAAAATTGAACCTTACATTGAAAATGAAATCTGAACTCCTGATCCTGGTCTCTGAACTTCATTACCACTTCTGGTGATCACCTTTCTTTAGTCACAAGAGCTTCAGTTCCACTTCTTCCTTGGGGCCTTTGTACTAACTCTCTCTTTTTCCTGCAATGACATTCCCTTCCCTGTGGTCACTCAAATCTCAACTAGTTAATAAAGCAGACTTCTCACTCCGACTTATCACTCCCAGTTTTATTCTCTTCAGAGCACTTCTTTCTGACTGACATTTTCTTATTCATCTGTTTATTTCTGCCCTTTCCTTCCTCTAGAATATAAGCTTCATGAAATCAGGCACTTGTTTTATTTGCAGATGATTCTGCTCTATTCCCAGGTCATTGCCTAGACAATTCCTGGCACATGACGTAAATGAATTTGTCCCCTACCCCAAAGGGAAAACAAAATGACTTCTTTATATTCAAATTCAGCCCTTAAGTAGAAGCACAGAATGATAATTCTACAGCCTGCTAGCCATGCCCATAATTCTAACTTGAAATTCCTATACTCTTCCAGATAGGCGAGGGGATATCACCATTCTTTAATGAGAATTATGAATCATGCACACATTTATAATAAATAAAGCATAAAAGCAAATAACTCAGAGCATTATGTTTAACTTCAAGGTGGATAAGACATTATTTACAGAAGGAAAAGCAGAAGTTTTAGGTGTATCAGGAACTTTATATTATGAATATAATATAAATAACATTCAAACTGTATAATTAAGTCTAAAACTGCATATAAATGTTAGAACAAAAAAGTGAAGCCTACTTAGGTTTAAAAATTATAAGACCAAAAATCCAATAAAAAATTTTAAGACCAAAACCAAGAGTTCCTTAAGTTGCTAAAAGTGAGGGGTAATTTTTATGTTGTATAATGAAAGACCCAAAATTGAGATATTTTTTAAATCTCATTTCTTGCTATAAGCCCGAATATTTTCAAATATAAATGTGAACTAATAATCTATAAAAAGAATTCTAAAGTAAAATCTTTGTTGACTGTAAACCATGGCAATAAACAAAAATAGTAACTTAAAACTGTGTTAGTAACAAATGCTATTGCCATCCTGTTTAGCACTGTAGAAGTGCTGGGAAATTTGCTAATTTAACCTGAACAACTTTTAATACCTAAGAAGATATTAGGCAGCACAGTGGGTCTGACAAGAGGACTGGACTTCCAAAATTATTAGAAAATTAAGCACGCACCATAAGGAAGGAGGGAAGTCAATTAGTTTGAGATGTCAAATGAGATAAATACAGCAAGGAGATTTCAACATCTTTTTTCAAGAGAGTCTGACAAAATTTAAGTTGCTGATAGCTCATGTGGTAGACTATACATTATTTTATATATAAAAATTTAAGGTGAACTTTCCTTGTGTTCTAAAGTTTCTTCCCTTTTTTTTGGATTTAAGGTACTTTACATAATAAAATAATTTAAATTAAGCTTCTTAAATAATGTCAGTCCAGTATCAGATGATGATATACTTCCTGGCTAGTATAGGCCCTGCAATGCCCATTAAAAATGATGAGCTGTCTCCTTGGGATACAGCTGGTGGCCCCAAATGCTAATACTTAACAAGTCTTTTAAGTTCTCTCAGTCTCAATTCCTTGTGACCCTCTAACATCTAACACATGTAAAGAGCTTAAAGTGGTGTCACACATGGAAGGAACTGAATAGGACCTGTTTGGATTTTTAAAAATCCATTCACCATAAAGTTGCCTTGAGCCACATGTGGCCACTGAGCTCTTGAAATGGGGCCGGCTTGACCAAAGAACTGAATTTTACATTGCATTTAATTTTAATTAATGAAATAGCCATGTACGGCCAGTGACTGACTACTGTATTGATGCTGGAGAACATGTTTAATTGGACCAATATAATTCACTGATCTGATTCTCTAGGATACTGGCATCACATAGAGCAGCCGGCAACAGAGAGCATAGGCTTTGCAGGCAAATAGTCCTGTGTTGGGATTTAGGCTCTGTCACCTTTACATTGGGTGATCTCTCTTGCCGCTTGTTTCCTCAGCTATAATGATGGTACTCACTTCAGAAAGTTCTCTTGAGAATTCATGTTTATGAACAAAGGGCCTGGCATTAATTCATATTTTCATTCAACAACTACCTGACTACCTACAATATGCCAGGCACATTTTAAGGTGGTGGGGATGAGGTAGTAGTTGAGACCAAGCCCTTCTCTCAAGATCACAAGTGAGTGTAAATGCCATAAAGAGGAAGGACAGAGTAAAAAGTGATGGTGGTGGATGCTACTTTATTTCTATGGAATAGTCTGAGCAGGTCGCTCTGAGGAAAGGGTCTTTGAGCAGAAGCCTGAAGGATGTGGGTGAGAGAGCCCTGTGGCTCTCTGGGAGAAAAGTATAGACAGAGGGGGAGGGGGGGGGAAAGCAAGAGCTAGGGCCCTGATGCCAGACTTTGGAGTTCAATTTGAATGATGGGAAGCTATTTTGACATGAAGAGTGACTTGATTAGTTGACTTTAAATCACTCTAGCAGAAGAATAGACAGTAGGAAGCATTGAGATCTGTTGTAAGGCCACTGCAAGGCCAAGTGCCATATGATGGATGGCGGAGGCCAGGTTAGAGCTGGGAGGTAGATGGAGCCTGGACATACTGAAAGGAAGAGCTGACAGAATTTGCCGATGTGAATATACAGAACTATTAGAATAACATTTTGCAAGCAACCTGAATTCCCTTTCAGAGGCCCTGCAGTTCAATTTGAGAGGATCTGGCAGTCAAACACTTAAGTGATACAATTTGCAATTCATTCTCCAGTCCAACCCAGAGGGCAAAGAGAGGAGAGGCTCCTGATCACCGGGGTTTAACTCTCTGGGGCACAGCTCACTGCGGTTCTAATTATGATGGCTTTGCATCATTTCAGAAAGAAACACACACACACACACACACACACACACACACACACACACACACACGGATTCAATGTTAATCATGTGCTTGGATGATGAGATTAGATATTGCTGTTCCTGTTTGGATTGATGATGATTTAGTAAAGTAAATACCATCAGTAAATTTTGATGAAAATTAAGTGGCATCAACTTGTCCATGGACTTCAGGCCATATCCTTTTCTATAATGTATATGATATAGTTCTCAGCAGTTCCAGTAGTGGAGTTTCTTCTCCATAAGTCATAAGTCTGCTTGGCAGAGTAGTTAAGAGCCGAGTCTCTAGAACCAAAATTCTTGGCTTTGGCAATAATCAGTTATGTGATTCTGGAAAAATCAATGAACCTCTCTAGGCTCATTGTCCTATCTAAAATGGAGCCAAGATTTTACTTACATCAAGGCTCTTTTGATTTATGAGATATAAAACATTTAGAACCAATGATGCCTGGCACATTGTGGAAGAGTTTACTGTTTTTATTACAAGTGGTTTAAGCAAGAAAGAGTCTTATACATACTTTGCCAACCAAACCAGAAATTCTCCCTTTGCTATAAACCAAGTAAATATCGCTGTGAAGTTTCAACACTGAAAGCAAAAACAAGTCCTTCAATTTTCCACCCCCTAGAGTAGGGACTAACAATCATAGCCATCATTTTCTAAGGGACCCGCTCAGAATCACATTGCAAACTGGTAGCAGTTCCAACGTTGTCACAACAATGGGGTTGTTGTGAGGTTTTATTTATGTGTGTTTATTGCTTGTGCCATGATAACAAGCCTGGCACACAGTAAGTATTCGATCGATGACAGTGGTAACATTATCATTGCCATCACCAAGCCCATTTTCACATCTAATTATTGCCTTTTAACATCTCTCTGTCATCTTTCTAAAATTATGAGGTATGACTATAAAGCCATATGATTCATTTTCTATTGTGATGTGTGGAGCCAGTTTAATTTATTCAGCTAGTGTTTACCGAGGCCTTAGCACATGCCATTTCCCTCATGAGGTACCAGGGATGTAAGTGTTAAAGGTGAACACAGTTCTGCCATCCAGGAATCAAACTCTAACATTTTATTACTTTATACTGAGTGACCTGACAAAAGCATTCAGGATGCAGTCTGTGTAAGTGCAAAGCAAAACATCACTTCTATTACTGTCATGATCGGCAAAAGCCACCGAGAGACAGTGTTCAAATCGAACATCCCACAAATCAAGTCCTCCCTTCTATTCTCCTCAGAAGTAGAAAAACGTAGAATTTGGGAGCTGAAATGGACCTTAGGGAAGACTAAACAACCTGTTACATATAAGGTAGACTTTAAAACGAAGAATAATACTCAGAAATGAACATAATTGTTTAGTTTTATAAACTTATCCCTCCCCCTGCCCCACAAGTCATAAGCCATAACATCAAAATTAGAAGAATCCATGAGCACAAGAGCCTAACGTTGGTTACCACTCTGATTGTACATTAGAATAGCTAACAGAGCTTCTAAAAAAATACTGATGACTGGTGGTCATACACTGAGATTAAGATACAGTAGGTCCAGGCTGGAGCTTTCTTTCCTTTCCTTTCTTTTCTTTTCTTTTCTTCCTTTTCTTTCCTTCCTACCTTCCTTTTCTTCCTTCTTTCTTCTTTCTTTCTTCCTTCTTTCTTCTTTCTTTCCCTCCTTCCTCCCTCCCTCCCTCCCTCCCTTCCTTCCTTCCTTCCTTCCTTCCTTCCTTCCTTTTAATAATTAAAAAGCCACCCATACCCAATTGCTTCTGATATCAGGCAATGTCAGTAAAATACCACTGATTTACCACATAACTATTTCTATGTCAGGAATTAGCACTAATGCTCCTTTATTTTATTTCTGTCATGCATAGGCGTGTGCAAAGCACGTATCATCATTCCCATGTTTTCAGATGACTTACCTAAGGTCACAAAGCCAGTAAATGCAGAAGCTGGGATTTAAACTTGCATCACCTGGCTCTAGAATCTTGTGCTCATTTCTCTATACAACTATTGAAAACAAGACAACAGGCCCCAAATAGAGTCATTTATACTCTAAGTCCTGTGTCGATGAATCCAGACTTAACAGTTTTGGCTTTTCCCAGAGATGGAATCTTACCAGCCAACACGCAATTACCTGGTCAGCACTACTGAGCTAATCTGCCTGAAAAAGGTTCCTGATATCTCCTAAAGAAAGGTGGCCTACTACAACCACTCTACGTTTTAATAGTAAAACTTCCTGTCTGGCTCTCTCCTTCCTAGAAAAGTCTTCCATTTTGTACAGCTCCTCGGAACTCCTTCCTGTCTGCTAGATGGGATGCTGCCTGAGTCACAAATCACTGAATAAAGCCAGTAAGATCTCTATCATTCACTCGGTTAAATATTGTTTTTGAATGCATCACGAGGTCATTCTTTGCATAAAATCAGAGCCAAAAGGAATTACTCTAAAGATGATCTAGTGCAAATCATCCTTTTTTGATAAAGAAATGAGTCACAGGGCAGGAGTAGTAACCTAATCAGAGGTACAGAGCAGCTAAGAACAGAGTCTGAACTAGAGGCTGGCTCCTGACACCCTCGGTTCAGCTTTCTTTTCAATACATACTTTCTCTGAAAAGCAAAACATACTTCGTGCATTCTCAACTTTCATAAAGCACTGTCAAATCTTCTCTTGAAACAGAGTATTCTGATTCAACCCAAAATTACTTCTTAAAAAGTGTTCCACCTACTAATTGATGTTGAATTAGCCAAATATAAAACACGTTCTACTTAGAGGAGCACAGTAGTTATATGCTATAATATAATTCCTTTCTTTCAAAAAGTAAAATAACCTTTATGGGCTAAATTCTATTATATCTTTTTGTAAATTAAAAATACAACTTTTTTTTTTTTTAATAGCAATCATCTTCTAGGGTGATTTTCAAAATACCTCAAAAAATGTCTCTAGACTCACACTGGTGTCAGGGTACAGGGTGTCTGAATGCAAACGATATGGAAAAAATAAAAAAAAATAAAAAATAATAAAAAGCATTCTCCTGACTGGACAGTAGAGGGAGAAGGAGGAAAGAACACGCCAAAGGAAGCAGGGGAGCTAGGCACAGGAAGAAGGTGCTGTTCCTTAACGAACCTGACTGACAGACCAGTAGGCAGGGTCACGTTTATAGGGAAGAGATTTGTAAACAAATCAGTAACGGTCCCAGCTGCTGGGCCATATGGATGGACATCATAAGCAACTATGATCCAGGAAACTGTTTGACCCTAGAAACTAAGAAATGATATCCTAATCTCTGCTTGATTTCCAGGACGAAGGGGGTGGGGGGGTTAAAAACACTAAAAACCAAAATGTACCTAACACAAATAAATATCAAAAATGAGCTTGGGAGATCAAACATTAAAACAAAATAAAAATGTAGCCAGTTATGCCCTAAAGTAGAAAAAGGCATTTCTTTAAAGCATAGAAAGCCTCTTCCTAGAGATCTAGATTCCTGATCATTACGAACTGTGCAGACTTAATGAATTTATCAACCTGCTTACTAGGAGTTATGACAGAAATGAGATTCATTAGAAAGAATCGGTGAAATGTCCATTTACTTTTCATTTAACATAGCTACTGTCTTTGTTGTTTCATCAAACCTTCTCATTTATACGCCCCCTACCATACAGGAGCGATGATTAAAATGTCAGTGCTGATTCAATTAACTAATGTACGGCGGAAATAAATATATTTATTTGTTTTCTAGGAAGATTAATAGTAGCTACTACTAGCCTGCCAATTGTAGATGTATAAACTTCCTATTCGATACATAAATCAAACACAAGGCATATGGTGTATTTTAAAGACTGCTGATGTTACAGTGATTTTAAATTACTCAGGTTCTAGAATAAACTATGTAGATGTTGACTAATGTGGTAATATATTCTGGATCTTTCCATATTAATTTAATGTTATAAAATGTAATGGCATTAACGAAAAGAAGTTTTCAAAAATTAAGAAGAGAGCGTGCAAACTTATTTAAAATCAAAGAGTATACTTCTATAATCGGTTGTTTGCTAGTTTTGGCATATTCATCATAACATGGTTCTAGAAACTATTGTAAGTTAGTAGATTGTAATGAGACTTTATTTTTTGGTCTCCTTAAAAGTGAATTTAATAAAAAAAAAAACTGAATACAATAACAAAGGAAATGAAGGAATAGATTAAATACAGTAGGAAAGCAGTGTAGTTTGTGACTATCAAATGAGCAGTGGCTGAATCACGCCACTGATGAACTAAAAACTATTGAATAGTTTCCAAGTTTCCGGCTTTGGGAATCAACAATTATGCAAAAATCAGTGTAATTCAAAGTTATGTAGGACAGAGCACTGGACTGGAAACTACAGACTGGAGGTGAACTTCTTAGTCATACTTGGGTTGGCACCTTCCTACCTTTCAGGGACATGGTAAAAATGAGATGAGAGGCGCATGACAGTATGGAAGTGTTTTGTAAATTGCCAACTTATCTATAAGTCCTGGTATCATCATCATCATTCTTATACTCAAGTCACTTCCTACTACATCTTGGTTATTGTTTTAAAAACAACTATCTGTGCAGTCAAGTAATCTAGGTACAAAAAGAGACTTCAAAATTTTATTGGGAGAAAACATTTTTAAGAATAAAATCTATACCATGGCTTTTTAACTGTTCAAGAAGGGCTGACTGAACATTTCAATCTGCACAGACAGTTGCTCTGAATTTTAGAGTTCTTTCCAGTGATCACGGAGCACACAGTTTCACGAGAGCATGAGAACATGGCTGCTGTGACATAAATGAGCTCCCCTGTTGTAATGGAATCAAGAAGAAATAAAAGTCTGGTTCTTCATCTCTTTTCAGGGGGTCAGAATATGCTGTGCATAAAACAAATCATGTTGGCAAGGATCAGGGGAACAACTAATCTCGGGTCCATTGCATGAGGTAATCAATCAAGACTAGTTACAAACACGTATCCAGAAGCAAGACATTTCAACAGTATGGAAAATATTTCTCAGTGTGAGGTCCTGGGAGCTCTGGTGGGGGAAGGGTGGGGGGTGCAGACAGGGGAATAAAATGAAGTATAATTTCTCAAGATTTAGAATACCTTGCTCCGCTAAGATCTTTAACTACTTCATTAAATTGTGGGTATGCTGAGATAAGCTTTTGATATGATTGGTGGAGCTATTGTTCCTGACAAATATAAATAATCAATATCTATTCATTCATTCATTCACCCAATACCAATTTATTCATGAATACCTAGAGCAGGAGTCAGGTATTGTGCTAAATGCTGAGATTACAGCAGTCAACATGCAGACCTGGCCTCTGGCTTTATGGATCTTATATACTAGTGAAAAAGAGAAAATAACAAAAATAAACAAATAAATAAACAAATCAATTACTTGTGGTAATAATCATGATAGAGACTTTGAAAAAATAGGATGGAGACTACATGGAGGTATTGGGGGACTACTTTAGATAAGTGATCACTGAAGCCTTCTTTTAGGAGGAGACTTGAATGAGACTAGACTAGCCAAGGGAAGAACTGAGAATAGAGCATTCCAAGCAGAGGGAACAGGAAGTGCAAAGGCCCTGAGACAGAAAGGACTTGGAGCACTATAGACACTTCAGAAAAAAAGCCAAGTGACTAAAGCATAGTGAGTAGGGGAGAGGACTGTGAGATGAGGTTGGAAGGGTGGCCAGGAGCCCTATTTTGCATGTATACCAGGTTCAGGAGAATTAAAGATAAAGTTTTAAAATCTTAATGGTTATTAAAAGGCACAACCTGATTTATAGTTAAGAGTATCACTCTATTTGCACATGTGTAACATAATGTATAAACACAACCCTTATCCCAAAGACACTAGCATTTGAAGAAATCAGAAGGCATTTTAAATGCATTTCCAAACATTTAAAGCCCTTGAATAGCCATCTGAATACCAGTAAGTTAAACAAAGGATTATGGGTTTTAAAAAAAATCAAAGAACAACATAAACCTACATACCTCCTCGTTGCACCAATAATGTGACCTCACTTCCCTTTGGACATTCAATCAGCATATCCACAACTTGGTTGTGAGTCAGAGCCTGCACGTTCTTCTTATTAACTTCCACTATAAGATCCCCTTCTTTCAGGCCTCGGCACCTCGGACTGTCAACAATCTGTTTCACCCTTTGGCCACCACCACCAGGACTATCCGCGATAGTAAAACCAAAACCCATTGGCCCTTTGACTATATGAACAGTTATGAGTTCTGGCTGAGTGGCTATGGAGGAAGCCAAAGAGACAGTGTCATTGGAGTAACCATGGGAACCGTTTGAAGCCACATCAGCAGGACTGCTTGGCCTGGCGTCCTTCGTGCCATTGACTTTGCCTGTTTTACTACTGTGACTAGCTGGCGAATCATAGGTCTCTTGCCCATTCACAATGATTGGTTCTTTATCCAAAATGGCCACGGAGGTCACTAAACTCGTATTGGGGTCATCTGGGTCAAAAGGCAACGGATAACCTCGGCAGAGTTCAAGGTCCACGCTGGCACCAATGGGAATGGACTGGAAGATTTTCACAACTTGTGCATGTGTGTGTCCCAAAACACAGGTGTCGTTCACACTGACAATTACATCTCCTGCAAAAAAGTAAGAGTTTGGGAGTTAATAAAAGACAAAAACACCTAGAAAATTATATCAATATTATAATATAAAATCCTACCACTAAGAAGCCAAACTGATGCTACATTTGGGGGTAGTCCTGTAGGGCACAAAGAGACTGTTTCTATTACTTATTTTAACTACTGATAAGGCATTCTTTTAGCATCTAGTGTCTTCCCTGCTAGTGAGAATATAATGGTCACTGAAAAAACATTGGCACTTTCATCTAAAAAATATTTCTCATGCAGAAATCCAAGTTTAGAATCCCTTTATTCAAATAGATCTACATTTTTTTTTTTTTTACTAAATTACTGCTGTACTATTCTCAATAGCACCCTAATAGCTCCCCAGAGTTAAAATGGATTCAAAGAATTTAATCTATACCAGGGAATACATTTAATGTAGTGGAGGAATCTTGCTCATTTGTAAAGTTTTTAAAGGACATTTAGAAATTCAGAAAATCATGCTGTTACTTGGTCTTGCTCAGGTGCCAGGTAGAAATCTCACCCACTATACAGGAAATGCTACTAGGCCATGTAGTGTCTCTACCTGTTTCCATCTTGCCGTCCAATGCAGCAGGACCATCTAGGACCAAACTCTTGATCTGCAGAAACTCGTCAGGTTCATCCCCTCCGACGACTGTGAAGCCGAAGCCACGACTGCTTTTCCGCAGCTTCGTGTGAATAAACTTGCCTTTCAACTCAGAAGGGTTTCGTGTAAAAAAGGGTTTGCCTAGATGAAAACAAGAAGAACATAATGAATGTTACCATGAGTGAAAAAGTAAATTAGATAAGAAATGATGCAACTTATAGATAACTCTCCAGGCTCCTGCGCTCAGGCATTTGGGCACATAGGTGTCTTAAAAAAGGTCTCTCTTGATTTCAGTAGTAAGGGTGATGCTAGGCCCCTTTGTGTAAGGAGGGAGGATAGCACATACAGCATGTCAGGAAGATCCAAAAGACAATATGAGAGAAGGATGAAATTGGTGTCCATCGTCTAACATATGCCATGGTTTTAGTTCACATAGTTTGATAGCAATCAAGCTGCCATGAAGTCCTCATAGAAAATGTGGGTCCTTTGCTTGATGTATTTTGTTTTGTTATAGTTTATATTATGCAATTCAGCTTCCAATGTGTTGCCTTTGGGCTTGGCTTCCACTTGTAAAACCAATTCAGCAAAAACTTTAGCTGTTAATCAAACAGAAAACTCATTCTGAAAATACATAGATAATACTAAGAAACATACCGAATGGTCACAAAGAACAATTTGATAAAAATGTAGAATCACTACTTCCAAAATTAAAAGTTATAGATTTTCTTTGAATTGAATTCTGGATTCAACTGATTTTTCTCGTTAATTTGCATCTTTGAACAATTTGTTAAATAGCCTGGACATTTCCAATGCTAAAATTTATTGTTTAAAAAAAGCTTAAAACATGTGGCTTAGAATATTTTTAAAAAATAAAAAAAAATAAACAAATAGTTACTAACAAGAGCCATATAGCTCCAAATTCACTTGTCTTCTTTAAAATAAATTAATAGATATATAGGTAATTAACTTCCAAATATGCTACCTAGTTTTATTGAATTTTCTTGATAACATTAATAAAATTTATACAGAAACCCAAAATTTTGTTTTGGGTTTTGTGAGTTGGGCATTTCACTATAATTGAGAAACTCACTAGAATTTCTCTGGTTATCCCACATAGTCAACCTAATTTCAGCTCTCCTAATTATACTTCTATCTCCTGTTCCTTACCACAGTTTCCTCATGTGCCCTATTTCTTTTCTATCCAAAGCGTTATTAAACAAACAAACAAACAAACAAACAAACAAACAGGAGAAAAGTCTCTATAACTCTTGTACTAGAGTCTGGTACCCAAGAAGGAAATTATTTTTGGTTAGGTATATCTAAAAGGCCTTTTTAAAAAGGTCTCTGGGCAGACATATAATTTGTAATTATGTATTTCAAAAGTTTCTGGCTCTCAAAAAGGCTCTTTTAAATTGCCTAGAGTCACAGGTCTGCTCACTAACCTCGTTTTCTCTAGTCTCAAGGCTGGTTGGAAGCTTGACAAAGTACAGCCCTGTCACCGTGGCTAATGAAAGTAAAGGCATAGCAGGATTCACTATGTAAGGTCATCTGCCAAGGAACTGGGAAGATGATGTCAGCTGCAGTCAGGGCTTACGGAGAGACAGGCACCATGGCAATTATCAGATGAAAAATTGAGGACAAGTGAGGTTACCCCCAAATTTTACTTTGAGGTATATGTGAATTTTTGAGACAGAGGCTGTTGGGGAGCTCAGAGAGCTTGAAGGGAAACACATTGCAGTTATGCAGAGATGCCTATAGCCGTCACCTTCTAAAGGAGGCTTTCTCGAACCACCATCTTAAAAACTGCAGTAGCTCCTCCACCATTCCCAATCTCCCTTTCCTGCTTTATTTTTGTCCTTAGCATTTATCACCACCCAACACAGTCTATATGTCACTCACTGGTTTGGTGTTTTGTCTCACTCTCCCCCACCCCCTTGCATGAAAGGCACTGCACATGCACATACATACAACCACTAGAATGTAAGCTCCATGAGGATTTCTGCTTGTATATCCAGTGTGTAGAATACTGCCCGTTTCATTTCATATGTTCCAAAAATGTATATTGAATGAATGAACAACAGCACAAAGAAATGAGATTTAATATGTCTTTGACAAGGCTAAAAGAGGTGGTTGGGAGTATAAGCTTTTCCTCCTTATTATAGGCAAAGTTAGAAAATGTGAAAATGTGCCTGGAAGTTTACTTGAATGAATTTTTTTAAAGCCATTAGTATATTATGAGCTTAACATGTTTTCACCTTAATACAGACATGAGCAGAGCTTTGAAATTACATCACTGACATTCTTTTTCAATGCTTAACTAGGGAGGAAAGATCAGAAGGTTTCACACTTATGTATGTTTTATTGTTTTACGTATGGGCAGGCTATCAGTTAATATAGCTTTGGAAAAGAAATGCTTTTCTACCCACATGCAGTGAAATTTGGGGCTCTTTGCTGTAGCCCTGTGGTACATGTAATTTTCTAAGAGAGCCTAGTCTGTTGGCTAGTTGCCAGTTGTAAGATTTTGTTATATGTGAGAGTCACCTGGATAGCTTTTTTAATATACTCATTTTTAGGGCCTGCCCTAGATTCACTGAATCAGGATTTTCTGGATCTTGGCCTAAAAATCTGCTTTTGAACAACTCTTAGGTACGTGTTTCCCTTTCAGGCTATTAACTATTCTTGGCACGACTGTGTGAAGACTGTAGACCAGTGCTGTCCAATAGCACTTCCTGTGGCAAAGTTATAACTGTTTGAAAGTAAAGGATTAGCATGGAAATTACATAGTAGAAAGGCTGTAACAATCATGAATGATTCCCAGGGAGAGTTCAATGAACTTCTCCCAAATTCTGAACCACTATGGGACTGAAAGGAGTCAAAGAAGAAAAAAAAAAAAAAATGGTGTAGAAAAAAGAAGGAATCTGAGATGATGCTCCCAACATGGACACATACCATCTGACCCTTCCCTGAGTTGGTGCACTGAGCATTTGCAACCCAGAATCTGAACCTTTAAAAGTTTAATTTTAATCTCTAAGACAATTCTTTAAGGAAGCTGGTCTACTTATCATCTATGTGTGTGTGTGTGTGTGTGTGTGTGTGTGTGTGTGTGTGTGTGTATATATGCACATATGTGTATATTGTTTCACTCCATAATAAATTTCAGTAGAAACTAGGTAGCAAAGGGATTTTATCTTGTTTGGAGTATCCTACAGTAAATATAATACACACACACACACACACACACACACATACATATATGTACATATATACACATACATACCTCTGTGAAATTTAAAGTTTAAAAAGGAAACTATTAAAAAGCTGAACACATACAAATGCTAATTATAAAATGTTAATTCTATAAATGAAAAGAATAAGATGGAAAGAGTGAATATAACATGGGAACCTAACAATGATCTGAGATGAAAAGGAGTTAGCGAAGCAAACAGTAGGAAGAAAAGACAACTGCAAACAGAGTGAACAGGACATGCAAAGGATCTGACATGGTCGAAGGTTTGCTGGTTCCAGGAACTGAAAAGAGGTTCAAAAAACTGAAAAGTTAGTGTAGCTAACATCAGGAGAGGGGGAAATAAGACAATATGAGACAATATTTTTTAAGTATTTATACTTAAAAAATACAGGGGAGGCCACAATCATGTTGATACTAATTAATATGTTAATATCTACCATGTTCTATCTTTATTAAAGCCATTATCACCATAAAAAATATATCCAAGCCAGCAGAAATTATTTCACATAAACTGATATTAATACTAATCTCATGACAAGATCAGCTAGCAGGGAATAACTTCTTTCTTTTGAAAATGATAATGAGGGAATCAAATTAGAGAAAATACTTATTCTACTCATCTTTTTATATCTAACACAATTATTATCTCTTTTAAAATGAAGAGGAAGACAAATTTTACAGGCATATTAATAGTTCTGCACCACAAATATTCCCCAATGTCATCAAATATGATGCTTGTTCTATTTTTCTTATTTAAAAGTAAAAAAACCCTAAACAAACAGCAAAAAAAAATCTTTTCTATCATTTAAAAGTAATGAGGCCTGAAAATAGTAAGATTCTGGAGCTTTCAATTTTCAAAAATGAGCCTCTCTAGGGGGCTCATAACTATTTGTGAATGTAAATAAGTGAGACCCAATGAAATGCTGTAAAACATGCATAAATGCCAGAACTGCAGTAAGAACAGGAGATGAGAATATAAAACAATAATATCAAATCATTTTACTTTTATAGGAAAATTATAGTTAAAAGCAAATATGTTGACTAGAATCTGAAAATACCTAATGCCAAGTTTTCAATTTATTTTATTAGCACGATAATAAATATCTATGGTCTCTAAATTTGTGGTTCACAACTCTGGGATATTTTTGCCCCCTAGGGACATTTTTTGTCATAACAGGGGAAGAGGTGCTACTGGTACCTTATGGTTAGAGGTCAGGGATGCTGCTAAATAAATATTCTACAATGTGTGTATATAACACAGGCCAGTAACAAGGAATTATCTGACCCAAAATGTCAATTGTACTTAGGTTGATAAACCCTGGTTTAATTTATCTTTAATAACAAGTAGTCATTACTTTTAGAGCATTACAAATAGCTGAAGAAATTCATACAGAAAAGTTTCTCATTTTTTTGACAATTTTGATTAACAATGTATTTAAAGTTTCAGTCATTATGGTTTTTGCTATCAAAAGAATGAGCTGGGAGTTACGAAATTCAACTTCTTAAAATATCCATAAAATTAAATTTTTGAGCTAAAATTATGATGCAATTATAAAAATACTTTACCCTGAAGTGAAGCTTCTCTGGCCGGCTCCGGATTGCTTGGGGGGTGGCTAGGAATAACAGGAGGCACAAGCGATGAATGGTCTTCCGTCCATTCTACAAGAAAGAGAAGCAACAGTTTACCGGTTTTCCCTTCAAATGGATGGCCAACTTCTCTAGCATTCACCTTCTTCTTAACTATAAAACTACACAAACCAATAAAACCAGAGGCACAGAACTTAAATTAAAAAAAATTGGTATTTGACCTCACTCTAGGTTAAGAATCTCAAGATATCTCTGTCTCTGTCACTTTTCTAAGACCTTTAGGGAAAAAAATACTGTGATATACCCAATAAATATTTAGTTCTCTCTGGCTAGAGAGTCAAAAGTGAGACCAAGCAACATCGTGAAAGACAGAGTCAACTAAAGACAGCCCAACAAGGGAGATGCGTCTCAAATGTAATTGAGCATGTGTTGGACTGCTAAGCTTGCTTATCTGAAGTACTGAAGGTGCATTTCAGCAGTTTGCTAAGATGCTATCTCCTATCATCTCTGAACTCCAGACAGGACCCATTACCAATAATCTTGGATCCTAACTACAGTCCTATTCCTCCTGGAAGCCCAGAAAGAACTCATAGTGAATAACCCTTGATATTTACCCTAGATTCCTTTCCAGCTCAATTAACATATTCCATTGTACATTCATATTCAGTTGTATACTCTCATTCTCCAAAATGCAATATCAAGTTTCACCAGCTCAGAAAAAAATATTAAAAAACATTTTTTTTAAAATAAAAAAATAGATTAAGGTAGAAAGGAGAACTTTTTAATAAGTGAACATATACAAACACACACAAACACACCCCGCCTCCCATAGAGTCTGTGGTAGTGGCTGGCGAATTATGGTCAAAGGCCAAAATTGGACCCAATGCCTGTGTTATACAACTGGAGCCAAAAATGGCTTTTACGCTTTTGAATGATTGGGAAAAAAAATTAAAAAGAATATTTTACAACACACAAAAATTACATGAAGTTTAAATTTCAGTGTCCATAGATCATGTTGTATTGGAACATTGCAAGCTCATTGGTTCACATATTATCTATAGCTATTTTTATACTACAAGGGCAGAGATGAGTAGTTGTAATAGAGACAATAAAGCCCACAAAATTTACTATCTGCCCAGAAAAAATTTGCCTTCCACTCTATGGTGTATATTTATGATATTCAATATTATATTATAAGCGTTATATTTGACATTCATATATATTTGATATCAAATATTATATTGAGGGTGTATTAGCCTATCTTTTTTATAAGTATGCAGTGAAAACTGAGAAAAACCTAAGCATCTATTAATCAACAGATGGCTAAGTAGAAATATTCATAAAATGGAATATTATGCAGCTATTAAAAATTATAAGATAAATCTATATTAACCAACTGATCATGTACAAGAAGCATATTTATGCAAGAAAAATGGGTCACAAAACCTATATATATAAATTATGATTTTTATTAAAATATGGGTATTTGTACATTCCTAGAAAATTTCTGGTTGAGAATGGATCTGGAGAGAGTGGGGGAGAATTTAATGTTCTATACTACAAAAAGCATGAATTAACTTAGATTTTTAAAAAGCACTCAAATTATCCACTTTCTGTAATGCACACATGTAATGTTCTTAAAATTAAAAGTTTCATATCTGGTAATTCCTCTTAAAGTGCTAAAAGTGGTTTAGATTTAGATACCAGTCGGTGTGCGAATGCTGCTGGGGCAAGGAAATTCTTTCACCATCAGAAAGGTCTCCAATCCTAAAGACAGCTTTCCTTTCTACATTTGAGATTTGGTTGCCTTTGATTTGGGCCCCCCATTTGAGCTGTCTAGGATGCAGGGAACTCTAGCAGCTCTGTATTCCTTTCACCAGGACATCAAGTCCTCAGGATGGCAGGATATGATTATTCAAGGCCAGTTCTGACCACATGGGGGTGTCGGCGCCCAGGCTTCGCCCTGAATTCCTCAGCCCACAGATCAAGAAAAAGCCAACCTTCTTGCTGCTGTGGCTGCTGCTGTTGCTGCTGCTGCTGCTGCTGCTGCTGCTGCTGCTGCTGCGGCTGTTGTTGTGGCTGCTGCTGCTGTTGCTGCTGCTGCTGCTCAATCTGCTTCTTCCGTTTGGCTTCTAGAACTGGGTTCTCATATTGTGTTTTCCTGTTGATGTGGCTGGAGCAGAAGGCAGAAAAGATTCAGTTGGGAAACATTTCATTCCACAAGCAAAATGCCAGTCAGGCCAAGTCCTGTGATTAGAACTGAGCAAAGCAGGTGGTCTGAGATTTTGACCATCTTGTGTCAAAATGTGCAATTAGGAAGAGGAAATAAAAGTGAACGGTTTCCAACTCACTGCTTACATGTGCCAAGCATTGTGCTGTAAGTTTTACATGCAATTTATTTTAAAATCTTCAATAAATGCCAGGAGTTAGGTCCTATTTTTATTTATATTTTATGGATTTTAAAAAAAAGCAAATTCCTGAACAGTTAATAAGTCACCTAACACAACATAGTTAGTAAACAGTAAAGAGGCATGCAAGCTCAGGTCTGTCTGCATTCAAATCCCACGACTCCCAAATGTTCAAGGAATCACCTGGTAAGTCAAGTTGCTTTAATTCAACAAGAAATAGGTTATAGAAGAATTGAAAAAATGAGATTAAAATGGAGAAGTGATGTTGTCTGTAACATATAATGCCAGAACTGCTGTGTAACTTTCTATGATAGAGTTCATGGAAGCATTCATTCACACAATAAAGTTAAAAGAAGGAATCTACCTACATCTGTAAACTATTTTGATCAACAGGTATGGAGTCAGGATTAAAAGTATAAACCTTAGGCAAATAGACTCCAAGTACAGCTAGCCTAAGCAAATGTAATGTGTTCAAAGTGACAAAGACTCAGATACTTCAGATAGCTCCAAAACTAAAAATGCCATGGCAAAACAAACAACCCCCCCCACACATACACTCACATACACATGTATACATACATACATACATAGACACACACACATACATATGTTTTCTTTGCGATGGCCTTATTTACGTGTATGTACATACACACCTTATATAAACACACAAAAGCATAAACACACTCATTTTTTAAAATCAAAATTATACTTCACTAGAAGTTTGGGAACATACTTATTATGTGATTATTTAGAGTTGAAATACTTTTTAAAGCCAGGTTTTAAGTTTTAAAAGCAGGCATGTCAAATAGGATAGACAGACCAATTACTCTTATTTCCTATTGCAGGACTACTGGTTTATGTCCTAATTCTTGTAGGCAATTTCATGCTAAGAAATAGTCTAACATGAATGGGCACGTATATCCGAAAAGACACAGAGAGAACTGTATAGTAAGACAACAACTGGCCCTCAAATAAGTTTCTTCCTCTATCAAAGTTGTTGTCACCTATTCCTTTTCTCTTAATACACAAATTAGTTGAGGGAAAACGCAAAATGAGCCCCTCATAGGCAAGAACCCTATTGTACGTCTGTGAAAAAGATGATCTACAGGGCATATATAGGAACTTCATTTTGTGAAGGTCAGAGAAACAACTGAGCTGGCCTTTTTGATGCTCCAAATTACCAATCCTTCCTGTTAGGTAAAGAGGTGGCAATGTCATGGCAAAAGAAACTTGCTATATGAAACTCGTGTTTTTACAGTAAGATGTTGAGCATTTTACAACCTTGAGTTTTTGCATCATATGTTCTTATCACCAGGGTTGTATACAAATGACTTTTCATTGCCAGCAGTGTGAAGTGCAGAAAGCTTGCTGGTTGTCTTCACTGTGGCAGCTAGAATTCATAACGACAGAACACTTATATGGCATTTGTTTCTTTCAAAGAATCTTTTATTAGTCATTTCTCATCTTTCTCTGAAGAAATGATATAAAGCATATTTAGCATATTTATTCAATGTTTAATAGCTCAGGTTTCTTTTATTTTCTTTTGGTTTCATCCTACCAATTGATGGGTTTGATGAAAGCACAAAGTGTATTTCTAATGCTTGACTAAGGTACATAGTTAAACAGGTTATGATGAGGGTTGAGACTATTGAAAATGGAAAACAGGAGCCATCTGTATGGTCCTCAGGCAAGGGAGAGGCCAACAGGCATACAAGATCTTGCACGTTAGCTAGTTCTCAATTTCCTTCTTAATCTTGGCAAAGTGTTATACAATATTAAGATTTGTCTGACCCTTTTAGAAAGTCTGTATGAATAAAGAAAGGGCAAAAAGTAGACAAACAGATTCTCCTCCTAAAGATAACCCCTATTTATTTGGTCTACTGAATCTGTGCCTTTCTTGTTCGTTCATTCGTTCATTCATTTGCTCATTCATTCAACTAATACTTGTTAAGTACCTGCCATACACCAGGATGATTTGGGCCTTGGTAATAGAGTGGTAAACAAAAGACACAATTCTGGCCCTCATGAATTTCATAACATAATTTGCTGTCTTGTTATTTGCTGAATATTTTCTCATTCATTAAAATATACATATATTTTTTCATTATAAAATTATTATTTAGTTTATACATTATAATGATGTCAAAGTCTGTACAGCATAAATATGCATAATTACAGAGGGTACAAACTAAAGTGTGGATTAGGCACTTACTCTACATAGTAGATACCATAGACAGGGTCTTCAATCTTTTCCCAACCAGCAGGCAGTTCTGAAAAATAAAATAAAAGAACATTTAGAACAAGAAGAGCACACTCTTAAAGAACCTAGGGATTTTTAACAAGTTAGGCAAAAAGAGAAAGACTCATACATAAAAATGCCTTAAATCCAATTAAAACTGTGTATCCTAAGAGAAAAGCAAGCATTATTTTTATTTTACAACTGTATTTTTCTATATGAAGAATAATTCTTTACTGATATCTTATGCAAGCAAATGAACCAATAAAATGAAGTCCTCAGTGCCATTCTAAATCAACTATTCAATTATATTTTAATAAAAATATAGTTAGAATTTGCCTTGATGTCTGGTTCCTAAGTATTTATAGTTTTCTCATTTTACTTCTAGACTACCTTACCACAAAAACAAATTTGAGTAAAAATAAATGTTTCTTTTCATTTTCAATACAATAGTGCTCTTTTTGCTCTTCCTGAAATGAAATAAAATTTACATCTTATTTTCTCCTTGTTCCTAATTAAAATGTTATTCAGTAAGTAAAAATGCCCATGAGGTTGAGTTTTTGAATTGCACACATCTGTCACCCAACTGTTATATTTAAACACACGCATCTTCACCAGCAGTTTGCCTATGAAAGCAGAAACACAGGTCCTGGTCTCCAGGAACTCACTAGAATTTATTCCCTTCAATGTGATGGTAAAATGGCACTGCGGAATATATGTGCCTTTTTGAAAACTCAACTGTACTCTACTAGACTTGACTTTGTAAGGTTTCCTATCAAAGGTTGGAACTTTATTAACTAACTAATAGTGAGTTCTGTTACAGCAAGAATCTATTGTGAAAAAAACCCATTGCGCTAGGCAATTTGACCTGATAAAAGCAGCTATGTTTTGTGTCATTAAACAATTGTTTCGCATAGAGAATAATCAATCAATTTAAATTTCAAAGCCACCCAGATACAGACGTAATTAAAGAAAGATTGTATAAATACAGTACTCCAAAGTGAATTGTTATTCCTGAAAGTAGCTATTAAGACCAACTTGAATGAAATATATTACGAATATCACTTACTTTGAAATACTAGATTTTTTTTTTAATTCAAAGAATCATGTAGTCAGTATTTTCAAATAGTGACTGTTTCATCAAGGCATAGGGTTCACATATGCCTCAAATAGTTTTATACTAATATGGAGTCATATGCGTGTACCCACGCACAGACTAATTGTTTAATGGTTATTTATTGTTCACATTTGGGGGAACATCAAGACAAATTGATTTCATAGATTTTGCTTCATGTTATACAATTGTAAACAAAGAGACAAGGTTTTCTTCCTTATATTTTCATTAAAAAACAAACAAACAAACAAAAACCCTTATCAGGTTTTAAAGAAGTCTCTGAATTCTGGGAGATGTAAGCTACAAAAATGCAAGACAGGTTCACTTTGCAGATGTTGATACAACTTGGTATTTTTATACGCAGTCTTGAGGACTAATGCAAATCAAATGCCAGGGAAATGGTTTCCCCTTACAAAGCTGGAAATTACCATTTAAATTAAACTGAACCAGAAAAATATTTCTAAAGAGTTGAGAAATCAAAGATTTTTAAAAAATGCAAATTGGTGTATAGTCATATATTTGTTCTGGCATGGGGCAGAAAAAGTGTTGAGTGTAAGGGGACCACATCATGTTTAATGAACCAAATCTCTTTTCAAAATCTGCAATTGGCCCTATTATCTTTAGATAAAATACAGAAAACTTTAAGAATTCAATTCATTCTATTATTAACTTGTCAAACATTAATTGAGTGCCTATTGTCTCCCTGAGAGTGTGCTAGGCACCAGGACTCAAAGATAATTGCGATTGCACCATCTGAACAGATTATTCAAACATCTCATGGTAGGTGCTTTGATGGAGGTCCGAGAAGGGTGCAGAACAAGAAAAGAAGGCACTTCTGACTTGGTCCTGCCACGCAGTCAGCAAAGAATGAGGTCGGTCAACCAGTGTATCTGGACATTTGTAAATTTAAACACATTTTCTGGATCAGAATAGCAAATTGCAAAAATTTTCCAGTTTTTCAACCTGAAACTCATTTTAAATTGAAAAGACAGCTTTCTCAATTTCAAAGTGGTGATTAATTTAATAATAGGAATTAGTCTCCTAATGCTTAAAATAGAAATAGATCGTCAATTTAAAAAAAGATGTCTGTCTTCCAATTTGCTATTTCAATCTAAATAAATGAAAATGGCAGAAAATATTGAAGCTCATAAAAAGATGACATCACATTTCTTATTTAGCTAAATACTATGAAGATGCCTAAAGAGACATATACTCCTTCCTCCCCCTTCTGCCTTGTTTAATAACATCAGACTTCAAACCAGGCTATATAACCTATCACAGAGATTTCAGGCAGCTAAGACTCGTTAGGGGTTGCCCAGATCTAGAACTGAACCTTAACTCTACCACCTCATATGTCTGGAGTTGGGTTAGTTTCTTAACATGTTGGAATCACATCCTTCTCTAGGATTTACCTCGAAGGTCAACTTGTAAATGAGATGTACAGCACCCAGCTAGCACATAGGCTCAAAAAAAAAAAAAAAAAAAAAAAAAAAAAAGGCAACTGTTCTAGGAAAGCACAAAAGGAGTAGGACAGATTTGTATGGTCTGCTTGCTTGCTATTCTTGCCTCTGAAATCTCATACTATACTGATTGTCACCACAGAAGCAAATGTGCTGCAGACAAATGTTCTAAGTTCTTTTCAAAAGGGATTTGTCAGCAAACAGATTGAAAGTCATGTCCATAATCAGGGACAAATTTCAAAACTGTAACTTAGTTTTGGTTGGCAAGAGACCCATTTTCTTGTCTCTACCTCTCTTAGTTTGTTTCAGCACATGAATACCCTGTAATTCCAAAAGAAGATACTGCGAGTGCTTTTCAGTTCTGGGGAGAAGACTACAGAGGATGTGATGAATTCTGTAATTCGGAAGTGCATACAGAGTCACTGACCCAGCTCAAACAATAGAGTTCAGAAATGGCAACTCTATAATCAAATGACCTGTGCCCAACACCCATGCCAACAGCCCCTTTTCAGAGGCATTTTATAGAAAAGGTTTCCTTATCACATCTGGAATTGTATTGTTCACTGAAAACCTGAGAGTTGCTATCGTTTGAAATTAGGATCCTCTAATTATGAAAATGGGCAATGAACAATGAATTTGTCAAAAGAATCTAGAATTAATGCAAAAGAAAACTCCATGTGTGTGTGTACGTGTGTGTGTATACACAGGTATGTACACCACTCTTTAAACAGCGGACACATGCAGGAAAAAACAAAGAGTCCTATCTCTACTCTACCCACAAGAACACATTTGGGTCATTTCTATAGTATACATGTTCCTCTCCTGCCCCATGTTAAAGGCAGAACGTACTATAAAGAATTACTGAAAAGTCCAACAAAAGGAAACAAAAAAACAAACAAACAAACTGGTATAAACAATATGAGCTGATCACAGGGATAAATATTAAGGCACATTCTCACTAAGTTTCCTCAACAAGCACCTTGGGAGCTCCTCTTTCAGTCCCTTTCTACAGATAAGGAAAGGGAAGCTAAGTGAAAGTGAATGACTCATCCAAGTTCATAAAGCCAAAAAATGGGGGAGCCTGAATGTGAGGCCAGGCAGCCTATTCTGACCCCAGACACAGCTCCTCCACTTCACCAAAGCACCTCCAAGAATTGAGGCAATGACACGAGAAGGATATTATGCACTCATTAAAACTTATTTTTAGAGTCCATAACAGCATGGGAAAGTTTTCACAATATTACAGCTACATGAGAAAAAAGAAAACAGACATTTCTTTCTTAAAAACTTCAACATTTAAATTTCCATAGAAGCAAATAAATGTGCGCTTCTGAACACAGCTATATTATCTCTACCAGCTGCCTACAGACAGCAGTAGTTCACAAATATTAGTTAGGTATCAAGAGTGGCTTAAAGTGGCTTAACAAATTATTAAGGCACTCATTTTATGTCTGGGAAACCTAGTTCTGTCTTTTTCAATTACTTAATCTAATAACAGTAGACTGATACATTTTTAAAAAATAAAATTACTTTCAGATTGTTATATTACACAGGTTGAATCACAAGTCACTTCTACCACAATGACCACAAGGGCAACTTATTAAACATGTTTAAAATAGGTCTACCAATAGTTACCCACCATTGCTGGCATATCCATCCATTACAATAGAATATGCTCCAAACATTAAGAAAAACAGAGCTAAATTGTATTATATCATAACTCTAGTCAACCATGATTATCTCTACCTATATAACAAAAACGAAATTGAATGAAAATAATCTGTATTAAATACTTATATTTTCAGTTCTTAAGGCAATCTTAAGAATGCTAGTTTGATTCAATAATCTCAGTACAGTTCCATTCACATTGATGTTAAACAATTTTTTATTTAAAAAATGTACCATGGTCATTCTTCAATCAGCTAAGGCTTTCATGTGCAATTTAGCTAAAACCTGTGCTTTCCCATCTATCCTTCTCTAGAGGCATCAGATGGAATGCAAACTAATATGAACTGTTCAAAGCTGAACGTAAAACATTTAACTTAGCAGGGGACATAATTCAATACATTCCAACAGCAAAGATAAAAGAGTGTGGCATTACCTGCTAATGGAACTTATTTCTAAACTACAATAGCTAGGGTAGTCAGGATCTGATTTACATTGATATATATGCTTTAAGGAAAATGGTATATAAACCTAGCATCTGGTTTGCAAGCCAGTCACTACAGTTATACACCTGTGGCCAATGCTTTAATAATAACACAATAGTAAAGACATTAACTATTCAGAAATTATTGTATTGCTGTTACGCAATAAAGATCTTTATATTTTGTCTGGTAGCTTTTTGTTTTGCTTTGCTTTTTTTGTATTACCCATATAGAAGACTACTCACATTAAACAAATTAGAAAAATGAGGCTAATAGGTTATATGAGAGAGTTCAAGGGACACAACAAGGATCTGTCTCTTCAGTTTTCTCTTAATCCTCAAATTACAATACCTAGCACCAATTTGCTAATTCTTGTTCTAGTCTCAATTCGCTCCGACTTTTTCTTTGTAGATGCGATTTATTATAGCTCTGCATCATGTCTGCAGTCAGGCACATGCGTTGTAAGACTGACATTCCATGGATAAGCCAGAATGGCCATCACAATTGGAGAAGCACCAACTAAAGAAACAGAGGGATTAAGCAATTCACTGGAGACAGAATCGTTCAGAGCAAGTCACACGGCAGCAGCAGGCTGGGAGGGTTTACCTAGTTCACTGTCCAGCTCCTCGGTGTGGACCCCTTCTTCTCCAAAGGAATAGCAGGAATGAGACAGAAAAGAGAGAAAGAAAAATTCAGACACCAGCACCAAGAAAGAAACTCCCATCAGAAAAATAGCAGCAAACAAATCACTTAATTTTGTCCTTACCTGCTTTGTGGCTTATTTCATTGGGCTGGCTAATAAACTTGAGACCTCAGTGTAAATCACAAAACAGTAAGAGCTGATATTGGCAACATAATTAAATGGCTCATTTCCTTGCATATCAAAATAAGGTTTGATTGGTTGTAGAAGATGACAAATACCTTTGTGGTTTCAATGTTCTCAAGCGAAAAGTCACTTATTACAGACCTTATTTCGAACAAAGTTGTTAGAGCTTTCAATATTAGTCCTTTTAATCCTTCAATAATTCTCTGATCAGTGAGGCAATTAAATTCACAATTAAAGACTTACTTAATTTATAAGTAATACCGCTGCCTGAAAAATGGAAGGTGAGGTCAAATTGAGATGAAGATTTTAAAATGAACTGTACACTTCAATATCTTTAAAAAGGGGTTAGCAAAATGAATTATTTGATGATGCACATTCGGGAAGCAAAGCTTGAAGGCTGCCCTAAAGGAGGCAGAGTTTACATTATATAAGATTTCTTAAGTCAAACAGCTCAGAAATGTTGGAATGAAATGTCCTCAATAATCTCAAGGAGCAAAACAAGTCAAGATCATTTCCATTCTTGACCTCCTCTTGCTGTCAATAAAATATTTTATTATTACATAGGAGAGAACACAGGACAGCATACGACAAAACATTTCATAAAGTCTCTCCAGCTACAGAGCAGGTAACTGACCCTTCCACAGTAAGTTTCAGGGATCAAGCCTGTTTTCACTACTGCAATTTGCTCAGTGCTCAGTGTAATTTTAGTTCATGAGGGGGACTAAACATTTCTCAAATCGATGAATGAATAAATGAATCGACTATTGACTTTAGAAACTCTTGAATTAAAAACTATATAATTGCCACAAATAAGTTTTGACACAAGCATTGTTTCTTAAAAAGGAATATTATTTACATAATCTTTCATGAAAATTCCAATTTGGATATTATTTAATGTCTTTGGGGGCATTCATTCATTTCTTCAATAATTATTTAATGAGACCAGTCACTATGCTAACTGACAGAGATAACAAAATGAGCAAAATCACATATATCTGTATTCTTTTCTATGGGAAGACAAATTGAAAGCTCACATTAAAAAAGTAAATTAAAACTGTAATAAGTTCTCTAGAGTAAGACATATACTAGGATAATCTAATCATATCTAGGGGCAAGGTCACAGGAATAGCCCATGAGATATAATCTGAAGGATATATAAAATTTAACAAAAAGACTTAGAGTAAAAAATGACTAGAATTTAAGCTCTCTGAGAGCAGGACTTTTTGTTTATTGTGTTCATTAATACAGCTGAAGTTCCCAGAATATATGACATATGGGAGGCACTCAATAAAAAGATGTGGGACTTAAGAATATTCTAAGGAGAGAAAACTATACATCTAACTGTCATGGGCAAGGAATTTGCTGAAGACTAGTGGGGATGAAGGGCAGAGAGTGGGGAAGAGCAAGAATAAGACAAGCTATAGAGGCTAAACCACATAATGCTTGAAAAGGCAAGCTAAGGACTTGGCACTAACTGAGCAGACCAGAGAGCCATTGCATTAGGCTTGAGAGGGTAGTCAGTGATAACACAATCACATTTACATTTTAAAAGATTGCTCTGAGTACAGTGTAAGAAGGAGAATGGGCAACAGTCCGGGTGGAAGATGAGCATGGCCTGGGCTAGGATGGTAGAGGTGATGAAGAAAATATAGAGAATGGATTGCAAAGGTATCTGGGAGGCAAAGTGAACTCAGCTGGTAGTAGATGGATTAAAAATGGGTAACAGGTCAAGGGGTCTTCTAAGTATCATGAATTTACCCTCAACTGAGACAGGAAAACCAGAGGATGAGATTTTAGTGGAAAAGATGATTAGTTGGGTTTTAATCATATTGAGTTTGAAGTCTCTTTGGGACTAACAGTTGGTGTGATCAACCAGGCATATTAAAACATTGGCCTGGAGCTCAAAGGCAAGTTCAAAGGCAAAAAGAGTTATACAATGAAAATTAAAATCCCAAACTAATTTCTCCATTTTTGAGATAGGAAACAGAAAACATACAATTTTTACAGTAAGTCAGTAAGTATGATGCTCTGTTGCTACATTCCATATGCATATTATCCATAGAGAGTAGAAAGGCAGGAATAATGTTGTGACCAATAATATTATTCTTCTTTGTGTTATGATATAAACAACACAAAATAGCTTTGTGTTAACTGGCAACAGAAAATGCAGGTTTGGGAACCTATACTTGTTATTGTGGCATAATCTTTTTGTTACATTGTTACATATTTGTAACTGTTTGTGTATACAGGCATACAGACATACATATAATTTCTACTCGGAAAACAATATATAAATTCTAATGTTGAAGGGATAATTACTAAACTAAGTGCATTTGGTATGTATACATACTTGTTCCAAAAGAAATAACATTGACACCAATAATAAGAACCCTAAAGAATTAAAAATTACTAGATTTGGTAACACCATTCAGTAATTTTACCCACTATTTCTAGTATATTAACAGTTTTTCTTAATACAAGGTATTGGAGTTTTCTACAACCTATAAAATTATAATAGGTATTTTCACACATCCACAATATAATTATAATGGATACTGACATTGAAGATCCTGTGGTAATAAAAATGCCTAAAGTGCCTTCATAATCATCAGGTATCAAAAAGGGTTTAAATTTTGTTCCATGAAGTTTTATGACTGAATGTATTTTATGTTCTGATTTTTGGAAATTGGTCACTATGTATTATATATTAAAAAGAATATTTGAATAATTAGGACAGTTCATTATTCCTTAAGCATGAAGAAGAATGCAGCTGACCACATCTGTTCCATTCCTTCTTCAGGAATGGGACTAAGCAACCACAGTAAAATGAGTAGCTTGGTCATGCATTCTCAGTCAGAAGGATTTGTATTTCTACTAGACGTCAGCCAAATAAATATGAACATGAATTTGTATGTTCATTTCATGTAATCTTCAATCTATGTATAATGGATGAATTTTAGAGTATAAGATTTTGACAGTATTATATTTTACTGGCTCATGTTTTCAAACAAGCCTCAAGTATGTGTGTATATATTTGTACACATACATATATATAATTCTGCCTAATAGGATAAATTAATAAAGTTCTTACAGTAAAATATGTATTCAATAATTATACTAATTCAAATGCCAGCAATGAATAATGAACAGCAGAGCCAACCATATTCCTTTTAATTCATCCACATCAAAAAGTAATTTTGGTATGACTTGGGATAGACCTCAATGTACCAAAAATGAACATGTTTGTTCCATTTCAATTTTTTTTTTCATTTTAGAAAAACAATTAGAAATCCCAAAGCATTGAAATAAACTTTTTTAAATAGTAATTTTTATAGGCAGTTGATTCTTTTTCAAGATTAAAAAGGAGAGTAGGGCTAGGATAATACCTCGGCCTCTTTCTTGGACACTTCTCAGGTATTTAAGATATAATCTAAATTACACAGAGATTGCTAAACAAGTCAAGATGTGCTTTCCCTACACCAAGACTTGGGATATAATAGAGTTATGAAACATGGGGAGTTTAGAAAAACCTACTAATTTTTTCCTCTAAGACTTTCAAAATATAAGATTATAGTCCAATAGGTAAGTCTCTATTCTTAGAGACATTGTAGAGTTTTCTCTAGTTCCTGTAGGTAGCGGTTTTATTTCATTTGAATAATTTCTGTGTATAGTTCTATTTCCAGTGGAGATATTACTATGCGTCTGCCTTTCAAAAACTCATAGTTAAAACCTGGCTGACCTTGCTGACCTTTCAAATGTGCACGTGTGAACAAACACCCAACTCACTTAAACCAAGACCTTCCAAACCCCTTACCATCATCTTCACACTCTTCCAGAGACTTCTGCTGCTTGTTCAGGCACCGTGGGTCTAACCAAGATGTTGTTTTTGTGTTATGGCTGAAATCGAGAAACAAAAAGAAGAAATGTTTTTTTTTTTTTGAAAAAAAAAAAAAAAGCAAAAAGTCCAATGACAAAAGAATTATACCTTCCTGAATATTTGCTCTTTGACCAATGAAAGATACTTTCCAACAGCAAACCCAGATCAGAAGAAAGCCTGAGTTTGGAATTATAAAATGGCTTAGGAAAGCTCTTAGGCAGGGTCCTTTAACCTACCTTAATATGATCATTCCATTATTGAAAGCTGAAATTGCAATACCAGTCGTATTTCTGAACAATGAGTTCTAAATGACACTCCTTGTCTGTACTGTCTACTGTTGTTTAGACTTATTTTAGTCTTCACATTTGCTGAAGAGCAAACTCCAATTTATTTTAAATTTGCTATGACTTAAATCTTGAATGCTGGAATTCACAAAGAAGGCTGCTATTTCACTCATTCTATTCCATCAGAATTCTCATGACAGTGAAATTACCTCAATTCATGCAAGTGGCTAAAAGCTGCTAATACATGCCATTAATTGCAGTGTCCTAAATTATGCTTCAGATATAGTGAAGGCAACCCAAAATTACCTATCATAAATAGAGTCTGGGCCAAGAAGAGCCTTGCAAAGAAGTTAGACATGTCACCTAACTGCTTTCTCGAGGGTAGAACCCAACTCCGAATGAAGTGTTTCAACAGACATTGACTGAGGCCTTGAAGGTCTGAAAGAGTGCAGAAACATTCCCAAGAATATTGCTCCTTATCACTTTAGAAATGTCACAGGAATGACTGGAAGATTTGATGCAAAGCAGATCAATCCACAGGCAAAGTTCTGCTTGAGCTACCGGTCTACTCTATGCAAGCTAAACTGGAGGGGCAAAGAACTGCAAGTCTGGTAGTTTATGCTGTAAACCAGAAATGAAAACTAGATTAAAAATTTGTTTTTTATAGTTTAGATAGTAACCTGTTTTTTTTTGTTTGTTTGTTTTTAGAACTCTGAAGTTTAGGTTGCAAATATGTTGAAAAGTTGTCCAAGTTCTTTATATTAGCTTCAAATCTTATGAAATATTGACAAATAATTATGCCTTAAGTGAAAAACAAAATGTATAAATGTATACACACTTCATCTCGAATGAGTGAAAGAAAAAAAAAAGTAACGTAGTACCATCGGTACTACTTATCTACTTATTTGTCTGCTTACAACTACCAGAATCTGCTCTTTTACATATGGTAGAATTTACTTAATTCTTACAATAACTCTATAAGAAGGGTATTATTAGTATTAAAAATGATTACTCCCATTTTATGAATAAGAAAACTGAGGACCGATAGGTGAAAAAATTGCCAAAGAACTCTCTGTTCATATATGGCAGAACTGACAATCAACCCCAGGCAGTCTCATACCAGAATCCATGGTCTGCGCTGTTTCTACACAGTGAGATGATAAAAATGGTCATCACTGGGAGGAAATACTGTGAATAATTTTTCAAAAATACCTTTTTATTTTGAGATAATTACAGATACATGTAGTTGCAGGAAAAACACAGAGATCCTGCATACCCTTTACCCAGATATCACCAATGGTAACATCCTGCAAACTACAGTACAATATCAACTCCGGGATGCTGATATCCGTACAGTCAAGATCCAAAACATTTCCATTATCTCAAGGATCCTTCCTGCCGCCCTTCGATAGCCACTCATGCTTTCCTTCTAATCCTTCCCCATAAAGCCCATTTTAAAATCCTGGCTACCACTAATTAGTTCTCCATTTTTATAATTTTGTCATTTCAAAATGTTATATAAATGGAATCATACAGTATGTAATCTTTTGAGATTGCCATCTTTCATTCAGCATAATTCTCACTGAAATTGTTGCATATATCAATAATTCTTTTTATTGTTGAGTAATATTCCACAGCATGAGTGTACCAGTTTAATCACTAAAAGACATCAGTGGTTATTTCCAGTTTTGGCTATTTATAAATCTACTTTAATAATAAATTATATAATAAATCTACTTTACACATTCATGTACAGGTTTTTGTGTAAATGTAAATATTCACTTATCTGCCAAATGTGTAATTGCCAGGTCATATGGTAGTTGCATATTTAGTTTTTTAAGACACTGCCAAAATGTTTTCTCAAATGCCCTACAACTTTACAGACCCACCAGCAACATATGAGTGATCTACTTTTTCTGCATCTTTGCCATTATTTAGTGTTACTTTTTTTTTTTTTTAGCCATGCTAATAGGCTAGTTTGTAGTTTCAATTTGCATTTTGTAATGGCTACTGATGAACATTTTGCAGGTACTTATTTGCCATCAGGTCCATTTTCAGATATGAGGTTTGTAAATATTTCTCCCAGTCTATAGTTTTCTTCTCATCCTATTATTAGAGTCTTTTTTTTAAAGCAAAAGTTGTTCATTTTGATGAAGTTGAATTTATCAATTATTCTTATTAAGAAGCATGCTTTTGATGTCAAGTCTAAGAATTCTTTGTCTATTCCTAGATCTCAAAAATTTCTTTTTTTTTCCTATAAGTATTATTGCTTCACATTTTACACTTGAGTTTAGGATGATCTAATTTGAGTTAATTCTTTTGTATAAACTGTGAGGTTGAGCTTAGTTTTTTTTTCCTCAGCTATTCACTTGCTCCAGTACCATTTTATTGAAAAGGTTATCTTCTCTGCATTGAATAGTTTTTGCACCTTTGTTGAAAATAAGTTGGACACATTTGTGGGTCTATTTCTGGGTTCCACTGGTTATGTATCTATTTAATCATCAATACAACCTTACTATGGCTGTATAACAAGTCTTGATTGATTATTCTGACTTTATTCTTTTACAAAATTTTTTTAGCTATTCTATACGCTAGTTCCTTTGCCTTTCTATATAACCTTTAGAATAAACTTATCCATACTAAGAAAAAACCTCACTGAGACTTTGACAGGATTTGCATTAAACCTGTATACCCATCTGGGGAGAACTGACATCGTTACTGTACCAATTCTGAGTCTTCCGATCCATAAATAGGGTATATCTATCTCTCTATATAGATTTTCTTTGATTTCTTTCGTCAGCATTTTGCACTTTACAACACATAAAATCCTGTTCATGTTTTGCTAAATTTATACCGAAGTTGTTGTTTTAAGTAAATATGAATAATTTACTTTGCATTTTGTTATCCACATGTTCACTGCTACTATAAGATACATGGTTGATATTTGCATGTTTATCTTTTATTTTGCAATCTTGCTGAAGATACTTACTCTAGGATTTTTTTTTTGTATATTTCTTGTAATTTTCTATATAATCATATAATCTACAAAGAGGAATACAATTCTATTCCTTCCTTTTCAATCCATATGTCTTTTATTTCTTTTTATTGACACATTATCCTGGCTCAAACTTTTAGCATGATGTTGAATAAGAGTGGTGAGAACGAATATCTTTGGTTTATTTACAGTCTTGCAGGAAAAATATTTTATCTTTCACCATTGATATAATGTTAGCTGCAGGATTTTTGTAGATGCTCTTTATCAGGTAAAGAAAATTACCCTCTATTCTGATTTTTCTGAGAATTTTTATCATGAACAAGTGCTAAATTTTGTCATAAGCTTTTACTGCATTGACAATTATGATCTTGTGATTTTCTTCTTTAGCCTCAATATAGTGGATTACACTGATTAAAATTTCAAGTATTAAAATAGTTCTTGCATCTTTGGAATAATTCTGACTCGGTCATGGTATATAATTCTTTTTACAAATTACTGAATACTATAAGCTACCATTTTGTTACAGACTTTTCCATCTATCTTCATGCCGTGCAGTTTTCTTTCTTCTTTGACTGTCCTTGTTTGTTTTTTTGGTAATGAGGTTAATACTATGTTCATAAACATTATTGAAAAGTGTTCCTCTGCTTCTATTTTTAGGAAGAGATTGTGTAAAAATTTAATTCTTTGAACGGTTCTCCAGTGAAACCATCTGGACGTGGAGATTTCTTTTTCATGAGTTTTTAAATTACAAATTCATTTTCCTTAATAGTTACAGGGCTATTTATATGATCTATTCCCTATTGGATGAGTTGTGGTAGTTCATACTTCTTAAGAAAATGGTCCATTTTATCTAAGTTGTGAAATTTATGTGCGCAGACTTGTTGGCAGCATTCTCTTATTATCTTTTTCAGTCTTCAAGATCTGAGGTGATTCCTTGTTTAATTCCTAATCTTGGTAACTTGTGTCTCCTCTAATTCTTTTGGTCAGTTTTGCTATAGATTCCTCAATTTCATTAATCTTTTTGAAGAATCAGCTGTTTTATTGATTTTATCCATTGTTTTTATTTTCTATTTCATTGATTTCACCTTTTTATTGTTTCCCTCAACTTACTTATTTCATGTTTAATTTGCTATTGTTTCTCTAGGTGCTTGAGTTGGGAGTTTAAATAGTTTATCAGAGACTTTTCCTCTTTTCTAAGTATGTGTTTAGTGCTATAAATTTAGCTTTATTACTGCTTTGGCTATGTCCCAGCTATTTTGAGATGCTGTATTTTCATTTTTGTTCAGGTCAATGCATTTTCCAAAGAACTTCCCTTGAGACTTTCTGCTTGACATATAGAATATTGAGAAGTATGTTTCTAAGTTTAGTTTCTAAGTTTTAGAGATTTTTCTACTTTAACATGTAGCTCTTACTTTTTTATGATTAATGTTTCAAGATATATTTTTTCCAGACTTTTACTTCAACTTACCGATACTGTTTTATCTGAAATACATTTTGGTAGATAGTATTTAGTATGGTCATATTTTTAAATCTCTTTGCCATTTTCTATCTTTTAACAGCTATATTTAAATTCATTTAATGCAATTATCGTGTTGGACTTAAGTCTTCCATTTTGTTTTCTATTTGTTCTGTTTTTCCCATCATGTGAGAACACAGAAAGAAGATAGCTGTCTATGAACCAGAAAGTGAACTCTCACCAGAAACAGAATCAGCTGGTGCCATGGTGCCATGATCTTGAACTTGCCAAGCATTTGAACTATGAAATAAATGTTTGTAGTTTAAGCCATCTAGTCTATGCTATTTTTGTTACAGCAGCTCAAACAGACTGACTGTATAGTCTCTTGCTGTACATAGCCATAAATGTATATATACATACATTATCCCTTAACATTTCCTCATTTATAATAAAATTGTCTTAAATATTTTCACTATGTACATTTAGAAACATATTAGACAGTATTATAATTTTTGCTTCACCCTTAAACCTAATTAGAAAACTTGAGAAGAAAAATGTATTTTATTTCTGTATATTTTTACTCTTTCTATTGTTCTTCCTTCCTTTCTGATGTTCCAAGATTATTTCTTTCATAATTTTCTTTTTATCCTTCAGCTCTTCATTTAGGAGAAGCCTGCTGGTGAGAAATTCTTTTAGTTCTCCTTCATCTAAGAATGTCGTGGTTTCCCTTCATGTTCATTGGATTTTATTTTTACTGGATGCAGAAGTATGGGTTGCTGCTTCTTTTCCTTCACCACCTGAAAAATGCTGCCTTCTGACCTGTGGCTTCTGATGAGAAATATGCTGTAATCTGAATTGCTTTACCAACATAAGTAATGTGTCATTTATCTCACTGTTCTTAAGATTTTTCTTTGTTTTCAGAAGTTTGATGATAATGTGTCTTGGTATAGTTTTTAGAGGGATTTATCCTGTTCGAGTCCACTTAGCTTCTCTGTAAATTATTTGGCCAAATTTGGGAATTTTGTTCTTAAAGTTCTTAAAGGCCTACTCCCTTTCAATTCTCCTGGGATTCTGATGGCCCAAATACTAAATCTTCTGTTATTGTCCAAAGGCCCTTAAAGCTCTGCTCGAATTTTATGTAGTTTATTTTTTTCTCTGCTGTTCAGATGGGTAATTTCTATTTTCTATCTTAAAGTTTACTGATTCTTTCCTTTCTCCCTTTCATTCTGTTGTTAAATTCATCTACTGAGCTTTTTATTTTGCTTATTGTTTTTCTATTCTAAAATTTCCACTTTTTATGTCTTCTGTTGCTTTCCTGAGGCTTATTTTGTGCTTAAATGTTCTATTTTTCCATTTGTTTCAAGCATATTTATAATTGTGAAATATAAATAAAGCATATCCATATTGCCTATGATGGCTGTTTTGAAATCTTTTGTCAGATTATTCTAACCTATCTGTTATCCTGGTGGTATCTACTAGTTATCTTATTCACTCAATTTGAGATTTTTTTCAAATTTATGGTATAATAAGGGAATTTTTATTAAAATCTGAACATTAGGTTATTATGTATAGAATTCCAGAGCTTGTTTACATCTTCTATTTTAGTTGACTTTGCCTGAAACTGCTCAAACAGGGCAAGGGGTGGTGATACTTGTTACTTCTCAGTGGAGGTTAAAGTCCAGGGTCCCCATTTGGCCTACACTGACACCCAAGGAGGTGAGAAGCTCCTTGTTACAGCTGAGGGGAGATGGGAGTTCCAGTTTCCCACTGGATCTCTGCTGATACAAGCTAGGCTGCTTCCAACTTGGTTCCACTGACTCCACGGGGAAGGGGGAGACTCTTTACCATTGGATGGTGGCAAAGTTCTGACTCTCCATCAAACCTTTTCTGATACCATCCTAGTGGGTAGGGGGTGGCTGCCTCGTTACTGCCAGGGCAGGGTGAGAGTCCAGGCTTTCCCCCACATGGCCTCCATTAAGTCCACATGGAGAAAGGGGGAGTGCTCAGTACTGCCTGACCACAATCAAAATTGCAGCTCTTGCTGAGCCTTTTTTGACACCACCCCAGCAGGGAGGTTTGGGCTCCTAGTTACAACCTGTGGAGGATAGAGGACTAAGCTCCGCATCTGACCTTTGCTGGTGGGAGGGACCACAGGATTTTCTGTGTTGTTGGCCAGAGTCCAGCAGTTACTGAATAAAAGATTTCTGTCTTGTAGGATGCCCTTTTCTTGGTCCTTTGGCTAGAGAGAGCAGACTTTTGTAAGGGTTTTTTTTTTTTTTTTTTTTTAAATCTCTCTTTTGGCGTTTCTGGGTTACTGGTTTCTTTAGCTCCACGTCTGGGATATATGAGGTAAAAAGAAAACTCAGGGAACTCACCACCTATATTCCTTTGATCCCAAGCCCCCTTGCTGGTCTGCCTTTTTCCCTCTTTTCTAAGTCTTATATTTGTTTACTACATAATGTCCAGAGTGTTTGTAAGTCCATGCTTGGTTTTTAATGTTCTTTTTAAATTCTAGCATTTCTTAGATTTCTCATAAACTGTAAATATTCACACATATACATAGAACAAGGTACATTTGATTTCACAGAAATTTAACTTTGCTATCCAAAGTAAGATACTATAAGATAAAGTTCTTTAGAATAAAGGATACCTGAAAACTCATTAACCTAGATATATAATTTAAGCTAAAATATAAATGTTGTATATCTAATAACTTAATACCTATGGCTGCTGACCAAATCCCATAATTGTCATAAGCCATACTTTTGAATAATTTTTTCTGTTAAACATTAGGCCAGTGTTTAAAAGAAACATTAGCATCAGTTAAAAGCTAAATTAGGTTATAGAGGTAAGCAAATCACTGCATTTTCCTGTAAGTGAGCCAGAGTCTTGGGTCTTCCTAACCAGCAAAATAACCAGCCTTCTTTTTTTGAGATTTATGAAGTGTTTACAAAAATTATTGGTACATTCTCTTCCAAGAATTTGAGTTTTACATACCATTCTGTATCAGGAATTCCTGTTATACTTACTTCTGCTAAATACAATTTTTTCTTACTAATGAACATAATCTCATAGGAAATTTATTGCAAAAGCTAAGTACAAAATCCTAAACTTACAGCTGACATCCGTTTTTATAACAAGGTTTAAACTCCTCTGCAACAACCAAATGATGATGGAAATGGTAACTGTAATGATAATGCTCACTAATTAGTACTAGCCCAAATACTTTACATCCATTATCTCATCTAATTCTCATGACCATCTGACAGTGCAGGTATGATTCATAATGTCCATGTCTTTTCTGAGATGCAAAGAGGTAAACTCAAGTTCCCAAGGTCACACAACTAGTAAGTGATAGAAACAACATGACTTTTTAGGTGACCTCTTAACCCCTATATACTTGCCCGACTCCCAGAGGAGGAAAAAAAAAACTACATCTTCCATTTTCATCTTTAATAAGCATTTGTTGTTAACATGAAGGCAGAAATGTGGCCTATTCCCTCCTTCTGAGGGTAAAATTACACAGGAGTTCTAGTTCACTTACTTCAGATTTCCTTGGTCGGTTTTCAAAGAGTGTTCTGAGACCCAAACCTTTTCCTTCGCTCCAACCTCTTTAGGAAAATTATACTTTCTTATCCTCCCTGATTTTCCAATTACAAAATATATGCTCATGTATATTTTTGAATGGAAATACACATTCAAGCCACACAGAAATGTATAATGTGGTTAAAATAAATTTTTAAATTCCTTAGTCAAATTCAAGTGTTAAGATACTTTCGGAATTTTTCCACACGTAGAACTATATCTACATATTCACAGAAACGAATGTGTACATATAATACACATGTGTGTATATGTCCATATATTTTAATAAAATGAGATATTTTATATATTGTTCTGCATTCCCCCCCTTTGTTATTTTTCACTGAACAGTAGACCTTCAACTTTAACCTGATCGAGTATAATAGATTTATCTATGTTTTTATTTATTTTGAAGCTCAATTAGCCATTTTGTTTTTTCTTTTTAGTGGTACACAAAACTATGGCAATCCTTAATAGATAATCTTAATAAAGGATCCAAAGTACGGCATTTTAAAAATTGACTATTATTGGTTAGGAAATTATATTATCTTAATTTTTTTAGTATAGTTTCAATTATATGTATTTTTCCTGTTCAGTAAAGATTATGTATTAAATGTTTAACTATGTAATATTAAGTATTATAATTCTAAAAAACTTTTATATTTATGTATTCTCAAACTTCAATTCACATGCCTTGCGCCATGTAAAAAAAATAATAAAAACAGATCGTAGACCTAAAGGCAAAATGTAAGCTATAAAATTTCTAAAAAAAAATTAGACTGCTTTATGACTTTTTGAATTAAACAAAGATTTCTTAGCTACTACACTAAAAGCACAATCCACACAGAAGAAAATTGATTAATTAGACTTCATAAAAATTAAGAACTTCCAGCTTTTTATATGACATAGTTAAGACAATGAAAAGAAAACCCCGACTTGGAGAAAATGTTTGCAAGTCATAGATATGATAAGGGAACTGTATCTAAAATATATGAACTCTTAAAACGCAACAAAAAGAAAACTACAACCCAATTAAGAAAAGATAAGCAAAAGATTTACCTGGTTTTAATGGCTAAATATATTCTTTATGTATTATGCCATAATTTATATATACACCATAACTTAGTTGTCTAACTCTTTGAGGAAATTATTAACCTTATGTTTTCTCAAGCTATTCAGGCTCAATGATTTAGATAACATGCTAATTTCATTTTTTTATACAAAGTTTGTTAAATAGTGTAGGTGAATACTATCTGTGTGGGGTCAATCCTTTTATATTTAATCTACATCTAGAAGAAAGGGAAGGAAGGAGAATAAAAGAAAGGAAGAGATTCAGGTAGAAATAATGGTATACTTTACTCTATAAAATAGACTTCTCCATTTTCGGTATAGGCCATCTCCCAGTTTTCAGGTAGAGGACCTAAATTATCCTCTGCAGAAAGAGGTAGGTATTGAGGGAACTTCTGAGAAGCGTCCGTGATGGGAGCAGCGATGATGCTACTATTCACAGGTGGTAGCGTTGTTTCTTGGAGACTGTGCTCTTCTTGATCACCAGAATCGGCTGTTTATTTGTTGGAGAAAAACAAAACAAAACAAAACATCAGTCATATGCCAAACTGGGCTACTAGGCCAAGTACTGTGTGGGTCTCTATTCTTAAAAAGTTCTCATCATTTCCTAATTTCTGATCATTGACTATATTGTTTTATTTAGATAAAAGTTCTTTTAATGAAAAACATCAAAATGATGAACCAAATTTATTTTAGCAAAAAAGAAAGAAGAGAAAAACAGGTTCAAATAATGCATTGCTCACAATCTTAGAAATGTCAAAGAAGAAACAAATTCATGACTCAAACTCTAAAGCTTCTTAAACTAAGAAGGTCATCAAAACACAGACTGAGCTATACTCTCGTTCCAGAGGTACCATTTGGTTTTATGGCTCAGAGGACTTATGAAGGTAAGAAAAAAGTCCTGCTGAAACCAGATATGGGGGCATTATTGTCCATTTTGTAAAAATTATTTAAAACATTTTTGGTAGATAGTGGCAAAGATCGAAGACTGACAAATCAAGCTGGAAAGTACAAAAGAGTTTAGAATATAGAGACAGCTAAACCAGTGAGTCAGATTTGAGTCTCTTTTGCCAAAGTGAGGAGAATGTTCCTGTGAAAACCAAGACAGTTACCCCTAGAACAAGTACCATGTGGGTGGACTGATTTGACTTAGGTCTTAAAAGAGGGCTCTAAGTACACGAGTCTCCTTGCCTTCTTATTAACTAGAAATGTCTAGAGGTGATGTCATTAAAGCATCCATAGAAGGCAATGTCGACATTCTGCTTGAATTTTTATAGAGGCTAATGATGTTAAATGTCAGTCTCTATGGGGTTTTAAATCACAATAATCACGGGATGGAGTTATTTCCTATCTCCCACACTAATTCTCCTATAGACATTTCTGATTTACTAAAAGCAGATTGAGGAAAAATAAAAGGCTGTAAATCAAATGTTTCTTGATATGTAGCTCTCAATGACACACACGAAAACAAAGGTAATTCAATAGTTGGATAGAGGACATGTGAAATCTATTAAACGACCACCTCCACCAAAAATATACCACCATTGAAGAGGCTATGGTCTTTCCTTACTCTGCATCTATCCCTTTTTTTTCTGGTACCACCACTCAGATCTCTTTAAAAATCACCCTCTCTATTCCAGGTGTAGGTGGGGACTGACTCAAATCTCTAACTCATGTAGTGTGCTCAAGCCAAACTCTTCAGCATATGATCCAAAGAAAATCAATAAATGTTAAACACGGAAATTCTTCTCTATCAAGCAAGAGGTGGCCTCTTGATGCTGAAGTTATTAAGCTAATAAGTTCTTATGCTGCAGGTGCTGTTGAGATATGCTGAGACTTATGCCTACAAAAAGGAAAGCAGAGATGAAGGATACAGGAAATTACCTACTACCCCTCATTGAGCCTCAGTTACTTAATCTCCTAAATATTCTTTCCTGCTTAAGCCAATTTGAGTTGGTTTCATAATTTGCACCCAGGGGTACAGATTAATAAACTAACTATATGCTTGAAGGAAAAGAGAAATTAGGACAACAGAGAAGAAATACTTTGAAATTTTACTCATCAATAAAGAATAGATTCAAAACTTGGCAAGAATTTAGAGATTCATTCTTAATTCTCCAAGAAGCAATACATATTCATTTCTGGTTATCTTTGCAAGGCCTTCCACTTTTCTCACTTAGTGCACATAAGAATCACCTGGGGAGATTGTTAAAACACAAGACCTCAATATTCTACTGTCACTTTATGCTTAGAGTGGCTGGTAGATTGTTACTTAAAGTGGTTCAGAGTACAAAATGTTTTGACATTGAAAGACATTAAGACATCAAAATATTAGCTATTTTAAAAGAAATGTTGACTTAATGATCTTTTTTCGTATCAATGAGGGCTACTATAAGTGGCTAAAATATTTATTTCTAAGTAGATGAAATCAGCTGATTTCAATAAAGACATATGTAAAATTTAGCAAATTCCTCCTAGATATCGCAACTAGAGGCTGGCCACTGGCCTAATACATTCTAAATGGGAAAATGAAAATTTTCATGCAATCAAATTCTTGGAGCTAGAAGGAGGAACTCAGACATGATTTAATCCTAACCAGTCATTGTACAGATAAGAGAAGTTACATATTATATTCATAATAAGACAACTACCAAGAACCAAGCCAAGATCCCAAACCAGACCTCCTCTTCTTTTTCCCAATGTTCCTTATAGAAGTCTTAGGCTATTGTTATGACAATAAAGTCATCAAAAGACGTTTTTAATTGCCATCTTGTAGAATTTTAGGCTTTTGAGATTGAATAAGAAGAAAACCTCAGAGAGGTCCATGCAGGCTACAGAAAGCGTTCAACCAATACAAACCTTTTCTTTAAATATTCTATTAGACTTGGTAGTACAAGAAGGAAAACACGGAGTTAACTAATTTCCCCTTTATTATGGTTAAGTCTAACTAAATAATGACTGAAATGCAGTGAAGTGAGAAAAGGCCAGTATAAGAGAGGAAGATCTCATAACGCTGCAAATGGGTAACTCCTGGAGAACAATAACCCTAAAATATTGAAGAAAATATCTAAGTATAGAAAAATAAAAGACACAAGATATTCTTCAAAGTCAAAACATTATAGACTGGAGTAACTCATGTTCACTGCAGTTGTTACATTTGAATTATTGTATAAGGTCAAACCCCCATATAGTGAAAAATATTTTTGAACAGTTCTAGGTTACTGCATACATCACAGCCTCTGTGAATGGTACCTCCTGGAAATGTGCAAGACTCAACTTCTATAGCCTTGTCTAGAGACCTTGTCCTTAAAGATCCCTTCATTAAATACAGTATATTTAAGCATGGAGGTAGGCAGCCCTGAATAGATACAAATATATAATGCTATGAGTAATACATGTTATATAATATAGAATGCACATTCAGGATATACACTTACAGTATTTTTTCCCCCATATTTCTCATAGGGCATATAGGAAAATTTGTCAATGTTAACCGAATGCATGATATATTTCTACCATATCTCTTACAAAGATACAACATAAAAGAGTACTGCTGGCCTTCTATACAGCGTCAACTGTTACTAAATTGTTAAACAAATTCTCATATTTCTCTTTTTATAAGCAATTTAGCTATAATTATGGAGCAGTGTCAAGGCCAAGAAATAAATGAACAAAATACAAATATTCTTATCTATATCATTTTGATGACAAAGAAACAACGCTAATTATTTTTGACTCTCTTCTACAGACAGTTCCCTCCAGCCCCTTTAAGATACTTGGTTGTAGTTAAAATACTCTTGTGAAGAAGCATGAAAAAAAGACCAGGGAAAAGACCACCTCCCACCTCTTCCAAGAATTATGTGGTCAGAGTTTGAATTCTGGTGACACTTCTGAATTCCTAGAGAATAGAAACCTTTCCACAATTCTTTGTAAAGGCCTCCCATTGCCTCCTTTCCCCAAGTTCATTGAGGTGGAACATTATCTAGTCTTCTTTACCTGTAAAGCTACTGTTCATTTCAGGAACATCATCCTCCTCCTCATTCTCCGCATGGACTATGCCAGCATTTTGCATATCATTGTAGGACTTGGTTCTCTTTGGAGTCGACTGCTTGGAGCCAGACTGAAGGTTTTGCAAGGCATCCGTTGTGATCACTTTCCCACTGACTGGCTGGCTAGGAGGTTTGGGTGTCCCATAATAGTTTCCTAGGAGATAGAGAGACACATTTGCATGTTTCAGAAAGAATACTTTGTTTTTATTTAAAGACTTCACATCCAAATTTCTCAGCACATTTTAAAAGTATGCATTTAAACTGGGGGGGTTGGGGGGTGGAGAGGGGAGGAACAACCCAGGGCAAACTGTATTTCTGAAACTGGTTAGAAAAGATGTTTCTACCCAGCTAGACATGATTTCAGAAGCGAGAGGGAAAGCTGCTTTGTTTTGGTGCAAAGAATTTTCCAGGGCTAAAAACAAAGGCAGCTGTGTAGAATAACAAAACTTCACCCTCATTACATTTGAATTTCAATTGGTTATTTACCTTTTTACATATATGCACTAGCATAATGCTGAATCCAATTTAGACTGAGCCTCATAGAAAATAAAAAATTCATTACTGCTGACATCCTTACAGGCCTACCAAGTTGAGGTCACCTTCCCTTAATAAGAGGACTCTTCAAGAGGGAAGCAGGGCAATATTTAGAAAGAACGACAGTGAACACCACGTGTCGCCTCTTTAACTGAATGGCAGGCTTGACCCTCAGGGTCATTCAGGGTGGAAACAACCTTGCTAAGTTTTAACAGAAACTCTGTGTCAACTGTGCCACCCCTATAGGTCACCCTTTTAGTACCTGCCCATCTTCTTTTGGCCACTTTTCTCCAAAGTTTGGTTAAGGTCCAACCATAATGTGCTTGTTGATTCTGAGGTACACAGCTGAATTTTTGCATTGTAACAAGTGTGTATATTTTTAATGTACACTAAAAAAATATAACTAGCAAAGTATGGTAGTAATATAAAGTTGACTTATAAAAACTAAGTGAAAAAACAATATTTTTAAAAATTGACTTTTTAAACTTGAAGTTTAAAAATGTAAATATATAGAATAAGAAATTAATCCACTTAATAAAGAATAGCAATGGTTATTTCCTTTTGAAAATTTAAGTTAGAAAGTAAGCTTTTTAAAGAAAGCCTTAATAATAGACATGTTAAGATATGGACAAAATCATGAAGTTGATTCATAACGGCCCAAGTTTGGAAAAAAAGCTTATGATTAATAATATTCTGTGACTACATGATTAAAAAAAAATCACTGACCTATTCACCACATCCTTTAGAGTATGCCCAAGAAAACAAATTATATTGAGCCTTTCAATAAATCATAAGCAAAATTTTAATTCTGTGCTTAGTAAAGTAGGATTTATAAATCACAAGAAATCCTATGCACACTGTTTTTTTTTTTTTCCCAAGGATACCAAGGATTTCATCTCATTGTCTAACCTCAGTACAAAATTACATAAAATATACATTTATCATACCAGGACAAAAGCAAAAGGTGACAGTAATATGTGATGAAGAATTTGCTTGCATTAAGTTTTATCTTTATAATTAATACATTTTTACCAAAATTATTTCTTTAAAATATTTTTTAATTGCCAAATTATAAATAGACATATCCACTTTCTTTGACCGTGGTATAACAGAGTGTCAGGATGGGAAATTCTGAACGCACAAATTGAAAAGTGCAGTAGACTAAGGGGTATCATGTTTGAATTTGAAAGATACCAGACAGCAACCTAATAAGCACAATCTTGTGACTTGTACTCAATCATTACAGTACTCAATCATTATCACCTTATAAAGGCGATATAACTATCAACTCTCCAAAAAAATTCTTTCAGGTTTCCAAATAAAGGTACAGGTACTGAGTAGAATCAGCGTGAAGAAAGGCCTCGCATGTGTGTTTTTATGGAGTTCGCACACACGCAAGGAAGAACTAGCACATGTAAGAAACAAGATTCATCTTGCAAGACTCATCATCAAAAGATGTCCATGCCTTCCTGAAGTTCAAACTAGGCCACAGTGTTGACTTTTTCATTCACTGAAGACTATTAGTGAGGTTTAGAAAAGCAAAGACGCTGACTACTAAAAAAATTCTTCACAGTGAACAAAAAATAGAGACACACCTCTACTGAATTTAATTCTAATTCCTTCCAATCTCTATTTCACCAAAACACCATGTAGATTTTTGAGTTACAGTTTAAACTAAGGTTGATGTCTATACGAATCTTCCATTGAAAGATGTCACTAAAGGATGGAACCCTTAATTCATAATTTTATAATTACAAAATTGCAATCATATTACTCTTTTCCAGTGCCATTAAATTGAAGTAACACTCATAAGACACTCATTGTCAGTTAAGAATCAATTAAAACTTAGACATCCTCAATTTTGATAGAAATAAATGTTTGAAAAATAAAAGTTCTACCTAAATTTGACAAATATGCATGAATTTTTGTTAGTTTTAAAGGTCAGGATCTTTCTTAAGTTAATAAATGATTAACAGATTTCAAAATGTGACTAAAATCTCTCCCAAATGATCTACTCATTCATAGTTGTTTCTTGGTTCTGGAAATTAATTTAAGATTGACTGAAGGCATTTAAAGTACATATTATTAGTTGAACTACACAAAATTGCTATTATAGAAGACAAACTGTCAAATATTGGCAATTTCATTTGGGTTAATCTAATGTACAGGCATTAGCAGTATTCAACACACTGTAGTGGAAAAGGACTAAGAAGAGAAAGAAAGCTCATGGTTCAAATCCCGGCTTTAGCACCCACTAACTGGCTATGTGTCCCTGGGCAAGTTATTCCACCATTCTGTAAAAAGTCTTATCTTCTTTTGTAAAACTGGGATTCTAAGAGTACCTAGTTTCTAACTAGAAAACTTGTTATGAGGAAAAAATCCATTTAAAGTCTTTAGCCCATGGTAAAGTCTGATGCTAGAGTGAGGCTTGATAAATGCTTATGAATGTTGACAGTGTATGTTTTTAATCTTTAAAATGAGGATCATTACACCTTGTTGGGAAGATTAATGAGACAATGTGTCTGAAATGCTTGCCACTTGGTAATCTAGTATTATTTATTCCTTGATGTAAGGAATAAGTCAGCAAACCCGCCAATGACCAAATAACCTCCGGCAAGGTTTTTAAACTCAATCTAATAATACTTTCTCTGTGAAATGGGAAATTCTCTCAGAAATAGCACCAGCGCTAGTGACCTTACAGGATTATTGTGAAGATCAAATAATATAACTTTCTTGAAGGTACCCTGTAAACTATAAGATGTTATAAATACAGTGGTGTTATTTTTCAAATCGCTTCAGTATTTCTCATTTTCCATATTGCCTACAACCTTTATAGAAAAGTTTCTATGCAGTGTGGTTTTCTAACTGCAGAGGGTTCAACTCCCCTTTGTAGATTTCTTTTCATAAAATAAAAAAAAATAATAATTTGAATTACTGACCAACATTTAAAAACTTTCAGATTATGTACTTCCCTCATCAGTCACAGTTAACAGGGGTCTCTATGGTCTCAATCCTCTCAAATACCCCCAGGCATTTGAGTTCACAACTCTTCCCTTCCAGGAAATTCCACCTTATCATTAGTTTGCACTCTGGTCATAAATAATCAGGCCAAGCCTAGCCACTGGCAGAAACACAAACCTTACAGAGAGTATGCATAAGAAAGTGCCTGTGAAGACTATATTGATCACTTAATGGTATTAAATAAAAATTATGTAAAGGATTATAAATGATTAAAAAATTAATTTGGGTTATCACTTGGCAGGCTGCAGTTTCTAGGAGTCACGAGCCTGACTGTCCCCCAGTCTCCACATTAGCCAACATACTTGCGGAGGTGGTCGGGCTCTCTCCCAAGTGGGACTGTGTGTGTCTCTGCTGCTATTTTCGGAACTGGCTCTACAATAAAACTCAACAGGGATAGTGGCTGGGGAGAGAGGAAAGGGCAGGGAAAAATGTAAGAAGCAGCTACTTCTGTCCTTAATTAACAGGCACAATCTTTGGCCACCGCCAAGCCAAAGAAAACATTTTCCGAAATACATTTAAAAATTAATAGGGACTGCAAGTCAATTTTCTGAGCTTGATAAAATATTTAAGGAGAACCGTAACCCTGAATTTTAAGTCAAAATGAATCAAATCTATACCGACTCTCACTTTAAACATATTTAGTATTCACTCACTGATTTCTTCACAGAGAACCTTTTCAGGCCAGGCGCTGTGCTAGGCACTAGAAATAAAATGTAAAAGTGGGACTAATACACAATTCTCACAATTGCTCTATATGATATGATATACTTTAGTTTTCTTAAACTTTGTGCAAACAATAAAGTTACACATTAAATTAATTCAGTAGGTCAGGATGAGCCTGAGATTCTGAATTTTGAACAAGTACTCAGGTGATGTTGATGCTGCTCATCCATTGACCACCCCTTGCACAATAAAGGTAACTAGGACAGAGAAAATCATTCCTTTTCTGTAAAAGATGAGAAACAGGGAAGCCCAAAGCAGCAAAAATATCTTTTTTAGGGTTAACTTGGCTGGTTCAGGGTAAAGAGCACTCAAGGCTTTCTGTCCCTAGTCCCATGTTCTGTATGGGGTCGGGGAGAGAGACTTATTTTCCTATAGGAGAAGCTTTTGAAAATAAATAGAACAGGATGATACTGACCACTGATAGCTGGGAATCTAGAGCATACACTTTCAAAGGGACAATGTTGGTTCCAAGAGGGCATAATAGGTTTTTTTTTTTTTTTTTTTTGCAGGGGGAGGGGATTAAAAAAACTTTATGCTTTTGATGCGTAAAGCACAGACACACATACAGCACCTAAAGCCATAGGCATCCAGCATATGCTTTTGTTTTGGACCCAAGGCCGTGCACGACTGACCCTTGACAGTTTGCAGGCACATATCATAGTCACTCTCACCTGCTCTTTCTGCTCTAAATCCACTGCTTTTCTTTCAGCCCCCCTCCCACATGCAAACCGTGCTCCCCCTCATCTCATAGCTCTTACATCTACTTTTCCCTCTCTATAACACTTTTCTCTCTGCTTCTTGTCCCATTGCCACCCACTCATCCCCAGGGACAGTATCTGACCCCAGAAACTAGATCAAAGCCACCCTTACAGGTTCTTACACGTTCTCAGAGAACCATGTACCTCTCCTTCACAACATCCTTTACCATATTTATCAGACTACTTGATTAATCGACACCTGTTATTATTTCTAAACTATAAGCTCCATGAAGGCAGGGACAAAATCTATTTTTACATACCACCGAATCCCCACACTAACATGGTGCCAGGCACATGCTGTCGCTCAGTAATTCTTTACAGAATGAGTAAATGAACAAGTGAGACAGTACCCATGAATTGCAGCCATGAAAAGCTACATTGTGAATCTGGTTTTTAATAGCATAACAGGGCAGTTTCTTTGCAGTCAATCAATTATACGCGAATTACCTCTGATCCATATCACTTAACTTGGTCACTTTCTTGCTCAACGCTTGATGCAATCATTCATAAAACTCCTGTCATGGTCTTTTCACTCTCCTTTTTCCTACCTGTTCTACCCTACAGAACTATGATTTGTATGCACAGAAGGACAATAAACCAACATCCTGTTAATTAGGTGTTTGTTCTTATCAATGTCATTTGGCTTTAAATGCAAGACTGAAGAGGGCAATGTAAATTAATAGTGTTATTACCCTGAGCTGGTAAGGGACCACCCTCTTTCCAGCCTCAGTCCCCATGGAATAAACTAATGGTAGGAATAGTGCCCATTTAATAAGGTTTCTGTGAAAATTAAATTTGATAATGTATATAAAGTACTCAGCATTGTGCTTGGCACAATGTTAGCATGTAATAAACCCTAGCAGTTTTAAAGTGTGCCAGATATTGTGGCAAATAAAAGCTTTAAAATGCAGAAGAGGGTATGTTATGAAAATATATATTCAAAGAACATTAGCAAAAGTTACTTTTATTGTGCACCTACCATATGTCATTACCCATATAGTCATCTACTCAAATCTTTAACAATCCTATAGAAAAAAAGATAGCAATATTTCTATTTCCATGTAAAGAAACAGATTCACACAATGCATACATGATGACTGGCATTTACACAAAGATTTGTCTGACTCCAACATGTATACTCTCAACTCCAGGCATCTTTGGGGATCTCTGAGTAGGGAGGTAAGAGAACCTTCGCTGGCCCAAGGCCTCCTCATTTCATGTGCAGAGGAACTGTCCACAGTAGCACAAAAACCTTTTGGTCACTTCTGTTATCAACAGAGAACATTCCATGGTGGAGTTTGCCAACAGAGCTTATCACAACAGAAGGCTTCCAAGGTCTGCCAAAGAACAGGACTCCAGCCGGTCTCATTTTCCTCAATGACATACAAGAACTCTCTTTACATACAAGAACTCTCTTCACCACTGCTTTATCTGTGTCCCTCCCAAAAGTATACTCATGGCAGTTGCTTTTTTTGCAGACCTTCTAGGAAGCAAAACAATAATATTATTGAATGCTGTCATCCCTTTTCCTAATTCACATGCAGAAATATGCAATTCTTCCTTCCAATTTGAAACATCCCACGGGCACTGCACTTCCATGCCGAGGGGAAATCTCTGCAGCGCTCAAAGTGTATAATCAACCTCTTCTGCCCAGAGGTATTTGTAAAACAGGCATGTTCGGAACCACCCTCACTGAACAGTTCACCTCTTGTAAACTTTCTCCTACATTAGCCCCAAGAACTGGCTGAGGCAGCAACCTGTCTTGCTGAGCAAAAAATGTCAATAGGAAATAAAAATAAAGGAAAGCAATGCAAAAGGAAGATGGTTACAACTGATTTATTTCAAGCATCATATCAAATAAATTAGCTCAGTGCCACAATTAAGAAGTTGGGCCAAGGAAGAAAGACACGTTTATTCTTGTCTTCTTGGCCTTGACTTGCCTTGATGTTGATTCTGTCTAGTGACAGAAAGAGAATTTGGCTCAAATTGAAAGCGGAAATCAATTATGAGCTCAACCAATAACTCCTATGCCTTGCGAGGAATGATAGCTGGGTTCCTTATACAGCCAGGAAGGGCCTTTACTCTGTTGGAATAAGCAATTACAGCTGGTGGGGATAGAAAGTTTCATCAATGAGCCCCTGGCTGCCCCACCATAACTGGTGCTTTCCAGTGTTTCTTATTTCAACAAATGATAGCAGCATCTATCCAGTTAAGTAAGACAGAAACTAGGAGTTATCCTAGGAGGGTTATCATTATCTGCCTCTTTACCTCCTTATGAGATAACCAGTACATTACTAACTTTTCAATCGCATAAACATTTCTATATTCATTGGCTCATTACTACTATCACCACTGCCAACATAGTCCAAAACTAACTCCAACTAGGGTTGCCAGGTAAACTGCACGCCTGAGTGTTCTGTAATTTTATTTGCCAAATTTAGCAACTTAACTCCAGCTCAACCACCAGAGCTCACCTCAATTATTACCTCTGCAGGGGAAGCTTTTCTCAACTCTATAGAGATCAAATCTCTCCATCCTATGGTCTCCTTTATAGATCCAAACATACTTACAATTGTATATTTATTTCTGTGATATCTGAATAACGTGTCTCATGTACTAAACTGTAAGACTCATAAAGACAATGGTCCTATCTGGTTTTGCCCAGTATTTTATCTTACATAATGAACAAACTGATAATAGAGTCTACAAAAGAAGTATCAATTTCCAGACAGCAGACATAGGAAATACTAGCTTGTGACATGACCTGGGTGACAGGCATTTGTCAGGGTTTGTCCCCAACTCCCTTCAGTGTCTTCACCAGTCTCTCTCTGGATCTGTTTTATAATATGAAGATATGAGCTGTACTGCATTACCAGCTTTAAAATACTACAACTCTGTAATTCTAAAAATCCCAAAATATTGGGCCTGAAAGAATATTCTGCAGATTATCAGGCCTTGAGGTTTTATTGGTTCACTCTACTTGTCTGTCATATCACATGTCACTGAATGTATCCACAAAAGAAGATCACCACTCCTCTGTAGTGACATCCTTTTTGCAAGGATTTAAAATTATACTTTTTAAAAAGGAGCTTAACTCTAAAAGATGTGCTTTAGTTCTCTGCACTCAGCTGGGTGAGAAGGGCATGATCTTTTTGAAGAGGTCCTCAATCCTTCCTTGCAGAAGCTTTTACTCTATAATTGCGCTGTAAAATATGGCAGCTGTCAGGAACATGTGGCTATTTAAAATTAAATTTGTTTAAATTAAGTTAAATTAAAAATTCAGTTTTTCAGTTGCAGTAGCCACATGTGACTAGTGGCTGTCCTACTGGGCAGCTCAGAATACTGAACATTTCTATCTCTGAAGAAAGTTCCATTACAGGAAGCTGGGCATGGTTCCTGATCCCTCCATCTCGAGGACCCATCATTCTAACCTTCTCTTGGTTCATCATCTTGCTCTCTCTGGATTCAGACATCATGCTCGGTGTTGATTTCCGAACTGAAACACAGTCGTGAGCCTCTCACTTCACCTCATAAAATCCTGACAAGCTTCAGTTCAAATGTCACTTTGTCAAGGGGCCCTACTCTGAGGTGGGGTTAGATGCAGTGATATGACTACATGCTTCTGGAGTTCCCTTCTCAGAACATCTTCACTTGTTTTGAAATTGTTTAAATTTAATTGCCTCATAAGACTTTCGGGCTATATGCAGAGCTGGGACCCTGAGCCAGACAGCCTGAGTTTGAATCACAGCTTTATGTCTGGCTTACCATGTGAACTTAAAAATGATAACCGGCATTCCTGGGTCTCAACTCCTCTTCTGTCATATGGGGATAAATTATAACTATCTCATAGGATTGTTGGTTAATTAAGAGAGTTAGTGACTATAATACACTTTGAACAGCACCCATCACATAGTATATATGGACAAGCGTTGGTAAAAATAACTAAAAAGCTTAAGCACTAAAAAGGCAAAGCTGCTTTGTCTTCTGATCTGGACATCATACTCTGTGGCTTGGAAAATATCTGACCCAAAGTAAATACTTGAAGAAACAAACTGCATTTGTATAAAAGGGCTTGCTTTAAAAGTGCACTATCAGAAACATAATCTAGAGTTATGTTCAAAAGAGTGTAGTAATGAAAAAGGACATGATACAACGACCCCTGTATTATGGGCCTCATGGTATCCCCGGCCTTCCCTCTTCTTACCCTATAGCTTGTAACCACACACACACTTCATTTCTTTAATATAGTTTTTTTTTTCCCTCTGATTCAAGCTGGTTTTGCCCAGACAATGGCATTGTGACTCACTTGCTCCTCTCCCCCCACCCATGCCAGCTCCTTTACTTGTTAAGCCTTCGGATATAAGATTACCAGAGCCTCAGGTCTGTAATCATGAGGACAATAGGTTTCTGTTTGACTTTAGACTAAGGACAACATCTTGGCTTTAGATGTATTTCAGCCCCAGGCCCATCGAGGCAGAATTACAACCCTACCGGCCAAGGAGCCAGGTGAGGGGACCAGAAGGGATGACTCCTTTGCTGATTCCAGAACCAAGCACAATGATCAATTACCTCATCCCATTTTAATCATCCGATCAGCAGCACCCACGACCCCATCTCCCTTAGTTTCCATGACTACAGATTTTTTCCTTATATAATCTGTGTTCCGAAGATACTTGGGGAGCCATGACTTGAAGCAATAGCTCGCTTCTGTCTCTGAGACTTTCAATTCTCTAATAAACGCTTATTCTATTTAGCCCAACTCCTGTGTCGGTCTTTTGGCTGAGTGGAGCAGGCAGCACGAGTCCCGGACTCATTTGCCCTCTGGTTTCAGTAAGATATTTATTCAGGGATGCTCACTGAAGCACTGTTCACAAAACACCAAAAAAGGAGGTGAGATAGAGTCCATCCTAAGATTCCACCACTACAGGGCAACTGGTTTAAATAAATTATGTACGTTCATACACTGGTATACTGTGCAGCATTTATAAAGAATGAGGTGGAACTATACAAAGTAATGTGAAAAGATCTCCAAGTTATATGTGTAAAAGGCAAAAACAGAGTGAAATACACAAGAACACAAATGTACACACCATTTATGTATAAGTTTTCCTTGCACTAGATCCTTTAACAGTGGTTACTTACAGGGAGAAGCAACTTAGACTTAAATATTTTTAAGTTCTTTAATATAAATAGTCTATTATGTACATTTATTACTTAAAAATTTTAACTAGTATTTTGTGGTGTTCTGGCATGCTTTTCCTTTCAGGAACCAGGACAAGCCTAGAAAAAAAACAATTTGAGCAGGGAAAAAAGATGATGAGTACCTGCAGAGTAAAGATATTTACTGATAAATCTGCTGGGTTAGTGACTAGTGGAAAGGAAAGGAATCCACTCGGGTGGCAATTTTCAGACCAGCCCCGTGTGTAAATTTAAGAGCTAATGCTTAATGAGAGCTTACATGTGTCAGACACTGTGCTCAGCCCTTTCCAATTATTGTCTCATTTAATCCTACCTATGAGGAAGCACTATTATTATCCTCATTTTACAGAAGGGAAAATGGAGACATGGAGCATTAACCAACTTGCTGGAGGGCACACAGCTCAATAGTAGAGGGGCAGAGATTCAAACTCAGGCAGTGCCACAGCACAGCCTGCACGCCTGTTGGTGTCCAACAACAGACAGCAGCCACCACTGAGGGGCTGGTATAGGGGAGGCAAAGACATGGGAAGCTCTCTGAAAATCTGTCCAGCCCTATTCTTGTCACAGTATCTGGCATTTAATAAAAATTCCGCTTTGCTTTCAGCTTATGAGAGTCAACATAATAAACTCCAGTCAGTTCTAAAAAATTATGAGCTGTCTCATATGGTAGGGAAATTATACAGTTAAAAGGTCAAAGACTGAAGAACACTGTACAGTCAAATGCCTTAAAATTGTAATGGATTAATTTGGGGCATAAGAAAATTTCAACTCTAAAATAACTAAGCAACATTCAAGGAAAGTCAGTTTTATATGACATGATCAGATGTTTTCTGAAAAACGTTTCTCTATTGCTATATACCAGGAAGTTAGGTTAAGGCACTAAGAGGTTAGTTCTAAAACTTTTTAGTTACATCTAAAATATTCCTCTTGGGGTTTTCAGGAAAAAGTGTGGGATCCGAAAGTCCAACTGAGCTGGGTTCGGTTCTTGGCTCTAGCATTCTAGAACCAGCTGTACTACCTTGAAAAAAATGCCTAAGTGCTACTTGGCCTCAGCATCCCCATCTAAAAATGGTGATAATAGCTATGTCTATCAAAGCAATCAAATTAAATAAGAAAACAAAGAGATTCCACCTATATATCTTTTATAACATAAACACCTCAATAAAATGACCATTGTGTAAGCCACGTGCTTTTCCTTTTCAACTCAACAGTGGCTTTACACAACCACCCTCACCCTTAACCTCTCTAAAAATGCAAATGGATGTTTTCTATATTAGAGGACTCAAGCTCCCAGATGGGCATAATGACTTCAAATAAGGACTATTCTCTTTCTGCTAACCAAAGAGGATTCACATTTGCTCTGTTCTCAGTCATTCGAATTTTTAACTAGATTCACATCTATAAGACAACATGTTGAAGAAGCTCCCAGTATTCTTCCCTTTCCTTACTCACTTGTAGGACTTAATGAACCGTTCTTGCTTCAGGCATTCTCGGATCTCCTCTCATACCCCCCAATCACCAGGAAACTGAGATAATTGATAATGAGCAACACTCAAAAGAAATATCTGAGTTACAACAGAAATTTGACTAACATCTAAACACTGTCCACTGTATATTCACAATTTGGAAATGAACGGTAGATATAGAGATAATTTTCTTCCCCTTCCCCCTCCCAAAGAATACTGAATTAGAATTAGCACACCTAACACTGAAGATCAATTACTTAACTTGTAGCCACTGCCTGAGATGGGGGCTATTCTCACATCAAAGCTATAATGTTCCTAACACAATAATGGTCAACTTTGTATTTACCCTCTGTTTTTAACGCTAATCTTGAAAATGCCCCTGTGATCATCCAGTAAATACCAATTTTCAGAGTTCATAAAGATATATCATAATAACTTGACTAAGTTAATAATTTTACTCAGTTAATAATAGTATTATACTATGCTCTTCTGTCTCAAATAATAACACTCAAAAGAGCAATGAAGCTATAATATTTTTTTCAGAAAATGTAAGTTTAATTTTTTCCCACATTTGGCTTTGACCTTGCAATCTCATTTGTGGGATCTCATCTTATATTTTCACCTGTGTGAAATGATTTATGTCTATGTTATTCAGTGCTATAATGTTTTGAAATATTAAAAATATTTATCCAAAGGGAACTAGTTAAAGAAATTATGGTATGCCCATACAAAGAGATTATACAGCCACTTATAAAACAGGTGCTCTGTTACAGAATTGTGAAGACCTGTAAGATATACTATTGAATAAATGAGCAAGGTGCCAAATAGTATGCAGTACATATTACTTTTTGTGTAAAACAGGAAAGAAATAAGAACACACATATATTTGTATTTACATAAAGAACTTTCAGAACAGTAACCAGAAACTAATAATATTGGTTTTAACATTGGCAAAAGAAAAAAAAAAAAAACTGGAAATAAGGCAAGTAGAAGATAGTTATAGGAAAGATATTACTCACTGAATATTCTTAAAATATTTTGCTTTATGAACCATGTAACTGTATTATCTACTCAAAAACATATTAAAAATCAATTCATGGTAAAAATGACATTCCGTACTGATTAGGTCACATTTTGAGACTAAGCATGATTCTTCTTCTTCTAATAAAACACATGTCCTTATTAAAAAACAAAACATACGTATTTAAATTAGCAAGTTAAATCAGAAAACTCCTAGAGGAAGAAAATGAAAACTAATTTTAAAGAGCTCCACAACACCTTATTCCATATATTTTATTATTATTAAGGTGAACTGCAATCTCCTATAGTTGTTCAGATCTCACTAGTACATGAAGAATTTCTGCCGAGATGGCCCTGAGTCCTTCCAAGTGCCAAGGAAAGAGGCATCCTCATGGCTGCTACATTGATAAGCTCACCTTCATAGGTGCCAACTTCCAGAAGAGTCCCGCTCTGCTCGAGGTCCAAGAACTCCTTCACAGTCAGAAAGTTATAGTCCACGCCAGGCACTTCTCCTTCTCTCGGAGATCGGGTTGTGCCTGCAGGAGACAAAACAAATGCACAACACGCCATCAGTCAACTAAAACAGGAAGCTCCGCATCCAGGTGTAATTAAAATAACCTGTTCAGTAAGCTAGAGTACCTAAGATTCTGAGACCGATCTGCCCAGTCAGGGACCTGGTAAAGGCAACTTTTTTCTAACAGAATAACATCCTCATTTATAACGTCCAGTGCCCAGGATTCTCAAAGAGGACAAAGAGAAAACCAAGCAGAGCGAGGTAAGGCAAGGGAAGTTTTATCCTTTTACAAATGCGCTGAATGAAAAAGGTGAACTGGATTTTATACAGAAAACATTCATAATCAGCACCTTTGAGGACTCTGGTAAATACTAAAAAGTTATCCACCTTAAGCTCAGCGCCTAAGGGGCTTATATTTTCATCACAGGCCTTCAGAATCTTGTGTTCCTTAGTACATCAGGTAAGTCCCAATGTAATAAGCCTTTTGAAGAAAATGACACACACTACATAAACACTTCTCTAGAGAACTGTGACTGCCCAAGATCTGTGGCTGGATATCGCCCAGGGACTAAATAACACTGCTGCCTTCCATGTAATTAATATGTTTGGTAAAAAGAGGCTACCTATAAGTTCTGACTGCAGAGAAAGGACACTGCATTTGCTAGAAAATTCTCCCCCTTGCCTTAAGCTGGTTATTCTCTCAATGACTAATAAATAGAACAAATCCTCTTATAAAAAAATAAATATAGAGCCTCTAGAATATTTTAGTCACCCAGCTCAGGTGCTGGACTGTAGACCTATCATTTTAGCTCAATCTCAACTCAAAGCGTAGAAGCAATGTGGAAGGACGTGGTTTACACATAAACCAATAAAAGAAAATAAAGCAAGAATCAATTATGGAGTACATACTAGGAATTTATCTTAAATATTATAAAAAGCCCCTCCACCCAGAAAAAGCAAAACACATGATTTCTGCTCCTATGTTCAAGTTAGGGGGTATAACTGACATGGCTGATTCGGAAAGGCACCATCACCTATGGTGCTTTAAGGTCAATGTTTTCCTACATAATAAGCTGGGATTTTTCATCATTCTTTGGAACTTTAAAAGCAATTAAATGACCAACTGTATATATGATCCTAGTGGCTCTAATATTCCTAGCACAGTGCATTCTCTGATTACGTGCCTATGTGACCGAGCAAATCCATATACATACAGTGGATATCCAGAATTTTTGTAAGATGGAAAACTTAACAAATTTTACATATTTAACTCAAGATAAATACATTTTTAAATGAGCCCAATTTTTCTAATATCTGAAATCTGAATGTTTTAAAAATAGTTGCAAATTGTCCATAGAATGGTTATATTAAAAATGTTTGTTTATCATGCCCAGTATGCTGGGCTTTCTGGTAAAGCCTACTTGTATGGTATCTAGAAATCTGCTCTTCTGCTGTTTCCTAGTTTGTTCGCATTTCTGGCTCCCCTGGCGGACAATGACAAGTACTTTGAAGTTCCTCATAAGTTTTAAATTTACATCTCTAGTGTCAGGTACACAATAGGTAGAGTCCAGAAACACAAAGAGTATCATATTCTGTTCATAAGCAGGGGTCTGGCATGGGAATGATGGATCATGGTCTAGTTCCAGAACTTGTGGTCTTGGGCATGTTCCTTAGTTTCTGTTATTTCTCAGTTTCTTCATCTGCAAAATGGAGATCATAATAGTACTTACGCCAGAGGTTTGCTGTGTGTATCGCATGTGATAATCCTTTCAGAAGACTTAGCTCAATAACCATTAGCAGACATTATGGTTTATGTTACCGTTAGAATGAAATGAGTTAATAGAATATTACAGTTCAAATCACTTATATTATTATCATTGCACAGATCCTTATGTTCCACTTATTTGATAAATATTTACTAAGGTTCTAATATATGCCAGGCACTAATTTAGGCACTGGGGAAATACTGGTGAACAAGGCGAAGCCCCTACCTTAATGGAATTTATAGTTTACTGTGAAAGACGAAAAATAATTATGTATGTGAATAGATGTAGTATTTAATTTTAGTTGGAAATAATTCTTCTGTAGGAAACAGAGCTTAAAGGGTTAGAAAGTGTCTCAGAGCCAACATAGGTTAAAAGACTGGAGAGTGTCTTGGAGGAGGGAAGGGAGGTGGAGAGTAGAGAAGCTATTTTAGATAGGTGAGTAGGAAAAGCCTGGCTAAGGAGGTTCATCCAAATCTAGAGTCCTGCAAAGGTGATGAGAAAAGCATTGCAGGAAGGTGTTAAAGACCTAGGGCTTTGATGTGGGAATAGGCTTGGCATGTTGAGGCAAGGGCAAAAAAAAAAAAAAAAAAAAAAAGCCAGAGAAATGCAGTAGAGCAGTGGAAAAAAGGTTAGAAATGAAAGAAAGGGGCCCGGTTATGTAGGCCACAGAAAACACTTTAGATTTTATTCTAAGGATGATGAGAAGCCACTAGAGGGTTCTGAGCAGGGTGATGCCATAATTTATTTTTAAAACATCATTCGACTTTATAGATTACAGGCTATGGGCAAAATAGTAGAGGGAAGGAGGCAAGAATAGAAGCAAGAAGACCAATTAGGTGGCTATTACAGTGTCCAAGTGAGAGAAAATCAGGGCACAGGCAAGAATAGTAGGATGTCGTAAGAAGCAGATGAATTTTTATCATGAATTGTGAATATCTTAAATAGATGTAATATATGTCCACAAGGTAGACATATTAAAAGTATGTCAACTCATCGGGCCATCCTAGGTCTATATTTTTAAGACAGAACTTGCTGATGGAGTGGATGTGTAAGGAAAAGACATGAATGAAGACTGACATCTAATTTTTTGACCTGGGCAAATAGGTGGTGCCATTTTTAGAGATCAAGAAGATGGGGGAAATAATTTTTAGGGAAAAAAAATTAAGAGTCCACTTTTGGACATGTAAAGTTTGAGATGCCTATTAAACTCCTAGGTGTAGAGAACTGTGGATAGTTGAATATATAAATCTGAAGATCAGAATGAAGGTTGGTACATAAACTTGGTAATGATTAGTAAACCACTAGTATTTAAAGACAAGGGATAGAATGAGGGAATCTAGGGAGAGAGCATCTAGAAAAAAAAGGCAAGATGTTTGGGTTAAACACTAAAACCTTATAATAAGTAGAAACATGGAAAAAAAGGAAGGTCCTCAATGGAGACTAAGAGGCAGCAGTCAGCAAAGGATGAGGGTATGATATCTTGGAGCCAAGTGAAAGAGCTGTTCAGTCAGCTACTTGGAAAACAAACAGTTGACATCATATTGGGAAATTCCAGTGTAGTGCAAGAATGTAATCTCTTTGAAACTTGCTGTGAAAAGATCTGTCCTAAATATGTTCTATATGGCAACTATCAAACTTGGTCTGCATACCAAAATTCCATTAACTTAATCCATCCCCCGACTCTACCTCTCAAAAAAGATGAGAATGAATAAAATCAAACAAAAGACTTCTTGGGTTTCTAAAATCTTCCAAAACCAGACAGTGTTATTTTCCCCCTCTCTCTGTAGCCATCTTATCTTTGCCATTTCTTTCAACCATGTTTTCAGAACTAATTTGTCAGACTTTAAAGACAACAATCACCCTTGGGTCTTAATTTCCTGAAAGGATTTGCAATAATGATGACTTCAAAAATGCTACATTTTAGAGGAAAAATGAAACTAGCAGATACCATTTCCCCCTGTAAATAAATATGCTTAGATGGCCTTTGAGCTGCAGGGGAAGGGAGTAGAGGACGGGTAAGTCTCTGCCCACAAAACCTTCAGGGTTTATTACCAGACAAAACCTTTCCACTCTGCAGGCTAGCAGGAGGTTTACTCCCAGTTATCCTCTGAGCAACTCGCCTTGGTTCTCCGCCAATATGACCAGGCTCCATTCAGTGATGCGAGGAAGGAAAGGGCTGGGGAGGGGACTCCGCCTCCTCTTTTCTTCTAGCAGAATGACAGGCTGCCTGCTGGACACACGCCTGGCAGATGGCATTTCAAAGGGTTTTCAGGAGCCATCTGGGGTGGGTACAATTATTACAAACCATGCTTCTAACAAAGCCAGAAGGGTTACTTCCTGGCAGAAGAGAAATAAAACAAATTCTATCATGTTTCTCAGGAACAGCATGTTTAAATAAAAAAAAAAAAATCACCAGGCTGACATACTGGGGTTTTCTACAACCTACAACACTGCCTTCTGCTTGTCTAGCTAGAAATCGGGTCAACGATATCTTGTCATTAGCTTTAAATGAATAAACACAGTGCCCACCTCCTACTTTCAAAAAAGAAAAAAAGATTATTAGGAAAAGAATAATAGCTTCCATTTATTGGATGTTTACTTATATCTCAGGGAAGTTATTAAGTACTTAATCAAGACTACTGTATTTAATCTTTATAAGAAATGTAGAAAGATTACTATTCTACCCATTTTATTGATGAGGAAACTAAGAGTTAGAGAGTAAAGTAACCTGCCCAAGGTCACATAACTAGTAAGCTGGGCAGGGCTATAATTTGAAAGCAGACGTTCTGACTTTAGCATCCCTCGTTCTAAACCACTACTGTCCAACAGAACTTTCTGCCATGACGGTACTGTTCTATATCTGTGCTTTCTAACATGGTAGTCACAAACCACACGTGGCTCTTGATAAGTGGCTAGTGTGACTGAGGAGCTGAATTTTAAAATTTAAGAACTTTAAATAATCACTAGTGGCTAGGAACAACCGGACTGGCTATCACAGCTTGAAACCATGTTGGTATTTGAGTTCCCTGCATTGCACTGTACCCAGTACATTGCCCACAAAGTACATCTGCCCTCAAAATAATAACAAGAACCATACTTATATTAAAAGGCAGACATCTTTTGTACTTACATACAAAAACCTTCCTTCTAAAAACTTACATGCTTTGAAAAATGATCTAATCTAACTCTGCTTTGTACTAAAAACTCTATTTGGTTCTTACTGGCTGTGGTCTCTTTGAAAAAACCCTCCTTAGATATTTGTGGCAGCATGGTTTGCGGTTGAAATGAAAACACTGAGACCAAAACAAAAGCAGCCTTCCAAAACAAAATAAAACAAGACAAAAAATCAAAAACAAAACAACAACAAAAAAACTGAGTACCCATGAATACAAGAAATATTAAATGAAATACGGTATTTTCACCTTTAACATTTTTTTCACTACATGAAGAAATAGATCTATACGCAGTTACCAGAAGAATGTCTATGATGTACAGTTGAGTGATAAAACAAGTTACAAAATAAAATGCTAAATGCATTGTGTGGAAAAATACAAAAGATGGATGTTTCATGTTTTCTGAGTTAATAAACAGTTAAAAAGGGCAGAATAATACTAAACCTTTAACAGTGGTACCCTCAAGAGGGCGGGTTCAGAAATGGGAAAAGATGAAATGATTGTTTAGTTAAATACCTTTCACATTCTGAATTGTACCAGTGCATATGTAGTAGCTGTTTTAACATTTTATAAATTGAATAAAATAATTATTTAAGGAATCTTGAAAGACTTGAATCTTGGGCAGTCTACTATAGTATCTTCTGTATTAACTAAGACCTTGCAGAAGCGTGCAAAAGAATATAGGCTCTGAGTAAATCAAACAAATGATATGTTCTGAGGTTTCCCATCTCACAGAAGCCAGCATCAATGTCAACAACACTTGCTTATGGCTGTTTATAGGAACACACTACAAAAAAAGTTGAGAGAAGGTGGTATTACTTTTCTACCTGATTTTGTTTTTTAAACCTCAAACGCACTTAAACAGAGTCCTTTTTAAGTGTTAAAATATCTAAAAGATTTGCACCTGAGTAGTGAGTACTATCAACCCTTTTACCAACAGATAATTTAGCAAATTAATTTGAGCTGTGCCCTATGGAATATCTCAGTATGAATTACCAATACCCTGAAAAGTCCCCACCTTAAAGCTTGAGTGGCTGCTTGCTTCTTATACACATTTTATGGTTCAACTTTTAGCATACCCAGCTTGAGTGACCCTTGCTAAGGAAATCAGAAAGTGACCTTCCTCATCATCAAACTCCACAAACGATGGCTACAGAAAGAAAACCACATTCGGAGCTTTTTTGCTCTCTCTTCTAATTCCAATAATTATCTTGAAATATCCAGTTGAGGAAGCAAAAAAATCTTAAGAGATGAGACACTTGATATGCCATTTCCACTGCTATGTGTTTCCAACACCCTTGGGTTTCCAGGCAAGCACCTGTACAAACTGTCTCAAGGCCAGACTACTAATATAGGAATCATTAGTCTACTCAGATTAAATTGCTAATATTCAATATCGAGTGATGCTGAATTAATCTGGGAACTGCTTCTCAAAATCCAACAAGACTTCAAAAATTGTAGTAATGTTCATGTTAAGAAAAGATCATTATTTTCTATAATAAAATAGTTGTTTTCATTGCTTGAAATTGGTTAGATATCCAGAATACCCTTCTTTCTTTAGGTGATGAAGATGGAGCAGAGTGGAATGTGTTATTCCCCCAAATTCACTTATACCTAACACTTACAAATTTTTTGCAGGATCTCAGGACCAGTGGTAGTATTTATTCAATATTTTCCTTTAGAAACAAACTGCTTTAAAAAATATATATATATATATATATTCATGTAAAAAGGAAATAGTTAACTGCTACACAACTATTAGAATTTTTTTTTTAAGTCTTACACCACTAAATGCTGGCAAAAATATGGCGTAACTAGAACTCCCATATACAATTGTTGGCAAGATGCAAAATGGTATAGTCACTAGAAAAAGAATCTGAAAGTTTGCTAAAAAGTTAAATATAAATTTATCATATAACCCAACAACCACCCTCTTAGATATTTATCCCAGAGAAATAAAAATGTATTTTCACGCATAAACCTATATAATGTTTATAGTAGCTTTACGTATAATCATCCCAAACTGAGAAACAACCCAAATGTGGTATGATTAATGAATAAATGGTGAATTGGTGAATGAATAAATGAATACCACTCAGCAAAGCTACAGATGTACACAACATGGATGAGTCTCAAATACATTGTGCTAAGAGAAAGAAAAGCCAGACCCAAAAGGCTGCATACATACTCTGTGATTCCATTTAAATGATATTCTATAAAAGGTAAATTTAGAAGAGGGATGTAGAATAAACCAGTGGCTGCCAGGTGTAGGGCTGGAATTGACTACAAATGGGCAGCACGAGGGAATTGGGGGTGGGGGGGATGCAGAGCTATTCTCTGTCCTGATCACAGTGGTGGTGGATTAACTATACATTTCTCAAAATCTACAGAACTGTACGTCTCACAGGATGAATTTTCCTGCTTATAATTTTTTAAAAAGGAAACAGCATTACCTCAAATGAAAAATCAGTTTTACCCTCCCAAAAATAGTAACTAAAAATAAATACAACGAAAATAAAACAAAGCTATTTCATTATATCAAGAGCCTAAGGCTCTGAGCTGAGGTTTGCATTCTCTTATTACAAAGGGAAACTGACAAACATTCAAAAGGTGTTAGATACCTACAAATATCAAATTTAGACCTTCTTCTTAATATAATTATAGGGATTTTTAAAAATTATAGAGAAAATCAGTAGCTCACTATTGGATTAAATGTTAAAGTAGCATCTAAAACACTGACTGAAAACATCTCACATCATCCTGAAGTTGTTTTGAGAACCACTAGAACTAAGCCTCTACACTTGGAAAAACAGGACAGAGAGGTAAGTTGTGAAGTTGGAAAAATCTAGTTTCAAAGTCTAACTCCACCACTTTACTCTCCAAAGAATTTAGGTTGCTAAATGTTTTGAGTTCTTAGTTTCCTCATCTACAGGTGAAGATGTAAATCATAAAAATAAATATGAATTTTAAATAGAAATGTTTTAATGGACATAATAGAAATATCTACACCTCAAGGCTCTGGTGAGCACCAGCTCCAACACCACCTATGCAGATCGCATCACAGCGTCCAACATATCGTAAGCATCCGAAACAAACAGGGGTTGATACTCAGCTGGCTGATTTGGCTGGCTTAGAAACTGGGATGTGACTTTCAACAACACTCTTGAAAATATGCTCATGGAGAAAATCTCTATACTTATGATTTAGATACATTACATATTATGTTGTACTCATGCAAAATATCACCAAAGCCAAATCAGCATCATTTGATTCTGGCCCTCGGTTAAGGTAATCCTTCTTTACTCTGGCTAGGTGTTTACCTGCCTATGTACTATTTCAATCCTCTCTGTTTCAAAATAAAAATGGAGGGAACATACATCCTACAGATAAATGATCTTTATGTTTTCACCTTGAAGGAAAAAGTCCTGACTTTTCACTCTGATTTGTCAACGATCCTGTCCGCTTTTCACCATCCAAGAAATTCAAATCTCATAGCACACGCCATTGCAAACATTTTTCTATGAATGCACGCTTTTTTTCTTAGGGAGCCTGATCAATCACAAGGAAGGATTTAAATCTCCTTACTCCCTAAACAAAGATTTGGAAACAAAATATCCACAAATACTGACCATGGCCATATTCATTTTATGTATTCAAAACCATAATGACTTTTCTATGGTGCCTTAAATGCAGCAGCAGGCACCAAAATGTGGAGTAGAATGTGTACTTCATGTTATCTTCCTGGATTTTTCAATAAAAAGAACTCAGTCTTACTGAAGCTTCTGTATCACTAATGCTGCTGCTTAACATGAAATATCCACAGAAAACTGAGGACAGAAGACCAACAGACTTTTTCTTCTACGTTTAATACAAGTCCATCTGGCTTCTTGCTTGAATCCTTTCAAATCTTCATTCCTTGAAAAAGGTGATCTAAACTGATTTTTTATAATAGAATCAACCAGAAAACATTAAAGAAGATAGAAAGAAGAGCTAAAGACAGAGGAAACACAAGGCTAGGCCATAATATATGATTGTTGAAAGTATCTCCTCATTTAGAAATATAGAATGACAATATTAGTAATAGCCACTATTTATTGAGCACTTACTTACCATGTGCCAGGGAATTGCTATACTTAGCAATTCAAAGATAACAGTATCCTGATGCATGGCAAGAGTTAAAGGTCTTTAGAATTACCCCTCTAGTCTTCACTTTCTAATGCATGCTTGCACTTTTATTTATCCAACGACAATTTCTAAAGTGCTTACTATATATGTGCTAGATATTATGTAAGGTGATGGTGGTGAGCGAGACAGATGCAGTCCCTATACTAAGAAAGCTTAAAGTTTGTGGAGAGCATAAAATAATCACGACAACAAGTGCTATGAAGGAGAAACTAGAGAAGTCTCTGGGTGCTATCAAAGGGATCTAAAAGTGAAAAGTCCCAGAGATAAAACAAAGAAAAGTGTGTTAAAGAACATTAAAAAATTCCAATGTGACAAGAGGAAAGAGTTGGACAAGGTGGTCATGGAGCCATGGGAAGCACTGAAAGTATTCTGTGGCTCATACTTGGTGTGTGTTGGGAAAGGGGAAGGCAGAAAAAGAAACAGTGGAGAAGAGGTGAAAATCCACAATACTGACGATCTCGGGTTTGACAGCTATCGTACACAGAATGGTCACAGGAACGAATGTGCCTCAAACTTTCAGATAGTGTCACTGAGCAACACACACACACACACACACACACACACACACACACACACACACACACTAGCTGTGCTGTATTTCCAACAGAACAAAGCTGAGAAGATAAGGTCCTTGTGTTCAGAACTCAGAATGTGATTGAGCCTGTGTCCAGTCAAAATTGATACTTCGTTATAAATGGGAAAGCAACTACAAGGGACTTGTTCGATTAAAATAAAAATAAATAAACAGGACAACCTAATTCTAGGGGCACTGGAACCAAAGTTTGTAAGTTGTTGATGTGTTCTTTAATGCTCCAAACATAGAGATCTATAAATCATCAATCACTCCCTTACTTTGCAAGGAAGTCCCAATGAAGAAGGAAGGTCACACCGAGTATGATGATTAATTTCGTGTGTCAACTTGAGTTAGGTGCCCAGTTACCTGGTAAAACATTACTTCTGGGTGTCTATGAGAGTATTTCATAAAGAGATTAGCATGACGTAGATGGAGTAAAGAACACCCTTTTAGAAAGGGTGAGCATCAGCCAATCCATTGGGGGCCTAAGAGAAGACAAAGGAAGGGCGACTTTGCCCCCTGTTTGATCTGAGATATCCATTTTTTCTTGTCCAGAGACTACAGGACTCCTGGTTCTCGATCTTTCGGACTCAAGACCAGGACTTACCCTACCAGCTTTCCTGATTCTCCAATAGGTGGAGGACAGACTGAAAGCCTTCTAGGCCTCCATAACTATATGTGAGCCAATTCCTATAATCAATCAATCAATCAATCTCACTCTCACTCTATACACACACACACATATACAATTTGTCCTGTTTCTCTGAAGAACTGTGACTAATATACAGGGCAATGTCAATTGATCCTTTTGAGAAACAACATTTTGACTAACTGGGCATTCCCTCTCTCCAAACCTCACAGTCATCACAGCAAAGGTCAGAAATAGTACCCTTATCTTTCTATCCTGGATTGTAACACAGAATACTCAGTAATTATGTCTTGAATGGAATACTTCCAAGCTGCTCAACAGCAAGTGTGTAAATATAATTATTTCATGCCCGCTACAACTCACATGCTTGATACTGAAAAACCCTTTTGGGGTCCACCTTTCATGTAGGAACATTGTATGATAAAGGCACAAGAATCTAATTAATGGATCACCCTTAAAGCACTCAAAAATAAGTAAAGACTTGGCATTTCTTCCATTGTGTTCATGACTTGGAAATGTACCCTAGATATTAGAGGTGGCAAACATGGTTTTCATGATCCTAGTTCTAGCTTTTCACTCTATGACTATGATTTGGGCTGAAGAGAGAGAAGTACTGAATAGCAGAATCAAATGAGCTACCATGCTGAAGGTAGTTCAACAGAAACCATTCAAAATGCCCATATATCATTTTTTTTGAAAGTCAGTCTTCCTCTATTAGAAGAAGTTTGAACTTGTTACCTCCCCTTCAAGGAGATCTACCCAATCACTGCTGTATGAACCGCATTATGATACAAAGAAAGGTGATCTATGGAAGACTTTAGCAAGCAGATTGCTCCCAATAATGAACAAAGGCAGTGACTCAAAAGGAAGGAACTGATATAAGAAAAATCAGGTTCTAGTTTCAGCTCTAACACTAAATTAATAATGTTAGTGACCTTGAACAGTTTCTTTTTATGTACTCAATGCCCTTATTTGTAAAACAGGAAGGGTAAGCGTTGCCTTGATGATATCACAGAATGAGTATGAGTATGAGATAACAAATCAACTCCTGTGAAAGGATACAAAGTCCCTGCCAAATTTTGTTCATAATAAAAATCTGCATTTAGGCCAACATTTATACTTTAAACATGGTATCTCATGTAATTCTGTAATAACCCTCCCTATAAAGTAGGTACCATGATTAAACCCACTTCACAGTTGAGAAAAAATGCATAGAGAGATTAGGTGACTTGCCAAAAATTACCCAGCTGGTAAGAGGCAGAGCTAAGAGTTGAATTCAGAGATTTATTGACACATAGCAGTGAAAGCTCCTGTACAATGGAATAAGGGAACAAACTGGTGGAGGGAGGGGGATAGCTGATCTCCACAGCTCTTCACCTACGGGTGAGTAAATCATCACTTGTCCTCATCAAAGAAAGGAAAGGTCCATTGACAGAGTTAAACTTATGGGAGAATGTCTCTCTCACAAGATTTTTTTTTGGTCTAAAACCCAAGCTCTCAGGAACTATGTCTTACTCCTCTTAAATTAAATAATGAGGTAAATTAGGCCAGAATCCATTGAACCAGAAAGTCAACTAATAACTTGAAATGTTCTTCCTCTTTTACATGGAGGAAGAAACTTTGGCATACATAAACATGGAAACACTGCATTCATTAAAAACGAGAAAGTAAAAATTCTCAAGATGGCATTGATTCGTGTCAAACATTCAACATTCAAGAAATAAAGGACAAGAATCTCCAGCACTAGCTACACACTTATCGAAAATCAACTTCTGAGGATTATCTTCGGACATTTTTGTGCAGAAAGGAATTCTGGAAATCAGCAATGTCATATCCTAGTACTAAGGGCTATCTATGATAAACAGGGATTAGATCGGATAGATGTTCTTCATTATGACAGGTAATGCTTTTTATTTTCACTGAATTAATGACAGCAATTGTCTATATAAAAGGAATGAACTCATTCCAATGATTTCAACCAGATAATTTCAAAAGCATGTGAAAGAAAATGATTATTTTGGTTTAAAAGCTACAATTAATTAATAAAATCAAGTTTCTGCAAAGTAGATGACTTTGTAAACCCACTGTAGAATGTTTCTAATATTGACTGCTTTCTTTCTTTAGCTTAAAAAAAGTCAAGAATGACTGCAAATGGTTATGTGGTTTCTTTTGGGGGTTATGAGTATGTTCCAAAATTAGATAGTTCCAATGGTTGCCACAATTTTGGGAATATAATGAAAACACTCAATTTTACACTTTAAAAGGGGTGAATTTTATGGAATGTGTATTATATATCAATAAAGCTGTTAAAATTATACTACAGAGACACAAAGATAAATAGAAAATAGTCTCTGTCCTCAAGGATATCATAATTTTGAATAGAGGAACAGTTAAATTCTAATGAATTGTATGTGCATGGTATAATTCACTCTTCAACAATTTAATAGCTGCCACTATTAGTTCTCTTGATATATAAACCAAGGACAAGTGTGAGATCAGAAATTACCGACCATATTATGTTATTTTTCCAAAAATTGCAGGGGTCTGGAGTTCTCTCAGAAGGGCAGTATAGATAAATCACTATAAAATCTAAAATTAGACTTGGTGAGTTCAAATTTCAACTCTGATATTTACAAACTGTGCAACCATAGCAAAGTTAAAATTTTGGGGCATTGGTTCCTCATCTCTAAATTAGGAGTATTAATAATACTTGCCTCATAAGGTTGTGTAGGAATTATAAAAAGACAACACATATAAAATGCTTAGCCTGATCAGCATATGCGCTTAATAAACATTAGCTATAATGACGAAAGCATCATCACCATCAAAACCACCACATATTCTTTTTAAGGGAAATGGTTGTGAAAGAAAAGAAGCTAGCTAATGATCATTTAGTAAACTTCTAACATGGAACACAGGTTTTCTATACATAATACTGTCTAATTCAATGCTCCCAAGAGTAACTTTTTCTCTCCTACCTTCATAAAATTTTCTATCTTTAACCATCATTTCCCAAAGTTTCTCACACAGGTACACACTCCCAACCACAACTCTTTGGATTATCTTTAATAAGAAATCACAAAGTCAGCAGATTCTGTAAATACCATAATTTTAGTTGATCAATTTATTATCAAGCACTAGTATCTATCTATAAGAAAATGTTTGTTGGAATACAATGTCTGAATTTGAGGACCTCAAGTTCCCTGATTTCATGTGATCATATTATTCAATTGAAGGGATATGATATACACTTATTCAATAAATACTATTTGACTAGTTATAAAGACAAATCAATTAATATTGAGTACTAACACGATGCAATTATAGGAACAATTTAAGATGAATATACAAAAAAAGGAGTGAGTTTTGTTAATTTAATAAATACACTAGTTCTCAGTTGACTTAAGGCATGACAGTTCTTAAAGTCTTCTCAAGCATACAGCCAAATATTCATCACTATGCAGATTTCATTTTGGTTCCCATCAAGTATATATACTGCCATGCCAAAGTAAACAAAAGAGAATATTGTGTAATGTGGTATATTAAGCCTATACTGATTAAAGATATACTTTGGTACTACTTAAATGTTCCCTTGTTGGGCACTGTCTTTACAGCATTAAAACAAAACAAAACAAAACAAAAACAAAAACAAAAAACCAGTGAGAAAAGCAGAATTTCTAGGATTATATTTCAGCATAGTGTTGAAGGGTTACCGAGTGAAGAGTATATTAACTAGATATATCGTTCCATTTTTAAATATGCATTTTTTTGTTTTCACTTTGTTTTTGTTTTTAATACAAGCATTCACTCTAAAAAGGCTTTACTGGCACCAAAAACTCTAACATTCAAAAAGTGTCTTGTGAGCAAAGACAGAAACATATTTGAACATCACTTAAGGGTGGGTTGGTTCCCAGGCAATTGGATTCACTTGAGACTGCTACTAATGCTTTTCCCCCATAAATGATGACATCAGCAGATTCCCAGAAAACTGAATTACCTCCTTGACTTCTCCCCACCCCAGGGCCATCCATCTAATGTGTGCTGATTATCTCTGTAATTATAAGAAAGAATCCAAAAAAAACAAGGACTTGGAGCACTTGCAAAATGATATAGACCCAGTTGATTAACTGTTATTGCCCCCATTTCAATTAGTTCATTTCTCAATGAGTAATTATATTCTCACATTATGTAGTATTTCTCTTGCCACAACTCCAACTCATTTTATGTAATAGACTACGGTTTCTAGATAGATGAGTCCTATAAATTATTATTTTTCACTCTAGCTCTTAAGGTAAATTAGGCAGCTTTTAGAGGTAAAATTTAAAAAAAATTACTAATACTTGGCAAACATTTAGACAGCAATGAATAGAGGCCTGTGCCGATGAGATAAATTTAAAACCTGGTCTTCGTCCACACTCACGTTTTAAAAAATTATTTCATTAGACTACATGAGGTATTAAAGATATTATTTGAAAACAAATGGCCAGTTTTTAAAAAGCAAAGTCAAGTGGCAATTTTTGTTATTATAAGTTACTAATAATAATTATTATATAAAAACAAGAATTATTCTGTATTCTAATAGAAATTGACCCTTTCAAACAAGTCTTACTTCAGAAATGTCAGGTGAGTAAATACACTGTCTTCTAAGATGGCCATATCATTTTAAGCCTACAGGAATCTCATTAACCTAAGAATGCAAATTATGCCCTTGTCATCTGTCCAGATTAGACTAGATAAAATCAAATCAAGAATCAAATCAATGACTCTTTATTAGAGACAGAAATTTAAAGATCAATTAATTAAAAGGTAATGACATCTTAGTTGTAATATGAATAATCTATTCCCAAAAGGAAAAAAATTGAGTGATTTTTATTTTTGTTTTGCTTTATATATATTAATTAAATGTCCTGTCACATATTGCTTACTGGTTCTTTTTCTTCGGTTTCATCTAATTCATCATCCCTGTTGACAGTGCCTACTGATCAAGGGTAAAGAGAGAGTAGAAGAAATCTTTATTGCCTCGATTTGGCAACAGAGTATGACTGCCGTTAGCTTCCTGTCAGCAGGTGAAGACCTGGAGATGTGATAGATGATCTTGGAGCTCTTACAAGGAGTTTACACCAGATATCTGCCTCTTACCCTATTTACCTGGCAGTTACACTCTCATCTTCTGGGAAACCCACATTTTTGCCCAGAGGGGAACAAACTATCAAAGTCTTTGATAAATCCAGAAACTACCATCAATGTCCTCCACAGTCTTGACTTCTCAAAACAAAGCAAAATAAAAAGGGGGGGGGGCATTTAAACAAGCCAGCATGGAAATCCAGAAAGTTTTTCCAATCTAAATATGTAATACATGTTATATTTGAAAAGAGAAATAAGAGATTAAAGCTATTCATTTTTAAAGTTAGCGACTTCACAAAATTTTGCAGAAGAAATTTTTGTGGTAAAACAGGATATGAGACACTTAAGAGAGAAAATTGGTTTTCTAAACCCTTAAATGAATACCAACTAATGTCAATGACATTTACAACAAAATCAATGGCAACAGACAATAAAAAATGCATATAGAAGTGGCTAACTTTAAAACAAATAACACTTAAAATCTCTTATTTTTCTCTTCATATATAAAAAGTGCATACCACAGAAAATTTAGAACCTCCAAAAAGCACAAAGAAGACAAGTATCCCCAACATTCAGAAATGAACACTATCAATAGCGAAGAACCCAAAGGCCCCAGTCATCACTCAGTCCCAGGGTTGAGGTCCTAGAGTCTTCCAGTAAATTCTCAGACCTCAAAATTGTCACTAACCACTCATTACAATCCAGATTCAACAATCGTGGACCAATACTTTGCAAGGAAAAAGCACTGCTATTTTTCATAATCAAATTAGCACAGTGACCACTCATATACTTCAGGCTGCACAAATACTGAAATTGAGATCGAGGGCACAGCACAAAATTTATGGTGAAAAATAATACCGACTGATGCACAATTCAGAAATCTTAACACGGGGTTGAGGGACTAGAATTATAAAAACTCCAAAATTTATCAAAAGCAATTTCTTGACCTAGGTTTTAAGCCCTGGGTCATTAAATAAGTATAGCAGTATGAGTATTAGCATTTGTAGTATCAAAAGAAGTAGTAGTAATAGCAGTAGGAATAATAATAATAATAAGATGGAGGAGGAGAAGGAGAAGCATTAGTAGCAATGATAGCAGGTGTTGAATTAATACTACCATTATCAGCACCACACTGCGTATTTATTAAGCACTTACTGTATGTTAGGCACTGTGCAAGTACTTTACTTTCTTTTCCCCCTGAAACCTCATAATGATCATGAGAATAGTTTTAATATCCTCATTTCTCAAATGAAGAAACTAAGGACTGGAGAGGACATATTACCTTTCCAAGGGCCATCATATAAACAGGGGTACGAACTCGGATTAAAGCCTAGAATTTTCTGACTTGAGCCTAAACTCTAAAGTTTGATGCCATATGGATCCGTGTGTCGCTCTTTGTCTGCTATGCCCCTAGAACACTCTAAGCAGGTTCCTGCCTCAGGGCCTTTGTATTTGTAGTAACTCAACTCTACTACACTCTTTCACCAGATAGCCTCATGGCTGCTCTTAAACCTCCTTCAAGTATTTGCTCAAATATCACTGCTGTTACTGAATTGTATCTGCCCCAAAATTCACATGGTGAAGCCCTAACTCCCAATGTAATGGTTATCTGCAGGTGGGAACTTTGAGAGGTAATATTTAAATAAAGTTATGAGGTGCGGCCCCCACGAAAGGATTAGTGTCCTTTTAAGAAGAGACATCAGGAAGAGCTCTTGCCTTCCTCTCTTGTATTCTCTTTCTCTCTCTCTCTCTCCCTCCCCCTCCTCTCATCTCCCCCATCTACCTAGTGAGCACACAGCAAAAAAGAATGGGCCATCTGTAAGCCAGGAAGAGGGTTCACACCACAACTCAACCATGCTGGCACCTAGATCTTGTACTTCCAGCCTCTGAGACTATGAGAAAATACATTTCTGCTGTTTAAGCCACCAGTTTATGGTATTTTGTTATGGCAGCCCCAAAAGACTAGTTATCTTCTCAGTAAGGAGATCTCTAATGCCTTATTTTAAATTGCAACAGCCTTCTCCCACTTCCCTCCATCCTCGTAATATCTGTCCTGCTTTATCTTTCTCTATAGCACATATCATCATTTTTGCTGGTTATTAAAGTAGTCTCTCAGCTCCAAATCTACCCTTCCATATAGCATTAGGAATCTGCAAACTGTATTTCCCAAAATTCTTGTACAGTAGAGGCTGATTGAGGAAGATCAGAAGGCAGGAGGAGAGGAGACAGGACCTGCTTCTTCCTGCTTGTTTGCTGTTTGTCGGTGTGAGCCCATCAGAGACCTTTCACCTAGTAGTAGCAGTTGGTTCCAGGTGACAGCTCCCTGGAACCAGCCTCATCCCATCTGGGAGGTACCAGCAGTGAGGGAGGGGAGGGAGGGTAGTGCCACCTCCTCTGAAGTCTAAGTTCTCAGCCATCAGAGCCCCTCTTCTGAGCCTGCAGAGTTGAACAACCCCAATTGCTTCATTTTGGTCCTCTTACCCTAAGAGTACGAACTGCTTCATGGCATTATTTTCTTTGTATAACCTCAGTTCTCCTTTTGCTTTTTCAGAACTTCAACACTAATTCCTATAATATTAGAGAATCCTTCTTTTGAAATACCCAGTATTGTTTTTGTTTTCCTGACCAAACCCTAACTGATGCATCATAAAATATTACACTATATTTTAATTTTAGATTATAAAAAACATTTAGAAAATACCTTCTTAAACTAAAATGTAAGCTCCATGAGAATGGGTTTTGTCTGTCTTGTTAGTGTCGAATCCCTAGAATCTGGAATAGTAACTTGAACATGGTAGGTGTTGAATAAACATTAGCTGAATGAATGTTTCTCTGTCCTTAGTAGCTTAAAACTAACCAGAAGCTACTGTCTAGGTTCCAGCGTAAAGGGCACCTTGTACCCAAAGGCTTCCCTTTACCCAAACCAAAGTAAGTCTTCTCTAATTCCCCTTCACAGACCACTGTAGATTCCTTTTATAGCACTTTTCACAATCTGTAAGGACTTTATGTATCTGCACACTGATTTGTTATCTTTCTCTTCCACCATGATATTAACACCTTAAGGGCTAAGGTATGTCTGTCCCACTATGTCCTCAGTGACTAGAACAGCCCAGGCATACAGTAGTTGCACAATTACTTGTTGAAAGGAAGGCACGTGGGGTTGAAATAACCTCACAAAACAATAATCCCTTTTGATATTTCCAAGAAAAAAGAAAGGAGGAGGAGGTGGGAATTGGTAGTGATCTCCCCTTGGAATGCCTCAGTGTGACTTAGAATCCCAAATGGCTGTTTGTTGGGTCAGATATGATGTCCAATAGCATTATGAGACATTAAGTAATGGTCATTAATTAAAATACTTCATAAACATCGATACCACAAAAAATTAAAACTTATGTTGAAATCACGTTCCTTCATGCATTCAACAAATATTTACTAAGCCAATAAAACAAAACAAAACAAACAAAACAAAGCTTCTGACCTCACAGACATTACATTCTAACAGGTTAAAAATACACAATAAATAAGCTAATAAGAGTGATTGGGAATTCTGAGTGATGAAAGTGGAATTACAATTTTCTGTGGTCAGGGAATGCCTCACTAAGAAGGTAAAAGACGTAGACAAGGCTAAAGAAAGTGAGCATAGAACCCATGTAGAAAACCCAGAAAAATGTTCTAGGCACAGGGTGGAACACCAAATGCAAATCGCCAAACGCAACCGCCTCGAGGCAGGAATGTGCCTGGTGTACTAGTCACAGCAAGAGCAGATGGGTGGGGTAAGAGTAAAATTTCAGATCGGAGAGTTAATGGAGACTTGATTAAAAAAAGGAGAAGTAGGCCACCATAAGTTCTCACTCTGAAAGGTTTTTACCAGAGCAATGTTACAAGAATTTACAGACTGATTTTAAAGAGGTCACTCCATCTACTGGGTTGAGAATAAACTCCATAGTGCACTATAGAAACGGGAACGGTAGTTAAAAGATTACAGTAACTGAAACAATAGATTGTGACAGGGTAAATAAGCCACTAATCCTTCCCATTAAGATAGTGTCCAGTTTTCTTTTCCCCTTGAATCCGAATCTGCTTAGTGACTTGCTTGACCAAGAGAATATGGAGGAAGTGACACTGTTATTTCCAAGGCTAGTCAGAAGGTTTCTTGTAGCTTCCAACTTGGCCTCTTAGAACGCTTGCTCTTGGAACATAACTGCCATGTTAGGAGGAGGCGGGAGAAGCCCCTCTGGAGAGGAACAGAAGCTTCCACCCAACACTCCAGGCACATGAGTCAACCATCCTTCTAAGGACCCTCTAGTTTACACTTGAACCACCCAGTCTACTCTTTATGGAAGGGACACGAGCTACCCCAATGAGCCCTAGCCTAAGTGCAGATTCATGAACAGAACAAATGTCTATTATTGATTTATGTCACTAAGTTCTGGAGTGGTTTGTGACACAGCAATAGAGAACCAAAACGGAATTCATGGGGGCCTACGTCCAGCCATAAGGGAAAAGATAAGTTCCTAAGCGTTATTTGGGGAAAATTAGGTTAATGTGGTTAAGAACTTGGGTTTTGGACTCAGAAAGATTTGTATTTGAACTCAACTATGGCACCTTACCGGTGACCTTAGGCAAATTAATTACTTTTTCTGAACTTCATCTGTAAATGGAATTGATAAAATGGCCTGGTTGCTTGAGATGTTGTTAGTTACACTGAGATATGTATGTAAAATGCTTTGCTGGTGTCTGATACATAATGAGTACTCTTTAAAAAAAGTGAACTAGAAAAAAGATTGCTTTTTCACATTTTTAAAAATGGCATATACCACTGAATAGTTTCAAAATGGAAGCTGCTGTGGCATGAGTCCCTGATTTCTATTACCATAAGAGCCCAGATATAAAAAGAATTAGTTCCGGGGGAACTAACAACCACAGTTGACTACCCACCTTCGAACCAAGAACAATGTTTAAAATCTATGATTATCTGCCACAGTGACTTTCAGAAGCCTCTTGTGACTGGTGAAGCATGGTGATAACAAAAGGAGTTAATGAAATCGTCCCAACTCTTGACATAATACTTTCCCCAAATCTTAAGACCATTGTATCTACTTTGGTAAAGATTTTAGCCAACTTGGTGAAAAGCAAACTGGAATGACACCAATTTATGAGGCTGTAAATTTACAAAAGAACGTGTAGGATTTTATCATTCTATCGAAATCTCACTGCAGAAAATTAGAATAAGCTCCATTATAAAACCCTACACATGAGATGCAACACCAACCACCCTGAGAGGAAGAGAATCAAACAGAAGGATCACTTTACCACTTTATTAACCTGGGCTTGATAACAGATCACTGTTCTGAGATACTCACATGCACTTCTACTTTATTATGGAGATTATACTGAATAGAGAGCCAATTTTAACAGTAAAAGTCTTTCTGTGGCATTTAGCCAGAAGCAATAAAATTCTGACATAATAGTGACAGCAAAACAGAAAAACCTACTTCCATACATCCTTATATTAAACAACCAGCCTTCAAGGTACATTGTTGGGAGGACATTGGAAAGGAATGTTACTTAAAAAGTGTCAAGAGCCTATGATTTAGGAGCAAGTACAACAGATGTTTGGAATTGGTTTAATAAACATATACATACATATGCCAAAATGCCATTAGTTTGTAAAATATAGATTTCAGAAAATATTGAGGCTTGTGTTACTTACTGAGTAAATACAAAGCACAATGAATATTCATGAACAATGAAAATTCACTATTTTAATGTAAATATGTATACCTGAGTTCCTCAGTGATTTAGCTTCCTATTCGGTGGTTAGATTATGATAAATGTTATATCCCTTACCATATATTAATAAGTATTTAAAGCACAGGAACTTTATGAAGAGTCAAGTTTTCATTTTAAACTACAAAACGTTGAAATGCATTAGAAAGTCATTACAAACTAGCAATCATAAAACTTCTCATTTTTACACAGAAGCCACCATTTATCTGCTGAAGCATAAACCAAAATTTTGTTATTTTTAAAAACTTGTATTGGCTATTAAATTTATTGCTTATTTCAATAGAATTTAATGTATCTGGGATGTGTTTCTCTGTCATTTCCATAATCCTTTATAGCCACATTAGCTTAAGGGAGCAATAAGTTCCCCAAACTGTCTTTATTGTTACAGAGAGGTAGTAATAAAGAGAACACACTATCGCGAGGGGGGAAAAAAGGGTTTCATTCCTCTTTCCCTCTTACAACAATATTCCCCCAAAACTCTGCTTTTCTCCCACAGCATGGCTTGTGAATATTAACATAGTTTCAGCAGGAAAGAGATCTGAGTCAAATAATTGAATCCAATTAAACAGAGTGTTTACTGCAAGACTTCTTCAAAGTCTTTAAGGTGCTGGTACCCACTGAGTTTCCCAAAAGGATAAACTATGCTGCATTTACCCAGCTCCTTCTTCACTGGACATTTCACAGCACTAGTGTTCCCTGTGGGAAACACCAACGCAGGCTGGGGAAGTTTGAGTACCACTTTCCTTGATCTCAAAGGCAGCTTATTCATGTTTTTGAAGGAACTCAGTATCAAGAAGATTCCTGTTATTATTTTCTCTTCCACATAAGTCAAGTTTAGGATGAAATCTTGCAATGATTTATGAGTTAGGGCACACTTTCTAGACCCAAGAGACGATAATGGCAAATACAAATCTAATTACATCATTCTCCTGTTTGAAGTCCTCCAATGGCTTTCCAAAACCTACAAGAGAAAATCAAAATTCTGTAGAGTTCTTGAAAGTTTTTCTATAACCTGCTTCCTCCCCAGTCATCTCTGTCAGCAATTAGGACCCCAGTTTTGGCATTCCTGGCTACCCACATCCCCTCTGTCCAAGTAAATGCTCCAAAGACAAAGAAGTCTTAGCTAATTTAGCTGAATGTGGCACCTACCATGATCATCTACACTTGGAGACTTATACTTGCTACTCCTTTATCAGAAAACATGCCATAAGTTCCTGCTGGACTCTCATATGTTCTTCTGGCATTAGGCTCATCTAAGACATTAGTTCTTCCAGGAAACTTTGTCTGATACACAAATGCCGGATTGGGTATTATTACTATGAGTTCTCAAAGCATCCACCCTACCCACACCATAAGACTTACCACTCTCCATTGAAATGATCTATTTGTTTGTTTCAACCAGCATGTATATTCCCTGGAGGCTAACTATGGGGTCTGGGCACACACATCATTTCTAGTAAAGAGTCTTTTACACCACAAACAATCATTAATCACTCAGAACGTATGATCACTAAACAGATTATTGTTAACCCAATAATGCCTGTCATTTTATCTCAAGAGTAGAAAATTCTACTTCAGATGCTCTGGATATTTAATGAGACAATGCTCTAGTTCTACTATTGCAAAAGTCCAAGAAAGGGTAGAGTGCAATCACTATATATACCATTTAATGTGTGCTAACATAATGAGTGAAGTTAGGAAAAAAAGAAAAGAGGAAGGGAAAAAGTGGAGGGAGGTAGAAAAAGCAATCTGAAGAATGCAGTTGTTTCTCCATTTAAATGAACTTCTGTCCTGAGTGGCCAGGAGATGAGAGGTTGCTCTCCCAATGGTCCTTGTTCCATGTGGACCTCAAAGTGAGCATCTTGCCCCACAGAGTGTGAGATAGTTCACAAATTAAGACAATTTCAAGGGAGACCTTGACCTTAATCAATTCTGTTTGCCTTGTGTGCTTGAGAATGGACATGGTTAATACTGGGTTGCATAAGTATTCTAAATAAGAATTCTTTCTGTGCTGGCAATAACTGCAAATACTGGCTGAAACTAAAATGCAAACATAAATTAGCCACAGGGCCTTTACATAATTTTGTGTCATTCAAGATAACAAGCATAAATATTTCCAGAGTGCATGTCCTGGGAAATGTCACTACAGAAGAGTCCATGATATCTTATTCCTCCTGACACCAACAGAAATTCAAAGTTAAAGATCACATGAAACCCAGGCCTCCAGTTACTATACTGGTTATTACAAAGCCCTCCAGTTACTATAGTGGTTATTACAAAGCAATGAAACTCTGAGAAAGGAAAGAAAATGAGAAATAGAGGGAAGGCAAGGTGTAAAAAAAGAAGAAAAAATGGAAGAAGGGAAACAAAGAGAAAGAAAAGAAAAAAGGAAGGTAAAGAAGAAAGAAACATTGATTTTGGATTTTGGAGTAGTTTCGTTATCCTACAGCAAACATTAATAATTAAAATTTTAGACCATATCCTTAATCCACAAATCATGATATACAATAGAGACAGATAATACTACCCAGTGGAAAATGTCTGATGTGTTCTATTTGGAATAAATGGAGTCTCTTATAGATTTCAAAAGAGGAAAACCAAAGTGCCACAGGTAAGGCAGGAGTGCTCATTTCTAATGAATGTTAGCCTCTAGCTTATTACTTTGTTTTTGCTTATAGAAAAGTGATAGGCATGTAGCTGTGTTCTGTCACATTTCCAGGGCAAATGCTGAGACATTTGGGAGCATGATTATATTCCAGTTGGTCATGCTACAATGGAATGGAATCAGGTAACAGAGAAATAGAAGAACTGAGCAAGTGTAGCCTATTCTACAAAGTGTCAACACTTCCTGTTCTTCCAGTCTGCTGTGTAAGTGTGAAAACGGGTGAACAATATTGAAGGGTGTAGTCCTTATTGTAGAACCAAGTTGAGCCAAACAACAGATCATGTCAGGTGGATATTTGAAAAGTTGGGCTATGAAGAATTCCTTGTGGTCACTTACACTCTAACTCTCTCAATTCATGGGGCTCTTTCTGGAGGTCATAGCTCATCTACAAGGTTTTGGGTATGATCCAGAAAAACGTAATAGGAAAACTGGCAAAGCTCCAAACCCAGACTATTAATAATACGCAAACTGTACCTTTCAGATCAAGCATTAAAGATCACAGGTCTAGCGGGTACAGCCTCACGTATGTCTTCCAGAAACAATTACTCTAAAATAGAGGTTCATTTGTGCTGTTAGAAATAGCTCTCTCCCCTTAGCCCCAACCTCCTTCAACCACCATTTTAAGCATCTCCTTGGAACTGTATCTGCAGGCTCAAATTTAAACATTTTCATCTCCCTATAATGAGTCCATGGTTCCTTTCCAGCTCATAACCCTCAATCAGCAAGTTTCCCAGATGCGGCCATCTCTCTACCCTGACATCACAGCTGCCTCATTTGTGAATAACCTTTCTGGGAAAATTCTAACATGTGCTGAGCAAAATACTTTCCTCAGATTGGCAGCTCCAAGCGATAGCCTCACAGACTCCATCAACCTCAGTCATTTTCCCCTCTCTTCACCCTTATTTATGACCAAGAACACCACCTGTTGTACTGAGGTCATCTGCAGAGAACAATCAGCTAGTGCTGGGAATACTTTGAAAATCCATGCAACCGTAATTATTGCCATTTCATTATTCTTATTTTGACCTTTTCCCCCCTTCTTCTTAAAGAAGTCCCTTTAACATTTCTTGTAATACTGGTTTGGTGCTGATGAACTCCTTTAGCTTTTCCTTATCTGGGAAATTCTTTATCTGTCCTTTGATTCTAAATGATAGCTTTGCTGGGTAGAGTAATGTTGGTTGTAGGTCCTTTCTTTCCATCATTTTGAATATTTCAGTCAATGGCCATGCTATCCTGAACAAGCCCCATCCCATCTTATGTGAGAAGCTAAGCAGGGTTGGGCCTGGTTAGTACTTGGATGGGAGACCACCTCAGAAGACCAGGTGCTGTAGGCATAAAAATTAAAAAATAAGGGACTGAAAGCTGACAAGGTCCTTGCAATCTGTGAGGTCAACCAAGGGTTGCCTCACCTAAAAAAAAAAAAAAAAAGGATATTTTGTGACTGCAAGGTTTCTGTTGAAATTAGCGGACAGTCATGGGAGCTCCCTTGTAGGTAACTAACTGCTTTTCTCTTGTTGCTTTTAAAATTATCTCTTTATCTTTAACCTTCGGCATTTTAATTATGATGTGTCTTGGTATGGGCCTCTTTGAGGTTCATCTTGTTTGGGACTCTCTGCACTTCCCGGGCTTGTATGTCTATTTCTTTCACCAGGTTAGGGAAGTTTTCCATCATTATTTCTTCAAATAGGTTTTTAATTCCTTGCTCCCTCTATTCTCCTTCTGGTACCCCTATGATGCAAATGTTGATATGCTTGATGTTGTCCCAGAGGCTCCTTAAACTATCCATATTTAAAAAAAATTCTTTTTCCTTTTTGTTGTTCTGATTGAGTATTTTCCACTACCTTAACTTCCAAATTGCTGATTTGATACTCTGCTTCATTTAATCTACTGCTGAGTCCCTCTAATGTAGTCTTCATTTCTGACTGGTTCTTTTTTTTTATGTTTTCTGTCTCCATTTTTATGCTTCTGATGTCTTTGTTCAGTTCTCACTGAGATCACTGTGCATCCTTACCCAGTATTTTGAACTCTGTATCTAGTAGATTGTTTGCCTGCATTTCATTTTGTTCTCTTTCTGGAGTTTTGTTTTCTTCTTTCATTTGGATAATATTCATTTGTCTTTTCATTTTGGCAGCCTCCCTGTTTGTTTCTATGCATTAGGTAGAACTACTACTATGTCTCCTAGTCTTGGCAGAGTGGCCTTGTGGCCTTATGTAGTAGGTGTCCTGTAGGGTCCATATCTATCAACAGCTACTTTAAATGTAAATGGATTAAATGCTCCAATCAAAAGACATAGTGTGGCTGAATAGAAAAAACAAACAAACAAAGAACAACAAGACCCTTACACATGTTGCCTATAAGAGAGTCACTTTAGATTGAAGGGAAACACAGACTGAAAGTAATGAGACAGAAAAAGATATCCAATGACAATGGAAGTGAAAAAAAATGCTGGGGGAGGGTAGCAATCCTTATACTGGACAAAATAGACTTTAAAACAAAGGCTATAACAAAAGCCAAGAAGTACCTAGTAATTCCACTTCTGAGTATTTATTCAAAGAAACCCAAAACACTAATTTGAAGGCATATGCATCCATATGTTCATTGCAGCATTGTTTACAGTGGCTAAGATATGGAAGCAACCCAAGTATCCATCAACAGATGAATGTATAAAGAAGTGGTATATGTATGTATATGTATATGTATATGCAAATGTATGTATTCCATCATATATATATGATGGAATATTACTCAGCCATAAAAAATAATGAAATCTTGCCACCTGCAAAAATATGGATAGACCTATAAGGTATTGTGCTAAATGAAATGAGTAAGAGAAAGACAGCTACCATACAATTACACTTAAAGTAGAATCTTAAAAACAAAATAAACAAACAAAACAGAAACAGACTCATAGGTGCAGGGAACATTTTGATGGTTGCCAGAAGGGAGGGACGTTGGAGGACAGGTGAAAAAGAAGAAGGGATTAAGAAGTACAAACTGGTAGTGACAGAATAGTCACAGAGATGTAATGCAGAACATAAGAAATATAGTCAATAATACTGTAATAACTCTGTATGCTGTCAGATGGGTACTAGATTTATTAGGGTGATCACCTTATACGTTATAGAAATGTCTAATCACTATTTTGTATACCTGAAACTAATATAATATTGTATGTCAATTGTAATTGAAAAAAATATTTTAAAAAAATTTGCAAAATTAAGATAAACCTATGATAGATACCCGAAGATGTCACTAAAGGACCAACAGTAATCTAAGAAATGTAAATACTAAGTTTAGAACAGTGAGGTGTCTAATCCACTAGTTTCTAGGAAGATTAAATAAAATGACATCTTAATTTAAAATATGGACTACTGTCTGAAGTAACTCTATATGCTCCACTGTATTACCTTTTCAGATTAATGTCATAGAATATTCCAATCATAGATACAAAGAACTTCTGATTTGTAAAAATTTACAAAAAAGCAAAAGGAGAACAAAACAGTGATCTTATCATTAATATAGAATGTGTTTAATTCTTAATATCCTCAGGGTTAATGATGAGAATCCAATTCTTCGTTATACAAATATTTACTGAGCACCTACTATGTTCACTCACTGTGTCTAGTAAAAGTGATGCAAACAGACATTATCTCCTGTCCTCATCATACTCACCTTTTTCTTGGGGACCTCACTGACTTTACCAAATCACAGTCAGGGGGAGATGACAGTTTTAGAAAATGTGTATAGAAAAAAAGTCTTCCTAAGTTTTACAAAATTAGAATCTTTTGTTACATATAATCAGATTTTCAAAGAAATAATCTTACATTATCTATTTTCATCATAATTTACATTATTCTAACTAATTATACCTGTGAATTAATATCTATTGTGGTTTTCTACTCCAAAAACAGAATGGGATATATGATTGTTTCTTTTCTTTTTTTTCTATCCTCCCTGATGTTCAGTTCGCTATGAAGGTGTTGTTGACATTATTCCTATATATTGCCAAAATGCCTGCTCAAATTAAGGTAACTTGGGAAGTTATTGCCTGTAAAACAAATGGAGTGTCACTAAAATGGCTACTTCTTGCTTGTATATCATTTGAAACTTAACAAAGTCAGGGAGATGAGTCCCATGAGCATACCTCTAGTAAAAGCTCCAGCTCTTCCTGGCAACGTATGTTATGCAGTAATTATGCCACCAAGCTGTCCAGAATTCCTTATATGCATGCAAATTAATTCATATGTGTTCCAGCTGCTATTATGACAGTGTTAAAACAAGAATTTGATAATGAAACTATCTTCTTTATGAAAACACAGCTCAATTACTCTAATAACACACTGCATATACCTGCAGTCGCTCACCAACCAAGAGTCTAATTCCTTCCTCACACGTAGGACCTGGTATTTGACCCGCCTTCTCATTGCCTTAAATAAATACAAGAACAGCCAAGAGGGGAATTTCTAGGTTACCTTCTATAGACCTGACACTTTCAATGCTGTATAGGAGGAGAGCTCTCTCAACTGACAATATGTGTAATTGGGTGAATAAATAGTCCCACGATCCTCTAAAGGTTAAAAAATTAAATGGCCATCAAACCCACAGCTGTTAGTTCCTAGCTTTGCCATCGATCATTAACACTAAGTCCTGGAACTTTCAAAAGCCACCAGCAGGCAGGAGTAAGAGACGAAAAAAAGAATATCAAGTTCTTAATTCCAAGCCTAAAATACAAGCATAAAGCTACAAACGCAGGTCTTAAGTCATTTAGAATGGTCAATATATTCAGGAAGGGTAATATTCACGTATATTCTCTCCCTCTGGTTATTTTCTAGATTTCAAAGAGCTGACCTAAGTCATTGCTTTTACCTAGACCTGCAGAAGAAAAGTAAGCACTGCTTGGTCACACCAGCAGCCTTCTTTCAAGGAAGCAGAGTCGCAATCGGCACTCTGGGCACCCACAGCTTGCTGTGCTTACCATGAAGATACTCAAGAGTCTCATATCCGGTTATCTCCAATATTGTTTTCAAAGTTAATTATATTTCAGAGAGACTGTAAGTAGTAACTGGCAATTTTACAAAAAGTGAGGAGGATTGATCTTTATATAAAATAAAGTTATTTTTATAGACTGCCTTTTCCAGTTGACGGAAAGAATACAAAGACTTTAAGAGGACCATAAATTAATCTGAAACTGCTTATTAATTCCTCCTTGTCCTGCCTCTATCATTTATATCACAGAAGACCTGAAACACCTTGAAAAAGGTGGCTTGAAACTTATACTTTTTTTTAAGGTAACAGAAATACCATATTTTCTCCTCACTTCTCTTTTACTCTATGTTAACTGATACAGATTTGCCTAACGGTACCAAAGTAATCTGTTTCCTCATGATGGCAAGTGGTCCAATTGCCATCAAATACTGTGCTACTTTACATAAATGAAGACTGTTGTCCATTCACTGACCAGATTCAATACATACACCATGGTGGGGCCAGGGGCCAGGGGCCAGGGCCTGAGGTCACCATGGATGAACCAGAAGAAGGGGTGCCTGTCCTCATGCAGTGGAACATCCAAGGGAACTGGCACTCACAGAAATAGCACCTCTCTCTGTGAGATACTGGGCAAGTTACAGGTCCACCTGCACCTCAACTTCCGAATCTTTAACATGGAGAAATGTCTCCCAGAACAAAAGGCTCTTGTGATTATTTGAATTTGATAACCTAGTTAAGTACTTCACACAGGGCCTGGAAGAGAACAAATGTGCAGCAAACGTCAATTCACAATTCTTTTCTTCCTTCCAAGGTAAAAATTCACCACTGTGCCAATACATTACTTTTAGCTATTCAAAATATTGCCATTAATTAATGTCTCATTAGAAAGCTCTTTTCTAAAAATAAAAGAAATCCAGGAATTTCTGTTCACATTTCAAAAGTAAAAGATTTCAAACACATATTTTTATACTAATAAATATAAAAAAATAAATCTCACTGTACAATTCAGTGGCATTTAGTACATTCACAATATTGTACAACCATCATCTTTATCTTGTTCCAAAACACTTTCATTACCCCAAATGGAAAGTCCATACCCATTAAACATTCACTCCTATTCTCATCTCCCCACAACTCCTGGCAACTACTATGAGTTTGCCTATCCTGGATATTTCTTAAAAATGGAACCATGGTCTTTTGTGTCTGGGTTCTTTCACTTAGGATGTTTTCAAGATTCATTCATATGGTAGCATGTATCTTCTTGTAGGATGTAGTACTTCCTTTTCCTAATATTCTTTTGTATTTGTACTGCATTTTGTTTATTCATTCATTAGTGGATAAACTTCTGGGTTCTTTCTACCTTTTGATTGTTGTGAATCGTTTACTACATGAACATTCATGTCCAAGTTTTTGTTTTAACATGTTTTCAATTATTTTGAGTATCTATCTAGGAGTGGAATATTTTAAATATTTTAAATATATACACATATATAATATATAGATACACAGATGAAACACAAACACATATAGATGTACACATTCTATATACATAAATATAACATCTACACAAATAATATACACAGTTGACCCTTAAACAACACAGGTTTAAAATGTACAGGTCCACTTATATGTGGATTTGTTCAAAATTTTTAGGAGATTTTCTTACTACCATGAACCAATTGTACCTTTTACACTAGGCTACCATAAACAACAATATTACTGCTTCTTTGTTATTAGTGCATGAATCTTTATACTTGCAAATAAATGAATTTATTTGTCATATTATCTTTTCATTTTTGCTGTCTCGTGTTAGTAATACAAATAATATCTATAGTGTTTTGTATCATATAAGGCTATATTGATGTAGGTACTAAGAGATGATTCATCTTGTAATCAGACGGTCAAAACTTACAGTATTGATAAAATAAGTACAGTATTTGTGAATGTATTTCCTCTCGCTTATGATTTTCTTAATAATGTTTTCTTAGCTCTAGCTTACTTTATTGTAAAAATACAAAATATATATAACATACAAAATATGTATTATTTGACTGTTCATGTTATCGGTAAAGTTTTAAGTCAACAGTAGGACATTAGTAGTTAAGTTTTTGGAGAATCGAAAGTTACACAGGGATTTTAGACGGCACGGGGAGGGGTGAGGGGGAGGTTGGCACGCCTAAAACCCATATTGTTTAAGGGTTGACTCGACATAACTAGAATTAATAGGTAGTTACACTAAACACACACATGCACACAGCCAGTAACTTCTGCAGTAAGCCTTCGCTACACTTGTTTGGTGAAGGCCTTTCCTGTTCCTTTCCCCATCATTAGTTGATTTTGACTTTCTCCCACCTTTACATTTATAGACTCTAAAGTGAATTTATGTCCTCTCCATACCCCACCTACATATATTACCCATGTATCCAGGAAAGTCCTAGCTTATATTAGGTGTTCAGTAAATGTTTGCTGAATAAATGAATGATAAAGTAATATCTTGCATGTAGTAAAAATAAAGTGAGCACATGATGGAATATCAACCCTGTAATTATCCAAGGTTAAAATAAAAGGCATCCATTAGTGTTCAGAGTGCTACCCTGAATGTCACTGAATGCTTATCATCAGTGTCTTCCAAGTTGTTAAATTAGGCAAGTGCTAAGACTAACCTTGATTTCTCTCTTTATCACAAAACTCCTCCAAATGGCATAGCAGAGTGGTTAAAAATATTGGTTTGGAGACAGACAGCACAGCGTTGGAATTTCAACTGGTCATGTTACTATTTGCAGTTCCCATAAGCTTCAATTTGCCTGTCTAATAAGGAAAATAATCTCCATGCCTTCGAGTTGTTGTGGGAATCAAGTGACATAATCCATGTGAAGTACTTAACAAAGTATATAGGTAGTGCAATCAAAGGTACCTCTAAACATTAATTATAGAGGTCCCAAGCATGAATTAAATTTCTCTTGGGGTACGCCAAAATCTCTGGGGAAACCATTGCCAGTTGCTCCAATCTAGACCCATGGTTCTACATCTGTAAGTTGATGAATCTCAAATTGATACCTCAAATTTAGAGCTAGAGTTGCTGTCTGAGCTGCAGACTTGCCTACTGTCCAACTGCCTAAATGAAATCTCCATTTTAGATCTCTAAGAGACATCTTAGAATTAATACAGTGTATGACAAAGATACTGTTTATGGAAGTATACACAGGAACTCTCTGTATTATGTTTGCAAATTTATGTATTAACTACTTAAAAATTAAAAGTTATTAATAATACTACTAAAATTAACATGGCCCAGACTGAACTACTATAGATTTGCTCTCCAGCCCCAATTTCCCCATCCATCTCAGTAAATGAACCATAGTGCACTCAAGTGAAGCACTTAGGCATCATCCTCAAGGCCTACAGAGATAGCAGCATTAAGAACACATGTCCTAGAGTCAGACTGCTGGGTTTGAATCATAGCTCCTCCAGTTTCCAGCCAAGTGAACTTGAGCAAGTTACCTGGCCTTCCCATACTTAGTCTCCTCATCCGTAAAATAAGAATAAATAGGACCTATGGCATGGAGTTACTATGAAAATTAGTAAATTGATATAGTAGAGCGATTCCAATGGTGCACAGTGCATTACAAGTTGTTAGTAATTAGCTGTTATTTTTCTTTGCCTTACACTCATACTTAGCATGCATTCTAAACCTGAGCTCTTTTAGTTCTTTCAACTGCCAACAGCATAGTATAATCCACCACCGTCATCAATTCCCATAAATCTGTATATCCTCGAATCATGTGTCTCTGTCCCTACTCTCTAGCCCTTCTACAGTTCATGTTCCAAAATGGTCAGAGCAAACTTTCTAAAACCTGAATCAAATCATCTTCTACACCACCACTTTCCATTCAATGCTCCCTTAGTTTTGCACTGAGAACAATTATTTTTTATAAAATCTTAACAGCCTAAAAAGTTCTATATGCTCTTACTACTACTTTCCTCTCTGACCTCATCTGTCTCCACTCTCTTTTCACTAATCTCTAACCACAATGCTTTTGAACATGGCAAAGATTTTGCACTTGCAGTTTGTGGCAGGGATTGCTACTTGACCTCCAACATCCCCTCTCCCATTCTTAGTTAAAGAACTCCCAATTTCTTCTGGCCACATGGTGTCCTAGAGCAGAGACTACATTTTCAGCCTGCTTTGCAGCTAGATACAGATTGGGGACTACATTCTAGCCAATGGAATCGAAGCAGAAATATTACATGTGACTTTCAGGAAAAGACCTGAAATCAGGAAAGCACATCTCCCTTTAGAGTTTCTTTGGTGGGGTACGCTGCAGTGCAAATATGGCAGCTCACGGTTGGATAGCCATTTTAGAGCATGAGGTTGGAAAAATGCAAAGCAACAAGATAGAAGGAGCCAAAAGCTATAAAAGGCAAAATAAGAACACAGAAGCAACCTGAGTCCAGGTGATCATCAAACTGCATTATCAGCTCCAGATTACTTATCCCCATATTGCTAATGTGAGGGAGAAAAAGACAATGCTTTCCTATCCTGTTTAAGCCACTTTAATGAGTTCTCTCTCCATTTCTTTGCAGAACAATTTACCCTGCAGATTCCTGCATGGCTGTCCCTTTCTCATCTCAAATGGCACTACCTTAGGGAGATTTCCCTAACCATCCTGGTTCAGCAGGACCCTTTCCTCTCTCCCAGTATCTCCACCACATGTTCTACGCTTTCTTCTTTGTAGCACTTGGTAGCACAGGGAATTACTTAGCTTCTTCTTTAATGTATGCCTCCATTCACCAAAGGTAAGCTTTTTGGAGGACCTCTGAACCCCCCAGCATTTAGAATAGCTCCTGGCTCACAAAAGGAATGAAATATTTCTCTTTTGACTGACTAATTCATGGTATGTGTGGATGGCCTGGTTTTGTGTTTCTTTCAAATATTGGATGACTTTCTTATCTCAAATTAGTGGATTTAATTCAGTCGAACACGTATTGAGCATTGACTGGGTGGAAACACTGGAGGAACAAAGATAACTGAGGCACAGTCACTATCCATAGGGGCATCGCAGTGTGATAATAATGTATTCCACATTTCTTAGCATACCATTAAATATTCAAGGAGTAAAATAGTAAGTTGATGGTAACTTTTGCTTTGTGTATACTTAAAAGGAGCTTAGACTTTATGCATTATTTTCATTTTTGGATCTAGTTTTGAAACACACTGCAATCATTACTTCAGTGTTTTGACTATCACAGAGTATGGACATCTTCCAAAATACAGTTTCAAAATGTCACTAAACACCCGATTATGAGAAATTCTATCACTGTAACATCTTCCCTTCAAAATCACCTTCTGGAATTCAATGACTGACTATGCCTGAAGAATGGTAACAAGTAGGATTTTACCAAGTCCTTTTAATTTGACCAAATATTCCCACAAGAGGCAACTCCTAATAGATCTTCTCCATCAAAATATTTTCTGTGCACTTGAATAAGGAATTATCCATGTGGTTAAGATGGTTTCGTGGTCTGATTGTGCTTAAGATAGAAGCCTTGAAAATTAAACCTGTGAAGTCTTGAGAAACCACCCCACATACTACATTCATCCAATCCCAAATCCCTCACTACCTACCTAAGATCATTTGTGTAAATTTGTGTAAAAAGTATGATCATTAATGGTCCTGTATGCAGATTATGTTATGACATAAAATACAGTATGAAAACACAATTAATATTAGATATTGTAGAGGTAAAAGATACTATTGGTTAAGAGTATGGTGGAATTTAGAAACAAAAAAGACTGGAGTTCAAAACTGGCCCGAACCTTGTGACTTGAGCAAGCAAGTATCTTAATAACTATTCCAAGCCTCAGTTCCACACAAGAGCTGATATGACAAATAAATAAGATCCGAAAATGAGATCACAGTCTCTGGCATAAATGCTCAGTGTATTGTCAGCTAGAACAAAGATAATAATAGCAAGACTGAGCCAGTATTTGAACCCAGGTATGCCTATCTCCAAAACTCAATCTCATTTCACCATTTCTTATTTAGTTTTTTCATTGCTGGTCGCCAATCTAGAGCATCTAGAAGAAGCCCTGAGTTTTAAGGCACTGAGGCTGCAAAACCTCTGGGTAGCCGGGGGAGAGGGGGACGGGGGCGGGTGGTGAGTTTGTTCAACTCCATCACCATGGCAGATAATTTGTAGAGCAGAAAGAACAGAGATTGAATGGAGAAAAAGTGCCAACTCTCCATGTGGGGGACAAGGCACCATATGGCCCTGCAATTAGGGAGGAAGAAGACTGCCAAGGGCAAAAATAACCCTGGCAAAATCCAATACGGCTGGTAGGAGATGTCAGCCCAGGTCAGCTCCTTCTCAGTGTTGTTCTTGTTCCCCAAGAGATTTTAGTGTCATGAATTTGAAAATGACCTAAAAGATGAAAGGAAGTTTGATGATAGTGACTATTTCTAAGGCCAGGTCATTAAAACAATTTCCTCCTTTCCCAAAAACCTGGTGCATGAACAACTCTTCAAAGGGGAGATCTGTTTCAAGAAGATCATTGTTAACTCTGAGGAAGTTTAACAACCTCACTCTCCTCTCTTGCAAAAGAACTAGATAAGATGAGACAGGTGAACTAGATAAGATGACTTGTCTCTGACATAAGCTTCTGAGTGCAGTCAATATGGCAATAGGGAGAGGAGGAAGGAAGCTAGTGTTTAATACCAGAAGTCCCTATGAGGGGAGTTTATGGACAAAGGTAAAGGGCAGGAAATATTGAAATGGCATCCAGAAAGGTGTGTTAAGACCTCAACTGTATTTCTCTCAGTACGCAGGTTTGTTTCACACTGGGAAAACAATGAACATGGTAATCTTTTAAATCCAGAAAGTAACCCAAGTGTTCAGTTTCTTTCTTTTTTAATGGAATAAAACTATCAAGGACATTCAAATACCATCATTCTTTCAGCTGAAAGCTATTTTATGCATTTGACTAAGAAGAATGATTCAAAATAAATAGCTGAATCTTGAATTTGGCAAAGTGAAAATTAATATTTCTTAAAATAGAAATCAGTTAAGTAATCTCTGTCTTAATTATGACACCTCGATATTTTTTTCTTGACAGCTTATAGTCAAAATCACCATTGATTACTGCTTCTTTGGTTAAATAGCAGCTGAGGAAGCTGGCTTGGATTCAAGGACCATGTTGAATTAAAAAAAAATACACACACACACACACATACACACACATAAACAAGCACTAGAATGACATCCCACTTTGTGAGATGCTCACACCATGAGGGGCACATAGACACCAAAAACAAATGAAACAGGCAGATTCATGCCTTAACTCCTCACTCTGAGGTCTTTACCCATTATTTTGAAAGGCAGCTGGCAAAGACTGTATTATTTATGTTTTTCCTTGTAGATTGTGGATTTTGCATTTCATATGTACTCACATTTTACTCTTTATTATTATTTTTATTCTAAGCTTATCTCAGTGACTAAGCTGTAAGTTCTGTGAATGCAGGATTCATCTTTTTATAATAATTCCTAGTACACTGTAATTTCCTAGCTTCAAGCTCTTCCCACATACTAGGTTCTCAGAAAAGGGTATAATGGGATAATCTAAATGGATAAAAAAGTGATCTGCTAATGAAATATGAGGTAAAAAAAAAAGCTTTGAAAATATTGCTACAGCTTACCCTTCCTAAAGATTTATACAAATAGGATGATGAGGCTCTTGCAATAGTTATGAAAATAAAACAAAGCAAAAAGATGCCAGGATATTTTCAAAAAAGCCAATCCTTTTATTTGTGAAGGTGAATTTATAGTATTGGAAATGTACTGTTTTGGTCTAACTAGTCTCCATTCCCCATTTTAATGCAACCCGATCCCAGCTCCAGAGATTGGCATGTGAGCCGGACCTAGCTAATCCGCACTGCCTCTTCTCCAGCCGGGGTGTTCATGGTGGTCATATGATCCAAGTGAATCCAAAGGGACTCAATCACAGGACTACAAAGAAAAAGAACCTCATCTTCGTGGAGGGTGCTAAGCTACAAAAATGAGAGTCTAAAGCTGCCAGGAAAAATCCCACTACCAGAGATATGAATAAAACCAACACAGGAGAGGGCAGAGCTGAGATGTAGGGCAGATTCATGACAACGACCTGTGGGTACCTGGATCCAACCATGCCTGAGGGCAGTTATATACCTTTGGGTTTTTCATTACATAAGCCAATAATTCTCTTTTCTGTTTCAGTCTATTTGAGTTCAGATTCTGTCTGTGGTAAGGCCAAGGGCTCTAAGTGAAAAATTGGTGTTACTAAGGATTAGCATAGGCTTGTGACACTCAGATCCTTCACAGTAAACCCTGCCCTACTTCCTCTAACCTCATCTGCCATCATCTATCATTCATTCCATGCACTTAAAAACTAGATATGTTCCACTATATATTGCCCATGAAGAGACTATGCACATTTAGGCCAACATGCCTTAGCTCATTATATTACCTTTCCCTATGAGATCCTTCCCCCTTTCTCTGCCTGGCAAACTTCTATTGATACAACAAAGTCCACTTTTCTAAAGTAGCCTTTCCCAGTACTCAAAGCAGAAACAACCATTCTTTTCGCCATGCTCACTTAACATTTCTCCCATGATTTATGGCATCTTATGGCTTTTGCCACATTAGATTATTGTTATTTGTTCATCTGTCTCTCTCGCTGCTCAACAGTCCATACTCAAAAAGTATATAACATTAAGTTTTGTTTCCTCATAATTTAATGTTCAATTAGAAATTGTGGGAAGGAAAACGGAATGAAACAGGGGGCAGAGAACAAAGCTGTTCTCTGAACAAGAGTGTCTAGGACCTGAATATACCTTGGAATCCAAGCAAAAATCAGATCAGTATTAGATTCAATTATTTCCAAAATAACCTTTCCATCTTTTGACTTAAACTAGATTTATTAAGTGACTACAAAGGAAATAATTACTGTTAAACTAATAGTCAAATTAGGTTTCCATGTTCTCCCCAAAACCTTTGAAAAGTATACACTTCAAAGAGATAGAGAATGAAGTTACTGATCTTTTCAATGTAATCACAATTGTTTCTCTCTCCCTCGGCCAATTTCCCTAACCTACAGGTTGGAGCATAAAGATGAAACCAGAGGGTGGAATTAAAGGAATCAGGAAAGCAGTGGTCTGAAGACTTCCAGATTCTAATATAATCAATAAAATGCCTCAGCTAAGAATAATGCTTTACCTGGGATAGATTCAATGGGAAATTCTTTGACCAGACTAAAAGATATACACCAAAGTGATGAAACACCAATCTCTCTTATCCAAAACTATCTATTTAATGCTAAGTATTTTCTGAAAGAAATACCCATATCCAGAAACCCTCTACAGGTAGCTTCATACCAAGTTAAGCTGGGTTTAACTGTAATATTACCAAAACTCTTTGAAATCTGGAAAATATTAGGACTATCAAAAGAAGCATGTAATTAAGCTGAAAAATTAATTACAGTTTTAGTGTACTTCTCTTCAACTAATAAGATAAAGGGATGCTGTGCTCTGATCTAACTCTCAGAGAGCAAGATTCATGTCAGAATCAGATGGATGTGAAGGGCAGCATTTAGACCCAAAGTAGCCGCTTTCTTTCCATTTAATCCTCAATATTTTTCTTTTATGAAACAAGACACACATACCAACTACCGTCAAAGAGAAAACTCTCCTCCCCACAATGCTGCCAAGGGGCCGTCTGAAATGGATATTTGAAATCTCTGGGGAACAAGCACAATAACAACAAAAAATGCCTATGTCCTTTTACCCTGTATCTGTATTTGTGATCCTGGGCCAAAGCATATGTGCTCAATAACAAGAGTGTAAGGAAACATATGTTAAATAACTCACTACAGCCCAACTCGGATCAAAAGCAGAGCAAGCCTTTCCATGCTATTCCTAGACACAAAGGGAGCAGGCTTCCTTTGCACTTAGCAGACTTTGTACAGCTAGTTAGCATATGAAGAGGCCCTATGTCTGTATCCACTTTTCAGAAACAAAAGCAGTCTGTCATCAATATTAATATGGCTTACATACCAACGGTTTCTAATTAACCTATCACCAGTAGTTTTGACCACAAGTGCTTTTTCCTTCTTAGCCTCAGGAACCTAGGGAAGGACTACCTCTAGACTTCTTAGTCATGGCCAATGATGCCTTTTAAGGGGCTTTATAAAAAAAGTATGGATTTGAATATCAACTTAGGAGCTTTGTGAACTTAGGCTAGTAATTTAACTTCTCTCACTCCCTATACACTTATTTCCATAGAAGAGGCAAAAAGCTACCTCACAAGAGCACCGGGAACATGAGATTAAATAATATGCGGAAAGTGCTTGTCACTGAGATGGGCTCAGAGGAAAAGTAACCAACCACATATTGACAACTAGGCGATAGATGTTCACTAATATCTAAGCTATGATGAATATTCTGGATCAACAAACATAACCAACAGTAGAGAGACTTCTTAATTTTTATTTGCCACTCTATTCAAAATAACCATCGACCCCTTGATTCTCTATCTCCTCACCCCACTTTATTATTTTAGCATGTATCATTCCCTGGCACTTTACATTATGTGGAGTTTATTCTCTGTATGCACGCTCTATAATGTAAACTTGGTTAAGCTCACTGCTCTATCCCCAGTGCCCTTACTAATGCCTAGCAAAAAGGAGGTCCTCAATAAGTATTTTCAGGATGTTAGAGAAATATAAGTCCAAAAATGTAGGGGGTTATAAACTTTTATATTTGGTTTTGGAAGGGAGCTGTATTTTCTTAAAAGGATTTTAAATATTGTAGGTTGCTCATCATCTGTAACAAGATTATCATCTATTTAGGCAACAAATATTTACTAGGGAGCATATTCTACAAAGCTGCCAGCTAGGTCCTGAGGAGGAGGTAATGATTAATCAGATTCTGGCATTAAAAAGGTACTAGAAGAATATAGTTCATACACACTGGGGCGCATCAATGCACAATAATTCCCCCTTCGTTGGGAACTGCCCCTCTCCCTTCTTCCGCATGGTGATAGCAAATACAGCCATGTTGGTAAAATGTAAAGACCAGTCTGCCGTGAGAGGAAAGGAAGGAGCAGATGTGCAGAGCAGCAGCGAGACTGAGAACTCCAGGACTCCCTATGGTGTCATAAGCTCTGACTCCCAACTGTTACCAAACCTCTAGATGATATAAGTACCAACATTTAAAAAAAATAATTAGGAAATACATATGAAGAATATGTATTAAAGTAGTTACTTTTCTAAGGAAATCTATCCTGAAGCAATAAACAGAAATCTAAATATACCTTAAAATTATAAGATGTTTATCATGGTAGTTAAAAAAAAACTGATCATTTTATATAGAATAATTTAAGTGTGCGTATGTGTATGTATACATATATGTAGTATATGTTTTGTGCATGTACATATGGAGAGAGGAATGTAGAAGTAGATGTCAATATAGATCAAAGGAAATACAGCTGAATTTTTGTAATGATTATTCTTAGACTATGAAAATAAAATAATTTTTATTTTATTGTTGGAATCTTTTTGTACTTTTCTGATTCTCTATAATGCATAATTATTATTTTACAGATGAAATTCTGTATGTCACTGTAAAATATTACTCAAAGGTATCCAATAAGTTCTTCTGTTTTTAAACAACTGAATAGCAACTGCTTCAAAGACCACCAGGAACAAATTGGTCACTGAACAAGTTGGCTTATTACTCATTGCAACAGAAAGAATACACACTATGAAGAATGGATGGGTGGCTCAGTAAGAGGGTATTGCAAAGGGCTTTTATAGGAGTTGGGCATGTGTCACATGACTTCAGGCAATCTGAAGGGAGGGTTCAAAGAAGCAGGGCTTCATTCTGGACTGCATGCTGTTAAGAAGTGGAGGTAATTCTATGTTTCAGTATCCTAATAAATCTCACCTAGAATGCAGGAGGAATAAAGCAGTGCTACCATTATAACTGAAAAAATAAAGAAGCAGAAGTCAATCATAAGAAGGTCATTTTTGTGTTCTAGACAATTTTTATGGTTTTTGTTTGTGTTAGGACATGATTACGAGTGGTCTTGTCCTGATCCATCACCAAAGCCTAACTGATAGTAATAGGATAGTTCCAGAATATTAAGGAATATACGTGTTGTTAGAAATAGTGATGAAAAAGCAGTGTGATCAGTGTTATCTCTAATAACAAACATAACACAAACTTGATAAGGTTATTTTATGGATTAAATTATAAATGTGAGCATAAACTTCCAAAAAGTGTTAATATGTTGCTAACATCTTCACTATTATTTTCATCTATATCAATCACTTCTAGGATATAATGATCAATATCATTTTTTCAGTTTACCAAGATGGTCCAAGATAATGGAAATTAAGACCCACATCTTAGAAATGGACACATACTAAAAATTCAGATAACAAAATATATATTTCTTCCAAATTCTAATGTCACTCTTTAAAAATCTATAAGAAAAAAAAATACGGTAACTTGAAAGAAACTTAAAAATTCAAGAAAAAAGTTGGTAAGGGTGAAGTGGCATAATATGGGCAACTAACTTGCAATGGTTCAGCCCAAACAAATCAAAACAATGAAAGAAAGCAAATACCAAAAAACCATTAACATTCGGGATCTATATGATATTAAAAAGATAATATTTTTTAAGTGTATAGACACAGAACTCTTGATATTTTCTCTATTCTCATGGGCCCTCTTGAACTTTGAAGACCACTTCCCTAAATGGACCTATACAGAGGTTAGAATTCTAGAAGTGTGTGCAAGATGCTTCTCAAAGACTAGGAAGTACTCATCTTGAAGCAAACATTGCTTAGTTTGAGGCTTGCCCTTATTGCTATGAAATTCTAAATTCTTATGTGACTTAAACTCTGTATAAGGCATGGGAGGCCTCTGTATACTGCTCCAAAAAACAACAGTAGAGTGTGCCTCATGAGCAATCTCACAGGCAGGACAAGGCACCATTTCTTATACAGGAATCCCATCTAGTAGACACTCTCCTGTCCCAAATCCATGCTTATCCTCCTATAGAAGGGTGGCCGTTACTTTAACAAGGCAAAGAAATTAAACAGCTTATAGTAAAGGAGTAAGAAGAAGGGTGAGTTATATAGAATAAAAATTAAGAGCAAATTCAGAGAAATCAACTCCTCTGAAATGTTTTGTTTTTAATTAGTACGTGCACATAGTGGGCTATGTTACAAAAAAAACAACCAAGCAACAACAAACACTCTCCCCGCCCCCAACCCTCCAGTCCTTTCCTAGAGACAATCATTGTTTTCTATACACATGCAAACAAACACATAAGTTGTCATTTAAAAATGTAGACACTGTTCAATACCTTGCTTTGTCTCACTGAACAATATTCACTCACTAATTCAATTATTTATTGAGCAACTATGAAGTAGCAAGCACTGTTCTAGGAGGTACTAAATAAGTGATCAAAATGGACAAAATTCTTGACCTCATGAAGTTGATATTGCAGTTATCTATTCCATATCATCAGATAAACAACACCTCATTTTTTCAATGGGAGTATATTCGCCTCAATGTAAGTATATGCTACAATTTCTTTAACCAGTTCCTATTGATGGGTATCTAGTTTGTTTTCCAGTCAATACATTTTTTTTTAAATAAGCACTGACCTTACAGCATCCTCTTCTTTTATAAACAAATATCTTAGCCAAATTCCAAACAGCTATTTAAAACACCTTAATCTATGTTAACATTGTATTTTGAAACTATTTCATTCAATGACTTCTTTTCACTTACCAGTATCTACAAAACCATATCTGAGAAGATGCTCATTCTAGAATTGTTTAAGTTAAGATTCCAATTGATTATTTCTAAAAGCTTAGCAGAATGTGTTTTAGATTTTAAGAGCCTATGAAGAAAATAAATTCCAGTCAATACATTTTTTTTCCCTTGTAACTGTTAGGTGTGGTGCTAATTCTTCCAGCTGGTTTTCAGGCAGTTTTCAAATTAACCTTGAAGTTTCTCTACCCTGTAAAAGAGTAATTGCTTTGCCAAGAGAAACAAAACTCTTGCTGAACAAGTCAGAATTCACTAAGTTCTTATCATTTCAAATGTACAGGTTCTAGTTTGTGTGTGTGGATGCACACACACGCACACACATGCACACAGGCACACATGCAAGAACATGAGTGTGCATACAAACTCTTTAAGCTAAGAGTTGTAGAGAGTCCATGATGCACTGTAGCCCAAGGAGTAATGCTGAACCATACTAATCCAGGTATTACAACACAAAAACAAACACAATACAGTAGTCTATACTGACTTATAAAACAAACGAACCCCAAAAACCCCAATAGTAATATCTTTTGAGCACTACGTGTGCCAGGCTCTGTGCTGTTTTAAGTACATCTTCTAATTTAGTGGCAGAACAACCCACATTTACAGATGTGAAAAGAGAGGTTTAGGTATTTTGCTATGTTCATTTAGCCCCTATGTGATAGAATTGGACATAAGTGCAACACAAAGCCTCTGCTTTAAAATCTATAACTGGTAATGGTACTGTGCTCTTTCAACTACCAAATACATCTAATAATAACTGTTTATAAATCACACACTAGGAATTTTATATTCATTATTGTATAATATACTATGGAGGATTTATATAGGATAACTCACAAATTTTGTAAATATGGCATCCAAGATTCAACCTAAATCTATCTGACTCCACAGTTAGGGGCATGAGCTCAGGAGTGATGCTGCTTAGGTTCAAATCCCAGCACAATCATATAGTTGCTGTGGATGCTGCACAATTAATATCTCTATGCTTCTGTTTATCTGTTAACTAAGGATTCTTGATTACTGTATGTATCGAAGAGCATAACATGTATAAAGAGCTGAGAACAGTGTCTGACCCACGCTTGGACACTCCATATAACTCACTGCTATGGTTATACTGCCCATATTCATTCTTAATAGAGCTACAATCATACATGTTTTACCCACATACAAACCACCATTGGACCACTTTAGGGCAAAGTCTGTGGTTGGGACACACCACATGTTGTAGAAAAGACCAGCTATGAAGTTTCATTATCAGGTGAGAATCAAGGACGAAACTCAACCAAGGAGTAAGGAGAGCAACTGAGGAACTCCCAAATACCTATCGAAGAGCTCCAAGCAAATGTCTCTTATAACCCCCAAACCCAGACTAGAATCTACACAGCCCACTGATGTGTTCAGCTTTGGTCTGGAGTAAGAAACTGCTCAATGCAGCCAGTTGCAGTCATCAAGAGTTGCACCTCCTTTGAGTGGCCCCGGAAGCCATGGAAACTAGAGCCAAGGGTTATTTGGAGCATCCCAGGTGAAATGGGGACCTCAGAGCAACCTTTTTCTCAAAGAGGAAGAATCCCAATAGCAGAGGAGAGGTGGAAGCTGACCAACAGCAAGCCAAGGAAGTCTGGGGTGCCCCACCATACTTCTTTCTGTGTTGGGTACCTCCAGAGTCTCGGGTGGGGAAGAAAAGGGGCTCTACAATGGGGCCCTGCACAAAAGGGCCTCCTCCTTTTTGGACTGTCTCCATTTTCTCCAGCTGAGCTCAGTTTTATGCAAACAACACTCTTAAAGAAGCTCAAAATACTGGCTACTGGGGGTGGGGAAGAGAGGAGCAAGCCAACAATTCATTAAGTGGCAGCGGGCCAGTGAAGTAGGGACGGCGGGAACGGGAGGCAGCGAGGGGGAAGGTACCCTGGCTTTTAACCCACTGGAAGCAAAGGAAAGCATCCTCTCACGGACCCCACCCTAAGCAGCACAAGCCTGGAGGAGACTGGCCGCTCCAGTCTCCTTCCACCTGACCCCACGCCGCAGCCAAGGCTGTCGCTGCGTGCCGGCCTTGCCGCTCAGCGCTGCGGGCGGAGATGCCTAGAAAACATGGCTGGCTGGAGCATCCGCGATGCGCGCGCGACACGCGGGAGCGTTTCGGGGAGGGATGCAACCAGCTGCTGCAGGCGGGGAGAGGTCGGAGGTGAGGAACTTGAACGTCTGGGCTGGAGGCGAGAGCAGCACATCCCAGCTGCTCCCGGCGTGGCTCCTTCCTTCCTTCCTTCCTTCTCTTTCCTCTTCATTTCTGTCCCCTCTTCCCCTCTTTCTCATTCCTGCCCAGCCTCTTTCCTGCCTCCCTGACCCACGCCCCTCCCCTCCTCTTGCTGTCACTTCCAAGTCCAAGGACAAAACCCACCCGCACACGCCGTTACCTGCGAACCCCTGAGCGGCCGCGAGGTCCGCCTCGGTCACTGCCGGAGCCCAGGCGCTCACTCAGCCGCCGCCCGCCTCATCCCCGCGAGTCTGAACGGCCCCGGCGGCAGCTGCTCCTTTTATGAGGCCCGCAACCGAGGCACTGCCCGCGCGTCCCTAGCCAGCTCGCTCTGGCGGCAGCAGCGTCAATGCGTGCTATTCACACTCGGGGGCCAGTGCCGGGTCCCCCGGGAGTGCGCGGCCTCCCACCCACCCCCATCCACACGGTCTGGATGGGGATGGAGGGATAAACATGGTTTTCAGGGCACCTAGCAGCGGAGAGGGGTCACGTGGTCTCAGTCCAGGGTAGCCAGGAAATGTGGGCCCACTTAAAGTTGTTACACCCTTGGAAATAAATGTTGAGAGGTGTGGGTCAAACAGGACAATTCTATTTACCTTAAAATATAGCAGGAATAAAGCTGAACCTTGCATCATCATCTTATAATAATTATTAAGTGGCACCTGCCATTTTATTAAGTACTTATTATAAGCCAAAAATATTCTCTCTTGGTGCAGACCACTTTGAAAGCACTGTGCTGGTATTCCAGTCTACCACTTCCACTCTGGTTAATACAAATACAATCATATCTTCACTCTTCTGGAAACTTATATTGGCTTCAATTCATGAAACACAAGCTAACCATCTTAGCTTAACATTCAAGATCCCTTAAAAATCTATCTTGGTGCTGCTCGCCAGCCCCCAAACAAATGCATCTCTGCCTCATGCAACCCTAGAAAGGGGTAACTATCTTCCCTCTGAACAATGAGAAAGATGGGTTGAGAGAGATTAAATAATGGGCAAAGGTTACTCAGCTAAGTTCTTGGAACAATGTTCTAGTCAGTCCATAGTCAAAGTCCTGGATCTTAGTCTCCTCATGCTACTGCTCTTTGTAAACGTGAAGCCCAAGAGAGCATGCTTTTTGAATTTTGGAAGATATTTCACCTCTTCTTTGGCAAAGAACCCCCTTCCACCACCCCAGATGGACTCCCTGGGCCAAGAAAAAAAATTTTCAGAGAACCCCTTTGAATCTGTCACCACAGGCCAGCTCATCCTTCTGATTTGTACAGAATTCAATTGTAATTTCAGGTGGACCATGGCAATGAATGGGCATTCGTGGGAAATAATCGATTTGACTATGTTGGGATTGGCCCCAGGCATGCTCACATCACTGCCTAGGACAACAAATCATCTACCAAGGTGGAAGCTTAGAAGCAATTATTTGATATACTTTATATAATGTTAAAATGATTTTTCCATGTGAATTATAGAATTAGAGGACAATAAAATCCACAATATAAGTCTGAAGCAGGCCTTCCCTCCAGGGTGTGGAAATGCATTAGCAAATGAGCAAGTCATATCGCTTTCGATAGTGTCTTCTTTTTTTTTTCTTAAGCAGCCACAGGGGAAGGATTTGACATGAGGGGTTCCCCAAAGCCAAGCTAGTACAATTTCCGTAAGTGGAGCTCAACAGAGGACTAGATAAGCCTAATTCTGATAAGATGCAAAAAAAGAATATCTAAGTTAGTAACTCCAAAGGAGGGGGCAGGGCTGAGATACTCCCATTGAAGTGAAAGTGATTTTTCAATTCTGAATAATTATGTTAGGGCATTCAGTGTTTGGAATGAAGTGTCTGTAGTACATGTACAGGGTATTCTTGCTAAGAGGGTTCTCACAGGCTGAGTGTTGGGTGGCAGGAAGTTTGTTACAGAAGCTCTGAAGCACCTACCTCTTCATGAAGAGGACTGGAATACAGCCTGCCTAGGTAACAAAGGGTGGGGAGGTGGTGTGTATGTGAGTGTGAGTGTCTATTTCCCATTACTACTACTAACTATGCCAAGCCCTATAAACTTCAAGGGGGTAGGGAAAGAAGAATTAAAAGCAAAGCGAAACAAAAAAGTCACTTTACAAGATTCTAAAAAATGGCATTTAGAGGAAGAAATATTTGAACCCACATCCTAAAGAAGCTTGCGTCTAACACAGGGGTGTAACAGTAGCTTATCCTTTGAAGCAGCCGCAAAATTCCTAACAACGCTCGGATTCTGAGCTACACAATTTTTGTTTCATTTACACTTGCAGATTTTCTTAGAAGCCCTCTCAGTGCTGTTTCTGGTAAATGCCATTAGCAACAAGAAAATTCTATTCGATGTTAGGACCATGATGTTAGGGCTTGGTGGTGATGTCACCAACCTTTTGTCTACCTCTACTGATATAGAGAGGGCCCATATTGAAATGGGCTTCTTTGGAGCCACTCTAGCCACTCAAGCCTTTCCTGGTCTCTAAAATGGGAAGGCCTTATGAAAACTGAAATTTGCATTTGTCTGTCGGGGGTAGTTTAGCAAATTTAACTTAATTCTGTAGTCAATCCTGACCCTTCAACCTAGCTCAAGCAGATGTATGTGTTATGCCTCGGTAAAGATTATAAAATGAATTCTAAGTTTTGTGTACTATTCTGACTAATTTATAGTTCTTATTCACAGATGGTAAATGTAAAATTTCTTAGGGAGGGGAAATTTAAAAATTTCTTGTATATCCTCATACAACTTGGGGTTTTTGCTCATCCTTTCTGATGCAATGAAACATCTCATGTATGTTTAGTCCCCACCCCAAACATACATAGCTGTCCTTAACATTCAACTGGAGAAGGGAAGGGAAGGGAAAGAAAGAGAAGGGAAGGGAAAATGCTTTATATTTCACTCAATTGTATTATCACCATTCTATCTCAAATAATAACATTGTGGGTTTTTTCTGAGCTCCTAAAAATGGATGGAAAAAGTAAGTCCGATTTACTCTATCAGCTATACATGATATAACAATATTAAGTCATACATTTGGAGTTTGAGTAACTAGGTGTGGCTTGTAGATTAAACCCAACTGGCCACCCCAGAACTTACTTTCTCTGTGGTAGGTATGAGTCTTGTCCTACATTTTGGTGTTTGGTGCTTATTTTTTTAGTGCAAACATCATGGTCCTAACATCGAATAGAATTATTTCAGTTTGGCTTTAATTTTTTTCTTAAAATATAATATCCTTTCCCTTTTATTCCTTCAACTCAAATGAATACTGGACACTGGACATGCAAGAGGGGACAGATAAAAGGCCCTGCCCTCATGCAGTTGTATACCTGTACCTAACTAGAATCCTAACATCGGTATTCGAATGTATACAGAGGTGACCCACAATTACTAACCCTAATCATAGGGTAATATAACAAGAAATTCCAATGAATAACTAAGCCTATGAAAGTTTTCTTTGGTTTTAGGATATACTATGTGTTTTTTCTACTGACTTTCGAAACAGTCTTTAATATGAATAAGGCTACAAACTGACAGTGATGATCAGTCTTTGGACCTTGGTCTTGGAGTCGAGGTGGACATCTCCAGTCTAGCCTCAGCTTTCTGACCTTGGACAAATTACTGAATTCTACTAATCCTTGGTTTCATCATTTATATTTTTTAATGAGGATAATAAAAATTCTTCCCTTGAGGTAATGTTATAAAGTTAAATGAGATAATATAGGGAAATTATTTGGCCTGGATCAATGTTTCCCAACCTTTATTTCATTATCAATCCCACTAATAAGCTTTTTAACATTTCTTTTTCCCTCATCAACCCCCACCCCATCTTCCCATGAAATTTTAGTACTATAGATATCCCGCATGACTATTTAGGTATTGTATGCCTATCTGTAGCTATACATAAAAATAGTAAGATTTTTTCACACCTACTGGAAGCACCAACATTTGCCCCCTTAGGGGTAATATCACTCCCCATTGAGAAAGCATGGCCTAGAGTCTGGCACATAGTGCTTGCTAAATCTTAGCAAATACAATAGTTGTAATAGAAAACATAAATAGAAGACCTGATGTCCCTAGACTGGAGAAGGGTTTAAAGTTTGCTAAAAAGATGACAAGAAGCACATCAGCTCTGACACCCAGGAAGCCAAAGCCTGAATCCAACAGCACAGCAGGCAACATCTGGAGGCTGGGAATGAGCCTGAATCAGGAAGACCTGCTGGCTGATGGGAGAAAGTCAAAACCCAAAGCAGCAGGGTAGCTGGACGAAGAGTGATAATAACTCTTAGTCAGCTAAGGCTCCCTGTCACTTGCACATACAAAGAAGAACCAAGATAACACCACAGTGCTCCAGGACAGGCACATTCCATTCTTGCCTGAAAAGTTCTCTTTCCGTTTCTCTGTCCATCCAAGTGCACTATCAGAGCCCCTTCCATCAAGCCCACTAAAAGTCCCACTTCCTCCATGAAGTTTTTTCTAGTACAAAGTCTTTGCCAGCCCTCAGTTATCAGATAACCCTATGCTGATGGACATTTTACAAAATAACTAACTATAGCTGTTCCTCAAAAATGTTGAGATCATGTAAAACAAGGAAAGACTGAGAAAATATCCCAGATTGGAGGAGACATGACAACTAAACACAATGTGGAATTTTAGATTGGATATTGAAACAGAAGAAGGACAATAATGGGAAAAAATGGCGAAATTCTAATAGTCTTTAGTTAACAGTGTTGTGCCAATATTAATTTTGTAGTTTTGATCATTATACCGTGGTTATGTAAGATGTTAATATCAGGGGAAGCTGGGTAAAGGATATCGGAACTCTCCATGCTATTTTTCTAACTTTTCTCCAACTCTAAATTATTTCAAAATGAAGTTAAGAAAAATAAAAAACATGGTGATTTTCTCATTTATTCTTTCAACAAGTATATCCTGAGGGTCTATCCCAAGCAGGTCCTTTGGGAAGCTTGGGAATCAGTAATGAACCAAATAAGACAATAATATCTAACATTATGGATATTGTTACATTCTAGTGATTTTGTCTCTTCTCAGATTAGCTATGGGGTAATACCTATGGGCCTTATTTTGTCTACTGCAATGCCACATTTATGTCTCCACGGCAGGAGTGTAAATTGCTTATAACCAGGGTATGATTATTGTTCTCTGCCACCCCAGGGAATGGATGTATTGCCTGGCATGTAATCCTAAAACAGTGCTTGCTACAGAGTAAATATTTGATGGGTGAGAGACAGTATCATTTTTATGAAATATGAAAGCCCTTGGTACAGAGCCTGGCAGAAAGTATGTGTTCAATTAACATATTTTATGCCTAGAATATAAGAATGATCGGCTGTTGGTCTATTTAGACCCTCAAATGTTAAAATTTTATGACGTGTCATAGTTATTTGACAAATAAGCATGTATGTGTGATTTGTGTGTGTGTATGTAAGAGGGAGTATGTGTAAGAGAATGTTAGTTAACAAATTCACTTTGGAGATAAAGGTAAAGAAGAATAGAGACCTGAACTAATATATCCTAATGGACCTTAAAATTTACTTCGAAAAACAAATTAAGTTGGTATTTAAAAGATTTCAACAACTTGCTTCAAAGAACAAGAATGATAATCAAAAGAGAAAGACAAAGAATTCCCTGTCATACATTACCAGAATTTACTGCCTCACACATAAATTAAAACAAACAAAAAAACTTGTCATATGGTTCTAAAAATGCAGCATGCTTTTATAAATCAGAGTGGAATTACAGTTTCCTGGCAAAGACCTCCCTGTCTCCATACCTGAATAACCTGATACATTTAATCAACATATGCAATGACATCTCTAAATTCAGGATCAGTTCTGTCATGTATTTCATAAACCCAGTCCCCTTCCAGGGTTCACTCTATTCGTGAATATTACCTCCATCCATCCCATTCTATGAGTCAGAACTTGTGTAATCATCCTAGATAACCTCTTAGGTGCATCTCTAAGTTCTGACAAATTTTCTACCTAAATATATTTCACATCCATGCACTACTATCTCTACTGCCAATTTTCTCATCCACCACAATCTTTAGCCAGGACAACTGTAATAGCTTCTAAACTGGCTTCCTTACCTATAATTCATTCTGCTCACAGTAGGCAGAGGTGTTAAAAAAAGGGGGGGGGGGAGGGGGGGAATAAATATGATTACATTATTCATCGGTTTAAGTCTCCAAAGAACAAAATCTTAATTTGACTTAAAAAGACATATGTGGTCTGGTCCCTTCCAACCTCTTCGGCATCATCTCTCAGCACATGATTACCAGCTATTTCTGCTCTACCCCTACCAGCTTTCATTCAAAATATGCTCTGACCACCGAGGAGAGGCTCTCTATCTATCACTACCCACACTCTACCTACTTATCCATTGTATCTCAGCTTGAACAGCACTATCTCAGAAAAGCCTGCAAACAATCCCCCAGACTCAGTGAGCTGGTGACTTCCAAGATAGCACCTTAATAGTGCCCATTTCCTGGTATACAGACTCTTTTGTATTTTATAGCCACAGTGTACCAGAGTTGATCTGTGTGACCAATAGAAGGTAGGAGAAGTGACAGTATATGTCACTTACAAGGTTAGGTTATAAAACACTAACACTTTCATCTTGGTAATGTGCACAGTTTCTATCTCTTTCTTGGGCTATTTGTTTTGGTGGTGGTGGTGATGGGGAAGCCAACTTTCATGCGTGAGTAGCCCAGAAATGAAGCCTCTTGCCATAACCACGTAAGTGATCTTGAAAGAACACTCTTAGGTACAGTCAAGCTGTCAGTATACAGCCACAAAGAGATCTGGCAGGCCATCAACACTCAATGTTTAATCAAAGCTAGTGATAGATTTTATTTTTTCCTTGTACCATTCTCTCTGTTACTTCCCCAAATTTAGGTCTTCTGGTTAAAGAAAGCTCATATTTCACCTGCAAGATGCACAAGGATCTAGCCAGTGCTTACAATGGATTAACCATAGTGGCTATGGTTGCTCAGCCTTGCTTTAATATACATTTTCAACTGGGGTGCTTGTTTGAAAAAAAAGAAAAAAAGCAGATTTAGGACCCCATCAAGATCAATTTAGTCAGAATTTCCAGAAAAGTAGCCTAGAAACGCACATTTTTAGCCAGTAACCCATGAAATGGACTATAATACCAGGTATAAAAGCTCTAAGTGACTTAAAATCACTTCTACTATAATGGGCTATGATCTCACAAATGCACATATTTGCTCTAATGCAAATGACAGAAAATTGAGAACAATGAACCTTCTACAGCAAAAAATTTTAGGAACTTCATTCTCAAGCACTATTATACTACTCTTCTAAATCAGGCTTCTCACAAAGCAACCGAAAGGATAGAATTATACACTCACATTGCATACTAGACGGTTCAAGTCCTTTTCATAATAGGTGGAGGTAAAAAAAAAAAGTCTTACGACAATGAAAATAACAGTACCCTTCTTGGAGTTCGCTTTCCTTAATGAACTTCCAAATAAGGAACCAATTTTAATAGCTCCTTGAGAATATCTTCTTCATGTGACCAGTTGAAGGAAGTTACAAGAAAGTTTTGTTATGTCATTTGTCACTATAAAAACAGTGATCCAAAGCAGAGGACTCAATCATCTTTTTCTTAGCCACTCTTTCTTATCCTATCTGGGTCAGAAGCTGTTTCTGACCCCAACTATCAAACTACTTTTAAACAAACCTACCTAAAAATTGGACATGTCTATGTGATTGGGTGATTCTTCAATATTTTCAGTTTTCAAAATACAAATGATCTATATGAAAATATTCGTTTGCATACTACTTTAATTTTTTTAAATTACTTTCATTTTTTTTCATTTATTCTCTCTTGAAATATCTCTAATAGTCTTCTGGCACTTACTTAGTGTATGCCAGGTGTTACACTATATAATTTCATCCATTATTTATTTTAATCTCCCCAAAACCCTTACCAAGAAGAGGTTCAGAGAGGCTACAAAACTTGTCTTAGTTCACATGGCTCATGGGTGATGAACAAGCATTTAAAACAAATCTGAATAATCCCACAATCCCACTTCTGGGTATATATGCAAAGAATATCAAATCAGTATCTCAGAGAGATGTCTGTACTCATTCTTATGTTCACTGCAGCATTATTCTCAATAGCTAAGATGTGGAAATAACCTAAGTGCATATTCAAGAATGAATGGATAAAGAAAATGTGAAAATATATACATATATAATGTATAAGATGTATGTATATATTATATTATGTAATTATTATATAAATATTATTCGGTCATCAAAAAAACAAGGAAACACTCTCATTTGTGACAAACATGGATAAACCAGAAGACATTATGCTAAGCAAAACAAGCCAGACGCAGAAAGATAAATATTGTATGACCATTTCTATGTGAATCTAAAAAAAAGGAACTCACAGAACCAGAGAGCAGAATGGTGGTTGCTAGGGGTTGCAGGGTGGAGAAAATGGGGAGATGCTGGTCAAGGGTACAAACTTTAAGATATAAAATGAATAAGTCTGGGGATCTAATGTATAGCAAGGTGATGATAGTTAACAATACAGTATTATTACTTGAAATTTGTAAAAGAGTAGATTTTTTTTTAAGTATTCTAACCACATACAAAAAGAGTAATTGTGTGAGGTGATAGCTATGTTAATTAACTTGATTGTGGTAATCATTTCATAATTGTATATTACATCATCACATTATATACCTTAAATATATCATTTTTCTTTGTCAATTATTTCTTAATAAAGCTGGGAAAAATTAAAACAATTCTGACTTCAAAGCTTGTTTTCTTGGCAATACACGAAACTATAAAATAAAAATAGCTAATATTGTCCCATAAAATAAAAATTAATAGCCCCATAAAATAAATAATTAATATTGTCCCACACAGGGGATTCCCTGGCACATATCAGTGCTGATTTTCTATTGCTTCAGAGAAAGTGACACAACACTGCTGTTAAATCCATCACTTAAAACTGTCCATTAGAATGGCGCAACAAAAAATGGAGGCCTATTCTTATTCTATCCTTTAATAAAGAGAAACTACAAATGCTGGACCAAATTCTAAAGACAGGTTTGGATTCTGAAAAAGCCATCCACCTGCAATTAATTTAACAGAGTTAGAGGAAATGTGAGCTGTTTCTTATCCCATTGTGTTACCAGATACGAAAAGATGGACTCTACGATGGAAAAAGCAAAGCCACCAAGTATAAAGCCATAATGCTGAGGTTTTCCCACATGGGAGTGTTTCCTGCTGTAGTGCCCACGAAAGAGCATAAGAGATATGTGGCCCATCTCCAAACATTTGGGAAGTCTGGGATGAATGCTCTTTGGTGATTTAATCCAGGTAGGAACTGCTAAAGTTGCTGATTTGAGCATCATTGAAGGTGATCCATGGAGATAAATCAGTACAAATTCAGTCCACTTTTTGAAAATGTTCATGCCAGTACATACGTCCTTCAGTAATTCTTATCAACGCAACACAACCAGTATGGCAGATATATACAGAAAGATAAAAACAAGCTGTTCAGGGCATTTAAATGTTAGCCCTAGTGCTTTTCCTACTTCTTTAATGGATTCTGTAACTGGGAGTTATATTAAGCCTTTAAAACAACTCCAAGTAGAAAAAATTTGTATAAATCTTCAAACACAAAGTATAACAATGATATTTTTTCGTCAATAACTCTTCCCTATTTGGCAGAGATTTGAGTTATAGAGATTATTTTATCAAAGTATTTTGAGAGCTTCTTTCCCTTCACAATTGTGCCGGCTCCCAGTTAGACTATCTATGGCTGGGGCAAATGAAAAATCAGAACTGTAGGTGGACTAAGGTAGAGGATACTAGCAAAGACTTGAGCCTTAAAAAGCAATCCGTAAATTCAAAAAAAAAAATTCAAAAAGTTCCACTTCACACAGTTTTACAAAGAAAGAAACCATGACACAGAAAAAATCCAAACTCAAGATGCAAAATTCAAAGATGTGCTTGGCTTGAGGTCAAAAGACTCTGAGATGTTCAGGAACAAGCTCTGAGTGCACTATTAACCCCTGAAATCACAGGTGAAATCGGGAATAAGGTCTCATGGGCACTATTGCTAGCTGGAGAGGGTTGATGGATTTTATCCTATAATAAAAGACACCTGACAGTCCCCATAAAGATTAAAAATTAAGTTTCAATTTGCTCTAGAAAAGACCCAGATTCATAGGATAGTCAACTTGACAGGGACTTTAGACATAATTTATATTGCCTTTTTCATTTTACACATGAAAAAACCAAGACACACAAAGGTGATGTTTATTACCATTACTTAAAAAAAAGATAAAATATGAGTTTCCTACTTTTTTAAATCAGGCTACTGCTTTAGAAAACTTTATTAATAAATTTAGACAGACTCAGTCTAAACCATATCTAGGCAGATGTGCCCACCTCAACTCTAAAAAAGCAATTCACATGTATTTAACATATATTTAACACATTTTCTAGAAAATAAAATCATTAAAAAAAACATGTTAAATCAAATCTAAGACAATTATAATTTATGAAGCAGTAAGGCAAAAAAAAAAAAAAACTGCCAATTAAATGACAACATGCCATAATTGTAGAATGCATTTTCAATTTCTAAAATATTTCAGTGTAGAAAATGACGGATCTTAGAATTAATGAAATATGATATTGCGAAAAAGAAATGCCTTGATTTATATGGCTCTTAAAAGAACAGAATGTGGTAAACTTCTTTTTGTGATAATTAACAGGTAAGAAAGAGTTTGTTGAACATGTCATGTATTAAAAGACTTCCTTCTGACAGGTATGAGACCAGCATATATGACTTAAACAAAAGAGTTCCACAAAAGAAAAATACAAAATTATTCATACATACATTCATAAAGTCTCTTACTTTAACACGCAGTGTTGTTTCATCCATCTTTTAAATTAGATTGAGAACTTTTTTTGAACCTAGGTTTCCTGTTTAGGATTCTATAGAATCTTTCTTGATATAAACTAGTAGGCTTATAATTTAAAGTCTATGATTTGCAATTTGGGCTCATTTGAAATGAAGTGATAATGTAAAGATACTTGCAAAGCAATTTTAGTGCTTTAGATTTTTTTATGTCTTCTCTTTATATTTCACTCCTTCCAATATATAATTTAACAACAATTTTTAAGCAACCAACCTTTTAAGTCTTCTTAAAGGATTTAAGTATTCAAGGAAAAACATCTCTTTTTTTTCCCCACTCATATGTCAATGGGTTATGTAATATTTAGTTAAATTACATTATTTTAGTAACAATATAATATGTATAATCAGGTTTGAGAATAAACAACAGATTACTGGAAAGCATGCAACTCACAGTGGGCAGAGAGATGCGCCGATGGACACCAGTTTTTGAGGAGATGCCTACTAATTCTTTCCCCTAGGTAGTCAACCTCCTATGTAGTCTCCTCCTACAATGAATGGGGTTAACCTGATATTGCAGAAATGATGGAGTATGATTTCTGAGGTTAGGTCAGTCATAAAAGACATTACAAATTGCAACTCGATCTCTCTTTGGTCTCTCACTAGAGGGAAGCCAGCTGTCATGTCATGAGGCCACTCAACCAACCCTATGGAGAAGTCCCTGTGGCCTCCTGCCAACAACCAGCATGAGCTAAACAGGCATGCAAGTGACACACCTTGGAGGTGTCTCACCTTGACATCCAGCCCCAATCAAGCCTTTAGAAGTCCATAGCAACTAAGGCTGTCACCTCAACTACAATCTCATGAGAGACCCTGGCTCAGAACCACACAGATAAGCCATTCCCAGATTCCAGGTCTATAGAGACCATACGAAGTAACATACGCTTATTATTGTAAGCCATTAAGTTTGAGAATAATTTGCCACATAGAAGTGATAATTAATACAGCAGTGTGCTGATATGGACAGTCAGCAGGCTATGAGCACCTTTTAGAATGAACAGCAAGTTGGTTACATGGGGGTTCCTTAAGTGAGGTTCTCCGGGTTTCTGGATTATAGGAGGCTACAAAATACCCCTTTATACGTGAGGCTCTTGTCTCCTTTCATAATTCCCCAGTAAGGTACTAAACCAAATATAAGTAAGAAATTAAGATAGTGTGATAACAGCAACAGCAAGCAAGAGTATTCAGTTAAAGATGAATGAGCCATGTACACATATGGAAGTTGGGAATAAAAAAGGACACCAGAAAACCAAACCCATCCTGTACTTGTAGCCTTCGTCATGGAGAACAAGCGCCCACAGCTAGACAGCAACCTCAATGCCCGAAAACAGCTTCCAGCCAAGAACCTCAATCCCATTTGCTTTCCTCTCCTTGCACTGACCGCATCGCACCTCCAAAGGCCTATATCAGGGAGACCCGGCTCTTGGGATTGTCAGGCTCAAAACAGTGGGTCCCTGAAGCCCATATACAGATCTGTTTCATAACAAAACAAAATCAAGGGCAGAAGAAACAAGAAAAAAGTGATCCATAAAACACCTGTATTTCCAAATATCCAGTCCACCTTTGTATGCAAAGAAAATCAACTAGCAGAAACTACTGTTATCCTCTTCAAATTCCAGAGTCAACACACAGCTAAATAAGCCTGTTTTGTGAAATACCAAAAAAGTAGGCTAACGTATTTTATGAGCATATGTCAGGTGAGGCAGGCTTGTAAAACCTCAGAATTCACAGAAGGACAAGGATGGGTTTTGATTGGCAATAACAGAAGTAGGTGCCATGGTTCTCAGGTGTCCTGAATATTCTTTATTTCTTACAATTACCCTATACAGGCAATATTATTGGACCAATTTTACAAAAAAGAAAACACGTCATGAAGATTAAGAATTTACCCCGAATCATAGCTTGACTTCAGTACACCCATTTTTTATGATAGACACTAAAAAAGAGCAATTGAAGTGTGGACACTTCTCTACTTGTCCTCTCCCCTTTGGCTCTGGTCAGAGCAAGGCCATTGGAGCTGCCCACTCTCTGAGATGGTTGTGCGTTCCTTTGAACTATCCACTGACTTCACCAGGTAGAAGGAGGATAGAAAGGTTGCAGGGAGAACTGAGCAGGGAAATCAGAGTTGAGATCCAGTTCATAATTAAGAGCCTGATTTTGGTAAAAAATAAAGATAATTCACCCTTCAATTCCTGGGCCTCTGGGGCTGAAATGAGTATGAGAGCACTAAGGTAGAATCAAGAATTGAATTCAAAACTTAACCTCACCTCTTACTAGTTGTGTGATAATGGGTAAGTCAGATAATGCCAACATTACCAGGTTGTCATAAAAGTTAAATAAGAATGTCTATAAAATAGCTGCAAAAAGCAAGCACCCATTACATAAATGGTACTGATCACTAATATTACTGGTACTTACGTGAATAAATTTTGTAATCATTCCAACCTGGATTTGAATGCAGATTCAGCCACTTAATAGCAGGGTAACTTTGGGTGAGGTACTCCATTTCTCTAAGAATCAACATTTTCATCAGTAAAATGGGGTTGGAAATTGTGACCCCCCCCTCATTGGCTTATCATGAGTCGCTAAAATTCAATACAAATATTGCTAATGAGAAATGCTTACTGAATACTTACTTACGTCAGACCACTATGCCAAGCCTTTATATTCATAATCATTATCATAGTGGTAAGCCTTCATAGTCCTTATCTTCTCACCTACTAAGGTAGGTACTACTGCACAGCACTCGGGAAGTACCTAATGAATGCAGCTTCCAGCAACAGCACATACGATATATAAGCACTCCTGCAACTAGAAGCTGGGCTCCTGGGGAACAAAACACTGGTCCTGACTGGCCAAATGGACCGTCCAAGCTCCTGCATCTACCCTTTTCAATACTTTCTCTCCTACCAAAGCCACCCTAATGACTAGGTCATTAAAAACCGACTAGAATAGAATGCAGGATTGGCAAGTGATTTCATGAATCCTGGACCAGCTCCCCTGCTTTAGAGAAGACTACTAAAATAGATAACAAATCTTTAAGTGTGGGGGGGGGGGGGGAAGGGCAGAACAAATCTATTTTAAAGATTCGTTCCTTCCTTTTACAATCACAATGTGCTTCGCAAAGTGCCCTGATTTTGATACTTCCACTGACATCTCCCTGCATTTGGCCTCCTTCCACATCTAATTCTGATTTTTCTTGTTCTCTGAATATATCTAGCCAAAGCAAAGAGACAATTAGATGGCATAAAAATGAATGAGATTTATTTTTTTTTAAATCCCTTATAAATAACTCCCTGTGGAAATCTTGAAATAACTGTGGACAAGAATTGTCATCCCATTTACAATACTCATATGAAGATAAAAAAAGAAGAAAAAAAAGTGGGCCATGCAATGGCTATTCCTGAATCCCCAAGGAAATTAACAACAGGCACCACCTCCTTTCATGTTCAATAGCAACCAAAAGATTCATTTGCTTAACATTTTGATGGCCTAGCAGTATTCTAACCTGCAGCCAGGGTCTTTAGTAGAGAGACTACTTGTCCAAAATGCTCTTAAATGGCATCACTAATGTTTTATCGTCAGTAAATGCCTGTGAGAGAATAACTTTACTGATCCCTCAATGCCAACCAACTCATCAATGGCAAAGACATAATGTTTCCAAAAGCTTCAGACCAAGTGGGACAACTTAAAGATGAAGATGAGAAAGCAGGTTACATATCCAGAGTACTGGTTCCCCAGAGAACATAAAAGCAATAGACCTCAGTCAAGGCCAACTGAACTACTAAGATATTGTAGAGATTGTCTCGTTCTTCCTAAACCTAGATACTCAGCGACAGGCACTAACACAAACCCACATGCAACCATGCACACAAATACACACGTGTATGCACAAGCAATTCATGAAAGTTACAAATGAGTAAGAGAAAATGTGCACGACTGAAGACACCTTGTCCATTTTTTCTCATTATCAGATACCATGACCTATATCGAATACTGACTAACTCTAGTAGAAAATAAATATTTTTATCCATGGCCTATCATATTCCTTGCTGTTAATCCACAATATGTAGCCACTAGCATGTACAGCACTAATTAGAAAATATGTAGGAACATGCGTGAACAACAAATATTTCTAAAGACTTTAGGAGTAGTTTAAAAAAGAAAAAGCACACAATGGCCATTTGCATTCACGGTTGTTAGGTCAAAGTGTTTGAGCTGATTTAACATTTCAGATCTTCACCTCGCTTGGCTTGACAACATGGTTTAGTCTGGGCAACACTACTCATTAAGAAACATTTATGAAAGAATCTACATGCCCTCCAGGAAGGCATGGCCTCGAAGTGAAAATATGTCATACAACAGATTGAGAGGGAGCCCTTACCAATTATGTGAAGTTACAGGAACTGGAAGAGAAAAGTATCACGACATTTTTACATAGGAAAAAAGCACAAAAAGTAATTTTGGTTGAAAATAGGTACACACGTTACATATCTACATGTCATCTATATGCTCACAGAAGAAAGGCAGGAAGGATATCAACATCGGATCATTAACAAGAGCCAGCGGGATTCGAGGTGATTTTTATTTCTCCCATGTTGCTTATCTGTAATTTATTTCCATAATGAACATGAATGATCTCTGTGATGGTCACATTCACTGCATATGGTAGCAAAGGCAAAGAGTACACAGTTGATACTAAAAACCTAGGAAAATTTATTTTTAAAGTTTCTTAAGGCTTTGGTTAATGTGACATATTAACTCAGATGTCAGCTTCCCCAAGTTAACATTCCTGGACTTTTGTTTGTTTCAGAATGTGGATCATATGCTTGTGCAGAAGAGTTTAGGAATTTAGAAAAAAGCAACCTAAAGTATGACATAGTTTTAATTATCTGTACTTCTCTAAAAGCAGGCAAAATTGACAAGGACTCTGAGATGTCAGAAGAGGCCCAAGATCCTTGAGATTTTTGAAGCCTTTAGTATAAAATGCCCAGAAATTGTTATACAAATTTTGGGTTATCTTTAAATATATTAATTAAAATACTATGAATATATCTAAGTGGCTCTATGTCAACTTTCATTTGGCGATAATATCAAAAGTCTAAATCTGAAGCTGTTCTTGCTTCTTCCACAGTCACCCTGATTCTATAAAAATGTCTGCTTGCCCCTCTCCAAAGAAAATGTCTCTACATAAGAACAGCTACTAATATTAAAAAATAATGTTAAGTGTCCTAATATTAAAAGCATATTTGATGGAAGGCTCTATAATCGCGTCTTTAACTATCTCATCAAATCTAACTGACTGAAGAAGGAAGAGGACGGGAAGCTGCGAGCTTCCCATGCTCTTCACATGCTGCTGTAACACGTCCCACTGGCGTGTTATATTTACATTTAATTTAGGCTGAATGTGACTCTAGCAAATCTCTTTAGCAACTGGATGTTTCCTTCAAAGGGGTGCCAGGATATAAATCCAGAGATCAGCTTCCATATCAACATCAATACAGAAACCATTAAAAGAATCTTTCTAAGGGAAACTATTTACCAGGGAAGGGACAAAACCAGAGGTCAATTATCATGAAAGTGAAAGACTACTGAAGTGCCAAACATCTGCCTAAGACCAACTCGTCATAAATTCTTCCCCCATCCCGGTAAGGGCCAGGCAGTGTTCTGCTGGTCGTGAAGCGGGAATGGCTTCCCTCATCTCATTCCCCCTCTCCTCTCCAGTCCAGATGCCAAACTTCATGGCAATAAAAATAAAATAATTTTTGATTGGGAAGACATGCATTATGTTTCCCTTTTGGTTGTTCACAAGAGCTTAGAGAGGCCTGGTTATATACATCCAAGCATACCTAAGTAATGGCTTGCTATGGTTTCTCAATCCTTAACTGCACTCAAATAAGGGCGCAGAATAAAGTCATTTTTGTGACTTGCCGAGTCAGGGAGCCATCACACATGAGCAGGGAGCTATGACTTGATTACACTCGTGTTCCACTCAGTTTGGTGATTTTTCAGTAGTGTACTGGGGAGTAGGAACTACATAACTCAGGTCTGCTATGAATTCTCTGACTCTGCACCTGTCTAGCGCCTGCTTTGGGCAAAGCTTTGTGCAAGGTGCTATATGTTGGTTCCCAAAGGAGGAGGACTGCTTCCAAGTTTGCTTTGGTATTTTAACCTGACTGAGTATGAAACATAAGTGTTTGGTGTCTTGAAAAGTCTCTGGTAATGCTCCATAAATTTCACTTATAGAATTAGCCAAGCCTTTAAGTAGAAGGAGGCCTGTCCCCTAAGTGTGATTTCCAGGGTTTCTTTATCCTCTCTGCCTCCAAGGTTTCTATGACCTACAGCAATGAGTTAATAATGATGTCCATATGTAATTTTATTATCCATATAGAGCAGCTGACACAAAATGGCAGCCCATGTGCTAAATCCAGCCAGCTGAGAAATTTGTCTGTCTCACACTGTGCTCTCAATTCTTTCAAAATATTAGTTGCCAAGCAACCCAAGTATCCATTAGTGGATGAATGGATAAACAAAATGTTGAATATCCCTACAAAGGACTATTATTCAGCCTAAAACGGAAGGCAATTCTGATACATGTTACAACATGGATGAAACTTGAGAATGTTATGCTAAGTAAAATAAACCAGTTACAAAAAGATAAATATATAATTCCACTTATATGAGATACCTTGAGCAGTAAAATTCATAGAGACAGAAAGTAGAATGGTGGTTGCCAGGGGCTAGAGGGAAGGAGAAAATTGAAAGTTGTATAGTGGGTAGACTTTCAGTCCTGCAAGATAAAAAGAGTTCTGTAAATTGCTGGCAATATAGTATAAATGTATTTCACACTGTTGTACCTTCAGTGTGCATGTAATACAACTGAATCATACACTTAAAAATGATTAATAGGGTAAATTTTATGTTATATGCATTTTAATTCAATTAAAAATACTTAGTTGCCAATATTTAAAAACTGAGAAAAGTCATAGAAAAATAATTCAAATTTCTAGCTTGCCTTAAAAAAATGGAGATGTGACAACGCAGATCCTGCACCACTCCCTGGCACGGATGGCTGGAGAGGAGTGGGACGTTCCAGTTATGTGCTCCAGTTATCTCAAGTCTCTATCATTCCTGTTGTAAGTCTGCATAGCACATTTCATTTATTTATGTCAGGAGTTCCAAATAGGCAGTGTATAAAGTGATTGTGTGAATTATGACTCAGTGCCAGTTTTAGCTAGGGTACCTTATCAATATCCATAACAGCTATGTATACCTAGAAAAAGACACCACATCTTATCAGGACCAGTATATTAGGATTGCCTGATTTATGAACACATGAAGCCTAACACTAGATGGATGGAAGTAAGAGAGCCAGTATGTGCAATTGCTATGACTAAGACCAGTATATTGGGACTCACTAAAGATGAAGAACGCTGAGCTTTTTACAGTTCAATGACACTTGCTCACACTGTAGATATAATTTTTGTTGTCACATAATGAATGATCTCTGATACTTGTGACACTGTTACACAATGGAGCTGTCCCATCCAAATGACCAATAAGATCCTCAAACTAGAGATAGAGAAAACCATGCTGACATCTGCAGACCTCCAGCATGGACCCAGGATATAGAACAGAGTACCAAAGTTAGAACACTAGAGCTCAAGTCTCGAAGCCTGGCTGCAAATATGACGCCTTGTATCTACTCGCGAGCTTACAACCTTTCTGAATCTCTTTCCAGATATAGAAAAATGAGGCCAACGACCACTGGCCACATCCAAAGTTTTCTGGAGGTTCAGATAAAACACGGATATGAAAGGACACATTTATGTGAGCACTTTAAAGAAAAAAAAAAAAAACCTGTGGAAATACCCTAAATGTCCATTAGTGGATGAATGTACTAAAAAAAAAAAAAAAGAAAAAAGAAAAGAAAAAAAAGTAGGAATTACCATAAGATCCAGCCATCTTTCTTCTGAATATTTACCCAAAAAACTTGAAAACATTTGTCTATAAAGATATATGCACCCCTATGTTTACTGCAGCATTATTCACTGTAGCCCAGACATGGAAACAGCTGAAATGCCCACTGAGGGATGATTGGATAAAGAAGATGTGGTCCATATATATGATGGAATATTACTCAGTAGTAAGAAAACATTAATACTGTCAATTGCAACAACATGGATGGATCTTGAGATAATCACAGTAAGCGAAGTAAGTCTGACAGAAACATTTGAGAACCACACAATTTCACTCATATGTGGAATATAAAACTAAAAGCAACAAATAAACAAGACAAACAAACAAACAAAAACTTATAGATACAGACAACAGCTCAGTGGTTAGCAAGGGAAGGGGGAGAAAGGGAAAGAAAAAGGGTAAAGGGGTCAAATATGTATATATGGTGATAGAAGGAGATTTTATTTTGGGCGGTGAATACGCAATGCAATACACAGATGATATATTACAGAATTGTACACTTGAAATCTATATAATTTTATCAACCAATGTCACCCCAATAAAATTAATTTAAAAAAATTTAATGTGGTAAAATACATATATATTGGAATATTATTCAGCCCCCTGAAAGGAAGAAAATTCTGATACCTGCTGCAAAGGATTAACCTTGAAGACATTATGCTAAATGAAATAAGCCTCTACGAAGGACAAATATAATTTCATTTACAAATATAATTCCATTATCTTAAATAAAATTCATAGAGACAGAAAAGAAAATGGTGGTTATCAGCAGCTGGTGGGAGGAAGGAAAAGAGAATTATTGTGTAATGAGCCCATAGTTTCAGCTTGAGAAGATGTAAAAGTAACACAGATTCTGGTCGTTGTTGTGTAACAGTGTGAATGTACTTAGTGTAACTGAATTATACAATTAAAATGATTAAAGTGATAAGCTGTGCTATTTATACTTAACCACAATAAAAATATTTTAAAAATAACTTTCTTCATTTATAGACATGAATATATGTGCATCGTGGAATCAGAAAATGCAGGTAAGCAAAAGGAAGTATAAATCCTAATATACTTCAGAAATAACCAACTCATTATTTTGGTTTATATCACCCCAGGATATTTTCTTTTAGGACCTTTTAAGATTAAAAATATTCAAGAGAACATTATGTGGTGAATACTGACTTTTATACTACTTTTACTAAAATACTCAGCTGGGATACAGCAAGGAGGAACTCGTGGCATTAGAAGAAAATGAGAGGTAATGGTCTCTCTTGACATATAGGTGAGCACCTTTCATCTCTATAATACTTTACTTATTAAGGAATATGTACTTAGCCAGATTAGATTAAAAATATAACAGTGAAAGAAAAACACTATAAATTAGAAATCAAAAGTTATACTAAAAAATAAAGAATACCAAACATTAGAAAATGTCCTCTATCTATAAGACTTATAAACCAGATCAAACACACTGAAATGTTTACCATAAAATTATATAATTTTATGTCTCAAATTTGCTCCAGGATCTGGGGGAGTACACTGGAGTGGATGTACAGATAAAACAAGAGTGGCCAAAAGTTGAAAATTTTTAAAATAGGTGATAGTTATATCTAGATTGATTACACCGCTCTTTCTACTTTTAGGGTGGGGGTTAAAATCAAGTTAACAATAGAAAACAGAATAAGCAATGAATAAGGACTAAACCACTTTTTCCCACTATTTCACTCCATTTCTGGCTGTCTAGTTGTTTGCGGTCTTTTTTAAACTCAATGGTTCAAAATAACAACAACAACAAAAACATGCAAACCAAACTGTCAAATACTGAGTAACAAATTCTATTTTGTCAACTGTATCTGTAGAAAAGTAGGTTTAAATGTTTTTTTAAAATCAGATGCATTTACTAATTTTGTTTCCTTCAAGAGAGCAGACCGAAAGGTCATTTCTTTTTCCAGAGACTTATAAACCAGCTTGCTTTTTAGTGTTTTTCAATAAAATTTTAAACATGAAATATGTTCCAGCAAATGAAAAACCCAAATGCACCTGCACACATTAGGGATTAATTGCTTGGCAAATTCCATTTTAAAAATCACAGTGATTGAAACTAAGGGGAATATTTTTCCTCCTTTACTCAACTGTATGCAAATTATTTCCTACAACTTTCTATCAAGGCAATAAATATACAAAATAGTAATTTTCCTCCAATATTGTATTTTGGAGAATGTAGAAGAAAATACATGCTTTTCAATGGTTTTTAAATCATAAATACACATAATGATGGCCTATCACTCAAAGAAAATTGTCTAGTGTTATTTATAAGAGCATTTGAATGATCTTCAATTGAATCAGTAGCTAAGATTTCAGAAGGCTTAGTAACTAGAACTTTCTACTTCATAAGTTAATAAAATGTACCCTTCAAAAGCAAGTAATGATTAATAGATTATACCATGGGATTACCAAGAAAAAACTATAACCAACTAACTTCTTTAAGTAATTTTTAGGGTTCTTCATTATAAATCATAGGTCAAAAAATACAGCAAAGGGTATTTGGATTTCAAAAGGCATTTGCTTGGGTTTTCTTATATGATATCCTTGACAAGGGAGGATCCACAGGTGACGGGACAATCACACCTAAAGAGTATTGACCAATGGATTGATTGTGAGAGAAGTCATTAATCTCTATATTTGACTTTGTCCTGCTCAGAGATACAAGCATGTTTTAAATGAAAACACAAAGAGCATGCTGATCAAACACAGCTCCAAGACAGTGCTGATAATTTGATACACAAAAGGAGGATTTAAAATCATTTTGTCAGTTTGTACAAATATACCCAACCTCAAGAAAAAAGTAAAAAGTAAAAGTCCTATTCTTTGGGTGAGTAAAAAGGAAAAATATAGCACTTATGCACAAATTTAAAAATAAATAGAAAAAAAAGCGACAGGAAGACATTATTCTTTAATAGAGAAGTAATGTAAAATACAAAGAAGGTATTAATCCTATTTAATTCTGACTGATAAGAATGAGGCAGATCAGACTGGTTTATAATAATAAGTACTTATTCCATGCCAGCACCATCCTCAATACTTTATAAATAATATCTCAGTAAGTCCACCCTACATGGAGAGTACTATTATTATCCAATTTTTATGGATAAGTAAATTAAGTCTCAAAGGGGTTAAGGGATGGTCTACGGTTACATGAATTTAAGTGAGAAGAGCTGGATTTGCTTCCCAGGCTAAAAGAACAGTTAATGAAAACATAAGAGGCTAAGATGAAGAAGCTAAAGGTGTCAGAGGGATAGAAAGAAAGACAATATTGCTACAGTTCATGGTGTGTGTGACAAAATGAGGGAGAGCTGGATATCCAGTTGGGGAGTTATTGCTGATCACAGTGGAAGAGTGAAGACTACAAGATCATAAACATCTATCCTTCAAAGTATTTAAGTAGAGGTAATAGATCACTTGTAAACACAGAGATTGGATTTAGGCATATAAAATTGAACTAAAGACCTGGAGTTTTTTTGATTCTATAAACAGTAGCAGAAGTAGCAGTGGTTGTAGAAATTACCACTTATTAAAAATGTTGTATATACTAGTCTCTGTATCCTTTGTCCTTATAACAATATAGTCCAGTAGGTCTTATTATGTCTATTTTAAGCACAGAAAAATCAAAGGCCCAAAGCAAGTCAGTCAACAGGATCAGGATTCAAGGTCATATGTCTTTAGTTACAAAAACTTATGCCCACTATACTACTTTCCTTCCCAAAGGAGAAACAGATCATAAAAACATTTTATTTGTTCAACAGTTTTAGGAAGGATCAAACTCTGGCCAAAAAACAGATTGTTTCTCCCCTACTTACACAGTTTCCAGAGTTTTAGCCTACCCATGAATTTAATTTAGGCTTGCACCTCCTTTACAAATTAAAACGAACAAACAAACAAAAAAACCCAAAAAACAAAAAACATGTTATGATATATAAAGGCAAAATAAACTATCCTATCTCTATATCCCAATCACATACTCAAAATAATCAATGCAAAATATCCTGGTGTTTATATTCACTCCTTTCATACAAAACTATATAAACACATATACACATAAATCTAAGGGATTTCCATTCATCAAAATAGAGTCAAACTGTACATATTGTATGACATCTCACATGAACACATGAAAATTCTTAATAAAATATTAATAATCAAATCCAACACTAAATAAAAAGGACAATAAATCATGACAAAGTGGGGTTTACCCCAGGAATGCAGATTGGTTTAACATCAAAAAATCAGTATAATTTGCCACAGTAATAAAAGGAAATATATATATAATCTCAACAGACACACAAAAAAAGCATTTGACAAACTCTGACAATGATTTCTGATTAAAAAAAAAAAACTTTGATAACTATAAATAGCAAGTAACTTCTTCAACATGATAAAGGAATCTATGAAAAAAACTACAGCTAACATCATACTTAATGGTGAAAGAGTGAGCAAGACAAAAAAATCTGCTTTTCTCATTTCCATTCAATATCTTCTAGAGATTCTAGCCAGTGCAATAAAGCAAGGAAAGAAAATAAAAGCATCCGGATTGAAAAAGAAAGATGTAAAACTTTTTTGTTTTTATAAGAGGACTTGTATGTTTATGTCACGGGTTGGCAAACTGAAGCAGTTTTTGTAAATTAAGTTTTATTATAACATAGTCACACCTAAATCACTTATGTATTGCCTAGGGCTGCTTTCTTCCAACAATAGGGTAAACTTGAAGAGGTGCCAGAAAGACCACATGGCACACAAACCTAAAATATCTACTATCTGGCTTTTTAAGAAAAAAATGGTTAATTCCTGATCTACAAAGGAAATCTGATAAAATCTGCAATAAAACATTGAGAACTAATAGCAAGTGTAGCAATATTTCAGAATACAAGATCAATATGTGAAAGCCACTTATATTTCCATACACTTAATATTTGTAATCAGAAATTGAAATTTAAAATATCATTTATAACAGCACCAAAATTTTTAAAATACTCAGAGAAAATCTAACTAGAGATATAAACGAACTGCATGAAAGCTATAAAAGTTTACTGAAAGTTAAAAAGATGTTCCCTGTTTACGGTTAATATTTTTTAAATGTCAATTCTCTGCAAATTGATCTATACGTATGTCCACATCTACGTCTATGTCTATATCTATATTCATTGCAGTAGCAATCAAATCCCACCATATTGTTTTGTAGAAATGGACAAACTCTCCCATCAATCAAGTAACAATTAGTTAATAATTGTTACTACTAATCCATTCAACAATAATTTTTACACTTTGTAACATATTGCAGGAAGCTTCCTATTAACTAAGCCCATACCATATAATAAATCTGACTTTCTCTGAATCCTTTCAACACTATATTCTGTGTTAGACAATGCCATACTCAGTTATCTGCTGCTAGGGTTATCCTCCGAATCTTTTTCACACCTGTAAAATGGTGACACTGACATCTGCATTGCAAAGTGCTTGTGAGGACTAAAGGTCATGTATAGTTACCAATGAGATGTTAGCTCTACAAATACTGAGATTTTGTCTAATTTGTGCATCACTGTAACACCAGCACCTAGAATAGTGCTAAGCACATATTAAGTGTTCAACAAAAAGCTACTAAATAAATGAATATGTAAGTAGCCTTTCACATAAAAAGAAGTTTAATTCATGAACATAGCCAATATTCTGTAAGAACTGAGCTGCTTGAAGACAGTAACCCTGGGTGCTCTCTTGGTCCCCTGAAACCATATTTTACTCAGGGCTTCTAACATTAGAAATTAAGGCAAGTATCACAAACAGAGCCAGACTACAGTGAAACAAACAAGACAGAAAGAATCCTGGTACACAAATTTTAAAGATCAAGAAAAATAGTATGCAGTATTTTCATGCACTATTATTAAAAATCAAAATTAATGCAAAGAGTTCATGATGAACAAAATCAGTTTTAAATGAAGACAGGATCAGTTAACAAAGTCATGCAGAGCTATACTGAAGCCCAAGGCAAAAGGGGGAAAAAAAAATCAGTTAACACTGATCCTTTCATATTTAATTTTGAATTTTTTAAAAAAATTACATTAAAGTGTTCTCTCTCTTGATTACTAAGTTTTTTGGTACTCCCTTAAATTTTGTGCACCAGGTGAGTGTCTCACTTGTTTCACCTAATCTCAGCCCTGCACAATAGTCAAAATTGCCCTTGAAAAATCCCTTAGACTGTACATAATAAATGCAACTCAAGCCAGTTGTCTCCACTGTTGGAACAGCTCACCGTTTCTCTAGGTGACTCCTGGATCAAGAAGCTGATTTACATTTAAGGAGCCATGCTATATGCAAAATGTGTGTCTATAACCAGCAGAGTCGCACTCAGCTCAGGGTTGTTGTGGTGCTATACGAGTCTCTTGGGAACTGAAAAAAAAAGTTTCATGTCTCTCATCATGTCACCCTTACTCCAGACATAGCCTCAGAGGCAGGTGGACTCAACTACACTATTTTATTTATCTATGTTCATTCTTGTTTGTGTTTTTACTCTTCCTCCCAGTCTCCATTTCCCTCCCTCCCTCCTTCTCTCTTTCCCTCCCTTCTTCTCTCTCTCTCTCTCTCTACACACACACACACACACACACACACACACACACACACACACACACACACTTGACCTGTGTAAATTGAATGCATAAATAATGTGACTTTACTGGAAAGGCAGTACCGTCTGCCCCTTGGCTCCACCCAGCACACATGCTTGTTGACCGACTGACTCTGTCCTTAGGAGCCTCAGCTCTCACAAATCGCTAGTGATTTCTTTCCAAGACAAAGGCGACTCTGGCAGCTAAGCTATGTATTCCTTTTGCTTTTCCTAAGTACCCATACCATGTTGCTTCCCACAAATTCACAGTTTTATCCTAAGATAAAATTGTATCGTTTCTGCCAGGAATCACACATGGAAACACGGTTTCGTTTTGCTTCTGGACATACTGTATTTGATAAAATTAGAAGGAAGTCACCATATCAACATTTTCATACAAGAAAGGGAAAAAAAGAGGAAAGTAAAATTCAACTAGCTATGAGATCTAGTACAGTGAAAATACTAGAATATTTCTTGTAAGTTCCAAATCTTGGGGAATAAAACATCTCTCCTATTTCTCTTTGCTCCTACTTATGGAATCTAGCCAGTCACCAACTAATATAAGAGCTGGATGCCAATTCCTTAATTGTATTTACACCTAAATAAACAGTCATTGGGGAAAAAGAAATCTCCCTGGTCCAAGTCTCTCAGTGAGAACAGATTACCTACAAGCTCTCCGAAATCAGCTCCATTCCTGGGGTCACTGATATAAAATATGGATTTGGCACTTGGCCTCTCATGGCGGAAAGAAAGTTTGATAATTATGTTTATGTAAATATCTGTTAGGTGAGCATTCTCGAAGTTCAAATCAGGAACTACCCAATGTCACCACTGTGCAAATTTTGGAGTCACAGAATATCAGATTCCACAGGGTTGTCTCAGGTACTTTCCAGGTTAGGTTACAGGCTTAGCAAGACCAGATGACTTGTCTTAGATCATACTGACAGCAGGTGTGACCCTCCACCACACCTTCTGCCAAGAAATCATGATGTCTTCTACTGCCCTGTGGTAGGACTATGTGAACCCAAGGTTGGCAATGTTCCTAAGGCAGTCCCTCCCCATGGTGAAAGACCTCTTTCTCTATCATGACAAGATATGCCACATTATATGAGTGGCATCAGAAATGTAGCCAGGAGTCACATAGTCACAAAGGCCCACTCCTCTGAGACTGCAACAGGGAGAAACATGGATGAAGAGTGATTCATAAAAAACTCATTTAGTACTGGTACATCACAAAGCTGACGGAATAAGTTCACTTGCATTCTTTCTTCATTAATTATCTTTTTTTCTAATTATAAAACTATAATGACATCACAAAGCTATTAGCTTCCTGAAGTTACAGAGCCTTTTTCTGGCTTGTTCATTGGTCTATCCTCCTTCCTGGTCTGAATAAACATTTCTGAATATATAGGAGAAAATACATGTATGTATGTATTTTCATTGAGAAAATCTTGAAAACAGGAAAAAATGTTCTGAATAAAGCAAAAATCATCATTTCACAGTACAGAGACTTATAGTTTACTTACATTCATAATAACATTTTAGGATATTCTGTTCAAAATATAGTCTGGATACACACACACACACACACACACACACACACACACGCAAATTTTCTATCTAATTTGAGATTAGACCATATAAAGAATTTTGTATCCTATATCTTTAATTTTTGATTTTATAACATTATGCCTTTAATTTTTGTTCTCTCTTCTTCAACTCAGGTGCATTGGCAGCTAAAGGCAGCAGAATTGAGTAAATCAATACAGTGACTCAAAGTCAAACACCATTAGTCCTTCCTGAGTTAAACAACTTTGATGGAGTAAAAAGAGTCCTTCTGAACCAGTTCTTCCTAACTCCTAATGCAGGTCATTTTTTTCAATTAACAAGTCAAGCAAACACCAGGACCATTACAGTCATCCTGAACTTTGTAGTATTTTCTGCACAGGAAGGATATATATCTTTCTACCAAAGAAAGGATGAAGAATACAACTGAAGGACAATAACAAAGATGTGGCAGACAACGAATTGGGTATCTGATTACTCAAGCACCTCTGAATCCTAAAGAGTGACAAATGGTTCCTTATAAGAATCACAGATTTTTTTCCCCAACTGTTTGACGATGTGCACATTGGTTTCTAAACATGAATTATGGACTTCAACTCAGCAGACTTCCCTGTCAGCACCTCTGCTTGGGTATCTAATAGGCAGTGAAAGCCCAAACACCAAAGTTGAACAATAACCTTCCCCTTCAGACCTGTACCATGTTCCATCTCGTAAATGATGACTTCAGCTTTCCTTTTGGCTTGGCGAAAATCATTATGCCATCCTTTTTTTTCCTTTCTTTCACATTTCCCCCCAAACCTCTGTTTTCAGGATTGACCCAGAACCTGACCACTTCCTGCTCACTCTGGGCCAGCATCCATCACTGTTCACTTTGATAGTGGCATGAACCTCTCAACTGGTCTTGCCACATCCAAGCTTGCCTTCTTACAGTCTAATGTACATAGATCATCCAGAATTATCTTTCAAAATGTTATGGTAATGAAGAGCCAGCATGAGGGAGTTTTTGGAGTAATGGAATGACTGACTCTGTATCTTGACTGTGGTAGTGTTTACATGACTATGTTCATTCATTCAAGCTCACGGAGCTGTATACTGATAAGGGGAAATTTTACTGTATGTTTAACAAAGTTTAACCAAAAATATGTCAGACCACAGAAGCTGTCTGCTCAAAAACCTGTATTGTAAAAGTGAAGTTCGCACACAATCAAATTCCCTAGTATATCTCTGACTTAATCTTCTCATACCCTTTCTCCTCTTCACACACTTTTCTCCAGGCACACTAGCCCCCTTGTAGCTCCTCAAACAAGTTAGGCATGCTCCTGCCTCAGTGACTTTGTGCTAGCTGTTCCCTTTCCCTGGAATGTGTTCTGCTCCACCCTACCTCCCAGAAATTTGGAAGGTTAACACCCTACACTCCACCATTTGAACAAATGTCACCTTCTCAGCTAGCTCTATTTTAAGTTACAATCCATCTTCTATCGGCATTCTCAACACCCCTTATCTTGCTCTTACCATCATTTTCCTTTTATAGTTTTTCTCAATTTCATACTATATAACTAACTTATACTTTGTGGTCTTGTCTAACCCCATTACCCAGGTGGAATCTAAACTCCCTTAGAACAACCATCTTTTTTCTGTTCACCAGTATGTCCCCAACACTTAGAAGAGTGTTTAGAACACTGGTGTTTAATAAATTTCTGTTGAATAAATGAGTAGCTACAATTGGTACCTACCATATGTGAGGCACTGGACTAGTTCCTGTAGTAGATTCAAAATATAAAATGACACGTATCCTCGTTAAATAAATAGGTTGGGCTACACAACCCTTAAGTTTCCCTCTAACTCACAAATTCATTCCAAATGAGTGTTTTAAATTACATGATAGGCTGCACCAGAATGTAAGCTCCCCGAAGGCAAGGATTTTAGTTTGCTTTCTTGCTATTGCATCTTCAGCCCCAGAATAGTTCGTGGCACATAGTAAGTACTCAATAATTGCTGAACATGTAAGCTCACTGTGGACAAGAAATACAGCTCTTGTTTATTCTGAGTTTCTGATTCTCCTGGCACACAGAAAGAACATCTGATGCATAGAGGAGGGGCTCAGCCTGGTTATGCTCCACCTAGTCTCCTCTAATGGCCAGATACACACAGGCCTCTCTCAATATTCTTGGGAATATCGGGGAGCAGGACAATTTTGAAAATGCCACAGAAGCACTTAACTTCAGGTAACAGCCCCTTGGAATTCCCATGGGGCATATCATATCAGAGAGGGACTCACCGATTTTGACATGTATAAGGATTCTGAGCATGAAAATGAGGTTAAATAAGATGTCTATGGATAGAAATCTTCTCCAGAGAAATGGCTGGGTTTTACTTTGTGTTCTGACCTTGTTACCTCATTTCTTTATCTTGAAATTCACACCAAAGTTGTCATGAGTCCAAATATCTAGGAAAGAAATCTCAACCATCATCTACCAAGTCCCTCTTCTCTGCCAGAACTCTCAAAGACTTTGCTTCCATAAATGTTAATTTCCAATAGATAGATATGCCTCATTAGCAAATGAATAGTACCATGAAATATGACTTCAACTTCTATAACCACTGTCATCCATTCTTTCAGCACTGTCCAGTAAAGACATGTGATTTTAAATTATATACATAGCAATAAAAAGTAAAAAAGAACAAATGAAATTAATTCAAAAATATATGTACTCTAACTCAATATATCCAAACTACTATAATTTCAATATGAAATCAGTAAAAAATATATTAATGATATATTTTACCTTCCTCTTTTACACTAAGTTTTCAAAATCTGGTATATAGTTATTTTACGCTGACACTACATCTCAATTCAGACTGGCCACATTAAAAATGCTCCTACTGTCACATGTAGCTAGTGGCCACCATATTGGATGCCACAAGACTAGATGTTAAGCTTCTTCTTTTCAAGGATGCTATTGCTCCTCTCAGATTCATATCAATTAAAGATCATATAACTGATTTCAAAATGTCTTCTAACCTATAATGACATCATTTTCATTGTTCTTGGCTTCAAAACATGCTTCTTGCAAGGTATTTAAAAAAGGCAGCATCATAGTGGGAAAGGGCTGTGAAGTGTGACAGAGCTAGTCTGTTTTTGTTATTCCCAAATAATATGTGTGTTTCTCTGAGCTCTAACTAGAACCTATGTCACTGAATTCCAATGATTTTCAGAAGTGTTTTACAATGGTGCATCTCATTGATGATAGGGCATATGTGTGCTGACCACACGGCTTTTTGAAACAGCTATGCCAACAATAACAAAAGATAAACCGAACAGCAACAAAAAGGAGACTGGAAACAGGAGAAAATTGAACTGCATTTTCTTTCTCATTATAATTACACTGCTGTAGGCAAACTCTTAGTGTTCTAAGAGGAACAACCAAGATAAGACTTACAGAGGAACAAGACTCTTTAAGGACTCAATATAATGTCCTAACTAAGTTTTTAATGAAGGACTTAAAACACATTCAGGTTAGGTGGTAATTCATCAGGTGAGAAAGTTGCTTTGAAAGTCTGTACCAAGAAGAGCTCTGTCATTTTCTCCTTGAAGATGAGATTATTGCTTCTACTAGCCTCTTAAAGGTGAAATGGATTACTGAAATATGAAAGGCAGTTCAATCTGGAGAACTTTCCACAGTGACAGTGCTGTGAAGTGCCTAGCTAGATGGAACATAAAATAATTAACACATCACAGGACATCGAGACTCTGACATTCTCAACCTCTATTTTCATTTCCCATGGTCTTAAAAAGCTTTTGCAAAAGAAAGTGAACCGGATTATAGTTAACTTTCTCTCTCTCTCTCAGTGCGAGGTTGGTTTCAAGTATTGCTCAGCCTACAATGAGATATTTTGGGCCAGTTTTAACTTTTGACTCAGCAGAGACCACCTGCGACAATGATTTTCAGGAGACCAATGCTGGAATTGGTGAGACTCTGAAAGTGCCCTGCCAAAGTCAGCAATTTCTTAAAAATGGGGTCACAGTATAGGAGCCCAGATGCTATATATCTCCAAGCCCAGTCTCTTAGACAAAGGAAAAGGCTGACCGGTAACACACTGACTATCCTAAAAACAGCCAAAAAATAATTGGCAGCAACCTCTGGTAGAACTGAATGATGAACAGTGTTTGGCACAGAGCTGGAAAGCAATTGATTTATTCTGCAATTACTTGCCGATATCACATTGAAGTGGAAGAGAAACCTAAAAACGCATCATGGGTCATGAACCTTTTGGCCTCTGAAAATGCATATAAAAGCAGAGTGAAGAAAAGCATATAGCATCCCAAATCCTTATGCCTTCAGTCTTACAAAAAATAAATTGGAAGTGTGTGGATAAAAAAAATTCCAATGATTACAGTACTAAAATAAATGGAAAATGTAATAAGAGTACTACTCAACAAATGCTAGATTCAGGACAGTGCCTCACAAGACTATATTTGCATTATTTTTGGTGAGTCAAGCATAAATAGTACCCATTCTTTTCTTCATTCATGTATTCATTCGACCAGTTCATCCAAGTCTTTCATACACTGAGTTCTATCCTAGACACTGGTACTACACTGGTTAACTCAATCTGACAAGGACCTGCCTTCATGGATCCTACTTATCCACTGTGGGGAAGGCAGACATGGTTACATAAGTTCACCTGAGTCAATAATATTGATAACATTCGTAATAAGAATTGTCATTTAGTGAATGCCTAATATGTGTTGGGTTCTGTGCAAGACACTCATTTAAACCTAACAATCATCAGCAATTAGGCTTTAAGATCACTTCACAGTTGAGGTAAATAAGTCTTACAGAGGTCTAATGACTGGCCAAGGTCATTCAGATAGTCAGTGATAGAGCTAAGACGCAAACCCAGATTTGTCTGACTGCTATTATAAGCTTAATATTTGAAAACAAGATGTTTACAAATCATGTTTGAAAACATCATCTTGATATTTTAAGCAAATTAGGTAAATCAACAGTTAGCAAGATTGAGTGATCGGTTTGTGCATGCCATTAAAACTCATAATTGAAGTAAAACCAATTTAAAACATGCATAAAGAAATCGAACAGACACTTCACCAAAGAAGACAGACAGATGGCAAATAAGCACATGAAAATATGTTCAACATCTTTAATCATTTGGAAAATGCAATTTAAAATCACAATGAAATACCACCACACTATTAGAAAGTCTAGGAGAAACAAAATATTTAATATTGACAACACCAAGTGCTAGTGAAGATGCACAGAGCAACTGGAACTCTTATATGTTACAAAGGGAGAATGCAAAATTGTAATTGGTTTGGAAAAGAGTTTGACAGTTTCTTATAAAGTTAAACTTACCATACAACCCAGTGACTTCGCTCCTAGGTATTTACCCAGGCAACATGAAAACAAGTTAATACACAAACCTTTCCTATACACATTTGATCCTTTCTCTGGGGTTCTCAGCCTATTCTCTTGCTTTCTGTGGAAGCTCCTTTAGTGATTCTACTCATAATACCCTAAAACTAGAAAACAATTCTGTGTTTTCAGTGAAGTGGAGGTTACATGACTATAGGCATCTGTCAAAACTCAGAGAACTATATAGCAAAAAGAGCGAATTTCACTGTTAACGTAAATTCAAACATAAAAAAATTCACTTGAAAAATTGTGATTTTAACATGAGAAATTAAATACCTCTCATAAATATATTAAAACTCATCTAGATTAAAGCCACTTTAAACTATAAGAAGTTTTCTTAATGACGAAATGTTGGAACATACATATTTTCAAACTGGTAAGTAACTGACTTTTTTTTTTAACACCTCTCTGGTTGGCAAGCAGAACAGCTCGCTCCAACACCTTCGTGCTGAAAAATGCAAACACTGTGCAGGGGAACTTCTGGAATGGGGGTGCACGTTTCTCCTCAGCCTGTAATAAGACACAAAATCTGCTATAGCTAATGTGTATCTTCACAGAGGAGAAACTGCCAAGAAGCTGTAATTTTCCATAGGCTTGCTGATTTCCCAGTAAGAAAGATGTACCATAAGAATAACCTGGTCAATTGCCCTGGGAATTTCTATCCTAATCTACTGCTGGGTAAGTGATTTGCTATCAAAGTCCTGGTTAAACTCCTTTTGATATCCTTTGTCATTCCCTCACAAGATACCATGGCGCTCAAACGTCCATCCTTACCTTTTTCACTCTCACTGGGGCATTAACCACGCCCTTCATCCCACTTCTTGGCATGACGTATTATAACATAAGGACGCCAAACTGAAGCCCTCTGTCAGTGAGGAAGTTTACGAAGTGTCTGGCAAGCCAGCGAGAAGCTCACTTGGGCAGTGTTGGGAGAGCAATACATTTGGACTTCCATTCTCCAGCTCACATTTGGTTCTGCCCCTGGCGTTCCAGAGCCTGTTTTCTTGCTTTCCTTCCAGGCTCCTTTCATGAACAGCCCCAAAGTTCTGGCTCATCTCAAAGACTTGCTAAAAACCCATATTATGAGCAATTTAAAGCATGAAATGAAAATTGATGCTTTCAACTCCTGTAAAGATGAAGACGGGAAGCTGCCAGAGACTGTGTTTCTTCATTTTTTATGTCAGTTTTCAAGAATACTAATGTTATAGGAGATAAGACTGTGGAATGGGGGAAAGCATTCCTCCCTAAATTTGACCCATGAGGCAGAGATTTTGAAGTAAAAGACAAATTTGGTAGGGTTGTGTTAATAGCAAAAAGAAAAACTTCAGAATCGACACTCACCAGAGTATAGATGACAAGCAACTCCCTGCATATAAAAGTGCATTAGAACAATGAATTACTATATTCTTGAATAGGAATCAAATCGCATTGTTCAATCTGGACAACACAGATGAAAGCCTCACCATTCTTAGTGAGATGGGCAGTTCAATTTCTATATCTATGCAGTTTAAACACCTGTAAAATAAGAGGGTTGAGCAAGAATAAAATCTCAGAGTTTTCTTGTAATATTATGCTGTATAGTTTTAGGAATTAGAAAAGCACAGAGGACATTGTATTTTCTGTCCTCCATTAAAATATAAGTTCTATGAGGGCAGTCCATGTATCCTTGGTACCTAGCGGAGTGTCTGGCTCAATAAGTTTTTGTTGAATGGCTGAATGAATGATTAAGAGGCAGGACAACTTTGCTTTGCTCCATTGTTTGACTATCTGGTTCAGTAATTAAAAAATAAATATTAGTACACCTAACCTGTGATTTTACAATACACCTGGTAGGCACAGAAAAATATATGAGATGCTGAACGTATCCTTAAAGTTACATTCTAGACAGAAAAATAAGAAATGTTGACTTGAGAAAAGAACCATGTAGTCACTAAAGTTTCCACGGATATTCTACAGCGCCTCAGACAGACAGGTCACACTTGCAGTCTGCAGAGGAGGCTTCCTGAAGTGTACTGACATGTGGCCAAGCCTTGCTTGACTGGTCAAGAAATATTAAAAATGGCAAAGATGGAGGTTCATTTCAAGAAGAGGCTATTAGATGGGGCATTGGAATAAGGTGCTTCTGGACTTACATGTATTAACAAGGCACTATAAAAATGGGTTTAAACTTAAACTTGTCATTTTGAACACTCACTTATGCCATACCCGGGCTCATTTACCCCACACTCTGACACATCTTTCTTCAGATGCGCCTTATGACCTTCCAGAGTACCTGGTCACTCTTTTCCTAGGACTCAGCATGCCATCTTGGACTTCTCCTTCTCCCTTTCATTCATTCCATCACTCACTAAGTTCTCACTCTTGCATATCTTTTGGGTCTCTCCTTTCCTCCTTTACCTTACCTTGGGCTTTCACTTTGACCATAGCTTCTTTGTTGCCACTCCTGCATTAATTTCATTCCCTACAGAAAGGTCAACACACTTTTTCTGTACAGGGCCAGATAAGAAAGAGTTTAGGTTTTGGAAGGCATTCAGTCTCTGTGTCAACTACTCAACCCTGACATTGTAGCACAAAAGCAGCCACAAACAACACATAACCAATGACTGTGTTCCAACAGAATGTTTTAAACAAAAAAGTGGCAGTGAGCTGAATTTTGCCCGAGGACCACAGTTGCACGACCCCTGCCTTAGATGGCTGCCAGAGTGGTTTACAAAAAATACAAAAAGGACCATGCTCTTTTCCTGCCTAAACCCTTCCAAGACTTCCACTGCCCTTGGGATAAGTTCCAGTATCCTTTGCAGGACATACAAGGACCTCTGTGTCTCTCCTCCTGCCTGTTTCTCAAACTCGTACCACTGCACATTCAACAATCAATGACTTGACGCTTCCCAGAAATACCAGCCTCTCATGCCATAATTTGCACATGCTTGGATCCTCTTTCTGCAATGTCTCCACTTGTCCATCTGGCAAATTCCTGTCTGTCCTTCAAACACATAACCAATGTCTCTTCCATGAAAACTTCCCTGATTTGAATTCTGAACAAAATCAAGCCAGTCTCTCTATTCCCCAAGGACTTACAGATTCTTTTATAGCCCATGTGACACTGGACTGTCATTGCCATATATCTGTCTCTCACCACCACCAACTCTACTAGACTCTCTATTAGGGTAATCGCTGTGCTTATACATCTTTCTTTGTATTCTCTGGATCTAATAAAATATCTAGCACACAGCTGGGTCATAGCAACTATTTCTTTCATTAATTTGTGCAAAAATCACAAATATTCCAACTTGGAGCTCATTTGACCTTATAGAACTTAAAAGAAATTCAAATTCTCTCAACATTCCAATTACTGTGGTTTGCCAATGATTTAAATTCAATACTTGCTATTAAAAATTGTCCAAATGTCAGAATGTACTGTTCGTTCTCAGGATGGTATAATTCAAAATTTCCTCTCTTAAAGGAGATGTACTTTAAAACTGCTACTTAGCTGTCTCCCCATTAGTCTTTAATTAGCTGCTTGAACAATGCTGAATATGTTACATCCTCTTGCAGAAAGCTTAAGCCTTCAAGCAATTAGTTTGTCCTACCAAATACAGGCACACCTCATTTTATTGTGTCACTTTATTCTGTGTTTTACAAAGTGAAAGTAAGATCCTCCACCAGCAAAAAGATTACAACTCGCTGAAAGCTCAGATGACGGTTAGCATTTTTTAAGCAATAAAGTATTTTTAATTAATGTATGTGCATTGTTTTAGACATAATGCTACTATATACTTAACAGACCACAGTATAGTGTAAATATAACTTTTCTATGCATTGGGAAACCAAAAAATTCATGTGGCTTGCTTTATTGCAATACTAACTTTACTGAAGTGTTTTGGAACCGAACCCACAATAACTCTGAGGTATATCTGTGTGACCTGCGTCATCACTGTGTCTACAAAAGACAAACCTTCACAGAGCAGGGAAATTTCTATTTTCCAAAACAGAGCCTGAAGCCAGAGGACATATGGGCGGGCTTGTAAGTAAAGACTATAAAAATCTTCCACCTATCAAGCTAGCAAAACTTTAAAAGATTATGTTCGATTTTGGCAAAGATGAATGGAAATGAATACTTGTACCCACTGATAGGAATGTAAATAAATGGGAAGTACTTTCTAATCCTAAAATGCACACCCTCCTAAAATCAGTGATGTCACTTTCAGGAGTTAACCTGTGAAAAGAATCACAGTTGGGCACCTAGCTCTGCGTGCAAAGATGCCCCTTCCAGCATTGTTTTTAGCATTCCAAAACTAGGAAAAGATGACCGACATCATGGTACAGAAATGTTCTCCACAAACTCCGCATCCTGTGCCTTCTGCCTTCCTGAGAGTCCATTTCCATGTCTAACAGACATCTCAAACTCACTATGTCCAAAATGAAACTCCAGATCTTCAACCAAAAGATGACACAGCCCCAGCTTTCCTTATCCAGCAAATGGCAGCTCCATCCTTCCAACTGTTCAGGTTTAAAAACACCTTGGAATCATTCTTAACGCCTCTCATTTTCATACCCTTCATTTAATCCATCAGACAATTCTTTTGGGTATACTTTCAAAATATATCCAACCTTTCCTCATGCCACCTCTACTAGAACTACTGTGGTCTAGCAACCATCATCTTGTACCAGGATTTCAATAACAGCTTCTTGTGTTCTATGCTTCCACGTTTCCATATGTTACCTAAAGTGAGACTACTTATGTTAATTAAGGATGCTGTTATCCCAATTATGACCTCACGATGGCTCCCATTTCACTCTGAGTAAAGTAGTACAAATGGTCTAAAATGCTTGGCATAATCTGTCTGCTCTCTCTTACACTTTGACCTCTCCTTCTATAGTCCTTCCATTGCTCTCTCTATTCCAGCCACTCTGGCTTCCCTGCAGTTCCATTTCTGCCACAGGGCCTTTGCACTACGCCTTTGTGCTTCTGCCACAGGGCATTTGGACTTCACCCAGATACACACATGGCTCCTTCCTTTACTCTTTCAAATTTCTGCTTAAATGCTACCTTCCCTGTGAATTCTCTCCTGACAACCCTATTTAAAATTGCAACATACCCATCTCCACAGTCTTGACCACCTTACTCTCTTCTGCTTTTCTCCCCAAAATCACTTACTACTTCCTAATATATAAAATCACTTACTTATTTAAGTACATCTACTATTTATCACCTGTCTTCCAGATGAGAGCATAAACCCTATGAAGTATCTTTATCTGTTTTGGTCAAAACTGTCCCAAGCACCTAGAACAGTCCCAAGCACCTAACACATAAAAGTTGCTAAGTAAATACTTACTGAATGAATAAATAAATATACCTTAGATTTTTTTGTAAGAACAAAGTGAACCAGCCCTTGCAAACAGCCACCTAATCAATGTAGGTTCCAGTTATTATTAGAAAGAACAAAGAAGGCATACATGTACTTATGTGGAAAGCTGCCCATTTATTATTACAGCATTGTTAGTAATACTGAAAAAACAAAACAATCAAATTTATAATCTCTCCATCCAGGTAACAGTTAATTAGATTATACAACCTTCACCTCCATACTTTGGACACCAGGTAGTTGATACCAAGACTTAGGAAGAAATATTTGTATTATCGTAATAAGATGTAAATTTCAGGTGGGGGGAAAAGTTACTTACTGATTGAAAAGGACATAGAGTGTGATACCATTTTCTATTTTCTTTGAAAGAAAAAAAAGCTATGTGTACATATTAATGCTGAAAGGTTTAGAGGGAAAACATATTAAATATATACATAATAGTTACTTTTGAAGAGTGAAGGCTAGTACATAATTTTATATTCCATTGTACTTGACTATTTTGCAAGCAAACAAGCAAACTTCAGTTTTGCCAACTACAGTAATTTTTAGGAACAAACTTCTCACAGCTGATAGATTTCATTTTAACTAATCATTTGAACCTTATTCCCTATTCCCTGATCTTATTAGGAATAAATTAATGGATTCTAATACAAGTTCCAGAAGTGTAGAAGGTTTTGTCTGCTTCGTTCCCTCCACTATCCCCAACACCTAAAAAGTGCCTGACACACAGTAGGCACTCAAATATTTATAAAGTTAGTTTTGATAAGAGATCACTTCCAGGTAAAAGTATAAGTAGTGAATTAAAAGGTCCAAAAAGCTACAAAAAGAAACAGCAAAAGCCTTCATAGACCAGAGTATTAAGTCTCATAAAAAGGAGTTAATAAATGCTTTAGATTTTTTTGCTTCCCTTTCAGGTCTCTATCTATAATCATTATATATTTTTAAAGCAACTCTCTTTGGCATTGTGCCACAATTAATTAGAAAATTATGGCACTTACTGTCTAACAGGGAAATTATTTCATATGGCTGTTGTTAAATTTGTAGATTCACACTGATCTAATCTTTATTGCAGCAAAGAAATATACCCAGTGTGATAATTCAGACCCATGACATACTGAAGTAGAAAAGGTATTGAGGAAAGGAGATTCTTGAATCAGGAGAACAGCATCAACTTTTACGATAGATTAAACAGTGAGTAGAAATCTAAATGCTTTTTTATGTCCGACAGCACTACAGGATAAATACCTACCTTATGGAAAAGAATGTGCGTTATTAAATACAAGAGAAAGCTCTGTTTTCCTTTTGTATTTTTAAAACAATTTTTCATGTAGTTGTACTTTTTTGCCTTGTTTTGGTAATAGCAAATCCAGTCTAAGAAATAGCTCAAACTTCTTAATGACTAGTCAAAGTTCTCAAAGCATCCACTCCTTCAAGTATTTATTGAACACATGTTATGTGCTAAGCATTGTCCTTAGAACTGGGATATAGAAAGAAACAGCAAAACCCCCTACAGACAAAAGTATTAAGCCTCACAAAATAGAGTTAAGTACACTACACTTTTTTGCTGCCCTCTCAGATCACATAACCACAAACATTAAAACTTTAAAAATCTTTTCATTCAAGAATGTTCAGTCTAGTGATTCATTTTCAAGCCCAAGACCTCCCCTTTACTCTCACGTTTAAGATCTCAACCTCTGAGTGAAAATTAGGTATTATTTTCTTCAGTCTGTTTTAACTCTAGAATCTGACAACCTACTGAAACTTAAAGAGACGTTGACGTAATTAAAAGAAGAAATAAAATTCAAGAACAGCAGCTCAAAAACTGTATCAGGAGAAAAAAAAAACTAACAGATATCTAGACAACATTTAGTTACCAACTCACTAGACTTCTGGGGAGTGAACAGATTTAGGGCTGCTGTAATCAAAATGGAATTACGAGTCAAATAGGTTTACCAATGAAAAATGGCACATCACACTTCGTAGGCACAATTTAGAGGCCAGCAATAGCATAAACTTGTCATCAAGACCTGGTAAGCAAAGGAAGGTCAGCAAGATATTTGTACTTAGTGTTAATAATATTTGAAAAGCCTGAAAGTCACCCAGAGCCGACCTGCTGTCAGACGCAGCCATCAGCAAAGCTAATGAATTAATGGTTGGCACTGCTGCCTTTTCTTCCCACCAGACTTCTCAAAAAATGCTATGACAGTTTCTCTGGTGCCAGAGGGTGTCAGTATGACTGCAAGGGATGTGCTTACATTCAAATATTTGGGGTCTGATTATCAACATAAGAAACTTTTTTTTTTTTTAAAGAAGAAACAAATATGCTGACAAACTGGTGACTACCAAACTAACTGGATTTTGCCATAAAAATTGTAAAGAAAAATTTGGAGTGTTTAGACCAGGGCAGAAAGAATCTTTTGATTTAGGTTTTCTAGTACTATCATTTCTGTATTTACTTTTGACTTCAGAAATTCTTTTACTTTTAGTTACAAGTGTCTCCCAAATTCTTTTCCCTACAGCAACTCTAATAAGCCAACCTCAGAAAAATACATGGGTTTTCATAGTTATTTAGATCATTAATAGGCAATCACAGTTGGTATCCTATCATCTCTTTTATATGACAGAACATAGTCAAACGGAAAACACAATTTAATTTTTCAGTAACATGTCAATTAATCATGGTGGTCGACTCCTTAGTAACTACAGAGATCCCTTTCTTTTTTCTCTCCTCTATCCACATCCATATACCAAGAATGAATGGAAAACAAGGAGGAGAGGTGGAGCCTCTCAACAGAAGTCTCACGCTAGCCATGTCTTAGTAATATCAGCTACAGTCATTGCTTAGAGTGCCTTTAACACATGGGTATAGTTTCTGTTCTTATACATAAGGGTATTAAAGATTTACAGCCATCCTAGGTATTGAGGGAGGATGTAGTGGTTCAAGGAGATCGTTTTTGTTAATGAAAGTGTTACCTAAAATTTTTAGAGAACCTGGGTCCAGCAGACACATGGGGCACATCACAAATTGCTTCTTCCAGCCACAGTTAACTTAAAAGGCAGTGTGGCTCTGATCTCCCCTGGGGGAGGTCTCATTGTAAATACACTCCCCATGCTTTTTGCTCAGCAAGAAATGGCAGGTAAGACTCAAGTTAAAGGTAATCATAGACCCATTCAACAGCCATAGTTAAAAGAAAGGAACAACAAACTGACCCCACACCTCTTTATTAGAAGCACAACACAACCGAACTCCAAAACCCAAACATTTTTTTTTTAAATGTTGCCACAGAAATACAGGCTGAAATATGCAGCCTAAGAAAGAAACCACACAGAAACGCCAACGAGTGAGCTTCAGTGCTTAGCTTGGTGGGGTGGAGGTGGGGGTCAGAGACCCGTGTCTGCAGCAGGGATGCTTTCCCTCAGCCCCAACCGCTTTCCCAAAACCAGAAGAGGAAAGGCTTTGGGAGTTGAGAACAGGCTGCTTCTGTTTGGCTCAGCTGAGAAATGGAGGAATCAAGTCTCTTTGATACCATTAATCTGCTAAAGCTTTCAACAGCACTAAAATTCATTGGCAAGTGATGAGCTGCGTCTTGCCGATGAGATACAGTGCAAGTTAAATCATGAAAAGAACCTAAGAGCAAATCCAATCAATACTTGAGGGCTTCCAAAGTTATCATAAAACATCAATTTTCAGAAGGAATAGCCTTATCGATGATAAAAGACAAGCTTTTCTCAACTAAGATATGCATTTATTTTCCCAGAAACGGAAAGACAATAGGTTATTCTATGGGTTACCAAATGCATACACACAGGTCATATATATACATATATATATGTGTGTATACACACACACACAAATATTTAATATAAAAAGTCTCATAATGCCCTCATGCAAAAGCTTCCAGTTTTATTTGAACCCCAACAAATATGTCTGAACCTTTTGAAGCATTGAATGCTTATTCAAGAGGAAGAGTCAAACAAACAAACAGGCAACAAGCCCCAGGTAGGGTTATTTGGCCAGCACACACTCATAAGTAGTCTAAATGATTCTAAATTGACAGAGCTCTGAGTACGGTAAACTCTAGGGAAGAGAAAAGGACACTACGTACCTAATCCTTATAAATATGCTATACATGTCATCAACTAATTTGTCTCAGGCACAAATCTACTCCCATTGTGTGAGACAAAGTGTATGTACCAACACCATGGACATGATAGCTTCCTTCTACTCAGGTACCCTGGGCACCTAGGACTGAAAAATCCCCCAACCTTCCTGGCTTGGCAGGTTCACTTACAAGAACCAGAGAGGGAGACTAGCCCTTCAGCTCCCAAGCACCCAGCAAGCCAGATTCTAGATTCCCCTTTCTATTTTCTGGATGCCCACAGACATGCATATCTTACCTAGATAAGACTGTGCTCTGATACACACATGTTAATTTCCAGGAAGCAAACTTAAAAAGCCTTCTGCAAGTACATTCTTTCTTTTAAAAATGGGGGAAACGGGAGGTGGGTGCAGATCGCAGCTCCTTCCTCCTTTTATTAATTCCCGGGAGCTTGCAAAGCCCTCCAAAGTGCAAAGGCATTTATTTGCCCACCGCGCCCCAGAGAGGCAGCTCTGTCTCTCCCCGCCTTCCCCAGCCTGGGCGCCGGAACAATGCAGCAACATACATTTACCAACACCTGCTGGAGCCTATTAATATGCACGGGGACGTATTGATTTTTCCCCCTTCCTTCCCTTGCCCTCCACACTGAGCAGGCTTTCATCTCCTCCTTTACCATCCATCAGGAACTCATTTCGCCGGCCCCCTCCCCCTTCCACCCCTAGTCCCCATTCAGCTGAGCCCCTCACTCTGAAAGCCCAGGCTGACGAGCACACTTTGGAATGCACTTCATTAAAATTTAGCTGCCCGATTCCAACCTGCAATGCGGAGGAGGCGATACAAAGCGCGCGCCACACTTCCTCCAGCATCCCCTTCAAAAGCCCCATTGTTCACCAGGCATCTGCTCCAGAGCCCGGCCTCTCCCTACTCACTGACCCCTGATTTTTTTTCTCCCCCTCCCCCTCCCACCCTGCCTAGCCAAACGGGCCTGCCCGGTAAATTAAAACGCAGCCGCAGCCATCTGGCTCTCCCAAGCTGGCCCGGTTTCTCTCCGCCCCTCCTCCCTGGTCCACACACCACACACAGCATCTTCACCTCCATGGACGTTCCCACAACCCAAGCGCAAACCTCCGGTGGCAGGACACCCCTGCCGCCGCCTGTCTGTCCCCAGCCTTCCTCCAGCGGAAGAGAGTTCGAATCCAGAGGTGGGCAGGGGTCGGCAGGGGTCTGCGAGAGAGTGACCATGGACCACTTGTACTTGCCTGCAAACCCCAGCCCAATCGCCAAGATTAATCCTTCCCTTTGTGAGCCTGAAAGAGCCTCCCACCACGCTGGTCCTCGCTCTGCAGCGGCTGTAAAGAGAGGCGGGGGTGGGGGGTGGGATCCGAACCCCTTCCTAGGCGAGCTGGGGGCGCCTCGGCCACCTGACCACAGAGCGGTTTTGCGAGGGAAGAAGGCGCTGATGGCGGGAGCAGCTGACGGTGCAAAAAGGGAGAGAAGATGCCCAAGCTTGCGCCTTTTATATTACTGGCGACATTTCTAACACATGACAACAATTTCCATCTGTATTTAAGCCGGGAGTGTGAAAAAAGAGCATTACATCACAGAGCCCGGGTTCCTAGAGGCTGACGGATATCTAGGCCAGAGGGATTAGGGCCGCACCTGTGGGGCAGGAGGAGCTGAGCGGGGCGGGCACTGCCTCTCCCACCAGGCACGTCAGGTCCCGATTGCCTGCATGGTCCTGGGGGGAGCCTCTGGCCAAGGAAAGGCGGGAAATGGGGCTGTTCCATTGGCAAGAGGCAGGAGGCTGTGTGGATGAATGGGTGAGGGGAGGGGAAGGCAAGGACTTTCTTGGTTAGGGGTGCAACTCTGACTTCACAAGAACCAGAGGCAGAAGGCTTCCAGGTGCCTTCCTATGGTACCCACTTCTGCCTAGGTGTCTCTTCCCCAACTCTAGAGGGAATTTCAAAGATAATAACGCTCATGTTTGAAATGATAAGTTTTCCTTGGAGTTAAGATAAAGGTGGATGAAGAGGCTTAGAATATTAATTTGAAGAATCTACTTTTAAAGAACAGACACTTCAATAACAAAGGATAGAACCTGGTACAGAATCAAGCTGTTTCTTTACTGCTTATCTCTATGTCATTCAAACCTACACTTTATAAGAAATCTGTAGGAGCCCAGGGGTATTGTTACCATTCTGTTTCTAAGGAGACATCCCTCCCCTACTCCTCACCCTCCTTGGTGAAAAAACTTTAAGAGACCTCTGGCATTAGTGAGGCAAGCTTTCTCCACTGTCAAATGGTCTGTCCTTGGTAAATGCTGAAGCCCCTCCTTGTCATCAGGCAGAGAATGGCCACAGATTGTCAAAGGAAGAAGTCAGTCCACTGTCTTTCTTACCTTCCCCTAACCCAGGTGTTACTGAGTCACATGTAACCATCCTCCAGGAATTCACTACTGCAGTTTGAACAGAAGAAAATAAAGGGTCTGGAAGAGGCTCTGAGGTGAAGAATGATAAGAAAATAGAAAGGGGGGATGGGGTAGAAGCAAAGGAAGTGTCTCCTCCTTCAGGGTAGGGAGGAGAAGGGCAATGTAAAACCTAGATGCAAAATGGGTGGAGGTCTAGATTTCACGTGATGGAAAAGCAGTAAGAATGAGAGAGGAAAAGCCATTCAAATAACAAGGTAACAAAGTTCTTTCCCTCAATGCAGTTATTAGCTGGATTTCACAGCAGATAAGAAAACAAAATTTGTTTCTACACATTTGTTACTCAGTAAACAGTCACTGTATACAAGTATGTCTGACTATTCCCTGAACAACACAGGGTGGGGAAGGGCTGCATTTCTAATCCACCTTGTCCTTCTGTCACTTATTATGGTCAAAGGAGTCAACTCTGGAGTCAGATGTACTGGGTTTCAACCACATCTCTCCACTTTTCTGCTGTGTGATTATGGGTAAGTTACTTGCCAGAACTGCACCTGTTTCTCCATGTATAAAATATGAAACAAAAACTACCTAATTGTTGTGAGGATAATACATACCAAGTGCCTGGCACAGTTCACCATACATAAAAGGTGTTCACTAAATGGCATTTATTATTACTATCATTATTATTATATTATTATATTATTATATTATTATTATAACTATCTCTTCCGTGTAAAGTGTCTCTACAAAATGAAAGTCCCTATCCTCTGTTTCTGTGGGACCTGTACACCGGAACAGCTCCCAGGGCTTCAGTCAGAAAAATGACAGCAGCACCCTGGATATCACTAAACCTCCCAGAAAACGTGAACAAGCTGCCTTGGAAGAAAAACAGATTCCTTTGCTTCATTCTTATTTCACATCTACTTTTAGGACGGTGAAAAGGCCTTGAGAGCTGAGTGTGAAGTATTAGCTTATATTTTTGGTTTCAGAGAAACAATGAACTTAAAGGAACAGTGTCTTTATCAACCATGTATATAAGACATGTGAGCATTTATATCATTTCTCCTCTCAATCATCATCAAAAAAGAAAAAGAAAAGTAAATTCTACCTAAAACTTTTGAAAACCTTTAGCCACAACCTAATGCTGAAAAATGGAATTTGTATTTTATTAGTTTTCCACAAGAAAATGACTGTACAGTATAAATTAAATCGCTTTTTTGTAAGCTGCATAGAATCTGAACTGAAAGGAACAAAAATACAAAAGCCATTTTCTTTATGAAAGAAAGAAGGAAACTTTTATTCAATAAGTATTCAAGGATGTAGCTTTCCAATCTTCAATAGAGGAAGAAAAATAGCCCTCATTTGGTTTGGAAATATCTCTAACAATAACAAATTATTTTCATTCAGAGCTCCAAAGACCAGGTTTCTCTATGCGTAAGTAAAGCATGAGTAAAAGATTTCATGAAAATCTACTTAGTTTTCATCAGAGTACACACTTGATCTCAAAAACTGAGCCTCTCTGAGCTTGTGTGGTCTCTAGTGGTAGCCAGGAAAAATGCTTAATTGCATTTCCTCTAAACGCTCTGTTGTCACACACAAAAAATTAAACCCAGTATATCCTGGCCGGCCTTCCTCCAGGGGTGCCTGACTTCTAAACCGGAAGGCTGAGCTATGCAGAGTCTTGAGGGCAGTTTAGAGTAGCAGTGAAGTGTAGACACTTCTTTACTAGCAATTTTTAACAAATTACTGTGAGAAAAGGGTCAAGAACTTCCTTCACTGAACACGTCCAAAGCAATTAAAGAAATGATTAGGAATCAGACCAATTAAATTTTGTGGAAATGTGACCACTTATAAAACTAGTTCAAAACTTACCTCTGGCTCTTTCTCGGTGTGAACCACTAGCTAAGAGACTTTACCATACAACATCTCTACTTTCTCACCTAGAAAATGGGACTAAAGAGTTCCTGCCTCATAGGGTTGTTATGAAGACCGAATAAATGAGGGCAATGCATATAGACAAGCCTGGCACAGAGAAAAGTACTCAATAAGTGTTAGTTTTTACTGCCATGTCAAACACTTCCAACACTTAGGCGTGGATTTCCTCTAAAGGCTTGCTCTGCATGTCTTTCCACAAATATTTATTGAGCATATACTAAGTACACAGCACTATTGATGTTATAAAGAGGTATGGTACATCTATAGGGTTCAAAAAAGATTTTATAGTCATTTTTTAATAGAAATACCTTTTGGATAAAATTATGTTGAAGTGACAATAACATAGGCCACATTCACAAAGTAAAATACAATAAAAAATAGAAATTAATAGAAAAAGAAGATAAACATTAATAGCAATAATAAAATCTGTGGAATGCCAACTAAATTCCTACATAAAGAGAATTAAAGCATTAAATGCATTTAGTAGAGAATAAGAGAGGAAAAATAAATTACTCTTTCTACTCTGAATGAAATAAACTTTTTTTAAAAAAAAAAAAGGTAGAAAATTCAACACATAGTGCTAGGATAATTAGATAGCCACATGAAAAGAAGGAAGTTGGACCTGTACCTTATATCATATACACACACAAAAAAAAACTCAAAAGGGATCATAAATCCAAATGTAAAACCTAAAACTATAAAACTCCTAGAAGAAAACACAGGAATAAATCTTTATGACTTTGACCTAGATAATGATATCAAAAGTACAAGCAACAAAAGAAAAAAATAAATTATACTACATCAAAATTAAAGAGTTTTGTGCTGAAAACAATACTTCCAATAAAGTGAAAATCCAATCCAATGAATGGGAGAGAATGTTAATTAAGAAACAAACTTGTATCTAGAATATATAAAGAATCCCTACAACTCAACAATAAAAAGACAAATAACCCAATTAAAAAATGGGGAAAGGACTTGGATAGACATTTCTCCAAACACAACACACAGATGGACAATAAGGATATGAGAAGATACATAGCATCATTAGTTATTAAGGAAATGCAAATCAAAACCATTTCATATCCACTAGGATGGCTATCATTAAAAAGTCAAGTATTGGTGACAATGTAGAAAATTGGAACTCTCATACATAAGAAAGTAATGGAAAATAGTTTGGCAGTCTCTCAGAAAGTTAAACATAGAGTTACAATATGGCCCAGCAGTTCTACTCCCAGATATATACCCATGAGAAATAAAAGCATACATCTACACAAAAATTTGTACACAAATGTTAATAGCATTATTCATAATAGCCAAAAAGTGGCGTGCGGGGGGGGGGGGGTGCGGAATCAATGTCCATCAATTGCCAAATTAATAAACAAAATGCATATCTAATACAATGGAATATTATTCAACAATAAAAAAGAGTGAAGTAATGATACAAGTTACAACATGGATGAACCTTAAAAGCATTATGCTAAGTAAAAGGAGCCAGACACAAAATGTTATATATTACATGACTCCATTTATATGCAATGTCCAGAATAGACAAATTTGTAAAAACAGAAAGTAGATTAGTGATTACCTAAAGCTGTGGGAGTTAGTGGAAAATATGGTATGACAGTTAATGGGAATAGGGTTTTTTTTTGGGGGGGGGAGGGTGATAAAAATATTCTAAAATCAGATTGTAGTGGCAGTTGTACAATCTTTTCAACATACTAAAAAACGCTAATTTTAAGTGGGTGAATTATATAGTATGTGAATTAAATCTCAATACGCTATTTTAAAAATGTACAAAGAAGGAATAATGAAATTAAGGTAGAAATATAGACAGGGAACTGTAGGCAAAAAAGAAAAAAAAAGCAAGAGAACAAGTTGTTTCTATGAAAGGACTAATAAAATTGAAAAACCTTTGGCAAATGTGATCCTGAATAAAGAGAGAAAAAAATCACAATCAATTTTAGGAAAAAAAGAAAGCATTACAAGTATAGAAGATGTTTATTGTTACGTATAAGAGAATGCCATGTACAACTTTATACTAATTAACTTCAAAATCTAGAAAAAAATGGATCATTTTCTAGGATAATAAATAAATGAAACTATCTTAAGAAGCAGAAATCTTCCCTAGAGCAATGGCTAAAACTAAAATGAAAAGAAGTTAGAAAAGTATCCCCCCTCTCCCTTTTCCCAGATCCTATAAGGATAAAAAGCATGTTCCAGTCCAGGATGCTTTATAGACAAGCCTTCAAAGAAGAGTGTGGTACCCCTTATGTTAATATAAAACACACTCTCTCTTTACTATATATTATCTATTTTCTATGAGTTCATACATTTTTATGAATGATTCAAAAAGATCTCAGAGGAATATTTTAAAATGATGATTCTTGGTTACTTCTAAGGAAGACAAAACAGCTTTAGGGTGGATGGTCAAAGGGGATATTACAATTCATTTTGATGCTTTTATTTTTAATTTAAAAATTATATGTATTGCTTACACAATAGTAAAAATAATTTGACAATTATTAGGATTGAAAAAATTAAGATATTCACTGGAGACTTGGATTAAATTTTCTGTCTGGTTGACTGAACCATGGAGAGTAGGTAAGGGAAAAGTATTATTGCCATCTCATGGCCACTTATTCTAATTGCAGGCAAAATCCCTCAGGATAAATAATGAAGTTGAAAACCAAAATATAAAGTCAAAGTAGAATTAACAAATAGTATGAACAGCCTTGTAATTCTTATAATAGCAAAATTTTCCTTTGTTTTAAAATATTATTAATTAGGGGAAAAAAGAAAACTACCACATTAAATATTTACATTGAGTTCAATAACATCCAAATTCAGAAAAATATATGTATTTGAGAATCAAGAAATAATGGTATTATATGACCAAGAGAAATACTGATAAAAATTAAAAACACTCGTCCAATGATAACATTTTAAGCTGTTGTTTAGATTCTGCAGCAAAGGTCTACCTAGACAATGATGTTTAGTTAGATATTGACATTAGTTTATGGTGATTATTTAAGAAATAATAAATATTTTGGGTTATTAAGGAAAATATTGTTGGCTGGGAAGGAAAACAAAAGTGCCTCAATATAGCTAATGTTTTTGTTTGTTTGTTTGTTTGTTTTTTTAAATGACCAAGGGTCCTGACTATAAGATCAGCATACAGCAGAAGAGTAATACTGGGAGTTGCTATTGTTGATTTTTTTTCATGGCTTATGGAATATGATGACTTTCATTTGTCAAAGATAATTAACAAATCACTTCAATTTGGGTATTTAAAGAGATGGGTATTTTTCTTATAATAACCTTTGATTTCCACCATTAAATAAAGAACAAATGAACAAACTAATGAATGAGGGAGGGAGGTGGGAAGGAAGGAAGGAAGGAAGGAAGGAAGGAAGGAAGGAAGGAAGGAAGGAAGGAAGGAAGGAGGAAGAAAGGAAGAAAGGAAGGAAGAGAAAGGCTAGCTTGAGATGCCGTTGTCTAGATGGATTTTACCTTGAATTGCCATGAAAATAAGACAAAGTAACCTCTTTATAAATAAATAACTCCATTGACAATTCTCTGGCTTTTGTTAGTCAACTGGGGAACCAAAGAGCAAACATGAAATAAAAAGAATTCATATGGTTATAAATTTCAACAAGAAATGGAAATAGAACAGACATGAAACATTTACCTTAAAGCGTCACTATTCTAGCGTTATTTCTCTCCAAGGTGTGAAAGATGACTACCTTCATGAATGGTACTCAAATGAGTTTTACAGGTTCCCCAAGAAAATGCAGAAAAGTTTCCAGCTATTATGTCAAAAAATGGCTCATGAAATGCAAATACGCAATTTAAGATAGCTAATGAGAGAATAATGATTCAGCAATGGCACTCTCAAAGATAATAGTTGTAAGAACTTTTGTTGCAAAAGGGGTGTTGTCAAAATTTAATCTTTATATTTTTATGACTGGATCTTTCTATGAATGATCTGTTTTACAAGGCCACATCTCTTCATCCCTAAAACTGTGCAACCTACATTGAACCTATAGTGTCATCTTTTTGTATTTGACTCTTGCTGGTTTAGAACACAAATTAGGACTCCCAACAGTATATTCACCATGTGCATGTTAGAACTCACTGCACTCATATACTAACCAACTGAGCTTCTGAGTAAATCTGTCACAATGAATAAATAACAGGGACATGAAATACACATTTGATACTTGCTGGAAAATGTGATGTGAAAGGCAACTGCGCTTCTTAGGGGCCATGCACCACTCTAGGGAGTGCTCATTTTCCTGCAGATACACAAAGACTCAGTGATGAAGAGCTCAAGAGTTGGCAAGAAAAGAAAAACTAGACCTTGTAGGCCAACTAGACCCTTCTAGGGTGCCTGTCCTACATTTAGAGTATGCTTAGGGGCTTTCGGCAGATCAGAGTTAATTAGGAGGAAAGAATAAACAAGTCCACAACAGCACTTACCACTTAAATGTGCCCATCAGTATGCCTTATGTAAGTAAATAATAAATTGTCCAATTTGGCCTAGATGGTGGGTTAGTTATACAGCAAACTCATCCCAATTGTAATTGTTCTAAAAAACACAAAGCATTTTGGCAGCAGATTTAGTGACCAACCTCTGCAATAAAGCCTATTTTCACCCACAACAGAGATGAGGTGTAGTAAGTTCTACTGTGTTTCAGGGTGGATACAATAAAAAGATCCCTTCCTCCTCTGCATCGCTCCTCTCTGTTCACTAAATAGTAGTCATGGAAATAGACATGGAGTGTGCAGCTCTACTCATCAGATACATGAATATACTTCTGCAGTTTGAACATCTACTATGTGTCAGGGCCCCTCTTGGTGCTTCTCATGTATTGTGTCACTTAACTCTCACCACAGTTCTGTGAAGATGATACTATTGTCCCAATTCTTTAAAATAGGAAATGAAATCTCAGGGAAGTAACTTCTTCACCGCCATGAGTCAAACCCAGCTCTGTCCATATCCAAAGCCTGTGTTTATTAGCAACCATAACCCTGTGCCTCTCAATGCCCTGAAAGCTGATGGAGGCTGCTTCTCCTGGAAGTACCCTTGAGACTCAGGTTCTGGTTAATGTGGATATGGGTGCTTTAAGGCAAGTTTCAGTAACTGCTTGTGCCGCTATGATTTGTTTTCCACTCTGATTAATATATATTTTAGAGATATATAATCAAACACAGTAACATAACTCATTGCAATATAGTTTAGGATACCCAGGTCCTCTCCAACATACCTGAATTTAGTGTACAAATCGATATCCTTCCTACACTGGTTCTTCCCAGGGCAGAAGATTCTTTGCTCCTTTCTGACCTGCCTACCTCTTGCTGCAGGTCACACTACCTGCCCATTTCCTCTGCCCCTGAAACAGCATTTCATTGGGCTCACAACATGTCTGTTAACAGCATCTTCATCATCATCACCACCATCCCCATCACAACAAGCACTAGAGCCATGACCATGATTCGCCCCAGCACCTTCCATATGTGAGGTGCTTACATGAGAACAAGATATTATGTGTGTGAGGCCTCAGGACAACTTTTTTAAGGGAGGTATCATTACCCTTATTTTGCAGATGAGGAAACTAAGTCTCCGAGAAGCTAACTGACAAGGTAGGAAAAGGAAATAAAAGACATGCTCCCCACCACTAACCAGGGCAGACGGATTTCTCTAACTGGGTCCCACATCTACATTTTATCTTATTCTCTCCTTTACAAAAACTCTTTTCTGGTTCTCATTTGTTCTGTTGCAATGGCAAATTTCTTAGAATAGATTTGATTTTATAGTGTTCCTTTGTAAAAAATTAGTCACTTTGGCCTACTGTGTATTATGTACATGGTCACTGTCTTTCCTTCTCAGCTATAAGAATAAAAAGAAGATGTGAGCATAGAAAAAGAAAATGAAGAAAAAATATTAGAATATATTAATGGGATATTCATCTTACATCAAAATAGATTTATTTTTGATTTAGATACTAGTCATCTATGCCTTTTTTGTGCTTGGAACTACGCTTAGTGATTAACATGCATTTCCTCCTATTATCCTCACCACAATTTTACTAAGCAGGTATTACTGGCCCTGTCCAATAGACGAAGCTCAAAAAGTTTAGGCAAACTGTCCAACCATAGTGAATAAGCAGCAAAGTTAGAATTTAAAACACAATTCTTTCTACAAATCAGAAAGAAAAAGTCAAACAACTCAATTAAAAGGAAAAATTAGAAGAGACTTGAATAGGAACTTTACAAAAGAGGATATCCAAATAGACAATAAAAATTTGAAAAGGTTCTCAATATCATTATACATCAGGAAAATGCAAATTGAAATCACAAAGTGATACCACTATCCGCCAAGATGACAGAAAATCAAAAAGAATGACAACAGAAAATGTTGCTGAGGATGAGGAGCAATCAGAACTCTCACATAGTGTAATGTGAGTACAAATTAGTACAATCACTTTGGAAACTGGGTATTAAATTGAGCAGCAGATGTGCAACTCCATCAAATCTGTATTAGCCACAAACTTTTATCCTCTGAGGAAAAAACCTGGAGACCTAAAGATTTCCAGAATTAGTATAGTCCAGCAAGAAACACTGTCAGAAGTTAGGCTGAGTTTCCACCCACCTGATGCATTTTTATGATATCCATTTTCAATTCATATCATACATATAAAGAATAGTTTATCTACAACTCGGGCAACATTTTCTTTAAAAATTCCACTGAAAAATATGTTTTTCCCCCTAAAACTATCATTAATTAAGTGAAGTACAGAGTGTGCAAAACCATTGACAGATGGAAATAAGAAATCTGCATCTCTCAAATCAATTGATGATAAAAACAAAGAATACAGATGTTATAACTCTTGGCAATCCTATAAGGTCTGTTCATAATGATTTTATCTTACAAGATGGGAGAGGAGAAAAATGTCAAGTTCATTTATATACAGGAACTACCATTAGAAAGCCAAAGTAATAAATCTTTTACAGATCAGCAACTTGTTGACCATGATAATGACTTCATTTCTAATATAACCAAATTTCGTCTCACTTTTCAAAGCAAAGCATTTAAGACTTCTAACATGAGAATAGAGAAGAACCAAGTAGAAATATGGCAACTTCAGAAGAAATGGTATAAATGGTATAAAAGGAATAAAGACTTTTCTTCTGATGACAGGAGTGATGAGAAATGCAATGAGAAGGTGGTGCCCTGGTAAAACTGGGGTTCTGATATGGCCCATCTTGCTTGCTTAGACAGTTCTTGTCTAACTGTCACCCTGTAACTCAAGCTGGATCTGAAATAGTCAAGTCTTGGTTCAAAAGTGTCATCCCATAGCATCCCATACCTATCTAGGTTGCCAAGAATAAGTACGAGCAAGAAGGTCATTTGATCAGGTCTTCTAGTCATGTAGGGTCTCAAATTTAGACTTTTTTTCTCTTCAAATAAAGTTATGTCTACAGTTATAAAGATATACTAAAAGAAATGAAAGCTATTTAAACAGAGGTTCTATTACTAGACTATACTGATTTTGATGTGCCTTGAGTTAATGATTTATACATCTTGCAATTGGTGAATAACACAATTATAAGATATTGCTGTGTATGTTAAAAGCATTAACTAAATACAAATGTTAAAACCATGTTCTAACTTTTGCTCTGGCATAGGTCTCTGTTTTTATTGTTTCTAAATATTGCAAGAGACTTAAAAACATAAGTGGTCTCCCAATCCTTAGCTGGTCCAAAGGAGCAAGCATCACTCAGAGGAATACATTACCTTGAGACTGAGCCTGGAGATTAGAATGCTTAATATATATATTATGCCCCTAATAAACAGATTCCTTTTAAAAGAAGAATTAAACCTAGAGATGTTAAGCAGCATCACTTGCCCACTGTCATATGGGTAGATCTTTCCTGATTCTCCTTGAGAAACAGGTTCCACTGCTTTTATTTTGTCTCTCTCTTGGTATTTATTTCACTTCCTGGTAACACCGATTCTCTGGTCTCAAGACTGAGGTTAGTGCCTGTCCTTGTATTTCACACAGTCCTGGGTTTACCCTACCATAGGATTTATCTTTCTCTATTATAGCTGTTTCTTCTTTGTCCTCCCCACTATACTGTAAACTCCTCGAGAGCAGAAAATGTTACCCACTCATAGTAATATTCAATACATTTTCATTGAATGGACAGATAAATGGAATAAATGGAGAATGGCAGGGTGAGTAGATAGATCAAAGGAAATAATAGTTACTGTTCAATAAGATCTAATTCTAACACTGTCTACAGCTTTTAATTAGCTACACTAAAAATGGAGAGATCTTGTAACTAGATTGGATTAGGCTTCTGATATTCAAGGATCTCATTGATATTATTCTTACCAGAAAAAGGTACCACTTCACCATATTTGGAGAACACAGTTGAGATATGCACCTCTCAAATGAATGGCAGTTTACGTCTATCTCTAGTAGCTGAGTACCTACTATTAGAACTCAGCCACTACATAAAGTCACTCAGTCAGGGTGCTGCCCATCAAAGACACCATGCACAAGGATCACAAACAAATAATGCCCCCTAGAGTTGTATAATGTAATGGTTTTAATGGGACCTAAGCCTTAGAAGTAAATATCACAGAAAGAATAACAAAAGACACCTCCTCCCGAAGAAAAATAATATGTTTAGTTAGTTACTGATTCTCTTTTTCTTTTTTAAATTTTTTCTAGAGTTGTAAAATAAACAATATGAGCCACTGCTTAAGAATGAAGTAATGCAGCACAGTTCTACCACTTATTAGATGTGACACTGTGAGCAAGTCATTTAACCCTTTTGTTCCTTTGACGTGGAGAGTAATAGCACCTACATCACACGAATACAGTTAGGAAGAAATAAATTATTATGCTAATATAGAATAAAACCTAGCACAAGGCAAGTGCTCAATACATTAATAATAATAATAATAATAATAATTATTATTATTATACTTTTATTTTCGCCTAGAATCTCATTGGCAGATACTTAGGATTCATTTAAAATAAACTTCCCTAAGTTATTTTCTAAAAAAATTCAGTATGTGTACATCTATATATATATGTATAGAGAGAGAGAGAGAGAGAGAGAGAGAGAGAGATGTACACATATACAATCTGAGCAAATAAAATGTGGTTACTAGTGGGATCCATCTTGACTGCCTGGGTTCCAGTCCCATCACTTAACATTACTATTTTTTAGTTTCCTCATCTGAAAATGAGAAGAATAGTAGTATTTATTAAATAGGATTTCAAGAAGGATTAAATGAGAAACTATAATTAAAACACTTAGTGCATATTTGGCATTCCATAAGTGTAAGATATTTGTTTTGTATACACACAATGTCTTTCCGGCTAGTCTCTCTGTACTTATACAGACAAGTTCTATCAAAGTACTAATAAAATATTCAATAATAGGCTAAAAACCCTAATACTATTAGGGAGGGAACAAAAATGTAAATTATATTGTTTGCATTTAAAAAAATGTTTTGGCATGGATTTATTTTTTAAATATTTTCTTTAGAAATAATTTCAAATTTACAGAAAGTTGCAAGAACAAGAAAAGTACATAGAAAGCTGTATACCCTTTACCCAGGTTCGCCTAATATTGACATTTTAACCTATATCTCATTTGGTCTCTTTTTTTCCCCACACAAAACATATTTTTAACCATTTTTAATGTTTTGTAGCCATTCGAGAGTAAGTTGCATCGGCCATAGCCATGGCCCTTTACCACTAAACACATTACAGTGTATCTCCTAAAAACATGGATGTGTAACCGGTTAGTTTAAAATGCAATAGGAAAATATCTCATTGAGTTGTCAATAAGTCAACTCATATTATATCACAAAGTGACATTTTATTGTTTAAATTTAAGGTAATCATTTGGGATAGTTCACTTCATATGGACTTCAGGAAAGCCTATCAGAGTATAACCGGTGAAGTACCCTTATTTGGATCTTAGCATAAATGCACATAATCCATTACAGAAGTCATAAAATTTATTCGTACATATTTTTATTGAACACATTTGATACAAGATTTCTTTAAAAATATATTGTACTTCATTCTCTTGATTTAAATGATTCTTTGGAAGCTAAAATTTGGTAAAACTGTCTCTCGAAATAAATAATAGGTAGTAAGGACACTGTAAAAAATTCCATGTCCCTACATAAATTGCTGTGGAAATTACTTTATAATTGCAACAAATCTTGATGAAAAATGTCATCTAAAATTATAAAGCAATTAAATAAATTAGTATGACTGCCAAGTAGATATTTTAGTATCCTATATCCAGCCAAGGACGAATCCATATGTTATTAAGAAAAGACTCTTTTTAAATTCAATATATTAGGTTTAAAAATGGTCTTTAAGGTGACTGCAACCAGAGAAATAAATCAAGAGTTTTGACTCTTGCAGGCAGTAAGAACTGGATTTGGGTCTGTGTTCCAACATTATTAAACTGCATCCATCCTTGAACGAGTCATGTACCTAAGCTCTCCACATCTCAATTGCTGTGCTCATAACATAGGAACGACAATACTATGTCTCTTAGAGTTTGGAGAGGGTTAAAAAAAACAAAGCTTGTAAATCACTTAGCACAGTGCCTGGTACATATAGTAACTACTCAATTAATGATAGATGTTACTAAACAGTAAGGCTGGTCTAACATGTTTTCACAAGAAGATTATATATTACCTCAATCCTAATTAAACTTAAGTCTAAACTCCTATGGGTTTCTCTTTTTCTACATTCCTGAGAACCTTAGAATAAAGAACACAAGCCAAACCATGTTTATATAAGTCTATTAATAGACATATATGAATCAAGTCCAGCGTTATCAGCTTTTAAGTTGGTAGGTTTTCTTTCCTTTTTTTCTCCAATGACTCCTTCTACTCAGCAAATATACAATGGCAATTAGGGTAACAAAATATAATAGGAAACACAAAGAAAAATAACATTGGGGAATTAGCTGATGCTGGGACTATGTGGAAAATGTGCTGTTTTAAACATGCCTATTATTGGTTTAATCATCTTATCATTAATCTTCACTATATTCTCACCTAGCTTCTATTGTTAGGATGTCACTTAACAAATATTTGAAAATAACTTGTCCCCCCATCATATAAATAATAAAAATCATTTTAAAAGGAGAGTGAATCAATTAAATAAAGCCCAAAGCCTAATGAGAAATTGAAAAGAGAAAAGGGAGAATGTGGGGCCTGAGAAATCATGTTAGAAAGGGAAAGAAAAGAAGGCATGAAAGAAAGAGGATCGATCTACACAGAGGACCTATGAGGTGCCATGCTGTGCGCTTACGTACTTCTAATAAACACTAATAATGGTAATGAGAAAACAAAGTCCCAGAAAGCCCACGTCACCTGCCCAAGTTAACAAAGTTGGTAAGTTTTAACATAGCACCTACTAGCCTCTCCAGCCCACCATACCTGAACGTTCTATCCCCAAGGAGAAGAGGAAATGTCCAATTCAGGAATGTCTCAGCTTATACTTGGTGGAATAGGAAACTATAAATGAGTAGTAATACAGCAAGCAGAGGGGAAAATCTCCTTGATACAGGCAATCTTATGTTTAAAGTGTAGTGTGTGTGTGTGTGTTTGTGTGTGTGTGTGTGAGTGTGTGTGTGTGTACATAAACAGAGATAAACACCATAAAAAGTATAAAAACAAATCAAAAGCATAAGAACTCATCTCTACCCATTAATCTACTTTGTTGGCAGAAAATTCCATTATATAGGGTATTTCTAGCAGCACAAGTCATCTGTTAAAATATACATATTATATAAGATGGAGAACCCTACACCACAATATGAACCATTCACTTCTTTGTTTTAATTCTTGGCTTCTTTGAGGACAAGTCAACAGGAAACCAATGTAGAAAAAATAAGTTTAGATGAAGAAGAAAGGAAAGGTTAGGTGTAGGGAGTGAGAGGGTGGGTCACTGGGTAAGGAGGAGTCTCCAGACCACAGACCAGCCAGGGGACACATGAGAAAATATAGTATTGATGAGTAAAGGGAAAGGGAGAGAAAGAGTTGAGAACTGATAGAGAATGAAGACAAATACTGATTGTATACAGGCAACAATTTAACAGTAAGGCAAATATATATTGCATTGTGTGTTCCCTTTTCTTTTAGACAGCACTTAGTTTCCTTACAAGAGGAAGGCAATAATCACAGTGAGAAAGTTTCTAGTGACTTTTATCTGATCAGTCCCAGGGATGCCTGTAGGACTGTCTAGCTCATGAATTACAACCTGAAACATTTTGCTCATGTCAAACAACCTGAAAACAGGCATGCACAATCCAAGAGAGCAGTAACGTTCTAATGCTCAGTTCTTTATCCTGGCCTCTTGCTGATAAACTGGCCTAGTTCATATCATAGTCTCTAATTGCAGAATGGGTTGATTCTAGGTAGGCGGTATTAGAAATAGCTATGCTTAAGAGAATAATAGCTCCAAATATGTTTGAAAATGGCACCACTATAAATAAAGAGCAGGATCTCCTATGATTGCCACCTTATCAGATTTAAACTTGTCTTGTAGATCAAAGAAATTTAATCCCTTTAAAAACTCCTTTAAGTCAATAATCAATGCCTCTTACATAGATCTCAGTGGTCTCAGTATCAGGAGAGCCTTGGATAACAAAGTGTTAAGCTACAAAAGAAAACTGACCCATCTCTTCCTTGTTCAGATGACCTTTGCTTGAAAAGAAAAGATGAGCTCCTTAGAGTTGAGCCTAGAGAAGAGAGAAGAGATGGGAGGGGTGTTGTTCAGCATTCTACAGAACCAGTATTACTGGATGAGTTGTATCTCATTTTGACAGCAGCAGTATAGTAAATGACAAGCCCCGTCAGGTAATGCATTTATCTTCACAGGAAAAGCAGCCACTGCAAAGTAAGACTCTCAGATGTTGTCACATCAGCTAGGACAAGAAGTCATAAAGTAGGAAGACTATCAATGCAGGAGGTACAGCGATATCTCAACTGCAATTAGGAGGAGCTGTGAATGGACACTCCAGCTTCAAGCTCACAGGAGCCCTGACTTTTTCCCTCTGGGCCTGGCTTACCAAAGCAAGTGATCAGTGGAATCTTTATCAGCCAACTAGGAGTTTAAGCCACTGAGCTGCCTACCTTTTATTCTAAAACCTTTATGGCAGCTCTGCTGTTTCTCCCAAATGTTAACTAACCAAGAAAAAAATAGAACAAGAAAAACAAAGAAAATCTTTATCCATTTCTTCATTTGTTCATTCATTCAACAAACATTTAGCCTATGGTCAAAACATTAAGCTAGACATAGGCTGGTCACTGAGTTTGATACAGTCCTCAATCTCAGAAGAGTTAGATTTTAATTAGACAGATATGTAGCAGGCACTGCAAGCAGGCATGTTACATGCTTGAAGAGAGTCATAAAGGGTGGTTCTGGGAGCAGTGAGGAGGGCAGTAAGTGCAATCTATGGAGGCTTTCATGGAGAAAGTGACATCTAAGTTACAGCTTAAAAGAAGGCTGTGAACTGGTCACATGGAAAGGTAGGAAAATAGGGGAAAATAATATATACCCAGTTACAAAAAGATACTAGGTGTGTTCCAGGAATGGATGAAGTCTGTATGGCTGAAACATTGAGGAGGAGGAGGTTTGGAATTTAAACAGAATTTGAGGGGCAGGAAATACGAATATTATCCGGATGGTTCTGAGGGGTGAGAGAAGTAAGCAGCACAGATGACATTTACCTGCATTTCAAGTCTATTTATTTAAAGGTGCTTATTCATAGGTATGCTAACAGATCTAATGAAAAATAAGATAAACCTAGATACCCCAAGATAATCCTATAATGATTCTTAAAAGCTGAATAATCATTAAGCGATTATTAAAATTCTATTGTACATACTAGTGAGCTTACAAGAGATAAGATACTTGTTTTTAAGGTATAGTGCCTTACATAGCACCCACTCCCAAGACATAAAACCCTGTGATTTTAAACAGCTAAAACTATACAATTCAGCAATGAGAAGCTTCTTTTCTTTCACCCTCAATAGTCCACGTTATACTGCTCTAATCACATTATTATTAATTACACTCCACACTGGAGTTAGAGAGAACTGATTTAATACTGACTATGCTACTTGCTAACTGAGTGATTCTAGGCAAGCTATTCACCTCTCCAAGCCTCTGTTTCCTGTAATGGACCCATCTCTAGGGCTGCTGTCAGTAACTGGCGAGACAATACTTAAGGTAGGTATTTCTATTTCCATTTTACTGAAGAGTAATGAGACTCAGAGAGGTTACATGACTTGTGCCAAGCCATATAGCTAGCTTCACAACAGCCCTCAGACTGCACACCAGGATTTCTGACTCATTCTGCAACTAGTTCTCCTTCTTGCCATATTTTTTTTTTTGTTTTGGTGGTGATTTTCAATGGTAATATAACTAAATTTCAACTACGATGACCTTTTGAAAATTGTAGAAATAATGAAACTATTTGAATAAAGACAAAATAAAAGAGGAGTGAAGAATAATAACTGCAGCAAAAATAGCACTGGATGAACACTTTAAGTGGGTGAACTGTATTTATATGAGTTATTTTTCAATAATACTGTTAAAATTTTAAAAATTAAAATAGCACTAGATAAGAATAATGTGCCCTTTAGAAGGGGTTCAATTTTGAGGAAGTCACATTTGTTGCTTCATTTTCTTCCCTGTAAAACCAGGCTGCTATTACCTTCATTGTCTTTGCTCAGGGATTAGGATAAAACAGAATCCTCAATGATAAAAATCCACCATGGTGCACATAAGGCTCTACTACACTATGACGACACCAAAAAGAACTTGAGAAAAAAAGGGACTTTATTTATTAATTTCTAATGACATGTGAGCTCTTAAAATGTATAGGAAAAGTAGGCTAGGGTAACTCACAAGCACCTGTTCATGAGATCATCCCTTCTCAAAATACTGAAGTCACTGAAATAGCAGCAGCAGGAAGTTCTAGGAATACAGATTACATGAGTTTGTTTCTCTATGGCAAAATTACCACATAATCAGAAAGATCAATTCTCCTAATCAAGGGCTTCCTAATCCATTAGCAGAACAGGTTGGTAGAGAGGTACTGCTTTACCATCACATGGGTCAAAGAATCAAACTAAACACAAATGTGGCCAGAGTTATCCAAGCCTGTAACAGAATCCCAAATCGCACCTGGTCTCCTCATGTTTAAAGGCGCACGCACTGCGCCAGACTCAGAAAATGACCTCTTCTGATTCCTTCCCATTTTATGAAGGAAGTGTAAAAATGAAATGTTACTTGTTTTCTCTCAGTAGGAAGACCATTTCCACGTTCCAAATTCCCGATTTCCTGGTTTCATTGAAATGAAACATCAATACCAAGGGTTTTATAAAAGCAAACATAAAACATGATTTTCAACTGTTTTTAAAAGGCTGAGGTCATTTTTGCCCCAGTTCCTACATAGTGGTAAGCTTAAAAATCAAGCCAGTTAGCTTACAGTCAGGTCCAATAAATCAGTGAAAAAAATAAATGGGAAAGCATGCCAAAATGTAACCATAGTAACACCACAGATGCATCAAGAAATGGTGTGCTCATTTGCTTCATTCCCCATTTCTTAAATTGGAATCTAAGTAGGGGAAAAATTACACAGAAAACAATCATGATTCTGCAATTACTAAATTCTGCAAAACTGCACTCGACCTGCTATACTAAAACTTCAGAGGCAGCTATGGTACAGCTACAGAAATAGCCCTAGAGGGCTTTAGAGATGCTACTTGTCAGTTACTTGATCACCCTATGACTGTTTCCTCATCTGTAAAATGGGCATTAAAAATTCCAACCTCAAAGGGTTTTTCTAAAAGTAAAACTGGACAGTGTATCAGGGGCAGGGCAATGGTAGACTCAGGAGACTAGAAGTCCTGGTCACCTTTAAGTCTTTTTATTGACTAACCTCAGTGCCTTGGTTTCTTGGTTTATAAAAATAAAGTGATAATCCTTGCCTCACTCATGTGATTAACATTAAAAATTATTATTAATCCAAGTATAAGAAATTATTATTAGGATAACAGGTTTCAATTCCAAGGCTGTAAGACTAAGAGAACTGAGGGCCAGAAATTCCCATTAAGACATTATCGCATTTTCTCTGTCAAATGCATCTCTGCCACTCATCAGAAAAAAAGCAGCTTTGGGGCACTGACCCCACTTACTAGCAGTTAACCTTTTCCTCTTGAAGCTTTGGTTTCATTAATAAGTAAAATGGAGGGCAGGGGGTTATTCCAGAATCTGATCTCTAAAGGTACCAGTCTAGATTTAAGTTCTTGGTTTAAGTTCTTGCAGAGCTATGGCATAGCTTAGATTAGGTCTGTTTATTATTTTGCAGTACTATCAGGAAACATTCATGCTCTAGGACATTACTTGCAAAGTATTATTTTTTAAAGAAATTAATTTATAACAAACAAATAGCAGCAATAAGCAGGGTACTTTGAACTTCAAATCATTTTTCCTGTTATTTTCTGGTTAAAATATAATATTTCTAAGAAATAGAAGATAAAAGAAAAAATTCCAAGTAATAAAACCAGATCATTCTTTCTTCCTATTTTGAATGAAATTAAATAATTGTATATATTCTCAGGATTCCTAGCTTATGATTAGCTATATAGGAATGTAGTTTGGTAAAGCATGGTAATGCTTCACTACAAACGAACTGCCAATTTACCTACCTCATAAACTCACTCCCTCCATTCCTTCTTTCTTTCCCTCCTTAATAGAAAAACCCTGCTTTCACAGTCCCTATGTTCTCTGTCCTGGTTTCTCAGATTTGGTTTGATCTAATGAGTTTGGGGCTTTGGGTTTATTAATCTACAGAAACCATTTCTTCAAACAAAATTATACATAAATTTTTGAATCTGATAAAGTTGGGAAAGAAAAAAATCCAATGAGGCATTCGCTTCCCTGAGGGAACGTAGGGACCTCCACAGTGGTCGCCTGAAGGTCTCTGGCCTGGTCTACTCCATTAATAACAAAGATGGTTAACATTATGAAGGCTTACACCATGCCCACATGATACAAAAGGCATTTATGTACCTCAGGCCATTTATTCCTCACAACAGTTCTGTGAAGTTATTAGTATGATTGAGATGTCCTTCTCACTGATGTGAAACTGAACCTTACAAAGGATAAATACTTTACCCTGCATTATAAGCTACTAGGTGGCAGAGGCAGAACTCGAAAGCCAAGTAATTCACCTTGTGCTGTGCTGTATGTCCCTTGCCAATTATGATTCCCTGGACTTATGGAGTCACTAAGTGAGCAAGCTGCCAAGTGTTCCAGAACCAGCTGTCGAGCTATTCTTTCTCCACTCGACTTTCACACACCCACCCAGCAGCAAGATGCCCAAAACTGGCTACTCACAAGGCACAGCATGGCGGTAAAGGTTATCCCTTATGGTCTGCTGGAGCTCATGATCAGGAGACCCTTTCTGGAACCGCTGATTGAGAAAATGTCGCAGGTCCTTGTTCAGCTTTCCTCCTGTAGGAAATATATGAAAGAGACACAATACATCAACAACAGGGCTTCCTGAAAACTGAGCAGCCTGAGAGCCATGCGCGGGAAAGCCACATGAAGCCATTCTATCAGCCACTCTTAGTCATTAGGAGGACTCACTTTAGGTTTTTCTCTGCAGGGGAGAAAGTAAGCAAGAATGTGATAAAGACAAAACAGCACTGAAATAGCATTAATTTGGGGGTCCCGTTTCACAGAATACTAGAAGGCTAAAATAACAAAGAATTTAAACTAGGCTATTACATGAAAAATATGTGCCATAGACACTTGCAGACACTATTAGAGGGAGAGAAAATGACTGAAACTTTAAAGAGGACAATCTAGCGATAGCTGACAAATTATAAAATGTTCTTTGACCAAGGAACCAATTGGTAGAAATTTGCCCTATTGATATACTTGCAAAAGTCTACCCAAATCTCCAGTATTGTTTATTGAAGTACTTTATAACAGCAAATAAATAAAAACAAAAACAAAAAACCTGGAAACAAAAACAAAAACAAAAAACCTGGGATCTACTAAGTAAACCATATTCATCCAAATAGTAACGACTCCGCAGATGCTAGATCTTCATATGTTGGTATTATAGGAAGATATGTGGAATAGTGCATGCTGCCTGATCCTTGTTGTGTAAAAAGGAATAAAGAAAAGGAAAGACTATGCGTTATTAATAGAAGGAATCATAAGAAAGTTTTAACAACAGTTCCCTTTAGGGAGAAGGACTTGAGGGTGGGAAATAAAGGAGGATACATCACTCATCGCTACATAGACAGATAGATAAAAATAGATAGATCATACTATCCTGTGTTAATTTACAGACATTAGATACATCTTTTTTATTATTGTTGTTGTTTAAGCAATAGTTAATGGATGGAGCTATGTGTTTATTTCTTTGTAATTCTCTTCATGTAACAGAAAGAAAAACTTAAAAATTACATTGTTACAAATATGTGTCATAGGAAGATGGTAAAAAAATGTATTTTTAAAATTATAAACACAAATTATAGTCTACAGGATCAACAGAAGGCTCGTAGATCAACCTAGCTAACATTCACCCTTAATAAAGAAAGATGTTTCAGTGACAGCTAAAAATAGAAAAGTTAAGACTGACCTTCCATTTAGACAAGATAAAAATTAGGTAAGAGCATTTCTAGCCTTAGAGAAACAATGCAGCAATGCAGTATCCATGTGAGCCACAGAATTCACGTCTTCAGATGAGAACTTCCCCACGGTCAAAAAGAGTCAATTGCCAGGATGACAGGAATAGTTAAGATGATGATATGTCCTACCTAGGGCAGGAAACATCATGTTCAAAACACGAGTCCCTGCTAAGGTTGATCATTTTAGAACATATTAACAAAATCCAACTTGAACTATTTTATTTGGGTTGTATTATACTCATGGTCTCAAGTGTCCAAAAAGAAAATACATCTATTCAAGTCAATCTTAGGTCATTCAATAAATATCCAATTACTCATCAAATATTTATTAAATGAAAGAGACAAACACTCAAACTTCCCACTCACTCCCCACTAAAATGGGCACAAGGTTAGAACAGACATTTCACAAAAGAATATATATGACTGGCCATTAAGTGCATGAAGGGGTGTTCAATATCATTAATTATAAGAAAAAGGAAAATTAAAACCACAATAACATCCTACTTTATACCCCCTAGAATGACAAAAATTAAAAAGACCGACAATATCAAGCGTTAGCAGGATTGTGGGCCAACAGTAACTTTTATACACTGCTAGGGTGAATAAAATGGTTCATTTTCTTGGAAAAACAATTTGGCAATATCTTATAAAGTTAACAATTTACTAACCAAATGATCCAGTAATTCCACTTTTATTTATGCATGCAAAATGAAAACAAGTATACAAAAACACACACATACACGCAAACTTGTAGATTAATCTTCATAGCAACTTTATTCATTATATAATAGCCCCCAAATTGAAAATAACCCAAATGTCCATCAACAGGTGAATGGATAAGCAAATTAAATTACATTCAAACAATACGATGCAATACCAAGTAAAAGGAGTAAATACATAATATTGATAAATCTCAAACTCGTAATGCTAGGCAAACGAAGCTAGACACAAAAGAGAACATATTGTACAATTCTAACTTTATAAAAAGTTTTAGTAAAGGTTAAAAACTTTATAGTGACAGAGGGCAGTTAAATGGTTACCTGAGAGTAGATAAAGGCTGACTGCAAATGGAGTGTACTGAATGTCTATTTCTTGGCTTTGCAATTTAACTATAGCTTTATAAGATTTTACCACTGGGGGAAACTGAGTAAAAGGTAGAGGGAAACTCTGTCTTGTTTTTTTTATAACTTCCTGGGCAACTACAATGATTTCTAAATAAAATGTTTTTAAAAGGAGGAGAACAAGAAAAACTTTTGGGGGAGATGCCAAAAAATATATCTTAACTATGATATGCTATCACAGGCTTATCCATTTGTCAAAACTTACAGAACTATATATGTAAATGGGTGCATTTTATAGTATGTAAATTATCCTGTAAGAAAACCTATTTCGAAAGTTTAAAATATATATAACTGTTGAATGATTATGTGTTAGACACTATTCTAAATGGCTCATTCTCAAGTTCCCATTAGAAAACTGAACTGACAGAAAAATAGAATAAATTTTGGTAGTTAACACAGACAGGGCTGGGTTTAAATTCTGGCTCCAATAATAATTAGCTGGTAAACCCAAGCGCATTGCTTAATCTCTGAATCTCACTTTTCTCATCTGCAAAAATAGAGCACTGATATATCAGTAGCTCCATCATATGATTGTTGTTATGATTAAATGAGATTCGGAAAGCGCTTGGCAAAGGGAAAGTACTCAATGAATGATGAAAATTATCATTATGAGAATATAGAGTGAACAATAGTTTGAGACGAATGGGGAAAGAACTGGGATCAGTCCAAAGATGGACCGTTTTTTTTTTTTTTTTAATGCACATTAACATAAAATCCATCCTATTGGTTTAGATATAGTCAGAAACAAAATATAGGCCTGGGGAAACTTAGATTGAAGGATATTTCTAGAGTTACATATGTGTAGATCATTTGAGCAAGGGGAATAAAATGCTACTTGTGCTCAAATGGTCCGGACATATGTAAACTGGTTAACATTTAGTAGAGCTGAAGTTCAGGAAATGAAACCAAATGGTAAATCACTGATATCTGATAGTTACACCTGCCAATTCTACCTCTAGGTGTAAAGCACTCTGTAACTTGATTGAAAGGTTAACAATGTTTACCAGTAAAATGTGTATTGTCTAGAATCTAAGGTTTTATATTCTCCTTAAGAGACCACGGTTCTAGACATTAACTGCCAGGTGGGTACTAGACTTATCGGGGTGATCACTTCATAAGTTATATAAATGTCTAACCACTATGTTATACACCTGGAACTAATATAATATTGAATGTCAACTGCAAATGAAAAATTAAAAAAGTAAAAATGAAAGACCCTGGTAGTTATCATTTGAGTCATAAGTACCAAAGATGTCTATCAGACCCAAATGTACTGCTTGAGTCAAAAGCCAAATTCCAAAGAGGATTTGGAATACACTGTCTCTTCGTCTCATAAAGAACGTAGGTTCATCCACCCCTATGGATCATAAGCAGTACCTATCGACATAAACCAAGGAGTTATGAATTGGAAAGCACTAAGACACAGGCACTGTTTGTTTATACTTAGGCTTTACATTAAAACTAGCCAAGCTAGTTACAGTTTACAATTATCAAACTGTATAACTCCTCTCTACTGCGGATACAGAAAAGAGCAGGGTTAACTGTGTTGCCAGTTAACATTTACTCTGTTCTGTGACATTTATAAGTGAAAAAGCCTCAACCTTCACATTACATTAAGAATACTGTACTTTTTTGGCATCTAATCTCAAATTAATTGCCAATTATTTAGGGGACATGTCTATAAATCTTCTCCTAATTGTCAAGGGCAATGAGCCAATGAAATAATACATTGCAAGAGAGAATTTGTCATAGGATCTACACCTTCTTTGAAATTCAAGATTTGTTTTGCAAATGGAAAAGAAAACATAGGTCAGGAATATGTGAAATTTTTTCTAAGAAAAGGATTCAGAGCTTATTTTTAAACAATTTTATAAACTAAATGGGAAAAATAGGGCTTAGACTACCCTGGACTGCCATGATTTTATATTTTCATATTTTATCTATATATCTGGAATTCTGTCTTTTACATATAAAACAATATATTGCTGCTTTTTAAGTTCACATTAGGTTACAGAAGTTTAACCATGTTGACTGATGTAAGTTTCATTAATTATTTTAAATGTAGTATAATATTCCATTTTAAAAATCTACCAAAATATATTTCTCCTTCATAGATTGTTAGGCTATCTCCATTGTTTTTGATAATATGACAACGTTGCAATGTCATTGTAATGCCTTTAAAAAAAGAAAAAGAAAAAGAAAGAAAGTGTTAATTTTTTTTTCTCTAAACCATCTAAACCTGGAAACAGACATAGACATCTTCAACTTACCTAGATATTGCTAAATTCTTCCCCAAAATGGTGGTGCCATTTTCCACCAATAGTTTTTGAGGTTCGATTTCGCCACTCTCAGGCCAATACTGGCTATTATTAGTGCATCAGGGGTACTCCAGATGAGTGGTCCCCAACCTTTTTGGCACCAAAGGCTGCTGCTCTTATGAGAATCTAATGCCCGATAACCTGAGTTGGACCCGAGGTGGTGATGCTAGCAGTGAGGAGTCCCTGCAAATACAGGTGAAACTTCGCTTTCCCACCTCCTGCAGTGTGGCCCAGTTCCTAACAGGCCATCGACTGGTACCTGTCCATGGCCCAAGGGTTGAGGACTCCTGCCCTAGATCACTAGCAGGATTCAAAGGACTCATAGCTATGATTTATTACAGCAAAAGGATACAAAGCAAGGCCAGCAAAGGGAAAGGCTCATGCGACAAGAAATCAAGTGGAAGCTCCCAAAGACCTTTCTCACAGGAGTCACACACTTAATTCCCAGTGCAATGAGTTTTAACAACACTTGTGAAATGTTGCCCATTAGACACTGCGGGAAGCTCATTAGACACTCAGGGCCCAGAGTTTTTATTAGGAACTGGTCATATAGGCAGCCTCTGTCTGGCATGAAACAAAACTCTAGACTCTCAGAAGGAAAGCAGAAACCATATCTTTTGCACAAACAGTTAAAGCATAGTGAGCCACACTTATTAGGGAGTGGACCGAACCCTTCTGAAATCCAAGGTCCCAGATTCCAGCCAAGAGACAACTTGGTAAACAGGCCTTTAAACTAATAGCATAGAACTATACACTTAAAAATAGTTAAAATGATAAATTTCATGTTATATATATTTTACCACAAAAAAAGGTAATACAGGTTAATTATAGTATGTGAAAAATATAGACAAGTACAACAAAGTTGAAATCAACTGTAACTTGATTTGCATCACCATTAACATTTCAATTGTGCATGCACACATTCACATATAGTACACTTAGACATTTGAAGAGATTCATTCACTGGTTCAGCAAATATTTATTAAGTGCCTACATCCAGATATTCTATGGGCCCTTAAGATCCAACATGACAACATAGAATTCCTGAGCAGGGACTGACATACATGTTTTAGGAAGGGTAGAAAGGGGCTATCCTCCAGATGAACACAATTGTTAAGATGCAAACTGAAGGAAGACAAGAGGCTGGTTGGCTCTGCAAAGTGTGGAGGGAAGAGCATTTTAGGCAATGGGAACAGCATGTGCAAATAGTTTGTTAAGTATAAAAGAGGTTGGCATGTTAGACAAATAGCATGAAGTTCAGACAATGGGTGGCACAGACTGAGGTTAAAAAGAAAAGTAGAGGCCAAATAATTCTCTGTCTTACAGGCCATGATAAAAAGTTTGCATTTTATTCTAAGCTCAGTAGGAATCCACTGAAGAGATTTCAGTCAGGGAGGTGGGAGGTCACGGCCCAAATTTTGAGATTACTTTTGCAGCTGTGCAATGGATCGGGAATAGAGGCAGAAGACAGGATGAAGCCAGTGGAGCTGATCACAGTAAACCTGAAGTGGCCTGGACTAAGGAAATGGCAGAGAAATGGGAGAGGAGGGGATAGAGAGATGTAATTTAAGGCTGGAACTGATAGCGTTTGCTGATGTGATGGTGGAAGATACCAAACACAAGGGAGGAGTCAAAGTGAACCCAATGTCTCGGCTTAACTGGTGATGAGTAGGTTTGAGTGGAATACAAAGTTCCTATTAAATTTGAGATATGTAGGATCATGCCATATATGTGGATTTATATTCAAATGTTCCACACATAATTTAACACATTTCCAATATGCTACCAGTGCTCAAAAAAAAAAAAAATTTAATAGCTACACAGTATTTTATCTTATCATTCTACCTCAACCTATTTAACCATTACCAATTACTAAGTATGCACACTATTTTCACTGTGATTATTTTCCTTGCATAAAATCTATCTGTATCTCTGATTATTTTCTCATGATCCTTGAAATAGCAATATTGAGACAAAAAAAGTGTAAAAGCATTTCAGGCTTTTGGTACAAATTCCCTCTAGCTTCCCTTTATCCAGCTTGATTTTAAATGGCTCCAAAGTAGCAGTGTGGATTCCTCATAATATTATCAGTTTCATATTAATAGACATTTAGAGGTCTTCCATTTTAATAGACTACTATAAACAATGCAGTAATGAAAAATCTTGAATATGAATTTTTGCTTAAATTTCCAAAAGAGGATTATTAGAGTAATGAGTATGAACATTATTTCGAAGATTCTTGATACATATTGACACTGCTTTCCAGAAGAGTTACACTAGTTTCTACTAAAGCCTAAAAGGTGCACAATACCACTAATCTGACAATTACAGTGTGAAATAAGAATGATTTTCCCCTTTTAATTATTTAAAAAATTAAAAACCTTTCCACCAATAATTTTAAAAGTGCCAACACTATATTAGCAAGGCAATGTGTATGGTAAAACTGAGTTTCTTTTCATTTTGAGAAACTGCAGATTCCAATAAGAAAATTAATTTGGAGAATGGCTTATTGAGAAGTAATGAATGAATTTCATTAGTATATATTTAAGTAAAAAAATAAAGACAAACAAAAAAAACTATACTTCTAAAAAACACACACACACACACACAAATTGGGAACACTCAGTGTGCCCGTCCCTTACAGAATTACTTCCAAGCCCCATTCTCCCCAATGACATACAAGAACTGGTCAATCAAGAGCCAGCAAAATTCTTCTACAAAGGGCCAAGGGCCAGATACATATGTTCTAGCTTTGGGGGCATATCAATCAAGACTCTGTTGGACTACTAAACTCTGCCTTTGTAGTATAAAAGCAGCCATAGATTATGTGTAAACAAGGTTGTTTTCCAATAAAACTTTATTTATAAAAACAGGCAGCAGGTTTGGCCCTGGGGCCATACTTTGCTAATTTTTGAGCCTAGATGTTGGTCCTGCATCTCAATGGGAGCAATTCTTCTTATGTAATTCTTGGGTTAGAGGTGGAGAGTATTCATTTCTCCAAGGTGACCTAAGCAGCATTACTACCCAGAAACTACTTAAATGTAAATATTTGGGTTCCATCCCAGACTCAGTTAGAACTTCTGAGGGTTGAATATAGCAATCTATGTTTTAGCAAGACTTCAAGTGATTCTAACACATGCTGAAGGTTGAGAACCAATGGACTAAATCACAGCAAAGCTCCCTGACAAAATGTGAGCAGCTAGGCTCTGAGAATGAGCCTATTTCCCAATTTCTCACAAATGTTCCCATCTCTGGCAAACCTCAAGTACTGCCACTCCACTACTGGGCTAATAATAACACTTTATAATTAGAGACAGAGCAGAAGGAACTACAGGCAGGTGGTAGGTACCTCATCAGACATGCAGAGGTTGAATCCATTCCCCTAGTGTTACAAAGACAGTTGTTCTTTCAGTCATGTTTATGTAGAATTTAAATAAAATGAAAAAAGAAAACTGTGCAGTGATGTGAAATAGAGGCTGCAGGACAGATTTATTTATGCTGATGAAACTCTAGAAACTTCTATTTACATTTAACTCCCCATATGAATAAGCACAAAACATTTTGCTAGCACTTCAGGACATTCACTTTATTATTACATCCTGACTGCCTTCTTGGTTCTTTTTCTCCTGATGAATCTTTTTATAACAAGTTTCATTCCTCAGTGAGAAGAAACTTGAATTAAGCATGGGGGGAAAAAGCAAGGTTTAAATTCCATCATCTCTATTTTTTTTTTCATTCTTTTCAGCCTTCTGTGCTTCTTATATTTATTCTAGTTAAACAAGGGTAGTAGATGAATAGCCGTTCAAAAATAAATAAATACAAGATGTTCATTGATAAAGTAGAAAGCAATGTCCTGCTATTGGCAAAGTAACATGGCTGGAATGAGTTTAGGTCCAGTCCTAATCAACAAACAGCTGCATGACCTCACCAAAAGCTGAAGTCAGATGTTCTACACTCAGAAGCTTGAGTGGAATCTGAAGATATGCGTGTGTATGTGTGCGCGTGTGTGCGTGCGTGTGCACGTGTGTGTGCGTACACACCCTTCAAGAAAACACTAGATTTTTTAAAAAGAAACTCATTCGGTGCTTAAAGAACTCTGCTCAGGTGACCTGCTGGACTCCAGTGATGACGGTGAACATTTCTTGAGCACTTTTTACAGACCAGACACTTTATAGTCCTCATTTCAACCCAATAAGTTTGGCTCTATCTCCAGTCCCATTTTACAGAAGAAGCCCTGCAGATTGTCCCAGCACTCAGGTAATTTGACAGAATGGAAATATGTATAAATATAAAGAGAAGGAATGGGTACGTCAACATGTTAATAACTAGTCAGTTTTGGTGATGGGGCTATACATTATGCTATTCTTTCGACAGCAGTGTAGGTTTGAAATTTTTAAAAATAAAAAAGGAAAATAAAATTATTTTTCTAAAGCAGTTATATACACCATGCCATTAGAAAACATCAATGTGAATCTCGGTATAAAAACCAAAGACTGACTTCCCAACTAAACAGTCATATTGTAAAGTTGTCCCCAAATCATTCTCAATGCCCAACATTTGTAGAAACCCAGAAAGTGACATCTAAACAGCACTGACTTTCAGAGAACACTTAGCCAGGGATGTAATATAAATAAGGTTCCTTCCCAGGAACCAGCACCTGCACTATTGGGTGTTAGGACAGTGCTGACAAATAAAATGTTTTAAATGCTTTTATGCAAATGCAAACTGAGATCCCACTGACATTCCCTAGCCTGGAACATCTATAATAATTAAAGCAGCTGTTACCCTACCCTCCCAGCCTCACCCTAATTTATTTTCAGACAGGAATCAATAATCTAGGTCACAAACTGTATTCTAATATGGTCTGACATCATTCACACAACAGTAGGCTAGGGGAAGAGTTCCAGACACTCTGACCCACACTGGGAAAACCTCATGCAAACAGGGTTACAATAGAGCATGCCACTTCAATTTCTGCTAGATTATGAGGAAAAAAAAAAACATCGTCAGCAATATTGCACATAATTTGATGGGTCTAAAAAAGGTGCAACTATTTACCATCAGCAGGGCATCCCTAGAAATCTATTCTTTGCACAGTGCCTCTCTTTAAATATCTTTCAAAGCTGAAAACAAAAGAGAGAATCACATGGTCCCAGACAGGTGAGAAGGGGGGTGGGGGGTACAAAAAACAAAAAACAACAACAAAAAAACTTCTCAGGCATCAGGATTTTCGAGCAGAGGCAGGCAAAATTTTTCTGTAAGGTCAGACAGTAAATATTTCAGGCTGTAAGATCAATGTTCCAAGTGCTGAACTCTCCTTTTTTTAAGCAGGAAATCAACTGTAAATAATATGTAACTGACTACATGATTGTATTATAATAAAACTTTATTACAAAAGCAGGCAGTGGGATAGATTTGGCCCACAAGCTGTACTTCGTCATCCCTTGTGCTAGAGGATTGTGTCTCTCTCAAAAATATGCTACCTTTTCCTAATATTGCCAGGGATGTGCATGTTTGTACAGGTGTATATAAACCACTCCCTCAGAAAAGGAGTAGGAAGGTGGGCCTTGGGTCCACAATGATGGAGCTTTCAAAGAAATACCGAATAGGTTAAAAATACCTTAGCCCCACATCCTCTAGAAAGTAGAATAATTTCACAAATTTAAAGACCTGGATAGCCTTCAGGGAAATTTATCAAATGACTCTTGGAATGAAATCTGTTACTAGTGCCAAGCTCCAGTTTCTACAAACATGCAGGATAGAAAAATTTATACACAATAAATACAAATTTCCCTTTGATTATAAATTTATGCTTTATCATAAATCACTTTTATGAAAGGTGGCATTATTCCCACTTTAAAACAGATGAGGAAAGTGAGACTCCCAGCGTTAAAGCGATCAGGTACAAGATTAGAATCCAGATGTTCTGACAAAGTTCGATGCTCCTCCACCTCTGTGACTTCAAACAAGATGTTCATACAGCAGTGGAGTTCACTTTGTGTTGTTAAAACCAAATACTGATATTCTTCAAAATGATCAAGGTCATGGAAAAGCAAGCAAGGCACAGACTAGAGGAGGCTAAGAAGACATGACATCTAAATGCAAGCTAGTGTCTTGCACTGGATCCGGGGAAAAATAAAGGGCAGTAGTGAAAAACAAACAAACAAAAATGGTGAAATCTGAGTTAAGACTGGAGTTAATAGTAATGTACCATTAAGTAAGTAAAGTTAACTTACTTAACTTTTGACAAATATACCATGGTTATGCAAGAAGTTGTTAGCACTAGGGAAAATTAGGTGAAGGAGATTCAGGAACTCAGTACTATCTTCGCAATTTTTTTTGCATCTTAAATATTTCAAAATAGAGTTCATTTCTTTAAAAAATGTATACTGCACTCATTATGTGAATGTGGCTGTGTGCAGGGCCATTTTGTATGTTGCAAACCCACTAAGGTCAGAATTCTTACAGATTTTCACCTCTCTGGCTTGACCACAGCTCACAGTTTTAGAGACTGTGGTATATAGTACATCTGGTTAAAAAATGATTGGAAAAGAGAGTTCTTAACTCACAGATTGGTCATTAGATAGTTCTAATCTCTATAATTCCATAAATGATTGTCATTTTCACACTCTATTTTTATCCCATCTCACTATAGTCTTTCAGCTGCTATTCAAAAGTGATTATAAATGATGAGGCTATAAAAGTCGTTCAATAATTAGGACACTCACTGGCCATATGCCCACCTCGACAATGGAAGGTGATTTACGGAAGACAACTCTATCACATCTGCTAGTCTGGTTTCCCCTCTGAAGGGCTCTCCGGTTGCATGTTAGCATTGCTCCTAACAGCTTCTTTTTCTTGACTAGAGAATAGATCAGCAAGCCAAAGTGCTATAGCTTTTTAGATTGTACATACAAGGAAAAAAAAAAAAAACTTAATAAACCATTTTCTGTCTTGGCATTTCTTATGTCCAGAGAACAGGAGGGAAAGTACAGAAGATAAAAAATTGACTCAAGTCAAAGTCCTGGCCTTTAACACAGAATGGGAGAGACCTAAGTGAAATTCAATGACAAAAATTTCAGACCTGGTGGACCAAATCCCACCTCTCAACACATGAGACTTTAGTACACAAGCTTAATTAAGCACTATGCACGACTCACCAAGTGTTTCTCAACAGGAGGACCACTGACATCCTGGCAGGACAGTTCTTTGTTGTGGCTTTACCCCTCCTCTCCTACCCCGCCCTCCACCCCCACCCCAGACATCAGCAATCCCAGCTCTTGGCAGGCCTCAAGAAATGTCTGAAGCTCCCTAGTCATTGTGACAACCCTAGTGGGTCAGTCCCACTTTGGGAGGTAGGAAATGAAAAGCAGTCAGGGACAGTTATTGTTTAACTGTTAAATTTTCTTTCTTTTTTTATATTTAGAGCCAAGAACATATTAGAAAAGAATATTGCAGGAGGGCCCACACTGTGGATGATTCCAAACTGCTAAAATTATACTTGCTATGCACAGATTACATAAACATACATGTCTTCTGGTATAGGGTTGATGACTGAGAGGCAGCAGAGCTTAGTTCCAGGATCAGAGACTTGAGCTAATCTTCTCACTGGCTCAGCAGAGGCCCTCTCTGACAAGGCCCGCTAAGGAGGCCGCTCCACCAGCGTCTATCCCATTGCTCTGGTTTACTGCATTCATAGCTATTACCATTCTTCTAGATAATTTATTTTCCTTTTTCTTGTTTATTATCTGTCACCTCCTTCACCATGAGAGTTTTGAACGAGAGCTGAGTTGGCATAATGTAATGACTCGATAAATAAGTAAATAATGATAATACTAATTAAAATAATATAAGCAGTAACTAAACCATGTAGACCTATGTTCTCATCCTGACTTTACTATTTGCTACCTCTGTATTCTTAGGCAAGTTCATTAATTATTCTGAGTCTCAATCAGTGGAATGAGGACAAGACAGCATATTCCCAGAAAGGCTGCAATGAGGAATAAATGAGACTACACAAGGTAATCCTCCTCTTCATCACTTGACTTGAAAGTAATGTATTTCGAAAACACCTTTCATAGAATTCTGTTCTCAAGGAGAGAAATTTTGTTTAAAGATTTGTGATTATGACTAAATATATAAAACAAAAAAGTCAAACAAACCAGCCTTTCCATATCGCTAGACTGCAAACTAATTAAAACCTACATGTTATCACCAGATTGCTTTCACACACCCACTTCTGTTCATAGTATACTCATTGGCCAAAGGTATGCAAGCAAAGAGACAGGATTTCCAGGTTTGTGCGAACTATGATGACAAAGCAAAGTATCAAACAACTGCACTTCTCCCTTTAGGCCAGACTTCAGGGTATCTGGCATTTAGTTCTTCTCTCTCTCTCTCTCTCTCTCTCTCTCTCTCTCTCTCTATATATATATATATATATATATATATAGTATTGGTTATTCATTATTTTAATTTGAATTACCCTGATGACTAATTGACTAATGATGGAAAGCACCTTGTCATGTGCTAATGGAATATTTATTTGTTTGTGAAGTTTCTATTCAAATCGTTTCCTAATTTTCTATTAGATTGTTTTCTTGATATTGAATTGTAAGAGTTCCTTATGCATCTGAATACCAGGTCTTTATCAGAAATATATTTTGCAAAATCTTCTTCCAGTCTGTGTTATATCTATTCACTTTCTTAATGATGTCTTTTAATAAATGGAAGTTTAGATTGTTGATGAAATCTAATTTATCAATTTTATCTATTTTTTTCACTTACTACAGATGAGTCAACAAACAGCATAATCACGTAGATAGAAGAACTCTGGGTAACAGTTAGGATACCTGGATTTGGACTTAAATCTGTGTCATATTCGTGTTTGGAGAAGTCATTTGTGAGGGTTAATTTTATGTGTCAACTTGACTGGGGTGCCCAGATATTTGATCAGATATTATTCTGCATCTTTCTATGAGTATGCTTTTGGATGAGTTTAACATTTAAATTGGTATACTGAATAAAGCAGATTGCCCTCCCTGGTGAGGGTGGGCCTCATCCAATCAGCTGAAGGCCTGAATCGAACAAAAAGAGCTGATTTTCCCATGAGTAAGAGGGAATCCTTCCTACCTGAACCTTTGAGCTGTAACATTGGCTTTTTCCTGTCTTCAGACTCGAACTGAAACATTGGCCCTTCCTGGGTCTCAAGCCTACCTGCCTTCAAACTGGAACTCTGCTGGTTGTTGTGCCTTCACACTCCAACTAGAAATATACTATAAGCTCTCCTGAGTCTCCAGTTTTCCAACTACAAATCTTGGGACTTGTCAGCCCTCCATAACTGCATAAGCAAATTTCTTACAATCAATCTCTTTATATACACACACACTCTATATATATATTGGCTCTATTTCTATGAAGAACCCTGAGTAACACATCATCTATGTCCTCTAGTTCCAGCACAGCATGTAGCATTTTTATAGGTATTTAATGAATTAGAACCTCTAAAAAATTGGCCTCGTTCACAAATCTGTAAATGAATGGGCTGGATTCACCAATCCCTGAGGTCTCTCCTATTCTAAAAATCTGATACTTACCTTGGTCTCACTTTTCTATTCCAGCAACACCTTCTCCCTTGAGTGTCTTCTTCTAAAATTAATTTGGCTGTGCCTCTCAGAAAAAGTAACAAAGCATCCTCCTGGCTAATCAACTTAGCAGTAATTCTAATAGGCCCCTGGCTCCATAGACACCTGTTCTGGCTTACTCGTCCCATGTTGTGGAAGCAATGCTAAAGACTGCAAACAATTCAAAGTTTTCTGAGAGTTTACTCATAATCAGGGTGGTAGCTGCAGAATTCTCTCCAGTTTCTCCTCTAAGTACATTACTTATATACAGACACACTCACCCTACTCCCAAAATAACATTTTAAAAACTGCAACAAAGATGCCAGATGAGCCAGTAAACCCAATTACTGACCCACTATTGGGCAAGCAAGTCTCTGACACTCCAGAGTTACCAAAACATAGGAAGGGGATCCAACATTTGTCAGAGGAACAAACTGAAACATGTCGACACTTCGGCCTTTGGGAACCCTGACATCCTCTTTTTTACTGCCAGATTTCAGACCAGTCCTCATGAGAAATAAATCCATCTTTAGAAATTCAGGTGACTTTAAATAAAATTTGCAATGCCTTCTGAGACCAGCCTACACCCTAGGGAGATGTCAAACCACAATTGAGAATTCTTGCTTTATAATAAATCTATATGAAAAAAGAAAATTAGGTGATCGTGATCGAGAGTTACAGTGTGAACATGAAGAAACTCAATTCACTGGAATCCCCAGCATGGCTCAAACAAAAGCAGAGAGCCGCTCTTGCCTCAAATCCTGAAACGTTCTGATAACAGGGAACCAAACAGGCTTATTCTAAATTTAAGTGGTAACTGGGAGTTACCTAGAAAGGCGGGGACTGATCCTTGCTAAATGTTAGAATCACCTGGGAAACATCTAAAATATCAGTGCCCAGGCTCCTTCCTACCTCAGACCGACTAAGTAAGAATCTATGGGGAGGGACAAGGCTTTTTTTTTTGTCATGTTCCTTTGTGTAGTCCAGGTTCTAAGCCTAGCCTCTTTCTCTGATCCTGAATTATCAGTAGATTCACTTAATATAAGAATATCTATACAGAACTTTCTGTTTATAGAGTATCCTATTGGATCTCCTAAGAGGCGGTGCCCTGAGCTTCAAAGTGGAAATACAAGGGTCAGAACCAGAGTGGGGTGGATGTGAGTGAAGAACATCAAGGGGAAAGGAAGCTAAAATAAATCCCAACACCCTGTTAGAATCACAGCCCTGCGGATTTAAACTGGGTTTCTGCCTGCCCTGACTTGGGAAGAAAACTCAAATTAGCTGAGTAGAAAATTCACCTCGAAGGATCAGGAAGCTCTGAGTGACCTGCACTTTGATGTCTCTCACTGCAGCTCAGCCACATTTTTCACTTTCAAACCAGTTCCTGAGAAAAGTCAAAAGTTACTTATACTAAGTTTGAAAAGCACACATCAAATGTAAAGGGTGGGATAGAGGCTGGGGGGAGCAAAGTTTCCGCCTGGCTATAATCGATGACAAAGAGCGAGGTGAGAATGGGTGGGCTGAGAGCACAGATGCAGGGTTTCCCACACTGAACTGATATTAATGATGTCTTAATGTGGCACAGGCTGACTTCCGAAGCCAAATGAAGCACCGCCACATTTAGAAACTGCTAAAAAGATGAAAGAACAGATAGAAGGCTCCCCCAAATGAAACACAACTCAAATGTGACTGCTGTGAATCTAGTAATTATTCTGTTGATGAATTCTACACTCAAGCTAACACCAACCCATATGGTACCTCAACAAAAGGTTTCTTCAAGTACTAACACCAATTGATGCTTTCAGCCACTCTCAGATTCTAATCAATACCTTCAATACTCACAAGGACAATCAATTTCTTTTAATGAGATATTATTCCTCCACTGGTCACTATTACTGTCATGCCCTCTCTCCAGAAAACTTCCAGGGAATGAGTGCAAAGTATTCAAAATTTTTCCATCAGCAAACTAAAAATATTTAAGCCCAATAGAAAACACTTTCTTCATCCAGATACCACAGTTTTCCATGAAGTGTTTCTATACTGGCTTACCTAGACATCTACTCTATCTATAACCTTGATATGTATGCTTTATTTATATACACTGAAAGCATACTGGTATTTTAAAAGTTCAAGCAAAATAAAATTATGAAAATAGAGCAGCAGTTGCACTTCCTTTCCTTTTTCTTGTTAAAATAAGACTAGCTTAACATTTCCTTTTCTCCCCATAATTACAAGGATTCTGGAAAGAGAAAATGTAGTCAAACAGGCTTGAGCAGAAAATAGCTCAAAGAAGTCCCATATATAAAAGAATAACAATTAAAGAATAAAAGCTCCATCTCTCATTTGATGGTTATTACCTGTGTGAAAATTAAAACATACTCTGTGCTATCTCTAGAGAAGACTTCTGTTCCAAAACAAGGGTCTAATGTTTGAATTGTGCAAGCCAAATCAGCTTGAAGAAACAGAAGGCTCTGCTAAGCTTTAGCAGAACAAGCCCTAACATAATATGCCAAAGAACACGTTTGACAAACAGAAGTAGAAAAATATTTTCAAAATCAGTTCTTGGCTTAAATATAGCATTTGGCACCTCAGGTAAACACAGAGAACTAACTCGGTGGTGTCATGTGACTTTCTGAACTGCAGCAGGCCAAATGGTAGAGTGGATTATTCATTTACCAGTTCCTCACCCTCTTTGCCCATCCATTTGTAACTTTCCATTTCAGGGTTCCTTAGAAGGGCTGAAAAGAAAAGAACTGGATAAATGTATATAACCAATTTTCTTAGTAATTATCTTTATTAAAATCATGCTGATACCAAACATCTCGTGCCAACTAAACGGCTCTCATTATTAAACATTCTGGATTATAGAGCCAAGTCAATGTCTCACCTGCTGCATATAAAAAGTAAAAGGGTAGCATTTTCCCTTCTGAGAAGAGGGGGCAGATGCATGTTTCTTTATTTCTCCTACTAAGTGCAACAACAGACCTTGGGTATCACCTATAAAACAAACAAGAAGTCTGAAATGTGGAACAGATGAAGGCAGGCAAGCTAGGAATCTCAGGACAGACCTCAGCATGGAGGTGAGTTCCACGGGTTTTCTTTACATCTCACATGTCCCAGAATTGGAGCTGAAGAGCCAGCAAGTGATAAACAGCAATGGATGAAGACAAAAAATAGTGCAATGAAAGCCTGCTCTCTCAGGCTGAAGAACCAAAAAAAGAGATAGACTAACAATACAGGAAACATTTCAACAATAACTGCTTTACTCCAGCTAAATACCATAGAAAAAGAAATTATGGTCCCACCAATACCCGATCCAGAAACAATGGAGTAGGGAGCCTAGCATTTGCCCTCTCCAGTCTGCAATGGGGTATCCCAATCTCCCCTCCCCATGTCAGGGTAATGTCAGAGAACAAGTAGAGAGACAGAATTTTCAACCCACTGGGCTGAAATGAACCTTTTCACCTCCCTATGCTCTCCCTCCCCAATATGTGTTCCATAGCAGGCCACGACTCCTGCCACACCTGAGAGTAATAAAAAATCACTTCCCCCATCAAGTGTCAATGGTAGAAAAGTGAAGACTCTCAACTTCTACCCAGCCCTGGCAGTAAAAAGGTATCTTTCCCCTTTCTCTGACAAAGCCATGTCAAACCAAACCATATAAAACAGAAAAGTTAAATAAGATTCAGAGTCTCAGAACATAATATCCAAAATATCATAACTTATCATAACAAGATCCAGAAAAATCTCATCCAGGATGATGATAATCAACAGACACCAACACTGAGGTGACGAGACATTGGAATTATCCAGCAAAGATTTTAAAACGTTCATTATAAAAATAATTCAAGGAGCAATTACAAACATACTTGAAACAAACGAAAAAGTATAAAGTCTCAAAAAAACCAACAGAAGATATAAAGGTAAAACAAATAGCAATTTTAGAACTATAAATTACAATCAGTGAAATAAAAAAACTCAATTTATAATAAAGCGGGGACAGGGAAACAGTCAACTTGAAGGTAAAACTTTAGAAATTATCCAACCTAAAAAAGTGAGAAAGAGACTAGAAAAAAAATAAACAGGGCCTCAGGTACCTGTAGGAATGTAACAAAAAATTCTAACATTTATATTGTTGGAGTCTTGAAAGAAAGGATAAAGAGGGCAGTGTTAAATAACTACCTGAAGAAATAATGACTGAGAATGTCCCAAATTTAGCAAAAGACATAAATATACAGATTCAAGAAGCGTAGTGAACCCCAAAACAGAATGAAGTTTTAAAAACACACACCCAAACACATAAAGAAAAAGAACAGTCTTGAAAGCAATAAAATAAATGACACCTTACCTAGAGGAGAAAAATAATTAGAATGACAATGGATTTTTAATAAAGAACTATGAAAACCACAAAGAAAGGGGTCCAAGATTTTTCAAGTGATGGAATAAAAGAATGATCAACCAAGAATTCTATATCAAATAAAAATCTCCATCAGAAATAAGGTGGAAATCAAGACATTTTTAAATAAAGGAAAATTAAAAGTCTCTGCGGGGAGCAGACCTACCCTAAAAAAATGGCTAAAGAAGTTTGCTAAACAGAAAAGAAGTTATAAAAGTAGGAATTTTAGAATAAGAGGAAAGAAAAAAATTGGAAAAAAACAAAAATATGGATAAATACAATGTATTTTCCTACTCCCCTTGAGTTTTCTAAGTTAGTTTGATGTTCAAAACAATAATTATAACACTGTCTGATGCAGTTCTAAGTGTATGTGAAGAAAATATTTAAGACAATGATGTTTTAAACAAGGATATAAAGGGAAGCAAAGTTTCAGCGGTTCACTCACTTGAATTGGTAAAATGACAACAATAGAATATAAAAAAAAAGTCTATATCTAAAGCAATCAAAAAGAGATACACTCCAAACAATACAGATAAATCAAAATGGAATGCTAAAAAAGTGTTAGGATAACCTACAGGAAGGCAGGAAATAGAAAACAAATGACTAAGAGAGAGACCAAACACAGAAGAAAAACAAAATGTTAAACCTATGCTCTAAATTAGCAATAATTACATTAAATGGAAATGTTCCAAATATATCAATTAAAAAATAGATATTACCAGAGTAGGTTATGAAACAATTCAATTATATTCTGTCTATAAGAAACTCCAAATATAATGTTACAGGTATGTTGAAAATAAAAGAATAGAAAATGATACATCATGCAAATATTAATCAAAAGAAAGTAGGACTGCTATATTAATATTAGTAAAATAGACTTCAGAGCAAAGAAAGTTAACACAGAAAAAAATTAATGTAATAAGAAAGGGTCAAATTGCCAAGAAGATATAGCAATTCTAAAAGTATATGCATCAAACAAGAGTGTTGCAGAATACAAAATTGATGGAACCGAAAAGCAAAAGAAACAAATCCATTTGGATATCCTTGGAAAGTTCAATCCTCCTCTCTCAACAATTGATAGAATTAGAGAGAAAATCAGCAAGATATAGAAAAACCCACCTTCAAGCAACAGGATCAAGTGAACATTTATAAAACACTTCACCAAGCAACAGCAGAATGCAAATTCTTTTCAAGTGTCCACCAATCATACACCATAATAGGCCATATTGTGGATAATAAAGTAAACCTCAATAAATTTTAAAGAATTGAAATAATACAGTATATTCTCTAAGCACAAGGGAACCAAACTTGAAATCAATAAAAGAAAGATAAGAAAACCTCTAAACGCTAAAATCTAATACTTCTCTAAAAAAAACAGGGGGGTGGGAGGGGTCAAAGAGAAAAAATCTTAAGAGAAATGAAATACAGTGAGCTGAACAAAAAATAAAAACACAACATTTCAAAATTTGTGAGACACAGCTAAAGCAAGGCTGAGAGGAAAATGTATAACACTAAAGGATCATATTAGAAAAGAAAAAAAATAGTTTCAAATCAAAATTTTAGTTACCTCAAGAATCTACAAAAAAAGAAAAATTAACCCAAAGAAAAGGAAAACATAAAGAGCAGAAATCAATGAAATTAAAAACAGAAAAACATCAGAGAAAAATGAAACAAAGAACAAGTTATTTAAAAAGATCAAACAACTAAAAAATTTCTAGTCAAGAACAGGAAATAAACAAGGATTTCACTAAAGATCATTGCATATGTCCCAAGAGGTAAGTAAATACTATGAACAAATCTATAATTGACAACTTAGACTAAATGGACAAATACCTTAAAAAATACAAACTACCACACTCACCCAATATAATATATAGAATTTGGATAACCCTAGAACTATTAAGGAATTTGAATTTACAAATTAAAAACCCAAAAGGAAATCGCCCAGCCCACACTGTTTTGCTGGAGGATCCTAACAAATGTTTAAAAAGTAACATCAATTCTACACAATTTCTTCCTGAAAAATAAAAAAGGAAAGAACATTTAGCAATTTATTTTATTAAGTTAGTATTACTCCAATACCAGAACGAACATAGGCAAATCAAATCAAAATAAAACAAAAAACCTTTTGCACCAACATTTCTCATAAACTTAGAGTTGTAAAAATCCTCAAAAAAATTTTAGTAAATTGAATCGAACTAAATATAAAAAGAATTACACATCATGACCAAATGAGGTTTATTTCAGGGATGCAAGATTGGTTGTAAATTCAAAAATCAATCACTATAATCTACAATGTTAACATGCTAAAGAAGAAAATACATGATCATATCAACTGATTCAGAAGTATTCGATAGAATTTCATACACATTCATGACAAAAACTCAGAAAATTATGAATAGAAAAGAACTTCATATTGATAAAGAACACCTTTAAAAAAACCCGCAACTACTTTATTCTTAATGGTGAAAGGCTTAAATACCTCCCACCTAAGACTGGAAACAGCACAAGGCTTTCAATTAACAAAATGCTGGAAGTTCTCCAAAAACTCCTGCAACAAAGACCAGAAAGGAAACAGAAGGCATACAGATCAGAAAGGAAGAAATAAAACTGTCCTTATTTACAAATGACATGATTGTCTACACAGAAAATCCCAAGGAATTTATTTAAAAATAAATAAAACAACCTCCTCGTACTAAGTGACTTCGGAAAGATTGCAGGATACAAGAAACACATACAGAAATCAACAGTATTTCTATATACCAACAATGAACACGATGAAATCTAAATTTAAAATACAATTTACAGTGGCTCAAAAGACAGAGCTGTTAGGTGTAAATCTGATAAATCATGTATAAGACTTTCTTGCTGAAAACTGGAAAACAGTGATGAAATAAGGTAAAAAAAAGGACCTAAATAAATATAGATATGTGCCATATTCATGAATTAAAAGAGTCAACACTAAAAAGATATCAATTTTCCTCAAATGGTCATACTGGTTTAATATAATACCTATCAAAATCTCAGGAAAGTTTTTTTGTAGATATATACAAGATTATTCCGAAATTCATATGGAAAGGCAAAGAAAGTGGAATAACAAAATTTTTTTTGAAAAAGAATAAAGTTAGAGGTATCCATTTACTTAATTTCAAGATTGATTATATAGCTAAGTATTCAAGGATGTATACTATTAATGGAGGCTAGACACATAAATCAACAGGACACAATACAGAACTTAGAAACAGATCCACACAAATATGCCCAACTGATTTTTTCTCAAAGGAACAAAAGCGATTCAGGTTAGAAGGGATAACTTTTCGACAATTGAACATCCACAGAAAAAAAAATGAACCTCAATTTAAACATCATACCTTATATAAAAATAACTCATTTGAGATGATAGACTTAAATGTAAAACATAAAATTATAAAATGTTTATGGTGAAAAAAAAAAAATGAAGCAATCTTCGGTACTGAGAGCTAGGCAAAGAGTTCTTAGATGACACCAAAACCACAATCCACGAAAGAAAAAATTAATAAAATGGGCTTCATCAAAATTAACAACTATTTTTTTCTATAAAACCATTAACAGGATGAAAAACTTTGGAAAAAAAATTTGTAAACTGTATATCTGACAAAAGATTAGAATCTAGAACAGAAAAAGGATTCTGAACACTCAAGAGTAAACACAACAATAACAAATAACTCAAGTAGAAATAGGCAAGATACCAGACATCGAACTAAAGGAAACATACGTACAGATGGAAATTAGCATATAAAAAGATATTCAACATCATTAGGGACTAGGGAAATGCAAATTAAAACCTTGAGCTATCACTAACTACACACCTATCAGAATGGCTAAAATAATAACACCTAATGCTCGCTAGAATACAGAGAAACTGGATTACCCATAAACTGCTGATGGGAATGCAGACTAATACAACTACTCTGGAAAAGTTTGGCAGCTTCTTAAATACCTAAACATGCAACTATCACATGGCTCAGCAACTGTACACCTGGACATTTATCTGAGAAAAAGAAAAATCATGCTCACACAAAAACCTGTGCACAAATGTTTATAGAAGCTTTACTTGTAATAGCCAAAAAAATGAACCAAGATATCCTTCAGTGGGTAACTGGTTAAACTGTGGTAAAACTACAGTTTACTACTCAAAAATAAAAAGGAAGGAACAAATGATACATGTAACAACCTAGATGAATCTCCAGAGAATTATAATAAGTGAAAAAATGCCAATCCTAAATGGTTACTTTCTGTATGATTCCATTTATATAACATTTTTGAAATGACAATAGGTAGAAAGAAGCAAAGAAGAGACTCTCCCCTACAACCTATGGAGGAAGCACACTTCTGGCAACACTTTGATTTCTAACTTCTGACTTCTAAAACCGTAAGCGAATAAGTTTATGTGGTTTTTAGCCACCCAGTTTGTGGTAATTTGTTACAGTAGCCACAGGAAACTAATATACCTGCCATATCAGCAGCCTGTGGGAATTTGCTGAGACTCCAGATTCTCAGCTCCTGACCCAGATATAATGAATCAGAATCAGGATTTAAACAATGTTCTCAGGTGATTAAATATGGTTAAAGAATGAGCGGCTCTGATATACACTACTACACAGTTCTTTTTGTGGCGATGGCTTTGTACCAGTGTGGAAAGCATTAATGGTATCAATGTATGTAAAACAAGCAGGGTACACATTTGAAATTCCATATTGTTAGTGTGATTTGTGTGTGTGTGTGTGTGTGTGTGTGTGTGTGTGTGTGTGTATACAGTCAAGATCTAGATGGAGAAAAGCAAAACATACAAATAGCTACTGGGGGGAAGAGGGATTGTGACTCTTTCCTCCCAGGCCCCACTTTGTTCTCAACACTTCTTATAATTATATGTTTTAAGATGATTTCTAAGGCAAATACAGGTTTATATTGGGGCTCAACATTTGGATCAACATTTACTTTTTTGCTCACTGCTTTCCTAAGATTGTGATGACCTGGTGGAATGAAATCCCACACAACGAATTTACCCAGGTTCATTAACAACCAAGTCTGCAAGGTTCCAGGCAGTTTAAAGACCTTCAAGAAAACAGTGGTCCATCCGAAGAAACACCCAAAGCAGCTCCAAACGCTCTGAGGGTTGAGGACCAAGCAGCAAGTACAGACATACTCCCTGCATATACAAAGTCTGTGGGTCTATATTTGCTCCAGAATGCAGATCTGGCAACGAGAGCCCAGTGCCCATTGGAAATGTTCACTGCTCTGATTGCGATGGTGCTTAGCTGTGTGCCTGGGCATTGCAGCCTATTATTGTACATTAAACCCACATTTCCAGCTACATGGAATCAGCAACACCAGGCAGTGCAATCACTTGACTGCTTATTGTGAGTCAACTTTTAAATTCATTTCTTCCTTCTTTTTCTCACTGCAGACAGACATCCCAGGCATGCCAACGTTGCAATCGGCACCACGGAAACACCACCAGATTTTCAGGTGATCCAAGAGATAATCTTTTTTCACATAATTTAAAGCAACGATATGCTTCACTCAACTCCAAAGTTAATATTTCAAACGATTTGTACTAAAAGCCAACCCTCTTTGCCCCCATCTTAAAATGACCTCATTTTAGATGAACTTTTCAGCTCCTCTATAGAGAACGCAGTGCTCCAGTTCAAACATGTTCTGAGAATATTTATATGTAAACATCTAAAAACCTATCTTCTTTAACTATTATACTGAGGGGAAAAAACACTTTAATTAAAGAGATAATACTAAGTTGACTAAACGAAACAATATCTACTTCCAAACTTCAACAATTATTTATATATATGCCATCCAAAATGAAAGCTAAATGAGTTTTATTATTGTTTCTATACAATCACACTCATGCTATGAAGTCATTGTTTAAATAATTTTAAACTCTGATTATCAAAGGGTAGATAATTAAACACTCTTCTAAGAAAATTTGTTTTCACTTCTGAATATGAAGTTACTTGCCACTATTTAAAGATTTCAAGAAGAAAGTAGGATTCATGGTCATTCAAAGTGAGTAAATAGAAGGAAGAAATAACACTATAACACATGGAAAAAATAAAATGTTACTTTAATTCTGGGCTCTAAAACTTAGTACCACTGACATATGGGGTCAGATAATTCTTTGTTGTGGGGAAGTTATGCTATGCATCGTAGGATATTTAACAGGATCCCTCGCCTCTACACTCTAGATTCCAGACGCTAATACTCATTTCCTGCTAGTTGAGAAAACTAAAATCATTTCTAGCCATGCCTAACATCTGGGGAATAAACTGTCCTCAGTTGAGAACCATCTCTTTAACTAAGCAATAGGGTAGCCTCGTTGAATTTTGATACATAACTGAACTCCTTTGGCCTCTGCGAGTTTAGTGGTTGGCCAACCCAATGGAATGACAGTCACCATTCAGCTTCCTATGACTAGTTTTTAGGAATCATCCAAATATTAGCATACTTCATGCAATGCAAGGTCATGAATGTAGAGGCTTCAGCTTTATAGGGAATGAAATAATAACTGGTCCTTGGTTTTCTAGAGACTGAAGATATAATTCTGGAGGCTAAAGCAAACATCCAAAGTTAATATGAGGCATAACTGATAAAGTCACTCTGTCCAAAAACGTGGGAAACATGTTGTAGACCTGGTCTAAGTTATCATCACAAATATGACCCCCATTAGCCTAAATTGCTGTAGTCCAGGAAATATCAGTAGTCAGGAGAGGTCTACAAGGTAAGCTAACTCACCCAGCAAGCACGCAGAGGTTACTGATGTTATTTTGTAATTTTTTTCCTGTATGTTATTTTTTATTTTTTATTTTCCTCAATAGAAATTTGCATTAAACTCACAACCTGGGGAAGAGAAAAGAGCACCTTCTTATACCTGAAAGTCACCTTTGACTTCTTCCATCTTTTATATCCCCTACATCACATCAATGGCCCAGTTCTCCCAATCCCACCTCCTGTGTATCTGATGAATAACCCCACTACTTCTCATTATACCTTTCATCGCTGGACTATTACAAAAGCCTCTTAAATAGTCACCTGTGGGACATTAAGCAAACTTTCAAAAGCATGAATCTGACTGACCTCTCCAGCTTATACTCCTTCCTGGGTTTCTGAATGTGTTTAAATGAAATTCAAATGCCTTCAAGCTTCTGTGTTATTTAGACTATGATTTAATATAAGAGAGGGGCACGGAGGGACACAGAAAACAATGTTATATGTAGTGGAATCACACCTTATGCAAGGTTTGGTACTAAAACAGTTTAAGAAGTCAGATAATCCTAACACCTAACACCTAAAAATCACTCTACACTGCCAGGACTTACACTTTTGGAAACTCAAAGGTCACGAATTAACTTCTCTAGTTTCTCTTTGAATTTCTACGTGACTTTCTTTTTCCTGAGAGGGTGAGAGGGAACTGGGCCAAGGTTAGTTTAAATCTGGCAGGAGTGCAGGTTGGGGAAGTTACAGTGGTGATGAACTTTATTAACAATGTGATTCCAGAATATAAAACACAACTATATTCAAAATCTACATCCACATACACATTATATTTCCATGGGGCTGGAGGAGGGGGGAGAGGTAATTATACATAGAGTTATACACAAGGCAAATGAGCTTGAAAGAAACACAGCCATATGTTAATGGGAATATCTCTGGATGGTAAGATTAGAGATGATTAATTTGATTCTCAATACTTTCATGTAGTTTCCACTATCGATAACAAAATAAGAAAAATAAATAAAAACCCTACAAGGTTACTTTTTAAAAAAAGTCTTTATGTATAGACCTAGATACAGAACAGATGGCGAAGGTAGCATCAAATTGCTTTAGAATGGAAAAATTTATCACGTGCCCTTATTCTTTTAAGCTGCAGATATTTATGTCTGGATAACAGGGCACAGAATGGAAATTGTTATCATTTGGTGCCTTCACAAGTTACCATCCCGGATCCATCATCCCTAAAGTTTTTAACACCCACACAAAAATACACGAAATTGAAAGCATAGAAATTTCCAGTAAAATTATTAATGGCTCCAGAATATTAGGATGTGTTAAAGGTATATAGAGAGATGTGAAATAACTGATCCATTGTGAATATAAATAAAGGGAGAAGTACAGTTTTAAAGTATGGCCATCTTGTAATACTCGGTAAAAAAGGTTTCCCTGCCACTTTCAAATCAAAAGTTCCATTAAAGCACCATGAATATTAAAAGCTTCACATTCACAGCTTCATTCAGCACACACAACTAAGGCTCTTTCTGTGTGCTCATGACAAGAGTAGTGACTGTCTATTTTTTTGTCCTGAACAATGTCTTTTTCATTATGAGTATGGTGATATACTCACCTACCAAATTTCACCTACACTTACCTTTAGTTACCCAAATGCCACAGCAGAGTCTTGGTTAGGAAATGAAATGAACAATTGTGTAGGGACCACTGACAATTCTGTCTTCTGTCTGCTGCATTTCTTGTCCAAAGTTTTGAGTGTTGGGCCTCAAGTACAAAAATATAAAGTACACTGACTTACTGCCCAGTTGCCTTAGAAAAGTAAAATCTTAAGGATAGATTGCATGTGGAGTGATTATATGTATTGTGCAATTGTCAAATAATTTAAATTCAAACATGAAAATGCCTCTTGCTATTTACACCACTCTTTTCACATGGATTTCAAGGGTATCTCCTGCCTTGGAATAGCAAGTCCAGTTGCAATCATTACCATCAAAGGTAAAAGGACACTGGAATCTTTTAGTACAAACTGCTTATTCCAGGGGAGAAAAAGAAAGCAGGGCTATCTGATAAAAGATGGGAATAAATTAAAGAACATCTATTGTGTTCCATAACAAACAGGATACATCAGGAAGCATCAAAAAAGTGACACAATAGTGAGCATGATGATAATAAGGGAAACAACAATGATATTAATAGCTAATATTTATGGAATGCCCACTACCTGCCAATTATTGGATTAAGAAATTTATATACATCTCTGCCTTCAAACTCCAACAACATTCCTAGGAGGTAAATACTACTGTTATCTCCAACTTAAAGAGAAGGAAATAGAAGCAGAGACAAGCTAGATATCTTATCCAAGGTATAAGTGTGGAGCTAGAATTCAAACTCCAGAGCCTATGCTGACACTGCCTCCCAAGTAGAACAAATAAAAAAGATACGTTTGAATTAAGAGGGGTAGTGGAAAGTGCTCTCAATTGGTACATACGAGAGCAAGCAATGTAGAAAGCTGTGTGCTGCTATTTATTTAGGGAGCAAAATGTACTAATATCCCAAATGAACACCTCTGTTAAAGGGAAGAGTAACTTGGATCCCCGAGTATTTAGGGAATGACAGTGCAGTGAAACCCATCTGGTTTCAACAGCCTGGCTGGACTTTGGTTTCTGTTAAAAGCTCTATTTGGCTATATCTTAATTAGCCTGAGCTTTGTGCAAACAAAACCTGGTAGCAACAAAACTTGGAGCAAAGTGCAATAAAAATCAAACCACCGTGCACAATTCCCTTCACCCCACATAGAAGTGATAGCACCAGGACCTTAGTTTAAATCTTGAATCTGTCATTGAATAGCAGCCACCTGCTACTGGGAAGATCACTTGTATTCTCTGAGTGTAATTTCCTCATCTATCAAGCTTGCATAACAATATCTTCCTTAGAGGGTCACTGTTAATTGAGCATGTAAATAATGTATGTAAAATGCTCAGTGCCATGTATACTATTAATCAGTGAATCATTAAGTGTACTTACAGAAAATGGGGATTCAACAGTAATTCAATATGCTAGGTTTTAAAATGACATAAAAGTCACAACAAGGGAAATCAATGACTTTATCACAAAATCCCCGGGAAAGAGATTTAATGTTGAAAAGAATAACTTGTAATAAGAAGGTAGAACGAGGAGATGGTTCATTAAAATTAACTGATTCTGTTTTTTGGCTCAAAATCACTTATAAAACCTTTCTATTGGGCTCTAGGAAATTGTACAGTTCTTTTTATAAATATCATTGTTGACTTTTAATAAGGACATGATGGACCAAATATCAATACGTCAGTACAGAAATGAAAGCTCAAGTTTGATATTCAGTTAAAAACCCAATGGTCAGGTAAAATGCTACTATTTTAACAAGATTAATTTTGTTAAAGATATTTTTTGCCTTCTTTATCCTGCAACACCATCTATAAACACCAGGATTTCAGCATGATAGTAACCAAATTAATATAATGACCAAATGAATTTTGTAACACAGGTCTTCTCTGCATTTCTCACAGGGACGAGAATGCTGCTGGTTCACGGAGCACACTCTAAGTAGTAAGGTTATGAGACACAAGTCATCTCTCTCTCCCTCTCTCTCTCTCATCTAGCTTGATATTTTCTTTATCAGATTGCAAGGCACTTTTTATCCTACTTCAGAGGAGGTTTCTGTTCAATGCTAAACCAAATAAAATAGCTAAAAAACAAAAGATTGTGCTGGGCCTAAATCTGAGGGTTTTCTTGCCCCGTACCTTGATATAACTACATTAGGATGAAAATACAATAAATACTAAAAACCAGAACTTAAATCCATACCTTCTTTCTTTAAGGGTTAATAATAGTTACTTCTTTTTTTACATGTTTCACAACGGTCCTTTATGTTTATCTAATCCCAACAACCACCAGGTAGGTTCTATTTTTATCCCTATTTTTCAGAAGAGGAAAGTGAGGCTCAGCAAGATTAAACAACTTACCCAATGTCATCCAGATAGAAAGTACAGAGTTTGTGTGACTCCCAAGTCCATGCTCATGGGCTCGTTATGATGTACAATTATCCCAGAACTTTCAGTTCTGCTTCTGGAGTATAAGGGAACCAAAGAATTCCCTGTGTCACAGTGGTATCAGTTCCAGGTCCTACATTTGTCACTCCCTGAATCTCTGAATGAGCTCATGGTGAAGGAAGCAGATTCCCAGAGTTTGGTTTCTATCTCTCTGTGTGCTGGACGGAGCCAGTGGCTTACAGCCTGCCCAGAACAATACTGAAAAGACACCTATTGTAAGTTGACCACACAGAAATCACTCAACTATCTAATTTAACTGGTATTTATCAAATGAGTCCCCTATGCTGTGTTGTGGGGTAAATATAAGAAAGGAAAGGTGGTCAGATATAGACAAATACCGTATGATTTCACTTATATGTAAAATTTAAAAAACACAACAAATGAACAACAAACTCATAGATAGAGGGAACAAACTGTTAGAAGAGGGGGGGTGAAGGGAATAAAAAGTATAAACTTCTAGTTATAAAGTAAGTAATGGGGATGTAAAGTGTAGCATAAGAAATAACAGTCCATAATATGGTAATAATTATGTGTGGTGACAAGTGGTTACTAGACTTATTGTGGTGATCACTTCTTAAAGTTTATAAATGTCTAATATCTATGCTGCACACCTAAAACTAATATAATATTGTATGTCAGCTATAATTTAAAAATAAATTTAAAGAAGGAAGGAGGGAGGGAGATAGGAAGGAAGGAAGGGCAGGAACAGTGTTAGCCTATAAGGGAATCCAGTATTTTTGGTGAGGTAAAATTTCATTGATTTCATTTATTCCACAAATGTTCACTAAGAAGTTGTCCCATGTCACCCACTCTGTAGGGTACTAGGACCATGAAGGTAAAGAGGTCAGGTGACAGCTTCACCCTCTCTGAGTTCATAGTCAAGCAGTAGAGATAGATGTAAATTCACAATTATATAAATAATCATAATTGTGATGAACACAACCAGGGTCAAGTACAAGATGCTGGGGGAGACCTGGCCTTATCTAGGGCCACAGACAACACATCCTAGAAAACTAAGACAAGGTTAAGATACATACTCAAACACGCTTATTTATTAACCTATTTTTTTTGTCTAGCTCCACAAAGTGACTGTCCTTTCACAACTATAAAATTGACACATTCATTGGGAACAAAGAACATTACTGACTTGAAAAACGTTTCCAGATTTCATTAGGAAAAAATGGGCCAGATTTTGGCTCTTATTACATGATTACTTCAAACCATGGCTAAAATCACAGAAAACTAGAGTGTCAAAAAGTTTTCTGACATCTGCTAATGGTTCTTTTCACTTTCAGATTAAACAAATTTTGCATATAATGAAACAAGATGAACAGGGAACATTATCTCTCTGGGAGGCCACAATGTCTAGTTTTTCATAATAAGCCATTAACAACACATTGAAATCATCTATATGATGTCAAAGGACCAATTATTACTAGAATTTAATTCTGGGAATAAGATTAGTAGAGAGAAAAGCATTAAGTTCAAACAAAAATACACTCATCACACTGACACCTCATAAGCACATCAAACAAAACGCTAAACTACACCCCAGGATTCCAGCATGAATGCTCATTTTCTGAAGAAAATTAGGCGCCCTTCAGAACACAGAACCATCTTTCCTAACATCAGTTTAGAGCTCTAGAAAATAAAAAACTGAAAAGCCCAAATGCACATTCTTAGGCACATCTGCTCTGGTTTGCAACTAGATTGATTGTAGGTATATATCTCCAAGGAGCAGAAATAGCCTTTTCAGATCCCTAGTCTAGAATCTGGAGATAAGCAGAAAGAAAAGCAAATGTCAAAGATACCTCCATTATCATATGTAAATTACAGAATAAATTATTTTCTATCAACAAAATGAAAATTCTGTATTTTGTTGTGCATGTGGCATCTTATTAAACACGCAAGTCATTTTCATAATTAAACGAGAACAAATTCCATGGAAAACAGCCATTTAAAATGACATCTTGGTTTTTCAAGAAAAAAGGCCTGAATATTAACACTTTAAAATATATGGTGAAACATATACCACATCAACACATCAGTAATCAATAGGTCCTTCTGTACAAAGGTTGAAACTGGACTCAGGTCAAGACATTTGAGTCAGAATTCCTGCTCTACTTCTAAGCTGGGATACCTTGGGCAAGCTGCTTCTCCTCCCTGAGCCTCAGTTTCCTCATTTGTAAATAGGAGATGATAGTCTTGCTGTGAAGTGAAGCATATAAAATTCACAGCCTGGCACTTGACACTTGTAACTGTTACCTGTTATTACTATTCTTATACTCATATTTGTATTTCTTTATTATTGCCTCCAAAACAGCAAGGCCACTGAAATACAGGGAGAAAAAAGAGAAAAAAAAAAACAGGAATTACCAAGAACTTTAATAACAAGTTCAGGATAGAATCTCAATAATATGAAACTAAAAGGTGAATTAAAGAAGAAAAAAATCTTTTAATTGCAAGATTTGGTCCACCTTATCCCCTACCCCCACCCTTAAGAAGTATCAATTTAGTCCCCCCAAAAAGGCAAATTGTTTACATTGACATGCAAATGAGTAGCCTAGTCTGGTTTTACATAAAAAAGTACTCTTCTAAATTAGGGATTAACAAACATTTTCTGTAAAAGGCCAGGCAATAACTAACCATTTTAGGCTTTGTAGATCATAGGGACTTTAGCCACTCAGTTTGAAAGCATCCGGGGATATTGCCCAGACGAACAGGCATGGCTGTGTTCCCATAAAAGTTGACTGAAACAAAGACAGCTTATCCTCGATTTAAATGGAAATGTGAGAGGTCGGTATGGTAGCTATGTTCTTGTTTGTTGTTCTCCTAGCGGTTGTTTCTGTCTACCTCCTCAGCTTCCACTATCAGGTGAGGGGCAAGGGATGGACGGTAGAGCAAACAAGGGGGTGGGTGCTGGGCAGGGCACTGAAGAACCTGGTACAAAGAAAGGCACTTAACCTGTGCCTAGCACATATTGGGAGCTCAATAAATATACTCAGAAGGTCTTATTTAAAAAAAAAAAAAAGAGCAAAAGGTGACAGAGCAAGATGGACATAGAGATATGAATTTCATGCAACAAAATGTCAACATCTGTGAAATCTGGGAAGTGGGAGTCACAAGTGTTGGTTATCTGTGCTTCTCAAACTACCAGAGATGAAGGTCTAGGGTTTTAAATTTCCATACTGCTACAGACCAATATTTTTGTATAACTACAGAAGCATCACAGCCCTGGCCAAATGCTACCAAAACATCTAAACTCCTACTCCCACTTTCTTTACTGGGCGCCTTATGGATTGATATCAGTTTGCACACTGGCACGAGTCCACAGACCACATTTAACTGAGGTTTTTAAAATAAAATCAGAAATGAGGAGATTAAAGACTGAATCTTAAAATGTGGAGCCAATCTGTAGACATGCCAAACCAAAAAGCGAAGTGTGTTGCAGATCCTTTCATTAGAGAAGTTCATCTATTCAGAGCCCACCGGGCATCCAGTCCTGTGCCAGGCTTCAGGAGGGTAAGTCACAGTATCTGCCCTCAGGAAGTCTTCAGTTTAGTTCAGGGTTTTTTTTTTTTTTTTTCACCCTTGGTACTACTGACATTTTAAGCCCAACAGTTCTTTGTTGTGGACAGCTGTCCTGTGCATTGTAGGATGTTTAGCAGCAACCCTGGGATCTGCCCACTAGATGAGAAGCCAGTAGCACCTTCCCTAGTTCTGACAGAAAGTCTCTCCAGGCATTGCCAAATGCATACCAAGCATCAAAATCACTTCCATTGTGAACCACTGTCCTAAAGCAAAGAAATGATAATTACAGTTAATAAGAAAAATAACATGCCAAATGGTACAGAAGGGGTTTTAACTCCAAAATGTTAAATCCTCACAGAAAAATAATGTTCGTTATAAAATGTAAATCCTAACTAAATGATAGTTATGACCATTAGGAAAATGGTAGACTTCATTCATACTTCTCCATGACATCGCAAGAGTACCTGTGTTGGGTTTCAGAACTGATCAACTTCTGTCATCTATGGTATGTCATGGAACGCTGACAAAAGCCTTGACAAGTAATTATTACAGCATGTACTACATGGAAGAGAAAACAGAGATCCAGAAAAATTAAGCCGTTTACATAAAGTAGCTCTGGCAGACATTATACTCGATTTTACTGTCTCCAAGTCTAATATCATTATCACCACCAATAACACAAAAGGTAACATTTATTCAATAAGTATGTGTACATGTAAACTATTGCTCTAACGCCATCATCTCATTTAATGCTCAGGACAATCCTATGAGGTAGCATCTGACATTGATATCTAAGGTTACACCATTCTTACATGGTGAAAGAGGGATTTTAATTCTACTTCACCAGTGGTTCTCCAACCTAGTTTCACATGGAGAAATAAAGCCAACCCTAATTATTCAGAGTACATATTTGTGAACTGGCCTACTTACTAAAATTTAACCCCCAAATCAACACTGTGGTAGTTTTGCAGTCATTCATAGACATGCGCAGAATGGTGAAAAATTTTACTCAACTAATGTGTATGTTATCAGTAGAGATCAAATAAGGCAACACTCTGCCTTCTAGTTTCTGTTCTCAAAGTATAAACAAGTATCCTTTTCATAATCTATTAAGTGCCATGTTTTCACATTTCTGTGCTTTTTATTTGTGATTTCTCTATTTAAAATGGCCCTCAAGTGCAATGCTAAAGTGCTGTCTAGCGTTCTTACGTGTGAGAAGGCTATGATGTGCCTTATGAAAAAAAATATGCATTAGATAAACTTTCAGACATGAATTATAATGCTCTTCACCATAAGTTCCATGTTAACAACAGTAAGGTACATCTGGAAAAAGGAAGGAAAAAATCTGTCAATCTGTACATGAGGCTGCTACAGAATATGCTAAAAGTAACATAGTGCATTCTGGAGCCACGGAAAAAAATGAAAAAGTGGCTAAATTTGAGGATTCTTGAGATGATAACAATGACGACAACAACAACAACAAAAGCATAGTAGACAGCATGGTGAGACTGAAAGCCAAAGAAATCTGGCTTCAATATTCGTGGCAACTCCATAGAACATAACTGTTAACAAAAACAAGCATCAGCGGCATCTGAACCACTGCTAGAAATTACATATTTCTGGGCTTCACCTCACAGCTGCGGAATTAAAATATTCAGCAGTAGGGCCCAGAAATCTCAGTGTTTTAAAGCTCTTCATCCGCAGACCTGAGCTTATGAACACTGTGATATGTAATGCTCTCTAACAAACTATTATTCATTCTAGCCTTTGGAATCACCCTAAATTTTATTTGTATGACATACAAGGCTCATGCTGTGAAATTATTTGGCTTATATCTTTGCTTCCAGGCAACAATTTTTCTAAACCATTAGGAAATTTTAAAAAGTAACCCGACCCAAAATTCTCGCCAGAGGTCCATTTGTTAAGGCAGAAGGCTTTCTGTACTAACCATAATAACACTGAATAGTGTTGATCAATATACGACAGGAGTCTGTCGTTGACTTCTTGTCACTCTCAGCAAGTTTTAATTTCCTTCCTCTTTAAAACTTTCTTTTTGTTTGTTTGTTTACCATGTATTATTATGTTAGTAATCAGAACAATATACAAATAGCATTAAAAGATAATCAGAGACATTGACATGACTATGAACAGTGACTTGGAAATGTACTTTCTTAAAAGAACAATGACTGAATCCTACTCAAGGTGGATCTTAGGGTCATCCCTAAATGTCCAACAATTTTTATCTCCAATCCAGAATGCCCCAGAGGCTGTTCTGTTGAACACAAGTCAAATAAAATACTTTGAAAAGAAAGAATTCTACCACAGATGAGTCTGGAAAATGCTGGATAAAGTCTTGTACACATTCGATTGTATATTAGCGTAATAAAAGCTCTGAGAAGCCCTGAAGGGAAGGTAAGAATAAAACATGTCTAAAATATGTTTCAGTGAGCATCTCCCAGGCTTAGTTGATGATGCATTTCTTCTAAACACCTATAAATTCCAGAGAACAATGCTTAGAAATGCTGTTTGAATATCTTGGTGGCAGAGGCCACAGATAAAGCAATCCACCACTAATGGTCCCTTTGATTCTCTAATGAATCCTCTATTACTCCTCACAATTCTTTCTTCAACATAAGCATTAATTGCAGATCAGTCACTATACAGCTTTGCCCCCCTTCAGAAATTCAAAAGCTGCACTATTTCCTGCATTATCACAGTTAAGGGCTGCCATTAGGGGGAACTGAGCACTGGACTTCACTACCCTTTTCTCCAGGACAATAGCTGTCCTAAACTAGACAACATGACCCAGGTTAACCTTTTTAGAAATAGCCACTACTATCCCACTGGGAGAGATGAGCATAAGGAAAGAATTTTCTCATATAGAAAAATGGCAGTGTGCTATTTGTTCACAGTGAGTGAAAACGGCTTCCTTTTGCTTAGAAGAATAGAGGAGAAAAGTCTTTAAATCAAGACATTTTCATTTTCAAAAGGTGTTTATCTAAATTATTTAGAGACATCAGGAGAGAGTCACGAAGAAGAGAGCAATGGGTTATTGTCCCTTGAGGGACAACTCAAAATGGTAAGTGGAACCAGGCTATGTGGTATATGTGATGATATGGATTAAGATGGGAGGGAAAAATTTCAAAGTGGTTTGATAGAGGGAACAGATGTAATCCAGAGAAGAGTTTGATTCATCAGAATTCCACAGTGGCCAACTCTTGTGAGAAAAGCAGCCAGAAGGTAAAACTTAATTATACTTTCAAAGGCCACTGGAGACATTCCTGCTTGAGGAATGTGATGTATGCGTGGCACTGGCTAAGGGAGGTCTACGTGTACAGGAGAAAAAACAGAGCCAGGAGGAATAGGTGTCTTTTCAGAAGTAATTCTAGACTCTAAGTGAAATTTAAATGAATAACATTAAAAGTTTTCTGAGCTATAATAGTATAATGTTGAGGTAAGAACATGAACTCAGAACCCAGGCTACCTGGATCGCATCCCAATTTTGCCACTTACTAGCTATGTGACCTTGGGCTATTGCTTATACTCTCTGTGTATCAGTTTTCTCATCTGCAAAACAGAGATAATACTCTATCTACCTCAAAAAGCTGACATGAGGTTTAAATGAGCTATACACTTAAAGCACTTAGCAAGGTACCTGGCACCTCAAGTGGTATCAAATAACTGTGTCCTGAAGGTAGCTCGTACTGGTTCACAAGAGCCAAATCTTTGCTCAACTCTGTATCCAGTGACATCAGTCATCCCTCACCAAAGCGAGAGTCAGTTGTTAAACATTTACCAACACATCAAACATACATACACATACACATGTGTGTGCACACACGTCTACATGTATACATATATATCCATATATTTACATGCATAGACACATAATGTTTGCCATCATTATTATAATGTTACTAATCTATTTTTAATGTGACTTGAGCAGAGATTGGGTCTTTTGAATTCCTGACTTTTATGCAGGTTACATGAAAAATTTGAGGTTGTTTCCAAATCCTCAACCCAATGACAGATATTTATGATGTGTCAGCACAGACTTAGTCATGATGGGCTACAGAAGAAGCATAACAAAGGTCTTGCCTATAAGTGGTTTACAACCTAGCTGATTTTTTGCCAAGATAATACAAGAAGTAAGACCCCAACTCATCTTACCTCCCCTGCCCCATCACCCCGTATTCATCTCTCACAGGACTAAAGGCAGATCAAGTGGGAATCTGGCACCAAGTCACTGGTGAGCACTGCTCTCCCTGGGATCATTTTGAGCCCCAATGGGGCTTAGCTGCTTTTATTCCGTCCTCCAGGAATCTCAGCTATCTCCACAATTAACGTGGATAACAAGTATAGCATTGCCCTGAGGCTCTGCATATTTGCTATGTATCCCTCCTACTCAATGTATACCCACCCACCCCCCAAAAAAGCTACACACATACTCACATTCACATTTTTCAATTTAATGAACAAGTCTGTTTTAAGCCCTTAAAATGTGTCAGAGTGCTTTTTATAACTGTTTATATTTGGGGACTATTCATTCACTGTTTTTAGCTATGATATTGTATCAAAACTAAAAGGCATTAACTGTAATGACAGTCAGTTATAACACCTAATGTTTCTTGAGGATTTCTTAGCAGCCATGCATTCTTCTAAGCACTTTACGCCTCACAGCTTTGTGAAGCATCCTATTAATATCCCCATTTTACAGATGGGAAAGCTTCAAGAGATTAAGTAGCTTGCCTAGGGTCACAGTGCTGGAAAGGACTAAAATTCAATCTGGAGTTTGCAGACTCTAGAGCTATAAATCATGTGCTTCTCAATCTTGCCACTACTGGCATTTGGGGCTGGATAGTTCTTTGCTGTGCACTGCTATGGACTGTAGATGTTTTGCAGCATCTCTGACTTCTACTGACTAGATACCAGGAGCAATTCCTATTTGTGACCATTAATAGTGTCTCCAGTAAAAAACAAACTCACCCAAATGAGTTTGCCAAATGTACCTTCAGGAGCAAAACTGCCCCTGGCTGAGAACCACTGCTGTTAAGCGAAGAGAAGCAGAGTAGAGGAATTTCTAAATTCGGCTATATATAAAAATGCTTAGGGGATACTTTTTAAAAATTAGACTAAAAATGGAAATGTCAGGCCCAACCACTGACTCAGGGAATCAGAATTTCTAGGATCCAGCATAATAGTCCAGGAAAATTATTAGAGGAGATGTCGGCCACCAATTAGCTATGTCATCTTGGGAAATTACTCCCCTTCTCTGTGCCGCAAATCCCTTATCCAGAAATTGAGTGGATAGGGCTCAACTGTTAGCCTTTCCACAGCTAATGTTCTATTCTGTGAAATCACCAGATACTCATCACTTTCCTCCTTAACAGGCTTCCACTCTGCACTGCACTGCACACAGTGGGTCAAACTCCCAAAGGAAAAATGTTTGTAAAACTCCCATTTTCATATAACTGGAGACAATCTGGTCAAAGACAGATTCCTTCATAGAAATACAATCTCTTCATCATAGATTAAAAAAAAAATGGAGCAGAATCATTGCTACAAAAAGGCTGGTTTCTACTTCGAAGCTGAGGGAGGTAAAAATTAAATCCTAAATTGGAAATTCACCTCTCTGTCATGCAAAGTGTCTGCTACAAACCCCAGGGGGCGGGGGCGGAAGAGGGAGATAGACCCCAAATCGGTATTGCCATAAACTGTATTCACTAGAAATTTTTGACTGGAAATGATGCAGGGAAATGCATTCATGTCCTCTGATAAAATGCAAAAGAAAAAAATGGAGATATACTATATATTATAGATGGGTAGGGCTATATAGTCTGACAATCCCAGGTCTTATCCCCAACCCAAAAAAATTCATCCCACAACATGAAATTACTTTAGAGAATCAAACCATCACTGCTGTATCTGTTTATACTACTTAAGTGCAAAATGTGAAAACTGCTGATGGACCATCCCAACAGTTTAAAAGAAGACATTTTTCTCTGCTTTTATCAATTTGTGGATAATCTGCAAGTTATATCAGTTGAGGTCACTTTTACTTTCTAATCATATGTAAACACAGAATGAAATGGTTATATTTGAAAGTGTCTTGGGTTGCTCAAGTAAAAATGAGAACAACCATTCTTTAAGTAGGTCCTGCAAATATGTGCTACCAGTATACTCTCATAAAGAGTAGGCCTTACTCAATTTAAAGTGTCAAAAAAATTATTCCAATTTTCTTGGTGAGCATGGAATTACAAAGAGGAGTTCAGCAGATCTTAAGAGATATACCAACATCAAGTATGAAAAAGTGCTTTCTTATATCCCATCTTTTCAATTGTTGAGTTAGGTTCTGAAAAGGTGAGTGTTAAAAACTTGTTCCCAAGCCCAGCAAGGCATCACCGAAATGACCACTACCACCATCTATTGGTCGCAGTTAGAAGTGTACTTTACTGGGGCTTGCACATTTCTTTGTTCACATTGGATCAAGGTGGCTTGATCAAAGTTTTATACATGGAGAGGCGTCTTCATACTATTCTTAATGGTGTAGTACAGACATTCTTAAACATTCCTCCTAATGTCTGTACCCCTTTGTGGCCAGATCCTGCATGAGTTTCCTGTAGTAGAGGTAAAGTCTAAAGTAATTGCCTCAAATTTCCTGATGTCTAATATTTTACCTTAAAATTCCATCTGATTTTTGTGCTGTACACCAGAGTAATCCATTTCTGGTTCTATCTAAAAATATTTAAGAGTATTTACAGCTTGGCTGCTTATGGTTTATCACCAAATATTCAGGTTGAATTGATGATTCATTTAGGTACCATATCTATTCCCTGGTTTCATGTAACTCTGGATATTTAACAATCTCCACAAATACTTCTAACTCAATTTGAGAAGAGTCGGCATGAACTCAAGCTCAGCTCTGCCACACCGTGTGCCCACATCGAGCCTTGGTTTCCTCACTGGAAGGTCAGAACCTGGGACAGGATCTCTAAGGGTGCTTCCATCTCTAGCAGTCTGCAACAATGGCCACCGGACCTCCAGACACAAGCCTCACTCCTCTCTTTCTACTGGCGAGCCACAGGTGCACATTCCTTTAAAAACGTGAGCACAGAAAAACATAATTCTATCATTTTATATACTATATAATTAATAAATATTACAAATAGACATTTCCTATTTCTTCTATATCCCTAAAAGCTTATATATTTAAGTTGGCAAAATAAGAGCTCCTTCCCATCCTTCTCATTAGTGAAATGGGGCATTGTCTTACATGTAGGGTCACTTCCTATTTAAGCATACACGGTAACTCAGATTTAGAGTTAAAAGGTGGCACAAAAGGACGCTAAAGACATAAATAATGACCATATCTACAGAGGTCTCAAAAATGAAGTTAACATACAAAATGTACAACTCAACAATAAGCAAACAACCTAATTAAAAATGGGCCAAAGACCTTAAGAGACACCTCATGAAAGAAGATATAGATAGAAAAAAAGTATATGAAAATATGCTCCATGTCATATGTCATCAGAAAAATGTAAATTAGAACAGCAAGATACCACTACACACCAATTAAAGTGGCCAAATTTTGAAACACTGAAAAAAAAACAAATATTAGTGAAGATATAGAACAACAGGAATTTTCATTCATTGCTGATAGGAATGAAAAATGGTACGGCCACTTTGGAAGGCAGTTTGACAGTTTCTTACAAAACTAAACATACCATCCAACAATCATGCTCTCTGGTATTTACCTAAAGGAGCTGAAAATTATGTCCACACAAAAACCTATATATAGAAGCTTATAGCAGCTTTAGTCATAATTGCCAAATCATGGAAGCAACTAAGATGTCCTTCAGTAGGGAAATGTATAAATAAACTGTGATACATAAAGACAATAAGATATTATTCACTACTAAAAAGAAATGAGCCATGAAGCCATGAAAAGACACACAGAGGACCCTTAAATGCATGTTACTAAGTGAAGGCCAATGTGAAAAGCTACACACTGTATGATTCCAACTATATAACATTCTGGAAAAGGCAAAATCGGAGACAGTACAAAGATCAGGGGTAACCTATATGATGGGTGATTATGTGTCAATGTAGGTTTACCAGTAACAAGTGTGCCACTCTGGTGAGAAATGTTGATAATGAGGGAAGTTACGCATGTGGGGGATCAGGACGTGTACAGGAACTCTGTATCTTCTCTATTTTGCAGTGAAACTAAAACTTTTTTAAAGCATAAGTCTTCAAAATATTATATATACATATATGTCATATATATGTATATGTAGAAAAAATCCTATAATGTATTGTTAATAAACTTTAGAGTGTATTCTTCTGGAAGTTTTCTTCCTGTGTTTAAATTGTCATTTATGCTCTGGCAGAAATTACTTTGGGACTGATGGCTTAAGAGTTCCAAATTTATGTGTGTGTGTCTATGTATATGTGTATATATGTGTGCATATGTCTAAACCTATATATGTATATGTGTGTGTGTATATGTGTGTATAAAAAAGATGTTAAGTAGCTTAGATTTCTACTTCACGGCCTATGAATTTTTATACTCTGACAAGCCTAACAAGATAATACACCATCATAGAGAAGCAATCACAGCCTGATCAGCATGAGGCTTTTAGTTACCATTCTCGCAAACACTGAAAAATGTAAGCCCTCATATGAATTTTCAAGAATGAGCAGTTTTTTAATTTTTTCCCTATGATCACAGACATTCCCAATCCCATAAGGTGTCCGTAAAACTCCACATATGGAAACTATATTTCAGGAAAAAGGCCAAAGTGTCAGAGGCTGTGTATCACTAAAATAACCCTTTCTCTTTTACTGACACAATTCAGCTTTCCCTAGTTTGTACAGCAGCTGTTTCCAAGGCTTTACATTTTCAGACGAGTTTCAAAGCCGCCTTTCCCCTAGAGTCACAATCGAAAAAAAGATAAATTTCCAGTGTGCCCTTCACCTTTTCAATATCCCTACTCCTTCCCGTGCCTACCACCACTGCCTGTGTAATTCAGAATCTGGTGCACTTCGCAGTCATATTGGCAGTCTAAATTTGTAGTACAAGGAAAGATTCAAGCGATTAATCGATTGCAAATCAAATATTAAAAGTAAGAATTAATCTCATCACTGCAGCCCAACGAATGTGTTTAATAACCATAAATAAACCTGAAACTTCCTGCAGACACTGTAAGGTACATTCCCAATTTGCTTTTCGCCTGGTTCCTAATAAAGAGGGCGGAGAGTTCCACTGATATTCCAAAGCTGCACCACCGAAGTAAGTACTCAGGTAGCAGGCTCTGGTGTATCTCATAATACAGAAGGATCAGAAACTAGAAGGAAAGAACATGCTGACCTGACACTCTCTGATCTCCCTAACAAACCTTCGACCATACCGTCACTCTCAATCACATCATGTGGGCATTGAGATTCATGAGACCAAATAAAAATAAAATTACGAGAGTCATTGATGTGTGTGATGGAGGGTAAATGAAAAGCTCCACATGTTTAGTGTTTTCAGTGTAATTTAAAACAGCAACATATTGGCCTTAAAAATGGAACCCCCGTGGACCTCTGAATTTCAAGGATAATGGAATATGCTTGCTTAGAATAAACCAATTTGGAAAGCTGCACTCGTTTGTCTCAAAGTGATTTCTGCCATAGCATCAATGACAATTTAAACTAGGGGGTGGGGGTGGGGGGCAGAAGTACCAGAAACATACTACTTGAAAGTTTACTAATAGTACATTGTAGAATACATATAAAAGTTATGTGTTAAGGAACTTGTGGAAAATACACGAAGATAAACTCATATGAACTCATATAAAAATGTAGAACAGTTAATTCAACAGAATGTTAAAAACAAAAGCAAACCCACCATGGACCAAGCAGGACTTAATCCAAAATTTCAAGGAAAGTACAATAGAAAGATCTATTAATATAGTTCATTACAATGGCAGAGCAACATACTTACTTCTAACTTATGAATTCCAATTGTATAACTGAGCTAAAACCAAAACAACACAACAATAATTTAACCAAGAACAATCGTCTTTGATAAAAGGTGGTCTATAACACAAGCCAACCCTTTCATAGGGCTCAATCAAAGAAACAATAATCTGTTCCAATACTGGGAGAAAATGTGGCTGAGCTACTCTCACTGAGAAATGCTAGAGCAGAAATGAGATTTAATGGACTTCCAAAGGTATTTATAGCAGTACTCAATTTTCACCTTGTTTGATGACTTTAAACTTTTAATACTCTCTATCTATCAATATTTTAGAGGGAAAAAAATATAGTGACCCAGCGTATGGCTTAAAGAAAGTATTTCATAAACTTGAGCACATATTCTGGACACATTTATAGTAAAGCACAAACATGTGTAGCATTATATTTAACAGTAAATTTTGGAAACAACATAAATATACATCTATGTGAGAGTAAAATTATGTATATTTATACAAAGAAATTCTGAGTAATCATTACTCAGATTAATACACAATAATGAGAGGAAAGATGCAAACTAAAGGACAGGGTGAAAACTATAATTGCATTTTTATAAAAGCTATGACATGTACACACATGTTTCTATATTTAAAATAAAAAGCATGAAAAGACATACATCAAATCTTTAATAGTGGTTACCTCTGGGGAAAGATATTACAGCGAAGACTTTTACTTTGTAACTTTCTGAAAACTCAGATTTTTTTTAAAAAACATATTTCTTTTGTAATTAACAAAAATTCTGGAGAATGGGGAGGGAGAGGGAACCTTGAATTAAAAACACAGAAATGGGTCCAGCCCAGAGAGGTCATCTCGGAAAGGCCATGTCCACCATTTCCATCAAAGAAGATGCTCCTTGTATGAAGACTCTATGGAAGGAGGTGGCAGAGTTCCTGGATTATCTAGTTAATTGTTATACAACCTGAATAGTGAAAAAAAATTCTTCCTTTTATCCAACCCCTTCTTTTTATTTTCAGCTCAAAGGCTAATCCTTTTGTTCTTTCCTCAGGAGCTATAGAAAACAGATGGTCATACCATCCGTTGAATTTGTCAATGAATCACACAAAACCAACAGTGTTTTTCTGAAGGGACAATATTGTGTTCGACAACACAGAATGACATATCCCAGTTTGCTCCTCACACAGAAACTTACCAGACTTTATTACTAATGAGCTATTCAAAGGGATTTTACCAGATGTATTTAATTCAACAAGTATTAATTCGGTGTCTCCTGTGGACTTGGTATTTTATTATAAGCTGTGGAGGGCCCTTTAGAAATCTAAAATTTCATGGTAGGGAGGGAAAAAATGACAATGAGATAAACAATTTGGAGAAGTTTAAGATTAAATAGGAGAAAGAACTCATTATTTGTTGTTGTTGCTGTTGTTACAAAGTATAAACAAGATCTTTAGAGTTGAGACTAGGCTAAAAAGAGCGAGAGAGAAATTTTATGACCTTTTTAAAATTTACTATTTCATTTTGTCTTCCTCTAATTTTTTTTTTTTTTCTGTATTTACTATTTGCCAGAAAGGTCAGGTAAGCTTTGGAAAGGAGAGCACTGCAAGTGAGGCCAGGACACACAGCAAAGTAGAGGCAAGAAGACTAAAAGAGGCTTTTCAGCCACTAAGGCATCCAGGGATGACAGCTGGGTGGACAGTGGTGACCCAGACATTCGGAAGGAGACTTTACGTGGCTTGATGACAGACTGGCAAGGTTTCCGCCTCGACAACAAAAACAGCTGTTCCTGTAACTGACAGAAACAGTGAAGAAAAATGTTGGATTTGAGAAGAGGGCTTAATGTGATGTAGAAAAACTATGTCAGTATGCGGAAATAGGAAGGCAGTTTGAAAAGTCAAAATCTGACCCAGATTTATCACTCAGGAGAGGGAGTCCCCACTTCGTGCTCCCTCCTCACTTTCTACACTTTACAGCTTTCTGCTGTTAGCATGAGTTTGGTAGCGACTCCAGTTCCTCTCGCTCTCTCATATTCACATCGAAAGGTAAAACTCTTCACATGCCAAGCATCCTGCCTCTGCCTAATCCAAATCCACAAAAAAATGCACTATGCCACAGAGAAGGGCAAAAAATCAGCACTCTATTAATCGCTGGTAGGCTGTGTATTTTTCCTTCCTATTAAAAAACATATATTACTCACACTGAGAAGTTGTAGTATTTTTGCATTTTCTTTAGTTATCCATCGTACAGACCAAGAAATTAAGTCAAACATCCTTGCTACCAAAATAAAAGCAAATGTTACTTGAAATCAGGCAACAACATAATGGGATTAAAAGAAATATACGTACATCCTTTGGGCCTAAGTGGAGGAAACAGATAACTGACACTTCCTCACATCCACTCTATGTTCTCAGACTTTTTAAAGATGCAGAAAAGCACACATTTATTTGGTTACACTTACAGTAACCCCCAGTTTGCCTTGCTAATCGCAGGAAGCTCAGAGTCATCCCTTTTTCTTTTGCGCATCAGCACAGTTCTTTTCAGATTCTGTCAGCCTGTTGTGCTAACACTCTTTGAACAAGAAAACTGTCCATTGGTGTAACATTTTTCTCCAACATGAAACTCAACAGGCTTCGGAAAACCTCCAAAATTCTACATAGACTTAACTTTAGGATTTTGAGAATCTCTTACTCATCTGAACTTACCATTTTACTTCTGAAAGAGTTATCGTCTATCCTCATTGACACTCAAATGAAAAATTAAAAGCCATTCAATCTTTCAACATGAATAATGGCCGAAGTGATGGCAGAACTCTTCTTTATTACCATGTTCCATTTGCTCAGCTTTTCCTCCTCAATCATGTTGTTTAATTTCTCGTCAGCTAAGCATATCGTTGGATTAATAAAACAATTTTCCCCTACACTGTGTCATTTCTGCAGTGAAGGTTTTCTGTTTACCTGACTACATCCTTAAGCTCAAAAAACATGAATGAGCTATACTAAACCATCTCAAATATTCTGCACTTGCATTGTGTTTGGCAAATGAATTACACACAGTGAGCCATGTCTTGAAATCTAATGCATAGTGATTACTTCGTTTTAGGACCATCTTTTAACAGGCATCCATAATGATAAGAACAGTAGTTGAGGTTTCCCTAGGGAATCTTTGATGAATCTTACCATTTTCTTCGCAGCATTTCCACAGCCTAATGAAAATCTCCCCTGGACCCATCAGTAAACTCATCCAAATAAAAAAAAAAAAAAAAAGGGAGAACAAATCCAAAGCACAGGATAATACAGAAGAAGCTTCTTTCAGCAGGCTCTGCATGTTACCTGTAAAGACAACTCAAGACCCACACTGGGTAATGTCTTCACATGTGGTAAGCAATTCTCAAATGCCACTGTCTGCCCACAGGGTAGGAAGAATGTCATCAGACACTTTTAATAATTAAAATGTTTGAGTTCGCAAATTATTTTCTATTTTCATATAAGCTAGAATGAATACTAGTTTATATGAATGAATACTCATATGCATTCTAATATGTCTTTTTCAGTTACGTGAGAAGTATATAAATTTATAACTCAAATGTGAAATGCCGCGCATAGTACTTATTTATAGTGGAACCAACAATAACACACACTTCTCAATTTAATTCTCTTCTAAAATGACAGTTTTTGACATGTAAATTGTTGGTATCATTATTAAAGTGCTCAAAAAATACTGCTACAAATTCTATACCAAAGCAAGGTGGAGGCAATGATGCTGCCCTAATCTTACTTTGCCCTGGAAATATATCATATGTCACACATTCCTCAGAGGCAGAAGAATGACCAGGCCCCAGAGATATACATCATAAGCAGGAGGTAGGCATGGCTTTTAAGAAAATCTTTCATTTCTCCCATCTTCACACTACTCTCCAGAAAGAAGAGTACTGCGATGGTTGGAGAGAGTAAGGGGAGAGTGGTCTCTAAGACTGGGTGGGGTTTCATTTTGCTCATCAGAACTTTGAGTGCATGGGGCTGTAGAATCTCTCCCATCTCCTTGCTTCCCATGAGACTTTTGGGCAGTGGCTGGACTATAGATTCCTATAGGACAAGGACATACCCGATGACTCTAATATTCTGACTTTCTTTATTCTCTTGACAAAGCGGGAAGGAGGCAGGCAGAAACTAGTAACTCCCTTGATCCCGAAGTGTTCCCCTTTCTAAATATGGATAAGAAAGCAAAAAGGGCATCCTGTAGGAAAAGGCATTACATCACCCACTTTTTTCTTTGTGTATTTTCTATTCTTCTATGAAATTAGGTAGAATAGGTCTACAGGTATCTCCCTTGGAATCCCATCCATACCCCAAACTCACTTCGGTCACTAGGTACCACTGAAGAGCACCCTGGGGTAGCTCTCCACCAAGCATTAAAGCAGTCTCTTGTCATTCATTCCTTCCTTCTGATTTGTTTCTGATTGAGTTTCCAGTGACCACATAATTTATCATCCAAATAAGGATATTCCTGAGACTGAAAAGGAATCTTTTAATAAGTGAACTGGGACAACCAGAGATATATACTAGAATTGTCCCAGGCAAACCAGAAAATTATGGTATGAATTTTTTTCTCATTATGAAGTAAAAAGACTATATATTTGAGTTTGGGCCTTGGGAACTATGAAGGATTGGTTTGGGCCTACTTTAGTTTTTAAGCCATTCTGGAGCACTGGTGAGGCTTGGGAAAGGAGGTCACAAGTTCATAGGTCCAGATGTGCTTAACTGAGATCTACAGTGGGGTTTAAGGGCAAAGCATCTATATTCTTGTACTTTGATTCATCATCTATGCATAAGCATATCAGGGACTTTAAGAACAAAATGTAGGTACTTCTTAGTCTAATGGCTAAAGCACCACCATAGAAACTTAAGAGCATCCATTTCATTATTTACAACACAAAGAATAATTCTAAATCATTCCTCCCTGAATTGATTCCCTCTCTCTTCCAAAGGCCTGGATCTCACTTATAGACCACAATCTAGAAACACCTGCTCCACACTAGCTATTCCCTCAGAGTCTTTGAAAAGTAACAAAGGATCTATATGACTCTAAAAGATGAAATCATTATTTTATGCTGCCATTATTTTTGAATGAGAGTTACATTGTTTTCAATCTAAATGAATAACCCCCCAAAATGTTTTTTAATGATTCTTCCTGTTTACATATCCAATGAGGAAAGGCATTCCAATTTACACTATCATTTTGCTGTCATATTGTTTGGAAACATTTTCCAAAGAAGATAACTCTAAAAAACTTTCTGTTTAAGTAAACACTAGCAGACCCTCTGCACTTATATTTATGCTCAAGTTCACTGAGACTCCAATGCAAAGCCATCTTGCTTTTTAAAGAGACCACGGTTAGATGACTAGTGAGTAATTTCTGTCTCTTCGTCCCTAATCCCAATCATGCAGATAAACTTGAACAAAATGAAAAGAACTTAAGAACTATGTGCCCAAGGGAGAAGATGATAAAAAAGCAGAACAAGTCCATTATAATTTGTTTAAGAGTTTGACAGGTTTAGGTGGGCATTAAAAAAAATCACTTATAATTTTAATTTTTAAGACACTCAGAGGGGAAAAAAAAGAAAGAAAGACAAGATTCCCTGGGAAAGGGAAAATGCTCCCTTAGTAAAATAAAATGCCTCTGGAAGAAAAACTGGAAAATGAATCCAGGGTTGAAAATGAGCATCATGAATGAACATGCAACACCAGAAGCAAGCAGTCCAGCCCTAGACTAGCTAAAACAATCCTGACAAAGAAGAATGAAGCAGGAAAAATCATTCTACCCAATATTAAGGTTTATTATATAGCTACAATAATCAAGACAGTGTGGTGTTGGCAGAGAGGTAGACACATAAATCAAAGAAATATGATATAGAACACAGAAATAGACCTATACAAATATGCCTAACTGATTTTTGACAAAGTCACAAAAATATTCAAAGGAGGAAGAATAGTCTATTCAACAAATGGTGCTAGAACAAGTGGATATCCATCGGCAGAAAAATGAGTATTGATCTAAACCTCAAACTTCATACAAAATGTACTCAAAATGGATCATGGGCTTAAATGTAACTTAGTTTGACACCAAAGGCATGATCCATAAAAGGCAAAACTGATCATTTGAACCTTATCGAAAGTAAAAACTTTTACTCTATGAAAACCAATGTGAAGAGAATGGAAAAGACAACTTTAAGACTGGGAGAAAATATTTGCAAATTACACACATGTTAACCTAAAAAGAAAAAGGCTTTCAAAGTGAGAGAGACAACAAGCATTTATTTGAGATCAAAGAATAGCCTGAGAAGCACTGATTCAAGCAGAAACTCAGATAATGTTCCGATTAGCAAAGGCAAGGGGAATTTATGAGAAAGGGAAGTAGAACAATTACATCAATAGAAGGAAGACATTTCTATTGGTTCAGATAACATAATGATGTTAATTATAAACAATTTTTAAATTTTTAGTCCGGTAACCATTAGTCTGGTAGTTATAATACTTGCTTTCTTGCTATCCCTGCAAACAGTTCTTTGGGACGTAAGGTTGCTTTAGGCCCAGCCCAAAGGATATTCTGCCATGCTTTAACAGTCCAATAATTTGAGGCATACGACTTTCCTCTGGCATAGCGGCTCTAGCTCCATTTTAAAGTGGCTCCGTTTACAGATTTTTTTGACACACATGACAAAGGACTAGTATCTACAACATATAACAAATTCTCAAACCTCAACATTTTTTAAAAAATCCAATTAGAAAATGGGCAAAATACCTGAAAGGACGTCTGACTGAAGAGAATAAGTAGATGGCAAGCACATGAAAAGATATTCAATGTTATTAGTCATTCAGGAAATGCAAATTTAAAATATAATGAGATCACTTCACACCTATCAGAATGGATAAAATGAAAATAGTGATACCGCCATACCGGTGAGAATGCAAAATGGTACAGCCACCCTGGAAAACAGTTTGTCAGTTTATTATAGACTAAACATTTGATCAGCAATTGTGTCCTTGTGCATTTTACTCAAAAAAAAAAAAAAAAAAGAAAATGTTTATACAAAAAAGGGGGGAAAAAACTGTACATGAACATTCACAACAATTTTATTTGTAATAGCCAAAAACTGGAAATGGCCAAGATGCCTTTCAACAGGTGAGTGGTTAGGTCAACTGTGGTATATATAATAAATATATATGTATGTATGTGTATATAAAATAAATTAAAAGGGATGGACTCGCTATAATAACTTGGATAAATTCCAGGTTAGTGAAATCTAGATTGCTGAGTGAAAAAAAAGTCAATCGCAAAAGGTTAATGTTTATTGCTCCACTAACATAAAATTTTTGAAATGACAAAATTTTAGAAACTGAGGACAGATAAGCAGTTGTCAGGGGTTAGACGCAGAGGCAGGATGGAGGTGGCTGTAATAGTAGGGATCCTTGTGTTGCTGGAACTGTTCAGTATTTTGATTGTGGAGATGGATACAAAAAACCTACATAGGTGATAAAGCTGCATAAAACTAAATACATATATCCATACAAATGAGTACAAGTAAAATTGAAGATATCTCAATAAGATTGGTGGATTGTATCAATGTCAATATCCTCAATCCTATATTATACTACAGTTTGATAAAATGTTACAATAAGGGATCTTGCTGTACTCTTTCGTGAAAATACATATGAATCTACAATCACCTTAAAATTTTTCTATTACAAAAATATTGTTAAAGTACCATTAAGATGTACACTTTATAATACTAAGTAAAAGTATTAACATACAAAACTAGTAGAACTATGTGAATTTTCTTAAAATGTGAGCATGTGATCATATAGTTATACATTATGAAAAAAGATTAAGAGAAAATGCTGTTCTTGTTAGTGTCTATCATTTCTGGGTAGTGGAATTATAATACTGTTACTTGCTTTTTGTTTTTTTTTCTCACATTTTTAACTTATTTTCCAAATAGTCTATAATGACTATATTGTTTTTATACTCCAATGCCATTAAAAATGCTTGATATCAAAAGGGAAACATCATTCATGTTATATTTTTTATCAAGCACAAAGTCAAAGAATGCAGCTTGTCTGAGGGTTAGAATATTTTAAGAAACTATTTGCGGTAGAAATGTTGAATTTAGAAATGATAAATACTTCTTTTGATGTAATTAATAAAACTCACTCTACATACTTTCATTCAGTCGATACCATCTTTTCTATTTTAGAAATAAGGCTTTCAGTAGAGCTATAAGGTACAAATGTAGATCTTCAGAGGCTTATGTAGCCCTGAGTAACTGCTCTCTCCCTTTCTGCTGTCAGGAGAGCACCAAGGGTTCTGACATTGGAAATACAGGGCCACTGGGAGAAGTAGAAACTAAGCTGGAAAAACACAAACCAGTCTGTGGTAACTAGGAAATTAACACTCGCTTATTCCACGCCACCCCGCCCCGCCCCCCTCCGCAACTTATCTCCATTTGCTTCAGATGCTTCACAGGCCTCCACTTAACACTCTCTCACAACATGGTGCAAAACAAATCTGTCAGCTGCAAATATGGCCATGGCAACTTTTTCCCCAATTACTACAGTAACAAAGTGAACAGCAGAGAAAACACCTCAGAAAAGAATATATCACTCTTCTTGTCATGCTTGGTGCAATGACTGCAACTCTATTTTCTTTGGACCCTGGCTTGTGGGATAATTTGCCTAATTAAACTGTAGGTAGTCACATCATACCTATGAACCACCCTGTAGCCTATTTCCATTTACTGGTCTTTGGGTTCAGAGAGTCTCAACAGACGAAAGCTCCACCTCTGAGGCATCTTGGAAATCTGTGGGGGCGTTGTCTAAATACAGAGAGGAAGGGAACTATCTCAGCAACTGGGAGTCAAGACTGGGAGTTTGTGGGCAGGGTACCTCAAAGAACTGCTATGGCATGCATCACTTAGAACTGCCCCAGTGGAGAGTAAATGAAATGTTAAGCCTCTGAGCCTAGAACCTTCCTTTAGTTCACATAAATGCAGAGCATGTTTTTTTTTACAGTTTTAATATATAATGCATGCATAATTGTGTAACATGAGAGGAAATTGCTACTTTGCTTTGCTGGGAACTTTACTAAGGTTTGTTTACCATTTCAGAAAATTGTGTTACCAGCAGCTTCCAGTTTTCAGTAGTCCATTCACTGCATCTGTAGCAGTGGGTTTTATAGTTGAAGTATCCATAAGGATTCTGTGTGTAAGCTCAAGCAGCTGATACTCCATTATGTCCTCTAGAGCCTTGCTAATGAAAGTGGGGTCTAAGACCTGTGGTACCAGCATCATCAGGGAGTTTGTTAGAAATGCAGAATTTCAGGCCCCACACCAGCACCAGAGCTGCTGAAACACAGTCTGCTTTTTACCATGATTCCCAAGAGAAGCACTGCCCTAGTGAACTTGGGCCAAAGAACGTATTGCACATACATCATTTACTATAAATTACTTTTTATTTTTATTTTCTGTAGTTAGGTTACTACATGACTTAATGAATTAGATCTATGAAAGGGTGTATTATCTATTTCATTTTAGGATATTAAAGGAAACACTAAAAGACTGTATTATAAAATAGAGAATCACTGAGTTGAGAAATACTAAGAAATTATTTACACGTTGCCAATTCTGTTTGTAGTTTTATTTTTCTATATTATCCCTGCCCTGGAAAAATAGTTGAACTACAGCTGACTGGAAAGGAAATAAATGTGACTTTTCTTGACTATGATTTTTGTACCCCAAATTGCTCTCATTGAGACAATGTGATATTATGTCACTAAAATGTGGCATCGAATGCAATTTGCCACTCACAAATGGAAACATTTGAAAATACATCACCCCTCTGAGACCCAGACATCAGTGAATTTAAGAGAAAACAAATGCTCCATAAACATTTCCCTTAAACAGTGTTATTACGGGATAAAGCAATTCACCTACTGCTTCTCATGAGGAAATATGCCTACACTTTCATCAAAGAAAGTTTTATTTTAAACTGAAGTAAAGACAAGGTTGGATTTTCCTGTAATACAATCAAATGACCCTGGGTTCCATGCTCCCATGCTCCAAATTGTCCCACCCACAGCTCCAATATATTTTAATTTCAAATTCACACTCAGTATCTTTTCTCCTAAATCTGTATTTTTCTTTTTTGTGCCTTCTTGCAAATCCTCCCTCCCCCTCAAAAATTCCAACCTCCTAATTCTACAAAAATGAGCAAAAATCACTGAGAATTAACTATGCCAGGCTATGGCTACACCACAATGAAAGAGACACAGTTCCCCTGGTGGAGAAGCTCACAGACAAGGAGAGCTCATAGTCTAGTCATATCATGCAAAACATTTTATGACATCTTAAATCTTCTCTCTCACTTGTTCCCACATTGAATCCATTGTCAGGACCTGTTGATTTTATTTCTGTGATATCTCTTCCACTTGTTTACTCCATCAGCACCTAATCTAACAAACTTAATTAGCTGCAGCTTAACTAACTAGAGGCTCAATTAACTGAAATACTTTTCATTCAACTTATGGGAAAAGAGGTTTTCACAAGCCAACAAGCTGAAAGCAAACAAATGGGCTACCTGTTATTTTTACCTGCCAGGTACACATTTCTGCTTCTTTGGACCATAGTGCCTCCATTTTCCTCTGGGAATCCATCTCCTGTATCTTTACCCTGGCTCAGTGCATGTAGTTACAGCGGGGTTGCTCCTTCCCCTTGGAGTAAGGGACAGCACAAAATCCAGCCTTGCCGGTCACAGGCCTAGGAGGGAGTGGGAGGAAGGAGTCACAGAACCCAAACCAGGCCAATGAGATTTAAATCTGGGACTTTGTTGGAAGAATGCCCCAAAAAAGTTCAATTTGCACTACAAATGCTATATGAGTAAACCTGCTGGAGTCCATTTGCTTACACAGGCAAAGCTCTCCCTTGAGAATCAAATGACTATGGAGGAAGAGAAAATCTAGCAGATGGAGTGGGGCTGAATCCTGATGACACACTCTTAGTTAATGCATCCCTCTCCTGATACTTTCACACTATTTTTTGCTAAAGCCAGTTTGAGTTGGCTTTCTGACACTTGTAACAAAAAAAATACAGAGGCTCCAAGTTATTTTTTAATTGCTGATTTTAGTGAAAAGCTTACAATAGGTCTATAAAACTTTAACCATTGTAATGGTCTATGTTAAAATCTGATATTTGGAATGATGCCTGTGAAATACCAAGTCATAATACTATAATATCCTGAATGATAAAAGGCAAAATTCTGATAAAATTACCCTACTTAACAAAACTAACAAAATGTGTGAGCTCTTTTAGATTGTCTAGAGAGACCATTCTCAGTGATTCTCAGGATACTTGTTCATTAAGGAAAAATATTTGGGGGCAAATGTGTATGACAGCCTGCAAACTGTTTTCCCTGCTTGGAAAGTCACAATGTATATTAGCATATTAAGTTCTGTATTTAAGAAACTTGCTTTCCAGTGATCTGTGACCACATAACAGTCTTTTTTAAAATTTATTTTTAGCAATACCCAGTAACATTTCACTAGAGAAAACTGCACTCAAGAGCCTACCAGCTCCATCTGAAGCACATTCCTATTCTTGTTTTCCCAGTTTGCTGCTGTATTAATAAAAATGTACGCACCTTGATTTTCAAAATCTAACAGAATTTAAATCCCACTATCACAGCATATCCCAAGACAATATACTTCCAGAAGTTATGCTGTCATCATCGTGTTATACTTCTCAATTTTATATTTGAGACTGCTGTGGTCACTTCTGCTGATATGTGAGCAAAAATAAAAAGGTATGCCTAACGAGACTAAAATCAACCCAGAAAATACGTGTTTAAATCAATTCTAACTAGTTTCTAATAGAAGTTAAAAACCTGCTTTATATAACCAAATAGCTATTATTAAATCAAAGTTAAAGTGCTACATTTCAGAATAGAATAAAACTCTGGTTGTAACTAATCACTCCAGAGTCAAAACTTAAACATTCTGTATTTGTGATTTAATTACATGACTCACATTACTTGAGCTGAATCTCAATTATAGGCACTGAGTTTTTTGTTTTTTTATTTTTTTTTAATGTGATCTGGCCATTCACAGATCAGATGTACTAACTTAAGAACAATGAAAAACAAAACTTAAAGAATAAGCTCAATGTTCGAATATGTGATAAAAATGTATGTTTTAAAAATTGCAGTGGTCAACAAAGTATGGTATCATTCATTCATGTCTGCATGCATATTTATTCATTTAATAGATATTGACTGATGGCCTACTCTGGGCTAAATGTTATGCTAGATAATGGGGACAGAGTGGTCAGCAAAATCAGACTTCTTCCCTTCCCTCATGTTATTGACTGAATTATGGCCCCATCCCCACCCCTGCCAAATTTGTAGATTGAAGTCTCACCCCCACTTTCTCAAAATGTGAGATGAGGCTTTTTAAGAGGTAATTGAGTTAAAATGAGGTCATTAGGGTGGGCCCTAATCCAATATGACCTATGTCCTTATAAGAAGAGGAGATTAGGACAGAGGTGCACTCAGAGGCAAGATCAGGTGAAGACACAAAAAGAAGGTGGTCATCTATGAGCCAGGAATGAAGACTCGGAAGATATCAAACCCTGCTGAGACCTTGATCTTGAACTTCTAGCCTCTGAAATTATGAGAAAATAAATTTCTGTTGTTTAAGCAATCCAGTCTATGATACTTTGTTATGATAGCCCTTGTACTCATAAAGCTTAAACTCTATTTGGAAAGACAGGCCTCTATCAAGTACTCACACAAACCCAGATCTGCATTTCTGACTTGGTACATGAAATCCATGTGCCAAGAGCCTACCAGCTCCTGTAGCAGAGTCCTGTAACAGAGAAGAGTGACCTGATAGGGAAGATCAAGAAGGCCCTCCCCGCAAAAGTGACACATGAACTGAGATGGGAAGGAGGGGGGTTACCAAAGTGAGAAGGGATGGGAAGTATATTCTAGGTAGAGAAAAGAGCACGTGCAAAGGCACTGTGGAGAAGAACATGAGGGACCCGAGGCAAGCTATGTGTCTGTGGAACAGAAAGTGCAGGGGTATAGTAGGCCAAGCTGTAGTGTTCAAGACAAGGAAGGAGTTATTATTAAGATCATATTCCAGGAGTCTGAGAACTTAGATAGAAAAAAAAATCACATTCTTATTTTAACTAACCTTTAACTAAAATTCAGCATTCCCTTCTATTATGTACATAGGAAACAAGTCATGGTAGTATTATAGCAAATCTGAAACCTTTTCTCTAATAGAAATTAGTAGTATTTTCATATCACATTGGGGTTCTTTCAGACACCTTGAAATTCATTTGCATTCATCATTTCTTTAAAATTATGGAGTTACTATACCTGGCTCTAAACTGGTTACTTAATACATTTAAAGAAGCTCGTATATGATTTTTATAATCCATATGCTACAAATTTATTTAAAATAATTTTTTAACTATTCAAATGTAATCATTTTCTTTGTAATATGATGCCTTCTTACACAGTGAAAAAATAGTATTCTGAGATGGTTTCTATAGATTGTATCAGGCTGTCAGGCACAAAATGTATAGGAACCCTTAAGATCCTTGTTTTATCTTTATTAGAAGATTAATTATTGGCTGTATCACTTGGACAAATTTTCTTAACATCTCTAAACCTCAGTTCTCTCACCTATAAAATGGGGACTTATCACAGTGTCTCACCAATATAGAGGACCTGATGAGTTAATACACACAAAATGCTTAGCATGGTGCTAGGACTTACTAATACTTAATAAATGGTAGATATTGTTTTTATTATTGATGAGAATCCATTGTGGAGCTTTAAGTAGAGGGAGGTATATAATGGTCAGGTTTATACTTTGAAAGATCATTCTGGCTCCAGCATACAGAATGCCTGAAAGGGATCTGAAAGGAGACCAAACTAGACTACTAGAGTAGCACTGCTTTTGAAGGATTTTCTAATCCAATACTAAAGTGTTTAGTAGAAGAAACCATTCTTCAAATCAGATCTTAAGTAGAAGCCAGATACATGAATTAGATAAAAGCAGAGCCACTCTGACTGAAGCTGGGTGTGGGAGCCCAGAGTCACATCAGCTCTGCGTTTCTCTTCTCCCAGAAAATCAATTCCTACACATTTATAAGAAACTCTTGAATCTACAAAGACCATAATTTGAAAACTGTTCACAGTTATCTTCTGATAGGACAATTCTGAAACTGCTCAAACTGTTAAATAATCCCAGGTTCTTATAAACTGAATGAGCACTCATTTCTCAATTTGCCTATATGTTAAGTTTCAGTAGAGATTCATTCATTTATTTGTTAAGTGCTACTCTGTGCCAGACATTGCTCTGAACACTGGGGACACAGCAGCTGTACTTATAGCATTAAGAGAAAAATCTAAAGGGCAGGTGAGACGAGGAAAAAAAATGAGAAACATATATGTAGTTATATTTGTAGAAGCATATATAGAAACATATATATAAATACACACACACACACATATATATATATATTTACATTTCATCACAATATAGATTAACATCTGTATGGCCACAACATTGTAAATGGTGACAAGCATATCTTACTTCTTGGCATCACAGCCCACTATAGATGAAATTCTAGACCACTTCCTTGAAGTTCTTACTTCTAGTGTTTTCTTTTTTCATCACATTCATTGCTTTTTATTTCCTCAAAGAACATCCCCATTTGTCTACCCTATCGTTATTTTAAATGCCCTCTGGCAGTGATGCCTAGTCTCTATTTCTTCTATATTCCCTTTTCTCCTAATACTTCTTGTGTGCTTTGCATTCTTTGAACAGATTCCTCCTCTGTTTTCAACCTCTTAGCCAAGCGAAAAGCTCAGTACTTCCCACTGAAGTATTAGGGCAGATAGAGCCATCTTCAAGTCAGCTGCAATATTCTTCCTGAAAACTATGCAATGAACCATCATTTCCCCAAAATCTGATCCCCATTTACAGGATAAAATCTTATTTAAATTACTAGGTACAAAGGGATTGAGTAGGAAAGAAAGTAAGATCTATGAAGACAGGGACTGCATCTGTTTTATTTATTATGTGCCCAGGGTTTAAAAGGGCAATTGGTAAAAGTGGTACTCAAGGTTGATGGATGGATAGACAGGTGGAAGGATGAGTGATGGGTGGGTAGATGAATGATTGGATAAATGGAAAAAAGGAAAGAATATAAGAACAGGGGTATAGGAAGGAACAACATGAAGAAAACTAAATATTGAGGGAAAAGTAGAACACAGAAAATGAAGTATATTAATTGAGAGGAGGAAAAATAGCCTACAGTGGCTTTGACTTATCCTACATAGTTTTATATAAGCTGTATAACCTTATGAGATTATATGAGATAATGAGATCTGTATAACCCTAAGATACCCTAGTACCATCATCAACGTCATCATCACTATCATTCCCATTTTGAGACTGAGACTTGACAACATTGTGAAATCTTCCTAAGATCAGACAACCTTTACATACATAGCTAAGGCCTGGGCCGATGTCTTCACTGTCCCCACTAATGGGTTCCAAGGCACCTGGAGCATAAAAAAAAAAAAAACACGCATAATTGGCCATGTTTTCAAGAAAGCCATGTGAGATCCTGAAAACATTGAAAATGAGAAGTGCAGGGAACGCCCATAATCGTAACTTCCTGGAGGATCTTTTTTAACTTGAAATATCTACTCCCTTGTCCCCTAAGGGGAATCAGGGTGGGTCTTCCTGGAGCGAACAAAGAAGGTCTGACCCAAGATCACGCAGGTGTATTCTAACAGGATGCCCACGTGCAGAGCCCTTACAGGAGGGGAAAATATGGGCAAAAAAATAAATAAATAAAAACAGACTTGTTTATCAGCAGAAAAACAATAAAGATGAAAATTAGTGCTGTAAAATGGAACCAGATAACTAAACAGAAAACAAGAGGTATTAAGAATATGACCTCCTATACTCTGTAATATATTCAAATTATGTTTTTAAGTTAGTCTAAACAGTAGCAACTGCAGTTATGTGTGTCAGGCATTGGACTAAGCAGGGTGTCCTTGAGCCACTCACTTAACTTTTCATGGTTTCCTCAGTAGGAACATGGGGATACCAGGGTCTAAATGAGGCTGTTATGAGGATTAACTGAAAGCGTGTATGTAAAGTGCTTTGGAAAATGCCTGGAAGGTAGTAAGTGTTCAAAATATGAACGGTTCTTACCACCACCCTGGGCTTATTATCATAGCAACTCAGTAAGGCAGATTCAATCGACTCCATTTTACAGAAAAGTAAACCGAAACTCCGTGAGCCATTCGCAGGGGATGAAGAGCAAAAGAGACTCATCAGAAAGTCCCTTTAATATTGACAGATGCTGACAATGCCAACAATTGATTCTGGCTAAGTTTTCTGTTCTTGTCCAATCATGTCTGGAAACTCATCCTGCTAATAGCAGGTGCCCTGACATTCCCCTTAACTCCTGCCCCTGTGACTAACCTCCCAGCTGCACTTCTCAAAGCAAGGCCCTCTAATGGGCAATAATGTGAATGTACTAAAAAGCAGAAATCTATTATTTACAACCAAAGACTTCCATGACAAAATGCTGCAATTACTACTAACTACTCTGGCTGCATGACTCCCTGAACAGATGAAATCATTGGTTTCCTTTATACTTTATTTTTCCTATTGAATGACTTTTTTTGTGTGGATATTTTGGCACTACTACTACATCAGGGTACAAAATGAGAAATTTCTTTTGTATATAAGGTTGCTTATGTTCAAGGGAAATTTAGTAAACTAGATGAGTATTTATTATAAAAAGTAATTATAGATGGAAAGAGGGAAGGAAGAAGGTCACCAAACTAATAAGCTTATTAATACATAAAGGCCATGTGAAATCCATTCTCATAAATTCTGCCAGACAGTCACCTTCCACATAGGTAACTGGTAAGATAAAAAAGGATAAGAAATAACTAAGTTAGAGAAAGGAAGACAATGTGGACATGAGTGCAGAAGAGAGATGTTTTGGGCACGAGAGTGTTAAGCGGAAGCCCAGAACTGATGTAGGCATCGCCTGATCACAGACCTGCCAATCATGTCACGGGAAGAGTACTACAAAACTCACACTCAGCACGGACCAAAAGGATACATGTGAACTTAGAGAAAAGAGGATATGCACCCTACACACACTTCCTTTAGTGGACCTCATATCTGCTGCTCCCTCACACCAAATGCTATTATTTAAACAGCCAACTCCTCATTTCTCAGGTCTCAATCTCGTCATTTTTTTCTTCACAGCACTTATGATCTGAAATATCAAGTTCACTTACTCATTGACCTTTTTTAAATTATCTGCTTCACAAAGCTCACTATATATTGTTGATGACTGAATCTGGAGCGGATGCTTAGACATCTTCTAAGGATAAATAACGCATTCGAAAGCCATTCAATGTATGAACTGTTGGGGCGGATATAAAGAAATCTCATTTCATCTGCACACTCCAAGAGCTCAGTTTTGGCTGCATGCTGTGTTGGGAAGTCATCCCAATCAAAATCCCTACCACTAGGAAAGGATTCTGTGGTTGATTTGTGATGTCTGCCATGTGTGCGGCAACAAGTATGCCAGTGTTTTACTCATTCTTTACTCATCCTCCATCACCTAGGATGCTTTCCTTGTTTCTACCCTCCACAAGCAGCCAGACTGCTCCTCCTCCTAAAGGTAAGGCAGATCCTATCACTGGACTTCTCAAAACCCTTCAAAGAAGCCCTTCTCACTCAGAGTAAAATCCAGCGGTCATTCATCACTCACCTTCCCTCTCACCCAATGAGGCATTGGCCTCTTCTCTGTTCTTCAAACACAACAAGAACATTTCTGCCTCCCGGAAGCACTTTCCTCCATCAGAAACATCCTCTTTCCCCAAATATCCATAAGCCCAGATTCCTTACTTCCTGCAGCAACTATCACTGTATCTGGGTGGCCTACCTTGCTTGCTCGATGTAAAATAGCCCTCCTTCACCATCGCTTTCCATAATTTCATCCAGCTTCATTCTTCTTTATAACATTTTCTACTTGACATGCAAATACATTTATCATCTACTACCTCCCTCCAGCCCTTCCCGTGCTCATCCAATACCTAAACCCCATTAAGGAAGGCATATTATCCTCTTTATTCATGAGGTATCCAGAACACTTAGAACAATACTTGGCACACAGGACTCCCCAATACACGTGTTGAATGAATAATGAATTCCCACTGATACTTATGATAATTAAGGCCTATTTTCATCTAAAGAACAGCTTATCTACCCCTCAAAACACATCTATGTGAGTCCCATACTTTGCCACCCTCCTGCCAGAAACCATAAACCCAATTTCCCAATTTGAAACAATTGTGATGAAAAGTCAAATAGAAGCACACATTTGTAAAAGGTGAAAGATTTACATGATGTGAAGAAAAATTAGGGTATAGAAACACATATTTGGATTCTCATTAAAAAGCAATCTATCTCACTATGAAACACGTGTAATAAAGAAACAACACAGAAGGAAAAGCTCTCTCGTAACACCTTGTACGTTTTCCCTAAAGCAGTAATTTTCATAATGTGACCCCAGATTCAGCATCAGAATCCCCTGGGCACTTGCTAAAAATGGAAATTCTTAGGCCCTACTCTAGACCCACTGAATCATAAACTTTGAAGGTAGGGGCCCAGAAATCTGTGTTTTTATAAGCCCTCCAAAGGATTGTGATACACACTCAAGTTTGAGAACTACTGCCGTGAAGGAAGATGTGAGGTCTTAGAAATTTATTTTAACTAGGCACAATCTTATTCTTTTGACTTACAAATTAAAAAAGATGATTATAAGGTGGGTGCGACAGCCCTTAAATAATAAACAGTACATTTTATCCTATCCTCTTAATGGAATTGTCATTTTGGCTAGTAATTATACATAAATGGATCTAATGTTTTAAATATTTTTTTAAATAAGGCTTTGTATTCCATGGCTGCCCTGGGTCTACTTATAAATAAAACTGAGCAACCACATCTAATTTCATCCTAATGTTGAGATTGTTTCAGGTAGCAGTTCTGATAATTAGCAAGAATTAGCAAATTAAAAAATGACTATAAAACGTCATATAAGAAACCCTCGAAGGATAGAAAACATGAATGTCTAACAGCCCCATGTACAGAAATTTCAAAAAAGTCTTTACCTGAAGCTGTTCCTTTAATTGCTTCTAATGAAGTCAGTGTATGTGTTAATTAAATATTAAGTGCAAATGTGAGTACTTATAAGATGCAGCACAGCTCTTCAGATCACTAAAGTGCTCTAGCCACTCCCTAAATCTAAAGAGCAGGGAGAACGGGAGTCCGCAATCACTTAGTCAACAGCACCGTCTTACTGCATTGGGGCCAACATTAAGGCACTCATTATCAAATTTCAGAGACAAAAATTACGCCCATAATATGGCTTGAGGACAGTTTATATAAACAGGTTATCAATATTAATTGCTGGCCTTGTGCTAAGCACTACGTATATGTTGTTTAATTTTTGCACTAGCCAACGAAGGTTATATTTATTCCAAGTTATGAATGAAAAAAATGAGGTCCCAATAGTCAAAGTAACTCACCTAAAAATTCACAATTCATAAGAATAAAGAATAAAGACTGAACTTGAATCCAAGCAGCTTTCAATACAAGAATCACTTTTTTTTTCCTATCACATATGCAGCTCTCTTCAGCTTCCAAGACAAGCTCCAAATAAAGGCACTTTTACTACAGGACTAAGAAGGCCTTGAATATAAACTTCGTTTGCCAAGAAATGGTCTCTAGTGGACCCAGACATTCCTCTTTTTTCATTGATGCTCTGAATCATAGCTGTAAGTTTCTAACAAAACGAAATACATGGATTACAGTCAATATGAGCAAAAGAATAAAATAGAGGGAAAAATAATAAGAAATGGCTACACAGTTAGCCATGATAAAATTTTAATTTGAATATTTTCTGAGATTAGATTTCAGCTTATCAAGTGCTATGCAAGTTATATGCAAAGAGCACACAATGCCTGCATATATTCCCTAGGCCTGTTTTTTCCCCCCTCTCTTTAGGATATGGCTCTTGGGAAATCCAACTAGAAACAATGGAGCTCTAATCACCTTCTTGGCTTAGTGCTCTGGATGGAACATTTGCTGTGGTGAAGATGACAAATCTGAGGAAGATTTTTGATTGAGATTCAGTATATTGTTCACGAAGGAGCCCACTGGTCCCCTATAATAGCAGCATTAAATCCAAATGTTGAGAAGAATTTGTATGCAAATATCTTTTAAGTGTCAGTTTAAAAGGCCTCAGCCCCTTTACAGGCAGACTTTTGCCACTCTGCTTCTTTAAAAAATCAACGCACACAGGACAAACCACTTTTTGGGAGTAGTCACTCCCAAAAGGGTTTTCACGACTGAACCCAACACCTTTAAAATAAAGACTATGATGGAAAGAAAGGCAAGTCCAATGCCACTATAGCCTTTGGGGTCACCGGTGTAATTTAACATAGGGCATTTTGCAGACTACCCCAAGAGACACCTCTCATACGGCACACTCCTCTCCCTTTCTAGAATCACCATGCCTTTTCCTTCTTGGCCTTTTCACTTATTCTTTAACTCTTTTTGATTCTTCTACATCTATCACTTTGCACCCTTCAGGACTCAGCTTAAATGTCCCCTCCTCTGAGAGGCCTTCTCTGGCTAAAGAAGACTACTTAATTATTTTCTATCAGAATACTTCAACTACCTGTAATTATTTTATTTATTTTATCTACATATCAATTCCATATTTGAACTCCATAAATGCAAGGACTTTGTCTGTCTTAGCAACCAGTGTATCTCTAAAGCCTTGGTTTTTAATGCGTGCTGTCAAATAAATGAATAAATTAGCAGCTCCTTTTCAAAAAAAAATCCACTCCTAAAAGCTTGAGCTCAGTATAAATTTTCTTCCCCAGATCTGAGATGCAGGGCTGCCTCCCTGCTAAGAAAGAAGGAATGTACTTGCCTTCACAGAATACTTTCAAGCAGAATCTGGAGCAGAAACACTAAGGGGAGGGGCCTAAGAGGGGCAGCCCACCCTCCAAGTGCAGAAGCTCCATGCTACAGTTGACAATCTGCATCATTCGGGCTTCAAGGCATGATGTACTCCTCCCTACTGTTGGGGCAGAGGATGGCTGGCTTTCAGTCTTTGCTGCTATACTACTGAACCAGAAGATGAGCAAATCTGACAGCTGTTCTAATGCTGAGTAAATTTAACTAGAGTAATGAACACCATGAGGGCATTCACTGAACCCAGGAGTGTGGTATGTAAGTGAGGGCCCATGACTGGTGAGTCAATTATCTATTCTAATGCAAGCAAGACTGCCCTGGACAACTTTTCTCACTGATTAGAATAAAGACCCAATAAAAACGTGTCCAAGAAAATTTAAATACTCTCCCAGAGCTCTTTCTCATTTCATTAGATGCTCTGCCCTTAAGCAATTCTATCCAAGCCCAAGGCTTCAATTATTATCTCTACGCTGATGAGTCTTCCAGGCCGGACCTTTATCTGAGTAACTCTCACATATGCAACTGCCGCTTGGACACTACTACTTGGATATCTTGCAGGCATCTCAAACTCAAAATTGTGCAAAACTTGCCCAGGGTAATACTGATAGAAAGTGGCAGGTTAATTTCAGGTTTAGATGACACCAAAGAATACATAGTCTTTCCACCTCGTTGATGGGGATGCCTGCAGGAAAACTGAGAGGGAGGGGCAAATGTACTGATTTGCTTGGGTAAATGAACCTCAGGGAAATGAGTTCTAGATTGGTAATGACAGCGAAAACTGTCAATAAAATGCTACCCAACCTCCCATTAATCCGGGAATTGTTAACTTCAGTGTTAGCTGGAGATTTCTTATATATCGATGGGCTTAGAATTTCTTGTTTCAAGAAATAAACTTGCCTAGTATTCAGGGGTTTAGGGGGAAGCTAGTACAATATGAACAGCCTTTTATTGCTTACTTTGCTGTTTAAAAGTCTCAGTTAATGAAGACCTCCCAGTGCAGGGGGTAAGGAGTAGTGGAAAAAGAAAGGGGGTCGCCAATCCGCTAGTCACTTTTAATAATCCTCATAGGAAAATACCATTTCTTGAGCAACATTCTACAAGTCCAGCTGGCTATGTGTTCTGCCTCATTTATCTTTTAGTTCACCAACACGAATAGGCTGAGTTAGTCTCAAACCCTAAAAGGAACTCTGTTGTCCTTCGGGGACACAGTTCATTTGCAGTTTGTTTCCAAGCTCCAACTCTTTCCAATTTTCTTAGACACAGTTGCTTCCAAACAAGCACCAGCTCTAGGTATCAACTCAGCCGACTTGCCCAGAGATGACCATCCGTACTTCCCAGTGGGAGGCTCACATCAGACTGGCTGTCCTAGATTGCCTCATTTCCATATGCTTCCTCAGAAGTTTGGGACATTACCACTTGTCAGGTTTCTCCTGCCCTCAATCTTCTCTGTTTTCAATTATCTTTGTCCAGACAGATTATTCTCGTTCTGATTCTTTTTTTCTCATCTGATTTGGCACCAAGAACTTGTACACTTGACATATAAGTCAATGGGGCTTATGTGGTTCGTAAATTTAGAAATGCTATTGTAGATCTCTTTTTTCAATCATTATTTTAATCAGTTCTTGAGAATTTCTGTGCATCTGAATGCATGACCACATAATGATTCATTTTTTTAGATTCATTTTTTTAATGGCACAAGTAGCATTACAGTGTTCACACTTTGTAAAGATGCACCCACATAGTGAGCTAAATAGTTCTCCTCAGTTTTAGTCATGCAGTAGATCTCATCCCATTTCATTCTGCAGTAGGTGGACACTGTGAGCTATTTCTCATATTTACCTACTCTTCCAAATAATTCCCATTGTTTTCCTTCTAAACTCAAAACATGGCTTTCTACAGCTGCACAAATTCCTCAGTGGCTCTCTCAAATCCCTGATCAATTAAAAATGGCTCTGCCTGGCTAAATTTTTGGAGACCTTTGCTGAGGGTAAGGATCAGTCACAATTCGTCTCATATTACTTTCATACAGATATTGGATAAGACACTGATGCAGAGAATTTCAGAAGATTTTTAAAAAACTCTCATTCTCATGGTGTTAAGTCAAACTATGTTCTTATAGAGGTCTATTTGAAGCAGGAGAAAATAATATCTACACTCACATTTGGATAATAAAGTGATATTTCAAGTAATTTATTATTATTAGAGTGTGTTAACTGAGTATTTTTTCTGCTCTACGAAATTTCACAAAGCAGTTAGCAATCAGTGGCATACCAAGGCCAGCTATGAGGTACTCTGAGAATTTATTAAAATTCTAATTAAAGAAAGAGACCAATTAAAAGAGAGAAGACCAATAGCAACTGTACACCTAATCCCTTAAAAAACAATTGTGCATGTACATTTTAAAATGGTTAATTTTGTTATATGAATTTTAGCTCAATTTTTTAAAAAAGCAATTATGCGGCATGCTAAGTCAGTCTAAACAACCTGCAATGATGACGCTTCATCATTCACATTGGGGAACAGTAGATACTCTTATATTCAATTGTAGACCTTCCAGTTTATGGCTTCGACTAACTAATTCTTCAAAGCTAAATCATAATAGATATTGGACATCTTCACCTCTTCCTAGATAATTAGACCTTAACTCCTCCCATTCCAAAGATTCCTTGAGTGTGGAAAATAAATTTCAAAATCGAATGACTATTTTCTTGTTCAGACAAGACTAATGCACAGGTTTAGGGCAAATATGTCCTCTCAATATGGAAGCTAATGGGAGCTTAACACTGATTTTCTTATTAATTTACAAAAGAAATTCTTACAGCAGAGAGATTATTTACTTACTGCTATGTATTTCTGATTGAATTATCATCGTAGCATAAAATCTATTCCAAGCTCATGAGTTAAGCTCTCCTGTAAAAACACAAACTCTGATTCTGTTTGTAAGGATGTGCTTTGCAGTGCTTTCTACTCGACAAACAGTTCAGTAGGTCCAAACCAAGTTCTCCAATTAATTTTCTTTCTAATAGATACAATGAAAATATTAGCACTTTTGTTATATTTTGTTGGAAAACCCATTAGTAGAAAGTACACAGGCAAGTTTAAATTTCCCCTTGCTTTGCAGGTGGGATTTAAAACAAAATAATCCTAACTTTATATCAAATTGATCCTTCTGTTTGAAAGAATAAAATTTTCTGTTAAATAAAAAAAAAAGTTCTGAAATAGCAAACCATGGCAACTGTTGAAATGAATGAGCAAAATATTTAAAAGCCTCATTGGTATATTTAGTTGCTATTCCAGTAAAAATAAGGAACCTCTAAAACCTCTATCTTCCCTCAGTTTACCCAGGCTCCATTCACTGACTCACAGAGCGTCATTCACTTCCATTCACTGAAGCAGAGTGCTACAAATGGGGAAACCGTCAAAAATGAGCCAAGGTCCCAGTTTCAATGAGCTGGAAAACAGTGTTACAATACAATCTGCCATGTGATAAGGGTAGAGGAAAGCCCTGGGTGTCAGGCGAGAACCTGGCACAGCCTTGAGTGGAATGAAATCTGAGGAAGATCCAGTTATCAGGGGAAGAAAGCAAAGATTTGAGAAGAGGGAAATGGAAATGCAAAGATCCTAAGATGAAGCAGTTTAACCAGCATCACTGCCCTTCTGCTGACTATACAGTCACGAAGGTGATGGGGACGGGCAGGGGACATGGGGGCGGGGGTAGTGAATAGTAGAATGAGATGGAACTGAAAAAGCCAGATGGGGCTGGATACCACGGGGCCTTGTTGGCCATGATAATAAGTTTCTGCATTTTATTGTAATTTCAACAGGGAAACACTGAAGGCCTTTATTCAGGATACTCAATTTGCCTTAAGTCCAGTCCTATAATTCCATCTTTGCAAGGCATAAACAAAAATTTCCATACCAAAACCATCTGTGGATTTCATTCACCACTTCAAGTGAATCACCGTTTCAGCATGGCAGCAGGAAAAGTAAAGACTTGGCAAAAGATTTGGGGAGATGACAGCTTACTGATCAAACATGAACGTATTTGCTGTAGTTCCTGTGGATGGTGTAGAAACTTCTAAATCCAAAGTCTAACTAAACCTTACACATAGGAAACTTTTCATCAGTGCTGATTGGCAGGGCTCCTAAAATGTAACTTTCAAACTAAATCTGCCATTTCACACTTCCAAATTAAATATTTCATTACTGATATGCTTCAGTGCTATGCCACATAGAAGGACTTTGTAAGTAATCAAAATATGCAATCAGGATGGCAAGTGCATCCCTAAAGAAGAGAGTTATTAAACCACAAAGACGAAAGATATTTCACCAGCCCTGGATTTCAAACTTCCCTCTCATGTTTCTCATGTTTCTTTCTCAGAAAGCTTTTTTTTTTTTTTTTTTTTTTTTTTTTAAGGAACGCTTTCAAACTGCATCAATAGCTGAATCAGAGGAAAGCAAGTCAATAAAATATTGAGAATCAGAAGTCCTTTAAAAACTCAAGTTTATGGTCATGCCAGTCCAACCTGAGGCTGTGACTGTGTGAAGAATATAAAGCCAGATAGGCACAAAGAGTTAAGCATCATTAGATAAATCATCAATGTATACATATACATGATTTATCATTAGATAAATCATTAATGTGTGTATATATATACACACATAAATATATACATAAAGCATTTCATTATCAAAGGGTAGATAGAGAACAGGGCATAGTTCTGTATATGTCCTATTTATAAAAATCATCAACTCTATAAATGTAACCAACTTTCTATAAGTTAAAAAATAATCTTTAGAACCAACCTGATACACTTGATGTCTCTCCTACAACTAAACTTCCTCCAACCTGAGGTTCAGTGTTACTTCAACCATTACAGATGAGACTCAATCTAGCTTTTCCCTCTTTAAAAAAAAAAAAAATGCCAATCCTAATTAAATATGGGAATGATTAAAAAATGAACAAAGCCAATGAAGAGATGATAAGAGGACCAGGAGGAAAGGAAGGCCAGCTTTCATTGACAAAAGTATCCTCCGGCCTCTTGCAATTAAAAGTGAGGAGTCTGAGTGGAGCCCTTCTGTCCCTGTAGAAAGAGAGATGATGAGCTTGGAGCAGCAGCTACGCTTATTTGCTGAAGGAGGAAAGAGCACTACCATAGATGGGCTAAAAAAATATGGCTGAGAGATGCCATGCTGTCATTAATCCAGAAAAGCTTTATCTTCTTAAAAATGAATGTGGGAAGAAATGTTCTATCAATTGTTTCTTCTAATTGGAGCTTAAATAAACAGTAAGGTTAGCAAGTAGGTTAGTGGTAGTGGGGAAAAAGGGGGGAAAAGGAGGAAGATAAACAGAAGAAAAGAAGGGAGGATAGGAGAATAAAAGGATGAGAGTAGAGAAGAAGGCAAAAGAAGAAAGAAGAGAAAACAGAAAGAGAAGGAAAGAGACTAGACAGGAGATAGCATTCCGTTTCTTCTGGCATCTTCTGAAGAGACCTTGCCATTCTTCTCAATGAGCACTTCCCTTATTTTTCTTTCTTTCTCGCCAAATGCCAAGGTATCTGAAGGATGTGAAGAGAAGAAGGGAGGGTAAATCCAGCCAAGTAGGGAAGATTAATTTTCACATTACTTCCCCTATCTCTCAATGCTCTACAGGCTCTGTGTCCTCAGAGAAGGAAATCAGAGGTTTCATAAGAGTTAACAAATTGTTCTAATTTAACTAGAACTTAGAAGATCAGACAGACCCACACACTCCAGCTTTTATATGATAAAAATTAAATTTAAAACTAGCCCATAATTTTCAAATAAAGATGTGTGTGTTTATGTGTATATATGTGTTACACATATAATAGGTCTCTGTTCCCTTTTGTGTGACAGAAATTTGCTCTGCACTTACATTACTATATCTCAGTTTTTTCCAAATATAAAAAAGGACTGAGGAAACTAATGTGCAGCCTGACATATTTCTTAAACCAATCCCTGAGGCAGAGGCGCTTAGTGACATACTAGAAAATGAAAACCATCTCTCTGTTTCTAGTCCAATGCCTAGCACCTCAAAAGTTTTAAGAAAACATTTTTGAAGCTGTGTCTTTTGCCAAGTCTCTGTCTTTAAAAGTGAGTCAATTCTCCTCCCTCTGTTAATACTTCTGAGGTTTCTCTCCATGTTTAAGAGCCCCTATGCAGATGACTTTCAAATCTATTGGTTCCAGTCTATACCCTGAAACTCAGAACCACACATTCATTCAACAAATGCCAACTATGTTCCTGGTACAGTAATAGGTTTCAGGGATAATGCTATGAATGAAAGAATAAAAGTTCCTGACTTCATGGAGCTTGCACTCTAGCAAAGGAGAAACAATTAGTGAGAAACGATTACTATGAACTCCACAATGCCATGGTCATTGGACATAACAAACTCTGAGTGTAAAGATGAGATCAATCAGATAATGACTTCCAGAGGAAATGAGTTTAAAGTTTAGGAGCTAGATTTCTTTGAATATACTCTACTTCGTAGATTTTACTTTGAAACCATGTAAACATTTTATTTAACCATAAAACAAAATTAAATTAAAAAATGACCTTTAAAAACAGACTGTCCCAAATGATTTAAAACTTGGTAATTTGAGTTTATATCCACAGCAAGATATATCCACAGACAAAAAGACCTGGGGAAAAAAAAACAACTTTAAATAAATAGCCAAATCCCTATTATGAGCTTAACTGTGTCCCTCCCAAATTTGTATGTTGAGGTCTTAATTCCCAAAACCTCAGAGTATGAGTGAGTATTTGAAGATAAGGTCTTGAAGAGATTAGGACATAGAATACAGACCTTGTGAGGACCCAGTAAGAAGGCAGCCATCTGCAAGCCAAGGAGAGAGGGCTCAGAAGAAACCAAATCTGATGATAGTGTGATCCTGGAATGCTAGCCTCCAGAACTGCGTGAAAATACATTTCTGTTGTTTAAGCCCTCCAGTCTGTAGTATTTTGTTATGGAAGTTTGAGCAAGCTAAGACTGTACCCATATTGTAGACTCTCAGAGTAAGAGCCCCATCATGGCCCTTACCATACTGTAATTTACCTTTTATTTGTATGATTTTAGATTGAAGTCTATCTCTCAAACTATAAAACTCCATGAGGACAGAAAGAAGGCATATTTCTCCAAAGTGTCCAGCATCTATTTGGCACTTTGCTGGTTTAAAAACACAACTTAGTCTACGGTCATGCCACCTTGAACACGCCCAATCTCGTCTGATCTCCGAAGCTAAAGCAGCGTCAGGCCTGGTTAGTACTTGGATGGGAGACTACCTAGGAAGACCAGGTGCTGTAGGCTAATAAAAAATAAATAGAAACACAACTAAAAAATTCCTTGGCATTCCTTCCATTAGAAGGCAGGATCTACGTCGGTGGGTTCTGGAACAACACAGTCTCCAGAACACAGCAGAAGTGATGCCGTGCCAGTTTCCAGGCTGTGGGCTTAAGAGACTTCTAGTTCCTTTCTCCTTAATACTCACTCCTGAAACCCATCCACCATCCTGTGAGGAAACCAGGCCATGTAGAGAGGCCATGAGCATGTGTTCTGGTTGACGCGTGAATTAGAAATCCCTCAGAATGAACCCAGGGGCAACTACCATCTGAAATGCAACCACATGAGAGACGACAAGAAAGAACACCCACCGAACCATGAGAGATAATAGTAAAATTACTGTTTTAAGCCACTTTATTTGGGGATGGTTTCTTATGTAGCAATATATTACCTGAACAGCACTCTAAAATATTTGCTCGATGAAATTCTTTCTGGGATATTTGTACAAATTGTGTCCATAAGTGCTTTGGGATATTTCTGAGAACCTAATAGGTGAGCATCATTCTGCCTTGATTTTCTCACTGCTCGACTCTCCAACAAGAGAAGTAATCTTACTGTTAACTCTTGACCCCTACTACAGGCACATCTCTCAAAAATGGATTAAGATAGTTTAATAGATAAAAACAGCTTTTTAAGATCCATTCCTTCGATTCACGAGCCAGTTTCTATACACCGTCATTGGCTGCAGACTCTACTGTTTGTGGTCATGAGAGATTCTGGTTACTTAGTGATGCAGCATCACCCTGTCTAATGCTTCCTCTCTCTGCCACACCAGCCCTATCAAAGCTGCAACCATCACCATGGAAACTAGCCTGGGAAGAATCTCAACATTCTTGGTCAAACCCTCTATGCTGTCACCCACAGGGAGCTCTAGAAAGAGAGGCTTGTATTTAAGTAAAAATTGTTATTTTTGATTCTGAGAGGCATCCATTGCTTTCTCCCATTGTTTTCTCCCTTTCAAGCTGCAAGAGAAATGTTTTCAGTAAAATTAATGAAGCTTTTATTTCTGACTTCCAAAATAACATTAACTGCCTACCTTATGGGAAATACTAAAACGATCCATACAGAACCCTAAGTTCCAAGAATTTTTGAGCATTGGGCTGATTCTAGTACTAATTGAGAAGGGCAGAGATTGATAATAGTTAAGTACGAGGCTTCAGAGACAGACAGATCACAGTTCAAGTCCTGACTACATTACTCAGTATCTCGGTAAATCCATTCATTCATTTATACAGTCATTAAACAAAATGTTTTCATACACCTACTAGCTCACAGGCACTGAAGTGTTTCTTGCTAAACACTGAGAAAACCCTTGTGTACAAAACAGACAGTCCTGAAATATTTACCCCATGCCTCCATACACCACTAGGCACTAATCGAGCTGTAGGGAAAACAAAAATGAACAAAATAAAGTCCTTGCCTTTAAAAATCTTTCCTTTTAGTAGTGGAGACAGAGGAGAAAAATTAAATATATGACATATCATTATAGGAGCTATGAAAGAGATATCCAAGGGGTTATTAAACAGAAAATAATAGAAAGAGTCCCACTTTAGGTCAGAACAGGCAATGTTGTTTAAATTTTTTAAGTCTTAGTTTGCCTATCTATAAACAGACATACTACTATGCTGTTTTGTTGCAAATTAACCCATGTAGAGTGTGCACTCCATGCTTGGTATATAGAGATGTTCAGTAAATTGCAGGTGGTATTATTCATATGACATATGAAAGAACCTTGGAGACTTTTGGGAGAGGCAATCCACCACAGGCTCTGCACCTCCAGTGTCCCTGGAAAGAATGTTACACCCTGACTGCTCTTTGCCTGGGCCGCTGCCCAGAATTGTGTCTGCACTAAGCAACCTTAATAGATAAGGTCAAAACTTCCTGAAGGGAAAAGAGCAGGTGTGCCATAAAAGAGGTAGATTTCCCAAACTCAAGATCCTCAGCTTCAGAGCAAATCCAGTGTGCAGATATCCATCTGGGCTCCTTTGCATCACCACTTTGGGATTTGGGGAGCTTTAGAGTTGACACAAAATGATGCTCATTTTGCTCGCTGTACGGGGAGAAATTAAGTCCTTTATCTCTGACACAAGGGTCTCATGTTTTCTGCCAGCATGCATAAAACTGTAATAGGCAAACTTATTAGCTTGTCAATAGAGTAAAATTCCAGATCCTGACAATGTCCCTCAAGAATCACCAGTGATCCCTAACTTAGTTTTCTACAGATAAGTCTTCAGTCTCTGACAGAGTAGTCTCTTTTAATGACAGTTCTTAGGTACCATCATCATGAAATACACACACACACACACACACGCACGCACGCACGCATGCACACAGAATACGCACCATGCAACACCAATCTAAATCATCCCAAATTTCTGTTCATCATTATGCAGAATGGTGACAAAGACATAAGATGACAAAAGAGAAGGGAGAGAGAGAAGGAAGGAGGGAGGGAAAAGAGAGAATGCCAAAGAATCATAAAAGCAAAGAAGGTGGCAAATTTTCAAATATTGTAAAGTGCACAGATTTACTCTCAAAATGGAAACTTATCCAGAAAGAAAAATTATCTCAGACGAGTAAGTTTTAATCAGCAATGCTCTGCAAAAACGTACTTTATCAAGGGCATATCATTTTTATCAGATGACAAAAATGGAGTACGACAATGTTATGTAACCCAAATAAAAGTGAAAAATGTACAGGTAGCAATTATAAATTTTGCAGGATGAAAAAGATTTTCTTGGTCCCCTTGTAGCATTTTCTTCCTTTTCTGCAGCCCAATTTTTTTTTAAGACCAAACATATAAGTTTAATTTGCTAACTCTTGTTATATTATGGTAAAAACTCTGAATTTGAAATGCATTTTTAGTTAAGTGTACCAAGTTTGGAAATTCCAATTGGACCAGTATTTGTCTATTTCATCTTGGCTGCAAAAAGCAACACTGTTTTCCTTTCTCATTACCACTTACTCCTAGTAGTCCTGTGCATATTCCAGGGAAAGAAATGGCAGGTACAAAGAGATATGCGCACACATGAACCACAGTTTCAGACACACATTTTGTTTGTTTAAAAAAGAAATCACCTGGAGGAAGGAAGCAGATTTATCGCTTCTCCTAGGCACTAACCGTGCTATGGAATTATATCACATCAAAGATAATTGCATTGATGAAATATTTATGTGCACTCATTACGGGAAAACACTCCGTTTTATAACCAAGATTTTGTGCTGCTTAAGTGAAAAAGCAGAAAGAGTTTAGTTTGTGGAAACCATTCTGGTTTGGATTTGTAAATTTAGTAAACTCAAGCCAGGGTAGCTCCCATATCAGCTGAGATGTCCTTTGGGCAGCCAGATGTGCTAAAAGCACTTGGTGAGAGCACAGCTTTCAAAAAGCTCCATGTTTCAATGAAAGGTATGTGAGATTCAGGTCTCTCTGTTGTCTAATGCCTTTGAAAACTAAACATCGAATTCCAAGATAGCATCTGCAGAGATAAACCATGCAGGCTCCCTTGGATGTTTTAAATTAAAGGCATCCTCTAGTCCTCATCTTTTGGGGCTGAGGTAGCAGACAATGTCTACCTAGGATGGAGGAACTATATCAGATACAGGACCTGCCTGAGAATCTGGGAGACCGAGGACACAGAAGGCATAGTAGGGATGTCCAATGAATTGTAATCTCAAAGGGTATTTGTGCCATCTCCCCGTTAGAAAAACCTGAGACCACAGAATACATAAGACTGAAACACATAAAATATTTTCATCTTGAGAAACTGCTCTGAGGAGGAAAATAAAAATAATAAATTTTTTCCACCTAGGACTGATTTATCAATCACTTCAATGTGCAATGCACAAAAAAAAAAAAAAGAAAGAAAAGAAAGAAACCAGAGAGAGCAGCAATTAGGCCAACACAAAGACAGACTATCTTATTTCACAGAGTAGTAGGAACAGTGGGGAGCTGCAATTTGTTCCTTGCTACCTGACTCTGAAATCCCCAGTTCTTTAAAATCACTTAATTGCTTATCTTTGCAGGGAATGTTTACATCCTTTCTCTGCTTTCTCTCTCCCAGAGCTCTGCCTAACAATTCATGTGGTAGAGTTTCTAATAACTCTTCTCTCGAGACCCAAGACAAATGAAAAGAATAAACACACATTCAGTGAGTCTGCATGGAGGGCCCACTGTACACACAGGGTCATGTATGGGTTTGGGGGTAAGAAAAAATCTGATTCTATAAACCACAGCATGACTTAGAAATTTTGAGTACAAGGTTTCGAACAGTTTATTGTTAATTCTTGGTTGCAGCAACTGAAAGTCAAGTCACACTAATTCGGGCAAAACAAATTTATCAGTGCATGGAGCAAGTAGAATAATGGCCCCCCATGGATGTCCATGACCTACTCTTCGAATCTGTAAATTTGTCACCTTACATGGTGAAAGGGACTTTGCACCTGTGATTAAGTGAAGGACCTTGAGATAAGGAGACAATTCTGGATTATATGGATAGGCCAATCGAATTAACATGAATCCTTTAAAAAGAAGAACTTTTCCGGCTTTAGTCAGACATATGATGACAGAAGCAAAGCCATACAGACACCAGTGATAAAAAAAAAAAAATCTAATACAGTACAAATAACTAAAAAGTCAAAGAGTTGTCTTCAAACCCAGTTAGACGCAAGAGTTTCAATCAGCAGTTCTCAACTGGAGACAATTTTGTCCCTCAAAGGACATTGAGTAACGCCTGGAAACATGTCTGGTTATCACGTCTGGTGCTATGGAGACGGTGCCATTGACACGTGGTGGGATTCTCAGCCAGGGATGCTGCTAAACATCCTACATTGCATAAGACAGCCCCCTACAACAAAGAATTATCCAGCTCCAAATGTCAATTGTGTGCTGTCTTAAAACAATGTAATACCGGCATATTTTCCCTGCATGTCTTGGCTTTGCTTGGCTGTATTCACCTGCTAATATCTCCCTACATAGTAACAATGTGGCTGCAAACAGCTTCAAGCCTACAACTCTCAATCTCAGATGTCCCTTCCTTGATAGGTCTGGCAAAAGTCCTTGTATTGATTCTGACTGGCCCAGCTTGAATCAGTCCCTGACTCCTGAACTATCATAGTGGCTATGAGGATGGAGCTCTATCCTGTTGGCCAAGATGGGTCACATGCCCTCGCCAAGGCCAAAAGAGTTGAGTCAGCAACTGCTCCACATACACCAGAATGCAAAATAGTGGTCAAAATGAAGCTGGTCATCAAAAAGAAACAATGTAACAAAGATTTTTTTAAAGTGTCTGCTCCAGCATTAGATTCTATCTAGCCAAGTGGACAAAATGATTTTGGAGGGTTTTATGAACACTGTATAGCAACAGCAACACCTTCCATGTATGTCTCTGCACCTCCACATCTCTACCTGGGACTCTGAATTAACTAGCCTGTGAATCTAACCCCCCAACAAGGTGTTTCTCAAGAGGTCACAGTGACATACAATTGGTAGACTATGTTGTCTGAGGTAAATGTGACATGACTTTGGTCAATACAGACTTTTTCTTTAAGAATGCTGTGACCAGGCACTCTAACAATAGAAGCGAGCTCTACGGCATTGCCAGAAGCATTATGGCTGGATCTAAAAGACAGCTTCTTGAAATGATGAAAAATAAAAAAAGATTACTATGTGAACTTGATACAATTCACAATACCCACTTCTACAATGAAAGGGAGATGAACGAATCTTTGATCAGTTGCAATGCTGAGTATTTGATTTATCTTTTCAAATCATTCTATCGCATTTTATCTCTCTGCAGAGCACAGGCAGTTCACTGTAGTTAAGTGCTGGTAATGTGCCTTGACTTAGAATTTCTTCACATTTTGTGACTGGTATAAATAGTCAAAGTAGCCTGTGATCAAGGATAATGCAGATTTCTAGGTACATCTGAGGTCACATTATTATGGGATTTACACATAAACAATGGTAAGTGAACCCAGAAATGGATATAGCACTAAAGTGGACAACATAAAAATTGAAATGAATAAATTCCTCTTCTTTTCATATGAATCTTCCAGAAATGTATTGGTCATTTCAATATTAAGTTTCCCAGGTTGAGTATCACAGACGTCCTTCACAGACTTCCATCTGTTAGTTCAAACTGAGCCACAGTATTTTTCCTTCTTTTGTTTCTCCTTCCTTCCTTTTTCACTTCCTTCCTTCCAAAAACCACTAAGAGACATTGTTGACCACTTCCCCTTGCCCCTTCTCTGCTCCTCACCCCACCCTATATGCTTCCTTCCAGAATTTCCACCCAGCAGCACACAGTCCTACAAAAAAACAAAGAGTACAATGTAAATGCCCTAAACTGTTGGATACTAGAAATATTTTTTTAAAATCCCTTGAAAAATAACTTTAAACCAAAACATTATTTATTTTTAAGAGAAGCATCAGAAGACATAGAAAGCTACAAAGAGATCTACAAATAGTGCATCCATGTAAAGACAACCTCTATAAACATATTGCTATAAATTTGTTCAAACTGTGCATAAATGTATGTGTGGATTTTATTATTTATTATATGAAAAAGATATACATACACATATGATTTTATATAATTTCATTTTTGAAAACAGATACTATACTGTATGTAATATGTATTAAATATTTTAATAAGCAATAGAATATTATGTGATCTTGTAACTAGCTTTTCATAACTTACATTACACACTGTGAATACTGTTCTACACCAATTAATATTAATCCATAACTTGATTGTTAATCTATAGTATTTTATTAAAGATGTACCATAATTTACCTTTTCAATCCCTCATCTTTACATATTTAGTTTTTTGCTCATTTGGGGTCAAACTTTCAAATGTTATTATTTGGATAGTAAAACTTAATGCAACTTCTTAACTTTCTACAGTTTATTTAGCCTTCCTTAAGTTCTCATTTCCCCCATCCCGCCACCATAGCTGAGTAGTATTAATTTATTTCAATTTCTTATGGTCTAAATGAGGTCCTTGGATAAAGCCATTGAAATGCAAGTTTTTCAAAGGCAGGTAGGTATTTTTTGTCCATTTTATTTACTGATGCATCTATCCCCAGTATGTAGACCAATACCTGGTATAGGGTAACTGTTCAATAAATATGTTTTAAATGAAAGAATCGATCATTTTCATGAGAGTGCAAACTCCACACCCTCCATTTTCCTATTTCTGCTAATCCCCACCCAAGATGGCATCCAGGTGTACGGCAGGCAGGCTTACACAATCTAGTGTGCTGGGGAGTAGGAACCTGTGCTGGTCACTGGGTGTTCTGCTTTATGCTGTGAGGCTCCTTGTCTACCCAGGTTATCTAGTGTGTTGGACACTGAAGTCGACCCCCAGTGACTTGGCTCTGCTCTCCAAGCTCGGACGGAGTCCTGTATCCTCCTTTCCCAACTTCAACCTATATAATGCTTTTGAATTCTGATGGACTCTCTGGGCCTTGGCCTTGTCTTCCAACCAAGCCCTGATTTAGCCTATTTAAGCTCTACCCTCCAGGATGTTATCTCATGCTCACTAACTTTCCCCCATAAGCAAGGCTTCAGTTTTCTACTCAGGTCATGCACATCCCCCCAAGGAATGCATCAAAACTTCCTTTTCACACCACGTGAGATTGCAGGAAGCTCAGGACTGATAGGATCTCTCAGGCCTTCTCTCTGCCTAAGCCCACTTCGCGGCTGTTCTTAACATGCTGCTGCCAACCTGTCTTGGCATGGGGTGACCCTGTACTGTAGCCTTTCTAGGGTTCCAAGGAGAGTGAAGCCAAATATATTATTGCTTTTAGCTAAGATGTCAACCAGTACCCTAAAAACACAGTAAAAGGAATTTTGACTTTGGACATAGGGTAACATACATATACATATTGACTGCCCACCCCTTCCATCTTCCTTCTCCATTTCCACACTTAACTGGGACTGAATGGTTGAGCTCCATCTCACTCTACCTCCTCTGTGGCAGGGATTTCCCTTACATATAATGTATCGACCAAATCAGAACACATTTGCAAGTAAAAGAGATGCTATTGATATTTAGGCCAGGACAACGTGCATGAACTGGAGGTGCCTGAGACAAGCCGGTAGGTGTGGTCACTCTAGTCGTACTGAAACTTATGCTCAGGATCATGAATCTCAGTTCTTGACACCGTCAGGGAGACTTAAGGGATTCAGAAATTCTTGTTTTGGTAGATGAAGTTGGACACTGATTTTTTAATTGCCTTCCTGCTCTAAGAATTCTAATCTCTGGCAAATGGACGTCTCTGAGTGATTAGGAAGGTGGTTTCATATATAGAAATACAGAAGAAAACATATTAATATACTCAAAATTATTAGCCCTCTTATTTATGTTATTCTAAACAATATAGCAAAGGACACAACTCATGGAACTTAATCACTGCACACTTGCTCAGTGATTTTCTTATGCTTTTTTTTAAGAAAGCAGGCTTATGAAGACTTGGTAATTACTAAAGAGGCTTGTGGAGGAAACAAGAAAAACATGCTGGGAGCCTACTAAGCAGCCTATAATTTCCTACTTACCATAGTGATTCTCGACTCTGCCATGCTGTTTCCTCTTCCTGGAATGCCCTTCAACCATCCCACTCCACCCTTAAAACTCCTACCCTCCATGCTGAGGCCTTTACCGACTGCCCTCCACTCCCTTCCCCCAGTCTTCCTGCTCATGGTTACTTGCTCCCTCTGTAGTGCTCTCCGGTTCCTCTACACAACGAGAGTGCTTTTCAGAGGTTAAGAACTGAGTCGACCAATCTGTGCAACAAATTGAGAGGTAGGTAGAGTATCCCCATTTTGCAGATTAGGAAACTAAATTTAGTAAATTGTGGTACAAGTATTCCAACCTAGGTTTTACTCAGCAGTGTCCACCTTACGTGGTCTTTTTGTTGTTATTTCTGGTTGTTAAGAATTAAATGTCTTATTGAATGTGAAAGTTCTTGGAAACAGTTGAGCTGGGCAAATATAACAAATTACTTTAGGTACATCTTCTTTCTACCTGGATGTTAAACTCTTTGATAATAAAGACTAGATTTCAGCTAACTTCCAAAATGTTAGCATGACATGAAAAACCTCAAGAAATTCTTAATAAATGTTATCAGAAGTTTCATATGAGCAAACACAATTCAGACCTCCATATGGCCTCAGTTCTGGAAAGAATCAAGAGCATCATCATGTGAGTTTCCTGTCACTTCTCTTTCTAGAATTGGATACTTGGTCGGGGGAGGGAGCCACACTTGAATGGAACCTTTTAATTTTCTGGATATAGGAAGTAGGTATTCATGGTTTTGAATAAAGGAGGTAAATGCGAACTTGGAGCTCCAGGACCCTTGAGCAGGAACGATGATTATCAAAACATCCCTGATGGACTGAGGTTGTCTACACTATGGTCACAAATCAAAAAAAGATGTCAGGGAGGCCCGAGAAGAAAACTACCTTAGAGTTTGGACTACTAAACAGCACTCAACAAAACCCCGACGGACTGAGAGAAAGGATGGTAGAGGATAGAGTATGGCTAGTAGTGAAAACTCTTGTGGCATTGTGAATACACCACGAGGAGAAAATGTGTGAGTGCGTGCATGCATAGATGTGCGTACAACAAAGAGCTGCATTACCGAAAACTTTAATATTGGACCTTTTGTGCAGAACATCCAGCATCTGATATTTCCCCACCCCAAGGTGGTTCCAAAAGAAACCTGAGAATCCGCAGATGGCAGAAATGAGAGCAGGGACACTTTCTGGCACCTCCAGCTGTGGAAACTCCTGGAACAGCAGTTTGCAAAGTTTCAGGACCCCTCTATACGTTTCAAAATTATTCTAGCAAGACTTTCCCCCTGCTTGCAGTGTTACTCACAAAGGGGAATGGATTCCATAAGTACTATATTTTTAACACACCCAGTCACTTCAGCCATCATACATAATAAACTGGGATGTGGGCCTCTTCAATACATACCTCCTCTTTAAGCAGTGAGTTCTCATTAATGTTAGAAAATGAAAAATAACAACGAAAGATGACAAAATTAGTAATTCCAACATGTAAGATACACATCATAATCACAGGTTTGGTGCAAAACTTATGCTAACGTGAGAGTAATGAAATCCTAATCACATAGGAGGGCCTCACTAGAGCCTCAAGTATTTCGTCTTCAGTGAGATGCAGTGTGCTAGAGAACTTCGTGTGAAAATAAGCACGTTTCTGGATTAGAAAAAGTGAGAATTTGCTAGGTGTACTTGTGAACATATATAGTTTAAAAATCCCATCACTTGCAGACACACCATCATTTCAAAAAAAGCAATTTGATACTCCAAGCAAAGCACTGACAATTATAAGCCTATACAGATAGGTTTAATTAGCCTGGACATCATGTACCTTAAAAAAATAAAAAAATAAAAAAACATGTTAGAGCTTTCTTACACTCCACCAGGCTTTATAAAAGCACATGTATTTGTACATAAACTCACATTGTCCTGTCAAAATTATGATGTAGCAGTAGAGAAGGATGCTAAGAAAAGTGGTTACTATAGCAACAAAAAATCACCACCACACTGGAGACGTCTGAGTGCTTCTGTTTCATCTCAGAGGTTCTTGCCAAAATGACTTCCTTGAGTTATTCCTCAACAGTCCAGAGTAAAGTCCTTTAGGCATAGGACTCTGATTGTTCTGAATCACCTAAGTATGGTCATAATTACAAAGTCTTTGGGTAGAGAATTCCCTGCATGGCTGGCTCAGTACTGCCCATGAGAGGGGATGCTACCTGAGAGAAGGGTTTTTTTCCCTGTCTTTGTTCTTTGATGAATCTCCATTATCTAGGATAAAGCATGGCACATACTAGGTGCTCAATAAACATCTGCTGAATAAATGAATGAAAGAACACAGCATTAATAAAAAACCTCAGTTCAAATCTCCATGCTTTATTTTTAAATATCAAGGCCCAGAATGTGGGTCAAAAGAACTCAGTGTTTTAACCTGCTCAGAAAACTCCAAATAAGATTCCTATGCAACATAGTTTGACACTGTATCCCTTCCAATTATCATTAAGTCATTCAACTGAGATAGGATAGTACAATGGTTAAGTGCATGGACTCTGGAACTTTAATGCTTGGGTTTGAATCCTGGCTCTATCACTATGTGACTTTGAAGGGGCCATTTAATTTCTGTGTGCCCCTGTGTTTCCAGCTGAAAAACAGAGACAGTAATAAGACCTACAGCTATTATAATTGAGCATACACTACGGATAAAAAGATGAATAAAACATCCGAAGTTCTTATTACAGCACCACCCACATGGTATTACATATCTTGTATGCCTTCCATTGTCTCAACTCAGCAAAAGCTGGTATAAATTTTTCTACAGTTGGGAAGCAGATTTCAAAACTCTACCAAATCTTTTAAGATCAAATCACAATGCTTGCATTTACACCTCCATTAGATATTCCAAAACAAAAGCTGAAAAGCAAACATGTGGGCTAACTTTATGATCCCCTGCCATAGCATGTAAAAGAAAGTATACAAGGGACTTCAGTGATCCTGAGCTGAGGGAGTAGAAAGACATGAACTGGTGAATCCTTCACTCTCTGGCCAAATTCTAGCATGAGTAGCAGCACAATTCATTCTAGCCAACTTAAAAATGGAAACAACACAGCCTTAGCTATTGATCACAGACAAATGATCTGGAGGTTAGGATTCCAAGACTCTCCAAGGTGATTGCTCCAATATTAAAAAAGTCTGTGCATAATAGGAAAAATACAGAAACTCATTTTCTCAAAGAATTTGATTCCAGGTAATTTAATTAATAATATGGAAAAAGAGAAAAAGACTATTATTTGAAGGGTCTAGTTGCTTTTCAAATATTTTCTGAAGCCAGTTTAGCAGGGGAAAAGTGATTTATATGAACATGTTCTTGGCAAAGAGTGTATAGTAGAAAGATATAAAATTATGTAAAGACTCATTGAAATTAAATGAATTACCGCTGCATATGAATCAGTCTTTTTTAAAGAAGCTACACAGTATAAAATAGACATAGTTTCATAGCTGATTAGATTTACACTTCCATCTTACTTAAACTATGCCACCTGGAGAATAAAATAATTCAATGCTTTCTACACACAAAAAAAAATCTTAGCCTAATACTTCACAATGAAAACCTTACTTTTGAGCTACATTATGCCAAAATGTGAATCTAGGAAAAAGAATATCCTTTGTTGAGGATGAATCATTCAATCTAGTAAAGACACTGAATCTCTGGCACTGGATATCTACTGCAACACACATTTTCCTCCAATTGGGAAGTGGGTTTCAGAACTAGACCAAATCTTTGATAAACCTACCACAGGGGCAGGCATAAACTACCATGTTTTCTTGTAGGGGCACCTAGTTTCTACAGCATTCACGAAGCCCAGTTCACAGATGATATCTCGAAAATAGAGAATTATAGCCTTCTATACACACTGATATGAACGAAGGCTATAAACAATTGCCATAAAAGATCACCATTAATAAGTGTGCTATAAAGCACAGCTTCTCAACCAGGGTTGTTAGAAAAACTGATGCCCTCAACCCTCAAGGTCCTGGGTGGAGACTTGAGCAGCTGAGGGGCCTCAGGATGGTCTCATCCTATGTGCATCTTGATGAGGCTCTAAATTCCCTCCAAAGGGCTATGCAAATATCACCATTGTCTATTTCATTCATGACAGCCAAAAAGTGAGGGGCAGACTGAGATGCTATAGTTCCACACAATGTTAACAGGAGTGTGGAAAAAAAACAAAATACATGGGGATGGAGGAGATTCTATGGACAAATATAGTAAATAGTGAAACAAAGTAATAGAGATTTCCTCGCTGCAGGACTTTGAAAAATTCCTTAATATGCTAATGGAATATGTTGTATTTCACCGACTTATTTGATAGTACACTCATTTTAATGGTGCTACATCATGATTAAGAATGCATAGAACACAGTTTGGGAACATCTGCTTTAAGCATTTAACTTATGCTACCCAATGAAGGAGCTTCAATAAGCAGTAAAGTTATATATAAATTATTTTTTTTAAAAAAATAAATAGAAAAAGAAAGGGGGAGGTATTCCAGATGGAGTTCCAAATGAGGTAAGATGTTTTATGATAAAAAGGACAGGATGTGATCTAGGAGAAGTAATTAATAATATATTTGGATGGCCTAAATTAATTCTGCCATTTTATTTCTAAAATATTCCAGTTGTACATTGTTTGTTTTCTTTCCTTTCATTTCATTCAAGTAGTATTTATGAGTACCTACAATGTGCTCTAGTCACTGGAGATTCCAGATAGAGAAAATAGACAAGATGAATAAACAAGGTAGGAAAGATGGCACTTCCATTTCCACAAAGGGAGACAAACAATAGGAATGTTTACATATAAAATAAATTCAGTAGTAAAATCATGTCACGCCTTTAAGTGTGATATAGCAACCTGGGTAATATGATTTAAGACTGAGTGTGAGCACTCTAAGGAGGTGACTGACTTAGGGGCTGATTTTAAGACTATGAGAACAAGCTAAGAAAGCAAATTTCTGGGAAAAGAGATTGCCTTACCAGGCACACAGATGCAAATGATTTTGAGATAGAAATGAGCTTAGGGCAACTAAGGAACAGAATAAGTGCAGCTGGAGAGGAAGAAAGTGGAAAAAGATGAGTCTGGAGACACAGGGAGAGGACAGATCATGCAGGCCCACAGAGCCCATAGTAAGGAATTCGGATGTTCACCATTTAAGGTATTAGTCCCTGACTTCTGTGGCACCAGGGATCGGGGCTCCTATGAGAATCTAACACCTGATGATCTGAGGGGGAGCTGAGGCAGTGATGCTAGCATTAGGGAGCGGCTGCAAATACAGACTCGCTTGCTCACCTGCCACTCACCTGCTACACAGCCTGGTTCCTAAAGGTCCTAACCGGTCTGTGGCCTGGCGTTGGGGACCCCTAATCCAAGAAAAGTTAATCAGCTGCTTTACCAGGAAAATGCCATGACATGATTTCTTTTGTTAAAAAGGGGGTACTGCTGCATAAAAAAAACAGCAGGAAAAATATTAGAGAAATGAAACAGTAATTTGCACCTAAACATAGTAGGTTACCTCCACAAACCTGAGGCCTAGAATTCCAAATCCTGGAGGAATGAGTCAAACTTGATATTCACCCAGCTAAGGAAAGAACAGATGTTCTGTCACTCAGTTGCACTTTACCCTTGAAACAGTACTGTCAGAAGAGATACAGTCATCCCAAAGAATTGATGCAAAGAAAAACACACTTGCTTTAATAGTGTATCATCCAGGATACTACTATTCTGAACCACCTTCTTTTGAATCTTAAAGAAAAAAAAGAACTTGAGGATAAAACTTAAAATTTTAACTACATAAGCACTGTTCCTCAAGTAGAATTCAAGTGTATATAGAAGTCAATTATTTTTTTAAATGGTAAGACTTTACCTTAATTCTTAATACATATATGACGGTTCCTCACAAAATTATAACTCAACATGTTTAAAATTTCTTGAGATTAAAAAGACATGAGACTCAGTAAAACCTGATTAATTCTGACCCTATTAATCAGACAATGGTGGAGGGCAGATTTAATCTGAAGAGAAATAACTATATAGAAATCTATTTATATAGAACCAATACACTCATTACAAAGTGCTTATCTATTCATTATAGCAAGCTACCAAAAGATCTATTATATTGTTAGCCTACTTTGAGGTTGCTTATATCTATATCTTAGCTAATGAATATATTCATTTAAAAATATTTCCTAGTTGAAAGTTTTCAGTAATTCTAGCTAGCCTTATTATTAATTAGTATGAAATTTGAGGTTGCCTCGAATCACATGAAATTAGTATATTTTAACATTTGGGGTACAATACTATGCAGAACAGATAATAAAAAACAGACATATTTCATCCAGTCACCTGTTGGTTTGTTTTTTTCTGAACTTACAAGTGGATTAAGCTCCAGCCATTTAGGTTTAGAAATGATGGTAAATCTAAGACAGAGGAGCCTCTGTTAAAGGTGCTTTACCTGAACATTACAGCAACTGTCCCATGAGCAAACCTCTGCTTGACCTCTCTGGAACCCATCACTGAGGGTCCCACCACCAACAAAAGTGAACTCTGCCTCCTGACCTTTTCAGCCGCTATGGGAATCCAGCCATAACCATAGTCTCCTGAGAGAACCTCTAAATCAGTTTTCTGTAAATACAGTGTTGCATTTGAAGCAGCAGACTAGGCTAGATTTTAAAACAAGCGGTTAGCAACAAAAGACAGCAACGCTAAAATCACCATGTAATGCAATCATACTAGCTCTGATCTTCAGTTATACAGTAGTACAGGATGACTTAATTAGTAAGAAATGCTGGATTATTTTCTTTCTGTTGCCAAATATTTCAGGGCCTCAGGTTCAATTAAAAATTAAAACTTGGCCATATTACCAATTGTCTAATTATATTTCTCAACATCTGTCTTTAATACAAGGCCAAAAGAAAATAATATTTACAAAATAGCAGACTTAGACAAAATACACTGCTGTCTTTTCATCTTGCGAACATCTCCATTACATAATTTGCCTTTCAGGCAGTGTATCAGTTAGGAATGCTTTTGGCTGCAAATAAGAGAATCCCTGAATCACAGTGGTTTAAGTAATTAGTGGTTTATTCTTCTCATTGAATTCTAGAGGGAGGTGGTCCCTGGTGTTGATTCGGCTATTCGACAATGCTGTGAAGACACAGCTCTCTCCACCTATTCCACCATCCTCAGCATTTTCCTTTTTTCTTCAAGACTGTCACCTCATTGTTATAAGATGGCTGCTGTATTTCAAAGTAACATATCCTTATTCAAAACAAGAAACAAGAGAGACAAAAGAATTTGTCTTCAGGGTGTCTGTCATTCTCATTCAGGAAAGAAACCTCTCCCATGTCCCCTTATGCATCACTGGCCAGAGGTGGGTCACATGTACAACTCTAGACCAATCGCTGTTGGAGCAGGAAGGGCTGACCAAACTGGCTAAGACCAATCATTATTCATCAAGTACAAATGGGACAGGCTTGCTTTGCCTAAGACCAAGTAATCATGCTGACTAAACACAGAATCAGGGATTTATTAGTAGGAACAAGTGGGAGGCAAGGACAGTGGTGTACTCCACAAGTGTTCACAGGATGGAAGTATCTGTGCATAAACAAATGGCCATTAAAGGATAAAAGTTATCTCATACCTTGTTTCCTCCGAAGCCTAAATACTGTGGGAAGCCGAAATGTCAGAGCTATAGAATAGAATGAGTTATTGACAATGCTCCTTCTCAGATTTTTTATTATTTTTAATAAGAGAGGTGGTCATCTCCACAGCAGGCTTTACCATATTCATTGCAAAGAAGAAGGAAGATTCAAATTACCTCCAGAAATATCTTCAAACACCAAAACTCACTGACTGAATAACTCAAAAGGTAACCAAAATACAAGAGGGTATATCGGTTTTTCTAAAAGATGATCTAAATGTCCATTTTGAATGTACGATACATATCCCAATGATGTAATGAGTGGTATACAAAGAAAAAGTAAAATTTACAAATACTCTCACAAAGGAAATCTGCCCCAGAGAAGTACAGCTCCAAAGAGAATATGAGGGTCATTGTTTGCCAAGTCAGACACACATAAAAGTAATTTCCACATCACAGCTAAAACACCATCACACTGCCAAACTTAACATTTGGCTGCAGTCTGGCTAAAACTGAATTCTAGAAGCATATAAAGAAATTTATATTATCATGCATAAATTAGCAATTTTTAGTGCTTTAATAATAAATGGTACTTCTTATAACTCAGGTAGTAAACAAACTGTACATATTTATTCCCAGAAAGCAAAGACTGATACTAAGATGAACACTGAATGCTGACTGTGGCCAAAATTAGAACATAATGTATAATCTCCATTTTGGATGTTTACAAGCACAGGGCAGAATGAATCTCCATATTTTAGAAACTGCCAAATGAAATATTATTTGCACTGATTATCTGTGGTTGAGATGTAATATTAAGATGATATAAAATGTTATAATTAAACAGTTCTAAGTCTTATGAAAACTTTACCCCTTTAAATTACATTGTTTCCTAGTAGAAAATAACCATGTAAATCAGTTAAGCCAATTAGCTCTTGCTAACCTGTTTAGCAATAAATATTTCAGACTTGGCCTCAAGAACAGGCCGCAAACCTAAGAGAGACAATAGAATCTCGAGAGGAAAAGCTCCTGCCTCTCTTGTTAGTGCCTGTGCTAGTTTCACAGTCCAGTCGTTTGGCGCTCAGGACAAATACACATGCACGCTGTATTTTGCTACTCTGATTTAAAAGATACAAAGACCTGTAAATTCTTTGTGTGTACACACACACACACACACACACACACACACACACGGTATTTGATTGATTCCTAGAGACATTAATAAACAATATCTCGCAGAGAATATAACTTTCATTCTTCTTCTTACATCTTCCAAGAAATCTCCTGTACTGTCAGGATTTGGCATGAGAGGAAGACAGGAAGAAGAAAAGATTTCTCAGTTATTACAAACCAGCATCCCTGACAGAGACTGCGCTAGCTGCTCTATATTGCCCTCTAGAGGATCTCAATATTACAGCAGGAAAGGAAGAAAAACAACTTTCACATCATTGCACTATATTGTTCACTTATTTCTTATGGCTTAGAAAAGAATATATACTGATTTAAAATGAGGACTTCTCTTATATAACATTCAGAACTCTTGAGACAAGCTTTTACATTTCTGCTATCTTAAGGAAACCATGCAAAAATCTTGTCTCATATTATATATCACAGTGAAGAGTAATTAGCCCATTACCCTATCCCCCCAGATATAGTCCACTTCATGGGGATTACACACTCACTATCTGAAGGCATTAAACTATCTACTCCATAAAAAAGTGCTCTAAGTTCCAAAAAACTATGACTCAGTGGTTCTTAAATTCACTGATTAGAAACTCAAACGAGAGAAATAAACTAAGTATAAAACAGTGGGGAATGGTAAGGGCTGTGGCAAACTGGAGAGCTCACACTCATTAAAGAGGTGAGGATCTGCTTAGTCCTACTAGATTATGTGGGCCCAGTGTTGTAATATCACTTAATTTTTTTCACTCTTAAAAAGTCAAAAAAATGTAAAATCTTCATATTTTAGATGTTCAAATTACCTCAAAACATTGTATTGGGGAAAGGAAATCATGACAGTAGATTGTATTTGGCCCACCATAGCAGACATCTCTGCTATAAGATCATCTATCAATGGCAACTGCAAACCAAGGGGGAAAAAAAAAAAAAACAGAAGGAGAACTCATCCATCTGTCCTACAATGCGATTCATCCTATCAAAAAACCATCTGGTTAATCGGGACAGATGTAGCAGATGTGGTAATTTGAAGACTGCTTAAATCTTCAACCAATCCCTTCATTGGGTGTTTCATCTTAATTTTGAAACAAAGAGGCTTTCTATGGCATATTAAAGCATAAATAAATTACTCCAATAGTGTGGGCTATTTCTTCCCCTACAGGCTCAGTCCCAAATCTCAAAAGAAAGATAGTCAGAGGGACATTCCCAAGGAGGAAATGAAGGCAATAGTGCAGATTCGCATTTGCAGGAGGCCACACCACTGCTGCTGTTATTAATCTTCTCAAGTGCAGATCTGGTTAAACACAAAAGTTTCAGCCTTAATTCCTACTGTTATTTTTCCCCATCTTGTGTCAAATTTAAACTCCAGTCTCCTCTTCCTATCAGCATAACCTTCCTTATAATCATTTATCTTTTCTTCAATAATAAGTACATATTCTCTGTCCATTTTCTCCAGAGACAACAGATCAAGGAATATAGATTCAGCAAATGAGAATGAGGTAACAAGATGCCAGGTTATTTTCATTGGCATGTTAAATAGATTGTCTCGTCTATATAAGCTTTACTGTCATTAGTCAAATCTCTATTTCGGCAGCATTAAAAACTCTTTAGTTACTATTCCCAAATCAAATATATGACCTTTGAAGATTCCTGAAAGCTGCAGAGTTCCTAAAATCTATAAAAAGATCCAATCCCTTTCAATATATTTATGCATTTATTAGAAATTCCTGGAGTGTTATATCCAGTATCATATCTGGATTAATTGCTCTGAAAAAGAAAGCAAGAGAACAAATGACAGAGAACAAATTCTAAAATTCCCCTACTGTCCATTGCAATTCACATGAGTTCTTTCCTACATGTTAAAGAAAGTATATGCATATGCGTATAATTTACTTGAAAATCTGGCCAAATCTCCACCTGTTATTCAATAATAAATTATTCCTGAAGGAGATACAAAATTAAATTTAAAGACTTATGATATCGTTTAATCTCCAAAGATTTCTTCAGACACCTATTAGAATTGTTCCGTATTTCCAGCATTTCATTTCCCCCCAAAAAAATGAATGAATGAGAGCCATACAGATTGCTTCATTTAAAATTTCACTTTATTGATTGCTGTCTGCAAGTGTTCTAATAGGCAAACAAAAGTTGAATTTATGTACCGTTTTCGTCTCTCATTTTAAAAGTGAATGAAGTCCATTTTTTAAAGTTTTGTTGGATTGTTTTAAGATAAGAAGTCAATAGAAAATATTTATAGGGAGTAATACTTAAGGTTATGTAAGGCAGTGAGAACAAAACAGGACAGTAAGAAGTAGGAGATGGGTGGGATTCCATGGCTTCATATGAACATATAAATCAGAATAATCAGTAAAGCTGTCTAAGGGTCAAGAGCAATCTGTAGACTCCATTGATATCTAGACAGCACTGAATTTGGTATTCTCAGCTCTTGCTAGGGATCCTTCTGACCCAGTGGAAAGCCCCTGAGCTGGTGTAAAATGTAACCCTCAGGCTCCACGGCAGCAAAGCAACGGTGCTTATTGTCAACAGCCTACTGAAGACTTTAAAAAAAAAAAAAAAAAAAGCAACACGTACAGACAAGGAGGCTACACACTTAAAGATCTCTCCTCTGCTAATTCTCTTTTACAATAGAGAAATTAGACATTTCAATATAAATAAATAGTTTAGCAATGATAACTGCCACCATTGATTAAATATTTAGAACGTGAAAGGCATTGTGCCAAGCACTTCACAGGCACCATGTCAATAAATCCTCAGGATGTCTTTGTGGGCAGCTGTTCTTATCCCCATAGTCAAATTTCATGAAAGCTCAAGAAGATTAGATGGCCTGGTCAAGGTCACACCACCAGTGAGTAACCAAGGTACAACCGAACATGAATCTTCATCTCCAAAGCCACTACTTTTACCTCAGATGCTCCAACAATTATGACTCCCATAAACAGAATTTTCAAGAACAGTATTGATATTTTTCAAAGTGAATTCAGAGAGGAAATGGTTGGCTATCCTCCCACCCTTCAATTCTGTTCCCATCACTCAACTCTCCTGTGATTTTATATGGGTCTCACCACAGGAGGACTTTTATTTCTATTATTCTATCTCAAACCCATAAGAAAAGTTCCCAGAAAGAGCAGCAGCCTCACCTCTCTAAAATTTTCAAGTGGTGATTTTTTTTATCAGTAGAGCTCCAGGTGGCAAGAACAGAGCTTTTGTTTGATGAAATACTATTAATTTCAAAGATGTCATTCACCGAATATTACAAACACCTGTGTTCCCACCAGCCAGAACTGGTCATTAATGCCGTTTACTTCAAGCCTTTTTAAATGGATGGATGAGTGAGTGAATAGATGGATAGATGGATGGATGGACCAACAGATAGATTGGCCCCAAAATTAATAATAAAAGCAATTTCTACAGGTAAGAGACAAGTCAGTCTTTGGAACTAATTCATTTATTCACCAAGCATGCCTTGAGTTAGAACCCAGCAATGTGCTAGTCACTGGGAATCCCAAAGGGCACAAGACGATGATTTGATATTGTTCCAGCTGTATCACAGCTTTGACAGGGATAAGCAGAGAGTGTTAGAGTGTAGCAAAGGGACCTTACAACCCTGTCATGAAGACACCAAGGGGCTCCTTCCTTCATAAGTGCTAAACGGCCACAATGCCAGGTGAGTAACAGCAGTGAGCCGTGGGCCTTGAATGCCTGGTCTAAGGGCTTCAGCCACTCCTCACAACCACCAGCTGCCACATGTGGCCAGACTTACCAACTCTCCTGAAAGGCAGGAAATAAAGGTTTTAGATGAGTAGGTGCCCAGGATCAGATCACAAAGGCCCAGGTAAGTCATGTCAAATTAGAACCAAAGAAAGGTTTCAAACAAGGAAGTGAGGCTATCAGATTCTACTTATGAACCTCACTCTGGCTACATGTGACAAATGGGTAGGAAAGGGGTAAAGGTAGAAGTCTGAAGTTTCACTTAACCAATTACTGAAAATACACCCACGCACATAAGCTCATGAAACCAGCCTCATTAGGCCTCCTAAAATTAGATTCTGTGTTCCCTTACAATTTTCTAATTTAATAAGAAAAAGTCACTGCAAACAAAAGTGCTTTCAAAAGCTCTCAGTTTTCTTTCTTCTCTGTGACAATGGCTTTGGGCCACATCTTCTCAATACAGTATCAAAGTGTTTAAATCACAGGTTTACACTGAAATTAGTACTCATCCTATCACTATCCCCCGAGAAGCCTTGTGATGGCTTTTGTGTCGATTCAAAGCTGCTGATAGTAATGTACACACAGCACGCACAGGTACTCCCACCTGCATTCACACACAGCCAACCAGCAACCCATATTCGTATTTCTGCCAGGAAATAGCATTGATCAGCTTCCACTGGGGGGGGGGGGGGTGCCTTTTAGGTTTTTATGACAATCAAATGATAATGACATTAATGATCGATAATGATGCTCAAAATATTTTCTAAGTAGCAGACATTGTGCAAGGTATAGTATGTACATTACCCTAACATTTACTTTAATCCTCACATAAATCCCAGGAAGTTAGTGTAATTATTATCCCCACTGTACAGGTACAGAGAGCAATGCTTTGAGGGGTTAGTAAGCTTGCCAAAGGTCACACACCCAGTAAACCAAGATGCTGAGGTCTGAACCTGAAGAGCTTGACTCTGCCCCTCTATTTCTAAATGCCACACCCACTATATCAAGTTCAAGAACAACAAAGATTGCTCTTCAAAGGCTACCATTGTTATAGATCAATAATAAAAACAATAGCAATGGCAGGCATTACTTACAGAATATTAGGATGCATCAGGTACCATGTCAAACATTCTACATCATTTCATTTCAAGAGATGATTCTCAGATTCTTGTGCCTATGTTGTGAGATAATGCACACATTTTTCCCTTCATAAAAATCCAACACACCCCAGAACATGCTTGTCATTTCAAGAAGTCTTTTTTTTTTTTTTTTTTTTAAAGAGAGAGCAAGTAAGGGCTTTTAGAGCATGACGCATCGGGGCATGAAATGCCTTTGCACCATGAATTTTGCAAGTGGACTCTGGCAAGTTCTATGGTCTCTGAGACTCAATTCTCATCCATTAAATAAAGATTCCAGTCTCTTGTTTCATAACTCTTCAGAGGATTACGTAAGATACCACGCATGAGTGAATGTGTGTGCGCACTGTCTAGTACTTAGTGTGGCAAGTGCACAATAGCTGAGCATTATCTCATCCAAGACAAGACCTACAACTATTAATGAATTCCATACTGTAAGAATTGTCCTAAGATACATTATCTGATTTCCATTGGATTCTGCTGAGTTGGTAAACTTCTGTCCCTGAAAACCTATGGCATTTGTCATATAGTCAGAATGCAGAAGACAGGCTTAAGAAGCTGCTGTTAAGTGAAGAAACCTGCTGATCAACTAGATGTCTGGGAGATGTTTGCAAATAAACTATAAAACATCTGCCCACGTAAACATCTGAAAACATATGAAAATTAGCTTTTTAAGAAAGAGGATAAATAGAAGGTAGAGTAAAATAAGCCCTATTTTATCAATCACCGGGGAAAAAAATATCCTATGTGCTTTCTATAAACAAAGGTATCTGCATATATTCCTGGATGCTGGATACATGTAGGCATACAAACATGATTCATACTACCCCATTATTACCTCTCCAATTTTCTTTGAGATCATGTGTTTAAATAAGTAACATTATTCCCACGGTGATAATAGTCATATCCTAATGTAAAAGTTCTATCTTTACAAAATCCATTCATTCAAATGAACGTCAAGTTTCTACTATGTGTCTGATACTATACAATGTTTATGCTGACTGCCCAAGAGTATGTCCAACTAGTTCTTCACATTCCACCATCCACCTGCTAATCAAGAAATATGTTTCTGAAGTAGTCCTAATACTGTCTCTGCCAATATTTAAAATGTCTAAAAAACATTCCCACTAGTTTCATTAAGACTTTCATTAAAGTAATTTTGTCTGTAGCTATATTTAGCATATATTCATTTCCTTATGTTGATTCTCAAATCTTGAGTGGCATGCATTTCAATGTAAAAAAAGAAAGTCTAGGAAGAATTAATTTATACATAACAAAGATACACATTTACATGACACCATTGTTGTGTGTGGGCTTTGTCCTTCTACTTCTTAAAAAATATGACTTTACACTTTGTCACCAAAATTGTGGTAAAGGGATGCACTTGTCTTATTTTTTTAATAACTTTTTCAAAGTGTTCATTATATTACAAATCAGTTTTTAGGAGAGGTCAAAACATCTTGAGTACTAACTAAAAGAAAGAGAGCTAACTTTGGAAAATGCTTACAGTAGTTTATTCATGACCGGGTTACTTTCAGTTAGTTTTCAAATATCTGTATTGAATCCCCTATTATCAGAGAATTTTAGAACCAGTGGAATGATAATCATAGACCATCCAGTCCAGTGTCTCCCAAAATGCATCCCGCAGAACGAGTTTGCATAGGTCTGATGATGTGATTCCACTGCTTGAGCCCCAATCCTGGCCTCCTCCTCACTCAGGGGGCCCAGAAGAGAGAGTAACTCATAATGAGTACTCTAGAACTATCTGCTAAAGAATGAAATAGATAAGTCAGCATAAACAGAAATAGGCTGAGAAAGATTATGGTCACACTTGGTGTTTAATGAATTGTCTGATTAGAATGAAATCTTATGTAGCTGACAGTATTGATGTAAAAATGTCCATGGTATGAAAAAAAATACTTATAAAAGAAGGCTGAATTAAAGAAAATTAGATGTAGAATTTATTGAACTATAGAATCTTAACTTCAATAATAAGAAAGATTAGTAAGAATACATTAAAGGTGTTAAAAATAAGAGAAATGTACCCAAGTATTAACAATGAAATCTTTGAGGGGTAAGGTTATGGTTGATTTTTTCATTTTTTAAAACTCTGATAAAATATATATAACATAAAGTTAGCCATTTTAGCCAATTAAGTGTACAATCAAGTAGCAGTAGTTACATTCACAATGTTGTGCAAGTATCACCACTATCTATTTCCAAAACTTTTTCAATTATATCTCAATAAAATGGTGTGGTGGGGGGAGGACTCCTTCATCACCTCAAACAGAAATTCTGTAATTATTAGGCAATAATTTCACATTCCCTCCATGCTCCCAACCCCTGGTAACCTCTTATCTACTTTCTATCTACGAATTTGTCCATTCTAAGAATTTTATATAAATGGAATCATATGATTCCAGTCTCTTTACATATGGTTTATTTCAATTAGCATAATGTTTTCAAAGTTCATCACAACAAATAATTTTTTAATATATTTTTGTGTATTTGATTTTTTTTCACAATGAAAATGTTATACATAGGAAATCATTAGGCTTTATGCTTGAAATAATGAATGAGTTACAAGGAAAGGAATCCCCACAGGAAGAATAGAGCAGATAAAGGTGCACGAGGCAGACGGTGAGTAGCTCAGAGCCCCCACAATGATTAGTAGTAGTCAGTATGTCAGATGGCTACTCTGCAATCAGCCTAACAGAGAATAAACATATAACCAACAGTGTCTTCCACAGCTCTTACCTCAAGATCCACTGCACTGACAAAAGTATAGAATATATTACTTACAATTGAAGCCCTAATTTTGCAGGCAAGCATATTTTGCACAATTTGGCAGGTTACAAATGAACACAAGAAGACAGCATTTGTCAAGTTCCTTGGGAAACCAGGCAGAACGATATGTAATTCCTTACCTGAAAAACATAAATATATAACACATATTAAAATTCAATTGGCATAATTTTATGTCTTTCTTAGTAGTTTAAGCTACATGCTTAATCAATTATTTCTTCTTCTCATGGCAGGCTGGCAGTGGGATATGGATATTGAATTCTTAATTCAATGCACATTTATTCCTGAGTCAAGATGGTTTTCATGTAAACATTCCCATGTAGAATGTAGGTGCTCCAAAGGCAAGTATATTAAATGCTGTGTCAAATAGAACTCAGAGCTGACATCAATTATTAACAGTATAATTAGTCGTTTCTAAGACACAATAATCACATGGACTCTCAACTCCCACCTGAAATCACATCTAACCCCTGAATCCATCCATTCACTCATTGAATACCCATCCATTCACTTAGCACCACATTTATTGAGCACTAAATATGTCTGTGGATGACACACAGAGAAAAAGCATGATTCCAGTCATCAAGGACTTTGCAATCTAATGTAGAAATAAATTATGCTCAAACCTCTTCCTTCCTTCTTAGCAAATTTCTGGACAATAATTATACTAGTTTCCACTCCTTCTGCCTAGTCAATCATTGATTCATTAAGTATGCACAGAATGTTTGTGCTAGGAATAGGCCATATGGCAGTGAACAGAACCCCAATCCCTGCCTTAGGAGAACTTACCGTCTATTAACAAATACAGATATTCTAATACAAGTGTGTGTGATGGGAGGGTAGAACTGGGAGATCTAGACTGGGGTAAGAGAAGGCCTCCTTGATGACAAACATATAAACTGCGATCTAAAGGATGAGTAGGAGTTAAAGTAGTGTCATTTAGGGTGGAAGAGGTTCTCAAAGTGTGGTCAGGGGGTCCCCAAGACCCTTTCAGAGGATTCACAAGCTCAAAACCATTTCCTAATAATACTAACAAGTATATGTCCTTTTCATTCTCATTTGCCCACAAGTTTACAGTGGTGTTTTCCAGAGGCTATGTGACTAGTGACATCACAGCAGCTTGAAGGTAGAAGCAATTATGAGAATTCGGCTCTCCTCTTTTACATCATAGCATAAAAAGACTGTCAAAAATGTAAAGAAATGCCAGTTACAATTTTTTTAATTTCATAATTTTAACTTCTAAAAAGGTAAATATATAAGAAACAGAAGCTTTTTGTATTCTCAAATATATTTTAGTATAAAGGATTAAACTATGGACTTCAAATAATAACTGATATTGGTTTATCAACTGTAAAAAAAATGTATATACTAACTCAATACAGTAATAAGAAAAACCATCCAGTGAGCAGAGAAAGGATATGTGGGAACTCTATATACTTTCTGTGCAATTTTTCTGTAAACCTAAAACTACTCCAAAAACGAAATTCTATTAAAAGAGAGAGTACACAAGAGTGTTGAGATCAAAAAGTCTGAGAAACCTTGACCTATAGAAAAGCAGAACTGAAGCTAGTGTGAGGGAGGTAGACAGAGCAACCAGTGAGCAATGTCATTTAACCAAGGTGAGAGGTGATGGTAATTAGAACTAAGATGTGGATCTAAAGAAAGCTTTCAATAAGATAACATTTCCCAGCATTGCTGCCAGAAACAGGACTCCTCTCTCCTAAAATAATGTCAGCTAAGAGGAACAAGGAAAACACAGAAGTCTCAGAGACAATCAAGCTACAAGCAAGAGTGACATGAACCTAAGTAGCAGAATTTAGACAGTTAGACTTTTCAGGCTTGCTCTTATCAAGATTAGGAGAATTAAAATATGATTGTTGTTTTAGTATAGACCAGTAACTGGGAGAGTGACCTCAAAGAATCAGTGAGATGTGGTACTAAGCCAGCCCATGTCCACTAAAGTTACTTTCTCTAAAGACTTTTCTCTTTAGAAGGAAACTAAAGCCATGAGCATAGAGACATTTTGATTCTCAAGTTCAAGTCTTCTTGAAATGATTAATGCAAAGCCCAGAGCTCTCTTCTGGGTTAGGGCTTTTAAAAATTGAGCAGTAATCCCCAGAGAGTAATGCAATTATGTATCATTTCAAACAGAATGATATAAATTTCTACCTGCTGCTTTGTACTGCTACACAGTGCAGGGCAGGCTGGGTTCAGTTTTCCATTCACTCTTCCAGCTGATATTTATTAAACCCTTACTGTGTGCCAGACCTGACAGCAGGGACATGGTAATAAAGTTAGAGCAACTGATTTTAAAAAAAGAAAGAGACCACAACTACTGAGTTTGACATCTTATGAGAGAGAAAGGATGTTATAGGCACCCAAAGGAAGGACATGAGGAACATGTGTTTCTGGAGGAGAAGCGGCCAAAATTGAAAACTGGATGACAGGTAAAATTTGGCCAGATTATGAGTAGAAGGGTAAAAGGCACAACAGTGCTGACTGGGGGACCATATGTGCAAAAGGGTAGAAGCAACTCAGGCTCTCAAAGCAACCCTGGGAAGGAGGACTAAACCAGAGGCAGGAATCCCAGGTTAGACAGAATGATGATGGTGGTCCAGACGGCATCCTCAACTTGGCCAGCAGCAGCAGGCTGAGAGAAGTAGATAGGGTCAAAGATATTTTGGAATGGCATCAATGGGACTATAGGGATAACTGGATGCATGGGATGAAAGAGAGAAACACAAAATAAACAGCCAATTTTCTACAATGGAAGAGCTGGCAGGCTTCTACAACTTGGTCACATAAGAGTGGAAGGTGTTCGTTTGTAGCCAGCAAACCCTAGTAAAGATAGTGGTAAAGATTAAATGAAAGAATACCCAATGCCTGATAAATGTAAGTAATAATAACTGTTGTGTCTACTATTATCATAGCTATCCTTTTAACTGAGAATTAGGCCAAAATCTATGTAAAACATGACCAAAATCAGCTATAAAACTGTACTTTTGGCCAATCATCTATTATGCAAGTGAGGTTGAAGGTTATAATCAGGAAAAGCAGTGAGAAAGTTTATTTTACCTCGCTGAATCTCAGTTTCCTCATCTTTATAATGGGGGTTAAAAATAACATCATAAATCTTTTATGAGGACTGATTCAGCTAATACATCTACTTTGTACAGTGCCAGACACATAGAAAGTGTATAAGCTATAAACTATACAGTATAAGCCATAATTACCTACATAAAACATCTGATTAAAATGATATAACTAGTCTTACATTCAAAAGAAGATTGCCAATCACATTTCTGCCTTTACATTTACCCAAACTAGCTCAGAAACCCTGTGAAACAAAAGTAAGGATCTTCAGCTAGAGATGGCTAATGAAGAAAGAACTGGTCTTACCCCCTGCTAAGCAATGGAGTACTAACAGAGGGAAAAAGAGAAAAGCATATTTGTAGCATCAGAGCCAGCTGCAGAGTTTTCATTATGTGTCAGGGTCAGCTTGAAAGAACAAACATTGTCTCCCTTTGTCTACTTTGATGTCCCTTTTCAATCTAAGATTATGATGTCAGAGTGACCTTCGGAGAAAAGGGCACTGTTCTACATGGTTCTGATAAGCTGCTTTCCAAAACACACTTCCTAGACACTAGCAGTACTTCTGACCAAGACGACAAGATGATGATTGTGTCATTTAATAGAGACAGATGACAAAGGCTGTTTCCAAATGTCACTGAAAGATGGTCTTTGCAAGTATCACTGAGTCAAACGTGGATGGTATGCCTGTTAGGACGTGTGTGTGTGTTTGTGTGTGTGTGTGTGTGCATGCGTGCGCACTTGTTCAAGTGCACACATTATTATATACATGTGCATATGACATATTTTTCCTCTCCATAATTGAAATACATAAAAATTCTACACTCTAGTTCATGTAACACTTTTAGAGCTTAGAATCAGATGTATAATATTTAGAGTCAAAAGATTTGACTGTTAACCAATTTTTTACTTCCTTTTTATTCTGTTCAGTCTTACAAATACAGAATTTCTTACAGAAGAATTTTTAAACAATATTTATCTTTAAAGATAAATACCTTTAATAAAGATGTTACTTTTAAATATATTTATCCTTAATGAACATACAATGCAATATATATGACATACTGTTGAATTGTACACTTGAAACTTACTGGATTTTGTTGATCAATGTTGGCCCAATAATTTTTAATAAAAATAAAGATATTTATCTTTATTGGAGGTATTTATCTTTAAAGATATCTTTAAAGGTCTTGAGAAATCTTTAAGACTTGGAGTTAAAACTCAGGTTTTGTCATTTACTACAGTATGATGTTAGACAAGTCACTCAACCTCTCTAAGTTTCAATTTCCTTCTCTACGACGGGGAAATGCCTACTTAGGTTTCTTGTGAGGAGTACATAAAATAATGTATGGTAAAGTGCTTTACAGCTGATAACCAATCGCGAAAATGTAATTTAAATTCAAAATTAAATCATGCAAATAATCCAAAAAATTTAGAAACTATCTTGCACAGTTACAACTGCAAGCCCAGAGGTATGGTTCTTAAGCATAGGGAACAAAGCTACTACGGGAATGGTGCGATGCAGGTATCTGTTTTCAATTGAGTACAAGACCTTGATGCATCCCTGTGTACTGACAAAGATTCTCCCATTTATCAAACTTCAGAGTTAGGCTCTTCTGAGACCTCTCTTTGACTAGATCCTGTTCCAGCTCTTGTCTTTTCTTTGCCCTGCCTAGCTCAATTTTAGCAAAGCATCTTACTAAGTCATTCTCCCTACCCGTGATATCTGATCACTCTAATCTGCCTTCAGCCTGAAAACTGTTAAGTCAATTTAGCATGAAGCCCCCTACCCTTGATGTCCTCTCTTAGCAATTTTCTAGCCACTGATGCCCCTACTCAGCTCAATGGTTATAAATAGCCACTAGTTCTTCCAATATTCCAAGTTGATCCCTATCTCTCTCCCCTATTGTAAACCCTCATTTTAACAGTTCTAAATAAAGTCTTCCATACTATTTTAATGAGCATCAAAGTAATTTTTTTTAACAGTGTGCAAAAGAGAAATAGAAAAAGCATGAGCTTATGCCATAGGGCACTGACAAAGATGACAGAAACAGATATAAGAAAATCAGGAAAAGGCCATATATCCTGAATTGAAATCGAGTGTCTGAGAACTATAGGGAAGCATTTGCAAACACACACACAGACGCACAGACACAGACACAGACACACAGACACACACAGACATACACAGACACTCTCTCTCTCTCTCTCTCTCTCTCTCTCTCTCTCTCTCTCTCTCTCTCTCTCTCTCTCTCTGTGACTGTGTAAGCCTAAACTGCCCTGAGTCATTGAAATTTGTGGTAACCTAGACACACTGCCATCATCACCCAATGAGAAAAACCAAGAAAAAAATACTAATAAGAAACACTCTTATGTATATTATCTCACTGAATTTTCAGAGAAAACCTACGAAGTAGGTGTTAAATTAATTAAACAAGGAGGCTCTGAGACTGAGGTAGCTTTAAAGCCTTAGCCTACATAAACTACCCAAAACCTAAGCCTGTAATGCCTCAAGACTAAGAAATCGAAACTAAAGAACAACCAATTACAAACAGCCCACTAGGCTTTCCTAAATAATGCAACTGCTTAAGTTACGGCCAATCCAATAATTTCCTGGCTTTGCTACTGAAGAAAGACCTGATACAAAGACCCCCATATAATGGGCCTTATGGTGTCCCCAGCCTCACCTCTTCTTACCCTATAGCTTGTAACCACACACAAAGTTAATTTCTTTAAAAAAAAATTTTTTTTCCTCTCTGATTCAAGTTGATTTTGCCCAGGTAATAGCCCTGGGACCGCTTGCCTTTTCCTCCGCCCTTATCCTCTGTATACCTGCTCCTTTAATTATTAAGACTTTAGAATATAAGATTAACTGAGCCTCAGGTCTATAATCATGAGGACAAATAGATTTCATTTGAACTCTAGACTAAAGAAAATATCTTCTTTTTAGATATGTTTCAGGCTCAGCCCCACGGAAACAGAACTACACCCCACCAGCCAAGGTACAAGGTCACAGGATCAAACAAGATGGCACCATGGCTGATACCAGAACCAGACACAATGATCAATTACCTCATCCCCTTTTAATCGTCCAATCAGTAGCACCCATGACACCAACTCCTTTAGTTTCCATGACAACTGATTTTTCCTATATAATCTGTGCTTTCGAGATACTCAGGGAGCCAGGCCTTTGAGCACTAGCTTGCCTGTGTCTCCAGCAATTGCAATTCTCTAACAAACGCTAATTCTAAATAGCCCAACTCCTGTGTCAGTCTACTGGCTAAAAGCGGCACAGGCAAGATGAGCCCCAGACTAGACTGCCTCCAGTTTCACTACCACCTCTTCTCTATAAAAGTCTCTTCCCAGTTCCTGTTGGTAGAGCACTCCTAACCATTTCCAGATTGGCTAGATGCAAAATGAATCGATTTTTGCTCACTTTTAAAATTATATAAGATTTTTAATATGCCTCAGTTTATCTTTTAACATAGATATGATTATTATCACCATTTTATTTATGAAATAACTGATAATTTAAAAAGTCCAGTAATTTGTGCCAAGTTAGAAAGTGACAGAGCCTAAAATCAAATGCAGGCAGATTGATTCTGAAGCCCATTTTTTTCACCATCACACAAAACTGATTCCCTGGGAGCAATATCTAGGAGAAAGGAGAAAAAGAAAAATTAAAACTCCAGGAGAAGCAAGGGTACCCCAACTAGAGAACCACCCAACTGCAACCTCATGGCCGTGGGGACTGACCACATGGATTCAGGCAATTTTTGAATGGGTATTTGATGTCTAACAGAACAAATAAGTTAGCCTGCCCTCTTCATGAGTTATAATCACCCAAGTTTTATTAGTCTTTGAATATCCCTCCCAGAGGACCTTCTTCTCCTCCGTTTTACTTTCATTTGAAATCTATCACGATGGATATTGCTATAATACAGTAACTTTTACCAATTTTTTTAAAGTATAAAGGTAAAACTCATACTTCCTACATATGTTTGAAAGACAATTTTGATCACCACCACAAAGAATGAATTAATATTCTAGGATCTGATATAAAAACAATGGCATGTTAAAAATAAATGTTCATCTCCATTAAAGTGACAGTTGCAAGAGGGGAAAAAATAAGAAGCTGATCTGTGATGAAATTTTTTTAAAAATTAACTATATAGAGCACCTATCAAAGACTTATTAATATTCAGGACACACAAAAACATATTCGCTTATAAACAATTCACACAAGGAGGTAGATATCTCCTTTAGACAATTAAAGAGGAAGAGCTTAGAAAGGTTAAGTAACTTGGTCAGATTCATGGTCATTTCTGACTAGGTTCAGCCCATAATCTTTCCCCAGTATATCTGTGGTCTCTGATACTGGTATATTTACATATGAACATAGGAGTTTATTTAAAGATCACTACTTTGTGTAGAGTCATACAGCAGGCAGAGAAAGAGTATGGGTGGTATTAGAATTAATATCTCTTAGTCTAATGGGATCCAGCATGAAGTGGTAGGAATTTAAATGTAGACATATAAAATCAATGTCTTCTATGAAAATGTAAATGAAACACAAGGATACAACTATACATATTTATGGCCTAGAGAAAGGTTATCATAATGCCTTAATATTTTCTCATGTGAATAATGAAATTAACTTACCACAATCAAGTAAATCTTAAAAAAAATTAAGGCAACAGCTATTCTTCAAAGTTACCATAATTATTTAAATAAAATCTCATTAACCCTGTACCAAGTCATTTCAAATAGCACCAATCTGAGAAAACTGTTACCCCAAAGGCAACTTTATGAATTATTATGCTGCAGTACAAATAATGCATAATCTGAATGTGTATAATTCAAAATCTGTCATTTCTAAACTCTTACATTTAAAATTCATATAGTTTTACCATTATCACTCCTCCACTTATAAATAAGCTCTCCCCTTAAATCTTTAAAATACCTTCAACTTTCACAATGGAAGATAATTTAAATCTGGGAACAACTATAAAATGCATGTGGTGAAACATTCATACGGGAAGGTTCACGGACTTCTTCCTCTCTCTTTGTCATCTGAGTTTCCACCCTGACCCCCACTTGCTGAAAAGAAAAAGGACAATCTGATTTAGTTTTCCACTATTAAATCCTTGTGTGTGGGGGGGAGGGGGGGAATAAAGAAGCTAAAATAGAGGTAGCATTCCCCTGGGGAAATATGACCTGTGGGGAAAAATTTGTGCACATTTTTTGCAGCACAGCTATGGAACTGAAATTGTGGTGATGACAGTGTCAATTAGAGTGAAGTTCTGAAGCATTGAGAAGCTAAAGAAAACAGAGGCCAGAAAATTTCAGTTAAGAGCTGTCATGCAGTCAGTAATTATGGATTACCTTCAATATCTCATAAAGATGTGAGTAAAGGTCAAAATTATTGTTGGGACCCTGCCTCTTTGAATGCAATACTACTCTAGGACTGGATGGCATGAGCACAGAAATATTACATGCCCATCTAGCCTCTGGAACCTGCTGTCAAGCCTTTCCTAAATATCTCTGTACATCACGAGATACGCCTTTTGCCCAGTGTACACGCTCCAAAGTGAATTACGGTGGCATAGTCTGTTCCTATAAATTATATTAATGAAAAAATTACAGTTATATTCCCAAGTAACGCATTCTTAGGTCATTGGTAGATATTATCTTCAAGACAGAGTACTCAAAAAACAGAGCTAAAATGAAAGCTATATACAATGTCTACATTTCAGTCTTAACTAAAACAAAATAGTACTCACATACACAAACACACCATCGTACAGACAGGATATTTAACTATTATCTACCCTTGATGAAAAGTAGAATTTCTTTGGTAATGAAGACCTTATATCTGAATCTGTAGACCGAAAGGCAGATTTGAAAACATTTCAGTTCAAGAAAATAACTCTTAAATCATAATGAAAAAGTTCTATTTCAGACACTTAAGAAAAAACACTTTAAGTCTTATAATGTATCATAGCTTTGGCTTGTTACTTTTTTGAATGCAAAGTTTATCAATTTATTTAAAAGCCTTTATGTAACTTTTCATTTGCTTGTTTGTTTGTTTGTTTGTTTAACAGTAACTTGGAGAGAAAAACATATTTGATAGTCTATGTAGACTCTTTTCATCTTCACTGAGTTTGAACTCAGAACAAGCACTGATTTACAGCCATTTTAGGGGATCAAAGCTGGGGGTGAGGGAAAGGGCTTTTACAGAAGAGAGTCTCTGAAACATGAAAACAGACTCCACTATCACTATATAACCAGCTGACTTTTTTTAATGTAGTGTAAATTAAATTTCTATAAATAAAACCACAACCTCCTGGTTACTTAAATCATCTTCTCAGAGGTGTCACATTAGGCAGGGGCAACTAACTACTTCGGTTTTAGGTTTCCCTGCCACTTTCTCTGCCACATGACCCATTAAAAGAAATTCTGGAATAAATTACCTTAGAAATTTTTTAAAAAGGGAAAAAGATAGAAAAAGGTACTCATTTCTACTTTCTCTGGTTTATAAGTTGAGATTTTCACCTTTGATATAGAAAGCAAGACACACTTGAATTTTAACTAAATGAATCACCTAATTTCCTCTGAAAAATAGAGGTTAACATTCTGTTCCAGATATATACTTCAGAGCATTTCTTCTCTTGCCAGAAACTTCTCTCGGACTTAAGAGGCTCCTTTTCTCTGACATCTCAGCACCTTAAACACACACTGATCGAAGGCACCCGAAGTCCTAGAGCCTAATTAAGTGGATTCTAACCTAAAAAAGGACTCTCTTTGACTTCAAGAGTGTATTGATTCTCAAGGAGATAAATCTCCCAGTCCTAGCTGAGTCTCTCAGAGAGGCACAGAAATGACCACCTAAAATGGAATTGTTGAACCAGTCACCTTTCCCATGTTAAGAAAGCAAGGTGGAATGGGAGGAGAAGGGGCAGAATAAGACATAAACAAAACTAAGGGAAGGGAGGGAAAGAATAGTTAGTCATCCTTCTCAAAGATGCTTCCTGCTACAGATTTTATTATATTCAAAACTTTCCACATGTTAGGCAGCCAGTCTGTCTCACTGCTTTTTTCTTTTAATCACATGGTGTTCATTCCCACTAAAGGCACTCTTGAAATACCTTGAAAAAAAGGCATTCTTGAAAAGAAAATCCCCTTTTGTCTGCAATGGGTCAGATTTCTCAAACCGTCCACATGGGCCCATTATCACATTTCCGAGCTTGCAATATACTTATTTTTAAGTGAATTCCTCGCCAATATATAATCGCAAAGCATTGGTTCTCAACTGGGATTGCTATCACACCCAGGGGACATTTGGCAATGGCTGAAGACATTTTTGGTTGTCATAACCAGGGGGATGCTGCTGACATATAATGGACAGAGGCCAAGAGTATTGCTAAACTTCCTACAATGCACAGACCTCCCATGACAAGAAGTACCCTGCCTGAAATGTCTACAGTGTCAAGGGTGAGGAACTCTGTCCTAGAGAAATCAATAGCATTTTCATGGCCTTCACTCACTGAGAACGGTGTTTTCTCCATGGGGTAAACTTTCTGACTCAAATTCTTCAATAAGTCTGAAAAACAGACAAATATTTACTTATTTTTCACTTAAAAAATAAGACATTCAATGAACACATGTTCGTGAATGTTAGCCAAATGTGCATTTCAAACCTGTCAGACACTTGTAAGCTTTCTTATATGCTACCTCACACATACCTTACTGCAGGCCCACAAAGAAGTGTTATGCCTATTGTGAAAAAAAGGAAACTGAGCTTGAGGGAAGTAAAGCAATTTGTCTGGATTTTCCCAGTGGGTGCACAGGAGAGCAGGAAATTGAATCTTGTCTCTAATTTTGGTGTTCTTCCTCCTACTACGATAATATTCTCCTCCAGGATAATTTCGTAAATATGGAACTAAACTGCTAAAACTAACCATCCTCATCAACATCAAACATTAAAAGACATTACTTAACCTATGCGAGTCTCAGTTTCCTTACCTGTAAAATAGGTACATGTTGTGAAGAATAATATAATGCTCCTTAGGTCTGTGCTTTGCACAAAATGAGCTCTCAAAAAGAACAGGCAGCTGCTGCTGTTATTCTTGTTAGTGAGACCACAGGCCAATGTGTGTAATTATAGCCAAGTAATATTTGAGCAAGCCACCAAAAAAGTTGGGAGAAGAAAGCCAACACAAGAAACATCTATTGCAAAACACTATCAATAGAACGGGGAGTGGAAAAAGAGGTTGCTTTCAAGTTACATGGGGCACACAGTTAAACGAACAGAAGTCTTTGGCATTCACCTTTATTCCCATTTCTGCTCTTAAAGACACAAAGTCATGGGGTAACACTATGCCTAACAAATATGTGGAGATCTTTGTTCCAATAGAACTGAGTCTCTATATCCTTAAAGGGATAGTGAATAGGAGAAACAGGCCCAAAATGGAGCTCATTTTCTTATAAGGGATGTGGCACTGAAATTAAAACTCAAGGTCCTAGAAATAGCCTGGATTCGAATCTTGGCCCTACCACTTACTAGCTCTGACCAGTAGAAAGTCTCATAAAATGTTTCATATCTTCAGTTTCCTGGGCAAATTTGAGATTACAACAGCACTTCCTTTTTAGAATTGTTTTGAGATACAAACGATATGCATGTCAAACTCTTAACACAAGATCTGGCATCCTGTACATGTAAAATAAATGTGAACCATCATTACTGTTGTTGCTGTTATCATCACTATCCATAACGCCCAGCTCCATGCCTAGCTCAAGGTAGGCTGACAATATATATCTGATGATTAATAAGTGCTAACATAACTATTTACTATGTTCCAGACAATGGTCTATGAGGTACTTACTATTCATATTTAAAAGATAGAAATTAGACAGCAGAGAGGTTAAGAAACTTGCCCAGGTTCACCAAACCAGAAAGTGGCAAAGCTGATACTTGAGCTCAGCCTGTGAGGCTGGACTATCATGAGACACTGTCTTTTAATAGTGGAAAAGTAAAAGAGAGACAGGCTGAGAAATTTCTTGTAATCTGGGATCCCAATTACTGAAGTAGGCACATGTTTGAAGATGGATAAATGGAGCCTTTCCACAGGACAGATGCAGTGAAATAACATATGTGATTTGAAACCCTCAACTTATCTTGAGTCTCTCTGGGCAAGTCCAATTTCCATAGTGACCGAGATGTAGAAGGCAAAAGATGGTATATTTGTGAGCACAGCTGTCAGAAATCACAGCTTCATAGCCATACAACTTCACCACCTAAATTCAGAGGAATAATTATAAGATCTAAGATGATAAACAGAGACTCCTGCATAGCTAGAGAAGGCAAATGGAGTCAAATTAAAAAGTGTTAGACATTTTTATGAAGACTAAATCATATTTCCAATAAACCTAGGGGTAGTCTTGTCAAGTAAGGACTCTACAGAACTATAGCAAAATACCAAATCCTAACATTGTTAAGCCATTTCCTGTAGTAATTACATGAGGTTTCATTTCTAACCTCTCGAAATGCTTTTATATCTCTTCTCTAGTGGCAAAAGGAGAGAGGTTAAGAGGAGAGAGCCATTTTGTTTCAAACGAGCCACAACCTGAATGCACAATGCTGCAAAAGAAGTCTTTATTCTGTCAGCGAGCCTGCTCCTCATTAACCAGCAGAGAATGAGTCTGGAATGCACAATTTTGTGGTAATCACACAAAACAGATGCCCATGATGGCTGCAGGAAAAACTAATTGTTTTTGCCTCTCAGTCCCACTTGGTAGGGAATGTGATCTGTTTCATTTCCACTCCTTCCTTCAAGGATTGCTAGGCTTCCAAGTGTTTGCGAAAACAAGTCAGGTATGGGGGGATGGTGCTGCAGAAATGAAAAATAGTCTTGACAGGATGAAGAGCTGCATTTTCCATCTTGTTTTAAATGGGCTTAGACAGACACAAAATGAGGGCAGATTAACCCTTCAGGGTCGACACCTCAATAGAGCAGAACAGAACATGAGCCCAGGAAGTTTGGAGAGGTCAACAGAGCAGTGATCGGAACTGTCCCCTTTTTCTTCACAGTAACTATCATTTATCCAGTGCTCATGATAATCCAGAATGACTGCATTTCAACAGGTAAAAACCATTTCAAATACCCAAGTCCTTTCAGGCAGGCAATCCATAAACAATCACAGCTCAGGTGGTTGTACTTTTTCCCTCTCCAGCAAGAAGCAGGAATGTGTCCCAGGAAGGGGTTCCCACTCTCACTTCTTTGAACATCCATTTCTCTCTTCTCCAAACTGGAAATGCTGTGCAGTGGCTGCAGTCCTCTGATGATGGGAAAGTGACGCATGCAGCAGAGGTGGCTCCCGGGGCACCTATTCATTCTCCAAAAACTAGCCTCTCTCAGGAATCTCATTACTGCACAGCAGATGGACAAGTGAGGTAGGGAGAGCGGGAGCAAAAATGTGCAGCTCTCAGAAGGATGCCATCGGGTTTTAGTTTATAATAATCCCAAGAAAAGAGTGAACCACTCATTGCTCATTTATTCATTCACTAAAGAAGTGATAACATTATCAATAATAATAATGATTTTGTTTTCATTTGTTTCTTTGGTTACAGATGGTGTGTTTATTATGGGTCAGGCACTGTGCTAAGTGCTTTTCTCATTTAATCCATTTAACCCCCCACTAAAGTAGGTAATATTGCTTTCTCCCATTTTAAAGAAGGGTAAACTGAGGTCCCAACAGGCAAAATACATTCCCCCAAGGTCACACAGCCAGTAAGTAGCTGAGACAGGATCTAAACTCTTGTCTGCACATGGAAAATGAAATAGAGCAGCATTCTCTGTGTGGTATTAATGTACGCATCAGGCTACCACCTCCAGAACGTGGGCTAAATGCAGGCATAAGTGTGTGTACAAGAATAATCATAGCAGCACGATTTGGAACCAAAAATAAATAAATAAAAACAGCATCACTTCCCCAGAGTCAGGTGGTTCAATAAATGATGATAGAGCTGCACAATGGAACACAGGCAGTCACTACAAAGGAAAACACAGCTGAGTGAAGCGGTGACGTCAATATTTATATCGCACTCACTTCCTGCCAGGCACTTTTCATATATTAGCTCATTTAATCCTCGCAACAACCTCAGAACACTGAAGCACAGAGAAATAAAGCAACTTTCCCAGTCATACTGTTACTAAGTACAACAGCCGGGATTCTAATCCAGGCTGTCCCAGGATTACCCTACACTGAAGGTGACAAAATAATACAATATCCTTGTTAGGACTGTACGCTTATTCCATTTTTATATTTTTTTAAAGAAAAAAAGAACCGTGATTGCTAATAAAATAAGGGTTATACTTGGGTATTAACATGGTCTTTCTCTTTCTTTTTATAATGAACATGAAACACTTAAATACAATTAGCAGAATTTCTAACTCCTTCTCCATAAGAAAAAGATGTAGATGTCAAAATGCTCTGATAAAGAATTATAAAGTGCTTTCCAGCTAAACTTTTAATGTAAGCCGGTACAGCATTACTTAATATTGTGACTCATTCCTTCTCTGCCTCTCTCCCTTTCTCCTCCTCCCTCCTTCACTATTAAAAAAAGAAAAGAAAAGAAAATCTAAACGTCTAGCTCTGACATTCCAAGTTGCTGTATTCTACTTCACCATGTTTGCTATAATTTCAAAACAGCGAACATTTTTAAAGAAGAAAGGGAATGTCAGTTTCATTTACTTTGATTCTTTGCTTTTTATTCTTGTGGAAATAAACAGACACCTCACACACATCACTCAGTGCACACTATTGACCCCACAGGAAAAGATGAACCTTGCATCTCCAACAGGAAGTGATACTACTTTACCATGGCAGCAGAAGGAAGAAAAGACTCCTCCTCGCCCAGTAACTGCTCAGCCAATGGAAGACTGTCATAATTCAGCCAATGAAAAGTCACTACACTATGAACTTTCAGTTTTCTCCAATGGACTCTTTGTTTACAACAGTCCCTGCCAAGTCCACAAAGCATCAGTCCTCTGCTTTGTTTCTCTCACCATGTATGTCCTGAATTGCAATTCTTTGTGTTCCCAAATACACCCATTTGCTGAAGAACAATCTGGCTATTTAAGGTTAACACTCTAAATCAAAGCTCAGCTTACCTTAAAGTTTTAAAGAAGGCCTAACAACTGAGGCCTTTTGGAAAGACTCCCCTAACTTGATAGAATGCTTACAAAAAAAATTCATCAGAATCAGTACAATTCGCAGAAAGTAGACATCAACCATAAATCAGCTTTTTTTTTATTTTTAAGCATCCTCTTTAGGATACGGTATGCAAAAAAATAGTATCATTTAAAATGACTTTTTAAAAAGAATTTCAGAAACTAATGAGTTTCTGGGATAAGCATAGATGTGCACACATAGATTCAGTACATGCCTAGGGCCTGCTGATTTCTTCTAGACATTTAAAAACAGCACCATTTGTTTTGTCCATTTTCATGTCTTTTCACATGGCTCACAAAGTGACATGGCAACAGAATGTGAACTACTTCCTTCGGGTTCTATCGCTGAGCCAAGAATATGGCAGAAAAATGGACACTTGATCATTAAAGAAATTATAGAAACTTAATTTAGTCAAACAAACAGTGAGGTTGGTTTCTATAGAGGGGCTGTGTCCCTAGGCACGCGATATATACTTTCCATCATAAAAGTCAATAGATGGCTCTCAATGTGGTATCTTTGGTCCTACAGAATTTAGGAACTAACATTATGTGATTTATCTGTTCCCTTTAAAACGTATAATATATGAGATCAACTCCTGTAGAATGAAAATTGTTGGCAAATATGATAGATCCCACTTACAGCTCTGGTGTTAAGGAAAGGACTGATCCCAAAGGGCAAGGCTACCCAACAAATACAGGACTGCTATTAGGGAGCTTAAGTTTCATTTGAGATAGTGCCAACTATTTGACTTTATCACAAAAATTGGTAGTGGCGACAACTATAAATTTACCAATATTTGAGTGCTCATTAAGCTGAAGAATTTCATTAGTGCTCTTAACAACCTTAAAAAGTGTATATACAGTAACTCTATTTTATATAATAAAGAAAATTGAATTTTAAAATATTTAAGTAATTTACCCCAAGTCATTCAGCTAAAGAGTTGGACGAGTCAGGATTCAAGTCCAAGATAGCCTAACACCAAATCCATAAAGTTATTGTGCCTTTACTCCATCTTTTAAGGTGTTTTGAAAAATTGCCTGGAGAAGTACTGAGATTGGTCTTTAGAAATACTCAACCAGAGGCTATGTAGCCTTTTTGAATTAGTTTTGTAGAGAATCAGTGTTGTAAAGAATGTCAGTGATTCCTTAGCCACGAAATCAATTTAGTTTTTCCATGAAAGTCAATAGGCAATCTTCAACATTTTCATAATTTGTCCTTTTCAACCATGTTTCTAGGCAAGGCAATTCCTATATGATATTCATATTTCTGCAACATCTGCCTAAATTGTTAATATATGTATGACCCTGACAATAGAACCAAAATATTTGCTGCCCTTTAACTAAAAAATTTGATTTGACCATCCCAACCCTCACTCCCATCTGTGGCTTAATTCTTGCTACTTATTAAATTGAGATGAATAGGTGAGGTTGAACTATGCCTAACATTTTCCTACTTGTATAATTAACAACTACGGATATTTGCATTTGTCTTCCTAATATGTTTAGTACTAATTAAACTTCACAGATTTAGCATAGCTTTTTCTACAAGGCATAGCACAAGTTAACAAATTAATCCTCGGAAAACGTCATCTGGGTAAGTGGGGGATACCTGCTTCAACTCAGACATAGGTATTTTAATAAGCTTTGCTTGCATTCAGTGTCATATATTCTCTAGAAGAGCAGAGGAGGTATCCTGCTCTGGTGAGCAATAGTTACTGCGATCTGTTCTGGATGCCACATTTTAAGAGGGATATAAACTGAATTGTGTGCAAAGGAGATGTGAGTAAGGATTTGAAACCAGGTTGAAAGGAATTTAATGGTTACCCCCAAGCAGTAGAATGTTAGATATATATCTAAAATAATGTCCTTTAAATTAGCTTGAAATATAAGTTTCACGATGCGCGCGCACACACACACACACACACACACACACACGACAGGGGGTGTCGTGTTGGAAATGATATGTTACACATCATATCTTACTCTTACAGTTTAAAAAAAATACTCTAATGAATATGTTCAGAAAATAGTTTTTCAGAAACTATTTTCAGAAAATAGACGCTAACATTTTGTTTGTTTTTGTTTTTTTACATGCCCTACATATCCTAGTTACACCATAGTTGGCAACTACTGATCAACAGCAAGAACTTTAAGACACCAGAGAATGACGAACTGGAGACCTCTTGATAAAATGGAAAGTATGGGATATGTGGCCCACCAAAGTGAAAGAAAAATCTTTATCAGTCATTACTATGACAAAGTGACAGAAAACACACTAGCCTGGGGGTAAAGATGCCTGGGGCCTAGTCCAGCCTCAGTTGATAACAGACCATCCTCTTAGGCAAATCGTATCCCCATCTGTGAGTTTAAGTTTTTCTCTTGTCTCTTCTCTGAGTATTTTGCCTAGATTATCTAGCAGGGATGGCAGAATCATGGCATGCGAAATCAAGCAGCACATCTGTTCTGGGTGTCCAGCACGAATTCCTTAGATCCCCATACTTGCTACCTTTCCATTTTATCAATAATCACCTATTCACACATTTAACTTTCTGTCTGACCCCTCTGTGATCCCTAAGTCCAATATTTCTTCTAGACCCAAAAATATATCTGCTTTTTCTTTCTGAATCACAGGTAGTTTTACTAAAATGTATGTACTTATGTGCATGAACACACACACACACACACACACACACACACACACACACACGCGCGCACACTTGAAATCAAACAGCAGAAAGTTAAAATCTTTCTGAAAAACTAATCACTCCTGCAAGGCTCACATAATAAACCCAGCTGTGGGGCAGAATGACTTTATCCACATCTATTAAATAAATGACAAAGATGAAATATATAGCAATGGAGACCTATTTTTTTCCAGTTAAGATAGAGCACACAGAAGTGTGAGTTTGAACCTTTCTAGAGTTTAAATTTTAATATCTCTGCTTAGGCAACTCTACAGTTGCGTTAAAGAAATTATTATCTTTAGAAAACTGTGAGAAACATGGTTCAAAAATGATAAAAACTATGCTGCATAGAGAATACCTTCTCTTTTAAACTCCAAGGACAAGAAGAGTTTTCCTATGTCATCTTACTGAAGGCCATTGGGATTCTGAGGCAGTCTTTCTATCCAAACTTGGTGCTAAGAACACCTTGAAATTTAAAACCAGCAAGCAGCTCCTAGTAACTAAAATTGATTACCAGAAGAAGAGGGGGCGGTGGGTAGTTGATGGGGTTAAGGTGATCAAGTATTTGGTGACGGAAGGAAATATGACTTTGGGTGATGAACACACAATGCAATGTACATATAACATATTATTGAATTGTACACTTGAAACCTATTTGATTCTATTAACCAATGTCATCCTAATCATTTTAATTAAAAAAAAAAGTTGTCAATCTCTTTTTCTGATGACAAAAGTAATGTAAGTAAGCAAGGCCAAATGATTACCTAGGTGTATATAATCCTAACACATGTGTGTATATATATTAGGTCTTTGTTTCCTTTTGATCTTTTTATAAAAATGGGCTCACATTGTAGATGTCCTTGGTTTTGCTGCTCAAAGTACATCAGCACTACAGGAAGCTTATTAAAAATACACAATCTCAGGCCCCACCTCAAGTACAAACCGCATTTTAAGGATATTCCAAAGGGATGTGCGTGCAAATGAAAGCTGAAAAAGCCCTGAGCTGTAAGGTGATTATAAAGTACTATTCCTATTCTTTGATGAGAAAATATAGATACAGATGTTGATAGCACAGGTCTCTGGACACCAAGAAAATAAGTGAGCACCTTGTTTTAAAGGTATAGTTACAGTCTTGATGTAACAATACCCTCTAAAAATAGCATGCTCTTCTTTCTTTTTTTTAGAGTACATCCGTAGATTATGCTATTATGTCTTATTTACATCTGAACTGTTATAAAAACAAAAGCACAATAGAAAAAAAAAAACTAAGTGAAGAACCATTATAAGCAATTAGCTAATCTCATTATCCACCTCATTTGATCTTGGTCCAGTAAGTTTCATATCTCTGTTTGACCTATGAGAAAATTGAAACAGGATGAGATTAAAAAGGACCCTTCAAATTCAGGAACGGAGGGTCTTTGGGAACACCTTCCCCATGTACATAACTTCTCTAATAATGTAGTACAAACATCACCAATGAGATGGCCTCTCCTGTCACAATCCCTAACAAAAGGCACAGGGTCCTTGGGCAAAGATTTTTACATCCAAAACTCACCATAAAAGAAAGTCTCAAGTTACAGATTTATGTAGCACTCAGGAGATTGCTATCTAAGGCCCATGACACTATTATAGCTCTCAAGTAAGTACCTTATTAAGGATGCAGGGGAGGTGAGGGAAGCAGAAGAAAATATATCACATGGCAAACTGCTCTCCGTGCTTACCATGGATTTGTTCTAACTCCGGCAGAAGTGCAACCACTAAGACGAGACTATTGAGGTCATTCAACTTTTCCCAGGGACTCTATATCTTCTTCCAGTTCCCAAGAAGACTGCCTCCCAGAAAACCGTAATCAGGATTCCCAACCTTTGTATCAAAATTGGCCAAGCTAATTAATTAGAAGTAGGTAAAATGCTGACATACCTTCATCTGCCCTTTAATTATTGTAGGACATCACTTGGTAAATTTAATCTCTGGTCCAGCTTGCCAGGTATAAAAAGTAAAAGAGCTGAGCGAAAGCCTGCTGGTCAGTCCTTTCTCTGGCCATGCCCAGTAGCCCTTGACACAAGCAAGTTACTATACCTCCCTCAGTTCACTCTTGTGTAAATGATACTTATCTGCCTCAAGTGTTTCTCAAAGTGCGGTTTACTTCCCATGGAGGGGAATAGGGGAAGAGAGTGCGAAAGATGCTTTTAGTAGGTAATGAGTATTAGAAAAATATTCGTCCTTTGTAATATAGACTTAGGTTTTCTTTTCTAGTAAATCGTGTTATTTTTAAGAAAGTCAATTTAAAGAATATTGTTAAGCAATATCAGCTCAGATGGTATGTGAATGTGAAAAACAAATCTTGAAGGAGGTTCTCAGTCTTTTCAGGTGGCAGAGCACTTGAAAGTGAGCATTTATTCACAAAACACAGAGTAATACTGAGGTATCTATTTTAACATTAATACAAAGGAAATTTTTATAAATATGTATTATAAAATCATGGCTATTAGATTATAAATGTGCAATTTTTAAAAACCTAGCTATCAAAAAAAGATATAATCAGCCTTCTTCAAATGTTTTAGCTAATAATTGTGTGCTATTAGCCTATATTGTCTTCTTTTCTGCTAACATTCAAAAGCAAATAAACTAGGGTAACCACCAAAAATTTAAGAAATTTAAGTAAAACAAAAAGCTTAATGGATCTATTTTTTTATTCAATAAAACTATGATTATTTTACTCTATTTTAGCCTTAATCATGAATCCCCAGTGCCGCTTGGAACACGCTATGAAAACCAGGGGCCAGATAGTGTCTGAAGTCCATTTTATGATTCTATGTCATGTAAGATCTTAATTTATGGTTGTGAACATTTTAAAAGACTGTTACACACAAGGCTCGACTCCTTCCCTAGAGGGATCAGTGTCCTCTTTACTCATCAAAATAGAGACTTTATGATTCTGCTTTATGATTCTTTACTCAAAGTTCTACCCATTACTTAATGTCAGACTATGGGGAAAACCTATTCCTTCCTTGTCTCCTCTGTCCAGACTTCATGAGACTACATGGGACTTGAGTACAATCATCCATTATAGGACTTTGCCATCCTGGCACAGGAACCAGGGTGGCCAGGCGATCCTGATATAAGCATGACCCCTGACTGAAGTAACAGGTCTGTTTGGAGAACAATAATCATGCTAGAAGGGAGGGGTGCCTCTTTCCTCACTAGGTATGAGACTAAAGTAAGTTCAGAGCTGTCATGTGGAGAACACCTTCCCAAGATTGAAGCAAATAGAGGAAGTGAACATGGAGCAGAGAAAAGAATAATGATGAGTCTTAGATAAAGCCTCATAAATCAGGAAGCCAGCAAACCAGAGGAACTAGGGGTGGCATTTATAAATCAGTCTATGTTTGGGATAAAACACGTTTTCAGGGACCTGATTTTGTGACCCAGTCCCTGTTACTAAGCAGGCTGATGAGGATTTCTTACCTTCAAGGATGACAGAAGCGATGCATAGAAAGCAACTAATGACCTGAGAATTTAGGGAGGGGAAATAGTGTTAGCAGGTAGGATTTGGAAGTTTGAGGTCTAAAGAACTGTGTCAACATCCAGACTCATACCAGCCACCACCTTCTTACTTTGAAAAATTATTAGATCTTTCAGGGCCTAGTTTTCTTATATGTTAAATGGGGAAACTACCAGCCTGGCAGGACTGTCATAAAAAATAAATGAAATCATATGTATGAGATTTTTAGAAAAGTACCTAGTATACAGTAGTGCTCTATAAATGTTGGCTATTATTGTTTTTTTACCCCCATAAAATATAAAGTTAAAAATATATATGTATATAAATCCCCAAGTTCTCACCAACCTTGAATCACTATGATCAAGAAATGATATATTAAAATAACAACCAACACCTCCAAAAAATTAATGAGCTAAAGTGGTGGGAGGGAGGATCACTGGCAGATAAATTAGAATACTGTCCCCAGTCCTACCAACATCATTCTGATTGTTAAAAGTCAGCTGCTGCCTTGGAAAGTTCCAAGGGTTGTGGTGCTGCTAGACAGGTCTTGAAATTTTAAGTTGCCTTTGAATTTGCTGTATGACCTAAAAATTCATAAGACTGCCTTCTGGGGAATATGGTGAATTCAGAAAGAAAAAAAAATTGTATTCTAATTTGTCCTTCTCAGGCCTCAGATTGCCTTGACTAGGCTGGTTAGCCTTAATTATATTTAAGTCATTAATTTTAATGACATTTTTTGTAATTAGAAACAAAGATTAAAATTTTTATATTCCATCGAACTCTCTTTTTAATATGAATTACTTGTGGTTGCTGAATGTTATAAATTAGAACGACTTCTTCCAAACAACAAACAGGAAGAAGTCATAGGAAGAAAGAAAGCTCCAAAGGATAAATAACTCTGTTGCAGAAATTACACACTATAGAACCCCATAATGTAACCAGCACAATAATTAAGTGGCACATGGACATCTGTTTTTATAGTCTTAGATTATCTGGTTTATAAAAATTTAAAACACTAGTATATAATAAAAATGTATTCTAACGTTGGAGGAAACTCTACAGTGTTAGAATATCTACTTATAACATGTCTGGCTGAACCAAATTCCATTTTTGACAAGCATGAAAGTCCTGAGCAGGGTGGAACAGTGGTTGTCATTTTTGATGTTGCTTTCTAAGGTATGGAATACATTTATCACAATACCATTGTTGCCTCTATGATCTCCCTGTGATTTTTTCACCCATGAATTTATTGAAAATGTGTTTGAAATCAACACTATTTTTGTCCTGCATCACTTCAGGGAAAATTAGTTTCTGAAGTACAAACTTGTCCTACATTTAAAATCTTCTTGAGACCAGAAGTTCCTTCTTATAGTAAATGCCCAGGTTTCAGTGGAAATGGACTCATAATAAGTGCTCACATACTTTCCTCGGAACCCCTAAAAACTCCAAGTCTGTCAAGCTTTTGTTCACGTGGTCGATGGATGATGCCGTGTGTATTCATTCTTTACCTTGATATTCATCTGCTCTACTAAGAGAAATAGCATGCTTAAGATATTTTCCCACTCAGTGATAAACAACTACCTCAAACTTAAAGATCACAAGTGATGGTAGTAAAAGATTACCAAGAAATTTAACCAAAGAGCCAACTGGTATTGAGCATATCTTCTTGCCTAACAAGGGGCCTAAGATGCAACACTCAGCTTACATGGCAGGTAAACAATATTAAGAAGTCAGCCGTTGAAACCAGATAAGCCCGGGTTTGATTCTGCTTCTGCTACTGATTAATCTACATGAATCTATTACTTAGCCTTTAAAGCTTCAGTTTCCCTATCTATGAAATTGAGATTAAAAATATCAACATTGGATAGCAGTGAAAATTTTATGAGACAATATATATAAAGTTCATAGTGCCTGGTGTATAGTAAGTGCTCAAACATATTAGCTATAATTATTATTATTATTATTATTATTATCATCATCATCATCATCATCACCCAAAAGAGTCAAATTAATACAACATAAAAATAGATTTATTGATCTCGAATGCATTTTTTTATGCTAATCTGTACTATAATAAAGTTCCTCTCCTTCCCATCCTCCTCTATCTTATAAAACTACTGCTGCCCACTTTAGTGAACAACAATAAACAATACAATAGACAGTGTCTTATATAAAGATCACATAGTCCATATATGTATAAATGGATATGCATAGAAGAAATCTGCAATAATATACACCAAAGTGTTCCTGTGGTTATGACTGGTAAAACTATAGGCCTCTTTATAACAGCATTTTCTATTGTTCTTTGATGAACACATATTACTTCTGAAATAAGGAAATTAAAATTTGTTTCCATAAAGAAATAACATAAACTCCCAACTTACATTGTGCCCAAAATCTAGTAGAATAAATTACATGAATACAATTTTTTATCACTCTTACTATCCAGTTTGCAATTTTTACTAGACCCTTGAAATATAAATATGCATTGCTCTGCCTTCTCCATAGGTGGTACACAGAATAAAAGGAATCAATGCAGCATTCTTTACTACTTCCTGCATGAAACACTTATCGGCATTAGACAGCTGGGATTTTTATGGCTTCTGAATGTTTTACCTTCCATTAACTAAATCCTACTTACAATTTTTTAAAAAAGCTATGCAAACATTAATGTCAAAAAAAAATGATGAGGTGAAAGAATGGAAGATATATTTCCAAGTTCTCTGAGTCCTAGAAAACACGATTTTTAACCCTTATTTAAACACGCACACACACACACGCATACATGCACACACGCACGCACACACACATGCACGCACACACACACAAAAGATCTCCTTGTTGAACATATTAAATTATATATTGGACATCAGTTTTGTAAAGTCTGATTTCTAAATCATAATAGAACACATCTGGGGTGATTTTCTGACTCTCCTCAAATATTTGGTTTTCTTGGCAGCTGCAGGAACTCTCTGGGCAGACATACTGCTACAATAATTAATGCCAGCTTTCAGGCTTCATAATGAAAAAAAATTTCATGACAGTAACAAGAAAATGCCCCCCCCCAAATAATCACAGATTTAATGTAAAACATGAATCCACACGGCCTCTAGCCTAGAGCAGCTGAAAGACATTTGTGTGATTCATGAACAAAGAGTCATTCGATCTCTTCCATCAGACCTTTCTGCATTTCAGCCACTTTCGTTTACACCCAGCTTTGGCTGCTTCATTCATACCCTGGTTTTGTCTGTGCTGAACAGTGCTCCTGATTTCTACCACTGGTTCCAACACGGCCTTTACCTCTCTTTACTTTTAATCTCCTCCACAGTCCCTGAAGGGCATCCGGAGCCCAGCACATTGCCTGGAACAGAGTAGATGCTCAACCAAAGGCTTGGTAGACAGACTAGACAATGACTGAGAATGTAAATGAACCAAGTATCAAAAACTAAAAGACTTCCCTGATTCTAAAAGGACTTCATTTATAAAAGGAAATATGCTATTTTTTAGAAGCAAATATACAGATAATATGCCCCATACTGCATGACAGCAGGGAAATTCCTTCCCCTTGGTGCTGCAGCATCTTCACCTCTAAAATGGTCAGCAGCAGTGCCTGCTTCTGGGGGTCACTGGAGGGTTCAATTATTTACCGTTTGTAAAGTACTTCGCAGAATGACTGGAACAAAATAAATGCTCCAAGTCAAAGGAAAAGAAGTAAGGAAAAGCAAATAAACACCAAGTTCACTGTTGCTATTCTATTAATACAGAAGGGTCAATCTTGGCATAAATAGCAAATGGACTTGGAAAATTATTCACTATCCTAAAAGATGGGGAACAAATGTACATAGCTAGCTTCAAATCCTGTGCATTTGATTGGGGTATTGTATAATCTCTGGGCCTCTGTAAATTATTTATAAATGGAGATGATAACAACAGTTCCCATCTCACAGGGTTTTTGTGAAGATTAAACAATATGTATAAAGAATTTAGTAAGATGTCTGGCACACAGTTAATAATCAATACATTTTAGCTAACACTACTATGTTATTTGAGAATCTGGTAATATCATGACTAAATAGGTATTACATAATAATTTATGTTATGCACAATTTATTCATGTGTATAATACTTACAGAGCACTTACATCATATCGGGAACCTTTATTTAGAGGTCATATTCTGCAAAGTTCCACAATAGGCACAAGATACAATTTACAGCATTAACTTCATTTAAAAAAATATAAAAAGAAAAACCTTTTGAGAAATGTAGAAGAGGATACCCTGAATACTGAATACCCAACTGCTTCCAGGCCCCATAGAGGGCTTTGTACATGTGTAATCTAACTTCACCTGCACAACAGACCAACATTGATGCACAGGTGAGGACACACAGCAGTTAAGCCACTTGCCAAGTCTCACGAGTCACCCATGTCTCAGGGACAGAATTCAAACTCAGACCTATCCAGCATTATGCCCATCTCTTTCAAATTTACTGACAAGCAAAATATAAAGGTGAGTAAAGCCAAACAGTCAGAATTCATCTTCACTTTTAATAACTCTTGAAAAGACAAACTCTCATCTAAGCTCAAGTTGCTATAACAAATTACCAAAGATTCCAAAGTATTCCGAGGATTTTCTATGGGGCGGGGTATGCCTCCAGGGGAAACTGTCAAGGACCAGAGACAGTCATGGCTGTCACAACGAGGAAGGAGCTACTCGCACCTGGGGTAGAGGCCAGGGATGCGACAATGGATTTATCCAGTCAAAATATCAATAGTGCCAACGTTAAGAAACCCTGTAATCACCGGCGAAATGAAAATCTTTGACTTTACAGAGTTGTACGGTGCTTGGCGATGCTCTAAAATTCCATAGAAATAACCACTTAGTGCGCTCATTCTTCCCAGGTGTTAAGTTTATGCTTCAGCACACATTACTGCCAATGTGACCTCTTTCATCACGCCGGAGGCTAGGCCTCCTTTCATGTCAGTGGCCTTCTTCTCCACGAAGATGTGAACAAACGGACTCATAACAGTTTCAAGTTGACACAGAAGGTCCCCAATTAGCTTCTGAAAGGGCTCAGACCAGAGTAAGGAGAGTCAGCAAGGGGGTCTTTTCAGTGCCATACATTGTTGCCGTCGACATTTTTCCAGATGTAGTCCATCTTCGAACCAGCATTGTGGTCTTCTTTGCCTGTGTTTTCTGGCATAAAAAACTGTGAGACGATTTAAAATTAAATCATCCAAGGTAAAAATTGCCCTGGAAAGGTAAAGTTGAATTTGCTAAGAGCAGAAATTGCAGTCACTTGATAGATTTATTCCCTAATTTGATAGCCTCTGCCCCTTCCTTGAAAATTTCAGCTTAAGATTTATGGATCTCTTGGATAATCAGTTCTCCTGTGGGAACACGGCTTTTTGGAAAGTCATAGTCTAATGAATTTTTACTCACACCATGGAGGAAAAGATCTTGATTCCTTAAGGTCTCTAAAAACAATCTATCTTTTGAAAGCGACAAGTATATGTTGTTAAGCCAAGGCAGTAACAAGTAACTCTAACCTTTTTCTTATTAGTTTGATCTGCTATCGATTACACATGAAGGGAGCATGAATATTCATGCAAAGCACAGTGTTTGGAGTTGGGAGGAGGATGACAGCTGTAACACTTTTGACAAATTTGAAAAAAGGGTGGCACTGTTTGAGACTATACTGTCTTCTTAAGGTGTAGTAAGAAGAGGCAGGAAGAAAAAAAAGGCAGTTTATTCTATGTTATCGCCAGCAAATATGCAAACAGGAAGGCAAAAACATTTTCCTGATATGTTTGATAAAATATATACAGATTAATTTAAATCAATACTTAATTCTAAAATTACTAACATGCCCTAAAGACTTTCAAAAGCTCTAAAGATGATTTAAAGCAGAAGTTCTACAACCACAATACTAAGGATTTTGAAAGGATAAACAACCAGATCTGAAACTAATGAAAGGAGTCTTGAAGGGCTAATTTGCACATTTATTCATGGAAAGTTTTCATACTGGTACTCCAGAGTCACAGGGTCAGAAAGTGTTAACAGCTGAATCAGAGCTTCCTCTTTGCAGGAAGAATCCATTTTTTAAAAAGATTCTAACATTTAAAATAAATCATTACTTTGTTCAATTGGATGAAAAACCCCACTGTATGTTTTAAAAGCATATGTGGATTTATTTGTAAAACTTAGAAAAATTAATAAAGGATGGGTGCCAAATTGTTAACAGTGGTTCGCAAAAGACAGGAGGAGAATCTAGCCCACATGGGGCAGAAGAGAATAGAAACACTGCTTATTTTATACTTTTTAAGGTCTATGACTATGGGTGATTTTTATCTTTTCAGTATCTTTCAGTTTTTAGGTTTTAGTACTTCCAGTATTTATTTTTAAAAGTTGGGAAGGAAAACAAAATAGTGCCTGCAAACAGCATCCTAAAAAACAAATGTTGGTACATCATAAGATACTTCGTAGCACTCACTGAACACTTCTAAGTGCCAGGCACTGGGCTTAGGGCTTCATTTGATCATCTGAGCATCTGATTGTTTCATCCTCACAACTGCTTTATCTACCCTGATTAGGGAATGAAGTTGTTGTTGTTGTTGTTGTTGTTGTTGTTGTTGTTGTTGTTTTAACTAAAATGTTTGTTTCGCAGAAATAGTTTCACTAAAAGACATTATACAAATTATAGCAATTGCAGATTTTCAAAGACCAAGGATATAATGAAACTGACTTGATATTAAACTCATAGATAATTCAGTTTCATTTCATGACTGAAAAGCTGGTATAAAATCATAACAGCTTTGGGGCTAATATCGGCACTATCCCTAATAAAAACCACTACCACAACAGGAACTTACTAACGACTTTAGTCAATTCTGAATCATCTCTACCATCCTGCTCCTCTGAGGCTACAAAAATGCAGTTTAGGGAGCTGTCTTGAAGTCACAGGATTAGTGGGAGGCTGAACTATCTGACTAGAAAACCCCCCATTGCAAACATGAGACTGTTCTATAAAAATAGAGACACATGAAAAGAAAAGAAAATTCTCAGAAAGACTGGTAGCTTTTACTGTTTCATAGCACTTGAGATGGGAGGCGTTTTATATCAGTTTATCACATGTCTAGTATAGATAACCTGTAACTATCAAAATTGCTATCATAGCTGGCAGAAATTATAATTAAGAAGTTTGGTGGGTAGAATAATGGCCCCCAAATATGTCCACACCCCAATCCACAGAGTCTGTGAATATGTTACATGACAAAGGAGAATTAAGTTGCTAATTATAGTGACTTTAAAACAGTGAGAGTATCCTGGATTATCCAGGTGGGCCAAATCTAATCCCAAGGGCCCTTAAAAGAGGAGGATGAAAGCACAAGAGAAGAATCAGAGGAAGATATGGGTATGGGAGAAAGGCACAAAAAGATGCAACCCTGATGGCTTTTCAGGCAGAAGAAAGAAGCCTCTAGAAGTTGGAAAAGTCAAGGAAAACAAATTCTCCCAGAATTTCCAAAAAGGAATGCAGTCCGGCTAGACAACTTGATTTTAGCTCAGTAAAACTGCAGGACTTCTAACCTACAGAACTATAAGGTAATAAATTTTATGTTCTAAGACACTAAGTTTGTGGAAATTTGTTTCAGCAGTAAAAAGGAAACTAATACAGGAAGTAACTACTGAGTCTTTTTCTAAACCTCTTGGAACAGGGAGAATATAAACTATTTTCAAAAGGGATTACATGAATTTTTTTTAGCAAAAGAAAAAAATCGTAAGTTTGAAAGGTTTGCTTTATTATGATTATTTTTCTCAAAATATCTCCTTTTCAAAGTAACTGAAGTTTACGATTGTAGTTTAGAGTATAATTTAGATAGTTTGAAGGGGTGTTTTAGTATAGTTGATCCGTTTTGGGGTTCAGTTACCGCAATAAACAATTCCTTAATGTTTACTATGTTCCAGGTGTAAGTGTCTCATTAAGTTCTCAAAACAACCTATGAGGCAGATACTGTTATTATTGGGCCGCTAGTGAAAAGTAATTTAATGGTCATAAGCCTAAATGTAAGAGCTAAAACTAGAAAACTCAGAAAAGGAAACATAGAAGTAATTCACATGACCCTGAGTTTAGCAATAGTTTCTTGAATACAACCAAAAACATTAGCAACTAAAGAAAAAGATAAATTGGACATCAAAATCAAGCATTGTTTATACCATTATTTATAGTATAAATGATATTACCAAGAAAGTGGAAAGACAACCTGTAGAATGGGAAAAATATTTGCAAATCATGTACCTGATAAAGGTCCATTGTCCAAAACATATAAAAACTCTTACAACTCAACAATAAAAAAATAATCCAATTAAAAAATAGGACCAGAATTTTAACAGACAGTTGCTCAAAGAAGTGATCGATGAGCACATAAGATGCTCAGCGTCCGTACTCATTAGGAAAATGCACACAAAAAGCACAAGATACCTCTCCACACCCACAAGGATTGCTAAAATCAAAAAGGTACAATAATGAGTGTTGATATAATGAAATCAGAACCCTCACGGATCTGCCACTTTGGAAAACAGTCTGGGAGTTCTTCAAAAAGTTAAACACAGAGTAACCATGTGACCCAGCAATCCATTACTAGGTATATACTCAAGAGAAATGAAAACATGGCCACACAAAAACTTATACATTAATGTTCATAGCAGCATTATTCATAATAGTCAAAAAGTAGAAACTACTCAAATGTCCACCAACTGATAGAGAAATAAAATGTGGTATATCCATACAGTGGAATATTATTTTGCAATAAAAAAGAAATGAAGTAATGATATATGTTAAAACATGGATGAACCTGAAACCAAGATAAGTGAAAGTAGTCACAAAAGACCCCAGATTGTATTATTCTATTTGTATCCATTTATCCAGAGCAGGCACATTGATAGAGACAGAAAGTAAATATGTGGTTTCCTAGCACTGAGGGCAGGGGGAAGAGATTGAGCAAGAAGTGACTACTAATGAGGACAGTATTCCCTTTGGAGCGAATAAAACATTTTAAAACCTGACTGTGGCAATGATTGCACAACACTGTGAATCTATTAAAAATATTGAATTGTACATATTATGTGGAAAAATTGTATGGTATATTATTTATATCTCAATAAAACTGTTTAAAATGTGTCTTAACTTCCATACTCCATTGTATCCATGAATTACTGTATCGTTTTTACATAAGGAAGCAGATATTTGAGAAAGAATTGTAAAGCAACCACAGTCCACCACAAGAGGGCGCTTTCTTCATAGCTACAGAATGAGGAGACTAAATTACCAGGTTAATAGTTACCAATTCGATATTATTTCAAGCTTTTTTTTTTTTTTTTGAAGAGAAGGCAGGGAGAAGTGGGAGTAGGGTGGTAGTATTATTAGTGATATTTATAAAATTCTAAATACCATCATATTTAGAATAGAAATGTATTCATCCAACACATTTAAGCCAACGGTGTGACCAAATTTGGTAATAGGTTGAAAGTCATGACTTAAACAGATAGAAAAAGTGTTTAAATATCAGTAATACAGAAACTACAGATAGCATTGTATTGGGCTCATTTCTTCGCCTTCTAGTCATACAACAGATTATACAAAGTTATTTATTTAGCATAAAACTCATTAAGATAATACAAATCACTACAAGAAATGGAACATTTTATAAATACTTGATTTCTGCTCTCTATTTCCAGCCCCTGTAACAATGTCTAGTATAACTGGCACTCAATAAATATTTATTAAATGAATAAGATAATCAAAAAATGAATGCCATCCACATTTCTTAAATTTCAGAGGGAAAAATTATCTACCATGCCTTGGAGACCAGATCAAAATCCTTCCCTTCATCCATACAACAAATGAATAAAACATCACCGTCATTTTACTGAACATCTCAAACGAGTTTATAGAGACGTTCTGTGGTAGTAAATACAATTCCTTTGGCCACGGAATCCTTTATTAATATTGGCTGGTGCACCTCTCTCAGTGAGTAACCTCTGGCTTTCCTACTTAAAGTTCTTCAATCAATGTACCTCTTAATAAACCACAAGTACAGAGCATTCTGTTAGGAGAAACCAGATTCCTCTCCATCTATCTCATATTTCAAATAGTCTGACATCAGAATAATGTCTGAAGCAATAAGAATACTGGGCCTGGCCCTACTTCCTCGCCAGAAGCCATGTTTGATTTCAAAAATTCTATTAGACTCTAAACTAGGTCACAATAAAAATTAGGCATAATTTTCAGAGATGTTTTTCATTTGGTATTAACAAATAGGTGAAGGATGAGCTGTTGCAGACACAAGCGACAGTCATCTTTAAGGCACTTTGAGTTTATCAGGTACCAGAGCATTTTCACAGCAATACACTCTATAAGAAACTGGATTGCTAAATGATAAACAACTTGGAAAGTCTTTCTCTGCCATTTTTCAGTGAACAGTGTACTGTCAAAACAAAGATGTTATGTTTACCCGGTTCTAGGCAGCCCAAAACCTTTAAATAGAATGCCAAAACACGCTGTACTTGAGCAACAAGGGAACGAACCTTCAAACATCATTCATCTACATACCTAAAAATCATTCCATCTAACTATGGAGTATAGTCCCTGCCCTCTGACAGCTAACAGCCTGATAAACCAGACAGACAAATAAGTGAACCACAACAAAAGAGAGTAGCATGTCAGAGTAGGCACATGATTCTATAGGAATATAGAGCTCCTAACTTAAACCTAAGTATATAGTAATAACTACAAATAAATGTAATATAGCTGAAAGTTATGAGAAGGAATTGGCCATTGAAATAAGTAGGAAAAGCCTGTGCAAAGGCCTGGAAGCAGGAGAGCTTTGCAAATTCAAGAAACAAGAGAGTTCAGTATGGTTGAAACTGAGTATGGAACAAAAACTAACAGAGGTTAAGGAAGTAAGCACAGGCTAACCATGAAAAATGTAATAAACATTTTGATTTTTAGGAGCCAAACCTTCAAGGGCATACAAGTTTGGAGGCTACATTTCCCCCCCACCCCCATTTTCTGGACCCATCTAAATTTTCTTGAGGTCAAACCAAAAACCTTAAAAAGTAATTAACACATGCTGTCACTCAGCTGTGCCCAAGTAAGTTCACAGGAAATAACAGTGAGAAATTCTCCAAAAGCCCATTTGGGCAGGACTCATAAGTCAGATGTATGTTAAAAGCACTTTCAAGTTTTACAAAGAGTTTTCAAGTGCAGTTTGTCCTGGCAATCACATAACCATCCCACGATGCAAGTGTTCTCATCCCACCCTTACAAATAACTTTACTGAGGTTCAGAAAGGAGAAAGAACAAGCCGAGGACATGAACTCAGTAACAGGATCTAGACTCCAACCCTGGTTTGTCTTATTTCAGATTAGTAGTTCTAACTTTCTCATGAGTCCAAGAAAGTTTATGCTTACTCCAATTTCACCAAACCCAACATTAAAAATCAAGATGCAATATTTGAAATTAATAACAACAATAAGGCCTCCAGACTACAATAAAAAAAAAAAAAGAAAAACAAAAGATAAAATGCTTTGCTTGACCTTTTGATCTTACTTCCTTCTTAATTACAGCAGTTCATATAATTGGGGAAGAAAGAAGAAAAAGGACAAGGAAACACATTGAGGCGTCCTTTCAAAATATTTGCCCAAAACAGCTCTGCCTAAATTAGGCTTTTATTAACCCAGGCCCAGCAAGTTTTTAATCCAACCCCTTTGAAGTCTAGTAATAAACCTTCTTTTGACTAAAAGTTTTATTGGTTAAGCAGAAGACATGACTGTCAGACAAAAACACACCCTATTTTTCCCAAAACACATAGACTTAGAACTTGATAGGATGATGTTTTACTACTCATGTTAAATTGGCTATAAGAGTTTTAAAAATGTTAAACTTAAGCTAATAAAATGGGGAAAATGGTAGCCTGGACTCAAAGTGTCATCATTCATCAACCTAACAATCTCAGCTTCCTGTGGGAACAATTCCACAGTGGTAAGAGATTGGTGTAATAAGAGAATGTTCAAATCAACATGCTTTATAAATGCAATATATTTGCAACAGACACCCTTCACAGTGCTTGCCATCCATTTTTCCATCACCGTCAGCTTCTCCTCACTGCAAGCCCCACATGATTGGTGTAGATTCAGCCTCCAAGTGAAGGAACCCATGATCTCTCCCATCAAAGCTAAATGTCAGACACTCTCTAACAGAATTCAAAATTGAGACACTAACTCTAGGTACCTGGTTGTAACATGTTGCTGAAACATCCCATAAAGTCAGGGCTGCAATAGCCATTTTTCCACCAGGTATATGCGAAAATAGAGAAAGTTGGTATGCAAGGCAAGGAAAATGGAGTAGATATAAAAAGCAATAAAAGAAAATAACAAGGAAAGACAAAGTGGGACTCTGGTTAGAAATCTATCAACCAGGTCGAGTTCACATGAGGCTAGCCCTTTTCCCATTCTTGGGTTCTAAGAGCTGTCTTCGTGTCCTCCATAAATTATCTTTTTTTCTTCAGCTAATTTGAATAAGTTTCTTTTTGTGTTAAAACCCTCAGACTGACATTTCCACTTTGATGTAGAATTCCACCTTGAGGTATAATATTCTCAAGAAAATAGCTGGACAAACTAATACATATAGTATGTATACAAGTATGTTCACTGAAGTGTTACAATAACAAAATTGCACAGAAACTTAAATGACAAGCTACATAGGATTGGTTATGATTCATACATTCTAATACTGTTCAACAGATATTTATTTACCATTGTTGCAAGCACTGGACTCAACTGTGAACAGAACAAGGTCTGCTTCATGGAACCTACATCTGAATGATCTATGATAGACAGCAATTAAAAAGCACATTGTTAAAAAATACTAAAAGATAATATTCGAGGAGCATTAAATGGGGGAAGCTTAAAATGAGAATTTCTAAAAAGTATCAGTGACATATAATTATGTATTTTAAATATAAAAGGGAGAGTAGGAGGAGATGAAGAGAAGGAAAAAATGGGAAAGGAGAGAGAAAGAGATGGAGGATTTATCATCTTTCTCCCCATGTTAAATTAACAGTGAGGTAAACATTTTTATTGGTAGCTTATGAGTTGTGTTTACTCTCTCTGTGTTTTCCACTTCCCAAATATATATATATATATATATATATATATATATATATATAGAGAGAGAGAGAGAGAGAGAGAGAGAGAGAGAGAGAGAGAGATTGAGAGAGACTGAGATTGATTCATATCCCTGACTCCCACCGCCCTTGGTGTTTCTTTAACGTCTTTGTAATAATAGTTCAGTCTACTCTCCGACCATAATCAGCACAACTGCCTATGAGCATTTTTAGCTCCATTCCAATTATTTCAACCAGAACCTCTGAGGTGAGGCCGTGGAATTTGTATTCTGTCTCTCTCGGTGATTCTCAAGCATACCAAAAGAGGAGAACTCTTTACTCTATTTGAGTTTGAAAAACTGGTTAATCATAAGGCTAAATTCTGGCTTTAATAATTTGTTCAGGCATCCACCTAAGTGAAACAGTTTTCTTTTCTTACTAAGAAACCCCTTGAAGACTGTCTCTAGGGAAGCCAAATTTAGAAAGACAGGGGTTTTGGAAGGCAGGGCCAGGGTCTCGAAGTAGCAATCGCAGGCGGGGTTTTATCATATTCTAGAGAGCAGATACTATTTAGGCACCCTGTGGGCTTAGTTGAAGAGAAGAAGTTTGTTTAGCTGGGACAGATGGAATATGGGATTAATCTATCTGTGACCATCTTTAATAAAATTACTCAGGCCCTGGCAAGAAATAAAATAATTGATTTATAAATTGGTTAATTATACACAGTAGTAGCTAATGAAAAGAGCTCTCACCAACATAACCTTTGGTAATTAAACCAATTGCCTTCCACTGAGAAGCTGAAAATCTCAGAATGCTAGAGGTGGGACAGAACTTAGAAATCATCCAAACCTCTACCTTTGACTGACAAGAAAAACAATATTACTGAGGTATTATTCTGAGCTACACTGTTCAAAATACTTATCTGCAGTGAAAAGAGACTATGTATAGGTTAAGAGATTAAAATAGCAACTAAGCAAACTTCAAGGTGTTAGCCTAAGAATCTGGGGTGCTATCTAGACAAGAGAACAATGAAAATACTGAAGCAAATACCTAACCAACCACCAGCCTGGGTGAAGCAGCTAGAGACCTGTGTCTGTCTGGGAGGACTTCAAGGGCAGTCCGACCCCGGTTCCTCCTGTCAGTTTATCTTCTTACACTCTAAAGATGAATCTAGCCATAAAAAAGACAAAGAAAATATATTGCATGGATATATTTCTCTACCAGTACCACATAGACAAAAAAAAACACTCCATTTCCTGCTATTTCATGTTGGTCTTGTGAACACAGATGGTACTTAAAAATTTCTGCTGGCTGAGAAGTTATCCAACCTTCTCCTCAGGCAATGATGCACTTCTGTGAACCTGAAGACTCCAGTCAAATCCATTACCTTCCTTTCTCATTGGAGCAAAATGGTCACAGTATTTGGTGTATACTGCATTTCCACAAAACAAGATATGACTTGGATCCCAAGTCCTTCCCTTCATGGACAACACTCTAAGGCTAAAAGATACCAATAATAGTAGAAGATGAGATGAAAGTCGTGGCCAGAAGATCTGGAATACCCAAAAGCAACAACCAGACAAACTTCTCCGGAAGTTTCTACTTACCTCTTTCTCGGTCACCTTACATTTATTTGCAAACTGCCAAGAAACAGGGATTGCTGATTATGGAAACAAAAAATAAAGAACAATTCTTGTTAAAGCTCTTCTGAGCCAGCATCAAAGATCTAAAGATTCTAATGGTAAATTCATTTTTGAATGGCAAGGAACAATCACAGAAATTGGAGGAAGGGTTTCCAAAACAGCAAGTGTTTGGCTTCCCGTTATACAAGAACACTGATGTGGTCAATCTCAGTGGCTTGAGTCTTTCCAGATCTAACAATGTACATTCCCAGGACCAATTTTAAAAAGCGGGGGTGAGGGGGTGCACGAAAACTTGAACTGATAAAAGTAGCTGGGTCTTGAGATCAGATGCAAAGTCATAACATTCTTTAAAAAATGCCAGGTTGGTTAGATCTTAGATTCCACCAACACGACTATTAAATTTGGAGAAAAATCTTTGCAGTTGGATTACTTTGCTAAAGTAACGTCTTAAGCAAACTCGGCTGGAGAAAGGTCTACCTTATCAAGGTCTGAGGAAGATCTCTACAAATCTGGGTACTGTTGAAGAAGGGGAAACTTTCCCCCTACTCTTCTTAGTTCTCATTGGCTGGTCTAACAATTAAATTGACACAAAACAGATTAACAGAGGGGAAAAAAAGCTTATTTATATGTACGAAGGTCTACAGAAATGGGACCTAAGAAGTGACCAAAGCAGCCTGTTTATATATATATATATATATATATATATATATATATATATATATATATATATATGTATGTTTTAAACAACAACAAAAAAATTATTTGTGAAGATATAACAAAATAAAGCAGTTTTTGCTTTGAGTAGAAAATTAATGAAGAAGTAAAGAAGTTTGTTTATACAGCTTTCTCAGCTTGGAATTCCCTAACTCTGGTGATAAGGATGCATTCCATTTTTTGGGTATAAGAGGATACTTTCACATGGGTGATTTAAGTCCTGCTTTTGGAATAAAGGACAGGGAGATCAGAGTGTTCTTGATAAACAGCTTATGCTGTTTAATTCAAAATAATCAAATGTCAAAGTGGCATATTTTGGGGTGGCCTGCCTGTAGCCCATCAGTCTCCATCTCCCTGAAGGCTGCCTCCCCTTCTAAAAACTCCCCCACCCACCACTTGTCCTACACTCCAGCTTAGTAACTCCCAACTTTTCCAAATATGCAGATACATTTTAAAGTTTAGTGGATCCTAAAATGACAGTAATTTTATTTTTAATATCAATTGGTTAAGCAAATACATATAATAACCATCAAGAAATTCACTGAGTTTCTATTTTATTAACTCTCAAAGAATATGCATTAATTTAAAAATAGAGTCAATTCAAGTTTATCTGAGCTCCTACTATGTGCTAGGCATTGTTCGTAGAACTTGAGATACAAATTCTGCCCCAGAAAACTTTCTGTCCTCCTTCCCATTTTTCCCTTCCTCTCCTTCTCCTTCCCTCTCTCTCAGAATGGGTCTGAACAAAACGATTACCTCTGATAAGGGAATTCTAAATACTATTTGGTTGAGAGAAAGAGTGAAGAGGGGAAGATGGAGGCAATTTTCCCTTTGTCTTTGGGGTTTTAATTTTGACCATATGAATGCATTAATGAATTACTCATATTACTAAAAAATAAAGGGAGAGAACTAAAGCATTTGTGTGAGAAATATTTAGAAAAATAAAAAAAGTTCTTTGCAATTACTTTAAGCCCTCTTAAGAAAATGAGATACTGTGCAATCACACACTATATATTGGGATTAAAAACCAGTGGCTCTACCCATTTGTTACTATCATTGCAAATTAGTAAATGGGTGGCAATGTTCAGGCAAAGACAATCTTTCCCTTGTTCATCCCTGTAACCTCCATCAAGTACACAATGCCTGGCATATAACCAAGACTCAGCTAAGTGATTACTGAATGGCTGAGGAAAGAATGGGTAACTGAAGAACTAGTATTGAATGCCTAACCATTTTTTCTTCCTTGGTGACTTCAACACACTCTCTTAAGACTCCCCACAAAGGATCACCTCCTGTGTGTCCATGTCTTTGGTTGATATCTAACTTATCCACAGTGCAGAACACAAATTTCAACACCTAGCTGTTTCCTGTTATTGGATACACCCATGTAAACCATCATGAAGACAAAGACAGATTCAGTGCCCTCAACAGACTCTGTGTTACCTCCTTTTATCCTTTTAATAACATCTTCATCCATTTTTCGTTTATTTCTCTGTTTTCTGTGTCTTGCAACATGAAAGAGGTTTTGAATAAGACAATTGTTACATAAGCTGATTTTTTTTTTTAATTAAAGATAGCAAACATCTCTATTCTGGTAAAGTGCTATAAACAAAATAGTATGAGAAATCCAACAGTATTCTATCAGGAGATGAAAATTTAACAATAGGCTAAAATCATGCAGGTAGCACTTATTGTAAAGGGCATCATTTCTCAGCATTTTTCAGATGGCTTAGTAAAAGGAACACAGTAATGCCAGAACATTAAAACAAAGAAAAGATTTCCAGATGACATCAGTGATTGGTGTGGACAACTGATTTATATCAACCTCAACTCCGCTGGCACTTGGAACCAAATCATTTTTCTAATGGGAGGCTGTCCTGCGCACTGCAGGATATTTAACAGCATCCCTGGGCTCTGCCCATTAGATGCCAGCAGTACATCTCCCAAGTCGTGACAACTAAAAACATCTCTAGACATTTGCATTGTCCCCTGGAAGATTAAATGGCCCTTGGTTGAGAACCACTGATTTATAATAATGACACAGATGATGATGATGATGATGATGATGATGATAGTAACAAAAGCAGTAATAAGAATAAAACAGGACAATTTCCTCCTATTCGGTATTCTACATCAGATGTTGTACTGAGGACTTTATATATACTTTATTCTGTAAAACAACTCTATCAGATAGGTACTATATTTTATAGATAAAGGAACTAAGGTTCAAAAAGGTTAAATGCACTATTCAAGATGACACAGTAAGAAGTTGACCAAAGGTCCACATCTAGGTCAAACTTTTAAATCTGTACTGCCATCTCCACACAGAGAATTATGACAGTACTCTTTGAACACAGCATCAGACTATTCCAAACAGGTAAACATAGAATGTGGTACCCAAACAATACAACATGCGTAGAGGCAAAGAAGCAGGCCACCATGGGACAGGGAATTCTCGTGTGGCTTCTATTAATAGCATATGCTTCATATGTTCATGTGATTTCGAAAATCCTCAGAGTAATCTTTTGAGAGAGACACTAGTATTTCCATGTTACAGGTAAGAAAACTGTCCCTCAAGAGACTGAGTAAATTATTTGAGGTCACACAACTGGCTTTCCTGATGGAGCCAAAATTTAAAATGAGATCAAGGTGACAACTGAGCCTCAATAGCTTTGGACACAATGATTTTATAGGTTAAGGAATAATAATGATGTAAACAGCTGACAGACTATCAGCAGTAACTGACACAGGTTAAAAACTGTTGGGTCTCACTCTGTAGTGAGATCTTCATAAGACCAACAGAGCTCCAGCAGCACGCCCCAACCAACCACCTCACAGATTGGGGACTGTTCGGTCTCCTGTCACTCTGGACTTACTCAGGTCCTCTATGGGTCTTGGCTTTTTAAATCTCATTTTAAGTAGAACCAGATTGTGGGGGTGGAGGAGGTGGTGGGGTGGGGGTGGGGGGGAGTAGCGAATTCTCCTTTTACAAAAATATTAGCTTCACAGCTGAAGCTCATCTGGGACACGTGAAGTATATGAACAATGTGTCTCGTGGATAACCCAAAGCAGGAAAGGAAAGAAACAAAGGGAGATTTATGGTGGGAAAATGAGAGCAATACCCAGGGTGGGAATAATCTAAGTACAGATATTTAATCTGAGAGGAATATTTGGATATTGGGAATTCCAAAGGAGAACTGAGCCCATGATTATAGTCCAGAAAGGTCCACGGGATGTTATTAAGAAATGCATTTACATTGAAATACTTTGCTACACACACACACACACACACACACACACACACACACACACACCCCATAGTGGTATAAAAATACTATTTCAGGTTTCACATAGCACTCCCATCACAGACAGTGATGATATGCTCTAATAGCTGGGATAATTGACCACGCTGGGACCTTAAGCTTCTTTCTGGACACTTCAGCAGCTCAAATGTAGTAGATAAATTTAAATTTAAGGCCATTAAGACGCAGTAACAATTGTCACCATTTCTAAGGAGAGGTTAAATAAGTAGGTGAAAGAATTTTATATAAACCTTTACCAGGATCACAAAAATTCAGTTCTCAGACATTGTCCATTTTAAACTCCCTTGCAATATGAAAATGATAGGACTTATGCAAGTCAAAACTGGAGGCGATAAAGGCGGCACAAAAGAAACATCAGTGGGGTAGGAAAGAACAATTTAATTTAATTAGAGGTCTTTCAGAAACACTTTGTACTAGTCTTCATTTTGTTCTGCTCAATCCCACCACCCTACAGAAATAAACAACAGTAAAAGAAAAAAATTTTTTCAGTTATGATGGGAAACCAAACTCAAGTTGAAGATGGGACACTCTCATCTGCTGCCCTAGTCACATGCCCAGCCTGGATCCCAGAGGCCAGGGAAGAGGCTGCCACAGAACTGGCTCAGTTGCCCAGAGGAAAAGTGGCACCCAGTTACCGAAGTAAGGGAGAGTAAATGCAATGCACTACACATTCAGGTCAGTCTTGTCATCTACGTATAATGGTGAATATTACATAGTTCTGCTTTCTAAGCTTTCTAGAAAAGCTTAGTCAGTCTTCAAAGCTCACCTGGGTTCCTTTCTTCTCTGCTGCCCTACTACACACCCCATTTTGTATGCCTCTTCCCCAACTCTCCTCCCACTTGTCCTATGTGCATAGCTGAGTTCCCCTACACATACCCCTCTCTATCATCTATCAGTCTCCTTCAGTATCTCCTCTTTTCCCAAGTAGCCTATGATTTCATCTCCGCCAGAAACATGAGCCAGTACATGACTTCATTTGGCAAAAGTTTCTACCAGCATAATCATTTCCTGTTATGCCACACTTTAGGTAAAGTCGTTTTAACTGTAAGGCAGGGACTTTAATGGTGGAATTTTTGTGGCACTTTGGGGAAACCAAGAGGAACTATCTTCCTAATGGCCTTCAAATTGTGCCATGGAGATAGTCTGCCTCTAAAGTCTAACCAGCAGGAAGCTTCTCTCTTTTATCCAGTCTCTACCCCATACACCTAAAAGCCAATTAGAGCCAGTAATGCCTCTATCTGGACGAGTAATACCTCCAAAAGGTTATTTCAAGACAGACTGTTAAATGAAACATGAGTAATTCCATTAGACTGTTGATTAGGAACACAAGTCAGAAACTTGCTCCAGACAAGAAACGAGAAACCACAACAACTGGAAAATGAACTTCAACTTGGCTCCCTGGAGAGAATCAAATGAACTGATGGGTATTTTCCTTCTCTAATTTCTGAGGATCCAGCAAAGATTCCATCTCTGTCAGTGACGTTAAAGAGTCAATTTCAAGGAAGATGATGGCAGCCCTCTGTTGGAGCGCTAGCATTCCTCAATCAGCCAAGGGGAAACAGCCCAATCTCGACATATGGCAGGGAGCAGTAGATCTCTCCACTTCCATGAAATATGGGCAATAAAAGTTCACATTCCACCACTCTGCTCCTTACACAACATGTACACGTATACCCATACGTAAGATAACACCCAACAACGTGGTTAGTCAAGCTGCAGAATAACTCACAAATGTTATCACTGGAAGTATATATTTGCCTTCTTAAGAATTTCACTAAATATTTGCAAAGTTCTCATAGTATACGGGCTTTTTTCATGTCAACCTTGGGATTTATCTTCCAGTTTCAAAATATGCCCTATGCAATGACTTTCTCAACTCACACCTCTGAATGTGGTGACTAAACACCCCATATTTCCAGATGCTTTAGATGAAACTTCAACCTCTGGCATCCAGACCTTCTGGTGACACACACATCAGCCAGCCAGGACAATCATAGGTCTTCCTTATTTTGTGCCCTCCCTCCAGAGAAGTTAGATACTGCCTTCACTGTGACCCCACAGGTCCCTGTTTCTCTCATTCCCAGATGCATATGCTTATTGTCATATCTGTCTTGTATTCAAAAATGGACTATGAATCACACAGATTCATTAAAAAATAACAGCTCATCATCTATCAGGCCCTCATGACCCAGGAGCATTCACACCACAATATACCTTGTTCGCTACAACTTAACAATATGACTTCCCTTCCCTCCAGCTAGAAAAGTCTTTGTCCAATTCTTTTCATTCTTCCAGTCTCAATCTCGGGTGTCACCTAGTCAAAGAAGTCTTTGTCATGATCTGAAAATAGTGACATGGAAAAGAGTCCTATTCTCTCCTCAGGTCCACTGATTCTTAACTCCAGCAACCTATTTATGTCCTTTGGGGCATCTACACATCTTATTATTCTGTTTTTGTTTTTCGTTTGTGTGTTTACTCTTTCTCCCCTTTCTCCTCCATGAGACTATATAATTCAGCAGGACTCTAGGCAATCTCCTTATTACCTTGCAAATACATATCACAGCATAGGCACTTAATACATATTTGGTGAGGTAATTAATCCACTGGTTTTAAACAAAAAACTGATGAATAATGAATGAATAGCTACATACTGTCTTAGTTGACTACAGCTGTCATAATAAAAGACCATTGACCAGGTGGCTAAAACAATAGTAATTTATTTCTTATGGTTCTGAAGGCTGAGAAGTCCAAAGTCAATGTACCAACTGATTTGGTTCCTAGTGAGAGTGCTTTTCCTCACTCACAAACAGTTGCCTTCCCATTGCGTCCTCACATGGTGAAGATAGAGAGAGATCTAGTTTATCTTTCTCTTCTTATAAGGACACAAATCCTGATGAGGGGGCCCAGGCTCATGAGCTCATTTAAAGCTCATTACCTCCCAAAGGCCCCACCTCCAGATTTCATTATGTTGGGAGTTAGGGCCTCAATTGAATTCGAAGGAAACATAAAACATTTAGTCCATAACAAATATTGACGAAGAAAGAGACGCTTTTCTTCTCAATAGATAATTGATTTTTAGCTTCTGGAAACTTAACTGTAGAAAATATTCTACCACACTTAAGTATGTGTCCATATATACTTCATTATTTACCTCCATGCAGTTTCACAAAACAACCTCTGCCTCTTGACCCTTTAATATTTGTTGAGCATATACCGTTATGGTAATTTTTCCCCTCTGTCTTATCGTTCAGTCCCAACAGACAATGAAGACTACATATGCTAACATTTCCTGCCTAGAGTCTAGAGTGCTAGTGTCTAAATCCTGGGTTGCTTTTTCTTATTACATTGAACATCTTTTGGATTGTCTGCCAAGCCCAGAAGCCAACCCTCTTCTTGAGAAGCTTCCTGCCAGATATCCATGGGGAGCTCAAGGCAGCCATGTTTAGACTGAGAATGCAAGCTCCGCTTATTGGCCAAGAGCAGCCATGTGATCCACACAAGGCAAAGCAGAATCTCTTTCCAGGGAATGTAAAACTAAGAAAGAGCCAGCTAGTCAGTCTCTGTGGGTGGCTGGAACTGTAGAAGGAGCTAAGAGATATTCATGTTTTCTTCCACATGAAAGCTGCTCCACAAAGAAAGAAAAGATATGGGGGGCGGGGGGGGGGGGGTGGAGTAGAGACAAGAGGGAGAGAAAAAGTTCTGATGGCTTTTCAGGTTCAGATTCCAATCCATTCTCAAGTACGTCTTAGAACAGGGAGATAATGGCACCGATATAATGGCCCCACAATGGTGGAGTGGTTCCCAGAAGTGTACACATATATTTAAACCCAGGATTCTTCAAACTTTGTTCTGAAAAACTTAAGGAGTTGCTGATGTAGCTAAAGGTCTTCTGCAGCTTTGACAGGGGAATACCAGTGGGTGGATATCTTCCTCATTCATCCCAGACTTAATCTGTATGACATATTAAACATCTTAAAATTGTGTATAATTAAATGGTTATACTGCTTAAGAAACAAAAAATGGTTGGACACTAAGGACTATCATGCAACTGTTATAAATCATGTAATATAAAGATATATATGGACTAAAAAAGGGTGATTAGCTCCCCAAATATCTAGTAGGTTCCAGTGAAGGGTGGATCTTTAGTACCTACTAGTTACAGGCACAAATTTTCCTGACATACATGAGGGTTTTCATCCTTAATAAACTCTTAAAAATGGTGTAATCTTCTTTTAATTTTACCTGCAGGCAATAATGATAAAATCTCATTCTTAAGATTATGATGAAATTTCACTAAGATAACGCATGTAAATATTTTTACCTCAATGCCTGATACTCAAGACTCTACAATGGAAGCTCTTTTGATATATATCAGTCTAAAGCTTAGAATTTCACATTTAGCCAGTATTTATCCCTCACTTCCCATTGATGTAACATCTCAGATATCCTAGAAGACATCCATAAAACCAAGTGTTTTGTACAGTCAAAAATTGCTTTTCTCGCCTAATGGACTCCAGTCTTTGAACTGTACAAATTTTTTGGTATTTTGTTTTGTTTTGTTTTGTTTTGTTTCTGCAACTAAGGAAGCAAGCACTTTGCTTCTCAAGCAACTGCATATCCTCTTCTAACAACCCTGACAAGTCACCTTTCCCCACAACCATGAGAATACTCAAGGAACACTCAGAGCATCACGGACTGTTACGGAAGCACTGATGAAGAGAAGTATGGTGGATGTGTTTTTATGTCTTTGAGAAATGGTGATAATTCAGGTTTCATTTCTATAGTAATTTGCTTTAACCATTTTAAAACACAGATATAAAATGGTTCATTTATATAACCAGTTGCTAAGAGTCTTGGCACTTTAATAGGCAGCTTATGAAAACATGCCTTTTGGAAGAAAATACTAACATCTACAGAGGGGAAAAGAATGAATGGAGCTCATAAAATTTAACTGCATTTTAGTTTTGACTTGGGAAAGCTGCAAGATCATCCACTTGGGAAATCAATCAAAGATTCACTGATATATTGCTAAGTCCTACCTGGTACAGTTCCCAGCCAATTGCTGCCATGAGAGCCCCTTGTCTAAAGAGTTCAATGAGCCAGCAGCGAACAGCAGAATTGAAATCTGCCCCTCCTTCACAACCTCTCCATCCAGTTTCATGGAAGTCTCAATGATTCTAGGAACTAGAAGAGAAGCTTCTCTTCGAAGTTTGACAAGGCTGGGCCCACCGGTCTAGGAATAAAATGGTCTTATCTAACCCAGGACGGCCCCAGTCATTTCTCAAGAGAGAACACTTGCTAAGAGCATTCAAATTCAATCCTGCTTAGCAATTTTACCATGTTAAAGGAGAAAACAGAGCAAGCAACTTGTGGTATACACAGCAGACTCTGCAAGCCTTCCTTCACCCAAATATCTCCCCACTCAATTGACAACAGTGCTTACATATCTACCTTTATTGGCCATTAGATATAGTAAGGAGTATATTTAAAACGTCCCTGACAGAAAAGGACAAAATTCATGAAGACAAATCATGTAATATTATCTTAGCAAGAATTTTATACTATAAAATTATATCATAAAATATACTACATTTTAACCATTTTATATTATAATATATATTAATATTTATTAAGGGCTTATGTGCCAGGAACTGTCACAACTGTTTTCTATACTTTATCTTAATTAATCTTCACATGCTACAAGACGAGTACTATTATAATCTACATTTTACACATGAAGTAACAAAAGCTCAGACTGATAAAGTAACTGGCTAAAAGTCACTCAGCTGGAAAGGGGCAGAACCCAGGTTCACTTGACTCCCAAGGCTGAGCCCTTATAGGCTACTAACATACAGGCTACTGTCTCTCTCTACCTGCCCCCCACACACTCCGCCTACTACCATTCTGATTCCAACTGGCGTGAGCACATCAATTTTAAAACACCCCCAAGATGATTTTTATGTAGAGTCAAGGTTAGAAATCACCACCTGGAAGGATTTGGTGTAGAACTTAAATGTTAAGAGAAGAAGCTAAGCAACCAAATGAGGTTTTGAAAATCTCTAGAGCAGCATAGTCCCAAAAAACTTCCTTCAGCGATGAAAATATTCTATAATCTGCACTGTCGAAATGGCAGTCACTAGCTACAATGGCTAGTGTGAAAGTGTGACAGGAATAGAATTTCAAATTTTATTATATTTTTATTAATTTAAATTTCAATTCCCTCATGAGAAGAGTATTGTATTGGACATTAATCTGCTTCAGCCTCATTGGTTTGAAATGGGTGAAGAGGGATGTTGACTGTAAGCAAAGAGGCAACGCAGATGAGCTCTTACTGTTCACATCAGTTATGTGACAGAACTGATTTTCCCAAATGGACCTTTGTTAACAATTCATATGCTCTGACTAGCTAATAGGAAAAAAAAATGATCAATGCTATTGAAAATATGTCAAATGTATTCAGCCAAATATGCTCTGAGGACACAAGTCTTCAGGATCATTCTTAATTTGCTCTATATAAAGCAAGTAACAACTGCTAATCACGGCCATCATATGTATCATGTCATAATAATAATGTAAAGAAATAAAGTGAATTTAGGATATGAGAATTGTGCATCTTTATATCTTTGGCCCCTACTCCAATGTTTTAAATATATTCAATGGGTTAATTACTTAATGATAGAGCAATTATGAATACATGTATCCAATATCTTGAATATTGTAGCTAATAATACTTGTAGAATATAAGAGCTTAGACATAATTTACAGTCTAGAAAAATTACCAATACATTTCACTTTTATTTTAAAAAGAATTTTTTACATTCTTGGGTACATTACATGCCTGCGTGCCAAGCTAATCTAGTCTACAAGACTACATGTCAGTGGACTAATTCCAGAGATATGTATATTTCCTGCGTGCCAAGCTAATTTAATCTACAAGACTACATGTCAGTGGACTAATTCCAGAGATATGCATATTTCCATGAATTTTGCCATAAAATGATATGCTTTTTTAAAAGCCTCAGATTTGTTGAATTTTGTATATCAGAGACTGACATATTTCATATCTGAATTTAATTCAGAAATGCTTTGCAATAAATTACACTTAGCTAATTATACGTGTAAATTCCTCCATAATTTAAAATTATTTATTATATTCTGAATGACACTTTCAAAAAGAAAACACCATTTATGGCCCCACATGTACCTTTACCATGCAACCATCTAAAACCAAACAAGAGCTTCATCTGATAAATTAAATTCTCTAGAAATAAAAACCAAAAACATATTGATATACTTCTCATTAACTCAATAATATACTTGAAATTCTTCCCATTTCCCAAAACAAAGCCAGGTTAACCAATGAGTAGCTATTAGAAAATTGAGAGGGAGAGTGATCAATGACATGGAATATGAATCTCATGTAGTCATCAGTTGCTTTGAGGACACAACTCTTCTGTATATCATCTATCAGTGGTCTCCAACCATTTGGCACTGGGGACTGGTGCCCCTAGGACAACCTAATGCCTGATGATCTGAGGTGGAGCTGAGGCGGTGATGCTGGCGCTGGGGAGCAGCTGCAAATACAGATGAAGCTTTACTCACTGGCCCACTGCTCACCTCCTGCTGTGTGGCCCAGTTCCTAACAGGTCACGGACCAGTACCGGTCTGCAGCCCAGAGGCTGAGGACCCCTGATCTAAGTAAGAATTATTGCTTCGGCCTTGGTAAGTACCACTTTTATGACACTAAAAAAAAGGAAGATTTTGCCCGAGTTTTTAAACTAATTACAGAGCAAATGTATTAGAACAAGATACGATGGTCTGATAAAAAAGAAATGCAGATTCTAAAAGAAATTTGGACTGTGATAATGGCCTAAAACAGTCATTTCCAAAACAAGAGACCATGATAGCTCCTCATTGTTTCTTTCTAGTTACACAGTGAAAGCCAAAACACATAACACATTAATTGCAGTCAAAAAACAACTAAATGAAATTATAAGTCAGTCTCTGCCCCACTTCCTCTTTTCTAAGAATATTTTTAAGTCTTTTTTTTCCCTTAACACCATATTCTGTATTATTCAAATACTGCCCTGGTCTAGAAAATGTTGGTTAATTTATCCTCCATGGGTTCTCTTATACATTTCTCTACCAAAGAGTTCACTGTACTATTGTGTAGTTAGTTTGTAAACCTATCTCCAACATTTAATTCAACAAATATTTATTGGGGGTCCGTTTGCCAAACACCATACCAGATGTTGGAGATCTGACAATGAACTTGCTAAGTTCCATAGTCTGACGGAACAATACATAAATTAATGGCTGAATAAGGGATGATAAATGCTATAAAGGGAGTAAGTACAGGGTGCTGTCCGAACATACAGTGGGGGATCCAGGCCCAGATGTGAGAGTGAGAAACATCCTTCCAGAAGATGTGACCCAAAGTATGAATCCAAGCTGACCAACAGAAACAGCAGAGGAGCAGAGAGTAAGGAAAGTTAAGAGCATTGCTGACCCAAGAAATGGCATGTACAATAGCTTGGCAGTGGGCACAGCACTGAATGAAGACGACAACATTCAGTAAGTGAGAGGGGAGAGTAGTGAGTTCAAGATGAGGCCAGGGAATGAGCAGAGTTAACTACTGTACATCTTATTAGAACGTTCTGACTTTTACCCTGACAGCATGGTGGAACCAGCTTTGAATTTTATAGGACAATTGCTTTGGCAGCCTTAGAGAGAAGAGATTAGAGTGTGGAGGAAGTGGAAAAGCAGAAAACTCCTGCAGACTACAACCCAGAATGCTCAACACAAGATTGACAATGCTGATTCAACTTGATTCATACTGGAAAACATATCCATTTACCAATTCACTCAAATACATGTGTGTGTGTGTGTGTGTATAAATACATATAAATATATATACACACACACATATATATATCATTCTTTACTAACAATGTATATGCTCCCTAACAAGAAAACATGAAGTTTGAGCTGTTTTACAATGACTAAATTAGCTTGCCCTAAATGTTATGCATACTACTTCCTTCTCATCACCCTCACATTCACTGCCCTAGCTATTAATGAATACAGTTGCATATTGGCAAGTCAGAATTAGAGATCCCTGTACCGAGTTAACTCACTTTTTTTTATAATGTTGATCCCATCAATGTGATAGAGTCCATCCCAGTATTACAGCAATAAAAAGCAAAGCTAAGGAATTAAAGTAGCTTGGGTATCCATTCATAATTGTTGAGCAGAATTATGTATTATAAGCATATACATTCCTTCTGCACAGGTATATAACTCAAGAAGCATCACACTGGACCATTCTGGGCATCATCCAAGCTCTTTATTAATCAATTGGTTAACCTTTAAACAGACTTACCAGAATGTCCAACAATCAGTACCCAAACAGAAACAAATCTTTACTGCTATACAACCAAGTATTTCAAAGTAAAAAAAAAAAAAAAAAAAAAAAATCACCACACTTGAAGGTAGTGTTATTTACTGTAGCAGTTTTTTCTGCCTTTCAACTTGCACTGCATAAAATTACCATTTTCTGGGAGATCCTCAGAGATGAGGCCCTGGTGCTCATGCCAAAAATGGGAACAGTTTTAGACGCCTGCTCTTTAACATTGAGATTTCTCCAGGATTTTCTTGCTATTTACACCCAATCTGTGATGATCTTTAGTTATATCCCATCTTTAGTTACATCAGTGATGTCATCTTCCATGTCAAGGGGTTGTTGGTAGAAGGCGTAGAGACAGAATAGTGACCTCTTCCCTTTAAGTCAAGAGGGCTTCTTCCATGATAATTAAGAAACATCTTCATCAAGGGTCCTTAACGTTTTGGGGTCAGAAACCGATTGGGTCATGGCTCCCTAGAGTCACAAAATCGTAAATAAAATTTTTGAAGCCCATGCATGGACCCCCCCAAATACATCTAATGGGTCAGGATTTTGGGAGTTCTAAGAAACAGGAAATCTAAGTCAAACCAACTCAAGTCACCTCACCCCCAGGAACTATCATCTTATACAAATAACATAACTAATATGTTATATAATAACGGCACAACTTGAGTCAAGAGATACAGTTTGCATCATCAAGACTGTCTTTCTTTCATCTCTGTAGACTTAATTCTCAGGATCTATACAGTAGACCATGGAGTGAAGTGCTATAGGCCAACATGGTCTCAGGTTCAAGTTCAAAGGAAAGAAGACAGGACCTTTCTTACTACTATACTAACAAAACTCACAGTATTAGCTCTGTTTCTGATTAGGTCACATGCCCATCTGCAAGTCAATTACTACAGCCAAGGAGATGGGAATCTCTGCCCAACATTGTGCCACATGCCCACCCCAGAAGCTGGAGGTCAAATTAGCAGAGGAAGGGTAGTAGTGGTTCAATATAAATCCAAGAGGTTTTTGCTGGAAAACAAAGAAGTGGGTGCTGGTTATAAACTCCTGATCTACACACTGATTCTAATTAGTCTAAGCTTTTGCATTAGAATATTAGAATCATAGATATCTCAGAATATGACAATGAATATTTACTGATCTTATACTGTCTGCTAGAGCTGATCTTCATACTGAGAACGCTTCATGGCAAATACATTTTAATGGTGGACACATACCTGGCATGTGCCTTCTCTAATTCCACCATATAAAAGGTAGTAATGCACACTTGGTTCTAGAATTTTAGAGATTGAATATGAATCTTGGTTTTGGGACATTAGATGAATTATTTAAACTCTCTTCACCTCTACATTTTGACTGGTAAAACAGAACAGTTAAAACTTTATACTCCAGAATTGTTAAAATTAAACAAAAAGTACCTTTCATAATGCCTAGTTCATAATAATCAAAAAGTTACTGATTATTGTACCAATTCTTTTCCTAGGAATTTTTTAAAGAATTAATTTGTTTTAACTGAAAAAGGATTAACAGTTACTTGGCCAAGCCGCCCCAGACTACCCACCACTCCTGCAAATTTGGACTCGAAATGATTTTGAGACTCCATGCCCTGCCTGTATCCTTCTGTGATCTGGAAGGAGAGATGTAACCAACGGCCAAGGTTGCAGATGTGCAAATAGGGGGTTTTGTTTGCACATCACATCTTGATTTCTTTCCAATTTCTTGCTGGTCAAGAACTCTTTACAAGGTCCAAAGCAATATATCTTATTTGTGCACTTGCTTCAAGAGGTAAATGAATACGCCCCGCTGCATGGATGGAAAAAAAACAAGGGACCCAGCAGGTCTAGAGGCCCAAGGATAATTCTCAAACTGTGAGCTGTTAAAAAACATATGAACGGTGACAAAGACCTTAAGAAAGCTGCATATGCAAGCCAAATGGACTGTTGAAAGGATTTTGCATGAGGTTCATTATCTTCAAAAGTAAATCTGCTTTCAGCTGACCCAATCTCTCTCCACCATTAATGTATTCACAAACAAAGAAATGAAATCAATAGCCCTCCATTTCCTCCTGAAAGTGGCCACCTAAATACCTTTCACATCTAACTTAGCATTTAAAGCTTAGAGTTTTTAATCAGAAAGGTAATATTACTAGACGCCATGGGTTTTTTTTCTTGCCTATCAATAATTAAACCTCTTAGTAAGTTATAAGAGACATGGAAAAGGCCATGTTTCTTTTCCATCTTAATCTCTTCTGCTCTCAGATACCAAAATATCCATGGGAATATTAAAACACATTTTAAGATTAAGTGAACACTAAATATTTGCAGACGCTCCCTGGAAGAAGCATGACCTGCACTCCCTACCCCAGGCCACCAAACAGACATAGCAGCCAAAAGTAAGAAATCCACGAACTAAAGAAGAGAGAGTAACATCTTCAAAAAGCAAAGACACAGAAAATCCATTAATCACTTGTGAAGAGCAAACTTGTGAAGATGTTTTAAAAGATTATCTTTGAAAATTGGAGCCCAAGGTTAGTTTTAAAAAAATAAAAATAAAAGAAGTAGTAAAAAGAAAAGAGCTTGACCAATTACCAATGAAACATTTTGGCCAAAGGCAGGCACATTCTTCCCCCATATATACAGACCCCAGCTGAGAGGGTCTCTCATCAAGTTTAGAATTGGTCTAGCATTTAACCAATATTTCTCTTAAAGAACTATCCTTAAAATCAATTGTTTAAAATTTAACCTTAGCAATGGGTGCTGAAGCTGGTTCATGCTGGCTCACAAGAGTAGTATCTCTTCCCAAATGCATGTTCAGCGACCTCATATTGATACCTTGAAATTGGCCACAGTGAATATACTTACACTGCAGAAATCGGCAAGTGTTTCAAATTAGGGCTCTTTTCTCCCTGGATAACCAGTTGCTACATAATTACCTACAGACTTACTGAAGCTATATATGCCTATCAAAAACGGACTTTTTAAAAAATAAATGATGGCACAATTATACAATGGACTTCTAAAACACTTTGAAAAGTAACATAGAACTATATCTTTCTCAATGAGGAAGATATCCATAGTATTTTAAAGTTAAAATTACATACATGTATACAAATGTAGGTATTATATATATAATCTCAGTTTAGAGACAGATAGACAGACAGACACAAACAGTGACAGAGAGATAGAGAATCTGGAAAAATATATACCAAAATGGTAAATACACAATATCAATGAGTGGTAGGAATATGAGTGAGTTTTAGTTTCTTCATCTTACTTTTCTGAATTTTCCAAAGTTTTTGAAATGAATAGCTATGATTTCATAATGGATAAGGAACCACAACAAAACTTAAGTTAAAATATATTAATTTTATTACACGAACATGTGCATTTCAATATTAACATTATGAGCTACTTACATGTGAAGACAGTTGAGGTGAAAAATAGAGGGGAGTATTATTTTTTAAATGTACTGAAATGGATCAGACGTCAGACTTCTGTGCAACTTTTCAAAAGTTGTTTTTGCCTAAAAGAGCCTTCCTCTGCTTCTGGGCTAATTAAGTATGGATATTCAGTCTGATAAAACTTTTTAAAAAATTAATAGATAATTGTGAAGAACATTTTTCTTAGGGAACTTTCCTATAATTACATACACTGATCCACATCATTCAAGACTTGGTATATCTTGTGCCCAATTCAGAAGATCAGACTAACCTGAAATTTATCAGTGCAGATTTTTTTTTTTTAATTCTCTCTAATTATACTAAAGGCATTGTGTTGAGATGTCAACAGTTTTCCCATTAGGATGTTTTAACAATCTGATCCCACAAATCCTTTACTGTAGGTCTTGAAGATGGGACATATGATCAACTTCATATTTTAAATAGAGCTTTTTCACAACACCTTAGAAACATATTGCCAATGATAACGTTAGTGAGAGGAATACGATAGTCTTTATAAATAAATGAGAGAAAATTAATCCATTCTATTAGTACTGCTCTTCGGAGCATTCTCCAGTTTCATCTCGCATTACCTGACTTGTTTGAATCTGATATGAATTTGTGCCACCATCCGCCGTATCCTACTCCACAACAAGGCTTCCTATTTCTCAAGGAGATTCAACATTCTATAATCCTTGAGGGTTCATTTTCTATAATCTAGAGTAATCACCTAATTAAAACACACTTAAAATAATTATTTGCTTAATCTCATTCAAGTTTCTTAGACTTGCCTTATTTTTCATAACTTTGGCAATTTTGAAAAGTGCTGGTCAGGTATTTTGCACAATGATGCTCGATTTGGTTTGTCTGATGTTTTTCTCGTGATTAAACTAGGTTGTAAGTTTTAGGAAAAATAGCAGAAGATGCCATTCTTATCACATCATATTAGGAGTACATGCTGTCAACATGGCTCATCACTGATGATGTTGACCTTGATCATTTTGTTGTGTCTGCCAGGCTTTTCCACTGTAAAGTTGTTATTTTTCATCCTCCGTGTTCTAATCTTTGGAAGCAAGTCACTACATCCATGCCACGTTCAGAGAAAGCAAATTAAACTCTCCCTTTTTCAGGTGAAAGTATCAACCTGTAGAATTTAGAATCATCTGTAAAGATTTCTCTCTTCTTCCTCATTTATTTATTTATTCTATCATTTATTGTTATCATTACAGACTCAATGATATTTCAATTTATTCTTTAGGCAATATTCCAATATCATCCTTATTTATTTTGCTGCTATTTTCAGTCTACACAGTTTTTTGAGACATTGAGATATAGGATTTTTTCAACGGCTACATTAGAAATAGTTCATTCATCTTAAATTTATATTTTCCCAGCTTCAATGGTTGTTCCATAGGTCTTAGATTCTGAGATTTGCTATACAAATGAATGCCAGCTCCAGGGCTACCATACTGCATAAACCCAGGGGGTACTGATGACAAAAATAAAATTTTAAATAAAAATTTTCTTTATCTAGTCCCAAGAAATTCAGTGCTGGTTATAAACCTAAATCTTCACCACTACTTTTGATATTTCTCCTTTTTTTCCTTCCTTTATTCCATTCTGCTCCCTGACAAAAGGATAAAACAGCAAAATTCATGCCCAAAAGTCTGAGATTTGTCAAACTTTAGAAAGTTAATGCCAAATTGGGAGGTAAGACAGCATGTGGGAAAGAAATGGAAGAAGAAAAGAACTTCCATATATTGATTATTTCGCTATATGCCAGGCACAGTGCAAACAATATTATTATTATTTTTAAATCTCTCAATGCTCAAAAGTCTTCTCAGGAGATAATATTATCATTTGGAACTTACTCAGCAAAATGAAATAATGCCAATGTCACAGAGAGCTAATCAGTTAACTATAGAGTCAAACCACATTGTTTCAAAAGCCTTTCTCTTCTGCCTCCAGGCAACCTTCGTTCTAAACTTTGAAATGCCTTGACCTAGGATGGTTGAGTCAAGGGAGTCAAACACAGACATGTCAGGTACATCTTTACATCAAGGCTTACTCACCTACATCCTCCACGACACGCTAAATTTCTAATTCCCTAGCTATGGTACTCTTGGCATAGAGGAAGTTGCTAGGATTGCTGAGATACTTTTTACACAGATGGATAAGCTTTCTCCCATCTCATTTCAGTACTCAAAAGTACAGTTCTACTCCCATTTATGTAACCTAAGATTTCCCCATCAAATCCTTCCAATTGCTTACAATATTTTTAAAAATGAGTTATGTGTACAAATAAGCAGTATCTTTACATCTGCCATTACAATGGTGAGACTTAAATGCATGCAAAAAATTCCCTGAGCACTTCCTTCCAGATAGACCAGCAACCACTCAGTCATACAGAGTTCATGTTCAACTAGAGTTGGTATCATAATATGTTAATTAACATAGCTTCATTCTGCAGTGACAAGGGCCCATCTGCTTTCTTGGCAGCAAAGAAGAGATGGATTTTAAGTCAGCTTAAAGGAGCCCTGAGTCTGGAATGTTTCTATCTGCACGTTAAACTGAAAGTCCTTATCTAGTTCTACTTTTCACTGTTAACTCAGCATATCTTAAGAGATTTCTTCAATAGGCCAGAAAAGGACCATTTATTGATCAAGTTCTGATCCAAGCTGGATAAATATCAAGAGCCAGCATCACAGGCTAACTCTAAAGCTGAACTTCTAGAGTTAAACAAGGAGGAAGGAGAAGACCTATACCACAACAGTAAGATTTTTCACCACTGAACTAAACTAAATACTTCTTTACAGCTAGTTTCTGCATTGTTTTTGTTCCCTGGGGCTGTGCAATCTCAAATTAATGGCTGGATTTCTTTAAATGGCTCTTTTTGAGCACTTAGATGGGGGACTAGAAGGGAACAACCACTACCAATGTTGCTGTGTAGTCAGTGATTAATACACTGCTCTCCAAATCCCAAAGGGCAGAAATCTAAGCAATTAACATGGCTTCAAGTTTTAAAGTCAAATAGTGGCTAGGCTGTGGTTGGCAGAATAATGGTGTCTAAAAGATGTTCACATCCCCAGTGAACATGTACCTTACGTTGCAAAAGGACTTTGCAGATACAGTAAGGGGAATGGACCTTCAGAAGAGGAGATTATCCTCAATTATCTGGTGGGCACAACCTAGTTACATGAGTCCCTAAAAGCTGGGGACCTTCTCAAGTCATAGAGATGGGGCAGAAGAAGAAGAGATTGCAAGAGTGAAAGGGACTCAATCAGCTGCTGCTGGCTATAAAGATGGAAGAATGATGGCCATGAACTAAAGAAAACGGGTTGCCTCACGAAGTTGAGCATGGCTCTCAGTTGACAGCCAGCAAGGAAATGGGATCTCACTGCTACAATCAAATGAACAAAACTTTGCCAACAACTCAAATAAGTAAGAAAACAGCTCTTTCCCTAGAGCTCCCAGAAAGGAATACAGCCCTGCCAACACCTTAATATTAACCCAGTGAGACCCAAGTCATACTTTGAACCTCCAAAAATATAAAATAAACTTGTATTATTTCAACCCACTAAATTTGTCGTCGTTAGTTATGGCAGCAATAGGAAAGTAATGTATAGCTTAGGAAAAATGAACCCATTTCTGAACATAGTGGGCTCTACTCTTCAAAATCAAAAGGAACCAGTTACATAGTACCATACGGTTCACAGACATGCTCTAGTAAGAGAGTTGCTGCAGAACCACATTTGCAATGCCAAAAACAGCTATTGGTGTTAGACAAAGTCTCTGAGAGACCACTATCAAAGATATTAAATCATCCCAGACCATGCTGAAAGGCAAAGATAATTTGATCTGCAATTCCAATTTTTTTCAAGTATAAGGAGTATTTATAATGGGGAGATAAGAGCATGGACCCCTATATGAAATTTGTGCTTTCGGTAAGTGTGGATTGATAACATACATAATCTCCCAAATCTAGTCTGCATTCCTTCAATGCTTGTAAATGAGTTGGTGTCTTATTGATCACAATAGTATCTCATACAGGTGAAAAATTGTATTTCAGATACACATGAGAAAATTATTTATGCAGACAAAGCCTGGTACACATTTGGATGCAAAGGATCTCTCTGTGTTCTTACCACCAGCACTGCCCAGGCCCATAAGATGAGAGCCAGTGTCATGGCTGAATACACTACTACTGTCTTGGTACATACTGGGTCAGAGGAGATCTCTCTCTAGGGCATCACAGTTTTTGCAATTTTATCTTAGGGGTGAGTCTGAATTTTTAATAATCACAAATTTACTCGAGGCTATTTATGTACTGCTAAAGCCACACCTGGAAAAAATATTGTAAAAGGAATGAAAGGCATGACTATCAAAAAAACAGTCACTTAAAAAAAAAAAAAACTTGGGGTAGCTGTTGTTGGCATGGTTCAGTTTATTACCAACCCATGACTGGTTCAACCAGACTCCAGTGAAAACTCTCACGGAAAACAAAAAATAAGTTTCAAAAAAGAAAATGGATTTAATTAATTTTCTAAATGTTAAATCACAAGTAACCAATACTTGAGGAATATGCTACCACACACTTTCCTCTCAGTAGACATTTCTTCCACCAGATTCCAATAGCCAGACTTGGTATCAGACACCTTACCAATACCAACTCGACAAGGCTGATTAACTTTGTGATCAATTTCCAATATGGTTTATGATTAACAGTATTCTATTTTGCAATCCATTAAAAATTATCAGATGTGTCCATGTGACTAAACATGAAACACTCACCCAAAGCTTATCAAGGTGGCAATGCTTACAACTTAATATTAAGGGTAAGTAAAATATGAAGAGATGACAATACTTCGATTGTTTACCATGAATCCCACTTGTGACATCTGATGATATCAAATGAAAAGGTTTATATTATTAAATTGAAGTAAAATAGCACATAAAACTAGAGAGGGGGTAGCATTTGATGATTTCAGGAAGGTTATATGGTATCTTTAAAAAGTAAACATAAGCCTGGCATTTAGACTCTGCTGATAATTAGCTGTAAGTCTTTAGGTAAGTAACTGGACCTCTTTGAGCTTCTGATTTTCCCCCTCATTTGTGAAATGAAGAACAGGTCTGCATTTGAGTTTGCATTCTAAATTCATGTGGACTAGCACTGTCCCTAACGGTGACCTTTGAGTCCTGATTATGTTCCTCGCTTCTAACACCGAGCTAGAACCAGCCTGCCCCACTGCTATGACTGCTCCTCTCATTTCAAGGACAACCTTGAGCAAGTGTGGCTTCTGTGCAAGCCTCGGTTTCTCCCTTGCTAGAAGCTTCCTCTTCTAATTGTGAGGAAGAATTAGGGCAACCTGGAGAGAAATTTTTATATAACCTAAGTAGCATTACTGTTTACAAAAACTAAAACAAGTAGGAACTAAAACCCAAAACTAATGAGTTTGATTTCCTTTATCCTTTTAAGATGAGGTGGGTGAAGGAGAGAAATATAAAGCATCTCATTGTAATAAGTTCCCTTTTGAATTTGACTACTCTTCTTCCAAAAACACAAAATAGAACACTTAATTCATAAAATAGATTTGAAGATTGGCTTCTAACCCTTGACAGCTGGTATGTAACCACAATAAAGAATGCCAAGTTTTTGAACAAAAAAAAAAAAAAAAGAAAAAAAAAACAAAAAACTAAATGGCTCCTGGTCTTAAAATTTGGGCAGGAAAGCCGAAAAAAGAGCAAACCAAAATTCCACAAAGATTTTTGGCAAGACAATTTGAAGAGCACCTACTAGAGAAAACCTACAATGGGAGTTTAGATAAAATACCCATATTGAACTATATTGACTTAAAAAAAGAAAGGTGGCAAGTATTTAAAGTCTTTACTGCAGATTGAAAATTGAAAAAGGCAAATCTGAAACTTGCCACCACATGTGAGACACAAGGTTCCGCGAGGAGCACACCATCATTTTCTAATTTACATACTTTATCCACCCTTAGACTTTGTGAATGTTGAGTATTAATTGTGGAGGTCTTGCTTTCAACATTGTGCCAAAACTCTTTTGAGAGACTTCATACTGTCATTGAACAAAAGGTCCTTTACATTTTTTTTTTTGTCATCACTCCTGAGTGCCTTTCGGTCTCTGATGTTTTCCACCAAAATTCCTTTTGAAAGCACTTCTCTCTTGTGCGTTCACAGACAAATGCTTAACCGTGACTGGAAAGGGAGCAACTACACAGCCATTGGTATAAATCACACTAGAGATCCATTAACCATACATTTTATTAGCAGAATTGATGTCTGCCAAACCACTACCTACAAATACAGCTGGTTCTCTATAGTCCTCACGTCTTATAATTTGGTTAAGCCTTCAAAGATTATGTCAAGGAAGGAGCTAGGAGAGAATCTTCAAAACAATAGTGAGTCTTTCAGTGTGCTTTTAGTACATATAATAAGACTAAACACATTGAAAATGAAACCGCTAGGTATATAGAAGACCCAAAAAAATTAAAAGTTTAGAGAGAATTTTTTCAAAATCAAACTGCTAGCACTTCTCTGAATGGGTGAGCTTCCAGGCCAATCTGCTTTCCAAGTATACTCTCCCTAACTGCTCCACCTTTATCAGGTGAACAGTCACTTATTCTGTGAGACTCCTGGGTGAAGCTAGATGCTCCCTGCTGTCTGCCATAAAAGCACCCAGCTCAGAAAGTCTGTTTTATAGCTGTTCATTTTTCTGGCCCTCTCTCAGAAGACCAGAGCTTCTTATCCATTTCTATATATCCACAGCTTGGCCTACCCAGAAACACAAGTGATACTTACTATTTACTGCAATGACTATCAACCAAGCAAAGCATCTGCCTTCTATGTTACCATAGGGGTTCCTATCTACTTTGGTGGAAATGACACACCATTATAAATATTATTGAATTTTCAAGTCTGATTATTATTCACTGTAGGGGAGGCTTGAACCCTACTCACAGCTTTCTCCCAATATATGATTATGTCAAGCGAACAGATTAAATATACATTATTATTATTTTTTGTTAAAATTCTCACAAAAACTCAACGGTGATGCTTTTATCACTCCCATCCTTATGGGTGAGGTAACTAGGGCCTGGTACGGTAAATGACTTTCCCAACATCTTCCAGCAAAAAAAAAATAAATAAATGACAGAACAAAAACTAGAACCTAGGTCTGTCAAACTTCCAATACTCATGCTTTACGACCTCTCCAACTTACCCAACAGCATCTGTACAACTCAAAGGCAAAACAGAAAAACTAAATACCTTGAGGATGATCTTTCACTTAATGTGCTCTTATATGCTCAAATAACTATTTAATAGGGTGACCACTATTTGTTAATCATTTACCTATGTGCAAGTCTTTGCTATGCCATATGAAATAAAGAATATTCATTTTTAAATTCCATTTAAATTTAAAATTCACTGCCTTAGATTTTTATTTCGTCATTGCAATCAACTTTAGGCAACTAACTACATGCCGTTTTCCATAAATTAAGTGCACAGGTTTCAGATTGCTTTCGACCACATTCAACCTATTTGCTTTATGTCTCAGGATATGGTCTATCTTGGTATACTATCTGTGAGTACTTGAAAAGAACATGTATTTTACTCTTGTTGTGTGGAGTAGTCTATAAATCTTGATGGCTGATGATGTTAAGTTCTTCAGCACATTTGAAATCTCCTCTCAAATTGTTCTATCAATTGTAGAGAGGGGGGTGTTGAATTCTCCAAATATAGTTGTGGGTTTGTCTAGTTCTCCTTTCATTTCTCAGAGTTTTTGCAATATATAGTTTGGAGCTCTGTTGTTTGGTGTACAGACATTCAGAATTGCTATGTAAACTTTGTGGAATGACCCTTTCATCATTTAAAATGGCCCTCTCTCTCTGGTTGTTTTATCTGCTCTGAAGTTTACTTTACCTGATATTAATATAACCACCTTTGCTTTCTTTTAATTGTGTTTCTGTGATATAACTTTTTCCATCATTTTACATTGAACCTGCCTATGTTGTTTTATTTGAAGCAAGTTTCTTGAAGACAGGATAAGTTAGGTCATGCTTTCAGTTCACCTTGCCAGTCTCTGTCTTAAAACTGACCTCTGTACTTAGATAGACCATTTGCATTTAATGAAATTACTGTTATATTATGTTAGGGCTTAAGTCTACAATTTTAATTTTTATTTTGTTCTCTCTCTCTCTCTCTCCCTCTCTCCTGTTTCCTGCCTTCCTATGGGTAACGAACATTTTGGGGAATTCTATTTTGATATGTCTATAGTATTTTTGAGTGTATCTCTTTGGTACAATATCTATTTTATTTAACCATGGGCTTCTTATGTGCTAAATACTATGCACTTACTTTACTCACATCAAGGAAACAAGACACTACAGTCATATCATAAGGATATTTAAAAATTCACTGGTTCAGATGTGTCTGGCAGGAAAACAAAGTGTCAGAAGGGCCTCTAAGTAGCGATGACAAATGTTCCTGTAAGTTAATTTATAGCAGGTAACGAGAAAAAATTCAATTTCAACACAAAGCCAATGGATTTTCTAATTCCATGAATCTGCATTTGCTGACTTTCTTATTCTTGCCACTTTAACAAATAGAACTCATAAACATGGTAAAGGCCATTCATGGTAAGCCAATATTTGAAAATAGATGACCGTGTATAAGGAATTAATAACTCTGCAGTATTTATTTTCATTGCCAAATAATATTTGCATTAATATTACATTTTTATAGAGAAATCTAAGAACACTAAACTATTTAAATGTAAATGAGAACATTCTTATTTTACACTAAATACTTATCGGCCATTATTTGGCCGATTTAATGATTTATATCTATAATTTTGGCATCCACTGTACCGTATATAGACTCTGCTGTCCTGTGCTTGAAATCAGGATGTGGCCCTTCTGTTCAACAGCCCTGTTTCTCCTTTATTGATTACATTAAGCTTCTTGTTTATTCCTGCTTTAATTATAAATTTAATATTATGAACAATAAATGAAAGCAGAACTTAAGTTCACATCACTGTGAACAAACTGGTGCTGCCTACTCAATCTGAAGACCAAGTATCAGGACACTGTAGTTTGGTGGCTTCTGCCATGTCACTCACATCACCTCAGGTACATACTGCTCCGGTCTACCAGTTCAATTTTGCCCTAAACAAATCCTGGATTGTATGACCCAGGATAGAAGTGAAGTATAACTTAGTCCCTAGTAAGAGGTAAAAGAGAAAGCACACAACATCACAAAGTTAAAGAAAGATGATCTTTTCATTGGAAAATCTGAACATTTTGCTCCATGAATACATGAAAAATTACAATCTGGAAAGTAAACAGCTTTACTCAGTGACAGGCTAAATGGTAACAAAGAAACTAATCTCAGTCTGTATGCATAGTGCAATGCCCCTGCAGTTTTTCTAGATCCTTGAAAGGATCTTTAAAACACGCAGAGGTTGAGGACCACTGGCTTAGTGACAGGGATGATGAAGAAAGGACAAAGATAAGGAAGTTCAGGACAAAGACAGAGTCAGATATAATTCCTCATGAAGCACCTATGATGAAGCACAGAAGCCACCTCCTGCTAGAAATAATCCTAGGAAAAACGGAATTTCCAAGGCAGATGTGTGGCTCCCTGGCCATGCCGCCTCCATGCTGGGCCCTGTCTGTTCTCTCTGCAGCAGCTGACTGAAACGGCTGAACCAGGTCAACATCAGCTGCAGCTGCTGTGCTTGCTAAAGGGAAGATAGAGCACAATATTAAAAAAGGAAGAGGGAAAAAAATACAACCACCTCCCAGAGGTGGGACAGGGCTCCTGGATTTCTCCCAGCCATATCTCCACCGCCTGCACACCTGCAACATCACACCACCACAGCGTCTACCTCTCCAGTTCACCACAAAGGAATACCACAACCAGCAGGTGCCTTTGTCCTTTGCTTGCATAAAATATGCAGCCACTGCAACCAGCTGCTCACCGGAGATATAGTTAAGCTCCAGCCAAGCTCCTGCTGCTTGGTAACAGGGAGCATCTTACGTACGGTATAAAATTCAGGTATGAACGAAAAGCACCAAGTAATTCAAACTTGCCATTTTCTTTCTCTTAGGTTATACTTTTTTCTCCTTTAGGTTTACAGGAAGGTTTTTTGTCAGCATTCTAATCTATATTGGTTTACTCTGCTCATCTATTATGTCCTGTCTGATATTATCAACTTGTTCCTTAAGGGCATAACCTCAAGTCTGTGCTTTCTAGAGTTTGTCAAACTCCAACTGTTGACATTTTGAGCTGAATAGTTCTTTATTGTGATGGCTTTGCTGTATACTGTAGGATGTTTGGCAGCATCCCTGACCTCTTCCAATAGCACCACCCACCACAAGCTACCAGCTGTGACAATCAAAAATTTCTCCAGATGTTACAAAATATGCTCAAGTGGAAGGGGAAGTGAAGGTCCTCACATTTGGGGAACAAATGGTCCATACTACAACTGGCCTGAAATGAGCCAACTCCGACAGCCTGAGGGACATCAGGGGTTCATTTTAAAAACAGGATCATTATCTAGTTTGACAATATAGACACAAGGGAAGCCAATCTCAGTAATAAAATACTTAAGTAACTAAATATGTAAATATCAGTGTGAGCATTTTTATCATTCCACCTTACCACTTCCTGCTCCAGACCTACCCCCATAGAAGTATTTCACCTCAATCAAATTTTATTGCCATTTTGCTAACATCAAAACAGATGTCAGGACTGAGTTATGGAGCTGTTTCCTAGACAGCAGGAAGAAGTTGAGTTTTCTCTCCTGGGTGTCTTAAGAGAGCAAATAAACAATACCACCTTTTTGTAACACCACAATTTACACTCAAATAAGGAAGTAGAAAAGGTTATTTAATCAAGAAAACAAATTCACACTTGTTATCTCTCCTTTTCTTAGTTCTGCCTCCCTTGAATTTTAGAAATGTGTAGTTTTAACATAATTTTGTTTCCTGATGAAAGAAATATTTGGACTACAGCAAAATGCTTCTCTGTAATTCCTTCCTTCCTTCTAGCAAGCTTCACAGCCCACATGGTTCCCTAGGGCAAAATCATACTGACCAACTGCTCCTGATTGATTTCCGTATGTACCTTATTTTTCTCTGCCTACTCATGGACCATGAAATATGATACTTACAATGGGAGGTAGTAGCTTTTTTGTTAAACTGTTCTGTCTCCTCACCACAAATGAAAACTGAAACACATTTCTACCAAGGAAACTCCAACCCTCTTTTCACTTCCGTGGTAAGGTTATAAAAAGACTGTCTCTTCTGCCTTAGGTTCTCTCTCCCACTCTCTCCCAGATCTTTCTTCTTGGGAGAAGTCAGGTGCCATATTGAGTAGCTGCTATGTGGAGAAGTCCATGTGGTGAAGGACCAAGGCCTGCCAACCACAAGAGTGATCTTGAAAGGAGAGTCCCCATAGCACCGCAATCAAGCCTTAGATGAGACTGTACCCTGGTTGACAGTTCGAATGCAATTTCATCAGAAACCTTGAGCCCAAGGTACCGAGTTAAGCCATTCTCAGATTACTGACCCACAGAAACTATGCAATACAAAACGTTTACTGTTGTAAGCTGATAATATTGGAGGTAATTTGTTATACAGCAGTAGATAACTAATATTCCTTCCCACCTGGAGATCTCTATGGCCAAATTGAGATTTAGTCACCTGTCACTTAAATCACTCATTTCCAAAGAGCCTTCTGTTTCCACAGGATCCCTTCACTCCAGCTCTCCTCATTGAGTTTCTGGTGCAGAAGAAAAAAGTCATCACCATGACTTAGCTATATGGAAGGTTTTTCACACTGAAATAATTAAAATACAATGGAAGTAAGAGTATGGATCAAATTTTTCATGTTTTCAACAGTTGTCCCAGAGGAGCTCTGTAAAAGAGTTTCAGGATCAAAAATATTTTGACAAGCTCTTCGTGGGGAATACTAAGGGTTGTCAGCATATCGAAAGCCCCAAGAATCCTGCAAAGGAGCTCTGCTTTAGTACACTCTCCAAATGCACAGCTATATCCTACTAACATCCCACTGAACTAGTGAGAGTGGCATACTTTGGGGAACAGAGGTCCAGAGCAGCAGTTCTCACAGTGCAGCTGGAAAAGTAAGCGAAAACCCAATTCATGTAGGTCTTGGATCCTATTTTATAGTGTATTTTCCAATGCAGATCAAAACCTATTTTAAAAACACAAATATCAAATTTTAAATGAAGTGATACTGATTATCATTTACCAATCTACCTCTAGAGGGTATGCCAGGGGGTGCCATTAAGTCCACTTTCACTTCAGATCTCAAGGTTAGGGAGACATCAGCACTCCATGTGGCCATGTATAAATTTGCTCAACCCTTTCTTTCTTTGTTCTGCTACTCAAAATCCTTGGAAACATATAGTGAATTATTTAAGACGATGGGCCTTGGAGTAACTTTAAACTTGATTTCTGGCTTCATCACTTACTATACATGCCAATTAACCTTGCTGAGCTTCCCCATCTTTATCTGTAAAATAAGAATAAGACCTACCACATTGCATTACATGAGACAATTTATGTTAATTTGACATGATGTCTGACTCAGAGTAGGCACTCAATAAATGTCACCTATTTGGCACTGTTACTATCATCCAACTCGTCGAATATGAAATTAACCTATTTAAGTTCCTGACAGAATCCCAACGTCTCATCATGTTTCAATCACACCATTCACAACAGCACGGATTTTGTGTCCCTGCTGTGCCTTTGCACTGACAGGCTGAAGAATCCGACACTTTAACTTTGCTTTCATGTGGCACCTCTGCGTTCTTCACACGCCTGTTCCAGCCATACCTGTCTTGACTTTCTCTAGGTCCGAACTGCAGACAGTGCCATAATAACCACCTCAGTTTTAGAAGTTTCAGTCTTTTACAAAACGTAAGCTATGCTATTTTGTTTCCAATACCACCACCCCCTCCCCCCCCCACCAGTATTTTACTATTGTCTAACAGACAGATTAACCTGCGAAGCCTATAAGAGCCTTTTGTCCTTATCTAGTTCAAAGATAAAATATAGGTAGATAGCCAGGCTAACAAGGTTGAATTACGCCTTTCATAAAATTTGGGAATTAGAACTACAAAACAGTAGTAACGATGCCACACTTAGCACTGAGTGGCCAGTTGAGAACCCATAGAAATGGAATTGCTGTGTGGGCACAAGCACATATAGTAAAGGATGGAAGATTAGACAGCTATCAAATGCAGCATCTGCCAGCCCCATCCTAACACTAGCAGAAGGCAGTGGTTATGTAAAAGTATTATTTTCAAGATGCTCATGAGAACCTTTAAAGTTGACTAACGGTTGCCTGAAAATGAGTATCATTCCGGAATGCAAGCCATGAGGTAATGTGGTCTCAAGTGAATAACAGTTGGAAAGGGAAATTTTGCCCTATACCAAGGGTCCCCAATCCCGTGGCTGAGAACAGTCCATAGCCTTTTAGGAACCAGGCCACACAGCAGGAGGTGAGTGGCAAGGGATGTTTCATCTGGATTTGCAGCCGCTCCCCAGAGCTAGCATCACCAACTCAACTCCACCTCAGATCATCGGGCATTAGATTCTCTTAGGAGCACCCATCCCTGGTGCCAAAAAGGTTGGGGACCCCTGCCTTAGACTACATGGCAAATCTAGAGCAAGGTTGGGACACCGGATGCTGCTTGGCCTTTAAGCAACCGTAATAAGTTATTTAAGCCTTCACATTTCCTCGTTTGTAAAATGGGGGTCATGGTCTGGATTTTCTAAGTTATGAGAGCTAAATAATGCTCTCCCATCAATGGCACTGCAGGTCAGTGGATCCAAGATGGGGCCTCCAGCTCCATTAGAGTCCTTGTATTAATCCTAAGTAGCAACAAGCTCAAAGCACTAACATTCATGGGCTTCAACATGTTTTGAGCATTTATTCTATAAAAACACATGTGTCATGCTTTTGGCCTCATAACGACCCCTTAAAAAGTTCTGTTGTTATCATCACAACAGATAAAATAACCACAGGCCTGAGAAGTAGCTAGGAAATGGTGGAGCTAGGATTCAAATCCAAGTAGTCTGACCGCAGGGCCTAAGGTCCTAGCCATTGTACCACATTGTCTCCCTGAAGAAGCATTTAATAATATTTGTGAAAGGGAGGATGAATTGACAAATATAATTATCTGGTGTTTTCACCCTCCGGTATTTTTTTTCCCCCAAAGGAAGAAAACATCGATTTGTTCTCCTTACAGATTACAAAGAATAGCAACAGCTTACTAAAAACCAAGCACATTTGTTTATACTGATTTTAAGACAATTATTTCCCAACCAAATTTTTACTACCCTGAGGGTAGGTACTTATTTAAACACTGCCACATAATGAAATGACTGTTCGAAAAGCAACAGCTGATCACTACAGGCAATTTTTTTTTTTTGTAAATACAAAAATCCTATCAGCTAAAAGAGTGTAGCATGACAAATCACAAATCAGAGAAAGAGTCTTTGACATGAGGATTTAAAGCTCAAGAATTTCAATGTACTTAATAACATTAAATCTGAGGCAGATGGCAGAATGCCTTAAGAAATCCCAAATTGTTAAGGGTATCCCGGATGGAAATTACTTAGCTGGGATTGTATTTCTTGTCTCTGGATCAGAAAATGGCTGGCACCACCTGGTGGTTCTTTTTTCCTCCAAAATCTAAGTCCCCATGAGCCAACTAAGATCTATCTGAAAGATAGGCTTGCTTTCAAACAAACTGACCCAATATAAGAAAGCAGGCAATCCTTAATTTATAATTTATTCGTGTAATTCTAACTAAAGTATTGAACAAATTTAATTGTCATCTATATTGAGACATTCTCATCTCTAGAGCATTCCCTTAAATATAGAGGATATATCAAAATATATGAGTTTAAAATCCCCAAGACACATATCCAGCACAGTTTGAATACTCTTAAACTTAACCCACAATGGGGAACCACCTACATCATTCATTCATTCAGGATGAGGATGGAAAGATGATTTCATATAAGTTAAATGTACTTTTGATGATGCAACTACAATGAGTACTGAGCACTTCACCATTTTACAGCTGAGGACACTGAGGCTCAGTCTGAATTTAGAACTTATCCCAGAACTAGTAAGAAAAGTATGTAGCAGGCCTAAAATATAAATGTAGTGTTATCTGTTCCCATAGTCCTTACTGCTATGCCCTATATGCTTTACCTTGATGACCATGATGCTCACTAACCCTAATATATTTGCATAAAAATGGAAGAGTTCTAAGGAGTGTTTAAACCCCATTAATAAATGGCAGTTACGCTAAAATTCTTTTGCTGGCAAACCTAGTAAGTCAAAGTGCAGTTGTACTGGACACATAAAAGGTGCTCAAACATTTGCTCATTTATTAGTTTAAAGGGTCAGTTGACCTTGGGTAGCTCTGAAGTACTAAATGTTCTTCCCCTATAGAAGCACAAAAGAGAGAACAAGAGGATAAGAAATATCCAAAGGTAATGGCCAGCCTCAACAAAGAGGAAAAAGTCAAAAGAAATCCACTTTCCTTAACCATGTGTCTCTGGGTTACTGGAAGTGTGGTGAATATGAGAACTGCGTGTTATACTGAATGAAATTTCAAGTCAAAGAAAACCAAATAGGAAACACATGAGAGAGTTAAAGAGGTAGGCCAAGCGAAGTCAAGTGATCTAGAATGTTTTATATCCTGCGTTGGTTTTGGACACTCTTAATTAAGATGCTCAGATTGACTTCCTATGGACTGAGAATCCACTTCGGCACTTGTGTACATTTACTCCCTGCCATGGATCCATCATTGCTTACTTCAGCATAACACAACACTTACGGAGAGCTGACAGGCAATCTTTAATTAAAATGAATCGAAAATAACTTGAGGCACAGTTTACACAAAGAAAATGACTGCTTTTTTGGTAGCGTTAACAAACTTATGTTGTATCTACTTTTCTTTTTTGTGTGTTTTCCTTCTAGGCTGAGAGTATTTACCAAAGGCAAGAAATTGATCTTAAATTTATTAAGAGAGGGAAAATTCTGTGGGGAACAAGGGGCATGGGGTGTGGAAGAATGGCAGCAGAGTAGCTTAGTGGTTAAAAGCTTGGATGCTGGACCCAGATAGCCCTGAGTTGGAGCCCTGCCACCTGCAAACTGAAAGCTCTTGGTTGAGTTACTTAACTTTTCTTAGCTTCAGGTTCCCCAGCTTCAAACAGAAGACTTCCTGCTGTGGTAGACATCGGAGCAGCTCACCAAAGATTTCTGGCCCTCTGCTTTTGGGGACATCCAAGGGTAACACTTCCCAGCCTCCGCTTTGATAGGTGGGTGGGGCTGTGTGATTAGTTCTGGCCAATAAGTTGTATGCAGAAGTGAGGTGTGTCACTTCTAGTCCAAACACAGAACTGCAGATTTAAGACCAACCAAAGTTTCCTTTTTCCTTTTGCATGGCAACCAGTAATGTTGGGAGGTGCCCTCCCTATCAACATGAGTGACTATGATGAGCAGGCTCCCCTCCCCACCCACTAACATATTTGATGCACACATATCCTGATCTAAAAAACAAACTCTTTTTTTATTAACACTGGAATTTGGGGTGTGGTTGTTCTGTCACTGCAGACAATACGGACTGACAAAATACTTCATAAGCTGGGTGTAAGGAGTAAATGAAATAATGCTGTTAAGATGTTTGTAAGTATTCAATAAATGTCTTTTCTCTTTTTTTCCCTTTCTTTTCCTTTTTTTATTTTATTTTTTTTTTGGTAAGCATTTCTCCTAGACCGGTATAACATGGCTAGTACTCCAGGCATACACTGAAGGTATATTATTTTTCTTCAATCTTAATAGAGATAAATTTAACCAAAGTGAAACATAAATCAATAAACGTTTTCTCCTTTCCAGGTTCCACAGATGATTTGATGTTGATATTTGGGAACTATAAAATTTAACCCCAAGGAAACCAGCTCTACCTCTCTGGATTCAACTTCAAACTAGAGAATTTCTCTGCAATGCGGATGAATAAATTAGTTTATCGATTTGGTACAAAAGCATGAATATACACCTAAAATTAATTATCAGTTATGCTCTATTATGGTTGAGGACCATACCAAGTTTTTCCACAAAAAAGGTGATATTAGAAGTGAAGCAAAATATCATCAGCCAAACTCATTTGGCTACCCTGTTTCTTTATAAAAATGCTAATTTAAATTAACTACCGGGGAATGTTCTAAGATTTTGAACCAGTGCTTCGTCATGCTCTCAATTACAATAAATGTAGTCCCTTCCTACTTCCAATATGCAATGCAGGATGACCAACTAGCCCCATATTGCCTGAGACTTACCCAGTTTTAGCACTGAAAGTCCTGCAAACCTGGAAACCACTCAGTCTCAGGCAAACCAGACAGTCTAAGACTATTTCAGTTTTAAGAAAGTCTGCATCTCAGGAGCGCTGTCAACTCAGGATAAACCAGGATGGCTCGTCAACCCTATTGCAAAGACAGCCTTCAAGCATAAAATAAGTAAGACACACCTTTCTGGAGTGTAAGATACAATTGGAGGTGTGTGTGGGGGGGGGCGGGTAATATTACATCATCTCAAAGAATTTTACATTGAAACAAATATATGTAATAGGATACTATATAAACTCTGGGTGAACTTTGGGGAAAAAGAACTCAAGCAGTCAAAGTAATGTTAAGCTTTTTAACTTCTGTTTTTACAGGGGCGCATGGTGGAGAAGACTGATAAGTGAAGCTGTAGAAAAAAAGCCACAGACACAGAAACACCTAGGATATAACGTTCACCTCTCCCTAACTTGCTACATGACCTCAGACCAGTCATTTAACCTCTCTAGGCCTCGATTATGTTTCCTCTATTTTAAAACACTCCTCATTAGAAGGCATGGACTTTGCTTTGGTCACTACTGTCTGCCAGGGACCTCTGCAGTATTTTACTAAATGAGCAGCTAAATCTTTAAGCCAGGCACAAAATTAATACCATGTGAGGATAGGTAACACTATCAAAGATCGTTATGTGGAAGTGCTTTGCATATAATAATGGCTGTATTAAAGTGATTTCTATTATTTTTGCAATGCTTTTTATCATCTTACTTTCTCCCATTCAACGACTTCTGGATATTGTGTTGTTGCATTATTTGGATTTTGCTGGGTAGTAGTGATAGAGTGTGAACTTGCAAACTAAAGTCAAAGAAAATCTGTTAGGCTAAATTATACATGCAGTAAATCTCTCCTTATCCTAAGGTTCACTTTCTGCAGTTTCTGTTACGCACAGTCATGATCCAAAAACATTAAATGAAAATTTTCAGAAATAAGCAATCAAGTTTTAAATTGCATGCTGTTCTGAGTAGTGTGATGAAATCTCAAGATATCCTGCTCCATTCCAGCCAAGATTTTAATCATCCCTTTGCCCAGCATCCCTACATTCTTACAAACCCTTCCATTAGTCTCTTCGTAGCTGGCTAGGTTATCAAATCAACTGTCACATATCACAGCTCTCGTGTTCAAGTAACTCTTATTCTCCTTCACAACGGCTCCAAAGCACAAGATCAGTGATGATTGGGATGTGCCCAAGAAAGCCATAAGTACTTCCCGTGAAGTAAAAAAGCGAGTGCAATACAGGAAGATATTTTGAGAGAAACCACGTTCATATAAATTATTATACTATACTGTCATGATTGTACTATTTTATTATTGTTCTTAATCCTTTACTGTGCCTAATTTATAAGTTAAATTTTATCATAGGTATGTATATATGGGGGAAAACATAGTATATGAGGATTCAGTACTATCTGAGGTTTCAGGTTTCCACTGGAGGATCTTGGAATGTATCCCTATAGATAAAGGGGCACTACTATATTAACTTAAATGACCACATGTATTTGGAAACATTTACTAAAATACGCTGGCAGAAATCAAATATTTATACTCAGTAATATCAAACGACGTTCAATCAAAAAAGTCTGAAGAGTATACGGCCATGCCACTCTGAACAAGTCCGATCTCGTCTGATCTCGGAAGCTAAGCAGGGTTGAGCCTAGTTAGTACTTGAATGGGAGACCACCTAGGAAGACCAGGTGCTATAGGCATAAAAAATAAATTAAAAAATAACAAAATAAGGGGTTGTAAGCTGACAAGGTCCTTACAATCTGTGAGGTCAACCAAGAGTTGCCTCACCTAAAAAAAATCAAATAAATAAATAAATAAATAAATAAATAAATAAATAAATAAAAAGTCTGAAGCCATATGCAACATAAGGAGGAAGAGACTAAACAGTATGACTATGAGAGGAGGAGGAAAAGGGGAAGAATTTGAGAAAAATGTAGATGAAGGCTGAGGGGGACCAACGTTTTAGCACCCCAAATATGCCTTTTGGAATATTAATATGTTTAAGCTGTTTATTTTTCAGAAATAAAGACTCAGGAAAAATCTTTGACCTCCCCTAACTGCTGAAAAGAATTTAGTTAGTTAGAGGAATTGCTCTAGGAAAGAAGATATCACCACAGGTAACTATAGTTTAATATGAACTAGTGCTGTGATACACAGGGAGGAACCTGGGAAGGCCCATTAGATCAATGTCTTCTCTGTGTCCCACTTTAAAGACGGCCAACAAACATTTATTCACCAAGCACTTGCTTTTCTATCTCCATGTGAGTTGCCTTCTTGACCTTTGAAGTCCCAAATCACTTTTCCTTAGCTTCAGGATGGCATATAAACCTCAACTGCTCTATGTCTTCCCAGATCTCATATTCTTATGGCATCCATACATGTACATCTATAATAAATTCTGGACATTTTCTCCTGTTAATTTGTCTCATATCAATTTGATTATTAACCCAGCCAGAAGAACATAGAAAGGTAGGAGAAAAATTACTTTTTGACCCCCGCAAGGCCAAAAGCTGAGATGATATGGGGAAGTTTGTTTTTGTTTTTGTTTTTTGTGGTTGTTGTTTTTGTTTTGTTTTTTTAAGTAGAGATGCAAGAGAATAAAGTAAGTCAGGGTGGGAGGGCTCAAGAGCCCTTGGGCCCAAGGTAAGCCAGGCTAGTCTAAACACCAAGTGTTCATGGATCAATACTACCTACATCTGCCCTCTTTTTTGTCCCTAGCCTAAGAAAGAAATCTTGGCTAGGGTTATTCTTCTGATGGCTTCCATGAGGTGATACAGCACCTAGTAATAAGAACAGCATGATATCCAGGATAGGCAGTCTGGCCTTAGCCAGTATCAGTTTTGGGCTTGCCCAGAAAGGGAAGAAGAGGATAGTGGGCAAATTTTACTTTATTCCACAACATTGTGTTTAAGATAGTGGATCAAATGTGAAGCTCTAACTAATAGGTAAAAATAAACACTAGATGTGTGTACATGCACACATCCATTACTATAAAAATAAGTTAGAAGTCATGTTTGACACCCGTGTTTTAAGTAATTGGCAAAGTGCTAGAAAATATTTGTGGTTGCTACTCTGAGGCGCATGACCAGCATCCTTTTTTGATTCATAATTTAAGATTCAAAAGGGAATCTTTTGAGATTTATTACAATCTCTAGATAGCCCAACCTAACACAGATGCTGCAAATGGCTCAATGGAAACTGTAAACATTATCTTGCTTGCGTGATATAATTTCACAAGTGCAAGCTTAATGCATTGATAAGTGAGTTCCTCACAAGGTCAAGATCTTAGCTCATTTTCTATGTATACTCTGAGCTGATAAAATGTTTAACACATGTTCCATCCCTCAAATACCTCAATATCAAAAGTCTAAAACACACACCATACTTTTCTCAGCTGCTGGGAAGTTCTGATATATCAAACCTTTATTCACGTCTCTGCTCTGCCTACGTTTGTCCTTCCCCATCAACTTATTATAAAAGAAACATATGATGAATTTCTTGATCAATAAATAAACCTCAATAAACAAGAAAACAAAATCAGTTTATCTACATGAGACCATATTTTATTAAATTGTATTAAAATGCTTTGATTGATGCATTTTGTACCCAACAAACACTAAAAAAGACCTTCCTGGGGGAAAAAAAAATGATCTTCTGAATCAATAATCCTCTGAAATGCCCCTGACAAAAAGAGTTAGATTGTGTGAAAATATATTTTTTAAGCAGTCAAAAACAAAGAAACATAAACAAATGCAACACACCTTCTCTTTTCATTCAAACATTTTGCCAACCCAGTAAACTTCGTAAGTACAAAACATCTCATTTTTGAATGAATGAATGAGTGCATCTATCTCTCCACTATCAAAAAGTTCAGGAATTCCTAAGCCAGCGGTTCCACAATCACAATTTCCATATAATTTAAAGAGCCCACCAGATAAATACAACTCGCCTGAAAGGCCAGATTTAGAAGAACTGCCCTTTTGCAAAATGTGTAACTTTCAAATATAGTCATAGAAAAACTAAAAGCTAGTCTTACCAATAATACTCCCGGGAGTCCTACTTGGGGGAATTTGCATAAAACACCCTACCTGAGGGGTGCTTGGTGGAGTGGGTTTTACAAATGAGGCATCCCCTTTAAAACAAAGCTAAGCTCTGCCAACTAAATGGGTTGCTGTGTTACTGGGTTTTTCTGGTCTCACCATGATCCATAGGTCTCACACACCTCCTGGGACCACACTACTGAGAAAAGGGAAATAATCCACACAAAGCCCACAACCAAAGGAGAAGTGTGGCACCTCAGAGGTAGGAACAGCATCCTCTGATCAGGGGCTGGAGACTCAAAATATCTATGGGGATCAGAAAGGTAAGATGAATGCGTACATCTGCTGGGAATTACCCAAGAGGGGACAGTGCTGTCTGCAGCTAGAGATGAAATGGAGGGTCCCTATGACTTTGATTAAATTTAGTTTTAAATCCTAGCTCTAGGATTTAAAACTGATGAGCAACCCCTGAGGCAGCAGAAGACACTAGCCCAGACCTCACTAATGGTCGCACTTTCAGACCTCTGGCAGGCTAAAGATACCATCTTGGCTAAGTTATGTTTCAGCTCCTGAACCCTAAGGTAGAATGACCCCATGGCTAGTTTCTCATGAGACCAGACAGAGGGATGCTGGAAAAGACCTCAGAACTGTCCTCAAGACCTGAAGAAATAATTTATTATTCTTACCTCACCTCTGATCAATCAGTTCCTAGCACAAATTCAAACATCTTAACCTACAGTGTCTTTTGATTTCGTCCTATTTAATCTGAAACCTACACACCATCAGGGAGCTGGGTTTTGAGCATTAGCTTCCTGCCTCCATACTGGCCAATTCAATATTAAACTATTTTTTTTTCTTTCTATAGAAATGCCTGTTCATGCATTTCTTTGGTCAAGTGCACACAGACAGGCAGGTGCAAGGAAAAAATCTGGGTTGCTAGTAACAGAGGGTATGCCAGATCTGAAGGATAAAAATTAATAGTTAAACTCAGCTGATCAAGCAAAACCTGCCCAAATCATGAGAGTGCGAGTTCACAGCCTCTAAAACGATAACGTAACAGTGAGGTTGTGATAGGCTAAAAGGTGCCCGCCCAATACTCATTCTTTGATTCATACTTGTGGATGGAAGTCTAATTTCATGGGAGGAAACATGTTCATTTAAAAGACTGCATGTTCTACTCTCCCTTGCAGTGAGGAATAACCAATGAGGTGTTGGATGGAACTTCCAGAAATGTTCCTTAAAAGAGAACAGACAATTGTCATTTAAGCTTATCCCCTTTCTTGTTTCTTCCTGCCTTAAACTTGATTCAGGAGCTTCACGTGAGGTAAGGACAACGGCATGACCTAGGGATGGCAGAACACGAAGAAAAACTGGTGACACTATCATGCACCTTACATTCTGGGCCACATTTCCTGGACTTAGCATTTTCTGAAAGAAAAGTCCATCTTGTTTAGGTTACTATTTTAGATTTGTTGCATTATCATCCCAATATAATTCCTAACTGACACAGAGGCATAGGTGCTTCTAAGATCAATCAGAATATTGATACACATGTGAAGCACTGAGGGCACAGGCCTCCAACAGAGAGGCTTTGGAATCTTAGATAAGGTTGTGACCACTGGGTCTGCCACGTTCTAGGGAGATAGCTTGCCTTGGGCAAGCTTCTTAACCTGGCTGGCCTCTGCTTTCTCACTGGGGCCTCTGGTAGTACCTACCTCCCAGGAGAAACACACAGATTGCACTGAATGGTTTACCTGAAGTACTTATCACCCTAGCCAGCATATCAAATGTGCTTAATAAAATATGCTAATTGGAGTAGGAACCCACGTGAGTCCACAAGATGGAAAACAGCCTATCAAATATCTGCTTTGAGATCTACAGGCAAGACATTAATAGCACGGAAGAAATGCGAGGAATGCAATCAAATAAATGAAGTCAGAAGGAGGCAGAGGCACGTGTAAACTTACATGAACCAAACCCGGATAGCCATTAACCCCACTGGGTACATGAGTTTGGGGAAGGAAAAGAAGAACAAAGTTAAATCATGCATACGTAAAGTAAAATTGCTTCATTCATTCACTCCTATATATCCATTCACTCATACAACATTCACTGGAAGCTTCTCATGAGCCAAGCACCATGGCTCAGCACTGAAGACTTGATGGTGAGCGTACACTCGCGCGCGCGCGCGCGCGCACACACACACACACACACACACACACACACCCTTTGCTTCTCCAGAGCTTACTGTCTGCAGTGCAGTACAACAGAACTTCCTGGGATTACAGAACTTTCTTAGAACTTCATTGTCCTTTATGGTAGCGACATGTGGCTAAGGGCACTTGAAATATGGCTATCGTAACTGAGAGATTGAGAGGTTTTATAATTGTATTTCATTTTCATTAACTGACATTTCAAATTAAATAGCCACATGTGGTTACTGGCTACCACACTGGACAGTGCAGGTCTAGGCAGAGTATGTAGGAAGTAGCCCTCAGGCTGGGAAGAAGAAAAGGAAAAGCAAGGAGAATGGAAGGCCCCAAAGAAATGGAATGCAGGTCTTACCTCAACAACTACCTTTATACTCATAACTTTCTGTACCGATTAAATACCTCATGTGTTCAGCTTTCCCACTCGTCCCTCCCCCAACCTCATAACGTGCCCTCTCAGGTAGAAGTTAAAAATAAACGGCAGATGATAACAAACACAGCTTGTACTCCCATTCAGTAAAGTGTCTACCAGAGCACTGAGTCAACAGACTCAGGTGCCCAATCCAGTTCCGTCCAAACTGCATGCTGCCTGATGCTGTTGCCTTCCCATATATCCCTGAAAGAATGACAAGGTCACTTTCACATGAAGTGACACACAAGCTGCAGTGCTATAGAAAACAAGGAGTCCAAGAAAACACAAACAGGACTTTGCTCCTCTCCATTTTGATATATTTTGGATGAATGAGCGAAGCTGTTGATGTGCTAAACTTTCATGTCAATAGCACTTTTTCAAGAGATCAACTTGTCCTGACTATATTGATGCTTGGAGCAAAGAACAGGCAGCTGATGGGCTCAACCCCCTCAGCAAAGCTGGAATGGTTCTCTGCACTGCAGTCAGCAGCCTGAAAGAACAGCACCTTCTCTTTCCAGGAGAGTTTCAGGGCATGCTCGAGTTTATAGGATGTCTAATGGAAGGGGAACTTGAATCGCCCACAGGGCCAGACTTTCTTTTCTTGAAACAGAGTAACATATTAGAAATTGTCAATTAGTCCACCAAAACATAGAAATCACATGAAAACCAATATAACCTGACTGCCCTATTCACTTGACAAGAACTGGCAAGCCCAAACAGAGGTAATGGGGCTTAGCAGGGCTCATGGCCACTGCGTGCATGCGTGCACACACACACACACACACACACACACACACACACACACACACACACGAGGTACACCTGGCAGAAAGGCAGCTCTTATTTCTCAATGGGAAGTGACCTTTGTTCATAGGGTCACTGCTAAAGTCATGGTCAGCATCATTCATAAGAAAATAGAGCTAGTATTTATGAGGACTGGCAAGCAGTTCCCTGGAGAAAGGAAACACGAGAATACTGCATACAATCTAATAGTGTTTTAGATTTTTATGAACCATCAAAATACAAAAATGATGCCAAGTGATCTCTGATTTCAGATATGTCCTATTTTTCATACTTAACAACTCAGAAAATGATGAAATTGTGTAATTATCACCCTAAGATTGTAAATCAGAACATTTTCATAGCTATTCTCTAATTTACACCTGTTAATCTTTACACGACTCCAGCTAGAGCAGATCTCACTGCCACCGATTTCTATAGGGAAAAACACAGCAGAGGGTCCTGCCTGGTCACCGGGTCCAGAGCAGAACGGCCTTAACTTCCCAGCAGGGTCATCTGGTGTATCATACTGCAGAAAGTTGGTCGGCAAGCCCGTTGTTTTAGCTCTTTTGTCCAGTATTTCCCTCAAGAAAGATGCTGGTGACGGGGGAGGGAGGGAGGAAATAGGCCACCCCAAAATATACTTCTTTGACATAGAATTATCTTAAATTGGTTATTTTTAAGAAAGTAGACACACAAGAAGCTCCAAAAACCAGAGATACTACCTTTTTGTGAGAGACATTTACATTTATAAGAAAAAGTGTAAGGTTGTCTTCCTCTCTACACCAGGAAGAGGGGGGTGACTAACATTCTAGACACTCTCATTAAGTGGAGAAGGCTGGACTTTAATTTGCATAACCTTGTATACTGTGTTTTTCCTGGTCACCTCCCATAACTGGCCTTCCCCACCACCCCCAGCATCTTTCGTCTTTACCTAGAGATGGTATTTAAGGTGACTGCTTGGGCCAACTCAGGGAGTTACTCAGTTTTCCTGGGCATCGTCCATGTATATGGAAGTATTAAACTTGTTTGTCTTCCTCCTGTTAATCTGTCTTTTATTGGGGTGGGAGGGTTCTCAGCCAAGAACCTATAAGGGTAGAGAGAAAATTATCCTTCTTCCCCTAAAGAACCTAAAAAGCCATAAACTTGAGATGCTGCCTGTCATGAAACCTGAAAACTGCTATGCATCAGGAATCTAGGTAGGTGGCGCTATAGTCTGCCACCCACATAGATGGGACTGATACCCGAGTCCTGCTTTACTTAAACTGAATTCTTTTCAGAAGGAAAACATTGAAAACATCCTGAAGCCATTTCAAAGGAGATAAAAAGGGAAGGAGGGAGGGAACAAATTAGCCTAACTACACACATTTTGATGATTAAATAAAGATTGATGAAAAGCTAGTGTTTTCAAGTGTTAATTCTAAAATAGTAATAACTAGTACAATGTTTCATTAATGGCCTAAGCATAAATGGGATCATTACCACTAAACAAAAACTCATGACCAACAGAAGCTTCCAGATGACGTCAGAAAGGACTCATAGCTCCATGCTGACATTAAGACGTGATGATGTAATTTATGGAGCTAAGTAAGCAGTGTGATTAATAAAAATGCCCTGTCTCACATCTATAATACAAGCCAGTTGTTATGGAGTCAATACATCCATGGGTCTCTGGTGCATTCAACTAATTTTTAATCTTGTGGGTTTGTGACTCTGCTTGGCTGAGTAATGCTATTAATACATTTGAAAAACTGAACCCAGATTTTCAAAGTTTAATAAGAGGTAACCAAATCATTGCCTGTTTAAGCAAGAATCAAAAATTCATTTACCTTTAACTCTACTGCACTCTCCATCTCTCCATGGGCTATAATTATGATTATTTCTCTTTTGAAAAGAGGAAAGGGGGAGAACAATAACATTGTGGCCCTAAACCTTTTTAAAACCACCACGGGCTCTTTTCGTCTCTGCAAGAAACTCCTCATCTATGAGTACATGGAAAGAAATAATTTTCAAGAATTATTTTATGCAAATATGTAATCTCCAACTGCATCTAAATTAAAATAGTAATAAATCAAATCCTATTTTCTCATTGACTTGTATTATTATTTCACAGTTAATTCATCTTTACTTCTAAATAAGCTAACATCGAGTTTCCCTGCATCTACCAGAAATGCAATTGGAGGCTACAAACTACAGAGCAAGAAATTCCTACCATGGGCAGGAAAGGGTGAAAAGAAGGGAACCATCATATGTTGAATGCCTGCTATGTGCCAGCTGTTGCGCTGTGTGCTTTAAATATGTGATTTTATTTAGTCCTTATACCAGAATTGTAGACAAGTGAACTGACAGCCATCTTTACGAATGGAGACAAACGGTGGAGCAGGGAGGAGCTGGAAGTCACAGAGCTGGGCGGTGGGAGCGCCGGTATACCTGGCTCTGCAGCCCCCATGCTTTCCTCTCCCTCCCCTCTAACTCAATAGAGGGAAAAGTCCTATGGGGAGGTCACAGGGATCTCTGGGTACATTTCTAACAGTAGCTGTGGGGATTTACCATGGTGATGGCATCCTCAGCCAGATGCCCCGGGGAAGGGCCCTCTAGAATTGTGTTAGGAGCTTGTCCTCCCTAAGGCAGCTAGTGCCACTAAAGGGAACGCTCAGGGGAGAAAAGCAGGATGTATGTGTGGTAGACTAACAGTGAGCAATTTTTTCTCTTCTTCCATTAATGTCAGCTACTTTGAGAAGGGGACTGTCCTTCATAAATTTAAACTGGGCTTTACATGACAAACACACTGTTCAAGGAATTTCAGAGTAACAAACAATAATCATTACTTTCCCTACACTTTCTCATTACTTCCAAAATAGCATATAGAATTCAAATCAGAGGGGCACAGATTGTCCTTTAACGAAGGTCCTTATCTCAGCAGCATTTCCAAGGAGGTGAGTCAGCCACAGCACTGTGACTGTGGGGCCGGCATCACCCTCAGATTTAAGAGTTACAGAAAGAAAGCTTACCTTACTCTAGTTTTTTGGCTGTGGAGGAGGCAAGGGACCTACCTATATCCTCTTTATGCTGCTCCTGGTTTTCAAAGATTTCTCCAATGTGCTATATTCCTTATCAGAGATCACAAAGTAGAAACTTGGGGACCAAATACACCCCTAGTAAATATTTTGTTTGCCAACACAATGGCTTTTTTTTTTTTTAAGTTGAGTTAGCAGTTTCTCAGATCAGGCGTGGACTCTCTTGACACGCCACCGCCCCACAAATTCTGACCAATTCTGACTAAGCCAGGCCAGTGTTACTCTTATGGTACCTCTCTGGACCCTAAACACTGTATTTGCAAACCCAGCTTTGTATATTCAGAGAAAAAAAAAAAGACAAAACGACTCACCTCCATGAAAATCCCCACTAGAAGGAGAGTCACCTGCCAATCAGAAACATCCCTTTTGGACATTAGGTGGAGAATAAATTAATGGCTATGATGTAAAGTCAAAAAGGTTTTGAATTGTATCTGTTACCGCAGCTCATATTACCTAACATACTCAATCTGATGGAAACATTCTCTCACTGCATACAGAACAAAACCCAGCTTTCCCTGCATGGCATTCAAGGTCTCTCCTTATCTATAAGGCCCCAACTACTCTCCAAGCCAATTTCCCACCAAGAAGCCAGCAACATACAAATACTTCCCACAAGTACTGGCCATCGCCATTCCCCTCAGTTCTTGAAATCTTTGCTCTAAGAATCCCTTCTATCAGAAAGCCCCAAATCCCTTCATATTTGACAAAATTTAATCAGTCTTCAAGAATCGCTTTAAAAAAAAAAGAATCAGTTCAATTACCACCTCCTTTGAGAAACCTATGGGGAGCTGGTTGTTATGTTCTCTGGCTCCCAGAGTAGACAGAACAGACTAGGTTCACTCCTTTACTACAGGAGTACCATTTATGACATTATATACTGAATTACTTCTGTGTTTTCACACCTACTAGGTGCTTCTGGAGGACAGAGGCTAAGAGCTCTTCAATTTCACATTATCAACCTTTAACACATCAGCTGGCATGACTAGGGACTTCATAAATGTTACATGGGTAAATTAATAGATGCATAAAGGAATAGGGCACCTGCCAGCTACATTAGGTAATAAACGCAGGTGCGGCTATTTGGCCTCACAAGCCAAAAGCAAGGCCACTTCCATAGTGTAATTCCATGGCAGATTGATTTCCTTTGTCTACAGCTCAGTCTGAGATTTGCAAATCTGGATCACTGAACACAAGAGAGCCAAGTGAGAATATTAGAAAATCCAGGGAAATTCACTCCACTGCTAGATCAGGAACTCAAAGCCTCCAATCCATCTATCAAACTGGATGAAATAGGTGTAAAATCAAAAATAATGTAAATGCTCCCATTGTTAATTATACTTCACTCAATAAAGCTGGGGAAAAATCCCTCCCCAAAAATCTGTTACATAAAATATGACATAGACCTAAGTAAAATATTATACTATAAATATGGCTATTGTCTCTGTTTTCCCATCCTAATTCCACCTCCACATCTTATCCCTCAGATCACAGCTAACGTAGCATTTCCTCAGGTCGCCTCTGCTATATGCTCAAAGAGCAACTTCTTTCAGAATTGGTGTGATTCGGTATGATTATTTGATTATTATCTGTCTTTCCCACTAATAGTAAATGAAGGATGGTGGAAAGAGCTTTTCTTTTTCTTTTATTAAATAAGTTAGTGAATGAACCAATGAATGAAAATTCAACAGAATAGTGACATGAAAAAATATACTTATTACCGAAAAAAAATTAAGTCACCTAATAGCATGTTCAGCATAATCTTATTTTGTGAAGGAAAAATGTTATACTCACCTGCCAATATACACTTCTCTCGGCAAGGCTCTTTACCAAAATATCAGCAACGCACTCTTCTAGCCAATGTTAAAAGTATCTGTGTGAGGGAATCACACCTTCATTCAGAAGACTCCAGGCTCTTCTTTCTCCCTGGTACAGTCCAGAGCAGTTTCCCCCCGAGTAAATGGATGCAATGGACAACTTCTGGGAGCAGGTGAAAAATCTGGCCTCCTTCCCTGCTTTGCTCACAAACTACAAAACAGCAGCTGTGATGGAAAAGTGTGGACCGTCCAGGCTGTCACCAGCCATGGCATGATGGTGGAGCCCATGACATGTGCCAAGTGGCTAAACCAGCCACATCCGACACTGCAGAGCTAACTATATACCAGAATTGAGAAAAACAGCATTTTCTATTCCAATTTTCCAACTACAGCCAGTTCGCTATGGAGAGAAGAAGATGAAGAACGAAAGGAGCAAGGTACTCTGCCTTTACCCTGCCACTTCCTTCCAGGCTGTTTGAGAGAGAACCAGGTGGTGATTCACTGGAAGTACTTACTTACTCACCCTATCACAAAATGGAGATTTTACTGAGGCTGCAGAATAAGGGAAATCAAGAGTTTCCTAGGGAAGACTGGCAGGGATAAAGGAACGCACGCCATTATCGTAATGGCAGGCATAATCAGCTCTTCCCTTCAATACTTTAAGTGCATCTATAATTTTACCATATAGACATGCATACACAGAGGCACATGTACACACATATATACACACATAGAAAGTATATGTAATATATAGTAATGTTTACAAAAAAATCAGAAGTTAGGGAAACTGAGCCACCATAGGCTCGTGTTATTTACTCTTTGATGGTACAATTTACTCCTGGAATTTAATCAAATAAATAACCTAGGATGTGCGCCAATATGAAAATCTGTAAACATCTTGAGCATTATCTAGGTAAAGAAATTACAGTATACCAAAAAAAGGGCAAACTTTTAAAAACCACAAATGTAGCTGCTGACATCTAATAATGTTCATGTATATTATTGACAGAAAAACAAGTTTCAAAACACTATATATTGTATGATTCAAGTTTTATAATAGAAACATTTATATGTGTAGGCTAAATGTATACAATTTGTTTAAAAATATGAATATTACATAGAATATAAAAACATATAAAATATAAAACGAATGCACACTAAATGTGAAGAAAGTAGTTATAGTTGGGAGGGACTGTTGATATTGGCTGTCTTCAACTTTTTCCCTGTATTTTCAATTTTTTTCTTTAAAAATGAGATGTGCAATTTTAAAAAATGGTAGAACAATGAAAGGAAACTCAAGGAAAAAGGAAGAGAGAACTCCATGCTGGGTTATAGAAGAGCCAGTTGAGAAAAACCAGGTCATGATAGAATAACCCATGTAAGTTGGGCTCTGGACCTAAAGAACTAGAGATGCGGCATCTCGTCTACATGTACAAGACAGTGTTTCCAGTGTGGGCATTGCCCACTGCAACTTACCTACATTCCCCCTCCCCCAAGCACCTAAACTTTACTATTTTCTGAAGCTATTTTCGAAGGCTGGAGTGTTGCTACCTTCATCAAATAAACTTAAAAAGTGAACTAACTCATGGTTGCTCACCACATGCAAAAGAGGCCAGGTAATCAGCACAGAGAAGAGGGTGAGGCCTTACCCAGCAGTCAATGGTGGGGACTGGCCAACCAGCAAGATGAGCAGCTACTCAACTGCCGCTGGCTGTTGCCTGGCAGGACAAGAGCCCAACCACGGATATCCATCTTTGGATCTTCTTTAAAAGAAGCCAAAAACCCAAATGTCCGGGAAACCTCCTGATATACTAAGTGTCCATTACTATCTGAGTGTGTCCTAGGGTTACTTAACCTCTATCTGGTTTATTTCTCCAGTTTGTAAATTGGAGATAAATAAGATCTATCTCACAGGGCTGTTGTGATGTTTAAATGACTTAATCCACAGAAACTGCTTAGACAGTTACCTGGCCCAAGGTAAGTACTCAGTGTTTATCATCATCCAACCATGAGCTCCCACAGATACCCCTGAACTACTTCTGCCTGACACTCATGAGCAACCTGAGGGCAGGGCCAATGCTTCTGCTGGCTTCTTCTCCCTCCCAATGGCATAATAACTGGCATACTGTTGGTAGCAGTGTTTTCTGAATATAGGAATCAATCACAGAATAATTCCTAATGAGTTAAGGTCCATTAAGACCTTCTTGTGTTACCAGTCCAGACCCATCTAATCTCAAAGGGTGTGAGTGGCCTGCACAGGAAGCAGCCTCCTTGAAAGACTGCTCCTCACCTCAGCCATAACAACCTCTGCCCTTTACTTGTATTTTCCTAATTCCCCTCTAGGTCGGAAACTCAGGACATGGCAAGTCTGGAGAGGATGGGAACAGATGGCAGTCCCGGGGGTGACTCCTTATAACTGCTGACCTATCAGGAATCCACAAGCCACTACTCCCTGCCCTGTCATTTGTTTACACGTCCACCTACTGAGAAAAACCCCCACGAGTTCTTTTGGTCCATATGCTTTTCGGGAAAGTTGGCCCTGTGTTGAGAATAGGAAGTGAAAAGTGCCAGTACCTTCCTACCACAGGCCTCTCACCTGGCCTCAGCTCAGGAGATTTTGTGAGACTAATTGTTATCTCAGCCATCTTGCCAGTGAGTAAATCCTCAAATGATCCTGCAGATGAGGGTAGAGAACAATGATCACTGTTGTGACATATGTCAGACACTACACTAAATGCTGTCAACCATCCTTACATCAGCATTATAACAACCCTTTGAGGCAAGTATTAATATTCCCATTTTACAGAGGAAGAAAGCAAATCTCGAAGAGGTAAAGGAAATCACCAAACCTAAAATGGCAGAGCTCAGATTCAAAAGGTAGTTTGACTCTGAAGACAAGGCCCTTAATCACTTCTCTTAATCTCCCAAAGAGATTTTCAGCACTCTGGGAGAATGTCTCAGAATCTCCGTGTGTCTGTCACATGGCCTCCCACATACCATATGCTCAGCACATCTCTCTGGGAGAGTGCTCACTGACATCCAGTCTTTCCTCCTCTGAACTCCATTGGAAATGTGCACTATTCCCTGGAGCACCTAATTATTTCCAGGGGCTGAGTCCCTCGAAAAATTATAAGGCATTAAGGGTATGGATGACAGGATGGACCATTCCTCTATTACGCAGCACAACAAAGACTTGACAAATAAGTTTTTAAATCTTTTATCTAGACTGTAGGACAGAGTGGTCTTTTTTAATATTTCACATATTTTACAGAAATCACTTCCACATGAAGTCCACCCAGACTATTCCATTTAATACTAAAATCTGCTAAACTCTGGGCATTTTTAGTCCTCTGACTCTGCTCTACTTTTTCTTTATTTCATAGCCCTTACCAACTTCCAATATTCTTCATAATTTGCTAATTAATGTTTATAGTTTATCATCTGTCCTACCTACCTGCCCACCTCCACTAGAATGTACACTACCGGAGGGCAACACTGTTTTTGAACTGATGCACCCCAAGTACTGACAAGAGTCTAGCACATGGTAGGCATGCCATACATATTTCTGATTGAACTAAATTGAAATGAAGATTCTCACTGCAGGTGAGAGACAAGTGAAGTGCATGTGGTACAATGCCTGGCACAGAGTTAGCATTCAATACCTCTTCTCTATTCTGTCTGTAACCCAGAAAATGAAATCTGCATAGTAGTCTGCACCTGGCTTCATAGACTGAGCCATTGATTGCTACCCTTACCATGGATCAAGCTGTTTCTGAGAATGAGAAAGCTATTCTTTATTAAATGCAATTCCTGTTAGAAGAAGCTATTCTACTAAGGATGCTGAGCATTTATTTCTTCCATAGACAGGAGCCTATAATGTTGACAAATGTCCGTAATGATCAGCAACCAAATATGGAAAGGGTAGAGACTGGACTTAATTTAATAGGCTGTCTAAGAGCTGGGATACAATCTTTTTTTAATTCCCATGGCCCAGGGTCAATTCAGTACTAGAGTAGCAGGCCTGGATCTCAATGACTATTCGGTTTCATTCTAAATGAATGAGGAGGGTTATCCAAATGATAGAAAAATAATCTTTGTAGCAATTAGCTATTCACATCTGACCTCCCCACAAGACCTTGATCTCCCAGGGGGTAAGGTCAGTGTCTTACTGCATATCTTTGTATCCCCTGGCCCCAGCACAATGGCTAGTAGCAACTCACTGAAATGAGGATGAGAGGTGGGAAAAGATGAGGGGAGGAAAGAGGGAAGGGAACCAGAAAAGACAGTTCTTAATGGTGTGAAGGAGGGTGGAAGGGAGACAGGAAAGAGTGGAGAGAAAAATAGGACTGTGTGCATAATGAAGACTACCATTTCAGGAAAAAAGATTTTTTAATGAAATGAAAGCAAACTATGGTTTTTATGCTTTGATACATTCCTAGAGGTGTGAAGAGAATCAACCTAATAACACTAGATGCCTGAGGTGGGACTGAAGAAGCGTTGAGATTGGCCAGAGTGGGGCAGGGGGGTGGGGAGGATATGTTAACTTTTTTGTTACACAGTTCTATACTGTTTGACTTGCTCTGGTATTGGAATTATGTGACTGTAGTACAGCCATCCAAGAGATCAGCACCGAGAAAAGAGAACTGGGGAACTTCTGAGGGAAAAAAGGAGAAAAGTAATTATGGAATACTTCCCAGGAGGCAAGTATTAGATCTTAGGGAGCAAAGCGGTCTGCAGCCAAACAGTAGTGTGAAGCCGTACAGCCCAAAACATGGCAGACAGACTGAGGTGAAGGGGAAGGAACAGGAAGGGCACTTTTACCTAGGACCAGACTCAGGATCAGACTTCAGGAAAGAGCAAGTAGAGGACGTAAAGCAGAAGAGGCAGAGTGGGAGGTGGGGGAGAGTTGAGTGGAGACCTGGACTATTTAGCATTACCTTGATGTAAAGTTTTCTAGTGAATGCTGGGAAAGAAACTCAAAACTTTACCCTGGAAATAGGGTTAAATATCATGGAAAAAGATTTACCAACTTTCCTTTCTCCTTCATCCCAGCAGTCATTGTTCCTTCTTGGACTACTCCAGAAAACCGTGGATGAACTACTTGTTGGTAATTTGTCCTGCCTGTCTCAACAATAGTTCTCCACTTCGTGTATACAAGTAAGGACATTCTCTTTCATGTCAGTCTGCCTCCCACAGTCTCTGCAATCAAAACATTGGTGTCAACCTATCAGAGTTCTCGCTCTGCTAACTTACCAGCTGTGTGACCTGAGGGCATGTTACCAAACCTCTAAGACCTTCAGCTTACTTACTGGTAAAATTGGGAAAATTAAGAGTACAGTACATAACTCATAGACTTGTATTAAAGATTAAATTAGATAATTACATTAGTGTAGTGGCTAGCACATAGGAAGGTCTCAATAAATACAAGCTATGACTTTTAGGCAATGCTTCATATACTACTCACAGTCACCCTATAATACAACTTCTTATTATTAGTTCCACATTACAGGTGACAAAAATGTGCCTCAGAAGTGAAGTAAGTGTCTTGAGGTTAAATAACTAGTAAATAGCAGAGCTAGAATTTAAATCCAGATGGAAAACTTGTGTTCCCAACTCATAATTATACTGTCTTCAAGACATTCTCTCTACTTTCTTCCTGTAATATTACCCATTTAATATTTTCACATTTGCTATTTTCCTTTAATACTACCACATTCCTCTATCCCTTTCTACCTCTACCAAATTCTCTTCCTCTTTTTTAACCCTGACCTATTCATACCTGAGGCCACAAAGTCTAAGCCAGAGCTTAGAGAGAGATGTAAACAGAGACAAGGATCAAAAATTAGAATTCATTTAGCAATGTCTTCTAAATCCAAATGCATACCTACCATCCCACCCAGCTCTTCCACACCTGTGCAATATATAAAAGAAATGAGTGCTTGTGTCTACCGAAATACCTATACAAAAATAAATGCAGAATTTTAATTGAAAATAGCCCCAAAACTACAAGCTACCCAGATTCCTATGGCTAGAAGAATGAATAAATATATTATGGTATAGTGTGTTCATACAGTAGAATATAACACTGTACGATGTAATCTAAAAGCAATAATAAATGAACTAGATAGGCACAACAAAATAGATACGTCTCATAAATGTTATATTGAATAAGTTAAGCCAGGCATAAAAGAACACATATACTGTTTTTGTTTATTTCAATTTCGAGGGCAGGCAAAATAAATGTTTAGTAAACAGAAGCAAAACAGAAGTGACCTCCTTGAAAAGGGAGCTTTCAGTAGGAAGAGACACAAGAGAAACTTCAGGGGTGCTTGCAGTGCTCTGTACTTTGATCTGGGTGGTGGCAACAGAAGAATACACAGGTTAAAAGGTCACCAAGCTGTATTTAACATTAGTACTTTACATGCTTTATGTATTCTAGCCTTCGACTAAAAAAGGACAAAAGAAATAAAAATATCTACATCCATTTCACTGCAGAGGTCTCCAGGGTTCTGGGGTAACAGCCAACATGGCGGACTTTGGTGCTGTCCACAGGCCAAGTGCTGACTTGTGCCTTGGCTAAGACCTCAGACAACCTTGTATGCGGGAATGGGAACAGTGTAGATCAGGACACATCCAATGGAGTCACAATTGCATCTGCTGCCCTCTGCATCTTTCAGCCCCACAGCAAACTGTCAGACCTGCAGAGGTCTGCAGCAAAAGCTAAAGCACAGCTCATCCACAGCTGCGCTGCTTGTGCTGATTCTACATTATGTTCTTTCAGTAATCCTCAAGATTAATTCTTAATTCATATTTTCTGGCACATTTGATGTTTTTTAGTTGTCACATTATGATACTTTGTTCTCTTTCTTCCCCTCATTTGACTCTCTGATCTGGAATGCATCCCCTGAAGGTGTCTATTCTCTCTGGTCACAAGGCTTTCACACAATGGAGCTTATTGGGACCCATTCATTATCAGGCACATTATTATATTAGTTGCCACATTTTGAGGGAGAAGAAGATAGAGTGACAGTGTGTCCAAATCCCTGGCAGATTTGATTTTTGACAAGGGTCCCAAGACAATTTAATGAGAAAAGAACAGTCTTTTCAACAAATGAAACCGGGACAATATCCTATCTGCATGCAAACAAATGAAGTTGGGACCCTTTCCTCACACCATACACAAAAATTAGCTCAAAATGGATCACAGACCTAAATATAAGACCTAAAACTATAAAACTCTTAGAAGATATAGGAGTAAATCCTCATGACTGTGAGTTAGGCAAAGTCTTCTTAGATATGAATTAAAAGCACAAATACTAAAAGAAAAAAAATAGATAAAACAGTTTTGTGCAAATGAAAAGATGCCCAACAGAACAGGGGGAAAATATTTGCAAACCATACAATCAATAAGGGATTTGTGTCCATAACATAAAAATAATTACGCAACTAAATAATATAAATTATACAATTTAAAAATGGAGAAAGCATCTGAATAAATACTTCTCCAAAGAAGATACACAATGGCCAATAAGCACAGGAAAAAGTGCTCAATATCATTAGCCAACAGGGAAATACAAGCAAAAACCACAATGAGATACCACTTCATACACTTGAAATTTGTATACTTCATACACTTGATTTAATAACATGTGTTGGTGATGACGTAAAGAAATTCAGTCCGTCATACATTGCTGGTGGGAATGCAAAACAGTGCAGCTGCTTTGGAAAACAGTTTCTCAAAAAGGTAACCATAGAGTTTTCATGCAAGCCAGCAATTCCACACTCAGGTATATTCTCAAGAGAAATAAAAACATATATCTATGTATATGAATATTCATAGGAGCCCAAAACTGGAAATAACCAACATATCCATCAACTGATGAATGAACAATATGTATATCTATACGATGGAGAATTTAGTCATAAAAATGAAGTATTGATACATGCTATGACATAGATGAATCTTGCAAGAGTGTTAAGTAAAAGAAACTAGTCACGAAAGACCACATATTGTAGGTTCTATTTATATGGAATATCCAGAACAGTCAAATCCACTGAGAAAGGAAGTAGATTAGTAGTGGACTAGGGATGGGGGTTAGGAGAATGAGAGCAAAGGGATACAGGCTTTTTCTTTGAGATGATAAAATGTACTTAAGTTAGATTTTAGAGATGGCTGCATAACTTTGTGAATATACTAAAACTACTGAATTTTAAACCTGAAATGAGTGAATTGTATGGTTTTGAATTACGTCGCAATGCAATTGTTCTCTATTTTTTAAAAGAAATTAGCAAAGGAGAAAAGGAATGGCTATGACATTTTGAAAAATAAAAACAGAATATCCTGTAGGCTACTGAGGCCACATAAGGAAATGGAAAGAACACATGACTGTGCCTAACGTGAGAGGGGCAGAGATCGAGTTCTGCTCCACCTCGCTGGCCCAGACTCGCTCGGTGACCTTGGTAAAGACAGATCTCTCCTCTGAGTCTCATTGAAAAACGTCATAATTCTCTCCCAGCTCTAATATTTCCTGATTCTCAAAGATGCATTGCAGATTAGTTATCTTAGTATAACATGATGAAGAGTAGAAATAATAAAGAAGAAAAATCGTAACTAATACTGATCGAGCACTACTTCATGCTACTTGCCTTACATTTATGCATTAGCTCATTCAATTCTCACAATAACTTCTTGAGTCAGATAATATTATCCCCATAGTTCAGATGAGAAACTGTCCTGAGAAGGATTGAGACCCTTTGTCCATCAAGGATATTATGAAGGGAAATTCCAGGATGACAACTGTGGAATAGACACAGAAAGGGCCCAGTCCAGATTAGAGCAGGAAGATAAGAAACAACATGAGAGAAGAGTCCAAGAAATTTTTTTTTTTTAAGAAATGATGGATTCTGTGATTGGTTTGGCTATGTGGGGAGCATTTTGAAGTTTTGCTGCAGAGAAGAAAATAGGCAACAGAAAAAGCTAAGCATTTATTAGTGTCATAAAAAGCAATGTAATTTTAGTATACTATATGACTGTGAATGTTTATCCCAAAATGCTAATAATGATATATAGATATTAGGAGGATAGAGGAAGAAAAGTATGAGTTCTAGGTGGAATGAGAAAATGAATTCTCAATTTCTTACTAGGGATAATACTAGATAATACCTACCTTTGAAACTGCAAGTAATAGAAATGCCAACATAAGGTTTGTAGATATGGAGAGAAATATCAGACAAAAAAGCTTAGAGTTAAAGATGGTATCCATTGAAGGGTGGGGAGGGATGATGTTAGGAACTCATACTTTTTATTATAAAAAGTACTTTTTGGGCTTCTTATAATTATGTGTATTATTTTGATTTTTTAATAAAGTTAAAACAAAATAAAAAACTGAGATTAAAATTCAGGTCCGAGCCCAAAATCGATGCCATCAACCTACTCTGTGGCCTAACCTATGGGACCTTCATCCCTAAAGGATTTATGTAAAATGCTCTTGGAGATGTCTTAGAAAACATTTTTAAACAAATTAAGTCACTTTTAACATAATCACCAATATGAGTTAATTCATTTCACAGAAGAGATGAAAACCTACACAGCTCAATTCTCCCTCTTTCTCTCTCCCAACACTCAACTGGCATGAGTAACACAAGTAATTAAGGCAGAGCCATAAACACTGGCAGCTGCCCTATAACTATGAGCAGCTCTCAAAAGCCCTCAGATATTTTGATGTGTTTTTCTCCACTTCCACCCATGGGACGGGTTCCCTAGAGATGACCTCAGCTTGCATCCAGCTACAGGGTGTAGGCCTCATCCTTGCAGAAAGTGTTGCAGCTCTCAGGTACAGATTCAGTAAGGGGAGAAGATGGGGAAATGTTTTCCCAGCAAAACAGTCACCCAGATTTTTCAAAACTGTGGATCAGAAGCTTTCTGGTCATCAGAAAAGAATCTGATCACCTACAAATACAGAATACCCCATAACAAAATAGGACCATAGTACATAACAAAACCACCCGACTCTGGACAAAATCCTCACCTGACAAGGTGTTCAGGCTTCAAGTCAACAATCTGAGATGTGTGAATGTAGGTCTATCCTTTAATTGTCCCAAAAAAGACAAAAATATTATTATTCTCTCTAGTCCTCAAATAAGTGTTTATTACCCATGATCAGAAAGAAGAAATAAAAGAACAAACGACACCAATAACAGAATAGTTTTCCCACCATGATTGCATATTACATTTGTGATAGTTTAAATATTGCACTTTGCTTCAATGCTCTCAGCCTGTTTACAAATAGTCCAGAGTCCTGCTCCTGCTCACAGCCCAGAGGAAGGCTGCCTGGATTGATTTAATGACCAGCTGACAGGAAGCTTCCTCCAATTTGTCTATGTAACAGGTGGGGGTGGAGGGAGGAGCTAAAGGTAGAAACTGTTTTTTTACATTTGGCAGTTTCTTCTTCCAAATCTTTATCATTCACCCTATCTGAGCTGCTTTTACTTGCCCTTGTTTCTGGAGCTCAAAAAGTGAAAGCCGGAGTGCTCAAAGTCAATATAGACCTCGCATTGGAATAATGTCCATGCCATCAATCCACCTTTAAAAAAAAAAAAGGCCTTGGTAAACAAGAGTATCCCCACCAGGCAAGTCCACAGTCTAATTGGGGATGAGTCAGCTCATCAATGCACCAGAGACTTTAGCTGAAACCTCCTTGAACATTTCTTAACTTGTTGAAGCAAAGCCAGAAATTCAGGTGGAAGGAGAGTGTGAGTAGAAACCGTAAATTTACTGGAAGTCCCAAGATTAATAATCAAACTCCTAAAAAGCAATCATTCTACATTTGCTTTAAGGATTGTGGAATACCAGATCCCCCACCACCTGCAGCAGACAGAATTTCAAGATGGCAGTAAAAGTTCTGTGCAGAGAGAAGTGAGAGCTACCTTCATTAAGGGAAGAACAGGTTTCCTTGATGATTAAAGCCTAGCTTGTGATCATGTTATTACATTTTGAATAAATGTTACAAAGTGCTAAGTGACATCATGCTCAAAGCTTCACCTGTTATAACAACCTTGGGCAACCAGACCACCTGTATCCCAGTTCCAGCTCCCCAACACACTGGCTGTGTGTCCACAGGCAAAGTTCTTACTTCTCTGTACTCAGGCTCATCTGTTAGTTGAGAAAAATAATGATTCCTACAACCCAAAGGGGAGTTAAACAGTTTGAAGTAGGCAGTCTGGGTAAATATCTAGTACATACTGAGTGAACATCATTTTGTTGTTGTTGTTCCCATTTTTACAGATAAGGAAATCACGCTCAGAAGGGATCACAAGTTTGTCTAAAGTTACACAGGTGATACGTGGCAGAACTGGGTCTGATGGACTCCAGAGATCATACTTATTATAGTCTTTCCTCTTCCCTCTACTCTTTCTGTTATTACCCTTAAAAAATACGAGATTAGCTATTGGCTAATTCCTCGTCGAGATTTTCTGTGATTCCCAAAAGAAAGGTAACACTAGAAAAGCCTTGATGGCTGAGTCAGACAGTGATCAGGGACAAAGTGGCATCCATGGAATGTTAGTTTCAGAGAAGAATGAGTCCTTCAAATTCACATGCAATACCCTTCTGTTACACTTAACCTTAAGTCTAGGGCAGTGAAAATAGGCAGTAGCAAACTCAAGTGTTCTGATTTATAGCCCTGTGATCTTTCTACTACCTTGCCTGGATAGAGAGCTGAGTGGTCCAGAGCTACATAAACCCAGCTGTAATTTGTCATGCTTTGGACCTTCTCCACCTCACACAAACTAAATTAGTTTGTTTTCAAAGCCAAATTAAATGTCATCTCTTCTGTGAAGTCTGCCTTGTCATCCCCCAGCCCGGTCGAGATTAATCACTCTGTAGCCCTTGTCATCAGCTCATGATTTCCTGCCTTTCCTTGATCTTCCAATTAACCCTCAGCTCAGTCGATCCTTTCATGAACTTTACCATTTACTACTTGTCTCGTCCTCTGGATTGGAAGCTCTTTGATGGCTGGATTCATCTTTCTACTATGCTATTCATGCCCAGCCTCCCATGCCCTGTACATTTGCATATTTTCATTTAAACATTAACTTAACCAACAAATATTTACTAAGGTCCTACTTCATGCTATACATTGCATTAGGGATATAACAATGACTGAGACAGAAATTGAACCTGCCCTCAGGCAGTCTTCATTCTTAAAAGGGAAGAGTCACATTAAAGAATCATTCGAATAATACTGATGGGTGGTACAGACTGATCAGGAGAAAAATGTACTGTATTTAAGTGAGTAGGAATGATTGGGGTAAACAACAGGTAAGGGAAACTGGTTGGGGTAAGTTAACAAGTAAAGGAAACGCTCCATGTGAGAAGTTCTCCATGTGGACATGTGTATTTAGGAACATTATGTTTTGTAGCTCGTAATAGAATGTATTTGATCTGACCATGATTCTACCAAGAAAAATGTATCTTGGCCAGTAAAGTCATTAGGAATGATTAAAAGTCAAGTTTTGACAGGTTGGTGGCCAAAAGAGGGAGAAAATGAAGTGGGATTTCATAGAATATTTCAAAGAACATGACTGAGGTCAAAGGAGGAAGGAACCAAGTAGTGAATAAGGGAAGAGGGGCTCCCTAAAAAGAGTTTTAAGCTAAGACCTAAACTGTGACTAAGACTATTGTAGGTGGATTGAGGAGAATGAGAGCCAGAAAAGGTATGGAACCTCCCAGGTGGAAGGACCAACAGATTCATATCAAGCCTGAAGTCAAGATCATGAATAACCAGGACAATCATTGTGAAACTAAGCAATTTTTAGGTTTCTTCATCTCTTCTTCTTCCACCACTATAATCCACATATAACAGCGTGATGCTGCCTGGCGGATGTGTCAGTTCCTCCCAAATACCATTTCAGACAGATTTCATTTCCCAGGAAGCATCAAATATAAATTTAAAATCACTTCTCTTGTCTTAAAGGACAAGATGGCCTCAGGGTACAAATTGCACAGGAGTAAGAAAACTTGGGCTTTAATGCCAGTTTTGTTGTTAATTTACTAGGTGGCCTTTGGTAAGCCAATAAACAACCTTCTGCTTTCAATTCTGTGTCAGTAAAATGATCTAGAAAAGGGTGCCCAACTCCCAGTACCGATCCATAGTCTATTAGGAACTGGGCTGCACAGCAGTGAGTAGACGACGAGCAAATGAGCGAAGCTTCATCTGTGTTTGCAGCCGCTCCCCAGAGCTGGCATCACCGCCTCTCCACCTCAGACCATCAGGTATTAGATTCTCACAGAAACACCAGTCTCTGGTGCCAAAAAAGTTGGGGACTGCTGATCTAGAATGACCCTGAAATCTACCAGTGTGTACCACTGAATCTGCTTTAAAATGATGCAGTACTATAGTCAATTTAAAAAATTAAAATATTTAAAAATTGTTTGCTCTTTTGATGCAGAGGAATTTTATTCCAAGAGATTTTTTTCCCTATGTAGTTTTAAATCTAGAGCACTTATATTAATTAGAAAAATAATACAGGAACCAATTCTTAAGCCATACAACTGAAAAATTTGAAAGTAGACACACTACTGGTCAACTGGCCACGGCTCCATGAGTTAGAACTTCAATAGTGCAGAAGTAACAACAGGAGCAGAGAGCTACACTTTGGAGATGACAGATCTCAGGTTGGATTCCTCTTCCTCACCTCACCAGCTGTGTAGCATGACTCTGGGCCTTAACCTTTCTAAGACTCATGTTGCCTATGTGAAAAATGGAGTTCAAGACTTCTTTATCTGACAGCTATTGCGGAGAGTCAATTTCATAATATATTAACAAAATTTAGCACAGTACATGCCACATACCAGATGCTTGACAAGTGGGAATCAAACTTAAACCTTATAAATTAGAACAAGGAAGGGCACTTTGATAGTCTATGACTATTGATCAAATACCCAGCACATGCATGGCTCTCACTACACCAGGTACAACAGTTATGACAATACTCAAACCTCTCAAGATAATATATTAACTCATTTAATCTTCCCAACAGCCATATAAGTACTATTATTACCCCCATTCTACCGATTAAATTACGGCACTGAGAGGGTAATTTGCCTGAGAGAACAACTGCTCAACCCAAGCAGCTAAGCTCCAGAGCCTGCGTTCTCGACCACTAAGCTATGCAGCCTCTGCACAGAAACAGGGAGTCACTCTATATTCTTGGCCATGGGAATACTATAATTAAAGTACTTTCTTAGAAAAATTCTTCTGGCCATATTAACAAAATTGAATGAAGGAGACTAAATTCAGAGAAACCAGGTAAGCACATTAGAGTAATCCAGAGGAAAGAAAAGGTGAAACTTCAGTGGTACCAACATTCCGAAGACCCATGAGACTCAGACACGTGATAAAAAACATCTGGGGAAATCAAGTCTGGCTATCTTTCTGGGAAAGCTAGGTCTATTGACCAACCTCTCAACTATTATCACATTGCCTCCAAATTCTTGGGAGAAAAAATGTGGGGCAAGGAGGCAGGGAATAAAGCTGTTCCTCTTGGCCAAGGGTTGAGTGTGAATGTGTGCTGAAAAATTCAGAAGCACCCAAAGTCTAATCCAGATTATCTGGTTGTGATCCTAGGAGGTTAGGGCTAACATGTGGGTGTATAAGCTCATTTCACAGTAGTTCTTATCAACTGATTATAGCTCATCAATTGATTATATTTTGCCTTAAGAAAGTCTAGGTGTACAGGAGAATGTGTTTTCAAATGTATGGTGGAGGGCCTGAGCTCCTTGTGCCTTTCTGAATTCATCCAGGTACACTTCCCCAGAAGGTGAGCTATGTGAGAGAAGACATTCAAAATTCTGCTCACCTAAGCAGGTGGTGGTCAAAACAGTATGAGAGCCTCTGGGAATCTAGCAGGGACAAGGGCCAGAGATTAGCAGTGCCCATCCAAGCACTGTCTTGAGGAGATCAGGTTTCAAATGTAGACCATACAACTAACTCATCCTATTCACCTAGCAACCTTCTGTTTGGAATACTCCTGACTTCCTGAGTGGCTTACCAATAGGAAACGAATGTATTAAAATGCCACAATAAGCATTCTATCCTGATAGCTGATTTTCTTTTTATACATTCATAGGTGATCATTCTAATTTGTGTATCATTCTCTGTGAGGTGAATTAATGTGAGTTTGCTCCTGACACCTAGGTAAATAAATACTTCCTGTAGGTCCCCTGGCTGCTGCACAGGCTTCCTTTGAACCATCACAAGATGGTTCATTTCAGACAGGCTTCTTTAGTTAGCAACAGAAAACAACCCTAACTTAAAAGAAAAAAGAAAAAGAAGTTTATTGTATGGCAAAAAAAAAGAAAAAAAAAAAGGTGAAGAAACAGCCTTAGGAAGGACAGGAACCAAAATAATTTTAAAGATCTAGGAAGCAGGAGCTAATAGTCTTCTCACCTCTGGATCAGTAGTTTTTGTATCACTCAGTTCTATATTTACCTTGAGGAAAAATGTGACTGATTGACTTGGCTTAAATCACATGTTCTCCTATCAGAAGGCAGAGAACTTTAGTGGACAATTCCACTGAGACTAAAAGAGACTTTCCCAATAATTAAAGGAGGGGGTTAGATGGGAATAAGGAAGAAAAAGAAAGTAGTGGGGGATGGAGGAAGGGAAGGAAAGAGAAAGGGAAGATACATGTGTTGAACCTCTTCCATGCAGAAAACGCATAAGTACATGTCAAAAGCATTCAGGTACCCCACAACAGGAACTTACACAATTGTCTATTTTCCAAATTTCTTTAACATTCTAGTTATTTAATTGATTGAGCTATACTGAAAAGGTTGAAGTGCAGGTCTGGAAATACAATGGCCTCTCGTGAGAAGAGCACAGTTAATTAAAATGCATATATTAAAAATGAGCCAAAAAGTCAACGAAAGTCATAAAAGAAGATTTAGGTATTTCACTACATAATCTTTATTGAAGATGGATTTTGTGTTACCTAACCAAGTTGGAAGTAATATTTCAAAAATATACTCATGCAGAAGTTGTAGTTCTTGTCTAAAAGAAATAAAATCAAATAATATTGAAATGAGACCCTCAAGAATGAACAAGAGAATCTTTTTTACATATGGGTGGGTCATAACAAGGAAAAATTTAATACTTGTTAGATAAATAATTCTTTACAAGTATAACAATGACTTATTTCTGGAATTCTGCTGAAACTGCCAATTTGCTCTAAGATTCTATTGCTAAAAGACCACCCAGATTAAACTAAATGTGTCAATTATTAAATTGCTAATACTCATATTTTTCAAAAGATATTCTTTGGAACAGATCTGATACTATAAACACTGGCATCGGAATATCCAGTTGTAAAACAGATGCTACATTTCAGGACTGCCACAGTTTTAACCCTCTCTATGGCCTTGTTTTCCCTGTCTCCCACCCTCCGACAGGAGAGAGGATTGCTGCAATAACAACTGTTTATCTTGGTTTTTTTTTGTACACAAGAATTGTTTATGGGTATTTGGTAAAATGCGACTCCCCTAAATAAACTAATAGGGCAAGTATATCTCTTGTTCATCAAGAAGAAATAAGCTTTTCAATTTTAATTCCCCAGTCTTCCAAAAAGAAAGAAGGAATTTGTTCAAAACTGTTTCCTAAACAGGCAAAAAAAAAAAAAAAAAAAAAAGTAAGAAAGAAAGAATGCAATTTTAGTAGAAAATAGATAGGAAAAAGAATGAGAATGAAGAAAGATAAACAGAGAAGATACCAACCAATAATTATGTTAAAGGGACGTAAAGTTGATCAACTAATGTCATTCCTGAATTCACAATAAAACAGAAAGAACTACATGCCCAAATAAGCCTACCAACCTCCTCTCCCCACCTCCCTGCCAGTTGCTTCCTATCCTTACGTACATCGGCGAGCAAATGATAGAAGATACAAAATGTGAGGTATCTAAGCGCAGACTCATTACCAGTATGAAAGGATAAATTTTACCACGTGGAGTGAAAGAATAAAGGGAGACCTTGACTACACTACCATTTACAAACACACAAAAAGGGTGAATAATGAACAAACATATTTCCCTCAAATACCAAAAAAAAACAAAAAAATAACAAATAAAAAACACATATACAGTTTCAAAGTTCAAAGTATGGGATAAAATTAAGGAAGAGTACATTTAAGACAATTTAAATCAATTTTCTAACTATGAAAGTACTGAACTATCAAACAACTAATTTTGCTATCAGATTAACAAAGATTTAAGTAAAAGATAAAACTCCAGGGTTTGGGAGAATATAAAATTTGTATTAATACGGTATCAAAAAAACTTTAAAGTATAAACTCCATGACCAAGCAATTCCACATGTCATAGTTACCTCAAGAAAACAGTCAGAAAAATATACAAAGATATTAATCAGAGGCAACCTAATATTCAATAACAGAACTCATTAAGTTATAAATCACCCATAAAATGAATATCTGAATAGTGATGTAAACTGGTGTTTTATATGTATTGTAAACATCATTCCTTATAGATCATGTGGTGGAAAAAATTCAGGCTGTCAAATAGTTAAAATCTGAGACAAAATATTCATGCAATTATAGGTCGTATACACATACATATACATTCACACAAACATAATGCTGTTAAAAAATCAAATGTTGCATGATGGTTATCTCTGAATAGAGATATCACAGTTTTATTTATCTATATTTTCTAACTACAGAAAAGAAGTTTGATAAACTAAAGGAAAAATAACTTTACAAGGATAATGTGCTATACTTACATAAAGGTTAAAACAGTTAACAGGCCAATCTTTAATTAGATTGAGAAATGAACTGTTATATTCCAAAATCTCCCTATTTTAGTTTCATTACCTAATAAAATCTTGTTTCACACCTATTCTGCAGAGAATGTTCATATGTTTTCATTATTAGCAAAATTATATGTAACATTTGTTGACAGTTAAACTATATAAATCGAAAACAATGAAAAATTTAAATAGAAAATTACTTTTTTAACTTATATTTGATATATCAGTGAGATTTTTCACTTAATCTCAGCTAAGTATTTATATCAAGATTCTTTTTAAGCAAAATAATAGTCATACAGATCAGCAAAGACTGTGAGTTGCCTACTGACACATATTCTCCAGTTCCTCCAAATTCTCAACTGAGCATATGGCTGCCCTGATTAAGGTCTTCCACTGCATCTGGTAATGGCCATACAAATGAGGTCTGGCTAATGAGATGTGAGCAGAAGTGAAGTGTGTAATTTCCAAGACGAGTTTGCAAAGAGACCTGCCTTCCCCATGTTCCCTTCTCACTAGCGTGAATACTAAAAAAGATAATATTCTGATAATAGCAGAACAGTAAATGGGATAGAACCCAAGTTTGCATCCCCACAGAACCACCACATTAGCCTCAGACTATTATAGGGCTGAACCATTACATAAGACAGAAATGAACTTCTATAAACTGAAGCCTCTGATTTGGGTGCATGCTAACGCAGCCAAACCTATATCTTGGCTGATACACATAAAACTTGAATACAGTGGTAATGGTCAGCTATTTAATTTCTCTAATCTAATACATCTGTTCCTCAAAAAAATATCTCAAAATGGGGATATTCCACTTGTCATTTCTTAATCATTTAATAGAGTTAATGTCAAGGGCTTCTGTGCAAACACATAAAATACTAGGCACAATTATAATAAAATATTGATTAAGGATAGTCAAGAGTTGAAGCAAGGTTTTAAGGCAAGAGTAAAATATCTTCCATCTAGATGAAAATTCCAAAGATTATATGTATAGTTAATGTGTATTAAAATTGAAAAAAATATATCTCAAATTGTTTACCTCTGGAGGGCTATATACCTATATATGCCTATAATTTATTAGAAGTTTCACAATAAACTTTAATAATACTTTAATAATATAAAAAAACTACCAAAAAAAGCATATTTTAGAACTCTGTAAGTTATACCAAAACAATAAAAAAAAAAAAAAAGACAGGTGCAGGGAGAGGCAATGAAATTTCCAAATAAAACCACAGCCTTCTGAATTCAATGAAATAAATTCATAAACTTATAACTTTTACTATACATAAAAAACCACAGCACACAATAAAAGTTAAAAGTTAAATATATTTCTTTAACTTCCTTAACTTGAACAGATACCACAATTTCTCTGAGTCAATAAACAAAAAAAAAAGAAATTCATGAAAAATTAAAGAATGAGAGAAATAAACACTCCTTTTCTGGTTAAGATGTTAAACACACTCACGAGACACCGATGGCGTCTAAGGACAGTGTTTTCAGATGCTAAATCGGCCCATCTTTAAGTCTGAATCAAGATCTGAAGGCTATCAGACCTTATGAGGATGTGGTAGGCAGACCATTATCAAACTTAGGCAGTGATACAGCATTTATTGTAAAGGACTTATTCCCATCTAAGAACAGCATAGCTATACTACACTGAACGATAAATGCACATCAACCACACATTAATGTCATATACATTGAATGTTAGCAACTATGAGACCTTGCATAATACAGTATCAGTAACTGACTATTATCATTCAGGCTGTCATTTGTTCAATGTAGTGTATTGTATTTCACAAAGAACATACTATCAAACTAATACTTCTTTAGATCAGCAATACCCAAACTCTATAAAAGGTATGTCCAGCTGATTAGCTAAATCACATTCTCATTACTGTAAAAACTATTCTACTACCCAACCTCATGGTAAAAGAATAGCCACATAACTGTGTGAAATCTTCAACTTTTAAGTATTCCTAGAAAAGAGTGCTCCAAATCTTTATGAAAGTTACCATCTAAGAAGCCATATTAAGCACCTAGAATCCATCTCAACAACTTTACAGAAGTCTAAGCATATTCAAAGAGAGGTGAAAAAATGAAGGTCTATACCTTTCATCTCTGGGGCCAGAAGCAAGGAAAGTGTTGAGTATATAGCAGGGAATTAGTACATGTCTAATGCTGGCAACCAGAGAATTCAAGAGACCCATTAACTCTCAAGGTCCAATGAAGTCTTAAGAGGCTAAATTGAGAAGGAAAAAATGGTGTACATCGCAAGGTACTACTACTGTCAGAAGTTAAAAAAAACAAAATTATTCAAGCAATAAATGGAATAAATTTCAGATATCAGTGACAGCAGTTTTAGAACCTACCAAAATAAAAAATTTCATTCACAAGTCTTAAATACACACACACACACACACACACACACACACACACACAAATTTGAAATGCTAGGACAATATTTTTTATGATTAAAGTAAAAAATAAAATACTTATTAAAAATCTAAAATCTTTAATTTCCCCATTATAAAAACAAATTATGAGCAAGCATAAAGATTGCCCAAGGTGCACAAGACATTACAATCTAATGCTCCTAGAAACTATGGGTCACAAAATCTGATAGACAGAAAAATTATTCCAGTCTAACCAGTATGCTGTACACCTGAAACTAATATAAAATAATATTGAACATCAACTCTAATTGAAAAGGTTCTTTAATTTTATAAAAGGAAGAAAAGTTATTCCAAGGGGCTTGAGATTCTATGTGTATATTAAGAATTATCTGTATCCTATATAATAATGTAATTAAAATGTAAATATTATATATACACATATGTATGAATAGACAGAATATATGCATGTAACATATAAATAGGCATTATAGTAGTTTAACAAAACTAACATACTGAAAGTATAACTAATACTAAATGAGTATCTAATTTTTTTAAAAAATGTACAGTCTATAGACTCTAAAAGACTGAAAACCACCACGCTTATCTAGAAGGATCTCTCAATTGACCTAGATAACATAATGTTTGCTAGATGGAAAGAGTAACTAAATTAGCCCTAGGTCAGAGTAAGATGGCTGAATTAACTAAGCATAGAAAACAATTATCTGATATGTAGTGGAAAATGTGTGAAAGGAGAAGAAAAAAGATTCGTCAGTTTTAAAAAGGTGAGTCTTTCTAGAAGTGCAGTTGCTGCTGCTGATTTTGGATTAGCACAGACCATTCTCTTCTGGGCTTAGTAATAAACTGAACAGTTTCAGTCCAGAGTCATAATTCTCTGTCCTCTCAGCTATTCAGAAACGCAATGAGCCACAGTGATAACTATTCTTGAATACCATTAGTGACTTTCAGCAAATTCTAAGCTTATGCCAACTAACTTTTAAACATAAGTGATTCACAGAAGTAACACTCTCCAGGGAGCTGAAACTTGAGACAACATGAGAGTTGAACTTGAGAGGCCTTAAAATAACAATAACTAAAACAACAATGTAAAAATTAGTCATAATAAGGAAAAGAAAAATAATTATTTCCATCACCACCTACTGAGAACTAAGGTTTGGGGTAAATTTACACTTAGTAACTCAACAGGGCTTTAGGCTCCAAAGACCAGGAAAACCACTGCTGGGCTCTCATTTTTTTAAAGCATGCCTTGGAATCTACAAAATAAGCAATATTCTATTTCCCATGCAATCAGAGGGAAACAAAGGTGTAGATTATTCAAAAGTCACTGGACAGCAATTATTGGAGTACCACCCTTCAGAATTTCATTTCACTTAAACTGATATTAAAATAAATTTACAGTTCTTAAGCATATACCAAAAGATGATCAGAAATGGTTAAGTAGAATGAAATGTGAGGATTTAATTAATTAACATTGAAATTAAAAATATTTTATTATTCACTTTCCTAATGATATACTGTCAATAATAAAATGATAGAATTTTGGACAATTAAAACCATCACATTTACATTTTCTGGTACCTTAGTGAGAGGCTATGAGAAATATCTCCCTGAATTTCAACCTAGAAGTTGAAGAAAATAAACCCAAGGAAAGGGTAATAATATAAGCCCCAAGATGAAATGTCAATATTCTGATTAGATTTTGTAATATCAGGAATAAGAGGCAAAGTCAGACAGAGAGACTTCAGTTTTGGTAAAACATCCATCAATCAATCCATCGATTCATTCATTTGTAGAATGCATGAATCATATGAATTACATATATGAATTACCATGTATTAATGTGTATTGAGCATCTATGACGCATCATATGGGGATATGAATATAAAAGAAGTCATCTTTACTCTCAAAGAACTCATGGTGGAGGGGAATACAGTAGACATGCTTTAAAAAAGGCATGTGTGGTATATAAAGGAGCATGAAGAGAGGCACTTAACCTGGGGTAAAAGGGATGTGAGGATTCAGAACAGGTTATCAGGTAAGGCTTTCTATAGGAAGTGCCACTTGAGCTGCCAGCAAAAGCAGAAATATACTGTAAACATATTGGCATATGTTCACAAAGGATTTATTTGTATGAGGATATGCACATATGTATATAGATGTTCACTGCAATGTTCTTTATAAAAGCCAAATGTGGAAATAAGCTTTATGGCTTTCAACAGGTTGTAATCTTAATGTTGATCTCATGCTATTTGTAGAAAAAAAATACAGTAATTATATACATATATATATATAGACTTACTGTGGTGTTGATTTTACAATATTTTCAAATATAAAATCATTACAATGTACACGTAAAACTAATATAATTTTAAGTCTCAATTATACATCAATTTTTTTAAGAGACAACAATAATTTTATCTTTCATGGTTCCTGTGAGTCAGGATTTTATACAGAGCACAGCAGAAATGTCTTGACTCTGCTCCTGGATTCCTAGAGCTTTTACTGGGAAGACTGAGGGTGACTCAACAGCTAGGGGAGAGAATCATCTGGAACCTCAGCTGTAGCTATCCAATGGGACACACTTGGAGCGGCCAGGTGTTCCATGTGTCTGCTTGAGCTTCCTCATAGCCTGCTGGCTAGATTCCAAAATAAAATATTCCAAGACTATCAGGTGAAAACTATGTCACTTTTTCTGATCTGATCTTGGAATTCTCATAGCACCAATTCCACTGTAATGACATAATTATAAAGCCTTAATTGAAAAAAACACAGCACAGACACCAAGATCCCCTACATCCCTCAGAAGTGGTACCCAACTCATTATGTAAGAAGAGTGTGGACTAGGACATACTACCACACTCAATTTCTGCGATGATACCTAAAAGACAACGAATAATATGATTCCTAACAGTCGACTCCTAGCAGTTGGAAATCTTATTATTTTCTTAGCTTTATCAAGGATGTTAAATTCTAGGGTTTGTTTGTTTTTAACTGAGGGTTAGTACAGTAAAAGAGAAATAAATCCCAAGGGTATTCTGCAAATAGAATTCTTGAGAAGAACAGGAACCACCTAAGACAGTGGTACAAGCGTCCGATGAAGTCTAAACAAAACAACCCATCCAATGAGCTAGAAACTCCATCTAATGTCAAGTGTAAAAGGAGTGTTCTCAGTTACCATCATCAATGGCCTTGAAAATGTCAATCCCAGCTATGAGTGTCTCTTCTGGCATGGGGAATTTCACAACACATCTTTATTGTAGGCCAAGCATGCTTACATCATCCAAATTTATTGCCTTATGAAAACCTGCAATGTGAATGTTTATTGTTGTTATGGAACCTTCACATGAGGCCAAAATAACACACACCCATCATTGTGACACTTCCAAATAGTACTGAACGATAACAAGGATAGGTAATAAAGACGCTTAATTTTTTTACTTCGACAAATCAAGACATCTCTTTTTTAGATATCTGTGATGTTCATGGGGGACCCTTGACATTAAGTCCATCAGTGTTTTATTTCACCACTGAGTTGAGTAAAACGCCAGGCATAAAAGTGACTGTACCTCTTCAGCAAATGTGTCTTATAAATGGGCAATGTCAGCACTTGCCCCCTCTTTGGGTTCATAGCAAGTAAAAAAGGCAGAGTGGCTTATTTAAAAATCTAGAGCCTCTTTTCAATCTCTGTTCTCTCCACCGAATGCCTTGACCAGGGTATTAAAGAACACAACATGTGAAATACACACAGCATTTGCTGATCTAGGTTTGATCGAGTCACACCTTGAGGGTTCAGAATCAAATTGTCACCTCAGAGTAAGAGACCAGAATTCTCTAAATTAATCCCAAAATACAAGGCAGATTAGACACTACCTTTGTCTTCAAATAGTAATCAAATTTTTTGCTTTCCAAACCCCTACAAAGGATCTGACTATGACTAATGAACATCTATCTTTCAGTTTTCAATATTAGAATATTTTTACCTAAATTAATTATAGCTTGAAATTCCAAGTGCATAGTTAATGGCTAAAATCAAAACAAAGGCTCCTCCAAAATTATGTCAAATATCCCTCCATATTAATGTTGAAAAACAATGCCTCCCTATGCCACCAATACACTAAACACTTGTATCATCTAAAAGGATTCTTCAATAATCAACCTACAATAGCAGTAAGCCCAAAAGAATATTCAACCATAGCATTTAACATCTCCCTGAAAACCAATTAGTTATTTAGCATTCTCTAGCTGCCTAGAAACCCAAGAGATACCCTGGTGTTCGGAGATGGAAACACTTGCTCAGCACTTCTCTAGCATGGAGAGGACTACAGACTCACTAGCACTGTCAGACTTGTGAAGGGATGCTCACAGAGGAGCAGATCAATAACACCCAACAGTATGGCAGATAGGAAGAAGCCCCAGACAGACCACATCTCTACTCGCTGTGGTATTTTTCTCCCATGAAGCAGTGGCCAAAAGGTAAATGTTGCAATAGACCTCAAAGTCAGACACAAGTAATAGGCTTGGGCATGGAAGAAAACTGAGGTTCCATTCAAAAGTGAAACCACCAGGATGTTAAATAATAATAACAACAACAACAGTAGTCACAACAATAAGAGCACAACCATGCCCAGTGCTGATGGGAATGTTATCGATAGAGGAAAATTTGGTTACATATGATTAAAAAAAAAAAAAAAAAAAAAAGCTTAGTTAGAATCATCAAAATTTTGGACTCAGCAATTCTATATCTTAAAAGCTCTTCCAGAAAAACCATTAATCTACTGGGCAAAAATTTAACTTTAACCATGAAAACTTGTAAGATACCCAACACTAAAGGAAATAGTTATACAATATGTCTATGTAATGACATACTAAGCGAACCTTCAAAATGACAGGGTAAAATCATGTGGGTTTTTTTTTGACAAGGCAAATGTTCATGATATATTAGGAAATGAAAATTCAAGTAGCAACCTGTATTTGCTTCAATATAAATTTTAATTTTATATACATATATACAATACAACTGGAATAACATATCCCAAAAGGATAATCCTGGTTACATTTGATTGGTGGAATTACAGGTAATTAGTTAATGTAGTCTTCTTAACATATCTGTAATGAACATGTACCACTCATTTGCATTAGAAAATTAACGTAAAGCATTTAAGTATTTCACCAACATTTTATCACATGAATCACTTATAAAGGCACACTGTTTTCAGAGAAGACAGACACTTATTCCCTGAAATTAACTTGCAGCTCAAATCCAAATACTTGACTCAATATAAAGGCATAGTTTTTCTCTCTGTAGAACTCTTAAGAATGAATGCCTCAGAGAAGACTGACCATGAGTCTGAGTGTGATATATCAGTCAGTTCAATGATTCTTTCTATGGAATCCCCATTCAAAAGGACTCCTGAATATATCTATTTTTGCCACATGTTTTCACCCAGAAATCCAAACTTAACCAAGCCATAAAGAATCAAATCTTTATTCTTCCCAAATAATAGTCCATGGAAATCTCAAAAAAAAAAAAAAAGCATAAGGGGAAAAATGGTGAGGATAAAGTACTATTTTACTATACCTAAGGAAAGGCAATAATAATATAGAAGAGTTTGGTATGGCATCATGCAATGTAGGCATTTATTTCTAAAAATTAGGTATACATGAATGTTTGTGTATACACATATGTATACGTGTGTGTGCACAATTATATATACAAAAACACATACAACAAAATCAAAAGGACAACCTGAAATTCAAATTGTTGGTAAATACAGAAAAGAAGAGTAAATTTGTGCCTCCTTCCTTTGTATGACTCATTTCAGCAAAAGTTCCTACCACTGTTTTGAAACGTTTATTATACATAGTCCTTCAAAATATACTGATCTAGAATAACACATAAAAACAACAGCAACCAATGACAAAGCAATACATTGTAAATAGATGTCTTTCAGAAACAGAAAATGCATTCACACTGTGAAATCCACACTGAGGGAATTCATCAAGCTCCATGAAAACAGCCATCAGAGGCAAAAGTTCACAATTATTTAGGTCCATTTTCTCTCTGTAATTCTTAGCAATAACATGTACCTTTATGATCATTCATCTGAAGAAATCAGGCTTATCAAGAAATGAAAACAAATCACAGGAAGGCAGAGATGGAATGTCCACCTCAGGAAAAAACAAAATCTTTTCACAGGCGCTGACAGGTAATGGAAATGTCACCCATGCCAAAACCACCAACCCTTTTGACATGATTTGGTTAAAACCTGTTATAGACAACAATAAAAGAGGAATAAAATGAAGAGGGCTGGAAAGAGAAGAAACAATTGCAAGCTGTCCTCACTTTTTAGGATGGAAAATTAATTCGCAGTAAGGACCCTGGCATCAATGTTAATTCTCCATACATACACTGGAGACCCACAGAGATTTTTAGGCAATTTATATAGTATATCGGCTAACTTGCTTACCTTTTGAATTAGATTTGCAAAGGAGGATTAAAGTTAAAACTGGATTAAGAAATGCAAATTAAAAAAACTCTTCCTGATGCATTAATTTTCCAGATACCATATAATAAGTCTTGGTCAAGTCCAAAGTGGTAGCACTAAAATGGCCTTAAGTCCACATCTTGCTTTCAAAGAAAAAGGGAAAAGAATGTTTTTCACATATCTTTCAGTTAATCACTTGTATGCTTAAATCAAAGAGAATAATGAAATAAAGTTCCAAAAGAATTTCAGATCAGTTTTCACATTATCATATGCCCCAGGATTATAATTACCTGGGCCGAAATATAATGAGCTTTCTATCCTACTAGGAAAGTATGCTTTTTTGTGTGTCTTTAGGACAAGTGATGAGCAGTATATATTCAGTCATCATGCCTTGAATAGCACTGCTAGAACACATGCAGTTTCTTACATATCTAACCAAGTCTCTTTGAATTCATTAACTATTTAAAAATCATGCCCATCACCTAGGACATGAAAGGTATAAATCAAACATTGCTAATCAATCTGCAAAATGATTTCTCACTCATTACAATAAACATGATGGGTGAAAAATACACAGAAAACACAGGGTTATAATTGAGAAGAGGTAATCAAAGTATGAATGAAAATAAAATGAGGCATGTATTAGCTGTCTAGTATTAGACTTAAAATAGTAGGCATTCAATAAATGCTTACTTAGTAATAGTATACTATACACAATTACTTTGCCATGTCTGGCCATCCGACACTATGCAAATAAATACCACTATTCAGCTAGGTTCCAATTAAATTGAAGTTGGGATGGGGAGGAAGGTAATAAGAGGTCCAACAAGTATAAGCCCAACACCATTGGGTTGCCTGGCAATTATCCTGATTCCCCAATTGTCTAGACATCGTTGCACCCCTATCTCCTGGTTATAAGAAACATCCTTCCAGCCGCTGTATTTGCACAGAACCCCACTGCCTTGGCCACTTTATTAATCCAGACTCTTAAAGACCAATGAGAATCCCTCTCCCTAGAATTTACAAGAACTAAGAGATTCCAGCTTCAATCTGGCTGAGACTGTGAAAGGAAGAAATGTATGCTGGGAGCTGTAGGCCGCCAGGCTCTGGTATGGTAGGTAGATTAGACTATTTTAAGAGAATAGAAAAATGTAGCAAGAACACATTAAGCGGAGAAAGACAGGCTTAGAGTCCTGTGTCGCAGGGTGTTTCTAAGGCTTGACTACATCCTTTACCTTGTGTATCCCTCAGATCCATAAAATATACAACTTCTTTCTATTTTGTCTCAAGACCATTATACTACTTGCAACTCAGAGTCCTACACAAAGGATTCTCTAACAAAATTAATCAATGTACAAGAAAGGAAAAGAAGGAAAAGATAAAAGTCACAGGAACAGAAGGGCAGATAACCCAGGGTGGCCCTTAAACAGATGAGGAATCTACCACACAGGGCCAGAATGGAGACATGGGAGCTCAGAAAAAGTCTATGAATTACAGTTCTGTTCATCCTTTGTGTAATGGCGAGAGTAAAGTAGTGACTAAATTGGCTAGGATATCAGTGTTGTTTTTATAATGTTTTAGTATCTGTGAATACCACATTCTTTCCCTTTCTTGCACAGTCTTGTTTGAAACTCTGGCAAAATGCTGCACAGGGGAAGCAATTGAAAGCTGGCTGAGGAGAAGTTCTGTGATTTCAATTAAAAACATTCTCTCATTCGCCACTTGCTACCACTGTGGAAAACAAAGAACTGCAATGGCAAGTTTTTTTTTTCCTATTGAAAAATATTTCTGTTAAGCTTCAGAATGGTGAAAATCATTTATCTACATACACAAATAACTTCTGTTCAAGCTATACCAGGGCTCTGGTCCAATCCCAGTTTCTCAGAAAACTGGCAAATTTTGTATAAACCAATTCTACTGTTCTCATTTCCTAAGCGACCTCCACAAATTTGCATTTATATATCCAAGAATGCCTAAAAACTCCCACAAATGCCTGCTATCCCACAGAGTTCCAATAATTAACACTTTTACTAGTGCATGCTCATTCTCCTTTAAAAGACACCTACTGGGTTTAAAATTTTATTATTATTAAAAAACACCACTTTCACCAGACTGAAAGAACTACCAAGACATCTCCCCAAAAGGGCAACATACTCCTTAACTTTTCACAAAGGTACTACACACACACACACACACACACACACACACACCCCAATAAATCTTTTTGTGAGAGTTCTTCAACATGAATGAATAATTTCTCATATAGCAATAGTAGGAAATGAGTATCTGGATTTGCTTCTGTTACTGAAGAATCATACAGGTTGCAATGTTAGCATTATATAAATAGAAGGGAGACAAACGAGCAAAGTGGAAGGAGAGAAAACTTTCCCACATCTCTGAGCTTTGTCTTCCCAGAGAACTGGTCTCCCCAGTAATGCTCATACCATCTCCAGGGTGTCTAGCAAGGAGAGACTGTCTCAGACTGTCTCCCATCTAAATGGAAGCCCAACTTCAAAGAGTACAGTTAAAACAAAAACAGCCAAGATGGCTCCTTCACAATGAAATTTAAAACAGTTCAGGAAGACAGTAACCGACAGCCCAAGTTCCTTGAACATGAAGAAGCCAATCCCCCTATGGAGTCATTCACTCCTGCTGGAAGCATCCAGGGCCCTGCAGGAATCACAAGCAGAAGGGCTGAGTTTTAGCTGTAAAGAAACAGATCGAGCTGGAGCTCCGGCTCTCTTACCTGTACAAGCCTGTGGCTCCCTCCCCCTTATTCCAATTTGGGAGAGCCGACCAAGACTCTCCCAGCAACTTTGAGAAAGGGGCGGGGCTGCCTGAGTTTGGCTGGCACCTGAGCACAGCAAACTGAGCATGCTCCCCAACCAGGGAACAACACAGGGTGAGACCACACACCCTCGTCTCTAATTTAAGTGTAACCAGTGTCCGCCCTCCAACATTATTATTAACCTAAGAAAATATGAGAGAAAACTAAAATTGTCCTAAGGAGCTTTAAGAGAATCAGAAATTAAAGATCAAAGGAAGAGAACAAAAGGGGTCATGGGAGTCCCTAAATGGCTTGAATGAGACCACAGGGCCAATCAGGTAAAAAGAGCCAAGGAATCTGTCCACATTCAGCCAAGGGTTCTCTGCTTGAAGTCTTAAAACAGTGCAAGAGCAGTGGATAAGAGTTAAGGCTCTGGGACCTGGGTTTATATCCTCACTATACCATTTCCTAGTTGGGTGTGACTTTGAGCAAGTCACTTCTCCTCTCTAAGATAGTTTCCTCATCTACAAAATAGGGATAATAGCAGCGCCTGCATCATAGGGTGGAGTAAGAATTAAATTCCCAGCACACAGAAAGCAGTCTGAAATGTCATTATCAAGTATAATACAACCAAGGAGAGTCTATACACACACACACCCTTCCCTAGAGATCAGTTTCGTTAAGAAGAAAGAAGGTACTCCCTGAAAGGTTTTTGTTTTTATTCCTTGCCAGTTGTTTTGCTTTAATCAAAGTTCCGAGTGCCTTTTATAAATGGCCTAGTTTTTGATTTGACTAAAATTGGGCACAAAAAAAATAATTTAAAATTCACTGAAACTATATATACCTAGTAAATGAAAAAGAGTACAGAATATTTCATCTTTAGGAGTCATCTAGATTGTGTGATAACTTTTTGATTCATCTCTCACCTCTCCAACTAATTCCAGACAGTACAGAAATACCATCATATTGATGGCTGATAGTTCTACAATATAATATGCAGTAAAGAGGGCTGGTAAGGGCCAGAGTGACGTGTGCTGGCCAATCTTGCTTTCTCTTCTCTTCTATTTTCCCTGCCTCACTTGAAATCAGATTCCCAGGATTAGAGAGGGCAATAAGGCCACCCAATCTCAAAGCCCTTCTCACCTACCATATCTCCAAAGGGTTATTCAGCCTCTGAGATGTCAAGCTGGATGATGGGAAGCTCACTGCCTGTTTAAAGCCCCCCAATGGCTGGCCACTGCCCTTAAACAAAACCTAAACCCCGTACTATGGCCTTCAAGGCCCTGTGTCCTCTGCTGCCCTTCCCAATCCAGTTCCCACCGTTCTCTCTGCGCCCAGCCTCATGGAGCATTCCAAGCTCCACCCACTTCTAGGACTTTGTTCCTGCCATCCCTCAGCTCAGAATGTCCTTTCTCTTTTATTCCCATCTCTAGGTCTTTCTCATTCTCCGGGTCTTAAATCGCCCTGTCTCAAATAGGCCCTCAACGGAAATACCAAAAACAAAGAAAAGTTTAAGCCTAAATCTATGGTCTTCCTAGTAAGTTTTAAAAAGGAGAACTCGATAATGTACTTCTATACTTGAACCATAGTGAGAAAAATGAGATTTCCCTATTGTTGCTAGCATTGCTCTCCAAATTCAGTGAGAAAACTCTTGTTCTTGTTTACTTAAAACAAAACTAAAACAATGAAACAATCTCCATTTGGTGAAGGTTAAGGATTTTTAAAAGAAACAGCTTGATTACAAATAACATTAGTTCTACTTTACTGCCTAATGAGAGCCCTTAATCATATTTTTCAAACTGCAAAGAATGTTGCTACTTAGCTCCCTTTGGTTTCAAATGTGACATGACATATATTATTAGCAATAAACACTTTATATATTCTATTACCATTGATCCTTCAGATAACTCGAATAGGTGTATATCACTATCTTGTTATATACTGAGACCTCGAGAGATAAAATTACTTGTCAAAAGCCCTACAGATTGTCAGTGCCAGAAGGAAGACTCCAACTCAGGTCTCTGGAGCCAAGTCCTTTAAAGTCACCACCTACAAAATGCTTTCGCTCCTACTTCCTTCCTAGACTTTTTAACAACTCAGCCAGTCGAGCTTTGACTAATGAAATATAAGCACATTTGAAAGTAAAGAGGACATATTAAAGCAAAAGCACGTGTTATTTTAAAATCTAGAATACTCTGCTCTCCGGAAATGGCCAACCAAAAGGTTTGACATTTTTCAGGTCGAAGTCTTTAGTAGACCTGTTTCATGTTGCCCAGCCTTGAGTCATCATTCAGCATCACCACTAATCCTTCTGGGCAACTTCACTTCACTTTTCCTGTGAGCCTGTTTCAAGCTATGCCTTCCCCACCCCAATTTACCTTCCTCAAACATCCAGTAGCTTTTTCAGTCGTGTTCCTGCCTCAAAGCCTCTTCTTCCTGCTGTTTGTTTAACATGTTCCTCTGCCAATATTATCCACAACAAACCTTAATGCTTCTAAAAGGAATAACTTTTTAACTGTGGTAACAAATTATCTCCTGTATTGCTCCCTCTATGAAATAGGTTAGATTATAAAAACCAGCTAAGAGAAAACTAACTAAGCCATCCAAACTAAAGTATATTAGGACTCCCTGGCTAACTTCCCCCTCCAGAAAATCTGAAGCAGTCTTTCAGACAGACTCCTCAGGGTAACTTTCCAGTATGCCTTATCACTAGAAGTTTCTCTTGGTCATTAGCCATAATGACCATTCACAGGCCCATTTCTATCTGCAACACACTAAAGCTGAAATGTAGAAGTCTGCTCATTCCCCAGAATGTTATGCTGATGCAGATCAATTTTTTAATAAAGGTGGTAAATTTATGATTTTAAAATACAGAGGATGACTTCCAGATATGATAAAATGACCCATTTTCTAGAGATTGCCTTTTATAATGCCAACTCCATGCACAACTGGAAATCAAGTTAAAGTATGACTATTTCCAAGGAGAGCGTGTGAATTCTTACCATGGGACGTATTCTGCTCACTGTGCCTCCCCTCCCCATGAGACCACCCTCAAAATGCATTCACACATATAAAATCTCTCGTCCTGCACTGAAGGCATCAATGCAGTGCTAGTGTCAAAATTATTTTCCACAGCCACCTCTTCTCAAAGTAGCTGCTATCAGCTTTATTGCAGAGGCTTGGGAATTCCAAACAAGATAAGCAAACCCAGATGATAATTGCAAAACTCAAGTGCATAACCAAATGACTGTATGGATAAAATTATACTGAATAACTAAATATAAAACATAAGTATTTTAAATAGTTTTGGCTATTAATCTAAAGACTTAAGGAGTACCTTTGTTAAGATTTAGAACTGAGAATATCAAATTTGGATAGAGATTTTTTTATCCCCATGAAACAAACAAATACATCAAAAATAACAATATATACTGTGCTGACAATATGTCTGTAAAATGCACATTCCAGAGTAAAAAGAAACACTCTTAAGAAAAAAAATAAGTGAAAAACCAGCAATAGGTAAATCACCATTTGTGTCTTTCTTTCCCCTCCCCCTTTTTCTTCTCCCCTCTTTAATTCCACCCTCCTACTTCCACCCCTGACCCATGGATGTTGCAATTTCCCCTTAAAAGCCAGGTCTCTGGAGGCGGGGTGTCCCCTCACACATGCTCGCAGCATGCACCCGGGGCCTAGCGCACCTGGGGTATGGTCCATGGCCTCATCTGGAGTGCAAACCCAGGACATTTTCTGTGTGCAAAGCAGACATGCTAACCACTACACTATGGAGCCACCCCTTTCTTTATTAATCAAAGTGGTTGCTGGAGTAGCACCATGCCAAAAACTAATATGATGGGGACACAGAGGTATGGGGTATCTAGACAAAATGGTAAACTAATCTAAGAAAAGAGTACTACTTTTTAAAGAACTAGTTATTGAAAATTTTTTGCTGTAAAAAATAAGAAATTGCCCTCACCCTCCAACAAAATCCTACAATGCCGTCCCGGTATTCTCAGGACATAATCCCAAACCACCTCTCCAACTTCCCTTCCCTATGTCCTCCTGACACAAAGATCTTGATCAAATCAAGTCTCTGCTCATCAACTATCCAACATCATGGATGACTTCCTCCTCTCTTTCATACATGGTGGACTTCTGCTATCCAATATCCATTTCCCTTCTGGTAGGAGCAAGCCAATTTTGTTGAAAGAACATACCTTTTTTCCACTGGGACCACCGGTCAAAGTGTTCTATGTGAGCAATTTTACCAAAGGTGGACCTTTTATTTGGACATTTGTTAATGAAATTCAAATCTCAAGCAGAAAGACTGAAAGTGGTTGGAGTGGATTCATCCTCCAGGGGGCACTTGGCAGAGATGGTGGATCAGTTCCGTCCATCCAGCTGCCCTGGAGCTGCCCAGTTTCTACCTTTCTATTCCCATTTTTCAGGTGTCTCTCAGAGTCTATACACTACCCCATGTTCCTACTGTTTGTTTTTAACAAATTTATTATATTTTATTTTGCTCGAAATGGATTCAGGGTAAATTTTCTGTCACTTGCAACCAAAGTATCTAAACTCACATGTTTGCCAAGGACATTCTTACATGTTGGTATAAAAACCCAGTCCCCAATTAAAGCTACTACCCCAACACCATGACTTTCTTTCCTCAAAACTTTTATGAGTCCTATCATATACTGTTATTTTTCATTTGCCCTCCTTTTCCAAATAAAATACAAAAGCGTAATTTTGTTTAATAGCCCATTGACTTGTGATTTTTGAGAACTAAATTTGCCACCTAGATGGCAATAAGATTTCTTTATCTACCTTTACTAAGTACTTACTATGTGTAAGGCACTGTACTAAGTGGCACTCCCATTTCCCAGATGAGCAGAGCAAGGCTGAAAAGAGATTACCTTGCACAAGGGCATGCACACACACACACACACACACACACACACACACATACATATACAATATACACAGCTACTAAGTGGACAGATCAAGAATAATATCCAACTGTACCCCTGAAAACCTAAATTCCCAATCACTAACGATGATAATACTTGATGGGGGGAGTGGTCACGAAAGTAACCATATCTTGGGAATTTTTATTTTATTAACTGGCTACTAATAACCAAACCCTTGCCCATTTGAATGTCCATGAACCCTATCTTAAAAACTATTTAGAGTTAAATAGAATAATACATTACTTTAGCTAAACTAATAATAATGATGATGATGATGATGATGATAATAATAATAATGATAATAATAATAATAAACCCTGTCCTCTCAAAAAAAAAAAAAAAAGAGTTCTGCTCCCTCAATGATACGTACCAAGTTCTCAAACTTTGCATTGGTTTATAAGCTGTTCTGACAAGGCCAAAGTAGGGGCAGGGAGACAGAACATCAGGTCTACAGGTAGGGGAAAACCCAGAAGCCAGGGATTAAAAATTATCTGCAAGTCGATAATTCACATGCAATCATTTGGATTTGGGCATAGTTAAAAATAAGTCACATCTGGTTTTATTTAAGCTCCCTTTGTTGTCTAATAAACAAATGCCAAAGAGTTCAGAAATTCTGACTTTTGGGTTTTAAAAAATTAGGTAATATAAATGTATTTTTCAATGCACAAAGTAAAGCTGGTTTGAGTAATGAAGACCTACAGCTACAGAACCTAATTCATGGAACTTATCATGATTTAATCTCCTAGAACCAGTTTCCTTAACAAAATGGAGAAACATACTTTTTGTAGCTACCTCACAGGATTATTATTAGAATCAAAAGAAATAATTTCATGTGGGAAAGATTTATGATCATGACAAGATTAATATACCCAGAAAAAGCAGAGAAGGTCCATCTGAATTGACATTTAGACAAGTTTGTACAACACATTAAAAATTGCATCATCAGCTTCAAGTCATTAAAACAGAAAGAAATAGTCCCCATATAATCAAGCAATCCACCCACCAGACATCATGAAGAGTTATATAAGCTTCTATTTAGCATGCACATTTTAAATATTACTAAGCTATGACAGTTGTTCATATCTGACAAACTTGCATTTCACAAAATAAATCCATCAAAATTGAAATGGGATTATGCCTCCCCCATTCAAAAAAATAAAGACATGGTTTCATGATTTTAAGCAATCTTTACAGAGAGGCAATCTCAAAGTATGTTCTATAGAAAGCTAATAGGTATGGGTTGTTTTGGAGGATAGGGAGGTACCGTACAGAAAAAACAGATTCTAGAGGGGGTTCTCTGGTCCAATAAGTTTGAGAAATGCTGTGTTAGGCAAAACAAAATATGTTCCTTAAATATGGTACTGTCAGAGCCTTTGATATGTTATGCATTTCGAATCCCTAAGTAGGTGTAGAAGCAAAAATCATTTCCCAAACTTATTTGCACAAAGTATCCTATGGGCAAGTATTTCATGAGAAACATACCAAAAATGTGGTAGAATCTATTTAAAGATGAAAATGCATGGAACAGAAATTCCTTCAAAATGTACCACATTTAGAGCAGGCAATGTACATAAATAGAACTGCAGAGAGGTTCCACTGCTGACCCAGCATTCCAGGTTCTCTGCTTGCTATTAAAAGGTCCTAAAGCTCTCAAATATTCTGGATAATTTAGAAGACACTGTCATGGGGCCAGGATGCAATTTATTCAAAGCTGGACAGTCAATTAGCAAGGAAGAGAGGAAAAAGAAGAGAGAGGGGGGAGGTACGGGGTGAGAGAGCGAGGGAGGGGAAAGGAAAGAAAAAGAATTATAAACTCTCCTTTCCCTACTAGTGCTTATAAACAAACAACTAACTTTCTTTCATTTTTTTTCTTCAGTAGATTAAGCCATATGATAAAAATCACCTTAGGGCATATTATTACAATGAACCAAACATCAGTCTTCAGGAGATGCACTGTACAACTCTATCCACAGGTCAGCAGATATTCAACAAAAATAAGGTGAGGAATTCTACCAAAGAAAGGCCTTCTGGGAAAAAAGGTTAAAAGTGAATTGGTAATAAAGTCAACTCATTATTTTATATTGAGTAATATAAATAACGGCAATGGTTATTTCAGGGCAAAAAGTGATTTGTTAATGTTAATCTAAGTCAACAAATGAACTGGTATACTGTCTAACTGGTATACTTCCTAGTTTAATGACTTGTCATCAGAAATTCTAATTCCTCAGGGGCCATGCAGAAAACTTTAATGAGTGACACAGGCAGGGCCTACGAAAATAGGAGGTTATGGGGACTAAAGGGAAATTTAAGAGTATAAGCCACGCCTTAACTGTTCAATTCAATAAAACAATGCTTTCCTCCTGGGGGTGGAGGGAAGGACGAACAGCTGCAGTCCAAATTCTGCCCACAGGCTGCTAGTTTGAGACCTCTGAGGTCCTACCTTCCTTAAGAGGATTTGAACCTACTCTTCTACAAATGCCTGATGAGCACATTTAATTCACAAATCACCAAGATGAGAATAGTGTCAACCCAGATGTGTCAAATAAATTTGCTTATGGTGGATGAATATTTGCAAGGTGTATGTACAAACATAATAGGCTTTCAACACTGCAAAACTGAGCTGAACACCCGCTGAATGATTGCGGGCGAGGCAGGTCACCTCTCTGAGCCTCAGTTTCCTCATCTAAAAAATTAAGATGATAATACCAGCCCCTTTGGGAAGTAGTAAAGGTTACACAGAGATACATTTGTACCACTCTTAGCATACAGCAGGTACTCCATTAAACATTTTTTTTACAAAGTATATTTCAGTTATTATTACCAGTTGTTACAGTAATCCGAGAGTGGCAAACATAATATGATTTCTTGTTTGTGTGTGTGATATAAAAATTTAAAAGTTGCATTTCTCCCTATTGCTACTGTTGCCGTGGTCTGTATATGTGTAACCCAGATAATGCAAATCCAAAAAAAAAAATGTCTTAGCTACCCAAAGTGTTTAAGATAAACAGACACCTGTGCAGGTGGCTGATAAGACACCAAAGATGTCATCATAGAGTATAAAGCAAAAGGGACTCTAATGCAGACTTAGAGAGAGTGGTCCCTATCCTCCTGGAACTACATTACTCCGTCTCCTGGTTCTTGACTGCCCTGCTTTGAAGAAGAGGCCTCCGCTGATTGACAGCATCCGATCCAGCATCGACCGGTCACTGCTTAATACATGTCTAGTCTCCGCCAGCACCGCTAGGTGGTCTACCAGGACTGAAATCCATCAGGATCTGGTATGACTAAACTTGTGTGATGCTTTGGCAACTATTTGTGTGTGGGTCGTCCTTGCTTAGTTGGTTTCTCGCTGGACTCGTTATATATACATATCTTAGACAAAGTGCTCTCTGACGCTCATACTGGCTTGGCGTTAGAGAGCGAGTTGAGCCACCTGTGCACACATCCACGGAGAAGTTGGACACCAGTGATGTTTAAAACAATTTAGGTGAGGGCAGAGTGAATTTCATAGGCAAACTGCTAGGTAATGATGCTGATCACTCCCTCAGAAAAAGCTACTAATTGTGTGACCTACCTCAGTCACTTTCCATAAGTCATGAAGAAACACTGGTGCCATCTCATAGATCTGCTCAGAGCCCAAGGATATTTAAAAAAAAAAAAAAAAATACTGGTACCATTCAAATTTGAGTAGCTTGTAAACATTTAGCATTAATTCTGTAAAATACTCAAATCAAAAGTATAAATCCAAACACACACAGGATGCTAATACATAGCTCCCTGCCAAATACCTTGCAGTGTGCAGTCATTTGCCCTCCCTAATTCACAGCCATTAATGTTACCAGTCCCACCTTGTTTTCCATCAGATAATTTGTAGGATGGCCCTTTTTACAGACATTGAGTGCTCTCTCCTTCAGAAAGTTTAAATTCCAGCTTCTTTGGTCATTTTTTTAATCCCTGAAGAAACTGGACTAGGAAAAGGAAAAATGAAGTAATAACACACAGGTGCTTCCTACCTAATTAAATAGAAGTTTACAGCTGCGCTGTAGTGAATCATCCCTGTGGGTTATCCACGTGTATCCTTCAAGTGGCACGTAGCTCCATCAAGAGCCAGATACCATATGCTTTCCTGAAAACTGCTTTCTCATAGCTTGGTAAAATGATGACTATCAGGTAACTAATGGTATTTTCTGCTTCCTGTCTTTCCTCCCTAAGGACATCCCAGTTCATTTGTGTTTCCTTAATTCTAAAAATAATTAAGCAACCTTGAAGCAAGAAGCTCAGAGCTTAGTAAATCAAGTTTTGATTCATATTGAATCAAAGTATACTATCAGTAGGGGAAAAGCTAGATGCAAAATTATGTATAATGTTACCATTTGTCATATGTATATGTGATGTGCTATATTACACCACAGACACACACACACACACTCTGCCTCTTAGAAAGCCCACTGATAGAGTTAAGGGGAAGCCAACTGATTGAGGAACTACTTTTTATCTTTTGGAAATTATATACCTTATAAATATATTAATGGTCCTAAAAATTTACCTTTGACTTTTCAAAAATTTATCTGGACTGCCAAGTGCTTTCTTATAACTTCAAATTACTAATGTCAAAAGTTTTTCAACTAATCTGCTTTTGTTTCTTAAACTTATCCAGGAATATTTCTCTTTTTTTGTACATAAATAGAAAAATATCTGGAAAGGTATACATCAGACCATTAACTCAAAGGATGAGGAGTTACCTCAGGCTAGAGGTTTTGTTTTATTCTCTTTCCTTCTGAAATATTATCGCTTTTAAAATTAAAAATAAAATAAAATAAAATAAAATAAAATAAAATAAAAAGCTACAGAGAAGAACAACAATGAGATGCTACAACACATTTATTTTGCCCAAAATCCAGAACAACAACACCAAATGCTGGTGAACATGTGGAGCAACAGGAACTCTCACTCATTCTGGTGGAATGAAAAGTGGTACAGCCACTATGGAAGACGTTTGGCAGTGTCTTACGAAACCAAACATCTTATCGTACAATTGCACTCCTTGGTATCTATGCAAAGGAGCCGAAAAAATTATATCCACAGGGTATTTACCCAAAGGCGTTGAAAACGTTATTATATCTACACAAAAAATCTGCACTCAGATGTTTATAGCAGCTTTACATACAATTGTGAAAACTTGGAAGCAACTAAGACATCCTTCTGTAGGTGAATGGATATGTAAACTATGTACATCCAGATAATGGAATATTATTTAGCACTAAAAAGAAGTAAATGATCAAGCCATGAAAAGACATGGAGGAAACAACATACGTGACTAAGTGAAAGAAGCCAATCTGAAAAAGGCTACATGCCGTTATGATTACAACTGTATACCATTTTGGGAAAGGCAAAATTATAGAGACAGGAAAAAAATCATTGATTGCCAGGGGAAGGAGGGATGAATAGGAGAAACATAGAGAAATCACAGGGCAAAGGAAATACTCTGTATGATACCATATCAGTGGATACCTGTCACTACACATTTGTCCAGACTGACAGAATGTACAATTAACATAAACACTAATGTAAACTATAAATTTCAGTTCATCAGTTGTAACATATATACCATTCTCATGGGGGGTTTTGACAATGGAGAATGCTAAATACGTGTGAGGGTATATGGGAAATCTCTGTGCCTTCCTCTCAATTTTGCTGTGAACCTAAAAGCATTCTTTAAAAAGTTACTAAAAAAAGACTACACAGAAAATTATCAGAATAAGACTGATTATAAAAAGAATGGCTACATACATAGGCAGGATCAGAATCATTACAAGAAAATTCCTATCTTTCAGTATTTGTATTAAATGTCCAGAAAGACACTTGTAAGTTGAACAGGAAATTAAATAATCATACCAGGTTAATTTTCTGCTCTTTAATTTTTTTTATCTTGATAAAAAATCTGGGGTTGAAAACATTCACCTGAACATTGCACCCTTTTGAAGATCTATAAAAATATATAGCTTTATAACATTCGTCGACTAACCTCTTTTGGAAACAAATGAGTGTTTTCATCCTAATGCTTAGTGGATAAACACATCAGCTTAAATTCAATTGCTTAAAATCCGAATATTTAAAATATTATTCTCTTCTTTATATTGTCCCATCAACAAACAAATGCAAGATAAGGAGAATGATTATAGAAAGTTTTGAAGAGTTTAAGTGTATCTCAGGGAGATTTGTTTTTCTCAAGGAAGGATAATATTCTTCATTTTCAAAAAAAAAACAAAAAACAAAGCAAAACGAAAGCTAGATGAGAAGGTATAAAATTGGGATCCCCTATTGTTCTGGTAGACATTAGTGCGTCTACTGGGGCACTCACTGCACACAAAACCAGGTAATACGATAAACACTGATTTGGAAAGACTATCAACAGAATTTCATCAGGTTTCCACTAGAGAAGAGTGAATTAATATCACTGACTTTGAGGGAGCTTTTTTGCATTTCAGGAGCTAAAATGCTGACTTCTCATTCAGAAGTTATATATGTAAGAACAACTTGATTTTCCATTTCTTAACCTCCAATATGCTTACACAAGAGAAGTTATCTAGACGGTAAATTGGATATGTTCTACTTCATTCATTCTCTCTCTTTCTCTTTTTCTTTCCTCTCCTCTATTTTTCTCTTTCATTGCATCAAGTTAGTAAAAGGCAATTTTCCTCATTTGAGGCATTGTTAACAATGACCATTAAATACTACTAGAATAATTCTCCTCATACATACTCTTTGCTTCTTCCCTAATATCCAGCTACCGATTTGTATATCAAAACTACTTCTTAGCCAAATATTCCAGACCCCTTTGAACTTCTTTCAGTCATATCCCATTGGTCATCATATTGAAAACTCAGGATCTAAGTGGTCACCTCATCTGGCCCAATTTCTCATCCAATGTTTGGGTCCACTCTAAACTTCCTGGGAAAACCTAGCCTGGGCTTGGTAAGCTCAGATGTCAGTGAATGAACCAATTTCTTAGGTGACTGCATCTCATTTTAGGGAGCTCTGCATGTAAGCAATTACTCCCCATAATTCTGTTTACATTTCATAAGTCCACAGAGAACAAACTGAACTTCAGTTACACATATGATCCCTTCACCCAATTCCATTCCACTATATTATTTTCTTCAGATTGTGCCCTTAATTTCTCTAAGATCTCTGTGATAGTCATCAAGGACATAGTGATATTCGAGAACGAGTGGTTCTACATTTACCTTCTTTTTAGTTTTAAGCAGTGTGTAACAAAACATACTGGATCTTCAATCATACCCTGTCAGTCATATACAAACACCATATGAATTTCTAATTCTGAACCATCTCATCTTAAGACTGTAATACATATATATGTCAGGTGAAAACCTAATTTCTGTTCTCCTATATTTAATCACCTCAAGCCACTTCATATTTATAAGCTTCATTCTCTCCTGGAACTTAAAAAATTTTTTTAAACATTACAGTATAATTATAGTCCATTTTGCACCTTCTTAAAGAGATTCTTAATAACATTTACTCAATTTCACTTTTCAGAAGAAAATGAAAATTAACATTAAATTGAATTATTCCCCCTCCTATTATAACAGGATTTAATTTATATTGCAACATATACTAAGTAAAAAATGGAATTGGGCTACCATTTTACACTTATAATCTACTCTACTGCCAAACTCAGGAAAGATTATAATTACACAGAAAATGCAAACATATTTCCTTGACTTTAATTACCATTTTAACCCACTGCAGAATTACTTAATATGGTTTTGCCTAACTGGAACATCCCGACCACATATCTTGCTCAAGCAAATGCTCAATCAGAAAAATTAGACTTGAAAAGACAATTTTCTTAAGTCAGTCTCTCTTTTAGCATTGACTTACAATTTTCTTAAAAACTTTACCATTGTATTGCAATAGTTACCAATCTACACAGAGGTTCTTACCTCTCTTGTAATCTCCTTCAAGGAGTGATTAATCTACTCAACTGATCAAAAAAGAATCAAAATGACTAATAATTGGCTACAACCTACAAATAAAAGTTAAAGAAGCACAGAAGAAAATCAAAATTGATTCGGAAAATCAGTAAAAAGAAATTCAGAAATTACTTTCAGGTTTGGGTTAGAATGAAAGAAAGGAATTATAAGAGCATATTAAATGTTTTTCCCATGTACTTGCCATGTATTACATGGTTTGTCTGTATCATCTCATTTAATCCTCAAAACCTCCTAAGATACAGAGACAAATACTAGCCTCCTTTTGCAGAAACTGAAACTGTAAGAGATGATATGACATGACATTCAAAAGCTCATACAATGAGCAGCAGAGCCTAGACCTAAACTCATGGACTAGCCACTAGTAGTATACTGGGTTGAATAGCGTCCCCAGCCCCCTAAAACTCACGTTCACCTGTAACTTCTGGTGACCTCATTTAGAAATAGGATCTTTACAGATATTATTAGTTAAGATGAAGTCACATTGGATTAGGGTCAGCCCTAAATTCAATATGACTTTGTCCTCATGAGAAAGGACACTCGGAGGCACAGAAGAAGAAAAAAAAGGTTATGTTTTACTGTTATGTGCAAGTGCTTCAGAGCTCATCATAGACATATTTGCAAGCTGAGGCTTCAAATCACTGTTGGAAGGTTCTGGAAATACCCTGGTTATTTGGCACCAACCTGGTGATCTTCTGACTTGCTGGATTCTATTAATTACTGTCTCTCTGTTCACAGATTTTCTCTGGGCTGTACTGCTATATCGAATCTCTTCCCAGGTGTCATGTGCAGACAGAGGCAGAAAGTGGAATGATGAGGCATCAAACCAAAGAATGCCAAGGATTGCCAGCAACCAACCAGCAGAAGCTAAGAAGAGATAAGAAAGGGTTCTTCCCTAGAGCCTTCAGAGAAAGCATGGCATGGTGCACACCTTGATCTCAGACTTCTACTTCCAAAACTGTGAGAGAATAATTTCTGTTGTTTTAAGCCATGTGGCTTGTGGTATTTTGTCATGGTAGCCCTAGGAAACCAATACACCCGGGGAAGAGAATTTAATGATTCGATGTAGCAGTACAGCCCAGAGAAAATCTGTGAACAGAGAGACAGTAATAGAATCCAGCAAGTCAGAATATCACCAGGTTGGTGCCAAATAACCAGGGTATTTCCAGAACCTTCCAACAGTGATTTGAAGCCCCAGCTTACAAATATGTCTATGATGAGCTCTGAAGCACTTGCACATAACAGTAAAACATAACCTTTTTTTTTCTTCATAGCAGGAACATATGGTTATGCTGAACAAAAGAGATTCACAACAGAAAAAATTTGCAAGCCTGAGAAGCAATTCGATAAAGTTGATTATTCCATACCAGCCTGTAAGTTTGATTCTAAGATCTCAGGTTCATGTGCCCCAAGCAAACGACCTCTTCAGTGTAAGGCCTATGCTTGTTCTATCCATTTCTTTTGTATCGATCCACCCACCCATGTACGCAATTTTCAAGCCTGCATTCAATACACATCATAAATAATAAACATAATAAAGAGCCTACTAGGTGCTAGGCATTTTTGCCTGTTCAGCAAGATACAAGGGTAAAGATGACAAATATAGGCCCATCCTTTGGAGAGTTTACCCTCTAGCAAGAATGAGACATTCAATGAGTCATTGTAAGTGTGATGAGAATTGCCAAGGACACATGAAGGATGTCGTGAGGCAGATGAGATGAGGCTGGTCAGCCATGTGCAGTTGTACGGGTGGTGCGCTACACAAGGGCACCTGGCCAAAGCACATGAAGGGGCTAAAGGGCAGCCCCCTCCATGTGTACAGTCTGACCAGAAGAGTGTTATTTTCTCATTACCACAAAGAACCAATTTGAACTAGCATCAGCCCTGAAGCCATATAGGAAAGGGACCAGACCTTGCAGGCAGCATTCATGAATATGGATTTTATATTAAGAGTAATAGGAAATATCTGAGTTGTGTTTTTTTTTTAAGTATTAGACTTAGTTGTCAAAAAGAGCAGAGGCAGTAATTTACCTAACATGATTTCATCATTTGTGTAATAGTGAAATAATTCAAGGAAATGTATAAATAAATGAAGCTAAGGCCATCTGTAAAAATGACATTTTGGCTCTTGATCAATTAATGTGTATTTAAAACCTTGACGCAAAGTGTAGCTTTTTCCATTCTTTTAACTTTAGGAAAATTGAAATGATTTATTAATCAAATGACTTTCATTGAACTAAAGCAGGATCACAGGCCCTATTCAAACCTGTCTTCTCCTTCCACATATCAGGTCCCTGCCTTAAAGAAACTACTGAAGTTCCAGATGAAAAAGGGCTGGTCTGCAGAAATGGGATCTCTTCTCCCCATCCAGGAGACTGTAAAATTAAAAAATTAAATCTATCATTTTTAAGATATATGAGTACTGCTTCAAGAATTTCTAGCATCAAATCAAGCAAGAATATTATTGAGAGAGAAATCTAAATAATGTGAGGATTCTAAGAGAAGCCATCATATCCTGGGCAGAAATCAGGAAGCCTAGTAACATGAGGTCAGAGTGAGGCCATCCTATGTTCAAAATTATCCACATGTGAGCCAGTTTACTTAGTGCAAGTTTCCCATGCTCTGATTACACGAGGTCCATCACAAAACCTATCTCTGATCAGGTAAGCTTAGGAAACCCCACATCCTACACTCCATACTTCAGTTTTCTCATATATCAAATGAGAATAAATAGAGATATCTACCTCATAAAGTTGTTGTGAGGACTTATAAATTAATACATATATAGTGCTCAGAACCATGCCTGGCAGATAGTAAGTGCTAAATAAGTTAACTTACTATTTTCCATTTTAGAGCATTATGATAGATTTCCATACATAAAACTCTCTGAGAAGTCATGCAAATAGATAAATCTATTGAGCTTTTTATGTGTTCCAGTCTTTCCCAAACTTGTCTGGCCACCGGATCTTTTTATTGCCCCATGAAACACTTTCTGTCACTAGGGGAGCTCAAGTCCTACAGAGTTTACCATGCGATATGCAGCTCCAATCCCTGTTTGTGTCTCTGCTTCCTTTACTTCCACTGCTCATCATGTAATCCAGGAGATTTTATTTTTAACTTAAGCAATAAGATGGAAGAAGAAAAAGCAGACCCATATTTAAGCCACTTATAAATTTCCAGTTCCTCAACTACTGAATCGCCCTTCATACTTCCTTTGGAATTTAATTCCAAAGTTATAAAAGGCTTCAGTCCAGGTGGTGTTTTTATGTATTATTTATATATAAGAAATTGGCTGAAAGGTCAAATGAAATGACAATAAAGGGCACCTTGCCCAGGCTTACTGTAAAAAAAGCCCACCTTGACCCAACAAGAACAATTATAAACAACCCAGGGCCAGGCTAACATAATTCCCCAATGTGAAGCTGGAAGAAAAACAATGGGGACTTTGTTCATAATATTAACACAACATGGTTTATTCCTTTTTGTATTTACATGACCTAGAATACTAAGTGATACTCCTTTAACAACTAGAACACGTTGGTTGGACTGATAAAAATGAAGAACTCCATACTCTTAAAGAACAATAAAAATAATAGCTTACACCTAGATAGTTGTAACCATCCTTAATGCATGAACTCACTTTATCCTCACAACTGCCCTTTGAGGTAAATACTTTTATATCCATTTTCAGATGAGTGAACTGAGACACCAGGCATTAAGTACCCAAACCAAGGTCACACAACTAGTAAAAGAGAGATTCAAATTAAGAAAGTTTGGCTCCAAAGTTTACGTTCTTAACCACTATTCACATACATGATTATTGTAAGCTATTCTTAGGTTTTTAAAATGTTATTACTTATTTCACAGACAGACCTCTTAAAAAGATTTATATCTACTTCTGATTCTGCAGCATTATTTAGACAAATATTACCCAAACTCCAGACACTGAAGACCCATCTTCAAAACGTGTCATACTTGAAAATCACCTGTTATTTATTTCATATTTCTTTAACTGAACATTTTTTAACATGTGTAGATTTAATTCAAAAATCAGTATCATCTACTCTAAAATAAACACAATGTATATAAAAGAATATTATTCATTTCTAGCTAAGAACTGTCATCTGCAGTGGGTTCAAGATGGAAGTTCTCTCTCTCTCCCACTCTCCTTTTTCTGAAAAGGAAGATGAGCAAGTGTTAAAGATTAATTAAAGACTCACGAGCACCAAATGAGACTGTCTCAACATAATCATGCCCACAGAAGGTAAACTGCAAGGGGGAGTGACCATCTCACTGTAAGATTCAATGCAATTTAATGTCAATCCCCTCATGTATCATGGGTAGTCCCACATTTTAGAAAACACCGCTCCAAGGAACATTAAGAAATAGAGATGTTACAAATGTGGGTTTATTTGCCAATAAATCAAGTTGCCTCTGTAAGTTTTTTACATAATGAGAAACCACAGAGATAAATATAAAGTACTACTTCTAGGTTCACTCAGTCAATGGTAAAATTATATGAGAAGGAAAACCAGGCTTGGCTGGCAGGTGCTCATGTGGAAAGGGACTTGTGGTTTAGGCTGACCACAAGATCAACACCGGCCGAGAATGCAACCTGGGTCCAAGAGGAGGAAAGGGCCTCTTAGGCTGCATTCCCAACCCCTTAAGGACCAAATCAAGGGAAAGAAAGGAGCTCTGTCTGCACAGTGAGCCAGACAGACTATAGCCGGTCAGGCTCAAGAAACACAACTACTTAACACAGTATGTCCTTTCCAGAGAAGAAAGGTCTGAAAATTAAGTGAGCTAAGGGGAGAGTATCTCTTTACTTAAAATTGCATCCTAGATCCTACCATTATCTATAATCCCTTTTACTCTGTTCTATTTTTTTTTACAGCATTTTCACCTCCTAACATGCAACAATCATTGCTTTTACATGAATTTGTTGTCTATTCCTCTCCATGAGGACAAGGGTATTTTACTGTTTTGTTCACCGATACACCCCCAGTACACAGTACAATTCCTAACACAGAATAGATGCTTATTAAACTGAAATAATTATTGAATTATTTCCCAAGACTTCTGAATGCTCACAACTAGAAAGGAGAAAGCTTAAGGGAAATGCAATAACCTTTTTAAATATTTGAATAATTATTTATGTTTTACAGTAATTATAAATGCAGACTCTGGAATCAGAAAGACATAGGTTTGAATCTCAGATCTACCATTTACAAGCAACTACATTCTGAGGTTTTGGATAACCTCAGATTTCACCAAGATGACTAAAGGGAATGAGAATCCAAGTACTTGGGAATAGAGACTGTATTAAAACAGGATGAGTAACAGCACTAATTTCAGACTGTAAAAGAACCTTTAAAACTCCTAATCCCAATGAACCATTATCCATCCTCATTTATGGTTATTATATTATCAGTCATAATGCTTTATTGTGTATGGAACTCAAGTGGTGGCATGAGCCGGCAGTATTAACACCAAATAGCCAATTGTATGTGACTCTTCCCAATCCTGTGTTCAGTGCCTTCACATTAGTCACTTAATATTGGCCTTGGTGGGAATATTTACACAATGGAAGTTGGCAAACATTACAAATCAGCACTCCCTGTCCAGAGCAGACTGTAACCATTAACCAGCACATCAAGGATGATGATTGAGAACAGAATTAAAGGCAACAGCAATATAAGGACAGATTTACAAGTGAGAGAGTTCTTCATATTGGAACCAGTAGCATTGTTTAAACAGAAACTGGATGGCATCATTTATCAGGAGCATATGTGATCCTGGCAAGCATGCTGCATATTGTGGCTATATTTAATTGTATCTTTTCCAACTCAAGATTCTAAAATTTTGTAATCCACGTCAAAGCTCATTAGGTCTAATCTCCAGGGTTCTAATCTCTATAGAGAAAATGGTCAGCGTCTTCTTTTAAAATGAAAAGTGCAGTTTCTCCATTTAAAATCTATCTTTCAGGTAAAAATGTAACAATGGGAGCTGTTTCTTAAAGTAAACCACACTTTCCAAGTGTTTTTATTCCAGCCTATAAACAAAACAATGAAACCATTTTGTTCCTCAAAAGGATTAAAACAGTTCTAATTAAGGATGTAATTAGCATGAATTTTCAGGGATACAATGACAATCGGTCTCCAGTACACAAGAGGTTATTACTGATGCCTTTTCAATGCATTCAATGAAAAAAGCCTGTGACAATAAATCCGTTTGTAGAACATCTGTCCTCCAACCTCTCTATACTTTGTTCGTCCTTTGTCCTTAATCTAACGCATAATTCACTTCATATAGTATCCTCTTCCAAATTGACAAAAACTCAGCCATCACACAGAGAACAAGGATGGAATTAGAAGAATTATAACAAGAATTTAAAACAACCCATATAAGGCACTGGATAATTGTACCTCAAGTAACTGAAACTCCTTCATCCTGCAAAAGCTGGAAAAGTGAAAAACCTAAACAAATCCCCACAAACATGATACACAAACAAAGGGGTCTCGGGGCAGACCAACTCATAATGATTGAGGGTCAGAAGCTGAGGGATACCAGAGGGCTCTATGTGGGGAGTGGCCTGGGTCAGAAATCCTGGGCTCTAGTGACATGACAGGGTAGTAAACAAAGCTATAGTTACCTTCATCAGCAAAAGGGGAAAATGCTTCCCTATGTACTTCACACCTTTCCTACTTATAGAGAGTATGTAAAGGTAAGTTCATTAAAAACAAACTATATATAACAAAAAAATAACCTTGTATCTAAAGTAAGTATCAAGTTCTTCCAATTGTGTTTTGGCCTTTATTAGTAGCTTCTAACAGATGGAGTATTTAACAAATGACCACCTCCATTCTTGTTTTCTCTTCAACTTCAAGTTATATTACAGGTCAAAGAATTATGCATTATTCCCCAGGGCACAAAATAACCTGCCATTATGTGTGAATTTTAACCCAATTCTGGAATAGCACAGCAAAAATCTCCACATATATTTTCTTACAATTGCCTTTTCATTGCACTATATTAGAATTATTATATACGTACAATTCACATGTGTTTTAAAACACACCCTCCACACCAGAATACTATCACATATAAAAATACTTTACTGAAACTTAGATTTGCCAAATAGTCCAGACAATAAACCACAGAGAAAAATCAAGATTTTGAGAATCCAAGCATTTTGGAATAAAAAAGAACCTCATTAAATTACCTACCTTTTTGTGGACATGAATGTTTACAAACATTTCAAAAGATTTCACTATTTTTATTTTTCAGTAAAGAATGCCTCAAACTTGTACTACTTTTTTGATGATTTAAACATTATTTTCTTGCTCATTTTCTCTTCTGCTCTGCTTAAAACAATGAAAAGAAGGCCTTTTTGGAGACCTGTGGATTATGATCTATTGAAATTACTTCATTATATTGTTCATGAAGAAAGTATACGATCCTAAAACATATATGACAAATAAGAACATCAGAACTACCTCATGAATTCAGCCCAGACATCAAGGATGCTTGAGTTTACACTGACCAGAAGAAGATTTGTTCTTTCTCACTCTACTTTGTAAATGCAAGTTTACAGGTAATAATTTGGAACAGCCAATACTGACTTTCCTTATAAATGTCATAAAAGTACATTATCAATATAGTCTTTGATTCTGGCTTTTAGAGTATATAATAAGTATTACTTTACTCCCAAATACTAAAGCTCTTGATAGCAAAAGGTATAACTCAGGATCTAAGTGGGAATGTGTAAGAGGAGGAATATTATATTCAGGGCTTTATCATGATGACTGCTTCAAAACTAATGGGTTGAGAATGTGCTGCCTTATAACACTGAGAAATACATTATATTTCTAAAATTTGTTCTCTCTGGTAGCAGATACCTTAGAAGCAAGTATCTGTCGGTCCCACAGCCTCCTTCTTTAGACCTTAATCTCCTCCTTTAGTATCTCCCCCTTAACATATACATATCATCAACAGAAATGTGCTCCGGCAGCCCTCAACCTCCACCCCCCAACCCCTACACAAACACACACACACACACGAATGGCTGATTGGCTCAGGAATAAACATCTGGCTGAGGCACTACAAAATTCTCTCTTTGGGGAAAACTAGAATACAGAGCCTCTGTGTGACTAAAACTGTCACATAGTAAATTAGAGAGCTATAGGACTTCCAAATTCTATCTTGTAGATAGAAAGTCAGAGAAAGACTATCTAGAACAATATTCAGAGCAAAGAAGAAATGAAGTCCTCTCAACTTTCTGTTTCAATTCCAGATCCTTCATGAGACCTTATTTCCTCCTTACCCTTGAGTTTTATGAAACATTCCTTTTTCTATATAATAAATACGCCTTCCTTCTTATGCGGTTACTTGCAACCAAAGCTGATTCATAATAAAGTTTAGATAAAGCACCATCGTTCTATCCTATAACAGACTTTATCTACTTAGCTCTATCTTTTCAAAGTTTTGATCTTTAAAAGTATGAATGACATTAGATGAGACAGCCCTACATGTTTCTAAGGAGCACCTGACCAAATGTTCCATTTAAAATTGGGCATCCAAGAAAGGTTATAGTTATACTTCTCTCAATAACTAGTTATACTGTACAAATATGTATGTCTGGGAGGACTTTTTCCATGGCTAAATTCAGTCTATCCAGTTGCAGACAAAGGTCATGTTCTAAGAATCCAGTGAGAATGCAAAATGGCTGATATATTAGTTCTCTATTGCTGTGAAACGAATTACTCCAAAATGTAGAGGCCTAAAACACCAATGAACATTTATTATCTCACACAGTTTCTGTAGGTCAGGCATTTGGGACCAGTTTAGCAAAGTGATTCTGGCTCTGAGGCTATCATATGGTTGTAGTCAAGAAGGTGGCCAGGGCTATAGACATCTGAAGGCTTGATCTGAACTAGAGGATCTGCATCTAAGATGCTCATTCATATGGCTGTTGGTAAGATATCTGTTGTGTTCCTCACAAGGTGGACCATTCGAAAAGGCTTCCTTAGAGAGAGTGATCCAAAAGAGTAAAGCAGAAGCAAAATATCCTCAAGGACCTAGTGTTGGGAGTGACATGCTGTCATTTCCACAATATTTCATTGGCTCGAATGTTGGTCCTATTCAGTGTGGGAGAGAACTTTATGAGGCATGAATACAAGAAGTGAGAATTGCCAGGAGCAAGGGAGGAGGGGATGGAGGCTGCTACCACAACTGACTAAATTAGAATATGTACTCGTTGAAATTGTGAATTTTAAAATACTAAATATAGCGCTTGGAGTAAAAGAAGAAAAAAGGACGACATCTTGGTGAGCTAGTGTTTATTAATTATTTATGATAGTATGCACTGTGAAGATGAAAATAAATGGGGTATAACACATGCTCCTATTCCTTTAAAGAGCTGAATCTAGGTGAGAAGCTGAGACTTGCACATGGAATCATTAGAGAGCAATTAAGGCAACAACTGATTGTAAATGCAATATAGGTTCAGGAAAGGAAGAAATAATAGGGTGGATGAGCAAAAGGAAAGTCTTTCTTAAGTTTCATCTTTAACCACCTATTTTATAGACTATAGGTAAGGCTTTTTCCAAACATTCATTTGATGTTAGCAAGTGATTTAACAGGTCTAATGGCTCAGTAAGTAAAAGAAAAAGGCTTCCAACCTAATAATTATAACACAAGTCCATTTTCTATTTCTTTGAGACCAGACTGCTAGGCTGAGCAGGAATGGTTAAAGGTGGGAGTGGAGGATGAGGAAAATATTCCACAAGGGAAACATCAAAATCATCTTATGGGAAAACACCAATAAGGAATCTATACTAATTTGATCTGCATTCCATAAGAATTTATTTAACACCAGCTATTGTAAGCCAGTCACTGGGCTAGATAGTAGACACATAGTAAAAACAAGATGGACACCAGTCTGGCCCTCCTACAGTTTTCAGTTTATCAGGAAGACAAAAATAAAAATGAAAATTCTAATAAAGGAATGATGAGAGCTATTATGACAAAGAAAGCAATCATAGAAGAACAATTACACTTCCTTATACCTAGGTTATCAGCTGAAATCTTTAGTGTGTGCAGAAGTTAGCTGGAAAAAAATAGGCAAGAAAGAATATTCCAAGTGGAGAGACATGCATGTTTTCAGGCCAAAAACTGAAGAATAATGTGAGTTTAAAAATCGAAAGCAGTTTAGTGGCTAGAATGTACAGTGAAAGGTGACAAGTGGTTTGGCAGATTGAATTCTCTGCTGCAAATTCCATCAAAAGGTGGAGTCTATTTCTTCACTCTTCGAATTTTGGTTGACCTGGGAGCTGCTTTGACCAATAGAATGTGGTGAAGGTGACTCTCTGTGACTGCTATAGCTTGGGCTTCAAAGGACCTTGCAGCTTCTACCTTCACCCTTTTAGAGTGCTGCCTTGAAAGCACCACGTAAAGAAGCCAGTCTAGCCTGATGGATGTAAAGAGACCATATGGAAAAGAACCAAGATGCCCCAGTGGACAGCAAGGACCAAAGGCCAGACAGTGAGGGAGACCACCTTGACTTTCTAGCTCAGTCACATATTGAAAATAAAAAATGAGTCAGTCTAGGTGAAACAAGCCCAAGAACTATCTAGCCACCCAAAAAATCATGAGAAATAACATGGGGTTTGTTTTTGTTTTTGTTTTAAGCCACTAAGCTTTGGGGGTTTTGTTAGGCAGCAAACGGAAAGAGACCTGATTGCGGAAATTAACCTTCATCCTGAAATCGATGAAGAATGATGGAAGAAGGGTTTTGAGAATGAGGTAACATCCATTAGTACCACAGACACGGTGCCTAGGCCAAAAACTTTCCAAGGGCCTGAAAACCTTATAAAGGCGGTGGGAGGCAGGGGACTGACTACTGAACACAAAAAGAAAAATGGCAGGATCAGAATTCACTCATGTTTTGGTAGATGCCTGCAAGCCGTAGCAGGTCAAGTGTAAATCAATTCTTATATAGATACATGTTATTTTTTATCACAGAAGTTAGTACATTTTAATCAATTCCATTAGTCATTGAGGGGAACTCTCCAAAGTACCCTGTTCCTTGACTGTCTTTAAATGGCAATGACAGAAACAGAGAGAAGGATTCAGATGTGAGGGCAGAGATCAAAGTGACATAAAGGCTTACTGCACCAAGGTGCTGAGCCATCAATATAAGCAAAGAAGAAATTATATTTACCTTGCCAGCCAAAAATAAAATAAAATCAATTCAGCAAAATTTGAATCAAATTGTTAAAAAAAAATGTTTAATTTTTTTCTATAGACGCTATCTTTCATCCTGATGAACTAGTTTATACGGCTTAGGAAAAGCGCACCCTATACCAATGTGCTCATACCAGAGAGAAAATTTTGTCAGGAAAGTAAATTAGCAAGAGAGAGAAAGGCCTTTATTCTGAAATCTAAATTCCAAGAGCAAGGTATTACTGCTTGAGATTTCAAAAAAGCTGTCAAAAGAATGGCAGCCAAATATCTTGAAAATGCTTTCAGTTCGCAGACCTCAGCCTGCTGCTCCTGATCACATCTCCCTTACCTACTTCCCTCAAATTTCCAAGGTTCAATGGCTTTGTCTGTTCTGAATGACAGTCACAGTGTTCAGCTAAGGAAATCCCCTCCTTCTCCAGCTGGCTCACCAGGAAATTGTTTGGAAGTCAGCTTTTTCCTGGAGGTGGCCTGACTGCCCACAGGGAGAGAGGGAGGCTGTCTCTGGAGCTGAGAGCACTCCCCTGGCTGGACAATTCATGCATGATGGGCTGCACACATGGTCACAGGCAGCCACGGCAGCATGGGGCACCTGTGTAGTTGTGTGCTGGCTATATGACTCGCTTTGAATAATCACAACTCATAATCCTCAGTCCCTCACCTGCTTAATAGAATTTTTAAGCCATGCCTTTTATTATTATTATTATTATTATTTTATTTCCAACCTAACTTCTGACAAAAAGGAAAGCTATTGTCAAGGATGATATTTTATTCAAAGAAGGGGGAAAGGGACAGTAATGAAATTACATCAGAATTAAATAAGAATTTTATTTAAAGGATATTCTTCTGAGATGGTTACTTTAGCTCAAAAGAGTTATAAATAGGTGAAATCAGTCTCAATTTAATGAAAAACAAAATACGGCAGTTCTTTCACCTTTATTTCATTCTATTTACGTATTTAGCTTTTCTAAGAAAAAGAGAAGTTATCAGAATCAGCGAAATATGAACAAAATAATATTCTTCTAAGAATGAAATATTTAAGCATATACCTTGACCTTAAGAAGTATATTCTACATTAAATGTCAGTATGGTCACCCTTACCTCTCAAGTTCGCATACATAAAAGGAAGATAAACTTCAAGCTACTGAGTTTTTCAATTATCCAAGTTAAAGATAAAAATAGAGCTGCCGTGAGACATAAAGAACTTGATCCGTGGAAAGGAACAATTTCTTTCAATTTACTTTAGTTAACTAAAGTATTACGGGAAGGTGGGGGCGGGGGCAGATTTTGAACCATGCTTAAAAACCTTTAACAAAGGCTCGGTTCTCTTATCTGCTCAAGGTGACTCAAGTATTACATAGAAGCTGGGACAGAATGACCAACCTCAAAATGTCTCCTTCGCTCTCATGATGACATTGTTAAAAATGTTAACCTCCCCACTAGTCACATTCAATGAGACTTGATACGTTTTGCCTTTCTGCATTTAGACAGGACCATTTAAAGCCCAGAATAAAATAAATTAAAATAAACTGTCAAACATGCACCTCTTTGAATGCAGACTGCTCATAATGAATGTAGGTAGGACATTCTAATTATCTAAGGCCTCAAGAAGTACTTGTTTGGTGCAACAGTGACATAAGATTTATTTATAGTATTCCTGAGACTCGTTAAACACTGAAATGATACTACATCACTGAAATCATTTTATTGTGGTAGGCTGCAGAGCACAAAGGGACAAAGGACCTCAAAGACAGTTCTGCTTGTCGTCTCAGGGCTGGGGGGCGGGTAACTGACAACTGAGGATGTAGCCATTGTAGGTAAACAGCAAGAACTCCCTCCTGCTGCTATATCCTGCCCTGTTTAACTCATTAATTTAGGAACTCTAAGCTGCTGGAGTAAACACTAGCATTAGGAATTCTTTTGTAACCAGCCTCAAATCATTTCATTATGACTATGAAGCTAAAGAGAAAAACACAAACTCATCTACTTATATTTTAACACAGGTCACGCATCAAATGGGCTATGCAGATCATCAATGAACTTACTGGGGACTTACAGTTGGATATGAGTCTTTTTATTTATTTCCCCTTTTTATAATTGCCTTTTGCAAGTTATACAGATTTCCACACTGCTATTACTAGGAGCAGGAAGACCAATATAATAGCAAAACGTATAATGTTTATTATTTTCTAAAAAAGTACAAACTACATTCTACCACCAAGATCATTATTTCGTACTCTTTCATGTTTATACTGTGAAGGGAAAAAATAAATCAATAACCAGAAAGATCATCAATGCTAATTTTGGACAAATTATAAACAGCTAAATGTAGACAACTATAGATGAGCTTGAATTACTCTGACTGAATAATGTAAAAGTATTGCCAAGAAACGTTACCAAATGGTGTTAAAGATGGTTCATTTTCTAACTTCAGAGAAAATATTTCAATGGTGAATGTTAAATTATGAGCCCATCTAAATTATTAAGCAGGAGTAACATGGGCTATATAAAATACCAACTCCTACTTCTCCATCACTCAGACCAGCCCCTGTGATCGTCCCTGGAATGTGTCACCTGTACCTAAGGCCCTACGAGTAAGGAAGCGGTGACGGATTTAGAGAGTAAAAAGACAAACACTGACTGCTGTGAAGGAGTTTGGGACTAACAAGGATCTGAAAGCGAGGCTGACATTCCTCACAGTCTTTGAACGGTAGTAAGCATATTGTGGCCACTTGCTAAATGCTCGTTTATAATATTACTAGGTTTCTGAGTCACTTTATAGTCTCTGGACATAAAAGAAGACTAAAATAAGAAGAATCTAAGTGACAAAAACAATAAAATAAGAAAGAAGAAGGTGATTAGAATTTTTTTAAAAAATCAGAGAAGAATCGTTGAATATCAGTGTGCAAGAGGCTGCAGGTTGTCTGCTGTTGATCCCAGCCCTTTGTCCTTTAGCAACAGAACTTCTACGCCATTGACAATCAAGTGCCAGGAGCTGGGCTAGGTGACCACCAGCGACAGCAAAGTCACATTCAGAGAGGGGTTCTCCAAACCTCACTTCTCTTTATCCCAAACAAATCACATTTCACAAGGAAAGCAACACTAAGGAATCACCAAAGAATTGTTTATTTATGCCACGCTTCTAACTTTTAAGGAGTTTACTGAGATTCTTTCTTCATCTTTAAAATAGGTAACATTTTGAATTTTATTATATATTATGAATAAGCAAAATATATGCAAAGCACTTTATCACACTGCCCAACCTGGGGACAGCCTTAAATGCATTAACCGTGATTTAGTTTGTTCATAGCGCATTTTTCAGCAGATCTCTCAATGCCTCACAAATTCCAAACCTGAACCAGCTCCCTTATTCCAAAGTTCAACTATTAGAGAAACCCTTAATATCACAGTTTTTCTGTAAACTGACACTATTTTTCACCTCTTTTCTCTACTGCAGTGCCCCCTCCAAAAAATATTTGCCACTGGACAGGAAACGATATGCAAGAAAAATAATTTTAATGGAATCAAGGAGCAAAGAATTGGAATACTATTGTTCCTAGTTAAAACCAAGACAGTTCACGAACACTGAGTTGCATCAAACTGCTCTGAAGAGGGCTTTCTCAGCTTTGGCAAGACTTACCTTTGTGGCAAGATAATTCACTGCTGTGGGGAGCTATGCTGTGCATTGTAGGATATTTAGGCAGCATTTCTTGCCTCTACTCTCTGGGTGCCAGGAGCACCCTCCCAGTGGTAACAAACAAAAATGTGTCCAGACATCACCAAATGTCCCTCGGGGGACAGCACAGAACCCTGTGGTCGAAAACCACTGCTACTAATGAGAACCACAACTCTAACGTCTGAACCACTTGGGTTTGGCTTTTCTCGTAAGTGAATCAAATCACCTCTTCAGAAATAAGAAGTGTTTTTCAATGGCTATGGGACATTGAAGGAAGAGCATTAACTTCCTCAGACAATGCCATTTCTCTTGTAGGGGAGGAAAAAAATCCTTTTCTTCTACCCTTCTCAGTTCTCACCTAGGGATTTGAATCAAAAGACAGATTAACATTAATAAGAGAAAAGCATACAAATTTATTTAATATAAGTTTTAAGTTACCTGGGAGCTTTCGTAAAGAAATGAATACCTCAAGAAGTAGTTAAATCTGAGCTTTTTTTATGTTAGGTGTGATGAAGTGCGGAAAGTCTTAGGAAAATGTGCTGGGACAGAAGGACATGAGCAAAGGGGGAAACTTAGCAAGGTGTGTTCATTGCTCTCAGTGTCCCTTCCTCTCAGGGGATAAAGATGCTCCTTTCCTCCAGGTGTGAGTCACATGACCTGCTTCAGGGGAAGGTCAGACAGAGTCCTTCCTGAGAACGTCATTTCTAAAATTCCCTCAGCTTGAAATATCAAATATGGTAAGGTGCCGTATTTTGGGGTAGTGTGTACTGAATAAAACCTTCCCCTCCCGTGGCTGGCCAGAGGCTCACCACTCAACAAGTCACTGTATCCACTGTATAATTTGGAAGAAGTATTACATTTATTTTCACCTGCAAAAAAGACAGGAACAAAATCAACAAAAGGAATAATCCTGATACTAGTGAAATAATCAGTTATAAAACAAAAATATTCTTTATTGAGGATGACCGCCCATCACATGCAGTGGCGAGAAACTGGCAGGCCATATTTGAAGAAGTTTTGTTGATGTTGTGGAGATGTCTTTTTTTTTTAATAGTCCTCAGAAAGTTGATCGTTTTAGGGTCTAAATATAATTTGTTTTGTCCCCAGCCCTATTAGTTTGGGGCCAGAAAGAACATTTCCTATGATCCCGACTCTAATATAATATGGTTGGCTTCTTTTTTTTTATTTTTATTACCATATTAAACATGAGGTCAAAGTTATATACACTAGAGTAATTATTGCTGTCACTTTCTGATTTTTACAGTTAATTATACCCAAAAGAATGTTAGAATGTACTTCACTTCTCTCGTCCATAAAATGGAGATTATAACAGTAGTACCTACACCTGTCATGTTGTAATAAGGATCAATTAGTTAATATTTGTAAATCGCTCACCACAGTGTTGGCACATGGTCAGTACTACATATTTGTTAAATAAATAAAATTAATACTGCCGTTATTTGAAGAAGAAATTATAATGTTCATGCTTGCATTCTGCATGTCACATGGGCTATATTTTTATGTTATTTTGTTTTTCTTTTGATAGGAGGAGAGGGAGTAACAGTCTTCTGAAATGTCCTCTTCTGTCTCTGAACTCTCAGAACACACACATCTAGGAAAAAAAAAAACATTGCAGGAAACAATACCCTACCATATTCAATACACTAATTAGGTGTGCGTTTTTGTATATGTGTATGTAAATTCTGGTTGTAACCCACTATATGGATTTCACAACCAATAATCATGAATCTTGTCCTACAATTTGAAAAACACCACTTTAGACTAGTATTCCCCCAGAGAGTTTTCTGTAGAGAAGTGACATCAGCGATTCTGTGGTCAAATAACTTTGAAAAAGTTTATTTTATTTATCCCAACAACAATACAAGTCTTAAGAAATTCTGCAATTAAGAAATCTATTAATTCTGTAGAACTCCAAAGTCCCCAAACTTATCTGTGAACTGGGAACATCACCTGGCTTAAGGAACTACAGCTAAGTTTAATTTCTCAAATCAAAAACAGAGTGCTATGGAGAAACATTCTTCTCTTCTCAACGTGCCTACTCCTGGGCCTGACACAAGGGAAGTGCTTAGGAACCCTTGCTCAGCTCCATTAAGCAGTTTTTCAATTTCTTAGTTAAGTTATTGAAAAGTGGCCCTTAAAAAGGGAGTGTACTAGTTAAGCAAGAAAGATAACAGACACTGAAAGTGCTGTATATATGCTAATAGCTTTTAAAGTCTTTTGTGTTTTTGAGTCACACACCCATTTATTTATTCAGTGATCTATTCAATAAATATTTATTAACTATCTACTACATGCCAGACACTGCACTAGGTATATATTTGGGGGTGGGAGGGTGTTTGGCATTACCTTTTTCCTCCAGTTTTATCAAGATACAATTGACATATAACATTGTATTAGTTTAAGGTGTACAACACAATGATTTGATATATGTATATACTGCAAAACGATGACCACAGTGTTTAGTTAATATCCATTACCACACACAATTAGAAATTTTTTTAATAGCCTTTCCAATAAATAAGTACAAATTTAAAAACATGAATGGAACCGTTTGGATATTATATCTTCTTTCTGCAAGAAACTTCTAGAAAGAGCTCCTTCCATCTCACAAAAAGAAAGCTATGTGCTTAAATTACTTACCCTTTGTAGCATTAAAGAATAACAGAAAATTGGGGGCAGTGGGAGTGGGAGGTTCTCCAACAATGGCGAAGTGGTTAAATACAGAGAGTGGATAACAGTATAGTGTATAATAACTGGGAAAATGTTTCACAGGACTGGCATTCCTTCGTTATATTTGGTGCTTTTGTTATATAACATTACTGGGATGCGGTGAGCAGTGTTGCAGAGGGAATGGGAACTAGAATCTCCACGGTACATATATATGAAAAGTATGTTACGGCAGCTGTTCTCAGACTTGGAGGCGAAAATCAATCTGATTGGGGAAGACTATTTTAAAATGCAGATTTTCCGTCCTCACTCCTAGACATTCTGATTCTGAAGGCCTGGGGAGTGCCCAAGAATCTGCATTTGTGATGACAGCCCAGGAGCTTGAGGTTGGTATCTATGAGTCATAAATTCAATCAGTGAAAATTAACTGGCTACCTAGTATGTGCCAATCCTGCTCGAGGTGCTAAAACAGAGCAATAGATGAAGCTACACTTGAGAAACGAACATTAGGGTAGTAACAATTTTTAATTCTTTAAAATTAAAATAGTGTTTCTCACATAGATTCAAAAAACGTAATTCAAGAGCCAACATTTCCCTGCTAATTTATTTTTTACGTAAGAAGAAAAACACATGCGACAGCTCTGTAAATGTGACCTTCGTAAGGTCAGCCTACAAAGGGGACACTGGAAGGGGGTGGAATCAGTTGGCCACAGAGGGCTAGCAGCCACCTGGAGAGGCCTCTACAAGTGACACCCTAGCATTTCCTGCCAATCCTGCACGCCCTCCCAGGGATTTAAGGGCAACAAGTGGAAATAAGAAGGGTGGTGACAGAGAACAAAAAATGTGTTACCTCACAATTCAAGAAGCACAAGTTAAAAAAAATGTTTAGTAACTGTAAATCCTCCTCTGTCTCTTTCTGGTTGTTTACACTGACCTCTGAACTCTACGCCAGGTAGAATTTGTTCCCCGTCTTTTCTGCATTTTATCATTTATTTCCTGATTTGGAATATGAAAACTTCACTACATCCTGTTTTGGTCTTTTTGTTTCTTTCTTTGGAGTAAAATTTCAGCAAGCTTCTCTTGGTTCGAGAAAGGCAGAGCCAAGGGTGGAATGAAATTCAGCATGGGCATGAGCAGCCACCAATGGGGACAACTCAATCCTATTTGTTTTGGCAAGGCATTCAGTAAGCTGTTGGTTATGTCATTTGCCCACAAGTAGGCAGGCCTTGCTGTTGCAGTCACCCGTCTCTCAAATAAACGGTATCCTGAAAACACACACACACACACGCACACGCACACGCACACGCACACGACAATGCACCACCCCCCAGTCTGCTTTGACTCCAGAAGAAGTATGGCCAGGCACAAACTAATAAAATAACAGAAAAGGTACAAGCCACATGGAACAAAACACATACGAATTTTAAATATTAAAATATTTTTTCACCTACAGAGTAAGAAAGTACAGGGGAAAGTAGATAGCTGGAAAATTTTATCTAGCAAATGACTTTATACAACACACTTTTGAAATTAAATCTAAAACGACAAAATCATGAAAGCTAAGCAGTACCCAAAATTTCACTGCTAAAATTTTTCATCTCAGGTATTTTATATGAATTGATTTCAATTTAAAGATAAATGTCAATGAAAACTGGTTCGTTTCTACAGTATGTTATGTTTGGTGCCCTAAAGCCTTTAGGTTTTGAGTAATTTATACATAAATAATATTTTACCATGACTGTTAGGTAAAATAATTCCCCAGCTTGTGCTACCTTCAGTCCCTACAAGAAACTGAATCCCAATGTTGTAAGAGAATTAGATCTACAAGCCACAGCAAACAGTTCCTGAAAGCAGAGCAACAAAATACTAAGATAACCGGCCTCTGTCCTTTTACATTTATGGTTGTAGCTACAGGAACTCCGGGATTAGAATTTCTAAAACTCCAAACAAATTTGCAAAGTACAACTATCTTCTAAATACAATTAAGAACCTAGAAAAATCATATAGTCAACCTAAGATGGGGTAATGGAGAAAATAAAAGCATTTCTCTAAATTCTGGCATAAGGTAAATTGTAAGGATCAAAAATCTTGTATTTATATCTTAGAATCATCAAATGTGTACAGTGGGACAAGCTATCATGAAATTATTATGCTTAAATTATACTAATTATAAACTGCACATTTCTGATTAACTGCTGAAGCTTTTAAATGAAATGAAAGCTTTAATCAGCAAAACCTTTTCAAAAGACTTTGCAGTCTGTGCTCGGTCCATGCTGAACTTTATCAGAGTGTGTTCTGGGGAGGGCGCCTGTTCAAGATATGCCTCCTCCCTTTCATGATCCTTTTGTGTTCAGAGAAAGGACTAACTGCAAAGAACCACGCTGCCCACTTCCATCTTTTCCCAATGATTGCCTTGTTTTATAAAACCCCAAGTTTTCGGTCTACTTTGAGGCTTTCCTCATTAATGAAAGTTATCCCTACTGCAACAGCCTGAGTAAAATGCCAGATGTGTTTGCCCTTTCATTATGATAGAATCCAAACTGTCCAAGTAAAGTTTATGGTAACTCTGAAACGGGATTAAAAGTCACTAGGCCAGCCTTACTAAACTACAGTTCGTATTAGACTCCAGAGCCTGAAAATTCTTGGAAAGTTCAGTAGAGCTTACTCAAAAAAATCAAAATCTATATTTGAATTTTAGAAATCTTTCCTTTAAAAAATATGGACAAAATACAAACTGGATTAGCTTATTCAATATAGTTGTAAAATAAATCACTGTGTCACAAGTGAAGACATCTTCAACCCACAGATTAAAAAAGCCCTATATGCCTAGAAATAATACTTAAGTAACTGTATAAACTGCTTAAAATTTAAGTTGCTTTAAATTGTTTTTAAATTTTAAATTCTGTTTTGATTTAAGCATCATAAAAATCTCTTACTGTGATTTAAAATACAAATCTATAGAGCATGAAGATGACAGTACAGATATACTATCCATGAATCATGCAACTGAATTTTATGTCCCAAAGCAAAATGACTGAACCGAATCATCCACAGTCTCCTTCCAATGGCCCAGTAATCATCCCAAGAAAGATTAGAAGAACAGAGTAAATGAAGCACAGAGAAAAAAATATGCAGAGAATGCAACTGTCACTCCTCCAAGTTTATCCTCACCAAACCTATCTGTATTCTTCAAAGCACTGATTACTTGCTGAGCATACTTCCATTGTGGCTATTATAACATTCACTCAACTCACTGAAATGCAAGTGTGCATGAGCCATATCAGATATATATTCCCAAGACCTGCATAATAAACCTAAGCAAACTGTGTCCATTGTGTTGGCTGCTATATTCTAGAATAGTACTGAACACATAGTAAGCATCCACTAAACATATGTTAAAGTAATAAATAAATTCCATTTGCTGCTGTTATTATTATTACTTGGCTGGAAATTGCTATGTTTCTGTTAGGTGTAAAATTTGAAAAAAAAAAAAAAAAAAAAAAACAACAGAATCCACTGAAAACTGTACCTGTCTCAATTAGTATTTAGATTTGTCCAAGTTGACTGCTTCATTTTACCAAGACTACAGCTCCTCAAGAGCAGGAAATGTGCCATTTATTCTTTTTCAGAAGCCCTCGCACAGTATAACATTCAGCTGTGGTATGAGAGAGACATGCTTCCAGGTTTCTACGAGCCAACCGAGTTAAACACTCTCTCCAAAGTGCCAAATACAGCAGAAGTTACTCATGAGCAGATTCACTTACTGACAGTATCAGAATGCCCTTCATATCTACCTAAACCCCAAATTTTTAAACTTTTATATCTAGGAAACAGTAAACTGGATCAGGACTAGCAACTTTATTGGTTCATAATTTTTTCAAAGCTTGTCCCTTTTAATCAAAAGAAATGAAGATGCCACATCCAGTATCCAAATCAGACACACACTTTAGGATATGAAAATAGAGCTACACTGCCCAAATGAGTGACTTAACACTTGCTGAAATTACCTAGCTTATCTTCAGAAACTCACCCCTGGAAGGGAAAAGACATTTCTAACAACTTGAGCCAGTGGTGGGAAGCATGGAGCCTCACGCAACCTTCCTGGTAAAGGTCCCCCATGTAGATTTGCAGTTTCTCCAGAGTCCCTAAAAGACTAAAGGACCAACCAGGCCTGCACCCGCCCTAAATAGTAAATGACAGTCAAAAAAAGTCAAGTGTGAATTCAGGAAGGACAGACTAGGGTAAAAGATTAAATTGAGTGGGCAGGACAGCAAGGGGATAAAGAGTGTGAATAAAAACGAGCACTAAACTTCATGTGTAAATTAAATTCCATTGTTATGACAAAGGATTGCTCAAGGAAAAAAAAATTAGAATCCTTCCTCTCCAAGAATTTGTAAATCCCTCTTCAAAGGCTGAAATGGAAATTACAAAATTCCACTCCTTACTGATCTGCAAAAGCCCCCACTTAAATGGAAAGGCCTCCTTTGAGTCACACAAAGCCTCAGCCAGAGTTTTCTGTGTTGTCACTACTGAAGTGAGGGTCTACTGGGGATGGCAGAGAACTGGGGACACCTTTCAGGGAGGATCTCAATGAGCACCTGCTTCACTAAACCAAGTAACGAAAGAGCATGTGCAGTCTTCATGAAATCTCCCCAAATGCCTCCTTCCCTTTTTTCTCGACAACAAGGGTTCTGTGTCCCGTCAGACTAGAGTTCAGCTGTCTAATACGGTAACTGCAGGCTACCCGCAGGCCTGAGTACCTGTGAGGTGTCAGGGTGACTGACTAAGGATCGAAATTTTAAATTGTATTTCATCTTCATTGATTTAAGTTTAAATGACCTAATGCAGTTAACAGAAAACTATTCATCGTATTTGGACCTGAATCTAATTTAATTTTCCAACTAAATCCTGTTAAATGTAAATACAGATGAAATATTTCCAATGAAACTGTAGCATACAAAATGAGATGCACTCTAAGTGTAAAATACACACTCTAATTTAAAGACCTGCTGTGAAGAAAAAATGTAAAATATCTCATTAGCAACTTAATATAGACTACCTGTTGAAATAATGTTTGGAATAACTTCTGTTGAATTATTAAATTAATCGTTTTCTATTTATTAAAACAAAATTGTTATTAATATTAATGACATGTTCCCTTTACTCATTTTAAAGTAGCAACTAGAAATATTTTCATTACATATGGCTCACATTATATTAATATTGGGTAGCACATCACTCTAGAGATTCAAATCAGCTTCAACTTTCACCTTTAAAACTACCGTTTTTTATGCCTAGACTCCTTTGACAGTGGGTGAAATCTATAGGCCCTTCTCAGAATGATGTTTATAAATGAATAAAATGTGTAAGGGTACAAAGGAAACCAATTATACCAAAATGTAATTTTTAAAGTGTTTAAAAATAAATGTATAATATAACTACGGTTTTCCTAAATTAAAGCACTTAATAAATAATGGTGATTCTACCACCTAGTATAATTTCTAAGTAATAATATACACAAACAAAACTGTAATGCCACATTAAAACAGATGAGATTTCTATTGATGACAAAGTCCCTAGGTACAGTTTATGCTGCTGTGGTTTGTTGCCTCCATTAATAATTGAAGGAAATGCTCAAGTTCAGTGAGGGGTGAGGGAAAATGTAGATGTAATTTTTATCTCACACCCAAACATCTGATCCACTGATTTCTATCCACAGAGCCCCTTGGGGATCCACGGACGCCGGGTTAAGAGGGCTGTTGTAATACCTAGTGGATTCCTGAGTCTGTTTGTCAAAGATGACCCTCGTCCTTAGGATGTCACTTTACCTTGGCTCATTCCTGTTAATTTGGAGTTCATGACTCACAATTCCTGTTTTTGACCACAACCAAACCAATATTATGAGGAAGTGCTTGCACTTGTTTTTTTCCGATACTTTTGCTCTCCAAAGGGAACAGGAAGAGCAGTAAGGAATGTATACTCAAAAGGAAAAAAAAAAAACGTAATGATGTTTCAAAAAAGAAAATTCTTTTGATCTCGTAATTAATTTCTGTGTGTCGGAATATTCAGCAACCAGAAGGACCTTATTAATTTCAGTAGCTCTTCATATAATTATACAAAGTATTTCCCAGTTTATTTTCATTTACAAACACTTCTACTTATTCTGTGCTAGGTACTGTCCTAAGAACTACAAATATTACAACCTTAATTCTTAATACCACCCGATAAAGTTCACCACTATTATTATTATCCCTTTTTACAGATGAGAAGACTGAGGCTCAGAGAAAGTTTGGTAACTTGCCCAAAGTCAAGGTGGGCTTCCAACAGAGACCAGTTACCTGTGGTGTTTTCAAGGACAAGGAAATACTAAACAAAGGAACCTCAAGACTAACTCACTACTACAAGTGAGCAAAGGTTATTAGCACCCTCATTCCCTGTTTCTAAATCACTTGCTGAAAAATTCAACCTAGATGAGGTAAGGAAGGCCATTTTTATACCTTCTAGCCCATTCAGAAGCAGCTTTTAAAATTAATCCAAATGCCTTTCTTTGTCTGCGTTGAAAAATAAAGCTCCTCTGTATCTTAGGGCAGCAAATACTGGGCCTGGCATTTTTTCAACTCTTATCTAAAATATGTTCTAGGAGAATCTAGGCCCAGTGATAAGCCGAGTTTCGACTTCACCACACCAGTTTAAGAGAGATTACACACATACTCAGGACTCAACCAGCAAGAAGACACAGAAACCTCGATTCTTCAAGTCCAGTCACTGTTGACACTCAGTTGCCAGGGCTGAGTAAACTGCCTGTGTCAAGCGCTGAACAGTAAGGTTTCGTCAGCGAAACCAGCCCTACAGGTGTATCTGGGGAGGCAGGTGTACAATAGCACATTCTTTCCAGCTGTGAACAAATAAATGATTGTCTTCATGCTACCCAGGCTCTCAGGGCCAGATAAGCCTCTCTCTCCCACAATAATCTCAACACAGAAACAGTTTAGCGAGCTGCCACTCTATAACACCAAAAGTAAAATGACTCTGAATGCCAACTACTAAAAGAAAGACACAGATAATGTTACAATAACAGTTATCTAGAAAGATAATGCTCGTTAGGTAAAATTTAACTAGAGTAAGAATCTTTAGGACAGATACAATCAATAAATACCTGTGGCTCCAAAAACCTACCACTACCCTTTAAAAGGTCTCAGACTAATTTAAAAGCTTTATGTTTGCTGTGTGAACTGCCATCCCCTTTCTGAAATGATAGAGTCCCAGTGGTGGCTATAATATTAAATAAAATGACCTCATTTCCTCCAGAGAAATATTTTTACCTCAACCCCCACACTCTGGCACTCCAAGACAAAAATACTCCAATATCAGGGGGCAAAAAGTCAGGCCTAATAGGCCTGGATCGTTCTCAGATTAACAACCTTGGGGGAATAATCCTATAAGAAAATATTTTCAAGATTTTGGGTAATAACATTTCTAGGCCAGATGAAATTTGTTAGAGTTTGCACTTTTGTTTCTAAAAACCTCTGAAGTCATTTGTTTCCCACAGTTTTTCTCAGAAGCTACTTTGTGGGAAAGAAAGCCAGTCCCTAGGCAGCAAGCCAGCCAACCCAGAGCAACTGGGTTGCTCTGAAAGAAAGCCAGCCACCCCCACCCCCACCCCCACCCCCACCCCCACCCAAGGCCAGGCCAAAGAGCCAGCTCTTGCCAATCTGGTTAATTTTTTACCCGGTGAGGCTATAGGTACTGACATGGAAAACATTTGTGATGTAGCATATCATGAAACAGGCAAGGCACACAAGTGCAGTGGATCACTTGATACCAGATTCGTTGCTTCAAACTGCACAAAAGTTCTGCCAACTGTAAATAGTTGTCTCTAGAGAGAAGAAAGGGAGATGCAGGAGGTGCGCTGTTTGGACGGTCAGTGGGCAAATAGCAATATTGTCATTAAGCACACAGATTCTACAACTAAACTGTCTTGCATTCAAACCCCAGCTCTGGACTTATTACCTGAGGAATCTTAGTCAAGTCACTTAAACACTGTCTGCCTCAGTTTCCTCAACCCACGGGGCTGTTGCGAGGCTTAAAAGAATGACTATGCCAAGTACTTTAGATAAGTGCAGCTGTTATTATTTTTGCAATTCATAATATTTGTCATTTTTAACATAACCTTCATTATAAGTGGTAGGATTACTGTGTCTGTGGAGAGATGAAAAAGATGAGGCTTAGCAAAATCAAGGAATGTGCCTCAAATCATGCATCCAATAAGAGATACACGGAAGAATGCACACCTGGAGCGTAAATTCAAACCCCAGCAGTGTTAACCTCTCTCAACTACTGCTTTTTCTTTCCTTGCTTTCTCTTAAAAAAAAAGACAAGGAGAAAATATAGAGAACATGTTAGAAATATACTTTCTTAAACTAATAAAAATAACCTTAACTAATTACAAATGAAATTCCACTAGGCCTAATTCTAGGAGGCTGTGTGATGAGAGGCTACCCCTCTCCCACCTCCTGGCCTGGCTCGTACCTCAGTTCCAGCCAACTCTCCCCAGGCAGAGCAAATGAAGGACAGTGAGGCCATGCTTAGAGGGAAGCTATGAAATAAGCCACCTGAAATGAAGCTCCACTGTCTTTCTGAGTCTCTCCGAAGGCTCGAGATAGGTGGCATGATAAATTTGGAATGGCTACAGTTCTCTTCTAGATATCATGATGACAACCACTAATCTTTTAAAATGTCACCCACGGTCCCCATGAAATGTTGGAAAAGGAAAAAACACAACTCTGGGCTGCCAGTCACAATATTTACCAGTGCTGGAATGTTTGTTTGTTCTCAGTGGAGGATGCAGAGAGTTGACAAAGGAAAAACAAAACTCGTCTGTGTCAAAACACAAGCTGAAGATGATTTCCTTCTCTGCTGCCCTCGTGTCAACTGCACACAAATCCAGAGCAGCCCTGCGCTCCGGGAGTGTTTATGGTCCAGCTGAGCCATAAACATGCCGTCCTTCAAAACAACACACAGAGCCACCCGAACATCAAACAAGGTAGTTCCACAAAGGATATATTGGGTTTTGACGTCTAATGCTCTGAGTGAAATAACTTTGTTTCCCCTAAAAATAGATAAACTAAAATAAATACAGGAGGGTTCCAAAGCAGTGTAGCTAGCCACTTCTTCCTGTGACTCACAGCGACCTCATGACTTCTTTCTTATTATGACTATGGGACAGAAGTACGTGTTTTTTGGTGGATTGACTTATGTACTCTTTATAGCAACTCTGAGAGGAATTGAATAGTATTCTCATTTTGCAGACTGTGGCTCACAGAGGTCAGATAACTGTGCATGTTCTGTCAGATTCTGGAGGTTGAAGTCTAAGAAAATTACCCCACATTCAGCTAGGGTCTCAAATGGTCCCCTAGTGACCCTTCAACTAAGGTTTAAGCACAACTCATTCAAGATTTCTGGGCTTCAAACCTCAGACTCTTTTGTTATCAACAAAACACTCAGATATCACAATGATCGATTTTAAAAATTTAAAGTAGGTCTACTTCTAAATGGCTAAAATTAAACGACTGGCAATACTAAGTGCTGTTGAAGATGTGAAACAATGGGAACTCACGTGCTGCTGGTGGGAATGCAAACTGGACCCACCGCCCTGGAGTGCTATCTGGAATTACCCAAGGGAATCAGATAAATGCACACGCTATGACTCAGTTCTACAACTCAGCTCTGGGCCACACACCCATGAAATGCAAGTACATTTTATGTATACCAAAAGACATGTATGGCAAAGGCAATAGGAACACTATTCATAACAGTCCCAAACTACAAGCAACATAAATGTCATCAAAAGTAGAACATGTGAGTTAACGTTGCTATCTTCATGCTATAATACCATAAAAAATGACCTATAGCTTTATGCAACATGGACAAACCTCAAGCATAACACTGAATGAATAAAATCAGGTACAAAAGAATACATACTGAATAAATGAATCCATTTATACTAAGTCCCAAAACAAGTAAAACTCATCGGTAGGGAGAGCAGTCAGGGTGGTGGTTGCCTTTGGGGACGGATCTTCTCGGTTGCCACTGAGTTCCAGTTCTAGACTGAGCTAGTGTTACCCAGGGTTGACTTCTTGACCTCTCATCCCTGAACACTCATAATTTATGTGATTCTCTCTTGGATTACAGGAGTCCTTCCTATCCGCAGTTTCACTTTCAGTGGTTTCAGTCACCCGCTGTCAACTGCGCAGTCCAAAAATATTAAATGGAAAATTCCAGAAATAAACAATTCATAAGTTTTAAATGGTGTGCCATTAGGACTGGTGTGGTAAGATCGAGCACCAACCCACTCCGTCCCACCTGGGATGTGAATCATCCCTTAGTCCAGCACATCCAAGCTGTATATGTCACCCAGCCATTGTCACTTAGGAGCTGTCTCAGTTATCACATGGACTGTCACGTTATCATAGTGCTTATGTTCAAACAACGCTTATTTGAACATAAGCACTAGGATACAAAATAACTTTGTTTCCCCTAAAAATAGATAAACTAAAATAAATATATTTTATTTTCAAAAGTTCCAAAGCAGTGTAGCCAACCACTTCTTTCAAAGTGCAAAAGCAGCGATGCTGGCAATTCAGATATGCAAAGAGAAGACAATAAAGGTGAGTACGGTACAGTGAGACAGACCACATTCACATAAATTTTATTATAGTATATTGTTTCAACTTACTTTATTATTATAGTTATTGTTGTTAATCTCTTACTGTGACTAATTTACATATTAAACTCTATTATACTTATGTATAATAGTACTTATAGAGTTTGGTGCTATTGGCAGTTTCAGAATCCACTGGGGATCCTGAAACATATCCCCCATGGACAAGAGAGAGCCAACTATACTTTTCTCTCCCTCCTCTCTAAAAAACGAGTAAGGAACTTCATAAAACCTATAAATCTAAATCAAGTTTTTACGACCTGCACGAGAGAAAAAGTGGTGCAACATAAGACATTCTTAAATTAGTTCAATATTCTTGACATGCCGAAACAATTCTACAGAGAAATGATTCAACAGTATTTTAAAGCATGTCTGTATTCAATAAATACCTGCTTATTGTGGTATCGAAGCGTCACACACCCAATCCGTCTCAAGAAGAGGCATACACATACAGTGCCTTGGATTTGAAAGTATAACTCTTTTGTTGCGATGGTGAAGTCATTTAGTATTTTGGCACAAAATACACAGAGCCACTTTAAAACTTCAGTATTCTATTCAGGAGCTACTAAGAAAGCAGCGGCTAGCCTGGTCTTAAATGTCCTTCTCATCATTATTTCCAATAGTCCTACAGAAGACAACAGGGCTCTACATTACATGGTCCATATATTTAAGATAAAAAGCCAATGTCCATGGTTCTATGGAGCAAAAATAGTCATTCTGTCCCTTCATCAGTGAAGAAAGAATTCCAGTGCTTCTCACGTTTGCCAGAGCACAAATAAGGTTTCAAACTATCCAGAAGCCTCTGAGGACATAGCTGCTCCAAAAGACGTAGGCCTAGGACTCCAAACTAGCTTGCTTCTCCAGCCTCTTCATTTAGTTAACAATCAAAAATATTTCAGACTCACCTCAAGCTCACGGCTCCCAAGCTTCCCCTGACCTCCCTTTCCCCTGTGTTGGGTCCCTTCATATTCTGCTCCCTTAGAATGTTGTCCCTTTCCTATTAGCTCTTTACACAAATTGTCATTATACCCTTATCTACACAATTCTTTGATTCACCACAAAGAAATCACTTTTTTGCCCATAATTAATTCCCCAGGACAAAGGACAGTGTCTGTGCATAGTAGGTGCTTGATAATGTCCTAATGGACAAAAGAGTAAACTCTCTCTTAATACCAACAAAAACAGCAGAGGCAAAGATCTTTCTGCTCTTCTCAAATCAACAACTGCAGCCCGGTGCATTTCAGAAGTAATCTAAACTCACCCCAGATGGGTTTTTAGACAGTCAAGTTGATTTTCCTGTGAGCCTGACTTCCCATGTGGAAAAGCTCCCAGAAAAGCTTGCCTAGATAAGGAGAAAGTGATGTCTAGACAATTCTGCTTTAGCCTTCTGCTGGGAAAAGCTCCAGCTATTTCACTGAACCTCATATAACCAAGTCATAGTTCACATTACACAGATTCCTCACAAGGGTTTTGGCATCTTTGAAGAAGAGAGCTGGAGGAAGGGTGGTCAGACATCTGTCTTTAGAGTGGTTTGTAACAAAGTGATGAGTACAAACATTCTACGACAACTAGAATGTCATTAGTCACTGGTCCCTTTATCAAGTCTGTGACCACCAAAAGAAAAAAAGTCTGTCCTATGGAATGACTCTCAAGGAGTGAAAAAGCACCTAATCATGAGTTAATTACAATATTTTATTCCAAAATTGCAGAGGAGAAAATCACCCAGGTTTGAAGCTGAAATTATGGGTCTCATTGTCCACACAAATATTCATAAGACTGCCTGTGAGCAGAACTGTGCAGGGAGGTGGTTCTTTGTCCCTACACCCATTCAATTCTCCCACTTCTCCTCATAATTCCCCACTTGGCTTCCATATAATTTTCCTATCCTTCCTCCTATTTGCCCGCAAGGAGAACAATTCTGAGAAACGAGTTTAAATGTTCCACTAACATGTACTCCTTTCTTTTCTTTTCTGTTAATAACTTATCACTCTTGCTGACTTTCTGTACCTTGTCTCTAAGCTATAAGCTCTTGATGGGCAGGGACTCAACCATCTTTTCCATGCTATAGGCAGCACAGAGCACAGACCAGCCTGACATGGCAGACAGGCAAATACTGAGGTTAAAAGATGAATTAGATCCTTGTTATGCTTTGAAATAACATGAAATCCCAGAATAACCTTTTGAATTTCCATGACACCATGCTTTTAGGAATAAGAAGACTGGGATTATTACTGTTTTCATCTAGTATACCCCTGCATCAGGCTATTTCTACTTGCTGAGATGCATCAGAAAGGCCAGACAGGAAACCAAGAAAGAATTATTCAAAACAAATCTATAAAAATAAAAATCACCTTGAGCTTAGTACTATTTACCCAGCATGCACTTCCCCATACCTCTTTGAATTCATTCAGTACTAGTATTGTTATTTTCAAGTCAAGTTCCTGAAGCAACACTGAATATGCATATGCAACACTGTCAGCAATGAATAAATGACTAGGATCTTGAAAATTCCTGATGTAAATTAAGAAAAAAATATAAAACCAAAAAAAATCCATTGAAAAATAATTTGTGCAGTCCGCATGGCTGGCTATAACAACAGAAATACCTCTGTATATGTGCTATGCTGGATATCTTGGCAAATAATATTAAAATGGAGCCCTTTTGGAGATACCAATGAGATAAGGATGGTCAAATGCCTAAATAGTGCCTCAAAAGTCAATCTACAGGGACCAGGTCTTCTCGTTGCCAGCATGGTAGGGAGCTAAATTGATAATACAGAACTACATCCAATCATGTCATTTGACGTTTCAAAAACAAATTTTCCAATAATGACAGTCTCCATTCTTCTTCTCCCTGACCTTCCTGTCGGGCTGCCCTTAATAAAGTTTCTGCCAGATAAAATTCATAAATGTTCCATCGTCCCGAGAAAAAAGAAGCTTACTTCAAATTGCTTGGTTAGAGCTATACGCTTGGGAGCCACCTAAGCAATCAGCTAAGATATTTGAAAAAGGTTACTCCTCCATTTGGGACCGTTTCCATGAAATGACTTGGCATAATATTTATCAAGAGGTTGTTTTCCTCTCTCTCTCTCATATTACTAGTTTTAGGATAAGAAATACGCACATTTGGTTTGTTTGCTCTTCTGGACACTACTCTGAACTATATCATTCAAATGTATTCAAGTTTTTACAGGGGTTACATGCATGCGCGCATGTGCGCGCGCATACACACACACACACACACACACACACACACACACAAATGTACTTTCCAACTCAGTTATTTAGGAAGATAAATCTTATTACCTCGAAATACTGATTAAAGAATCATGTCACAATGGGCAGAGAAACTGGGTTTCATCTCAAGACCAGGCAAAAAAAAAGAACATTAAAAGAGTATAAGATTTTTTAATCCTGTGTATAAAATAATGAAGTAATTTGTTCTAACCATTCTGTTGTTAAAATAATGACAACCCAATGTAGAATGGGCAGTTTATGACTTTTCCATAATCATTTTATAATTACACAAGCCCTATGCCAAACAAGCCCTTTTGCAGGCACTATTTCATTTAAATCTCACAACAACCCTAAATAAGAGGGGTGAGGGGAATCCCATGAGGGCAGAAAGCTTTGCCTTTTTCAGCCATTTATCTCAAGATCTGGTGCAGTGCCAAGCAAACAGTAGATACTTAGTAATACTTTGTTGACCAAAAGTCAACATTTTTTTTACGTTAGACAAATTCGGCTCATAAATATTAAGCAACCTGTCTGACACCACAAGACCAGCCAATGGTTAAGCCAGGATCCCAATGAAAGACAGTGGGATTCCTGAATCCTAGTATGCAACCACTCTGTGAGTCTGATCCTTCTATCACTTTTAAGAATGTTAACATTAGCCCTTATTCACATCACATCTCTGCAAGGAAGCTATGATCATGACCCCACGCTGCAGACTGAGAGACACACACTATTCTTACCCAGTAACTGCTCTCCCCATGGCTCCCACTATCCTTTCACTGTCTCTTTTACAGGGTAGCTGACCCCAGAAATTACCTTAGCATCAGAGATCCATGGGGAAACCTAAAGACATTCAGGACTTGAGAGAAGCGAAACTGCTGACCTTCTGACAACACAGCCCCTTCACTGTTGGAGGAAGTCGCTTCCATACTGATATCAAAATCAGACCCTAGGAGCAGGAAGAAGGAGGCTTATCTGAATTACCTGGACATCTCAAACAGGCCTTAGATCTCTGAATCAGAAAGAGTCAGTCAAAGAGAAAGAACTCTTCACAGAGCAGAAACCTGAGTCATGGCTCCTTTCTTGCCTAAGATACAAAGAAAGGAGTCTCCTTTGATACACCTCAAAATCTCTCCATCTCTCTCCCCATCACCACCACCCCCACCCCTCACCTCCTGTTTGTTCTTGTTCTTAAGACTCCATGAATTGCCAACAAGTTCTTACCAGTGAGTATCTGGTTCTCTTTCCAAGGTAAGGATCTTGCCCTTACCTTCCCGTCCTTTCCAAACTTTAGGTTATTTAGCACTAAATGAGCCCAGACAGATTTTTATGAGCAGCTGCACACCTTTATCTCTCTAAACAGAATCCCTAAAAATCATGCACATCCTCAGGCTTATCTCGAATTCTCTTTCAGAGGACTCCCTGAGGATGCCACCCTTTGATGTTCCTCTGCCTTATGAAGCCATCTCAAGTCTAACAGATTTACAGTACCCATTTCTTGGTTGTAGTGCCACAAAAAAAAAAAAAAAGAATTTCAATGAGAAGTTGGAAACATCTGCATCCAACTCACCTATTCTGGATGCTTATGATACCAAGGACTGTTTCATGCAAACAAACATGTTTGGCCAAAGCCCCAAGGCATTATTAGCTTTGCTCTAAAACCTTTCAAAGAGGCCAGAACCTACTATATGTATTTTTCTTAGCCAAGAAACAGATATAGGGTGTAAATGATTTTCCACTGAGCATCTTCAAAACAGATGCAACTATCTAATAAATGTTTCCTCCACCCAAATCATCTACTACTGTCAGTGGAGACTGGGCAGACAACCTTGAGGATCATTTAGTGTTTTAAAAAACTTCCAGTGTTTGCATCTCATCCTCATGACTTTTGCCACATCTGAGTACCATTCAACTATTCCATCTTAGCTTTAAATGCATTTTGAATGGAAACTATATATCACCACTATCAGAAGACATAATCGGCTGCCATAAAAATAAGGTAACTCTAAAAGCAAATACAATGAAAGCCAAATGACATCATTAAATCCTATGTTCTCACAATTATAAAGGGAAATGAGCAAATGTTAAGGGGTGTTAAAGACACGATGGCACCTAGAATTAATGGGAAAGGGGGAAAGGACTGAATCTGAATTAAGGAAGAAATTAATGAGAAGATAAGAGTGAGGGCTTTACTTCAATCTCCTCTTTACTGCCTGAAGTATACATGCATATAACATAGCTTAGTGTGGACCACTTCTCAGACACACAGATGTTATCAAGGCCACAACTGTCGCCCGAAAGTGACCAAATGGGGCAAGGCTTCTCCTCAAAACATCCAGGTCTAGGAGAGAGTGAGTAGTAGTCATATTTTTTTTCTTCTTTCCACAAAGATTTTGGACAGCAAATGAAGAATAATTTTCTAGTCTCTGAGATGTTAAACATTTGACAAATGATGGCATTGCCAAAACACCCCACGGTAATTCCAATCCAGCTAGGTCAGCCAGAATTCCAGACAGCAGGAGGACCTGGAGTTGGAAATGCTAATGAGAGGGAAAGTATTTTAATAAGACACAAAAAAAATAGCACGGTGTTTTTTCTTCTGATTAACCTTCAAGATTAACCTTCAAGAGCTCAAGGTCACACCAAAATGATAAAAACTTGGGTGCTTCTATCTGTTTCCCAAGTTCAAATGAAGGTTTTTTCCCAACCTCAGAAATTTTGCCACTTTACATAATACTAAAATTTCTCCATCTTGTGATTAAAAAAGAAAGGACAAAAACCTAGAGGTTATGACCATTAAAGTACACTGGATCTGTGAGTAAATCCCATTGCTGCCACTTACTGGGCCTCAGTTTGCTATTCTGCACATGGGGATAATCTACCTAAGGTGGTTTTGAAGATCAAATGAGGTGAAGTACTTAAAATGTCTGGCACGGTACTAGGCACGCAGTGCCTTCTTCTCTAAAATCCATGAAAAATATTAAAGTTCTTACTATATGGCATGAACTACATGGGTAATGTGGGTAGCCTCTGTTCTAAATGTTGTACATGTATCCATTTATTTAATCTCACAAAACCCCATGCACTTGGCACTATTATTACTACCATTTTACAGATGAAAACACTGAGGCACAAAGAGGATTAACTTGCCCGTGGTCACAGGGCTAGCAAACATCAGAGTCGGGAATCAAATCCATTCTGGCTCCACAGCTCACACTCCCAACCACCCAGCAACGATGTCTCCGAAATGCCAGAGAGATACCATGAAAAGAGCCCAAAATGATGAAACAAATAGAGTAAAATGTTTATAGCAGAATCTGTTAGCAAGCATATGGGTGCTCATCACAAAATTCTTTCAACTTTGCTGTATGTTTAAAATTTTTCATAATAAAATGTTGAGAGGACAGCAAACAAGAGCCCAGAATGTTGATCCCTGCTCAAAAATAGCCCACACAAGAGCGGATTTATGTGCCAAAAATGTCACAGTGAAAGGAAAAAAAAAAAAAAAAGTGTCCCAGTTAAACCGTACAGGCCACAGAATCAAGTTACAGGTTACTCCAATCAGGGTCGAAGGCGAGGAAAGATAGAGAAAAGCATGTGGGCTGGAAGCCTGGGTCCTGCCAGCTTAGCTAGAGAAACCATCTCCCCAGTGAAAGCATTAATGGAAATGCCAGGCCAAAGCAGTCATCTGGAAACCGTTTCTTGACACTGTACATGCAGATACTGCTTCTTCTGAAACGGCGAAGAATGTGGTGGTCCAACCATGCCTATCTTTAAGTGCTGGCAAGCACCCAAGACGAGTGAAAAGATTTCAACTTCTCAAGCGCTACAGATGAGTACCAGCTCTTAAAAGCCTCCCAGGGAATGAAAAGGAGGAAAGAATGAGGAAGGAGGTTTCACCCAGATGCAGCTGAGCCAGCAATCGACATGAAGGAGGGAGGCGAGCATACAGCAGCAGCACGGCATACCCTTTCCAAGGAGAAACTGTCGGCTGTGCTCGAAAAGAGGACAGGTTTGTGGCTTTCGAGAATGTGCCCATGACTTGCGTTCTACATACTTCAGTGAGAGAAACCCTTCAATTGAAAGCCTCCCACCTTCTCGACTGGGTCTGGGGTTAGGAAGGGAAGTGGAGAGAGAAATGGGAAGGAACAGATGATAAGGAATAAAGGGATGAAATTTTAGGCATGTCCATATGCCATTGGTAAAAGTGAAAAACGGTGCATCTTCTCGGGGCGGGGGGGGGGGGGGTAATTTGGCATTACATAATAAAAACACAAAATGTACCTACCTTTTGAACTAGAAAGTCAACTACTGGGATTTTGTTTTATAAATACAATTATATGTGCAAAAAGATCAAGGCCCAAGGATATAGTACTCACTGCAGCATTATTTGTAAAAACAGAAGGCTGGAGAGAACCTCAGTGCTCATCGGAAGGGACCGGTTAAATGAATTATGTATGGAACAGTGACACCAAGGTGAATTCCAAGTCATTGCAAAGAGTGAAGCCAACCTCAGTGCTAATGGAAAAGGGCTCCAGAACAGTTGTAAATATTAACTGAAAATAACAAAGAGTAGAAACTGATATATATGCATCATTAAAAAATACATACAGCATATGTACGTGTTTACATAGATACACATTCATATATATACACACACACATACACATAGATATACACATGTACTGTTTTCTATATATAATTTTCTGTGTATTTTTTTAAAAGGAGGGAGGGAAAGAGAAGAAGAAAAAACATATGCTTATAATAGTATATACAATTTCTAGAACATTAAAGGTGGTTCCATCTAGGAGAAGTAGAGAAGGCAGGGACCAGAGACTTTTCACTCTATATCCTTTTATGCCATTTGAATTTTTTACTCCGCATCTATATTCCTTTTTCACTTCAAATAAAAGTAAACACATATGCATATTCTAAATCAGACCATTGAACTATTTTTATATAGCTTCACAGTATATTGTACTATTTGTGAATTTGTACTAAATTATTTCCAAAGGGACTGTGACAATTAGTGGCATCTCCTGAAATACTGCACATTTGTATAGTATTTTAAAGTTCACCTTCATATGCATTAACTCCTCTTGATTAAAACCTCCAGTACAAAAATGTGTCACTCCCATGGACATTCTGTCAAGGACGTCTTGAGTGAGTGATAAAAATCAAAGTCTCAGGCTGTTGATCTCTGAAAATCAAGTTGATTCATACAGTTTCCAAATGACTAAAACTCAGTCTTTTAATTAAATTTATTGAGGTGCCATTAGTTAATAAGCGTATGATTCTATAATAGGTTTCAAGTGTATAATTCTATAACACATCATCTGTGTATTGCACTGTGTGTTCACCACCCAAAGTCAAATCTCCTTCTGTCACCATATATTTTATACCCTTTATCCTTGTCTACCTACCCCTTTCCCCCTTTTCCCTCTGGTAACCACTAAACTGTTGTCTGCGTCTATGGGTTTTTGTCTGTCTTATTCATTTGTTGCTTTCAGTTTTACATCCCACACATGAGTCAAATCATATGGGCTCTCAACTTTTTCTAACTTATTTATCATGATTATCTCAAGGTCCATCCATGTTGTCTCAAATGGCAGTATTTAATCTTTTCTTATAGCTGAGTCTTATTCCATTGTACATACGTACCACATCTCCTTCATTCAATCATCTATTGAAGGACACTTCTGTCGTTTCTATGTCTTGGCTCAAACTCAGTCTTTAAAATCATAGGTCCCCCTTTAAGTATATATAGGTCTTTGAGTTATACAGGTGATACATAACAGAAAATCCTCATCTGCTGAGATGGTAAGATTTTGAAAAGGCATTGTACTGATGCCTTTTGGTTGCCAGTAAAAATATGTAAAACTAAGAGCCTCACCAGCCAACAGTTCACTAGTAAAATATGATGAGGCCCTACTGTTTCTTTAAAATAATATTTAATCCATAGGGAATGTAGCAATTTATTTGGAATTTAGTCAAAACATCCTGTGAGCTTGCTTTAACTGAATGCCTACTGTGTGTTAAACATTTCATAGGATTCCCTTAAATATAACACCCAGTTTACACAGGATATAACTAAAAGAACTGCTAGATAACTTGCTGTATAGCAACATTTAACAAAAGGCTTAAAATCCAGTTCAAAATAATTCAAATGAAAGAGTAAAGTTTTATAATACTGAGGTCCTTCTCAGAACCTAAGCAAAAGAGAAAGTAGAGACTGGGATCCCATCAAGAGTCTCTCCACCTCTGTGGCTTCATTTTCTCTACTGAAGACCAGCTTCTTCTACATGCCAGAAAACACCACTCAGTCCCCCATCTGTATCTATAACCATTTCAACAGGAGCAGGCACATCTCATGTTTGGAATTATGACCTTTTGCAGCCATAAATTCTTTGCTGTGGGGGGCTGTTCTGTCCATTTTAGGATGTTTAGCAGTATCCCTGGCCTCTACCCACTAGACGAGATGCCAGTAGCACCTCCCTCCTCCCCCAGCTGTGACAAACAAATTGTCTCCAGACATTGCCAACTGCCTCCAGGGAGCAAAATTTCCAGTGACCTAGAGAAAGTGAATCACTTGTTCAGTTTGCCTTCCTAAATACTGAGGGAGGGAACTGATTGGCTTGGCTTATTGCTCAAACCTGGGTGAATAAACTATGGAAAGCTTGCACTCACAAGCTGACAACTTGATAGGCTTATGGTTAAAAGGAGAGTTTCCAGAAGGAGAGAGCTGTCACTCTACCACTGCTATATGGCTTTCCCTAAACCCTGTAGGTCAGCACTGTCTAATACAGAGGGCACTAGCCACATGTGGTTATTAATTACCTGTAATGTAGCTGCTACAATTGAAAAACTGCATTTAAAATTTTTATTTCACTTTAAGTTATATTTAAATAGCCACATGTAACTATTGGCTATCAAATAGGAAAGTAAAACTCTTAAGTATTGAGAGATTTCAGGTTCCTTTAGAACAACTACTGGAATATACTAGGTTCTTAATAAGTGTTTGTTGAATTAATGAATAAATGAATGGCCAAAGTTGGACCCAGAATCCAGGGTGGAAAAGATCCAGTCCAAGGAAAATATGAACTCAGAAACAAGGAATTAGGAAAGTGAAAGTAACCCAAGTGTCTGTTGACAGATAAATGGACAGACAAGTTCTGGCTTATGGATAGACATGTAATAGAATATTATTTGGCCCTAAAAAGGAAAGAGATTTTGACACGTGCTACAACATAGATGAATCTTGAAGACATTATGTTAAGTGAAATAAGCTAGTCAAAAAAGATAAATATTTTATGATTCTACTTATATGCAGCCTCCAGAGTAGTGAAATTGAGAAATAAAGCAGAATGGCAGTTGCCAGGGGTTAAGGGAGGGGAAAATATGGAGTTGGCATTTGGATACAGAGTATCAGTTTGGAAAGATAAAAAGTTCTGAGGATAGATGATGGTGATGGTTGTACAATAATGTGAATGTAATTAATGCCACAGAAAGAATTATACACTTAGAAATGGTTAAAATGACAACTTTAACATTATGTATATTATGGAAGGAAGGAAGAGAAGGAGGGAGGGAGAGAGGGAGAGAAAGAGAGAAAAGTAAGGAGGGAGAGGAAGAGGAGAGGAAGGAAGGAGGGAGAAACAAACCAAGAAAACTTAATACAACATGATAAACTGAACAACTGCTCATGATTCTTCATGCCATCCCTGTATTAAAATTATACATCCATGCCCTTTGCCATATACCTTCACAGTTCTTTCTGATATGGACAGAGCGTACTTCCCTGTACCATGAACATCTGGTTTGACATACGATCTGTTTTGTCTAATGGAATGTTCCCAGACATGACCTGACACAAGCAGAGAGAGGCTTCAAATGTGCTTTTGCAGTCTGACATGCCCTCTTACTCTCTGGTAATTTGTCATGAGAAGAATATGTCAGAGTAGCTGCTAGTCAGAGAAGAAAGAGGAAATAAACAGAACAGACCCAAACCCAACCCTATACTCTGGAGCCAACACCAGCCTGACATAAAGCCACCTATGACTAAGAGAAACACATCCTTGTCATTGTAGGCTATGAATTTTAGGGGCAGTTTGTTACACAGCAAAAGCTACCTGATACCATGAGTTTCAATGGTCATGGCTTTGCCACCAAGAGAATCTTCAAAGAATAATACTTGGCACAAGGTGCCTAAGAATCAGCTGCATTCTAAAATTCTAGATATATCAGTTCTTTTAAATAGAATGTCCTGAACTACGCACTTTAAGGATCATTAGGTAGAAGGCCAATTAGGCCTCAGAGCCTTAAAGGTGGATCCAGTGTAGAATTGTGCTTCATTCCTTAAGGGCTTGTGGCTTATGGTTTTTGGTGGTGTTGAACTTGAGGAAAATGAAGCCTGGCACCTCTCAGAACTCTGGAGACCATCTGATTATAAAAGCATCCAATATGAAATGCTCCCTGAAGCACTTCAGGCCTCACTCAATGTTCTCCTTTCAAAATTTCTTTTTTCGGCAGTCTCTGGCAGTCACTCTGAGCTGGCGACCAATACATTCTACTATCTGAGACCCTTCACACAGAAAAGAAATAAAATTTGCATCCAAGCCAAACATGTTTTTATGCAAAAAAAAAAAAACGTGAACAATTGGAGAGCTCACCGGAGCCCTGTCATCATGCACAAAGATCGTGAAGCTGACTCAGGCACACCATCACTTCCACCAGACAAGGATGCCTGCCCATCTCCTGCTGGGAGGAAGCCTGCCCAGCTTCCTGCCTGATGTGCTTGCCTGCGCTTTAACCAGCTCCACACCCTACCCCGGCTTCCCTTCCCCTCTGCATCTAGTAGCTAAGAAAGGGAGATGGTTTAGATTTTTTTCCCCCCAAGGAATGAACTTTTATCCTGTTATGGCCCAAGCTCAACAGAGCTTCCTCTTGAGAATGGTCAATAATCATGCTGTACGCAGCAAGGAGCAAAAGGAAAATCTAGGGGCAAATGGGAAAAGATCCTACCTGGGGATAAGAGGCCTAGCACATAAGGGAAGACTGATTCTAGGGAATAAAAGAGAGGGTGTTAGTCAAGACTTTCTCAGGCCTACCCCCTCCATCCTGCAGCCTAACACATTCCTAATTCTGTCATATCATGAGGCAATGCAGTTCCCATCCCTCAACTGAAAAACTGACAGGGATGGATATAAAGCTGCAGATAGGAGGAACACATACAATAGCAGTAGAGAAAGAAGTGGAAGGGAAAGACCATTAAAGGAGATATTTAATGACAAAGCTATTGTTGTAAATTTAAACCTACTTGAATTTCCTATTGTTAGAAAGATGTCCACCAAAAGATGAAATTTTGTTGATTATACTTTAGCAATTTTAAACAATTTCTGATGCAGTAAGATTCATTAGCCAATATGTACATCATTCCTTTTAATTTAATTTCTATTATGTAACATCCTGGGCAGTTGGCACTATCTGACCTTCACTTGGCTGAAACCATCTTGTTTCCTGATTTTTATTTGAAGTTTGTATTCAGCCTGAAAGCTCATGTATTCCTGCTAGAATCATTATGATACCTCTGGAGGGTTACGATTGGATGAGACGTGTTGCTACTGAGGAGGATAATGATGAAGAGGAAAAGGAAAAGAGGGGAAATAAATCAAGATTAGTAATCAACATTTATTAAGTATATATACATATGCATATACATAATCCACAGAACAACATAAAAGCATGTAAATGTTATTCTAATTTTATATATGGGAAAATGAGCTCAAAAGTACTTAGGCATCTTGACTGAGGTCACATATCTGGTAAACAATGATGCTTGGATTAAATCAAGGGCCAATTATTTCTAGTCCTGTTCTCTGAACAAACTCACAAGCATCCTGTCCCCCTGCCCCCAAGGTGGATGCCAAATTCAGCTTTATAAAGACAAAAATGTAAGGGGACTTCTCCTAGGAAACATCAGTCGACTCATCTCAGGCCCCCTCTCTTAACATTGATCAAAATTTAATAACAAAGTAAATTTTCATGAGACTTCTAATGATATTTTCTTTTTTTATTTTCATCTTCAATGCTTTTATTTAAAAAGTACCAAGAAGTTCCTTTGCATTGCACAAGATTTGATATGATACCCCATTTAAAGTTCTGACTATTGCAGCATCCATGATATTCTGATACAAATTTGGCCAAACCATGCTCTAAGGGCTCTGTTTACACATAGCAAACAGTAAAACTAAATGTCTCCTGACAAAACTATAAACTCCTGAAATATGCAGCCTGATATTGTGTACCAATACACAAGTATATACATTTATGTATAACAGAGTACCTAAGGCCTAGAGATCTGGGTTTGAAACTCACCTTCAACTCCTACTGATTTTTGGACTTGGTGCAAATTAACAGTTCTAAATCTTAGTTTCATTATGAAAATGGGGATAATAATTATAATACCTTGTAAGAATTAACAGAGGAAATACACATAAATTCCTAAGCATATAATCAGGCATAGAGAAAAGCACTTCAATATTTACATCTACTATTATGTAATGATTTGGCTCAAATCAAATTCTTTCTCAAATTCCTTAGTATCTTTTTAATTTTGAAACAATTCATACAATCTGTAAAAAAAAGTGTAAACGATGAACATGTAGAATCCACTTAAGCATTATACAACTTATAAATACTGATGCCATAAAATATATTTTGCATTAATTTTATCAAAAATTCATTTTTACAGTGTAAATCAAATACGGTTTAAATTAATGGTTGTTACCTATTCTAAATTGGCATTACAAAATAAAAGTTAAAAGATACAGAAAAGAATGTTCTTTAAATATTTACTTCTAAAATTCAAATTTCATCCTAGGAAAATGGCAAGGTAGAATTCAATTATAGTTTTGTCGGAGAAAACTAGGTATTTTGCAACTTCAGACACAGATTGTGGCATGGTTTTAGTGTCCTGATTAATCATCAAGCATAGTTCCTGGAACAGAGTAGGTCCTCGAGTATTTGTTGAAAGCATGGAGAGTGGGGTGAGTGGGTAGATAAACTGGCCAACCTTATGCTACTGGTTTGTATTAATTAGCTACTGCATAACGAATTGTCCCAAACTAATTGGCTTCAAACAACAAACATTAAGGGGGGTGGGCAAAATGGGTGAAGGTGGTCAAAAGGTAAAAAACTTCCAGTTATAAAAAAAGGAAGTCATGGGAATGTAATGTACAGCCTGGTGTCTATAATTGATAATACTATATTTTAAATTTGAAAATTGCTAAGAGATTAAATCTTAAAAGTTCTTGATTAAAAAAATTATAACTGTGTGGTAATGGATGTTAACTAGCCTTATTGTGGGGATCATTTTACGATATATACAAATTCTGAATCATTATGTCATATACCTGGAACTAATATAACATTATATGCCCATTTTTTCTCAATTTTTAAAAAGTTTTTAAAAATGTATTATCTCACAGTTTCTGGGAATCAGGAATCCAAGAAAGACTTGGCTGGGTGATTGTGGGTCAGGACTTCTCATATCTTCACTAGGTGTTAGTAGGACTGCAGTCACCTACAGGGTCTGGAAGATACTCTTCCAAGCTCACTCACATGGCTCTTGGAAAAGGACTTCAGTTCCTCACTACATGGGCCTCTCCATAGGGCTGCTTACAAGCCAGCTTCCCCCAGAGTGATGGATCCAAGAGAGGATGGAAGAGAAAGAATGCCCAAGACAGAAGGAAGACTTTTATAAAATAATCTCAAAAGTGACATACCATAACTTCTGCCATCACTATGCTATTGGTCACACAGACCAACCCTGACAGCGGGAGAAAAGCCTGTACAAGGGTATGAATAACAGGATATAGGAATCATTGGGGAACATCTTAGGCTGTAAATTTTAAAATCATCAAATCTTTTAAATCCTGGAGCCAAACTCAGACAATGACAAATTAGTACAGAACCACAGGCAGTTATTCTTGCATAGTTGCAAAAACTTATACAAATCATTCATGTTATGTTACCAAGATAAAAAGAGAAATATCTATGTAAAAAAAAAGTAACTATCTGTGAGAAATATGAACTTTGATTTTCTTCCTGTACCAAAAATAACTGAAATGCTCTTGCTACCCACCTTTCAATTTATGATAATATTGATTTACATTCTAAAACGTCAGGACTTGGCTCAGCAAACACATCAGTGCCCAGAGGTAAATTTCCCAAATTAAAACCTCTCTCTTGTTCTGGAGCATAAGGTAGATCTAAATTAAAAAATTTAAATAAATAAAATGAGTTTAGACCACAAAATGGTCTGTCACCTCTAGCTCTTGCATAGGCACATAACATTTTATGTAGGGCATAAAACAGAAGGAAACACTTTTCTGAAACACCTTATCACCCCAGTCTAAATTGGAATATGAATTTTACATCGCTAAAAACTTTCCACTGATTTCTCTGCTTCTTCTTTTGTAATCAAATGTCACACAGACTTGACTAAAATTAAGTCATAACTGACAAATGTTGACTCTCCCGAGTCTGAGCTTTTCCGTGACTGAATCAAGCCCATGGGTAACCTTACTCGGCGCATTCTTCTTCGGTTTAATTGTTTCCAGAGGATGGTGACAATGGCCAGCATGTATTAATATAAAGGACTTCAAATTATATTTTTGAGCTGGAATTAAGGAAAAACAAATGTCAGGCTGAACGCTGCTGCCACTGAATGACGAAGAGGTCTCTATTGCAAAGGGCAGACTTTATTTATGGCTGCTTCCTATGCTGGTTCTGGTTCCTTCCAAAGTGCCCTTTACAAGTGTTTCATCATAGTTCTACACTGAGTGCTAAGAAGCCAGAAGCATTTGGCGAACTCAGCCATGTCTCTGTGTACGCTGTCAACCCCTTGCTGCCTCCCTCCTGGCCAGCCCATATGTGGCACTAGATGACACTGTAAGTGCTGCTGAGTCATGAAGTATTCACAATTAAAGCAAATCATCACTAACACCTTGAAACGATGGAATTTATTGTACATGACTACTTTTTAAATGGGGGGAGAGGGGATGGCAAAATGTAGGCCATGCAAAATATACTTAAAAGACCTTTATCACTGATGAGTTTATTGATGGTAAAAAGTTTTTGATCATGATCTAATTATTCTTGAACTTGACTTTGTTACTCTTTTAAATCAAACTTAATTACATACAAGAATCAATCAAAACACACTTAGCTTAAAAGACAGGTAAACCATGAAGAGGCATTAGAAGTTAGGAAGCATGATGCTAAATTAGTAGAAGCTTTATTACTTGCCCTAATTCAAATTACACACTTTTACACTGTGTAGTTCAAAGAAACAGCAAGCAGAGAGCATCCTCAAATATTCTTAGTGGTATCTCTTATAGGTATTTTCAGGCAGAAATCATTTGAATATTTCAAGTTAACAAGAGATAGAAACCCCTCCGATAGGCAATTTTTCAAACTCTTTTGCCAGGAAACCAAAATGTCAATTAAAACACTTAACTTGGGCCTTTTTGGTGATGCTCAATACCTATTTATAAATGATGGTGGCATTATAGGGTTTGCTCCCATTTAATTTGTGCTTTAGGCAACTCAGTATTGGAAAGGAGATCAGAAGTCATAACAGAATCTAACCATGTGGTCCACTGACACCTTCCTCCCCCAATAGAATACATGGAAGGTTGTCAGCATCACCGTTTCCAGTGTTGTTACCTTCAGCCTGCAGGCACTCTACCTGACTTCACCCTGAGGACACTCTCAGGTACGGGTTACAGAGTAGCTTTTCAAAACCAGATAATGTTGCTACTCAGCTGAAGACCTACCACCCTTACAATAAAATCCAAGTTCATCTCCAAGATCCACAGAGCCCAACATGATCTGGCCACCGCCTTGCTTTTGGGCCATATTACATTTTTTTGCCGCTTGAGCCACATTGGTCTTCTAGCTCTAGTTCGAACTCACTGAGTTCTTTCCTGCCTCAGGGCTTTTGTTGGTCCTGCTCCCTCTGCCCCAGATCATGAGGCCAACTCCTCAGAATCCTGGTCATGTCTAAAATATCAACTTCATAGGGAGGACTTCCCTAACCAGCCTATCTAATATGGCATCCCCTATTAACCCTTTTCACCAGTTGTCTTTATCTGCATTTATTAATTAAGATGCCTATTATCTGTCATATGGGTATGTATGAGAAGGTAAGCTCTCTGCAGTAATAGCAGTTAATAAAAACTAAGGCTTATATTGTATAAAGACTCATTAGGTGCCAGGAACAATTCTAAGCACCTTAGTTTTCACAACCACCAGATAAGGCATTATCCTCATCCTACATATGAGAACACTAAAGCATAGAGAGGTTAAGTAATTTGCCCAACACACAGCCAATAGCTAGTAAGGTTGAGATGCAAATCCAGAATTATGTGGCTCTAGAATCCCTGCCCTTAACCTTTAGATCCTGCTGCCTTCCCATCAGAACAGAGGCCTTCTCTGTTCTGCCTACTGCTCAATCTCCCAGAGCTTAGTGCTTGGAAGAGAAGCAAGAGGAAGGAAGCTCACTCATCTCCTATACCAGGTCACCTTCCTTCCAATTTAGGAATCCTATCCTCCACTCCCACCAACATACTTAGTTTCTTCATTGCAAGCGTAATCTGAAATTATACAGCAAGGGTGACTCAGCACTACATTACTTGATTCACAGAACAATGATTTTAAGGATCCAGAAAGCTTTCTTTCTTCATTCAAAGAGCCCGTATATCCATTTCACTGACTCACTTTTCACTGACTTCACTCACTTTTTTTAATACCAGAAAAAGCAGTCAAGTTAGAGAGAATAGCCAGGTTTTTTTTTTTTTAATTGGTTTTTGTTTTCAGTTTTGGGTTTTTGTTTTGTTTTGTTTTGTTTTGTTTGCCACAGCTACACACAGAAATCTCAAGATCTCTGGAACAATAAATAAGAATTGAACATTAAACCCTGTCCAATTTTCGTACAGTAACTTAACCAACGAGGCACAACCTCAGCCTACAATCCCCTCCTACTATTCCAGCTTCTATTTGGGCCATAGTTTTATCTTCAAAAGATCACATCTCCAGGGCTGGGAAGCAGCCTGTTGATTAATCAAAACGCCATCCAACAAAAACCTTTCTAGCAGTTGAGTTTGGTTTCCTTCAGGAGCAGTTGGCTAAAAGCTCACTGGGACATGTGGTTTCAGCTATTCTTACTCTTCAGGGTAGTGCTATTTTTCCTCAAAGCAACGTAGCCCAGCAACCCCAAGGAAACCTGATTAACTTCTTTGGAGATGAGCTTATAAAACTCACAGCTCTCTTCGCTTCAGGGAATTTTAATGGCACACCTCTGTTTCACAACAGCCTTAAAATACCCAGAGAAACATGAACAAAAATTGATGCCTCTTCTGAAACAGTCTTTCTTTCTCTTTCCCTTGTCTTCATTTTGTTTTCAGAATGAAGGTCAGCTTAAGAACTGGAAACTACACCTCACCTCGGTAAGAGTAGCTACATTAATAAACTTGATGACATGAGGTCCAAAGTTCTTAATACCTAAATAACTTACGTGTTAATAGCACATGCCAATTACTCCAATGTCTGGGCCTGCCCAGTTTGGATGGGCCATGAGGCCAAGGATATAGAATCAGCCTCCTTATAAACTGTGAGCTCAGCAATATTCCGGGATTCGACTGCACTCTTGGTCCCAAAGAGTCATCTTGAAAGTATGTGCTAGTGACTCAAGATTAACTGGCCTACAAAATGGGTCAGTACAAACTGATCACCTTTCCTAAAAATGCTGTTGAGGCCTTGGCCCAGGGCTAGACCATCCCTGAGCAACCACCAAGACTGGGTTTAAAGTGTAAAAAGTGAGGCAAGGGTATACAAGTGCAGGGTCGAATTCTGATTTTATTAAAAACTTGATGTTTTTTGAAACAATAAAGCTTTTTGCAGCAAAAAAGTATCTACCATAAATTTTTCATTAATCATGATTTTTTAAAATATTGCATTAACTATTATTTACCTGACAACCCATCTCTTTGGAGTAAATGCTTACATCTTAAGTTCATGTGCCAGTTGATTTATTCATTTCTGCTATGTCATCCTTCTGATTCTCATAACGATCTTATGAGGTAAGTAGTGTTATCTTCATTTTACTCAGGATACTAAAGCACAAGACAGGTTGCATAAGTTGCATAAGGTTGCTCACTAGTACTAGCAGGGACTCAAGGGCTTCACTCCCAAAGCAGCCAGAGTGGAATTTGTAGCTATACTGGTATTCCTTGAAAGGTAAATTTAAAACCTCTTCTTTAACTGCACTGATTACCTTCACTGAATGAAAGGGCAGCCAATGAATATAACATAATACTCAAAGTATAAACACAAAAACAGCTTGAAAGAAGAAACAGCTTTTTGGGTTATCACAAGCTCAACAACTGTAACACTTACCCTTAAAAGAATATTTAAACAAACAAGCTTCTAAGGTTCCAACTGATATTTCAAATATGACTAATGAGTCACAGGAGAAAACAATCTCAGTTCCCCAATCTGAGCTAGAACCAAACTCGCTGAAATCCGGGTAAGGTATGCACATACCTTAGAAAAAGAAATCAAGTGCATCAAAGGTGAAAGGACCAAGGATGTGTGCATGTGCACCTGGGGGAACATCAAAGCAAAAGCTAATTTTAGGACTGGCTGGCCTATTTGAATCCCTTTACCTTAATTACATATTTCTGCTAACAGAACTGAGAGATTGGCCTCGATTCAGATGCAAGAGACAGATTCAGGTGCACACCCCAACTCATCTATGGATAAAATTAGTATGGGTTGTAAATATATTTATAGACTCTATTTCTTCAGCTGCACCTAAAGAGCTCTGCAAATATTAGCTCTTCTCCTAAGACAATCATTTTTTTAAAAGTTAATTTACCACGAGTAAAAAAGGGCCACAGCAATAGAAAAAAAGCAATGTCATATGAATAGCATACAGGTTGCATTTCATTTGTATTTCCAATAAACTGAGAATAACTTTGCAAACAAATCTACCTTTGAGAAGAAAGGTGTCATGATTGATCAGCTATACCTACCATGGGCATAGGGAGGCAATGACCAATGATGTATGTACATCTAACCTACTTCTCCCCCCATCCGAAACCCTTGCCCCGGAGTTGATTATCCAAAAGCCACAAAGGAATAGGAAATCTGTGAACTAGGTTGACATATTTACAAATATCTGCAGCATTTAGTACATTCTTCTTGACAGTTCAAAATCAAGAAGCATATTGAAAATGGACACTATTTTAACTGTTTTAATGTTTCAGTTTTCCAGTTCCCATTCTCTTGTTTTCTCTAGAATGCCACTATCCTTTTCACCTGAATTCAGAGATGCAAAAAATTTGAGCCAAAATGGGTCTATCCGAACGCACTGTCTGAACTCACCGCCCTCTTGTGACCATAGCCCCATTGTTCTGAGACAATACACATTTCCTCCAAACAGGTAGTTAGTAAATAAACAATCAAATACTGGAAATGAAGTTTATTTTAGCCTCTCAAGTATGGGGGGGGGTGGATTTCTACCTAAAACAATGCATTAGTTTTATACTTACTTCAATAATCTTTTATTCCATTGAACCCATTTGAATCTGAAATCTACAGAAATTTTCAGTGAGACTTTGGAAAGATACGCACTTCCAACTGTTCACAACTGCCTATCATGTACACCTCCAAAAAGGAGGTGCCTGTACACCAATTAGCTCCAACTACCTGTTGAGAATATCCCTGAATATGATCCAAACAATCAGGCTACCAAATTGTCCACTATGGTCATTTAAGCCATTCTTAGAAGAGAATGAATTGATGAAGGTCTCAGCTTAAATGCTGTCTCCTACAGGAAACCTTTCTCGGCCTGCCACCCCCCACTGAGATGATGTTAAGAACGACCTGTCATATATTCCTGAAACACCCTGAACTCCATCCAATACTCAGCATGAATCCATCACAGAACTTAGGCTCACAAAGCCTCACACAACCTCAAAAAATAAGGAAACACCAGGGTTGCCATCAATACTGAAAGTGGGCTTGGACAGACCACTTCAAAGAACTGGACTGAGAGTTAGAAGCCCTGGTGCCTCAGCCCTACTCTAACCCCTATCACAAACAGGAATTTCAGCTATCTGTCCTCAGTCCTTCCACTTGTAAAACACAGATAAAACCTCCCCTCTTCTCCACTGAAGAACATTAATCTGAGAACAAAATATTATATTTTGAAAAAACTATTTTAAAACTTTTTTAAAGGGGGTAGTGGGATATAAACATGCAAACTGGCCATCACAGTTTCATTAAACACTTCTATCCACGTGAATAGAACTTTAAAAATAAATAAATGCTAGGTTCAAGACCCATGAACACAAAACCACGTTTCTATATTAACCACTAGTTTCCCAGTATTCAGCATGCTGCCTTTTCAGAAGGCATTCAATTACTACTTGATGAATGAAGCAGCAAGTAAAAAAAAGAATGAGAATGATAATAATAACAGAAAATAAATAATAATGACAACATATTGAATACTTCCTGGGTAACAGGTACTACTCAAAGTACTTTATATGCGTTAACTCATTTAAACCTCCCACCACCTTATAAACTATACCTATGGGGCTTACCTTCAGGGTTAGTACCACCACTATTCTCATTCTGCAAATCCAGAAAACTGAGACAGAAAGAGGTTAAGTAATCTGACAAACTGACCCACATAGGAAGTGGCTGCTCTCAACTAATGTTTCTGTCCACTCTAGGAGTCCTGAGTGACTGTATGACTGAAGGCATAAGTGAATAATGAGAGGGCAACTGGGGGGAAAAGAGGGATAAGGAGAGAGAGAGACATTATTTATTTAAAAGACAAGCCACTAAAACCTTCAGTTTGATTTTTAAAAAACTATCTAAAATGAAAATGTATTTAGAGAAAAGCATTCACATTCGGAGTCATGCTATCTAAGTCTCACTGTCTGTTCAAATTCTTTTAATCCAAATTATGTAAGTGAATTTTAAAAGACCAAAAAGTCCAAAGTTGCTATGATTTTAAAGTCATTTCACAGAGACCTCAGAGAACTGCATTATACCCTACATTCTTCGGATAAAAGGACTTCATTTAATTTTCACAACTTCAAAGGGGAGCACGAACAAACAATGGTCTGTCCATACAGCAGTAACTAGTGAAGCAGAAAGCAGAGAAATAAGATGAGAGAAATAAAAGGAGAGAAATAATCCATAAGTCCACATTATAAAGAAACGAGAAACAAATATTCACATTAGAAAGTAAGCAACTTTTTCTTGATGATGTATTCTGGATTTTTCCTTTCCTCTACGAAACCCCAAGCATTAAAATATCTATGCTCTTTGCTGTTAAAAAAAAAAAAAATTTTTTTTAATAAGATAGATTTTGCATTCTTAGGAGCTACCATGAGGGCTGCTGAGAGATTTTAGTCCTGGGGCCTCTCAGTTTTCCGGCATTATTTCAGATGGAGCTTGGATATACAGGGACTCTAACCTAGTGATTGAATTGAAATTACACTACAATCATTACAACTTTACACACAAGCCCCATTACCAGACCACACATGCTCCAAGGCATTGATAATTAATATTTTTTATGAAACCATAATTATCTAATAATAGCAGTCAGTCCATATGGCATATTATATATGTAGTAAAAGCATTAATTTATTAGGTATAAATATTTAAAATATACCATCTCTTTTATAGCTGTGTTTTGGCATTCTTCCCTTTATGAATGCACCATGGAAATTTCCCAAGTGTTTCTTAAACTCTGCCCATGATGAAGGAAAACTGTCTCACTAAGGAGGAAGAGAAAGGTAACAGAAGAGGAATCTGCCTTTTTTCTTGAAGCTGCACCTTTTATATAAAGATCTCAAGAAGCACTTTAGCCCTAGAGATAAGCAGAGGGTGGGAATTAACCCCCAGGCTGAAGTTGTCATAGAAACCCTCTTCGAGTCAAGACCTCTTCCCAAGGACACCAAGAAAGGGCCAGATGCCCAGGGAACTGGACCGAGAGATGCAGGCACTTGTCTTCAGATTAAATCCAACTTCAGACAAAATGGCATTGCAGGATAAATGTCCCTTTATTTGCTTATTTTATATTACATAATTAAGGTCTCCACTCTTGCAAGGTCAGGAGGTGCAGCACTGCAGTGCTCTGTAAAAAACTTGGGCTCTGAAGGCAGAGGTGCCCACTTATAAGAACTGGGGCAAGCGCTAAGCCATACATAAAATACATATATACCACCTTTTGAGCACTTAATACATACAGTCTCTCATATAACATTTACAGCAAGTCTGTAAAAGGGCTATCATCCTGATTTTACAGATGATCAAACGAAAGCTGAAAGAAGCTGAGTAGTTTGCCCAACGTCAGTTAGTAATTACTGGAGAAGCTGAGATCATCCTCTGCATGGCCTCAAAAGGCAAATTGTGGGCCATACAGTTCACCTATCTGCTAGAACAGCACCCAATAGCACTTTCAGTGGTGACTGAAATGTTTTATAACCGATTACCCAATATAGTAGCCACCAGACATGTGTGGCTACTGAGCTCTTGAGATGTGGCTAATGTAACTATGGAATTAAATTTATCATTTTAATTCACTTTAATTCATGTAATTTTAATTATTTAAATTTAAATACTATAAACATAGGACAGGGTAGGTTTTAGAGCACACGGGTGATCAGTGCAGGGCTGGCACTGATGAGTGAGCGAGCACTCGTCAACCCTCAGGCCAGTGCTCCTTCCACAGTATCAGACATCAGCAGTCCCGTGTACTAGTTCTCTCCACTCATTTCACCAGCTTGAACCTCAGCTATCAATTAGCAAGTCTGTGCTAAGTCACCATATTTTCCACATGTTATCTTTTTATTCTTCATACACCCATGTACTGCATTTATATAGTCCATGGAAACGTGCCTCAGAGAGGCTAAGCAACTTGCCCATATCACACAGCTAATAACTGGCAGAAGCCAGGATTCAAAACACTCACCTCCTGACCCTGCTCCTTAAAGCTGAACCTTAAATGCCACAATCATTTACTTGTTATCAGGTGAGGAAAATTCCTTCCTTAATTACCTCACGCTGTTATAACGGTGAAATGAGATCATGGATCTGAAAACACAGTGAAGATTTAAGACAGGCATAAGTTATTATCTGGATATTTTTTTAAAAGTTTAAAAAACAAAACCAAAAACCTCCCTACTTTTCAGTTTATTATGACATTTATAATAAACTTATGACATTTCAATCGAACAAGAAACCTAAGTTAATAAATAAGGAAAATACTCAGAAACATCTCCAAATCACTCAAATCTACACTTGTCCCAAAATTCAAGGTGTTTATTTATGTCTGTGAGATCCCTTTTTATATTTTCAGCCTACGATTCCCAAAAGCAAGAGTGGCCATGAAGGTTAAGTCAGATGTATTTGTATTCTTGACAATGTCAGCAACTGACTGTAATAAAAAGGGAACCCAGAAAGCACCCCTAAAATCCAGTGGGACATGAGGAGGTGGATTTCTCTCTTTACCCACATCACCCCATCTGAGACACTGTCTGCTACAAAGCAAGATTTCTACCAATAATGTGGAAACGGGCAACTTCCAAGGACTCCATCCACAAACGAGGGCAAATCCAGAGCTAACCCACATAGCAAAAACCAAATAAACACATGGAGATACAATGAAAGGGACTCTAACCTCTAGACACCACAATCAAGCCAGCCTGTGTTTTTTGTTTTAGTTGTAATTAGCAGCTGTTGTTCAGTTCAAGCACTAAGACGAGCCCAGCTGTCCCATTCTGAGGACTATGAGCAGTACAAGAGTGAAAATGTGGGGTAGGTTGTATAATTATAATTAACGAGAAGTCATTTTTTAAAATCATCACCACTTATGTGAAATACATTCTCAAATTCTTCCTACCCTATTCATCTTCCCCTGAACTTGTTAATTAACAATAGTTATATGCCATGATAGCCTTAGGAAAGTTGACGAGAATTTTAAAAATACATTTTCTCATTTGATCCTTACTCAGCTCTGGAAAATACACATGTTACAGATTAAGATTAGTTCCTCCATTTGACAACCGATTTAACTGAGGCTCAGAAAGATGTAGTCAAATGCCTGTAATCCCCAAGTTAATAAGTGGCAGAACCCAACCCAGAACCCAATTGTGATCACTTTCACTCCAGTGTTATATCACAAAATTTTACATTTAAAATATTCCATATGCTGAGAACTATTCAGAGTACCATAATTATTTCTGTATCACCAGTATGTATTGAAAATGAAGGCTTTAAGAGGATTAATATAGAAATAATGTAAAACATGGATTAAAACAGGTAGAAACTAAACATAGCTGGAATACCTGATGTTATTCTAAGGCTGTGTTTTCAATTTTGGCTGCACATTAGACTCACTCAAGAAACTTTTTAGAAAAACTCTCTATACCTGTATCCCACTCCCAGAAACTTTGACCTAATTGGTAAAGTATGGAACATAGAGTTTTGGTTTTTTTTTTAATATCTTTCCCCCATGAATTTAATGTAATGCTTCAGTTGAGAACCGCTGCTATAGGTCAAAAGTTGCTACCAATAGCACATACTCAAGGGATGGTATATGAAATGATTTTGTGATACCAGGTACAATTTTTTTTTTACTGCCAACAGTCATATGTTCATTTAAATGAGTATCTGGGAAAAGTTAGTTGTCATAGAAAATTGATGACTTTTCATGTTTTTTTCAGACTAAAGTTTTAAAAGCTTTTGGTTAAAGGAATAACTAAAAAATAGTACAGGTGGTACACACACATGAAGACTTCATGAAGGTAGTTCAAGAAGGACCAAAGTCTAGATATCTAATGATGAAAGCTGCATGGGGTCATGAGAGGGGGCTGAAGAGAGAGAAGCAGACACAGGAGGAAGAACTGGCAGGATTTACAGAATGACCTGAGGCATGAACGAGGAAGAAAGAGTTAGTGAGAGTCAACCATGACGAAGTAGAGGAAAGTGAAAAGTTCTGCATCTTGTTCCAAGTGCTACCAATACCTGGTAGGTGGGCAGTAAGCATTCCACCATGGGCACAAATGGAGAAGTTAAAGATTAAGGGGATTACTGATGGAAGATCAGCATTGAAATCAACTGCTCAGGAGTAGTCCCTTCGAAAGAACTACACGTTCCTTGAAAACGGTGCCACTTACTATGGCTGCCTGCTGAAGAACGGCCCCATGGTAAGGGAGACTCTTCTCATTAGGGTGAAGCTTCTACACTCATAAAAGCCTAGCTGTCAGGACATTCTCAGGTATATGCTTCACGTTTCATTCTTCAAATTCAGTTCTTGCCATGGTACTATGCTCCTCTGAGCCTGTTTGCCTCCTAAAAGGGGCTAACTAATAAACATGAACTCAGTATAATATAACTCTCCTGAAGCTCAAGTGTTGTAAACTGGACAACTTGCTCAGAAATGGCTCTAGAAAGAGAATTCCAACTATGAAAACTTGTTTCTCTTCAGTCATATTTGCCAATGTGCAGAAGAATTTAGATGCAATACCCACACAAGCACAAGTAACACTAAATTATCTTTTGAGAAAATCATTTCCTTTCTAATTCTCTTTCGACCCTTCAGATTCTGAATCTCAGAAGGTCACAGTTTGGAACTAGAAGGGAGTTTTGCACCAAACACTGGCTAATCCAAAGCACTCTTTAATAAAGGGACAACAGGACTCAGTCTCAGAAGCTTGTACTTAGGTGTGCGTTATAGTCATAGCCAATAGTGCAGGATTCCTTTTGTGACTGTGATATAAAATTTGCTCTTTAAATACAATTAATTATTTAAGTGAATCAGTTATAGAAAAACAGGTCAATAGTACAGTAATAAAATATAACTATGGCAAAAATCATGAAGGTAATTTCCAAGTGACTCACATTTGAGGACTTTGCTTCGGATCCCATTTTTTGTAATGTTCTTCCCCAGTGTTTCTCTACAGCTTCGGTGTACTTTATGAAATGTAGGTGTTGGAAATACAGAGCTAGACATCACTTTTTCTCATGCCCAGGAAAATGAAGAAATAACTTGGATGAGCTCATTCTAGCAGACTGTCTCCTGGCCTGCTTCTGATGCAACAAAATTCAAATATTTACTAACCACTACATTTCAGATTTTGCTCTGACCGACCAAACATGATGTAGACTCTTTCCCTGCTTAGATTCTTCTCTCAATCACATGCTGATATCAGGTTTAAAAATAAGTCCCAATCCCCTAAGAAAGAAGTATACAGGATGATGGCATGGAAGGGATTAGGTGCCATAGAGATATGGAGTTTGATCATGGGCAAGTTAACCTCAAAAAACTTCCAGGTCCTCATGAAGTTGTAAGAGGACTAAATGAAATAATGCACAGAAGGTGCCTTGCACACTAACTGATGTATAATAGGCACTTTCTTTGAATAACACAGCCAGTTATGCAGTTCAGGAAACACTACTTCACCAACGTCCTGACAAAGACGTTCATTCCATAAATAATTTAGCACAAGTATTTGTTCAACTTCCCCAGGTCCTTGAGTGCTAGCCTTCATCATCTACAATGAAATAACCCAGTCGGAGTGCAGTTTGTACTGAAGAAAATTTAACCAAAAACAGTGAATAGCTTAGTGATTAATTGTGTACTCATAGTTGTGTCCTGCCTGCCTAAAAGTAACACTTTAACAGTCATCACTTTGCTTCCTTTCAATACCAGGACCACCTAACCAAAACAAACCAATAACCCTCCCCAGCACAGGTTTAACACTCAAGACATCACCTGGGGATCTTGTTAAAATGCAGAGTCTCATCTAGTAGAGCTGGAAAGGAGACTGAGATTCCATAGTTAATAAGCTCTCAGGAGATGCTGAAGCTGCTGGTCAGTCTATGGACCACATTGTAAACAGCGAAACCCTGAAAGACATCAACACCTTCTAAACCAGCAAGAACAACAAAAGGAACAGCATAGTCCTTATCAGGTTTTCACAAATTCCCTTCTCTTTCCAAGAATCTGGCTATCGTTTCAACTTTATTTCAAGATGTTCCAGGAGGTAAATAAAATGTCTATCAGAACATCCCATTTAATGGAGAACCACTGCAACAGACCATGTGGAGTTGGCTGTAATGACACAATACTAACCTGCTTACTTCACACGATTTTACCAGCAAACCATCTGATGCCAGTTTTGCCACTGGCGCTTCAAAGTGACAGCTCTGCCTGTCATTCTGCAGGGTGTGGCCCTACATTGATAGAACAAGAACACAGGTAGCTAGAGGCTGATGACTCGCTGTAGGAATCGACAGGCAATTAGAAGAACTAACAAGCCCTTACTAAACACCTATTGACCAACAATAACTTTCATCCAAATAGGCCTCACACATTAGTCATTCACTCAACAAATGCTTGCGGGGTATTAACTATGTTTGAAATACTCTTCGAGGTTCCATGGCCTGAACCCAAACACTTATTCACTGCTGTAGGCTTTGTACCTTCAGCAGACACTTCATTTCTTTAAATCAAATTGAATGAAATCCGATCTCAACAAGCTTGTTAGGCAATTCAAACATTATCTCATCAGGCCCTATGCTACATCATCTTAATCTTCACACTCCATGAGGTAAATGTTATCTGTAAAGAGATCTCAGTCACATACATACACACAGATGCGTGCACACACACACATCGTAAGGTAGTTAAGTAAAATTCTCCCAGCAACAGTTAGTAAATGCCTGATTGCAAGGTCTATGCTCTTACCTCTAGTCTGTGCTCCCTCTTTGAGAGAAAAGCAATTCCCTGCCTGTCTTCCAGAAGTTTATCATCTCATGAAAAAGAGAGAGCAACTCACACCTGGGAAGCAGTTAAACAAAAAATAGTAAATGGTAAACCACATACAAAATGCTCTAGAACTCAGCATCCAGTGAGAAACCCACTGCCATTTTCAAAATATTTTTATTGTAAAAATGTATCAAATATCTTTCTTCCTACCCATACACTAAGCCCTCTGAGGCAGAGAAACCAGCCAGCCCAGTGATGGGCCCACACTTGTGCTGACTGCACATCTCCTGAATGCATTTGTTCTGATTATCTTATTTATATCGAACTATCCAGAGCTTAGTGGCTTAGAATAAATAACATTATTTCTCATGATTTTGTCCATTTGGAATTTGGACAGCAAACAGCAGAATGTTCTGTCTTGGCTCCCTGTGGTATCTGCTGGGGCTGGAGCATCCAAGATGCCTTCCGCACTCACAAGTCTGGAGTCCCAGCAAGAATGGCTTATCCAGCTGAGGATAATTAGAAAAGTTCGCAAAGGGTTAAGTAGTCAGGTGCTAAATGTGAGGGGCATGAAGTTCTAGGATAAGAAACTCCTTCACCGACCTACAGTAGTCCCCCTTATCCACGGTTCCAGTTACCCATAGTCAACCTTGGTCCAAAAACATTAAATGGAAAAATTCCAGAAATAATTTATACATTTTAAATTGTGTGCCTGAATATCTCACTTCATCTCATCACATAAACATTGAGTCATCTCACATCACAAGGATAAGTACAGTACAATAAGTTATGTTGAGACCATATTCATATAACTTTTATGATGGTATATTATAATGGCTTTAGTATTAGTTATTATTAATCTTGTACTGTGCCTAATTTATAATAAACTCTAAAACAGATATGCATATATAGGAAAAAACATAGTATATATAGAGTTCGGTACTACTATCTGCAGTTTCAGGCACCCGTTGCGGTCTTGGAATGTATCTCCACAGATAAGAGGGGGAATGTTGTATAAACTTTTTAGGGGCAAAAACATTGTCTTTTTCCCCAGTGATCCCCAACACTTACACACTGCAGGCCCTAGACAAACACAAAGGAACCATGACCTTCTGATGACTCATTCAGCTTTGGCTTCTCTCCGATGCAGACAGACAAGAAGAGACACACTTGCATAAAGGCACTGAGTTAACCAGCAACATAAACAACAAATGCAATATGGTCTCAGGATGGATTTGCTACCCAACAGTGTCTGTCCAGAGAGGTTCAGCAATAACCAATAATTACAATAAGTCATTAACTAGCAAGTGGCTAAGGGAGCCGAGAAATAATAAAAAACAGATTTGGTCCCATTGAAAGTTCAAGTTAATTAGAAATCTAAAATACTTTTAAACAGTATAGCTGACAGAAACAAGAGGACACATTCTTTTCACCCATTTTCCCTGTAGGGATTTATAGCTCCCTTAAGGATTTTTGGAGATGGGGGTCAGATACAAAGTGTATCACCAGGCTCCAAACAATTAATTCAAATTCCACTCCAGCTATAGTCAGGGGAGGAGGGAAAATAAAGAAACTAGCAAGCACATTCCTAAAACAGCAAACTTAACAACCTCCCATAATCTCTTCCAGCTGAGAGCACACTGCTCAGCTGGGCCCTTCTAGTCCCATTTGTAATTATTCAGGTGCGATCGTTTCCATAGTACTCAGTGTCTACCTAAGTCCATGCTCCAGGAATCCTGGGAATAGATTTCTGGGAATAGATTCTTTCAGACAAAAGTTTGTGCACCAATTCAAAATGCTCTTCTTTCTTTAAAAAAAAAAAAAAAAAAACACCAGAGTTCTAAGAAATTGGGCCCCAGAGCATGCAGGTTGGATTGGAATCTAGGACTCACCACTCATCAGCTAGGTAACCTTGGGCAACTAGTGAACCTCTCTAAACCTCAGCTTCCTCGTCTATAATATGGGGGAAATAATAGCACCCACCTCATAGGGTTGTTAGAAGGATAAAAACAACAAAATGATGCCATGTCTGTTGTGCGCTTTGCCCAGGACATGGCACCCAATAGGTTCTCAATAATTGCTAGCTACTATTATAACTTGTCTTTTTATACTGCACCTAACCCTAAATTAACACTGAGACAACTTTTTTTAAGTCTCATAATTCCACTCCATTCAAATCTAACTGAATTTAAAATATAGACCAAAAACTAAAAAAGAGATACAGGCACAGCTGCCAAATGGCAAGTAAAAAGCCGTAATTTTCCATCATCGGAATATATTTAGTGATAACTATAAATGAAAAACTAAGGGAAAAAATCCCCAACTTAAAGTTACTCTCCCAGTCTGACAGTCTAAAAACCGAAAATGAAGTTAGACTTCCGCCAGCTATGCTCCTTTCCACTCCCGTCTGTCAAGGTTGGGTGGAGAACTCCCACATTTCCTGTTCTGAGCCGGGAGCACTCTGCCAGGTAAAGCAAGAGACACTCCAGCTTGCGTTGGACAGCTGGGACAGTCGGAAGGCTGGGAACTCAGGGAGCTTTCTCCCATTCTTTCTGAGTTATTTCTGATGATATCAGCACCTTGAACTGTAAGAGAGCCCCAGCCAGTCATGGTAAAAAGTTCGATAAATAAATGTCCAGTAAGCTCACATCTTAACCAGCAGTGACGTCATCCCCAATACACACCTTCTTAGGTGCTCTACTCCCGATTTCTCACAGCTGAAAAGCAACTAACTAGCTTGCTGGACCTTCGATTTGCTTAGAAAAGGCAGAAATTTAATTGAGGTATATGTAGAGTTCCTTAGATTTTCTCCTGCAGATTATGTTGCTTCCAGCACTTTACACTCCCTAGACAACAGTGTCTGATCTAGGAAGTATTAAAAATGTATACTTGGACACACCTCATCTTGATGGATATGTTCTGGCAGTAGACTTACACTAACCAGCGTGTAAAAATCTCATACAGAACCCAAACTACTAAAACCTCCACCAACTTATCCGCACACCAAAATTCAGATTTGTCAAACAAAATTATAAAACTACAGCACCATCATACTAGCAAGTAAAGATTATCAACCCTAAAGAACCCAATAAAAATGACAAAATACGATATACATGACTACATTTATTTCATTCAGTCATGTTCTACCACGTCACCCTGCCCACTATATGATATTATTTCATTCAACTAATGTTTTTGCTAATGTTTACTGTCTTTTCCTTCCATCCTCACCCTCCAAAATAAGAATGTAAGATCTATGAAAGGCCTTTCCCAATCTTGTCATCACTGTTAACTCCAGTCTCACGAGAAACGTCAAATACTAGTGGTGGTGGATTAGATTATGTTTTGGCAAATACTCTCCCTCTACTCCTCCAACCTCTGTGAAAGGAATCTATTTTGTTGATGTGCTTTGAATATGTCCTGAAATGCCAAAGTCATTTCAGTCCCAAGACCAGGCTTCATTGTCTACACCTAGTCCTACTTGCCCACTAGGAGCTCTGATATTTGCCATGAGAAGAACCTGCCGCAGTTACCACCGTCCCACTCAGCTTGGGCCCCAGAACAAAATTCATAGAGTAGAGCTCCCCAGCCAATTTGCAGACCTGGGAGTATGAGAATAAATGCTAATGCTCAATGCCACAGAGTTTTAGATGATTTGATAGAAAGCATTCATACACCAACAGATGACAGAGACAGCAGACTCTTATAGATACCTACTTGATAATAAATAGTAAATATCTATTTAACAAATTGACAAATGAATTAACAAAAAAAAATTCACTATACTTAGTACTTCCAAAATCCATTAATTGTGACAATTCTGTACTATGTCAAGTTTTAAGCCTGGTTTTTGCTTTCCAATATACTCCTTTGCGTAACAAAGAATACATATTCATAAATTGAGATTTAAGAGATCAAGGCTGATTTGTTAGACCTTTCTTATTTAACTGAAGCCAAAAGATAATGACCACTTCTCCCATTTGTAGATAACACTCAAACCAGTGATTTTTTTTTAACCCTTCCTTTCCTAAAATGCTGGTGAAGGTTTAAGTTCATAAGATACCAATTTTTATAGGGTAGTATTCCTTTCGTCTAGTGCAAAAAGCCTTGAAGCTCAAAAGGCTGTAAACTTTTAAGGCATATAGCTTCATAGAGTTACTGTTGTTTCCATTACTTGAAACATTTAATGGATGTAGTTCTACAGTTCACTTACATATATTGTATTTATAATTACTTCATATCTTAGGAGAGAACAGAATCACATCTAAATGGGTGTACAACTATGTTACACTTTATAAGTATCTTTTCATTCTGACCCTTTGTCACTCAAGGCAATGGCTATAAAAGAATCCCTTATTAATGAAATTACAGGTTGGGGGTAGGAGGGGAAATAGGACAAACAAATCTGAAGCCAATATGTTTCCCACCTATGGTATTGATATGCTTAATTTCAATGTGCCAAGCATATGAAATACTAAAATTTGATATGAGACAGATGGTGATAATCTATCATTGCCTTCTCCCACTCCAAGTACAAAAAAATATGGAAGAAGCGCCTAACAGAGCACCCAGAGCCTTATAGTGATATATGGTGAAATATTCAGTGAATAAAACAAATCTATGTTAATAAATATTTAATGACCTAAAATTCAGATTAATTCAAAATGCTTTCTAGGACACCTTAGAAACTCTATCATTTTTTTCTATGTCAGAAAGCTCAAATTACTTTTTGATATATATAGCAATGTTAACTTGTTACCCTCTTTATTATCGAGTTTTGAGTTTTTAAGTTTCCTTTTAAGGCATGATACTATAGGTCACTGTTCTACCTTTTTGCCATCAAGAACTAATTGAATCATGTTTGGTAAATACAGCCCAGTCATGAGAAGTCTGTGCTCCCTGACTGCACTTATGAACTAATGAGTAACTTATCTGCCCCCGAGAAAACCAGTGTAACCAACAGAGTTGAGATAATTTCATCTAAAAATAAAGAAACTTGACATTTTAGTTAACCTAGGTAACCATATCTTTTAAAAATGTACTCTTGTCCAGTGGATTTTGTTCTCTTCAGTAATGAAAATAGCTTGTGATTCTTTCCCCAAAAGCCTTTCAATCACTCCAAAGAGGATCAGGAAACCAGGCTGGGAGGTAATGTTCACTTTTAATCCCTATTTCCCCTTCTCTTTCTTTCTACCCCAATTAAATTTTTCTTACTGCAATAAAAGTAGGTTTTAAAAAAATCTAATATAAGGCAAAAGTAACCCCAACATACACACTGATGCTTCTAAATAATGAATGGCATATGATGGGCCTTGTGGGGAATGAAACCTAAGCTTTCCAAAGGCCTCAGACAAGATGAAAAGTGTTCCAAACAAATATTTCAATAAGGAACCTGGTGGGCTGAAAATCTGGCTCATCTCCCAGGCCTCCTTTAGTAAGGGCAAAAACTTAGCTTAAGGGGCTTGGCCTGCAGTGGGCACTTAGTGAACATTTAGTCCCTGTCAGCGACAAGGCAATACTCTGTCTCATGGGCTAAAGCTTCCATATCAGGCATTTATAAAAGTACAGCTACTATTTGTCCTCTCAGTCTACCAGCCTCAATGAGAATCCACTACACGCTAAGCCCTGTGTAAAGGGCATCACACCCATTATTTCATTTAGGCATCCCAATGATCCAATGGGCAAGAAGGAAGGAACTTAAGACTCCAAAAGTTGCAGTCAGCAAATGTAAGGCATTATGAAGATGCCTTGTTCTGGTGCTTGAGTTGCAGAAACTTATATAATCAGCTCCTTAAAGATTGCTCCTGCCTGCCCTTCAGATTTTGCTTCCTGTCCAGTTTATAATAATGTGTCTGCTAATCAAAACCAAGTAGTCTAAATAGGAATGAAAAATTCTGGACATCTGTTCCAATTTTAATGAAATAATTGTTTTGCCCACAGGCACGCCTTAGAAAAAAGATAGATACTGAAAATACTCATGTATATAAAACAAAAAGCTACCCATATGATGACTGCCAGGGTCTATACCACCTTCCTGTAGCCTCTGTACTTGTTCCCAGGAGAAAGCTCATGTTTGATAAACCACTTCCTGCCTTAAGTCCTATATGTCCCAGGGTGCTCAGACCCTCAAAAGCCATCTGACAAAGCTTGCTGACTCTATTTCACAGAGGGAATCTCACTAAAAAAAACAAATAGCACAGAAATTTCTTGCCAGTAAAGGGACTTGCATTAGCTCACCTTTGACAAAACATTAACTAAATAATTAGCTTAGAAATAAACCACTTGTAATTAGCATTTTTTGAAACAAAGGACAAATTTGCAGAAGAAAAAATATCTGGATGGAGGAGGTGAGATCTCACTATGGTAAAAGTCTCTGTAATAAAGAATCCCCTAAACTATTAATTTTAGTCACTTGACATTTTACTTCCTTTTGATACAAATATACAGAAGACAACACCACAACTCTAATTTTATTTGTAAGGATATATGTCTTACACAAGAATTTAGGGCCTATTTTTTAGACATTTTGGAAGGGGGTAAAATCTGTGTCTTCTCCAAATTGACTGGGTACTAATCACCATTCCTAATATGGACTCTTTTTTAAAAGAGGTGCTTCTGATTCACTGCACTTTGAAGTTGGCCTCCCTGATACTTACATGGCATGGGAAGGGCCATTTGCCCAGGTGGGTAAATTATATTTAATGATTGACACTAACGGGAGAATTATTACAAGTCTGGAATTAACAATAAATACATATATACACAGAGGTAGTATTATATTCATATTTCAGGCAAAACTGCCATTGAACTGCTTTGGCCTGTCCACCATAAATATATGAGAGAAGAAATGAGAACTTTGGTATCTGTAAAACTGTGAAAATGAACAGGACAGTTGATGTGAAACAGCAAAGCCCTTTTGCCCTTGAACAGCAGTATCACAGGATGGCCATAAGCGTTAATCCAAACTTGTACACTTCCCTCCATTCCCTCTCTTTTCTCACCAGCCATCAGCACTGTGATCAAAGACAGGAACGCAATACGACACAATGGCAATCTAGCTACTGTGTAATGGAAAGCATAGATTTGCCTTGTTGATTCCTAAGGTTAAAAGACGGTAGGCATATGATAAAACTGTTACATTACAGAAAGAGGGGAAATCTATTGTCATATTATTTGTTTCTATCACTCACAGACAGATACGGCTTTTTAAATGTATTTACTATGTACTAGGTAAGAAAGGAACGTATTAGTTCCCAGGGCATCTCCTGTGAATGCACAGACTTTACTGACACAAAGTCCACCTTTAGGCCACTCCTTCCTGAAAGCCAGGAGGCCAAAACCCTACTCTTAGCTCTATGATACCTTAGTTCTATGTCTTCAAGCAAATCACTCCTTTCTAAACACGGGTTTCTATAAGATAAAGGCAACAGAAGAGGTAACTACTAAGGTCCCTTATAGCTCAACACTCTTTACCAGAAAATGTTCTTTTACCAAATAGTCATCAAATCTGGTTTAGAAAATTCACCAGGGGTAGGAAGCTATGAAGGAAGATAGTACCTCAAAACCAGAAACACGGCAGGTCCTAGGATGTCAGGAAACCAAATGCTTTCTGTTTTTAAGGCTAACTTGGTAATTGCTTAGAGTGAATTCTTACTTCTTTGTTTTTAATAAAAGGATGCTACCAAGAGAAGATGAGTGACTCACAATAATGTACCTCTACTCTCTTTTTTAAACTGACAATGTCACTTCCTTTATATCTAGGAGTCAAGCTAAAATAATTCAGAAGGTCATGCTTTATGCTCCCAAAAAACAAATGTGGTGGTGGCCAGGGTGGGGGTGGGGGGGACATCCCACTCAGATTTCATGTGAAGGGAATGCTTTTTTCCATTTCCTTTCCTGCTCACTCTCTCTCGCTCTCTATAGTTACTAATGCTCCAAAATAAACTATACCACCCCAAAACTTGTGTTATAAAACCACCATTTTATTATGCTCACATGTTATGGGGTTCAGGAATTCAGATGGCAAACAGTGGAAATGGTTGGACTCTACAATATCTGGGACCTCAGCTGGGGTGACTTGACATCTGGAGGCTGCAATGTCTGGAGGCATCTTCACTCACATGCCTAGAGGCTAAGACCGGCTGTCAGCTGGAGCACCTACACATGGCCTCTCCATGTGGTCTCTGCGTGGGCTACTTTGGGCTTCCTCACAGCATGGTGGCTGGGTTCCAAGAGTAAGTACCCCAAGAGAGCAAAGCAGAAGCACATGGCATTTTTACAGTCTTGCCTCAAAAGTTACATAGTATGACTGACTTCTGTCATGCTCTGTTGGTTGAAACAATCACAAAGGCCTGTCCGGGTTCAAGAGGAGGGATAAAGATACCCCCTACCCACTCTATTGGGAAGAGAGTCAATGTCATGTTGTAAGATGAGGATGTGGGATGAGAGATATTTGCAGCCATCTTTAAAAAATGCAATCTGCCACAATGAACCACCGCTGACAAAAGAATCCCACAAACGAAACAAATACAAAAATCTGGGTCTCAGGCAACTTTGACTATTGCAGATTTAAAGCAAACACTGTGATAGGCCAAAGATCACAGCCAAGAGCTAGGGGAATGGGATTTCAGCCACAGAAGCCCACCGAGCTGCCTTTGAAGCCATAATTACAAACACTAGTCCTGGTAACAATTAGAAGGGTCCTCAGCATACATACCTTTGCTATTTCACTACAGCTTGGTTCCTTCTGTAGCCCATTGACATTTGATTTAAATGTACAAGAGTATTAAAACATCTGCTGAATTATAATTCCAAAGTTCAGATGACACTGAGATGAAATCTATGAAACTACAAATTCATCATGTTAAATAGAGTTTTTATTTTTTAATGGACTACAAAGAGCAGCTGTTTATAAAGCAGCCCCATATGCGAAGCCAAGGATAAGGTTTAATTTGCAGCTGATGTGACCTACAGATCTTTGGACATGTTGCAAAGGAGACCTCAGTCTTCAATAATGTAGCATCTCATAGCAGTCCTGCTCTTCGAGAGAAAGGAGAGGGAAGCAGAGGAGATGGTCAACAATGAGCATCCCATACCTTGGTTTTCTGCATCCTTTTTCCCCTTCTTAAACCTAAAAACCATGCTCCGGCCTCATCTTCTATTTTAAGGATATAAAAAGCCCACCTTTTAAGTTTCCAGTTTCATCATGAACCAGGATCACCATCACTACAAGATATTAAGCTAACATCTTTATTTTGTAGCAGTCCTCCTCACTCCTCACCCCAATTATTCAAGGATCAATATTCACAGCCTCTTTGCCTCTCCTCACCTAGTATGAAAATTTTTGGCACTGCTCACTCAGTACTAACCCCATTCCAAAATCTCCTACTCGTTTCTCTTGTGTTTTACTATGCACATTGAGGCAATGGCATATGTGAATGGAGGAGGAGAAAGCAAAAGGAGATAAGAAAATAGCAGCTGAAAGATAAATAAAAAGAGAGAGAAGAAGAGACAAAGAGGAAGGATAACATATGCAGGGGAGAGATTTGGTAGAGAAAAGGAATGTACAATTCGGAGACCTTCAAGGCACTTACCAAGGTACCAAGAATTGGATAGAAACTAACAGGCAGAGAAGGAAAATATAGGAGTAGGGAATAACCTGAGTTCATTGAAATGTTCTTCAAAAGACAGAAGACTGGATTCACTTCTACTACTGGCTCCTGGACTCTATTTCTTTATTTTTGTTGTTGTTGTTTCCTTCAGCAAAAGGATTTATTCAGGAAAAAGAAAGGATCACAATTCAGTATGCGCCGGTCGCAGTCTAGCAAGCCTTGTCAAGTCCCGGACTCTGTTTCTTTGAATGAGACATCGCTCCAGGACTCAGTCACTTAGGATCCCTAGGTTTCCTTGGGTTCCATACAGCTAATAAAAATGAGGCTCAGAGAGATCAGTAACTAGTAAAGTGACAACTCGATTTTGCCTGTCACCAAAGTTAGTGATTTACCACTACATCACACTCTGTGGTAAACAGGAATCTACACAGATTCATTTAGCCTTTATTACCAATTGATCATGAGAATTAGCTATTCACCAGGCCAAAACCAGGAACCAACATCAAAGCATTTGTGTTGCTACTATACAAATAACATCAGCAAATGAGAATTAACTTGCCGGAGGCTGAAAAAAATTATTACTGCCAGTAGTGCATGTGAAATAAAAGGAATTCTCACTTTCTAAGAAAGAAAATTGTCAAGGATCTTATCCGAAGTTTTGAAGTCTTAAAAACCTCTCATAAAGTCAAACAAGTCATTCTTAATTTTCAACACAAACATATACACTTATATATATATATGCACACATATATACATATATATGTGCATATGAATGTGTGTGTGCCTAAGTCAAACTAGAACGATTTATTTCCAGCAAACACCAAACCCTAGCCCAAGCAGAAATAAAACTTTTTTATTTGTTTAGATTCTAACCATCCTATAGTACCAGGACTCAAGAAAGCTTCTAATGATGTCGCATATACTGTTTAAATAGTATGACATAAAAACATTTAAATATACAAACATATAAATATTATTGGAGAATGAAATTATGAGTTTTTAAATTTTCATTTGTTTTTTAGCTCAGGATCTTAGCTTTTCAGAGCATGAACTTCACGTAAACTGTATGGAGTTCGAGGACACTCAGGGCATAGTGCAGAGGCCAGGTCCCATGATGCCACGTGGGGAGGACAGTGAGCCCTACCCTGGTAGAATTTTATCAGTTCTATGTGATTACCTCTTTGAAGCCCAGATCACAGTGGCATTCCCATCTTCCCAAAGATTCACTGTCTCTTTTCCTGTATTATTAATTAACACACAAAATCAAGTACAAACAAGAGAATTAGGAAAGCAAGAAGCAGAAAAGCTGGGTCATAAACCTAAAACCTAACTGGTGCCTAAGAAAGCAGGAGTTGCCTCCAAAATCCCGCCATAGCATGTCTAGTCCGACAGGGAGGAGATGACAGCAAACTCAACTGCATAACTGAGCAGGGGTAAGAGCGACCGTGCAAGTGCCGGGGAGAATTCTTTAACTGCCTGCTAAGCAGCTGCTGCCAGTGAGGTCTGCTGCTGTGTTGTTTTGGGGGAAACATTTCAGGACCTTTTATAAAGAGTGCTGGGATGGTAATATGGATGAGCTTGATACAAAAGAGAAAATATACAGTAGACAAGAAGGAAAATAGAGAACAAGTAATGTGACAAGCCACAGTATAGCAGTAACCATTTCAATGTATTTGCTATACTTCCCTCAGGAGCAGAAGAGAATAAGAGGTACAAAATGGGGGATGCACCCCAGCGACACCTGTTCTCTGGATCTTATCTGGATCCATAGACTCTTACTATTCAAAATGTGGTCCCAGGACCAGAATCAGCTTCTCCTGGGAATTTGTTGGAGCTAGCAGGTATTCAATAAAAGATATATTACCTTTATACAACACTGTAGCTTTCAACTCTCCCTCATGAGAATATTAACTCTTGAAGCTAAAAAGAAATGTTTTTTATTTAAAAAGTATAATCATTGACACGTACAAACCCCTGTGACAATGCTAAGTCCTCACTTACATTTACTACTTCATTAAGTTATCACATAACTCTATGAAGTAGGTGCTGCTCTTAACCCCAATTTACAACAAAGCACGAAGAGGTATGTAGCTTTCTCAGGCATTCAGGGGGAATCCAGGCTCTACCTAGGCAGGCTTCAGAACTCCACAGGGCCCCCAGCAGACATAACCCTGTGCAGCATGTTGACAATTCACAAAGGGCTCTCCCATTCACCTCTGAACTCTCTGAAGCATGGGAATATCATGCTTATGTTCACTAAAGCCTGCCAAGGCCTGGTGCACTCCAATTCTCACTCAGTTATAGCTGGAATGAAGGAAGCTGCCTCCTAAGAGAACCTACCCCTAGGCCAGGAGTAGAAGCAGATGAGAGGTAACAAAGGATGGATGCAGGTGTACTCCATAGAAGTTTCCCACTCACACCTTTCTAGTAAAGAGAGGCTTTCTCTGGCTTGGCTGTATTGCAGTGTACTTAGTAAGCCAATTGCCTGAAAATCCATAAGGACTGAGTTTTAGTAAAAGGTAACTTCCTCTTTGGAATTTCCTGTTTGGGCTGTTTGGAGGAACTGCCTAATACCTGCTTTATTCAACCATGAACTGAACTGCCTTCATTTTCCAATTTTTGCACACCACAGCCACCACCAACTTGGTTTTACAAAGGACCTTTGCCCCCAGGATTTCCAGGCAGTGATAAAAGCAGAGAGAATAGTTTGTGGCTGGCTCCTATTCTAGAGCAATAGGGGGTGTGCTGAATGCCAGCCAGCTCTAAGCAAGGGACCAGGACCTGAAAGCTTTCTCAGAGGAAACCAAGTGTTACCTGTGGTATTTAAATAATAAGGGGCCTGTTGACTCAAGTGTTTGCCCAGGGAATTGGAGGGATACCAATTTGCTCAAAGTCACCCCTACCTGGCGAATATAATAGTGGGCTAGAGTGCAGACTTTCATTCTAGCTGATGATTCATTTAGGACAAATGATTTTATCTTTCCATTCAAACTCCTGTGACAAAAGATATGTTAAAGAAAGCCAATTCAGCAAACTTTAAGGGTGTCCCCACACTGCAGCAGACATAAAACCACATGGAAAATGAAAGGGCCTCCCCAAGGTAGTCTTTCCTGTGGCAACTAACATTGTAAGAGTCATACAGCAGCAAAAGTAGAGGCTTAAGAACTAGTCAAACCTGAGTTCATATTCAGATGCATCCTCTTCCCAGATCTGTGTTCTTGGTCAAGTTACTTTAGAAAGTGGCACTTATTAAATTAATACAAACACACACACACACACACACACACACACACACACACACACACACTTGCATATGCAGGGAACACTATTCTATGTCTCCCTCCAGGATTCCCCTTCAGGATCTGTCAAGTCTGCCAAAAGCCACCTTCCCCAAGGCCACACCCCCTTCCCAGAAGAGCCCACACCCAATGGTTAACTGACATGACAAGCCTGCCCTGTCATCTCAACACTGAAGAACCATCTCAACTTCCGAGCTTCCTGTGGGTCAGCCTGGGTCTTCACCGAGGTTATCTCAACCTAACTTCTTCAACTAATCCCTCTATCAGGATTGATCCCTAGGCATTCCCTAACAAATGTATGGAAATCACCATCTTAGTTTGCTATCAAGGGAGCCAAATCATATATTTGACCAAAACAATGAAAGGAGAGATAGTACCATACTATCTGATTTGTCATTTCTCCAAGGTTAGGTAAAATGCAAATCTAAAAAGAAAAAAACGAACTTTTAAAGGGCTGATATGATACCCTACCCGGCATATATTTGACATTTTGTTTTTCCTCAGCTCTAACTCTCCCTACCTCACACAAACTGGTCTACATCAGATTTGCTTTTGTTTGTTTTAATTAGAATGAACAACAAAGTATATGTTTGAAAGTTATATCTTTTAAATTAAAAGAAATGACAACTACTGAAACCATCTATAATCAGCTAACCTGAAACACCCAACTTTAAAATGCATACAGGCTTTAATCACTCCAACACTTAACGAAAACTTTTCTTGGACAAGTAATAAAGTAATATTTTAGAAATTATTTTTTAGCAGAGGGAAAAGATAAGAAATTGTACCAAGGTCCACTGAATTTGAATAATAAAAACTATACTTTATCTAGTAAATATTCATTCCAAATTGTTCTTAAGAAAATAGATATGGGAAGAGAAGTCCCCTATCACTAGCCCTGCCTTGAAACACAAAGAAAAAATATTAAGGCTCAATAATAACCAGGTAATTATGAAAAGAAGAAGAGAAAATGGATGAGACACTTTGTTAACTACTTTAACTCACTTAAAGGGAACTTCCTAGGATGAAACATCAAGTGGCTAAGAAATAGACCTGTATAGTCTTCAAGGAGAAATACGTGATATAAAGTCCAGAGACCACTGAATACTTCACCGAATGCTCTTTTTAAAGCTTTTTTTTTTTTTTTAAGCTTCTTGGTATAACTCTGAATAGAGTCATAAGGAATTTATAATATGAGCCTTCATGGTTATAGCACATCTCTGACTAACCAAGATGGAAGGACCGATATCTGGACAAAAAATGAATAGATTAATAAACTAAGAAATCTCTTCTTAGTTCAACATTTTCAACCTTTTCAACATTTTGATCAGAGTCATTAATAGACTAATAGGATTTTTGGCTACTTTATCAAACTTAATAAACGAAAATGAGAAGCAAAGAAAATTAGATTTGGAAGAGTACACAAGTTGCCAAGTTTTAGAGTCTCTCTACTTTTGCTTGACTATGTTTAAGTCTTGATTTGTTTGGATTCTACACTATTCTTCAATTTTGGTGTAGTAAAGTCATTCTCAACTAAGGACTATTCTGCCCTCCCCCAGACCAGGGGACTTTTAGCAAAGTATAAAGACATTTTTTTCCGTTGTTACAACTTGAGGGGAAGGGGGGGCGGGTCCTGGCAGCTAAAGGATAGAGGCTTGGGGGATGACTCCATAGTGTAATGGTTAGCACGTCTGCTTTACACGCAGAAGGTCCTGGGTTCGCACCACAGTTGGAGCCATGGACCATACCCACAGTGGGGGGACAGGCCCTGGGTCCGCTTGTGAGGGTGTGGGAGGAGACGCCCTGCCTTCAGAGATCCAGTTCTTAAGGAGAAACAGCAACATCCATAGGTCAGGGGTGGAAGTTGGGGGGGGGGTGATGGGGGAGGAAGATGGTGCAGGGCAGAACGGAATTAAAGAAGGGGAAAAATATTTAAAGAAATAAAGGATAGAGGCCAAGGACGGACATCTTAAGACATCCACCACAGCCCCTAACAATAAAGAATCACCCAGCACAAAACGTCAATAGTGCTGAGGTTAAGAAACTCTAGCGGAGTGGAATGAACACTAAAATCACAAATTAAAGGAGCCTGATTTGAATCCCAACTACCTTGAGCAAATGCTTAGCTTTTCCGAGCCTTGGTTTCCACATGTATAAAATGGGACTAATAATACTCTTCAAGAGTTCTGGTAAAGAATAAATGAGATGACAGATGAGAAATCACCTACACAGTGCCTGGCACATCAAAGGTGTCTGTGATGTCTGGTAAATCTGAATCATTGCTATTTTTTAACTTCAGCTGTTTCCCACCCATCCCCATTTCCTCTAGGATTTTACTGGGAAGCAAAGAAAAGAGGAACAAAGCCAACTCTGAAGCCCACTCTAGGTCAATAGTTTGCATGTAGCGCATTTAATAACTTTGACTCCTATTGTGTCTAAATTTATGTTTAAGGAACCTGGGGGGTGGGGAAGGTCACAATATCTACATTTTTTAAAAAGGTGTGTTGTTTTTCCAAAGAATAATTTCAATTCAATAACCTAGGAGCCAAATGAAAGAAGGAAATAAAAAAATCCCCACTAGGTCTTTGAAAAAGCATGTTAGTAGCAAATGCTAAGCACTTTTCTCAGACAATAAATATCTTCAATGAGTTCACTGAAGACTTACTTAAGTAGAATGAGGTAGAAACTCAGATCCTGACAAAAAAGAAAAAAGGTAACTTCTTCCTCAGTAATGACCATGCAGTGCGCCTCAGTGGTAAGCCACTACATAATGTATCAGGGCCGTAATCTTTAATTTACCTTAAAAAAAAAAATACTGTCCTTCTGTAAACCATACTAACAAGTCACATGTATAACAGCCAGTTTCCCATTACTCTTCCCCAATTCTAATCCTCAGAGGAAGGTAGGGTAACCACATAATTCATTGTCCAAACTAGGATACTGAAGAGTGAAAGGGGCACTATTAATAAATAGGCCAGGACAACAGGTGTAAACCAGGTATTTCTGAAGCTGACTGGGACATATGGCCACCCTCCTCAGAGGTAGCCAAGGGTAACAGTTCCCCATTGTTCAGACCTTTTTATTTTTAATGCACACACACAAACGTACCCACCCACATCAGTTGTGAACAAGTTACACAAATAAAATCATCCTATAGATGCTGTTGTCCCTTGCTCTTAATTTAATATATCATGATATGTTTACACATCAAGGCACAGAGATCCACCTCATTCTTTTTAATTGACTGCAGAATATGCCACTATAGGGATGCTATAATTTTTCAATCACTCACAGCACATATGAGTGAACTTTGTATTTTTGTCATTATTAGCAATGCTATAGAGAACACAGGCTTACATCCATCTTTTATGGGTTTGAGAGTTTCCAGAGAATAGACTTTTAATGGTGGAAATGCTAACTCCTAAGGTCACCATTGTTGACGGATTCCTGCCAAATGCCCTCCAAAAAGGCTTTATCAAGTCATATCAAGACCAACAGTTAATGAACACTTCTGAATTTCTGCAAAGCTGATAAAGGAAGCATGCTATGTCATTCCATTACTTTCTTGCATGTTCTCTCAACTCCAGACAGTCTAGGCCATGGATGTTTGTGGAATTTTCCTGCTACTAGGCCTTTGTTGATGTTTGTTGAATGAAGCCTTTAATCATCTTGTTCACAGTATCAAATAATAAGAATAATAATGGTAGTTAACCTGTATTGAGTGCTCAGTATGTACTAGGTGCTCCGATGGCTATTTCTTGTACATTATCTGTTTAATCCTCACCACAATTCTATAAAGTATGTACTTTACAGGTAAGAAAACTGAGACTAAAGAGGTTATAAATCTTACCCAGCATCAGAGGTGGAGAGGGGCTTTAAGACCCACAGCTGCCTGACTCCACAGTCTGTACCTTTAAAGCATTCGAGTCTGGGTGCTACTCTGCATCAAATATTATATTAGAGAGAGAAGTCAACAGAATCCCAAAAACCTCTTAGTCTTACTCACAAACAAATTATTTCATAGAATATAAATTCCTTTATATGTGTGGGGACTAGATTTTTAAAAAGGAAAAAACCTGCTGCTTAGGGCAATGACTACTCAAGTATCCCTGTCCCTTACTCAGCCCTTACCAGATCTCCCAACCAAATATATACTTTAAAAATAAAATGAGCACCAAGCACAAGGACAGATAAAACAATCCTATAGAGGGTGAATGCCAGGTCTCCAAAGCAAAGCTCAACCAAGGCTTCTTCCAGGCCAGTGGGTCCTGGACTTGACCCACACTGTGGCCTTCAGGTCCAAGAACATACTCATACGGTTCTACTGCAGCATGCTACACTGAGACAGGAAATATGACTGGGTATTCCAACAGTCTGGGGAGCAATTCAAAAGTGAGCCTTACACACAACCACCATGTCAGGAACTTCCAGCCCCGCAGGGTGTTATTGAAAATCCTCACCCCACAAGGCCATTGCTGGCACTTAATGAGCAGAAAGATGATGTCCTCGTGATGGCTACTTTGGCTCGGTAGATAACGCAATTAGCAACTTCGCTTAATTCTAGCAGTTTTTCCTCATATCTATAAATATGACACGCTACTCTTTCTACAGATGAAGAAACTGAGGCACAGAAATTATAAAGTAGCAGAGTCCTAGATCACTCAAAAGTAGAAATAAAATAAGATTGCCAGTAAATATAGTTTTCCCCACAACAGTCACCCTGATTTCTTGCCCCATTTGCAGGGCTTCTACTAACTGTCCCTGTCACATATCAAAGGTCTTTATTGATTTGAAAAATGTGAAAGAAAGATATAATGTACATGTACTAAATGATCAATGAAAACAGCTGTGGTAAATCAGGATATGGCATCAAAGACCTGGACATGATTCTGGCTCTACTGATCCCAGAGAAGTCCATTTCCTCATTAAGAAATGAAGACGCAGCCAACCACCTCCTTGTGCTGATAAGAACATCCATCATTCCTGGACCTGATAACCTGGTTTGTATCCCGGCTTTGCCATTAACAGCAATGGCAAAGATATCTTAATTTCTAGGAGCCTCAATTTCTTCTGTAAAATGGGAATGATTATAATACCTACACTACATAGAGCTGTCTAAAGAGTAAATGAGATAATATAGCATACTTACAGCAAAGCATAACACACAGTGAAAGCTATAACTAGTACTTGTAAGAACTAAATGAGATAAAAGGATACATAAATTTTTATATGCAATAAATGTCTAGTGGCTCTATTTTGATCCCATGCACAGCCAGAAAAATCAATTGAAAGAATAACTAACGTAACCACACAACTACCCTGGCATAAAAGTTTATTGGAAAATGACTATGCATTTGCTACCCTTCTATCTTTATACCAATCATTCTAGAATTCTAAAGACTCAGGAATCATTTAGTTATGCTATAATCATTTGTAACTTCCTACAGAGTGGTGACTAAATTCAGACCTCAAGCAAGAGATCTAAGAGAAATAACATGAAGACATAAAGATCATATACTTAGAATGTGTTTCTATCAAATCTGCTCCATATAATTTGGTCCAACAAATTTAGCTCCATAAAATCTAAGAGGAGGTGGTAGTGCCAGGAAAGAAGATAAAAACTCAAGAGTGTTAAACAGAAGTGTTTTGAGTCAATTATGAAATCAATTCAGTGCCTCCACAAACCTAAAATCAAGAGATATCAGATTCGAAAGTGAAAAACTAACAACTTTAATAATATTATTTATTCAACACTGCCTTTGTTCCATGCTGAAAACTTGTGCGGGACACAGCTGCAGATAAGCAAACAGAAGCTCTAGGTTGCAGCTTACCTGCCAAGCAGACTTACCTCAAACCCGTCCCCCCAAGCACAGACATTTCCTTCCCCGTGGAGAGCACAAAGACTGTGGCCTGCGCAAGTGCAAAAAAGGGTCCCTGGCCTCTGGAGACCACACCCGGGAAGTTTCTGTACCCTGAAACTTCAGAAGGGTTCCCACCACATGCCATGAGGCAATTATGCAGCATCCTGGTGAAAGCCTGGAGGGTTTCCAAGCTAGAGGAAATCCTTCACTGTCACTTAAGTAGCTGAGTACCTGAGACAAGAAATGACTCCTCAATCTGATCTCAGAAGCTAAGCAGGGTTGGACCTGGTTAGTACTTGGATGGGAGACCAGCTAGGAAGACCAGGTGCGGTAGGCATAAAAAATTTAAAAAATGAACTAAAATAAGGGGATAGTAAGCTGACAAGGTCCTTGCAACCTGCGAGGTCAACCAAGAACGCCTCACCTAAAAAAAAAAAAAAAAAAAAAAAAAAAAAAAGACTCCTCAAGCCTCAGTGTCCTCACCTTTAAAATGGGAGGATGATACACACACTTCACAGCTCATGCTGAGGATTAAAGATTATGCTTGTGTGGCCCTCAGAGCAAAGCCTGACTTGACAAGCACTAAACTGAATCCTGCTATCGTTGGCATCATCGGTATTCGTCTCCTCCCCTGTTTCTACTCCCAGACTTGAAGCCCAACAGGCAGATGATATGCTAAGGGGAGGAGGTGAGGGCTGGAAGGCTTCCCAACTCTGACAAGAAAGAAAGATTTTTAGACACACACAATAAAGCAGGAGAAAGCCAGTGAGTAGTCAAACAGTGAGAATTCTGAGAACCAACATGATAAAAGAAAAAGCAAATATCTTTCTTTACTCTTCTTTGAGAGTTAATATCTGTAAATTACTATATTGTCTTGGATTCATTCATTTCACCTTCTTTCATCTTGGTTAGAGATGGAGTCCCTAATTAATGCTGGCTGTACTCTCTCTCACACACACATAACCATGAAACAAAGAAAGATAAGGTTAGGACACTCTGGTATGTGTGGGAGGGTGGGGTTGTTAAAGATATTTTGTTCCAGGCTTGTAAAATACAACAACATCAAATGTGCATGCATACCCCCCCACACACACACACCCCCCACACAACACACGCACATTCATGTGCAGCTCCAGCATATTTTCACATTTGTAACTTTTTGTTACCACCACTCAGGGAATATAAAAGCAGACTATTTTCATCCACAGATTGTATGCTTGGTTAACAGCAGTTGGCTCTCTTTCCCTAAAGGTGACATCCATCCCCCTCTCCACCCACCAAACAGGGTATTTGAAGCTAGGATTTGCACCCTATCTGCACTTCTAAAATTCTGAAGCATTAAGCTATGCGGCCTCCAGCCAGACACTATTATTATCATGTCATTTTACAGATGAAGAAACTGAGGCACAGAGAAGCTAAATAAAGTGTTCACAGTGATACAGCTGGTAAAGGGTGGAGCTGGAATTGAAATCGGGGCAGCCCTCTGCAACCGCTGAGATCTCTTGATTCACATGGATCATAGTCCCTTGTGGCCTTGGTTCTAGGTGTACCTGCTGCAGCCTTTGGTGGCCACTGATAGGGCTGGTGACCTTCTTTGCATTCCCCTGTATTCTGAGTGCTCAAGGTCCTAATCAGCCACCTGAGCTCAGTCTCTCACCGCACTCTGCACAATACGGTTTGGTACCAGTTACTTATCTCCCTTGCTCCTCTTCAAGTCATTGCTTGTCAAGTCTGGCCAGCAGATCAAAAGTTATCTGCCCTTCTCTCTGTCCTTTGGGAACCCAGTGTGTCTCCATAGCTAACCAGCACTGTTTAAAGCTTCTGGTTAATTCTTACATCTTCCCTGAGCCATATCGATATCGCACCTACCTACCACAAGAAGGCATCCATTGGGTTGGTTCATCCATTCATTCATTCATGTATCAAATGTTTATGCTGCCAGGTGCCATAAGAATAACAGAGTATATGACTCAGGTTCCTGCCCTCAAGGTAATGACACTCTAGTAGGACAGAAAATAAATGAGCTAATTTCAGATGGTGATGAGTGCCAAGATGAAAGAAGAACAATGAAGGAGTGAGTGACTGGAGAGGGGATAGATTCTATGAGAAGGTAACACTTGAATCTTGACCAGGTTTCTAAATCTTGGCACTACTGGCATTTGGGGCTAGATAATTCTTTGCTGAGGGGGGATTATCCTATGCATTGTGGGATGTTTAGCAGCATCCCTAGTTTCTACCTACTAGATGCCAGTTGCCCCTTCCCAATTTTAATAACCAAACTGTCTTCAGACATTGCCTGGTCAGGGGTGGAGGACAGGAGCAAAATCACCTTGGTTTGAATAATGTTTAACAGCATAGGCTCTGGAGTTAGAACAAGATTAGAATTGCTGCTTATTAGCTGTTGAGTTTAAGCAAATTACTTAATCTATGCTTCAGTTTTTTCATCAGTAAAATGGGTAAAGTAATATCTACTGTAAAAGTTATTGTGAAAAAAATAAGATAATATATTTTTTTATGCACTCAATATTTGTGCCCTCCTCACCCCTCACCCACCTAATTCACATATTGAAGCCCTAACCCCTAGTGAGGCTACATCTGGAGATGAAACATCTAAAGACGTAATTAAGGTTAAATGAGGACATAAGGGCAGGGCCCCAATCCGACAGGATTAGGGTCCTTATAAGAAGAGACACCAAAGGTAAGAAGACAGCCAGGAAGAGAGCCCTCACCAGAAACTGAAATTTGCCATCTCCTTGACCATGGACTAACTTCTAGCCTAAAAGTGTAAAAAAAAAATGTCTGTTGTTTAAACCATCCAATCTGTGGTATTTTGTTATGACAGCCCAAGCAGACCAATATACATTTTCTACAAAGAGCCTAAAACAGGGCTACAATAACAAAGGGTCAATAAATGGAGTTGTTAATATTCTTGAATCTATCAGTTACTGAACTCGTGTCTAAGAATTCCATTTTTGCCTCATCTACACTCAATTACGATTGAAATTCCCATGGCATCTGGACAATTTGACTCTCTCTAAATTCACCACCATTTTGGGGGTAGGTATGAGAATTGAGTATCGGTTGGCTAATCTACCCAGCATCTATTCCATGGCTTCTCCCTTCTTAACAGCACCTACATGTTCATTAGAGAACCATGTCTCTCCCACTGTAACAGTCACATGGTCCAGATAACGACTGACCTCATCCATACTGCAAGTGAGTACTGATTTGCAGGAGCCACAACGATTAGTTTAGCGATTGCAGACCTAAGCCACTTAAGCACACAGCACATAGCATTCCTCTGGGCCTCTTTTCCTGGCTGTAAATAAGCAACCATGTCACCCCCTTTGCTATAGTCACCCATTTGCAAATAAGAGAAGTCATGCCGAGGCCAAAGTCAGCATAGACAGCAACACTGAGAGAATCAAGGCTGTCCCTTACAATATCTAGGTCATGTCCTCATGGTGCTAAGTACGGGTTGAAATCCAGCCCACACTCTGCTCTCCATGCCATGCTTGGATGTGTTTGCCCAGGGATATGTACTTTCTAATTTGAACAAAGGTGCCATATGGGCTAATGGCAAATCCAAAGTAAATCAGAGACACATGGCCCATGCCCTGATCAAACCCTACCTGAAGCTCCCTCTTTCTTCTGAAATTCTTAGTTGCATGTGTCAGCTAATCTCTCTTTTTTTTTTAACCCATTTGAGTTGTTTTTTATTACTTGTAACCAAAAGCATCAAGGTAAAAAAAAATGGTTTATATGACCCCAACGTAACTCATAGTCTCCCTCTCTGTACAAAATACTCAAATTGAAACCATTTATTCAACTATCCATTATATCAGGTGCTGGATACACAGCAGTCCACAGGAAAAAAAACATCTTCCTTAGCCTCATGGAATATATCTATTCCATAAGAACTGCTTCATTCGGGAGAATCAGCACACTGCCATAACTGAGCTTCTTTAAGAAAACTGTTGTCAATGAACACATTGATAAAAAAAAAAAGTAAAAGGACACTTAGAAACCACCTACCTAAGCTTTTACATTTAACAAGTATCAACCCAAAGTGTCACTCCAGTTTCTTCTTCATAAAGCAGGTAAGTAAGTATAACACCAAAGAATTGTCACTATCCTCACTTTTTGTAATAGCATTGTCTCCTGTAATGTTCAATGTGGTAGACACGAGCCACATGTGGCTAGAGTTCAATTCAAGTTCATTATATGTAAATAAAATGAAAATTTTATTTTCACGGTATGGCCAGTGAAATGTGGCCACACTAGTCACATTACAAGCACATAATGTCCACATGCAGCTAATGGCTAAAATATTGAACAGCATAGATAAAGAACATTTCCAACATTGCAGAATGCTCTATTGGGTAGTGCTATCTTTCCTCCAGTTCCTTTTCTATTTTAAAAAGGCAAATGTGCTGAGGAAGAGGTCCCTCTAAATTATCAGACTAATGCTAGGATCCTAAAGCAAGAAACTGACCTTCCACATACACATATGCACACACCCAGGATTTACCACCCTAGAATTAGTAGCTCAAATCAATTAGTCTTTCTATTCTTGACTCCCTCCCTCAATCAGTGTTCATGTGAGTAGAGAGTGGGGTCTATTACCATCAGTTATTAGGTAACTGGAATTGAAAAAGCCAGTATTTTAGAGACTGGAGCCTCAAACAGGACTTCCCACAATCAGCCAGGCCTTTTTTAATCACTGTGGATTCAGAGGGCCTACTGCTCGGGATTCTAATTCCATAGGTCTGGGCTAAGGCCTAGTGATCCCCATACTTAATAAAAACCATGGATGATTCTGAATCAGTGGCTATTTGTAGAGCATTCTTTGGAGTTGGGGCATCAGGATGCACGTGGCAGAGAGACATGAGTCAGAAACACTAATGAAGTCACCCCAGATGCCCACAGCTTAAAAATTCTCCCAGGTAATTCTGATGCACTTTCCATTCTGGTAAACCCAATCTGTGGGCCAGTGTTTCTGAAGCTGATCATTTTCTCCAAGCAACTCTGCCTGCAATCTGTTAGCAGCCATGAGGTGAATATAAGTGCCTGGTAACAGGTGCACAGGGCCACGAAGATCCCCCCACAGTCTTTTCAGAATATCTCTTTTCCCTCAGGATTCAGGCAACGGGATGACTCACAGTGTTTTATTAAACCCCATGGATAGGCTCCTTCCACCAAAAAAGACTCCAATACTAACTAGCTATCATATTCCCATTAATGTCTTCTTCTCACAATCATCTTCCTTTGAGATAATTATTTCACATAGAATAGCTTGAGCTTACATTTTTAGCTAAACTGAACCCGAGAAACAGATTCACATTGCTTATGAAAGCCTGGCCCTTTCTTCCTTATGGCAGTATTTTCCCACAGACTTAGACAAAAATAGACAATAGCTACATGAATTTTTTCCTTCCTGGGCATCCTGTCTCTCTGACTTTTCTCTTCTAATATTGATAAATATCAATATTAAGAGAACACTGGGCTTTCTAAAGAGTTTTCATATACACTGTGGAGGTGCTTATCCGTGGCTTTGCACTGTGGCATGATTCACTATGACTAGCTTCTTCTCTTTACCAAAGACCGAAGCTCAGGAATTTTATCAAGCATAGCCTATCCTAAAACAACATAGAATATAAGCTTTTCCTGTTACATCCTATCCTTAAGCATTTTAAAGTATCAAACGGAAGCCAAATTTCATGACAACCTGGGGGGATTGTGGGTGCCTCAAAAGTGATTACCATAATGAAAGAAGTGGATCAAAGCTATGGTAGTCTAAACTTGAAAACTGTCTTTAGTTTGTCTCACACCTAAAGTCCTAAATTACATATACAATATCCTACCTATAATCTGAGTTCCTAGACAGCCTATCATAATGTTCTTATTCTCATATGGATATGAACAGAGGGAAGGATACAAGGGAAGGAGAGAACAGAAATAATCCAAATCCAAACCTAGCAAAATCTGAATTCCATGTTGGGCTTTTGCTGCCAATTGTATAGTTCTCATTTAGTAGAGGTTCTTCTTTGCTTGGCTCCTTGAAAGAAAAACTGCATTGACTTAACTTCTAATCTGAATTATCTGAATCCTTTTCCTCATCCTAATGCTGCAAATCCAGAGCCTACCATGAATTATGCAATGCAGAACAATCTATTACACAGCTAGGAAAATAAAAAGGGCTGCACTGGTTTTCAAAAAACAAAACTCTATCATATAACGCTGTCTCTGAAAAACAGATGCCCACTGGTCTTAGAGGTTAATCGTCTTCTGAAAGCATCCATTCTTGGAGTAAAGGTTAGCGTCCTGACTAACCTGCAGAATGTCCAAACAAGTCATGTTATTAGGAATTTCCCTGCTATGTTTAAAACCTAAGAGATAAACATAAAATTCATTCATTCTTTTATTTGTAAGGCCATATATTATATAGTAAAATCAACTCAGAGCAAAGAATATAGATAATAATATTTCCAGTACATATTTATATAAATATTATATTTATATAAATATCAAGATGCCATTTTACACCCAGTTCCAAGAGTCAGCAGACCAGGACCATGAGACAAAATATTCTCGGAATTATGATCTGCTGTCAAAATAGACAATGAGAATGGAAGAGCTGTCACCAAGTGGGCCCCAAATAAACCTATATGGACTACAGTGACAAACTAGACCACTTCTGAAACTTATTATTCACAATGATACACATTTATTTACTCTTTCTGCAAGATGGTCGCTATCCTGGGCCCTGAGAATACATACAGACAAGAATAAGAAATGTGATCACTGCTCTTGAAGAGATGACGTGTGAGAGACGTCAAGTGTGAGAGACAAATACATAAATGAGAGGTTGCAAACTTGTTGCCTGAGGACCAAATATGGCTCCCAGATGTGTTTTGTTTGGTTGATCCATGCTTTTGAAAGAACTTTGAACCAACATTTTTAAGTTGGCAAAGTTCACTTTTTTAACAAATTCAAGCTTCTGGATTCTCTTGAAAACTTGAAAAATCTGGCAACACTGGCCAATGTTCCCACATGACAGCAATAAGCTAAAGCTGAGTGCTCCCTCTGAATAAGACAGGGCCTTCCAGTATACTCCAGTCCTCACCACTCCTTAACGTCTTTTAAAATACCTGCTCAGTATCTGAGTTTGCAATGACTATTCTAAATAAACAATTTCAGGGCTAAGTTATAACTGTTATAACTGAGGTGAGTGGAGAAATACAAAGTTCTCACAGGCTACAGGGATACAAGCTGATGTGCTCTCTGGAGAGCACCATAATCATACGTATTAAGTCTTACAAAAAATAATTTTTATATGAGCCAAAAGTTCTAGACATCTACCTGAAGAAGTTTACTAAAATATATGCATAAGGATATTCATCAATGTGTTGTATAAAATAGAGAACTGAAAACGACCTAAATGTTCACCCTCAAAGGCATGGTTTAATATAATACAACCAAAAATTGTTTCCATAGCCACTGAAATAATAAAGTAGATAAATACATAGTATAGAAAAACTGTCCATGATATATTATTAGGCACAAAGAAAAATCTCACTAAAAGAGCATGTACTGCATGATCTAATTTTCATGAGAAAAAGACCCTCCCAAAAGTCCATCAAAAAAAAAAAACTATATATATGTTTGTGTTTTATATATCTATATACATATAAATGTCTAAATAAAAAGTATTATTACGTGTATTTCTCTGAGGTGGTTGAGCAATGTGGATACATTTTTCTTTCAATTTCACATCTTTCTGTATTGTACACATTGTTTAAATGAAGAAGGAAAACTTAAATTTCACCAGAAAAAAATGTTAGCTGTGGAAGCACAAACCAACCATGGATAGTGACTGACAGCCATACAAGGTCACAATACTCTGCGTTTTTCAAAGATCAGAACCCAAAATCTAGATGCCTATGCTTTCTTTAAAAAAATAAAAATAAAAAACCCACACGCTCCAATACCAAAGAAATTTCTTTTTTTAACAACTCGATCTTGAGTTTTGAATTTTTAACCAAGTCACACAGACTTAAACAGGCTGATAGCTGGAGGAGGATATGAGTATGCTCTCCCTATCAGATGTAAATTCTAACGCCTGGCCAAGAATCCAGGTGGTAAAATACTGACTAAATCAAACCAAAGTGATGCTTTCCATGGCCACATTACATGAGCAATAGGTTCAATCACTGCACACATCTGGTCAGAATAAAGACCCTCCACGACCTTCAACGCAATTAATTCAATATTTTCTCTACAGTTCAAAATGCTACAACAACTGGCAGACAACCATCTTAAATCATCACAGGAAAGTCAGACATATGGTTAGGTATATTTAATATGCCTTAAAAATAAACCATGGATTTTCTAGCCAACAAGATCTTAGGCAAGAATTTTTTATTTATTTAAAAGTTATGCCTACTTGTTATCCTCCAAAGAATTCAATTCAACAGATATTCGTTGGGCACCTACAGAGGGCAGAGATTACAAAGATCTCAAAAGCAGGGATGCTGCCTTCAAGAATTCAAGAAATGCATAATCCGGTACAGAATACTGGCAAATCTACAATACAAAACACTATTGTGACTCTTGAAATCATGATGTGCATAGGGGAAAAAAAAGAGAGCACAGAGAGAAAGGAATAGACGGTGTTGCTGAGGGAGATCAGGGGAAAACAGAAGAAGGCAAATAAGCAGAATTGCTTGAAAATACGTAGCAGCATGCTCTGTCTTCTAACCAATAAATACTTTGGGAATCCATTTTTTTTTATTTCCAGGAGTATCTTTGGTGAGGCCACCAGGCACGTCTGTGCTATCTCAGGCAGCAATGGTACAACCTAAAAAAGAAGCATTCCCACTGACCCCCACAGTAAAAGGACACACACCTCTCAGCTATGGAGTCAACACAGTTCTAGTGAAACTGACAAGAGAAAAATTGACATGCCCTAAGTTAAATGACAGTAGACCAGAAGGTGGGAAGAAGAGACAAGGAAAGTTAATCAGTTAACAGCTATTGGCAGAAACCAACACAAGACTGCTCCTGGTCTTGAATATGTGTTAAAACTTTGAATCAACTTCCAGGCAGCTATTTCAGTTCTTTTCTAAAAGGAATAGCCGTCCACCAGATGCTACCACGTCTTGCTTATGCGTGAACTTTCCAGACTACAGCCCACAACCAATCCAGAAGCACCAAATACTTCTTCCTTACAGACTGTGCTCCTATCCCAGAACTTCCTCAGCTTCTCCTTCTCCCACTCCTCTAATCCAGAGCCAATGTAAGGCCTTGGATAAGAACTCTGGAACCAAATAGCTCTGAGCTTGAACCTCACCTATGTCAGATGCCTGAGAGCCAGGATAAATTACCTGACCTCTCCAGCTAATTTTCTCATGGCTAAAATGAGAATGACATCATCTACCCAGGCAAAACCCTAATCTGGTCTCAGTGACATGTCAGAAGATCCATAAATAATAGTTATGATTATGAGTTTACCACTCCTAATTCAGATTCCCAGTCTCAACCATGAAGTTATACCTCAGAGCAGGTTTTTCAATCTCGGCCTGATTGTCATTTGGGGCTAAGGGTTCTGTCGTAGGGTTGTATTTTGCATTGCAAGATGTTTAGCAGCATCCTTGGCCTCTACTCCCTAAATGTCAGTATCACTCCCCATCCTCACACATAACAACAAAAATGTCTCCAGACATTGCCAAATGTCCCAGGGGAGCGGGGGCAAAATCTCCCAGGGTGAGAATCACTGGTTTAGAGGAACCCATTGATGGGTTTCCATCTCTCAACAGAAAATTATCACAGCTGCTATTATATAAGTATTTCAGCAAGCACTACTTAGGTGCCAAGCAAAGGACTAAGTGTTTTGCATACATTTTCTCATTTAATCCTCATAACTATCCTATGAGGTAGGTATTATTCTAGTGTTCAACTGAGAGAACTGAAGTTCTAGAAGGTTAATGTGTCTGTGGTCACTCAGCTGAGAAGTGGCAGAGCCTGGATTCGAATCCAACCAGTCTGACTCCAAACTCTTGTAACACCAAGCTCCACTGTCCCTCTCCTAAGCCATTCCTGATTTGGGAGCCCAGGTATGGTGTTGGGAAGGTCAGAAGACCTCAGTGTCAAGTTCTCAAGGATTATACTGTTGGTCTGGCCTGCCCAGGGCCTCCAGCAAATTGAGAGAAGACTTGTCCTTCCTCTATGCCTTACTGCAGCCTGGGGCCTGACAACAATCATTAGAATTAATTGTCACCAGTGACAATGTGGAAGAAGTTCAGACAACTCAGACCTCCACCTACACAGGATGAGGTCGAGAGGATTCCTTCTAGAGGATTACTTGTCTGAACGAATCCAGTCCCAGCCTTTTAAAAAAGCAGCATCTGAATCATGCAGAAAAATGAAGGGTTTTTTTCTAGACTTGAAAAGCTCTCCAGGGAACTGTGTACCACAATCTCCATCTCTCAAGAGATTCATCTCCACAAAATGTTTTCAAATAGGGAACATTCAAAAAATAACAGAAGCCAACATTTATTGAGCACTCACTATGTGCCAGGACCTGAGCCATGTGGTTTACTTAAATCTCATTTTGTTCCTCCACCAGCTCTAGAAAGTAGGTATCATTATTATCCCCATCTTCAGAGGGAGAAATCCTGGAGCAAAGAGGTGAAGTCTCTTGCCCTAGGTCACCCAGTTAATAAGTGGAAAAGCCTGCCTTCTAACCTGTGCCAGCCTGAGTCCAAAACCTGTGAATCTACAACACATCAAGAAATTGATATTTATGAATTATCTCACAAGCAGTACTGCAGTCCTATTAACTCTCTATATTGCAATAATTTTGAAACATGGCTTATAATCAGGGCATAATTGCCTTTTAATTGCACCATCATGTCATTGTCCATAAAAAGAGCTTCGAATCTTGTCTCATAATGGGCTGAAAGACAAGCCTTATTGTGGAAAACATAACTGCATCTCATTAAAGGCACACCAAAGGCCTCCGTTGGCAGTAGTGGTGGGGCTGACACCTTAGCCGTGAGAATGTAATTCTCTTACATAACTCATTCCCACGACACTGGAGATGGTAAAAGAAAAAGTCTACACACAGCTGACGGTGCCTGGAAGAACCTCTCACAGTCCATCTGAGGCTGAGAGGGTTTGCAGGTTTCCCTGACACACTCAGCACAGTGCTGCTTGAAATCCGTAATATGAAGACCAACTGAAGCAGGCCAGCAACGCTCGTTGTCTTCAAGAATATTCCTACATTAATCAGCTAAGTTCTTCTTAGCCCCAGTCAGAGACTACAAACATTAAACCCTTATCAAATTTAACACAATCCATCATAAATTGTCATACTTTCAAATATCAGAATTTTTAGAGACAACTGAACTTGGGAGAGATTTATTCTAATTCCAAATTTGACAGTTCAAGAAATATTTGAGCAACTACTATGCACCAGGCACTATTCTCTGTACGGGGCGGGGGTGGGGCAGCAGAGACCAGGATCAACTACATCCCTGCCTTCTCAGAGTTTATATCCTACAAGAGAGAGACAAAACAAGGCACTTATTTTGAAATTATTTACATACTATAGAATAAAATGAAGCAGAGAAGGGGGTTGGGAATGACAAGCTGCAGTGGAGTTATGGGGTCAGAGGAGGTGTCACTGAGAAGGTGACATTTAGGAAAGACCTGAAGCTCATGAGAAAGCAAGCCTCCTCAATGTCTAGGTAGAGACCAGCAGGCCATGGACGGAGAGAGAAGGAATGTCATGGGTCAGACTATGGGGGGCCCTGGGAGTTACTGTAAAGACTTTGGCTTTCACTCTCAGACAGGAACTATAGAAATGATTATAATAGATTATTTCATTATTTAACTACTTAGCTATAAAAAGAGATTATTATTTAATCATGAAGACATTGTTCAAGTTACATTTTCTAATTTTGCTACATGCTTTCAGAAAAGTTGACATGCAGAAGACACTGGACCCTCCCTAGGACACTTTACTATAAAGCAGAAGTCAAGATGATAAAGGCATGTCCTTGATGTCCATGGGGGTTCAGCTATGGAAATATCAAAACAAATTCGCAAGAAATAGTACATAGATGCCGACATCCATAGGGATGCAGTATAGCAAAGCTCCAGTGTTTACTAGGAGTTTTTCAAGGTTATAGATCTCACATATGAGCTGCATAAAGACAGACAGGAACGCAGTAACCTACTCTTTTAGGATGTGAATGTCAGCCCTTAACGAATTTGACAGCTTTTATTCTCAGTGTATACAAAATCAGTATATCCTGTTACACACATATACAAACTCAAGGAAGAGACCACTAACATCAGATACTGGTGTTTTGCATTAAATAACCATCGTTTATAAAGCAACATCCTTCACGTAAACCCTTGTGGTAAGGAGATGTCAGAATGTTTTCGCTTATAAACCACTTAATTCCCCTTGGTGGATATCATCAATTCTGCCATCCAAAACTAGTCGGAGAATGAATGCCAACAAATGCAGTGAGCCAACTGTATGCCATTGCATCATAAGGTCAAGTTAATCTATTTTTAAATAGCTCAGCCATTGGCAAAGGGTGACCACTGGGAACAATGCACAGTTAGGTTACCTGTCCTTGCATTATTTTTTGTAAAAACTGTGGAATGTTCCATAGTATAACGTAAAAATACCCTTCAGAGAGTGGTCTTTTGGCACCAAGAACAAAAACGGATTAATTTTTTGAAAGTTTAAGTTTGTGTGTGTGTGTGTGTGTATGCATATATATATATACACACACAAAAAAAAGAACACACACACAATTTAAGAGCAAGAAAGGACAAAAATCAGACTTCCGTGGCAAAGATCTTATTTGCTGGAAAAACTGTACACAGAGAAAACAGAAGTAAAGTGTCATTCTTATGGATCTTAACATACAGCAAATCATTCATCAACAGAAAACAGATAAATTCCTTATTATCCTGCCTGCTGAACATTTAAAATTTTATTTCTTAAACTCCAGTTAGAGTCAACAGGCAGAAATACTTAAACATAATTCATAAAGCTTTTTTGGCCATTCATTCATTCATCCATTCATTTAGAGCTCAGTATAAATTATTAGACACAGGAAACCAGCTGAATTAAAGATCTAGTGATGAGAAAATGAACATATTATGATCTAAATGAGAAGAAATAAAAGATGAATAGGGAGAAAAGGGGGAAAGATGGTGAAGATGGTCTAGTCTGAACTTATCACCTGAGTAAGAAGCAACACTGGGAAAATTCATTCACGCATCCAACAAACTTTAGTGAGCACCTATGATCTGCCAGGTGCTATTTTAGGCACTGGGAAACAGATGGGTGAACAAGTGGGTAAAGCTGCTTGTTTTCATGGACCTTACATTCTAGTGGAAGGAGGGACAAACGATAAAGAAGAAACATAAGATAATGTGAAATTGTAACAAGACTATGAAGACACAAAACAGGATGAGGGGATGGCACATGGCTCACCGAGCTATCTTAAATAGGGTCGGTGGAGTGCTGGGGCCAGCTCATGCTGGCTCTGGAGAACTGATTATATGCAACTCTTCCCTACTCTAGCTATACTATAAATCGGGGTCACCCCTTTACCAGAATTGGTTGTTAAGCATTTAGCAACACACCACCAGATGAAGAGCTCAATGAAGTTCTCTTCCAAGAGATACTGAAGAGAGGAGTCAATCTTGTGACCATGCAGGGGGAAAGAAAAAGCAAGCCCAGAGACCCTGAAACAGAATTTGTGGGAAACCAAGAAAAGCCAGGCACTATTTTAAAATAAGAACAGAATTATTTTGTTACAGAACTGTTGTAACATATTCCAATGGGTCAAAATAAACACATAAGATCAAAATAAAACAAAGAAGGGCACAAAGATCTATATTCAATTGTATGTGGTCATAATTCCCTCATTACTGTGAGGGAAAGGCCTGGTAGTGGTATTGTGGTTTTTATATTGTGTCTTATTTATTGTCTCCATTCCATCTCAAAAAAAAAAAAAAAAAAGTGGAGGGACAGTTTTGGTTCCTAAGTAATTTGCAAAACCACAAAATTCACCTACAAAAATATGTAAGCATGACCTATAATATTACCAGTTTGGGAAACTACAATCACACCCTTTTAAACTTCTGGAGTCTGCATTATTCATGGAATTGCTGCATTTTGAGTGCAAAAGACCTGAAGGGGCACAAAGAGGATGACTTGCCGGAGATGACAATGTTAGCTGGCAAACCTGGAACCCAGGTCACCTGCCTCATCTGATGCAACATTCTCAAGGTCAATCAACACCCTAGAACAGTGGTTCTCAAAATTAAGCATGCACCAGCATCATCTGAGGACATGTTAAAAGCACCCCACAGGCTCCATCACTATGAGTTTCAGAATCAGTAGTGGGTAAGGGGAAGCCTGGGAATTTGCATATCTAACCAGTTCCCAGGCAATATTAATGCCACTGATCTGGGGACCTTACTTTGAGACCCACTGACCCAAGAATTAGTATGGGTTTTAGAGTCCAATACACAACTGAGTTCCAGGTCTACTTCTACCATGTGTATGACCCTTGGAAAAGCCACCCAAACTCTCCAGACCTCAATTTCCAATATCTGAGTCCCAGTATGAGGAAAAAAAGAATGAAATGTCCACAAAGTACTAGCTTAGCCAAGGCCTGGCACATTCTAAAGCAAGTGCTTAATAAATACTAACTACTTCCTATAGCAAAGTTTCCTTAAGAACTCTTTTCTTTTTTCACATACACTAGAATAGCTAAAATTCAAAAGACAAGATCTAAGATTGGCAAAGATGTGGAGCGATTTGGTATATTTGGAGCATCTTTGTTCATATAGCTATTCATATACCTATTATTCAATAGCCAATAAATTATAAAGTCCAAATGTCCACTGACGAACAAAAATATAAAAAAACTGGTATATGTATACAATGGAATACTACTCAACAATAAAAGAGAACACACAATACAAAATCTTCAAAATATTTTGAATAAAAAAGCCAGACACAAAGAAATACATACAGTACTATTTTATCCATATGAATTTCAATAATAGACAAAACTAATCCATGTGGAAAGAAACCAAATAGCCTTTGCCTCTGGAAGAGATGGGGGGAAATGACTAGAAAGGGATAGGAGGGAAATTTCTGAGGTGATGGAAATGTTCTATATCTTGATTTGGGTGAATATAATAGAAGCATATGCACTGGTCAAAACTCATCAAACTATATCCTTAAGATCTGTACATTTTACTATAGATAAATATATACTTATAAAGTATACATATATGCTTTATTAAATATAGAAAATAACACATTTTATATAGCATACATATGTATATGTAAATTTTGTTAGGTACTTGGTGATAAAATGAACTAACTCCAACCTGATAGATCCATTTACCTTGATTCCTTCAAAATCCAGCCCTGCCTCATATAATACCATTTGCTACAGACTATTTTGGTCTGTGCATCTTTCCAGAGAGTCGCAGTGAAATAGAAACAGCAGAATTTTCTCCCACAAGAAAATCGTGACATTTTCATACAGACAGCACCTAGAGTGACCCATGTTCCTGGGAGTGGCTAGTTTAGGGTACAAACAACACAAAAGTAACATTTTCCTTTACCATGTACCAAGTATGAGCCTATCAAATATGATTAAGACATCGTAATGAAGACACAATAAGAGCCATTCGGTCATATAATTTAAATCATATTCTTGATATAAATAGGGAACAGAAGACGAGTGAAATGCTTTCTATGCCGTCTTTCTATAATGAAGACATTAGAAGAGCTAACTGTGCCCATGTAATTATCATATGAAATAGTAGCTTTCACTGTGTAGTAGATTCCAGGCCATTCTAGTGTCCCCATCCACATCTTTATTCTATCCCACTACAAGGAGAACAAGTAGATTTATACACACACACACCCCTGCTTGATTATTTGACCAACTCTACCTAAAGTCCATGATGAGGCAGCCCTGGGACAACACCTCCAGGATCTTTGAAAACTGGTTAGGAGGAAGAGGTTCAACCACATGCAGCATCTTGCACACTGAAAAAGCTCCCACACAGGACCCATTAGACACCAGTAGATGGTACCCTTGGCTGTCCTTCCTCCATCCCTTTCTCCAAAATGCCCCTGAAATGACACCTGGAGCTACTCCCATCAAATGCTTTGACACAGTATTTTCTCTACAGTTTTATCAAGTCCCGATAATCTAGGTATTGGCATTAAATTTATAAATACATGTTCCTGACACTAAAAGCTAGGCTTAGAAATAAATAACTGCTTACATTCGATTTAAATATAACGATAATTGCTCATCTTTATTGAGCAGTTACTACTGAGAGTCAGGCACTGTTCCACATACTTTCCACTTATTAGCTTATGTAATACCCTCAAGAAAGCTAGTTTAGAGATGAGGACACATTCTCAGGTCTGGCTCTGTATTGGCCCTCAAGTAAAGCCCAGGGAGATGTTTAATGAAGGAAACACAGTCTCTCCCTTTAGTAAGCTTACCACCTTATATGGAAATGAGGGGAGATACCTAATTCACAGTTTAGGATAAGTAAAAATCCACAAGGTACACATTTAGGGGATTCCAGAGAAGAACGGATTGGTTCTATCTGGCTGGATGCTAGAAGGCTTCCTGGAGGAGGGGTCCAAATGGAAGATGTGGACATAAATGGAAGAAGCTTTCCATAACTAAGTGTCCACCCCTCAGTTCCCAAAACTAAAAAGCCCTTCTATTTCCCCTGGCCCCCTCCTCTGTTTCATCTGCAACAGGCCTGTTTCTAAGAGAGGACCAGCCTAACCCAACCCAGCCCTTTTTTCCTTTGACACATTCCTCCAGCTGCTGTTGCCCTTCCAGAACAGCATGCACACATGGGAACTTTTCACCACACTCAACTCTGCCACCTCTTCTAGTGCTTTTATGGGAGAGAAAGTGTGTCAAGGCACTTGGTAATACAAGGGATCTCTTTAAGGAAATGGAGTCCTTTTCTGTTGGACTGACAGGACAACCCCTTGCTTGCACCAGTTGAGATGTAAGAGACTCCCCACCACTAACAACCATCAAAGAGGTCATCACTCCTCTACAGGCTTCTGAGAATTTGCTTCCACCCCCTCCTCAGGAGTTCACAAGGGTCAGGCCCCCATTTCTTCCTCCTCAGTGCTTAAGGCTCCGTAGCAAGGGCTCAACCCCTCATTTTGATATCTGTGTGACCTGGGGCAACTAACTTAACCAATGTCAGTCCCAGTTTTCTTATCTGCAACATGGGGTTTATAAGAACAACTCACTCCTCAGAATTGTTGTGACTCAGAACAAGATAGTGCACGGGAAGCATTTTACGCAGAGTCTGGCACGTAGTAAGCTAAGAATGAAGAGTAGCTATCATTACCATCACCAATAATGTTAGTGATGGTGATGGTGGTGATGCTGGTGGCAGCATACACTTGGGCTTGATTCGCGCTGAGAGAGAAATACCCCTCCTCTCCCTCCCCCCAGCCCCCGCCAAGCCTGGTGCTGAGCCGCACGGTGTAGACATGCGTCATCCAGCTGTGGGATGAATACAGGATTTTCAGGCGGCCGGCTTAAGAGGTTCCTCCGGCGCCCCGACCCACCTGGAGGGTTGAGTGGTAACAGCGATTTTCTGACGGAGGAGATCCAATAACCACAAACCCTCTCCTAGTTCATACCCGTTCTCTAGGTCTGGAAACAGACAAGTGGCAAAAGAACGCAGCGCCGCCCTGCTGCATCACTCCTCCAAGGAGCCAGGAGAGCCTCCACTTTGCCCCAGCCTCGGCTGCCCCACTCTACTCCAGACGCAGGCGAAGCTGCGCTGTACTTGGCGGCTGAAATAACAGGTTGGCAAACCAGGCCTGCAAAAAGTCTCCCCGTTTCCCAACGCAAATCCAAACCCCTCTTTCTAACGCAGGTGGGCAAACAACCCGCAATCTCTCTACAACTTTGTGTATTTCACCACCAGGGCGCACGGCCTCAATTTCCCCTGTAAACTGCGCTCGCAGGAGGAAAGCGGGAAATCCAGATTTGGGAGATGCGAGGAGGAGGAGAAGGAGGATAGCGGTCAATCCGCAGGCCGATCCCCTTTTCTCAGTACCTCTCAGAGGCGCGTCCCGTCTTACCTTGTCTGACGGCTTTGAAGGTGACGGCCTCCTTGCAGCTGTCGATGACTCCCAGCACGTCATAGCGGGGCAAGCCGGACACCCGGATCCCCTGCACCTCCAGAAGCAGCTCCCCCTCGCCCAGCCTAGGGCCCTCGCCGCCGCCGGGAAGCCCCGTCGCCTCCAACGCAGCCACCGCTCCGACATACGGAAACTCCCCGTTCTCCGCGCCCCCTAGCACCGTCACCCCCAGCTCGCCCTGAGGTCCCCGCTTCACGGTGCATTCGTGAACCTTGCTAGTCCAGTGGTTCTTCTTCTGGATCACTTTCGACATGACGAGTTACACCTCTCCTGCCCCCCAAAAAATAATAAAATGAGAGACAGGTGCCCCCCACAGCACGAGCCCCCAATCCCCGCTCGTTCATGGGAGAGACATCTCCCCCCAAATAACGCAACGGGAGAGAGAAACTTGGCAGCCTCGCTCCCCTGAACACACTCGCGCACTCAAGCCATCATAAAACAAACTTTCTGGGCTTCCCCGCGAGCCCTGCACAGGCGCCCGCGAGCTTTGTTTGCATTCCGGTGCTTCTTGGTCCCCGTTCCGGCGCCCGACCGTGCTCTCCCAGACCAGAGTCCAATCTGTACCGCTTGGGTTATTTTTTTCCTTCCTTCCTTCCTTCCTTGCCTCTTAGAGATGCGGAATCTCCTCTTTACCTCCCGCCTGGTTCGCCTTTCCTCGCTGGCGGGTTGTTCCTGAGAGTGAGGGAAGCCCTTCCAGACAGTTGCTGGGAGCCCTGGAGACGCTGTAGCGGAGCGGGGGTGGGGGAAACAGGAGGGAAATGCCTGCGGCCCCTTTAAGCAGATACAAAGGCTCTGCTTGTTTTGTTACAGTTCATTCTATTCCGCGCGGCCAAGCGCAGCGGCCGGCGAGAGAAAACGCGCGCGCATGCGCCCCGTGGTCGCCTGCCGGCCGGCCCGCCCCACCTCTCCTCCCCGAAGGGAGAGATTCCAATGTGCTTCCCGTTGGGTCCTAAAACCGACCTCCCGGGAGAAGGCAAGTTACCACCTCTTGTATGCCCCTCTTATTACTTCTTTTCTTTCAATGCCCTGGACGCAGCAAATCCCTTGAAACTAAGAGGACGCTCACGTGTTTTACTCCAACTGTGTGCAACTTTTGAAACATGGGCAATCTAGCATTTTAAAACCATTTCAAACTGGTGGGGGGTTGGGGAGACTCACATTCGCCCTCGCCTCACACTCACGCACACTCACGCACTTACGCCGGCCTAAGCCTCCTAATCGACCTCAACCAGTGGCTGGCCATGCTGTGGGTCACCTAGCCCAGCTTGTCCGCCGCCTGCAACTGCACTGCCTCTGTGGATTTGGGTGCTGGAGCGAGGCTTGCCTGCGTCTCTGGGACCCTGAGTAGGCAGTTGGTGAGGGTCCCCTAGGCCTCCCAACTGGGATCCCCGCGAGTGTCACACGCTCCCCCCACATGCACGCATACCCACACCCTGGAACTTTGGGGCCAACTTTTTAGTACAAAGAGAAAACTATAGCCGAGAAACCATTAGAAAGAAATCAATAAGGTTAGAGGAGTTTCGGATCTTCAACCTAAAAGGGCTTTTTAACTGCCCTTCCAGCAAAGACTTCTGGAGTCAGTCATCTATCCCGGACTCGCATTCCTGGTTGAGCCGGGAAGCCTGCGGCCCTACCCGGGGGCCAGGAGATAAGGATCACCCTAGCGTCTGGGATCTGCACCCGCATCTTGGCGCCCGTGAGGGTGTGGGTGCGGCAGGCACCTCTCGCAATTCGCAGCCCGAAGGTCGGTGCCGCCTCTGGCGCCGCCCAGGGGTGGGGGTAGACTGAGCAGCTGTCCGGTCTAGGTTTAGGAAAGAGCCCCGGAGCTGCCAACGGAAAGACCCTGCACCAGAAAGGATACTCCCGAATACTCCCGAAATCCGCCTGTGCGGTAGTCTCCCAAGCAATTTTTCTTCGTCAGTGATTTATATCTTGTTTGCTCATCTTTAGTCACAGGCGAGATTCTAAGTGTTAAGTAAGGGAAGTGAGCGGAAGGGATTCAGAAAGAATGGGATGCCGCAGCTCCCAGGTTTGAGATGCGGCCTCTGGGTTTAGGGTCTCACTGGTCCAATTTCTGAGTGACTTTGAGCAAGCTCCGTGACCCTTCTGAGCCTTAGTTCTTCCCCTGTTGAGTATAACAGTACCGCACAAGGTTCCGGGGATTATGACATGGGCGAATACTTGTAAAGTGCTCAGCTTGTAAAAAGAATACTTGTAAAGTGGCGTATAATGAAAACTTATACTGTTATTACTAATATTAGTATTTGGAGAAAGAATTGGGAAATCATTTGATGTATCAAGTTACATGATGATGACAATTTCTCTCATTTCTAAAGTTTAAAATATATAGGAATACATTTAAATATTTTAAAGCACTATTCGGAGAGTGCTATCTAAGCTAATAAAAATACAGAAAAATGTTGATGCTTTTCTCTTGGGATATCCAGAACCGAAAATCCCATTGCCTTGTAGTATTTGTGAAAGAAGGAGGCAGCCAATTTCCCTTGGCTCTCAGTGAGGGAAACTTCATCTCCATCCTCTTTTCTCAGAAGCAATCAGTACATTTCAAACTTGACTGGATCAAAATGAGTGGGAGTTCAAAATGTTGCTTCCCAAGCCCAAACAACCATCCAGCCCACCAGAACCTCAGGACATTTAAGGTTCCCCTTAAGTGGTGCTGGTACATAACATTGAAGACCAGAGGTCCAGCATGTTGATTCCTGAGCATTTTTTATATCAGACCCTTTTGGAGTGTAATCCTGTGGTCATCTTCCTCTAGCGTGTTAGCTCCAGAGGTGGCAGAGAACTTTGGCAGTTAGGTTTATTGATGTATTCCCAGTTGCTAAAACAGTGGCTGGTACCTAATTAATGCACGAGTATTTTTTGAAAGGATCTCCTCACAAAAATACACATTTTTGCATACCACCTTAGAGTGGAGTCACAGAATCCCCTACGAATAAATCACTAGTAAGCTTTACCTTGTGTTTTTCCCTACTTCCCCACTCTATATTCTAGCAGTCTGATTGTTTGCCAAGCATTCCTCCATACCCCTATCTGCCTAGAATTAGTGACTTCCTCCCTACCTCCCCATTGGATTTTGGTTCCCACCTGGAGGAGTCCAAAGGATGGGTAGGACCAAGTATTTTGTGATTCCTTCCATTGCAGTAGCACCATCTTTCCTTTCCAAGATTCCAGGTGGGCTGTAACTGAGAACAGGAAAGAACCTGGAATTTAGCACACTTCAGATTTTAGATGTGGCATAACCCCAAGAAAAGAAGGGACACCTGAGGGTACAGAGAGCAGGGTGAAGAGACATATAAAAAAATGTATTATAATCCAAAGACATAAGTATGTGGAACCTCCAAAGCAACTAAGACCACCGAGTTCCAGGCACAAAGTTTCTGGTGTTCCCAAACACTTTTCCTCTTACCCTTTCTGTCTGGTCTCTCACCTGCTCCAGTTCCTGTGTCACAGACTGTAAGCAGCTTCAGGGCAGGAATAGCCTATCCTATCCAGACTTTGAATCCTCAACACCCAAACCCATCCCTTGTGTGGAATGTTCACCATACACACTTGTTGATTGAATACTTGAAGAAATGGATGAAGTGTGACATTAAACTGCATATTATGTGACCTTTGATACAAGGCCTATTTAGATTTGGTGGCTAGAACAAAGGTGTTAAAGATTATTTTCTTGAAAGAGCTTACAGTTATCTCACTTGGAAGTAGATTTTTCTTGAAGAGATGTAAAGTGAGATCCTAGTGCTCTAACTTCTCCCACTTAGGCTGTGACTTTGGTAATACATTCCAATGGGGAATATAATGCTCTAAAATACCTAACTTTGAGGCCTAACATGTGTGCCGGGATAATTATGTACATTATTTTATTTAATCATCACAACTGTATGAAGTAGGTATGGCTTTGATTTTCCATGAATGACGTTGATTTTACAATTGAGGGAAGTGAAGCTAAGGAAGTAAAGAAACTTGTTCAAGAGCTTAGAAGTGATAAAACTAGAATGTCAACCAAGAGGCATGACCCAAAGCCCATGCTCAGAACCACTGCACTATTAGAGTATAGGACGTGACCACCTGTCATTTAACAAATTTGGATAACAGCATTTTTGGGGCTCCTGACTCTGCCACATAGTGTAGGCACACTAATTAAGTCACCCTCCTATCTCATCCCTTTAATCTGAAGGAATACAGTGTTCTACTCCGGAATCCAATCTCCTGTTCTCCATCTGTGAGCTCTGAAGATTAAATAATTTACCGGAATATAAAAATTATTTTGCAAACATTTCTAAAGTGTTTAGAGGTCTGTGGGCTGTGATACAAGTGATGTGCCAAATATCCTTATATCATTATTGCATTAGCATTTCAACAATGAACTCTTAATAAACACAGTAGATTCAGATGAGAACTAAACTGTAACACAAACTCTGCACAAGTTAAGATCTTATTTTCATATAGTTAGTTCCACTAAGGGAAAGTGGGATAAACCACAAATATAAAATGTGCAGTTCTTCTCTTTTTCCCAAATACATCTCTTCCCAAAGTTTTCCAGTTGTGATTAAAGAAATTTATAATTACAGTCTAAAGTGGTATCGTGCCTCATTTTTCTGAAAATGTCAGGATGGGAAATAAGTTAGTCAGCTGTGGGGCAAAGAAGAACATATAAATTGGTTATCTTTTAATTTCTGAAAATGTCATCAAGAGGCATATTTTATAGATATCAACATAAATACCTCATACATGTTCGGTAAAGTTACTGACTCCAAACCAGCGATTTAAAGCAACAGAGGAAGTTTAAACCATTAGTTCAGATGGAAGGTAAATGGCAGTGAGGCCCATTTTCCTAGTCATCTCCCAGTGGCACTTTAATGATTCACTTGATAACTTATTCTTTTCCTTCCAGGGAGGCAGATGGGTGGGTTTCTCTGACCATAGTATTACTCCTTTTAGTACTTTCAGATAGGTAAGAATAAAGAGTTAATTCTTGTAAACTTTCAAGATATCACATGTGAATTATTAGTTTACTACCCCAGAGAAGGAACTCAAGAAAGAGAGTTTACTCCTGGCTACTATACTTGTTCACTTCCATGGGAAAAATGAATATTGGGAACTGGAAGACTTGAAATTCAATGATGGTCCCAGAAACCCAAGAATGTATCATGAGACTCTCTCCTGAAATTTCCCAAATGATTAAGCTGTATAAAACACTAAGAATCCCAAATTAGCATGTTATCCCGCATAACTCTATTGAAAATATCTGTTGATTTTGTTAATTTTTTTGAGAATAGGACATTTGCATTTTATTGATTACAGACATTTGTATCTCTTTTATTCCTTCTCCCACCAACTCTATGAAAGTATAATAATTTGAACATGACAGATGCTTAATTAATACAGTATTTTATTATTGAACATGTTCATGTCTTCTTCTTCCTTATTGTATATCTTTAATAACTTGCTGCACTAAAACAGAACTAAATGAGAGAAGAGGAAAATACACATTGAAACAAAGAATGCTGATGTTTTAAAAAATACTATATTGATATGTTTTTACAGAACAATTTAAAAAATAGATAAATAAAAATGCAACATTAAATTAAGACATTCGAAATTCTATTACCAACAGATAACCACTTTTTACATTTGGAGGTATCTCCTCCTGGACTTTGGTCAATACAAATACCCACACACACACATATATACACACAGACACAGGGTTTACCCTCTTGAATGTACAGTCTGTCTGTCTGTCTCTCTATCTCTATCTCTCTCTGTCTCTCTCTGTCTCTCTTTCTCTCTCCTTTTGGGATTTATAGCTAATTTATGAAACAAACCAATTCTTTTAATCCCTTTTCATCAATATATCATTCAATTCTTATTTGTAAATATAGACCTGTATATATCACTTTCAATAGCTCGATAATATTCCATTCTTTGAATGCTTTAAAATATTTTTAACCAATGCCCTGTTAATAATCATTTAGGATTCCGATTGGGGCTAAAGTAATTATTTGTATTACGGTTTTTGATTACCAGTGATAGAAATCCAACCGAACTAACTTAAGCCAAAAAGGGAATATATTACCCCATATTACTGGTAATACTGGAGGTGAAACTAGCATGGCTAGATGAAGAGGTTCAAGAGATGCCCTCAGCTTTCTATCCCTCCAACTCTTAGTTCCATTTTGCTCTGTTGCCCTCACTGTTTCCTACCTCATACAGATTGGCCTTCTCCAGACAGCCAGGATACACAGCCCCAAGTAGCTTACTTACATCATTCAGGTTTAGCAATGTCGGAAGAAAGGAGATGTTCACTAACAAATTGAAAAAGCAATCAGAGAAATTACAGTCTGTATTACAGCTTTCAATTTCACTTATTGAGAGTAGAGGTAGAATTTGCCTATTTTTCAGTGGCTTTGACCATAAACATGAGTAAGTTACAAACATCATCAGCTGCCAGACCAAACCTGGCAGAGCAAGTATATGTGGACTTGGGACAATGCAGGGACACCTCGCCAAGGTGGTTCTTATCGTGGTCCCCTTTTCTACAGTTAGCCAGGAATTCCAGGAATTCAAATGTCATGGGAGTTTGATTTCCATTAAAACTGCAGTGGTTGGCCTACATTTTGGTAGACATTTTGAAGATATTCTGAAGCTGGCAATAACGCAGGATTGTACCTCTTACAAAGGAAGCCAAATCAAGTGTCATACTTGTTTAATACAGATGGTTTGTTAAAATACATAAGATTGATTTCAAATGTTCTGAAATGAATCTTAAGTTTCTCTGAGGCCACACTGAAAAAAAGAATTAAATATTCTAAGATGGCACATGACAGTTAGTAGATTATTTTCACTCATTAGTTTGTTCAAATGTTGATTAAATACTTATTTTGTCGATTCCTAATAGGCACTTATAGTATAAAACTAAAAGACACACTTTTTTTTTTTCCTCTGGAGGAAGTTTACATTCTAATTGGTTACTCAGACAAGAACACAGACCAGTTCAATGATGTTTGGTAAGTTCAATGACAGGGAGCCCAGGTAATCCTGGAGGACATCTCATTAGGGAGCATCGTAATTTGCCAACATGGCTTCAGAAATTAAAGGTACCATTGTTGGAACTTCTTGCTTCCTCCCCCTCTAATTTATTTTAATAGTATTTTAAGAAGTGAAAGACAAATTCTAGTTTTACAATCACATGATGTTACTCAAAGGTGTGTTTTATTGGAGACATTCATAGAGTTCCCAGGTGGTTACAGTCGCCCACAGTGTGAATACATGGTTCCATAAAGCACGACTCTGTCTTGCCACAAAGCTGATCCAGCAAACATTAGGTGGAGTTTTGGAAAATGACTCAGGATAATTAAACCATCTGGAATCTGAGCAACCTTGCTACTTGAACTGTGCCATCTCTGGAAAATTGTTCCCCACAAAATCTTGTAGCCAGAAAAATAAGGACTGCCCTCCTCCAAATGTATTATTCACTTTTCAAATTTAGCACTGTCCTAGAATTTTAAACTTATTTTTATGGCCTGTTGCCCAGGTGAAGGGAGGCTTACTCAAACCCAGAATGGTTAAGACCAACCATTCTGTGCCCAGATTTAAAGTCTTTGTATTCTGAACATTCCTGACACTCCCGGCTGAGAAATTCAGTATGCCAGAGTTTGGGTACCACAATCATTTTACATGTAGCAGGAAACTGCTGAATTGAGCCAAATGTTGGAAGATACTGCAGTTTTAATTATTAAGTTAGCCCTCTGCTTTAGTGAATGCATAAGCTGGCATAGGCTTTTGAATATTTCTGCTTCCAAACTCACAGCATCTGCATTTTTCAGATATTTGAACTTGATCTTTTGACCTTTTCTCTAGAATCCTGAGAGTGCTGGGAACACTCACAGCTGAGTGATGGGAGTAAAAAATAGATAACAATTTCTTTTTTCTTTTCTTCTTTTTATCTTAAATCTTAGGTTACTCTGTTTTAGACTAGATCCAATTTCCCTTTCAGTTTTTAACTTTATTTTAACATATCATCTTGTTATGACTCTAGTTTTTGAATTGACACTACTAAAGCTTAAAACTATCAAAGCTATGAATCCACTTGCTAAGGCAAGCTAGTGTTTCCTCACATTGCTCTCCAGATAGCTGAGATCCTCCTCTAGGTTAGTGTTTTCAAACTTTTTTGATTGCTGTTCAGAGTAAGAAATGCATTTAGTTTCACTACATGATTCCCATACACACATACATATATACATACATATATATATATATATATATATATATATATATATATATATATATATATTTGAAACAAAAGTTCCATGAAACCTTATTCATCTTTTCTCTGTGTGATACACTGTGCCAGGGGTTATGGCTCCTAGCCAAATCCATTTCTCAACCTTCCTCTTTATGACCAGTGAGCTAAGAATGATTTTGCGCTTTTAGACGTTTGAAAAAAATCAAAAAAAGAATAACATTTATATTGAGACATATTTACAACATGTCATACATTCTTAAATCTTTTCATTTATTGTCTCATTAAATCTTTACTATAATTTGTCTTTGTCTTAATCAGAATCACGACTGTAATAGAAATAATGGTTAACATTTTTTAAATGAGTGCTCATTGTGTCAGATAAGTTGCTTTGGTAAATGCTTTAGATGATACATTAATTTAATCCTCTCTGTGAGGCAGAGAGTATTAATATTCCCATTTTACAGATGAGGAAACAGAGACTTGACAAGACCGTAACTTGCACAGGGTCACACATCCAGGAAGTGGCCGTTGGGATTTGATCCTCGGTTCCTCTGCTTCTAGATCTATGATTTTGACTACTATTCACCTTTTCAGCTTCTTGCCCACAATTTGACACATGACATGGACCCAATGCATATTTGAAGAATAAACGAATACATGCATGAATTAATGAAGGATGCAGAGATAGAATGATGATCATCATGGATCCTAACCAAACACGGAACAGAAACTTAGGTGATTGCTCTGTGCTTTAAAAAGAAAGCAAGCAAGTATATGTCTCATTTATTGAGTGCCAAACACTGTATATAAGTAGTTTCAATAAGTTTTCTCATTTGATCCTCATAACAACATTGTGAAGTAGATGCTATTTATTTTTATTTTCGTTTTATTTTACAGATGAGACTGAGAGACAAAGAGGTAAAATATCTTGTCTGAGATGACACAACCAGTAGTAGTAAGACCTGTGTGATGAAAATTATGTTATTAATCACTCTGCTATGTACCTTCATTTATTAATTTTTAATCAGCGTAATACTATCTACCCCGTTTTGTAGGCAAAATAAACAATGTAGCACAGTCTTCATTAGGTGAAAGAAGTATAGGAAGGCTAGAGAGGCCTTCTAGTACATTTGATATAGAGACTGTATTCTTAAAATGTTGTTATATAATCTTTGCTAATTTTCTGTAAATCTAAAACTACTCTAAAATTAAAAATTTATTTGCAAAAACACTCTGAAGCATGTGAAAAGATGTTTAATGTTATTAGTCATTAGTGAAATGCAAATTAAAATTTCAATGCTACCATTAAATACCCACTAGAATGGATATAATTTCTTTTTTAAATGGAAATTTGCAAGTTGGTGCAGATGTGAAGAAACTGGAACCCTTATACATTGCTGGTGGGACTATATAATAATGCAGACACTGCAGAAAACAGTTTGGCAGTTCCTCAACAAGTGAAACATAGAACTACTTTACTACTCAGCAATTCCACCCCGGTATATATACCCAAAGAACTGAAGACAGACGTACAAACAAAAATTTGTGCATGAATGTGCATAGCGGAAGTATTGACAATAGCCAAAGGTGAAAACAATCTGAACGACCAACAACAGATGAATGTATAAACAAAACGTGGAATATTATTCAGCTATAAAAAGGAGTGAAGTAGCGATATATGCTAATAGAATGAAGAACCTTAAAAACAAGACTTTATGTGAAAGAAGCTGAATACAAAAGGCCACACAATTTATGATCTCATTGATATGAAATGTCTGGAGTACGCAAATCCACAGGAGCAGGAAGTAAGTTAGTGGTTACCAGGAGCTGGGAAAAAGAGGGATGGGGAGTGCGGCTCTAGGGTTCTGGGCTTTCCTTTTGGGGTGATGAAAATGTTCTGAAACTAAATAATGGTGATGGTTGCACAACATTGTTAATGTACTAAATACCACTGAATTGTATACCTTAAAATGATTCAAATGATTAAAATGGTGAACTTTATGTCATGTAAATTTTACCTAAATTAAAAAAAAAAAACACTCTGACACCGTTAAAAAATTGTGAAATACTAAAATAATATAGAATGTGCTGGGGTATACAATAATGTACAAAGGAAAAAATTTATATATTACGTGAAGTATCAGTGCCCAGTTATAGCATCCTGATCTAGAGCATGGATTTTCATAAGTGGCAGCTCTAGGACGAAAGCCCTGTGCTCACATAAGAACGAGATGTCCTTAGGCAAGTTTATAACCTGCCTGAGACTTGCTGTCCTCATTCATAAACTGTGCATTATTGCTGTTAGTTATAATGAAATATTTGTTATATAAGTTGTCAATTAGCATAATAATGATGATGATAATTAATAGTTACTTCATTCTTTTTCTCCTTTGTATGTGAATTGAGTGTTGCTAATATTCCTAGTGATCATTAAAAGCAAAGTAATCCACTTTTGAGGAGATAATCATATTTTTATGCCCATATGTGGCTTTCTACATCCCAGGAAAAGGATACTGTGAATAGGCCTTTAAAATACTTTCCAGAGGAAAATAGCAATCCACTAGGATTATTATGTGAGATTTAAATAACATTCATGTTAAGTTACTTTTACTAAAATTTCTAGGCTGGTCACAACCTGTTACCAAGTAAGAATGGTTATGGACCCTAGGAGCTGATAGAAAAGACTTGATTAAGAACAAAGAGACCTACTTCTCCTTCCCTTTCCCTTGAGGATAACTAAGCTGTCGCCACAAATATCAAGACTGCTATTTTTTCTTGTATTTGCATGTGGCATCCTCCTAGGTAATTTATGGAGCAAATCCTGACACAGCTTCAGACAAAAACATATAGCTCCTTTAGTGTCATTAGTAACTGAAAAGCTAACACATATAAAAGGCAGAGGAATTTCACCTCCCAAAAAGTTCATACACAGGACTCTCTGCTCTATATCACACATAATTCCTCTACCCACATGACTCAGCCTAAGTAAGAGAATGGCACTTCTAGAACACTGCCCTCTAACCTCTTCTCCTTTTCCTCTCTGGCTCTCCTGGGAGTTGAGAAATGCTGAAAAATAACTTCTGGGTTTGGCTTCCACTTGGTCAACTCTGAGGCTCATTTCTCTATGGGACACTTTTAATCTTTGTTCTTGGCAAGAAACTGCAAGATGACAAAAGCTGCCAGTTGAGTGAATATATGGATATCAGAAGAGCAGCAGTGTAGGTCATATGGATATCTGAGGAGTGAAGGGTTTAACAGAGTTCTCATCCCTGCTTTTACAGTCTAGTCTTACCACAGCTATAACAGAGTTTGATTTACATTAGACATGTTGGATTAACACAATCCAATGACTAAAACCTCCTTACCTCTTCTATATACCTTATATGACTCCTTCAACTAGGTTAAATGTCCTGTATTTGTTTTATCTATACTTCTTCATTCAGGCATCCATTCATTCAAAAATATTTACTGAGTGTCTATTATGTACTAACAATTTGCTGAGCACTAGGTACTGATTCAGTCTTTCATTGAATAAATATTTATTGAGCATCTAATACCTGTCAGGCATGTGAACTACTAGGGAAAAAAACAGTCAAATAAATGGACAAAGGTATGTTCTCACAGAACTTATATTTTAGTGGAGCAAATCCCAAATAAGAAACTAACGTCTTTGAACAGCGTAGGTGCTGTGGAGAAGGAAAAGGAAGGATTGTGATGCCCAAAGGAAGGATTACTATTATGTATGTGCAGGTCAGGGAGAGCCTCATGACTAAGTTTATATTTGGGAGAGTGGACCGGGTGGATCTCTGGGAGAGAGGGTTCCATGCAGAAGAAAGAGCAAGGGCAAAGGCCCTAAGGTGGGAGTGTGCTTGGTGTAACATGGAAACACAAAGGTGAAAATAATAGACAAGGCTCTCATCTTCATGATCTAGGCAAGATGGTAGAGTCTGGCTGGAGTGCCAGATAGTAATCAAATATCTCCCAAATATATGTCTATTTCTGAAGGGTCTAGGTGCCAAGAGGGAAGCACAGATGGGGCTAGAAATCTGCGGGAAGGATTCCTTTAGGAGACAGTTCAAACTGAAATCCAAAGAAGAAAGAGAGGTCAACCAGGTGGAGAGGAATGAGATTGTGTGGTATTAGGGTCCATTTCCTATAAAGGGAAGAGTGTGTATTCAAAGGTGTGGAAGGGGACAGGGTTATTTCTAAGAAATCAAAGATCTAGGCATCCATCTTGCAGAGAATGAGGGTGGAGGCATCCCTAATAAGCTGGAAGATATGAGCAGGGGATCATCACACAGGGTCTCTGTAGTTTGGGTTTACTTAACTGTTATGTAATATGTTTACAGTGTGTCTTCTCTGCTGGAGCAAGCCCCTGGTGGTGGGGGGGGGGGGGCTGGGACCCTGTCTTCTTTACTACTATATCCCCGGCACCTGCCCAGAGTGTAGTCTGCAGCAAACCCTATTTGTGGCCTACTGGCTGGCTGGCTGACTAGCTGGCATCTCAAGCAACCTAACAACCATGTGAAAGCCTCAATAACGAAACTGCACTTTGTGTTTTATGAGTAGTTGGCTCTGCCAGATTTGGGGTTCAGAAAAGGCCAGTAGACTTGGCAGTATTCAAAGCTGAGGTTTCTGTTTCAAAGCCATAGATAAAAGCTGAGCATGACCATGGAGAACTCCTCCCACAGAGAAGCAGAATCCACATGTCACCTTTATACCTTCATCATAATGAGGCAGTGTGCTGTTCTCACCCTGACTAAGCCAAAGTGCACTTGGATGGGTGCTCATTTGCGCAGTAGTAAAGAGGCTGAGGAATAAGCTATGAAAACGATATTGTTCTTTTGTTTTGAGAACATGCGTGGTGTTACCTAAGATACCTGTTGGCCACCCAGTAGATTGATTGCCCAGGCATCTTACTGTGAGGAAAAAATAGTGTAACATAACTCTGGGATCAAAGTGCAGAGATCTCACTAAATCCTCTTTTTTTGTAAGCCCAAAGATCAACCTTTTGAGGACAATTCCTCATATTTGTCCTTTAATACTGATGTAACAGACTTCATTCTTATCTCATCAGCCTCTACTTCCCCCCTTTCCTCCTTTTCAGCAGCCTCATCTTTCATTTGAGGGCATCTGTGGAAAGTAGACTTCACCCACCCCAGGGGCAGGAGCTGGTAACCCAGGTGCATTGCAGCTGATAGGCCTATTTCATTCACCTGGCCACAGTCACCGATTCAGTGCTGCACAGGTGCCCCAGGCTGGTTCCTGGGGGTAGACCTCAGGGGTTGTGCTTGGAATGCTGGGACAAAAGCTCCCTTCATTCCGGACTGTGTGGTGATATTGCAATTACGGGGCCTGGAACAGAAGTGACCATTTTTACCACCGTCAGGACATGGCAACTGGGGGCCAATGCTAATTCAGAAGAGGCCAGAGTTGAAAGAATTGAAGGGAAAGAGCTGTGAAACCTCGAAAACATTGTAAACCTCAGAATGAAATCCCACTTGAATCCCACCTTGCATCTGGGCTCTTCCATTAAAGAAATCCATACATTCTGTTTATTAAGTCAAGATTTCTATAACTGGTGGTCACATCTTCCTAGATGGTAAGGGTGATGAAAATTCAGAATCAATTTTCTATTCAATAAAAGTACAGCAGCATGTATAGGAAATCTGAATGAGGGTAGAATCACTCCAAGGTCTATCTTCTCTTAATTTTTTTAAGTGAAATCTTCCAAGAGTTAACACCGTAAATATATTAATGAAATTTTGAGTAAATAAAAATGTATGTTTAAAAAAAAAATGCAGGGAACACGAAGGGGTACACAGTAAGATGAAGATCTCCATTCGACTCTTCTCAGTTCTCCCAAAGGCAACATTTTAACTACTTTACAGTTTCTTACGTATACCTCCTAAGATATTCTGTACATAGATATCTCTTTTAATTTACACAAATGTCACTATCTGCTGTCAGCCCCTTGCTTTTTTTGCTTAGAAATAAATCTCAGAGGTTGTTCCATATAAGAAAATATTTAAGCTGCTTCTTAAATATGGCAACATGGCTAGACATTTTCCACTCTTCCTTTCGTTGCTATCAGTAATCGGGCCAGTAAATTGGTTTGTTTAATCGGTGAAATGAAGCAACAGTAACAAACACCTTCATAAGCTTCTGAGAAATTTTATTTAAAATTAATAAATGGCTCAAATTATCCCATTTTGGGGGTTCCATAATTTAATCAAGTTCCTATGGAAAGTCATTTTGGCTATAACCTTTAGCAATCTTCTACAAACCTGAAACAAATGATGTTGCGTGTGTTCTTTTGTTTGAAAACTGTATAAAATGTTCTAAATAACAATCTATATGAATATAGACAGTTGAAGCAAAAGTTTTAAATTTGGGACCCTAAGTAAAAGAATTCAAAAAAATTTTTTCCCTTTGGTCTTCTTTGGTATTTAACCCTCATTTTCCCTACAAATAAGAGGATTCCTTTTTCTCATTCATTGATCCACCCATTTATTTATTCAACAAATATTCATTGGACACTCAGTATGTTTCAGGGAATATTTGGGTGCTGATCCTTACCTCAAGGGCCTAACACACATGTTCATTTGAAAAGAAGGTAATAGGCCCAATGACTATTCGATCCTCTGTGGTTTTTAAACACGCTGATATTTAAAGGCCTTTGTTAACAGCTTTACAATTATTCTAGTATAAACCAACTCAGTTTTGGACCTGTCTTAGAGTTAATTTTATGCTAGATCCTTTAATACTTCTAAGTGGGAAAAAAAGCAAGGGACCAATAGCCCTTTTCTAGGAAGATCCTTCCCCACAATCCCTTACTGCAAAACACAGCTTTTCACCCAGCGTCAGTGCCCATGTGTGTTCCCTGTAGCCCTCACTGACTGGACCAGGGCTGGGCACAGGACCTAAGGACAGCCACTTTATAGGTTGGCTGGTGGACTATGAGCAGGCCTGGCTCCAGAACTTTGTCCAATAGGAATTATGATAACAACATTGTACCAGTCATATCCTCTCTTTGAACTGACTTACAGAGAAAATAGAATACATGTTAGCCAAGGAAGCAAAAACCAAAGCAACATAGTAGCTAAGTCATGTAACTGTTGAACCCCTAGTCAAGATTTTCAAACCCGGTAGCTATCCAGAAACAACCAGGTCAGGGAGCAGCCTTAATTCTAGAGCATTTGTTCTCACACTTATGCATGCATTAGAATCACCTGGAGGGCATGTTTAAAACATGCTGGGCCCACCTCCAGAGTTTCTGATTTAGCAGGTGGGTAAAGGAGAGGGAAATGAGAATTTGCATTTCTAACAGGGTCCTAGTTGATGCTGATTCTGGGGGTCCAAGGGCCACATTTTGAGAAATACTGCTTTAGAGAAATCTTCCATTCATTCGAGTCTCTATGGGTCCTGTTCTTTATGCCTGAATGTTTCCAGAGTCTTTGTTGACCATTCTCCCACAGAGCCCAAATTCCTGATTCAGCTAATCAGAGTGGGTCCTTACTGCAATATGAGCCCAACAAATACGATATAGAAATAAGTATCATTTATTCATCCTTTACTCTATACAGATAGAAAACATTGAATAAATGGTAACTAGATGTCCTCTTAGGAACTGCAATGAGTCTTATAAATATTTTGTCCCTAAATTCATTACTGCAAGATTATTTATTTTGTAATTTTCTTTTGAAAAATGTTTAGTTTCCTCTTGATTCTTACCAGTCAAGTATATAAGACCCGATTTTGCCTCAGCATTTGCATTTTTTTCTACTGTTGCAATGTTCCATTCCATCTTATTCACAAAAATATTAAAACTCTGAGAAAATAAGAATTGCTAACAAAATGAGGCTGAACTCTTCCTGTTACAGACAAATGAGTGTGTTATTAAAATATTTTACCTATGAGGAAATATGTGATCACATTTATTACAAACAGAACTGGAAAGATGTATTAGAAGTTAATTTATATTAGGCCCCATCTTTATAATCTCAGGTCTCATCTTTTACTTTCTATTTGTGTCTTATCAAACTTTAAAATGGAATATTTATTATATGATTATTTCTTGTCTTTTCCCCTGGACTCCAAACTTCATGAGATCAGGGACTGGGTCTCTTTGTCTACCAATTTTCTCTTGGTGCCCAGCAAGTGACAAATGCTCAATAAATATTAGTGGATGTTATGAACTAAATGTTTGTGTCTCCTCAAAATCCAAATCCCCATGGAATTTAGGGGTGGAGCTTTGGGGAGGTAATTAGGTCAAGAGTGTGGATTCTTAATGACTGGGATTGGTAACCTTGTAAAAGGGACTCCAGAGAGCTCTCTCCCCTCTTTCTACCATGTGAGGGCACAGCCAAAAGAGGGCTCTCACCAGAACCCAATGATGTGGCACCCTGCTCTTAGACTTCCAGGCTCCAGAAGTGTGAATATAATTTTTTTTGTTTTTTATAAGCTACCCAGTCTATGATACTTTGGTATAGCAGCCTGAGCAAACTAAGACAGTGGAATTGAATTTATCTGGCAAAGCTCTTATTAAAAAGTGATAAGGCAAGAATAGTTTATATAATAAAATTAAAATAGTAACATGAAAATAAAAGAAAAGTAACAAAGTGAATATAAAACAGCCTACTTAGTAAGCCAGCAAGAAGAAGGAGAAGCAACATGGCTAGAAATTTCTTCATTCTACATTCCTCTGATAGGAATTCTACCTGTGGCCAAGGGCAAGTAAATGGGTTTGTTTAATCTGTGAAATAAGGTAACCATCTTCACAGCTTTCTGAGGAAATAATTCATTTAAAATTACTGTGCTCTACCTACTATAAAAGAAATGTAAGCCTATAATAAAAATGACAGTCTGAACACCAAAATGGCCCCTTTCATCTCAAGACCTTGAGGCATTTTGCAAATGATAATTACCTCTCTGAGGTAAGAATTATTTTCCCCATTTATAATAGAGTCTACATAAAATTATTTCTCCCAAAGTCCCAAATCGTGAATGATCTTTGAATCCCTTACCTGCTGAAATATGTGTAAGTTAGCACATAAATCACATTGTTAAAGAAAAACTTTAAATCAAGGCAAAGTTATGTTTGAGCTATCAAGAGACTAAGTTCATTAGGGATTTCAGATTTCAAGTAAAAATTCCCCGATGACTACTGGAAATGGGAATGGACTGAAAATTTCAAGACAAAAATCTTTTCAGTTCTATTTCATATTTTAATGACATTTTCAATATTTGGATGGGCTAAGAGATGAATTGACTTTAAAACACATTCCGAAATTGCAGGTGACTTGGAGCCAAAATAAAGAATGTTTGACCAAGCATACAGTCTCAGAGGGATGATAATAAAATCCTAGACTGGAAGAATGTTTCATTTTATTGCCCAAATCCACAGAAATTCACCATGGCAGATTGAACTTTTAATATCAGATCACAACAGGACATCATTCATAATGACACCCAGCTGCAGAGTATGTGCTTGAAATTTTCATCCCTGCCTTTGTGCTATTAGGGACTCTATATTTTAGATTTACAAAGTTTTAAAACTTTTGTTCTCAACTAATAACAAATAAAAAGAAAAATCACAAGGATAGTACAAAAAACTCCATATATTTTTACGAGATCCGCCAGTTGTTAACATCTTACCATATTTACCCCATCATTTGTCAGATATAAAATTTTTCCCCCAACTATTTGCAATTAAGTTGCATTTATCATGTCACCTTACCCTTAAATTCTTAGGCGTGTATTTCCAGACAAGGACATTCTCTTACATAACAGCTTACATTTACCTTCTTCAAGTAATTAAATATTGATCAATACTTTTATCTCATTTACTGTCCATATTCCAATTTTGTTGACTGACCCAATAAGGACCTCCACTGCATCTTTTTTCTCCAGTACAGGATTCAGGCCAAGATGGAACATTACATTTGGTTTGTTGTGAGGTCTTCTTTAATTTTGACCAGTCCTTCACAGCCTTTCTTGGTCTTTTATGACAATGACATTTTTGGAGGACACAGGTCCACTTTTAAACAGATTACCTAGAAAAAAATTTTTTGAGAAATGTAGGTTTTATGGTTCTTATTGCTTTCCAATTAACAACTTTTGATAGTAACTGGAAGAAAAGGATGAATGAGAATTGCATAGCTTCTGATTCGGCGTTGTCAATGAAGTCCATAACAAGTCCATTCACACGGAATGTGCTAAAGCAGTACCCGGCACATAGCTACTGCACAATAAATGCCCTGAAAAGTACCTTTTTTGCCCTCCTTCAAACATATATGTCCCATGTGAGCGACGGTAATATATGAGTCTCATTGGTCATTTTATCCTCATTATCTAACACAATGGGTTGGTATTCAGCTGATTCAGCAAAGAATTAAATGAATGACTGCTACAGGGGTGAGGAAGTGTAGTCAGATGTGTTAAATAACAGCATCTCCTTTTTTTCTCTTATTTTAATCACCTCAATGTATGGACAAGACATGAAATAATTGAGCAGGTATTGAAAGTTGAAAGCCTTCGCCTCTCAGGAAAGTAAGTTTTCTCAACAGGCATCAAGCATATTCCTGCAAAGAACATTTTATTTACTTCCTAAATGCTTAAAATCTACTGATATGGTGAGTGTTTCATTATCTTTAATAGTTCTTATATATAATTTTCTTCTTTGGTCATTCCTTCTCTCCATGCTTTTGGTACCAAAAACTCATTAATTTAAACTCTGCTAAATTGAAATTTGTGAAGTTTTTGAAAAGTTCTCTGTCATTTGAACATACTAAGCAAATTTTTACAAAATAACAGTCTTAAGAGAGCCTGTTAAGTCTACTTAAGGAAACAACAGGACTTGGCTTAAGCATCATCTACATGCAGGAAATGGGTTAATTGCAAATAGTTGTTACCAAATTTAGAAGACACTGTTTATTTGTTCTAATCCCCCACACAACCACATTTCAATCAACAAGTGATTGATATTCAGAGATTAGCAACAAGCCCAGGATGACACAGTTAATGAAAGGCTCAGCTGGGATTTGAATCCAGATCTCTCAGTTCCACCTTGGCTGGTCTAATCTGTACCAGATTTGTTTTAGTCATGTAGGTCCTTACAGTTCTGAATCCTTGAGAGGCAGACCAAATGAGCTCAGGCACCAGCAAAACAGTTTCACTAAAAAAAAAAAAAAAAAAAAAAAAAAAAAAATTGAGAAAAAATTAAATGTATACTATTGAAAAAAATCAGCAATGTAGTATTTGCGGGAAAAGTCAAACTGTGGTCTTTTTATTTACTTTAAAGTTGTTTTTATTTTTAAATACAAGATAGAGTATGGAAAGTAACTACCATAATTTCTTCAATCCTTTGAGTTTCTTAAGGTTCTAACTCTAGCCCAGGGTCCTTTAAAAGTAATAAAATGTCATTTCATTTAAAAATATTACGTACTTTGGAGAAAGCTTCTTTCACATTGAGTTAATCAGCTTTTCCTGCAAAATAGTTATGAGAGACTTTGCTCTTGAATTAGCCAACTTGGAGCACATTTTGAGCAATTAGAACAGCTCCTGAGATAAAAGGAATCACCTGACAGAAAACACACATGTTGTGTTTAGATAGAATTACAATGGAGATTTCAGGGAAGCATTACTTTTTGACTTTTCATTGTTTTTGATCAGCTAAGGATTAAATTCTTTCATCACATTCTGATAAAGTGCTCTTCTGAATACTTAATATCCCACTCTATTTATAGTTGATTTTTATATCTTTTAAAAAGTTTTTTTTTTTTTTTTTAAATTGGGGTCCTTAGAAAATACATAGTGGGAAGAGTCTGTTAGGTGTATGAAAGGAATTTTATTAATCTCCTTAAAGGAAGAACCTTGAAGTGGTCCATCTGCCCACATTTTAGATGATCATTTTATATGTGCAATTTAGACTTTCATAATATGATAGGTTTCATCTAAGGTGTATACATTGTCTCATAATTATACTAGCATCAAAAATTATTGGAAAGAAAAGAAGAAATGAACCTCCTTTTGCACTTTACCTATATAAACAAGTGAATGAGTGTTGTATACTAAACATGCACATGTTTATAATAACTGAGGTGAGATTGTCCTTACTCATTGGCCAATGGACAGACCAAGTGGAAAAAGTAACCACACCTAATATTTACTGAGCATTTGTTATTTGCACTCACTAAAGGAAACACATCACTTTTATTAATCCTCACCTGAAATCTCAGAGGCTGTGACTGTTATTAGTTTGTAGATGAAGACAATAAGGCTCATAAAGACTATGGCTGTGCGAAAGCCCCCGTAGCTAACAATTCCATTCAATCTGACTCTAGACGATACACGTTATTTGGATAGACCTCACTGGCAGTTGTCAGGAGGGTGACTTGAAAGAGCATTGAATGAATTCAAGAAACCAAAGAAGGAACTCTTACAGGTACAGTTCCTTTACCAGTTACTTGTCCAGGTAAGAGGCATCGGTAGCTAGGTCTAGAATTCTGAGGGTGAAATTAGAGGAAAGCAGATGGGGATGGTCAGGTTTTGGAGATAGATTCCTTAGGGATATAGGAAGAGTAGTACTGAGGATAAGCCCTGGGTTTTTCCCTGACATTTATGAAATATGCATTTGGCCTTTGTCCTTGTTTCTGGCACAGAGCTTCTAAAACTCTTGGAATTTCCTAAGTGATGAAGCAATAAAGGTGTCTTTTGTTATGTTGATGAGATAATTTTTGGACCCCACCTAAAGATGGAAGGGCTGGTTGCTAGCTGAGCCAACCATGCAATTAAAGGGTTGGAACTTTCAGTCCCAAGCTCTGACCTCTGGGGAAGGGAGAGGGTCAAGGGATTGGAGGATGAATCATTTACCAATGGCCAATGATTTCATCAATCCTGCCTATATAACGAAGCCTTTATAAAAACCTAAAAAGGACAGGATTCAAAGAGCTTCCGGGTTGGTGAACATGTTGACGTTCCGGGAGAGTGACTTGCCTGGAGAGGACATGGGAAATCCATGCCCTTCCCCCTGCTTTGCCTCCTGTGTCCCTTCCATCTGGCTGGAGTTCTGTGAGTCACTCTAACAAATTAATCAAACCCCAGGAGGAGGAGATTTTGGGAACCTTCTATTTATAGTTGGTCAGTCAGAAGCATAAGTAACAACCTGGGCTTGTGACTGGTGTCTAAAGAGGAGTCGTGGAGGGCAGTCTTGTGGACTGTACCCTTAACCTGTGGAACCTGAAGCCATCTCCAGGTAGACAGTGTCAGAATTAAATTGAATTGTGGGGCAGCCAGTTGGTGCCCTGAGATCTGCTTGGTGATGTTAGGAGGACGCCCTGCCCCACAATCCCCTACACAATGTTTGAATTGAGTCCAAGGACCCCAAAATACATGACAAGGATAAGTGATGGAGGAGCAGCTATAGACAAAAATATCCATCAAAGCCTAGTCATCTGACTCCTTGTTAGAGGAAAGCCAATCAGAATCAGTGAAAGGTCAGAATGATGAAATATTTGAAAGGAAACAGTTTTATTATTTCCTGGAAATAGAACCAGACTATAAAATTATTCCCTGGTCTGCCCTGAGCACTTGTTTAATAAAGTATTGGAAATGGTTTACAATTCACAAATCAGTTGGACCGCAAATGGTGCTTGTCAAGTATTTGATGGTGATTAAAAGCAGTTTGTTTTTCTAAGCAGTTTAAATATTCCCTCTAGAAATCTTGTTAAACTCTTCATTTACTTCCCAAAGTCTTTCTCTTTAAAAAAGGGAAAACATAAACTTAAGTTGAGCCTCTGTCTTAATTAATGAGGCTTTACTCAATTAGGAAATATTGACCGCTGCATTAGCCTGTGTCTTCCTCTGTGGTCAAAAGAGGCGCTTTTCACCAGGCTCTTAAACCTTAGCTGGTATCAGTGATTATTTTAACAACTGTTCCAGTTAGTATTTTGCATCTGCCAAGTAGACTGATAGGAGTAGGGTGGGGATAAGGGACAAAGTCTCACAGCCTGCCTTGCCTAGAAAACTAGCCTAGATCATGGAACTATGTAGTTGTGGGCCTATTTCCTCTAACATCTGTTGAATACCTACCTACATATGCCAGGCTTCCACACACACTATCTTCTTTAGATCTCACAACCACCAGACATAGAGTATTTTATTCTGTTTATTTTACAAGTGATATAACCAACACTTTAAACCTGCATATCCAACTACCTGATGTACCTTTACCTGCACATCACACAAGCAACGGCCCAAACAACTCATTCTCCTTTTGACCTCCTCCTTTCATTGGTGTCAGCAGCATCTATGCATGATTAGAAATCTACTCATTCTTGATCCTTCCTTCTCTTTTTTCTACATTGTATGTCCTAGCCTATCAATTGCCAAATGTTAATGGTTTCACTCCTACATATTTTTGTATTTTTTAAAAAATCCTCTGTATTAGTTTCTTATGGCTGTTGTAACAAATAACCAAATATAGTGACTTAAAATAACACAGATTTATTCCCTTACGATTCTGGAAGCCAGAAATCTGAAATGAGTCTCTTAGGTCTGAAATCAGGGCGTCAGTAGGGCTGGTTCCTTCTGCAGGCTCCATGGCAGAATCCATTTCTTCAACTTTTATGGTTTCTGGAAGCTGCCTGTTATTTGTCTTTTGGCTGCTTCCTCCCACCACATCGACTTTTTTCTCCCTATATCCCTAATCGCATGGTCTTCTTCCTCTTGTGCAGTTAAATCTCCCTCTCCTTCTCTCTTATAAGAGTACTGTGATCACAATTAGGGCCCACCTAGATAATCTCTCCCTCTCAAGATCCTTAATCACATCTACAAAGTTCTTTTTTCCGTGTCGGGTAACATTCACAAATCCAAAGAATTAGAGTATGCACATCTGTGGCAGCTGTCTTTCAGCCCAACACACACCTCTTGCATGGCTCATTCCGTCCTCATCTCTTAACCTCCTAGCTGGTCTCCTTGCATTTAGTTTAATCTGTCCTCCCTCCCTTCCACCCATGATTTAGAACTGAACCCTGGAAAGTTTGTTAAAAATACAGATGCATGGGCTCTGCCTCTGGAAATTTTAATTTAGAAAGTCTTGTGGATCTGTACTTCATAAATCCATCATCATAATGATTTAAATGAATAAAAAAAGCTTTATACTTTGGAACTTGACAGCTCCAAAATTTCTAAATAGGAAACTCATGATAGATTTTTGTTTTGGCTCCCCTGTGAACTTATCTGAGACTGTTTACATAGCAAGCATATTGCTTTTGCATTGATTGCATGTTACAGATTAATGAAAATAGCAGTTTTCTAAACATGTTTTTAAGTAGATATTATATTAGTTTTTTTTTTTTAATCGTTTTTAAATTAGAAGTCGCTTTATGGTGTTGATGGAAATTATAGGGTTGGGGAGTGGTGCTTAAACCTTCCTTCTCCATAGCAGACCTATCACCCTACTGCTTCTCCAGGTCATTCTGATGCCTATAGATTTTTGGAACCTCTGATTCGGACTATAAACTTCTTGAGGACAAGGATTGTATCTTGTTCTGCATTAAATCCCAAACTCCTAGGACAGTGGCACACAGTGAGCATTGAATTGACACTTGAACAATTTTGGGGGTGGGGGTAGAGGCACAGAGCCCCCTTGCAGTTCAAAAATATGTGTATAACTCGACTCCCAAAAACTTAACTACTTGAGAGGGGGAAAAAATGGCATAGATGATAGAGGCTCATCTATCTGGCAACCAAATCAAAGTTGTGACAGAGAGAAGGAACAAGCAGCAAGAAAAAATCACCTGGGATCTAGATGAACGAGCCATACAACTTTAGGGAGAAATCCAAGAAATCTCCCTGCAATGGCAAAAGGTAGGACAAGGTGAGGATGCGAGGCTGCCCAGTCTAGCAGCTGAGTGAGAAGGAGGCGGCAGCAGCGGTAGACTCCTCTTAAAGGAGCCCCATCCACAAGCAGATTTTTCGCAGTGACAGACCTGCTTGTTCTGAGCACCAGTGCCTATAAGTCTGTGCTCAGGGGGCACCAGGGACTTACAGGGAGACATGTCAGAGTGAAGGCTGAGATGAGACTCGCTCTGTACAGAAATGCCAGCAGTATCCATTGTTCCCTGTTGAGCCCTCCCCCCTCCCAGTGTGCAGACACAGCATTGCCATAGCCCTGACATCATCAAACTGGATAACAGAAGTCACTCTGCCCAGAGGATTCCCTGAAAACCCACCTCCCGTAATTCATGGCCCCACCCAAAACACATTCAGGTGTATCCTAGGCGAGTCAGGTGTTTCTTACTGAGCAGCACGTAGACTCACACTGATGGCTGCTGGCCTCTGTCTGGTGTGGCCTTCTGAGGCAACCATAAGCATAGCATCTGTGTATTGCTTGCTGAATCTTAACAGGTGGCCCTGGAGAGGCAGAGGCTTGGGCAAAATTTGGCCTGCAGCAGCTAACCCCCTCTCAGGACCGTGCCACTGGACACCTACTTCACAAATCTACACTATTAAGATTGGGAGACTTAGGAGCTTTGCTTAGAACATAGAAATGCATATGGAAAGGCAGCCAAAATGGGAAGATGAAACAGAAATCATATAAGAGAACTGAATAGAGATCCAGATATAATGGAGTCAAGTAATCTAACAGTGTTCAAAACACTAGATAGAAAAATGCTCAATGAAATTTTGGGAAGTGTAGATAAATTTAGTGAGAACTCCAACACAGAAATAAAAAACATAAAATGGAAATGGAAATTATAAAAGGGAACCAAGAGGATCAAATGCCCTACCTAGATGACGGGAAAGCCAAGAACACTCAATCAGAATGTCAAGAGATAAGATGCCAAGACTATAAAAATAATTTAAGGCGCATATGGGACACTATTAAGGGCCAAAATATTCATCCGATTGCCATATCTAAAAGAAAACAAAATGTCGAACAGTTATTTGTAGAAATAATGATGGAAAACTCCCCTAACCTGGTGAAGGAAATGGACCTAAAACCCCAGGAAGCTCAGAGAATCCCAATAAATGGAACCAAAGAAGCCCACACCAAGACACATCATAATTAAAATGACAAAGGTTAAATACAAAGAAAGAATATTAAAAGCAGCAAGAGAAAAGCAGGTAGTTGCCTATAAGGGAACACCCATAGACTGGCAGCTGATTTCTCAGAAGAAACTATGCAGGACAGAAGGGTTTGGCAAAAGAATTTTCAACGTGATGAAGACCCGGGATATACAACCAAGAATACTTTATCTAGCAAAGCTATCATTTAGATTTGAAAGGCAGATAAAGAGCTTCCCAGACAAAAATAAGCTAAAGGAATTTATCACCACTAAGCCAGTATTACAGGAAATGTTGTAGGGACTTCTTAAAGAAGAAAAAACATGTATCAAAAACAGGAATAAAGATGGTAACAATTACATTCATATCAATAAGTATCTCAAAAGGAAAATAATTACGTGCTCCAAATAAAAGATAGAATGGATGAATGGAAAAAAAAAACAAGAGCCCTACATGTTGCCTTTAAGAGACTTACTTCAGATTAAAAGACACACACAGACTAAAAGGAAGGGGATGGAAAAAGATATTGCTTTGATGGACCCAGAAGGCATTTAAGTCAGACAGAGAAAGATAAACACTATATGACTTCACTTATATGCAGAATCTAAGGAATAAAAAGAATAAACTAATCAAAAACAGTCTCACAATTATAGTGGATAATTTGGTGATGGACAGAGGGGAGGAGGGTTTGGGAGATGGGAGAATGGGGTGAAGGATTAAAGAAATACAAATTAGTAGCTGAAGGATGGTCACGGGAATGGGAAACACAGCATAGGGAATGCAGTTAGCATTAATATGTTTGCTAGGTGGAGGATCAGGAGAGGGAGGGAGCAATTGGGGGATTATTTTATGAACTATATAGATGTCTAAACAATGTACTGTATACTTGAAACTAATTAAAATAAATAATTAGAAAAAAATTTAACTACTCATAGCCTACTGTTGACCAGAAGCCTTAAAATAACATAAACAGTTGATTAACATATATTTTGTGTGTTATATATATTACATACTGTATTCTTACAATAAGGTAAGCTAGAAAAAAGAAAATGTTATTAAGAAAACTATAAGGAAGGAAAATTACACTTACAGTATTTATTGAAAAAAATCAGTCATGTAAGTGGACCCACAACATTCAAATCTATGCTGTTCAAGGGTCAACTTGAAAGATTCAATGAATGATTCAATGAATGATTCAATGAATTAATGAATAAGTTAATGAGAGTAATGCTAGTACAAAAGAGTTTGTTGAATTTTTACTAAAAGATAACCTTTGTTTAGAATCTCAGGTGAAAGATTGAAGGATCTTTTGGAAGAAGTATAAACAACCAGGTTGTTCAGAGGTTAAAGTGAGCACAGTACCAATGTTGATGGGTGGTGATGCGTGTCTAACATGGACACAAACACTTCTGGGAAGTGAAAAGTCAAGCAGATGCATGATATTTGTATCTGTCTACATATGAGGTACAGAGATAATCATCTCATTAAATTTCCGCAACATCCTTAATATCGCACACACAAAAAAGACCACTTTCCAATGATAAAACAGTGTGGTTAAATAACTCGGGAGTGGTCACACAGCTAGGGAGTGGATTCAAACCCGAGCACCCACCGTGCTGCCCTGCCCAGAGATCTGAGCTGTGTCACTAGGCAAGATGCGAGAGAGATGAAGGAACAATCTCTGAATGCACGGTGTATTAAGGTGAAAGGACACAAACATAGACAACATTTTGAGACTATGATCAATAATTTAATACAAATGTACTTGCCGCCTAAAGTCTTAAGAACTTAAGAAGAGTAAGTGACCTTTCCAAGATTGTGCTAGTAAATGGCATAGCCGAGACTAGAATCCACTTGTGTCTAGACCAAATCTAAGCACTTTGAAGTGTGATAAGGCTTTCTAAAGTAGGTGCCAAGGGAGCTTGTAGCAAGGGCATTTTGTTTAATCTTGGTCTAAGAAAGACATTATTATTATTATTATACAACTTAATGATTTTTATAAAAATTTACTGAGTTGTAGAATTACCACCAAAATCCATCTTAGAATATTCTCATTACCCCAATGTTATCTTCCATTCCCATTTATAGTTAATTTCTGTTTCTACATCCACCCATAGGTAACCAATAATCTACTTTTTGTGTCTATAGATTTGCTTTTCCTGGACATTTCATATAAATAGAATTACACAATATGTGATCTTTTGTGTCGGCTTCTTTCATTTAGCATAATGTTTTTTAGGTTCATCCATGTTGTACCATCTATCTGTACTTCTTTCCTTTTTATGGCAGAATACTTTCCATTTTATGACTAGACCATATTTTGTTCATTAATTTGTCAGTTGACAAATCTTTAGATATTTTCCAGTTTAGGTACGAGGTTTTGTATGGGCATGTATTTTCATTTCTCATGGGCACATGCCTAGAAATGGAATTGCTTGGTTATATGGTGGCTTTGTTTACTTTTGTTCATGTTTAATTTTTAAGAAACTATAGCCAGACATTTAAGTCAAGATCTGGAGGCTGAAAAAGAAAGCTAAGGAAGAAGGAAGGGACAATGTTCTGGGCAGTAGGAAAAGCACGAGTTTCTTTGTACCATATGTGGTACCTATAAGTATTGTATTTTGTATCTTAAACCCAAGGCAAAATACTGTTATCAAATCAAAACCGTCAATTTCTTGAAGGTAATAAATGTGCTTGCATCATCGCCAGGTTGCCTTTCTTAGTTTGAATTGAACTATTCTATGGAAATTACTTTTAAAAAATACCCAAATGAACTAAAAACAAAACAAAGCAAGCAAACAAAAAACAAAACTTTAGTCCTGATGATCTGGTCTGAGAAAGGCATATGCCTAAAGAAAGAGTCTATGTTCTCCTTACATTACCTTCTTCTGTGTTTTAGCAAGTTTATATCCTCACATGTATAGCAATAATATTTGGAGAGCCTAGAAGCCATAGGTCTGTTTGCAATGCTTCCCAGAAGACAAATGGTGTTCAGCAAAATGCAGGAAAATAATATCGGATCCATCTTTCACCAATATGCTTTCTTCTTTTTTTTGTCAGATTTAGTCAAAGTTGTTATGTGCACATGTGTGTTTTCCCTCTGTGTGTGCTTTTCAGTCAAAATAGAGCTAGTATTCATGACTCTAGTAGTTCAGCTCATCAGCTGAGCACACAATAAATTGGTTAATTCAAGGTGACCTGCCGGTTTAAACTTCGTTTGCAAAGATGGCTGCAGTACAATCATGAAGGCAATTATGACATTACAAACCATGGCCATAAAGTTGGAGAGATGATTTCTAAAAGGCCCGAAGAGAGTTACAACATTACACACCATGGACATAAAGCCAGAGAGATGATTTCTAAAAGGCCCGAAGAGAGTTTTCACTTCTTAGGCTATGACCAGAAGTTCATGGCACATTAAGTTTTCCATTTAACAGCTAAGAGAATCCTTTGCCACAGCTTGTAACTTCTAAAAGTGATTAGAAAGAGAAAAACGTCAGGATTTCTCTTGATGAAAAGTGTTCTCCAAGTGCTGTGATAGACAGCCAGCTTTCTCTCTATACTTTAAGATTGAGTAGGAGCTAGAGATTGGTAGTATATGCAGATGCAAGTCAGTAGAAGCCTTTTTTGTTTGTTTGTTTTTTATCATCTACTTGAAATTCTTACCCCTAAATTTTGGAAATGGTCCCTTGATTTTCCTTTGTGAAATAATGCCATTCTCAAGTTCATATAGTATAGTTGATCTGACATCACCGCTATGCCCCAGGGGTGAGCACATGGCCTAGATTTGACCAGTTCGAGCAGTACATTTCCCTGGTCACTGCAATTGGTCCAGGAATGGATGTGTGACCCAAGTTGGGATAATGAGGAGCCTGGAGCTTTTGATGAAAGAATCAGAAAAGAGGTGCCTCTTTCCTTTGGATAATTAGCCTGGAAGAATTTAAGTTTAGAGCTGTTGCTGAATATCTTCTCTGTACACAAGGAGGGATCCTGTCTATAACGGAAAGAATGAAGCCACGAGAGAGGAAAGTAGAGCCCAGAGATGGAAAAAGACAGGTTACTATGGCATCATCTTAGCATCTGGAGCCAGCTATGCTGAAGCCCGCATAGCCCCTGAACCAGTCCACTATTTGAACGAATAATTGCTTGTGTGTGTTTGAGAGGGGGAGGGCTCTGTTCCATCCAATCCAAAAGAAAAAGAAAAATCTGATAGGAGCCGCCCAATGCTGTGTTTAGTACTGAAAGAAAATGGACTTTTCTCCCTACCTTTAACTTCAGCTCTTAATCAACATAGGAACTGCAAAATAGTCTCAGCACATGAAGATGGTTTCAGCATATTTTTGCTTTATCTCTATACAGGTACCATACATCAAAATCTCAGCAGTTAAAACAGAAAGATTCTCAGATTTGTCACCTAAAAATGTGAAGTGGCTGTCCCGGTGTCATTAAATTGTGGTATAATTAAAGTGCCGTGGTGTCCAAGTCTTCCCCTTTCTTTCATTATCTTTTGGCGAAATGAATTTTAAAATTTAAAATCCTACAAGTGAATTATAAAATCAATGTATTGGGTAGTGACCAACATCTTAAAATAAGTGAAATTGAATCAATGACATCAAACTACACCACATATAATAAGGGTAATATTTTGTGAAGTTTATATATGAAAATATATCCATGTGTTCATAAATATCAATGTAGTAAGTCTGACATGAGCTCTGTGGTTCTTTTGGAAGGAATTTGAAAGCCTCTTCAGTGCATATTTGGATTTCTTTTGTGAGGATATTTTCATCTGAAAGGTAAAAAATAAATCATATTTTTCATAAAAGGAAAGGGTCACCCGTCATTCTAGTCACGCTAGCCCATTCTGGATGGCACAGAGCCTCACTTATGAACACATTTCCCTACTTGTCTTCCACATCACTGAGTGTCTAGTAAGGAGCATTCTTTTGGAATGCTTTTGGAATTTTTTGGGGGGATGAAAGTGCTGCATAAAATCAAGTCAGTCTGTTTATGGATGTAATTCCCTGTGCCCAGAGATCGGGGCGAGCACTGCAGTCTGTATCACACTGCATCTGATTCTCATTAACCACCGGCGACTTTCCCCTCGGATCCGGCTCCTCTGCCCTTTCTGAATTACTGTGCACATGGCTGACTTCCGCAGATCGCAGGGCTCCGCTCATCTGCAGAGTCTGCTGCTCTATTATAACCCACACTACAACTTGAGTGGCCCAATATCAAGAGTGTTTTAGACATAAAAATTCTATCTAATGATTAAAGAAACTCCCTAAGCTAAGTGCTGCTAACTTTACTGAGTTTATTACCAAAGGCTGTGGAGAAGCGGGAGATTTGATTTCTCAGCCTTAGAGAAAAAAAACTGGACAATATATATTTATTACAAAAACTTCAATAGCAAGCAGGGCCAATCTCGATTCCTTTTTAGTACCAAAAGATCATTGTTGACTTTTTCTTAACCCAATAAATATTTATGTCATGCTCACTATGTGTCAGACATGTTCTCAATATTTAAGAATTATTAACTCATGCAATCTTATTAACAGCATTCAATCAGAGTGGGCTAAATTGTGCTACAGTACAAACAATTCCAAAATTTCAGTCTTTAAAACTATTTCTTCTGTGGGTCAATGTGTGTGATTCCGGGGGAGGCACGGGTGCCTCCTCATGTTATCCACTCAGGTACCCTGATTGCACTTGGCAAATAGCAGGTCACTGTGCCAGAGGAAGAGAGAGCAGCAAATTGTGCATTAGTTCTTAAAGACATCTGCCTAGAAGTGACACATTCCTTCTGTTCACTTTTCATTGGCTAAAGCAAGTCATAGGCTTCATCTAAATGTGAAAGGACAAGGAAGTGCTATTCTACCATGGAAGGAAGAGAAGCAGACACACTTTAGTGAACAGTACAAATGACTACAACCATTCTATGAAGGATGTGCTTTTACTATTTCTATTTTTTATAGAAGAGAAAACGGAAACACAGAGTTTATATAACTTGCCCTAGGTCACAAAACTAGTAAATGGAATAGGATTACAAGGTTTAGCAAATAAAAATTCAGAACACCCAGTTAAATTTGAATTTCACACAAACAACTAATAATTTTTTGTGTTAAATATATCCCATATGAAGATTGAGGACATATTTTTGCTAAAAAATTTTTTGTGGTTCGTATGAAATTTAAATTTAACTGGGCATCCTGTACTTTATCTGGCAACTCTAAAATGAAGCTATCATGATTTGAGCTCAAGTATTCTGCTTCCAGAAATGAATATTCTATTTAGTACCATTCTTTTGCTCCCCTGACTTTCTGTTGTTTCTCCGTTAATGTTGATTTAATAGTTGTTCCTTAACCATATGAATAAGGCTGAAAGCAAATTTGAATACTTCTCTATCAAAGAAAGAACAACATTCTGGAAATGTTTTCTCACTAATAGTTTCCTGTAGGGTCCTAGGAGCTGGGGGTGGATGGGGACAGGAGATGGTGGGAGTGGGGTGATGGGGGATGTAGGAGAATGGGAGGGAATGAGAATCTTTGCTATAGAAATGAATCCGTGTACTTCCAAATGCATCTAGTGCTCTGAGACCTAATGTGCGTAGCTAAAGGAAAAGGAAATGTGAAACAATTAATCAAAATATCAGTTAATCCCCAAAACTTTCCTCTGTGACTTTGAAATGTGGCATATTTGCCTAAGTATGAAGCACTTAGGGTGATAATAAAATTAGTTTGCATTCTCTGACCACAAAAGTTGAGGACACAGGCTTGAAGAGTTGGACTCACACCAGGGATAGACAGTGGGTGTGTGATTATGCATGCGGGTGGGTATGAGCTTGAGAGGAGGAGTATGAAGCTAGCCTAAGACTCTGAATCTTTCAGATACTTTCCCCCAGGAGGATAGTTGATACACAAATAATTAAGTGTTGACAATATAATAGCCGATATATGATTAACATTTAATAAATACTAATTAATTGCCTGACACAGAGCCTGGCAGATAATGGGAATTAAGTATTTGTTGAATCAATGAATGATTGATACCCAATATGATAAATGCCTTTATTTATCCCATTTTACAAAGGAAGAACTAGAAGTTTAGAGGGGTTAAGTGACCCTGAATTGAAGTCAGGCTCCTGAAGAACTTTTGGTCTAGGCAAAAACTTTAGTTCACCAAAAGGATGACTATGCAGAGTTTCCTATTATTGATCACTTTAATCTGACTTGGCCTTCTCAAGCCTTGCAGCAAGCAGCTGAACCTGGTGACTCATCGTCCCTGTTAGAAATAATGACGAACAATTAGGAAGAGTTGATTAGCATGCCTGAGCCCTTGGATAAAAAGATAACCAAGTACAAATATTTTTTTCCTTTTTTTATTTTAATTTTATCTGTATGAGAAGATGGATGTTAGCTAAACTTGTGTTAATCATTTTACCATATATGCAAACCAAACCATCATGCTGTATGTCTTAGCCTTGTACAGTGATGTATGTCAATTATTTCTCAATAAAACTGGGTGGGGAAGAAAGCTGTGAAAAATCAAAATTAAGTTAATAACTTTGAAAAATTAGAAATTTGCCAACAAAGCTAAGGTGAAAAGCATGAAAGACTTAGTAATAAGGTTGAAAAATAGATTAGTCTTACAACCAGAAAGGAAAGTTCCATGGGAAATATGTACTTGTGTGAATATTACCCCCAAAATGAAAAATATAACATTCTGAAGTGATGGTATACCAACAAGGCTGGTTCCCAGGCCGGTGCATTATTCTTTGTATTTAAATAGGTTATCTGTTTAGATATCAGGGGTGCCATTGATCTGATTTACTTATTTGGCATGCTGCAAGTTGGATAACCATTAAATATGTTTTCAATTATGCAAATAGATTTTTTGTTTATCATTTTATCTGTAGTGACTAATATAAAAATCACTGTTCATTTTAGTTGTCTTTCTTTCACTGTTTTCCCCTACATCAAAAAAAATTCATTTAAGCACTCTTTTATGCATTTCTTCACTGGCATTTGGTGTATGATATACACTCATATTGGATTAATAAAAGATTAACTAATAATGAAAACAAAAGATAACCAAGTACAAAAGATTAACATTTCCTTGCTGCTAAGTGCACTTAGTTTCACATCTTAATCTCCTGCAAAAAGAGACAAAATCCTTCTCTAGGCAAGGTTTTAAAGCAAAGTATTTCTTGTGGTTTGATGATCCCACCACTGAACTATCTTTCTTTAAATTGCCAGCAAAGACACAACCTGAGTGTTCTTTGTTCTAGAAATAAATGCTGTATGCAAAAGCTCTGTGGTGCTTTGTTTTAATCTTGTTAGCTTGCTTGTAGTTCAAAGAAACTACCGGACTCAGTGAGGCCTAGGCTAATTTCGGATCTGAACAATGAAGATCCCTCTGTATCCATATTGTGCGTCTTGGTGCAGGGACCAGAGAAAAGGAAAGTTACTGCAAATATGAAGAAATTGTTCTTTTTCAGAAAGCCACTCAACACCAATGTGTTTCTTGACTATTTAATATGTTTTGGCTAGGTACTAAGGGTATATGAATAAGTTGGGCATATACACCTCAAAGTTTTAATAGTGTAACAAAAAAGAACATTCAACATTAATTTCTATTGATAATACTAACTTTTACTTAGTCATTACTATATCTCATCCTATCCTGTGTTCTTTATCATGATCTTAATTTTTAACCCTCAAAACAGCCTTATGGAATATCCTAATACTGTTGATGGATACACAGCTTGGTAAAGCCACTTTGGAAAACTGTTGGGAAGTATCTCCCAAATATACCTATCGTACGAACCAGAAATTCCACTCCTTAATGTGTACCTAACAGAGATGTGTACATGTGCTTACCAAAAGACATGTTCTAGAATGTTCATGGCAGCACTGTTAGTGATAGCCCCCAAATAGGAACTATCCAAATGCCCATCAATTTTTATATGGGTAAATAAATGGTGGCATATTTATACTTGCAGCAATACAAATGAACCATCTGCAATTACATACAGAAGAATGAGTGTGTTTCACAACCATAATGTTGAACCAAAGAAGCCGGGCACAAGAGGCAAACTGTAGAATTCCATTTTTGTAACTTTCAAAAAAAAAAAAAAATAGGTAAAACTCCTGTTTTAAAATCAGATAGTGGTTACCCTTAGAGGATGATGTAGTGGGCAGAATCTTAAGGTGGCCACATACTCTTTGCCAGCAGGGTTACTCTCTTATATAATCCCTGCCCCTTGAACAAGGAGGGGCCTGTGATTTGATGGGACATTACTCCTCCAGTTGAGATCACTAATTGCCTAGGAGATTGTCCTGGGTGGACTCGACCTAATCAGGAGAGTTCTTAAAAGTGCATTTAAAGGTCAGGGACAGAAGTCAGAGATACCGGCTACTTTTGGCCTGGACAAAAGCGACAGGGTGAAATGCATCTAGAGGTCATGTGGCAAGAAATGTGGGCAGCTTGTAGTACTCAGTCAACATCTAGCAAAAAAAAAAAAAAAAAAAGTGGGGACTTCAATTATACAGCCATAAGGAATTAAATTCTACCAACAACCTGAATGAGCTCAAGCCTCAGATGAGAACTAAGTCTTGGCTAACACCTTGATTGTCACCTTGTGAGACGTGAGCAGAAGATCGAGTTATGCCATGCCCAGAATCCCGTCCTCTAAAAACCGAGATAATAAATTCGTATTGTTTGAAGTCACTAAGCTTGTCTGTTACGGAGTAATAGAAAACTAATATAGATGGTAGAGACTGGAAAGGAACTACTGAAGCACTGAGAATATTCTGTTTCCTCATCTAGGTAATGGTTACATGACTATATTTTTAATTTGTAAAGATTCAGGTGATTTGCACTTAGGCTGTGTGCACTTTATGTATAGGATACTTGATACAAAATATCAATAAATATTACAAAGTATTCATAAAATGATGAAACGATCCTATGAAGTAGGTCGAATAGTATGGTCTCTGCAGTTGAGGAAAAAGACATGCAAACCCAGGGCCACTTGATTACACTGTGCCACGGTGTCTACACTGCAGCCTGTTCTTCTCATTGATGGTCAGGCAATAAAAATATCCCTTTGGTAATGGTATTGCAGAAAAAGAAAAAGAAAAAAAAGGAGTACCTCTTTAGAATGAATCAGACCTTTGAGATGTCATTTTGATTATTCAGAGAAGCTTGATAATAATTCAAGTCATTCTTTAGTGGTGCAGTAAGCAAGCTCCAGTAAGTGTGGCCTTTTATTATTCTCTCACTGCCACTCCTTCTTCCAGGGACCAGCCCAAATTATAGCTACTGACGATTCTGACTTTTGACCCCTCTTATCAACAACAATAGAGACTAAGAGAGAATAAAAGTAGAGACAAGGGTGAGAAGTAAGGGTTCACCCAAGGCGTGTTTGTTCAGGGAAAAGGAGGTGCCCTTAGACAGCAGCTCCTCTAAACAAACAAACAGCCAACAACAGTCTCTGAACAATTACCGGTATAATTGACAACCATATGAATAGAATCAAACAACTTTAGAAATTAAAAACTCTGCTTAAGTAAAGACTCTCCTCCAAAATTAACCACTATGAACTCTTGGACATGTTTATCTTTGGGTTGTTTTGCTTGTTTGTTTGTGTTTTATGATCTAACTACTTGTTTAAACTAGAAAAGCAAGTGGAAAGTTACTAAAAAAACAGAATTGGCCAGGCTATCATTATGCAGAATGACAGCACATGCATATCTAAAACCACACTGTCCAACAGAGTGACCATTAATGACATGTTAAATGAGATATGCCAAGATGTACACTGAGGATTTCAAAAATCTAGGGAAAAAAATATAAATATCTCAGTGGTATTATATTGATTATATGTTAAAATGATAATATTTTAAATATAGTAGGTCAAGTAAAATGCTACTAGAAAAAAATTTTATCTGTGCCTCATATTTTCATTGGATAGGTTAATCTAGCATATTGCAGGTTCTCACAAAAGACACCTAAAAAGGAAAAAACTGGGGATTTAATTCTATGGCATTATTATTTGTTTCTTAATAATCTTTTTTTCTGATTTTACGTGTATTATAATGTAGTCAAATGTCAGAAATATAGGAAAGAATAAATTGAAAAGCAAAAGCTCTTCTATAATCCGAATCATCACTCCTGTTAACATTATGACTTATACCCTTGCAAATGATATACGTACATACTGTATATAGTCATTTCTATAAACATTTTCCACTAATCTATTATGGACTTCATAATAATTTATAGGTGGATATTTCACTAGATGAATGTACTAAGATTAATGTTCTGTATGATACATTTTTCATGGAAAAAAATTAGAGCTTCACTTACCAGAATTCCAATAGTACTTTTATCATTAATTCACAGCAATTTTAGAGTGTTAATGCTTTAAGGAATGCCTGGAAATTAGTAGATGCTCAATTGCTATAGTTAATTGAATTGGAGGAAACATTCAATACCATCTACCTAACTTTTATTCTAGTAGGATTAGCAATAATTTATTAGAAATATTTTTAAAAAATCATTCTGTATTCAGGAAACTTGCTTCAGTCTAAAATATATATCTTTGAAAATTAAGCCCCATAGATTAACATTCTATACTATACAGTTCTTCATTAGATTAAAAAGTGTGTGTAGGGGGCCAATATCACTTACTAAAGCACAATGAAAATGTTCTTGACAGGGCTTGACTACTTTCTCCTGGTGTTTTGGGTGCTCAGAACCTGACTTACATGGAAAAGCCTTAAGGTGAGAGGCCTTCCCTCTTGGCAAAGCATTACAGAGTGGGCTGTGAGCCAAGACTGTGGATGCCCTACTGGCATTTGTAAACTTGTTTGAATCTCTTTAAAGAACCCCACTCTGAAGAATAATGTAGCCAATGTGGCAATATGGGCTATACCACCAGAGCGGACCAGAAGAAGATACATAAGCTGTTGGTGAAAGAAGGCATTAAGTAAGGAAAGAGAGCACTGTCAGAAGTCCCTAGTTTTGGGATGGTTAGGGAGGCAGTGAGTCTCTAAAGAACATAAAACTGCCCCCCAAAAGGAAGGGGCAATATATGAGATTTAATGTCATCAGTTCAGTAAGACCATATTGTCACCTTTTATAAGCTTTCCTCCCTGTCCCTGCCCTAACTCTATGGGTCTAGAAGTAGCCAAGAGTGGTTAAAATCGGAGGCACAACAAGAAGAGAAACAACAAATCATTACACTTTCTCATCCTGGGTTAGTTATGAGCTATTGGAAAGAAAAGTTGGACTTGGATGAGAAACTACAGTTTAGATGTTAAAATTGCATTAGACATTTCAATACCTGAAAATGAGATTGTTAATATGTAAATGTTCCTGAACAAGCCATGGAATCTGCCCTAGATATTGACCCTGGGTCGGGGAGAAAAACACAGTAAAGATTTGAAGCCAGCAAAGGGGGAAACGAATTTTCTTCCTCCTGTATCTTATCAAGTTCAATTCATTTAACTAGCCAGTTTCTCTCATAAGTCTTCATTATTGTGTAAACTGTATCTCAGTTTTTAACAATCTGAGGTTACCTGATTGACATGATTATTGTATGTGACTTATTATTTTGGGATCTAGTGAAGATGGTTCACTTTTGACTAAGCAGAGGACTGGTCCATGGATCAGCAGTATTTGTGTCACCTAGGAGCTGTTAGAAATGCAGAATTGCAAGCTCCATCCCAGACATACATAATATGAATCTATAATTTAACAAGAGTCCCAGTTTGAGTTATATGCACATAACAGTTTGAGAAGCATTGGTTAGAGAACTCAGTATGTTTTGGATTATCTGCTAGATAGAGAATTAATCATTTTGATTTCATGGTTGTGGGATACTGATTTAGAAGGGGCTTAGGATTATAAAACCTGGGTCCTAGCTATGTTACCCTGGGCAAATAATTTCCGGGACTCTCCTGCTCTGTTATAGTTGTTTAATTAGATGAAGTGTAAAGTCCCATCTAGCTCTGATATGCTATAATTCTAAGAAATTTTGCTGAAGCAAAAGATTTTCAAAACTCAGTTGACATTTAATAAACACTGTAGTAAATTGATTAAAGAGCCACTGCAGTTTAACCACATCATTGTGTCATTGTGATGGTGAGTATTGTTCATGAATCCAAGCTCATCACACAGTCCTTTGTGTTAGCCCAAATAAAAAGTAATTTTCTGTTTAATAACAATTATCCCTTTTTCATTGAGGAAGCATATTTGATAGGAGAAGATCATTGCTAAAACAGAATGGTATTTAGAGCTACCAGGAGCTTCTAAATCGTTTGTATTGGAATGATTAGTAAATTTTTCATTTGAAAAACAGTTAATTGGTATCATTTTGGTGTATAAAGATTTTTTTTTAAGAAAAGAGAGCTCTGTTTAAAAAAAAAAAGATAAAAGATAAAAGAAAACCACACATACGTAACAAATGCATCCTTGACCATCAGAACGCAAATCATATGGTCGTGTAGATATACTTCAGGTGCATCTCTGACTCACTGTGTGACCGTGGCAAAATTTCTTTCCCCTCTCTGATTTAGTTCTGTTATCCTAAAAGGGATCTGATTGAACTATTCCATTCTGCAAATTAATTGCTGCTTTTTAATGGCGGTTACCTGAAATTTCGTGCTGAGAATTACCGCAGGACCTCAAGCAAAGCTCAGTGGGAAAAAGCTGCTCAATTAGTAATGTCTGCTGTAGGCAAGGAAACAGGGAATAATAAAGTAAGTTCCATTTGTTTGCCAATTCCTGGGCTAGAGGCTCTCTGAGGACATTAACTATTTTAAGTATTTCCTCCTGAAAATATTTATAAAAGGGTCTTATAGAATGAAATGAAAGAGAAATAGACTGATTACTGGGCTTCCTATTGCTTTTTTGGAGTCTTTAAAAGCTTGAAATATATGTGTTTTTCTGTTCTTGATAGCAGCATGCAGGACAAGCTCTGAGGAAGAAAAATATGCATTGGGTTTGAAAAAAAATCAGTAGGAGGTATCTGATTGGTTGAAAGTGCTTTATGAAAGAGTCCTTTGTTTTGTTAGAACATAGATTGTTGTTCTACATGGGGCCCTTTATATAAAACAAATGCCCAATCTATAAATCAAGCCCCCTTCAGCAAGGAAGATGGCATTTTTGTATAAAGCATAGTGGATCCAAAAAGTAAACACGTGGATGAACAAGTTTTATTAGCTTCTTGGCATAGAAGTCATTTTATCAGTCATCTGATTGGAGTGACCTTTCCCCTATTCTTTCTAGGGGATTGGTCAGGAGGAAAGAGTAGAACCTTCTGTGGAGAAACATGTTCTTTGACCTGTCAAGTCTCTCCTTGGGTTTAACACAACTGGACCTCTTTCCCAGCCTGTTAAGAGAACACTACTAGAATTTGGGTTTCTGTTTTGAATGTAAATCCCCCAAAGGAGGCTGGATTAAAGAATCCCATAAAATTCAGAGAAGGAATTCATTTATAGTTTTCTGTTTTCCCTTTTAGGTCATTGAGCTCTTACTTCAGCAGTCTACTTTTTAGTTCCCATCTTGAAAATGAAAATTTTGTTGTTTTCATGTCATTCCTTGATTCTTTGATAGTTTTTGATAGTCAGCTAATGATCATACTTTTTATACTTGAAAGCAGTAAGCTCATTTATTTATTCATTGGTTCAGTAAAAAATACACATTTAACTCCCTGATTGAGAGTAAGAAACATGGCTGGCCACCTGGGTTACAGTGTTGCATAAGATGTACCCTGTCTTCAAGGTCTGCAACCTAGCCTGGGGCCATAAATCTATTCAAAATGACAAAGAATTCAAATATGGCTGCTACCTAATTTTGGAAGTTATTTACTTTAGAAGATGCTAATTATTTTCTTTATTTTGATTGTATTATTTGAGTTGGTCATATATTTACATTCTTCAAAAATAAAAATAAAATCAAGGGCTTTTATTCTAACTCTTGACCCCACCTACCCAATTTCCCACCTTCCGCCTCTTATACATAACCACTCTTATTAAGTTTTTGTATAGGCTTCTGGTGTTGCTTTTTGTGTGGATATAACAAATAGAAATATCTTATTTTCCCCTTTTTTACATAGAAATTAGAACACTGTATGGATTGTTTGCATCCTGCCTTTTTTGCTTACTAGTTTTCCTGAGATGTTTTCACAGGGTTCGGAGACATTCTCTTTTTCACAGTTGTGTGATATTGTGTAGCAGTGCCTTGATTTATTCATCTGCTCCTCTCTAGATGGACACTTGGGCACTTCCAGCCTCTACCTCACACATGCACACAACTCTGAAATTAATAATGGGGTTTATCTATCACTTTACTTCATGCTGGTTTAAGTATAACTGTAAAAAATTCTCAGGACTGATATTGCTGAGCAAAAAATAGATGCATTTTTTATTTTGATAGGATTTACCAATGAGCTCCCCAAAGGGTTGTACCATTTTGCATTCTTGCCAGCAAATGCAGGGAATTGTCTAATTTTTCTATGTATTACAAAACATGTTGTAGGATTTTTTAGGTGGATTTTTGCCAACTCAATAGGTGAAAAATGATATCTTTGTATAGTTTTGACTTGCATTTTTCTTATAATAAGTGAGGGAAAACTTCTTTTCATATAGATAAGAGACATTTATATTTATTTTTCTGTAACCTGTCAATATTTCTTGCTCACACTTCTATTGCTTTGTTGATTTTTTTTCACAATTTCTAGGTGGAAACTTTAATCTTATTTTTGAACTTTTATTTTAAGGGTCTGAGCTTAAGTCTTCTTTATAGGTAGACTCATTTAATCCTTACAGCAAGCCTGGGAGTTGGCTATTTAAAAATGCCACCCCATTTTAAAAAATGAGAAAACTGAGGTTCAGAGAAGTTAAAGAACTGACTGACTGTAGGCCACACAGCCAGTAAGATGTAAAACTGATGTTCAGATCCAAGTTTGTCTTACTCCTAAAGTCTTTCCTCTTAACCACCCAATATTACCACTTTTTCTTAGATAGAGACCAGAGTTAACTAATTCAAACTGGCTTTCATTTCCCAGGGACACAAGATGACAGAGAAGGGTTTTGCTGAGATCATGCTGGGTGGCATGTAGAAGCCCAGCTGAGATTAGAAACGCCCCACGCATAATCCGCCAAGTGACTAATCCACAGAGAGATTGATTATATCCACCACCGCTGCTGCCCCCACCTCCCCAGCAAAGCCTCACCACAATGCAACTGAAACCCAGAGGAAACAGACATGACAAGCAGTTGAAATTACACAGGAAAAGGATTACACCAACTCGGGCATTAAAGAGTGTGTGTGGCCACTGTGGAACAACACAGAAAGCAAATTTTACCCAAGAGTGGCTTTCCATTAGGATCCCAGAAAGAAATTTAAATATTGCAGCTCCTGCTGCCTCTGCTGTCTTAAAGGAGGCTTCAGGGAAATCTTATAGGTGGTTCTGAAGTTCCTCACCTAGTTCTTTCTCAAACAGCTTAGGCCAGCACCAGGAGCTCAGGAGTTCTCGGGAACGATGATTTCCCCTCCCGGCTGTCCATTCTGTTCAAAGTTGCTTATGCTGTGGATGAAAAATAGTGCTGGCCCCAAAAGAGAGAAAACTGTGGTTCATTTATGGCATTTGACAAATCTGCAAGTTTCGATGCAAGTGCTTTACCAAATGATTAAAACCCTGGGTTCTCCCCTTCGAGAATAAGTGTGTGAGAACATTACATTACTCACTGAATAATGTAATCACTGCAGCTTCCTGCCACTACAAAAATATAGCCAAGATGCCCATTTTCACTCTATTTACCAACTGCATTCTAAAAGCCGTCTTCCTTATGGCAAGTTTTCCTCCATTTTCTTTCATTTTAGTTTATTGTGACTTAATAAAGTATGAATCTAGTGGATTTAAACTTAATTAAATCTATGATCATATTTTTAAACAAGGAAGGAGTGTTCAAGGGTGTGTACTATTAAGATTCAGATAAGTGTCTCCTGGTATACTGTGACCACTCATACACAGGCGGGCAGTCCAAACGGGTTTGGTTTTGCTGAGCATTTAAAATTTTCATTAGGATAGAGGTTCAGCATTTCCCCTAAACATATATGTTCAGAAGTGAAAAAAATCCTAGAAAGGATTGTTGTTCCCAGTGCTTCATCTTTATGTCATAGGAGAGCTGATGTAGCATAACCAGGAAGATTTCTGACCTGTAACCTCACCACAGAGCAGAGGTTGGCAGGCTTTTCTGTAAAGGATGTTAAGGGTGGAAAATCTTCCAGTAAACCAGCATTAAGGATTTACTTCTGATTCTGTTAACCAGGGCGTGGTTCTAGGCTTTATAAACTGCCTCTTTTGGGAGCTGATCTCCTCTGACCCTGCATGGTAGAGAGTCAGTCGCCGGCTGGCTAATAAAGGCTCACAATTCATCTCAATTGGCTCTGTGGGTCTTAGATTTGATTGCACCACATAACATTTGGAGGCCCCAGCGAGATTTCTCCAAAGGGGGATATCTCCTAAGACCCACAACCCCGGCCATCTTGGGCGAGGACCTGCCCTGTCTAGGGGACAGCTGCTGAGAGATGTTCCTCAGCCCCGGACACCAGGCAGACTCTCCCAGGAGGGCAGGCGGACAAAAGGTACAATTCTGTAACAATTGGGCACGAGCCATCTGGAGCAGCTTCACCGGTGAGTCAGACTGCACTACAGGTATCCAGGTTTCTGGGTATCTGTCGAGGAACTAGTGGAAGGCTGGACGCAGCAATACTTCCCTAGTTCGGTCAAGGCCTGAGACGTCAGACTTGTCTTAAGGTTTTTGGGTGCCCTAGCGTTTTGTGTTGCCTATAGTTTGTCTTGTGTCTGTCTGTTCGAACTGGTTTACCTTAGTCTGTTACTGTTTTGTGTTCTGTATTGTGTCTGTCTGTCTGGACTGGTTCTTGTTTGTCTATATTGTGTCTGTCTGTCTGGACTGGTCACCAGACTGGTCGAATATACAGTTCTGTATTGTGTCTGTCCGTCCGGACTGGTTTACCTTAGTCTGTTACTGTTTTGTGTTCTGTATTGTGATTGTCTGTCCGGACTGGTCAAAATGTACTGTTACCCTCTTACTGCCTTGGTTTTCATAAGCTTACTCCATATATCAATGTGTGGTATTTTAATTATTTCCTTAGATCTGGCCTCTATGGCCCCGTCTGATTGGACACTAGGTCAGAGGCTGATCCTAGCCCTGGCTTATTTGGCTTTTGTGGGGATCTCGCCTGTTTTTATTAACATGAGTCAAGCTTCTTCCTCGAATCATCCTACCCCACTTCAGTGCCTCCTTAACCATTTAAAGGATTTCAGGAGACAAGCCCACGCCTATGGAGCCAGTGTCACTCCCTTTGATCTTCAGAGGTTCTGCTAGTTAGATTGGCCCACATTTGGAACAGGGTGGCCATCAGAGGTGTCACTCGACCTGCAAACAGCCTTTCAGCTGACCTGGGACAATTGTCAGCTTCTCCTCCAGGTCCTGTTTACCTCAGAGGAGCAGGAACGGATCCTGAGGTAGGCTGCAAAAGCGATATTAGAGCCCAACAGACAGTTCCAATATGTCTGACCTGTGTCCAACATGTTCTCTCGAACACCCGTCCACCTTGACACCCCAACGCCGACCAAGGAAAGGAGGCTCTCCAACGGTATCGCCAGCTTTTGCTCCAGGGCCTCCGGTCTGCCACCCGACAACCCACTAACTTATCTAAGGTAAGCGAGGTCATCCAAACTAAAGATGAGTCACCGGCGGCACTCCTGGAACAACTCTTAGAGTCATACCGGTTTTATACCCCTATTGACCCAGAGGACCCTAATAATAGGAGGGCTGTGAATTTAACCTTTGTAAGTTAGTCATCCCCAGATATTAGAAAGAAACTGCAGAAGATGGAAAGGTTTGAAGGAAAGAACCTGTCTGAGCTGGTCGAGATAGCCTAATGAGTATCCAACAATAGAGATGAGGTAGATATAGCACATATTAAGAAGATGGCCCAGATCCTGCTTGCAACCATGCAAGGAGCCCAGCCAAAGTGACTGCCAAGAAAAGGCAGAGGCTGAAAACAGGCACCCAGGGCAAACAACGGACCCAGGAGAGTCAGGTTAGAGAAGGACCAATGCGCATATTACAAGAAAAAGGGACATTGGAAGAATGAGTGTTCTGAAAAAGGACGAGACCCCCAAAAGAAGTGCCCCCTCATCCTCTTTGAGGACGCAGAATGAGGAGTTCCTAAAAACTGCCGCACTCAACCCAGCTACCCTATGGCCTGACGATGACTCTCACCAACCCCTGCATGACTGCCTTGAGGTCCTAGAGAACGTCACCTGCACCAGACGGGACCTGACAGATAGCCCTTGGCCTAATCCAGACGCTACTCTATTTACGGATGGGAGTAGCTTCGTCTCAGAAGGAGTCAGGTATGCTGGGGCTGCAGTGTTTACCACTGAGACTGTCATCTGGGCACAAGCCCTAAGCCATGGCACTTTAGCTCAGAGGGCTGAACTAGTGGCAGTGACTCGAGCTCTGCGGTGGGGTAAGAACAAGACTGTTAACATCTACATGGACAGCAGGTATGTCTTTGTCACTGCCCATATACATGGGGAGTTATATAAGGAAAGGGGGCTACTGACCTCAGGGGGAAAAGAAATTAAGAATAAGGAGGAAATACTAGCCCTTCCTGAGGCAATTTGGCTGCCAAAGAAAGTGGCAATCATCCATTGCCCAGGGCACCAGAACTCGAGCTCTGAGGTAGCACAGGGCAACTCTTTCACTGAACAGACAGCAAAGGAGGCTGCCCGAAAACCAGTGGGGCCAATTGACATTCTGCCAACCCTACCACCCAGAGTGCTAACAGACACCGCTACCTACACTCCAGGGGAAGTTGAACTATGCAGCAAGCTGGGAGGCAAAGAAGAATCTGCTGGGTGGGTTAGGCTCCCGGACGGCCGCATTGTAGTACCTGAGGCCTTGAGCCGAGACCTTATAACCCAGGTTTACCAGAGCACTCACTTGGGAGGAACCAAGTTAACTGAACTGTTAAAAAGAGACTATTACATTTCGGGGCTGCAACGAATGGCCAAGCAGGTATCAGCCCGGTGCCACATCTGCACACAAGTGAATCCAGAGCCCTTCAAGGAAATGCAACAAGGGATGAGACTTCGTGGACAAGCACCAGGGGAACATTGGGAGTTGGATTTCACTGAGGTCAGCCCAGAAAACTTCAGATTCAAGTACTTGCTTGTGTTCATTGACACTTTTTCAGGATGGACTGAAGCCCCCACCAAGCAGGAAACTGCTCAGGTAGTAGCAAAGAAATTAGTCTCAGAAATAGTGCCTCGATTTGGCCTGCCCATAACACTGGGGTCCGACAACAGCCCGGCGTTCATCGCCCAGACCAGCCAATCCCTAGCAAAGACGTTAGGGATCAATTGGAAATTGCATTGCATTTATAGGCCTCAGAGTTCAGGACAGGTAGAAAGGATGAATAGGACCTTGAAAGAAACCTTAACTAAGTTAAAGCTGGAAAATGGCGAAAACTGGGTGAGTCTCCTCCCCTTTGCCCTTTTAAGGGCACGGTGCATACCCTATTGTAAGGGCTTCACGCCTTGGGAAATAATGTTTGGAAGACCCTCACCTCTCCTCCCCAACTTAAGGGAATAAAAGCTAACTGAAGTTCATAATTTTTCACTGCTTAAATCTTTGCAAGCTCTCTCTCTCACACAACAGGAGACCCACCAACTGGTCTCTGCTACCAGAACAGCTTCTCAGCATCCAGTCCAGCCACACAACCACACTCCAGGCGATTGGATCTGGGTGAGAAAGGTACAGCCTGCTTCTCTTGAGCCCTGCTGGGACGGGCCTTTTCCTGTCATCCTCACAACACCCACTGCAGTCAAGGTAGCTGGGCGCCGTCATTGGATTCACTGTACCAGAATCAAGGCTGCGCATCCACCACCGACATCAGAGCAATGGACCCTGCATCAGACAGAGGACCCACTAAAAATAAGACTATCAAGGGTCCAGTCTGGACCATCTTAATTCTCTCTATCCTAAAGTAAGGAGGTCTTTGTATGGCTTTAGGTGAGGCCTGACAGAGTAGGAGAGGATTAGACCTACTGTTAACCATGTATGTCAAAAAAGGGTGCAGGTAGTGAAATTCACAGTTCTCAGAGCTCACTGCCCACTGCTCCAGGTTGACAAATCAATGATTCGAATTCCCCTAGAAAACCAGTGGAAAATGTTATGGGTGGAAAATTTTCCAGTAAACCAGCATTAAGGATTTACTTCTGATTCTGTTAACCAGGGTGTGGTAATCTGTTTACGTGTTAACCAAGGTGTGGTTCTAGGCTTTATAAACTGCCTCTTTTGGGAGCTGATCTCCTCCGACCCTGCGTGGTAGAGTCAGTCGCCGGCTGGCTAATAAAGGCTCACAATTCATCTTAATTGGCTCTGTGGGTCTTAGATTTGATCGCACCACAACAAGGGCTCAATAATAAATAATGAAGTCTTTCAAGGTCTCTGTCACAACTGCTTACCTCTACTATTGCGGAGCAAAAGTAGCCACATAAATGAATGGGAGTGGCTTTGCGCCAAAAAAACTTTATATATATATATATATATATAAAAATAAACAGGTAATGGGCAGGATTTTGTCATAGAACAAAGCATAAATGCTTTCTTCTCTAGTTAGGGAATCCTGCTCTGGGTGGTGCCCTCAAGTTATAAAGATTTTCAAATACGATTGCCTTCAGCCACAAAAGTAGAAGTAGATACCATCAAGAGGACCATGAATCTGCATCTTCCATCAATTCTTGATTTTCATCATTCTTCTTTCTCTTGTCTTCTTTTATTCATAAGTCATTTATTTAATACTTTATCACATGCATGTGCCTCTTATCTTTTCAGTTCACTTACTCTACTTTTCCTGCTGACCCTAGAGAGAGTATAGGAGAGGAAATAGTAATTTAGGCTCAAGGTTTTCTCACTCCGGAAATAAATCTTGTCTCCAGTCACTTTTTAAAGAAGGATTTAACTACTTGGATTATGTTCATTTATTTTTTGAATGAGGCATGAGGGAGATAATTCATAAAGTTACTATGATGTTTTGAAGCTTCACAAATTAGTAAAAAATATGCAAAAATAATTCGAAATTGTTACTAGTTTGTAATCTTTTGCATTCTCTCTGCTTTTATGAATAAAATTCTGAATTTTTTCCAGACTTCCATATTTGATAAGGTTGAACACAGAAATGTCCTCTGAAGAGAATTAGTCATTGCTTTCGGTAATATTAAGCTTGGGAGTGAGTGGCAAAACCCCAAAACAGTGGCTGAGGTAAGAAAAGCTAGTTGCAGCATGGTGCCCAGGATCCAGGCTCCTTCTACCTTCTGTCTTCCAGGTCCATGTTATTGTCCAACATGGCTGCTCTGGCTCTGTAGGCATTTAAGCAATCAGAAAGGTCGGGGCAGAAAGGACAAGGAGCAGGAGGCTTTGCAAAATCAACCGGTGGCTCCCTCAGATATTCTGTCACATAAACATGCTTTACTTTTCTCACTAACTACAATCTTCTTGTGTCTTTGTTTACTTGTTTATTGTCTGTTTCTTCCCAATAGACTATAAGCTTCAGGAGTTGGGTTTATTTGCCACTGTTTTCCCCAAACCTGATACAATGGCTGGCCCATCGTAGACATACATCAAACATATTTACACTGAATTCCAGAGTAAAATTTTTTCACTGTGACATATTAAAAGGATCAATCTTTGTTTTCCTCAGAGTGCTGTATGCATAGTAGGTTCTCAATACAAATACCTAGGCGTGTTCTTGAATAATGAGCAGAATATCAGTCAGATTGAATTAGTGCCAGAAAATGGTGATAGTTAACAACAATTACATGCCAAAGGATATGCAAAGTGTTGTACATGCTTTACCCCTCCTATAACCCAGGGACAATAGATACAAGTAGTACTACTTATCCTTTTAGCCACTCTATCTTTTAGTTGGAGCACTTAATTCCTTTCCATTCTTGTAACCATTCTTTATTCATGTTTTTGATACATGTTTTTATTCTTAAAGAAGGATAAGAAAACAAGACCCCTACATATGCTGCCCACAAGAGACTTACTTCAGATTAAAAGACACATACAGACTAAAAGGTAGGGGATAGAAAAAAAATATTGCCTTGATGGACCTAGAGGGTATTGCACTGAATGAAATGAGTCAGATAGAGAAAGGCAAATACCTCATGATTTTACATACATGTGAAATCTAAAGAACAAAATAAATAACAACAATAAAAAGGAAATAAACTCATAAATACAGAGAATATTTTGAGGGCTCCTAGATGGAAGGCGGTTTAGCAGGGATGGCAAGAAAGGGCAAAGAGATTAGGAGGTACAAATGGATAGTTGCAGAATAGACATGGAGATGTAGAGTGTAGTATAGGGAAGATGGTTAATAATGTAATAAATATGTAAGGGAGAAGAGGGAAGAGAGGCACTAGATTTAGTTGGGTGATCACTTTGTGAGTTATGTGGATCTCTGATCACTATACTGTACAATTGAAACTGGTATATTATTGTATGCCAACTATAATTGAAAAAATAATCATTGAATTGTACAATGTAAATACAAAAAAAGTTGTTACTTCTACAAAAAAATTAGATCAAATTAAAAAATATTTATCTCATATAATAAATTGTTTTAGAAAAAAAGCAGTACTACTACTAGCAGTAGCAGGTGTCTCATTTTAATGATAAAGAAACTAGACTTCAGGAAACAATTTGCCTTATAAGGTCTTACCAATGAAAAAAACGATAAAGCCTGGGCTTCACCCAGGTGTATCGGATTTTAAGCTCTGTGGTCTTTAACATCAGATTGTATTGCCCACAGAGGAGATTGCTAAACTGTGTGGATAGATTGAGATGATTTCAGGATTCCTGGACTAATTGGAATAAGAGATGTTTGAGGTGCAGTAGACCAGTGTCTAATATGTGTGGCAAAAAGATACAAAGAAGCACTTTGTGAAGGAATTACTTAGTCATTGCCCATTGACTCTATTGTGAGTCTGTCTGAACGCATTCTATTATTTTATTATGATTGGTGAAAGGCATTCAACTTAATTTCAAGGGAAAGTTAATGAAGTAAAGTTCAAAAGTTAGCAAAAGGAGAAAATGAAATCAAGCTGATAAAAAGCTAAACTTAAAGAATTTTTCTAAACATTCAAAGGCACAATTCTTTTTAAGATCTAAGTCCCCAAACTTTTTTTTAATTAGACCTTTTTTTTTTTGATGGAGTACAGCTAAAAATCATGACCATAATTTGTGTTTAACAATTAATAACCATAAAATGACTTGGAGTTCATTTTTCAAAAATACAAGTCAAAATCTTCCTGTTTGAGGCCATGTGGAACAGCAAGAAATGTCCAGGACCTAGAAACAGGCACATCAGACTTTGAAATGTTGGCTTTGCCAGTTCTGCCTGGATAGTCGATGTCTTCTTATGTCTATGAGACTTGGTTTCCTCATCTTAAAAAAGGGGGCAGATGGGTACTAAAATCTTCTTCACTGTTTTGTCACGAAAAATCTATGAAGTAAAAACGCCAAGTATTTCACACAGTTCTACCAATTATAAGCACCCTTGAAATGCCACTGGGCTGTAAATATAACATTTGATATCTCCCCTGGGGACTTGCTGTATTCATTGATAGCACCATGATGATAAATAGTACATTTCTGGAATTTTATTAGGAGCCTAGCCCAATGCAAATCACTGAGCTCGGTCATCAGTTTTACTCAAAGTTGATTTGGTTCTTCTTTTAATACTTTTTTTTTTTTTAATTGGGGAATAAAATACCTATAGCAAAGTGCATAAATCTTAACCATAGTGCTCAGTGAAATTTAAATATGTGTATACCCACGTACCCCAAGCTAGATCAAGATAGAGAATATTTCCAGGATCTCAGGTTTCCTCACTAACTTGCTCAATCCTTGAATACATGTAAAATAGCCTTAGAATTATTAACCTATACCCCTGTTAAAACAATTCCTTAGTGTTATACAATGAAAATACTGTTTTCCAGAGTTACTTAAAAAAAAAGTTTACTCACCCCTCAACAGTTCTTCTGTTATTCAGTTGTATCTCAGGCTCGTTTGTTACTGTTTATATTCTATTGGGTTCTCCCCACATCCTGGTTGATTTTGATTATATATTTATATTTTGAGAATGCAAACATTAACATGGTTCTAAAATCCATCTTTGTGCTCAAAAGGGTCACTCCCCTCGCCACCCCATTCCCATTTCCTGTTCTTTCTGCTTCATTCTCTTTCATCTCTCGTAGGGAAGATTTTCCTTAGTTTCCATTTTACCTTTCCTGTGTTTCTTTTTGTGCAAGTTTTCGTCTATCTCCTTTTTTACATGAAAGGTGACATACTACAGATATTCTTTTGCACTTTGCTTTATTCACTGAAAACATACTCTGTAAATCACTTTTTATCAGGTCATTAAGACTTTCCTTGTCTTTTTTTTTTTTTTTTTTATCAGCAACATAGCACTCCATTGTGTGATATACCCTGGTTACTCGACCATTCTCTATATGTGGGTATGCAGGTTAGTTCCACTATTTTGCAACTACAATCAATGCTGCAATAAATAACTTGTGTGTGTGTATTTTTGTATTGTCGGAGATGTAAGTTCAGTTGATTCCTAGAAAGGGGATTGCTGGGTCAAAATGTAAATGAATATGTAGCTTTGTTAGATATTTCCAAATTCTCCTCCAGAGGGCTTACACTCATGTGTGTTTCCACCAGCAACGTTTGAGAGTACCTATTTTCCCCACAGTCTTGCTAACAGAAGGAGTTGTTAATTTTCACAAATTGACAGCTAAGAAATAGTACTTCAATGTTGTTTAATCTATGTTTCTCTAATTACCTAATTAGGAGGGAGTTTGAACATCTTTTCATAAGTTTAAGGGCCATTTGTATATGTGTGTGGTCTGTTCATGTGTCTTCCCCTTCTTTTGTTAGATTTTTATGTTTTAGTGGCATTAGTCTTCTCACATATATTGCAAATATTTTCTCCCAGTTTGTCAGTTGCCTTTTGATTTTGTTTATAGCATTTTTTGGTCATGAAATTTTAAAAATATTTATGTAGTCAAGTTTATCAACTTGCTTTTATTGTCTCTGGAATTTTGAGTCATTGTTACAAAGTCTTTTTTGACATTGGTTATTGAGGTTTGAGATGCTACATTTTCAGTTGAGTCTATTTTTAGGATTCTATTGTTATATAGGTTATTTGTTTTTTCATTTGCAAGCACTATACTGTTTTAATTATTAGGGCTATTTATCTGGTAGAACAAGACCACAATGAAGGTTTTCTTTTTCAGTGTAGATAACAACTATTCTGACTCCTACCACTGCAGATTAATTTCGGCTGTTTTTGATCTCATATAAATGGATCTATACAGTGTGTATTATTTTGTGTCGGACTTCTTTCATTTCATATTTTATCTGTGAGGTACATCCACGTAACTGGCGTTATCAATAACTTGTTTATTTTCATTGCTGTGTAGTATTCTTTTTATTCTTATGCCACAATTTCTTTATTCATCCTTCTTTTGATAGACGTATGGGTTGTTTAGGCTCATTGTAGGATCAGTGAATGTTTAGCTTTAGTAGATACTACCACTGGTGTTTCAAAGTGTTTGTAGTAATTTAGACTCCTACCAGCGATGTATGAGATTTCTAGTTGCTCCACAGCCTTGTCAGCACTAGATATTATCAGTCTTTTAAGGCACTTTAAAAGAAAAGAAAGAAGAAGAAAAACCTTGCCAACATAGATTCTTCTTCCTCTTGAGATTCAGGAGTCATTTTAAAAACAAGGAATGCCCTAAAAAGAAAAAAATGGAAACATAGTAAGCCCTATTTCCAAAATACCTAACAAGTTACTCATGGCAGCGATGAATAATTCAGTTTTATAGAAAAGTGTAAAAAGAAATGGTTATTGGCCTAGATTCAGTGTAACAGTTTGTTGCCTACTCATAAGCCATTTCTTCTCTTCTTCTTTACTAGCAGGAGCTCAAATTTGTTCAGCACCCATCCTTCAAGGAAGGTGATCCTACCTTCAGCTCAGGGGAGAATCCCAATTAATTTAAGCTAATCATGGTTTTCTTTTTCCTGAACCAAATAATAGCTGAGGAATGAGTATGTGACCTAGATCTAGCCAGTGAAAAATGAGGGAAGGGCTGCTGGGAGAGAGGAAGTTTCCTAGAAAATGTTCCTTTACTGTTAAGAATAAAATTCCAGAAGAAATGGTCCTTTTTGCCTCTCGATGCGGCATATGTGAATATGATATGTAGAACAGCAACAGCCAACAGACTGCCAGGCTAAATATGAAGCACATGCATAAAAAAATCATAAGACATGGCGATGGAGCCTTCGCTATAGGTCCTGGAACCTGCCATACACAAGTTTATGTGAAGTAATAGTCATTGTTTAAGATCGTTTTCTATTACTAGTCATTGTAACTAATAATCCTGAACTTTGTTAGAATAACAACGGGAAACAGTGCTGTTATTCATTCCTTATAAATGTGTATAGCAATGTCCTTCTAAACCAGTGGTTCTTAATCTTTAATATGTATTAGAATCACCTGGAAGTCTTGTTAAAACAGGTTAGTGTCCTCTACTACAAGAGTTTCTGATTTAGCAGGGCCAAGGATTTGCATTTTCCCAAGTGCTGATGTTGCTGCTAGTTCAAGGATCACATTTGAAAACCAGTGTTCCAGAACAGAGACACCATCTTACTGCATTTAGCAACATGCTTTTAAAAGACTCAAAGTTTTCATGGATGTTTTCTTTATGTCAATGACCACAAATCTTTATTTATTATCATTTTGAATAACTACCTAGTATTATATTATGTGAATATACCGGAATTTGCAAAACTGTGTTACTAAAAATAGATATTTTTTGTTATTTTCGAGTTTTGTATTATTACATTAATACGAAAACTCTGGTGTAAATATCATTTAAAAGTAAACCCGACATCTAGGGTAAATTCCTAGCACCAGAATTGCTGATCGAAGGGAGATAGACTTGGATTTTTTCCTTTCTCACATCATCTTCATAATCCCTCTAATCATTACTTCTAGATATCATTGACCTTAGTTTAGGTATTTTTCCAGAGGACTATTGGTTGATCTTGTCTCAGCAGGCCAAGACCTTGGCCATTTACCTTGTCATGGTCTTTTTTTTAAGTTAAAAAATTTGAACACAAGACCATGGCACTGCCAGGCACAGGATATTATATTTGTAAAAATTAATTTAGTCATTTTTACTAGGGGAAGTGAATGGAAGCCTGAGAGCTTTTTAAGGCTGTCTTTTTCTATAACATGAGTATTCAAACATGCTTTCTTATCTTTGTCATATTTTTATTTGAAAATACAGGAAACCAACTTCTCAGTGTCCCAGAGATCAATGCTTGCATTTGGATGTCATCTGTTGATGATCTCAGATATAAAAGAAGGTCACCTGAAGAGGAAAAGCTGGGTCTGAGTTATAGCTGTGATGCTTGACCATGGGGGCATTGATTTTCAGATGTGTCTGCCCTCCTAAGCCACCTTCACTTCAGCCAGGACACTTAGTATAACATAAGGGAAGAATGTTCACAAGAAAGCTGGCAAAAAAAAAAAAAAAAAAAAAAAAAAAAAGGATGCCCAGTTATTACTTGAGGCAAAGTTTGAGATACCCAATAAATTTTCATTTTAAATGTAGAAGTTTATTTCTCTCTCACTTAAAAACCCAGTGATGAATGGCCCAGTATTGGCATGGCAGCTTAGCCATCATTGATTTGTAGCCTCCCGAATTGTTTGAATTGTTGCTGCTTCCCAGCTAGGAGAGAGTGGAGTGATGGAGAGGGAGAAAAAGAAGGGAGGCAAGAGGGTGGGAGGGAGGTGTATACTAAACTGTTTTTAAGGACAAGCCCTAGAATTTGTATATACCACTTCTGTTCACATCTTTTTGGCAAGAACTTAGTCAAATAGCTATACTTAGCTCCAAGGGTTTGGTCTCTAGCTGTGCAGCCATGTGTAAGTCACTAAAACTTTGATTTAGGAGGTTCAAACCCAGGGAGGTTTTAGTGAGGGAAAAAGTGAAGCCAGGCAAGGAAAGATGTAAGCAATGTGAAGCTTTGCATTATGAGCTAGTCATGAAGAATCATGCGGACCACTCATCAAGCTTGCTGGCTTTGCACACAGTACTTTTCTGCAAGGGTTACAAAGAATAATGTGCCTGGAAGTAGTCCATGAAAGAGGAAAGTAAGGGGAATTTATCTGTTTCTCTCCCCCCCCCTCCAACCATGCTCCCATTTTCCATTGGTCAAGGTTTACCCTCATGGGGGGCTAATTCTCCTCTGTTTCTGTTGTATAATCCAACTCCTTGGCAACTGCTCAGGATGCAGATCCCCTTCCCCAGAAGTGGAAGAATGACCTCATGTGAAAGAGGCACTTACAGTGAGACGAAGGGGCAGTTAGGAGAATCTGAGAAGGTGGATAAGTTCTGTTTCAATACATTACTTGATGTTATTTTGAATGGAAAATAAAAGGGACTTTGCTGTGAACTGTTCTAATTGAAGTCTATCTCTTGAAGTTCTGAGCCTGTTGCTCTGTACCTAACAAAATGAAATAATTGATCAGGAGCTGGGAGGAAGAAGGAAGACTCCCTTTACTTTTGGCCAAGAACTCTTCTAACAATGGGATGTTTTTGTCAGGCATCTCAGAAACCTAAAGGATAATTTCCTTCCCTGCTCTCTCCATTGGATGTCAATTAGTATGCTATGAGAGGTTGTCTTTCCTCCTACCTCTCCTTCCGCACTTCTTCCCTTCCTTCTTTCTTCTCTCCCTCAGTCCCTCCCTCCTTCCTCCCTAACTCTCTCCCTTCCTTCTTTTCTTTCCTTCTAGCCAAAAGGAAGATTTATGTGTTTTATTTTGTTTTGTTAGGAAGGTTAAACTCCATCCTGGCTTTTTTTTTTTTAAACAAGCAATGTGTAAACTATTTCAAATGGCATAGAACATGGATTGCTAGGCAATCAAATTAGTATATAATTTCAGTTGTTTTTGACTGAGCTTGACATGTTTGTTTACTGTAAATCTGTGAATTTAGAAATACAACCAAATCAAAACATAACCAAAAGACTAACCTACAATGAGAAATAGGCTCAGTGAATTTTGAAACATCTCTCTTTCCAAAGAATCTTTAAAAACAGAAATGTCATATTAACACAAATGCTATGGAAGGGGTAGAATGCTTAGTAGTTGGGCTCATTTCCACTAGAATCAGAATTCCTAGAATTAAGTATCTCAGTAACCTTGGGTACATTACCCAGGACTTAGATTCTGAGTTTTATTTTCTGTATAATTGGGATTATAACAGCATCTGATATCATACTAATATCTATTATGCTAGTATATACCTCGCAGGAATGTTGTAAGATTTAAATTAGATAAAACATGTCAAGCTCTTGGTTCATAATGTACTCTCAATAAATGATAGAAACTATGGTTGTTGTTGTCATCACAATCATTATTTTATTGTATGGTTCACTATTGTTCTGTTTGTTGTCTTATTGTTCCATATCATTGACTTTGGGGGGTTTTAGTGACCCTTCATTTCAGTAAAGGGATAGCGGCAATCTAAGGTATGAGGTCATGCAAGGGTGGTGCTTGCAGTGTCAAACCTTCAATCCTTGGTTGGTCACAGATTATACAACCATCATGTTATACTTCCTTTAAAAGTCATTTTGGCTCTTACAGCAAAGGGCAAGTGTGGTTACCTCAAGTGTTTTTCCCAGTGTCTTGTTAGGAAGGCTTACAGTGTTTGGGCATTGTTGAAAACCCTGTGGAGAGTCTAGTTCTCATCTGCACAGGGAAATATTCTCCTTATCTATTGAAGCTTTCTGATGCTCTGGCTCAGAAGGATCACATCTAATATTCAAATTTCACCCTGTATTTTACTTAAAACAAAAACAAACAAACAAACAAAACACCTCCTACCTCAAGTTAAAAGAGTTTGTTAGGGCAATAACCCTGTGGAATTGCTAATTACTGGAAAGCATCATTAATCAGTTTGTTTACACTTGGCCTAAGGGGATTTGGCAGTTGTTATAAAGTCTGTTCATTGGTTTTAACAGAAACCAAGACAGCCCATAAATTCTGCAGCTGGGGAATAAGAACATTGGAGCTCTCCCTTCATAATTTGGAGCACATATCACTGCAGTGGCTCCCTTTCCCTCCACTTCAGGGTAGATGGAATGGATGTCCCATAAAGTGGCATATTTTCTTGACTCAGCAATTTTTAGCTGCAAAGACAATGATTTATCTGGTCAATGCCAGCTTCCAAATGAAAAGGAAAAAAAGAGACAGCATTAGGAAACTTCATCCATAGACTCTCTATTACCATTTCTCTAACAAGCCTACTTTCATAAAATCATTAGATTCCAGAATCAGCATCATTGGATCTGACTTTTCTAGCTCTTGACCCTCAAAGAAGACAAAAGTGAAAGTAGAGTGAGTCCTGTGAAAAAGATCATGGGCAAGGTGAAGTTCGAGAAGTAGGCAGTTGTGGACAAATGATCAAATTACTTCTCTGACCACTCCTCTTGACTTAGTTCCTCTCCCTCCCTCCAGTCCAACCATACTGGTCTCCTTGCGATTCCCCCAATAGATTCCCATCTAGAATGTAAAACCCATGAGAGCAAGAACCTTACCTGACATGCTCACCACTCTATTCTCAGCTCTTGGAAGAGACTTTGGTGCAAAGAGCGCTTGACATGGGTCAGATGATTTGGGTAGCATTTCTAGCACTGTGTGACCTTGGCTCATTCTACTCTCAGTCTCTCATCTGTAAAATGATAACTACCTCTCAGAGTATTTGTGAAGATCATTGGAACAATGATCCTGAAAGTATTTTTTACATATTATTACTGTTATTATTACATATGAGAGAGAGAGAGAGAGAGAGAGAGAGAGAGAGAGAGAGAGAGAGAGAGAGAAAGAAAGAGAGAGACCTGAGTTTCCTAAAGGACCTTGATAAGTGAATGAATAAATGAAATATGGTACTGGGAAGGGGAACTCTTACCATTTGATGCAGAGAAAATTTAAGAATCTCAACTTCCCCCTACCTGAAAAAAAAGTATGGAACTTAATACCTGAAGAAATTACATTAATTGACTGTACAGATTCTAGAATGTTAGAGCAGGAAGAGCTGTCAAGATATAGTCAAGTGGTTTTTAGACTTGGCTTTTGAAGTCCTGGGGTCTTCTTGGAAGGTCTCTTGGAATCTCATGTGGTAGTGGCAATAACAAGGAAAAAGGAGGCTGAGTTGACAGAAATCATGCCCCTCCTCCCCTGATTTAGTATGATCAGCTCCATTTGTGTCTTTTTACATGGCTCCAGAAGCTAGTTTTTTATTGCTTAATATTTAGCCCCCATTTCTTCCTTCCTGCACAGTGATTTTGTGTGCATTGGAAGTGGACCCACCTTCAAGCTATGGAGTAGGTTCAAAGTCATTTATGACAATTCTATCCTTCAATTTCTCAGTCTTGCTGGCAGCTATGTTGGCCCATGAAACATGAGAAGTCCTTGATGCTAAAGTTTTTGTGAATCGTTGAGTTCCTGATGAAAAAGGGACATACATGGCTGGTACTGACCTTCTCTTTCTTCCTTCCTCCTTCCTTCAATGCCAACATCATATCTGGCCCTAGTGTACATTAGTAATCTTGTGACCATGTGGCCATAAGCGTGATATGAATTCCTGGAATTGCAATCAAACAGAAAGATTTCATCCACCCAGCCCTAGAAGACCCAAATACTAAACATTGGGAATTGCAGTGAAGAAATACTAGCTATTTTATTATGAATGGTGTTACCCAGAAAAACAGGAGGCTAATGCTCAAAAGTCCGAACTTCCTGATGGTATGTAGGTTACAGATTATATAGGGCAAAATCACAAGATACCGTGGGTTAGGGGATTCTAGGACATGCCAGGAGGTGATTGGTTGGAGGTAAGGTAAAGTGAGGTAATAAATCATTTCTTCCGGTCTTGAGGACAGTCCTAAAGTCTGTTCCAGTGTCCTTTCATCTGGTTTCATGGGTAAGAAGTAAGGGGGTCCTTCCACCTTAAGGCTTAGTAGTTGAAATATAACTTAGGTCAAAAGTTACCTTAGCTTGCCAGAGGTCTGGACCCTGTGATTACTAGTCAGGCCTGGGCTATTCTCTTTTGCTGTCTCAGAGTATTGCTGATCTATTTGGAGTAAAGGTTAGGTTTCTGAGTGGGATGGGGTGGGAGGAAGAGAGAGAAAGAGAGAGATGATTTCTATATCTAGGATTTAAAGCTAAATTAATCAAAGTCATAAGGACCTTCAGTTTCAGAATCACGGGAACATTGAATCTGACCTCAATGAGCCACTGAACAAATTCCAGAAACCATCTGGCTCCAGACTTCTTGCCACATGAGCTGCTTCAATTGGCTTTTTGTCCCTTCCATATAAAAAAAAAACATTCTTAACAGATATATACATATTGTTCTTCCAGATAAGATTTTGTTTGGACCAAGGATTATGAGGCTAAAAAGAATTTGAGATATCATGATTTTGTCACATCTTCTTATTTTAAAGATAACGAAATAGTTTTGTGTTTTGCATCATAATAAACTACCTCAAAACTTAGTGGCTTAAACAACAGCCTTCTCTTACAATTCTGTGAGCTGATTGGGCTCAGCTGGGCAGTTCTTCTGCTCCTTGTGACATCCACTGGGGCTAGTTATTTGGGGGTTCAACAGGGTCACTTGTCTAATGCCTTGACAAAAACAGGAATTTTCTGGGTCAGCCAGGACACTGGGTTTCTCTCTCCCTCCCTCCCTGTAGTTTCAGAGCTTCTCCCTGTCCACATGGCCTCTGCATGTAAGCCTCTCCACTCGGTCTCCTTAGCTAGGAAGCTGGACTTCTTACATGGCACCTCAGGCAAGAAAGGCAAAAGCTACCAGACCTTCCTCAGGCTTAGACCTGGATCTGGCATAGTGTCACATTTGTGACATTCTACTGGTTAAAGTGAGTCATAGGACCATTTAGATTCACGAGTAGACTACGCAAAGATATGAATACCAGATGGTATACTTTATTGGGGGCAGTCTTTGCAAATTAGCTACTACAGAAACTTAGACCCAGACTGAAAGCTAGTTGTCTAAGCCACTAGAGTCATGACTATGTGATTTAGAAGATCATTGAAGGTGTAAGAACTCCATTGTGGGATGGATAGGGCTGAGGAAGGAGAGAAGGTACTTATCCCTAGACCAGAGTGTTTCAACATCAGCACTCTTGACATTTGGGGCCAGGTAATTCTTTGTTGTTGAGGCTGTTCTGTACATTGTAGGATGTCTCTAGCCGCATCCTTAGCTTCACCCACTGGATGCCAGGAGCACTTCCCCTCTAGTTGTAATGGTAAAAAAAAAAAAAAAAAAAAAAGTCTCCAGACATTGTCAAATATTCCCTGGAAACAAAAGAGGCCCCATTTACAAACAACAGCCCTAGCCTTAGGTATATTTAGAGATTCTGTTACTTTGCATAAGTCCAGGTGGGCTGGAGAGCCTGATCTTACATGTGAGCCAGTAGTGCACATTTATATTCTTAAATTCTTCCAGTGGGAAATGTCTCTATGTAGTAGAAAAAGACAGGATAATCAATTTTATATCCTGGGCCACTCATTCTGTGTGGAGTCTTCACTTTGGATAAAGGCTTTTGAAATTCTGCTGTAAATTCACCAAGGAGTGCTTTTAAGTAAAATCTGAACTGGTATCCTCCTTCACTGCCAGTACATACTACTAAGCAATTTTGTTACTATTTTCCTTTTTCTTTTACCAAGACTTGTCCACAAATAAGTAGGTGGATTTTAAAGCAGTGGGAAGGATTTGAAGGGAAATCAGCGAGAAATAGGCAGAGGAAGAAAGAAAAGAAGATGGTGGCCTAGGCCAGGATCTACCCTGAGTCCCTTCTACATTTAGAGGTAGGGTGAAAAAAAGAAAACCAGACAAAGTTTTATATGTATTTATACACACATACACATACATACACACACGTATACAAATATATATGTACAAATGTATGTATACATGTATACTTACATATATGTGATATAAAAGAAAATATATATTGGTCTCTGCCCCCAGTTCCTGACCCAAAGCTTCTAAAACCCTTGAAATTTCCTAAGTGATAGGAGCACTGAGAAAAGAACATCTCTTATTCTAATATTGGTCTTCGATCTTTATAATTTTCTGGGTAATTGGAGTGTCTTTATTTCCAGTGAGGCAACTCTGGGTGAGTTCCTGGCTGAGGGCTGGTCATTGGAAAGGACAATCCATGATTAGAAGCTTGGCATTGTCAGTCCACCCTCCATTCTCCTGAGAAGGAAGAAGAGCTGAAAATGGAGTTAATGATCTATTGTGTCTACATGATGAAGCCTCCATATGAATCCCGAAAGTACAGGATTTGGAGAGCTTCTGAGTTGGTGAACATGTGGCGATGCTGGGAGAGTAGCAAGTCCAGACAGAACAAGAAACCTCTGTGCCCCTTCCCATAAAACTTGCCATATGCATCTCTTCCATCTGGATGTTCATGTGTATTATTCAACATATCTTTTTATAATAAGATACAGTGATCTGGTAAGTAAAATGTTTCTTTGAGTTCTGTGAGCCACACTAGTAAATTAATCAAACCCAAGGAGGCTGTCATGGGAACCTCTAATTTATAGCCAGTGGGTCAGATGTACAAATAACAACCTAGACTTGTGATCGGTATTCTGAGTTGGAGGGAGTCATTGGAACCTTCAATTTGTACTCAGTCAGAAGCACAACATGAGCTTTCCATTGACAGCTCATGTTGTGCTTCTGAGCCCTTAACCTGTGGAATCTGATGCTATCTCTGGGTAGATAGTGTCAGAATTGAGTCGAATTGTAGGATGCCCAGATGGTATTGCAGAGAATTGCTTTGTGTGAGGAACCAGCTTCGACCCCCCAAGACACACTGGAGTTGGTACTAGAAACTAGACCCTCTAAATATGTATTTTCCTATTCATTTGGAGACTGATTGAATATTTTAAAGAAGGAAGGAGAAATTTAAAATAACTCTGAGTCATACTTGGATAAGGCAAAGGATAGATTCGATAACTGCTAAGTCCAGACTTATCACTGCCCCCTCTTGAATATAAGGGGGCACTTTCATGAGTTCTATGAAACTAGCCTACCTTGCTCATGCTGTGTCCACAATGCCTGGAAAAGTACATGGCATGGAGTAGGAGCTCATTATATGTTTGTTGAATAAATGGGTGTCTGTGCAGCAATGCAAAACACTTTAACATGGAAAGCCAGATGACTTGGATGATAGGCAAAACTCTGTATGATGTGTTCTGGGAACCCTGCCCAATTTCCATTTATCTAGAGGGGCTTTGATCCTCCAACAGTTCCAAGTATTGGTTTAATTCAGGTGAGAGATGATAATGACTTGGACCACATTGTTGTCAGTAGAAGTGTTAGAAGTGATTAGATTCTGGATTGTATGGTTTATATATTTTTTATTTTCTGTAGGTTATGATGTTTTAACATCTTTAAAAACAAACAAACAAACAAACAAACAAACACCTTTCTGGACAGGGAGAGACTGCCCTTCCAAGGGCTAGCCAATTCTTAGAGGCGGTAAAGGGCTCAACATGTCTTTGATATGCAACTAACCAATCCAGAGCCGTACCTCCTCCATACCTGAGTGACCCTTGCACCCTAGTAGGCAAAATTCCTCTACCTGAATCATCCCAAGGTGAGGTACCAAGCGACTAAGTACCACCTTTATAGTTTAAAGCCTGAAGAAATTATTCGAACTGTTTACCTTTCCCTGCCTTTCATCTCCCGCAGAAATTCTAATAAAGGCTCTGGTCTAAACTTTCTCCTCCCTCCTGTCTTCAGCCTCCTGATCAGAACCTGTGTTCCTTACATGGCCCTATGTGGTGTGCCATGCCTTGCACTTCTAGGAGCTGTGAGTGTATTAAACTTTATTTTTCAGAGCCTTTCCTGTATCTCTTCTGTGGGTACCTCTGACTGGTCATCACATGAAAGAACAGATCATGGACACATTCTGATGGTAGAGTCAACAGGGTTTCCTGGTGGATGGGATATGGAAACTGAGAAAAAGAGCAGGCCAGGATGAATCCAAGGTTTCTGGCCAGAGCAAGTGGATGGAGGAAGTTGGAATTTGGTGAGATATGGAAGACTGCATATGGAAACAGTCAGGGGTAAAGTGGAGGAACAAGAGTGAAGTTTTGGCCTTGTTAATTTCAACATTTCTAATAGACATCCAACTGAAGAAATCAAGTAGATAGTTGAATTAGCGAGCCTGAATTTTAAGAGAAAGGTCTGGGCTAGAGTTGTAATTTCAGAGTTACTAGCATATAGATGATTTTTTTTTTTTAAATATAGATAACGTTCAAAGCCATGAAATCGAAAGAAATCACTAAGGGAGTAAGTATGAGAAAAGAGCAGAGGACCAAGTACTAAAAGCCCTAAGGTCACCAAACTTTTCCCATTTAGGGGAAAAAAGTGCAGCTCGCTGCCAGCATTCATTTAACATCACTTGTAGAAATGCTACGTTTTCTAGAATTTGACATTTTTAGCAATTGAGAATTACTATGTTTTATAAATGGAAATACCACTACTGAAAACAAAATGTTATCGATATACTAGAGTGATGCAAAAATAATAATAAGAGGAATATTTTATGGCAAACTTCAGGGATAAGGTCGGGACTGTAATTAGACAGCTGTCTATAATATTCACCACAAGTGCTGCTGGCAAGTATTCTCAGGGCAAACAGGAATGGATTAAAAGTTTGTCCGAATGGTTCTCTAAGGTTTATTTCTATTATCTTATTCTGTAATCTTCACGAGGCTAATAAATTTCTCAGTCTTTTCCAAAATCTACAAATTCAGTGTACTTCCTTTCAGTTATTCATCATTTGAATCATTGTTACTGTTCCAGTTATATATTGCTGCATAATGAGCTTCACCAAAATGTGGTGACATAAAATAACATTATATCTCATAATTTTGTGGGTACAGAATGTGAGCTGGACTATGCGATTCTTCTGATCTATCTGGAGTAGCTGGAGATTTGTCGATGGTATTGAGCTGGCGGATGATTTGCTACAGTCATTGAGGAAAGGTGTAAACACACTTCTGTAGCCATGCATGTAAGGGCAGATGAAAAGAAGTTATGCTATATGGTGCAAAAAAAGAAGGAGGAGGAGGAGGAGGAGGAGGAGGAGGAGGAGGAGGAGGAGGAGGAGGAGGAGGAGGCTGGGCATTCCTGGAGAGAAGAGTTTAGTCTTCTGAGCCCCCAGGGCTATTACAGAGCTGGGGAGAAATTACCAGAAGTTTGGTAAATTGTAGCATAAATAAGAAGAGACAACTTTACTAGTGTTCAGAAGCAACAGAATCCTATTGGAGCATGGGCTTTCCTCTAGCTCATCACTCTCATTTCATCTAATAATTGACCTCTTGAACTATTGATCCTTGTATTAGAAGCTGCTATTCTACCCACTTGACATGACAGGGAATATTGTCATTTATTCTATAGGGAATACTTTCCAGACTTCTCCAGGCAGAAGTGGTGGTTTCTTCTGCTATGTTCTTGCAGTGTTTTGTACCCACAGAAGGTCCTCATCATCTGAGGAAAACTGGCACTAGATAAAGACTTCAAATTAGGACCATGCTTCAGTGAGTAGTGTGGATGTATATTTGGGATGAGGTCAGGTTTAATGGAATTGACCTTGAGAGAAAATGAAAATAAAATTATAAAAATATTATTTCTTACTCAATAAAATGCTATTTCTGATTACAACTACATGCAAGAGGCAAAGAATAAATCAAGTATTTATTGTTTTGCTTGGCATAAAGTTTTAATAAATAAAGTTTTACGATAAGTGGCATGATTCAAGTGTTACTTTTTGGCCTAATAAAAAAGTCAGTTTTGTTTTATATATACACACCTATGTATATGTTTGTTTTGTGTGTGTTTGCATAAATGTTTTAGAGCTTCAGTATTTTAAACTTTTTTGACATATACTATACTTTCAGAAAAATTCACAACTCAAAAATGTACAGCTCAGTGAATTTTCATTTTTATAATTCATTCACAAATAGGTAGTCAGTACCTAGCCCCAGAAATAAACATTACTAGCACCCTGGGTGCTCCTCTCCTGCCCAAATCCAGTTATTATCCACTCCCACCCAAGAAATAACTCTCCCAACTTCTAACAGCGTAGATGAGTTTTGCTTATTCTTGAATGTCATATAAATGAAATTATATTTTGTATCTGGCTTCTTTTTCTTCATGTTATGTCTGTGAGATTTATATATGTTATTGCTTATAATAGTTTATTCATTCTCATTGCTATGTATCACATAGTATGCACATACTAAAACTTATCTATTCTACCATCGATAGATATATGGGAGCTGACCAGGGTGAGGCTCTTAGGAAGAGGGTTATTATAACCCTTTTAGTACATGAGTTTTGGTCAAGTGTATGTGTTTCCACTGGGTCACAAAGTAGTTGATCTTGTCTTGCAAATCTGTTTACTTGGTCATACCTATTCGAAATTGTAGCTTCAACAACATTTTACATACTGTTGGAACTATATGTATTGAATTCAATTGATGTCGATACACTTTACAAGAGTACACAATGATTCAGCATTAAAATGAAGAATTATTATTTTCACAGTTTTTATGGATACAGAAACAGAGTAGCAGGGTGAAAATAATATTATTGAAACGAATATTCCTCAAGGGAGGAGTACATGGTTCTTCTAAATGTTTGCGGAAGGAACCTAAGAAGACAGATATCCTCAAGGAGATAAAGCTGCCAATTATACTTGAATTCATGCTGTTTCTCAGATGTGTGCAAAAGCATTTCCCACCACACATGAACCCATACAACTGAAGGAAGGCGAAATGGCCATATTTCTTGAAATAGATGAAAGAAATTTCAAAGCAGTGAGAAGCCGATGTGTCTCATTTATGTGTCCTGCAGGACTGTCATTAAGGCCTTGTGTCATAATTTAATTGGCAGAATTTTTATTCTTCTTGGAGGTAGATAAATAACAGTGCATTTACTAACAATGGTGTCTTACATTCGATGAAATATAGTGATTAGAATGATAATATTTAAGCTGTAATTTATTGATCCAAGAATTATACTCAGCAATTTAAAAATATTCTCTCATTTAACTTGATCTTCAAGCAGCCTTATATGATAGGTAATGTTTTTAGCTCTGGAGAAATCAGGTACCTTGTGCAAAGCTGAAAGTAAGTGGCAGAGCCAGGACTCAAATCCAGGTGTGTGTAACTTACTGAATATTGACTCCACCCGGTGCTGGGAGATTTTCCAGCTGTTCTGCTTGGAGAATAAACTCATCTGAGGTGAGGAGGGACAGGAAGATCATTTTGGTTTCATGTCTAGACAGTGTTCTCCTCTTCAGCTTTAACAACTATCAAAGCTACCATGCTGGCCAAGCTCTCATCGTCTATTACCTGTATTAGTTGTAAAAATTTACTTGTAAGTCTTCCTACTTTCAACATTAGTATGTCTTACAAACTGTTCTCAACACAGCAGCTGGAGTGAGCATTTAAAACACAAGTCAGAACATGTCACTCCTCTACTGTAAACCCACAATGGATTCCCATCTCACTTGGTGTAAAATCTGAGCATCCTACAGGCCTGGTGCCCCATGATCTTATTTTCTCTGACTTCCTCTCTTATCACTCCCCTCCTCCCTCACTCCCTCAGCTACAGCAATACTGGCCTCCTTCCATGCCCAAACTCAGGGACTTTCTCAGTTTGTGTCCTCCCAGGAGCAGACTTGGAGACAAGAATTTGAGTGTAAGTTATTTGGAAAGTGAAGAAAATGCCCCTAGGACATTGGGAAGAGAGAGAGGAAAGGCATGCTACCAAGCCAGTTCCACAATGGGCAATTGATCTCAATCCACTGGCAAAGTCTGAGAGCCAGTGTAGAATATGCACCTCGGTGTTAGCCCACCAGAAAGGGAAGGGGAAGGGGTGTGGGAGGAGCGGGTGGAGGTTCAGGTGTTTAAATACCAACTCTTTCCTTTCCCTGGCCAGCGTGTTGGAGGGTTCAGGGGAAGGAAGCAGGCTCCAGTGCCTAGAGAAAGCTCTCAGGCAAAAAAAGGATGTGGATGCTGATAATTTGATATCAGGCTGGTACTAAAATGGTAAAACCTGAAAGTGTCCACTTTAGGCCTACACATTTGTTGTTCCCTTTGCCTAGGACACTCTTCCCTCTGATATTCACATATTACCCTTCAGGTCTATGCTCAAAACGACTCCTCAAAGAGGCCTTTTCTGATCACCTTTAAATTGCACCCCAACTTCTAACACACACATATATCTTGTTTATTGTCCTTCCGTGCTGAATAGAAGTACCACAAGGACAGGAATTTTGATCTGTTTTATGTGTCGCTTTATCTCCAATGATGTCTGGTACGTAGTAGGAGTTAGTAAATATTAAATGAATGAAACGTCATTTTAAATACTGACCTTTATATTTTCTACTGTGTCATTGTCAATTGGTTCATAATCCTTAAAGATGAAAAATATGATTGGCACCTGTTAGGACCTGATTATGAATGTCCTCAAAGGATCCTCTTCCTCTCTTTCCCATAAATGTGGAACATCTACCATGTGCCAGAAACTGTTCAAAGTACTAGGAATACTGCTATATATCAGCCAGGAATGACTTTTGGCAGAAATCGACAGAAACACCAAAAGCAATGGCTTAAACCAAGTAAGGGTTTTATTTTTCTCATGTAATTAGAAGTCTAGACATAGGCAGCCCTGTGCTCTTACAGTGTCTCCAAGGGGCCATCAGGGCCCCTGTCTACTTCTACCTTCTCCTTATGATCCTAAGCTTGCTGCTCCCACTCCAGAAGTGTCTGCATTCCAGGCAGGAAAGGGGGTATGATGAAGGGAAAATATGTGTTCCAGAGGATTCCTCGCCCTATGATCATGCTTTCTTGAAAAGTTTACCTGATTATTCCTGCTTATATGTTCTTACCTGTCTCTTGGCCACCTAGCAGTATGGAAGCTAAGAAATGTAGCATTTTTTTTTTTTTTTTTTGGTTAGTTTGTTTTCTTTGGAGGGCTACTACTGGGAAGAAGAGCACAATTCAATGCATCTTTGAGTAAGCCACCGGCAACACCTGCTGCCATGAGACTACTAAGAACCATGCTCTCTTGAAGCTGTCATCACAATGCAGGCAAACAGAAAGCCAGAAAGGAAGCGCACACTCACTTACACAGACATGCTCACTCGCAAAAAATGACAAATAGCCAAGAAATCTGTGCAAAGTAGGAAAATGAGTTACAAATAAGAGTAACTTGGATTCTACATTATACAGAGATTAGGGAGGCAGCTCTCCAAAGAAGTGACATTGCTGCTGAATTCTTTTTTTTTTTTTATCCTTTTAAAAATTAAGTTGATTGGGGTAACATTGGTTAATACAATTATATAATTTTAAGGTGTACATTATAATATGACATCTGTAAATTCTATTGCGTGTTTACCACCCAAAGTCCAGTTTTCTTCAGCAACCATATATTCGATCTCCTTTATCCACTTCACCCTCACCCTCCCCCTGCTGCTGAATTCTGAATGACGAAACGGAGGCAACTTTGCCAAGATCAATTGCAATTTTACTGGTTCTTTGCTGGTTATAATTTAATCTGGGGCAAGAACGCAGTGTAACCATGTCTGCCTAGTTCTATAATATCCAGCTGTAAAGATGTGGGATAAATTCTTATTTTACCTAAACATTCTCTCAGAGCTGTGTTGGGGACTTTTATCCTGACGCTTCTCTTTTTTTCTTCTCTCCTCTCTTCTCCCTCACACACACAGCAAAAGCCAAAGTTGTTCCTTGACAATAATGGAAGATGATCATGGGATGGAGAGTGCGAGGGAATTTTGGTTTTAGGCAAAGCTTAAGTCTAGAAAAAATATTTCAGGGAAATAATCCAGATGAGGGCAATGTATAACAAAAGCAGGAATTCTAGAGAAATTCTGTTCGCCCCAGAAGCCAGTCTGGTGAATGTAGGTTTTATTAAAGAAGATGCATGGCGAGAGCTCAATGTTTTGGCTTCAAGAGACTACCTGGGTATTGGATGAAGACGTGGGTTATATTCTAATTCACACACAGCTTTAAGTGGCTCTCAAGTGCTCATATATTGTAAGTCGGTTACATAGAAATGTGATTTTTACATCTAGAAGGTTTGCTGGCCACAATAAGGGATTCAGATGTTACTGAACTTACTTTTCTTGAGACTGTGTTGATATTTTTTTCTCCCAGGCCTTTTCTGCTACAATTAGTTATTCTTTACCTAATATGTGCTACAGGCATAAATACCTTTGTACAAATTGACAACCACGGCTGCTAAAAATCCTGGTTAGACCTAAATCAGCAGGAGTGTTAAAGTCCACTTTCAAGAGAATCAACAGGGAGGAGGGTGAGAAAATATCAGTGAACATTATGGATATAATGTGGCTGTAACATACTGGCTTCTGTTACATTTATCAGTGGCTTTTTATGCTTCATATAAAAATATTTAAAACATCCCCCATTACATATCATTTTTAGGTTGTACTGTTGTCATACTGCTTTTTTGCTTTTACTTTAAAAATGAAGTACTTTTTGACCCCAGGTGTTATTGAAGCTTGCACAAATGATTTAGCACTTCTAAAAGACTGTCACATCTAGATGAGATAATTTTTCATTCTTTAGCTGGATGTGTTGGTACTGTGTAAATGCCGCTTAAGTGGAAAAAAACTTCTTTTGTGGCAAGAAATCTGTATTATAATGGACTCAGACATGTTATTGCCTTTATTACATGTAACTTTTTGCAGTGATCTTCTCTATATAGGGAGTCTCTGCTGTTTATCCATTGCACTTACGACTGTTGAAAATAAAATCCTATGTTCTTAATTTCTGAATTCCATAACTTGTTCATATAATAATTCCACTTATGATATAAACATCTAAGATGAAAGATTTCGATAACTAAAATGGGATTAAAATGTTACTTGAGGGATTTAAATAAACTGGTATATTAATATGAAGGAATTATTTGCAATGATTGGCAACTATGTTCTTAAAATAGTTAATAAGAAAATGGTGTTAACATCATGTTGATGATTCCAATTGCTGGATGATTCCAATTTTGTAAGTTGCATTAGAGAAACTGGAAAACAATATCTTTAAGTATTAACCACTATATGGTGAGAATTTGAGTAATTTTTACTTTCGTATTTTGCATTTTCTGCATAGTTTGAATTATTTTTACAATGAACATATGAAAACAATTTTTAAAGGAATGCAAATTTATTTTTCAATGAGGAGGAAATGCCTGAGAAAGAATGAACACTGGCTTAGAGACTGAGTAGATGTGGGTTCAAATTCAATGGACTGTTTATTACATATGTAAACTAAGCCTCTCTAAGCTCCAGTGTCTTTCATCTAGTCCATTGCTTTAACTACTTGGCAACAACTACATAGCATAGTGTCTTTCATCTATAAGCCCAGGGAGAGGGATGAGTGGTTCTCCAAAGCCATGCTCCTTTGAGTAAATATAAAGATGAAGGGTTGAAATGACAGTGTTAGAATCATGATGAGAAAATGATAGAGGAATAAATCTGTGAGAAAGCAAGGTCATGAGATGAGACAGAGAAGGTAGGAAAGTGAAGCCTCAATGAGGTCCATGTTCCTTAAACAACAATCAACACAGGCGCACCATCCCTGTTTTCAGACTGCTTCTAGAACCTGGCTACCCTCCTTATATAAGACAGGAAAGAAAACTCATGCTACGTATAGATCATGAGAAGGTACCAGTAAAATATAGCACATTGCAGGTACTCAGAATTGTTATATTCGAATGTTCACTTTTGTCGCTCACAATCTGAAGGAAAGAAGGGCTAGAATATTAAAATTAGCATTTGTGCTGAGATTGCTGCTTTAGATATTTAGAAGTCTATTTTAACAGACTTCCCTCCAGCTGGAAAACAAAACAGGCATAACTAGCTTGACTTTGTCTCTTTATCTCTTTCTATTTAAACACAGATATCCTGTTGTGATAACCTTTGACACTTTATTACATGACTATGGTAAATAACAACTGCCTCATTTTTAACATCATTCCTGGTTAAACAGTGCCATTAATTACTGAACATAAAAGTTGAAGTTTTTGTGAATAGAAGGAAATGTCATTTGGAGTCCTTTGCTTTGTTTGCTAAATTTATTGGAGGGCGTGAGTGGTCCCAATGGCTATGAGAGAATCATTGAGTTTGTTGGTCTGCCTCTGAGGACTGCCCCAACACTGAGAATAAGAACCAGCCAATTTGGAGGCAGTGCTAAAATGTTAAGAGACACAAAGAACTTCACTGGGAATCTGAGTGCACAATTAAGGAATTAATAAAATTTAAAAAACTTCCAAACACTATCTTAATTGCTTAGAAAGTATACCTTGAGATACTTTGTTTACTCTATAAAATGATACTCATTGAGCTAAAAATAATTATGTACATCACTTTGAAGAAAGTCTTGGAAATTGCTTTACAATAAATTTCTGTATTGACAGGACATTGAGTTAGAGCTTTTGTCATCTTTCATTTTTTGGTAGTGTCATTCTTTGTCAGTACTTCTTAAATAAGGAAAAGCCTGGGATTATAGAATTCAAATTTTACTGAAAATTGTTTTAATTTTATTTTTCTGTTATTGACTATTTTTTTCATAACGTACATTCTAATTTCAGAAATTACTTATTTTTATTTCAGATTGATTTTCACTTTACTCCTAACCTTCTTAAACTTAGATTTAGTAAAATAGACATAAACATTCTTATTTAATAATCTGCTGGATGATTGAATCTTATAATTTTATAATTGTGAGGGGCCTTCTTGTTTATGGACATGCACGGAAATTCTGTTCTGTAGGTAGTCCACTGTTTCCCTCTCCTATTATGGAAGAAGAAAATTTTTTGTTCGTTTGTAAATTTATTTCAGCATTCCTATCTATCTATATCTATGTCTCTGTTGACTTCTCCTTTGAATGAGTTGTAACATTTTACTAATTTTTACTTATATTAAGTTGAACAAAATATTTACCGGGTATTCATTTTTATCTATATGAGAATCATGATTTTACCTTTTGAGGAAAATTATCTTTTAACAAATGACCGTTGCACGATAGAAAACCGCTTGGCTCTCTCCTCAGGCTTATAGATAAAGACATGGAAGCTCAGACAAACCCAGCACATATATGTCATAAATTGATGAGCTGGATTTGAATTCACGTTTATTTGGTTCCTAAATCGATGCTCTTTCTATCTCAATGCACTGCCTTCTCACTGAATGTCTTCTCGACAAAGAGAAATACATTTTTATTCTTTAAAAAAAATGCTTTTAGTTTCATGTTCAAGTTGATGCTAATATTTCAAAGTAATTACTTGATATCAAAAAAAAAAAAAGAGTACTCCCATAATCATGAGACTTATGGTAGTGAAATTTGATTTATATAGTATTTGACCTCAGCCTTGTCTTTCTAATTGGTAGGTTTCTCTGTTCTGTTTAGGCTGTGATATTTTTCTTGGCTTTGCATCAAATACCATATTTCTCAAAGCAGTGCTTGTTATCATTTAAGGTATGCATTAAATTGCATACAGAGCTACTCCCTTACAGTACTTGCTTAGATATCCTGATTATATCAAGCGGAAAGCCTCAGCGAGGTAGTAGATGTCTTTAACATCTTTCTCATACTTGTTACTCTGCTTTTTAGAACAAAGAGAGTTTCAGAGCCTCCGCAGAAGGGTTAGTATGTAATTTTTTAATTGTTCTTACTTAATAGTTATCTTTTATTTATGGGAAATAATTGTTTTGTATTTATATTACTAGTGTAAAGCTTCTTTTAAAATAAATTTAAGTTAAAAATAGGTTGAGATAAAGAAAAGCAGTGATTAAATAACTTAGGTAATAGTTATGAGGTAGGAGATGGCAACAATTATCACTCTTATGACAACTCAAATTTGGGAAGGAGGAGAGTCTTCGGAGGTGAAAAGCCAGGACTATTCCAGTCAGCCAGTCAATAGTTATGTGGCCCTGGGTCACTTAACTGTAGGAATTTATCTGTCAATCTGAAAATACTATAGTCGTGCACCACATAATGACATTTTGGTCAATGAGAAACCACATATATGACAGTGGTCTCATAGGTTTTAATGAAGTTGAAAAATTCCTTTCACCTAGTGACATCATAGTTGTCATAGTGCGATTCATTATTCATGTGTTTGTAGTGATATTAGTGTAAATAAGCCTTCTGCACTGTTCATTGTATAAAGATACAGCACATACAATTACAGTAGCAGGCTATACCATTTAGATTTATGTAAATAAACTCTAAGCTGCTGCTTAATTGTCTAATGATGCATTTCTCAGAATGTCTCCCCATTGTAAGCAGTGCTATCTACTTCATAGAATTATTGTGACAAGGAAATAAAATTATATAGGTCACCGTAAGCTTTCTGAGGTCACAGAGTGTATCTAATTAATCTTTTTATCCCTCAGCTTCTAATATAGTTTTTAGCACATAGGTCTCAATAAGAACTCATTTTCTTTTTTTCTTTCTGTGGTGCTACTTAGTATAGTTACATAAACATTTCCTATGGTATTATAAAACAGAGAGTATTGCATATGAACACATAAAACATTTGCAAGCATTTGCAGTCTTTAATTTTCCCCTGTGATTTGCATTTGAAATTTAAAATACGTAATGAAGAAAAAAAGAAATAATTCTTCCAATCCACTCCCTTATATACAAACATCACACCTCAAAGTCAACTACTCTTTTAAAAAAGTTTTTTTTTAAAAAAATTACAATTGACATTCAATATTATATTAGTTTTGAGTGTACATAATAGTGGTTAGACATTTATATAATTTAGGAAGTGATCCTCAGTAAGTCTTATACCCTGTATAGTTATTACAATATTAATAACCTGACACCATGTATAGTTGTTACAATATTATCGAGGCTTCTGGTCAAGATGGTGAAGTAGGTAAATGCTATGCTTGCTTCCTCTCATGACCACATCAAAATTACAACTAAACTACAGAATAGCCATCATTGAGAGTTGCCTGAAGTCTAGCTGAACAAAAGTCCTACAACTGGGGACATGCAGAAGAGGCCACCTCAAGACTGGTAAGAGGGGTAGAGATGCAAAATGGGCGGGTCCTACACCATGTGTGGCAGTTGAGGATCAGGGGAAATATCTCCATGGCTGATGAGGGATGACGGGTCCAGGCCCCATGCCGGGCTTCCCAGCCCAAGGTTCCAGTGCTGGGAATAGAAGTCTACAATTTCTGGCTGTGAAAAACAGCAAAGATTTTGCCTGAGTGAGATGGAGGGCTGAGGGAGTCAGATTTTCTTCTTAAGAGGCCTTACTCACTAATGGACTCATTCGCTCTGGGCTCCAGCACTGGAGCAGCAGCTCAAAAGGTGCCAGGGACATAAATGGAAGAACTGAGTTGTTTGGCTTTAGGGCAAGAGCTGGAGGGGCAGCTTTCTCCCAAACATAAGTGCTGGCAGAGGGCGTTCTTTTTTTGCTGAGCCCTCCCGAGTCCAGCTTACAGACACAGGTGGCTGCTATATCTGAGTCTCCATCAACGAAGCTAACACTGGTCACTCCATCTTGGTGATTCCCTGAGATCCCACCCCTCAATGTGTAGGACCACCCAAGCCCCTTCCGGTGGGTTTTCCATACAAATAGCCTATCTTGGCTTATGCTGTGGACTTTCCTAAAATCTCTCAAAGGTTCACAAAACCTAAACAAGCAACATCTGGCCTCGGCATTTCCCATATCTCTAACTGAGCAGCCCTAAGCCCAGCACTAGCTGCAGTTGGCCTTGGTTTGTAATGTGGCCTTTAGAGGCACTTCCAAGCCCTGTGTAGGTGATGTCCATCTGCAGATTGCTTGTTGTTTCATGCCAAGTGGCTCCAGGCAAGGCACAGGCTGAGGCTGAACTTGGCCTGAAGCAGGGCCCCTCCTAGGAAGCCGTGGCCTATGCACCTGGTGGCTGACTTTGGTCTGTGCCGGTGCACCACCCAGGGTCACATCTGAAGACAATACCCCTGAAGGGCAGACTAGGAAGGCACTAGAGCCTTGCTGAAGTGAATCCTGCTGTGTAGAGTCAGTCCCTGCACAACGCCTCCTCTGCTAGTCATGGTCAGTCCTCATGAACAATCAGCCCAAGGATCAATCCCTCTCATTGATGAGCGAACAGCAACCAAGGCTCAACTCTAGCAGGGGGGCACACACAGCCCATAAGGGACATACCTGGAGCACCCAGCTCAGTGACCAGGGAAGACTTCCATTGGGCCCCACAGGACACTTACTACATAAGGCCACTCTACTAAGACCAGAAGAGATAGAAGCCCTATCTAATACATAGAAACAAACACAAGTAGGGAGTAAAAATGGGAAGACAAACATGTCCCAAATGAAAGAACATAACAAAGCTCTAGAAAAAGAACTAAACAAAATGGAGACAAGTAATCTACAAGATGCAGAGTTCAAAACGCTGGTTATAAGGAGGCTCAATGAACTTAGGGAAAGAGAAGAAGAACTCAGTGAGAATGTTAACAAAGAGATAGAAAACAAAGTGGAGCTAGAAAACTTAAAAAAAGAACCAGTCAGAAATGAAAACTACAATAACTGAAATGAAGACTACCTTAGGAAGAATTAACAGTAGATAAGATGAAGAGGATCAAATCAGTGATTTAGAAGATAAGGTAGCAGAAAACACCCAACCAGAACATCAATGAGAAAAGAGGATCACCAAAATCTGAAGATAGTTTAAGGGCCCTCTGGGACAACATCAAGCATATTAACATTTGCATCAAAGAGGAGAGAGAGCAAGGAATTGAAAACCTATTTGAAGAAATAATGACTGAAAACTCCCCTAACTTGGTAAAGGAAATAGACATAAAACCCTAGGAAGCGCATATAGTCCCAAAGAAGATGAACCCAAACAGGCTCGCAGCAAGACACATCATAATTAAAATGCCAAAGGTTAAAGACAAAGAGAGAATCTTTAAAAAAAAAAAAGTTTTTAAACACCTACAGCACCTGGGATTCCTATGTGGTTTCCCATTCAAGTACTAACCAGGCCCGACCCTAAAGAGAGAATCTGAAAAGCAGTTAATTACCTACAAGGAAGCTCTCATAAAACTGTCAGCTAATTTCTCAACAGAAATTTTGCAGGTCAGAGGGATTGGCATGAAATATCTAAAGTGATGAAAAGTAAGGACCTACAACCAGGATTACACTATCCAGCAAAACTATCATTTAGAATCAAAGGACAGATCAAAAGCTTCCCAGAGAAGAAAAAGCTAAAGGAGTTTATGATCACTAAGCCAGTGTTACAGAAAATGTAAGAGGGACTTCTTTAAGAAGAAGAAAAAGCATTAAAAATATGAATAATAAAATGATAATAACTACATATCTAGCAATAGTTACTTTAAGTGTAAATGGATTAAATGCTCCGATCAAAAGATAGGGTGGCTATATGGATAAGAAAACAAGATCCTTATATATGCTGCCTACAAGAGACTCACTTCAGATTGAAAGACACATACAGACTGAAAGTAAAGGGATGAAAAAAGTTATTTCATGAAAATGGAAACGAGGAAACAAAAAAGCTGAGGTACTAGTACTTTTATCAGACAAAATAGACTTTAAAACAAAGGCTATAAAAAGAGACAAAAAAAGACCCAGTTATCCCACTTCTGGATATTTATCTGAAGAAATTCAAAATACTACTTCGAAGAGACATATGAATCCCCATGTTCATTGCAGCATTATTTACAGTAGCCAAGATATGGAGGCATCCTGGGTGTCCAATATGGATGAATGGATAAGAAGAGGTGAGATGCACACACACACACACACACACACACACACACTGGAATATTGCTCAACCATAAAAAAGAATGAAACCCTAGGGGGTATTGTGCTGAGTGGAGTAAGTCATATGTGGAATCTAGAGAACAGGATAAACAAACAAACAACAGAAACAAGCACATAGATACAGAGAACATTTTGATAGTTGTCAGATTGATGAGTGAGGGTTTGGTAAGTGGGGAGAGGATTAAGAGGTACAAACTAGTAGTTACAAAATAGACATGGGGATAGAGAGTACAGCATGGGGAATATAGCCAGAAGTATTGTAATAACTATGTATGGTGTCAGATGGGTGCTGGATTTATTAGGGTAATCACTTTATAAATTATGTGAATGTCTAATCACTGTGTTGTACACCTGAAACTAATATAATAATGTATGTCAATTATAATAAAAAAAGAAAAATATAAAAATAAAAAACCAATATTATTGACTATATTCCCTAAGCTGTACTTTACATCCCTGTAACTATTTTCTAACTACCAATTTGTACTTCTTAATTACTTTCCATTTTTTACTCAGTCCCCATCAAAGTCAGCCACTCTCTTAATTGACGTTTCTATTTTTTTTATGATAAAAATCTTCATATTCTTGAGATGCTACCATATATGCAGTTTTCTAACCTGTTATTTTTACTTAACATTGGACTTTTTAACGTGGCTTTCAAAATTCTTTCATTTAACATGTTTTTTTCTTTTTCTTTGTCCTTATTGAAATATAATAGACAATTAGTTGCTTGTATTTACATTGTACAATTCAATGAGTTTTTTCAATTATAGTATACAATAATATACTAGTTTCAGTTTTATAGCATATTGATCAGAGATCCACATAACTTACAAAGTGATCACCACTCTAAATCTAGTACCTCTTTTCCCCCTTACGTATTTATTCCAACATTATTAACCATCTTCCCCGTCTGCACTATACATCTCCATGTCCATTCTGCATCTATCCATTTGTACCTCTTAATCCCTTTGCCTTTTCCCCCTACCTACTCCCATCTAGTGTCCCTCTAAATATTCTATGTATCTCTAAGTTTATTTCTGCTTTTGTTGTTGTCGTTGTTGATTTTATTCTTTAGATTCCACAAGTGCATGAGATCATGAGATATTTGTCTTTCTCTATCCAACCCACTACGTTTAGCACAATACTCTTTAGGTCCATCAAGGCAATATCTTTTCCATCCCCTTCCTTTTAGTCCATGTGTGTCTTTTAATCTGAAGTGAGTCTTGTAGGCATCATATGTAGGGATTTTGTTTTCTTATCCATTCAGCCACTCTATCTTTTGGTTGGAGCATTAATTCTTTTCCATTTGAGGTACTTGTTGATAGGAATGTAGTTGTTACCATTATTTATTCTTGTTTTTGATACATGTTTTTCTTTTTTAAAAGAAGTTCCTACAACATTTCTTGTAATGCTGGCTTGGTGATGATAAATTCCTTTAGCTTATTTTTATCTGGGAAGCTCTTTATTTGTCCTTCAACTCTAAATGATAGCTTTGCTGGATAAAGTATTCTTAGTTGTAGATCATGGATTTTCATCATGTCGAATATTTTGTGCCCAGGCCCTTCTGTCCTGCATAATTTAATTTGAAAAATCAACTGCCAGTCTTATGGGTGCTCCCTTGTAGGTAACTGTTTTTCTCTTGCTGTTTTTAAGATTCTCTCTTTGCATTTAATCTTTGGCATTTTAATTATAATGTGTCTTGGTGTGGGCCTTTCTGAGTTCCTGGCTTTGGGGACTCTCTGAGATTCCTGGGGTTTTATATCTATTTCCTTCACCAGGTTAGGGAAGTTTTCCATCATTATTTCTTTAAATAGCTGTTTAACATCTTGTTTTCCTTCTGGTACCTCGATGAGATGGATATTCTTAACTTTAATAGTGTCCCATAGGCTCCTTAAATTATTATTATAGTCTCGACTTCTTTTTTCTTGCCATTTTGATTGCGTGTCCTTGGCTTTCCCATCCTCTAGATAGGTCATTCGATCCTCTTCTTTATTCACTTTGTTTATCCCATTTAATATACTTCTCATCTCAGATAATATGTTCTTCATTTCAGACTGGTTCCCTTTTATAATTTCCATTTCCATTTTTGTGTTTTTAATTCTTCATTGAAGTTCTCACTGAATTCATCTACACTTCCCATAAGTTCATTAAGAATCTTTATAACCAGTGGTTTGAACTCTGCATCTGTTAGATTGCTTGACTCCATTATTTCTGGATCTCTGTTCTCTTCTCTCACATGGTTTCTGCTTCTTTGTCTTTTCATTTTGGCTGCCTTTCTATGTTCGTTTCTATGGACTAAGCAAAGCTCCTGAGTCTCCCAGTCTTATTAGTGTGGATTTGTGAAGTAGGTGTTCAGTGGCACAGTCCTGAGAGAGGTTCAGCTGCAGGCCAAGTTGAACTCCAGCCTGTGTCCCCTCCCCCCGCAACAGTGCCACCTGTTGAGATTTAGCAAGCAATCCACAGATGCTGTGCTTATAGTTACCTCAAAAAGCCATGCCAGAGACCGAGGTCAGCTGCCACCAATGTGAGTCTAGGCACCACTCAGCAAGGAGCACTTGACTCTCTGAGGATACACCTGAATGTGCCCTGGGTGGGGTGCGAGTTTGGAGAGGCGGAGTTTCAGGGAATCCAGTTGGATAATGTCTCAGCTATGGTGGTGCTGTATCCATGCACTAGTGTGTTGGGGGGGAGGTGGGGGAGGGCTCAACTGAGGAACAATAGATACCACCAGCACTTCTGTACAGAGCGAATCTTGCCTGGATCCTCACAACTCAGTGTCCCCGTGTGAGTTCCTGCACTGCTAAACCAGTACTGGTGCTCAGATAGAGCAAGTCTGTTAGCACAAAAGTCTGCTCGCAGACCTGGCCTCTTTAAGAGGCGTCTGTCTCTGCCGCTGCCGCCACCTCTGTCCCACTCAGCCACTCGGCAATGGGCAGCCTCGGGTCCTTGCCCCGTCCTACCGTCTGCCTTTGCAGATGATTTCTTAGATTTCTTCCTATGTGTATGGCTTGATCATCTAGATCCCAGGTGATTTTTCCTTGGTATTTGCTCCTTGTTTCTGTCACAACTTTTAGTTGCCAAAGGGATGAACAGAACCTCTATCATCTATGCCATTTTTTTGTCCTCTCTCATTCAACATGATTTTTAATGTCTGAGCCACATTGGGGCCTATCTTTCCCATTCATCATGGGATCTATGAACAGAATGTCAACCTGTCCACTCTTTGGTAAAAGGTCCCCAAATGACCAATCGGGCTCTTCGGGTTTGGGGAGCATGGCTGTCTTAGGGGCAGGCTAGGGAAAAGAGGGAAATAAAGGGAGATGGGTAGGGATGGAGGCATGGAGACAGAGCTTCATCTTCACAAACTAGATTTGGAGGTCCTGAATAAGGAAGATGGTTGCTTTGGCAAAGCTTGGAACCCACTGGTTAATCTTGCACTCCCTCTGCTGGCCTCACTGGACACATCCACTAGGTGATTAACGTGAGCAGAGACTACGCAAGGTTCTAGTCAGTGGAAAGCACCTGTGATGGAGAGAAAAGAGAAACAGCCACCTTTATGGAATTTTTATCAACATTACATCAACATTAATGGCTAATGATTGTGCTTATTCAGTAGAAACAAATTAGAACCCGAGACCTCGCCCCTCCCCTGTCTGTTTCTCTTTTTCTCTGCCCCAGTGGAATGAAATTCTAAAGGTCTCAGCTTTTCTTTTCAAGATTCTTATTACTCTCCTGCCAGGTCTCCAGTGGTCTCCTTGGTTGTTTCTCTTGACTGTATTTTGTGGTTGCTTTTCTTTCCTTTTTCACAGTCTTTGCCCTGCCCCGCCCCTTTGTTGGTGCCATTTGGGAATAAAAAAGCAATGGTAAAACCCTGCCTTTGCCTTGCAAAGCAGAACTCTCTTAGCTTTTCTAATTATGCAGCCTCTTATTTTTCCATTTGTGCTTAATTCAAAGCTGTAAAGAGCTTTTCGAAATAGGTATATGCGGGACTTGACAGTTGTGATAAAACAATGCCTCCAATAAAGAGAAAGCAAGACACATTTGCAATTTCCTTTTCCATAATTTATAGTGATTTAGCTCCCCCCATCAGGAGATAAGAATTTCTTTGGGAACAATTTTCTTTTAATAGCACCATCTGAAGCAGCAAACATTTCTTTTGCAGTCATTAGAGCTTCTACCTTACAAAAAAGTGACTAAAGAGTGAATTAGGATTTAGAGAGAGGCTGCCTGCATCACATAAATAAACAATGAGGGCCTTGCCATTTCATTACAGAACTTAAATAAGCAGTACAGATGGTCAGCTGCTGCATTACACATGCATAACCTATTTAAAAGATGACAGTATCAGACCAGAAGCATTAATGTACTCACAGTGCCATTCATTTACGCTACTGAGTACTACTTGAGTACCAAGGCCCTGGGTCAGGCAAATTGTTGCTGGCAGTAGTGTAGACAGATGAGAAGATAAGGGAATTGTTGAATGATAAGAAGACAAATACTAAATTAACTTAAAGATTTATGGTTCCCCAGCTTAATCTAATAAATGTTATTTGGCACTGATTCTTCTCACTGAGTTGCAAGTGACAAAAATAAAAATAAAAATTTAAAAATTCATGTTCATTGATGTACACTCAGAAAGGTAATTTATTATCTTATTCTTTCATGTAACAGAAATTAAGAGCTTCAGGTATGGCTGGTTCTAGACGCTGATAAAAAAAAAACAAAATTCAACTGGATAAATTTAAAAATCTAATTGGCTTTATTCAACAAACCATGAATTAAGCAGCATCCCATCTAGCAAATAGAAATGAGCTCCAAAGAGCTGTACAAAATAGAAGGCGTTTATAGGTGGAAAGGGGTGTAAAAAGGAAGTTTCTAGCAAAGAGTGACTTGTTTCAGCAAGGTCGCCTTCTTCTGGGAGATGGCAGTTTACCTCACCAGTGCTGACCAGGTAATTCTAGAGTGACTTGTTAAAGTCTATGTTTCTGGGAGAGGCTGAAGCTCCAATTAGGTTAGATATTAAGTCTTGGTTTGGTGACATGGGCTTAGCACAAGTGACTCTGTTTTGGGGCCTATTATTTCTTTTTTAACAATGCTCAAGTATGGTTATCAGGTCGTCTTTCTTCCATGTTGGCTTTATTTACAACATACTGTCACTGCCGTTATTCACTGGTGCTCCATTGTCTATATATTAACACATGTAAGTCCAATGAAAGAGATTCTTTGTCCTAATCATTCTAGCAAAAGATCAGGGATTAGATCTCTCTGACAGTTTAGATATACACTTTTTCAGAAATAATCACTGTGCCTAAAAGAATGGAATGTGTTGATTGAGTTTGTGCCCATTCCGTGAGCCATGAGTGTGTGTGTGTGGAGTGAGGGGTAGCATACCGGGGGTTTGTAGATAGCACTACCAAAACAGCTAGCCTAAGACTAAAATCTACATGCTATTAGAACATGGTGGGATGGATGCTGAGTAGGGAAGATCTGTCTAATCATTCATCTGATGCAATTTAGAAAGCAACAGTCACTAGAACCTTCAAATAAAATTCATTTCACACACAGGATGGACCCTATAGTAAACACTGGAAAATGTCCTCAAGTCTGTTCTAAGTTAAATTTATTAGGCGGCTGAACTAGCAAGTGTTCTTCCCAAGTAAAAACAATCTAACTGATACCTTTTTTGTATGCTACCAGCCAATGTTTGTCAAATTTTACATTTCCAATTTTTTCAAAGGACAAAAGAAAGTTTTACTGTAGCACACCTCTCAGTTAGTTGAATTAAATAAAATATGTGGCAGCCGATCTAAGAATCGCGGCGCTGAAAGGGTTAAGTGAATGTAAAAGGCATGGCTGAGCTAACAGGTTCCAGACTGCTAAGCCCTTGTCACTGCTTTAGAAATGTTTTTTTCTTTTAACTTGTACTTGGGACCATTTACTTGTGGTTACTCTGGTAGTACCACAATCTCTCTGGAATTTAGTCAACAGACTACAATACTAAAAGGGACTATTGTTATACTTCGGTAAAGAAATAAGACATACACACACACACAAATGAGTACATAAAACCACTGCCAATCAGATAAATGGACTGTATCAATGTCAGTTGCCTGGTTATGATACTATTTTGTAGTTTTTCAAAATGTTGCCATTGGGGTAACTTGGTGAAGGGAACGCAAGGTCTCTGTAATTTTTCACAACTGCATATGCATCTAAAATAATCTCAAATTTTATTATGAAATAGCATAAGACCAACAAACAAAAACAACCAAAAAATTAGTTATGGGATTGGCATTATGATGATAATGATGTCCTGTGTCATCTTGATAGACGCAAATATTTGAAATCTTTTTCCAAATAATAGTGTGAATATGTTCTTATCTTCACGCAGACTCAAAACGTTGGACAGAAGTTGTAGAAGCTGTAGGCTGGATGAACTTAGTTGTGGAAAGAGTTCTGAAAAAGTTCTAGAAGTAGGTATTCATTTGACAAGTATTTATTTTTAAAAAATTGAGGTAAAATTCACATAACATAAAATTAATCATTTTAAAACCTAACGTTAACTCTTAAATGAATAATTCAGCATCATTTAGTATATTCATAATGTTGTGCAACCACCATCTCGATCCAGTTCCAACCATTTTCATCACCCCAAAATAAAGCCCCACATCTATTAAGCCGTTTCTTGCCATCCCCTCCCAACCCATCCCCTCTGACAACCACTAATCTGTTTCCTATCTCTATAGATTTACCTACTCTGGATATTTCACATAAATGGAATCACACAACATACATGACCTTTTGTGTCTGGCTTATTTTTTGTACTTAGCGTATTTTGCTAAGCAAAATATTCATTTATGTTGTATGTTCATCAGTACCCCATTCCTTTTCATTGCTGAATAATGCTGTTATATGAATATCGCACATTTTGTTTATCCATTCATCAGTTGATAAACATTGGCGTTGTTTCCACCTTTTGATTGTTATGAATAATGCTGCTATAATATTTGCAGACAAGTATTTGTTGCATTCTGTTTTCTTTTTCTTTCTTTCCCGCAGTCCCTCTTTCTCTTCCTTCTTTTGCAACTGAATCTGTTTATTAAAACTTCAGTTCTACAAAAGCATAAAGAACCCAGATACAGAGAGGCCTGTGAAGGGAATACCCAGAAGAGAAACCAGAAGAGAGGGAAGACCAGGAGCAGAGTTCTAAGAGAAGGCTGGAAGACAAAAGGGCAAGGTTGAAGGCCTGCGTAGTCCCTGGCTCCTTTCAATTATATGCAAGGGATGAGTGTGGAGAGGGCTTCCCACCTTACCCCGCCTTCCCTCAGCTCCCTCTTTGGCTGTATCAATCCCTGACTCTCCTGCTTCAGGGTCAATATTTCTTCTCCTCCTTCCCCCCACTTCTCCTGTCTTCCACCTTTATCTTTCCATCCCAGGGATCTCATAAACAAAAATCTAGAAGAGCCCAGGGGAGATGAATAGACACAGGCTTTTCCTCTGTCCATCTGTAACATGCCTCTGGTTACCAAGTTGAAGCTTTCTCTGATACCATCACTGTCCTGGATGAGCAGCCAGCCCCTAAGGTCTAGGGAAGCGAGTGCCCTTCAGTTCTTCTGCCCCACAACCCCTTAAGTTCCCTTACCCAGAGAAACAGGGAATCAGACAAAGACCCAGAGAGGTAGAGAGGATCCAAATCAAGCCTTGCTCCTCCAGCTTCTGAAGGATTCCCAAGTCCTCTTAATGCATTCCTTGGAGCTCCACCTACCCTGGGAAAAATGAAAGACTTGAGGCGGGCCAGCTCCATGATGCTGAAAAGGAAACACTGCTGGAGCTGTGGGAGTAGACGGGTCATTGGGCTCCAAGGCCAGTGGGAAGGCAAGCCATGGGGACGGTACAAGAAGCTGGGGGGCCCAGTGCGGATGGTATGGTGGGGGTGGTGGCAGGTACAGCAGGTTGCGGGGGCATCTTTCTGGAGCTTCTGGCAAAGGGCACAGTTATAGAGAAGAGTGAGAGGGGCAGGAGGATCTAGGAGAGGCAAAGGTGGGGTGTCAGTGAGGCCAGAGTAAAGGCAACACTACATCACATTCCAGGCAGCTGGAAACTTTGGCAGGAGCTGGCAGGCACTGTGGCATGGGAGAAGGTATGCAGGGTTCCAAGAAGTACCTGAAAGTCAGTCCAAGGCCCAGGGGGTCACGTGGGGGGCTACGGTTCAGCCTTAAGAACTGGTGTACTATAGCCACCAATGCCACAGCCAGGACCACACTGCTCATATATGCTGCAGCCAACAGGTAGGGCAACTTTACCAGCTGCTAGCAGAGCGAGTCCAGGGCCAGCTTCCAGGCTGATGACTCCAGCAGTACAGGTCTGCTTAGGTGTACCAGCCCTATCTCCATCCATTCTTCTCAGCCACATAGCTCTCTAGCCAGCTCAATACCTCAAAAATCTTTCAAAGGTCAATGTAGAGATGTCAATCCATGATACCCAGAAAGTCCCTCTCCAGGGCATTGAGAGTAGAGTGGGCCACACCCTCCACAGCTCCCCGTTCATCGTTGAAGACCTCCTCCTCCCTGCCTCATCATAGGGATACTAACTGGCTACCATCACGGAGATCAGGAACAAGTGAGAAGAGGACACATGCTGTAGGTAGTTTGGGTGTGGTACCAGAGCCTCTTAATATACTCAGAGCTAGCATCACAGGACAGGGACACTTGTGCTGCAGATTTCTTCTGAAGTGTGCTAACAGGGCTTGGAGCTGCTTTCCGGAGCATTTACAAAGCAGTGTCTGCCATGGGCCTGGAGAGCTCCTCCATACAGTCAGCTTTCCAGTCTCAGCCATAGTAGAGTCTTCTCTGGATCTGGGCATTCAGCTTCTGGTGTCAGAGGAGCAACAAGAAGACCCAGAAAGCCGGTGAGGGAGAAGGTGCCCTTTTTGCCCAGCAAGAGCCTGGCTAGGTCCATAACACCGCCCGCCACTGTCCTGCAAAGGTGGAAGGGGAGGGGTCTGTGGAGCCATCCCTGCCCCGCCAGTCCACCTGCCTGCCGGCCTACCCCACCGTAGGCCATGGCTTTAGCCAGTGTGGCCTATCCCTTTGTGTGTTGTATTGTTTTCAATTCTTTAGGGAATATACCTAGGAGTGACATTGCCGGGTCATATAACGGTCCTATGTTTAACTTACCAAATATTTTTTGAGCACCTACAATATTCCCTGTGGTATTCTAAGTGCTGACTACACAATATTGAACCAAAGGGATAAAATCTCTGCTTTCCTGGGGCTTATATTCTAATAGCAAAGTGACAACAAAAAACAGGAGTGGTACATAACTTGTGGTGCAAAATGAAAATTCAGGTCTCTTTGGTGAAACATTATTCAGAACATTAGATGGCAACAGCAGAGCATTAAACCACATGAAAGGCCCTTCTAAGTACTAGCCCCTCAGAGGCTGCATATGTCACCCACCCTGAAGCCCACCCTGACAAAAATATGGTAATTTCAGATGCCAAGCACCTGCAAGCACGCAAAATGCGGTAAGGTGACAGAGAAGAACTGGAACTGGGTGAGCTACTTTGGATAGGTGGTTAGGAAAGGGCTCTCGAGAAGATCATGTTTAAGCTGAGACACAGATGGTAAAAGGGGGCCAGCTTTATCAAAATCTAGGAACAAGTATCCAAGCTGAGGGAACAGCTTAGGCAAAGCCCCAGGTCTTTATGTGCTTGGTGTGGTTCAGGAACCAAAACAACAAAACAAAGCTAGTGTGGCTAGAGCCTGGCTCTCTTTAGCTTGGGTCCAAGTATGATTTCTAACATTATGCTCCTTGAAGAAGGCTCGCAAGGTTTTACGTTTCTAATAAGTAAGCATTTGGGCCTGTTCTTTGGAATGAAGCCAGCGAAGCTGCCCTGGACCCATGATTCTCAATGAGCAGGACAGGGTACACTGGTCTCCCAGGTACTTCCCAGGTGGCCCCCAGATTTTGCTTAAAGTGTAAAATTTATTCTCCTTCAACTAGGAATGCCTAGTATCTGAGTTATGCTTAAATGAGGGGTGGCTGGATACAATGTGTGTGAAGTACAATTTTATGCTAGTGAATGATAAGAAGCATACCATGATGTCAACACAGTGCCAAAGGCTGTCTACTGGGATGTATCGAGAACATGGGTTTCTGATAGCACAGTCCTGGAAGTAAAGGAGGTTGAACTGAGGCCAAGAGAACAGAATAATTTTTGTGTACACTCACATAGACACCACCAGACATTTTTAAACTGGAGTAAACCCTGCATTTCAATCATTGCTGACTGCTTCAGTGTTTTTTCATCTCTTTAAGTATGCCTTCAAAAGCTCTAATATTCATCAAGGTCTTGGAACTGGAAAAATGTGTAGAACACGTCTCCAGACATTTACAAGTACTGTATAAGGTGAAAGGGTCAGACGTCTGACTGACCTAGCAGTTCTCTTTGCAACTGGGCAAGTCCCAGCTCAAGAAATAAAATTTACGCCCAGGCCAAGACTCTTCTGGAGCCATGAAGTTAGTGGTGGATGAGTCAGAGAGATGATGCTGGTCAGAAGGAATCTCTTAGGAATTACTTAAAATCAATGGTTTAGAAAATTGAACTAATGGGGCTAGAGACTATCTATTAGCAAGAAGGAAAAATCTATATTCTCCATGTCTTACCTAAACGGTATTAGAAACTGTGAAGGAGCATTGAATTATCATCTGAAAGGAGAAAATGAAGACACCAGATCACAGAAATGATTGAGTGGGAGCATGAATGCTCCATAAGGTTTGCATGAGTAAATGTTTCCTAGTTCTTTTTTGGTGGATAAACATTTTGTTATCTTAGATCACTCTGAATAACTTGGACCTATAAATATTATCATATTCATTTTAAAGGACATTGTCTTGGTCACTGGGCCTGCTATAGCAAACCACCATAAACTGGGTGGATTAAGCAACAAACATTTGTCTCTCACAGTTCTGGAGGCCAGAAGTCTGAGATCAGGGTGCCAAGTGGGTGGGTTCTGGTAAGGACCCTCTTCCAGGTTGCAGACTGCCAACTTCTCATTGTATCCTCACATGACAGCAAGTGATAGAGATCTCTAAGGTCCTTTTTATAAGGGTGTTAATCTCATTTGTCAGTGCTTTAACCCCAAGAATTAATTACCTTCCAAAGCACCCCGAATACCATCACATTTAGGATAAATTTGGGGGGGGACACAGCGTTCAGTTCTTATCAGGTTCTGAAGTGGCCTTCATATTCATTGCACGTGTGGAACTACTTATTGGTGAGAACGTCTGTGAGTGGTTTCAGTCATTCTTTGGAGTCCTGTTTAAGACAATTCTTGGCAGGAGACAGAGTCCCAAATCCTTTTGCCTTGTTAATAGGCATTGCTGAATCAGCATTCTATTCGGTATGCGATACATAACTTTTGTATTTTTTAAAATACTTATCATCATGTGACAAGTTTTTTATTCTTTCAAAGTGAAATACCTAGGGAAAATGTTTTATTTTCATTTAGAGCTAAATATAACACCTCCAGATGGAAATAGAAATTAGAAAATGTTCCATCTCATTTCAAGTCTCTTTTATCCTCTACTATGATAGCAGAAGAAATTCACTGAAACCAGTCGAGTCAAAAAATATTCCCCACATTTATTTTTCCTGGCCTGAGTAAAATTTGAAAGTTAAGTCACTTCCTTAAGAGGAAGCTCTGAAAATAATTATTTTGTAATTGTTTTGAAAAAGGTGAAGTTATAATAAGCCTAATAATAATGTTCTACAAACATAAAGTTAATTTTTATATGGTTAAAGTTGAATCTGAAAACATTAGCTTCCTATTACCTTTTTAAACAGGAAAGGTAAACTATTTTTACACTTTTTTTTTACTTTTGAGAACTTTTGTTTTAAAAATTATACACACACACACACACACACACACACACACACATATATATTTTACATGCAAAGAATAAAATATGGGACTGTATGTCCCAAAATGTAGTAATCATCAGATCTAAGGGTAAGATTAGGTATGATTTTTCTTTTTGTATTTTCGTATTTTTCTACAGTTATTTGTATAATATGTGGGAGAAAAGAGAAAACTAATATAGGCAAACTGTGGGTCAGAATTGTGACCATAAACAGATGGTATATTCAAGAGTTTAGGCAAGGAGAGTTGAATTGAGTTTAATCACTTTGTGGAGAGGAGTTGTCAGGATTAAGGACCCAACAGGGCACGATGAAAGACCCAAACAGTAGTGCAGAGGGCAGTTGTTACCACCCTTATAGAAAGCCAAAGGGAACATGATTCCAAGAGCCTAGAGAGAGCTTGAGACTGATAGGACCTTGGCTAGGCAGAGACTGAGTGTGGGGGGTGGGGAGATGATTATGTAACCTTACATTTTTGCCCCTGATCTGAACCCAGCAGAACCCAGACTGGGCACTCCTAAGAGGCTGGTCTCAAGACATAGAGAAGAGCAGACAACAGACAATAATGGATGCACTGGAGCAAATTGAGAAACAGCGGCAAGTGCAACCGGGTTATAAAGATACATTATCTGCTGTGGGCCACAACTGTGTCTAGTCTATGAACCCATAGAGAGGCTTTTCAAGGTTTGTAGCCTCCTCATTCACAGATCAATACATATGCATAGGAGATCGAAGTTCAAGCTACAACAAAGCCTTATCTCCAAGTCTCCAAGCTGGAGGAACTTAAAGTACAAAGGTGCATTTATAAAAGGCAGTTTTTGAGCTGCTAAAACAATAAAAGTATGAACTATAAAAAAGGTATGATATGGTGCCTAGAAGAACAACTATTAATAGGATGAATTTGAGACTGTATCAAAAACTATGAGACAGAGGTAAATGAGGACGTTTTCTTCTCTCTATCCACTCACAAAATCACCTGGATTATTCAGAAATTGTTGGATAATATTTAAGAGACTCTCTGTTTTAGATTGCAGTAGCCGATGGTGGGAGCCACCTGCTCACACTATCTTTCTTTTGACATACCTTTTGTGTGGTGTGTGTGTGTGTGCACATGCACAAGTATGTATGTGTGTATGGGGTGTGGGAAATGTGGCATGTGCCTTGCACTGTGCTATGCACTCACACCTTCACCTCTAACACGACCCTAGGAACCAGGTACTATTATTGTCCTATTTTACAGACAAGAAAATTTAGGCATACTATGGATAAGGAACCTGGGCTAGGCCATTCATCCAACAGATATTTATTACAACCTTCTTTGGACCAGAGTGTGTGGCCCAAAGTACTGAGAGCAAAATGATGATAATGTTACCTACAGGACATTCACAGCAAAGATGTGAAACTGGTTCAGTCCAATTCAGCCTGGCCCACTGCTCCATTCCTTCTGTCAGCTGTAAATAACAAACGTGGTGTGAACAAGCTAAGCTATGCTGGTCTGCTCTGCTAGGCTGGGAAAAGGGTAGAAAAGACAAGGGCAAAAGCTTTTGGGGGTGGGCTCAGGCTGTACACCATTCTCAATTGATAACTGAGGAAACAAACATTTATAAATTTTAAAGAAAGGAAACAATCAACAGAGTGAAAATATATCCTACGGAAAGGAAAAAAAAATATTTGCAAACTATATATTTGATAAGAGGTTAATTTCCAAGATATATAAAGAAATCTATGACTCAATAGCAGAAAAATGAATACCCTGATTAAATGGACTAACAACTTGAGTAGACATGTCTACAAATATATAGAAATGGCCAACAGGTATATGAAAAAAATTAAACATTACCAATCATCAGGGAAATGTAAATAAAAACCACAACGAGACATTACCTCACACCTGTCAATGTGGCTTTTATCAAAAAAGACAAGTATCGATAAGGACGTGGAGAAATTAGAATCCTTGCACACTGTCGGTGTGAATGCAAAATAGTGCAACAGCTATAGAAAAGAGTATGGAAGTTTCTCAAAAAATTAGACGTAGAACTACCATATAATCCAACAACCACATCTATCTAGGTATTCAACTGAAAGAATTGCAATCAGGATCTCAAAGAGACGTCATTAGTATTCTTATATATATTGCAGCATTATTCACAATAGCCGATTTGTGGAAATAACCCAAATGCCATTGACAGGTGAATGGATTAAGAAAATATAGAAAATACATACAATGGAATACTATTTAGCCTTAAAAAAGAAAAATTTTGCAATATGCAGCAACATGGATGAATGTTGAGGACATTATACTAAGCGAAATAAGCCAGCTGCAGTAAAACAAATACTACCTGATTCTGCTTATTTGAGGTATTTAAAATAGTCAGATTTGCAAAGTTAAAGAATTGAATAATAGTTGCAGGGCCTGGGGGTAGGGAGGGATGGAGAGTTACTAATCAACAGGCAAAAAGCTTCAGTCAAAATGAATAGACTCTAGAGATATGAGGTAAAACACTGTCAGTCCAGAGTCAACGATATTGTATTGTACACTTAAAATTTTGTTAAAAGGATAGATCTGATTTTGTGTTCTCACCACACAAAAAAAAATTTTTTTTAAACAAAATACATCAGTTTTGGGGACTAAAGGGGGAAACTCACTCCCTAACATGGATTTTAAAGCGTTATAGAGCCTGGCCCTTGGCCACACCTTCGAACTCATCATAAACCTCCTATTTCCAACTCAACTCTTTGAATCCCAGGCTCCTTGTCCTCTTCCAGCTAGTTGAGTTCACCTGCTTCTTCCAGAATAGAAGGGGTTAAATGTTGTTCTTTCCTCCTTCTGCCTTGGATATTCTCCTTTTTGTCTTTCTCATCCTTCTTTACTCATCCTTCAGTTCTCCTCAGTGTAGCCTTGCCTGACCACCTTGATTAGATGAAATCTCCTGTCATGGCCCTGGTACTTTCCCAGGGTAGCACTAATGTAATTGGCACCTTCACAATTGTCTGTTTTCTCAAATAGTGAACTTCTTAAGGGCAAATGCCTGCTCTCTCTTCTTTGTTCACTTTTTAATATTTTTGTTAATTTTGTTAAATTTATATAAATGTGGTGCTAAATTCAAATGTATCAAATGAGTGAAAGAATAAATGAGTTGATGAAGGTGAAGTGTTACTGAGTATAAAACAGGGCATCTAAGCAAGTCAGAGGAATCAAGTAACCATGTCTGTATTAGCTTATCATTGTCTCCCTATCACCTAGCCCAGTGCTTGAGAGATCAGCTATCTAAGCCACTGCTTCTCAAACTTTAATGTTTATATGAGTCACTAAGGCATCTTGTTACAATGAAACTTCTGATTCAGTAGACTTGGAAGGGAGGCTGAGATTCTGTATTTCTAACAAAGACCACACTGAACAGCAAGGTTCTATGCATCATCATGTAGTTGCAAGAGGATATTGGCTCAGAGTGGTACATTAGTTAAGATGCTTTTGGTTATGAGTAACAGAAAACCCAGCTTAAAACTGGCTTACTTAAAAAATAAAGATGATTTATTTTGTCACTAAGTGAGGCCAGTGACAGGGTGGAATTCAGGCATAATTGGATCAAGGCTCCAACTCTTTCTCTGTGATTCTTTCGGTGCTGCCCTCCTCTAAGTGTCTTTTCCATTCTTCTGTTGACTTCCTTGATGGTGGCAAAATGATTGCAACTTTTTCAGCTGCTGTATTTCTGTACTATACCATCCAGTAGAAAAGAGGTTATCTGTTCTCCCAACCATCAAGAAAAATTCTATTCTTAACTCCGATTTGACCAATTTTGGTTATATATGGGGTGAGGCGGGAGGAATTTATAATGTATTAGGCTGAAGTTGTCCATTTGCTAGCTTTAGAAGAGGTGGCTCATGTCGTCCTATATGCAAACCTGGTCCTAATAGATGTTTGAATAATTCCAATCATCTTGTGCTCTCAGGTATGAAAGGTGGCAACTGGAGCTGTAATGCAAGTCTCCTGGTGGGATTTCAGGCACCTTGGTGGATGGGGAGATCATTGGGATCTTCCTGAGTAGCCTTGGAAGCACATCTCATTTTTCTTTGCTGGACTTGATCTTGTAAAGCCAGATGAAAACCCCAGCTAGTTCATGATCTCATCTTCCTCTGAGGTAAGATTGTCTGAAGACAGGGTTACAGCTTCTAACATACAGACAGAGCTCTGGGAGTTTCGTTGACATTCATTTTTATAGCTCTGAGGAGGTTATTTCTATCCTTTCTGTCAGTAATGTGAGATAAGTAGGGAGGAAAATGAGATCCCCAGGAGTATACAGTTTTGTTGAGTATTGTAATGTAATTGTGATGAGCCTGGTCTGAGCCTCTGGGAAACTCTATGACCAGGTTGTTTATTGTCTCACTGTGGTGCCTGAATATGAAACCTGATTACCAGAGCCTGGCTACCCAGGAGATTTGAGGAAGGGACAGCAGGTCTGGCAAACTTCAGCCATCCACCTTCCCTCCCAAGGAGACCCTGGCCTCTATCAGAGCTCTAACACTGCAAATAAACCCTCTGAGACCCACGTTGTAGTGACTTCAGCAAAGAGAACTGACTAAAGTTCTCTTCTCTTTGCTGCTAGCATTGTTTTTGGCAGTTTATCCTAAATATAGCACATCCAGGGGATGCTTTCTACCTCAAGTTTCTGCAGGGTTGTACAGTATGTATGGTTCTTGCATACTTGCTGTCTCACAGAAAGGACAACATTTTACAGGATGAGGAAAAGGAAAAACAGTGGGCTCTGACCAGTCTTTTTGACTTTAGATAAGTCACTGACCCTTGTGGGATTCAAGTTTATCATCTTGCCTATACAATGGGCATCTTCTAAGACCAATCTCATGGAATTACTCTGAGAATCAAATTAGCTAAAAATATGTTTCAGTTCTTTGGTAAAGAGCACTATGAGGGTTCCCCATTCTGAACAGACTGTGGTCCACTTAATAATGATGATGACTCAATTGTCTTTGTCTAACCCACAAGGCAGTGTGTGATGTAAAGTTAAATTCACTATTCCTCTTCTTGTCTTTATTTGATTAGTGACTATCTCCTTGCCAGAATTCCACAAAGGAAGGTGGTGCCTACTTTTGGCATACCTGTTTGCCTATACTTTCTAGCTCACTGCCTGGCTCTGCAAATATTTGTCGAATAAGTGAAAAATTAATGAATGAAAAATAAATTCAAGTCAACAAAGTTTTTGTGGATGACTCCAATGTGCTAGGGTTTTGTAGTCAGGAATTATTTGTGTATAAGAAATAGAAACCCCATAAAACAAATGTGGACTGAAAGAAATAACCAAGGCTGGAAAAATAGCCAGGTCTTGAGGGAGGTGCAGAACTGAAAAATTAGCAAATTCGCTTGCCCGGACTCTGTCTCTCTCTCTTTCTACCTCCCTCCCCTCTCATCTTCTCACTTATGCTTTGAAATTAGTTTTATTCTCTTCAGCTGCATACTGGCATTTTCTACTTTGATCACACTAGAGACAAGACCACTGTAGCCTCTTATTTTAAGCACCAACTCTTAATAACCAGAATCTCTGTGTATCAAATGTGAACTTTCAAGAAAGAAATTATGAATGTCTTAACTTAAGGAAGGAGTCTACCCCAGGTCCTGTCAACTATAATATTATAAGGTGGTGGTGTGAGGGTGGGCAGGAGGTTCTCCGACCTGCCTGCTGCTTTGCAGAAGCTCAAAGGGAAAATGTGGGTAGGTTCTGAGAGGTGGTCATTGGTAGAGGCCTCTCTAGAATACAGACAATGTGCTGGGTATTGGAGTGAGCACCTTTCGTTCATTCCAGAAATATCCACTGGATATCTACTTTGTGCCAGGCACTGTTCCAGGTGCTAGGGATACAGTGGTGATAAGTAAGAGAAACAAGAACCATGCCCTCTTGGAATCCTCATTCTACAATGCAAACGATCTTGCATTACCACAAACAAGAATGTGAGCAAGATAACTTCAGAAATCAACAATATGATGCAGGATGACGGAGAAGGGGTGAGAAGGTTATTTTCAGTTGCCACTTGAAGTGTCTTATTCTGTCATACTGCCAAAAATACCAAAAATAGTGCCCTGATTTGGTTGTTCTGTTTATTTAAAAGATAGTAAAAGTAGAGGTCAGAATGTTCTTTGCAATTCTTCCTTTATTTTTCATGATGTAGGGAACAATTGGTGAAAAAGCATTTAACTTGGGCTGGATTAGGGACAACCAGGCCCTGGAGCCGCCCTCTTTAGCCCTCTTTTGGAAACAATTAAAGCAGCTCTGCGTGGTTTAAGGCATACAACATTCCTAGATTCAGTGGCCTCTGCAGGATTTGGAGGCCTGCTTAATGACGGCAGGCTTCAGGGAAAGTAGAAGAAATAAAGAGGAAGAGGAGAGGTCACCTGTTCATCTGTACTTCACACCTCTTGGACTTTCTTCAATAGTCTTTCATAGAAAGGATGCAACAAAGGGTGGGCTCTTCTCTGGTCATCCTCAGAATAACAACAGCTAAGGCTTACCGAATGCTTAACACAAGCTAGGCAATGTTCTAAAATCTCTCCATGTATTAACTTATTTAATGCATGCAAATATACTATGTATTAACTTATTTAATTTCTCCAATTATAAATGAGGTAAATACTATTATTATCCCCATTTTACAGTTGAAGAAATCAAGGTGCAGAAAGGCTCTATAATTTGCTTACAGTCACATGATAGAACTGGACTTCAAGTGTAGGCATTTCAGCAACAAACTGCATGGTTTTTATGATACTGCCTGGTTCCAGCTGACTTGGACCTCTGGCTTCCCTGAGTAGTATTAGACAACTAAATGACTATGTCATAATTTCTATTTCCATTGAACTTTCTACTAATGAATGCAGTAAACATGTCCTATATCTTTCAAAGCTCCTATTCAACTACAGGAAAGGACTGTGAAAACCTTGAATTTCAGATTAAATGCAGAATAATTTTTTTGTTTGCAACCCTCCCATCAAACCATTAGAGTCTAACACGCATTGAGGGGAGGAAGTATTGTAACATGAGACAAGATTGGTTCCAGAAACTGGTCCATGAATATAATGAGTAAGAGCAAACTATTAAAACACTTGAACTAGAATGTAACTCCATAGCAGAGTTTCAGGCATCAGAAAGTAGGTAGGGAAGTATATGAGGGCAGTGCAGCCTTTTTGATGCTTCAAACTTGACTTCAGTCCTCAGGAAGTGTAGAGAAATGAATCAGCTAAGCCCGAGTTTGATTTTGCTAGAAAGAATAGGCAAGCCAATGATTCTTTCTTTTTCCCCATTTCTCACTTAAATTTTTAAAATTTAGATCTAATTCACATACCACAAAATTAACCTTTTAAAGTTAAGTCTATTATATTCACAGAGTTGTACAACTATCACCACTATCTAATTCCAGAACATTTTTTTCACTCCGAAAGATAGCCATTACCCATTAGCAGTCACCCCCCATTCCTCCCTTCCCTTAACCCCTGGCAAACCACCAGTCTGCTTTCTGTCTCTATGGATTTACCTATCCAGACATTATGTATAAATGGAATCAGACAATATGTGGTCTTTGTGTCTTACTTCTTTCACTTAGCACAGTATGTTTAAGTTCGTCCATGTTGTAGCATGTATCTATTGTATAGGTATATCCCATTTTATTTATCCATTCATCAGTGGATGGGCATTTGGGTTGCTTTCATTTTTTGTCAATTATAAGTAATATTACTCTCAATATATATGTACAAGTTTTTGTATGGATGTTTGTTTTTAATTCCCTTAAGTACATACCTAGATAGTATTGTCCCTCTTTTTGATTACAGGCTAAAGATTCATGTATTTGGTTCACAAATTGTTCTATAAAGTGGCTTTATTCAAGGAAATTCTATGCCCGATAAGTATAAGCAGCTTTGACATTGATGAAGAAATAGAAAATAGAGCATCCATGACTTTTTAAATCCTCATTTTTCTACCCATCCTGGTGTTTCTCATTACTGTTTTACAGACTGGAAGATAATAGATTTTTTGCTAGGTAAATTATTTTGAGTTTATGGTCTCTGGCAAAAATGCCAGGGCTGATTCCTTAGAGAATGTTTTATGCCAGCCTGTTAACATGAGCTCCTTATCAATCATGTCCTGTCTGAGCCTTGTAATGGAATCTCTTAATTCATAATTAATATTTAGGTAAAGCACCACCACATTAATCTGATTTCCCTCCTGTGGCAATTGGTGTTTAATTTCTATTTTAATAGCCAGGATTGGTAAATCTTAGAAGATTCTGGTTTTAGGCATTTACTTTAAGGGGCATCTGTGTCCATTCTTGTTTTTAATTTAATGATACCTTTTTATAAACAAGAAAGCCTGTAATATCTTAACTTTTCGTACATGTTAAATTTTAAGAAACCCTTTCATGATCTCATTTGGGCCTTTTGCTAGCTTGGAAAGATAGGGTAAAGTAGGTATCATGAAGCCTCATTTTAACTGTTGAGGAAATGGAAGCTTGAAAAGGGTCAAAAGTGGCAAAAATTGAGTCTTGACCCTGATTGTCTCAACTCTACACAAGTCCTGTGCTGCATTTATAAAATATTAATCATGAAACTTGTAAAGGTGGTTTTATTGACTTGATTTGTCAAATCGTTTCTGTCTTCCATTTCTCCACAGCCTCAAAAAACCAAAGGGCTTGGAGCCAAAACACTGTCAAGACGATTGGTCAATTCAGTTAAAATAAAATGAAGTTCTGGCTAAGCAAAACAATTTTAAAAATCAGACATGAATGTGTAAGGGGAAACATTTATTCCCAATACACTGGCCTCTCCTCCCCTCCACTACTGTAAAATGAATTGTTCTATGTGCATAATAATCTGTGACAAACTTGAATTGACATATTGGGTTAATAAACTATTATGAAAATCAATAGTAATTAAAGGGAACACTTAGCTGACAAAGACAATAGAACAGAATGTATTTGCAAGCTCTTAATTTTCTTTCCCCCACTAATTGCTCCCTTTGGCTGTCACGGCTTTCAATTATTTGTTATCTAAATATCAAAAAAGCTAAATCTAACATAAATTGAGATTCCATTTTTTAAAATAATTTTTCTAATCTTGGACTTATTTCTTTAAGCTCTGTCAATTTGCACTATGATTGATGGTTACGTGAAAAATGGTGACCAACCACTTTCCTATGCAATCAGTATAAACAGATTTGAGCTGTAGCAGGAGGTACCATGGTTAAATCTTTGACAATTTCCTGATTGTGGATTCCTAAATATACAAAGACTCTTTCTTCTCGCCTCCATCTTTCCCTCTCAGCATCATTGATCCTGACTCCTATGGGAAATGTAATACAGAAATGGTGATACACAGAAGCAAGATAAATAAATAATGAAAATCCGTTAGAAATTTTTCTTTGACTACTAACAGTTCTAGGACCAAATTGAGGAACATTTGAAATCTGTGACTTCATAAATCTAGTGATGTATACATACTTTTATTAGAAGCTAGTGAATTTAGGTAAATTAGAAAAATGCTACTTCAAATCCATGTCTTTTCTTCAATGAAAGAGTTTGTATTATCTAAATTATCTGGATAACTGACATAACACTTTTCATTCATATTCATCCATCCATGGAAAACATACAGCATGCCTCTTGTATGCCTGTAGGCATTCAGGTAGAGCTTGATGATGCAAACATACAATCCCTGACCCTAAGACTTTCAATTGCCCATTCCTCAAGCCATTCCATCAATGCCCATATACCGACACACTAAGAAGGAGACAATTTCATAATAAAGTACAACAGATTGGATGGCTTAAACAACAGAAATTTCCTCATAGTTCTCAAAGCTGGAAGTCCAAGATTGGGGTGTTGGCAGGATTGATTTCTTCTGAGGTCTTTCTCCTTACCTTGTAGACAGCTGACTTCATGTGGTTTTCCTTCTATGCATGTTTGTGTCCTAATCTCTTCTCATAAGGGCATCAACAATATTGGATTAATTACCATTTTAATGGCTCTATCTCCAAATATTCACATTCTGAGGTACTGAGAGTTAGGTCTTGAACATATGAATGAGAGGGGACATAATACCATCTATAATAAAAGAGAACTGACTTTTAAGTTGACCCTTGAAGAAGAAGTGGAATTTAGTCAGGTCAAGAGCTAGGGAAAAGTTCGTGAAAGGTAAAATAAAATGGAATCACTTATGTCAAGGGTTTTAAAATGGAGCCGGAAGGCCATTAGGGAAGTAGACTTTATGTGCATGGAACCATGAACTTTTGAACACAAATATTCCGAGGACTTTGCAAAGAACTGCAACTTGCTACAGTAATGGAATTTTGCTTAGTCCCCTAAATCACTCATGTTTAGCCAAGACTAGCTTTCTGCCATTAACACTGATCAAAACTCTTTGTAAACGGCTTATGCAAACATTATTTTTTTTCTTTTCCTTTAAAAACCTCTGACTTTTGCTCCCTACCAGGACACTATTTGAGTTGCTACCTAAATCTGTATATTCAGAATGGCAATTTTTTGATCCCAAATAAACATTTTTTTGCTAGAGTATTGCCTCATGATAATTTTAGGTTGACAAGGGAGAACATTCTGTGTCAAAAGTACCCATGTATCAAGGCCTGGAAATGAAAGAAATTGTCTTATGTGGCAACGTGCATGTGTGGCAATGTGCAAGTACTTTGGGATAGCTAGAGCCTAGATGTGACATGGAAAGCAATAATATTTGCGGTTGGAGCATAAGAAGAGCTGTATTGTGGAGGTCTTTGACATCCAAGTTAAGGTTAGTTCAATGGGACACAAAGAGTTTTAAGCAAGAGACAGAATTAGATTTATATTAATTTGATATTTAAAGGCCACTGGTGATGCATGAACACATAGCATGAGCCTTGCATAAGCTGGCTCTTCACCTTTCATAGAGAGACATAAGTTGTGGAGATGACGATGATAATAATCCTTGCAAATGTAGGTGCAGTTAATAAAGATTTTCATGGAGACGTTCTTGTTTAATCCTACCAATTCACAGCTGACAACACTAGATTTCAGAGAGATAGAGGGATTTGCCTAACAAAGGTCACAAAGTTAGCATCTGGTTTGCCTGGATTGGAACTCCTGCCTTTTACTTCATTGCTCCAAGATCTTTCTAGGAAATCAGCCTCCTGCGTGGCGAACTGAATTATCTAGCTTCTCTTCCAAGAAGCCCTGTAGCACATATTTCTTTGTGGTCTACTCGACATCCTTGTTAAAATGTTCACTCTTTAAGGAGGAAAAAAAGCTGTCATTTGAGAGGCATTTACTGCCGTAATTACAGCCACCATTTGCTAAAGTTGAGTGAGAAAACCTCAATGACTTAAAAGATAAACCACACTCCATATGCCACAATCTGTCAGGGGCCAGCATTTGACAGAAAACAGTTTGATAGAAACTTTTCTGTTGTATTTTCAAAAGAGACAGGCATGTTACAGGAAACAACACTGATACATTGGTACATTTTTCATTATTGGGTTCTGTTTTTCAACCATCAGTATGTATTAGCTTCTAATCTCCTTCCACCCCACCCATCCTTTATCAAAATCTTTGCCCCAAAGGGCTATAGCCTCCCTGAACACTCTGGGTATCAATACCAAGATCACACTTTTTTTCTTTTCATCTTTGTCATCTGGCCTTTTGTGGTCCTCAGGACTTTTGTCTAAGACACAGACCAAGAAATATTTCTCATTATGCTCCAGTAACTTCTACATAACAGAAAGGACCAGAAGAGGAAATAGTAGTGGTTAAATCTGAGCCCTGCCATCCTGAGACACAGCTGAGATTTCTACAGTGCTCACCTCTTCCTTTGCCTTTATGGTCCCATCTTGCTCCTTCATTGTATCCATTGTCTCTAAGGCCTCTATGCCTTGACCAGAGTCTGACTGAACCCCATCCATGTTTAATATGATGTTTTGCCTAATAATTCATGCTAGAAATTAATATTCTTAGAATCATTTATTTAAATCAGTGGTTCTCAACCAGGAGTGATTCTTTTCCCCAGAAGACAGTTGGAAATGTCTGGGAATATTTTTGTTTGTCACAACTTGGGCAAAGGGGTGTTAGTAGAATCTCATAGGTGGCTCCAGAGATAATGTTATGTGCTCCAATATACAGGATAGCCCCTAAGACTGAGAATTATCAGACCCCAAATGTCAATAATGCTGAGGTTGATAAACCATGATTTAGACAACTAATATTTAGAAATTTATTCTTTGCCAGGCCTTATTATAGAAATAAGGAATTCTGTGATAAACACATTTTTTTCCCTCCTATATTCATTGTCTACAGGGGGCTAAATATAATATAGAATATTTTCAGTTGCAAGTAACAAAATTCCCAAAGATGGCTTAAAGATATTTTAATTTTCTCAGCAAAAATCTGGAAGTAGGTGGTTTTCGGATTGGCTGAGTAACTTAACAATGTCAGGTATCTGGGTCAGCCTCTCCAGAATATTTTTGGCTTTCCCCTCATGGTTGTAAAACAGCTGTCACAGCTCTATTCTCACCAGACAAACTCCATCACAGGATGGAAGAAAGGCAAAAGGGATATCCTCTGATGATTTATTTTCTTATGAGGGAGAAAAATCCTTTCCCGAAGCTCTCCAGTACCCAGTAGGCTTCCTCTTACATTCCTCATGCCAAAATTGGGACACTTGCCTATTCGTTAGCCCTTCAGGGTAAGTTGGGAGTGGAATTATCATCAGTGACTTAGACCAGGAATTAGCAAACGTTTTCTATAAAGGAACATGTAGCAAATATTTTAGGCTTTGTGAGCAATATGTGGTCTGTGTTGCACATTCTTCTTCTTTTATTTACAGGATTTAAAAATGTTAAACTATATTTAGCTCATGGACTGTACGAAAACAGGCCATGGGCCATAGTTTGCTGATCCCTGAGAAAAATGCTTTATAATATCTGGACAAAATCAAGGTGATGTTAGCAAAGAGAATGGGGATAATTACTGTTGGTAGGCAGACAACTGTGTATGCCACAGAAAGGCATGCAAGTAAAAGGTAATTATGATACAGTGGGATAAGTGGTATAATAAAAACGCATAAAAGAGGCTGTGGTAGCCAGCCTCTGGGATAGCCACCAATGATCCATGCCTCCTAGCATTTATACCCTTATATTATGTTGGTTTGTTGGACTAATGGAAATGACAGTGTATGACTTTAGAGACTAGGTCATAAAAGAGATTGTCACTTCTGCCTCAGTCTCGCGAAGTGCCTATTCTGGCAAAAGCCAGCTGCTAAATTGTGAAGACACTCAAGTAAACTGTTGAGAGGCCCACAGAGTGAGGAGCTGAGGCTTTCCACCCATGACCAGCACCAGCTTGCCAGCCATGAGAATGAACCACATTGGAAGCAGCTCCCCTAACCCTAGAATGAGCTTTCAGTTGACTGAAGTTCAGGCTAACATCTTTACTGCAACCACATTAGAGACTCTCAGCCAGAACATCTCAGCTAACCTGCTTCTGAATTAGTGACCCATTAGAACTGTAAGATAATACATACTTATTGTCTTAAGTCCTTTGGTTTTGGGGTGATTTGTTATGTAGCCATAGATAACTAATACACAAGTGTCTAAGAGGGATGGCAATGCCTTAGTTTTAAGACTTTTGGAATGGAAGTTTCAGATATCAGTGAGACAGTAAGATGTGGTAGTGGATGGGAGGGAACCCAACAGAGGAGTTAAGAATTTTGGGACCTCTAATTCATTTCTGATTTTGAAGCAAATTGATTAACTTCTTTGAATGGAATAAGAAAATCCTGGGAAGGAGAAGGTGAATTGTCAGCAAAATGAGGGAACTTTCAAAAGTTGTGGAGTAACATGTATATATTGCGATACAAGGCTCAGTTGCATTTTTTTGAAAGAAGTAAATAGCTTATATTCCTCCCCCTATCTATCTTGAAAACAGAAATACAGAAAAGCCCAAAGCACCAGGAGGGGTTGGACAGGAGTACAAGTGTCCAACATTAGGAAGAGCAAGTATAAATGGAGTAGTGGTTCAGAACCAAGGACAGTAGTCTTCATACCTCCACCACTTTTGCCCACAGAAAATTTGGGGCTCGATATGCATTTTCTGGCATCCATTCTCTGATATATAAAAATTAGCGAAGTTGTATCATATGCTATGCAAAAACGCAGCTTTAATCTGTAAATTTACAATTCCAGGTTATTTGCACTGCTCTCAAATTCCTGTCAGACACCTTTAGTTTCCACCAATGCAGCGGGTCAGTTTGTCTATCAATGGACATAGCATTGAAAGTGATATACTGAACTTGTAGCAATTTACCAAGGAAAAGAGGACAAGCAAAGGGTGGTAATATATTTCTCTTTATTTGGCTCACATTTACTGCTGTTTGCTATCATTGCCAAGCTCTGCAGAGGATAAAGGAGGGAAGTCACAGATTCTTTCTTTAAGAAGTCTGCAGTCTAGAGAGGAAATGACAAGGATTCAATTAAAATAACTCTTCTTACTGCATTTCTCCTTCCTCCTTTACACACACACAACTGTACTCATCTCCTGAAATAAGACTCTTAGAGAAGGATCTTATAACAGACATTTTTACTTTGATATAAGTTTAATTCACTGTGTTAATGTACACTTTAACCTTTATTTTTTGAAATAGAAAGTTTAATTTTCTGTTAAAGAAATTTGAGGCCATTATTAATAGACATTTTTAAATTTGGTCAAGTCTACCATTAAAATTTCTTCGCCTGAAAAATGGGGCTAACAATGCTGGCATTGCCTATTTGTAGCTTTTGTCGGCTTGGCACGCCTCTTTCCATTGCTGAAATAGTACCCTCAATCCTAATTCCACGTGGCTCTGGTTGGACTGTCAATTACATCAACTGCCTGGCCACTGAAGTGGCCGTAGACTTTAGCCTGGACAGTCATGGTAAACCGTTCCATTGTTCATACAGATTTGTTCAAGGGATGGGTACACGGCCAATGCAGGGACACTTAGAATCTCTCCACATAATCTGATTTCCGTTTCATCTGGAACTGAAATCTATAAAATGATGTAAACTTTAGCTGCTTATAGCAAGTCACCTATAATAGGAGATGGCACTAACATGATTTTAGAAAATAAAAAGATACAGAGAAGGAAGGAGAAAGAGAATGAGAAAGAGAGAGAATGATAAAGAAGTAATTTAGCCTCTGGATCTACCTGGGCCTAAATGTAGCACACTTTAGATAAGCCAATACATCCCTTTTATGTTTATAAACACTTAAGATGTGTTTACATATCTTATACCTACAACCTAAAAGATTTCTAATTAACATGTTAACTGTAAGATTATTATGAGGACCAAGTAAAATATTTGAAAATCCTTTCTTTGTCAAAGGTACAACATAAAAACTACACTAATGTTCCCTGGAGCTAACCTTTTTTTCAATCCATGTTTCTCTAAATGCATTATAAATATTATTCCATTTAATTCTGCTTGCAGTCTCGATGCTCTGATGAGAAAAACCTTCAATTTTCCTTCCTTTGATTTTACGCTAATGTGTTTCACTTATTAAATTTCTCAGTGAACTAAATAATAACCTGGAGGATCTCTGTGTTCTTTCAGTGTGGGTTAAAAATGCATAGCTAAGTACAACCAGCTTTTTGCATTACTTTGTAACAAGAACCTCAAGGGAACCATCGCTCCCTTGATGTTTTCTTAAATTGCAATGAAATGGCTGTTTTGAGTGATGGAACAAGCACTCCGCCATTCACTACTCTTGATTTTATCTGCACTAAGATGAATCCATTATAATGACATTCCTGAAATTCTGAGGCAGGCCAAAAACTTTTGCAGATGTTTTCTCAAATTAACATCTCTTTTTGGGGGTGTCTTTAGAAAACTTTACCTTTCTAAAGCATTTTTAGGAAGTCTTTTTGAAGCTCGGACTTACAGTCAAACTGTAATTAGTCTTTTTTTCTCCTAAATGTAAAATATCTCTGCTAAAAACACGGATTTTGCCTTTTCTCCCAAAGTAGACACATGTTTGGAATATAATTTAGAGATGTTGAAATTCTGATGGTCAAAGTGAAAGCAGCGGGTGAACAGGGGCCTAAAAGTCTGAGAGAGCTGAGCTTCCAGCTGACATATGTGGTTTTAAGCCCTCAAGAAGCCATCTAGCTCAGCAATTCCTAAAAATAATGTATAGCCCACAGGTCTTCCTGATAAGATATTTAATAATTGAAAAAATGTTGATCCTTTCTTGAAATTTTTCAATACTTTTAGTTTCCTAGATTTCAACGATTATACACAAAGTCTATTCCTAAAAACTTGTTATTACTAAGTAGTTATTAATGCTTCTTCAAATTTGACAATCAGAAACTAAATGTAGTGCACTATTAGAATTACTAAAGCTTCAAATTCCATAGTAACCTATTATGTGCCAGCTACATGGTCCTATTGCTCTCTATTCTTCAGTAAGACCATGTTCATTACCTACTTAGGGCCTTTGAACTTGCTATTTCCTCTCCTAGGAATGTGGTTTCTTAGTTCTTCTATTTGGCTCCATCTTGCCACTTAGGTATCAGCTCAAATGACCCCTCAGGGATGCTTTCCTTGCCCACCTCATTAAAATAGCCATCCACCAGTCACTTTTGGTGACTTTATCCTATTTTGTTTTGTACATTGCTTTTTGTGTTTATTATCAGTCTTATCCATGGAATTCCAGCTCCATAAGAACAAGAGCCTTGTCCATCTCATTCACATCTATATCACCAGCTTTGAGAAACTATGCCAAATGCATAGTGGATACTCAATATATATTTGCTGAATGAAAAAAAATCTGGCTTCCATGCGCCTTTACGTACTGGCCTGCAGATATGAAATTCCTCTTGGACACTGGGAGCAAGTGATATAGGTCAACTATGGTGGTTTTTGCTGCACTAAAAAATAAATAAATAAATAAAAAGGATTGCAGGCTTTTGACAGGTTTAAGAGTTACTAATGAAGAAGAAAGGTTCTTCACCAAAAATTCCAAAAATTCATAAATTGGTTATGGAGGCCCATGAACCCTCTGACATTTTAAAATTTTATGCATATTTTTCAGGAGAGAAGGGCAATAACATTCCTCAGCTCCAAATGGAACAGGTAGCACTGGCTGAGGCCAACTTGCTTCTAGTCTAGACTGAGTCCAACTCATTCTGTTACACCAAAGCACACATCTGGGTGAGCAGTGTTTCAGCCTTTCCAGCTTGGGGCACCCTGCATTTAGGTGCCAAGCAAGTTACAAGTCAAGTGCTTTTATTTGCCTTTATGTTTTTTTATTGATAGTATATGAAAAAAATATTTAAAACTAGTGAGGTTCCTAAGAAGTTTGGGTGTGGATATGCAAAATTAGAACAGGAAAAATATTTTGAAAAATAATAATTTGTTGTCCAAACTTTCTATGGTTTTTATATCTCAGGTGTGACTGAAATATTTCAACATAGTTTGCTTCTACTGTCAATCTTGTGGATGTTTAAGATTTTAGGCTCTGGAGTCAGATGGATTTCTGTTTGAATCCAGGCTCAACTACTTTGTGTCACCATGGATAAACTACTCTCACTGGACCTCAGTTTCAACATGGCAAAATGGTAAACTCACGTTATAGGATTGTGACGAGGAGCATGTGCTAGCTACACTGTACTAGCTACTTTTCATATGTTAACTCAATAATATAATATAATTGTCATAAGAATCTATGAAGTAAATCATTCATAAATCTTGTCATTTTACAGCCTGGGAAACTGAGGCACAGAAGAATTAAGTAACTTGACCAAGGACAGACACCTATTAAATGCCCCTGTATAATTCAAACTGCTTCTCCATACGTAAGCAATTCCTCAGTGCCTGACACACAGTGGGCATATGACATGGCCCCTGGAGTGGTTAGAATAACTAAATGGCAAGATGAATATAGTATGTGGAGCCTGGAACAGAGCAAGCATTTAATAGATGTTATTGTTTCATTGAAAGCAGTCCTTCATTTCAGAATAGTTGGCAGCAGAGCCTACTCCCTGATGACATGAATATTTTATTTTTTTGGACCGGAATGTAGTAATGGGTAAACCAAGCTTGGACTACAAAGTGTTTATAAAACATTTCTCTCTGTCCTCAGTGGTAGTGACAAATGCAGCCCAAACTGTGATGTGCAGTATTCAGGGGTAGCAGCAGTGGAGTCCTCACAACTGGTTTTGTGGCATAATTTTGATTATCATCCTGGCTGCACATTCCAGTTAATTTCCCTAGTCATCCCAGAAATTACTTGGTTTATTCAATATATTTTTAATAAACCCTTCCTCATCTATTTTTGTTAAACACGTTCTATTGCTTGCAACTAAGAACTCTGAGATTTTTGTTTTATTTGTTCATCAAATATTTACAAAGCAGCTACTGTATGACAGGCACTGGAGATATAACAGGGAATCACATAGAAATGTTCTTGCTCTAATGGAGCTTATGTGAAAATTGCCTTACTCCAGTTTTACTTCTTTCCTGTAAGTTGTCATTCAGCTGGTTAAATATGCCCAGCTCCTTCAATTGTTCCTAGCTGATACAGTTTTATTCCCATCACCGTTTTGTCTCCCTCCTCTGATGCTCTATAGGTTGATGGAATATTTGTAACATACGTTATGCAGTAAGTATTAGAAATAATCAAATTGGATTAAGTAAAAAAACATTATTGATTCAGAAAACTGAAAATTCTAGGGTGAGTCAACTTCAGGCAAGACTGGTCAGTGGCTCTATACTAGTGCTAGGGCTGTCATACCGAAGCACTGCATAGAGGACTTAAACGACAGATATTTATTGTCTCAGTTTCAGAGGCTAGAAGTCTAAGATCAAGATGTAGGCAAGACTGGTTCCTTCTGAGGTTGTGAAAGAGAATGTTCCTCGCCTCTCTCCTAGCTTTTGGTGGTTTGCTGGCAATCTTTGGCATACCTTGAAATTAGTCTGCTTAAAAATATTAGTAGCAGAGAACAGATAGAATGCCCCTGTTCACAAAACAAGACATTTAATTCTTCTGATAGAGTTCCTGGCTGATGAATGGCTCTCCCCAGAAAATTCAGAATGTCCCCAAACTCTCATCAGAGATAAACAGTGGTTTGGAAAGGTGTACCTAAGTTACAGAGCCCTGAGTACCTGCATCTCCTCACTTTAGCATTTATATCCACAATTCCATTTTGAACAAAACTTTCTAGACACTTACTCACTCATGTGACAAGGCTCTCATAAGAAAAAAACACTGTGCCTGGAGCTCTTATTAATATTCATCATTATTTCTAAATGAAGACCAAAATAAGATGACGTTGTCAAGCTTATGGAAATGCATTATGAAGTTACTAGATGTTGCTATGTAGAGGGTGGCACTTAAATCTTTAATGATATAGTTAGTATATTTTGATCTACCTAGTACCACACTATAGCTAATCCAGAAAGTGGGTAGATTTACATGTGCGTCTATATGTTAAATGAAGCACAATTGATACAGTGAGCACAAAGGTTATTTGCAAACCTGGCTTTTGAATAATAATAGGCCTGGTTCTAATCCCAGATTCAGCCCTTTTACTCTCTGGGCAAGTAACTGAACTGCTCCAAGCATAAGTTTCCTCATTTACAATATAGAAATAAATACCCAGCTCATAAAATTGTTTTGAAGATTAAATAGGTTAACCTATGAAATTATATGATGTAGTACCTATCTATAGAAAGCATTCAGCGAAATGGCAAACATTGTGAAATTTAAAAAAAGGTTTTTTTCTTTAATAATTAAAAACTTGTAAGTGCACTTGATCATTTTTCTTGAATGTGATGTTTAGATAAATAGAATCTCTGTAAAACCACACCTTGATAATTGTTTTAATCTTGAAAGAGATACCTACCAAATTGTAAAGGGCATGTTTCACCGTGTATTTAGTCGATAAGAACAAGATATACCCCTAAGTAATTGTTTTGAAAAGCCACCCATGCATACGTACAGTACAGAGTGCTTTAAGAAAAAAAACTGGAACAAATATTCGGTATTTTCCAATGAACCTGAGAAAAGTGTTAAGATGTTATATAAGCATAACAGACTAGGAATGACGGACACTTTTACTGATAGAAGGGGGAAACATGGAAGGAGTCTGTGGATGGTGGCATCCTTTGTAAGTGACAGTCCTTATTTCCTATAATATGCTGCTCTAATATAAATTCAGAGGATGCCTTGGAGCGTAGTAAATCAAAAATACATTTGAACTTTATTGATCAAATTTTAAAAAATCAGTCTTCAGTATTCTCTTGAAATCTATTTGCAGTTACAGAATATTACCTGAAATTTTACAGTATTGAGGAGAAAATACCATCTAAAAATAAGTATCAGAGTTTAGAAGATCTCAGATTTTTGCATCTATGTGATTCACCATTTCAAAGTCTAGCATCAGATTATGCCTAAATAAATGACATCATTGTGTACAGGAATCAAAGGGCACTTTATATTGATTTTTGTTTTTTCTTAAGGGACCCTTATAATTTTGTAAGAACTGATGAAGTTTTCATTTTTGGTTGCCTTAATTGGGGAAAAAATGAAAGGTGGTAAGATGGAGTGAGGAGGAAGATAACTACTAAATCTCCTTTACCTGTAAAGCATGAAAGGTTAGAGGAGTCTGGTTTTTGTAACAAATAATTGAGCCTATTATCCTGATGATAAATGACCTTGTTAGATCTCTTTTAGTCCTATAATTTTACAATTCCAAGAATAAAGTCTCTTTCTAGCTATCAAGGTAATTAAGGTAAGGATCACACTTAGGCAAAAGTGAGGTTAGAGCCAGAGTCATCCAGATAATTACTATAATCTTGTGCTTCCCTTTGACTTTGGAAGCCTGGCATGTTTAATCAAAAGAAATGCCCTATTGACTGAATAAAAAGATGGTTAACTGGATTCATTGAGAACTGCAAATATGCTGGGTACCACAGTGAAGGTCAACTGATCTGATCACTGCCCTGCAGAATTTTGGAAGTGCTGACATAGCTGGACTGAACACAGATTGTCTTATAGGTTAGGTCATCTTAGCGATAATGAGAAGCAACAAACAAAGTTCTGAACAAAGATAGTATCCCAAAGATCACTGAACTAAATTGCCTTTGCACATAAGGAGAATCACAGTGGGCCCTCAGAAAAATTGTGAAGCTACAGAAACTTTTTTTCAGCAACAGCTCACAAAACTTTCTAGCTTCATTCACCCTTTCATCTTTTGAACTATTACCTTTCATTGCCAACATCTTTTCTCCCCTCAGTATTGACACCCCACTGTTCCCTTTTTCCCTAAGTAGAACCTTTGCTATGCATCCTTTATTTCTCACAGAATACCCATCCTCTGCCCTATGATTGCCCAGGGGATAGGAATGAGTAAGATCAATGGGTGACTTGAATGGTGCATGAAACTCTCTCAGGTTATGGACTTATTCCTTGAAGAGTAATGTTAGGTAAACCTGCCATTTTAGGCACAAGATGGAGTGAACAGGTCACAATACATTTACTGAGCATCTACTACGTGCTGGAGTTTCAGAGATAGCCGTGGCTCATTTCCTTTAACTATAGTGAGCCCAGGCCAGAAAAGAAGATATTGGTGACTTTCTCACAACACTGGGCAGCTGCTCTATCATTCTACTTATAGGGGAAAAAAGTGGTAAGATGAGTGGACTAAACAGACTGATTTTTTCTGGGTTGGCATTTGAGCTATAAGAGATGAGTGATTTCAAATCCCTTGTTTGGAATTTTCCACATGAGATGGCTTTTGAGAATTAGAAAATTAGCTTTTCTATCATTTGTTGAATTTGAGGAAGTAAGGCAGGCCTACTTTGTGTAGTCAAATCAGATTCATTTGTAAGGAAGAAAGAGGCCTGCTATTAGCTGTTGTCAGCCTTTACGGCCCTAGCTAGAGGCCAGGTTCAGATGGCCCAGTGGTTCTGGGTGAGTTCAGACCCACCCTGGCTGGCCACATCCCATCAGAGGGTACACCGTGTATCCTTCTTGTTCTGCTTCAGAGTCTCTCCTGATGCCTTACAGCCTTCTGAAGCTGCAGCCCAAAAGGGTAGGAGAACTAACTCCCTGGGGAGCCACCTTCGACCAGTGGGGAAGAGGAGCTTGCATTAGCCAGACAATTCTGGGCAGTGTTTCATGTGTTTTTCAAGAGGTTCTGGTGGAATTAAGTCCCTGTTGCCCCTGCCCAGTGGCAGTTTCAGTAATGCATTTTCATATTGGTTTCCTCACCCCTTGCTTCCTTCTCTTGCTTCCTGGGAGTCTCCTGATAAAATAATTGTGCCCAACTCCTTGCCTTAGGGGGTCCTAAATGGAGACATCAAGCGGGTGGCTTTCTCTGATAATATTCTGTAAAGTGTCAGTACTATAGATGTCTCTGGCTGACTTCGACTTATTAAAGTTAAAAAATGTAAATTGTTAAAAAATTAATGTGTATTTCTGAAATACCAGAAAGTAACCTGGGAGGAAAGCCTTCAAGGAAGCATAAGAGTGAAAAATTAAATTGAAGAATGATGCGCTGTTTATATATATATATCTGTTTAAGGACATAGAAAACAACGTCTTACATAACTGACAGCTACATATATAATGTCACCGAAGGGTGCATTCCAAATTCACAGTGGTGGTTACCTCTGTGAGGCAGACAGGAAAACGGGAATGGCAAGGGATAGAGAGGAAATTTCAACTTTATCTGTAATTTTTGCCATGTATTTTATAGAAAAGGGTTGAAGAAAAGTTGGCAAAAATGTTAACATTTATCATTTTTGGTAGGAAAGTATACATGCATGTTGTATTTTTCTTTATTATGTATTTTAGAATTTTTTCCCAAATCAAAAAGTTAAAGACGTCTTAAGTGTTTTCTAATAGAATTCAGTGAATTCAAAACTTTGAAAAGGAATTATAATGACCTATATAAACTCAGCCCCAAGCAATAACCAATGTTGCCAATTTGACATATACTCTTCTGGCTCTTTTTTTCTAACTTAGTATCTGTTGACTTGAAATGTAACTATTAGTCTTGCTGTCTTTAGAAGCTCAGAACTTCTGTTGTTGACTATGGGAATCAGGTAGAAAGTATTGTAATAGATAATTTTTATTATTATGGTGACACTGGTTAATAAAATTCAGTAAGTTTCAGGTGTACAATTCAACAGTAAGATATATACATATTGCATCATGTTCATTGCCAATAGTTAGGTTTCTTTCTGTCACCACATATTTGACCCCTTTTACCCTCCAAAATTTTAATAATATATTAATTTCTTTTCCAGAAAATGTCAGTTAGCACTATGAGTAAATATGGGGTGTGACTTATTTTACAATCATACAGACAAGGTTCCCAAAGTAAAGAATGTTTGTTCTTTCTCCAGATGGCTGAATGCCCAATCCGGAATTTTTATCGGGAATAAGTCAAGTTCAACCATATTTCTATTTTTCCTATATTATCTATCTATAAAAAAATACATTTTATTCTATCTTCCATAAGAACTTCTGGTTACTGAACCAATTTTTTTTAAATTTTATTTTTACGACTACAAATAGCCTTCATTAAATTTGCAAACTAAGCCTACAGTTTGGAATCTCGTGCATGGCTGCAACTTGGTATTATTTTTATTAATATATGTGTTGGGAGACAAAAGAACATTTTGATAAATGCTCATGAAATGTGCCAGATCAATGCATATTTAGAGTATCTATTTACACAAAGCAATGATGTGAACATATGGCTCACAAGTTCTGAAGCCTGATACTGTTAGATAGAGTGATGCTGGTAATTTATCATATGCTGCTAGGAGTAGAGAGATGAATTGTAAAACCTTTTAATGGTTTCTGGCATCCAGGCAACAAACCTTTCTGGCCTTTCTCTCTTTGCCCTCAGACTCATCAGCATCTCTGTGAAGTGGGGTTCAAGGATGAAGTCAATATGAAACTTTTTCTCTAAGTTTTCAAGAACAGACCAGGAGGGCTTGCTTATGAGTAGACCTAAGCAAAAAACACTGCAGGGATAAAACCACAATTTATTTTCCTCTGAGGCTTAAAAAAAAACCCCTGCAGCTTTGCAAGCTCCAAATCTTTCTGTTTCTCTTCTCCCCTCACCCCTATGCCATGGGAACCAGGAATAAAGGTTGCTAATGGCTGAGGGGGGTGGGAGGTGGGGGAAGCAAGCTGCAAAGCCATGGAAGTGATTTGAAAACTCTTGACTCCTCAGACCTGGCAGCGCCAGAAACTATAAATAGGAATGCTTGGCAAGAAGGGGGAGAAGGGACAGACCTTTCACTTCTTCAGAATGCTCTCAAGCAGGAGAGAGAGAGAGCAGGAACATTTTAAATATTTTGTACAAAACCCACTTCATTCCTTTATAGCAGAGCTGCTTGGCATTATGAGATTGCAGTTGCACCCTGCAGGCACCTGATCTCAAACTTCTAGCCTCCGGAACCGTGAGAAAGTACATTTCTGCTGTTTAAGCCACCTTGTCTGTGGTATTCTGTTATGGCAGCCCAAGCTGACTAATACAATGTCTTTGAATATTGAGAGGAAGATTTCATTTAATTTGGGTATGTGAAAGGGAACTGGATACATATTAATGTTTGAGAGGTGGCAGAGTGGTTAAGAAAATTGGCTATTGGACTCTAGCAGGACTTGTTCAAATCCAAGTTGACCATTTACTAGGTGTGTGACCTCTAGCAAATTATCATGCTTCTGTATCTTTGTTCATCTGTAAAAGAGAAATAATAATAGTTTATACCTGTAAGATCGATGCTTGGTGTAAGTACGGCATGTCACAGTGGCTAGTAAATAGCACTCTACAAAATGCTAGCTCTCACAGTCATGCCGGGCCTCATTGTTTATAGTATTTTCAGTACTTCTATAATCATCGTTTCACTTGATTTTTATAGCAATCTTATGCAATTAGTTGGGAAGGAAATATTATACCCACTCGAGAGAAAAGGAAACCAAAATTTGGAGAGGCCAGGAAACTTGCCCAAGCTCAAATTTCTACTAAATCAAATAAACCAAGGAGAGCCAGGCTTCAAATTAAGGTCTCTGACTCTAAGTTCACTCCTCACTAAATTTGCTGTCTCTCTGAATTCCTCCCTTCCCCACCTCATTCCCTCCTTTCTTGTCTTCTTTTCTTTTTACTAAACATGTGTCAAGCTTCTATCATGTTCCAGGCATTTCCTCTTCTTTCCCTGACCTCTCTGTTTCTTTTCTTTTTATTTGTTTTGACCTAGATGCTATTCATGTGTATGCGTGTGTGTGTGCGCGCGCGCCTATTCCGGCATGTCCACATTTATGCTTCCTGTGCTGTCATCTCACTAATGATGACCCTCTGCCTAGTGTCTCTTCTCCTTACCCACCAGTTTTTTTTTTTTTTTTTTAGCTCAAAGAAGTCAGCGCTCAGCTTTCAAGGACATATTATAAATAGAGCCTTAATAGCAACTCTTTCCTTATCTGAAAACTGACACAGGCAACTAGGACAAGAAGAAAGAGAACAGGGTCAGTGGTAGAGCAGATAATCAATATCTTTAAATGATATGAAAGCAGAGATTTCTAAAAGAGAGGTGAGAGGAGACCTGAAAATGACAGCCTGAGAAAGTTTGCTGGGCTCTCCTAGGAAGTGGTAGGGTGTTGTTTTAAAAAGCAGATTTCATATTGTAATTTTTATATTTGGAAAAATGGCAAAAATTGCTCTTACTCTCACGGTTCGAACTACAGAAATTAAAACTCTGTGGAATCTTCTGGAAGCTCTGTAGGAGTCGAAGGGGGTCCAAATGGGATAGGAGGTGGGTTTTGAATAGTGAGATGAGACCATGACCCTGCATTTTTGGCCATTTGGGACATGAATATTAAAAGCTGAGAAACACTATTCTGCAGCCTACAGAAAAGAAGTTGGACCTGAAAGTTGGAAAGAGTCAGTGCCTGAAAGGCTCCCATAGAGTCTAAAAAGACCATCAAATCCAACGTCCCTATTTTACAGATGTGACTGATGTGCGGAGAGAAGTCTCTGGCATGAGGGTGAATTGTTATAGCTGGATGTGCCTGCCAGTACTTGCTTCACTCCAAAGATGAGGGGATATCGTGAATGACCAGGGAATTTCTGAGAAGGTATCCTCTTTTCCTAATACAGAGAATTAAGTGCCTTTAGGAGGCTGGGACCAATCATAGGGCATTGGCTCAACAGGCCCAAAGGAAGAGACTGGGAGGGCTGCGGGAACACAAAAGTAGATTACTCCTGTTGTTCTAGGTGGCTTCTAAGAGTCCATGGTTCTTCAGGTAGGTCTTTCCAAGGACCTGCAGGAGTTGGACAGTAAAGGATGTGAAAGATCATGAAGCAGTTGTTGGCTTTCAGTGCAAATAAATAATGCCCCTCTGAAAAAAAGAGTTTTTATTTGTCCTGCACAACAAACCGCTCCCAAAGTAATGGTGACCCTCGCCCTCATACTTTGACTCTGTCCCACACCTACACCCTCACCTTAACCTGACCTTTAGCCTGAAGCTGAACTTAATTCTTTCTCTGACCCTTACCCTGAACCTGCCTTTAATCTTCACCATGACCCTGAGCCTGACCCTGATTTTGAGCTTAATATTGAACCAGACCCTTAGTCTAACTTTGACTCTGATTTCCACTCATATAGATCTTGACATAGTCCATATCCCTGTTCCTGAGACTACCATGACTCAGCCTAATGCTAACCTAGACTCTGACATAGACCCTGACACCAACACTAACTGATTCTCACCTTTATCCTCACGTTGAACTTGTTCTATACACTGACCCTGATCATGAGGCTCACACTGAATATAATTCTAATCTTGATCTTGAAATTTACCTGACCCTGATTTTCACCCTGATTATGATCTTGAATCTGACTCTCACCCTGACCCTCACCATGTCCCTGAACCTGATTATGGCTCTTCTATTAACACTGATACTTACTCCGCTGATGGCCTTTAACAATTTCCTCCTACTCCCTCTGAATCTAATCCTAATCATCCCTGATACTCTCAAAGACTCGGATCCTGAACCTGACCCTCATAGAGATCCTCATCCTGACCTTGACCTATTCTCAACATAACTCTCTTCTTGATTGAATTCTGACCCTTAAATTGAACCTCACACTGACTCTCATCATCACCCTCAGCCTGACCTGAACTCAATGTTGAATAAGCTCCTGACCTGGAACCTGACTCTCATCCTTACCCTATCTTCATCTTGACCCTGACCCTGACCTTTATCTGGACCTCACCTTCACTCTGTCCCCGTTACTTTGAACCTGATATTAATTTAACCCTGACCTGCCCGTCATTTGGATCCTAATCCTTACCCATCTTCTACCTCAACTCTTATCTTGACTCAGATCTTTATACTTACCCTGACTCTTCATCCTCATTCTGACCCTGATTTTGATCCATACCTTTACCATGACCCTCACTCTAACTTTCTCACTGATCTTGAACTTGACCCTGAATCTTATACTTACTCTGACTCAACATTGATCAGACCCTATACCTGACCTCACTCTGATCCTAATGCTCATATTTACCCTTTTTATGACGCTTATCCACAGTGTGACTCTGACCCTGACATCGCCCTGACACTGTATCTGACTTCCTTACTCCTCAAACATTACTCTCCATGATGAACAACCCGAGTGACCCTGTTCATCATTCCAAGTGTGACCAACACCCTGACCTTATACTTCATTCACCCTTAACCTGACCCTCACCCTAATGTGACCCTAATCCTCAACATAACCCTAATTCTGTTATAGCTTGATTCTTACCTCACACTTACACTGAACCTAATTGTAATCCTCACCATGACCTGGATCCTCATCCTATTCTCCCCTAAATGATGACTATTACCTGAAGCCTCATCTTCACTTTCACCCTGACCCAGATTCCAACCATCACCTTGACCCTGAACTTCATTCTTATGTTTACTCTTACTCTTTCCTGACCTTCAGATTGACTTTTACTCTGAAAGTTGCCTTGATCCTCACCCTGATCCTAACTCTGACACTGATCCTGAACTGTATGCCCACCCTCATTATGAGCTTGTATCAGACCTTCTCTCTCTCATCCTGACATTAACCCCCTCACCGACCCTAATCCTAATATACATTGTGACCTAGATTCTGACTCTAACACTGATTGTGACCCTCCCCATGATCCTAAAGCTTACTGTCATCATGATCTAGACCCTAAATCTGACTCTATCTGTGACTCTCTCTGACTCTCAATGTTACCCTGACTCTCATAATGGTTCTTATAGTGGTCCTGATCCTAACAATGACCAAATCATCACCAAGTTGAATTTGAACATGAAATCTTGTACACTTACATGATAGTTTCATCTAGATTTCTCATAACTAGCAATAATAACATAGTTTTGAGAACTAACTATACATTTGTACTATGTATTTTCAAATACACTGCTTTTATTTGTGTTAATAAATTTCTTACTTCAAAGTAATAAAGTACATTGAAAAGAATGTCTGGATCCAATTGATTTGTCTCAGATAAAGTATAGGTTAATTCTAGCAGTCAATATTCTTTTTAGAGACTAGTGTCTAACTTCTTTACTTCTAGTCTGTTCATATAAATTTATTTTCAACAATATTTGCTTTAATTCACAATAAGAAGTTACTGTGGAGAATAATGTATAAATCTGAACTCATTTTCATATATATGGCTTAGACTCCTCCTGTTCTCACAAGAATAAAATGCAGTGGAGATAAACAAGCATTCCTGAGGGGTTATTTTTGGTCGTAAAAATCTTTTATATATTTCAGTGTAGGCAAAAATAAATTAGAATTAAAAAAACCCATATTAGTGCAAAAAAGCACAATCTCAGACATTTCTATCAAAAGACAGTTCTTAGTGCTTCTTAGAGTAAGCCAAGGTACACACAAACATAGATGAATGTGTCATTCCTCTCAAAGGCACATCCTTAGTGTGAGGTACAGCAAATGAGGAAGAGTCTAAACAGTAGTAGTGAAAATATTAGTATTAGTGAGCTCAGTCTCAGACATTCTTCTCAAGAATAACTCCTTGTTCCTTTTCAGAATAAAGCAAGATAAACATAAGGACAGCAAAACACATTTCAAAGGCATATTCTTAATAAAAGAAAAAAACGAATAAACTATACTGTCTACTAAACATAATTTTAATTGACTTTTCATTCTTAAACTCTTCATGGGTTAACAAAATATGTAAATGTCTTTGGATAGTAATACATATATGTTTGTATTTGCCTTATCAAAGCTTTTAATTAATATGAGATAAATATTCATAAAAAAATTAACAGGGAAATTTTTAAATTTCTACCCTCTAGGTGTTTCTTACATCTATAGGAAAAAAGAAAAAAATGAATTAAAGATAATATTTGGAGTAGATAGTTGATTATACTGGGTACAAGCATGGCAGAGAGAAACCAATACATGTATAGGATGTGATTTTTCTGTTTATTTAAAAAAGTTGTAGTTTGTTCACATAATAAATCTTAAATGATATATTGTTTTATTATTTTACTTTACTTTTTGTTTTGTTTTTATTTTTTTTATAAAATTTATTGGGGTGACATTGGTTAATAAAATTATATAGGTTTCGAATACATAATTTTATAACACATCATCTGTACATTGCATTGTGTTAACCATTCAAAGTCAAATCTCCTTCCATCACCATATATTTGACCCCATTTACCCTTTTCTACCTCCCTCCCTTGAATTATTATTTATTATACTGACAATTATATTTTAAAGCTATAGTTTAAATCTTTAAATCATTATCTAATACATGTGTTTTATATGTATGTCTTGATGCATACAAAAAAAGTTACTTTACTACAATTTGTTACATATGTAAAATTAGAATTAGCCCTTTGTGTAAAATGACTTGTTATTTTATTCCCAGATCAATGGCAGTCCCTTTTTGTCACAGTTAACAGCTGGTTAATTATTAACGCTCATGCTTTTTTGCATACTCTTCAACTATATTCTTAGCTATTCCAAGGATAGCCTTGACCTAATTCTATTTGTTCAATGTTAAAAATGCTATCACAGACTTAAAGTCACCGTTTAGACATAGACAACTTCCAGAAATTAAATCAGTTCAGGTGACTAGCGTAATTGTCCTCACAGAAGCTTGCCAACTCAGAAAAAATAAAAGTGCAAATATTTTTTTTATATAATTTTCAGGTGTACACTATAATCTGACACCTATATATCCTATTGTGTGTTTACCACCCAAAGTCCAGTTTCCTTCAGCTGCCATATATTTAATTCCCTTTACCTACTTCACCCTTCCCCTACCCCCCTATATTTGCCCCACTTTACCCCATCTACCTTCCCTCTCCTTGCCACCCCCTACCCTCTGGTAACCACTCCTCCATTGTACATGTCTATGAGTCTCTGCTTGTTTGTTATGTTCATTTGTTGCTTTTAGGTTTATATCCCACATATAAGTGATATCATGTCATTTTCCACTTTTTCTGTCTGGTTTATTTCACTTAGCATGATTATCTCGAGGTCCATCCACGTTGTCGCAAATGGCAGTATTTCATCTCTTCTTATGGCTGAGTAATATTCCATTGTATATAAAGAACTCATATGACTCAATAACAACAAAAAAACAAACAATCCAATCAAAAAATGGGCAGAGGTCCAGAACAGACACTTCTTCCTAGAGGATATACAAATGGCCAACGAACGTATGAAAGATGCTCGACATAGCTAGCTATTATGAAGATCAAAACCACAATGAGATACCATCTCATGCCTGTTAGAACAGCTATAATCAACAGGACAAGTAATAACAAATGTTTGAGAGGACATAGAGAAAAAGGAACCCTCACACACTGCGGATGGGACTGCCAATTGGTACAGCCACTACGAAAAACAGTATGAAGGTTCCTCAAAAAACTCAGAATTGATCTCCCATATGATCCAGCAATCTCTCTACTGGGTATTTACCCCAAAGACTTGAATACTCATATCTGAAAAGATGTTTGCACACTAGTGTTCATAGCAGCATTATTCACGGTGGCCAGGACATGGAAGCAACCGAATCATCCTATAATAGATGATTGGCTAAAGAAGCTATGGTACATATATACAATGGAAAAATGCAAATATTTATACTGATAGTAAATGTGATTTGGGGGTAGTCCACAGATTCAGAATCATTTAGAAACAAAAGTGTTTCTAACCTTGAGAAAAACCTATACAAACTGAACAACACATCAAAGAACTTTTAGATGCTTTGCTATTACCTAAGAAAATAGCTATAATAAAAATAAAAAGTCAAAGACAAAGACCTAGAATGTTACAGTGATGCTTCAGCTGACCACTGTGTTAAACAATGTTAACTTAGATAAATACTCTTAAAATCACACAGACAAGAAAAGCCTTGGAGAAATTCAAACAGGCTGTTATTAACTGTCAGAAACAAGTTCCTAATTTAACTCATTTCTACTTGGGATGGCCAACTGATTATGCAAAAACACTTGAAAATTCAGTTTAACAAATTTCTTCGTATTACTCATAAAGCAAAGACAAATCAGCAGCAATATTAAATCAATACTGGTGGCCTAATTTTAGATGTAGATGCTAAGGATGTTTTCTAAGCAAGTCTTGCAACCATACAATCCTGATAAAACAGTCAAGGTGGCTCATGGACAGGAACGAAGGCCCCTAGGGCCCTTTAAACACCTCCAAATGGACTTCATGCAGATATATTTTGCATTGAATTGGAAATATGTTCCATGTATTAAGCATTTAGTCTCAGGGCACATTGAAGTTTTTTCATTACCAGAGAGCTATGTCCATACCTGGGAGATGGAAAGGTGGCTTGGTTTCGTTTTCCTACCTGAGGAATTCCCATTTACCTCTCTAATGACCGTGGCACTTATTTTACTAGCACTGCTATTAAGTAGTACTTTCACAGAGAAACTGCACTGTCCTTTTCATCTAGAAGTCCTCAAGAACAGCGGACAAAACTAATAAAGTTCTAAAACTAAATTAACAAAGCTCTCAGAAAATCTCGAACTCTTAGCACCCAAACTACCATTAACTTTTCAAATTTGTAAGATCAACTCTTTCTGGGACTCACACATTTTCTCCTTATTCTGAAAGGGTGAAACTATCTTAAAAAGGACAAGTGGTTGGACCCCGCGGTCTACCTGGGTCACCCACCTCACCTCTCGTCCATCCACTTCTTGGGGGAAGGGAGAGAGCTGCAACAGATCTCTCTGGCTTGCCTCAACCCCACCCCCTTTACCCGCAACCCAGTGACGGATCGCGAGGTTTACACTATCCAGTATCCTTTTGCAACTTAATTATTTTGGCATAAATCACGTTCCCACTGCTCCTCAATATATGCTCGCGGGCAGGAGGTATTGCCACTCTAGGAAAAATTTGTAGAGAGGACCCCCTGCTCCTGCACGCTCTACCCAGCCAGGAATCAGTTGCTAAGAAACGCCCGCTGAGATCCCGTTGACCCTGCCAAATACTACTTTTGGGATAAAGCCCCCTGCCCAACTGTTGACCACACTCAGACTATTCCAGGTGCGTTGGCGGCCAAATAGTTGTTCCAGAGAGGCAAACGCGAGGCAGCGCTCGGCAGCCCCAAGAGCGCCTGCTGCAGCGGCCGGGCGAGGATGGGGGTTACCGAGGAAATCTAATGCACCCCCCTCTTTCCTCCAAAGGAAGTACCACACAGGAGGGAAGATTGCGCTCAGATAAATACCGGATTTCGATCACCTATTCCTTCAAGAAAGTGCGCTTGCCCTGGGCAGGTCCGGGGCGTGTAGCTAAAGGCGCGGTGCGGCGCAGCCAGGAGCACTAATACTCGTCGACTCCACCTGCTGGTAATGTGGTCCATGTTTTTAGGGGTGAATTAAAGTCTGCAATGGCGTTTTAAAATATCAACAAATATAATTAAGAAAGTCTTAAAAGAATGATTGAAGGGCATGCAAAAAGCATTGAGAATTTACAATAATTTGGTGACAAAAGAAACCTTTATTGATCTGGACATAAAATAACTCAGTAATTTTTACATGAAAGACCTAAATCCGAATTTATTCCTTTGGCACATTACTTACATAATAAATTGCAGTAAAGGATCTATTTATATAGGATCTATTGATATTAATATGTATTTATTTGTATGAATTCAGGCATGCATAGATATACAGACATATAATGGATAGATATACAAACATCAGATAGTAATAATTTAAAATTCCTGACTATAGCCTTCAAATACAATTATATTATACATAGACCTGTATATGTCTACAATCGTTATACCCAGTGTAATCAACATTTATATTAGTTAGTATGTTTAATTACAGTAATCAATCCTTTCTCTTTTTCTCTAGATATAAAATATACCCGGAGGAAAGAAAGTTTAAAGCTATCCATATTTTTAAAAACAAGCACTTATCTCTTATTATTTTATTTTTGAAATGGCAAAAAGGAAAATATTTTAACCCTGACCATTGACTCCACAGCTCCTGTGCCTATGTACGCATTCAACTTGTCAATACCATTTGAGTAAAAGACCCCTAAGAACATACCTGTATTGAATAAATTTGGCTTGCTACCGGAGAATGCACACCACTGGGAACCATAGGGTGTCTCAGTAAGAGGGTATTAAAATTACCTATTATAGAATTGGGTCTTTCGTTGGATGATTTGCGGGAGTCTAAGGAAGTGAGGGTTTGTTCTTATTTGGGTGTTGTTAGAGAGTGGGGGCAATTCCATGATTGGGTACTATGTAGATACACAGACACACAATTAGGTAATAATCTAAAGTTTTTAACAACAGTTTTAAAATATACTTTGTAAGTATATTAAATAAAACAACATATATTGAATTTATTATGTAAACAACTTGCAAAAACTTTTTTAAATAAACAGAAAATCAAGTAGAAGTTCTCACTGTAATTCTTGTACCCAGTATAATCAACTATCTACATTAATTATTATCTTTAATTGAAGTAGTCTTTTCTTTCTTTTTCTGTAGACATAAGTGACACCTAGAGGACAGAAAGTTAAAAACTGTCTAGGTAATTTTTAAAGAGCATTATCTTATATTAATCAAAAAATTTAAGGAGGCAAATACAAACATATGTATTGCAATACGAATTTGTATATTTTAATTCACCAATATTTTAAGAAATAAGAGGTCAATTAAAATTATGGTTTATAAGCATGTTTTATATCTTGTTTTCTTTAAGTAAGATGTGTTTTGCTATCTTTATGTTTACCTCAGTTTACTCTAAGGAGCAGTAAGGACTTTCCTGTGAAAGATGTCTGAGGCTGGTTTGCACAAATATGAATTGTTTTCAATATTACTTCTTGTTTACCTGAATGGAGACATTTGTAAGATTTATGTGAAGAAAAAATTCAGAAATGCACTTCATCACAATTGCTCTTTCTTCTTATGAATTAGAACAAGACAAGGTTAATATAAGCCATATGTGTGAAAATTAGCTCATATTTACACAATGTTCTCAACAGTAACTTATTTGGAATTAAAGCAAATATAGTTGAAAATTGTACATATGTTCACAGACAAACAAACTCAGAATCAGGCATTTGTCTCAAGAAATTTCTTAATAACTGTTAGAATTAGTGGGATTGAGCCCATGTTTAATCAGAGGCAAATCAACGAAAACCAGATATTCTTCTCTACTGTACTTTCTTACTTTGAAGTAGAGCATATTAATACAAATCAAAGCAGCATATTTGAAAACATGTGATACAAGTTTAAGCAAGTGCAGAATTATACATTCTTCTCAAAAATGCATTCATATTGTGAGTTACAAGGATACCACTAAAGTGTAAGTGTACGAGATTTTATGTTCAAACTCAACTTGGTGATGATACGGCTCACTTCAGGGCCAGGGGCATGAAAGGCATCAGGCTCAGTATCAGGCTCTGGTCAGGGTCACATATTTCATGATGTTAGTGTTAGGCTCAAGATAAAGGAAGTATTTAGGTCAGGGTCAAGGTAGAACCAAATTTTATGTCATGGAGAGGGTCATTCAGGCTGAGGATAAGGGCGAGGGTAAATGTTATTATGAGAGTTAGCTTTGGGGTCACAGTAAGGGTCAGGATCAAGGTTAAAGTGTGAGGTAGGGTCAAAACAAGGGTTATGGTCAGTGAAGACTTTATTGTTAAAGTGAGAGTCAAGGGGCTGTCAGGTACAGTGTCAAGATTAGTGTCAGAGTGAAAGTAGAGGTCAGAGTCAGGATGAGATTGGGTGTACACTTATGGTCAGTGTCAGAGTGATAGGGCCAGGTTGAGAATCAAGGTTACTTTTAGGGTCATTGTGAGAGTCAGGGTCAGAGTGAGGGCCAAATAAGGGTCAAATTATGGATGAGGCTTGATACCAGTTTCAGAAGCAGGGTTAGGGTTAAGATCAAGGAAAGGTGAGAATATGTCATTGTTTAGGGGATAGAATGAGGGTCAGAGTTGGGGAGAGGGTCAAGTTCGCTATCAGTGTGAGGTAAGAGTCAAGGTATGATCAGGGTCAGGGTCAGTCATGAAATTGGTCAGGATCAGGATTAGGATATAAATCAAGTAAGGTACAAGGGGTGGGGAGCTCAGAGATGATATCAGGGTCAGAGTCAGGTTGAGGATGAGAGTCATGAGGAGGGTGAAGATGAGGGTCAGGATCAGGGTGAGAGTCTGATGCATGATCGTGGTCAGGGTGAAGTTCAGATCATAAGTTAAGGGTCACATTGAGGGTCAGTGTCAAGTCAGCTTAGGGCCATAATCAGGGTGATGGTCAAGTTCAGGTGGGGATCAAAGAAAGAGTCACAATCAGAGAGAGGATCAGAATGAGGAGAGAATCAAGGTAAAGGTAAATTTCGAAACGTCTCATTGTGGAAGTAAGGGTGTTAGAGTCATAGTGAGGGTGTTGTTCGAGTTCAGCTTCAGGGTTAGCAACACAGCAAAAGTGAGGGTCAAGATCAGGGTGAAGGTCAGGGGCAAGGCATAGGACAAATAAAGGGCCAAGCTGAGAGTGAGAGTCAGGGTCAAATGCAGGGTCAAGGACATTGTGAGGGTCAAAATAAAATTGAGAGTGTAAGTAATGGTCAATGTCAGGGCAATGGTAAGGAATAGGGTCTGGATAAAGGTGAGAGTCAGGTGAATTTTAAGGCCAAATGCAAGGTCAGGATGAATGTAATAATAAAGTTAGTTCTAGGTTAGGGTCAAGGTCATGGAAATGCTGAAGGCCACTGTGAAGGTCAGATGCACAGTGTCAGAGTCAGATTCAGGGTGAAGGTCAGTGTTAGGTCAATGTGAAGGTAAGTATCAGGAACATAGTGAATAATAAGGTCAAGGTGAGGGTGATAATATCAGGGTTAACTCGTGGTGAGGTTCAGGGTCAGGTTGGCTTCAAGCTAAGTGTTATAATGAGAGTTAGGGTCATTGTGAGTGTAAGGGTCATTGTAGGGTCAGGATAAGTCTCAGGGTCACTTTCAGTGTCCAATTAACATCAGATTGAGAGACAAAATCAATATCAGGGGAGACTCAGGGTAAGGATTAGGGTTATGTTAGATAAGGATAAGAGTGAGGGTTGGAATCATTGTCAGAGTGAGTGACAGAATCGTCAGTTTGAGGGTAGATTTCAAACTTGGATGAGGGACAGAGTCAGATGTAGGGTGAAGTTATATGTCCAGGCGAGGGAAAGGTTGGAGGGGCCAGAGTCAGGGTGACATCAATATCATGTTGTCAATATCATGGTCAGAGATATGGTCAGTGTAAGGCTGAAGATTAGGGTCAGGGTCAAGTGCAGATGAGAGGGAGATTCTGAGTCTATGTACATGTGAGGTTAAGGATCAAGATTATAGAAATGGTGAGTTTCAGAGTGAAGTTTACGGAGAATATAACAGTCAGGTTCAGGGTGGAGTTTAGGTCAGAGGTAGCATAATGGTCAAGATCAGGTAACAGTCAAGGACAGAATTAGGTTCAGAGAAGTGGTGATTGTTAGCATTGCGATAAAGATGAATATATACTTCAGAGAAAGTATCATCTAGATAGATAGTCAGAGTCAGGTTAAGGGTTAAGATCAGAATCAGTGTCATGATGAAAATGTAAAGATCAGGGCCAGTAAGGTTTGGACTCAAGGTCAGGATCAAGGTCAGCAAGAGGGTAGTACCTGTATCAGAGTCAGCTTCAGGATCAGGGTTAAGGTAAGGATATTTTTAGGATAAGGTGAAAATCAAAAGCTGGATCAGCTTAATCCTTAAATTTGACCTGACACTCAGTCTGAATTTGAGTCTGAACCTCACCATGTGTATGCTACAACACTGACCCTAATTGTAACTCTTATCCTCATTAAGGTACTGCAATTCACATTGACCCTCACCCTGACCTTGACCCTTACACTCACTCTTACTCTCACTCTCACCCTAATCTAACCCTCATCCTGATACTAATTCTGACATGAACCTTACCTTGATCCTGCCCTAATTTTCATTCTCACCCCAATTCTGACACTCAATCTTAACATGACCCTTGACCCTGAATGGCCTTCACCTGATACTGACTTTGACCCTTACTCAGACTCTAACATTCATGCCGACTGACTCTGACATTGAATTTGACCCTCCTATTCACATTTTTTCTGTCCTATTACCCTATGCTTTACCTTCTCTCTACCTTCATGTTCACTCTTTGATGATCCTCATGCTCATTCTCACCATGACCCTGACTCTAAACATAACCGACATATATATTCGCACTGCCTGTAAACCTGACTCTGACCCTCAACTGACCCTGACACTAAGCCTGAGTTAGACTCTAATCCTCAGAATCTGAATGTTAATCCTACTCCTACCCTAACCCTGACTCAGATCCTGACACACTGACTTTGTCCCTGATGCTCACACTTTTCCTGACCCTTATTCTTACTCTCACACTGAGCCTATTTATGAAATAGACCTATAACCTGACACTGAACCTGATCCTGATCCTAACCATGATCCTCTCCTTCCTTTGACATTACTCTCACACTGACATGGACCATGACTATCATCCTGATCCTGAGCCTGAATCAGATTCCAAAACTGATCCTTCGCCATAACCCTGACCCTCATGTTCACCTTCTTCAAGAACCTGTCCCTCAAACCGACTCTGATGTCCTCCTGACACCATCTCTAATTTCCCACTCCTCAGATCTTCAACTTGACCCTAACACTGCCCCTGATCTAGTCTGTGACCCAGATCAACACCTCGAGCTTGACTCTGAAGTTGCCCTTAACCTTTACATTTCTCCCACTTTTACCTTGTTCCTAAAACCTAGCTTCGCCTTGTCTCTGAGCCTTCACCTAATGCTTACCTTAAAACCTTAAACTACCCTGACCCTTACTAGGATTCTCACCTTTACCCTTAGTCTGATCTGACTCTCACCCTGAATGTTATTCTAAACCTGTTAGTTACCCTGACCTTCATCTGAATATGATCTTGATCCTTGTTTCAGACTTTTCAATCACCCGGACTCTCAACCTGAACCAGACCTTTACCCTTCCCCTGATCTGACTCTCATCCTAAACCTGGCCTGCACCCAATACTCACCCTACCCTGCCAGTATTTGTCTTGTGTACTACTCTTGCACGACCTGAATCCTAAACTTGACCCTGAACCTGACCTGACTCTAACTTTCATCCTGATGTTCACACGATGCTGACTCTTACTTTGATACTCAACCTGACACTGACCCTGACCGTCAACCTGACCCTTTCTCTGAAATGTACACTCACCCTTACCTTGACACTGACTATTATTTATCTCTGACTATGACCCCATTCATAGCTATCACCTGACCTTGACCCTCTCTCGAACTTTACCATCACTCAACCCTCATCATATCTACAATCTTGATCTTTTTTAACTTTATTTTATTTTTTAGTTTTTTTAAAAAATTTTTATTATGGTAACATTGGTTAATGTAATCCAGTAAGTTTCAGGTGTACAATTCACTGGTAAGGCATATGTGTGTCTGTATATAGCATTGTGTGTTCACTGACCATAGTTAGATTTGTCACTATGTATTTGACCCCTTTTGCCCATTGACCATGCCCACCCCCCTCCCCTCTGGTTACCACTAATCTATTGTCCATGTCCATGAATCTTTGTTTGTCCTATTTGTTTGTTGCTTTTAGGTTTGTATCCTACAAATAAGTGAAATCATGTGTTTTCAACTTTTTCTGTCTGGCTTATTTCACTTAGCGTGATTATCTCAGGGTTGTTGCAAATGGCAATATTTCATCTCTTGTTATGGCTGAGTAATATTTCATTGTGTATATGAACCACAGCTTCCTTATCCAATTATCATAGGGCACTTTGGTCGCTTCCATGTTCTGGCCACCGTGAACTGCTGCTATGAACATCGGTATGCAAATATCTTTTCAGAGATGTATTTTCAAGTCTTTGGGGGTAAATAACTAGTAGAGGGATTGCTGGATCATATGGTAGTTCAATTATTAGAATTGTGAGGAAGCTCCATACTGTTTTTCATAGTGGCTGTACCAGTTTGCAGTTCTACTAGCAGTGTATGAGGGTTCCTTTTTCTCCATATCCCCTCCAACACTTGTTATTACTTGTCCTGTTGATAACAGCTATTTTAACATGTGTGAGATGGTATCTCATTGTGGTTTTGATTTGCATTTCCCTAATAGCTAGCGATGTTGAGCCTCTTTTCATGTGTTTGTTGGCCATTTGTATACCTTCTTGGGAGAAATATCTGTTCAGGTCCTCTGCCCATTTTTTAATTGGATTGTTTTTGTTGTTGTTGTTGTTGTAATTGAGTTGTGTGAATTCTTTGCATATTTTGGATATTAGGCCCTTATCGAGATGTTACTTGTAAATATATTTTCCCATTTGTATGGTTGTCTCTTTACCTTGTTGATGGTTTATTTTGCTGTGCAGAAGCTTTTAGTTTGATGTAGTCCCATTAATTTATTTTTGTTTTTATTTCCTTTGCCTTTAAGGTCAAATTCATAAAATCCTCTTTAAGTCCAGGGTTCATGAGTCTAGTTTCTATGTTTTCTTCTATGCTATTTATTGTTTTAGATCTTATATTCAGGTCCTGAATCCATTTTGAGTTAATTTTGGTGTGTGGTGATAGACAACAGTCTACTTTCATTCTTTTGCAGGTGACTTTCCAGTTTTCCCAGCACTATTTATTGAAGAGGCTTTCCTTTCTCCACTATGTTTTTGGCTCTTTTGTCAAAAATTATTTGCCCATGTAAAAATGGGTTTACTTCTGGACTCTTGATTCTGTTCCGCTGGTCTGTGTGTCTGTTTTTCTGCCAATACCATGCTGTTTTGATTATTGTCACATTACAATCTTGATCTTTACCCATAAATTTGCACTAACCTAGTTGACCATGCACTAGCACTTGATCCTGACCTTCAACCTCATACTAATCTTATCTACCATCATGAACCTGATGTTAACCCTCACTCTTACCCTGACTGTCACCCAGACCATCTCCTTTACCCTGCACTTGACTCTGACCCTCACTATAGTCTGAACCTCATTCTCCTGTGGACCTGACTTTGGTCCTAATATTCATTTGAAATGATTCCAACCCCCATCCTTATTGTTAAGCTGATACTGACCTTGAAGTTTACATGACACTGTGACAGTCACCTGACACTCACTCTAACCAATGACCCTTATCATAACCTTGACCCTGATTCTTCCTGACTCTGACATTGAAGTTTGCCCTGATACTGACTCTGACCTTGATGTTGGCCTGATAGTGACATTCACATAGATCCTGACTGTTACTTTGACCCTAAATGTGATTTTTACCCTCAAGCTGAAGTTGACCTGACTCTAAATCTAAATCTGACTTTAAACTTCACCATGACCAAACCCTGACATTTGTCCTCATGCTCATTTAGATCCTACCCTATTCCTTACTATGTCCCTGACATATACCCTCACACTGACTCTGACACTAAATTTCACCCTGAATCTGACTCTCATCCTGAGGTGTACCTGACTTTCACAGTGACCCTTATTACTATAACTTTGACCCTGACCTAGAACTTTACCCTTCTTCTCATCCTGACCCTGCACTTGACTCTGAAACTCACATGACACTAATGCTAACTCTCATCCTAGCTCTATTCCTCACCATGATCCTGATGCTGACTCTCACTTGCACTGTCAGCCTCATTCTGACCCAGACCCTCACCTTCACCATGTCTCTGATTGTTAGGGGCGCCACAACCTAAACGGGCCCTTAAGGGTTAAGGATAAAACATGCTGGGCTTGGGCTTCACAAGAACAGAAGACAAATAGCAGCTCAGCAGCCCATGACACCAACATGTTTGTACAGAGAACTCTGAGAACTTCCTTTGTTTTACACCACCTGTGCTTGACCGATCAGTACATGACCAGTACCCCCTTTCCTCTTCTTTCCTTCCACTGCCCCTTGTCCCCATAGCACCAGCTGAAGACCAATTATATTGTGACAAGTCCCTTTTGCTTGCCCCCCTTTGTTCTTGCTGTATAAATATAGCTGCTTTGTAAAATAAAATTTGAGGCTTGATCAGAATACTGTCTTGCCTCCACTCTTTTCTCTCGTCCGTGTTACCCCTCTTTTCTTTAGGTTGGGTTCTCCTCGGTTCTCCCACCAAATAACCGGTCCCGCGGGCGGGACAGGTGGCGCCCAACGTGGGGCCCGAGTGCAGAACCCTTACCCAGGCGGACTACGAAATAACAGAGGCCGCGGCTCGTTAAGGAGAAGTTTTTCAGAGAAGAAGTTTTTCAGAGAAGACTGCCTTTCACCGCTCATGGAAGGTCCTCGTCTTCGGCTCACCGGAGATCGCCGTCTTCGGTGAGTGTTCATCCGCCTTAGTTTAGTTTCAGCACGGACTGCTAGGATCATAAGTAACAAATTTTAAACGGAGAAAAGAGTTGAGCATAAACTCCCTCTGTCTTCTCTAGGTCCTCTTGTCTTTTCCTTTTTTTTCAAAGGATTAGGGACTTTTCTCTCTAGCCCGCTTCTTGGCACAAGCCGTCCACCCCTGAGGTTAGAGGCTGCTTTTTCTGAGTTGGGAAAATACAGTGTGTCAGTCGACTTTAAGGCAGAAGTCGTCCACTCAGAGGGCATCCCGGTCGTAGACCTCTCCCTCCGCCCTGGAGAGAGCGGTAGGTCTGCGATTCGCCTCTTGAGAGCCGTGTTGGCGGATTATACCAACCGACTGCCCACGTCGAGACCTCTGATATAATCCCTCCTCTGCCGCCTCTGTAAAAGAGCCTTGTCTATGCCCAAAGGCACAGCCGGCGGGACGTCCGTAGGCATCGCACCCCCGGGGGGTCCGTGTTAGCGGATTGTACTAACCGGCTGCCCACGCGGGAGAGAAGTTAAGTTCCCTTCTCCTCCTTTTTGCCTTGATACCTATGTTCACTTCCTCAGTTCCTATCCCTCTTTCTTTTTAGATAAATAAAACAAAAAAAAAATGGGACAAACCTTGTCCAGAGAAGCACAATTCATAAAAGACTTAAAATGCTCATTCAAGGAGCGAGGAATCCGAGTAAAAAAGAAGGATTTAGTCAAATTTTTTCTCTTCATTGATGAAGTCTGTCCCTGGTTCATAGTAAATGGCCCTGAAATCCATCCAAAAAAATGGCAAAAGGTAGGCAGAGATTTAAACGATAAGTTACAAAAGGAAGGTCCTGATGCCGTCCCCGTCTCTGCTTTCTCTTATTGGGGACTAATTCGAGACATTGTAGAAACCGCCTCCGATGACCCCGAAAAAACGACAACTCTTGTCAGTAGCGGAGTACTGCCTTAAACCGCTGTCTCGCTCAGCATCCGTTGCTTCTCTTCCCACTGAAAAGCCCCCCTCTAGATGTCCCTCAGTCGTTATAGACATGAGCGATCCCTCTCCAACTAAAGGCATATACCCCTCTTTGCCCACAGGACATTCCCCTTCTCCTAAAGGTCCTCTTACCAATCCCTTATTGACTAAAAGACCACTCAATGACCCCTTAGATCCTGGTGATGCCGCCACCTTAGAAGATGAGGCCGTACGATATCGTAACCCAGATTGGCCTTCTACTTGGCCCCCACCCTACAATCCACAGTTCCGTGCGCCTGTTCTGCCATTCCCCGCCTCCAACGGCAATAACGCTTCACAAACCAAAGATAAGCTTGCTGCACAGATGGCCGAGATAGAGAGCAAACTGGCCTCCCTTCAGGCTGCTTTACAAGAGACTGTTCTTACCGCCCAACGCTTGCCTATAAAACCTTCCAAAAACCCCAAACCAAAAACCCTCACTTTCCCTGTCATCACCCGATCCCAGCGACCTGAATCTCCCACCTCTAACACCGCTGATCCCCCTGATGCCCCTGAAGGTGGAGAGGATACTGCTAACAATAATGATGAGGAAGAAAGCAGTGACGACGAACTCCCTTCCCCCGCCCCGGAGCGTAAAGAGTTCCATAAATTACAGTTCAAAAACTTAAAAGAACTAAATACAGCTGTCAGGACTTATGGACCTAATGCTCCTTACACCTTATCTGTCCTCGAAACACTGTCTCGAGGGGGACACCTTCTCCCTTGTGAATGGCTCCGCATAGTCCAGGCTGTCCTCACCCGTGGCCAATATCTAACTTGGCGGGCTGATTTCTGTGACCGCTGCCAGACTATAGCCGCTAATAATCTTAAAAATCCCCGCTCTCATTCTTGGACCTTTGAAAAACTTACTGGTCAGGGGACATATGCCACTGAGGAGCGGCAACAAAATCTCCCTATTGGACTCCTCTCTCAGACACATAATGCCGCTCTCGGGGCCTGGAGGACTCTTCCTAGTTCTGGCACACCCACCACGCCACTCACCAAGGTTATCCAAGGTCCCCAGGAAGATTACAGTGAATTTGTCAGTCGCCTCCTAGAGGCTGCTGAGCGCGCTCTAGGAAGCGACGCCGCTAATGATAGATTGGTCAAACAATTGGCTTTTGAAAATGCTAACGCCTCCTGCCGAGCCGTCCTCAGGGGTAAGACCCGAGACAAGACGCTCGATGAAATGCTTCGCTTGTGCCGAGACGTTGATCCATTTACTTCCAAGGTATCTCAGGCCATTCATCTAGCGGTTGGTGCTGCAGTCCAGGCCAACCCTGGCCAACAGAAAAATTGTTTCAAATGCGGTCAGCCAGGACACTTTGCCCGTCAATGCCACGGTTCCCATGACAAACCCAGGGTTCAGGGCCCTTATAATAAAGGACCTTCTCCTCCCTCGACACCTTGCCCTGTTTGCAAAAAGGGCCGACACTGGGCTAGAGACTGCCGCTCCACCACCGACATACTCGGTAACCCCATCACTCGCCAGCAGGGAAACGGACAGAGGGGCCAGCCCCGGGCCCCTCAGCCAATCCCTTTTCTCAGGGCCTCGGGGAACAGCCAGATAAAACAAACTCAGCCCCTACCCACCTTTCCCCAAAATCAGTCCATTCCCTTTACAGGGCCACCCCAGGAAGCGCAGGACTGGACCTCTGTGCCTCCTCCGACATCATATTAGAGCCCGATAGCGGGACTCAGGTGATCCCCACAGGCGTTTTTGGGCCCCCTCCTCCTAAAACATTTTTTCTTATCCTTGGAAGGGCCTCCTCTACCTTGCAGGGCATCACCATTTTTCCCTCTATTGTTGACAGTGATTATTCCGGGGAGATAAAGATATTAGCCAGTAGCTCCAGAGGCCCACTTTATATACACCAAGGTCAACGCCTTGCTCAGGCTCTACCCCTACCCCTCGACACATCTAATCCTTCCCTAGGGCCTTCCCGAGGGGCGTCTACGCCTGGTTCCTCTGATATTTTCTGGATCCAGCAACTTTCTCGGGAACGCCCATACCACACACTCAAAATCAATGGCAAAGAATTCAAGGGCATCCTTGACACGGGCGCTGATTCTACAGTGCTTGCGAAGGCCTCCTGGCCTTCTTCCTGGCCTTGCCAGCCCTCTCTTACTCATCTTCAAGGCATAGGACACTCTCAAAACACCTTTCAAAGCTCTCAACTCCTCACCTGGGAAGACCCTGATGGAAACACTGGTCAGGTCCGCCCCTTTATTGTCCCCGGGCTTCCCGTAAATCTGTGGGGTCGCGACATATTGACCCAGATGGGAGTTTTAATGTTCAGTCCCTCAGCTACCGTTACTCATCAAATGCTAAACCAAGGGTTCATCCCGGGCAAGGGCCTTGGAAAAAATAATCAGGGTATTACCGTTCCCATAGAGGCCGAACACAGGGCCCCACGGACAGGCTTAGGGTACGACATCAAAAATTTTTCGTGAGGGCCGTTGCTCCCCCTGCACTCCAGGCAGATAAAATCACGTGGAAGAGCAACCACCCTGTCTGGATTGATCAATGGCCCTTGCCCCGTCATAAACTTTCAGCGGCCACACAGTTAGTGCAGGAACAGTTAGATGCTGGCCACATTGAACCATCTACCTCCCCTTGGAACACTCCCATCTTTGTTATACAAAAGAAAGGGGGTAAATGGAGACTTCTTCAAGATCTCAGAGAAATCAATAAGACCATGGTTCCCATGGGGGCGCTCCAACCAGGGCTGCCGTCCCCCGTTGCAATACCTACAGGATATCACAAGATAGTCATAGATCTAAAAGACTGTTTTTTCTGTATCCCTTTACATCCGGAGGACAGAAAGCGTTTCGCCTTTAGCCTCCCGGTTGTTAACTGCATAGGACCCTCCCCAAGATTTCAATGGAAGGTTTTGCCTCAGGGCATGGCAAACAGTCCTACCCTTTGTCAAAAATTTGTTGCCCAGGCCATTGATCCGTTTCGCCTTACACATCCCGACCTATACATTGTTCATTATATGGATGATATTCTCCTGGCAGGCTCTGATATTGCCATCTTGCGTGATACCAGCCATAAATTAGTTGATGCCCTTCAAGATCTAGGACTACAGATCTCCCCAGAAAAGATTCAATTACAGCCCCCTTTCCTCTTCCTAGGCTTCGAGTTACACCCCACTAAGGTCCTTTCACAAAAGGTTGAATTAAGGAAAGACTCTTTACAGACCCTCAATGACTTCCAACGCCTGTTAGGTGATATCAACTGGCTTCGCCCATATCTAAAGTTGACCACCGGAGATTTAAAGCCCCTCTTTGACATTCTTCGAGGAGATCCTGATCCCTCTTCTCCACGCACCCTGACGCCTGAGGCAGCCTCGGCCTTAAACTTAGTTGAAAAAGCCATTTTAAATCAAAACATCTCATACTATTCCCCTGCCTGTGCCCTGTGGCTACTAATTCTTCCCACAACATTCACGCCTACGGGTGTCCTGTGGCAAAACAAACCCCTATATTGGCTTCATTTGCCAGCTACTCCTTCTAAGATACTCCCTGTCTACCCTTCTCTTATCGCACAAATACTTAAAATGGGGCGCGAAAGCTCCCTAAAGCTTTTTAACAAAGACCCTGACATCATTGTTGTGCCCTATGAAGCAGCTCAGGTCAAATGGCTACTACAAACATCAGATGAATGGGCTGTCAATTGTATTTCATTTCAAGGAAAGATAGATAATCATTACCCTGCTGACAAACTCATACAATTCCTTAAAAACCAAGCTGTAGTTTTCCCTTCCCTGACCAAGAGCCGTCCTATTCCACAAGCCCCTTCTGTTTTCACAGATGGCTCCTCTTCAGGAATTGCTGCCTTTAGTATTAATGGACAGCTTACTAAGATCAGGACCGACTACTTGTCCGCACAGCTTGTAGAACTTTTTGCAGTTGTTCAAGTCTTTAAGACTCTCCCTAATAGTCCTTTTAATTTGTTCACCGATAGTGCTTATATAAGTCAATCAGTTCCCCTTCTGGAGACCGTCCCTTTTATTCGACCCTCCACTAATGCCTCCCCCTTATTCTCAGAACTCCAAAACCTCATCCTCGCCAGATCTCATCCCTTTTTTATAGGGCACATCCGTGCTCACTCAGGTCTCCCCGGCCCCCTAAGTACTGGCAATGATCTTGTTGATAGAGCCTCTCGAGAAGTTTCCAACCTTGTTATGGCTATATCTTCTACTGACCCCATTCAACAAGCTCAACAGGCTCATCAGATACACCACCTAAATGCCCGGACTCTTCGCCTTTTATTCTCCATTACTAGGGAACAGGCACGCCAAATAGTGCGCCAATGTCAGGGGTGTCTTACTCTACTACCTGAACCCCATCTTGGCGTCAATCCTCGCGGCCTTACTCCTGGAGAACTGTGGCAAATGGATGTTACTCATTTCAGCCCTTTTGGTAAACTGAAATATATACATGTTTCTATAGATACCTTCAGTGGCTTTCTCTGTGCAACCCTACAGTCTGGAGAAGCCACCAAACATGTTATCAGTCATATGATTTCATGCCTTGCCTTTCTACCATTACCTAAAACTCTCAAGACTGATAACGGCCCAGGCTACACCAGTACTTCCTTTAAACAATTTTGTGCTCAACTAAATATCAAACATATTACAGGTATTCCATACAACCCCCAGGGCCAGGGCATTGTTGAAAGAGCACACCAGACTCTGAAGAATATGCTTACAAAACTTCAACACTCCAAAGGTATCCTATACCCCCCACACAACAATAATAAGACCTTGCTAAATCATGCCCTTTTTGTCCTTAATTTTCTGACACTCGACAATGATGGAAAGTCTGCAGCCGACCGATTTTGGCACCCTACTACTGCAGACTCTTATGCACAAGCCCTGTGGAAAGATCCTCTGACATCAAAATGGAATGGTCCTGACCCCGTCCTTATCTGGGGAAAGGGACACGCTTGCATCTATGACAATCAGGCTCAAAACGCCCGGTGGTTACCTGACCGACTACTGAAACTCTATAATCCGTCCAGGGATCCACAGCCCTGAGACCTCGCTTCCCCTCTGTTCTCTTACAGATAACCGCCTCGTCCTCCGGAGAAGCATTGCAGAGGATGGTCTCCAGCCCCTCTCCTCCTCACGGGAATTTTGCTCTTCCTCCTGTTTCTCGTCCTCCTCTGCACTGACTCTAATATTCCCCTTACCCACAGATTAGGATTGCTGTTCTTTACACTTGTCCAGGACAGCATAGATAAAGTCAGAAAAAGCCTAGAGGCCAGGCAGAAACAGAGAGAAAAAGATGAAGCCTGGTATAAAAATTGGTTTTCCACCTCCCCACTCTTTTCAACACTGCTCCCTAGTCTATTAGGACCTTTCATAGGCTTGCTCTTATTACTCACTTTTGGCCCCTGGGCATTCAGGAGAATAACAGATCTAATTAAAAGACAGGTTGACTCGGCGCTATCCAAAGGACCTACGGTATACTACCAACAAATCACAATGACAGAGCCCTCGGAAGAAGTCGGCGCAGCCCTAAATTTCTCCACCTTGGCCCAAGAGGGACCTCGACCTTGGTATAGCAGGTTTGGTTGGTGGTAAATACCCCTCTCCCTACGGGGACGACATAAGGGACAGAGAAATGTCTACCTTCACCTTTGATAGACCAAGGGAAGGTATGGGCATCGAGATGGGTGCAGATGCAAAGCTACTGCAAGGGAAGACCCACTAGAGGGTCCCCTCTGTCCTTCCCTGAGAACATACCTGGTTTGCATAGAGGTTGGTATCCAAATCACAATTTAAAACCGGCTCTGCCTCTCCTCCCCAAAAGATACCAAGAGCCAACAATAGATGGGCGTATATAGCCCACGGGAGGAACCAGGTCAATGTTCCCCCACTCGGTTAAGGCCCGCCTTTCTAAAAACAGAAAGGGAGGAGATGTTAGGGGCGCCACAACCTAAACGGGCCCTTAAGGGTTAAGGATAAAACATGCTGGGCTTGGGCTTCACAAGAACAGAAGACAAATAGCAGCTCAGCAGCCCGTGACACCAACATGTTTGTACAGAGAACTCTGAGAACTTCCTTTGTTTTACACCACCTGTGCTTGACCGATCAGTACATGACCAGTACCCCCTTTCCTCTTCTTTCCTTCCACTGCCCCTTGTCCCCATAGCACCAGCTGAAGACCAATTATATTGTGACAAGTCCCTTTTGCTTGCCCCCCTTTGTTCTTGCTGTATAAATATAGCTGCTTTGTAAAATAAAATTTGAGGCTTGATCAGAATACTGTCTTGCCTCCACTCTTTTCTCTCGTCCGTGTTACCCCTCTTTTCTTTAGGTTGGGTTCTCCTCGGTTCTCCCACCAAATAACCGGTCCCGCGGGCGGGACATCTGATACTTCACTTGATTCTGACCCACATCATATTGCTGACTCTATTTCTTGCCGTGACCCTTACTTAACCTGCCCCGGCCTTCACCCTATGAACCTGAATTTGATCCCAAACCTGACATTAACACTTAGTCTTACTTTTACAATAGCACACTTCGACATTGATCTTACCTTGATTTTTTCCTTCACTCTGACCTTTAAACTCATTTTAATTCTGACCCTCTCCTTGACTGCAATCTCACCTTGTCCCTCACCTGAACCTGATGATCACCCTGATCTTGACCCTGACTCTAGAGCTGACTTGAAACTGCACTCAATGTGACTCACCCTTACAATGACTCTGACTTTCACTTTGACCATGGCCCCGAAATGACCCCTGAACCTGACCCTTACCTGATTTTTGTAGTCATTCTCACTCTTCATGATACTTACCCTCAAATCTTATTCTAAACTTGATGTCAGCCTGACACTGTTTCTAACTCCCCAACTTTTCCTACCCTGTACTTGACACTAAACTTGACCCTGCCCCTAATCATCACCTCGAGTCTGAACAACACTCTGACTTTAACCCTGATGCTCACTCTGACCCAACTCTTATTCTAAACCTGATTCTTACCTTACCTTCACCCTGATCCTTACAATGACCCTGAGTATAAATTAAAAAACACATTAATTATTACTTCACATTGACACTGAACTTGACCTTGATCTTCACCCTGACTCTCACCCTTATTCCCACCTGTCCTGAATAATGACCCTTATACCAGACCTGACCCTCACTCTTGCTTTGACTCTGATGATAACCCTCATCCTGACTCTGAAAATAACCTTGAATAATATCCTCACCTTGACTCTTACTGGACTCTCACTCTGACCTTGACATTCCCTATGACCTTGACGATGACCTTGATCCTCAGTCAGACCCTGTCCCTGTCACTGACTATTATACCAACACTGACTCTAAAATGTGCACTCACCCCCATCCTGACTCTGACCTTCATCCTCATTTGATGCCGACCCTGAATCTGTACCTGACCCTTTTTCATCTTCATCCTGACAGTAAACCCTTCACTGACCCAGATCCTAACCCTGGTACTTATTTGAACCCTTGTCCTGATTCTTATCCTAATCTGGAATCTCACCCTCACCATGATATTGACCCTGACCCGACCGGTCATGACCCTGCTCTTCATCGTGACCCTGACTTGAAACTTACTTTTACCCTAAACCTGACCTTTGCTACCATCCTCAAGTTGATGTTAACCCTGATTGGATCCTCACATTGACCCTTATCTTGACCTTTCTTCAACTACATCCTGAACCTGACATGAACCATTATCACCAAATTGATTTTGAGCATGGTACCTTCTTGTAAGCACATATACTCTAGTTTCATTTTGGTTTCTTGTAACTTGCAATAAGAATGTTCTTTAGAAACTATGCATAGTTAACAACTTGCTCACATTTGTACTGCTTATTTTCAAATACTGTTTGGTTCATGTTAACATGGTTTAATACAATGAAATTAAATTAAAAAAATAAACATGTGGTAGCTGTTATTATTCCTCTTTGCTACTATGGTAAATTATCCATCTAGTGGCTTATAGGTTAGAGGGCTGAAAATAGTTCCAAACTTTTTAGGGTTCCAAACTAATTCAAGCCCTCTAAAAAGATGCCTGGCTGGCTAGGGAGACCATAGTCTTGCTTAGCCCCACACAATGCCCGTAGTCTTTAATAATTTTCCCCTGTCAGGTGCTGTGTAAGACAGATCAGCTGGCACAATCCATGGCAGCAAGGAAGGGAGGGTGGAACAGGACGCAAGGACTCAGTTTCTGTTTCATGGCTGGCAGCTGTGGACCTAAGTGCCATAGCTATTACAATGGGTTCTTTAGCATCTTTTTATCACAGAAAAAGTATTACAAAGATTATAAGCAATGGATACTCCACAAATGCACTTCCATAGAGAACAATAATACACACATCATTTGTGCCTAACAAGAGCAAAGGAGATCAATGATTGCTGCATTTTCATGACCTCTCACAGAAGAAAAAACAAACTTGTGCTTATTTTTTCAGGAGCTATTTTTATAAAAAGCTATTTTTTATCTATCTATCTATCTATCTATCTATCTATCTATCTATCTATCTATCTATTTTATTATGGTGACATTGGTTAACGAAATCCAGTAAATTTCAGTTGCACAATTCAATAGTAAGGCATATATATACTGCATTATGTGTTCACTGCCCATAGTTAGATTTCTTTCCGTCCCCACATATTCGACCCTTTTTACTCCTATAAAACCTATTTTTAAAAACTGAAAAAAAAATTCGCTTTACATGTCACAAACATATGCATCTTATTAAACCAAAATCAGAAATTACTTTTAGAGGTGGCATAAACTTCGGAGAGTTCATACTGGAAAAGTTTTCCATTAAGAACTTTTGTGTAAGAAAATGCCTCTGAATTAGTTTAGAGCAATTGGCAAAGGGGGGGGGGGATATCTTAAGATTCTTATGTGCCAAACACAGTATAGTATAATCATTGATGAGAAAAGACTCAGATGTGGTCAGGGTGGAAGAAAGACAACTGATTGTTCATGGATATAATCATATTTTCTTGACTGCACTACTGTTTCCTTCTTACTAAAGGAAAATCAGACCAGTAAGAAAAGTAAAAGTTCAGATATTCAGATATTAGGGAAAAGAGGAAGAAATGGACATGATTTACTTAAAAAAAAAAAAATGGAGCCTTTTCTTCATCAAATAGAATTTGTTTTCAAATTTCCAAGTAAATTAATGGTTTTTAGTCCTTCACTATAAATACTGTGCCTGCACATTGCATATAAGGGACTGATCTTGTCATATCTAGGCCCCAGGCCTGGCTGACACAATCCAGGCTTGCAGCTAAGGACATGACCCTAGATCCAGCCTGTTACATTATTAGATGCAGTGGTGTACCTGCGCCCAGCTTATGTAAGAATTAATTAGCTTGCTGCACCACACATGTGTGGCAGAATGCCACGGTTGTTCTCTGGCATATATAAGCCCATACTGTCCCTTCAATAAAGGCTTGCAGTCTCATCTTCGTGTGGGCTCCTTGTGGGTTTTTTCAATTGGGCATCTCACCGCCGAAATCTTCCTGCTTCCATCAGCTCGGTGCTGACATCATGCCATTTCTGACTTGGTTGTAAGCCCCATAATCAATATCATGAATGGGTATTTTTTATGTAGCCACAGGCACCATCGCCCTGAATGGATAACACAGCTAGCAGCACTATTAAACTACAGAAATCTAAGAAACACAGACCCAATACAGAATATTTTACACTACCTACAACAGTAGCACAAAAGCAGAAGCAAATGATAACTGCAGTAAAGCAGATGACCTTCCTCATTTAAGAAAGAAAAAAATCTTATTGCCAGATTTATTGCAATAAGGGTATTCAGGTGTCTCAAATTTGCTGCATCATAGGAATCACCTGAGAAACTTGTTCAACAGGATTCTCACCTCCTTTGCATAGCTTGAATTTCATTCCCATGTGATAATATACATCAGCAGGCCTAAGAAAAGCCATTAAGAAATCCCATTTTAAAAAGAAGATACAAAAAAAAAATTCTGTTCGGTTGCCTGGGTTTTCCAATAACTCTAAGTGTTTGAGTGGTAATCCCGACGCTTCAGACATCATTCAATCTCTAACAAGTAGTGTACCATAAAAAAGTTAGCATAATACTTTGCTTTGCTCAAGACCAAGGTTAAATTTACAATTAAAAATAATATATATTAAATTGTATTTAACTAAATAGCATAATAGTGAATATCTTCTTAAATTGTTTAGTTTTATAAAATTCTTACAGTAATACAGATCATAAAGATCTAGTTGTTAACTAAACTGTAATTTTCAGATTCTTAACTAGCTTTAAAAACTTAGGCTTAATTTAATTAATAAGTTATCTTTAAATGCCTGTAATTTCTAAAAGAAAAAAATTCAAAAACTGCTGACTAAATATGATTTTATTTACACTTATTTCTTCTTTTGATTGAAGTGATTAAAAAATTATTGTGGTGACACTGATTAACAAAATCCAATGTTTCAAGTGTAAAATTCAACAGTAAGCCATAAATATATATGTGTGTTTGTGTGTGTGTGTATATATATATATATATATATATATATATACATATATATATATTGCATTGTGTATTCACCTCCTACCCTTATTTCTTAAAATATCTGTAGATTAATGAAATATGAAAATACCTTTGGATGATTATACATATATCTTTGGTTTTTCCTTTTTAAAGTTTTTAAATAATAAGAGATAAATGGTCATAAACAATTACCAAGATGTTTTTTAACTTTCTGTCCTCTGGATGTCTAGAGAAAAAGAGAAAAGATGGATTGCTTTAAAGACAGTAATTCTTTGTGGTGTAGTTCATAAAAGTAGTACATTACTTCCAGAGCATTTACAGCCGTAGTTCTACAGTAGATTGATTACCTTCTAGGGTCAGCTTATTCAGCTGATACAGTGATTCCAGGCCCTAGTACTCCACAGTATTACTCTGAGTTACTCTGTTTATGATCCCATATCTTTCATTACACTGTGAGCATTACAATGATAGAGAATGAAACTTAATAACCTTTTCATCTCCACGCCTAATAGCACTTGGCACATAGTAGGCAGGCAGCGTGTTGGAAAACGTAAAGAGGGGAAAGAAATACTCTATCTATTTTTTTTACCTTCTTCCCCTATATCTGAATCAATGAAATAATTGACCTAATGATTCAACGCTAGATTTACTGGCTTTATAGCTGGAAGTTTACATAAAAATAACAATAGTTATTTGATGGAGTATGCAAGCAAAAATACCTACGTGTGTCATTTATTTCTGGAGGTCCATTCTTTTGGCTTTTCATTTTTCTGTTTTCAAAAGCACTTATTAAAATAACGAGACCCCAGGAAAAGCAAAGATATTGTCTGTTTTGTTCACTATATCATGTCTTCAAGGATATTATTTTTTCATCACTGCTCCTAGAGTCAGAACAGTGACTAGAACATAGTAAGAGTTCAGTAAATGTTAATTGAAGGAATGATTTTCTTGCACCAACTCTGATTGCTGATGGATGCTGGCAGCACTTTGTTGAAGAGTGTGATCCTCTTTCAGCAATAGATTAGCAATGCCTGCCATGGGCACAATAATGAAAGGGAGGATGTTTGTAACATGTTTGTCATAAATGTGTTAAACTACTTGTTAACATTTTGTACAGTTAGTTGACGACAAAGAGGAAGACTATGGTACTGGGGAGTGGGGAAAAGTATTGACTAGGAGGACCAAAGTGGCTTAGAGATGGAAGTGAGAATTATGGAAAGCAGATTCTGCTGGTTCTGTGTTTGGTTGAGCACTCTGGTGGAAAAGGAAGAATTTCAATCTTCATTATTTGCTAGTTTTTTGTCTGTTCATTTAGTTTTTCCAAAGATTAAAAAGTTAGGTTGTGCAATGCAACTGTGTTTCAACATCTTAGTAACTAAATGAAGGTACTGATGTACAACTAAAAGATTTTCTTGTTTATTTATTGAGATTGTGCATGCACTGTGTTAATTTCATGATCTTTGCACATGTATTCCTCCTCAAATGAGAGAGAAAGAGTAAATCATTGAGGCTCAGAGATAAAGAAATTATTTTAAAGAAGAAACAGATTCATAATTCCCTGTCCCCAGAGTCTAATATCTTTCTCTGGTTAGGAAGCAGATGCATTCATAATCATTCCAAAGCTAGATTATTTCAAAGGTTTGTGTTCAAGATTAGAATGGAAATGTTAGCAGATATTTTATTAAGAGCTTGAAGGGAATTTGAGAGGTTGAGGGAGACATTTTATAGCATAATACAAGGGGTCTTATACTTCTCCCAACTCAAAAATTACAATGTGAAGTATGTCAGTGCTATATAAAGCAGCATTCGTTTGCGTCTGGAATCAATCATGCTTTATTGCATACATGAGGGACAGTTGAGTTGAGTTTTCTGTCACATTGTCACACATGCAGATTGAGGTATGGAAATTATTGCCTCACTTTTTGCTTCACACCTTCCTGATCAGTGGAGGCAGTGTATTGTTCCTGTTGAAGAGTTATTTGTTCCTTCATTTAATAAATATTTAGACCTCGCTCAGCACTCAATTTACAAAATCAATTAAGGTAATTTGTTTCTAATGGTTATCTGTTTTAATTTGGGCTTCTTCTAAAATAGACTCTGAGATAAAGACTTGGGTGCAGGTAGTTTTTTTTTTTTTTTTTTTTTTTTTTTGCAGGGAGGCGGGGGCGGAGGGGTGGAAACAATTCCTAGAAGCACAAATAAGAGAGTGAAAAAAGTGAGACAAGAAAGGGAAAAAAGGTGATAAAATATGCATAAAATAGCAGATTAGTGCTGTGAGCAACTATGGCTCAATTCTCCTGGGAAACGTCTGAGAAACTATGTGAAAGCTCCCTGTTAGAGTGAAGGTTGGGGCATTTACTTACCCACATACTTAGATTGTGCCTGCAAATCTCCCACGGTGCAGGAGAGAGTGCTCAGGCAAAGGATGAGAAACACTGATTCCTGAATTGGGATATTCTCAGGAACTGCCTACCATAGCTATAGGTGAACTCAGATGAGCCAGGGAGATATGGTGTAGTGCATAAATAGCATTGCTAAAAGCAAAATTCTTGCTTTCTTTACTCCAAGTCAGGGTTCATTTTGGAACTAGTAAACCTCAGACTGAGAGATCCAGGGCTGCCATGTATAGCGTGGAGGTTGTGCATTATACAGCTCCAGGAACTGCCACTTATATAGACTGCAAAGTAATTATTGTCCCCCAGAGCTGTGCAATGAACAATCTGTAAAACATTCATGTGGACTACATTATAATTGGCATTCCTTGGAGCCATGCAATGCACAATCTGCAAAGCTGTACACATACTCTCTTTATAAGAAAATCCTCCTATGAAGGGTAGATATTATTTTTGGAAGAGCAAAGAAATTATTATAAAGTGTTAGAGGACATTTTAGAATAAAGGAAACTTCAGTTAATATATTTACATCAGCTCAGTAATAGTTACACTTTCTAAAGTTACAGGCAACCAGACTCAGGAGACTCAGTAAGCTTTAGCACCATCTTTTCTAAGCTTTTTAGGTGGATACGGGACCACATGCACAGCATCTGTGCCTCATTGAGAGGCCCAATTGCTACCTGAATTTCCAGCTTTCTGGCTTTCTTCACCTACACAGGACACGTATAGCTGCCACACATACATGTCACCTATAGCACAAAGAGGCTGCAGCCTCAGTTTCTCACCAATTCTTTAGACCATTCTAGTCCAGTTTAAGGCTCTTCCACTCTCAGCATGGTTTCAACAATTAGAGGTTTTCAGACACAAGCCAGATACGACCTTCCACATGTATCTTAATTTGTCATTTTCAGTGAGACAGTACTGTAAGATAGCAAGCTCCAAATATGTATCAAAAACAGATCTTGCTTCAGCCCAGGGCTTAAGGTTAATATTTTACTCACAATCGTCTGCATGATTCTTTGATGAATAAGAACACAACACATATAAAGCAGTGGCCCTCACCTCCCAATTCCTACCTATAGCAATTGATGAATGCTGTAAACTTTCATGTAAACAAATTAATAGTCAAAACCAAGATTTTTAAAAAGTTACAAATGGGTCTTGTTAATTGTAGAATATTTGGAGAAGAAGAAAGAGGCATATGATGTATTTTAGAAATATATTTCTCAACTTAATTTTAAACCTTGATCGTAAGTCCTGTCCCAATTTTCTTGTGCATCTAAGCTTTCTTTTAGAGGAATATTTTAGAAGTTGAAGAGAAATAGAGGTGGAAAAGAAGGTGGCATAATGGATTATCTATTACTATTGATCAATTGTTGAAACATAGTTTATCGACATGAGAGAAGTAGTCTGCCTTGAATTAAAACTCAATATATGCAAGCATAAAAGTAGCATACTGTGAGTACTTATGTAAGCACAGTACTCTCTAAATACTTACTGAGGGTAACTTATGTATTGCATGGGAAAAAACTTTATAATTAAAACAGTACGGAAAAATTACTTTGTTTCTGAGGGATTAGTCAACTGTATTCTCACTTTTTGAAAATTATTTTAAATAATTCTTTCCCTATATTTATGAAGATAAAAATCTAGGTCCCTCTTTGATTTCCTCATGTTATTTCTGCAAGCAGTGTATAATCTCATTGATCATAATGACTTTTAGAAAGAGAGATGATCACCTTCTCTTGTGAAATGGCCAATATATTGCCAATGGGATCTCAACAGAACTGATTTTTCATTGCTCTTAGATTCAGCTGTGATTCTGAGACAGCTCATTTCTTGAAAGGGGGTTATGACAGGCCAATAGTGGTGAACTCTAAGAGAGGCAGAGATCAGAGAAATTAGGATATAGGCTGCTATATAGATTCTACATGCTCTTTTGCCAGGAACACACATTATGAATTGACGTCTTTTGTTTTACAACTGTCAGAAATATAGGAGGAATAATTTTCTGGGGAAAAGGATACCCTGAAGATTTAGGTAGCACTAAAAATCCTCTGGTACTGGTTTCTAGGAATCTTGATGCTTATTGAAACTTCCCAATGCACATCAGCTTTGACTGTGTCACATGGTCTCCTTTACTTTCTTTCTCCTTTCCTCTCTTCTCTCCCTTCTGTCCTTCAGTCCAACTCTTGAGCCCACATCATGTGTCTGGAACTGAGCACATAGTGTTGAACTTGATAGACATTATCCTTGTCTTCATGGATTTTATAATCTAGTGGTGGAGACAGATGTCAAAAAAATGAGCACAGAAACAGAATTACAAATTGCAATAAGTGCTAAAGAAAGTATGACACTACAGGAGAAAACTGGTGGTAATAGGGTAATGCGAAGGAGAAGACAACATCTGAGGAAACCAAATTAAGCTGAGCCCTCGATGAAGGTCAAGTGAGAAGGAGTAATGTGGGAATTGGGGCTGGGCACATACCTGAGACTGAAGGTATGGACAGGACTGACTTCTCTGAGGGACCAAAAACTCCAGTATTGCTAAAGCTTAATTAGCAAAACAAACAAACAAAAAAAGGTGACTCATAGGCCATGAAGTTGAAGTAGTCATTGGGAGCTAGATCACTCGGGCTGAAAGTAAAAATATAAAATGTCTGTTGAGAAATTAAACCTGCAAAAGGAACAAAACTAATAATTAACAGAGAATGTGGTACTGAACTGAGTGACACATTACCCAATAGTGGTAATGTGTTATCTTAATTACTGAGCTGGGAGAGGCACATAATGATGAGGGAGTTGGTGAGTGGAAATAGTAAGTAATATCTATCATTCTTTTAAATGTTTCCATATCAGTGAATTATCTGGGACACGTAAAAGAGCTCCTCACCGATTGTTGTCTCCCTTTCTCCTTCCCTTCAGCAACTCTGAATCATGAAGCAAAATATCATTGAAGGGGTAAGAAAAACTTTAAGTTAATTAAAGAATGTTGTGCACCAGCTTCCTTGTGAGACTGAGAAACATTTCATCTTTGAAATGAAATAAATATATTAAATGCATTCCACCTCCTATGAAGAGAAAGAGTCTTTTGTTTATGGTGGTAAAATATACATAACATAAAAATGACCATTTTAAATGTATAGTTCAATGGCATTAAGTATGCTCATTACTACCATCTATTCTTAGAACATTTCATCTTTCCCAACTGAAATTCCATACCCTTAAACATTAACCATGTCCCCCCGTCCTTAGCCCCTGGTAAGCACCATTTTACGTTCTCTCTCTATAAATATGACTACTCTCAGTACTTCTTAAAAGCAAAATCATACAGTATTTGTCCTTTCGTGACTGGCTTATTTAGTTTAGCATAATGTCTTCAAGGTTTATCTACATAATAGCATGTCAGAATTTCCTTTCGTTTTAAGGCCAAATAATATTCCATTGTATGTACACAACATTTTTTTTATCCGTTCATCTGCTCATGGACATTTGGATTGGAGAAAAATGTCTTTTAAACATGGAGCAAGACATGATCTTTTTTTTTTTTTCCTTATATTATCTTAGTGTTCCTCTCTTCCTTTCTACCTTCCCTCCCTCTCTTTCTCCCTGGGTAGAAAGAGATTGGAATTTGACTAAAGTATGTTATCATTGGGAATCTCAAAAAATAGTACAACGACCTCCTTTTTATTGTAATAGAATTTATTTTTTTAGAGCATTTTTAGGTTTACAGCAAAATTGAGCAGAAACTATAGTTTCCATATATCTCTTGCCACTCCCCACCCCCACCACCACTCCACGCACACAGACGCAGCCTCCTTGAGCATTCACATTCCCAACCAGAGTGGTGCATTCATTACCACTGACAATCCTATATTGAAACATCATTATCATTCAAAATCCATAGTTTAGGTAAATCACTTGGTACTGTATGTTCTGTGTGTTTTGAAGTGTACGATGACATATCTTCACTATTATAGTATCATACTATATATGCTATATATTTACATAGTATATATATATATATATATATATATATATATATATATATATATATATAGTACCAAAATAGTTTCACTGTCCTAAAAATCCTCTGTGCTTCAGACTTCATTCCTTCCTCTCCCTGACTCCCTGCACCCCAGGGCACCATTGATTATTTTATTGTCTCCATAGTTTTGCCTTTTCCAGAATGTCATATATGTATGAGTTTATTTATTCATTCACCTACTGAATGGATAAATAGGACATATTGGTTTCTCCCAAGTTTTGGCATTATAATAAAGATGCTATAAACATCCACGTGCAGGTTTTTGTGTGGACATATTTTCAACTAATTTCAGTACCGAGGAGCATAATTTTCAGATCACACATTGAAATTATATTTAGCTTTGTAAGAAACTGTCAAACTGTCTTTTAAAGTGAGAATGACTACTTTTTGGGCGTTATTGTTTTCTTTTCAGAAACCAGGAGTCCAGGTCTTATTAAAATACCTAAGTCACAGGGTGACAGTTTAGATTAGGTGAGAAAGTAAATAGGGAAATGGGCAGTCATCTACATAAGGCATGACATAAAATGTTCGCAATTTCTTTACTCATGTAGAGCTGTCTAGGTGAACTGGAAATGGGGATTTAAAGTCATGAGAACGTTTTTAATGACCTCATCATAACTTAATCATAACCATTAAGTTATGATTTTCAAAGGCCTAAATAAAGGTTTTTGAAGAGAGAAAGGGGCGTCCTCCAAAAGGTCAGATAATGGTTTGGACATCAAAGATAAATAAGAAATTGGACCAGAGCAGGATTCTTAACCTGGAAGATTATAAGAATCATGGAACCATGATAAAAAATAAAGTTGAGAGGGTAAGACGTTTATAAAGAAATAAAACCATTATGGATGTGTAATAAGTGCTCAGCACTTGCTAGTGAAATTAATTTGAAGAAGAATAAAAGTTCTTATTTGTACTCATCCAGACTATGGTTTAATGGTGGACATTTTTGTTTAAATTTCCTATAATGGGAAGATCATGAACCCCATTTATGTTTTCTCATTTCCTATACTGCAAAGAAAAAATAGCTCAATTTACCCTTGAATATAACAATAGTCAGTGGCTGAGAAAAATCATTTTATGTCGTCCTCTGTGTCAGGTAAGTGTCACAAGGGCGACCTTTAATTATTTGTTAACACTTAAAAAAGGAGAACAATTACAGCAAGGGCACCTCTGTGTTGCATTTCAAAGTGATAGGCTTGCCAAACTGATGGGTGGTAAATACAGAAGGCAAGGTTTTAGGATAATTTCTGCATTCTGTAGATGCGAAGCAAATTCCATCCTGTTTCTTTTTATATGTGTATTGGAAGCCAAGCCAGAGCTTTATCTTGGGTCAAATATTGAACAAAACCAATTAAGGCAGATAATTGATTCACTCTTTGTCAAGTCTAGGTAGGTTTATATCAACTCACTCAGCTAGAGATAGGTCAGTAACAAAAGATTTATATGATGATAATAGTCAGAGTAGTAGTAATTATTCATTAGAAGTGGCTGATAATGCAAAAAGAAACCAGAAAGATAATTTTTAATGTGCCCAAACATAACCAGTCATCACACAGGTTTTTTTCTGTGCATTTGTAAATTACATATTGCCTCTAAGATTGCCTCCTAATGATTCTTGCTGCTTTGTGTTCATGCCCTTGTATGATCCCTTTTCCTTGAGTGTGGGCTGGCAAAAGTGATGAGATGTCACCTCAGAGATCAGATGACAAAAACCTGGGACTTCCATCTTCAGTGTTCTTTCTCATTCTTTCTTGTTTGCTCACTCTGGTGAAAGCCAGGGGCCATGTTGCAAGCTCCTGTCTAGAGAGGCTCATCTGGTAAGGAACTGAGGGAGGCCTTCAGTCAACACACAATGAAGAATCAAAACCCTCAGTCAACATTCTGTGAGGGACCTAAACCCACCAACAATTGTGTGAGTGATATTGGAAGTAGATCTTTCCCCATTTGAGCCATCAGATGAAACTGAAGTCCTGGCTGACCGCATGATTGCAGTCCCATGAGAGACTTTTGAGCCAGCCATGTCTTGCTAGGGCACGTCCATATTTTGGACCCACAGAAACTCTGGTATGATAAATGTTTGTTGTTTTAAACTGCTAAGTGTTGGGGTAGTTTGTTATGCAGAAAGAGATCATGCACATATACATACACACATACACATATTTACTAAAGCTGGGTTATAGTGGTTTTTGTCAGAGTTCTAGCAGCAAATAGAGTATACTCAACTGGGCTTTGAACTGTGGCCAATATTAAGAAAATGAATGAAGTATGAAGAAGTAGCCAGGGCTTACAACAGTGGGAAGCCATTATTATTCCTAGACTCGAAGGAAAAGATGTTATCAGAGGCCAAAGAGAGAGGGAGCCACAGAGGGGAGCCTGTCTTATAGAAGTATTGTAGAGGAACAAAACACCAGCCAGAACTGGGTCAAGGCAAGGTTGAGTAGAAAAGAAATACTCTGATCTCTTTCTCTTGCCATCCTCAGATCTGTCCATGACTTTCATTGGTCAAACCCAACTGGAAATCAAAGGACAGTTCCTAGGGCAGAGAACAATGCAGAGAAAGTAGAGAATGGATCTGCTGAGGTAGAAAGGGAAAAACCAGGACATGCATATACTCCTGTGAAACTGTTTTTGTTTGCCATTTTTCTATATCATTAAAGATTCTTCTACATCATGGTTTTAAATACCTACCTATGAGTAACATAACCAAATTTTCTCAATTATATACTAAAGAACACTTTTAGTTACATAAAAATTCTTTTGCTATGATAGTGAAATAAAATCCTTAAAGTCATATTTGTATGGATTTTTAAAAATAGTTTCTTAGAGTACAATGCAAGTAGAATAGTTGAGGATGAAGGACTTTTTTAGAGTTTTGAAAAATCTTGCCATATTGCTCAGAAAAGTTGACCCTCCCTCTGGAAGAAAAATCTTTGCCTATTTGATAAGTTTAAAAATATGCTCTATTGTTTTAATTTCGCTTTGATGAATTTAAAATATTTTTCATATTCATTAGCTACTTATATTTCTTTATGACCTTTGCTCATTTTTATTGGTACTAGTCTTTTTCTCATTGATTCATAAGGTATTAAAAGTTCAATGTCATATATGCTACAAATATTTTTTCCAGCTTTTAGAAAAAATTTTATGTGTAGAATCTATTTTTTATCTCAAGAATATTAAAATGTTTACCTTTTCCTTCTAGTATTTTAATAGTTTACGTGATGTAAGAATTTTAATTATTTGGAATTATTTTTGTAAATAAAATTTAAGATAGAACTGACAAATTATTTTCTTCTAAATGCTTACGTCCCAAAACCGTTCATTGAAAGGACCAATTTTTTTTCCTCACTGCTTTGAAATAGAAACACAAAGCCACATGACAAGTATACCCTTGATCCTATTAAGGAAAAACTGTTCTTAAAAACAGGACTTATACATTTTTATTAGACTTCCTTTTAATTATACATATTTGTTACCCTTTGCAGATGGGTTAAAATACTCCCATGAATATTATTATTGAAAATGATTCTAACTATTACCTTACTTTTCAAAAAGATCAGTAGCAGGAATTTCGAGCTGGCCTACTCTTGGTTGAAGATTATATCCTTTATTTTCCCTAAGCTAGGCCTAACTTGTTTTTTGACTTATGTTTTTGACCTCTTGCTAATTTTTATCAATACTATTATCATTTTAGAACTTGTTTAAAAGTAAATTTGGCTTACAGTGGCAGATTTAATTGATGAAGACAATGTTATTAGTATAATTTTACATATTTAATGTCAATCAGTGCTTACCTCATTTCTTATATCTTTTAAAATCTAAGATTTGAGGATATTACTCTACCTGCAATTGTGGTGACAATGAGAATGCACTGAAATGCTCGAATTAAATGGTTATGTACAAATAGTAATAATCTTTCTGTTAACATTTCATCAAAAGAAGGCCCCAGGTCATGTTTGTGATATCTATATTTCCTAAAGGGCTTAAGTGGTATCACGAAGTATCTGATGAAGCTTTTACCTTTATGCAAAAGGAGAGGATATGATATGTCTTCTTGATTCTGAAAGGCACCTGATGAATTTCATTATCCTCAGGTTACTAGAAAATGGCCTCAATATAATTTCTCCTTAAAAAGTTAAAGACAACCATTACATTGAGGAGGAAAAGAATTTTTCCTTAATTTTAGATCAAAGGAAGTATTACCTTGAAATTAAAATCAAAAGTCTGGGTTAAATTTTCTCTTAGGGGAAGAGTTGTATCTAAAACTTCCAAGATGATTAGTTACTGAAAATAAGATGTTTTCTTTAAGGAAAGTAGATTTGTATGTATCACAACATGCTTACATGTCTTAATAATGTTTCAACTTCTCATTCATAACATTCAGGATCTGTAACGTCAATAGGCAAATACTGAACAAATTAAATATTTTCTACATACCAGGCACTCGGCTAAGTGCTTTCCATGCATATATCATTCAGTTATTACCATCCTGTGAGATAAATGATTATATTTTAATCATCTTTATTGAGGTATAATTTACACACAGGAAAATACATCCATTTAAATTGTGCAATTTAATGAATTTTTGTAAACGTGTACACCTAAGCAACTGCCACCACAATAATGATACCAAATATCTCCATCACTACAACATGTTCTTCTGTGTGCCCCCTTTGTAATCAACTCTTTGCTCCTGCCCCCTGCCCATGGAAATCACTGATATGTGTTGTCACTAGAGTTTTATTCTTTCTAAAATTTGATATAAGTGGAATCACAAAGTATGTAGTTTTTTAATCTGTTTTTTTTTTCACTTAGAAGTTTGAGATTAATTCATGTTGTTGCATGTGTCAGTAACTCATTCCTTTTCATTGTTGAGTAATATTTAATTGTATGAATATATACCACAAAATATTTATCCATCAGTTGATGGACATTTGGATTGTTTCCAGTTTTTGCTTGTCATTGGTAAAACTGTTTTGAATAATAATATAAAAGTCTTTATTTGAACACATGTTTTTATTTCTCTTAGGTAAATACCTAAGGGGTGCATTGGAAAGCTGGGGATGAGGGGAAAAACATTTGGGGAGAATTTAATGATAGGAGGAAATTTTTAAAAAAAATAATAAAAACACATATAAACATATAAAAGGATCATTGTTTTCCATAGTGGTTGTACATATTACATTCCCAACAGCAATGCATGAAAGTTCCAGTTGATTTTCATCCTGGAAAACAGCACTTGGTCTTTTTGGTCTTTTAAATCATAGTCCTTTTAGTGAGTATGTAGTTGTAACCCATTGTGGTTTTTACTTGCATTTCTCTGATGTGGTAGCCAGTGATCCACATCTCCTGGTATTTAATCCAATCCTATAGGATGACTTGTGTAACCAATAGACTCTTTTAGAAATGGTAACTGAGTGACTTCTGAGGCCAGGTCATAAAAGACATCGTAGTTTCTATTTCGTTTTCTCTTAGATCACTCACTCTGGGGAAAACCAGCTGTCATATCATGAGGATACTCAAGCAACCTTATGGAGAGGTCTATGGGTGAAGGAACTGCCAATAGCTAGCACTAATTTCCCAGTCATTGGAGTGAGCCATGTTATAAGTAGATCCTTCATCTCCCAAACAAATTTTTGGATATAGCCCTAGCTGATGCCTTGACTGCAATCTCAGGAGAGAAACTATGAGGGTAAACCACTCAGTCATTCACAGATTCCTGACCAACAGAAACTGTGTGGGGTAATAAAAGTTTATTGTTGTTCTAAATTTTGGGGTAGTTTGTTACTCAGCACTAGACAACCAATAAAGATTTTGGGACTTGGAAATGGGGTGCTACTGTAACAAACATCTACACTATGGGAGTGGCTTTGGCATCAGGGAGTAGATGAAAGATGGAAAAACTTTGAGTGAGGTTTCAGTGAGAGCCTATTGATAGAACCTTGATGGCCTGTGAGGAGGCTACCAGCAAGGGCCTTTGGGAAAGTGTGGTGGGCAAAATTCTAAGATGGTTCTCAAGATTCGTGCTCCCTAATGTATATATTTTGCATAATTGCTTCCCTTGTGTGTGAGTAGAACCTGTTAGTATGATATTACTACCATGATTATATTGCATTATGTGGCAAAAGGGACTTTTTAGATGTAATTAAGTTCCCAAATCATTTGACTTTGAGTTAATCAAAAGGACACTATTCTGGGTGAGCCTGACCTAGCTATATGAGCCCTTAGAAGAGACAAACAGCATGAGATTCTCCTGCTGGCTTAGAGGAAGTGAACTAACATGGTTTGAGATGGCCTTTGGAGGGTGCCACGTGGCAAACAGGAGAGTATCAGTGTTCTGCAGGCAGTATAGGGGAAGTTGTTCTTGGTAGAGGGAACAATATGGGTAAAATGAGGAGGTTTGAAACTGTATAGTCTGTGAGTAGTCCAGCCAGTGGGAAGGATGACGAGAGACACCAAGTGAGGTGAGTTCTATGCTAAGGAGCTGGACTGTCTCACATGAGTAGCAAAAGGGGTTCATTTAAAAGAGGGAAGTGACATTATCATCATCTTTACAGAGCACCTTCTATGAGCCAAGAACTAAGTTAAAGTGCATGTATCATTTCACTTAATCTGTTATAGTACTAAAGAAGAAGTTACTATCATAATCCCCACTTTACAAGGGAGGAAACTCACTCTTAGAAAAGGTGACAGTTCAGAATTTGAAACTCTAAAGGTATTCTGCTAGTCATTTCTAGATCATTTCATCTAGAAGAGAATAAAGATTCTAGCAATGGTATGAAAGATGGATTGAAGAAGGGCAAACAAGGAGCTTGCTCAGGCTGTTGCAAAGGTTTTGAGGAAAGATGATAACGACACTAAGTAAAATTGCAAGCCTAGCTCTGCTATGTTCTCTGCAGCTTTGGATTAGCTACTGAACCTTTTGGGAGCATCATCATCCTCTGTAAAATGAGGATGAAGATGGTGCTTACCTTACAAAATGGTTGTATTAAGTTCGAAACGATCTATCAATCATCTAGCACCAAGTATGAGATGTACTTGGTCCTTAATAAATGGAAACTTAGACGGTATTTATTTAATAAATGTAAAGGCAGGTCTACTCTAAGAAACTTGTACTAAGTATTTAATAAAGTGGTCTTCGAGGTGTGCACACTGGTATCACAGGAAACAAAGTAAAGAAAGTAACTAATTGAACACGTGAATAATTTTAAGTGCAATAATTGCCAGTACGTAGAAGTGGAAGACGTTAATTTTTAGCTGGAGTACGGAAAATTTTGAAGTTTTTCTCTATCTTTAATAATATTCTGAAATTGCATGTTTTATAGTAATTCAGACAAAATTTGTACAGATAAAACCAAGAGAAAACCAAAAAAATATAACTGTTTAGAAACCACTAACTTTGTCCCCTGAAACTAGCGGGCCCTCCACAGCCTCCCATTCTACTATAGCCACGTCTCTTCGTCTAAATCGTTAGCTCCACCCAGCCCTCACTGCTTTGCTCTCCAACCCTGAAACCCAGCCGAGGGTTAGTGCTCGCGAGAGTTCCTCCATCTAGCCGAATCACAGGCTGCTGCAGGAAATGAAGGCAGAGAAGAACCGCGAGATTTGGCTTGCTTACACCTCCCCAGGCCCCGCCCCTCTCTCACGGAGCTTCTCCAAGCCAGCTTTCTTGGTTGTGCGCGTAATTTTGTAGTTCGCCCTCATGTGACCTCGGACATGCCGGCACATTAGGCCCCGCCTTCAAGATGGCGGCGCCCGTAGCATATGTCCGTAACCCTCCTCTGCTCAGACCCGATTTGTAGCCTTGGCCGTGTCTGCGGGGCCATGGATCAGCCTGGATTCACAGCCTCGCTGGTGGTGAGTACGGGGCGGTAAAGTGGAGCGTTCGGAGTGCCAGAGTCTGGCACTGGTGCCTGTGCGGGCTTCTCTGCACTAGCAGTTTCTTCCGGTTTTGCGCACTGGACTCTCCTCCAGTCACCGGTCACCAGGTTTGGGAGGGAGAGCGGGTCCCTTGGGCCGCCGCCGGACCTTGTGTCAAGGCCATGTTTTTCCTACCCGGACGCCAGAAAGAGACGGGGGTCTAGACGGGGTGGTACTTGACTCATTGCCTTCCGCACGAAGACCGTTTCACTACTTAAAGAACGAAGAGCTTCAATTAATTTAACTACACTCGGGAGAACTTGAGAATTAAGAAAACATATGTAGCAAAACAGAAAACGCTTACTTAAATCTCTCAGAGCCCTTCGGTCCAAAACTATCGTTGTCATTTTGATGTATCTTTTTTCAGTCTCAGAAAATCACATCCATTCATTCATTCAATATATAATTAATCCACTTATTTTGCTTCCAAACATTCTTCTAGGCTTTAGATATATTGATGAACACAAACAGCCGCGCCATGGAACCAAATGACAATGCTTAATGCCTTAGAAAACTATGAGAATTAACATTTTTTTTTAGCATAAAAAAAAGAAAGAAAAAATCCATTAATACTTTGAAATCTCTCTATGGCAGGTCCAGTAAGGGAAGCTAGATAAAGTAGTGAATAGGACAGGGATTGGTTTGTGGGGGGATGGACAGAAGCAGATAGTAACTTTTAAAAAGCTTCTCATCAAATATGGAGGTCCATAGGCATTCATTTAATTATCAAATGTTTATTGTTCCAGGTGTTGGAGATAACGTGAACAAGATAGACTTCTCATGGGTCAGGTAGCAGAGATAGAACAGTAAAGCGACTGTTAGGATAAATGACAACTTAGCCAGATTTGTGGGATGAGACTTGCATAAGCTAGGCTTTAGAGATGCATGCAAAGAAATATATTAGCACTTTCAAGGAATTTTCCTGTCTAGCTGGTGAGATAGCAGCAGTAGTTTTAACAGTTAACATTGTTGTGCCAGGACCTGGGATAAGCTCTTTACATACATCATCTCATTTAATTCTGTCAAAGAACTGACGTCTTATTCTAGTTTGCCAGATGAGGGAGCTGAGGTACAGAGAGCTTAGATAACTTGTCCAAAATTACATAGTGATATCCATTTCTTACGTGTAAGTGTTGGAGATTAGATTCCGACCCAGGCAGTGTAATATGGGATTCCATACCCTTAACTGTTCCTTGATAACTATTTCTGAAGTCAGTAGCAGTAGTAGTAGTGAGTGTCCAAGTTAACAAAAGAACAATGATTTTAAAGTTTATTAAAGTGGTACACATTGCAGAAATGTATACTTTTCTTTCATGTAGTTACAGAGGGTAAAACCAGCATCAACGGGTACAAGTTTCAAGGAAGTTAGATTTCATTCTAGCTAAGGACAAATTATTTTATTCATTCAGCACACATTTTTTCTGCTATGAATTCTGCCCACTGGGCACTGTGATTACCCTTGGAGATAACAGTGGCAAACAAACCAAAACCAAAAGATAAGTACTCTAAAAGAAATAACTGAGGTGGGATAGAGATAGAATAATATTGGAGAACCTACTTTAGGTGGAGTGACCAAGGAAGGCTCTGAAGGGGTGATATTTAAGCGAAGACCTGAAAGATAGGTAGGAGCAAGATATTTTGATGGGAATAGGGGAAAGTTCAGAGTGAGCAGCATGTTAGAAAATCCTTAGGTGGAAAGAGCTTAGAATGTTAAAGTGACTGAGGCCTAGTGGGTAAGAGTAATATGGCAGGAGATAATACTGGAGAGGTAGGCAAGGCCACCAGAGGAGAGTCTTTGTGGGCCTTGGAAAGGAATTTGGATTTATCTGAAGCATGATGGAAGCCATTAGAAGATTTTCTTATCAAAGTAGTATAGAAATGGAGTGGCCATTTTTTAAGGTTGGTAGCATTTTTGAGAAAGGCTGAATGTTCCTGAGGAAGCACTGTTTTGTTTACTACTGCGTTAGAACCTGACACTTTGTAGGCACTCAACACTATTTGTTGAATCAATGAATGAAAGGTAGGCCTAGATGATTGCTGAGGTCTTGAAACTTGGATTTTAAAGGTTAAAGGCGATAACATCAAACATGCAGTACAGACCCTGGCATGTAGCAGACATTTAAATGTCCCCTTTCTAAAGCTTCATGAGGGGCATTGAAGGTCTATAGAGTTGAATAAGGGATGCCTCTGGGATGTCAGTTTTCATTTGGAGTATAGAGAGGGCTATTTAGGAAAAAAAGCCTCAAAAAGTACATTGACTGGTACATGCTTTTAGGAAAGTAGTTTGGAATTAAGTATTAGCAACCTAAAGATGTTCATAGCATTTAACGCAGTGAAGATAATAGGAAGCCACTTAAACATGAAACACAAGAGGAATGGTTAGGTAAGCGATGTTAGGTGGCATTTCATGGCCTATTCAGCGGCCCTTGACAGTAGTGCTTGTGAAGAGCATATGCTGGAAAATGCTTATAAGAGTAAAAAAAAAAAAATGCAATACAGTGCATATGTATACCTGTTTATGCCTAATTAAAACTATGTAAAAATACTATTCCATTCATTTAAAAAAAAGCTGCATTTAAAATCTCCAAGATAATACAAAGTAATTTTGATCATAGCATTACTGATAGTAGTTCCAGACCACTGCAGTGAAGCCTGGACAGGCTTCGTTGAGATATTGAGGTTTCGGTTCCAGACCACTGTAATTAAGTATCACAATAAAGTGAGTCATAATCTTTTTGCAGGTAGAGGATCTTGCTTCCATTTGTAAAAAACTCAACTCCTGTGAAGCACGATTAAGCAAAGCGTAATAAAACGGGCATGCCTGTACTTTTTTCTTATAGTTTTTTTAAATACAAAAAAGTACTTTAGATTTTTAAAAATAGCACACCCTTTATCACATCTTTTTTCTCCATGAGTGACTCTTTTCTCTCTCCCTTTCAGTACTTAACTCTTTTATTGATCTTGTAGTTCATCTATTTACCTGGCTTGTTTTTGAATGAAACTAAAACATCCCTGCTGCAGTTACTTTTAACCAGTCCTAAGTTACAGGTGAAAGGACTTTGGCAAGGGTGGGTGCTACACAGTATAAAGTACAGGCAGTCCTTTGCATGGTAGTGTGGGGCTGTAAAAATGAATATAAATGGAAATCATGCAGAGTGGACTTAATCATGAGAAGAATTATGATAATTTAATTATCTTTAAAAATTGTCGATGTTAAAATTAAAAACTTATTGTTGATTGTAAATGCTTAGGGAAATGAAAAAATAGTAAAAATAACAGTTAATACATTGTAATTTAAAACATTGGAAATATTAAAAACTTAATTCTTTGTAAAAATGTATCAAAAATAATTTGAATAGTACTTGTTTTCTAGTCATATAGCTTACAATACAGAACAAACATCTTTTTTAATGCCTTGGCAAAGTATCATAGTACTTTCTAAGTTTGGGTCAACTTCTAACGTTTTATTCTGTGTGCTTCAGTGTTGTGAAATATCTCACATAGTTCCTTTAATGTGAAGATTTTTGCTGGCATAACTTCCTCTGAGATGTCTTCCTCATTGTTGATAAGTTTGCCTTTACTAATTTCCTCTAGCTAGCTGTATATCTAGTCCCTCAAACGACAGAAGTGACATTATTCTCACAGCCAGCTATTTCTTCTGTAACTCCACTTATCTTTGACTAACACTTTCATTGTTACCACTTTTCATTTATTCGCTGCACTTTCATCTTTCTTGGCCAATTCCTTCTTTTAATTACCATTTTTATAAAATGTCAGTATGGTACTATGGTAACTAATTTGAACCCTGGTGTTGGAGGACTTGTGTTACTTGTGGTAACTGAAATTCTTGTGTAGGTACTGTGCTAAGCAGTACCTCACTGAACCTGCCTTTATGCTGTGAACTATTGGAAGAAGGGGACTTGAGGGGAATGGCTTAGGGATATTGCTAGGGCTTCTTAGGTGGAGTAAGAAAACAGAAGAAAAGATAAGATTAAAGTATTGGACATACTGTTAAGGGAAAATTGTTCAGTGTTCTTTGCCCCAAATCTTTCTGGAGGGTAGCTTTCTAGAATTCATTCTGGAGTAAAGGGAAGTTAGTATCTGATAATGAAGTATTATCTCCAGATCTGTAAGGAATTGGGAGTGATACTTTATGTTCTCAAGGTTGCTTTGTGTGACTAGTTTCTTTTTGGCATATAAATCAAAGTGAGTAGGTCTTTCTTTTTTGCTTATTTTTGTGTTGAGCAGGCGGTCACCAATACACAAGTATATTCTGAATTTTGATAAGTCAAAAGAGTGCCTGTGAGGTACCCTTGGAGATCACTAGTCATCTAGGACCACAACTGGGAACCATTGCTATGATGGAGGCATTTCTTCGGCATCTCAGGTGCTGGAAGATGAGACTACCTTTCCTTTCTTATTTTTCTTTCAGTCTAAGATGGGGTACTGGGAAAGTTTTAGTATGTGATGATGTAGAGGGAAATTACTTGTTAATGTGTTTTTGTTACCACTTCCCCCCCAAAAACACTGTATGTAAATTTTTAATATTAATTTTTTATGATAAAGACAGAATTTGAGTAATATTAGTGAAATGCTAAGTAGAGGAAAGACAAAGTTGCATCCACGGCTTTTCCACCTCCACAAAGCAGCTATCTCTTATCCTGTTTACCCAGGTATTTGTTAGCTTGTGCTCTAGTGCTTGGGAATAGTGCTTCAAAGCTATGGTACCTGGCCCCATGAATGTACAGTCACATAGGAGCAGGTATTAAACAGAAAATAAAACAAAAATTAATTGCAAATGTTGATAAAAAGTAACCATTTACTGAGCACTTTAACACGTGTTTATACAATTTTTCATATCCAAATATCATTACAGTTTTGTAGTCTCTTAAAAAATTAACCCATAAATTTAGTTCAAAGTGTTATAAAAAAGTTCGAACATTAGTATTGCTCAGGTTTTCGAGGTTGATGCTGAATTGTTCTCGCCCTGCACTGCATGATTTGGCTTTCTGATGAGTAAGTCTGTGGGTGGTTCTTGTCCAAGGAGCATAATTTGAGGAGAGCTTTTAATTCATTATTGCAATGAAAGACTTGAATTTATAGATTTTATATATGAATTTATTAAGTTTAATATATGAATGTAATCTTCAGTCTTTGTAAAGTATACCTTAGTCTTTCACATGTTTTTTCATATTGGCATGTCAGAAATATGGCATAAGCAAACTTTGAAAGATATTTATAGTTACATAATACTAAAGAAAAACTCATATTTATTGATAATTTATTAAGGGTAGACATTTTGCTAAGCATATAACAGGCTCATCTAATTGTATTTATTTCTCATGTAATCTCACTCAATTCTCAAAAATTCTTTTAAGTATAGATACTGTTATTTTCTCCATTTCAAGCATGAAGAAATATAGGCTTAGGTTAAAAAGCTTTTCTGAGGAGACCTAGTTGAGACTGAAGCCAGGTCTGTCTGATGCCAAAGCTGTGGTTTTAGGTAATATTTAATCTGAAAGAATTTCAGGAGAAATGGAAGAATCCTCAAAATTCTCGAACTATCATTGCATTCTTGAGAATAACCTCACTAAACAAAACTGAACCTACAGTCTTTTCCTTCAGAAGGTGATGATAAGAAGAGAATTTCTGGGGAAGTCACTGTGAATATACGATAATGCCATTGAAGTATCTGTGGAATGTTAAAAAGTATAGCAGCAGACAGATAACTCTGGTTTTCACTGTTACAAGTGCTGTGGCAAACCACAACAGAGACAACCAAAGAGTGGCCTAATGCAGTTTTTCTTTTGAACATTTAATCTTTTTATAAAGTGTTTTCTCATATCACATTTCCTTTTGATTCAAACCAACAAGCAAGTGCAGAAGCCCAGCTAACTTACGAGGCGCGGGATTAGATATTTAGGAAGGTAAAGGTGACTGACCTATATTCTACTCCGAAGGATCATAATGCAGACATGATGGTTAGTAACAAAAGTGGGGAAGTCAAGGAAGTAGCATTTAGTGCTGACTGGGAGATTGGGAAAGGCTTTAGGAAGGATGTGGCATGTAGTCACAGCCTTGTAACAATGAACAGGATTTTGGCAGGTGTGTATATGTCACGGGGCAGGGGAGCAGGTGATTTGCTGGCTGCAGTAGACGGGACAAGGGGCATAGGAACAGCATTCCATGTTGAGAGAAAAACCCAGGCAGGAGCACAGAAATGGGAAGTTTCAGGATATGTTTGGGAAACAGGGTAGTCAGATTGGATGAGGCTCAAGGTTTGTTAGAGTATGTGAAATGAAGCTGGACATGTAGTTTAGGGTCCATAGGTTGAGGTTCTTAGGTACCCCTTACTGAGTTCCTTCTGTATAACAAATGCAACCAGTTAAAAAATGCATTTCAATAATATCTTCCTTGTTCACATCTCCCCTCTTTATTCTGGCCATTACTACTTTGGAAAATATGTTGTTATGGTTATTGGTATCAATTCCTCAGTAAGTCAGCCCCAAGGACAGGGCAGAGAGTGATATATCCAGGTGCCAGCTGCCAAGGAGTAAATAGCTCCAAGGCTCCCAAGAAGAAAAATAGAACAGTATTATCGCTGGAGTACAGGTAACATAGCTGTCCACCAGAAACCATATTTCTTTGTGCTAGATGCTAACAGCTAACTTTTGCTTTTGTAATCTGCTTGCTTGCTTGATCAAGGCCAACCAGGACGTAGTTTCGGGCTTTCTAAGCTGCCTCCTCCGGAGGAGGCTTGGGGCTGACTTTCTAGTGGGGAGGGTCAGTCGCGGGCTGGCTATTGAAGGCCGGTTCTCTAGTGGCTAGTGGGGAGAATCAGTCACTGTCCGGCTAATAAAGACTCATAATTAATCTCAGTTGGCTGCGTGGGTCTTAGATTTGAACATGCCACAACAGTATTAAATTTGAATAGCTTTACTTTTTGTTCATAATACTCATAAAACTTGGACAATACAAAAATTAACAAGATAGTAAAAATATTCCTCATCTTGAATCTCTTTCCACAGAGGTAATAACTTCTAATAATTTAGTGTGTACACTTCTGGATTTCTAATTATGAATGTATAATAGATACACATTTCTTTGAAAGGTAGGATTATACAGCCTATATTGCTCAATAGCCTATTTGATAAATTTAAGAATATAACATATTTCTGTGCTAGTAAGTTTAGATCAACCTTATTATTTTAAAGACTATGTAGCAATTCATTACTTAGATATAAGAATTTGTTTAACAAGACCCCCTAGGATAGACCTTTAGGTTATAACCAATTTTTACTGTAACAAACAATACTGTAGTAAACGTTCTTATATGCATTCATTTCTGTGGGAGAATTATTTAGAAATAAAATAGCTGGATCAAGAATTTTATAATTTAACATTTTTGTTTTGCCAGATTGTCCAATAGATTATACTAATTTGTTTCTCTTTATAGTGCCCATAACTTGTTCATTTTTTAACATTTTCTAATTTTATTGGGAAAATGTTTTAATTTGTTCTTATTTGATCATTAATGTGGGGAAGCATATTTTGTTGGCCATTTATGTATTTCTTTTGGGAAATACTTAGTCTTATGTTTTGCAATTTTTAAAAACTTTTTGTACTTACATTGACTTGTAGTACTCTCTAAAATATGGGTAGTAACCGTTCATTATAGTAATTAATTCATGCATTCTTCAAATAGTTGATCACCTACTCTGTACTGGTGCTGGGAACATCTTGGTGAACAAAACAGGTATGGATTTTACAGTCCAGTAGGACATACAGAGTAGTCAGATGCTCAGTTATAGAATTAAAATGGTAATCAGCATGTGGAAACAAGAGGGTTTAATCCGAGACTGGGGAATTAGGGAATAGCTGTACAAAGTCCTAGAAATGAGGAAGATCAGATGACTTGGAGGAAACGAGAACTCAAGGTGGCAAGAAGGTGAGCAAAGGATAAATGATGGAGTTGAGGGTGGAGAGGTGGATGGAGTCTAGACCTTCCAGAGCCTGATAGGCTGTACTAGGATTTTGTCCTTTATCCTAAAGGCTGTTGGAAAGTTCGGAGGACTTATAGGCTGGAGAGTGACAAAATAAAAATTGAAATTTGCGTTTTCCAGAGATGACTGCCATTAGTGTAGGAGTGGCAAAATAGCACTGCAGGAAGAATGGATGGTGAATTGGGAAGAGAAGTATCACAGGAAGCGGAAGCAGCAGTTCTTTAAGGAGGTGTTTAAAGTCACTAGTGGATACTTTGTTGTGGAGAAAACAGAATGTCAAGGAGGGATGTTCCCCTGAGAAGCCATGTTAATGTTTTGGCTGGTTCTTAGCTATGGTTTAGGCCAGTGGCCTGTGATGATTTTGCTTAGTTAAACTAGACAAGTCGTTCGTTTTTTTTCCTGTAGTTGAGTAGCAGTGCTTTATTTGTGTGTGTTATGTGCGAGCCTCTTTTTGAGAAATAAAAGCTTTAGAGCATGTAATCTTGACTTTTTTCAACTCCCAGAGTAATTTCAAAGCACTAATTACAGACGTTCTCCCTACAACCTGCTAGTATTTTTTACATTTATTGAGGTAGAGATGTGTATTTTATCTATATGATGTCAAGGTTTCAATAAATTGTGTCTGGGTTGTTTTCTGTATCTTTGGATTTTGTCTAGATCTTAACTTAGCATTTTCAGTATAAGCTACCATAAATCTTGAAACTAATCATTTGCCAAAAAACCTTTTTGTTAAATAACCATAAATAAAACAAATTTCTCAGGCTTAAACATAAAGGAATTTAGCAGAGATCTTTAAAATTCAGCTGATGTTGGCTTGTGTATTTTGTATATAATTATATACAAAACACCATGAATGTAAAATTGTAAGCACTGCTTAAATATATAGCTATTTAAATATATAGATAAATATATAGATATTTCTTCTTCCTGCTTTCTGTTAGCTGTTTTTTTTTTCAGTCTCATGAGTTTAAATGACATTTGAGTTACAGAAGTTTAAAATCTACAGAAGCAATTGGTAACTTTTGTGTTTTACTAGATAAGTTGATTGAACATGGTCATTTTATTCTGAGAAGATAAGAATTCTGATGAAAGAAGGATTAAAGAATTAATACATGCAAAGTACCCAAGTAGATTGAGAGAGTAATTAACTTATAGATTAAAATTTAGGAATATATAGCAAGCATGTCTCCGAACCCTCTCCTAAGATTAAAGAGAAAATTAGAGTGAAGTGCAGCATGTTTTTAATGAATCCAGTCATATTAGACATTCTCAGCAGGATTTTAGTCCTTGTGTTTTGAGAAAATTAAGAGGCAGGCAAAATATTTTATTTACATATGAATTTTATAAAATCCTTTAAAAATAAGTGAGAAAAATGTTGAAAAAGGTGGACTTTCCCACCTTCCTCCTCTTTCTACATTACTTATGAACTTTTTCCTATGACTTAGAAAAGACCATCTTTATATCCTGAGATAAATTACATGCTATTTGTCATTCTTTTATTCTTTTATTGCCATATGTGAGTCTCTACTGGCACATTTCCCTGTTCTTTTGGTGACGTCTTTTTAGGTCCTTCAAAGAATAGACCTTCATGGTCTTTGAGAGTTTCTGTCATGTCTTTCAGGCTGATCATATAGTATAGTATTAATGTTTATGGTAATGTACTTTTCTGCTATAAAGTAATTGTTTAAATTTTATATTAGTTTCAGGTGTATAGCATAGTGGTTAGACATTTATATAATTTTTGAAGTGATCCCACTTTTGAAGTACCCACTTGGCACTATACAGAGCCATTACAGTATTATTATGCTATACTTCACATCCCTGTGACTATTTTGTAACTAATAGTATGTACTTCTTATTCCCTTTACCTTTTTGACCCACTCCTTCAAACCCCTCCCATCCAACAATCACCAGTTTGTTCTCTGCATCTGTGAGTTTGTTTTTATTTTGTTTGTTTTTGTCTTTTAGATTCTACATATAAGTGAAATCATGTGGTATTTTTCTTTGACTTATTTCACTTAGCATAATAACCTCTAGATGCATCCATGTCATTGCAAACGGTAAGATTTCATTTTTTTTATGCCTGAGTAATATTCCATTGTATATATGTGCTATAACTTCTTTATCAAATCATCTATGAATGGGCACTTAGGTTGCTTTCATATCTTGGCTATTGTGAATAGCACTGCTGTGAACATAGGGGTGCATAGATCTTTACAAATTAACGTTTTGGTTTTCTTTGGATAAATAACCAGAATTGCAATTGTTGGATCAAAAAGTAGTTGTATTTTTCATTTATTGAGGCACTTTCATACTGTTTTCCATAGTGGCTGCACCACTTTGCAAACCCAGTAACAGTGTACGAGGGCTCCCTTTTCTCCACATCCTTGCCAATACTTGTTGTTTTTGGATTTACTGATGGAAGCCATTCTGACAGGTATGAAGTGATATCTCATTGTGTTTTTAATTTGCATTTCTCTGATGATTAGTGACCTCGAGCATCTTTTCATATGCCTATTGGCCATCTGTATGTTTTTTTTTTTTTGAGACATAGGCATTCAGGTCTTCTGCCCATTTTTTTTTTTTAATTGGATTGTTTCTTGTTGAGTTGTATGAGTTCTTTATAAATTTTGAATATTGTATCCCAGGTGAATATCTTCTCCCATTCAACAAGTGTTCTTTTCATTTTGTTGATGATTTCTTTTGCTGTGAAAAAAACATTTTTGTTTGATGTAGTCCCATTTGTTTATTTTTTCTTTTGTTTTCCTTGCCTGAGGAGGTATATCAGAAAAAAATATCACTAACAGCAATATCAGAGAGCTTATTGCCTGTGTTTTCTTCTAGGAGTTCTATGGTTTTGGGTCTTACATTTAAATCTTTAATGCATTTTAAATTAATCCTTGTATAGGGTATAAGAAGGTGACCCAGTTTCATTTTTTTGCGTGTTCTGTTCAGTTTTCCCAACACCATTTGTTGAAGAGACTGTCTTTACCCCACTGTATATTCTTGCCTCCTTTGTCATACATTAAATGACCATATAATAATGGGTTTATTTCTGGGCTCTCTATTCTGTTCCATTGATCTATGTATCTGTTTTTAGGCTAGCACCATGCTGTTTTGATTACTAGAACCTGTAGTATAGTTTGATATCAGGTAGTATGATACCTTCTATTTTGTTCTTTCTCAAGATTGCTGTGGCTAATTAAGATTTCTTATGGTTCCATATAAATTTTTTGAATTTTGTTCTAGTTCTCTGAAAAATGCCATTGGCATTTTGATAGAGATTGCATTGACTCTCTAGATTGCTTTGAGTAGTAGTGCCATTTCAATGATGTTAATTCTTCCTGTCTATGATCATGGTCTATGCTTCCATTTGTTTGTATCTTCTGTTTCTTTTTGCAGTGACTTATAATTTTCTGAGTACAGGGCTTTTACCTTTTTGGTTAAATTTATTCCTACATATTTTATTGTTTTTGATGTAATCGTTAATGGGATTGTTTTTGTAATTCCTCTTTCTGATAGTTCATCATTAGTCTATAAAAATGCAACTGACTTCTGAATATTAATTTTTATTCTGCTACTGTACTGAATTCTTTGATCAGTTCTAACAGTTTTTTTTTTTTTTTGGTGGATTCTTTAGAGTTTTCTATGTATAGTATCATGTCATCTGCAAATAATGACAGTTTTACTTCTTTCCAATTTGAGTGTCTCTTACTCCTCTTTCTTGTCTGATTGCTGTGGCTAGAACTTTCAATACTATGTTGAATAAAAGTGATGAAAGTGGATATCCTTGTCTCATTCCTGATCTTAAGGAAAATGCTTTTAACTTTTCCGCCTTGAGTATGATGTTAGCTGTTCGTTTGTCATATATAGGCTTTATTATATTGAGGTATGTTCCCTCTGTTCCCACTTTGCTGAGAGCTTTTAACATAAATGGATGCTGGCTTTTGGCCACTTCTTCTGTATCTATTGACATGATCATATGATTTTATCTTTCAATTTGTTAATGTGGTGTATCCCATTAATTGATTTGCAAATATCGAACCAACCTTGAGTCCCAGGAATAAATCCAACTTGATCATGGTGTATGGTATTTTTAATGTATTGCTGAATTTGGTTTGCTAATATTTTGTTAAAGATTTTTGAATCTATGTTCATCAGGGATATCAGCCTATAATTTTCTTTTTTTGTAATGTCTTTGTATGGTTTTGGAATAGGGTAATGGTGGCTTTGTGAAAAGAATTAGGGAGCCTTCCTTCTTCTTGAACTGTTTGAAATAGTTTGAGAAGAATAGGTGTTAGTTAATTCATCTTTGACTGTTTGGTAAAATTCACCTGTGAAGCCATCTGGTCTGGGAATTTTGCCTTTTGGGAGTTTTTTTGGTTATTGATTCACTTTTTAGTAGTAATTGGTCTGTTGAGATTTTTTGGTTTTTTTCTTGACTCAGTCTTGAGAGATCGTAAGTTTTTAGGAATGTAAGTTTTTAGGAATTTATGTGTTTCTTCTGGATTGTCCAATTTGTTGGCATGTAATTGCGCATAGTGTTTTCTTATAATTCTTTGTGTTTCTTTGGAGTCAGTGAACACTTGTTTTTCATTTCTCATTTTATTTATTGTGTCCTCTTTTTTCTTGATGGTTAAAGATTTATCAATTTTGTTCATCTTTTCAAAGAACCAGCCCTTGGTTGCATTGATCTTTTGTACTGTTATTCTGGACTCTGTTTTGTTTATTTTCACTCTGATTTTTATTATTTTCTTTTTTCTACTCACTTTGGGTTTTGTTTGTTATTTTTTTTTTCTAGTTCTTTTAGGTAAGGTTACATTGTTTGTGATTTTTCTGTCTCTTAATTACTCTGACTTTCTCTCTTAGGACTGCTTTTGCTATGTGCCATAGATTTTGAGTTGTTGGGTTTTCATTTTCATTTGTCTCAAGTTATCTTTTCATTTCTTCCTTGACCTCATTGTTAACCCATTGTTTAGTAGCGCGTTATTTAGCCTCTACATTTCTAGTTTCATACCATTTCAGTAGGAGAAAACGCTTGATATGATTTCAGTCTTCTTAAATTTATCGATAGTTGTTTTGTGACCTAACGTGGTGTATCCTGGAAAATGTTCTATGTGCACTTGAGAAGAATATACATTGTGCTTTGGGGTGAAATGCTCTGAAAGTATCAATGAACTCCATCTGGCCCAGTGTGTCATTTAAGCCCGCTGTTTCCTTGTAGAACTTTTGTCTGAAGATCTGTCCATTGGTGTCAATTGGGTGTTAAAGTCCCCTACTATGTCTGTATTACTGTCAGTCTCTCCCTTTCTGTCAGTCCATATCTGCTTTATGTATATAGGTTCTCATGTTGGGTGCATAAATATTTACTAGGGTAAATATCCTCTTGTTGGGTTGATCCCTTTATCATTATGTTATATCCTTCTTTGTCTCTTATTATAGCTTTTGTGTTAAAGTCTGTGTAGTCCGGTATTATAAGTATTGCTACCCCAGTTTTTTAAAATTTCCATTTGCATGAAATATCTTATTCCATCCCTTTACTTTCAGTCTGTGTGTGTCATTTCACCTGAAGTGGGTCTCTTGTAGACAGCATATGGGTCTTGTTTTCTTATCCATTCAGTTACTCTATGTCTTTTGATTGAACATTAAATCCATTTACATTTAAAATACTTATTGATAGGTACATAGTTACTGCCATTTTATTATTCGTCTATATGTTTTCCCCCCCTTTCCTTTTACAAAAGTCCCCCTTACATTTCTTGTAATACTGGCTTGTTGGTGATGAATTCCTTAAGCTTTTTCCTGTCTGGGAAGCTCTTTATCTCATCTTTCATTTTAATTGATAGCCTGGCTCGGTAGAGTATTCTTGGTTGTAGGTTCTTGTTTTTTATTGCTTTGAATATTTCTCATCATTCCCTTCTGGCCTGCAAACTTTCTGTTGAAAAGGCAGCTGACCTTCTTATAGAGCTTGCCCTTTCTCTTGCTGCTCTTAGGCTCCTCTTTGTCTTTAACCTTTGCATTTTAGTGATGATGCATCTTGTGGTGGGTCGGTTTGGGTTCCTCTTGTTTGGGACACTGTGCTGTCTGGACTTGTATGTCTGTTTTCTTGTCTAGGTTAGGGAAGTTTTATTATTTCTTCAAATAGGTTCTCAATCCTTTGCTCTCGCTCTTCTCCTTCTGGTACCCCTATAAGTGCAGATGTTGGTGCACTTGATGTTGTCCCACAGGTCCCTTAAACTTTTTTTTTTTTTTTTGATTAATTTTTCTTTTTGCTCTTCCGATTGGGTGTTTTCTGCTACCTTGTCTTCCAAATCGCTGATTCGATCTTCTCCTTCATCTAATCTACTATTGATTCCTCCTAGTGTATTCTTTATTTCAGTTATTCTTCATTTATGACTGGTTCTTGTTTATGGTTTCTACATCTTTTTTTATACTTATTATCTCTTTGTCAGAGTTGTCACTGAGCTCGTCTATTCTTCCCCTAAGATCATTGAGCATCCTTATAATCAGTGTTTTGCAGTGTCTCTAGTAGGTTGCTTGCCTTCATTTAGTTCTTTGTATATTAGATATATTTGCTATGTCTCCCAGTTTTTATGTAGTAGGTGCCCTGTGTGGTCCAGTGGCGTAGTCTCCTGGATTACTTGTGCAAGGTGCTCTATGAGTACCCCTTGTGTGAGTTGTGTGTGCTTTCCTGTTGTAGTTGAGCCTTGATTGCTTTTGCCACGTTAGTGGATGGGATTGATGCCCAGGCTGACTGGCTGTGAGGACTGGCCACACCAACAGGGTATATGCTGCTGCATGGTGGCTGACCCCATGGAGTGCGATGCACCCCAGCATGCATTTGTACTTATTGAGACTACTCTTTGGGTGTGCTGCTTTTGGGGCTAGTCAGGTGGTGCTCTGTTATAGTCTGATGCCAGCTTTCTGATGTGTTGGTTCTGTGGCCCCTTGGCAGTGGCTCCTGCGCAGGCCAAGGTCAGCCTCTGCCTATGACTGCTGATGACTACCAGGTCAGAGCTACAAAACAATCTGCAGTTGGTCACTACCTGTGCTAGACCTGGTGGCAAGTGGGAGAGGCCATGCTGTGAACTGAGGCAAGCTGCCACCAGTACCAGGCCTGAGGCAGCTTAGCAAAAGGTCCAGGGTACCTCAAGACCTGAGGCTGCCTACTGGCTGCCTGTAAGGCTCATCAGCTGAAAGAGCCTTTAGGTGGTATGCAGGTTGGGTGGGGCTGGGCCCTAGGGGTAAAGCAAGTGGTTTTCATCCTGGCTAGTACAGATTCAGGTTCGGCGCCAGTGCTGAGCCTGTGGCCTCTTGCAAAAGTCTCAGATCACACCTAGGCCAACTGGTGCCCGCTGACTCCCAGGATTTGCTCAAGAGATACTGCAGCTCCTGCTAGGGCTGGTTGCGGACCATTGAACTTTTCTCCCATGGTGGGCCAGCCAAGGCCTCTGATTGCTGTCCAATAAGCTCACTGCGAAGAGCACAAGGTGGGGCTGATTGCTTAGCAACAGGATTTCACCAGGCAGTTGGGAGTTGGGTGGGGCAGGGTCTCAAGGAGTCACAGGGTGGAGCAAGCCAATCTCACCAGGCATTGCAGGTTCAGAATTGGCTCTGTGAGTGGAGGGCTCAACACAGGCAACATGGCACCTGCCTGCAGGCTGCACAGGAGGAGGGCTCAACAAAGGGACATTGATTACTGTCCCTAGAGCCCTTGCCCTGAAGTGACACAATTCAGTCTTTCCCTGTATGTCTCTGGTGCCTCCCGAGCTACTGTCCCTCTGTTGGAATCCAGGGTGTCTGTACGTGGGCCCTTTAAGGGGATATCTGGGTTTCCAAATTTCTTTCGTCTTACCCAGGCATCAGAATCCCCACTGATTTTCACAACCAACTTTTGTGTGGACTCCTCTTCCTGGCACTGGAATTGGGAACCCTGGTGTGGGTCTTAGGCCTTGTACTCTTTTAGGGGGACCTCTGCAGCCAAGATATCCCTCCCAATGGTCAATCACTACACATAGGTGTGGGGCCAGTCCATTTCAAGTTTCCGCCCCTCCTACCAGTCTCAATGTGGCCTCTTTTTTATAACCTTATTTATAGGTGATATGTTCAGCTAGACTCCAGGTGGTTCTCAAAGTTAATTGTTCTATAATTTAGTTGTAATTTTAGTACGGTCATGGGAGGAGCTGAGCACAGTGTTTACCTGCTCCGCCATCTTGATTGGCACTTAAACTAATTTTTAATAATTTACCTATGCTGATTAATTATTAAAGTAATTTTATTTTTCCAATGAAATCTTGCAGTGGTTTTATGGTGAGTGGTAAGTAGAGCAGAGAGTGTTTGCTAGGTTCTAAGCTTTGTACCACCTGAGCATTCTATAAACCCAAAAAGTAGAAACAGCTGATAATTTGGAACTTTGTATGTTTGAATACTAGTTCTTCTTTTTCTATGTTTGGAATATACAATTTTTAATGTATATTTTAACTTTTGAATAGGTAATATAATTACAGGTTCCAAATTCAAAAGATAAGAAAAGTTAACAATTCAATCTAAAAATTACTAAGTAGAAACTATATTGAGAGTTTCCTCTTTGTAATTCTTCTGTCTGCTTATTCAGTAAACTGGTTTTGATTCACACATCTTTAAGCGATGCTTTTAGACCTTGTGTATTGACTTTTCTATGACACTGCCTTTTAGTTCATCTTTTTCTTAATATCTTTTTTGCTTTGACTAAGGTGTAACCAGCTTTAAAATATTCTACATATGCCCCACATAATCATGAGGTACAAACTTAGTTTTTAAAGTGCAGCTTTCTAAAGCAACATTGTCTCTCTTGAGAGATGACTAGTTTGGGCCAGGTTTTAATGTTCTTTAGGAATTTAGCTCTTATTCTGCCCCGCCTCACCCATTTATTCAGTTAATTAAAAAATTTATCAAAGAATTTTCAAATATGCACAAATGAGAATGCTATAGAAATCTTTAGATATGTGATTTTTAAAATATAGATCTAGATTTGCAAGGATCATTACCTGTTTCAAAATAGAAGTATTCCAACCCTCTCCTCCTTCCCCTGCCAAAAGTCTTAACTACGGGTTCACTACTCGGTAGTTAAAAAGACAAAAATATAACATTTAGTTTGATGTGGAAGGATTACCAATGTAAATTAAGTGAAAAAAATAAGATCCAGCATGGTGTATATTGTATACACCTTTTATTTTTTTAAAAAGGAAAATAAAATACGTATTCATATTTGCTTGTATATACCTAAAGTAACTTTGGGAGGATACAGTAAGAAACCAATAAAAGTGGTTAAGTGAATTACTAGGAAGAGGGAAGGAGACTTTGAACTTTTTAACCTCTCTGAGTTTGTTTGCTCGTTTACTTTTTTGAACAATGTGAAAATATTAAAAGTGAATTTAAAAATTTAAAAATAAATATTAAATTCATTTTAAAAGGACATTTCATTTAAAAATTTATAGTTTGGAAATGTTGCTTAATAATGGTTGTAATCTTATTTTTCCTTTTTTTTAAGGCTGGTGGAGTAGCAGGTGTCTCTGTTGATTTGATATTATTTCCTCTGGATACCATTAAAACGAGGCTACAGAGTCCCCAAGGATTTAATAAGGCTGGTGGTTTTCGTGGAATATATGCTGGCGTTCCTTCTGCTGCTATTGGATCCTTTCCTAATGGTAAAAATTACATTTATATTCTCAGTATTATAAAGCCAAAATGATAGGATTTATTTTCAGAATGGCATGTGGTGTTACCCCATATACTGTTTCTTATGTGTGTGGCTTATCTTTGGAATGCTTTCTGTTCATTAGTTTTGAATCAGCTGTAGATCCCATGCCACTGTATTTGTAATAGAAAAAATATGAGCAATCTTTTTAAAAAGGTTTTTGTTGTTAAAATTCCCAGTTAGAGTCCTTAAAGTATCATTCTAACATTAATTATGATGCCTAGAGCAGAGTTTCTCAATCTTGCCTGCACATTAGAATCTCTTGGGAAGCTTTAAAAATTACTAATGCCTCTGTCACTCCCAGAAGTTTAATTGGTCTGGGCTTTGAGTGTAAGGGATTTTAGTAGTTTCCCAGGTGATTCCAATGTGGGGCTGAGTTTAATAACTACTGCTTTGGAGAGTCTTCTGGAGCAGATGAATCTAAGAGGCATTAAACATTTCTAAACTAAATTGCTTCTAGATGATGCAAACGATTCCCACTTAGCTCCTGGATACTTTCCTTACAGTGTCTTGTTTTGTTTTGGATTTGAAGTCACATTATATGATGAATGGCCCTCTTATTCTAGAATCAATATTATATCTTTTACTTAATCTACTTGTTGGTATACTTTTTTCAGAAACTCATCTCATTTTAATTGTTTACTGTTGTTTTGGCATTCAACAACAAACCAAGTAAAGGAAAAAACCATCGCCACTACCACCACTACACACACACACACAATTATAGAACTTCTACTCTAGGAGACTCTTAAATTCTGGGCTTTGATTTTATTTTTCTCAGGATAATTCATGAGAAATTCTTTCATGTTAACTTGACATTTAAACGTTCATCTGTGTCCATCTGTGGGCACGGCACTCACATAAAGATTTGTGGTGCAAAGGGAAAAAATAGTATTTTGGTTCTTTTGTTTCCTTCTCTCCTTTCCCCCTCCTCTAGCAGTCCTTAGAACAACAAACTGTTTTAAGGTTGTCCTTGAATTTTTGTTTGTTGTAATACCTTCAGTAATTGATTATAACATGTTATTGAGCACCCACTCAGTGCCAAGTATGGGTAGTGGTTTCTAAATTTGACTACATTTCAATCACCTGACCACCTGAAGAAAGTAAAGTACTAATGCCTGTGTTCCACTTCCAGAAATTGTGATTTAACTGGTCTGAGATATGGCCTGGGAGTTGGAAGTTTAAAAAATCCCCAGGTGATTTTAATATGCAGACAAATTTGAGAATCTTTGAACTAGGAAGTTGCAAAGGAATGTTACTAGGTCCTTATCTTTTGGTCATCAGTTTTTACAGTGTCTCTCTCATTGTTCTAAAGATCTTTTATTCTTAAATATCATACCTAAGAATCATTGTTAGTAGATGTAGTCTTAGCGAGAGTCTGTAGGGTACATGGTGCTACATTAAGCTCACAGGACTAGTTTATATTCTTTCCAGCAGGAGTTTACATATAGAATGTGGCTTCATATTTTTATGTGTATGAGAAAGTGGTGTTCCTGCCACTTTCCTGCCACTTTTTGCTATCCACAGAACATCAGTGAATAGGAGATACTGGATGAATTGTCCAAGTGTCAGGGTTTCAGAAATGGTCTTTTTTCTGTAAATTTTCAGTGAATTGAAATTTGGTATATGGCACTTTTCTTTTTTCTTTTGCTAATGGTTCAAGTTCTAGTCTGAGTATACTACACCAGTGTAACATCCAGTGGCTGTAGACTTTTTTGAGGACGTATTCTGCAGGGGTGAGGAGTTTGGAATGGAGGGCATTGAAGGTGAAAGGGGATATAGGACGTATATTCATAATCTTTACTCTCCGTGTAGAAGGGAATGTAGAAAAACCATAGTAGTTTGTTTTTGCTTTTTTTAAAGAGCTACGTAGAAGGGACCGTAGATGTCAGCCCAGCTTCCTCCTTTGTTGCAACTTGCCTAGAGCCTCATTTGGAACCTTATTGCGCCATCATTTCCAGTTAGCAAGGGGTTCTTGAATGTCACTCACGAGAGTTTTGGGACTTTTATTTCTAAAAGACTTTGTCTATCATAAAAGTAGCAGTAAAGTCTGACCCAGCTCAAGTGGTTAACCATGAAAACCTAGAAACTTAGCTCTCTTTCTTCCTTCTCCTTGTGGGTAAGGATGGGAGGGTGAATTATGTAGCAGGTGGAACTTACAGCTGAATGCAATTGGAGATATTCAAGCTGTACATTTAGTGAGTGAGCCAAAGTAGGAAAAGCCTTATTAAGAATGACAAGTGGGAATAAGGACCTGTATTAACTACATGAAACAGTTTGCATTGGTCATCAGTCTTCCAGGTACAATGTGCATCCTCCTTTGTCCTCATGTTTTTGTTTGCAGCCCGAAGAGTGTTTACAAGCTTGTTGACTAACTATGGAGAACTGATTTTCACTGTCAAACTCTTTTCCTAAGTGTTTTAGACTTTAATGTGGCATGTTCAAGTGTCCTTCGAAAGGTGAATTTGTCATTCATTTATCTTTCATGCCTTATCTTTTATGGAAATGATAAATATCTTTTGATTAACAGTACATAGCAAGTCTTAAAACCCTCTTGGGCAGCTGAGATTAATTTATGGTGACAGGGGTTGCTTTTTTGAGATTTCGATTTCCAGTTTTAATTAGTTGATTGTTTCCTTGATGTAAAGGTGAATTGATATAGTAAAAAGTATCTATGGTTATTTTGAATAAGCAGAAATAAAACATTATTGTTAGATGTTTTACTTAGGTAAGGCATGTTTGCAATTTTAACCCATCTTTGAATTGGTGAAGCTGATTATATTTTATGACTATATAAAGATATTTTGGATTACAGAAATTCACACCCCTTTCTAGAAGGCTTACTGAAAAATGTTAAATGATTTGTTAATACAAAATGGTGAATGCTGGGTTAGCTGTTAGGCTCCCTTGGGGCAGGTATTATGTCTTCTGCATTTTCTTAAGTCCAGTGTTGGGCACAGAACATGGGCTCAGTAAAGTCTGCAAGGGTAAGGGCATTAGGAGAAGAGTATGTGTTTATTATCTTTGTCTGTTCTCACAGTTTATTAATTAGAGTTGTAATTTTTTTGAGAAACATTTCTTAGTGGTTTGAATATATAATTATACTTTAAAGACTGAGATTGTTTTAAATTTCAGCCGCTGCCTTTTTTATCACCTATGAATATGTGAAGTGGTTTTTACACACTGATTCATCTTCATATTTGATGCCTGCAAAGCATATGTTGGCTGCCTCTGCTGGAGAAGTGGTAAGTAACAAGTTATGTATATAAAATACTTCAGAAATGCAAATTATGCATATATCTTCAGTATAGATATTACTTTATTTCATTTTTTAATGAAATGAAAAAGTTTGAGTTATGAGTCAAATTTCAATAAGTATAAATAGATTAAGCATGATAATTAAAAGACAGAATCTAAATAGTATGAAAGAAAAATCCAGGTACATGCTATTTATAAGAGCCAGACCTAAAATTACAGAAAGAATAAAATTAAAGATATGGAAGAAAATATCCATGCAAATTGTGGTGACTGTGTAGTATTTCAGCATAACTGAACTCAAACTCCTTTTTCTTGAATTCCCTTTCTAGGATAGTTCCTAGTTATGCTGGCCATAGGAGACATTTGCACAAGAGTTGTATTGAGGATGTGAAACAGATGTAGAGTTTATTCTCAGAAGACTTATGTAGGGGCAGGCGCTGTTGCAGTTCATACACCTCGTCTCTGATCTGTTGGTCTCAGGCAGCAGCTGGGCCTCCAGATCCACCAGCACCCACTGGATCTCCTTTCTTCTTCAGTTTCTCTAAATTCTGAGTCCAGATGTGTGGGTGTTGTGGTGGAGGGTGCCAGCTTATACTGCAGCTCACCCTTATCATCGAGATTAGTGAGAGGTAATGTGAGTTTCAGTTTGTCCTTTCTTTTCCCTGTATCACATTCATCTTTCCTTTCTGACTGCCTGCTCTGTGATTTCTGTCCCAACACTAGATGTAGAAGCAACAGTTCCACATAAACTACTTAACCACAATTAGTGTTCACATCCCAACAATAACCTCTTATTCTTATCATTCATAGTGGTTCTACTTCTCTGATATAGAAATACTAATTGAAATAGTTGATGGAATAATGTTAATATCAGACAAAAAAGACGTAAAGCAAAAAAACAAAGATACCATTGTATAACGAATGATATAAGGAACCATTCTCCTGAGAGATGTAGTTAACCTAATTCTAGACTAAATAACATAGTCTCAAAATATAAAATAAAAATTGCCAGAATTATAAAGAGAAATGAATAAAAATATAATCTTCATTGGAGATATTCACATCTATCTGTAAAAGTCTTTAAGACCAGACAGGCATAAATTTAATACCAGAGATTTGAACAACACAACAGCAAAATTAGTCTAATGGAGATATATAGAGCTCTGCACCTAATAGATAAAGATAACTCATTTTTATGAAGCATATTTGGAACTTTAATAAAACTAAAATTGGAAAGCAATGACAAAAAGATAACCAGTTCATCCCTACCATGTGTTTAAAAAAAAAACTAACTCTCTCATAAATAATTCATGAGCCAAAAAAAGAAATCATAATGTAAGTGATAAAATATTTGTAAATAAAAAATAATACAGGGCTATTTTTTTCCTAAACTAACACAGAGAAGAGTACCAGTAAGGGTTTCCCATTCCCCTCACCCAACTTTCTTCATCTCTCCTCCCCAATACTAAGTGACAGTCTCTGTTAGAATTATTTTTATGTATCCATCTAGAATTGTCTGTTCTTTACTATTGCCATCTTGTAGGAGGTCTTTATATATTCTAGATATAAGCCTCTTATCAGACATAGGATTTGCAGAATTTTTCTCCCATTCTTTGCATTCTTTTTTCACTTTCCTAATCATGTCCTTTGAAGCATAAGTTTCAATTTATGTTTTATCTTACATTTCTTGTGTTTCGGTATTACACCTAAGAAACCATCTTGTGTTTAGGTCTTTGATCCGTTTTGAGTTAATTTTTATATCTGATGTGAGGTAGTGGTCTGACTTCATTCTTTTGCATGTGGATATCCAGTTGATCCTGTACCATTTGTTGAAGACTATTCTTTCTCCATTGAATGGCCTTGGCACCTTTGTCAAAAACTAATTGATTATAAATGTGTGGTTTTGTCAACTCTCCACTCTGTTCTGTTCATCTATATGTCTGTCCTTATGCCAATACGACATAGTCTCGATCACAGCAGCTTTATGGTAAGTTTTAAAATCAGAAGTGAGTCCTCCGACTTATTCCCTATCAAGATCGTTTTGCCTATTCTGGGTTCCTTGCATTTCCCTGTGAATTTTAGGATCAGCTTGCTAGTTTCTGCAAAAAAGACAACTGAGATTTTGATAGAGATTGCAGTGAATTTACAAGTTAATCTAGAGAGTATTGCCATCTTAAGAATATTAAATTTTGCAGTCCATATACATGGGATATCTTTCCATTTATTTAGATCTTAATTTCAACAATGTTTTGTAGTTTTAGAGAATAAGTTTTGTACTTCTTTTGTTAAATTTATCCCTAAGTAATTCTTTTCGATGCTATTTTAATGGAAGTTTTTTCTCAATTTCATTTTTGTTTAGCTCATTGCTACTGTATATAAATAAATTGATTTTTGTATATCGATTGTGTGTCCTGCAACTTTGATGAACTAATTATTTAGTTTTAAAGTTAGTGGATTCCTGAGGATTTTCTATATACAAGATCATACCATCTGCAAACAGAGATAGTTTTCCTTCTTTCTTTTAAACTTTGTGTCTTTTATTTTATTTTGTTGCCTCGTTGCCCTGACTAGAAGCTCTAGTAGAATATTGAATAGGAGTGGTAAGAGTGGACATCTTCATCTTGTTTCTGATCTTAGGGAGAAAGTATTTAGTGTTTCACCATTAAATATGATGTTAGCTGTGAATTTTTCATAGATGTCCTTTTTCAAGTTGGAAAAGTTGCCTTCTAGTTTGTTGAGTGATTTTTATTTTTTAAATTGTGAGTGTTTGAATTTTGTTAGTGCTCTTTGTTCTCGCATTGAGATAATCATGTGGTTTTCTTTATTTTATTGATATGATGAGTTGTATTAATTGATTTTCAAATGTTAGCCATTCTTGTATTCCTGGAACAAATTTCACTTAATCATGGTATGTAATACTTTTTATATAGTTTTAATTTGTTTACTAGTACTTTTGTTGAAGACTTTTGCTCTTTTATTCGTAAGAGATATTGGTTTGTAGTGATCTTGTGGATTTTGCTGGTTTTGGTATCTAGGTAAAACTGGCCTCATGGAAAGAGTTGGAGAGTGTTAAGATAATTTCTGTAAAACTTATTGTAAAGAAGAGTAGTCAAATTAATTATATTATTTTGGTTGATGAAAACATATCAGGAGTATCTCTGGAAAATCCAGGAGAAAGAGAATTATGGAGGAGTCTTGAGTTCTAAAGAAAAGTAAATATATCCCTGTTCATGTGAAAATTTGAATTGTTGAGGTTATAATATTTGATATGGGAAAAAAGATGAACTTTAGTCCTCATGGTGTTTTTGCATTTCATTTATTTTTATATATCTGGTATATATAAAACTTTATATTTCCCCCTTATTGTAAAATGAATTTATTAAAATTGGAGCATAATTGACATACATTGTATTAGTATCAGCAGTACAACATGACTTGATATTTGTATATATTACAAGATGGTCATCACTGTAAGTCTAGTTAACATCGGTCACTATACATAGTTTCAGAATTTTTTGTGTGTATGTTGAGAACTTTTAAGATTTACTCTCTTAGCAACTTTCAAGTATGCATTACAGTATTATTAACTATAGTCACCATGGTGTACATTATATCACCATAATTTATTTATTTTATGACTAGAAGTTTGTATCTTTTGACCACCTTCACTCATTTCACCCATCCCCTACCTCTGGCAGCCACCAATGTGTTCTCTGTATCTTTGGCTGCTTTCATTTTTTTTGTATTTTTAGATTCCACTTATATGTGAGATCATATGGTATTTGTCTTTCTCTGCTTGACTCATTTCACTTAGATTAATGCCCTCAGGGTCCATCCATGTTGTTGCAAATGGCAAGATTTCATTCATTTTTTTTTTTTATGGCAGAATTATATTCTTGTGTGTGTGTGTGTGTTTGTATGTGTGTAGATATCTCTCATATGTTCTTTATCCATTCATGCACACTCAGGTTGTTTCCATATCTTGGCTATTATAAATAATACTGTGATGAACATAGGGGTGCATATATCTTTTCAAATTAGTGTTTTCTTTTTCTTTGGATAAGTATCCAGAAGTGGAATTATTGGATCACTTGGTAATTCTATTTTTAATTTTTGAGGAACCTCTGTACTGTTTTCTGTAGTGGCTACACCAATTTACATCCCACAAATAGTGCACAGGGTTCGCTTTTTTCCACATCCTCTCTAACACTTGTTTGTCTTTTTTGTTAATAGCCGTAAAATGAATATCTTGATCTAAGAAATCAGTTGTATGGTCCTTGAAGAGACTGTTGGAAGAAATTAGCCTGAGAGACATTGTTCACTGACATGTATTTAATAAAATTTCCTTTTGCCATTGGTTTAAAAATGCCTTTGCAGAACCCAAATTAACTCTGGATTTTAAAAATCGCATTCATAATTTACCGAAGTTACAGAATTGATAGGACTAACAATATATTAATTTTTGAGTAGCAAAGAACATAAAGTAGTAGTTTCTTTTATGAACTATAGACCCCTTTAGGAATCTAATGAAAAACTGTGGCTTTCTCTCCAGTAAAGTAAACATATGAACATTTTTACATACAATTTCTGGGGATTTTTATTCTTTAGTCTCTTCCCAAAGTAAGAACTCTAGTGTTTGAATTCTGTATGAAAATTAGCTTAAACTGTAATTTCAGAGCAATTTATATTTAAAAATATTTTAATCAGGTCTTTGGTTTAGATGTTTTTGTGTCTGTGATATTGCTCTAAAATTAGAATCTCATTACATGCGTTATTTTTGAGTATATGTACTAACGAATAACAAAATCATGAGAGTCACTGTCTCGGGTTTTGAAAATTCTGCATTTATGACAGCTCTCGCCTGTTTTAGCATTGCATGTTGCTTTGATTAAGTTTAAATGCATTATCGTAAATTCAACATTTGGTTTATGTTTTTTAATATGTTGCTGAGAATGAGCAGCAAAAAAGAACTTGGCTACTTATTTCATATAGGGTCATCTCTCCTGAAAGCTAGTTTGCCATGTTGAAGGACAGACTTTTTTCAATTTATAAACTGTCTCTTAGACTTAACCAGAGTATATAAAGTGATATAATAAGGTAGGGAAAATGAGAGCTATTCGATTACTCACGTTAATGATACATCTTTTCATTTGTAGGAAATGCTGTGTATTCTAACATGATAATATCTGTAGCTGATATATTTAAAATATGGGAGTCTTTAATATTCTACATGTGAACTGTTGGGCATAGGACGTGGTATAGGTAGACTTTAGTTGGGGAACAAGTATCTGTAAGACTGGAAATATACAATTCTAGAACATTCTTATCTCTATTGGGTTTCTGTGGTTTCTTAGGTGGTAAGGCCCAGTGCCAGATGCCTTTTTATAGTTTCTGTTAATGTCCAGAGAACTTTAAGAGGACAGTTTATCAGCAGCAGGTAGAGATTGACTTCACAGGTGAAACATCTCTTGATGTTGACTTTTAATTGATTTTAAATTCATTTACAGTTTAGTATGCCGAAAAGATTGTCAGGTTTAGGGAATTTGAGAAAATGTTGATTCTGATGCTCCAGTTATCTATGAACTTTCTTTAAAAACTTCCCCAAACCATTCAATATCAGTTTTCTCAGGAAATGCTTGAGAAATGTATATACTACTTTCCTGTTTTAGTAGCTTCTTTCAGTTTCATAGAGCATAAACTTTTGGTTTCAGATTCATATAAGTGTGGTTGCTAAAAGTAAGAGAAAGGGTTGAATTAAGGAGAAACAAATTTTCATAGGTAAAATGGAATAGAAAACAAAAACATGTATAGCTCTCAATGGTCATAAAGGTGCAGAGACCTAGAGAAAATAAGAAATAGTTCCGTGCCATTATTGCTTTGTAACACATTTCCTTTGATATGAATATGTTACAGATTTCTTAGAAATAATACTTTATAAATTTGGCCACAATTACTTTGTTATAGCAACTTTAAGTACGTAAATGAAACAGAAACAAAAGAACCCTGGCATAATAACTGTTCCCTGTAGCAGCAGCTTGATTTAAACTTAATGACAAATTAATAAAACTATAATTACAACCTTCTACCTTATGTTTGTAACTTGGAATACAGTAAAATCGATCAAATAATATGTAATATGTAACAACAGTAAGGACAATCCGTTTATTAGGAAGTTTGCTGTATCAAATCCCTAAATCCCTACATCAGTTATTTTACAGCTCAGTTTTCATCAGACACGGAAAAAGCCTTGTGAGAAGTAGAATCTGTAATTAGATCAGAAAGGTTGAAGCAGGTTTACGTTAATACAAAGATGCTATAATATTAGAGTAGTAGTGATTTTTTTAAGGCTGTAGATTTGACTTTCCCGAGTCTTATCCAACTCTTGGCCTTAGTTCATTCTGTTTTCAGAAATGAAAGAACATTGAAAATTTTTGCAGCCAAAATCAGCCACTGAATTTATTGAGGACATGTGGATGTCCTCACACACACGATTGCTGGTAGATAATTATCCTTTTCAGTCTCATTCTAACTTAGATATGGGAAAGCAAGGAAATAAATTATATCATGTTTTGTAAATGCTTTTCTGACAGCCTCTAACATACTTCTGCATGGGCCAAGGAGCACCTAATTTAGAATCAGTTGCCTGGACAGTTGGTTACAAATGAAGGTTTTAGGAGATGGCACCAGGGGCCCTGCATTTTAAGCCTGATTTCTAGATAGTTCCGGTGCTCCGTGATACTTAAGCACCACTGATTTAGGATTATCAAAAAATTTAATTTATACCCCAGTCGTAAATGTTTTTATGGATTCAGCTTGTCCGTACCATGCATAAAAATATTTTTCTAGCTACAGAACATGAGTGCCACATGCTGATGAAAGTTATTCCCTTTGCCATCCTCAGAATTATATTATTTTAGACCTAAAAATCCTAGTTTAATAACCTGATTAATTTTGAGGGTGGCAGTATGCTCAGACATATAGATTTGGATTTTGACGTTATAGTGCATGTTGCACCCGGGTCTGATGTTTTCTTCAAGGCCCATGCTGTTGAAGGCATCTTATGCTACAGTTTAGCATAAACTCTAACAAGGTCAGTGGGTCTCTGTATTGCAGTCTATTTGGGGAGCTTATTGGGTTAAGCATGTCATTTTTATTCGGTTTTCTCACAGAATTGGCTATCTGGCAGATTAGATGCATTGATGCTGTTAGGAGTATTTGTCAGCTGCAAAGCGCAGTGCACAGGCTGCTTAACATTGTGGGTTCCCTAGGGATTTGAGCTATTTTTTTATTATGCTGTTAATATCATGTTCTGAGATGTATTTATAGTGTTTTTCATGATCTTAACTTTTTTTTTTTGTAAAAACCACTCAACAAAATAAGAATAATGGTCAGCTTTTGAAATGTGCGATATCTTTTGAAATAGTCACCATAGATTTTGAAATGCGCATAAATTAATATAGATTGACTTATATTTGCGATTTCGCCAAACTCACGCAGTTGTATAAACTTGCGTCATGGGAGATAGGTTGAGTAGACGATAAGACGGCTGCCGCTGAAGTGCAGTGTAGTCATTAAATCAGAAGGAAGCTCAGTAATGCTGCAGGTGGACATTGCTTGTATTTAAAGATGAATGGAAGCAGAAGTGTACAGATATTGCTGGGATATTTGCTGTACAATTAGAAGATGGAAACTGAACCATCAGATAGCTAACCACATGACTATGCTGTTCTCCTGGTCACTTACCACTGTGCCTGGGGATTATTTTTCACTTCAGGACATTAGTGCATAAGGCAAGCAGAGTCTTAAATTTCTTCTTAAAAACCCCAAACTCTAAGAATTATTCAAAATATCACCTCAACAATAAACCCTTTATTTATCACCTCATCTTTAAAGCCTTTACTTTTTATTATCCTTTCCTCACTTAGGCCTTCTGTATAGGCTGCTTTTGTTGAGCTCCCATTTCCTCTACCACTTTTGTTTGCCTTTAACTGACAGTGTGGATTTAGATCTTAAATCTTTAATTTGTTCTAGGCATTGAGGATAAGATGACAAGATAAGATACTGCCTTTAAGAGGCTTGCAGTCTACAGGTAGAGATGGACATATAAGTGTGTAAGTATACTAAAGTGTTACAGGTATTTTTAGAAAAAGGAACAAGGTGCAGGGAGAGTCTGAAGGGAAAGAAATGGTCGGTTTGTCCACATCGGAGTGGGTAGATGGGTGTTGATTCAGGGAAGGCTTCATAGAAAAGTTAATCCTTGAGCTGAATTTTAGGGTATGATTATTTGTTAGGTGTGTTGGTGCAAAGGGGTATTGACTTATGGAAAACTCTGGTTAGGCACTATCAATGACTTCCTCATTCCATTTTGAATGAGGTTTCCTGTGTTCATTTTCACAATCCTTTTCAATATTTGATTGCCTATTACATATTAAACACTATGATTGGTGATAAGAAACATAGATTAAGAATTACGATTACTGTCCTTGGGGATTGTGTGAATAATGAGTTGGATACGTTTCTTAAATAAGTAGAAAATATTTTGAAGGCCTTTGTAATAAGGCTGTGTGTGAATCATGAGCTGTCAAGTTACACAAGTCTGGGTTGGAATTGTGTCTTGTCTGCATATTTGCTGTGGGTCTGTAGGCCACTTATTTAACTTCACATATCTGCTGTTTTCCTTATCTTTAAAACAAGGTTAATGCTTCCACCTTACAGATCTTATAAGGATTAAAAGATACAACACTTACAAAGTGCCCAGCCTAGCATCTGATACATAAAGTGTCCAATAAATGTTGGTTCTAGTCCTATGTCATGCAAATTGCTATATGTAGCACATTTTTAGAATTTTGTTGTTTAGGGAAGGCCTTTAGTTCAGAAGATGAAGAAGTTAAAATTCAGTTTAATGACTCACTCAAGGTTTCTCAGCTACTGGGGCAATAGAATGCCATTACAGAATTAATAGACAAATATTTCTCTCTGTACCTCCAGGAGCATCTTTGTCTTCTTTTTATGTAATATTTTTTAAATGGCAGAATTGATGCAAAACTGGAAATGAGAAGTGTGTTACTTGGGTAATATTAAGAATTCAGGTCACTCGGGGTTTCTGAAAATAAGAAAATGTCAGGGTTCTAAAATTTGCTGTTAGTTATAATGGTAGGCAAAATAATGCCTCCCCCCCACCCAATATGTCCTAGTCTCCCAAACCTGTTAATATGTTACCTGACATGGCAAAAGGAACTTTGCAGCTATGATTAAGTTAAGAATCTTAAACTGAGAAGATTTTTTCTACATTATCCATGTGGCAAAGTATAATCACAAGGGTCCTTATTAGGGGGAAGCAGGAATGTCAGAGAGAAAGGTTTTAAGATGCTATGCAGCTTGCTTGAGGATGGAAGAAGGCACCACAAACCAAGGAATGCAGGTGGCTAGAAACAAAGAAATAGATGTTTCCTTGGAGCCTCCAGAAGGAATGCCACCTGACACCTTGATTTTATCTCAGTATGATTCATTTTGGACTTTTGACCTCCAGAATTATGAGAATGTGTTGTTTTGAGCCTCTGAGTATGTGGTAATTTATTAGGGCAGCAATGGAGCTAATGCAGTTACCTTTACAGTCTTCCTTTTCAGATTTTATAGCGAAAGAAAGCTATATATAATATAAATCTATCCATGAGGTTTTTATAAAATCATGGCTCATTTCTGTTAAGGAAAGATATAAAATTTTTTACTTTTTTGAGGCTTACCTCTTGGGATGTGTAAAATTATGTGAACAACTTTTAGACACAGGGCCTAATGATGTAATTATTTTCGTTGAGAAGACTATTAACTTTCTGTTTGGATATTAAAATTTTTTCTTCTTATGCTTATTGGCTACTCGTATACATGGAAAGAGTCTTATAAGGAAGAAAGGTGTGATGAACCTGTGCTCCAAATCAGTGGATAAAATGTAAACCCTAAGGAAATTAGGATTGATAAATTGTTTGGATTTTTATCACTGGCTGTGATTCCATATGTAACCAGAAGATGGCAGAATTGGCACACAGATGAACTGTTCAGTTATAGGGTTTCACTTTTAAATGGTGGTGTAGAAAGATTTATTTGATATTCTTAATTTTGGCAATGTGTTTTCTAGAAAGAATTTTGGGAATTACATAAAGAATGTGGAAAAAAGTACCGTAAATAAGTAAGATATGGAGTTCAAAAATCTCTCATTAATTTGCCACATTGAATTTACTCTGCAAAGTCCTAAGCAGCTTTTTGGTTTTTGCTGTGATTGGCTCTATTCGACTTAAGTTTCTGTTAAATTTATTATAGATTTTCCTGTTTAAACACTGGACCGATATTAAACCTTTAAGCTTTAAGTTCATTAGATATGTGTAAATATGATATACCTTTTATGAAAAATAATTCTGGAGATGATAATCGAAAGATTTGGGTTTCATCCTTATTCCCTAAGCCAAGTAGCTCTCTGACCTTCAATAACTTCTACTATCTCGGATTAATTTATGTATAAAATGCTGACATAATTATTTATAGGTTGTTGATTGAGTTTCTTAGAGAAAAAGCTTAAATCAGGCAGTTTTTGTGAACTATGTTGAAATAGTTGGGGGAAAAGGTGTAATGTTAATATAAGGTATAATTATTGATACATAGTGACTCTGAAGAACATTTCAAGAGTGAGAGGCTGGAAGTGAGGCTGTAAAACACTGGCAGACATGTGGAGGTATGTGGTTTGGTCGTAGCGATGAAAGAACCAGAGATTTTAGCGGCATCTATCTCTTACTAGTTTTCTCTCACTCTGCCTTCACTTATTTTACCTAATGTGAGGCTGAAGTTCACTAACTTTTTCCCTTTCATAGACTTAGTCTTACGACTTGTAATTTTGCATTTTGATGTTTAATAAATACTAAAGGAGATATTCAACTCTCCATTGCAAAAATAAAATCGTATCAGAAAAGTTTTTAATTATGTAAAAGAAAAAATCTTGGTAGCAGCTTCATTATTACAGATAATTTTTAATCTAAAGGTCATCAAATTTTTGGTATGCTTAAATCTAATAAGGCCAGTATTGCATTTCAATGTTAATAAAAGGTGGAGACATGCATTTTCTTTATGGAAAACCTTAGTTTTCTTGACCTTTGATAGAACTTTAACAAAAAAAAAAAAACACAAAACAAATCTGGATTCAAACTGAACCCCAGGTTTATGAGGAAGGAATGCTCTAAAGAGTGGATTTACCAAGAGACCCACAGATGACATTACCTTTATTTTCTTTCATAGAATCATAATACTGTAACATGTTTTTGTTCTTGTGCAGTGAAATACTCTGTTGTAGCTCAAATTCAAATCTAAGAAAGATCAGAGTTAATAGAAAACCAAATGGGAGGCAGCAGAGTTACTGGAGGAAATAGACAGAGGCATTACTTTGTGGCCTCTCTCTTATGCCAAAATTGCCACGCCGCGGAAGTCAGGAAGCCATGCTGAGTGCTTTGTACCCCTTGTGTTAGTTACTGTGTTTCATCTGAGAACCTTTTCAAAGTTTTTCTTCTGTTTCTGTATTTTTAAGAAATAAAAACATAATGTAAGAACATGGAGTGTTATGAAGCATGAAGTTCCATAAATATTTATGCCAACTCACAAAAGTAGACAATTCTTATTTTCTTGACATATTGAGGTCATATTTCACTCTTGACCTCTTGAATTGAAAAATATAAGGAGTTAGTATACCCTTTTCTATCTTTGTTCTTTTTTCTTTATTTATTTTCATTTCTTTAATGAGTTTTAGATGCTGGGAGCTGTCCTTTTAGGTTCATGTAAGTTTCATAGGACTCTATTTTCTATTTTGGTTTTATGAGGGTAGATTTAAAAGTTCACTCTTATCAAAGGTAACATAATTTATATTAATTGTTGGCCTTGATATAAGCTGTTTAATCTGTTTTTGTGCATGTTATTGTCATTAAAATTAAAAATACTTTTTTGGTCAAGGCTAATAAATATAATTGTATCTAAAAACATATCTTAAAGTAGTTTTTTTCATTTTATTTTCTTAGAATCTTTGGTTCATAGCAAATATTTTTACCCTTTAAAATCATTTAAAAAAATACTCAGAAAGTAATAATACGTATTTATTGTAGAGACTTTAGAAAATATAGGTAGGTAAGAAAGAAGAGGAAACATCACCTCTGATCCCACTCTATTTTTTCTAGTCTTTATATAACTATATATAGACAGTCTATTCAATACAAAGAAAAACATATATTAAAAAATTCTGGAGTATTGGTAAGGTCATTTCTGTGGAAATGATTGAGTTTTGGTGTTATTCTTCCTCTTGCATAGTCTCCTTTACTTTTGTCATAAAATAATACAAAAAAATAGTAAATATAATTTTGTCAGTTATATCTAAATAAAGCTGGGTAAAAATACTTTAGAGAGATTCTTTCTGTTTGATTAGTAAGGTTGATGCATATTTTCTTCTTATCTTCATGGTGTTTATGGTTTAGTAGAAGAGAAAATAATATATACGAAAAACTATGTGGTATAAGCTAACACATAAAAAATGTCAGGTAAGGTAATTTTGGGAAATAAGAATAAGGAGGACATAGTTTATTTTAAGAGTAAAGATTCTTTTGAGGTAAAGAAGAGAAAGTATGATTGAGGAAAATTTAGAATTATAGAAATCAAGACTTAAAAGGATCCCACAAAGATTTCTGGACCAAGTCAAATAAGAAGAAAATCAGACCCCAGAAAGCAAAGGGAACATTTGAGAGTTCACTTACAGAAGTTGGCCAGTCTAGGTCTGAGACCTCAACTAGTCCCTGCTCATTCCCTACTGGGGTTGAGCCCTGAAGGAAAGGTCTGATGTAGATGCAGGAAATGTCACCCTTGGCTGAAGGGTAGCCTGGGCAAAGGGAGATAGTCACACATCTCCCTTTGTAGGCATCTGCAAAGGCTGCTGACTCTGCCTTTTCTCATAGCCTCTAGGATCTATATGTATTATCTCATCTCTTTCCTAGATTGTTAACTTCTGCCTTGCTGCTACCACTTTCCCCATCCTATGTGCAGCTATTTACCATCCCAAATAAAATAAGAACAACAACTACCTTTAACTGTGACCCTATCTCCTCATGCCTTAGCCCCCTTCTTGTAGTAGTAGTCTACATCTGTCCATCTCTATCTCAAAATTACAAGTTCTCTGTAATGAGTCTCCTGTCCTAGCCCTCCATCGAAACAGTTTTGGTGAATTCTGTTAACCCTCGTGTGTACATTGCTTGGGACTCTTGACCCATTGCTCTACAAATCTCCATTACAAATTTCTCTCCCTCTTGAATATTAAGTACAGTTCTTGGTTGCTTGCAGTTGAAATAGATCTTGGGTAACCTATGGAAAAAAAGATTCTTTTTGGAAGGTTGACAGACACTATTAATTTGCCTTCCCTGTCTCACTTGCCGACAGAATACTGATTTGGTTTAGGTAGCAGTATCATCAACTCTTTACTAGATCTATACATTCCCAGCCTTCCTAATAGAGGATGGCCATGTCATGTAGTTCTGGGCAACACATGCAAGTGGACACTGCTGGGAGGCATCAAAGAAAAAAGAGGAGGCCTGTACTTCTCGTCCTGGACCCAGTCGTGTGACAAGGTGATGCTGGAAGGTATGAGCCAGGCTTCTCATGTTTTTTTCTCCTCATCATGCCCTGTCACCTTTCTTGCCAGCTAATTCTGGCTAATTTGGAATGCTCCGTGAAGGCATAACCTCTGGCAGTTTTCCCTGAATCTTGTGCCCCTCCTGTTTGCCTTGTTACTTGTATATGCCTCTTTTTATTTAGCCAAATATTATTCAGATTATCTGTATGTAGCTGCGGGTTCTTTGAGGCCAGGGCACCATCTTATTCTTCTTTACCTTGCAGCAATATTTGGCTCAGGTGTTTTTGTTCAACTGAATGAGGTAAGTTTGAAGGTAGACTGTGAGTGGAAAGGTATGTTAACTCATATTGCAGATATCTTTGCAAACAAAAAGCATTCAAATATTTGATGAATTAAGAAACAGAAATCAGATTATATTGTTTTGTAAGTCTTGTTAGTTTTGAGAAAAAAGTGACTTCAGGTAATGAATTCTTTGTTATAACCATACCTGTTGCAGTGCATTAACATAAAGCATTGCTGCTTTTGAGCTATCTTTTAGAGGCGATATGCCCCTGTAACCTGACTCCATGACATCTAGAATCACATCACATGCCATGTCTGGCCCTTGTCTCCTGGAGTGCTGAGGCCTGTATCTATCCATGCCTATTCTGCTCTTGCCAAGGCTTGTACCAAAGAAGAATTTGCCAGAATAATAACTTACATCAAGGGCTGGCAAACTGCCACCTGTTTTTCTAAATAAAGTTTTATTGGAATGCAGCTATTTCATTCATTTACATATTTTTATGGCTGCTGTTGTGTTCCCACAGCATAGTTGAGTGGTTGCGACAGAGGGCAGGTTTCTTGCAAAGTCCAAAATATTTGCTGTTTCATCTTTTACATTAAAAGTTTACTGATCCATGCTCAGAGGCACTTAATATTGGAAAGACAAAGCCTTACATAAATATCCAATTGGGCAGTAATCTCAGATTAGAAATTAGGAGAATTAGAAATTAGGAGAATATAGATTGAAAAGGACAAGCCTCTTTGAATTTGGTGGGATGGTTTCGTTAAATTTCTTGTTGTTCTTTCCATTTTACTACATGTGTCATTGAAGAAAGATTGCCTCTGTTTCTTACTGTGACTCAAATATATATGTATTTATATATACTACATGTTTTATAATGTGTATATACGTGCGTATACATAAACACATATGTAAATATATATAAACAGACAAGTGTGTGTGCGTATATACATTTTTTTTGAGTCTAAAAGTTTTAAAGGAAATTTCCTCAACCATATGCACGATGTGAGTCAGGTGTGTTAAATCTTAAGTTGCAGAAAAAATTTGCATCTTTGGTAGACTGCCTAGTGTGTGGAGGCTTAAATATAGTATTTCCATTAAAACAGGTTAAAAGATCAGTTCATAGATTACCTCCTTGTACCCTGAGACCCTTTCCTTACCCCTGCCTTCTGTCCTGTGGGCAGAGTTTCTTCTGGTTTGATTTTTTTTTTCTTTTTCAAGATTATTGAGATTTAACTGACATATAAGAGTATATGAGTTTAAGACATACAACATAATGATTTGATATATGTATTGTGAAATGATCACCACAATAAGTTTAGTTAACATCCATCACTTCGTATAGTTAAAAAATTTTTTTTTCTAATGGTAGCTTTTAAGATCTACGCTTAGCAATTTCAAATATTCAATATAGTATTGTTAACTATAGTCACTATGCTGTATGCTACATTTCTAGAACTTCCCTTATAATTGGAAGTTTGTACCTTTGCCCACTTCCCAGGCTCTGCCTCTGACATCCACAAGTCTGTTCTGTTTCTCTGTGTTTGTTTTTTTTAGATTCGACATGCGAGTGAGATCATATGGTTTGTTTTTTGCTCTCTGATTTATTTCACTTAGTATATTGCCTTCAGGGTCCATCCATGTTGTTACAAATGGCAGGATCTCTTTCTTTTTTATGGCTAAATAATATTCCATTGTATACTACAATGGAATGTGCATACCACACTTTATTTATTCATCTGTTGATGGATATATTGTTTCCATGTCTTGGCTAATATAAATAATGCTACAGTGAACATGGGGGAGCAGATATCTCTTTGAGATAGTGATATTGTTTATTTTGCTATATGCCTAGAAGTGGAATTGCTAGATCATATGGTAGTTCTAATTTTCATATTTTCCATAGTGGCTTTACTAATTTACAGTTTCACTAACAGAGCACAGGAGTTCCCTTTTCTCCATATCCTGGCTAACACTTGTTATATCTTGTCATTTTGATGACAAATCTGAGTGATTGACTAGTTTTTTATTGTTCTAATTTGTGAAAATAAGTAGTTTACTAAAGGCAGAGTCCTAGAAGTGTAAGTTTGAGGTGGCACATACCTCTCTCTGGCTTATCATGAAGGATAATGTTAAAATTATTTGTTGACTAGTCAGGGGTGGGGATGGACCAACCAGTACCTATGTCGACTTGAATGGTGGAGCAGGGTCTGAGAGTGCCTGGAGTTACTTCTTTGTCATTACACGGCGAGGGGAGCTGGGTGCTGGGGCTGGTTGAGCTGCAGTGGGGTGAGATGAAAAGTTAAGGGTAATCAGCTGATGATCAGTTTTGCCTCTACAAATATGCATGTTATTTCTAGTAAAGCAAAGGCCCTTTTGGTTCATTCTTTCATCAGACATGTTTGAAATGGCTGTTATGTGAACATCAGATGCCATTCCATAGGTGTTGGGGGTTCAACATGAATAAATGTGCTTCTTTTTATCCAGGGGCTTATAGATAGATGTGCTTGGAACAATATGGCAGGAGGTGGGAGGATCTTTACAGAATAAGGCAGGAAAGGTTTTGTGGCGATAAAACAGTGGATGTCCATTAAGGATTCTAGGTCTGTTAGGTTAAAAAAACAAAACAAAATAAAACAAAAAAACAGCCTTTTGATGTCTTGCAGTAAACCTGTACAATATATTTTTTATACTGTAATTTTTGCTTATGAAAACATTTTAATTTTCATAACAGTTATTACTTTGCTAGGATATAATTAAATTTATATATTTTAGGTTGCCTGCCTGATTCGAGTTCCTTCTGAAGTAGTTAAGCAGAGGGCACAAGTTTCAGTTTCTTTGAGAACATTTCAAATTTTCTCAAACATCTTATATCAAGAGGTAAGATGTGTTTTGAAGCTCTTTTCTTGATTGAGAAAGATTTTATAGTAGCTAGTATGAACACTATGAGTCTTAGGAGTCCTAGATGAGACCTTAAAGCTAAATGTAATGTCCAATTATAGTAACTTTTTACGCTAAGATTGTCAATGTTTTTTTCCTTTGTTTTTGAATTTTTATTTTCACTTTTAAAATTTATAAACAAGCACATATTGAGTGCCACTGTTGTATATGTGTCTTCCATTGTAATCATCCTATATAGTTCTTTTGGAATCAGACATGGAATAAATAGTAAATATGTAAAGTGAATGAAGATATATTAAAACATCATTACCGAATTTGAGGACCCATGGAAGAGAAGTGTAGTAATAGACTGATGTTAATGACTAATGTCATAGTGTTTATGTCAAATGTAATTCCTCTTACTGGTTAGTGTTAAGCTGTGGGTCAGAGATCATTCCTCCTGGCCATGTGACTAGGGACCATTGAGGTGCTTCCTGTATAGTTTTTAGAGAAACCTTAATGCTTTTTTTTTTTTTTTATCATTAAAGTCAATCACATGGAAATTTCAATGGGTCTAGGTTTTAGAAAAGTTATTCTTAATGGTCCCTCTGTGAGGAGATACTGAATATTTAATTGTATGAATGAGATCAATCCAGACAATAGAAGGTCCCTGTTTATTCATGTGGACAGTTAAACAGATAAGCCAAAGCTTGTCCAGAGGTATTTAATACTATTGAGAGTTTATTAATAAATTTCTGATGTCTTTTGATTGAAACTATGAAATATAATTCTGCTTTTATATGAAAGGGTAATCAGCATTCCGTGTACGTTTGCTTCTGGAAATGTATTTAGTTAAAACATCTTAAGTATTCTTTTCAGGAGAAGAAATTTTGAAAGCAACTAAAGCTAAATTAATATGTAGTCAATTTTATTACTAGAGATGTTCCCATTTTAAAGGGAGCTGACCTGAGCTTTGCATACCTTAGGCCAGTTCTTTAACCTCTTACAGAACTGTGGCCATTGTGAACATTTTACAACTCAAACTTTAGAAAAGGTAAATATGATTTACCTCCCATGCCTTATTTAGATTGTCATTCACAAATTTCTACTGTTCTGACTTTCTGAACTTTCTGCCTTTTGTTTGTTTCAGGGTATCCAAGGATTGTATCGAGGCTACAAAAGCACCGTTTTAAGAGAGGTGACTAACTTAATTTCCATCATTGAAGTACAAAAATGATATGCTTTGTTCAGTAAATTTATTTGGTGAAACTGGTTTAAAAATGAAAGAAGGAAATTATCACTTTTTAAAACACAGTTTAGTCTTATCTTGGTTCTTGCATCTAATAAATGGGTAGAAGGAGTTTGCTGAAAGGGTGATCCCGGTGATAAAAATGGCCCATCCTGTAGTTTCTTTGTACTTCTAGAGTGACTAAATGTCTGTTGTAGCTGAAATATTAGGAAATAATTACAAAGGTCAAGATATAAAGTTAATTATTATAATACACAGAAGTTGGTAGTGAAAGAAACACTCTAAGATAGGGGTCCCCAACCTCCAGGCCGCAGACTGGTCCTGGTCCTTGGCCTGTTAGGAGCAGTGCAGGAGGTAAGGAGCATTGAGCAAGCGAAGCTTCATCTGTATTTGCAGCTGCTCCCCAGCACTAGCATCACCGTCTCAGCTCCACCTCTGATCATCAGACATTAAATTTTCCTAGGAGCATCGGTCCTGGGTGCTGAAAAGGTTGGGGACCACTGTTCTGAAACAAGTATCTCAAAAGTCTCTATCATTTAGTTAGCTTTTGTTTTCCTGATAACAAAATATGATGATGAACTGGGAAGTTCAGTCTGGCCTGGAGTCCTGGCACTGCAGGTATGCCTGGAAGTGAGCCATTTTATCTCCCGTGCCTTCTAACCCACAACTTGTGTGATTTAATATGTGGTAAATTTCTTCTCCCTCCTTCTCTCCCTCCTCTACTCGTCTCCCTCCTTTCCCCTTCTTCCCCTTCTCCCCTCCTTCTCCCTGTCCTTCTCCCCCTCAAAAAAGCAAAATGATTTCAGTATATTACTGCAGGTAACATGTTTTAATTTTTGCCTCATGTAAAAGATGCTATTTTGAAATTCAAAAGTTATAGGTATGTGAGGTATAAAAGAAGTCTTTGATTTGGGACATAATTTTCTTTTTTCTTTTTTAATGATCTTAAATTTTGCAGTACTTCCCCCCCCCCAACCCCCAGCTACATTGCAATATAATTGGCAAATAAAATAGTAAGGTATTTAAAGTGCACAGCATGATGAGTTCATATATATATACACTGTAAAAAGGATTGAGACATAATTTTCTATTAAATCACAAAAGAACATCTGACACCCTTTTTTTTCTTATTATCAGCACAGAAATTTATTTGAATTCAAAGTAACATGGTTCTATTTAGAATACTATACTAATTGTCTAAGGCAAATATCCTTGGCCCTGAAACAGGTTTAATGATGTCATTCCTTTGAAGTACAAAAATATGTACTAAGAATGTACAAGGAAGCAAAAATATAAAAAAGTTTGCTGAGTATTGGGAATTGTTATAAGATGGACACACTAACAGGCTGTAATAGAGTTCAAATTATAAAACATAGCAAGGAGTTCTTTTGCTTTATCAAGTCCATGGAAAATAAATCAATAACCTCAGTAATGCAGAAATATCACCACCTGGTTAACAGGACAAACTTCCTGAGGGACACAGGTCATACGTAATTCACTGTACTTTCCCTTTCTTTACCTTCTTTCCCCACACTGATTTCTTTTATTTTTCCCTTTAAGATCAGTTTCATCCTACTGCAAAATATTTTGTTTCATTTGTGAAATGAAGTAAATAATATCCTGATTGAAATATGCAGCGATTTAGTTGAAGGTGATCAAGGATCAAATGTTTGAAAAAGGTTAATTAGCTAATTAGCATAAACCATGGGTGGCTTACAGAAAAAAAATTCAGATACTATATGTTCACTAAAAAGTTAAAAAGAGTAAACAGTTAAAAATGGATGAAAAATCCTAGGGTTTATGGTGACTTAGTAATCAAAAGCATATAGGTTTCTTTTGATTAAACTCATTTACTTGTGTAGTGATCTGTAAGGAGGCTCAAGATAGAATTAGATTTCCAACAGCATCTACGGCCAAAGTATAAACTTGAAAGGTCTCTTCCTCTTGTAGAAATTGGAACACAGATGAGAAGTCTTTCTTTGAGTATCCTTTCGCATACATCATCCTGTAGATCTGGTGGGCTTGACTGCCCAGGAGGATAGAGTTCTTTGTACTGGTAGCAGAGTCTTGTGCTAATCCAGGATACTTAGCTATGAGTATTGTTCTGAATCTACCCTGATAGTAATTAGCAGAGGAGGGAGCTCCATCCATCACTCAAAGGTACGGGATTGTAAGTTTCACTTGAACAACACCATCCTGAGCGCATATGTAGGATTTTAGCCAATGGTTTTGGTTCAAGCCCTAACTTGATTCCAAGATTCATAGCTTCAGTGGTTCCACTCTTATTAATAACTTGCAGCATGTTGTTGCAGATCTTTGCAGCCTGCTGGGTCCCCACACCACAGTACACCACATCAGAGCCCATGCACCCAGCAGTTTTTGGGCAGCAGCAAATTCATCTTTTGCTCGTTCCACTGTAAACATACGGTGCCCAGAGTGAGCAGCTCCCATACCACCAGAAACGGGGGCATCCATGAAAACTGCTCCCATTTTCTCAACTTTGGCCAATTCCTTCAAAACCACAGGATCAATAGTACTTGAATCCATTAATAGCGAGCCTTTCTCTACTGATATTTTAGAATTCCATTTGCTCCAGAATAGGCTTCTATCACATTAATACTGGTAGGCAACATTATAATAATTCTTTCAGCTTTCTTCAGCTACATGCTGCTGGGGAGGACACTACCTGTTCACCTGCATGCAAATACATCATAAATAATGAATGGATAACCACGTTTAAAGAGATATTTTTTGGTATTGGATTCCCCATGTTGTCTAGTCCAGTGAATCCAACTGGATATTGACCTAGAACACACCGCTGGCAATGCTGGCTGCTGACGGCTGCTGCCAACAGCTCCAGTACTGGAGCTGGAGGCGTCTCCTTGTGGTGATGTCCCTGTGGTGACATCCATCACTCCTGACTTGCCCACTCTGCATACATTTGTTTTCTCTTTGGAGTTACTTGGATGCTATTCATTTATGAAAATGTTTTAAATTTAAATAAATATTGTCACAATTAGCAGAATCTTAAAATTTTTTGAAATCCCTAATTATATTCCCAGGTAGTTTTTTTGTTCGTTTGTTTTATACTATAGATTATAGTCTTTATGAAACACTGCCACTGCTATTTAAAGCTTTGATTTGTGCAAGGTAACAACCTTTAGTGTAGTGTTGTGTAGGTGATGTATATCTTTGAAAAATTTTTTTTGAAGGCAAGTGGGATGTTTCAGAATTGGTCATTTGTGTGAAGATGACCTCTGCCTTTCAAAAATATCACCTGTACTATATCTTCTGTACTTATTTTCTCACTACGCATGTGTTATTTACTCAGATTTCACTGAATGCAGGAAAAAGGCAGGGGGACCAATGAACCTTTTTTATTTTTCTGGGAGATGCTGAATAAATTAATATAATTACATGCCAGAGAATACTGGTTTCGCATACAAATAAATAGATAAAACACATGGTTACAATTGCATTCTATTCTTTTAAAAATTTGTTTTGACATATATCACACTTGTAATTAATTTCTAGGCTGCAATTCTTGCAAATAATGTGACCTTCCTGAGATGACTTTGTTTATTCAAAATGGCAGTGCTTTGTTGACAATTTAATTGAGGTCTTTTGCATTATTCGTATTCATAAAAGATCTTTCAGAACTGATTTTAGTTGAAATATTGCTTTTGTACAGATTCTCTGATAGAATGAGAGAAAAATTATTGCTGAGCGAAACATTGCGACTTTTCAAAATGAGAAAAATAAGAAATGATGTGTCTGCTTTAAACAAAATTTTTGCATTATAAATAGTTTCAATTCTTACATTGTTCTCACACCAATATCAAATCTTTTTGCCAAGAGCTTGTGTGATTATTTCAATAAGAAAATACTCGGAAGCCTTAGTGAAAATCACCAGGGAACTTTATACGTTTATTCTGTGTACAATTTTTTTAAAGTAGTTTTATCTCCCTAGTTGTAGACCATTAGAGTGAGATTGATGTTTGAATCCATGCATTATAAAATAGATTGTGTGTTCTTTAGATTTTATGAATGCTGTCACGTTTTTTTTACTACATTTAATGTTTGTAGAGATTGCATGCTTATTCCTTATGTTCTAAATTATTTTAGTTACTGTGAATTTTATACTTGAGTTTAAGGTAGGTCACCCGATTATACTATTTATCTCACCCTTTCAGTGTTCATTTGCCTCATGATCTTGGCCAAATTAGACGTGGCCAGGCATTGTGGTGCAGTGGTGTTATTGCAATAAGATGGAAGTGGGGAGCAAAATCACAATTGCCTTCTTAGTCAGGCTGATTTCAGAGAGTCCATTGTCCTGAGAATTCTGTGGAGAGCAGCCTCATGATCTTGGGTGTGAATGAGGACTTCTTTAAAAGAAGAAAGCAGGAAAAGGCAAGATGTTTCAAAAGAAATAGGAATAGGTTAAACTCAGCAAATGTGTTTTATCCACAAATTCTATTTAGCAATCTCTTTAAGAGTATCGCCTATGTGTTGGGCACCACACAGAACATTTCTGCCCCAAAGAATTCATGTTCTGGCGGGGAAACAAGGGAATAGACACTTTACAGTGCAGTGTGATAGTGCTATAATGATATGTATGTTCCAGATGCAGCTGAGATTATAGAAGAAGCAGTGCTGGAGTGGTACTCAATTAGTATTTTTTGCATATATGAAAACTAGTTTTGACTTAATTCTCGAAAGAGTGGCAATTAGAATAGTGAAGGAGACAGGCAGATGTAAAGGCACAAGGTGTGAAAGAACACATGTATCTTGACTATCTAAGCAGAATTGGGGTTTTCATACCTATTAAAGAGGCAAGAGTGATTTTCCTTTACCTGAAGCCAAGTAAGGCTGCCTCAAGAAAGCACTTGACCAGGTGGGGTGTTTGCTAGGGGGAGAGGTTGAACAACCACCCTAGCTGGATGTTTGCCAGGGGACTGGAGTGGAGCACATGGAAATGCCTTTGCAAGAGCCTGACATATGTCCCCTGGAGTTTGGAGGATAAATTATTGGCGTTTGACTCTTGTCTACACAAATATGACAGTGAGATGCTGGTTTTAGTGCCTCAATGGCAGGATATTGCCATTTTGGTAATAAATAAGTTCCAGTTTCTTTTTGGTAGATAAGAGTGGCCACTAAAGACATTTGAAATAGGTGAGGGTCGTTTCCCCTTCTCTTTCCAGTTTTGCTACCAGGCTTTGATGAAAGCAAGTCTCACACCAAATTCTATTGTACATACAGTCAAACATGTGCAATCAAAATCAAGCACTCAGAAAGACCAAAATAAGTCATTCAACCCGTTCTATAAGTTCATCGAGGCCCTCAAACTTTCTGATTGAAAAGTTCACTTTTAAGTACATATAGCAGCTTTCCAAAGTTATTTACCCTTATTGTCTACTTTGAGCAGTAAAAATTTCCCCTAATCTAGTGACTGGAAACAGGAACCTCTGTGATCATCCTTCAGAGTATTTTTCCCAGTTCCGTTGTCTGCACACTAAGTTCCTTTTCCCCCAAACTCTCCATGTTATAGAAGTCTCTTGTGTTTTTATTCAGAGCCACTCTGTCTTAGATGTTTTGTATCTTGTTTATTTTCTTAACCAAAATATTGTGGAGACCATTTTATGCCACTTTTCATAAAGAGCACCCTCTCTTTTTTATAATTGCTTAGTACTCCATTGTACAAATTAACCACAGTTTATAGCCAGTTCCTCATTGGTGGATATTACAAGCATGCTATAATATATGTTGTTCCTATGTCATTTTGTACATAGTTAAGGATGTAAGTTATATGCTAAAAAGTGGAATTGCTTGGTTAAAGGTGTATAGGCATTTGTAATTTTGATATGTATCACCAGATTGCCCTTCATGGAACTACTAGTTGATGTTTTTGCCAACAATGCAGGAGCTCTCTTGTTTCTTCTGCCTTGCTAACGGTACTAGCAACCTAAGAGGTAAAAATGATCTCACTGTACTTTTAAAGTAAGACTGGACGTCTGACATATATTTGAGATCTGATTTATTTACTGTGAACTGATTAAATTATGCTAAAGTTATTGTCAGAATTAAATGAGATCGATATGAGGTGTTTTCTACAGAGCTTGTCACATAGTAGGTGTTTAAGAAATGTTAACTATGTTTGTTAGTATTCTTGGTAACTGAAAGGGCTTTTGACAGGAAATAACACCTATGTGTAAAATGCAACTCTGTCTCTTACCACTGTCTGCTCTTGGCAAGTTACTAAACCTCTCTATGCCCAAGTTTGCCCATCTGTGCTAGGAACTTTGCATAGATTTTTCTTGTTGAAATCTCACAGCAGTCTGAGGAAGGAGGTATGACAGCAGTAGAGAGGTCTGCTTGGGAGATTGAGTGGAGAAACCTGCCTCTAGGTTGTTAGGTTCTTGAACAAGGATGCAACCTTGATCTATCTACATTTAAAGACGTGTCATTTCATGATGATGGGTAACAGTAGGTGTGTTTGAAGTAGAGGGCAGCTGTTATTACTTGTAAAGCTTTTCAACTACAAATGGAGAGTATTGGTGGTTGAGCTGATCAAAATTGGTAAGGTAAATGGGCTGGAAAATTTTTATGATTATTCTCATTTAGGTCAGATGATTATTTACTGCAGTTTATTTCCCAAATAAGATACCCATGTCTAGGAAGGCTTTCTTATTGAGATTGGAACACTTGAATGTTTCCCATTGAAAAATGTTATGAAGCGACTGTAGCAAGAACCTCTATTACTTATTTAATATCCTTAAGTCTGTGTACTAGTTCCTGCTTTCGTGATAGTAAAAGGGGAAAAAAAGTTCTAGCTGATTAGAATTTTTTTCCCTTGTATCACAGTGCTGTGTATCTGTCTCTGTGTGTGTTTGTATGAACTTGTTTTCTTTGACCTGCATATTTCTTTTGTTTTTGGTTTGTCTTTACATTTCCATTCTGTCTGACTACATGTAACTATGCCTGTCTTCTCAGATAGCATATAAGTTCCTCTTGAAAACAGCAATTGGATTTTTATATCTTTGTAGCACGCATAGGCTCTAGAATAATGTCTTTCACAAAGTCATCACTCAGTAAATATTTGTTTTTTTATTTCTTTAGGTTTGATTATTTTTTGTTTAGCTGCTTCTAGACACCATGCTCTTTTCAGAATACTGAAGTGAGCTTTTAGGGGAATTGGAATTACACAGGTTGGTGGTGCAGCCTTTGGACACACTACATTATAGGATCTTTGCATTAGATAGGTGATGAAATACCAAAAAGTATATAATTTTCTAAGATTACAGTCTTCTTAAACTTTGAAAACATAGTTTTTATAAGCCTGATTTCATTAGAAAAGTGGTAAGTGTTGTAATTCACTTATTTTATACATCTTAGTAATTGCATTTGAAAGGGAAAAAGTTACTATAAGTCTTTCCAAACTTTTATTGTGAAATTGTTTTTCAGTTAAAATCCAATGCAAACATATTGAACCCTATTTTAATCCTACATAATTCATTTTATTAACTATGACCAAATAGAACATCTGTTAAAATTCCATAATGTTAGCTTCATGGGAAAAGAAAAAAATCTGTTTGCTCTTGGAATTCGTCCACTATTTTATTGTTCAGGATTTCAGTAAATGTATAATGAGACATTCTTATTAATACGAATATTTAACAAATGAAAATGAAATATCCCCTTTAATCACATAGGTTTATAAAATGAGTCACTTAATTGCATTTACATTATTATAACTTTACTGTAGAGATGGGATGGTCTGTAAAGAATGAATGGTAGTTCATTTAGTTCATTTTTTAATACAAAAATCTAAAATTATTACTCCTCAAACATGGACTTTAGCTTACAGTTTTTCATCATCTCTTAAATAAACAAACATTTTTAGAAAGAACAATTTAGTAAAATTATCTTAATGTAGAAAAATTACTTTAGCCCTTTAGCACATATTTTCCCATGTTTTGTTTATATGAAACCAGCTGCTGTTTACTTTTCTCATTCTTTGGCCGAATTTCATTTGCACTTGTATAGTTTGAAAAGGCTGCCTATTTGCATTGTTGCGTGTTGGCCATGTCCTGAAGGCATACCAGTTCCTATGCATAGGGTTTACTGGGATGTAAATGCACTAACATGACTCTTCAGTGTAAACATATAAGAAAGCTGTTGGATAAAGGTGGAAGTTAATTCTTGATTTTAAATGTTAGTGTCATAAAACCATAATGTTGAAGCAGCTCTGTTTATGGTATTCCTTTGTTTGTGTTTTTCGTCTCATGTGAAATATATCCTTCCTTCATCTTTGTCGATTTTGATTGCATTTAGACTGCAAATAACAGGAAATCAGACTACATACAGTAGCTGTACCGAGTAAGGGTTTTTTCTCCTATAACAAGAATCCTGGAGGTGGTTACTAATTAAATGAGGGCATTGAGGATCCAGGCTCTTTCATTCTGCTTGTCTAACCTTAATACTCTGCCTGATTTACTCATTATCACAAAATGGTTGCTGCACTTTTAGGCATTGTGGCTCCTTTCTAAGCATGAAGAAGTAGGAAAGGGCAGGAGACAATACTACTAGCCTTACCTGTCACTCTGGTTACCTGGAAAACAAAAGCTTTTTTGGGCCAACTGTCTTAGGGTGTCCCTGAGTAACCTGGAGATTGGGAAGTTAAGCATGTATGTCATTTTTCAGTGTAGTAAGTGAAGACAGGAAAAGAGAGTGGTTGAGACTATTACTGAGCAACCGTACAATATTTGCCAAATTCTGTCTATTCAAGCCTAGCTCAAGTTCTATCCCTTGCACTATTTCTTGCACCTCTGGCTTCAGCTGCATACTTTGGTACTCTGTTGTTCACATTCAGAACATTTGTCTAGATCACAATTTTTAGGCATTCAGTTCTACTCTGTAAACTGTAATGTCTGTTTTTATTCCTTTTCTGCCACTTTTGTTCTTTTGGGCACATATGAAAACTCTTTAAAAATCATGTGGTGTTCTCTCTGAATTATTCTGAAAACATGAGTTTATGTCAGTTACTTATTTTTAATACAGTTTTGTTTTTAAAAATAAGATCTCAGAATACCAGTATTGACATATTTATCTGCAGATACTTTCCTTGAAAAATATGTAAAGCAAAATTAAAATAACAGCTAATGCTTACTAAATACTTAAAATGTTCCAGTGACTGTACTAATTTTTTTGCAAGCACTATTTCATAAAATCTTTTCAATAATCCAAAACATGATCCCTGTTTTATAGAACATGAATCTTAGGAAGGTTGTGGTTTATTCATAGTCCCTCTTACCTCTAGTAACGGAGAGAATCAAGGACTCAGAGTCCATGATCTTAACCCCTTTGTTGAGCTGTATTTTTTGCACTTATATGCAGATAAGTTTTTCTGAGGAAGAAAATATATATTTAAAGTTAATAGTCTATATTTATATCTTTGGTCTTTGAACCTTTAGATAGACACAAGTGCCAGAACTTTGGGGAAAATGAGTTCTCAGCAACTCATTTTCATATTAAAACAAAAGTTAATCAGAGGACACAAATAAATATAGAGAATCTACTTCAATAGAGATATTCACGAAGAACAGTGGCTTGTATGTGCACATTATTGCATACGTTTGCATGATTTGCTCTTATTATTCAGGTGTTCGTTCATACATTTCTTCTCTGAGGCGTCTTCTGTGACAACTCTAGCCAAAGCAGACCTACTCCAACTCCGATCACTCACGTGGTACCTAGCAGGCACCATTATCTGAAATTATCTTCATTTTTTGTTTACAAACTTATTACCTGCTTCCTTCACACCGCACCACAAGGTACCTACTGTCTGTTTTGTTCCATACTTAATCCAAAACCTAGAAGAGTACTTGACACATAGCACACTCAGAAAATATTTGATGAACAAACCAATGACTTAATCATACTTGGTTCTCAGAAGTAGTCTAGTTTTAACTACTTAGGTATTTCAAATCTCTAACACATGCTCAGGCTAAGAAGCATTTGGCAAGAATTATGACATCCTCACTTATTTCTCAGGCAAGTTAGTGTTTTTCTACCATATAAACTTTCTGCACTTCCACTAAGTTAATTTTCTCTTTTTTTTTTTTTTAAATCATATTTCCTGGTATTCTTCTGTCTTCCACAAATAGCCCTTATTTTAATTTTGTCATTTCTAGTTAAGGTTGCTCCTGTGACTATTTTGTATATGTAGAATACTATTTTGAAATGACATGAAAATAGTAAACAACTTATTTATGAAGAAATTCCTTCATCAGATATACAAATTATATATAATGAATACCGTGTGGGTCAAAATTTACTCTTGAGATTTTCAGTACTAGGTACTATGTTATTTTCTGAACAAACACCATCTTTTAAGGAGTATTGAGGAAGAGACTATATGTATTAAAAAAACAAATTATGAAGATAAAATCTAGATTTTTATATGTAATTCAAGGATTGTGGTTGAAAGGAATTATTTAAAAGAACTATTGAAAATGTTTGCCTGTAGGTTTGACCACCTGCTTGCATATTACCTCAGGATTATATACTATTAATTATAATTTGAATTCCGATGATATATTTCACATATATTTTTCTAATCCTTAGATAAAACTGTAAGATATTAACCTTTGTTTTTTTACAGAGTAGTAGGCTGGGTTTTCTAAGTGTTAAGCAGTACAGCTAGTATGTGGCAGAACTGGAAGCAGAGGCTAAGCCTGTATGATTCCATAGCCTTCGTTTCTTAATTATACTTTGCTTCCTGCTCATGACTCGCAGATAAATTCACTGTTTATTCTTCTTAGAATTTTTCAGTAAATCATAGGAAAATAAAGTGGTAATGTGTCTGTAAGACTTGAACCAAATCTGTTAACTTGAAGTTGAGCACAATTTCTGAGCATTAGAGGATTCTAAAAGATAGAAATGGAGCCATTAGGCAAATCAGAAAGAGGTTCTTCTAAATCAGGCACCGATTTCAACATCCTCCTTCATCTAGCCTTTGTTAAGGTTACTTAAAAATGCATGACTGATTTTAGTCTTCTATCTTCTTTTCGTCCCTGGGCTTTAGCATATGTTCTGAGAAACAGCACAATAGGTGGGAAAAAGTTGATTGGTATTAAAATGTTAATAACGTAAGTAACCAGAGTATAATTATCAAAACCAGCTGTTTTGTACATAGCCAGGTAATTAACAGATAATTTATTAACTGGCGTAGAAGCAAAAATAGCCTTCTCTCTATAAAGATGTTTCTTTGCCTTTGTGAAACTAACTTTTTGTTATCGAGCTTGTCAATGCAAAAGTTGTGTTATAGAATTACGCACTAGAGGGTGCACAATGCCTGTGTTTTAAATGTTGCTGGCAGGAACTTCAGTATGCATGAATCTAGAAGCTCTTGAGTTGATTGCTTGATACCTTTAAAACTGGTTTGAATTCAGAATGAAAATCAAGCATGATAAATAGTGTTTTCTAATTCAAGATTTCTGAATAATATTATTTAATCCTGAAATACTTCATTATACATGCTAAAAGATAAAAACATATTTAACTTATCAAAAAATGAATGTCACAGTTTCAGAGTATTTCCCCGAAGCTCTTTTTAAATTACAAAGGGAAAAATAAGAATTTTACAGTCGGAAAAACTGGCAGACGCTACTTTATTCAAATGACGAAGGTTAACCTCACCAGTAGTAGGAAGACCTGTTGATATCATATACCCCCAATAGGATATACCAAGAAGCATACAATATCACTTTATTGGTCTTCTAGCCAAAAAGTGTGTGATCTTAATCTGATGGTGAGAAAACATCAGAGAAACTCAAATCGAGAGACAATGTACAAAATAGCCAAGGTCATGAAAAGTAAAGATAAAAGTAGTCACATTTAGGAGGAGACTGGGGAGACACAATGAGCAAATGCGGCGAGGGATCCTGGGTTGGATCCTGGAATAGAAAAAGGATATTAGAGGGGAAGGCTGGTGAAATTCAAATGTCTATAATTTAGCTGTTAGTATTATGGCAATACTAATATCTGGTTTTGATAATCATAGTCTGGTTATTTAAGTTATTAACATTAGGGGAGCTAGGAATGGGGTATATGTGAAATCCCTATATTAGCAACTTTTATGAAAGTCTATAAATTATTTCAAAAATTAAAAGCCTGAAAAAAAACAAAGCCAGATTTGGACATTATATGAAATACTTAATTAATTTTAAAAATGATCTTCTAAAATAATGACAATTTAAATGTAAAACAATTAAAATTTTTTATATCCAAGTAATACATCCAATCAGTAATAAGTCAAATAATTTAGAAGGATTTCTGATGAAAAGCAAAAGTTTTTTTCCTCATCTTTTATTTAGTCCCACTATCTAGAGGTAACTTACATTAACTGTTTCTATTTTTCTTATTACACCTGCATTTCTGGATAATAAATATATGTAAATGTCTGTTTATTAATTTGCCAGTTTTGAACATGATCTGTTGAGTCTTTGGAATGGAAGATGTGATTTAGCTCACATGATGCTCCTCCCCAATCTTATCTCATTCTAGCTTCACAGTTATATAAATTTCATGCCTCTGATTATTTTAAAAACTTTAAGTCATATAGTTGTGTTTTCATTTCTCATCCCACAAACTTTCAGTGTCATAACTTTGTCTTTGTAAGATGAGATTGTTACTTCCTTTTTGCCACCTTACTCTCCTTAACTTTCAAATTCCACTTTCTGGAATGACTTTTTCTCAGCTGTACTTTTGCCCTAGATTGTCAAGATGTCAAGACATGACCGTTTTATCATATCCTTCACCCGCCATCACTTCTTTCGTGATTTTTCTGGATTGATTATAAAAGTTGAACACCAATGAACTAGAATTTAAGACTTAATGAATGGTTATAAAGGCCAAGCAGTGGGCTGGAGTTATACTGCCTTTTTTTATCAGGTATCAAGCAATCAACTCAAGTTTACCCTAAAAGAGATGTTTCCAGCATCAGAATCAAATGAACTGTCTACCCTTGTGCTCTACCAGTTTTTAAAAATTTATCCAATATTTAATTTATCGAACATATTGGGAATGAACTTTCTTACATTTTTTTCCTTGGAGTTTCTAATTGCCCTTTCTGGGGTGCATTATTTACCTTTTCCATACGTTTTAAGTGTGACTCTCAAAATCATATCTTTTTTATACTGAGTTTCTTTTTCCCTTGGTAATCTTGGAATCTTCTCTCCTCTTGTTCTAATCTGGAATAATCAGTCACTGATAAGATCAGAATGCTTCTGGAGTCCCCTTACTTTCTTCCCGGGTTGGATTTGTTGTGTCCTGGAAACCCTGGAACATAGTGGTTCATACCATGGCTTTGCAGCCACTTTGTCTGGGTTCAGCCACAGCTCTGCCTCTGACAAAGTTTATACCGCTGATGCCTTTCTGTCCTCATCTAATGAAAATATTTTAAGGCATAATAAATATAAGGATATAGCTGATTTGTTTGAAGACCTTTATTTTATTCTAATTCTTTTTAGTCAGTAATTATCTTTCTCTAGTGCCTAATATAATTTACAAAGGTTCTTACTAATTACACTAGATAATAACCATTCATAATGATTCTTTGGCTTCAAATGTGTCTCATTGATTTTTTTTAAGTAGGAAGGAATTATGCTAATAAGTTATGGTTCTTAGAAAAGTATTTTGATCTTATCAGTTTAGTGTGCATCCTAATTATATTGGGGAAATACGTGATTAAATTTGTGTGTAGGAGTCTTTTAAACTGATACTGTGTTTTCTAACAAAGCTCCCCTATATCTTGATCCACACGTTATGAATCTTCTCTGTTGTTTATCCATGAATTATTCCAGATTTTGTTTGGGAAATGGAACAATGACCAAGTTAAAAATTACTTTGAGATGAAATTTTCTTCATAGGATAAATTATATATGTCTTTTGCCTGATAGAAGATACCAGTAATACCTGTATTTAGAGGAGAGACTAGGACATATCTTATATTGAGCAACCAGGATCTTGTGGAAGTTACACTCTCCGCCGATTTATCTGTTGGTTCACACAATAGTTAATTGTGTGTGATATAGTTAACAAAACTTAATCATTTACTGTGGACTACTTTTGACTAAGTGAAAACACTAAATAAAGGGTAGTAACCTCTTGGTAAGTTCACATTATTTTTCTGTATTTGGAGAAGGATGTAGGGTGAATCTATCCAGCATCTGTCATTTGTCAGACCAGGTTCTTTTCATATTTTTCATTTAATCTTTACAGTAATAGTAAAAAGAATCATTATTGCCACTGAGAACTTGCAAAATATGCACCCTCTACATATCTGGTCATGATTTCCAACCAATCTATATTTGTCTATCTAGTAAACCATGTTATGAACTAACAGATGTCTGTGTAATAACAAAGAGAAAACTGATAACCAGTGATGGGAGTAACAGTTAACAGAGGGCAGAGTTGGGCTCTGAATTCTTTGAACTCTTAAACTATTCTCGTAACAATGTATGTATTTCCTTTTCTCTGCTGGAAGTGTGAGTAGGTTTTAAAAAGACTAGTAGCACCTTCTTTTTCTTCTACCTTTCTAACTTTTTATTTTGAAAAATTACAATTTACAGAAAAGTTAAAACATATATTTTTCCAAGATTGATTAACAACATTTTGCCTTATCTGCTTTATCTCTCTCTCTCTAAATACACACACACACACACACACACACACACACACACACACACACACACACTTTTTCCTGAAATGTTTTAAGGAGGTAAAAGACATCCCGACATTTCATCACTTAAATATTCAGGATGTCTTCTAAGAATAGTCATGCTTCTCATATCTACAGTACCATTATATCCAAGAAATTGACACATTAATATCTAATATATGGTCAGTTTTATCCTTTTTCCTATTGTCCTAATAATAAAAGTTTTATAATTTTTTTTTCCTTTGACAGGGTTCAGTAAGGGACCACACATTGCATATGGTTGTTAGTTGTCCCCAGGCTTTTTTCCCCATGATATTGACATTCTTGTAAAGTCCAGGGTAGTCCTTCTGTAAATAGTCACATAATCTGGAATATATAGTTTCCTCATGATTATATTAAGATTACATTCGTGTGTGTGTGTATTAATACTACATGGATGATGTCGTATACTTTGTATTGCATTTTACCAGGAGGCACTTGATGTTGTATCCTTGGTGAAGTTCAGTTTAATCATTTGATTAAGTTCTCTAGTTTTCTGTACTCTAAGAGTTCAATTCTCTTTTGTTATTAAGAACTAATCTATGGGGTAATATTCTGAGACCATGTGATTATTCTGTTCCCTAATAATCTTTCACCCAATAGTTTTAACGTCTGTGGATGCTTCTTGTCTGAAGCATTTATTACATTGGTGATTGCAAAATGTTGATTTTCCCAGTACTGTCATTTTTCTCTGAATTCATTAGCTGACATTCCTCTTCTGTACTCTTCCTCCATCCAAAACTCCTTTCTTTAGTATCCCTATGGACTCATGGACTCTTTTCTTTTTAACAGCTTCATTGAGATGTAATTCATGTACCATACAATTTACTCATTTAAAGTAACAATTCAGTGGGTTTTAGTATGTTCACAAATATGTGCAGTTATCACCACAGTTATGGACTCTTTATTCAATAATTATAATTCATTACCATCATTATTATTATTTTCGATGCTCAGACTGCCCCAAATTTGGCCAGTGGGACTGTTCTTACAACATTTCCCCATTAATCTCTGAGAGCTTCCTTACTGGTATAACGAGGTGTCCCACTCCTTTGTACTTTCCCTGTCCCAGTCCTATAATCAGCCACCTTTCTAAGGAGTGGTGGTTAGAAACAAAGATTGGGAGTCTAGGTGTCTTATTGCATCTAGATTCTTTTATTGGGTAGAAGAAATTTAAAAAATTAAATATGCTAATTTTTTTCTACTTTCAATTTTTCTGTCTCTCAGGCAAGAACAACAAATACTGTTTATTTTTTAATTTATCATACCATAAAATTGACTTCTATACAGAGCTGTAAATTTTAACACGCACAGATTTGTATAACCTGCAGCACAATTAGGGTACAAAACTTTCCCATTGTCCCACAAACTCCCTTGTGCTATCCCTTTGTAGCCATATCCATTTCCCTACTTCTAACCTCTGGCAACGACTGATCTGTTCTCTATCTCAATATTTTTTTTCTTTTTGAGAATGTCATTTAAATGGAATCATAAATTGTACAGAGTAGTTTCTATCACCATAATGCCTTTGAGATTCATCATATCCATTGTTTGTATACACTGCAATTTGTTTATAAATTCACCTGTCAACAGATGCTTTATTCTTTCCAGTTTGGGGCCACTGTGAAAAGAATTGTTATAAATACTTAGGTACAGGTTTTTGCCTGAACATAAATTTTCATTTCTCTAAGGTAGTCAGAAATGGGATTGCTGGGTAATATGGTTAAGTGTATGGTAACTTTATGAGAAACTACTAAACTCTTCTAAAATGGCTGTACAATTTTGCATGCCCACTGGCAAAGCATGCTCTGAATCCCCATCAGTGCTTGATTTTTGGCAGGATTTTTATTTTAGCCATTCTAATAGGTATGTAATGATACCCCATAGTGCATTCAATTTTTGTTTTCCTAATGGATAATGATACTGAACAGCTTTTCGTGTGTTTATTTGCTATCCTAGGATGTTCTTTGGTGAAGTGCTTTTGCCCATTTTTTAATTGGGTTATTTCTCACTGTAGTGATTTTGAAAGTTGTTTTTTTATATGTTTGGGATGTTGGTCCTTTGTCACTTATTTGATTTGCAGATAACTTCTGATAATCTGTAGTTTGTATTTTCATTCTCTGAACAGTATTATTTATAAAATAAAAACTTTAAATTTTGGCAAAGTCCAGTTCATCAACTTTTTCTTTTATGAATTGTACTTTGACTATGACAGTCTAAGAACTTAACTTCAAGTCATTAAGGTTTTCTTCTATGTTTTTTCCTAAGAGTTTTATAGTTTTATGCTTGACATTTACATCTTTGATCCATTTTGGGTTGATTTTTATTTAAGGAATTAGGTTTAGATCTAGGTTTGATTTTTGCATATAGATATCCAGTTGTTCCAAAAGCATTTATTAAAAAGACTGTCTTTTCTCCATTGAAATGTTTTTGCACCTATGTTACAAATCATTTGGCCATATTTGTGTGGGTCTGTATCTGGAACAAACTTGTATTGGTTCCTTGTTATGTGCTAAGGAACTCAGATATTTGTATTCATATTTTTTGAACATCCCAGTTTTGAAAGATGATGTTTTGATTATCTAAGAAGTTTCTTTTTCTTTCTTTCTTTCTTTCTTTCTTTCTTTTTTTTTAAATTGATAGGAAGGGCTATCTAATAAGACCCCAAAACTTATGTGTCTTCCATAAATTTTTTCCCCCTAAATCATCTCTTAAAAAAAAAAAAAAAAAGCTGATAGGAAGGACTGACTACAGACATTGCAAAATTTATGTTTCTTGGACCATTTTTCTTCCATTTTCTAAGAATGACCTGTTTTCCCTTGAATTACTCTACCTTTGAAATGTATACGTCAGTGGGTTTAAAGCTTAGTTCTTCATCTAATTTTGATGGGGCTACTCATTTTTTTTGTTTGTTGTTACTGCTGTTTCATTGCCATATAGTATAAATAATCTTACACTTACTTTTTTGCAGAAGAAAAAGGTGCTATATGTGTTTTATTTTATCCAAGCATGAAGCATGTTTGCTTTGAGAGTCATCCTCTTAACAATATTCTATAAAGCACAAGATCTGAAATGACTTACCAAGATCATTGTGCTAGTTTGTGGTAAAGATAAACTGAGAACTCAGATTATTTGACTCTTAATTTAGCACTGCCCTCCAAGAATGGTAAGTCTACAAACCATGAAATTCCCTTGAAGCTCTTAGTGCAAAAGAAAGTTTATGGAGATTTTCTTTGCATTCTGTAGCCCCAAAATTCATTGTGGTTATGAGAAAAATATTGATACTGAAGTAGTAATGCCATTGGAGTTAGCAGTATGTGGATACAACAGAAAAGATGAAGGATTTTACCTTCATTGGGCTTCTGTAATTTGTGTGTGAAAGGGCACATATTTGCATTTGTATGCAGTTCATCAGTAGTTGAAAATAATAGTATAAGTGCTAAAGTGCTGGCAAGTATAAGATTAAGTAGTCAGTCTGGAAGTGAATCCTTATGTCTGGATGAGTTGAATTTTGGGTAATCCTTTAACAAAAGAGAAAAAGGGGAGAATAATGAAATTGATGTTTCAGTCTTGGGAAGCATTCTAAAAAAAGCACGCCAACTGCTTTTTAAAGAATATTTTTTATCTTGTAACTAAAACACTAATCTTGGACTTCCTGCCTGTAATCACATGTACCCAACCCCCTTTGGAGCTGAGACCTTTGTTAACTTTTTTTTTTTAGGTGCTTAACTTTTGCCTCAAATTAGAAGGGAAAAATAGAATGGCAAGTAAAATTTGCTTGGAAGGCTCCGTGTGATGTTCTCAGGCAAATTATAGGAATGGGTCTTCTTAGAATATCAACATTAAATAGAAGAACTTTTAAAAAATCCATCCAATACTGGGCCAGAAAAAAGTATGTAGATGTTAGCTAATTAACATTCTCCGTTTAATACTCAGTGACCTATGTACAATGGATTTTTCATTGATTACTGTAAGTAAATGTTAGGAAGATCTTCGTAGCAAATGTGCCCATGAGGCCCAAACGTGTGAACAGTAAAAGCATACGCTTTGCTCTTGGCTCTAATGTGTGGTATTTCATTGAAAAGATCTTGAATTAACTTACTCTCATTTCAATTGAGAACAAAGTGTTAACCTCTCATCAGGAACAGTTTTCTTATGTTGAAGTAAAGTTATGATGTAAGGCTAGATCTCACAAAAAATGACTGGATAAAGAAAAAATGTTTTAAAATTCATATGATGTGAATCAAAACCCCCAAATCATTTACAACCTATTTTATAGCTTAGAGAATATTAAATAGGTGTCGTTCATATTCTGGGACTTTTTGAGGCATTATTCAATATCTGTGACTTTGTTAACTTGGAATAGTTTTTGCATTTTCTCAAATCTGCTCGTTTGTGTTTTTTAAACTTTTTTTTTTAGACCCTTTCTTAAAATAAAGAATTGGAGCCATCAAAGTTGGCAAGCGTTAAGCATGCTAATTAATTAGTTCAACGTACTGACCAGTTCTCTGAATTATTAGTTCAAAGAAGCATGTGGACAGGGATGAAATTAGATTTAGGCATTTTTCACTCTGGTTGTTTTAGGATACTCAGGGTTACTTTGATCTGTAAATAACAGATGCTTTTTCATGCACGGTTCGGTATACATCAAACATGTCTAAAACTTTTTCTCAGATTTAGGACCCATCACACACTTTTAACTGTAGAGCAATTTTAGAAAAATTTTTTTGAATTCGTGTTTGATAATTAAAGCTAGGGTATTTTCTTTTTCATAATATGTATGCACAGGTTTATTTTTTAGAAACTGGCATAAGTAGTTCTAAGGCAATGCATAAAATTTACTTTATGGGTTGCTAAAATATATTCACTTATTCAAATGTCAGTTTTAAGAGTAAAAGCTTAGGCAGCTATCGAAGCATGGAGTATGTATTTGCGTGTGTGTGTGTGTGTGTGTGTGTGTGTGTGTATTTACAGACATATACATACATAAATGCTTGCGTATTATATACACGTATAATCATATACTTTTATCTGTGTGGTAAAGATAGCATATTTGCTTTATTTTTATTAGATAAATATTGTTTCACTTTAATATTATCTAATAACTAGAACTAAGAGCAAACCTAGTAGTCTGCACAAAACATTGTTTTTAATTTGTCATAATTTACTACCTCTTCTGGTTTTCATGTGGGAAAACTTTAGTATTGGGAATAATTTTTGTAAGGAATGATGCCAAATGAATGGTGAATAGGATGAAAAAGGTGAAAGACCAAGAGGGTAAGAACTGAGAAACCCTTGATTCCCTGTTTTCGACAGTTCCTTATCAGAAGGCTCAATCTCAGGTCCTTATTCACCCAAGTGTATGATGCAAAGACCCAATGTGACAAGAGTTTAGTCCTGTAAAGTGTAAGCTTCCTATTTGGAAATAGTATGAGAAATATTAAATAATAATGCCTTGTATTAATTAAAGAGTGCTAAATACACTTTTTTAATGGACAAAAAGAAAAGTAAATAATATAATTGATTTTTTTATGGGATTTTTTTTCTTGGTGGAGGATTACTTTGAGTTATTTTAAAACCAATGATTTGAAATAAACAGTTTTAAAAATAACAGAATTATTTAAATTATTTTGCTTACAAAGTGAATGCTTTAAGAAAAAAATCATTTATGGGGTATAGTAGCTTGTCTTATGTGGCTACCTTTCTTACCCATGTTAAGTGAGATCGATGTTGAATTGACTTTTTTTTCAGTGCTAAAAACCAGTAGAAATGAGTACCAATCAGACTACTCATCTGTTAGGAAAGATCACAAGCATAGTGCTTTGTAGTAAATCTCAAAGAGAGGAATAGCAAAGTTGTACATGTCAAGAAAGCATTACAGGATGACGTTGTTATTTGGAGAATTGCTTTCATCTTTGAGATATCTCACACCTGCTTCATTTGGCACAGACTGTTTCCATCTTTTGAAAAACAGTCTTTGCTCTTCCCCAAATCCCAAAGTATATAGATACAGCATGGTAATAAGAGAAAACTTTTAACATAAAAACTCACTTAGATGTGCCATCTAAAAATGCAGAATGTATAAATTGAATTAACTTAATTTTATTGAAAAGGGACCCTTGGATTTGTGTGTGTGTGTGTGTGTGTGTGTGTGTGTGTGTGTGAACTGGCATGCATGGATATGTACACACATAATATAACATACACATATATCACGTTTATAGTGTTATATATACTTATACATTTATGTATACAGTTAATTTGATTGTGTGAATGTATATATATATTTTAAAAAATACATACAACAAACTTTCATAAATATAATCCTCTAATACTATATTTTAACTGCTTCTGAAATCTGTTAACTCTCATTCACTAATAAGTTCTATAGACCAAATTTATTATGCTGGTTGCTTTTACTTTCTCCTTTTTAATTTTAAAAATATTTCTTTCTTTCTTTTTTAGATGTACCAAAAAGATAATGTAATTCAAGGGGGACAAAATGTACATGTATATGTAATTATCCTTTATTATAAAGTAAGAGTTAATATAATATAATATTTGGAGATATTTAACTCTTACTTTATAATAAAGAATAATTACATATACATGTACATGTAAATTCTGTGAAGTTTTCTTCAGGTAAACAGGTTTGGCTTTTTAGGTTATAGGGATTTTTTTTTTGTTTGTTTTATTTTGTTTTTTTTTTTTTAATAAAACCTCATGGTTGTTTGAATGTCAAACCTTGGCAATGTTTCTCATGATAGCAGTTTTTGATAAAGGGAATATTTATTTGCCTCAGTTTTTCACATTTTATAGATGACACATTTGGCTATCCCTGGGCAATATCCAGTTAAAAATAATAGTATTTAATATTTAATAAACTACCAGCCTTTTTGAACCATCTGGAATTTTATTTTCTTTGCACGCAGCATCTGAGTTTCAGCTGTTAGCATTTCTCCTTTGCTCTGGGAAGGGTCAATTGCTTTTAAAGTCTTTGATGCTTGCTGTGTCAGCCCTTTTCATATTTTCAAAATGCCCGTGTAAAAGGGCTTTTCATCCATTCATGCTGATAATTCTTTTGAACTTGAGGTTTGAACCAAACTAATCAAATTTAATTATAGCTCAAATCTCGTTACAGTGAACTCCAATAGACTTCTAGGCTGTTATTATTTTTTTGTTATATTGGAATTCAGCCATTACCAATATTACTTGGAGTGGGCCATTGACTGCAGTTTGGGAGGGAGATCTTTTGTAATGCCCAGATTTTTCTGATGTTGACATTGGTAAATATGACTTGAACTTTATTCTTTTCTAAAGGAAATACTAAATTAGTCTCAGGTAAAATTTCTCTTATGTTTGCACATATTTCAGGTAATGTTTTCCTATTCATCTTTAACAGTTTGAGCAATTAAATGCTAAAAACTACTTTCTTAAAGAATCTTCCAGTTTTGTTGTTGGTGATACTTTTTTGTTTGTTTGTTTTGAAAATTCAGGATTGAGTGGGGATTTAAATGCATTCTGCTGGGAATGTCACCATGGTTTATTCATATTTGCCTGGTGTTCTCAGATTGTTTCCGTTTTGCTTCATTAAAAAAAATATTTTAATGGTATCATTTATTGGAGGGAAAGTAGGAAATATAAATGTTTTAGACAGCAGCATGCTTTAAAAGAAGATGGATTAGTACCAATATTTTTAGTACTTTCTTCAAAATGATTGCTAACACATATATATATTGTATGTTAGCATCTTGTTAAATTCGCTCGTTAATCTATATTTATGCTTCTGTATGTGCAGAGTTCTTTTTCCCAACAGTTTAAATTTCTGTTTCTAAATGAGATTTTGTTTGGATTTCTAAGCAGATTTGGGAGTAATGACGTTTAAAATATTTGAAGTTTCTTTTCACCTCTAAATAAAATCTGTACATTTTAATAACATTAGATCATTTTTGATCTGCAAGAATGAAATACAGAACTCCTTTCCTCTGGGCTTTTGATTCTAAAATGGAAAACAGGGTTCATGAAGAAAGCAAATAGCAGAGCTTCTACTTAAGGTGAAAATTGAATTTTCTTTTTTAAATTCAAGTTAAAGCTGCCAGTTTCCCTGAATTTATCATAGCAAGGACTCTTGTTTTAAAATTAAGTAAATTGCGAAGTTAATTTACATATTATCTGCTTTGAGGTATAATTTTGTTTGCTAAGTTGTTATGAATTTCGAATATGCACATTTAAAGGCATTTTAGTAATGATGTTGCCATGTGTAGTGTCTGTGCAATTTCCATGTGTTGGACAATGTCATGCCATAAATCCTTGGTGGGCTTTAGAGTTGCTTGCCGTAGTTCTTCCCACTATGGTCAGAGGGCATGGCCAATTCTTATACGCTTTTTGACTTAAATGGAAGAGAGTATGGCATGTACATGTGTTTGTCAATATTCTTACAAACAAGCCCAAACCATCATCAAGAAAGTAAAACTTTAACTGACAAGACGGACTGAATCATGCTGGGCCAACATAATTTGTAGAGAGCAGAGGGCTAAGATTTTCATTTAGAAAAAATGCTTCTGATTCCATGCATGTTTAGACAAAGTACACTGAGTACTGTTTTAGCCTTTTCTTATCTAAGTGTTGCCATTAAGAACTTAGATTGATGAACCATGTTTTATCCATACTTACAGATGGTTAGAGAGATGAAACTTAATACCTACAGACATAAACATGAGAATCATGATAGGTGATGGTTAGGAGCATGAACTCTGGAGGTAGCCTCTGAGTTCAGATCTCAACTCTAGTACTTACTAATCCTGTGTCCTTAGGAAGGTTATTTAATCTCACTTATCTCATTTTCTTCATCTGCATGATTATGGTAATAATAGTTATTTCATAAAGTTGTTGGGATGATTACGTATGTTCATACATGCAAATGCCTAGGACAGGACCTGAAACATAGTCCTATAGGAGTGTTATGATTTATTGTTGTTGTTATGTGATATGGTCATTACTAGAGCCACTGTAAAACTTGCTGGACTCATCCAAGAGCCTTATCATTTAGCTTTATTCTAAGGCTTCCTAGTGAACTTAGCATACCCTGAAAAAACCCTGAATTCAATCTATTTGGAGCCTCTTCATTTGACCTTATTATAATTACCAGTCCCTAAATTTCAAAAAGGTAGTCCAAAATGTTGGACTCATAGAGTTTTTAAAAACTATGAACCAAAATGTTAAAATTGAGTGATTTCAAACACAACTCCAGATAAGCAAGTTTTCTTGGTTTAATCAGAATATCTGGCAATATTGAGTCCACATTCCTGTGTGGCAACAGTTGGTTTGAACTGAGTATTAGCTGCCCCTTTAGACAGAAGCCGTGTTCCCCAGATGACCTGAGCCTCTACCACTATCGTTGTTTTAACACCTTCTTACTTCATCCATTTGTATCATTTGCTTGAGACACATAATATTTCTTTGCTGCCAGCAGTTCAGATTAGGCAGAGATTCTCAACTAGGTGTTATGCATACTCACATTCCACTCATCCTTTACTGTAGGTTGCCAGATTTTGATATGTGTAGAAAACACATTGTTAAAATCCAGTATACATAATAGTGTTTTGGTTTCATCTATCAGAAGGAACAGTGAGAGGTGCAGATGGGTCCATGCTATCAGAGCAGGATACAATTTGCTGAAAATGAAGGTAAAAAAGTTAGCTTTTGTTTAATCTCAAGCCAAAGAACAAGTGATTGAAACCTAAGCCATAGAAAATTGGCATATGGGAGAGCTTTGCTATCTGAGTGTATAAGAGTACAGTTGAATAAGTCACAGTGCTAAGTGGTTAACAGGGATGAAGAGGGCAACTGTGATGCCTTAAAGCAGGCTTTCTCAGCTTCAGCACTATTTACACTTTAGGCCTGTAAGTGCTGTGTGGGCTGTTCTGTGCATCCCTGGCCTCTACGCACTAGATGCTAGAAACTCTTACTCTCTTCTCCCTGTAGTGACAACCAAATGTCCCCTGGGTGGCAGAATTGTCCTTGGTTGAGAACCACTGCTTTAAAGATATGGAAGACATTGTAATATAGTTATTGTGCTTCAGTTACCATTGACATCTTTAGTAATTCTTTTAGTCTTTAAATTTTTTGCCTTAAAACCTACTTTTCTGAAGTGCTCAGTATTTCTTTTGCAGACATTTTAATGCATTAGGAGAGAGATGAAATATTCTTTCTCTTCCTTTCTACAGTCAAGCCCAACTACTAATATCTTTAAAGAGAGGCCAGCCGACATACTTCTGAGAGGACAGCTCAGTGTGCTAGAGACCTGGGCTCTTGTTCTTCCTCTACTACGCATTAGCTATGTGAGCCCAGGCAAGTCAGTACCCCCCTGCCGCTTGTTTAGAAAATGAGGTGGTTGCACCAGATAATGGCCGAGATGCCTTCTGGATAAAATTTAGGCCATGAGTCAGAAAATATTGGAAGGTTTCTGAAGCCTTAATAGCACGTGTGAGTGTGTACACACACACACACACACACACACACACACACACACACACACACACACACACACAATTTTGGCTATTCTCTGCTCTGAGGTCAAACATAATACTCAAGATCATTTAAACAGGGTACCCCACATTTTTCACCCTATTAAAATGAATGACTTAATAAGGTGTTATGTGATATCAGATTCACTTAGAGGAACATCTAGAGGTGCTTTAGATGACTGTTAGTTTCTATAACTGTGCAACAAAGAACTACAAACTTAGTGGCTTATAACAACATGTATTTATTATCCCACAGTTCTCCAGACTAGCAGTCTGGGCATGGTGTGGCTGGGTTCTCTGCTCAGAGGCTCACAAGGCAGCAGTTGAGGTGTCAGCCAAGTCTATGATTTCATCTGAGGCTCGGGCCTTCTGCCAAGCTCACATGGCCATTGGCGTATTTCTTTTCTGTGGCTGTATTGATATATTAGTATCAAGAAGATGATTTATGACATACATTATGCTTTTTAGAATCAAAAAGACCTGACAAACTCACCAACCTTTTAATGCATAATGTCATTGAAGATTTTTGTCACTGAAAAGTACATCTTGTGATCTTTATAACACGGTATCAGTTGTTAGAATCCTAGGATTTTTATTAAGCAACTAACAATTTACTAGGAGCTAAAATTTTACACTTGCACCTGTCAAAAGCCACAGCTATTTCTAAATGATCTTAATCCCTCTTCCCCAAAATAATAATTCATAAGCACATTAAATGTCTTGAGTTCTCATGCCTATCTTTGGTGTTCTCATGGATGCAAGAACTTTGAGTAGTAGTGTCTAGACTTGGGGGATGGAGTTCTTTTCTGTTAATAAAGTGTTTATTAAAGACACATGATAACTTGTCTTTTTCTCAAGTGGATCTGCATATTTTTCTTTCAAGATGGTTCTCTAGGAGTAACCTGATTAAGTTATTCAGTTGTGTGAAAACTGGAACTCCTAGTTAGGATCTTAAGATTATATTAATAGACACCAAGTTTATATATTAAGGATAGAAGGATTTTTAGATTCATAAAGTTAACCCTTAATCCACCCCCATGTGATTTATGTTATATTTATAAACTTTTACTTAACAGTGATATATTTTGTGTATACCAGAGGCTGTGAATATGAAGAGTGAAGGCAGAGTCTAGCCACCCTCAAGGAGTTTACATTTTTGATGTAGGAAATCAAGAGTCAGCATCATTTAAAATATGTCAGAGGTTGTAGAATGAAAGTTAGTGAAGTAGGAAAGTGTATCAGATACACAGCTATTCACAAATTTCATATATTGCAGGGACCTTGATATATAATTTGAGTCGAATATAATTTGTTTTCAGGTACTGAAAGTATTGAAAGTTGACGGCTGCCAGAAGCAAGTGAGACCATATACAACTGGAAATACATATTATGGCTAAGCAAATAAAAATTATGGGCAGTGATATCATTCGGATGTGTGATACATCCTGCCAGTCTTTTATCAAAATACTTCATGTGCTTTCACTAGGCAGTATACTTTTCATGTGATTTGGAGAAAATGAAATTAGATAATTTTTCTTTGAAACAAGACTACTTACATAGCATTCTTGTACCTTTCTGGTCTCTGATTAGTGAGCTAGTTCTTGTAGCTACTTCTGCCTTTCACAGCTGATTTGACTAGATTGGGTTAAAACTGTTGTCAAGTCTACCAGGAGTGGGTTTTCTTTGTAGACAAAACAAGACCAATATGACATGTCTTTGTAATTTACAGAATCAAAGTACCGATATTAACAATTTAATCTCCAGTGGGCTTTTGGAACAAATAATTGAGATTAAAATATTTGGACTGGTAAAATATGTACAATGTAACATTTGCCTCTTTAACCATTTTTAAGTCTATAATTTGGTAGCGTTAATTACATGCATAGTGTTGTGCAACCATCACCACTATTTATTTCAAAAACTTTCTCATCACCCTAATCATTAACTCTTACCATTAAAATATTTGTCCTCTGTGTCCGGCTTATTTCACTTTGTACAACATTTTCACTGTTTATCCATGTAGCAGTTTGACCAGAACTTTATTTCTTTTTATGACTGGATAACATTCCATTGTATGTACATACATTTTGTTTATCCAATCATCTATTGATGGACGCTCAGGTTGCTTATACCTTTTGGCTGTTATGAATAATGCTGTAGTGTCTTGGTACGTTTGGGCTGGGTAACAAAATGCCATAGACTGGGTGGATTATAAACAGAGATTTATTGTTCACAATTCTGAAGGCTGGAAATCCAAGATCAGGGTGCCAGCAAGGTCAGGTGAGGGCCCTCTTCTGGGTTTTAGCCTTCTCATTGTATCGTCACCTGGCAGAAGTAGCTAGGGAGCTCTGTGGGGTCTCTTTTATAAACATACAAATCCCATTCATTAGGGCTCCAATCTCATAACTTAATCACCTCCCAAAGGCCCCGCCTTCTAACATCATCACACTGGTCATTAGAATTCTCGCATGTGAATTTTGAGGGAACATAAACGTTCTGGCTAGCATGCAGTGAGCACTCGTACAGAAGTATCTGTTTGAGACTCTGCTTTCTGTTCTTAGTGGGTATATACCTAGAAGTGGAATTGCTGAGTCATATAGTAAGTCTGTATTTAGCTTTTTGAGAAACTATCAAACTTTTCCACAGTGGCTGTATCATTTTACATTATCACCAACACCATATGTGGGTCCTGATTTCTCTCCAATGCTTGTTACTTTCTGGTTTTTTTTTGTTGTTGTTTAATTTTTTGGTCATCTTTTTTATTTATTTAAAAAAATTTTTTTTTTCTTCATTGAAGTATAATAGACAATTAGTTGTTTGGATTTACATTGTACAATCAATGAGGTTTTTTTTTTTTCCACTTACGGTTGGCATACAATAATATACCAGTTTCAGTTGTGATCAGAGATCCACATAACTTGCAAAGTGATCACCTCACTAAATCTAATACCCCATTCCCCTTACATATTTATTACAACCTTATTAACCATCTTCCCCATGCTACACTCTACATCTTCATATCTATTCTGCAGCTATCCATTTGTACTTCTTAATCATTTTGCCTTTTTTTGTTCCCCCAATCCTCCTCTCATCTAGTAGCTCTCTAAATATTCTCTGTATCTGTGAGTTTATTTCTACTTTTGTTGTTGTTGTCGATTTTGTTCTTTAGATTCCACATATGCATGAAATTCTGAGATATTTGTCTTTCTCTGTCCTACCCATTTCATTGAGTGTAATACCATACTCTAGGTCCATTAAGGAAATATCTTTTTCCATCCCCTTCCTTTTAGTCCATGTATGTCTTTTAATCTGAAGTGAGTCTTTTATAGGCAGCATATGTAGGTGTCTTGTTTTCTTGTCTATTCAGCCATTTTGTCTTTTGGTTGGAGCACTTAATTCTTTTCCATTTGAGGTACTTTTTGATAACAATGTAGTCATTACCATTTTATTCCTGTTTTTGATACATGTTTTTCTTTTTAACGAAGTCCCTACAACATTTCCTATAATGATGGCTTGGTGGTGATAAATTCCTTTAGCTTATTTTTGTCTGGGAAGCTCTTTATCTGTCCTTCAACCATAAATGATAGCTTTGCTAGATAAAGTATTCTTGGTTGTAAATCCTGGGCTTTTATCCTGTCGAATATTTTGTGCCAAGCCCTTCTGTCCTGTAAAGCTTCTGCCAGTCTTATGGGTGCTTCCTTATAGGTAACTAACTGCTTTTCTCTTGCTGCTTTTAAGATTCTCTCTTTGTATTTTACCTTTGACATTTTAATTATGATGTATTTTGGTGTAGGCCTCTTCGCGTTTATCTTTTTTAGGATTATCTGAGCTTCCTGGTGTTTTATGTCTATTTCCTTTACTAGGTTAGGGAAGTTTTCAACATCTTGTTTTCCTTCAGGTACCCTTACAACATGGATATTTTTACCTTTAATAGTGACCGATAGGCTCCTTGAATTATTATTATAGTCTTGGCTTATTTTTTCTTGCCATTCTGATTGAGTCTCCTTGGCTTTATAGGTCATTTGATCCTCTTCTTTATTCACTCCGTTTATTTCCTTTAATATACTTCTCATCTCAGATAATGTGTTCTTCATTTCTGACTGGTTCCCTTTTATAATTTCCATTTCTATTTTTATGTTTTTTATCTCTTTGTTGAAGCCTCACTGAATTCTTCATTTCTGACTGGTTCTCTTTTATAATTTCCATTTCTGTTTTTATGTTTTTTATCTCTTTGTTGAAGCCTCACTGAATTCATCTACACTTCCCAGAAGTTCATTGAGCATCTTTATAACCAGTGTTTTGAACTCTGCATGTTAGATTGCTGTTCTCTTTATTTCTAGATCTCTGTTCTCTTCTCTCATATGATTTCTGCTTCTTTGTCTTCCCATTTTGGCTGCCTTTTTGTATCTGTTTCTATGTACTAAGCAAAGCTCCTAAGTCTCCCAGTCTTATTAATGTGGATTTGTGAAGTACGTGTCCAGTGGCACAGTCCTGAGAGGGATTCAGCTGCAGGCCAAATTAAGCCCCAGCTTGTGCCCCCCCCCCCCACCCAGGGCCACCTGTTAATATTCAGCAAGCAATCCACAGATGCTATGCTTATAGTTGCCTCACAAGGCCACACCAGAAACTGAGGCCAGCTGCCTCCACTGTGAGTCTAGCCGCTGCTCAGCAAGGAGCACCTGACGTGCTGAGGAAATACCTGGATATGGCTTGGGTAGTGCTGTGAGTTTGGGAAAGTAGGGTTTCAGGGAATCCTCTGTGCAGAGCGACCTCTGTTATCCAGTTTGATGATGTCCTAGCTATGGCGGCACTGTGTCCAGTGCACAGGGAGTTGGGAGGGTTCAACAGGGAACAATGGATATCTCCAGCACTTCCATAACCTGCAGATCTCACCTCAGCCCTCACTCTGACAATATCTCCCTGTAAGTCCCTGGTGTCCCCTGCGTGCAGCAGAATCAGCACTGGTACTCAGAGAGAGCAGGATTGTTGCCACAAAAATCCACTCGTGGACGCGGCCCCTTGAAGAAGCTTCTGCCACTGCTGCAACCTCCATCTCACTCAGCTGCTCAATACCGAGTCACCCCACATCCTTGCCCCTTCTGCCATTGCAGGGTGATGGATTGTTCATCTAGGTCCTAGGTGATTTTTTATTGTTGTTTGCTCCTTGTTTCTGTCACAACTTTGATTTGGCTGCCAGAAGAATGAATAGAGCCTATATCATCTACCCCATTTTTTTTCCACCTCCTACTTTCCGTTTTTGATTATAGCTATCCTAGTAGGTGTGAAGTAATATAAACCACTAGAATGTCTTGAGATGGTTTATGAAAGCTTTGAACTTTGTTTAAATAAGCTTCAAGTTCAACATTTTTAGAAATTGTAGTTTAAAATATTTTCCATAAAATATTGTTAGGCCCTCTAATTCTTTTATATGTTAACATTGGTTATTTTTATCCCGATTGTCATGATCTTTAAAGTATGTGTACCCTACCGAAAAAAAAAGTAAACTAATAGGATTTTGGGTGGGTGGGGGGTGGTAAAAAGAAACTTCTTATAAATTAATGCCAACCTATATTCTAACCATAGTAAACTAATCGAGATTCTCCAAATAGATATGCATATCTGCTTATATTAAAGTGTGGTCCATGGACCAAGAGCATCAGCATCACCTGGGAATTTGATATAAATGCAAATTCTCAGGCCCTAATAAGTCAGAAATCTAGGGATAGGAGCCAGAGTCTGTGTTTTAATAAGCCTTCCAAATGATGCATATCAGAATTTATATTATTCCCCTTTTAGAGTACTTCCCCTGTCCCTCAGTAAGAGTCCATGCGTCTTGGCACAGCCCCTTCTAGGATGGCTTCCCCAACCCAAGTCACTTCCTGCCCCGGGCTCCTGGTGGACTATGCTGTGGAATGCTACTAGTTTGTTGGGTGTCTTCTCCAGTTTGAGAAGCCCTTCAGTGTAGAGATTTCCATCTCTTTCACCATTTCATCTTTCATAATGCTTAACAAATTATAGAGATTATTTAAAGGTTTGTTAATTTGAATTGTGTTCCCCAGTGGGTGCAGACAGGGTACATGCAGAAAAGGAAGGAGAGAGGAAGCCAGTTGTTATTTAACCTGTAGGGTAGTGGAAACCATGGCAAAAGGTGATTTTGAATTTAAAAAAAATTTTTCATGTGGGATTTTATATACACTTTCTTGTTACTTAGCTTCCTGTCTACTTCATTACTTTTTGTCTTATTTGAACAGTGGTGTGCTATCAAGAATTCCAAATTATCAGAGGAACTTGCTTTGAAATGCTTACAAGTTTGTCTAAAATGAATTTTGAAGATAGTTGTATGGGAGACAGATTCTGAGATGACTCTGTTTTCCTTGTTAGGGAAAGTGTCTTTTAGGAAGAAGTCCTTTGTATTAATATTTTGCTATTCACTAGTTCAACACATACTTTAGTTTTGGTTTTGTTTTGTTATAAGACACTTTAACCCTGCAAAATTTAAATATACCACTAGTTGAAGATACATCATCTAAATTTGGGCACACATTCTGTCATTAAGTAGTGGCATCTGTTGAGGAGGAAAAAATTTTTTTCTACCCTCTAGGTTCTTTGGCTGGTCTCATGATCAAATTAGGAGAGAAAAAATAAATTTAATTATGTATGTACAGGGGTCCCGTAAGAAGATGAGACCCTTAGACATTCAGGCCAAAAAAGGCTTATGTGCCATCCTGAGCTAAGGAGAAGGGAATAGGGATTTGAGGCTTCAAAGAGAAGAAAGGCAATTCACAAGAAGTTGGTAAGAGCATGCTTGGTAAATAAATGTTTGCCCTGTCATGCAGAGACAATAGGACACAGAGAGGATTTTGATCTCCAGGCCCTGCCTAGGTCCTGCCTAGGTCCTCTTAGCCCACCACACTCAGCCCATATTCCTTGTTATCTTTGGTAGTAGCGTTCTTTCTAGACCAAATTCTTTTACGTTATTAAAGGGGAGCTAGTAAGCTCTTCTTGAGTCTTTTGGGGCCTTGATTGTCTTTAGCTCAAAATAGCCTACATGCCAAAATGGCACCTTGTGGGGAGACTTGTTCTGAACCCTTTCAGATCCATATTTTCCAGTTTCTGGAATAAAAGTTAAAACTTAGTCAGTGGTTGCTATATTTCAATCTCATTATAGCCACTGTACAGTTTTCTTATTAAGACAAACCTCTTATCAACCACAGATAAACTTTTTAGTTTAGGCTTCATAAAACCTCATAACTGAGGTTGCATTGGAGTTGAGTATCTTGCCTTTAACAGATTTCTAGTGATCTATTTGTTTCCCACAATTTTCTGCATGTTTGTCTCAAATGAACCATAAAATGACTTTGTGCCAACATATGGTTTTCATAAGAAATAAATACGAACAAATGAATGTTGAATTAGAATTTGAAGTTTTATATATGTACCATGACTTTAACTTCTAAGTCAGTTGATAGCTCAGCACTCAGTCAGTGTTAAGTAGTTTACCAATTCCTGTATGAAATGTTTCATTCTGTGCACCAATTATTTAGGGTGTCTATTAGCGATTGGAAATCACATTTGTTGTAAACAATTTTCTGCAAGTTTTTCATAGTATATTTTTAGTCAGGTTTTGTGATTAAGTAGGAACAAATTTCTCCCAGATCTCCTTTTTACCTTCTTGATTTTTAAATATTATGGTTTATTTCTCATAAAGATGAGATTCAAAACATTTTGGTATTATAAAATTCACATCTTTGCAAAGTTCTTATGTAAATAAGACTTTCGAAGCAAGAATTTACTCTAGTATTTTACTCTGGTGTTTTCCAACCAGCTTTACAACAATAAAAATGATAGTCTAGTCTAAAAATAATTACTTTATATCTAAAAAAGATATTTTCATTTGTTAAAGTTCATTTTTAAACCAAATTTTATTTCTTTTGATTTATGTTTTGTGTCTTAGCTTTTTTTTTTTTTTAAAAAAACTAATTGGACTAATATTTTGTTTTTACATCATGATTTATCTTCTTCAAAGTATTTGTTCCTTTTAGATCAGTTTTACTGAGGTATAATTTACCTACAACATATCCGTTTTAAATGTACAGGTCAATAGGTTTTGACATTTATAGTCTTGTAAACTCATCCCAAGTAAGATAAAGATCAAGAAAAGGTGTCAGCAAACTTTTTACAGAAAGGGCCATATAATAAATATTTTAGACTTCATGGGCCATATGTAGAAGTGGATGGCCCATGTGTTGTGTCTTTAACTTTTTAAGAAACTGCCAAACTTTTTCCAAAGTGATGGTACCAGCTAGTTGTGTGTGAGTTCTAGTTGCCCATATCCTTGCCCAAACTTGATACTGTCAGTCTTTTTTACTTTTCTGTTCCAATATATATTCTTTCTTTTTCTTGCTTTACTATACTAGCTAGACTCTCCAATAAAATGTTAAACAAAGGTGGCAACCGTGCTCATCCTTGTTTTTCCCAGTCTCAGGGAAAACTTGCAGTCTTTTGCCATAAAATGTGATACCAGCTGTACACTTCTTATAGATGTTCTTTATGATGTTGGGAAAGTTCTCAACTGTTTCTACTTTATTATAATGGATGTTTAATTTTTTCAGACGCTTTTCGCTTGAAATGATCATGTAGCTTTTCTTCTTTATTCTGTTTAATTATATTGATTTTAGAATGATGAAACAACTTTATATTCCTGGAATAAACTTTACTTGCTCATGACGTATTATCGTTTTCATGTATTTTGGGATTCAACTTCTTGTATTTGTTAATTTTTTTTTTTTTTTACATCTTTGTTCATGAATATTGATCTGTAGATTTTTCTTGTAACAATATCTTTGGTTTTGGTATCGGTATCAGGATAATGGTGGCCCATAAAATATATAAGGAAATATTTCTTATTTTTTAAAAGAGTTTGTGTAAGATTGGTAATAGTTCTTCCTTGTTTTGGGGTAGAATTCACTAGTGAACCCATCTGGGTGTAGGTTTTCTTTGTTAACACACTTTTGATAAATTCAATATATTTGACAGATAAAGGGCATTAAGGCATTCTATCTTGTGTCAGCTTTGTAAGTTGTACTTTTTCAAGAAATTTGTCCATGTCATCTAAGTTGTCTTATCCTTTTAATGTGATGTTCACATATTGGTTAGTTGTATTTTCTTTTCTTTTTTTTTCTTTCCTTTGTCAGTATAGATAGAGGTTGGTGAATTTACTGATCTATTCAAGGAAACAATTTTTAAAAATCGACTTTATTTTTGGTGTGCTTTCTCTTTCACCAATTTCTGCTTTTATAGTTATCACTTTTTTCCCCTACTACTTTGGGTTTACTTTGTTATTTTTCCCCCAACTTTTTAAGTTGGAAGCTTGGATCATTGATTTGTAGATCTTCCTTTTTCCCCTCATATAAGCATTTAAATTTGTAAATTTTCCTCTAAGCACCAATTTAGCTGTATATCCCAAAATCTGATAATGGGTTTTCATTTTCCTTCATTTCTCAATATTTTCTGAAGTGTTCTTTCACATAGGATGTATAATGCCACAAGGAGAAGGCCAGATAATATATGAAATCATAGTTCTTTTTCTTGAGCCTATCATAGAGCTAAGATTGCAAGGCGTCCAGGCAAACTGAGTTATAAAGGGTCACAAGCCCATCCAAGAAGAGACCAGATACATGGACTTTAACCTTTGGTAAACAGAAAGAAGTAGGTGGCAGCCATAAAAGTAGGTAAGAAGGAAATAACTGAAATATTACACATTCTTAAAAGTTCATTGTTTTCTATCATGATAGTTTAGAATTTCTGGAAGTCTTAGGCATCAGGAGAATCTGTACCCATTCTATAGCTCATTTTTGTGTTCTTCTACCAGGTACTTATAAGAAGGATTTGGGGTCAGGGAAAGAGATCTGAGAGAGTGCCCTTGATGCACAGAGTTTAAGGGTAGACCAGGAGTACCCAGAAAAACTCATCTGTGCTCTGAGCCCTGCATGAGTACAGGGTGTGAAACAGGCACAAAACTCACCCATGTCCCAGATCCTTCACTGAAATACAACAGAAGTCACCTGCTGGGGGTGGGGCAGGTAACCCTCTCCTCTTCTTCCCAGTCTTAGTCCAAGGCAAAGGTTGGCTGCTGCTAGTGGAGGAAGGATAGAAATCCTACCTCAACCTTGTAATTATACTAGGAAAATGCCATCTGCCATTAGGAGAGGGACAGAAAAAAAGTATCATAGTTCTTCAGCTTGTTACTAGGGAAATGACTGATTCCCTATGGAACTGGAGACTTTTAGCTGACTGTGGTGGTGCCTTGTTGGAGGACATACTTACTTGGTACGCTTACTCAGTTTGAAATTACTGCTCAGGGTTCACATCAGAGTGTTAGTGTTTATTTTGAAAATTTCCCGTCGATGTCCTTTGTTAATTTTATATGAGATGTATTTATTCTTGTGTGTACTTAGATGTACTTAGATTGTGAGATACATATTTAGGATATCAATCTTTATCACGTACATTGTAAATATATGCCCTGTTGTGCCAGTTGCCTTTTAATTTTCTACAAGACTTTTATGTTCCATATGGAAGCTTTACCTTTTTATGTAGACAACTATTTCATTTTCTCCTCCTTTATGACTTTTCCTTTGCTTTATGAAAAGCCTTTACCAATTTTTTTCACTGAGGTATAATTTACATATTCCAAAGTGCACAGATCTTAAGTGCCCAGCTTGGTGTGTTGCACTTATATATATATATCCCCATAGCCACAACTCAGATTAAATTTTTTCATCACCCAGAGTCTCTCTTGGGCCTTTTACCATTTCATGTTCATACCCCCAGCCCTCAAGAGTTAACCACTTGTTTTGACTTTCATCATCCTAGATGTTTTCATCTATTCATGGCCTTCATATAAGTAGACACACACTACATGTCTTTTTGTGTCAGTCTTCTTTCACTCTGAGATTCAGCCATATTACATGTATAGAACTTTATCGTTTTATTTTATAATATTCCATTCGTATATCGCTTTTCCTATTGATAGATATTTAGGTTGTTGACCTTTTTCAGCTGTTATGAGTAAAGGTGCTATGAGCACTCTTGTACATGATTTTTTGTAAGTTTAGGTACTCATTTCTTTTGGGTGTATACAGGGGTAGAAATGCTGTGTCATGGGGTAAGATGTATATTTAACTTAATAAATACTACCATATTCTTATCCAAAGTGGTTGAACCAATTTAAAACTTCCCAAATAAGCATGTACTCATTAGTCTTCTCTTGTTGGAGAGATCCCTTTTGTTTACATATTTTTAGCAAAAATTCTATTTTAGTTCACCTTCAAACTATAACATCCAGTGTGAGAAATATTATTTTGTATAATTGAGTGACAAAACACAGCTCTGTGGAATATGACAGTAGGTCAAAGCCTAGTAGTCCTAGCACATCCCAATATTTAAAAAATATTATTCAGGGAAAGCAATTATTCTATTTCCAGGTCACTACATGCCTTTAACAACTTTATTTCAGGTCATGTAAACTCTTTAGGTGGATAGAGGGTAAATTTTTGTTGTTGTTTTAAGTATCCTAACATAGAGGGGACTTGTTGTGTATCTTAATTTAGTTGGTTATATTTAAATGAAAAATAAGAGAAAAGTTTACCCTTTCTTTAAGGATATGGAAGAATAGTGATCTGCTGTCTCAATATTTCTTTCTTACATGTAAATCTGGAAATCACATCCTTAATGTATTTGAGACTCTCAAGACCATTTGAGTCTTCTACTGACCCCTCTAAAGAGAGTCGTTCTTGTGCTCACATCATTTGTACTTAGCTTGATAAACCAAATGGTGTGATTACAGAGAATTGTTTGGAAAATGGCATTGCCACCAGGAAAGGGGTTTGGATGTTATCATTTGTAGAATAGCTGAAGTGCTTAGGATGTCTTCAGAATCAAATATCATAAAAAGCATAGGATTCTCCAAAGATGGGACCACTGTCTCTGTTACTAACATGGAGGTGTTTTCACAGTGGCTTAGACTCTGTAAATTATCTGGCTCCACCAGGGGTACCAATCCTTAGTCCCTCATTTTGCTCAATGGTTTCTGTGCTTTTACCCCTATATTCATAAAGATATTTTGCATGGGAATTTCTCATTTTCCCTTTTCTTGCTCTTGGACATGCTGGCATTGATTACCTATCAGGTGAAGTGACAAGAATTGCATGAAGGAGCAAACTCTCCAGTTACTGCTTCACAGTGTCCTCGTGTCTACCTGGCCCGTAAACTGATAGCTATGGTGTGTGCCCTTGGTTCCTGACCACAAATCCAACTTTGCCTGTTCTCTTCTGTTTTTAACTGCCTTGGTTTCTGGCAAGAAGTCCCACTACATAGAGTAACATTATGTGGTCTTTTACAGAGCCTAACTCCATGTAAAATGGGACTCAACTCGGAGAGTTCCAGAGGCTGTTTAGTGAGGCTGTGGTAAAAAGTGCCAACCAGGAAAGACAGCAAGCAGTTAACTATGTCTTTTTCTATAGTTTTTCAAAGAACAGCATTTATGTGGTTTCGATTTAGCAAATCATGGATTTAAATCCAACACCTACTATGTGCCAGGCCTTATGTTAGTAAAGTCCACACTTCGGAACTTGTTGAATTATAGCAAACACATGGATCTATGACCTTATATTAAGGTTAAACAGGTTTAATAATAAAACAAAATGAAATATACCCCACAGGCAAGCTGGCTACTTTAGAATACTGTTCCAGCTTCCTTTCACTTAGGAATTTGATAGCATCTTAAAGGGAAAATGGTTTGAATGCAAAAAGGTCTCCATATTGCTTTATTGTTTTCTATGCTTTAGCTTAGTGGTTGTCAGACTTAGTGTGCATGTATTACTCTATAAAGTTTGTTCTATAAAACCAGGTATTCTAAATTTTAAGAGCAAGTTAAGAGAAATTTATGGAAAGTTTGAGCTGATTTGAGGATTTTTTCCTTTACTCTGTACCACTACTCTGCTTAATAGTTTGATTTCCACCTCTATGTCCCTTTTCATTTGGATTTCTCTTTCTTTATGCTAGAGAGTTGCCTTAACCCCCTGCTTTATCTTGGTCTAGTTTGATGTTTCCACAATTCCAATATAAGCATTCCATTCAGAACACTCTACAGTTCTAGTTTGTGGGAGACTTAAGACAGATATATTTAATAAAAAAGAAGAGATAATCAAAATGAAAGTTAAAAATTCTAAGGAAAGGTAAGGCGATGTGCACTACCCTGTTTGTACAACAGAAGTCAAGTCCAGCTCCATGAGGTTTTACAGATAAATAAATGGATAGATGCTTAGTTCATTTGCAAATGTACACTCAATCTTTCATATGTACATGGCACTGTGCATAATACAAGGTAAGTATAGTCTCTGCCCTTTGCTCTTACCTTGCTCATGGTCTAATAAGTGAAACAGACACTATTTAATTTGAATATAATGAGTGTTTCAGGGAAGCATGGGTATTCTGAGAATGCCAAAGTGGAACACCTCATCTAATCTGGGATCAGTAATGGCATTTTCCTGGAAGTGCTATTGGGTCTGAGTTCCCAGGTATGAATAGTGATTAAGTAGGTGAAAAGGGTTTTGGTTAAGGCTGAGCAGTCTAGGCAGAGGGAATCATGTTTGAAGGCTCTTAGGGTATGGCAAGGCTAGTGTAGCTGAGCACATGGAGGAGGCTTGAAATGAGGCAGTTCATGCAGAGGCTTGAAAACCATGAATGATGTTTAACTTTATCCTAAAAATAATAGAAAATCATTGAAAGCTTTAAACAGAAGATTATACATGTTTGTTGGCCTGCTTTTCTAGTGCTGCCTCTGGTTTCTCTGAAGAATGGGTCATGGTGGGGGTGGTGGTGGAGGAGGGAATGAAAAGGAGGTTAGGCAGAGATGAGTCAGGCTGTTGCAGTTGTCCAGGTGAAAGTTAATGGTAGCTTGGACTAGGGGTGCAGTGGAGAGAACCAGGTAAAGGAGATATTTAGGAGAGCAAATTGATGGGATAGAATTGACCACTAGCATGTGATGACAAAGAATTTGCTAAGAAATACCCACAGGCCTCTGACACAATCACCTAGGTGTATAGTGTCCATGTTGACTGAGATAAGGAACCCCAGAAAAGGATGGGCTTTGGAGGTTGGGGCTTTAGACTATGGAATAGATTGCAGGACACACTGGGTTTAAGTGAGTTGCCTGTGAGATGATCAAGTGGAGATACTGAGTGAGCAGTTGAATATATGGATCGGGAGGAGCTAGAAGAGCTGTCTGGACTAGAGAGAGAATTTCAGATAAATTTTAAAAGAAAATATTTGTTTGGGTCGGCCAGCAGCTTTGTGGGTCCTATAATTGTTATTGGAATGTCAAACATTATAGAAATTTACAAATGCTAGAGATTATGCTAATAAAATCTTTTCTCCTCTCTTAAAATATCTTACATGACAGCATCAGTGAAGGAGTGGAAAGATAATCTTAAAATAGTTATCTGTAGAGCCATCTACAGGAAAGCTATCATTCATTGAATGCTTACTGTCAGCCAGACACCTCTTTATATCTCCCAGTTCATGCCTCTCTTTTATGGGTTAAAATTGAGATTTAGGGACATTAATTTGCTCAAATTCATTTGGCAGATTTGGATTTTAACAAGAGTCTTTTTTGATTCATAGCTTTAGCTCTTTTCACTAACCCAGTTCCAATCCAGAAAACAGTTAAACTAAAATAATAATCTATAGTCATTTTAAAATTATTTTTGAAATATCTGTGATCCCACAGATACATGGATGTCCTCTATTTCAGTACTATACTTCTTGACTTTTCTGTCCCTTGTATCAGAGTCCTCTCAGCCAACAAAACTTAAAACCTTGGAACCTTAGAATTCTGAATCTTTAATGTTGGAAAAGACTTTTGAAATCTTGGTGTTTAATAGCCTTACTTTATAGAAAGAGAAACAAAGACATCAGAGTCACAGATTCTGTTAATGGGAAGAGAAGACTGTAGCCCAAGCATCAAACTCTTGGCCCCACCTTTTCCTAGAGTACACTGCTGTTCTCATATTTGACTTCCCTTTCAGCACTCACATTTAATTGCAAGAGCTTTTCACTGTTCTTCCATAACCTTTAATACTGCTGTTCCTGTCTCTTCTTACTCTGTCTAGCCTAGTTCAATCTCCCTTCATTTCCACACTGTTGCAGTAACCTCCTAACTGGTCTTTTCCTAAGACACCACTGTGCATATGTCCCTCTTCAGCGCATACCAACTGAGTTCTCCCTAGAACCTCCTGTTTTACACCAGAACTCTTCAGACTGATATTCATGGTACCATATGATAGGGCCCCAGCGTGCATATTTCCCTTCTGTATACCCCACTGTCCCTGATCTCACACATGCCAGCTAACCCACACGAGTTTCTGCTCCTCAGTGGCTTTTCTCTATCTGTGCTTCTCTATTTATTTGTTCCTTCCACCAAAAGATCCCACTCTCCATCTACATCTATCAGAACACTATCCATTTTTCAAAGCCTATATGCCACTTCCATCAGCTGATACAGATGATCACTCCTACCTGAGATCTCCTCTTACCCTCTGAGTACTGTGCCTCTTCCATTATGGGGCCTTGAATCTTGTAGGAAGTCTATAAATTCGTCATATAAATGCTGTCATTTTTTTCTTCAAAGTTGCATTTTCTTAAAGTGAACATTAAATTTGTTTCAGTCATTTGGTGTTTAAGACTATAAATGTCTTTGGGTTTCTGATAACTTTTCCAATCTGCACATGTGTTTGCTGTGCCCTTTGTGTGTGGTTTCTGGTTTTCACAACTGTCTTGACACTGCCAGTGGTCCTGAGGGATCGAATCGTAGATGATGGTAGTTGACGTCAAAAGGTTTGGTGGAAGTTGGTCTGATTTAAAAACTGAAATCAAATCACTGAGAATTTATTATTTTGGAGGTACTGGTATTTCTGTATTTCTATTTAAGTTATTTTGCAGAGACCGTTACTTCAGTGTTGTATATCTGTAACTTATTGAACAGTCTTTCTAAATATAGTACAATATATGCATATGTATATAAGTTAATTGTAATCACACTATAGAATGGTTAACTAATGAAATATCTGATAATAATAGTTTGTATTTGAAGGGCCCTGATCCAGTCTATATTATAGAAGTAGCTATGGCAAGGACTTCAGATATTACTGTCTAAACCTGTACTAGAGGATTCATTAATTAACATAAAGAACTGTTACTAGTTCCGTGTTTCACCGCTTAGAGGAAGATTCTGTTGCCCAAAGGTAGCCATTAGACATTGTGCATTCTCCTTGGACTGAACATGCTGGACTGCCTAAAACATCAGAGAATTAAGACTTTACTAAACTTAACAATTAGGTTTCTTCAGCCTTTTTAAAATCACAGATTGCTAGTAAATATCTGTTTGCAAAGTCCATCTGAGGTGTTTTTTTTTTTTTTTACCGTAAATATCACATGATAAGGAGGTCGTGGGTCTTACATAAAATATTATATGTCTTTGATATATAAATGTTTATATGTGTTTGTACACATACGTATAAATGTACATACAGGTATATGTGTGTATATGTGTGTGTATATTTACATATTGTACACACACACATGCACACACACCGCACAGTCCCCCCACAGACACACATTCATCCCCTTTCTCTGTTTCTCTAAAAATTTTGTAAAGTTACTTGTTTGCAAGGTCTTTCCTATTTTTTTTTTTGGACCAAAATTGAATGGAGTTACTTGGCAAACCTACGATGCCATCTGCCCACTTTTTTAATTTTCCTAGTATACAGGTAAGGCTTCCAAACATGGAGGCAAAAGCAGTTCTCATCTTTGTTATTAAACTGGTATCTGAAATAGGCTGGTAATCCTTCCCACAGTCAGAAATCTGACTTTTCTTATCAAGGGCTACCACAGAACTGGTACTCAAAAGATCCTTGAAGTAAGGAGTTGCTTCTGCAGCGCTGTAGTGGGAGAGGGGAAGAGGAGGAGCACAGAACATCAACATCCATCTTATTGTTTTCTCAGCCTTGGAGTTTGAGAAGGTTCAATTTTTAAGAAAGGAAAGTCAGTCAGTCTCTACCTCTGTGCTATTGAACTTTCTGCGCCACTTCCAGCTATGCTATAATTCAGTTCAGCTGCTTCAGTGATCATTTATGAAGTGCCCACAAGCAGCCAGGCCATGTAATCTCATGGGATATGGAGCCAGTAACTTTTATTTAGTGAAGTAACATCTGTTAAAGTTATTCTTACAAAAATTTAAAATACCATTAGATTATAGGCTCCTTGAGGCCAAAGACCTTGTTTTAATCATACTTTATCCTGTGAGTTTACCTTAGCACTGGACACTTAATGGGCCTTCAGTAAATGTTTGTAGTGTTAATGGAGATTGAGTTAAATTAAGTCTTTTTGAACTTTCATATTGTGTTTTACTTAAAATTTTTTCCATAAAAAACTTGTACTTTTTAAAGGGCTCTTAGTTTTTTTTTTTAGTTCATTCTGTCATGACTGTTCTTTCCATTCATTTCTTTCTCATCTAATTTAATGATGGAAAAACAAGTAATAATTTAGTCATCAAGAAAGTAAAGGTATTAACATGTAATAAAATCTTTGTGTCAAATTGAAAAAAGATATAATAAAGGTAACATGCCTTGGATTTGTATTAATACATGTACTCTGTGTTATTAGGAATTTGATTGAAACACTTAGTAAATATTTTATGAAAGAATATTTTATTCTCTTATGGTATTTAGCCGTTCTTTGTCTCTTATTAACAATTCTAATTAGGAAGAAAAGTTTTTCACATATTATTTCAATTATATTGATCTTTCTTAATATTGTGATGATGTTGCAATCTTTTCACAATAGTATGGAAAGAGTAAAAGTCCTATTAAGATGCAAATTTAAAGATTGAGTTACTTCATAGCAAAGGTTTCTTTATATTAAATTTCAACTCTTATTCTCTGAAGTTTTATTTAATATGAAAAACTGCTTCTGTGAGGCACTGCTCATGTGAATCAGTTTTAGATATTCATGGTCTTAAATTCAGCACATTACCTACTAATGAGTAGGAGGTCAGCTGTGGTGTGTGTGTGTGTGTGTGTGTGTGTGTGTGTGTGTGTGTGTGTGTATGTATATTATATAGGTATAACAGCGCACAGATTTTTGGATGATTCATTGTTATCCTGTTTCCTTTAACAATAGAACTCTAAAAGATTTGACACTGACACACTTCTATTTCCTATCTAACAATACCACCATTCATCTAGAGCTGCTCAAGTCATTTATATTATACAGTTTTTACCTTAAGGAAAACTCAGTGTTTAAGGAATGGCTTAGGTGTCTTTATAGGAGTATTATACATTCTTTAATCAATAAAAATTGTGTTAATAAAACACCATTGTGTTTCTCCTTACTGGGTATTTTTTATGATTATTTGCATTTAGATTTGAATTCTTAATTTCCCGTTTGTTTTCTAAATGACATCATTTAAAATGTTTTAAGAAAATATTAACATTTCCTTATTGGATTATGAGAAAAAGTATCTTTAAGGGAAATTTACCTTATGAGCAGGTGAATTACAATATTGTTTTCTCTTGACTAACCTTTGTTAAAACTCAAAATATATGCAGGGTTTTTGTTGTTGTTAACTGCATTAGAATTAGTTATGTATTATAACCTATTTGTAGTATGTAAAGTGCTCAAACAGTGCCTGGCACAATAGGTGAGCACTAAGGTTTTGCTATTATTATTTTGATTTTAAAGATGGAGAAGATGGAAATGAAGTGCCTTTTTTTTAGTTTTTACATTGAAATTTGATATTGTTGGTGGTCGATATGATAACATTATAGTTTACTCCAAAGCTCTCTACAAAAGATTTTCTATCTTTATATTTAATTTGCATGTATACTGTAATTTGTTTTTCTGCATTTCCTCCTTTTGAGGTTTCTCTGTAGATTTTTTTAAAACATGTCATCTTAAGAACCTCTTCATTTTCTTAAATTCTGCATCTTCTGTTTATCAAATAACTTAGAATGCCCTTCAAATTTTATATATCTAAATGGCACTGAACTTGGAAAGCAAAGGATTGTTTTCCCATGAAGAAGCTGTATTGTGTCTATTTAATAATGGAGAACATTGCAGTAGATTGACATGGAGCGATACCTCCTTGGTAGTTCAGTTTGCATTTCCCGAAGTTTGAGGGTTTTCTCGTTTTGTTTACTGGTAACATTGACCACTGGGAATTGCTCTTCTGTGAATTTGCCTCTTTTTTTTTGTTTTTCCCCATTTTTTTCCTTGGTGCTGATCTTATGAGTTTGTAAAAGCTCTTTGTTTTTATGAATATTAAGCCTCTGTCCTCTGTATAGGAAATATTTTCCCAAAAGCTATTGTCTGTTCTTTTGCTTTTCCATCGTTTGCTATAGAAATTTTTTATTTTCATGTAGTAAATATTCCTGTCTTCTTATTTATAGCTTCTGAGTTTAAGGTTTCCTTGTTTGCATAATGTACATATATTCTCTTAGATTTTTTTGCAAGGTTCTTACAGAACAATCTTTTTTACATTTAATCTGTCTAGTATTTATTTTTTGTGCCTGAGGTAAGATGGGCCCTATTTTCTTCTAGTTGCCCTTAGTATATTATGCCAGCACCTTTCTCCACCTTTTTATAAATTAAATTTCCATATATATTGAGAATTTATTACTTGGTTCACTATCGTTAATAGTTTTATCTACTTTTAGATTAATGAATTTATTTGATTAAAGCAACTATATAGTATATTCTGATGTCTGAATTTGAATTCTCTCTCTTCTTCAACCCACTCCTTGCTCTTCTTTCTCAAAACACTCATGGTTATGCACGGGCTTTTATTTTTCTATATAAATGTTGAGATCAATATACAATTTTAAAAGAGACAGCTTTATAACTGAAAGAATATGCAATGTATATATTAAGCCTGGGAGAACTAACAAGAATGTAGTATAGTTTCTACATTTCTTTCAGACCTTTTTTGATGTTTTTTGATACAATTTTATAGTTTTGTTCATATACTATATGTCATATACCCCTCTTGTTGAACTTATTTCTAGGTATTTTCTAGTGTTTGTTACTATTGTAAATGGACTGACTCCCCATCCCTATTTATTTTAGGAGTTTATCGATAGAATGGTTTTAAAAGGTATTGACTTTTAAATTTCTCTGTAACAGCTACATTATCCAATTTTCTGATTAAGTCTAGTATTGTTTTACTAGAAACCCTGGGATTTCTAATAAAAAGTCATTGCATGAGAATCAAAAGGTTTTTTTTTTTCCCCATTCTTTTTCCTTCCTTTTCCGGTGTTCCTACAAGCTATTTCATTTTCTTGTCTTACTGTGTTCACTAGAACCTTTAAGGAATGTCAATTAATCCTGCTGACAGCAGGCATCCCTATCTGGTTTTAGTTTTTAATTTATTTAACTGCTATGTGTTTGGTTGAATATGGTTTTATACTATATCTTTGTCATGGCTTTTAATGCCCTTTTTAAAAAATCCCATTTAGTCATTTTAACCTTTTAAACCTAATTTCTATGCCTATTATTTTAAGCATTTCTTTATCATTTTATGTAGAATATTTCTTTTAAACAGAGTACAGCTAAGTCTTTTAATGGAGTAATTTACTTTTTTTTACCTGCCGTATCAATAGTTTTGCTTTTAACTTGCTTTATTTATTATGTATTGTTACTTGTGGTTTCTTATTTCTTTTCTTATTTTTGCTGGTTTAAAAAGTTATTTTGGATTCCTTTTTAAAAAATCTTGTTACTATGGAAATTCTGCTAAACATGTACATTTAATTAATTAATGATTGCTTTTTCATTATTTGAAAATGAGTTGGTGGTGAGAAATCTCTAGTATCTTAACTTTGCTGTGATTGGTTCATTTTTATACCTCTTACTTCCACCCTTCAGTAAGCCAAGAACTTAGAATATTTCACTTCCCTGCTTTTTTCTCTCTCTCATACCCAGCTGAGAACTTGAGAATACTTTTACTGCTACTATCTTTAGCTCCTCTCTCAACTCTCAGATTTTCCTGAGACAGTTTAATACTTTTAGTTCAATTTGTACTAATTATTGCTTTGTTCTACGTCTATTTTGTTTCAAGAGTTCTGATTTAGAATTTATTACATGCTGCCCATTAATCATTACTCATTTAGATTAAACTTTATATAAAACTATCACATTTTATAATTCTAAAAAGCACTTTTTTTTTTTTTTGCATTTTAGTACTTCTGAAATTAAGAAGTGCCTTAAAATTGTTTCTAGAAGTAAATGTACAATTGAACTGGCAACACTTGTTTTTCTTATGGTTAGTAGAATCTGTGAAATTGATACAGATACATGAAACTATATATGGAGTACAGAGTGAAAATACGGAGTTTATTTCTTACTACTGTTCTCTCTTCCGTCCTTCCCCAGAGGGTCTCTGTTTTAATTTGTTTGTTCTTTAGACAGAATTCTTACACAGGTGTTTTGCTGTGTGAGTTATGTGGGTGGTATATTTTGTGAGTACCCACACATTTTTTTTTTTTCCCTGCCAGCTGCCAGGTGTAGTGCTTGGCCACCATTTCTCTTTCAGTAGTCTGTTAGAACCATTGCTATAGCTTCCAGATGAGAAGTCTGATGCCTCTCTGAGTTTTCCCCTCTGTAAGTAATGTTCTTTCTACCTGCAAGCTTGTAGTTTTGTTTTGTTTGTTTGTTTGTTTGTTTTGTTATAGAATTCAGGAATGTACCAGGTCATGTATAGGTCTAAGTCTAGAATAAAATAAGCTTTTTTAATCTGCAGATTGAGGCCTTTCTTTGGTCCAAGTAAATTTTCTTTTGTTATGAATTTTATTATTGCCTCTCCTCTGTTTCTTCTGCTGAAACTGCTGTTCATCTCATTAGATATGTCCTCCAAGTCTCTTTATCGTTTCTGTCACGATTTTGGTTTTGCTACTTTGAGCTATTTTTTTCATTTGATTTTACAGACCACAAATTTGGACCTTTGCCATAATCCATTTTTTTTTCCTTCAGTTAACCTACTGTATGGTTTATTGGGAAAATCATGGTTTTAGATGCACGAAGGCCTCTCTGTGCTGTACTTAAATCTCTCTAAGTTCCCTGGTTATTTTTCTGACCCATATTGACCTCTCTCTCCAAATAGCTCTGTTTGGTTGTGGGTTTGCGCCCTTTGTCCTGACTGATCACTGTCTTTTTGCATGTTCAGCCTCCTAATATGTTGTTGTAGCTTCCTTGTTAGCTCATTAGGACCCAGTTCTGGTTTTGGCATCTAATGATTCAGGGAGATGTGCCCCCACCTAAAGGTCATCAGATCTCCACAGGCCAGGCTTTTTCTAGAACCATTAACTTATAGTCTTATTTCCCGAGTTCCAAGAATCTAGTCTCTAGGCACTTGCCCAGCTCCTAGAAAAATAAATAAATAACCCCCCACCCCTGCACGCACACACACACACACACACACACACACACACACACCCCACTTTCCAGTTCCTTCCTCTACATTCCAGAGAGCCTAAGTCTTCACTGCCATTTAGCTATCTGCAGACTCCAGGCCTATGTCTATTGTAGCAGACAAGATTGAAAATGATAGTGGAGATAAAAGAGGGTGAATTCATCTCACCATCTTCTGGGGTCTTTTACAGGCCTGGATCTTTTCTTTTCTTTTCTTTTCTTTTCTTTTCTTTTCTTTTCTTTTCTTTTCTTTTCTTTTCTTTTCTCTTTCTTTTCTTTCTTGAAAGGTTATGGTTGTATGCTTTTGCCTAGAAATACTAGCAGTGGGGAGAAAAGCATTAGGCATGGAAGTTGTACAGTCTTGTGAGATAGATAAATTATAGTTCTCAACTCTTGGCTTCTTTCCCTATAAGAGGATCAATTATGCTTTCCTACTTTCTATTAAATGATTTGCAGTTTCTCCCTGTCCCGTAGTCAGGCTTAGAATCGTGACTTGTTTTGGTAAGTGGAATATTTGTGGAAGTGACGATATTCTAATTTTGAACAGAGTTTTAAGAGGTATAACAAGTTTCATCAGTCCTCTTGCTTCTACCTTTCGCCTTGAGAATGGCATGTCTTAGATATGGTCTTTTCCTTCTAATTGTGTCTGGGAATGAGAAGATACAGGGAGTAAATGCCACAGCCTGAAGGCAGCTATAGCCCACATGTAATGTGAGTGAGAAAAACAAGTTCGTTGTATGTCACTGAAATTTGTGGGTTGTTTTGGTACTGTAGCAGAGCTGACGGATAAAATCTGGTTTAATTTCTTGTTCCTCCTTTTATTAGTAATATTTATTTTTTCCATCATCTTTAAAATATGTATCAGATCCATAAGTCTATTTTCTGTCTCTCCTAAACTGCTATAGACTAAGATAGTGTTGTTAAGGTCAAATACTAATTACCTATGGTAGAGTGTTTATGAATTATATATAAGACCCAATCCATGTAACAGAACTGAGGGAAGGGCAACCAGCAAATTGGGGGCAGTGTCTTGTGGCAGTTCATTATACTTATTTATCTAAGGCCCTAAACTCTACCCAAAATTATTCTTTTGAAAGTATGGCTTCTCTCTAATTACACAGAGTAGATTCCTTATGGTTCTCAATACCTGGGTGTTAATGCTGTTTTCTGTTATCATAAATAAATAAGAGTTGAAAAATTGGAGAAGCACTTATAGAGTGGTTTTCCAAAGCCATATACCTATATGACTTGTTGATTTAACTAACAAATATAACAAATGAGATCTATTTTCATATTTTCTCCCATTTCTATATAATCTGTATTCACTTTTCTTTTTTTCTTATTAAGCTCTCAGAATGTTGTTCTGACAAGTATTTGTAAAACAATAGTTGATGAATGGAAAGGGTGTTCGTTGAACTGTAAGCCCAGCGACCTGGGTTCCACCCTTATTCTGCCACTAGCCTTTTTCCCTGCCTTCTCTTCTTTCATTCCTTTGCCTTTCCTTCATTTGTTTAGGTAATAAAGATACTGAGCACTCTTGTTATGCCAAACGCTGGAATGTAATGAGATGTAAGCCAGACCCTGCTACCTTCCTGCCCTTATCCAGCTTACTATCTTTTCTTCTGTTCCCTCAGCCTATTTCTTCTGACCATACTATAAATTAGTCAGTGCCACATTACCACCCAGCCTCACTCTTGTCATTTTATGTTATTGGGGCTGCTTTCAAATATGTTTTTATTACCAGTGGATTATTTTGGGGAGGCTGGGGGCATGGTACTGAGAGAGAAGGGTAAGTCAGTGGGGAGGGAGGGAGATGTGAGCTAACCCACATGGCCTAACCACTATACAAACCTGTTTTTATTTTCATGATCCTTTCAAGTTGTAATTTTGCATAAATGACCAAAGGATATATCTATTCAAATGCTTTGACTATTAGGTGAGATGTTTATTGCTCCTGGTTAGTCTTCTAAATTCTATTAATTTTTGATTTACCTTTAGAGTTTGGGAAAGCATCAATTAGAACATCTTTATTACCAAAAAAAATTGCTTCAGAAATGGGGAAAATCTGGATAAATAAGCATGATCCTTAGTTTACAAGGGCAGTTGGCAGGACAATAAGTAAAATAATCTACTTTCTATTGTAGAACTTCTTAAAGGGCTGGTTATTCATTTTTCCTTGCCCCCCCCTTTTTTTGTATTTTGAGTAGAGAGCTAAATATGGTGGCAAGAAGGGAAAGAAGAGGTTGTAGGTGAGAAAGACAACTGAACTATGTATGTTAATGTCATTCTCAGCTACAGAAAAAATATCTTAATAACAACCTGATTATATTTTGTAAGGGATTAAAGTTGCATACAGATTCCAACTGAAAACATCTGTTTCCTGACCCTGTGCCAGAGTTCTAACATCTTGACAGGAATTCTGGTTTTGATATTTCTGAGTCTCATGCACCTCCCTCAGCTACCCTGTGGCTGTTTTCTTAGAAGGCTTAAATCAACATTGCTTAACATATTGGAAATGACTCTGTTAAGAACTGAAAATGAACTTCTTCATTTGCCTCTTATACACAAAAAGAAAATTTCAGGTTTCAATAGCAAGGATCATCACAATTGCTGATTAAGAATTGTGGGGCAACCCACAGTTCATTAAAGAAGCCAATGAAAATAAGTGGATCACTGAAGGAATCAGTGTATATGTATATGTATGTATATATATGTATATTTATGTAACGATAGGATTTTTAAAACTTTCCTGAATTAAATAGAAAACTTTTAAAAGCATTTTTAACTTTATTTCTTAAGAATTCCAACTACCAAAACTAGTTTTGTTTTTTTTTCTTTTCTTTTTTTTTGGTAGGGCATAACTTGTATCCACTTGTGACCTCATATTTACATTCTGCTAAGTCAAGCATAGGTTGGTAATCCTTGACACCATAATTCCGCTGCATAAGTAATGTTTACAGACCTGTGGAAACAGGATTAAATTTTAATACAAGTATTGAACATTCGCTAGAAGACAGTTAATGTTGAATGGTGTATTAGAATCACTTACTTGATGTGTGAAAGCCAGTGTGACTTTGGGATTTTCATTTTGATTGATTTCTTAAATTAAACTTGATACCTAAAAAGGATTTCTTTGTGCTTTGATATTCCTGAATATTAACACTGGGCATTTTTAAAGAGAATTATGCTAATGAAGAGTTTAGGTTGGCCTTTAGCCTGCCATGTTATCAAGTATGATCAGAAATTATATATAATATATATATATAAAATCCATATCCTGTATCTAGAATCTCCTACATATTAGAAATTATCAATTAAACAGTGTTTTATGAGAAAAAAATTGGAAATAAACCATTAAGGGATAGTTAAGTATTATGAAATACTATGCAATGGTCAGAAATGACAGATTTATATTAATCAACATGGAAATATCTCTAAGACATCATTTGGGGGGGAAAATCAAATTTTGGAACTATATGTATACTAGTCTCTAATTTAAAAAAAACTAAAACAAAATATGTTAAGATAAATGAGGTGATATATCCCAAACTATTAATGTGAGTTAACTTTGGTTTACTGGAGGTAGGGAGCTCCCTGTGACTTAGTTCCAGGCTTCTGTAGATGAATTTTAATAATAAGAATGTAGTCATGCTTTACTTGTATACTTGCTTTTTATGAAGGAAAATTTAAAATATACACAATGTCAACAAAATAGTAAAACGAACCCCGAAGTGCCCACCACCACACTTCAGCAGTTATCAATATTCTGCCATTTTATTCATCTATATCTCCACCCACTCTTCACCTTGATTGCAATTGTATTCTTTATAGTTATATTTGTAGATAAAATTTGTATTCATTGAAATCACAAATCATAGATGTATACTTTTGAAGAATAGATATACTCATGTAATCCACACCCCAAATATGATATTGAATATTTTCGTATCCCCAGACTGTTCTCTGGTATCCCATCCCAGTCAGTCTGCCCACTCAGGTTGTTCTATCTTTTCCTAGAAATTTATATAAATAGGATCATATAGGACAAACTCTTTTTGTGTCTAACATTTTTTGCTCGTCATGATGTGTGCGAGAACATTAATGTTAATAGAATGTATCAGTGATTCTTTCTATTTTATTCCTATTATTCTATTGTATAAATATACCACAATTTGTATAGCCTTTGTCCTGTTGATGGACACTAACTATTGTTAGTTAACCCTTCATTAGCTAATTCTTAAAAATGCTCAGTGTTAATATTCAAGAATATCAGAGCACAAAGAAATCCTTGGACATCAAGTTTAACTTAAGATTTGTATATCTTTCTTTGTGAAATGTTTGTTCAAGTCTTGTGCATTTTAAAAATTGGGCTATTAGTATTTCTCTCTTTTTATTAAGCTTTGAAATTTCTTTATGTATTTTAAATAGAAATCCTTTGTCAGATATACTTGGTGAATACTTTCTTCCTGTCTGTAGCTTGCCTCTTTATTAACACTGTGTTTTTAAATATTTTTTAAAAAATTAAATAGTGGTAAAATACACAAAAACACTTATAATCTTAACCACTTTAAGTGTATAATTCGGTTGTATTAATTTCACATTGTTGTGTGACCAATCTCCAAAACCCTTTTCATTTTGAAAAACTGAAACTCTATACCCATTAAACAGTAACTCCACATTCCCTTCTCCCAGCCACCATTTTACTTTCTGCACCTATGAATTTTACTTCTCTAGATTCCTGTAAGCGGAATCATACAGTATTTGTCTTTTCGTGTCTGACCTATTTTACTTACCTTATTGTACTCAAGCTTCATCCATTCTGTAGCATGTCAGAATTCTTTTCTTTTTAAGACTGAATAATATTCCATTGTGTGTATATACCACGTTTCCTGTATCCATTTATCTATCGAAGGATAATTGGGTTTCTTCCATCTTCTGGCTGTCATGAATAATTCTACTATGAACATGAATGTACAAATATCTCTGAGGTTTTACTTTAAATTCTTTAGTGTATATACCCAGAAGGAATTGCTTCTATTTTTAATTTTTTGAGGAACTTCCATACTATTTTCCAAGTGGCTACACCACTTTACCTTCCCACCAATAGAGCACAAGGGTTCCAATTACTTCACATCCTTGCTTATGCTTGTTATTTTTTGGATGTTTTTGATAGTAGGTCCTAAATGGGTGATTCTCCTTGTGGTTTCAATTGGTATATCCCTAATGTTTAATAATGTTGAGTATCTTTCCATATGCTTGCTGACTATTTGTATATCTTATTTGGAGAAATTACTATTCAAATTCTTTGCCCATTTAAAAAATTGGGTGGTTTGGTTTTTTGCTGTTGAGTTAAAGGAGTTCTTTATAGATTATGAATATTAACCCCTTATCAGATATATGATTTTCAGTGTATTTTCTCCCACTCCAGTATGTTGATTGTGTTCTTTGGTATATGGAAGCTTTAAATTTTGACATTGTCACATTTGTCTTATTTTGTTTTTGTTGCCTGTGGATTGGTATCATAGCCAAGAACTCATTGCCAAATCCAATGTCATGAAGATTTTCCTCTGAGTTTTATTGTTTTAGGTTTTACATTCAGATATTTGATCCATTTTGAGTTAATTTTTGTATATGGTGTAAAGTAAGGGCCTAACTTCATTCCATGCGAAGATCCAATTTGCCTAGCAGCATTTGTCCTTTCTCTATTAAATGGATTTGGCATTCTTGTCAAAGATCATTTGATAATATATGCAAAGGTTTATATCTGGGCACTCTTCTATTCTATTCCATTGCTCTGTATGTCTAGCAATGCCACTACTGCACTGTTTTTGTTCACTATAGCTTTGTAGTAAGTTTTAATACTCTCAATGCTTTTGCCTTTCAGATCTAATACTTTTACTTGAGAATCAAACTGCTCACACATCTCATTTTCTATATTAGATTTTCTTACTCTTGTGTCCATTTTGTGCTTTCATTAGTAAGATGCTTTAGGAATTTGAAACCTCAGGAGTAAATCACTTTCAATTTTTCCTACTTTTAGATTAATTTTCTCTATTAGGTATAGATTCTTTTTAAATTTTTTTTTCTGGCTTTATTAATAGATAAACTAGTTGCTCATATTGACATTGTACAATTCAATGAGTTTTTTTCAATTATAGTTGGCATGCAATATTAGTTTCAGTTGTACAGCATAGTGATCAGAGATCCACATAACTCATAAAGTGATCACCCCACTAAATCTAGTACCTTTCTTCTCCCTTACACATTTATCACAACATCCTTGACTATTTTCTTTATGCTACGCTTTATATCTCTATGTTTGTTTTGTAACTATCCATTTATACTTCTTAACTTTTTTGCCTTTTTTTGCCATTCCCCCCAGCCACCCTCCCATCTAGTAGCCGTCTATATCTTCTTTGTATCTATGGGTTTATTTCTGTTGTTGTTGTTGTTTATTTTGTTCTTTAGATTCCACATGTATATGAAATCATGCGATATTTGTCTTTCTCTATCTGACTTATTTCATTCAGAACAAGACCCTCTAGGTCGATCAAGGCAATATCTTTTTCCATCCCCTTCTTTTTAGTCTCTGTGTGTCATTTAATCTGTAGGGTTCTTGTTTTCTTATCCATTCAGCCACTCTGTCTTTTGGTTGGAGCACTTAATTCTTTTCAATTTGAGGTACATGTTAATAGGAATATTTTTGAAATATGTTTTTTCTTCTTAAAGAAGTCCCTCCAACATTTTCTGTACCACTGGCTTGGTATTGATAAATTCCTTCAGTTTATTTTTGTCTGGGAAGTTATTTATCTGTTCTTCAACTCTAAATGATAGTTTTGCTGAATAAAGTATTCTTGGTTGTAGAGCCTGGGTTTTCATCACATTGAATATTTTGTGCCAAGCTTTTCTGTCCTGCATAGTTTCTTTTGAAAAATCAGCTGCAAGTCTTATGGGTGCTCCCTTGTAGGTAACTAACTGCTTTTCTCTCGTTGCTCTTAAAATTCTCTGTTTGTATTTAATCTTTGCTATTTTAATAGTGTGTCTTGGTGTGGGCCTCTTAGGGTTCATCTTTTTTGGGACTCTCTGAGCTTCCTGGGGTTGTATGTCTGTTTCCTTCACCAGGTTAGGAAAGTTTTCCATCATTTCTTCAAATAGCTCTTCAACTTATTCTTATCCTCCAGGTACCCCTATGACATGAATATTTTTACATTTCATTGTATCCCATAAGCTCCTTAAATTATTATTATAGCCTTGACTTCTTTTCTCTTGTCATTCTAATTGGGTGTTCTTGGCTTCACCATCTTCTATGTCAGTGGTCTGATCTTCTTCTTTATTCACTCTGTTGATTCCCTCTAATATACTCTTCATCTCAGATAATGTGTTCTTTATTTCTGATTGGTTCTCTTTTGTAATTTCCATTTTTATGTTTTTTATAGCTTTATTAAAGTTCTCACTGAGTTCACCTATTCTTCCCCTAAGTCCATTGAGCATTTTTTTAACCAGTGTTTTGAACTCTGCATTTGCTTTGTCTTCCCATTTTGTCTGGCTTTCTGGGTCTGTTTCTATGTACTAAGCAAAGCTCCTAAGTCTCCCAATTTTATTAGTGTGGATTTGTGTAGTAGGTGTCCAGTGGCACAGTCCTGAAAGGGGTTCAGCCGCAGGCCCTATTAAGCCCCTCTGGGGCCACCTGTTAAGATTCAGCAAGCAATCCACAGATGCTGTGCTTATAGTTGCCTCAAAAGGCCACACCAAAAACTGAGGCCAGCTGCCTCTAATGTGAGTCTAGGCACTGCTTATCAAGGAGCATCTGACTTGCTGAGGAGACACCTGGAGGTGGCTTGGGTAGGGCCGCCAGTTGGGGGAGGCGGAGTTTCAGAGAATCCTCTGGGTGGAGTGACCTCTTATCCAGTTTACTGATGTCTCCACTATGGCGGCGCTGAGTTTGCACACTGGGAAGTGGGCGGGCTCAACAGAGGAACAATGGATACTGTCGGCACTTCTGTGCAGAGCGAATCTCACCGCGGCCCTCAACTCAGTGTTACCCTGTAAGTTCCTGTGCAGCCGAACTGACAGTGGTGCACAAAATGAGCAGGTCCAGCACCGCGAATGTCAGCCTGTGGTCATGGCCCCTTTAAGAGACGTCTGCAGTTACCGGCTGCCTGTGTCCCACTCCGCCGCTCGGACCAGGCAGCCTCATGTCCTCGCCCTGTCCTACCTTCTGCCATTGCAGAGTGATTTAGATTTCTCCCTGTTTGTATGGATTGTCCATCTAGATCCCAGGCAATTTTTTCTTGTTGTTTGCTCCTTGTTTCTGTCACAACTTTGATTTGGTCTCAAGAGAGATGAACAAAGCCTCTATCATCTGTGCCATTTATTTTTTCCTAATTGGTATACATTCTTTTCTCTACAGTACACATAAATGATTAAAGTTGTTAAACTTAAAAATCAATATATATTTGTTAGAATTTTTTCTTGGTACGTCATATGCTAGTAGACCAGATTTGAATGGTTTTCACTTTTTTTTTAATGTAATAATAAGCCACTTTGAAGCCAAAAGTTTTTGAGTCTTCCACTTAATTTTCCTTGGTTACAACTGAGGTCGAATGAAAAGAGGCACGTTATTTAAGAGTAGAAATGGCTTTGTTACTGTGCGACACTAGAATGGAAAATCCTAAGTCAAGCTCAGAAATTTGGACACTGTCATAAAACAGAAAGGAGACTGACTCCCTTGTGGGTCACTTGTAGGATCCTTTGAAACTTGGAATGGGCCAGTTTGGACCCACCACAATATACATGCTGTTCTTCAAACCCCTTCTGATTTGAGGTCTTAGCAAACAGTTTTTGTGATTCTTTTTTTTTTTTTTTTTTTTGGTTGCATTGCTGGAGAATTTGGGGGTTATTTCTGAAAGCATGATCGCCTTCATAGCTTTTTAAATTTACTTTTGTGTTCTTTAGGCTTCCTTGATCAGTTATAGAGGTATTGTGTTCATTGCAGCTTTCAATCAAGTCTTATTTTTCAAAAAATGTATTGGTATACTAATTTTACTTTTCATTGAAAAATAGAATTTTAGAGCTCAATAATACCTTAGAAGTCTTATTTTATATGCCCTCAGTTATATTATAAATCACATCATTATTAAAAGACTTACAAGATTATAGGCATTTAAGATCACAGGGTTATAAGCATTTACTGGCTTCAGGGATGATTCTAGTCCAATGCTTGGTGATAGGTAGAGTTCTCATAATGTACTTTTGTACAATCTTTATTTTTTAGTATCACCCAACACTTCCTTCCCCTGTTTACCACACCCAAATTTCATTTTATCTGCTTCACATGGAATCCTCGCATACACTATTATATAGAATTATTGCTCTGTTTATTACTAGAGGAATCCATGTTAAATTTTAGCAGGTTTCTGCCCTCTACATCTGCCTCTTTGATGGTAGCTGGGTTTACTGCTACTCACTTATTAGTGCCCTGGGTCTTAACAACCTTATTCAAACAAAACATCTTAAATGGAGGCATTAAAAAGGTCACAACAGTGAGCCATTTTGTAACTTTTGGTGCAATAAAATGGGTATGTTGTGTTTTGGAATATAAGACCTCTGAGTCCAGCTATTCATTTTCTTTATCTATAAAACATTTTAGAATAACAGCTTACATCTGTTTGGGTTTTAAAATTTCACGTTTTGAAGAAACATCACTGTTATGTAACTCCAAACCAGACCTGGGAGGGAGCTAGCTTTCTGACAGGCCATGTTGGGAACTGTAGAAGTTGGGAGAAGTATTTGTTTTAGCTGTGGAGCCATGTTTGCTGGCAGTACTTCTCTAACATGTGGGGAACACATTTTCATTATTATTTCTTCATACAGTAAATAACAAGATACATTCAATAAGATTTTGACTTGAAGAATATTTGAAAAATTTTCACACATCAGGAGTTTATCTTATGAGGGATATTTACTACCCGAAACCAGAAATAAATTTGTTTAAACATTGACAGCACATTTAGTTACCTTAGACTGTCAGTTAATCTTGTTTTAGAAAGTAAAGTTGGGATTTACTGTCGGCCCACTTTTTAAAATAAATACCTGATGGAATAGTTTGGCAATTTCAAATGTGTGGTTTTTAAATAACTTCTTTAAATTAAAGGAACAATTTAAAGAATAATTTTTAATAGAGGAAAACAGGCAAAATGTTCAACTACAGGATTCAAAATCTAATATTTATTAAGTACCAAAATGTGCAGATAACATACAGTGCAGTTTCATGGGTTATTTTAATCAAGAAGTGAAGAATGCTAGCATGGACAGTTTACAATAAATTACAAGGCCTTTTTCATATTGTAAATGTGAAGTATTTACATTCTTGTTAAAGTATGATACATTTACATTTGGGAGGGAAGAGGATAAAAAAGAACATTAGAGTCATCTGCCTTTTAGTCCTCCTGGGCTAGTGTGTGTGGGGTCCACCGGAGTTAAGGTTTTTTTTACTTTAGGAAATATGGAGGTGGGTTCTATTTTAGAATTTTAGAAAGTTTAGTGAAAGCAAATAGATTATACTGAGGGTGAATTTACTATGTGCAGATGAATGTACTAATATGTATTTTAGTTACCGTACTAGTCCAGGTTCTGGAGTCAGATTGCCTGGGCTTTTTACTTCCTGACTGTGTGCCTTCAGGGAAGTTACAGAGCTGCTTTGAACCTCCCTCTCCTCATCTATAAAATGGGGATAGTAATAATACCTGTCTTTATAGGGGTGTGAGGATTCTGTGAAATAAAAACTTATGAAGTGCTTATTAGCACAGTGCCTGACACATAAAAAGTGCTTGGTAATTCTAGCTCTTTTTGTTATACAACTGGTTGTTAATACTTATGTAAGTGTGGTGATTATCTCTACCACTCAGACTTCATTACTGCAAATTACTCTTCTCCCTGACTGCTCTTGTATCTAAATCAGGTTTTCAGGCCCTCCATTCCTTCTCTGTCGATAAGTTACATCTTCCTTGGGGGAGGCAGAGTTTCAACACTGATGCTTTGTTCCTTGGGCCCTGTTTCTCAGCCGACTCTCACAAATAGCTCTGCCTATCTCCTCTCTTCCCTACCCCTCATTCCTTCACCTGCCTTGCCCTCTCTACCTGTTTCTCACTCTTCTCTCTCTTGTCCCCTTCTCCTTTCCTGCTCTCTCCCTTCCTTTCTTCCTCACTCTTCTGTCTCTCCAACCTCTCTCCTCCCTCTCTGTTCCCTTTTCTTCTCTCTCGTTCCCTCCTTCTCTTCCTCTCTGCCCCTCCTTTCCCTCTTTCCACCACTCCTCTTTTCCTCTCTCCCTTCTTTCTTTTTCTTCCCCTCCTTTCCCTGCTTTCTCGTCCTTTCCCTCTCTCTACTGTCTCTCTGCTCCCAACTCTTTCTCCCTCTCTCCCCTTCGATTCCTCTCTTGTCATCCCTGTTTCTCTTTTAAACTTAACACTTCTTAAGCAGAAAAATGTCAGGTCTTTAAAATCTTTATTGCTTGTGATGGGAAATATTTATTTTGTCATTTCATAGCCAGAACCTCTGTATATTGTGCTTCCCTTTCCATTTCAAAAGGGTGTCACAGCATCACTTTATATCCCTTGGGTTCCAAAGTTAGAACTCTAAAGGCAGTTTTAGTTAACTTGCTTTATAAAACCTATGTATACTGAGTCTATAAATTTATTTAATGTTAGCTTTATAATAGTTAGTTAAAATGAAATAATGTTTCTAAATAGTAGTTATGGGTTCATATAGTAATGCCAGACAGAGTCTGATCTTTTTTGCCTAATTTATTTTTTCCCCCAGATTCCTTTCTCACTGGTCCAGTTTCCCTTGTGGGAGTCTCTAAAAGTAAGTTTTACAATCTTCATATAAAATTTCTACCATAAATACTCAAGAGTTTCAGTGTGAAATAGTAGAATATAATATTGACTCGCAGTTTAAAATTTCAAAATTTCAAAGAGTTGAAAATATTTTTTTGCATGTGATTTATACATTAATTCAGTCATTTAAACTTGTTCAGCTGTCTGTGGTACTGAGAAATAAGCATATGGTCACAACAAAAATCCTCAGATGTTAGGAAAAGCTGTGCCTTACTTTTCTGCATTGCAGCTCTTTTTCCACCCAGCTGAATTTTATTTCACTTCAGAGTGTGTGTGTGTGTGTGTGTGTGTGTGTGTGTGTAGATGTTAGGGAATAACAATGAGGGTAAATGAAAAAGGAAAGAAAGCAAGGCCCTCATATCTGTAGGCCTAAGCCAGGCCCCCTCCATCCACATCTAAGGGTGGGCATGAGGAGGGAGCTTCAGGGGGCATGCCGCTCTGTTAGTCTGGACCTTCCATCTTGGCTGCTTACCCCACTAGGCCTAGGAACCCCCAGTGAGAAGTCATAGAGCATGATGAGTTGTGACTAAGCCTTGGAAAGGTCACTCAGATGTTTAAATAAAAACAAATGAATTTTTAAAAACCTGTGTTTGAAAATGCAGAGATGTATTTGTTTTTCATCTTATGATGGGATGATTTTAAAAATTGTGGGTCATGCTATGCATTGTATGTTTGTCAGCATTTTAAAGACTATAGTAAAAAAGAAAATTATTTAATAGAGAGCATCTTATGTGGTAAGGATGTCTTATTTTGTAAAACTTGAGAGTTATACGCACATGTACACACTCATGTCTGTACTGGGTTGCAATGTAAAATGTATTTCTCAGTGAGGATAATGATGAAAAGAATTTGAAAGCCCTTCTTCAAGTGAAAATGGTTTGTAAATGACTGAACTGTAAAATGACAAAGTATCTAGGTAGACATTTGATAATACAAAAAATAAAGGAATTATTCCCGTAGTTGTATGAAATTAGTAAATTAGTAATCATAGATGGCCCAGACAAAATTTCTTTTGAAGAACAGCAAAAATTATTTGGACTATAAGAAATATTCTTTTGAGATTATATACTGAGAGTAAAATGAGATAAAACATTCATAAAAAACCCCTCTGGAATATTAAGTACTGAGAAAGTGTTCTTATGAGTTATCTGATTTTAAGGAGTAGTACAATTTATTTAATATAGTTTCTTGGGTCTTTGTTGGGTTATTGTTTTGTTTTTGTTTTTACCATTTTCTATGTGGTACACAGCAAAAATGGATTTCTCAGGCAGTTTCCGGCCATGATGTAACAGCTATCCAATGAGAAGGTCACATTCCATGAGCATAACAGCTTTCCTTTTGTGTGTGTGACAAAAGAACAATGGAGCCAACAGCTGTCCGGCAAACAAGACTCACTTTATTAGTGTCTCAATAACCAGCATTCACGCAGCTTCTGCACACTCTCTCACATCCTATGCCTTATCTCTGCATAGGAATGTTTTGAGGCCCAAAAAGGGAAAAAGCATAGAGTTTATTTTTTTACAGTGTTAAGGACATTTGTAGTATTTTAGCTAGTTAAGAAATGTCTAAAATGTTTCAGAGTAATCATAATTAACAATGTTAAGTTTTAACAGTTTTCTTTGAGCAAACATTAAGATGCTATAGTTTGTTATTATTTTTTGTAACTCAGATTTATTGAGGAATAATTTTCATACAGGAAAATTCATGCTTTACAAGTATACATTTTTATGAGTTTTGACAAATGTTTATGACTGCCACCATAACCAAAATATAGACTATTTCTACTTTTCTCTTTTCCAGAATATCATATAAATAGAATCACACACTATTTAGTGTTTTGTGCCTGACTTCTCCCACTTAATATGACTGTTGAGATTCATTCATTTTTGCCTGTACCAGTAGTTAGTTCCTTTTTGTCACTAACTAATATTCCATTGTATGGATGTAATGTGATTTGTTTGTCCATTTACTAATTAATGCACATATGAGTTGTTTCTTGTTTTTGATGATTATGAATAAAGTTGCCATAAGTATTTGTATATAGCTATTTGTATGAATATATGTTTTTGTTTCTCTTGGGTAAGTACCTGGGAGTGGGATTGCTGTGTCATAGGGAAAGTATAAGTTTAATTTTGTAAGAAGCTGTGAAAGTGTTTTTCCAACATGGCTGTGCCATTTTGTAACAATGTATGAGAGTTCCAGTTGCTCTGCATCCATGTCATTGTTATTATTGGAGTCTAAAAGAAAATTTAGCCATTCTAATAGTTGTGTATTGGTATCTCATTGTGGTTTTAATTTGCAGTTCTCTCATGGCTAAATAATGTTGAGCATCTTTTCATATAATAGTGTTTTTTAAAAAACATTCAACTGAAATATAGTGCTTTTTACAAGTCAACAATTTTTGGCACTTTTATTTTTGTTTATGATTTTATCCATTTAAATTTACTTTTGCAATCATAGAGATTATATTATATGGAAGGGTTTTTCTGTCGTGTTTATGTAAATATACTCAAGAAAATTTTTCCCGGCAAGGACTTTAGTAGATTGCATTCACATTGTGCTTTAAGGAGAGGGAGTCAAGAAATGGGGATGGCCACTTTCATCTTAAATTTACTCTGCCTAAAATTGAAGCTATTACCTTCTGAAATCATTTTCCGCTGTTCTCTCCATGATTTTTGTTAATCAGACTACTATTTTCTTGACCATTTGGTCTCAACCCCCAAATTAAAATCTGATTCTCTTTTTCTTTCTCCATATCATATCAATTCACCAAGTTTGGTTGACTCTGACTTTTGCAAACCTGTGACCTCCTTTTTATCAGCTTCTGTTAACTTATGCCTAGACTAAGTTAACAGTTTCTCTACTTTCTCATCCATTCTACATATTGAATTCGTGTGATCTTCCTTAAATATCTCTTTGAAGTTCTTAGAAATTTATAACTTGGCACTTGGAATGTCCACACTGTGTTCTCACTGTTGTCATCGTCGTTTTTCTCTTAGCTCCCCTTTCCTTATACATTTCCTTGCAAAATCATTTCCCTCCAGCCAGAGTAGGCTCTTTACTGCCCCTGTCCTTTGGCTCCTTTCTGAAATGTGCTCCCATGGGTCCCAATACTTTGCATCTTTTAAGGCCAGTTCAGTTTTTTTGTTTTGTTTTTTCTTTTTTTCTTGCTTGATATCTTTCAATCCAGGCTATGAAGATTTACCCTTATCTAGCAGTTGTCTGTATTACAGACTGATGTTTAATCATGCACCGCACTGTGTTTAAAACATCTTAGAACTAAGCCTTAGCATATTCGTACAAGGCCTCAACCCCTTCCATTTACAGATGTGACACACATGCTGTCAGTATACAGGTGCCTGCCTATTCTGAGCTAGAAATTGTTCCATTTCACAGTACCGCAAAGATGAATAGGATGTAGCTAATGCTCTTGGGGAGCTTATAGTCTACCATAGAGGCACACACCCACAGATAATTTCAGGTAATGTGTCTGTAATTGAAGACTATTTAAGGTAATGTGGGAGCCAGTCCCTCTGACTCCCCAAATCATGTCCCTGTACTGCCTCATTTCTTATATTTTTCTTTCTTTCTTTCTTTTTTTTGAAAATAATACATTTACTTACAAAAACGATCTTAGATAAAAGACTAGACACCATAAAGAAGAAGGGAAGTAGAAGAAGTAGATTATCATATCTAGAACTTCTGAGAAGATAATTTTCCTTTAAGATTTATGTTGAGTATGGAACTTGCTGACAGCCCAACAAGAAGAGAAACACAATAGGTTACATTGTTCTTATTACCCAGTAAAGATCCATAGCCTATTATTTGATCTTATCCCTTGGCTTTGGATGCCATCTTTATATGGATAAGTTGCACGTTTGTAGCTCTGTTGTGGACCCCCTCCTCTGAGTTGCAGCCACATGTGACCAACTTTCTAGTTGACATCATCACTTAGATGTCTTAGGGGAACCAGTTCAGAACAGAATTTTTGCTTTTCTTCTTTTTCTCAACCTTTTCCTTCCCAGTTGTTTCCTTCTCAGTAAGTAGCACAAATAAATATCTGTTGCTTGCTAAAGTAGAAAGCTAAGAATTATTCTACAGTTCTCCTTTTTCTACATCCCTCATAATCCAGCTCATCAACAAGTCCACTAATCTGATTGAAGCCTCTAACTCACCTCTTGCTTGAATTGCTACACTGGCTTCTCAAATGGCCTCCCTGATTTCATCCTTGTTTCTCTAAAAGAGTATCTTCTCTTAACAGCAGCTAGAGTACTCTTTTAAAGAAATAAACCAGATCAAATCCTCTCAAACCCTTCAGTGACATCTCTTTGAAAGAATAAAATTCAGAATTTAAACAATGGCTGACAGAGTCCTCTGTCATCCACCTTCCTCACTGACTTTATCAATTGCCACCCACCTACTACACTCCAGCCACAGTGTATCCACTACTACACTGTAGCCTTGCTGGCCTCCCCTCTGGTCCCTTTGAACATGCCGAGATGGTATTTATTTGTTGTGCCCTCTGCCAGAAATAGTCTTTATTCATTCATTCTCTCCATCGTTACTGAGGGCCTACAATGAGCCAGGCATTTTCTAGGGTATGGAGATATGGTGATGAGGAGGACTGACAAACATCCCTTCCCTCTTTGAGCTTTCATTCTAGCTCTTCCCCTAGGCTTTTCTCATTTCCAACTCTTTCTTGTTCCCCAGATCTTAGATCATATGTCACCTCAGAGAGACACTCCTTGTCCACCACTCTTTTGAGTGTTACCCTCCCTTAATTCCTCCATAATAGTCACAGCACCTATTTATTTTCTTCCAGCATTTTATTAACTGTTAGTTACATACTTGTTATCAACTGAATACTTACTTAAAAATATCAACTGTGTTTTGAGCTAAAGTTTAGTGCTTATGCCCAGCACTGGGCTAAGCACTATACAGTTGACCTTTGAATCGCATAGGGTTAGGGACGCTGACCCCCACATGGTTGAAAGTCTGCATATAAACTTAAGTTGGCTCTCCACATGCGTGTATTGAAAACCCTGTTTTTAATCTGCGGTTGATTGAATCCGCGGATGGGAAACCCTGGCATATGGAGGGCTGACTGCATATTGATTGAAAAAAAATCCACATACAAGTGAACCCGCACAGTCCAAAGCCATGTTGTTCAAGGGTCAGCTGTGTATGATTAGCATCTCATTTACATCACACATAACTTAGGGAGGTCGACCTTGTTATCCCCACTAAACAAGGAAACCGGGGCCCTGAGAGGTTGTTCTTCATCTAGTAACCCAAGTCCTTGGTTTCCTGTTCAGTATCTTTTTACTATGTTAACATTGTTAATGATAAACATCGTAATAAAAACCATCATAATACCTAAATTTCTCAAAGTTACAATGTACCCTTTACTGTGATAACCACTTTCTCTGGATCATCTATTAATATTCATGACAGTTCTGAGAGATAGGTGCTGTATGGACTTCATTTTGTAGGTGTTGAATCTGAAGGACAGTTTGAGTGCCTTGCCCAAGGCTGCAGGGATATAAAGGGGTACAGCCAGGGTTGGAACCCAGGCAGCCCGACGCCACAGTTGATGTTCTTAACCATTTTACTCATAACTGCACATAGTGCACAATGTCTTTAATAATGTTTTTGTAGTTTCATATAATCAAAAGTTGCCAAAAAGTTGTGACCATATGATCATATTACATCAGCTTATTTAAGGGGTTTCTGAAAATTGTATTAGTTCCTTAACGTTATGACATAAATATTAAAACCCTGGCTACAATATTTCTTAGACCAGTTCTCCCAACCACCACTTCCCCCCCAACCCCTAGGTTCTGCTGCCCGTGAGCAAGGATTGAAAAGTGTTCACTTCACCAGTCAGCTCTCAGTCACCTCCCCCCCTCCACCCCCACAGGGAGCGCGGATAGTTTATGGTGATGAATGGAGCCAGGGCACATTTTTCCATGTGTTTTGTTTAATTCCTCACATAACCTTGCTTTTTGGAAGAAGAAACTTTTTCTGATTGTTTATATTTATGTTTATTCCTTATGGTTCTGTCTTTTACACAGCAAGTGTTTATAACTACTTACTTAATTGTTTGAAGGTTAGCATTCTCTTTCAAATTCAATGCAAAGTTGGATAAATGTATACATTGACTTTTTTGTTTCTAATTAGTTGTTTTAGAGGTATGTTCACAACAATAACATACAGATTTATTCCTGAGCTTAAACAATAAGCATATTTTGAAAAGATATGATAAAATTTCTTGTAAGAATTTAAGGTTTTTTCCTATTGTCTGAATACTGAACATCAGTGTAGAGTACAGTGTAAAAGGATTGTTAAAAGTGCTCTTAGTGTTAGGTCTACATAGTTTTGCTTCTAGCCAGGAGGTGTTACAAAGTTACAAAGCAGTAGCTAGTAAAAATGTAAGCTTTAAGCTCAGATGCAACTTTGAAGAAAAATGAAAATAAAACTAGTTTGGTTATGTAAGACTATGGCATTGTACTGATGATTTTCTACGATGAAATCATAGCTTTGTAATAGAAATCAGAGGCCAGTGGATTATCATTTAAATTACAGTTTATAAAATAATTAGATTTTTTCATTTATATTTTATAAATATTTTAAACTGTACTTCATAAAAACTATTTTTATTCAAGTTGAAGAATAAATAACTTGTTTATAGTTGTTGATTCTTATTTTATCCATAGTTAACATGTCTCATTACCCCATCCACAAAACTCCCATACCTTTAGTAATATTAACAAAATGATAGTAACTTAGAAGATGCTCGATGTTCAGGGTCTGTCTCCACATGTATCATTTCATAAGCCTGGAAGAATCTGATGTCCGCACAGACATGTTTGGTCAGAAGATTCCTATAATGGTATATGAAAGATTGAGAAGAGCATGAGTAAAATGTGTGTGTGTGTGATTTTTACTATACTTAACTCTTACCCTAAATTAAATATAACATGTTAATATGGAAGAGAACAACTGAAAATAAGAGCAAGGTATTTATTATATGTCCAGGTCACCAGTTAAGTCAGAGTCTAATGTGCTGATAAAGATTTTAGCAAAATCATATAGTGAAGCAATCATCATTTAACAATTCAAAAACTACCAAGAATATTTGAATTCTTAATTTGCATCCTGGAAAATATGGAACACTTCATGCAAAGGAAAAAGAAATTAGAACACCGAAGTATCCTTTCATTCAGTTTATAAAAGTAATGGGCAACATTTTCTTGTTTCTAGAGCTTTTGAGGGAGAGAGATCCATGTAAGGAGTGTGAGAATTGGAAAAATATAAGATTCCTCCTGCTTTTAAGTCAGATTCAATCAGTAAACCAAATGTTTAGAAATGCATGTATTTTATAGTTAAAAGGTAAAGACAGATGGTGAAAAGGAGATGACAAAGCTAAGCAGGGAAGAAGGAGCAGTATGTTGGCAAAGGCTTGAGAGGACGAATGGAAAAGGTATGGTTTCTCAGCGAACTGAGACCGAGCACCCAGCTGCAGGCTGCCTGCTTGTAGACTGTGAAGCCAAAGTGATAACACCTAACATGTTCCTTGCAGGTTCCATTACTTTCAATTGAAGGTCAGATTTAACTATGTCTCATGAGCTTAGAGGGTAGGGGGTTAGGGTCCTTTGTCAAAAAACAATAAAAAGGAGGGTTTTTAAAAATCTTTTGTCTTCTTTACTATTTTGTCTTTCTTTCAAGCATTTCTCTCCTACTTTTGCAAGTTTGTGACTAAAATGAGATAAGTAGGATCAATCAGATATAAGATTCCTGTGATGATTCCTTTGGTTGAGACAAAGTGTGACAAGAGTTTACCACTTTAGTTTAATTAGATTAGGAAACATAAATATTAAAAAGCACCTTTAAAATGACTAATGATTCCCAGTTGTTTTGGCAATATAAAACCCTGCCAGTATTTGCTTTCAAGAGATCCATCTATAGATTCACATGTAACCTCTTTTGAAAAATGGAGGAAAAAAGATTTAGTTTTGTTTTCCCTTGTTCTTTAGACTTGCTTCCTGGTTATTTGTGAGCATTTTTGGTGTTCGGTAGTATTTTTACTTTAAATATGTGATGTCATAGCATTTGTGCTGTTCTATTATCTCTGTGTCTCAGCAGACATCACTGGTTGGTCACAAGCCCTCATTCCAGCTGAACCTAAACAGAACCTTGGAACCATCTTATCATAGCTCACCAGAAAGCCTTGTCTAGTTCAGTAAATGTTAGTCCTCGAGGTGGAACCTATTTGCCATTCCTGATTTGTATGGTCCTCTATTGCAGGGGTCCCCATCTCCTGGGCCTCGCACCATACCGGTCCGTGACCTGTTAGGAACTGGGCTGCACAGCAGGAGTTGAGTGGTGGGCGAGCAAGCAAGTGGGCTTCATCTGTATTTGCAGCCGCTCGCCAGCACTAGCATAACCGCCTCAGCTCCACCTCAGATCATCAGGCTCTAGATTTTCATAGGAGCACCAGTCCCTGGTGCCAACAGGGTTGGGGACTGCTGCTCTCCTGAGCCAAGAATGAAAATTGGGAATTATGATGTTTGGCTAGTTCATGTCTTCCCTCACTATCTACATAAAGATAAAATTATCAAACACTATATACATCATAGAGGTTCATTTAGGCACCACATATTTGCCTGCCTTCTTTGTATAAGGTACACTGCAAGTCCCTGTGGGACTTCAGAGACAAAGGTAATGAGGGTCTGTCTCTCTCCTGTAGAAACAAGGCTGAGATTAGACAGCTTTTGAAGGTTAGTGAAAACAAGTGAGTCATTATTTATATCTTTCTGGTGCTGTTGAGGATAGCTTGTAAGCATATCTATTTCTAGATAAATGGGGTTTGTCAGTGTAAGTCCCTCAATTCTTTCATTTTAATAATTTTTTTAATAAAAATCTTTTCGAAAGATTCTTTGATATTTGGACTTAGCAAGCCAGGTATGCCTTTGCAGGTAGGAGTATTATAAGTAATCAACTCTTCTTGTTGATTCACAATGAACACCATGAGCATCGGTTACAAAAATTTGCTTTTTTGTAACTGTTATTCAGTGATATATTAAGATTTTGTTAACTTGAATAGGACCTTTCGTTGCTATCCAAAACTAATAAGACATAAAACCACAGATCTAAGCGAGAGTTGGGGTGATTGTCAAGATGCTAGACTAGGTAAAAGTGGGGTTTGTCTCCTCTCAGGATTGCATTAAAATTACAACCAAATTATAAAACAATAAATGTAGAGAACCTCCTGAAGTCTAGGTAATCATAACACATACATCTGAGGATATAAAGAAAAAGCCACATCAAGACCAGTAGGAGGGGCAGAGCACAATGACTTGGCTCCACACTTACATGTGTTGGTTGATCACCAGGAGGGAAAGCACAGCTGCAGAGGCCCCTCTGAAGGAATGAGAGGTCCAAACCCCACAGAGAGGCTCCCCAGTCCAGAGTTCCAGTCCCAGGGAGAGGAGTTCTCACAAAGTCTGACTGTAAAACTCAGTGGGGATTCTGGCTGTATGAGTGAGACAGAAGGAAGTAGAAAACTCAGATCAGATGTCCTCCTTAAAAGACCTGTGCACAGACACCCTTATAGACACTCACCCTGTGCCCTCCTAGGACCCTACACCACCAAACCCACAAACTACCTACGGTAGGCCCATTCGCAGGCAGCCAGCTCCACCCTGTGCTTTTCTTAGGCCATGAATTTAACAGAAAACAACAGCCCTTAGCTCATGCTGCCCACTCACAGACCATGCATCCTAGGAGAGACTTCTAGTGGCGGGCTACACACCTTGCACCAAGATACGGTATTTCTTGAACAGATCTCAGATGTCTGCAGGCCCAAGGTGGGCAGAAGCTAGCCTTGCTGTGACCTGAGAATTTTACGGGAAGCCACAGAGCACTGACACAAGAACTAACACTCACTGGCTAGGAGAAATCTGCTCCATATACCCCAGTTACTCCCTGGGTCCCTGTACCACCCAAGTTGCTTATCACCCAAAGGCTCTTCCAGCTGCAGAGTCTTACAAACTGCTGGAAGGAAGCCTCAAGCCTTGAGGCGCACTGATCCTTTTACTAAGCTGCCTCAGGCTTGGTACTGGGGAGTAATAGGACCTTGGCTTGCAGCGTTGTCTCTCACACTTGCCTTCAGATCCAGCATAGGCAGCAGCCATCCACGATCACTTTGTAGCCCCTGCCAGGTAGCCTCATACAAAGGCAGTGACTACTAGAGGCCACAGAATCAACACAACCAGAGGCTGGCGTCAGACCCTACAACCTGAACACCACCTGATTAGTCCCATAAGCAGCAGACACAAAGGTGGTCTCAACAGGCACACGAGTCTGCTGGGGCAAATCCCACTTTGAGGGATGCGCTTCCACATAGCAACTCATACTCTGCGGGCATGGCCAATCCCTATAGCCAGTCAGCCTGAGAATCATTCTCACCCACTGAAGTGCTAATAGCAATCGGCTTAGCAACAACAGAACACACACAATCACACAAGGAACATGCCCAGAGCCCCTGGCACAAGTGATTAGGGAGATTATGCCACTGGGCCACACAGGACACCTACTACATAAGGCCATCTGGCCAAAGCTGGATGATGTAACAAGTCTTCCTAACACATAGAAATGAACACAGGCACCTAAAATGAGGAAACAAAGAAATGTGTCACAAATGAAATTACAGGAGGAACTCCAGGAAAAAAGAAAAAGAAAACTAAACAAAATGGAGGCAAGCAACTTATCAGAGACAGAGTGCAAACACTGATTGTAAGGATGCTTGATGAACTTAGGGGAAGAATAGATGAAGTCTCAGTGAGAACTTCAACAAATGATATAGAACCCATAAAAAAAAGAACCAGCCAGAAATGAAGAATACAATAACTGAAATAAAGAATACACTAGAAGGAATCAACAGGAAATTAGGTAAAGCAGAAAATCCAATTAACAAGTTGGAAAACAAGATAGCAGAAAGCATCCAATCGAAAGAGCAAAAAGAAAAAAATGAGGATAGTTTAAGAGACCTATGGGACAACATCACCTATACCAACATGTGCATCATAGAGATACCATAGGGAGAAGAGAGAGAGCAAGAGATTGAGAACCTATTGAAGAAACAATGACAGAAAACTCCTCTAACCTGGCAAAGGAATTAGACATACAAGTCCAGGAAGCACAAACAGTAGCAAACAAGAAGAACCCAAACAGACCCACACCAAGACACATCATCACTAAAATGTAAAAGGTTAAAGATAAAGAAAATCCTAACAGCAGTAAGAAAAAGGCAGCTTGTTATATATAAGGGTACCCTCATAAGAATGTCAGTTGACTTTTCAACAGAAACTTTGCAGAGCAGAAGAGACTGGTGAGAAATATTCAAAGTGATGAAAAACAAGAACCTACAACCAAGATTACTCTTCCCAGCCAGGCTATAAGTTAAAATGGAAGGTGAGATAAAGAGCTTCCCAGACAGGAAAAAGCTTAAGGATTTCATCATGAACAAGCTAGTATTTCAAGAAATGCTAAGGAGACTAATGTAAAAAGAAGAAGAGGGGAAAATGCATAAATACAAATAATAAAATGGCAATAACTGTTTACTTATCAATAATCACTTTAAATGTAAATGTATTAAATGCTCCAATCAAAAGACATGTTGAATGGATAAGTAAACAAGACCCATGGATTGACAGTGAGGTCAAGGAAAAAAATCAAAATATACCTTGAGACAAATGGAAATGAAAACAGAACTCAAAAAATACAACGAAAGCAGTGCTAAGAGGGAAATTCATAGCAATAGCAAGAGGCCTACCTTAAGAAACAAGAAAAAGCTCAAACCATCTAACTTTACACCTAAAGGAACAAGAAAAAGAATGTCAAACAAAGCCCAAAGTGAGTAGAAGGAAGAAAATAATAAAGATCAGGGTGGCAACAAACACAATAGAGTCTAGAAAAACATTACAGAAGGTCTTTGAAACCAGGAGCTGGTTCTTGAAAGGATAAACAAAATTGATAAACCTTTAACCAGACTCATCAAGGAAAAAAAAAGACCCAAATAAACAAAATCAGAAATGAAAGCGGAAAAGAAGCTACGGACTCCACAGAAAAACAAAAAATTATAAGAATGTACTATGAGCAATTATATGCCTACAGACTGGACAATCTAGAAGAAATGGATACATTCTTAGAAACTTACAGTCTTCCAAGAGTCAAGAAGAAAGAGCAAATGTGAACCAACCAATTACCACCAACGAAATTGATACAGTAATCAAAAAACTCCCCCAAAACAGAAGTCCTGTACCAGATGGCTTCACGTGTGAATTTTACCAGACATTCAAAGAATCAACACCTATTCTTCTAAAACTTCTTTAAAAAATTCAAGAGGAAGGAAGGCTCCCTAATTCTTTTCATGATTGGAATCATTACCTTGATTCCAAAACCATACAAAGACATTACAAAAAAAAAATAGAAGAAGAAAATTATAGGCTGATATCCCTGATGCACATAGATACAAAAATCCTGAACAAAATATTAGCAAACCAAATTTAGCAATACATTAAAAATATCGTATACCATGATCAAGTTGGATTTATTCTTAGGATGCAAGGTTGGTTCATTTTTTGCAAATCAATTAATGTGATACTGCACATTAACATAGATAAAAATCATGTGATCATATCAGTAAATGCAGAAAAGGCATTTTGACAAAAATCCGGCATTCATTTATGATGAAAACTCTCAGCAAAGTGGGAATAGAGAGAACATACCTCAACATAATAAAGGCCATATGTGATAAACATACAGCTAACATCATACTCAGTGGGGAAAGGATAAAAGCATTTTCCGTTAGATCAGGAACCAGACAAGGATGAGCTCTTTTACCACTTTTATTCAACATAGTGTTGGAACCCCTAGCCACAGTGATCACACAAGAAAAAGAAAAAAAAGGCAGCCAAGTTGGAAAGCGAGAAGTAAAACTGTCATTATTTGCAAATAACATGATACTATATGTAGAGAACCCCAAAGATTCCACCAAAAAACTGTTAGAACTGATAAATGAATTCAGTAAAGTAGCAGAATACAAAATTAATATTCAAAAGTCCGTTGCATTTTTATATATTGTGATGATTTATCAGAGAAAGTAAGAGAACAATCTCATCTACAGTTGCATCAAAAACAAAATACCTAGGAATAAATTTAACGAAAAACATAAAAGACCTGTATTCCGAAAATTATAAGTCACTGAAAAAAGAAATTGAAGAAGATACAAATAAATAGAAGCATATACCATTCTCATGGGTAGGAAGAAGCAACATCATTAAAATGGCCGTAGTACCCAAAGCAATCAAGAGATTCAATGCAATCCCTATCAAAATACCAATGACATTTTTCAAAGAACTAGAATAATCTAAAAATTTATATGGAACCATAAAAGATCCTAAATAGCCACAGCGATCTTGAGAAAGAACAAAGTAGGAGGTATCATATGACCTATATCAAACTATATTATAAGGCTATAGTAATTAAATCAGCACATAGATTAGTGGAACAGAATAGAGAGCCCAGAAATAAATCTACACCTACATGGTCATTTAATCTATGTCAAAGAAGGCAAGAATATACAGTGGGGGTAAAGACGGTCTTTTCAACAAATGGTTTTGGGAAAACTATGGATATATGCACGAAAACGAAACTGGACCACCTTCTTATACTGCATACAAGAATAAACTCAAAAGGATTAAAGACTTAAATATAAGACCCTAAATCATTAAACTTCAAGAAGAAGACATAGACAGTAAGCTCTTTAATATTTAGTAATATTTTTTCCCAATATATCACCAAAGGCAAGGAAAACAATTAAATAAACAGATAGTACTATGTCAAACTAAAAACCAAAGGAAACCACCAACAAAACTAAAAGAAAACCTATGGAATGGGAGAAGATATTCGCCTATAATACACCTGATAAGGAGTTAATATCCAATATTTATAAAGAAGTCATACAAGTCAACACCAGAAAAAACAGTCAAATTAAAAATGGACAGAAGATCCGAATAGATATTTCTCCAAAGATGACATACAGATGGCCAAAAGACACAAAAAGATATTCAACATCACTAATGACCAGAGAAATGCAAATAAAAACCAAAATGAGATATTACCTCATTCATACCTGTTAGAATGGCTGTCATCAATAAAATAAAAAACAATTATTGGCAAGGATATGAAGAAGAGGGAATCTTCGTACACTGTTGGTGGGATTGCAAAATGATATAGCCATTATGGAAAACAGTTTAGAGATTCCTCAAAAATTTAAAAATAGAACTACCTTTTGACCCAGCAATTGCATTTTTGGGTATTTATCCAAAGAAAACTAAAACACTAATTTCATAAAGATCTGTGCACTCCTTTTTCATGGCAGCACTATTCACAATAGCCAAGAATGGAAGCAACCTTAATGCCTATCAACAGATGATTGGATAAAGAAGTTAGGGTTTTGTTTTTTTTTAATACAATGGAATATTACTCAGCCATAAAAAAATGAAATTCTTCCATTTGTGATGACATGGTTGTACCTAGAGGTTATTATGCTGAGTGAAAAAAGTCAGAGAAAGATAAATACCATATGACTTCACTTATATGTGGAATCTAAGGAACAAAAGGAATAAGCCAAATGAACACAGACCCACAGATACAGAGGACAGTTTGGTAACTGCCAGAGAGGAGGGGAGTTGGAGGTTGAGTGAAAAGATGAAGAGATGGAAAAGTACAAATTAGTAGTTACAAAATAGTCACAAGGACATAGAGTACATCATAGGGAATATAGTCAATTGTATTGTAATGACTATGTGTAGAGCCAGATGGGTGCTAGTGTAATCAGGGGAATTACTTCACAAATGATATAAATGTCTAACCAATGCACTGTATACCTGAAACTAATATATAACAAAATTTTTAAAAAATCCTCACAGATCCAGGAAGCTCAGAGAATTCCCAACCAGAATAAGTACCCCTCCAGAAAAACCTAGCCATACATACTCCAAAATGTTACTTTCTAACTATAAAAGCTAAATATTACTCAGTAAACTTAGTAGATGAGCCCATCTTATTTTATTTGTTTATTTATTTTTATGATGACGGTTAATGACGGTTAATGAAATTCAGTACGTCTCAGGGGTACAATTTAACGCTAAGGCATATATATATATATATATATATATATATTGCCTTATGTGTTCACCTCTCATAGTTAGATTTCTTTCTTTCACCCCATGTTTGACCCCTTTTACTTGATCAACCCTCCCTCCTCCCTACTCCCTACCACCCTCTAGTCTGTTGACCATGTCCATGAGTCTCTGTTTGTTTCTCATTTATTTAGGTTTATATCACACATATAAGTGATAGCATGTGGTTTTCAACTTTTTGTCTGGCTTACTTTGCTTAGAATGATTATTTCAAGGTCCATTCATATTGTCACAAATGGAAATATTTCATCTCTTTTTATGGCTAATATTCCATTGTATATATGTACCGCAGCTTCTTTATCCAATTGTCTGGGGTAGGACACTCTGGTTGCTTCCATGTCCTGGCCACCGTGAAAAATGCTGCTATGAACATCGGTGTGCAAACATCTTTTCGGATATGGGTTTTCAAGTCTTTGGAGGTAAATGCCCAGTAGAGGGATTGCTAGATCATACAATAGATCAATTCTTAGCTTTTTGAGGAAACTCCATGCTGTTTTCCGTAGCGGCTGTACCAATTTGCAGTCCCACCAGCAGTGTATGAGGGGTCTTTTTTCTCTGTATCCTCTCCAACATTTGTTATTACTTGTCCTATTGATAACAACTATTCTAACAAGTGTGTAAGATGGTATCTCATTGTGGTTTCGATTTGCATTTCCCTCATAGCTAGCAATGTTGAGCATCCTTTCATATGTTTGTTGGCCATATGTATGTCTCCTTGGGAGAAGTGTCTGTTCAGGTCCTCTGTCCACTTTCTAATTGGATTTTGTTGTTATTGAGTGATACGGATTCTTTGTATATTTTGGATATGAGGCCCTTATTGGAGGTGTTGCTTGCAAATATTTTTCCTATTCGGATGGTCGTCTCTTAACCTTGTTTACTTTGCTGTGCAGAAGATTTTTAGTTTGATGTAGCCCCACTCATTTATTTTCATTTTTACTGCTTTTGAGGTCAAATTTATAAAATCCTCTATAAGTCCAGGGTCTATGAATTTAGTTTCTATGTTTTCTTCTATTCAGTTTATTGTTTCAGGTCTTTTATTCAGGTCCTTAATCCATTTTGAGCTAATTTTGGTGTGTAGTGATGGACAATAGTTTAGTTTCATTCTTTTGTAGGTGGCTTACCAGTTTTCTCAGGACCATTTATTGAAGAGGCTTTCCTAACTCCACTGTATATTTTTCATTTTTTGTTGAAAATTAGTTGCCTATATAAATATGAGTTTATTTCTGGACTCTTGATTCTGTTCCACTGGTCTGTGTGTCTATTTCTATGCCGTTTTGATTATTGTCATTTAATATAAATTGAAGTCTGGCAGAGTGATGCCTCCAGCGTTGTTCTTTTTTCCTCAGGATGATTTTGGTAATTTGGGGTCATTTGTGCTTACATGCAAAATTGATGATTTTTTGGTTCTATTTCTTTTAAAAATGCCGATGGGATTTTGACAGGGATTGCATTAAATTTGTATAATGCTTTAAGTAATAAGGTAATTTTAAACATGTTGATTCTTCCAATCCAAGAACACAGAATATCTTTCCATTTCTTTGTATCTTCTTTTTTTAAAATAGGTTCTTACAGTTTCCTTATATATAGTTCCTTCACATGTTTCATGAAATTTATTCCTAGGTATTTTATTCTTTTTGTTGCAATTGCAAAAGGAATCTTTTTTTCCACATCTTTTTCTGATTTTTCATTATTAGAGTATAGGAATGCTGTGTATTTTAGAACATTGATTTTTTTAATCCAGAAATTTTACTGTATTTGCTTATTGTTTCTAGTAGTGTTCTTGTGGAGTCTTTAGGATTTTCTAGGTGGAGAATCTTGTTATCCGCAAATAGCGACAGTTTGACTTCTCTCCTATTCGAATGCCTTTTATATCTTTCTCTTGCCTGATTGTACTCGCTAGGACCTCCAATGTTATATTGAATAACAGTGGTGATAGTGGACAGACTTGTCTCGTTCCTGATTTTAGAGGGAAGGTTTTTATTTTTTCACCATTAAGTATAATGTTGGCTGAGGGTTTGTTATATATGGCTTTTATTATGTTAAGTTACTTTCCTTCTATACCAATTTCATTAAGTGTTTTGATCATAAATGGATGCTGTATCTTGTCGAAGGCTTTTTCTGCATTTATTGATATGATCATATGATACTTATTTTTTAATTTGTTTATGTGGTGTATCACATTAATCAATTTTTGTATGTTAAACCAGCCCTGTTCCCCTGGGCTGAAGCCCACTTGATCATGGTATATAATCTCTTTAATAAGTTGCTGTATTTGGTTCACTGGTATCTTATTTAGGATTTTTGCATCTATGTTTATAAGAGATATTGGTCTGTAATTTTTTCGTGTGTGTTTTTGTGTTATCTTTACCAGGTTTTGGTATCAGGATGATATTGGCCTTATAAAATGAATTAGGAAGTGTTGCCTCCTCTTTGATTTTTGGAAGAGTTTGAGAAAATAGGAATTAAATCTTTGAATGTTTGGTAAAATTCATCAGTGAAGCCACCTGGTCCTGGACTTTTACTTTTTGGTAGGTTTTTGATGATTGTTTCAATTTCCATACTGCTGATCTGTCTATTTAGGTTTTTCAGTTCTTCTTGCTTTAGTCTCTGAAGGTTGTATCTAAGTACTTGTCCATTTCTTTTAGGTTATTAAGTTTGGTGTTATGTACTTTTTCATAGTATTTTTGTATGATACTTTGTATTTCTGAATTATCAGTTATAATTTCCCCCTCTTTCATCCCTGATTTTGTTTATTTATATCCTTTCTCTTTTTTCTTTAGTGAGTCTAGCCAGGGGTTTGTCAATTTTATTTACCTTCTCAAAGAACCAGCTCCACATTGCATTTCTATTTTCTATTTTCAATTTAATTCTACTCTAATTTAATTATTTCTTTCCTTCTACTGACTTTGGGCTTCCTCTGTTCTTTCTTTTCTAGTTTTTTAAGATGAAGCATTAGGTTGTTTATTTGGACTCATTCTCGTTTCTTGAGATAGGCCTATAATGATACGAACTTTCCTCTTATGATCACTTTTGCCGTGTCCCAAAAGTTTTGATATGTTGTACTATCATTATCATTTGTTTCTATGTATCTCTTGATCTCTCTTTTATTTCTCCTCCGAGCTAGTCATTCTTCAGTAGCATGTTTCATCTCCCTGTATTTGTTCTTCTCGCTTTCTTTTTACAGTTGATCCCCAGGTTCAAAGCATTATGATCAGAGAATAGGGTTGGTATGATTTCAATCCTTTTAAATTTGTCGAGGCTATCCCTGTGTCCCAGTATGTGGTCAGTTTTTGAAAATGTTCCATGTTGACTAGAAAAGAATGTATAAGTAGCTGTTTTGGTAGGAAAGGCTCTGAAAATGTCAGTTATGTCCAGTTGGTCTAACGTTTCATATAAGGATGTTATTTCCTTATTGATTTTCTGTTTTGAAAACACTACGATAGTGTTTTGGTCTGTTTATCCCTTTAGTTCTGTTAGTAATTGCTTTATATATTTCAGGGCTCCCTGATTGGGGGCATAGATATTAATAAATGTTATATCTTCTTGGTGTATGTATGAGTCCCTTTATTGTTATGAAGTGTCCCTCAGTATCTTTCTTTACCTTTTTTGATTTTAAAGTCTATTTTCTCCGATATTAGTACCACTACTCCTGCTTTTCTCTGAATGCCATTTGCTTGAAATATCATTTTCCACCCTTTCACTTTAAGTCTATATTTGTCTTTGGAACTGAGATGTGTCTCCTGGAGGCAGCATATGGTTGGGTTTTGTTTTCTGATCCAATCTGCAACTCTGTGCCTTGTTATTGGTGAGTTCTGTGCATTTACATTTAGGGTGATTATTGAAATATGAGGTTTTCCTATAGCCATTTTATCTTTGCTTTCTGGTAGTTCGGTGTTGCAATTGCTTCCTTCTCTTTGTTTTTTTTTTTTGTTGTTGTTGTTATTGTTTGGGTTTTGCGGATTTTTACTTTGGTCCTTCTTGTTTTACTTCTTTATATACTTCAGTTGTGAATCTTTGGCATATGGTTACTATCGCGAATATGTAGAGGATCATTATATATAGCAGTCCACTTTCTTCTGTGTGTGCCTTATTTCCCCTCACCTTTCGAATTTGGGTCTTTGAACCCTCTCTTTTTCTGTTATCTTTGTCTCAGTTTGTCCCTATGTATGCCGAATGTTCATTACTATCTGGCTATAGCAAACCTCTTCTTATTGTTTAAACATATAATGCCCTGTTCTTAGTAAGGGTTGCACTCCTCTGCTTCTATCTGCCTGCTAGTCACCTGACTTATAGTCGGTTTTTTTTTTTTTTTTTTGTCTTTTGTTTTAGTTGAGCTCACCCTTTTCAGTATTTCCTGTAATGCAGGCCTTATAGTAAAGAATTCTTGATTTTTGTATGTGTGGAAAGTGCTTTTTAGTCCCTGCTTCTTTCCTCCCCTTCGAGAATGCCCATTATTCTTGTTTCCTTTCCTGATGGTATCAGCTAGCTCTTGTATTTCTCTTTCATTCTTTCTCATTCTTCGGTTTCTCTGTTCTTTTTTCTGATTTATTTCTAGATTGCTCTCTTCGATATCACTGATCCTTTCCTCCATTTGGTCAACTCTATTTCCCAAGCTTGCTGTTTCATTTTTCATCTCTTTTAATATGTTCTTCATCTCCAGAAGTTCTATTTGGTTCTTTTGGAGGGTTTCAGTCTCCTTACTAAAAAAGTCATTCTGCTGATCTAGTTGATTTTTTAATTCCTGAAAATGTTATCATGAATTGTTTTAGATCTCATTGAGTTTTTTCAGAAGTACTATCAGGATTCTCTGTCATTTAAGTCACATATTTCTATGTTTGTAAACTTATTTTCTGGACATTTTTCTCTTTCTTTCTGAGATGTCTTGTTACCTTGGTTATTCATGGTGTTTAATGAATTATTTCTCTGCCTGGGCATTAATGGAAGTATATTCTGCCCCCCCCCCCCCCAAAAAAAAAAAAATTTACAAAGAGGGCATTTTTCTTTTGGTTCCCAGTAGGTGGCATCTAAGCTTTTGGATCTCTGCTCTATATAAAGTCTTAATAATGCCTTTTTTTCCCCTTATAGAGATTCAATTATGCTGGCTACCCTCAGTCTCAGTCCCTGTAAGTTAGCAACAGTTTCAGTAACATTTGTTCAGAATCCCCTGGAGCTCCACGGTGTTTGGTCTTGGAGGATATGGCGGAAGGAGCCTTCTGGGCTGGGGAATGGGGGCTTTGGCTCAGCCTTGCGTTTGGCAACTGCAACTTGTAATAATCAACTGTTGCTTCTCTGTCTTCTCTGCTTCTTTGCTTTCTGCCGTGCGTGGCAGTCACAGCTCTCTCAGGCAAGGTTGTTTAGGGAACCTGCCATACCTTCTCACCTCTAGCTGTGAGAGGCAGTTTCTTTGTTTCTCCAAGTCTACCACCCAACTTCCGGGGTTCTGACCTGTGGCAGCTCTTATGCGCCGATCCCACGCTCTGTCGTGCTAGTGTGCAATTTGGGTGTTTTTTGTCGAGTTTGGGATGTTCAACATATTGTTGTTTCAAGGGGAGAGATCTGGGGACATCTCTCACTTTGCCATGTTTCTGATGTCACCATTTTAAAGTGTATGTGTAAAAAGTCCATAAGTGTAGCTTGATCAACTATAGTATGGAGAGCATTTGCATGAAATTGTGTGCTGTCTTTGATGTGTTATAAAATTATGGTAGTAGGTTGACAGCAGTGAGACCTACACAGGATTTTCCTTCTGTTGTCTTAAATTATCTGATGTTATTAATTTGGAATTGAGTAGATGATTCTGTATATATACCTATCCTTGTGTCACAAAAAGAATTTGGTAAAGTTTCAAAGTCTCATACAATGAGAAACGCATAACTACTTTTCAGTACAACAGCTGAAGAAATTCCAAATTTAAGTTTTCTTGCACTAAAGCCAAAACACTTATTTTCAATTTGTTACTCATTCATAAGGCAATAGTGTACATTTCTGTGGGTTTTTTGAAGTGAAAAACAAAGCCTTTTCTTAATGCTATAGTTTAATAGGAAACACCTGACCCAGACTTGGACTTTTGAATGTTTCATAATATTCTCCCTGGTGTTTGCTTTCTGTCCTGTGAGTGAATACTTAGGCTAATAGCTGTTGTGGGGTAGCCAAATTTCATATTGTTGTGGGGTAGCCAAATTTCATATTGTTCTTCTTCTGATAGGCCTTAATGAGTAATGAGTGATAAATCACTTGGAAAATCAGAATATCCTGATGGCTTTTGTAGTGATACCACTAAGTATTCAGGATTTTTCATCCTACCCTAATGGATAATAGAATGTCATTAATTCAATTAAAAAAAAAAAAGGCGCATGTTTAAAAATTACACACCTTAAAAGTTTAAAATAATGTGTATGGTGAAATTTAATTAAGGTCTGTGTCTTAATAGTATTGTACCTATTTTAATCTCCTGTTTTAATAATTGTACTATGATTATATAAGATGTCACCATTAAGGGAAGCTGGGTGAAAGGTATATGGGAATATTTTTGCAACTTTTCTTTAAGTCTTAAATTATTTTGAAATCTTCTATATAAGCTCTTAGAAATATTTTCCAATCAACCTACATTAAGAAAACTTAAGAAAAACCATAGAAACTAAACTATAAGCCAGACCCCAGGCAGGTACTGAGGATAAGATGGTGAGCACCACAGGTTGCTCTTTTTCATGTCTAGAATCATGTAGCTCTGCCATGATCAACGGTGTCTCTTGTCATTTATTAGTTGACATTCCTTGGAAGAAAAACAAAAAAACACAGAAGCGAAATTAAGAACATTTCTTACTGCCAGTCTCATTACTTCAACTTCAAATTTCTCATTAACATGAGGTTTATACACACGTGCATGGATTCATCTGAAATTATTTGAAAAGAAAAAGAGAACAGGACATCGAATAGGGATGAATAAGCAAATATGGCCATGCGCTTTCTATCCTTACTTATTTTGGGGCACAGCTTCCACCATTTGATTTTTCATATTTGGGCTCATTTTCTTTCCTTCACTTATGTGCCCCCTAGTCATCTATTTGCCTTTACAGAAATAATCATTAGACCTCTTTGGCAATGGGCATACTTAGGTTGAGAAATTATGGTAATTAAAAAATTTCTGGTGTTCAGATTGGCCCTTAACATTCTCCATTACAAAGCCACATTGTTTAAACAACTTTTATAGACATCAGAATATTTTTTAATAACTTCATATTGTAGTTCCACTGGAAAGTAAGCTGTGTATGGTAGTGAGGAATCTTACAATGCTGCATATATATACTGTCCTGTCTATAAGACACATGGCTTTGGAGGGAAGACAAACAACTAGCTTCTGCTCCCCAAATTACTCTCTGTAGGACCTCAGGCAAGTTATTTAACATCTCTTAGCACCTATGTTTGTGGATAATAGTACACATTTTCCAAAATTAAATGAGAAATGTAATATCTTTAACATAGTGCTGAACTATGCTAGGTACTCAGCAAATGGTGACTAATTTAATAGCAATCACTTATACTGTTGATTACACTGTATTTCTATTCCATTTTCCAATCTAGTCCTGTTACTTGAAAGTTGTAAACAGTAGTATTTACAGTTCCAATGAGTAACCTTTCCTATCTTTCCAGGCAGTTTTTTTGTTGACCACACTCCTCCAATTCCTCCACATATGTAAGCACATGTGTAATTTAAAAATACTTAGCATAATTCATATGTACTACTTTTTACCAGTCAGATTCTTATTGTTATTGGGGTGGTGATTAATGAATTTAAAGTTACTCTCAAATGAATCATTTGTAAGTAACAATTATCTTTTTAGCTTGGTCTCAATATTATTTTTCCCAAGTTTCTGTATTCAGAGGATTTCTCATTTAAAAAAATTACAAACTCATATTATTTAAAACAAGTTGTTTTGGACATTGGCATAGTTTTTTTATTCACTTGTATATTTTAATAATATTCCAGTAAAAATTATGATCTGTATATAGAAGTAAAGTGTTTTACAAATACCAAACTATTAACTATTTGCTATTAAGACAACTGTAACCTATAGATCTAAGTCTAAGTGTTTTTATATTCTGTACCAAATTGTCTCATTCAAATTCCAGTTCTGCTATTAATTACCTGTATAAACTTTAGCAAGTTACTTAACTTCTCTGAGCCTCAACCTCCTTGTCTATAAGATAAGGAGAAAATGGCACCTCAGAGGATTGTGGTTAGGATTACATGAGTAAATGCATGTAAAGTGTTTAGTGCCTGGAATGTAGTAAGTGCTATATAAGTGTTTATTGCGATTATGGTTATAATCATTAATTGTCATGTTCTGTGTTTGCCACTGAAGTTTCTTGATTCTAAACCTTCTGGTTCTAGAGATTTTTTTGGTTTGTTTTAAGATAATTTTTATTATCCTTTTCAAATATGAAATGATTTCTTTTTATGTTCTTAGGGTAAATTATTCTGGCCAGGTGATAGTGGAAAGTTATGCTTATCTATGGAGATTCTATTTTTAAACTGTGTCTTCAGCCATCTGAGTCTATTTTGATTAAGTGTTGTTTTTCTCCTGGCAACCAATTTTTTTTCCTCCTAGATTACATCAGGCACCTCTGTGAAGCCTTCTCCATCACCTCCTGGGTACTTTCTGTTATAATCCTGTTCTACTCCCACTGTACCCCCATTAAATATTAGATGTAGGGACTGCTGTTTTTTCCCGTAACTCTATAGTGCCTGACACCCAGTAGGTACTCAGTAAATGAACTGCATAGCACCTTTGATTGTTTCATTTCCCCTTGTATGACATGTAATTCACATCTTGTTATGTGTTTTTTTTTATTATTGCTTATAAACTCAGCATTATTAATTATTAGTATTTTAAGTCTGTTTGGAGTAAACTTCTGCTCTTTGCAACCCATGAAGATATCAGTAGGTTAATTGAATATGTCCTTCAGTCATCATAAAAAGTCCAGTTTATATTTCACATTTCTTTTCTAAAAAGTCAGCAGGTAAGTTATGGTGTTAAAACTGGCATTAGCCTGATAAAATATACATTTTGTCACCTTAAATGTAAGAAGATATTGTGCCACTGTCTTGTTTCTTATACTGTCTCCAATACTTATAAGAGCTCTTGAGAAAATGTTTGCTACAAAAGCACAGATATAGTTACAAATATTATTAGCGCATTTACTAAAGAAATACCACATAGTCTTGCTTAGTGGCAAGACTTTTTTTAGAAAGCTGTTTTTAATAAAACTTTTAAAATTCTACTTCCATAACTAATGTTACGAATATTGGTTTGATGGCTGCTTTCTTAGCCCAGTGAATTTAATAAATATATTTTTCACGTGACCATTCTTATTAGTTAGGTGAAAGGAAATGTTAGAGTCTCACATCACAGTGTATTATATATCTAATTTGTTTGATAGTTGACATAGATAGGTAGACACTTGCTTAAGAAAAGTTGTTTCCTGATTTCAAAGTATATTACAAAGCTATAGTAATTAAAACAGTATGGTGTTGCTGTAAAAACAGATACGTAGATCAATGAGATAGAATAGAGATCCTCAAAGTAAACCCACACTTATATGGTCAATTAATTTATAACAAAGGAGCCAAGAATATACAATAATAAAAGGACAATCTAGTCAATAAATGGTATTGGGAAAACTAGACAACCACATGTAAAAGAATAAAACTTGACCACTGTTTTTACACCATACACAAAAATTAATTCAAAATGGATTAAAAGACTTGAAATAAGACTTAAAATTATAAATCTCCTAGGAGAAAACATAGGTGGTGAGCCTTTGCATAGGCCTTGGAGATGACTTTTTGAATCTGACACCAAAGCAAAAGCAGTAAAAGCAAAAATAAATGAGACTACATCAAACGAAAAATCTTCTGCACAGCAAAGGAAATCATCAACAAATGAAAAGAGAGCATACTGAATGGGAGAAAATATTTTCAAATCATATCTGTTAAAGGGCTAATATTCAGCATATATAACTCACATAACAATAGCAAAAAGATCCCAAACAATCCAATTTTAAAAATGGGCAGAAAATCTGAATAGACATTTTTCCAAAAAAAGACATACAGATGGCTAACAGGCACATGGAAAGATGCTCAACATCATTAATCATCAGGGAAATGTAAATCAAAACTACAATGAGATTTCGCCTCACACCTGTTAAAATGATTATTATTAAAAAGATAAGAAATAACAAGTATGTGGAGAAAAGGGAACTCTTGTGCATGGTTGGTGAGAATATAAATTAGTGTAGTCACCGTAGAAAATGATATGGAGGATCCTCAAAAAATTCAAAATAGAACTATTGTGTGTGACCCAGCAGTTCCACTTCTGGATATTTATGCAAAGGAAACAAACAAACAAAAAAACTACTCAAAAGGATATCTGTACCTCTGTGTTATTGCAGCATTATTTACAGTATCTAAAATATGGAAATATCCTAAGTGTTTATCAGTGGATCAATGGATAAAGAAATTTTGGTATATATACACAATGAAATATTATTCAGCCATTAAAAAGAACAAAATCTTGCCATTTGTGACACGTATAGACCTTAAGGGCATTATGCTAAGTGAAATAAGTCAGAGAAAGACAAATACTGTATGATCTTTCTTATATGTGAAATCTTCTTTTAAAAAAAAAAGTCAAACTCATAGAGAACAGATTGGTAATTGCCAGGAGCAGGGGATGCGGTGGGGCCAATGGGTTAAGGAGGTCAAAAGGTAAAAGAAAATCAATAAAACCAGTAAATCACACATAAAGAAAAAGTTGAAGTTGAAGTTGACAGAGTAAACAGGGCCCTATATGTCTTGATTTGTTAACATGACATCTTATCCATTTCTGTAGCAACCTTCTCAACCTTACAGGTATATTTTCAGAGTAGGACATTAGTACTAATTTTGCTGTTTTTCTTTCAGTTGTGGTATATTTGATCTTCCATAAAAATGTCATGCCACCATCAGTACATCATTACCCTATTGCAGTGCATACTGTTATGCTAGAGGTCCTATCCAGTGCAGTAAAGCAAGAAAAAGAAATAAAAGGCAATAATCTTAGTTAGAAAAGAAAAGCCATTAGAGCTGGTAAGTTAAGCAAGGTTGCAGAATACAAGATTAGTATACAAAAATTAATTGTATTTCTACATGTTAGCAACAAACAGAAACAAATTTAAAATAAAACAAGCAATACTATTTGTAGTGGTATCAACACATATGAAATACTTAGAGATAAAACTGACAATTGCAAAACCTCTGTACTGAAAATTATAAGACTCTGTTGAGAGAAAATAATAGAGGCTTAAGCAAATGGAGAATTATACCATGTTTATGGGTTAGAAAAACTCAATATTGTTAATACTTCCATTATCTCCAAAATGATCTATTGATTCAGTGCAATTCAGACGAAAATCTCAGCAGGCCGTTTTGTAGAAATTGATAAACCGATTCTAAAATTCATGTGGAATTACAAAGAACCTAAAATAGAGCAACTTTGAAAAAGAACAAAGCTGCGGAACTAATACTACCTGATCCCAAAATTTATTATAGAGCTATAATAGTCAAGAAAGTATCGAATTAGTATCAAGATAGACATGTAGATTAGAGTGGAATAGAGAATCCAGAAATGGACCCACACATATATGGACAACTGATGTTTGACAAAGGAAGGCAGTTCATTGGAAAAAGGATATAGTCTTTTCCAATTTTTGGAACAATTAAATATCTATATGTAAAAAATAAAAGAACTTTATACCTTGCATCATACCTAAAAATTAACTCCAAATGAATAATAGATCTAAATGTAAAACCTAATGACATAAAATTTCTAGAAGAAAACACAGGTGAAAAATTTTTGTGGCTTGAGGTAGGCAAAGATTTCTTGGATGTGTCACTAAAAGCAAGATCTGTAAAAGGATCATTAAAATTAAATACTTTTGTTTTTCAATAGACATTGTTAAAAGAATGAAAAGACAAGCCACAGATTAGGAAAAAAACATTTGCCAATGACTTTTACTAGAATATATAAAGAACTCTCAAAACTCTATAATTAAGAAAACAATAGCAATGTACAAAACATGTGAACAGACACTTCACCAAAGAAAATATACAGGTGGAAGAAAAGTACCTGAAAAAAAAAATCCTCAAATCATTTGTGATCAGAGAAATACAAATTAAAGGTACAGTAAAATACTACACACCTATTAGAAGGGTTAAAAATTTTAAAATATTGACAGTGCCAACTATTTCAAAGGATGTGGAGAAACTGGAACTGGTTAGATTGTAAAATGATATAACCACTTTGGAAAACAGTTTGGCAGTTTCTTAAAAAGTTAAACATATGTATGCCATGTGATCTAGCTATTCCATACCTAAGTATTTCCCCAAGAAGAATGAAGGCATGTTTATAATTGTTCATGGCAGTTTTATTTCTAAAAGCCAAAAAACTGGAAAAATCCCAAATATTCATCAGCAGGGGAGTACATAAATGATATATGTACACAATGGAATATTACTTACCAATTAGAAAGAAATAAACTATTGATAGCCACAGTAACTTGGATGAATCATGCAAAAATTCTCAAGGGAAAAAAAAATCCAGGTTTTAAAAAAAAATGAGTGTTCATTTATATAAAATTCTAGATACAGCAAACTAATCTAGAGTGACAAAGATGAGGTTTAGTGGATGACGAGGAAGAGCAGAAAAGAGGGATGACAAAGGAACAGAAAAACTTTTTGGAGTGATATGTTCACTACCTTAATTATGGCAATGATTTCATGTGTATGTTAAAAGTTAACAAGTTGCATACTTTAAATATGTGTAGTTAATTGGACATCACTTATACCTTAATAACTCTTAAAAAAAAAAAAAAAAAAGAGTACAGTCTCCACTGTTAGAAAGCCCAGCTGAAAGATAGTTAATAATAAGACCGAATTCTTAGGATTGTTGTAAGGACTGTAGGTTTTTAAGATATATTCAGAGATTAGACCAGGGTCTAACTCAGAGCATTCCTTGTTCAACATTTGGTGTGACTGTATCTTGTCTTCTACTTGATCATAAACTCTTGATAAGCAAGACACCATGTCTCTGCCATCAGTTTGCCTAGATTGAAACTCAGCATGGGTATTTATTTGTATAATCTTCAACTTCATGAACAGTGCAAAAAATGTTTTGACAGTTTTTAAATTGACAAGTAACAGAATTAACATCCTTCAAATGTACAACATGGATAAAGATTGAAAAAAAGAATTGAAGGATTTGGCAAATACTGCTCTGGATTAATTTGTGAATTATAGTATATATATGTTCAGAATTATATGGGGAATGTTTAAAATGTTATATTGTCTTAAAGATATATCTTTATTTTTACACAGATACACACACACAATATTCCTACTTCCTAAAAATTGTTTCCACAAGCACTCTGATGTAGCTATCACTCTTGTTTCTTTGACTTATTTTAGAATGCAGTTAAGTCCTTGGGAAAATCACTTATGTCATCAGTGAGGAATGCCACCAAAATAGCTTCTCACTTAAGTTCCCATCCCTAGAGCTAACCCACAGGAGGTTCCGATAAATTCAAATATTTAATAACTTGTATTTTTCTTTCTCCTTAAACACAGGCCCTCTGGTCCTGGAGGCAGGATCATGTGGTGGATTCTTGGCAGTCAGCAGTCTGTGGAGCTTTTGCAGGTGCAAAGGATTATATTATACTGGGAAAGACCAAAGAGGGAGAGAAAAATGTGAAAATATTAACTATGCAAAAACAACATTCTTTAGAAATTCCAGGTTGTTTAAATGAAGAGAGTTCCACCACTAGTTTGGGGTGGGGGGGAAGTGTTTTAGAAAAAAAAAATGCTAAAAAGGTGTCCACTTGAAAGACAACCAATTTGTTTTTGACAAATTTTTCTTTTTCTTTTTATCTGTATTGAAGCCTTCACTCAGGCCCTTGGATTATCTTAAAGATGATTTATAAAGTCTTCTGTGGGAAGAGACTTGCTGTGGGTGCTGGGCTAACTGTGCAGCTGTCTGCCTTGAGCAGTGCTTTGGGGGTTTAAGCGATTTCTACAGAAGGCAATGATTCACGGTTCGTGTGACATGTTTGACAGCACCATAGATTAACTAGTGTCAGGAGAACAGGCTGCTCCACAACTTACTGAAGGCTAAACTGCTCTGTTTAGAAAATGTGGAGATCTAAACACCTGGGCATTTTCTAGACATTAAACCAAGAGCAATGTGACAATGTGCAATATTGTGTTATCCATTACCAAGTCATATGAATTTTCCAGTGAAGTTTTAATGAGAATTCAGATGCTTTAAGGAATTTCATAAGTGATAGGTTTAACAGCCTAAGAAATACATTTTGTTGTTGCAAATAAAGGTAAATTAGAATTACAGTTGATATAAATCAAAGTGGAGATTTGCCAGAAAGTTATGAACTTCTAGTTTAGATGTGAAGCCAGTTAATTGATAGATATGTAGGTTTAGATGTCACCTTTATTAGAAAAGAATTATTTTCCAATGTGTTTCATGGTTGTTAGGTTGGGTGTTTTGTCGTAGTGATTAGGAAAACAGAAAACATACATTTCATAGGATTCTTTATTAATAGTTGACTCATTTGACTTATAGAATTGATAATCAAAAATAAGAATCTTGCCTCTAGACACGAAGCCAGTTCAAATTGATTATGACAGGTAATTGTTTCCACATGACACAGTTATTAGCTGTGTTGAATGAGTAGGTGGTCTTGATTTATTTTTTAGAGGTCAGGCATCTTTATACCCCAGTCTCTAAATGAAATGTGAATTTTTGTTGACTCCCTCCTGAGCCCTGGGGACAAAGTGAGCATTATGGAAATCTGTTCTTCCTGGATAAGGAAAGGCCACTTTTTAGAGTTAACGATGGCCATAAAACTTCCATGTGTTGAAATAAGTGTATTTTCTGTGGTCCCATTCCTTAAGTAGGTAATTCCAAGATTTGCTTACAAATGTATTGTTTCTGTTAAGGAAATCTGCATTCATTACAGTTCCTTTTTCTGGATAATGCTTTGTAATAGGCACTAAGCACTTGATTAGTTGGGGGTAAGGGCAAGAAAGAAACATTTACCAGACATCCACTGGAAGGTGGGATCCTGTGGGCCAGGCCTTTTCAGTAAGGTGGCTCACCTGAAGAGCGCAGAGTGCAGCACACAGCACCCTGCTCCAGCAGCAGGGAAGCCGGGATGTAAGCAGAGACTTTGCCCAGAGCTACACTACACGTGTAGTGCAGGCCAGCTGGTTGGACTTACAAAGTTGTCAAGTCTCGGTTCTGCCTCCAGCTAAGGAGTGAGACTTCAGGCCCTTCTTGGGCACCAGTTTCCCTACGTGTACATAGAAGCAACCCTCCCTGCCTTAAGGAATTATAGTACTTCGGGGACAGGTGAGGTAATGTAGGTATTAGTACTTGAAATTGATAAAATTGAACATATGTAAGGAATTATTACTATTACAATAAAACAACCAACACCCAGGAAATGAATAGTTTTATCATCACAATAATTCCAACTGTGTCAAAAGATTAATTTTAATAAAATTATTGTATACAATCATTTTCTCTTAATACTATCATCTTATTTTTTCAGCCAGAGTTCTGATAAGTGGAGTTTGTCCAAATTCTGCAAAACTCCATTGTCAGTAGTAGATCCACATATATTTAGCAAAAGATAAAATACATTTCTTGTTTATATCTCTTTTGTTTTGAAATTTTAGTTGGTATAAATGTTGATCCTGAGGAATTAATTTACTACTTTAAAACTTTTCTGAAAGATAAACATCATTTGAAAATATTCCAGATTGTGAAAAGGTGATATTCTGTAAGAGTTTGTTACAACATTGTGCACTACGATGGGGAAATGAGTAGTGACTTGCCACGCTGGGCAGCTCCTTTCGGACCTGATATGCTTACCTGCGGCCCTTCCGTACTCTTTAGCCTTACATGGCCATAAAGGCAGTAATGAAACTTGCTCTCAAATCAGAAATCAGATTTCTCATTCTTCCTTGCTATTCCAGTTTTAAAACAGGTTAAATCATTGTAGATGAACTACTCTCTTTGCCATCCTTGGCACTCTTCTGTGTTCATGCTTGTTTTTTATAAACTACTTGGCATAGATATCCAAAAATGGCCCTTGAGATTGGAGGTGTTGATGGCTTGTCATGCTCAGAAATTCCCTTGGCTTTTGGTCAGGGGTTAAACTAGGGGAAAAAAAGGACTTTGCCAACTTCTTCACTTCCAGTTAACTTCTAAACATAAAACCATAATTCAGTCTCAGTAATTATGACATTCGCTAATAGCGACAATTGCTATTCTAGCATTCTTTAATCAGTTTCTTGTAATTAATATACCTTTTTATTTACATTGTATGAAAGAGGAGAGTGACAGATGATTGATTGTTAGATAGATAGGTCCATCGATCGATCTTCCCTTGACGTGAAATTCTAGAGTAGGATGAAGGATTATCTGCGTACAAATGAGAAGGCCTAACAGAGATTTTAAAACACAAACACACATTTGTGGTCGTTGAAGCCCTACACATCCAGATCATGCCAAAGACGTACATGAAGATACTCTTCTTGCTCCCAGGCCGATCAGGGAAGGGAAGATGCTTGAGAGACAATGATTGACAACGCCGCCCACTGCTGCCCCCACTGCTTTTGCTTTTGCGTTCACATTAGCGGCTGCTGCCTGGAAGTGGCAGCTCCAAGCCTGTTGTAGGAAGGCGGCCCCTTTGGAGAGTGTAAAGAATCAGTATTTGTATCCTAAGGGCATGTATGAACTACGTCTAGTTTTCCCTGAATCTGGTCCTTGAAAGCAGTTAGCCTAGCAATCAATAAAAGCCTAACTACAGTGGAGCCTGTAGAAAATTGTCATGTGTGTTGTGAGCACTAAAGCTGCCTACAGTTGCTGTACCAAATAATTGTTTCCTGTCTAATATGTTAGCATGTTCCTTGTATTTATTACCAGCAGTTTACAGTTCCCTTAAGTAAAATATAGAAAGGAATGACATCTTAACTGAAAGTACAGGTCCCTGCCCCTCCCCGTCATGACCAGTTCTATTACATGATCTTCACAAGTCCTTCTTGCAGCCTCATAAAAAATATTGTGAGGTCTGTGAATTAAAGCAATCTTTGATATTTGAAGACAGTCAAATTGATTTATTAGAAACTTTCATAAAATACAGTTTCCATCATGGTAGTAAAATTAGGACCTATTTAAGCATGTGAGTTTTTGTCTTTAACGTTTCTTCGTATTACTTTGATGAAACAAATGTCTAAGAGAATGTTGGCAGGCGTCCACAGTAAAGGAATGGGGAACTTTTGCTAATGGCCAAAATAAGTTTGATTTGTAGTATCTAAATTTATTAGAAGGCAAATACTTTTCAACATAGGTGACTCATAAAAGCTTGAGTGGTCAGACAGATGTCCTTGCCAAGTTTAAAGTCTTTTTAGTTGATCTAGGACAGTTTGTGAACACTTTCAAATAGGAAAAATGGTGTATGCACCTCTGCGTTTTAACTATCAGACAAATTTTAATGTCTTATTATATATCAAAATCATTATGTAATAAAAGGGCACTACTTTTGGTGCTAAGATACACATGATTTTGAGGCCCTGCTCCATACTACCTGTTTGTCCCTGGGCAAGTTGTCTGTAAATGAGATAACATAATGCAATGAGACAACATAATCATTGCAAGTACCGAATACAGCTTCAGTGTTCCAGATACAAAGTAAGAACAGTTATTAGCTTTGATCTTCCCCCTCCTCCTCCCTTTGAGAGGACAAGTTGAAATCTTCAGTTTGTAAGAACTACAAACACTTGTCCAGGGCACCCAGTAAGCATTTTTGAGTACCTACTGTGTATGCCGAGCTAGAGAGATGAAGAAAAATCACATATTATCTCTGCCAATCCAGAAGAACTAATTACTTTGAGCACTAGTATGAGCCGGGCACTATTCTAGACACTTTGCACAGACTCATTTCCCTATGTCATATTGCTATCCATACCTTATAGATGAAAAACGGGCCGCTAGAAACCCCAGTGGCCAAGAGTTTGGGTTCTGGAGTCAGAGAGAAAACTTCAAGTCTCAGTGCTACTAAGTAAAACTTCCTGTTAGTTATCTAATATCTCTTAGCTTCAGTTTCCACACTGGTAGCATGGGGTAACAAAATACCTGTCTCATAAAGTTCTTTACCGAGAGAATAAGTAAGTTACCTAAGGCCAGCCACCTAGTAGAGCAAGGAGTTAAGGCTTGGTCCCTCTGACTCTGAAGAAGTGTTTTCTTTCAGGCCAGAACAGTAATGGAAAGAAAACTGAATATAAGATTTGCAGTTTGGAATGGTACAGCTCATTGCCTTTCTTTCCTTTAACTTTTTTCTTCCTTTTTTTTTTTTTTTTTTTTATGGATGTGAAGCCTTCCTGCACCCTTTTCTATAATTAAAAATATATTTACCCCTTTAGTGCAGAATATATGGTTTTAAAAAAATTAAAAGCAGGATTTTAGGACTGGGTCCACAAAATTTTTAAATACTTGGCAGTTTATAGCAAGTCTGAATTTCAGGCAACTTTTGAATCTGGAGGAAAATGTTTCACATATTCATAACACAAAAGTGGCTAAAAGAAAAGAGACTAATATTCATGTTAATTGATACTCTTTAGCCCTAAGGTGTGTCATTTGTGGGTAACCAAAAATGGAACAAAGAAGCATAAATGGTTACATACATCTTTCAAAAAAACAGTGTCATAATGTTCCCAAATGGAGGTTCAGTGCGATGATCTTATTTCAGCAACATATTTAGAAAGATATTTGACATAGATCAAATGACCTTGTCCACATGCCACAAAACTTGGAGGGAGAGTAGTACTATTTCTGGAGCATCCTTTGCATACATGTGTTCTCTTCAGCCCTCTTAAAAAACTTCGTAGTTCACCTTAGCTCACGAACGCTGAATCTTTAGAGAGCCCTTTTAGGTTTATTGTTTCTACTTCCTTAGGGGCTCTTGAAGCTTAAAATGTATCTTTTTACCATATTAAATTAAATATTGGCACCATATACAGTGCTTTCTATTAGAAAAAAAAAAAGTTTTCCAATTCCCCTTTCCATAGATATGGACCACTTTAAAATGTGTGTACTAAAAAAAAAAATCAGTTTGGCAGTCACAGCGTTCCCTGAAAGATAAGGTAGGAAGGAAGCCCTACTGAAGAATGACCATTAAATCAAGACTGACTCTCACAGGATGCAGAAGGGAACTTGGAAATGGTACTGTGACTGGCCTATTGTCAGAAGCCTAGAAATACAGAACACTTTACTCTTAATGTTTTTGACATGAGGAATCCAGAAGTGGTACACATTTCTGTTTGCCCTTATTGTATCAGAAGCAGAAACAATGGAAGCATTTTGGAGTCAGAGTAAGGAACGAACAGTAGCCCATAGAAGCGCAGGGACCCACTGAACATCATAGGGAGGGAGCAGCGAGCCTTTTACTGAGAGTAGATGCCTTCCCACAGACACATAACCATGTACACACACAGGTCTGTTTACTGCTTCACAAAAGAGAAAGGCATGTTGTGGGGCTTGTTTTTAACTTGAGTAGGTAAATACAGTTCAGTATCACTACAAAAGCAATGGAGCACGTGGGTAAAGATTTTGCATGTGTGCATCCTATTGAACCATTTAAGCGGCCATAATGATGAAGTGATTTTGGCAGAATTATGAGGAATTATAAAATAAAAATTATAAAATACCATGTAATACAGTAAACAGGAGCTTCCTTGTGTGTTGGGTATTTCTTATATGCACAGGTGGGTTTGCAGCTGCAGTCACCACGCCTCTGGATGTGGCAAAAACAAGAATCATGTTGGCAAAGGTAAGTGGCAAAATAATGTAATATAGACACAACAGATGCTTCTGTCTATCAGCACTTAGGCTTATATGTACATAAAATGAATAAAAGTGGAAAACACCTTCCCGTAATAGCAGCCTTATGCTGCCTGTTGATCCACGAATGAAACTGACATTGACAGAACAACATCCATAGTCATTGCTGAGACAAATGTCTATATAGCATTTTACCTTTTCACCATCATTTTAAACTACATTATGAAAGCAACCAGGGCTGGTAGTGCCTCTGCCTAGTAAGACTACATTGGCTCAGAGAGTTGGCATGCTTCACACCATGCAGCAAGTAAGCTAGAGTCTCAGAACTTAGGTCATGCTTGATTGTAACTAGGTGAATTAGGACAGTTATCAGAATTAAAAATTCTTTGTTTGAAAGAGAAAAATTATTTTTTAAAAAGCTGGACTGAGACTTCAGGGAATGCCATACATGTAACAGATTTGGACCAAAACAAAACAATAAAAAGTCATACCCTTGTGGAAAAGTGGAACAAATAGGGCAGAATTATAGTATGTAGGCTGACAAGGCCAAACCTAAGAATGTCAACCATGTTATAAATTGAACATAGTAAAAAGGTGAAGGGATTAACAAGTACAAATTGGTAGTTGCAGAATAGTCATGGGGATGTGAAGTATAGCACAGGGAATAAAGTCACTAGTATTGTAACAACTGTGGTGTCAGACGGGTACTAGACTTATCGAGTGATCATTTTATATATGTCTAATCACTGTCGTGCACCTGAAACTAATACCATATTGCATGTCAACTGTAATTGAAAAAAATTTTTTAAAGAAATTGAACATAGTATTATTTATTAAATGTGGTTATCATCTACGTAGGTAAGTTGCATAATAGTATCATTTATACTGATTATCCCTCATTATTCTCAGATCAGTTATCATTGTTTTCAGTCTCTTTCCTGTTCAATAGCTGTACATGAATTATTTGGGTGAGCTCTGCTCATAGTTTAGTAATGACGCATCTAGAAAAGCAGCGTTCCATGGGCATGGGCCAATCAGTGTTGCCTGTGGGCTTTGAATGTAAGGGCTTCTGGTTAGCGAGATCTAGGGGTCCTGATTTCCCAGAAACTCCCCAGTCTTTCTGGAACTGGGTCCTAGATGAGGCTGTTAGGGAGCCATGCCTCTGAGGATATCTGAGAGCCAGCTGTACATGAGGGAGTTTCATAAGATAATGTCTTTCTCTTTTGTCTTTCCACACAGGCTGGTTCCAGTACTGCTAGTGGGAATGTACTCTCTGCCCTGCATACGGTGTGGCGGACACAGGGGCTGTCAGGGTAAGGACACGGAGTCGTGCTCAGTTGTCTTTCACTCTCCACTGTCTCTTCCTCCTTAGCCTAACATCAGACAAATGCTTTTCCTTCCTTCTGCTTATGTCCTGGTTGGGGTCTCTTTATTTATATGGTACAAAACATTATATTTGATCTATTTGGTTTTGTGAGATGGTATTGTGCAGTCAAGATGATGCAAATATGCCAGGCAGCCTTGTCCATCTCGATGTTAAATGACATCCCACTAGCTTCTGTGCTGCAGCATTGACAAGATGGGCTTCCAGTTATGTAATGCAGGAGCACAGGGGAGCGCGGGGAACGTTGTCAGAAGAAAGGCTTTGTGGTTTGGGGTACTTTTAACTATTAATAGCAACAAATTGCTTTCAACATACCATAGTGCATGACACCTTACTCGAAACCCAGTGTTCTATATTATCAGCTTAGTGCCTCAAACTTCTAGCATCATACCTTAGAAAGCTCTCTTCAAAATGTTATTTCAATATTGCTTTTACGACATAAACTTGGAAAACTGGCTGAATGTCGGGATCTGTGCAAGTGTGTAAAATTACAGTTTTCTCTTCGGAATCATCCACTGGGGATTTTCCTGAGAGCGCAAAGCAGCGGCCTCCGTGGGAGGGCGTCGGGGGTGAGCCTAGTCCCGGGGTTCGGCTGGTGGCCCCTCACGTCGGTGCTGTGTTCATCATTTAGTTTATAGTAGTTTCGTACACATTTGGCAGGTTTTTATTGGACCTAGTTGATAGGGATCGTGAAGCATGTTGGTCAGGCTCTAGGTAAGGTTTTTGCAGGAGAAAAGCCCCATCTTCTATTCAAAATTTCCAACTGGAAGTTTGAAAAGTAGGTAGTGTTGGATGGTTGTGTTGAGCGCGACAGCTCTGATGGAATGACTCTGGTTGCCTGAAGGGCTTAAGATGTTGATACAAGAACTGGGTGTAACAGAAAGGAATAATTGAGCCAGGGAAGGGCAGCGTGGTGGCTTCCATGCCATTGTCAGCCATTTATGGCTAATGTGTTGGGAAGAAGTAAAAATCTGGTTGCTCATAGCAGAGACACATTGGACACCAGTTCCACATCGAACAAAGAAATGGTATGAGAGGAAATGAGGGCTAAAGCAGCTTATTTAGTAACAAGTAAAAGATTCTTAGTGTTTCAGATAGTTTTGGGCCACACAGAATTGTTGCTTGCATACAGTAGCTTTTTTAGATCATAAAGTCAAATTGCTGAATTTTTCGCCCTTATTCATTTCAATACATTTCGTATTAGATCCTGTGGCAACTCTTGGTCAAACCTCTGCTCTTGACCTTAGCTCTGTGGATTTGAAGTCGACCTGCAGCCCACCTGCCTTTCTTGAAAAGGTGGTGACTATGTGAGTGATGTGTAGCATAATTGGCGAAACCATGGCCACTGAAAGTTTGTAGAGAAGGAATTTCATTGAGTAGATGATTGAAACTAAATCTTCCTTGTCCCAGTTGTGATGTGTACTTGATGTCGAGTAAGTAGGAAGTGCCAGAATTTTAGGCTGAGGACAGGTGCCAAGGGCCTATATCTGTCCCGTTAGCCCTGAAAAAGTAAGTTGGAGTTTTGTTTATCTTCTGGAAGCTTCTTAAGTCTTGGGCGCTCATACCTCGGGGATATTGCAGGTTCGGTTCCAGACCACTGCAATAAAGTGAGTATCACAATGAAAGGAGTTAAAATCTTTTTGCTGGAAGGGGGTCTTGCCTTCAACTTGCAAAAAAAAAAAAAAAAAAATGCAACATCTGTGAAGTGCAATAAAGCAGTAATTGCCTGTTAGTTAAACGAGGTGTGCCTATATGCAGTGTGGTCTTTAGCAGAGTATTCCAGGCAGCCAAGCTTGTCATTCAAAAAGTGACAGTTAGCTTGCTATTAATGTCGTAAAAGACAACAAATAATTGGACGAAAGAATTATAACTAAAAGCAAGCAAAACAGAAAACCCCTAGAAATGTATGCAGCTGTTCTGAGGGCTGAGCCTAGACGTCCTCATACCTGAGGTGTCTCATCTGCTTCCTGTCTGGTTTACACACACACACGCACGCACGCATGCACCTGCTCAGGTTGCCCAGCATATAGTCTCCACCTTGCAGTGAAATGGTGCTGACCTCTCAGGGTAAATCAGAGTGGTGACTTTGGTCTCTCCATGTTGGTTCACACAGGGGAATACCATGTTCTGGCACATATTTGGAATGTATGCTCTAGGGCAAACTGTTTTCTTCAAAATAAAAATACCACATGTTCATTCAGTCCAGTAGCCAGAAAGCAGATGGGAAACCTGCTTATCCTGCATTGCCCCTTCCTACTTTTCTTCTGTTAATCAACTGGCTTTTTTTTCTTGACTGTGCCCTTTATGAAATAACGTACTACTGCCATGTGCACCTTCCTTGTGCCCAGCTCTATGTTAAATGCTTTACATTTGTTATCTCATTCAGTCTATGGTCACTAGAACACAACAGCCCTGCTCTACTCAAGCCTTTGTCTTCGAGTTTGGTTGGGGCGCTCACTGTACAAATTGCTCTACTTTAAGGCTATAATTATGTTAATAGATTCAACTGTCATCTAATGAAACCATAAACTGCTTCCATCTGCCCCTAGCCAGGAGCAGCTGAGCTCATTAACAGAAGCTGAACCAAGACGCTAGCTTTTTGAACTGAGATAGTAAAGGAGTAAGGGAGGGAGGATTTCGTGGCAAATGTGGTCTTGCACAGCTCAGCCTCTGCTGGCTTCCTTTCCAGCACTCTTCCCTTTGTAGGGAAGGGACAGGGAGATGAATCTGTCTTTTAGGAAGGAGACAGTGGACTCAGAGTGGTAATAATTTATGAGTTTCTGTCCTCACCAAGCACTTCATGCAAAAACAATTTGCATGATGCAGAGCCGAACAACTTTTTTCCTTACAGATGTATTTTGGTTTTCTATAGAATTTTCATGGTTATTTCTAGACAAGAAAAAGAAGTTCTTATTTTATCTGAAGGATTTTACTTAATGATTTTAATTTTTAGCTAGCTAATTAAAATAAGGACCCCCTAAAACTACTCTACAATCCATTTTTCTCAGAAGTGCTGAGAAAAAGTGCATACAAAGGGGAGGCGAGTTGACCTCTCCCCACAGTCGTGCAGAAAGGAAGCGGCCAGAGCGGCTGTGAACCAGGCTCAGGGCTTTTCTTCCTGTCCAGTTTCTTGGTGAGCCACCATTTAGCTTATCATGGAGGTTCTTCCCATATCTTAAAAGATACAAAACCACTGTTGGCATAACCTGACCATTTTCAGTTTTCTTTCCTAGACCTGATCTCCTCACTAGTTAATTTTCCCTTGTAAATCCACTCGTTCTGATTTTGTAATTTTGTCTTTCTGCTCACAAAAGTAATACATTTTGGGGGGGGGGGGGAAGTTCAGTTATTACAGAAATGCAGACAGGGAATATCTTCTTTAATCGTACCCTCTAGAGAAAGTGTAACACATACCCTTGCCACGTTTGTCAAACATACGATCATATTATACATACAGCTTTTGGGACTTGATTTTTTTTAGAATCTGCTGTTTATTTTCTGTTGGTACCTATGGCCGCAATCATTCTTAGCAGCTGCATAGTCTGTCCTGTGTGTGGATACTGTACCAGAATTCATGTAACCAGAGGGGGTTCTTTGTAGTTTTTTTGTTTTGTTTTAATCAACAGTACCATGATGAACTTCTTTGAACAAATATCTGTGCATAGCTATGGGAGGGTTTTTAAAGAATGAATCCCCAGTTTACATCCCTAGTAACATGTTCTTTTACTTTGTCTCCTCAATTATTCCAAAGTTGCAACTTTAACAGTGGCTGGTTTTCTGTAGTGCTTGGGGACAGAACCTGTGAAGAGATGCTGCTCCCTTCCCAGCCACAGCCCGTTCACCATTTTTGTCCTTCATCAGAGGGAAGGAAAACAAGGAATCCATGGAGATTCATCTCCCTGTCGTGGCACCATATTTGTGGGTATCTAAGGACAAAATCCGACCGAGCCACTGGGAGGAGCAGCGGTTGTCCAAAAATCTCCTCTGACATCCTGAGATCACTTTAGGTTTTCAGGGTGGGCTGGGCCGCCTTCCTTAGGATTCAGCCTTTTGACTCCTTTATACAAAAAAGTCAATTTCATCATCTCTAAAAGACAAAAAGGGTCTGGAAGTTTCAAACAGGACTGTCGCAGGTCAGTTACTATTTCTTGACTAATTACTTGACTTAATTGTGAGTGCTCACAAGTAAGCCGTTTGGTATGTAGCCACTTTAGCCAACAAACAGCTGGGTTCAGACTTCAACGTGTCTGCTTGAGAATGTGATTTGGTGCCATTCTAAAAGGAAAAAAGGTTTTTAAGTGCTTTGTGGGGTTTAATGAGCATGATGTGTTGAGTTGAGCAAGTTCTGGTGCTGGAATTTAACCTTTTTTTTACGCACAATTTTAAAAAATCTCTCCTTTCGCTTTCCCCCACCTAGATTATTTGCAGGTGTCTTTCCTCGAATGGCAGCAATCAGTCTGGGAGGTTTCATCTTTCTTGGTGCTTACGAGCAAACTCGCAGCTTGCTGTTAGAACTTGGCAAAGAGAGCCCATGAATCACAGATGGCCCCGCATCCACTTCTTTCAAGAAGGAAGACTGCTGTGAGAACCGTCTCCCTTCCGGGGAGCAGCTGTTCAGCCATCTGAACAACAAAACACAATGCTAAAATCCAATTCTGCTAAGATTACGACATGGAGAATGTGTCTTCCATGCTACAGGCTAGCTGGAATGATGTCGTTAGCCTATTTGCCAGAAAGTAAAAGAAATGATGTCTACAGAGGTACTTTGAATAAATAAATTTGGTAATGCTGAGTCCAGGCCCTTGAGAGCTTTCATTTGATCTATATCTGATCTTTTATTTCCTGCCACCTGACAGCAAGGTCGGCAGAAGGCAGAGATAGTTATAATTTTAAAAGAATGGCTAGACTGGCAAAAAGGAAGGAGACTTGAGGAAAAACTTGCATGTGTGGGTGGGTTTCTCCCCTGGGTTAATTAGTGTTGTGTAAGCTTACAATTTTGTTTAGAAAGAATGAGCTACAGGTGTCCAAAGAGAGTTCTTGCTGGGTTACCAGACTGTTCTTAATTACCCTCAGATTTAACCTATAAAAACACACAACTGTATTATTTTACAGAGAAGTGTCCAGCAGCCCATGTGGTGTGTGTGAAAGAAAACAGCTGCAACTCGAGTGACTAGGTGTGTCCTCTGAGGAAGCTGAGCCACACTCTCCTCTTCTTCAGAGCAGACCAAAAGGAAAGGCTGGGGCTGGCTCTGCAGACAGCGCTGTTTCTTGGTCCCTAATCAGTAAGCTCTGTTGCCCGGGGTTCTAAGCTCAACACTGGAAACAGAAGGGATGAAATGGGAAGGTCACCATTTTAGAGCTTGACTAATGAGCTCCAGGTGTTAGAAAAATTCAGAATCTCAAGAATCTGGTGGTGTCGTGCCTTCCCTGGAGCCATAGTATATGATTCTGCTTTGCCTAAAAATTTTTTTCCTTTTTGAGACAAAAAGGTAATTAAAGGCAGAATGACTGCATCTGTGAGGGGATCTCTGGAATTCAGTGGGACGAAACAATGGTGGTGAATGTATGTAGAATGACTTGAGCCACACGGTTAACATTTATAAATGAACCTTTATTAAAGACACTTCAATGCCATTTGTTAGACACTTCAATATTTTACATGTTTTTCAATGTACATTGTACCAAAATTTCTATAAATAAATAACTTTGTACATAAAAGTAATACTTCCTCTTTCACATTGCCTCTCAGAAGCAGCAAATTCACATATGTTGTGGAAGTAACAATCAGTTAACTGTTGAGAACAAAATTCTATATGTGCTTACCTTTTGGAACAGTGATGACATTAGACAGTAAAATTTAACATAGGTAACCATTTTGTCAATACCTACCTTCAGCTTTTTGGCTAAAGGACCTTGCTTTCTGAGCTTTTATGGACCTTTTTAGTTTCAATGCAATTTTTCCTGAAATATACATTGGCATTCACAAGATGGTTAGCTACAGGTCTCAAAAGTGCAAATATACCCAGGACCCAGGTCAAGGGCGAAATCTTACACAGTCCAAGCCTAGGTCCGTCTGTGCGAGGGAAGGACATGGACAGGCCTGCTCCGGATCCTCAGTAGAGATAAGCTAGCCCTGAAAAGTAAGGACTCCATCCTTTTTCTCCCCTAAGACCAATGTAATATTAGTTATATTGGCAGAACTAAAAATCACTATTGAAAAATCCACAGGTACCAACAGCAGCAGCCTCTATCTTATTAAAAAGCCTCAAATGACAATCGAATGATACTGACCATATTTGCTTTTATCATAGAAGGAAGAAAGGCAGTGCTTAATTGTTCAGACCAAATGCTTGTGGTGGATTAATAACCCCCATCATGCTTGTTAAAGAACTCAAACCTACGATAAAAAGTCACTGACTGCAGAAGTATATGACATGCGCACCTCTGGGCTCCACAGGGAGGCCTGCTGCATGGCACCCACACGTGAGCAATACTGACATGAAGTTACTTCCTATGCAAAGTCTGCCCGTAAAGCACCCCAGGGGTCCTCTCCTGCGGAGTGCAATACAAGCCCGAGGACTCCGTCCTTCCCTCCCACCAAAACTCCTGGGAACAATGTGGTTTTTAGCGTCTAAATTCCATCCATGCATTAAGGCACCAGAACTACCCCCCCTCTTCCAAAAACAGCAACCTGATATGAAAAATAATATTGTCAAAATTGTACATTTTTTCTTTCACCATGCACTAAAGATTAAAATATCCTCTGTAAAAGATATATAATATATATGAAATCTCTGAAAACTCTTATGTACAATGGTATCAAATACTTTTCTGCCTTTTGTACACAATAGCCTCTCGCATTTCTGTGCTTCAGCTGCAAGTCCTTTACACTACTGATACTCCACATGGAAGTTAAAACTGTACAAATCAGTGACGCTTGAACCCAAGCTTCCTCACAGCCTCTCCTACCTCTTTCCTGTAGAGAGCGACACAAGAGCTGAGGTAGACAAAGCCTAGATTTTCGGTGCAAACAGCAGTGGCACACTCCGCTTCCCGGGGAGCTGTCCTGTCAATGGTGTGGACTCAGGACTGGAGTCACATGCTTTGGGGAGGTGTCCATTAGAAAGAAGCAAGTGCTGGCCCTCGCTCGGGACGTCGGGGAAGCCCGATGTGGCTTGTGTGAGCTCGAGCTTGCCTGGAGTTAACGTAGAAGGCAGGAGGGCTATGGAGTCCGGCTCACACAACCTTGCTAACGTCCAAGAGGAGGCCCCTACAAGAAAGGAGAGGGCACGTCAGACCCTCTAGCCTGGCTGTTTACGTGCTCCCCCAGCTCCTGGTGACTCCTGGGAAGACAGTAAAAATTTACCTTTCCCATCTAGAGGTGCCACTGGCTTTTTCTTCAAGGACGTCGGCATTCTATCGTGGTTACTGGGGTAGAGGGACTCCCTGCAGTCAGTGCGAGGTGCATCAACCGTCCCACTGTTCAGATGATGGGGAGAATGTTCCCGGTCGCTCCGACTGGGTTCCTCGCTGCTCAGTCTACCTGGCTGTGTACTGTCTCTGGACACAGGCTGAGGACAGAAGGCTTGTTCCTTGGAGTAACTGTCCATCTCAGTGTTGCAGTCATTGCACACAACCGGGACACTGTGCTCTGCATACAACCGACACAGACAGACAAATTAGAACCATCGCCACTACAGTCTCCATCCGCACACAAACAGGCTACCTCACTCCACGCTGTGAAGGCACAGCCCCACTTTATCAACTCTGTAAAACCCCTTTCTCCCCCTAGTCCATTCACATAAAAAGGACTGGGCAAACACCAAGCCATTAATGAAGAACGGGCTCTTCCACGTTTAAAGATTTCAGATTAATTTCTTCATCAGACAATGTAGTCATACTACTTTGATCACACACCAGAAAAATTCCATTTGCAAGAAATACCGTGAAGTGTCAGAAGTCTTCTGAACAATTAGAAACACAGCCTCCAAAGAGCCCTGGTGGAAAGGCACTTTTGTTTGGGGCCTTGCCCTTTAAGTTGCTTATAAATCTGGACAGTTCATGCTCAGGCTCACCACATGAATTAAGAGACATCCTATTCTGGAACTAAAAGAGAGCCGGGCCACACACCGTTTCCTGTTTAGATACTGAATACCAAATTCTGAGATAGTCTTAGATGAATAATGTGTCTCCCCCTTTCATTAATGAGGTCAACCCCAATTTTGATTTCAAGAACAAAATTCCTGAAAAAAGCATCTCATACCCATCTTCTGTTGACCAGGCATCCCATCAGCTTTCTCCATCACTTTCCATGGCTCCTTATATCCAACACAGAGCTTGGGCTGCCTGCATGTAATGCCAAGAGCGTCTGCATCTGGAAAGAGGCTTGCATCTCTTGGACAAACACCTGCAATAGATTCCCACACTTAAAAATGCTGGGTTTAGCATTTCATAGTAACTCTTATGAGAATAGGCAAAGCTACTAGAACCGAGTCATTTTTAAAATGTTCTTTAGAGTGCTGGATCACAGGCCCAGCAAGGAACATTTTCTCCTACTATCTTCCCGGCAGGCAGACCTTGCAGCATTTAGCGCCATATTAATAAGTTCTTGTGAAGATAAACTTGCCCTAAGCAAGTGCTCAGTCTCTCCCACTGAAGTAGCTCACCCTTGTGAGAGCCTTCTAGTATGAGAGCAACTGAGACTCTAGAGACGCTAAGCCCAATGTAGTGACTTCCTGGGAGATGTTTTCTTAAAACCTTGCTGAATGTGCACAGGCTAGATCCAAAAAAAACCCAACAGAAAGCTTTGAACCAGCCCACCTTCTAGTTTGAATGTGCTCAAAGTAATGCCATACACCTGCCCTGGAGAGGGGCTGGAGGCCACTTTCAGCTCATGGGAACACAGTCGCATCAGACTTTGAGGCCTTACCATTGCTCTCAATGTGCCCATTGGCCTGATGGCCACCCTCAGTCCTGATCACACTTTCCTGTCGATCAGAAAGGGTCCCCTGAGAAGACAGGTAGCTTGGAACATCTGGTGGAACGATGGTTTCATCTGCAAAGAGACAGGATAGTCAAACAACAGATGTTCCAATCTTCTGTAGTGATGAGAAACACAGACACCTGTTCAGTTTCAGGCCCAGACACAGTCTCCCCGCCAATGGCAGCTTTCAAGGCCGTGCACTGTGGAGTCTTGCACTCGAGGCCCTCCCAGGGCCGCCTGGGCCTTACTTGACACCCAGGTGTACAAAGTGTGGCAATCAGATGTCTGAGTCCACAAAAGACAGAAAACAGTGATGGGAAAGGAGACAGAACTAACAGAAGCACAACACTCAGGTCATTGCAGCAACAATGCACCATGTGGCAACAAAGCACATGCCAAGGATGCCTGTGAATTACCAAAGAGATAGAAAATTGCAGAGTTCATAATGGACTAATATCTGAGAGTATTCCTATTTCATGTTAAATTCCTGGAGATTAAAATAGTGCAATGACACTAGAGCCTCAGCTGTCCAGAATGGCTCCATATTCCCAAAGGTTCTAGAGTTTTAAATATACTGAAGTTCTTGAAAAAGCCTCTGGACTGGGCCTCCTTCACAAACGTCACTGATTTTTTTCTCCCCTGAAAATAAACTCAGCCAGCAGCAGCTAACCTGTGTTGGTGACACTATATTCCTCACTCTTCTTCCTGGTTTGGTAGATAATGCACACCCAGACCAACGATGTCAGGACAATACTGCACACCACAGCGATGGTGAAGATGCCCACAGTGGTTCCATCCTTCCTGCAGCCAGGGGTGGGCAAGATGCTCAGCTGACTGTGAGCTCGCTCTGTGCCCAGGGCATTGGACATCTCACAGGTGTATTGGCCTGCGTCCTCTGCCACCACATTCTGAACAACCAGCAGCTGGTTGCCAGGGGTGAAGTGGTGCCGCTCAGTGAGGCTCAGAGGGTGGTCCCCCTTGAGCCAGGTGATTCGGGGTGGAGGGCTCCCAGTTGCTTTACATTGCAGAGCCACCGTTTCTCCCACGGACACGACACGGTCTTCCAAGGGCACTGCCAAGGACGGGGTTTCTGCAAGTCAGAGGAGATGTTATAGTTATTACGTGAGCCTCAACTGCTATAAATCTGCCTTGTTTTCTGGACAAAGGAAAATTAAACACATCAATGAAATGCCATATGACCTCTTTTATCAGAGTGGCAAGATTTTCAGAAGCCCTTCTAACACAATGAGTCATTGCCATGCTGGGAGGCGCTTCCACAAGGAGAATGAATTAACCTCTAGCCACAGAAACCTCCACTGCCCCCAACTGTCCAATGATGGGCCTGTGCCTCTATTCTTCACCAAGACCATGTCCATCCTGCCCCATTCAGAGGGCATTTCTTATCTAGAGTATTTTACACCTAAATCATTTTTTTTAAAAAAGAGATTGAACTACTTGTTCAAGAAAATTTTAGAAAGCTGCCTAATGTAGAAACAGTCCACCACATTCATCTTCCTCAAGCTCCACAGAAGAGCCTGAGAACCCTGCCTCTAGGTACCTATTATATTTAACAAAATCTCAATCTCAATCTCTTTCTCTCTCTCTCTCTTTCACACACACACACACACACACACACACACACACACACACACACACACAGGCACGCGCGCACACATATACTCAATGTAAAAATAATCGAACCTAAGACAGTCAGGGTGGCGTTAGCTGAAATGGAGCCGGCCGAGTTCTGGGCAGTACAGCTATAAACCCCCATATCATCTATTTTCACGTCGGTGATGAAAAACACATCGTCGTCTGGCATGACATGCATGCGTCGCTCACGAGCAGCAGGGAAATCTGTGCCTCCATCCTTCTGCCAGGCAATCTGGGGGTTAGGGTGGCCAGTGGCAGCACATTCAAGGCGGGCCATAGTGCCAGTCCGGATGGCAATGTCATGGGGCATTTTGGTGAATGATGGCAACACTGCAAAATATATACAATTAGGGTCGAGTTACGGAAAAGCTAAATGCAAAGGCCAGGAAAATCCTCTGGCAGGTAGATCTCTCACACTATGTCTGGGTATCAGTTTACCACCTCACTGCCCTTCAGCCAGTGCCTGCCTAGAGCCGCTACTGCCACCTGTGAATGAGCAACAGGTTTCCAAGGCCGCCCAGCTTCTCCCCGCCAGGAGCATTTCCATCAGTCTCTCGTGTACACCTGAGGCTGGCTACAACCCCCTCGAATGTAAGGCTTTTAATGAAACATTTCCTCTACTATTTCTCATATGGTAATCAGTCTCTACGGGGACACTGCGCATATGCTAGGGCCTGATGCTTGCCTGTCTTAAGTAACCAGCAAGAGGGAGCCTGGAAAACAAAAATATCTGCTCCATCGAGATGCAGTTATAGAGGGAAGGATGACACGTCCTCACCCGGGGAAAGCAATGGGACGACGGCTCTTCTCTCTTGAAGCATTTATCACAAATACTCCCTGACAGTGGCAAGCACTGGCCACACGTCAGACATCATGACAGCTCCTGTCAATGTCGCTTTGGTGGAGAATCTAACAGTTCACTGAGTTTTTGAGAAACATTGAGTACTCTCTCAAAAAAGCCAAGACAACCAGCCAGAGCATGGTAAAGAATGTTTTCTGTGGTCCGTAAGGGCTTAAAGAACATATTGGTTCCAGCACTTTTTACTGAGAGGTTTAATAATCAGGAAAATCTTGTTAGGTTATAGGACTGGGGTGGTTAACTACTCAAGCTATTTAACTCTCCCCTTCTACCTAAATTCACTACAACAAATTGCAGTCCTGAAGAAAGCACCCAGACAGGCTCTAAAGCTGTTTGCAGAGTAAAAATCCTCATCCAACACCCGCAGGGCCATTGCGCTGTCAGGCTAGCACTCACACCAGCCTTGCATTCCACAGCCTCCAAAGAGGCGGCCGCCTGGCTGTCCCCACTCCTGACTGACCTGGCCCCACCCAGGCTGGCCTCTGGCTCCAAGGCTGAGCCATCTACTCAGAGGGCAGCAGCTTGCTCAGGATCAGGGTATGCTTGGATCTAGATATCGGACACCTTGGCTTACAGAGAATAATAAATGCATAAAAACACAAGGCTTGCGCCCGCAATTTTCTTTAACATAATAACTGAATAAAAAAAACAAAGACTTCTCTGAAAATAACTCTTCAACGTTCAAAACTTCTTCTGGGTCCACCTAGGCAATAGTATGATACAGTAATGTCCCAATGAAGCTTGTATGTCTCTTGTCTCATTCATTTCTATAAGGATAACTGAGAAAATGATCACAAGTGTGGATTCATAGGAACCTAGCACCAGAATTAAAAAGAGAGCACCTCCTACCATTCACAGTGAGCCTGGCCTTGTGCGAGTAGGTGGAGCCGAAGTGGTTGGTGATGACACACTGGTAGCGGCCCTCATGTCCAAAAGTGACACGACGGAGGTGCAGAATGGTGGTATACTCCATCACCTCCCCATCCTGTGCTCGGACGTGGGCAAAGTTCTCCATGTCAGCATTGACCAGGACCTCATTGTCCTTCTTCCAGGCAAAGGTCATAGGGGAGCTGCTGCTGCTGGCTGCTGAGCACGTGAACCGGATGTCCTTGCCCACCACAGCCATAGTCGTCTCTGGCTGGGTGATAATCTGTGGCTTTGGTAAATCATCTGAGGAGAGAAGAGGCAACGGTAAGTCACCCAGGCTCTTAGGACACAGAGGGATCAGCTGCTTTTCCAGCTGACATAAAACTGAGTCAGACTCTGAGCAGGACCAGACCTTTCCGGGTACCTGTACATCCACCAAATACTGTAAAGGGACTCACACCATGGATGTCTGGCCTTATCCAATTATAAGTCCCTGGGCAGTGATTACCTCTAAGAGCACACATTCCTTTATTACAAACAAAGCCACCAGTACTCAATTATCAAAGAAAGCAGTTTCCATGATAAGACTAGAATCAGCTTTACTTATTTTAACACAATACACACTTAACAGAGAGCCAGGAACTAGCGGTCATGACTGCACAGATTTTATCCATGAAGTTTACTCCAAAAGAAGTGGGGTACAAAGCATTTCAGGAATGGCAGAATAAGGAAAAATATGTACCTCTATTAAAGCAATGAAAACACTAGCAAAAATCGTCATAAGCAACTTTTTCAGAATTCTGGAATATAATGGCAGGCTACAACAATCCATAGAGTGTTGATCAGGAAGAAAAGTAAGATTCGTGGCATTTTAACTTACCCTAAATCCCATCCCTCCCTCCCCAACTCTATGGCATCCTTGAAACGCAGCAGCCTAGCGATCAGGGAGGGGGCAGAATGGCTTTGGAGCTTCCCCCAAAGCCCCAGCCTCAGGGTTTGTATTTATTTGACCTGATGCAGTTTGCTCAGCAAGGGAGGCCCTATCCCCAGGACATTTGATGAAAACAATAGCAGCCACTGCTGAGGCAGTAATACCACTTGGGTCCAACAGAAGCTAGCTAAAAAACTAAAATGGAAAACCGGCTGATTAAAATGTCAAAAGTGGGCTTTGAAAAGGTCCGACATATACCTGAAGATCTAGAAGGCCACATGCATGCACAGGGCTATGTGCACACCCAGGAAAGACCTGAGAGGATCCTAATTTCTTACCTGCAACTGACCCTAATGGACAATCAGTGTAGACAAGTAGTAATGGCACACCCCTAACATAAAGATATTGGGCAAAGGATGGGAGATATTAGTTGAAGTGAATTAAGGACTCTGTCCAATCATTTGCTAACCACTAAGCTAACCAGGAAGAGACTTCAGTGGCTGCATAGAGCTGACTTTATAACATTTGTCCAGGAAAGTCACTGAATAAGCAGACCGTAATAAAAAGAGTAATGACAAACCCCGGGGAAGACAGAGGGAGACTCTGATTTTCAGAGCTCCCACATTATTTTATTTTAAGTGCTCAGCTGTCAACAACAAACTACAAAACATGTGAAGCAGGCAATAAACTGTCCCTGAGGAAGCCCAGATCTTGGGCTTCCTAAAGAAAGATTTTAAAGTGGCTTTATAAATATATTCAGAGGTGTTGTTTGCAAATATCTTATCCCATTCAGTTGGTTGCCTCTTGGTTCTGCTAATGGTTTCTTTTGCTGTGCAGAAGCTTTTTAATCTGATATAGTCTCATTTATTTATTTTTGCTTTTACTTGTCTTTGAGGTCAGATTCATAAAATCATAAGACTAAGGTCCATAAATTTAGAAACTATGTTTTCTTCTATGAGTTTTATTATTTCAGGTCTTATATTTAGGTGACATACGAATGGCTGACAGATATATGAAAAGATAATTTCACTAGCTATTACGGAAATGCAAATCAAAACCACAAAGAAATACTACCTCACACCTGTTAGAATGGCTACTGTCAACAAGACATGTGATAACAAGTGTTGGAGAGGCTGTGGAGAAAAAGGAGCCCTCATACACTGCTGGTAGGACTGTAAATTGGTACAGCCACTAAGGAAAACAGTACGGAGATTCCTCAAAAAATTAAGGATATAATTACCATATGACCCAGCAATCCCTCTTCTTGGTATTTACCCCCAAAATTTGGAAACATTTATCCATAAAGATATATGTACCCCTATGTTCACTGCAGCAGTATTCATAGTGGTCAAGACATGCAAACAACTGAAATGTCCTTCGATAGATGATTAAATAAAGAAGGTGTGGTACATATATACAGTAGAATATCACTCAGTCATAAGAAAAGATGAAACACTGCCATTGGCAACAATATGGACGAATCTTGAGAACATCATACTAAGTGAAATAAGTCAGATGGAAAAAGTTGAGAACCAAATGATTTCACTCATGTAGGATATAAAACTGAAAGCAACAAACAAACAAGACAAACAAACAAAAACTCACTGGCACAGACAATAGTTTAGTGGTTATCAGAAGGAAAGGGGGGTGTAGAAAAGGGTAAAGGGGGTCAAATATATGGCAACAGAAGGAGATATGACTTTGGGTGGTGAACACGCAATGCGATATACAGATGTATTATATAACTGTACAATTAAAACCTATTTTATTATTTTATTAACCAATGTCACTCCAATAAATTTAATAAAAATTTTTATAAAAGAAATACTAAAGAGAATCCCTCAGGCTGAAACGAAAGGCTGGACACAGAGGAACACTCAAAATACATAAAATTTAGAATGAAAGAAGGGATATTATAGCAATAAACAGGAATAATTACTATGAAAAACTGTATACCCATAAATTAGATAACCTGTCTAAAATTCTGAGAAAGAATAAACTACCAAAACTGATCAAGGATAGAAAATTTGCAAAGATGTAACAAGAGACTGACTTAATAATTTTAAAACTTCCCATAAAGAAAAGCCAAGACCCAAATGGCTACTACTGGCGAACTCTACCAAATATTTAAAAAAAAATTATCACTCTTTTATGAACTCTTCCAAAAACACAGATGAGGAGGAAACACTTCCTAACTCCATCCTATGAGGCAGGTATTAACTATTAACAAAAGAGACAAAAATAAAATAAAACAAAACACACATACACACACACAGAAAAAAAGAAAAAGAAAACTACAGATCTTTATATGTGTAGATTCAAAAATCTTCAACAAACATACTAGCAAATCAAACCCTACAATATATAAAAAGAATTATATAGCATGAGCACATTGGATTTATCTCAGGAATACAAAGTTGGTTCAACATCCAAAACTCAATGTATTATACCATATCAATAAAATATAGGGAAAAAACCCCACCTGATCACATCAACAGATGTACGAAAAGCATTTGACAAACTCTGACACCTTTTCATGAAAAAAACACTCAACAAATTAAGATACAGAAGGGAAATTCTGCAACTTGATGAAGGTCATCTATGAAAAAACCCATGCTAATATCATACTTAATGGTGAACGACTAAATGTGTCTTCCCTCTGAGATCAGGAAAAAGACAAGGATTTCTGTCCTCTTCATTTCTACTCAATGCTGTTGGAGGTTCTAGCTCGAGCAATTAGAAAATAAACAAACAAACAAACAAACAAACAAACAAATAAATAAATAAATGGCACTCACCTAAAAGAATAAAAAATATGTGCACTGAAAGCATCAAACCACCACTGAAAGAAATCATGAAAGAGATTAAAAAAAAAAAAAAAAAGACGACGACAACGAAGAAGGAAATAAAAAGGAAAGACATCACATGTTCATGGATGGATTGGGAAGAGTTAGTATTAAGATAGCAATACTCAAATTAATCTAGAGGTTCAATGCAATCCCTATTTCAAAATCCCAATTGTTTTAATCACAGAGATTGACAAACTAATCCAAAATTTTATAGGGAAATGCAATGAAACCACGATAGTCAAAACAATCTTCGAAAAGATTAAAATTGGAGGACTACATAAGAACTAAAATCATACAACTCTTAGAAGAAAACATAGGTATAAATCTTTGTGACCTGGTCTCAGGCAATAGTTTCTTAGATATGACATCTAAAGTACAAATGACAAAAGAAAAAAAATAGAGAAATTGGACTTCTTCAAAATTTAAAACTTCTGTGCTTTGACCATCAAAAAAATGAAAAAATAATGCACCGGGAGAAAATATTGGCAAATCACATTATCTTAATGAGGGTCTAGGATCTCTAATATATAAAGAACTCTTAGAACTCAAGAAAAGACAGATGACCCAATTAAAACATGGGCAAAGAATATGAACAGCCATTGTTCCAAAGCAGAAACACATACGTCCAATAAACATGTGACAACATGGTCAACATTAGTCATTAGGAAAAGGCAAATCAAAACCGAAATGAGACTCTCACTTCACATTGACCAGCACAGATAAAATAAAAAAGACAGGAACAAATGCTGACAAGGCTGCAGAGAAACTGAAACCCTCACACACTGCTGGTGGGAATGTAAAATGAAACAGCCACTTCAGAAAACAGTCTGGCAGTTCCTCAAAAAGTTAAACATGTAGTTTCTATATGACGCAGCAATTCCATTTCTAGGTATTTCCCCAAGAGAATGCACACAAAAACCTGAACACGACATTCATAGCAGCATTATTTATAATAACCCAAAACTAGAAATAACCTCAATGTCCATCACCTGATGAATGAATAAGTAAAATGCATATGCATACACTGATTATTCAGCTACCAAGAAAAAAAAAAGAATGAAGTACTGATACCTGTTAAAAAAATTATGCTAACTAGAAAAAGCCAATCACAAAAGACTACATATTGTAGGATTCCACTTATATAAAACATTCAGAATATGTAAATCATAGAGACATAATGTAGAATAGTGGCTGCAGGGCCTGGGGACAGTGAAGAAGAGAGTGACTGCTAATAGGTATTGGGTTTCTTTCAGAAGTGATAAAAATCTTTCAAAATTAGAACTGAGGGTTACGCAACTTTTCAATATTGTAAAAACCATCAAACTGTACACTTTAAAGGGGTGAATTTTATGGGATATAAATTATATTTCTTTTTAAAAACAGCTTTATTGAAATACGATTCAGCTATTTAAAGTACACAATTCTATGGCTTTTAGTATATTCACAAATATATGCAACCATCATCACAGTCAATTTTTTAAACACTTTTCATCACCTTAAAAACAAACTCCATACCTTTCAGCTACTATCCCTTCTCCCTCCATCACTCTCCAGCCCTAAGCAAGTGCTAATCCACTTTACACTTGTATAGGTTTCCCTATTCTGGACATTTCCTATGACTGGAATCCTACAATATGTGGTCTGTTATGACTGATTTCTTTCACTTAGCATAAGGCTCCAAGGTTCCTCTGTGTTGTATAATTGACTCTTTATTTGTAGCCTAATGATACACCATTGTATGGTTATACCACATTTCAGTTATCCATTTATCACTTGGTGGCATTTGGGTTATTTCCGCTTTTTGGCTATTATGAGTAACTGCAATAAACATGCACGTACACATTTTTATGTGGACATATATTTTCAATTCTCTTCAGTATGTACCTAAGAGTACAATTGCTAGGTCATATTGTAACTCTATATCTGGCTGTTTGAGAGACTAATAGACTGTTCTCCAAAGCAGCTACACCATTTTACTTTCCCATCAGCTCTGCAGGAGGGTTCAGATTTTTTCCCAACCTCACCAACACTATTTACCTAAATTTTGATTCTAGCTATTCCTCCAATGTGTGGGAAGTGATTATATTTCAATTTTATAAAATATGAATACAGCATCCCGCCGAGCCTGGACCTTTGATTTCCTGCCCAGTAGATTTATGATCCCCATTAACACTAGATTGTTTTGGTGGGAGCCTGAGTTAACAAGCAGAGGCAGAGGTGAGAGATGTGGGATAAACAATTGCTGTAATCCAAAAGATACCAGGGCCACAGCTGGAGGCTACATGTGGCATGTCAAAAGTCCTACCTTGGCACATCCAAAGGGAAAGACTATGCCCTACGGCAGGAAAGAGGGAACAAAGAGGGCTCTGTATTAGTGGTCAATGACCAAGTACCTGATGAATGATGGACTGCACAGCCATTTCATCCTAGTGAATGGGAGCACACGCTTACATTCTACATGGACGTTCCCAGGAGACTATCAGGAAGAAAAGCTGCTATCACACTGATAAGAGTTTTTAAGTATCAGGAGAAAGGTGGGCAAGCCTTCTCTCGGAAGGTGGTGCTGGTGGTGGGTGGATGGGAGGAAGGAGGGCACTTGTATCTTGACTTCTGCAGGCACACTGGCTATTGCTATACCCAAAAAGGACAGGGAAGTGGACCACAAGGGTGCGAAGCTAGAGGAGCTACTACTATTAGGATCGTCACAACAGGGGCCACAGAGCTCAGGGAAGACTGGGGAGGACGGACAGAGGCGGAAGGGACTCACACCTGCCCAGCAGTTCCATCCAGTCCTGGGAATCCCACCCTCGCTCTGGGAATGACTCAAAATCCATCACGTTCTTTAACCACATAAGACTGTGAGGTTGCATTTTTCCTATCTGCACCAGTGCGCTAAACCCCAACCACCCCTGGTCAAAAGATGGCAAGAGCTATGTTACAACAACCAGAAGGAAAAAAGAATTTCAAGCTACGAGTACAGATTTCAGTGGTTTGGAGAAACAGCAAGTGTGTAAGTCAACATTAAGGAATTATTTTTACTAGCAACTGTTCTCCTGAGACTTGTTCTTCCTGTATTTAACTTCTCATTCTTGGGGTTGGAAAGAAACACACATTAAAAGCTCAACCTCATACACTGAGGAAAGTCACAGCTAAACCCGGGCACCAGAGCCCTCTTGAAACAACACAACTATCTTCCTGTAACTGGTTATTCTGATCTATAATTGAGCCAACTCATGTTCCCTTCTCATTAAATGCATGTAGTCCAAGAACCACATAATGAGGCAACTGTACAGTAAATACTATGTGTGGTTCCAGTGGGAAATAAATTGCATCCAGCAGCTGATTGGTGACCATGAACTGGGGTTTAACTCTGATCATAGGAATCGCTCCCATAATGAAGAGCTCCTCCTTGCTTTTCATGGGGGAAAAAAAAAATGAGAAAGATAATCTTACCACACACGAAACTCTCTGACGGCACAGAGAAAATGCTCTGGCCCTTCAGTGATTCTGGGTGGGCACAGGTGGCCGTCACGAAGGCCTGCAGCATCCTGCCCAGTAACCATGGGGGCAGCCACTTCAGCTGGCAGTCGCACAGGAAGCTATCACTGCTGATACGGCTGAAAGAAAAATACAAGGGACATTTGAGGTGTGGCTGGAAAAAAAGGAATATTCTCTCAGGATACAGCACGATCGATCACCTCTGATCAGCCTCTGTCATTCACAGCAGCAAATTGGAATGGCAATGATTTTTCTCACGGTTCCTCTCCAATGACCCAGAGCAGTACATGTAACCTACTTGGAGATTTTGATAAAATGCATCTCTGGCTCAGTACATCAGGGGTGGAATTCAAAATTCTGCATTTCTAGTAAGTTCCCTGGTGATGCTGACTGGACCATACTCTGAGTAGCAACAACCTGGAGTTCACACACGGTCTAAGATGGACACTGCTCTTACATGACCCTTGAGAGTCTGGCTAACCACTCCTGGCCTTTGACCACCAAATAGAGAGGAGTAGCACTGCCCCCTCTCTGCTTGTTTCCACTCTCCTGATAAGCTACTGGGAGCTTCCAAATTCGGTCTGGACTTTGATCTAAAATCTGAAACAAGTTCTGAGAAGGGCTCTATTTCTACGTGACTTATTTTTATTATTTGGAAAAGCTGCATGTTTTCTCCCAAGTGTAAGCCTGGCCAATGCGCTTCCCTCTTGTCTGTATATTTATCTCTACACCAGCACTACTCAGGAGGCCAGAAGATTTCAGCTTTGCTCCTTAAATAGTGCTTGTTAGTTAATTGCCACTGCCCGGGGAGCATGAGAATGCACAACTTTAGTTTTGTGAGGTTCCAACCAAAACAGAGAATATTTTCTTTTTCATTTCTCAGCAACTGAGGATCAGCTCTTTAAACAGAATTGAAATCACCATCTCAGTGGACATTCCTTCCTGAGGAGTCACTCGAAGATAAGTCAACCAAAGAGTCTAACTGCCCTGTTCCTGAAAGACCTCAAGGCCATGAGCTAAAGAATGGAGGCCAGCCCACAGCAAGGATGAAGACCGAGAAAGGAAACACATGGGCTTCCCTGTAACAAGCTGTCTCCAGTACACCGTGACAGAAAGGGAATGCAAGTGTGTCAAAAATCCCAAAATGTCGCATGGGCCAATAGCATGGCAACAGCCTCCTCCTTCACCCACCATTTTCCTCAGTCAAGCACAGTGACCAAGTGGACCATTTTTCTTTTTTCTCCTATTTCAGTCAGGTCTTCTAAGAGAGAAATTATCAAACTAGTAAACAGCAAAGAGGAGTGAAACTGAAGCCCAAGAATCCAGGGATGACTAAAGTCAGTAAAATCTACTCTTCCCTCCTATTCCTCATTGTTCCCAGATTAGTTAGGCATTTTAAACTTAAAATTACTTTGGTAAGTACTTTTTCAAACTGAAATAAGCGATCTCAAAGCTTTTATACCTGGGATGCTTGCCCATGTTAGACCTAAAATCAGCACTAGATTTTCTATTTTTATTTGATGGGCAGGTAGCTCTGTGCTTAGAGATACCTGGAGGGCCATGCTGATTACTGTGGGACCAAGGGGCTCTCACAGTTCACTGTGAGGAGAGGGCCAACTCCTGCTCAGCACCTGGGGATGTTCCCAGAATGGGCTGTGTGTAGTAGTAGGGAAGGACACCTCCTGGCACTGGAAAACTTGTCAGCCTAGGGGAAGAGCAGAAAGGAACTCTCTCCCTGACAGAAGCACCTACGGCTGGGTACTATTGAACATGAATGTCTACAGGAAGATACTGGGTCTTCACTGTGAGAATTTAGGCAATTATGTGGGGATAGGGACATATTTCATTGGCGCCACAGTAACAAATTGGGGAAAACAAATCTGGCATTTGTCCTTAATCAGAAATGTGTATGGAAAGGGTCAAGCCTCAAGTCACACATTTGGTCTATTTGTTGGGCCTAGGTCCCCAGAGGATTTCCTTTTCTTCCACAAAGAAACCCACCTCAAATAGGAGTCCAGACCTCAGGAGCCAGGGGGCACTCGGGGTGGAGAGAAGGCTTTCCTAAAGAATGAGTTAGGACCAACAGGACAGATGGAATGGAAATAGAGCCAGACAGTGAGGACACTGTCCCCCTGACCTTCATTCCACTTACACACATTACTTTATAGACAAACAAAGGCTGGGCTCAAAACTGGACAAGGGATTGCCAGCAACCCCAAAGCTCTACAGATTCCCACTACTCATCCTTCATCAACTGGAAGTGCAGCCTTGTCAACCGCTAACAGGCACCGCCTTCCACAGCTCCCGCCTCCAGCCATCCCAACACTCTGCTGGCTTACATCATGCATTTTCATGATTCCAACTCAAAGTGTGTTTCTAATCATTGCTTGTGGAAATTTACCCAGAGGATGACTAAGTGCATAGTACAACCTGCCTTGATCCAATGGGGAAAGAAAATGACCAAGTGGAACTGTTTGTCCCATCAGAAAGCCGAGCCCAGGACCAGCCACAGCTGGGTACATGCAGCGACTGATGGAAACCCAGGCGGGGGGCCAAGGCTGAGCCTCCAGAACCTTGCTGAAGCATTTCAGGGAGAGAGGTGTCCAAGCACCTGGAAGGGCCCAGTTAATCCAAACAAGAAAACTGTCTCAGGCCAAGAAAAGAATCTTCTTTCCCTGTCTTTCCCTCTTTCTCTCAAAATACCCCCTTTCTCATTAAATCAGATCTTTTTTACTTCCAACATTGTATTTGAAAGTTTCAAAAAGAGAAAGATTGAAAGAAATGCACTATGAGCACTCACATACTCACCACTTAGATATTACAATAAATGTTTTGCTATATACATGCTTCATTACATATCTATCCACGTATACACTGTTCTAAGAACTCTCATTCCAAGATTGTGACCCTTCTATAAAAGGGCATCTACTTGGCTGCTTCTTGCTACAACAGAGTTGAGTTGTCATGACAAAGACTCTATGGCCCACAAAGCTGAAAATATTTACAATGTGGTCCTTTAAGAGAAAGTACGCTTATCCTTGATCCAAAATAAGCCACCCACAAGGCATTATTTTAAAGACATTTTAACTTACACACAAAGGATCGCGATTACATAAAATAAGGTATAATGCAAGTAAAGCACTTCTTACTCTGAAATTCTCTACTCATGTAAACCGGGTCCTCGAAATTGGAGGTACTTACAGCTCCTTAAGATTCTTCATCTTCACAAAGGCATCGAACTGAACAGATCTGATAGCATTCTCTCCAAGGTTCCTGCAAAAGAATACTCTACTTATGCAAAGCACTCCAGGCATTCTCAAGTCAGCCCCTGTGTGAGCCAAGAGGTGCAACCATACCAGGGGAAAACCTCTGGGCTAAGCCCAACATGTACTCAGCACTGTTAAGCTGTTTTAGTGGACGTACCAGCCTGGGCCAGCATAAAGAGCCCTGTTGAAAGTGGAAAGGAAACCAGAGGCCTGTGAAGGAGCCGGTAAAAAGGCGAGGCAGGGCAGGAGGAGGGAAGAGGGCATTTGTCCAAACACCAAGAGCGTAATTTACGTGCTCATCGACTGGCCATATGTTCTGTAACTGTTCCTGGCATAGGCAAAATAAAGGCCAAAGTTGAAGACGACTTATAATGAGAAGGAAGCAGCTGGCATTTCCAAGTCGTCTGTTTCTCAGTTTACAAAGATGCGATTAGATTGCTAGCAGACTTCCCAGGCAGCCGCATTCGGCAGGCCTGGGGTCAGAGAAGGTCTGGCAAGATACTCACAGGTGCTCCAAGCCATCCAGCCCCAAGAATGCTCTCTTTGCCACAGACTTGATCTTGTTTCCAAACAGCGTCCTGCATTTTCCAAACACCCAAAAAAACAGGGGGAGGGAGGCAGAGGTGGGGTAGATGGGGAGAGACAAGGGAGGGTTGGGCAAAAGAGAACACACAATTAGGACAGTGCTATTTGATAAGTCTGTCCAGTGAGAGGCAGGTGGAAATCTGACCTGCGCTGAGCTTACGGGTCTGAAGTATGCAGGCCTTCCCCTTTCTGAAATGAAATACTTTTATCTTTATTAGAATTTAACAGTGATGACAGGATGGAATTGCATGCACCGTCTTGCCTAAGAAGGCCTCTTACAGTGTTAAGCGGAAATCACCTTGTCCAACCCAGGCTGCCTCTCTCCAAGGACCACCCAAGGCTGGGGGTGGGGCAGGTGAAGTTTAGCCATGGCCTCATAGGAGATGGGACTGATCACCATGTCAGTGAGAAGAGGCAGAGTTAGAGAAGGTAATGAAAACTCTAAAACCAAAAACTACCCCTTTTGAAAACTGCATTCTGGGGATAAAGGTTCCTAAAGGAGGCAAGAAAACAGGGTCCACTGAGATGGTGCCCTAGCTCTTTGCATCTGAAGTGTCCCCAAAGCAAACTGCAACTCTGCCTACAAGAAGGCTACTGCGCTTTGGCCTGGTTAGCAGGAGCCAAGGCTATCACCGGGCTCATTAAATCCCATGTAGACATGTTCTTGAAGGTCAACCTTGTAGGTTATCTATTGCCTGTGCCCCTGGGCCATACCCATGAGAAGGGGCTCCTGCTTCCAGGCAATTCCAACCACAGCCTTAGCAACGACTACCGAGTTTTCTTGGGAACCAAAATCTGCCCCCTGCAATACACAAGGAAGAAACAAATGTTTCTTCCACTGGGCTATGTAATCCAAAGAAAAGTCTGTTTCTGGACTTCTGGATGGTGAAGGGGTAGGAACACAACACCTAGAGTATGCCGGACACTGGGAATGAAGAAAATCAAGTTTCCAGTTTTCTGTCCTCATCAGGTGCTCTAATGGGAGCCCACCAAGGTGTTCCCTCCAACTCCTGTTAGCACAGAAAACTGTCTGCCTGCGAACACCTGAAGGTAATGCTGACGGTCAGCTGTGTGGGCTCTTCAGCTTTGATGCCCATCGGGATTATCCTCTAGGATTTGGTAAAAATTTGGACTGCTGGGAGCCAACTCCTAGGAAATCTCAGACTTGCCAGATCTGGGATAGGAACTTCCAGGCAACAGGTACAGGTGGTCAGGGCAGAAAGCCTTTGGCAAAAGCCAATATGGTTCAGCCTGTCACAGTGGGGGTTGAGAGAATAGATTCCTCATCCAAGATCCCACCGAGAATCAGAAAAAAAATCTGAACAAAAGGCCAGCTCTATATCCAGACCCGCACCAAGAATAGGACTCACAAGAAAAAACAGCACCAGACCCTCCCTAAAAGGAGAAAAGAAAGGAAGTGTGAGCCTTGAAGAAATCCAAAGATGTCAGAGCAGTCCATACTGGTCTCAGCTTCAACCTAATTGCAAGGGGCCCCTGGAGCCACCTGGGGAAATTCCCGTCTTCAGGAAGACAGGATCAAATGCATCAGGAGGAGGTGCTTTCTCAACTTGCTCCCTGGGGCGCCACGGGCCCCCACTTCCAGGGCATCCCCACCAGTGGGGCTTCCAGATGCCCCCACTGCCTCAGGAACAGACTCCTTCTCTTGGGTCCTCCATTCATGCAGCCCCATCAGTAATTATGAGTCCAGCCTTCAGACAAAGCCAGCTCTGTTTCCTGCCTCTGGAGGGTGAAGGGGCACAAAGGCCAAAGACCCCTTTGCCTTTTCTTTCTCTCCAAGGCAGTCTGCATGGATGTGAAAACAATCTCATCCTGAAAGAGTCCACAACCTCTCTCAATCTGAAGCTTTTATTTTAAAACAAATAAACCAAACACACAGACACCAGGCTAACTTAGGCTCCCCAACCACATAACTAGCTGAGCAAATAACAGCACATGGGGCACTAAACCCAAGCGCTTTCAGAGGGCTGCCAACTTCTCCCTTACTCAGATCCCCCAGGCCGAGGCACTGTGTGCTCCAGGTCTCAGTAAAACGTACTGAACTGTGCACTGAAATCTCCCATAAACTAGATCCAGGAAAAAACTGTGCTTCACTTCGGCCTTTAAATATTAGTCACACTGACCTCTTTTACAATGTGGGCAGGCTGTTATTTCTAATGGTGACAATAGCAATAAAACAATCTCTCAAATTCTCAATTATGCAGGGGCAAATCGTCTTGTTGGTAGATTAAAACAGGTCCCTACATTCTCCCAGCAGACATCTGGGGGCTGGGAGCTGGTGCTCAAGCTAGCAGACTGTGACGGTCTAATAAAAGGCTGCTCTGTGGGGAAAAGAGAGCTGGACTGCGGGCCTGGAGGATGCTCATTCTGTCTCACATGGTAGTGGGCAACTGAGACTTGGCTGCACCTGATTCAAGGCTCCTGGTGAAGGGCTGGGCAGCCCGAGCTCCCTGCACCACTAACTCAAAGCAGATAGTAACGCTGGGGAATCACCGATCAAATCCTCTCACGTCTCCTGGCCAGCCCGGCCAAAGTCTTCCAAAGGTCTTTGGGCTCTTGCTCTTGCTAAAGCAATCCTGCAGGTGCTGGGGAGTGGGGTGCGAAGGGGGTGCTGGCACTGACTGGGAGTAGCCCTTCCCCACCTCTCAACAATGAATAGCACTGAGAAGATGGGAGGGGCAACTGCTCCCCCACTGGATGACAGCGCCTACCTGGGCCCACTCCACTCCACAGTAATCGAGGGGCTTAGTCCCACAACCTAGTTCTGCAAATTGCCCCCAACACTCCCCGTCACACACACCACCCTGTGTAATTCAACCCCGCATCCTAAGGAATGCCATGGAGAGAGCTGGAACCATGGGGTAGGAGCTTGCATCGCCCATTGTACACAAGTGACTCAACACTCCTCTCTGCCCCTAGTTTGTGCTGCTTACGCCCTTCCCTCCTCATGCCCTGTGACACTGTGAAGGCCCCCAGCAGGTGTTCCATAAACATTCGGAAAGGGGCCACAGGGTAGATCAGTAATAATAATCAAAAGCCAACTAGAGAGAAAAGAACTCGCGAGAATCTAGGAGCATTCTCGCCTTGTCAGGAAACTTCAGCTTGAACAACTATCCAAAATGGCTGTGCTCAGCAGCTGCAAAACATAAGGCAGGACCACATCCACCCAATCCAGAGATGGAAGCCTTTTATAGCTCTGCTGCTCACTTGTTCTTTTCTAGGAAAACATTTTAATTTAGGTCAGGCCTCTTGCATGGCAGGAAGGACCCCAAGTCCTGGCATAACTGAGTGAAGGCCAGAGAGGGTTTCTGCCTTCCCGTGCTGAGGCAAATCCCTGACACCACCCAAGTGCTTCAAAGGCAGACCTGCAGTAGGTCATAGGGACTCCGAGCGCTGACTGCAGCCCCAGAGGCTGAATAAGTTCATGTGACACAGCAGCTCTAGAGGGGCAGCCCTTCCCTGTGCTAACATGCTCCCCACTGCTAATGAATCGCAACAGACTTGCCAGCAGGGCACTCAGATGATGTCACGGCCACGTCTCCCAGCCATGGCGATGCCAGAGAGCTTCCAGGCTGTGCTCCGAGGAGACCGAGCGGGCGGGAGGTCAAAGCAGCACCGGTTCCTTCCTTCTTTCCTTTCCTGACCCTTCCTTTCCCTCCCTTTCTCCCGCCCTTCCCTTCCCTTCCTCTCTTTCACAATGTTTACTCAACATCTTCCACATGCCACGCGTAGTGGCTTTTAACCAGCACTATGCACCAGGATCACAGGAAAGCATTTGCTCTCCTTCTCTCCTCTTAACATGGAAGATTTCATACACCATCACAGGCAGACGAAGTGTCATGAACCTCACATACCGCTGCAACCACCATCCAATCATGTCAGCCTTATTTCATCTCTGCCTCTATCCACTTCCCATTCCCCAACCTGGCCAGACGATTGGGAATCCAAATCAGAGGCATCACCTCTTTTTTTCTTAATCCAAGAGGAAAAAAATTCTTCCTTTTTTTTGCAACATACCCATGATGCCATCCCACCTAAATAACTGCATATATTTAATCATACAAAGGAATTAACTGTTGTTGTACCAACTTCCCCCAATTACGTGCATTTCTCCTTTTTTTTTTTTTTTTTTGAAACAGATAGATAGCCTCCAGCCCCAAGATTCTGATCAGTGGGACTGGGTGTTGGGGCTGGAGACCCTGCATTTTAACAAGTTCTCTGAAGTCTCAGTTCCAGGTCAATGGGGAACCCACTGCTTCTGGGGCACCCACGTCAAACAGCAGAACACAACTGAGGAACACGTGGGCTCATGCTAACTTCTTGGGACTTTAATAGAACTGTGGAACCGAGTCCAGGAGGCTGAAGTGAAGAAAACACCGGGGAACCAACAGCAGGCAACCAGGAAGGTGACATCAGGCTACGAACACAGCATGGTTTATGTAAAAGTCCTGGCACCCCCGAGGGCCAGCTGTACCTCACACGGGGAAGAAGAGTCTCCTAGAAGCTATGACTTGGAGCCCAAGAATGGCTCCAAGTTCCACTGAAGGGACATGCCCTGCAAAGATGGAGTGGCACCATCCACTGTCCCCGCCCTCACCCATCCATTAATTATGGCTGAGGCATCACACAGTAAGGAGTGCGCTGAATGGCTGCCCAGGTGCCCTCTGCCCCAGCAGCCAAACTCCCACCTCAGGTCTCCTCAGGTGAGTGCGTTCATTCTGCCGCACCCCACTGTGCTATCCTGGGTAAAGGGGCCAGGAGATGAGGGAGGAGGGAGTATTTTTTTTTTTTAAGGGAAGAAAAAGAAAGACTGACAGGCATTTATGACATGCTGTCAGAATATAGAACACTCAAGAAGAGACACAATCCTCAGAAAGCCCAAATAGCTTCTTCTTACTCAGAACTCTGAGTATAAAAGGTATGAAAAACCCCACTTTTCAAAACAAATCAGAAACATTAGAAGACTCTCCCCACCACAGGCTTTCCTAAGGCCTCGCACTCCACTACTGCTTTCAAAATATTTACTTTTCATTCTACATGGCTTGCTGTCAGGGACAGGCTCGGGGAGATGGAGTGGTGACTGTCTTGTGTCTTGTCCTCCTTCAAACCCCCCCACTGAGAGGCTAGTAAATAGTAATAATTGTTCCAGGCCCCACTCCTGTATGTTCCTTTGGTAGCATCTGCAGAAAGTGCTGGTGGGATGCAGAGAGAGAGGGTGGGACAAGAGACATGCAACCCAGGCTTTAGGACCAGAGAGGCAGATGCTGCCCCTGTGCCCATCAGCTTGTGTGGTCTTGGGCAAAACCCCTTCAGCTCTGTTTCTTCAACTACAAAAAAGCTGCATAATAGAGCCTGCCCTCATGAGACTGTTAGACATATATACATACCTCACAATATAACCGGAAAGTTCTAGGAGCTTAAAAAACTAAAACAAAAACATGAGAAACCTTGAATAAAAAATAGCTACTATATTACCCTTGGTAAATGATTGTTTCTGTTTAAGATTATGATCAACAACAAAAATACTGACCAGACTCAAAACCTTCAAGAGTTACTCAGATTTAGAGAGTTCACACAATTTCTAGAAATTGAGTAATACTCCGCTGTACAAAGAATAACAAAAAAACTGGCTGTTTTCAAGTTAGTCGTGAATTAAGTGGGAGAGAAGATCCAGCAGGCCTCCAGACACCAGGTCTTTCTTTGGCCCCAAAGAACTAATGCCCAGGGCTGAGATGAGACTACTGGAAAGAGAGAAGTCGGGAAGTCTCCCACTCTTTTATTCAGTTTTCTTCCCAAACAAAAGAAGATAAATGCGAGCCAGCTCTCCTCTGGCAGGACCCAGAACAAAGGAGGTATAGGGGGAGCCAAGAAATGCCTTCACATGCATGAGTCCCTCAGAACTTCAAACAAGAGATACTCACAGCTTGCTGAGGCTGTCAAGCCCGGTGAAAGCACCACTGGTGTCCTCTATTGTGCCCGAAATCTCGTTATGGTCCAGATCCCTGGGGAGAAGACAGAGCTCACCATCCAGTCTGAGTTCTCAACTTTTTCTTCAGCGTAAGTTGGCAGAACAGACTGACACCCAATCTGTCCCCTCTAGGCGTATTCTAGCTGCCCAGCTGTGATGCACCATCAAGAGAAGTGTGCACTGAGCCACGGGAAGCTCAAGTTAGTACACCTTGCAGTATGGCCTGGCTTTCTCAGCCTATCCACAAAGCTGACACACCCTTTGAACAAGCAGCTCCCCCAGTCAGCTATGGCTGAGCCTCGGGAGAAAGACAGGGGTGCAGACAGGCCACAGGAAAGCCTGGTTTGTATTCCACCTCTAAAAAAGCAGACATCTGGCCACTCGCACTGAAAATCAGCCAGATAGGTTCTGTAAGGTTCCCATCTGCTTTCATATCAATCAGAGCCCCTTTTCTGGACTTGACCAAGAAATTGCAAAGAGCACCTGGAAGAAAGGGATGGTGATGAAAGAAGCTCCAGAGGCTACCTCCATGCTGGCAAGTGGGTTCGGAACCTGGAGCCTACATCTTTCACAGGGCCTACACAGGCCCTGACTCCAAGCCAGGGACAACATCTGGGTGCCGAGTCAGACTTGTGACCCATTTGCCAGGATAGGAGGATAAGGCCAACATTTTCAGCCCAGTCTCCTCCAACAACGCAAATCACAAGGTCAATGACTCAGCTTCCTCCCTCGGCTTCTAAGGGCAGGTCGCAGCGCCAGGCGAGAAGTCCCACCTGGCGCTAGGCCCCCATTCTGCTACACAGTCAGCCCTCTCCAACTTTCCACAAGGTTCTCGGTTCCTACACCTTCCTCTTCCAAGCCCTTGCAGATATGGGCCAGGAACAGAAAGGGATGCTTCGCTTGGCTCCCATGAGAGCCTTTGGAAGGAACCAACGCTGCCAACAGGGAGGGAGTTCTAACCGCAAAGTGAAACGCTTGTTCTGACCTTTATTTTATAGCAGGAAGCTCAAAGAGCTGAGATTCTGCTGCTGGAAGGGACTTCTTTTAATGGGTTCCTCCCCATTATCTTCATACTGAAAAACTGGGGATGCAGGGCTGTGGCTTTGTGTGCCCGCTGCCCTGCTCCCAGCCCTGGCTGCCAAAGCTTTTCTTTCTGGCCCGCTCAGTCTGAACGCTCCCTGCCTTGTTATTCAGGCCTTGCAAGGGCTCGAAGGCTGACCTCAGCTTGAATAGCCTGGTGTCCGGGCTCTTTCACACTCCTCGAGAGCTCAGGATTAAAGCCTACCCTGCCCTTTCCACCAGGTGCAAGTGCAAAGGCCTCCCTCCCTCTTCCACTGGGACAGGCCCTCTCTCTGTAGCGGGGCATGCCTGGGAAGGAGGGCTCCGAACGCCTACCACTGTTAAAACCATACACTCCTCTTTGGAAACTTTATGCCAATAGCTGCCTCGAAGTTCTCTGAAGCCAACAACTGAAAAATTTTAAGACCCCAAAAAAGAGCACCTTGCGGCAACTTTGCACAATTCCACCCATAACAGAAACTTAGAGAGAAATGACATTATCGCCTGCATTTTGTTAAATGACCCTGAGGGAGGCACAAGGGAAAACACAGGATTCCCTGATTACCTCTCTTGGAAATGGGGCCTCCTGGACACGGGTTATGCTGGAGAAGTGCAAACATTACCCCAAAAGATGAGCCTCAGCATCCCCTTGGTTCACACAGAAAATATCCTGGACTTAAAAATGGAAGTCACAAAGGAAGGAAAACTCAAGACTGGAAAGACTGACCCCAGGGCCACTGTCCTGGAGGCTGCTCCAGTACTTGGCCCAGGGAGGCTTTTCCTAAGAACAGGACCCCAGGATCCCGAGCGTGACTGTGAGAATTAGCATACATAACAGGTCAGCTTTGGATCCAGTTCTGACTCACAGCCAATGAGAAGGGAAGTCAATGAAGTAGTTGGTTTGCTCTGGCCTGCCCTCCCAGCTGGGGCCCCTTCATTTTGTCAACCCCACACGGGAAGACATACAAGATGCGCAGGTTTTTGAGTCCCTTGAAGGCGCCTTCCGCGATGTGGCTGATGGAATTATGGCTGAGGCGCAGGATGCTCAAGCTACTCAGGTCGGCCAGGCTCTCCTCATCTAGCCGGGTGAGATTGTTGAAGGACAGAATCCTGAGGAAGGGGAGGGAGAAGCAAATGTCATCATAAGGTCACAGGGTTGCCTTCTTCTCTCCCCTCCTGAATATCAAGTCACATGCAGCCAGGTCTCAGTGGGAAGGGAATATGCCCACAAAAATCCCGAGGGCAAAAGTGGTTGGGTAGCTAGAAATCCATTAGGGCCTATCACCCATATAGTCTGACTCCCGGAATGTTTGTGGAGGTCCTGGAGACCAGGATGTGTGTTAAACTGTGAGGACTACATGGGAGTCTTAAACTTAAGAAACCTCAAGGATCCGACCCTTTTATGTTGGTGCTCATGGCCAGTCTTGATCCAGGCTATGAAGGACCTCTCATGGCAGTGGCCTGAGACTAGACAGGACCCCAGCAGGTTCTCACAGTGAGCAGGAAGTCCCATTTAGACTCCTGACATTGGCCAGCAGAGGGCACCACTAGCCACAACCTGGAACAAGGCTTTGTAGAACTTTGTACCTTACCTGAGCAGTTTCTGTGGGACCAGGTGCTCCCACCTAGATTTCCTTGTCCCACACCAGAGACAGCCTCTAAGTATGACCCCCCCCCCGCTACTGTAAGCAGGACAAGAAAGAAACATGCCCCCAAATCATACACCTTCCCTAAATACGAGAATCGAACCTTCCTTGCTCTCAGCACACCTCCTGCTCCCCAATACGGCCCTGGGTTGGTTACTTGGCATGTTAGTCATCTATCATTGAAAAATGGGAAATCTGGTCTGGGGCAGGAATATGGAAAATAAATTTAGAGAAGATTAATGAGCTTTTAAAGGCAACAGGGAGTAACATTCTTTCCCTCTTGGAGAAATAAGTCATAGTGCCTGTCAATTGCAAAGACCTGGCAAGAGATCAAAATTACATCCTCACCTGCAATTAAGAATTTAGCTTAAAGGAGGGGCGAGGATAACACTGGAAAGCAGTCCTAAATCTGACTCTGAGGTTACCTGGGTGCCGGGCAAACTGCTAGGCTGATGAGGGCACACGTCTGTAACCTTTTCTGCCCTTTCTAAAGGGCACAGAAGACAGCCTCACACTGCCCACTGGCCGGAGGGGCCAAGAAACCATGCCCTTCACCACCGCCACATCAACACCAGGATCTCACACCCCTCCGGTGACTCAGAGGACTGCCCTTCACCTTACCCATTAGTGAGGTTTGGGGGACTTAGAAGACCCCTTCTGCTTTCCTGTGGCTCCCAGGCCTGGACAACAGAAAACCATGTGTCCTGGGGGTTCCCTAGTGGGGTCACGGCCTGAGCAAAGAGCCTGTTGGAAGCCATCCACTACCACGGGAGAATACTGTGCAACTGCGCAGTTGTGAAGGGTCCGGAAGCTAAATCCAAAGGGTTAACACTCGCATGTACACACACAGAATCCAAGGAAAGTGAGCAAAATGATAGAGGCAGGACTAGTGATTTCTGCTTTAGGGAATGATGGATTCACTGAAATATAAACTCCAAGTCAGTGCGGGGTGTTGGGGGGAAGGGATTCAGAAGGGGGAGAACAGAAGCACAGATAAAAACACCAGTTACAAGACTCAACATTAAGTTTAAACGTCTCACTAAGTTTGCCTGGTGAGGTCTGAAGAGAGACAAGAAAAGAAAGACAGAGGCTCGGCACTCAGTAATCATTTGCTTCAGTGGGTGAATCTTTTCCTACAGTCAAGCCTAGAAAAAAAGAAAACCTACCCAAACCCTCTTTAAAAAAACAAAACAAAACAAAAAACAAAACACTGGATAAACTAGAATTGAGAAACCCTGAACATATTAAACTGAGATAAACACAATGAGAGCCCACTTTTTTCCTCCAAAAGCACAAACCTCATAGGCATGGGATAGAAACCATGGGTATGCCCCCTGAGTCCCTGGCAATGCCACTCTCATTACCAGCCTCCCACCCTGACATGGCAGACAGCCCAAGCCAGCCCCTACCAGTTTCAGGAACCTTAGGCACCACCTTAGGAGTTCCCAGTCCCAGCCTGGGAGCCCTGTCTGGGAGTCTCCCAAAGGAATGAGGGCGCTGTCCATCCTCAAGTAAAGTATAAACACAGTCACATCAGCACAGGAGCCTCCCTACCAGGCCAGGGCACTGCCACCTGGAGAAGGGGAGGAGCGAGCGCCAGGGCAACCTGTCTAAGGGAAGGACGGCAGAAACTACCAGGATGTGTAAATTCTCCCACCCATCAGCGTGTCGCGTGCTCTCAGCATCACTGTCCTTTCTGTGTTTGAGCCCAAATAACCTCTTCATTAAAGAAGCTTATGTTACTTGTCATAGCCATTAACATATAATAGCTGTCAAAACAGCTACAAGGAGAGCACTTCTGTAGCCTGCCCTTTAACAGAGCACTCTACCTATGTTAAGAAGGCCTTGGGGCAAAGGCTCCTTATAGGGTCCTGGGGCTAGCCCTGCAGAGGACACAGAGAGGGGATCAGGTAGGAGTCAAGCTCAAATCACTGAGGTCTGCTGAATCCCAGGGTCCTGTTCTGGGCCTGTTGGCTGGGCTCTGTCTTCCCTCAACCAGGCCGCTGCCTGCTTCTGAGCACCCTCTCCATTTGAGCCCTCCTAAGTCCACTATGCTTCAAGACGTGCCAGACCTAGAGGTTCCTGGCTTCTGGAGGGGTCACCTATAGGGAGCATTTCTAACTGGCAAATGGTAAAGCTGGGAACACTTACAATTCATGCAACTTCTGGCAGAAGCTCCAGCCGTCACGGTTAATGCGGGAGATGGAGTTGTTGCTGAGGTGAAGCTGATGCAGGGCCGTGAGGCCATAGAGCGAGCCACTGTTCACTTCCACCAGGCTGTTGGACTCCAGGTGCCTGCAATGACAGCGACACGCAGGGTGAAGGCGGATGTCGCCTGTGGTACTCATTCATCCACTGCACAGACAGCAAGTGAACAGCCACTTTGGACTGGACACCGGTTGGCACCAAAGACCTAGCAACAGCTCACGAGATGTGTGTGTGTGAGCGCACACGCACATGTGTATGTGTGCGTAGGGACGGGAGAAGACAGGCAAATCAGAACAGATGGTGGTGAGAGTCCAGTCCAACTCGGAGACTTCAGAGGCCAAGGGGAAGCTTCCTAGAAGTGACCTTTTTAGCTGAGCACAGGTGAACCAGGCACACAAGTGGACAGAAGAGATCCTAGCACAGAGCAGAGCCCATGAAAGGAAGAGAAAGAGGGACTAGGAGACAGATCTCATTCTCATCCCCATTTTGCAGATGAGGAAACTGAGGCTGAGAGAAGAAGCTAGGTAACTTGTCTAAGATCCCATAGATTAGCAAATAATGAGGGGCTAGAACTCAAAGCCAGGTTTGGCCAACCAAGTCTGGGCTCTGGGCCACTGCACCAAGAGACATGGCTTTAGCTTTGGGGTCAGATAAATTGGTTTTAAACCCCAATTTTGCCAGTCTGAGCCCGAACATCTAGAAAATGAAGATATTCAAGACTATCAACTTCGTAGAGCTATTATAAGAAGGAAAAACAAAAATACATATCAGCATTTCAGCACAGTGCTGAGAACTTTAGCTTCCGCCAAGTTTATTAAGTAAACTTCTCGACATTGTTCAACCTGGTCAGGGATGGCTCTGCCCCACGTAACTGACCTCCTCAGTAAAAGTTACTCATTCAAATGTTGCCCAGCATTTGGTATTACAAAGGTTGTGGGCGACCATGTTTCACTGTTATCATCTCACTTTCTACCTCTACTCAAAAGGCAAGCATGAAATTTGTAAATAACCACTAAGACAACTCATCACTCCCAATTTGTATGAAAGTGTTCAACATAAAAACCATATAGTACGTGCTAACTCCACGCTCTTTCTGAGAGTTCTCTTTTAATCTCAGCCCACCCATCACACGACCACGTAGATTTCATAGTCCAAAATTAAAGTTTAAGGATGTCAAGTAAAAGTGTTCTTGAATATGTAAAAACAGAGATGCAGCCAATGAAGGGTGGACAACAAAGAGAAGAAAGCAAAACTGCAGTGCTAACGCCCTCACTTCGCACAGTGTGAGTGTGCGTGCGTGTGTATGCATGCGTGGCTGTTGAGAAACAGCACTGAGAGTTGATAAAACAGGACTTAGAATTTTTGTTTTTTTGTTTCCGTTGCAAAGGTAATAATATAAGACATAAACATAATGACATAACTTGTAGAGACTGAAAGGGAGTTAAATCATTGACCATAAAGCAAGAAATCTCAAGTTGACAAATCAAGAGAGTGGTATTAGTGTATTAACGTGGAAGTAACCACCAGCAAAACTACAAACAGGAAAACACAAAAAGAGAAACGAGAAGTGACTGCATCTTGGGAGTGGAACCAGCGGAAAGAGGGAATGGCGGGTGGGAAGGGTGGGCAATGACTGCTTTTCTTTATAATCTGATTTTATTCATCTACGAGGATATGTTACTTTTGATTAACAATAAACAAATTTAAATGTTTAAAAATAAAGTTCAGTAACGGCCTTTCCTGCCCTCCTCTGTATTTTTTTGTTGTTTTACTCTGGCAGGCAGGCAAGTTCTGCGACTGTATACATCTGGCTGGGAGAGAGCTCTCCCTTGATAGAAGCGGAACATCTGCACCGAGTGGCTTGATTAGCTCACCAAACATAAATAAATCTCCCAGGAAGAACTATACATTTTTGGCCCACCTGCACATCAAGAAAGTCTGTCAACCCCAAAACGGGAGAGAGGGAACTTCCTGTAGCGTGTGGGAGAGGAGAGAGGATGTGGGGAGGGAGCCTGCTCCACAGTCCACGAAGGAGGCGGGAGTCGGGGAGAGGAAATGAGGAGGGGAGGGCAGCCCCAGCAAAATGGCTCCCTCTTCCATCTTCACTAACCAACTTACTTGCCTGAATCCACTACCTCCCACCTCTGCCAAGAGATTTTCCTAACCTGAGAGGAAAACACTTTTTTGGGGGGCAAAGTCCCCAGACAATGAGTTAGGACCAGGTGAAGTCCCAAAGGGCAGCGGGGGCTTCCAACTGAAGTCCTAAATGATTCTTCAGGGTAGGGGGCTGAATGAACACACGTATGTATGATGTAAACAGACCACATGCAAGTCCCTAGCACCCAAGCAAAGCCAGGGCCCTGCCCCAAACCCAGCCCCACACTTACAGCACATGCATCTTGGACAGCCCCCAGAAGGCCCCATCCGTCAGCTTGCTGATGTTGTTTCGCTGAAGCTTTAGCACCTCCAAACTGTCAAGCCCCTGGAATGTCAGACCCTCGATCAGCCGAATCCGATTCCGATTGAGGTCCCTAAAGAGATGAAGATGGTGTGTGTTCAGAGCATCCTCTACAGCCCACTTACAACCATTCCTACACAGTCACTGCTGGGTTTCCCAGGCAACAGAAAAAATCCCAGTGAAGAGTTCCCAATGAATGAAGCCTGATCATGCAGCAGGAGGCCACCGAGTGTCTCATGGCAGCTCCTGCCCACCATGCAGGCACTGATGCTGACAGGGCCACTGCTAATGAATGAAAAAGGAGGCACGGAGCTCCCCAGAAGCCAGTTCTGTTGTGCTCTCAAACAATGAGCACTCCCACTTCCTCCCAGAATGTCCATGACTCTGCAGTGAGGAGGTGCATATGACTCAGGATGCAAATGTCTGACTCAGGATGTGAACATCTTAGGTGAGCTGTCTCTTAGCTCAGCAACAGAAATGCACACCAATGCCTCAGCCCAGGAAAAATCTAACCACTGGGTATCAAATGGCAATGCTACTTTCACTTGAGGGCATTAACGGGATCTCTACTTACAGAGAGAAATTACTGCCTGTGGGAAGAGGAGGGGATCTAGACACACCACGAAGCATACACATTTGGCTTCCAGCCCCAATGTGATAAAACATCAGTTAACCAAAAGATTTCAGGAATCTGGGTGGGCTTGATCCTTTACTAACACTTGGGGAAGGGGCAGAGAACAGAGTGCTAATCAGAAAGTACTTGATTTTCCCCCAAATACCACTGCAGCGCCTCATGACCCTGCTCCTGAACATCAAGAGACCAGAGGAAGAGAATAGAGCCCGGGTGTGTGTGTGAAGCACAGACAGAGGAATGCTGGGCACACCCCATCTTGCTGCCACACTTGGCCCTGAATGATTGTTTTGTTCTATTTAAACCAAATCTCCGATATTGGCTTATTTTCCTGAGATACGCTCTTCAGCTTCAAAGAGGATACAGAAAAAAAACAAATATGCAGGGAACAAACAATCCATCAGGGTCTGGTAAATAGAGGTTTTCTTGAATCCAAACTTTGTGCCACTCTGAAGAGCATTTCAGCCCGGGTCATCAAAAAACTGAAAAAATCCTTAAAAGACTAAGGAGATGAAGACAATGGCCTATTTTCGTTTACATCTACCTCTGGCTACACTGACTTCCTCTCGACCTGCTCAAGAAGCGCTGGACACCTTAACATCCATGACATAGATTTTATGGGTTCCTTTAAAAAAACACAGAAACCTCTAAGATCATAAGGAACCCCATCCATACAGCCTGAGCCTTAGCTAGGATCAGCTAACCAGCAGGATTCCTCATTTCATTCTGTAAATTGCCAACAAGGACAAGCATATATATCCTCAGTGGATCTTTTTCCCAGCAACCTGAGGCAGCTCGCAGGCACCAGACCCAGCTTCTAATTTGCTTTTATTAGGTGTTGCCATACGGTCATTAATGATAGTTTATGCAGAGTATGAGCGAGAGGGAGTGAGGAAGGAGTTGCAATTGATATGGGGTCCTTGGGGAAATTTGGCCTCTATAAAGTTTACCTAACCTTAATTAAAGTGCAGATTTCTATACTCACAGTTGTGTCAACCTAGGTAGCTTGAATGCTTTCACAGGAAGCTGGGTGATCCTGTTTTTGCTCAGGCGAAGCACTAGCAGTGACCGTGACAGACCATCAAATGCTCCTGACTCCAAGGTGCTGATCCGGTTGCTTGCCAGATTGCTGGAATGATTCAGGAGAGAGAATGTAGTGGTCAGTAGGAGGCCTTCCTCATTCTGACCCAGTCGATTGGGAAAATGAGCTAAAACACACCCAGAAACACAGATTTCCAATGAGATATTTGTCCTCCCAAGGCTGCAAAGTCCATCTTCACTTCTGGATGGGGGAGCAAGGGAAATACAAGTGTCAGGCATGGAGAGAAGCCCTGTTTCAGAGCACACTGTGCTATGGCCGGAAGGTGACCCCAGGAGGGTGGGAGTGGAAGTCAATTACTTCTACCCCCGCCAGTCCCATATCCCAGTCACCTCCAGAGCCACCTGTGCAGATTCATTCCCCAACACTCACTCTGCCCAAGGGTGAGAAAAGCCCTAACAAGCAGAAAGTCAACTGTGAGGCAAGGTCAGAGTGGATTTCGTAATTTGGGGAAACATCCTTTAATTTTGAAGTGAGTCTCATTATGCAACTTACGTAATAAATGTGCATAAACCAATTCATGTAATAATATTAAATGTCTCAAAGAAACACTAGTTAAAGAGACTTGCATAGAGTCCTTTTAGAAAACAAGCAATGTTTCAATGGGATTTCCACTTACTTGATTATGTGTGTAAGGGGCATCTCACCTCAAAACGCATTACACTATATGATTAAGATCTGTGCATTCTGTTGTGCATTAATGATATCAAGTAATAAAGAAAAACACAGAAGAGGAAGCAACAGTATAGTATTCCCATGAGAAGTTGCCCCTAATATCTCTCCTACCTTCCCCAAATAAATATGTTTTTTTTGTGGTATAAGCAAAGAGGAGAAAGAATAAAGAGAATTTTCTTAAACAGAGAAAGGAAGGGAATAAGACATTTTCCATCTCGCCATCAGGCAGCGGCCCAAGAGAGAGCACATGAGGATTCTTTGCAATTGGGGCTGGACTGTTTGTTCTTAACACTCAGATTAAAGCAGAACAGTCTGTGTGATGAAGATATACCAGACAGTATCTGCCAAATAGAAAGTCCCTCCTGCTCTCATGCAGAGAGAGAAGGTCACTGCGATTCAGGTTAGCAGTTGGTGGTTTCTTTGTTGCAAGCAAGGAAGTTTCCGGTGGCAGCTAGACACCTTTGGAAAGCCCTCATGGGGGGCTCAGGACTGCCCTGCTGGCCTACCAAAAGCAAAGGTCTCCCGTTTCTAATTCTGGTGACCTGATGCAGCCTAAGAAAGAAATCATTCCTCTCCTTGGGGGTCTTGGAAAATCTGCATGTCAGGGCTTGGCCTCCCTGAACAGTTAGGTCACAAGGACCCCTACACCGGCCTTGCAAATGATCTCTAAAACTAGTCAGGAACAGTAATAGTGCAGGGACTAAAAACTCACGTGTCATTTGAACATGTCTCTTTAAACTGGGTTTTTAGTTTCTTCCCCAAAGCAACATTTTCCTACCTAGAGGCAATGGGTTAAATAGGTTTTACCTTTCTTCTCCTGTCTACCATCCATTGGGTATAAGATAGGGCATTAAGATAGGTAAAAGCAGAAGAGACTAACAAGGAAATTTAGAAGGTGCTGAGAACCCACAGAATAAAGTAAATGCCCCCTTCAAATAAACCAAATGACATGATCCAATAGTTCATGATGCTAGAAAGATAAGCACTGAAAGGTTAAGCCTTTGCGAAGAGGTCTCCCCCCACGGTCATTCCTCTAACTACCCCCTAATCTCTCCTCTCCTTTCCTGGGAGACAGCCCCATAAATGAGAAAGAAAACAGGCTTTGTCGCCAAAATAGACCTGTGTTTGACGGCTCGGATCTCCTCTCAAGTGGCAGATCTGTTAAGCTAATACTTAGTCTCTCCCTGCCTCACCTTCCTCGTCATCTATGAAGTCAGAATGCTGCTGTGGGATTTGGAAATGCTCTATAAAAAGGCACAAAGATGATGTGGTCCTGGGTGCCCCGCCCTCAGCCCTGCTGAGGACAGCCCAAGGAGCTCTGTGCCCATCCCCATTGCCTCAGCCAGGGCACAGCTGAGAAGAGAAGGCAACGTCCATCCTGTGTCCAGACCTGGGTGCGAGGGCAGAGCAGAGGCACTTACAGCTCCTTTATGGGCAGTCCGTGTGGAAAGCAGGCACTCCGGATCTCCGTGATATTGTTCCAACTCAGATCCAGCAATTCCAAGGACAGATAAGCCTTCAGCTGACTGCCCTCCACACTGCGAATCTTATTGTGTTGCCTAAAACACACAAAGGGAGGTGACTCAAGCACGTCTTTGAAAGAAACTAGTATTTTCCTCGCCACATGTTTTAGACACATTTTTTTACTAGCAGTTTTGCTCTTTCAGAACATTACAAATGCAGAGACACTCTTAAGACTGAGATCTCCCATTCTTCTTTTCATCAAATTATTATCTAGTGGGTGGATGCTAGATAGAGAATACTGAATTTTCTGTCTGTGACAAGTCTGTCCAAGTTCTAAGTCTAGGCTGCTCTCTCCAAGGTCAAGAACACAGGGAGATATTTTAGACCATGCAGAGAGCAGCACGGCATGAGCAGAACTCAGAACTCACCAATGCACGAGATACGCCCTGTGCAACCAGCCAGCTCCTAATGCAGTTCTTATCTCGAATCTGCAGGACTTAGTCCAATCCCACCATCTACAAGACTGCAGGCACCAGAGCCCACAGTTCAGTTTAATCCATCCTCACACGTCATTACAGTCCTCACATTCTACTGACACCTTCCATGTACCAGGAATGGAGATAGGCAAAAGGCATTTAAAAAGATGACGACAACAAAATCCTGACAAGGGAAATGAGGAATTCAGTGCTGCGTCTAACTGAAATCAAATCCCCTGAACCTCCTGACTCTAGCCCCTGATAACTCTGTTCCTCAGTTTCCTCATCTGGAAGATGGGCCGCAACCTCTTATTTTAGGAATACAGGTGATTCAATCTGAAACCACACTAAAGTGTGTGGCAGATGTCAGCCTAAGTGTTCAGTGTTTACCACCATGACTTATTTATTTAATCCTCTGACAAATCCAAGTCTAACCAACTAACCAATATTTATTAATCAGGAGAAAGACAACAAATGCTAACCGAGACTGGAGGGAATGGCCCCTGTGTGGGTTTGGCTCTGCCTGGCACATTCTAATCACTGCAGCCCTAATCCCAATGTTCAGATTCGTAAGTATCTCTTGGGTGACAGCACTAGGCCTCTGGGTTCCAGGCACTCACTCGGCCAATTTCTGACTAAACAGTGTCAGGGTCTCCGGCCAATCAAAGCATTCTTGAACACAACACAAGTAAGCCAGGCGACGCTTACCAAGTGGCATCTCTTTTAAACAAACACTTGACCAAATCAGTTCCAACGGGCATGAACAAGGCCCTCTTTCCCAGAAGCTCTGGGGCTGCTCATCGACTCCTTTGTTTTTTTCACAACTCTCCCAGGCCCTGAACCCAAAAATCCATTTACAAGGGCACAACTCCACACACAGTGAAATCTCCTTAGAATGAAAGACCACTTTTTCCCTTCATGTCCCCTCTTGCCCCTCAAAGCTATTTCCTTTGAGTTCTTTATTAAGTTCTTAAGAAAGATAGTCTCTTCAGTTTTCTGATTCCAAAAGAAAAAGAAAGGGAAAAAAGGAAATAAAAGAAAACCTTTATTATGTAAAGTATGGGAAAAAAAGAGTAAGAAATAAAAGCAACAGAGTTGAGTCTTATCCAGGAACTCTGAATGCAGTGCCAGGGAGCCAGGAAAAGGGGCTCTGAATAAAGGAGAAGGGACACCATCAGCCCAAAGTTACACAAAGAAGAAAACTACACAGTAGAAGGGCTCACGGGACAGCTGCCGCGAGCCCCCAATACTTCTCCCACTGCCTCTCTCTCCTCTTTTATCTTACATCTTTCTTCTTCTTTGTCTACTTATTCATTGAATCAAACACGTTCTAGGCCCCTTCTCTGCGCCAGGCCCATCCTGGAGGAAGGGCACTGTGATGAAGACAGGTCTCTTTCACATGTTGGAAAGAGTTCCCCACTTAGCAGAAGAGGCAGCCATGGAGATGAGAAACAACGGAGCGTGAGAATGAGAGTACAAAGGCAGGATGGATGAAACATGCTGGAAGCGAGGAGAGAGCAGTGTTGAATTCTGCCAGGAAGAGGTTGCTGGGCCCAGCTCCAGAGGGCAGGATGCTGATGCTGGTGAGAAGGGCAGAGGCAGGATCAGATCATGGAGCTGGGAGGGTAGGCAGGACCACATTGAGCAATGTCTCATAGGCCAAGCTAAGAAGAAGGGAATCACCTTACAGAAGTCCATGAGGAGGTGGTGGCAAGACAGAGACAGACACAAGAGAATAAGAGAGGGCCCCACAGAATCTGGAGATAACAGTGGGAGGTGCATCAGATGGTGATCCTATATATTCTAGTTTGGAAATAATAAGATAACTAAGTTCGCAGGCTACGAGGCTACACCGTCCATCTTTGTTCACGTATAGTCTATCACCAACCCAAGAGCCAAAGAGATACTGTTAAGGCTTACCACAGAGTGGGAGAAAACATGTGTAAGTCATGTCTCTCTTAAAGGGTTAATATGAAGGACCCCTACAACTCAACATCAAAAAACAAACTATCCCATTAAAAAATGAGCAAAGGACTTAAATAGGCGCTTTTCCAAAAAAGATATACAAATGGCCAATAAGCACATGAAAAGATGCTGAACATCACTGATCATTAAGAAAATGCAATGAGATACCCCTCACACCCATGGGATGGCTACTATCAAAAAAAGAGAAATAACAAGTATGGGAGACGATGTGGAGAAACTGAAATCCTGGTGTAGCCACTGAAGAAAATGGCATGGTGGATCTTCAAAAAATCAAACAGAATTACCATATGATTCAGCAATTCTACTTATGGGCATATATCACAAAAAACTGAAAGCAGATCTGAGATATATGCATACCCAGGAATGAGGAGTTGTTTAATGAGTATGGAGTTTTAGTTTTGCAAGATGGCAAGAGCTCTGGAGACTGTACAGCACAAGTGTACTGAACACTACTGAACCATATACTTAAAAATGATTAAGATGGTAACTTTTATATTATGTGTTTTACCACAATTTAAAAACTAAAAGCAGAAAACAAGTCAGTTCACAAGACTCCTTTGCCTAAAACTCAAATGATGTCTCACTTAGAATCAAGTTCCTCCAATATTCTCCAAGGCCCACATGATCTGCCACAAATTTATCTCATTGCTTCATTTCTTACTCCTCCACCTCACATGCTCTGCCCACTCTAACCCTCAGACACAGCAGGCAGACTCCTGCCTCAGGATGCTTGCACTTGCCCTTCCCACTACTTTGAATGCTCTTTCCCCAGAGTCTCATAGGTCTCATTCCCTTACTTTCTTAATATCTTTATTCAAATGTCACCTCGCTGAGGATTCTCTGGCCAGGCTCTCTAAAACCACAAATATGCGTGCACGTTCGTTCTCTCTCTCTCTCCCTCCCTCCTGCCCCCGTCCGTCCGTCCGTGTGTGTGTGTCTGTCTGTCTGTCTTTCTGTCTCTGTCTCTGTCTCTGTCTCTCTCTCCCTCTCCCCTCACTCCTCTGCCTGTTTTATTTTTCTCAACAGCTGTAATTACCATCTAAGATTTTCCTTGTTTCTCGTAGAACATAGTCTCTCCCACCAGGTTGTGGCTCCATGAGGGCAGAGACGTTTGTCTGCTTTGTCCAATGCTGTGTCACCAATCATTGGAGCAGTGTGAGGCACATAATAGGTTCTCAGTAAATATTTGTTAAATGAATCACAATGAACATGGGTGAACTCAGAAAGGCTGAGTCTTGACACAGATTTGGGACTCACCAGCACTGAAGCATAAGAAAATCATGTAAGCAGATGAATTCAATTCAGGGAACAAAAGAAAAGAATTTGCCAATTGCCCTGTGGTAACACTGCCCAGACACAAACAACCTAGCATACAGTGGTTCCAGAGGTCCTTGGGGCTCAAACACAGCTGTTCCCAGTCTCCAAGGATGCACATGCCAATTTCTCCCTTACAGCTGGTCTCTCTGCTCCAGGTTCTAGCCTAGAGCCCTGATCAAACACTGCCTGAACTCCTTAGGCTTAGGAAAGCTGAGCACATAGTTCTGTGAGAACATGCCATGAGCAATACTCTCCTAAATTCAAATCTCAGTTACACTTCTTACAGCTGTGACCCTCAGAGGAGCCCCATCTATTAAGTAGAATGGGAAGTTTCTATGCCCCACAGGTTAATGGTGACCCGACATGTAACAGTTGCTCAATGAGTTCTTGTTTCTTTATTAGTCATAATTGTATCCTCCGAGCCAGGCTCAGGATCTAGTTTGTTAGAGATGCTCTAGAAAAAAAATGAAAAAAATTAATGAATGACTGGTCCCTGTCTATTCCTCTGCCCCATTTCAATGTCAACAAGCAGGCCTCACTCCTCTTTCAGGAACAAAGGACTGACTCAGAGCTCTCACTCTTAGCTTCATGAATGAAACAAGCCTGCTCAAGCTGCAGAGTATCAAACCCAGCCACGGGGAGCCATGCTTCAAAGCAAATCCCAGACCAAATCTTCTATAGGACTCAGGGTGGCTAGATATCTGATTGATCCCCAACCAGCTGGATTATGTTCCCCTTCTCACTCCTGCAGCAAGTGGGACTCAGACCCATGGCCCCTGCCCATCGCCCACCAAACCCCATCCCACCCCGCCAGGAGTAGCAGACTTGCCGAAGACATCCCCTCTAGACAGCCATCCATTAGGGTTAGTATTCAGGGGAATAGCCAGTATTCAGGGGAAGCCCTCCCATCTCTCCCTTGAGAGTAGATGGCTGTGAAGAAGGGTTCCCTGATTCAAACTGGCGTTTCACTTTCATAAGACTGTCCATATTTTTAATGTCATGTACAACACAGATGGTCAGGATGTCACTCTTTTAACGTAACTAACTGCTCAGTTGAGAAGAAGGTCCATATTCATCTTTATAACCTCTGAATCCTTTTCCAAGTTCTTTTAACAACTGCTGACAAATTACTGAACACCTATACGTAGCAGGCCCTGGGTAAAGCCTCAGTGAAATCACATAAGAGGTAGGTACTATTCTTAACCCTAAATTTATAGTTGAATAAACTGAAGCTCAGGGGTCTGCTGGTATTTCCCCAAGGTCACACAGCTGAGAAGTAAAAGAGCCAGCATGCAAACCCAAGGGAGCAGGATTATCTACCAGCCCATCCAAGAGGCTCTCCAGGCAAAATTTTAAGGGCACTATCTCAGATTCAACCTGTAAACCTTCAGCAAAACTTGCCTAGATCTGAGTGTTAGCTGACTATTCCCTGGTCATCTCAGACTGGTCTGTATAATTGGTCTCAACCAGGCCTCACTTCTGTACCAGCTTCCCAGGGTCCCATGTGAGCAGCAAATTTGCAGAGGATTTTGTGCAGCTAATCTCAGCAAATAAGGCTGATGAAACTAAAGTTCTTACTCATGGATACTCTAGATGGAAAGAAGAGAACAGTTCTTTGAGATCGTGTCTTTACACATCTATATCTGAAGGACGCATTACTAGCTTTAGTCTCAGGGAACAGAAAGCCACAAAGAGATGCCCTTAAGCTTACAAAAGAGAGAAGAAGAAAGGGGATAGGGCAGTACTGTGGGAGGACCTCCAACTGGCCTCATCGAAGGAGCACTCCAGCCTTTCTCTGCCACCAAACAAAATCAGAACAATTCTGTAGTGACGGGGACTAGGGGAAATGTATGGTCACGGGGCATTTGCCTCCACCCAGTGTCGGTTTACCCCTCAGGCTGCCCTCTGGGGTGAGGAGAACTTAATACAGCAGAAGTCTATTAAACCAACACCTGTCAAAGGCTTCAAAAATAAAGTCAGTCTTCAAAGGCAAAGAGCAGGCAAGATAAGCTCTTGCCACTTGGCTACATTTTCTGAGCCGGTGTTAAATTAGACAGTAAAACAGAGCCATTTGAAACCAACATTTAAACTTTTTATCATAACTGATTGTTCCACTACAGTTTGGTGAAAGCCTGGTTTACAAGGTATTCTCTTTAGTGGTGGAAAAGATCTCAGGTCACAGATTAACAGCCAGGAAGAAGGGCAAGGGGATCAAAGGAAGAAGGGTCAATGTGGGTCAAATGGATTACAGCTGGTTCTTGAAATTATGCACCTATTGTCTATACCAGGGATCAGCAAAACCGTATCTATAATGGGCTAGATAGTACATTTTTTAGGCTTTATGGGTCATTGTGGTCTGCCACAACTACTCAACACTGATGCTGGGAGTGTAAAAGCGCCATAGGCAATATGTAAATGAATTAGTTTGGCTGAGTTCCAATAAAATTTTATTTATAAAAACAACTGTGGGCCAGATTTGTCCCAGGGCCTGTAGCTTACTGGTTTATACTACAGCAACCAGTTTGGGCTTCTGGGGGACAGGGACTCAGATTCTAATAACTCTGCTTCAGCTTTGGAACTATATATGAATCACTCTTTCGGTATCTGGATTAACCATCTGCAAAATGGGGCTAAGCTCCTCTCTACAGCAGAGAGGGAACGTTCTCATTCTCCCTCCAGTGCCCATGTCAGAAATCACTACTCACAATCTTTCTCACTGATGTATTTCCCCCCTTTTGAGGAAGTGAAATGGAACATAAGTCTACATGATTGCTATGCTCCTCAAAAGATGATCCAGGTTCCTTCCTGGAGCCAGTGGGGACAGGTGAGCAAACAGGGTGTTTGCTTCCAGAGAACAGACATTCACACTGTGTATCTTTACTCTTTTCAGTTCTTCTAGTTAGGCAGAAACATGCTGAAGCCGGCCAGTGCACCAGTCCTAACACTGACGCAGGCTTCAGTCTTCCAGACAATTATGGTGACTCAGAAGCCCATACTGTCAATTCCTGAAGTGTTGACTCTTTCTTACTAGAAACAACAAATCTCGCATAATGTTACCTCGGCATCAAACTTTTAAATGTCTTACTTATCGAATCAACAAAATTCAAATTATAGCTCTTTCCTTCCCTGAACCTCTAAGAAATAATTTCACACAACCTAGCCCTGAAATGAGAAAAAATTATTACATACCTGCCACCACTGCTTACCTCCCACCTACCTCCACAGTGATCCCACAGACATAGTTAATCACACTCCACGCCGGCCGCCTCAGGGCACCAGCAGACTTTGTACCTGGCCCATCGTCACACTGCCTTATAATTCTCACTATGGTTCTGTGTCACAGTGCCTAACCCCACTGTCCACAGCAGGCACTCCAAAGTGTGACAGAAACAAATGGAGGTATGCATGCATCTAAGTGCCACTTGGGGCTACAATGTAATTTTACATCTCATAGGTGGAATCCATACAATGTGAGACAATTTGTGACTGATATTATTTAGTGTAAAACTCAGGGCAGAGTGGCCCGGATGCCTTGCTAAGGGGAATCCTGAATTACTGCAAGAGCCAAAAAATGTGGGTCATTTTAAGAGCACACATAAAGAGAATGATTTTTCCTTTGTTGAAAAATACAGTGCTATCAAACAGGCCACAGAGTTCAGTGGTAGCAGTTCTGTTTGTTTGTAAATGTTTTTACTGAAATATCACAGGCATACTGAGAAGTGCATAAACTGTTAAATGTAGAGTTAACGCCTTTCTCAAAAGGTAGGCACCCATGTAGCCACTGCTCAGGATCCCAGCAGCCTCCCTCCTGTCGCTTTCCTAGTTGTCATTCTTAAAAGAGACCTCTAATTTCTACCACCAATGATTAATTTTGCCTATTTTTATATAAAGCACATGGGAAAATAGCTTTACAGAAAGCAGGGAATCATTCCATATATACTCTTCTGTATCTGGCTACTTTCACTCAACATTTTGTTTATAAGATCCATGTTGTAACATTAGCAGTAGTTAATTCTTCTTCACTGTTCTATAATATTTCTATTGAAGAAATACACAGCAATTTGTTTTTTTCCATTTTACTCTTGATGGACATTGAGTTATTTCCAGTTTCAGTTACTGCAAAACTCACAGCTATCAATACAGACATGTCTTGTGCATATATCTCTGGTGCCTATTTACAAGCATTTCTGGAGGACGTCAATGTCCAGGCGTGACACTGCTATATAGTCACAGAGTATGCACGTTCGGCCTTCGCAGACACTGGTAGTTTTTTTTAAACCAAATCCTCAAAACTGAAATGAATCTGAAAAGCCACGTGATCCAAGTGCCATGTTTCATGCTACTTCATTCAAGCACATTCTCAGATCCTAGAGCCCTCATGTGGCCCTCTTCCTGTGCCCCTCCCCCACAAAAGCATTAGGAATATAGCCTGGGGCCACAGAGCATGGACAAACTCAATCTAATCTCATTCAGGTGTTAATTATTTCATTATAATTGGGGGCATAATGAACACCAAAAAAGGGGGAAAAATAGTTAATAATTCTAAGTCTCAAACTGGCAAGAAATGCTGTCAATGTACCTACCCGATGTGAGGACCAATGCCCATATACAACTTGGAAATGAAGGAAGTTTTAAAAAGAATTAAGTCCATAGAAGTTTCCTAATCCAACCTAAAGAAAAGTTTCTCTTCTCAGAATGACAGTCGAAAGTATTACCCTCTCGCTAGCCTGCTTTGCATTCATCTTCTTTAAAAAAATTAAAACCAAAACCATCTGTTCTACTGCATAAATCGATAATTTGCTCCAAGAAACTGGTGCCTCATAGGAACAGCCCAGCCTGGGTTATTTGCTGGACAGGAAATGAGAATCAGAATAAGCAGGTCTCTTTCTCTTTCTCTTGCTTGCTCCCTCCCTCTGCCTTTCCCCCAACTCCTGGTGAATCACTAGTTCCCTGGGGAATTTTGGCAGATTCTCAGCCTGGCTGGAGATGACGTTCTGAATCTGTTTATTCAGGTGGAGATCAGATAAAAAACAAGACCGGCCCAGTGGCGGGATAAACAGCCTCTGGCCAGGCGGGGTCAACCCCTCTGAAGGCAAAACTGGGCTGTGTCAACCAACCTCCCAACCTATCCACTTCCTTTAGCCTCACTCTCCCCTCGGGGTCTTCAATGAACTGTCCCAATTAACTCCTTTCAAAGAGAACTGATGTCACATCCCCATGGGACTGCAGGGTTCCAGGGAGCTTGATGCAGATCTCACTTGGTTCTCCCACCCATTGGCATGTACACTTGACCTGGAAAACCAAAATCCATAATGAAGAAACCTAGTCACGGTGAAGAGTCAGCCTCCATGGTTATGTGAAGTTTAGAGTTGACCGAACCCAGGAATGATGGCAAATCATCAGATCCAGTTCTGCATTCCATTTTAAGATGCACAAACAAAAAACAAAACCTAGGAAATGCATACTGTTGAGTGGGAAAAAAAAGCTAAGCAGAAAAGGCCACCTACTGTATGATTCCAAAGATACAGAATTCTGGAAGAGGCAAAACTATGCGGACAGTAAAAAGATCAGTGGTTGCCAGGGGTTTGGGGAGACAGAGTGATGAACAGGAGGCGCCAAGGGGATTTTTAGGGCAGTGAAATTATTTTGTATGACACTCTACAATGGTGGACACATGTCATTAAATATTTGTGGAAGCCCACAGTACAACATGAACAGTGAACCCTAATATAAACTGGGGGTTTAGTTAATAATAATGTCACATTGGCCCACCAATTGTAACAAAGGTACCACACTAATGCAAAATGCTAGTAACAGTGGAAAGTGCAGGAGGGTATAAGGGAAGTCTGTACTTTCTGCTCAATTTTTCTATAAACTCGAAACTGCTCTAAAAGTCTATTAATTATAAACAGAACAAAACAAAACCTAAGGTATTGTTTCATTATATCATTAGACATTAGCTGCACAAGAGCTTGATTTTTAGCCCATCTTCTTTACAGCTATATTCTTAGCACCTAGGACTATGCTTAAAACATAAAAGGCACTCAGTAAATATTTGCTGAATAAACAAACGAAATGCGCCTTAAGCTCAGTCTCCTAGTTCGCTACCACAAACCAGAACAAAGGAATGTTATTCAGAAAAAAACACTCTGAGGCAAGACCAACCAACTATCCTACTAAAAAATTTTTTTAAACATGTAATGTAGAATTAACTTTTCTAGATAGAGAAGCAGACAGACATATTTAAAAGAAAATGTCAAATAAAATGAATTTTCTGACTAATCGTACATTTCCCAAGTTCAATTTAACTCTGAACACAGACATTCATTGGTTAGCCAGGGTTGGCAAAGTTGTGACAGCTCTATTAGTCAAGCAGTGGCTAACAATCCCTCCTTCTCTGACCACCCTTGGCAGTGAAAAACAGCACAGCCATTTCCATCTGTTCACACACCTCCTCAACCCCTGCCTTGGCCCTGGCAGAGAAGAAGAATTAGGAATTCGATTAAGAAGGCTCTGATCAGGAGGAAGCCTTCTGAGCCTCATCTGTACTGCATTCCCCAGGAAGAAAGGATGTGCCCAGTTAACACTGGCAGAAACTTCTAAGGGCTGGCTGATGTTCAGGGAGTCAGTTCTGTGACTATGGGGCGGTAACCTGTTCTGGCATCTGGGCAGGACAGAGTGGCACCAGGTCAGACCAGGAGATGGAAAGCCAGGAACAATGAGCCACTTCCACCTAAATCTCTATCCACATATGGGTCAGAAAAGCCAAACTGTTTCTCTATGCTGGTCAAGGGTGACATAGCTACTCTTCTTTCTTTTGGCTTTATCATCTCCTAAATGTGTCAGTGCATCCCTTGTCTTCTCTTTCCCCTCCCTTTCCTCGGTACTCTGTTGGCCTGCATACAGGTGGTAGTCCTCTCAACCACGCTGGAGCCCTCATGGCCTGAGAGTCAGAGCACCAAGCGTCAGGCTGTCTTGTGGAATTGCAACCCCGACACCAGTGTGAGGCCTGTGGGTGCTCCACAGCAAGACTTGCCTGCTTCCTTCTGTTAAAATTTTCAAGGTCTGTGCATCTGTGTCCATTTGGCTCTGTCCTTCAAGAGAAGAAGGGAGGAAAGTCAGCATGCCTAACCCTCATCTTGTGCACAGATTCTCCCAGACTCAAGAGGCTGAGCTACTGTTTCTGGCAAAAAATAGGCGGGCAAGGTGGAGAGAAAGAAGCAATCAGGAACAAGGTCTTAAGAGTACCCCTTAAGGTCAGTCTCAAACCCCAGAAATTCTCACCAAGGAGTGTCCACACAGCCCCTCTTGAGAAGCTGCTACAATCGTTGACCCCTCTGCACAAATGAGCATCAAGAAGAAGAGTCCCCCAACCCCTGCCATGTGACATGACACCAAGCACCTCTCCCCCAGTTCCATAAATGCTGTCAGCAGCTGGGGTAGGGGTGGGTGGCACAGAGGGTCACCCAGGAATTCAAGAACGACAATGTCATCAGCCACAGTGGTTTATGTGCCTCGAAGACATCACCAACCAGGAATGGAATCACCAATGAAAAACGACGCTGACTTTACTCAAAATTTCCAAACAAAACATAACCTCCTTCTTAAGGCACCCTCCCATTTCAGCTTTGGGCATCAAGTGTTTGCAGTATTTAGGCATTCAGGAGACTGTCCACAGCACAAAGCTCAAGCAAAAGGCAGGATGCAGAGTTGATCAATTCACAGGGTTGCCACCCTCTCAAAGATGCTGGCAGAAAAAAAGTAGGCAAAACTATAATATATACCTTGCTCTTGAATGTAGTATGATGATGATGATGGAATCCCCCCTCTTTTGCATATTATTTTAATGTGTTTAAAATTAGGTAAATAAATTAAATAGATATTTTGCAAAGCAATTAATATGACTGGAGAATGAACTTTGCAACCTGATTCTTAAGTTTAGAAAGACTTGGCCTGCAGTAACAGTCCCAAGGCAGAGGGCCTTCCAGGTGAGCACAGCCTAGGGGCCTTTCTTCAAGAGGTTACCCCAGTGCGGGGCTCCAGGGTCACCACACAGAGTTCCTCCACTCATTTACCAGGCAAGGAAGTGCTGGGTTTTGGAGGTTCCTCTTGAATCCCCTGCACGCTAACATTCTCAGGCACACAGCCTGCTCCAGGTGGTGAAAACATCAAAGTGTCTTTTAGCTGGAGCCTGCAATGGAGGCCTGGGGCCTCTGCAGCCGCCCAGAAATGGTTCCAACTCTAGAGTCTGCAGCACTGGGCAGTGGAACCTCCCAAGAAGCTCCCTGTGGCCACTTAGCCACCAAGGAGCCACTACTCTTCCTTCTCTGCAGAAACAGTAGCTAGAGTAGTAGCCATAATAGCAGGAATAATGGTCTCAAATCTAACATGCTGTTAGCTCCTACTAGGAGCCAGGCTCTGGCTTAGCTCATTTATTCCTCATGACTACCTGAGAGGATATTACTACCATCCCCATTTCACAGAGGGAGATGCTGAGGCATAGAGTGGGACTAGAGCCCAGACATGAATCCTTATCCCACACTCCTACTTGGTACATGAAACTGCCTTATAATGGAAGTGGGCAGAAGGAACTCTGGGGCAGCTACAATTCCAATAAGGCAAAACCCAGCTCTGCAGATGCAGAGGATGTAAATCCTGCCGCGGGCCACTGCAACCCCCCCTGTCGCCCCCCGCGCATACACACACACACACGAACCTGATAGGCCCTCAGCATGTCACACAGTTGCTGCAGAACACAGGAAGACCTCCCTTATTTACATTTAAGATGACTGGTATGGTCTCTAAATAGGTGAGAGTGGCTCTTATTTCCTCAGGCAGTAAGTATGAGGGAACAGAACTGAGCTTTCTCCAGGGAGCAGAAGAAAACTGCTTACCCATCACTCTCTAACATGCTGGGGAAGGCATGTGCTAACCCAGAATCAAAGAGGGTAAGGCCCCAGTCTGACATCACCCAGCTACCCAAAATGTGAGCCCAGGGATCCTCTGACTCCAGGCTGTGCCACTCTCTGGAGGGACAGAGGCACAAGAAGCTATATAGATGGCCTGTGGCTACAAAGACGGAGATAGGACAGTGGGTGCCAGGGTGCCCCCCTGATATTCCCTCAGGGATCACAGAAAGAACCTTATCTTCTGCTGGCCACTGGCACATTCTCTGCTCTTCCCATGTCAGCTTCCCGGCAGCTCTGCAGTTCCAAAAGAAGAGGAAGCTGCTTCAGCATTTGGCTACAGCCTCCAAAAAAAGCTCCTTCCCTCTCTGGGGAGTGATACCAATGATGTGCCTTTAAAAATAAAACCAGGCCCGCTTCCTGCCCCATCTGGAAGACTTCTGATCTCCTGATCACATGATTTAGGCTATCTCTTACTACGCAATTTCCCAAGCCTTCAGCATATGATCCGACTGCACTTGGGATGGTTAAGGATGTGTATGGTTGAGATTAAGGAGTTGCTCCTTTAAAACAGTCCTTCTTATCCACCCTGAAGATAAGACCTGCTACGACATCAAAGTGGCACCATCTTCAGCACTCCTGCTCTCTACCGCAGAACCACACTGTCCCTCCGTCTTGTCCATTCAAGGTTCCTACAGGAGCCACTTTCTTTCTTGAAACCATGAGCTTCAATTTTCTTCTTGGCTTCAGGTTTTAAAAAACATATCATCATGGACCTAAATGTACAACGTAAACTACAGATGTTCAGAAAAAAAATAGGAGAAACCCTTTGGGATCTAAAGCTAAGTTCTTAGACTTGATACTAAAAGCACAATCCATAAAGAAAAAATTAATACACTGGACTTCATGAAAATTGAAAGCATTTCCTCTGTGAAAGACCCTGTTAAGCTGAAAAGGCAAACTATAGACTGGGAGAAAATATTTTCAAATTCCATGTCCAACAAAGAACTAGTATCTAGAATATATTTAAAAAAAAAAAAAAACAAACTCAAAATTAAGCCAAAACTTGAAAATCCAATTAGAAAATGAACAAAAGACATAAACAGATATTTCAACAAAAAGAATATGCTGATGGAAAATAAGCACATGAAAAGATGTTCAACATCATCAGCCATTAGGGAAATATAAATTAAAACCACAATGAGATATCAATACATACCTACCAGAAAGGTAGGTATGATTAAAAAACAAACATCACCACCAAAAAAACCCACCACCACCACCGACAACAAAAACCTGACAACACCAAATGCTGGCCAGGATGCAGAGAACCAGACACATTACTGGTAGGACAGTAAGACAGTACAGCCACTTGAAAAAGTTTGGCAGTTTCTTAAAAACTAAACAACTGCCATGCAATGCAGCAATTATACTCTAGGGCATTTATCCCAGAGAATTGAAAATTTATGTTCACACAAAAACCCACACATGATATCTTATAGCTGCTTTATTCGTAATATCCAAAATCTGGAAACACTGCAGATGTCTTTCAACAGGCAAATAATTAAACAAAGTGTGGTATATATCCATACCATAATCCCAAAAACAACTCTAAAAATCAATCCCAAAAGGTTACATGCTGTATGACTCCATTTATACAGCATTCTCTAAATGAAAAATTACAAACACGGAGAACATACTAGAGATTGCCAGGGGTATGGGGACAGGAAAAAAAATGGGCGTGGCCATAAAAAGTCAACAGGAAGGATCCTTGTGGGATGGAAATGTTCTGTATCTTGAGGATCTCAATGTCAATAACCTGGTTATGAAAAGTTCTGCAAGATGTTGCCATTGCAGGAAACAAGGCTAAGAGATCTTTCTGCATTTTTAACAATTGCATGTGAACCCACGATTACTTCAAAATAAAAAATTTAATTAAAACAACAACGAAGACCATGTCATGACAATCACAGTGGAATCAGATAGAGAGCCTGGTGGAATCAGAGAGTCAAACTGCTAATCATTTGGTTTCTAGCCTTTCCTTCAAACCCACAGAACCTTAGACTGTATGACTCGATTCTAAGGGTCAAGCACCAAATACCACTGGGCTTTGCAGGATTTCTGAAATCTAGGGATAGGCATGCACTGTTTAATTACTTTCCACCATTTAGGAAAGGGCAGCAGTGGAGGTTGAACTCCTAGTGAGAAAGGTGTTACTACTAAAGCTTATTCAGAAGATCAGTGTGGCCCCTGCCTGATACATCCGGAGTTACCATTCAGTTCTGCGCTCTGTAATTCAGCTGAGCCCAGTAAGACCTGGCCAAGCAGGAGGGCTCTCTGGGCATCCACACCTAGATGGCGGCAGACACAGGTCAGGCTTGCATGGATTCCCAGAGTACCAGCCCAAGATCACGGGCCATGGGCAGAGTTCCATGATAAGGTTCTGGAACGGAGGCATGTATCCTCCCTTGTGGGCCCAAAAGTAGATGCCCAAAGCAGGTCGGCCAAAGAATGGTGTTGATGAGGGCTCTAATAGAGATACCTCTCATTCTGCACGATTCTGCATTTGCTAAACTTACACGACCACAAGACCCTTTTTTTATTAAGTACCTGTTAACGCATCACAGAGCAAGAGCTCCAGGTGGCTCATTTTATGTGGGAAACAACACGTTTCACCCCTCATTATTAAAGACTCTGTCATGTCTTGTAGTAAAGAAAGCTGCTTACCTTTGACTCTGAGAGGGGCAAGGCAAATGGAGGGACCTGCAATGATTATCCATCTTCACCTCAGAAAAAGCTTTCCTTAAACCTCCTGCTGGCCCCTCACAGGCAAGCAGAGACCAGGAGAGCCCTTCTCCTGACACACCCATGCCAGGGGAGGGCAATTTCACATCTAAGCAAACCCAAGTTTGGAAAGCTGCTATAAGAAAGCAGAGGATACAGATTCAAACCTCGATAATGGGAACCCAGGGCCCACACTGCCCCCTCGAAGCCACACTGCCTGCCATGGAGCAGTTTCTACCACTTCCTCCAAAATTCTGCCCAGCTTTTCAATAAATCAAGGAAAGCAAGTTCCAACTCTTAACTGAAAAGAGCCATGCCCTCTAGGAATCCCCAAAAGACCATGTCTGCTATTACTTGTCCTAAGGTTTTTCCTTCACCTGGCCAATAAATGTCTAAAACGATCCAGTATCTGCCCTATGCTTCACAATCACTTAATCTTCAATTGTCCCATTCATTTAGTGAATTTATTCATTCAAACGTGAGATGTCTGTTATGTGCAGCTGCTGCAAGTAAAAGATAAATCTGACTACAGTATGACCAACCCCCTAAATCCCACTCCCCAGTGCTCAAAAACACACACTGGAGTTGAGGAGAGAGAAAAAGATAGAGATGTGATGGATGCATTGAAAGGTGGGGACACAATATTGCGGGAGGAGGAGGTTAGGAGAAGGAAAGCCATTTCAGACCAAGGTGACAACATGGATGAGGCATGGAATCAAGAGACACAGTCAGTGTGAGTTTTCATTATATGCAGTTTGATTTAAAGTGCAAGGCAGGAAGTGAAGAGAGGCCAGGAAGAAATAGAACCAGGGGCTAATTCTAAGAGCTGAGACTTCATCTTGTGAGTGATGGGGCAGCCACAAAGGGGTCCTTCATTCATTTCTTCAACAAATACTGACTGTGGGGCAACCACGAGGCAGGCACTTCACTGGGTAGGAAGGATGGAGGGAAGAGGTTAGAGCTCTATAGGGGTCACATGGGGAGGAATTAAGGGAGGGGGGAAGAAAAGGGTCAAGTCTGGGCACCTTTGGAGCCGAGGCCATGAGGACCTCCTTTAGAGATGAGGCACACACCTCAGGTTTGGCAGCGGACTGGAAGAGCTGGCCAGGATGCTAACTCCCTGCCTCATTTAATCAGACTTCTCAACATGGGTACACACAGCACAGCTAGCCCACTAGACGGAACTCATAAGCAACTATATGAGCCTCCACCAGGAACCAAGGGTCACACAGCTAGAGAGTCAGCCATTCTCAACTAGAGATGAACATTTGTTCCAAAGAACACACACCCCAGGTCCTATCCAGGTCTACAGGAGGAGCAGCAGCCATGTGTACTGACCATAGTTAAGTGTGGCTAATAGGAAACCAGCCCCTCTCCTTACAGTTGAGAGAATAGAAGCCCAAAGAAGAAAAGTGGCCTGTGAAAGGTCCTATTGTGGAATGTCTGGCAGAGTCAAGGCTAGAAACTGAGGGGCCAATATTAGTTCCTTTCTGAATATTCCGGTGCTGATGAGGCGAGGCCATGAGCACTGAGGAACATATGCTTCCTCCCCATTCCCAGGGCACTGGCACCCATCTCACTGCAGAATGACTTGCATTCTGGGATCAACAGGTAAGATGAGCTTACTGGGTGATATCTTAACAAGACGATGGTGAGAGGAGCTTCTCCTAACAGCAGAGAAGGCACCCTACACACCCCAACATCCAGCTGGAGGTGGGCAAAGAATGGACCAAGGCTCTCTGCCAAAACACCCACAGAGGAGCAGCCATCTTAGAATCAGGCAGGGTCCTCCCAGGGGCGACTCACGAGCCCACTGAAGCAGAGAGAGGGTGAGTGTGGGCCAGGAAACTATCTGATGACACCCACGGTGCACGGGAGCACTCTGTTTCCACAATCCATTTCCCCAGACAATTTCCCTGGACAATTTACTGAATCTCTCAGGAGCTAGCTTTTTTCAGGGAACAGGAGAAAGTGAAGACAGGCATTAGACTCTTACTTGGAACCACATAATTGCTAGAGAATCACCAAATTAGGGCTCTTGTTAACACACACTAGAGAATGAGGGAGGGGGTAGGGGCCAGGATGACCTATAAGGAGCCTCAGATGGTGAAAAGGGTTTATCACTGCTGTCAGCAGAGCAGGGGCGCGGGGTGCTGGATGGCCAGTCCTCACTCTGACCCTCAGAACCAAGCAACACTTACTGGACAGAAAAATTTCATTACGCATGCTGACAACAACTGTTCTCCCAATTTAAAAACAAACAAAAAACAAGCAAACAAAAAAACTTAGAGAAAACATCACATTCTAAAATGTCCAAAGGGATCTTATTTCATATTTACAAAATTCTAGTTTCTCTTTGTGACTAATTTAGGATCCGATTCCACACGCAAGCCTCACAAAATTATCCAAACTCAAACTCAGCATCTAGAATTTTGCTATAAATCACAATACAACTTTTGGGTGAGAGCAGAGGGGACCTTCACTTTCTACAGCATGTATTTACATACTTTTTTTTTTTTAAGAGCTATGTCTTACTTTTAGAATTAAAAAGGAGGGGAGGGGTTAAAGAGCCTGAAGTTAGGTTTGCCTACCGTTTTATTATAAAGAGGGTTTGTTTGTTTTGTTTGTCATCATCATAATGGGACTTCTCTGATTTGCAGGTAGGCTACAAGTGAGGGCTGGGTGGGCTAGCTTTCAGGGGAAGGAAATAACCCAGATTAGAAGCCAAATCCACAGTAAGCATTCTGTCATCACCCAATGAGGTGGTCATGCATAATCAGACCAAACACTACAAAGAAAAAGCAGTTTCCTAGTCATTTGAAGTGGCTAACTTCATAGTATCTTCCAATTAAATCAGTGGTGAAAGAGGTAACTAAAACCTCTAATGGGGACCCCCAGATTCATCAGGGCTAAACTGAAGACCAGCTTTAGTATTTATTTCCCCTCTGCCTGGAGAGAAAAAGAAAAAGAAGGGGAGTGAGATGAGCCAGGGCATTTTAAGTGACAGGTATGCGAGGAGAAGGAGAGGACAATATCTTTCATTCGCAGTTTCCCAGCTGTGGCTCATTAAGACTTTTCACTGCACATTGGCATGACCCGAAAAGCTTTAAAAAACCAAAACAAACAAACAAAAAACACAGTAACGCCTGTGCCCAGTGCCACTCTTGCCAACAGCCCCCTGACCCAAGGTTTTAACTGCCCTGGAACATAGCCTGGATGTCAAGGTAAAGCTCCCCAGGTTATTCTACCATGCAGCCAAGGACGAAGCCACTGCTTAACATTTGCTCAGTTTTGCTGCTTGCTGTACCCACCCCAGGTAGAGACAACGAGGAATGAGGAGGGAAATCAACTCCACTATTGTGCATAACAGTTCCCACGACAGGAATTGGTATAGAAGAAAGCTAATGACTCACAATCATACACACATGCTATGATCCACAAACTCCAACTGGTTCACAAGAGTGAGCCATAATGGGTACTAGCAAGTAAGGTCCGTTTCTAGGCAATGAAAGTAACCTCTGGCCCAGTCTCCTGCACCAGGCCTCTTGGTTCCATGTGGAGAACAAACTCCCTCACAACACAACAGCAAAAGCAGGGCTAGTCCTGACCATACCTGCAAGGTGCTTGGTAGAGAGTGGTCAGTGATAAATATGCACCACTACTACTTGGTGCATATTCACTAGATACCAGACACTATACTGGGGACATGTAGTATTTAGTGAATGCTCACATGTCGCTGTATCAGCAAATACCATGAGCAAACTGAGGCCCAAAAGAACATAGCCAGGATGATGAAGGCAGAACTGAAACCCAGATCTGTCTGATCCAGAACCTTCTCTTAACCACTATGTAGAACTGTCCCCTCTCTGTAAAGCCCTATGATGCAGAAATCAGAGTAAGGTGAAGAGATCCATTTGTACCTCCCTTTTTGCTACAGCTACTTGGTCTTTTCAAACTAATTTCATAGCAGCCTTCCCTAATCATAAATGTTTCTTAGCACCCAGAGGGTCTACAAAGAGACAGCTGAGCAGAGAGCAGTGGCCCCTAGAGAAGATACTCCATGAGTGCCACACGGGTGAGTCTAATACCTCTGCCATCCTTCACAGCATACATTTCCATCTGCTGGTTGAAGTTGGGAAGAAAAAATCCCCCACAAATTGGCACCTTTATCTCTGCTGTCCGGATATGAAAGGCATCCAGGAATCAAGGAAATTATGGAGGAGTTCACCTTGAAGTGATGTCTTACAGCCACTATGTGAGAGGCTGATGGCACAATCAAACAAGTCTGGGATCTATCTGCAGAGACCCACAGGAAGATGATTTTTCCTCACTGTGCCCTGAACGGACAAAAGATCATAACCAACTCAGGGTAACTAATGTGTGTGATTAGGAATCGGAGCAGCGGGTCAACCTAATCTTTAGAGGCAGGAGAAGCACTTCCTGTTACTCTGCATCAGTTAATGAAATTCACGCCAAGGGCTGCCCACAGTAAGTTCACCTGAGGACACCCTTACGGAGGCCTGCATACAGTTTTTAAGATGCTTGATGACTGCCTAGGAAGAAGCCTCTCAGCCTAGCCCCAGTGCAACATGTAGCCTTTTGGCTATAGTTCTGAGGTTTCTCCCTCCTAACATAATTAGATATGTAAGCATTTGAAATAACAAGACCCTCTCAGGCTCCCAAAACACAGACTTCCAAGTATACAGTGAGCACAATCCCCAGAGGTGGAGAGAAATGAGGTAAAGACCCACCTTTGCCAGTTCCTGTGCAACCTCCCACAAGTTTCTTGCCCTCTCTGTGCCTCGGGTGCCTCATCTGTAAAACATGCTCAACAACAGACCCTGTTTCTCCTAGGACTACAGAGGCAATACAATGAAATAATGCACAGGAAAAGACGTGGAGCAATGTCTGCCAACCTCAGTGTATCACATATGCTGATGATCACAATTTTCCACCTCAAAAGACTTAACCATATGAGACTGCCAACATTTTGACCCTTTTTCAACTACACAAAAAAAACCAAAACGGCAATTTTGCATGACTCAATACACTGAGCAGACTATTATATCTTTAAAGACCCTTACCTTTGAACAAGCAGGGTGAACCTAATATTCCTTTCGTATCGCCCAACAATGGCAGGCCTTATGAAAGGAAGGCCCGGCATAAACGCAAACACATTTCTTCCACTTGGGCTATAAAAGCTGAAAATGGCTCCCAGGTGTGAGCAGACACAATAGGCCCTGCCTTTTCTGCAAGGTCACCACACGGGTCAAAGTCAAGCCAGCCATTTTCGGATTAGGTGCACACGTTCACAAGGCTTCCCTAGAGGTAAGTGGATTAGAGAAGCCACCTGCAGGAAGTGGGCGAGGGGGAGGAGGAGGAAACAGTCCCAGTTGGAAGAAGACTGTTGATCCAGGCAGGGGCCAACTCCTTTCACATGGGAGATTGTGCAATCGACAGAACAGCTCTGCTTTCCAGCTCTGGTTCTGGTAGCCCTGGAGGGTTTCAGCACCCACCACTAAAAGGAGGCACCTCCCTCCCAGACGACGCATGCTTCACCAGCATCCTATTCCCACTGGGTCTTGGGCTATATTTAAAACTTACACAGTCATCAGGAAAAATGAGGAAGGGGGGAGCCAAACACATGACAAAAGCCAACTCTCAACAATAGAACCTAAGCTACAACTTCCCAAAAAAGGCAGTGACCTCCGTGACCAAGTTTCTATTCCACCGGCACACCTCTTCCTCAGCTCCCCAGACCCCACAGCTGGTGTTCGCTTCACTTTCTCAGCAAATGACTTGCAGATGTACCGCTCATCTGGCTGCCTCACCACCCCCACTCTCAAAGAAAAAAAAAAAAGAGAGAAGGAAAACGACAAGTCATGACTGTGTAACTTGGCAGGCTTGAGGCAGCGGCCACAGCAGCTCCTTTCCCAGCAAAAGTCACTGAGACTCAGGGCAAGAGGCAGTCTGCACTACAGAACCCCTGCGAAGTTTCTGGGACAGAGCTGCTTTCTTTGTAAATTGGGTGTTTAATTTTCTATTTCGAGGCTCATTGGTGGCACCTAGCATCTGATGAGGTTGTAGTTCTAAGAAACAGGGGTCCTGCTCTGCCTTCCAAAAGAAGCTCACTGGCGCCTCTAACAGCCTGCTCATTGACAAAGGAAACAGTGGGGAGGGGAAAAATAGACTTAAAATGGAACTAGCCATGATCTAGTAGTGCTCCTCCAAGCACTCAACGTGTTGGCGGGGCATGCAGGGTACTCCATCTGATATCATACCTTACGCTAACCTGGCAGGGGACTGAGAAAGGAGTTCCACATAAGGGAAAATTCAGCTAAAATGTCACTCTATCTGGGAACCTTCCCTGTCTTACACCCCGTCAGTGATAGCCGTGAGGAGCCCCTAGACATTCCCAGCTGGTGTTTGTATTACAATTGCCTGTTTACCCATCTTTCCCTGCAGCTGAATTGCGAGTTCCGTGAGGGCAAGAACTCCGGTCGGTGGGGCATGTTTGTTCATATGGGCTTCACGTGGGGAACATGGGGGCAAAGCTCACAGCAGCCTCAGCAGCCTTGCAGATGAGCCCCTGGTCTCTATCATAAACCAAGCTGGGCTTCCACCACTTTCTTTTCATCCCTTTGCCCTCCGATGACCAGGACGACAGCCTCTGGATGGCAGAAGGCCAAAAAACAAGAGGTAAGTAACCAGGTCAGGAACAATGAAGGTTGGGGGACAGGTGTGGGCCCTGGGTTTTGATTCCCCAATTAGCGCACAGGAGCGGGTGGGGGGGGGCCTACCCTCCTTTCAGATGCTTCTTTTAATTTCCACCTGGAACAAAGCAGTACCATTCAAGTCTTGAGAGGGCAAAGATTTATCTGATAATAGTAACTGATAATCAGCAGGAAAGTAAGTGGTGCTAAAAGTGACTCCTTGAGCTGGCTCCTGCTGCCCAGAGAGGCAGGACTGTAAGGAGAGCCATTAATACCCACACAATGAGATAATAACAGGTCTCCCACCAGGCCGGGCTGCTAAGCACTCCCTCCTCTGTAGGAACTGGTGATGATGAGCTGTTGGGGAAACTTACAGTGATCACCAATAAATAGAAAACTAAGCAGAGACAATCTGTAATTACCGTGGGCCTCAAACCTGCGCCCACAGCCAGATTCGTTCTGTCCACGCTCAGTGCCCACCGCTCCAAGCACGTACTAGGGCTTTTGAGACTCACTGGCCCAAATACCTATTGCTAAACCAGTGACATTAGGAACTTGTCTAAATAATTTACTGCCCCCCAAATGCTAAGCAGCTTGGTAATGAGAACTTAACACATGAAACTTTGCCTTCCATCCCAAATCCCTACATAAGCCCAGGCAGTGTTTCTCAAAGTAGGGGTTTCCCAGACCAGCAGCATCAGCATCACTTCGGTACTTATGAGAAAGGAAAAGTCTCTAGTTACCCACCCCAAATCTGTTGAATCAGAAACTGGGGCTGTGTCTTAGCAAGCCTTCCAGGTGATTCTGACCGATGGTCCAGTTTGAGAAACACATAGGTGGAGAAGACACATCTCCCGAGGGAATGGGTGTGATACTTTATACAGAGGAAAGAATCAGTTTACATCGACAAAAATCTGGGCAAACAAGGCAGAAACTGAGCATACCTCTGAAGACACTGAGAGAAACGGCAGTCCTCATTTTATATATGTTCTCATGTGCTATTTTCTGATGAGGATCAGTTTCCCTTTTGTGCCTGAGAACCACATGGAGCACAGGATACGCAAGGAACAAGGACATTCATTTAAACTTGACATGGGGCTTTTTAAACATTACTTTGCTCACAGTTTCTTCCTACAGTGTTTCAGTAACTATTAACTCCACACTCTTGACAAGAGTGCATAAAAAGACCCAGAGCAAATTAAGATGCCAATGACACAGGTAGTGTTTACTTTTATAGCCACACCCAAATGGCTGGCCAGGAAGACTAAATTGGGTTCTTAGTGGAAGACGCCCCTCTGAAGCAGAATGGAACAAGAGTTATCCATTTCCACACTGCCTACCTATCAAACTGATTAAGTCCACTCTTAAACGATTCATGGATACCCCAGCTAATTACTCCACAGAGAAGTACAAATGATCCTTCACCTTGATGAGAAGTGCTATGTCTGCCTCACCTTGTACACACACCTACAGTCCCAGCAGATGCAGCTATGTATCAACATGCACAGAACTTCATAGTCCAAGACCACCAACTCAACATTTTGAGACAAATTATTTCCTATTTTCAGGCATAAACCATGTATAAAAAAGGATTTCAATATCAATTTTCTATTTGTCTGCAAATGATGAGCTTATTCCAGGTGAGGCAATATGGAGAAAGTTTTAAGAGCAGCTAATTGAAGAGAAAGGCAAGTGGCCTCAACCCAACTCCTTGGAGAATACATCTGCCCTCCACACCCCACACCTCACACCCTCCCCCCCCCCAACACACACACACAGTTTTAGGAATGCCAGCTGACTATTTATTCCTCATTGTAATTTCACCTGTGCTTTACACCTGACTATTAACAGCCTTAGCTCAAATCCTGAAGCCAACTCTAATTTTCTGAAGTTGAGTTCTGGGTCTCTCCCTTTCTTCCTGACTTCCTGGTTGGGCCCTCTGAAAATATAATTCCTCTCCCCAGCCCTGAAGCAGCGGTGGCCAGATTGTCACTGCCTCCCCTCGAAGCTTGCTCTTCATTTATGCTTTAATGTGAATTGATCTTTGCATTAATGAGCCTGTAAAGAAGACTGATTTGGCCCGGCTTTTTCAGGAGCTTGGTAGGCACACTATATTGTTATTGATTTTCCTTCCCCAGCAGATCCAGCCAAGAAGAGCCATTCTTCAAGGCTTCAAGCTGTACCAACTCCACCCAGGGCTTCCTTCACTTTACCTCTCTCTTAGTGAACTCACAGACAGGACTCCTGGTTTCATTCCTTCTGGGTTTTATTCTCCGGAAGTGACAATAAAGAGATGTTAAATATTCTTACTTGTATTTAGTCGGTTTTTCTTTAGCTAAGGGGTCACAGCAAAATATAACTGTGTGGTCAAATCCACTTCTGATATTTTTATTTAAATTATTCATATTCTAAGTCTTCCAGGTCCACTTACTAACACAAGGGAAAAATACTTTCCTTTAAAAAATTAGTTTTCAGATTAGTGATTGCCAGGGGGCTGGGGGAAGGGGACAGGGGAAGTGACTGCTTAAAGGGTATGGGCTTTGTTCCATGGTGGTAACGATCTTCTGGAATTAGAGTATTGGCTGCACAACCTCGAGAATGTACTAAATGCTGCTGAACTGTATACTTAACATGTTTAGAAAGGTGAGTTATGTTAGTTTTATCTCAATAAATGTTTTCAAAAATATTTTTTTCAAGATTAGAAGTAAAAGGTATTTCGACGTGTTTTCATATACAACATAAATCTAAGAGATTTTAATAGTGCTATTACAAAGTCACAAGTATTTGTGTGTAACTAATTTTTGCCTAGTTCTCCTACCTGATCTAGGCCAAAGGCAGGGGGACAGTGAACAAGGCATAGTTAAGACAAGGTCTAAAATATACCACCAACTGGAAAAGAAGTTATGTGGACAAAGCCAAGCACCATATGGGAAAAATGCTACAGCTAATATTCAGGAGACAAAGAGCTGGCCCTGCTTTACAACTAAAGTCAATTTCACAGCAAGCATTTTACTCCTAGGACGGAAAAAAATCCAACCACTTCCACTGTAACCAATCTTCTCAATGCTACAAGTACAGTAACACCACAGGAAAAGCAGAAATTTTTCGTCACCAGAAATGTCACTTGCATATCACACAAAATTACTGTTGCCTTGGGAATTGTAACTTGAGTTTCCTGGACTTCAAATTTAAAAACAACAACAACAGCAGCAGCAGCAACAAAACCCTCACAAATGTGAAAATCTAATGGCAGATTTTGCCTGCATTTAACAAAAGTCTGAACTATTTTATGAAATTAGCTCCCTTGCTCCAACTCGATCCTATTAAAAGCTTTCCTTCAGTTTAATGCTTTTTTGTTATTAAGGACAAATGGCTTTGGCATTATCCTCAGAACAAGAGGCAAATAAATCTGCCCTTTGACAAATACTTTAATTGAATTAGATTCCTTTAATCAGAAAGTATTAACCAAGTGAAATTTTACTGAATGACTCCAGTTCCCCCTGATAGCAGAAAACTGTTTTGAAGCCCTGATAGTAAAGCCAGATGCAAAACAAACCCTTTCCCATGAGGCCCTCCCAACTGTGACCCCAACAAAAGAGGACCCTGGTAATTGGGGAATCAAAGCCTTGTCTCATGAACACAGAGCCAGGGCACTGACACAGACTCAGGGGACAGGAAACCAAACACAGAGATGGAGAGCCAACTTCCAGAGGCAAAAGTCCATAATTACAGGTGTCTGATCAGAAAACCACAAACCTGCTGCTTCTGCTAAACAACATAAAGCAGCAATAGTAGTTACACGACAGCAGGGTCAGGAATGTTTCTTTTGTGACACTACTGCCCAACTGTCAGTTTCTGAGTCACAGAAAGAATATGAAAGCTTCGAGGGTACTTTTACCATGTAATTCACCCTTCATTCAACAAATGAGACAAAAGCTATTCGTTCCAGGTCACAACATCATCTGATAGAGTTGAGTATGTGCCCAGTCTGCCCTTTTCCCTAACGCACCTACCTTATACAGCTGACTCTTAAACAACACCAGGGTTAGGAGGGCCAATACTCCACCCCCCATGCAGTCGAAAATCCATGTATACCCTCTGAATCCCCAAAAACTTTACTACAGTTGTCACTCAGTACCCACAGAGGGTTGTTCCCAAGACTTCCCACAGATACCAAAATCCAAAGATGCCTAAGTCCCTTGGTGTAGAACGATGCATACAGTTGGCCCTCTGCATTCTCAAAATCCTAACAGTAGATTGAAAATATTGTTTTTGATCTGTAGGTGGTTGAATCCATGGATGTGAAACCCATGTTTACTGAAAAAAAATCCACATAAAGTGGACCTGCGCAGTTCGAAGCCATGTTGTTCAAGGAAAACTACACGTGTCCAAATAAAGTTGTTTGGGCTCCTCTAACTCATGGCCTCACCCATCTAATCCCTTTGTTCTGTTCCTCTTGCACATTTTTATTATTTTTCTCATACTCCACATGCCCATAAAGGGAAGATGAGATAGGAATATGGAGACTAAGCCTACCTCTAACCTATCGCATTTTCAAACGTGTCAGGGGCTTCCCGTATGTGATGGCACTGAATCCTCAAGGTCACCCTGGGACGACCTCTGGGCCCCAACATCAGGAACACAGAAGGTGCCGACTAAATGTTTGTTGAACATGCGACATGTTTTAATTCTATAGTTCTGAAATGCCACAGATTCATCAGCAAAACATGTTCTTCAAAGACTGAACGATTGGAATCGTTACGTGGAAGTCTTCCTTCGTATGTCAGGATGGGAAAGTAATGCTCACCTACTGCCCACTCTGTTATTTTCTCCCCTGTACTTTGCAAGGTCCACTTTGGACATAAAGAAAGGCATGAAGGGTGACAGCAAAATTATCTGTAGTCTGCTACCCAGATAACCTAACTTTGCAGGCACTATATCCAAGCAGCTGGTCTAAGATCAGGGAACACGAGACCCTCAGAGAAAAGGAAGATAAAGATCCTTCAGTTTCTGTAGTTTCAGAGAAATCACTGACAGAGTCAGATGGAGACCAGCTTCAGGCCAAAGTGGTGGCTGCCAACACTAACCTGCATTTTCCAAACTCAATCAAAACCAGAGGGAGTCTTTTTCCCCCACTACTTTACATATTTTAACTCTGTCTAATGGAATAGCAGGAATAAGGCCAAACAGCCCCAGTGCTCCAGGCACTTGGGCCAAGGAACAGAAATGTATTTTTAGTCAGTAGAGTAAGGCACGATTCAAAATGCCACAAGGCCTTGGGGTAAAGCTAGGGGCCCTGCCTATCTGTGGTACAGGGTGGTTCAGAGTCACCTGCCACACTCCTGCATCCAGCGCATGGCGGTAGGTAAAGGAGTGATGCACAGGCATTTGTGTCCAGTCTCAGTTCTCAAACTTGCAACTTACAAGAACTCAGGGAGCCTTAGTTTCCTATTAGTAACACAAAGATGTCCTCTGTGGCCCTAGATTCCCAACCAAGACAGGAGCAAAGGGAGTGAAAACAAGGCTTCTCAAACTTGAGTGAATGGGCAAATGACCAGGAGACCTTGTTAAAGTAACTTCTGACCCAGCAGGGCTGGGATGAGGCCTGAGATTCTGCATTTCTAAGGAGCTTGGTACTGATACAACACTGCTGATCCAGAAGCCATACTTTAAGTAGCAAGGAGTTAAAAGTACCTTCCAGTTCTTGGCTCTATGAACATGAGGGATTATCATGTCCCTAATTAGCCTCAGGTAAGGGTAATTCATGTAATTTAGTCAGCAATTAAACACCTTCCAGATGCTGAGTGCATGGGTTAAATGCATACAAAAGAAAGTCAGAGACCCTTGCCTGTCAATCTTGGGACAAAGGGCCATAACCTTCATTCCAGCACAACACAGGAATAAGGACTGACTCACAAATCCTGTGGCCCTAAAGGTGAAATCATGCCAAGGCATAAGCAGCAACCTACGATGTGCATGATCCCAGGAGTTTCACAGACATTCCACCTCCCTCAAACCACAGCCTCACTTTTCCTATGTGTAAACAAGTCACAAACACATTCTATAAATGAGGATAATGAGGTTCAGAGAGATTAAGTTGTCTATCCAGGACACAGAGCTGGGCCAAAATTCTAACCCTGTTACACAACCCCACAGTGTCTCAAAAGGGTTAAGTCTGAGAAGGTGTTTCACAGAGATAGAGCACCTCCCGAACACAGGGCCTGCTGCCAGCAAAAACCTGAAAGCGCGAGCTACACCAGCAATCTTACGGATGATTCCTTTCTGCCAAGTCCCTCTGCTGAGCCTCAGTGTGGAGAAAAGATACATACAGGTGAGCAAACGAGTTATAACACCAGCAAAATCAAAATCAAGTAAAAATATGCAGGGCTGGAGTAGAAACAGGAAATTCATCATGGAGAGGGAGGTGCTCTGCTCAGAAAAGCTGCCAATAAGATCTGGTCAAGAAAACTGTTGGACTCATAACTGGTTTATCTGGAAAGACTTCTGGGTGAGTTCAGAAAGAGCAAGCACCTCCACCTGACTGCAGAGGAAGTGGGTAACTCTTGAGCAAAGGCTCTCAACAGCTCCAACAATAACATATCTCGCAGCTTGCCTCCTTCCTTCCTTCCTTCCTTCCTTCCTTCCTTCCTTCCTTCCTTCCTTCCTTCCTTCCTCCCTCCCTTCCTCCCTCCCTCCCTTCCTTTCTTTTTCATTTAAGTCTCTTTGTACCCTTTTTCATTGTCAGTGTGCTGCCTATAATAACCAACAGATTGCCTGTTGTCTCACACTTGACCAAAACTACTAATTCCTTACTTCTAATGTTGATTTCAGGGGTTATTTTCTTTTTTAAAGCCATAAAAGTGAGCTGAATCATGTCACCAAATTCATTGGCACATGCTGTCTTATAATTCACACAGCTTCCTTTAACTTTAGTTTATTCACCCAAATTGCAGCTTAACCTCTAAAACCAAGAAATTTAATTCTTTGTACCGCCGGGCATTAAAAAAAAAAAAGCAATCCTCCACCCCCACCCCCAAATTAGAGATGAGGCAAAACTTCCAGGTTTTAATTCTTACAAAGCCCCAAAACGGCAAGCAAGGCATTTGTTATGATCATTAGGGCTACATAAAGCAAGGCCCTTCTTAACCAGTGAGTACAGAAACACAGTTTTCCTGCCACCAAATGTCAGCAAGATAATCCCACAGCCTTACCATCCAGCCCAAGGTCCCCCGAATGTACCACTTACAGAAAGAGAGAGACGATATGAGATGAAGCAGCACCCAGGGACGGTATGGCTGTCAACTCATTGTTACTGAGGTACCTGTAACAATGCAAAGAAATTAATCAGTTAAATTGTTTAAATTAGTTTGAAATCATCTACATATCAGAGAAATTAGAAAAACAGGGCTGAGTTGGCCACGGTAGTGTTGAATAAAAGATCAAGAAGTTAAAAGTGAGTTCTTAAAGGAAGAGAAGTCATGTGAGGTCACAAAATCTATCACATCTATGGTTTAAAAATAACACTCAGGGGGTGCCTCTCGTCTTCTAGGAGCTTCCAATCTAACTCAGAAATCAAGGCTAACAGACAAAGAACTGCGACAACAGGCCAAGATGCGTGCAGCAGAACAAAAGTGCTCCAAGACCGTCAAGGAGAGCATTCCTTGTGGGCTGAAACGGTCAGAAAAAGAATCTGAGGAGAAAAGACCTTCCTCTCTTGGGTGTTTTCACACATCTGTGACACAGTGGTCTCTACCCTCTTCAGAGGGCAACATGCTGGGACCCAGAGCCAGGGACACACACATGTTTGGAGTTCCCAGGAGCTTGGATATGTGAGGCAGTTATTCCAATGCCTCACCGGTACAATAACAAAGGAGCTGGACTTGGAAATGCTCCTCTATTTGAGATTCCAAGTTCTCTGAACTCTCATGAAGCCTCCAGACGTGTTTCCCAGGCATATATACATATAGACACACAACTCTGCACTCAGATGTTTTGAAAATTCTCCACAGACCACAGATATTCTCCAAGCTCCCCTCCTGCTGGAACACTGTAAATCTGTATTTCCATAGTTCACAACTCTAAACGGAAGGGGAAGCCTGCAAACCAAAACATGGCTTGACCAGACTGCCCCCAGAGGCTGTACAATCCCGGCCTCCTTACAAGGACATGTATTTCCAAATCTGAGAAGAGGCTCCAAAATCAGACTTGTGAAGTGAGCCCAAAAATCCTTAAGAAAGCCAAAACAGAAATCAGGCTTTCTGCCAGGTGATGGGCTAAAAAAAAAATTGTATCTGTGATGCAGAATCAAGGGGATATAAAGCTGGGTTATCTTAACCTCATTTTTTTTTTAAGAGAGTATGTCTTACATAGACCATCTCGTTACTGTTTAAAGACAAGGCCACTGAACGACAGCTGTATTCAGACAAGTACACAGCTAGCATTTGCTTGAACAGAATAATCTGGTTGCCTGCCATCTTTTATAGAAGTGAATAGGAAAAAAAAGGAAAAGGCCTTGAATTATCTCATTTGCTTTCTTCAGTGCCAAAACCAGTTAGAGATGAAGCTTGGCAATTACTGGGCCATGGGACACAAAATGTCTGTTTCAATAGCTTCATGACTGAAGCATCTGGCAGAGAGAAAGCAGATCCGTATCATGTGGCAAATCCTTTCTCCACTTAAAGAGACCTGGTTTGTGTGTTGAAGTAGACAATTAATTACTTTAACAGTCTCTTATCTGACTCCCGCTCCCCGCCCCCCATACTCAGATTATTTCTGCTTCACCTTTTCCCTCCTCCAACTCAGCAGTGATCCATTTCCCATCTTGGTACAGATACTGAAAACTCTCCACCAATCTGAATCTCTACTAATAAATTTTCATAGTACCATCAATGTACTTATTACTAAAAGAGATATCAGAGCAAGAAAAACAAAGGTCAGGGGTCTGTTGCCAACAGGCAAGCTTATTTAAAAACTCTTAATTTCCTAGAGATTTATTCTAGAACACGGATAATGTTGCTAATAGTAATAATAATTTAATAGCAGCAGCTAACTTATCGAGGGCTTACTGTGTACCAGGCATGGCTCAGAACTTTTCAGTGTACTAACTCATCTCTAGATTCATAGGGGGAAGATCCTGTGAACATTTGCATTGTACCAATGAGGACCATGAAACACTGATATGTTAAATAATTTGATGAAGGTCGCCAGCAGGAAGTGGCAGTGGCCCTGGGAGTCTAGCCCCAAAGTCTAGATTCTTAACCATTACTCTCTATTTCTTTATAACTATAGCAACAACTAACTCAACGTGCATTATGGAACTTCATCATTAAATCCCTGAGTTAGATATCAGGTGCCACTACTGTTCCTTGCCTTACAGGTAAGTTCTCAAACTTATGTTTCAATTCAAGTCACTATCCCAGGGTCACAGATAAGAGCTGAAACCAAGTGCAACTGCAAGTCAGAGAAGATCAATAAGCAAAAAAGCCCATGGAAAGCTCCTAATCCCCTAGGTCTTGGGTCCTCATCCCTACACCCCCTGGCCGCAGACTGGTAATGGTTCATGGCCTGTTAGGAACCAGGCTGCACAGTAGAAGGTGAGCAGCAGGCAGTCAAGTGAAGCTTCATCTGTACTTGCAGCCACTGCCCAGAGCTAGCATCTCTGCCTCAGCTAGACCTCAGATCATCAGGCATTAGATTTAGGAGCACTGGTCCCTGGTGCCAAAAAGGTTGGGGACCACTGCCCTAGGTGACATGGTAGTTTTGTTTCAGCCTGCTCGGAATCTGACTTGACTTTACATCTGAAACAAAATAGTACAGACTTCTCTACAGGGAAACTTTTGCTGAATGAGCTTGGTCTCAGGTCAGCCCTACCGCACACATGACAACTGCTCCACCCAATTTTACAAAAATAAATGAACAAGGAAAAGCGGCATCATAATAATTATTCAAATTTTGACAAAACTGCTGGAAGGAGAACATACAGGTGCAGCAGATCAGTACTAAAGATAAATGGGGCGTTTTATGTCTGGATCAGCAACCCTGAGTCAATAGGGTAAGGCCAAAATCGCAAGCTCTAATCTTAACAGGGCTGTCTGATTTAGGAAGAGGACAGCTGGAGCCCAAAGAAGAACTGTATGGCCAGCTTACTTCTCGATCATGTCTATGAAAAAAGGACCACTAGCTAAATGTAAGTCTGTTAGCTCCACCAGTATGACTTTCTCTTTGTTCACTCTGTCCCTGCTGAAGCAAGAATACTATCCTCAGAAGGCAATGGAGGTTGAACTGGCTCTGAGGAATGACCAACTTGCCAGACTGAAATAGAGACTGGTCAAAAATAGCACAGCTGGAGCCTGGAGGGAAAGGGCCCTGGGGAAGTTTAGCACAGTCTCCATCATTAAAGAAATTGTCGGAATTTAAGATAGCGTTTAATGAAATCTTCGGAATATCTAAGGTTGTGGAATCTTCTACCTTTCATACTCCCCCAAATATGCTTCCATCCACGGCACTAAAAATCCTCTACAATGTCTGGCTTCCTTTTCCTGATTGATGATTCTGGATCAAGAGGTGCCCAGATGCATTGGGCCATAAACTAGGAATCACAACCCACCCCTGGAGCTAGAAGTGTGAATAAGGCAAGTGGGGCTGCGTGGACCACCTGGCCCCAGGGCAAACTCTGGAGGTGGGCCTTCTGGGCCTCAGCAGTCTCCGAAACTTCCATTTACTTGGCTTAGTGAAATTTTACATCTTGCAAAATGTAAAAAGGGGGCCAGTTCAGGGTACTTATTATTACCTAATTGGATTAGGCTTCAACCATGAAAACAAACCCATCGAGCAATTTTGGATTATAGAGCTATTGGAGTTTTTGTTTGTTTGTTGTTTGCCTTATTTATTAGCTGTTGTAAGTACACAGTAAAATTTTCAAACCATTTCAAGAGAATAACAGGACTATACAGTGAAAAAAAAAGCTTCCTTGCACTTCAATCCTCTGGTCTGCCTCCAAGAGGAAGCTTCCTGCTGCCAGCTATTAGAGATAGATGACATATACAGGTTTGTTTGTTTTTTTACAATAATGTGCGTGTCTTATACAGACTGTTCTGTACTACAATTTCTCTCTTAGTAGTGTATCTTAGAAATCTCCACAATTCTTTTAACCAGCTACAGAGTATTCCTCTGCTGGTATGAATAGAATGAATGACCCATGATTTATATAGCCATTCCACACTATTAGTAGACACTTCGATTGTTTCCAAACACAAAGAGAGCTGCAATAAATAATAGTCAGAGTTGGGCAGCAGGCTGGAACTTTGGTTTTGCTTCTTTAAAGGGAAAAAGTCGTCAATCGTAGGTAGGAGCCTAGGTTTGGGAGTCAGGGCCACTTAATCAATCACTACTATTATTAGTGCTTTTAGTTATTCAAGAATAGGACATACTAAATAATAGCTAGCAAGACTTTATGATATGTAGTTTGTATACCAGATGGCCAGATATAGATGTTTTAGTATAGTGATATTTTAATCATAAGCAATAATAATAACTGTGAACATTTATTACTCTGGTCCAGGCTCCGAACTGAGTGCTATACATGCAGTGCCTCACTGAATGACATGTCAACCCTTTGAGGGAGGTACTAAATTCCTACCCTGCCTTAAGAGAAACCGAGGCACAGCTACAGAGCACGAATTATTCTAAAGGAATTTTACAGCTTGGATTTCTAAATCAGACACACCTGGGTTACATTCAACCCAAATCCTACCCTTTACCAACTGAATGGCCTTCAGCATGTCAACTAACCTTACTGTGCCTTAGTTTCTTCTTTCAAAAATGTAAAGAACACCAAGTACCAATTTCATAGGTTTTTGGCAGGATCTGGATGAAATAATTACAACAAACAGCTTAGGATATAGCCAGATAGAAAGTAAATGTTAACAGGTGGCAGTAATTTAAAGCCAAAACGCAGTGCCTCAAAACGACACCCCCTCATTATTCCACCCCTCCCTTAAGCGCACCACACACACACTGGAGAGCATAAGCCTGAGACACAAGAGGCTGCACCATAAATACCCAGAGGCAGAGCCCGCTCTGCCTTCTTTGCTGTCTGCAGGAACATTTTAGGTCAATGGCCCTGGAAAGCACACAGCAGCACCCACATGAAGCATTCTCGGGCCAGGCAGCAGTAACACGATCCCAGTGCAGTTTTTAAAGAGAATGGTATAAATAGCCCCTCTTATTAATAGAGGAGCCTCGCAGTCCGGGACCCCTGGCTGGAGGCCTCCCTGGTGGGCTTTCCTCAGAGCTGTGGGCAGTGAAGACCGTGTGGCTTGGCAGCAGCTGCACAAGTGTCCTCACGTCCTCCAGGGGCCTCCAACGGGTTCGCTTTCTCTCTCCAATCAGCCCACAGTGTTCTGTGGTTCCAGGTCTCCAAAATAAAACCACTGCTAAAAACCACCGCCAGTTGCTTTGCCAGCCTGTGGTTCCCCTCTCGCTGAGGTTTCCAGACTAGCGTGGCTGTACAGGGTTTAAAAGAAGCGAGAACTCCTAGGAAACCCTCGAGCCCAGTTAATTTAGAAGCAGTTGTGTGTCAACTATGATTTTTTCCTTCAATATCTTTCCCCAACTCACCACCTCTCACTCCTGACAGCCTCTTTCTGCCTCCATAATGTATCAGAATTCCCTTAGGGAAAGGCCGAGATATTTTATCAGTGAGACGTTCCACTGCTCTGGGCACCACAGAATTTGTCTCATTCATCCCACAATGCAACACCAGGGACTGAAGGCAGTCACAGTGGTGAAAGGTTCAACCTATCAGCCCTCAAGGATTTGTTTCTTAACAATGCACCCAATTTGGGTAGCTGTCGATTAGAAAGTAGAAGAGAAAAAGAAATAACATTCGGTAAGTCCTTCCTATGTGTAAGGCCCTGGACAAAATCTCCAATTAATAATTATAATAATAACAATAATGTTATTATGTCCACACCGCACAAGAGGAAGGCAAGCACTGAAGTGCTAAATAATTTGTCCAAGGATACAGTCTGGTAAGGGACAGAAACAACTCAAACCCAGGTCTGTCTGCTACCATAATGTGTGTTTTTCCTACTATATCATATTATATCCATATGATGCAATCTGTCTTTATAACTCCCACACTCAGGAAAGTAGTGTTGCTACAGAGAGCATGGGACAGCAGTTAGACTGGAGTGCAGGCCCAGTTCTACCACTTACCAGCTGTGCAATGCCAGTCAATTCTCTGTTCCTTGCTTCCTTTAACTATCTGAAAAAAGTATAAGTGACAATATGCAGCATAGTGCTTAGCACAACGGCTAGCTATGGTCAACTTCCATGAGCGTATTTGCAAGAGGAAGGACAGAAGTCACGCTCAAAACAGAAGGCATACAGGATGAGGTTAGGAGCCTCACCCTGCCTATAAATGCAACAGGTGTTCAGAGGAGGGAGAAAAGCCAAGTTGTGAGGGGAAAAGGGAGGGTGGACTTGGAGGACGTGTGGATTTGGGTAAGAGGTCTGGAGAAATTAGAGGAAACACTCTGTACCTAGAAAGAGAAGACTGGTGTAGAAAGAGTGATACAAGTTGATAAACATTGGATTTTCTGTGTTTAAAATCTTCAGTTGAATGTTGCAGGTTAAGATGGGGGATGTAGGAATTTAGGGCAGTGCAGCTTCAGGAGTAAATGAATAAGATTTAGAATCGAATGGATCTGAATTCAACTCTCAGGTTTACCAATCATTAAATACTGCACAGGTTTACTTAACTTCTTCTCCAAGCTTCTTTCCTCTTCTGTAAAATGGAGAAAATTATTGTAAAAAAAAACAAACAAACAAAAAAAAAAAACAGTCTACAGCTATGCTACCCTGAAACAAGCCTGATTCTCTCTGATATCAGAAGCTAAGCAGGGTCAGGCCTGGTTAGTACCTAGATGGGACCACCTAGGAAGACCAGGTGCTATAGGCATAAAAAAGAGGAGAGGGGAGGGGAGAAGAGGGGAGGGGAGGAGAGAGGTTTGTAAGCTGACAAGGTCCTTACAATCTGTGAGGTCAACCAAAGGGGTTGCCTTGCCTTAAAAAAAAAAAAAGAAAGAAAGAAAGAAAGAAATAATTTATATCATAGTGTTGGTATGAGTCAGGTCAAATGAAGTAGTATTCATCAAAGATTTGGCATGATGCTGCTATAATTGCTGTGGCTGTTGTTACATGTGAAATTTATTTTTAGGACTCATAACCACACGGGCATATAAAGTACAGCACAGGGAATATAGTCAATAGTATTATAACTATGTATGGTATCATATAGGTACTAGACTTATCAGGGGGATTACTTCGTAAGTTATATAAATATCCAACTATGATGTATACTCTGAAAATAATATAATATTCAATGTCAACTATAATTGAAAAAAATAAAGTACAAACAAACAAACAAACAAACAAAAAACAAGACTCATAACCAGCATCCCCAGTGAAAGACAGGCAGAAGTCATATGTTCTCACTTCAGATCTGGGTGGGGTATAATTTCCAAAAGGTAGAACGCAACAGAAGGCTGTAGGTTCAGGGAGCCAAACCAATGAAAGTTGAAAGCCTGTTAGGGGAAGGAACAAATGAAACAGGAGAGCCAGAGAGAACAACACAGAAAACTGCTCACAGGAGTATCTACCATGCCCCTAGCTGATGGAGGTGGGCGGAAGAGGTGGGTAATGATGGTTGGAACTGTGGGCCATGTTAGGTCCAGGACCTGGCCACATAGCCATACCCACTCATGCAGGCCAGGCACAATGGCCCTCATCCTGTTCCTTCCCTGAGGCCCTGTATTTGCAGTCCTTCCTGTACACATCATTCATATCTGCTCAACTGTCATCTTCCTGACCATCCAGCTCTGTTATCACCCCTCCAAAATTACAAAAGAAAAACTCCTTACATTACTGTGTTCTCTTCCCCGCCTTACACTTACCACTAGTAAGTCTTACTAATTTCCAGTGCATGTCTTCCCCTATCTTAATGTAAACTCTGAGAGAGAATAAGTTTGTCTGCAGGGCCGGGTTTGGGTGAGGAGAAATACAACACTTAAGGGGCTGCCAAAAAAAATCAGTAACCAGGATAAAGACTATTTTACTGTAGTATTTTTAAAAAATCAAAATGAATGTACATAAAATCCATGATGAACAAAATATCTACATTTTAACATCAAGACAGGATCAGCAATAGTACCATATCGAGCCATACTGGAACTTGAGGGCAAAAGGAAAAAATAAGTCACTGATCTTGTCTTTACTTAAACTTTTTATATTTCACTTATTATGGATTTCTTTACATTCACTTTTATTTTTTAAATATTGCATTAAAATAAACTTTATCTCAAATGCTGAGTTTCTGGTGCCCCCTTAAATTCTGTACCTGAGGCAAATGCCTCACTTGCCTCAACCCAGTCCCAACCCTGTCTGTCTGTCCTATTTACCACTGTACTCCCAGCGCCCAGAGCAATGTCTGGCAAATGGGACACACTCAAATAAACGTTAAAGGAAAGCTTGAATAATGCCAAAAGAAATACCCCAATTTTTTGTCCAATCCTAAAAAGAACCACTAAGCTTGGAGACTTAACACACAGAAAATGGATATCCTAACCACAGACGTAAAAGATAGCCTGGATCAGGAAGAAACACTGGGTTATGAACCCAACCAGCTACTTGATAAACTAGGTTTATCATCTTGGGTGACTATGTTGGGTTCAATTGTATCTGCTCAAAATTTATATGTTAATTTATATGCTAACCTTTAAAACTTTAAAATATGACTGTATTTGGAGACAGGGTCTTTAAAGAGGTAATTAGGGTTAAATGAGGTTATATGGATGGGCCTTCATCCAGTATGACTGTTGTTCTTCTAAGAGGACATTTTGGACACACACAAGATACACCAGATGTGCATGCACAGAGGAAAGGGCAACAGGAGGGCGGCCATCTGCAAGCCAAGGAGAGAAGCCTCAGAGGAAAACAACCCTGCCAGCACCTTGGTCTTGGACTTTCAACTTTCAGAATTGTGAGAAAATAAATTTCTGTTGTTTAAAGTCACCCACTGTGGTATTTTATTATGGTAAATGAACAGAGTGACTCACTTCAAACTTCCTTGCCACCCCCACCACTAGCCTATTGACCCCATCAGAAAATGAGGATCCTGGACAAAGTAGTATTGCAAAGGGTTTCTTCCAACTCTGATGTTCCTCCAACTGTGGAAGGGTAAACCTTTTTTTAACCCATTTCCCATTGGCCCAGAGAATACTCGCTTGCCAGCAGTGCTTGTGGCTGCAGCATTTACCTGGAGATAACTCATAGATTACAGTCCTAACCTAACCCCCAAAATTTGCCATGACATATCTTGCCTTTATTATTATTTTTGCATCACCCTAGTATGTCAATAGTCTTTGGAAACAAGCGGCATCATTCTATTTATAGCACTGTTTTTAGTAGTGGTATTCCCATTTACAAAAGATAGTAATTCTCGGTCACTGAAAATGTCAAGTCCTAGAAAATATAGCATTCCTACCTGTAATGTTAAATAAATGCTGGCAGCAAGCTGCACTTTTCTAAAAATGGAAAAAGGGTTAAACAGACGTGGAAATCATAAAAACCACTTTGGAGAATTTGGAGATGGGGCAGGGAATGCAACTATTTTGCAAATTGTACCAGCTGATGAAATTAAATTTCCTTTAGATGAATCCTTAACAATGGAATCAAAGAATAACAAATAAGGATTTTTATCTGTTACATATAATAGCCAGAATGTATAAACGTATAAGCACTGGGTAAGCATTTATGGAATATCCATGTGCCGTATGAAGTTTTACTAAAAACAAAAAAAACAAACAAACAAACAAAAAAAATCAAAAACAAAACAAAACAAAAAAAACAGGAAAGTCAAAAAATTTCAATTTACATGATAAAGTATTTGAAATGTAAGGATATACAGGAAACATATAAAAACTATTAATATATATACATTTTGATCCCAAAGTTATATGTGTAGAGGTATATATTTTTCACTGAGTCTACACAAGGGTTATAAATGGGTAATACTACTGGTGATTAGTCTTTACATGTTTCTATAGTTTCTAAATTTTCTGCTGTGGGTATGCATGAAAGTGTCCATAAAGTCCCTTTTAAAAGCAGAATTCTTTACATTAAAAAGAAGAAAAGACTGAGGCCTGGTTTAAAGGACACTGCAAGAGGCAGCAAGCCTGAAGTTCCAAAGGCAGTAATGCATAGCTCTGTTTAGAGATGCTTGAGAGGAAAGGTAAGCCTCTATTGTCTATTCTTTTATATCTTTGTTTCCTGGAAAACAGAAGGGTGGGGCTGGCTCACATACTTCTGCTGAACAGGCTGCTCTACCTCCCGGGGAACAGTGGGGAAGTACCCACCAGGTGTGTTAACCCAGCTGGTACACAAGCCTTCCCACAGGGAGGGGACTTTCTTACACACCCACCATGTTCCTCTGATTTCCTGTAAGTCCGAACCTACTGGACTGTAACACACCCACCACTGACTGCCTAGGAAAAAGAGGTGGGCTGCAGTGAAGGAGAGCTAAGTAAGCAGTACAATTTGTCACTGACAACCTTAATGCGAATGTTCCTTCTAACAAGTTTTGACTGCTGAACAAGGACAGTGAGCAATGCTGCAATATGAGAGGGTTTTCCCAAGGAGCTCTCTATCCCTCTAACCCCCCAGAGGTTTGGCAAAGAGCACTCACACTTCCTGTAGATTCGGCAAGTCCTCAAAACCAGCAGGGTCAATCTCAGAAAGCTTGTTGTAGCTCAGGTTTCTGATAAACGGAGAAGAAAGAAAAAAAAAAAAGTTTAATCGACATGACATTACACTCAAAATTCAGGTATCTTCTATCCCACCCCTTCGAAAAAACTAAGCACTCTCCCTCATGTTTGCCCCTATCTCATGCATTATTTTAAGTAACCTGATACTGAGATTTACAGATATATCTCCTCCACACATATCCATAAACGAATCACTGTGAAAATCTCAAATCGCTTGAGATCAGCTAAATTCAAATGAATTTTAATCAATACTATTCACCACTTAGCAACTTTTAAAGAAATTCTAAGGTAAGCTAGTCCTCTACCTACATTACAGTGTGCTGGTCCAAGGCTATTTTAAGTGGCACTTTTAAATTAATGTTTTACTAAAGCATCAAACAGGATCAAGCAGTACTAAAGAAAAAAAAATTGACCCTTCGTTGTCTAAAAATCAATGGTTCTCAATCAAGACTGACATTTGGCAATGTCTGGTGACATTTTCGGTTGTCACGACTGCAGGGAAAGTGGCGTTTGTTACTGGCATCTGGTGGGTGGAGGCCAAGGATGCTGCTAAACATCCTACATGCACAGGACAGCCCTTAACTACAAACGATTATCTAGCCCTAAGTGTCAACAGTAATCTTAAGAGGTTGAGAAATCCTGGTCTAAACAAGAACTTAAGACAAAAATTCACATGCATAGTCAAAGTTGAAGGGACATTTTTTTTTTTAGGTGAATACTATAAGATCCTAATCATAAATCTATATATAAACACAGCATTCCTATCACCAATGGATAAATATTGGAAGTGATAAATCACACAGGAGCCAGGAGCCACAGTCATAGGAAATTCATGGTTAGTGTTAACCAAAGGCAGTGAAAGCCACACACATGAAGCACCTTCTCAAGATGATGGCATCTGTCACAATTAATCAGAACTACATCTCTTTCTCCTTCACCATCAGCGCCGCCCCCTCCCCACCAACCCAAGCTGCATCCTTAGAGGGAGACATGCAACATGGGAAATGTGTGCTCAGGTGAGCTGCTCAGATCACACTCTCAACATAGGTCAGGTTAATTAATCTTTCAGGAACAAAATCCAGAGATGAGTCCATCTGGGCCGTATTTATAGCACACTGTTTCTTGCTCCCTGCTACCAAAATATACTTAGTCCTGTGTAAGCAGGAAGAGATTAACATTTTTCATCTCAGCTATTAATTTCATTGACATTACTGCCAATTAACAGTAATAACTAATTATGAGTTTAAAGTCTAGCTCTTTAGGAGCACAGTATCATCACATAAGCGGCAACTATCTTTTAAACTTACTCCAGAGACACTGCAATCAATACTAACCTAGAGCGCATGGCCATTTCACTGTCAACTCAAGACATTCATTTAAATAAAAGCTCAGCTACACTTGCAATTAATGGTACATCTTGTCTGGGCAATAGCCTGAATTAAAAGCAATTTGTCTAGAGATTATGTTATTATAAAAAATTAAAGGTAGTAATTTTTAAAACCACATATTGTGTGAGCTTATCTGTACTTGGGGGTATTTATAATTGAGTACACAGAAATCAATAGGTTAGACTCGGAAAAGAGCATTCACAAATGGAGAGCATTCGCCTACATCAGAAAAAGGACTAGATAGAATGAAATTGTCTTCTATTTCGAGCACATTATCATAAAAAGAAGAGAACTGAAATATCGTTTCTGGGTCTAAAGATACTGTGAGCTTACAATAAGATTTGTATCGCCATAGATAATGCAAGTTGTTGAGCTGCAGGAGATATCAGAGAATGATTCAGAAACCACAAAGGCACCATCACCCCACCATGTGTGGAATGAGACCGACTGAGCAGTACCTGCCTGCCAGCCCTTCTAAAGGGGCATTTGCTCCTGTCTCTATGAACAAGGGCAGTGCAGACCAATCTTTTCCATTTTCAAGAGAAACTCAAACTTGGAATTCTTACATGAAATATTTTTAATTCTTAAAGAAATAAAAAAGTAACCCTGGATGGGGCCAAACAGAACGTATCTGAAGGCCACATTTGGGTTGAGGACCACCATTTCTCAACTGCTCATCTAGGCCACTGAGTCTTGAACTATTAGGTTCAAATGAATGACTTGTTTCTGGCTTATACATTTGTAGCCAGGGGTAGAGCTAGGGCTCACAGGATCTGGGTCTCAAGCAATCAAATGGTGTCTCCCCATTTTCAACTACCTAGAATAAAATCGCTTCATGGATACTTGCAAGAGGATCTTCCATAAGCTAGTCTTATCAAGAAACCAAGCAGCATCAGGACCTAACACTGAGATCCCTGTAAGCAGCAATGAACATGAAGATATCTGTAGGTGGAAATTAAAGCTCTCACTGGGTCAGCCTAGGTGCAATGATGCTTCAACTTCCAATGAACTAGGAAAGCCGCCTATGAACAAATGAGTGTCAAGCAGACTGGCTTTAAAGGGTAACTCTCTGCTCAGAGCACCTACTCGCAATTACAGAGAGAAGAAGAGAGAATAAAGGCTGAAGTTAAGGTCCCCTGGAACAGCTTCTACTTTTGGACCAGAGCTGCCTAGCTTTTAAGTCTGAGAAGTGACTAATCCTGCAACCCAGGACAACCTGTTGATCACCAATTGCTTGATCAGGAAATGGGGAAAATATTTACTATATTCTCTCTGACGAACATAATCTGAAATAAAATTCTCAGAGAAGTCTTCCTGTTTGCTCATTTCAGGGAGACAAATTCCCAGCGTAATATATTTTTTTTATTGTGGTAAAATACACATAACATAAAATTTATCATCTTAACCATTTTTAAGTGTCCATATAGTTCAGTGGCATTAAGTACATTCACATCGTGTGCAACCATCAGCATTATCCATCTGTAGAACTTTTTAATCTCCAACTGAAATATAGTACCTCTTAAACAATAGCTCCCCATTCTTCCCCATCCCCTACTCCAGGCCTGACAAACCCCATTCTGCTTCCTGTTTCTATAGAATGTGACTACTCTAAGTACTTCCTATAAGTGGAACCATACAGTATTTGTCTTTTTGTGTCTAGCTTATTTCACTTAGCATAGTATCCTCAAGGTTCACTCATGTTGTAGCATATGTTAGAATTTCCTTCCCATTCAAGGCTGAATAATATTCACTGTATATGTGTGCATATACACGTATATGTATATGCAGGTGCACACACGTGCACGCACGCACACACACATATTTTGTTTATCTATTCAGTAGTTGATAGACATGTGAGTTATTTTCACCTCTTGACCATTGTGAATAATGCTGCTATTAACACTGGTAAACTTGTTGACTGCTATGGTTACTGACATCTATTTTTCAATGACTAAAAAACTATATACATTTATTCAACCCAATAACTATGCAGAGAGGAGTGTGAATTCTCATCTCAGTTCCTAAGAATAATCAAAGGGTTAATCAGTGAAAAATCTTTCAGTAGTTGATAGACATGTGGGTTATTTTCACCTCTTGACCATTGTGAATAATGCTGCTATTAACACTGTTTAACTCTTTGACTGCTATGGTTACTGACATCTATTTTTCAATGACTAAAAAACTATATACATTTATTCAACCCAATAACTATGCAGAGAGGAGTGTGAATTCTCATCTCAGTTCCTAAGAATAATCAAAGGGTTAATCAGTGAAAAACCTTTAACGAGGGTTTTCTCTCAGGTGGCAGCTGACATACACACAAATCTAAAGCATCTCACTTATTTCTAAAAACATGATCAGCCCTTACCCGGCCGGACATCTCAATGTGTCTTAAGTTGAAGGTTTCAGATTCTCCTGTCAAAACAATTCATCTGTCAGCAGGACAGATGCTGTCGGACGCATTTCTACACCTTTCAGAAGCAAAGAAGAGCAGAAAGAAATCTCAGGGAATTTAGTTACTGCCAATTGCAGCTTTCATTAAACATTTTGTCAGTTATTGTCATAACACAAATTTTCCCTATTCTTATACAAAGGGTGCGCAAATCTTTGAACAATTGAGCCCAGCCATAGATATTCTTTCAGCTAATCTGCTGAAAGATGACCGTCCAGCCAACCATTTGCAGAACACACAAGAGGCACCTCTGCTGAGAACAGCTCAAGTTTTATCCAGGTTTTATTTGTGTCTGAAAAGCAAAATGTTTAACAGTGCACAACAACAATCTGCCTGCTGAGCATTTTTCCTAACGAGGCCCCCTACCAACTCTACAGAATTGGAAGGGCTAAGACTTTAAATAGCTGAGAAATCCCCACCAGTATGTAAACCTGTGGTGTCTAATACCATAGCCACTAGCCACCAAGCTACTGATGTTTATATTTAAACTACTTAAGATTATAGAAAATTAAAAATTCCCTTCTTCAGCTGCACTAGCCACAGTGCAAGTGTTCAACTGACACAGGTGGCTAACGACAACCATACTGCATGATGCAGACAGAAGACACTTCTGTCATCGCTGAAACGTCTATTAAACTGTGCTGTATCATGGAATAATCAATCAATATTTCTAAATCATGAAATCATCAACAAATATTTAAAATGAAATGGTATTTATAGGACGAACTTGGATTGTAACAATAAATTTTAATTTCCCAGTAATTCAAGAGCTTTGTTTAAAAATGTGGTAGGGGGTAGACATAGACATTAGCCCACATCTTTTAAGGACACAAAGTTCTTAACCATCCTAACAGAAGAAAAGGCCTTTGAAAATATTTCACTAGGAAGACACTCTCAACAACAACAAAAAATGTTCTCTGAGACTAATTCTATAGGCTTAATCAGTATTTACATAATCTGACCAGCATCTTCCTGGATTATAACCAGAACCACCTATTACAAACTTGGCAAAGGCTATTCAAGGCTGGCAAACAATAATTCATTGACTTCTTGGAAGTTGAGGGGTAAAAAGTTCCTTTTGCTTTGGGGTAAGCTGTAGTGAGGAGATAACCCCAACATCGTTGGATGACATAATTAGCACTTCGTCCTCAGAAACAGGCACTGCTCACAAACCAGACAACACAGACAAAAGCCTCGCTCCAAAAAGCGGCACAGTATGTGGTTGTACTTTTCAACATTAATAGGAATCATAATTCAAAGTGGAAGGAACTAGTCCTAAATCTGTGACAATCATTCCCTGGGGAAGGAGGTTTTCATACTCAGTTTGGTTTCCAGGCCAGGCTATTTCCCATTACTCAACCCTGTCTGGACTCCTAAACGTCACTGTACTTTGCATATTTTAAGCTACAGATGCTTGCTAAATAAACTGAATAATACAGCCAGAAAGAAAAGTGTGAGGCAATCCAATGATCCAACTATTGAGGCGCCCAGGACTAGTCTAGAAATCTCGTTTCTCAAGAAACTGTGGGCTCCAGCTAGACAACCCTTCTTAACCTTAGAAATTGCACTGTTTGCCACCATTGAAGAAAGAGTTATCTGCTTAGGACTATCAGTTCTTTCAAATTTCAAGGGGTGTGGGTAAGGAAGAACATACAACTTTGTTAAAGTTATTTAATCCTTTAAACTTTGAAAGCCGTTTCTGCTGCTTTTTTACCTTCTGAGGAATTATATGTAGTATAAATAAGTTCCAATAAAATCGCCACATTATGTTCCCTATAAGGGTTTGAAAAAAAGAGAGTTCTTTTAAAATCTAGAATATTAGATGTCCTTACCTCTTTTTCTATTGTGATGTTTTCCTCTCATTAACCAAACACTACAACTAAACAGCCTAATAATACACATTAAAGGGTTATATTAAGAATGAAACTGCATATTAAACTAGAATCATTCTTGCAGCATCCTCACCCAAGAATTCCCACTCAGGAGAAGTTTTTGTATGTGCCTGCCATCTTTCCTCAGTAAGCTAAGCAAGCACCATGTTCTCTAAACTGAGGCTTGGAAAAAGAAACACATTCTGTAAATAATAAAACCCAAAAATCACTCAGATATTAACTCAATATTATTCACAGCTCATTTTGTAAGCTTTTGGTCAGTTATATTTAAGAAAGTCAGTAATGAATCACAGTTGCTTCAGTTTTTGAAAATATCACATAGATAATTCTCTGTGCAAATAAGGCTTCTAGCAATTCAAAAGAATAGGCATTAGCCATAATATAAGGACCCCTGAGTCACCATCAACTTTTATTCCTTAAAACCTGCTATAGAAATCAGTGTGGGCCTCTGAATTCTGATGCTTAAGACATTATCTGAGAGAAGTCACCACGCTGCTTCCATAATCCCAGGCGTCTTATATGTGCCCTAACAGTCCACCCATCTTACACCAACCTATGGTTAATGTAAACACAGGTCTAAGTCTTTGTCCTTTAGCACCCAACAGATATCAAATTCAACAAATATTCATTGAGTGTTTGTCTACGATGTATACTGTGCTGTGATAAATTAGGATGAGATTTTAGTCCATGACTTTAAGGATTTTACAACCTACTGGTCAGATAAGACTCTGGAGCAAATAATTACAGCCAAAGTTTCTAATATGGCAAGCATCTTGTGAATTGTAGACCAGGAGTTGCAAATTGGTGGCTTTTGGTCCAAAGCTGGACTGCGGGGAAATTTGTTTCTGACTGAACAGTGTTTGAAGAAACTGAAGGTTTTCACCAAAAAAATAAAAGCTTCAGTTTCTCTTGAAAATAATCACTGGGCCAGCACTCCTGATTGCCAACAATCAGCTACATTTATTCAGTAAGTACTCCAGTCGATCACAGACCTCTCCACTCCTATTGTCTCACCCAAGTCCTCCTTACTCAGCTGCAGCATTTGTCTGGCCCCTGTAAGCATGAGTCTGTCATCCCCAGTATGGCTACCACTGATTATAGATGGCTTCAGAGCAGGGAATATCAGTATGATAAGAAAAGTTTGTCAGAAAAAGACTTCAGTCAGACCTGGAAAAGGGGTAGAAGAACACGGTTTTTGAGGAAGAATAACAGAAAATAAGGCCAGAAATGTTAAATAAGGCATAGAGGGTATAAAGCTTTAAAGAAAAAAAAAGAAAAGAAAGAAAAAAATCAAGTAAAAAAGTCAGGGCTTCCTAGAAAGCAGAGGGGCGAGACACAAACGGTTTTAGGCCAAAGTCAAGAAAAGTAGCCAGATCCACAACCTACCAGGCAGTACTAGTCAAGGGTTATATAAACCTAACAAATCACAGGGCCAGGTCCCTTTTGAACATTAATCTATAGGACCATTTCCACAGTGGCAGAATATCAACTTGTCCAACTACTTAAAGTTTTGACTAGAACAGTCCAGAAGGCCACCACCACTGAAGGCAATCAGTGTTTGCCTTCTATAATATCCCTTAAAACAGGAGATTCTGGGATCTGGTTTTCCTACCAAATTAAGATGTTGGCTAAAGGGAAACAAAGTAATTGGGTGTGACATGGTTTCATTATTTAAGCACTCTCATGCTTGGTTGTGCAGTGGTACTAGGCAGAGCCCACAAATTTCCTGCAACAGTCTCTCATTAAATATGGTATGTGCAACGCTAACCTCTAAAGATTAATTAACTTAATTAAGAGGAGGCACTCCAGCGCACCAGCTCTGCAGTTGGTGGGCACTTCACAAACAAAGGGAATTTGCAGAGGGAATAGCTGCTGGCCACAGGCTGACCCTCCCACAAAGGGAACACCACCCATGACCACCCCAGCAAGGAAGAGATACCTACAGCCACCGTTTAGTTTTACTATTAGAGAAGTGGCTTTGCAGGAGCCTTGGAAATGAGCAGGGGGAGGAGAGGGGTCAAGAGTTTGGTCAACTATTCTCTACTTTATCATCTCTTAAAAGGGATCACAAATTTGCCCTTTCAGAGTCTTCAAGCTTTACGAGACTTTCCAAACTCATCACCTCCACAATAGGACCCTTTCACCCTTTCTAGACACCATTCAGCACACAGCTTAATCTTGACCTAAAAGCCTGGCCATAATGTGGGACAGAGGGTGGTCAGTGCCTCAGAGCCAAGCGCTCCCTTCCCCCATCAATCTCTTCTCACATCCCGAGGCAGGAGGCACTCCAGTGAGAGCAGAGGGCTTATCAGTCATGACCCAGAGGGGACAGAAAGTGCAGCAAGGACCGGTGCTCGCCTCTGGCAACACATTCAGAGGCCAGGGTTTGGACAGAGGAGTATTCTCCTAAATGGAAACCTCGCTCTACTGAAGCAGGAAACGGGTGACTCTTGCTTCTATAGTAGTTAAAACAAGTCAGGAAAAAGGCACAGGACGTGAGGGACACAGTAACCTAGCGGATAAATCTGGAATCCTCAGTTCGCCACATGCTTTGTAAAGTGTACCAGTACCCCTCTGGTCGTGGATTAATTTTTCCTTGCCTAACATCTTCACCTGTACCCCTCTGCCCCTACAGATGTCTACTTTGAGGAGATAAGCTTCCTGTAAATCCACCATGGCAAAATATAGGGTGATAATTAAAAGTGTGATATAGCCTTAAAATTCATTAATCTGGGGTTTACATATGAAAAACGCAAACTAGCAACATCTAATGTACACTTCTTTAATTGAATGTGTCACCCAACAGAATTTGTGTAAAAGCTGGTACAACTACCAACCATCAGTGATACTGGGATCCATTTCCTTTCCCAAAACACTGAAATGGTTCTTCACTTAACAGTGAGTGATTTCATGCTCTTCGTATCCCTACATAAAAGTCCTGAGAGGAACTTCCCTATCAGACAGGAAAATAACTATTTTAACATACACAAAAAAATTCAAGGGACAAATGACATAATGGGTGTAACCTTCCAAGGTGAGAGCTGTCATAAGGAAAACCCTTTGGGATAAAAGAGTTTCTTAGGGGTGTGCTTTGGAGTCTCGTCAGCTTCCACTTGAACTTACATGCATCATTTATTTTTCCAACCGAAATTATACCCACTACTCAATGTCTCTAACATTTCTGTGCCTGTGCAAAGCCCAAGCATCCAAAATCTATAAAGCCAATATAAAAATCCAGGTTTACTTGCATTTGCCACAATATTCAACATTCTAGATAAAGTACAAGGTTCCTTCAAATATTATCAAACATTCTCAACACTATCTTCTAGGTTTTCAATATCATCTTCTAAGTTTGTAATATCAAATATTATGTCCTAGGTTTATCCTTCCTTCCTTTCCCAACTACCTCAACACTTACAAATGAAGATCACTCATATATACAGAACAGACCCCTGATATGCAGTCCACCAAATCTGAAAACTGAATTTACCCACAACTTTTCAAGAATACATCTGCTGTATTACAGGGAGGCATGCAAGGGTCTCTAGCTAAGTATTTTTTAAAGAAAACATACAGTTTTAAAAGGTCAGCCTCCTGGCTAACAGTTATGTTGCTGACTTCATTAGCTTATCAACTTGAGATCTCATTCTGTCAATTTTTCCATTGTACTTTTTAAAGTTTGTATGTGTCATGAAATGCCTAGCTGAAGCCAAAAGGCAACATCTTTCTTTCTGCGATACTAAGACATGATACTAAGACATCATGAAACACTGTAAACTTAAAAGCTAGTCTCCATCATTTTCTCAGGGCCACAGGGACTTCTCTGGCTCTGGTTATTGAAATGGTTGAAAAGATACTATGTCAAAATGCAACAAACATAGTATTTAAGCATGTATTACTTTACACAGACTATTTTCTGTTATTAAAATATGGAACCTCCTGCTCATTGAAATTATGAGCACAAAGAATCAGCTGATGTGTGTGACCTCCATCTTTGAACATATTAAAATTTTACTATGTCAAATGGAAAACTAGCCATGAAAATGACTGAGCCACAATATACTTCCATTCGTTAAAATTTTTAAAAAGCATTCATAAAGTCCTCTAAAAATGATACCTCACCTCTTCCACATGGCCATCTACATTCACTGAGGTCAGTGAATCCTAAAGTCAAGAGCTCCTTTCTCTTTCTTTCTCTTTCTCTTTCTCTCAGTCTCTCTCTCTCTCTCTCTCTCTCTCTCTCTCTCTCTCTCTCTCTCTCTCACACACACACACACACACACACACACACACACACACACACAAACACACCCCTCTTGACAGTTTGCAGTTCCAGGTGATTTGCTCCCAAAGATGCAACTTAAAGGGGTGGATCCTAGCAGTAATTTCACTTGCTAAACTATACCTTAATCAAATAATGAATACTGGTACCTATGGGATGTTAGTTCATTTTTAAAGTAAATACTAGCAAAGTTGATTTAAAGCTCTAGCAAAACTCAATTATAAATGACTCCTTTGAGAGTCCCAAGTACAGGCTATTGAAACCTCAGAAATACCACATGGACTTTTAGATACTCCATATCCTCTCTGTGTCATAGGAAGAGACAAGAGCCATTCAATTCCCACCTCAGCAGGAAATCATGGGTAACACCAAACTCAGACAGACATTGATAAGATCAGCTACATCAAGCAGCCTCCTTATAAACAGCTAGGACTTCTTTGCCTAATACTTGTTGTCATAAACACATAATCCCCCAAGCTTCTAACATTTCTTTTTAAAGATGATATAATCATACTCAAGTTTGTTAAAGTCTGTGTTCAGCTTGCCTGAGTCAAGTAACTCCATGGCGACTTCCTTCTAATAGCATGCTACCTTGAGAGGAGGCGGTGGTTGACTTGCCCCTGCATACTTCACACTAACAAAACTGGCATCATGAGTTCCAAGCCCGGAGATACAGGGGATCAAACAAAGTATGGTTCAAGGTGTGGCATAATTTGCTCAGTATGGTATTCAGCTATGACATCTAGCCTGTCTCAGCTAAGACTCCCCAAATGGCTTTCCTTCCTCCTCATTCCCCTACACTTGGTTCTGAAATACTATCAAAGCAAAAAAAAAAAAAAAAAAAAAAAAAAAAAGGTGCTCCAATCCCAGGTCTGGTCTGCATGGTCACACAATCATGACTCTGCAAAACTGTGCTGCCAACTACATTTACTTACAGCAAATACTACCGGGATCAATAAGCCAAAACAGGTTAGGATTTGGATAGGTTTAAGCTTGCAGAAGCACAAAGAGAAAACCATTCACTTTCAAACCCAAAGAACTACTGCAGAAAGCACCTGCACAAACTTGTCAGGGTAGTTTATAAGGTCACAAGCGCCTCAGAAAACATCTTTTATTCCTAAGGACATAAGACAAATAGTAGGCCTGTCGCACTACTGGTGTCAATATTTATCTAAGGCCTAGGTATTCACGATGGTGGAAAACAGGCAATTTTCAATTCATTCATTCACATAATTTGCCACTACAAAGCCCCAAAACAGATTCATCTACAGCTTGAATTTCTTTTCTTCCATTTCCACATAGGAAGGAGGCTGGCTGCAGGGCCTATGGTCTATGTCAGCAATAATCCCAGCACCTTGAGAATAAAGCAGTCTGTGTAATGCAGAACTGCCAATATCAAATGGCATTGCACCTGAGGACAATGAAGAGATGGGGAAGAGAAACAAGGCGCCTGCCTTCTCCCTTCCAATGGCATGCATATTTTCTGCACTGGAAATGAGCAAAGCTTAGATCCTGCTGTATATAACCAAACAAACTCCTAGAGCCATGTCCAGGCATTTCTAAGTGTGACTTATGGCAGGGTTAATCCAGAAACCAATACTCAAAGGTATGTGAAGTTCAAAGGAACACATGCTATTCAATAGCCTTGTTGGTCAGCTCCGATTCTCCCAAACTCTCACCACCTTCACCCTTTATGGAGTCTTCCTCCCTTAGGCTTTCTCTCCCTCCAAATAAAGGCCTCTACATAATTCCCCTCCCCAGGTAAAAGTCAAAAGATATAACTAGTCCATTAATGCCAACTTTAGGAGGCTCTTGGGACCTCCAAAAATAGCAGTGCCTCAGTGTAAACCAGGTGCACAAATGGAGTCCTCCGAGTCTCTTGCCATCACTCGAAGTCCTCAAATCCCTTTTCTGCACTAGGTGCTAAACTGTGGCCCCCCCAGTCAGATATGCTGGCTTCTTCCAAGGAGACACCCTGATTTGGCCTGGTGGAGGTGGCCAACTTCAGGTTTTCGTGCCAAGGAAATCCAGGCAGTAGAGAAAGGCGGCTCTTTCTCTGGTGACAAATTAAAGAACCTACCTCAAAGCCCTCTTGCAAAGTTGATGGGAAGTAAGAGTAAACTGATTTCTTAAGCCATCTTCCTATGATTCACTAAATCTACTTTTCTGATCCCCTATGAACAATTCTTCCCAACTAGACAGATATCCCTATTGAACACCTCACTCAGATTCTGGATGTTTCATGCAGCCCAATAAGGATCATCGTAATCATATTTGCCAACAGGCTGCAAATCACTTCAGTTCCTTCCCAAGCAAAATGCAATGGCAAGTGATGAGTTATGATATATGGTACATGTGCGGTCTGTTAGGGGCCAGAATTCCTACCTCTGCTTTAAATATGCCTGCTGAGTGAAAGCAGGCAAGTACTGAGCCCAAAATCGTAGCAGCTGAGGGTGTGGTTGGTTTTATTTTTTCTTACGTAAAAATATACACGACACTTGAGCAGCCAGTATTTCCTCATGCACACTGAAGTTAATAATTCACAAACCAACTGACATTCACCAAGGATCAAAAAATCTAAAGGTGGTTTATGCAAACACTCCTGTTCTTGCTCTTACTTAACAGCTGCTTTATTTAACTGATGGTTTCTGTTGCCATTAGGAGTAGGTAGTACTTCAAAATGTTATTTGTTAAGCCAGGTACGCCACTACCTGGGTCACCTAGCCTCTGGGTTTTATGTTACCCAAACTCCAGCAATTATTTTCCTCACATGAAAACAGGCAATCCTAGTACAGCAAAATTATCCTAGTTTGCCCATAAGATTTTATTGTAATCATGCGCTCTCATTTCTAATCTGGCCCCTTCAAATGGACAATCCCCAAAGACACCAACACTCGAAGGAGCAATAGGTATGGTTGAAACAGCACTCACCAAAGAGGCAAGTTCCTGGATCTCAGACCAGACTGTCTTATCTAAATCGGAACGTGTGCTTCTGTACCTCAATCGCCACCTCTCACCACCAAAAAAAAAAAAAAAATGCAGAGCCTGATTCCCTCTCCCTTCTGACCTTACACTCTCCACCTCTCTTTCTTGATCTCACGTAACTTCACTGTGCATGTGTGTTGAGAACAGGTAAGAGAGAGGTAGTCAAAGGAAGGCTTCTCCAGCTACTATTTGAGTGTCTCCAACCCTTCGCAGGGGAGGATTACCAGTTGGTAGTGGTAGTGGTTTTTCCACCAAAGGAAATTAAAACCTATGGGGTATGAGTGATCTGCAAGGCTGTGTACTCACCACAAACACATAACTGGCAGCTTGAGTTTAGGAGCCCAAGGTAGCTGCAAGGCCACATGAACACCCACATCATTCTTGTTAAAGAGGTTACACATTAACTACCACGCATCTCAAGGCAGATCCTATCACCTCCACACCTCCACACCTTTCACAACCCACCTTTGAAAGGGCTTTCTGGAACATGCTACCGTGGAGTTTGAAATAAATGCAGATGGGTCCATTTTTTATTTTTGTTTTTAATGAACAAATAATTTCAGTGGGTGCAGCTGGTCCATAAATGTTATCTGATTAACCCCCAAGGGACCGATAATAAGCAAAACGCAGAAGGGCAGATGTGTAGACAGCCAACAAGTGGTTATTCCTAAAGGTCTGTGTAGGCAGATGTTTCAGGGACACAGGAAACAGTGCCTAGGATAATCTAATACAGCAGAAAAGCCAGTGGTCGCTCACATTTGGTTTGGAAATTAATGAACACAAAAATACTTATTAAACACCTTGTCTGTGCCAAGAATGGCGCTGGTCTCCACGACCACACTGCAATAAGATAGTCTCTACCCTCATGGAGTTTACAACCAGGAAGAGAAGATGAACACTGAGCAAGGAACCAGAGCTGTGTTCCAAAGGCTATTCTAGAATAAGGCAGTGCTCTGGGGAAAGCCCTCTGAGGAAATGTTTAACCTGAGACCAAAAGGATAAAGTCACACAGAAGAGACACAGTAGCAAGAGTACAGGCAAAAGCCCTGAAGGAGGGAAAGGTTTAACTGGCAAAGGAACTACCCAGTCCTGTACCATTTGAGCTCAGAAAGCCCCTGGCATCAGGCAACCAGGTAGGATGGTAGGAGGCAGGGGAAGAGGGACTTGTAAGCACAAGAACTTGTAGCTGAGCCTGAGGGAGCCCACCATCTAGGGCAGCAGGTCTCACACTTAAGCCTCCAAATCAGTGTCCCAGTTAGCACTGGTTGACATGTAGATTCCCAGGCCCAAGCACCAGAAATTCAGACTCCAAGGTCAATGGAGGAGTTAGAAAATGCCTACTGGCTGCCTGGAGGACTAACAGAGGGCCACCATTAAATTACTATTCCATTTGTTTAAAGAAATCAGCCCACTAACCAGTCTACCTAAGTCAGATCTCAAAGGTGGGCTGTCAATGTCTTTCTAAAATGTACTTGAAGGCCTCCTCTCAAGCTCTCCACCACATGCAGAATTCCCAGATCCATCCACTTAGTTCATCCAGAATGGGACTATAGGGTATGAAATTAAAAATAAAAAGCAGAAGATGTGATCCTCTACACCCAGTCTCAAGGTTCTAAATGCTGGCAGAGTTTTAATACAAACCTCCTTAGCGAGCCACTCTCGCTTCAGTTTCTTGCTATGAAAGAAACCACTGCAAGGCCTCGGCTTCCTTTCCCATTAAAAGCCACGAAGGCCATACTTTTCAATTAGCTGTGTCAGCCCACCACTCCAAAGCTGCCCAAGTTCAATATGTCTTTCCTCCCGCCAGCTTCCGGTCTCCACCAAACACTTCACACCTCCCTATTGTAAACCTGTCCAGAGCAATTACCCTGCCTGCATTTGGACAGCCTCAGTACTGCACTTCTGTCAAATTTATAGCGGCAAAGATCTGTCGGCAAAGGCAGGCTTGCCCTGGAGCAAAGGAATTGCAGAGAAAATGGTCAGACCTGACTATAAATGTGTATGCACAAGAGGACAAATTCTCCCGTTTTAGTAGCAAACACTGTGTAACGAGCTCTCCCAAAGAGTCTGAAATCTGGATTCATTGCAAGAATAATCACTGTTCTCTTCTACCACATTTCCTCCTTTCTTGGGATTACAAACATGAAGATAAGTAAACCAAATAAATCAAGCAAGTATTGTCCATTATATTTCTACCTAAAGATCTTAAAAGTCTTAAAAATAAAATTCTGTAGTCTACAGCCATGCTACCCCGAACAAGCCCGATTCCATCTGATCTCTAAGCAGGGTCGGGCCTAGTTAGTACTTGTATAGGAGACCACCTAGAAAGACCGGGTGCTGTAGGCGTAAAAAATTTAAAAAATAAAAGATTGTAAGATGACAAGGTCCTTGCAATTTGTGAGGTCAACCAAGGGCTGCCTCACCTAAAAAATAACAATAAAAAAGAAAGTAAGTAAGTAAGTAAATAAATAAATAAATAAATAAATAAAACTCTGTTCACCTAAGGAAGGAAAAATAGAGAAAAGCATCTCTACCTGGGCAATATCTAAACCACTGAAAATCATACCACCTATCTCTTTCTAAAATATGCTCTGCTTGTAACTCAACAAAAAGACAAATGACCCAGTTAAAAAATGAGCAAAGAAACTAAACAGACATTTCTCCTAAGAAGAGACATCAATGGCCAACAAGTAAATGAAAAGATGCTCAGCATCACCAGTCATTAGGGAAATCAAGTCAAAACCACAATGAGATTCCACTTCACACCCACTAGGATGGCTATAATTAAAACAACAGACAATAATAATTATTGGTGAGACTGTGGAGTAATGGGAACCTTCATATGCTGCTGATGAAAGTTAAAAGGGTACATGTAGCCTCTCTGAAAAACAATCTAGGCAGTTCTTCAAAAAGTTAAACACAGAGAGTTACCATATGACCCAACAATTCCACTCCCCTAGATATCTACTGAAGAGAAATCAAAAAATACATTCACATGACAACTTGTACATCAATGTTCATAGCAGCATTATTCATAATTGCCAAAAAGTGGAAACAACCCAAAGTTGTAACTGATGAATGGTTATAGAAAATGTGTTATGTCCATGGACTATTATAATGGACTATTATTCAGCCATAAAAAAGGAAAGAATTGCTGATTCATGCTACAACATGGAAGAACTCTGAAAACATTATGCTAAGTGAAAGAAGCCAGCCAGAAAAGGCCCTGTATTGTGATTCCATTTCTATAATCTAGACTAGGCAAATCCATAGAGACAAAAAGTAGATATTGCCTGGGGATGGGAGGAAGAGTGGGGAGGGACTACTAATGGCACAGGATTTCGTTTTAGGGTCATGTTCGGGAATTAGTACTGAAGGCTGTTCAACTCTATGAATATACTAAAAACCTTTAATCATAGCGTTTAAAAGGATGACTTTTATGGTATTTAAATTACATTTCAATAATCCTATTAAAAAAAAAAAAAAGACTGCTTCCTTACCAGGCTTTCAAAATTCCAGATTAAAAATTCCACCTAGCCACTTACATACCAAAAAATTCAGAAATAACCTTTTCCACTAAATGCTAGTAGATCAATGAAATGGGGAGCAAACAAAATATCCACATTTTGGATGCTAAAGAGATGATACCACCCTCAAAAATCACTCCCTCCCAATTAGTTCCTTCTGCTTCCTAAACTGTTCTCGAGACACCATAGCTCTCTGCCCATGAATCCATCAAAAGTGAAAAACTTCACTTAGAGTTTATTCTCTCGCAGAAAACAAAATTCTCAGGATTTTGAAACAGCTTTTTTTTTTTTTTTGCCTTCTTTGAGTAATTATTTAATAAGGCTGTGAAAAGCAGGTTTCCAAAGGCCAGCCATTCAAAAATTAAGAGCAAGCCAAAAGGCAGGAGGAAATGTCACCACCATGGGGAAAATATGAATTAGTCAGATTAAGACTAAGGTCTAACTGATTAAGATCTAACCCTATTCTGAGATTTTAGAATAATAAAATACTAGTTCTAGAAAAGTCCCTCCAGAGGAAAAGTTGGGGGAGTGAGTGTGTGAGACTATACGTTTCTGTTTTAGATTAAACTTTGTTGAAGTTGACTAAAAGCAGTTACAAATGGTCAACGCCCTCCCACTAACCTTCCTCTCCCCCACATCTTCCCCACTCCGAAGCCCAGTGCACACACACAGGTATGATGATCCTTCCTGGACCAGAGCAGGTCCCCCCAGAATTCAGGTACCATACCACGGTGCTGCCTTTGCCAGCAAAGATGTAGTTAACTGGGAAGTCCTAAAGTCTAAGGGGGCCAGGATGCTAACCAACATCAAAGGGATTTCAGTTGCTCCCCTTCTGCAATAAACTTCTTTCACCCAACATCATTCACACTTTCAGAGTGCAAAGTTCATTCTGATATTAGTGGCTTTCTCACTTTGTGGCTTTTCTGGCAATTGTCCCTTGGCCTGGTTGTTCATTAATATATAATCAGAACATTAATGGCATTGTTTCATCTTCTGCAGGGGAGGGGGCTATGACCAATTTTATAAAGCCGACATTGTCCCTAGGGTGGGAGAACCACCTTGCAACTGACAAAGAATTCCAAGATGCTCAAATGGGAGGGTGTGTACATGTACACACACACTCACAGAGTTAAGTATTTCGCAAGATGTTTTTGATAGTCCTACACGGCAAAGAGGTTAAGATTAAAATGTTTATCTTACCATAGAAATTGACCGAGCATTTCTTTCCCTTTAATCCTTTCAACACCAAGTTACTCCTTACCTTTAAAACCTTTACAGGAAGTAGTGACTTTTACGGCATGAAGACAAATGAAGGAAAGTCTTGAGTGCGATCAGACTAACAGAATGCTGGACAGTGCACTACTTTTACTTTTCAAATCAGACAAACACAATGACAACTTACTTTTGAGGCCATGTTTACTTCGCTGAAAGCCACATTCTAAACACGGGCTCATTTGTAGAAGGGAAGCAAGCTTACAGTCCAACCTTGTTTATGCTCCAAGTAGGTTTGACAGGAAAAACCACATCAATTTGTTTTAAAATAATTTCCATTTGCTAGAAGCTGTTCCTGAAGGGTTCTCCGCCACACTAATCTGCTCTGATTCCTACCAGCTGTATATAGCAGGCACGCTGGCCACAGACAGGGCAGCCTAGGCACAGGCATGCTGGTTCTGCAGGGGCTACAGCAGACTGGGGCTACATGTGGGGAGCTGCGAAGCCACTGAAAAATTCCCCTCCAGTACACATAATCAACTTTGGTTTAAGAACACAAAACATTTCCTGGTTCAGAGTCAAAATCTGTGATACGTAACAGTGATACGTAACACAGAGCAGTTCTCTATGCAATGACACCTGAGAGAAAGAGGCCTTTCATACTCTCAAAAACACATCATCTCTAGTATTAGGGATACATATTTGTGTTTAAGCCCAAAGTTCACAGTTGAGGGCATAAGATAATTTATTTGCTGAACTGAGCATCAGAAAAAAAAAAATTTAAGAGGCAATACAGATTAAAATAATTCAATGCAATTTTCATGTATTAAACTTGTGTATGGTTACAGAAAAAAAGTTTCTAATATTTCTGACGGTGCAGTGGCAAATACGCACAATTTCACACATAAATTGGTAGCCTCATAGGCGAAGTGGTGCCAAAAGTCTTAAGAATTTGCATATCCAGAGCAATTGGGTTCACTAACTCATCCTAAGGAAATAAAAAATGTATAAACATATATGCATAAGGATGTTTAGGGAAAAAACTAAATGCCCAATATCAGGGAAAGTTTAATTATTACATAAACTGCATTTTTTTAAAAAGTTTAAAGTTGGAAAAATATTCATGCTATGGAGTCTTAAAAAAGTAGACATTACGTTGTACACCTGAAACCAATATAATGTTATATCTCAATTATATCCCCAATTTAAAAATTTAAAGCAGAATTACAAATGAACAGCAACTCTAATTCTGTATTTAAAAAATATAACTCAAAATTGGTATTCGACGACTGACATTACTTGAAATTTATACAACAAAGTGATACTATTAATCACTCAGTAATGACCATGATTATTTTTTTCCTTTATGGTTTCCTCTTTACTCAATAAACATGTATGTCTTCTATGTGCCACCAGAAAATTAAAAGTAATTCAAATAAAGGCACGGTAACTAGGCTAACAGGTCAATGGTACAAAACCTCTTTAACATAAAGTCACCCTTCTCAACCATCACATCTTACTGGGTACAAAAGGGCCTTCCTACAGAATCACAGCCCAACAACACCTCGATACTTTTAAAATACACATCTGAGGCAGAGCTCACTGGGCAGAATACAGCTTTTTCACTGCTTCTAGTTAGCATCTCAAGGAGAGTGCCCACACCTGAGGCCCATGCCAAAAGGGCCCAGGTTAGAAATCTATCTGCCCAAAGTTTCCTGCCATGGAAGAAGCTTCTATAAATCTAAGTTGCTACTTTGGATTGAACGACCAAGGACACGGTAACCTGCTGTTAGTGTTCTTACAGCTTGCTCTGGTCAAGGAGAGGATCTTCTTTCTCTGCCAGCAGAGAGAGAAAAACAATCTTGGCCTGGTCACCATTTTTGTCAAAGTAGAGTACTGAGTAAAATAACGAAGAGCCAAGCAACCCAAACCAGCTGCCTGGCCAGGGCTCAGCATAAACTGCGCAGAATAACCACAAGGGAAGGGTGTCTAGACAGCCTCGGTCTATGTAAGAAGCCACTCTCCCCTGCAGTGTCAGTCCTGAAAAAGCAAACTCCAAACATCGGCTCCAGCAAAAGAGTAAATGAGCGACCATGTCGACAGTTGGGAAATGCACTGTGGGCTCCCTCGCCAAATGCAACACAGAGGAGAGCTGCTGGGCTGTCCCACCTGCCAAGGACAGCCATCGGAGATTGAGAAGGGAAACAATGCCCAGGACCCCATGCAGGATACAGGTCACATGCTTCAACTGAAAAGGGGTTTCAGTAACAATACTTGTATACAGGGTTTAAAAGCCACCTTTCCACAAAAGACAAACTAAAAAGACCCATTAATTCTTAATGTGGCATATACATTACCTACCTGTAATCTTTCAACTTTGGTTCTATATGCCGCTTCTTCCTTTCCATTCTTTTAAGTTTCTCAACACTAGTATTTAGTGGGGATTGAGGAAATCATCAAAGAGATATGGCATGTTTAGGAAATGTACAGATAGATGAGCCTAAATTATCCTATGTGTCTGGGAAAAGTATTTCTACAGGACCTACAGAACTACATAGAATGAATGCCAGAAGCTCTATCTCCATCAATTTCTGTACTGGGCAATGAATATGTCCCAGGCTTTGTGCTAGATTCTGGGAATATATCTGTAGACCAAAAACAAAACCAGTCCCTGCTTTCAGGGAGCTTACAGACTAACAGGGGAACAAGATAGTAACCAAATATCACATGAAACTTCTGAATAAAGTAGTACAGAATCCTCAGGCAAGAGTCTAACCCAGATGGAAGGTTAGCAATCCTTTCCAGGGGAAGAGACATTTAAGGTGGATGAGTAGGAGTTTGCAAGGCAAAGAGGGAAAAACATTTTTTTAGGCAGAATATAAGGAACAGGATATAAGGGACATGTGATGTGCACAGTGTTATAAGGACCTGGAAAAAATCCCATGTGGTGGCCAGGACACATGAAGCCAGGTAGGAAGGAAAGATGAAGGTGGAGAGCTAGATGAACAGCCAGAGCTTTAGGCACTAAGAGTCAAGTGTTCCAATTTGCAATTCTGCAAAAACTCCTATGGCTGGGAGGGGGACAAAACAGATGTGAATAAAAAGCTATCTATTCCCCTCTAAAGTCTGCATAAGACAAAAAAATACTGTAGAAGGAAAGCTGAACGTAAAATTTATCATACAAAAATCACTGATGAATTCCACTGTTCTTCCTTCTATCCCTCTGCTGCAGTCGTTTTTTTTTTTAATGAAGGACGGTTAGGGGACAGTGAGCCACTGGTACCATAGCAGTCTCTCAGAACCACATATATCTCACAGGGCCGCACAACCCAAGGCATGCCAAGGATTTCAGGCACAGTATAAACTCCATCAGGAGGCTAAACTGTTTATATGTTCCAGAGTTAAAAATACATCAGTCAGGTCAGTGTTAACACCAGGGCCTTATCACCAAGGCAGTTTGTAAGCTGGTTGGTTATACAAAGCTGGACTGTGACTTGCCCATCTTTTAAATGTGCCTCAATTCGCAACTTGTCTAACGATCCATCAGAGATTACAATAAACCCACCAAATATACACGCATTTGAGAAAAACACTTTCCAAACCCAAGGATACTTTACTGTTTATAAATAGTTTACTTTTTTTGATCCCTGAGCATATAATATTCACAGTTGCCTCAGAAACCAAAGAAACATGGAACAGAAACACAAACCACAACCTAACAGAAACAATAAACAGCAGATGGTGAGATATGTGCACATGCTACTGCCCCCTCCACCAAAGGGGTACACCAAAAATGGGCTGTGACACACCAGTCTCTCCCAATGAAGAAGCATGCTCTTCGAGATCACATTCAAAATACCACTTATGGAGCACTAGCTCTATGGCTAGAACTGCACTAAGTAGTTCAGGACACCAAAGAGTTGAAGGACCAATCACTGGCCTCAAGGAATTCACAGACTTGTAAAGGAGGCATGACAAAGACAAGAAATCAGACAAGCCTAGTCTTACAGTATTCTTTCTAAAAACAGTCATGTGGAATCAGGTTTGAGTTCCAACTCTGGACAGTGCTAGACCCTGGGCACGTAATTCAACCACTTTGGGCTTCATGTATAACATGGAGGTAATATATTTCATAGTTAAGATGATATTTAAGTTTGTTAATGTACATGTGTCTTGCTGCAAATATGTAAACTGCTATAGTTATAACAAACCTTTCTCAAGCTTCTGTTATGTGTTAGGCCCTCTTCTAAAAATTATAAAGTATTTCAATTTTGTTCTCAGAACTCGTGAGGTAAGCACTATGAATATCCTTTTAACATAAGAAGAAATTGAGTCAGAGAGAAGCTGAGTAAATTGCCCAAAGTCACCCTGGAAGCTGGGCTCCAGAGTCACTGCTCTTACCGTTGTGCCACCTAACAATATGGCTGCTTCATCCCTACTACTACCACCCTCTCATAACCACACCCGTGCAACGAAGCAGGGCTTTGTAGAGGATAAGGACACAACGTTATCTCCCTTAGTAGCCACTGAAACACTGCACCATTCTGGGCTTTTCACTAGTTCACAAATCTTGAACGTATTTGAAGAGTTCAAGACAAATAAATTCAGACTCACGAGTCACATTTGCCTGAACTAATGAGTCCCATTATTTGATGTTTATGAAAAAAATTTTAAATGCCATCTGTCTCAAAACAAAGAGGGCAGGTCTCAATAAATAAGTGTGGCTGTCATATTGTTTTCCCTATTTGAACATGCCTATTTTAGGTATCACAATCTCATGTCCAATTATTCAGCCAATTTCACCTCGGTGCTCATTTTTTAATACTCTGACCAGAATTTTCCAATTACACTGTAACTTTAAGCTTTTGTGTTTCTTCTACATTTAAAAAGAATGCCATTTCCCAATATATAACTCCCAGATGTAGAATTCACAGATGATTCATCTCATAGAACAAGTGTTTGGAGCCATCAGCTCCAAATAGAGGAAAAACTTGGAATCCCCTTCTCCCTCAAAGTAAGAACTCGCCTAGATCTGCTTTGCTTAACAAAGTCTGTTTTCAATTATATTTCCAAATTCTTTTAACAATAACTGCATGGCGTCTGGCACCAACACATCTGATTCTTTGAAGTGGTTCTCAAGCAGAAAGTAGAAATTAAGGAGAAAGGGGAAAGAAAGGGAGGAACATCCATAATTTTTCTTTTAGGTCAAATATTCTCTCCAAAAGTTCTCTTTGACATGTATCAGACAATCCACAAGCTATAACTTATCACTGAAGGTCTACACAGCAAGGAGCACCAGTGATTGAAGAAAGCCTCTGAATTTATTCCTCTACATGGCTCTTCATGGGAATACATATCTTCAGCACGAAGAAAATGGCCTATACAACTTTTACCTAAATTCCAAAAGCACTTTTGTTAGTACCTCACACTTAACTTGATTAATAAATGTCACCTAATAATTTTAATAAACACTGGAATTAAAAATAATAAAATAAAAAAGAAGTAAACCTTAGAACCCTTTTGAGAAAGAAAGAAAACACAGGATCACTTCTGTCCAGAAAAAAATGTACTAGGCCCAAAGAAGGAAAGTCCAAGGGCAATCAACAATTATCAAGGGATTCTTAGGTACATGAAATTTAACAATCCCTGCTGCTTTCAAGTCTAAGTGGAGAAAAAAGACAGGGATGTGTGAAAACTTACGCAGATCGCAGATCGACTAAGAATACACTAGGAGAGGACAATTAATCAATCAATCAATTCACCAGAGCCAGGTCAACTGAATAACAGAATGCCTGACATTGACAAAAGAGGCTTGTGGAAGGGTTGAAGAATTATTTGGCCTATTTTGATCTCAGAAAGCAGATGGGAAAAGGCCACCTTTAGGTCTTAAAGGGAGAACGCTAAAAATTTTTTTTAAAAATCAAGTTCTTTGGACTATTTGCTTTAGTCCTAAATTAGTTCCTAATTCCTGTGAAAATTCCTGTCAAGTTCCAAACCACTAATTACGGACCCAACTTCACTGCATTTTATCTGTATCCCCAAACAGGTTCCAAATTCCAAGGATTTGTTCTAAAGAAAAAGAGAAAAAAATCCAAAAGTTTCGCCTTATGAAAATTTACATGACAAAGAATGAGTGGAAGGAAGAGAAAAAGCCCAAGAATTTCCACTGAAGGCACTAACAAACTCCATGTGGAATAAAGGTGGATATTCAGAATACAGAAAATAAAAGCTCTTAGATTCTGCAAGATAAAGTATTTTAAGGAGTCCAGTTATAACAGAGATCACGATTTTCAAGATTAATTTGATCAAGAGGAAATCAATGAAAACCCAGGCAAATGGAAAGATGTGGTATAAATCTGATCCCCAAAAAAGCCCAAATATGGAGAAATCAAGCCACTAGACTGCATATACTAAGCTGCTGAGTTTCCACCTTGAAAGGCACACACGATAGATCTCCTTGGTAAAAGGGTTGAAAGCTACTCTGATGTTCACCATGTTTCCTGCATATAGTCAATGACGAACCAGCTTAGAAAGGATACACAAGGAGGTGCGTAGCTGCCCTTCCTTTGGTGATTACTACTGAATCTGCTACAAGAAGTCCACCTTGTCATTTAATGCAATTTATCAGTATCGCCTATAACTGCATTCATCCCAATTATGCACTGAAGGCCTGTTTGAGTGAGATGTTGCCTGCAGTGGCCCTAAGAAAGGGAGAGATAAGTGACTCTGGAAAAATATGCACTTAATTCATTTCCATTTCTGATCTAAATTCTTAAAAGTTAAATGAAGGATCTACAGTAGGTCTGTACCAGCTTCCATAGTTTTCTTTAGGCCAAAGGAGGGAAAAAGGAGAGACCAATTAGAGAGAGAAATACCATGAAGTATTTGCTCCCATTAAACAACACCTATGGCCACACAAAAAGTTCCCTCAAGGAAAACGCCTCACCACACACCCTATTTCCCTTTGCTGCCCAAGGTTCCATTTGAAGATTCCACTCAAGAGTACCGAAATGTAAGAATTACCTTTAAGTATCTTAGAAACATTGATCAATTTACTAATTCTTATCATCAAATGAGTAGTAAGTTTATTTCCTCTTTGCTTCAATTAGGATAGAATCATAAACCTGAAAACAAGGAGTCTTAGAAGTCATACATCCCTTTACAGAAAGGAAATTAATTGATTAGCCCAAGGTCACACTGCCAATCAGGGGCAGAGCTGGGAAAAAAACTCCAAAATCTCCTGACCCAGCCATGGGCTATTTTCCCATAGGCTTTATGAAAATTAATTTTTTTTAAGTCTGTAGTTTTTATTCCTCTTTGGTCAAGAACCTCTTAAAAAGCTTAATGAAAATGTGAGCTCCTTTCTGCCCAGAAAGATGAACTGAGCTCTAAGACTACATAATATATAATAAAAATATAATAACGTTCCCTAGATACCCCAAAAATAATATTTGCCAGTCTTTATTTTAGGACAGTCTGGAATTCAATACAATTTAATCATTTCTAAGTACTGTTTCAAATGAACTTGTGAAAGAATCCAAAAATCTCCATAGAAGAGTTCCAGATTTTTCTCTTGGGCTAAGCACACCCTCAATAAGACCAAACCACCCTGTAGCCAAGGGTCCTACACAGACACCAAGTCCAAGAAAATATTCCAAGGAATTTGGGATGAGGCAGACCTTAATAGCTGCAAAACATTTGCATTTCCTTTCTGTAGCTCTTCTCCAAACTCGAAAGGAAACACTGTACCATTCAAACTGTATCCATCACTTTGCTGCATCAACAACCAACTTCCTGGAAGCAATGAGCTCTTCTGGCTGTTTATAAGTTTTGCAAGCACTGGGAGCTTGTATGCCAGAAACTCACAACAGCCCAGGTAGAAGGAGAGGAATCAAAGACCAGAATTTTGTTTAATTAAAAATAAAATGAAAACTAAAATGTAGGCAAGATGCACAGTGCTGAACCAAGACATGGCACTGCTGAAATGAGATGAAAGAATGAAGTTCTCTCAATTTGCAAAATAGAAATTAAATTCTTAGTCAGATTTTCTCAATCATAAGTTTTTCTCTCACAAATTTTCTTAAACCCTTCGGCATGTGCTTCCACTTTTCTAAACACAGAATCCACTGTAAAATGGTATCTAATTAAAACCATAAATTTAATTAAACTTGATATATCTGTGAGTTTAACCTGACAATGTTGGACTGCTTTTAAAACCAGTGAACAATCCATAATCTATATGAAATTAGATTTTCACAAATAGAATATGCAAATCATCCCATAAACTATGACTAGAACTTGAATAACTACGTAACTCCCATTCCGATTCCTAATTAAGCTGCAGCCATCCTGCAATCTGTACTAAAAGGGTATCCTAACCAAGCAAGTAACAGGCAGTGGAGAAATTAAACTATGGACTTTTACATAACAAAATAAAAGCATTCCGCAGCTACTTGGAGAAAAGCATTTTCAAATCTGTGTGAAGTTTAAATCAAGCACAGAGGGTTCCAGGAACCTAGTTCTTTGCTTTCAGAGGATTTTCTTACAGGGTGCCTTGGACTCTATTTAAAGCAGCCTCAAGTAGCCACAGCTGGAGGATCAGGCCTTACAAAGTAAACAATAGTTAACTCAATTCAGACTCACTACTTAACTACAACCAATGGCTAATTATCCCACTATTAAGTAATAATATCTGAAATATCAGTTTTTAAATAACCCACTTATAATTCTGTTTGTTCATTAATAGAGTCCATTCAATAATTAGTAGCATAGTAGAAACCCCTCAATTAAGCCCCTCCCAAAAAAGAACTGTATTCTGAAAACATAAATTAAGAATGCACACAGTATGTGCTCAATAGTCTGTAAATATACAGCTTACCAAAATTCCCTTTGCAAAAAACATTTTAAATAAAGTTTTTTTTCAAAAGTTGTTCAAATTCACATTTCTTAAAACCACCCTTTAGTGAATTGTATAATATGTAAATGATATCTCAATAAAACTGTTATTTTTTTTAAATACACACACACATTTACAGATGAAATGATATGCTTGGATTTGTTTCCCAAAAACATGGAAGGGGAGACGTGTATTGAGGCGGGGATCAAATATGAGGAGCCATGAGTTGACCGCCTCATCGTTGAAGCTGGGGGATGGTACATAGAGTTCATTACATGATTCTGTCCACTTGTGCAGACGTTAGCTGCCTCCACAGTAAAGGTAAGGAAAAACACCCTAGACTAACAAAAGTGGGTAAGTTTATTTAAAGTACCTGGCTGCATAGCTAATGTTCCTTTAATTCAGATTTTTTTTTAAAATCAAACTTTTCAGATCTTCTCCTCACAAGAAAAAGATCTCCTCAACAGCCTACTTCCCAATCAGCTGGCTGTTGTCACTGCTTAGGCATATCAATTTCTTTTCACCCAGCTTAAAGTGCTAAAATGTTCTGCAAACGCTTTCAAACAAAGAGCACCGCAACTACAAGATATGGAACTAGAGTGAGATTATCTGTTCCCCAATTCACAAGTGCTCAATTCTTATTGTCTCTAACAGGTTATCATCATGTAGGTAATCTAATGAGAAAGAATTTATCAGTGCGATCAATGTATGCTCTAACCAAGAAAAGTGGCAAATTATTTGAATGGCACGTTATAAATTGGTAGAAGGAGCAAAGGACAGGAAGTGGGGGTGGGAGAGACATTTGCTAAAAGCTGCATAAAGAAGTCTTAGAGGATGAAATTGAGAGATTGTTTTTAATCAGCTAAAAAAAAAAGAAAGAAACTTCTATTACCTCCACCTTGTTTCTTAATACCCAGCTAATTCTGCTTACAGAATAGACCCTCACTCATTTCATTCATTTCTTCCAAATATGAGACTTGAGAAGAAAATACCTGCAGATCTTAAAAGATTAGAGACCTGTGCACCACAAGTTTAAAGAATAATCAATGCAAAATGCTTAAGAAGAGACAGACCAAGCTTTCTTTAAACTCTCTGAATGGCACCTCTTGCCAAAACAAACTGACCAAGCAGTGATTGAAACCTGCATCCTGGTTCATAAGGAAACCAAGATGTATTACATTTACAGAGATGAACGGATTGGTTGTTGGCACAATGAGCTTTACTGGTTGTGCTAGATTAAATAGTAATAAAGATGCAAACAATCTTAGCCGTTTGTGTGGGCAAGGCTGTGAATCATGGCCTTTGACTGGGAAGGAACACAGGTACAGGTGCAGAAGAAGAAACAGCAAACGGCTTTTCAGATGGTGTCCTTGCCAGACTCCTCAGATGACTCTGTGCTCACTGCCCTAAGTCCCCCCACAAAGGACTGCAAACAAACCAAAGCAAATGAAAAGTGTCAGCACTCTCCAGCTCTCTGCATACAATCCAACAATCACCTCCTCTCACACCTCCTCCTCCCTCAAATATTTCCAAAGAGAAGTGGGTACAGTGGAGGATTCAGCCAGCCCCAAAGTCTTTAACCGCACCTATGTTTGGAGGCGCACACCTGCATTTTTCCAAGCTGTTGACTGAGAGGAGTTACTTGCATCTCAGTCCAGCTCAGTTTCAATGAAACCTTGAGAATTAATAGGACTGAATTATTAGTTTAAGGGCCTCTCACTTCCCTACCTCCTTCCCACACCCCACCTCCTAAAAGCATAACGCTAAATAGAAGTATTTGCACAACTGGAATACATTTATAAACCACCTCAATAATTTTTGCTAATTGTATAATTTGTGTAATTTGCTGCAACTGTTCATAGCCTCCCTGCCTGTTCCTGGCCTGTTTCTGTTTGTCTGAACTTCCCAAAGACACATGAAGTTTCACTTGTTTCTCTCTATATGTATCACCAAAAACTTTATGGGAGAAGACTCCTTGGATTTTGAGCCACGCTGCACATTGCAAAAGAAGCCTTCATATCAGAAAAGTAAATTTTTCCCAGGAAAGGCTTTTTCTGACTTAGAGAATGGCCACGAGAGAGGTGCAAAATTTGAGCTACTGAGGGCTTAACCTTCACACTGTGCTCTAGAATCATCAGCAAGTTGACCCACCCACATTGAGGAACTAGGCTAAAATCTGTTATCTTTGTCCTCCCTCATAGCAGCTGTAAGATAGTATATTCTGATCCCTTTTAAGAATTGAAGGAAAGAGATTTGCCCCAAATCACACTCATAACTGTAGGATGGTAGAGCCAGGGATGGACCCTAGAAATAATTTTGGATCTCTTCATCACTATCCCCAGTGATGAGTGTACGCTGCGTGTGATCACCAGGGATGAGAACATCTACACACTTTACAGAATAAAAGTGAAGAGAGCTTCACGTTCACCCACTTCTCTTCCCATCAGTAAACCAATCGAAGATCCGAGGTGCAGTTGGGCAGCGAAACACTCATTTAGAGGACACAGAGAAGAACTGCACGCAAGACATGAAGAGCATGAAACTCAAGGTAATGGAGAGAAAGTTTTAAAAATGAAATGACTTTTATAAGCAGACTGGGTTTTCAGCTTATGTTTCAGAAGACTATGCATAAAGTACTTGGACAAAAACCACATATAAAGTATTTATTTATAGAAAACATAATGGTATAAATATATAAAGCATAAAGCTTTTAGATAAGAAAAATTCATAAGCACACCTTATCCAAAGGCAGGGGGCGGGGCGGGGGGAGGAGGAAACAGGATACAAACTGGCAAATTCTATCTGAACCATATACAAACCACAATTTCCATTTTTTTTCCTACAATCTTTATCCGCTTATTTTGCTTAATGACAATGATGGTCATGTATCAAGTTTGTCAGCAGAAAATTTCTCAGCCCCAGTCATTTAACTGGCCAATTAACTGGTTAGTCTGGACCACTCTGCAGTTACATAAAAAAATAAGTGCAAGTTCCAACAGGGTAAACTATTGAGAAAATTTTAACCTCTTGTCTTCAAAGTCCTACTTCTTTGCATGGGGAGATAAGAACAGATCTGAGCTGCTTACTAATTCCCACTTGCACTTGAAACAAAAGGAGACAGGCATGTTATGGACACACAACATGAACTGAAGCTATGAGGTAGATAGGATCTCTCGATGTTATGCATAAGTCACCAAAAAAAAAAAAAAAATCACCACTAACAGTCCTTCAATTTCCCACAGGCCAGGGAACACTGGGGATTTTTAGATATTTCTCCTCCTCTGCCTGGGAATTTTTCTTCTACCCCTCCTCCCTCCTGTCTCAATACAATGCCTTCAGCTTTTGAAACTGCACCCATTGTAAACAGCTCTGAATATTAACACAGCCCAGAGTTCTGTTAGCTTTTAAACGACCCCCAGGGTTTCAAATTGCAGTTGCTGAGGAGGGGGAAGGTCCTCAGTGAGTAAATGTCACCAAGCTCATTCAAAGGGAATTGAAAGTTAGGCTTACTCATGAAACTTAAAGTTCTTCAACCTATGGTGTAAATCAGAGGAATCCTTTTGAGTTTTTAACAAATAAGAAAAAGAAGGAAAAAAAAACCTGAGACAACCAACATTCTTCATTGCTTATAGTGACTTTCAATTCTATCCATCCCTTTTCTAGATTCCCCTTGCCTTGTCACTTTTAAAATAACCATAGGCTATTTTAACCTCCTTAGGCCTTCCCTGGCCTCCCCAGCTAAAAGACCTTCAGGGCTTTAGCAGGTGCACAACACTGGGCCAGGTGCATTGTTAAGCCACACAAAACCCTCCTGCTCTCTCACATTCCTGTCCACCCTGAAAGAGAGGATGCTGAAAAGACTCTGCACCAAGGAGACACCTCTGCAGAATGGGGGAGAGTCCCTTTCATTGTAAGCATAGGTTCTGAGGGAGAAAAAGGTCAGCTAGAGGCCATCCAAACGGTGCTCAGGGAAGGCTGCCTGGGGAACCCAGGCAAAGGAATTAACACTGCAGGGAAGGAAACCTCTGGCCCTAGGAGCAGAGCTGGGGTGCCCTAGATTGTAATATCCACTAGGAACTAGCTCTCATTACACTGCACTGGTTCATCCTCATCTTTTTGGAGATGAAGAATTTTTACAGACAATACATTCAAAAGTCCAAAGTTTGTGAAATCTAGTGAACAAATGTAATTATAGAACAAGAGCAACACACTCCTTTTTAAAACAGTCCCTTGAAAAAGGAGGAAAGAAGAGCTCTGACATATCTAAAAGGCAAGATGGACACTGTGCCAACACGAGTCATTCATATTGAGCAAGGGGGGGGGGGGGTCTCTAGGCACTCAAAAATTAGATTTTATGGCCATAATTTCATATCTGGGGGACTTTCTCTTAACCAATTTTATTTGCCAGAGACTTCTCCTAACTCAAAAAAAGGTGTCAGAGAACAAGTAACAGACAAGTGTTCCAGGATGGAAGGGGAAGTAAGGCCAGGCTTCTGATACTTGTTACAAAGGAAAGGACTCTGAGCTTCAGCTAAAGCTTTCTAAAACTTTGAAAGCCCTTGCATCTTTCAGATTTTCTCTCTGCCATTACCCATGTGTAAAAGGCTCACTGTTCAAACCATCCTTTGCCTATCCCAACAAGTGGAAAGATGCTCAATTTCTTTTGAGTCCTTCTTAAGTGATATAGAGACACAAAGAGGAAATGACAGAAAAGAAGACCTCAGGACAATCTGGACAATAACCTACTTTAAAAAAAGAAAAGAAAAGAAAAACACAAGACTCTCAGTGTAGGTTCTGGAACAATTTAGTCTTCTGTATTTTAAGTCTAATTTGCATAAACAGGATGGGAAGTATTTTCCAAAGCCTTAATTCACAGCACCCTGCACACCTGGGCCTCCCAGCACAGCTGTAAAATTTGAAAGACAAAGGCCCCCTTTACTTCACAATTACAATGGCAACCACGGTTTGTATTTATTGTCTAATGTAATAAGCACCACCTCTTGCCCAAACCAACAAAGTTTGACCCAAGACACCCAGGTATAGTTCTGCAAACACATAAGGAGACATAATACAAAGAGGTCCAAATCAGCACATTCATCTTCATGTGGCACAGGATAACCACACCTGGTGTCCTTTACAGAATGTCCTTGCTTCTGAATGACATGTTGTCTTTTCTCCATAGTAAGAACAAGAATCCGGGTTTGTGCTTCCTCCCGGACCTCCCATCCTTCCTATCACAATCCCATTTAGCTCCCAGAGCATTTAAGCTAGAAACACTGCTCAACGTTATGCCACAGATAACAGTCTAAGGTAAATGGCATTTAATACTTCTTCAATAGCTTCTGAAGTCATGCTCTCAAGAATAATTTCAAAGAAAGCAAACATCTGAGTTCTAAGAAGTTCAACTTTTTCTAAGGTTCTGGGAAGCTGAAATAAGGCTTGGCAGTGCTTGGTGCTATTTATGAATGTGCTGGTTGGACTATGCCAATCTCACCTACGTAATGGGATGGCAGATTCAGTTATGGCTCAACTACTACAACTATAAGTTATTGTGCTGAATAAGTAATCCTCGGGCCCCAAGTATTTTCTCCACCAGTGCCACTTAATTTCTTCTATTTAAACTGCATTTACAGTCGCTATTAAAAAGTTTTACTTTCCTTATGCTAGGCCTAGGAGCAACTCCAAAATCAGATGCACTGTTTACAAAAGTAACAAAAAAAAAAAAAGAAAGAAAGAAAGAAAGAAAGAAAGAAAGAAAGAAAGAAAGAAAGAAAGAAAGAAAGAAAGAAAGAAAATTTCCATAAAGCCACAGGTCCCTTTCCATCTCACACCCACAACCTGAAAGTGATTGAACTGCAGTAAATCTAGTTCATGGGGTTATAAATTAGGTCAAAACATTTTCGAGATACAACACACTCAGAGGGTGTAAACTTGGTGAAACTACAACATATTTTATTATATTATGTAGACTTTCTCCCTAAAGTCTTGCTGAATCACAGCCAAGAACATAAACTGTATCCTGATGAAAAAATCAGAATAAGACTAATGACTTAAATGGGAAAATCTGAAGTCTAGAGGGGAAAAAAAATCCTATGAGCTTGATTTTTCTTTAATCAGAAAAAAAATAACTTCATGAATATTTTTCAAAGGATATACATTTTGAACTGACGACTACTGCCACATACCAGCCAAAAGTTACACTATTCCTATCTTAAAATTTAATCAGTTAACACCATAATCAGTACAATCAAGTCTACTGAAGCTCAAAACACCTACTGTGGTATTTACTGACCATCAAATGTGTAAGAGAAAAGACTGCAGTTCCAAAGGTATTTACGTCATGTGAAACGTCACTCCTAGGCAACAAAAAGCTCAAAAAATGACCAGAAGTTTTGCTCTAAAAAATAAAAAATCAAAGTAAAGTGGATCTGGTGACCACAGAAAGTGCAAATAAGAGGACACCCTGTCCTCTCTGGGACGTCACCAATTCTGAACTAAGCGACTTCCCCATAATGCCGCTGACATGACATTGGGAATTACTCTTCCAACAGGTGAACATTGACGATTACTCTGATTCTGCCCATATGTATTTATTTTTAAAAAGAAAGAAAAGAAAAAGAAATAAAAAACTACCTTAAGGGTATGTGAAGGAAAGACCACAATATCCCAAGACTGCCCAACTAAATAAAGAACTACCCAATGGCAGTGTTGGGCTCTGTCTCCCACTACTTGACACAGCCCAGCCACTGCCTATGTTAAAAGCCACACTATGACCACAGGTTTTCACTAAATCAATGAATTCCACAGGAGCGGCAGAATATGGAAGAGAAAATCTAACTATAACTAAAAAGTCCAGCTTCAGAACTCTATAGTACTTGATCATCAAACAACGTATAGTGTGGTCCAAGTTAAAGAAAGATCTGGGCCCCATTTCAGAAGTACAGGATCTTCACATTAGAAAGGAATTAATTTTTCATCCCACCCCTTAGCAGATATCCAGACATTTTCTTAGATCAGGCCACAAGCGTTGGTTAAAACTTGTGTCACCAGTTTTGTTTCTCCTTTTTAAACTTAATGTCATGCCTGAAGTTACTACTGGGCCTCTTCTATGTTCTAAGAAAGATGTCCAGTTATTCAACTGAAAAGCAGATTACTCAAGCTAGGCCTTTTCTGGAAGGCACTAAAAGTTCTGCAGAGATGCAATTACCCATAACTGGATAGGGTTTTGACTCATGGACCAGATTGTTTAGAAGTTTTCAAAAGCTGTTATATTCTACCATGTTTACAAAAGTCTAACGTATCTTTTCTTGCCAAATCTCCTGTAAGAAGTGTCCCACTAAGTTCTATTGGCCAAAATCCTGACAACACAGATAAAGAGCCTCTTTGGGTGAAGCAAACTCTGCTTAAATCAACCAAGTCTCTGGCACCCTCTCCTGAAGTAGCACTACTCCAAAACTAATTTGCACCATTTATAGAAGAGAAATGCTAGAGGGTGGGGTGCCCCACAGGATCATCAAGCTCAAGAGGGCCCCAAGGGAACAGACTGGAAGGGTCTGGAACCCAGTTCCTTAAAATGCCAATCAGGCATAAAATGGACAAACTCCCAGCAGTAAGATTTCCAGAACTACTAGAGGAGTCCTCCAGAGAAGGTTGCCTCTGCCCCAGCGAGGGCCATGTCAGGCCACCATGGTCCTGGAGGATGAAAAGGGGGCCATACACACATTCTCATTAATAATGTAAATGCAAGACTCGAGCCTATAGTCACTTTCATTCATTACCCACTAGAAAGCCAAGGAGCGAAGATACCAAAGACCTGGGTTACAGGAGAAGAAAAAATAAAGACATACATACACGCAGACCCCCCAGACAGACTTCCGCACACTCTCCCCTCCAGATGTTTCCCACTTCTACCCACATATACACACAAACACCTCACCCACAGACTTTCATTCGCATTCTCTTAACCCCAGACACCCACTCACTCACTCACTCACTCACTCCCAGATCGCCCTCAAGACCAAGTCACTCACCTCCAGGCCCTCATGACTCTCGTTGACCTCCAGACCCCCACAAGGCACACTTTTTCCCCTCCAGACCCTCGGAACCTACGCTCGCTCACCTCCAGACCCTCCAGGGGCACATAGTTCTCTCCTGCAGACTGCTCACGTACGCCCTCTCTCCTCCAGACCCCTATGCACGATCTCACCACTACAATCCACGATGAGTTTTCCAGGCCATACAACTGGACTAGCAAACAACTCAACATGCACCCCCTTCCCAGATAACCACTCCCGCCGCGCCATCCCCAAGTGACAGCACGGCGGGGCGCAGGGAGCGCGGGGAGAGCGGCACTCACAGGCTCCGGGTCCAAGCGGGCAGGTCCCCAGGCAGCGCCGCCAGCCCGCGTCCGCCGCAGTCCAGCGAGTCTCCAGCGCAAGTGCAGGCGGCGGCGCAGGGCGCCCGCGGGTCAGCCGCGACTGTTGCCGGCTCCAGCCAAAGCAGCAGCAGCAGCCACAGGAGAAGACAAGGCGAGCGGCGCGGGGCCCGGAGCGCTCCCCGGACTGGACGCGCCATCTTGTCTGGAGCGCGCTGCGAACTCCGGCGGGGCGCGGGGACTGCGAGGTACGGGGCGACCGCGGGCACAAGCGGGCCCGCGGGTACTCCGCTCGGAACTAGGCTTCGCGCCGGGGCATGGCCGCCGGCACAAGTTCTCTACGCGGCGGCGACTCCGGCGCTCAGCGGGCCCCCAGTGCCCGGGCTGCTCCGCAGCGCCCGGAGGGGGCCGCGATCCCCGCGCCCATCCGGGCCGACCCGCCCGTACTCGATGCGAACCCCGCAGATCCGGGCAAAGGGTGTTCTGCCGGTGCTCCGCGTCCTTCTGCGCGCTCCTGACCGGCTTCTGAGCTCCCGCGCACGCCAAGTGCCGCCGCCGCTGCAAGGACGGCGCTCAGCCTCTCAGCCTCTCAGCCTGAACTCTGCGCCCTTGGGCATCTTCCTTGCGGCCCCAAACGCCTAACAGCAGATCCCAGGCTGGACGGCGCGGCCAGCCCCGCGCTGTTCGAAGGGCCCCCTGCGCCTCGCTGTCCCGGCGCACAAGGCAGAGCGCGCGCCCGCGCGCAGTTCCGGGCAAATCACTCTCGGCTCCTCTGCGCTGCGAGAGCCGCAGCGACCTCGCGGCCGAACAATCAGCCGCTCGCCGCGGGCCTGCCGGCTGCCCAGCCCTGGCCGGTCCCCGAGGCCCCGCCCCCGGCCGCTTGCCTTCACACACCCCCTGGGCTCCGCGGCCCGCGGCCTCCTGCTGGCCCACGTTGGATGCAATGCACTGGCGCCCTGCCACGCCCCCGCCTGCTGCTCATTGGCTGCCGGAGTCAACAGCGACCAGCCTGGAGGGCCATTGGAGCGCTCACCAAGATCCCGCCCCTCCCGCCTCTCCTGCCACCCCGCCCCACTCTCTTTTCCCACCCAAGGTGTGAAGGGCGGGGCGGGGGGACTGGGAGGGGAAAAGGAAGAGACGTCCTCCAGGTCCTAAAGGAAACCGGCTAACGGTTGACGGAGAAGACGAATGCAAACTGGGGAGAGGAGGAATAAAGATAGGAGGAGGCCCTCAGAGTCTAGGAGAGAGGAGGAAATTGGTTAAAAAGGTAACACCCCAACTTGGAGCTGTCTGGCCGTAAGGTTTCTTTCCTCCTCCTCTGGCTACAAGGAGGGCTGAAGATGTAGATTTAGAGCAAAACTGCACTCCATTTTCTAGGTGCCCTTTAGGAGCAAAAGCAAATTTCCTGCTGATTGGAGCATCTTTAGTTATTTCATTAGGAGTGGCAGTCTTTCTTCTCACACAACCAAGAGCTCCTTTCTGCTCCTGACTTGATTTTGACCTCTTAAATCCAGCAATATGTCCTTGATTACCAAAATAAATGTGCTCTGCAGAAACCAATTCTTGAAGATGCACAAACTCCTCCTCTACCTCCACCCACGTTCTAGTTAGTTGAAGGGTACTTCTGGAAATGCTCCAGCCTTCCCACAAAGGGGATACTTTGTTTAAGTCAGAGATTTTTTAAACCAGCTTTCAAGAAGCTATAGATGGAGTACTCCTAAGAGAATAAAAAGAGAACTAATTGTTATAAAGTTTCTAACTCTTACAGTAAGATCAGAACATAGTAGCCAAGTGTTATGACAGTGCATTGAAACAGTAAGGTAGGTGCCCACAGAGTAGGGGAGGGGAGGGAAAGGACACACACACACACACACACACACACACGCACGCACACACACACACACCGTGAAAAATGGAAAAGATTAGCACCAAAATGCCCCTCTTAGCATTTTGGTTTACTGGTGTCCCATGAAAGTTTCTAACATAACTATACATTGTCAGGAAAATTAAGCAAGTCAAGTCTGTTGAAAAACATTTGCTCCGGCAAATGGAATCTGACTTCTGTTGTATGAAAATGGAGAGGATCGGATGTTCCTCAGGAGGAAAAAGCAAAAATTATTTAAAGGATTTTGTTCCAAAGGGTTTGTTTTAGTTATGTTGCTAAGCTTTCCCTCAGCCATAAGAGCACCTCCTTTCTTCACCCAAACTTGGGTTTGGGCTTGGTAGTCAAGTGGTTGATGGTTTCTTCTTATTCCTTCTACTCTTCTTTTTCCTTTTTCCCCTACTTCTGATTCATCGTGCTATTGGATAATGGTGCCTTATATCTCCTTCTCTCTCTCCCTCTCCCTCCACCTCTCCCTTTCTTTTGCATCACCTCAGCAAGAGGTGCCCAAAGCAATGCTCAAATATATGTGTAAATCAATGCAAATATGATTCCCAAGAAGCATTATCAGAAAAATGCTGCACCTGACCCCAGTCTACCTAGGGCTTTAACTAGCTTTTATGTTTCATTTGTAATCCACATAAACATACGCATTCCATCTGAACAAGAAGAAATATATCTCTTTGTTATAATGCCTTTTGATAAAATAATGAGAAGATAAATTTAAAGTACCCCAAATTTGCAAAGTCTTCTACATCAATATGTCTTAAATTTTCCAAGACCAAAGAACACCAAATTGTAATTTAATGCAGAATACCCGCAAATATTTTCTTAAAAAAAAAAAAAAACTGTCAGGACATGGTTCCATAGTGTAGCAATTAGCACCTCTGCTTTACACGCAAAGTCCTGGGTTTACACCTCAGTGGAGCCATGGTCCACAGTCTATGGCCATGCCACCCTGAACAAGTCTGATGTCTGATCTTGGAAGCTAAGTAGGGTCGGACCTGGTTAATATTTGGATGGAACACCACTTAGGAAGACCAGGTGCTATAGGCATAAAAAAAAGAAAAAGAAAAAGAAAAAGAAAAAGAAAAAGAAAAAGAAAAGAAAAAAACCTGTCAGAGTCTCCTTGCCCCTACCCCTCCATGCAGGAAAAAGAAATTGAACTCATCGAACTTGATCTACTGACCTAAAATTATCTTTCAGATTCGTTCAATTATTAGTATTGTAAAAGGAATACTTTTTTGTCAAATGTTTTCCAAATGCTTGTGGGTATACCCGTGTAATGCTTTTCAGGAACGGAAAGGTTCTGGAGGATAGCATCTGAGAATCTGCAAGGTAAGGGTGTGCCCATAAATCTAAAGCATCCCCTGTGGTCTGGTTACCACAGCCAGACAGAAGGATTCCAAAACTGAGGAACTCTTGGGGGGACTGGGCGCCTGAGCCTTGGCAGTTCTTCTCGTCTACAGCAGAGCATGAAGTCATGTCTGCTCCCCATACCATGTATGGAAGTTTGCCCACATACTAGCAACCTGCTTGTGATTGAGAGGAGAGTGTGAGCTTGGAGTGCAGTGATGTTGAGCTCAGGGCAGTATTCATCTGTAGCAGTAACCTAAGATCAGAGAGACCTGAACAACAATGAGGGCCAGTTTCTAAGGGAGTCTATGTCCCTGCTTATAAAAGAACAGGTCTTGGTCCATTCAGCACAGGGCAACAGTTGATTAGGGCCTTCTGGGTCCTTATTTTCCTCCACTGTTATTTTCACAATTTCGATTACTTATTTCTTAAACAGGTCATATAAGGACTTTAGGTTTGCCAGTTTGTTTTAATCTGCCACAGACCAAACTCTAGGGCCAGAGTCAAATCAAATCCCCAAAGACAGTAGGTCTTTCTGAAATACAGAAACCCTAGCAGCTAATCATCTCAAACTCACTGCAAAAGAGGAACCCAAAAATTTTTTATAGCTTTTTTTAAATTAAGTTTATTGGGGTAACATTGGTTAATACAATTATATAATTTTGCTTGTCAGCTTACAATCCTTCCTTTCATCATTTTTATTTATTTGTTTGTTTGTTTGTTTTATGCCTACAGCTCCTAGTCTTCCTAGGTGGTCTCCCATCCAAGTACTAATCAGGCCCAACCCTGCTTAGCTCCCAAGATCAGAGGGAATCAGGCTTATTCCGGGTAGCATGACCATAGACAGTAACTCAACATTTAAATAGCCCGAAATCACCAAGTGAGGAGAGAAGCAAATAACAAAATAACAAGAAAGCAGGTAGATCGCAGAGATTTCTTTATTAAAACACAAATGCCAGGGGACTGAATTGTGGCTGTTTGTTACAGTTCTAGGTGGTGATAATAGGTGTTTTACAGAATGCTGGGATATGGAGGTGCTTTCTTACAATTGGAAGAGATTTTACGTTATGTTCAGCACATTAGAAGAGCACCAGGGCAGCATTTAGAAGACTTGGATTCTAGCCAGGCCTTATTATTCATGAAACCTTTGCTCACTCATTTCCTTTTTTCAAGCCTCAGTTTTTTCAAATGGAAACAAGGGTAATGGTACTTCTGACCTGAGTGCTAAGACAGTTAAGGAAGGATACATTTTGATATCAGATGCAAGGGGCTATAAACTATATAGGGCTACACATATCTAAGGCTTATTTTTAAGGTGTTATTGAATTTGAACTCTGAAAAAATTAAAATCTTAGAAGGTGCTTTCAGCATAGAGGGTTTTTTTTGTTTTTTGTTTTTTTCCAGGAATGCCACAAAGAGTTAATAATTACCTATAAAAGCCCTGGAGACTTGCAGGGTGATGACAGCCTTGCTTTGAGCCTGCTTTGTATCTCTCTTCCAAGGAAAATAAAGCTGTATACTCATTAACTCCTTCTTCATAATAATCTTGTCAACAAGATGGATAGATGTTGAAGGTAAGGGAGAAAACTAATGAGTCCAGGGATGGAACATAAGAAGAGATAATTTTAAGATTTCTCTGTTCTCCATTTCAAAATTTTTCTTTGGTGAAGGTAGGGAGAGGTGTGTTTTATTGTGCAAACTTTGGCTATTTGAATATTGGTTTATGCTCAAATAGTGCTAAGCTACAACTGCTGCATTTCCACAGCAAGAATGGCTAATGCCTTCAGCTCAACTGAGACCCTATACATGCCCCTGCCTTCTTCTACAGAGCATCATCAACCAAGGGCCAAAAATCATGAGTCCACCTTCTAACACAAACTAGAACCTGTACAATTGTCCTTGCCTTGTGAATTTGCAATTTTAACTGGTTCATTGAAAGGATAAAGAAAAATCTTATGAAGGCTATGAACATTTTAAAATTCTGAAATTCTGAAGTGATGATCAGTCTAAGAGGCTCTTTGCTCCAGTGATGGAGGGATGGACTAATTACATCATCACCAGAGACTGCCTCTCTAGACCCTCCCCCCAATCTGCTGCCTTTCCAATTGGAGCAATGCGTGAAAGAGGAGGGGGCAGGAAATCAAAGTTTATGCGTTACTGCCAGCAACTGAAAAGCAACACTTCAATGTGTATAAAGGACAATTAATTTATCATAACTTATAATAATAATCTTCATGAAGTCATATACCTTATATCATTCAAAGCAATGTCATATCATAACAACAACTATCATTTACTGAGCACTTATTATGTATCTGTCACTTGGTTGAATGCTTTATATACTTTCTTTCATTGAGGTAGAAGTTTAAAAAAATGCTCCAGGCCACCCAAGCTAGTAAGTGACAAGGCCAAAATTCCAAGCCAACTCTATCGACACCAAAGATTCATTATGACATTTGAACCTCATAAACTTTGACCATGACAGTTGTTATTGTTCCCACTTTATTGATGAGAAAGCTGAGGTTAAATGATTGTGTCAAGGTCACACAGGCTCAAGAATAAGTAGAACCTTAAATCAAAGTTCCATCTCAACCACTGTTACACATGCCTTATGTTCAGTACATGTCTTATGAGAGATGTCACAATACTTGTTTCTCAAGGATATTGTGAGAATGGACATAAGTTCTTTCTTTTTCCATACTTGCTAATAGTGTACCAGAATTTCCTTTATGATTAATATGCTAAAAAATTTGAAGATAAATATATTAGCCTTTTCCCATAACATATACAGCAGCACTTGTATAATAATAATGGTTAACAATTACTAAGCACTTACTATGCACTAGGCGCTATTTTACATTGTGGCTTAATTTCACTGAAATTAACAAAAAGAATTCTATGAGGTAGGTACTGTTAAATTATTTTATAGATGAAGATACTGAGATACTAGTCAATCAAGTTACCCGAACCACATCCTGGTTAGGAGTTGAGTTAGGAACCCAAAGCCTATGCTTGTGCCCGTTAATCCACTGTAATCACTGTTAACTTAAACTCTCTTATCTCTCTCTCTGAATTATTTCTGTGTTTCTCTCTCCTTCTAGACTGGCAGCTCATTAAGTTGACAGTCTGAGCTTTAGCCCTATCTTGGTATTTCTATTGTGTAGCACAGTTTCAGGCAAGTGGTAGGTATAGAGGCAACATTTGCTGCCTGAGCCCTGCCTGCTCCACAGGGAAAAAAACTTATCAGGCAACCTCTCCCCCATCTTATACAAGCTTGTTCTTCAAATCTATGCCCCAGCAGCATTAACATCACCTGCAGCTTGTCAGAAATGTGAATCTCAGCCCCCACCCCAGACCCACTGGATCAGAATCTGTCTTTTAATAAGGTCTATGGGTAATTTGTTTGAACATTTAAAGATTAAGAAGCACCAGGTCACCATATGTATCCCAGATACATACCTCCTGTGGCTATGTCCCTCATCACTTCCACGAGGAGAGACCATATACTATTAGTGCTTTATGTATTTTTATGTGCTTGTGTGTGTGTTTACATGTTCCATATTTTCACAAGCTCTTAATATAATAATTTCAAAAAAAATAGGCAAGCATGTGGTTGGAATTATTGCTCCATAACTGAAGAGCATTCAAAACATCTGCTGCCCATGAGATTTTGGTAAAATCCTCATGTGGTGTTCAAATCTCTTTTTCTTTGACATGCATTCAGCCTAATAAGAAGCATTTGAGAGTTTTGTTGGCTTTTGTATTTGCTTCCAAAAGGACAGTTGGGGTTTTGACACATTTCGAATTTATCATAAACATATAGACATACACATATTATACTGTCATTCTTACCCATGAACTACATACTTTAGATAATCATTTAAATATCCTTATTTCCCTATGGGAGTTCTGACACTCCTCTTGGGTTTAGATATTATAAATCAAATAAAAGTCTTTGTTTTGTCACCTCCGCCCCACCTCCACCTAAAAAATACTATTTTTTCCCAGTTGAGGTGCATTGACAAAGATTCAGAGAAGGCAAGTATGTAGATTTAATCACCTGCAAAGATGGCCACAAGTAATTTCTCCCATCAAGAGGTAGCATATACCTCCCCTGCCTTCCTGAATCAGAGATGACCTGGTGATTTGTTTGGACCAGTAGAATGTGGTGGAAGCACTACTGTGCCAGTTCTGAGCCTGGCAGCTTCAACTCTTGCTCTCTTCCTACCCTGAGCTGCCATGTAAAGAAGTTCAGGCTCTCCTCCTAGACATAAAGATCCTAGGGAATAAGAGACCATGACGAGAGAGAGGCAGTGTGAAAAAAAAAAAAAAACTGGGCAGCTCAGCCAACAGCCAGCACGATAATCCCAAACATGAGAGTGAAGCCATTTCAGGCCTATCGCCATAGTGTAGCCACCAGCTAAATGTAACTTGAACCTAGCTATCAGCACATGTGAACAGAGATAAGCTATCCCCATTGAGCCTTGCCCAAATTCCTTAAACACAAAATGGAGACCAATAAAAATGAACCTTGTTTTAAGCCATTCAAGTTTGGGGTGATTCGTTATGCAGCCATAGATAACTGAGATCACAAGTGTGGTTAAGTGGACATACAATAATTCATGAGTAGATTGGGCAGCAGGAGAGTGGAATAAAGTCTAATCAAATAAACCTATCATTAAGAGTGCCAAAAAAATAGTGTGCTCAGTCGACCTTCCTGACATGTTCATTAGGACCCCTGGTTGAAGGCCAAATGCCAACTGGCTGATGTGGTTGAATAAAATTTCTTGTGTAGTAACTATTCTGGTTCTTTAGCAGGTCACAAAACAAACTCCCTTCTTTCTCTTGTGGAAATAAATATGAGAAATACAGAGCACCTGCTAATTTATGAAAGGCAGTTTCTCCCGTGTAGCTGGCAGTAAAATAAAATAATTGAAAGGGTAAAATCATTGAAGTCCAATTATTTTCTCCCTGGAAATGTCAGATAAAGCTTAAAGTGTTATGTTATTTTTCATAAGAAACAAATGAATAAATCTAAAAAAATGGAATCCCAGCCATAAAATCGACGTTATAATAATATGGAGTTTGGGGGTGTGTGTTTGATAGGGGGTGAGGGTGGTAGGGCTTATATTTCTGGCACACAGACTAATTTGCCTGCGCAGTAGTTGTCTGGGTGTAAGGTTGGCAAGGCATAGCTTACTGCTTCCCTATGCATTGCCTTGCACTCTTCTCCAGCTCTCATTTGTTAAGAGCCATTATGGTACATGGCATGGGGAATGGGCAAGGCAGTGCAAGGTATTAGCTGAGTCTCTGCCATCAGGGAGTTTACAATCTTATGATTCTGTTAACTGCTCGATCCCAGTTTCTAGAAGAGTGCCTGGCAAACAGTAGGTGTTCAATAAACAGTGTCAAATGAAAAAATGATTGAATGAATAAACAGTTTTCTATATATAAACCTCATTTTTCTGTAGACCATAAGCAGGTCACAGGAAGCAGTTACAGAATCTCAGGCTATTAGAAGACTAATGGACCTTTGTGATCATCCAGTGTAGTGGGTCAGGCCCCCCAGACCTGATCCTCCACTTTTTCTTTAATCTCATCTCTTTGTCCTCATAATACTTTTCACGATTTGTGGTTATTTTTACAATTTGTCAGCCAATTTTATACCCTGCTCTCTCTAATAGTAGAAATGGAGCCTAAGGGCAGGGACCATCACTTTATCTCACAAAGCACCCGGCATGGAGGGGGCTCAGGACACATGTGTTGAATGAGTGTCATAGGCATGAAAACAGTAGTTATTGACCGAATGACTAACTGATTGAGGTGGGTTTCCAAAACAAATATAATATTTACCAAATACTCATCATGTTTCAGCTACTATCCAAGGAAAAGGTGGGTCAAACTTGGCCTTTGGGTTGGATCCATTTGGCCTGGTGTGGTTATTTTCACACAGACCCAGCAGGTCTGGGGTGGGGTCTGACCCATCACTAGATAATCACAAAGATTGAATTTGACCTACTTTTAGGAAGTAGGCATCTGTTGATGGTCTTAATTTATATTTCCTGCCTGACTACCCTGTCAGTCATTTGAGTTTCCAACTGTGATCCCAGGATTTCTGTAACATTAATTTATGTGTTCTTTACAACAATCCTATGCAATATGCATTCCCATCTACACTTTGTAAATAAAAAAAAAAAAAAACTGAGGCTTGGAAAGTATAGGTAACCTGGCCAAGGTCACAAGATCGTAAGTCGGAGAACAGGATTCAACTCAGGGCTAACTCTTCTCCCCACCTTCACCCCTCTACTCTATCTTCTTGTCAGCCACTAGGTTTCTCTAGACATCATGGGAATGAGAGGATCATCTCATCTTAGTTGAAGTGTGTGTTTTACCAGGGTGAGGTTTCTACAAAAAGGAGTCTCCTCTTGCATTCAATACGATCAATCCAAATGTTACCCAGGGTCTCCTAGATGGTTCTTTCGCAGGACTCGGGCCCCCCTCCTATCAGAAGAACATGATAATCTGGAAGCTAAGTGGAAGGAACAGTCAACTATGTTGAACACTTTTGGAAGGTCAAGATGAGAACTAAGAACTGGCCATTTGATTTAGCAATACAGATTTCATTTGTGACTTTGACAAGAGCACTTCTGATGGAGTAAAGATAACAAAAGCATTATTAGAGTGTTGAAGAGTGAACCGAAGATAAAAAATTATGCACAATGAGGATAGATAGCACTTTCAAAGAGTTGTTCTATGAAGGAGAACAGAGAAATGGGGTGGTAGCTGGAGAGGGAAATTGAGTCAAAAGAGTTTGTTTTGTTTTATTTTGAGATGGGAGAAATAACTTATTTTTAATGATGAAAATATTCTTGTACGAAATGGAAAGAATCATGAATGTACTCAGGGAAGGGGAGAGATGAAGGAGTGATATTCTTGAATAGCCAAGAAGGGATAGAGTCTAGCAGACAAATGGAGAGGTCGATCTCAGCTAAAACCACAGAACCTTAAACAAGTTGGAAGGTAGACTATATGGCAAAGAAGCAGGTACCTATGGTGGTGAAAGTTGATGGATGGTCTCTTCTGATTACTTCTTTTTCTTATTGAAATAGCAGTCAAGATCATTGAGAGAGAGAATAAGGATGGAGATGTTGGAGGTTTAATGAGCAAAGATGAAGAATGAAGTAATCATCTATGAAAGTGGGAGTGAAAGAAATGGAATAAAATTACCAGGGAGCATAAATGTCTACTTGAGATTAGAGGGCATGAATTAAAGTAAGACAAGTCAGCATAGTTATGTTTCTCTTCAGTCAAGTTCTTATGTTCAGGTGCAGATATGGATCATTACTGGACCAGGACATAACCAGGAGACTGAGGTTGTGCCAGAAGAGCATTGTGAAGGAATGCAGGGGTAAAGGGTCTTGAGAATACATGCTAGGGAGCAATGATAGCAAAAGGAGGTCATGAGGTTTAAGCTAAGCAGCAAGGGGTATAAAGACAGAATAGGGTAAGGGACAGTGAAAAGGTAGTGGGATCAATGGAATGGGTCTCAGGGGGTTGGTAGTCATGGTTGCAGAAAGTGAGCGTGGACGCCTGATTGGGCAGGGGCTGCTCTAGTTGGCAGAGACTAGGCTGGGGATGACCATGGAAGTGAGTAGCTGAGAGAATGTGGAAGAGAGAGGTCTGGCACCCAAGAAATGATTGTCCAATGTTGAATGCAAGTGAAATAACTGGAGATGATCTGATTCAAGGCCTGAGAGGTGAGAATAATGGAAAGATTATTTATGAAAATAGTTATGAAAATTACCAAGAATTATGATGGGAAGATTATTGAAAGTGATAGCGAGCTAGGAGCTAAACTTTTCAGGGATCAGTAAATGACTGCCACAAGGAAGTGGGAGAGGATGGGAGAAACTAAAACCATGAGATTCAGAGCTCTAGGGATTTGGGGAAGGACAGAAGGAGAATAATCTGGAAATGGCAGTGAGGATCAAGAAAAACATTTACCCTACCTCCTGGCTCAGTAATATAAGAGGTGTGAGGGGAAAACAAACAAACCAAAAAACAGGCATCAGCCATTAACCCTCTCTGGAATTAAGATAAACAGATATTTGGCTAGACAGGCATCAATAACTGGGTTCAACAAACTTTCTAGGTAAAGGGCCAGATAGATAGTAAGTATTTTCTGCTTTGTGGACCATAGAGTCTTTGTTGCAACTACTCTGCTCTGCCACTGTAGCTCAAAAACAGCTGTAGACAGTATGTAAATGAACGAGTATAACTGCATTCCAATAAAATCTTATTTACAAAAACAAGCAGCAGACCAGATTAGATCTGCCAGTAGAAATCTGCTAACCCCTGATCAATACTGATGAAAAAGCCCAAACAGAAGATCTAATGAACAAAAATAGGACCAAAGATTTAAAAGGATTTAAATTTAGAATCCTGGTTGCAAGCAGAGCAGCCATGTACAGTTATGAAGGCTGTACATTGCACAACCCCAGGGGGTGCTACTCACATCACCTTCAATGACAATAACTACCCCGGAAGCTGTGCATGGCATAATCTGGATGGCCACAAATGACAATCCTAGATGTGAAAATAGTAACTGCAAGGATGTAATACCCATTGCCGTCCATTTTGCTATAATGCAATGGTTGGGAGGATGTCCCTGCTTGAGAGAATATCCTCGCTATTTCTAAAAAAGCAATAGCACCTGCACTTAGAGATACATAAATATTATCAAATATATTATATTATCTCATAGCAACCCGGTAAGTGTAAGGCATATATTTTCCTCATTTTACTTTAACGTCCAGAAAGGCTAAGCAACTTGTCCAAGTAGCCGGCTACTAAATATCTAAACTGAGATTTGCTTGACTTCCAAGTCTGTATTCCTTCTACTCCCCTCTCTTTTCATATTAGTTATAAGGTTCTTTAATGATGACCTAGTAAAATATGTATGAAGAAAATTTCTTCTGGAAACCTAATTAAAAATAATTACAGACCTCAAAAGACACTAAAAATATGTCAGGCATACCAATAAGGAAGACAGTTCTTATTATATCAATGTCTTTATGGATTTGGATTCTGTTCAGCAAAGCTCAGACTCAAAAGGTAATTGCTGGCAGCATGCAAAATCCATCAACCCATAATTAAAATATGACAATTATTCTAATTGCCTCAGACAACATTTCTATGTTTCTAATTGTAGAACAATTTGCCAATCACATCATTAATTGGCAATTCGTATTTTAAACATGCAAAAGACAATGGGTCTTTATTTCCTCTGAGGGAACTGAACGCAGTAACTGAATTTTTAAAATACGGTTTCTTCTTTTCTTTGACCGTAGGACCCCCTTCAGATGGTTCTGATTGCAGTTTCTTCTGACCAAAGCGTATTTTCTCTAGGTAATTTAATCTTACTTTAGCACTTTAATACATTTTCCTAACGATTCATTTAGACCAGATCCTCGTTTCTCTCTAGACACCCCGAGCAGGACTCCTGTTGACTTCAAAGGGAAAATACTGGGTACAGGGAAAACTAGGAATCTGGTTCCTGGTTCAAAAATCCTCCACACACTATAAAAACTCACTGGTGTCTTCCTGTGTGTTAAGGGCCAATTAATATATGTGAGTGAAGCCTTTGTACAAAACCACTCTCGCAACTCGTGAACTTGCTGGAAAGCCCGACAGTTGATGGAAAAAAAGTTTAGTGGACCCAGTTCTCACACAGTCCCTCATTTGCTCATAGGGAGGGAGTGAGAAGAGTGAGAATTGGCTTCAAAAGGTAGAAAAGCAGTAAAGACAACTACTGACTCCTCTCTCTTTCTGTCTCTCTCTCTCTGTCTCTCTCTCTCTCTCTCTGTCTCTCTCTCTCTGTCTCTCTGTGTCTCTGTCTCTGTCTCTGTCTCTCTCTCTCTCTCTCTTTCTTCAACACGCATTTATCCCCCACCATGGGCCAAACAAAGGGGTAAGTATCAAAGATTAAAAAAGAATTGCATTACCAAGTACCAACCAACCACCCTAACTTTAAGGGTTGTTTTCTTCTAGAATGTTTGCGAAAGAGGTGGTGTGCCTGAACTCTGTGCTAAGACAGCCTGACACTGCTCCCCCATGTTTCAGAATCTCCCCTCTGGGTTGCTGTCTGTTACCTGGAACTCCAGACTTCAGCCCCCATAGGGCCCTATGGCTTCTCTGGTTGGGCTTTGATGGAGGGGAGCAGGATGCGCACAATGCCTTTACCTCGTCCCTTATTGCCCACACTGGAACCATTATCACCACTACCACTATCACCATCTCATAAAGCTGTACTAAGCTGTGATGGAAACTTGAGGACAAAACTTTCAATAATGTCAGACTCTTCATAACTGTTTATGTGACTGTTCCCCATAGATCAAGAGGAAGCACAGAAATGAAGACTTTGACAGGAGTTTCTAGTCTGGCCTTGTTTGCCAGACCCTCTTCCTAAGACTGCTTCCTTCTCCAAACACCTGTTTGGTCTTGACCTTGCACAGTGGAGCTCAACTCTGGCTGCATAGTTCCTGGGGAGCTCCACCTGGACCAAGAAATTTAGAATCTCTCCAATGAGCTTGTCCCTCACTGTATAATTTTTCTCTCTCCAGGTGATTTTAATGGTTAGCTAAGGGTGAGAACCACTGCCTTGGGGTGGATCCTGTCCCTTAACCAGGCCAGAGGACTAGCTGGAGGTGGGGATGCAGGTCTCAAAGCTTGAATTATTCACTCTCCACCAGAATTTACAAACTGGAGGCCCACCCACAGGCTGGATGCAGCCAGTGGATGTGTTTTGCTTGGCCCACATAGGGTTTTAAAAAAAATTAAATTACTTACCAACATTTATTAATGGGAATATATTACATAAAAATTTGGATATCTGGCTTCTTTTGGAAAGTAGGAATATCTGGTCATTCCTCGTCTACATTCCTGTGTGACCACAATTGGCTGGAGAGAAGGAGTAGCTAGTCCTTTAGGTGCAATATGTGCTCTCTGGTTCCCCACAGTCTTCACCTCTCTCTCTGGCCTTGCACCAGTCCTACCTCATTCTCTTACCCCTATGGTTCTGACTAAAAGGGTGGTGTGGTGGGGGGAGGCGGACTGAATGGGGGAGGAAGCCCTCCCTCCCTTGGTAGTATCTCCCCCATGAAGTGCAATACAAGGACTACAACAGTCATCCACAGGACAAGAGTGGAAATAAACACACAGATTCCTGGATTCATAGAGAAGCAGAGAAAACTCTTTTCCCAGATACGGCTTAATCTGCACAGACTCACACTTATAATGCGAAAGTACTTATTCTTGAGGAGTGGCGTTAAGTTTGAGGCCACTCCAACCCCATCTTCACCTCCACTTCCATTTCTTGTTCAACCTCAGGCTCAGCTTGCATAAAAACAAAAACAAAATTCCACCCCCAGACTCTCTCCTCTATCAAAAATATGTAGTTACTTACTATTTATTGATGCCTTAGGCCAGGTCAGGTTGCCAGGCCAGATGGCCCCACACCTGTCTTCCTGGGGCAGTATTTCTCAATGTGTGGCTCATACACCTTGTGACAGATTCCTGTGCCCCACCCTAGACTTACTGAATCCAGATCTCTGGGGGTGGGGCTAGGTATCCTCATTTGCCAAGTGACATTTTTGTTCAATAATAATAGCAGTAACTAATCACAGCACTGAGTACGATTTATGGATATTACCTCATTTAATCTTCATAGAAATCTTTCAATTGGGTAGTAGTGGCCTTATTTGCAAATGAAGAGACTGCAGCACAGAGAAGTTAAGTAACCTGCTTAAGGTCACATAGTAAGTAGCAGAGCTGGAATTCTAATCAATTGTTCTAGTTGGTAAACCACTGCTCTGAGCAAAAGGGAGGCATGAGGAAGACTCGTATGCTCCCAGGACAAGGCAGTTAAGGAGGATGAGGTAGAATTTTATCCATTACAATGATAAAACATTGGCCTTGCTTTTAGTAATTTGAACTGTTTAAGGTAGGTACTAGACAAAAGTGTATTACCCATAACATCTGGTAGCATATGACTAGATGATAAAAATATCCTGTGTCAATAGGATATGGTCTCTGCTTGTCTCTCAGAAATCATCTTTCCCCGTTTTTTCAGCCTCCCTGCCCTCATTTAGGCCTTTGTATTGTGACTTAGCATGTGTTGTTCCCTCTGTCTGAATGTTCTTCTCTTAGACCAGGGGTCAGCACACTTTCTCTTTAACAGGCTAGAAAATAAAATAAATATTTTAGGCTTTGCACAACTACTCATCTCTGTCACTACAGCATGAAAGTAGCAGTAGACAGTGTGAAAGTAAGTGGGCTTTGTTCCAATACACCTTGATGGACCCTGAAATTTGAATTTCGTATTGTTTTTATGGGCCACAAAATATTTTCTACTTTTGTTTTCAACCATTTAAAAATGTAAGATCCATTCTTAGCTGGCAGGCCACACAAACTGATGTCAGGTGAAACTGGCAATGGGCCACCGCCTGCCACCCTCTCCCTTAGATCTCAGGGGAGCACTTTCGTGTGCCTTGAACTCAGCTCAACTCTCAGCTTCCCAGAGGCCTTTCTTGACTCCTCTAGATGAAGTTGCTCCCTCCCTCCTCCTGTTTCTCTCCCATCACCTTTTAAAATTACTCAATAACGCTTATTATTATTTTAAGATATTCTGTTCGTCTATTAGTTTATTTGCATGTCTTCCTTGGCCAGAATAAAAGTTCCACCAGAGCAGAGAGCTTGTCTGTGTTGTTCTTTGCTGTTTCTTCAGAGCCTAAACAGTAAATGTCACATCATAGTGTGAATACTTGGATAAATGACTACAGACAAAACTCTTCAGTAATACAACTCGCATTTCCTTGTACAGATGGGTCTCTTTCAAGCCTTTCATTCGTTCAGGGGCTACAGAGATAAAGTATTACTCAGCTCCTGCCCACGAAAATTTTAAATCATAGGCAAAAAACAAAACAAAACAACAACAACTTGATATCTCTTGTCTAGAATAAAATAGAATTTCCTAAATACCAAGAACTTGAATGAAATATGAATTAGGATGATTACAATTGAATAATGTGCAGAATTCTTGGACCTAGGCATACTTACTATTCAGATATCAAAAATTTCATCTTGGGCTAAACTAAGGGTTTCTACATTTCCTTATGAAAAACTTAAATACCCAGAGCTCATTATGTTCTCTTATGTAAATAAATAGGACATTAAAGCAGCTCTTAAATGCTGTACTAAGACAAGGTGTGAAGAAAACTGACTCCTAACAAATGCACTAGCATATACATGAAAGAACAAGCTCGGGCTGTTAAAACACTGGTGAGCAGTGGCCACCGGGCCCTGCAATCACAGAAGGTACTCCGGAGGCCCTCAAGGTCAGCCAAGTGGCAGGGTGGGGGGGGGGGTGGTGAGGGGAGGTAGGGAGGAGAACACTGTGACAGTCATCTACTTGATGGAAGTTTTCCTTAAGCTACATTGAAGAGAGCAGCACCATTCCCTTTTGTTCTCACTGAGGACTTTGACGGAGGCTTTTGTCCCCTTGCAGACTGAAGGTTGAATGAGAATGACTCTCAGTCTTTTGGGGTGTGTGGCTCTACAAACACTAAACACCCAATTGATTCCCTGAATGGTCACAGGTCCCAGGTGGTGTGAGTCCCATGTGGACTTTACCACACTGAATTCTCAGGCTGAGGAGTTTTGTGAAGAAAAATGATAGCTATGATTCTACCCAAGAGGGCTGAATCCTGAGGCAGAGTGATGGATGCTGTGTCCTATGAGTGTCTATTTCAGACAGCAAAGTCCCAAAGGATCCTGTGAGCATTAGGGCAAAAGTAGCAGTGTCTAAATGCAAGATCCAAAGTTAGAATCTAATAGAGAACCCTGCTTTCCTCAAAGCATTAACTATGTTTCATTCATCACGTTAATTGTAAGTCATTTAAATGATTCAAAGATCATTTTCTTGTTTCTCAGCACCTGGAGCTTTAATAGAGCTTCTTTTGAGTGCTTCCTACATACAAAACAATGGGCTGATGGACGAGGGGAGTGGGCCAGAGTGGAATACAAAGATGAAGACAAAAGAGTTCTACTGCGTTGGAGTTCCCAATTGAGCAAAAGGATGTATGTGTTGGACAAGGTATTTAGATTTTTAGATACTTGGAATTGAGAATTTTAAAAATTTAAGTTCCGTTTTCACTGGTTCCCAATGACTATTACTGAGTGCGTAATTTGGGTCTTACCTTATTTACTTATAACAGGCAACCAATAAAATAGTTTCTATTTTTGTCCCACTTTATAGATGAGGCAAACAAGGATCAGAGATGTTAAAGAAATATGAGCTATTTCATATAGCTGGTAAAAAATGACTAAGCTGGGGATTAAATCAGGGTCTCTCTAAAGTCCAAATACCTAACCACTAACCCTCTCTTATGGTGCCGTCTTGGGTTAGCCTACCCCTTAGGAACAAGATGAAGGTCTGTACTCACTATGATTAGAAGGGTCCTCCCTGAAGCATCTTCCTTAACTCTACCACACAGCCTTACTTTTAATTTTTTAGCATTGCCCGTCTTTTATTTAAAAATTTTAATTAGTTTCAAGTATACAGTACATTGGTTAGACGTCTCTATAGTTAGTAAAATAATCCTCCCAATTGCTGCCTCCCTCCCCTGACCCTCCACCTAGCCAATGTATTAATGCTAATTGCATTCCTTATGCCATGCTTCCCATCCCTGTGACCCGTCAGTCAGCTTCTAATTTGTACTTCTTTAACACTTCACCCCATTCTCCCAGGCCCCCAACCCACCCCCAAATTGTCCACTATATTTGTGAGTCTGTTTTTGATTATTTTGTTCTCTTTATACCTTAAATTCCGCATATAAGTGAAATTGTATAGTGTTTATCTTTCTCTGTCTAACTTAAATACCTTCTAGTTTCATTGAAGTGATATCTTTTTCCATTCCCTTCCTTTTCATATGTAGGGGTCTTGTTTTTTTATCCTTTTAGCCATTCCATCTCTTGGTTGTAGTACTTAATTCTTTTCCACTTAAGGTACTTATTGATAGGAATGTAGTTGTTACCATTCTTTATTCCTGTTTTGATACATGTTTGTTTGTTTGTTTTTTTCTTTTTAAAGAAGTCCTTCCAACATTTCCTGTAATTCTGGCTTGGCGGTGATAAATTTAGTTTATTTTTGTCTGGGAAATCTCTTTATCTGTCCTTCACCTCTAAATGATAGCTTTGCTGGACAAATGATTCTTGGTTGTAGATCCTGGGTCTTCATTCTATGGAATATTTTTTGCCAAGCCTTTCTGTCCTGCATAGTCTCTCTTGAGAAATCAGCTGCCAGTCGTATAGGTGTTCCCTTATATGTAATTATTTGCTTTTCTCTTGCTGCTTTAAAATTTAACCTTTGGCATTTTAATTATAATGTGTCTTGGTGTGAGCCTCTTTGGATCTCTGATTTTTGAAATTCTCTGGGCTTCCTGGGGTTTTATGTCCATTTCCTTCACCAGGTTAGGGAAGTTTTCCATCATTGTTTCTTCAAACAGCTGTTCAACATCTTGATTTTCTTCACTTATGCTGATCGGACAAATATTTGGAGCCTTAATAGTGTTCCATATCCACTTTAAATCATCTTTATAGTCTTGGCCTCTTTTTTCTTGCCATTCTGTTTGAGTGTCCTGATTGGCTTTCCTGTCCTCTAGATAGGGCATGTGATCCTCTTCTTTATTCACTTTGTTTATTCCATTTAATATACTTCTCATCTCAGATAATGTGTTCTCCATTTCAGACTGGTTCCCTCTTATAATCTCCGCCTCCATATTTATCTCTTTGTTGGAGTTCTCTAAATTTCCCAAAAGTTTATTGAGCATCTTTATAACCAGTGTTTTGAACTCTGCATCTGTTAGATTACTTGACTCCGTTATATCTGGATCTCTGTTCTGTTCAGTCATATGGTTTTTGCTACTTTGTCTTCTCATTTTGGCTGCCTTTCCATGTCTGTTTCTATGTAGAAAGTAAAGCTCCTAAGTCTCCAAGTCTTATTAGTGTGGATTTATGAAGTAGGTGTCCAGTGGCACAGTCCGGAAAGGGGTTCAGCTGCAGGTCAAATTCAATGCAAGCCTCTACCCCTCTGGGGCCACCTGTCAAGATTCAGCAAGCAGTCCACAGATGCTGTGCTTATAGTTGCCTCAAAAGTCTATACCAGAAACCAAGGCCAGGTGCCTCCACTGTGAGTTTAGGTGCTACTCAGCAGGGCGCTCCTGACTCACTGAGGATGTGCCTGGATATAGCTTGGATGGAACCGTGAGTTGGGAGAGGCAGAGTTTCAGGGAATCCTCTGGGCGGAGCCACCTCTGTTATCCAGTTTGATGACCTCACGGCTATGGCCACACTGTGTCCGCGCACTGGTGGTGGAAAGGCTCAACAGGGAACAATGAATACCGCTGGCATTTCTTTGACCCCCCACTCCAACAATATCTCCCTGTAAGTCCCTCGTGCCCCTTGCGTGCAGCTGAATGGGCACTGGTACTCAGAGCGAGTAGATCCATCACCACAAAGCTCCACTACTGGTCGCGGGCCCTTGAAGAGGCTTCTGCCGCTGCCACAGCCTTCGTCTCATTCAGCTGCTCAGGACCAAGTCACCCCCCATCCTCGCCCATCCTAACTTCTGCCATTGCAGAATGCTTTCTTGGATTTCTCCCTAGTTGTATGGCTTAATCATCTAGATTCCGAGTGATTTTTCCTTGTTTCTGTCACAACTTTGATTTGGTCGCCCAATCATCTATGCTATTTTTAACTCCACCCTTCCAGCCTTACTTTTGAGACCTGTGATTTTACCATTAGAGATTCATTCCTTTGGGAGACATCTAGATCTCTTGGTAAATTGTAAATGCCCCCTCAGAGGAATAATGCATTATGCCTTTATCCTTCATAAACTTCTCAGTGTCATATTGATAAAGTGAAGCATAGAAAAACTATTCCAGGAGGTGGGCAAAGTTTAGAGTGTGCCCTTCAGAGGAGTCCCTCATGAAGCTTTCAGTTTAGGGTTCCTGGTACATCTGGCTGTAGAAGACAGGAAGGAAATGTGAACGGAGTTGATAAGCCCTTCCCTTCTCCACTACTGGGCATCAGGCCACCACCGATATGTGTTCTCCTCTTCTTCCAGGGTGCTCTGCTATGCCACATTTCCCTGCCTCCCTTAAAATATGTGTGATCCCACTGACTTCAGGCCAACCAACATGAGTAGAAGTGAAACGAGCATAAGATAGAGAAGCCTGGCGACTAAGTCGCCACCTGAACACCTGCCCCCACCTCTCACAATAAACTGTGATATGAGCAAGGAATAAACTTAGTGTATAAAGCTACCAAACTTTGGGGCCTATTTATTTGTTACAGCAGATAACTTACCCTGCTACATGCCCTACTCTCTCCCTACTGTTTCACCTCCTCTACTTGCTAACCCTTTGCTGCTATTTTTGCAAGTCATGTGGGAACACGTGGCTGTTTATAACAAAGTGGACTGGGTTGGATAGTGTCTCCCCAAAATTCGTGTCCTTGTCCAAATCTCAGAATGTGATCTTATTTAGAAACAGGTCATTGCACATGGAATTAAATTAAGGTGAGGTCATACCGGAGTATGGTGGGCCCTTAATCCAATATGACACGTGTCCTTATAAGAAGAGACCTGACAGAAACACACAGGGAGAACACCATGTGACAATGACAGAGATTGAAGTGATACATGTGCAAGCCAAGTTGCACCAAGGATTATCAGCAACACCAGAAGTTAAGAGAAACCATCAGAGAGAGTATGGTCTTGCTGAAACCTCGATTTCAGGCTTCTAGTGTCCAAAACTGTGCGAGAACATATTTGTTATTTTAAACCACCAAGTTTGTGATCATTTGCTTTAGCAGCCCTAGGAAACTAATACCCAAGGGAGTCAGCCACTATCACACGTTTGGCAGAGATTCCAAAGCTGTCAGGGGAGTGAGAAAGCTTTGCTGTGAGAAAAGGGAAGGCTACAGGTGTCCTCTGATTGAAGGCTATTGGTGTGAAGAAGCTGGAGTCAGTTTAGAAGGTGGGCGGGCATCTTATGTGTTTGCACTGAGGCATATTTGGCTTTCTTTGATTAGTTCTTAGCTGAGTATGGGCAAAACATAGAGATGATGGCAGTCACTGACTGAGTCTTAGCTGTTCTGAGCCAATGACTGCAGAGGATGTGGTTTGGCTTCCTGATCCAGTTGCTGCAGATGCTGTGGTTTGGCTTTCCAGGGTGGTTGCTGAGGAAATTGTCAGAATTCTATTGACATATATGGTTTCACCATTGTCCATTTGTATACTCAGTCTCAGTCGAAACACTTTGGGGCCAGTGTCCTTTGAGAAGACATCACTGATGCCCAGCAGTGCCCTCAAGCCATCTCTGCCGATGTCCATCATCCCTCTTGTCTCTTCTGAATCTTTCATAATTTTATGCCTTCTTCCTCCTCTCCTCTCTCTGTTCCCCCTCTTCCTCCTTCTTTCTCTCTATCTCCTTCTCCTCTTCCTCCTCCTTTCTCTTTTTCTTCATGCCTTTGTATTCTCTTTATTCCTGAATTGTGAGTTCCTTAGGGACAGTACTCTTAGTAAGAAACCATAATAAAAAATAAAATGATGATAATAGCTAACACTTACTGAGTACTCATGAGGTGCAGAAATGTACATTACCCATTTAATCCTTTCAACAACCCTATGAGTTAGATATTATTAGCTCTGGTTTGCAGATGAGGGAAAAAGCTCAGAACAATTAGGCAATTCACTAGAAAGTGGAACAGCCAGGATTTGTACTTAGGAGTGCACGCTTCTAAATCCATGCTTTCTTTTTCATCACACTGCCTTCTAATAATTTTCTCTTTATAAAACTATAATTGCTTTATTATTATGATTATCTTATCACTATTATTAAATGTATTTTTTTATTTCTGAAGATTTCCAATGCTCTTCTTACAAAAAAGAAAGGTAGCTTTTTCACAATATGAAATGATTGAAATTGGAAGAGATGCTGCTAAATGCATTTTGGGAGGAAAATTGTATATTTAAAGAAGGGGTTTTAGTGCCTGAAGCTGATACTATGTAATTTTGGAGCAGAGAGCTGATAGAGATCAATTTAATGGCAAGCACTTTAACTATTTGGTTATTACAGGTTTAAATTTTGATTGAATCAGCAAAACAAACTATTAAGCAGCATTGAAAATCGATGTGAAATGGGTTTCTGTGTGACTTGTCTGCTCACGAGTTGGAGTTTGACAGAAAGCAGGTGTTTTATTGGAATCCAATTAGAAAGATTGGTTCAACACAACCCCAAATTGATTACTGTAATTCCCATTATAAATACTGTAGCATCATGCCCACAGCCTGCCCTCTAAAGAACGTGGTCATCTATTTATATATCTACATTTTCAAAAAATTTTAGTTGGCTTTAAAAAATTCTAGGCCCCCTTCCAACCTTTTTTTCACTCTAGAGAATGTAAAATTAGATGTGGTTACCTTTGGCAAGAAGAATCTGCTAAACACATTTATTCATTAATACAACAAAAATTATTGAATTCCTGTTATGTTATGGGTGAAGCACTGTGCTAGGCACCATGAGAGCTGCTAAACTAATCATGTTCCAGAACTCACAGTCTTGGAGAAAAGATCAGGCATGTGTCAAAGTACCTGGGTAATTAATTGTGTTATTTAAAAGATGTCAAATTCTTTGATATTCTTCCTATAGAACAATGAGGCTCCATGTCTTCCCTTAAATCTGGTGTGTGACTGTTCTGGGCAATCAAGTAAGGCAGAAGTGGTGCTATGCCAGGTCCAGGCCTGCCTTTGAAGGGACTGGCAGCTTTCATTTTGGTGTATTGTAGCCCTAAGCTGCCATGTAAACATTCGACTACCCTGAGGCCTAAGGAAGGCATGTGGAGAAACTCTGTGGAGAGAAGGAGCAAGAGAAATATTCCAGTCAACTCAGCTGAGGCTCCAGAAATCACAAAACAAAGATATACCATCCCTGCTGTGCCCTGACCAAATTTTTGACCTAGAGAATCATGAAATGTAAACGAAATTGTAGCTTCTAGCCAGTAAGTTTAGTGTAGTTTGTCCTGTAGCACTAGATAACTAGAGCATGCTGAGTGTTAATAAAAAGGTATAAATGAGAACAATGAGAAGGCAGAAGAAAAATTGATTTCTAGCCTTAACAGTGGGAGGAGGAGGAAACAGGGAAGGTTTCAAGGAAATTATGACATTTCAGTTGAGTTTGGAAAACTTTAGGATTAAGAAATTCAGAGGTGGGGAGAGAAGAACAGTGCAAGAAAATAAAGTGGGTAAAGGTACAGAGGTGAGAAAGTGTCTCATGCATGTCAGGTAGATTGAGGGCTTTATTTTGGCAGAAGAAAATGTGTTGCAAGAGAGAATTGTGGTGATATGAACAAAAGAAAGGCTGGAACCAAATACCATATCACCAAAGGCCTTGAATGCCAGGGTGAGGGTTTAGATTCAACTAAATGAACAAGGAGGAGCCATCCATTATTTTGAACAGAAAAGCAATATGATTAACCCTGTGCCTTGAAGGAAATTAATTAATCTAGTGGGATTTAAAGTAGGAGTGAATGTGAGGAAGGAGGCCAGTGATTAAGGTGGAACAGTTGGAGAGCTGGAAGTTCATTCTGACATCTCCCTGGGGTAGACGTGGGGTACTAGAAGAACTGGACTGGCAGGTAGAATAATGGCCTCTAGCGCGTCCATGTCCTAATCCCTAGAATAGTTACTTCATGTGGCAAAAGGGACTTTGTAGATTCCATTGACTAAGTACTTTTAGATGGAAAGATTATCTTGGATTATCCAGATGGATCCAACTTAATTGTCTGTATCTTTAAAATGGAGAAATGTTTCCAGTTATCGTCAGAGGGAGATGTATCTTTAGAAGCTGGGAAGGGCCCTCTGTTCATGTACAGCAAAAAATCTGGAACCTCAGTTCTAAAACTGAAGAACTGAATTTTGCCAACAACCCAAAAGATCAAGAAAACAGAACATCCCCCAGAACCTCCAGAAAGGAATGCAGCCCTGCCAATATCATGTTTTTAACCTGGTGAGACTCACACCAGACCTCTGATCTCTAGAATTGGAAGATAATAAATTTGCATAATTTAAGCAGCTAAACTTGTGGCAATTTGTTATGGCAACAATAGAAAATGAGTACAGATCTCAAAGATTTATTGAGCAACACTACTTAGAAACCAGGGGTTGACAGGTCTCTCCAGAGCTTCATCTTCCTTTGGGCCCTGGTTCTATTTTGATGTTATACGGAAACATTAGCCCTTTGTCCTGATGTGGTGGTCTCTACCCACCAGGGTGACCTTGATCAAATTCCTTAACCTCTCTAAGCTTTAGTTTCCTCATCTGTCAAATGAAGGGATTGGGCAAGAATAGCAGCTCTAAACTTTATTGTTTTTTTTTCACTGTGATCTGCTTTATAGAGAATGTTCCCATCTACCAAGTATTCGTGGGCATGATCTAGGTTTGGGGAAACTGCCAATGTTCCAGCAATAGCATTCTTTCCTCTCTCCATCAAGAAATCATCTCAGAATACAAGTAATATTTTGACAGGGATAACCTTATCTTTACTCCAATTTATTGAACTTAGATGCAAGGTTTGAAATTTTATGTGTATTTATGTCCTAATGTTTTACAAAGGAGACAAGAATTGCATTACCATAATGCATAATGAGAAATACATTACATATTATAAATATCATTAGTGAATTATTACTATTAGTGTCATTATACTCATAGTAGTGGGAATGCTAAACTAGATGTTGGTAACATTTTTCCTAGTACTGAAATTGACTAGTTTTAGGAATTGAAAAATGGCCTGATTTAGTTGAGAGTGAACCACTTGAAGCTGAGAAGGTGTGAAGGCAGTGAGGGGAAAAGTTTTCTAAATATTTTTAAAAAATCAGTCTCTCCCATGACCCTATCTCCTAACCAAACAAGCTGAACAAACTCAATATAATTATACTTGTAATTATTATTATACTTGTGATTATTTCATTAGGAAATGACATACAAAATTTGATCCTAACTTTGTGGAGGGAGTAAGGGTTAAGGATCTCCTAATAATTCTCAATGCACTTCCTTTTGAATAAGAAAGAGCAGAAAAAGGGTAACAAGGAAATTAATCAATATCGACAACAGGCCTGCTTGAGTTGCCATCTATTTAGTGATCCAGGAGTGGTTTGATTTTGAACAGCTGTGCTGGGAATAATTCTAAATCTGAATCTTTCAATATTTTGAAGGCAGTTTAATTTGAGCTGGGATTCTGACACAAATCACATAAATTCCTAGAAAATTGTGGTTGGGGAGAAGCCCTTACACAGAAGCAATGTAATAGATGGCTAAGATCTTGGGTCCTGGGGTCAGACACCTTGTGGATACATCCCAATTCTGCCACTTGCTATGAGCCTGACTTTAGGCAAGTTACTTACCTCTCTCACTGTAGTAGTTTCACCTGTAAAATGAGGAGAACCATGGCATCTTCTACATGTTCTGAGGGTTTAGATATATGACTGATGGGGACTAAGCGTGCAATGTCAGCTCTCACTATTGTTAATAATACCACAGATACCTCAAGGAAAAGCTTGCCAAGTGGACTACATTATTTCTTGTCATGCATTATATTAATGAAATTCCTTGACTGCTTTGTAAAATATTAAAGCGTTTATACATAAAATTTCTAACCCTGTATCTATGCTCTTAAATACCTCTTTGGAATTCTCTATAGTTTAGCTTTCATGTCATTTCCTTCTTTAAATTCTGATCTTTGGAATGTTTGAACTGAACCAGTCTTTTGAGGACAGGATTACACTAGAAATTTCTGGCCCAATTCTTGGAGCAGGGAATATGTTAGTCCTAGGAACTCTGAGGTGTCCAAGTTAGAAGAACATTTCTCTCATTTCACAGTGACCTAAGGTAGAGACTAAAGAACAACACCAGAGGAAGTGCTTTTGTTTTCATGCAAATAACACTCACAGTTCTACACTGATGATTAGGCCAGGAAATAATTAGAATAACACAAGGAGTCCCTGGTAGAAGTGACTCAAAGTGGTTGCCTTGCTCAAGTTAGCACCTGGCAAAACTTGAATTCTACAGAGGAGAAAGCCGTTGGGATAGAGTCAAGGGTGATGGGTTCTAACACTTACTTGGCACAAATATTTAAGTGACCTTGGGTGAACTCACTTTTCCTTTCGGAGCTTCATATTTCACCTCTGTAAAACAAAGAAGTTGGACTAGGTAAATCTCTGCTTCCCATTCTGGGACACACAAAAGATCTGTGATGTGTGACGTGTTCTAAGTAATTTCATTATGTCTTTAATATTTACTTGGAAAATATACTAAGCATATCAAACCCATGATTTCATGGATATGATTGCTTAATATAAGACTAAAAATATTTAATTTAGGAGGCATGACCAAAAATGATGATAACATTATATATTAGACACTGGTCTGATTTCCTAAGGTGTATATACCAGCTGATGACCTTGACTGGTATGTAGTAATCATGTTCTTTCCTACATTTTATGGTGTTTTGACATCTCCGGGCCTTGTGGATCCAGAGAGCAACTGTCCCTCCCAGGGTTAGCTAATTCCTAGAGATAACAACTCCTTGAGAGCACAACTTGGATATGCAAAACAACCAGGTCTCAGTCCAAACTCCTCATTCTCCTCCTTTAATCAGTCTCTAACAGTCTGGAATGCTATCCCCTGCCCTAAAACACCCCAGGTCCAGGTACTGGACAACAAGAAACCACCCCTATACCTCAGAGCCCACTGAAACTATTCAAGCTATCCAATCCTATACCAGAGCAGCTTGCTGACCCTGACTTGCCCATTCCTCCAGGAGAAAACCATAATAAAATCTCTGGCCCATCTTTCCCTCACTTTCTGATGCCTGACTCACCCTGGTGCTTCCTCATATAACTCTGTATGACACGGCACACCGCTCAGCAACAAACTGTCTTTTCAATGGCATTTGTCTCCTGATCTATTGACCACTATCACAGAGTCAAATGCTCGGTTTTTCTGACTCTATTTTGTTCAAGCCTGTGCTGTTCCCATGGCCCTCAAGGCTGATAGCCCTTGCTTTGTCTTGCATACAGACGTGTTATTCACTAGAGAAATTCTGTAGGTGGCTTGAGTTTTAGAAAAATATCTCCTCCATTTTCTCTATCTTTGACATAAAAGAAGCCTGAATTTTGTCTTTCTTAAGATGGATTTGAGGATTAGGTCTCCCATTCTTCTCAGTTTGAGGCTTCTCAATCAATAACACTTTTCTTCTTCCAAATTCTGATGTTTTAAGTTTTGGCTTTTTGAAATGGCGGGCATATGAATCTTTACCAGTAACAATTTGGTAAGCCAACCAAGAAGTAGTGCCCCTGCTGGTGCTGCCCTCCATGAGTTTCAAGTAGCTGCCAAAGCTGTTTTGCCTTGGGGGCTCAGGAGGGACTTTCTCCAGCAGGTGCTAGCTAGCCACCCTTGGCACACGACTTGTTTAGAATAAAGAAATGTCTCTGGATTTCAGTCTACCATCTGTTTTGTTTGTAAGATAAGTTGCTCTGGTGTGGACAGCTGGGAATCCTTCCTCTCTACCTTCTGTCCCTGGGACATTTTGGGGGCCTCCATCTGAGAGTAGACAGGACTGTTGAACTGTTACCATTTTTTGTTGTGTCTCTCTGCAAGCTGATGGGCTTAATTTGGAAGCTGGGTTCAGTTGCCTCAGTACATACAACTGAGAACTCCTTTTTCCTCCATTTGGGCTTTTCCCTTGGGACAAGCTAATTTATTTTGTATTTCTTGGGGTACTCTGCTGGAGGGGGGAATAGTTTTAGGACTTGTACCTGATTTGTGAACCAGTTCATTTGCAATCATTTCTTTGGCTGTTTGAATTTGAAATGTGTAACTTGCCTAGTGTATCTGAGGCTTGGTTACAAGAGTAGTCAATTTATTATCCTGCTTGTATATCATTTGTGTGTTGATCTGAAACTATTTCTTCCTTTATTGGTTTGTACGTGAAAGGTAAAATGGCATCTGAGGCTTCTTCTACCATCCCACTTCTTCATCTCCAGACATGTGGCAGCCTCTGTCCTGTGCTCAGGCTCCATCCCAATGCCATCTTCCTCTAAAAAACAAATCTGCTACTTTAAATTCAGGTGATCTGAAGCCATTCCTTTCACTCTCTGAGCTTTCCAACTTCATTGTGCACACTAGCTTCTGTTGTTTGCATTTGTCATTAACTCCACTTTAAGGGATACCATTGAAAGAGAGGATCTCAAGCCTCCCAGAAACAATAGAATATATTCTTTGATTGATTATAAAGTAATTTTAAATGGCTTTAAAGGAATTCTTACGGCATGCAAAGCTTTGGTCATCTGAGCAAAATACCTCTGTGTTTCGCACTGTACCTGGGGCATAAAAGCCAGTGTTTTAAAATGAGAGCTATGAGACTCTATGTTTATCTTGTATGTTTATGCATGTCTATGTATGTATGTTCTGGATATGACATATTTCTACTGCTAAATGCTATGCTAATGATAATATTAAATTGTAATATTTAAACATGTGCTTATATGAGAACTCTCAAAAATATAACAGAAACTAACACAAATGCTTTTCAGAATCATGTGATCAGGGTGGTTTTGAGTCTGGTTTGGTTAAATAAGTTTATGTTATCCTCGTTGCAAAATTTGTCAGCAAGAAAAATAACTTGGTATGATAAAATTTTCATTTGTTATCTAAACATAATGGTTAAGAGCAAGTCAATTACATAAACGTAAGTAGGATAAAAAATTTCTTTTAGGTTTAAAATTGTTTTGTAATCTTTTGGTAATGTGGAACTTTAAAGTTCTGTTAGCCAAAATAATGATTGGTATTCATTGAATATCTAAGTCATTACCAAATAAGGATCTTGAGAAAGAAGGTTTTATGTGTTGTCAAGCTTATTAAGATTAAAATAAAATAAATGTAATCAAATAAGTGGATTTAAATATCAAAAATAAGCTGCTACAAAATTAGAGTTAGGTTTTTCTCTCTCTGATTAAAAGGGCAATGCTTCTTTGACTATTAGCCTGCTACTGATATTATGAAAAAGTTCTCTTCCTAGAAAACAAAGATTCTGTGTTTTATCAAAATAATTTTCTGTGTTTTATATTTTCTTAATCAAGTCATTGGTCTTAAGAAAATGGAAGCTCTTCAATAGTAAGAATTAAATTTTGCTAATAATTATGTAAAAGACTGTATTTGTGTTTGATATTTTCTATTGTCACTTTGGGTAAATGAATAATTTATTTTTATTTCATAATGGTATATAATCTTTTTTGTCAAGTATGTTTGACAACCTTCCCAGGGTTCAAATTTTTTAAAAGGAGACTTTTTTTAAAACCTGGAAATGGCTTTGAGTTATACAATGGGCCCCTGGAATCTCAAAAATTTGTTTTCTCTCTCCCTACAGAAGAGAAATATTAAATTAATTGGGCTTATATTGGTGTGCTAAAATTACATAGGAAGCTTTGTCAAATAAAGAAATAATAATTATATTATATTTGTATACATATATTCTTGTGAATAAATGAATGTTTTACAGATTATAATTTCCAAGAGTCTACAGTGTCTGATATAATATTTTCACTTGGTATCTTAAAATAATACGTCATAAAGAAAAGCAAATTCCTTTGTCAGTTGCATTATAATCAGATCTATAACCATGTCATGTTAAGTTGTTTTTTTTTTTTTTTGTCATTTACAGACATTGTTTTACTCTGATGGGTTTGCACATATGTTTCATCTTCAGAAAGGTGTATGGAAAGAACTCTGACTTATTTTAAAATATGATTTCTGAGAGTAGATTTTCAGATCATACCTTTAAAGTGTATAAAGATTTATAAAACTCTAAGGAATAACTGGATTCATAAAATGCTGACAAACGATCAGGATAAACAAGAATTGATTATATGGGACCGAATAAACTAAGGATGATTATTATTTTTATAACTTTTAGTTTGAAATATTGCTGATTTTTTAAGCTTTTTGTCGTCTAGATATAAGGGAACTTGCTTTTCTTAGAGCAATTTGGTAAATTATACCTCTGTAAGCAGTATTGAAACATTTATATTTTTCTTCCTATCTGATCCCTCCAGAATTTGGAGACTTTGAATGAGTATTATTATTTTCATGGCAATATGATTGTTTGTATAAATTCAATAAGAATCTATTCTCTTTATAGCAAGATACAATTAGAAACTTGTATTTCTTACCAAGGCTTTGACTGGAATGTCATGTTTGAGAGAGACATACATAGACTCAGGTGTCACCAGAAAGCTTTAAGGAATTGAGATTGACTTTGGAAGTCAATAAAAGCCCCTTGGAAAAATAGCTTGGTACCTTGCTTACATAATTCATAGCAATCTTTCCGGGTAAGAAATGAAGGTTGCTTTCCTGGGAGATACAAAAAAAAAAAAAAAAGAACTTCAAGACATTTTGGGAAGCCTCAGCACCTTGAAGAATTCACCCAAATCTGTAGGAATGGCAGGCAAAAATCCTATGGCAAGGACGTGGCTTCTTAGCCTGGAGAGGCTAATTAAAGTTCAATCCAGAGATTCCTTCTGAAATTCCAGCAAAGCAGATTTAAAAGGGCATATACAATCGACTGTTATTCTTATTGTACTTATACAAATAATAAGGCCAAATTTATTGAAACTAGACTTATACAATAAATTAGTCTCAATTTAGCTATTGTTGATAAAAATGAGGGTGATTTTAGAAAGAGAAAATGTTTCAATAGAAACTATAATACAGACATGGATATTAGATTCCAGTTCAGTGAATTGTCTTTAAAGTTTTATTTTTCACTTGTAAGTTGGACTGAATCCTGAAGTTTTCTAGTGAAAATTTGGCTACAACCCTCTAAACTAATGACTTATTTTGCTCCCATCCTTTATCTTGGCATTATTGAGAACTAAAACTGTTTTGTTTCTGAGCCTTACAATTACAAACTTCAGCTAAAAACATAATATAAACTTCAGAAATCATCAAAATGGTTCATGCTTAAATAATCTCAGTGAATGATGCTGTTAGCCATGCAGAGAGTTTACCTGAGCACCCAATGACACCATAAGAGAGACATTCAAATTGTAAACCAGGAAAATCTATCAGACTGTCACTGCCTTTCGTTTTAGCAAAAGTGAAGCTTTGAGACTTACATCTAGAAATCTTCTCCACTGACAGCCTTACAGACTCAGAAACTGGTTTATAATTTGCTTTGATCATTCACCTTTTTTTGTTGTTGTTGCTGTTTTCATAAATCTTATCAAATATTCATGTTATGGAATTTAACCCATATAGTCAGCTGTTTGGCCCGTTCTACTGCTCAAGCTCTGACTCCAACATACCACCTTTGAGTCCTTGGCATGTGGGTCCTTAGGCAATAGGATTGTTTTAGATAACTTGTTAGCTGAACAAGGAAGTGTTTATACAGTGGCCAGCTCATCATGATTCGGTTCCTGAGGTATGTAATAACGAAAGTTACTCTTTATCCTTTGTCAGGGCACAGGTGTCCTGACCTTCTGCTATTCCCACCATTGCTGTGGTCTCTGTTTGGAAATTCAACATCTAGTATGACCCCTCTAAAGCTCAAGGACCAACTTGGAAAAGGTGGGCATGTGAGATTTTAAGAGCCAGGTAAGAGAGGCACATGGGCAGACAAATCTGACTTCATCTTAAAAGCTCATCCTCTCTTTTAATTGAACCTGGACCCAGTTGCACTATTTCCCTCAAAATTAAGAAATTTTAAAAAAGGGAGGAGGGAGCTAAATTTAACAGAGTGAAATGCCTGGTTTTTCTGACTTCACCTTGTTCAAGCCTGTGTTGTTACCATGGCCCTCAGGCTAACAGCCCCTGCTTTGTCTTGCACATAGACGTGATAATCATTAGAGGAAAACATAATTTTAGAAAAACATCCCCTCCCATTTTCTTTTCTCTTGACCCAAAATAAGACTGAATTCTTTACTTTCTTAAAATGGATGTGAGGATTAAGTCTCTAGTCTACTACTTGTTTGGTGCCTTTCCCATCAATAAACTTTTCTTTCTTCCAAAGTATGATATTTTGAGTTTTGGCATTTCAAAGCGTTGGGCACACAGACTTTGGACAGGTAACAACATCACCTTATCTGAATAAAAACAAAACTCCGGTACACTTTAAAATGTGGTAAAAGGATACCTTTGGTCTATTCTGACTAGTTTTGAAGAACTTTTACCTCATCACCCTTCGGTCTGGCTCTTTCTCTGTCTTAAAAGTTGTTCTGTTATAGAAAGTAGGTTAGTTGTCCGGGGCTGGGGTGCGGGGAGAGTGGGGAATGAGGAGTGACTGTCAACGGGTACTGGCATTCTTTTGGGATGGTGAATGTTGTGGAATTAGGTAGTAGCGATGGTTGAACAACTTTATAAATATACTAAAAGCCACCGGCTATATAATTTATAAAGAATTACTTTTATGATATGCGAATTATAGCTCAATTTTAAAAATTGCCCTTTTGACCACTTTTCCTCTCCTTCTAACTCATATATGCCCTTCAAGATTCAGTTTAGATGTCTCTTCCTTCCCTAAAGCCTTTGCACCAACTGCCTCATTTACTATGGTTCTCTTGGCTGTTTTAAATATTTGTTTATATGTGGAGGAGGGTACTAAGTAAAAGATACACTTTGGGAAACTCCTCTCTACTGCTTGTAGAACTTGCCATTTAACACCCTCGCTTTCTCCACCTCTCTCCCTTGCTTGAAGTTCCTGGGCAAGTCCTAGTTTGACCTCAGCAAAACAGAATCTCAAATGTGCGATTTTCTTGTGTGATTTTTCCCACAGTTTTCCCTGGGGCTTCTAAATCAAAAAATGAGAGAAGGAACTCTCTGTTTTCCAGTTGGAGACACTGCTTTTCAAAGATTTGAGGATAGATGAGTTTGGCAGCCAGGTGAGGTCCAAGTTTTACCTTTCCTATTAATTTATACTGGAAAAGATGGCTTTATCTGGTGAAGAGCTTCTAACTTTGGGAAGAGCCCTAATCCACGAATGCCCATATGAAGGGCCATACTTCGAGTTGAAGCACTTTAAGTGGACTCCTTAGAAAATTAACTGAGAGCTTTAAGAGCTGGTTTTGCTAGCCTGTTAATTGGTTCTTGGGGAGGGGAAAACCAGCCTTCCTACTTCTACTTATCTGTCGGTATCTTGTCTATGCTAATTGTTTGTTACCTTTTTCCTTGAAAGGGTTCTGCAGCCCCACCTTAGGATAGAGCCGCCTAGAAACACTGACCAACGGTAATGGTACCTCTAAGATAGTATAGGACTCTCCCTTAGCCTCCTTTACTCAGATAAAGAAAGCCATGGCCAAACCATGGTCTCCCTGAAGAGCAACTGTTAAAATAAGGGAGGACTGTTTAGTAGTCAAATGGTGGTGGAGTTGAAGGAGGTGAAGGAGTAGGCTAAGGTTTTCACTCTTTTCTCCAAGCTAGGAAGATTCTGGTGACTTTCAAATTGTAATGTACACACAAATCACTTAGACACCTTGTTAAAATGCAGATTCTATTTCAGCAGATCTGGGAGGAGCCTGAGATTTTGCATTTCTAGCAAGCATCCTGGTGATGTTGATGCTGGTGGTCCAGGGACCATACTGAGTAGCAAGAAATGTCTCTGATTTCTCAAAGATCTTGAAAACCTAGATTCAAAAGTTGTTTCTAAAAATTGACACTTTGGAGGTCTTAGTGAAATATTAATGATAGGAATAATAATTATAATAACAATAATGACTGACATTTATGGAAGACTTAGAACATGCAGGAGCAGCCTGAACTTACTATAACTGTTACCATCTTATAAAAAGACCACCTGTGGGTTAGAGACACTAAAGAACTTGCCCAAGATCTTACTGCCAGTACATGTCAGAGCAGTAACTCAAACACCGTCTGGTTCTATAGATGGGCTCTTAAACCTCACTGTCTCTCATTTTCCATTGTGTTATTTTAGGTTCAATGGGGCTGAGCATGCGAAGTTTGACCTTTGCTTTCAAAAAGGAGCATTTTCCTTGTGCTATAGAACTAAGCCAATGACACAAAGTTATTCATGAAACCAGATGCAAGGTATATACAGACAATGATAGCAAAATGTTTGCCCCAGTGACTTATTTTTTTACCCCAAAAAGCAGATACTAGATTAGAAGAGTGTTATCACTGTAATTAGGTTTATTCAAAATTGGTGAGGAGGTGAGAAAAAAAAGCACAATTTATTTTTTAAAAATCATAAACTTTATGAAAATTGGCAATTTATACAATTCAAAAGGCACCATTAAGAAAGCGAAGAGATGAGCCACATACTAAATATTTGCAAATCATCTACTGATAAAAGGAATAGTACCCTTGCAACTCAAAAATAACCTCATTGAATAATGGTCAAAATATTTGAATAGAGATTTCACTAAAGAAGATACACTAGACCAATAAATGCATGATAAGATGTTAATGTCATTAGGCATTAGTACAACCACTTCATACTATCTAGAGTGGCTATAATAAAAAAGACAGACAATAATAAATGTTGACAAGGATGTGGAGAAACTCCCATTTATTGCCTGTGAGTATGTAAAGTGGCTCAATTACTTTGGAAAGTGGCATCCTTTAATATCCTTTTAAAATAAAATGAATGCTTATTTACATATACTTGTGTTTGTTAGTTTCCTTTATCTTTCTTCTTCTTCATAATATTTTATAAAGGATAGGTAATGGTGATTAGTTTTGCAATTCATGCCAAAGCTTTCATGATACTGAAATGGGATCTAAAAGAATTAAAGGAATGGTTATAGTGCACAAATCCTGGACTTTGAGCGGGATACAAGAACTGACGAGACTTTGTGTTGCTTTTCTCTGGGAAAGTAAGTGAATATGTTCATGGCTCTATGGAATTTGGTTAAATAATATTAGCTGGAAATATATTTTTTTTCAAAATGTAAGTATTGAAAGGCATGTTGAGCCGCTAAAACAGTGAACTTTAGTAGACACTATTATTTATTCAGCAGCTCACTCCCTTTCTAATTTTGGGAAATCACCTATGGTGTGTGCTCCATCTCCTACTGTGGAAGAAAGCTAGAGGGAGATGACAGACTGTCCCCCCCTTTCTTCCATCTGGATGGCAGGGTGGGAGTATGTGAGCCAGGCATAGCTACTTAGCTGCTCCTTCTGCCCAGGGCTTTGAATCTTTATTATTATTATTATTATTATTATTATTATTATCATTATCATTATTTATGCCTACAGAACCTGGTCTTCCTACGTGGTCCCCCATCTAAGTACTAACCAGGCCCGACCCCGCTTAGCTTCCAAGATCAGACATCGGGCTTGTTCAGGGTGGCATGGCAGTAGACTATGGACTGTGGCTCCACTGGGGTGTGAACCCAGGACCTTCTGCATGTAAAGCAGATGTGCTAACTGTTATACTATGGAATCACATCCCAAGGCTTTGAATCTTGATTGAGCATCACAAGTGGAATGTTAAGTTCATTCACAGCAGCAGCCTGTTCAGGTCTTAGGGCCACTGGCGCTAATGCTGCTCCCTCCTTGTGGCTTGTTTTGCTCCAGCTCTTTATGGCTGCTACATTACTTCTTTTAGGTCTCTGCTCAAATGCCACTTCCCTGATCAACTCATCTAAAATAGCTACCTCATTTGTCTGTCATTCTTAGTCTCTAACTATATTTTTCTATATGGCACACGTCAATTCTACATTGATTTTCAATTTTTTTTTTCTACTAAAATGTATTGTCCATGAGGATACAAACATTTCTCCTTCCTCCCCACATTATCTCCAGAGCCAGAACAGCGCCCAGGCCAAATAGGTGCTCAATACACTTTTGTTTAGTGAATAAGTAAATGAAAACTAGCCCAACACTTGGCAAGCCAACAAAAACTTGTTAAGATGAACTGTTAGTATTAGTTCTATATCAGGCTGACTTGTGTAAGTGATATGTAGGTGAGTGTGTGGTTAGAGTTCACTCCCAGTAACAACTTGATTCCTATGTTAAGTTATGAAGTTATTTATGGATGAAGTTATTACATTATTATTTCATGAAGCATGAGCATTTGGCCATGCAGACTAATTTAAAATGGCATCTGCCTGCAGGCCCCAACATAGTATCTGACAAAATCCATTCAAATACTTATGAAAACTAAGAGAAGGGTAGAAACCAGCTCTGATAGATACTCAAATGCAAAATATCAGAGGAATTTTCACCAATTGTACCTTAAATAGTGCAGTATTAGGAAAACAGTTTGTGGTTCTCATAAAACAGTGCAGCCTATTTCCTCAAAAAAAAAAAAGTAAAATACAATATCTTTATAGTTAGTCAACAAAGGTTAAAAAAGTAAAAACAAAATATACACTTAAGAGAAATTAAAGAATAAAAGATAGAAATAAAAGGATGAGTCAGATTTTTCTTATAAATGCAAACAAAAAAAACACAGAGGTGGCACAATTATTTTCTGACAATTTAGAATCTGAGACAAAAATAATTAACAGAATAAGAGAGGTAACTTTTTACTGATAGAAGTTAGAATCCATAGCAAAGATAGAACAGTCAATAACCTACATGCATCATTTACTACAGATCCCCTCAAAAAGGAGAAACAGATAAGAGGCAATCATGGGAGACTGTAAACCATTCTCCATGTAATTTTACAAATCTAGTAGTTAAAAATATAAATAGATATGTAGAGGAGAGAATTTGAACTGTAAAATTAATAAGATTCAACATGTATATTTGTAAATAGAAACTATACTCTCCTGTGGGGCATCCATTAATGTTTAGAAAAATTAACTATGTATTAGCACACTGAGAAAAATAACTTCTCCAGATGAAAATATCCAGGTCAAATATCCTGAACATAGCGTAGTAAAATTAGAACTGAATAACAGAACTGTAAGATAGAAACCTTAGAAATAAATAAAAATACTTTGCCCAGAAATATTGGTGTAAAAGAGAAAGAAAAATACTTACTGACAATTTGGAAATTAATGAAAAGAGAATTTTTTCAGTAAACCACCAAACTCAATTTCTGAGCAAAATCATTGGCTTAAGTGTTTTCATTATTAAATAAGAAAGAATAAAAATAAGAGAAGTAAGTATGTGCAACACAAAAACTTACTAAAATGACAAAATATACACATTGAAAGTAGAAGAAAAATAATAACATTAGAGCAAAAATTAGTGGATTTGAGAAGGAATAACCTTAGAAATGATAAATAATTCTACGAACTTAAAAAATTAATAGAAAATCTCTGGAAATCTTCACCCAGAAAGAAAGAGAAAATACAATAAATGAAATTTCGAATAAAAAGAGCAAGGGAAAAACAGATGAACTTTTTCCTATTAATACATCTGAGAATTTCAAAAAAATGACTAGTTATCTGAAAGACTATGAAACTATCAAATAATCATGGAAAAAAAATTGCACTATCTGTAACAAAATTATCTCTAAAGTAGGCCAAATGAATTTTTCAAACCTTTAAAAAGATAATTCCTAAGTTTAATACATAAACTTTTTCAGAGTAAGATATACTAGGGCTGCCATCACAAAATGTTATGGACTGGGTTCAGAGGCAGGGAGGGCAACTTAAACAACAGAAAATAATGTTCTCATGTTTCTGGAGGCTAGAAGGCTGAGATCAAGATGTCAGCAGGATTGGTTCCTCCTGAGGCCTCTCCCTGGCTTGCAAGTGACCACCTTCTTGCTGTTCCACTCGGCCTTTCCTCTGCACACCACACTCCTGGTGTCTCTTCTTCTTCTTACAAAAACACCAGTCCTATCGGATTAGGGCCACACCCTTATGAACTCGTTTAACCCAATTACCTCTCTAAAGGCCAGATCTTCAAATACAGTTACACTGGGGGTTAAAGTTTCAACCTATGAATTTTAGAGGGATACAGTTCAGTCCATAACAGATATAACTGTGGATGGCAAGAGAAATCTGAAATTTATAGTTATGTTTTGCAGAGTACATACATATATAGTTATGTCATCAGTGGTAATAATACATATTATTTAAAATTTTTCAGTTGCTAAAGCTTGCTTATTTATATTATTTCTCCAATCAATCAAATGCTACCAGTCACTGAGGCCTTTTATTAATAATACCTCTATGTATTATATTATTATTATCAATGTATAATAGTGCCCCAAGCCCTTGTTTTCTAATTCATAACTTAGCTTTATATTTCTTTTTAACACTTATCATCATCCGCTATATTTATTTATTTCGTTAGTTATTGTCTGTTTCCTCCACTAAGAAATGCTTTCTGAGAGCAGGGAGTACATCTGTTTTGCACACTGCTGTATCCTAGCAAAGACTAATAACTGATGCATAGTAGGTGATCAATAAATTGTTATATGAAGGTATGAGTTACCATGTGATCATCTCAACTAAACTAGAGTAAGCGTTGTTAATAGACAAAGGATCAGAAACTCTCATGGTCATGGAAAAGGACTTCCGATTTCCCATCTTATACTCTCTCCAGTATCGCTTTCTTCATGACTCATATTCTTGGATAGTTAGATAAATATGTATTAGGAAGGAAAAAGCTTCTCTAAGATATAATTCAAAAATTATATAACTTGCCCATTTAAAGTGTACAAGTCAATGGTTTTTGGCATGTTCACAGAATTGAGCAATCATTACCACTGTCAAATTTCGTAATGTTTTATCACCTTGAAAAGTAACTTCACACCCTTTAGGTGATACACCTTAATTCTTCTGTCATTCCAATACGCCACAGGCAACCATTAATTTATGTGAAATCCTTATAGATTTTCCACTTAATGTTTTTAAATAAAGTATATGTAATTTTTAAAATTATTTGAAATTATTTCTAGATAGTTTATGTTTTTGTTATTATTTTGAATGAAATTTATTGTGCTAGAGCAATACAGTAGCCAGTCACTACTTATGGCTTTTGAGGACTTGATATATGGCTGGTCCTGTTTCTTTTTTATTTTGTTTAAAATAGCTCCTAGAACATTTAAAATTACATTTATGATTCTTATTATATTTTTATTGTACAATGATGTTCTAGACAGGACAAATTTATCAAATAAGTTTAAAGTATTTATTCAACTTTGTATTTTGTAGTGAAAATATAAAAGCTCTAGACAGAATTGAAATGTGTTGCAAAGCTAAAATACACACCAGATATTGAAAGGTTAGTACAAAAAAGAAAAAAGAATGTAAGACATCCCATTCATAATTTTTAATATTGATTACATATAAAAATGATACTATATTTGGTCATATATCTAAATAAGATTTAAGGATAAAATACATTTTTAAAATTAATGTCACCTTTTATTTTGTTTAAATTGGCTACTAGAACATTTAAAATTATATATGAAATAAAAACTGTAAGACCCTAATAAAAGAAATTGAAGAAGATATAAAGAAATGAAAAGATAGTCTGTGTTCTTGATGGAAGAATCAACATAGTTAAGGTGACCTTATTAACTAAAGCATTATATAGATTTAATGCAATCCCTGTCAAAATCTCACTGGCATTTATTAAAGAAATAGAATAAAAAGTTATCAGATTTGTATAGAAGCATATAAGAACAATCACCAAAGCCATCCTGAGAACAAAGAACAAGGCGAGAGGTATCACTCTGCCCAACTCAAATTATACTACAAAGTGACAATAATCAAAATGGCATGGTATTGGGAAAAAAGCAGACACACAGACCAATGGAACAGAATCGAGAGTCCAGAAGTAAAACCATGCTTACATGGCAAATAATTTTCAACAACAGAGCCAAAAACATACAGTGGAGAAAGGAAAGCTTCTTCAATAAAAGGTGCTGGGTAAACTAAAAGGCCACCTGCAATAGAATGAAACTAGACTGTTGTCCATCACCATACGCCAATTCAACATGGATTAAGGATCTCAACATGAGACCTGAAACAATAAATTGCATAGAGGAAAACATTGGAACTAAACTCATGGATTTTGGACTTAAAGAGGATTTTATAAATTTGACTTCAATGGCAAAGGAAGTAAAAGCAAAAATAAATGAATGGGATTGCATCAAACTAAAAAGCATCTGCACAGCAAAAGAAACCATCAAGAAGGTAAAGAGACAACCATCCGAATGGGACAATATATTTGCAAACAATGCCTCTGATAAGGGCCTAATATCCAAAATATACAAAGAACTCATACAACTCAATAACAACAACAGAAATAAACAATCCAATCAAAAAATGGGCAGAGGACCTAAAAAGACACTTCTCCCAAGAAATCATACAAAGGCCAGAAAATATATGAAAAGATGTTCAACATCACTAGCTATTAGGGAAATGCAAATCAAAACCACAATGAGATACCATCTCATACCTGTTAAAAGAGCTATTATCAACAGGACAAGTAATAACAAATGCTATGGAAAACAGTATGGAGGTTCCTCCAAAAAACTAAGAATTGATCTACTATATGATCCAGCAATCCTTCTACTGGGTATTTACCCCAAAGACTTGAAAACATATATCTGAAAAGATATTTGCACACCAATGTTCATAGCAGCATTATTCAAGATAGCCAGGATATGGAAGCAATCGAAGTGTCCTATGACAGATGATTGGATAAAGAGTCTGTGGTACATATATACAATGGAATATTACTCAGTTATAAGAAAAGATGAAATACTGCCATTTGTGACAACCTGGATGGACCTCGATATAATCATGCTAAGCAAAATAAGCCAGACAAAACGTTGAAAACCACGTCATATCACTTATATGTGGGATATAAACCTAAAAGCAACAAACAAACATGACAAAGAAACAGAGTCATGGACATGGACAATAGATTAGTGGTTACCAAAGGGTGGCAGAGGGAGTGGGGAGGTAGATGAGGTAAAGGGGATCGAATACATAGTGACAGAAAGAAACCTAACTATGGGAAGTGAACATATAACGCAAAATATATATGATTTATTGTTGAATTGTACACTTGAAACTTACTGGATTTTGTTAACCAAAGTCACCATAATAAACAAACAAACAAACAAACAAACAAATGAAATGTGTGGCTTGCATTATATTTCTATTGGAGGGCAAAGTTCAAGATAGTACCAATTTATCTGATTAGTTAAAAATCTATATTTAATTTTGTATTTTGTAACCAAAATATTACAATCCTTCAGAAAGAAAAATATTTTGAAAGGCAATAGAGGAAGATCCAGGAGAAGGAAAGATTGAGGATATTTCACAGAAGTAGTGTTTGGCTTTATGTACAAAGATGTCACAACTTGGACAACTAGGTATTACCTGCCTGTACCAAATCTAGTCTGGACCATCACAACAGCTTTCCAATGGGTTTTCTTCTGTTCTTGCCTTCCACCAGAGAATAGGTGCTATACCAGTCAAAGTGCTATTTCCACGATGCTTGTCAGATTATATTCCTTCCTTGGTTAGCACCCATCAATGGCCTCCCTACATGGTCTGGGCTTTCCCCCTTCCCTCATCTTCCTCCACTCTCAGTTTTACTCCCTCAGTTCTGGCCACACCATCCTTCCTACTTGTTCTCTCCTTCCTGGGATACTCTCCCAGCCTGGTCTTGTCCAGCTGGCTCCTTCTTGTCATTCATATTTCAGCTTCCTTGCAGTGGGTTTTCTGATTGACTCATGAAGACTGAAAACTGTGAAGTCATCCTATCTGAGTTTAAATCCAAGCTCTGTCACCAGGCAGTCGTGTGACTCTGGGAGAGTTTACTTCTCTCTTTCTCGTTGTTTTTCTGTAAAAAGGGGTAATAGTGGTGTCCTCAGAGGATTAAATGAGTTATTATGTGAAAAGTGCTTAGAACAATGTCTGGCACATTGTAAGCACTATGTTCATATCATCATAATCACTACCACCACCATCATCATTGTTATAATTAAATATTTGGCAACAAATGTCAGGGAACTTAGAAAATGTGTAAATCATTAAGCCAACAATTTATTTTAAAGAATTTATCCTAGTAAACAACTGGACAAAAACAAGGATTTGTGTGTGTCATGAAATTAAAATAGTTTTTAATAAGAGTGAAAATTTTGAAATAGCCAACATGTTGATTAAATAGCAATAAAGTGAAATAATATACAGCCATTGAAATAACCGAGATTAGGAATTCTTAATTTTTTTCTTGTTCTATGTATTCCTTTAGCAGTGTGGTGGAACTTAAGGCATCCTTTTTCAGAACGTGTTTTTAACTGTATAAATTAGAATATACAGGATCATAAAGGAAAGAGATTACATGGAAATACATTTATCAAAATATTTTTAAATGTAGTATATTAATAAATATGATTTTTCTTTTTAAAGGCATAATCTAGTAATAGGTCTAATGGTTGTAATTTTAAAGTAGTGGTAAACATAAATACATCAAGATATCTGTGATAGCTCAAGACAAATTTATAGGTACTGCAAATATGAGTGTGATTTGTTGGTTATGTCAATAAATGGAAGAAATGTTAAATTTCATTTAGAAACGGTGAAAATAAAGATGCAATCTTTTCCCTAACCCAAATTTACAAACTATTTGGTTTAAAACCCATGTAGCTTATGGCTCCCAAAACCATTTCTGTGAAGAGCCAGGTAATAAATATTTCAGGCTCGTGGGCCATATTTTCTCAGTCACAACTATTCAGTTCTGCTGGTTGTCATGAGAAAGCAGCCATGGACAATATGTAATCAAATGGGTGTGGTTGTGTTCCAATACAACTTTATTTGCTCAAACAGGTTGAGGGCCTGATTTGGTTTGTGGGCCATAATGTGCTATCTTTAATGTAGAGTACTATTTTCTAACACAGAAAAATGAAAAAAAGCAGATTATAAATAATTATGCTGTGTTCCATTTTGGTGAAAAAGTGTATCTCTATATGTCTCTGTGTATACATATGTGTATATAAATACACAAGTGTGAAGGACCTACTAAAATGTTAACAGCAATTATTTCTGCATTATGGAAATATGAACAACATTTTTTTCTTTATTTTTTTTTTGTATTGTCTCATTTTTTTTTCAATCAATGTGCAATTTTGTTCAATCACTCTTGGAGCCTCCATTTCCCTCTGCCCCCAAATGGGCATTATCTTATGGGTTCTTGTAAAGATTAATTCAAATATTATATGAGAAAATGTTTATGGTAATTTTCTAGATTAATTACTGGGGAGCCAAATGCCCCTGGGAGGCAGGAAGCTAATATAAATGAGGGAAAGAGGCCAGAGTGCAACAACAGGGATTGGTAGGGACTATGGTTCCTGGAGACCACACGTTCCATATAAAGGGGATGGTTGTGGCTCAGCTCCAGCCAAATGTTGCTATATAGGATCGAGGACCCAGTGTTGTTGTTGGAGTTTAATTTTTAAACAGAAATCAGAAATATAGACTTTTTAATGACACATTGATTTTGAAACATGGTTTATGCCAAACAAAACCCAGAGTCTTTCCAATAGAAGCTGATTTGCCACTCTGCTCTCTCTATATGTATATTGTTCCAAACTAGAGCAGACATCTGGGTTGGGTCTCTGAGTTATTTTCTCTTCAGTGTTTGCTTCAATATGTGCTTTGTGAGTCTGTTTTGTTTTCTTAATGAGACTGTAAAGGGCAGTGCACATCTGTATTGAAGTATAATCTAAGCCTGATTAATCATCTTGGTAAATGATACTTACTTACTTCTTACTTGTTTGTCTATTCACATGGTTCTTAAATTTCGCCATCACTTGAGTTGCTTGCTAAAAATGCTAGTTTGCCAAAAAAAAAAAAAAAAAAAAAAATTGCTGATTTGCCCTAGCAATTCCACTCCTAGATATATACCCAACAGAACTGAGGACATGTACTAAAATGTTCATAGTAGCATTATTCATAAGAGCTGAAAGCTAAAATTTATCTAAATGTTCATCGTCAGTCTCAGAATAAAGTTTTTAAAATTGTGGTAAAGTCACAATTAAGATCTGTACAGCAATAAAAATGAAAAAATTGCAACAATGTGGACAAATCTCACAAATAATGTTGAGCAAAAGAAGCCAGACTTCCAAGAGTATACAGTATGTTTTTCCATTTATATAAACACAGAAACTACAAAACCTAACACATGAGTTATAAGTGAAGATAAAAGTAATTGCTGGGAGAGGTAGTGATAAAAGGGAACACGAGGCACTTTGGGGGTGTGGGAAGTATTGCCAGCTGTGTGGGTGTATGAAAATTCGTTAAGCTGGACACTGATCCGTACTTTTCTATACATTAATATCTTAAAGAAAAATTAAAATGCTAACCCCAGGCCCCATCCCAGATTGACAGAATCACTCTCTTGCATGGGAGTGGGGTTGAGGGAGGGTCATCAACAAAGTCCTCAGGACTTTCAGTGCACTGTCATTAGAAAAACCCCCCTTTCAGAAAGATGTCACACTTCAACAAGTACATATTTCCTCCTCTGAGGGACTTCTACAAACACTCTCAGCTAATCCATCCAGCATCTGCCTTCCTTAGATTCTCTTGTTGTATGTTGCTGCATTTTACTAGATGCAAAGAATGATATAAAATTAAGAGACCTTATGGATACATTCAAACAGTGGCACTTGAGGCAAGAGAGAGAGACACCTCTGGTAATGTGCCAGCTTATAAAACATGGTTAAATAAAATTAAATGTTTATGGGGTGACTAAGACGCCATATCCCCAGGGGAAAAAGTCAAATGTTTACCGTTGCTGAATCTCAGCTGAATTTTGCTTTCCCTGGAGAAGGAGAGCTGGGTAGAGGCAGAAAAAATATGGGGCTTTTCATGAAAGAAGAAAGGGGAGATTTGGTGACTGAGGTAAGGACAGGAAAGGTCTAGTTCTACAGACATTTAGGAAGCTGCACTTTAAGCTTTGTTTTTGTAAGTATGAGAAAGCTGAAACTGAGAGATTCATTCAGGTTACACATTTACATATTGTGCTCTTGCATTTAAGAATCCAGAAATAAATCAAATGTCAAAGAAAAACCAGGAATAAATTCCTTAATAAGCTACAGGAAAGCGAAGACCATATCTATGAGCTTCATCTTTGACTCCCCAGCACCTGGCACCAGGCCTGGCAAATAAGAATGCTCAATAAATTCATTCATGCATTCAATATCTAAATATTGAGTACCTAGTCTAGGTTTGGTACCATTCTAAGTAGTTGAGACAAAGCAGAGAGAAATCCCTTAGCTCAAGGAACTTATGTTCTAAGTGGAGGGAGATCAACTAATCAATCACATGTATAGTATGTTCCAGAGTGATAAGTACTCTGGAGAAAAATAAACCAGAGAGAAAGAATAGGAGGTTGGAGGGTTGATAAAGTTTTCAGTTTTACCTGGGGAGGTTAAAGAAGGTCTTAATATAATTTTTAGCAAAGACTTAAGATGATAATGGAGTAAACCACATAATATGGAGAGAAAAGCCTTCCAAGCAGAGGGATCAGCAAGTGCAAAGGCCCTGAGGCAAGAGTACACCTTATGTGTTGAGGGATGTCAAGGTGGCCAGAGTAGTTGGTAAGGAGAGAGTGACAGGAAGGTAGTAAAGAATGAGATCCGACAGGTGTGGGACTTGTGGGTCACTCACTGTGAGGAGTTGGGCCTTAACTCTGTATGAGACAGGAGCCAGTGGAAGGTTTTAGACAGGGGAATGACTGGATCAGTCTAAATATCAATTGAATGATTAAATATGGCACCATCTACACTATAAACTACTTTAACATACATGATTATCTTTGATCTTTATAACCACCTCAAGAGGTAGAAAGAATAGGTACTATTAGCCACATTTTTAAAAGATTACATCAAAGGCTTTGTAATAAAACAGATCTGGGTTTGAATTCTGACTCAATCACATAAGAGCCAGGACTTTGTGCAAGAGTCAACCTTAGTTTTCTCATCTCTGCAATGGAGAAAATAACCCTGTTGGGAGAAGTGATTGGAAAATCACACGCAAAAAATTGCCTAGTTTAGTATCCAGCACACATTGTGCTCAATAAATGACATTTAATGCTCCTTTTTTCCACTGGAAGGGGCTATAGAAATTGTTTAGGGGGAATAAATGGCATAGATGATAGAGGCTCTGCTCATTCCTCTGGCGACCAAATCAAAGTTGTGACAGAACCAAGGAGCAAACAGCAAGGAAAGTTGCCTGGGATCTAGATAAAAAAGCCATACAACTAGGGAGAGAACTAAGAAATCACCTTGCAACGGCAGAAGGTAGGATGGGGCAAAGATGAGAAGCTGCCTGGTTTCCAGCGGCTGAGTGGGATACAGGCTGCAGCAGCAGCAACTGCAGATGCCTCTTAAAGGGGCCATGTCTGTGAGCACTTTTTCGTGGTGACAGACCTGCTGACTCTGAGCACCAGTACCGGGTTGGCTGCTCGGGGGGCACAAGGGACTTACAGGGGGACATTGAGTTGTCCAAGTGAGGGCCAAGGCGAGACTCGCTTTATACAGAAGTGCTGGCAGTATCCACTGTTTCTCTGTTGAGCCTCCCTGCCCCTCCCACTTTACACCCCCCGACCCCCCACCCCAATGCGTGGACCCAGTGTTGCCATAGTGGAGAAGTTGGAAAACTGGATAACAGAGGTCCCTCTGCCCAGAGGATTCCCTGAAACTCTACCTCCCCGAACTCATGGCCCCACCCAAGCCACATACAGGTGTCTCCTCACTTAGTCAGGTACCCCTTGCTGAGCAGTGCTTTGACTCATACTGGTGGCAGCTGGTCTTGGTTTCTGGGGCAACTGTGAGCACAGAATCTGTGGATTGCTTGCTGAATCTTAACAGGTGACCCCGGAGGGGCACAGGCTTGAGCTAAATTTGTCCTGCAGCTGAACTCCTCTCAGGACTGTGCCGCTGGGCGCCTACTTCACAAATCCACACGAATAAGACCAGGAAACTTAGAAGCTTTGCTTAGTACACAGAAACAGACATAGAAAGGCAGCCAAAATGGGAAGACAAAGAAGCAGAAACCATACAAGAAAATAGAACGGAGATCCAGAAATGATGGAGTCAAGCAATCTAACAGATGCAGAGTTCAAAACGCTGGTTATAAAGATGCTCAATGAACTCATGGGAAGTATAGATGAATTCAGTGAGAACTTCAGCAAAGAGATAAAAAACATAAAAATGAAAATAGAAATTATAAAAGGGAACCAGTAAGATGTGAAGAACACATTATCTGAGATAAGAAGTCTATTAAATGGAATAAACAAAGTGAATAAAAAAGAGGATCAAATGACCTATATAGAGGATGAGAAAGTCAAGGATACTCAATCAGAATGGCAAGAAAAAAGAACTCAAGACTATAATAATAATTTAAGGAGCCTATGGGACACTATTAATTACGAAAATATTCGTGTTGTGCGGGTACCTGAAAGAAAACAAGACATCGAAGAGCTGTTTGAAGAAATAATTGTGGAAAACTTCACTAATCTGGTGAAGGAAATAGGCATAAAACTCCAGGAAGCTTAGAGAGACCCCAAAACCAGAAACCCAAAGAGGCCCACACCAAGACACATCATAATTAAAATGCCAAAGGTTAAATACAAAGAGAGAATCTTAAAAGCAGCAAGAGAAAAGCAGTTAGATAAAGAGCTTCCCCAAAAAAATCAGCTAAAGGAATTTATTATCAAGCCAACATTACAGGAAATGTTGGAGGGACTTCTTTAAGGCGAAAAAATATGTATCAAAAACAGGAATAAAGAATGTTAATAACTACATTCCTATCAACAAGTACCTAAAATGGAAAAGAATTAAGTGCTCCAATCAAAAGATAGAGTGACTGAATGGATAAGAAAACAAGCCCCCTACATATGCTGCCTACAAGACTCACTTCAGATTAAAGACACACAAGAACTAAAAAGAAGGAGATGGAAAAGGTATTGCCTTGATGGACCCTAGAGGGTATTGCACTGAATGACATGGTCGGATAGAGAAAGACAAATATCACATGATTTCATGAACATGTGGAATCTAAAGAACAAAATCAACAACAACAACAACAACAACAACAACACAAAAGTGGAAATAAACTCATAGATACAGAGAATATTTAGAGGGATACTAGATGGAAGAGAGGTTGTGGGGGACAAAAAAAGGCAAAGTGATTAAGATGTACAAATGGATATTTACAAAATAGATTTGGAGATGCATGGGGAAGATGGTTAATAATGTTGTAATAAATATGTAAGGGGGAAGAGGGATACTAGATTTAGTGGGGTGATCGCTTTGTGAGTTATGTGGATCTCTGATCACTATGCTATACAACCGAAACTGGTATATTATTATATACCAACTATAAATTTAAAAAAGCCTCACCTCATTCAATTGTACAATGTAAATACAAGCAACTAATTGTTTCTTATACATCAATAAACTCGGGGGGAAAAATTGTTCAGGTCTGAGGATCTTGGAGATAACTTTTAGAGAGCAGCATAAACACTTGGGGTAAATACAAAGGCCAATACCGGACCTACTGAATTCTGTTGCTTTGGAGCCTCATTTCAAAGATTAACAATTTTAGGCGAATGTATCAATGGAGCAGCACAGCACAGAGGTTAAGTCAACTCCAATACAATAACCAAGTCACTTAACCTCTCCGAGCCCCACTTTTCTTATTTGTAAAGAGAGAATAATAATAGCACTACCACTGAGGGCAGCGGGGATGATGCCTGTACAGTTCTACGTGGAATGTACTAAACACTCCATCAGTGTTAGCTATGGAGAAAGTTTCTTAAAATTACATTGTTTGTACTTAAAATTAACTTGCCATTAAAAAACAACATTCATTTAAATTACTTTGATTATTTTTTCACTTTAAAAAAATCAACATGTAGTTTAAAAGAAACTTCATATCTAAAAATTATGTACCATCCCAAGTCATTGTGCAGATTTCCCAATGCCACAGGTACCACTTACTTGGAGAATCGCTGGAAAGAGGGATGTAAAGGAATAATATTAGGATCATGTCCCTTGCTGGTGCTTTTGTCTCAACTCTGGGACAAGCACGTAACCTGTTGTTTAGGGGCAGATGGAGAAAGGGTCTGGTTCCTTCCAAGAAGGTTGAAAATAAACATGTTGGTGCCAAGCTCTGGAACATTTATACAAGACAAGAAAGCTCATCATGTATAGGACTGCTTTTGCCCAGGGAGATCTGGCAACCAATTAAAGTGGTTGTCAGGCTATGGGGCTTGGAGTCTACAAAAAGAGCAGATGAGTAGATCTGTAGAAGTTACAATTTATGCTCTAGGATTGTAGGAGTGCGACTCCAAATACACAATTCACATGGATTCTTGGCTGACTCCTCTGGGTCCTATTGCTTTTTCTCTGCCTTCTTAGGTTAAAGTACTCATTACACAGGTATTTGTGAACAGGGAACAGAAAATTTGGCTGAGGTCCAGCATAGTTCAGTGTAATCAACTTACATCAAGCCCTCAAATACGCTAGAATACTGATTTTGTTATTAAATAAGTGAACAGTGATTAGAAAACTAAACAGAATTACTACCAGCAGCAACCATTTATCAAGCATCTACCTTATGCTAAGAGGCTTGCTGTGACTTTTTACTGATACTTTATGCACAGTGACTCTGTGAAAGGTAGTCTCATTAGCCCTATCTAAGGCTGAGGAAATACAAGGAGATGAAGTAACTTGCCTGAGGTTACATGGCAACTGCCCAGCTAGATTCAAATCCCAGCATGCCTTATCCCAAAGCCCCATTATGCAGATGTTCAGACAATAGACAGAGTTTTAAAGACAGAGGAAGACATCAAGGCTCTAAGGAAGGCTACTCTACCCAGGGGTAGGTAGATATTTAGAATTTAATGGTATTTGTCTTATTATTGGTTTGACTGGGTTAAGAACAAAACTGCGCACAATGTAGGCCACCTCTCTGGGTCCACACCTAGCAATGAAGGAGTCATTACTCATGGAAGACAAAGAGGCATGTCTCTTGGAATTAGCTCCTCTACCGGCCAGTGACATACATGCAGTGGGTCCGCTAGCATCATGCCACTGTTGTCCTGGGAAGTTTGCCCAAGCCACCTGGCTGTGCCCCTACACAAAGGTGGAATTTAGTGAGGCTGAATAGAGTATTGTGAACCCATTTCCCTGTCAGTAGCTCATATGAAATGCCCATTTGGCTGTCAATTTCAACTTTGAAGGGTGGCCATGTGATCAGGTAAGATATACATATGAAAATCTTTCAGCAGACCCTTGGTGTGCTCAGATGTAACATTTAATAATAACAATAATGATGATATGAACATAGTACTTAGCATGTGCCAGACACTATTCTAAGCATTTTTTAAAGTGATCACTCTTTTAACCTCTGAAGATACCTCTATTATCCCCATTTTACACATGAAGAAGCAGAGAAGTAAACTTACCCAGGATCGCACATCTGCTAGGTGGCACATAGCTTGTATTTAAAGTAGGGCAGATGGCTTCGCAGTTTTCAGTCTTCATAAGTCACTCTGAAGATCCATGATTTAGAGTCATTTGTTATTCTTTAGAGGCATAAGTTAATGCTCACTTGCTAAGAGGGACTTCGAGCAAGAAACAGGACACTAACTAGTGACTAAACCTAGCTCATTGAGCAATATCCGAAGCTCAGAATAGTTTTGCTGGTTTTCTAGTTAACCTAAAGGGAAACCTTATGGGAAAATCATATGCCACAGTAGATGTAATAATAATGAAGCTTTTGACTACAAGTAACAAAAATACCAACTAACAGTACTTTAAAAAGTAAAGGCAATTAATTTTCTCATATAACAAAAAGTCTGAAGACAAGTAGTTCTAGGTTGGTACAGTGGCACAAAGATCCTCGACATGTTGGTGACATCTCCCCTTGCAGTCCCAAAGGAGTTGCAACACTTCTAAGCATCGCATCTTCATACCTCAGCATTCCAAAACGAAAAGAAGGAAGTGGGAAAAAATTCTTTTTTCGAGAAAAGAAATTATTTTCCCGAAATTCCCCCACCTCCTTCCTGTCACAGTTCATTGTCCAGAACTATGTCTTGTGCCAATTCCTAGATGGGTGTTTCTCAACCTCAGCCTTGTTGACTTTTCAGGTCAGATAATTCATTGTTGTGGGGGTCTGTCCTGGGCATTGAAGAATGCTTAGCAGCATCCTTGACCTCTATTTGCTAGATGCCAGTAACATATTTCCAGTTATGACAACTCAAAAATATCTCCTGAAATTGCCAATGTCGCATGTGCACATGCGTGTGTAACTACCTGGATGCCAGTAACATATTTCCAGTTATGACAACTCAAAAATATCTCCTGAAATTGCCAATGTCGCATGTGCACATGCGTGTGTACCTGGCCAAGAGGAATGGGATAGTCAAAACTGGCTTTGACCAATCATGGGTCACCTTCCGAGGCTGTGCACACTGCTGCCTACAAAGTTCTGTGTAAAGGAGGAGGTGTAATGGTTGTGGGTTTGGCAGTCATTCCTCATGTTGCTTTTTTATTGGTCAGAAAATATTCCTGTTGAAAGTTTAGGTAGAGAATTGAGAAGGTTTTCTCTTTTCTTATATCCATGGACGCATTCATGGGGTATGAGTCAGAAAGGCTCTTGATCAGTAAGAATCAGGTCATAGAAATGAGAGTCTCAGTGATATCTAATCTGCAGCTGTGGTGGCCACGGAAAAAACAATTGGTTGTTAGGGTAGCCAATCCTCTTTTTGTTTAGAAAATCTACACCAAGTTGCCTTCTCTGGTAGCATTCCTTTCTTTTCTTCTTGCCCCACCTCCTTTTTTTTTTTAAAAAAAAAAAAAAAAAGAAAAAGACAAACCTGTATTTGTCCAGAGATATTTGGTAAACAAAGACTTCAAGTGGAAATTTTTCTATTTGTTCTTAATAACATGCCGTGGACATTTGAAAACCACATGCTGGTTAAAGTATAACTGGCCTTTTTATTCCTGATGTGAGAGCAGTTATCCCATTGTGGATATGATTATTGGAGGGGGCAAGTTTTAAGAATGACCACCTTGTATTGAGTATTTGCTATGTTCTGGGAGCTGGGATAAATTGCAGGACATAAAAGAATGCTGTGAAATAGGTGTCAGGACTCCACGATACAGAGTAAGAGATTCAGAGGTTCAGGGACTTGTTTAAGTTGCAAAGCCAGTAAGAGAAAGGGATAAGATCTGGACTCAGAGAGCTTATATCACACCCTTTATTGTTTTAGAGCCACTTTTAAAAATGAAGATTCATCTATTTTATGATTACATACACCCCAAACGAAAATCACCCCATACTTTACAAATTGTTTGAAAACCACTGGTAAATTCTGTCAAGTTGGCTGTCCAAGGTCATTTCAATCTTTCACCATCTATTTTTAAAATTTCAGTCTTATATGGAAAGTAGGATTAGAACTTTCAGCTGGAAAACGCTGCTTGGATTTAAAGGGTTACAGGGGTGACCTCTCTGGGTTTTAAAGAATAGCTCTTCAGATCATGGTTTTAATAAAACCATTTTCTAAGTTTCTGTAAACACGTTTAATAAAAAATTTACATAGCAAAAACAATATGAGGGATTGCTCTAAATATGGAAACATTGAGATAAATGTTATATTTTAAAGGCTCTCACTTATGAAAACACTAATTAGAAAGTTCACACTGTGTATTTTAGGGAAGAAGACACTTCTTTATTGCTTTCCAAAAAAATTTTTTTTAGTATTCTTTAGCAGTAAGAATGAAAGAATATTGAGAATTTTCGATGGAACCCAAATTTTGTTATAAATAGAGAAAAATAAGAATCAATGTGAAATTACTTACATTAAGGACTACAGACTCCAGTGAAGGCTGGAAATTAATTATAATAAAAGAAAAGTCTGTTAGCCTAATCCTCCCAAAACCCTGGAGGCAGAAAAACTTCAGGAACTTATTAATTTTTTTATTCAGATACTTCATAATGATTCAGCAAAACAAAGTTATAAATACTTCAGCACTGAGTAACACTAAATTGGGAGCAGATTTGAACCTATTCCCCAAAGGCGGCTTACCTCAGCAATATCAGGATATGCTTCAGTGGAAAAGTTTATCCTGAATTGATTGGAGAAGAGAAAACAAAATCTGATATATATATATATTTTTAAACTACTCTTCATCATATGCTCAATGCATTTCCTTTTCCCATTGCAATTAAAAAAAAAAAGCAGATTCAAAATATTTAATATGAAAATAATCAGATTCTATAGAACTAAAAAAAGAATAAACCTAAAGTGAGTGTATATTTATACACAGTAATTTTCACTATTTGCAATAGTTTTGTTCTACAGAGTTGCAGCAAACACTGAATTAGTGAACACCAAATCTTTGCCTCTAATAGAAATTCAGGGCTAGGTTTCCGTGAGCCTTTGACCATAACATTTGGTTAGCTGGTCAATACATAACCTTGTTTAATATGTGTTACTATTTAAAGACACCTTATTTCATATATATTGTTGATTCATTGAATTGAACTCACGGCCAGCAACACTATAACTCATGTCTGGACGAAGCTTATCTAACACGCATTTTCTCTGTAAGGCACATGACAACCTTCTTATGCTTAGAAACATCAGATAGCACTTCAGCACTGTGCTTGGGGGTCATTGTGAATGGCAAAAATGTAAAAAACATGGTGCTAACTAGAATGCGCAAGGATACCTCTTTAGAGCTTGAGAGCTGGAATAAGAAGGTGAGTATCACTTTCCTTAACCTCAGCTGGGAATGTGCATAACGGTGATTCAAAGTTTTCGCTGCTTTGCACAGGACTGTGAATGATTGCCAAAGTGCTGCAAGTATTAAATGTGCAAGTACAAATAAACTTCAGTGAGCCAGTGTGTATATATATGTATGTATAAATGTATAAGTACATACACATATTTTTGTGTGATGGTTTAAAACACCTGTTCTGTGTTTACTACAGATAAATGAAGGGAAGCATTCTTTCCACTAGGCCTTCCTATGAAACCCTGGAGTTGGGAGCAAGTGGACTCTTTAGCATGAGCGTGGTTGCTAGTAAGGCTGTGAAAGATAAAGAAGTGGAGAGGCCAGGAAGGATAAATTGCCTAAGGTACAGGGTCCTTAGAGAGTGGCAAATAGAAATTACTATCTTGTCCATTTATAAGGTACATCTAAGTCTCCCAAGGCAGAGAGCTACTTGTGTGTACTTGGGCAAAGCATGTAACTACTCTGTGCCTCAGTTTTCTCAACTATAAAATAGGACTAATTTTGGAACATACCTCTTTGGGTTGCTATGAGGATTCAATGAGATGGTCCGTGCATTGATTAGGACAACCGGACATGTGTAAGTCCTGATGAGATGCAAACAACCCAAATATAACCTATTATTGACAAAAAAGGTGAAGGCTAATCAAGCCCCCAGAGCCCCCAGAGGGGGAGAGAGGAATTAGTTCAACAACCCCAGGCTTTGGAAGCAATCGTAATAAATCCAGAAAGTGGAACAGCTGACTTTTTTTTTTTTTTTTTTTTTTATAATTAGTCAAGGGGATGGAGAAAGAAAGGGAAGGGAGAACTGTTCTAGATTGAAATGGAAGAACATAATGATCAAGTGCAACACGTGGAGAAACCAGCTGTAGAAAGACACTTTTGAGACTATTGAGGACATTTAAAGACTGACTGGTTCATAAATGGTATTAAATAATTATTGTTAATTTATTAAATGTGAACATGGTATTACAGTTTTGTAGGAAAATGTCCTTATATTTTAGAAACTCCTATAGAAATGTTAAAGGGTGAATGACAAGTCAGGGATTTTCTTTAAACTGTTACAGCAAGAAAAATAAAGAAAAAAGAATTGGGAAAAACTGCTGCTAAATTAGTTGTTTGACTAAAGTCCTTAAATTCTTTCAAATTATTTGTCATTTAAAGTACTTTTGGAGCTGAGAAGGGAGTTCAGCTCAATTATTCTACGTGGTTATTATTAGTTGGAGTGAACATTTAAGAGAGGGAAAAGAGAGAGAGAGATGCATTAAGAAACAGTCGCTGTCAGGAGATGTCTGAAATCTTTGGGGTTCTGAAGATTTTTCGAATGATTGGTTGAATTCAAAATTCTTTTCATAGCAAGGCTAAGGAGCTGACCTAAGCTGAGGCCTAAAAGCTAAGAAAGAAGGAGTGTTTTAGGGTGAGGGAACGGCATGTGCAAAGGCTCTGTAGAGCACTGTGCCTATGGAGGTCTGACTCAAAATGGTTCTGTGTGACAAAATGTACAGTTCATATGCTCAAGCACATATGCTACAAGCACACATGCTACGAGCAATAGTGACGGAATGGTTTGTGTGGGTGGAGGCCTTTGCCTTACAGTCTCTTATTGGCACAGAGTTGAAGCCTGGAGACTGAACTTTAAGACTCTTACAAAGAGGTGAGGGCCTGCCAAGGTTTGGAAGGCCTATCTCAAAGGCATTTTACATTTCACATTTTACATTTTCTGTCTTGTTTTTCCATACACCTAAAAATATTGCTCTTAAAGATTCTCAGGTTTGGCAGTACACTCAACAGAGAATTTGCAAGTTTACAAAGCTCTTCCTTACAAGCATTTCTGCATTTTGATTTTGAGCCCACAAGGTAGACCCAGTGGGCTTTATTTCCCCCAGTTTACAAAGGAGGAAACTAAGGTCCTGAAACACCGATTGTCTTGACCAGAGTCACACAGTTAATGAGTGACCAAACCAGGACTTGAAGCTCGATCTCTGGTCACCAAATCATTAATAAAATAATCATTTCATTAAAGTATTCATTGGTTCTGTACGATTCCATTATAGGTAAATACTGGGTTACAAGAGGGGCAAAGCATAGTCCTCATTCTCACATACTTAGCGCCAGTAGTTCTCCACCTATAGAAGCCCACAGTCAGATACTACAAACCCACAGAGTCCTACGATCTTTCTATACCCATTCCAGATTCTTTGCCTTCACTAGTGGTTGCTAGGTTCTGCCAGATGGTCTGATATTGCATATTAATAGTGAACACCACTGGGGTGATAAGAATTGCCTACTAGGCATTTCATAATAACCCATTCTTAGAATCGCGTACTTTAAGTAACATGTTTCAGGCCTCCTGTTTTGTTCTTTTCTAACCAGCATTTCATACCACTGCACATGGGGTTAAGAAGGTAGGTACAAATCTACACTTTGCCTCTCTCCCTTAGAGCTGTCAGTGGCTTCCTACTTTCTAAGGCAGAAGGGGCAACGTGGTCAGTTTATAGGCCAAATCCAGCTCTCAGGTTAAATCATGCTCACATGGTATTGGAGCCCTCCCTATCGGTGTTTTTTCATCATGATTTAACTTTGGATTAGTCACCAACCTTTACAAATAGGAAGAGTAGTACATTGGGATCTGGATCTTGGCTTCCCTTGAACAGTGGGAAAATCTGGCAATGCTAGTTCTATGTTCTTCCATGGTAACATCTGGCTGGAGTATTGACTGGCTTCTGCCACAGTCTCCACCATTCTCTATTGTCTCCGAGCCACTGCATTGATTCATACCTCCTGCCTGGTTTTGTCATTCATGCATACAAACTTCCCACAACTTGACCTCAACTCACTGCTGCTTTGTCTCCAACTCATTTTGGACTTTATGCTCTGGCAATGAGGTGATTGGAGTTTCCCAGAAAACAGCATGCCATTGCTTCCTGGGAATGCCCTTAATCCTTTCTCATTCTATAAAGCCATAGTGATCCTTTAAGTTCCAATTCGGATGCCATCTGCTCCAGGAAGCCATCCCTGATGCTTATGGTTCGATAAGGGTCTCTTTATGTTCTTCTAATTGCTCGTCTCCCTCTAACCTATGACAGTGATGACCTGCTTGTCCAGCCACCTCCCTAATTAGGAAGCTCCCCCATCTGCCAACATTCACTTTCGTACCCCATGACCTAACAGAGTGCCAGGCACACTTAGGAATGTGGGTATTGTAAGAAGTCAGTCAAAGACCCTGATTCCTCCAATAGAGAGGGCCTTGGAGTCCCAGACTGAAGACCTTTCTTGGACTCTAAATTCCCTTCTGCAACCTTTCTATCCTTTTCTCCATGTGCCCATTCCAAGAGCCCTGGCTGTGAAGATAAATATCACAAGTTTTATTTTACTGGGTACTTTGGTCTTTACATAAGAGATACCTTTTAACATCGAGTCTTTCTGGCTTCTTACCTTTGCATACCTGGATGAGGTTAAGGTGGGAATGTAGACGAGTCACTGCCTCACCTCTTGGCCTTACTTCAGTGCAAGGCTTAGGGGACCACTCCTCAGGAAAGGTGCTCCTGGTAATTTGGGGGCAAAAACCAATTCGGAGATGCCAGCCAGAGGCCAAGATGGGTTAGTAACTATAATTGCTCATTGCAATTATTAATAACCACCAGCTATTTAGATAAGAGGTAATTAAATCTCCACTAATAAGTAGAGGTATTTAGTGAGGAATTAAATACCCCACCTAAGGCCATCCTTAAAATAAGGGCAGGGCATGTGGTAGTGTAATTTAGAGACTGGTCTAGTGTTGGACAACTCTAGGAAACTCATCTGGGTAGGATTGGTTGAGGGTGTTATTCATTACATTGTAGAAAGTCCTTGGAATATGTGTCATGAAAAGCAGAGTTCCCCCGCTCCAGACAATGTGAGTTACACAGGTTTTTCCTATTTTCCTTTTTGTGTGAATTGCTGAAAAACTCAGAGACAAATTTGTGCCTTGACTGTTTTAGCCTTTGTTGTATTTATTCATTTTTGGAATAAGCCTCATTCTTATCTCCCTACTCTTATGTTCCTTTCTTTTGGTCTCCTTAAAACAAACAAACAAACAAACAAACAACCCCCCCAAACCTAATCAAACAAAACAACAAAACTTCCAACTCTATCCTTTTACAAAAGTAATATAAATTCATTTTTAGACAATGTTGGAATATAGAAATATAGAAAAACAAAACAAGCATGAAATTAGTAAAAATCACTTAGTCATACCCAGAGAAGTTTGTTTTGTTGTATTATCTTCCTCTCCCCTCCATGGTATACACATATATTTTACAAAATGATGATTTAATGTCATTTAAGGCAGATTCTAGGAAACTGTGACTTTAAGTGTAGTGCTATATAACGAAACCAATTGTACCATAGATTAATTAATATAAACAAGAATCAAGTTTCTATGGTGTATTTCTGGTCACAAAAACATCACCGAACTTTTAAATAAATACCTCAAACACCTCTAATATAAACATTGAAATAAATGTGAACTATACAGAAATTTAAGAAAGATGAATAAAAGCGAATCGTTATTTTCCAACCCACTTACTATAGTTCAGGGTCTCAGGAACCAGCCCTAAGACAGGAATCCCTTCCATCACAGGGCAACTCACACATGTCCACACTCACCTCAGACTGGGACAATTGCGACATGCCAATCCATCTCACCTGCACAGCTTTGGCATGTGGGAGGAAATCAGAGTCTCTGGAGAAAACCCACATAAACATGGGGAGAGTGTGCGAACTCCACATGGTGGTACCTGATGCTATAACAAAACGACCTTGAACAAAATGATATTTGAGGACCTGCAATATAGCGTTTTATGAGTCCTTTTCGTCACCCACATTTATTATATCATGCACATCTTCAATCTTGTAGATGTTCCATAATTTATCTAACAAATGGAGGATTGTTGACTTTTAGCCACATTTGATGAACACTTATAGCTCAATTTTTATGCATATATTGATCTTTCAGTTAAAATTCTTAGAAAATTTTCATTGGCTTCTAATTTACGTTATCTTGCTCTATTTAATGTATCCTGTTGAGCACTCTTACCTTTTGGATATATAATTAAAGCTGATATATAATTAAAAAGAAAGTCAGACACACTTAATTTCTTGTTCTCTGCTCAGCACCTTCCATGAGTCAACAGGGATTAACAGGGCACCAGCTTTAAGTTCGGTTTTCTCCGATGACACAAGATGCAATGAATAAGAGATGTTCTCTACCCTCAAGTGGTTTAACTTCTACTAAGGGAGAGAGATGAGCTATAAAAATGAGTGCAAAGTACCAAATACAAGGTTGGAGAAAACGTTTATCAATAACGACATAAGGTGGTATCTGAAAGGTGCCAAAGGCAACAACTCAAGAGGGCAGGTTGGGACATACAGCAAATATTTACTGTACCAACTGCTATGTATGAATGCTGGGGATACAATGGAGATTAAGACATAGGCTTTGGCCTCAAGGAGCTCAAGGTCTACTGAGGGTGAATGCGTGAAGGGGGAGAGGCCCCAGAGTACTTAGATCTTTGCAAAAACTGCCCTGGCAGATGTACTTTGAGATACCCACAGAATCTTCTAGAAACCCGGAGGCCAGACTCTTAAAGGAAAAGGGGGCTCAAATAGGCTTCCAAGAGTTCAGCCTAAAGAATGCAGAGAACGCCAAAAAAGATGGAAAGGCATTTCAGTAACAAAAAGGCATTTGGCAGAGAGCAGTGGACTCAAAACTTTTGACTTTGACCCACATTGAATTCATCAAAAATCTTGATTCAGGTTTGGCGCATTTTTGTCTGTAAAAGTTCCACATATCAATTCGTTCCTGAATACATGCTGAGTACTCTCTTACTTCTTGTTTTAATTCAGCAAAAAGCATAGGGTTGCAATCTACTAAATTGTTATGGCCACTAGAGTACTTCCGTGCAGATTGATAGTTATAGGCCTAAACAAAAGATGAATTTAGTGGTGGACAAAGCAAAAATTGTGTAGAAAGTGGCTGGGGCTCAAAGTCTCTGGAGCAGATCAACCTGGTCAGAAAAAGGCCCTTGAAAAGTCCCCATTAGTGTGTAAATGAAAGGGTAAATATGCTTTGATTGTCTTGGAAAAGGGAAGAATGAGCATCTTTCTTTGTTCTTTTGAGGGTTTACCAAGAGTCACCTCACCCTTTGTTATGTAAGGCTGGTGCTTGGGGAGAGTCGATCACTTTCGATCTCTTTCAGAGAGATATGGGCTGTTCAAGGTGGCCCCTACCAATGGTGGGACCGGGCAACTGAGTCCCTAAAATAGTTTACTTTGAGGAAATTATACTAAGTTCAAGCCAAAGGACTGAGGATTCCCAGAGGTGGGCTGGTTTGGACACAGTGTGCAGTTGGTGAACTGACCCAGCCATCTTGGCACAGTGGGTGCTTTGGTGAAAAATGGCTGCATCTGAGAGTGTAAACAGAAAAAACAGCTGTAATATTAAAGCTTCAAACGAGGCTTCAGCGCGCCTCAGCGGGCGTTTGGACGGGTCCCACAGCCCAGTTCAGTAAGTAACGCTTCATCCTCAAGCAACAGTGCGGGACCAGTCTTCAACAGCGCCCCCGTGTGCTCACGAGAAACAATGGCAGTAGTAAATCAATTTGTAGTTTTCTGGCCCATGGAAGAGTAACTCCTTCCAGATTCAGTAGGATTCTGGAGTTGTTGGTCTTGTGTATATATGAAGAAGTTTCAAAAGAATGATATAGAACATGCTGGTTATTATTTTTCATCTTAAAGAAAAATGTGACCAGATTTGAACACTGACTTGGCAGAGCCTTTTGCACCATGTGGAATCTCTGTATTAGCCCGGGTCCATCTCACTGGACCTGGACTCTGAAGCAGTTCACCAGTGGTTCTCCAAGTGTGGTCCCCTGAGCAGGAGCATCAGCATCACCAGGAACCTATTGATGCAAATTCTCAGCCCTGGAGCTACTGAATCATAAACTCTGAGGGTAGGAGGGGGGCAATCCATGTTGGCATAAGCGCTCCAGGAGGTTCTGATACACTGACAGCTACTACTTGCCAATATTGCTTGATAACTATTCCTATCTGTTTTTCTCTTTTTAAACCACTCTACCCTGAAATTAAAACAAATGTTGAGACAAGTAAGTTCATCAAGAAGTTGGGGAAGAGAGCACTCAAGACTGCAGAAAGATGGGGCTTAGTTGAGCATTGAAAGCTGGTAGAGTGTGGCTGGGTAGAGAGCAGACAGGACAATAATTTAGGTAGCAGAGGACAGTGACATTAGTAGAGCAAGGAAGGGACAAGGCATGATACAGGATGGGCAAAAGCTGCAGTGGCTGTAGGGAGAGGTGAACCCTTTCCTGTAGATGGGAGACAAAGGTGGGGGGTAGCTTAGAGTCGAGCAGAGGTGGGTCTGAATTCTAGGGTTAGATGCTAACGGTTTACCTAGTAGACAATGAGGCACTGGAGGTTTTGAGCAAGGGAGTCCTAACAATGTATTATTTTGAGAGAAAAAAGCAATGACACAAATTTGGCAGGTTTCTGTGTACCTACAGTTTCATGTGCATGCTCTCATTTCACCCTTCCAACAACCCTATGAGGTATAAATGTAAACCTTACTTGACAGAAGAAACTGAAGCTTGGAAAAGGTCACACAGCTTTTTTTTTTTTATGTTTAAAAATCTTTAATTTAAATGTGAAAACCATTTGTGGGGACTGAGACTTGTTCTTTTAAAAACAAAAATGGAGGAATGCAACAAAATGACCTTTCCATTTTTTTCTTCATGGAAAGGATAGATCACAGGGCCATAAAAGACCCATTTGGTCACACTCCTTTTCTCCCACTACCAATAGTCTTATACTCATTCCACAATCTTAATTCACATCCTGAATGAAGATTTACAGTTCAGCTTTGCATATGTAACCATTTAAAAATACTTTGCACTGGCTTGCTTCTTATAATGCCAAACAAATCAAATCAGGAAACTACTTCAACATGCATTTCTAGTGATAGACCTGGACTCAAACTCAGACAGTCCAGCTTCGGAATCCATACTCTTAGCCATGAGCACAGTGTTTCTCCAACTTTTCTGAATTGAGCTGCAGAGTCAGAAATGTAAATTACATCATGACCCAGGACACATATAAAAGTGCTAGGAAATAATGTTGAACTCTGTCATGTACTCTTTTTTTTTCTATTTTATTTTTTTATGCTCTGCGATTTCATAAAGATTTTAGTTAATGGCTACATTGTCTTTGTATCTCACTAATGATTAGGTTACAACTCATAGTTTGAAAAACACTGCATAAGAACATACTGCTTTGCAAAGAAAAAGCCAACCAATGTGAAATAGCAAGAGTATAAGACAGGACAGATGGAATTTAAGCACCTCACTGTTGGGAGCAGAAAAGTGTTATGGTCAGGCATTTGGAAGAGGAGAGAGTAGAGAGAGGAGAGAACTGTGAGGGTTCCAATCACCCAGGAAGACTTCCAAGGAGAGGAGGAAGACAATAATTCTAAGTTTTGAGAATAAATAGAATTTAGAGGAAAAGATCAGGGAAGGACATATTTACAAAACACTCCAACAATCCCCAGGCCCTGAGAGATAGTGTTATCATCTGTTAAGTGGGGTAATAACTGTCTTTACTGGAAATGATTACCATGAAGTTAAAGGAAATAATACATGTGTTGTGCTTTGCACGTAATTGCTGTGCATCAGATATATAATGAGAACCACATAAATAATTTAACATTTTCTAATGGCACCATGTAAAAAAAGAAAAACAGGTGAGATTAATTTCAATGTAGTTTATCCAACACAATATAACTAAAATAATGTGATTTCAATATGTAATCTATATAAAATTATTAATGGGGTATTTTACATTGTTTTTTTCATATTGTGTCTTTGAAATTCAGTGTATGCAGTTATACTTACAGCACATCTCAGTTTTTTAAAAAAATTTATTTTTAAAAATTAAAAATTTTAATGACAGTCAATATACAAAATTATATTATAATATTGTCATATATTATAATATTATGTTAGTTCCAGGTGTGTAACATAGTGATTAGCCATTTATATAACTTACAAAGTGATCACACCCTGATGTAACACATCTCAATTTTGATGAGCTACATTTCAGGGCTTGAATTGCCACACATAGCTCGTGGCTGCCCTAATGGACAGTGTGGGCCTATGCATAAGCGTTTTGAAGGTATTATTATTGTTATCATCATTGTCATTATTATTCAGCATTGAGAAAGGGATCAAGGGCTGTTTTGCAGGGGCGTGGCTGTGAGGAGTAGAGCAGAGGAACATCTAGTTTTCCTGTCTTCTGAGTGCCTTCTTGCTGGGATTTCAGCGCCCTGAGGCCTCAAACCCGCTAAGCCTGCGGGTACTAGAGTGTGGACAGTGGGGGTGCTTGGCATGATGCTTGGCACAGACTGTGTCAGTGTTTATAATACGACCATGTTTATACTTCTGTTTCTGGCATGAATTAATAGTTTGCTTATGATATTTAATAAAAACCAGACATCACCTTATCGACAGTTAAACAAAAACTGTGCTATTCATTTTAAGAATTCTGCTGAGATTATCTTCTGCTATGGGATTCAGAGGGTGGGAGTGGGCAGACAGCCTTCAGAGTCATGTGCCATATGGTCTCTGGGCTTCAAAGTTGTTCAGGTGGATCTCTGGTGGGTCACTATTGAAGATGGGATAATGGAGTGGGGCTGTGGGATCAGGGCCTTTGCTGAGTAGAGAAAGTGAGAATGCCTGTCAGTGTGCATGCCCAAAGCAGCTAATGCTAGTACACAGCTGGGATGAGGGCTTGCTAGGTCCTAAGCACTTTATAAGCATGGTTCTATCTGTTCCTTTCAGCTCCAATATGAGCTACCCATTTTACAGAGGAGGAAACCATAGCTCAGAGAAGTTAGACTGCTTGCCCAGTTCCACAGTGGATGAGCCTGGCCTCTCCCCAAGGTGTCTGCTCCAGAGTCTATGCTCTTGACCACTTTGCTATCCTGGAACTTCTTTTCCTGACCTTCCTTGCCAGAACCACATTCTGCTTGGCAGTTTTCTTCAGATTAGGAAGCTGATTACTGAGCCTGGCTAGTAAGTCTGGTCAAACTCTTTTCCCCTACAAGAGGGAAAACTACTTTCACAAGTGACATTAACAGGTCTCAATGTAGTGTTGGGTCCAGATTTCCCAGCTCTCAGGGCAGAGTGGGCTGGAACTGGGGTTCCAGCTTCTCCTTTTTCTGCCAAAGGCCAGCGGCATAGCTGTTAGGAGGAGCGTGATAGCAAGTGCTAATCTTTCCCATTTTCAGGATGTGGCTGTCACATGTCCCTTTAATTTCTTGAATTTGCCAAACTCTTTCCTGTTTTAGAGCTTTTGAGCTAGCTCTCTTTTCTCAGATGTCAGTTGAGAATGTCGCCTCCTCAGAGTTGCCTTTTCTGACCACCCCAGTAGCTCTCTGTCACTGCACTCTGTTTAGTTCTTGCCAGTTATCACATACCCATTTGTTGGTTTACTCTTTGACTGTCTGACTCCCTCAGAATATTAACTCTATAAAGGGGCTTATTTATAATGCACCTCCCTGCACCCCAACCCCTATCTTTACACTGTGCGTGGCCTCTCAGTAAATATTTCTTGCACAAATGAATAAATTCGGATGGTGATCCTTTAAGATTCATGCCCACTGTGGGAACCTGTGTAAATTCCTTCCCTCTCTGGGTCTCAGTTGTCTCATCTGTGAAATGGCCTCCAGATGACCTCTAACTTCCTTCCAGCTCTGAAATTCCACAGCTCTCTGATCTGACACTGGAAATTGCTGAGCCCCACCCCACTCAGTTATTTTGCCTTTATTATCGTGGAGTACTTCTTTAGAAAAGGGGGTGGGGTTGTTCTAGTAGAACCTTAATTCCTTTTTTGAGCATTTGGGCAATTTTCCAATTCTTGTAATTGTGTTAGAAACTGGCAAAATTAACCGAGTTATTGATTCTGGAGTTTCGAGTCTCTGCTGGCGAGACCAAACCCACAAGCTGGCAGCTTGGTATTCTTTTTTCTTTCTTTCTTTCTTTTTTCTTGTAATGTTGTGAGATTACAGACCAGTTCCTGAATCAACAATTCTTTCACTCTATAATGATGTTGTATTTTTAAATTTTGCTTTTGACTTTAATTGCAGCCAGGCATGAAACAAGAGAATGAGGGTGCCGTTCCAGCTGAGTGCACATTCAAAATCATTCAAACTCTGCTTGGAAGAGAAGAGGAAAATTAATAATGAGAACAAACAGGCCTTTGGAACTGGGGTTCCTCTCCCTCCTCCCTTCTTTGTAAAATGGAATCCTTCTCCTAACAGAGTAAATGGAAAAAAAACAGAGCAAATGTATTGAAGGAGGTACTAGCAGAATTGGATCTTTGCCTTTATGTAGACCCAAATAAAGTGAAGATGGAACTACGTATGTGATAAAACCAAGTAATTCAATATTCATTCATTCACTCTTTCATCAAACAAATGTTTATTGATCACCTATTCTGTGCCAGACTTTGAGCTAGGCATGGGAATAAAACAATGAATAAGACAGACAAAATTCCTATGTAATACAATAATACTATTCATAATAATAATAATTATTATTATTACTATCCATACTTACTATGTGCTTGACAGAATACAAGTGCTTTTAATGAATTTTCTCATATAATTCTCGCAATGTCTTTAAGAAGGAGGTACTATTATGAGTAATTTTAGGGAAAAAGAAACTGAGGCACAGGGAATGAAATGAGTTGTTTAGGATCATATGTTTGGAAAGTAGAACAGCAGAGATGGCTCTGGAGACTGAGCTCTTAGCAATGACATTTAGAGTCTAGTGGAGCAAGTAGGTGAGTAAATAGGTGGTTCTAAGAAGATCTGAGAAGTGATAAGATCAGAGACACAGAGAAAAGGCTGCCTGGAGAGGCTGAGGAAGAATTTGTGCAAAGTGGGATGTTTAAGCCAAGATCTGAAAAGTGAGAAAGGATAGCCAGGCAAAGATTATGGGGCATTTAGAAGAGCTAAAAATATCTCATGTGGGAGAGAAGTGGAGGAATGGCACAGGAGAGGAATGGGAGATGAGTCTGGCAGGGTGGACAGATCATGAAGGGTCTGGGAGGCCAGGCTAAAACCTTTGCATCCTGGTGATAATGAGAAGGCCCTGAAGTAGCACCATGAGATTCACATCTTGGAAAGGCCATGTCAAATTGCTCTGTGCACAGAATGAATGGGAGCGTTGGAAATAAAGAGACAAATTATGTCCAGGGGAGAGGTCATGGGGATCTGACTTGAGGCTGGGGGAAATGGTGAAAAAATGTAGTGTATCAGAATAAGAGTATTTAGGATTTGGAAATTACAGGACTTGATGTTAATTCAAATCTCGATTCTTTAAATCAGGCAGAAGACTTAACTTTGGTTGCCTGTGATAACGGATAACTCTTCATTTCGCATTGAGCTGTACAGACAGGGTTACATATGAGAACACTAGGAAGCTCTCTGCCTTGTGAGGTCGTACTTCTCAAAGGCCCAACTGAAGTTGGTATGAAGAACATAACTTCTGTGTTACAGACTCTGCCATTGTTCTTTATTCTGTTTTTAAAGTTCTTCATATGAATTCCTCTGCTAATTTATAACCAGGATCTAGTGGTTTTCCTTTTAACTGGTAGTTGAAAGTAATTTAATCCACTATGTTTTACTTTTGCCTTGACTCCTAAGAAGTTCAGGATGAATTTCTATTCTCATAATAAATATATTAGCCTAAAGGCTTGACTTATATGTTTTCCCTTTTTAAAAGTTAATTTCTATTATTTTATACATGTGTCTTATAATCATAGATGGCCTCCAATACTGTTTGGAAGAAGTGGTGTATAAAATAAGTACAAATTACTCATCTGAGAGTGAGTTCACAAGGTCTAGCTTCTAAACCAACTCCTTCCTCATTTGTTACAGCAGGAGTCCTTAACCCCAATCCGTGGCCTGTTAGGAACTGGGCTGCACAGCAGCAGGTGAGCAGAGGGTGAGTGAGTGAAGCTTTATCTGTATTTGCAGCTGCTCCCCAGTGCTAGCATCACCACCTCGGCTCCACCTCAGATCCTCAGGCATTAGATTTGCGTAGGAGTACTGGTCCCTGGTGCCAAAAAGGTTGGGGACCACTGTGTTACAGGTCCTGAAATTCTCCTATTGGACCCACTCTTTTGTGTTAGGGAATCATCTTCACAAGACCCTTGAGAAGCACACATACATTGCTTTAGAGGGTAACTTTTGTGTACTTATTTACAAACCAGAAGCAATTAGTTTATTGAATGTAATGTCTGCCACTTAGCAGGGTATAAGACTTAGAAGGGATGAGAAATAAGACATGGAAGTTTTGGTGGAGAGTTGGAGGCTAGGGACACTTTGGAGGGTAGAGTATTGTGAAGTAGACCCAGGACAAACCTGAGTGGGAGGCCATGGAAGTACTGGTCAGATCACCCCAAAGGAGGACAACGGTCATTGTCAGAAGCTGAAAGCCTAAAATCTGAGGAAAGTGAGCTGGAGTGTGTGCTGTTTCAGCCTTGTGTTTTGTCATTGTGTTGACACAGGCCTACCAAGCCATACTTCTGACTGACTTGAAGAGCAAACTCAAATAGCATGACTAGGTGCCTACCCAAGTGGAATAATGTTTAAAACGCTTGGAAAGAGAGTCCCACTTTCTCTTATCTACATATCTTTATTATACTTCCAATGTTTGTGGTTCATTCATTGTATCAAGTCGTTGACATTTTAGAAAGTCTCTGCTAAAATGTGAATACCTCTGAGTGGTGTCATACAAGGATGAAATCATGGACACATGGGCCTTTGAGCTGGAAGGGATCTTGGATATAATTGATGGCAACCCTCATGCATGTGATAACTGGGGAACCTTAATCACAGGGAGTTAAACTAATCAGACCAAAGTCATTAAGCCAGTTAGCATCAAAACTTAGATTAGAATACAGGTCTCTGACCTCTATAGAAGCTCTTTCCACATCACATGATTAGAGGCTAGTTTACATACAATTCTCTCTACAGTAACAGCTAAATAAAAGGAAACTTGAGATCCAGAGTGAGAATATTTTAATATGGAGAAGAAAGATCAATGGTACCAATATAGACTCATTTATGGAGATCTGAACCATTTTTGAGAACATACATTGTGACTGTGTAGAATTGTCCTTCAGCTACCCCACGTGATTCTGGTCAGACCATCAGTGAAAGAGCCTAAGTTGCCCCCTCCCCCCACCTCCATGTATATAGGAGAGGGCACATAACTAAGCTTGATCAATCATAGTTCTCCATGCCTATTTTGTAGATATTGGTAAAAGCAAGAGGTGGATTCTGGATGTAATCAGAGTCCCTCTACGAAATGAGATTTATGGAAGTTTTGGTTTTTCTGTAAAGATTGTTTGGCCCAGAACTTCAAGAGGCCATCTTTCTCATGGCATTTGTGAGCCTGCCTGAGTATGAAGCCAACAGAAAAGACAGCAGACCACAAAACGAGAAAGAATGAGCAAGAATGAGAGGAAGGTAGGAAGAAGCAGATTGAAAAAGAGATTAAGAGATTTTGAAATGGAGGATAGAAGAACAAGCAAGCATCTGGAAGAAATAATTTAAGTAACTGGATCCAGCTATGCCTGAAGCCAGATGCACTTCAGAACTTTTCAGTTTATGAGAGCCAGTAAGTACTTTTTATTTTTTTCTGTTTAAACCAGTTCAAGTTGAATTTCTCATATTTTCAACTGTAAAGATCCTGTTTATAATAAGCTTTTTATATAAATTATCCCTCTTGATTTTCTTAAACACCCTGTGTGATAGATATTATTATGATCACCATTTTATGAATGTGAAAATTGAGGCTCAGGGACGTTTAATGATTGGCCTAGGTTATAGAGCTTTATGAAAACAGCCTGTGTTGTTCTTTATAAGACCCTTTCTTTTTATCTGTGAAACCCTTGCCATTCAAAAACTTAGGCTGAAAGGCCTGGACACCAGCTTTTCCTTTTGTGGCAAGGTAAGGGGCTAGCTGGCTTCTGCTGCCAACTGTCCTTCCTAATTTGGTGTGTTCACGCATCATTAGCTGCTAAGATAATGCTAAGTAGATAACTACACTTGGCCACCTGAAGTGGATTATTTGAATCACTGTGACTGGGCATGGTAAGCTCACTCAACAGTCAGAGGTAGGCTTGTGTCCAGCTTTGTGTGGGTGCACACTGTGCTGCGGCCTCCTCTAACACCACAGCAAGCTTCGGTGGGAAGCACAACCATGAGCCATTCTCCTTTGAGGTCAGCATGTGGTGCAGCCGGAAGCCTGTGGTCAGCATGTGGCAACTCAAATAATATGTTTCACCAGTGTGAGAAAGCCACAATATAGCATGGAGGAAATAGTTCACCAGAACTTTCTACCTCACGTCTGCTGGGCGAGATGGCCACTGCAGCTGAGATTTGAGCAATGCCTGAGTTCACCGATACGCACTCCCTGGAGAATCGTGTTAAAAGACAGGTGGGCTGTGACAAAGGAGAACTATAAACACAAGCTTGAAACGCCTGACTCTCCCTGTCTGGTTTATTTCCCCCAGCTTTGGGGCTGGATAAGGACACACAGACACATCCTTTTACTTCTAAGGCTTCTATCTGTTCCCTCAGAGGACATGCCAAGTTCTGCACCTCCCTAATGAAGACACCCAACCATGTGGGGTGTGACTGGATTGTTTTTTGGACCAGTTTCTTGGATAACTTGATGTGTCCACCTCAGTTTTTCTTCCATGTTCCTGTGAGCCATATGGTTCAGCACCACAGGAAGAAAAGTCTGGGAGTTACCATTCCCAAACTTGTGAGCACATTTCACCTCTGATGTCTTTTTCCTGAGTGTATTTCAGCCTCAGTCTTCTGATTCTTTCCCATCTGGTTTCTATCTGACCTAAGCAGCTGTTTTTTCCATTTAAAATAACACACTTACCTCTTTCTTCTTTACACGCCATGTTTTCAGTTTTGAAATGCTTTTCATATGAATTGAAACAGATTGTTTTTCTTCTTCTTCAAGAAAAGAGGTACCTGCATTTCGATTTGGGTATGTGCAAATTCTTTAAGCAGACCAACAGAACAATTGCAAGAGTGTCTTTGCTCCCCTGGCTAGGATTCATTCCACATATCCACAATCACTGTGTTCTGTGCACAAAAAGACGTTATGCCTTGACTAATATTAGCAAAGCAGAGTATATATAACATGGTCAGTTGTGTATCATAAATATTTATAAAGAACCTAGGAACCTCTCTCATAACGCAAAGAGATGTGCCTAATAAGAGTTGAGTAGTACGTGTTGGACGTTTTTAGAAAATGAAGAGTAGATGAACTTTAATCCAAATGTCAAAAATGCAGCCCCCCCACTCTGCCTCGATTTTAAAGATAGCTACAAAGTCCTGGAATTTTTTCTGCTGACTGAAGAGTGAGGTTGAACACTGCCATTAGTAATGGAAGAATTTATTGAAGAATTCTTTCTCATTTTAACTAATGTATATACTATCTGGCCACACTATAGGGAACGGAATACAGGGGAAATTTTTAAAAGATTGAATTCAATGTTTAAGACAGTGACTGATTAAATGCAGGTGTAGTGTTCTGGAATCAGAAGGAGAATGAAATCCTAACTCCACTATTTGTCGGCTTTGTGATCTGTGCTTCTCTAGATTCCCTTCTTTCTCAAGGTCTTTGCACATTCTGTTCCCTCCATGTGCAACACCATTCCCCTGTTTTGCATGGTAGTTCTCTGCTTTGATGTCAGTCTCCTCAGAGAAGCCTTCCATGACCACGCACACAGGCATGGCCACATGCCTTATTTGTTTCCTTTATTGCATGGAGCACCCACTCTCGTTATGTCTGTTTCCCCTTGTTTTCTATCTGTTTCACCCTCTGTAAATCTTCATAATAGCTGTGGCCCTCCCCTCCCTTATTTATTTATTTATTTACTTAGAATTAATAGATTTTATTTTCTTGAGCAGCTTTAGGTTTACAGAAAAACTGAGTAAAAAGTACAGAGTTCCCATATGCCATATACCTCATCACGTCCCACCCCAAACCCCCTATTATTAACATCTTGCATTAATGTGATACATTTTTTACGGTTGATGAGTTAGTGTTGATTCATTATTAACTAAAGCTCATAGTTACACGAGTGTTCATTCTTGATGTTGTGCATTCTATGGGTATATCAAATGCTTAATGACCTGTATCCACCATTACGGTATCATACAGAATAGCTTATCTGCCCAAAAAGTCTCCCGTGCTTCACCTATTCATCCATCCCTCTCTTGATCACTGGGCAACCACTGGTATTTTTACTCTCTCCATAGGTTCCCCTTTTTCAGAATGTCATATAGGTGGAGTCATGCAATATGTAGCTCTTTCAGATGGGCTTCTTCAGCTTAGCAATTCTTTCCCCCATCTGATTTTTAACCACTGTATTCCAGAGTTCCTGACATAGGAAGCGCTGAGTAAATATTTATGGAATGAGCAAATGAGTGATCCTTAAGTCATCTTAATTTGTAAAGTGGGTCTACTTTATAGAGTTGTGGAGATTCACAAAGGTCACACATGGGAAGGGCTTGCCAAGAGCATAGCCCCCGGTAAGCTCTCAAAGTGATGGTTGCTATTTTTTATATTCTTGGGGCATACTTTAGGTCTTGGTGATGCTGGTGTGAGGATGGGGAGCACTTAGGAGCTGCTAGTGTGTTTATGAAACCCAGGCTCTGCCAGGTAAAACTACAATTTCTCCACCAACCTCTCTATCTTAGAACAGCCATCCCCTAAAATTATGGAGCCCATGAGAGGTCTTGGTGAGCTGCTGTTACGATGTCTCTGGTCATTATTTTCAGTGCAAAAGATTTCCATTATTTGCAATTATCCTTAGAGATGCTTCTTTCAGAATGATTCTGGGTCTCTATATTTGAAATGTTCTTATTTCTTTTCTCCTACATGCTGTTCGGCAATTCCAGCTTTTTAAAAAGTAAATCTTCACACAGTGTTTCCAGTTCCACTTCCCTTTGCTGTGGAGTGGAAATTCTGATGGCTTTTCCAGTGGGGACCGATGAGACTGCCCTGGTTGTAAAAGTGTGGTCTGCACATGTGAAGTCTCTATATTCTTAACCTCATTAGTCTCTGAAAACTCCAGGTTGCTGAAACTTCTGAAATGTGAAATGTGAAAAGCATTTCACAAGAGCACCTATTCCTAGATTATTTAAAATGCTTTTGAGAAATGGAATATTTCTGTGGCCCTTTTAGGTCAAGATGGAAATTATGTCTTCAATTGCTATGTTTTGTCTATCTAATGCCATACATCTGGATACTTGGGAATGGCAAGGTGACTTTTACATGAGTGCTCTGGCATCTTCTGGAGTGTTAGAATCGTTGCTTTATAAAAATAAAGTATAACTTTTTAGACTTTTGAAATAGCTTGTGTCAGAATTGGTTACAAAAAAAAGCCTTTGTCATTTTAATTGGAGGGAAAAAATTCATCTTTTTGTTCTGGAAAGAAGAAAACGCTATGTCAAAATTAACAGGATAAAAAATTTTAAAACAAGTGTCCTTCGTGGGACAATCTTATAATCTTCACGGTCTGCTAGTTCTAATGATTTAAAACCCCAGTTGTAGTTTTGCAACTTTAGACATAAACAAGATTTCTTCTTGGGACTCGGACTGCTTAAAGGTCAGATGAAACCCAAAGGTGAGACCAGCTGCCTGTGGGTGAGAGCAGGGGTTATCAAAAACTGTTGCATGGAGGGATCATTTGGGCACTGGGCGGTTATTAGAAATTTTCCCACTCCACCAAGATCTGACTTAATTGCCTGGAGTATGAGATGAGGTAAAAAAGTCTTCATGCACATGAGACCTAGAAATTTACTGGATTTGTGTTGTTTAAATTAATACAGAATGTTGTCCTAAGAATTTTGCATGTATTCACTTATTTAATCCTTACAACAACCCTAGGAGATGACAAAGGAATTATACATCTCCTCTAAGATCACACAGACCCAGCTGGCTGGAGCAGAGATGTGGTTCAAACTCTGGTCAGCCTGGTGCCAGAGTCCAAACTTTTAGCTACTATGTTACATGGCCTATCATGTGTTATCATTGCTTCCTTACTTTGAATCTGAATGATAGATATTTTTCACTGTTTGCCAAAACAAAAATTTGTATCTATCTGTGCAACTAGTTTAGTCATGTTGAATAGAGCAATCAGTTGACTTCGTTGAGATGACCATGCATGTAGACCTAGGACCACTTAAAAAGAAATTGATATGCCCATTAGAATGGCTAATAATAAGTACTGGTAAGGACGTGGAGACACTAGAACCCTGGCGCATTGCTGGTGAAAAAAGACAGTTTGGGAGTTCCTCAAAAAGCTAAACAGAATTGTCGGATGATCCCAGCAATTTCACTCCTAGGTATACCTCCAAAAGAATTGAAAGCAAGGACTCGAATACGTTTTTGCACACCAACATTCACAGCAGTGTTATTCACAATAGCTTAAAGGCAGAAACGACCCAAATGTCTACCAATGGGTGAATAGATAAACCAAATGTGGTATATCTAGACAATGGAATAGTATTCAGCCATAGAAAGAAAAAGGAGATTCTGACACATGCTACAATATGAATAAACTTTGAAAACATTTGCTAAGATAAATAAGGTAGGCTCAAAAGAATAAATATTATATGATTCCACTTACATGAGGTAATTGGAATAGGCAAATTTATACAGAAAAAAGAAATGAGGTTATCAGAAGCTTGGGCAGAGGAAGAGGGTAATGGGAAATTATTATTTAATAAGTACAGAATTTCCGCATGGAATGATGAAAATTTCTGAAAATATAAATAGTGGTGATGGCTGCACACATTGTGAAATTTAGCCATTGTATGTTAAAATGTACACTTAAAATGGCTAAATTTTATGTTATGTATACTTTACCACAATAAAAAAAAAAGAAAGAAAGGAAGGAAAAAGGAAGACCACCTGCCAAATGAGAAGAAATAGTGAGGCAAAGGGACTTTGGATTTGATTCAGATTCTTATCTCAGCTCTTGGCATCTTATCTAGATAATCATCCTCATTGTTATCTATTTCAATGTGTGCATAGACACAGCTGGGATAACTTTAGAGAGACATCACTGAAATCCATCAAATATTTATATTCCCATATAGAATAAAAGCGCTATTAATGTTTAAAAAAACATAAAAATGATTTTTAAACATTAAATTTCTAACAAGTCCTAAATAATATAATGCACTACGATGAAGAAAGTCTCTCTGATTCTTGTAGGGGGTGGTTACCACAGTGTTATTATGACTATGGTGTGTGTTGTAATGGCTCATTCATAAACACAAGGACCCAAGTAATTGGCTTATCCCAGGCACGTGATATTAAAAACAGAATATGCAATCTTGACCTCCAAAATGATGAATCCTTGCCAACTTAACTGAAAGAACAACTTGGAGATTGTATCCAGCTAAGGGCTATGGTTTGAGCAAAGACAAACGTTATACAAAGGTGAGTTTGCTGTTCAGCCCTACAGGGGATGGGTAAAGTTCACAAGCATTCAGTTCAACATGTGTGACCAGATATGGACACTGAAGAATTAACATGGACCAGGCAATGGAATTTACTGTGCGTGAGGACCAAATTCATCATAAGCTACAATGTTCAGAAGATAGACTTCGTGATTCAGGAATGAAGGAATGACCTTTGATAAAGAGAATGATAACACTTGAGAAAGAACCAAATTATATTCTGGCAGTACTACTATGAGGGATAATAAAGCTAATGGTGAATTCTAGTAAGTACTTGCTACTGTATGGTAGATAAATAAATCATAGTGTTTCTACCTTATACATAGGGCACTTGTAGAGTTTTTTTCAATAATTCAATTGAAGGAGCAATGTGCTAATCTTTGTCAGTTTATGACTTCTTAATGCTAGAGTCAACGTCTAGACAGCCAGTATCTGCCAATCAACACCATGGATTAAAAAAAAAAATGATGAGAACAGGTAATCAGCATAATTTAGGAAACCTTTCTCCCCCCAAAACAAACAAACAAATGAACGAACAAACAGACAGACAGACAACCTTGTATATAAGTGTGCGTTACTTTATTTGGTTAATTAAATGGACAAATCAAAAGCTGGCTTTACTTTTGCTCTCTAGTCATGCCTGTGGTCTCTCTGTTCAGGATATTGGAACTATGAAATAATATTCATTTCTCAAATCTCTCAAACTTGTCATGTATCTCTAACCACCACCCAAATACAAGCCACCCTCAACTTTCACCTGGGCTACTGCAGTAGCCTCCTAGCTGGTCTCCCCAGATCTAACCTTGCCCCTCTCAAGTTTCCAGTCCCCAAACAGAGCGATCTCTTTAAAATGGAGATCTCATCATTTCACTTCCCTGCTTAGAACCATCAAATAGCATCTCATTCATTGTTCTTAAGAAGTTTTAAATATTTATTAGGCCCTGCTGGACTTAGTTCTTTAGGAGCATTTGGTTGCCTGGTCCTGCCCTTGACTTGTACCTCACTCCCCACTCCTCCATCCTGATTGCAACAGTCGCACCAGGCTTCTTCCAGTTTTCTGAACTCACCTAACACTTTCCAGTCTCAGAGCCTTTGCCAATGCTACTCCCTCTTCCTGGAATATCTTTGCCATTAGTTTTGACTTGGCTTACTCTTGCTTAACATTTCTACTTTACACACATGTTCTCAGAGCGACCTTTCTGGGACACGCTATCTCAATCAGATCCTCTGTGTGCTCTCTGCCCTTCTCTCAGATTTCTTTCCTCTAAAGCACTTATTGTAGTTTGTAACTATAGATTTATCTGAGTGATAATACACTGAAGGTTAGCAGTCCATTGCACTATAAGCATTAAAAAGGGCAATGTGTATCTTATTTATTAATGTAGGTTCAGACTGTAGTAGGTATGCAACCTGGTACATAGTAGTTCCTCAATAAATACTTCTTGAATGAGAAATATTTAATCATAACATGTTCACTGAAATAAGAAAGAAAATGTAGGTGGAGACCTCTTATAAACAAACCACATGCATTTTTTAGGACTCTGAGTTAGTTTTATTAGTGTTCAAATGCCTTGTTAAATTCTAAAATCATGACAATGAGGGGAAATATGATTAATCATTTAACCTTCATTTGTATTTAATATGACTTTCCGAAAAAGATGGGGAGCTATGCCAGCATTGTAAATGGATTTATAAAATTTGCACAGTCAAAATGCAACAAAGCGATTCCATCACTTCCCCCTCTTTCCTACTTTTGTTATTCTTTAACTTATGGTGACTAAGAATCAGTCCAAGACTTGGCAATACGAGGTGTGAAAATGAACTGAGGACACGAGCAACGGTTGAGATGGAATCCTGCAGAACTCCCACTGGGCGTGCAGTCTCAGGAAAGCCAACTCGAGAAGTGCAGCAAAGAGAGACAGAGGTAATAAATGTCTTTCTAACCACTGCTTAATGTTTTTAGATCCACTTTGAGCAAGGCAGCCAGGACTATTTTTAAAAATGATCCATTTTATTCTTAAAGATCTCTAAGAGAAAGAAATGCTGCAATCTCCATAGGGATGAGGTAAAGATTAAATCAGATAATCCAAGGAAAGGATTTAGCAAAGTAGTCATCACACAGCAAGTGCTCAATCACACTGTCTGCGAAGATTTTTAGTATTCAACGATGCTGAGAGAACCACTTTCAAATACTTAGTCTTGGAACCTATACTGATTATCTTAGAACTCTTGTGGCCAAAAAGTTTTTGATAAATCGAACCTGAATTCCCCTTCTTGTTATTCAACAGTCTTTTGTACCTTTTAATATTTCCTCTACTTTTCTTAAAACATGAAATTAAAAAGTAATACATAACAATTTCATGATAACTATATCTAAAAGAGTTAGAGTGAATTGTCAGATCTTAGCAATTAGCCAAATAGCTAAGCCTAGATTTTTCCCGCCTTTCTCTCCTAGCCCTCCTTGTTTGGGTAATTGCATCAATTCTACACTTCATTTTGCATGTATCCCGGGTCTCAGCTGTGCAAAAGGGATGTCCTTTAATGGTTCCCTTTGAACAACTTTCCATCTAGGGAGGAAGAGGGCCCCTCTTGTTCAAATACAAAGGAACCATCCATCCACTAAGACCTTTCTTCTCTGTTAAGTATCTCTTGAATTTCAAAGGATGACTTGGAATTTCTCAGTCTCGATCTTAAACGGCAGCTCCAGAACTGCAGTTTATTTTCTTTGTCCCTTTAAGACCAGAAAACACTACAGGCAATGAAATAACTTCTTATTTTTCTTGGGTTCAAAACCAGGCCAAATTCTAACCAGCTATGCTTACCATTTCATAGTAACCAAGCAGTTTTTGATAATCAGCTCGAGAATACACTTTCCTTGCAAATAAGGATATGGCTACTAGCAGCAACAGCTGTATTTTGCTAGTCAATCCTCATGTTAAAGATTTACAGTTTTAAATTCTGTCACTTGGTTTGCCAACTGTTCCTCTTCCTGGAGCTGCCCAGTTGTTTCTGAGGGGCCTTGAAGTGGTTTCTTAACTATTTAAACTCCCGCTGAATGACAATGGGTCCTTAGAGTCAGACTGAAGAATGGAATTCCCTGTTTATATCCACAAGACTTCTCTCGCTCTCCTTCTTTTAAACATATGCAGAGTCACCGGAGAAACTGGAACCAGATTAAAAGAAATGCTGGCTTTTGAGGCGAGTTTGAAAAATGCAAAGCTGGGAGCCGGCTTCGTGCTAGTTCTCTCCCTCAGCCCCTTTCCACGTTATGTGATTCATTTGCTCTAATCCATCACCAATTCATCATGCTCTTCCGTCAGAACCTTCAAAGCAAGCCCCACAGCTGCTTTTGCCATTTATCAGTGGGAAATAAAAGATAAAGGGGGGAAAGTAAGGAAAACACATCACCACGTTCCAGGGCCTGGGATAATGGGTGTGAAAAAAGGGTGGAGGGTAAGCTTATCTAATGAAACCCAGAGCCTTCCTAGGATGTGGTTCTTGAAGGAAGCATTGTAACTGAGAGCAAGACCAGCAGCCAGTCTGCAATAAAGTTGCAGGGATAAAGCCTGACAAAACCAAAAGGTTTAGTGGGAAACTACAGGAATGTGTACAAAATGATATCTACTCTAGAGGCATTTAATACTTACAAATATTTGTAGAAATTTGTTCTCTGTGACCAATCTCTCAGATTTCGGCTGTGCAGGATAGGCTTTGGGGGTGGGAAGCACACATTTGACCTTATTGCCCTTCCTCGCAGACTGGGAAATGACTAATCTGGTAATTCACAGTTCCCATGTTTATAAAATGCCTTGCAAGTCACCTGCTATTTAAACACATATAGTTATGTTTTAGTCTTGAATTAGTGATACACTAAGATTTGAGAATCAAAAAGCAAGGGCTTTGAATCAGTGATTTCACTTCAAGGAGCTCAGCTTATATATTTATAATCCATGTGAAGTGCTACATGGAAAGGTGGATCTCTTTGTGAGCAGAAGCTAGAATCAGCCTAACTGTTCATCAATGATGGTGTAATATGTAGTTATTAAGGAGAATGAGGATGGTAAACAAACTGTGAGGATATAATGGAATATATTCCATTTAAAGGAACAAACTACTGATATGTGCACTGACATGGGCGAATCTCAAAAACAAAAAAGTACATACTGTATGATTCCATTTATGAGAAATTCAAGAATGGGCAAAGCTATTTTATGGTAGAAAAAGATCAGTAGTTATCTCTGAGGATAGAAGAGTAGGAATTGACTCTTAAAGGGCACCAGGGAGGTTTCTGGGGGTAATGTTAACAATGTATCTTGATAAGAGTTTTGGTTATATAAATGTATTCATTTGTCAAAATGCAGTGAATGTACATCTATGATTTGTACATTTGTTGAAACTCAGAATGCATACTTAAGATGTGTGTGTTTTGTTATATGTTTATTTTACATAAAAAGAAAAAACTGTAAACAGATATTGAACTCTGGCTAATGGCACAAATGCTGAAGTATTTAGGTGAAATGTACTGATGTCTTCAATTTACCTCGAAATGCATCAAAAGATAATATGGTTTGGTGGATGGAGAGAAGGACGGCAGATGGGGTAGATATTTGATAAAACCAGCACAATATAATGTTAAAGGTAAAAACTAGCTGGCAAGTGTTCACAGGTATTCACAGTGAAACTACTTAAACTTTGCTTTATTTCAAAATGCTCATAAAGTGTCAGGAAAAAAAAGAATGAGGAAGATTTTTATGTTCTGATACAGACTTATCTCCAGTTTTATTGTTAAGTGAAAAAAGGAACAGTTATCATGGTATGCTACCAATTGTAGAAAAAAGAATGAATGCATATGAGTATTTGTTATGATATGTATATAGCATCTCTGGAGGGAGACCTAGAAATGGGTTACAATAGAGGTAATTGTCCTAGAAACAATTACCTTAGAGAAGGAGAGGCAGGTATGAGGGTGTATTTTTAAACTGTAAGGTAAATCATTTTATACCTTTGGATTTGTTTACGTGAATGCATTACAAAGAAAAAAACCCCAATAACAAACCTATATGTCTGAGCTATCTCAAATATTTACAACTGATTTCCTCTGCATAGCTGACTAGGAATTTATTTTCTTAACATCCATTCATTCACCCAATGTTCACTAATCTTTGTGTGCCAGACACTGTGCCAGACCCTGGGGTTAGGATAAGGACCAAAGCCGGAGGTGTTCCTTGCCCTCCAGAGCTTACTGACTGGGGCTGGGTTCCTGTCCCATAGTTTCAGTCCCAGATTCCTGTCCCATGGTGTGGGATGGATTGTGGAGGGCACTCTGGGCAGGAAGAAGAGCTTGTGCAAAGGTTCTGCAGTGGGAGGGAGCATGAGGCTTCGAGTCCTCGAAAGAAGGCCAGGAAGGAAGGCCACGGAGAGCACAGAGGGCTGACCTGAGGTAGACGAGGAGATACCAGCGGGAACCAAACATTCAGGACATTGATCTTTATCCTGTTATTTAACATCATAACTTACTTTCTGAACATCCTTTGTTTGTCCAGATACGTTTCTCTCTCTCTCTCTCTCTCTCTCTCTCTCTCTCTCTCTCTCTCTCTGTTTTTGCCAACATTTTTCACATGTTCTAAGAGGACATTGGAGCAGAACTTGTTATAACTTCCCAGGAGAAATGAATTATCTCACACAATCTCCCTGCATATTAGACATTCACATTAATGCGTGGTGTCCTTTCCACCTCAGCACATACTGGCCTGACTTCCCCAGGCCAGGGCCTGCATTTCTTTGCCTGAGGGCTTTCTCTGGTTGCCAGAGTCCTCTTTGCCCAGTGAGAGAGGCAGATGGTTATTCTAGAGAGTTAATATCCCAAAGAGTTGCCCTCAACCAATGACTGGTGAGAGTTGGAATATTCATATTCTGGGTTATCCAGTTTGGCTTTCAGAACCTTTCTCCTTTTCCCCAATGGGAGCTTGGGAGAGTTGGCTTCGATGAGTTCAGCTAAGACTTGGTTAAGATCTTAGGTCTTTTTACTTCCAAGTCCAAGTCTCATCAGAGGAGTGTATATCGATTGTCATATTTTCTTTCCAAAAACAAAGCTAAGATTTCTTTGATCTTTAATCTCAATATATACAATCAAAGAAGATACACTCATTTAAAAATTGTATTGGCTTCCATTTTCTATTAAGATGTTCAACTAACTGATACTTCTGGCAAATGGTTGCTTCATACACTTTTAAGGATCTCCAAAATGCAGCAATACCAATACTCTTGAAATTACCGAAAGCCAAATAAACAGATGCCAAGTAATCTGGAACAAAAATATTACTTTATTTGACTAATTATTTCTGAAGGACCTATATCTTTAAACCTTTAAACTAATATACATACTCAGTATAACTAATTCTCCACATCCTGTCCTTAACATTCCTCACTTGTTATTTTTGAAAACTTAGTGGAATATTTTACAGAGATCAGCTGTGAAGAAATCTCAGCAAGGTGAAAATTTCTAGTCTGAATGCTGCCTTTCTGTGAAGCTGTCATTTCCCTTCCTTAGGAAGAATAAGGCTGTTTTAGGGCGCGTCTCTGTGAATGACTCAAACCCAAACCCTTTTAGTTTGGGAAGTCCGAGTACCAAGATAATTTTCACGCTGGGATTACTCGTCCAGATGGTTTGAGTGCAATTTTCTTGGCATGTTTGTAAGAACAGGAATTTTCAGGGAAACCGGAGAGCATAGTAGGGAGAATAGGTGGGGCAGTACAAGCTGTGGCAGAGAAGTCAGAAAAAAATTTTGGATTCTACAAAATGGTAGTAGTGGCCAGATGAATTGGAATTGGTCCTAGTTACATTTGGCGATGGTATCCTGCTTCTTTCTCCAAGAGCAGACTTTCCCCTCTTCACAGTGGGAATTACCTGGCTCCCCTAACAGAGAACAAAGAGGAAAGAACCAGAGGGAAGTTCCCAGTGCTGATGGAGATAACAGGGATACAGCCTGAGGCATCAGCACCAGAAAACCTTTGGTGAACTCCTGTATGTCTGCATGGTGGGAACTCCTGAGCTTGGTGGGAAAGGAGGCCTGTCAAGGGGCATGTTAAAGAGTCATGTTAGACTTGGAAAGAGCTTGGCAGGCAACGTTCTTTGATAACCTCAGCAGCCAGTGTTTAAAAACAGGAATACAGTGTGGTAGGCAGAACTCTGAGATGGCCCCAGAGATTCCCCTGGTATATACAATAGTCCTCTCTTCATCTGCAGGATATACATTCCAACCCCCAGTGGATGCCTGAAACCACAGATAGCACCGAACTCTATATATACTAGGCTTTTCCCTATATGTACAGATCTATAATAAACTTTAATTTATAAATTAGGTACGGTAAGAGATGAACAACAATAATGAATAATAAAATAAAATAATTATAATAATATACTATAATACAAGTTATGTGAATGTGGTATCTCTCTCTTTCTCTCGATCTCACTGATAATTGATCTGATACCAGAGATGGTTACTAAGTGACTAATGGGTGGGTAGCCATGTACATTGTGGATATGCTGGACAAAAGGATGTCTCATGTCCTGGTTGGCACAAAGTGGGGCAGCATGAGATTTCATCACGCTACTCAGAATGGCATAAAATTTAAAACTTTTGAACTGTTTATCTGTAATTTTTTATTTAATATTTTTGGACTGAAACTGTAGATAAGGGGGGGGACTAATATATACATTTTCTTCCAGTTAGTCAATCAATCACTATTGTAGGCACAGCTGTGAAAGAATTTTACATGTGTAATTAAGGTACCAAATCCATTGACCTTAAGATAGGGTGTTGATTCAAGTGGACCTGACCGAGTCGAATGAGTCCTTTAAAAATAGAGAGTGGCAGAGATGAAAGTCAGAGATATGTGTTTCTGCTGACCTGGAAGAAAGCAAATGCCAATATTTCTGAAGTGTCTATGAAACCCATATGGCAAGGAACTGTGGACAACCTGGAGGAACTGAGAGTGATTCCTAGCTGACAGCTAACAGAAAAATTGGGACCTCAGTGCTACAACTGCAAGGAAATGAATTCTGCCAGCAACCAGTGTGCTCTGAAGAGGACCCAAGCCCGCAAATGTGAACTACACTCTGGTTTCAACCCAGTGAGACCCAGTGAGCACGCTGTGCCCAGACGTTGTACATACAGAAACTGTGAGGTAATAAATTTGTGTTGTTTTAGGCTGCTAAATTTGTGGTAGTTACTCGGCAATAGAACAGCAATACATAAGACACCAGTGACATTCACAGCCAGACGGCGGTACAGCTGGTGATTGAGAGAATATGCTCTTCGAACTTCTCTGATTAAAATTCTGGTTCCACCAGTTACTAGTTGTGTGATTTTGAACAGATTACACCTAAAGCTCAGTTTCGAACAGATTGCTCTAAATATAAGTTTCCTCATGTGTATAATGAGATTAAAGTAATGGATAAAATTTAAAAAATGTTATGAAACTTAAAAGAAATAATATGTGTCAGGTTGTCAATGTGATGCATGGCACTTAATGAGTACCCAAAAAATAAAGGTCATTATCAACAGCTATGACTTACAATACACATAGCACTTGCTGGGCACTGTGCAAGGGGCTTTACAGAATTCATCTTCATAGAAATCCTGTGAATTTGGAATTATGTCTATTTTACATTTGGGAAACCGAGACTTAGAGAGGTTCAATAACTCACTGAAGGTTATGCAACTAGTAAGAGGAAGAGTCAGAATTAAAATACAGAGCTCTTTGACCCTAAATCCTATCTGCTGAAACCTCTTAATATTTTAAGCCCTATTCATGGTGAAAAGATCATAACTCTTCAGATTTTTCTTTAGAAGAGGACCAGGATGAGAGGTTGGGATTCAGCCTGCCACGTCTCTCAAAATGAAACCAAAATGATCCCCAGTGCTCTAGCCATGGTCTCTGATTCATGAATGCTCTCCCTGGGGTTCCCCTGCCCCCATGTTTGAATATCTCCTGCTAATCCTTAAAGTCTTGGCTCTAATGTCACTTCTTCAAGAAGGCCTTCCCTGACGTCACAGACCAGACGAGTACTTTCTCAGAAAGTTCTTTGTAATAGTTGTCACATTTCATCATTATGTAGTAGACCAGTGGTTTTCATCTGGGGGCAATTTTATCTCCTTGGGGACATATTTCTATATCTAAAGATATCTTTGCCACAACTGGAATTGTGTGCTAATACCGTGAATAGATCAGGGATGCTGCTAAATATCCTACAATGCACAGGATAGCTCCCACGATAAAAATTCTCTGGCACCAAGTGTCAATTGTGCAAAGGTTGAGAAACCCTGTCCTGTATCTACATATATTTTTAAAATAAAAATGAGATCACATTGAACATATACTTTTTGTCACTTGCTTTTGCAAGTTAAAAGTAATTTCTCAACATATGTTTATTCTTTTATCTACTAGTTTCCTTCTGGTGTGCTGGTACACACAGGAGAGGCAAAATAATTGCGTGCCATCACATCACTTCCTACAGCAGCATTTTTATATGACTGCATGTCATTAATATCTAATGTGTGTGCCAAAATTCATTCAACCACTACTCTATTGTTGAACATTTAGATTGCTCCTTATTCCCCGCCCCCTTTTTTTGGCAGCGTAAACACCAACACCATGAATATCTTTGTGGCTTAACCTTTACTTATGTCTGTATGTCCGTAATGACTTCAGAATCAATTTGACCCTCACTGCTTTGAAATAATGTTGTGTCACTGAATTTAACCGAAGTCACAGGCCAACAGCAAACCCACAAACATTTCAGTGAAAAATGCAAGTGTTTGCTCTCTCCTAATAACGTTGATGGGAGAGCCAAAGTTGTAAGAGAAGCAAGGCAGGACAGCCAATTCTCACTGGAGACGTGGTTTTCGCATTTCTAAACCTGCTGGGGCAGGCCAGCCTTTGGCAGAGGGTAACTTTATAATCTTTTTTGCCAGAGGCTTCCAAAAATTTTCAACTTCCTTCTGAGTTCCCAGTGAAGATTCTTGACATTCACAGAAAGTTAAAGAAGAAAAAGACGTGCTCACAGACAAATTAAAGCAGCAAATGCCAACTGGCAGGAAGTCATCCTTTCTGTGTATGAAAGGTGGGGAGCCCAGTCAAAGCCCTAAGTAAACAGCTTACAGAGACAAAAGACAAGGTGTTTTCACTGAGTGCTGGAAATTCAGGAACAACTTGTGTCAGATTTTGCAACCTGCACTTGAGTTTGGATATCATAACATAATGATCTTTCTCCTGGAATGGTCTCAGAACCAATTACCAGGTTCTCTGGTCTGAAAGCCAAACATGGCCATGGAATCAGTCCACACCAGGTTAGATTTGGGAAACCAGTGGGGAGAGAAACAGAGTTGAAATGAAGGTGGCGGAGACACTAAGGTATATTGGTAAAGATACCCAAATCATTCCCAGTCTCAACTCTGATAATTGCTTGACTCCATGTCAACAATTTGAACTTGAAACATTCTCGAGGTGAGTGCACAAGACATGGGAGAGAGCATGTGTTCTGGTCAAACAAGGAACACACCTTATAAATGTAGGAGGTGACTTCCGGCATCATGTTCTCAGGGCTTAAGGAGCAGAGATGCAGGAAGAAGCCACCTGACCCAAAAGCATTTAAAGTTGTGTGGTTTTCCTGGGCATAAAGCGCAAGAAAGGGTCCAGGGAAAGGAAGAATGCTTCGTTCATAAAATGTAAAGCTAACCAAACAGTGCAGGTTAGAAAGGAATTGTAGTGTTTTAATATTGTGCAAAAGACTAGATGATAAATCCATTTAGAACTGACAGAAACAGCTGTGTGAATAATCCAAAAAGTGTTGCTCCAAGTCCTAAAATGAGTAATGTGATGTCCTGCCCTGGCATATTTCTCTTTCTAAACACGTTTCCTATAATTGATGGTTAAAACGAATGAACATTCCCTGAGTGGCTGGAGAAAGGTGACCTGTTTGTTGAGCAGCAGGTAGAAAACCTTTCCGAGGTCAAAACTTTTCCTGCAGTTAACTTATCCAGGCATCAGTGAGAATTGACTGGATGTGCTCCTGTGCAGCACTTTTTCAGAGTTAAAAAACCCTAGATCCATTATTGATATTTTTGGCATGGTTATTCCATGTCTTGCACCCTACTAACCACTCAGGTGCATTCTCCAACCTAGAGTACATTCACTGTCTCTTGTCACCTGGTTTTATTTTTTTATGTTATTACTACTAGCTGAAATTATCTTACATAATTTATATGTGTATATTTATTTTCTTTTTACTTAAACCAGACATAAACCAAGAGGTTCAGGAGATCTCTGTTCTGTTCACTATAGTATTTGGCACGTAGTAGGTTCTTAGTAAACATTTGCTGAATAAATTGACACATTTCTATCTGATACAGTTTCGAGGAAGGAAATCAGGGCTCTCTGAAGACCCAACACCAGCAGAGCTTTTCAAATGCTCTTCCATCCTTGCCTTTTCTTTCCTTCTTTTTCTTTTTCTTTCTTTCTTTCTTTCTTTCTTTCTTTCTTTCTTTCTTTCTTTCTTTCTTTCTTTCTTTCTTTCTTTCTTTCTTTCTTTTCTTTCTTTTTCTTTCTTCCTTTCTTCCTTTCTTCCTTTCTTCCTTTCTTTCTTTTGTTTCTTTTATAAAATTAAGGTATAAATTACAGACAGCAAAACACATCTTTCTTAAGGTATAGTTCTGCAAGTTTTGACAAATGCCTATAGTCATGTAACCAATTGACATAATCAATGTATGGAATAGTTCCATCAACCCCTAGATTCCTCTTGCTACGTAGTAGTTAACCCCTCCCCGTTCCCTTACCCTGGCAACCATTGATCTGATTTCTGCCCCTATGATGGCAATTCTTTTGAATCTGGCTTCTTTCATTTAGCATAATGCACAGGAGAGCCATTGTGTTGTACCATTAATTTGTCCCTTGCAGTTGCTGAGTAGTATTCCATTGTGTGGATGCACCACAGTTTGTTTATCTACCCCGTACTTGGGGGAAACGTCTTCATCTCTTTTTATTTGGAAAAAAATGCTCTCATAATGGCTAAAAACTTTGGGGTTAGGTGGACATGGGATTGAATTCTAGGCCTAATACTTCTTAGTTGTGTGACTTTTGGGCAAGTCAGTGAAATGCTATGATTCTTTCGTCAGTGATAGAAGTGGAGATAATTTGTATAAAATATTTAGCACAAGGGCTGGCAAATAAATGGTAGCATCAATCTCTTTTGGGGAAAGTGGGAAGAGATCTGGCTTAAATTTCCCTTCCACTGATCACCTCAGTAATGTTTAGTCATTCACTCATTATGTAACTTGTCTTAATCTCAGTTTCTTTAACTGAAAAATAGGGGCAATAATATTGACTTTATAGAGTCGTTTTACAGACAGATTGGACTGATATATGTAGTTATCCTAGCATGGTAGTGCCTGGCCCAGAGGAGGTGCTCAAGAGACGGCAGGATATGAATGCCGAGATCACTTGATTAATGTGACTTTTCCGTCATCTTCAGGGCTGCATGAATTAGAAAGAAGCAGGGTGGTACAGGTAGAAGGGGAGGACAGGCTCTGAAGTCAGACCGCCTGGGTTTGAATCGCTGTTCTGCCCCTTCCTAGCTGAATGACCCTGGACAAGTTATTTAACCTCCCTGTATTTCATTTTCATAATCTGAAACACAGGGATAATAATATCCATCTATAGGGTTGTTTGGGGGCTACCCAAGATGATGGGTGTCAAGTGCTTAGAACAGTGCCTAGTACATAGAGTTCAGTAAATCAGCCGTGAAGATGCTGCTGATGGTTAGATATCTCATGTGTCCTATTCTCCTAGATCACTAGAACTTGAGGTAGCTCTGTATTACCACAGAATGGCACAGCTTCAACAAAATGTAAGAGTTAAATTGCGTGTTTGTTGGACTGAATTAAGACAGGGAACATATCTCCCTTTGGGTCACATTGTAATTTCAAGTTTTATTTTATATATTGAAGTGCAATGCAAAGCAATTTTTCAAAGGATACATTCTGCAAAACTATCAGAGATGAGATTCTGAAAAGCAGCTGAGGATGTCCATTACCTTTATAAGAAGCTTTTTATTAGATGATTATGTAACATTTTTCATACTGGCACTTTTTTTTTTTAATATATCATCCTTGATTCTTCTGAAAGAGCTCTGTGACAGTTTTTCTTGTCTTTTCCTCCAGAGAAGAACACTGAGATTTTTTAACGGCTTGGTAGCCTTTGAAGACCAAACTCGTCTGGTTTTTGACTCCAGGACTCGCCTGCTGTGTGACTCCAGATAAAGTTATTGCTTTCTCTGTGCCATAAGTGCTCCAACACCCATCTTTGTGCATTGCAGAGGTAATGCTTGATATTTATAAAAGAGGTAGATTAGGTTATGTGTGGGGTGGTGGAAGGCGCTATAAAAGTTATTATTATTTGTTATAAAGATGTGAGGGGTTTTAGAGATTATTTATAGACTACACTACTCATGCATGTCAAGTTGCTAAGCCCTCATTGAGGGACATTTATTTATTTATCCATTTATTTATTTTACATGCATCAAGCACCTACTATGATTCCTGGTTATCAGTAAGACAGTCAGCTCCCTGGGTGGGGCATATACCTCTGGTTGTGGCATAAGGCAGGTTTCACATCACATTCTGCTCACCTCTGTGAATGGTCAGGTGATGCTTAGGATAAAAACTGGCCCAACTGGAATAAATCTCTAACCTTTAATGGAAACTGCCAGAAAAGAGGCTGTTTTCTCTTGGACTTAACATTGGAAGGAACTGCTGGTGCCCATCCTGTCACCTCAGGGTAGATTATCCAAGAATGGAGCCAATACAGAGGAAGCTGGCTCAGAAACAAACACAGAGAGACAGGGACAGAGTCTGAGGCCTGACTTCAAGTATATTTGCAAGCCACACTTTCTATCACTTTGTGTCTTTCTATTGATATGTCTATTGATAACCTTTTCATTCCTCCCACCTGTTTTGCTTTTTTTTTTTTTTTGGTCTATGTTGGTTTGTGTTGGGTTTTCTATGGTTTATAGTAGAAAGAGTCCTGCTATTGGTTGTGAGATGTTAGCGTTACTTGCCCACTCTGAGTTTTAAGTTCTCTCCCTGCAAAATGGTGATAATAATTTATAATGTGTGGTTTTGTTGTGAGAATTAGAAATGATGCTAATATATAGTAATACATGAAGAAACAAATCTTTCTCTAATGTCACCTTCCCAGAGAGGACAAGGCTGATCATCCTATTTAAAAGTTTTAGGCCTCAGCACTGTACATCTTACTAAACTTGCTTTAATTCCACAACACTTATTTTCTATCCATGGCAAAGTAACTGTCCCAACTAATGGCCTCCCTATATCTCTATCTTTTGTCCTGTAACTTTGCAGTCCCCAGTCATTGAGACATTAGCAACTATGATGCAAGCAGAGTATGCATTTTCATTGGCCCGCTTACAGGTTAGGACTGGACACCTTTGCATGTCTGCCTAGCTATGAGAACATGCCTGGGCTAGTTTGCTGGAGAAATGTGAGACACACATGGACCAGAATGACTGCAATAGTTTGCGTTAGCTGACCCTGATGACTGACCCCCTCAGTTTCGAATCAGCCAAACTTGGCAGCAAGCCCAGCTGAGACCAGAACCACCCAGCCTAAATTGCTAATCTGCAGAATCAGGAGCTAAAGAAATGGTTATGGTTCTAGACAATTGAGATTTGGGGTGGTTTGTTAAGCAGCAAAAGTTACCTGATACAGTAACATATCATTCATTTACTTACTTACTATGTGTACTATCTCCCTCCACAAACTAGACTGTGAGCCCCTAGAGGGTAGAGCTTTTTATCTGTTTTGTTCAGAGTGATGTTCTGTGCCTAGAACAGAGCCTAGCAGAGACTATGTACTTCAAAAATATTTGTTGAATGTCAAATAAATAACATATCTTATGAAGTGGCACTTGAGTCAATGTTTAACAAATGGTAGCTATTATAATGATAATGTTATATGGTTTTATGCCAGAGCCAGGATTTTTTCCCTTGGGTTCTTCTTCTTCTTCTTCTTCTTCTTCTTCTTCTTCTTCTTCTTCTTCTTCTTCTTCTTCTTCTTCTTCTTCTTCTTCTTCTTCTTCTTCTTCTTCTTCTTCTTCTTCTTCTTCTTTTTTTTGTTCTGCTGATATGTCTGAAAAGAGATGGGGAGCAAGTGACTTTCCTTTGGATATATGATGGGGGATGATGACTGGCAGTAAGATCATGTAATAAGCTTAATTTCTTTCCTTCCCAAATTGACTTGGGATTGTGAGTGTTATGGAGACAGAGCCTCAGGCTCTTTATTTGTTAGCTCTGCCTGTGCTACCCTAGCAGCCCCTGTGGGTGCAGCTGGACTGATATTTAGGTGTGTAGATGGAGCAAAAGAGAGAGGCTTGCTGCCAGGAATCCAGAAGGTAGACTTATAGTACAGATCATTTTCTCTTAAAACAATGATCATATCTGAAGTAATTAATTAGTTGCTGGATTATCTGTTCAATTTCTTCTCCACCAGGCTGTCAGGTCCATGAAGGAAAGGATCACTTCTACTTTATTTACCATTATACCCTCACTATCCATCACAGGGCAGGTGTTCAGATCACTTTGCTGAGGGGGTGAGTCCTGACCTTGTTCATTTTAATAGTGTAAGCTTCTCAAACTGAAGGAGTACATCTTTCCACAAATATGCAGTGAGCATGAATTATGACAGCACTTCATATGTGTGCAATCATTTCCATTTTGGGGCAAAAATAAGTAAATTTTATCAAGCCATTATATGTGCCAGACACAGTTCGGAGCACACAATGTACTCACTCACTGTGGAGGGAGGTGCTGTAATAAATTCCACTTTATAGATGAGGAATCAGAAGCACCATATGCTTCTCTTGGAACTCTGACATACCTTCAACAAGTCACTCCCTCTGAATCTCTGATCCTCCTTTGTAAAATAAGAGAGTCAGGACAGAGAAACCCTTCCCCCTAAGTGTTTTAAGGAGAACTATAAATCTGAGATGTCCTTGGTGGAAAATAAAGACTTCATGGAGAGCAAACTGTGTGCCATACCACATCCCTTTGGCCCACCTCAGTTCAGCGTAGCAATGTGGAAACTTTCAAGCACCTGGCCAGAGTTCCATGTCCAGTGTTTCCCTCCATGTTTCTTTGCTTTGCTGCCTCAGAGTTTTTTTCAAAGCTGCGCAGGGCCGCTCTGCCAGCATGCGGGTGCAACCGGGATGCTCAGGGCACCAAACCGCCAAGGGCCAACCTTCAACCAAAGGTGAATGGTAGGACAGTTTTGAGGTATATTTTATATGATTACTCAGAAATTCTCCAGCATTGTTGAGCTCCAGCTACTCACATTTGTAATCAGTCCATTAATGTACTGTTATTGCCTTTTGTTCTTTCCCTGTCTCCTCCCCACTCCATTTTTGATCACTGGAACCAATTCCCAAATAAGCTGTACTCGAACCCTTGAAGACAGTCTTGTCTGTGCTGTTGGGATGATTCAAAGTAAAATATATCATCAAGTAACTTAAAAAAACACCACATGCTATGCTTCTTCTCTCAGACATCAAAAATGCAACATTAATGTATTCAGAGCTCTGAGAAATCTTGCTGCAAAGTAACCCATTCACCTTTCTTTAACTTAGGGTTTCCAAACCCATTACCCACAGAAAATTTTACTCTTAAGATCTTTTAAAGTTCCCCAGAATTAGTACTAGTTCCATGGAGTATGCTTTGAGAAATGCTGGTCTATATAATCTGCAGAATCCTCTTCCTCACTTGTATTCTTCAAATTGACAGGTGGATTCAGTGGCCTCTCAGCTGTCATTCCCTGGCATGGAGCCAACAGCCAAATAGAACTCCCTGGGTGGGAGATTTCTCTCAGTGCCAGGAAGCAGAACCTTCAGACAAGCCCTCTCCGGAAACTAATTCTGCTCTTTTTCTCATAAATGGGACTGTCAGCCTGCTGGTAGGGCCAGGAATGTTTGGCTGACTGGGCTGGGAATACAGCTGTGGGCATCCTGAGAAAAAGCTCCACTTGCTGATGACGCAGGAGCCTGGATGAGATGAGCAGGAAATGGATGCCAACTAGCCTGCCTCCCTATACGCTTCTGCTAACAAGCAGCCATGGGAGAATTTAATTGGCATGAGTCCAGAGGGGATAATTCTTTCCTATTGTGTCCCCCAGAAGTGCACTCAGGAGACTCAGCAACTGCAAGGTCAGGAGGATGTGTCTGGGGCCTGAGATTTGCAGCCTCCCAGTGAGGGCTGGTTGGTGGTAGTGAAGAGGGGTGACCAGGAGCTGATCTATCTTTCTTCACCTGTCAAAAGCTTGCATTTAACTAACAGCATTTGGGTTCTTGGATTTGATGGATCAGGTTACACATATTTGAGAGAAAAGCTTGAAATTTTTATCATTCTCTTGTTAAATAAAAATGAGACCAATGAAAAGAATAATAATAATGGGACTATCCATTTCTGAATTCTTTGTTGAGGGAGGTACACATTCAGCTTTATATCATATCCTTTATATTCAATGATTAGTCTACGTCAGGGTTTCTCAACCTCAGCAGTGCTGGTGTTTTGGGCTGGGTCATCTCTATGGTGGTGACTGTCCTGTGCACTATAGAATGTATAGCAGTATCCATGGCCTCTATTCACTAGATGCCAGTAGAACCCCTCTCTTCTCAAATTGTGATGACCAAAAATATTTCCAGACATTGCCAAATGTTCCTTGGGGTATAAAATCAATCACACATGGGAGCTACTGGTCTATAATAAAGGAGAAGTAGAATATAATGGTAAAAGCATGGGTTTCTAGACAGGTTATCTTTGTCCAAATTCTGGATCGGCCATTTGTTAGCTTTATGACTTTAGGTACATTATTTAGCCTCTCTGCGCATCAGTTTCCTCTTATCTACCTCATGGGGGTATTATGAATATTAAAAAAGTTAATATATGTACATATATAAGTATTTATAAAATATTTAGCACAGCCTGGTACATAGAAATCTCTTAATAAATGTAAGCTGTTATCATAATCATTACTTTTTTTGTTTTTTTTTTGCTTTTTCCTCCTAGACTGTAAATCCTTTGAGTACAGTGACCAAACTTTTCCATTTTTTTAATTCATGATATTTAGTCTAGTATACAAATAAAAATTGAATTCAGGAAGAAGGGAGTAAAGGCAAAAAAGAAGGGAAAGGAAGAGCTTAGCAATGGGACTTCCGTGTGACGATTTGAGAAGAAGATGAAGAATCTTTTCCAGTCAGCTTGGCCTGTGTACCAGAGCCTGTGGCTTGAGCTCTCCCTGTTTTAGACCAGAACCTCAGGTGAAAGAGAGGGTAGAGGAAGATTCCACACCAGACACCACGGATATGTGAAGGGATCTAAATGCAAAACTTCAAAGTGGGCAAACAGATGCATGGAAATATGCCTGAAACTTCTTGGGGCTGGAGGTCACAGTTCAGCTCTCTGCTAAAAAGTAATTGCCATAGCCTGGAAAAAGAAGCAAAGTAAGAATGTATGTTGTCTGCTGGTGCTTCAAGAAGGACTGAAGTATGGGTAACAGCATACTTTATTTATTCTTCCATTTAAAAAACTGATGAAAGTCATTCATGGACTTGGGTAGATGCCAGTGTAGAGAGGGTTAGAAAAATATAGAAGGAGACAAGGCTTTTACTGGCCACCCAGAGCTGTGTCTACCTCTAAGTGCTAGGATAAGGGAAGGCTCTAGAATAACACTGTCCACTTTAACTTCCTGCAGTGATGGGAATGTTTTATATCTGCACTATCCAGTATGGCAGTCACTAGTCCCATGTAGCTAGGGAGCACTTGAATTTTGGCTAGTGTGACTGAAGAAATAAAATTTAAATTAAATTAAATTGAAATTTAAATAGCCACATGTGTCTAGAGCCTACCATATTGGACAGTGCAGATCTGGAAGAAACCACCTGCTTCTAGGTACTCAGGGTCTCCAAGGACACAGTGTGAGATGGTGGGCTCACTGCTCTCAGTGGAGAGGGGAGAAGCATAAATTGTTATGACTTCCTACCTGTATTCTCCTGCCAGACAGGCTAAACACTGTCTTGCTCTGAACTATTTCATTTTTCTGGGCCACAGGGAAACTGGTATGAAGGGAGAGAAAGAAACAGAAGCAACAATAACAATGATGACGATCACCATATTACTATTACTTCTATGATCATTACCAACATTTATGGGGCACTCAATATATGTTCAATACTTTCCTAAGTATTTCACATGGACCATCTCTCACTGGGTAGATCTAGTCATTATTCTTGTCTTTAGATGCAGAAATTGAGGTACCAAGAGGTTACCCAGAGTCACCTAATCAGTGCACATTGGACTTGGGTTGTTACGTGTTTAGAAACATAGACTTAGGAATTAGGCAAACTTAATGTGAAACTGACTCAAAACTTTTTTGGGGGGAAGGGATCTATAAGAAAATGTAATATTGACTACTTTTGTAAAGAAGCCCTAGGGCTGAGGTTTGGGTAGAGGAGACTTTTTCTTTATTTATTTTTATATCATATGAATTTTTTTTTTATTAGTACATGCATAGCTTTTAGTTAAGGAAAAAAATATCAGCAAGGCTTATCTTGTTGGGGTTGTGGTTGTTTAAATTTTTATTTTCTGTATTAAAGCAGTCAAATTATTTTAAGATGAAGAAAGGTCATTTTGTGCATGAGGGTCATCATTATTATTTAGTCAAGCTCAGTGCTCCTGATCGCTTTGTGGATTTCCTAGACTATAGACCTTGGAAGTAGGATTCCTACACTATAGTCCTTGGAAGTAGGGTGACAAACTATCCTGGTTTGCCTTGGACTGAGGGATTTCCTGGGACACAGAACTTTCAGTGATAACTGGGAAAGTCCCAGGAAAACCAGGACAGTTGATGATCCTACTTGAAAGAGGGAAAATGATAAGCCCTTTTTGGAGACTTAGACCCACATCGCTCCTGTGGGGAAATAAGAGAGTCCCAGCAGACCACTCTGCAGGTGGGGGTATTGCCAAACCAAGGACACGCCGTATCTCCCTGATGATGCTTATTTAATACCTAGAGGTTCAAAGACAGAGTGTCTCGAGGAAACGTCATCTGTTCTAGGTAGGGCTTTGTCATGATGTCTTTGGGCCTTCGGCACTTTTGCCTTTGTGAACCCCTTCCTCCTCAAAAAAAATTAAAAATTATATTTAAGACAGCATGTGTTTACAGATAAATGTAATCCAGCCTGGACTCATTATTATTACATTTTTCTCCACTGATTTTAAAAGAAATTAAAATAAAAACATTTTTACGAGCCCTCAAATGTGTCTGGTGGCCGTCAGTATTGTGTCTACTGTGTCTAATGAGCAAGTGGCCCTGGTTCCAGGGCTTGAAAGAGAGGCTTGGAAAAGCGGGATGGCCAGGGACATCTAGGTCAGGCTTCCTAAACTAGATCAATGTGTGAATGGGAAAAAAAGATCTTTTCAACTCTAAGTGAAATTGAATATTTTCTTTAATTATGACTGTAGGTAACAAACCATACCTGCAGAGCAGTATTATAGCTACTCTGTCAGCAGTAGAAATTTCAGGTATTTTGAGATCACATTACAATTGTGATGGATGTCTTGAAATAACATTTTCCCTCATTACTTCTTCAAAATTATGGTGGTTATTGGATCAGCTGCTAGACCATGTTATTTAAGTGTTACCAAATGAGCTTATGTATTATCATATTATAATTTTAAAATTTAAGTACTATGTTTTAATATAACATTTTTAAAAATAATCTTATGTATTTTGTTTTATGTATTTCACAGTATTATTCTGAGCCTTAGGCCTCCGGCTTTGGCACATTGCCAAAAGGTCCACATTAAAGAAATAGTGAAGAACCCTATCCTACATGTTCTATAGTTCATGAATCTGGCCCTTTCTTTAGTTTTATCCCCCTGAACAGTGAGAAAGCTCTTACTCAGCTTTGCCCACTCAATAGAGAAGTTCAGGACAGGGTTAAAGACTGGCTGGTAGAGGATAATGTCACACCCCAGGTGTGCAGCCTAATAAGGTGATAATTGGGAACCAGCTGAGCTAGAAAGGAAGCCCAGACGGGTTGCACTGGGAATTTTTTCTTGTGGTTTGGTTGTTGACAGAACATCATGGACCCCTCCTCCTGGGTGGAAACAGGCTGAGTTCCTCCCTTAGTAGTGCTTCTTTTGCAGAAAATCCTGCTGCTGTGGTCCTGGAGTAGACCCTGGCTTTTAGTTTAATATGTCTCATTTTTATTTGTTTTAAACCTTCACTGAGCACTTACTTGTGTGCTGCCGTGCAATTTGCTCTATATGCAACAATCTCATTCAGGCCTCACAACAACTCCGTGGGGGAAAGTACTCTCATTATTTCTATTTCTATGTATGAGGCAATAGAGGGAGACTCAAAAGATTAAGTAACTTTCTTAAATCCACACAGGCAGCAAGTGATGGGCTGGGATCTGGACTTTGACTCTTCAGAAAGTTTCCTTTCTTTAAACTTTTGGGTCATTTGTTTTCTTTTAATTTTATTCAATAGAATTTTTTACCCTCAATTTTAGTAAAGCCGCTTTTATTTTCTATGTAATACAATATTAAATAGTAATTGAATATTGGCCACACTGGTTCCTCAGCTCTCTGCTAATGAAGATTCTTTCCTTGGGAAGAATCTCCCTGAGGTGGGTACTAAGGCAGGTTGATACAGCCCTGTGAACCTGAGTCGATTACTGCTTTTCCAAGGTTAGGATGACCTGCCTCCCTCCTTCCTTGATGAAATGATTGATGAAGACAAAATAAAGTTTAAACTTTTCCATTTTGAGTTGTGGCTCTGACTGTTGGGCTTCCTTATCCTCTATTTGGTAACATTACAAAATTACGAGCATGTATGATTGATTTCTCATAACATAGGGCAAGATTTAAAGTGTTTGCAGACAATTTCACGTGTGTTTCCTCTCCGTTTGTGCCTTGTATGTACTATTTTTGGGGGATTGGAATGGCTCATGACTTGCTGTATCAAGCTCAAAGAACATCAATGACATTTTATCAGCCTATCTTTCCCTAAAAGGAAGAATTTCTCCAGGCAAATAACTAAGAAGAACACTGCCCACTGAGGAAAAGCTAGGATCCCTTCTAACACTGGAAATGTTGGGCACTAAAATTTTATCTTTTAAGTATTTCTTTCTTTTATTATAGTCGATGTACAATATTAGATGAGTTTCAGTTGTGTGACATAGTTATTCGACATTTATGTACCTTATTAAGTGATCACTGCAATAAATCTAGTAATCATCTGTCACTGCACGAAGTTATTATGTTTTTATTGACTACATTCACTGTGTTGTATACTACATCCTTGTAATTTATTTATTTTATAATTGGAAGTTTGTACCTCTTACTCCCCTTCACCTTTTTTTCACCCATCTTCTTACTTCCTTCCCCTCCCCTCTGGCAACCATCAATTTGTGTTCTATATCTATAAGTCTATTTTGCTTCATTTGTTCATTTGTTTCATTTCTTAGATTCCTCATATAAGTGAAATTATATGATATTTCTCCTTCTCTGTTTGACTTACTTCACTTGGCACAATACCCTCCAGGTCCATTCATGTTGTCACACAGAGTAAGAATTCATTTTTTTATGGCTGAGTAATATTCCATTGTGTATATATTCCACCTCTTCTTTATCCATTCACCTATTGATGGACACTTAGGCTGCTTTCATATCTCAGCTATTGTAAATAATACTGCAATGAACATAGGGGTGCATATATCTTTTCAAATTAGTATTTCTGTTTTATTTGGATAGATACCCAGAAGTGGAGTTCCTGGATCACATGCTAGTTCTACTTTTAGTTTTTTGAGGAACCTTCAGACTGTTTTCCACAGTAGTTGCACCTGTTTGCAGTCCACCAACAGTGCAGCAGGGTTCACTTTCCTCTGCATCCTCTCCAACACTTGTTATTTGTTGTCTTTTTGATAATAGCCAATTTGACAGATGTAAGATGATACCTCATTGTGGTTTTGAGCTGTATTTCTCTGATGAGTAGCAATGCTGAGCATCTTTTCATGTGTATGTTGGCTATCTGTATGTTTTCTTTGGAAAAATGTCTATTCAAGGCTTATGACTTTTTAAAAATAAAATTATTGATTTTTTGATGTTGAGTTATATGAGTTCTTTGTATATTCTGAATATCAATGCCTTGTTGTATATATCATTTGCTAATATCTTCTCTGATTTAGTGAGTTGCCTTTTCATTTTGTTAATAATTATCTTTGCTGTGCAAAAGGTTTTAGTTTAATGTCATCCCATTTGTTTATTTTTTTGCTTTTGTTGTCTTTTTCTGGGAAGACATATCCAAAAACGCCTTTCTTAGGCTGATGTCAAAAAGTTTACTGCCTATTTTCTTCTAAAAGTTTTATGATTTCTGGTCTTACATATAAATCTTTAATGTATTTTGAGTTTATTTTAGTATATGGTGTACGAAAGTGGTCTGGTTTGTTTTTTCTTTCTTTCTTTTTCTTTTTTTTTTCATGTAGCTGTCCATTTTTCTCAACATCATTTATTAAAAAGATTGTCTTTTTCCATTCTAAATTCTTGTTTCCTTTGTCATAGATTAATTAACAATATAAACATGGGTTTATTTCTGATCTCCCTATTCTGTTCCTTCAATAGAACTTTTTCAATTGTAAGGATATAGCATATCTTAGACAAATCGGCTGATAGGAAGTGAGCACAGACAGAAGCAGCTTGTAAACTAGAGGCCCAAGCTAGAATGTGACTATACAAATACAGGGTGGTCTTCCTTAGAATTCCAAGACCCCTGGAATGGAAAACAATATGTGTCATCCCCAAGCCTTATTGCTCTATGATGATCACAGAGGCTGATACTAAACAGGTAGTGTGTGTGTGTGTGTGTGAGTGAGAGAGAGAGAGATAGAGAGAGTGTGTCTGTGTGTGTGCATGTCTGTGTGTCTGTGTCTCTGTGTGTCTGTGTATTGGTAGGGAGATGAGGTTGGAGAGAAAGCTATCTTCTCGTGCTGAGATAAAGGTCACACAATTCCTGAACATATATTCTTGAATGTTTAATTAAAGAATCAGAAGGGAAAGTTCTCTGTAACTGCCTAGTCAAGTTCAAGTCTTCCACTGCCGGAACTTTGAGAGAAGTGGCTGTTTTTTTTCTGGCATACTGTGAGTTGGGTGGATTTGCTATCAGATTCATTCTCTACTTGGTCTGGGGTTAGCTTTCTTTGCCCTACCTTCGATCACCCAGAAACCGTCAATGCTCAGATGCAGCGACTCCACAAGGTACTCACCCTTCATCACCATTTGTTTATATTGCCCCTAGAAATCTGATGTTGCAAAACACTGAAATTTAGAGTAAGCAGAGCAAGGAACAATCCATTCGTTGTTTTAAATCAAGTTGTCATAATCCAAAGGCAAGCTCCAACTTTAATAACAAACACCCAATGTTATGACATTTTACCTTTTCCAACTATTTATGTAGGCACAAATATTGTGTTTAAATTTTAAACTATACAGTTAACATAAAACAGTCCACTTACTTAAATATAGTAAAAATAAAGATAGTTATGCCAATTTTGTTTCCCTAGAAGGCCTCATTCTTTAAACAGATCATTCATTTAACAAACGTCTACCGAATGCTCAGTGTCAGACACTGTGCTTGGCACGGCACACCCTAAAATGAACCAGAAGTAGTCCTTGTGATATGGGCATTGTAGGAAAGCAGCAAAAAAGGTAGGATCCACTTTGACACTGAACTATGCTTTTCTATTTCTAACATCTCAAAAAAGAGATATTAGAAATAACTTGCATTCCTTTTCATTCTTCACCAAGCCCTGTTCCCCCAAATCAAGCTGTGATGAAATCTAGAATTGTATGTTTGGAGTATTGTTTTTAAAACAGTTCTGTGAACCAAGGCTTTGAAACACAGACATGAAAGTGGTGAAAAAACAGTATTTTACAGTCACCCAAAGAAGATGCTCAGGACTTGGCATCTTGGCTCTTCATCCCACACTCAGATGCCAATTGGATTTTAACAAGGAGTGGGGTTTGTGGTTTGGGAAATATGGCATTTTTACTGCCTAGGGTCATATTTGAAATATTTGCAGGCGTTTAAAATAGCGTAATGTTATTTTTTCCCTTGTCTTCAAAACAAACCCTGCAGGCTTTTATAAGCCATAACAACAAGCATAAAATTGGGACATTGGAAAATGCATGAGCAGAGCTTTGGAAAATCCATTCTCCCTTAGGATAAGTGTTTGGATTTAGAGTTTCTTGGGGGCCCAGTTGACCTTGAATGTTTCTGGGATCCTAAAGGAAGGGGTAAGGGCTCCAGGGGCAACATGGCTGAGATCTCCTGCCCAGCCATTTCTCAGTGCAATAACAGAATTACATATAAAAGCTCTGGGACTTTTCTTTTAGCCAAGATATCCTGTTTTTTTTTTTTTTTTTTTTTTTTTTTGCTCTGGAAATTTCTTTGAAAGGAAAAATAAAAACGATCTTTCTAGTCTTCCTATTCTGTTCCTTCAGAGAATCGTATTTATTTAAGTGACCAATCCCCAAAACCTATCCAATCCCCAAAACCTATTGCCCTGAAATTTTGTCCCCGTGAGCCACACTGTCTGAGGCCTATTCCTGCCAAAGGACTTCAGGTTGAGGCCAATACTGAAATGGAGAAGTGAACTGGCCTTTAATGCTAGGGCACCCAGCTTTCTGTTTATTAGAAAAATGAAGTGCAATCAAGCTTTTCCCAGAAGGAAATATATATTAATATACCCATATATTAATACATAGTAAATGAATAGTTATGTAGTAAACATAGAAGTTAATATTTCTTGAGTATCTAGTAGCACCACACCCTAATTAATCCTCATAATAATTCTATAAAATATATGTTATTCTTATCCTAATTTTATTGATGGAGAAAACTGATGTACAGAGAGGTTAAGTAATATGCCTAGGGTCACACAGCTAGGAGGTAGTAGAGCTGAGATTTAACTTCCGTGAAAGAGTTTGAACACTATTCCATGTCGCCATTACAACTTTGGCTTGTTTTGTTAAATCCAAATTTAAATAAATCTGTATCTTAGCTATCTGAAATGCTGAAAACCTGATGGCAAAGGAAAGTGATGGCTTTCCCTTTGATTTTTAGTATTTTACATATACGTATATATGCAATTCTCAGATTATTTGGATAATATAAGAAGAGTAAACAAATCAAGATGAATCAAAAACAGGTTTTCCCTCTCTCAACCTTACCCCCAAAGAACTAAATAAACAAGAAAAGAAAGAAAAAAGCCCTTTATTTGTCTCTACTTTTGGAGATTATCTGTTCAAACTTTTAAATTCCTGGTTTTAGGAATATAAGAATAAGAGGAAACCAAGGCAGAAGTGTTTTTAAAGCTGAGTAGGAAGCAACAGAACTCAGAAAGCTGTCAAAGGCTGGGGGCCGGGCCACTGGAGGCTGTGCTGGAGTGTGGGAGAATCGTCTTTGGAAGAAGGACATAGGAATGCTTTTAGTCTTGAGAAGAAAGGTGCCTCTCAATGAATGGTGTTCAAAATGGGCCAGAAAATAGGGGAGATGGGCCCACTCAATGAAAAGCTGAAAAAATGCCTTTTTTTGTTGATTCCCTCACTGTGAAGTGCTGCTCCCCCTTCCGCCCTGACCCCTTCCCCAGCTCATCTCACTGGGCTCAGAGAAAAGGCTTCTTGTTGTAATCCCATCTGCCTGCTGCTCATCCACGTTCTTTTATCTCTGCCCAGGGCCTGGCAGTTGGGCTGGAGTTTCAGCTGCCAGAAAATTTGGGTTTCACATTGAATATTCCCAAGATGGGCATCTGAAAAATGTCAATTTACATCAAAATTGCCTTCTTGAATGAATAGTCAGAAACTTTTCTTTCCCCAGCAATGTCGAGAAATAATACTTTTTTTTTTTTTTTTTTTTTAAAGATCAAGCCAATACAAACTCTAGTCCATATTTAGGATGATGTGACTTAAAGGGACAGATACCACTTTGGTTTTACACTTGAAAAAACCAACCAACCAACCAACCAACCAACCAATAGATTTAATTGCAAAATTAAATTAAAGAGGAAACATCAGTATTGTTCCCTTCTTAATTGTGCTTGTTGTAACAGAATATTGCACTGTTCACAAATTCTTAAGAACAGGGTTTGTGGCTATGGTCAGAGAGATCAATTTGAGGGAAAGTTAAAAAAATCTATAGATAACACCTTGTTGGTGGGCAAGTAAGAAAGATAATGGGGGTGAGGATGAAGGTCAGAGGAAAAGAAGAAAAAGTAGAATTTCTTACAGAAATTTCACTAACGTTTAGAAAGTTCTGAAACAAAGGGAGCAAAGTACTCTTTGAGGCAGCAGATTTGGGTCCTTAGTGTTAGAGTGCACAGAAGAAATTAGGAGAAAGTCTGACTTTTTTTAACCCTGCAGGAAATCTCTGCTCAGAATGATAATTTCAAGCATTGGTATATTTATCCCAAAGACTGGGTTCTTGCCATCTAGCAGAGGGAAATTCAGGCTCAGGGAGGGGCAGAACTGGCTGGACTCTGCAGTAATGGTGTCCGTCTGCATTGAATACTGACAGCTCATTAGTTCCAGGTCTGAATACCAGCACGGCATCTGAAGGCAATAAAGAAGCCTGGCCTTGCCTGCCAACCCTCTTTGCTGCTAGCCCCTCTTCCACAGTTGTCCTTTGTTAGCTGGAATTCTATCTAGGAGTGGGTATGGGAAATGGGAAGGCGAGAGATTAGGAGGTGGAGGCTAGGTGGGTTGGGAAAGTAGGAGGGTGGGGGCGAGTGTGAAGTAATCAGTTAAAGGACTGCAGTGGCTGGGTGCGACAACCCTAACTTCACCCTTAGGGTGATGGCTTGGAGTGGTGCACGAATATTCTGTTAGGTTTTGAAACCTTTGGCAATTCTCTCCCCATCCCCAATTTTTTCCTCCCTTTGCGGAGAATAAGCAAATACCTTCAAGTCGGCACATTCTCCCTTTTAGCAAGAGCTCTAATCCCTGAAGCTAGTGAGGTCTTTCTAAAATAAAAAACGAGACTCTAATAGTAGCTAAAAATCCTGCATAAGATTGCCCATTGTTTGAAGGAGAAGGTGCTATCCTCACCATGGATGTGAAAGTGAATGCAGTGAAAATTATGCCAGCGCCATAGGTATGGGGAGAGGCCGTCCCACGCAAATTAAAATGTGTAGTCACTGACCCAAACGGCCCTGCGCCAGCCAGCCGCTGCCTATCTCCTCAGCCTCTTCTCATCTCCGCCTTTCCTCTGCCCTCTGCCCTCTGCTCCATCTATGCTGTGTTTCCTTCCGTTCCATGTACTCTATCCCACTTCAGGGCCTTGATAGATCCTACCTGTCACATTCTTCCTTGTTCGCGTCACTTGGCCAGTTTGTCTTCTCCTCAGAGTCCCACTTGGCCCAAGGAAGCTCTCTGTGGCTCCCATGACCATACTGGGCCTCCTTGTTTTATAATCCCAAGGACCAGGGGTGATAGCCAAAACATATAATCACTGCTGGGTACTACAAATGAATGAACAGGTGGATGAATGAATGAATAACAATCTCCTTTTGTCTTAGTCAACTGGGGCTGCCACAACAAAATAGCATACTGAGTGGTTTAAGCAATAAAAATTTATTTTCTCTCAGTTCCAGGGCTGGAAGTCTGAGATCAGGGTGCCGACATGGTTGGAAGCCAGTGGGAACCGTCTCCCTGGATTGCAGACAGCTGCCTTCTCGCTGTGTCCTCATGGGGTGGAGAAAGCAGGAGCAAACTCTTAGGTCTGTTCTTATAAGGATACCTGTAATACCATCATGGGGCTCCACCCTCATCACTTCATCTAAATCTAATTACTTCCCCAAAGCCTCTGCCTCCAAATACACTCAGTTATATTGGGTGTTAGGGCAACAACATGTAAGTTTTGAGGGGGACACAACTCAAACTATAGCACCCTTTAACACATTATGTAAATTAAACTATATGTTGACCAAATCTGCTTACTGAGTAAGGGTGAATTGCTCATCAAATCATTAAAATAATTTCCAAGTGACTTTATAAAAACAAATTATTCTGAAATAATTATAGATTCATGGGAAGTTGCAAAAATAATATAGAGAGGCGCTGAGTCTCCCTCACCTAGTTTCCTCCAATGGTAGCATTTTATATAACGATAGTATAATATCAAAACCAGGACCTTGGTTATTGGTACAATCCACAGATCTTATTCGGATTTCACTAGTTTTCCTTTCATTTTAACATTTGTGGTGTGTGTGTGTGTGTGTGTGTGTGTGTGTGTGTGCATGTGTGTAGCTTTATGCAATTATATCACATGTACAGATTCACGTAACCACTGCTGTAATCAAAATACAGGACTGTTCCATCACTACAGAGACCCTGTGTGCAACTCTTTTATGGTAAGACTCAGTATCTCCTTGCCACTCCCACCCACCCCATCCCCAAACCCTGCAAGCACTAATTTGTTTTCTATTTGTAATTTTGTCATTTTTAAAATGTAATATCGATATAATCGCAAAGTATGTAGTCGGTATTTTAAAATTGCATGATATGTAACCTGAATTTTAAAAAACTGTTGGTATGGTATTTTCTTTGCCACTAGCGAAATGTATCCTTTCTGGGTCGTGATTTGATGTAGGAAACTGTAACAATGTTTTCCAACAACCTCCCTAATACATTGGTATTTGTGAGGGAGCAGACAACTTTGTTTTGGCTAGGGGTACAGCTGCACATTCGGGTGGAGCATATATGTGGATGCCAGAGCTTCCCAGGTGAACCTCTGGGAACCTCAAGAGAACTCCCACCTCAGGCATTGACAACAGTGACAGCTCCAAAACTCCTTGACTTGCTATCTACTCTCTACCCCCAGAGACACAGGCCACCCTGGAGCAGCAGGTGAGTGTTGCAATGCTACTATGGGTCCTGTTCAGGCTCTGCCCACCTCTGCTTGACAGAAAAACAACCTATACTGTTCACCAATCACTGCAGAAATATTTCAATATTTAAAAATCGTTCTTGTACTGGTGCGTACTTATTAAAAGTCACCTTTTCAATGTCCTGTACTTGTCATATCGCCAGCACCTAGCTCCATGTCAGTACATAGCAGGCACACAAGCACTTCTGCCGAATGGAGAAGTGGGAATCTGTTTTGTGGAAAGCTTGTTGACACTAAACTGATTGCCTTTAAAAAAGACTATTCATTCCTTTCCCCAAAGATGCTTTCCCCTCAAATTCCACTGGAATTTTATTTTTTTAAATCAAGAAAGAGGGGGATGTGCCAGCAGCTGCTAGCCTAACAGGCCTAGTTATGGTGTTCACAGCATCTCTTGCCCTCCTGACTATTTTGAAATAACCACAGGAAATTACGTAAGTTGGCAATAAGAGTCCAGCAGTTGGGATCAGGGAGGTATGCATATTTGCTTTTCCAATTTTATGCTCCCCTACCAAGTGAACACATGGTGCTTTGACCTTCCATATGTTTTTAATGCGAGTCAGAGATAAGTGTTCCAACAAGTCGAAGCAACAGGTTGAATGTTTCCACTCCTTCCTCCATTCGAAGCAGATTTAAGCAGACTGGAGACTCAAGGGCGAGACAGAACAACCTCCCACCATACTAGGCCTTCTCAGAAAGTTCTGGACTCCTTCCCTCTTTAGTCTTTTGTTCTAGAAATCTTTCCTGACTTGTAAGGCTGGCGTAGGTGAACCCCTTGCCTCCAGCACCCTGTGTTGACCTCTTACAGCACTGGCTGCACTTTACCGAAAATGACCAGTTTCTGGTCTGTCACCCACCTTGTTAACCCAAGGGAGACTAGGGCCACATTTGTCTTCTTTTCTATGTTGTCCCCAGTGCCTGATTTAATCCCTGACTTAGGGTAGGGGCTCAGTATGTATTTGTTAGATGAACAAATAAATGAGTGAATGAATGACAAGAAGGGAGCAAGAGCATGAACCAGAGCTTTCAGGTAGTCACCTGTTATTTTGGCACCCACATGTTATGGTTTTTACACTTACCAGAGACCATTGTCATTAATCCTATGATTCAATGACTTTAAACTTTGAGTGTTCATTAGAATCAACTGGAGAATTTGTTAAAATATGGGTTGGTGGGCCCTATTTTGCGTTTATGATTCAGTTGGTCAGGGATAGGCCTTGAGAGCTGCATTTCTAACACTTTAGCAGGTGAAGCTAATGGTGCTGCTCCATGACCAGTTTGAGAAACACTGTGATAATAAATAGAGAAACTGAGCTGTAACTGCATTTCTTTTACCACTTAAATTTGCATTGCAAGATTTTAATAAATGACCACATTACTGCTTTGTTATAAAATTAGCATTATTAATTAAAACACGATTTAAAGAACTAAGGAATCTGTATCTTTGGGCTCGTGAATGAGCTTCTCATCAATGTGAATCCCATATTTGAAAGGCAGGTGGAAGAAAGATCATAGGCTTTAGAGCCATGAGAATTGACTTTGAATCTCACTTCCCAGCTGACTGGCAAGGAGACCTTGGGCAAGTTACTTGCTCTCTTAGAGTCTCAGAATCTTCATCTGTAAGATGGGGATAATAAAAGACTGTTTTTGCAGTTGATAGAAGAAACAGTTAAAAACAAAATGTATCTCTTTCTAGCCAAGGATTGATTAGATTATGATACTAAAAATAGTGAATTTATATAGCAAGGGATACACTGTTTTCTAAAGCTATTCAGCTCCTAAATTTTAGGTAGTGAGGATTTTATTGGAAAATTTATCTCAGTTTATTTGGTTAGTGAGTTTTGATAGCAAGATTTTGGATAGAGAAAAAATATTTGTACAAGTAAAATGACTTCACAGAGTAGATGCTCAATAAATAATAGATATAATAGAAACATTGAATGCAAGAGAATAATGTACACATAAGAAAGGTTGGTAAATCATATGGGGAAGAGCTTCATTACCTGAGTATTAGTTATTTGAGAAAATACAGGTAGCAAGTTGTGAAGGGAAGCTGAGATCATGGCAATATAGAAAATATTCACTAATGACATGACTATTTCAGAATTAGTTTCTACTCAAGTCCTTCCTTGCTTAGGTCTGTTTTGCTTGTTCAGGTCACAGTTTTAGCTGGTTCCCCTCTCTTTCTGTCCATTGGATGCCCACTTAGCAAACAAGCAATCACAATGAAAATCTACTTGAAAGTTAACAACAAATCTTATAAATGGCACAGGATTTCATAAAGTCGATGAAAAGATGGTAGAGAACTATTTAAGTCACAGGGAAACAGAAAGCTTGCAGTTAGATAAACTTACACCGAAGAAGAGAAAATCCAGAAGGATAATGTTATAATAGTCTCAAAAGATAAATATTTGGTTATCAAAGTATTGTCCGAGACCCCAAGAAAAATGATGAAACCCTCAAATATTTTTGCACAATTGACCATTTTTTATAAAACTGCTGAAGTCAAATAGAAAGGGGATGATATATATTGCATTAGCACATGTTTTGTCAGAAAATAAAGTTAAAAATCATGATTTTTGCTTTTTCTAAGAATTAGTATACATTATAATTATGACCCAAATCAAGAGTCAGCAAGCTACAGCTTGAGGGCCAAATCTGACTTGCCACCTGATTTTGTAAATAAATCTCTGTTGGAACACAGTTATCCCCACTCATTTACTGTTGTCCACGGCTGCTTATGTACTACAGCTGAAGACTTCAGTGGTTACAGAAGAGGACTCATTGCCCAAAAGCCAAAAATATTTACTATTTGGCCCTTTATGGAAAGTTTGCTGACTCCTGACCTAATTTTTTTTTAATAACAAACTTTTCCTCTTTATTTGTACTTTTGTTTTTTAAAAATATGGTTCTAATAATTTTTTCTTCCATTATTTACATTGGCATTTTGATTTTTAGTTTAAGTTAGTTTATTCTAGGTGATTCCTGCCCCTTTTCCTCTCCTCCAAATTATCTTTAGCTAATGAGGCCTTCCTGTAATTCAAGACAAAACACGACTGTTCATAAAGTATTACTGGTTCTCAATTTAAGAGTGCAGGGAATGAGACTGATAGTGTTTGAATTCCAGTACTGCTCCTTAATAGCAATGAGTGTGGACGAGCTACGTAATTTCTCTGGGTCTCAGGTTCCTTGTCTGTCAAATGGAAATAATAGTATTAACCTTGCCTAATCAGTGAACTAAAATAAGATAATGAAGGTCAGGTTCTTATCCCAGTCACTGGCATGCAGTATACACACACGATGGTAGCTGTTGTAATTTCTGTTTGCCTAATTTCTATTTTGTTTGGAATGACGGTTTACACAGCCTGGATTCTGAGTTCCAAGTTCCTCTGGGCATTCCCTGAGTTGCTTGCTATAAAGTCCTTTCTATCACCATGGTTTATAAAGCTTTACTAGGAGTGGAGGCAAGTCCTTTACCAAACTAACCAGTCTGCTCTGTTTGAAAAAGTAAGGGATGAGTCTAGCATTTATCTACCTCTTTAAAGGTGTTTCTTTTAGCCAGTTACATCATAAATATCTGTATCAGCTGCAGCAGTGAGGAAACTTTTCACAACAATCTGACTCCAGCAGGGAGAGTCAGCCAACACAGCTTGCATATAAATAGTCCCAGATGCTCTGACTTTAAGAGGGTCGGCATTTTGTCAGGAGAAGTAGACGGACATGACAATGGTATGGTAGTGTTCATGGTAATTACGAAGGTGGTAATCAGCAGGCCGGGGGAGAGCAAGATGATTTCCTGACTTGATCACGGGTGAGGAACAATACTAGCTTTATTCCTCCAGACCTTGACCTGGGTTTGTAGTATTCACAGGAACAATTCTTGTTAAACCTCCACGCAGGCAGCATCCAAATGAGCTCCCAATGATCCTTCCTCCTGTACTCGTGCCTTTGTGTAATCCTTGTCCTTTTAGTGTGAATTGGATCTAGCAACTTATTTCTAACCGATAGAAAGGGCAAAGGTGATGAGGTGTCACTTCCATGGTTAGCTTACAAATGTGTCTAATGTCTGTCTTGCTAGCAGACTCTCTTACTGCCTCCTCAGCTTGTTCATTTTTATGAAACAAGCTGCCTTTGGGAGAGACCCACATGTGAAAGAACTAAGGCCCAACAACCCTCGATGAACCGAGTCCTGCCAATGACGATGGAAATGAGTGTGGAATGCTTTCCCAGTTGAGCCTTTAGATTAAACCTCAGTTTAGACTATGTGGGCCCCAGGCCTGGCTGTGATCCAGGCTCATGGCTAGGGTTAGAACCCCAGATTTAGAATGTTACATTAATGTAGTGAGGCACCTGTGCCTAGTTTATGTATGTGTGATTCAGCTTGTTGTATCACATATGTAGCAGAATGCCACCATTGTTCTTTGACATATATAAAGCCCATGTGGCCCCCTGACATGGAAGCATACTCCCCACAATAAAGTAGGTGCCTGTCATTTCATTCTCATGTTGGCTCCTCATACATTCTTCCAACTGGGTATCTCACCACTGAAACTTTCCCTTCTCGATCAGCTTTGAGCTGACAGACTGACATCTTGATTCTAGCATGGAGCAACACTGAAACAGAGAATCCAACTAAGTCATGCCCAAGTTCCTGACCCACACAACCTCTGAGATAATAAATGAGGATTGTTCAAGCCACTAAGCTTTAGAGTAATTTGTTATGCAGCAATAGATTCTAATACAGATTTCTTTCTTTAAGTTAAAAAGTAAATAAAAGTAGATTTCTGTTGAGGATTGGTGATTAGATTGTTAATTGATTTTTCTCTCAGTTTTTCTTTATTTAACACTGTTCTGCATTTAAGAACAACACACAACTGATAGATTAAAGCTGCCTAACACACAGCGTTGATATGACCCCTTTCTTATTTAAAAAGCTTTAATGGCTCCCATTGACTGAAGGAAAGAATTTCAATTTTTCTATTTGGCTTTTGAGGCTTATTTGGATAGATCTATCTTCAACCAGCTGCTAGAACGGTTACACTAAAACACCAACTAGTGTATGTCATGTTTGAATTTAAAAGTCGGTTGGAGTCCAGCTACCAAATAGATTAAACCTGTGTCCCATAGCATGGCATTCAAGGTTTGCCATGAGCTGACTCCCCTATTTTTTCTGCCTCATACTTAATGTTTCGGCAAAACAGAACAGTCTGTCCTGTGCAAGCAATCTATGTCTTTAAGACAAGCTTGCTCTTGCCCTCCATTGCTTTTCTCTTCATTTCACTCTCGAAATCCCCTTCTCTGGAAAATTCATACTTAAAGATTAAGCTCAGATCATCAGTGTAATAAGAGGATAAACAAAGAATCCAAAACACACCCTTGTATTTGGATCTGCATAGACAATCTCTAGAAGAATCCAGAAGAAATCAATGACATTTGTTGTCTCTGGGGAGGGGTATTTTAGGCCTGAGGGATAGAGGTTCAGAAACAATTTCTACTTCTGTAATTTTCTCACATCTGAACATATTTACCTACCATAAAAGAAAACAAGTTAATTTCTCGACTCATCCGTGCTGGGAAACCTTCTCTGACTCTAATACTGAGCTGATTATGTGATGACTTATTTGCGTATCTGTCAATCTCTCTGGTCTTTGAGGTTTTAGAGACGAGGGATTATCACTTATTCACACCTCTTCCCTGTCTGGCACAATGCTTGCCACTTTCCAGGCCCTCAAAATACCCGAAGAATTAGAAGATACAATTCCTTATCATTCTCCCATCAGACTGAAGTAGTAAGTGCTGCTCCTGTGGGGCTAGGTTTTCCTGGGCAGGCTATTCCCTCCTGCTGTTTCCTTTCCCTCCATTATCTCACTTTGAAAGTCTCCTTGTCACTCAAGACCCAGCTCAGATCTCACCTCAGGAACTCATCTTCTTCTCCGATTTCCTACAGCACTCATGAGGATTTTTATTACTTTTCTCTTTATACCAGGCTCATGCCTGTTTGTATAAATGAAGATGCCATTCTTTTATGTATTGCTTCTGCCTGTTCTTAACAATGGCAAAGTTGAGTAGTCCCAACAGAAACCTTTAAGATCTGCAAAACCAAACTATTTACTACCTGGCCTTTTTGAGAAAAAGCATGTTGACCTCTCTTTTCTGTTATAATCATATTTGTTGACTATTATGCTCATTAAGACACAAACTTGAACACCAACTCTGTGTTAGACCCAGCCATGGTCATTACTCTGGCAGCCTATCCCTCCTCAATGCCTGTTTAGTACCATCCCACGAAGCGTCTTCCTATTTCCTTGCATCCTTTCCTATCTCAGGTTGGAATTTGCTCTCCTTCTCAGTTCAGTTCTCTCCTGGCTGGTTTCCTTTTGTTCTTCTAGTCACACCCCAAATTTCCTATTTCTAGAGGCATCCTCTGACGACTTAATCTAGTTAAGTAGCCCTGCTAGCCTCGGCTGTAACACCATGCATTACTACATAGTGCACACTACAAACTGCAATTATTTTTTTATTTGTTGAATTGTCTCTCTCTACTACTAAAACCTGAGCTCCTCGAGGACAGGGAGCTATCTAGTTTTCCACTGTATTGGTAGTATCTTGAACAGTATCTGTCACACTGTTTCATACAGATAAATACTGTATGAAATACTATTTACTGACTGACTAAACAGATGAATGAATGAATACATCTTTGTCTTCATCAGACTGACTACCTGAGTGTCTAATAGGAACTCAAAACTATTTGTTGAATTAATGAATAATGTAAGAAAGGACATTTAATCATGATAATACTGATAAATGAAAGTGCATGGTTCTTCCTATCCATTAATATCAGTTTATAAAAAAGAATAGCTTCCTTCGACTTCACTTAAATTATTCAGGATAAAGGGAAGGAAGTAGGCTCTCGAGGGACATGCTAGAATATCCTTCTTTGATTGTGTGTGTGTGTGTGTGTGTGTGTGTGTGTGTGCGCGTGTACATGTGCATGTGTGAGAGAGACATACGCACATCAGCCTGTAGGCCTAACTCTAGGTCATCTGCTGTCCTAGATGGGAGGGCGGAGGGTGGGTGGGGGGACAGGGGAATGAACTAGTCCTGTGGTAGCTGTGTAAATATGCTGCCAGTGGACTGTGAAATCTGTTTTTCCTCAAAGCCAGCAGTTCGGAAGTTGGAATACTTACTTAATATGGATTTTAAAGGAATACTGTTTCAGGTTATAAAACTGATGCATTCATTACAAAGAATTTAAAAGCTAAAGAACAAGTAAATAAGAAAAGAAAAATTACCCTTAATCACACCATCACTGTTATCTATTTTATTCTTACCTGTACATATTTTAAACTCCTTTTCTCTCTCTCTCCCTCCTCCCTCTCTCTCTCCTTCCTTCCTTTTTCCCCTTTATTTTATTTTATTTTTTTTCTGTTTAACACATTTAGGATGCATTTAGCATTTTATCCTGAACATTATTTCTTAACATTAAATGTGTTTTGACAACATTTTAAAGAATTGTACTATACTATTCCAGTGAGTTTACCCCAATTCCTTGTATTGGTTGTTTTCTATTTATTGATACTATCATTATACAACTAACATACAATTCTACAATGAAAAAATTTGGTAATCACAGTTCCTTTAAGTAGATTTATAGAGGTGGCATTATTGACTAAAAGAGTATGGAATTATAAGATATTGTTTATAGGTGTGCCCATATTAATTATATGAGAATGATCTATATTAATGGTTCTAACCCCATTCATATCTATTTTGCCATACCGTCACCATGGACTCTCACCAATATTATTATACTGTTATTACATAGTACTTTCATATTTAATTTGAAAGGATCAATTAAAATATATTTATCACTTATATCTCTTTTATTGGAAATTTATTTTCATTATCCATGTACTGCTTTTAGAGCTTAAATATTCTAAAATTCAATTAAATTTAAATAATTATTGATATCATGTATGTGCTTGATTATATTTCCAATTAAAGTAATGTTTTAAATATAACATATGGAGTCATTTGATGTAAATAATCAGGCTGGAATAAACTACAAAAATAAAAGTGTTGTACGCTAACAATTCACCCTCAGCTAATTTATCGATCCATTTTAACTCTAGAATATCGAGTACCTAGACAGAAATAAAAGAATGGATTTGAGAAGCCTAAATTAGGATCAAAGACCATACTATAAGACAATAATCATCAAAGTTATGGTATAAGGACAAAACTCAACAAAGTTACTTGGATGGTACTGTGCTTGGGGTGTTGGGCCTTACCCCACACATCAAATTAAATGATCTTGTTGGCAAAGCCTGGGAATCTGCATTTTACCAATGATCCTGCAATGTAAGAATTGCTATTTACTTTCCTCTTCCTGCTAACTCTATTGTGCTTTGCCCACAATTTAGTGGGGCTGATATGGTATGCACATTCCAAACAAGATGCTGTCATCAAACAGAATCATGGACAAGGGAGGATTTATTATAAGAGCAAGTTTTTCCTCTTTGGCTATGAAATCTTGACTGTACTCAGAGAGAGGCCATGTGTTCTAGAAATATAGGTAAAATAAATATAATACCCAGAGGATGATTTTTAATTTGAGAATCTATGAAGATGATCTTTGCTGCCAAAGGGCAAGCCTGGTCTTTGACTTAAGGGTGAAGATCCACTGGAGATGGGACATAGGAGTGGGTATTGGGTTTGGGGGTCTCATAAACCAAGATGAACACAGGCCCTGGATGGGAAGCAAAAGATTTGCCATAGAAAACAAGAGGTAAGGCTCCAGAGAAATACTGTGTGTAATACATGAAGAGGGAAAGTGTCTTTGTTTGCAATGTTCTTCAAATACTATTGCTCATTTTGCCCTTAAAATGTTTTTGAAAAATTATTTATACCTCATGTTTTAAAACTGAGGGCTAAAATATTTTATCATAGAGTTAAACAGTTGTGTAATTTTTAGCATCTGTTAAGATGTTGATGCTGCAAAATTAAAAGTTTTATTCACTCTTTTAAATTCATCCAGAGGAAGCTAAATATCACAGGATTTGATGTACTGCTTCCTTTTTTTTTTTCTTTTTCCACTCCACTTCCTGGAAAGAATTTACTACAAAGCAATATACTTTAATGCTTAAAAGGCTTTTTTTTTGATCATTCTGTCACACTTTTCTGGATCAAGATTTTATAAGTTAAATTTTAAAATCTTTAATATCTTCTGTAAATTTGATGCTCTAAATGTTAAACAATTTCTTATGTGTTATTTTTTTATACTTAATTGCTCAAAACAACAAATATATTATAAATTTTGATAAATAATTATGAAACATGAGAAGTAAAATTTTGTTTGAAGTATATATCTTAAATGAGATAGATGAGACTTTCCTTTCCTATTAACTCCTGAATATTTCTTATTGTCCAAATGAAATGGGGTTCAGCATCAATTTATTCCTTTTTCTCTTTTAATCATAATTGTAAGGAGTGAAAAATTTTGTTCACACAAGTAAATGGGAATGGAGTTTTGTTGTATCAACATCACTCAATTCTTTAAACTCTTCCAAGTTATTTGCCAAAAATCGTGTAGTAATCTATCATCAAAAATTATTTTTAATCATCTACCAACTGACAACTCCATTAGATCCTTCTTCAGTTTTGTTGAAAGCCAGAAATTGAAAAGGATTTGTAACCCAATCATTAGAATCACTCACTTTCTCAACACAAACTGCTAAGTTTTGAATCACTCCTTTGTTTGAAGGTTTGAAGTCCCGGATTTTTTTTTTTTTTTTTTTTTTAACCCTGGGGGAAGGCACCATAGTAAGATTCAGATAGGTGAGAGGTAGATCTTTGGTAAAGGGAAAAAAAGCAGCCGCGAAAGGGGAAGTGGAAGAGGGGAGCAGCTGGGGTCTATGGTACACCACGAGGGCCATCCTTCACTTTGTTTGTAGTGTCCTGCAGGAGGTGTCCCCTGGAGGCCTTGGAAGCAGAACTGGCATGCCACAGGCATAGTCTCACATATGGCAGTTTTAGAAGCATCTAGAGAGGAGCTGACAATCTGGAAATTATTCCTTTAAAACCAGTCATACCAAAGCCACTCTTAAAATCTTTGTGGCAACTATCAGAAAAATAACAGATTGAGGCAAGAATCATCAATAGACTAGAACTGGTGAAGGAAAGTCTAATGAGGAACAGGACAGTTCTGCTGCAGGACAGGGCAAATTTCCTCCAGTCAGGGGAGACCAAGCCCTGTACCAAGAGAAGAAGGCCTTTGGGGGAGAGTGTAGAAAGAATTCAACACACGTGCCAAAGTTAGAGTCAAATGGAAAGTTTATTAGAAAAGGGGTAATATCCACAGACAGAGTGTGGTCTCCTCTCAGAGGCAGAGAGTGAGAGAGACCCTGAGTGTTCATGGAATTCAGTTTATATATCATTCTTTAGTTCTCATTTCCTTTGACATAGACATACAGTGAGGAAGGAGAAAGAGGAAGAATATGTAGCATGAAACATTTCCTGGTGGTTCCCAGCCTTTAATCCATAGGTTCCCCATGGTTTGAGCCATGGGGAATGAACGATTTTATTTGTGTAGGGCAGCCACTTAAAGACTCTCTTGCTCCTGTTGCCCCTTCACAGGTGTGAGGATTGGGTTGTTACCAATCTCAGCAGAAATCTTCCTTTGTTCTGAAGGTGTCCTCCTGGCCTGGCTATAGAGCAGATCATCATATTACAGTCTCTGAATGTAGCTTGATTAACATTTTAATTTTCTTGCCTTCTCCCTACATTAGTTCCAGGGTCTCAAAGTGTCTCCCCACAAAACATAAACTAATTATGTGTTAATTATTATTAAATACAAAATACATATAAATTGAATTTACAGTAGAGAAATTGGCAGACACTACATATGGACAATGGGTCTCTATTGATAGGATGCACTGAAAAAACATAGAATCATTTCTCTGAAACTTCTACTTAAAAAACATAACCGGAATCTAATCTTGGGGAAACATTTAGACAAACCTAAATTGAGGGATGTTCTACAACATAATTGGCATGTACTCTTCAAAAATAGTTAGCCACAAAAGGTGAGGGAATACTGAGGGACTGTTTCAAATGAAAGGAAATTAAAGAGATTTGGCAGGTAAATGTAGCATGTGATCAGGATCTTGATCTGTAAAGGACATTATTGAGGTAATCTGTGAAATGCAAAAGAGGTCTGCAGATTAGAAGGCATTCTTGTTTCATGGCTGTGTATGTACTTGGTTGTGTAGGAGAGAGCCCTTAGCTATAGAGAATATACACTGGAGTAGTAAGGTGTAATGGGGTGTCATCTCTACAAGTACCTTTTTGTATGGTTCAGGAAAATAAATATAAGTACACAGATTGAAAGAGTGATAAGGGAAAAGTGAGGAATCTGGGTAAGAAGTATACAGGAATTTATTGTACTGTTATTAAAGTTTTTCTGAAAGTTTGAAATTATTTTAAAATAAAACATTAAAAATCTTATTCTCCTGTGAGGGGGAGGGATGTGACACCCCCCTCTCCCATCCCCAGTTTGACGATCACTATTATTTTTAGAAGCCCTATTCTATTGACAGAGGTGAAGCCTTTTGGAATCCAAGTCTGGTGCAGACAAACACAAGAGAATTTGTTAAGAATGAGAAGGTCCTCAATGTGTAATAGAAATAAAACATGCAGAGATATGTGAGTGATTCTCAAAAAAGGGGTGCAGGTAGGCAATGCTATTTTTATGTTTATGCAAAGAGAGGGTAGGTGAAGAAAGGTGGAGAAAAACTACTTTACACATTGGCAGGAAAGCCCTAAACCTGATACAGGCAGAAGGTAGAGACTTAAGGATAGGCCATGGTGTCTAATGTCCACCTTTGACATTTTTCATTGAGTAAAATAATGACAAATCTCGTTCAATGTAGCCAAACAAATAATCTCTATCTGGTTAGGATTAGATTCTTTTAGTGTGTGTCCAACTATAATATGATCTGATCTTATATGGGCTCTTGCACGTTATGGTGCACATTTCTCAATTCTTGATCCCTACTGTGAGATATTTGTTTTTGAGATTTTATCAATTAATTTCTGTTACAGGCTTTGCTTCCTTCCCATTGACTTGACAAATGATGGCCATATTATCATTCTGTTTCCAAATAGAGCCCCCTGTTCCTGTCCAGATTCTAGACCTAAATATTTTCCCCATGGCAATTATTTGGAATGATCACTGTTTTAAAAAGATAATTTAAATTAGCTTTATCTCACCAACTGATTGATAATAGGCCTCTTAGAATCCTCCACTAGGTAGGATTTTGAAGCCTTTTCTGTACTCTATGGGAAAGAGTGCCAAGAATGATTGATTAGTGATATTTGCTATTGCCTCTGGAAGAAAAATAATGATATGTTGGGCATGCGGGATAAGCAGCCTCTATGGTGACCCCTAATGATCCCCCTACTGGAATTTTCCCCCTTGAATGTGGGTGAGACCTCGTGACTTGCTTGGAACCAATAGAATACAGCAAAAGTGATAGAATGTCACTTCTGTGATTAGGTTACAAAAGATTGTGACTTCCATCTTTCTAGCAAATGCTCTCTTACTGGCTTTGATGGAGAAAGCTAGCTGCCTTGTTGAAGAGGCTCACGTAACAGGGAACTGAGGTGGTCTCCAGACAATAGCTGATAAAAAAACAAAACAACAACAACAACAACAAAAAACAAAAACAAAAAAAACCTGAGTATCTTAGTCCAACAGTCCTTGAGGAATGGTCTTGCCTTCAGATGAGACCCCAGTCCTGGTTGACATCTTGATTGCATGGAGCTACAATCTGTTCCCCTCTTTCCCCAGGGGTATGTATCCTCATTTCCATGTTGTTAGCCAGTTTTAGGTTTGACCCATCTTCTACCTCATGTTACCATTGGGGGTGAATTGAATTTTGGTGTTGCTCCAACAGCAGGTAGGGATGGGGGATAATGGTGCGGAAGTGTAGTTAGCATTTTTCTTAAGTTCTTCCTCATTGATACAGTAAAGAATCACAGGTCAGTGACATTTAGAAAAGATTTATTAAAAGTATAATTAAGAAAGACAAAGCACGCCCCAAGGAAGCATATAATTTCAACAAAGCATATAACACTTTGTCTACTGCGCATGTGTTTACCCAAAATCCTATCACCATTGGGGTGTTCTTTGGGTGGTCTCTAGGCTGGGTCCCTATTCATTTGTTCCCACTGTTGCTCATGTCTGACTAGCTACCTAACACAGCCATGTCAGAAACCCTGACTTAGAGGATCTAGCTAAGCATGTTGGATTCCTGACCCACAGAAATCGTATGAAAATAAATATCTGTTTTTTTTTTTTTAAGCTGGTAAGTTTGGAGTAATATATTATGTGGCAATAGGTAACTAATACACCATGTACTGGCCAACTTTAGTTTAACGGCTTTATGCAAATTATTGTGTAACAACAACAACAACCAAAAAAGAAGGAGCAGCACCACATACTTAGCTAGCATCAAGAAACTATAGTTGAACTTAAAGGAGAGGATAAATGACCAAGATCAATCACAAGAACTCAAAACAATACAATTAGAAGACATTTAGTAGAGGTGCAAACAGTTCTGGAGAACTCAGCCAAATTTGAGTTCAACTGTTTTGTCATTCAAATGATTGATCCCTCATTTATCGCTCTTCTCCACCAAAACATGGGTTTAAAAAAATAAGGGCTCTGACTCTTTCATTCATTATAATATTGCCCACAGCAGGCATAGTGCCCGGCATGTAATAGGCTTCAATAAGTATTGATTGAATGAATACAAGTTTAAGTTTCAGTGAATGTCAATAAGTCACAAAATATTGCCACATCTTTTGAAAAAATAAGCATCAGAAATAGTTATAATAAAGATTGTGTGTGTGTGTGTGTGTGTGTGTGTGTGTGTGTGTGTGTGTGTAAAGGAAGAAAGTTTTAGTATCTGGCCAATTCACTCATTTAGGTCATCTAATTCCCTGATAATGTCAGTTAACTGGAGGCATTACTGTAATAAGTACCATTAATTATTCATTGCTAACACAATGTTCAAGGTCAGATGAAATCTGATGGAAAATCTCTTCACTGTGGAAAAATCACTTGCTGATTGTTATCACAATTTTTACTGCTGTTGTACAGAGCTTATCTCCTAGAATTTTTAGGAGGGGCCATAGCCACTAATCTGATTTCATGGAAAATAATTTTTCTGATTGCATGTTTCTCTGCTGTTAAGCATTTCTTAATTTGTAAATGACACATACATATTTTTTGTTTTGAACTATTATTAAGAGACAGAATGAAATAAATTATGGTAGCATGGAGGCATAATAAATGAAAAATTATTTATGTGAAAAAGAAACAGAAAACAAGTATCATCAAAGTTCTGAGATCAATCCTAAAATGCGAAGTATACATTAACCAACATAAAATCCAGAACCTACATTAAAAAGATGAGTTTAACATTTACTTGTCTGGTTCTGCGTTGAGAAGGATTCTGAGGCTCAGTGGAGGAGTACTATAATTGATTAATAATGGCACAGAGTCTAGAGCAGATGTATTAATCAGTGTATTTACAAATCTTAGATTTCTCTAATGTAGCATGATTAGTCAATTTCAGGGTGAATTGTGACTCAATGAAATCCAGTTATGATTTATTATCCCTATTGCAATGGTATGACCAAACATGTTTCCATATTCAAGGAACTTTAAAAAAATTTTTTAAAAATCTCTACCCTTCTAGCCTACACTTGGTTTACTTTCAACAGATTATTTTAGATTAGAGAAGGATTTCGGGGTCTGAAATATTATCAGGTTTCCCATGAGTAAAAAACAAAACCCATAAAAAATGAATCATTTTTCAAAGGTGACAGTATCCACTGATGCCTCTGGCTTACATGTTTGCATTTCACCATAAAGCAATAACTATATGTCCACTAGTGATTTGCTTTAATCTTAAGATAAATAAAACCTGTTGGAGTGGAAACTGGAATAGGTGGTCAAAGGGTAAGCAGTATTGCTAGTACTTTATTCTCACATTGTACATGATTTCTTTGGGGCATCTAGCCCTTCATTACCTCACTATCTAAATCAGTGTAACAAGCCTTTTAAGAATGTATATTAAAACAGAATGAACCAAAAACACTTTACACCATGGTCATCAAATTTGCAATTTGTAGATTGCTTAAAGACTGAATATTTTTAGAGTATCTGTGGGGGCCAGATACCCTACTAATAGGACCACAAGTTCCTTCCATTGGATAGCTCTACAGATTGCACTAAATACATCAGCTTCGTGTACCCTCATACTCCTTCCCCTCATATAAAAGTGCCTGTCTTCTTTTTATCACTAATACTATCCCCTCACTTGCTGAACTTTCATTCATTCGCTCGGTCAGGTACAAATTTAATACACATGTATTCAGAGCATAGCAATGTTAGCTAGTTACAAGGGTAAAGAACAGAATAGGGTTGTCACCCTCATGGATGATATGCTCTAGTGAGGAAGACAAAAAATAAACAAGTAAGGAAATTATGATAAATTGGTGTTACTAAGGAAATAAATAAGGAAAGTAGGGAGAGATTTCTGTTTGGGGCCATATGGTGGACTAGATGTTTCTAGAAATTGCACTCAGTAAAGTACAATGAAAATATTAAACAAAAAACTAAAGACCAGGGGGTGGGGTGGGGGGAAAAGACGAATGAATGCCTGAATGAGCAGGAAAGTAAGGGAATTCTGTGGAGGCTAGAAATGACCAGAAAGCAAAAACTAGGGGAGAGGTAAGTCTGGAGTTGTCATTTGTCCTGGGGTAAATCTTATCTCTGGAAGCCTAAACCTGGATTTTAAATGGCCATGTGAGGGGACAAGAGATAGAGCATAAGACTGAGCAGAGGTTAGACTGATGAACCTTTACACAAGGCCAGGACACAAAAGGGCAACAGTCTTCATGAACTAACCATATCGAACTAAATCCTGGCCATGAGGGAGATTCTGGAGATATAGTGTTTGTCTCAACCTTGGCTTTGAGTAAAGATAAAAGATAACAGAATCCCTTGATAATTCCTTACTATAAACCTGCAGTAAGGGTGTTTGCAGGTTTGGGGTTGGAATCCACCTTACTGTCAAATAAACAACCTTTAGACAAAAACGTAATTTTAGATGGTTTTAGGATGACTGGCTGAAGGAAAATCTCAAATCCTCTGTGCAGAAACACAACCAGGTCTCAAAAAATATCTAGAAATAACATTCACAATCAAAAAACTACAAACATTAGTAAACAAAGTATTGTGAATTTTAAGAAAAACAAGAATATGTATAAAATCCCCAAATTAGTCAAGAGGACAAAAATGGAATTAGGAAGTCTTGCCCAGTCTGAAGTTGAATGTAGTCAGTAGAAAGCTTAACATAAGATTGTAGAAAAAAATCCAAATATATAAATAGACATAATCAAATTAGTGAAAATAAACTAAATGTTTCAAAAATAAATAAAAGATTATTAAGTAACATTTCAAAAAATCCAGCATGATACAAAAAGATTAAAAATAAAGGGATGGACAAAATATAACTAATCCAGAAATAAAGAGGGTCACTATATTTTGACAAAAGTTTCAATTCATCGGAAAGATAGAATAATTCTAAACTTATGTTTTAGTAACTTCAAAATATCTAAAGCAAGAGTTTTAAGGCCACAGAGAAAAATTAACTATCCCCCTCCTATAATGACTGAAAACTTCTTTATCAATAGCTGATAAAGACAAATAAGTGAAATAAAAATGTAATAAAAAATTAAACATAATAAGAATGTAAAAGATTTAAATAACATAACCAGTAATAATAATCAAGTGGACACAAATAGACAATTCCTAACAACTGGAATAAATCTGTTTTTGTGTGTGTATATGTAATATATATAAAATTTGGTCATATACTGAGGCATAAAGCAAAACAAGTTTCAAACAACTGGTATCATACAGATAATGGTATGCTGGTAAACTACCTCTGTTGGAAAAGGAAAAGCCCAAATTTGTAATGTTTCCATATTTTTGTTGTATAAATATTCCTACCACAGCTGACTTTAAGCTATCAATAGTTTGACAACGGTTTTGCAAAATTTTTGAATCTTTAAAAATCACATCTTGTGAGTCATTACAATTTGGCTGCAGTACTCTCTAACTATAAAAAAATAAAATTATTAATAACACAATTATAACTAGCTCCCCTCATTCACTTAGACATTAAAAACAAATTTTCAATGGCTCATATGTCCAAGACAAAATTACAGTGGGCATTCAAACTGAGTAATAATGAAAATGCTATATAATGAAACTTGTGAGATGCAACTAAAGTGTTCTTCAAGGGAAATTTGCATCCTTAAATAATTATATTTAAAAATAGGAAAGGTTTGAAAATAAATGAGCTAAGATTCATTGTAAACAGAACAACATAAACAAACAAACCAAAGAAAGTAGAATGAGAAGCATGACAATGAAAAGGCAGACTTTTCTAAAAGGTAACACAAGTATACAAAAGAGATCATCTCCACAGACACATCTTGGTTTATTGAAATGATGTAATTGATAAACATAAGATTAATCAAGTAAAAAGAAAACCCAAATAAAACAATTGAAAGGAGAAAAAATGCTAAGTGCATCAAAAAATAAAAATATAATATGAGACTAGTATGAATAATTTATGCATAATTTTTAAAAATTTAGTTGAAATGGATACATTCTTAGAAAAATATAAATTACCCAAACTATTTCAAGAAACAGAAAATATTTATTAGTTATCTATTGCTGCATAGCAAATGACCCTACCACTCTATAGCTTAAAACAATAAATATTTATTATTATTCAGAAGTCCACAGCTCAGCTAGATTGTTTCTCTAGTTCTGGCTAGGCATACATACATGTCTTTGGTCAGCTACAGTTTGAGTAGGTATCTTTGCTGATGGAAGATGCACTCTCTCTCACACATGTTTCAAGGGAAACTTGTTATAGACGGGTATAGCATGACTCAGTTGGGACAACTGAGTTGACCTCCACATGGTTTCTTATCCCCCAGTGGGCTAGGCTGGACTTCTTTGTGTGGTAGTGGTGAGGTTCTGAGTCAGCAGAAGGGTGAAAGGCCTCTAGAACTTGGTCTATGATTGAAATTGCTACTGCTAAAGAATTGTATTCTATTGGCTAAGAAATTCATGAGGCTAGCCCAGATTCAAAAGATGAGGAAATAGATATTTTTTCTTTAGTGAGAGGGCATGGGTATAGAGAAGAATGAAGGATTGTGGCCACTTTGTAATCTATCACCTTCTAAAATCATCAAAGATGTTGATTCAGCAATTAAAAGGTCTTCTCACTGAGAGAACACTTGGCCCAGATGCTTTTACTGGCAAGTTCTACCAAATATTTAAAGATCAGGCAAATCTAATCATCTAGAATTTCTTCAAAAATAGAGAAAGAGGGACTACACCACAATTCGTTTTTATAAGGCTAGTAAACCCTAAAACTAGGCAACATACTATGAGAGAAGACAAGAGCCCAAATACACTGATGATCATAAAAACAAAATTCTAAGCAATATTTAAGGAAATGAAACTATCATTATATTAAAAAAAGAGGGTGCATCGTAACTATTAGGAGATTATTTCAGGAAAGCAAGTTTGATTTACCCTTGGAAAAATCTGTTAACTCACCACATAAATAAAACATAGAAAATAAAATTAACTCCATTATATGAAGAATAAACATTAAATAAAATTCAGCAAATATTTAGGGTAAAAACTTACAGTAAATATTAAGAAGGGAAAGAAACTTTCTTAATAAAAAACCCAGTATCTACAAAAAACTTTAACCAAATATCAGACTCAGTATTGAAATGCTAGAAGAAATTCTTTTAAAACCAGAATCAAGAAAGGACTGATAGTCATTTTATTCAACATTGTTTCAGAGGTTCTAGCTCATGCAATAAAATAAGAAAACTAAATAAATGTATAAATATTAGAAAGGAAGAAACCAAACTCGTATTATCTCCAGATGATATGTATGTTTATATAGATAGCAAACACATAAAATAATGTACAATTAATTAAATATAATGACAATTTAGCCAGTTTGTAGACTGTATCTATATGCAATTAATTATATTTCTGTGTACTAGCAGAAAATGTAGGTAAAATTCTGTTTATTATAGCAAGATTGTCTATCTTAGAAGCAAATATAATGAAATATATATAAAATCTGACAGAGAAAATAATAAATTGAAAGCATTAAAAGCACTTAAATAAATGCAGTTAATCTCTGTTCATGGATAGAAAGACTCAATAGTTTAAAGACGTCAATTATTCTAAAGTTAATGTGTGGATATAAAGAAATTCCAATGATAATTTCGCAACAGGTTTTTTTGTGTGTGTGCGTGGAATTTGGTAAGCTGTTTCAGAAATTTATACAGGAAAGCAACAATTGGCAAGACATTCATTAAGAAAAAAGTTAACGAAGAAGACTTGTCATAACATATATTATGACTATATTAAATAAGACAATGTAGTACTGGCCTAGGGACTGGATCACGGAAACAAAAGGTCCACATCAGACTAGTGGGGAAAAGATGAACTATTCAATAATTGATGTTATGGAAAAAAAAAAAATAGAATCTCTACCTCAGAACTTTTACCAAAGCCAATTCCAGATGCATCAAGAGCTTAAGTTTGAAAGGCAAAACTTAAAAATTTTTAGGAAAAAATACAAAAGTCTGTCTTCACGACCTTGGAGGTAGAATATGATTTCTTAAACGAGAAAAAACAGCACAAACTATTAAGGAAAAAATTAATCAATTTAACTCATTAAAATTAAAAATTTTGCTCACTGAATGATTCTATAAAGGTGAAAAGATAAGCCCCAAAACTGGGAGAAGATATTTGTGATACTCAGAACTGAAAAAAAATTATGTAAAATATATATAAAATAAAAACGGACAGAATTTACTTGGATAAGTTAATCACGGAAGCCCTCAGTGAGGCGGTGACATAAAAGCAGAGATCACAGGATGAGAAAGAAGCAAAGGGAGGACGAGCATTCCAGTCAGAGAAAGACTAAATTCATAGACTGTGGTGAAAGAAACCCAGTGTGGCTTGAAAATAGAGACGTGAGAGGAAGGAGATGGGCTCAGAGCGAGAGAGGCAAAGGTCAGGACGAGACAACAAAGGGTTTAATTGAGCACACCTGGCTGCTATGTGAAGCGTGGATGACTGACTGAGATTACTTGTGCGGAGAAGGTGGTGCTCTGTAATCCAGTAGAGAAGCTTTCTTAGAATCTGAAAGGCAGCCGCGGGGTTTCAATTGAAGGCATGAACTCAGGAGCCAGATTACCTGGTTTCTATCATAGCTCCGTGTGTAAATTTTATAGGCTTTCTATTCCTAAGTCTCCCAGTCTGTGAAAATGGATAATAGTACTTATTAGGTGTTCTTCATTTTTTCTATGCCTCAAACTCCTGGGTAATCTGGTAAAGTCTATGGATCCTTTCTCAGAAAGAATATTTTTAAATGCATAAAATAAAACAACAGAGGATTCCAAAGGACACCAAATATACCAAAATACAGTTATTAAAATATTTAAACATATATATACTTCTTATTAAATAACAAGGGCTATTAAGGGATATAATAGCTACTATACTTTTGAAGCTGTGATGAGTGAAAATAATATTTCAAGACATCTACAATAACTCTAATGGAATACCAAAAAAATCAAGAATTTTATAGTTTATAAAATCACAGGTACTGCCAATTCCACTGTATGCTTTGTTGCCTACATTTGTAATTGAAGAAAAGATTAAACTTTAATTAGAGGTTACTGAAAAAAAACCTATTTTTATTTTTAATTTTTTCCCCTCTTCCATATAGAAGAATTCTATAAGTTCTAACTACTAACCCCTTGGCCATCATTGGATCCTAGGATAAATATGACTTGTCTTAGTTTGGGCTACTATTAACAGAATACCATAGACTGGGTTTCTCATAAACAGCAGAAAGTTGTTTCTCACAGTTCTTGAGACTAGGAACCCCAAGATCAAGGTGCCAACAGATTTGGTTTCTGGTTCACAGATGTCCTCACATGGAGGAAGGGTGCAGGACTTCTCTCTGTGGTTTCTTTAAAAAAAAAAATAAAGTAATAAAAAACAATTTAATTACAGTTGGTATATAATATTGCATTAGTTTCAGGTGTACAATATAGTAATTAGACATTTATCTAACTTATAAAGTGATCACCCTGATACATCTAGTACCCATCTGACACCATACATAGTTATTATAATATTACTGACTATATTCTTTACGCCGTACTTTACATCCGCATGACTATTTTGTAACAACCAATTTGTACTTCGTAACCCCTTTTCCTTTCTCAGTCACCTCCAACCCCTCTCCACCTAGCAACCATCAAAATATTCTCTGTATCTATGAGTTTGTTTGTTTTATTTATTTTGTTCTTTAGATTTCACATGCAAGTGAAATCATATAGTATTTGTCTTTCTCAGTCTGACTTACTCCACTCAGCACAACACTCTCAAAGTCCAACCATATTGTTGTAGGTGACAAGATTTCATCCTTTTTTGGCCGAATAATATTCTATCGTATACATGTACCATCTCTTCTTTATCTATTCTTTTATTGACGGACTCCCAGGTTGCCTCATTTCTTGGATATTGTAAATAATGCTACAATGAACATATGCACATGTCCCTTCGAAGAAGTGTTTTGGGTTCATTTAGGTAAATACCCAGAAGTGGGATTACTGAGTTTTTCTTTGTCTCTTTTGATAACCTTTATTTTAAAGTCTATTTTGTTGGTATAAGTATTGCTATCCTAGAGTTCTTTTTTTCATTTTCATTTTCATGAAATATTTTTTCCATCTCTTTACTTGTGAGTATCTTTTGATGTAAAGAGAGTCTTTCGTAGGCTCTCTTATATGTAAGAGTCTTGTTTGCTTATCAATTCAGCTACCCTATGTCTTTTGATTGGAACATTTAATTCATTTACATTTAAAGTACTTATTGATAGATATTTAGTTATAGCTTTTATTATTCATATATTTTTAATTTTTTTTTCTTTTTTTAAAGAAATCCCTCTAACATTTTTTTTGTAATACAAGCTTGGTGTTGATGAACTCCTTTAGCTTTTTTTTTTTTTTTGTCTGGGAAGCTCTGTATCTGTCCTTTGATTCTAATTTATAGCTTCACTTAGTAGAGTAATCTTGGCTTTAGGTCCTTGCTTTTCATCACTTTGAATAATTTGTGCCAATCCCTTCTGGCCTGCAAAGTTTCCGTTGAGAAATCAGCTGACAGTCTTATGGGAGCTTCTTTGTAGGTAACTGCTTTTTTCTTGTCACTGTTAAGATTCTTTGTCTCTAACTTTTGGCATTTTAATTGTGATATATTTTAGTGTGGGCCTCTTGGGTTCATCGTGTTTGGGACTCTCTGTTTTCCCTAGGCTTGTATGTCTATTTCTTTCACGAGCTTAGGAAAGTGTTCAGTCATTATTTCTTCAAATAGGTTTTTAATTTCTTGCTCTCTCTTTTCTCCTTCTGGTATCCCTATGGTGTGAATACTTATATGCTTGATGTTGTCCCAGAGGTCTCTTAAACTATCTTCATTTTTTTTTATTCTTTTTTCTTGTTGCTGTTCTGATCGGGTATTTTCTGCTACCTTACCTTCTAGATCACTGATTTGAACCTCTGCTTCATCTAATCTACTGTTGATTTCCTCCAATGTATTCTTCATTTCAGTTATTGTATTCTTCGTTTCTGATTGGTTCTTTTTTACGGTTTCTATCTCCATTTTTATGTTTTTCATGTCTTTGTTAAAGTTCTCACTGAGTTCATTTACTCTTCCCCTAAGTTCATTGTGCATCCTTATAACCAGTGTTTTGAATTCTGCATCTGGTCGACCACTTGTTTCCATTTTGTTTAGTTCTTTTTCTAAAGCTTTGTTCTGTTCTTTTAATTGCGACATGTTTTTTTTTGTCTCTCCATTTTTGGCTGCCTCTTTGCTTTTATATAGTAGATAGGGCTGTTATGTCTCCCAGTCTTTGTAGAACGGTCTTTTATAGTAGGTGTCCTGTGGGTCTCAGTGGTGCAGTATTCCTTGGTCACTTGAGGCAGGTGCTCAAGTTGTGTCCCTTGCATGGGTTGTTTGTATCCTCCTGTTGAAATTGAGCTGTGGTTGCTGTTTGCACTTCAATGGGAGTGATTAACACTCAGTTTGATTTGTTGTGAGGACTGGTTGGCCAGTGAAGGGCTGACCCTGTGGAGCAAGATTCACTTTAGAATAGCTCTGGTGCCTGTTCAGTCTGTCCTTTGGGTGTGTCATCCTTAGCTGCAGCCTCAGGTGATGCTCCGGCTTGGTCTGAAGTTGGCCACTGGGTGTTGTCAGCCCCAGTGTCTCCTGGGATGGGCCCCACTGCAGACTAAATTTGGCCACTGTCTGTGTCCTGAATGGGGTTAATTGGCAAGATTCACCAAACAATTTGCAGAAGGCTGCCGCCTGCCCTGGGATTGGAGATGTCTTGAGAGGCCAAACCATGAACTGAGACTGACTGCCTCTAGTACTAGGCCTGGGGCTGCTCAATAAGAGCCATAGGGCATGCTGAGGCCAGATACTGCTTATTTGGGTTTTGCTACCTCAGAGATTTTAGGAAAGTCTGCAGCATTAGCCAAAATGGGCCATTTGTATGGAAAAGCCACTGGAAGTGGCTTGAGTAGGGCTATGAGTTAGGTGGGACAGGGTCTCAGGGGATCACCAGAGCAGGGCAAATGGTGTTAGTCTGGTTGATGGAGACTCAGATATGGTAGCTGCTCACATCTGCAAGCTAAGAGTGGGGAGGGCTCAACACAGAAACAATGGATTTTGTCAGCACTTTGGTCTGGGAGAAAGCTGCCCCTCCAGCCCTTACCCAAAAGCCAGACAATTCAGTTCCTTCCCATATGTCCCTGCTGCCTTTCAAGCTGCTGCCCCAGTGGTGGGACTCAGAGCAAGTGAGTCCATAAGAGAGTAAGTCCACACATGGGCCCCATAGAAGGAATGTCTGCAACTCCAACTGCTCTTGGTCTCACCTAGCCACAATCTCCAATGGTTTTCACAGCAAAAAGTTGTGCGGATTTCTCTTCCCAGTACTAGAGCACTGGGATGGGGAGGCTGGTGTGGAGCTGGGACCCTTTCCTCCTCTGAGAAGAACTCTGCAGCTGAGATATCCCTGCCGATCCTCAACCACCATATATGGGTGTGGGATCAGCTACTTCTGCATCTCTGTTCCTCCTACTAGTCTTGAGGTGGCCTCTTCTGTATGTCCCCGGTTGTAGGACTTCTGTTCAGCTAAACTTCAGGTAACTCCCAATAATGACTATTCTGTAGTTTAGTTGTAATTTTGATGTGGTTGTGAGAGAAGGCAAGCACAGCATTTACCTACTCTGCTATCTTGACCAGAAGCCCCTGGGGTCTCTTTTATATTCCCTTTCATGAAGTCTCCACTCTCGTAAAATAATTATCTTCTGAAGGCCTCACCTAATACCATCACATTGGGGACTAGGTTTCAACACATGAATTTTAGGAGGAACACAAACATTTGCTTTATTGTACTACTGTTCTTGGAGGTATTTCCAATAACATTGGGCACAAAGCAGCTTTAGTTATTGTTGGTTTGTGGTTATTACCATTATTTTGAGAGGTGGATTGGGTAATAGCAAAGATTTTCTATTACACCAGGGCAGACAGCTCTGCCTCATACCTGCTCTGTGACCTGGGTGAAGCAGGAAGCTTCCTGGAGCCTCAAATCCTCAAAGTACCTCTCCTGGAAACTGATTGGAAAGCCAGGGAAGGGTAGGAAAGAAGAGGAGAAAACAGCTTCCAGACAGGTTCTACTGAGTACTCCTTCAGCCTAATGATGGTCATTATTCATAAACTATAACTACTCAGTCTCTAGATTTTATTTCTCATTAAGAGCTGAGTATAACGTTCTTAATTAAAGTCAGGAGCTGGACGCAAAAGAAAGGGAGAACATCTGAAATTCTGAACCTAAAATAAAACTATTTAAAAGGATTATTTTTGTAAGAAAAAAATAAAGCTTTATATCCTCATGGAGGAAAATCTTTTAAAAAAAATTCGAGCCTGTGAAGCTTATTCTGAACCTAATGGTTCCATAATGAAATTTTCCTGCTTTCTTGCAAAAAGCAGCCATCCTAGCTTCTACCAGATATTTGTATTATATTTTCAACATTTAAAGAATACTTTCATACCTGCTATCTCCACTATTTTTTTTCTCAAACAGTACATATAATCACCTTTAGTTTGAGTTAGCCAGAGGAGGTTTATTTTTGCTTGCTGCAGAATTTCTCAGAGCCTCTATCTGTTAATGTGCACTGGGAATCCTAAGAGGGGAAAGAATAATCAACATTTCTTGAACTCATGTGACCTACTTTTCACCAGTAGCCATTTCTCACAGGGCTAATGAGAAATGCTGCTTTAGATATATACTTTAAAAAAAAAATGTTTTTCTTAGGGGCTGTTTGTAGTCAGCATATTTATGAGACAATCCAAGAAAAAACAGGGAAGTTGGGAATATGATAGGGCTGAATCAATGGAGGGTACAGAGCTGCATTAGAAAGATCCCATGGCTTTTAAAAAAATCAACTTATTTGCCTTATTCATCTTGTAACTGTTATAAAGACCGAAACATAATTCCCGGGCAGCTTGTTCTGGTTTGGAGCCATTTGGTAGGCCCTGGGTTCTCTCAAACAGCTCAGAATAGCTTAGTCTCTTCCTAGATTTGACTTTGTGAACATACTGAATGGCCAGATATTAGCTCTTTCTTTTTCCTTCCTACACCTCCTCAACCCTACTCTGTCCCCCTCTTATAGAGGTTTTGTTTGTCAAGATTGTTTGTCTAAACCAGGTGGTCTCAAGGAAAAGCTGCTCGGCTGGCAGCGGTTTTGTGGAACAGGGCACGTGGATGTTAATGTGAGTCATGTAGGGCTGCAGAGCATCTGGGCTGTCAGCGACCCAAGGCTCTGTCTCTGCCGAATACAAAATGAGGTGGCCACAGAATATTTCCCAGATGGGGCGTTGGCCTGATGGATTACACAGAACATTAAAAAAATATTTTTTGGTTTCCCTGAAGAGTAGGTGTAAACTTCTCACTTGCTCAAAGTAGGAAGTCAGTATTTTGAGAGAGATCTCTTCATCCACATGACCAACATTAACTGACCATGTAGAGCTGGGGTCTCAGTCAGGGATGAGGTTGTTTACCCCCTTCCCCCTACACACACACTAGGGACCTTTGGCAATATCTAGAGACATTTATGGTTGTCACCAATGAGGGTAGGTGATGGGGTGGGTAACACTACTGGCATCTAGAAGGTAGAGGTGGGGGATGCTGCTAAACATCTTATAATGTACAAAATAGTCTCCACAACAAAGAATTATCCAATCAAAAATAGTAGTGATGAGACTGAGAAACCCTACTCCAGAGCTCATTGGTAATCATAAGGGTGCAGGGGTCAGAAAGTTCAGGGTTCAAATCCTGGCTTCATCACCTACTGCCTGAGTGGCTTAGGCAAATCACTTCACTTAATTCTTTCATTTGTAAAATCAATCTACATAAAGTGCTAAGTATAGAATAAGGCACTAAAAATGATAAAGATTTTACTGTTATTGTTCTGTAATAGGTACTGAATTGACCCCATGAAAGACAAGAAGTTGACAGATATATATATAGAACTTCATGTGCCAGGTGCTGTAGAATGTGCAGTAGAGGGCGGGTGAGAGTTCATAGAAGAGAAAGACCAGAAATATGTGTTCCTAAATCTTGTAGCACCTAGAACTGTGTTGCCCAACAGAACTTCCTGCGATAATGGAAGTATTCCATATCTGTGCTGTGTGATATGATTGATAGTTACTAGCCACATGTGGTTATTGAGCACTTGAAATGTCGCTACTGTACCCAAAGAGCTGAATTTTAAATTTTACTTAATTTTATTTACTTAAAATTAAGATGCTGCACATGGCTAATGGCTCCCGTATTGGACAGAACAGGTTTAGAAGAGGAGAGCAGATTGATGTCAACCAGTGACACAGTGTGTGTGTGTGTGTGTGTGTGTGTGTGTGTGTGTGTGTGTGTGTGTGTGTGTGTGTTGGGGGGCATAGTTGTGGCATAGGAATTCAGGAGAAGAAGGCAACACTACTGACCAAGAACTTCATGGAAGAGACTTTGCGAAAGTTGGGCCTGCAGGGTGGGCAGAATTTTGATAGCAAGAATTGGGGCCAGTGAGGAAGAGAAAATTCCAGGCAGAGGAAACACGTGGGCAAAGATGTAGGTAGCAGGAAGAGCTCAGTATGTCTGTACAGATGATGGTCAGGTCCTAAGACAAGAACACCTCACCTTCTCAATGCAACGAATGTGACATTCAAAAGTACAACACCCCTAGTAGGCAGTGTCAAAGGTATTTGTGTGACAGCACTTCTTGCTTTAAGGCTAGGATGCTCAAAAACAAAATGGAACGTAATGACTCAGAAAACAAAGAAATGCCATGTTTTACAAGATAAATTTTAATGAATCTTCTAGAAAGTGATCCATGTGGGTCTTAGAACTCAGGCCCTGGTGATTTCAAGTAAAATGTCTGTGTGCGGGCACAGAAGTTGTAGAACTAATATGAGAAGCTGGAAGGGTGCTGAAGACAGTTTGACAACTTGACAATTTGCCTCAGGCTGCTGTGGTTTCTGGAACTCAGTTAAGGATAGGATGACATGGATGGCCAGAAGATAATTGGTTCTACATATTCCCTGTTTCAATCCAATTTTACTGTGGACACCCAGACATTGCCTAAAACTTTTCTTAAAAAATCTATTGAGTATCATGACTCTACTAAGTGGTGGTTATTTAGTAACCACTGCGACTGGACTAAGATTTGCAGTTGCTTTGGGGATTTTACCAGAGGAGGGGAAAAGACTCTTCACTTGTGAAACCTGAGGTTTGCAATAGAGTTTGCTGCTGGAGAAAAGCAAATTGATCTCTTAACATAAACATTTGCAAAATATGCCAAACTGTAATGTTCACTAAAGACAAACAGAGGACTGCATTAAGGCAAAAATTTCTCATGATATGGGGAAATTATCTCATGCAAACCAAAACTTTTCCAGTTTTGCTTCCTGGCTAGAACTAAGGATTCTTCTATGACTAGAAAACAACTATGGCTTCTCAAATTGGGTAAATTTTAAGGTTACATATCTTAAAATATCTGGCTCAGCAACCAAAAATTTTGATAAATAAAATGGAAACAAAACAATTTTATAGCATGTGGACTGTCTATTAACCTTAGAAGGAAAAAATAATCTGAGAGTTCTCAAAATAAATATTTGGATGTTAAAAAAGAGAGAAAGAGACATAAACCTCAAAAACATCTTCGAAAACTGAATACATTGTTCCTAAGAGCTAACCCATAGAAGAGTTAAAATGGTAGAAAAACAAGCTCAATGACATTGTCATTCTATGAATAGCTTAATTCATAGTTTTAGTCATCTGGTATTAATACGATAATTTCATAACTTAAAGAGAAATTTCAAAATAACTTTTAGGTTTCCAGTTAGTGTTTGTAGTTTTACTCTGCCCAGAACATAGGAAAAGAACTCCAGGTAACAAGGCCATCATTTTTCACCTCCTTGGTTTATAAGTTTCTAGTCCCTTTCTTTACTCAGACACTCTGGATTAAGTCAGATGTGTTTTCAAACTACTTTGCCTCTTAATTTTTAAACCCTTGTTTATTTTAAATAAGATTTAATCCATATGTTTCTGATTCATTTACACTTAACTCATCAAAATGCTGTTTTATAAAAAGCTCTTTGATGTTCAAATTTGCCTTTGGAGCTATTTTTAATAAGACTTTTTTTTTTACGCTTCCCTACTTAGAAACAGAAAGTTCCATTTTGTTGTTATTTAATAACCAGAGGTCCAAAAGGTTGGGTTCACTTAATTATTTAAATGAAATAATGTATGTAAAATGCTCTGTAAACTCCGAAGCAATTGATGCCTGTTAGTCATTAGAGTTATTATTGTTATTATGGCCACACAGAAGACAGAAGTTTTGAGGTTTCTCCTTCCTGCAGTTGACTGGACTTGATCATCTTGTGGCTCTCTCCTATTTATTTATAACATTTTCTTGTTCTATGACTTTCTTATTAATAATAACACATACCATAAACATTCCAAATGACTGGTAAAATAATAAAGGGATATGTCGGAGAGCCGCCACTTAAATGGATCCCTTTTAGTTGTGGTCTCACTTAGATCCACTGTGTATAACATGTTGACCTTCAGAGGGATTCAGAGTCAGATTGGCTTTCACTGATTTAGGGGTTAGATTCTTCTTGAAGTATTGTTTGCATGAATTGATAGATTTTACAGGAAAATGATTCACTAAGAAGGAAGATTTATGAGTAGGTAGCTGAGGGCAGGAGAGGAATAATCAGCGCAAAGTTAGGTCTGGTCCCTAGTCCCATGGATCCATTCTAAGCCTTTTGAAGAGCTACATGGAGAAGTTGCAGGTATTTTTAATGAGGACTCTGGGAACACGGGCACATACAGAGTTGCTCGGGATCATATGGCAAAATGTGAGGCAGAGCATTCCTCTGACTTTTGGGTGGGACTCAGCCCTGCCTTGGCCTCATGGGAGGTAATGATAGTGTCTGGTGGAACAGTGGCACAATGGTAGCTGAGATTCTGTTATATGGTAGGAGATGAAAGAAGATTTTTGGCAACAAATAGCAGTTGCCTGTAGTAGCATCATTCAGTTAAAGTTAGCTTAAGTACATGTGAGCCTCCCCTGAGGTCCCTAGAAACACTTTAGGGTATGTGTGTGTGTGTGTATGTCCCCTCCACGGGGGCTCTATGACCTAGTTCCTAGCTGATCTGATGGGGTCTGAGCCATTCAGGTTACATCTGAAAATATCAAAATGGCCACCTCATTGCTTCTGTCTTGATAATTATGCAAAAGGTCTCCAGTCTAACAAACACTCTAACAACAGTGAATAGGAAAGCTCTGTCTCCTGGAAGTTGATCCTGATCTTATGTGTGAAGTACATATTTTCAGCTTTTGCATGCTCTCCCTATGGCTCAGTCTGTTACACACCAGGCTGCCTTTAGGAATTTAGAACCAAACATGAAACTCTTTTATCACACAATGGAAGGAACATTGCTTTGCCCTTTCACACATCAGTCTTTCTTCGTGAATGGCTCCCTAGCCTTCTGATTCTTGCCGTATGGAACAATTGGTCCCTTCACTTAACTTGCCAGCAGTAATCAGTTATTTCTCCTAGCCATAAATTTTAACCATTCTTTTTTGTGGGGGAAGAAATTGAAGTAACAAAGGGAGGCGGCTATAAAGAACAGAACTGTCAGAATAGCAAATGTTTGAGTAATTTGTTGGGTCCTTAGTTTAAGGATGACTGATTTTAGCACTAATTTTGGTTTGGAGAATTTCTTGGGACAAAGAGGCCCTGTTTTCATCTACGTCTCTAGTGAAGATTGTGATTATAAATGTGGAAAAGCTTGTAAAGAGGTTTTAATATAATTCAACAAATTAACTGATTCTCTTTTTTATTTAGAAAATTCTAATATTTGCTTTGCTATCTCCTTTTTCATGAAACAAACCAGATTTTTTAAAATGTCCACTGAATTTGGTTCATTAAAGACATTGTTTGAAAAATAACCTAGTCCAGCTAAATTGTAATAACTGCTCTGAGCATCTAATTCCACCAGATCTCATTTGAAAAATAGGAAAACATTCCAAATGACTAATGCTTTTAGGCTGGGCAGCACTTTTTTCATTGTCCTTAAAGCACCTGGCGTAACCTGTTTGCTTTAAATTTTTCTGAGAGCCTGTGGATTTGAAATGAAAAAAGAAAATAGGATCCTTTAAGTCCACAGAACAAGGCAATCTGTTTTCATATAGAAAACACCAAACATTTCTGAACATGTGGCCCACTAAGCTCCCCCACGTCAGGGCCAGATTTATGTATTTGCTCTGGAACCAAGATTTTTGTACACCAGGCACAATACCTTAGAATATTTACAGTGTAAGCTATTTGCCTAAAGCAAACAGCTACACCACCAAGCTCAGTAAACCCCTCTGTCCCCCAGACACAGGAGCCAGAACCTTCTCAGGGAGCAGGTGTGTCTTAACTAGGAGGAGCCCTTCCTTGGGCCTGACTCCTTGAACGTCTGAACATTTTCACTGCACCCTCCCCCAGCACTTCCCCTCCCAACAGAGGTGCAATCTGATGACTTCTGAGGGCCTTTAAAAAGGCATTTTTTTTTCCCCTTGATAAGAAAAACTAAAAGAGTCCAGTTATTATAATCTGAAGGGAAGGGCTGGGTGGCTTCAAGAGGAAGCTATAGATAAAGTCTGAGCTGTTACAAAGGCACTTTATCTTCTTTTTCTTTTTCTTCTTTTTTTATTTTATATATTTTAAAATTCCCCTCCCTCTTTTCTGCCAGGGAGGGTGGAGGTTTGGGTCAGGAGCAGGAATTTGAAAGGGAAACAAAAGACAAAACATGAAACTGCTTTCCTGCTTGGAATCTCCATGGTATTTTTTGCTTGTGAGAAACTTGTAGCTGGCTTCCATCAGTGAAGGTACAAAATCATCCACATTCTTGTGGATAGGATTTTAAAACTGTGCAGAGGTAGAATGAGAAGATGGAGTGATTCATTTACTTATTCGCTCTCTAAATATTTATTAAGTACCCACTTGATATCGGGGGCTGAGATAACTGTTCTAATGGAGTTGGACAGCATCCCTGCAAGGGATCAAAGATATCTCCTTCGTTAGTTGACCTCAAAACCTTTACAATTTCAACCATTTCTCACTGCTTTTGGAGAACAGTTATTAAAGTGAAAATGCTGTGTGAGGATGGTATATATAAATACAATAATCTATTGTTTTTAAAAATCTTAGTTTGAATTATGGGACCTACCATAACATGGTATCATGGGAGAATCATAATTCAACAGCAAGAAGAGTTGAGTTCTTATTCTGGCTCTGCTAATAATTAGCTGTGTTATATGATCATGTGTAAGTGACTTTCCTCCTCTGGGCCTCAGTTTCTCCATAGGTACAATGAGGGAGGAAGGGTTTTTAATTGCCTTCCAGCTTTATGATTCTACAATTTTTAATAGTTTAAAAACAGAGAACCAGACAAAATATTATGGGTGGGCTGAAGTTCTTGGCATGTGGCCTAATCTGAAAGTGAAAAGGCAGCAGGAAGGAGTCTTATGTGTGTAGATAAATAATGTTCATGAATAACATGTCAGGATAGTTGGGGACAGTGGAGGGGTGTGGGAAACATCACAGATGTAGAGTTAGGCTACCTGGGTTCGAATTCTAGCTCTACTATGTAGCACGAGACAAGTTAAATGCTTTTTCTAAATCTCAGCGTCCTCATCTATTAAGTGGGTTAATATTGACATCTAGGAATATTGATCTGGAGACTCCTGCGGAGTCTGTGAGGTCAGAACTCTTTTTCTCTTTTCATGATAATGCTAAGACATTATTTGCCCTTTTGCTCTTATTCTCTCATGAGCATAGAGTTTTCAAGAGGCTACAGGACATGTGATATTGTCGCATGTTGAACGCAGAAGCAGTTATAAGAATCCAACTGTCTTCAATTAAGATAGCAATTAAAAATTTTTACAGAAATGTAAAATAATGTTACTTTTTCATTTTTTTGTTTTGAAAAATGTCATTTTTCATAGAAATATGCATTTCTGTTAACATGTAATGAATTTATTCCTATTTTAAATATATAAATAATTACATATCATATTCTTAGTTTGAATTTCAAATATGGAAAATAGAAGAAGGTCCAACTCACATAGACAAAAACTATTTGGAGTCGTCAATACTTTTTTAGTATGGTCTTAAAAATAAAGAAAAAATATGTTTCTGCATTAGTTTTCTATTGCTGTACAATTACTGTAACAAAACATCATGAACTTAGTGTCTTATAAACAATGCAAATTTATTATCTTAAGGAGCTAGAGGTCAGAAGTCTCAAATAGGTCCCCAGGACTATGCTCCTTCTGGAAGCTCTGGGGGAGATTCTGCTTTCTTGCCCTTTCCGGCTTCTGAGGCTGCCTACAGCTCTTGGCTGTGGACTCCTTCCTCCATTTTCAAAGCCGGCAGAGCAGCCTCTTTGAATCTTTCCTGCCCAATTTTTAAATTTTCAGCTTAAGAACTTCTCCTTGATGATATCTTCTCTACCTCTCTCAGGAGAGTTTCCTTTTCTCAGCATCTACACAGAATCTAGGAGAGAGTAAGAATTCCATAATTGTTACTTTTTTGTGTCTCTACCTTCTACTAGCCTCTACGCCACTATTCCTTAAAGCATGTTTTCCAAAAACACTTCTCTCATGAGAGTATACCATGTAAAACAGTTCTATGGTCAAAATATTTCAGGAAACATTATATATCTTATCCTCCTTTTTGGAAATTATTGGTGCACATTAGCATATTAAAGGCTCTGAGAAGTCCTGTAGTGTGTCTGAGGGAAAGGTGAGGTTAATTTAACATTTTTCAAATTTATTTGCTCAAGGAATAGCTTTTTTTCCTGTAAAATTGATTAACGTTCCATTGTCAGAAACATTGCTCTAAGTTCCTTGTGTCCTCTGTATCTAACAATGGCTAGCCTGTTTCCAGGATACCATAGGTACTTGATAAATAAATGTTGAATGAATGCTATGAAGGAGAGGAAACAAAGTTGGTTAATACAAGATCTCTTCCTTCCAGTTGCTAAAAATGAATAAGATAGATGCAGATATAATTGTTTAGATAGTCATAGGTAAATGAAAAACCCAGAATTATTAATAAGAAGGAGAAAATCAAATCCAAATGCTGAAACCCAACCTAAGATTTAAATACAACTGAAGCAGGTAATTCAAGCAGCCCTTTGAACTTTGTGGACTACCCTCTTTCAAAAGGGAAACAAGAAAATTAGATCTATGTAGCACAGAGCAGAATACAAAGAAATATATGTCTTCCGATAAAGAATGAAAATTATTATAGAAAAGATTAAGCTAGGATTAAAACTTCAATCAGCTCTTTATTTTATTCTGAGTAATGGCCGAGAACCTACTATTCACATCCAATTAAGCCTGTAAACTTGCTGGCAGTCAGTTTCAGGGAGTGAACCCCTAGCTCGCTGCCAAAAGCTAGGCATGAGTTTTCCAATCCCAGCCACTATCATTTATCAGAAATGAAGATTGTCTTGACAGGGGAAGCAGCAATAGCCCCACTCTGAGATGGCACCAAAGGCCAGGGCAATCACTAGTTGAACTAGTCATTCCAACAGCTGCTCTGTGGCCATGCTGGGTCCTATTGTTCATTGACTCTGAGAGCTGGTTCAGCTAAGGTTATGGAGAGGCAGCAGCAGTCTTTCTAATATGCTCTGCTAAACTTGCTAAGTGGGGAGAAACAAACAAACAAACAAAGGTAGTTCGAGCAAGAAGAGAAAGAAACTGGTATGGCTCAATGGAAGGGACAAAAGATTATGGGGCAACCAGAAAAATTTGGTTTTGAATCCTGGCTCTGCCATCTTTGACCATGTACAAATTACTCAACCTCTATGAGGTTGATAAATTTGAATATAACTTCTGTGTAGGGTTGTTGTAAGTCCTAGAAATAAGTTTTAGAAAATGTATGTAGCAGGCACTCAATAAATGATAGTAGGATAGCATTTATAATATATAATGTTTATTAATTAACATATATCATATATTAATGTAATAAGATATAATGTAATAATATATAACATAGTAAACCATAAAATGATAAATTTATTATAAATAAATGATACATAATTTATCACTAAACAATAGCAGGATAATATTTTTGAATAAGTAATCTTTGTCCCCCCTCCTCCAGGATTTCTTTTTATTCCATAACCATGTTTTCCATTTGGGAAAGTGTCTATTCTAGGTTCATTACTTCAGATAATAGATGGACTAATCAAAAAGCAGATAAAAAATGCTTTTCTGGATTTTGTGTTTCAAAAATTAAAAACGAAGGAATAAAAGGACAACTGATGGCATAGACTTGTGCTGTCAAATATGGAGGCCACTATATATTCAGTCTTTACTTGATTGGAACCATTCCAGATGGTTATGGAAGGGGCACCCACAGCATCTGCTACATAGAGAGGTATCGACAGGAGAGCAGATGAATCCCTTTTCAATGCCTTGGCATAGTGTAATTTTCATCCTTAGAACTTAACAGAAACCCTGTGGAAAGAGGGAAGATCATATATTGGCAGGGATTAAATTTCTTCCATCTTTGTTGAAAGGAGACACAAAATAGTAATTAAGGCAAGGTATTGAAATATAAAATTATATTCATCAAATACTTGTATCTTGGCTTGAGATTCACTTGTTATAATGATTACTAAGACACAGCAAACTAATATGAACATGGGACAAGGTGTATGTGAGAGGGAAAAAGTACATTTGGTGACAAATATATGACTTTCTTATAAAGTAAAAAAAAAAAAAAGAATTGTATGGTATTGGTCCAGTATTAGTAATTGGTAATGCTGGTGAGAAATATTTACACATTCCAGTAGTAACATGATGCCGTGTCCAGGTGGATATTAAATGTACTTTGATGAACCTAGAATAATGGTCCTGACACCAAAAATATTTCGTTAACAGAGTGCCACAACCTATAAAAAGAAAACTGTTACTGACACTATTCACATGGTTACCATATTTTCTCAAAAATCTTGCAAATATTTAGATTTATTTAATTCAAGGGAAAAACAATCTGGACTAGAGGAAGCTGCCAATAACTCATGTGGCTTTTAATTCTTCATGTGTGTCATTTAATAAGAATCTCTATAACAGGGTTTTTTTTTTTTTTGCTTGTTTTTGTTTGACTGATTAAAGCAATTTCAGTTTACATTTCTTATCCCACCCTAATTTATAAAGTTTCAAATAAAAACTTAAAAACCCCAAATCCAAAAAAAGAAAAATGTCAAACTCCTAAGATTGTAAAAAAAAAAAATCATCATTTTGCCAAATATTTGCCAGCACCAAATGTGTTAATGAGCTCTTCCTTTCATGCCCTTCCTCTCAAACTCTGTGGTTCCTTTTGCTAGTTTTCCCTTAATTATATTTAGAACTCTCTCATTCAGTCTTTACTATGATATCTTTAAACATTTTCTGCTCAATTTATCTGATCACTTTGGGTCATTCACTTATTTGATTCTGGGAATGTTTTCTAAATAACTCTCATGTACGAGGGGCTGTGCTAGGCATCTAGGATTCAATGGTGAACAAAACATGTCTTGCTCTCTTGCCTTCATGAAGCCAACACTGAGTAAATCATCATTAATTGGGTTAATAGAGAACTTCAGATCTACATTTTGAACCTGGTTTTCTTTCTGGCGGCATTTGTTCAACCTAATATTTGTAGCTAGTCAACAATGATTAATGTCTACTACCCATAAAAGCAGGTTGTATCATCTTTGTGGCTGTTCCTATTGGCTGGAACACAGACATAAAGGCTGGGGCTCAAGTAGTCAGGTTGGATTATGAGGTAGAAGTTGTGTTGATGGTAATGGAACCAAAAGCTGGAAGAAGCCTGTGTCTGATGATCAGGGAGGACCCTACCAGCTCTAGGCAGCTTACCTTTGGATTTTGTTTATGTAAGAGAGATATAAATTTCCATTTAGGGTTATGTGTTTTTTGTTGTTTGTTTTGTTTTGTTTTGTTTGTTGGAGGGATGGTAAGGGTTATGAAACTAGCAGCCTTATCTAATTCCAATGAAACAGGTACTAGGACAGGATACTGGGAAAATGAAAAAAAAGCCAGTGACTTTCCTGGTAACCTTGAGTCAGGTGATTACTGATTCTTACTACGTTATCTACATACTGTCCTTAAGCCAGAATGAACTTGACAAGAAACAGTTTACTAATTATCAAAATGCATTTTGGCCACCATATTTCAAGTGGCAAAACCCCTGCATCTGGAAGATCATGGGAGAGTCACTCTGCCCTCTGTCTGGCCTTTGTACAGCTTTTTCCCAGAAAGCAAGCCTATGTTTGTGATAGCAGCCATCCCCTCTATCAGCTCAGCCTCTGGAGTCATTTACTCAGCCCTGATGAGTTATAAACTACCCTAATTGCCTCACACTCAAGACAACTTTGTTAAAAGAAGCCCAGAGGATAGAGAACAAATAACAACAGGATTAAATGTGCAATTTGGAAATATTGGTACAGAATAGATGGAAAATAGGAGATTTCAAATTGGGAGCAAGGAGAAAAATTAAGAAGGCATTGAAATAATTCAGGAGACAAGTGACAAGAGCTGGAGCTAAGGCACCGCCATAAGGATGTAAAGGCAGCAATAGCTTAATTATAACTATTGTGGGCATGATATTTCATAGTGATTATTCATGGAGAAAAAAGAGTGGAAGATCACTAATGAAGTACCATTTAAAGTGGGCAGAAGAATGAGGGCTAGCAAAGGAGATGGAGAAGGTCTAACCAAAAGGGTAGGAGGGAAAGCAGGAGAGAGGGCATCACAGAACAGGGTGTTTCTAAAGAGGGGGTGATAAACAGAATAGAAGTACTAAAGAAGTAAAGAAGGGTTAAGGAACAAAATGTATCTATTGGTTTGACAAGATGGGAGTCATTGGAAACTCCACCCTGAGCAGATCAGGTGGATATGGAAGCCAGACTGCAGCTCACTGAGGAACTAAGCCTCTTCTCCATTGTAGAGTAATGGAAAGCATGGGGTGAAGAGCTATTTTTATGGGATTGCAGAAACTGCTGGAACACAGATATCAGATAAAAGCAATTCTCATAAGAAACTTGGTTTGATAACACAGAACACTTACAATTGATATTCATGTTGCCTTTGACTCATTGGAAATGGTCTGAATACAAAAACATCATTGTAACTGCCCTCAACTGTTATAGACATTTTGATTACTATCCAGTTAGTTGGACCAAAACCAACTAAGAAATTATGAACATGCGTGTGATAGCAATTTACCAAATGTTTGTTGTCTATGCTAAGAGATAGTAATGAAATGTTCTGCTAATTAGGTCCTGTTTATATTTTCATTATCCTGGCTAATTACCTGTTTTATTCAATGATATGCTTTATTAATTATCGGTAGCGTTCTTGTTTCTCAGCATACCTTAAACATCTTACAATGCTTTCTCTATCTTCTGGGTGTCCTTACCAGCCAAGATTTTGTTTGTATTAAAAAGGCAATGGAACATGACGTGCAAATTGGTTTTTCACCGAAAAACATGGTCATAAGCTGGTCAAATTTTTGTGGCAGAAAGGATGAAATTATAATTTTATTTAGTGGAGCAGTTCTCACTCCATGAATTGAGAGAAGATTTCTTGGTTGAACATGAGAATTTTGTTCTAGTTACAAGACAAAATTGGATGTCACAATCTAATCCATTTCTGTAAAATGAGTATAATTTTGTTCCTTCAAACTCTTTATATACGGTCAGTGTGACAACAGAATGCCTATAAAATTGTGTTTTGCAGAAAAAAAGGTAGACTTTTTTTTCTATCATCATAAGTTCCAGATTTTTGAGGTAGTGATTGGTGATTCGTAAAATAATTCAGGCCATATCTTCATTTTATGAACCGGAGAGGCTGAAGTCCAGATAGGGCACAGGGATTTGTCACAGAATTGCCAAGTGTGGAAATGGCAAATTTTGAACTGGAATTCCAGTCACCTGCTTCTTCACGCTGACCTCTACCACATCTAGTCCATGCTGGAAAGGAAGGCATGATGGTTGCTTTTATGTATCCACTGACTGGGCTAAGGAATTCCTAGATACCCGGTAAACATTATTTCTGGGTTTGTCTATGAGGATGTGTCAGGGACAGATTAGCACTTGAATCAGAAGGCTGAGTAAAGATCACCCTGACCAACATGGGTAGGCATCATCCAATCTGTTGAGGGCCTTAATAGAACAAAAAAGTGGAAGAAGGGAGAATTTGCTCTTTTTGCTTGAGCTCAGATGTCAATCTGCTGCCCTTGGCATTGGCACTCCTGATTCCCAGTCTTTGGACTCAGACAGAAATTTACACCATTGACTTTCCTGATTCTTATGCTTTGAACTCAGACTGAATTACACCACCTGCTTTCCTGGTTCTCTAGCTTGCACATGGCAGATCATGGAAATTCTGTCTTCATGACTGCGTAACCCAATTCCTGTAATGAATCACCTTTTACATATGTCCTGTTGGTTCTGTTTCTCTGGAGAACCCTGACTAATACACCAAGGTAGTGCAGGCTATGGAATCACTCAGACTCACTTGATCTACTCTACACTTTATATTTGCTTCATCTGGAGAATGGGATCACAGTAGTAATTACCACTGTACTGGATTTGTTTTGATGTTTAAATGAGGAAATGTATGGGAAGTTCCCACCCAGTGCTTGACACATGGTGATTGTCCAATGAACGTCAGCCGCCTTTAACAACACAGACCTGGAGCTGACTGTAGCTTTGCTGCATTGTTTACAATCTCAGAAAAAAAAGACGAGAATCCCTGAAACTGAAACACAATCAGCTTATACCAGATTATGATCTCTTTTCTCTTCAGACTCTTGCTGGTCAGTTTCAACTTAAACTCAGTCATAGCCATATTTAAACATCAAAGGCATTGGGTGAAAACAAACTCCTTTTTTTGTTGTTTTCAACAAAACTTGTGTATCTGACTGAATTAATTTGTTGGCTACTTACTACTTTATGGAATTCTGTGACTAACAAGTCAAATCTTCAGAGGTTGTAGGGCAGAGCAATTGGTCCCATTATTTGAAAGCACTAGGAAAATTACTCAACCTCTCTGTGCCTCTGTTTCCTCATAACAAAATGAGAATAAAGGAGAACCTATCTCTTGGATTTAAGGATACAATGAGATGCTTCACATGAAATGTTTAGCCCAAGATAGCCCATCATAACTTCTCAGTTATTTTTTCTATGTTCTCTGCCATTTCCACCATCTCATTGTGGAGCCTGGTTCTAATCAGGCAATGTATCCTGTAATTTATAGATTTGTAAAGTTGTATTAAAAGCATTAGGCAGGCTGAAAAGTGGCCCAGCTGTCTGTACTGCTGTCTGTACATCTTGTAGCTATGCAACAAGATAAAGTGGGATAGGGCGAGAAAGCTGCATGTAAGGATCTTTGGGCCTTTGAGTTTATAGGTTTGGATTTCTAACAAACCAAGTTTCAGGGAAGTAGAATGAGGGAGAGATGGTCTCTTCTGACAGTAATTCTCCATTCTCTGTTCTTTCAATCTTTCTTTCACCAGAGGTAAGAGATTTCCTTCTTTTTTATTGTTTATATTTAAAGATCTCCATTCTGATTCTGAGCACCTATTCTACAGATGATGAGGATGAGGGAAACTTATATACATAAAGAAGCAGTTCAACCTGTACTGTGCATATGGATTACAAGGTGGACTTTTTATAAGGCAGGTGGCTGGCTCTTTCCCTTGAATCTCTGGGTTCTGTCAGTCCCACCCGACAGTCTGTACCTTTTCTAAGCACCAGCCCTGGTGATTCCAGGCAGGTTCATCCCTGTGCTTCATGGTAAGAAACATAGTTCTAACACATGCTCACATCAACATGCTGTTGCTTTAAAGCTTGTTGCTTAAGAAAGAAAACATTGGCTCTGGTGTGCAGGGACTGCCTGTGTTCAAGCTGTACTAGCACACCACCCATCCTCCTGCAGACAAGACATTTCCTGAGATAGGATTTGATATCAAGAAATGCTTTTAAAGTCCATTAAAAATCACTTTAACCTTTTAATGGAAAGAAGAAATAAAAACAAAGCATAGCATTTGAGATAAAGGATAACATTTAAATAAAAATTTTTTAAAAAAAATCATGATCTTAAAGTGCCAAACTTACTGATTTGATCAATTGAAGAAAACAAGAGACTCAAAATCCACTAGCCAATTTGGTGAAAATTTGATTTAGAACTGATTTCTACCATGTAGATCAATCTTGAAAGGTAGAGGTAGCTTGATATAACAGATATTCCTATTGAAAGATTGGTTTGAATCCTGGTTCTATCAATCTGGTCATATGACTTTGGCCTCTTTGAGGCTTATTTCCCAATAGGAAAAGAGTGCAGTAAACACTAGTGATTATATATATATATATATATATATATATATATATATATATATATATCTTGCTTAACCTAGTCATTAGTATTAGTCGCAATCATTGCTATTATTATTTATCTTCTCTTACCTTCAATCAATAAGATGGGGAACATAGTGGTATTATAATTTTGTGAGAATTATTAAATTAGATAATTAATAAGCTATACATTTAGTGCTTATTATGTGCCAGGTACTATTCTAAGTACTTTATACACATTTAATTCTCACATCAACTCTTCCCATTTTATAGATGAGGAAATTGAGGCTCAGAGATATTAAATACACTACTCAAGGTCACATAGCTATAAGGGCAAAGCTGGACTATGGTATACGAATAGCTCAGCTCTCAGCTCAGTACTTATGTGAATAGTGCAATAATGGGCAGTATTCACTGTGTTGTCTAGAGAGGGCTTTTCCTAAGGGACTGCCTTGGGAGTGTCAGAATCATGGCTGGGTGGAAATTCTACATGGTCAGTATGTTAGTGCTGATGGAAGTTCATTCTTTCATGGAAGGTAGGTTCAGTGTTGTCCTGCCTGATGAAAAAGGAATAGCTCTGATCTATGAACTAAAAATGAGCATGGACACATATGGAAGTAGAGGTTAAATTCATCCCATAGGGCGCCCAAATTAACAATAGCTTTCTACAAAGAAACTGAGTAATCGCCATACTTAGAAATTTTCCGTTTTAGGCCTGAGAGAAAATTATGCTGCAAAAAAAGCAGTTCTTAAGATGGCCTAGAAAAACCAAAAAACAAACAAACAAACAAACAAAAAACCAAAAACAAAAACAAAACACACAAAAAAAACCCTCTCCTGTAAGCTATATTTTGATGGGCCAGCATTAGACACAATAAAGGCAGTGATACTTAAGTTGATTAGGGACAGATGTTTAACATATTTTATGTAAGAATTGTAGACACAGTTAACTGCCAAAACAGACGGTTTCCTGAAACACTGGACAGATAAAACCAAGAAGATGTACTCCTGAGGAGTTTGAACTCCTCACAGTGACCCTAATTTAAAAAAAGTAATTTGTTTTGATCAAAGCACTTCAGAGATTTTCAGTTCTTTTGTTTCTGTACTTTGTTCACTTTTTCATGGCTAGAGAGGTATTTGGGATGTAAAATTTCCCTTTCTTCCTCTCGCTCAGTGTATATGTATATTATATACATGTGAGTATTCCTGGTTTCAAAAGCATACTTTGTTTTCTATCATTCACTGTGGGAAAATGGAGTGTGCTCTACACACTGTTGGCTGTCTCTCCAGCATCTGCTCCCCTCCCCACTTCCCAGCAGTCCATGATTTCCATTTGGGGATCTGGGTTCCAGGGATGTTGACTCCACGCCCAGCTCTGTGTCTTGTCACTACTCTTCAGAAAAGCCTCCAATTGCTGCCTTTCTTATTCAGAGAAAAAAGCCAAAATATTCCCACTGGGCTTCAAGGCTTGACACAGTCTGGCAGTGTTACCCCAGCTTCATCTCCTATAGCTTCCTCACCCCCCTCTCTGCTCCTTTACACTGGCCCCATGCCCTTCCTTAAATATGCCAGGCATGCTCCCACCTCTAGGCCTCTTTAAATGCTGATCAGTTAGGGAACAGCTCACTGAATAAAATAAAAGAAGACCTTGACTGAGTTGAACAGTTTTCTCCAAATCTCTCATTTTTACACATAGAAAAAAAAATCCCAATAAAATCAGATTAATTTTAAGCATTCACTGTTAAATGTTTCAAGAGGAGTTTGCACCAACATTCTGCCCTGGTAAGAATTTTAGAGGATGTGTATGAAGTCTTCTTGTGTTCATAAAGAACAATGTGCAATTCAGTTGTAGAGAGAAAGCTTTCTTGAAAGCAATCAAGAGAGTTATTTACAGGGTGGGGTTTCGGTCTTGCTACGTTTACACAGCATTGGCTTTTCTGCTGATATTCCTATAATGAAACTTAAAAATAAAAACATCTGGAAAGTGTGCCAATTGATGCTTGCTTAACCAGTTCAGTTTTCTGGCTTGCCTTAAGTAATTTTAATAAAGTATGTTAACTCTACCAGGGTCTTAAAAGATTTCATGTTCTATAATTTTGCCTTCTTTACTGCTACAAGAGTTGGAAATGAGCCCATGAATTTAATGAAATACTTAAAATAATACTCCAGGATACTTAAATCTTGATAATCATGCAAGGAGTAGTACTTCAAGTATATTATATGTTTCTAGAATGATGAGTTTTGCCTAGAATTCTGGTTGTTGCATTTTAAAAGAACTATGGTTACCAGGATCAAATTTAGTTTTCAAATCACAGATGATCCAAAATGAAATACTTGCAACTAACTGTAGGGAGGGATGGTGCTACCACTCTCTTGAGTTTGCTTTATAATGACTTGGTTTAATTTCCTGTTTTAAAGAAAGAACTTGAATGGAATTTCTTCTTAAGGGATTGTTTGGTTTAAACCTGATCCTCTCAAATGCTTTCCTAAATCCCTCCTTTGAGGATTTGGACTCTGGACTCACCTGAAGGTATCATTTCAGTTCTTGGATGAGAGACACACTCTTCATCATTCCAAAGCAATCCGAGAAAGTCCTTCTCTGTCACAAATAGCAACAGCAAGTGTACAAAGCCCACTTTGTTTTGTGGGAAATGAAAATGTATTTTTAACAGTGCATCCTTGGACTGCAATAGGAAAAGCCTCCACCTGGACATCAATGTAAGCCAGAATTATTAACGTTCATAACAATGGCCACCATTGCCATTTATGCACTTGGCATTCAACATATCTGGGTCTCGTTTCATTCAAAGCACCATATCTGCACTTGCTAGGAACTCTGATCTTGACTTTTTGCTGTTAAACTCAGCTAGGAAAATTAGTACTCAAACCAGAGTGTCTGAGGACAAGGTCTTCATATTTCTTTTTTCCTTGCCAGTTAGTGGAGCAAAAGACCTTTTTATTTTGAGATAACTGTAGATTTCATCCACCCAAGCTCTTCTCACTTTCTAGTGGAAAGATAATTAATTCAATGATAACATTGAACAGTCAGTGTCCATATAAATTCTTTTGGCATTATGTATATATCAGCTTTAGCAATACAGTTGAGGATGACTCATTTTAAACCACAACACAAAAGATATGTGCAAATCGAGTTATTGGAAAATTATAGGCTAGATCTATTGCTCATTCAAATAGGAATTTCTACATATTGTCAAGTTAAGCAAACAACTCTAACAAAACTCAATTATCAGTGTGAAGCTAAACCAAGAGTAATTTAAGATAAAACAAATAAATAAACACCACCAGGAGAAATTGAAAGTTATAGTCAAGTAGGATAGCACACAGTACAATGTATTCTACTCCCATAATTCAGTGATTCCAATAATCAGATGATGCTTACATGCACAGTGAGAACATCACAGCTCTGTGAAAGCCTGTCTGGCAGGCAGCTTTCTTAGTAGAATTCTGAATTAAAAGCCAAGTAATCTTCTACTTCTAATTAATGTATATCAAGTTTTGGAAACTCTGAATAACTTACTTATCAAGTAGCTGTTAATCACACAAAAATCAAAGACCATGGAATTACAAACCATTCATCCAGAAGTCTCCCCCTGCTCCCATAAAACCCCACATAGTTAAAAAAATTAACTTTTTATTTTGAGATGATCATAGATTCACATGCATTTGTAAGAGATAGTACAGAGATCCAGTGCACCCTTTACCCAGATTTCCCCAATGGTAAGATCTTGTAAAACTGTAGTACAATATCACAACCACATTACTGACACAGATGTAACCAAGATATAGAAAATTTCCATCAACACAAGGATTTCCAATGTTGTTTTTTTTATAGCCATGTCCACATCTCTCCAGCCCCACTTACTCAGGCGACTAGTAGTCTGGTCTTTATTTCTATAATTTTCTCATCTCAAAAGTTAAATCAATGAAATGATACAGTTTCTAATCTTTTAGGAAACTTCCAAATTGTTTTCCAGAATGACTATCATTTGGCATTTTCTCCAGAAATGCATGAGTGATTCAGTTTCTTTACATCCTCTCTAGTTTTTAATGCTGTGCCTATTTTTAATTTTAGCCATTCTGATTGGTGTTATGTGATATCTTATTGTGGTTTTAATTTGCATTTCCTTAATGGTTAATGAAGTCGAACACCTTTTCATGAGTTTACTTGCCATTGGTATATTCTCTTCAGGGAAATGTGTTTTGCTCATTTCTTAATCAGCTTGTTCTTTTTTTTTTTTTCTTTGCAGTTGAATTTAGGAATTCCTTCATAGTTTAGATATGAGCCCTTTGTTAGATGTATTTTGCAAATATTTTTTCTCAGTCTGTTGCTGTTCTTTCATCTTTTTACAGGTATTTTGCAGAGCAAAAGTTTTTAATTTAGAAGAATTTCAACTTATCATTTTTCCTTTTTATGGATTACATTTTTGGTGTCAAGTCTAAAATTTTTTGCTTAGCCCTAGATTCCAAAACTTTTCTTCTATTTTTATATTGTTTTATAGTTTCGCATTTAATTCTGTGATCCATTTAGAGTTTGTTTTTGTAAAAGATATGAGGTTTAGTTTGAGGTTCAGTTTTTTTGTGGATGTCCTCTTTCTATAACATTGCTTGTTGAAAAGGCTATCTTTCCCTCATTAAATTATTTTTACACCTTTGTCAAAATCAGTTGGACATTTTTATGTGAATCTATGTTTGGGTTTTATAATCGATTCCATTGATCTATATGTCTATTCCTCTAGACAAGTACCACACAGTCTTTTTTTTTTTTTTAAAGTTTATTGGGGTAACAATCATATAATTTTCAGGTGTACGTTATAATTTGACATCTATATATTCAATTGTGCATTTACCACCCAAAGTCCAATTTCCTTCAGCTACATATATTTGATCCCCTGTAATCACCCACTTCACCTTCCCTCTACCCCCACTATATTTAACCTCCTTTACTCCGTCTACCTCCTCCCTACTCCCCCATCTCCTACCCCCTGGTAACCACTAGTCCATTGTCTATGTCCATGAGTTTCTGTTTGTTTGTCCTGTTCATTTGTTGCTTTTAGGTTTATATCCCACATATAAGTAATAGCATGTGATTTTCAACTTTTTCTGTCTGACTTATTTCATTTAGCATGATTATCTCAGGGTCCATCCAGGTTGTTGCAAACAGCAGTATTTCATCTCTTCCTATGGCTGAATAATATTCTATTATATATACATATCACAGCTTCTATAGCCAATCATCTATTTTAGGACACTTCAGTTACTTCCATGTCCTGGCCGCTGTGAATAATGCTGCTATGAACATTGGTGTGCAAATATCTTTTCGGATATGCATTTTCAAGTCTTTGGGGGTATAAATACTCAGTAAAGGGATTGCTGGATCATATAGTAGATCAATTTTTAGTTTTTTCGAGGAACCTTTATACTATTTTTATACTATAGTATAAAGTCCCACAAGCAGTGTATGAGGGTTCCTTTTTCTTTGCATTCTCTCCAACATTTGTTGTTGATTGTCCTGTTAATTATAGCTATTCTAACAGGTGACCACACAGTCTTGATTACTGAAGCTATAACATGTTTTGAAACTGGGTAGACTGATTCCTCCTACCTGGACTTTTTCAAAATTATCTTAGCTATTCTAGTTCCTTTGCCTTTCAATATAAATTTTAGAATAATCTTTTGTATATTTGTAAAAAAAATATGCTGGAATTTTGATAAAAGCTTCATTAAACCTGTATAAAATTTAGAAGAAATTAACATCTTAACTGTGTTGTCTTCCAATCCATGAACACAATATATCTCTCTGCTTATTCAGATCTTCTTTGATTTTTTTCATAAGCATTCTGTACTTGTCAGAATACCAGTCCTATACATATTTTATACAATATTTTTATTCCTTGAGTGATTTTTAATGGTGTTATATTTTTAACTTCAGTGTCCACATGTTCATTGTTAGTATATACAAATAAAATTATTTTTTAAATATTTAAATTTTGTATCATGTGAATTTGCTATTTTTTTGGTTTTCTGTGTTTTTCATTTTTTTTGTTTGTTTGTTTTCTTTTCCCTACCTTTTATGGGTTACTCTTAACATTTTTTAGAATTTTGGTTTTGATTTTAAACTGTTGCTCTAGGTATTACATTATATATACTTAAGTTCTCAGTCTACTGTGTCATCTTTACACCAATTTTAATGCAGTGCAGAAACTTTATCTCCTTTTATGTCCTATTAGCCTACCCCACTTATAATTGTCTTAAAATAGCTCCTCTCCATACACTTAGAACAACAGCTGGTACTATAATAACTTTTTGCTTCCTTCATTAAAGATAATGTAGAAAACTCAAAAAGGGAAGAAAAATCTATTGTATATGCTTACAGTTTTGCTTAAAGTCTTTCTCTTTCTTGATGTTCTGAGTTTATTTCCTTTCAGTTTAGAGAAATTTCCTTAGCCATTATTTTAGTGTCAAATTGTTTTTGTTTTCCTGAGATTGTCTCGATGTCCTCTTTATTGCTGAATTGATATGTGATCCTGGGTAGACAGCTCTTTTCTTGAAGTACTTGGAAAATGTCGTTCTATTTCCTTCTTGCCGCCACAGTTTCTAATGAGAAATACTCTGTCATTCAAATTGTTTTCCCTCTATGGGTGTCATTTCTCCCTTGCTGATTTTACAACTGTTTCTTTATGTTTAGTTTTCAGACATTTAATTTTTGACCATGATGTATCTTATAGATTTTGGGGCAAGTCGATCTTGTTTGGAATTTGCTTAAATTCATGTCTGTAGGTTTATTGTTTTGCCAATTTGGGAAGTTTTGAGTCATTAATTCTTCAAGTACTTTTTAGCCCTGTCCTTTCTCTCCTCTCTTTTCAGGACTTTGATAACATAAATATTGTAATCCTACAGCTTTCTGAGGCTCTGTTCCAGTCTCTCTCTTGTTTATATTAAATAATTTCTATTATTCTTTCTTCCAGGTCACTGATTCTTTCCTCTGTGCCTTCCATTCTGCTGATTTTTAGTTCCACTGAGTTTTAAAATTTCGAATATTGTATTTATTAGTTCTAAAATTTCCATTTAAATATTTTTTATATCTTGTATTTATTTGCTGATATTTACTATTTTTAAAATTTGTTTTAATTTTGTTTGTGATTATTCATTGAATTTATTTATTTATTTATTTTGTATCTTGTACTTATTGCTTACAGATTTAATAGTCATCTTTACAGGTCAGTACAGATTTATCTCATAATATGTAATGATTTCATGATGTTTCATTATGGATATTGCATAGTTTATTTAGCCACTCCCCTACTGATGGATATTTATGTTATTTACAGTTTAATTATTCACCTATATTTTATTCTGGTTATTTTAATTTTTATATTTTATTTTTTAGTGTACCAGGACTTAATTTTGACATTTGGCCTAATGATTATAACTTTATTATTTCATAAATGATTGCAATAATGTATATAAACAGTGTCTGGTATATAATAACTATTATTGTCGCTATTGTATTATTCTGATGATGATGATGATGATGATGATGATATTGGCAGTGGTGGTGGTGATGATGGCCTTCAGTATCTTAAAGATATATATTTTTAAATATAAAATTGTTCCTTAATTTAAAAAGTATGTTTGTTTCCAAAAAGGTATCTGTTTAGTTTTACATCTTGAAACCAAAAGTCATTATCCTTTTTTAAACCTAACATTATGGTTATAAGTATTTTTCAATGTTATTAGGATTTATGAGGATTCTTTTTTTGTCTTCTATTTCTTTTTTAATCTTTATTTTTTTGATATTTTAATTACAGTTGACATTCAATATCATATTAGTTTCAGCTGTTTCACATAGCGTTCAAGCGTTTATATAACTTACGAATTGATCTCTTGATAACTCTAGTACCCTCCTGGCACCATACACACACAGTTATTATAATATTGTTGACCGTATTCCCTCTGCTGTATTTTATATCCCCATGACTATTTTGTAACTACCAGTTTGTACTGCTTAATCCCTTCTCAATGTTCACCCAGCCCTGCAACTCCCTTCCCATCTGGCAATCATCAGTTTGTTCTCTGTATTTATGAGTTTGTTTCTGTGTCATTTGTTCATGTGTTTCATTGCAGTATTTTTATGATGACTGCTTTAAACTCTTTATCAGATAATTCTAACATTACTGCCATCTCGATGTTAACATATATTGATAGTCTTCTTCCATTATTTGAGATTGCCCTGGTTCTTGGTATGATAACTGGTTTAAATTTAAAAATGGATAATTTGGTATAATATTATGAAACTCTGGATCTTATTTAAATCTTCTGTTTTAGCTGGCTTCCTCTGAAACTCTAGCACCTCCCCTTCTCCTGCTGCAAAACCTTTGAATTTCATTCGGTGTTGTTATATGTATCAGTAGTTCATTTTTTTAAATTGCTGAGTAATATTCCATTATATATATGTACCACAGTTTGTTTATCCATCCACTGTTGAAGGACACCAAGATTTTAAGTCTTTGCTGATTATAAGTAGAGCTCCTATAAACATCAATATTTTGTAATTTTCAACATACAGATCTTATTTATGTTTTATTATATAATATCTGTATTTAAAGCATTGCCAGTATATAGTTTGATTTACTTATGTTTTTATACTCTCTTTGTTCAAATCACTTACTATTCCAGGAATTTTTGTGTAGGTTCTTTGGAATTTTCTACATTAATAATCATAACATAAACTATAAATATGGGCAGTTATATGTTTTCCTTTCTAATGAATATGCCTTTTTCCTTTTGTTGTCTTACTGCACTGAAAAGATTTTCCGTATGATGTTGAACAAGTGTGGTAAGAACAGCCATTTTGCCTTGTTTCTGATTTTAGAGAAAACATTCAATCTTTCACCATTAAGTATAACGTTGATAATAGGTTTTCTATAGATGCCTTTGTAAGATGCCTTTGAGAAAGTTCCTTTTTATTCCTAATTTTCAGATTGTTTTTTATAAAGTTGAAAATTTTATATCAATCAAAATGATTATATGGGTTTTCTTCATTAGACTGCTAATATGGTAGATTGCAGTGATTGATAGATCTTCAATTAAACCGGTGTTATATTCCTGAGATAAACTCCATTTGGTCATGCCGTGTTACCATTTTATACAGTGTTAGATTGGATTTGCTAACATTTTGTTGAGAATTTTTGCATTTATATTTTTGATATTAGTCTGTAATTTTTGGTTTTTGGAGTTGTTGTTTGGTTTTGGTATCAGGTTAATGTTGGTATGATTAAATAAGTGAGAAAGTATTCTCCTTTCTTCTATATTCTGAAAGAGATTGTGTAGAATTGGTTTTATGTCTTCTTCAAATATTTTGTAGAATTTGTCAGTCAAACCATATGGGCCTAGAGATTTTTTTTTTGCAAACTGTTTTAAATACAAATTCAATTTCTTCAATAGTTTTAAAACTGTTCACATTATGTATTTTATCTTGGGTGAGTTTGGTAATTGTGATTTTCAAGGAAATGGTTTATTTCTTCTAAGTCGTTGAGTTTATATGTGTAGAGTCTTTTTTTTTTTTTTTTTTTGGTAGCATTCCCCTATTATTCTTTCAGTATTTGTGAAATCTGTAATGATATCATCTCTCTTATCAGTGATATTGCTAATTTGTTCACCTCATTTATTTTTTTTGTCAATCTTGCTACAGAATTATTGTTTATTGCTCTTTTGAAAAAATTGGTTTTCAGTGTTAATTGATTTTCTCTATCATTCTTCCATTTTCAATTACATTTATTTTTGTTCTTACCTTTATTATTTCTTTTCTTTTTCTTAGGATTTGTATTGCCTTCCTTTTTGAGTTTCTTGTGGTGGAAATGTAGAAAATTGACTTGAAATCTTTCTTCTTTTTAAGTATTTAATGCTACTGATTTTCCTCTAAGAACTGTTTTAACTGTATCGCATGACATCTTTTCATGATTTATTTTGCTTTTCTTTCAGTTTGAAATATTTCCTAATATCCCTTGAGACTTCTTTTGAGCTACCAATTACATATAAATAGGTTGTTTAATTTTTTAAATGTTTGAAGAATTTTTCTGTTTTCTTTTATTGATTTCTTATTCAATTTCATCATTATCTGAGAACATAGTTTACATTTCAGTTTTTTAAATGTTAAAGTTTGATTTATGACTATAAGTCAGAGTTTGGGACTATGGTGTTGGTTTATCTGTTAGTTCAATTTTCATAGTATTTGGTTTCCTGATTAGATTCAGATTCTTACATACATAGATCAGGGTGAGCCCATGTGTTTATAAATAACTTTGTGGAGTTGCTTTCTCAAGCCCCTTTTTTCACATTCTCCCTGGTTTGATTCAGTTCCCCTGGGCTCCTCATTTGGCTCTCTGGCTTGATAGCTAGGGTTTTAGTTATCCTTTCTGATACATATCTGTGACTTTGCCCATATCTGGACCCAAGCAGCAAGAGGATAGAAAAAGAATAAGATACAATAGAGGTGTTACCTCATTTACTAGGGATCACTTCTTCACCTATTGAATGAAATCTGAAGTTTCTGTCACTGCCACCATGGGATTGTTTGGGAGACAAGGTGGGAGAGAATCAAGAGAAGGGGTATAAAAGGGGTTTTTCACACTGCCTCCAAGTGTTAGGAGTTTCTTTTCCCTTCATCTCTGATCAGAACTAGAAGACTTCTCCTGGAACATTATCTGCAAGCCAGTGCTGTCTATGGGGTTTTTATGCTACATTGTGTATCAGGCAGGGGATGTTGGAAGGGAAAAATGATAAACTGATAAACATTTTGGTAGTGCTCCAAGTTCTATTCTTCCCCAGTCTACCTGCTACTAGTTACTTTTTGAAGTCCTTAAATAGTTGTTGTACACATTCTGCCCGGATATTGTTCAATGAGAGATACAGGGGGGAGTGTGCTTATTCCATCTTACCTGGAACAAGAACCTTAAAACACGCATTTTTAAAAACTCATTTAACACCTATCATAAAAAATCTTATTACCATACTTTGAGAAGCACAAGTCAAAAGCAGTGTAACTCAATTTCTCATTTTTTTCCTAAGAAAAGAATAATTACATGTTTATTAGTCATTTAGTTATGACACAGTTACTATTAATTAAAAACTTGTTACTTAAGGTCTTATATTCTCTGAATATCTTTTAAAAACTGTATACCTGGATGATGTTACTTAGCTCTTGGTTTAAATGTACTCAAGACAGTGATTAAAAACAGACTTTGGTTTTTATCCAAAGTTGAGAAAAGAAAAAGTAATCTAAAATTTGCGTTGTTATCTTTTGCAACTGTATTTTGGAAGACATTGTCCATTTTGTTCAACGTTGTTTAAATAAAACATTCCTCTTTGAATTTCATGTAAAGAAAAGGTTCATCACTTTTTACAAACTCACGTGGTTCTTCTATGACTTAGGATTCCTTTTTGTTCTAACTTTTAGGAATATCAGAGCCTCATATATTCTTTCTTCAGTTACCCTGGCTCTTTTTAGCTAGGTTTCCTGGAACAGCTTTTCCTCTATCATGTTACATAAATCTTATTATTTCACACTGATTTTATTACTAGAGACTAAGTCATATATGAATAAGATGCAATGGTAGGATTATTAGTTTCCTCTCTTCTTTTTCTTTGACATTTATTTTGTGCTTTAAAAAAATGTAGTGTTAAACTGAGATGATGAGTTCATAGAATTGTATAACATAGTGATATCTATTTTGTATATCCTTGAAATTCTCCATAATAATAAAAAAAGCTAAAAAGTACAGAATATGAATTATTTTCAAGCTCACATAGAATGTTCATCAAGATAAATTATATTTAGGAACAAAAACAAATAAAAAAATTAAAAGTACTGAAATCATACAGAACATTCTCTGATTGGAACTGAATTAAAAAGTAGAAATCAAAGGAAAGATGTCTGGTTAAGGTTGAAGACATGCATACACATGTTTGGGATCCAGCAATGTAACAAATAGTTATAACATAATGGTCAAATTGAGTTTATTCCATAAATGTAATATTTGCTTAATGTTAGAAAATCAGTGATCATAAAGTAGAAAAGTCATATATTTATTTCAACATAGGTCAAAAAATTTTTTGATAAAAAGAATTGAAAGTTATCCTTAAATTATTAATACAAATTTGTAAAAAGGTAAATGAAACTTGATACTGAAAAGCAAAATGTTGAAAGTATTTGTTTTATAATCTGCATCAAGCATGAGTATCTTCTTTTACCTCGCTGTCCAACATTGCATTGGAGTTCCTAGACAGTCTAATTAAACAAATATAAAAACAGTGTAAAATTAGAAAGGACTAAACAAAACTATTATTCTTGATAATATAACTATGTATGTTAAAATCCAAATAAATCTTCAGTTAAATTACCAAAATTGAAAAACAATTTTAATATGACTGTTAAAAATAAACATTATTGTAAATTCATTAAAGCGTTTAATTTTAAAAATTTTTTCAATTACTGTAGATATTCAATATTATTTTATATTAGTTTCAGGTGTATAGCATAGTGATTAGATTTTATATAATTTGTAAAGTTATTTCCCTGATTTGTCTAGTACCCACCTGGCACTACACATAATTATTAAAATATTATTGACTAAATTTTTACACCCCTGTGACTATATTGTAACTACCGATTTGTATTTCTTCACCATTTTCACCCAGCCCTTCAACCTCTTCCCATCTAGTAACTACCAGTTAGTTCTCTGTATCTATGAGTCTGTTTCTGTTTTGTTTCTTCATTTATTTTGTTCTTTAGATTCCGCATAAAAATGAAATCATATGATGTTTGTCTTTCTCTGTCTGACTCATTTTACTTATCATAATACCCTCTAGATCTATTCATGTCGCAAATGGTGAGATTTCATTCTTTTTCATAGTCAATTAATATTTCATTGTGTATATGTACTACCTCTTCTTTATCCATTCGTCTATTGATAGACACTTAGATTGCTTCCATAACTTGGCTATTGTGAATAATGCTGCAATGAACATAAGGATGCACATATCTTTTCAAATTTATGTTTTTGGTTTCTCTAGATAAATACCTAGAAGCAGAGTTGCTGGGTCATAAGGCAATTCTAATTTTAAGTTTTTGAAAAAACTCTATACCATTTTTCATAGTGGCTGCATCAAATTGTAATCAAACCACCAGTGCATGAGGGTTTCCTTTCCTCTGGATCTTTGCAAACACTTATTATTTGTTGATTTATTGATAATAGTCATCCTGACAGTTGTAAGGTGGTATCTCATTGTGGTTTTAATTTGCATCTCTCTGATGATTAGTGTTGTTGAGCACATTTTCATATGTCTTTGGCCATGTGTGTTTCTTCTTTAGAGAAAAGTTTATTCAGGTCTTCCACCTATTTTTTAATTGATCATTTAGTTTTGTTTTGGTGTTGAGTTGTATGAGTTTTTAATATATTTTGGGTATTAACCCCTTATCACATATATCATAGGCGAATGTCTTCCCCATTCCATAGGTTGTCTTTCATCTTCTTGATGATTTCCTTTGCTGTCAAAAATTTTTAAGTTTGATGTAGTCTCATTTGTCCAATTTTTCTTTTGTTTCCTTTGTCCAAGGAGATACATTAGAAAAGAAGTTACTAATAGCAATATCAGGGAGTTTACTGCCTGTGTTTTCTTCTAGAAGTTTTATGGTTTCAGGTCTTACATTTAAGTCTTTAACCCATTTTGAGTATATTCTTGTATATAGTGTAAGAAGGTGATGTCGAGCATATTTTCATATGTCTATTGGCTATGTGTGTTTCTTCTTTGGAGAAAAATCTACTCAGGTCTTCTGCCCATTTTTTAATTGGATTGTTTAATTTTGTGTAAGAAGGTGGTCCAGTTTCGTTGTTTGCGCATATCTGTCCAGTTTTCCCAACACCATTTACTGAAGAGACTGTCTTTGCCCCATTGTATATTCTTGCCTCCTTTGTCTTATTTCAAATGAGCATATAGACGTGGATTTACTTCTGGGCTCCCTACTCTGTTCCATTGCTCCGTGTTCCTGTTTTTATGCCAGTACTATGTTGTTTTGATTACTACCACCTTGTAGGAGAATTTGATATCAGGTGTGATACCTCCAGCTTTGTTCTTCTTTCTTAAGACTGCCGTGGCTATTCGGGATCTTTTATGTTTCATATATATTTTTTGATTATCTGTTTCATTTCTCATTGGTATTTTGATAGGAATTATGTTGAATCTATAGATCGCTTTGGGTAGTATGACCATTTTAACAACGCTGATTTTTTCTACCCGAGAGCATGGTACATGCTTCCATTTATTTGTATCTTCTTGAATTTGTTTTTTTCAGTGACTCGTAATTTTCCAAGAATAGATCTTTTGCCTCCTTGGTCAATTTTATTCCGAGGTATTTAATTGATTTTGATGGAACTGTAAATGGGATTGTTTTCTCAAATTCTCTTTCTGAAAGTTTATCATTGGTTTATAAAAATGCAACTGACTTCTAAATATTAATTTTGTAGACTTCTATCCTGTGACTTTTGTGGAAGCCCATGGACTCAGAACTGGCAGAAAATCTGAGGGTGTATTAGCATGATGCCCCATAGCTCCCTGATACCCTGCCCTAACCAGAACACAAATTACCTGCAGTAGGCTGTGGCCAGGAAGCCACCCCTGCCCTTCCCCTTCCTGGGGCCATGCATTCTGTGCAAGCAGCACGCCATGGCTTGTGTGGCCCACACAAGGCCCAGGCATCCCAGGAGAGATTTTTGATGGCAGGCTACAAACCCTGTCCCAAGCTACAGTATTTCTTGAACAGAAATCAGATGTTTGCAGGCTCAAGGCAGGCCGTGGTTGGCCTTGCTGCAATCTTAGACTTTTACGGGAAGCTACATAGATAGCAATGGACAAAAATTGACACTGCAGTGGCCAGAGGAAATCTGCTGACTATACCCCAGTGACTCCCTGGGTCCCTGCATCACCCAATTAACATACCACCCAAAAGCTCTTATAGCTGCAGTCTTATGGGCAAGTGACAGGCAGTCTCAAGCCTTTAGGTGTACTAGACCTTTTGCTAAACTGGGGTAACTGGACTGCAGCTTGCAGCATTATTTCTCCCATTTACCTTTAGATCCATCACAGGCAGCAACCATCCACAGATCACCCTGTAACTCCCACTAGGTAGGCCTGAGCAAGCAAGGCAGCAACTGACTTTGGCCTACTTGGGAATCCCTCCCAAGGGACTACAGAACCAACACCCCTGGAGGGTACCAGACTACAACAAAGCAACATCTGATTAGCTCCCTATGCAGTATACCTAAAAGATGGTCTCAACAAGTGTATAAGTCTGCTGGGGAAAATCCTACTCTGTGATATCAACCTGCACACAGCAACTCATACCCTATGAGTATAGCCAGTCCCTACATTAGTCATCCTGAGAGTTAATCCCATCCACTGGCATGATAATAACAATCAAGCTTAGCTACAACAGAACACACACAACTCATACAAAGAGCACTCTCAGAACCCCTGGCACGGATGATCAGGGAGACTGTGCCACTAGGCAACACAGGACATCTACTACATAAAGCTACCAGGCCAAGGGCTGGGAGATTTAATAAATCTTTCTAACACATAGAAATGAACACAGATGGGCAACTAAAATGAGAAAAAAAAAAACAAAATGTATCACAAATGAAACAACAGGAGAAAACTCCAGAAAAAAATCTAAATGAAATGGAGGCAAGCAACCTACCAGAGACAGAGTTCAAAACAATGCTTATAAAAATGCACAGTGAACTTAGGAAGAGAGTAGATAATCTCAGTGAGAACTTCAATGGAGAGATAGTAAGCATAGAAAAGGACATAGAAACCATAAAAAAGAACTGGTCAGAAATGAAGAATACACTAGAAGGAGTCAACAGTAGACTAGATGAAGCAGAAGATTTAATCAGCAAGTTGGAAAACAAGTAGCAGAAAACACTCAATTAGAACAGCAAAAAGGGGAAAAAAAAAGGAAAATGAGGACATTTTAAGAGACATCTGGGACAACATCAAGTGTACCAATATCAGCATCATAGGAGTACCAGAGGAGAAGAGGGAGAGCAAGGAATTGAGAATTTGAAGAAATGATGACAGAAAACTTCCCTAACCTGGCAAAGACATTAAACATACAAGTTCAGGAAGCATAAACAGTCCCAAACAAGAGGAACTCAAACAGACCCACACTAAGACACATCATAATTAAAATACCAAAGGTCAAAGATAAAATGAGAATCTTAAAAGCATCAAGAGAAAGGCAGATAGTTACTTACAAGGGTAGCTTCATAAGAATATCAGCTGATTTTTCAACAGGAACTTTTCAGACCAGAAGGGAATGGCAAGAAATTTTCAAGGTGATGAAAAACGAGAATCTACAACCAAGAATACTCTACCCAGTCAGACTACCAATTAAAACAGGAATGAGATAAAGAGCTTCCCAGACAGGAAAAACTTAAAGAATTCAAAACCGAAGAGCCAGTATTGCAAGAAATGTCAGAAGGATTTCTTTAAGAAGGGGGGAGGGGGGGAGGGACGTAAATATGAATAATAAAATGGCAATAACTATGTACCAATCAATAGCCACTTTAAATGTAAAAAGATTAAATGCTCTAATCAAAAGTTATAGGGTAACTGAATGGATAAGAAAATAAGATCCTTGCATATGCTATCTACAAAAGATCCACTTCAGATCAAATGACACACACAGACTGAAAGCAAAATGATAGAAAAAGATATTTCTCACAAATAGAAACAAAGTTGAGATAGCAATTCTTATATCAGACAAAATAGACTTTAAAACAAAGGCTATAATAAGAGACTTAGAAGGACATTACATAATGATAAAGAGATCAATTTAACAAGAGGACATAACACTACTAAACATATATGCACCCAACACTGGAGCACCTACATATATAAAGCAATTATTGAATGACAGAAAGGGAGAGATCAACAGATCCTCCAGATAGAAAATCAACAAGAAAATGGCGAGTTTAAATAACACACTAGACAAAATGGATTTAACTTATACTTTCAGAATATTTTACCCCAAAGCAGCAGAATACATATTTTTCTCCAGGGCACATGGAACATTCTCCAGGATAGATCACGTGTTAGGCCACAAAACAGGTGTCAATAAATTTAAGAAGATTGAAATCATAACAAACATCTTCTCCAACCTCAATGGTATGAAACTAGAAATCAACTACAAGAAAAAAAACTGAAAAATACACCAGTCCATGGAGGCTAAATAGCATGCTATTAAACAATGAATGGGTTAACTATGAGCTCAAGGAAGAAATTAAAAGATACCTTAGGACAAGTGAAAATGAAAACACGATGACTCAAAATCTGTGGGAAACAGCGAAAGTAGTCCTAAGAAGGAAATTCATAGTGATATTGACCTACTTGAAGAAACAAGAAAAATCTCAAATACACAATCTAACTTTACACTTAAAAGAACTAGAAAGAGGACAGCAAAAAAAGCCCCAGCTCAGTAGAAGGAGGAAAATAATAAAGATCAGAGTGGATAAAACAAAATAGAGTCAGAAAAACAACATAAAAGATCAACAAAACCAGGAGCTGGTTCATTGTAAAGATAAACAAAATTGATAAAACCTGATCCAGACTCGTCAAAGAAAAAAGAGAGAGGACCCAAAAAATTATAATCAGAAATGAAAAAGGAAAAGTAACTACAGACTCCATAATAACGGACATATATGACAAACCTACAGCTAACATAATCATTGAGGAAAGACTAAAAACATTTTCCTTAAGATCAGGAACAAGATGAAAATATGCACTTTGACCACTTCTATTCAACATTGTATTGGAAGTCCTTGTTACAGAAATCAGGCAGGAAACAGAAATAAAAGGAAATCAAATGGGATATAAAAAATAAAACTGTCCTTATTTGCAGATGACATGATACTATATAGAGAGAACTTTAAAGATTCCACCAAAAAAAAATGTTAGAACTGATACATGAATTCAGTAAAATAGAAGTCTACAAAATTAATATTTAGAAGTCAGTTGCATTTTTATAAACCAATGATAAACTTTCAGAAAGAGAATTTGAGAAAACAATCCCATTTACAGTTCCATCAAAATCAATTAAATACCTCGGAATAAAATTGACCAAAGAGGCAAAAGATCTATTCTTGGAAAATTACGAGTCACTGAAAAAAACAAATTCAAGAAGATACAAATAAATGGAAGCATGTACCATGCTCTCGGGTAGAAAAAATCAGCGTTGTTAAAATGGTCATACTACCCAAAGCGATCTATAGATTCAACATAATTCCTATCAAAATACCAATGAGAAATGAAACAGATAATCAAAAAATATATATGGAACATAAAAGATCCCGAATAGCCACGGCAGTCTTAAGAAAGAAGAACAAAGCTGGAGGTATCACACCTGATATCAAATTCTCCTACAAGGTGGTAGTAATCAAAACAACATAGTACTGGCATAAAAACAGGAACACGGAGCAATGGAACAGAGTAGGGAGCCCAGAAGTAAATCCACGTCTATATGTTCATTTGAAATAAGACAAAGGAGGCAAGAATATACAATGGGGCAAAGACAGTCTCTTCAGTAAATGGTGTTGGGAAAACTGGACAGATATGCGCAAACAATGAAACTGGACCACCTTCTTACACAAAATTAAACAATCCAATTAAAAAATGGGCAGAAGACCTGAGTAAACTTTTCTCCAAAGAAGAAACACACATAGCCAATAGACATATGAAAATATGCTCGACATCACTAATTATCAGATTAATGCACATTAAAACCACAATGAGATATCACTTTACACCCTTCAGAATAGCTATTACCAAAAGGTCAAAAAACAAGTACTCATGAAGATGTGGAGTAAAAAGAACCCTCATACACTGTTTGTGGGATTGAGAATTGGTACAGACACTGTGGAAAACAGTTCGGAGTTTCCTCAAGAAGTTAAAAATGGAACTACCTTTTGACCCAGCAATTCTGCTTTGGGGTATTTATCCAGAGAAAACCAAAACTCTAATTTGTAAAGATCAGTGCACCTCTATGTTCACGGCAATGTTATCCATAATAGCCAAGATATGGAAGCAATCTAAATGACAATCAACAGATGCTTGGGTAATGAAGTTATGGTTTGTATATACAGTGGAATATTACTCATCTATAAAATAATGAAATACTGCCATTTGCAATGATATGTATTGACCTAGAGATATTAAGCTAAGTGAAGTAAGTCAGACAGAGAAAGATATATACTATATGATTTTACTTATATGTGGAATCTAAGGAACAAAAGGAACAAATTAAACAAAAATAGACTCACAGATATAGAGGACAATCAGTGACTGCCAGATGGGAGGAGAGTTGGAGGACTGGGAGGAAAAGGTAAGAGGTTGAAGAAGTACAATTAGTAGTTGAAAGATAGTCATGGGGATGTAGAATACAGAATAGGGAATATAGTCAGTAGTATTGTAGTGGTTATCTGCGGAGCCAGTTGAATGATAGAGTAATCAGGGGGATCATTTTATAAACTACATAAATGTCTAACCAATGTACTGTATACCTGAAACTAATAATAAATAAGCATATCCACATAAGGAACATTTTATAGTCAATATGAAATGAAGTTCAAAAAGTATTCTTTTTCTCCAGGGCCTGGGGATATGGAAGGAATAGGTCTAGAGTTTCTGTTTGGCATGATGAAAAAGTTCTGGAAATAGATAGTGATGGTGGTTACACAATATTGTGAATATTTAATACCACTGAATCATACATTGAAAATTGTTAAAATGGTAAATTTTATTTTATTTTGTATATTTCACCACAGTAAAAAAAGAGTAATTTTGTTATATAGGTGTAAAAAAAAGATGCTATGTTAAAAATGAGGATGTTTGTGTAGAGAGTCCATTGCTATTTTTCTTTCCATTAGAATGTACTGATTCACAACTGGTAATATGGATTAGAATCATCAGAGGAGCTTTAAAAAAAAGTAAAGATGCCCAAGGTCCATCAACCTCATATTTACTGAATCATCATTTTTATGGGAATGCTTGTTTTATTTCAAAGTTATTTTAAAAAAATAAAATCTACAATAGATTTTAATGCATGCCCCAAGTAAGAGCTACTTGTTTAGATTATAGGTAGTCTTTAAGAAAGGGACTGAGAGGAAAACATAATTACAGTATAATCCCAAATATGTCAAAGGTCTTTAAAAAGAAAATAGGCACATTAATCAAATATACACAGAGATTTGCTAAAATGTTATCAGCAGATGACAGATATTTTACTATTTATTTGTGTGTGTGTGACTTCAAGTTTTCCACATGATATAATCAGCAAAAAATTTTATGAATTTTAGTAAGTAACTGAGTCAATGAATTTCTTTTGAAGAAGAGGGGTTTCCCTTTCTAAAACTAGAGATGACTCCAAATTCCCATTTCTACTATACTGAATGTCCTTGTCATTGTAGCAAATGTTTTGTCTGTGTCCTCAGTCAGTTGAGATGTGAAAAATAATATCTACCTTTGTTGGGGATATAAGATGACACATGACCCATTTCCTCTCTTCTCCTCTTCCTTCTCTGCCCTTCCCCACTACAACCACTGAATCTATGGGCTAGTTTGGTTTCCATCTTATAATGTTTAGGGTCAGGGACGCAGCTTATAGCTCCTCTGGGTTGCATCTGTAGGGGTGGCTTCATTACTTTATTTAAACTTTCCTTACCTTAAGGACTTGAAATAAATCAGACAGAGTCCCTTCCCCCCCAAAAAAATCAGGGCTGGGGACTAAGGCTTTTTGACCAACACTCCAGTTTGTGTCTAATACAGTTTTTTCTCTTTCTCACCATAATATACCATGCCCACCACCATCAGATTTCCATCATATCAAATCTTTTTTCTTGGTCTAAAGCACTTCTTTCAAATGAGTGTTAACAATTTTTCAGTCTTCTAATGCAAAGCCCGACCTGGCTTTCCATTTTAATTCATCTCTGTAACATTTATGTTTACATTTAAAGTAGTAAACTTCCAGCTTAATTTCTCCCTTTTCCTATTAGATGATAGAATCCCCGAAATCACAGAGTGAGGGGTAACTTGTGTTAATGCCTAGTACAGTGCCTGGTTTATCATAGGACTTAGTAAATGTTAGTTTTCCTGTACTGGTTTCTAAAGTCATACACTGAACACACTTTTACAGAGCTGCTATATCATGCATATTGGAAAGATGTCCTTCAGAAAGATTTTTAGAAAGGAAGAAGACTTTGAAAGTTAGTGAGCCTGTTAGAGTTTATGAGCATAGAACTTCAAGGGCAATAGTTGGTTATGTTGTACCCAAAATGCCTCCCAAATTTAGGTGCTGGAGAGTCAGTCATTAGGAAATTTTCCAAGGTCCAAACCAAATGATATTTTTGTGCTGGATATTTTTCATTTGCCCCTCCAGATCCACCTCCCTACTTCTCTTCAAGCTCTGTACTCCCAGGAGGCTGATCTACATGGCCTCCATCAATGGGTTTCCTTGCTGTCTATTTTTCTGTTGAATGCAGCCAATCAGGGGCCTTGCCAAGAGATCTGAGGGTGAGATTGTAATGTTTATTTTCCTTATTTCCTCCCTGTTCCTTCCTCTTCAGTTTGGTTGTGTCTTTCTACTGAAGGCCACACCTCCCATCAGGTAGCCCTCAAGTACACTTGGAGCTTCCTTTCCAGTTCAGTGATGTTCTGGTTTTATCCCTTTGCCTCTTCAAGCTTGGGCTGATACAGCCCCTCTGTAGCTAAGCACAAGGGTCTGTACCACCTCTTACCGGCTTCCCTTATCCCTAGCTACATGTTTAGAAACAATGTTGCACTTTTACTATTCCATGAGAAGAAGCCATGTGGGTCCTGCCAAGACCCCAAGCCACACTTCTCTTGACGTGATGTTATTTTTTTCCCATTATGCCTCACTGAAGAGATAGCCAAATGTCAGTGTTGGCTTCAAGATCAAGCCTCTTTACAGGATCTTGGGGATGACGAATGCTTTGCAGCAAAAGAAAGGCATGTGAAGCCAGATGGGCTCATAAAGTGCTCACTCCCAAACCTCAGTGATTTTTCTGATCTTGGTGTCTTTTCTGAAATGACTGACCATTGATAGTTTCTATCCAAAGCTTATACCAACACCCAATGAACACAACATCCTACCTGAAAGTATGTAGGAGTTTCCTTTCCTTTCCTTTCCTTTCCTTTCCTTTCCTTTCCTTTCCTTTCCTTTCCTTTCCTTTCCGTGAAGGGATAGTAATGCCTTCCTTCCTTGTCCTTCTTCCCCTTTATCCGTCCCTTAAACTTTTTCCCTTTCCTCCGTCACTTACTTCCTTCCTTCTTCCTTCTCTCCTTCCTTCCTTCCTCCTTCTTTCTTTCTTCTTTCTTCTTTCTTTCTTTCTTTCTTTCTTTCTTTCTTTCTTTCTTTCTTTCTTTCTTTCTTCTATTTGTTATTTTTCAAAATAAATTTATTGCGGTGACATTGGTTAATAAAATAATATAGGTTTCAAGTGTGTACAATTCAATAATGCATTACATGTATGTTACATTGTGTGTTCACCACCCAAAGTTACCTTACCTTCTGTCATCATAAATTTGACCCCAATTACCCTAATCTATCTTCTCCCTCTCCCCTTTTCCCCTGGTAACTACTAAACTGTTGTCTATGTCCATGAGTCTATGTTTGTTTGTCATGTTCATTTGTTGCTTTTAGGTTTATATCAAAAATATAAGTGAAATCATGTGGTTCTCAACTTTTTTTGTCTGATTTGTTTTGCTTAGTGTGATAATCTCAAGATCCATTAATGTTGTCTCAAATAGCAGTATTTCATCTTTTCTTATGGCTGAATAATATTCTATTGTATGTACCACATCTTCTTTAGCCAACCATCTATTGAAGGACACTTTGGTTGTTTCCATGTCCTGATCACTGTGAATAATGCTAATATGAACATAAGGGTTTATATATATTTATGGATAACTGTTTTCAGAATTTTTTGGTAAGTATCCAGAAGACAGATTGCTGGATCTTTTGGTCATTCTACTTTAAATTTTTTGAGAAACCTCCAGATTGTTTTCCATAGTGGCTGTGTCAATTTATATTCTCACCAACAGTGTATAAGGGTTCCTTTCCTTCTATAAACTTTCCAACACTTGCTATTACTTGTCCTATTGATGAGAGCCATTCTAACAGGTGTGAGGTGGTATCTCATTGTCATTTTGATTTGCATTTCCCCAATAGCTAGTGAAGTTGAACATCTTTTCATATGCCTGTTGGCCATCTGTCTGTCTTCTTGGGAGAAGTTCCTCAGCCCATTTTTATTTTTTTTTTATTGTGGAATTGTATGAGTTCTTTGTATAGTTTGAATATTAGGCCTTTATCAGAGGTGTTGTTTGCAAGTATCTTCTCCAAGTCAGATGGTTGCCTCTTTGTCTTGTTGATGGTTTCTTTTGCTGAGCAGAAGCTTTTCAGTTTAATATATTCCTATTCATTTATTTTCGCTTTACTTCCCTTGCCTTTAAGGTCAAATTCATAAAATCTTGACTAAATCTATGGTCTGACAACCAAAACAGAGTGTGTGTTTCCTATTTGTGGAGTGCCCTGTTACTCAGTCCAGAAATCCACTACATTTAACCTTCAAGACTTTCCATGCAGTAACTATTATTACCACTTTACAGATGAGGAAAGAAGGTTTTATTATCAGAGAAATAGCTTTGGAGATGAAAGCCTTGTAGTTAAGTTCTGGCTCTCCTGCTCTGGTTGGGTGAATTTAAGCACCTTACCTAGCTTTTTTATGAGCCTCACTTTCCTCATCCATAAAGAGGGATAAAACAGTTTCTACATTACAGGTTAATCGTGACCATCAAAGAAATAACATGGAGGAAAGAATATTTTTAAAATTCTTAAGGACTGTAAAAATATGATTTATTCCTTTAGCTGTCTTTTTCCTAATTCTCTTTGACCTCGGAAGTAGTGAATCTGATTCTGTGAGAAATCCAAGGACTGACTAGTATGGTTCATCTTCTCAATACTAATGGTAGCAGTAACAATGATAACAGAAAAACAAAAATAATTATGTTTATAATAACAACTCACATTCATTGAGCACTTACTACTGGCCAGGTGCTTTCCTTGGTTATCTTGTTCTATCTTCACAGCCATTCTGAGTAGATATCATCGTCATTTTCTTGATTGAGAGAATCAAGGCACAGAGAGTTTAAATGACTTGCCCAGAATCACATAGCTATTAAGGGGCCCAGTTGATATTTGAATTTACCTCTGCCTCTAGATTTGCACTCTCTAATTCAGTAGTCACTAATCACATGTCACGTTGCACTTGAAATGTGGCTAGTTGGGATATGCTGTGGGTGTAAAACATACACGAGATTTTGAAGACTTAATATGAAAAAAAGAATGGAAATATCTCATTAATAATGATCTGCTGATGGCATATTTTGGATATATTGGTTTAAAAATATATTATTAAAATTAATTCCAATAATTTCTTTTTACTTTTGAAAATATGCTGAAAAATTAAAAATATGTATTTGGAGCATTATTTGTCCATTGGGCAGCACTGGAGCAGAACAAGAGCTTCGAGGTCCCTCATGAGCTTTTGTTGGGCGAATTTCTAAAACTGCATCACCCACAGCAGTAACAAAGAAAAACAGACCTTTGCATTTGATAACATTTACGGGGAGTAGGGATAGAAGAAGGAACACAAGCCATATTTGTATGGTTTGAAGAAAGCCACAGCTCTGTAGGTTTATCTTTACCAAGAGAGGGATCTGCTTTGAGGGGCTACAGCATGTGCTTCTCTAAATATTCTGATGGTTGAATCCAGTCTGAAAGCAAACATTTCAAAGCTTTTGGCAGAAGCAGTTTCGAGAGGCTTCCAAGCCATCAGGCCAGCAGATGATGTTTACTCCTTGTGACAATATTCAAGTCACATTTTATTTCATAGCAGTTACTTTCATGTCTTGAGAAAGAAAAATCTCTTCAGATGACCAAAACACCCCTGCACAACCTAAATCCTGTTAAATAAATCTGTGGCTTTGCCTTTTTTGAGAAAAGCAGTGATTCTTTTTTTCAGTCAAGACAGGTCCTCTAACCTCCTGAGATACTTCTTGCATTAGCGCACGCGCGCGCGCGCGCGTGCGTGCGTGTGTGTGTGTGTGTGTGTGTGTGTGTGTTTCTTTAAGCAGATTGATTATGGCCAGGTTCAAAAGTATGCCACCAAATTCAGTAGGGTGATTTGGAGAGTCAGTGCCCTCCTGCAAATGCTTGGCAGGGGGCAAAGACTGCTAGAAACAATAAGCAATGCTGCCATTCACAAAGGCATGACGCTTTCCCAAGTCTTTTTGCATCCATGATTCTATAGTGCCATCATCTTTCCAATTTGATGAGGGAAATGAAGAAACTGAGGCCAGGCAGAGTTCCACTCCCGTACTGGGGAGAACAAAATAAGATTTTAAATCAGTGATCTTGCACTTCAGTTTTGCTCTGCTTTTTTTACTGTGTGACCCTGGTCAAGTTACTGAACTTCACTAGCTTGCTTTAAAATTGTTCTTAAACTGTGGCTAATACAGACTTAAAAGCTTATGTGCTGCACAATTTCACTTATATGACATTTTAGAAGAGACAAAAATATGGGACATAGAAACAGTGGTTTCCAGGGGTTAGGACTGGGTGGGGAAAAGGTTTGACTACAAAGGTTTAGCATAAATTACAGTTTTGGGGTGACAGGTCTACTCTGTATCTTCATTGTGGTAGTTAGACAACTAGGTGCATTTATGAAAACCCATAGAACTAACTGTACAAAAAAAGGAGAATTTTATGAATGTAAATTTAAAAATATTTATATGGTTAAAAACAAACTGGGCTGATAAAAATGCTTCTCTCACAGGGTTGCTGTGGCATCTGAGTTTATACAGTTAAAAGAAGTGTAACAATTGAAACCTACTTCTTTATTTTCTAACCTGAAATTTCTAGGTTTGCAGCTGCTGAATGGAGTATAAGAAATGGAACCAACCAAATTTAATTTCAACTCTTCAAACTGATGAAAAGAAAGTAGGACCAAATCCAGGGCTCTAAATGGAATGCTGATGTGGTGACAGTTGAAAACAGGCAGGAGACAAGACTGAGGGAACTAATCCATATCTGCTTCTACACAGTGAATTTACCAGTAAGAGTACTTGAAAACCTTCTGTGTCCTCTCTGCTTGCCCACTTTATCTTCCACAGGAGCCCCCCCTTCCCTGGCCTACCAACTCTAAACTTTCTCACCAAGTTTCACACAGATCTAGTTGTTTCTTGGTTATTTGTTTGAGGCACACTGCCAGCTGGCTTGATTTGCCTACTGCTACAGAAAACAAATCTCTCCTCCATTTCTCATGTGTTACTGGCCTAACAAATAAACTACTGTCTAAGTTTTACACTGATTCCTGCAAACTACTCAGCCCTTTCTACATGGAATGCTTTCTGCAGGCCGGGATGTTAAAAAAGATGAAATATAAATGACTGGCAGCAGTGTGGTTCTTGGAGATGGCAAATGGTATTTTTAGCTGCTAAATTTTCATTAATTACACTGGCTGCTGTTGGCCGCTGCTCTAACTTTCTTCAGTTCGGCTGAGGGAACCATGTGGCTTTGAAGTAGAATTAAATCTCTCTGAAGGGTCCCTGCTCTGGTTTTCAAGGATGTCACAGTCACATCTTCAATTTTGGCTTGCTCTAAATTTTACATGCTTTTGTGGTGGGATACAAGAAGAGAACAGAAATGGTTTCTCATCCCTCCCCACAGCTTGAGTGAGTTCTCTTCTACTTTTGCCTGGGAGATTGGCTCAAGATTTGTAGCTTCTCCTCTTGATCTCATTTGCTTTTAAGGAGGTGGTTGTCCATGTACAAAATATAGTTTTAAGGATCAAACATTCCTCCTGTGAACAAGAGTTAGGGATTTAGACTTGTTCTGGTAAACTTGGAGGACAAAACTAGGAACTTTAAAGGAGCCGGGTTCTAATTAGAAGTGCCCTTACATGTAGTGATTTCCCTGTCAACAGATGCATTCAAGAGAGGGCTGAACAGCCACTCACTGAGGATATTTGAGAAAAGTTGTATGTATCCCAGAGGGTTGGGTGCTTTCAGAGTTCCCCCAAGCTCAAGAGACTGCTTAACTTGAAAAGTATGATGTTATTTCAGGAAGGGTATAGAATTTACCTTTCTTGGAAATCTAACTGCATAACTCTGGGCTGGATAACTTCTGTTTGTCCCTCCAGCTCTACTTTTCACCTGTCTAGATTATTCTGTGTTCCACGAGGCTGACAGGTATGAGTTAATATCCACAGGCTCCTGTGCCTTTTGGCTTCCAGATGAATCAAGCCGCTAGGGATCCCAGGAAGGCAATCAAAGGGAGGAAGGAGAGTAAGGTTAAGGTTCTATTCTCCCAGCTTTCCTTCTATGGATTTAATACATAATGGATGGATTCCTTGGACAAAAGTAGCTGTTTGTTTGTCTGTCTGTCTCTCCATTGCATTTGCTCCTCACGCCCTTTTAGACATAGTGATAATTCTGTTACTACCCTGAAATACTGTCCTATTCCCTACCATGTCTCTACACCCTGTGTACACCTTTGCAAACTGTTCCTCTGTTTAACTCTCTTCAAGTGATTACATTTGAATAGACCATCTCCTGGCAAGATCCTGACTGACATGAATGTTAAATACTTACTTTGTGAAATAGAAATATCATAATTCTTGTGTTCAGGTACTTTCCAGGATAGTTGTGGAGATAAGATGAAGCTCTTGAGGGTGGAAAAACAGACACTGTTGTGGTGGCTGTTGACTATTTGAGCTCTTGTAACCCTAGGAGATGAGAAGTGTGACTAGATACATGAACTAACAAGACTAAATTCAGCTAAAAATAAAGCAAACCAACTCTTACATGAATTTAATCAAACACATGTCTTAATTTTTGGCCTTCTGACAAACTAAATCGACCAAATGTTCCTTCTGGACTAGTTGTGTTGGCATGGTGTTCAGATGTGGCCTCTGACAGCATCTGTGTAATAACAAGGTTAAGTTTTGGAGAACAACACACAACAGGGACTGGTGGTTTCTGGCAGCTGCAGGGTAACCTGGGAGGGTCAGGTTTAGAACACACATGTTGGGGCTGGATCCCAGGATAAGGTAAGGATACCGCCCTTTGAGACCCTTACAGCTGCCTGATATTGAAGCAGAATGAAGCCGGGTTCCCTTATGAGGACAGCACCTGCAGAACCATTAATAGGAAGAGAAAGTCAATGCTCCTTCAGGGAGGACTGCTTTATAAATCCTCATGTATTTATAAAGATATATGATAAGCAGCACAAGAGGCTTCATACATACACCCCAGTTTACAGAATCGGGCTTTATACATAGTTGGAGTACAAAAATTTGTACATGAATAGCTTTGATTTTTCTGTCAAGATCTCTGGGTTTTTTTTTTTTTTTTTTTAGGCTAAACCTATCAAATCAGAGGTTATGCCACATTTGCTCTCTTTATCTCTTAGTCTTACTATAGTATCTCATATATGGATAATGTTTAGTAAATTGTAGAATAAAGGTGGAATTGACATATCTTCCTTCATCTGTGAGTTCACATTCCTCTTACTAGTCAAAATGAACAATGCTGAAGCCCATCCCACATCAGAGTATTTCTAAGGAGTTCTACTTACAGGAGTAAGTCTGAGAGTGCCAGAGGTGTTTGCTGGCATAAGGGGTCATTCTTGATCAGTGTCCCCTACAGAGTAAACCCTGGAAAATATCATTATTCTGCACATGAATCTAATATTGTGCTACTTTTTTTGTTATTGGTGCTACATAGTATGGCTCTTGAAAGCAAGAGGTCCAGAGATGCAGAGTATTCTTGGACCACTGAAAACAACTTTTTAGTTATCAAAGCACAGGCCACTGTTGGCCCAGTAGCAGTCTTATTGGGTCTTAAAAATGGGGAAATGAAGCCCTTCTCTCCCTTAGTTACATTCATCATATCCAGTTCTATCTAATCTAGAAAAGCACTAACACTTGTGATTACTTAAAATCATATTTATTTATCATTTATCTTTCTTCTCTTTCTCTGGAAACTAAGATAGAGACAGCCGTATTTCAGTACCTAGAATGTTCTGGACACATGGTAGGTGCTTAATAAAATTTTTATAATAAATCAATGGGTTACATTATGGTATTATATAGTATTATATTGGGATAGGGCTCCCAAATAATATATACAATTCTTTACTACATAGCTCTTTTAGTATATGAATATTCACCCATTTGAATAAGAAAGTATATCTAACTTCTGCCATATATCATATTTGTAACTAATCTTCCCCCATGAAAAAACTTGATCCTGGCTTTGAGGTGAGTTAAAAGGCAAGTCTATCCCATCCCTTCTGGTAATTTTCCTATGGGTACCTCAGCCTCCTCTGATCTATCTTAGTTAATCAGAAATACTGTATAAGAAGGTAAAAGGTATTACCACTTTTTTTCCCTGAGATTCCCATTGGTCCCTAAGTCAGAGATGACTACTGGTCTACCACAGTCATTTAGGTGTCTTTTTGGGCACACTGCATCTAGATGTAGGTAAGTGCAGCCATATGACTGAATCCTGCCCAATTTCATGTGGGAAGAAATGAGGTCTGCAGAAAGCTCCTCTCTTCCTCTGTCTGTCTGCTGGACTCAGAAGATCTGACAGAGACCACGGGGGAGGATGGACCCACAAGAGAGAAAGAGTCTCAGTCTCTGATGAAATCCCTTTGAAAATTAATCTTTATATGAGCAAGAAATAAAATACTTGAATTCAGCCACTGAGATGTTCAAGTTTATCTGTTATGGCAGGTAGTTATACTAATTAATATAGTTCCTACACAAATTTGTCCTCCAGCCTCAAGTATGCTATGAGCTTTGTAAATCAGGAGACATAGGGGAATACTAGAATCTGTCAAACCACAGTGAAGAGGCTTTACTTGCCTTATATCTGCGAACTCCAAAGGGCCATTCTGAGTTCTTCTCAGGAAAAGAAAGTGTAGCTGAATGTTTCCACCACTACAAAGAAGCTGGTAATGTCTAAATGGATTTAAAAAAAAAAGTTTTATCAAACTGGGACCTCACAGAAAATGAATGTACAAACTTCTAGCGATGGAAGCACTTGCTATGGGGCAAACCAGTATGATATAGTGAAAAGTATTTCTTGGGCCAGGAGAGATACAACCTGGTTCTAGCTTGTATGATTCTGCCCTAAACAGCTGTGCAAAGCTTGGACCCTTCTCTTGCTCTCTCTAGGATTCATGGGGGATATTGAAAAGATCAAAGAAGACAAAATACTTTAAAATAACTTCAGATTCTGTTACCTGCAATGGGACATGCGATTTGATTCAATAAACCTTGATTAAGACTTGTTAGAGGGGGGTTGATATATATGAGATAAGTCATAGCCTCTGCTTTCCTGTATCTTCCAGTCTACTGGAGGAAATAGACGCTTGAATAACAAACTACAACTCCTAATAGTACCAAATGACAGTAGATCATCAGTAATGTGATCTAGGTGTATAAAATAATTGATTGATTTTGACCTTGAGAGTGAGAAAGGCTTCTATAGTATTCCTAATGTTCCTAAGAAAAATGTCTTAGAATGACTTACAAGGTCATTTATGATTCACTGCCCCCCCTCATACTTCTTTGGCCTTATCTTCTGCCACTTCATAAACAATATTCTAAGCTCCAGCCAAAGCCACCTATTTTGAGTTTTTCGACTTGCCAAATTCTTCCTTCCAAGTCTTTGTACCTTCCTGTATCATCTGTTCTTCTATTACATAACATGTACATGTCTTTCATGCTTTAGCTCATGAATCATTTCCTTTAGGAAGATTTTCTTGATTTTTCCGTCCAAGTTAGGTATCCATTGTATCACTTAACAAGCTATTGGGTATAAGTAATGGATTCTGAAATACGATGGTATTATCAAAAAACAAGAAATTGGGAGATATACAGATATAGGATTAGTTCTATGATACAATAATGTCAAAGCTTGGGTTTGACTTTTCTGCAAGCAATTCTCTTGGCTTTTGCCTTATGGTCACATGACAGCTCCTACAGTCCCAAATCATGCCCTTTCATGAAACAATCAAGAGCAGGAAGGAAAGAGGGCAACTCCCTGTGATGATCTGACTCTTCAAGTGAAACCTTTTCCAGAAGTCCTTTGAAAGCTTTCTCTTATGTCTTCCTGGCCAGAAGAGGGCTAATGTGCATATGCCCTATCTGCAGTGGAGGCTGGAAAGTGAATGTCTGGCATTTACAGGGAAGAGGCTCTGCAAGCATGAAAAAAATGTGAAGGGTGTGATTGTTGGGTAAACCAACAGCAGAGACTCCCGCTTGACTTCCACCATCCCCAGTTCTCCCTGTGGTCCATCGTTTCATTATATGCAATTACTTACTTGACTGTATCCATCGGTCCACAGTTTCTTGTAGGGAAGGACAATTGTGCTGAATGAAAAAAGGAATGTAATATATTATTACCAATACTTCTAATGACAAAATAACAAATTGAAACCACTTTAATCTATGAGTAGCTGTTTTTACAACATGTTACTGACTAGTGGCTCTCTGGTGAAATCCTAAAAGCTAAGGCCTCAACCTCAACGGCTACCAATTATGAAAAAACATAACAAAACATGAGGTGAGAGTAGTGAAGTAAGACAACTTGAGAGATGGTGGGAGCAGAGAAACCTGAACTGGCTTGTTGGAGACCAAACAGGAATATGTATCATTTGGGATGCTTTTGGTTGCAAGAAACAGAAAATTCAAGTTAGTTTGCACAGTAAGGAACACATTCTCTCAATGACAAGCAGTCTCAAGCTAAGGCAGTTCCAGAGTTTATTCTGCTTTTTTATCCATAGCTTAGCTTCCCCCAGGATTGCAAGATCGCCACAGAAAGACACATTTTTTCCTTATGCATTTTTTAAGGGAGAAGGTACATTTTCCAGAAACCTCACAGTAGATTTTTTATTAGTTGGCACTGGATTACATGCTCATCCATAAACCAGTCATCATGCCAGTCAGTATGAATAATCATGATTGAATTAAATCAGGTAAGATTTATCTTTGTTACATGTGGATACCTCAACAAAATTAGGGGTTCTTCTTTAAAAAAGAAATCAAAAATTGAAATGATCATTGAACAAGCAACCAATGGCTTCTGGAACCAAGCAAATTCCAACTTTGGAATGAATAAGTCTTACAAGGCAGAGTCTTAAACCATGCCTGGCACTACAAAAACTCTTCAAATGAGAGAACAGCCAAGGTCACAATGTTTGTCAACTGGTTTCTTCTGCAATTTCATACAAAGATTCAAATCATTACTTTAGAATTCCTAGGACATGAATATAACCTATTTCAGAAAATTAGGACCCGGGCACTCACTCCCTGCTCTTATGGTTTAAGTCTGAGCTCTGGTCTGCTACTTCATTGGTGTCTGAGCACCGTCTCCATTCTTATCTCATCACTTAGAGGAAGACATTCTTGTTTCAGATTTGGAACTTTGTTTGCTCAGTCCTGAACCGTGAGGCAACACCTTTATTACAAAATTTTTAAACCAAGAGAAGGTGTCCTCCCGCTCCCCCATATAGGAGCAAAAAGGTTTCAGAATAGATCTTGGTCCAGCTGGTCTGGAGGGACAATTAGTATTTTTTATCTTCCATTTCCAAAGGCATGGTTCAGCTCAGGCCAGGAACTACTTCTAAGCCCGTGGACACCAAATCGTCCTACTGTCTGGTCACATTGGTATTTCTTATTAGATATTTTAAGATTCTAAGTCAGAAGTCAGCGAATATGGCCTGCCGTCTGCTTCTTTAAATAAAGTTTTATTGGGACATGGCCATATTCATTTGCTATGCATTGTCTATGGATACTATGGTTATGATGACAGAATTGAGTAGTTGCAACAGAGACCCTATGGTTAGTTAGCAAAGCTTGAAATATTTACAAGAATTCTATAAGCCAGGTAGATGCCCAAACTCATATAAGTAATTGCTAAACAAAAGCTGTGAGAAGTTAAAATGAATTCAGATGGCTTGGAAATGGCTACAGGGTGTCCAGCTCAGCCTACCCAGGACTCTGTTTAGTCTCTGATGTATATGGGCCCCTCACAGGGAGCTGAAGCAGAGCTATATCACCCTGGGAAGAAGCAGTTCACTTCACAAGTGTTTGTGTTCCCAAATGTGAAACCTGGAGGTGGTTTTCTAAACCGTCCAGTTTAACTGCTCCAGTCAGGGGTGTTTTGCAATCTGACACATACATCCATCAAAGCCGTTCTATGGAGCCTCTGGCCTGGCCATAAAACACACAGCCACAGACCTCCTTGGTTTTCAAACAGGAGCCCAAGAAAGACCACAGCAGAAACCTGTTTATACAATTCAGGTTTTCTTAGTAACATAAGGCGGACGTCAGGCAAGTCTTCATCACTAACAGTAAGAATTGATTTCTGCTGAAACCTAAGGCAGACAGGGTTAGCTGCTTAGGGTTGTAGTTTCTTACCCTTTCTTAACCCAAAATAAACAAATACAGTAAAGTCATGAAAGATAATTATTGTTAAGCCTTCTTATTTTAGACAATGCATTATGCACTCCATGTAATTATCTCAATATTTACAATGAAACCGTGAAGAGGATATTATTATTACATTATCTCGTTTTTCTAGATGAGGAAGGTGAGGCCCAGCACAGCGTTTTTCCAACCTAGAAAGCTTATTAAAACACAAATTGCTGGTTTCTGCCCCTGGGGAATCCTATTCAGCTAGTCCAGGTAGGGCCTGAGGTTCTGCATTTCTAACAAGTTCCCAGTTGGTACCGATGTTGCTGGCCAGTGCTACACTGTGAGTACACTGGCTGAGTATTTAAGTGAACCCCAGGTTTCAGTGTGTGACTCTTTGTCTATTCTTTTAATCATTTTTTGATAATCTGCCTACCAGGAGCTCCAAAAAGAAGTGAGTGAGAGGTATTTAAACACACACGCAAGAAATTCTGTAAAAAAATTCAATGGATGCTATTTCCAAAATTACTCAAGTCTTTCTCAATTGAGGTATTGCATTTTTGCCCATCTTGGGAAAGGATGTTTGGACACTATACAGCCACACAGCCAGATAAATAATCTAATTGGCATAGTACTTTGGCTTTGAATAGTAGATCCTTCGAAATGATAAGTTCTAAGAAGTCTTACTCAAGTAACCTCACCCTCATGCCTTTTTTTAAATGTACTTTCATGACTTGAGAAAGAGGTTATTGCCACATGATTTTGTTCCAATAGTTTCAGCTCTATACATCATATCTTCTCTTCCCATGTAGAATGGAAATAGTTTAAAGAGATTATTTTTCCTGTCCTAATATGCCAATGTTGTGTTGTGCCTGCATATAAAGTAGGATCTATAGTATGCAGAGTGTTCGAATAGTATGTTTTAAAAATGTCAGTTTTGCATTCAATTTTTTGTTCATGTACAAACATTGCTACTTACTTCATGACTTTGCTCAAGTTCCTAAACTATCTATTGTTTTATCAATAAAACGGAGATCAAAATACTCCCTTACCTCAGCTGTATTAAATGTGAAGCAGTCAGCTGTGGCATATAGAGAGGCCTTAAAAATGCTAATTATAAATTATTATATACCTAACTATATCATGTAATTATAAATTAATTATATCATATAGTTACATATTAATACTAATCAATACAGTATTAATTATATTACTAGAATATTAATTATATAATCACTAATTGTGACTTATATTAATAAGCATATAATTATTAATTATATAATATGTAAATGTACTATATAATTATATGTAATTATAGATTTTTATTTAAGCTCCAGAGAATGTGTCGACTAAATGCATCTTTTAATCTAGTGTTTTAGCTGAAGAGCACACAGTAGCCCTGGATGTATTAGTCAATATATCTTAGCTCCAGGCAGGGAGGTAGTGAACAAGTTTCTACACTCATTAGTGCTTCCACCTTTGCTGAGATTACTTTTCTTCTGGAATAACCTCTTCTGCACTCTTTGCCTATCCAGTCTTCAAGTCTCTCTTCTGCTATGAGACTTTCCCAGACCACGGCCATGCTCTCTTGTTTCCCTAAACACACCACTTTTTGGATAAATCGTATAGATTAATTTTTACTCTTTTTTATTTTTTCTTACATACAATCTTATCTCTCCATTCAGAATATACTCTTCTTGATAGCAATTATTCATATCTGATTTGTTTTGTACCTACCATACCACTTGATAAATACTTGAATATAAGCATGGAGAAATATAATAATAAATTTAAATGTGTTCTTTGAAAAGAAGCAGAGTCTGAATTGTGACACAAAACATGTTAAATCCTTGCACAATAATCACTAGTCTTATTTTACAAAATAATATCACATTCAAACCAGTGCAAGTAAAAAGCTTTCTTAGGCTGTATAGCTCTAAACAGGTTTGAGAGAAAAATAATGAGGCCATTCTACTCTGCTCTCCACAGCAACGGCACAGTTTGGCACATGCTGGAGACTGGTGGTGTAAACATTTCTTAGTGCAGATCTTTAAAAAGTCTGTAATCCCAAGCTTACCTCTCCTTTAACAAAGTTATTATGTTTTGACATTAGGCTAGATTAACATATCACATGAATTTAGCAGCTGAACTTTGGATATCATAAAGATGGGCACTAGGGACAAGCTCTAGAAAGTACAATGAATTTAAAAACTATCGTTAGGCAGGTTTTATATTTTAATCCTAATGTATGACTTTATATCTAGAGAATTTTCAGCTAACTTTAAATAGCAATGCGGAGACAGGAGACTGGAGTACCTGGTGACAATGATTATGTGTTCATTAGAGAAATCCAACGTCTGAATCTATGTGGTAGCATTGCTTTGACTTGCTTGAATCAGGGTCTGCTGACCCATTTTGACTTCTTTACCAGTAGTCTTAGGAGAGAGAAAATGTTCCATTTTATATGACAACTGACAAATAGGGCAGTGCTTTTCAAACTTTCGCGGACACACAAACCACTCAGGGATATTGTTAAAATTTAGGTTATAACTCAGTAAGTCTGAGGGAAGCTGTGATTCTGCATTTCTAACATCCTAGATGATGCTGATTCTCCTTGTCCAAGGACCACACTTTGAGCAGAAAGTAGGTATTGCATAGTGAACTAGTTAACGAATGGTTACATAGACTAACCAGGCTGGGTGCAAGAGTGAGACATATGTACTGTTTTAAAGGGAACAGAAACAAGAACCTTCTAGAAATTGATACTACAGAAGGAATTTGGTAGTTTATAACAAGCATCCTATCCAATGTCTCTTGTCAGAGATGTCAGATTCATTAGCTCAAAGAACATGCTTTCCTTTTTGATCTGCAAAGCAATGACTTCTGAGACAGGGCTAGTTACAAGGGTAAAAAATGAGTTCAAATATAGATAGTTATGGCTCCAGAGTCAGGCAGCGCAAGTCTGGCTCCCAGGTCTGCCGTATCCTCATTAACTGTGAATTTGGGAAAGCCACCTTCTCTAGGTAAGCCTCAGTTTTCACAGTTAGAAAGTAGAGATAATACTTATTGGGATGTCATAAGGACCAAAGAAAGAACACATATAAATTGCTTCATTCTATGCATGATACACACCAGTCAATAAGTTGTATTTTTTATTTTTTAATTATGAAATCAGTCAGTTAGGAATGATTAAGTACTTACTTGGTAAAACTTATTGAAGTATTCCTAGGGAAAAGAGAACGATAAAGAGAGGAGGAGGTGGGAGGAAAAGGAGACACAATCACAATTCTCAAGTACTCCAAAGTATACCTGGAAAGACAAACACATACACATGTGGAATGATTTAATATTTCCACAGTAACATGCCAAGATGCATCGCAAGTAGAATTATATAGAATACATAAGTCATTTGGAGAAAGCAAATGTTTAAAATGCTATCACTGGAGACAGGAGAAGTGAAGGAGTCCCTAGACAAAGTTAGGGCTATATAAACTTTAAAAAGTGTTTTACTCTTTAGCAGTATATTGAGAAGAGTTACTGTCATATGGAAACTATTTTTCAGAAACACCTGGCAGGACTAATTTGGGGAATCGATTTTTTTCACACAGATTTAACACACAACACAATGTAAGATGTGCCTGAGATGCAAGCCTGGTCAGAGATTAGATCACTAAAGATAAATTATTGTAATTTCCATATTATTTCCGATTTTTGCTTGAATAGGTTTTTTGGGTCACAAGCCACCATTTGCAAAGGACCCAAAGAAATTTTTGTAAAGCTCACAATAGTCTGAAGGTTCTCTGTTTTGATATTTTTCTCATAAAGAAAACTGTGAAAAAAATTATAATAAAAGTTTATTACTTTCATAAAATTTCTCCATTAGTTTATTGTCTGGTTAAATATGGCTATTTTCCCGGTTGCACAGACCATCTTGTCTGCCTGCAACAATGAGACGAACTCATGGATCCTGAAGAAGATGGAAATAGCTGTCTTTGGGGAATAGCCCAGTAGATGTGATTATTCTGGTTGCTGTGCCTGACCGTGTAGACATATATAATCAGTCTTCTCTGTAGAAAATGATAGTTGGTTCTCAATTTGATTCCATCTACTAAATGAGACTATTCATACCTATTTCAAAATATGTTTTAATTGTTTGGAGTTATTATTTTAGTTTTATTAAGGAAAATGTTACATTTCCTTTTAAAAATAGAGCAGTTATTTTCACTACCTCTTGTTTTTCTTTCTGCTTAAGGTCCTATCATCAGCTTCTCTCCTTTCTTTTCATTCTTATTTGGTGATTGCCTATAGCTTCACTAGGATATTCAACAGGCGCCACAAAATTAATTAAGTTCAGCCAACGTGGATTGACTGAGATGCTAATGGGCGGTGACTGACACAGGTGACTAAGACATGTTCACTGTTCCCAAAGAGCTGATTTTTAAAAAGGTAGACAGAAAGTTAGGTCATTTCAAAACAGTGGTAAATACTAAGTTAGAGGTACGTGTGGGGTGTGATGGAAGCATGGAAGCATCCTACCTTTAGAAGGATTAGGTTTAGTAAAGGAAATAGTATCTGAACTTTGTCCTGAAGAAGGACTAGTTATACTTGCAAAAAACTTTATAGCTTTTAATCTACATGTCTTAGTTTCCTCATTTGTACAATGGTGATAATAATAATTATCTACCTTTAGGTCATTGTGGCAATATGTAAGTTAATGTATGCAAATAAATAATTTGACTAATGCTCAGAATATGGAATTTAAATAATTGGTTGAGTCATATGCTGAGTGAGTGGAGCTGGGGTATGAATCACATGGTGGGGGTCTCAAGTCTGTCCTCTCAATCACAACACAGACAGAGAGAAGAGTGTAACAAAGGCATGGATGGGTGAAATAGCACCACAGTGCTGGAGCTACAGAGTCCCAACTTATTAGAGTGTAAAGTTTAAGGCAGAAGATGTCAGGGGATATAGCTGGATTGTTAGGAGGGACTGAAACACAGAATAACTCATACCCACGCTAAGGAGCTTGACCTACACATCAGGACAATGGGTTTCAAGCAGAAGGTACAGGAGGGGTGTGTGTGTGTGTGTGTGTGTGTGTGTGTGTGTGTGTGTGTATGAAGAGCTAGGCAGATCTCTAGTCTTGAGAGACCACTCTTGCTGTGATAGAAGGACATAAGACTATGGGCAGACAAGCTGAAAATAGTATGATCCATTAGATTGAAATTGCAACATATTAAAAAGGAGATAAATACACTACACTGGAGCAGTGGATGCCAGATGAAGAACAGGAATAAGTTTTGAGAAATATGGAGGCTGATTGGCAAGGCTTTATAGCTGATTTGACAGCTTTGGAGATGACCCCTTATGATGTTTGCCTCCTGATATTCAAGCTCTTCTGTAGTTTTCTTTCACAATGTGCCAGCAGTGGCCATTGTGACCAATTGCATATGGTAGGAGTGGTGATAGCTCACTCCCAAGATTAGGTTACAAAACCTATGCCTTCTATATTGAGCTCTTTTACTTGGATCATTTTCTGTGAGGAAAACCAGCTGTCATGTTATGATCTGCCCTCTGGAGAGAACCATGTGGTAGGGGGCCGAAACCTCCAGCCAACAGCCTATGAGGAACTGAGGCCTACCAACAATATGAATGAGCTGGGAAGTAGGTTCTCCAGTTCCAGTTAAGTCTCAAGATGCCTGCACTCCCAGCTGACAGCATGACCGCTGCCTCAAGAAAGACTTTGAGTCAGAACCACTGTACTGAGTCATGACTGGGTGCCTGACCCTCTCAGAAAATGTGTGAAATAACAAATGGTTGTTTTTTTAATGCTGCTTAAGTTTTGGGATAATTAGTTATGCAGCAATAGCTAACAACTACAGTAAATTCAGGAATGGTAGAAAGTGGAAGACATCTGTGATGGCATCCAAGCTTGAGTGGTTGACTGGGTAGTAGTATTAGTAACTAAACCTGGCCCAGGGCCCTGTCTGGACTCGCAGTCTTCCTCCTCACACAGGCTCCTCCTCTTGATTTTTACATCCTACTAATGGTACCACTGTCCTCCCATCAACCCAAGATCGTAACTGCAGAGCTATCAGTGTTATATAAATGATATCAAGGTCTGTTGATACTATTTTCAATGGTTTCCACTTCTGTCTCTTCTATTTTCCACCACTCCAACTTCACTTCTTCATTACATTTCACCAGTCTTAGCTGTAAAATTGCAAAAGCTTCTTTACTTAATCTCCTTGCCCTTAGTTTCTCCTTGCTTTATACCGAGAATAGTTAATCTTCCTAAAGTGCCATCTACCACTGCCTTATCAAATAAAGTCCAAACTCCATCAGCTTGTATTCAAACCTCCCCCTTCTTTTCTTAAACTATCAGCTCTGCCCATTTTCCTGTGATGGTCTGGAACCAAACCTGCAATATCTCTTAAGTATGCCTATATACAAATAAAATAATAAAATGAGCACAATTCACTGTGTTTCAATCAGATTTGGTATCACAGTGATCTATATCAAATAAAAAGAAAAATAAAACCAATTTGATACTTGTAGGTCTAGAAAAATCATGGGTAAAATAGTTTTTAGCAACCAAAAGTTACCATTTATAGACTGCTTCTTAGGTTTCTGGCATTGGTGAGTACTACACAGCTGTCATAAATCCCATATTTAATTTTCTCAAGGAACCTATTCTCACAAGATATGGAGACTATTACTGTTTCCATTTCATTGACAGAGAACTTGAAGCTTAGAGAAGTTGAGTAACTTGCCTAAAATTGCACAGCTAGGAAGAGGTATAGCCGGAAGTTGAGCTAAAGGTCTATGCTCTCAAACGCTACCCTCTGTACTACCATTTCTGTAGGGTGGCAATTAGTTTTTTAAATTTTTGGGAGAGTGTTGTGTGCTTTTGATTTGCTTATCTAGAGCATATGCCTTCATCAGAGATGGGATTCACAGAAGAAAGGCCAGATTTCTATCGTCTTGGGCTTGCTGAGTGTGCAAGAACGCTCTTCCCAACAGCTGCGGTGTTCCATCTCTCTGTGTCTGCCTTAATATGCTTTTCCTAACACAAACTCTCTCTTCCTTTTCATTTCAGTCTCTCACACAACCTTTCTTGGAGAACAACCTAGTTGATCAAAAACCTAATGCAAAGCACACTTAGAAAGGCTCAGTTTGGGAGGTTTGGAGTCATCTTATTACCCTCTCTCTCTGTTAAGAGGCCTGAATGTCAATATGGTGGAGAAGATAGAGGTGAACAGGGTTCTGACCCTTGCCTGTACTATCAGCAAGTTGTTTAATCTATTATAGCCTCCAAGATTTGTAACTTTCTTAAAGAAGTGATGATGCCATTTTCATCACTGTACTCTCTAGTTCAGTGCCTATCAGAGAGCTCAGAAACTGTCTCTGAGTTTCAGAGTCCTAGAACAGTGCTGTTTATTAGAACGTTCTGCAGAGATGAAAGTTTTTGTTATATGTGCTATCACAGGAGGTTATAAAGCACTTGAAAGTTTGCTAGTGTTTTTTAAAATTTTTATTTAATTTTAATTAATTTAAATTTAAGTAACCACATATGGCTAGCGACTATGTACTAGAAAGCATATTTCTTGGCTATGAAATCAAGAAATTAATTCACAATCTATCTTATAGGGTTGTGGCAAGGAATAAATGATGAAAGATGGAAATAAGAGGCTGAAATCAGATGACTTGGTTTAAATACCAGCTCTATTTCCTGATATCTCTGTGACTTTCAGTAAGTTTACCTAATTTCCCTGAGCCTCAATTTCCTCATCCAAAAAATAAATTTAATGATAACTCTTACAGAGTGGTCAGGTGGATTCAATAATAGATATGAACTGCTTAGTAATCACTTGGTACATAGTAAACCCTCAACTAATGATAACTTTTTCATTTTAATTGAGAGTGTTCTGGAAAGCACAGAGCTCTGCATAGGAGCAAGTTTGATTATTAGCTGGAAATGACATGGCCCATGATGACTTCCCTAACCTCTGCCTTCTCTGGATAGGACATGGCTCTGTGAGTCCCTTCCCCTTCTACAGCCCCTTTTATGGCTATATGTTAGATAGCTCACATATATCTGATGCTTTAGAGGCATCCCTGAAAGATTTCTCAGCTCCTGGAACTAGATCAGTTCTTCTGGGTGACAAGCATGCTGTAGTTGCCCTGCGATGGGTTTGAGATGAGCCTCTATTCCCTAGGTCTCTTCCTGCCCAGCCTCCTGACACTGGTTAGTTTTCCTTAGAGACTTTGCAGCAGAGGTGGGCTTGGTCTTGACAAGCAGTGGCTTGTCTGGCTGCCACAGCAGCATGTTTTGGGTTGTTTCTCTCTGCGTTGCTTTGGCTGTTAGTCCCCTTTTCTGTTTACCTTCTCAGGAGCTGAGGCTCTAGACTGTAGGTAGTATGGAGCTTTGAGAGAGAAAAAGTAGGTGTTCTCCGAACTGCCACGGGCATCAGCCTTGTTTGTGGTGTTGTTATTGATATGGCCCTGAGATGGCATGAGTTTCAAGTTGTCAAGGACAGCCTACTGGCTCTAGCTACTGAAGATGCCACCAACATTCCTGCCAGCTACTAGCCCGGGAAAGTTCAAATTACTCAGAAGAAACGCCTCCTTTCCTTCAAGCCTGATGTAAGAGAGTTCTTTCAGTGCCTGGGAACATATCCCAGTTCTCATTATGACTATGGACCCAACTTTACTGTGTGACCATGTTGCAGATCTACTCTGTAGGAAGGAAAGAGGATGAGAGAGACTGGCTCAGAGACTTTGATCAGTTCTTTAGCAAAAATTGTTGAGGTGAGGCAATGACAAGTCCTGATAGTTGTAGAGTGAGCCTGGAAGCCTATAATTTGGCATTTTACTATATATTGACTTGTTTATTTATTGTCTGCCTCTGTCAATAGAATATAAGCTCCATGAGGGCAGGAATTTTTATCTAGTTTTGTTCATTACTGTATCCTCAAATCATGGTACAAAAATACTCTTTGGTAAATATACGTTTAGTAAATGAATTAAGAAATACTCTCTCCTTATTGATTAACTTTTAAACAGATTTTAAATTCATTTATCTAGAAAGCCCTTGACTATAAATCTGTTTCCAAAAAACAAGACGCATTGATTTGGCAAACATGTTAACTCATTGATTCAATCATGATCAGTAACTGTCCTTTTTTTTAGTTTTTTTTCTCTCTCCCTCCTTTCCTCCTTCTTTTCTTCATTCATTTGCTCACTTTTACACTCATCTAATATTCACTAACATGTAAGTAACAAGTTATTTTCAAGCGTGTTGATAAGACACAGTCTTAAACACATTTATCTTTCTTCATCTAGTGTGTTTGAAAAAAAACAGGAGTTTCTACTGTGTGATGAAAGAAGATTTTTTGGTGCTTGGAGAATGTTGAAAGATGAGATAAAACTAGAGATACAAGTTAATAGGCAGTTAATAGCAACATCTTGAAAATCACTCAAGGAAAAAAATGTAAGAAGAAAAGATATAATCTTATTATGATATTTTTATGGTAGGAATATTTCCTGGACTAAGTTGCAGATTCAAAATATACAATACAATCTATTCTTTTAAAAAGCACAACTAAATTTTTCTTGAACACGAAGAATATGATGTCAGCTGGTAATATGAGTTATTTGGGGTTTAGGGTGACCAAAATAGAGTATGTTGGTCTAAAACAGGGGCCAGTGAACTGTGGCCCACAGACCAAGTATGGCCTATAACCTGTTTTTATAAATAAGTTTATTGGAGATAGTCATGCTCATTTACTTCTGAATTGTCTATGGTTACATTCATACTACAATAGCAGAATTAAGTAGTTTCAACAGATACTCTATGGCCTACGAAGCCAAAAACATTTACTATCTGGCCCTTAAAAGGAAAAGTTTGCTGACCTCTGGTCTAAAGGAAAGATGTTCTGATACCAAATGAGATCCTGTAAAAGAAAACATGCCCTACATTCAGTTCGGTACACTGACGTTTATACACCTGCCTTTTTCATCAGTGAAAGGCAGCCAACAGTTCATATCATTAACATTATCAAACCCCAGTATGTTGTTGTTCTCTGTAACTCTTTCTGCAACATGGCCACTAATAATGACCTGAGATAATTTTCCATAAATGAAATTGTCTAATGATCAAAGTATTTTCACTCTAGGCTTCCTACTATACTGCCCTTTTGCTCTTTCATACCATAACAAAATAAAACAATCATATCACCTCATGTATATCCTGAGGCTTGACTTGGCATATAGCAGCCTTATAACTAAAGATTTCTTCACCTGTGCTTATTTTGTGGTTACAGGTCTCAAAATGCTCATAAACTTGATTAAACTTGTCCCTTTTATGCCTTCTCATTTCACATGTGGATTGTTTATAATTTTGAGTTACATAATTCTTGATTTCTCAATAAAGAAATCAGCAGGTGGTATGTCTTTTTGTTTTTAGAGTTGCCTCCCTGTGTAAAAATTTGGAACCAGGTGTCTCTCAATGAGTTCATCAGACCCAAGCATCCAGACCTCATAGACCTTCCTTAAAACCCAGCCCTGATTTTTAAAAATTTAAAATAAATAAGGGCTGAAGCTTTTGGAGATTTGCTCTTCCCTCACTGCAATGCAGAAACTGAAAAACGGAATCCTCTTTTATTGTTTTGGTGATAAAACCTTGCTAGAAGGATAATAGAAACAGAAATTTCCAGTTATGCAGTTAATGTAACCCTTACAATCCAAGAGAGTTATTTTCTCCCATCTACAAGTGAGTTAACTGTCACTCAGAGTCCCCATAATTTAACTGAGGACACAGCTATTGAAATGCAGAGGCAGGGTTCAAACTCATACTCTTTCCACTCTATTGTTCTTCCCAACAAAAGCACGGAATAAGACACAGAGGTCTCTGTGATCAATAACTAATTGATAGCCTACAGACAGAAGTTTCGAGAATCTTATTATAAATGGAAGTTGGTTTACATAATCCTAACTAGTGTGCAATGAGCAATTATTTTTGTTATTTCAAATGAAAATGATGACAGCAGTGTTGGAATAAGGAAGAAAAAATAAATTAAATTAGATTTTCACTGGTGAACCATTGTAAAGGGAGAAGCTAAATCAGGATGACATGATGAAATGTGGTCAAAGTCAGCTTTAAAAACACAAATATTTTTTAAGTCATGGAGAGTTTATTAAAATGTAATGGCTCTCACCAAAAGGCCAGTGATAGTCGCTCTGCAATATAAAGTCTGTCTCGTTCTTTGGCCCCCTTGCCTTTCACCTTTTCTCTTTCTTTCCTCTTTCATTGAATCATACATTTATTGAGTACTCACTAAAAACCAGGCTGTATGTGAGGTCTTGGGGATATAAAGACAAAAAGATATCTTAAGTTTAGAGCTTTCTTGTTGAAACCATTCTCCCGTTTTCCCCACTTGTGGGGGTGAAGAATGCAGGGGATAATACTGAAATACAACCCAAGGTATTTTTAGGGTCCAAATATCATGGCATGTGCCAAGAAATTTGACCCTACATTTTGAAGTTTTGTCCTAGAAATTGCCTACTGGACACCCTTTTATGCTCTATCGCTGCTCTTTTCAGCTCCTAAAACCATAATTCCAAGTTCAGCTTCTTTTGATCCCCGGGGATATAGGCTAAGAAAGAGGTGGGATGTAGCCGTTTTATTTCAGCTTCTCAAGCAACCCAAAGGCAGGAGAAGATGTACAAATAAAATATTGCTGTAGTGAACTAAACTTACACTCTCCCTTCTAATGTTTCATTCTCCTTTAGGGATCTTGAGGAGACTGGGATAGATTGAGATGAGATGATATCATAGAATCTTGGTTTCCATTAATAACCTAGAATATTTCATTAATCTATTCTTTAAAACCTTTAAAATACTTTTACTGTTTTTTAAAAATTGTACACGCCCATAGAATGTGCAACATCAAGAGTGAACTTTAATGCAAACTGGGTAACACTCATGTGTCAATGTTGGCTTATCAATATCAATTACAACAATGAACCATTCTGGTATAGGATATCAGTAGTGGTAGAAGCGGCAGGTGTGTGTGTGTGCATGAGTATATGGGAACTGACAGCTAAATTTTGCTGTGAACTCAGAACTGCTCTAAAAAATAATCTATTAAAAAATTATACACATTCATTGAGAAAACATCAAAATTGTAGGAAAGTATGAAGAAAAAGGTAAAAATCACATAAAATCTTTCTGTTCCTAATGTGAGATGAGTAGGGTTAATAATTTAGTGACCATCTCTCAAGGTTTTTCTCTGACCATACTTGTATGTGTACAAATTTCCATAAATAGGGATAAGTGCATGTGTATGTACGTGTGTTTCACTCAATGTGTTTTTGTGTCAGGATTGATTTACATAATTTACATAATTTTCCTAGCCAATCTCTTATTTGAAGGTCATTTAGGATTTATTTTCTTGCACATACAAATAATGCCACGAACATATCTAAATGTATAACTTTTGCCTATTACGATCTTTTAAACTATTTTTTTCCTTTTTTATTGAGGTATAATCGACAGATAACATTATATTAGTTTCAGGTGTATAAAATAATGATTCAATATTTGTATTTATTTCAAAATGATCACCATGATAAGTCTGGTTAACACCTGTCACCATACTTAATTATATAATTTTTTTCTTGCAATGAGAATTTTAAAGATCTACTCTCTTAGCAACTCTCAAATATACAATACAGTATTATTCACTGTGTTGTACATTACATCTCCAGGACTTACTTATTTTATAAGTGGAAATTTGTGCTTTTGAACCCCTTCACCCATTTCTCCTACTCCCACTACCTACCTGCCTCTGGCAACCACCAGTCTATCGGTTCTCTGTATCTATGAGTTTGCTGGGTTTTTTGTTTAGATTCCAAATACAAGTGAGATCATATGGTATTTGTCTTTCTACTGAAATCTTTTTTGAATCTGTGTATCTTTCCAATCCATACCACAACTTGAGGGAGATTATGGGTCACATATACTTAATATACATTGTATGAAGTAGTTCTTTACACAAAGTACACTTTTTGGCAGAGAAATTTGAATAATCCTAGGTCCAACACTTATAGAGAACAGAGGAAGAAGATTTGACTATGAGATCACATACGTAATGCTTGTAGCTCAGAGCCTTGCACATAATATGTTCTTTGTAAATAATAGCTATTGCTTTTATCATTTTTTGTTGTTTCTTTTATTTTGGTCCATGACTCTGCTGAAAAAGATCTGTGCATGGGACAGGTGGCTTGAACTACAGAAGATTCAAAGAAAACCAGATTTCTATTCATTAGAGATGACTGGCTCTAGCTTAAATAATTGTCAGTTTTAGAAACAAGTGGTCAACTTGAGATTGCAGTTCACTCAACCATCCTCTTCAGATACACAGTGAAAAGGCTATGAAACAGCAATATGTAGACACTTGCAGTGGTGGCTATAATAATTGTAATGTCTGCTTTATCCTTTTAAATTATAAAACAACTGTTAAAAAAAAAAAACAGAGAAAAAATACTGAATACCTAACTGCTTCTGCCCAAGTTATCATACTTTTTGCGAGAACATGTATGGTTCTTGTGTATGCTATGTTTTTGAACATAAACTTGAGGAAAAAAATTCTTACTGTTGGTGGAGGCTCAGATTTATGACTCTGTTCTTTGCCTTGAGGTGAAATGAAAGCAAAAGCAATGAGATTAGTCTAGGCTGCTAGCAGCAGGTAACATGAGACAATTTTCAGTCACGTAAGATCAGTAAAGCAGGAAAAGGAGCTAGAGGAAGACAGAGAATTCAAGAGGGCATTCTATCTCTTGTCTGTGTCAGTGATAGAATTCATTTAAAATTTGTAAGTAATCATGTTTTACTAACATTTGAGAAAACAGAGTAGGAAACATTAAATTTGATACTAGAAATATTAGGAATAATAACAAAAAAAGTTTTTCCTGGTGCCTCCTCGACCTCTAATCAATAACCAGTTTCACCAGTCATGATGTCTCTCATCCAAAGTCTCTATCACCTCCTTCATGAACATGGTGAGACATTCTGAATCAAAATTTTGTATTGTCTCAAAGAAATTTAGTTATAAATAATAATTATGGCTACCATTTCTTGAGTACCTATTGAGTGTCTGGCACTATACTGGGTCTTTTGCACAGATGAGTCAATCAATATTTATTGAGAGCTTAATATGTGTCAGGGAATATTCTAGGTGTTAAACATAGAGCAGTAAACAGCATACCTAAAATCCCTGCTTTTTAAAAGCCTCCATTCTAGTAAGTGGTAACAATTCACAGGTTTATAAATAAACAAAAATAGAGTCAGTGCTATGCAGAGAATAAAAATACAGTAATGATAGAGAGTGATTGGGTAGTCAAGAAAGGACCATCCAATGGGTGTATATCTAAGCTGAAAACATAATGAAAGGAAGCTCTACCTCATTGGGGGTGAGGGGACACAATTTAACCCTCATAATAACTCTTTGTTCCCTGTTTCAAAGGAGGGAAATGAAACTCAAAGAGGCTAGGTAAATTCTCTGTGGTAGAGTAGGGATTCAGAGAGATAGAGAGAGAGAGAGAGAAGTGGGGTAAAAGAGAGAGAGAGAGAGAGAGAGACAGAGAGAGAGAGAGAGAGAGAGAGAGAGAGACAGACAGACAGACAGACAGACAGAGAACTCAAGCATTTATAATTTTAAAACTTCTAAGGTGATTTTAATGCACAAATTGATGATTCACTGGTCTGGAGCTTCTCTCTGGCATAACTTGACATAGGGCAAATCCAATATAGGGAAGTTAGCCCTGAATTACATCTACAGAAATGCATTACTTCACGTTCACAAGAGCTGCCCTTAGGCATTACTCCGTCCTTTGATACAAAGGCAACTTTACCAAACAGGCAGAATTTGGGTCTGCAGTTGTCTTCACAGCTATATGACCATAAAAATTACTTGGTGATCTCGCTACAAGGCAGATTACTAGGCTCTACTTTCAGGTATCATTGATTCAGCAGGGCTAGGGTGAGGCCTGGGACACTGTATTTTTAATGCATACCTACATGACTCTGACACAACTTACCTTTAGCACAACTTTGAGAAACAATTACTTAGACCAATGCTTCTCAACTAAGGGTAATTTTTTTTTTTCTTTCAGAGAACACCAACAATATCTGGAGACTTTTTTGATCGTCAGAACTGGTGTGAGTGCTATAGCTATCTAGTGAGTAGAGGCCAATGATGCTGCTCAACATCTTACAAGGCACAGAACAGCCCTCCCAGCAAAGAATTATCTGGCCTAAAATGTCAACAGTGCTGAGGTTGGGAAACCCTTCCCTAGACTGACATCTCTTTTGGACTTCATTCTCTGCTAGACTCAAAGAAAAAAGATCACTGTCTTTAGAACTTCCGTAGCTCTTTCTCATGTTAAAAATCTCCTTTATGTGTGTGGTTCATCTTCCTGATAGAAGAAAATTTCTTTAGGCCATGATTCTTGCTTTATTCATTTCTGAATCTAAGCTCATCAGTATACAGTTCTCACTCTATGAATATTTACCTAAAATACTCTTTGGGAGTAACCACAAAATGGCTTTATGACTAGTTACCATAACCAGTGTCTAAAGAGGAGGGAAACCAAGGGGCCTAATTTTCAGTCTAAAAGTTTAATACAAAACCTTCATCCTTCATCGAAGAAAATAATTCTCCATATATATTTTCAACATTCACCAAATATTACAGTTGCTTCTGGACCTGCCGGGGGTGTCTGCAGGCAAGTCAGCTATGTGAACGCAAAGACTATACAAAGAACTCCACCAGGAACCTAGTTGGCTCTGTTTGCTGTAGTACCTGGCTACCAGTTGGCACCTTTGAACAAACTAACTCAGTCCCTAAGCCAACCCTGAATTCCAGGGAATCAAAATCCAGCAAATAACTACACAGATCTATGAGGGAATTGAAAAGAGAAACAGTGCCCTCATTGGCTCTAAAAATAGCCAGATAATTACCTTTGAAGATCTTTTAAGATGATACACTTAACTGCACAGAGTGAAGCAGCAAAGGGCAGGTTTATTTGTTGATAGGAGTTGTCTCTATGTAGCCAGCAGACTTTGGAGTGTTGGAAACCCAATCAATATTTGGGTACTATGGAATTACCATGGTACTGGGCTGACCATAATTAAAAACAAGAAATTATCTTTAGTGAGGTTGATCTGACTGCATTTTTTGTTAAATTGATTATGTTAGTTTTCCTGACTGATTTTTATTCCAGTTTTAACACTTGGCATGAATATTGTGATGAAATGCATTCACTACTTTTTCACTTTATGTGTTGGAGCAATCTATCAACACCATCAATTCTTCAAATGCTACTTTAAAGATATTCCACTTGCAGCAAGATTGTTAAATATAAAAATGAAATATATCAAGATTGGTTGTGAAGTTCAACTAATTTAGTAATTTTCCTCCTGTGGCTAATCACTCATGGAATATTTTATTTGCTCATTTTCTTTTTCATGTTTTAATTTTCGGTCTTGGCAATATGTGCTGAAATGACTTGGAGTTATGAAAAGTATGAAAATGTGTTTGTTTCAAATAGTTGGCTGCATTCTTAATCAGCCAGAGGCCTAGCACAGGTGTGAATATTTGTTTATAATCCAAACACAGCAAAATAAAGTTTCATTTTGTACCCCCCTTTTTTTTCCATACAATGCTCTGAATATTTTCTTTGTGATGGTCAGTGACTTTGTTTAACTTTAAAAAAAAAAAGGCTAAATGGAAAGGAAGGGCCTGGAGACTTGTAGCTGTTTGTACAGGGACCTAAAGTGACTGACGGCTAAACTAAGCTGGGCATAGAGCCTTGACATTTTGTCAGCTCCCCAGAGGAGTCAGATGCGATGTCCATGACTCACCTGTCAAGTGCTGATAGAAAAACAACTCTATCATACATAGCCTTTAAGGCTACATACATGACCTCTAACCCCAGAACCCCCTTCCAGAGTTTTTAACTGGGTATCAAAATCCTCTCAAATACTTCCAGCTGGCTTGTCTCAGTTTCTCTTTTTGCATAAGAGGCAACAACAGAGAGGAAGAAATCCAAATGTCTCTGCTACCAAAGTTTGGTTAAAAACCCTAGTAAAGAATTTAAGACAATTTGCAAATCTTTTGATCTTCATTTTCTACTAATGTGATAAATACCAACCAAAGATTATTTAAATAAAAAAATAAATGGGAAAACAACCAGCATAGGGTATATCCAGGAGAAAAGAATTCATGCCTAAAGCAATAAATATCCTACAAATGAAAAGATGACTCTTCAGTGAGCATAGCCAGAAAATAAGTTAGTTGATCTAGTCCATTCAGAGTAATAATAAATGAATTTCATGAAGGAAAACAAAATCACCTTAAAACTATGTCAGTTGAACTCCAACAATATCCTAGGAGTCCTTGGGTCGGTTACTACGTTTATTAAGATAAACTAAAATGGCCTTGGACAGGGTATCCACAAACCAAAAAATCTACAACAGTCTAGTTTAAGCCAGAATATTTCCACTACTCCTTCCAGAGATGGTTCTTTTTTCCTTTGGTTCCCCAGATTGTTTGACTAAAGGACCCAACCATTTGCTGAACACATGGAAGCTCATACTCATGGTTCCTTTCCAGAAATTTCCACTGAAGCGAGCTAAAAATAACCAAATGAAAGAGAAATCATGGGCTGTGTCTTTAGACAGTATTAACATTTCCATCATTGTACAGATGAAGAAATTGAGATCCAGAGAAGTGAAGTAGCTTTGCTCCAGATTATAGAACTAGTAAATGACAGACTCAATGAGAACTCGAATTTCCTTCATTCGTTTGAAGCTTCAAAGTCACTATGTACTTCTAAAGCTAAATTTAAACATTCATATGCCCTATGGATACAACCTATTTCATAATCAGTGATTGTTTAGAAACAAATCAGTAGCTCATAATAATTACATTTTGGGGAAAAATAAACTGAAAGGTTGTTGTTATTCTCATGATTTTTTTTGAGCCATTCATGATCATATCTTCCGAGGATAAGAATATCAATTTAGTTAGTCCAGGTGCTTGAACTGGCTGATACTTGTTCAAGCCTCCGTTCAATCTGGTACCTACAGTATCATATTTGTCTGTATATCTGTTCTAGAACAACGGCATGTAATAAACTCTGTGACCTGTCCAACTTCCTTCATAAGTCAGATTAGCCCTTCTACCCTCCTTTTTGGAGCCTAGTCTTACTTCTTTTAGTCATTTTTCTCACATTTCCTTTTAAGAAACTTATGTACTATCTGCCTGAGTTGGCTCAGCTTCCTCAGCTACCACAGCCCTGGACAGATCAGCTTGGTTCTCATCATGTGTCCCAGGCACCTCTTTGGGCTAGGAAATTAACATAGATCTCTTATATCAGAGCAGTGGTCTCAAATGCTTGAATCTCACAACCTAGAAAATTGCGGGAGGTGGGGGACAATCTTTGGAACAATCTTTGGAACAATCTTTGGAAGGAAGAATAAGAAATGTTCTGGGTCAAACAAAATTTTTGTAGATCTTTTGCTTTATGAATATTCTTTCTGAGATAATTTAGTTTATTTTGAGAAAAACTGTTAAATTTTTGCTTGCAAAAGATGGTGTGCTATCTTGTTGGTTCATATACCAGCAGCATCAGCATTACCTGGGAGCTCATTAGGAATACAGTATCTTGGGCTTCTGACCCACTGAACTAGAACTTGAATTTTAACAAAATCCTTAGGTGATTTATGTGCACATTAAAGTTTAAGAAAAGCCCTGAGGCTGGAGAAATCCACACAGTCCCCTTTTCAATTTGCCTCCCCTATTCCTGGGATCCATGGTCACTGGGCCAGGGGCGAGCCTTCTCCAACCATTTCTTTTTCTTCTTCACCTCCACCTAGCTCATCCCTCCTTTTCTCTTTTAGTCTCTTGTCCTACCTGTCCACCACCAACCTTCTTTAACTTAACTTCTTAGAATCCTATTTTTTGACACGACACATTACTATATATTGTAATCTTTGTCCTAGAAACTTCTCATGACTTAATAATAGAAATCTCTTTGTCGAGTAAAGGCCACTCACTCTTCCTTACTTTCTATGAATCAGGGAAAAAAAAGTAAGAATCAGATTTCTCCTCACTTATTATGGCTGCTTCCAGATCACATTCATTCTAGAACTTTTCCTTGGAGGATTTCTTAAATATGGTTCAGAAAAGCTGGATAAATTTGTATATATTAAAATTAAGAACTTAGGTTCAACAAAAGCCAGTGAAAGCCAGATGAAAAAACAGTTTTTAAATGCATATACCACTCAGGATTTGTGCCTAGAAATACAATGAAATTCTATCTATCAATAAAAATAAATAATTCAGTTTAAAGAAAATGAGAACATTATATATTGAGGCAATCTATAGACCAAGAAACATGAATATCCCACACAAAAAATGACAAGATGCTCAATTACACTACTAATTAGGGAAATACATGCCAAACCCTAGTAAATATCATTTTGCACCCAATTAAGAAGTTGGAAAATATCAAATAGGGATGATAATGTGGAGTAATGGAAACTTAGACTCCTAGCTGGAGTATAAATGCTTATGACCACATTGGAGAGCAACTTGGTAGTATCTAGTCAAGTTAAAGAAGCCCTTACCCAATGACTCAATTCTTTATTGTTAAGTGAGTGCAGAGCTTCTCTCACCCAGATGCACAGAAGATATGTACAAAAATGTTTAATGGAGCAATGTTTGAAATGACAAAATTGGAAACATCTTAATGTTCATCAAGAAGGATAAATAAACTGTATAGTCATACAGTGGAAAACTATGCAGCAGTTGTATGTGAGTGAACTTGAAGTAGGCGTGTGTGTGTATACAGGCAGACATGTATATATATTTATATATCTCAGCTTGGATGAATCTCACAATTTAATGTTGAATTAATAAAAGCAAATTGTAGAGAAATATATAGTATATCATTTATGTAAAGTTTAAAAACATGGAAAACAAAGTTGTTTAAGGATATATGTATATGTACTAAAATATAAAGTAATGCTTGGCAATGACAAGTATCTTATTTAGGATAGTAGTCATTTTTGTGGGAGTAAGATGATGAAGGATGAAGGATGAATCTGTGAGGATTTACACAGGAGACTGCAATAGTATTAGCCTGGAGCTTTATTTTAAGCTGAATGATAGATATGATGATATTTATTATATTTTCTCTATATTATATACTCTTTCGGGTATCTTAAATATTGACTAAATTAAAACACAATAACATTTTCCTTTAAGACCACATAACTCAGTCATCTTACCCTCTCCCCACTCTTGTCACCATCATCAATTAATGAGCTCTCACACTTATCCAGCCTGCAATTTTCCTCTCCGTCCTTCCTACTATCACCTGCATGATTTCAGCAGCCCTGTTGCATGAACATCCAATAACCCCAAAGTTCTTGGTTCTCCTACACTCCAGGAACCCTGAATATCACTTGCCCTAGTTATTCACAGGCTGCATTTTGGATCTTGTTACCCAAAACATTTCTAACCAATATTACCTTGATTCTGTCTCCTCTTCCGCCAACCCTCCTCCTGCTCCTTGTCCCCCTCCTCCTTCTATTACTTCTTCCATGCTCTTGTCCAGCTAATCTTCACTTTAACCTCCTGGTGGGCTGGATTCTTTTAACATTTTTCACTTCTTCAATCCTCCCCTGTGTTATTTTCTTCCTTCTTAACCAATCTTGACCCATAGCCAGCATCTTAGAGCTTTGGTCACACTAATCTTTCCTGATTCCAAGCATCCATTTTTTTCTAATCTTGGCCTATGATGTGGAATAATGCTAACAGAAACCACATAACAGTTCTGACCTGCATCATTTCAAATTCATTTTCTCTAGAGCAGCTGGGCTTCAGGCTCTGACAGCAATCTTTTCACATATTCCTAGCTGAAATTATCCCTAGCCTTAAATATCAATCCCAGCCTTCAGTATCAATAGGCAATGACTCCCCTTGGTATAGAATGGTGAGTTAACTGCATCCCATAGAGAGGTACCTTGGGAGTAAGTAGTTCAGGAAGAGAAGTCTTAGGCAGGCTCTAGATCCCTGGGCTCATCTCAATCAGAGAAGGGCTTATTTAATCATTTTAAATATTGATCTTCCAAATAACATTTCATTTAATAAAAAAGGGGTGGGTGGAGTCCTACCACTACATTTTAACTCCCTTACAGGGAGACATCATATTTGTTGTATTTAACATTTATTAGCAAGGCCAAAGGATGGCTTCAACTCTTCTTCAAATCCTCAGAGTAGGACCTTCATCCCAAACCAATCAAATAAATAAGTAATTAAAGAAGAAATAGCACCCTGGCTGTGCACATGTGGCTTCAGAAGAAGTGCCCTAGCTCTCCTCTTTTCAGCCAGATGCTGACCTGGACCTTTGCCACCAAGAAATACAGGAGCTGCACTGGGATCAGCATATCCCCGGTGGATCCCTTTTTCATGCATACAAGGCATTCAGGAAATATTTTTGAATGAATCAATAAATCTTTGGAAGTTTGAAAAGCCCAGCCTAGGAAATAAAGTTCAGCTCCCCTAGATCAACATGAGCAAGAAAAGTAGGTGGAGGTCAGCCTTCCTTTCCCATTTCAGTATCCATTACCTACCCCGTTTATCTATTCTGGAACAAAAGAAACAAAACAAAACAAACCCTGGATTCCTGCATGTGTGCTACATTGAATCTTCAGATATGATGAATTCTGACATTTGCACAGGTAAGTGTTGAAAGCATTAACTGATTTTGTAGTAAATTGGTTAATTACTTAAGTGCTTCAGGACACCACTTAAGTGTCCTCAGTATATCTGAAAATAAGTGTCAATCTTTTCAAAAGGTTGGAATGGCTATCAAGATAGCAATATGCAATTGCACTACAGGACACAGAACAGTGTTTCTTCAGATATACCAGGCAGATTAAGAAAGCCAAACCCCAGAGAGAAAAATCTCGGTTATACTCCTGTGTGTACATGGGTTGTTATGGCTGCATCTTTGCTTGGCAAGTGCTTTGAAGTACAATTTCTCCTTAGGTTTCCTTTTCCCTTCCTTATTGTGATTGTCCTCAAGTCTTCTAATGAAACACGGTGAGATAGCAAACATGTGATTTGTGTGGGTGTATTTGTTTTTTCGTGCAAAGAAGATTAAATCCTTTAGAAAAAATACACAAGCAGGAGTTGGCTTTGGGCATAAAACAGGATAATATGACCTGGGTAACAGAAGCAGTTGTGAAGGTGGGTAGGTGCAGGGAACTCAGGCATGTGAATTGGGATTCTGGGTCAGCAAAGATATTGGAGCTGAAATGGAGATGGGGTGGGGTTATTGTAGTAAGGCTCGCGACTACAATATGGTTTGGTAGTGTGGTTTTGTAGTATGGTTTTGTAGCTACCTGTTTTTGAATAACTATCATGAACCTGGTTCTATGCTCTTTGCTTACTTAATCCTTTCAGAAAGACTGTGAAATAAGTACTTTCGTTATCCCCATTTTACATGTGATGATATTGAGGCTCAGAGAGGTTAAGTAATTTGCATAAGGTCACACAGTTAGCGCCAGAGCTAGGATTTTAATCTAAGATTGTGTACCTCCAAAGTTTGGGCTCATAACCACTGTTTCACACTGTCTCCAGTTGACAGTATAGTCTGGAACCAAAGAGATAAGTTAAGCGTATAGCTATCATTATAGGGGAAATTTAGACAATAAAGATAACAAGGGAAGAGTCAATCTCTGGCAGCTTCACTAAGATTTATCATAAAGGAGAGATCTGAGGTGCTCTGAGACTTTGTATGAAAGAATGTTCAGTTATTCCTTAACTTGGGGAGAGAATAAAAGAAAAAATGTAAACCTGTGGCTCAAGTGATAAAAAGATGGATAAAATATACAGGAAAACACAAAAACAATAACCATTAAAATTTACTAACCAGTTTTCCAAATGCTTAGAATTGCTGATGTTGGGTTTTGGATTGACTTGGGTCTTACATGGCCAGCTCCATGTAGCAGAGTCCAGGGTGGGATGCTTAAGGGATGTATTTATTTAATAATGGTTAATGATTTTCCTGAGCAGAAATAAAGAGGTCAGTTTGTTCTCCATAAAAGAGAAGCCAATACACATCGACTTACTATATAATTCATGCCTCACCAAAGATAAAACAGAAACTTTGTCTGATGCCTTGTAACCAATGCCATTTCTACCTCCAGAGCTTTGCATGATTTGTGAATCATCAGTATCTCCCCAGATTAATTGAAACAGAATTTGCATTTTAATAGGGCCTCCAAGTGATTCATACATGCAGTAAAGTCTGAGAGGTACTGCCCTAGAATTTGTATTGTGCCATCTGGTCAACTTGGTAAACTCCTATTCATCCTTCAAAGCCCAACTCAGATATTATCTTTTTTTTTTAAAGCCTCCTCTAATAATGCTTGGCAGACTTAATCACTCCTTCTCTGCTATTTCTCCTACTTAACTCTATCCTATGCTCATTATACTGTGTTGTTTACATGTCCTTAAGGAGAGAGGCATCTTCATAGTCTAGAGTCAGTCAGCTGTGTCACTTCAACAAGCTAGGTTCTAAAAAGTATTTAATTATTCATTTTAGTTATTGTTATTCCATTTAAGTTCCTTTTGGATAATAGTTTTAGATTTTTCCTGTGCACAAAAGTCCATTTTGTTAAACTAGAGCTCTGTGGACCCCTTCGTCCCCCAGATTTTGATGTTTAGTCGGGCAGCAGAAATTTGCATTTTTAACTAGCAGCCATAAGTATCTCTGATAGAGATGGTCAATGTAACTTCTGTTTAGAAATATTTCTAAGTCGAAGTCTGTGATGTTGAGCTTCTGGTCTAGAGGGCTGCTATTGTCCTACTGTACTGGTCTCTACATCCTTCAGATACCAAAAGTGACCAAATCTGTCAGGAAGGAGCCACCCAAGTGTGTTTGGACTATTTTTCAGTGAGGATGCCTTTACAGAGAAATGGAAATGTGCTTCGTTTCAGGCCATAGAGCAGTCTGACTTATCCAATACTGATGCATAACTCCATGGTTGTAAAGGTCTCCCTCCACATTGACTCTCTGGCTCTTAGGACTCATTTTAATGTTCTGGCAACACATGAATATTTTCCACATATACAATTCTGATTGTGTGAGTGTTGCTATGTGCCAGGCAGTGTTTGATTTTTCATTTAATTGATATGACAACACTCAGAGGTACGGAACACTATTATTCTTTCAATGATAAGAAAGCCAAACCTCAGAGACATTTCCTAAGTTACTCAGTGTCATGTGATTAGGAAGGAGCTGAGCCAGGAGTCAAACCCTGGTTGGTCTGATTCCAAAGCTATTGCTTCCTTCCTGTTTGTCAAACTGTCTGTTTCATCAACTACACTTTCCACACAAAATCTCCAGGGATTAGCACAGCTGCGGATGGTTAAGGTCTCCCCGGAACAGACATTCATTGCACTCCTATTCTAAACTGCCTCTGTAATCATTTTTCTCTAGTTGTGGCATGTATCTACTAATAGAATATCTAGGAACACAAAGAAGTAATTTCCTTTTCTTTCTCAGAGAATTTTTAACTAGTTTGACTTACACCATACCTGGTGCTCTCAATCCATGTATACCTACCTGCATGGCTGGAATAATAGACACATGGACACACATTTTTGAGTTGTAATAACAACTAAATGGAATCACAACAGGGTGGAGACAGTCAATTTTTGCTGCTGATTGAGAAGACATTAAGAAATTGTATTGGCAGTGCTGTGGCTAATTTAGTTAACTATACAAGTTTCCTAGAGAACAAATCAAAGTTGTTTTTTTATTGTTGGTGAGAGTGGTTGTCACTTTGGGCATAGGAGGAAAGAACGAATTAACTAAATTATGGTATATCCTAAAAGAAGACACTAAACTACTAAGTTTTTCAATGTCTACTATGCGTAGGGCACAAAGATGAATACAACAGGCACAATTCTTGCCTCATAGAATTTATTGTATATTGGATGAAGCAGAATAATATAGATCTATACATACTATCACTATCATTGAAAGTCATTCAAGAATAGTTGTGAAATGTAAAACATAATTTGCAGAAGAGTACATAAAAAGAGAAAAATGTTTAAAAAAAGTATATGTGTTTATCTAAAAATGAATTTGCCAGATAATTATACACAACGTTATTAATGGCAATTATCTTTAAGGACTAAAAATGAATTTGAATTGTAAAGGGAATGTAATAAATGGGAATAGTGGACTTTATACATTTTTGTGTGTGTGTCAGGCACTGCCAACTACCTGCCCTCAAATCCCCTTTACAGTCAAAACACAAAACAGAATATCTCTCAGGCTCCTTGTGGCTCCTTGTGGCTCAGTGTGGCTCAGTGACTAAGTTCTGGGAAAGCCAGAAGTTAGAAGACAGTTAGGAAGCCTCTTTAAAAGGGAAAGAATTAGCCCTTTTGTCCATGTTCTTTCCTGCTCCCTTGAATGTGGATTCATGGTATGACTCTAGCAGCGATCTTGGAGCATGAAGAGATCTTGAGGGTGGAAACCACAAACAGGGGAATACTCAGCTAAAAGAGCCTGAGTCTTCTCCATACCAACCTGCTATCTACTGTGGGATCCATACACCACATGTAGACATTTTAATTTAATTAAAATTACAAAAATAAAAAATTTAGTTCCTCAGCCCTACTAGCTATATTTTAAGTGATCAATAGTTACCCATGGCAGCTAGTGGCTACTGAATTGAATAACACAAATAGAACACTTTCATTATCACAGAAAGTTCTCTTGGATAGGCTTGCTCTATTGCTTGCTTCCAGACTCTACAAGAGGGAATAAATCCCCATATGTATGTCTTTGTTACTAGTAGCTGCATTAAAGACACACTGTACAGATTCTTTTTTACAAGAACATATAGATCAGTTTATGATATAAAACTAAGATAGTTTTAAATACACAACCGAACATCAAACATAGATTGAAACAGATAAAGATATACTATAATAATCTGGTTCGATTATTTTAAAAATAGAGGAATAGTCTCAAAAAATAGATTTTTTAAAACCCTCGCTATATAAGACATCTGAAAAATTATAAACTTTTAGATTTGTTTCCTTGTTCAAAAGTAAAAGGCTGGGCACTCAAAATTTGTATAATCCTCACTTTGAACTGCCGTAGACCACACATCAGAAAAGCATATATATTTCTACAGAGTTATTGTCTACACATTTAGCTATGGAGCATATTAAGAATGTTCTGAGAGATACAGTTAATATTCACAGGAGACACTTTTATAAGGATAAGATATGGTCTGATGCTCTTTAGCTATTCATCAAACTCTGTTTGCATTTTGAAAATATACAATGACATTACATTTTAAATATACTGACTTACATTGTGCCTTCTTTGCACTTGAAATAAAATTATGATACCATTGTGTATCTTTAAAGATTAAATATTTCTCAAATTTATGCATTACAGCAAGCAAACTAAAGGCTTTTCACATTCCGGTTCATGTAGACGATTTCAGCAAGGTTGTTTATTCTTCATTCAACGTGTGCGGGATTCAGGAGAATTATTTCCATTCTTTTAAGAAGGTGCCACCCAGGCAACCTTTGGCAAATGAATGTCAATACATATTCTGATCCGTCTGAAAAATGCAGCATAAATAACCTGTTCATCGGATGAGGTAGTCAAGGACAGATAAATCAAGGTTCTGAGGTGGGTGCTTAAAACAAGGCAAGAAAATCCTTAAACTTTCTTCCAACGTGGCTCCAAATGCAGTAAGTCCCTAACCCTCTGATCTGGTATAGTACTCTGCCAGCACAAACCAAGGACATGTGTCTTTTTCCCCGCGCGCACGTGTGTATTCTATCCTTCAAGTCATGATAATTTGACATCTATACTTTTCCTGCGTATTTTTGTTTTCTAATTCCACTATAAGTCTTAGAGGCTCATTAAGATGAGAATCAAAAACCAAGCGTGTTCTTGGTTAGGCATTGGTACTGTTATGAAATTCCCTTTTTGTACTACAGGAAAGGAAGTGATTTTAGTTGTGGGTTTTATAAGACCACTATCTCCTTTTACCTTTGCCTGAGAAACAAAGGGATGAGAGCAAAGAGTAAAAATGATTGAGAAACACAATTTGGAGAGAGGGGTCCAGGTCTCCTCCTAATATTAACTTAACATTTCAGAGTGTTGTGTCTCCTTCCATATCCATGCAGTGGTGATTTTTAGTGCAAATGGCAAGATCTTGGGCTAGTGTCCATTTTACACGATACCATGGCTGACATCTAGAAAATGTTAAAGAACAATTTAAATTTTTACTGAATTCTCTCAAAATGTTGCACAAAAGGTATTATAATTCTAACCCATGGAAACTTTATAAATCCTCTTTCCCTTTCTTGGTCCATTGTCTCTGGAGTGTAACCAACTCCTGCTGCATTCCCCCAAACCCCGACTCTTTCCAATCCCACTCTAGCCTGGCTCCTCTCTGATGCCTGTCCCTCAACATTCTGGATTTTTTATTTTCTCTCAAGAGGATTTTAGTCTTTTCTAACATAAAGATTTCTAGATTTTTCTTTCTATTTTTTAATTCTCCTTTTACTATTACCAGTTTTCACACATTCAAAGGCCCTAGATTTTGAGCATGCCAACCCCAAACCCCCTGAGAAGCAGTGAGAAGGTATAAGCCTGAGGAATTTGCATGATGAATTTTTATTTTTGTGGATCTCTGTGACAAAAATCTCTTAGCAGCCTTCGACTTCTCTCCCACCCCTTTCCTCCAATGTCCCTTAAGCTTAGCTGATTTGCGACTTCACTAGTTTCTTTCCACTACTCATCTCCACCCCCCACACTGGCTGCTCATTCCCTTCCTCTCTCCTACCTGCCTCTGCTGTGTGACCTTGAGCGAGTTACCTCCCATCCTAAGTGCTTGATTCCCTCAGCTGGAGATGAGACGCCTGTACTAGAGGTCTCTGAAGGTGCTCCTACTCTGAGGTTGAAAAATTAAGATCATGCTTGCTCAAGAAAAATACATGTGACTTGGTTAAAAGTTACTCTTCCTACTTTAAAGTATTTTTAATGGCATGAGTAACACATATTTATTCCCATACAAAATAAAAGCATTAGCGATAAGACTCAAATTATTCCTTTCTGCCACCCCAATCCAGACCACTTTAATTTTTTGAGATCAAAGAAACACAAAATCCCCCAAATTTTATCCACTTCTCTTCTTTAGGAGCTTGATCTATACTTTTTCTGACAGCTTTCTGTGTTTACACACACATGTATATCCAAAGAAATTGTTCAATATGGTTCTATGAGGTTTTAAAATATATACATACATATGCTGTTTCTGCACATCTTTATTTTCTAGTTCCATTGAATGTCTGAGAGGCTTGTCAAAATGAGTATTGAAATCTGGGCAAATGTGTTCTTGGTAGATAATTGATGCTGCTGTGAATATAAAAATAAAAATATAAATGGTATATTGTGCTTATTGCTCTGCATTTGTTTTTTGTTTTTGCCATTAGTATCAGTTGTTACGGGAGAACATAGGTCATTCTTTTTAACAGCAGTCTAGTATTCCATGTAATAATTAAAATAGCAACAATTTATGGACTAGTGAATATTTGCTAAGAATTGTTCTTACTTAATCTTCATCAACCTCCATGAAACAGCCAATATTGGTCCCTTTTGCAAGTGAGAAATCTTATGATCAATATAAGAGCATCATGCCCTATTTCATCTACTGCTGGACATTTAAAATATTTCCAGTTACTTGCTATGCTACATATGCTACCAAATCTTCTTTCCCAGAGTACGTAGGATGAGTATGAGAAGGGGAAGAGCTGAGGGTTAAGGTATGCGCATTTTTAGGTTTAAGAGATACTTTCTAAACTGCCCTTGCTGATCAAGTGAAACTATAAACAGTGAGAGGAGGAGACTGAGATATGAATGTGGAGTTGGCCAGAAAAAAGGCCAGAAAGGGGATGGGCGAAGGAACACTCCAAGCTCCAGATTTATCCACTTGGAATTATACATGATGGTAATTCTGGAAAATTTCCACTGTTTTTCACTATTTCTCCTAAGTCCCCTAAACTCCAGTCATCTGCTCTGTCTCCCCTGCTCCTAGGACTTTCCACCCACCCAGTGGTTCATCTGGGCAACAGCTGTGCCAGCTTTGTTAGGCTTAGGAAAGACTTCAAGTCCTTCAGTGTTTACTTTATCCTGAGAACATTAAGGGAGGTAGAACGAACTCCATCCCTATGCAAAATTTACACAGATGTCAGCCTGTGAATGTGGGTTCATTTTTCATTCTTTAATCCGCAGGTATGAATTAAACCATAACCTGCCTTTCCATCACCCCGGCATCAATATTTTCTCAGCCTGGAACATGGTCTCCCTGTTCTTATCCACCATTTAAAAATAAACTTAACATATGGCGTTTGTCTTATGGCAAAGGAATGCAATGTGTTTTTCTTGACATATGACTCAATTCAAACACTAGGCAAAAAAATTAATATTTTGGAAGAGTTTACAGTTGGGAGAAATATGCTTACTACCTTTCCTGTTAAACAAATTCCTTGAGGCAAATTTCTGGACCCTGAGATATCCCAAGTTTCTTAGATAATTGAGTTCCCTAAATCACAAGATGTGTCATGTAGTGCTGAATACTGAATGAGACATCTTAATATCGTCAAACTAACAGGTAAAATGCATATGAGTTGGGAACATTCATGATGATGTTTATAAAGTTTTCTCAAAGACCCTACAGTATTTGACCAGTTATCCACACATACCCCAAAGTTACCACACAAATGGAGACAAAGGAAAGAGGATGATGGGCGGGTACACAGTAAAAGCTTGCAAGTGGGAAAATCTTTCCAACACAAGCATAATAATAATAATAATAACAACGATTACCATTTACTGGGTGTTTATAATATTCCAGGCCCAATGCTTAGTGCTTTGCCTACATTATTATATTCAATACTCACAACGGTCCTCTGAGGTTGTCGTGCTTATTATTTTCATTTTACATATGAGGAAACTGAAATTTAGAAGGCACAGTATTTTGCCCAAATTTATACGGCTATTAAAAGATAAAACTGGGATCCAAATTCACTCAGTTAATACATAATGAAGATTTATTGTTATTATTATAGGTGGTTTTAAATCCCATCTCTCAAGATATAACTACAATTCTGTGAATTTTACCTCTAAGCAGCTTGTCGACTTCTAACTTGCCTTACTTAAGGCCTTTCTAGTCTTACCTGCTCACCCTATATCCTAATTTATTTTCTAAGTCTACTGAGAGAGTGATCTTTCAAGAAAAAAAAATCGAGTGCTCTTTTGCTCAAAAATCTTCAGTGGTTCTTATATATAGCTCCTACAAGAGCTTAGACTGTGCTTTATGGACAATGAGTACCCAATGGATACCCACTTAATGACTAAACGTTTTCCAACTATTTCCTTCCTTTTCTTGACACATTTTCTGAAATTAAGTATTTGAGGTCACACCCACAGATCAGGCAATGTTAAATATTAGAAAAGGGCTGTCTTTAGAGTTTGAAAGATTTAAGCTCTCTGGTAGCACTATGACCTTGGGAAAGTCATCTCACCCCTCTAACTTTTTTTCCTTATGTGTTTCCTCATGAAGTTAGAGGTGGTACATGCTTGGGGTACATAGGTGTGGTCCAGGAACACCTTGGATATTTGTCAAAATGTAGATATCTGGACTTTGGTTAACATTTAGGAATTGAAATCTCTCAAGGTGGGGACCCAGATATTGACATTTTAAAAATGCATGGTAAATTTTTTTCTAGGCAGTAAACAATTAGAGATTATTTCTAGGTATCACATTCTATATTTTGGCATTATATCTACATACAACATAAGTATTATTACTATTATACCCATTCTAAAGATGAAGTAACTAAGGCTAACACCAATTAAATGACTTTTTCACTTCTCAGGTATAATAAGTTTGGGGAGTCAGGTTTCAGCCCAGGCTGTCTGGCTGCAGTACCCGAGTCCCTACCCATTGTACACTCTGCCTCTCTTTTGAATACTGACTCTTTAGAGCCTCTGGGCTCTAACAATTTCTAAGACTCTTGACACTTCCCAAATATTAAGACTAATTAAAGTTCTTCCAAACTATTTGCCTCTATTTTAAGCAGTAATGGCTCCATGAAAAGGCAATTGTTGGGCGAAGTGGGAGAAGGAAAAGGAGGATTCACTAAAATAAACATGAAAAGAACTTGGCTTTAAACATGAGCAGTTTTTCTTATTAAGCACCTTTCTCCAGGCTATTATGGCTAATTCATTGCCATATTTCATTATAGAAACTAACTGAAAGGTTATAAGTAAATACTTTTCAGTCAGAGGTTGCAGTTAATTTCAACTTCAATACTTATTAATGTTTCTGACTTAATGCTGATTGATCATGAAATTTGAAGAAGTCACATGGAGACTGGCGTGCAGTTTTATACTCTCGTTTTCTCTCCTAGATAGACTATTTCAAAACAGCCTTAGTAGAGAGTCCAGGAGAGGCATTTGTTTTGATTTTCTTCATTAATGTTTTATCGTTTCAGAATAAATCATGGAAAATGCATACCAGGCTGACCATTTGCAAGTAGAATTTGCAAAATAAAGTCAAATTCAGGAATAATCTGGTTACACCAATTCATCATGTCTAGGTTAACTGACAATATTCAGACAATGTAATTCTTATTACACCTGCTTTTAGAAAAAAAAAATCTGATCAGTAACCTTAAATTAAATTAACATTTTTAGTGTACATAATTCGTAGTTCAGAATGAGCTATAATTATTATTTAGGGAAAACCATATGGAAAGCATTACCAGCCTTCACTAAGTCTTGGGTTTTAACAGTGATCCATGACTCAAAATGCTTTACCCAAACAGGTTGTAAATTCTGAAACAAGCAAGATGCATTTTAGTCATTTTTATATTAATTTCAAATGAAGAATTCATTGTCTTTTCAAATTACAATAAATTGGAGAGCAATTTCCCGCTAAACAAATCAAGGAAATTGAAAAATTACTTCTCTGGGAGCTGTTTTCTACATCTTTTTTTTTAAGGCTCTCTTTTTTCTTCTTTTTAAAGACATGCTTTTATTATTCTTTATGTATATACTAATAGACATCTGCATTGCCAAAACAATTTTCTTTCTCTTCATTAAAGTGGAAGGTGAACTCTGGAAAATGTTTAATGTTCAATGTAATTTCATTCTGGGGGGGAGTCTGGAGCCTGCAATGAGAGCTCACATTTAAGAACCTCAATTAATATTTAGAAGATTTGCTCCTGATGCTGCTGCCTTCTTTCTCAATGATGCACTGCACTTCCCAGGGAGCCACAGAACTGTTTGTGTCATGGTAAGGCCAAGGATTCACCACAACTGTGCCTTGTGGCCACTTGAGCATCCTTAAAATTCTTGAGATTGTTAAATTAATCTGAGATCTAAAACAATGTACATCATAATCCTGTAAAATAGAGAGGGAATGGTAAAAAATAAAGAATGGTATTGAAAACAAAAATGGGGAAAGAAACCAAAGCCAAGAAATAGTGTTGTCGTATGGAAGATAACCGAAAGCAAACAAAATTAAGTTTTAAAAATGTTTGCTTTGCTTTTCGAAAAACGCTTTCTCCCTGTTCTTTTTTCCACCTATCTAATTGAAAAATGGGAAGATTTTCTGATGAAAAGAGAAGGGCATATCTTTATAAAGGCATTCCTCAGAGATATTGTAGGTTTGGTTCCAGACCACTGTAATAAAGCAAGTATCGCAATAAAGCAGGTCATAATCTTTTTGCTGATGGAGAGTCTTGCCTTCAAAAAAAAATTTTTTTATAGCAGTTCTACTTTTTTTTAAAAAAAACAATTTTAATTAAGTTTATTGGGCTAATATTGGTTAATACAATTATATAATTTTTAGCTGTACATTATCATTTGACATCTGTATATTCTATTGTGTTTACCACTCAAAGTCCAGTTTCCTTCAGCTACCATATATTTGACCCCCTTTACCCCGTCTACCTCCCCGCTACTCTCCCACCCACTATCCTCTGGTAACCACTGGTAGTCTATTGTCCATGTCCATGAGTCTCCGCTTGTTTGTCCTGCTCATTTGTTCCTTTTAGGTTTATATCCCACATATAAGTGATATCATGTGATTTTCCACTTTTTCTGTCTTGCTTATTTAGCTTAGCATGATTATCTCGAGGTCCATCCAGGTGTCACAAATGGCAGTATTTCATCTTTTCTTATAGCTGAATAATATTCCATTGCATCTATGTACCACAACTTCTTTAGCCAATCATCTATCATAGGACACTTCGGCTGCTTCCATGTCTTGGCCATTGTGAATGATGCTGCTATGAATGTCAGTGTGCAATTATCCTTTTGGATATGGGTTTTCAATTCTTTAGGGTAAATATCCAGTAGAGGGATTGCTGCGTCACACAGTAGGTCAATTCTTGGTTTTCTGAGGAACCTCCATACTGTTTTCCATAGTGGAAGTACCAATTGGCAGTCTCACCAGCATGTATGAGGTTCCTATTTTTTCACGTCCTCTCTAACATTTGTTATTACTTGTCCTGTTGATTACAGCTATTCTAACAGGTGCGAGATGGTATATTATCGTGGTTTTGATTTGTATTTCCCTAATATCTAGCAGCAATGAGCATTTTTTCATTATTTGTTGGCCATTTGTATGTCCTCTAGAGAGAAAAGTCTATTCAGGTCCTCTGCCCATTTTTTGATTGGACCATTTTGTTGTTGTTGTTGTTATTGAGTTGCATAATTTCTTTGTATATTTTGGATATTAGGCCCTTATTGGAGGTGTTGCTTGCGAATATATTTTCCCATTCAGATGGTTCTCTGTTTACCTTGTTGACAATTTCTTTTGCTGAGCAGAAACTTTTTAATTTGATGTAGTCTCATTCATTTATTTCAGCTTTCACTTCCCTTGCTTTTGAGGTCAAATTCATAAAATCCTCTTTAAGTCCAAGGTCCTTGAGTCTAGTTCCTATGTTTTCTTCTATGCAATTTATTGTCTTGGATCTTATATTCAGGTCCTTTATCCATTTTGAGTTAATATTGGCGTGTAATGATAGACAACAGTTTAGTTCCATTCTTTTGCAGGTCTTGCTTTCAATTTGTAAAAAACCGCACATCTGTGAACCATAATAAAGCAAAGCACAAGGATATAAGGTATGCCTGTACTGATATTTCTTATTCAGCAATCTAGCAAAACATTTCGATTTACCCTAGAGATTGACTTAGTCTTCATTTAAGTTATCTGGACCCAAGACTCTCTGTGCAAGGGCTTTTTATGGTTATTGACATTATGGAAATTTCTGACTTCATTTCACTGGCTTTTGAAAATAAGTCAGGAGTTTTCCATCCTACAGGTTGCAGCTTCTCCAAAGAGACTATTTGGCAAGTGCTAGGACCAAAGAACCTTTGCTTTGAAGAATAGTTTGCTCAGCGGGTCTCTTCTGGGAGGACTTCATTAAATTTTAAAGAACTTTTCTGAAAGTGACATGGGGTGTCTCTGAAGACTGTCTGTTGGCCAAGATTGGTCACTGGACATTCAGATATCTAATTTGGTGGTTCCCAAGTTAGGACAAATCAAGTGATAGACATATGACATCAAACTATTAGTTGAGTAACTGTTGTCTCCTATGGAATTGTCCTATTTCTGTAGCATAAATGCAGTCTTATTTCACTTCATTTTTATACTCTGGAGTTGGATGAAGAAGAGAGGAAACTAGGAACAATAATTTACATTCAAGAAATAAATATTTATCATCATGTGAAAATTTTTCCTCATGGTTTTCTCATTCTAGTCAATCCTCCCAATTTGTGCCAATATAAATACAAATACAAATACAAATACAAATACAGACATCTTAGTTTTAATGGTGAAAGTTGCCAATATATTAAGAGCAATTAAGTCTAAAGCCAAGTCACAGATTGTCCTGGACATCAGCTATGGAACAATGTTGGTTCCAAAACTCTGTTTCAGATGGGAATCAAAGAGGGTTGGCTTTAGCTAAGCATAAATATGGCTTGACATTAGCAGACTCCCCCCAGTAGGATTCTATGTAGTTTGGATAAAAATCATGAGAAAGCTCATTATAGAACTATGCCAAAGGCTGGAAATAGGACATTCTTTTCTCTCTTCTAGTTCCTTCCCTTTTCTTTTTTAAAATTTCTCTTCCTTTTCTCTTTTCCTTTCCTTTCCTTTCTTCCCTCCCTCTCTCTCTCCCTCCCTCTCTCCCTCCTTCCTTTCTTCCTTCCCTCCCTCCATCCCTCCCTCCCTCTTTCCTTCCTTCCTTCCTTCCTTCCTTCCTTCCTTCCTTCCTTCCTTCCTTCCTTCCTTCCTTCCTTTCCTCCCTCCCTCCCTTCCTTCCTTCCTTCCTTCCTTCCTTCCTTCCTTCCTTCCTTCCTTCCTTCTTTCCTTCCTTCCTTCCATCCTTCCTCCCTTCTTTTCTTTTCTTTAATTTCTTTTAACTCTTTCATGTATTAAGTATGCTTTAGACATAGCAAAAATTTAGAACCACTGGAAAAAAGTTTAATATTTTATTTTTGCTGAAACTCTGAATAGTGACCATAGAATTGAGAACAAAAGTCCGAAGATTCCATCCCACTTTTTCTTTGTCTCTATATAAAATTCTATATAAAGTGCTTAGATTAGTGCCTGTTATATAGTAAGTATTAGAAATATAATGCTATTTCATTATAATAATGCTATTATTATAGTGTTTACTGTGAAAAATAAATGAGATGAAATATGTAAATCTTTCAGCAGAATGCCTGCCACATCATATGTGCTCAATAAATGGTATTGGATGTAGATATATATTATTATAAATTACATAATAAAATATATAATAACTATTATTATTAATGTCTTTTCTTGGCAAACTTCTATTTATTCCCTAAAACCTCAACTTGAGTTCAGCATTCTCTGTTACCCCCAAATAGATTTAATTTTTCTATCTCCTACAGCTCTTGGGTACTTATGGATTGTAGGTACTTATTTTATTATAATAATCTGTTCACTGGTCACCCTTGAAAGCAACGATTATAGTGTATTCAGCATCAGACTTCTTACAACACATAGAGTAGTGTCTGGTCATGTGGTAGGTGCCCAGTGGACATCTGTTAAATTGAACAAAAACACCAGGCTTGAGACAAAGGGAATGCTCCCATCTTTATGCCCAAATGAAGATGGGAATGTAGAGAATGTTTTTCTTTGAAAAAAGAAATCTCAGGGGCTTACTTGAAAATAGGCTGAATGCTTTGAGAAGTGAATGCCAAAAGGAACATATAAGCAAATCAGCCCTGGTGTAACCACAATGCTAGAAAGTATCCCAGCCGTTTTCTTTGACTCAGCAGCTGCAAAACAGATGGGAACAAGTGTGGCTCAGTCACGCTGCCACTGGACCGGGGAAAAGAGGCCAGGCTCCAAGAAGAAAGAATGTTTTCTCCCATGTGTTTGTTTGAAAATAAAATTTTCTTTAAAGATCACCGCCACGATACCAATGTAACTCGATGTGAGTTTTGGTGCTCACAGTGGGAAAGAAAGAGTGGAATAGGCACTAAAAATGGTTGCATATCCTTCATGGCAGTCGTGAGGCTAACATGTGAGCCATCTTGCCTAAAGATGTCCTTTCATTTTCCCCAAGGTCTTGAATTTTTGTTAGCCCACAGAATGACATGATTGGGACAAATGCAGTCAGAGTGGCGGGAAAGATCTGAGCAGAGAGCTTTGGTCCAGAAAATGTGTGTTTATGGGGCTGAGTCTGCAGAAAGTGCAACAATTTGGCCCCAAACTACAGACACACAAGCAAAATTTTGAGCAGCTGTATGTGGTGCCCCCAGCCGCCACTGCCCCTCAGACTGAGAGAATTGTCTCTATCTTTATTGCGTAACTGCAAGAAAATTCTCCAAGTCAGCTGATTATTGTTACCCATATCCCTATGAGCCCTATCCCCAGTTCATAGAACAAAAGGCAGCTTTTCTTCTTTTTCTGATTAATGAACTAATTGATACATCCATTGAAGATCAACTAGGGTACATATCAGGCATGGTGTTGTTAGGTGAGGTGACATACAAAGTTGAAGAAGTGGTTGTCCTCAAGAACCCCCCCATTTTGCTGGTGACAGGTATTGTAAACATGTCATTATAACACAGTTGTGATAAGGCTTCAAAGAAAAGTAGGTTTAAATATCAACAAAGCACAAAAATTGTAATTCTATTTAATTTTCCTGGTGAATTGGTAAAATGAGGATGTTTGGTACACTGGGGGACACTGGAGGAGATTAATAATGAGAATGGTTCCAGAAGAGGAATTCAGTATCAGGCTAGAGGCCATTTCTTTACAAACTGCTCAAACAATTATCAATTATATGGTAGGTCTCAAGGAAATAGCTTGTTTGCATTGAGCTTTCTTCATAAAAGTTGGTGGGTGGTTTGTAGGATTTTAATGGCAGTTGTCTAACACCATCATAGCCTTAATTGCCTCCACTTAGGCCCTTGCACACATGGTTCCAATCTAGAATATTTTTTCTGTATGATAACCATGTGCCTGAGCCTCCCATTCCTAGCATAGTTCAGCAGCCAGCACATCTAAGCTTAGCATTCCATTTTCAGTCATTCTGGACAGCCACTTGTTCTAACCCTACAAAGGTGCTCCAGGTCCTGTAAAGGATTTATATCCCTCAAGAAGCTGGTGGTCAGGGCAGAAGAAATTCAAGACAGTTGATAGAAAGAATGTACTGTCTTGGCCTCCAAACACAAGGGCATTGCAAGGGGAGAGAAGGGGCCAGAAAATGGTCTGTGGACAGGAGAGTTTGGAGACCTAGGCCAACCTCTGTGGTGGTCTCAAACTATAACGGGTTTGTGAAAACTGAAGATTCTCATGTCCCCAAAAGGTTTTGATTGTGTCCTTTAGAGTTTTTATATTGAAGCATCTTTTAGGACAAATATATCTGTGAGCAATAAGGATCATCTTTTAGAGACTTATTGACGTCTTACAAAGTTACTATGTCTTTATGTCTTTGATTTGTTTCTCTGTCTTACCAAAAACCCTTTCTCTTTCTATAGAGGTGGGTAAAAAAAGGAGTAGGACAACTGGAAAGAAAGAGAGGGGAGAGTGGCAAAGAGAGGGATGGGAGCAAGAACAAGAACAACAGAGCAAGAGAGAGCATGAGAGGGGAGGGAAGGAAGGAGAGAGAGAGAAGAAGAAAGAGTGCGAGAGAGATTGGAGGCGGTTAGAAGGGACAAAAATTTAAAGCTGTCATGAATGTGTTACATGGAAACTATAAGCAGATATATCTCAGATGTTTTTAAGAATAAAACTAAAAATGAGGACAATATAATTCTGACAGTTAAAAATTAACACGATTTAGAGATAAAACTTTTTAGATGTGGCCCTTAGTTGGCAAATTTGTTCTGTGAAGGGCAGATGGTAAATATTTTTGGCTTTGTGGCCCTGCTGTTGCTGTCACAACTACTCAACTGTGACATTGTGTCTTGAAAGCAGCCACAGACAATACATAAATAAATGAGCATGGCTGGGTTTCGCCCTCTGATAGTAATTTGCAAACTCATGCTAGCAAATAAAATAATAACTGCTATTTCAGTAGTTCAATACGTCTTTTGATTCAAAAGAAGTTACCTTGGGACACAATTCCATTATCTTTCCAATGTAACAGGCCACAATTTGATGTTAAGTCAGGAAATACCATGTTTTCTCTTTGAGATGAGAAACTCTGGGGCATGATTCTTTCCCTCAACTTCTCACTAATTCCATACATTTGGAGCTTGTATGTCTTTAAAGAAGGGAGGCAACTTTGTTTTAAGAGAATAAAAGATTAGTGGATTTTGTGCCATCTTTCATAAGCCCAGAGCAAGGATGATGTAGCCACACAGCCAGTCCTTTTCCAAAAACACAGCTAAGAACCTGAGGGAAATTAAATATAATGAGCACAGAGGACTCATGATGTACTTTATTTCCCTGCAAGAAGATTTCACACCATGGCTTTTCATGATCTCACCAGAAATCTTAACCTTCAAAGAACTCTTGGCTTGTCCTTTTGCACTGTGTATGTCCTTGAGCTCAGTGAAATTCTGGGTAAGGCATTGAGTTAATTAATTTGCCAAAGGATAAAATAAAGGGTGGGAAAGTTGAGGGAATTTCCCCTTAGGGAATTCCAGAAAAAGAGTGTCCTGAGCATATTGCAAACCATTCAAGCACTGTCTATCTCTCTAGTCTTTGTTTTTCCCTTAGCAGAGATGTTTAAATAGAATGACTTCAGTGTTGAGTAAGTTAAATTAAAATTACCACATATGCAAAGATAATTCCTAAAGAGCCAAAAATGTTTCCAAGCTTCAGCCACTGGTCTATTTCTTTAAAACAATATTAAATAAAGCAAAGTTTCTGCAACAAGTCAAAGATCCAACAAAACCCTCAGAGGTCATTTCAATAGGATTTCTGGGCCCTGACAAGTTTAAGGATCCCAATGTAGAAAGAGAGACATTTCAAATAATAATTTTGTTTTAGGCACAGCAATGACTCACTGTGAGAACAAGTGGGACAACAGCAGCCCAAGAACCTGACAGTTATCATAGCAAGGAAGAAAAATCTGACAAACGGAACTCTTTCATGATAATCTGAACAATGTAATCAGTAAATGTGTGTGAAACTCCACCTCAGAGGCTGTGTGCCAGCGCAGAGGACGTGCTGCCCTCACAGTTCTGTAGGTCATACACTTTTATTTTTCCACTAGCTTTCTGCTTCTAAAGATGAGCTGGGAAATGTCTATTCCAAATTACATTTTGCAAAAACCTTACTTAAACTTTGGAAATAGCAAGAAATGTTGAGAAATAAACCTAGATTGTTGGAAAATGTTGGCGTGTTGTACAGATTCTTCCATCAGCCCAAACCCTTTTCCCTATCAGCAGTTGACATTTCTGTTCTCTGTTCTTATAACCCTGTTAATTTTTTCCCAAGTAAACTTTATATATACAGGAAAATACATAAAACATAAGTGTTAGAATAAAAAAATAAGATAAAAAAATATTATTAGCATCCCAAAAATTGCCTCTTGGGCCCCCATCCTGGTACCACCAATTCTTCTAACACCATAGATTATTTTGTATCAGGGTGCTCAGTAGAGGGTGATCCTCCTCCCAGGGCATTAGTCAATGTCTGAAGATATTGTTGTCTGTCGCAATTGGAGAGTGGGTGCTACTGGCATCATGTCAGCTCCGGGATGCTGCTAAACATCCTACAATGCACAGCACAGCCCCCTCCAACAAAGAATTATCTGACCAAAAGTCACTAACACCAAGGTTGAAAAAGTGCTTTACAAATCAAACCGTACAATATGTTTGCTTTTGTGTCTGGCTTTTGTTCACCATGAGATCTGTGAAATTCATCCATGTTGTCACATGTATCATTAGTGCATTCATGCACATTGCTGCAGGTAACCCCTCACTCACTTTTTAAAATGTTGGTGTTTAATCCCCCCAGATTTTTACTTGAAGATATTTTTTAAAATATACTTGGTCTTTTTCAAAATTTCAAATCTTAATTTTATACCTTTGTTTTTGGCTCTGTAAAAAAAAAAAAAAAAAAAAGTGGACATGCTGGTTTACTGTAATAAAAATTGCTACTTGGTTTTCTTGCTTATTTGGTTGTGTGACTAATTCATTGTTCTTTATTTTTATTTTTATTATTCATTCACTCGATAACCAATAAACAGCCATTTCCTACCAGAATCTTGTAGGGATAAATAAGACACTTACATTCTGGCACTTCTCTTTGGGTGTCAACAGAAGTATATTCTAAAAGGTTTTAGGATGGAAGAGGTCATGTTTGGGAACAGAGTGGGGCTGCGGTGGGGGTTGTCAGTATTAAAAACTATGCGATCCTTTGCTACTTTTTCTCAACTTGTTGACTGAATTTGTTTTCACACTGTTTCCTCTTACATCTTTTCATCCTCATCTTACAAACTACTTTAAAATTGTTGAAACAACACTTTTGGAGCATGTGCTTAGAAGGTAGTACCACTTTCCACAGTATACCTCCTACCCCTTGGCCACATACTTCTGAGTCTATACAATGTACTTTACCTGATAGGCAAAATAATTAAGTCCATTTTGTCCTGCAATCAAAGAATGGCTAGAGGGGATTTCTGGGCCCTGACAAGTTAGCTTGTCCCTATAAAATTTTATATGTATTCCTAAAACAAATTTCATTGCAGTGATGTCTTAGACCAGGGTTTCTGAACCTCAGCATCCTTGACATTTAGGGCCACTGAATTCTCTGTTGTGGGGAGCTTTTCTGTGCACTGTAGGATGTTTAGCAGCATCTCTCGCCTCTGTGCACTAGATGCCAGTAATGCCACTCCCTTTCCTCAGTTGTGACAACCACAAATGTCTCCAGACATTGCCAAATGTCCCCTGGGTGGGTGGATCAAAATTATCCCAGTTAAGAACTACTGCCCTGGTGTATAAGAAATATTTTTTTACCAAGCAAAAATTTCTAGTATTCTTCGTTTAGTAAGTAGTCCAGCTTAATAAAATCATTGGGCTTTGAATGCAAGCAGAGGGAATATCTTCCTTATTCATTCTGTTTAAGATAAAAAGCACACTTAAAAACTAGAATAAACATACCAATCAATATAATTGTCATTTGGTGATCAGATTCTAACAGCTATGGCCCGGCTCCATGATTCTGTTTTCTTACATAGGCCTTTGGAATGTTTGAAGGTCAGCTTTTGAAGATAAACCTTTCAATTCATAGCTTCTGTGTTGGCTTGGACACAGGTTTAGTCTGGGAGGGCTGGAAGACTGATAACTGAAGATATTTCCCTTTTGCTTAACATTTTGGTAGATAATGTTTCTATTATGCTTGAATATTACATCCCAGGATTAGGGTTCTCAATGCTGAGGTTACTAAACTTCAAAACATTAGAGGAAAATAAGCTCTTGGTAGATAAGAAAGGAAACAGCTAAAACCATGTTGAACACTTATCTTTCTGGCACAGTACTAATCACATTATATGCTTATCTTATTTAATCTCCACAGCAATCTGATGGGGGCAAATATGATTATTATGTGCCTTATTCCTAACAAGGAAACTGAGGTGAAACAATTTGTCTAAGGAGAAATAGCTAGCATGTGGTAGAGTTGAGGTTTGAACCCTACTGAACCTTCTTACTCACAAACACACAGTTTTCCTTCAGTATTCGAGTTGTTGTAGACAATATATGTTGTATAAGGAATCCACAAGCAGGTCCTGTCATACTAGTCAGCTAAACACATCCCTATGGTTTTCTGGAGTTGTTTGATCCAGCTCCATTTCCTTCCTCTATCTTAACTTACTTCAAGGCCAACGTCTGGCTTAGAGCTCATGGTGACAGGGTTAACAAGACCATACTTTTAAGAGGTCTGGGTCTCACTCTGTAGGTCAACATCTTCTTGGAGGCATTTGTCCTTCATTATCTTTCAGATCTAAAAATCAGTTCAGAGGTTCAAATAAAAATTATTTTCTGCAATATATATTACAATCCTAAGATTCAAAGAGATAAAGTGATTTAGACAAACAGCATAGCTAGAAAGTGGCAAATCGATGTTTGAATGTTTTATGAATATATTCTTTGAATATGTTTGTTCTTTAACACCATATGTCTTTCATTTAATCCACAACTTTAAAAAAAAAAAAAACACTAACGTGTACCTACTACAGTGATGAACAAAACAGACACAGTTCATGCTATTGTGGAACTTACCTTCTACTGGAGTCTCTTTCTGAAACAAGTTACATCAGTGGTTCTCAACCAAGGGTGATTTTGCCCCCCAGAGGACACTTGAAATGCCTGGAGACAGTTTTTGTTGTCACAACTGGAAAGGGGAGGTGTTACTGACATGTAGTAGGTAGAAACCAGTGATTTTGCTAAACATCCTACAATCCATAGGACATTACTCTGCAGCAAAGAATTATCTAGCCCAAATGTCAATAGTGTTGTAGTTGAGAAACCTTAATGTAGATTAACTATTTTCTTTATTATAAGTATAAAGAATAGAATTTAAAATTCCTTTTAAATAAGGTGCCTCATAACACACAGCAGAGGTTCTATTGTTTAGCAACTGTTTGGTGAATTGGAATAGGAAGTTGTAGAGATCTCTCCAAATGAAAGATATTAAAAATATTACTTGAGAAGAAGTGGGGGAAGATTTGTATTTTATACACACAATATTGACAAACTGCTGTAATAACAGTGACCTACTTCATGTGAATAGTCTTTTCACGTTATCGTGCCTTGGAATTTCTTAATAATTCAATCACAAGGAAAATGAGAACCACACATTCAGATAACTACTCTTTCCATGAAATTGGAAAACTACCATTGCATATTCTAGGAACTGACTTTTTAATTTAAAAGTCTAATTTCTTCAAAAGTAACGATCCTTATAGGTAAAAATTATCTTAGTAAGACAGTGAATAACTAATTCTAGAAGTTTCTTTCCCAAGCAAAGAAAGTTGGAAGTGAAGCTATCGCCCTGGGACTTGCAACTGTGACCTCAAGGGGTATCTGGTTACCCAACGGTGGCATTGTTTACAGGACTGGTACAACAGCTTTCTCAGGCCATAACATAAAAAGTGGTTGCTTCAATTAAGTTTCCCCTTTTTTTTTTTTTACTGTAACCTGCCAGGTTTTTCCTTAAACATAAATTTTTGGATGCTAATCAATTTCCAGAGAAAAAAGATGAGCAGGAAATTAAATAATAATAATCAAATTAGTAGCTGGGAATACATATTAACGTTATGTTTACCCTCATAAACTTGTGTGACCTTGGACAAGTTGTTTCCCCTCTTCATCCCTTAATCTCTTCGTATGTAAAATGAGACGGGTGGATTAAATGATTTATGAAATCCTATGAATCACATGTTGACAGAATAAGTTATGCTCATTGTGATTAAGAAGCGTTCAGGATGATCTTTCCACCTCCTTCTTTTCACGCGCTTTCTTTCCTCTGCTTGGTTTTAAAGACAAAGTTTTAAATCAAATAAATAGGATGCCATTTTCTCTGGAAAAGCAGACTGACACTAGGCTACATGAACTCTTTCTTATCTTTGGCCCAAGTGATAACAATCTAAAGCAAGAAAAACATTTAAAGAAAAAAGCTGAGAGTTCATAGAACAAGGCCCTATTTTATTTTACTCTGCTCATGGTCAAGTTTGTTCTTTGTTACAAGTGAGACCTATTAAAATTGCATTGAGGGTGCTGTGCCACTCCTTTATCATGACTAGAAAGGCACCTGAAGCCCCTTTGTAAGGATCCATGTTTATCTTTCCAACATTGATAAAGGCTGCATAGAGGCATACTCAGGTTCTATCAGAAATCTTTACTCTTGGGTGTTTGTGTTTGGTGCTTCTGCCAGCGTTGATTATGTCAGTTTATGAGGGTGTCTGTGTTTGGCCTAGGCCTCAAATCAAACACAGCAACTTTGTTCATAGACTTGCAATCTGCAAGGGTTTTTTTTTTGGTTTTTTGTTTTTTTGTTTTTTTGTTTTTTTTGAGACACTCGGTTCTCTAACTCTACCGAAGTTCTAGAGGGATTCCAAAAAATGACAACCAAACACAAGAAGAGAGAGGCTGTTATTGTTTGTCTGCCGAAGATGATGGCAAGGCCCTTGTTGGGTGTTGGGCAATGTCTTTGCTATGAACGACTTCCTCTGGTCCTGATAGTCTGCTATCAATGTGAGTGAAGTAGGTAAATTTTGGGACATTGTTGGTGTTCAGGGCCCTGGGCTGGTTGCCCCTCAGCTGGCTTCTATTCTTGCTGAGATTTGGGACTCCCTGGAAAAGTTTTGCCAGCAGAACAAAGCTTCTTGTCTGTGCAGACAGGATTTCTATCACTCTGTAGACAAAATCGGTAAGAATTCTCATTCCATTAATTAACTGGGAAAACAGAGCTTTCCTTACCAGGACATGAATAAAACAGGCAATTTTCGTAGAGTAATAAGGCTCAAGTTAGTAAGTGCCTATTATTGTCCCTTAAAGAACCAAGTCAAGCAAACTCTACACCCTCAAGTAACCCTGAAACTAGGTGGTTCCAGCTCTTGATGCTCCTTTTCTAAAATTTTGTACAGCAGCTTCCTGGAGCTGGCTGCAAGGAGTTAAGACTCTTGGAATTTAGCCTGGGTTTGTAAATCTTTAGCTAACAGAGGCCTAGTTCAATATTTCTTTTAAAAAAATTGGAAAGAATTATCTTAAGAGTCATTTTAAATTACCTTAGGGTTTGCAACCTTTTTGATTTCTTATTCTCTCCTTAGAAAACCTTCATTTTTGTCACCATTGGCCACACCTCTGTAGGAGAGCTGTAGAATGCACCATGCCTTCAAAAAAAAAGTCTCATTGTTTGAGTCTCTCATACTTGTCTTTCAACATGTTGATTTGCTCTGGCTACACTTTTGGAAACTGGCAGCCTCAGGGAAGATTTTGTGACCAGTATTATGATTTTGCTGTGAACTTGCCAGTCCTTTTCTGATTCCGGTTGAGTCAGTCCTGTTGGGTCTTGATACTTACTCTCTTTTTGTTTACTCCACAGGGAATTTCATCACAGTGCCTCAGGGAACGGACTGCATACAGTTTTCTTTATATATGATGGGACTTAGTCTCAAAGTGTATTCCAAGTATTGGGCAATCTCTCTTCCACCGCTTTCCAAAATGATACTTTTATTTATTTATTTTTTTAACCTGCTTTTAATGGCATATTTTGCCTCCTTTGCACATAAAAGAAGTTGTGTTGGATTTTTTTGTAGACTTGAATTGAGAATGATGTAGTTTGAGGGCTAGAAAGTGACTTTCTGGGTAGAGCCTATTTCTTTCTTCAGGATATCTTTTGGGTTGATCCCATCATTGAGAATCTAGTGTTGTGACCAATTCGATAATCAACCACTGTAATTTAATGGTTGAACTCAAACATTACAATTTTGGTGGAGTGAAGATCATAGGCTGGCTCTATGGTGTTAGATTCATCCAATCTAGGTATTCATAAGAGCTAGTACCTTTTTCCCCTTAAACTTTTCCAATACGATGAAGAACAACTCTTCCAACCCACAGATTAGAGCAACCTAGTGATGGGGGTTTTCCTATTACCAAAGGAACAGAACGGGGAGGTCTTTTATAATTCATCAACATCAAGTGTACTTTGGGAAGTCACAGTTAGTATTTCTGGGCCCATAAAATCCAACTCAGGTCTAATTACAAACTCCTAGGGATCTTGGAGCAAGGCTGCTTCAGCCCATTTGAAATTCTTTCCAAAAAACATGAAGAATGCCTCAGGTGAGTCCAGTCTCCACTTCCTGAGCATTCTGCAATCACTAAGATTGATATCATGGACTTGGCTCATGGTCCTATTTTTCTTTTCTATTCTTATTATTCCTTTAGGAGAGGTTCTTATTTGACTTTGGAAACAATGATGAGCTCAGGCTACCTCTGTATTTTAGTTCCAAAATGCAATATATAAAAATGAATTCACAGGGTAAAAATTCCTAAAACACGTCTACAGTTCGATGCACTGTTATTTCTTTGCTCTAAAATCTGTGACGACTGCCTATTTAACACAGGGTAAAAGCTGCAGTTCTTACGGCGGCTATAAGGCTCAAGGCTCCTGGCCCCATTGTGCCTTCCAGCCTCATCTCCTCTGACTTTCCCACCTTCCTCGCTTTTTGCTGTTTCTTGAACATTACAGGCATGTGCCTGCCTCAGAGCCTGTGTGTGTTTTAGCTGTTTCCTCCTTCTCAGATATCCACACGGTTCACGACTTACATCCTTCAAGGCTCTGTTAACCTCATACTTTCTTGAGGAGGCCTGCCCTGGCTTCCCTATTTAATCCTGCAGCTTCTTCTTAACTTCCCTCAAGACTCCTGATTGTTCTACTCTGCTCTACTTATTTTTTCCAAAGCACTTAAAAATACTGTTTAACTAAATTGTTTTTGTGTTGCTGTTTCCTCCACTGGAATGTAAGCTCCATAAGGGCAGCAGTTTCTTCTGCTTTGTTCAAATATCACATCCCTTATACTGAGTACATAGAAGGTACTAAATAAGTAAATAAATATTTTAATTTTTATTTGTTGTTTTTTAAAGATCATACAAATGAGATCATGCAGTATTTGCCTTTCTTTATCTGATTTATTTTACTTAGCATAATATCCTCGAGCTTCCTCCATGTTGTTGCAGATGGCAGGATTTCCTTCTTTTTTATGGCTGAATAGTATTCCATTACATATATGTATATATATAAATTATTTTTATCCATTCATTCATCAATAGACACTTAGATTGCTTCCATATCTTGACCATTGTAAATAATGCTGCAATGAGCATAGGTGTGCAAGTATCTCTTTGACATAATGATTTCATTTTCTTTGGCTATATTTCCATAAGTAGAAGTGCTGGATCTACGGTAGCTATACAAAGTATTTATTTTTTTATTGTTTAAATTTCTTTGAGCTGTTGGTGTTTTATCTGAAAACAACCTCTCTGCTCCTCCAGTGATAAGAGATTTCAGAATTGCTTGATTCGTGTTGGGGCTATTTGTTAAAAAAAAAAAAAAAAGGAAATGAGCACATTTGTCAAGAGAATAGTGACCATTTGCAAATACACAGTAAATATCATTCTTACTATTGTTCCAAAATTTGAAGCTAGAGAGTTTCTTATAATTCTGATCATACATTTATCCAGTCGAAATCATCCAGTGGCTTTCTATCTCACCATTAAAAGCCGAGCCCTTACACTGACATATGTGGTAGTTTGCCCTTTGTAAACTTGGTTAAGCTGACACCACTGTTCCCAGAATCCTCTTCTTTGAATGGTTCTGGGTCAGAGTTGGACAGAGAGAAATTTATGCAAGATTTGGCTGGCAAAAGTACAACTGTGGCCATTATTCTGTGAAGGTCTTTACAGTCAAATATGATGAAAGACAAACACAGATGTGCCCAGCAGGTTCCAGGTGTTTCTTACTCTGCTCCATATCTAGCTCTTCCTGGCTACTGTCCAGTAGCTGCTCCAGGCCCATCTCCAGATGCTTGTATGTGGACACACAGAGGTGGTGGCTATGTGCAGGTTACAGCTTTCTATAGATTCCTCCAACAAGTTCTTTTCATAGTCCCGTTATAGCAGCTGAATGTGCCTGGCTCCTTGATCTCCCTTGTCAGCTCTGGTTTATTTACTCATACCAGAGCTGGTAAGTGACTCTTCTTTGACATCCAAATACCCACTTCCAGACTGTTACTTCCCCAGCTCCTCCCACAATTGTGTAAAGTCTAATTCCTATAATAAAGCCCTTATTTCAAAATACTCATAGTGGTTCTGCTTTCCTGATTGAAACTTGACCGATGCAATCTATAAGTCCCTAAGAGATACTTTGTGCTTCCACAGCCTAGAATGTTCTTTCTGCAGATAGTCATAAGGCTCACTTCCTTTCTTTTTTCAGATCAGATACCATCTTAGTGTGGCATTCCTAATATAAAACAGTAGCTCTTCACCCACTCTTCATGCTTACCTTTCTCCATCTACCTTACTTTGTATTATTTTCCTTTATTATATTTATCACCACTTAGCATGCTATTTATTTACTTACTACCTGCCTTCCTACCAGGTATTTCTACCTAGGGTCAACCGGGGAGTCTAGAAGGTCCTTGTATAGGAAAATAATCATATCCTTATTTTTACTACCCTCTAGCTGAAATTTAACATTTACTTTAATTACGAGTGGAGATAGCAAATCATTTGATTTAGCAGTGCTTGGCACTTGTAATAAAAAAGAAATCACAGATGGGTTTCCTATCATATTACAGTTGTTCACAATATCTTGAAATGTCATTTATGCTTATCACTTTGAAATTCTGGTAATCAATAGGCTTGCAATTAGATGGCATGTGATTGAAGCTTTTCTGTTTAGAGATGCTCAAAATGTGGATGGCCAATTATAGAGCAGTTCTATTCATGGTGGTCATTCAGCCACCAAATGGTAAAACTATGGTTTCTTAGGCTGATGACTCAGATATCTCATTGCTTTATAGTATTTCCCACTTACAGTGTTAATCAATACATAGAAAAAATTAGTTGTTTCTATTGTTTTTAAGATGTTATAAGACTAGAAAGTTCAAATGAGAGTTCTTAATTCTCTGTAAGGCTGCATGGCTTTTCATGACAAGGATAGGCATCTAGTCCAGGAATAAAGACCAGATAAGTTCAAATACTTGCGATGGTTGAGATAATTATTGAAGCATATTATTTAAAGTGTGTTACTTATTACTAATATTGTGTAGTAATTTGGGTTGAGCACAGAGTTGCAAGTTACTGAATTTCAGCAGTTTTTTTCTTTGAATTCTATGTATTTTATTTTATACATTTGAAAACGCTGTTTTGAGAAAGAATCCATAGAATTTATGAAACCGCCATGGGGCCCACAGCACAAAAAGAGGTTAAAATCTTATACTAGAATATAATTTCCAAAAATGTATAAACTTTTTCTCTTTTGTTCACTGCAATTGTTCATTTCTTTTGCTCAGGAAACTACTATTTGGTGGGATTGATTAATTTCAAGAATAACCTAAGACCAGATAGGACTCTGTTGTTTTTATCTTCTCCTCACCTTGATATCTACCTCCTTAATTTTTCTGAGGGTCGCCTTTCCCTTTATTCACTATAGGTGGCACATTCATGAAAGGAATTGCATCTCTTGGAAGTATTCGAAGACAATATTCTTGAAGATGCTGTTGACACATAAGGGTTTTTCAGGACATAGTGTCAATCCTTCAATATAGCCATGTAAGGAAATAATAGTATTGAAAGAGAAAGAAAAAGAACAACATATCTTAACAATGAAAAAAAAAAAACAGTAGTAACTCATATTTTAGAGATTTCCATGTTTTGTTCTTTTCCTCATGAAAGAAACATGACATTGTATTCAGAATTGGCATTTCTCAGTGTTTTAAGAATATCGAATCAAACTACCTACTCATATATAGGTCTCAAAAATTCTGAGATGAAGGATTTTCTCTACTGCTAACCTCTGGCACCAGGGCCCCCACTGCTCTACTATTGGGATAAGAAACTTGTGAACACTTAGTATATTAAGAGAAAAAAAGCAAAGAAAAAATAATGTAGTTTTAAGCACTGTAGTTAATTTTAATGAATGCAACCGAAATACACAAATCGATGAACACAGCTACACAGGAAGTAGTGATAACTGCAGCAGCACGTCATCTGTGTGCAGACTTTCTAATGCACTTCCAACCCGCTTCCTCATTTGATCTTCCCTACATCCAGGAAAAAAGAGCTGAGCAGTTCCAAACGGATCAGAAGGATGAAGTGTCTTATGATGGGAATAAATGATGGGAAAGGGGCTTTTCTAAAGAAAATTAAACTTAATTTGATTAATTATTATTAAAGTGTTCTGATATCTGATTAATAGCTTTCCTAAGGTCCATTAAAATTTTTATATATAGATTTTTTTATATTTATATTTTTTGAGCTTCAGTCAAGATTGTAAAATAGATAGTCCTCCCATGACCACATCAAAATTACAATTAAATTATAGAGCAACTACCCTTGAGAACCACCTGAAGACTAGCTGAACAGAACTTCTATAACTAAGCATATAAAAAAGAAGACTGGTAGAAAGGGCAGAGAAGCAAAATAGGCTGGTCCCACACTCACATTTGATAGTTAAGAATCAGGAGAAGTATCTTGGCTGCAGAGATCCCCCACAAGGAGCAAGGGGTCCCAGCTGACACCAGGCTCTTTAGGTGAGAGCACCAGTGCTGGGAAAAGAAGTACCCATACTTTGTGGTTGGAAAAATCAGCAGGGATTCCATCTGGGTGATACAGAGGGCTGCTACAGATCTAGGTGTCTTCTTAAAAGGCCTGAGCACAGACTCACTTGCTCACAAACACTTGCCCTAAGCTCCAGCAAAGAGACAACAGCTCAAAGAGCTCCAGGGCATACTGAATTGTTTGATTTCAGGGAGAGACCTTATGGGGCATCTCTCTCTGGGACAGGAGTGCTAGGAGGCATATTGTTTCTTCATTGAACCTTCCTCCACCCAGCCTGCAGGCGCAGGTGGACATCAGATCTGAATATCCATCAATTTGGGTAACACAGCTGGCCCAGGTGATTCCCTGATGCTTTTGTACCACCCAACTTGTGGACTGGCTCTAACCTCTTTCAGAAGCTGTTCTGCACAAGCAGCTGGTTTAGGACTACACTGCGGACTTTCCTAAAATCTCTCAAAGGTCTATAAACCCCAAAACAAGCAGTACATTTCCTCGGTGTGTCCTGTACAACTTGCTAAGTGTGTCCAAGCGCAGAACTACTGGCAGCTGGCCTTGGTACACAGCATAGCATCTTCCAGATGCCTCCAAGCCTAGCACAGACAGCTAACAACCACAGATCACTTTGTGGCTCCTACCAGGTAGCCCTGGGATGTGCGTAGGCAATGCCTGAACTTGGTCTACACTGGAGCTCCTCTCAGAGGCCCCAGACAAACACACCCAGTGGCCAACTTCATACCTCACCAGAGTAGCACTCAATCAATGTCACAGGTCACAAATCCAAAAGGTAGACTCAACAAGCATCGGCACCCCAATAAAGTGAATTCTGCTCCATGGGGATGGCCCTTGCACAATAGCTCATTTATTATAGTCATGGCTGGTCCCTCAGAGCCAGTCAGCCTGAGGGTCAATCCTATATACTAATGTACTAATAGCAATCAAGGGTCAACTATAATAGGAGGGCACATACAATCCATGCAAGGGACACCCCTGGAGCACCTAGCTTAGGTGACCAGGAAAGCTGCACCACTGGGTCCCACAGGACCCTTACTATATAAGGCCATCTTGACAAGATTGGGAGATGCTAATACATAGCAACAATTACAGGAAGGCAGCCAAAATGAGGAGGTAAGAAGCACATTTCAAATGAAAGAATAGGGTAAAACTACAGAAGAAGAACTAAATAAGAAAAAAGGCAAGCAATGTACCAGATACAGGGTTCAAAAAACTGTTTAGAAGAATGCTTAACAAATGTAGAGGAAGAGGTAAACTCAGTGAAAACTTACACAAAGACATAGAAAAGATAAAAAAAAAAAAGTTGGAAACAAATCAACAGCAGATTAGATGAAGCAGGAGATTAAATCAACAATTTGGAAGGCAAGTAGCAGAAAACATTCAATTGGAACGACAAAAAGAAAAAAGAATAAAAAAATGACGATAGTTTAAGGGACCTCTGGGACAAAACCAAATGTAACAACATTCATACGGTAAGGGTACAAAGATAAGAGAGAGCAAGGGATTAAAAATCTATTTAAAAAATAATGACTGAAAACTTCCCTAACCTGGCCAAGTTTCCAAAGAAGATGAGTCTAAAGAGTCTCACAGTAAGAAACATTGTAATTAAGATGCCAAAGATTAAAGACAGAGAAAATCTTAATAGCAGCAAGAGAAAAGAAGTTCGTTATCTGCAAGGGAGCTCCCATAAGACTGTCAGCTAATCTCTCAACAAAACTTTGCAGGCCAGAAGGGACTGGCATGGAATATTCAAAGTGATGAAAAGCAAAGACCTACAACTAAGATTACTCTACCCAGCAAAGCTATCATTTAGAATTGAAGGACCAATAAAGAGCTTCCTAGACAAGAAAAAGCTAGAGTTCATCACTACCAAATTAGTAGTACAAGAAATGTTAAAGAGACTTCTTTAAGAAGAAAAAAAATAAAAATATGAATAACAAAAACAGCAATAACTACACATCTATCAATAATTCCTTTAAATGTAAATGAACTAAATGCTCCAATCAAAAGATATAGGGTGGCTGAATGGATAAGAAAACAAGACCCATAAATATGCTGCCTACAACAAACCCACTTCAGATTGAAAGACATACACGAAAAGTAAGCGGATGGTAAAAGATACTTTGTGCAAATGGAAACAAACAAATAAAAGCTAAGGTAGCGCTACTTATATTCGACAAAATAGACTTTAAAATAAAGTCTATATCAAGAGATAGAGAAGAACATTTTGTAATGAAAAAGGGATCAATCCAAAAAGCCGAGATAACCCTCGTAAACATTTACACACTCGACAAAGGAGCACCTAAATATATAGAGCAAATATAGACAAACATAAAGAAAAAGATTGACAGTAATACGGTCATAGGGAATTTTACCACTCCAATTATATCAATGGATATTCATCCAGACAGAAAATCAACAAAGAAACGATAGCCTTATATGATACATTAGACCAGACAGATTTAATTGATATTTTAGGAACATTTCACCCTAAAGAAGCAGAATATACATTCTTTTCAAATGTACATAAAACATTTTCCAGGATAGACCACGTTAGGCCACAAAACAAATCTCAGTAAATTTAAGAAGTTTGAAATCATGTCAATCATCTCCTCCAATCACAATGGTATGAAACTAGAAATCAGTTATAAGAAAACTGAAAAAACAAACAAAAACATGCTACTAAACAATGAATTGATTAACAACAAGATTAAGAAATAAATCAAAAGATTCCTTGAGACAAATGACAATGAAAACACAATGACTCAAAATCTCTAGGACACGGCAAAAGCATTCCTAAGAGGAAAATTCATAACCATGTAGCCCTATCTCAAGAAACAAGAAAAATCTCAAATAAACGATTTAACCTTAAACCTAAAAGAAGTAGAAAAAGAAGAAACATAGCTCAAAGTAAACAGAAGAAAGGTAATAAAAATTGGAGTGGAAATAAATAAAATAGAGTCTAAAATTATATAAAGATTAATAAAGCAAAGAGTTGGTTCTTCGAAATAATAAATAATATTGATTAACCTTTAACCAAACTCATAAAGAAAAAGAGAGAAAATCCAAATAAGTAAAATTAGAAATGAAAGAGAAGTGACAACTGACACGGCAGAAATACAAAGCATTATAAAAAATGCTATAACCACTTATATACCAACAAATTGAAAAACCTGAAAGAAATGGATAAATTCCTAGAAACATAGACTCTTCCAAGACTGAATCAAGAAAAACAGAAAATCTGAACAAATGAATTATTACTAACAAAATCAAATCAGCAATCAAAAAACTCCCAGCAAACTAGATGGCTTCACAGATGAATTTTACCAAACATTCAAAGAAAAATTAACACCTATTCTTCTCAAACCGTTCCAAAAAATTCAAGAAGAGGAAAGGCTTCCAAACTTATTTTTCAAGGCCGTTATTACCTTGATTCTAAAACCAGACAAAGACATTACAAAAAAAGAAAATTGTAGACCAACATCCCTGAAGAATATAGATGCAAAATTTTAAAATAAAATATTAGCAAACCAAAATCAGCAATACATTAAAATGATTATACAACATGGTCAAGCGGAATTTACTCCTGAAAAGCAAGTTTGGTTTAAAACCTGAAAAGCAATTGATGTGATACACTACGTTAACAAAATAAAAGATAAAAATCATATGAAAATATTAATAGACAAAGAAAAAGCATTTCAGTAAATCCAGCATCTATTTATGATAAAAACTCCAGTAAAGTGGGAATAGATGGAACATACATCAACATGATAAAGGCCATATATGATAAACTCACAACAAACATCATATTCAACAGGGAAAAGTTAAAAGCATTTTCTTAAGATCAGGAACAAGACAAGAAAGCCCATTTTCATCACTTTTATTCAACATAGTATTGGAAGTCTTAGCCATAGCAATCATACAAAAAAAAAAAATGCATCCAAATTGGAAAAGAGGTAAAACTGTAATTATTTGCAGATGACATGATACTATTTATAGAGAACCCTAAAAATTCCACCAAAACTATTAGAAGTGATAAATAAATTTAATAAAGTAGCAGGATATAATATTAATATTCAGAAATCGGTGGCATTTTTATATACCAATAATGAACAACCAGAAAGAGAAATTAAGAAAATGATCCCATTTATAATTGCATCCCAAATAAAATTAAATATCATGAAACAAATTAAACAAGGTTATGAAAGACCTGTACTCAGAAAATTATAAGATGTTGAAGAAAGAAATTGAAAAAGATATGAATAAATAGAAGCATATACCATGCTCATGGACAGGAAGAATTAACATGGTTAAAATGTTCATAGTATCCAAAGCAATCTAGAGATTCAATGCAATCCCTATCTAAACATCAATGACATTTTTCACAGAACTAGAACAAATAATCCTAAAATTTATATAAGCCCACAAAAGACCCTGAATAGCCAAAGTATCTTGAGAAAGAACAAATTTGGAGGTATCACACTATGGAGATATCAAACTATACTGCAAGGCTATCATAATCAAAACAGCATCGTACTGGCATAAAAACAGACACATAGATCAGTGGAACAGAATAGAGAGCCCAGAAACAAATTCACACCTATATGGTCACTTAATCTATGACAAAGGAGGCAAGAACATGCAATGGGGATAAAGACGGTCTCTTCAACAAATTGTGTTGGGAAAACTGGACAGATACGCGCCAAAAATAAAAAAAAAACAAACTAGATAACTCTCTTACACCATATACAAGAATGAACTAAAAATGGGTTAGATTTAAATGTAAGACCTGAAACCATGAAACATCCTAGAAGAAAATATAGGCAGTGAACTCTGACATTGCTCTTAATAATGTTTCTTCTGATATGTCTCCTTGGGAGACAAAAGAAAAAATAAACAAATGAAACTACATCAAACTAAAAAGGTTTTGCATAGCAAAGGAAATCATCAACAAAATGAAAAGATAATTTACTGAATGGGAGAAAATATTTACCAGTGAGATATCCAATAAGGGATTAATAACCAAAATATATAAAGAACTCATACAACTTAACACTAAATAGACAAACGTCTAATTAAAAAATAAGGAGAGAACCTGAATAGATATTTCTCGCAAGAGAACATACAGATGCGCAATGTCATTAATCATCAGAGAAATGCAAATTAAAGCCAATGAGATACCGCCTCATACCTTTTATGAATGAGTGTCATTAATTAATCAACAAACAACAAGTGTTGGCAAGGATGTGGAGAAAAGAGAACCCTCATGCACTGTTGGTGGGACTGCAAATTGATGCAGCCACTATGGAAAACAGCATGGGAGTTCCTCAAAAAATTAAAACTAGAACTACTATATGATCTAGCAATCTCTCTTCTCAGTATTTATCTGAAGAACCTCAAAATACTAATTTGAAAAGAAATATGTATCTTTATGCTCATTGCAGCATGATTTACAATAACCAAGATACAGAAGTAATCAAAGTGTCCCTTGATAAACTGAGAGCTTTCTGTGGCCCGCAGGAGTCTGCTGTGCTAGCTTGCTGGAGTACAAGGAGTTAATTTCCCCAAGCACACCCTTTAGTAAGGAGTAGGGGGACAAATACTCTTGTTTCTTTGTGCTTTGTAGAGCCAATTTGAAGGGCTGTTCTACACAATTCCTCCATGACTCTCCAGCAAAATTAAGTCTACTTACCCAGAAGAGCAACCTGCTCGTTAACTCACCTTTTATTACCTTTCCTCTCTTCTCTGTCTCACTCTCCTGCTCCTTTCCTGTGCTACCTGGGACTTCCTCCCCCAAGAAAACTACTTTCCCTTATACCCTGTCTTTAGGGTCTGCTTTTAGGAAGTACAACCAAAGAATGTATTTATGGTTTTCCATGTAAAAATGAATAAACAAATAAGGCAAAACGATACTGTCTACTTGTTATCATTTCCAGATAATCAGGCCCAATAACAACAAAAAAAGTGAGTATATATATATATCACTTTTCTCTTAGAGCAGAGGTGTGTCCAGCTATAGAAGCAGGGATGGAGCTGATCAGACCTCTTAGAAACTTTTTAAATAACTGAGAGTTTCTAGAGCCTAAATCAAGCCTTTGTCATCTTATTTGATGATTCAGTCTCCTTCTCATTCTGGAAAATTTAATATGTCCTTAGTAACCACAGTGAGTATGCTAAGTTCTTCTTATTTTTCTGGTCTTTAGTCAATTTGATTACATCTTATCTTTCTTTTGTAGATTGGACTGGTTGTGAGTAGATTTTTTTGATGATAAATTTAAAAGAAAACTCCTCTACCAGGAAAGGGGGAATAACCTGTCTGCTCATTTTACTTAAAACTGAAGTGGGTTACTGATGATGTATAGACTTGACTTCAGTGAACAACACAAACAGAATTCCACACATACCTTCGGAACATTCTCTGTGGAAGTTGTGTACCAAATGTATTACTAAGTCTACAAATAAGGCCACAAACCATATGAACCCACTGAGGCTTATGATTCCCATTAAGCCTTAAAAATGTATGTAAACAGAAAAAGATAAAGAATTATATTTCAAGTGCTCACTTACCACAACAGAACCTTATGAAATCTTAACAACTTGCCATAGACCCCTTTTTCCTTTTAAAGAAACAAAACTTCACAAATACACTTGAAATTCCTTAGTACCTCTATTTCTATTCCCATCCTTCCCAGATGAATTTTGTTTTTATCATTCCCAAGGCTGTTTTAACTTTTTTTATTACACATGCAATACCATAATGTACTGTATTGTTTTACATATTTTAAAACTTTCTATAAGTGAATCATTCTGTTTGCATTATTTTACAACTTGATTTTTTTACTCAATATCATATTTAAGTGGTTCATTCATTTTTATAAGTATAATATAGCTCACTCATTTTTGACTGCTCTAAAACATTCCATTGTATAAATAAAACCACAATTTGTTTTTTTTATTTTCAGCTGATAAACATTTAAGTTATTTTTAATGTTTTCATATAACAAACAATGCTTCTACAAATATTCCTGGATGTGGTTCATTGTGTATATGGCCAAACATTTCTTATAAAGTATATGCCTAGAAGTGGAAAAGCTGAGTTATATACAATGTGTGGCTTCAACTTTATTACAAACAGCCAAACTGCCTTGTACAGACCAGTTTATAATACCATCAGCATGTTTGAAAATTTCCCCTCCGCATTCTCACCCACATTTAATATTAACGGGTTAATATTTTTGCCTATTTGAGGTTTTTGAATAGTATTTCATTCTGCTTTTAATTTGTATTTTCCTAATTACTAGTAATAAAGGAGTTATTTATATATTTTGGATGCTAATTCTTTGTGGGCTTACAAGTATTAAAAATATTTTCTTCCAGTGGGTGAGTTTCTTCACATCTTGTTTTTGGTGTCCTTGGATAAAGGGAAGTTCTGATTTTAATGTAATCAATATTATTCATATTTTTTCTTTACTGTTAATGCTTTGTGTGTATAGTTTAGGAAATCTTTCCTTACCTTGAGGATCATTCACACATTCTCCATTTATTATGAAAATTTTAGTTTTATCTATATAATTAGGTCTAAAATCTATCTGGAATCAGAATGGAGAAGAGATCCAATTTAATTTTTTTCCTTATGAATGCCAAAATATCCCAGCACCATTTGAAAAGATAACCATCTTTTCAAAAAATGCCCTGTATGTCCTTACCTTATCATAAATCAAATATTCATATATGCATGAGGATATCTCTTGATTCCCTACTGTTTTGTTCGTCTATTCACCATCTGTGTACCAAGTCTATTATATTTTAATTGTTATAACTTTATAATGCTGATATATGCCAGCACAAATATTTCCTTCTAAATCTTACTTGATTCTTATTCATAACTGCCTTGGCTTTTTGTAGTTATTTCCTCTCTATATGAATGTTAGGATTGGCTCAGCCAGTTCCATGAAAAGTTCTGCCTATTAAAAGGGTAATTATATACTTTTTGAATTTATAGATTAATTTTGGGAAAATTAATAGTTTTATAGCATTGAGTTTTTCTATCTATGAATACATTAATATTTATTTTGGTTTGCTTTTAAGTGTTTTAAAAACATTTTATAATTACTTTTATATAAGTGCTACATTTCTCAAATTTGCCCAAGGGAGGAAAAAATAGATTCCACTTCTCCATGGGAAGTGGCAAGGTTATGAAAGAGTATGTGGGACCAGAATTACTGCTATAGACATTTTTGGAAAATACACTTTACCACAGTCTGCCATCTGGCTATAATAATTCATACACCTCTCATATGCAAAAAAAAAAAAAAAAAAAAAAAAAAAAAAAAAAAAAAAAAAAGCCTACTCTCTTCCCCAGGTCTGCAAAGTCTAATCCAGTTATGGCCTGAAATTCAGGCTTACAGTCCAGGACATTGCCAGCAAGATCATGCTCACATCCAACTGAAGCTCCTTCAGTTTGATTCTCAAGTAGAGCTTCTAGAGACAATTCCAAGTGACCTTAAGATTTGTGGACTCAGTACCTGTTAGAAGAGCTATAATCAACAGGACAAGTAATAACAAATGTTGGAGAGGATGTGGAGAAAAAGGAACCCTCATACACTGCTGGTAGGACTGCAAATTGGTACAGCCACTATGGAAAATAGTATGGAAGTTCCTCAGAAAACTAAGAATTGATCTACCATATGATCCAGCCAATCCTTCTACTGAGTATTTACCGCAAAGACTTGAAAACCCATATTCTAAAAGATATTTGCACACTGATGTTCATAGCAGCATTATTCACAGTGGCCAGGACATGGAAGCAACAAAAGTGACCCACAATAGAAGATTGGCTGTAGAAGCTGTGCTACATACATACAATGGAATATCACTCAGCCATAAGAAGAGATGAAATACTGCCATTTGTGACAACATGAATGGTGAAGTGGGTAAAGGGGATCAAATATATGACAACTGAAGGAAACTGGGCTTTGAGTGGTAACACACAATAGAATATACAGATGTCAAGTCATAATGTACACCTGAAAATTATATAATTGTATTAACCGATGTTATTTTCAGGACTTAGTTCTATGCCTGGCACATCATAGGTACACAACAAATACTAAATAAATAGTAGTTACATCCAGTAATACTTCCTGAGTGCTTATTAGGCTATAGGCCTTTTGCTAATTACCTCTCATGATTTGCCTCTTTTAAACTTCAAAATAATGCTTGAGATGGGTTCTATTATTACCTCTATTGAATAAAGATGTGCTTAAAAATAATAAAAGGAAAGACTTGTGGACTCAGGAAACAATTTGGCTGATATAAATATATATGTGCTATATATATATATATATATATATATATATATATATATATATATGTATGTATACACACACATGCACACATACATGCACACACAATGTATAATGATGAGACATTATATATAGAGTAATTGCTACAGACCCTTCTCTTCAAAATGAAGAAAATAGGAAACACACAGGAATCCATAACCATTCTGAAATCCAGTATGGTACATGTTGTCACTTACTTGATTAGAATGCAGTGCTACTGCCTAGCAATGGTTTACCATAGCTCTTGGTTATGTCATCTAAATCTTCTTTCCTTTTCCATAAAAATTGGCTCATTGTATACCTGAATGGTCTTCTCAGTCTGCTTTCTGTTGATTAAGTCTTCCTTTCCATCCAAGCTAATATAATTATTTTTAAAATCTTGTGGGTTTCTCATGAATCAATACATTATGAATACATTCCACTAGACAAAGCTATACACACAAATCTTGCCAAAGCCCTTCTTTACATTGCATTTACTTCAGAAGTGCTATAAAACTTCTGAAGGATAGCACTTATTATTAAATTCATAAAAGTTGTATTGGTTAACAGAAAGAATCTGTGAAGTATGCCTTGCAGATCTTTAGAGGAACTTTTTTTTTCCTGAGCAAAATAGTTCTGAGCAAAATAGTTCTCGAGGCATTGCCTTAGATATTTCCAAAGTTTTAAAAAAGGACCTTATGATCTCATCCTGAGTTTAATCTTTGCTCTGAGTTCTCTTTTAATTTGAGAATATTAGAGAGGTTGGTAATTAGAAATAATTTTATTTCAATGTATAAAGTCCTAGCTGCTTTATATTTCCTAATAGCTTTTTTTAAAAAAGTCATCTCCCTCCTTTCTCACTTTATCATAGACATTGGGAATAAGCTAGAAGGCTTAATAGTTTTAATATTCCACCTAAAATCTCCTTAGCTGGATCATCCAACTAATTAGTTACATCTTTGATTTTCCACATTGTTGCAAGAACAGTGTTGCTAAAATTTCTCTTACTACATAATGATTTCCTTTCCCCAAGCTGCCCATACATTTTCTTTATCTTCCTTTAAGCCTTCACTGATAGCTTTATCAAGGGTTAATAAAATATCTTTATCAAGGGAAGGTATATTAGGCTTCCCTTAACAGTCTCCTCAAGATTTTTTAGGTTTTCACTAACGCTCTCCTGAAAGTTTTTTAGTTTTTGCCCACTACCTTGTCCCAAAGCCATACTCACATGTTTTAGATTGTTTTGTTGCCACCACATCTCACTTCTGGCACACACACAAAAAAGTGTTCTAAGTTTTCAAATTTTCTGGCTGTATAACAAATTACTCAGAAAAATAGTGGCTTAAGCAACTATTTATTTTGCTCATGAATCTGCAATGTGGGTAGGTCTTGGCAGGAATTGCTTCTGTCTACTGTATTTGGCATCAGATAGGGCAGCTTGAAGGCTGGAATTACCTGATGACTTACTCACTTCTATGTCTGGTGATAGATGCTGGCTATAGTCTGAGATCTCAGCTGGGTTGTTGAATGAAACATCTATATGTGATTTTCGACTTTTTCTATCTAGCTTATTTCGTTAGCATGATTAACTCAAAGCCCATCCATGTTGTTGCAAGTGGCAATATTTCATCTTTTCTTATGACTGAGTAATATTCCATTGTAAATATGTACTACAGCTTCTTTAGCCAATCATCTATCATAGGGCACTTTTGTTGCTTCCATGTCCTGACCACTGTGAATAATGCTGCTATGAACATTGGTGTGCAAATACCTTTATAAATATGAGTTTCCAAGTCTTTGGGGCGTCTGTTCATTTTGCCTTTGCTTCTTTACAAAAATGGTGGCTGAGTCCAAAAGCAAATGTCCCAGGAAAGAGTAAGCATCAGAAAGAAGCCATATCACCTTTTATGACCTAGTTTTGAAATCTACTGCATCATTTCTACTACATTCTACTTGTTGAGGCAGTCACAAGTCTCACCCAAAGAGAGGGAAAACGGACTCCACCTATTGATGGGCAATGGTGAATTTCTGGAAGATCACATGGGATTGGAAATATTGGTGTGGCCATTTTTGGAAAAATGTTTTGCTACAGTTACAACTTTACATAGAATTGTAGGCAGTCTTCTCTAAAGGTGATGTTTGAACATATATCCATAAACATGAGGTAGTGAATCATGTTTATATTTGGAAGAGAGAAGTGAAAATAAGTACAAATGTTCTGAGACAGATTATGATTGTTTGCTTGAACCAGTTTGGCTAAAGTCAGGAGAGCAAAGGGAAGAGTAATCATGGTAAGTTCAGAGAAGTAGCCAAGAGCTTATCTAGGGTCTTGTAGGCCATCGTAAAGATTCTAGCTTTTACCCCAAGCCATAAAGTGGTTAACAGACAGGAGACATTATTGGACCTAAGTATTAAAAGGATCAGTTATTGAGGCACAATGCCAAGGAGTTTAATGTGTATTTGCTATCACGATGAGGATTAGTCACATAAAAACAGACTGGAATGGAGTTCATTGCTATAAACTCAGAATACTCAATTTTTGAACTAAGAGGAGAGATAAACCTTAGGCTTTTGTAAATGACTTTCTGAAATCTGTATTTGGTTTAAAGTTGGATTTGTACTTTTTTAGGCCTTACTAATAATATTTAGAACCATCTCCAATCAAACATTTTCTGACTTTGAAAACTTTTATATGTGAGGGTGATGAGTGTGCTGTGTCGCTCCTTTTTGCTCTCCAAACCCACTACCCTTTTCTACTCTGCTGTCTGCCCCAGGAGCTGATCTTTATGGACTAGTTCAATAGTTTTCTAGACCTCTGGCTTCTAAGGGGTGTAGCCAATGAGAAGTTCTAACAGATAAAAGGGAGAGAGGAGAATGAGTTCAGGTTACCAATTCCTCAGGTCCCGTCTTTGAGAGTTTCTCATCTATGTCAAGATAGAAAATCACAGCTTCTCTCAAGCCAGGTGTTCTGTGTGACTCTCTCTTTTTACAGTTCCAGAAATCTCCTCTTCCCCTTTAGGATATGGTAGTGAGGACTTCACTCTTGCTGATTCTCTGTTTATGCGCTATTCCCCGTGGTTCTCAATAGCCACACCTTTGTAAGGTCAACTCTTTGCAAATAAAACCTCAAATAATCTTATTTTGCATGTGCCCTCCATTTTCTTTGTGTGTGTGTGTGGGGGGGGAATACCCCAAGCCAGTATAGCAATATTTAATTTTTTAAAAGTCAAACTGGGGTACTTGCATATTTAATTTTAAAAAGTTATATATATTTTTAAATTTGATCTACTTCTTTCTTCTATTTGTCCTCTCTTTCTTCCTCCCAATCTTTGGTCCTATGGGAGTGTAGAAATGTTCATAGAGACATATAGAATTTCAGAAAACATTTTATTGAGCAATACAATCTTTTGATCTTGAATATAAAACAAACAAAGATGTCTACCTATAAGTGAATATTTGGACATTAAAGTCCATGTGAAACTGGCACCTGCTTATTTTTTACATTAATGAGCGAGTGGTGAAATCTTACCTATTATCATTTCTACTCCACACTCTCCCCACCAAGCCATTAAACTATACTGTAATCTATGGGCATTTTGCAAGGAAATTGAGCAAAAGACAAAAAGAAGTGAGCCATGCTATGTCTGAGGAAAAAGCTTTAAAAACATGTACAAAAGCTCTGGGGTGGAGACAAGTTTGCAGATCATAGTTTTGCAAACCTTAAACATCTTAATCTCTCCTGCAATCAAATTTAACATTAGTAGATTTTCTCACCTTTCTTTCACTCAGTTTCAAGGTGAGGAACACGGATTCCCAACTGCTTGATGGAAAAGCATCATAGAATGCTGTAAGAAACAATTATAAGATGAAATATATATTGAAACTGCCATTTTTGGAAAATATAACCTGCCAAGATGGGGGTTCCTTGATTAGATGGCCTGGATTAGAATTCATGCTCTGCCACTTGTTAAGTACACAACAGTAGGAGCTTGCAGGATAGAAGATGAAGCTGAGAATCCATGGGGAGGAGGACAGAAAATGGAGGGAAAAACAGAAAGAAGGATGACTTCCTACATTTCTGAATCTGATTTTGTATGCCCCTGAAGGTGACACAGTAGACTCTTCATACTATCCTACTAATGAGATTAAGTTTTTATGGACCCAATGGCTGTAATTCCATACTTTCTAGACACATAGGGAAGTTGCCTATTTGTCCATTTCTCTGTTCAGAGGAAAACTCCAAAATATTAACAGTGGTTTTCCTAAGTGATGAGGTTAAAAGTGATTCTTGTTTATTTATTAAAAATGTTTTCCAAATCTTCTATCATTTCATAACTCAAATAAATGTTAGGGAAAAAAATGACCTCCTGATACATGCCACTTGTGTTTCCACATCAAAATGCTCACAAGTCTCAATTACTAATACACTCTCACCAGTATTTCAATGGGAAGAAATGGGCTGAACCAAGCCCTGGAGCTTTCTTTCCTCAAGAGAGTGAAGAGTTTGTTGAGTTTCTCTTGAATCTAAATCTACAGAATCACTAAGATGCAGTGGCTTATAGAATAATGAAGAGGCCAGCTTCATGGCCCAGATTATAGTAAGCTTGGTGACTGACCCCCTCAAAGACCCAAAGTTCTTCCACACTTATCTGTGAACCAATAAGTTTCCCAGTGACTCATCTCCTGTGACTTGAATGTAGTTTCTGCAATTTCAATAGGAACCATTGTAGCCCATGAAAAATACAGGGCTGGAGAGGGGTGTGTGAAAGATCACAGAACGCAGCCAAGCCACACAGCCAAGCCACACAGCCAAGCCATACCCCCAGCCCTCCTCTCTATTGCTAACAGCTCACACAGAGGTCCCTAGGGAGGGGGAAGTACAATAAGAAAACACCTGTGAATTTCTTGCAGAACTCCTCTCATGGCTACATTCCACTCTTTCCTCTTTTATAAAAGATTACATTCGCTCCATCTCTGACCCTAGAGCATGCACAAATGGAGGACTGCTGTGGCTTCTCTGTTCTTGGCTGTGTTCCCTGAACCAATTAATCACCAGACAGGCTGAGCTCTTTGCTGCTGCTCATCCTCTGGCTGTTCCAGTGATTGCTCTTCCCCAGATGTAAGAATTTCCCAGTGTCTTTTCTTCCCCACAGCTTCAACTTATGTGCTGACCACTGCACAGAGAGGGGCCATATTTCCCTTCCACAGACCTGAGGATGGTCAAAGAACCTTGAGAATCTAATTTGAATCCAAGCTCTGTCATCCACTAGGTTTGCCAACCTGGACATGTCTTTTGACTTCTCTAAGTTTCCTCTTCCTTAGAAAGAGGATAATAGTAGCTACTTTGTTATCTATAAAAAATCAAAGTATTAATCTAATCGGACATTCGTAATCTTTTTATCTTTTTTTGCCATCCCTTTGACAGTCCAGAAAGATACAGATTCTTTCTTGGGCTTGTGTTTTTAAATGCATAAAATATATAAAATTGTAAATAAAACCAACCAGTATTGAAGTATATTAAAATGAATTAATATAGAAATAAATGTGTTTCTCTTAGTGCGTTAAACAAGGTTTAGCAGTGGCTCTAAAGACTACAAAGATTTCAAGTCATTGATGAGCCTAAATGATATGTTCAGATATTTTTAATACTACTGAAGCGATAAGGAAATATCTGTGATTCATTTGGTGATAAAGTCAAAATTTCCTTTGGGACCGTGGTTTGTTGCTTGCATTAATAATTAAAGAGAATGCCAAATTTTAGTTAATGAAAAAAAATTTTCCACTAAAGTTTATAGTTACTGGGAAACTTATCTGCATATTCATGGGAATCCATGGAGTTCAAATCAAGAAGCTCTGATAAAAATAAATAAGATAATATATGTGAAAATGCTTTGTAAACTGTGTAGTTTGATGCATTTGAAAGACAGAGAAATATGCTTCCCCCATCCCTTCCATCAAAACAAAAATAAAGCTAATCTCACCAGGTGTAATTTTTTTTTTTTTTTTACTCTTTAATTCCTTCTACCTTGGTTTCCATGAAGAATTTTTTAAAGATTGTTTGGTTGGGAGTCGGTTGGTGGGGGAACAATCCTTAGAACACAGGTCACTAATACTCACTTGAAGCCTGAGAAATCATGTCTCAGAGTTAGTCCATGATATTCCTTATTCTCAGGTTAAGTAAGTATGTCTTTAGCTGTGGTGCCTAACATAGCCACCTCAGAATGACCTAACTAGAGGAGAGGTGGGGCGATGTACATGTTAAAGCTTTCAGACTCTGTCCCAGTCCTACTGAATCAGCAGGAGTCAGCTGATTTACTCCCTCCCTCCTTCCCTCCCTCCCTCCCTCCCTTCTTCCCTTCCTCTTCCTTCCTTCCTTCCTTCCTTCCTTCCTTCCTTCCTTCCTTCCTTCCTTCCTTCCTTCCTTCTTTCCTTCCTTCCTTCCTCTCTCTCTCTCTTTTCTTTTCTTTTCTTCTCTTTCTTCCTTCCTTTTCAAATTCATTCAGGATATTACTAATGCACACTCAAGTCTGAGAACTTCTGATTAAGGAAAATTGCATCTTTTAAAATTATTTTTATTATTGTCCAGAAAAGCAGAGCTCTCATCTGGGCAGCACGGTGAATGGGCAAATAATCTCCTGGAAATTTCTCAGCTTAATTATTACCTGAGCCCACATCAAATAAACCAGAATCCATGCTCCAATGGGGCCTATGTAATTTCCTCCTCAAACATCTACCTTAGTTATGATGGTTGGAAAATAAACATCTCCACTCAAGGTGGAATCCCAGTTCTATCGTCAGCCTGGTATCGCAGGAACCCTTCCAAGGGTCAAAGGGGAAAAAAACACTCACACGTAGGTAAGGACACCACCAATAACCTGTGTCCAGCATCCTACTACAAAGATATATTTTAAAGTATCAAAAGAGTAACACCTCAAACCTGAGATATACCAGATGTTGCGTATTGGTTGGGGGAAAGCAAAGGGGGCCCATGGTAGAAGGGAGGTACACCTTACCACGAGAAGCCTCAATTAATTTTGGTGGCCCTTCCTCAGACACAAAGTACCTAATTCAGGTACTGTTCCATATCAAGTAATTTAAGCTTCCAGATGTCCCTCTGGTCTCAGAGGCAGAGCAGACAAACCAAAAGGAGAACATTGATGGGAGAGGATTTTCTAAGGAGTTGTTGCCTGACTCATTCTCTGGAAGAATTTTGTTCCCTACTCAAGAGCTTTATGGGTGGGGGGGGGGGGGAGAGATTTTCTCCTCTCAGAGAAAAAGGGAGACAGAGAGAATGGGCAGAAGGAGGAACTGATAATTTGCGAAGATAATTTCCCCATGCAGGAGGTGCTGGGGAAATGGAATGTGTATGGTTGGTAGAAACCATAGCAGAAAAGGTTAGTAGACAAATGCTATAGAGTATTCTCAAACGCCCCTTTTTTGAAGATTTCAGCAAGCTTCCGGGAACGTTTGGCATCTCTATGCGCACAAAAAGCAGTACTTTGAGAGGTTGGTTAGGAAACAACTTCGAAGCTGTTGCTGGTGCAGATATTTGCAGGCTTCTCCACCTGGCAAGCATTTTGAGCCCAACAAGAAGTGGTAAGAGTGGGGCCTCTGTGAGCTGAGCACTCTTTTTGGTATGTGATGCTGTACACAACTGGGGTTCCACTCCCCTCCGCCCACCCCAGCAGCCCTGTTCCTTTCCCTTCGAAACTATCCTGTTCTGAAAAAAGAATCTAGATGACTTTTTGAAGGAAAGGAGCTCAATTTTTTCCATTTCCCTTTAATCCACATGGTAAACACTTAGTTCTCTCAAGTGGCCTCCTGCCTGCTTTTTGCACATTTTGGGGAAAAAGAGAGCCTAAACATGGGCAAAAGACCTTGGCGTGTGGGTCAAATCCTGCTGCTCTCTGTTATTATAGTTTTACTGGAGTACAGCCGCCGCCGCCATTTACTTCTGTATTGTCTACGGCTGCTTTCTAGCTACAAAGGAAGAGTTGAGTAGTGGTGACAGAGACTTTATGACCTGCAAAGGCAAATATGTTTTCTGTCTGACCTTTTACAGAAAAAGGTTTCCAATCCTTGACTTAAATAATGGAGACATGGGTCGGGGCAGCAGAAAAATAGAGGATTCAAAGAGTTAAAGGAGAACAAGTAGGTTTCTGATCTTGAGAGCAGAAAAGCAAAAGAAATAGCTTGTTGTTTGCAATACAATAAGTAACACGTACTGGAAAATTTCTGGGTGCCTAACCATTGTATTAGACCTTTACACACAATCCTTTTCTTAACATTATGAACAACTATCCCATTGTACAGTGGAGAAAACTGAAGCCCAGAGATATTGAGTCACTTGCCCTGGTCATCCAGCTAGTAAGTGGTAGGGTGGGAATTTGAATCCAGGGAGGGAGTGATTCCAGAGCCCACAGTCTTGACCGTGAGGCCATACTGTCCACTGGGTCCATGTCATAAGACAGTATGTGAATTGCTGCTTCCTCAACTGCCCAGATCAGTGGTGCCTAAAGTCTTAGCACCAGCTGGCAGTAGTGGCAGTATTATAGGAAATTTGAATTCCTTAGGTCTTCAATGGCTCCTGAGGCTGAACTGAAATTCCTCTGGTGGGCAGTGGGTTGTGGAGACTTCTCTGACCAGTCAGTCGTAATTGCTTCTCTCAGCTTCATTACTAGATCTTATGAAGAAGAAAAGCAAATATCAGTCATATTGCTTTTTGCTATCTTGAAAATTTGTTAAGGAGTGAGATTGAAACATTGAAAATTTAAACCCAAATCATCATAATAAATTACATTTAAAAAAAATATTTCTGCATGGTCTTTCATCTAAAAATTTTAGCCTACTTCATAAGCAGTTACTATTTGCTATTGTATTACTCCCTTGGGGACCATAATGGAGTGTGGTTGCTTCAAAATTTGAAGAGTCCCTTTAAGTTGTACACATTTTTCCTGTTTCATTCTGACTAAAGTAAGCACTTCACCAGTATTCGGGGGGAAAAAAAATTGTTGTGCACTGAGTTCTCTATTTGTGTAGATTGGCATTTACCTAAATTAGTATTTTGGGCATAACCTTGGTTCAGATGACTGTTGTTTATGTACTGGGTATAAGTAAAAGAAAGAAAAAATAACCCTCAAAGGCAAAGTAAAAGCAGAACAGCACTTAATTCACAATCTCCTTATAAGGATCAATGAGCTCAGATACACAAGACATTTAGCTGTGTTGACTACAGAAATGCTGGTTCCGTGTCCAGCTTTTCTCTAACAAGGAAGTTGGACATCTTCACATCTCATTAGCCAATAATTGCATGTAAGAATAACCATGAAGGAACCCCAACTTGGTGCCATCTCTGTAAGAGGAGCTGCATCAGTGGCCTGCACAAGGTGAAAAAGGAAGAGTGAAACTTCTGATTTATATTTATTTTTAATCTCATTCTGTTAAATTGTTTTTGGTATATGCTTTATAATGTACATATTACATCAATTAGTAATGCATAAATATGATTAATAAGCAGATGTTCAACAACCTTTTAATAAAGAGGCATATGGACAAACTCATCATTTTACATTGGTTATCTCAGGATTAGAGTAGCACAAGACCTTCGGGGTCTCAAACTGGGATGCCTCGGGGGCCAGTGAGTAAGGGGAGAGCACATGGCCCATCTACATTGGGCAGCTGCTGTAGGAGCTCCCATCACTCATTCTGGCTAAGTGTCACTAAGTAGGAACAAGTACCCAGCTTGGCCTGATCCTTATATTTTTCAAGAGAAGCTGAAAAGTTAATTTTTATGTGAAATCTTGAGATTTATGAAATCTCACTATATTTAAATATAGGAAACTTTTAAAAGCAACACAGTACTGGCCAAAAACTACATCTGTTGGCCAGATTTGGCCCATGGACTGCCAGTTTGCAAACTTTACCCTGAATATTGTATCCAAAAATTTCCATGGTTAAATAAATCTCCAAAATGCAATGGGAAGGAGTTCTTCGTATATATTCTTAATGCCAGTCAATATATTAAGTGATCTGAGAAGTAGTGTAAGCATAGACCTTATTTAACTTTGTTTTAAACTATCGCTCCTCGAAATCATCTTCCTGCAAACTTCTTTGCTCGCACATTATAATAACCTGCAGAAGTGTGGTTGCTAAGAATATACACTGGGAAATGCTGCACTGTCATATTTACTTCTGCCAATAACGGTGCTAAGGAGATATTGTCATTATTATTCCCATTATAAACGTGAAAACAATTGAGGATATGAAAGGTTACGGAAATTGTTCAGAGTCATAAAGCTAGTGAGGGATAGACTCTCTGATTTTAAAGTTGTTTCCATTTCATAACAAAAGTGTCCCCCTCCCCTCCCTTCTACAACTGGTAACAATAACGGATTTCAGGAGTCAGGATCTGTTCTTTGGCAGGATTGTTTAAGAAGAAACGCCATAGCCTTCAGAAATATATCAAATGACACCGGTTCTATTACATACACAGCCGCAGCAGTGTCATTTTGTAGCCACATGTTCTGATTAACATCATCTCCTCTGGGGAGGTTTTGTGGATCTTCTCCCCAACTCCCCGCCCTTCTCTGGGTGTTTTGCAATGGCTCCTCTGGCCCTTCCCATCTCCTCCTTCCCTGAACTTCACCACCTTTCTCCCATCCAACTTGCCAGCCTTGGTTCAACTGGCCTTGGCCATCTCCCTCTGCAGAAATCCAAGTGGGAGCCAGAGGGAGGGGTAGGTCAAAGACTAGGTTGAACAGGGAGGAGATCTGGGAGGTCCTGCTGTGTAGGGTAAGGGCTTGGAAACAGGCAGGGGTGGCCGGGGTGGGGTCAGAGCTGAGAAGGGGTAAGAGAAGCTTGAATTTCTGCCTGGGTCCTCTCACACCATTCTGATACCAGATGCAGAATGAGGGATGCCATTTGGACAGCCTTGAACCAAACCCCATTCCCAGGCATGAGGCATACATCTTTGCTTTGTCCTTAAGATCCCCATAGATGATCCTTCATCTTGAAAGGGGAATTCACTCCTCCCTTGGCAATCATTCCTCGGCTTAACTAACGAGCCCTAAGAGGAGAAAGTTCATACTCAGCTTGCATAGAAACTCTTTCTGCTGTGTTTCTTTCCAGTGTCTCTCCAGAGACATGAGTCTCCACCCTCCACACATTAACCATTGAGAAACTTGAGGGGAACATAGTGCGGTAGCGGAGAGCATCAGACAGAATCGAGTTTGAGTCTCAGAGCAATGTAAACTTGGACAAGTTATATAACATTTCTGTACCTCAGTTTCTACATCTGTAAAATGGGATAGAAACATGGTACCTCCAAGAGAAATGAAAGCATTAATCCATACAAAAACTTGCATGTGAATACCCAGAGCAACATTATTGTCACAAAGTAGAAACAACCCAAACGTCTATCAATGGATGAATAGAGAAATAACAAATGGTATATCTATACAATGAATACAATAATAAGGAATAATACAGGTTCCAAAATGAATTGTTCTTGAAAACTTGCTCAGTGGTAGAAGCCAGTCACAAAAGACCACGTACGGTATGATTCCATTTATATGAAATGTCCAGAATATGCAAATATAGAGAGACGGAAAGTAGATTTGGGGTTGTCTAGGGCTGGTGTGAGGGGGAATGAGGAGTGACTGCTATGGGTATGAAATTTCCTTGTGGGGTGATGAAAATGTCCTAAAATTGATTATGGTTAAAGTTGAAGACTTTGTGAATATACTAAAAACCACCGAAGTATATACTTTAAGTAGGTGACATATATGGTATGTAAATTATATGTCAATGAAACTGTAATTTAAAGAAAAAATCACCATAGTACCTGCATCATAGAGTTATAGTGACAATTAATTAATATAATGCCTGGAAACATTTAGCACAGTGCCTGGCAAGCAATCAATAAATACTATCTTCAATAATAATAATATCAAGAAGAATACTTAGTATATTGTTATTCTATATCATATAGTATTATATAAAACCAATTATGATACAGACTATATGTAATTATATGTTAAATGCAAATTATATGTTAAATATAAAATAATTATTAATTTTATTATTTTCACCCTCTGTCACATCCCCCTCTTAAAACTGAAATAGTCCTCCAATTTTTCACATTATTAAAATTAATTTTTAATATGTTTAATATTATCATATTATATTATATGTAATATACTATCATAACTATAATGTAGCTGAGTCTTATATATTATCATATATGAGAATACATATTTCATGCTATATGAAGGTATCTAATACAGTATTCTGTATATGATATATTGTAATTATAAAACATTATAGTAGTAGTGGTCTTCACCCTGACGTCTCTTACTCTTTAACCTCTCTGATTTTTGAATGGTTTCCCCAGTTCTTTGAACGGTTCCTGGCCCTTGACATATTTGGAAAGAAAATAGCTCTGAATTTGAATAAATTAAATTACAATCATGACTCTAATTCAACTGCCTCACTACCTTGAGCCAAAAAACAGGAAAACAAAACAAAACAAAAACAAAACCCTGCGGAGTCCTCCTACAGCTGGGAGCACGGAGAGCAAAAAGAGAGTGGCAAAGCGCGGGGTACCTGGCCACCGTTACTGCCAGGGGTTTTTCGGTCCCAAACCATGACCTCGGGGAAAGGCCCTCTCTTTCTACCCACTCTCGAGTCCCCTGTGTGCCGGATTGGATCCTGGTGGCTGTGTGTCCCGGATCCCAGGCTGCGCTGCCCTCGCTCTGGGTAGAGGGGCGCAGAGGTGCTGGCGTGCAGGTGTCCCATTTCCATTAAAATGGCAAACCTGAGCGCCTACTCGATCTGAAAACAATGACACAAAGAAGCCGGTGTTTGCCCTGCCGTGGCCAAACAGGGGACAAGACAATGATCTCCCCAGGAGATGTCCGCTGCCTGGCTTCCCCACTGAGAGCTCGGCCACAATTCGGTCATGGGTGAATGCAGGACTTCTGAGAAACCCCAGCTGGGCCGAGTGCTGCAACTTCAAACCCGTTTCCCCAAGCGAGGAGCAAGGAAGAAGTTTTTGCAAGGAAGCAACAACAGCGCCTCCTCCCCAAGCCCAGTAGTTTCAGACAGTCGGTGTGGTTTTCAGAAACAGAATTACAAGGGCATTCTCCTGGAGAAATGTTAGCAGGACCTAAAATTCCACTGCCATCTCGTTTCCCTTAAGCTCTGCTAAGGGAAACTTGACAAGAATTACTTTTCATATTTGCTTGACAAACTCTGTTCCTTGTCATATCAATTAATTCGGTGGGAAAAAAAATCCTTATTGTATAGATATCGTTGGGGTACTTGGGAGGCAGTGCTTTCTTATAAATATATATTATATGTATTGAAAAGTGCTTTGAGGAGAAAAGGAATGTATTTATGAAACTTTTTTCTTTTTTCCAGAGCGATTGCTGGAAGCAAAGTCATTTAGAAGAAAAGGCTTAACAAATTGGAATTTCAGAATTTCAGAACTGGACTATCTAGCTATGCTGAGGGCCAGGAGTCACTCATGCCTCTTTTCTGGGTGGGTGAGGAAAAGGCAGACACAGCCAGGGCATAGAGCACAGGACTGATGCGTGGAGGAGGGGGTGGCACTTAGTTCTTTATTTGCCTTCTTAGCTGGGCATCTTAGAGGAAAGCACCATCTGCCCAGCCATTCATGAGAGCTGTATATGTATTACCCTTCTCCATTTAATTCTAAAAATGGAGGCTCAGAAATATAAACGGACTTCTTCAAGTTCACATAGCCAGTCACAAAGCTTTTCAGGGTGAATGGAGTCCTAACAGCTCCCTCTAACAGTGTACTTTGAACCCAAGGAGGAGCTATGATTGCCAAATACCTCCCAGACTGCAGTATCTGTAGAAACTCCATAGTGTTCTAGTAACCCTTGAGTTCTCAGATAAAAAGAAAAGGATAGGTCCTGGATGGAATCACTTCAACATTCATGTTTCATAGTTTTGAAAAGAGGAGAAATAAAAACATTGGACAAAAAATCAGGAGGGGGGAATTTTAAAAAGATTCAGAAAGAATGATTGTCGATATTGTGATATAGACATATAGTATGGACTCAATCCCTTTGTTTGCTGTTCCTGAAGTATCACCTATTGATGTAACTAAGCCAATTTAATTTAGGTTTTGAGCCCCTGTCCTTCATACTGGTAGGCATCTTAACCTCAGTCATTTTGGGGATTCCTCACTTTTGATTCCTAGGATCTAACTCTGTGCTAAGGGATGGTCTAGGTAGGGGCACCTTCTAGATGCTGGACCACCGAGCTAGTCTTGGGGATACCGCTGTCACTATCCACAGAGGTTGGTTCAAAGCTTGAGGCTGCTTCAGTGTGCAGCTTGGGCAACAGGGTTTATTTGTGGAGCTAAGATGCTCCACTGAGCCATTTTTCTCTGGGACTGTGCCATTTCCTTAGGGCACTACCAGGAATCTGAACCTTGGTTCTCGTTCCTGCTGGCCCCACAAGACTCTTTCCTTCATGCCTCTCCAAGCCCACCCTCAACCCCTACCCTCTTTGTCTCTGCCCTCAAGAAGATAGGCTCTATCTACTTTCTGCCTTGTCACAAAAGTTTGTTGGGAACTCAGAAGCCCAGAACCTGTTATCTGCTTAAATGAGGAAAAGAATAAAGGAAAAGATATATATAGAAAAAGAATTAATTAATATGTCATACTGTTCTCTAGCCCCACAAACATAGGATTTTGCTCCTGAATGAGGCTCTGAAATCATTCATCCTAAGCCACTTTTGAAAACCAAGGCATGATGTTCAGAGAGACAAAGTGATTGAGTTGGTCAGTGAAAAAACAGGATATAAAGGGAAAAATTTCATGTGAATAAGATCACATTTTAAATGTGTCTCAGTAGTTTAACTAATTCCAGGAAAAATTTTACTTTGATGTTAAACATAAAAATCCTAGTGTCAAGTAATAAACATCCTTGATCTTTACCTATTTTATGTGCTTAGATTTGGGTAGGAGGGTTTTCTTAGAGTAAGTTCACCTGTTACCTAAGAATTATCTTCATTAGATATAACATGCTCTTTGAGATCATTTTTCTGCAATAATGTTGCCATAAAGAAGAATTTATGTCCTGTTGATGGTACAAACAGATACTGAGACATATCTCTCTGGGGACTTATTTTCTTGGTTCCACTATCCAGATGCCAGCCTCTCTCAGTAGTAAGATCAATAATTCTATAAATCTAACTCCCATCAACACTTGGCATTTAATAACTGAATATTCTTCAAGTAATCACATTCAATTCACTTACAAATGTGGTGAACTGAATAGAAACATGGCCTTGTTTGATACTGGGAGTAGCAGTCAGCTTACAGATTCTTGGGTGCAACCTTCCTCTGAAGCCAAGTTGGACTCTAAGACAGGGGCCATAATAGGCCTGAGAGATCTTTTGAATATTATTAAATACCTCTAAATGGACACTTGTCCATTTGTCTTGAGAAATGGGAAGTATTTTATGATAGGGCTTCTGAAACCAAGGGAAGAGGGAGAGTGGTAAGAGATGGTACTAAGAACAATCTCATTGTCGCTTCTTCATGATCACAGGTGGGCTGTGAGAACCAGAGCAAATCTCAGACAGAGAAATTACTGTTTAGGTGTGGTGGATACTTCTGGCGGGTCTCATATAACTAGCTTTCTCCTAAGTGAGAATTTGACATAAAAATAAATGGATATAAAAATAACAGATATCCACTTTTATTCAGCATTTTATTGGGTCAAATACTAGTAAAAGCCTTATCTTGTCAGCTCTCACAATCATCCTATGAAGCAAGCCCTGTTTCTATATCCATTTTTCAAATGAGGAAGCTGAGCACAAAAAGAGTCAAGTTATTGGCTTTAGGTCACAAAGCAGAGTCATTACTGGAACTCATTTCTGATTATGCAGGCAGTAGCCTTAACCACCATACTAGATTACTTCCTGTAGGATGTGAGATGGTACACCTCCAGGTTAGAGAATATGTTATGACAAATTCAGTTGATGATAAGGTCAATGCGAATGTGATACTACTATATGGCCTCCTTGGAGTTCAGACTTAACTCTATGTGCCAATTTGCTTGGAGCATTGCAAAAGAGTATTTCTCAATTCCATCTAATAACAGTTGAAGTCTTAAAAACAGCCCCCCAGGAATTATTTTAATGACTTCCAACATCAACAATAAGATGATGTCCAGAAGAATGGAGGGAAAATTAAAATTTGTGTGAAGAATGGAGGAAAGCATACAGATAACATCTACCTGGCATGCATAAGGACATTGTGGCTACCCTGTACAAAAATGAATATAAGACATTATGCAGGAAACCACACTTATAGACCTATCCTGACATTTTTTCAACAATTCTTTACTGAGCACCTCTCATGTGCTCAATACCATGAGAGACAGCAGAGCATAACAATTAGGAGCATGGACTCAAGTCAGGCTGCTTGGGTTAAAAACCCAGCTCTGCAACTTATTATCTGCAGGATCTTGGGCATGTTACATAACCTTTTAGTGCCTTAGTTTTCTCATCTGTAAGGTAGGGATAACTCCCTCTATAACTCTCAAGTCCCTAAATCACAGTGAAGATTAAACAAGCTAATATCAAAAGAGTTAATGCATGTAAAGTGCTTAGAAGTGAGCATTGACTATTCTAAGCATGCTTTCCTATTGTTAGATATTAGAGAATCTGCCCAGCTGCTGAAGCCAAAATCCTAGGAGCATCCTTCATTTTTCTCTTTTTCTTTTCTTCCTGACACTTGTGCATAATCCATAACAAGTCTTTAAATCTTTATTTCCAAAGTATGTTTCCCAAACTCATCGACTTTCTCAGTTTCCACTGCAACCTAGTCTATACCTCCATCTTCTCTTTCCTGGACCAATGCAAAGGGCGTACTTATACCTCTTCCTAATCTGTTCTCCATAGAAATTAGCATGAGCTTAGTAAAGCATAGATAATCCCACTGTTCTTTTCAAAACCCTACCATTGGTTTCCTATTGTAGACAGAAGAAGATCCAGAATTTTACCATGTCCTTGGTGAAGAGTTGTCAGATAAAAAATAGGACTCCCAGTTAAGTGTGAATTTCAGGAAAACGGAATAAATTTTGGGGGTAATTATGCCCACATAGTGCATGGGACATACTTAGAGTACTAAAAATTACTCACTGCTTACCTGAATTAAAATTTAACTGAATGTCTGGTAATTTATTTATTTATTTAGCCAAATCGGTTAGTCCTACTAAAGAAGGCCTCAATGGTAATGTTCTGCTCACAAATCTTATTCTACTCTCCCAGCTCCTCTAGGCCTTGGTTCTGTATTCCTTCTTTCCTCCTGTCTGAAGGATTTATCCTTGTCGTTTCTTTTGCTTGGAGTAGTTTGCTCCTAGGTGTTGTCATGGCTGGCTGTATCTTGTTCGTTAGGTCTTCCCTCAAACTACTCTTCCTCAGAAAGGCTTTACCTGACTATTCACTTTTCTTTTTTTTCAGGAGTGCAGGGGAGAAGTGTTATTATTTTTATTATTATTATTATTACTTTTAATTTCAGTCAGGTTTATTGTGGTATAATTGATTGTCTTAGTCAGCTTGGGCTGCTATAACAAAATACCACAGACTGGGTGACTTATAAACAACAGAAATTTACTTCTCACAGTTTTTCAGGCTGAAAGTCCAAGACAAAACCACCAGCAAATTCGTGTCTGGTGAGGACCTGCTTCCTGTCTTCTTGCTGTATTCTCCCATAGTGGAAGAGACAAGGAAGCTCTCTGGGACCTCTTTTATAAGGACACTAATCCCGTTTACGGGGGCTCTACCCTCAAGACCCAATTACCTCCCAGAAGTTCCACCTCTAAATACCATCACGTAGGGAATTAGGTTTTAACATATGATTGCAGGAGTGTGTGTGTGTGCGGGGGGGGGGGGGGGGGGGGGGGGGGACCGGGGGGAAATAGAAACATTCAGTTTATGGCATTGACAGTAAAATTTATTCTTTTTAGTGTACAATTCTGAGTTTTGACAAGTGCATACACTTATGTAACCATCAACATAATCAAGATATAGAGCAGTTCCTTCACCCCCACAAAATTCCCTCCTGTTCCTGTATAGTCAACCATTACCTCCATTCTCACCTCCTAACAACCCCTAAACCCTTGTCTGTCCCTCTAGTTTTGCCTTTTCTGGGATGTCATCATAATGGAATCATACAGAATATGGCCTTTTGAAGCTGGCTTCATTCATTCAGTATAATGCATTTTAGATTTGTCCATGTTGTTGCCTGTATAGTATTTAGTTCCTTTTCATGTTGAAGAATATTCCATTGTATGGATATACCATAGCTTGTTTATCTGGTTACCAGTTGAAGAAAATTGGGGATTATTTCCAATTTTATAAATAAAACTACTGTGACTAAAGCAAATGAATATAACACATGTTTATTTGCATACAGGCTTTTGTGTGACTCTAAGTTTCTTTTTCTCGAAATACCTAAGAGTGGGATTGCTAGGTCTTAAGATTAAGGTATGTTTAAGTTCATAAGAAACCGTCCAAGTATTTTCCAAAGTAGTTGTGCCATTTCACATTCCCATCGGCATTATATGAGTTCCAAGTTGTTCTCTATCCTCATCAGCAGTATCATCAGTTTTTTAAAAAAGCATTTTTAATACCAGCTTGGTGGAATCTCACTGTGGTTTTAATTTTAATTTCCCTTTTAACTACTGGTTGTCTTTTCACCTTGAACATCTTTTTTGTGTGCGTGCTAATTTGCCATCTGTATATATTCTTTGATGTACTGTCTATTCTGTTCAAATCTTCTCATTTAAAAAATGGGTCACTTGTTTTCTTGATATTAAGTTTTGAGAGTTCGTTCTATATTTTGAATGCAAGCTCTTTATCAGATATGTATTTTGTAAATACTTTCTCCCTGTCTGTGACTTGTCTTTCCATTTTCTTATCTTCCAAACACCAAATCTTAGGTAACTTTTCCCTTGTAACTCTCAACCGCAGGACTTTTTTATTAACTATACACCACTTATCACTTTCTGAAATAATCTTATTTATTATAGGACACTGCTCACTACAGTGCAAATGCCATGGGGACAAGGATCTTATCCGTCTGAGTCATCACTGTATTTTCAGGACTTAGTTCTACGCCTGGCACATCATAGGTACACAACAAATACTAAATAAATAGTAGTTATATCCAGTAATACTTCCTGAGTGCTTATTAAGCTATAGGCCTTTTGCTAATTACCTCTCATGATTTGCCTCTTTTAAACTTCAAAATAATGCTATTATTACCTCTATTGAATAAAGATGTGCTTAAAAATAATAAAGGATGTGCTGGTCATCAAGCTATCTTCGATACAAATCTTCTATACTCTGCTATGTGATGCTGGGGCTGGGATTCTGCAAGCCCCATTTCTGTTTTGCCAGTAGCTTTCTGTTAGATTCACTACTACGGGACACAAGAGGAAACTAGAAAGCTGAAGGAGAGAGAAAGACTTGCTCCTGCTGGTTTTGCTTGCTATTGCTGTCAGCATCTCTCCAGTATTGGTTTTAAACTTGGCAGAATTCATTGATTCTAGTAGCAGGAGGTGGTTCCTGGTTGCAGTTTTTTCCATTACCAGAACCAGGGGCATCAAACTCTCTCAGATGTACCAGTACCAGCAGATGCTCCTCCTTCAAAAGACTTAGTTCCAATGATGTGGGGCTCCTCTTCCAAGCTTCTTACTTCCCCTCCACCCCCTGTCCTTCTCCCCTCTACTCCTCTCTTTCTCTAATTGTTTCTTAATAGATTCTCTTTCTTCTCTCAACACTTGGGGTGGTAGCAAGCTTCCTGCAACTACTACCTCTGTAATATATCCCCTTTTTGCCTTTTTGGTTTTCTTACACATGGTTAATAATATTTTCTGCTAAAATCTTGACTGATGCTGGAAACTGAGCACGATTAACAAGCATCAGATTGACAGCCAAGCAGGAGTATGAATGATGCTTATACAATTAGCTTTAATAAAAGGAAAAAAGTTAGAAATGCCCCGGGAGAGGAACAAACAAAACAAAGCCCAATTTGGCAGTATCTATTAAAATCTATTACAATACATTCGCAGAAGACTGGAACATATTATATGATCTTGGCAACTCCCACTTGGAGCTGAGGAGTAACAATTCTTAGAAAAAGTGATGTTGGATTGAGAATCCAATAAATGTTCTTTTCATCATTGTTTCAGATCCAACCTGAGTACTGCTTCTTTTACAAAACCTGCTGTGACAGACCCTCTCAGATGCTCTCTAGTACCACAGAAATCCTTATTCCTAGCCAGAGTTCCATGGAAGAGAATGAATAAGCCAGAATCATAATCTCGCAGCTTTTTTTGGGTGGAAGATAGGGATGGGTGTACTTATAATCCAGTTCTGGCCAATGAAGTATAAGAAGAAATTTCTGGCGGTGTCTGGAAAAAAGTTTGTTCAGACATGCAAAGAGACTCTTCCTCATTAAAAGCTTTCCTCTTTTCTTTGCCGTGGCTTCCTGATCTTGAATGTGGTTGAGATGCTTGGAGCTCATGTTGAACAATGATGTGATAAGCCCAAAGATGAAGGATTACTGAGTAGGACAGGAAAAATCTATGTCCTTGATGACATTGTTGAGATGCAGAATCAGTTTAGAAATGTGAAGCTTCAGAGTTTTTGATGAGAAATTAAACCTTATGGTTTGAGTCACTGTTCATTTGGTTTTCTGTTTCTTGTATCTTTATGCACTTTACCTGGTACATCTTCCAGCCTTCCAGCTGGAAGTACCTTTTTCTCCACTTGGTTCATTAGTCTTTCTTCTGAATTTCCTTATAATTTTGTTGTAGAGTCTGGTTAACTTTCATATGTTAAAAAGATTTCTTTCTCCTACTAGACATACATGTGGTTATTCTACATGCATATTTCTGCTACTTGATATTTTTTACATAATGTGTTTTGAAAGTCTTTTTAGTTTTACATATGTAAAGCTACTTTAATTGCATAGCACACAATAGTATAGATTTATCAGAATTTATTAAGCATTCCATTATTAATGAACATTTGTGTTGTTTCCAATTTCTGCACATTACATAAAATTACACAATCAATATTCATAGTTCTTTCTACCAATGTGCAAGCATTTCTCTAGTATAGACACCAAAATGTAGACTGACTGGGTAGATAGATAGACACATATGGAAACTTAACAGACTGTACCAAATAACCTTTATCGTTAGATAGTAGCAATTACTAGAAGTTAAAACCATTCAACTTTTCTTTCTTTGACTTCACTCATCTTCTCAGATCTGGAACGATAGCAGTAAGAGGGCTTTCAACTGGTCAGAACAGTATGGTGATCTGGTTTTTACTCATCAACCTCTATGTCCATCTGTGAGTCAGTGTGGTAGATGAGTGGGAAGAACACAGTTTTCACAGGCCACCAAACAGCTCTGGCATTTTCTTGCTGTATGACCATGGGAGTGGTTCCAGACTTGTTTGAGTTTTTGTTTCCTTATTTGTGAAACTAAATGAGATTTCCAGGATACTGAGGTAGTAGAGAATGCTTAATCGATCTCTTTCCCTTACAACCTTTCTCTCCCTTTCTCTATCCTTCCCTGTTATTCTTTAGTCTTCAGAGGTTTATGGGAAGCTTATTGTATTTATACCTCACATAAGGAGTGGTGCAGTGAATTTGAATAAAAGTGAGCACTAATCTCTTGTAGAGAATTTCATCCTCTGTGACTAAGTGCTTCTACAGCATGGTTAGATGTGCCAAATTCATCTCTGAATCAGGCCAACATTCTGAGCAAATCTTATCCAATATAAGTCCTCAATTAATAACTGTTTAACAGATGAATCGATTCTACTTTAATTACAGCAGTTCTAGGATGAAACCCTTTTGATGATCAGGGGTTTCCAAAAAATAAAAGCAAAACCATTTCCTGCTTGCTATTTTGAAGGTATGATAACCAAGGTGTTATCACTTCAGTCTAGGATTATAAACTTCTCAACGAAACAAAAGAAAATTTCTGACAACAGCACTAAGAAAAGAGGGAGTGAAATTCAAATCCTTTGCAATATCAAAAAGGAAGAAGTGAAGTGAAATCATAATGCCATTTGTAGAGGGGTCAGATTCAGGAATCAAACTGATTAACAGGTCTGCTGAAGAAAAGCAGAGAGAGTCCTTCAAGAATGCAGAAGAATAGAATAATCTGAGTGTCTAAGATCAAGTAAAAGGGGTTTAGATAAAAAGATGACTGTCTAGCACTTACAACTCCGTGGAAAATGCAGCTGGCCCAGGGAAGCATTATATTCAGGCAGATAAATTCAAGGATTCTTCATGAAAAACACGATGACATTAAGAGAAAAATTCAACAGCATTTCAACAAGATGAGAAAGGTAAAGGTAGAAAATTTTAGCATAAAATTTTATGGCAAAATTCCTGTTGGCATTTTAATAATCTATATATTAAAATTTGTTACTTCCTTCCAAAATAAACTTTTGCAAAGATTTTTAAAAACATATGGTAGAAAAATTTTTCTTAAAAACAACCTCATAGTGTCAACTGGAATTGAGCTTACAGTTTGAGAAAAAACTAAATTAAGTTAAACATTTATTTTATTGAATATTTATAATAATAATAACTATATTATAACATAATGATACATAATACAAACTTATGATTTATATAATATGTATAATATCTACTATAGTATATAATTATATTGTAGAAATTTATGATACATAATTCGAACATAACAGAAAATAATAAGAAATAAAATAACATAATTTAATATTGTTATACTAATAATAGCTAATCCTCACGAGATTCTTTCTAAATGCCAGGTCCTGTTTTACGCATTAAAATAGGTAGATGCTTATAAATTTCCCTGAGGAAATCAGGATTTAGAAAGGTTGTTAACTTGCCCAATTTAATGCAATTTGTAAATGGAGAAGCTGGAATTTCAACCACGCTGACATGAACCCATACTTTTAACTGTTAGATTTTAAATGTGAGTTTCTGAGCTGGGCATTATAACACATACCAGACATTAACCTAACCCATCCTAAAAGATGTTACAGTCTCGTGAGGAAGAGACACATAGACACAAACAACTCCAATACTAGACAAAATAGATAATGTACCAAGCAGAAACTCTGGTGGCAAGCAACAGAACCTAACTATCTGATTTAAGCAGTAAAAAAAAGTTAAGTTACTGTAAGGATTTTGATAACTTTAAAAAATCACTGTAAAGACTGATAACTAGAATTAGAAAATGGTCAGAGACCGTGAAGTTATCTGAAAGCAAGATACTCATTACAAAATCTTCCCTTAACCAGATATAACAACAATGTTTAATATTAAAAGAAAAAAAAGTTAAAAATATAAGGAAAGTCTTAGTTTGTTAAGCACATAGCTAACCTCACTGAATATGGTTTTAAAGTTTCTTAACCATGTAGCATAATTGTGAATCAAAAGGAATTGTAAGGGTCTGTTTGATTTTCACTTGGTGTTAAGAGGTTATATTTGGGATGTCTTATTATTATCATGGAGCTGTTAGAATTTTCTGGATTTAGGAAAGATGTAAAGGATAGGTGAAGGACCATCATAGTCTTTCAAAAGTGTGAGTCTTCCTGACTTGACTAAATATCTAATAAATGCCTCCCAATGTTGATAATGATGCCATAGAACAAATCTGTGATCTTTTTTAAAAAAAGATCACATCAGCTCATGAAACTTTAGAAGATGACCCAGGCAGAATGGTGACATCAGGTAAATGATTCTCTTCCTGACTTTGAGTCTCTGCTACCTTGGTTGTCATACGTATTTTATGAATTTGCCAACAGCACCTTCCTCCTTTTCAAAGAGTATAAAGATTAAATTCATTTCTCATTTTTTTGAGCACATACAGATGGCTTATCTGTTCTGGTGTTTGATTGTGTTTTCAAGTTCCTACTTGCAACCTCTCAGAACTTATCTAAAAATAATCACCAAGCTGCAAATCCAGATTTTCAGATCAGGAAATATTCTCTGATTTATGAACTATACACGTTGAGTGTAACTGACAAAGCCTCATCACTCATCACAGTCTGTTCCTCCCCAGCTCACTTCTTTCTTCCCCTCTTTCTGTACATGGCTCAGAAATCCATATAAGATGAGATTACAATAACATTACCTCATTAACCATGGCACCCAGGCAGCTGGCACTGGCCTTTGGCCCCTTCTACCAGCCAGTGAGCTCCAATGCCTGGCTGTATTAATTGACAAAATGTTCTTCTGAACACAAACCTGTAACCGGAATTGCTTTTGGTGAAATTCCATTCTGGGCAAACACCTGGATTCACTCCACTGATTGGACTTGTGCAGACATTTGTCTATCTTCTGAGAATTATTTTTCAAATGCTGAAAGACATAGGGTATCTCCAAATCCAAAGTGAAAAATGAGATTCTGTTTGCACGCTACAAATTGAGAAGGCCTTACTATTTCTCATACCTGTGTGTCCCTAATCAGAATAATCGAGTTCTCCTCTTTTCTTCAAATTCTGTTTCAAAGTTTCCAAATAAACAATATTAGCAATTCAACTTAGAACAACTTCCTGCTCCTGATAGAAAGGGGGGGGGGGGGGAAGTCCGCTTGCTTCTCCAGTGGTAGAAAGAAGAAATTAATCTCCCAAGGAAAGAAAATTCTCTGGGTACATTTCCCTGGCTTGAGAAAGAGAACTAGAACACAGGTCTTCTGACTTTGAACTTCTTGCATATGCCGGAGTTCTAAATCCAATTGTCAACAGCCTCCAGATGAGTAATATAAAAAATGAAGCAGACCATATTTGTCTTATAATGGTACCTGTGGCCAGATTAGCTACTGCTCACTAATGTTCTATGTGCTCCCTTATATTTCCTAGGCTCCCTTGCAGTTTGGTTAGGGCCATGTGACTAAGTCTGGCCAATGGGCTGTGCATGGAAGCAGTGTCATTGCTTTTGGATAAAGGTTGTTAACAGCTGGTGAGCCAGCTCTATTTCCTTCTTCCTTGGCTGTGGTGACTTGGGAAGTCACATATTCTATGGCTCCTGATCTACACTATACACAGTATGCAAGGTAGAAAGAAACTTGAGATTTTCAAGTTTTGCTTGGAGTGGTATCTATTGTTAATTACCCAAATGAGCATCTTAAGTTATATATTTGCACACATACTTCACTTATTATAGGCACGTTCCTCATTGCTCCAATGAAACAAGCTTTTTTCCTTTAAAAAACTAATATTTGAAACCATATATCGGATAAGGGGTTAATATCCAAAATATATGAAGAACTCAACTCAATAAAACAACAAAAAAATAAACAATTCGATTAAAAAATAGATGAGAAACTAAATAGACATGTTCCTAAAGATCCAAATGGCCAACAGGTAAATGAAAAGATGCTCAATATCATTAATCATCATGGAAATGTAAATCAAAAGCACAATGGATATCACTTCACGCCTGTTAGAATAGCTGTCCTCAACAAGTGTTGGAGAGGATGAGGAGAAAAGACAATGCTTGTGCACTGTTGTTGGGAATGTAAATTAGTACAGTCACTATGAAATACAATACGGAGGTTCCTCAAAAAATTAAAAATAGGATTAAAGGGGGTCAACCCCCCAAACAAACAAAACAAAACAAAACAAACAAACAAAAAATTCAAAATAGAACTACCCTATGATCTATCAATTCCACTTCTGGCTACATACCCCAAGGAAATGAAAACAGGATCTTGAAGAGATACCAGCACTCCTGTGTTCACTGCATTACTGTTCACAATTGCCAACATATGGAAACAACCTAAGTGTCTATCAACCTTAGTGGATGAATGGATAAAAAAAATGTGGTACATATATATAATAAAATAGTATTCAGCCACGAGAAAGAAGGACAACATGGATTGGCGTGGGGGAACTGCGGAGATATTGTTTAATGTTACAAACTTATAACTAGTAGATAAATAAATCCTGGAGATCTAAAGCACAGCATAGTGATTATAGTCAACAATACTGTATTATAAACTCCAAAGTTGCTAAGAGACTGAATCTTAGACGCTCTCACCGTGAAAAGGAAATGATAATTGTGTGATGTGATAGAGGCGTTAGCTAGTGCTGAGGTGATAATCACACTGCAATAGACATGTGTCAAATCAACACATTGTATTTATCCAATATTATATGTAAATTTTATCTTGATTTTAAAAAAAATTAACAAAACTAATAATGATAGTAGATAATATTAATTTGGTTATCACAATGTCACTTTATTATCCCCAGTTTACAGTTTACAAATGAGGAAATTATGGCATAGAGAAGCTAAGTAATTTGCCCATGTCACAAAACAAGTAGAAAAAGGGTTGGCAGATTTGGTAAATAAAAATACATGGGACATACTTACACTAAAAGTTATTCAATGTTTACCTGAAATACAGATTTTATTGAGTTTCCTGTATTTTATCTGGCAACCCTAAGTAGAAGAGGCTACAAGAATTGAACCCAGACAGTCTGACTCCCAAGTCCATAAGCTTAATCATATGCTACTCTACTTCTCAAGCTATTTTCAGTTTTATTTAAAACATGAGTAAAAGGAATATTTCATTTTCCTCTCAACTCTATTTTTGACAGCAAGCAGATACAAGTGGAGCAAGTACAATGATAAATGGCCAACATGCTGGAGCCACAACATCAGACACATGACGAGGAGTCGTGTGGGCTATGGTAAAGTTTGAGATTGTTGCCATATGGGAGTGCAGGCTTCTTATAAAAGAAAGAAGAAATTCAGATTTTTTAGTGAAATTTCCCCATTTTAAGATGTTGGTAATTCAAAGAAAATAATTATTACCTTGCCTGGGTCCACATAGTTCAAGCCAACAGGAACAGATCTGTAGGCTGGAACCGAATGCAGCAGGTTGTGACCTCTGCATTCATATAAAGAACATGTCAAGCCATTGTCGCATAAGCCACTGTCGCATTCATCTGTAGGTTGCTGGGAACCTACCCTTCCACATAGCCTTCTTCCTATGGAGGGGCTAGTTTGAGGACTACAATCTAAAACTTGAAATTATTAGTTGTTTACTTAACTTAATACAATGGCTAGTTACTGAACGACTGCTGAGATAAGGCATTGTGTGAAGCACTATGCTGCAGACATGAGCAAGTTACAATTCCCTTCTCTTCTGTCTTATAAGTAATAACTAAGAAAATAAGTAGAACCCCAGGCAAATTTGGGATAAGCCCTAGTATGAAGTATATTCAAACACAAGTGGAATCTGTCTGAGTTAATTTGGAAAGATTTCATTAAGAAGGTGACACTTGAGAAAGACAATCGATAGGAAGGATTTCAGTTAATTTTTGGAAATAGAGTTAAAGGGATAGGAAACAGCATAAAAGAAGGTATAGACTTGAGAAAGTTTTCAGTTTGGCTGGAACAGAAAATGCTCTTAGAAGTTGGAGTGAGATCAGGTTGGAAAAGTAGGTTGAGGGCCAGGCGAAGAAAGATTAAAATCAAAATAGCACATTCTTATGATGTATATTGACAGCTTAGGTCGGCCTTGTACTTTATATAATCCAAAGTCCTCCCTGATACTTTCTCAATTTGGCCATATTGGTACCATAGCTGCTCTACACCTGGGAAAACTGAGTTAACTAGTTTTCTTAAAGGTAACAAATCAAAAAGAAAGGTAAGATCAACACACAGATGTTCTGTGCGTTTGTGGTTGGCCTAATAGCAAATACTTTCAGCTTTGTGGGTTACACTGTCTCTGTCGCAATCGGTTAACTCTGCATTTCTGGGTGAAAGCAGCCAAAGACGATATATAAACAAATGGGTGTGGCTGTATTTCAATAAATCTTAACTTTCAAAAACAGGATGTAGTTTGCTGACACCTGGTTTAAATTTTTTCATAACATGGTTTTATAGGTACTTTGGGAATCTGTCTGTTTTGTTCACTGTTGTATTGCCTGGACCTAGAACAGAGCCTGAAATATAACAAAGGTTTAATGTTTGTTTGCTGACTGAAGGAAGTCACGTTCCTTGGAACTTAATTTACACAACAACGACTTGATTTAAAGCGTTGGGCTGGTAAGTCATCTTTTCTACTACCCTGCCCCTCCAGTCATATCCAAATACAAGTCCTATTGACATTCCTTTGTAAATAACTTTCTCCACATCCATTGTCGCTGCCACCATTTCTTGCCTGAACTGTTTGAGCAGACTCTTAGCATTCACACATATTCACTCCTGTCACCATTTAATTCATTCTCAACATGAAAGCCCTATCTGAACAGAGGCACAACCTTATTTGGAATCAAAGCTAACCTATTAGTCTGAAGAGTCCACTCATAATCCAGAGGCCCTTGATGACTCTCTTATCTGTGACATCTCCTATATCTTTTTCACTCCATTCACTGTGCTCTCTTCTCAAATGACACGAGGCTCTTTCCTGCTGTGGGGCCTTTGCACAGTTTCCTCCTCTCCATTCCCTTTTTCTCCATTTATCCAATTCCAAGCTCTTTCTGTGTTCAAAGCTCAGCTTACTAGCTCTCTAAACTAGGTCAATACCCTGCCCGCCCTCTCACAACAACATCACGGTCCTTGTTATATTTGTAATCGAGCGGTGAATTACCTGATTTATGTTTAATGCCTGTCTTCCTGCTGCTTTTGTTCATCAGTGGATATCCTAGTACCTACCACACATGTCTTCCATGTATTAGATACTCAGAAGTAGTTGTTGAATGAATACATAATATCACGGAATCAATTTTGGAAAGAATCTTAGAAGTTTATCTAATTGAATCTTCTGTCTAATGTAACATTCTCAACAATTTAAGTATAATGAAAAGGTGCTGAGCTTGTTCCTCGGTTTCTGAAATCTAAAGCAGCTCTATTTTATTTATTTGTTGCACTCTAACAGGTACCTTTGTGAAACACGCTAATCTCAATCCTCAAAAGTGTGGCAGCTGTGGATGTCTCCCTTATGGTCTGTGATTTCCTCCCTCCATTTCTACTTTTCATAATTTTCCAATTTTTTCTAAAGTTATCAGGTATCACTCTTATGATAAATAAAAGTCCTATAAAGTTATCCTGAATTTATATTTTGCATTTCCTTCCAAACACAGTGATGCTTATTAAAAATTAATTATTTAATATCTAGTTATGAAATATTTCAAGCATAAAAAAAAGAATGAAAAATAAAACTGCATCTGAAGCTCAAGCCTGGTGTTTTAAAAACACCTGAGCTTTGTTTACCCTTAAGTAATAAAGGAGCAAAAGTTATTATATTTAATTCTATTTTACAGGTGGATTAGTAAACAGAGTTGAGATGACACTTCTACAGTGATCCAGTTAGGAAAGGACTGGGATCGTACCCCACACAATTCAAGTGCCCACAGACTGTCTCATCTGTGTTCTTACAGATTCTCTGATACACAAAGAACAGCTCCAATTTTCTGTTTACAATATTGCTGAAAAGTGTTGAAAATTACCTTACTTGAGGACATAATATAGATTGACCTTGAATGGAGAGCAATCTTTTCTTTTGAGATAGCAACAAATTTAATAATTCTTTGGGAGAAGTCACTGGTACCTCCATCTCATGAATGGAAAACTTGAAACAGAAGCAAAGTTCATGGCTTTCTCTGGACATTCTTGTCAAGCCTGCATTTCAATAAAGGTGATTTGCAGTCCAATTAGACTTTTGCTGTTTCCTTGGTGTTTGGTTGTATATAAAAGGAAATTTTAAATCCTAGATTTTAAATTTCAGATATTAATATTTCCTTCACTTATTAAATTGAAGGACAAAAAGGGAATGCTCTTCATTGGCAATCTATTCTCTCTTCTGTAATCCTTTTTTCTTTACTGTGAGGCGAGGGCCAGGTTCTGAAATATTAGTTAGGGTATCTTGCAACTCTGTTAAAAGTGCTGAGCAGTTAAGACAACCCTCCAAGAGTGTGAGAGAAACTTCTTGATGAGTGGTAAGTACAGCTATTTCGAACGGTATAATTTTTCTTCACTAGGGATGTAAGAACTCTAGCTAAACACAGTAGCGCCACCTATTGGAAAAATATATTTTAATAAAAATAAAATTGCAGGCTTAAAGTCCACATTATTGGAAAATGTCTCCCTAGATGGAACTTTTCCTGCCAAAGAAAAACAAAGTTAAGCCAGTTCGCTGAAGGGAACTTAGGCGATTTCTAGGTATTTTGTTTTGGAAAAAGGACTTTCATTTTTCAACTTGATAGCAAAGTAAATATTAAATTATAATGAAATAGAAGACCAACAAATATCATAGTTCGGGAATGGGCTTTTCTCCAAGTTGTCGCATGGCCACCCTCTCAATGGGGGCTGTTTCCTGGGGTGTCAGCATATAGGGCTCTTCTCATGCACTGGGGGAAGGCGGGAGATGCTTTGTTTTTTAAGCTCTGTTAACAGAAGGACCTGGAAATCTGGAAAAGATGCAGAAATGATCACTGAAAATTTGTCTACCTTCTTACAGAAAGGAAAGCATGCTTTTTCCCCTTCCTTCCCTCCTACTAATCAAGAACACAATTAATTTTGCTACAAATTATAAAATATCCCTTCTCACCTTCCTTTCCACTCTTCCCTGCCACCGAACTATTTTTAACACAGTGATGTGAAATCTGTATGAACATCCTTCAGGGAGAAAAATGGTGTAAAGAAGATAAACAACAAATAGAACAATTTATATATATGTTCTATGTGTATAAATTAAAAGAATAAGAAAGAGGAGGAGAAATAATTCTGGCAAACAGCATGAACATTTTCCTGAAAGAAATAAAAAATAAAACAACTAAAACAAAAATCTATTAACAAAAGTTATGTTTAAGGAAAGGAATAAGGCAGGAAGATTTTGCTTTCTATTTTATGTTTTTGTACTTAAAATTTTTCCTACTAATATACCTATGATATTTTTATAAATTCAAGAAAAAATGCCAAGGCCAAGCTTAATCTATGCTGTGAGAATTCAAGATCAAGATTTCCTTGGTGAGTAGTGCCGAGAAGGGATCAAGGAGACCTCTGGGAGGTAGATGATGTTTTTCATGCTCTGGGAGCTGATAGCAGTAACAACGGTATGTTCAGTTTGTGAAAATTCACCAAGCTGTGTATTTCTTATTTGTCCACTTTCCTGCATGTGTGTTCAGTTGGAAAAACAGTTTCAAAAATGATGCCAAGAGGAATGTTGGGTGGTAAGATTATAGATCATTTGTTCTCTTTCTAGTTCCCTGTATTAAACTAATAAATGATATCAAAATTCATGAAAATATATTCAATTTTGATTTTTTTTTTCTAAATATATGTTTCAAGTACGTCTGTTTACACACTGTTGTAGTCACTGGAGTTAGAAAAAACTTAATACCACCTGTGTGGGAAGTTTCCTTCGCACAAGTAGGGTTCTCCTCTGGGGAAGGCTCAGCAACAACCTTGCTAGTGTGGTCTGGTCTCACATGTTTTGGCAGGGACACATGGCGGGGCCCTCTGCCCACACGCTCAGGCTTTCCAGAACCAGCGCGAAAGCTGCGTTCTTTAGTGAGAGGCTGTTCAGCGCCCAGCAGTCATGGTAACCACACTCTGAATCAGACAAACTCTCCTCTCTCTCCCTGGCAAGGGAGCCTCAATCACTCGCTGTCTGCAGGAATCCACCAGTTCAGATTACCTGTTTACCAGGAAACATTTGATGGTCTTGCAGATATTCTAACAGATAAGTTTTCAAATAACTATGCCTGCCATGCCCTTTATTTGGGACGGCCACTGTATACCCCTGCAGCTGGTGAGCAACTGCGCTGTATTTCCTATCAGCTTCTGATAAGGGTGAGAACACTGAAGACCCAGGTAGGATTACAAGGGAATCGTGTGCTTCACACACATCACACTACCACTCATTTTTTTTCCTTCTGCTAAATGTACAGGTCAGAACTTTAATCTCATTCCGCTCAGATGGCAGATAAAGTTTGTGTGAAACTAGTAAGGGTTTTTTCTATCACCCCAAAGGAAGTAGTATTAGGAGCGAAATACTTTGCTTTTGTAATTTTCTGTCTTTTATCTTTTTCTTTTAAAAAAACATGTGTTAAGTTCTCACACATGTTGGTATTGATGGCAATGGACATTCCAAAGTAGATTTATACATCGTTTACTTATCTTAAAGCCTGGGGCAGGACCAAAAACAAACAAACAAACAATAAAACCTAAAAACCAAAAAAACAAAACAAAACAAAACAAAAAACAAAAAAACATAAACTAGAATTTTTAAAGTATAATGATTTATTTCCTGGCATTATTTCCTAATTTTCACTTGAAAACTATGTGGAAAATGGACATTCTATCAATATTAAAGGAGTAACAGTAGTTACTATAACAATAGTAGTTTTAGCACCTGTCATTTGTTGAATATCTACCGTCTGCCATGTGCCAAAGTTCTGCTATAGTAAGCATTAGGGCATTTAATTTCCACTACACATCATTTTTACTGTAAAAGAGAGGGAATAGGCTCTCAGACATTTGATAACCTGCCTAATGTCTCAGAAGTGGTATGCAAGTAGCAGAAGGAAGATTTGATCTCAGATCTTTGTTACTCTGATGTCTGCTTTCTTTCTTCATGTGATACTAAAAGACTGTGATTGCCCTTTTCACTCTTGGAAGATTTGTAGCTAAACAATTTGGGCCTAATAGTTGGCTTATTAAATACATGCCTGGGGGAAACATAGGAGCTGACTACGTCACGACCAACTCTAGGAGGTTATAGCTTAGGAGACAAACTGTTTTAACTTTAGTTTAAGATATCTTAGTTGGTCTTTGTGATAGCTACATTATTCTAGGTTTTTAGGGGGCAGAAAGTAACTAAAGAATGGGGTCTAATAAAATTGAGTCTGATGGTCTCTGTGGTGATGGTATTGGGGTGATTTTATAGAATATAGATCTACTTGCTAAGATTGGAAGACCCAGCTCAAGCAATGTCAGAGATGCTGTGAAACTATATGAAGAGTAAATTCTTTTTAAAGAGATTTGGAAGGTGGTGATGCCGGTGGGCCTACTTTATTTGCTTTGTAAATACCCAATCTAAAAGCACACAGTCCCAGGCCAAACTACCTTTTTCAATGGACTAAATTTATACACACACAAGAGCCAGATATCTAATGTGAATAGAATTGTATTAATCTAGAAATGGTGTATTTTTAGGGTTGTGGTCATTTTTGATAGAGGTTAGCTATCTAAGATGCCAGCAAATGAAAAGGATAAATGGGAAAACAAATACTCATTCTACTTAATCAATTCTTGGGCAACGGGATTTGTGTGTGTACATATTTTACAGTATTTTCATCTTCGCTTGGCTTGGCATCCAACCCAGTGGCAGTACAAACTTTAAGGTCAAGTGGTAATTTGATTCCAGAAGTTGCCATAGGAATAGTGCTGCCCACAGAAAAATGACAATTTTGAACAGTGGATTCCCCAGTGCAAGAGGTCATATAAGGTGGACTTTACAAAGTTTACATAACAAAGAGCAATTCTGTTAACTAAAATGATTAATTCCCGTCAGTACACATCAAACAGAACTGTTACAAAACATTATTGTTTGGGTTCATATTGCATAGTAAGGGTTTTCCCAAGTTCCATTTCCAATAACTCTTTTGACTCTTTCTTCCTTCTTTTCTCCTCCCCAACCCCCCGGAGAGGGTGGTGGTAAGCGAACTTTAATTTCCAGAAGAATCCATGAATGGGGACTGAGTAGGCTGCCGACTTACGTGTGAAATATGCTGTATCGATGTTGTGGCAGGAAAAAGACAACAGCCCTTGTGAGGAACGGAGGACTTCCTGGGATCTAGACTGATGGAAAATGCCTTGGCAGTATAAAGCTTGCTTGTCCGCCTCAGAGACAATGGAGTATTTAGAAGGCTCACAGCATCAAAATTCTAACTTACTCTTTTAAGACATTTTCAAATCTTGTGTCTCAAAGCTGTCAGTAAAAGTGAGTAGAATAAGTCTGTTTTATGGACTCCCTTGCAATGAAACAGGCAGACTTATTATGAAGATGTTATTTGCCTCCCATATAGTTATTCTTCAAAGGCCTAGCAATCTAATGAGCCCATTTTCTGCTTTTTTTTTTTTTTAAATAGCAACAGGAATATGGAAGAGGCACTGAACTCCCAAATTGTAAAGTCTGAATTTGGATTTGAGGGCTGATTCTGTTAGTTATCTGATGATCTTAAACATGTCACCTAAACTTTCCTCATTTGTAAAGAATAAAAACTGTCCCTGCTCTTATTTCTCAGGGTTGCTATGAAATCTAAAACAATAATGTATGCAAAGTAGTATATTACAGTTTCAGAAGTAGAAGTGACCATTATCACTTCCTAAATGGACAATTGTTTCCCTTAGTAAAAGATTTTGGGGAAGAGGGTTTAACAGGTAAATTGGAATCTTCTCCCCTAATTAATCCCCTTAGTAGGCTATTGAATCTCTTCAGGATTCCTAATCATTTGGTTAAATCAACTCCAAAATGACTAAAGTATCAATAGTAGTGAACCTTAGGGCTGGGGGAAAGGGGAGAATTCAAATCTCTAAACAAATCCTTAAATTATCTTCATTTTCCAAAACTAGTGTATCACACATTGATATGCTTTCTTTTTTCTTCCCTTTTGGCCAGCTTAGTAAAAGTGAATTGTCAAGATCAGTGAAACTTTCTACACAAAAATGGACTGCCATCGACCTTAGCACCAATGACCTAAGACTTCATTTGCAAAAAATAAAATTCTAAAATTGGACGAAAAATGCCCTGTTAACATTTAAAAGCAAGAGGTTTTTTTAGATGCTGGAATACATATGGCCAGTTATATGGCAGTCGAAACAATGGCACACAAAATGTGGGTGCACAGTCCATTTATGTTGTATTAATTCACACTTATAGTGCTTTGCTGGGGAGAAGAGTAGACCCTATAGTGGAGAAGGTAGGTGCTAACAGCTAAGTTCTTCATGAGTTGTGTCCTTCCTCCTCTTCTTCAGTCATCTTCAAGAATCAAGTGGAAATGCCACACTGGATCCTAAACTTATTTCTGGCAGAAATGTACCACCATTGCATGAACCATAAATGGGAAAATAAGAGTTTTCTATTTAGGATTTCTAGAATGGATCATGACATATATCTGGGAAAGGTTAAAAAATTGTTTAATATCTTTCCTCTAGCAGAAATGACTTTGGGGAGTCACCTTGGTCAGCATTAGGAAGGAAATTGCCTCCAAGGGCCAGAAGGCAGATACTCTCCTTTCTAAGGTTTACAGGTGTTTAAGACAGTCTCTCTTAGATTATGTAGCATACTCCAATGTTCAGGAAAGGGGATACAAGAAAACATTTTGTTTGAGAAGCTTCCAGATCTCTGGGAGTGACTTGTGGGATGAGAGTTTGGTTGGAATTCTAAAAGGCAGGAGCTGCTTGTACCTACATTGACCCAGTGTGGGAGGGCTAGCTTCCAACCTGGGTGAGGGCTGAGCATGTGAATGGTGGGAGTTTTGCTGTGAACAGTAAGTTTTATGACATATCCCCTCTATACTATCCAGATTAGCATCCACTTGATACTACCAACTAGGGCTTGACTCACCAGGCCAGTGCTTCCCCTTAAGGTGATTTCTGGAGCTACTATCAGACAGGAAGTGGGAAATGCAGTGAATTGAGGTATATGGTCTGGAGACAAATATTGGAGCCTCCGAAACTGAAGAAGGGGGCGGTAACATTATAGCTAAATGCCCGTTCCAAATAGTACATATGGCCTTCTCTAACTTTTAGTTTTTTGAGACAGCTCTTATACCGGCTCCTTTTAAATTTTCTTGCTTTAAAATTTGTACTTGAATCCTCCCCACTTCACAAATATCTTTCATTGGTTATGTTTCCTGTTTGGAGTGAATAGAGATGACATGATGTACAGCCTGATTGATTATGGCATAGTGTCTGTACTAGCTTCATGCCAGTTGAGTAGTTTGATATGTGTTTTCATAAAACCAAAGCCCCAAATTTGACTTTTCTGTTTTTTTTTTTATATAGTATTTCTTACCAATGTATTTTAAATTGTTCTTTGTTCTTGTGTGTATTTTAAAAGACTATGAGTTATAGTTATGCAAAGGGCTCCTATCTCATGCTTATTTAACTACAGAAGCAGCTTCCTTTGAAAATGGAATCAGTTATCAAGTATGTCATTTATGGACCAATTCCTCCAAGTACTCATTCTGCTTGACCTTAAGCTGTGTCTGTCAATAGTTGTAACAGTTGTTCTACGCAGCACCGAGACCTTAGTAGGTGAAGATAAAGCATGTGTTTGGTCTATGACCTTGATTACAACATGTTTTAATGTGATGATATGGATTTACCTAGACTGACATTTGTTTGAGCACTGTCAAACAAATGTCAGTCAAGGTAAATCCATATCAAGATGCTGTTTCAAATAAGAAGAAAATCATTTACATGGGATAAAACATCCTGTGAGTTTAAGTCAACACATTCAGAACCTAGGCTATAACTAGGTTTTTTGGAACTCAAATAGTAACAGGTCCCATGAAACAAACATATAACATCAAGGATAATACATATATTTAAATGAAGCCAAAATCGCTACTAAGCACCTACTTTGTATAGGAGAAATCTAAGAACCTTGGTAAACATCGTTTCTTACTCTACACACCACAATTTTAACAAGCTCCAATCAATATTTGTATTCCATTCATTAAACATTGAAAGTTCTTTCAGCATGCCACACAATCGCACCTAAGTATTTGCCCTTCTCCAGGTTTAACAAAATGTTTCAGACATAGACTATCAAAGATTGAGGACTATACAAACGTCTCTTTCTGATAACAGGACTCAGTGGCGACTTTGGTGGCTCCAAGTCCCGGGAAAGTTTCCACTGCCTCCCACTGCCCTCCTCCCACGTGACTGCACAAACTTGGAGAAGCTCCAAAGACCGAGGCCAAGGTGACTGCCCTTGCCCTTCCAGCATGAATCCTTTGAGGGTCTTTGTGCCAGCACCATAGGGGCAGGGGCTTTTTGACCATCTACTCTTCATTGTCCTCTAGGCCAATCCATTTGTATCACAGGTGAGGAAACTAGGGACTGTAAAGAAGTGACTTGTGCAAGGTCACATGGTTTATATATTATTGTGCCAGGACTGAAGCCCCAGTCCTGGGACTCTCATTTCTATGTTCTTTTCTTTCTATTAATCTAAATCATCTTAATCTTTCAGATATTGGAATGAACTATATCCTCTCTCATCTCTGAACCTTTGCATACAAGATGTTTTCTCTATTGGCAATTCTACCATTTCCCTATACTACTCACAGACTTTCACCTTTGACAAGCGCCTGACTTATTCTGAAGATTTTAGTTAAAACATCATTTATTCTGAAACTGAGTTAAGTGCCCTTCCTGTCTATTCTACCATCCTGTACTGAAGCTAGTTCCCGCATTTCTCACCCTATAGTGTAATCGAGATCACCATCACATTGCAGGTTCATTGAGAACAGGGACACATGTCATGCCATGATTGCATCCCTAATGTTAATACAGTGCCTGGAATGCTAGTGATAGATGAGGATTTAGTGCAGACAGTTGGAAAACTGGTAGAAAAGGAAATGAGTCTGTCAAGTCTAGACCTCAGCTGAGACTTTCTCTGCAGTTACTTTCCTTTAAACCTTAAGATGTCTACCTTTTAAATTCTGATGATTTGGAATTTCTAGAGAGGTTTGCAACAAAGTCGTGAGGAATTTAAAAAGGAAATACCTAAGAGGACCCCACACACCATTTCTCTCTGGGTCTTCTGGGGAACTCTTCCCTGAAGAGGCTCCCCTGGGACGTGGAGGGAGTTGGGTCTTTGATTTGCAGGTGTGTGTGGTTGATGCCTACCTTTTTTTGCTTAATCTCTGCTAATGGCTGCCAAAGGTGGGTTCATGTTCCAACTGACTACCATGGTGCAACTCATATGGGAAAAAAAAGAGAAGGATATTCTTGTGATAACATAATCCAGGTGCCCATGGACTTTCAAGGGTGCTTCTTGGGGCCGGCTGACCAGCATTGTAGTCCCAAGCAGCTTTTCTGGAAGCATTTGGACCTAGGGGTCGGTGTTTCCTGTTGTGTGTGGAGCAGGCACCTTGTCTGGAAGTCAATGGCACTGGGATTTGATATTGCCAGAACAATAAGGCTCTTGCCTGGGTGGTGAATGTTCTAGCATTGGTCAGTCTATACTTCACCATGGCCCTTCTCAAAACCCAGAGCCCAGCTTGAAATTCCAGGGCTAAGGCAGGATTCACTGATATAGGACTGTTACTTAGTACTCTTGTTTTTAAAAAAACACCCAATAGTTCATCCCCTAGCTAAGTGACTTCCCACACTTCATTTTAGCATCAGTTTCCTCATCTGTAAAAGGACAGATTTGAATGAAATTATTTTCATGTCACGTTACTTCTAAATTTTCTTTTATTTTATATGCATAGTCCCTATTTCCTCTCTCAGAATGTTTTCTCTGAAGTGCTAGTTTTCCAGCCTATGTGGACATGCCCAGGATATTCCAGAGGAGCAAATCCCAAAAGCCCAAGCTTCTCGGCTTTGGAGGTCTCGTCATTCTATAATTAACTTCCTGTTTTGCAATAGAAACAACTCCACCTCTGGGCCTTACCTTTGTACACACAGAACCTCTAGCTTCCTCTAAAGCCCTCCTCACAAGGCTTTGAGGTGGCACTTGTATCCCTATGGCATCTGAGTAGCTTCAAGCACTAGTCTTTTCTCTCCTGAGCAGGGAGCACTTGGCGGGTGGGGGCTCCCTTAACTCCAGGCCCTGTGAAGAGTCTAGCCTACTCCTCTGGAACCAGGCTCTCACTTGGTTCTGCCACAAACGGGGTTCCCTGCCGAGAGCCACAATGAAGCCTCCATACACCAAAGCTGTGCAAGAGCCTGGGGTAAGAAGAGAAGGACTTTTCTCATTTAGATGCTCTGTTAGTATTAGGGAAGGCCCAGGCGGGGATCCTTAACTACGAATCTGACCCAAAATTTAGTAAAATAGTGCATTCAGATTTTACTCACTGATCTTCTCTCTAAGGCCTGGACATGCACACAGAGGGCTCCTCCATGGATATCATTGGAGGAACAGTCCTACCTGGAATCTTTTTGTCCAGCTGGTGGCTTGGTTTATTATTCAGTTTGTTGTGCCACTTTCTTTTTCACTTTGAGATGAGTCCTCTAGGCTGTAGCTAAAAAGCCGAGATTCAAAGAAAATGTAGGGCTCCTTCCTGAGTTTGCCAGATATGCTCTACCATTTGGGATCCCAACAGTGGAATGGGCATGACCCAGGCTTGAGGGAGAGCCCTGCTTCATAAAGACTTTTGAAATCTTGGCAGCTCTGTGGTCATTTCTTTACCCTGATTGCATTCGTCTTTGTTCTGTTCTTCTGATTAACCCCTTATTCTGCATAGTGGTTTTCCTTTAGTGACTAATGGAACAAGAACCAATTTTCTCTGGCACAGGCCTCAGTTAGGTGCCCACACAGTTTTCTATGGGTCTATGTTCCAAACAGTCACCCCTGTTGCTCTAAAGATTTTGACATTGTCCTTGCTTTAGAGCAACAGGGGTGACTGTTTGGAACGTGGCCACAAGTTTCAGGAAGCTTGCTGGTTCTAGAATGAAAAGGTAAGGAAAGGAATGGGCATGATTTTTATTGGTTAACCACAGAGATGCTCTGCATTAAGGAGCCTATAAATGTGGTCATTGTTTAGCTTTATGCTTAATTCACTCTTCCAACGAGTATTTATCAAGTGCCCATTCTGTGCCATTATGGACTGTTCATTGTTCTAGGCACCAAGGATAGTGGTGAATATCTGCTGACAAAAACTGGAAAGCCGATGGGGTGCGAGTGAGGGAAGGTCATGCTTTGGGACCTCGGAGCAGCTCAGTAATTTGGAAAGGAATATTATTTTACACTGAAATGTTGAAAGACTACCAACGTGCAGTATTTTGCAACTCTGCTGTTCCAGACTGCGAATATAAGGCCTTGGAAATTATTGCCCTGTAGGACCTCATATAACAGGGAGCATATTAGACAGAAATTTCTGATTTATGAGAGCGATGAGATGTCTTTTAGAAAAGGATACTTGGAAATCACCTTTGTTGGGGATCTTTAAAAAAGGAATAGATATCAGTCCGGAACAACTGTACTGACGCCTTGTTCTGCTTATGCCAGGCTGTGTAGTTGTTCAGCAGAGTACAGGCTCTGAATTTGCTTTCTGACAGTGAGAATAGGGCTGCTCTTAAGTTTTCTGCGACTGATGACCAATGGCATGACTTTAAAAGATGAGAGTGAAAGATAAACTTATGTAACCAACATACAGGAATTAAACTTAATCCTACACATCGACTCGATGGCTGCATTCAGGATTGTTTATTATAAACTCCAAGTGTGCCTGCTCTGAAGAGCTGCTCAAGAAGTGGTATAAGTGATTTAGAGTAAGGGCTGGAGCAGTGCTTGGGGGCAAATACATTTGAAAAATACTTTGGTGATCAAACTCAACCACATTTCTTTTCTACAGGACTCCTCAGAGTCCTTAACATGAAAATATACTTTTTGAAGCGTTGGGCTGGGGATAGGAGAGGGAACCTAGAGCAATGTACAAAAGTGTTTGGAGAAACGGAACCGTTCCCTGAAGGAGCTTTACATGGAGCCAGTATTCCTGGAGCATGCTTTGGAAAACACTGGTTTAGGGCTATGTGGTCATCAGACTCATGCTATCATTTTGAGCAAAATTAAGGGTGATATTTACTTTTTTATCCTTTTATTGAGACTCTGATTTTGATTTGAAGAAACTTCTTTTCTTTAATACTTTAACATTTTGAAACTGCCACAGTACTTGTTAGAGAATATATCTTAAGTAAAGCAAAACAGAAATTAAAAAAATAAAATGAATAATAACCACCCCTTAGTCCCTTGTATTTCAAAAATACATGTTCTTATTAGGCTTAATAGGGAACACAACAAAATCTTAAATTTGGATAATGTAGTCACTTTTTCTTTTTTAAATATTTATCATTTGTATTGTAAATTTTTTTAAAAAATAAACTACATATATATCTCTCTATATATATCTGTCTGTATTTATAATTATTTACCCCTCTATCTAAGTGTATCATTGATTAATCATGTTTACATCATCCTTAAGGCAAAATATGTAATGGTAAAAAAGAATTAAAAGTAAAATATAATATTTTGGGGGTCATGTAAAGACTTAAAATAGTTTCAAAAAAAACTTTAAAATGGAGGAAATATACAGCACAAATTGACCAATTAAAAACATAAATATGGTTTTATGGTATTTAAACCATAATTATTAAAACATTATTAAAGATTTGGTAGACCTGCAGCAATTCACAAGCCACCTGGAGGGCTGGATAATGATGTCATTTGCTGGGTGCTAGTCCCAGAGGTTCCAATTTAGTGGATCTGGGGTGAGTCCTGGGAACCTGCATCTTTAACAAGCTCCCCAGGTTGTTTAGACACAAGGATGCTACTTTGAGAGAAATTAAGATCGAGATTAAGAAACAATATGGTGTATGGGCAATGTCTGACTAAGGCTTTAGAAATGACACAGTCAACTATATGCAAATTTAAAGTGGTCAATATAATTTTGAAAAAACATTTAAAAATGTGTTTTATTATAAAATGTTTCTAGGCAGCTTCAGTTTTGTAATGGGCATTACAGAGTGGATAAACAGTTGGATCATGTGTTTCTCTATTATTCTCCTTTGATGACAGCTGATCTGTTTCTTGTGTTCCAAGTTTATCTGTTTAGGAAGGAAAAGAGATTGGTCCATACTTGCAATTTCAGTAACATTTTACATCTGCTTCACATGTATTAAGTTTTATAATATATAATGTTGCAAAACATTTTCTTCCATAGACACAGTTAATTGGGCAGATTAGATTGGCCCTTCTGACAGATTACATAGGCTTTTGTCTTTGACTCTGATGAAATGCAGTAAGAGCACAAGGGATAAAATTTTTAAATGTCATCCCACAGAAAAGTTCTGGGATTAGACCCTAACTCTGCTAGCAGCTATGAGAAAATCAAGGAGTTGCTTTGGCATTACAAACTCTCAATCAGATTAACTCTTATGTACTATCATAGGGGAAGAGTAGTCCTTTCTCTTCCAGAAAAAAGATGTCACTACTGCCTTGTCTAAAGGCATCACTTCATCAACCCAAAAAGGAGATACTTAAATGAACTCTGAGATTATTCACACCCAGAGTGAATCCTAGGCTTCTTTCATTAAAAACAAATTGTAAAAGTGTTTTCTTTCTACCCAGTTAAACATCTTTGTTTTTCTCTCCACCTGATAATAATATGAGAAAAAAGTGGTAGCAAGAGTAGGTAAGAGCTTAGTATATGAAAGGTGAAAAAAAAAATTAAGGGCATTGCTCCCCCCATGAAATGAATGATTAGGAACTCTATTTTATGTCTCACCCATACAGCCTGGCAAAATTCGAAAGCATGATAAATGAGGAAAGATTTGTGCTTTCTCAGCATTTTAATTTTCCTTCTCCAATACTTTAATTTTGTGGCAAGTGTTCAGATGATCAATCTACTTTGCAAATTATTTTTTCCCCCTTTTTGCCTAGGGAACGGTTAACTCAGATTATTTTGATCAACTCTTCAGCCAGTCATATTGCAGATGTTATGATAGGTAATTTAAGCCTAAACAAGCAGAAAAAAATGATTAAGAATCTGAAGACATACTTAAATTTCCATGGACTAATTAAACTGTCATGTTTCAATTCTTTAACCATTTTTTATATATTATTTTAATTGAAACTTTATTTTGAGATAAATGAAGATTCACATTTGACTGTAAGAAATAATACAATAGGAGTTCTGGTCAAGCTGGTGGAGTAAACACTGTGTTCGCCTCCTTTCACAACCACATTAAAGTTACAGCTAAACGACAAAAGAGTCATCATTGGGAGTCACCTGAGGTCTAGCCGAACAAAAGTCCTACAACTATAGGTCACTTAGAGACTGGTAGGAGGGACAGAGAAATGAAACAGGCTGGTCTGACTCCTACATGTGGCAGTTGAGAATTGGGAAAAATATCTCAGGCTACAAAGGTCCTCCAGAAGAGCGAGGGATCTGGTGCCACACCACGCTCCCCAGCCCAGGGTTTCAGTGGTAGGAAAGGAAGTCTTCACAATATCTTACTGTGAAAACCAGCAACAATTGTGGCTGAGTGAGATAAAGGGCCAGGACGGTACCAGGCACTCCTCTTAAAGGGCCCCACATGAACTTACTCGGCAACAGACCCACTTGCTCTCGGTTCCAGCACTGGACAGCAGCTCAACAGGTGCCAGGGACATACAAGGAGGCATTGAATTGTCTGGCTTTAGGGAAAGGGGTGGTGGGCAGATTTCTCCCAGATAGAACTACTGGCAGAAGGCATTATTCCTTTGTTGGGCTCTCCTGGGCCTGGCTTGCAGACCCAGGTGACTATCATATCTGAGTTTCTATCAAGCAAGCTAACACTGGTAGCCATACCCTGGTGAATCCCTGAGACCCTGCCCTTCCAAGTGTTGGGCCCACCCAAGCTGCCTTTAGTGGATTTTCCTGTCTTAGTTCCTGCTGTGGACTTTCCTAAAAACATTTGCAAAACCTAAACAAGCAGATATGGCCTCAGCATGCCCCATACCTCTTGCTGAGCAGCCCCAAGCTCAGCACTAGTGAAAGCCAGCCCCAGTTTCCAGCTTGGCCTCTCAAGTCACTTCCAAGTCCAGCGTGGGTGGCGGCCATCTGCAGATTGCTTGGTGGCTCATGTCAGATATCCCTGGGCAGGGCACAGGTTGTAGCTCAACTTGGCATGTGGCAGGGCCCCTCATAGGAGGCCCCAGCTTGCACTCCTAGTGTCCGGTTTTGATCTGAGCTGGAGCATCACCCAGGGTCACATCTAAGTATGGCACAGGGCAGACAGGGCAGGCACTAGAGCCCTATTAACGTGCTTTTTGCTCTGTAGAGTCAGCCCCCGCCTAACAGCCATCACATCCAATCAGCCCAAAAGTCAATCCTTCCCATTGACGAGCAAATAGCAAACAGCACTCAACTATAACAGGAGGGCACACACAACCCATGTAAGGGACATACCTGGAGTATCGGTCTCAGGTGACCAGGGAAGACTCTGCCCCTGGGCACCATAGGACAACTACTACATAAGGCCACTTTACTAAGACCAGGAGACATAGCAGCCCTCCTAATACTTAGAAATGAAAAATACCTTAGGATGAATTAACATTAAATTACATGAAGCAGAGGATCGAATCAGCAATTTAGAATTGTAGGGATACCCGAATAAGAGAGAGAGCAAGGAATTGAAAATCTCTTTGAAGAAATAATGACTGAAAACTTCCCTAACCTGGTGAATAAAATAGACATACAAGCCCAGGAAGTCAGAGAGTCCCAAACAAAACAAACTCTAGGAGGTCCACACCAAGACACATCATAATTACTGTGCCAAAGGTTAAAAACAAGGAGAGAATCTTAAAAGCAGCAAGAGAAAAGCTCTCAAAAGACTGACAGCTGATTTCTCAACAGAAACTTTGCAGGCCAGAAGGGGTGGGCAAGAAGTATTCAAAGGGATGAAAAGCAAGTATCTACAACCAAGATTACTCTTCCAGCAAAGCTATCATTCAGAATTGAAGAACAGATAGATTCCCAGATAAGAAAAAGCTAAGGAGGCCATCATCATCATGCCAATATTATAGGAAATGTTAGAGGAACTTCTGTAAGAAGAAGGAAAAAGAAGAAAAGATAAAAATATTAATAATAAAATTGTAATAACAAGATATCTAGCAACAATAACTTTAAATGTAAATGGATTAAATTCTCCAATCAAAAGACATAGGGTGGCTGAACGGATAAGAAAACAAAACCCTTACATATGCTGCCTATAAAAGACTCACTTCAGATCGAAAGACACATACAAACTGAAAGTAAAAAGACGTTTCATGAAGATGGAAACAAACAAACAAAAAAGCCAAGGTAGCAATACTTATTCAAGACAAAATAGACTTTAAAACAAAGACTATAACAGGAGACAAATAAGGACCCAGTAATACCACTTCTGGGTATTTATTTGAAGAAACCCAAAACACTATTTTGAAAAGGCATGTGCATCCATATGTTCATTGCAGTATTATTTAGAATAATCAAGATATGGAGGTCACCTGGGTGTCTATAAATACATAAATGGAGAAAAGGTGCTACATATATACAATGGAATATTACTCAGCATAAAAATGAATAAAATCTTGCCATCTGCAACAACATGGATGGACCTAGAGGGCATTGTGCTGAGTGGAGTAAGTCAGAGAAAGACAAATGCCATATGTGGAATCTAGAGAATAAGGTAAAGAAACAAACAACAGAAGAAAACTCATATTTACAGAAAGCATTTTGGCCGTTATCAGATTAGGGGATGGGGAGATGAGTGAAGTGGGGAGGGGATTAACAGGTACAAATTGGTAGTTACAAAATAGTTGTGGGGGTGAAGAGTATAACACGGAGAATATAGTCAGTAGTATTGTGATAATTATGTATGGTGTCAGATGAGTACTGGGTTTATCAGGATGATCACTTCATAAATTATGTAAATGTCTAATCAGTGTGTTATACACCTGAAATTAATATAATATTGTATGTCAGCTATAATTGAAAAAGTAAAAATATAAAAATTAAAAGAAAAGAAATAATTCAATAATAACAATTCTGTATACCCTTTATCCGATTTCCTCCAATGTTATATTTTGCAAAACTCTGGTAGAATATCACAATAGGACAATAACATAGATTCAATTCACAATCACATTCCGATTTTTCCAGTTTTACTTGGACTCATTTATATCTCTGTGTGTGTATTTAGGTATATACAATTTTATCACCTGTGTAGGTTTGAGATTTCACCACCACAGTCAAGGTACCACAAGGATCCATAGAATTTCCCCTTTATAACTATACTCGCCTTTCTCCCACTTTCCTCCCTTCTTCTTGTGGTTCCCAATCTCCCTGAAAACCACTAATATATTCTCAGTTTTTAAAGTTTTATCATTTCAGAAATTGTCTATAAATGGTGTAAACTTTTGGGATTCTTTTCCACTTAGCATAACTCCCTGAAGATTCGGCCAAGTTGCTGCCATATCAATAGTCTTTTTTCACTGCTGAGTAGCATTCCCTGGATGTATGTACCACAGATTATTTCACCATTCACTTGTTGAAGGACATCTGTGTTGTTTCTTGTTTGGGGCTGTTATGAATCAAGTTGCCATGGACATTAATGTGCAAGTTTTTGTGTGAAAATAAATGCGTTAGTTCATATGGTACTTTGCTAATATAAAGTACCATAGACTGAGTGGCTTATAAACAACAACAAAAAATGTTTCTCACAGTTTTGGAGGCTGGAGGTTGGAGATGAAGGCATCCGCGTGGTCAGGTGAGGGCTCTCTTCTTGGTTGCAGACTGCCATCTTCTCTCTGTGTTCTCAGGTGGCAGCACAGAGGATCAAGCACTGACCCAGTCCATGAGGGCTCTGCTCTCATGATTATTTTGATTTTCTCCCAAAGGAGTAGGGTTTTAACATATGTATTTGGAGGTGCATAAACATTTAGTCTATAATAATACATTTTTATTTCTCTGGGATAAATGCCTAAGAGTTCAATTTTAGGGCCACGTGTTCAGTTGTGCCACGTTTAGTTATATTAGACACTGCCTAACTGTTTACCAGAGGGAATGGAACATTCCGCTATCATTATGTGAGTGATCTCATTGCTTCTTATGCTCCGCAGCATTTGGTGTTGTTGACATTTTTTGCTTTAGCCATTCTGACAGGTATGTAGTGACAGCTAATTGTGATTTTAATTTGCATTTCTTTAATGGCTAATGATATTGAACATCCTGTTGTGTGTTCTCGGTATGTCCTCTTAGGTGACATGTCTGTTCATGTCTTGACTCATCTGTAATTGAAGTATTCTTTTTTTTTTTTTTGACCATTGAGTTTTCAGAGACCTTTATGTATTTTGGATATCGGTTCTTTGTTAGAAGTGTCCCAGTCTGTATAGTTTATCTTTTTATCTGCTTTATTTGAGTTTTTGCAGAGCAAGGTTTACCTTAGTTTTTAAGGGTAACTTTCTGAAGAATTAAAGTAATTATTATGCTTATTTTTTCTTGTGCTAATTAATATTTATTGCTGCTTATAGTATTCTTTGTTTCTCTTTCTGATACGTAATTATAGAACAGACAGATTTTTTTTTTCTTCAAGAGAGATTATTGAAGAAATAGTTTTAGAAAAGGATGAGAAATTTCTTTGGGTGAATTTCACATGCTGTCTCAGCATTAGCAGAACTAACAATAAAGATTCTTCTGGTACAGAAAAAAAAATGTGGACTTGATTTCAGCAGAGAAAACATGTTAGTGTCTGAGACTTGAGATTCTGGTAAATGTCATCTGTATAAAGAAAAAAAAATGTATCATGGCATAACAGGTTCAAATAGAGTGTTCAGGGAGAGAAAAAATTCTGGAAGTTGGCAAGCAACTGGTAAAGGGCTGGTATCTAGAGACTGAGAACTCCAGGGCCTTAGTTCACCACAACCATTCGTTACTTGAAGGGGAAAATTGGTCCAATGGAGCAGGAAAAGAAGCCAGTATCTGCTGGACTATTAAAACTGCTCTGGATTTAGGAGGTGTATATTTACAGAGTCTAATTAACTTATTCAAGATTGGATATTAATTGTCTACCTCCTAATTTAAGTTCAAAATTGCTGAAGTATATCTTATTAGATTACGGGTTTAAAAACATCAAATTTGTGTTATAATCCTTACCATATACTGTATAAAAATCTAAAATATATGTCCTAACATACTAGATGATTTTAATACTTCTGAGCTGCAATCCTAATAGAAGTTAGATAAAATAGATAAAGATTATTCTAATATCTGACTATTTAAAAGAGTTTTGAGACCAGAGAATGTCAGATTGGCTGTCATGGGCTATAATTTTCTGTCCTTTCTCAATGTGAAGACTGACCTCTAGTGTTCTGTTCTTTTAAGAACTAGTAAAATAAGTGGTTGTGAGTAAGATATTAGGACAAAAGTTGCTTCAGAGATCAGTTCCACAAATACTTGTTACATACCTACCATGTGCTGATCCCTGGTAATGAAGACCTGCCTCGTTCTAGAATTGCTTCAAATCGTGCCCATTATTTCAAAAGACCTCTGTTAACACACATTGTAAAACTGAAAGACAATATTATGGAACTATGAGGGTAAAACATGAGCTGGTATATTACTGTCAAATCAAGAGATAAAAGAAAATCTGCATTATCCTGTTTATATATTTAAAATAGTTCTTTTAATATTCACTCTTGCGAACAATTCTATTCAGATATCAGTTCTCAAAAAAAAAAGATTCAAAGATAATTTCTGACAGACACCAAACATTCAGTATTATGAATGGCAATTTTTCATGAGAATGAGCAAGTGAAGTTTTTAAAACTTTTCTAACATTCAAAACAATCACAAAGGTAGAGAAAATGGCACACTAAACCTCCAGCTCCTGCCTGCTCTAGCCATGATCAATATTCTGCCAATATAATTCCATCTACTTCCTTCTTCTACACTAAACTCCTTTATTTCAAATGACATTTTAATAAGTTTAATGGATTGTCATATTTGAATATCAAAATTCATCTTTCAGTGCTTAAAACATTCTTTATAACAGTATCCAGTGTACTGAACTCTATTTGACTTAGGGAAGAAAAATTAAGTTACAGCAGATTCAAGGTGCCATAAAGGTGATATAAAAGATAGTGTTTAGCTAAATATTATCTATTATTAAGGCAAAAAAAAATGATGCCATCAAAAGACAGACTAAAAAAAGGAGAGATATGGAGAAATGAAGAGGAGGAAGAAGAAAGAGGAAGAGAAGAGAATGAAGGCGAGTTTGAAGAATGAACAGAAAAAGTCTCAGACACCTCCTCAGAGAAGTCTTCCCTAATGGTTAGCATTAACCACTTTTTCCTCAGCTTGCTCTTTATTATTCCATTCTGCTTCATTTTAAATAAAATGCTGCATATAGCTATATTCTCCAGTAGTTACATGCTTGTCGAGGGCTAGAATTGTTTTTCTGCGTATTGCCTTCTCCCCCCCAGGGAAGTCCAACAGCCTTCTAAGAATTCTTCCTGTGTCTACTGTTGATCCTTAATATTTCTCAGACAGCAGTCAGGGTGATTCTGTGAAAGCCTGACTTGAATCACATCACTCTTTTATTCAAAACCCTATAAAGGTTTTCCATTTTGCTCAGAGTAAAGCTCAAGTCCTTACAATGGCCTCAAGCATACCAGGTATCCTTTGCCATGGGACCATTGCGCAGCCTGTTTTTCCTGCTAGAAACAGTTTTCCCTCAAAGTACACTTGCTTAATTTCACATTTTTGCTCAAATATTTTCTTTTGCTCCCCTAATCTAGCACTCTCACCTTTCCCTTACTCTTTTTTTAATTATTTATTTTAATTAGTTTCAAGTATATAGTACATTGGTTAGACATCTATATGGTTTGTAAAATGATCCCTCCAGTTTCTCCCTCCCTCCCCTGAGCCTCCACCTAGCCAACATATTAATGCTAACTGCATTCCCTATGCTATGCTCCCCATCCCCATGACCAACCATCAGCCACTAATCTGTATTTTTTAACCCTTCACTCCATTTTTCCAGCCCTCCAAACCCTCCTCCTCTCTGTCCATCACCATATTGTCCACTATATTTGTGAGTCTGTTTTTTATTAGTTTGCTCTTTTTATTCCTTAGATTCTGCATATAAGTGAAATCATATAGTGTTTATCTTTGTCTGACTTAAATATCTTCTAGATCCATCAAAGCAATAACTTTTTCCATCCTCTTCCTTTTAGTCTCTGTGTGTCTTTTATTCTGAAGTAAGTCTTTTGTATTTTTTCTTCTTAAAGAAATCCCTCCAATATTTCCTGCAATACTGGCTTGGTGGTGATAAATTCCTTTAGCTTATTTTTGTCTGGGAAGCTCTTTACATGTCCTTCAATTCTAAATGATAGCTTTGCTGGATAAAGTATCTTTGGTTGTAGACCCTGGGTCTTCATCTTGTCAAATATTTTTTGCCAAGCTCTTCTGTCCTACATAGTTTCTTTTGAGAAATCAGCTGCCAGTATTATGGGTGTTTCCTTGTAGGTGACCATCTACTTTTCTCTTGCTGCTTTTAATATTCTTTTTTTTGTATTTAACCTTTGGCATTTTAATTATGGTGTGTCTTGGTGTGGGCCTCTTTGGATCCCTGGTTTTTGGAATTCTCTGAGTTTCCTGGGGTTTTATGTCCATTTCCTTCACTAGGTTAGGAAAATTTTCCATCATTATTTTTTCAAACAGTTGTTCAACTTCTTGATTTTCTTCAGTTACACTGATCAGACAGATATTTGGACCCTTAATATTGTCCCATATGCTCCTTAAATTACTTTTATAGTCTTGGCATCTTATCTCTTGCCATTCTGCTTGCATGTCCTTGGCTTTCCCATCCTCTATATAGGTCATTTAATCATCTTCTTTATTCATTTTATTACTTTGTTTATTCCATTTAATATACTTCTCATCTCAGATAATGTGTTCTTCATTTCAGACTGGTTCCTTTTTATAATTTTCATTTCCATTTTAATGTTTTTTTTTTATCTCTTTGTTGAAGTTCTCACTGAATTTATCTACTCTTCCTAAAAGATCATTGAGCATCTTTATAACCAGTGTTTTGAACTCTGCATCTGGTAAACTACTTGACTCCACTATATCTGAATCTCTGTTCTGTTCTCTCACCTGGTTTTTGCTTCTTTGTCTTCCCATTTTGGCTGCCTTTCCATATCTGTTTCTATGAATGAAGCAAAGCTCCTAAGTCTCCCAGTCTTATTAGTGTGGATTTGTGAAGTCGGTATCCAATGGCACAGTTCTAAGAGGGGTTCAGCTGCAGGCCAAACTTAGCACAAGCCTCTACCTCTCCAGGACCAACTATTAATATTCAACAAACAATCCCCAGATGCTGTGCTTATAGTTGCCTCAAAAGGCCACACCAGAAACCAAACCCAGCTGCTTCCAGTGTGAGTCTAGGCACTGCTCGGCAAGGAGCACCTGGATGTGGCTTGGGTGGGGACTCGTGTTGGGGGTTTCAGGGAATCCTCTGGGCAGAGCTACCTCTGTTATCCAGTTTGATGATGTCATGGCTATAGGGGAGCTGTGTCAGTGCCCTGGGGGTGGGAGGAGGAGGAGGGCTCAACAAGGAATAATGAATACTGCCAGCGCTTCTGTACAGAGCGAGTCTCACCTCAGCCCTCACTCCAACAATGTCTCCCTGTAAGTCCCTGGTACCCCCTGCATGCAATATAATTGGCACTAGTGCTCAGAGAGAGCAAGGACCATACCGCAAAAATCCACTCATGGATGCAGCCCCTTTAAGAGGCTTCTGCTGCTACCACAGCCTCCATCTCAATCTCTCCGCTGGGCAGCCCCTCATCCTTGCCTGTCCTACCTTCTGCCTTTGCAGGGTGATTTCTTGTAGTTCTCCCTATTTGTGTGGCTTGTTCATTTAGATCTCAGGTGATTTTTCCTTGCTGCTGCTCCTTGTTTCTGTCACACCTTCGATTTGGTCGCCAGAGAGATGAGCGGAGCCTCTATCATCTACAGCATTTTTTTTCCTACAATCTTTTCCTTACTCTTTTTATCCACAGAAAGTATCACCAAATGGCAGGTTTTACCTGCTCTTTTGGAATGTAAGCTCCATGTACATAACGTGTCTTCACTGCCTTGCTTAGAACTTGTCACACAGTAGAAACATTAGAAATATCCGTTGGATGAGTATTAAGTGAATCGTGTTTCACACAGTGTGTTGTATATAGTAGGTTCGCTTAATAAATGTTTATTGAATTAACCAATAAATGAATTCTGACCCAAACTTATTCTAAATAACCAAACTGCCAATGAAAGTGAGGTCAATTGAAAATAAATTTTAGAACATAGAGCAAGGCAGTGGCTCTATCAATTTTGCAGAATTTAACGGTGAACACAGAGTATGAGTTCTGAGAAATCAAGTAAAATGTTCTGCTTCATTCTGTTTCAGTGCCCATTTCTAATCCTGAAAGATGTATTCCAAGATTTTCCCTAAATATCTGGCTCTGGTACAAATCTTTTGAAAGGAGACTTTAGCTACCCTGCAACTACCCCTAAACTGTCATATATTAAATTAGGTATTTCAAAGTAGGTTTTGCCCATATTAGAGGTTATCTGTTTAGTTATTTCTCCTGTTCAGTGGCAACATACACCCTTTGCAAAAAAAAAAAAAAAAAGTTTTCATTTTGGTCACCATGTGGCAATTTCCTTGGGAACAAAATAATCAGTGTAGAAATACCAAAGGAAAAGAAGAAAGGCTCTTCTTAAGTGGGTGGTCAATATCACTTTAATTCTTCATTGTAATACTCACTAACCCAAAGTCCTGTGAACTATCACATTACTGTGGGGATTTCCTCTGAGCTCCTTGCCCCAGCTGGTCTCAGAATGTTCTCGGCAACAGGCAGCTTGGGTAATGTTCTCTGAACACCTGTCACCTGTTTCATACAATAAATAGAATGTGAATACAAAGGCCTATTATCAATTATGCAATGATCAGTTTGGCTCATGCTGCACGTCTGTGTGGCCTCCCTTAGAGTTTGTTAAATATTCCCTTAGCAGGCACATCAAAACTCAGGAGACAAGAAAGGGCATGAAGAGATGTTTGTTAGCTCTATACTTCCAGTTTCACTTAAATGAGTCTGGGCATATGGAGGTGATCAGTGGGCGGAGGCAGATATTTGTGTAATGCTAAAGGCAGGAGATCTGGACAAGGCCTATGATAGCCAAGCTCTAAATGTTTAATGTGTGTGCATGCATGTGCATGTGCACTTGTGTGCATTTAGCGAGCAGTTCTTTCTCCTCTGATGTTACACCAAATGATATTCAAACTCTTTGTATGAGAACCCTGGCTTCTTACCTTCCTTGCCATCTTTACTTAATGCCTGGCATGTCCAGGGTAACCAGCTGTCCTCATTGCACAAGACTGAGGGGACATAGGACTTTCATGGGGAAAGTCCTGGGCAAACTGGTACAAGTTGGTCACCCTCTGTTATAAGCATTATACTTGTTTGCATGGAGCCTATTTTCAATCACCAGTACATGCACAACTGACCTGTGATTCCAAGAAGGGCTAAAACCAATATTAAAGTTATTCAGAAAGCAAGACTACAGAGGGGGCAACTATGAAGCCAGTGGTGTACCGAAGAGTGGGAGCGGCGGCAGCAGTTCCTCTGGGAGCAGACATCACTGCAACGTCTGTAGAGAATTTTAAAACAATAATAAAACTGATTAAGTCAGTCTACTTTTAATTAGCAGCCTGCACCAGCAATTCTAAATAAAGTCAGTGATAAAATACTCCCCTTGGCTGGGACAGATAACCCCCACTGTACCATCACTTTATTATATCACTGTATGGGGCAGAAATGTAATCTGTTATCTGGAAATGTGTGTGTGTGTGTGTGTGTGTGTGTGTGTGTGTGTGTGTGTGTGTGTGTGTGTTTTAATTGAAGGCTTCCTACAGTTATGTTAAACCTTTTACATGCTTTTCTCATTTAATCCTCCCAAAAACTTATTAGGAAGGGATTTCTATTTTTCCCATTTTGTAGATGAGGTACCAAGAATTAAGGAGTCTCTTAAGGCCACACAGAGAGTAAGTGCATAATCTGAATCCTAGGCCTGTTTGAGGTAATCCTCTTAACCCTGGTGCTGTGTCGTCTTTGCATCTAACTCCTGTACAAAGACCGGGCTGAAGATTAATTCTATAACATTCTACACCCAATTGGTGGTCAAGGAAGTGGCACTGGTGATTCAGACATAAGAGTTGCTTAACGAACAGATACGTTCAATAAGTGAGTTAATGAAGGCATACTTGGGTTGCAAACATTTTAGTGTTTTGCTTATTATGGGGTAATAGAAATTACTGATCACTTGGAAAGAAGGAGGATATTAGATTAATTAATTTCATTATGGCTAGGAATAGTGAATATATTTTCATGTGTGTGGAAAAAATACTTATCATGGTCCAGGTACGCAAACATACTTATGTTGCTTCTCTGTGTATGTGTTACAAATTATTCTTGATAATTCTTTTTCCTGCTTTATTTGTAACTTTTTTCTATTTAACATTACTTTCGTACACTAGCACTATTTTCCATTTGCATGCTTCTAAATTACGATTTTCCTATAAAGAATGCCATACATAAAATTGCATCAAGAATTACCATTAGCTAAACAAGAGTGAAAATTTTTTTAATCAGGTAGAATTATTTTTAAATATTAAGGGGATAAATTCATTTGGTTTTTGTAAGGATTTTTTAATGTTCTGTATCTGAATATTATTTTGTAGCTTTCTAAACTCTAAACATTTATCAGAAATATTTTTATGACAGGATTTGTTTTGCCAGGGCTCATAATTATCATTATCTTTGCTTGCCAATAAAGAAGAATGCTTTCATCTGGGTGAATTTATGCCTAGATGGGGGGGTGGGAAATTCTTTTTTGAGGGAGATTTTTATCGACAGCCTGGAGGCTGAGGGAAAAGCCTTTTTAAAAAGTAGACAGAAGATTTGATTCATAAAATTTATTGCTTCAAATACAACCACACATGACGCTGGTTCTCCATTAAATGAAGTAACCAACATCAGTCATATTTTCTACTTTTTGATAAAGCTTTAAAATATCTCTGCTTTATTGTTCAGATGCCTAACTAATCTCTCACCAGTTTAGGAAGAGTTTTCTTGGGAAAATATATAAAAAACAGATGTTGGTATTAAAATAATAGAGGAAAATGATTTCTCAATGAAAATATACCCCACTTAATGTTGAGCTAAATAATTTATTTACTCTTTCCATTAGCATTTGCCAAGTACCCATGATGTGGTCTCCAGAGTGTTCTATGCCAGTGCTTATCAAATTTGGTGCACGTATGCATCACCTGAGATATTGTTGGAGTACAGATTCTGGTTCAGTAAATCTTGGATGGGACCTGAGAGTGTGCATTTCTAACACCCAGATGAGGTCAGTGTTGCTGGTTCAGGAATCATGGACTGAGTAACATAAGTCTTGTTATCAGATATACAGCCCTGCAATGGGCTCTTGAACAAATGGAAGAGAGATGAGTACTGAAGACTGATTTAAAAAAGTGAGAAAGTTCTGCTCTTGGTAATATTTGCATAGTTTATATTTGACTAACATTGCTAGAGATAACAATTATAAACTCTGGACAAACCAAAGAAAACTACTATAAAAGCATGGGAGAATAGCAAGAGGAAAGCAGATATTACAGGGGAGCTGACACTTGATAAAAAAAAAAAAAAGGGAGTGGCACTTGGTGAGTTTCTCATTTTTTGATGGCTTTTAGCCTGAAAACAGTCCTTACTCTGCTATGTGGGTCATTTCATATGCAGAGAGAAAGGCCCCCAGTGTATTGGCTTGGGAGTCCCAAATTTTGTGTCTAAATGATATTCCAATTTGTAGCTGACCCCGAAGTCACTTATGCATGGGGAGACTCCAAGCAACCCAGCTAAGGCTAAAAGAACTGAAAAGATTTCAGCTGCAGCTCACGGCAGAGAAGAAAAAGTTTGTAGTGTAAGTTCAGCAAAATTATATTCCTGCTTACAAAGATAATCAATAGTTTTCGAAGGAACATAACAGAATCCAGAGCTTCTTTAACAGTTTATTCTCAATATCCAGGATACAATCTGTTAAAGTAAGAAATGTCTAAACCTGTAGAAAAAATTTATAAGAATTTGAACCATATTGATGACAATTGCTGGGAAGCAAGATCTCAAATGCTTTAGAGAAATGACAGTTTTACAGTTTCTTTTATGCATTTGAAATTAAGGAGGAAACATGAAGATTATATGAATATGAGAGAAAGCAAGGTGGGATCAGAGTACAGGATAGTTAACAAAATTATGTAGTCTCTTGAGGGTGTTAGCTTATTTCAAAGGTGTCTTAACCTATATGCACAGAGACAATGGACAGGACTTACTTAAGGCAAACATAAATCTTTTAATAAAGAAGTTATAAGCCTGGGGCATGACTACCCACTTGGACCTGTCCATTTAGGAATTTATGATCAGGTCATCCTATGAGGTTTCTTTCCCTAGAACCCCTTTTTTTTGTACACAAATCCAAATTTTCTTATAATGCAAAGAAACAGGAAAGTGTGACTCATATTCAGGAACAAAGAGTATCATCTAAGACCAAACTTCAGATAAACCAGGACTAGAAATAGCAAACAAGGTTTTTAATAAATAACTATATTCAAAGACCCAAAGGAAAATATATTTTTTATGATAAAAAAATAAAAATTCTCAGCAGAAAAATAAAACTATTATTTAAAAAGGCCCAGTGAAAATTCTAGAACTGAAAAATATTGTATCTGAAATGGAAAATTCATTGGATAGTCTTAACAACAGATTGGAGATGATAGAAAAGTCAGCCAATGTGAAGACAGATCAGTAAAGTATTCAATTAGAGGATTAAAAAAGTGAGCTACTGTCAGGGATATGTTGGGCAATAGCCAAAAAGATAACATTTATATAACTGAAATCACAGAAGGAAAGGGTGCAGCAGGAAACCAAGGATAGTTAAACTTTGTCTTTAAAGGTTCAAAAAATTTTGCAGGCCACATTTTGTCTCTGTTGCACATTTTTGTATTTCTTTTTAAAATAATCCTTTAAAAGTACTTTTAAAAAGCCATTCTAATCTTGCAGGACATACAAAAATAGGCAGCCCGTAGGCCATGCGTCACTGATCCCTGGGAAAGGGAAGGATTCTCCAATGATACATGTGAGTGGAATAAAACCTTTAAAGCAGATATTTCTTGGGGAAAATGAGGAAATTAAAATTTTTTACACATTAAATTTATGGATTAGGTTCAAATTATGTAGAGTAGCTTTAGGCTAAACAGGATATTATCCTTTGGCTCAAGAAACCAGGAAGAAATATGGCTGGCTGCTTCTCTGGCTCTAAATTGGCACAAAGGAGGAACTATGTTTTGTCTGAGGGTTTGTGCAGGCCCACCAGCCCATGATAAAGTCTGGCAACATTAAGTGTATTTCGGTTATTAACTGCTATGTGACAAATCACTCCAAAACATAGTTCAAAACGCCAACCATTAAATTATATTCCAGAATTTTGTGGGTCAGGAATTTGGGTATGGTTTGACAGAATGGTTCTTTTGCTCTCCCTGGCACTGACTGAGATCAGTTGGTGGTATTGGCCGATAGATGGGTTGGTCCAGGAACCTTGTGTAAAGCTGAGCTTAGATAGGACTATTTCAAACGATGTCTGCACATGAATTCTCCATCTTGGTCAAGGGTAGTCAGATTTTTTCGTGGTGACTTGGAGCTCCAAGAGTGAGTGTTCCAAGAGAGAGGATGTAGAGCTGCCAGTCTATTCAGGCCTGGCCCCTCAAATTGACACAGCCAGACTTTCACCAAATTCTATTGGTCAAAGCAGCCCTAGACCCACCAAGGTGCAAAAGAAATGAGGGTCCACACTCCAGATGAGAGAATTATCAAACATTTTTGGCTATCTTTAATTTACCATCAACTGAAATTAGCAATATTTTACCAAGAATAAAATCGCGGTGGGTACAGTTTCATGGAATGACATTTATCTTCCCTAATGCTACCAAAGCACGGACAAAAACAAACATTTACTTTCTTGGTAAACAAGCCATATATTTTATTATTCTACACCCTACAGTAATTTTTGACAACTGCCAGTGGAATAAAAGCAAGTAGAATTGATTTGGATTCTGATAGAATTGGGTGGGTGGGGTGAGGGGGAGGAAGAAAGAAAAGAAAAAAAAGAATTAGAAAATAAGGTTATACAAGTAAGAAGAACAGAACAAAACAATTTATTTCAAAGAAAGGAGAAACTGAGATGTTCCTAGAAAGAGAAGGAAGACAGCAAACTCATATGAGGGGGTGAGCAGCAGTAGAAAGCAGTAGAGATAGAAAAATAATTTCAAAGTCAGTGGAATATAGAAAAAGAAGAAAGCAGGAAAAATGTGTGCTTGAAGCCAAAGAAGAAAAACATGAATAAACTTTAGTTCTAAAGATTTCAATAGAATGTAGAATTCTTTCTGAAGAACTCAGACAGTATAGGAGAATAAATTATTGCAAACATACCACTAAAATTGGAGTAATGTTCCTTTCAGTATGACTTAGTAGGAAAAATGTTCAATTGTACATTATTAGTTATTATTATTATTTACACTTGAGAAGAAACAACAGTAGAAACACCTGGATTTTCAATCCAATTTTGAAATACAGAAACAAAAGGATGCGAACAACCCCTGCACAAACATTTCACCAGTATTTTGTGCTACTTCCTACTTTAAAGTTTGTCCTCACATACTTTCACCCACTGTGAAAAAAATTTTAAAAATCCATTTTCTGTCTGCCCTGTAGCAAGAGAGCAGTTGCCCTTGCTTTTCCTTGCAGGTGGAAGTGGTTTGTTCTCTGGTGCTACTGAATATGCATTTGAGCTGTGAAGCCTGAGAAGGTTGTGACAAAAGGACTTTCCTTCAAAAATGGTAGCAAACAGAAACAGTAGGTCCAACACAATTAATCTAGGAGCAGCAGGGGTGGAGGAGCAGCAGCTGGAACAGCTGCAGAGAAGCTAAACCATAAATAGACAGGCAGTGAGAAAGAAAATATATCCTGTTTCAGAACTCTGAAAAGATAGTCCAAATTGGGAGTATATATTCATTTCACAAACAACAATGCAGTATCTGAACTAATCAATGTTCTTATTTCCTCTGTGCCCTTTCTCACCCCAATTTTCTCCCTTACCCCACTCTAGTCCCTTGATATTTTCTCTTGGATCAATATTCAGAGCTCAGTGTTTAAAAAAGCTATAATAACCTGGGTTTTTACTTCAAATGTCAAGAGCTTGTGCCTTTTTCAAAGGATGGTACAAAGTACTACTGTCTGCTTCCAGTCCGATCTTTGTAGCATAAAATCTGACATGTCAAAGGCAAGAGGAGAAAGGAGAGACAGGGAGCGCATGTTTGGAGAGAAGAGACTGGATGTCACAGCAACATTATGCCTTGGAAATAAAAGTAGAAGCTGGAGAAATTTGATGGTCCCCAAATAAATCTATACATAAATAATTTACTAAATGACAACCTGCATCCCAAAAGGGTTACTATAACTCCTAAAATTCCAGAGAGAATGAATTTCTCAGCTGCAATTTACTTTGATATCCTGTATTCCAGCTGGAGATTGGACTTGGTTAAATCCAGATGGAAACTCATCTATTTAATGGTAGCAAAAACAGTTTACTTTCAAACGAGTGATTTTGAGTCTAGACCCCTCAATGCGACAGCGATGGCTTCTTCTAAAGACTCTCTCGGTTGTGAATCTGACAGATGAATAAATCAGGCATGACCTTGTAAATATAGCTTATGTACTGATAGGATCTTCTTCATGAAAAATACTACATCTTTATAGGCGTGAACTGAATCCATGACTCTTTATAAAGAATACCCCTGTAGGATTTGCATAGTGTATGTACTTTAATTTACATAACTTTATCATTTACAATAATTAAGGAGGATATGAGGAAAGGAGGAGCTTTAGACCAACAGGAGAAAACATGATACAAGGCTTCAAAGAATGCTGGAGTTGGAAAAAAGGGATCTTAGAAATTATGTGGCTCAATCTAATTTTACTTAAGACTAGAGATAGTATCAAAGGTGGTTTAGCATAAAGGAAAATGAACGGCTTTCTCATAAGAAAGACCCTGGTTCAAATTTCATCTCATAGTTAAGACTAGAGATAGTTCATGATTTTCCTAATGTCACATACCTAGTAAGTGTTGGAGCCAAGACTTGTATCTGAGTATACTGACTCCATATTCACTAATCGTAGACTATCTTACTATTTTAGCCCCTAAACTTCCATGATATTTATTTCTTATGTTATTTTAATTGAGGTAAGTAACTCCAAAATCTATATATGACCAACTCTGAAAACTCAGAGATTCAGCAAACAAAATTCATGTGAAGTCAGGTATAGGTAAGTGGGGGCTTCTTCTGTCCAATGAACTAAAGAACCAGACTCCCTTCGATGTAAACCACTACCAACAGTGGCTTTAGGTCACTAGATCAGTGAAAAAGAGAATGTGGATTAGCACACCAATTCTTAAATACTCTTCTGTTTTAAGCATTACTTCCACTCACATTTCAGTGGCTAGAATTAGTCATATGACCTCATCTAAACCAAAGGGGTCTAGGAAATATAATCCTTCCATGTACCTAGGAAGGAGATGAGAAATGAACATAGATGAGCACTTATAATCCCCTCCACACATGTACGGAGAGGTTTACAAGAAACGCACAGTAAAAGTATAGAGAAATTCTGGGTGATTATAAGTTGAGACTAAGAGAAACACTCTTTACACTACAGTCATATTGAAATATGAAGGCTTGGCAAGATATGCTGATGGTGTATGAATTCATCTCTTTTAGTATGGCCATTCTAAATTCCCAAGTCAGACCTTAGAAACAGTATGATCCAAAATATCAGCCACCTGCTTTGTTTATAAAATTCTGCAGATCATCACTCTAAATTAGATCTCTTTTTCCAGGACATTTTGTAGATTTAAGTTGGCCCCATGTCAGGGGAAGTTGTGTTTCCAATAAAATGGAGACAAATATTTGTGAAACTAATGAGGACTGCCCCAAAGCCAGGACAGAGCCAAACCCTAGTGAACATGTGCTTTGTTGGCACATGGTATGTCCTATTGTTGTAGTCCAATGAACCCCTGGCGACTTTCTAGAAGACTCTGCAAAGTTTAGCCATTGGCTGTTATTGCTTGTCATATGCTTCTCGTTTTCCTATTTGTAGTTTTTAAGTCACAGTACTTGTTGCTTTCTCATCCGTTTTGTTACAAGGAGCACTGCAGTTGTGGTTTACTAAATACTGTCGTACTAGAATAACAGGAATTTAAACTTTCTGGTAGAAATGCTTTTGGAGTCGATTGTGATATTGAAGACTTTCATTTATACACACACAGATGTGCACATGTGCGCGCGCGCACACACACACACACACACACACACACACTAAACTTCTTTAAAATAGAGTTTCTTAATTTTTAATGTACAAACACTCAGCATGTTGGTTAATTGCAGATTGTGATCCAGGAAGTCTGAGATGGGACCTGCAATTGTCTTTTTAACAAGCTTGCAGATGATGCCAGTGGATTTTTCCAATGGATCATCTAGCTGTGACCCATATAGTCCCTGTGGATTCTTTTTACCACATTCAGTATATCTAGTCCCCAGTGTTTTGTTAAAGTCTCTGAAGGATTGCCTTGGGCTGTTGTTTATGTCCTCCTATGCTCATTCTCTGTACCTAATGACTCCAGATATGGAGGAAAAAAGCCTAGCTCCTTTGGCAAAAGGCAGGACAAACTCTGGGTACAATTTCTGTTTCAGAGCTCCTCAGCAGAATGGGATCCTGCTGAAGCTAGACTTTACTTGAAACCACATCCTTACCCTGTTCTGTGTCGATGTAAGAAATGTCCAAAGCTGTAAGGGTTTTTTTTTTTATGAGTTTATTTGAGCCAACTGATGACAATGGCTGGGAAGCAAAATCTCAATAGATTAAGAAAATGCTCCAGGGAATGGCAGTTTTGCAGCTTATTTTATACATGAGAATAAAAGTGGGAGAAGTAAGGAGTGTTACATGAAATCTATTGGTGGTAGATTAAGGGAGTGGGAGAAAGCAAAGCAGGGGGAACTCTCTAGAATTGGATAAAATGTAAAATGGAGAGACATATACTTCTTTTACATAGGTTGACACAGGATAGATAATAATTAGCATTTACAGCACAGAGAGATGGTATTCGGGGAATAAGATAACAATGAGATGTTCTGTGGTTTTGTACTCTGGTGCAGCAGTTGTGCCCTGAGGTGTCTGGAAAAAAATATTACTCTGACATTTCAAAGGTATGTTATCTTAGATGCAAAAAGCCAGTAGGCTCACTTAAGGTAAAGATTGACCTCCGTTAAGGAAGCTACAGGCCTAGGACAGAACTATCTGCCATTACATACTTTTACTTAGGAAATTATATTTTCATGTTCATATGTTCATGTTTACATATTCCGTTTCTTTCTTTGTTACATCAGCCTTTCCCACTAGTAATGAAGACCAGAGTTGAGGTATGAGCAAAGGGTCTTAGTAGATGGAAGCTGCTCATAGCTAACACACACTTTCTTGACCACATGTAGGGCCAAGGAAATATGGGCACAGATTTGGCTCACTGATTAGCCTAAGTGCTTCTTGGGTAGAGGATACAAGGGGCCAAAGTGAATGTCACTGATAGGCAGCCAATTAAAGACCTAAGTATATCAGGAGCCTTCAGAACTTCGTTTATTTACTATAGTGTGACTATTTAGGGCTTCATGGATATTCAATGTTTACTTGGTCCTTCCACTCCTTCCTTCTTTTGTTCAGCACATATATGCCCTATTATGTTTTCAATTCTAACACATGTCACATGATACTTGTTTCTAAACTTGATTTCATCTATCCTTTTTACTTACTTCTTTATTTTCTGTAGCAGAGTTGTATATTCTTAATATAAGCACAATGAAGTACATCTAACATGGAAAAATAGTTTATTAAAAAGATATTGGCAAAAAGGGTGTTGGAAGATCTGAAAATGGGGTAGTATGACAACCCAGGGATTAATAAAAGTAGAAGCATCTACCATCCCTAGAACTGAAGGACGAGGTGAGGATGTGCTTGTTATAAGAATCCAGGAACCAACCTATCTGGAGGTGGGACCATGGAGGAGTTAATTTCTGAAGCGGTGAGAGAGAGGATGGGTGGGAGAGAGAGAGAGGGAGAGGGAGAAAGAAGAAGAAGAAGAAGAGAGAGAGAGAGAGAGAGAGAAAGAGAGAGAGACTCTATCATGGGCTAATGTAGCCAGAGGCCAGTTGGAAAGGAAGCCTGGAGAATGTAGTGTGCAGAAGCAGGCCCCTGCAACACAAAGCAGAGCAGAGGAGGCATGATGAATGAGGACTTGTATGGTATTCCAGATGAGTTTACTGATAGTGACAGAGAAAGCCCATTGAACGAAGGAAGAAACCCATGGAATTGGCTTCTCTAGCTTCCCAACTAAATGTGAGACCCACTAAGCTAAAAAGCCACCAAATAAAGCTATTAACCTCTTTTAGTAGAATAGTTATTTTAAAGCAAACCAAATTCTATTTTATGTGTTAGATTAGACCCAATGGCATCTAAAATTTTTATTATCCTGTGACTTCAAGATTCTATGAGTTGAAGAAAAATTTACCCTTGAAAGACTAAATGATATTTTAAAAGCCAATTCATATATTTATCCATGGTTGACAATTTCAAAACTCAGAAGCAAACACTATTTTGAGAAGAGATCATTCAAAGAAACTAAATAGTAGCAGAAAGAAAAAGCCCTGCTATGTTTATTAAGAAAATAATTCTAATATTAACTACAGGTAGTATATTTATTGTATTTAATAATTATGTAGAAATTGGCTAAGGAGAAGAGGAAATTTATATTTGTGATGAGAGTGAATTTACTTAAATCAAATAAACCAAAATGATAATAGTAATGATGCACTGAGTATTTCTTATGTATAAGAGCTATGCCAATAGTTCTAGAGGACAGTTTCTCAACTCCTACACTATTGATACTTTGGATTGGATAATTCCTTGTAACAAGGGCTGTCCTGTGCAGTATAAAATATTTAGCATCATCCCTGGCCTCTGCCCATTTGATCTACCCCTCCCCAAATTATAATAGTAAAAAATGTCCCCAGATACGGCAAAATATCCTTCCAGGGGCAAAATTGCCCTGGTTGAGAACCACTGCTCTAGTAGCATTAACCCATTATTATGCCCAGGGCACAAATAAGGAAAATGAAGCTAACAGAGGTTAAATTTCTTGCCCCACCTCATGTAGGTAGTGAGTGGTGCAGTTAGGTTTTGAACTCGGGTCCATTTCTAAACCTGTTACTTAATCTGAACATTGAGCTTTCTTCTGTTTTGCTTCTTTCTGAGAAGTATTTGTGGTTTTTTCTTTTTAATTTGGAGAAAAATATTAGAAAAATAAGCAGTTATTTTGGGGGATTTGAATCTACGGCAAAAGATTAATTGGATTTCTGATGAGATAGTAGTTTTATGCTGTTTAGATGACAAAAATTCAGAAGTATAAGAAGCCAAAGAGCTCATCTGTCTCAGAAAATGCTATTGTGGACATACAAACCTTTAAAAACAATATCTGACAGTACTTGGTTCACTTTAGGTGAAGAAAGAATGTGTTAAAAAGCTTCCCTATTTTCTGTGTGCTATGATTCTCATTGAGTCTCCTTTCTTTATAATATTGTACCACTCAGTAAATGATCAATTTCAACTTCATGCAGCCAAGGTCAGGTGTGAGGGAATAACAAGCTCTCTACTAACACCATGTAGGAATGATTTATTGCTTTTGCAGAAGAGGATTCTTGACATTTTGAAAAGGTAATGTAGTGCAAGAGTAATTAAGCCAAAGGTAGACTGCTGAATCAATTGATTAGCATTGTCAGAGAAGCCTGATTAACTTAGATGCTGATATTGCCAGCTATGAAATAAAGGTTAGTAATTAAATTTATGGGCCATGGTCACTTTCTCCAGGTGGCATTTCACATAGGAGCATTTGTGTTTGAGAGGACAGGCAAATAAAGCAAATGTCAGTTGCCTCTTTACTAACAAACATTGGTTAAAATGTCTCTTCAGGGACAAAAGAAAAAAATATTGAGTCAAACTTGTCTGTAAATTAAGGTAGTGCTTATTATACCTAATAATGTTTTTAAGAAGCAAGTTCTAGCTACATTCTAAATGGACCAAATCAAAGAGAGTTTAATAAAATGTATTCATATTCATCATACTTATTTACTAGTGTGCTTTATTCAAGGGAATATTTACTTATGAGTCATCTGTTGTTTTCTCCATTCAGCCAGGCAGCTCTTTTTTGAAAACTGCTCCTTCCCCTTCCCTGTCCTTCCATCCATCTACTTATGGAAGCAGACATGTGCACAGAATATGTCTTCTCTCCTCTGGCCATAGCTGATGCGTACAAGGGTAGATACATAGCCCAAACTAAGGCATTCAACATTCTTTCCTGAGGAATTTGTTTCCTTTCAATTTTTTTAAAGGATATTCACAGAGTGTACAACCATCACCATAATCAATTTTAAAACATTTTTATCAACCTCAAAGAAATTCCATACTCATTAGCAATCTCTCCTCTTTCTTCCTTCTCCTCCCCCACCCTCAGGCCTAGGTAATTGCTATTCTACTTTCTGTCTCTATACAGTTGCCTATTCTGACATTTTATAAAGAGGTAATTATACAGTATGTGGTCTTTGTGACTGCTTTCTTTCACTTAGCATAATGTGTTTGAGATTCATATAAGATGTAGCATATCAGTATTTCAGTCTTTCTTTATGGCTGAATAATATTCCATTATATAGATATAGTATATCTTGTTTATTCATCAGTTGATAGACATTTAGATTGTTTCCACTTTTGAGCTATTATGAATAATGCTGTTTGCTATGAACATTCATATATAGGTTTTTGTGTGGACGTGTATTTTTTATTTGTCCGAATACATACCTCAGGAGTAGAATTGGTGAATCATACGTTTTGAGAAACTGCCAAACCATTTTCCAAAGTGGCCGCATTTTACTCTCCTATCAGCAATGGATGAGGGCTTTCATTTCTCCACATCCTCACATCCTCAGTAACACTTGTTATTGTCTACCTTTTTTTTTATTTTAGCCATCCTAGTGGGTATAAAGTAGTTTCTCATTGTGATATGAATTTGCATTTCCTTAATAACTAACGATGTTGAGCATCTTTTTGTGTGTTTATTTAACATTTTTATATTTTCTTTGGATGTTTATTTAAATCATTTGCCCTTTTTTATTAGGTCCTTTTATTATTGGGTTGTAAAAGCAATTTATATACTCTTGATACAAGTCTCTTATCGATATATAATTTGCAGATATTTTCTTCTCATTTATTAGGTTCTCTTTTCACGTTCTTCCAGCAGCAAAGTCAAGGTTTTGATTTCGTCCAATTTATCTATTTTTTTTCTTTTGTCACCTGTGCTTTTTGTGTCTCATGAAGAAACCATTGCCTACCTCAATGTGACAAAGATATATTCGTGTATTTTATTCTAAGAGTTTCGCAGTTTTACCTCTTACATTTAGCTTTTTGATTCATCTTGAGTTAATTTTTGTTTTTGTGTGATGTAGGGGTCTAGCTTCATTTTTTTGTATGTGGGTGTCCTAGTGCCATTTGTTGAAAAGACTATTCCTTCCCCATCAAATTATTTTAGCATCTTTGTAGAAAGTCATCTAACTATAAATGTAAGGATTTATTTCCAGATGCTCAATTCTATTCCATTGGTCTACATGTCTACTAATACCAGTACCACATTGTCTTGATTACTATAGCTTTGTAGTACGATTTGAAACCAGGAAAGGTAGTCCTCTAACTTTCTTCTCCTATTTCAAGATTGCTTTTGGCTATACTGGGGTCAGTTGTATTTCCTTTTGAATTTTAGGATGAGCTTACCAGTTTCTGCAAAGATAACATCTAGAATTTTGACAGGGACTATGATGATTCTGTAGATGCACTTGGGGACCACGGCCATCTTAACAAATATTGTCTTAGATCTACGAAGATCTGGAGAAAGACTAGATGTTTTTCCATTTATTTTGATCTTTTAAAATTACTTTCATAATGTTTTATAGTTTTCAGAGAAGAATTTTGTATATATTTTGTTAAATTTATTACTAAATATTTTTATTCTTGTAGATGCTATTGTTCATTGCATCTTGGAAGCTTAAGGATTAAGCAATCCTAGCCTCAGTTTACCTGGTCTCTTGAATGGCAGAATTGTAAATCTAGCTAATGTTGGTGGCCATTTTTTCTTTGCAGTAGAAATACAAAAAGACATAACAAATTCTGAAAACACAAACCAGATACATAAAATGAGAGATGCAGAAGACTCAGGATTTTTTCTGGTATTTGAGGTTCTTATTTTGGCTCATTTTTCAGGCCAGCTGCATCTCTATCTTTTATGACAATCATTTGCTTTTGCTTAACCACCTTCAGTGCATCTCCACTACACTCAACTAAAAGTCCCAAATAACATCCTATTAGCATGCAGAAAATAAAACCTGCTCTTGTTGTTAGGGGAGAAACAGGTCACTTCAATGTCACTTCCATCTCTGAGCTCTCAGTTAATCACTCATTTTTATCTCAAGTGAATTAAAAAACATAATGTTTTAATGGTCATTATCTATCTTGTGAAATTACCCAGGCACATTAAGCTTTTTGTCACTCTTATCATTTTAAACTACCCAAATTATGACAGAAGTGCCAAAGCTATGAGAACTGGCACTAGATTTATATAATTGAGCAGAGAGTTTAGTACTTACTCTACTGGGCAGGTAGTTTTACCACAATGTGATAGTTGTCGGAAATTAACAACACAAAATGAAGCAGTTTTAGAAATCTTTTAGCAAAATTACAAGCCTAAATCTTCTGGTGATATTTGGGCCATATACCAATAATTCTCAAACCTGGTTTTGATATATGTTTGTCACCGATTATCTCAAGGGATATTATAAAATTTTCAAAATACTTTTAGGTTTAATGTGATCATTTTAATATATATTTGTAATGTATAGATAATACTTTTGAGGGCATGTCATTTAAGGTCTTATGCTGCACATAAATCATATGACCAGAAAGACAGCATTCTAGCCAAAGTATTTTATAAAAGCTCAGAAAGGCTTTTATAGCTAGTAAAATCTTCAAATCTTTGTCTGTTAATAAAGTCATATTAGATAGTATTTAAAATTGTATATACCACTTTTTGATATGGTAATCTGACTTCTATAAAAATTTTTCTAAGGACATTATCAGAGATGTGCATCGAGGAAGTTCAATACTGCATTGCTAATAATAGTATAAATATATAGAGAGAATAAAAGTACAACAGAGATTATGAACATTAATTTTAGTTCAGTCATATGACGGAAAATTAAAGAGCCATTAAGAGTTATGTTTTAGAACTTTTAATGACATGGACAAGTTTTCTCAATACTGTAAGTAGAAAAAGGTAGTATTACATAATACTCTGGTTCAGTAAAATAAATTCTATATGCCTTTCTATGCGCAGAAGAAAAACCTAGAAAATTAACAAATTGTCTTGGATAATAGAAAGGTCATTTTATTCTTGTGGGGTTTTTTTTTGTGTGTGTTTTCTACATAGCATTTATTACTATTTGCACAAGAAAAAGTAAATGCTATACCATAAAATTTTATTTTTAAAAAAGTAAAAAATAATGTAGATGACAAAGATATCTTCAGGAGACAGAATACTGTGCTTAATTCTACCTGAACTGAAGGAGACGATGACCTAGATCTGTCTCAGTTACTGAGTTCTCTCTGTGAATTAAAAAAAAAGAAAAGAAAAAGAAAAAAAAAAAACTGTCTTCTTATGTGCCAGTTTTTATCCTAGTAATATCTGTTCTATCTACTTTTCAAGGTTGTAATGTGGAGCTAACTTAAGAAGCTAGTTTGAAAAGTGCAAGATATGATTATTAATGATGATTTATAAAATAACAGGTAGTAATAAAAACGTAATATTGTTTAGTAGACATGCAACCTATTATAACTGTATAAGTTAATATTAGAATTTTTTTTATAATAGAAGTCAGGTATTTTTGAATTTTGGCAGAATGACCTCTATTTTCTCAAGATTTTTAGGTCACGAGAACTGAGAGCTTGGCCTTCCTTTATTCCCTTTGCTTCCTTTTAAAAGAAGCAATGTGGAATGTTTAAAATTGATATTATGTACTGCCAGAAATTAGTTATTTAGTTTAGTACTTAAATAATATTTTATTAAAATGTTAACCACAAAATGGGAAAGAACATAGGATAACTCTAGATATTCTGTTTTCTGTAATAACCCAACAGTACTCTTTAGCTTCTAAAGACGCACAATTTGTCACTTAAACATCCAAGGCCAGTATCTTCTCCAGTTTCCTAGGATTACTTTGGGGTCTACAACCCAGATCAAATAGAGAACTTCTTAATCCACCACTTTGGCCCTGTGCTGGTGAGAGAGAAGATATTAAAGAGGTTATAAATCCCTTCCTTATGGGCCCCAATGACAGATTAAATTAAATCACTTCCGAAAGGGAAGAAACAATTCCTTTTTATTTTGTAATAGTATATCATCATATTGCATCATATATATTATGATATAACATCAAATCTCTTCCAATGAACCAATAGTCAAGTCTAGTGTGTGGCAGAGTCTGAACTCAGATCATCACGTAATTCAGTTCTCCCCACTACACCAAATTCATCAGTGTCATAAAGCTACATAAATACAAAATACATAACTAACATTTAATAATGGTATACTAAATTCTAAAAAACATTAAATGTTTTTCATTTTGTAGGTGAGGAAACTGAAGACCACTTGATTAAGGTCACATAACTTACAAGTTGAAGAGACATAATTTAAATAAAGATTAACATCATCGTCATGTATATTTCATACTACTCTTTACACTGATTTTAAGAATCTGACTGCCTGATACAGAAAGATGTTTATTTTTATCAGAAATAGTTGAGGTGATTATACCCTGTAGCTTGCCAACAGAGTAAGACTACATATACTTCATACAATAGCTGAACCAAAAACCTATTTGAATATCCACTTTTAAGTTTCATTTTGTGAGAATGTCAATATTTCATCAGGCTGTTGGAAATTTGGCAGTTACTTTATTGAATATTGTAATGGTTAGAGAAGTAAAATTAAAGACTGTGTCACAACAAGGAGAGAATATGAGTATCTTATATACATTCTCAACACAATGATAAATGAATACATAAGAGAAGATAAATTTTAAAAGGTATCAAGAGTAAATACACAGATTCTGGTTCTAATAATGACCAAGTAGCTTCTAACAGACCAACCCTCATGCATAAATATAAATATAAAAAGTAACTATCTGGAGGCACTGGAGAGTGACAAAAAGCAGGTGTGGCAAAAAGCAGGTATATATTGGAGGAGAATCACCACTTGGAAGAAGGGAATGGTACTGAGTGAATTTCCTGATCTTTTACATCTTTCAGTCTGATAGCAAGTTTTAGTCTGTGCTTTTCTGGATGGTCGAAATTCAGATAGAACACCTACAGTCTTATTGGCTTGAAGGGGACAAAGTTCAGAGCAATTACAGGAGATGGAAATGATAAAGAAAACTCCAAAAAGAGATTCAGAGAGAAAGAGCACCAATTTCTAAGTATAAATTCGTCCAAAATCTCTGACTAATCCCTGAACTAGGCACATGTGAAACAGACTCCATGAAGCCCAAGTGAGGCTACAAAAAGAGATTTTGGGATTTCAGCTACACTGTGGAGGAAGTAGACACTACAGATAGAGTTCAGTCAGGTTAAACACTGCTTTAGGGGAAAAAAATCAACACTCTTTGGAGGAACATAATAGAATATGCAATCTCTATAATTCACAATGGTTATAATACTATCTAAAACTACTACACATTTTTTAAAAAAGTGATGAGGGAAGTTTATAATGTATAACACCTATATAAAGAAAAAAGAAAGATCTCAAATAAACAACCTAACTTTACACCTTGAAGAACTAGAAAAAAACAGACAGATTAAACCCAAGTTAATGGAAGAAAGGAATAACAAAGATCAGAATGGAAATAAAATATGGACTAAAAAGACCAATGTAAGTAAGAGCTGGTTTTTAAAAATATAAGCAAAATAGACATTTTGATAGACTTATCAAGAAAAAAATGAGAGGACACAAATAAAATTATAAATGAAAGAGGAGACATTATAAGTGATAGCACAGAAATACAAGTGATCATGAGAAACTACGAAAAACAACTTTATGTCAAAAAATTGGACAACTTAGAAAAAAATGTATAAATTCCTATAAGCATATAACTACTAAGATTGGATCATGAAGAAGTAGAAAATCTAAAGAGACAATCACTCGTAAGGAGATTCAATCAATAATCAAAAACTTCTCAACAAAAAAGTTCAGATGTCTTCAATGGTGAATTCTACCAAATATTTAAAGAACAATTAATACCAATTATTTTCAAACTCTTCTAAACTAATTTTTTGAAGCCAGCATTATTCTTATACCAAAACCAGATAAGGGTACTACAAAAAAAGAAAATTATAGGCCTCTATCCCTGTAGAACATAAATGTAAGACTCCTCAACAAAATATTAGCAAAACCAAATTTAACAGTACATTAAAAGGATTATACGCCATAATCAAGTGGGGTTTATCCCTGGGATGCAATGATGATTTAATATCCACAATTTAACGTGCTATACCATATTAACAAAATGAAGGATAAAAATAATCTTATCATTTCAATAGATGCAGAGAAAGCATTTCATAAAATTTAGCAACCTTTCACGATAAAAACTCTCAACAAACTGGATATAAAGGACACATATCTCAACATAATACAGGCCAAATATGACAAGGCTACAGGTAACATCATACTCAATAGTGAAAAACAGAAACCTTTTCCCCTCAGGTCAGAAAGGTCAGAAACAAGACAAGAATGTCCACTAACCACTTTTTTTTTCCTCCTCAGAGCAATTAGGTAAGAAAATGAAATAAAGTCATCTAAGTCAAAAAGTAAAATTCCCTGTATTTTCAAATGAAATTATATTATATAGCAAAAATCCTAAAGACTTCATCAAAAACTGTTATAACGAATAAACAAAAATAAAGTTGCAAGATACAAAATTGATATAGAAAAATCTGTTCCATTTCTGTACACTAACAGAATGAGAAATTAAGATTATATCACTTATAATAATAAATAAAATAAAATACTTTGAAATATATTTAAACAAGGAAATGGAAACTCTATACACTGAAACTGTAAGACATTGATAAAATAACTTGAAGAAGACACAAAAAATGGAAAGATATTTCATGCTCATGGATTGGAAGAATTAGTATTATTAAAGTGTCCATACCACCCAGAGCCATCCACATATTAGATTCAATCCCCATAAAAATTCCAATGGCATTTTTCACTGAACTAGAAAAAATGATCCTAAAATTTGTATAAAACCACAAAATACCCTGAATATCCAAAGTAACCCTGAGAAATAAAAATATCGCACTCCTAATTTCAAACTATATAATGAAGCTATGGTAAAGCAGTATTGTACTGGCATGAGAAGAGACACGGAGATTTCGTGAACAAATAGAGAGCCCAGGAATAATCCCACGCACACATAGTCAATTAAATTATAACAAAGGAACCAAGAACATACAATGGGGAAAGGTTTGTCTTTTTAATAGAAAGAGTTAGGAAAACTGAATTGTCATATGCAAAAGAATAAAACTGGGCCACTATCGTATACTATACACCAAAATCAATTCAAAATGGATTAAAATGTTGAATATAAGACCTGAAAATATAAAATTCCTATAAGAAAACTTAGAGGGTAAGCTTCTCAACATTGGTTTGGGCAATAATTTTTATTTTTATTTTTATTTTTGATTTGATATCAAAATCAAAGCAACAAAAGCAAAAAACAAACAAAATAAGAAGTTTCTGCTCAACAAAGGAAACCATTAATAAAATGGAATGGGAGAAAATATTTCCAAACCACTTATCTAATGAGGGGTGAATATTCAAAATATATAAGAAACTCATACAACTCAGTAGAACAAAAGAATAATCCAATTTAAAAATGGGCAAAGAACCTGAGTAGATGTTTTTTTGAAAGAAGGCATACAGGTGGCTAATAAGAACATAAAAAGATATTCAATATCACTAGTTATCAGTGAAATGCAAATTAAAACTGCAATGAAATTTCACCTCACACCTGTTAGAATGGCTGTCAAGAAAACAAGAAATACCAAATGCTGAAAAGAATGTGAGAAAAAGAAACCCATGTACACAGTTGTTGGGAATGTAAACTGGTATAGTCACTTAGAGAAACAGTTTGAAATTTCCTTAAGAAATTAAAACTAGAGCTACCAGATATGTGGGACAATATAAAACTATTAATCATATGTGTAATTTGAGTGTCTGAAAGAGAGGAGAGAATGAGGAAAACATTTTTAAAGAAATAATTACTGAAATTTCCCCAAATTTGACAAAAGATGAATTTATAGATTCAAGGATGTCAGCAAACCAAAAGTAGCATAAATGCAAAGCAGAGTACACCTAGGAATATCATAGGCAAACTTCTGAAAACTAAAAATAAGAAGAAAATCTTATTCTTCTTATTTAGAAGATAATACATTACCTACACTGGAACAATTTAACTTACTACTGACTTATCAGAAACAATGGAAGCTATAGGACAACATCTTTAAAAGTTGAAAAACATCCAGAATTCTAGATGCAGCAAAAAATATTCCTCAAGTCTAATGGTGAAGTAATGACATCTGGGATAAATAAAATAAAGAGAATTTAATGTCATCAGACATGTACTACAAGAAATGCTAAAGGGAGTTATCAGGCTGAAAAAACATGATGTTAGATGATAACTTAGATCTTAAAGAAGGAATGAAGAGCCCTAGAGATGATCTGTTTTTCCTTATTAATTTATTTAGATTACTATTTTCCTTTATACTTTATTCAAAATACATATATTTATTTAAATAAAAAAATTAAAATTTAGAATGGGAGTTATAATGTGTATATATGTAATACATATGGCAATTACAGCATAAGTCTAAGTAGATTGTGAAAAGTTAAGAATGTGTATTACAACCTCTAAAGCAGCTCTAAAAAATGCAAAGAGATATATCCAACAAGTCAATAGACAAATTAAGATATAATTTTAAAAGAATATTCAATTAATTCAAAAGAAGGCAGAAAAGAAAGTACAGAGGTGCAAAAAACAGAGTAGACAAAGAGGAAATAAATGGTAAAAGGGGAGACCTAAATTTAACCATATCAGTAATGAAATTTAAATAGACCAAACAATCCAGTTAAGAGGCAGACATTGTCAGAATGTATAAAAAGAGCAAGACCCAACCACGCGCTGTCTACAACAGACACATTTTAAATATAAAGAGAGAGGTTGGGTAAAATAAGTGGATAGAGAAGATACATCATGCAAATAGTAAGCATAAGAAGGTTAGAGTGAATATATTAATATTAGACAAAGTAGACTTCAAGATAAGGAGTATTATCAGAGATAAATAGGAATGTTTAAAAGAGTATAGTCATCAGAAAGACATAACAAACTTAAATGTAAATATACCTAATAAATAATACATGAGACAAAATTAGACAAAATCAGCAAGAACTAAACAAATCCATAGTTGTAGTTGAATATTTTAACATGCTTTCTTCAGCAACTGATTAAACAATTGCATCAAAAATCCAATAAATATGTGGAAGATCTGAATATAATATTAATCTTGACTTAGTTGACATTTTTAGAACATTCCTCCGAACAGCAATGGAATATGTGTTCTTTTCAGGTGTACATGTTCATATATGTACTACAAAAATTCGGTGAGCCATAGCACGTCTGACCAAATTGAAATTAAATTAGAAATTAGTTTTAAAAAATATGCAAACCCAAATATTTGGAAATTAAATAGCACACTTCTATATAGTTCAATCATTAAATTAGAACTCATAAAGAAATTAGAAAATATTTCTACTAAATTAAAATAAAGGTAAAGTATATCAAAATATGAGGAGTGCTGCTAAAGCTATGCTTTGGGAAAATTTATAGCTTTATGTTATTACATTAGGAAGGAATACAGGTTTAAAATCAATGATCTAAGCTTCTACATAACAAACTAGAAAAAAAGAGCAAAATAATCCCATAGTAAATAGGGGAAGGATGAGGTGAGGCAACCTTTGGTTGACCTCACAGATTGCAAGGACCTTGTCAGCTCACAATCCCTTATTTTTTTTATTTTTTATGTCTACAGCAAGGAGAAGGAGAATAATAAAAATTAGAAATCAATGAATAGAAAATACACAATAAGGAAAATTAACAAAGCCATAACCCTAACCAGACTGTGTGTGTGTGTTTGTGCAATCCTAAGTATTAAGATGATGGTTATGGAATATTATAACTAACTTAAATTCATAAAATTCAACAGTTTAGGTACACTGACAAGTTCCTTGAAAAACAATGTACTTACTAGAAATAATACAAGATGAAACAGAAAATCTGAATATCATCACTTCTGCTAAAGACTGAATTTGTTGTCAGAAAATTTCAAGCCTGGAAAGTTTTATTAGTAATTTTTATCAACTATTTAAGGAAGAAATAATACCAATCATACACAAGTTATTTTAGAAAATAGAGTAGAGAGAATACTTCATAACTCATAAGGTTAGCATAATCATGTTATTAAAACCTGACAAAGATAATATAAAAAAATTACAGAGTAATACACTTCATGAACATAGATTTAAAATCCTTAATAGAATCCTAGCAAATTGAATCCAGCAACATATAAAAATAATGCTGTATCATAACCCAGTGAGGTTTATCCCAGGAAGCCAAGGTTGCTTTAACATCAAAAAATCAATTATTTTAATATACAAAATTAGGTGAGTTGGCTTATCTATATGACAAAACATTATATAGTCATTTAAAAAATAACATTTTACCTCTGTATTTTGTCCTGAAAAACATTTGTCATATACTGTTAGAGGTGGATGAGATGAAAGGAGAAAAACCAATAAACCAATAAAATAAAATGTATACAGAATAAAAGCTTATTAAAGTTTATTATCATTGTGTTGTTAAGTTTTTAATCATATGTACATAGAGGAGCTGCCTCTTCGTCATGGTCCAGGTGCATTTTTGGTAAATCTAAGATAATCATTTATTAAGAATCTGGAATGATTTGCACATGAATCATTGCCTATGTGGCGTGACTAAAATATAGTCTTCTAAAAAATATTTTCAATTTATTTCCATTGGCATTCACATATAAGAATTCAAGTTTCTGAAATTTAAGGATTGATGTCGATATAGAGAAAGATTGTGACATTTCATTAGTATGTATGAATGAATGCAATTCACTTCTCAGAGGATTTCATCCTGTCTTATCAGGTACTAACCATGGGTAAATAGCCACCCCCAAAATGACAGCAGCTAACTTTTTGAAGGCTGACTCTTTACCAGGAACTGACAGAGCACTTTATAGGCACTATCTCATTTCATTTTGCTTTATTCTCACAATAACCCTCATGCTATTATACCCATCATACAGATGAAAAAAGTGAGGCACAGAGAACTTCAGTAAGTTGCCCGAGGTCACATAGCAAATAAAACGTTAGAGCTAGAATGTGAATCCAAGCAACTGATCTCAGAGTCTGGGGTGAAAGCAAAACTAATAGTTAGATGTGATTCTGAAAAACATTTTACCTCTGATATTCATATGTCTTTAGTACATTTAAGAATATGTTTTCTCTTAAATTGTAAAGTCTAAAGTACATTATTTTATACTTACAATAACCTATATAACATGCAATTCAAACTCATTCATCCAAATATTTACTTGAGAAGGAAATTAGCACATCCCTCAAAGGAAGTATATAAAAGAATAACAAATGTTAGGTGAAATACATGAAAGAGGCAGACATTAAAGAAAACAGCTTTCTTGAGAAGAAATGCAAAGAAACTCCACAGGAGGCATGGGCATATTATAGAAGATCCTCAACTTTCACAAGGAAAGGGAATTGAAATCTCCCAAACTCCTCTATTCTGGAATGCCGCCACAGCTTACCATGCGGTCAAAGTGGCTAGCATTTAAGGGCTTCTTCAGACACTTAAGGAGAGATGCCAGACTCTTAGTAACTGGACCAGACTCTTAGTAACTTAGTAACCTTAGTGTTGAGGTAGGGCTAGGGGTGCAGAGGAAAAATCTGGGTTTCAGTTCGTGAGCAATTAATTCTCAGTCAAAGATATCTCCCCAGGGCATCTGTGAAACATTTATTCAGAGGCTTTTAGGCATCAGGAATGTAATACCTGGAATAAAAGCATTAGATGAATTTCAGTTTTCGGAACCACAGGTATGAGCCAAGATTAAATATTGATATTACATTGAGTTTGTGTCCAACTTAAATATTGAGATTATATGGTCAGATAGGAGTTATTCTTCACCTATGATTTCTGTTCACTCTTCAGGTTTTGGGATAAATTTGACTTTCTGTTATTTTCCTTCAGAACTTTTATTAAAGTTTGCAATTATAGTATTGTTTGTCTGTCTTGTTATCCATTTACTTGCTTATTCTTTGTCTTTTCCACACCAGAGACCAGAAAACTTGCTAGTCTTATCCAGCACTGAATCCTCATAACAGTGTCTAAATTCTAGAACAGTGCCTGGCAAAAAGGAGAAGCTTAAATAAATGGATAAATGGATAAATGAACAAATACAAGAAGGAAGGAAGGAAGGAAGGAAGGAAGGAAGGAAGGAAGGAAGGAAGGAAGGAAGGAAGGAAGGAAGGAAGGAAGCAGAGTTTAAATGTGGATGTAGAGTGATCAATAAACCTTAATTACTAGGCAATTGACTCATGCCCAAATACTAGTTTTGTTGCCTGCAGTATAATTTCACTAAGTGGCTCAGCAAAATTATAAGCAATTATATTCATGTGCCTGCTGTGATCTTTTGAATTTTTGAAAATGGAAAGATCAAGAGTGTAAATTCTGAGATTTATTTTGTGCAGCAATTCAAACACTATTGCATATAAAAATTTCACATCCATTCCCAGCCCCCACTCTAACAATGATGCATTCAACTAAAACGAACACCAGGCAGAGAGAGAGTCAGGGGACGTGGGATCAAATCCTGACTCTGGAAGACTAAATAAACCTGGGTAAGATATTTCTCTTTTTGTATGCCTTGCCACATGAGCAATATGAGAAGAGTGGGCCAAATAAAGTTTTTCTTCCTTTCTTTCTATGTCATTATGTAATTCTGTGGATCCATACATATTTGAGCACTATGTTAAGCCTTCCATGTCATACAAAGAAATATAACTTATAGTTCTTCTTCTTAAACAGCAAGAAAATAATTCAAATGATATCAAACAATTTATGGTTACCATATTTCTTGTGTTACAAGATGCAACCTTTCCTTTCATATCCAACATTTTAGAAAATGAGATGTATATTACAACTGATGTTAAAAGAAACCTTCAAGGAAGAAGAATAATTTGTGACAAAGTTATCTTCCCTTGTGCATAAGTGAACCAACCCATTTCTAGAAGGTACATCTATCTCACTTGGGGCGATTATTTGAATCTTACCTGTAACTTGGACAGGTAAATGTCTTCTAAAATGACAATACCGTGTTGCAATAGTGAAACAAAAATTTATTGGATAAGTAGAGGATGAGGACTGTTATCAGCATAGCAAACAACACAAATAATGGCAGTAAAATGTGTTGAATTTGACAGAATAACTCATAGCAGTTCAAAGTGAGGAGAGGTTGGCATGTTTGATTTATTGATCTTGAAAGGTTATTATGCAGAACACCTACCCATCAAAAACCTCTCCCACTTTTAAGAGAAGCTAAATATGTAATTAAATTTAAGGAGAGAGCAACAGGATATGCTCAGTCAAGTAGAAAATGCAGAAGTCTCAGTATGCTTCATTATGCCTTAAGATTATTCTATGAGGAAGCAGGTCAGTGGTTGCCTGGAGAGAACCATCACTGAGGAGAGGGAGAGAGAAATGATATAGGAGTACTTTGGGGAGTGATGGGTATGTCCATTATCTTGATTGCAGCGATAGCTTCATGAGTATATACATATTTCAAAACTCATCAAATTATTCACCTTAAATACATACATTTCAGTGTACTTCCATTTTAATTCCAAACACAAAATGGGCTTCTTCTGTCAATAATAAAGACTGTAACAGAAATTACAGTCACAGATGGATTATCAAAGGCAGCAGGACATGAGATGCCATGCCAAAGTGATTCAGGAGCATCTTCAGACTCTGAATAACATGTTAATATCATTAGCACTTTCATCCACCATTAGCATTTATTAATGCTCACTCTGCATGGAGTGGACGTTCTACAAAAAAGTTCACCTGTATTATCTTGTTTAATCATCACCACTACCACATAAGATTTATCTTACTTTTATTTTCACTTTACAGATATGGGGAAATAAACCCCCAAAAAGGTTAAAAGTTGTCCTGGATCATTGAACTGGTAAGCAGAAGGAAGGTTTGAACCAGTCAGAATCTATGTTCTTAAACCACTACTCTAGGTGGCCCTCATGACCAGGCATATGATACCTGAAGGTTGCTATTTGATAGGAATTTTCATATTGGTACTAACGGATAGAATAGAAACAATGATATTTCTTAGAAGTTCTATACCTTCATGGCCTGCATGAATATATCAAGTCTGTGGCATAGTAGAGGGTAACCACAAGCTGGAGGTCTGACAAGCTGGAAGTCTATCTTGACAGCAGTACCTGGAGCCTTTGATGCATCTGTGGTTTGAGCAGTATGCAGTTGGGGGTTCCAATTGTGGTGAACAAGGGGCAGAGTTGGCTAAATTTTGGTTTCATTATTTCATTACTTTTAGAAAAAAAGGATGGTGAATTGAATGTAGACGGACTTGGAAACATTGAACATTTCCAAACACCTTATTCTGTGTGAAGTATATATTCTTGATTGTTGCTCTGTTTTATCTTTACTGTGGTAAAATATACTTAACATAAAATTTACCACTTTATTTTTTAGTGTACAATTTAATGGCATTAAATACACCCATTGCCTTATTTTTAAGGAGAGACCATGCACTGTGGTTAAGGGCATAGGTACTGGGGTCAGAGAGGTCGACTTGGTTTCTACTTCTGTCTCTTACTGTTGTCTGGCCTTGTCAACTTAATAACCTCTCTATCTTCCAGTTTCCTAATCTGTAAAATGATGATAATAGAGACCTACCAGACAGTACTATTGAAGAGTAAGAAATAATATGTACATAAATTAGTATAATTCCTGGCATGGGTAAAACCTTTCACTATGTTATAGAAATTGTAGCTATAATTCTACCTGGTGTTTCTGTGAGTCAGAGGTTCTTAACCTGGGGAATGTAAACCTTAGGGGGTCATGGATGGGGCTTGAGGAGATCTGTGTTTCTCTGAAATGATGCACAGATTCATGTGTCTTCTCTATATCAGTGTCTGAGAATTAGGTACATAGCTTTCATCCAATTTTCAAAGTTAGAATTGCAGGGCAAAACGAGACAACATCAGTGAAATACATATAATTAGATCAATTTTGCTTCACCTGCTACTTAGAAGCCTTTGATCTTTGACCTTAGTTTTCCCTTCCCTCTGAAAGATTATGGGTCAATAGCAGAGCAAAATGCATATTCTTTGTCTCAGGGCCATGATGTTGAACCTAAGGGGGTACAAATTACCCACAATTCTCTAGAGTTGTGGCCTGTGGTCTGCATAACTCTACCTACTTTGTCCCGCACTCTTAGCACAGTGTAACTGCAACCTGAATGCCCTGGGGGATTCAATGCTAACTGGCCAGCAGGGTTGCTGTGGGAGTGCGAAAAGCAAGGCAAGGGGCTCATAGAGATCAGAAGACTCTGCCACCCTGTGATCTCATGTGTCTCTCTGTACCCGAGCTTTACATGGTACATTGCACATGCATGCCTCTAACAGCATTTTAATGTGCATGCAAATTACCCAGGGATCCTGTAAAAATGTCGAGTGAGCTCAGTAGGTCTTGGGTGGGAATGAGATTCTATATTTGTAACAAGTTCCCAGGGGACCACACTTGAAAGAGTAAGGCTCTAATCTCTTCATATTGTAATGATTAGTTCGCTTGCTAGTCTCTGGGCAAACTGAAGGCGGAGAAAAGACATTATCTGATTCTATTTCCCAGGGGTTTAGTGCAGAAAGGACACATAGAAGTTGAAAGTAAATGCTTAATAAGCAAATGAAAGAAAAAGAGAGAGGGGAGAGAGAGAGAAAGAGAGAGGAAGGAAGGAAGGAAGGAAGGAAGGAAGGAAGGAAGGAAGGAAGGAAGGAAGGAAGGAAAGAAGGAAGGAAGGAAGACATTAGAAAATCAAGGGGTTTTTCTCTGAAGACATTAGGTGTTTTTCCAGGTGCCTTTCTCAAATACTTTCCAGGTATTTTCTTCCTCTAAAGATGAAAATTTATTTCGTTCCTCTCTGGGGCTCGAGGAAAGTTCCCTCTCCTCAGCCAGAAAAAGGGGAGAAAATAGAAGTCACCATGCTAACTATGAATAAAGAGACTTAAATTTGTGAAACACCAATTGTGAGAGAATGGGAACATCTACTGTGTAATGAAATGCATTGTGCAAAATGCATTTTATGCCCTAGGCATAATAATCTGCAAGATGCAAGACAGAGACGAATACACGCAATGCCATTTTACACACTTATTTTAGAGTAGGCTGTTCTTTAACATAGAATACAAAGTTTAACTTAGGCAGTTATTTTAGCCTTTACTGCTAATACAAGAAAAGTAGAGACTCAAGGAAAGAAGGAGGAAAGTCCTGGGAAGGTGTTTCACCAAGGTAGACATAAAATGGGGCTAAGAAACACCATCAATTTCTGTCACTTAGATTAAGCCAGGTGGAGACAGCTGTAACCCCAGGTGTGACCACATATTACCTTTCCTGCTCACAGTCACTGCTGTGTTTACTTGTGAGCGGATCATTTCACAGACAGACAGAGAATACGAGTGCCATCAGTCAGAATGCTGTGCCTAGATGTCACACTATTTCATCAGGCAATGATGAATCACACTGGAGCTCTCACATCTACTTTCCCATGACCTCTGAGCAACAAGAGAGAGCTGGAGAACAATTCCGGGCTTTCAATTTCCCTAACAAAGCAACAGAAGGCCCAAATTAAACCGGCCTCTTTGAAATTTAAAAGGAACCACCATTTGTCACTTTTTAAGGGGCAAACTGATTAATGGACAGTGAATAGTCACAAGACAACTCTCTGATTAAATGTGTAGCCACTGTAAATGCAGATTCAAACCCTTAGAAAGAAATAAATGCACACCCTTCTTCAATTCAGCTGAGTCAGCTTATAAGTTTCGTATTTTTAAAGAAAGTAAAAATTACAAAGGCAATTTTTGAGGAAGCACTTAAGAGACAATGGGGAAAAGTAAGGCTTTAGTATGAGTTCTGAATTCAGTTAGCTTACTATAAACATGGTCTTGATTGTTACAGTTCATCTTTTACCACCACCCCAATAAGGGCCACAAAAGTGGAAAAAGCAACCCATCTTCACCAAACTCTCAATGCTGCCTGAAAGTTTCTGTGAGGATGATGATAACAATGATAATAACTAATTTGCCATAAACTAGGCGTTCTAAGCGTTCTTCATCCATTAAATTGTTTATGCCTCATGACAATATAAAACTGATGGTTATTTAACCATCATTTTTACAGTTGAGGAATCTGAGGCATACAGAATTTAAATAAGTTGCCTAAAGTTACACAGCTGGTTAGAGGAACAACTTCTCAATCTTGGGTAGTCTGGCTCAAGGTCCTGTGCTTCCCCCATCCCCAGCTTTATTGAGATATAATTGACATATAACATTGTATATGTTCAAAGTATTTGGTGTATTGATTTAAGGCATTTATATATTACAATCTGATTACCACAATAATATTAACTAATGCCTCCATTATATCACATAACTATTATTTTTTTTTTATGGTGAGAACATTTAAGATCCGCTCTTAGCACCTTTCAAGCATATAATACAGCATCATTAACTATAAACACTATGAACAGGATGAAAAAAGTACTTCACAGTTTTCATTCTCAGTTCCAAGTTCTCTCTGATAGTGAGAGAGACATGGAGAAAGAATTACGGTTGATACCTGATCAATTTCAACATTTGGGCAATGCTATCAAACAGGTCACTGTGTAAAAAGACTATCAGCAGCGAAAGATGGAAAAGGTACTGAGTCCTCAAAAACCCACCATTACTCTCAGTGCCTACCAACGAAAATGCATTCAGTTCATTCTGAAGGAGGAAAGTGAACACATAAGAGAAATGGTGAAGCAAATTAATAATATCCGAAATCATGTAAACTTCTGACACTACCAGGAACAGATTTGCACCTGAAGTTAACACAAGTGAAGGCCTAAACTCATATTGTAAAACATCTGATTTATAAAGAGGTATTTTGGGTGAGCTTTGGTGTGGTTCATTGTTTTTTATACTATTCTTGTTTCATGATTATTGAATAGATGCTTTATTTAAATATATTTATATATTTATATATATTTAAATAAAAGCATATATATATCTCTCACATCTTCTTTATCCATTCATCCACTGACTAACATTTAAGTTATTTCTGTATCTTGGCCGTTGTGAATAACAGTGCAATAAACAGGAGCAGCACCTATGTTTCTAATTCTTCTAGCATTGATAATGATGATGCACTAAGTGCTCTGCTTCCATGGCATTGCAGAGTCTACAGCATTTACTTTGACTGTCTGTGAAGTAGCTCTCCCATTTATAATATTCCATAAGACTATGAACCAATCACAGTCTATCAAAAAGTGCCTAGTAATTACCTGTGGCACTGAAGAGGATAATGGGTAATGGGAAAGGGCATAAGAGACACACAAAATGTGGTCCCCATCCTCATGTTATAACTTTTAAAAGATATATATGAATTAAAGATGCTTGAACCTTGAGAGCCCTCACCAGGAGGACTGTCTGACCACCATGAAGGGAACCTCAGGGTGGTGGTGGTGATTTCTGCAGCTCAGCATCCTTTAGCCCTTCCATTGTCAACAGCACCCTGAACTTGTTTTGAAGCTTCTATCTCATTCTCCCAAGATACACATTCTTGATTTGTTGTCATGGGGCAGACAAATGGCTTGACATATGCCACTTGGAGTCATCCTCTTGGGAATTCAAATCTGAGCAGAGTAATGCAGGACAAAAACCCCCCAAACAGCAAAGAACAAAAAAAGCAAAAACATTAACATCCACACAAACTGCATATCATTTGGAGAAGCTGTTGATTCCATTCTGCTACCTGGATCTCCAGACCTTAGAGCCATCCTGGTGTGTCCACTTCTGGGTCTTGTTCTTCAGTGTTGCTTAGATTCTGTGTGAATTCCCATATGTCTCAACACATTTACTTTGGGCCTAAATTGCCCAGTTTCTGCTGCTTGTAACCATATAACCGTAACTGTACAGCAAAATTACATATTCAGTTGTTCTATAAACAAATTAGTATAGAACTACACATATTTCAAGTCACTTTACAGAAGCACTCTATTGGTCACAAAGGGGAATGATTAAGTAGGATTTAAATAAACCTACTGACAAAAGTCAATGTGGCCATATTTTTCAAGAAACATAGTGCATTACAAATGTCCCCCAAACTCTCTCTACAGTCATTTCATTAACGGAACTAAGTGCTGAATCAAGAATCAAAGAACCTTATTGCTAGATCCAGTTCAACCACAAAAAGATCATGTTTTCTTGGGAAAGTTACTTCTCTCTGAGTTTATTTCATATCTGTAAAGTTAAGGAGAGGGTCCCCGAGTTTTCTATGCATAAGTCAGAGTACCTAAGGTTAGAAATGAAAAAGATATGCTTCAGAAAGTACCGAAGAATTGAGTAGATGTATTATTTTTTTATTATGGTGACATTGGTTAACAAAATCCAGGAAGTTTCAGGCATTCAATTGAGTAGATGCATTTTAAAACTTCTTTTTTTTTTTCCCGAAAACAGACTTTTTTCTCATATGAATTGATAGAATGGAGTTGGATTCTAACTTGACTCCTTGAAGTAGAAACTTATGGTATGAATGTTATAGAGGATCCAGGATCTTTCTTGTGCTTGTAATGATCTTACCATTCAAGAGAAGAGCTCCAAAAGATTATTAAATAGCTCTTTTGTCATTTAATTGGAATCTAGTTATGGACCAACCCAAGGAGGTCAGCACCAAATGTAATTTAATTCTTAGCTATTAATAAATGAGTTTCAGATTAATTTAAATCTTCAAAGGAACTTTATGTTGAAGCAAAATTTATCATAAAGCTTATTGAATTATTTTGTTGGCAACTATTCAAATTTTAAAGTTAAGGTCCAGGCATATGTCTACAGAGGAACAAAAAAATTACATCTCTCATTTGCAGTAAACGATTTGAGTCTTGAAATGTATTTAACTTTTCATCTTATTTCCTCATCTTATACTCCTCTAACTTCCAAAAGCTACCCAAACCACAAGTTTCCTAAAGCTACTCCTGACCTATTTCTGTTTGTTCTATTGTTCGCTCTTTTTGCAATTTAATGACATCATTTCCCAGCCCTGTGGTCAGTGGCCTTAAGCTGAACAAAATGGTGATAGGTGGAATATCAAAGGATTCAGATCAATTCCATCTAGAGTTAAATTCACCAGACAAGATGAGAGCAATTAATTGATAACAAAAGTTTACTTCTTCCAAGTATCAAGAAAACTTAGACACACAAACTTATAAAACATAAAAATTATTGACATGTATTCTTATATCGATGTAGGTTTTTTTTCAAAAATAATTTCAGAACACATACTTTCCTCAATTGTTATGTTTTCTGATTTCACCCATTGGCATCAAGATTGAAATTAAATGAGATAATATGTGGGAATCCATTAGCACAACTTTGGGGCTATAATAGCTGTCAAATCTTGAACTCTGACATTGAACCAGGCACTATCATTAATTATACTTAAATCCCATCACTTGATTCTTACTGCCCTTTAAAACAGATGCTATACTATTGTATTTTCCTGCTAAGGAAAATGAGGCTCAGAGTAGTAGAATACATGCCCAAAGTCACACAATGAGGGAGTGGCAGAGATAGGGTTCATACCTAAGCCTTTTAAAATTAATTATTTTAATTACACTTTCGTCTTAATAAATTCAAGGAGAATGTGAAGGAAAAAGAAAGCAGACTGGATTCTTGAAAACTGAAAAATCAATTGAAAATTATGGCAAAGGTAAAAAAGCATTCCCCTCTTTTAAATGGCATTGTTAGCATTATTGATGCTAGTATACATGTATGTATGACACCTGATGTCTTTCCAAGAGCCATCAGCATATCTCATGATTTTGTATTTGATCTGACAACCTAGGGTCTTCCTGGTGGTATGGTTTAGAGGGGAAGAAAGTTTGCCATCAATAATGTTTGCTCTTTGTCATGAGAGGTAAAAGCTAGAGGTGTTATGACCTAAGCAGAGATCATTTTGGACAGTAAGCACCATTAGCTTTGACTAGAGATTGCATTTGTAAGAAGATCCATCTGTGCAGTTTCCCCAGGAGGGGCCACATATTTATCTCCAGAGAATCTGACACAAGCCATTTGTCAGTCATGGTCACACGTGCTTGATGTTGCCATGCTTTATCCTTTTAGTCAAAGCAATAATTCCTAGTTGTGAGAGAGCAACTGTGGAGTGCCAGGTGTTGATATTTTAGAAACACACAGTGATGGGGACAGCTGTGGTGGCAGATTTCAATTTTTTCAGCCAAGCTGGTAATAGCATACTACGCTGGGTGAAATTAAAAAGTTTCAGATATAAAGTCTTCGCATCTCCACAATAATGTATAATTTGTGACAACCTTTCTCTGAGGAACTCTCCATGGAATTTACCTTCATTCTGAGGCAGGGTATGTGAAAGAGTGGCTGCACTAAGGCATATATCTCCTGAATGCTGTCAAAGAGATCCCTCAGATTTTCCTGTGCTGAGGCTCTCCAACTTTGTGCCTGTTCTCATCATTATCATTCATCAGTATGCCCACTTTCCTACCAATTCTTATTCAATATGACATTTGCTTCTAGTTTCCTTTGTGGGTCAATGTTTTTCTGAGCCTCACAAATGCTGGCTATGTCAAAATTATTACTGCTTTGGGTCATAATCATTTGTATGTTCTGATTTAATTAAGAGAGAAAAAAAATTAAAGAGATTTTTTAATGGATCTTTTGTTTCTCAGGTAAAAGCGGTGCAAAGCCAACAAAAATCAGTCCTATAGATTTTTTGATAGACAATAAAATCAGGCCCTCAAATAAAATGATAATTAAGTTCAGGATTAGCAGTACATTACTTTGATATTTTAATAGTTCATTTTAGTGGTTTTAGAAAATCCCGTGCTCATATTGGTACTTAACCTGTTTGAGAACTTTATGAAAGCCATGGACCTCTTCCCAGAAAAAGATGCAAATATGATCAAAGTTTTGCATATACTTTCAGATTTTTATGTATCCAGTGAAAGCTTTTGATCAGTACTATCTAAAAGAACTTACTGTGGTGAAAATATCTCCTTAAAAAGAATTTTATTGAGATATAACTTATATAATTTCTCACTTCGAGTATATAATTCAATTGTTTGTAGTATATTTACAGTTATGCAACCATTGCCATAATCGATCTTAGAACATTTTTGTCAAGTCCTCCCAAAACCTTGAATCCTATTAGCAGTCACTTCTCATTTTCCCCCAGTCTCAGTCTCCCCTAGCTCTAAGCAACCATTAATTTACTCTTTTTTCCCTCATAGATTTGTATATTCTGGACATTGTAAGTAAATGGGATCATATAGTATGTGGTCTTTTGTGACTGCCTTCTTTATATCATTCTTTAAAAGTTTCTTAACAATGTTTTTAAGTTATCCATGATACTGATCAAGATGTGTCAGTGATCATGATGTATAAGTGGTTTATCCAAATATCAATTGATTGACATTTGAATTGTTTCTGCTTCTTGGCTATTATAAATAACGCTGTTATGACCTTTCATGTGCAAGTATCTGTGTGCCTACATATTTCAATTCTCTTAAGCGTATACCTGGGAATAGAATTGCTGGGTTATATGGTAACTCTACCAATAGCATTTTGAGGAACTGCCAAACTGTTTTATTAAGTGGCTATATCATTTTATTTTCCTTAAAACAATGTATGAGGGCTCCAGTTTCTCTACATTCTTATCGATACTGATTATTAGCTACCTTTTTCCTTTTAGCCACCCTAGTGGGGTGGTTTTGGTTTGTATTTGCCTAGTAGCTAATGATGACAAGTATCTTTTCATGTGCTCATTAGCCATTTGTGTATCTTCTTTGAAAAATATTTGTTCGAATCCTTTGTTCATTTTTGATTGAGCTGTCTATTGTTGAGTTGCAAGAGTTCTTTATAAATATATTCTCTCATTCTCTGGATTGCCTATTCGCTTTTTTAAAAAATTATTTTTTAATTTAGTTTCAAATATACAGTACATTGGTTAGACATCTATATAGTTAATAAAACGATCCCCCCACTTGCACTTTCCCGCCCCTGACCCTCCATCTAGCCAATGTATTAATGCTAACTGCATTCCCTAAGCTGTGCTCCCCATCCCCATGGCCATCTATCAGCTACGAATTTGCATTTCTTTAGTCCTTCACCCCATTCTCCCAGCCCGCCAAGTCCCCTCCTATCTGACACCATATTGTCCGTTACATTTGTGAGTCTGTTTTTGATTAGTTTGTTCTTTTTATTCCTTAGATTCTGCATATAAGTGAAATTATATTGTATTTATCTTTCTCTGTCTGACTTAAATACCTTCTAGGTCCATCAAAGCAATATCTTTTTCCATCCCCTTCCTTTTCACATGTAGGGGTCTTGTTTTCTTATCCTTTCAGCCCCTCTGTCTTTTGGTTGAAACACTTAATTCTTTTCCATTTAAGGTACTTATTGATAGGAATGTAATTGTTACCATTCTTTATCCCTGTTTTTGATACATGTTTTTTTCTTCTTAAAGAAGTCCCTCCAACATTTCCTGTAATACTGGCTTGGTGATGATAAATTCCTTTAGCTTGTTTTTGTCTGGGAAGCTCTTTATATGTCCTTCAATTCTAAATGATAGCTTTGCTGGATAAAGTATCCTTGGTTGCAGATCCTGGATTTTCATCCCGTCAAATATTTTTTTGCCAAGCTCTTCTGTCCTACCTAGTTTCTTTTGAGAATCAGGTGCCAGTCTTATGGATGTTCCTTTGTAGGTAAGTATCTGCTTTTCTCTTGCTGCTTTTAATATTCTTTCTTTGTATTTAATCTTTGACATTTTAATTATAATGTGTCTTGGTGTGGGCCTCTTTGGATCCCTGGTTTTTGGAATTCTCTGAGCTTCCTGGGTTTTATGTTCATTTCTTTCACCAGGTTAGGAAAATTTTCCATCATTATTTCTTCAAACAGCTGTTCAACTTCTTGATTTTCTTCGTTATGCCAATCAAATGGATATTTGGACCCTTAATAGTGTCCGACGTCCTCTTTAAATTATTTTTATAGTCTTGGCATCTTTTTTCTTGCCATTCTGTTTGAGTGTCTTGACTAGCTTTTCTGTCCTCTAGATAGGGTATTTGATCCTCTTCTTTACTCACTTTGTTTATTCCTTTGTTTACTCCCTTTAGTATACTTCCCATCTCAGATAATGTGTTCTTCATTTGAGACTGGTTCCCTTTTATAATTTCCATTTCCATTTTCATGTTTTTTATCTCTTTGCTGAAGTTCTCACTAAATTTATCTACACTTCCCAAAAGTTCTTTTAGCATCTTTATAACCAGTGTTTTGAACTCTGCATCTATTAGATTGCCTAACTCTATTATTTCTGGATCTCTGTTCTCTCATAGTTTCTGCTTCTTTGTCTTCCCATTTTGGCTGCCTTTCCATATCTGTTTCTATGTGTGAAGCAAAGCTCCTAAGTCTCCTGGTCTTATTAGTGTGGATTTGTGAAGTAGGTATCCAATGGCACAGTTCTAAGAGGGGTTCAGCAGCAGGCAAACTTAGCCCAAGCCTCTATCCCTCCAGGACCACCTAATAATATTCAGCAAACAATCCATAGATGCTGTGCTTATACTTGCCTCAAAAGGCCACAACAGAAACTGAGGCCAGCTGCTTCCAGTGTGAGAGTAGGCACTGCTCACCAAGGAGCACCTAACTCACTGAGGACGTACCTGAATGTGGCTTGTGTGGGGCCATGAGTTGCGGGAGATGGGGTTTCAGGGACTCCTCAGGGCAGAGCAACCTTTGTTATCCAGTTTGATGACATCCCAGCTATGGCAGTGCTGTGTCTAGCGCACAGGGAGTGGGGAGGGCTTAACAGGGAACAATAGATACCTCCAGCATTTCTGTACCCTGCTTGTCTCACTTCAGCCCTCATTCTGATGACGTCTCCCTGTAAGTCCCTGGTATCCCCTGTGCACAGCAGAATAGGCACTGGTGCTCAGAGTGAGCAGAACTATACCGCAAAAATCCACTCATGGATGTAGCCCCTATAAGAGGCTTCTGCTGCTGCCACAGCCTCTGTCTCACTCAGCCACTCAGGACTGGGCATCCCTGTGTCCTCGCCCTGTCCTACCTTCTGCCATTGCAGGGTGATTTCTTAGACTTCCCCCTAGTTGTATGGCTTATTCCTCTAGATTCCAGGTGATTTTTCCTTGTTGCTGCTCCTTGTTTCCATCACAACTTTGATTTGGTCTCCAGAGGGATGAAGAGAGCCTCTATCGTCTATGCCATTTTTTTCTCTCTCTCACCTTTTCACTTTTTTAACAGTGCCCCTCGAAGGATAAAATATTTTAATTTTAATGAAGTTCAATGTTTGTCAATTGTGCTTTTGATGTCATATCAAAGAAACCATTATCTGATCACAAAGGTCATGAAGATTTATTCTTATATTTTCTTATAACAGTTTTTATAGCTCTTATATGTTGTATAAGGTCCACTTTGAGTTCAATTTTATGTATGGTGGAAAGAGAGACCCAATTTTATTCTTTTGTATGTGGATATCTGATTGTCCCAGAACCTTTTCTTGAAAAGACTATTTTTTTCCGGTTGAATTATCTTGGCATGTTTGTCAAAAATCAATTGACCATAGATATAAGGATTTCTTTATGGACTCTCAATTCTCTTCTATTAATTTATGTCTTTTACAGCTTTGTTTTTCTTTTTTGAAATTGTTTTGACTATTCTGGGTTCCTTTCATTTCCATATGAATTTTGAAATGAGTTTGCCAATTTCTAGTAAAAAAAAAAACAGTGAGGATTTTGATAGTAATTCTGCTGAACCTGAAAATCAATTTAGAGAGTACTGTTCTCTAAACAATATTAAATCTTCTTCCTAATATTAATTCATCTTCATTGATAAATATTTTCATTTGAAATTCTTCTTCAACAATCCTGTTTCACAGCATTTTTCTTTCATTTACTTCAGACTTTTTCATATTCATCTGCTAACATGGTCATTTTCAAAATTTAATATTATAATGGCAATAATAATAATTTTACTATTTATCAAATGATTTTTTCTTCATTTATTTAATAAATTTTTATTGTGTGCTTACTATGTTCCCTGCACTTTTCTGAGCATTCTGATTTTAGTAATTTGAGTCTTCTTTTTTCTTCATCAATCTAGCTAAAGGCTGTCAATTTTGCTGATATATTCAAATAACCAACTTTTAGTTTTATTAAATTTTTGGTGTTGTTTTTTATTATTTATTTTATTAATTTCTGCTCTAATCTCCATTCCCTTCTTTTTTGCTTGCTGTAGGTTTAGTTAGCTTTTCTTTTTCCAGGTTATTGACTTAAGACCTTCTCTTTTAATATAAACATTTTACGGCTATCAATTTTCCTCTAAGAACTCTGTGAGCTGCATCTTATAAATTCGGTATGTATGTTTCATTTTTACTCATTTCAAAGTATTTTTTAATTTCCTTTGCAACTTCTTCTTTGATCTATTGGTTAGTTATGCATATATGTTCATTTTGAAGTGTAATTTGGTTCATTAAGTTAATTATGGAAGGAAAAAATACTAATTTCTTACCTGTTATTTTGGATTATTAAAAATTAATCATTTGTATTCAGCAAATAAACACATTCCATACTTATTATGTTAATTTTTACTACTATATCTTTGTACTGCTTCTCAATCTTTCACATGGACACAAGTCACTTGTGGACTTAACTAAAATGTGGATTCTGTAGGTCTGGTATGGGCCCCTGTATGATAATGTTAATTTCCTTATATTAGTTTACAATTTTTTTATAGCAACTTCTCTAGCATTTACCCTTGCTGGAAGAGGATACTTCTGGAATCCAGAATGACTGACTATTCATTGCCCAAAAAAGACACACTCTACTCCTTTGTGTCTTTGCACACTCTCTTCCCACTGCCCTCAATGTCCTTATCAACCTGTCCCTTGTCAACTCACCCTTCACGATCCAGTTCCTGCCAACTCTGTTAAGAAATAATCTCAGCTCCACTCTGGGCTCCAGGTTTCTTCCTTTGTGCTTCTTTAGAATTATACACATAACATGGATATTGCAGTTGCCGCATTTTATGATAGTAATCTATTTATGTCTTCATCGCTAGCTGTGAGCTCCTCAAGGGCAAGAAATATCTCATATTTCTATTTCCAGTACACAGCACAGGACTTGCTACTCAACAGTTCTTGTCAAGTAAACAAATTTGGTCAAAATATAAGTGGTTTTGGACTAAGGCACCAACTATTAACCTTATCTACAAATAGAGTTAATTCGTTCATTCCCAAAGCTCTCCTTGTATCCAGTTTCTACAAATATCACATCTGCTTTGTATTATATTTGAGTTATATTTATGCATGGAATTGTGAATTCCTCAAGAGGGCTGGATTTGTAGCACATTCATATTCGCATCTCTTGGCTCACATAGAACAATGTCTTGAACATAGAAACCATCCTGTAAAGCTTTGCAGAACTGAAATGAGCTTAACAAGCTTTTCCGGTTTTAGCCAAGTTATTACAAAGTCTCCCACTACTCTGGGGAAACAATTTTCTCTTAACATAGAAGTGAAGGGTCTATTGCAATACTCTTTGGTGTTTCATACTTTCACAGTCCTATGGAAAGAGATATGTTCAAAACAGGTGGGTATACTGTCTACTCTAATTACATTGGTCAATACCTGACCCAGATGACAGCAATATAGTGAGTGTGAAAACAGAGGAGTCATCTTAGAAGGCAGAAGTCAATTGAAGAAGCAGTAATGATTCACAGAGGGAAATATATTTCAATTTGAAACATGTTCATAGCTCCACTTTTTTTCTTTTGTGGTATCAGAAATGAATTTATGGGTTAATATCAGAACATGGCTCTCTTAATGACTTTTTCACAGAGTAGCCTCTAGCAATTTCAAACTCACTCTTTTTCTCACTCACCATTCTGCAAACATTTATTGAGCATCAGCTAAGCATGAAGCACTGGAATAGGCACCACTAGGACAGAAGATTAGAAGAGAAAGTATAGAGTCAGAAAACATTATTGGGTATTTTAAAATAATATTTTCACTATCAAATGCAAGAAACATCATATGCAAGCTGCAAGAATAATACCGGTTACTTCAGGACATACAGGTTTTTAAATTCAGACTTGCTGTTGGATATCTCAAAATCAATAACTGAGAGAATGATTCTAATAGTTATATATTATCAACATTTACTACTCTAAGACAGTGATAATTAAAATTAATGTAACTGCTCCTAGGATGAAGACAAATATTAATATGGCCATTGCTTGCTTTATTCACCAATCTCAACTCATATCATATTCCTTCCCTCTGCCATGTACCTCAGCCACGCTAGCCTTTTTTCAGGGCTTTGAATACTTGTGCTCCTATGATAAAGTTTACACGTACTGTTCCCTCTGCTTGAATCATTCTTATGAATCTTCTTCCATTTACATGAAAAATTCTTATCTATCTTTTATGCTTCAGCTCAGTGTCATGTCCTCAGAAAATGTTACTTCCCCGACTTCCTTAATCAGGTCATATCCTCTTCTCATATACCCTCACAGTACCATATACCTCTCTTTCAGGGTATTTATAATAGTTACAGTTTTTTAAAAATCTTATTCTTATATACTTATATGGCATGTCTACTAGACTAAAATTTCCATGACTGTGGAAATACAATTTCTTTTTGTTCACCACTGGCTCACTAGTGCTCAGCAAGGCACAGGAGGCAATTAAAAATTGTTAAATAAATGAATGAAAAACAAGTTGAGGTGACATCAAAAGTAACATTACTATAGCGATTACTATTATAATATTAGTTTTATGTTAGCAGATAAATATGAAAAAGTTTAAAGTGAATGAAAGAAAAAAGCTATAGAACCAGAACTGTTAGAGAAGAATTTCAAATGACTATATTCAAAGATCCAGGTTCAATGTGGATTCTGAAAACATGAAGAATGACAGACAAAATACATTACAAACAAAGGTAATTAATGGATGAATTATGAGAACCTTCCCAAAAAGCTGTGATGGTAAGAAAATATGAGCCATAGACTCATATTCTTTTTTTGTAAGAAAAAGGAAGCAGTGGCATAGACAAAACACATCTCCACATTTATGGTAGAAATGTCGATTCCTCCTAGACTGAGTCTGAAAGATGCATAAGGATATAAATCCTTTGGAGATCACTCAACCAAATGTCTAAGTAAATCCACCCTGGAGATTTAACCAATGTGAACAATGAACTAAACACATAAATTACACACGTGAGAGTGAAGCAAGGGTGTGGGTATGTGGAAATGAAAAATTGGTATTGATACATTCGTCAGAAATTAGAATGCTATGCCAGCTGGTGATTTGCCTTAAGCTTTTCTCCCTAAGAGTTTATTGCAAAAGGTCCCAGTTGTCAATTTGACAAAAACATTTGTTTTTGGTGGACCACCTAGAACTGGGTCTTAGACTCAGTTCTGTATTAAAATAAGTAAGAAAATGACTTATTTCTTAGCCTCAGAGAAGCCTGTGGACCACCATATGATATGCATGGCCAGGAACACTTAAGTCAATAACCAAACTCTCCTTTATGAAAGCATCTTATAGAAAACTCTCGATTAGGGGTAGCATAAGTGTTTCCAAGGGTGACTTCTAAAGTCTACAGGGGCCTGGCACAAAGGAACCCAATTCCCTCAGCAAGTACGGAGCTTATTAAAAGAATAGACATGTACTTTGATGATATAAATGCATAGACAGGAAAAAGTTCAAAATATTGCCAGGGTATTGATGTGAAATTCTCAGGCCCACAGGAACAGACTTGCTCCGAAATGACATTCTGACCTGTTTTCTCCATTTCTGTTCATTGTTAACCATCCTTTCCTAATTCCTGGCACCATGTGCCTTTTTAGCTATGGAAGTGGTGGGCTTCTCTGTCCATATGACTCTTGTAATGAGCCTATGATTAATTATAAAATAGACTAAGGCTTGTATAATCAATGGTGCAATACACCTGTTCCTAACCAATTTCATGTTTTCTATCATCCACTTGATGGCACATGGCCAATTTCTTGAAGGCTTGGGGTGAATTGACACATGTGGAAGCTGCATAATATTAGTGGTAACCAAGAGTTACTCAGTTACACAATACTTAATGAAATGACCGGTAAACTCTTCTGGAGGGAAATTTGACAATATTTACCAAGCATCAGGAAATGTTCATAGCCTTTGATACGGCATTAACACTTTGCTTTTTTAAAACTACTCTAAGGAAATAATCCATATACTGAGAAAAACAATATATGCAAAGATATTTTTTTGCTGCATTTTTATAATAGCAAAGAAAAAGAAACTAATCAAATGGCAAGTAGAGGAACTGTTAAGTAAAATGTGGTATATTCACTTGTGGAAGCTGAGTGGTTATTGTTGATGGTAGTTAGCAAGACCAGGAAGGAAAAAAAAACCCACTTAGGACTAATGAAAGTGAAAAAATCAGAATAAAAAATTAAATGTATATGCAAATCATAAATATTAATATATACATATAATAAAAATGCAAGCAGGAGACACATTAAATTATTCCCAGGAAAATTTTTAAATTGTGAGGTGGTTGGTTGTTTTTATCTTTATCTTTACTTTCTAAATGTACAGTTGTGTGAGTGTGATGTTTTAAAGAGAGCTTTATGGAAATATAATTGATATAGAACAGAATTCATTTAAACTTTACAATTCAGTGGTTTTTAGCATATTCATGGAATTGTGCAATCATCACACTATATCTAATTTCAGAATATTTTCATCATCCCTAAAATTAATTTGGTACCCTTTAGTATTCACTCCTCATTTTGCCCTTCCCCTAGTCTTTAACAACCACTTATCTACTTTCAGTCTGTATGGATTTGCCTGTTCCAGAGATTCTAGACAAATGGACTCATACAATATGGTCTTTGGCATTTGGTTTCCTTCATTTAGCATAAGATTTTCAAGGTTCATTCATGCTGTAGGACACATCAATACTTAATTCTTTCCATGGTCATATAACATTTCATTGTATGACTATCCCACATTTTATTTATCCATTTATTAGTTGATGAACATTTTGGAGTGTTTCTACTTTTCAGCTATTATAAATAATGCTGCTATGAATATTCAGCTATAAATGATTATTTTCATTTATCATAGGTAGATATCTAGAATAGGAATTGCTGAGATATCTGGAAGCTCTAATTTAACCTTTTTGATAATCTGCCAAACTATTTTCCAAAGCGATGTCACCATTTTACAATCCTGCCAACAATGTGTGAGGGTTCCAATTTCTCAACGTCCTTGTCAACAATTGTTATTTTTTGTCTTTTTGATTTTAGATATTCATCTGTGTGAAAAGTGGCATCTCATTGTGGTTTTGGTTTACATTTACTTAGTGATTAATGACGGTAAGCATTTTTTCATGTACCTATTACCATTACATTTTATTACCATTCAAATCCTTTACCCATTGGGTTATTTACAGTTTTATTATTGATTTGTAAGAGCTCTTTTTATATTCTTGATATAAGTCTCATCACATATATGATTTGCTAATATTTTTCCATTCCATAGGATATATGGATAGTGTCCTTTGAAACCAAAATATTTTTAACTTTGATAAAGTTCAATTTATTTTTGCTTTTTACTACTTGTGTTTTTGATATCATATCTAAGAAACCAATGCTTAATCTAAAGTCTTGAAGATGCACTCTCAAGTTTACTTTTTAAAGCTTTTGAAAGAACTTTACTTAAATTTAGAAATATCATATATTTTGGTTTAGTATATCTGTATGGCTTGAGGAAGGGGTCCAACTTCATTCTTTTGTAAGTGAATATTCGATTGTCTTGGGACAATTTTTTTTAAAAAATTATCCCTTTCCCATTGAATTTTCTTGACACCCTTGTTAAAAATCAATGATTATAATGGAAAGGTTTATTTCTGGACTTTCAGTTCCATTCCACGTATCCATATTTCTATCATTATGAACTATTACATTGTCTTGAATACTATAGCTTTATAGTAAGTTTTGAAAGGGGGGAAGTATGTGTTCTCTAGCTTTGATTTCCTTTTTTAAAATTGTTTAGGCTACTCCGGTTCCTTGCATTTAAAATAAATTTTAGGGGTGATGTAAGAAAGCAGAGTAGGAAATGTCTGCAGATTTCTCCCCTTGAAACAACAATAAACTGAACATCTAAAACTCAACAAAAAACACTCGATCTGCACACTAGAATGTCTGAGTGTGGAATCTGCACATAAGCGCTAACATAGGAATTGAAAAACAACTAGAACAGCAGAAACCATTTTTTTAACAAGGAGATTGAAACTCTCAAAGGAAAAAAAAAATAGAACTTCTGGAGATGAAGAACACACTGAAAGAGATAAAAAATGGAATAGCAAGCTTGGGAAATAGAGTCGACCAAATAGAAGAAAAAGGATCAGTGATATCGAAGACAGAAATCTAGAAACAAATCAGAAAGAAGAGAGAAACTAAAGAATGAAAAATAATGAAAGAGAAATACAAGAACTAGCTGATACCATCAGGAAAGAAAACACAAGAATAACGGGCATTCTCAAAGGGGAGGAAAAAGAGAAGAGATTAGAAAGCATTTTCAGACAAATAGTTGATGAGAATTTCCCAAATTTAAAGAATAAGCTGAAGCTTGGGATTCAAGAAGTCAACAGAACACTCAATTGTCTCAATTCAAAAAGGCCTTCTCCAAGACACATTATATTAAAATTATCAAAGAAAAAATTCTCAGGGCAGACAGGGAAGAGAAGATGGTAATCTATAAAGGAAAACCCATTAGATTATTATCAGACTTCTCAGCACAAACTTTACAAGCCAGAAAGGAGTGGAATCCAACATTCAAACTATTAAATGAAAGGAACTACCAGCCAAGAATAATGTATCCAGTAAAGTTCTCCTTAAGATATGAAGGAGAAATAAAGACCTTTCTAGACATAGGAAATTCTCCACTATGAGGCCTGCATTACAGGAAATAAGGAAAGGGATCAGGTCACCTAAAACAAAATGACAAAAAAAATACGTAACTATGAATAAGGCAATGAGCAGGCAGATAGAAGCAGAGGAATATAACCCTTATTAAAAACACGGCATTATAAACTTAAACAATAAGAAGAGATTTGTTATAGAAAGAGAGTAAGTACATAAGGACAAACTGAGACAACAATAACAGAAAAAGGGAGGATTCAAAGATCCAAATTCACAAAGGGGAATGGAGATAAGGTACACACAGAAGAAAATGGACTACTGTATGTATAGTTGTCCTCTACATATTCGTAATGGTAACCACATGCCAAAGATTCAGAACTGAAGTATATAACATAAAACAAGAAGGACCAGAGGGAAAATCCACAAAACCCCACCAAAATAACAATAATAATAATAATAATAATAATAATAACAACAACAACAACAGGCACACACCAATACAAGGAAGCAATGAAAACACTGAACCACCAGAAAGCAAACGATAAAATGGCTATAGGAAAACCTCATATTTCAATAATCACCCTAAATGTAAATGGACTGAACTCACCAATAAACACACACAGAGTTGAAGATTGGATCAAAAAACATAACTCAACTATATGCTGCATCCTGGAAACACATCTCAGTTTCAAAAGCAAAGTGAAAGGTTGGAAAATGATATTTCAAGCAAACGGCATTCAGAGAAAAGAGGGCGTAGTGGTACTAATATCAGATGAAGTAGACTTCAAAATAAAAAAGGTAAAAAATATATTGAGGGAACGATACTCTAAGAAGACATAACACTTAGTACTATGTATGCTCCCAAATAGGGAGGCCTGAAATATATAAAGCAATTACTAACAGAACTAAAAGGAGAAACAGACCAAAACACCATTGCAATGGGGGACCTAAATACCCCACTGTCGGATATGGACAGATCATCCAAACAGAAACTCAATAAGGATATAACATCCTTAAATGACACATTAGACCAACTGGACATAATTGATATATACAGAGTCCTTCATCCCCAAACATTCGCTTATACATTCTTCTCTAGTACACATGGAACATCCTCATGAATTGACCACATATGGGGACACAGGGATAGCTTCAACAAATATAAGAGGGTTGGAATCACACCAACCATATTCTCTGATCATAATGCTTTGAAGCTGGAGACCAACTGTAAAAAGAAAGTGGGAAGAACAAATACGTGGAGATTAAACAACATGCTACTGAAGAATGACTGGGTCAAAGACAAAATAAAAAGAGAGATCAAGAGATACAAAGAAACAAACTATAATGATAGTACAACATATCAAAACTTTTGAGACACAGCAAAAGCAGTAATAAGAAGAAAGTTTACATTAATACAGGCCTACCTCCAAAAACAAGAAAGAGCCCAAATAAACAACCTAACATTTCATCTTTAAAAACTAGAAAAGGAAAAACAAAAGAAGAGTAAATTCAGCAGAAGAAAAGAAATAATCAAAATTAAAGCAGAATTAAGTGAAATTGAAACAACAACAAAAAAAATAGAAAAAAATAAATACAACAAAGAGCTGGTTCTTTGATAAGATAAATAAAATGCACAAACTCCTGGCTAGACTCACTGAAGAAAAATGAGAAAGGATACAAATAAACAAAATCAGGGATGAAAAAGGAGAAATTATGACAGGCGCTGCAGAAATACAAAGGATCATACAAGAATACTATGAAAAAGTATGTAATAACAAATTTAATAACCTCAAAGAAATGAAACAGTACTTAAAAAGATACGACCTTCCTAGACTGAATCAAAAAGAACTGGAAAATCTAAATAGACCAATCAGCAGTATGGAAATGGAAACAATCATCAAAAACCTATCAAAAAGTAAAAACCTAGGACCAGATGGCTTCACCAGTGAAATCTACCAAACCTTCAAAGAAGATTTAATACCTATTCTTCTCAAACTCTTCCAAAAAATGAAAGAAGAAGCAATACCTCTTAACTCGTTTTATGAGGCCAACATTACCCTGATAGCAAAACCTGGTAAAGATAACACAAAAAATGGAAAAGTACAGACCAATGTCTGTCATGAACACAGATGCAAAAATACTACATAAGAGAAGAGCAAACTAAAAACAGTAACATCTTAAAATGATTATACACCATGATTATGTGGGCTTCATCCCAGAGGCACAGGGATGATTCAACATATGCAAATTTATTGATGTGATATACCACATAAACAAATTTAAAAATGAGAATCATAGGATCATATCAATAGATGCAGAAAAGGTTTTTGACAAAATGCAGCAGCATCCATTTATGATCAAAACACTTAACAAATATTAGAAGGAAAATACCTTATGGAAATGGTATAGAAGGAAAGTACTTTAATTTAATAAAGGCCAAATATGACAAACCCTCAGCCAATATTACACTGAATGGTGAAAAACTAAAAACTTTTCCACTAAGAACTGGAACAAGACAAAGCTGTTCACTATCACCACTGTTATTCAATATAACATTGAAGGTCCTAGTGACCGCAATAAGGCAAGAGAAATGTATAAAAGACATCTAAATAGGAAATGAAGAAGTCAAATTGTCACTACTTGTGGATGACAAGATTCTCTATATAGAAAAACCTGAAGACTCCATAAGAACACTACCAGAAACAATAAGCAAATACAGTAAATTTTCTTCTGTATACAGAATAAATGTTCATAAATCCATAGTGTTCTTATACTCTAATAATGAACTGTCAGAAAAAGAAGTGGAAAAAATTGTTTCTTTTGCAATTGCAACAAAAAATAAAATGCCTAGGAATTAATTTAATGAAACATATGAAGTACCTATATAATGAAAACTGTAAGACCTTATTAAAAGATATCAAAGAAGATACTAAGAAATGGAAAGATATTGCATGTTCTTGGGTTGGAAGAATCAATATAGTTAAAATGACCTTATTACCTAAAGCATTATATAGACTTTATGCAATCCCCATCAAAATCTCATCAGCATTTTTTAAAGAAATAGAACAAAAAATTGTCAGATTTGTATGGAAGCATAAAAGACCCCAAATTTCCAAAGCCATTCTGAGAAAAAAAATAATGAGGCTAGAGGCATCACTCTGCCCTATTTCTAATTATACTATAAACTGACAATAATCAAAATGGCATGGTGTTGGCAGAAAATAGACTAACAGACCAGTGAAACAGAATTGGAGTCCAGAAGTAAACTCATGTTATGTGAACAAATAATTTTTGACAAAATAGCCAAAAACATACAGTGAAGAATGGAAAACCTCTTCAATAAATGGTGCTGGGAAAAATGGCTAGCCACCTGCAAAAGAATAAAACTAGACTGTTGTCTATCATTACACACCAAAATTAACTCAAAATAGATTAAAGACCTGAACATAACACCTGAAACAATAAATTGCATAGAAGAAAACATAGAAACTAAACATAGGACTTAAGTAAACAAATAAATAAATAAAATAAATTTCAGAATGAATTGGCAATTTCTGTAAAAATGGCAGCTAAATTTTGATAGGGATTCCACTAACTCTCTATATCAGTTTGGGGGAGTATTACTATTTTAACAATATTAAGTTTTTGATCCATGAATCTGATGTTTCCATTTGTTTAGATCTTCCTTAATTTCTTTGAATGATGGTTTTCAGTATGTCAGTTTTGTACTCCTTTTGGTAAATATATTTCTAGGCATTTTATTCTTTTGATGCTATTGTAAATATAACTGTTCTTAATTTCTCTTTGCTGGTAGATAGAAATATAATTAATTTGATCTTGCATTCTATAAGTTTGCTTAACTTCTTCAATGTGATCGTAAAGTAAGAATGAACCCCCTAAGGAGGAGGAAGGTTATAGTCCTTCTCAATTTTGCACAAAGGATGTGGATACTCTGGGAATCTCCAGTCAGTCCTAAAGATACTGATCTATAAATATGCTGCTCACTAGCATGAGAAGAAAAAAAGTTGGAAGCTTAAGGTCTAGCAAGATGGTATGTCTAGAGAAAGTGGATAAAATATGACATAATTTGTGCTGTATTTGTGTCCTCCCTATCTGTATATTGAAGCCCTAATCCCAAATGTGATGGTATTTGCATGTGGGCCTTTGTTAGGTAGGTAGGTTCTGATGCGCTCATAAGGGCAAAACCCCTTCTTGTCCCCTGTGACAGAGTTAATGTCCTTATAAGAAGAGAAAAAGACCAAAGTTCTCTCTCTACACTAAGTGAAGACACTGAGAAAAAGTGACTCTCTGCAAATCAGAAATATTACCCTTACCAGACACCAAATCTGGCAGCACCTTGATATTGGACTTTCCAGACTCTAGAACTATAAGAAATAAATGTTTGTCATAAAGAACCAGGCAAGTGAGTTGACTCTGCACCAACATAGGGATTTCTGAACTAGCAGCAGCTCTCAGTTTGGCTCTTAATTCTATAAGAACAGAAAATAAGTTCAGGGGCATGGTAAGTTGGACAGAGAGAACCAAGACCCTACATGAAGCTGGGCCCTCAAAGAGTATAACTTCAGTGGGAAGAGGATAAATAATCTCTATTTACTAGCTCAGGGTAGTGAAAGGGAGCTTGTTTCTTGGTCTTGGCTTTAAGTGGGAAATAGTTAAATTAAAATTTCCTGGGGTAAATCATAACTCTGAACTTGCTGGGGATCTAATATACAAATGTAGTGATTATAGTTATCAATACTGCATTGGTTGCTCTGAGAGTAAAGCTATGAGAGTAGAGCTTTTATCACCACCACCACCACCACAACAACAACAACAAAATGGTAATTATATGAAGTTAAGGACATGTTAACATTTATTGTGGTAAATGTTTCACATTATATACATTACTTACACAGTGTTATATGTCAATTATATTTCAATAAATCTGGAAAAGCCTAACTCTGAATTTGTACCCTTTGTGGATTTAAAGTCAAACTCTATGCTACTCAAGTGGAATGGGTACCACCCCCCACTGAGAAAGTAGTATAAACTTGTATGGCCCAGTGGTACCCCTGAATTATTTGAGAAGTGACCATAAAACCCATCCTGAAAGGGCACTTCAATAACCCAGGTCACTTGAGATTTACACACACATACACAAAACAAGCCCTATTGAAAACTAACATACAACCATATGTAACAAAATATAAGAGGAAATGGTCTATCATGAGCAAAACTCAGCAAACAGAAACAACAAAAACAAAATGGAAGAATTAGTATCATAAAGACTTTTGATAAAGATATAACATCATAGTAACAGTATATCAAACATACCTAATATGAATAAAGTGATAAAACAAGGAGTGGAAATATTAAGGAAATGTACAAATAAATAATGAAAATATTTGTAAAATAAGCTGGTTAAAGATAAGAGAGCAGGTTCTGAGCAATCTAGAGAGAATGGTGGGTATAACGGGGAGGGAAAAGCCATACGGGCCTATAAAAATGTACCTTTCTTTCTCAGCAGTTGTATTTTAATTTCAAGGTATTAGAAAATATGATACATTTTTGGTAAATGGTATTGTACTTAAATACTGACACTATTATTCCAAATAACTCAGACAGCTGTGTTTCTTCAATCATAAGCAATGAGTTCTATAATTAGAGCATCATAATGGATCCTGGATCAGGAATCAGAAAAGGACAACCAGGTGTCATAGCCACTTAGTTTCTCATGCTTTGGGCATCACATACCACTGATGACATCTCTTCATCTTCAATAATGGCCCACTTTACTTCAGCTTGGAATACCATAGGCTGAATCAAATCTATTCCTTCCTTGAAAATTTTTATTAAAAAAAAATAATAATAAGGTATAAGTGGTGCTCTATTTTTTAATGCTTTCTTTTTAATAAGCTGGTACAAAGTCTCTCAACTTGGAAACATATTTAGGTTGTTGTTTCAGATAGTTTTATATTTCTGCAATCAATGGAATTCTTCACTGACAGCGATCTGCATACAGTGATTTATAACCCTTTTTGGCTATTCAAGTCTTTGTCACATATTTCAATAGATCTATTTTACTTTTTTTGTACTGTGAATGCTACCATTTTGTTTCTTACTCCTTCTCTCCCTTAAAAGTCATTCAGGTCATTTATTTCCTGACCTACTTAAAAAAGAAAAAAATAATGCTGACTATTCTTTAAGAAACACATGGTTGCTTATGAATATATAATATGTATTTTTCCCTTAGATAAAACCTAAATCTCCTAAATGTTATTATTATTGGACAAACTTTAAAGTTAATCCATAAGTATGATTCCCAGTATTCACATTTTTGCTTTATTGTCTTTAGAAATATCCCCTGAACAACTCATAGTTCTTCAGAGTGACTTTCTTTATACTTTAGATGAGAACAAATATATTTTTTCTCTTTAAAAGATGCCAAATTCACTAAGAGTTACAACATATATCTTTCCCCGCTCCAGATTCTTGATGATTTTCTTATTAGAAATCCATGCACAGAAATTAATCATTGGCCAATGATAGAACACTTGGGTATTGAAAATCTTGCTGTCTGGAGTTAGATTTGCTAAATAACACTTTTGCTCATAGGAGCAGGCAGATCAGGCATTAGGAAGCATTTAGCAACTTTCCCCTGCTGTTAAATCATTAAAAGTCACTATTCTTTATACTCACAACCAAGCCCTTTCTTAATCCAACAAGTAGTGGTCCTATTCTGTCAGAGAATAGCCTGGGTCTTCATGAATCATTTCTTTTGTTGAGATGGTGAATGTATTTGTTGGGCCAGCTAAATTAATACTGTAAAATAGGGGCACTTGCATAATTATGCTAAAATAAAATGTAGTTGTTTTAATTCTCCATTTAAAAATTATCCATATGAAGAACTTTCAGAATGATAGAAGTAAGGGCCTCTGAAAATCTGTTCAACCATAAAGGCAATGAGAACACTGGCAAAAACTGTCAAACCAACTTTTTCATAATTTTGAAATTAACCAAAGGATTGCAGTAATCCAAAGACTGTTATGTAGGAAGAATGGTGGATGCTCAGGATTAACAGTGAGCTTTGTGGCATTTTACCATTCCCTAATCCCACCTTTCTCACCCCAGTTCCATGGTAACCTTGAAAAACAACAGCCTCAGCCTCACTACTAGGGTAGCTGTAAAACTCAGTAGCCTGGCAGTCACCTTAGGGGATAAAATAAACTTAGAGCTCCCTGAAAGCCTCATTCTTAGAGAATTTTCCACATTCGACCTGTCTGGCACCTCCCTGGGAACCCCCACTTGCAGGGCTCGTATTTATTTAAACTGAATTAGACCTTGCTCAGTACAAATGACCTTTTCTCTGGGGGCATTTGTTGAAAACAATCAGTAGTAATTATTTAACATCACAACGGTAAGAGGCAAGATTCCACTGGGGCAACAAAAGACTGACCAGAAAAAAGGAAAAGGTCAGGTATAATTCTGGGTAATACAGAAGACCACATGCATGTGTAGAGTTGTAAATATGCCCAGAAAAGACCTGAAAAGACTCTAATTTCTCACCTCCAGTTAACTGTGAGGTTGTATACAGCAAGAAGTAAAGGCTAATGCAGAGTTCTACACTGTAAGAGCATTGAAGGCATGCCCCAATGAGCACACAGAATCCCTAAGCAAAGGCTGAGAGACTTATTTGTTCAAAGAATTTTAGAAAATTTTTATTCAATCATTAACTGACTACTAAACTAACCAAGCTGAGATTTCAGAGGCCACACATGATGAAGAACATAAATGTTTCGAAATTAGTTTAGAGAAGTCACTAAACAAAACACAAACAGCAACAACGAGAACATCAAAAAGCAACAACAATAAACTCCAAAAGGGAGAATCTGATTACAAGGTTTGCAACATTGCATTATTTAAAATATCCAGTGAACAGAGGCTCATTTTGAGTTCAGATTTTTCGAAGCTATAAGCCGCTCCTGCCTTGTGTCGTCACTTTAGTCAACATCCATTGGCAGGGAATGAACAGCACTCTGGTGGTAGAACTGAATTACCCTTCGCTTTTTCTTTTCTCTTTTGTTTTTAAGAGTTAGGGCAATGAATATGTACTGGGAGGCAATGTAGTCATCAAAATTGCAGAGCCATCTGGATGTGGTCCCTTAACTAAGGCCATTAATATCACTCACAGGCATTCAAATGATCTGGAGTTGCTTTCTTTCAGGGAGCTGATTATCTGGCTGCACCCAGAGCTGCTTGCAGACTTCCTGGCTAATGGGTGTCAGTGACCTGTGCCTGAGCATCAATGATCTGAAAGGTAGCACCTCTCGGAACCCCAAATCCTGCACCCCATAAATGCATGCAATTGTAAACCAAGCAGCACTTTATGAATAATTACTGGTTGTGAATTTGATAAATAACAGTGGCATTATCTACTGTTGTCTACACGTATGTTGTATTGGTTGTCAGATAAATAAGCTAAATACCTCTAATGAGTATTTTTTTTCAATCATAGCTTTATTAAAATATAATCTACATACCTACAATTCACCCATTTAAAGTGTAGAGTTTAAGGGCTTTTAGCATATTCACAGAGTTGTACAGTAATCACCATAATTAATTTTAGAACATTTTCACCATCTCAAATGAAAGCCTGTACCCATGAGTGGTCGCTATCTGTTTCCCCTTCACCCCTGAGCCCTCAGCAACCTCTATTTACTCTCAGTTGCTATCTGATGGGATTCTTTTAACTCCTACTTTTTCAACCAATAAAAGGAAATCTATATCTCACAGAGGTGAGGAGTATAGACAGTGTTAGGACAGGGTCAAACACACAAGTTCAGATGGTTTTGGTGAACTCAGTAAGAGCTGAGCATCTAGGAAGACAGACCTGGATGTAAATTTGGCTCTGCATAAGGCTTTCAGATAAGTTAACCTCTTGGAAACTATTTTCTCAACCACAAAATGGGAAAAATAATAATTCTTATTTTATAGAGCTTGTTTTGAATATTAAAATAAAAATACTTGGCATTTCTGGGATATTGTTAAGTACTCCTTACATGTTAATATTATATTTGTTCATATTTTTCATGGAACTCTGAAGGATGGATTTCAGTTTACATAATTACTCATCTTGCCACAGCTTAACAATTTTTTCTTACTTCTTTTGAGGTGACTACAGTCATTGCTTAATAGGTCAATTGCAAGAATGACTTTAGAGTGGTGCAATAGATGGATGCCAGACCACAGTGAAGGAGTGAATGAGAATTGAGCAAATGAAGGTAGCAAAAGCAGACTCCTCTATCAAAAAATCGGGCAGTGGCTTGAGAGGGGAGTTCTCTGTAGGATGTAGAGGGCTTTCTGATGTTTGTAGACCACTGAGAAGGAACCAATCAAAGGAGTAAGATTGGAGATGCCAGATAGAGAGGGTCAAGATCAGAAGGATAAGTAAAGTCACGGCCACCCTGGAAATGGACACACCATATGAATAACTGGATAAACATTTTTCAAAGCTACAGCTAAGAAAATGAAAAATAGTAGTGTCTTATCCTGGATTCCCCTGAAAACAGAGCCTGATGACCAAGGCTTAAGTATGTAGTTTATTTAGAAATGTGATCCCAGGGAGCGGCAGCTTAGGAGAGTAGGAGGGAAGCAGGAAGGAAGGAAAGTTTATACCTGTTCTACAGATAACTGGTACTTAATCTCACTGAATCTTCTGAAAATCTCATAAAACACATTTCAGAACTGCCTACCTAAGGAGAAAAAGAGGGAAAAAATTATATTTTGTTACCTTTCTCCCAGGTCAAACATGGTCCACTGGATTAACTCTTTCGCATTTCCAGGATGAGAAATTGTGAGTGCCAAGGTTTCCAAAAGTATCCCTGCTGTGGCTTCCAAGAAGCCCCAGGGCTTAAAACAAAAGTATAGAGCTATGATTCAAGTAACAGGCTGTGCCACCGTATCAGGATAAAGCCTGTCAAAGTCTGCACAGAACTATCACCAAGTGGTAACTGGATTTTACAGTGACAGGCAAGAGATGTCCCACATAGATGTCTCTCATCATTGAACATTTATTATATATCAAACACTGTTCTAAGCACTTGGCATTAACTCATTTAATCCTCACAACTGTCTTCCACTGTGAATGAGAAAACAGGTACAAAAACCTAACTCACTTGAGGTCATATAGCTATTAAGTAGCAAAACCTGAAGTCAGAATCCAGCATATAAGCTAACCACTGCACTGCACATCTTCTGAAGCTGGAACATCCATTCACATTTCTCTGACCCTCTTTTTCCCTGAACAGTATATAAAGAACCTCTACTGAACTCTAGGCATAATTTATTTTTACCTAGATATCTCTAGGTGATGTTTGACTTAATTCCCTTCACCTTGTTCCCCAAAGGAAAACAAAACCCCAAAGAGACCCAGCCCGCTGGCTTAAAGTTAGCTTGGAGTCCCTTTGAGCTACGAGGTTTCCTACTCATTTATTCTCCACTCATTCTATTAAAGTCATTTGGTAATCAGTCACTCCCAAAGTGTGTGTAGAAAAATGAACTTAAATTCAAAAAGAATGTGAACATTCAAATACACTTAGAACAAAATTTTTTTTAAATGTCCATAGCTACAATTTGTAGCTCAATTCAATTACTGAGCACTTGACGTGTGGTTACTTCAAATTGAGCAGTGCTATATGTGCAAGATACACATTGAATTTGAAAGATTTAGTATAAAAAAAGTAATATATCTCATTAGTATTTCCTATACTGACTACATGTTCAAATGATACTATTTTAGACACATGGGGGTAAATAAAATATATGTTTAAAGTTAATTTCATTTATTTTCCTTATTTAAAATACAGCTGCTAGAAAAGTTAGAATTACATATGTGGCTTACACGATATGTCTATTGGACAGTGCCACTCTAGATAATCTAACTTCTGCCATCTTTCCTTCCCTCTCATTCTTACTGTTCCAATCACTACTTCAGTTATCCACCTAAAACACCCCCAACATGTTCCTAACATCGGGCCTTTGTAGTTACTGTTTCCTCGGCTTAGAATGAAATGTTCTTTCCCTACAATTCCCCTTGGCCTACTTCTTCAAATTATTCTTGATTTCTTCAGAGGAACATTACCTAGCCACTTATGTAGACAGTAGTGTCTCTATATGTCCTTATTCTGTTTTTTTTTTTTTTAACATTTAAATTGGTATTGTTTCCTCCGTCGTTGCTTGGTTTATATTACAGTGGAATAAGCAGATGGATGGTGAAATGGGTTTTTGTGTTTTCTTGTAATCAACTTTTTGAATAATGCTCAATTTTTAAAAGAAAGTTTGTCCACCTAAATAGACTGCTTCTTCTCTCAGCCTTGACATTTCAAACTTGCCTGAGCTCCCTTCGCACTCGCAGCACATCTTTGTTAGGCTGAAGGATAAGCTTGTAGTTTAAGAACATTTACAAGGGTCTTTTTCCCTCAGAAGGTATGTTGACTTGTCTGGCCTTCCAGTGAGAAGGGTGTCCCATCCCTCTTTCGTTCACAGATGCTGAAGTTGTTTCTCTCTGTGTCCTCTGCTTTAAGTGACAGTAGAGGGCAGCAGAGTCCTTTCCACAGGAAGCAAAGACCATCTAAAACTGCGCTGTGCATAAAAGTCAAGCTCCTTTTAGAGAAAAATTGCTGGGTCCTATTATGTCTAGGACGGTACTTGCAACAATGGCACATTTTTCTCCCAACTCTAATTATAGATGATTCACACTTCTGAAGAAATGGAATTTGCATATTTGGACGTTAGGGTAAATTAGCAACCTTGTCTGAAAAAATCTGTAGCCATTTTTTGTTGTTACCCAACCTTCTTATTAAACATTTATTTTATCTGGGTTTTTATTTTCTTCTTTTCACTTAATTTATAGTTTGAGGCTAAAGGACTGTAGAACTGGAGTAAATTAATACTGCTGGATTCATCTGGTCTACATCACATCTTGGACTTGCAGAAATGAAAGCTGTCTTCTTGTAGCATATAATTCCTAGATTTACCTGTAATGATCACCCTGAAGGAAAGATAGTTTCAACTCTGACTTTACACACTACCCAGAAATATATTTCTTCACTAACCCATTGCCACTACAACACTGAGAATTTTCAATAAAGTCTAGATATGTGGGACAAGTGATTAATAACCCTCTAGAAATGAGGCAGATAAGATGCTTGTAGATCTTTTGGTTATGCTTATTAGTCATACAGATATATTTCCTAAGAACATAAGAAGAAAGATGCAATTTCCCAAAATTTGTTTGTAAATTCAATAAGTAGTGGAGGTGCTTAAAGAATTACTAAGTACCTTGGTCAATTAGTAATTTTAGCTGGAAACATCAGTAAACCAGCAGCTTAAAGGTGTTTTACCTATTCAATTTGTTTTTACTTTTATTTTTTAACTTTCATTACATTTACCAAAAAAAAATCACAATTAATTCTTCATCTCTGCATTTCATGGGAAAAAAAAACAAACAAATAAATAAAAAATAAACCAAACAAACAAAACCCTAAAACCAAAACAAGCATAAAATACACAATGGTTTAGAAAATATCACTTGGTCATGAAAGTTAGTGGCTAGAAGTGACTAGAAGGTTACTCCATTAGTTATACTCCCTAGGATTCTATCTAGATGCTAGTTTGCTGGGTCTTAGTAACAGAATTTTGATTCATAACTGAACTTATTCTCAAATTGTATCCCACTGTTTTGATACTTAGTACTTACATGGATATCTGTTATTATGTTCTGGTTGCTTTTACTGTGAATGTTACATTCTCTGAAAATTCTTTTGGGGATAAACAGCCCCCATATGCTTAGGGCCAGAGAAGAGAGTCTTGACTTTACTGAGCCATAATCATAGTTATTATACCAATAGCCACTGGAAGATTTTGTTGCTGTTTATAATCACACAAATCAGTCTCGGCCTGGATTGTTTGGGCTTTGTATTTGATACTTAACTTTGACTCTAGGTTTTGAAAATTTCCATTCAGTCTCAGGGACATAACCTTAGGAAATTGGATTCTCAAGAGATGGCAGTAGATAGTGTTGAGCATCCCTTTTAGACATAAAATCGGATTAAATAGTTTCATCCTGTTGAAATTATTTACCATTGGAGCCTCTGAATATAAATGTACTCCTGAAGGTAGTAAAGCTTAAGGCAGCCATATGAAGGAGAATAAGCAAAGATTTCTATTATTATACATATGAGATGCTGAGAAAGAGATGAGAAAAAACTATAAGGAAAATATTCAATGGTTGTAGGATAGACATTGCATTTGAATAGATGAAGATACTGTCAGGGAAAAACTCTATTTTCACTTATAATAACTCTATACACACACACACACACATAAACTAACCAACTCTTATTCAAAAACATAATCCTGGTTTAAGACGTGGGAAATGATCTATACATTCTGAGTTCATCCATGTGGTAAGAATAAACTGAATTATGATTTGAACTCTTATTGATAGATGTGAACTCAGGACACTTGAATTATAAAAATGCAATGAACCCTCCTTTGTCCCAAGTGTGGTACTAGATGCTACAGATGCAAAAATGAGTGCAAAGGAGTGAGACAGTCTCTGGCCTGGTAGAATTCAGTTCTGGTTCAGGAGATTGAACAAATAAGATAACACATTTATTTAACCAATAATCACAGTTCAATATGACAAGTGCGAAGCCAAAATATGGGCAAACTGTTTCAGGAACAATAATAAAGAGGAGACAATTTCTGAAAAAAATCTTACATACCTACTTATTTGATACAATTTTACCTGAAAATTAATAAATATATCAATACACAAACACAAAGGTTAGGCACTTGCTTTATAACTTCAGATCAGTTTTGAATATGATTATTTCTTTATAATGACAGTCCCAATAATTTAGTTTTTATGGCTATTTTTGATTCCAGTTTTAAAGCCAGAATATGAGCCTCTCTCAGAAAATATAGTTCTCATCTTACTTATTTTTGGGCTCCTCCATGGCAACTAATAGTGGGCCAACATTTAACAAAAATTTTGAAGCTAAATTAAATTTGAATATGGTTTTACAGGCATGTGAGCTGCAAAAAAGAAAGATCACTCGTTGGTAATATTTGAAACAAAACTGGATAAGACAGTAATAAAAAGGAAAATTACATATATCTTCTTTATAACGTCATGTGCCAAAACTCTACATTAAGCATACTGTTTAGGACTAAAAAGATAACCTTACAATTTCCAACATTTGATATAGATTGATTGTATTTTCGGCAGAAAATATATATCAAATAACTAAAAAATAAGAAAACTGATAGATGAATTTGTCATTCGTTCAAGCTATTTTCTTCTTTATATAAATGGGACTAGATTAAGAAACATGGATTTATCTAGGATAGTCTGGTCTCAGGTATGAAGGAAGCCTTTAAAGATTTCAGCAATGAGTTACTTTTTCCCTTGGGATAAATTAATGACTTTACGTAGTTGCATTTTAAAGGTTTATTTAATTAGGGTAAAAAATTTCCTGTCTAAAGCATCAGCAAACAGACAGGGAATTTATTTTTGGTGAGAGTGGTGGCTTTCTTCAAAACCTCTCTCCCCAATGTCATCTTGTAGATGTGTCAACCTGATCCCACCAAAATTTCAGCTTTCCAAATGGTTCTCTATGTTTCTAAAACAGGATTTCTTAGACCAATTTTTTCTATGTAAAGAAGTGCCCAACCACCACGTAACCAATGGCTTCACTTTGTTCTGTCACATGAAACTGCTCATGATAATCACAGCACCTTGTACTCTCACCATATATTATCTCAATCAACTTGAATAACATCACTGCTGACTTGTTAAGTTTCTGCTCTTCAGATACAGAACCAGCTTATAGAGGTTACAAGCTATGAAAAACATAAATGATAGCACAAACTTAGATCCTCTATCAACCAGTGATATTGGTCTCACCATGTAATTTTTCTTTTCTAGGCATGGTGTATTCTAAAGCTGGGGAAGATGCTGTTTATTTCATTAACCCATCCTGCGCAGGTACTTTAAGTTGCTGACTCTAGCGGAAATGATCACCCATTCTAAGTGGGTACCACCAACGATGATTTCCTGTGACATTATTGGCAGGATTTGAGAAAACTTCTGTTTCTGAATTCTGAAACAAATATTTAATAAACATCTACTGCTCTGGAGATAGAATATTCAAAGCACAGGGTACAAAAATTAATAAACTATATGTGTTTTATGTATATACACATGCACATACATACATACATAATACATACATATAATTGTATTTAAAAATATTTGCATAACAAATGATATACACAAAATTTTAACCAGCATTTGGGAGAATATTTAACAAGTACTGATGATAGACTTGGGCATCATCTCTTTGAATGCAGCTGTTTTGTGTTTTGTTATTGCTGTATCTTCAGCTCCTATAAAAGTAAAAGCACGTATTTAGTGCTCAATAATTTTTTTTCTGAATGAGTGAGCAGCATAGGCAATAGGGGATGGTGGGATCCAGGGGGAGAGATCCTCCAGGGCACCATGGAGGAAGGAAGATTTGAGCTGAGCTTTAAAATACATAGTTTAGATAGGCTTATTAAATTTAGTGCCTTATTTGTGAGGACAGAGCAAAAAGCAAATCTCAAGGATGATCCTAAGAATGTAACTCATAGCCTAAAAGCCAGCTCTGTCTGCTAAATATTTCCTGTAATTCAAAATACGTAAGGGAAAGCAAAACTAGAGTGAAATAATTAATAGTCACTAGTCTGAAAACAAGGTCAACAGATGTAATAATAGAAAAGGAGAGCGTACAAAGTCCCGTTCTTGCCTACCATTTCCTTTCACTTCTTTCTAAACATGGTTCAAAAGTCCTGGGAAGGAATGGAAATTGAGGACAGGAATGCTGCTCTTTGTCACTGAATGTGGAAAGGATCCCTTTGCTTTTGTTTTCCAGCCGTGATGCTGGTCCCACATTAGGCACGGTTGTCTGGCCTTAGTTGTCTGCCAGTGCCAAGCCTGGTTGCCCTCCCCTGTCTCCTAACGCATTCCCAACCCCCACCCACGAATAGGTTGGCTGCCTATCTGACTTCCTGGAAAATCGACTTCTGTTTGTTCCTAATCATTTCTTTTGCAAATCTAAAAATTACACAGGTGGCTATGGGCTTTGGTGAGTCAAGAGGTAACCGGGAGGCCAGAAAAATACAGCTACTGAGAGGAGGTCTGAAATCTCTCTACCACCAGCTCCCTAAGTAGGAAAGTCAGATGCAAGGTGCTAGATATTTGATGGTAAGAATCTCTCATCATTTTTACTGTTCTAGGCAGCTAACAGTGTGATCTGGCATCTTGATTATGGCAATTCAGTGCAGATTGTTTTTTCAAGTGGCTAGACTCATGCTTTGAAAAAATTTTAAAAATAAAAAAATGTAAGTATGTATGTATTTATGGATATATGTATGAATATATAATTTTGCTTGCATTGCCTCTGTTGTTTGGCTTTAATTGGAAGCATGGTGAATTAGGAAGCCTGTGTGTCACACTCTTAGAGCCCTGAGCTTCGTAGTCCAATGCTGGTCTTGGTTCAAGTTTCTCCGTGTACTACAAGTGTTTAAATCACCCATGTTCCCATCTATATATGGGGGGAGCGGCATCAAAACATCCCTCATAGCATTGTTGTGACAATTAGATAGGATCATCCAGTGTGTTCCCCATAGTCCCTGAGGTAATGTGCATATTAACAGAAGTTAGCTATTACTACTCTCTTTTGTTTCCCAGTCTTGAGACTGATCTCAAATTAATCACCTTAGTCTGGCTTTCTTTGTTGTTTATTTTAATTCATTAGTCCAAATACCTTAGCAGGATTTCTCACCCTTGGCATTATTGACATTTTGGACCAAACAATTCTTTGTTGTGGGGCTGTCCTGTTCCATGGAGTATCTTTAACAGTATCCCTGGCCTCTACCCACTAGATGCCAGTAGCAAACCATATCTTCCGCCCCGGGGCTGTGACAACCAAAATTGTCTCCAAACATCGACTTATGTCCCCTGGGGAGCTAAATCATCCCTGGTTGACAGCCTCTTGTGTTAGTTAGAGTCATCCTTGACTCCTCTCTGTTTTGCACACTCTTTCACCTACTCCATCAACAAACTTCGTTAGCTCTATTTTGAAGATGACCCTTTCTTGCTCTTTCCACTGCTACCACCTTAATGCAAGCCACAGACATCTCTTTTTCGGGATTACTGCCTTAGTCTCTTGCTGGTCTCCTCATCCCCTAGCCCTTGCCACCACCCTCACTCAGTTCCAGCCTTACTGGCCTCCTGGCTGCTCCTTAAACACAGCAGACAGGCTCCCACCTTTGCAATGGCAATTCCTTCTGTATGAACTGATCTTCCTCCCCTTATCTCCATGCTTCACTCCCTGACTGTCAGACCTCCGCTCAGATGTTACGTTTGAGGGGAAGTCTCCCCAATCTACCCCAAATTCTGGCAGCTCTGACACTTCTTATTCCCTTACTCCATGCTTTATTTTTCTCCAGAGTACTTTCTCCATCTAATATAGTATATTTTAAAATTTTGTTTGTCTTCCTTCGCTAGACTGTCAATTCTATAAGGATAAGATTATTTTTTGTATGCTGAGTTATTAATTGTGCTCCCCAAAACCAGAACAGTACCTCGCCTTTAGTGGGCACTCAAATATTTATCAAATGAATAAACACATGTATTATCATAATTTATATTTTTTAAAATTGTGGTAAAATAGACATGAAATAAAATTTACCACCTTAACTATTTTTAACTGTACAGTTCAGTAATATTAAGTACAGTCGCATTTTTGTGCAACCAGTCTCCAGAATTCTTTTGATCTTGCAAAACTGAAACTCCATATCCATTACACAACAACTCCTGTTACCTCTTTATCCCCAGCTTTTGGAAACCACCATTCTACTTTCTGTCTTTATGAATTTGACTATTCTAGATACCTCATATAAATGGAATTACAACAGTATTTATCTTTTCTAATTGGCTTATTTCACTAATTGTAATGTCCTCAAGGCTCATCCATGTGTTAAAATTTCCTTCATTTTTAAGGATGAATAATATTCCATTATATGTGCATACCACATTTTTTAATCCATTCATTTGCCAATGAACAGATGAATTTCTGGATCATATGTTCATTCTATTTTTTACCCTATTCAGGAACCACCACATTGTTATCCATAGTGGCTGCACCATTTTACATTTTCACCAACAGTGCACAAGGGTTCCAGTTTCTCCATGCTCTCACCAACACTCATCCTTTCTGTTTTTTAAAAAATTTACTTTATTATTTTTTATTGTAGCCATCTTAATAGATACGAGCTAGTATCTCATCTTGGGTTTGATTTGCTTTTCTTTAGTGATTAGGGATAGTAAACATGTTTTCATGTGTATCACCACTGTTTTTACATCTAGGTCCCTCTTCTTCACAAAAATTTGTGGCTTATCCAGGCAGTATCATATAAATCTCCATCTCTCACACTCACTGCCTCTTACATACTATGTGTCTTGGGACTGTGTGCATCTCTGTCTCAGTCTTTACTCAGCAGGCTTCGCTAGTTAGTTAGGAAGGAGGCTACCCTTTCTCATTTGAGAACACACTAGAAATCTCTGCATTAAAGTCCATTTTTGTCCTTCTCTCACTGACATCCATCTTTATTCTCCCACAGGCAAATATTTCACAGCGAAGTTACAACAGTAAACAATTAAATGTTCAAATTAGGACATTTATTGGTTAAGACTTTCAGAAGTTCTCTGAGGGGATGATTCACTCAGTTGACTCACTTATGTAATTCCAATGTAACACTTGTCAATCAGATGTTTAATCTGAGGACAGGGTTTCTTTTCCCTCTCTTTTCATTTTTTTCTCTTTTTGATCTCACATCTCAACTTTGAAGAGTTATTTGTAGTCACGGACTTAATTTAACTACATCTTGTACATATTATCCATATTAATTAGTGAAGTCCTCCTCACATAAATCTGGAACATGTTCATATTTTTCCATTTAGCATTGATGAATCTCTCTAAGAAACTTCAAAATGTTTCCTCCACGAAATATTAATGTGTGCATATAAAATTCTACACTGATCCGTCTTTGAGAGCTCATATCAGTCAACACTTGCTCTTTCTTCACTATGGCCTGAAGGTTGTGTTGCAACAATGACCCAAGGGTAACTATACTGTCACATGAGAATATAAATTTGCACATATGCTCAGCTTCAAGGATGATTGACTGCCCCAAAAGTAGATGGTATAATCATCTTTCCTTTCTTTACTGTCTTCCTTTTTCTCCCTAAATTCTCCTTGAATGCTTCTGATTTTTCCATATGCTGCGGTTTTTCTACTCTCTACTTCTCAAGAGTTCCTTCTCAATCTCTTTCATGGGTTCCTCTCCTTCTTGTAGCCCGTAAACATAGGTGCTCAAGTCTCTTTGCTCGGTCTCTTGCTTTTTCTCTTTTTTGTCAGCCCCATTCATTTCAGATTTCCATTTCCATCTCTCTGTATGAGACCCAAAAGGCATGAACTTTTCTGAGATCCAAATAGGAATCCTCAGTGCTGGCCAGGCATCTTATCAAAGCTACTACATCACCCTAAACTCAGTCCTCTCCCAATACCTCTTACTTGCCTGTCGATTTAAGCATCCTATTAATCTCAGTTTACAGAATTTAAATGTCTCTCCTACTTCCATTTCCACCGTCAACAAGAAATAGATAGTGCTTAAAGCATTTAAAAGAAAGAAAGATTGTTTTGGGTTGTGGAACTCAGAGAAGTCTCCAATGAAGAAGTGACTTTCAGCTTGCATTTAAAAGATGTGAAGCAGATTATGTTAGGTAGAGATGTACATTAGGAGAGAGTTTTCAGACAGAAGATGAAAGAGGCAGAGGCTATGCTTCGGGAGAAGGAGAGTTAGCTGAGCTGGCTAGAACAGACTGCAGGTAGCAAGAGGAGTTTAGGTAGAAATCACGGAGAATTGTGAGTTTAATAGGAATAATATCATTTAAATTTGTAATCTATTCTATTGTACTCCTGGTTTACCTTCCCTGGAAAACTTTAAGTCCTTGGGTAATCTCCTTCTCTCTTTCTCTCTTTCTCTCTCAATCTCTCTGAGTCTTTTCTGTATCCCCCAGCTTGTTACCCAGCATTTTAGAATTCAGTAAATGTTTGATAAGTGGATAAATAAGTGAGTAGTCCAAGTATAAAGGTACGATGAGCACAGACAATAAACTACTACAAAAAATAAATGTTTCATTTAGTACTTGAACTTTTTAAGCCTTTAGGCTTCTCCTCTAACTATCCATTACCCACTTATCTATACTTCTTCCTTTCAGTTGGCTAACCAGTCTTGTTTACTTGTAATGTAACAGATATGACAGATATAAAAGAATAAAACCTCAAGAAGCTACTTGGGGGAATCAGAATGGCACGTAAACAAACTCTAAAATATGTTGCAAAGAGAATTTTAAGAGATAAATGCCTCAAATTATGTGGAAACACACTGAAAAGAACAACTAGTTACCTGGAATAACATCTGAGCCACATAGAACATTTATTCAAAAAATATAATCTCCTGTGTGCCTGTCACATAGATGGAGGTAGCCTGTGTGGGATGTACACTAACTCCTGTTTCTAAGACCTCTTAGTCTAATTACTAGTAAAATACTTTCATTTATTGAACAACTACCATTAAGTAAACATGAGCTCTCACATAAAGTCTTTATATATACAAAGCAACTAGGATTCAGAGAGGATAGGTAACTTGCCCAGTTGGAGTTGGGGTTGATTTCAAAGCTCATGCTCTGTTTACTACACAGTGCTTCTTACCAACAGCAAATAGAGGGAGGTACAAAGGGTTATGAGAAATTAGAGGAGTGGATAACTAGGGAAGAGTTAGGGAAGTCTTCCTGGAAGAGGTGGGATTTTATAGCAACAAGATGACTTACATATTATTTACTCCGATGAAAAAAGTTTTAATATCCAGATCTAGTGACAAAATATTTTTCTCCAATTCTATTAGGTGCTTGAAAAAGCACAGAGGTGCAATTTTAATGTTTATTTGACCCTATAAAAGTCTGTTGCAGGAGGCCTCTATTCTCCTATCCTACACAATAACGAAAATGCTTAGGGCTCAAAGTTCACTCCCTGTTATTACAGAAAGTAAAGACGGAATTAAGGAAGATAGGCTCATCTTTTCTTCTTGCCAAACATTGCTTAATTGATATAAATCAATTTATTTACACTGGATCCGAGATCAGACATTTGAGCCTTATGAGTATAAAAGGCAGGTCATAATGTCCCGAGCCTGAATAATTCATATGGTTTGTAACAACTTTTTAAGGCTTTTTGTTAAACTTGAAGATTAGTTCCTTCTTTTTCTCTTCCTAAATCAAAGCTTATTTAAAAATTGTTCAACTTTGAACAATTCCTCAAGCTGAACTGTTCGACTATTTGATTCAGTATTTTGGGGCTTCAGAAGCTTGTGCTTCGGTCTACTATGTTATTCACTGCCTTCGTAAATGATGAATAGGTTGAAAGCCTAGAAGGCTATTTTCTAATTTCTCAAGGGTCTCTTTACCACCTAATTTTCTTTTCATCAAATGTTATTTACTGAGTAACTCCAATCAACTGCTTTGGTATTGTAGCTTGCTGTGATTCTACAGATAATAAATGTCAGCATGGGGAAGCTAAGAGATCCAAGCTGCAAATTTAATAATTCTGTTTGTTTGAAATTGGCTTCACTTTCATCATACTGAGTCTCACAGAGAGCAAGACCTTTACTCAGCTATCTTGATAAGATCCCTAGGGTCCCTGGTGATGTCTCTAGGATTTGCCACGTGACAAGAGAAGAAAAGGTTTCAAAGACCTAAGAAACAAAGCAATCTATTATTTGTCCTGAAAATCATATTATGTTCTGTGTTTTACAGGCACAGTAGGCAAATTAGTGTGCAGTCTATCAAAGACATAGTTACAAAGATGTTAATATGTTGCATAGAGACTAGCCAGTAAGAATTATTTCTACTTGGAAGGTAGGAAGATTAAAGTGGGAAGTCACAGAGGGAAAACATGTGAAAATCAGGTCACAGTAGCCTCTTCTACACCACAGTAACCATTGTACATCAAACCAAGCACTCTTCCTTGCTGAGCTCAGATGCTGCTCACAATCCTTCTCCCTATAGTCCATCAGGAAGCAACTGCCAATCTTGAGATGTCACGCCCAAGGAAAATTTAACCCATTCCTGATGTCTTAGGTAGGTTATCCCCAAATGCAGGGACAGTTATAGGCCAGTCCAAGAGCCTACCTTAGAGATATTAAATACAATACTAAAATACTCTAACAAAATTGGAGGTTCCAACTAACTACCTAAGTGTTGGTAGTATCCAAACTCTTTAAGTACAATGACCGCACGCTCTGGTTTGCCTGAGTCAAACCAGTTTTTACCTGTTGTCCTGGATTAGCTGTAAACAACTCCTGCACTCAAAAGTGTTCTGGTTCAGACAATAAGGATAAGGATAGGGTTGTCAGATAAAATATAAGATACCAAATATTGCATGGAACATACCTATATTAAATTTTTTTCATTGTTTATCTGAAATTCAAGTTTAACAGAGTTTCCTACATTTTTATTTGCTAAATCTGGTAACCACGATGGCTCCTAAGGGTTTCATCTTGCCTTGCAGAATAGTACTATTCTGCCTACTTCTCCTACCCACTCTCAGCTCCAGCCTCACTGGTCCTCACATGCCCAGAATATCCATGCTCATTTCCTCCACTGGACTCTGCACTTGCTCTTTGATCTCCTTGTATCACTCACCTTCTTCACTCAGTTGACTAACCAGGTTCCAGCAGGTGTTAGTCCAGAAAGACACATCACCCCTGTGAAAGAAGCCTTATACCTTCCCTTTCTTGTCACTATAAAAAATAATGGCATTTGTTCTCAAGGCTGTCTTTCTCTCCCCATTAGGATAGATATTCTATAGATCAGGGGACCTTGTCTTTCTAGATCACTGCTGGGGTGGGGTATACATGTTTAGAGCAATGTTTGGAACACAGTCAATACTCAATAATTAATAGCTGAATATTAAATGGATGCACACATGTGTATCAAGTGCAGTGTCTTGGGTGTCATGATATAGAAGTGTATACATACTTGTTCCCTAGAAGAGGGTCACATTTCTTTAGAAAGATTTTAGGTTCGAATCAGAGCTATTTCCAAATGTGCAGTGGTAGTGCATATGGTAATGGTTTCATAAAGTATGTTAATCAAGGAACCACAGAATCATTTAATCTAGGAGGTTTCCTCGCCACCATCAAATACTGATTATATTTACATAGAAATTGACTCATTATCATGCAGCTGATAAACATTGCTGAAGGGAGAGCTTGCAGAGGTGTATTTGCCAGAGTCTCCAATTCCAATAGCTGACAGAAAATAATCATTTTAAAGATTGCCACACACAAAAAAGTGACATTCGTGCATCATCGTATTTCATTTCCCTATAGTAGAAACAATGATTAATAAAGTTGATAAAATATAAAGCTAACTTGTTAAAAAATAAAATGTTTAGGGTATGAATATGTATGATGATAGATGTATGATAATACCTAAAAATAAAGTTCTAAAAATCTGTTTAGAATGTTAAGCTGTTTAAAAAACATTTTTAAAAAATGGGGAATAATTAAATGATTTCATGCATCTTTTAGATGGTCATATACGTAAATAAACAGCAGATCCACACACTTGAAGTGTGCTTTCCATTTAATTTTAAACAAAAGTATGAAATGTACATTTAAAAATTCGAGCACTATATTCTTATCTGATTTTCATTCTTCTGTGTCTTTTATTTTAAAATTAGCTTTCTTGTCATTGATGCTGCAGATAATTTGTTTGCAGAGCACAAACAGTCCCAAGTGAATCTGGGCTCCAAATTGACCTGCGGTTGAAGCTAGTCACAAGCTGTCACCCCAGCACCCTGTCTCATAGGTAGCTTTCCCTGCCCTGTTTCACATTCAGGGTTCACACCTTTTGGTAAATGAGGTGCAATGTGGCACATAGGTAAGGTCAGATCTTAGAGTGGAGCTAATTTTACAGCCCTTTCTAGTTCTAGAAAAGATTTTTTGTTAAGGAGCTAAACAAATTTTTGTAATGTAAAAATTTAAGTGTTTTATGATAAAATTTTAAAACTGAGATCAATATAGTGATTAATTTTTCTTCAGATTCACCTCTCAGTTTCACTCAGATATGTGTGAAATTACTAGCTAAAATAAAAATTCTAGCAAATGATTTGCTAATTATAAGTAATTAGCTCAAGAGTCTATAGAGTTTCTAGAAAGTCTTCCTTCAGTTACATCAAAAACTGCAGTGATAAATAGTCCAGCAAAATGTGCTGAAGAACAATTAAAAGTTGGTCAGAGGCAAGCTGGGAAGAACATTCTGCAATTTAATGTATCACTCTTCTATTTCAATTTCTACTCTAGGAATAATCACTTATTCATTTAAAAAGGCCTCTAGATTGAATACAGGGTACATCACCTGAGGATTTGGGGTGGACTTTGTTTGACTATGAATAATGGAAGATATTTTTATTTACTTATTTTCTAATCAAGGCAAACCTCTAGCTGACATTGTCATCAAAGACTGGACACGGTTTTAGGACAGAGATTGTGTCCTATTCGTTTCTATTCTCAGGCTACTCAATAATGCAGTTAAATTCAATACAAGGAAAATGTTCTGCTTGTTCTCACAGGTAGCAGCACAAACAACTCTGTCATCATTCATCTCAACTCTATTCAATCTGGCTCGGGATTAGGGCACAAGGTAGAGAGAGTGTGTGTAAAGTAGAGAAGGGAAAAGGCTAAGTAGGAGGCTTGGCAGATGCAGTCAGGAGAGAAGCTAGTTTGAAACTGTATAACTTCATATCTATAGGTGTATTTAATCCTAAGATATTTTGTTATATGAGAAGCTGTTCAATACAAGAATGCAGTACTGTGCATAATGGTAAACTTTATGTCAGGAGCATTTTTCCAAAATGACTAAGCATATTATAGTCTTGTTTTAATGCCAAATAATAGTCTTTGGCAATTTTTGTATGTGAAGTCGAAATTTAGCATTTATTTTTTCCAGGCTTCATCATTATTTTAATCAAAATAACAAAAGACACTTAATTTGTAGAAACATTTCTTTTTGGTCTGTGTCTTTACTTATGAAGACTTACACAAAGTTCTTTTTAATGAGTAATTTCAAAGCTTATGAAAATAAGAAATTCATTTTTTTCTAGATTTATTTTAGATATAATTGATATGCAACACTGTGCAAGCTTAAGGTGTACCAGATGTGACTAGATACACTTATATATTGTAAAATGATTACCACCATAGCACTAGCTAACACCTCCATCATGTCATATAACTACCTTTTTTTTTTTTCCTGTGGTGAAAACATTTAAAATCCACTTTCTTAGCAACATTCAAGTATATTCTATAGTGTTATTAACTATAATCACCATGCTATACCTTAGATCCCCAAAACTTAGTCATCTTTTAACTGGAAGTTTGTACCCTTTGATAAATATCTTCCCATGTTTCCCAACCTCCAGCCTCTGGTACTTCTAGTCTGGTACAGTATTTGTAAGGAATATTTTCAATCCAATATCACATATTACACATATTTATTTTTAATTTTTATCTTTAAACTATCTCAAATTTACAGGAGTTGCAAGTACAGTACAAGTAACTTTTTATTCCGTGAGCCATTTGAGAATAAATTGCTGGCCCAATATCCGTGGTCCCACAAATAATAAAATTCCCCTATATAACTATAATACATACACAAAATTGAGAAATTAATATCGATATATTACTACCAGTTAATCCTCAAACCCCATTCATATTCTTCCGGGTACCCAAAAACAACCATTATAGCAAAAAATCCAGTTAAGAATAGAATATTTCATCTAGTCATTGTGTCTCTTTAGTTTCATTCAGTCTGGAAGAGTTCCTCTACATTTCAAAAACTTTTCTTAACTTGGACACTTGTAAAGATCACATGAAAGTTACTTTGTTGACATTCCCTTAATTTGTAATTGTCTGATGTTTCCTCATGATTAGACTCAGGTTATAAATCTTCAGCAGAAGGGATGTTATATTCAATCAGATGTCCCATGATTACTATTCATCTTGTTACTGATGATATTCACTTTATAACTTGGATAAGGTAGCTTCTGCTAGATTTCTCCACTGTTAAGTTGCTCTTTTTCCCTTTGTAATTTATAAGTATTTGGAGGAGTTTCTTTGAAACCATGTAAATATCTCATTCCTCATCAAACTTTCAATTTATTCATCCATTGACTTGTATTGGTATGATATTGTGTTTCCTGTCTTATTCAATGGGTTGTAATCTGTCACTATCCTCATTTATTTTGACATTCACTTTATCCCAGATTCGGCCAATAGGAGCACCTTTGAGTTGACATGCCCCCATGATTCTTTGAGTAATTCCTTGTTTTCTGGCATAACAAAAGATTCCAGGTTCATTTTCTACTTTGCCTGCACCAGCTGTAGAACCAGCCATTTCTATAAGAAGCTCTGATTCATTTTAGTGGAGAAAATATTTAGAAGCCAAGATATGGGTGCTAGCTGTGCTCATAGCTATTAGGGTATTGTTGCTTTCCAGACTTCTCAGTGGACAGAGCTAGGGAAGACACACACACACACACACACACACACACACACACACACACACACCTCTCTATACACACACATATACCCACATAAATTCATATGTCTCAAAAACGGTGTGTGTATACACATAATGTATATACATATTTATATCCACCTATATGTAAATATATATGTATTTACATCTATCTATATAGATGAATCTCTCTATATATATTGAGTTTTATACCTATTTATATGTTGAAATCTTTGTATTCATACCAATACATATAATTTCACTCCAACATCACAGAATTTATTCTAGTCTTTGCTATTTTCATATTTATATTTTCCTTCTCAGAGAGTGGGAAACCAGGTTCCCATCACATTTATTTGGTCAATCCCCCTGCATAACTCATTTCCCATCACTATCCCATCTTGATGTTCTCCTCAGCCCACTTGGGCTCTGACTTTCCCTGTCGGGCCCCATTCCTGCATGGAAGCCCTTTTCACCTAGCTTGGGCTTTGACAATCCGTGACAAAACCATGTATGGATACCTTCCTCACCCAATGCTAAGCTATCCTTATCCCTGCGCGAGCCATATCCTCTTCTGCGTGGGCTCTTACATCAAGCTGACTCTTTTCAAGGATCCCTCCTCACTCTACTTGGGCTTCACACCCTGTGCCAGTCTTTTCAACTCCATAGATATCATCCTCACATCCCCAGGGCTCTGACTCCTCATGCCTGCCCACACTCCACCTGGGTGGCCTCTCTTCGCTGCTTGGTCTCCGATACTGCACACCAGTCTACTGCTCTCTGTCAGGTCTACCTTGGTCTGCCTTACCTAATCACCTACAGCCTGGGTTGTTAGGGAAAAGAAGGAGGTGGAAAGGAAGGAAAAAGGAAGAGTTGCTAAATTCTTTTAAAAAATTTTTTTATTAAAATTTATTTATAATCAAGGAAATAGTAAGGAAGCCTTTATTACACACTTATAAACAACAAAATAACATATTCAGGTAATGAAAATTTGGCAGTTCCAGGCTTGAGTCCTCACCCCGCTCCTAGTTCCACTTTCATGCATATGCAAACATGTAAACACAGGTCTTCCCTTTTTACACACAAATGGGATTATACTATATTAACTGGTCTACCACTTTTTTCTTTTCTCTTTAAATATATCTTGGAGATATTTATATGGCAGCTCAACACATGTATTTTAATACTTGCATAACATTTTTCTGTTTGAATTATGAATGGATTATCAATCTTCTACTGGACATTTCATCTGTTTCCAAACCTTTCTTATTATAAACAACACTGCACTATACATCCATATGAAAATATCTTTGGGTATGTGCCTATTCACATTTTCAATTTTAAAAGCTTATTTAGAATAAGAACTCAATACTTTAAGTAAACAAGAATGTGAAATGCCGGCTACTTAAAAGGCACTGTATTCTATCTTAACTGTGAATTTATTTTGTACCATAGAATATAAGGTTAAAAGAGCATAATAAAATAATTTTGTCCAAACACCAGATTCTTCATAAATCTCCTTATAACAGATGAAGAAAGTGTGAGGGGAAAGATCAAAGTAACTTATTGACAAAGCCAGTACTAGCACCCATGAGTCCAGACAGGACTCCACATAGAAGTAAATACCACAAGAGCAAAATCCCAACTCAGGAGGTGATCCTCTCATACCCTCTTTGTCTCACTTGCAATTCTACCTGGTAGTGCAGTGTTTACATTCACAGAGCTCTTTAAGTTCCACGATTGCAGTTTAACATTCATTGACACAAGTGGGATCCTGGAGGTGAAATCAAGTAAAACTTTTTGTTCTTGTTCTATTTGTCTTCCAGCACTAAATCAATGACTTTGTTTCAAGCACTTAATTATCTTTATTATACCCATATACATCACATCTAATGAAAGACAAGATCAATAAGAAAGAGGAAGATCAATAAAGGTAAAACTGAAAACAAGACCTTAAAGATGAAGCTAACCACAGAAAAGGATAAAAAACCAAACCAAAACAAAACAAGGTAAAAGTGGTCCAAAAGGGAAAATTACCTTATAAGAATTGAAAGAAAAGACCACTGGGATACAGGAGATACAACAGATAAACTGGAGAGTTTAGGAAATATATAAGTTTTTTAGATAGGATTCAGAATAAGAAAAATTTAGAAGTATCAGGGAAGAAGTAAAAGGTAAAAGCACTAGCTTCTTCTCTTCCTTAAATATTTCATCAATGTGGCAAGTTATTTCCCACTGAATCTTCTTAACTCTCAAATTAAGCAGTTATATTTGGATTGCATTAATTAACCATTATCTTAAATTATTGTTCATCATCCTCTTGTTTTAAAAATTAATGTAGAAATAAAACACAAGGTGTATCCTCACAAGGGGGAACTCCTGTTGCAGCAAAACAGCTATTTAAGAAACTAAATTACCATAGTCCTCAACTTCTGAAAAAAGAGATATACCAATTTAAAAAAAATGTTTTTAATACACATTTGAAGTTGATCCTTCATGTATCATATCATGGATAGAGTATACTGCAGGAATTTTTAAGTAAATATTTTTATAACTCTGAAATGTACCAACTCAAGTTTCTGATGATTCTTAAGGTGATAACAGCCTCAGGAGACTTGCACTATTCCTTGTGGTTTCCTTTCACATTGTGCAGACATTTATAAATAGTTTCTTTGTTAAATCCTTCAAAAATTACCTGAATTCCAGTATGCCATCTGTTTCCTCTGGGACCCTTGCTGATTCAGAGTGTGATTGTGGAATGTCCTACCAGGCTTTAAAGGAACAGGCAGTAGTAGGTATGAGTAGAGGAAGGAAGAGGGTGAAGTCATTTCTTCACTCTTTCAATTTGTTAGAACATTTGTGCATCATACCATGTTACTTAGAGTGAGAAAACATAAAGCAATATTTTAAAAATTTGTACAATGACATCTGGCTCTGGGTTCACTTGCCAAGGTTAGAAGTAACTCTCTAGAGCTACTCTGGGCTTGCAAGTTCCAGGAGAATGGGGCAAACCCTGAATGTCTGTCCCTGGGCATTACTAAGGCAATTGTTCTCTTCCTAGAGCATTATGATTCTTTTGCTCATAGGCATCCTGATATCTTAACTTAGCCAATGGAACATTTGATGAGGCTCCCGAGGTCTCAGAGACCCTCCCACAGCTACTCCTCTCATGTATTGTACTTCCTGGGATGCACCATCCCTCAGGTGACCGCCACATGGAGATAGAGGCAGGTTTCCTCCTCTTCCCAGGGGCTGGAATCAATGTCTCACCACCTCTGGCCTAAACAACCAAAATGGATTCAAAATGGATGGAAGAACATACAGTATTTTCTTCCACACCATCTTCCAGATTGCCCCAAGAAATCCGATTGTAATCATGGATCTGAACATATCACTCTTCTGCTACTTCGCTAACTTATGTTCTTTCAACTTATATTAACTTTAAGATAAAACAGAAGTATGAAATAGAAGACTCTTCACAGTCCTGCCTCCAGCCTCTCTTTCTTGGTTTACCTTTGGTTACTCACTGTTCTTTCTTACCAATAACAACTGTCTATATTCCAACTTCACAGAGCTACTGATCATCCCTGAACACCCAAGTAACAAAAGAAACTAAAATTAATGAGCATCTATCTGTCACTGTGCCTGGAGTTTGATATATATATCTCATCTAATCCACACAATCATCAAGGAAACTGAAGTTCAAATGGATTAAATAACTTACCTACAGTTTGAGAGCCTAGAAGTGATGGAGAAGTTGCTGAGCAGGTCCCAGTATTTCTGATATAGTATGACTGCCAAGACTCAGAGCTACCACTGGTAAAGTTCTCCCAGTTACAATGTTCTCTCCCACCTTCAGCTGGTAGAATCCTTTGTTTCCTTAGATTCAAGCCTGGATGTGCCCTGAACCCTTCCATGTTTACAGTAAATGAATTTGGTCCTTTGTCTCCCTTGGAACCCACAGCACATTTAATGCCTTCCTATTACTGTTCTTATTACATGGCATCCTCATTACCTGCGTTTGTGTCAATCCGTAATTATTAATTGCAGGGAATGTGGGGAACTAGGACTGAAAGTATATTATTCATCTTTGGTCCTCAGCTCTTGCACAGGGCCTAACAAGAATAAGATGTTCTATCAATATTTGATAAAGGAAAAATGAAAGGAATGAAAAGTACACATGCTTTGCCTGGTAGGAAAGTTTCTAACCACATACTATTTAACAATGCCAAATAATGGGTGTCATATGTACATAATACGGGGGGGGAAAGATTTACTAAAATGTCAGTGAAAAATAATATTTAATGAAAATACTATTTAAAATAGTGACAAAAAGTACATCATGCCATATGGTTCTGAGATATAAACACTGTTTCTCAAAATTGACTCATAATATAGAATTCCTTGGATTAAGATAAAAATAGCAGTAAAAATGAATTATTTTATATATGGGAAAAGATGATAAAATAAACAGGACATATTTGTAAAAACAGAAGAACAAAAGAAAATTTAACCATTTAACGTCAATGGTGCATTCTTAAGACTCTAAAGCTCAAATAGGAATTTTTAAAAGTGAATTATAGTGACTATATGTTATCTTAATGGTGATTGAGATTAATATAAATTAGAAGTAAGTAACATGATTAGGGTCAAAAATTGTTATTTTCAGTGTTCTAATGTAAAAGTAAGAGGAAAACTGAAATAAAATATTTTCACAGCTGTATATTAGAAATTCAAAGTATATAGTATTAATAAAATCTCACTTAAGAGATAGGGAATGAAACAATTTTCTTTTTCCTGAGGGGTGGACTAAAACCCATTTATTCTCCTCAACCCAATGTGAGCTACAATTTAAACAAAATTCCTTCAGTTTTTCTCTGTGTATACATTTGTACAAAAAGCTACAGCACCAAGAAGCTAATTAATATCAAATCAAAACACTAAAATGGTGATTATTACAAAGAACACTACTCAAAATTCAGTACTCTATCTTTCCACTGATTGCATTAAGCATGAAATAAAAACCAACAATTCTCAGAAAAAAAGCAGAATTATCTATTTCAGAAGTTTATGGACAGTGGTCCAGTAGTTAGGAAAAGGAAATGCTATTGACCACTAAACAAGATCTATTTATTAAATAACTTTAAGGTGATAATTTATAAAATTATTTTGCACTTAATTAAAGAGTAAGAGAACGCAGAAAGATCATTTTTTCAGACTTACATATGTTTAATCAGTTGATTTTAAGAATCTTCTTACAAGTAACCAAGTAAAAACGGCATATTTTTACTGAGACACTAAATCCCTTAGCTAATTACCATAAAGTGAATGAGGTTGGAATATATGAAAGAAGATGTGAAAGTGTTTTATCCAAAGAGTTCAAAAATCTTTGTGTACATAACACAGCTTCCAACTTTGAGGCATTGGCATATGTGCAACAGTTATAAAATAAGTATGTAGGATGGCGAGTATTTTCCAGTTACTGATTTTGTTTATTTGGTAAGACAAAATAAGCACTTAGTTTTAGGGATAACACCAACAAGACTATGACCATGTAATTAATGTTCCATTTGGGAAAGACATTCTGTTACAAATTACTTTATTAAGAGTTAAATTGATGAGATCTAATCAGAACAGACTGTGGTTCAACAGGTGTTATTTATAAACTTTTAAAATAAGGGGTGTTGTAACACAGTGGCCCTCAACCTTCTTGGCATCAGGGACCAGTGCTCCTATGAGAATCTAATACCTGATGATCTGAGGTGGCGCTGAGGTGGTGATTCTAGTGCTGGATAGTGGCTGCAAACACAGATGAAGCTTTGCTCACTTGCTAGCTACTCACCTACTGCTGTGTGGTCCAGTTCATAACAGGCCATGGACCGGTACTAGTCCATGGATTGGGGATTGGGGACCCCAGTTGTAACATACTTTCCTATTTCAGCTTTAAAATACAGGAGCTCAAAAGAAGATGATTATTTTAAATGCTAGTGTTACCAGGACCCCAGTTTTTTTTTCGAGTCTATCTATCTACCTGTGTGTGCCTGTGAGCCTGTGTGCACAGGCTCAAAGAAATGCGTGAACAGGATTTTGTGGTATAGAAGGAAAAATAGTTTAATAATGAACTTGCCAATACAGAGATGGGAAGCTTATGTTCTAAGGACTCAACTCCTCAATGGTGTACTGAACTTAAAACCAAATGACTACAGCAATCCTTTTTAGTAAAGAAAGATGAGTGGCCTAAAAATAAGTGTTTTGAAATATAGAGGGTGAAATAAGTTCGTATGATTATTTATGCTTCTAGTTCATTGTTTCACTGGTTTGTCTATTAAATTCATACATTTTGAGCACTTAACTGAGGATTAGAAAGTGTGCTAAAACAGAGAATAGAGCTGTGAACACAGAAAATTCTATCTGTTCTCATGGAGCTTCCAGTCTAACATGGAAGACAGGAAATGATATTTGCACAAAAATATATTTCTCTAGTGCAGGATGGTGAAATAGAAAGCTCTCAAGCTTTGGAACCAGGCAAATCTGAAATAAGATCCTGCCCAGCAGTGAGTTTGTTCCCACATTTTAGCCTCCTTGTTTTTAGCAAAATACGGATTGTGACTTCCACCATAGAGGATTCTCCTGAAGATTAACTGGGTTCATATTGGGGAAAGGCCTGACAATGAACAGGTATTCAACTCATTCCCTTTTCCTTCCTTATTTGCATAACCTTACTCTAATCTTCCTCTCTTATAATACTGAATAACAAGATATGACAGTGAAAAACCTTTTATTCTATTAAAGTTAAGAAGTTATTTAATAAAAATAATTCACTTCAAAACAAAAGTTAAAATAATTTTCTTAGTTAATAAAGAAGTTATCTATATTGAGAATAGTGTATATTGAATTGTGTTATCAAGTTCCTTGTCTACTCTCAGTGTTCATCCAATTTCCTTACAATTGAAAACATTCTTAAAAAAATAGCATTTTCATTGCCATAGGGAAAACTAGATTTTATATTCAAAACAGTAAAGCTCATAGAAAGCAAAGAATAAAGTGTATACACTCTGAACCAGTTCCTCTTAGGTATAAGAAAACAAAGTTTATGGAATTAAAATTATTTGGGTCTATGCAATCAATATAAATTTGAACAAAGCTAATGCAGTTAAGCAATTGTCACTAGTTTACAATTTTTTTTTTATTTTTTGCTTATCAGGATTGTTGGGTAAAATAAAATATTAATCTTTATTAGGAGTGTTTACGTATATTAAGAATCCTCTAGGGTTTTCTTTTAACTATATTTTTAAGACATTAAGTAGAAGACTTAATCTTGTAGCTTACATTATGAAGAATGACAACTATACTCATTCTTACATCTCTTCAGATACTGACGGTTCTTTTCTAAACCCTGTAGACTTAACTCTGAGCATGTGAATTTCCTACAGTTCATTTTGATATGACCTTCCTTGAAGGAAAGTTTAGCATTTTGCTCGTTATCTAAAATTCCAATGAGGAAAAGAATCCTGCTGCTTGAAATGTAAAGAAAGAAAACAGATGCCATAAATTCAAAATAATAACGCCTTGTTATAGAAAGGGAACTTCAAAGAGATAACTTAAACCAATTCCCTCATATTGATGAGAAAACTTGGGAGGTTTAACGTGCTATTTCAAGTCAGTATCAGAGTCAAAACTGGAGCCTGGTCTGGGTCCAGATGTGGAGGTGGCTCTGAGGGTGTGGCATATCTGTGTCCACACGTGTGTGTGCAATCTTGTATTTACCTATTTCTTCTGTGTGTTGAGTGCAAACTAAACACTTCAGAATGTCTGCTTTAGTGAAAGGTGAGAGGGAGAATTTTACTATTCTCAAAGTAGTTTTGAATCTAAGTTTTAGAGTTCACACATGTGCTTCTGGCATTCCATAAACACTTTTTAAAATTTCTTATAGCTTTTTAGCTATTCTTAAAACAAAAAATAAAAGGAACAAATCACATGAACAGCTAAATGTGTTATATACCAAATTTTAACACATTAGAAACCTCCGATATATAAATATTTACTGCTCAGTTAACTTGCTTTTCTGCAGGCCTTAGGATAAAGCAAGGATCACAAAGAAAATGACACCACGGACCAAGGAGGTGATATGAGGGGTTAAAGGTAATGAGAACTATGAACTGGAACACATAGTCCCATCTAATCCAAAACAGCTGATTATCGCCTGAGGCAATACAAAACCAGTGTTGCCACATCTTAGTTCTTTCACATGAAGCATAGAATTCCTCATCTTTATGAAAATATGAAGACAGAAAAAAAAATAAGTAGTTAAGGATCTCACCAGTGACTGCTCTAATGAACTGAGTTACTAATAACCGTAAGGTGAAAAAGGCAAGTCAAATAAAAGAGGAATACCACAGTATTAGGAGCCAGAAAGTGCTGAGTCTGAATGCACCATCTGTTAGAAATTTCATGACCACCTGCAAATACTTCAAAAAAAAATTAATCTGTGTCTGTCAAGTAGAGAATAAGAGTACCTACCACCTCACGGGATTGAGTACAAATTAAATGAGATGATACACACAGATATTGTGGCATAGTGGCATGCATCTAGTAAACCTCTTTTATTATCATCATCATTATATATTTGAGATGGTTTCTTTAAGGCTATACTAAACTGAGTCAATGAACTATACATTCCATTCAGCGAATAGATGGACACATTCTATATGAAAGACAAAAAAAATCCCAAATAAATTCATATTTTTATCATTTAATGCAAATATATTCTAGGGTTTTATAAAACAATTTAATTCCTTCAATGTACTTAGAACTTAAAAGTTATTATTTTATAAATTACCATATGTACATAATATATTATGATAATATATCTACAGGAAGAGAAATTATAGGATGAGATTCTCCCTGATATAGATTGAATATCATTTCCAGCTGTAGTCTTTTTGTAGAAATTAGTATAACCTGCCTGAATTCTTGTAACTACAACTTGCTGTTGGCCCTTTTAGAATCTCTAAAGCTATCATTTTTAGATTAACTTTTCTGGAGACATTTGCATGTGATTTTTAAATTTTCTTCAACATCAAATTTTAATAATTTAGGAAGTTTTTCTCCAAAATTATAATTAAATATTCCCTCCACCATACTACAGATACCCATCTATTTCAACAAAGTCGCTCGATAAAATTGTTCTCACTTGTAAGAAGTAACATTGTTAACGTCAGAAGATCCATAGCCCAATAAGATTTTCTGTTTCAATCAGCTAGTCACACCCAGGTCAAATCCGCTGCGCTGAGTTGGGTAATTAGAAAAGGCACTACCATTTCTCCAGGAGTCTATAATCAACATAGGAAAATGAGTTGAAAGTTCCAAAGATGACTTTTCTTAAAGCTGCTATAAATTTAACCTTGTGCATAAAAAAGTTAATTATAATAGTAAGTTAATTGTATCAATTTAAAATGACTGAAAAATAGAGTTTAAAAAATAAGAATTTATATAGTGCTTTTGATGTTTAGATTCCAGCACATTTGTAACTTTTTAGGCATGCTTTCTAAATAAATGTAAGTATATAACAATAATCATCACAGCAATTATATAGCGATAAACCCTTTATTTTGCAAAGTTCAGCGATCAGGGAGCCTCCAGAGATCTGAGTGGTATGCACAATATTCAGAAGCTCAAAGAGATTCCAGGAAAATGAAATGGGAAGTTGGGGACTTTTCTATATCTGTAAACAGGAACAATGGCTATATTCTCTTATTTCTCCCAAGAAACTTCTGAAGTACAGAGCATCATCTTTTCCTTCAAAATGTTCACTAATCCTGGGTAGCTAAGACAGAAGGCTAAAGTTCAAAAATTGCCTAGAGCTTTCCGACTTCATTTTTGTCCAACCTAATACTTACTGTATAAAAGGACCAATTTCTGAGAAGCCAGACGACAGGGACCGCAGCTGAGGTTCTACTAAAGGAGCGTGCACTGTGTTATCAAAGGGCTGACTCTGAAATAGAATTTGATTCTAAGGAGCTCACATGCAAATATATCTGAAATCCACCTCGGTTTAGTTTAATTTCTCGATGTATCAAACTCACTTTCCAAAAGAGGAAGACGTTGCCAAATTTCAAGAGATGTGAAAAACACTCGAAGATGACTAACCTTTAAGAAAACACAAAGAATAAACCTTGCAAACGACAACTACATTCCTAATTCGAAGAAAAGAAATGTTAAGTGTTTAAAGAAAGCATGAGCTTTAATTTCGAACAGCGCTAGGTGGCAGAAGAGAGCTGGTTAGGTGCCCAGGCTCTCCAGACAACTCTGCCTGGCGCGGTGGTTTTTGCTGCTCTTACCCTCCCCCTCCCTTCGGTATCAAAGAGGGGCCTTTAGGCTGACCTGAGTTCCAACAGCGGCCTCTCTTCACTAAGAGGAAACTGCTGTGAGCTAAATACAACTCTTTGAAACCTTTCATTGCAGCGTATTTGACTGGTTGGGATTAAGCCCGCCTTGAAAGGACCTCGGTGGACAGCCGCGTTCTTCAGTGTAGCAGATCACGTGTCACAATTCAACTCAGCATCAGTAAGAGACAACACGCCTAGGGGATGTTGGGGACGCCACCCCACTCGCCCTGAAAAGAATGCTGAATTACTTAGAAATACCGAATCTCAGGAGGGAGCGCTGAGATGACGTGTTTTCTGATGTGTCATGGCTAGAATTAGTTTCAGGGAAAACTGCCCTAAAACTTGATTGGAAGGTCCAAGTGGTGGAGGCAGGAAGAGGAGTGAGTGCGTTTAGATGCTTTTGCTGTGATCATCTTTTGGCGGTTGGTGTTCACAAACCTGGAGAGGAGGGGTTTTTTTAGGAATCAAGCTTCAGCAGCTACCTAACCCATCTATGCTTTATTTTCTTTGTTTCAAAAATGAGAATAATAACAGTACTAAATAACAGTATTTAAAGGGTTGGTATGAGGGGTAAATGATATAAGTGATCCATGAAAAGTGCTTTGTATGATGCTTTGTCAATAAAGTGCTCAGTAAAAGTCAGCTTTCGATATTACCACTGTCAAATGAGGCAGGGAATGGGAAGGGCTTATAAAACAAAGAACAGACATCATTACCATCATCATTATTATTACCACTCTCCTTATGCCCTCTATGCTTCATTTAAACCAGTTGACTTGGTATTTTCTCAGGCATACCGTGTAATTTCTCCTATCTCTTTAGTATCTAGAGCATAATGTTCACAACTTTGGCTATGGATCATATAAAACTGCCATTTATCAGCTATGGAACTTTGAGAAACTGGTTTCACTTTTCTGAGCCTCAGTTTCCCCACTCAAAAAACGAGGCTAGTAATGGGATTTTTTCCACATGTTTATTAGAACAAGATGGCATAATGTCTGTTGTAGAGTAAAAATTTACCAGATATTAGCTCTTAATAGTAGTATTAGAATTATTCATATTAGTACTATTCATATTTCCCCAACAAAAACGATTTTCTATAAGGCTCAGTTGAAAAATCTCCATTCGTTCACATACTCGTTTTCTTATGTAACATATATTCTCATGTCTCCCTCATATTCTGTGTGATTAAGAAATGAATTAGACATTGCTCCTGGTATAAAGGAGCTCCTAGTATTGGAACAGAAACAAATCAAGTATATAATGTTCTGATTGCAATGCAGAGTGTTAAGTGGCCACAGAAGCACTTATTTTAAAGATGGTGTTAATTTCACCTAGGAAGATTTTAGGAAGAAAGAGGATGTTTACCATGATGATTAGAAGCATGGGGTTTTGTGTTACAGAGGTATGGAGTTGAATCTCAGCTTAGCCATTTGTTAGCTAGATAACTTTGGATGTTATAATATTCTCACTGAGTCTCAGTTACTCATCTGTAAAATAGGGATAATTGTAGAACCTACATGATTTAGGGTGAAGTGAAGATAATAAATGGACATCCACTTAAAATGCTTCAGAAGTTTCAGTAAAGATTAACTATTATTAGTAGCAATGGTATTGACATAGGTAATATCATCGGCAAGCCTTAGTGGTGGGGACATTGTGATTCTTGCATTATGAGTAGAATTTGAATACAAGACTGGAGAAGGAGAAGAGATAAGAGAAAAACTTGGAAGCGAGAAAGAAGAGGATGTTTGCAGGAAGCAGAAAGTGGCTTGGTTTGGCCTCATCAAACACTAAAATGTGTGGCTAGAATGACCACCTGTCCTGGTTTTTCTGGGGCTGAAGGCTTCTCCAGGGAAGCAGGACTTTCGATGCTAAACCTGAGTAAGTCTTGGGAAAACCAGGATGAATTGACCCTCGTACTTAGAGGATTATAGCCCAGCACGTCCAGAGGTTTAGGCTGAATTTATAGATAATTAGGAGTTCTTAAAAGTTCTTGAGTAAGAGAGTAAGTGTTCAGAAGCATTTCAGGCAGTCAGTTTACGAAATGAAGGCTTCATCTCTCATTCCAGCGAAATCAGTCTCCTCATTGTTCCTCCCATAGTTCTTTGTTTGTATCTCTCCTCTACCATTTATCACATGTTTTCTGTGTTAAAGATTTATGTGTGTCCGCATAAGTTTATAATATAGTCTCCATGGAATCAAGATTGAATGTTTGCCATTTTTTCTTAATATTATCTTATACATAATATTAGCTTAATATGTGTTAAATTGATTAGAACCTATGATTCTATACAATTCAATATTAATTGATGTTTATGATTTATCTCAGTTCAAAACTGAACACCAGGTTTCTGTGTGCTTAGTAATTTTGCTTCTGGTGACACATAAATTCACTTATTAAAATATTGATTAGTAAATCTACACACGAAATAATCCTCTGTAAAATGTAAGGGGGTATTCATTCCCTCTCTATTAAAATTTTAAATTGAAGAAAATTTTCTCATTCATTCATTCGTTCATTCTACCAGTAAATGTAGCTTAGTAATATTATGTGCTGGTTCCTGTCCTGTGGTCTAAGATAGAGATAAGGAATTGAGGTTTCCCACCTTAATAAGTGGCCAGTCAAATCCCCTTCCCGTCCCAGTAAGGCAGATCAATGGATAGAGTTTTCATGTAAAGTTCAAATAAGCCTAAGGTCATTTTCAAATGCTGAACTACCCTCAGGGAAAGGTCAGTTTTCAGTACTGTCTAATCAATAAATCAAGTAAAAAGCATTTATTTATTTCTATGTATAAGGGACTGTGGAGGAAACCAAGATACATTAGCCAGTGAGATAATATAGCATGGTGCTTTTAAAGTAGGGGTTTGAGGGCCAAAAAGGCAAATCTCAACTCTGCATCTCACTTGCTTACTTTAATTCACAAGATATTAGTCATTCTGATCCTTAGTTTCTTTATGTACAAGATGGGAATAAAATAGTATCTACCTCATAGTGCTGTTATAAGAATAACATGAGATAATGCATGTAAAGCATGTAGTGCCACGGACATATTTAATGCAAGGAATATATTCCAAAATCCTTCAGATAATCTAAGATTGGCCAGGCAAAGAATGAAGTATGTTTCAAATAGAAAGTGGCTAAAGAGAGGCTTCCTTGTAGCCGGTTCATTCAGTCACATAATTTATAATCACTTGGCTGACCAGGCTTTGAAATTGTGTGATTCTTGACAAATTTTGGGTTCCTGGGTTGGATTGGGTTCCTAGGAGGCAGTTAATAGGTGAAGATGAGTGTTTGAGAAGTTTATTAAGGACTGATATCAGGATGAATACCTATAGAAAAAGGAAAGGATGCAGTTGTAACAAAGGATACTCTGAAGATGAGATGGCTCTTCTAGGACATCCAGTGTTGGAGTTTTCTTAGCCTGATTTAACCAGTCATTGGAGGGAAGGAAGTATGGTCTCGAGCTCTCTTCAGCTGAGGCAGTCACTGGAGAGACACTGACCTGAGGTCTGTCTGCCCATTTCACTCCCAGCAAGTGGGAAATAAGTCCTGCTGGGGGGGCGGGGATCTCAGCAACGCTGCAGCCCACCCATTACAGGAGTGATTGTCTTGATTTCACATGTTGTACATAAAGAGAAGTTTATGTTTTTAAGTGATATAATTTCAAAATTATATATATGTGTGTGTGTATGTATATATATGTATGTGTGTGTGTATATATACGCACACATACACACACACATATATGTGTGTATATATATACATATATGTACACATATGTATATATTACAATCTTATTGTGTATGTTTCCTATTACTACTATTATGCTTTCCTTAGCTAATTCTTAATTTCTAACATTTATTAATGGTGCCTATCTTATAGCATTTTCATGAAGATTAAAAATCACGTAATGTATAGAAGATACTTTCCAAAGTTCTGGCACACAGCAAATGTCTGATATGTGTTAGCTGTTTTTATTAAGAAGGTCTAGAAATACAGAAGGACTCAGTAATAAATGAAGAAAAAAAACTATGTTAGGATTCTAAAACTTACAGACTAACTTAAAGTACTGAACTTGTCACTGGCAAAGTTTACATTATGGTATTTGACTAGTGGGTGTCTCGTTCTAGTTTTATGTCAACATTAAATAAAGATTTGGGTTTTGGCACCTTGTGAGAAGTCTCAGCTACACTGTGGACAGTCTTCCGTCCTTCTTATGAGAAAAAAATTTGAGAATGTTAGAATTACAGTCTGTCCATTTATGAAAATGTAAACAATGATAACAAGAAAGGAATAGAACAAAGATATATTTATCTCCCAACTAAGTCATCATATCAAACAATATTTAAAATATTCATTTCTCAACTGAATCAGAATGAGTTCTCTTAAGCAGAGACTAAATTTCTAACTGCTTTTTAATTTATTGAAAATAATCTCAGTACTAATGGGTAGAATGATAATGTTCCTTTTGGCTGTCTTAGTAAAAAGAATTTTTTCCCCTATGGTTAAGTATGCAACTTTAACATTTTTTAAAAAAATTAGTTTCAGGTATACAGTACATTGGCTAGATATTTATGTAGTTTATGAGGAATGGTGTTTTTTAAAAATACATTTCATGTACCTATTTAGAAAGATACATTCAAAACAAAACCTTCCCACTGTTGTCCAGCTCCTACCCACTATCTCTAAAATAAGGTTCAAATGCTTATTTAGGGATCAGGAACTGTGTCAGAATAGGTTCTGATTTTTGTTTCATTTTATTCCGTTTTGTTTTTACCTCCACAAGTACCTAGAGCAGTGCTTCAATGTAATGGATGCTCAATTAAAATGTGTTGAATAAATGAATGGATGCATGGATGGATGAATGAATTTCAAAGCTGGAAAGGACATTAGAGATTTTAGAATAATATTCAGAGAAACTGAAGATATACAGTTAGTTGCAGAGCTGTTTGAGTCAGATCAAGGATCCGGGTCTTAGAACTCCCCAGAAGGCTCTTTCTACTGCAACATAATTTTTGTACTCTAAGGACCCAAGTAAATCTGCTCATAGCATTGCTTGTCAGTCATTCTTACCAGGGCATTTATTTTCTTAAAGATACTTGCTTCTCCAGAATTAGAAGTAAAACAGACCATACTTATTTAGAGCCTACAAAATAATGTTAACACATTCGAGTTACCATCACATTTTTTGTCTTTCATATCTTTGTAAAACTTCCTTTTATCTGTAAGATGCCTTTTTAAATCATTCTTCATGGTTCTCAGGTTACTCTTGTCTCATTAATTTCACAAATTTGGAAGAGGTCTAGATCATACCTGAGATAGAGAAATGAGAACAAGAGCAAGTTTGAAATATGTTAATTTAAAAAAATGTTATAAAAAACTACATATTCATCATCAAAAAAGAAAAATTTCTTTTGAAAATCATCCATGTTCTCATTACCCTAACATAGCAATGGTGATAGTGTTCTGGTTGATTTCTTTATAGTCTTTTTTTTCTTAGACATATTTTCCCATGGTTATAATCAGAGTGCACTGATATCCACGAATTCTACTTTTTCACTCAACATTATATAATAAGCATTTCCATGTTTCAACATAGCTTTCATAACTATAATGTTCATTGGTTATACAATGTTCCACTGAGCACATACATCACAAGTGACTTAAGTGTTTACCTAAAGATGGACCTGAATGCTTTTTCAAGTCATTTGATATAAATCAAGTAAGGATGAGTATTTTGTGTCATACTTTTTTCATGTTTTGGCTTGTTTCTTTAGCACAAATTCCCAAAGAAGAATTACTGAGTCAAAAAGAATGGACATTTTTATGGCTTTTCAAGCACATTTTGCCAAATTTCTAGCTGGAGGTCATAGAATTCTAGTTTAATTAAATTAGGCGAGAGCAGCAATGGAGATTTCCTGTGATCAGCATTGCCAGGCAAGCAATCAAATCCAATAGTGTGAATAGGCTAATAGTTCAGACCATGGGTTCACCTTTCAGCCCAGCCTATGGAGACTCATTAGAATTCGGTAGGATCAGAAAGTTATTTCTTAGAAATCTGTATTAGAAACTCTATCTAAACTGCACTGTTGACTTCACTTAGTCCCGTTTTTGATCTGCAACAGTTAATAAGTAAACAGGAAAAATAGATGAACACATTTTCATGTTATTCCTTCTAATGAGGTAAAACAAGTTCTGAAGCTAAGACTTAAAGAGATGAAGTATTACAGATCTGAACATTTCTGTAACATTAAATCACGCTATCAGAAGCCACTATGGCTTAGAAAGAGGTCTTCAGGGACCCAAGTTTACCACTCAGGGCACATAGAGGTGGAATTGAGTGTTTCTTCTCTGAACTCAAGTAGTCATGCTGAGGCGGGACCCTTAGGAACACATCTGAATAAGTCAGGCAAACACATCTGGATGATTAAATCACTAGAAAGGAACCCCATCTGTTCTTCACCATAAACCTAATTACTGGGTAAATAGGTACTTTCTCTCCTGCATGTTTATTCTTCAAAGCAAACAAGACTATGATGTCCAAGAGAGTGTCTGCATGTGGATGAAGAATTAATACTTCTTAGCATTTGCACATGCTTCACAGTTTTACAAGTGTTTTCACACATATTATCTTCATAAGAGCTTTGAGAATTAAGCACTATTTTTATCCCCATTTTACAGATTGAAAACTGAATACTCAGAAGTATCAAATGATTTTTTTTTCAATCATTAGGCCAGCAAGAAGTTAAATCATGACTAAAATTCCTGTCTCTGATCCCGAATCCTGTACACTGTCACCCCCATCACCAAAAAACACCAACCACAGAAAATATATTAGGTGACTGTTAAAAATCCCAGGGCCATTTCAGAAAAAAAACTCTCACCATGAAAATTAAAGTTAATGGTAGATGCGAATAAAAAGTAAAAACTTTAATCAGAACTGTCACAGAGTCCAAAGCAACAGGGAAAGCTCAGGGAACTAACTAAAAATAACTAAGCTCTGAATCACATAGCTACCACTGAAGCCTGGGAAGACACAGTGCCCAGAAATGCTTGGGATTATGCTCTGAAATATCCATCTATACCTGTCTTTAAATCATCATTGTGCCCATTAGAATGTTCTTAAAATTTTAAGAATTTTTTACAGATTATCTGAGCCTGCTCTTAGCCTTCCAGCAATTCTAGATAATTATCCACATGAAGGAACTGAGGTCTGAAAGGCTGAGATTTGCCCAACGTCTACATTCAATAAAGATAAAAGGGGGAGGGAAAAGAGTGGGCCACCTACAGGTGAGGGAGAATCAATTTTTTCCTCTTTCTATAGTCCTTCCAGCCAATAAAATAGAAATTCCACTCTTTAGAGAAAATGGAAACTATCATCTCTTTAACATATCTTACAGGAAGAGAAAATAATTATCTGATAAGATGACAAAATCTCTGACATTCGTGGTCTGTGTTTGTCTGCTAGGAGACATCAATGAGTTAAACATTGCTCTGTTCCTGTGGCCTCACTTTCTCCAGCTCCCGGCACTTCTCTTGTGCTGAGCAGACATAATTCTCTCTATTCTCAGATTTGAAGGGAAGCATTCAGATTTCCTCTTTGGCCACTTGTCCATGTTTTGTTCTTCTATCAGGTACAGCTGGTATACTGATCCCTATTTATTGTACCAAATTCTCAGCTCGTTAGGGATCCAGAGGAGGTGAAAGTATGAATTAATTGGCTTCCGTAGAAGCTTCAATAATTTACAAGACTTGACTTTCTTATTTACATATGTTAGAAGCTCTCTTAAACTTTCTCTTAGCAACTTGCCAGATCAACTAATGCTCTTTAATCCAGGGTTTCTCAATCTCAGCACTATTAACATTTGAGGCCAGATAACTGTTTGTTGTAGTGCTGTCCTGAGCATGATAGGATGTTAACAGCATCACTGGCCTCCACCTACTTACTAGAGGTTGAGAGCACTCCTTGGGTTGTGACAACCAAACATGATTCCAGACATAGCCAAATGTCTCCTGAAAGGCAAAATTGCCCTTGAGCAGTGGGGGAAAACCACTTCTCTAATCCATTGGGAACACTGACCTGATAACCATGGCATGCACAGCTCTCCAAGATACACATGTCCTCCTGATCCCATTAGTTGACCTATAGTCTTATCAAGTGTCAGTTGTATATTTCAAAGATATTTATGGTACTTGCACTTGTTTTAACAATGTGATTTACATAAATACCACTTAATTCAGTGAAATATGAGAGCAAAATAAGATTTTTTTATTTCTATTCTAAATTGAATACAAAAGACTGCATACAACAGAGACAAATGATATTTCTTCACAATCTCTCTTTTCTGGGATATACAACTAAACAACAATTCCTGGGCTCCCCTGCAGTTAGAGGGAATCCACATGATTGAGTTTTGGCCAACAAAATATGGGCAAAAATGGTAAACATCATTTCTAGGTCTGGCACTTAAAACTCTCCTTGTTCTCTCTTGCACCTGCAAAGAATCCAGAAGGGGTCTCTGATGGCCTAAAGCAGAGGTTGGCAAACTTTTTCCATAAAGGGCAAGATAGTAAACATTTTCAGCTTTGCAAATTTTTTTCAACAATCTTTTAAAAATGTACACTGTTCTTTGCTTGTAGATTATACAACATACGTCATGGGTTGGATATGGCCCAGGGGCAGAAGTTTGCCAGCTCCTGCCCTAGGGCATGATGGTGAAACACTATCTTCCATAAAAACAATTTTTAAAAATCTTGTTACGTTAGGTATAGGTAAAACAACTATAAATATTACAGAATAGTGAAAGCCCAAAATGATTTTGCATGTAAATTGTTTCAAAACTCTTTAAATTCTCATTGTACTTTAAAGAAATTGAAAGTGGAAATCATATAGACTCTTCATTCCAGACACCGCATAAAGAAGAAAGATGTACATATTTCATTTGGCAGACTCAGTCCACATGAGGCCTTGGTCTTACACCAAAAGACTGGTGAAAATGAACGTTTATGTTTTGAATTAAAAGCTTAACTCTTTATTATGTTTCTAAATTACCTACTTTAATAGACTTTTATTCAAGTAAGAGTGCTTCTGTTTTAACTTTCTTTATGTGAAAATAGACTGAAAGGAGATGGCCGAAAAGCCTAAAAAGAAATGGGACAGAGCCACAATACTGATTCTTCTGTTCTGGTTCTTGGCTTGGACTTCAACTCTCCTAGAAATTTACAATAATACAATTGTGGCAATGGTCTAGATGCAGACATGTTAGAATCTCTTACTGTTTCCCATACAAAGGTATAGAAAAACAGCAGTTAGTACAGTTTATTTAAAATAAATGGACATGGGCAAACATGAACATAAACTAAGGAACATTAAAATAAAAAAAGTCATCAGTTCACATTAATGTGTCTACCTATTCTAATACATCTTTTCAAATTGAAATAGCAGTATTCAAAATGTGGAGACTTTACACAGACTAGCTTTAGTATTTATAAAGAATTAACTATATAGCTTACACCATCCTCTCCTGCAATTCCTATCAGCTGTCATAACATAATGTTTGAAATTTTCTTTATCAGCTCTGTCTGCCATAATAATATACCATGGATTGGGTAGTTAAAACAATAGAAATTTATTTTTTCATAGTTTTGGAGGCTATAAGTCTCAGATCAAGGAACCAGCATGATTGGTTTCTGGTGAGAGCTGTCTTCCTATCTTAGACATAAGGAAACTATCCAGAATGGGATAATAGAGTTATAAGAAGGAAAAAAGAAATGGACATGATAAATATACGTAAAATAAACTTTGACCATGTAAAATAATAATGATAACTTGGGGTTTAAATTATGTCAAATAAAATTCCTACAATCATGCCATCTACATCAGTAAGAAGATAAGTGGATTTAAATGTTTTTAAGGACCTTTCATTTTTACAAGTCAACAGTATATCTTGCATGTGTTGTAATGATTGAGATTATTACTAAAAGAAAAGAAAAACTGCTTATAACTTCCAAACAATAAAGGAACATACAGGGTGAGAAAATATAATGCACATAATAGTAATGCTATATTTAAATTAAATACACAGCAATTACATTAGATCTAGAATTAATTATTTTAATTAAAGATAAAGTTTTTCAGAGTTGCTTTAACAATATGCTATTTATAGTAAAAATATGTGGCAACTTAAATGCAAGGATGCATTAAGGTTGAAAGTAAAAGGAGAAAAAAGTTAGACCATGTAAATACTAATTTAAAAAAATGACAACTGTGCAGCTGTATTGACAAAATAGACTTTAAGATGAAAACTTTACTAAAATAAGAAATGTCACTTTTTAATGATAAAGTTTGACTTTTTCTAGAAAGATAAAATAAGTCTTAATTACTATATACCCAAAAATATGGCCAAAAGCTATATCAATCAAATTTATTTAAAATGTATTTGTTATAAATGTATTCTAGCTTTCATAGTATATGTAATTGATGTATATTTCAATCAGACGAAACATGAGGGTTATTTGGTGACCAAGTATGCCAAAATAGGAGAGAACATTTTGATTTGGTGTTTAATCTCCTTGCTTTAATCTATGCCTTTCTCACTGAATCCATTTGTTTAGTTTGTGTAGCAAGTGAAAATGCAACAAAAGTTTCATATCTTACTTCGTTTCTTAATCTATTCATTCACTGCAGACCATTATTCACTAGATAAAGGCAGGACAAACCTTACTGGCAGCTTCAGAGATGTAGGGAAGGTTGAAATTGGGTTGAAATATATATTGGTAAGTTGCATTGTTTAATGTGATATAAAACATAGCACTGAAGTATGCTAATCATACTTCAGTCAGAAATTGAAAATCTTTTAGTAATTAAAATAATTTTCTTAAGAAATTATTTAGGTTTCCCTCAGTTATTTTTAAGAGATATTTATTGCTATTTCCTTTAATTCTCTTTTTTTCCCCTCAGAACAAGAAATAGGTGTAGACTTGACAATTCTTAGAATAACGTGAGGCTATTGGATCTTCTTATGAGATGTGGCATATAATGCTATTGTTTCTATACAGCCAAACTATATGTTTTTCTAAAGTAAAAGTATTAAAATATACTGTGGTTTGACTTCAGTTTATATAGTAATTTTACTTATAACCAGTCTTCTCAGTAATATGATAAAAAATTCGAAAGATAAAACTGGTTCCATGATTCCATACCAATTTACATACATATGATAAATTTACATACATATGTATACATGTGTAATATTTTATGCAAGTCCCTACTCCCCCAGTTAATACGATAGTTTTAACTTTCTTTTATTACTGAAGTCTGTAGAGCACTATTTTGCATTAGCAATGTATGTTATATTTTGAATAGTTATAACTTTATGTTGTCACTTACACATTATTTTAAATTTATTCGCTTTCTTATCATGTTCTCCCATGGAGAGAGAGAACTATTTCTCTAGTGCCTTTTCTTATAAGAGCACCAATCTCATTGCAAGTACCCCACCCTCATGACCTCATCTAAACCTAATTACCCTCCTAAAAGGTCCCATTTCTGGACACTATCACATTGAGTATTGAGTCTTAATGTATAAATTTTGAGGGGACACTACTCAGTCCATAGCATCAATCAACAAGAGGGTCTCCAAGGTACAATCCATTAAAATTAATTGTTATGTCTCCAAGCACCAAGCTAATAAGCACCAAGTGCTAATTAAGCACTTTTTCTATCAGCACAATCTGGCTAGTTAGCCAAATAGCTTAGAACCCAGTGCTGATAAATCAAAGTGAATTGAAAGTCTTCATAAAAAAAAGCATACTTTTATTTTTACCACCCTGAATATGCCCTTTTTTTTGGTAAGGAGAGAAATCAAATGACTATGTGGCTCAATCTAGCATCATCCATCATCACTGATAGGAAAAACGCTCTGAGGAGAGAAGCATCATCAACTTCATTTATACAATTTGAAGAGAAATCAAAGTATATCATCAACTTCATTCAACAAAGATTTAAACAATGTGTTTCATCATATTCAGGAACTCACTCTTACTTTTGCCACATTTAAGGAAAAAAACTAAAAAATTTTTCATTGCCATCTTATTACAAGATTTCAAGCTTAAATAGTAGAACCTCCTTTCTACTACTTCACAGCCTGGGTGGTTTGTTTGCTTATTTGTTTGTTTTTACTTTTTTATTTGAAAAAGTTTAAACCTGAGAAGAGCTTTGTCAAATACAAATAAATACAGAGGCAAGAAAGGCTTGTGGAAGCAGTTTTTTATACTTAAAGGTTAGGAGCTATAAGTAAGATACAGTGAGAAAATTTTGACCCTCAGCATCAGCTTATGTTTGAATTTGGATTTAGGGTTAATTACCAAACGCAAGTTTTGTTTCCTAGTCTGTGCCTCAAACCTGAGGCTTGCAGAATAACTGGCTCCAGAAGGGGAGATGTGATACCTGGCAAAAGGATATTGATAGGTTGTTAATCTATCAGTATAAAGTAAAATGAATTACATTAACTCTTCGATTTACCAAGAGGTTAACATTTTGCCACTTTTTCTTTATTTCTGTATGTGTACATACTTTTATACTTATTATCTGTGACAAACCATTTGGAGATAAGTTTCAGGAATCATGACCCTTCACTTCTAAAGACTTGAGACTGTATTCTCTTAGAACAAAGATATTTACTTAAATAGAGCCCAGAGAATTGAAAGGGAGAAAGGGCTAGCATTCACCAAGGACAGGTGTGAAAGAGGCCATTGTGTGTGTGTGTGTGTGTGTGTGTGTGTGTGTGTGTGTATTATTTGCATAGCAATTAAATTTACACTGTGACTGCAAGAACCCAGTAAATAAAAGAATTCCTAAGTAGGTTTAGGAATGTTCCTTTGACCTATTGTAGCCTGAGTCATTAAGAAAGTGTTTGGATTGTATTTGCACTGAAAACTTTGACCCCTAAAAAGTCAGTAAGCTAACACAGGTGGAAAAAGTAGCAATTTATTGATTTGGTATATTCTAAACATAGTTGAAATTTCCTTAACTTCTTTTTGAGACCTCAAGCTGGATACATTTTTGTAAATGATTCTATTGGCTCCCTATCGGCCATTAGGATTAATGGACTGCTTAGACAGGATTTGCCTTCTGATTCACAGATTAACAATTTATCAGTAGTATCCTTTTGCCAGGTATCACATCTCCCCTTCTGGAGCCAGTTATTCTGCAAGCCTCAGGTTTGAGGCACAGACTAGGAAACAAAATTTACGTTTGATAACTAACCCTAAACCCAAATTCAAACATAAGTTGATGCTGAGGGTTAAAATTTTCTCACTGTATCTTACTTATAGCTCCTAACCTTTAAGTATAAAAAATTGCTTCCACATGTCTTTCTTCCCTTCGTATTCATTTGTACGTGACAAAGTTCTTACAAAGTCGCTTAGTCCTGCTGAGCTTTACCACACTCACTTTCCCTGGCCACTTACCATAGATCATTTCCTGACTGCTCATATCACAGTAGTCTGTTCTTAAAGAAAATTGCTCCTGCAAAGGTCTCACAACAGAACTGGTGTAAAGCTTGTTTATGGTTAGCATCTAATTATGTTGTGACACAGTTTTACCTATTGGGACTAAACTTTGCTTATCAAGTTGGAAGCTAGATTTACGGTACTGTGTTTGAAAAACAATGTTCAAAATTTGAATTTCAAAGTCTTTCTGAAAAAAAAATTAGAAATACAATGAACTCTCTTGTGTGGATCTCAAAGTGGATGTAGCAGATCCACACTTCTGAGTAAAATTACCATATACCTGAGCATGGAATGTGTGATGGTAGAACACACTTGGACTTTCTGTCATAAACATTGTATATATAGTCCCAACTGCAGACATTTCAAAGGCAGAAATTTCATTTTAGTGGATTTAGGAGTGTATGTGAGAAAAGTGTAAAAATTACAATAGAACAGAGTTTCTCAACTTCAGTACTAGTGTCATTTTAAGTTAGATTATTTTTGCGGGGCAGGGGGAGCTGACCTGTGAATTGTAGTATATTTAGCAGCATCTCTAGCCTCTATCTGCTAGGTGCCAGTAGGAACACCCACACCCTACAATGTGACAATTAAAGATATCTCTAGACATTTCCAAATATTCCCTGGGAGACAAAATTATCTTGGTGAAGAAGCCATGGCTTTTGCTTATTTTCCCCATGTAATTGAGCTAAACTAATCTTAGCAACTGCTGGTTTGTTTTAAAGTCATATATGTATATGCCACCAATTGCCTTCTTAACTGTCAGGTACCTAGGTACTTGGTTTTGTTTATTCCTTCATCACTAAGAATGTCTAGCAGAGTCCTTGTATGGTATGTTTATCATTGATACTGATGCCCAAGTATTTCCGAGAACGATAGAATTGAACAAAGTCGCTTAGTCCTATGTGCAGTAAGGATGGTTATGGGACTTTTTTGGACAATAAAATGTGAATGGAAGGTGTTCCTGTCTCTCTAGGTAGAAACTTTAATGGCCAGTACACTATTTACCACACACTTGCTCTCCTTCTGAAGTTGTAACCAAAAATATTTGAGATGATAATAACTCCTTTAGTTTGGGTTTCTGAGAGGTTGCAATGAGCGGAGTCCCTTGCTGACCTGAGTTAGACATAAACATGAGTAAAAAAAGTTGGTAATTTAAGATGCTGGAATTATGAAATTATTTGTTGGCACAGCACATTTTAGTCTATCCTGACACTTACATGCTGGTTTTAGTGTCATCAACACTGAAACACCTATGAGGGTGGTTGGGTTCCTCTTAACCTTATGCAAGCTAGAGATCACTGATGATGAACCTATGCCACGAAATTGAGCTGGTAAGATAGCTGCATCAGTTCCTGCTCAGGTTTAACTTGGATTAATGCAACTGGTTAATATGCCATGAAGAATAAAACAATAATTGTAGTAATCATCTGGAAAATTGAACTGAATTTCACTTTATTATCAGAGTATAGTACTACTAATAACTAATATTAACTGAGTATTTTCTCTGCACTAGTCACTGGACTGAGTACTTTCCATAAATCTACGTAAATTATCTCCTTTATTCCTTACAAAAGTTCTCGAGGTAATTGCTTTTATAAGCCTAGTTTTAGAGCTGAGGAAACAAGGGCATAGAGAAGTCATCCACTTGCTCCAGGCCATAGTTAGAAGAAAGTAGTTCAACAGAGATTTGAACTGAGGTAGTCTAATTTCAGAGTCCGTGCCTCTTGGCAACTATGATTTATCTACCTCCTAAACTCAGCAGCAGTCCCCAAACTTTTTGGCACCAGGGACCAGTGCTCCTATGAGAATCTAATGCCTGATGATCTTAGCTGGAGCTGAGGTGGTGATGCTAGTGCTGGGGAAAGGCTACAAATACAGATGAAGCTTTGCTCACTCACCCGCTCACCCTATGCTTACGTCCTGCTGTGAGGCCTAGTTCCTAATAGGTTACAGACCGATACCAGTCCATGGCCTAGGGGTTGGGGACCCCTGTGACCTAAAGCATGATTCTCACTCTGATTCTACATAAAATGAGATCCCTGTGCACATGCAGACATAGACATAAGTTAGATCTATGTGTTCTCTAACAAAGTGGCTTTGAGACATGGTTGGAAAAGATAGCCATATATTTGAAATGATGCAAAATCAGTCAAAACATGGCACTTCTCCAAGAATTGTGATAAATTGAGTTGATCAAACCTATTGTATTACACATATTTTTCTTAGGAACTAAACTGGGTATGCAAGAGAGGCCCATGTAAGACATCTATGTCTTATATCTATAATGTGCTGAGTATTATTGTAATGGCTGAAAAATGACTGCTAGAAATTTATTACTTGCAGGAAAATTACTGCTTGGCTATGTCCATAGGCTGTCACCCATAGGAACATAACATTCTAATAATAAGCTTCTGTACCCTCATTTATGCACCAGACCTGTGAGTTGACAGGTAGTGAATAGAAGAAAGATAGACCTTTGTTTTTAGACAGAATGAAGAATGGGATTTTGGGCTTAAAAACCCTGTACCTCTACATTTCAGTGCTGCTTAATTTGGGGTCCACATACCCCTGGCAGACCCAGCTGGCTGAATAAAGAGTGTGTTTTCTATAACTCAAGGAATTCTGGTGGTCTGTGTGTCTTTCAGGGGTTGGCAGCTAAAACATTATAATCTTGGTTCCAGTCCTACAGAAAGCTTTCTGGCACAATTATGAGGCTTGAAGTCTTTATAATATTAATGTACAAATCTTTAACTTAAACCCAGTAAGTAACTAATCTCCAAAGGTGGCTCCCAAGGACCCATACCTCCCAGGCATTTGTGCCCTTGTGCTGGGCCCTACCACACGGAATCTCACTCTCCTCAGAAGATGACCCAATGAGCCCCCACTGCAGTCAAGTTAATTAAACAGTTAGCAGACTTAGGGTGATTGTTTACCTTGCAATTTTCTGTTTACAAGTCTTCCCTTTAAAGTATTTCTCATTTGAGTTTTTATTTTGAGATTCTCTCAAATTTTATTAAGTACTAGGAGAGACAAAAAGGAAAGAAGAGAGAAAAATTCAACTGTTAGAAAATTTTGCAAACTTATGTATTAATTCACCCACTACATTACTTTTATGTTGCTGCTGTAACAAATTATCACAAGGTTAGTGGTTGAAAATAGCTCAAATTATCTTACAGTACAGGTCGTCAGATCGTATGACCAAAAGGATTGGCAGGACTGCCCTCATTATGCAGACTCTAGAGGAGAATCTCTAACCTTGCCTTTCCTAACTCTCTAGAGGCATCTGCATTCCTTGCCTCATGCTCCCTTACTCTACCTTTAAAATACGTCATTCACCTGCTTCCATCATCATCATATCTCCTTTTTCTGACTTGACACTTTTTTCTTCTCTTATAAGGCCTCTCGTGATTACATTGGGTCCACCTAGGTAATCCAAAATAATCTCCCCATATCAAAATCCCTAATTTAATCACATCTGCAAAGTCACTTTTACTATATAAAGTAACATATTCACAGATTCTGGGGATCAGGACATGGATATAATTGGGTAGCCATTATTCTGTCTACTACATCCATTCACAATTTGATATATTTATTTATGCAATTAATATGTGAACACGTGAACATTTATTCAGCACCTAACATATATCAGACAGTGAGGTAGGTGATGGGAATGCAAAGAGGGAGAAAAATTGACCACATGTACACAAAGCAACATGAATAGACTTTAAAAATAGTACTAAGTGAAAAAAGTAAGAAACAGAATGAGATACATAGCACAATACCATTATATAAGGGCACATAATACATCAATATATATTCTTTTTTGAATGTTAACTGTAATTGAAAAGTAAAAGACATTAAAAAGTACATATTGTATTCTATTTGGATCTACATCAAACCCATTATAATAGGTATGTTTGAAGTGGAGAAGGATAGGAATAGAGTTGGGACTTATGGACCAAAGATAATATTCTATTATGAATGCAATAAATGACTAACTCAATTCTGTGCAGTGGATAGTTAAAAGGAAGATAAGCAAAACAGTTTTAAATAATAAACATAGCATATTGATGTAAACTGCAATAGAGATGTTAACAAAATAAGAGAACCTATAACACAGAGGAGCACAGAATAGACTGGAACATAGAACAGTGGTTCTCACCTGGGGATGATTTTCCCCCTGAGGGACATTTAACAATCTCTGGGGACATTTTTGCTTGTCAGCTCTCGGGGAGAAGAGAGTGGGATGCCGCTGGCACCTAGTAGGTTGAGATCAGGCATGCTGCTAAATATCTGATAATGCACAGGCAGCCGCTTGTGACAAAGGATTATCTGGCCGAAATGTGAAGTGAATAATGCTGAGATTAAGAAACCTTGTGAAAGAACAACCAGCAATAAAATTAAATCTTCCCAAAATTATTGTGGCAGGTCAATAGATTTACTTTATAAATATTTTATTATTTTGAGGACTAAAGTATGATCAACCTCTCATCCGATATTCTTCTCTATTGTGTTTAATGTACTCCATTCATAATACTTAATGTCTCTTCTCCATGAATTCCAGTTCCTGTGTCTACAAGGTGAAGATTATTGCCCACTGATATTCCTTCCCTTTAGCCTTTTCAACGATTCCATGAGCTTAAAAATATTCAGATCATGACTGAGATTAGAAAAAATCAACAATCATTGTTTAATTCTGTCCCATTTGGATATAAACGAATCTTCAAACAGGGCAAGATGTTGATATCTCGCATTTTGACTTTTGCTCTCTCGATCATTATAAGTTTGAGTATGATCAACTAACTTAAGGGTCCAGTAATTCTATTCAGAGTTTCCAGTCTTGCACAATAATTCAGGATTGCAGTAGAATTGTGAAGCATAATTAAGCTCATGAATATTAATAATATATGTTTATAATATATACTAATCTATATAATATACATTAACCATTTCGCTTATTTAGTGGAAAGATAAAGAAAAATATTAAATTACTATACCTCTAAACTATCAATTTAGTCTGACAAATTCAAATTACTTTAACAGTGTGACTATTACTCTACTAGCTTTTTTTGTTTTCCATTTCTTGGGGCATAAAAGTATCTCAAACCTACCCCAATAGTAGTGTTCATTCATAACAGAGACTAGCAGATAGTAATTAATTATGTATTTAACACAGAACTAGATATGTTTAATGAAGAAAAAAATCCTACATCTCAGTTTTAATACTCTGTCTTATTCCCAAGGACCTTTATATACTGTAATTAAAAAAAAGTATTGGCTTTGGAGCCAAATATCCCCATATGACTATGGGTAAGTTATTTAAATTTACTGTCTTTATTTGTAACATTGTTCTTATAAAATTTAATTAAAACCTGAAGTTAAGTGAAGTAATATAGGTAACATATAGCCATTAACTTCCTTTCTTTGTTCAATTCCTGAATTAAACCCTATCAGTATTAAAGTATAGATGAATTAATGCTGTACCTCCCAGGTCAAGCCAAGATAAAGCAAATAGGTAAGAATATACTCTATTGCTTTTGTGAATACTTCTATGGTGTATCCCCCTTTGACATCAAGCTTAAATCCCATACCGATTGAACAAAATCTTTTATCTCTTCTGAAGTCCTTAATATTAATTTTCAGAAATGCTAACTAGGGCTGCTATCAGCCCTCACTTTTCGGTTGACTTTCATATGAATATGTTTTATCTCCATGGATAAATCATAAGGTCCTTGAAGTCCCTGAGGTTAGGAGTGTTATATATATATATCTCACATACAGTTGACCCTTGAACAACATGGTTTGAGCTGAGTGGGTCCACTTAATATGTGGATTTTTTTTTTCAGTAAACACAATAAATGTATTTCTTCTTCCTTATGATTTTTTAAATAACATTCTCTTTTGTCTAATTTACTTTATTGTAAGAATACAGTGTATAATACATATAACACATAAAATTTGTGTTAATCGACTGTTTATGTTAATCAGTAAGGCTCTGGGCAACAATGTGCTCTTAGTACAGTTGGACCTCTACATCTCAGATTCCCAACCATGGATTGGAAATATGTTTTTAGATCTTCATATGAATTTGCAAAGGTGAAACCTATGGATATGGAGGGCTGTATGTAGTTAAATTTTAGGGAAGTGAAAAGTTATATGTGGATTTTTGACTGTGTGGGGGGGCATTGGTACCCCTAATGCTTGATTTGTTCAAGAGTCAACTATATAAATACATGGCTTAGTTTATTCAGGCTCTATAACAAAATACCATACAGTAGGTGGCTTATAAATAACAGAAATTTATTTTTTACAGTTATGGAGACTGGGAAGTCCAAGTTCAAGGCACTGGCAGATCTGGTTTCTAGTGAAGGCCCACTTCCTGGTTCACAGTGGCTGTCTTCTACTGTGTCTTCACATAGTGAAAGCTTTTAGGGTCTTTTTAATAAGGGCACTAATTCCATTCATGAGGAATTTATCCTCAAACCTAATCACTTCCCAAAGGTCTCACCTCCTAATGTTATCACAATGGGGATAAGGTTTCAACATGAATTTTGAAGGGACACATTCAATCTCTATCTCTCTATTTACATCTATCTATATCATGTATATCTATTGTTTTTGGTATCAGAAATATTGTTTTATTTATTACCTGCCTAGAATACAGGTTAGGGGTGGGGGTAATAAATATTTTCAAAGATCCCTGCCTCTACTTTTACAGTCTCTTTTTTTTCAGATATATGCTAAATTTCACACTCGAAAGACAAATTAATATGTTTTAATATCCCCTAGTATGATCGAATTCCGTTATTCACAAAATGCAATCTTCCAGTTATTTCCATGTTGAATCCTCACATCACCTCAAAAGGAATAAAAATTAAAATACAACAAATGTCAGTAATGTACAATCAGTAAACTTGATATTAATATCTATTTAGAGTTTTATATTTAAGAGAAACTAAATCCCATGCAATATATAAGGTTCTAGATATTAAAACAAAAAACTTTTTAAGTATGTAATGTCGCATTAAATTTATATTTAAATAATCACTAATGTTGCTTCATTTCAGGCATTAAATCAGCCAACATGGAAGTCTTCAGCAAGGAAAAATGTCACAATTTGTTGTAGCCGTAGCTTGAAAAAGATAAATACATAAGGATGTCACTTCCTAAAAGATAAGAGTCACAGATATTCTCTCTTTACTTTCATTGTATATTGCTCTGGTCAATTTCATAGCCTCTATCACTACTAAACAGGGAAATTGGAAAATGGCAAAATCAATTTGCAGAAGTGAAGTCCTATTTTCTTTTATACCTGCTTTATAAGAATTGCTATCATTCTTGTGTCATGTGGTATTATAATCGACAGTAGCCTGGGCACAGGTGATAATTGTTAAAAGAAATTCTCTTAAAGTGGAAGCAGAACAAAAAGGAAGCCACTGTGCAACTTTCTCATTTTCCAAATTTCCTGCTTTCATAATCCTTCATATTTGTTATAATTTAAGTGCAAAGACTTTTATATTCTCAACCATTATTATAGCAATCTTTAGTTTTGGTGCCTATATAATAAATGTTAAAATAATAAAGCTCTAAATGTCTAATTTGAACTAAATATACTGGTTTGCTTTTCAGTTTTCATCCTTACTAAATTTTATTTTAAACTGTAAATATATGAGAAAATTACTTCAGAGTGCAATATGGTATTTAATACCTTAAGAAGAAAACTGGTTTACTTTTCCTGCTGCCTTCCTTGATTAGTAGTAGGTTTTTATTAAATGTCAAAGTAGAGCTATTTGAAAACAAAACTATAGCCATTGGCTATTTAGTATCAACCCCGAAATAAAATTTCCTTTGTATTCTTAAAGATCATAGAGAATGAATAGTGTGGAACAATTGGCTCGATTTTTACATCCTCCCACTTATTCTGCTTTTTAAAATACATTTCTAATAATGATGAAATCTTTACTATCTAATGCCATCTGCCCAGTAGAATGGAGTCTATTTACAGGTCATATAAAAGGCAACCTTGTAATAATAAATCTTCACTCTTTTTTCTATTTATATTTAGATTGACTTTCTGTTCTTTGTATTCTGCCCACCCCCCAATTCAGAAATTTTTGTGGGTCAAAGAATCAGAAAACTTTTCTTTTCATTAATTAAGCAATATTGCCAAGTCTGGTTGTTAATTAGAGGATAAATAAATTTTAAAAATTGGCCAAGTTTCTTAAGCTTTAGCCACAAGTTTCTTAGCCACATAGGTGGCTATGACAGAACCAAAACACAAACAAGAAAACCTCTATTTTAACAGGTTTGAAAAAGGTTGCTAGATAAAATACAGAACACCCAATTTCAGATAACTAATGATATTTTACTTTAAGTGTGTCCCAAATATTGCATATCCTGTATTTTTATTTGTTAAATCTGGCAACCCTATGGATTGATGCCGTTTTTTATTTAATACCATCCTTATTGAGAATGAAATCCTCACTATTTTCATAAGTTAGAAAGCAATAGCACTGAGCCATAAAAAAAGAAATTTAAAGTTATGAATAATAAAGCTAAATCAATTTATCATTTTCATCCATTCAGAACTGTGCTGACAAGGTATTCATAAAGAGGGGTTATAAGTGCCTATCAGTGTCCATCCATTCCAGCTCCCAAGAAACACCAATTCTTGTTAACTGGCACAGAATTACAGTACTTGAGCTCTAAATTTTTCAGCAGACCTAAGGACAGAACTGGATTGTTTTTCATCATTTCTCTTTCTTAATCATAACTTAAATTCCAAGATCCTTCATTAAAAAGTTCAACTGTGTAATCTTTTTGGTATTAGAAAATGTGTGCATGGACTAACATCTCTACTAGAAATTCCTTTCCAAATCACTGATAATACTTCTTTACATTTCAAAGCTCTAGAAATAGTATTTCCAATGTTAGCTCATTTGTGCCTTACATTTATTTTTAAAAATATAAAGTATCTATAATGTACCAGGGACCCTCTTAGATACTAGAAACACAAATTGAAATATGTCACCAGTAAAATTTCTACTTTCTTTCAAAAGGCTTGCAGCCTATGAGGCATTAAAAATAGGAATTATTATTCACATGTTACAGGTGAAGGAGCTAAGTGCTCAAGAATTAAAGGGTCTTATCTAAGGTCTTACATTTAGTAAGTAAAGAGCCAGAGATTCAGTAATCGACCCTGGCTCCAGGCTCAAGGCACTCTCCAATATTTCTTCAGAGGAAATCCCAGACTATTTGGTATCTTAACTCCTCCATTTCCCAAGAGGAAAAAGGAAAGCATCTTGAATCTCTTTATAATGTTCACGTGCTCTTAAAAGTGGAACAGGTGTTTTATGAGTGTTTGAGAAAAGTAGGCATGAGTGGGAGTTAAAATCCTGAGCACCCGTTGTAACCAGACCTAGTTAACCTGTGGAAACTGGAGCACTCACTCGGCCAAAGGCGATGGCTATTTCAATTGGGTGTCACAGGTGACTCATCAGAGATGGGTTACTTTTGGGCCTCCTGATATTATCCTTCAGGGTGGGGGGTCAGATTTCCTTCGCATTTTTGGACAACAGCCCTCTTCTCCCTTTCCAAATTTTTCTGGTTTCACAGCCCGCTTTCATACCGGAAGCTAGTCATTGGCAGGAGGTTTAGGGAATGAAGAATGAGATTTGAAAAAAAAAAAAAAAAAGCCGGGGACCTGAGCAAGGCCTGAAATGGGGTAATTTGCGCTTCAAGAGGTTTCCCTACCCTAACCCCTCAGAATGACAGCTCTCTACAGCCAGAAGACTACCTCTCCCCGCAGGCACTGCGCGCTCCACAGACACAGGCTGGCGGGCTCCCTGCTCTCCACCTCCGCCAGACTGGCCAATAGGGATACCCGGCTTGGGCCTCCGCCCAACCCAGACCACGCGGGAGAGAGGGCAATAAAACTACATTTCCCGAGTAGCTTTGCGCACATTCTGACCAATCAGCTCTAGGAACGCGGAGTCTAGGGGCGGAGCCGGATGCATAGCCCACCCCATTGGCTAGGGGAAGCTTAGAAGAGCCGGAACCCGGGAGAGAGAGAAGCGAAATGACATTTCCTCTTTAAATAGCTGGAGCCGGGGCCCCGTGGAGAAATGGCCGCGTCGGCAGGTGGGTCGTATCGTGGCTAGGGTGGTGAGTTGCGAGGGAGGTGGGCCGGGGTCCAGGCTCGGGCTGCGAGCTATGGAGGTGGCGATTAGGAACTGGAGAGAAGGATGGAGAGGTGAAGAGGAATGAGGGGAGGAAGGATGGATGGATGGCGTGGAGGGCGGTGGGCGGTCCGGCCGAACAGGGATGGAGAGGCCGGGTACCCGCTGCGGTTCCGACTCTTTCGAGAGGCGGTTGAACCGGTACTGACGGCCGCCATCCATTGAGCGTCCCTCGTTAGGCTCCTGCCCTCCGCTCTCAGCTAGGACGTACCGGCTCTCGGCGCAGTCGCCACAGACACCTCGCCTATTCTGTCCGCGCGGTCCCTCCGCGAGCACAGGGCATCGGGCTCGCCGGGCTCCTGGAGAAGCTGGCTGGTGTTTGAACTCGCAGCGCAGCTCGCTCTCTCCCAGATTCTGCCTCGCGGTCCCATTTGTTGGTGTATTTATACATACAAGTATTTTCGTACGGGGGGAAAAAAAGAAACAAACAAACAAACAAACATAAAAACAAGCCAAGCAAACAAAAACAAAACAAAACAAAACAAAAAATCCCGCGACGCCGTAACTGGCTCCGAACTTCTTGTGGTTGTACGATTTTTCTCCTCCTAGATTTAAATAAGTCTTCCCCAACACCGAATGGGATTCCATCTTCAGACACAGCCAACGATGCCATGGACCCCTTCCATGCTTGCAGTATTCTTAAGCAACTCAAAACAATGTACGATGAAGGACAGTTGACAGACATTGTAGTGGAAGTGGATCACGGGAAAACATTTTCTTGTCATAGAAACGTTCTTGCTGCAATCAGCCCTTACTTCAGGTATGATGATGGTAGAAACTTCAGTTGATATCGCATAGAGTTCCCTTTCTTCCCCGGTATTGGCCGTTTGATTACCATACTGAGATACTACAGTGAAATGAAACCAATGAGTTTGTTTCCTGAAAATAGGTAACAGGCCCTATTTTATTAAACTCTTGTTTTTGACTTGTCAGATTCTTCTAGAATTCAGGTGGTTTTTTAAGTTAGTGAATATGTTTTTCCTTGTCCGTTCCAAGTAAATGACCAGAAAATCTAGAATTATGTTGCCCAATATGGCAGTCACTAGCCACTTGTGGCCATTTAAAATTAAACAAAATTAAAAATTCAGTTCTTCAGACACACTAACCACATTTAAAGTGCTCAGTAGCCACATGTACAGTGTAGATATAGAGCATTTCCATCACCGAAAGTTTTATTGGACAGTGCTGGAATAGAATTTATTCCAAAAATTTACCCATGATGCATATTTCTTCAGTGCATATCTTTTAGAGTTTAAAACATAATAGCTCGTTCTTTTGAAAACAAATTATCGTTAATAGATTGTTTTAATGCAATGGGTGGCAAGTAAAAGCAGTGAAATAAAAATAAATGAAATATAGTTTCTATGTACCTTATGCCCAGACTAGTGATATTTCCAAGATTTCCAGAAGTATTTTTAAGCAGTTTTTATTTTCATTTCTCTTCATCTTTGTATATCATAAAACTTTGAAAAGTAAAATTTCAAAACTCAAGTCTAAAAAATAAGTTCAGACTCTAAGAAAAGATCAATGATAAAGGTAGTTTCCTGCTTGAGTTCAAGTTCTTTTGTTTCAAGTGCTCATTTTTTTAAGCCTTTCAATATTCAGTAATGGTGCATGAATGACAAATATTTTCTCAACCACATTCTGCATTTTCCTTTTAAAGGTGCTTACCTTTATAGGGCATATAGCAGTGTGGTGTTCCAGATGGTAGTTTCTGGTTCCTCTTTCTCAGAATACTGGGTTAAATATAGTCACTTCAGTCTGATGCTTATGATGTAACCATTTAGACTTGCCTAGGGTAGGCCATTGGGTTATTCACCACCACAAGGCAGTGAGCTGGAAAAAAAGAAGAAACTCATATAGTATGCAGAAGGTATGAAGTTTGGCCTTGGAAAGGAAATGGCTGGTAAGACTCACTTATCCAGACTATCCATTAGATATAGTTAGGTCATTTGTGTGTTTAAATATGTGTCACAATTAACTACTTATCAAATTCTGGTATAAGCTTACTTTACGTATATTTCTTTATAATCGACAATTCTGTCTTCATACAGTTGTTATTCCTTTTTTGTATATGAAAAAATAAATAAATAAAACAAAAAACAAAACCCTGAGGCTCAGGGAGGTTAAGTGGCCTGTCTAAATCATCTATCTAACTAGTAGGTGACAGAAGCTGGATTTGATTCCAGATCCAAGCTTCTTATGACTTTTAAGGAACAAGAGTGGGTCCTCTTTAAAGTTGCCTTTCACTAATTTCTATTATAGTAGATTTAAATATTAAAAAAAAAAGGAAACTTCACAGTGAAAATGTCTGTCTCTTACTGAAATGTTATACTCTATCTTATATGATTTAAATGTCATACTTAATTAAAATTAATTTTGAAGACCTAGACAAATCACTTTAAAAGAAACATGCTATAATAGAGTTTCTTAATTTTCAAGAAGTTAAAGACATGCTTAGAAAACTTTCTAAGCATAAGATGTGTGAATTCAAATGAAGATATTTGACTAGAAAATTTAAGGATTCTTTTTTATCTCTTGCTAGATATATTTGTACAGAAGTTTCTTGGCACAGTGCTGCTTTATGTGAGATATAGGATGTCATACTTAATAGTTTCTAAGTCTTGCATCACTGGTGGAAGAATTAGAATAGCTTGGAATATGGCATAGCTGCTTTATGATCCTGGTAACTTGTCAGAATTAAAATTTGTATGATTACGAACTTTTTGCTGCTCAAGATTTTGTGTGAGGAGGTGCTCCCACTTTATATGGAGTTTACATAAAAAACTTAGAACAGAGGAGAGCTGATCAAGTGTCACACTGCTCCTGTGTGTGAGACCAGCCTATTTAAGTCAGTAGTAGTTTAGTTCCCATGATAAAGGAGTATGTGGTAATGTTCTCCTTTGGGAGTTAATCTTTGCCTAACGAAGGGCTTTATTTTTCTTTTTAATTGGTAACTGTATAGCTGAGTTTTTCAGCACCTGATTAAAAATAAGCTCATACATTGGAACATCTAGTTTTCAGTCATCAAAAAGCCTTTGTAATATAAACTTAAATTTCACAATGTAGAAATAAAAATAGGACTCAAAGATGGTTGATCTAGGCAGCAAGCTGGGTCCTTGTGATACCTTGTATACTTCCAGTATTTCTCATATTGCATTTTTAAATCCAGGTATTTGACTTAGACTTCAAAAGTAACTGGAGGTCTTCTCATTTAAAGATATTTTCAGAATATAACTCTTAAAAATAAATTTGGGGGGTTATGGGTCTGTATAATCACCAAGGTTACTTTTTCACCAATTTTATCACCAATGTTAGGTCAGTTTTTTTTCAACAGACATCTAGTAAGTATCCTAGCACACATAGCCATTTTTTTCTCAAAGGCTTTTAAAAAACAGCTTTTGGTTTGATTTTGATATTTTAATTTTAAGAGCAGCCTTGAAAGAAACCTTAAAGGAAGGAAAAGAAAATTAAATAATGTTTGTAAATGACAAAGAGCCAGGCTTTTGGCTACATAATATTTTGGCAAAGAAAGGCCCATAAATTTTAAGTAAAATGTATTTTTATTAAAAAATAAAAAGCTTGGTCTCAAAGGCAAAAATTTGGGATTTAAAACGATTCTCTCCAAAGAATTAATTTAATTTCTAAACTCTCTTTAGAAGTAGTCATTATATTCAGCCTACCATAATCTTTATTTATACACAGATATAAGTAGGTAAAATATGGTAACTTTGAAAAATTTAAGTATATATCTTTAAGCAAAGGTTTTCAAAATGTCCATTATCGATAAGTGAATTGATCTTCTTTATATCCCTTATAATAATTAAGGAAGCATTCAAGAGATAGTTTTAAAAAGGGAATAAGACTATGTGAAGAACATTTTATTTTTCTAAGATGAAAAATTTAAAGGTATATTTTGGTCATCATTTTCCTTATAAATTTCCACTGGGACATAAAAAGTTTTATTAGACAGTCTCTACATGCTAATGTATCACATTAACACCCATAGGTATTCTAAAACTTTTTGACTGGCCTGGTGATTTAAGATCTTAAGTCTCTAAGGCAGTTTGACCAGAAGCGTGGAGAGGGGCTCTAAGGAAAATAAAGTGTCTTGGAATATTCCACGCCACATTTTGGTGTATTTTAATTAGGTATATTCTCCTTTTCTCAGAGTTGGCACAAAGTGGACTGGTCCTGAGAATAGTATTTTTGAGACTATTCAGACTAAATCCTTCTGCTACATGATCAACTTTTATTCTCATTCAGAATATCAGGAAACACATTAGGAAATATTTTTCAATTTCAAAGGTTATCTCTGGGGTAAATTTATACTTTTAAAAATTTGCCACCATAATTTTTATTTGTAGCGCACATATAATATTAACCACTTTTTCCTTCCTAGATCCATGTTCACTAGTGGCCTTACAGAAAGTACTCAAAAAGAAGTTCGAATAGTTGGTGTTGAAGCTGAATCGATGGATTTAGTGTTGAACTATGCCTACACCTCCAGAGTTGTTCTGACAGAGGCCAATGTTCAAGCTTTGTTCACTGCAGCTAGCATCTTCCAGATTCCTTCCATCCAAGACCAGTGTGCTAAGTATATGATCAGTCATTTGGACCCACAGAATTCTATCGGGGTCTTCATCTTTGCTGATCATTATGGTCATCAAGAACTCAGAGATCGATCAAAAGAATACATTCGTAAAAAGTTTCTGTGTGTCACCAAAGAACAAGAGTTTCTCCAGTTGACAAAAGACCAACTAATAAGTATACTAGACAGTGATGATTTAAATGTAGATCGAGAAGAGCATGTTTATGAAAGCATTGTAAGGTGGTTTGAACACGAACAGAATGAAAGAGAAATGCACCTTCCAGAAATTTTTGCCAAATGCATACGTTTTCCTCTAATGGAAGATACCTTTGTAGAGAAAATTCCATATCAGTTTGCACAGGCTATAGCCAAAAGCTATGTAGAGAAGGGACCATCCAATACTAATGGCTGTACACAGAGACTTGGAATGACTGCATCGGAAATGATCATATGTTTTGATGCTGCCCACAAACACTCAGGAAAGAAACAAACAGTGCCTTGTCTAGATATAGTCACAGGAAAAGTGTTTAAATTATGCAAACCACCAAATGATCTAAGAGAAGTTGGGATCCTTATATCCCCAGACAATGACATTTACATTGCAGGAGGGTACAGGCCAAGCAGCAGTGAGGTGTCCATTGACCATAAGGCAGAAAATGATTTCTGGATGTATGACCATTCCACCAATAGGTGGCTATCCAAACCATCCTTACTTCGAGCCAGAATAGGATGCAAATTGGTGTATTGCTGTGGTAAGATGTATGCAATTGGAGGTCGTGTTTATGAAGGTGATGGGAGAAACTCACTAAAATCTGTGGAGTGCTATGACAGCAGAGAAAATTGTTGGACAACTGTTTGTGCAATGCCTGTTGCAATGGAGTTTCATAATGCTGTGGAATACAAAGAGAAGATCTATGTTTTACAGGGTAGGTGCCTAAGTGATTTAGTTCTTTATGAAAGGGTAACAGGTCAAATTGTGGTTTACTTATACTAAAAGAGATGAGTGTTCCTGTTAATTGAGGAATGCCACTGGCTTTCTTATTGTAAACTTTGTTGGAAGAGTCTGTTCTTTAAAGGACTTTTATAAAAAAAAAAATAAACTTTTGAATAAAAAAGCAGGTATTTTTAATTTACTAAAATGATCTTGTAAGTTTTTTATGTTCTTATTCTGTTTTTACATGTGGAATAAGTATTTTAATAAGTAATAGTTCATCATTTTTGGAGAACTATTTTAGAGTTGTTTTTAAGACTTTAAACAAGAAAGCAAGGTTGATAGATGGCTTTTTTGCACTTCAGTAATATATAAAGAGATGTAGCAAATACTTTACTTATGGAATTTAAGGATTAGTTTAAAAGAAAAAAGAACAAAGCATTAAAAGTAATACTAATCAATTACCAAGGAATTTTCCATAAGCCTTATGATTGCAAAGGTTATCAAACGTAATTACAAAGAGTTTGAAATTACAGTCTTCAGATTTTAATTTCACTGCAGTTTAAGTTGCTTTCCATCATATGTTGTTTTCAATTTTTTTTACCGAAAACCTTTGCGATGTCACCTTTTTTTTTTTTTTCAGTATAAGAGGGACTATCTATAATACTTACCTTTTAAAAAAATTTTTAAATCTTATTGAAGACCGGTACTCTGGCAAAGATGATACAGTAGAAGTAGAAAAAGTGACTGGGCGAGAGTAAATAAGATACTTGTTCCAGGGTTCTCATTTGAGATAATTAATGTTTTTCTTGTGTTTGGTTTATTAGACATTTTAGTTGTTTGAGTGTTGAATGTAATATTAATAAATCCAGCATCCTTATTCCTCTTTTGTGTTTCTTAATTTCTTATATATAGATGTTTTCCTCACTACTTTAATAAAACAAAAACTTAAGGGGCAACTTCTGTGTAGATGCACATGAGTTTTTAGCTCTTAACCCATTGTTTTCTTCAAATTATCTTTGCTCTAATCCTTTGACTTAAGATTTCCTAGAAAAGCCTGAACCTGTGTGTTCAAAATCCAGTATACAGTTACTTCTCCAGAAGTAGTATTCTAATACTGTCTTTAGTAACCTCTAGTACTGTTTAGTGCCTCATTTTAGTCAAACAGAAGCATGAACATAATTTAGATTTGTTGCGCTTGCCAAAACAAATGGAATATAAGATAGATATCTAATCTATCGAGTATGATTGGATAAATTATATCATCCAATATGATGAAGCTCTCACTACATGTACTTTGGTCTTAGCGGCTAACTAGTTAGTTGATAGACATAGAATTAATTATGAGACTCCCAATTGGAAAGTAAAGGTGGTGTATTAATATAAATACTAAAGCAAAGTTGCACTGAATTAATAGAATTTCAGTGCTGGAATGAAAATTATTTAATTCGAAGTTGTATTACATAAGAGGAATATGAGGTTCTGAGGGTTTTCTTAATTACCCATCATTGCCTTTAATTTATTAAAGAGGATTTTAGATTTTAAAAACTTTAAAGTTTTTATTCTTATCTTTTTTTGCTGTGAATCCTGTTATAAGTTAGTCGCCTAAGGGGAGGTGATGTGCAAGCAAAAGCTGGGAGTTTAATTAGCTATTATAAGAAAAATTGAAATTACAGTGTCACTATTAAATAGGCAGTTAAATTTGTAGATATGAGTAAACCTAGTTCAAAACAGTTTTCAAGGAGAAGCTCAATTTAGAGGTAGGTTATTTCTGAATAAAGCTTCTATAAAAATAATTTGACATGAATAGTCAGAAGCTTATCTACTCCATGGCTATTAGAGTATCATTTAATCTGTTCATAAAGGGTTCAGATTTTTGTATTAAGAATTTTATACAAATGTTATAATTAACCAAATTCTGTGCATCTTCACTAGTTTGATTTTTTTCAGACATTTTTATGTTAGCAGTCTGACCCAGCACACCCTTTATTGTCAAAATAGAATTGAAAACAACTCAAAGTCAACTGTATAAACGATGTTTTTTCATATTAAAATCATGTTTTTGCCTTTTGAATATTTGTCTTCTCATTACTGCAACACTAAAGTAAACGCAAAAGTGACCTATAGACACAAATCCGAACAATTCTATGTACTGTCTTCTAATTAAATAATTAGCACAAAAATTTATAGTGGTTTGTTTATGTTGAAGCTATATACATATTTTGATCTCACTGGCTAACCTTTAGAAATAATGCTTTTTTAGACCTAGCTTAAAATAAATTTTCTGAAGTACACAATTGCATAAAATAAATGGAACCAAGCTCTAAACTATTATTCTGCCATCAAGCCAAAGTAACTCTTCACCCCTCTCCATTATGAATACCCCCAGTTCTGGTTAACTATAACAGTATGTGTTATGTTGTGCCATGGAATAAAGTTTTAAGATACTTTGCAATTACTGTATCTCTGGAGATTATAAAAAATATTTTAGAAAATGAAATATTTGAAAAATTATGTTCTTTAGTTTTCAACATAACTACCAAAAAGAGATATGTAAATGTATATATTCTTTTTTTTTTTTTTTTTTTTTTAGGAGAATTTTTCCTCTTCTATGAGCCTCAAAAAGACTACTGGGGTTTTTTAACCCCCATGACTGTGCCTAGAATCCAGGGCTTAGCAGCTGTATACAAAGACTCTATCTACTATATAGCTGGAACCTGTGGAAATCATCAACGTATGTTTACTGTAGAAGCCTATGATATTGAGCTCAATAAATGGACTCGTAAGAAGGACTTTCCATGTGATGAGTCCATAAATCCATACCTTAAACTGGTACTTTTCCAGAATAAACTCCATTTATTTGTTCGAGCTACTCAAGTGACTGTTGAAGAACATGTCTTCAGAACCAGCAGAAAAAATTCACTTTACCAATATGATGACATCGCTGACCAATGGATGAAAGTGTATGAGACCCCTGATCGGCTCTGGGACCTTGGCCGGCATTTTGAATGTGCTGTTGCTAAACTCTACCCTCAGTGTCTTCAGAAAGTACTTTAATGAGTAGCAGGCCTTAATGAGTTCGCTGACATCTGTGCTTGAGGAAACCGTCTTTCAATGATACTAGTAGTGTTGTCAGTATTTAAGAAAAAGCTGAGAGAGTTTGTACATGGAAGTGGGTGCTCTTAAAGATAACATTGTAGGGAGTGATTTCTTTACATCTTTGATATTTTCATTTCAGTAAGCAAAAGGTAACAAAGTGCAATTATTAGCATTTTTTTTCTAGTATAAAAGCAATCATTTTCATTCTAGAATTTTGTGATAGTCACTGAACTACCAGATGAATTAATAACTATGCAGTCTTGTAAGAGCAGTTAGGGTGTTATTGGTTAGAGAACATCCAAACTTGTTTGATGTGACTTTTTATTTTGAATACGGGTAAAAATCTGAGGCAATATCACTAGGGTGTTAGCTGTGATCTCTCAAACACAGAAAAGCACTAACGTAGATCCTCATTCTTAATATATATATATTTACGTACTGTTTTTAAGCGTACTGAGATTTAAATGTGTTGTTATTAGAGTAGATTGAAGGAAAACAAATCATCTCAGAACTTTTAGTCTGATTGTTTCATATTTTCCATGTAACTTTAAGCTAAAGTTTCTGTTAACTTTTCAAGTGCTAACACTGTCTCACGTTAAAAATCCTGAAAAGGGCTCATTCACAGGTGGCTGGTGCTAGTGTAATTCATGTGTATAGCTAGATAGATTTAAATTGTCTGAACCTATGCTTACCTTTCGAGTTGGTATTGTTAGTTTTGTGGCCATAGTACTTGACCTGTTGAACTCTTGTGATTTCACAAGATTCTTTACTTACATGATAGCAACGTATGGCTAGTTATTGGTCTAACTAGACTCAATCTTAGAATAGTGAGAACATTCTACTTAGTTTGCATTAATGCGGGCCATTTTGTTGCCTGACCTCCTTTTCCATCCTTTACCTGTCCAGTCTTTATCGGTACATTGAAAGGTAACTTATTTCTTTTCTGCACAAAGCATAATGTGAAGTTTTACATCTACTTTTAAAATTCTGTTTTCTAGAAACATAAAACTCCTACAGTGGTTGAATTTAATACTTTTAAGTTACATATGACAATTAAAACCTCATTTTTTTTTATTTTTGCACTTAACAGTGATGATTATCTTTACATTGAAAACCTTGTTCTAGCTGAAAATATTGAGAAGGAAAAGAGTAAGTGAATAGAATCATAGTTATAGGTACTAAATTGTGTTTCATATTTAACTGATGAATTTTTAAAAAGCAGTTAGGAATATTCACATAAAGGACAAACTAACTTATTTATAATACCTAAGTTAGATGTTTGGATCAGTAACTTATTTTTTACTATGCCTAGAATAATCAGTAAAGGATGTAAGTGTAGGCCAGAGTCTGTTCTCAACTAGAGTATTTTGATTTTCTTAAAACAAACTGGCATGGTTTGTATTAGAAACTCTTGTACAAATTGTAATGTGATACTGTGAAACAAATTTAAAACATTGCCTCTTTGCATCACATACCTCATTTTTCAGAAACTCCAAACTGCTTGTCTTAGACCTCTACAAGTAGGGAACGTTTTCTGAAGAATTCAAAGTAGACAGAATTTATAGAATTAACATCTTAAAATCTAATCTTGGAAAGCTAGATATGTGGTTTTTTATTATTGGCCTTGATGGTTTATAATTTCTTTATAAACTTTGTCAACCAATAACCAGTTTTTCTTTATCTTCTTTTTCCTTCATCTTCATGCTATTTGGGGGCTGCTTCTATGAGTTTTTTTGGAGCATATTTACAGTGTTGCATTGTAGAGGGGAGGGAGAGACAAAAATAACTTTTGCAAGAGATGTTCATATAATTTATTTTTGAAAGCTTTGTTGAATAAGATTTCCTGCCGTTTTTTGACAATCTTCTGTATTTATTTAGAAAAAGTGTTACTTGAAAACATGACATAGAACGTTGTTAGTAATTTACATGTGTCGTATAATATATAGGAGTACAACACACTGTGGTTAATTCTACAGTAGGTGTATTCTGTTGATCTGCACAATTGTTGATCCTTTTGCTATAACAATTTATATTGAGGGTGTGATCTAAGTATAGTCTAGCAAAGCCAAGGTTTAGAATTTTCTATGGGAGTAGAATATATATTGACTTTTGTATGAAGAACTATTTGTTTAAATTATATAGCTGGGAAATTTTGCCACTTTTAAAATGATTTCAGAAGAAGTCCTAGATTAGAAATATGTATGAGTATATGTTTAGATATTTAAGGTATATTTGCATAATGTGTTCAGAGAATATAAAAGGCACAATGGGTACCGCAGAATTGAGGTCTGAAATATGCCAGTCCCACTTTAACTTTGTTTTTGCATTTGAAGAATGTATGTAGCACTTTCCTATATATATTTTTTATACATTGAAAACTGGACTTCGTATACTGGAAAGTTTAAGTTTTATTCTTTATTTTCCATTTTTGTTTTCTGTTCTACAAAGTTGATGCTTAAGCATCAAACTCATCTCAGTGATGCATGGTAAAAAAGTGGATGTGATCTGCAAAGAATCAGATTCCCTATGTTTAAAATGTCATTCATGTTCAGTGCTCAGGTATGTAGTAAGTACTGTACTCCTTTGAGGGCAAATGTGTAGATATTTTTAAACATTTTGCCATAATTGCACAAGTTTTTGCATTTTTACCTGATGGCATTGTTTCTTATAATAAAACCTTTTGTGATTGAAAACTTCCATTGTTGTAAACTGACCTGACTAGTGAGTTTTGCAGGGTTAATTTTTGATGAAAATAATAAAATACCTTATGTCATGGTGGAATGGAATGAGATTTTAATCTATCAAATATTTGGCTTCTGGTATAAAATGAACTAGTTAATATAATGCTCTTTAAATTCTAAAGCAAACTCATTTATATTGGGAACTCCTTTGTTCCATTTGTTCTGGCCTAACTCTTATTATTCCACTCTTCTCTCTCATACTTCATATCTAATCTCTCAGAAAACCCTATTGCCTCTTCATACCCAGAGTCTGACCAGTTACCACTTGCACCACTCTTACCTTAGTCTAAACTAGCCTACCTTGTCTGCCAGAATGCATTGCTTGGTCTCCCTTTTATCACCTTTGACACCTAGTACTTATTCTGTAGATTAGATTAGTAGCCAGAGTGATCCTGTTAAAACCTAAGTAGGATTATGTCCCTCTTCTGCTCAAACGCTTTAATGGCTTCTGATCTGCATTTGTTTGAGAGCCAAACACCTTTCTTACATCGTTTAACTTCCCATCCCCACCTCTTGGACCTCATTGCATTCCACCAGTTCACTCTGTTCTAGCCACACTGCTGTTCCTCAAACATGCCAAACCCTTGCTATGTCTTTTGACAAGGAAGCCCTAAAAATTCACTTACTTTATTCAAGTCCCTATTAAAATTCCAGAGAGGCCTTCCCTGATCACCTTATGCAAAATAGAATATCATCCTTTCAACTCAACCCCCACCCATACCACCTGTTATTTTCTTGCTTTATTTTCCATATATCTTCCCCCCTTGAGATGTAAGCTCCATGAAGGCTCGGAATTGTTTTATTCATTATGCCTCTCAGATCAATCCCTAGGTTACATGCTAAGCACTCAATAAAAGTTCATAAAAAATGGATTTTTCAGTTAAGGCTTAAGGCACCCTGAAAAGTGGTGGGACTACTACTATCATCTCTATTTTATCAGACGAGAAATGCAAAGACCACTTTCACGTCAACCTAGTTCCTACATACTACATTAGTTCCAAACAAAACTGATAGGAAAGTTAGATGCTCTGTATTTTGTATTTAATTTGCCTTTTTCAAGTCCAACTTTTCCCCCAACACTGTAGTTCATAAACGTAATTGATTCTCAATGAGGGAGTAGATGAGGTAGGAAAACACTTTGTCAACCCACTTGCACCCCATTATCATTATCCTAATGCACCATGTAATAATGTTTCAGTTAACAATGGACTGCATATACAACAGTGGTCCCAGAAGATTGTAATGGAGCTAAAAAAATCCCTATCGCCTAGTGATGTCATAGCCATTGTAATGTCATAGCATAACACATTACGCATGTGATGGTGTTGATGCTGGTGTAAATAAACCTGTGATGCCAGTCATATAAAAGTGTAGCACATGTAGTTATGTACGGTACATAATACTTAAAATGATAAATGATTATGTTACTGATTTATGTATCTGCTATACTATTTATTGTTATTTTAGCGTGTATTCTTTCTACTTATAAAAAAAAGAGTTTCTTATAAAACAGTATGCCATTACACCAGCAACAGCCTCCTTCATCTCATGTTTACCATGTCTCTTAATTGCATCATTTGTGCTTGATTTAATCTGGTGGTGTTTTGTGCAGTAACATGCTGAACAGGCTGGGGGCCTAAGAGCAACAGGCTATACTATATATCCTAGGTATGTAGTAGGCTGTACCATTTAGGTTTATGCAAGTACACTGATATTCCCACAACAATTCATTTCTCAGAATGTCCCCTTGTTACTAAGTGGTGCATGATTGCTGTTATTTTGATTCTCGAGTGAACTTAAAATGGCTTGTCAATTTAAATCTTGGTTGTATGCTTGTGTTTTTTATTGAAAAGTTATTTGAGAGTACAAAAATTAAAAAGATGTCTAGGATCTCTAACGCTTCAGAGGAATGTCATAAATAGCACCCGCTAGTTTTTTGAAGTGAAATTTGGAATTTTAGGTAATGGATTTGAGAGGGGGAAAAATATTTTCCCTTCATTTTACGCTCCTAAGGTATATAAAAAAAATTTTTGACTTAGAACTTTGGTGAACAGAATTTAAATGGTTTTCCATAGTAAACATGAAGAAGTAGCATTAACTACTACCAGTTCTAGTAAGCATCAGTTGATGTGTCCTTAATTCTCGATCTCCATGTTTTATTTTGACGACATATCTGGTATGTCTGGTAGATCTCAGAACCTAGAAAGTTGTGTATCTGGCTCATGGGTCTGTTAATTTTCCTTCCTCTTTTGGTAACCCACTTTAGCCCAATTTACTTGTGTGTATAGGTAAGGAAGCTACACATTTGGACAGATGAATCAATATGGCTATCATCCCAGAGGGAAAAACAAGTGTATATTTTCCAGTTACAAAGTAAACATTTGGAGATTTAAATTCCAATGTCATAAGGTAGAATTTTAATCTATGAAAGTGGAAAGTATTTTATGACTGCTGAGCAGGCACAGTTCAATATGATTTAGGTAACCATAGACACAATATTCCACTTTTTATTGTTAATTTTTAATTTTCACTTTTTTATGTTTTCACTTATAGTTGACATACAATATTATATTAGTTTCAAGTATACAACACAGTAATTAGACATTTATACAACTTATGCAGTGATCATCATGATAAATCCAGTACCCATCTGGCACCATATATAGTTATTATAATACTACTGACTATATTCCCTATGCTTCCCCATGACTGTTTTGTAACTACTATTTGTTCCTCTGAATTCTCTTCCCCCCGCACTCATTCCTCCTAATCTGACAACCATCAGAATGCTCTGTATCTATGAGATGGTTTCTATTGTTTATTTTTTTATCCTATTCTCTAGATTCCACATATGACATTTGTCTTTTTCTCACTTACACTGCTCAGCACAATACCCTGTAGGTTCATCCATGTTGTTGCAGATAGCAAGATTTCATTCCTTTTTATGGCTGAATAATATTTCATTTTTTATACCACCTCTTCTTTATGCATTCATGTATTCATGGACACCCAGGAGATCTTCATATCTTGTCTACTGTAAATAATGCTGCTATGAAAATATGGATTCACATGTCCCTTCAAAGTAGCGTTTTGGGTTTCTTCAGGTAAATACCCAGGTATGGGATAAGTGAGTCCTTCTTTGTCTTTTGTTATAGCCTTTGTTTTAAAATCTATTTTGTCTGGTATAACCATTGCTATGCCACCTTTTTGTTTGTTAGTTTCCATTTTCATGCAACATCTTTTTTCATCCCTTTACTTTCAGTCTGTGTGTGCCTTTCAATCTGAAGTGAGTCTCTTGTAGGCAGCATATGTAAGGGTCTTGTTACCCATTTGGCCACCCTATCTTCTGATTGGAGCATTCAATCTATTTTCATTTAAAGTAATTGTTGCTAGATATGTAGTAATTGCCATTTTATTATTCATATTTTTAAGCTTTTTCTTCATAAGAAATCCTTTTAATATTTATCATAATACTGGTTTGATGATGATGAACTCTAGCTTTTTCTTGTCTGTGAAGCACTTTATCTGTTCTTCAATTCTAAATGATAGTTTTCCTGTGTAGAATAATCTTGGTTGTAGGTCCTCACTTTCCATCACTGAATATTGTGTGCTGATTCCTTCTGACCTGCAAAGTTTCTGTTGAGAAATCAACTGACAGTCTTATTGGAGCTCCATTGTAGGTAACTAAGTAATTGCTTTTCTCTTGCTGTTTTTAAGTTTCTTTTCTTGTCTTTAACCTTTGGCATTTTAACTGTAGTATGTCTTAATGTGGGCCCCTGTGGTTCATCTTGTTTGGGACTCCGCACTTTCTGGGCTTGTGTGTCTATTTCCTTCACCAGGTAGGAAAGCTTTCAGTCATTATTTTTTGAAATAGATTTTTAATTTCTTGCTGTCTCTCTTGTCTTTCTGGTATCTCTATACTGCTAATGTTGGTACACTTGATGGTGTCCCAGAGGCCCCTGAAACTATCCTCATTTTTTTGTATTTTTTCTTCTTGTTGCTCTGATTGGGTGTTTTCTGACATCTTAGCCTCTAAATCACTGATTCAATCCTCTGCTTCATCTAATCTACTGTTAATACCTCCTAGGGTATTCTTCATTTCAGTTACTATATTCTTTTATGACCAGTTCTTAATGTTTTCTATCTCCACTTTTATGTTTTCTATCTCTTTGTTAAAGTTCTCACTGAATTTATCTAATGTGCCCTCAAGTTTATTGAGCATCCTTATAACAAGTGTTTTAAACTCTGCACTTAGTAAATTACTTGTTTCCATTTTTTTAGTTCTTTTTTTGGAGTTGTTCCATTCTTTCATTTGGGACATGTTTCCTTGTCTTCCCATTTTGGCTGCCTACTTGTGTTTGTTTCTATGTATTAGGTAGCTATGTCTCCCAGTCTTAGTAGAGTAGCCTTATACAATAAGTGTGCTGTAGATCACAGTGGCACAGTCTTGCCTAGTCACCTGAGCCAGGTACTCAAGGTGTTTCTCTAGAATGGGTTGTTTGTGCCCTCCTGTTGTAGTTTAGCCTTGGTTGCAATTTGCTCACCAAGGGAGAGATTGACACACAGGCCGATTGGTTGTGGTGACTGGCCATTACAAGTGGAGGAACTGTTGTGCAGGGACTGACCCTACAGTGCAAGAATCGCTTTAATAGAACTCTAGTGCTAGCCCTGTCTATTCTCTGGTGTGTCATCCTCAGCTATGACCCTGGGTGGTGCTCTGGCTCAGATGGAAGCTACCGGCCACCAGGCATGCAGGCTAGAGCCTCCTAGGAGGGGTCCTACAACAGGCTAAGTTCAGCTGTAGTCTGTGTCCTGCTCAGAGCCACCTGGAATGAGGCACCAAGCAATCTTCACATGGTCACCACCCATGTCGGCCTTGGAAGTAACATGAGAGGCCAAGCCACAAACTGAGGCCAAACGCAGCTAGTGCTGAGCTTGGAGCTACTCAGCAAGAGATACAGGGAAGGCTGAGGCCAAATGCTGCTTGTTTAGGTTTTGTGAACCTTTGAAAGATGTTAGTAAAGTCTGAAGAATAAGCCAAGACAGGCCATTTGGATGCAAAATCCACTAGAAGTGTCTTGGGTAGGCCTACACATTGGGAAGGGCAGGGTCTTGGGGAATCACCAGGGCTGGATGACCAGTGTTAGCAAAGGTGATGGTGATTAGATATGGCGGTTGTCTGGGTCTTCAAGCCAGGTAGGGGAGAGAACAATGAAGGAACAATGCCTCTGCCAGCTCTTCTATCTGGGAGAAAATGCCCCTCCAGCCCTTACCTGGAAGTCTCAGAATTCAATTCCTTTCTGTATGTACCTAATGCCTTTCAAGATGCTGTCCCAGAACTGGAGCTCAGAGCGAGTGAGTCCAACACTAAGTGCACATGGGCCCCTTAAGAGGAAAGTAGGCTACTCCCTCAGCCCTTTTTCTCACCCTGCCACTGTTTTTTGCAGCCAGAATTTGTGGAGACTTGTTTTCCTGGCACTGGAAACCTGGGCTGGGAGCTTGGTGTGGGATGTGGACCCCTCACTCCCTGGGGGGACCTCTACAGCTGAGATAATTCTCCCAATTCTCCACACACAAGTGTGGGACCAGTCCATTTTGTGTCTCCATGCCTCCTATCAGTCTCAGTGGCCTTCTCTGTGTGTTCCCATCTGTAGGACCTCTGTTTAGTCAGACTTCAGGTGACTACCATCTATGGCTATTCTGTAGTTTAGCTGTAACTTTGATGTGGTCATGAGAAGAGGCAAACACAGCATTTACCTATTCTACCATCTTGACTGGAACTCCTACTTCCACTTTTCAATAATGTATTGTAAAATATTAAAGTGATACAAAATATGCAATAAACCTTTAACTAGCCATCATGCTATAATACAAACTCATTTGCTCAATAACTCTGCTATTACACTTTTTGGATCTCATTGAGATGCCAATTCACCAATCCCCACTATTTATACTATCCACCAGTTCCTGGTAGGAATTTACCCAACTCAGTTCCACAGTGCATTCAAAATAATGTAATTTTACATTTCCTCAGTTCCCTCACCTCTTTACTATTGCCATATTTGTCAGACATATCTCCAATTCTGAATGATCCCAGATATGAGGCTTTGCTGTGCCTGGGCCTGAGTAGTGGAATATCAGTCGAAAACCCATGGTCAGACTCATTCACTTTAAAGTAATGTACCTCCTATGGTTTCTCAATGTGGTGTAACAATTTTTACCTTTTATCAAACTGTCATATTTTTTTGTCCCTATTGGTTCTTAGCTCTCTACTTTTCTTCATAACTGAGAAGATAGAAGTCAATATGTAGACTTTCATCATCTCCACACTATCTACCCAAACTTTTTCTATTCTTCTTCTGTAATGGGGGAAGTGTGCTTTTTCTAATGTAAGGTTTCTATGTGCTCTGGTTCCTTTATCATTTTCTCTGCTGAATCTTCTAACATTCCCCCTTGCTTAGATTATTCTCGCAGGACAAAAAAATGAACTTTTCCTCCACTTACCCAAACAACAACAACAACAAAACATCCTTTGGTCTAATCCCACCCACCAACTAGTACCCCTTTTCTTGACTTCCATGAATACCAAATTTTTCTAGTGGGTTGTTCCTATAAGCTGATTTTATTTCCTCACTTTCATTCACTCTTCAATCCACTCTAATTTATATATTTTTCTCTTAAACAAAACTGATTTTATCAAGGTCCTCAACATCATTTATGCTCTAAATTCACTCTTCACTTTTCTGTCCTCATCTTACTTGATATCACAGAATGTTTTGGCACAGTCGACCACTGTTTCCTTTTTGAAGTCCTTTACATACTGGGCTTCTGGAACATCATGTTCTGATGATTTTCTTTTTACTGGCCTCTCTTATCCTCCTTTTCTGGCTCCTTATTTTACTGGGTCTGCTTCTTTTTGCTCTTCTCATTGTGTATCTTCTCTTCTCTTCTGACCTCATATATATAGCATTAAATGTCATTTGTATACTTGTGACTTCCAAATTTATATTTTCAAACCATACTTCTACTCTTGGTTCCAAACTCATAGCCAACTCTTGTGTGGTTAGTGGAGTCATCTCAGACTTAACATCCTTGAATTCTCCTTTTCCACCATGCCCTGAAAGCTTTGCTTATAAAATGCAATTTGTATCTGTCCACTCTCCATTTCTACTACCTCCATCTGCAGTAGTCTCTCCTTATTTGCATTTTGCTTTTTGCAGTTTCAGTTACCTGCAGTCAACTGTGGTCTAAAAATATTAAATGAAAAATTCCAAATATAAACGATTCATAAGTTTTAAATTGTGTGTTATTCTGAATCACATAATGAAATCTCTTGCCATCCTGCTCTATTCCATTTGGGAGGTGAATCATTCCTTTGTCCAGTGTATTCCTGCTGTATGTGCTACCTATCCTCAAGGACCCTATATATGAACTTTCTTCGTGGTGTTTCCTGTACTTGGGAACTTCTTCCCTTCACCTCTTCTTTGTGTAATCATTTAGTTCTCATTTTTCAGGTATCAAAGAGATCTTCTCTGATAATCCTAGCTAAAATAAATACTGTATCCCATCATCCAGAGTGGCTTTTTTATCCCTACAACTTTATGTGCTGTCTCCCCACTAAACAGTGAGTTCCATGAAGAGAAGACCCAGATCTATTTGCTATCTAATATGTCCCCAGTACTTGAAAAAGTGCCTACCATATAATAAGTTTTTAAATTAACTTTTTATTTTAAATAACTTTGATTTACAGAAAAGTTGCAAAGATAGTACAAAGTTCCCATTTATCCCACATCCAGTTTCCCCTATTATTAATATCTTATATTAATGAGCCAATATTGATTCATTATTAGCTAAACTCTATACTTTATTTTTAAATTTTGGGGATTTGTAATGAATCAGAGTGGTCTTATATTATACTTTGGCTTAAAATCCACTACTACTTTCTTTTGTAGCTCAAATTATTTTATCTATGCCACTAGGAGTTCTTGTGCCACTTTGACATATCCCCATCAATGTGAGTGTTCATTTTATTTATTTATTTATTTACTTGCTTGCTTGTTTGTTTGTTTGTTTGTTTGTTTATGAGTTGTTCCTGCTATCTAGCCCTACTCTATGCTCCAGGTTCAACTTGTATACTTCCTTCTTCAGTCCTAGGATCAGCCATTTCCCCAAGAATCTGTAGTTCTTTTCATTGATTATCTGGGCACTGGGTCTGCTCATTGCTGCTGCTTGTCATTGTTTCTAGACCCTCTAGGCTGACTGAATAAGAAAATATGTGTACTTCTTTATATACACATATCTAAAAAATTTATGTGTAACTATATTAATATGTGGCTAAATTTTAGTTCATATTAATGTTTCCTACCCTAATCCATTGTTACATGTAATATTCTAGCCTCCTCTCCTTGCTCATTTGTATCCTCCAACTACAACAGTGAGAAACCTGAATCCCCCATCCACCATCCATTTACTTAATTGTCCACTTCTAGAACATATAGTGGTGTCAGAATCCTTAATCCGTACTCCCATCAGGGCTATGTATAGGTCTTTGCTTTTACTTTAACAGTCTCACCCCCTAGGTGAGCACCTTTTCCTCTACACCTCACTCCTACCTTCAGTGAGGTTGTTTCATACATTTTTAATGATTTATATGATATCATTTTTATTTTTTTAACCTGTGATACGGTGGTTTACTTTGATTTTTAAATGTCGAACCAGCCTTACATACTTAGAATAAAATCCACTTGGTCATGTATAATTCTTTTTATATATTTTTAGATTTGATTCACTAATATTTTGTTGAGGATTTTTATATGTATGCTAATGAGAAATGTTGTTCAATATTTTTCCTTTCTTGTAATGTCTTTATCTGGGTTTGGTATCAGGGTAATGTTAGTCTCATATAAAATAAAAGTTATAAAGTTTTTCTCTGATTGTGTTTCCTGAAAGACATAGTGGTAAATGGGCATAATTTCTACCTTAAATGTATGGTAAAACCATCTAGATTTGACATCTCATTTTTTAAAGTTTATTTATTATTAATTTGATGTATTTTAATTGATATTGGGTTACTAAGGTTATATATCTCTCCTTAAGGGAATTTTGTGTCTTTTAAGATGTTGGTCCATTTCATCAAATTCATGGACATAGAGTTGTTCATAGTATTCCTTTAGTATTCTAATGTCTGTGGAATCGGGAGCTATTTATCCTCTTTCATTTTTAACATTGGTAATTTTTGTCTTCTCTCTCGCTTTCTTGGTTAACCCAGGTAGAAGCTTATCAATTTTATTAATATTTTCAAATTCTGGTTTTAATAAGTTTTCTCTATTTTTGTGTTTCAATTTCATTGATTTCTTCTCTAATTTTTGTTATTTCTTTTTTTCTACTTGCTTTAAGCATTAAATGCTCTTCTTTCTCTAACTACTTAAGGTAGAAGCTCAGGTTACTGATTTAAGATCTTTCTGTTTTGGGGGGGGGTTGATATATGCATTTAATGCTATAAATTTCCCTTTAGGCACTGCTTCTGCAGCATCCCGCACACTTTTATATGCCTTATCTTTAATTTTTAAAGTACAAAATATTTCTATCATGTCTTCATGGAGAATTAACTCTTCCATTATTATATAATGTCCCTCTTTATTGCTGATGATCTTCCTTGTTCTAAATAAAGTCTTCATGTCTGAAAGTACTATAGCCACTCTCCTTTTCTTTAACTAGTCCTAACATGACATGTCTTTTTCCATTCCTTTTCTTTTACCTATGTAGATCTTTATACTTAAAGTGGATTTCCTGTAGACAATTTATATTCTGAACTTTTTAAAAAATATCTATTGTGAGAATCTGCCTTTTACTAAGTACAGTTACATCATTCACGATTAATTTGATTACTGGCATGGTAAGATTAATATCTACTATATTTGTTACTGTTTTCTATTTCTTCTCCTTATTCTTTTTTTCTTCCTATTTTCCTGTCCTTTCTGGGTTTAATTGAGCAATTTATATGACTCTACTTTATTTACTCTCAGCACATCAATTATACATCTTAAAATTTTTCTTTTAGTTGTACCCTAGATTTTTAATATACATTTTTTAAAAAACTGAGTTTTCCTTTAAAAAGCACTGTATGGCTTCTGTGTAGTGCAGGTATCTCACAACCAAGTTTCCAATTCTTCCTTTCCATCCCTCATAGCACTACCATTCATTGTTATGCTATAACAATTCAGTATGTTTTTACTATAAAGTTATCTTTTTAGATCAATTAACATAAGAGAAATAAAATATTTTATTTTAACTTTATCTATTCTTATTCTGATACTGTTCATTTCTTTATGTAGCTAGAAGTTTTTGACTATTTTCTAAGTAGTTTCTTTTAGCATTGCTTGCAGGACAGGTCTAAAGGTGATACACAACTTCAGGTTTTGTCTGTCTGAGAAAGTCTTTATTTCTCCTTCATTTTACAGATAATTTTCCTGGATCTAGAAATCTAGGTTTGTGGGGTTTTCATTTCAATCTTTTAAATATTTTATTTCACTGCTTGCATAGCTTCCAAAGAGAAATATGATATAATTCTTATCCTTGCTTCTCTGTAAGTAAGGTGTTTTATCTAGCTTCTTTCAAGATTTTCTCTTTTTCTTTGATTTTCTTCAGTTTGAATATGATATGTCTATGTAAAATTTTTGTTATTTATACTGCTTGTTCTCCGAGCTTCCTAGATCTGCAGTTTGGTATCTGTCACCAATTTTTAAAATTTTTCAGCCATTATTTAAAATATTTTTTAAAATTTTATTTTTAATTACAGTTGACATACAATATTATATTAGTTTCAGGTATACAACATAGTGATTAGACATCTACAAAATTCACAAAGTGATCATTTTACTTAATCTAGTACCCTTCTAACACCACACATAGTTATTACAATATTGTTGACTATATTCCTTAAGCTATACTTTACAACCTCATGACTATTTTGTAACTACCAATTTGTACTCCTTAATCCCTTCCCCCTTTTCACCAATCTCCTCAACCCCTCCCCCACTGCCCCAATCTGGAAACCATTAAAATGTTCTCTACATCTATGAATTTGTTTCTGTTTTGTTTATTTATTTTGTTCTTTAGATGTCACATATAAGTAAAATCATATGGTATTTGTCTTTCAGTGTCTGGCTTACTGCATTCTGCACAATACACTCTAGGTCCATCCATGTTGTCACAGATGGCAAGATTTTGTTCTTTTTTTAATGGTCCAGTAATATTCTATTGTATATATTTACTACCTATTCTTTATCCATTTCTCCACTAATGGACACCTAGGGTGCCACCATATTTGGTTATTGTAAATAATGCTTTAATGAACATGTGGTTTCACATGTCCCTTCAAGGTAGTCTTTTGGTTTTCTTTGGGTAAATACTCAGTTACTGGAGTTACTGGGTCCTTCTTTGTCTCTTGTTATAGATTTTGTTTAAAGTTTATTTTGTCTGGTATAATTGTTGCTACCCCAGCTTCTTTTTTTTGTTTCCATTTTTATGAACTATCTTTTTCCATCTCTTTCTTTCAGTCTGTGTGTGTCTTTCAATCTGAAGTGAATCTCTTTTAGGCAGCATATGTAAGGGTCTTGTTTTCTTATCCATACAGCCACTTTATGTCTTTCCATTGGAGCATTTAAACCATTTACAAAGTAATTGTTAGTAGACAAGTAGTTATCGCTACTTTGTTATTCATATTTTTGCCTTTCTTTTCTTTCTTCTCCATCCCACCCCCCTCCTTTTCACCTCTCCCTCCCCTCACCCCTTCTTCTCCTTCACCTTCTTCTTCTAGAATTTCCTTTAACATTTCTTGTAATACTGGTTTGTTTTTGATGAACTTTTAGCTTTTTCTTGTCTGAGAAGCTCTTTGTCTGTCCTTTGATTTTAAAGATAGCTTTGCTGGGTAGAGTAATCTTGGTTGTCGGTCCTTGCTTTTCATCACTTTGAATAATTTGTGCTAATACCTTTTGTTTGCAGTTTCTGTTGACAAATCAGGTGACAATCTTATGGTAGCTGCCCTGTGGGTAACTAAGTGCTTTTCTCTTGCTGCTTTTAAGATTCTCTCTTTGACTTTAAATTTTGGTATTTTTAAGATTAAAATTATTGGGGTGACATTAGTTAATAAATCAAATCTTTGGCATTTTAACTATGATGTGTCTTGGTGTGGGCCTCTTTGGATTCATTTTGTTTGGGATTCTCTGTGCTTCCTGGAATCGTATGTATTTTTCCTTCACCAGGTTAGGGAAGATTTTTGTCATTATTTCTTCAAATAGGTTTTCTTCTTTGCTCTCTGTCTTCTCCTTCTGTTACCCCTAAATGCGAATATTGGTACACTTGATGTTGTCCCAGAGGTCCCTTAAACTAATCTCATTTTTTGGATTCTTTTGTCTTGTTGCTAGTTGATTGGGTGTTTTCCCCTACCATATCTTCTAAATTGCTGATTCGAACCTCTGTTTTATCTAATCCACTATTGATTCCCTCTAATGTATTCTTTTTTTCAATTGTTGTAGTCTTTATTTCTGACTGGTGCTTTTTTATGTTTTTTTTTTTCTCCATTTTTATGTGTCCTATCTCTTTGTTGAAGTTCTCACTGAGATCACTGAGCATCCTTATAATCAGTATTTTGAAATCTGCATCTGGTAGATTACTTGTATTCGTTTTGTTTAGTTCTTTTTCTGAATCTTTGTTCTGTTCTTTCATTTGGGACATGTTTCTTTGTTTTCCCATTTTGGTTGCCTCCCTGGGTTTATTTCTGTATATTAGGTAGAGATGCTATGTCTCTCAGTCTTACTAGAATGGCTTTATGTAGTATATGTTCTGTAGGGCCTAGTGGTACAGTGTCCCCAGTTACCTGAGCTGGGTACTGTTGTGTTTGTCTTCCTGTTGTTCTTGAGCCTTCATTGCTGTTTGCACATCAATGGGAGGGATTGCCCCTCAGGCCAATTGGTTGTAAGGACCGGCCATGACTTCACTGGAGGAGGTGTTGCTCAAGGGCTGACCCTGCAGAGCAGGATTCACTTTAGCGGGTTTCTGGTCCCTGTCCAATCTGCCCTTTGAGTGTCTTGTCTGTGGAGATGGCTGGGTCGTGCTTCAGCTCGGTCTGAAGTCAGCCTCTGGACCTGCTGGCCCCAGGCCTCCTGGCCAAGTTCAACTACTGCCTGAGCACTACATCAGATTATCTGGCATAAGCCACAAAGGGACCCACAGATGTCTTCCACCAGGCTTGGCTTGGAGGTGCCTGGCAGAGGCTAGGCTGCGAACTGGGCTGGCTGCTGCCAGTGCTGGGTTTAGGACTGCTTAGCAAGATGTACAGGGTATACCAAGCCAGATACTGCTCGTTTGGGGTTTGTGAACTTTTGATAGATTTTAGGAAGGTCCCCAGCATGAGCCAAGGCAGGACATTTGTATGGAGAAGATCCTGGACGTGGCTTAGTTGGGCCCACAAGTTGGGTGTGGTAGTTCTCAGGGAATCACCAGGATGGAGCATATAGTATTAGCTAGTTTGATAGAAATTCAAACATAGCACCCACCTGTGTCTGTACACTGTGATGGGGAGGGCTTAATAAAGAAATGGTGGCTTCTGCCAACATTTCTGTTTGGGTGATAGCTGATCTTCTAGCCCTCACTCTGAAGCCAGACAATTCTCCTCCCCATTTGTACCTGGCACCTTTTGAGCTACTGCCCCAGTGCTGGAGCTCAGAGCAAGTGACTTTACCAGTAAGTAAGTCTCTGTATGGGCCCTTTAAGAGAAATGCCTGGAACTTCAGCCCCCATTTGTCTCACTCTTTCACAATCTCCATCGGTTTTCACAGCCAGAAGTTATGAAGACTTCTCTCCCTGGCACTGGAATGCTGAGTTAGAAAGCCTGGTGTTGGACTGGGAACCCTTGCTTCTCAGGGAGCACCCCTGCAGCTGAGAATCCCTTTTGATTTTTAACTACTGCACATATATATGGAGACCAGCACATTTCGTGTCTCTGCCCCTCCTACCAGTCTCATTTTTATGTATATCCTTAGTTATAGAATTTCTGTTATCCTCAGCTAGATTTCAGGCAATTCTCAATGATGGTTGTTCTGTAATTTAGTTGCAATTTTGATGTGGTTGTGAGGGGATCCAAGCACAGCATTTACCAACTCTGCCATCTTGACGAGAACTAAAATATTTCTTACTTTTTCTTCTGGTATTCCAATTATGCATATGTTATGCCTTTTGTAATTTCCCATAGTTCTTTGATATTTTGTTGAATTTTTTTCATTGTTTTCTTTACATGTAAGTTTGTAAATTTCTACTGACATATATTTAAATTACAAATTCTTTCCTCAGCCATGTCCAGGCTACTGATTAGTCCATCAAAAACATTTTTATTTCTTTTTACAGTGTCTTTGACCTCTAGTATTTAATTTGTTTCTTTCTTAGAGTTTCTATATCTGCTTAATTATCCATCTGTTCTTACATGTTGTCTTCCCTTTTCATTACAGCGTGTACATGTTAATCAGAATTGTTTTAGATTTCCACTCAGACAATTCCAAAATACCTGAACTATCTGAGTCTTATTCTGATACTTGATATTTCTCTACAGACTGAGTTTTTGTTACCTTTTAAAATATCATAATTTTTATTGAAAGCCAGACCTGATACATCAGGTAATACGAATTGAGGTAAATAGAACTTTAGTGTGAGGATTTATGTTAATATGACAAGGAGTTTGGGCTGCGTTTAATGATTGCTGTACTTATTGGTACCAGAGGCATCAAATTCCTCCAGCACTCTTGTTTTGTCTCTCCTCTTTCCTTTGGGCTTCTTTAAGTACTTCTCAGAAAGAGTCTGTGCCTTACAGTTTTTTTCTGCTATAATAATCTTATACATAGCCCTCTTGGTGTGGTGGCATGGTTTAGGTGAGGGACAGCATTATAACGTTTCCTGATTTAATCTCAGCATTTTAGTGGTACTATGATTGTCATAGATGTATCTTCAGTGATACAGCTTTTTATTTTCCCTTTCCCATCTTCCCTTCCCTGCTGCAGCATTTCTGACTTATTTCCTTGAAGCCCTGATCAATGTTGACTGTATTTATTCTTTTTCCCCTTAGGTGAGACAGGAAGGCTAACTATTCCTCCATTATTTATCAAGCTCTGTCAAAGTATTTTTCCCTGGAGAGTAGACCTTTGTTATGAAAAAGGCTCTGGGTATATTTCACAATTATTACTCCTCCCCTCCTGCCAGATCTTTCTCAGATCTTTCCCATAAGAAGCTAGTGGGGTTCCTGTAGGTAAAGCACATAAATGTGTAGGGGTCCCTCTAAAACTGTGGTCCCCAGGAGTTTCTTATTACCATGTTCAGCCTCCAGTAATTTATCAAAATTACCACATAAGTGTTTTTACTAGTTGATGGCTCTTGGAACTTCTGGTCCAAGTAAGCAGATCTTTGACTGGAAGCGTCTAGATTCACCTATACTCCAGATTTTAGGATGATTGCCTTGCACTCTAATTTCCAAGAATAGTCAGTGAGTCTCAGTTTGAGCAGCTTTTTCTTGTTGTAAGATTTGGAATGACAACCTTCTAGCTCTTTATGTTGCAGTGCTGAACCTGGAAGTCCCTGCAATAAGCTTCTAATATACATTTATTTACTAAGTAAATGAGTTATTTTTATTTCATAAGTAAATATTTTATATGTATGATATATTTCATAGTAAAAAATAATTTAAAAAGTGAGTCTCACTTTGAAAAACATGTTCAAATCTTAATCATATTTATGTATCTTTTGTAATTTATATGGTCATAGAATTATTCAACACATATTTCAGTGGTTGTTGACTCGAGTACATAATAACCCAGCTTTTCAGGACCAAAATAAAATTATATGATATAATTAAATTTAAATTAATCTTTTGAGATGAGATACATTTTTATCTTACTATGAAAACTAAATTGACTATTATGATGTAACCATTTTAAATTATCTTTATCATGTATATACAGAACTTTTTCTATTGGTTAGTTTGTAAGAAATAACTGGGATTTAATAGATACTTTTCTCTTTTTCTTTCCTCTTCTACAAATGTATGTACAACTGTATGATTTGATGAAACAACTAGACATAAATATTAACAAATAGAAAATGTGTAATATGCTTTCTTAGTATTTTATATTGGTCTTATGAAGAGGAATTATAATGTTTTTGATGACTATGAGCGGATTACTTAAACTCTCAGAGTTTCAGTGTTCTCATATATAAAATACGGGTAATAATATAATCCACCTTAAAGAGGTTTTGTGAGGATCAGATAAGCATAAAAAAAAATCTCTTATCACAGTGCCTGGCACATAATGAACATTCTATAAATGTTCATTGTTGCTAGTATCATTAATAACTACACTGCTGTCTTCAATATACTTAAAACATAGCCTTAGTTGAACAATATTTCCTTAATAGCTAATATAAGATATATGTTACAGAGAAGGGTAACCATTTGGACTCTTATTAATGAGATTGTGCCCATAATCCAAGCATGAAAACAATTTTCACAGTTTTACAGTCACACAGTTCTCATTTTCATTTTCACATTGTGCATTTCTAGAGGATTGAAAATAAATGAATAGTACTAAAAACAATTTACATAAGGCTTGTAATCTCTGACTGTAAATTAAAAATAAGATTTTTTTTTTTTTGGTTTGTTTGCTTTTTTTTAAGAACTGAAAAGGGTATACTCTTCGGGTTTATCTTGTCCTTTGTTTTCATTTAGAAATAAAGATCTAATAGAGTATAGGTCATACATTTCAGTTCCTGAAACATGTGATTCCAAAGAGCCTTTAAGTTTAAAAAGATAAGGTCAAAATACCTATATCAACACTTAGATTAGGATGTCTGAGACCTACTCACAAATCAGGTAGCCAAAGTTAACTTGTAAAGATTACGTGCCAAGAGGAACATACACAACATAGTGAAGAGTTTCCTTGTACTCAGTGAGCATCTGAGATGGCAAGCCATCCACGACAGCTCTCTGCAAGCATTAAGTCAAAGTTAACGATGGAATTTAAGAGTCTGGCATCTATAGAGCCAGTTTTTGTTGAATTTGAGTGACTGGATATATGTGCTCAAACATATAGTGTAAAATGAGAAGAAAGAGTAGCTAAGAACAAAACCTGAGAAATTCAGCTAAAGGGTCAGAAGAAAGGCAACTTGAAAGTTATCAGGGAGGAATGGAACCATGAAGAATAGTACTACAGGAGAGAATTTCTAGAATGAGATCTATAGAGAATAAGTAAAATATGAACTAAAAGTAGGCTCCTGGATGTGATAGTTTAAAGGTAGAAAACAATGCAGCAGTTTCAGCAGAGTGCCATGGACAGAAACCAAATTGCTGTGAATTAAGGTGCAGGTTGAAGGTGTGAATGGGTATGAGTGGGTGAGGGTGCAGGTGATTCATCCAGGAAGACTGGAAGAGGGAAAATTCAAGACATGTAGGTGCTGAAGACCTGGAGTTAAAAAGAAAAAAAAAAGAGTACTTTTATTTTCAATAAAAATAGGAAATGAGAAATAGCCATGCAAAAAGTCATAACCTATCCCATTTTTAGATTGTTCCCGGTGAGCATTCTGCAGTACACCCCCACCTCTCCCCTGCTCCCCGCCCCAGAAGTAATGAAAGCTGCAAAGATATGGACACAGAAAAACTTACAGGCAAAGAGTCTGGACTGATGAAAACGAACTCCTAAAAATAGGAGCAGAGTAAAAGAAGAGAAAAATATTGACCCAGAGACAAATAGACACACTTTTTGTGGTCCCTCACATTTTTGCAAGAAAGTGCAAATGTTAACAGTTTTTACAACTTCTTGCTACTTTGCCCCAAACACAGGATAAAACTCAGTTGAGAGCCAAATGTGGTTCCCACCCCTGACCCAAAGCATCTGGTTTGTGATAAGGACTGGAATATCCTGTGTTTTCTAAAGTACGTGGTGGGTGTGGTGATGGCAGGAGTCACAGATAGAAGAATGCTTGAGCTAATTAGAGCATACATGGTGTTGAAGACCTGGGTCCTTTCATGTAATGTTTGTGTAGCCAGAAAGGCCAGGGAGATGGTGCCCATCACCTAGACCTGGCCCAAATAATTCATGGATTCATGGATTTCATTCATGGTCTCTGGCTTTCAACCCCAGGGTGTGCAGTGTATGCCTGAGGGATTTAGTCCTAGGGCAACTGTAGCCCACAATTTATAAAACCATAGTAGAACTATAGCTGAGAGTAGGAGAAAAAGAGTCATATGTGGTCATATACTTTTATAGTCATACATAAATGTGATATATAGCAAAATATGTGCATCTATATACATATGTATATCTTGAAGGTTTCTAAAAGATGTTTATAATTTTCTCTTAAACCTACATTTCACTGTTCTCAAAATGAAATACTATCCACACTTTACTGGATACTGAGCTGTACAAATTTGTTTTGACATTCAGCATGACAAATTCCTATTTATCATACTTGTATGTGACAATAACTTCCCACATGAAAAATATTTTAATGTTTATGAGCCACTGGCTAACATCTTATTCTTGCATGACACTTTCTATTTTTCAAAATGCTTTTGTATATGTTATGTTCTTGGCTCTTACTCCTGATCATGCAGTCACTGTCCCTGCCTCCATTTTTACTGTTAAGGAAACAAACTGAAAAGGAATTGTTAAATTTATGGGATCAAATGTAGTTATAAATAAAATTGGGGACCCTGGAGGATGGCTTGAGTGGTTTATTCAAAAACAGAACATGTTGGTGCTAGGACTACAGACAGTTGGAAAGGAAGCCAGTGTGGGATGTAAAGAGAGTGAGCTCACTTTTGGAAGAGCCGAGTTTCAAGTGACAGTGGGATAACTAGGTATAGATTGCTGTGCAGAGAAACAGCCAGGATGGGCGTGGAGACAGGAAACTGAATGAAGGTGATAGGTCAGGCGAAGATGTGGATCTGGCAATCCTCCAAATGCTGATCAGAGCTTGAAGCCGGGAGGCATGTGTGCTCACGGAGGGAGTGTGGAGAGAAGGACGCGGGTAAAAGCCAAGCCTTGGAGGGCCCAGTGAGGCGCAGGAAAGGGAAGAGAGCCTTTCTAAGGAGCCAAGAACAGAGAGGTCCTGAGAGAACCAGGAACATAGTACTGAGAAAGTAAAGAGGCCGCTTTGTCAAGTGAGAAATGGTGTTCGGAATGACGATGGCTCCTGAACTTTCCCGAGAACTCAGTAAAATCTTTTGTCCATTAGTTCAGTTAGGTTTTAAATTCTCACTCTAAAAATTGTTTATTCATATAGAATAACTGGATAGTTAAATGAATTGGAACACCTCATTCTCTAACTAATATGGCTCAGAGGAACTTGATGCTGTTTTTTAATGACTGCTGATTAACAGTCCTCTAATACCTCTCACCTTCACAGACTAGTACACTGGTGCTCCCCTGCCCCGCTGGGATTTGAAGCTCTGAGGTCAGGGGCTGACTGTGAGTGTTATACATTTAATCTCGAGTGTACACTGAGCACGGAGCGGGGTCCGTGGCAGAAGGGAGTCCCTCGACTATTTGATGAAGGAAGGCACGAACATCTCTCTTCTCACCACGGGTTTATTTTTCCTCTCTGGGACTTTCTAACTCCACATTTTCCCATTGTTTGGAAAGATGTATTTTCAGGCTTAGCAGTGATTGGCAAACATTTTTATATGGGGCTTGGCATTTAACATCCGAAAAAGTTGTGAAATCAATTTGCTGCAGATAAAGATGGACAGATGGAAATATCTGGTGCTTTTGAACACATGTGCAATATACATAATGAGATCATTGCTACACTTAAACTCTATTTTACCAGATTTTAGGAAGAGGATTGCCTTTTGTTTTGAAGAATGAACAGAGTACTTGGGTAGTAGTATTGCCTTCTGACTGAAAAGAGGTCGGGGGAGGGGTGAAACATTTATCTGTATTGAGCTTTCATACACTTTTCCTAAACACTTACCAAGTCTCTTTGGAAAATTTAGATTTCCGTTTCATTCGAACAGTGGTACAGTTGCACTAACTAATTCTATTTTATCATGTTGTCTGTGGTGGAGGAGGGTAAAAAAAATTATATTAACAGTGTCAGAGAAGAGAAAGGTAACTAATATTATTTTAATTGCATGTGGGATCCCGTCTTGGAAACTAAACGATCTATGTGCCGCTTGAAGGAGGTTGCAAAACTTTAATATTGACTTAGACATGTAGAGAATATTAATTTCATTACTTCGAACATATCTAATTATTGACATTCTTCTGAGTCCCCATTCACTGGGCAGTAGGAGGAAATTAATAAAATGTCCACTTTCATTGAAAGCTGAGTTTGATCCAATAAGTTCAACAATTCCCTTTCAGAAAAAAATTCTAATTTTTTGGATAAACACACCCAGCTTTATCTCTGCTTGATCAGGCTGTCCTACAAAATCAATATTTTTGTGTCCTGGGTGGTGTGGGGCAGCCCAGATTTCTTAACAAAGATGAAGGAATGAGCTCTGCTCTTTCTGCTGTCACATCTCTAACACATCCTCTGTTCTCTTTGAGAGGGAATATTGACACAGTCATTTTGACCACTCAGTTCTTTTCCTTTCAATATACTTCTCACCATTATCTCTCTCCTCCTGGAGTCCTATCTTACAGAAACCTCTGTATTCTGAGTGGATAAACCTGACAATTGGTAACGTGAAACTGAATGGTGTAGGAATGGAGGACATTCCCTCAAGAAAAAAACTGGGCTTGCAAAATTATTTTCTTGCTGCATAATTATATCTCATAGACCATAAACTAAGAATTGCTCTATTCGTTTTCTCTGCAGTCTTTCTTTAAAAAATTCTAATCATTTGTATAACATAGTTAAATCCTATGGGCCAGGGAAAATTCTTTAATGTAAAAAAAATATTACCCCAATTTAAATACACATTCTTAAGTTTTTTTCTAAATGCTCATCAGATGATCTCCCCTCTGCCCCCCGCTCTCTCCTGCCCCACTCACTTTTCCTGCTGACCTCAATCAACCACGCATCCCAGAGTTTTCCACACTTCTGCCCCCAAAGCCCACCATATATTTTCATTGTAGAACTCTTTTCCTACTCTAATGTGTTAGATTCACTATTTTTTCTTTTTTGATTTCTGCCTAATTTTATATGAGCATATTCTCTAGGAGGTTTCTAAGAAAACTTAGAGGAAAATTTTATTATATCTTTGTTTATCTGAAGATGTCCTCATTTTACTATGACATTTGATTAATAATTTCATTAGGTTAAAAATAATTTCCCCAACATATTGAAGTCACTACTATTTCTAGCATCATTGATAAGTCATGGTCAGACGTTCCTATATTCCCTATTGCATTTTTGTTTTTCTTGTATATTTATAGTGTATATATGTATACATATACAGATGTATAGTATGTGTGCATGTATATATATATATGTATACAATTTTTTAAACAATCATTTTAGTAGAGGCTGAGGATAGTGAGGGAACATGTATGTATGCATGGTTTATATATCATTTTCATCAGAAAGCTGAATTTCTCTCTTTTTTTTTTTCCTACATCATTTTATGTTATATCCGAGTATCTTCAAGTGATGTTCATGGGCAGTATACTTTCTTAAACCGTGAAAATCAGAAAATGTTCTTTACCCTTGAGTGTGAAAATTTATAATTCTTTACTCTTAGAGCTTTATAGGCACGTCTTCATTATCTTCTAGCATTTAGTGTCATGGATAAGAAGCTTGATGCCAATTTTTAATTCTTATTCCTTTGTAAATAATCAGTTTTGGCTTTGTTTAAAAATATATGGGATTTTATTTTGGAAATTACAGACATCAGGAAAGGCTATCATGGGGCTGGTGGTTTGTATGAAAGATGCTAAACTCCATTCCCTCGGCATGAATCAAAAGTAGTACTGGGACTGGAAAAAATATGCTGTCACCATGCCCACAAAGAAGCTCTAAGTTCTAGTCATGTCAAATAGCTTGCATTTCTGTGAACCCACTATACTTTTCCTGCTTTAATACCTGATCATTGGTGCATCCTCCTTCCTCTTCTCTACCTGGGCAATTTTGCTTATCATTTAAGGAAAACCTTAAGTGTCACTGTATTTAGGAAGCCTTCCCACATCATCCTCAGTTTGAGTTAAGTGCCAGCCTATTGTGCTCTCATAGAGCACCCTATGAATACGCCAACATACCTCTCATTGATTTATGTGTTCATCTGTGTGTCTTCTTTGAGGACAATGAGGAGATTTTTTTTGTGGGCAGTGACTGTGACCTACTCATATCTCTCCTCTCAATCTCTAATGCAGTGTTTGGTTATGGAATTTGGTGTTTCAAAATATTTGTGGAAGGGAATTAGAATTTTAAAATGTATTATTGCTTTTCAGAGCATTGCAATCCATTTAATTTGGTGTCATTTATAAATTACACATCCTAAATTCCTTCACTTAATCCTAGAAATATATAAGAAATAATATCTAAGATTCACTGAACACTAATTGTGTGCCAGGTACTGTTCTAAGATCATAAAACATTAATTCATCTAAGCTTTACAACAACCCTATGGGTATAGGCACTTTTATTATTTTCATTATAGATAATGAAACATCTATAGGAAGATTAAGGTTCTTTGTAAAAGATGACACAGTGATTGAATAAAATGGGAAAATTTGAACCAAGACAGACTTATTTCCGTCTTATGCCACACTGCTTCTCCAATGTTGCTATGGTTATTTGATAATACAGTGTAATCCAATTTAATTCTATTATCAGTATCTTTTGAATGATGAGCCAGTCATGTGCCAGGCACTGAGACACACAGTGATTCCTGACTGAGGGAATTAATAATCTTGAGACAGAGGTGATTGTATAAATAATTAAGATACAGTGAGACAAATGAAAAATACACGTACGTGGTACAGAAGTAACAGGAGCTCATCTATAGACAACAGGAGTTATCTCTTGCTATATAACAAATTACCTTCAAATTTAGCAGCTTAAAACAATAAATATTTTTTATCTCACAGTTTAGGTGGGTCAGAATTTGGATGTGACTTATTCTGGATGTCTTTGTTTCATGCTCTCTCCCAGAGCTACAATCAAGGTGTTGGCCAGGGCTGAAGACTCATTTGAAATCTCAATTGGAGGACCATGTGGTTGTAGTCAGGATTCTCAGCTGTGTATAAGCTCTAGAAATTGTTAATCTAATAGCTCCCAGTAATTGTGTATCTATACTCTTAGCTTTTACCTTATACATATGTAAATTAGTATTCAGCTAAAGACTCAAGGGGATCCCTATGCAGATTTCTGGAGTACCCATCTTTGGAGATTTAACATGTATATTGTTAATCCTTAGAATCTTCTGTTTCTCAGTTTCTTTATTTTTCCAAATCTAGCATAGTCACCTCCTCTATCTTACTCAACTTCTGTTGGTTAAAAAAGGTTCTTCCATCTTTGCGTCTTATCTGATCTCTTGTGTCTCCTTCAAAAACTCAGTAATGATCTACCATAGGTGTCTATGTCCTAATCTCCAGAACCTGTGCATATGTTACCTTATATGGTAAAAGGGGCTTTGAAGATGTGATTTATGATCTTAAGATGGGAAGATTGTCCTTGATTATTCAGCTAGACCCAATGTAATCACCAGGGTCCTTATTTAAGAGGCTCAAAGTAAATAAGATGGAAGCAGAGATCAGAGAGAACAGAAGATGATACTCTTCTGGCTATGAGGATGAAGAAAGGGGCCGCAAGCCAAGGGGTGTAGGCATCCTCTAGAAGATGGAAATGGTAAGGAAACAGGTTCCTTCCTCCAGAAGGAATGTAGTACAATTGATATCTTGATTTTAGCCCATTAAAACTGATTTCAGACTTCTGATCTCCAGAATCAGAAGATAATAAATATGTTTTCGGCCACAAAGTTTGTGGTAATTTGTTATAGCAGCAAGAGGATACTGATACATACCCATTATAATCTCTTTCACTTGCCCTTTCAATCTCCCTCTTTTTCTTGGTTCCTTCCTCTACTTGTAAATGTATTCGAGCTTCTCTGGCGTCTGAGCTCCTATATTCTTTAGAGTGCTCCTTCTTCACCTCTTACTGCTTTCATGTTTTTATCATCCACTCACCCTGTTATTCTTTGTAAACCAAGTTCCCTTCCCAATACTCACTGAAATTTCTCTTTGGAATTTCATTTATAATCTTATAAGCACCAAGCCTATCCTTTGACTTTCTTCTCAGTGTCTCTTTAGGATTTGATAAAGTGGATTGCTCAACCTACAATCTGTCTTCCTCTTAAAAACTGACTTTATTTTTTAGAACACTCAGATGTACAAAAAATTGAGACTATAGCACAGAGGGTTCCTCTATACCCCTATAATTATTTTCTCCTACTATTAACCTTAATGTGGTATGTTTGTCACAGTTTACAAATCATTACTAATGTATTATTATTAACTAAATTCTATATTTGATGCAGATTTTCTTAGTTTTTACCTATTAGCTTTTTCTCTTCCAGGATCCCATCCAGGACACAACATTACGTTTAGCATTATGCCTCCACAGGTTTTTCTTGGTTGTGGCAGTTTCTCAGACTTTTCTTTGTTTTGATGACCTTGACAGTTTTGAGGAGTCCTGGTCAAGTATTTTGTAGAATGTACTTCAATTTGAGTTTGTCTGATGTTTTCCTCATAATTAGACTGGGGATACAAGTTTTGGGAAAGAAGACCACAGAAGTAAAGTGCTGTTTTCATCACATCATGTTAAGGGTATATACTATCAACATGATTTACTACTGTGATGTTGAACTTTCTCACCTGGCTGAGGTAGTGTTTGCCAGGTTTCACCACTCCAAAGTTCCTTTTTGTCCCCTTTCCATGCCTACACTTTGGAATTAAAGAGTCACTATGCACACCTAATACTAAGGACTGGGGAGTTAGTTACACTTCTGCCACATTTTCTTTTAAATCTTCTACCTTGAATTTTTTTTACAGAGCATGATCTTGGTTGATTTTCTCTTCATCACTTTGAGTTTCTAAATATAGGCCAACCCAAATGTCCTGTGTCAGTGATGTCTACTTTCTCCCCTTGAGTCCAACTCATCCCCTCCAGTGGCATCTCTACTCTTTCCTGTGAGAGGCTCATAAGTGTAACCTTAGCCCTGGCCTTGCTCCTGAGCTCCAAACTTGAATACCTCTGCAATATTAACCTGCAACATGTAACAGTTCAACCTTTAAAAAACTGACCTCTTCATCTTCTCTCCTTCTTCGTATCCACTAACAGCTTCTTTCATAGCTGAGTTGTCCAGGCGTGAAAACTTAGAGTGATACCAAGTCTTTCTTGCTGGCACCTAATACAATAGCCTATCATTCCCTAAAATCATCCACCTAACATCTCTCTCTCATGAATCTCCTTTTTCTTTTTTTCTTTTTTATCCCCATGGTCATCCAGAGTCAGGGCCTCATTTCCTTTTATCTAGGTAGTTTCAGCTGATAGTTGATCATACACCTTCTTCCACAGTTTAGTTTATATTCACTGTTATATGATTTGTTTAATATAGATGAAGTTACAGTTTCTGATATAAACATGTCTTGTAGCTGCCTATTATTGAATATCTCCTTCCCTCTCTTCTTTTTCTCCCTACTCCCCTCCCCTCATACACTCACCCCACTACTGCCATGACCTCCAGCAATTATTGAATGACAGGTATTTTACTCAATACCAGTGTGATAGAGACAAAAACCTTTTTTTAATGTGGTTTCTGTCAACTAAGGTGAAGACACGTTTTTCATTGTGACATGTAAGATGCCAAATATTCTAGTCTTTACCTCTAAATATATCTTCTCCTCACAGTTATCAATATGTTTTATATAAATACTGCTTTAAACATATTATTTAATCTATCTAGAATGCCCTGCTTTCTGAGACAAGCCCCTTACCAACACACAGATACATACACATATTGTCTTCAAATTCAGGTTATCTTTAACACTTTTGTTTTGTTTTTGCTGCAGTTCTTCATGTATATCAAGTCTTTTATCATTTACCAAAGTGATAGTTCCTCCAAGCAAGTGCTATGTTTCAGTTATATCTTATCTCCTCCAGTGCTTGCATAAAGTGGACACTCAGTAAATCATTTTGATGGGTTACCCTGCTTTGCATTGTAATAGAGAAGTCCTTGAAGTGAGAAACAGTGCTTAGGAAATTACTGTAAACATTGTCCTGTGTCCCATACAACACAACCAAGAATAGGTTGTAGTTTGTATCCTATTTGGTACACATCAAATAATTCTCTGGCATATAAATAGTTAGAAATAATTTTATTTTATCCCCCAAAAAATGTTAGTGATAAGTAACAAAATGAAATACATAGCACAGGGAGTCTGTACCTACTTAAGTAGTAGCTTTTACTTAGAGGCTTTTAAAATCCCTTTCCAGCCAAGATATTTTAAACACCTTTCTACTATTTAACTGTGTAAAATGGCAATAGTTTTAGAGTTGAACTTCTAAGTAATTTTTCTCTTTCGTGTACTTTCCGGAATTCATTTCAAATATAATTTTCAATTTTGAATAATAACATTTAAAATCAACCCCAAGGTAAAAGTTGTAGGACAACATAAAAAATGAAGTCACTTTTCATGTGTTTCCCATTGGCAAGTTACTGTGTTTTTTTTCTGCCACCAGGCTTCATCTAATGATGTGACCTTTACTGTGCTAATAGACAGCAAACAAAAATCTGCCAAATTGTGATAAAATATAGGTTTTAAATATAAAATGAATTAAGTTAAGAAGATTTATAAAGGTCAAAAGCATGGAAAGAATTAAGTTGAAACAGTGATTTGTGTTTTGACACATGTTGTACTAGGTTTTCTCCAAGGTTATTTAAAAAAAATCTTAATAACTATACTAGGAAATGTATTTTTTTTTTTTTAAAGTAACACTAAAGTAGTGTTGAGTAATGTTTATTTGGGCTCAAATGTTAGTTTATTCACAAACTCTTTATTGCACACCTTATATGTGCCAGGCAATGAAGCCACTCTAGTAAAGAATTCAGTAATAATCCTTGACCTCTTGACACTGATGGTTTAATAGGAAATGCAGTTAAGCAAATGTTCAACTATTCTATACAGCAGGGTTACACTGAGAAAGTGTAAATGGTGATGGAAGCTGTAGCTAACTCATTCAGACTTCTAAGTTAAGGCCTAAAGACAAGACTAAGTTCACCAGGCATGAAGGAGTGGGAGGAGTGTTGCACTAATAAAAGGAATAGAAGGTATGAAAGTACAGAGGAGAAAGAACAGTGTGCATTCTGAAATTAAGAGTTCATTGTAATGAGAGGTCAAGTTTGAGGTTGTAAAATATTGTAAATGGTGATGCTCAACCAGGGAAGATTTCGGCCTCCCGGGCATGTTTGTCAACATCAGGAGGTATTTCTGGTTGCCACAACTGAGTTGGGGGAGGCTACTGGCATCTAGAGGGTCAAGACCAGGGATACTGCTGAACATCCTACAATGTGTAGGACAGCCCCCCAACAAATAATTGTCTGCTCTCAAAGTCAAAAGTGCCTAGGATAAGAAAACCAATTAAAGATAAACCTGTAGACTTAAACTGGGTTTTGAACACAAAGCTACTTGAAGGAATTTGGGATTTATTCTGTAAGTCATGGGGCACCACTGAAGGTATTAAACATATGTTGTTTGTCACTCTGAGAACCACTCCATTATTGTGGCTGAAATTAGGTATTTATTTATATTGAGTCTCACTCACATGATCGGAAAATTGTGATGACTATGAATTCCATCTTACAAAAGTTGACAGACCATCACTGTGAAAAGTTTGTGGAAAAGTTTAAAAGCAAAAAGTAAGGATGGCTTAATTCATTGGTCTTTGCCAGATACAACATAATTTTTCTTAAGCGTGTGTATTTATTTTATTATATTCTCTGCTGCCACATAGCGTCAAGCATGAGCATCCATTCTCATGAATATGAAGCCCCGGAAATCGATAGAAAATACACTGGGCCATGGTGTAGTTTCAACTGGAAATAATAATAATAATAATAATAATAATAATAATAATAATAAACCTTGTACATCTAGAGAAAAGAGATACCATTTAAAGTTTCAGAATAGTGATTCTCAATTTTTTTTTTAAGTTCCAGTCTCTTGATCATCTGATGACACTAATTTGTTTTTTTTTAGAAATATGCACTTATTTTTACAAATATAGGATCTAATTTCAAGGTTTCACATAGCCTACAAAGATATAATGATTTCTCACATGACACTGATATCCCCTCAAATACCCAAAGGCCAGACTGATAGCCACAAAAATTTGCAAAAGGAAATCTAGCATGATTTAGAATCATCCAGAGAAAGCTATGCATTTTTTCATCAGCAAAGAACTCTTTCCAAAAATGTTCACCATGATACTATTTGTGTTATCTTGCAAAAAATAAGTAATATTGCATCACAGCCAAAAAATTCAATGGAAATGAGCAATTTTTCTTATGATCCATAATGAAGACAATATGTTTCTCTGGTTATAATAACCTCTGTGATGAACAATTCTGTAAACCATGTGCTTTCTGCTGATTCTTGTCCATTTAATCATTACTTTACCTAAAAATAGTGATTGATTATAGGCTCAATGTTTTGTAAATGGGAAGAAAGGGTAAATTGATCTGTGCTTGAGTTTATTACTGTTCTTTTCTTGTACAATCAAGTACCAAACTTCCAATTCCCTTTACTCTCTTTTACTACAGATGTACCAATTAACTACCTTAGTCAGGATAGAACTGCTCCCAGAACACCCACACCCTCGTAAACACAGACACAAACACGCAAGTGCGCGCGCGCACACACACACACACACGCACGGACGCACGCACGCACACCTTAACAGTTCCTTTGAGGAGATAACACATGCTTATTTAAAGGTTTTTATCTCTACTAATGCCATCACCATTAGCTTAATGCATTTTCTGCTTGTTTGTCGCTATGCTCATTATTGTTCACACTTCCTAGTCCTGTACAGAGAATCAAAGTGTCTGCTTCAACTCAAATTTTTGCTCTGATTTCTAGTAATTTGTCCATTTGAATGAAATTCCATTATAAGAGTCAGAATGTTCCTTCATTCTCTTTAGTTTGGGATTTTGTGGACTCTACAAATATTAGGGAGAAGTTAATGTCTACTCAGAATCAAGGTATTATTTAGGACTGCAGTTCTTACTTGGGATCCAGGGTCTTCTTATAAGCTCATTGGTTGTTTGTAGAACTCATTTCCTTCTCATGCTTTTCACATGTCCGTTTCCATCTTTAAATCAGCAGTGGTAGTTAGAGTCCTTCTCATGCTTTCAATCTCTCCCTTTCTGTTATATTTCTCTGACTCCAGCTGGAGAAAATTCTCTGCTTTGAAGGGCTCATGTGATTAATTTGGACTCATCTGGATAATACAGGGCACTTTATCTTAAGATTTCTGACTTTAATTACTTCTACAAACTCTCTTTGCCATGTAACATAATATGCCCTGAATTAGGTTCGAAGAATTAAGGTGTGAACATCTTTGGGGGCCTTTATGCTATCAGAGAAACCTGCAGATAAACATTCAGACTGAGAGAGAGAGAGAGAAAGAGTTTGATTCTAATTAGAACTATCATGAAAGATCAAAACCACAATGAAATATCACCTCACACCTGTTAGAATGGCTATCATCAGCAAGACAACAGCTAGCATATGTTGGCAAGGATGTGGAGTAAAGGGAACACTTGTGTGCTGTTGGTGGGAATATAAACTGGTACATCCACTATAAAAACACTGTGGAGATTGTTCAAAAATTAGATGTAGAACTAATATATGATCAAGAAATTCCACTTCTGGATATAGATCCAAAGAAAATGAAATTTGGACATTGAAGAGATATCTGCACCATTATTTTGTTTCAGCATTATTCATAATAGCCAAGATATGGAAACAACCTAAGGGGCTGTCAGCAGATGAATGGGTAATGATGGATGAACCTTGAAAGTATTATGTTAAGTAAAATAATTCAGAGAAAGACAAATGCTGTATAATACCACTTATATGTATAATTTTTAAAAAGCCATACTCATAGAAACAGAGAGCAGAATGATGATTATCAGGGTTTGGGGAGTTGGGGAGAAAAGGAAATGTTGGTCGAAGGGTGCAAACTTTCACTTTCAAGATGAATAATTTGGGGGAAGCTAATGTACAGCATGGTGATTGTACACAATGATATTGTATTATGTACTTTAAAGTTGCTAAAAAAAGGTGATGGGAGTGTTAGCCAAGACAAGAGATAACTAGTTATCTTGTTATGGCCAGTGCAACAGTGATAATCATTTTATAGTGTATAAGTGTGTCAAGTGAACACGTTGTACACCTTAAACTTACACAATGTTATATTTCAATTATTTCTCTATTAAAAATGAGTAAATAAATAAAGATTTCTAAAATTAAATGATAAAAAAATCCTGTAAGAATGACCTAATTAGACTTATTAGAGATGAGACCATTTTCAGGGGGCCTTGGTGTTTGAATAAAATTTTGACTGGCAGAGATGAAGTTGGGTCATTTTATATGAAGGTAATAGAATAAACATATTTGGAAATGAGAAAGTATGAGAGTTTGAACGAAACAGTAGTCAATTTGGGGTATAAAAAATGAAAAAGTAGGTGGGAGTCAGGGAGTAGAGGTCCTTAAATTATGGGTCAACAGCTTATTCTTACTAAGAACATAACCTATACATCAAAGACACTAAATAAAAATAAGTATTAAAATTAAATAAAAACATTTTTTAACTGCTTCAAATGAATGGGAGTATCAATTTGCAATGGTTGGATAAATTTTATCAGTAGGAAGTATAATGCTACAGGTGATTAGGATAAGGAAAGTTCTGAAAATTGATGAAGCTAAATACAGAAATGATACCTCTTAGCAATTCCTATATAAAGACTTTCCATTAAAGTTTTGCTATTCTCTATGAAGTAAAGCCTCAGATTTTACAGATGTCCATGCTTAAACATCACTGTAAATATCTGCTTCCACCACAAATGTGAGTGACTTGAAGATTATTCCTTTTATCCCTTCATTTATGAAAATAACCAAGTGTAATATGATTTGAAAAACCCAGAGAAACAATCAGAATATATAATAGAAAAAGATTCCATTTTCAGTAGCAACTGAAAAGATAAAAGGGAATAAACTTAAGAAATATGCAAGACTTACATGAAGATACCTTTAAAACACTATCAAAGAATATAAAAAGACTTCAACTAATGAGGAAATATATTATATTCCAGACAAGAAGACTCAATATCATAAAGATATCAATTCTTCCTATTTTAATTTAAAGTTTAATGTTATAACACCAACAAAATTACTAGCAGTCTTCTTGTTTTTCTTTTTTTACAGGACTCACCAAATATAAACTTCCCATGGCAAAATAAACAGAATACTTCAAAAGTAAAAACTAGAAAAGAAAACTGGAGAAATGAGACCAATCATTCCAGTTAGCAAATCATACTCTAATGTTTTAATAATTTAAACTCTATGGTGGCAGTTTAAGACTAGACAGAGAAACAAATGAAATAGGATAGAAAGTACAGAAATAGACCCAAACACATGTCATATAGTAAAAAGGCCATCTTAAGTCAGTGGAAAAAATATGGATTAGTCAATAAATAGTACTGGGACAACTGGAAGGCTATCTGGAAAAAAAGTTGTGTCTACAGGATTAATTCCAAATGGATAGAAAATATAAATGTAAAAAGTGAAATCATAAGAGCACTAGACGAATCCATGAAAAAATTTCTTTATGATCGTGAAAGATCAGAAGCCATTAAAAAAGCTATATCTAAATACATTAAAATAGCTTCATAGCTAAGTGCAATGTTAGCTAAGTCAAAATACACCAATTAATTGATAAATATATTTGTAGAAATATTTAAAATAGCAAAAACATTGGAAACATTTAAAATTTCCCAGTAGGGACCAATTAATAAAGTATGTTTGATCCATAGAATGGAATATCATGTTTCGGTAAAAAGTAAGAGAGAGATTCAGGTGAAGATGGCACAGAAGGTAGATGCTGTGCTGACCTCCTCTTGTGACCACATCAAAATTATAACAAAACTACAGAACCACCATCACTGGGAGGTGCCTGAGGTCTGGCTGAATAGAAGCCCTACAACTGGGGACATAGATAACAGGTCACCTTGAGCCTGGTAGAAGGGAAGGAGAGGCAAAATGGCTCAGTTCCACAACCACATGTAGCAATCAAGAATCAGGAGGGTTATCTTGGCTGCAGGACCCCTCCGCCCTCTCACCCCCACACACTGGAGGAGGAAGGGGTCTTGGCTCCACACTGGGCTTCCCAACCCAGGGTTCCAACACCCCACAATCTCTGGCTGTAAAAAACAGTGGAGACTGTGGCTGAGTGAGATGGAGGGCTATGGAGTCACAGACATTCCTCTTAAAGGCTCTGCACCGGTCTTACTCAGCGAAGGACTCGCTCACTCTTCTCTCCAGAGCTGGGGCAGCTGCTTGAAGAGTGTCAGGGACATATGAAAAACTGAGTTGTTGGGCTTCAGAGCAAGGGCTGAAGGGACGGCTTTCTCCAAGATGGAAATGCTGACAGTATCCATTGTTCCTTTGTTGAGCCTTCCTGCCTCCCAATGTGCGAATGGAGGTGGCTGCCATACAAGTCTCCAGAAACCAGGCTAATACAGGTTGCTCCTCCCAGGCAATTCCCTGAGACTCCACCTTTCCTAACTGGTAGGCCCACCCAAGCTGCCTCCAGTGATTTATTCCATACAAATGGCCTATCTTGGCTCATGCTGCAAACTTTCCTGAAATCTCTCAAAGGCTCACAAAACTGAAGAAAGCAGCATCTGGCCTCAGCATGCTGAACAGCCCTAAGCACGGCACTGGTGGCAGCCAGCCTTGATTCCTGGATTGGCTTCTCAAGGCACCTATAAACCCAGCATGGGGGCAGTCATATTAAATTGCTTGGTGACTCTTATAATGTGGCTCTAGAAGTGCACATTCAGTGGCTAAACTTGGCCTGCAGCTGAGCCTCTCCCTGGAGGCCCATGGGCCAACATATCCAGTGACCTGCTTCAACTGGTGATGGAGCACTGCTCAGGACAGCATTGGAGGAGGACACACCAAAGGGAACATTAGGCAGGCCCCAGACCCTGCTAAAGAGAATCCTGCTCCGTAGGCTCAGCCTCTCATCAGCCAGTTAGTCATCACAACCAATCAGCCCAAGGGTCAATCCCTCCAATCAACATGCGAACAGTAACCGAGGCTCAACCACAACAGGTGGGCACATGCAACCTGCACAAAGGACACACCTTGAGCATCTTGCTCCGGTGACAAGGGGAGACTGTGCCACTGGGCCTCACAAAACACCTACTACAAAAAAACATTCTACAAAGACTGGGAGACTTTGGAGCCCTACCTAACACAGAGAAACAAACACAGGGTGGCAGCCAATACAGAGAGACAAAGAAACATGTCTTACCTGAAAGAACGGAAGAAGCTCCAAAAAAGAATAAACCAAATGGAGGCAAGCAATCTACCAGACACAGAGTTCAAAACACTGGTTATAAGGGTACTCAATAAACTTAGGGGGAGAGTAGATAAACTCAGTGAGAACTTTAACAAAGAGATAGTAAGCATAAAAAAAAGGACATGGAAAACATAAAAAGGAACCAGGTAAAAATGAAAATACAATATCTGAGATGAATAGTGTATTAAAGGGAATCAACAGATTGGATAAAGTGGAAGATCAAATCAGCGATTGAGAGAATGGGGTAGAGGAGGAAACCAATCAGAAAAGCAACAACAACAAAAAAAGAATCAAAACAAAAAAAAATGAGAATAGTTTAAGGGGCCCCTGGGAAAACATCAAGCATAACAACATTTGTATCACAGCAGTACCAAAAGGAGAAGAATAAGGGCAAGAAATTGAATACCTATTTGAAGAAATAATGACAAAAAACTTTCCTAATCTGGTGAAGAAAATAAACATACCACCCCAGGAAGCTCAGAGATTCCCAAACAAGATGAACCCCAAGAGGCCCACACCAAGACACATCATAATTAAAATACCAAAGTTTAAATACAAAGAGAGAATCTTAAAAGCAGCAAGAGAAAAACAATTAGATACCTACAAAGGAGCTCCCATAAGACTGTCAGCAGATTTCTCAACAGAAAGTTTGCAGGCCAAAAAGATTTGATACAAAATATTCAAAGGGATGAAAAGCAAGAATCTACAACCAAAATTGCTCTACCCAGCAAAATTATTTAGAATAGGACAGATTAAAAATTTCCAAGACATGAAATAGCTAAAGGAGTTCATCGCCACCAAGCCAGTATTACAGGAAATGTTGAAGGGACTTCTTTAAAAAGAAGAAAAATATAAGTGTCAAAAATATGAATAAAGAATGGCAATAACTATACATCTTCAAATGAAAAAGAATTAAATACTCCAATCAAAAATAGAGTGTAATTGCATAAGAAAACAAGACCTTTACGTAGGCTGCCTACAAGAAACTCACTTCATATTAAAGGATACGCACAGACAGAAAGCAAAAGGGTGGAAAAATATAGCTCATGATGGATCTAGAGGGTATTTTGCTGAATGGAGTAAGTCAGTAAGAGAAAGACAAATGCCATACGATTTCATGTACAATTAGAATCTAAAGAATAAAATAAACAAGTAAAACAGAAACAAACTTATAGATACAGAAAACATTTTAAGGGTTACCAGGTGAGAAGGTGGTTGGGGGTCAATGAAATAGAGGGAAGGAATTAAGGAGTACAAATTCATGGTTACAAAATAGTCATGGAGATATAAAATATAGCATAAGTAATAGAGTCAATAATATTGTAATAACAATGTACGGTGTCAGATGGGTACTAGATTTATTGGAATGATCACTTTATGAGTTTTTAGAAATCTAATCACTATGCTGTACACCTGAAACTAATAGAATATTGTATGCCAACTATAATTAAAAAAAAGAAAAGAATGAGGGAGTTCTCTATGTAGTGATATCAAAAGACTCCAAGATACATTATAAAGTGAAAAAAGCAAAGTACAAAATGATTTTAGTACACTATCTCTTATAGAAAAAGAAATTAAATACACACACACACACACAAATATATGTGTATTTGCTTGTATATAAATAAAGAAACTAGTTCTTACCTACAAGTTGGAAAATTGAGAGAAGAGGGTCACAGGTGAGAGTAAGATTTTTCTTTGAATCCCTTTTTATGTTACTTTATTTTGTATTACTGATGCAAAAATTTAAATAATAAAAAAATCTAATAACGCTTTTTTTTTCTAGGCAACCTTATTCATTCTACCAATTCCTATTTTGTTAAGTTATCATAGGGAACATTTACCAACTGCAGAATTCCTTCAAGGCATCAGAATTCTATGACATCAGTTCAAAAAAATTGACCTGGTATACGGTGCTATGGGTGCTTTAGTGCTAAAATACAAAAACTCTTTAAGTAATGCTCAGTTTGACAAGGATGAAGTCCTTCTGGATTGTTTGGTCTTCCATGGCTTCATAGCCACTGACCAATAGTTGGTTGCATTCTGGTATATCTCTGAATCCATCCATTGGGCTATAAAATACAACTCCAGAGATCTGATTAGCCAGGTAGGACCAGAAAATGAGCAGGTCAATTTATGATTAAGATATAAAGTTGGCAAATACAAGGGCCACACTATGCAAATGCTGGCCAGGATTACCACTCTGGATTTCTTTCTCTGCATCCCCAGCCTCAGTGAATCTGCCTTGCCCTCTTTCCTCTCCAGAACTCTGTGAATTTCAACATGGTATAGAGTCAAAGGAGAGAAACAGGAAATTAGACAGAGAGGGAGAAAATTGCCATTTTCGGCTGTTATATACATGAATGGTATTTTCAATTAATGAGATGTTTTGTAGAAACTGTCTTATAGTTTCATTTAAACCCCTTTTAATATTATGTTTTAAGTACATTTATCTCTAAAAGTTAAATTCTGAGAAAAGAGGATATTTTCAAATAAGGCAAGCAGTGCCTCTGAAGACCTTTATGTGCATATAGAGGGCAGATGGCAGAAGGGAGCAGGCAAGCTTAGAATAAATGAAATTCCATTCCAATTAAAAAAGGATCCTTGGAAGCACCTCAAGCAAGCTAGAATTACTGTCATGCCTGCTGATGTTGTAATCTCTCCTTTTCTATTGGGTGAGAGACATATAAATGAGCCAAGAAATAAGGCAAGTAACTTGAGAAACCAGATGAAGTTTTTTTCTTTATAAATTTTAAGTAGAAAGAGGCTGGCTTAAGTTGAGTTGAGAGAGCAGCATAAATGGTATGAGAAGAACAAAGGCTACAGTAGATAAGATAAATGACCATAGTGGATGAGATTTTAATTCCTTAAAGAAGCCCTAGAAAAACTGAAAAAATAATATTAAAAGGGGCTCACTCAAGCTTTAAAAGGAAACTGAAGGCCAAATCAAACAATGAGCAACAGAGCTGAAGATGAAGTTAGAAAAATATCCAATTTTAACTGACATCTTCCCTAAGTTTTTCTCTAAATTGTGCATCTTGTTTAAAAAGAATATATATTTTTTATGTTTCTGCTTTATCATTTAATAGAGAATTCAACTTCAGATAAAGCCTGAGTAGAATATTTGGCTAAATCTTGTGACTGGCTTAATTATGCCTATGGGAAGCTATTCAGACCTTGAAGCTGTAACTTCGATATCACTATGAATAGCATGACAGTTTATTCAAACAGTGGGAAGAGGATCAGGAGAAATTTAGAGGCCACTGAACTGCTAGCATGAACATGTAAACCTACAAAATAACCTTGGTAAATACCACAGACTATAAAAATATCCTTTTTCTATCTGTTACACAGGGGACAGCACTGAATTTGGCTTTTTGGGCAGATGCAGTTTTCAAAACGAGGATTAGATCTTAGGTCTTCAGAGCTTAAATAATGAGAAAAGCAAGCAAAACTTAGGGATGATTGTTGAAGTATATTTAATGCTTATTTGTGCAAATTAAAAGCTAGTAATTTTTATCTTTGTATTATTTTAACATAGTAGTTTTCCAAAGCTTTTAATAACGGTGGAACTCATCTTTCAGATGGTACCTTTTACAGAATTTGAATACATAAAACAAATCAGAAATAGAATTTTAGTAGTTTTAATCCTATTTTATAAATTCACACATAACAGTTTTTTACTTATTTATAATATCAGAGAAAATAATTAGGCTGTTTTGACAAACTAATAATTTCAAAATAAGGTTGTTATCATAGTTTTAGGACAATTGTCTTTTATCAGCTTCAATATCCAACGAATTTTTAGATCTTGTTTTGTTTGCACAATAGGGAGAAAATCTTAATTCATTAAATAGTAGCAAATAACACTCTTGTAGAGTGTTAACCACTCATTTTGCATTCTCAGGGCACTGGAAAATTACAAGGATTCTGAAATAACACAACGGATGCTAGATTTTTTTTTTTTTAACATTTATTCATTATTTGACAACTGCTATATAAGTGGGTAATTGTTCAAATTTCGGAGAAATTGAAGAGTTTATTTTTTGGTAGAAAATACTTTACAAATGTATTTTATGACATAATGAGATGTTTGGTATAGTTATTTTTTAGCAATCTTTTATATACATCAGTGTTTGTCTCTATTAGAGTCACTTAAAGTTTCAAAGTAATAAAACAAATTGTGTTTTGCATGTTAAGTTTAAGATTTCGTCTGTGATATTGTCTGTAGCTGTAAGGATAGTACTACTCAACCCGAATAGCCTAATAAATCTTAGTCATATTTTTAAAAAAATTGTTGGCAAGACACAAAACCTGGTGCAAATGTATAATCTAATGTAAAAGACATGCAGGGACCTGAATAATTAGTAAAAAAGACATGTATGCAAAGCCACATAAACTTTTAAAGACATATGGCTTTATGAAAAGTCAACTTTATGCAAAAAATACGTCAAAGTAAACATTATTTTGAAATTTGTTCCTAAATGATTTTATCTGAGAACATTATATCAGGCATTAATGCTCTTTAATGTGTTAAAATTTGGTATTTAACACCTTTGAACAAAAGGGTTTGTTTGTGTTACAGCTGAAATTATATCTAAAAATATATGAAGTAATGTTTGAATTAGACAACTGTGGGACTTCTGAAGCACATTTTTAAATATCTTGTAAAGTATCTCAATAGTGGAATCAGAGTTTTGGGACATAGGGTTGGAAACAATTAGTACAAACCTCAAATCCTGAGCTTTCATGTTGATGTATAAATCCTGTGAATCTCTTAATTATTCCTAGAGCAAACTTTCATCTAATTTTCTCAAGAGAGTTATCAAAACAATTCTTGGAGTTGAATTAGGGCATGTTGAAGGTCTTCAGAGGATAGGCTTCATATACTTCTCATAAATCAATATATCTCTCAAGCTTGCCAAATATAATAACTGTGTTAAATTCATTTCTTCAGAATATTGTGCTATGACATTATGTCTTCAAACCGTTATCGCAAAAAGGTGAATTACTTTCTAAAAAATGTAAAGGTAAACTTTTTTTTAAATTACACTGATTCTGAAATACCACAATGGATGCTAGATATTAAAGAATAAGGAATGATTTATAATAATACTGTTTCACAATAAAATTTTCTATTTGGCCTTTAATAAATTTTACTTTTTTCCCATATTAATGAATAATATTTTAGTTAAGATGTCATGAACTATAGTAAATATTGATGAAGATGCAACACCCTAACTTTTCTCAGTAGGCTGGTAATCCAGTTGAAAGCATAAAAACTTAGTGCGTGTATCCTTTACATTACTGATTGAATTTGAAGAGGCAAATTGCCAGGGTCTCTAGTTATAGACCTGATTACAACTTTCACTTTCTATGTCAATTAGATAGTATGAAGTGAAACCCATTAAAAATATATTGTCTTCATATCTTAGTTTGCTCTCCCTTCTGTTTGATTTCAGCAGAGTAATAAACTCTGGTTAGACATCACTTTGCCTGACAATGTAAAACTACTCACTTTCTTCTAAAGTATTCATGCTAATATTAGCCATTCTGAGCCTTGCCTAGTATGCATTTTCCTCACTATGATAAATTTTCAAGCAATCTGTGAAAGCTAATATAACTCTGACTTCTGCTGGCTAGTTGTGAGAGCTATATTTGCACTCTCTCATCTTCTTCCTGTTTTGTTCTTATGTTGATCTGTGAACTTACAAAATAAAAATTATCTGTTTTTAAATTTTTATTTTTATTTTTAAAAGATTTTTATTAAACTATAACATAAAATATTGTATTAGTTTCAGGAGTACACCATAGTTATTCAACATTTATATACTTAAAGAAGTGATCACCAGGATAAATCCTGTAACCACCTGACAGAGTACATTATCACAATATTATTGATTATGTTCCCTCTACTGTACATTACAACCAGATGATTTACTTGTTTTATAGTTGGAAATTTGAACCTCTTATGCCCCTTCATCACCCCCCGCCCGACCTTTTAAAAAATTTTTGAATTACGATTGACGTTCAATATTATTTTATATTACTTTCAGGTATATTGCATAGTGGTGGTTAGACATTAAGTAATTTCCCTGACTAGTCTAGTACCCACCTGGCACTATACATAGTTATTAAAATATTACTGACTATATTCCTTATGCTGTGCTTTACGTCCCCATGATTATTTTATAACTATCAATTTGTAGTTCTTGATGCCTTCATCTTTTTCATACAGCCCCCCAACCCTTTTCTCATCTGGCAGCCATCAGTTTGTTCCTTGCATCTATGAGTCTATTTCTGTTTTGTTTGTTCATTTTTTTGTTCTTTAGAGTCTCATATAAGTGAGAGTATATGGTGTTTGTCTTTCTCTGTCTGACTTATCTCACTTGGCATAATAACTTCCATGTCCATCCATGTTGTTACAAATGGTCAGATTTCATATTTTTTTGACAGCCGAGTAATATTTTATTGTGTGTGTGCGTGCGTGCGTGCATGCATGTGTGTGTGTGTGTGTGTGTGTGTGTGTGCGCGCGCACGTACTACCTCTTCTTCATCCAATTGTCTATTTATGGACACCTAGGTTGACTCCATATTTTGGCTGTTGTAAATAATGCTGCAATGAACTTTGTAGTGCGTATATCTTTTCAATTTAGTGTTTTGTATTTCTTCAAATACACAGATGTAGAATTGCTGAATCATAAGGTAGGTCTATTTTTAATTTTTAAGGAAACTCCATACTGTTTCAATAGTTGCTGAACAATTTGTAATCCCACCAATAGTGCATGACAGTTTCTTTTTCCAGGTTTTCACCAAAACCAATTGTTTGTTGATTTATTGATGATAGGCATTCCGATAAGTGTAAGGTGACATGGTAGTATTAATGTGCATTTCTCTGATGATTAGTGATCTTGTGCCTTTTAATATGTCTATTCTCTATCTATATATCCTCTTTGGAGAAATGTCTATTCAGGTCTTCTGCCCATTTTTTTTAATTTATTTAAAAAAAAAATATATATATATATATTTTTTTTTTTATGGTGACTTCGGTTAACGAAGTCCAGTAAGTTTCATGCGTACGATTCAACAGTAAGGCTATATATTGAATTGTGGTTCACCACCCATAGTTCATAGTTACATTTTCCTGTCACCACATATTTGACCCCTTTTACCCCACCTACCTTCTCCGCCCCCTCTGGTAATCACTAGTCTACTGTCCATGTCCATGAGTCTGTTTATTTGTCCTGTTTGTTAGTTTCTTTTAGATCAATATCCCACATATAAATGATATCACGTGATTTTTCAACTTTTCCTGTCTGGCTTATTTCACTTAGCATGATTATCTCAAGGTCCATCCACATTGTTGCAAATAACCATATTTCATCTCTTCTTATGGCTGAGTAATAGTCCATTGCATATATGCACCACAGCTTTTTTAGCCAATCATCTATTGTAGCACACCTTGGTTGCTTCCATGTCTTGGCCGCTGTGAACAGTGCTGCTATGAACATCAGTGTGCAAATATTTTTTCAGATATGAATATTCAAATCTTTGGAGTATATACCCAGGAGAGGGATTGTTGGATTATATGGTAGATCAATTCTTAGTTTTTTGAGGAAACTCCATACTGTTTTCCATAATGGCTTTACCAATTTGCAGTCCTACCAGTAGTGTATGATGGTTCCTTTTCCTCCACATCCTCTCCAACATTTGCTATTACTTGTCCTGTTGATTATAGCTATTCTAACAGTTGGGAGATGGTATCTCATTGTGGTTTTTGATTTGCACTTCCCTAATAGAGAGTGATGTTGAGTATCTTTTCATATATTTGTTGGCCATTTGTATGTCCTCTAGGGAAAAGTGTTTGTTCAGGCCCTCTGCCTAATTTTTCATTGGATCGTTTGTTTTTTGTTGTTGTTGTTATTGAATCATATCAGTTCTTTGTATATTTTGGATATTCAGCCCCTATCAGAGGCACTGATTGCAAATATATTTTCTCATTTGGATGATTGTCTCTTTATCTTGTAGGCAGTTTTTATTGCCGAGCAGAAGCTTTTTAGTTTGATATAGTCCCATTCATTTATTTTTGCTTCTATGTCTCTTGCCTTTGAGGTCAAATTCATAAAATTTTCTTTAAGTCTAAGGTTCTTGAGTTTAGTTCCTATGTTTTCTTCTATGCATTTTATAGGTTACGGTCTTATGTTCAGGTCCTTAATCCATTTTGAGTTAATTTTGGTGTGTGGTGATAGACAACAGTCTAGTTTCATTCTTTTGCAGGTGGCCTTCCAAATTTCCCAGCACCATTTATTAAAGAGGCTTTCCTTTCTCCACTGTATATTTTTCGCTTTTTTGTTGAAAGTTATTTGTCCATATAAATACGGGTTTACTTCTGGACTCTCAATTCTGTTCCACTGATCTGTGTGTCTGTTTTGCCTCCAGTACCATGCCTTTTAATTACTGTTGCTTTGTAGTATAATTTGAAGTCAGGCAGAGTGATACCATCAGTCTCGTTCTTTCTTCTCAGGATGGCTTTGGCAATTTGGGGTCTTCTGTGCTTTCATACAAATCTAATGATTTTTTGTTCTATTTCTTTAAAAAAATGCTGATGGGATTTCGATGGGGATTGCATTAAATATGTATAATTGCATTAAATCTGTATAATGGTAATATGGTCATTTTAACTACGTTGATTCTTCCAATCCAAGAACATGGAATATCTTTCCATTTCGTTGTACCTTCTATTTCTTTTAAGAGGGCCTTATTGTTTTCATTTTATAGGTCCTTCACCTGTTTCATTAAATTTATTCCTAGGCATTTTATTATTTTTGTTGCAATTGCAAAAGGAATTATTTTTTCCACTTCTTTTTCTGACACTTCATTATTAGAGTATAGGAATGCTATGAATTTTTGAAAGTTGATTTTGTATCCAGAGACTTTACTGTATTTTCTTATTGTTTCTAGTAGTGTTCTGGTGGAGTCTTTAGGGTTTTCTCTATAGAGAATTATGTCATCCACAAATAGTGACAGTTTGGCTTCTTTGTTTCTTATTTGAATGCTTTTTATATCTTTCTCTTGCCTGATTGCACTTGCTAGGACCTCCAATGTTATAATGAATAACAGTGGTGATTGTGGACAGCCTTACCTTGTTCCTGATTTTAAAGTGAAGCTTTTTCATTTTTCACCATTCAGTGTAATGTTGGTTGAGGATTTGTCATAGATAGGCTTTATAATGTTAAGGTACTTTCCTTCTATACCAATTTTGTTAAGTGTTTTGAACATAAATGGATGCTGTATCTTGTCGAAAGCTTTTTCTGCATCTATTGATATGATCATATGATTTTTATTTTTAATTTGTTTATGTGGTGTATTACATTAATCGATTTCCATATGTTGAACCATCCCTGTGGCCCTGTGATGAAGCCCACTTGATCGTGCCGTATAATCTTTTTAATATGTTGCTGTATTCAGTTCGCTAGTATCTTATTTAGGATTTTTGCATCTGTGTTCATGAGAGATATTGGTCTGTAGTTTTCTTTTTTTTGTACTACTTTTACAAGATTTTGGGAGCAGTGTAATATTGACCTCATAAAATGAGTTGGGAAGTATGGCCTCCTCTTCGACTTTTTGGAAGAGTTTGAGAAGACTAGGTAATAAATCTTTAAATGTTTGGTAGAATTAACTGGTTAAGCCATCTCTTCCAAGACTTTTACTTTTTGATAGGTTTTTGATGATTTAATTTCTATAATGCTGATCAGTCTGTTTAGATTTTTCAGATATTCTTGGTTCAGTCTAGGACGATGTATTTTTCTAAGTACTGGTCCATTTCTTCTAGGTTCTAAATTTGTTATTATATACTTTTTCATAGTATTCTTGCAAGAGCCTTTGTTTTTCTGTGATAGCAATGGTAATCTACCCTCTTTCATCCTTGATTTTATTTATTTGTGGCCTTTCTCTTTTTTTCTTTAGTGAGTCTAGCCAGGGGTTTGTCAGTTTTATTAACTTCAAAAAACCAGCTCCTTGTATTTATTTTTCCTATTGTTTTTTAGTTTTCAATCTCATTTATTTCTGCTCTAATTTTGATGATTTCTTTCCTTCTGCTAACTTTAGGCTTCATTTGTTCTTCCTTTTCTAGTTTTTTAAGATGAAGCATTAAGTTGTTTATTTGGGTTCATTCTTGTTTTTGGTGGTAGGCCTGTAATGATATGAACTTTCCTCTTATGACCACTTTTGCCATGTCCTAGAAGTTTTGGTATGTTGTACTATCATTGTGATTTGTTTCTATGTATCTCTTGATCTCTCCTTTTATTTCCTCCCTGAACAAGTTATTCTTCAGTAGCATGTTGTTTATTCTCCACGTATTTGTGTTTCTTCCTGCTTTTTTTTTTTTTTTTTGAAGTTCATCTCTAGTTTCAAAGCATTATGATCAGAGAATATGGTTGATATGATTTCAACCCTCTTATATTTGTTGAGACTATTTCTGTGTTCCAGTATATAGTTGATTCTTGAGAATGTTCCATGTGCACTAGAGAAAAATGTATAAGCAGCTGTTTGGGGATGAAAAGCTCTATAAATGTCAATTATGTCCAGTTGGTCTAATGCATCCTTTAACAATGTTATTTTCTTATTAGTTTTCTGTTTGGATGATCTGTTCATATCTGACATTGGGGTATTTAGGTCCCCTACTACGATAGCGTTTTGGTCTATTTCTCCCTTTAGTTCTGTTAGTAATTGTTTTACATATTTTGGGGCTTCCTGATTGGGAGCATAGATATTAATAAGTGTTATGTTTTCTTGGTGCATGATTCCCTTTGTCATAATGAAGTGTCCCTCAGTATCTTTCTTTACCTTTGCTATTTTGAAGTCTATTTTTTTTTTTTTTTTGATATTAGTACTGCTAGTCCTGCTTTTCTCTGAATGCTGTTTGCTTGAAATATCATTTTCCACCCTTTCACTTTGAGTCTATATTTGTCTACGGAGCTGAGATGTGTCTCCTGGAGGCAACATACAGTTGAGTTTTGTTTTTTTGATCCATTCTGCAACTCTGTGCCTTTTTATTGGTGAGTGCAGTCCATTTACATTTAGGTTGATTCTTGAAATATGAGGTCTTCTTATAGTCATTTTACCTTTTGCTTTCTGGTAGCTTGGTGTTTCCATTGCTTCCTCGTCCCTGTGTTTCTGTTTTCATTATTTCAATTGAATTTTGTGGGGTTTTCCTCTGCTTTTCTTGTTTTATGTTATATACTATAGTTCTGAATCTCTGGCATGTTGTTACCATTATAAATATGTAGAGGATAGTTATATATATACAGTCGTCTATTTTCTTCTGCATGTGCTTTATCTCCATTCTCCTTTGCAAATTTGAATCTTTGAACCCTCTCCTTTTCTGTTATTGTTGTCGCAATTTGTTCCTATGTATACTGAACTATACAGTACTATTTCGCTGTAGCAAATCTCTTCTTACTGTTGAAGTTTATAATGCTCTGTTCTTAGTAAGGGTTGCACTCCTCTGCTTCTATCTGCCTGCTAGTCACTGTACTCATAGTTATGTATTTTTTTTTATCATTTTGTTTGAGGTGACCTGGCCCCTTTCAGTATTTCCTGTAATGCAGGCCTTAATTTTTGTGTGTCTGAAAAGGTCTATATTTCTCCTTCATATCTAAATGAGAGCTTTGTTGGATACATTATTCTTGGCTGATAGTTCCTTTCATTTAATAGTTTGAATATTGCATTCCACTCTTTTGTAGCTTGTAAGGTTTATGCTGAGAAGTCCAATGATAATCTAATGAGTTTTCCTTTATAGGTTACCATCCTCTTTTCCCTGGCTTCCCTGAGAATTCTGTTTTTGTTGTTGATTTTTGATAATTTTAATACAATGTGTCTTGGTGAAGGCCTTTTTGGGCTGAGATAATCTGTTGACTTCTTGAATTCCAAGCTCCAGCCCATTTCTTAGATATGGAAATTTCTCATCAACTTTTTGTCTGAAAATGCTTTCTAATCCCTTCCCCCTTTTCTCGCCTTCAGTAATGCCCATTATTCTTGTTTCCTCTCCTGAGGGTATCGGCTAGTTCTTGAATTTCTCTTTCATTATTTTTCATTCTTCAATTTCTCTCTTCTTCCTTCTGACTTCTTTCTAGATTTCTGTCTTTGATATCAGTGATCCTTTCTTCTATTTGGTTGACTCTATTTCCCAGTCTTGCTATTGCAGTTTTCATCTCTTGCACTGTGTTCTTCATCTCCAAAAGTTCTATTTGGTTCTTTCTGAGGGTTTCAATCTCCTTGCTAAAGAACTCATTCTGCTCCTCTAGTTATTTTTTCAATTCCTGAAATGGTTGATATGAATTGTTTTGGATCTCACTGAGTTATTTCAAAAGTACCATCCTGATTTCAATCATTTAGTCATATATTTCTATGTCTTTAAGCTTATGGAGATTTTGCTCTTTCTTTCTGAGCTGCCTTGTCACCATGGTTGTTAATGGTGTTCAACGGAGTGTTTCTCTGCCTGGGCATTAATAGAAGTGTAGTCTGCTTTTCTTTTTTTCCAGAAAGAAAATTTATTATATAAAAGATCTCTCTTTATCCTGTTGCTAAGATGGCATTTTACCTTTTTTTTTTGTAGTAGGTGGTGTCTAAGCCTCTTAAATCCCTGCTTTATATAAGGTCTTAATAATGCCTTTATTTTTCTTTTAGATATTCAATCATGCTTGCTACCCTAATCTGTTCCTGTCATTGTTAGTGACAGTTCAGTAGCATTTGCTCAGATTCGCCTGGTGCTCTGCAGTGTTTAGTCTTGGAGAATATGGGCGGGGGGAGCTTTTGGGATTGGAAGACAGGAACTGTGGCTTAGTCTCATGTTTTTCAGCAATGGAAATAATCAGCTAGGAATAATCAGCTGTTGTTTCTCTGCCGTCCCCACTTGTCCACCCACCCCACTTCTCTGCTTTCTTCTCTGATCCCTGGCCACTGCTGCTGCATGGAGCTCACAGCTCTCTTATGCAGGGTTGTTCAGGGAACCTGCTGAATCTTCTCTATTTCTCCCAGTCTACCTCCCGATACCCATGGCTCTGACCAGTGGTAGCTCTTATGCGCAGATCCCACACTCAGATGTGCTGGTGTGCTGGTAGGGTGATTTTATTGAGTTTTAGATGTTCAGCTTATTGTTGTTTCAAGGGCAGAGATCTGGGGACATCTCTCACTCCATCATGTTTCTGATGTCATTCTGCCCATTCTTTAATTGAATTGTTAGTTTTTTTGGTTTTGAGTGGCATGAGCTTTTCTCTTTTCTTCTTTTTTCTTCCTTTTAAATAAATTTTCAATATTTTTTCATTTAGTAGGTTGTGTTTTTGTTGACAATTTTCTTTGCTGCGCAAAACTTTTTTAGTTTGATATAGTCCCATTTATTTTTTATTTTGTTTTCCTTGCCCAAGGAGACATATCAGGAAAAAATATTACCAAGAGCAATTTCAGAGTGTCTGCAGTCTATGTTTTCATATAGGAGTTTTATGGTTCTGGGTCTTACATTTAAGTCTTTAATTCATTTTCTGTTTATTTTCGTACTGGTGTGAGAAGGTTCTCTAGTTTATTTTATTTTCTTTTGCACATATCGTTCCAGTTTTTCCAACACCAATTATTGAAGAAGCTCTCTTTATCCTATTGTATATTCTTGTCTCATTTGTCATAGATTAGTTGACCGTATAGGCATAGGTTTATTTCTGGGCTCTCTATTCTCCATTGATTTAACTCTCTGTTTTTATGACGGTACCATACTATTTTGATTACTACAGACATGTATATCAGGTAGCATGATACCTATAATTTTCTACTACTTTCTCAAGATAGTTATAGCTATTTGGGGTTTCATAAATATTTTAGTATTCTGATAAAGTAACAAGATCCAACTATATGATACCTACCACAGACATATTTTATATGCAAAGGTATGAATAGATTTAAAGTAAAAGAATGAAAAAAGGCAAAGAAAAAAATGGCGTATATAATAGAGGCTCTGTTCATCCTTCTGGAGACCAAATCAAAGTTGTGATGGAAATAAGGAGCAAGCAGCAAGGAAAAATTGCCTGGGGTCTAGATGAATAAGCCATACAACTAGGGAGAAATCCAAGAAATCACCCTGCAACCACAGATGGTGGGACAGGGCGAGGACACAGGGCTGCCTCATCTCCAGTGGTTGAGTGAGATGGAGGCTGTGATAGCAGCAGAAGCCTCTTAAAGGGGCCGTGTCCTTGAGCAGATTTTTGGGGTGACGGACCCGCTCGCTCTGAGCACCAGTGCCCATTCCGCTGTGCGCAGGGGGCATCAGGAGACATTGTTGGAGTGAGGACCAAGGTAAAACACTATACAGAAGTGCCGGCAGTATCCATTGTTCCTTGTTAAGCCTTTCCCTCTCACAGCATGCGAACACAGTGCTGTCATAGCTGAGACATCATCAGACTGGATAACAGAGGTCTATCCACCCAGAGGATTCATGGAAACCCCACCTCCCTCAACTCGCGGCCCCACCCAAGCCACATTCAGGTATACTCTCCGCGAGTCAGGTGCTCCTTGCTGAGACTCACACTGGAGGCAACTGGTTTCAGTCTCTGGTGTGGACTTTTGAGGCAACTATAAGCACAGCACCTGTGGATTGCTTGCTAAATATTAACAGGTGGCCCCAGAGAGGCAAAAGCTTTGGCTAAATTTGTCCTGCAGCTAAACCCTTCTCAGGACTGTGCCACTGGACATCTGCTTTAGAAAGCCACACTAATAAGACCGGGAGACGTAGGAGCATTGCTTAATACATAGAAACAGACAGAAAGGCAGCCAAAATAGGAAGACAAAGAAGCAAAAACCATATGTGAGAACAGAACAGAGATCCAGATATAATGGTGTCAAGTAATCTAACAGATACAAAGTTGAAAACACTGGATATAAAGATGCTCAATGAACTCTTGGGAAGAGTAGATAAATTCAGTGAGAACTTCAATGAAGAGATAAAAAAAAAAACATAAAAATGAAAATGGAAATTATAAAAGGGAACCAGTTTGAAGTGAAAAACACATGATCTGAGATAAGAAGTATATTAAATGGAATAAACAAAGGAATAAACAAAGTTAATAAAGAAGAGGATCAAATAGGAAAGCCAAAGACAATCATAATGGCAAGAAAAAAGATGCCACGACTATAAAAATAATTTAAGGAACTTATGGGACACTATTAAGGGTCAAAATTTCCATCTGATCAGTGTACCTGAAGGAAAACAAGATGTTGAACAGATATTTAAAGAAATAGTGATGGAAAACTTCCCTAACCTGTTAAAGGAAATGGGCATAAACCCCCAAGAAGCTCAGAGAATCCCCAAAACCAGGGATCCAAAGAGGCCCTCACCATGACACATTGTAATTAAAATGTTAAAGGTTAAATACAAAGAGAAAATATTAAAAGCAGCAAGAGAAAAGCAGATAGTTACCTACAAGGAAATACCCATAAGACTGGCAGCTGATTTCTCAAAAGAAACTATGTAGGACAGAAGGGCTTGGCACAAAATATTTGACAGGATGAAGACCCGGGATCTACAAGCAAGAATACTTTATCCAGCAAAGCTATTATTTAGAGTTGAAGGACAGATAAAGAGCTTCCCAGACACAAATAAGCTAAAGGAATTTATTATCACCAAGCCAGTATTACAGGAAATGTTGGAGGGACTTTTTAAGAAGAAAAACATGTATCAAAAATAGGAATAAAGAATGGTAACAACTACATTCCTATCAATAAGTACTTCAGATGGAAAAGAATTAAGATCCAACTAAAAGATAGAGTGGATGAATTGATAGGACAACAAGATCCCTACGTGTTGCTTGAAAAAGACTCACTTCAGATTAAAAGACACACACAGACTAAAAGGAAGGGGATGGAAAAGATTGCTTTGATGGACCTAGAAGATATTTAAGTCAGACAGAGAAAGTTAAACACTATATGATTTCACTTATATGTGGAATCTAAGGAATAAAAAGAACAAACTAATCAAAAATAGACTCACAAATATAGTGGACTATTTGGTGACGAACAGAGGGGATGGAGCTTTGGGGGCTGGGAGAACAGGACTAAAAAATTACAAATTAGTAGCTGATGGAAGGTCACAAGGATGAGGAGCATGGCATAGGGAATGCAGTTAGCATTAATATGTTGGGTAGGTGGAGGGTCAGGGGAGGGAGAGAGCAACTGGGAGGATCATTTTATGAACTATATAGATGTCTAACCAATGTACTGTACACTTGAAACTAAAGTACAGAATTTAAAAAATTTTTAGTATTCTTTGAGTTTTATAAAAAATGTCACTAGTATTTTGATAGGGATTGTGTTGACTATATAGTAGCTTTGGGTGTTATGGACATTTTAATGATGTTAATTCTTTCTATCCATGAGCATGGTATATGATTCTATTTATTTGTATTTTCTACAATTTATTTCTTCAGTGCCTCATAATTATTTGAGTACAAGTCTTTTACCTGCCTGGTTAAATTTATTCTTAGGGTTTTTTAAATGCAAGTTGCAAGTAAGATAGTTTTCTCTTTCTGGTAATTCATTATTGGTGTATAAAATGCAGCCAATTTCTGAATATTAATTTTGTATCCTGCCACTTTACTGAATTTATTTATCAATTCTAATAGATTTTAATGTGATCATTAGGGTTTTCTATATGGCATCATGTGATTTGCAAATAATGTCAGTTTTCCTTCTTCCTTTTAAATCTGGATGCTTTTTCTTTCTTTCTCTTGGCTAATTGCTGTGGCTTGGACTTCCAATACTAAGTTAAATAAAAGTGGTTAAAGTGTACATCTTTGTCTTCTTCCTGATATTAAGGAAAACTCTTTTAGTTTTTCCCCATTGAGTAGGATTGTTTGTCATATATGGATTTGTTATATCTGGCCTGTACTATACTGAGTTATGTTTCCTCTATTCTGATTTTGCTGAGATTTTTTAAATTATATATGGATGCTCAATTTTGTCAAATGCTTTCTATATCTTTTGATATGAGCATATGATTTTTATATTTCATTCATTTATTTGGTGCATCACATTAATTGATTTTGGATATTGAACCAAACTTTCATTCCAAGAACAAATCCTATTTAATTATGTCATATGATCTTTTTAATGTATGACTGAATTTGGCTAGCTAATATTTGTTGAGAATTTTTGCAGCTGTGTTGATCAAGTATATTGGTATATATATTTGTAATATTTTTGTCTGGCTTTGAGATCAGTGTAATGGTAGCCTTGTAAAATGAGCTAGGGAGGCTTTTATTCTCTTGAATTTTTTGGAATAGCTTGAGAATAATAGATGTTAATTCTTTTTTGAATGATTGGCAAAATTCACCTGTGAGTCCATTCAGTCCAGGACTTTTGTTGGGAGGTTTTTGATTGCTGGTTCAATTTTGCTAGTAGTAATCAATCTGTTCAGATTTTCTATTTTTTCTTGACTCAGTCTTGAAGGATTGTATGTTTCTAGGAATTTATTCTTTTCATCAGATTCTCCAATTTGTTGGTATATAATTGCTTATAGTATTTCCTAATAATCTTTTGTATTTCTGTGGTGTCAATTGTCACTTCTTTTTTATTTCTCATTTTATTTAGATCCTCTCTTTTTTCATTGAGTCTGGTTAAAAGTTCATCAATTTTGTTTATTATTTAAAGAATCAGCTCCTGATTTCATTGATCTTTTGTATTGTTTTTTAAAACTCTATTTTGTTTATTTTCACTCTGATCTTATTCCTTATTTCTGCTCACTTTGGGCCATATTTGCTGTTCTTTTTCTGGTTCATTTATGTGTAAGATTAGAGTGTTTATCTGAGATTTGTCTTGTTTCTTGAGGTAGGCCTGTATTGCTATAAATTTTCCTCTGCTTTAGCTATCCCATAGATTTGGGGTCACTGTGTTTTTGTTTTTATTTGTTTCAAAGTGTGTTTTGATATCTTTCTTTATCTCATTATCAACCCATCATTATTTAATTGCATGTTCCTTAGCTTTCACATGTTTGTATGTTTTTCAGGTTTTTTTTTCTCATAACTAGTTCATACCATTGTGGTCAGAGAAGACACTTAATATGATTTCAATCTTCTTAAATTTATTGAGACTTGTTTTGTGGTCTGACATGTGTTATCACTTTGTTTATTTTGAACAATGTTTCATGTACACTTCAAAATAATGTATATTCTGCTGCTTTGGGGTAAAATGCTCTAAAAATATCAGTTAAATCCATGTGTCATTTAAGGCCTCTATTTTCTTTTTAGTTTCTGTCTGGAAGATCTATCTCTTGATGTCAATGGATTGTTAAAGTTCTCTTCTATGACTGTATTATTGTCGTTCTCTCTCCTTATGTCTGTTAATATTTGCTTTATGTATTTAGGTGCTGCTATGTTGGGTACATAAATATTTCCAAGAATTATATTCTCCCGTTGTATTGATCATTATGGAATTTCCTATTTTTCTCTTATTATAGCTTTTATTTTAGTCTATTTTGTCTGATATAAGTATTGCTTTTTCTTCATTTTTCTTTGCATAAAATATCTTTTTTTCATTCCTTTACTTTTAATCTGTGTGTGTGTCTTTCATCTGAAGGGGTCTCTTGTATGCAGCATATGTCTGGGTCTTGTTTTCTTATCTTTCAGCTACCATATGTCTTTTGTTTGCAGTATTCAATCCATTTACTTTTAAAGTGATTGTCGATATTTATGTAGTTATTGTCATTTTATCATTTATATTTTTGATCTTATTTTTCTCTAAAAGTGGTCCTTTTAACATTTCTCATAATGCTGGTTTGGTGGTGATGAAATTCTTTAGCTTTTTCTTGTCTAGGAAGCTCTTTATCTCTCCTTCGATTCTAAATGATAGCCATACTGGGTAGAGTAATCTTTGTTGTAGGTCCTGCTTTTCATCACTTTGGATATTTTGTGCCAATCCCTTCTAATCTGCAAAGTTTCTGTTGAGAAACCAGCTGGCAGTCTTATGGGAGGTCCTTTATTGGTAACTGTCTTCCTTTTGTTGCTTTTAAGATTCTCTCTTTGTATTTAACCTCTGGCATTTTAATGATGATGTATCTTGGTGGGGATCTCTTTGGGTTCATCTTGGCTGGAACTCCTTGTGTTTCCTGGACTTGTATGTTTATTTCATCACCAGGTTAGGGAAGTTTTCAGCCATTATTTCTTCAAATAGGTCCTCAACCTTTGGTTCTCTTTCTTCTCCTTCTATCATCTCTGTGATGTAAATGTTGTTACACTTGAGGTTTTTCCAAAATCCTTTAACTATGCTCTTTTATTTTTTTTTCTTTTTTTTATTGTCATTTGGTGTTTTTTGCCACCTTGTCTTCTAAATCACTAATTAAATCTGCTTCATTTAATCCGGTTTTGATTCCTTCTAGTGTATTCTTCATTTCAGTTGTATTCATATCTGACTGATTCTTTTTTACAATTTTTATGTCCTTTTTTATTTGTTGAAGTTCTCACTAAGTTGTTTAAGCATCCTTATAACCAGTGTTTTGAACTCTGAACTCTTGCCTCTGTTTTGTTTAGTTTTTTTTTCCCTGGTATTTACTACTGTTTTTACATTTGGGACATATGTTTTTCTCCTCGTTTTGGTTGCCTTTCTTTGTTTGTGTCTGTATATTATAGATCTGTTACAGTTCCCAATCTTGGCATGTTGGCCTTATGTAGTAGGTGTTTGGTGGAGTCCAGTGGTATAATCTCCCCGGCCACTTGAGTGGATGCTCCAGAAGTCTATCTTGTGTGGCTTATGCACCTTCCTATTGTAGTTGAGCATTGATCGCTATTGACACATAAGTGGGTGGAGTTGGCCATGACCACAGCATAAGAACTGCTGTGTGGAGACTGACCCCGTGGACCAGGATTCACCCCAGAGGGCCCTGATGTCTGCCAAGATCACCCTTTGGGTGTGCCACTTGTGGAGATTATCAGATGGTGTTCTGTTGTGGTTTGAAGCTGGCCACTGACTGGGTTTGCTCTGGGGCCTCTTGGGAGTGGCTTCTGTGCAAGCCAAGGTCAGTTGCTACCTGTGACTATTTTGTAGAAGCTACAAAATGATCCCACAGAGAGACACTCCCTGTACTGGACCTGGAGGTGCATGGGAGAGTCCCCACTGTGTACTGAAGATGGCCATCACCAATACTGTGCCTGGGGCAGCTTGACAAAAGGCCCAGGGCACCATGAGGCTTGCCACTAACTGCCAGCTGTCCATAAGTCTCGGCTACTGAAAGAGCCCTGCGTGGTATACGATTTGGGTAGGGTGCAGTCTCAAAATCATCAGCATGGGGCAAGTGGTGTTCAACAGATTAATGCAGGTTCAGATTTGAAGCCAGTTCTGAGCCTAAGGCCACTCTGCAAAGTCTCAGAGCACACTGAGGCCAGCTGTCACCTGCCTGGGGCCCACAGACTCCCAAGAGTTGTCTAAGACTGTAGCATGGGCTAGCACCAGCTGCAAAAAATCATCTAGCATCATGCAAGTTGAGTGGGGCAGAGTCCCAGGGACTCATCAGGGTGGAGTGATTGGAGCTCACCAGACCAGTGAAAATTCAGATTCGTCCATGTCAGGGGTGGGTTCAACCCAGAAAAGATGGCATCATCCAATGGCTACATGGGAGGAGGGCTCAATACAGGGACAATGGCGGCTTTCCCTCCAGCCCTCACCCTGAATCACACAACTTGATCTCCCCCTATATGTTTCTGACACTTCCCTAGCTAGAGTCCCTTTGCTGGAACCCAGATCGAGTACCTAGGAGTGAAAGAGTCTGGGCACAAGCCCTTTAAGAGGACTTCTAGGTTTCTAGTCACCTTCCATCTCACCTAGATGAGTGGAATTTCCACTAATTTTCACAGCCTTATTTTTAAGGGTCTCCTCATCCCCACACTGGTGCTCAGGGATGGGGAGCCCAGTGTAGGGCTAAGACCTCTTTAGGGGTGACCTCTGCAACTGAGCTATCTTTCCTGATTCTCCACCACAACATGTGGGTGTGGGTCTAGCTCATTTCGCATCTCTGTCCCTCCTACCAGTCTTGAGCTGGCTTCTTTTTATCCTTAGTTATAGGACTTCTATTCAGCTAGTCATTGGATGGTTCTCCAGGTTGATTTTTCTATAATTTAGTTGTAATTTTAATATGGTCACAGAAGGAGGCAAACACGTAGTTTACCTACTCTGCCACCTTGACTGGAACTGCCAATGTGTCTTTCTTTTTTTTTTTTTAGAACACTTAACATGAGATCTACCCTTTTAACACATTTTTAAATGTGCGATATATTATTTTTGACTATATGTACAATGTTGTATTATTTTTTCCTCTGTATTTTAGTGGCCGAGTGAGACTGCTAAAGGAATATAGTTGGTAGTACCATAGGAAGGAAAAAAAAAACTTTAAGAGGGTAGTTCAGAGAACTCACTAGTGAGATACAGGGAAGATATACTATCATTTAGAGTTGACTACAGCTAATGGATTCTCTGGACAGCCAGCGCTAGCAATCAAGTTTAGCCTCCTTGCTCAGATGTATTTTATCCGGATAGAAAAAGCTTATGAAATATCAGTTAAATCCATCCACATCCCTAGTACCTATGAGAAAAAGTGTGGCAGCAGATTCTTGGTGTTATAAAGAAAACACACGCATTTTTCACAATGGCACAATAAAAAGGATCTATTATCAAGCTAATTCTTGGTTAGTACTGACCCAATAAGGAATTAGAAGAGGGTCGATTACTCTAAGTGGAAAAAATCTTAATAATTCTGTTTCTTGTTTTTGGAATGTATTTATACATATATATGTTAATGTGTCTTCATTCTGGAAATTCACATTGCTTACAAAAATAATAAAGCCACATTAAACTAACTTAAATAATAGTCAAACTATGTTTATCTGATTCAAGAGACTAAAAATTTATTTGTTTCCCATTTTTTCTTTACTGACCGGTTCTTCCAGTTCTAATGCAACATCCTATTGATTGAGGCAAAGTGGCACCCTTAAATGAGGTGATTTTTTTTTTCATTTAGAATTAGTTAGCTTATCTAATATGTAGGAAAATTGAATTACTTTGTCATATATTCCAGCATCCAGGAAAAAAAACAACCTACTTATATACATTAGGAAGCCCTTACATAAATGAAACAGGTAATGCTGTCAATAAAATTATGAAGGCATGACTTAGCGTAGTTAAACAGACATTTTCTTCAAAGGTAAGGTGTATAGACTGTTTCATTTACATCATTTTTGACAAGTAACATAGAGGTGTAATGATTATCTATTCTTTCTCTAATTGTGCTTCACACAATATACAAAAAGTATTTCAGGTGGATCAAAAACTTAAATATGTAAAACAAAACTTCTAAAAATATTTTATAAAAGGTAGGATAATATTTTTGTGACATTGAAGCTTTAAAAAATCAGATTATAAAACAAGACTGATACCTGACTACATGGAAATAAAAACTTGTGTATAAAAAAAGGCACTATCAATTAAGTTAGTAGACAATGACACATTGAAAGACAATATTTGCAAGATTTTAACACAAAAAGTCACTATCCAGAACCTGTAAATAGTTGCTACAAATCAAGAAGACAACCCAATAGAAAAATGGGCAAAGAATTTGAGTAGGTAATTTATAAATAAGAAAACAAAAAATTTATTAAATGAAGCTCAACCCTACTAGGAATTTGGGGAATGAAACTTAGAACTACAATGACAACAATTTAAACTCTAAAATTTAATAGTTGATTAATACCAGGTGTTAGCAAATATGTAAAAAATGAGAAAACTTCCATAAACTTTTGTCAGGAGTGTAAATTGATAAACACTTGGGAATGTAATTTGTTAATAATTAGTAAAGTTGAAAATATATCCACATTCATGTATGTACTTTAACTCTTGCACATGCACATAAGGAAACGCGTAAGAATCTTTATTAAAGTAACTGAAATGGGAATGGACACATAAATGATAGAATTCTATATGGCAAATAAAATGAATAAATTATTCTTACATATATTGAAATATAATTTTGGGTGAAAAGAAAGTTTCACAATGTTTATCATATTCTCTATATAAACAGATTTAAATGCCATCGATGTAGCAAATATATACAAATATGAACAGGAAAGACTGTCTTCAGATAGAGATTGCTTTTGGAGAGATAAATATGAAGAAAACTAGATCCAGAGGAATAAAAAATGAGATTTTAAACTTATCTGTGATATTTTATTTTTTAAAAAATAACTGCTGATGCAAGCATGACAAAAGTTAACATCTATCAATTCTGGGTTATGGATACCTGAATATATACCATACTATTTTCTGTATTTTTCTGCTTATGCTAATAATTTCACAACTTAATAATAAAATGTTAACTATACATTTGAAAGATAAGCTAATAATAGGAGTTCAAAACCAAAAAGTCATACCATTAATTTCTAAAATTTTATCTCCAAAAAAGAAAAAAAAAATCTGTTGGTAAAAAAAGATATTTAAAAAAGTAAATAATTGACTTTAAAAATAATAAAAACTGAACATTACATAAGACTTATTTAATGTGGTCAATATGTTCTTTAGACAAAAATTGGTTGTCTTTAATGCATTTACTTCAAGAATTAATTTAGAGCGACTACTTTAAAACCAGAGGCAAGTAGATGAAGGAAATAATGAAGAGGATTGTAGAAATTAATAATTTCAACACTGGATCTTTATAAAAGCAAGGAAAATGGACAAACTTCTGAAAAAATCTACGAACATAAGAAAAAAATCCTAATCAGTGACATTAGAAAGGAAAAAAGATATATAACCATATAGATAACAAGTAAAAATGAGAAGGGAATACTATGCATACTGGTATAATGCTTTTGAAAACATAATAAAAGCAATATTTTCTCTGAAAAAATATACATATAAAATCTGGACTCCAGAAAAAAAAAATAGGAAACCCAAATAAAAGATAATCAGGGGGAGAAATTAAGGAATTTATCAATGGCTCTTGCCCCCAATAATATTATGAATGAATTCTTTAAGATTAAAGCAATAGATAATTTTTGTGCATTATAAACTATCCTAGACCACTGAAAAAGTTACCTAGGTCACCTTCCAAAGTTAACAAATCCCGAAATCTATACGTGTCAAAGATAAAATGAAAATGCATTCTATAGATCTTTCTTACTTGCAGTAACAAAATGCATGCTTAAAAAAAAACTAATAATAGAATTAACCAATATATTAAAATATTTCATCATATGATATCAGTATGTTAACTCATCAATAGCACAAATAAGTAAAACCATAAAGCCGTCTCAATAAGATTTAATGGACATTCTGATGAAATATAATGCTTATTACCTATTTAAATCTCTTTAAGACTAATATTCAAACTAATTATCCTTAATAAGATAACAAATTTATATTTTAAGTGAATCCCCAATATCATACATAAGGATGAAATGCTAGAGGCATTTGTGTTAAATTAGAAATAAAATCAGTATTCCATATCTAGCATCATGCCTGAAACTCTGGAAAAGACAAAAAACAATTGTATATGTGTAGTAAAATAGAACAAATAAACATTATTATTTACAGGTGATATATTTTTATTTAAAACACCCAATAGAATCAATGAAAGTTTATTTATTTATATGTGCATATACAGATATACACGTACACATATGCATATATAAATATAGATATCCTAGAAACTTTTTAACATATCAGTCAGAAAATACAATTTAAAAAGAAAAAAACATATTACACATGTATATCATCTATCTAATCTATCTATCCCATTAACAATAAGAACAAAAACACTACCTTGTGATAAATCTAAATGGCAATAGTAACAAAATATAATGTGAAAATATCCTACTGATTAAAAAAAATCAACTTGTATATAGTAAGAGAAAGCAACAACACAGAGTTTTATACAGGAAATATAAATATTGGTAGAATATTTGTTATTCTAAAATCAGTACATTAATACATTTTTTCACTTGACAAAATAATTCTAAAATTGATCTAGAAAATTAAACAAGTAAGCCTGTAGCACAGTGCCTAACACTGCAGCACAGTGGTAAACACTCAAGTTCTGCTTAATAAAATAGCTTACAAAGAGAAAACTGAACCAGGAGAGGAGAATCACAAAGTATGATGTCATGAGCCATGAAAGGGGAACTTCAAGGAAAAGGGAAATGTAAACAAAATTCAAGGATCAAACAAACAAACAAAAAGAATAAATTCAGTAATTATATATTGGTTCCCTCCTTTGAAATGCAAAGGTAGGTCTCTTTCCTACCTAATTGAAACAATTGAGAAATTAGTAAAAAGGGTAAGCCAAATGGAGGCCAAAATATTGGCATTATTACTGATAAAATTGACACTGCAGAATGTGAATGTCATGCTGCAAGCTAGTGGCTCATATTAGACAAAATTAATTACATTGTGTCAGTACCAGCTGGATCTGGTTGACAATATTTGAGAACACTCTCTGGTCAGACTTGCTCCTGAGAGGAAAAAAAGAGGTGTTGGGCCTAATAACCATCAGCACTAGACTGTAACTTTCACCTGTAGTTATTTCATATATTGAATAGTATCTGACACTGAAAAGGAATGAATCTACTCATCAAGAATAAATCTGAAAGACATAATAATAGCAAAAGTAGTAAGTCACAGATAAATCTAAAGAGCAATGCTTCCATTTATATTTAGCTCAAAACAGACAAGGCTATACAACATATTGTTTAGAGATATATACATAGAAAGGAATTCTTTAAAGCCAGAGAATGATTATGACAAATTTCAGGAGAGAGATCATCTCTGGGGAAGAAAGGAGGTATAGTAACAGTCACGTACAGAAGCCTTCTAAGTCACTGGTTATGTTCAACTTCTTAAGTGACCTGTAAATAAGTATTTTATATTTTATTTTGTATGTATGATATGTTTCAAATTGAAAAAAAATGAAGAAATGGTTAAAAAAATAAGAACTAGAAAACTCTTCTCTCTATAATACCTATATCTTCATTTTCCCAAAGAAAACATCACAAATAACTAAATTTAGTTGGAAAGATATCCATTGATCCCTTCTCATCTTTTGCCATATTTTTAAAACTTAAATAATGATAAATTCACAGAAAGGTGCAAAGATAGTACAAAAAAGTTTATGTACTCTATATGTTGTTTTCCCCAATGGATATGTCCTACATAATTATAGTTTACTATCAAATCAGTTGCTGATATTGTCTGTAGAATTCTGTTATTTTGTCACAGGTGTAGATTCATGTAACTGTCACCATAATCAACATACACAACAATTTTATTACTACAAAGATTTCCTTCATGCTACATCTTTGAAGTCACACCCACCCCAACTGCCCATCATCACTAACTCCTGGCAGTCACTAATCTATTTTCCGTCTCCATAACTGTTATTTTGAGAATGTTATGTGAAGGGAAACATTTAGTATAAGATTGATGGGCTTTGTTTACTCAGCATAATTCCCTTGATCCATCTAAGTTGTCGAGTGTATCAATAGTCCATTCTTTTTTATTGCTGAGTAGTGTTCTATGATATGGATGTACCATAGCTTAACCATTCACTCATTGAAGGATATTTTGATTGTTTTCAGTCTTTGACTTTTACTAAGTTATTATGAATGATAAGATATAGGTGTTGGGGTGGAGATAAGTTTTTATTTGTCTGGGATAAATGCCAAAGGGTGCAATTGCTGGATCATACGGTAAATATGTTTAGTTTTTCAAGAAACTGCCAAACAATTTTCCGGAGAGGCTGTATCCATCACCAATGTATGGGAGATCAGTTTTTTCTGCATTTTCAGTTGTATTTGGTATTGTCACTGAAATTCAAATTTTAACCGTTCTCATAGGTATGTAGTAAAATCTTATTGTGGTCTTAACTTGCGTTGTATTTATTGGTTTCTTATTGCTACTATAACAAATGATCACAAACTCAGTGTCTTAAAACAACACAGATTGATTCTTACAACTCAAGAGCTCAGAAGACTAAAATGAATCAGCAGAGATATATCCTTCTAAAGACTCTAGGGGAGAATCTGTTTCTTTCTACAGGTTGCCTATATTCCTTGCCTCCTGGCCCTTTCCTTCATCTTCAAAGCCTAAATTATAGCATCTGCTCTCCTCTCTTAAACTGCCTTCCTTTTATAAGGACCCTTGTGGTTACATCAGACCCACATGCATAATACAAGACAATCTTATCTCAAGGTCCTTAATAACTCAATCACATCTGCAAAGTTCCTTTTAACATATTCACAGGTTTTGAGGATTAAGAGGATGATTTTTTTTTTTTTTGATGGGAAGCATTATTCTATCTACCATAGCTAATGATGCTGAGCATCTTCTCATGTTTATTTGCCATCCACATAAACTCTTCAGAGATGTCTTTCACAATTTTCTAATGGATTGTTTGGGTTTTGTTTTGCTTTATTGTTGAGCTATGAGAATTCTCTGTGTATTTTGAATAAAAGGACTTTGTCAGATATACGTATTTCAGTCAGTAGATTGTCTTTTCATCTTAACTGGGATTTTTACAGAGCAAATGTTTTAAATTTAATTTTGATGAAGTCCAAATTATTGATTGCTTTTCTTGATGAATCATGCTTTTGTCATCAAATCTAATAAGTATTTGTCCACTCTTAGATTATGAAGATTTTTCTCCTATGTTAAAAATTTTATAGATTTATCTTTTACACTATAGTTTTTGATCCATTTTGAGTTAATTTTTGTATAAGTTGTAAAGTTTAGATCATAGTTCCATTTGCTAAGACCTTCTCTTTTTTTTTTCTTTTTTTTTGCTAAGACTTTCTGTTATTTCATTTGTTTCAAGTGTGTAATTAATTGCTGATAATTCTAATGTCTGTGTCATCTTGATGTTGGCATTATGTTGATTGTCTTTTGTTGGTCAACTTGAGATTTACTTTGTTTTTTGTATGATAAGTGATATTTGATTGAGGTTGTTAGCTAGCATTAGGTCTGAGGTCTCTAGCTCATCTGCTTTACTCTATCCAACTTTCACACTCTTTTTATGTCTGTTTTATATATAATATCCAGGGTTTTTAGATGTTCCCAACAGGAAGAATAGCAAAAACTATGCCTACTCTATCTTTCCAGAAATGAAAGTCTCTACAATTACTTCTAATGGCATTTTGGTTGTTGACCATAATTAGAATTCAGAATTCACAAAATTAGAATTCAGAATTTTTTTATTAGGCCCTATTGCCAGTGTTTTATGTAAGTTCGTGGTTGCAAGCCAGTAGTTATTGCAGGTGACTATCAGTGAACTGGGATTTATAATTTCCATATTTAGCTCCAAAATCAGGGAATATATTTGGACTAAAGAAGTTTTAAATTAATTAGAGATATTAACTAGATTTTTCAAATATGTAACTTCTAATATCTTCCCTTGATAACCCTAAGAGTTTTAAAAGCCAATTGACTTGGCAAAAATTAAGTAACCTTGCACTTTATATGAATCTTACCAATTTAATTCTATGTCTCTAACCAGGGTTGTCATGTTTGATTGTACAGATTATGCACTGCACAACTCCAGGTTGTAAAGTGATATTTATGTTTTCTACTGTAAATAGGACACAGGAAAGAAAAAATTATCATAGTTTCTGGCTTCTAGTCCACTATCACCTTTTACTATCTTCATTAATCTTAAGTATTCTTACTTGGTTTATTAGAACAGAGTGACTTGCTCAGAAGTATCCAGCAATTCTCAGGTACAAAGTTAATCGTCTAACTTCCCTTCCTTCCATATATAAACATGTTGCTTAAAATATACCACTGGGAGCCCAAGACTTTTGAAAGGCTATAGTGATATAGACAAAAAAAGTGCAGGTAGAAGATCAACAGCTGATAGCAAGGTAATATTTCCATTATGATTTCCTTCAAGTACTAAATTTGAGGCTCACATATATTTGGCATTGGTAAGAAGCAAGTAGTTCCAGCCTTATTACTAGGCTTTTCATATGTCCCCATGGGTTGGAGTTTCCCTGAGGGAAGTGATAACTCTACACTACTACCTTGACTGAGGGAGGGGCATACTAAGGAGATAGTAAGGTGCCAGGAATAGTGTGAGATCCAGCAGTGCAGAGGTTGGGGGGAATGATGGGGGCAGGGCTGCCTGCTTTTCTCTTTTCACCTGGAAGAGAAGCATGGATATAATCCTTTCATTTTTATCTTTTTTTCTTTGGGGGGCAGAGAGGAATAACAGAAGGTGCAAAGCATGGGAATAGCATCTTTATCTTAAAGCATGAAGCATAAGCATCTGTGAAGAGGACTAAATTTTCACCCTAAAATACAAAGTATCTGGAGAAGGAGAAATATATGATTAAAATACAATATCTTCATTTTTAAATTAATATTATTTACAACCTAGAAACAATACTGAAAGGTCAACTAAATGAAGTTGTCAACATATTCTTGAATAACTGATTTTATAGTGTAAAATATCAACATTCTTGAAAAAATCAAGCAATTCTTGGCAGCTAAAAAAGTATTCATTTAAATAAAGTATAACAAATGGATTATCAATTAGTTTTAATTACTCATTAAAACCTGGAGACCCCTAAATTGCAAATAATATCTATTTATAAATGATTAAAAGAAAAAGAATATTTTAAAAGTGTTTTTTCATAAATCATATGTTTCTGTCATTAGCTCAAAGTAATGAAATTTTACTTTATTTCAAATGCAAATTGTAATAATGTGTAAGCTTCTCTGGGTTTCATGATCATAAAATGTATCCTCATCTGTTTTAGCCATTTAATAAGGTCATTGTGAAAGTGTGTTTAATAAGTGCTTAATAAGGCACTTGGAAAGTGTTTTGAAATAAAATGTGTAAGTTGTTAACCTGGTTGGCAGTTTATGCTGTTGATTTTAAATATTTGTAAAATTAAAGCTAAAAACTTCAACATGAACTATAAAGCATTGCATAATCTGGACCTCCTGGCCCATCTTGCCAACATCAACCCTATATATCTCTCTGATGTGGTTGCACTGAATTCAAAGAGGGGCTGAATGGCTGGAGAATATGAGGGTCACCTACATGCTAATATTTTTCTCCTCGATGTAGGAAATAGAGGATATGAACAGTTCCAAGAATTTTCCTCAGAGATATTCTTCACTAAAATGATTTCAAAATACTTTTTAAAAAAAGTTCATCTGCTAGTGGCATTGCAGTAACAGGAAATCTGGTGACACCGCTTTCTGCTTCCCTTTAACAGTTGATGCTATAGCTATGGCTGGAGAGAAATATCATTTTAGGTATAATACTTTTTAATTGTTGGATGTCAGGGACTCTTTAATGGCCCTTCAATCTAAAGGGAAAGAAAGCACAATCAATGTCATGGGCAATGGAGCAGATGAAACCAAACTGCATTAACTGAAAAAATAGATGACTCTTCTAATAGTGGTAATTACTTAGACTTTACCTTTGAAAGCTAAGAATTTTGCTAATTTTCTTGGTTGGAGATGCAAGGATCATTCTGTCTTTCCCTTCTTAATAGTTTGCTAATGCTGCCATAACGAATGCCAGAGACTGGATGGCTTAAACAGAAATTAATTTTCTCTCAATTCTGGAGGTTAGAAGTCCAAGATCAAGATGTTAATTGGTTGGTTTCTTATGAATCTTGCTCTTTTTTCTTTCTGCGTTTTTACAAGGTCCTTTATCTGTGTATGCCTGTGTCCTAGCTTTTCTTCTTTAAGGACACTACTCATATTGGATTGGAGCCACCTTAATGATCTTCCTTAACTTAATCTCTTCTGTAGTGGCCCTGTCTCTAAATACAGTTCCAATATGATACTAGAGGTTTGCAGTCCAACATATGAATTTTGGCAGAACACAATTCAGTCTACAACACCTTCCAAAACTATTTCTTAAGTTCAGTTAGAATATTGAAATAAACTATTTATAGTAACTTCCTCTCATACCATCAGTGCCTTGGTAGATATGGTTTTCAGAGACTGGACTTTGATGCTGGCAAAATCAGGCTTTAACTCCATGTAATTCTGTACAGTAGTCCCCCTTATCTGCATTTTCCCTTTCCGTGATTTCAGTTACCCATTGTTGACATGGTCCAAAAATATTAAATGGAAAATTCCAGAAATAAACAATTCCTAACTTTTAAATTGTGCATCATTCCAAGTGATGTGATGAAATCTGCTGTCATCCCTCTTCCATCATACACAAATGTGAATCACCCTTTTGTCTAGTGTCTCCACACTGTATAAATGACTTGTCTGTCAGTAACTTAGTAGCTGTCTAGGTTATCAGATCGACTGTCATGATACTGCAGTGCTTGTGTTTAAGTAACCCTTATTTTACTTAATAATGACCTAAGCCATTCACATAACTTTTACTACAATGTACTGTTAAAATTGTTCTATTTTATTATGCGATACTATTGTTAATCTCTTACTGCGTTAATTTATAAATTAAACTGTCATAAGAATGCATATATAGGAAAAAACAGTATATATAGGGTTTGGTACTATCTATGGTTTCAGGCATCCACTAAAGATCTTTGTGCATATCCCCCACAGATAAGGAGGGACTGTTGTATATTGAGGTCATGTAGACTAACATCAAGTTATCTAGAACTCATACTCATTTGGTATCATATTGTATTTCATTATAATGATTTTATTGAGATACAATTTTTTTACACAAAAATTAACCATTCGAAATGTACAATTCAAAAAAATAAAAAATAAACTGTACAGTTTGCTGATTTTTAGTATATCTACAAAACTGTGTAACAACTAATCTAATTCCAGAACATTTTTGTCCCCTCTGTCACCATATATCCATTAACAGTCTCTCTTCTTTCCCTCGTTTCCTAGTCTTTTGTAACCACTAATCTACTTTCTATTTTTCTTTTTCTTTTTTTTTAAATTAATTTTTTATAGTGACATTGCTTAACAAAATCCAGTAAGCTTCAGGTGTACAATTCAACAATAAGGCATACGTATTGCATTGTGTGTTCACCACCCATAGTTAGATTTCTGTCATCACATATTTGACTCTTTTACACCATCTACCACTCTCCTTCTCTCCTCTCTTCTCTGGTAACCACTAGTCTATTGTCCATATCCATGAGTCTCTGTTTGTTTGTCCTGTTTGTTTATTGCTTTTAGATTAATATTCTACATACAAGTGATATCATGTGCTTTTCAACTTTTTCTGTCTGGCTTATTTAGCTTAGCATGATATCTCAAGGTCCATCCAGGTTGTTAAAAATGGCAGTATTTTATCTCTTCTTATGGCTGAGTAGTATTCCATTGTATATCTGTACCACAGCTTCTTTAGCCAATCATCTATTGTAGTACACTTTGGTTGCTTCCATGTCCTGGCCACCGTGAATAATGCTGCTATGAACATCAGTGTGCAAATATCTTTTAGGATATGAGCTTTCGAGTCTTTGGCGTGAATACCCAGTGGAGGGATTGCTGGATCATATGGTAGATCAATTCTTAGGTTTTTGAGGAAACTCCTTACTGTTTTCCATATTGGCTGTACCAATTTGCAGTCTCACCAGCAATGTATGAATGAGGGTTCCTTTTTCTCTGCATCTTCTCCAACACTTGTTATTACTTGTCAAGTTGATAACAGCTATTCTAACAGGTGTGAGATGGTATTTCATTGAGGTTTTGATTTGCATTTTCCTAGAAGAGAGTGATGTCAAACATCTTTTCAAATGTTTATCGACCTTTTGTATGTCTTCTTGGGGGAAACGTCTGTTCAGGCCCTTTGCCCGTTATTTAATTGGATTGTTTGTTTTTTGTTATTGTTCTTGAGTTGTATGAGTTCTTTGTATATTTTGGATATTAGGCCCTTATCAGAGGCATTGCTTGCAAATATATTTTCCCATTTGAATGGTTGTTCTTTACCTTGTTGATGTTTTCTTTTGCTGTGCAGAAGCTTTTTAGTTTGGTGTAGTCTCATCCATTTATATTTGCTTTTACTTCCTTTGCTTTTGAGGTCAAATTCATAAAATCCTCTTTAAGTCCAAGGTCTCTGAGCTTGGTTCCTACGTTTTCTTCTATGCAATGTATTGTTTCAGGTCTACTTTCTATCTTTATAGATTTTCTTATTCTAACCATTTTATATAAATGAATTCATATATGTGGCCTTTTGTAACTTTCTGTTACTTAGCACTTTAAGATTCTTGTATTTTATAGCCTGTATTAGTATGTCATTCCTTTTTATTGCCAAATAATATTCTACTGTAAGAATATATGACATTTTATTTTGATATATTATATTTATTGATTCATTCATTAACTAGAGAACATTTTCATTGTTTACACTTCTTGACTATTATGAATAACACTGCAATGAATATTTATGTACAAGTTTTTGTGTAGACATATGTTGTCAATCATCCTAGGCATAAACTAAAGAGTCAAATTACTAGATAATATGATAACTCTATATATAACATTTTGAGGAACTGCCAAAATCTCTTCCAAAGAGATTATGTCATATTACAGTCCCACCAGCAATGTATTCGTTTCAACTTCTCCACATCACATTCTTGCCCACACTTATTATAGCCTGTCCTTTTTATTTTAGATGTCCTGGTAAGTCTGAGAGTATATATCACATTATTATTTTTATTTTTAAAAAATTGTTAAAGTATGTTTTATGAACGTGATCTATATTGGTGAATTTTCTATGTGAGGTTGAGAAGAATATATAATCTACTTTTGTTGGAAAAAGTAGTCTATAGATGATCTATATGATCAGTAGGCTGATCATGCTGTTGAATTAAACTATGCCCTTACTAATTTTCTGCTTGCTGAATCTGTCCATTCTGAAAGAGGGATGTTGAATTCTCCAGGTAACAAGTAAATTCATCTATTTATTTTTGCAGTTCTATCATTTTTTACCTCAAATTTTGACTCTGTTGTTAGGCACATACACATTAAGGATTGATATGTCTTCTTGGAGAATTGAATGTTTTATCAGTATGTAATGCTTCTCTTTATCCCTGATGACTTTCCCTATTTTGAATTTAGTATAGCTACTTCAGCTTTCTTTTGACTAGTATTAGCGTGTTATATCCATCTCCATCCTTTTACTTCTAATCTATATGTGCCTTTAAATTTAAAGTAGATTTCTAATAGACAACATTTAAGTTTGTCTAACTTTTTGATTCACTCTGATAATCTCTGTCTTTCAATTGGTATATTTAGACCGTTAACACATAAAGTGATTATTGATATCACCAGATTAATATCTACCATATTTGTTACTGTTTTCTCTCTGTTTTCCGTGATTTTTATTTCTATTTTTGTCTTCTACTCTTTTTCTGCATTTTGTAGTTTTACTGAGCATTTTATATGACTCTATTTTTTCTTCTTTCTTAGAATATCAATTATATTTTTCTTTTTAGTTTTTTTTTAATAGTTATCTTAGAGTCGTAATATACATTTACAATGAATCCTAGTCCACTTTTAAAAATCATTATATTATTTCATGGTAGTCTAAGCACCTTATAATAGCAAAGCATTTCTAATTCCTCTCTCTTGTCCCTTACATCATTATTGTCATTCATCTAACTTATAAATAGGCCATTATTATTTTGGACAAACTGTTATTTGTTAGATAAATTAAGAATAAGAGAAACAGAAATTTTAATTTTCTTCTCTGATGCTATTTCTTTCTTCATATAAATCTGAGTTATTGATATATCATTTTTCTTCTTTATGAAGAACTTTTAACATTTCTTGCAAGGCATGTCTACTGACAACAAATTCCTTTAATTTTTGTTTGTCTGAGAAAGTATTTCTTTTTCACTTTTGAAGAATAATTTTTAAGAATACAGAATTCTAGTTTGGTAGGTTTTCCTCAAAACCTTAAATACTTCACTATACATGGTTTCTGAGGAGAAATTAATATAATTCTTATTTTGCAAATCTATAAGGAAGGTGTTTTTTTTTTCTTTTGGTTTCTTTCAAGATTTTTTTCTTTGATTTTATGCCGTTTAACTATGTTTAGGTATAGTTTGTTTATTTGTTTTGGAATGCAGGGGCATTTATCATGCTTGTTCTCTGAGCTTCATGGATCTGTGGTTTGATGTCTGACATTAATTTGGAAAAATTCTCAGTCATTACTGCTTCAAAATTCCTTCTATTTCTTTCTCTCTTTCTTCTTCCCTTGTATTCCGATAACATGTATGTTACATATTTCATAGATACCCTATAGTTCTTGGATATCGTGTTTCACTTCTTAGGCATTTTTTTTTCTTTGCTTTTTCAGTTTTGGAAGTTTTATTGACATGTTCTTCAAGGGCAGAGATTCTTTCCCTAGCTGTGTTCAGTTTACTAATGAACCCATCAAACTACCATTTATTTTTATTTTTTTAGAATTTCCATCCCTCTGCTTATATTACTCATCTGTTCTTTCATGTTGCCTCCATTTTTCCATCAGAGCCCTTAGAATATTAATCACAGTTTAAAATTCATGGTGTGATAATTCTAACATTTCTGCCATATGTAAGTCTGAGTATGATGCTTGCTCTATCTCTTTAAACTGTGTGAATTTTATTCGCTTGTTTGTTTGTTTTTGTTCATTTGCCTTGAAAGGGAATGTCCTTTGCTGGAGAAAGCAGTTCCTGGAGAGAAGGTATAGGTGGGTGGTGTGATTGCCTTTGATTTGAGCATTTGGGATGGTCCAGTGAATCACTATGGGTTCCTGGATTTGGACAGGAAAAGGACCAATATGGACGGACCCCAAGCTAGTTGGTCTCTGGATACAACTGGGGCTGCAAAGTTGCAGGGCCAGGCAGGATGTGGCTGGCTGCTTATACTTTGGCAGGGGACTAGCAGATGAGTATTCTTGGCAGGTTGTTGTTGTTGTTGTTGTTGTTGTTGTTGTTGAAAGCATGACGTGATGTACTGGGTAAAAGAAATTGAGTAAATGAGTCTTTAGTAATGTGGTGGTAAAGCGTGGGAGGACCGGACCAAAAGTGTGTTATAGTCTCATGGTTAGGTCTCAGTCTTTTAGAAAGTTTGTGCTTTTCAGCTGTGAACTTCACAAGTGTTTCTTGGTTTTTAGACTTTTAGATGGGACGGAATGGCTAGAGGGAGCTGGAGTTGGGTATTTCCCTTTCACAAGGTCAGTTAGGGTCTGATAAAAACAAGAGTTTAGGCTATAGTCAAATAGCTTCTCTTGAGATTAGGCCTTGTTAAGAAGAACAGAATTCTCCAACACACTTTACAATGACTACTTTTTTATTCCCTCTTATAGATCTTCACAGCGAGAACCTGGTAGAACCCTGGAGATAAAACTCACAGAAGTGTGGGGGCTTCTCTGAGACTGGATCCTCCCAAAGTTTATAATTCTCATACTTGTCCACACTGAACTTCCAACAGAGTTTCCTATCTCAGCACTGGTTCTTTTAGAATTTTCTGCTCTTGGGTTTTTGTTCCAGTACATTGTAATTCTCTATATCCACCTGTCTCCCTTTCCAATTTGGGGGTGGTGGTTTACCCTGTGATCTCAATTCCTTAATCAATCTAAGAAGAATTGTTAATTTTCAGTTCGTTCGGCTTTTTACTAGTTATTAGAATAGAATGACAATTTCCAAGCTTCTTGTATGCCAGATCAGAAACTAGAAATACAGCAATAGCAAACAGTAATGTAACTTATAAGTCACATTAACATAAAGCCACACACTAAAGGCTTATTTACTTCAACTCTTTTTATCCAATATACCATGTCTGACTTTCTATGAAAAGGCTTGCTAAATGTGAAATCTCAGGGGATCAGATTTTTTTTCTTTTGGGGTTTGTTTTTGTTGCTGTTTGTTGTCATTGTTGATGCTACTGCTCTTTGCTTGTTTTGTGACTCCCTGGTGAAATTATGTAAAGTCTGTATTCTTTGTCATGTAAAGTCACTAAAGCTTGGTTAGTTTAGTAATACTTGGATGGAGATTTCCTTGAATCAGTAAGTCTTCCTGCTTTTGCTGGGGCACGCCTTCAATGCTCATGCTGGCAGTTTAAAACTCTGCCTTAACCTTCACTTCCTGTTGTCATAGAGCCTTGTAGTCAGTTAAAGATGAGAGAAAAGGGCCTTCTTAGGTCTCTCCTGAGCATGTACACCTCCCTGCTCATGCTTGTGTCTTAAGTTTCCAATATGTCTGAGATTTAAAAGCCCCTGTTACTATCTAATTCCCTAGTTAGCCTCAACTGATATCATTGCTTGAGGAAAAAGTGGTGTTAAACAATTGCTGCAAAAATTTTTTTTTGACCAATGTCTTAGAGATGGGGCTATTTCTACAGAGGGAGCTCTGAAGCAGGTCGAATAAAGAAAAGCCCTGAAAATGGAGCTTCTCTAGGGAATTTTCAAACAAGTTAAATAGTGACAATTCTCTGAGAATGGTGCTTTTTGGGGTACTCCAAACCTGTTCTGTTTCCTCCAGCGGCTGCTAGGCTGCTGTTTTTCATAGCTACCATGGTTGTTAGGCTGCTGTTTCTCATGGCTACAGTAGAGCTGAGGATATGGGGATGGGAATAGGGAGAGAGAAAATCCATGAAGCTTAGGGTTCTTACCAAGATTCAGCTATTTTTCTTGCATAAATGCATTATTAACCAAAGGATTTTTGTAAGCATTTGGTTAATATACAGAGTTTTGAAAATTTTGATTTTTATCATTTTTTTCCGGTGTTCTCATTGCTTTATGGGAGAGCAAAGCTTTGGAGGTCTTTATTTCATCATTTCACAAGCGATTCTCCTGCATATGTTTTGGCATGATTCACTACCATTTGAAATTCTTTCAATCATGGTGAGAATTCTGACATACAAATACTGTTGGCAATCACCTTGCTGGGAATGTTTTTGTATCATTACTTGATGTGCAATTTCTCCTCATGTCTCTTTTCTTAAATGTAACTACTAATAAGAATAAATGAAAGAAGATCTGCCAAGATATGAAAATGAATGCTAAGTAAGTCAGCCAGAAACTACCAATGAGGAAATTGATCAGCTCATCAGATCTAAAATATTGAAAATATTCTATTGTTATCACTTGCAGGTGGATACATTTTCCTCCTAAAACATGCTAAGTGAAATATTATGTTATATTTCACAATAGAAATCATTGGAAGATCACATGAGTCAGAGTAAGGGCAAAGTGATTCTTCTGCTTTTTCCTTATTCTTGAAACATTCAATAGTTATATATATATTTTTTTTCTTAAAATAGTAAGACATTAAGATTTTTTATTTTAGATCTAATGCTCACTTATATAACACAATTAAACAAATACTTTTAAAGACTATGCTCTACACAACGGAATTAATTATATTAAATGTGGTAACAATAATTTAGCGAAATTTAATAGAAGATTATTGTAGCATTTCCTGTGATTTAAGATAATCTTCAGGTAGTTTGAAGATTGTGGATCCTTTATCAGATTAGGCATCATTACATTAGATCCTTCCTATTTATAAGCTAGTGGCAAAGGGAGGTGATATAATTATCTAAATTAATTCTGTAGAACAACTAAATTCAAATCATTGCAATTTAGGATGTCATTATTCTCACAAGGATGAGTTAATATTTTTCTTTACTCTCTTTACATTAAAATAAAAGTTTCAGAGCTATTTAATTGAATAAGTAAATTCTCAGGAACAAACTATAAAATATAAGAACATATAAATCTTTAACATACAAATTTAAATTGTTATTATTTATCTGCTAAGAAGACAAGGGAAATGTCTCTACTTGAAACATTTTAAAAACTTGTACCAAGGTATTTATTTGGTCACTTATCCATTCAATAAACATTTATTCAGTGCCAATTATGTGCTAGACACTTGCAGAATAACATTGAAAAGACAGACATAGCTCTCATGGAACACAGTAGAAGATCCAGATCTTCTCCCTATTTCATCCTTCCTAAAGTCAACAGAAACCAAATGGCTGCAACTTGAGATAAGTGATATGAAAAAGCAAAAATAGGCTGAGATATAAAAAAAGAATAGGAATGAGAAGTACCCACTGTAAATAGTGCAGCCATGGGAGACCTCTCTGACATGGAATTCTAATGGATAAGAAGGCAAGGGAGCAACATGAACAAAAGTCCTAAGGCTGTAAAGAACTTGCAGTATTCCATGAACTGAAAAAAGCAAAACTTGGATTCAAATTCAGGTGGTGTAGTCTGCCTTCTGAGCTAGAAAAGCTGATAATTAATTGATACCAAAATAAATACATCCTGATCAGGATCATTACTTTACTGTCAGGATGACTTGGATTTTACTAGTTAATTATTAATTCTTTGGACATTAGGCACATGGTTAACTTTCTGGGAATTTTAATCTCCTCACCTATAAAATAGGTCATGTCTATCCTGTATGTCTATACAGCATCTAACAAATGGAATCTCTTACTTTTCCTAAGTATTATCCTTGCATTCTCCCGCCTTTACCCAATCAATTCTCAAGTCTCATTAATTCTATCTTCAGTCTCTGGTTTGAATACATCTCTTTCTATCCTCACACTAGTTCAGAGCATCATCTTCTCTTTACCTGGGTTTCTTTTGTCCTGATTTCCCTCTTATTCTTTCTCTCTCAAGTCTTTCCAAACAGTAGCCAGAAAGATCTTTCTAAAATCCAAATCAGATCGGCCACCTACACTGGTTGAAAATCTTTAATGGCTCCCTGTCACCCTCAGAATAGAAGTTTGAAGGTCACTTCTTTAAGCTTTTCCTACCCCCTGGTTGTGTTTTGCTCTCTCTGTACTTTCCGCAAGATAGCACATTGGGAGATTGATTGATACTGTTAGTTTACAAGTCTTGGCCCCTTCTCCCTTTCTGCATGCCCTCCAGATTAATGTAAATCTCTACAAAGGCAGGAGTATGATATGGATTATCTTTTAATGACTCTAGAGTGTCTAATACAGATCATGATACAGAGCAAAAATATCTGGAAGAAAGACACATAGTAAATGTTGTTGGTTAAATAACACAAAATATTGCTGTATGAATGACAATATTGCTGAAAAAAAATTTTTTTAAATGAATGAGAAGAAATATGCCAAAGCATAAACTGTTCACTTAAGTTTAACCTGCAAAAGACAGAAGTCTGAGTGTTTTAGGATGATAAACTAGAGAGGCTTCTAAACCAATATCAAAATCATAAACTGCAAGGCATAAGAGAGGTGAAAAGGGGAGCAGTCTGTATTATTGAGTTACAGGGTGTAAATTACTTGACGAACATTTGATCCTAAGGTTGGGCTAGAACCAGAAGTATGAAGCCCCTCATACCTGGTTTATTTTGTCATTTTGTTATGGATCTCTGGGTTTAAAAGGCAGTATAATGAAGCAGGTGTATTCTTTGGCCACAAAACAGGCAGCTTAGTACCAGGCCAAATACAAGCAGCTTAACACCTCCTACACACTTTCCCTTCACACAAACATTTGGGCACCATCCCCCTGGGAGACATCAAAAATTGCCACCCTACTAAAAGAGAAGAGAAAGAGTAGGACAGAGACCAAACTAGTGAACCTTAGAGACTCTTGGGAGGTGGTGGTTGTTATGGCATTGAACTCCAAATGAATGATATTCTCTGCCTTCTAAAATTGGTGGAGATTTCTTCATGTGTGTATCCAAGCACATCCTCTTGGAAGTGATGCTACATTTGAAAAATTCTACATTCTTCTGAACCAACTTTCATATTTCTAGTTTTTCCTTTTGGTGTTTACCTGGTAGCTAAGAATGTTTTAGAATTTCCTCAAAAGCATGGTTAGTCCAAGAACCAGCAGCACTGACATTATCTAGGTATTCATTAAAAATACAGAAGATTCATTTTAACAAGATTGCTAGGTGATTTGTATGCATGTTAAAATTTGAGAAGCACTGTTTTAGAGAACTATGAGAGAAGAGCAAGAAGACCTTAGTGGTTCTCAAAGTGTGGTCCCCATACCAGCATCATCAACATCACTTGAGAACTTGTTACAAATGCAAATCCTTAGGCTTATATAGAACTGCTGAATCAGGAAGTCTGGGAGTGAGGCCCCGTAATCTGTGTTTTATCAAGCCTTCCAAGTAATGCTGTTGTTCACTGAGGTTTGATAACCACCAGTCTAGGCAGATTGCCAGTAATCAATCGAGAGGCTGTGGCATGAGGCGCAATGGGAGGACACTGCCATGGCAGGCAGAAGATGAGAAGGCTGGATCTATTGCCAGCTGCAATTAATTAGTGGTATGACCTTGAGAAAGGGGCTTGGCTAACTAACTGGATCTAGTTTCCTTATTTACAAAGAGAAAGGTTGTTAAGTTCCTTAAAGTAAAAGTTCTCACTATAAAAAGTGTGGTTTGTAGCGGTCCAGGTGGTTTACTAAGGGCCCCAATGGCAATTTAGCTACTTCAGAGTTAAAAATAATAACACATGTAATAAAAATAATAGGCAAATGTATTTTGCTTAAATACACTTGATAACTTTGAAATACAAGATATGAATGCTATAGAACTGTGAATAAACATCACTGCCCATACATTAGAAAATCTGGACTGAACAGGGCTCATCAGTTCATCTCAGCTAACTTTTAGTTAGCAAGGTGCGGAGAATTTCTATAATGTGTTTTCACATCATTTACCTCTTACCATTTACTTTTGTTGATTTCCCATTTTTGTTTGTTGTAATTATAATATATTATAGTTGCAATTTATAAAAATTTATCAATGGCTCATAAGGGGTTCATTGATGCATAAAGTGCCAATGCAATAACTACGTAAATGCTATTTCAAGATAATCTTGTGGACATAATAAACAGCACTTTGGGCTAAACATAGGATTTGAACCTGATTCAGTAGAGACAAATGAGTCTTCAATGTAAGAATTTTGCTCAGGCAATAGGGTTATGAATAAAAACTGAAAAATAATTTAAATGTTTTCTTTTAATCTTCATGTTGTCTGTTAAAAACTCTGAGGATATACCTTTCTGTCTATTGGTTTCCTCACTGCTGAAAAGGGTAAATTCCATACTCTATCAAGGAAGCTTGTAAATATATTAATGGCATATGACATCTGAGTGGTAAGGAGAAAAATCCCTTGGCAGATTCCTTTATGACAGTGTTGGACAGCAGCATAAACCTAGAAATGTGCAATGGGGAAAGGCTACTACACATATGTATGTACTAAAACCACTAAAAGGCAAAATATAAATCTCCTTTGTGTACTTATAACTGGTGCATATGTTAATGTAGAGTGTTCAATGGCTTTTATTCTGCTTTCTACCTGTCACTCATGTCATATAAGAAGATATTTGTCAATTAGGTAATTCTCACTTTGCTTGCCAGATGTGAACTAGAAATGGTACCCCGTGTTCAGCACTGATGGGACATAAGGTATATAAGATTCAAGAAGGATGTGCTCTGGGAACGAGAGTGCTGAGCTGCACACTGCTTTATTCATGAGAGAGAAATGACATTCAATAATGTACCTCCTGATCCTGATTCGGCGCTGATGGTTATAACAACAATAATCGTGAATGTGATTAAATCATGACCACCGAGCGAATGCATGTTCAGTAGGGGGAAAATGGCAATGAGTTCATGACCGTTTTCCACATTAAATCACTCTGGATATCTATGACAAAAGTGCGTATGTAAATTTTTTAAGATTATGTTTATTGAGGTATAATTTATATACCATCATATAACTGCCACCACAATCATGATATAGAACATTTCCACCACTCCCAAAAGTTCCCTGTGCTCCCCTGCAGTTAATTCTTCCCTCTCACTCCCAGGTCCTGACAACCAATGATCTCTTTCTGACCCTAGTTTTGCTTTTTCCAGAATGTTATATAGCATGTGCTCTTGGAATCTGGCCTCTTCTCAATTGTGTGTGGATTTTTGCCTGAAGAATGGGATGAACGGTATTTTTAAAAGACAGTAGAGTTTATTTCTCTGATTTAATGTGATGTGCTAAAGAATGAATCTTAGCAGGATATTTTTATCTCCAATACCTAAATACAACACTTTACAGCCAAAACACTAGGAATTATCAAGAAGATCTAACAGTGGAACAGATTCCTTGTTCAACAGGAGTTTGATTCTTTCTCACAGATTAGTTGTTTTTTTCACATTTTTGAGAAAGAAATTCATGGTCTATTGACCATTAAACACACACACACACACACACACACACACACACACACACACACTCTCTCTCTCTCTCTCTCTCTCTCTTCAATAGAATATGAAGCATGTTTTTTCTAGAGCCCCAAAACAGCTAGAGTTGAATAAGAATTCATTAGCTATCATCTTTCAGGTTACTTATTCGATCTTACAATTTTTCAGTGTGATGTGCATTTGATGGCACATTGTAAATGATCTTCAGTGAGAATGCTGTGCATGATTCCTTGGGTATCCATTTTCAATAAGAATTTCCTCTGTAAGTCAAGTCACTTGCTACCATTTTTACCTTTAGTTTCATATTCATGTTTTATCCATAATTTATAAAACTTTCTGATCTGTTTAGTTTTTTAAAAAATTTATATTTATATCATCATGATTATTTTTATTATGCTATGTGGCAAAAACATTTTGTATAATTAGCATGGCTCACTTTCTTTCAGAGAAACAAAGAATTTCTTTAGTTTTGGGTCACTTTCCTTTTTCTGTGCACTGAAATAAATGAAAATTCTCAGTTGAGATTTTCAGAAAAGCACTGAACCATTGGCTGATCCAATGAGTTGCCATGAGAAACTGAATATGCAAGTCATTTTCACATGCACATTTATGTAGGAAAAACACCTGCACATCTGAGTTCTGAGCAGTCCCTGTTGATTAATATGCATGTGACCCAGAACTGCCCATTGCTAGGTAATGAGCATTTTAAATGTACTTGGCTTGTTTTCAAGTAAATCCCTGGGTTTTCTGCACTGCAATTAAATGTGCCAGGTTAGATGCTCATTTTATATTAAATCAACTTCCTACCCTACGAAAGAAGTTCTACTTTTATATTCAATATGTATTTTTTTCTCTACTTTGGGAAAAACAATGACTCTAGTTAACAGCAAACAATGGGCTTTCAAATGTAAAAAAAACCATCTGGTAAAGTAGAATGTTTTACAGAGTGGTTTAAAAAAATAAAAGTAGGGGAGATGGCTCCTGTTAAGCAACAGCTGAAAGCTCAAATGCAACTAAAAAATACAAACCAGCTGGCCAGCTTGTCCTAATGAATGATGTATCCTTTTTTTATGAAGTATTTACAATATTCAAACTGTACATTATTTCTCTTGGGCATCTACAAAACCTTGGAAGTAGGTAGCAACGAGTAGGTGTATTTCGAAGTAGAGAAATTGAGGTTCAGCATCCAGAATCCCATTCGAGATCTTTCCAGAAGGTGGAAATGCAAGTCAGAAGTAGAGGTGAATATAATTCACTTCCTTTACACAGGCCTCTGCCACCTGGCCTGGCTATTCTGCTCTGGCAATGCTCACTCTTGGGTCTGTATCAGTGATCTTTTTGATACCAGGGACTGGTAATGCCTGATGATTTGAGGTGGAGCTGAGGTGGTGTGCTAGCACTGTGGAGTGGCTGCAAATGTAGATGAAGCTTTGCTTGCTCACCAGCTGCTCACCTCCTGCTGTGCGGCCCAGTTCTTGACAGGCCATGGACCAGAATCAGTCCATGCCCAGACATTGGGGACTCCCACGTTTAGACTATTTATTCTATCTTCACTGGAAACAGAAGCTTTAACCTATGACCTTTTAATTTAAATAAAATCATTTACATTCTATTGTAAATTATTTTAGTCTCTAGGACTCTCTAGGCATAAAATATCCAGGAATTAATTACCTACCACACCAAACTCTGAAAAGTATGAAGTTCAAACTGGTTCATGTTACTTGTGGGAAGGGATTGCCAAATAAAACAAGTCTAAGAAGTATTTAATAACTAAATCTGACACATCTAATGACAATTTTCCCAGAAAGTATAGTTGCTCTGATTATTTTATTTTAAGAAATTATTATTTTTGTACCTCAGTAATACGACTTATAATCTATCATTAAAATTTACATTAATGTAAGGCAATAGCAATAGAATTTGGTGTAAATACATGTGCATTTGGGATTTATATAAGTTCTTTACATGTATCAAACATTATATCCTTAATTTGATTTGCTTAATTTAATCCTCAAATCAATTTAAGAAGATAAGTAGTAGTATTTTCATTTTACATATGAAGTAAAACCTAGACAAGGTGAGTGACTCCTTCAACTTTACTCAGCTTTTATCTGCCCCTCCCAACCAATCTCTTTTCCTATACATTTCGCTTTTTACTTACTTAAATATATTTTTATTCTTCTGAACTCAAGTGAGCATATATGATCTAGTAAAGAAAAATTAGTAAAGAAAACCAGTCATATTTAGCTCCTCAAATTAGCAACCTAATTAAAAAGTATGAAAAGAGATGACAAGATCAATAAAATGTTCTAAAGATTTGGTTCTAATTTTTAAATTATTGCTTCACTAGTTTCGTTTTATATCTTCACTAAATTTTGGAGTTATTGGCTTTATGTTAATTTAGCCATCCATTTATAAACACTCACATTTAGTGACATTTTCCACTTGTGACACTATAAATTCAGATGTTCTGCTCTCAGATTACAATTTCTTTTTCTTCCAATTTTCTCCATTCTTCCCAAGAACTCAGTTCCTTGTTCTACACTGAGACCAACAATTCTTTCCAGTTCCTCTTCTTAATTTCTTTCACTATTCACTGTTTAGTTTAGAATTTATTTCCCTTCAATTACTATCTTGCAAATATCCTTAACCCCCTTGACCTCTTGTCTTTCTATTACACTTGACCGACTAAAACCCCATCTACATTTGGACGAGTACCAGAGTTTACTTTCTTCATACTCAGATTACTGAGAAGTTCTGGATACAACTATGCAAACTGGAACCAATATATGTTTGTTGTCACTGACCTCAAACAGCTTCTGAATTTTCTCTAAAAATTCTATTTTCATTCTTAGTCAGTTTATGCGCTTTCCACAGCACTCAGGTCAAATATTCTACACTCTTATTAATCCTTCAACTCTCCATCTCATTGTTGTTTTATCTTATCTGATACATTCTGTTCCTGTATTACAGTGTCTTAGTAGAGATTCTCTTAAAACCATTAGAAGTACAGTCCCAGGGAATGGGAATGCGGAAAAAAAGGACATGAGTCATGGTGAAAAGAAAATACAAAGTGATTTATTACTCAGCTGTCTACTTCACAAAATGGAAAGAGACATAGCCAATCACTTAACCAAGTGGGCTATCCCTTGAAAGACTGTATAGAGCACAGGTATTCCGGAATAGTCCAGTAAAAAGAGGAATGAAAAGAGAAGTTTCTAATGGTTCCTTTTCATCGCTTGTCTTTTACTGACCAAAATTTGCCTTATAAGTAGTTATCTCCTCCATAGTTACCTTCTCTGTTGCAGCAGTTTACACATTTTCAAATTTTTTTTTTATTTTCTCCTTTCTATTCTCTCCCTTTTGGGACTCCTATTACACATTTATTTGACTGCTTAAAATTTCTCATTGTTCATTGATGCTTCTTTCAATTTTTAGAGCTCTGTGATTTTAGTTTTTATTGTTAGTCTTCAAGTTCACAAATCTTTCCTTCTGTATTATCTAATGTGTAATTATTTTCCTATCCAGTGTTTTTTTTATCTCAACCATTATAGTTTTAATCTGTAGAATTTTGATTTTTATCTTTTTTTAAAAGTCCCTACTTAATATATTCAGTTTTTCATTTAGCTTCTTGAATATATGGAAGAGTTAAGTAACTGTTTTATGTCCTTGTCTAGTTAGTCTAAATTGTGTCATTTCTAGATGAGTTTTGATTGATTTTTCTCTTTATTATGGGTTATGTTTTTCTGCTTTTTTGTAAGCTTGGTAACTTTTGATTGGATGACATTGTGAATTTTAGCTTGCGAGGTGTTAGATTTTTTTCCCCCCTAAAAATTGTTATTTGGCTTTGTTTTAAGATATGATGAAATTGCTTTAAAACAGTGTGATCTTTTCAGGTCTTGGCTTTTAAGTTTTGTAAGAAGGACTAGAACAATGTTTGGTCTAGGATTAATTTTCCCACTCTAACTGATGCTTTTAGTTCCTCACATGGCCTCACATGCCCCCCACAAAAACATAGTAAGACTGGATTGGCTACCTGTGTCTGTGGTGTCCAAGACCACCCCCAAGATTCTATGATCTGCTAGGAGAAATCACAGGACTCATCATATGTCATACTCATAGCTAAAATTTATTATAGCAAAAAGATCAAAATCAATGAAGGAAAGGTACATGGGGTGAAGTCTGGAAGAAACTAGACACAAACTTCCAAGGGTCCTCTCTTAGTTGATATGCTCAATTGTCCCACTAACAAGTTGTGACAATTCTTGTGAAATGCTATTGTTACCAGAGAGTGGGGATCCTCTTGTGGTGCGATCAAATTTAAGACCGCCGGAGCCAATTGAGATTAATTATGAGCCTTTATTAGCCGGCCAGCGACTGACTCTCCCCACTAGAGAATCAGCCCCAAGCCTCTAGAAGGAATAGCTTAAAAAGCCCCAAAACCCCCTCTAGCAAGCAAGTAGGTTTACAGAAGCAGAGGCTGGCCATTAACATATCTTTACATAGGATAACTACACCCTTAACATTAGCATAACTATACCCTGTTTAACATTAAACAATGGAAGCAGAAGTTGGCCATTTGAAAATTTTCCACCCTTAACACTCTCCTGGTGCATTGTCCAGGAACTGGATGTCCTGAACAAAGAATTGAGCAAAACACTAAAATACAGTAGAAAAGAAAAGTTTTATTAAAAAGTAAAATACACTTCCAGAAGTGGAAGTGGGCCTGAGCAAGAGAGCAAGAGAAGTATGACTCAAAAGACCTGGTAACAAAGCCTTTGGGATTTTTATCCCTTTTTGCTATGGGTGGTTATTTTTCTTAGAGGAGTGGGCTTCCTTGTTTGACAACTAAGATTGACAGAACTCAGTGATTCATCATTTTGCTTTCTGTGCATGTTGATTTCCAGAATTCAGTCTGTTATAATAATATTAATGAACTTCTGGGCATATGCATTATATTATAATGATGGTATAATGAGGTTCAAGTGAGTTAAAGGTTGTCAGGGTCTTCATTGTGACGGGCCTAAACTAGTACCTAATTCTCTGCCTACTGTTTTAGTGTGAGTTAAAAAAAAAAAAAAAATGCCTCTGGCTTGCTTAATTGTGGGTGGATTAGGGTGAACCCCTTCTAGGATAAGATGACCTCAGTGTCTTTGCAGGCAGACCCAAAACCCCCTAAGTAACTTTTATGTCTAACTCCTTTCTAAGAGTCATGAACCCCCTAACTATTATGGATGTTGAGGGATGGGAGGTCTCTTCTTCTGTATCTGCTTCCTTCTGAGAATGGCTGTAGGTAGTCCTTGCCTACAGGAGTTTCGTGGAGTTCTTTCCCTTTCTGCCTCAGTCAGGGTGGGGTCTTGGATTTCCTGCTGCTGTGCTACCTCAGTCCCTAGATTAGGAAAAGAAGATACACACTGTAAGGTCAGCGCTCTGGGGAAAAGGCCCCAAGGGCAGGTCCCCGCCCCTAGCTCCTGCCTGCTAGCCATCTGAGGCCCATGGACCAATCCGCGGGTGCCAGGACTATGCTGTGGTGCCACACCGCTGCACCAATGAAAGAGCCCCATGCTATGCTTTTGCCTTTTTTGAATCTTCCCCTTCCTGGACTTGACCCTTAAAACCCTGCCCTGAGACCCCCCCCCCCCCCCCCCCCCGGGTGCGACTTCTCTGGCCCCTTTCCTCGGGATCAGAGAACCTCGCCCAGGACCGCTTGCCTTTCAATAAAGGATGCCTGTTAATCATGAGTCACACTATTTCTGTTGAGCAGCTGAACCCTACACAAACTTATAATTTAAATCATATATCTATTAATTTCTATTATTGATTTGGCTATTAAGCAAGTAAAGAGAAACAGGCTTGGTTAATACATTTCTTAAAGAGTAAAGAAATGACCTTTGGCTTAAAGTCCCTTCCCTCCTCAGACTCTATACTTAACACCATTTCTGCAAACAATGGGCTAATGACCCTTTATCAATAGCCAGAGGATCTGAGTCACCAGGGCAATTATCAGGATTTGTGGAAGAGGTTCTTTTTTTCTAAAGAAAGGAGGGAAGAAAACTTAACTAGGTTTACTAAAAAGATTAACTCTGCAAGAGATGTCCCATTTCATTTCCTGCTGAAAGATTGAGAATTTTACTAGTGATGTCCAGTCTTACTATCTTTCAGGGAAGCTCATTTGAGAGTAAATGCCCAGGATTTTAATTAGGGCCTAGTCACATAGGCAGTATCTACCTGGCATGTACCAAGATTCCAGACTCTCAGAAGGAAAACAGGTGTTCAGCATAAAACCATATTATTTGTATGATTAGTTAAGGCATAAGGAGCCATTCTTACCAGGAAATATTTGAACCTTTGTGAAATACAAGGATCAACTTTATAATTCAGCCTTTTTAAGGATAAGCAGTCTCAGGTCTACTATATTAACTCTTCCGCACAGTGCTTATCTCTTGGGTTTCAATAGTACCTTTTACTTTTCCTAAAACTCACTTATTCAACTGCCTGCCTTCAATAGACAGTACACTTTGTGAGAAAAGAAGAAACTGAGTTTAGTTCAACGTCATGTCTCCTGTGCCTACCATAACATTTAGACAAAGGGTTAATAACGTGAAAAAAAAAAAGCTGTTAAAACTTTAAAGGAAAAGGGGCAAATGACATAAATAAATATTCACTAATAAGCAGATATACCTAGACATTTTTCATGTATCAAAGTGATAAAAATTTTTAAATGTTAATACACAAAGTTAAGGATGTGATTAAATAGTAACTGTTATACATTACTGACAAGAATATGTAAGTTAAATAAATGAACAATTTAGTAATGTGTGTCAAAGGATTTAAAGTATTCATAATCATGTCTTAGAAAATTCTACTTATAGTAATGTATCATAAGAAACCAACCAAATGATAAAAAAGAAAATAAAGGTGTTAACTACAGCATTATTTATAATGGAAAATATTTATAAATACCATAAGTGCCCCAATGATAGAAGGTTAAATAAATTGTGGGATATAAATACAATGAGATATTAAAAAGTCAACTATAGATTGTTGTCAAATATATAATGACATGGAAAAAAATATATAGTATAATAAGTGAAGAACTCAGAATCTCCAATAGTTAATGCATTCTGATTCAAATATATTATATACATGTACATTTACACATGTAAATGTATTTTATTTAAAAATAGAATAAATTTGGATTATATATGCTAAAATATTAATAACAACTAATCAGAAGGGTTTATTCATGGGTTGGTTGTTAAGGGTGGAAAATTTTCAAGTGAGCCAACTTCTGCTTCTGTAATCTGCTTGCTTGTTTGATGTGGTTCTAGGCTTTATAAGCTGCCTCTTTTGGGAGCTCGGGGCTGATTCTCTGACCCTGCTAATGGTGGAGAGTCAGTTGCTGACCAGCTAATAAAGGCTCATAATTCATCTTGATTGGCTCCACGGGTCTTAGAATTGATCACACCACAACAGAGTCACTGGTCTTTTTCTCTTTTTATTTTTATATGCTTTCTAAAATAGGTGTATTTTGTAATTAGGATAGACACAGTCATACACACAAGCATACATACATATCCATTCTACTCACCATTATCAATATTTCATTTAAAAATCTTCTGACAATGCGATGTTTCATTTCAGTAATTAAATACTTTTTCTTCTGTGCTTTCTATTTCCTTCTTTTATGATTTTAGGGTTATGTTTATTTCTGAATCCTAGTATATAAAAGTATTCACAAGATATTTTATATCACCTTTGTAATTTTGATTTTACTATCTTTCATATTTTAAATTTTAAAATATTTACTTTCAAAATGTGCAGTCTTCAAAGGTTGATTAAATTTATTCAACCTGGAATCTGAATATTCCAAATATTTACATAGGATTAAAAGATTTGGACACACACACACACACACACACACACACACACAGACTTGTAATTATGCTCCAAAGCCCTTATAAGAATGGCTATGTAATTTGATGACAAATGAATTATTAGAAATAATCTTTCCCAGCAAGTTGTATTTTCTGCAACATCTGTCATTTTCCAATATGAGTATAATGTTTTCGTTTTACGTAAGTCGTTATAGACAATTGATTTTTTTTATTATTAGTAGAGTTAGGATACGGGATTATCTCTAAAATCAGGCCTTTTCTCTGTCTTAGTTTGAGTTTCTCCTAAAGCAAACTCTGAGGCAGGGGTTTGGGTGCAAGTAACTTATTCTGGAGGCAATCCCAGGAGACATGGTGAGGGAATGGGTAATAATAAGACAGAGAAGGGAAGAATGTCAATGAAGCAGGTGTGACTGATCAGGCTCCTTTTGAGAGTAACTGGAGCTCATTCTTGCTAGAGAGCCTTTGGGAGACTGTGGAACACATCTCAAAAAATGTCTCACTTAAGGACAAGGAAGCTGGAGCATGAATCCATTTATCCATTGATATACTTCTTTGTCATTGTTTAAGGATCATCTCAGGGACATAAACTTTCAAGTATTTCCACCTGTCCTCATGAGCAGACTGCACATGCCCACAGGCAGAGAGAAGTCAGCCGCTATCTCTTGCATTTGGTACACAAAGGCTGTCTGGGAGTAAGAAAAAGGGAAGGCTGCAGGTAAGCCCTGACTGGAGGCTGTCAGCAAAAAGCCCTGACTGGAAGCTGACAGTGGGCTAACTAGAAGCCAGGATCCTATGTAATTGGTTTGGGGGCATATTTGGCTTTCTCTTTTTGATTCTAAGTTGGAAGTGGGACAAATATTAGAGAAATTGTCAGTTATTAAGCACTAACTGTTTTGTGGTTTGGCTTCCTAGATTGGTTGCTGCAGATCATAGATTAGAGTTTTGTTTTTACATGTGGTCTGGCCATGATCCATTTGTTTATTCAATCTCTCAAAACTGAAACTTAATTATATTAAGCTGCTTGAGGTCCCACACACAGAGGCTAAGGTAAGACTCCGTATCTCCTATGAATTCGAGACTTAGCTTAAAGGTAAAAAGCTAAATTTCCCTTTGTTAGGAAATAACACAAATCCCCGAGGCCCAGACCAGCTACTAGCAAGTAGCAACAACGAGGAGGGCTTGGCAGAAGAGCTGAGATGGCAGCTTGTGAATACACATGAGAAATCCCTAGGCTTTCCATAAATTGAGACTTTAAAAGAAATAGTGAAAACTAAAAACTGAAGGGTTGCTTGAAGTTAGCAACCTCTTGGTATTTTTGTGACCTCTGAAACCCCAGCCTAGGGTAATTCATGAGGGATAAAGGTTATACCTACATTTATAGTTGAGTACCTCACATTGGACCAGCCATATTCCTCCCTCAGAAATCTGCAAACAGCCCCTTCAGTCAGAGCTTGCCTTCTACCCTTATCTGTGGAGAGCATTTTAAGTAGAACAAAAGGAGTGATTGCCATGGGGATGGATAGAAAGACTTTAATCAGTTATTCCACTCATGTGAGCATATCCCTAAACCAGAGATGGTAATGAAAGTAATTTAACATACATCTATAATTTGTTACACTTTTTCTGCTGCTGGAAAATCATACTATTTTAGAAACGTTCATGGAATTAATCTCCCAAAAAAGACATGGGATAGAAAACCTTTAAAAATAATGATTTTGTTTACTCCCAAACATGTGCATTTTAAGAGACAATTTTGGCTATAGTTCAGGGTTAATTTAGTGTTTCAAATTTGTCTTTTAGAAAACTGTATAAAGTCAAGATCTTCTTCATCCTACCAGATACACAGGAGGTCTGCAGCATAGAAACCATTTTCCTTCTCAAATGGCTCCTATGATCTAGTAGGACTGTAGATAATAAGTTTTGATTTCTTTAAATATGAAGACAATATCAAGGCAGAATATGTTAGAAAAAGAACCACTATTCAGTTTTTGTATTTTGAGAATAAAAAGAATATTGTGCAATCCTGGTATGGCTTAAGTGATTTAGATAACAAAGCTACGTGCTCATTAAGTTTAGAGGTAGCCAAAATTTGGCCAAACAGCTAAATAAGGTGATCAACTCATCCTGGTTTGGCCAGAACTTTTTTGGTTATAGCACTGAAATTCCTGTGTCCTGAGAAGCTCCTATAAGTCTGGGCAAACTGGAATGATTGGTTAGCCTAAGATTTCAGAAGATTTGAGTTTAAACTCATTCAATTTCAAAAAATGATGAATGGTGTAATATGGACTTGAGTCAGGACAAGTCCTATGCTTAAGGATAGAAAATAGATTTCTAAGATATGGCATAGAGAAAATGTAACTGGAGAAAAATAGGAATTGAAAAGAATACAAACTGCATGAAATTCTCAGAAGTGGAGATTTGAAGAAATTACTTGAGTAACCTCTCATTTAATGTTCATCTAGAAAACTAAGGCAAGACATGACTTAGATTCTTTAACCTTCTTCTTTGCTTCCTCCATTCCACTAGATTTTTTTGTTTATTTCTAAGAACACCTAGAGCAGAGGTTCTCAAAGTGTGTTGCCTAGACCAGCAGGAACAGCATCATTTGGACACTTATTAAAAATGCAAATTCTCAGGCCCAGAGTTACTGAATCGGAAACTAGTGGAGCAGCAAAAATTTGTAGTTCATCAAGCCCTCCAGGTGATATTGATGAATGCTAAATACAGAGAACCACAGACTGAGAACAGTCCCTCGTACCCTTTTTTACAGAATAACATACATCAAACATAAAAATTTGGGGATAGCATATAGGGAAAATGGAAAGGCTACATGGGGCTAAAATACAGCATTCAGGGCTCATGTTTTGGCACAGCATGGGAAGGGTATAGATGGCTACACCTACTTTCCCCACATACCTGTCACTCATTTCCACCTGTGTGATACTAGCCAATAACCGGCAACCAATAATAGACTCTTCCATGTTTCTGAGGCTGTTCAAGATTTCTATAAACAAATGACTTCAAAATCTCCTTGTGCATATAAACTATAAACACTGAAGGCAACCTAAGTAATAGAGGTTTGCCTCAATCTTACTTCCAGAAACAGACACCCTAAATCCTGGGGCATCCTGTGAATAAGTTCAGTCAAGGAACAGTGAAGGATGGACCAGTAGAACATATGAGTCATGCCCTGGTTTTGAGCCATATTGCATTGCATCCTTTTCTGTTTAACAAATTTTGTGTTTTAAGGAAAGAAGTTTGAATTTGTCATCTTTTTCAGCATCCAAAGGAGAGTTTTCCCCAAGTGTCTGAGAGGGAACATTTTACTTATCACCAAACTAGATCTTGATCCCATTGACAATCAGAAACCAGGGTAGGGAATCCTCAACACCCCAAAGAGTAATGGATTGGGAAAATAGTTCAATGAACTCACAATTTAGTATTGTAAGGACCTCATCTTCATGGAGAAATAAATGATTTGAAGGAATTTGTAATTTAGGATGAACAATGTCAATATATTAACCAATATGTTTATATGAGGAGTTGTGTCAGAAAACACTTAGCCTTAAACTAAAAATTTAGGTATTCTCACATCAAAAAGTATCCAGAAATATCTATATTCAATTTCAACAACCCCAGATGATTCTTTCCAGAGAGGCACAAGTTTATTTAGCACATGGCTTTGTGAAGACATATGTATCTCAGGAACAAAACAGAAAGTTTCCCAATTTGAAGAAGCATTCACAGTCATTTAAAATTATTCAACTATGAACTAATTTAGACAAAGAATGTCCAATTAGAAACAACTTCTAAAGCATGCTTTTCTTTTCAAATCATTGAAATGATATTTCAAAGTCTCAATAGAGCGCATGCATCTTCTAGTACACTCATTGTTTTGTCTTGTAAGTGAATTAAATTGTGAGATAACTTTACTGCCATATTTGGTTGGCATGGTAATTACCTTTGAGTAATCCTAATGTTGAAGACTCCATATAAAGTCAAAGAGGTACACAAGTGCAAAAATGGATCAATCCACAGAAGAGTTGAATTCCAAAGCTATGCTTATGGTTAATATGTGGTCTTTAGCCAATATTTTTCTAACTTGGGGATATTTTAAAATAGATGTAGTGTTGATAAATAATACTTTTGGTAGCAACATGGTTTTCTTTAAACCAGCATCATCAAAAATATAGATATCAATGAGCCCATGGAACTTCAACACAATTTTAACTTTAAATTTGTCTCCTAGAAATAGGCAATAGAATAACAGCCAATGTGCTATGCAGAATTCATCCTACATGTATGTGCCTTTTGTGTGTGCCTGCCTGGCCTGAGTTGAGGGACTCTGAGAATACTTTCCTTCTTCCCTCTGATGACTAGGTTTGTATCTGAATGTTCACTGTGTGGGGGGGTGGGGGAGGGCCAGCTTTTTCTTTCCAAATGCAAATATGCTTGGAAGGATATTTTCTTAAAGTAATTTACAATACAACAGTTATGAACAATTAGGGTTTCTCACCTTTCTGAGAGAGACAGATAGTAAAAGATAAAGACCTCCAGTAAAGGAGGAAGAAAAGGTGATTAAAATACCAGCTTCTCTATTTTGTTCAGTGTCTGAACTAGCTAAGTATCTGCAACCTAGCATAAAGCATTAGATATTTTCACAGGTAATTCATCCACATAAGCTGACAACTACAATGTTGCTGCTGCTGGAGGAACTATAATAGCATTAAATGTTTACTGAGTACTAATTAGGTATCAGGAAATGCACTGACTCGTTGTTCATTTATCTCTTATAACTTTCCACAACAGACTATTATTACTCCAATTAAAAGACCAGGAAACAGATTTGGCAGCAATAAATAACCTACTCCACCAAACTTAAGGAATACTTGGTAAAACTACAAAATGACTCTGTCTTTTAAATGAACAACTATATCCTTGTATCCAAACTCAAAAGCGTCCCCTCCCTGGGGCTGCGTGTCCTCCTCAGGGAGCATAGATTGACCAGTTTAGATGTTAAGAAGAAATTTCAAAGACTCACAATTAACAAGAGTTAATTTGCCTTTGAGTCAGAATATACCCCAAATTGCAGGGAGGGTGTTCCTCAGATGGGCAGAACTCTGCTCTCCTAAAAAGTTCCAAACTACTCATAAAGCCCTTGATTCAATCCAGAGTTCAATGAGTTTGTTCTGCCCCTGGCCATTTTCCAAGAAGCTGTTATTTACTGGTTCTTCAGATCTGACCTAATTTGAAAACAGGCAGCATAGGTCGCTGGAATGGCTACCTCTGAGATTGGCCTTCAGAGCAGAGCATATTTTGCACCTCTCACAGACAATCACACAGCACAAGTCTCTTCTCCACAGACATTTGAATAATGTTTTACCTGGAAGAGTAACATAGTAAGCATTTTCTAAAACAGTTCAGGCAAAAACTTCAGATAAATGATCAATATTCTCATTAGCCAAGTAATTGTCCAACTCTTGACTCTTCCATACCTTGACAAATTTTTATTTACTTATTTATTATTTTTCAATTATAGTTGACATTTGATATTATTTGATATTATAGATACACAGCATAGTGGTTAGACATTTGCATAATTTACAAAGTGATCCCACTCAATTTTTTAAAAATTGAATCCACAGAGAGAGTTTACCATTGGGAACAACTGTAAACATCCCAAAAGCAATATGGCTCTGAAAAAAAGATGTCAGTGTCCAAATCCAGAAGTATGACTTGCAGGTCTAAATAAAAAAACCCTTAATTCAAATGAGCCAGGGTCAAATGTGTTTTCTTTATTTCTCTGAAGGAGAATTTCTGTCACCAGATGCAACTTGTGAATAAAAAATTACTACTTTTCTTTTAATCCAAGCTCTCCCATCATCTGAGGGGCAGTCCAATGCAAGGATTCTTTCAGGGCAGGATAGAAAAGGTGCAGAAATCCTCCAATGCCTAATTCAAGGTTCAAGCCCCTCTCTCTGACTGAATCCAATTCTTTTTCTCAAGTATGCTATGAAGAATAACTAATAAGTGGTCATAAACCACTCAGACAACTTCAAGTGCAGTGTAAGTGATGGATTCTATTTTTCTCTCATGGCTGTCCGCTCATTTTATCTAGATCACAGAGAGTCTGGGTTTTATGTCTGTGCTCTGTTATGTGATCCCTGTGGCTTTTTGCAGGTAACAAATGTCTTCCTCAGCTAAGGTATACATTGGAGCCCCACGTGCCTATGTTGTGTGGAGACTGCTTTTATAGATGAAGTCACAGCATGTGATTTCACCTTTGGAGGTAATGAGCTTGAACTTTTGAGTATGTGAAGAACAAGCTAATGTGAAGTGGGCTCCACAATGTATCTCTACTCCATAGAAATAGCTGCTGAGGACAAGGAAAATTCAGAACAAGTTTGAATTAGGTGTGTTGTGGCGCGTTCAAATCTAAGACCCATGGAGCCAATTGAGATGAATAGTGAGCCTTTATTAGCCGGCCAGCAACTGACTCTCTACCACATGGGGTTAGAGGAGATCAGCCCAGAGCTCCCCAAAGAGGCAGTTTATAAAGCCTTGAACCACTCTGGTTAACATCAAGCAAACAGATTACAGAAGCAGAAATTGGCCCTTAGCATGTCTTTGAGCAGATTACCACATCCTGATTAACATCAAACAAGCAAGCAGATTACAGAAGCAGAAGTTGGCCCACTTGAAAAATTTCCACCCTTAACATTTCCCACTGGTTTTCTAGGGGAATTCAAATCATTGATTTGACAACCTGGAGCGGTGAGTAGTGAGTGTTAGGTCGGTGTGGGGAGGGAAAATGGGCCATCCAGATGCCTGCCTGGAGGCTTCCCACCTTGATATCGAAATCCAGACCTTCCAGCTGGACAGCGGAAGTCCGAAATGCCCAACTGATAAGGACCCACCCTAAAGCCCCGTTACTCTAATCCGCCACCACCCTAATCCAGATGCTCAACTGACAGTCCCCATTTTATACCCTACCCCCACATAACCCTATAAAAACTATGCCCTACCATCCCAGGGCGCGACTTCTTTGGCCTCTCTCATCTCGGGACCAGTGAGCCTCGCCTGGGAGCGCTCTCCCAATAAAGGCTTGCTTTTAAAATTTCTCTCGGCGTGTCATGCATTTACCTTACAGTGAGTTCTGAGAACCATGAGTTTCACTGCCTACACCTTTTTTTGACATACATAGTTAACCAATTAATTATACAAGGTACTAGAGCTGTGGTCCCTACTGCAGTGGGACCTGCAATGCCTATACCTACTAGTAAGGGGACTAGGATGGGAGCTCTCTTAGCTCGGTGATCTATATACTGGAAATGCTCACGACCCCCTTCTCCAGAGTAGAAATATACTTGGGGAACAACATGGACTAATACACAAAAAACCTCCAGTGCCCTGAGACCAGTAGTTTGAGTTGATACAAGGGGTTAGTCTGGTGTTGCTACCAAACCAAGTTCCCTTTGGGACTACTAAGTAGAAATAGGAATGCCAGTTTCTGTCCTGGTAAACTCCTAATCATATAACACAAGAGGACGGAGAGAATTAAGATGGTCCAGACTGGACCCTTGATAGTCTTATCTTTAGCGGGAACTCTGTCCAACACAGGGTCCATTGTTCTGATGTCTGTGGTGGATGCGCAGTTTTAATCCTGTTATGGTGAATCCAATGACAGCATTCAGCTACCTTGACTGCCGTGGGTGTTGTGAGGATGACAGGGAAAGGTCCGTCCCAGTGGGACTCAAGAGAAGCAGGCTATACTTTTTTCACCCAGATCCAATTGCCTGGAGCATGGTTGTGGGGCTGGACTGGATGCTGAGTGGTTGTTCTGGTTGCAGACACCACCAGTTGGTGGGGTTCCTGCCGTGCAAGATAGAGGGCCTGCAAAGACTTAAGCAGTGAAAAATTATGAACTTCTGTTAGTTTTTCTTCCCCTAACTTGGGGAGGAGAGGTGGGAGTCTTCCAAACATTATTTCATAAGGTGTGCACCGTGCCCTTAACAGGGCAAAGGAGAGGAGACTCACCCAGTTTTCGACAGTTTCCAGCTTGAACTTAGTTGAGGTTTCTTTCAAGGTTCTATTCATTCTTTCTACTTGCCCTGAACTCTGAGGCCTATAAATGTAATTTCCGATTGATTCCTAACACCTTTGATAGAGATTGGCTGGTCTGGGCAATGAATGCCGGGCCGTTGTCGGACTACAGTGTTATGGGCAGGCCAAATCGAGGCACTATTTCTGAGACTAATTTCTTTGCTACTATCTAAGCAGTCTTCTGCTTGGTGGGGAAGGCTTCAGTCCATCCTGAACAATGAACACAAGCAAGTACTTGAATCCGAAGGTTCCCAGGCTGACCTCTATGAAATCCAACTCCCGACGTTCCCTTAGAGCCTGTCCACGCAGATGTGGCACCGGGCTGATACCTGTTTGGACATTCATTGCAGCCCCGGAATGTAATAGTCTCTTTTTCAATAGTTAAATTAACTTGATTCCTCCCAAGTGAGCGCTCTGGTGAACCTGGGTTATAAGGTCTCGGCTCAAGGCCTCAGGTACTACAATGCAGCTGGCCGGGAGCCTAACCCACCCAGTAGATTCCTCTTTGCTTCCCAGCTCGTTGCATAGTTCAACTTCTCCTGAAGTGTAGGTAGGGGTGTCCATTAGCATCGTGGGCAGTAGGGCCGGCAAAATGTCAATTGGCCCCACTGATTTTCGGGCAGCCTCCTTTTACTATCTGGTTGGCAAAGGAGTTGCCTTGTTCTACTTCAGAGCCCGAGTTCTGGTGCCCTGGGCAATGGTTGATTGCCTCTTTCTTTGGCAGCCAAATTGCCTCAAGAAGGGCTAGTATTTCTTCCTTATTCTTCATTGGTCATTCTCTAACCTGACTCTCCTGGGTCCATTGTTCGCCCTGGGTGCCTGTTCTCAGCCTCTGCTTTTTCCTGGCGGTCCCTTTGGCTGGGCTCCTTGCATGATTGCAAGCAGAATCATGGTCATCTTCTTAGTCTGTGCTATATCTACCTCATCTCTATAGTTGAATACTCGTTGGACTATCTCAACCAACTCAGATAAGTTCTTTCCTTCAAACCCTTCCATCCTCTGCAGTTTCTTTCTAATATCTGAGGCTGACTGACTGACAAAGCCTAAATTCACAGCCCTTCTATAATTAGGGTCCTCCGGGTCAATAGGGATATACAACCTGTATGATTCTAAGAGTCAGCCCAGGAATGCCACCGGGGATTCATCCTTAGTTTGCATGACCTCGCTTACCTTAGATAAGTTAGTGAGTCGTCGGGCGGCAGACCGGAGGCCCTGGAGCAGAAGCTGGAGATACCATTTGAGAGCCTCCTTACCTTGTTTGGTGTTGGGGTCCCAGGGTAGATGGGTATTGGGAAGGACATTGATGGACATGGGTGGGATCTGCGGTGGGCTGCCCATTCGGCTTTAACACGGCTTTGGCAGCTTCTCGGAGGATCCGCTCTCATTCCTCCGAGGTAAAAAGGACCTGGAGGAGCTGTTGGCAGTCATCCCAGGTTGGCTGATGATAGTATCCAAAGGAGAGAGTAGTCCCTGTGGTTTCTCTGAGAAAGAAGGGTTTTGATGTTTCCAGTTATACAGATCTTTCCTGTTATCCAAAATTCCAATTTCAATATCAAGACCACGTATTCACTCAAGTCATAGCTATCAAATTGTTGTAACAGTTTCATTGTCATAACCCAAATTCAGAGCCACGTCCTTTGCTTCTCTATAAGCTGTTTGTTTCTGAATAGTCAGGTCCATTCTTGATATTCATGACAGACAACAATTTATAATAACTGAAATTATGACTGATACCATTATACAAGGACATATGAATAGCAAAATATTGTCAAATTTCTAGGAACTTTATACAATTTCTGAAACACTCGTATTAGTAACATATATTCATAAAAATTTAACTAAAGAAGGGTAAGCATCATTTATTACTTGACAATGCTTCCCATATAATTTAATATATCAAATAAACTGAATTAGCTTAACATTTCTCTTTTATAAAGTGACAAAACCAAACCTTCGAGATTTTCCAGGTGCCCTCTGGGAAGTCTCAAAGTTATTTTGAGATAAAACAAAAGATCCCATTTAGATTTTATGTTGGGAAATTTGTCATAATGTCACAGGTTTGATCACCTGATTAAATAGAATCATAGGTCACTATGAAACAATACTTAGTTATTTATTTAACTAAAGTGATAATAAAAGATTTCAAAGGTAAATACGACTATATAAAAAAACCTTAGCACTCTTAATGTTAAGAAGACTCAGTTTTTTTTTTAAGTAATCAAAGACATAATAAAGACTATAAAGCACAATAAATTATTTTGATAAGATATAGAATCTTTGTTTCTTAAGTGTACTGCTCACAGGTAAAGAAAAATCTTTTACAATCTCTTATTAGGAACAGACCAACAATCCAAACTCCAGTCTTGTGTAAGTACACTGTTGATATTAAAGTTCATTTTAAAACCTTATGATAAATACATTTAATTTTAGCCAACTTGACCATCTAAAACAAGATTTTCTCTTTCTTTTTTCCTTTACAACTTCATATATTCACCTGTGTTTTGCCCTTTATTTTCCTCTTTTGTGCCTCCAACAACATTTAAATAACCTGAAACTATTTTAGGATAAAATTACTCTTTTTTCTTAAAAACACATCCTTCATATCTCAAAACATATTTTATTTTCCTTCATTTGTATTATTCCTAGTAATTCATTACATATACTAGGATTCATAACTCTTAGTAGCCTTAATTTCTAGAGAAAACAATGAAGTAAGCAATTGTAAACTGTGTTTTATATATCAGCATTCAATAGATGAGCAAATTTATGAATATACCAATTTTACAATTTTTAAAAGCACATGTTTTCTCATAGCACAATTTTTCAAAAATTCTAAAAATATAGTAAACTAAGTATTTTGCCAAAAAGTTTTTGGAAATTATTTTTAAATATCAAGACTCGTTTATAAGCTTTTAGATTGAATTTATAATTTTATAATCTTAAACAACTAATAGAAATAGCATAAACTTATTTGACCAATAAACACAAGTAGAATAAAATTGTGTGACAACTTGAAGACATACCTATTTTTACTTAACCTACATTATTAAGCTATCTTTATTACCAAAGATTATCTCAGATCATGTAGACTCGATAAAACAAAACAAAAAACATTTGGATTAGTTTCTACTTTTCTGACAATTTTAGGAAAACTTAATTTATCTATAAGTGCTTATTTCTTTCTAAACCAATTAAAGCAGAGCTCTTTTATAAATTTATTTTTCTATAAAAATAAATTCTAACCTAACCTGAAGAACTAGTTAGAAAGGAGACTTTATTATTTAGAATTCTGCCTTACAGATACTTTGTGAACCTTTAATCAAATTTATGTTTAGTCACTCTTTAGACCCAAATCTCCAATACAAATGTACATTCATCCCCTCACTAGCTTTCAATGACATCTTCACTTTTAATCCCTATTTACATAACCATTTTCCTACTGCTCTTCCCCACTCTAATCTAAAACATAAAGAAGGATTAGCCCAACAGGCCTCTATTAGCTTCTTCAACTCCTGTATTTTCAATATCAAAAACAAACTCACTTCCATCACTGGGTAAATTATTTAAACTTCCTGTACCTCAGTTTCCTCATCTGAAAGGCTGTTTGCAGGTCGAGTGACCCCTCTGATGGCCACCCTGTTCCAAATGTGGGCCAATCTAACTGGCAGAACCTCTGAAGATCGAAGGGAGTGACACTAGCTCCGTAGTCTTAGGCTCATCTCCTGAAATTCTTAAAATGGTTAAGGAGACATTGAAGGGGGAATAGGATGATTCAAAGAAGAAGCCTGACCCACGTTAGCAAAAATAGGCAAGAAAAGAGAAAATCCCCCGCGAAAGCCAAATAAGTCAGGGCTATGATCAGCTTCTGACCCAGAGTCTAGTCGGATGGGGCCACGTAGGCCAGACCTAAGGAAAACAGTACATTCGACCAGTCCAGACAGACAGACACAATACAGACAGACAAGAACAGTACATTCGACCACTCTGGACAGAAGACTTAAAGAAAACAGTGCATTCGACCAGTCTGGACAGACAGACACAATACAGATAGACAAGAACCAGTCCGGACAGACAGACACAATACAGAACACAAAACGCTAGCGTACCCAAAAACCTGAAGTCAAGTCTGACATCTCAGACCTTGACCTAACTAGGGAAGTATTGCTGAGTCCAGCCTTCCACTAGTTCCTTTTAGGGCCCACCAAAAGACAGATACTCCAAAACCTGGATACCTGTAGTGCAGTCTGGCTCACCGGTGAAGCTGCTCCAGATGGCTCGTGCCCAATTGTTACAGAATTGAAACTTTTGTCCACCTGCCCTCCTGGGCGAGTCTGCCTGGCGTCTGGGGCTAAGGAACATCTCTCAGTGGCCGTCCCCTGGATGGGACAGGTCCTCGCCCAAGGTGGCCAGGGTTATGGGTCTTAGGAGATCTCCTCCTCTGGATAGATCTCACTGGAGCCTCCAAATGTTGTGACGTGTTCAAATCTAAGACTCACGGAGCCAATTGAGATGAATTGTGGGCCTTTATTAGCCAGCTGGTGACTGACTCTCTACCACGCAGAGTTAGAGGAGATCATCCCAGAGCTCCCGAAAGAGGCAGTTTATAAAGCCTTGAACCACTCTGGTTAACATAAAGCAAGCAGATTACAGAAGCAGAAGTTGGCCCACTTGAAAATTTTCCACCCTTCACAGGTGTCTGTCACTGTCAGAATTAAAGCAAAGTTTTCTCCAGAATCCATTTGGAGAGGAAGAGAACACTCTTTGGGGGCTAACTACCTTGTTAAATAACAGGAAAGTCTCAGAACATCACCTAAACATAAATCCACTAAATCTTCTCTGTAGAAAAGTAAAGAGAGCAAAAACTGAGTCACAGAAGCCATTTGTTGGCACTCAGGTAAACAACCATCTGTGTAACCTCAGGATTACAACCTTAATAGTGGAAAGGAAAGGTATTAGGGTCCATTTCCTGAATTGCTGATTGTTAACAGGAGCGCAAAAGAATGGATGTAATAGCTCTTTGTTTCAGCTTCCAGTTGTTTATTTCAAATTGGATAAAGGCCACAGGAGAGATGAGGATCCTCATCCCGGCCCTGTAATAGCTGTGGGAATTTCTTTTAAGCCTATACCATCAGCCCTTTTTTCAGCTTAGATGTGTAAAGAACTTGGGAGTTAACACTTGTTATCATGACAATAAAAATATGGATCAGCTAAAAATCAATGACTTTTGTTGGACCTATCAGAGTTCTCAAGTTGCAAAGCAAACTCTCACCCCAAAATTTGGAGAGACAGGGCTATCAAGAAGGATACAGCTGAGATCTTCTTATCTGGAGCAGAAGCTGTTGGAGCCATAAATTTGGAAGAACATTTAAATAAAAAATGTGATGAGTTGTTAGAGATTTAGTATAAAACTCTTGAGTGCCAGTTTCAGGGGTGACCAAACACTTTTGCAGCTTTTACATCTAGGAATCTACCAGGTTCTTATAGTAAAGACCTAAAAAAGATATTCTGTAATTCTGGAATGGGTAGAGAGAGAATAAGCATTTTGATGACTGGCCAGACTCTTCTACATAACAAAGGTCTATAATCCAGGGGAAAGACTTCGTTAGACTTTTATCTCAGTTTGGATAAAAGCATTTCTTTCACCCCTCTATTGCTCTCTTGTCTCACCTGAAGAAACACATAGTCACTAGAGGTCAGGCTTCAAGGAAATAGATTGAAAACATTTCAGGCAGGAAAGAGTAGGAGGCAAGGAACAGAAAGCTATTCCACAAGAGAAATACTAGTGACAGTCACAGCCCAAGTCACAGGACCACTAAATCACTGTGATTTAATTGGAAGGTTACAGAGTACTCCCCCATATCATACTACCACCCTAACAGAGCTCTGGTAAAATGACAGTGGATTATGAAAGAGTTGTGTGATACAGACTGTCTCTGAGTAGGAGTACTTAGGGAAGCCTAAGTCAAGAGGGGAGACTCAAACAAAATCACTAGAGGAATTTGAAGCCTCTGGCATCTATAGGTACAGTGAACCTTAAACGTAGCCTAATTCCTGGCCCGATTAACATGAATCCTCACACGTGAAAGGCTTATTTACATTATTTCTTATTATCTGATACAACAGGTCCAGCTTTCAACAAAAAATCACAGGTCCTTCCAGAAGGTAAAATAAACAAACAAAAAAACAAACTCTCAAACTACACAGTCAGGAGAGACAAAGCAAGTACCAGAACCAGACTCAGATATGGTAGATGTGACATAGATTTTGGAATTATCTAATAGGAATATAAAATAACTATAATTAATATGTTAAAGAGTCTAATTGAAAAGTAGACAACATGCAAGGGCATGTGAATAATATAAAAGGAAAAATGAAAACTGAGAAAGAATCAAAAGGGAATGCTAGAAATCAGAAACACTGTAACGGAAACAAAAAATGCCTTTTATGAGTGACAAAAGAATCAGTGACATTGAAACTAGATCAAGAGAAACTTCATAAACAAAAATGCAAATAGAGAGGGATAATATCTAACAAGTATGAGACAATTGTGCAAAGGTGTAACATATGTGTATTTATAATGTCACATAGGAAAGAAAGAGACAACGGAGAAGAAATATTTGAAGTAATCATGGTGAACTTTTCAAAATTAATGGCAGATACAAAATCATAGATCCAGAAGGCTCAGAGGACACAAAGCAGTGTAAAAATAAAAATAAACAAGTAAACAGATAATCTCTCTCCCTGCTCCCCAAACAGCTGCAATTCGGCATAACATATTTAAACTGCAGAAAGTTAAAGACAAAATGAAAATCTCGAAAGAAACCAGAGGGAGGAAAAATAAACCATTCTTATAGAGGAACAGGATAAGAATTATAGTAGATGTCTCATCAGAAATCATACAAACATGAAGAGAGTGGAATAAAATATTTAAAGTATTTGTTATTGACTGAATGCTTTTGTTTCCTCAAAATTCTTATGTTATAGCCCTAATCCCCAGTGAGTGTTGAAGATGGGCCTCTAAAAAAGTAATTATGTTAAATGTAGTCATAAGGGTGAAGACTTGATCCAGTAGTATCAATGTCCTATAGGAAGAGACATTAGATTGCTCATGCTTGCTCATACTCTCTCAGACTCTCTCTCTCTCTCTTTCTCTCTCTCTCTCTCTCTCTCTCTCTCTCTCTCTCTCTCTCTCTCACACACACACACACACACACACACACACACACACACATTTTCTCTCGCTCTCAGTTGCTCCATGCCATGTGTATGTACCAAGAAAAGACCACACGAAGACATAGAGAGAAAGTGGCCATCTGCAAACTAGGAAGAGAACCCTCATCAGAAAGCAAATTGGCCAGAACCTTGTTCTTAGACTTCTAATGTTCAGAATTAGGAGAAAATAAATTTCTGTTGTGTAAGCCAACCATTCTATGGTATTTTGTTATGGCAGCCAGAGCAGACTAATGCAGTGTTAAAATTAAAAAACACTAATCTAGAATTCTATATCCAGGGAAATTATCCTTCATAAGTAAAGGAGAAATAAAGACTTTATCAAATAAACAAAATCTGAAGGAATTTGCCAGCAGATTTGTACTGTAAGCAATATAAAAGGAAGTTCTTTAAATAGAAGAAAAATGATATAGATCAGAAAACTGGAAATACATACAAAAAGGAATAATATTGGAGAAGGAATAAATTGAGGCAAAATAAAATATTTTCTATTTCTTATTTTTATTTATTCTAAAAGATAATTGTATGTTTAAGATAGCAGTCTATTGGATGAGTATAATATATGGATAAATGAAATGAATGACACAAAAAATAGGAGGGAGAAATAGGCAATATTCTGTTATTAAGTACTTTCACTACATGTGAGGTGGTATAATGTTATTTCAAAGTGGCTTTATAGTCATTAAAATGTATATTGTAAATTTAAGGCAACCATTAAAAAATTTTTAAAAGTATTATTGATATTCTAAGACAGGAAATTAAATTGAATCATATAAAATACTCAATTAAAATTAGAGAAGGCAGAAAATGAGTGGGGCAAAAAGAACAAATACAATAAATAAAAAAGAGACATAATAGATATTAATCCAACCATACTAACAGTTTTTTTAAATGTAATTGATTTAGAAACACCAATTAAAAACAAAGATGGTCTTGTTAAGATAATAGATCTTAAGTGTTCTCATCACGAGTTCTCAAGACGTTCTTGTCATTTATTTTTTCTTTTTCTCTATATGAAATGATGGATATTAACTAAACCTATTGTGGGAATCTTTTCACAATATATGTAAGTCAAACCATTACATTGTACACTTTAAAATTACACAGTAATGTATGTCAACAAAACTGGAGAAAAAACCTGAGATATCGTAGTAGATATAAAAACACATTCCAGTATATGCATAATAAGAAATTCATTTTATTCATAAAAATACAAGTTAAAAGAAAGAGATACAGAAAGATATATCAAACTAATACTAATCAAAAGAAAGCTGAAATGGCTAAATTAATTTTAGACAAGGCAGACTTGAGGAATGATTATCAGGGATAAAGAGGGGCAATACATAATTTTAAAAGGGATAATTCTCCAAGAAGTCATGAAATCTTAAATTTATATGAGGCTTCAAAGAAAACATTAAAACATATGGGGCAAAAAATAAAAGAATTCTAAAGGAAAATGAATAAATTCACCACTACAGTTGGAGAGTTCAAAATTTCTCTGATAGTAAGTGATAAATCAGTCAGAAAATCATGAGGATATAAATGACCTGAACAACACCATCAATCAACCAAGGAACAACTTGCTCTAATTGACATTTATAGAATAATCCATCCAACAATAGCAGAATGCACATCCTTCTCAAGCTCACATGGAGCATTCACCAAGATGAACTACGTTCTGGGGCGTAAAACACACCTTTGCAAATTTAAAACAATAGAATTTATATAAAATATGTCCTCAGACAATGATGGAAATAAACCAGACATTAATAACAGAAGATATCTGAAAAATCCCCAAATATTTGAAAATAAACAGCATACTTTTAAATCAACCATAGGTCAAATAAAATTTTTCAAGAGAAATTTTAAAATATTTTAAACTGAATTAAAATGAAAATAAACTTATCAAAACATGTGGGATGCAGTAAAAGTAGTTTTTAGAGGGAAATTTATAGTATTGAATACATATATTAGAAAAGAAGAATTTAACATTTATAACTTAAAGTTCTGCCATAGACAAATAGAGAAAGTAGAGTTTAAATCTAAAACAAGTAGAATAAAAGAAATAATATAATTAAAGTAAAAGTATATGAAAGTGAAAACACAAAACAATAGAGAAAATCAATAAAATCAAAGGCTAGTTCTTTAAAAAAAAATCAATAAAATTGACAAACTTCTAGCCAGGCTAACCAAAGCGGGGGTGGGGGGGGCGGGAAAAGGAGAGAAGGCATAACTTACAACAGAGATAAGAAAAGTTCATCATTTTGACCCCTTGGACATAGATAAGATAATAAAGGAATGCTGTGAATAGCTTCCATGCCTACAAATGTCTTAACTTAGATGAAACAGAAAAATTTCTTAAAATACACCAACTACCAAAATGTACATCAATAAATAGATAACCAGAATAGCACTGTATCTATTAATTAATTTGAATCAACAATAAATAACTTTGAAAACAGAAAGCTAAACCCAAATGAGTTCATTGGTGAATTTCTACCAAACATTTAAGTAAAAATTATACCAATTCTCCAAAATCTCTTTCAGAAAATAGAAGCTGAGGGAATACTTCCTGAATAGTTTGAATCTACATTACCCTAATACCAAAACAAGATAAAGACATTAACAAAAAAGGAAAACTACAGAACAATATCCCTCATGAACATAGATGCAAAAATCCTCAATAAAATACATATTTATCAAATACATATTTATAAATCAAATCAACTACATATTTATAAATACATATACATGCAAATACACGTTTATAAATAGTGTACAACATGATCAAGTTGAATTTATTTCAGGTATGCAAAGCTGGTTCAACATTAAAAAATCAGGCAGAAAAAAAAAATGACATAGATGATAGAGGCTCTGTTGATCCCTCTGTTGACCAAATCAAAGTTGTGACAGAATCAAGAAGCAAACAGCGAGGAAAAATTGCCTGAGATCTAACTGAACAAGCCATATGACAAAGTAGAAATATAAGAAATCACCCTGCAATGGCAGAAAGTAGGACGGGCGAGGACGTGAGTCTTCTCAGTCCCAAGCAACTGAGTGGGACAGAGGCTCTGGCAGTGGCAGTGGCATCTGCAGAAGCCTCTTAAAAGGGCTGTGTTGGCTAGCGGACTTTCTGCTGACAGACTAGCTCATTCTGAGCACAGCACCAGCATGCTGCTCATGGAGGTGCCAGGGACTTACAGGCAGACACTGAGTTGTTGGAGTGAGTGCTGGAGGTGAGGTTCTCTCCCAGACAGAAGTGCAGGCAGTATCCATTGTTCCTCTGTTTAGCCCTCTCCACTTCCAGTGTGCAGACACAGCACCACCATAGCCAAGACGTCATCAAACTGGATAACAGAGGTCACTCCGCTTAGAGGAGTCCCTGAAACTCTGTCTCCCCCAACTCACGGCCACACCCAAGCCACATCCAGGTGTGACCTTCCTTAGTTAGGTGCCTCTTGCTGAGCAGTGCCTGGACTCACACTGCTGACAGCTGGCCTTGCTTTCTGGTGTGGCCTTTTGAGGCAACTATAAGCACAGCATCTGTGGATTGCTTGCTGAATATTAACAGGTGGCTCTGAAGAAGCACAGGCTGAGGCTAAATTTGTCTTTCAGCTGAACCCCTCTCAGGATTGTGCCACTGGACACCTACCACACAAAGCCACACTAATAAGACTAGGGAACTTCAGAGTTTTGCTTAGTACATAGAAACAAACACAGAAAGGCAGCCAAAATGGGAAAAGAAAGAAGCAGAAACCATATGACAGAATGGAACAGAGAGCCAGAAATAATAGAGTCAAGCAACTTAACAGATGCAGAGTTCAAAACACTGGTTATAAAGATATTTAATGAACTTATGGAAAGTGTAGATGGATCCAGTGGGAACTTCAACAAAGAGATTAAAAAAAAAACATAAAAATGGAAATGGAAAATATAAAAGAGAACCAGTCAGAAATGAGGAACACATGATCTGAGATGAGAAGCATATTAAATGGAATAAACAGAGTGAATAAAGAAGAGGATCAAATGACTTATATAGAGGATGGGAAAGCCAAGGACACTCAATCAGAATGGCAAGAAAAAAAGAAGCCAAGACTATAATAATAATTTAAGGAGCCTATGGGATACTATTAAAGGTAAAAATATCTGTGTCATAGGAGTACCTGAAGGAAAACAAGATGTTCAAGGGCTACTTAAAAAAATGATGATGGAAAACTTCCCTAACCTGGTAAAGGAAGTGGACATAAAATCCCAGGAAGCTTGGACAGTCCCAGAAACCAGAAACCCAAAGAGGCCCCCACCAAGACACATCATAATTAAAATGCCAAAGGTTAAATACAAAAAGAGAATATTAAAAGCAGCAAGAGAAAAGCAATTAGTGACCTATAGGGGAGCACCCATAAGACTGGCAGCTGATTTCTCAAAAGAAACTATCCAGAACAGAAGCACTTGGCACAAAATATTTGATGTGATGAAAATCCAGGATCTACAACCAAGGATACTTTATCCAGCAAAGCTATCATTTAGAGTTGAAAGATCGATAAAGAGCTTCCCAGACACAAATAAGCTAAAGGAATTTATTATCACCAAGCCAGTATTACAGGAAATATTGGAGGGACTATTTAAGAAGAAAAAACATGTGTCAAAATCTGGAATAAAGAATGGTAATAAGTACATTCCTATCAACAAGTACCTCAAATGGAGAAGACTTACATGCTCCAGTCAAAAGATAGAGTGGCTGAATGAATGAGAAAACAAGACCCCTACATATGCCACCTACAGGAGACTCACTTCAGATTAAAAGACATACAGAGACTAAAAGGAAGGGAATGGAAAAAGATATTCCTTGATGAACCTAGAGGGTATTGTGCCAAATGAAATGGGTCTGATAGAGAAAGATTCCATGTGCTTTATGTACATGTGGAATCTAAAGAACAAAATCAACAGCAACAACAACAAAAGTAGAAATAAATTCGTAGATAAAGAGAACATTTAGAGGGATGTTTGATGGGAGGGGGATTGGGAGGACAAAAAAAGCAAAGGGATTAAGAGGTACAAATGGAAAGTTGCAGAATAAACATGGAGATGTAAAGTGTAGCATGGGGAATAAGGTTAATAATGTTGTAATAAATATGTAAAGGGGAAGTGGGGTACTAGATTTAGGGGGGTGAACACTTTGTGAGTTATGTGGATCTCTGATCACTATCTATACAACTGAAACTGGTATATTGTATGCCAACTATAATTGAAAGAAAAACTCATTGACTTGTACAATGTAAATAAAAACAACTAGTTGTCTATTTCAATAAAGACAAAAGAAAAAATAAAAGATTAAAAAATCAATGTAACTCAGGCTGTCAACATGCTAATGAAGGAAGATCATATGATCATATAAACTAATACTGAAAACACATTTGACAAAATCAAACATCAAGTCATTACAAAATAATTCTCCAAAAACTAGGAATAGAGAGAAATTTCCTAAACCTAATCAAGAACATTTACCAAAAAAGTGATAGCTAACATACTTAATGGTGAGAGATTAGACATTTCTGCTCTAAGATCAGAAACAAAGCAAAAATGTTCTCTCTACCCCCTCCTATTCAACATAATAATGGAAGTCCTAGCAAGTTCAGCAACACAAGAAAAATAAAATTTATATAGGTTGGAAAGGAAGAAATAAAATTGTCTTTGCCTGCAGATAGCATGATTATCTACACAGAAATCCTGCAGCGACAAAAAATTTATGAAACAAATAAGTGAGTATAGCAAGGGTGTAAGATAAAAGGTCAAGATACAAAGTCAATTGCTGTCTTATATACCTGCAATAAATTTTCAGAATTTGAAATTTAAAAAAGTTATAATTCACAGTTACACCCCACAAAAAAGAGAAATGCTGGGGTATAAAGTTAACAAAATATTTATAGTATCTATATCCAAAACAATATAAAATTCTGATGAAAGAAATCAAAGTAGATGTAAATAGAGAGATATTCTATGTTCCTGGATCAGAATAGTCAATATTAGGAGGGTAATTCTTCCCTACTTGATCTAGAGATTCAACATAATTTCAATCGAAATCCAAGCAAGACATTTTATTAATACCAACAAATTGAATCTAAAGTTTATATATATATATTAACTTTAGAATAAGGAAAACAATCCTGAAGGAGAACAAAATTAGACAACTCAAAATACCTCACTTCGAGACCTACTGTAAAGTTACAGAAATCATGACAACAAGGTACTGGCAAATGAATAGACACATAGATCAAGGGAACCGAAAAGGACCTATGCAAAAATAATCAATTGATCTTTGGCAAAGGCATACAAATAATTCAGTGGAGAAAAGATGGTCTTCTTCACAATTGGTATGGGAAAAATTGAATGTTTCTTTATATATATATATATATATATATATATATATATATATATATATATATATAAAATGAACCTAAACAGAGGTCTTGTAAATTTCCCAAAAGTTATCACAAAATGTATCATAGACCTAAATGTAAAAGGCAAAACTATAAACGTTTTAGAAGAAGCATAGGAGAAGATCTACATGACCTTGGGTTTGGTGATTAGTCTTTAGATACAACACCAAAAACACGATACGTGGGAAAAAAATGATTAGTTAATTGAAATTAAAAACCTCTGTTCTGCAAGAGACACTGTTAAAAGGATAAAAAGACAGCCACACACTGGGAGACAATATTTACAAAATGTCTATCTAATGTTGGACTTGTCTCTAATATATTAGACAGATATGTTAAAAAAAAAAAAAAAAACAACAAGTAACCTGATGAAAAAAATGAACAAAATTCTGAAGACACCTCACCAAGGAAGATTATAGATGGCAAATAAGCATTTGAAAATATGTTAAAAGTTTGTCATTAGGGATATGCAAAATAATACAACAATGAGGCACTATACTTCCCTCTCTCTCTCTCTCTTTTTTTTTTTGTAGAGCATTAGACATTGCTCTAAGCATTCTGTGTATATTATTTAATTAAATATTATAAAAATCTTTTATATAAATACCATTATTATTTCCATTTTATAGATGCAGCATGTGATGCACAGAGAGCCTTATAATGGTCACACAGCTAGAAAATTACAAAACCAGGCTAAGTTCATATTGTAAAACATTGATATAGCATCTCCTGGTACCACTCTATTTTGTACAGCCAAGGGACTTGAAATGACATTAATTTCCTTACAATACTATGGAGTTGGAAGGAGCAGCTTTTGGAATTTAGGCATTATTAATAATTAGTACCTTTCTTCAAGTAACTACATTCGTTCCCTGCCTTACATCAGGGTCCTGAGGGTGTGGGGCACAGAACAGCAAAGGGCTGATATGGGCTGGAGAAAAGAGAAAAGCTCATGTGCTTCAAGCATTTGCACTGATCATGTCATTCTCTAGGTCAAAAGCCTTCAGTGATTTCTAGTAGTCTCTGCATCAAATGCAAGCTCCCCAGGATGGAATCTGTGTCTCTGTGGCTTCATCTTCCACTCCTTGGGTGCTTCAACTTTTTACTTCAAGTGGTTTCTACTGTACACTGGTCACTGAGCTCTACTGACACCAGTCTTCTTGAGGTCTTAATTTATGATTAAAGGATTTCTCTCATGGGGTGGTAGATGTTAAGTTAACCCTATTCATTTTTTTCAATCCTTCCACTACCTTGAAATTTGTGTAGAGTACACCAACCCAGTAACCCCCTTTTTATTCCCATTGCTACAGCCTTAGCTTATGTCCACATTACCTAAACCCCCAGTATCTTAACTGCATCTTCCATATAATCTATGCCCCAAAATGCTTCACACAGCTGCACAGTTTAGCAGTGCAGACTATTATTCATTTGTTCAAATCTTTCACCCTTTTTGCAAGACAAGGTAATAATAAATGTTTCTTAATGTCCTTGATCCTTGTCCTCCTCACTTTTTCAGAAGCACGTGGGGTATGCTTCCATCCCAGAGTCTTTGCACATGCTGGCTTGGAATGCTCTGTCTCCAGATGGTCAAGCTCCAGCTTCCACACTGCAAGCAAGCCTGTGTTCAGATTTCACCTTCTCTGAGAGTCCTCTCATAACCAGCCTATCTAATCTAGCTCCTACTTTATTCTCTTTTCCCTTACTCTGCTTTATTTTTTGAAGCATTTATCACTACCTAACATTATGTATCTATTTTTTGGTAGTCTCCCTTTTAGAATGTAAAAGGGCCCACTTATTACGTGTTTCATTCACAGCTGCTGTCCCTAGCACATAGAATCATGCCTACGCACCCAGTAAACATTTGTTAAAAGAATGAGAAAATGTGAAATAGAAACAAAAATAGTCCTAATAAATCAGACAACGTGGTTACAAGAGACAGAAACTTACAATGGTAAAACTTAACATTTGCTAGTGGAAACAAACTATATACTTTGAGTATTGTATCTCTAGGTTATATTTCCAAACTGTCCTACTGAATACTTATCTTGCATAATTCACTATGAAACAGTGTCATATGGACAAAAAAGGTGAATAAATGCTATATTCCATATTCATTTCATGAAGATTCACTATGTGCACTAGCATATTGAAGGTTCTAAACAGTCCTGCAGTTTAAAATTTTTAAAATATATATTAGTAGATAATGCCTTCTCCAAAGAGCCCCTTAAAGTAGACAGGTTGGGATGGTCACCTGACATGCAATAATTCTATCCCACTTTCTTTTGACACAGACACTATGTATTCTGACACAGGCATATGACTCATGCTGGGCCAATCACAGTGACATGATATGTTGAAAGGGTGGGCACAGGAAACAAGCCAAGACAATCCTCTAAATTAAATGCTGAAACAGGAAGCCAGACTTACTATGTCTCTTAGGTCATGGATCTAAGGCTATAACTTTTAAGTGGCTGGTTCTACATTCTTTGCTACATTAAGAAAGCCTGTGTATTGCAGAAGAAAAGTTAGGGAGAGACTTAGATGAGAGAGAGAAAGAAAGGATGAGAAAGGAAATAATTGAGAATAATAGAGATAAATTCTAACCAAGTATTTAAGCTTCTAAATCCAGTTATTCCTGAAGCCAGATTCACCCCTGCCCTGATATTTTATTTCGTTACATAAGAAAATACATTCTCTCTCTCTCTCTTTTTTTTTTTTTTTAAAAAAGACTGATTCATTAATACACATCTAACACCATTTTCTGCTGAATATGCTTTGGAAAATCATGCCCTGTGGCAACCTCAGCAATAAAGCTGAGCTGTTGACCAGCACACTCAAAGTTTAAAGGACAACAAATAACCAACTACTAACCAGAACAAATGATATCTTTGTCTCTGAATAATATACAGATTATATAAACATAGCTCCACTTCCTGAAAGAAATCTGCATAGTTCTTAGCTTCAAGTCACAGCAAGGTATTCAGACACACTGTGATATTTTTCAAAGGCCAGGCAAGGACTTACAGATTTTGTAGTACACAATTCTGAGGGGTGGAGTAAGTGCTATTTACAATAGTCTTTGGAGTTGTTTTAGTCTGGCAAACCTGGCTGTGCAAGTCCTCTATACCTCTGTTATCTTCCACCCGGGAGAGCAAGATACTTAACTAATATTTTTTTATGCCATAAAACAGTGGCTCACCCAGAAAAAGGGCTTAATTCATGTTTGTGGAGTGAATGAAACTCAGCCTCTCTTGTTTCTTATTGACATGGTTATGGTCAAGGTTGACTTAAGGAATTCTTAATAAAATTTATTTTCAGCACATTACTTCATGAATGCTATCCTTGTAGTTTCATATATTTTCAGAGGTTGCTTTTGAAAAATCTAAAAATACCATCCCTTGGCATTTGCCCTAGAACAGTGTGCTGCCTTGATGTAGCCATAACAGTCGCACCATATGGGAGGAAACCTGGGTACTTTCAAACAGACTCTTCTTTTAGGATCAAGTCTGCTCTTGTCGCTGGGCTGGCCTTGCAGCCTCTTGAACCTCTTTATTTAGGTACAGCATTCCAGGGCTATTATTTCATCTGTAGAGGAATTTTTAAATAACTTGTAGTTTGGGCTTTTCACCACTAGAGATCAGTCTTGCTCTTAACCAGATGATTTCATAGAAAAAAAACAAAACAGCACCCCCTGTCCTCCCCCCACCCCCTACCTCCAGAACAAAACAAAACACAAAGAAAATTCCCCAAGTACTTTCTCTAATTCAAAGCTTGACCTTTGGCTATCAAGAGCTGACTTTATTAATGCGCTTTTTCTTTCTGACACATTTAAGATTTCTTGGTTGGCATCGTCATCAAGTATAAAATTCTTGAATGCCTTTGCTTTGTTACAAGCAATTTGTCAATGCTTGATAAATAATTTACTTTTAGATTCAGCTTGTTTATTTCTAAGTACTATCTTTAGCTGCAATTACCTGGCTGATTTCTGGGGGGAGTACCCTTCTGGTCAGGGACTCGGGAGCTCACAGGTCAGGGCTACAGTAAATACAACTGTTGCTCTGGGTGTCAAAGTTGATCACTGATTAAAATTTTTTTTTTCAAAAAATAATTTCAATTTTTCCATGGGTCTGTGATTTCCAAATTAAATAACTATCACTTCTTTCTCTTCTTTTGTACTCACGGTCTTCAGATACATTTCTGATGAGACCAAAATCGAGTATAAGGGCATAAGTTCCAAACTCTGTTTTCTGTATAAGTAGAGCCTCCAAAACTTTTCTTACATGCCTGGAGTATCTCAATCAAATAAATTCAGCAAGTGCAGTTTTATGGGATGCAGGCATGCATATATCATCAATCTAGCTCCATAGGTTCTTACTCTTTGAAGTATCTCTTATGTATCACAGGTAGTACTTAAAAGATACATTGGAATAAGTTTATCTTTGCTATATATAAAGATTTTCACAGGGGCTGGACCTAGAAATGACACAGTGAAAACTATACTGAGTTACATAATATTAATTTTTGGACCAAAGACTAAGAAAATGATCCAAAACATCATTTCATACGCCTAGATTATGTTTCACAAACACCCAGTCCTATTTTACAAGTTAAAATACACATAAGTGTGAGGTATGTTTTTTTCCTTATTTAACTTTCAAGAGGAGGTGGGTTGTGGGGGGAAAAAAACACCTCAGTTGAGAAAAAAAAGAACATTGACAAGTAAGATAAAGACATAATTTTGTCACAGTTTTGCTAAGAGTCAGGCTCAAACTCCCAAAACCTCTAAAAATGTTGCTGTGCCCAATTAGGGATATATAATAATAGCAGTTTTATGTCATCTTCACAACAGCTTCATGAATACAGTTTGCTTCTTAATCCAATTTTACGGATAAATAAACAGACTAATGGACAGAAGTAATTTAAGAAGGCCACCAAGACAGTAAATAGTGAAGCTGGCCATCGAACATAGGTGCCTACCTGAAGAACGTGGTTGACAATGCTTCTGCATTCATACGGTCTGAGCTTTTTGAAATTATGAATGAAGAGAGTGGTAACAACTCTGATATGAGTAGCCATTCTAGCAGAAGAACAAGAAACTTGTTAGAGAACATCAGCAGGAACTAGAGAATAAACTGAGACATGCTAACAGTGAACATTGTCAACAACTGGAGTTTTGAAACAAACACAGATCTCCTGTTCAAATATCTGAAGTATGGAGGCTTCTCTACCTCTAATAACAGAGAGCATGGTCATGTAGTAAGAACTTCACTTAGTAACACTGGCTAAAGTTTTCATCAAGTTTGTAAAAGAAAAATCTTGAAATTGATCTTAAAAACTCACTGTGTGTTCTTTGTAATCGTGACAAATAATTATGCTCAGATTGGCTCTATGATTAATTATTTACGTTTTCATTCTATAATAGAGTTTGGCAATTGCTACTTAACCTTTTCATTATGACTTTTAGATTCTGGATGAAACAATCTTGCCTCCTACCAAAGACTATTGCACATAGTTACCCATGATGAGCTATTCATTTATTCATTCATTCAGTATTTATTAAGAACCTACTACATACCAGGAACTATACTAGATACTGAGATTATGGAAGAAAACAAACAAACAAAAAACAAAAATACAAAATTCTGCTACATTCTGGTAGGGGCAATAAAAAATGACAAAACAAATGAGGAAATATATAATATATAAAATCATGATAAGTTCTATAGAGAAAAATAAAAATGGGAAGAGAGATAAAGAATGCTGCATTGTTTTGTTTGCTTCTTTTACATTTAAACAGGATGGTTAGGGATACTAGCAGTATCAGTAATAATAATAGTAGTTCTTATTATTGTGTCATTATAGGCATTAGTACAGCTAACATTAATTGAGTGCTTATTATATACAAGGCCCCTTCAATTTATAACCCATTTAATCATTATCACCATTCTTTCTCACAGGTAAGAGCAGAAGACCAGAAAAATCATACAACTTGACCAAATCACACAGGTAATAAGACAAAGATGCAGACATTCTAAGTCTTAGCTCAAATTCTTAACCCCACCAGAATGTTTTGTCTTGAGGTATCCCTGCTATGTACTGTAAATGCCTACATAAGAGACAACATTAAGTGAACCATGTTAACCTAATTTTGTAGTCCTGGTTTACTTCATCCATGGCAATATAAAGACTGGCTGCTTATTTTTTTCAATGATAACTCCTCAAATATACTTGTTATGTGGAATAGACTAAGTTAATTGATATTACGGTTTATTTATATGTCTACAGTATGTATCCTGTCTACATTACAATATTTACAGCAGCTGAAAAAATTGGTGCAAAATAGACTATCTGTAAGAATTATAAATCACAAATAAATAAATTTTATTTGGTTGTGCATGGAAAGATAAACAAATCAATTAGTGATAAAAATTGAATAAAGATCATCTGAAAAGGCAGGGAGTATAGGGAATATCAGGTATTTGAGATGAACTCACTACTACTTTTATAAACTGAGTTTATCTATACATTTTCTAACGGCTAAGACAGAAAACCACACTAGGTTATACAATATTAATTTTTTTTTGGGGGGGGGGACAAAAGAAGATAAAATGTTTCTTTGGAAGGAACTCTTTTTTGCAACTGAACCCTTCATAAAGGTTTATGTGTTAACAGTGAAGAATATTTTTAACATTGTAGGAGGCATACATTCTCGTAAGAATAATTTTTACCAATATTCTATATTAAATAAGAGCATAAATAATGTTGGCATTTCTAGGGGAAAAGCTGAGATAATATAATTCAGGTATTCTGTGTTCTGCATACCTTATTTAATGATGGGGTAAAGAACAGGAAAATGGATAGTTAACATTTCCATGGATTCTTCCACAACATATTAATTATAGTAAAGCAAATTTTGGCAGGTACTATATCAAAATCAGCTTAATGACTGGAAAAATAATAACAAGACAAACAAAAATACCAGCAGCTACCTCAAAATCACAGTTGCAGCTAATATCTACTGTATACTTCCTGGGAGCCAAAATCTATGCTGAATATTTTACAAACATGTTTTATGTGAAGTTTCCCATGACTTTCTGAGTTAAGTACTGCTATAGCTTTATTCTAAAGTTGAGAAAACTGAGGGGTCAGAGAAGTTAGATAAAGCTCCCACCCCCACCCCCCCACCCACCCCACCCACCAAAACAAAATTCCCAGCTTGTTAATGGTAGAGATCAGATGCAAACATGGTCAGATTGATTTCAAAGCTTGTGTTTTTAACTACTGCTCTGTGGTTGTTTTGTTACTTTTAGTGTAATTATGTCAAACTTTGAAATAATTTGGGACAATTGCAACAACCTACAGCCAAAAGACCTAAACATTAGGATCAGAATGCATAAAGAAAAAAGCTTAAGTGTCCTCAACTTCCCTGATTAAAATAAGAAGTGTAAGAAAAGTGACAGAGCCATACAATTACATTAAATTAGCTCTACTGTTTATCGAGATAGAGAAAAGAAACAGCTCTGGGCTGTATATAGCGCAGACCAGGACACCTCGAGTCCCTGGATAATGAGAAGCTGTTGTGACTCGCGGGGGACTGCTATTTCAGAACCAAGGACAGAGTCAGACATACCTTCCACCAGGGGGCAGGGTGGTCACATACTGCGATTGTTTTGTGAGCTGAACTTGATTCTCCAACAGACAGAAAACCAGCTCAATTTCCAGTTACAGAGTGAGCAGCCAGAAGGCCATAAGCCCATATTTGCCCCAGATTGCAACTTTGGATCTCTTTAAGGATTTGTGCAGTGGACACCTTAGGTTTTGCACTTGGTAGCTGAAGTGTTACAGAGCCAGAAAAATGTCAAATATTAGAAGATAGGTTTTGGAAAATTCCATCTTGAAACTGCCCCTCTTAGCCCCTATACTATTAATTTTATATTTACTTATCGACTGACAGAGATAAATGGCTTTTCCAGGGAATTTTTGGAACTAGACTTATCTAGGCTCTTAAAGATTCAAGAAGGAAAATTCTGGGAAGAGTATAACAAAAATGGTTAAAAACATGGGCTTTGGAGTCAGATAGACCTGTACTTAAATTTGACTCCATCACTGCCTTTTTATGTGACTTATAGTAAGTGATAAATTTCTTTAAGTATGAAATAGAAATAATAATAATATACATCTTACAGGATTATTATTATGATGATGAAATGACTCTGTAAAGCACGTGGCTTGAAGGCTGGCACACAATGCTTAATAGTTGATGACTGCCATGATGAAGATGATTTTTCTTCATGATGTAAAAGGGAGAAATAATAACTTCAATGTATGTCAACTTATATTACTCGAAATAGTTTAGACATCTCATATTTATATACAAGAAACATATAAAACTCTTCCCTTGTTTATTTACTCACTCACTTATTCATTAAACATTTATTATGCATCTATTGTGTATGAGACACAGTGAATACAAGGGTAGTCATTAAGACAGCTCACAAATATTTTTGTTTTAGCCAATGAAATGAGAGTAGTGACATCTATCATTGTCATGTTGGAATTTCAAAAGCTAGCATGTGCTTTGTCATACTTTTCTTCTCTCCCCCCAAACAATACATACTACTTCAGACAGCATCTGCTCTGCCATCTTGGGTCCCTGAATGAGAATGATAACAATGTGTAGGATCGATTCTAACTGACCCTTGACAGACATAAAATGTCCACAAGAAATAACTTTTTAAAAAAGTCTTTTGGATTTAGGGTCATTTACTATCTCAGGATAAACCTAGGCTATCCTGAATAATGTAAGGTTGTTCTTAAAACAACTTATAATGTGGGATCCATGGGTTGGGGAAAGAAGTAAGTAAAGAGGTGAACAACCATCTAAACAGTAGTGCTATAAGAAATATAAGAGTCAAGAGTTGTGAAGCAGATACCAAAACTATGTGATGTGATGTGATGTGATGTGATGTGATGTGATGTGATGTGATGTGATGTGATGTGATGTGATGTGTAGTTGGGGACAGTTTCACAAAGAAAGTGATATTTCACTGGACATTAAAGGGTAAACATAAGCCTCTCTGGTAGAGAACTATCTGGTGAGGGTATAAAGTGGAAGTCCACTTCAATTAAAAGAGACACTATTCAAGAAGACAAAATAAAGCCACAGAATCAGGGAAATGTAAGACTTGGCGGAATATTGAGAATGAGGCAAGGCGGGTGAGGTTAGATTCTAATAGTCCAGTGACAATATAAATTGTACTAGCACACCAACTCAGATAATATATTGCATAATATCTTGCTTGAACTCTATTTTTGATCAATAGCCACAGACAAGAATTAATAAATGACCATATAATTTGGTCAAAACAATGTTAGACTGCAAGTCAGAACCTCTGGTGCTAATACAAGATGTGCCACTCACAAGAGGAAATCTGAACACATCACTAATCTTCTCTAGACTTCAGTTATCTCATTGGTAGAACCAGTGGCATGGTCTAAATCATTTCTGGTCCCTTCTAAATTTAAAACTGTGTTTCTAAAGCACATCTGAGAACTCCATTGCCTTTCTGAAGAGACTCCAACTCTGAGAAAAATCAGGCTATTGGCATATTTATAAATGGAGAGCTATTGGCTTACTGTCACTAAAACAAGCCCAGATTGCATCACAGTCTGTAGCAGACCCTGTTGGGCTCCTACTCATTTCTTCTTGGGCATTACCACTGTAACACACTCAATCCCATATGTCTAAGGGTTTTCTCTTGTGACCAGGACCTCCTCTGCCCCATTGGATAGGCTAAAAATCCAGAGGATTAATGTCATTTAGGGGCAGTCATCAACAATGACTGTTGTTGGTTGGCATAAAAATGCCCAAGTTCCTTTCTCTGCAGGCAGGATTAATTTGGAGGCTGGAGACTTTCAGAGTTCTCCAGTAAAATTAAGTTCCTATTACTCACAGTGATGACTGGGTTGATAACATTCATTTAATTGGCTGCCTCCCCTTTCATGTGTCACTCCTCACACATCTGCTAGGGTTTTCTAGATTCACTTCCCAAATAAACCACTTGCTATTGGTTTTGATCTGCTTCTAGGGATCTCTAAGACAAACTTTAAAAACAAGTGCATGCACTTCTGCACTCTTCTATCAATTATTTTTATAATTGCTATAAATCTACATTCCATATTTGAGTACAAGTAAAAAACACATTTTAATTAATTAAATCTGGCTCTGAACCCTAATCATTATTAGGTGTCCCTGTTCCTTTCACTGTCTCAGCAGGCAGATGCAATCTATAAAACACGAAGAAAGGACCCTGGCCTTGGTCCTGCATGGTGGTCACTTAAATGCTCATATCCAGACCCTCATCATGATTCAAAAGTGAGTTAACTCTACCTCTATGCCAAACTGGGTCATGGAAACATCTGTAGTTCTTCACAAACACGTGAACTTAGTGGTGGTTCAAGAAACTCAACCCTGTTCCTCCTTCAGTTTTTCATGTTGTTATCCATCTCCTCTGACTTTAAAGTAACCTAGCCTGCTCTTCCTCAGGGTCTGAAACACAAAAGCTATTGTCTTCATATGTGAATGTGCGAATTTGTGTTGAGTACGGTGTGTGCATCTGTGTGTGTATGAGAGAGAGAGAGAAAAAGACAGAGACAGAGACAGAGCCCTCTGTTTCTCAGAGAGGAAAAATAAAATGTCTTATTTCTTCCTAATAGTCTATAGTTCTCCAAAAGAAAAGGAAGTAATTAATGTTGAGATGTTGTGCTGCTATTGTTGTAAAAATAACTAATCGTGTCACTTTGTAAAAGTTTGAGAACCTCATATACCTAAGAACCTGCAAGAATAGAGAAAGGGAAAAAGGCATTATCTGCTTTTCAGATAGAATACAAGCTTTCTGACTGTGGCTTTTTTCTAGGAAGAACTCAAATCTTCAAGATGTTGCACTCCCTTAGATATTTAAATTGTGAGTTAGGTTGTCTATTTTTTTGCATTATAATCTAAGGAGAGATATCCACTGATATAATTATAGTAGGCTAGAGGTAAAATGAGAAGGTACTTTTGATGGCTATGCCAATCTCTGAGAATAAGTTTGTTTGTTAGTTTGTTTTAGTAGTTATAACTAGGATTTCAGTCATTATTCCCAGTAACTGATATGGCCATTTTAATAAACACACTGGATACTGATTCCCTTCAGATGAATGAACGAAAGAAAGCATTCCTGGGAGTGGGAGAGTTTTAATATAGGGATTTTCCACCTTTAACCAGTAGACCTTTTTTTCTCTATACACTCTAATACAAAGCTTTCGTGCAGATGCGAAGAGTTAAATATCTGAAAAAGAGTAAATTTATACACCTGAACAAGGAAAGTCAGTTCTGTTAATGCAACCAGGCTGCTAATGATGTCAGAGTCACAAGTTTGAACTCTATCAAATTTATGAATTTCCAGCTGATGTATGACCACATTCCCTCCTATCAATTTCCTCCCGACCATCTTTCTAATACTTTCCAAGATATGACTAGTTATGTGCCTAGTTATCAACTCAAATGTTATCACGAAAACAAAACAAAACAAAGCTCTTAAAAAAATTCAACTAAGGATGGAATGGAACAGGAAATAAGTCAGTAGATAAAATATTTTTTTTATTGGAAGGATGAGATTATAAGTGATTTACTCACTGGTAGGACAATTCATGTGATTCTGCTGAGTTACTTAGGAATATAATCTGATTCTAGTTGTTATGGCAACATACAAGAAAAAAGTGGAAAGAGTTCACGATTAAATTCTTCTTGAAATGATCCAAAATATTAACTGTAAGTATAAGACTTCTTTAGAAAACATTATTTAAACTCTTTCTCAGAGCTGTAGCTGGGTTGTAAGAGATGTCTGCCTGCAGCTGTTCAGTCATTATAATCCCCTCTGAGATGAGAGCAGAAAAGCAATGAACATTTGAAGAAAAATAGAAGTCTTGCTTTGCCCTCAGGACATCTCTTTCTAACTCCTTCCTCTATTAATATGCAAGGCGAGGAACATTAAATGTCACATCTATGTCATACTCTAATGCCTATGCACTATGGAATCAAAGTGTAGAATTCTTTTGCCAACATGACTTGGGCTAAAAAAAAAAAAAATCCCATTAACCAGAAGAAAAGGTCAAAACAAAATTCTCAGTTTTTCTTCAAATTTTCAACTAAAATGAGGACAAATTGGAGCAAAAATTTCCAGGCTTTTAAGACATTATTTTCTCAGTATTCTAGTGGAAAATAGTGCCCTGAATAAAAAGATCACAAAAACACCCATCAAATCCTCTTTTATCGTGCCTGAATAAAAACCTAAAGCTTCATTCAGGAAAGGAAACTAATAAAACTTTTCAAGAAAAGAGACCACTATTGTATCTTCTTTTAAAATACTTCTTTTTATTGTTCTTGTTTTTCAGAGGAGAGGTCAGATATTTTTTGCACAACCATGTACTAAATGATGCTACTGAGAAAGAAAGAAAGGGAACCATTTATCATTATTTCCATTTCCAGTGAAACAACTCGTTCTGTCGATGATGGACCATCAGTATCTAATTCTGTAACTCTCTTGCACATGACTCTTGAATTTCTATTTCTTGCCTTGATGAGAATTCAATTGGCTTTAGTGACTGAGAGTATATGTGAGAATTTGAAGAAGGCTAATTTTCCCAGTGGCTTGCCCAAACTGTCTGCAACTGTCAACATTCTTCTGTGCAGGTTGCTAGGTGGGATTAATGTACACTTCCATCTACTTCTCAGTAAACGTGAATTATTAAGGTCACCCAAGAAATATTTCTATTCCAACATGATTACCACATAGGCTTTGGTGTAAGTACCTAAGTGATGAGAGAGTTGTAGGGTGCTCCTCTGTGCCCATGGGATATGTAAACACTCTGTTGTTTCTAAATTGTAAAAGACATGCCTTTCTGCTTAGTCTTCTTCCAGTCTGCTACTCTGTAATTCGTTCATTCAACCTCTCTTCCCTCCAAATGTAGAAAGAATTCACTCTCAAATTACACACTAATGGTTTTCATCTTTGTGTGTGTGCAGCATATTTTCAAATACACACATTTGAGCTACACTCCTGAAGTCAGCAATAATTACAATTTGAAGCTCATGACAGTAAGACAACATTTTGCAGCTTCAGTAAATCTATCTGCAATGTTGTATTGTTCTCTTGGTCCCCTTACATTTCTTTTTAGTTAAAACTGTTTATTGCCTAAATTGATTATAGAATTGAATCCTGAGAATGCAGTAGGGAAAAAGCAAGCACAGTCCTGTCCTCATGGAGTTTATGTCCTTGTGATAGAGACAGGCATTCAGCAGATAATTATACAAACTATTTAGCTGCGTTGTGATCAGTTTAATAGGGAAACAGGCAAAACAGGTGACAAATTTAAATACTGTTACAGAAACATATTTTCTTTCTTTGCTCTCCTCCTCTTTTTCCTTTAAAGAGCTTGGGGAAAACAATCAGTATATTCTGTTCACATTACCAATTAGAAACTGCTAAACATCCTAACAATGCCAGATGTTGACTCCAAAATGAATTGCATCTGGTGTCGTACATGAGCAATAGCACATGCAAGAGCGGGCCTGGGCTCTTAAACGTGCTCTGAGATATCTTGGAGGATCTTGGGGAATTTTAGAAGACTAGCAAGTGATGCTCCATCAGCCCATGCCTTCTGGGAATTTCCTGTGGATTCAAAATGTGTCCAGAAGTAGTGCCTTCTCCCATAGACTTTATCAATGTGGGATGTTTACCAAAGCCAGCATTGTTCCCTTATGACCACTGCATGTTGCTGATTTTATTGGTAAATAAAAATAATGGGTGTATTTGAAGCCCTTTATATTTCAGAAAGATTTGTGAACTTTGGAGGGAATAAAAAAGCAACTTGCAAGAGCTAAGGAAAAAGTACTGTACAGATAATCAAGTGACACAATTCTTGTCCTGGCTCCATTCCAAAGAATTAGCTCTAAAACGATAAACAGGCCATTTTACCTCTCTGGGACTCACCCATAAGTGAAGTGTCAGATCATCTCTAAGAAAGATACATTAGTGAAATGAATAACAAAATGGACTTTGAGGAGAGGCAGATGTGGATCTGCATCTCTTCTCTCTTGTTTACTAGATAAATAATCAGGAGGGTCACTTAGTTCCACTAAACCACAGTTTCCTCTTCTGTAACATGGAAATGATTGTATTACTTACCTCACAATATTGTTTTAAGGATAAAATTAAATAAAATAAATAAGGTGGTTATTATGGTGCCTAGCTAAGTGCTAAGTGTTATGTATTATTTTTCACATTTTTAGAAAATTTACTTAATAATTTATTTAATAATTGCTTTGTAATTAAGGTAGATGAGTATTCATATAACTTTTCATGAAATGGATAGCCATAATAAAGACATTGAAAAGATTCTACTTGCCATTTATTTTTATCTGTTTGTACTTCTGAAGGGGTTTGTGTGTGTATACGTGTGTTTGTGTGAATACATGCATGGGTAGACAAGGACTCTTATTTAATAAGTAGTTACACAGTACTTAATATGAAAATAACACTCTGCTAATGGTATTACCATAAATATACAAGTAGGTACAATGTAACTTTCACTGCTTAAAGCATAATTGGGGTTACATAAGATAAACACTCACAAAATAATAAAGAGGCTAAAGAAATAAACAATCTGATATGAAATTAGAGGGGAAATGCAAGAACTAGACATTAGGAAGATGAAAGTAGTAAATTAGAGGAAAGATGGCAATTTATTGCAAATAGTATACATACCAAAAACATACCTCACTATTACTAAATTATACTTAATTATATTAAAGAGTATAAATTATACTAAATTTGGACTTTGCTTAAAAAAGGTAAATCATAGAGATATTGAAGGGACTGTATTCAACAGCCGGGATCATAACATAGTCCTCTGATCTATGATTAAGGGAACTCTCCTGAGTGTGTGTAAAGCATAAGCCTTTCTTCAAACAGTGTATTATGTTATGAAATGATAGAAAGTGAATTATTAAAACGTGTTTTAAATTATATTGTGTTACCATTTATAAAATCTTTAATTTGGGGGCTTTTGTCAAGTAAGACTGATCTGTTCATGGTATTATCAATGATTAAAAAAAAAGTGTTTCTAAGATATGTATTGGTCTCTATATGCATCAAATGTGAATTATTGTTTGAAAATATTAAGAGGGTATTATTTCCTCCTCAACCAGGGCCTTGGTTATGAAAGATGATGGATTTTATCCCCTACTTATCCACTTTATCATTTTAATGATAGAAAGAGAGCATCTGGATTTGATTCTACCATTAGTTGCAGCTTGGTTTCTACACATATGTTATGGTGAGTGACATCATTTTCCCCTATATGTTACCATTGACAAACACAGCTCAGAACTGTCAATCAAACCAGGGGATACTGAAAAGTCCAGTGCCATCCTATGCACCACCTCATCCACCAAAACTAATAAGTATCTCTATTCTGATACACCTTTCCACAAGGTTCCAATGGGAGTTTTGCTGGACCACTGTCTCAGTGAACCTTCACCCCTGGTAAGCCTGATTTTTCCTATAAGTGTGGTAGTCATGTTTGCTTCAGATGCCATCTCGTCACAAGATTTCAGCTTGCTCCTGTGGAGATATGACTACATCACTCGATAACCTCTACCTCTCTCCCCTTAAAGAAAAATAGCAGAAATAATTTTCTTTAAAATATCATGATTATTGATTTGGTTCAAAACAGATCCTCCCTTTAATTAATTTGCATGCTCTATTAATTTTGTCTTCTTCAGAATAACTACATAGCTGATTCCCATATGCAGGGGGAAAGCAGAAGTTGCATTCCAGCTGCTACTATTTTCAATGACAGACTATTTACCAAAACCTAAGGAATTGTCAACTGGTCACCAATATACTACTAATAAAGTATGTTCCAGGAACTGGTCTGTGTCTTTTGTATGAATTATTTTCTTTAATCCCAACAGGGATTCATGAAATGGGCACTTTAGTGATCCTGTTTTTCTAATGGGGAATGAGGTTCAGAGAGGTTAAGAGACTTACCCATGGAAACCTAGCTAGGAACTGGAGAGAGTGGGATAGAAACCAAAAATTCTGTCATGCTGTTAGTCACTCTACTGTAAGTTTTCTACCTCACAGCTATAGAAGCAGCAAAACACTGGATGATTATCCTGTATTGAAATAATTTTCCTAACTACTGTATAGCTTATGGGATAGTGAACAGGCTCTGGAGTCAGACCGCTCAGCTTTTAATTCTTACTCTACCACTTACTATTCGTATGGCCTTGGCAAAGTTCTTACCCTCTCTGAACTCAGTTCTTCCTGTTCCAAAATGAGAAAAATAATCGAATCTTCTTCCAAGGATGTTTGTGAAGATTAAGCATGCTAAAACAGACCATGTATTTAGTACAGTGCCATGCACCAAATGATCAATAATTATTATTGATTATTGAGCATTCTTATTCAATGAGATAAGGATTCAACATTCAGATGTCTAGGTAGACATCAAGACTTTAATAATTAAGGACTTTCTGGGTGAAAGTTGTGGAGAGGAAAACAGGGAGAGACAGTTTGTTGCAAAGAAAAAGAAAAAGGCAAAGCCCTTGGAAACAGGTGCTTGAGGCAGCAGGTTCAGCTGAACCCATCACACAGCTTCCAAGCCTGTAGAATTATTATGTTTTTCCTTTCCTCTTAAAGATTCACATCTGGATATAAAGTTCAAATGCAGACTTTGTCTGAACAAGGGTGCACAGTAGCTACTTCCACAGATATCTTGGCTGCTATTCACAGTGCCCGGGTTTTATGCCTCTTGTTTTCCCCTGAATTATTTATCCTGAGCATCTGTGTTACATTATCCTTACATAATGGCACAGCAGAAATGGGAGAATGGATGCTCCCTTTTCATTCCCCCACTGACAGCATGTGTGCCCTGCAGCTTCCAGGTGTCTTTCCTGCTTTTCTTCACTCCCTTATCCAGCCATCTCTCTGTCAAGCGGGCACATCCTTTCTCCTTAGGGGCTGAGTGAAGCCAACCTCCAGTAAGCTCAGGGATAACAGACAGTCCCATCTCTACTTAAAGATAAAACCGCTTGATCTTTTCCAAGAGCTCCACAGCAACTCTGATTGCCTAAGCAACCTATACTGCAGACTGAAATTTGTTTTGCAGCCACCAAAATACAAATGTCCTCTGCAGGATGGCTGGAATCCCATGACCCACACAGAATCCGAAACTTCTTGGAGACTATGATAATTTGGCAAGCTATTTCAGAGGGTCTCATCTAGAGTTTCTACAGCAAACCTACAAACAATAATAACTATTTAGCTGCTACTAATATTCATTAGGTATTTAACCTATGTTAGGAACTAAGTAACATGCTTTCTATTGACTCATTTAAATTTTACTACAATGCTATGAGATAGGTATTTTATCCTCATTTTAAAAAATAGAAGTAAATAAGGTTCAAAAAAGTTAAGTGACTTGTCTAAGTTCACCACTGAGTAGGGAGCCTGTGCTCTTTCTTACTATTTTTGATTAGTGTTTGCATGGTATGTCTTTTGTCACCCTTTTAATTTTAACTAGCTTGTGTCTTTATGTTTATGGTGGTTTTCTTGTAAGGAATATGTGATTGAGTCTCACATTTTATTCAATTTAACAATCTCTAAATTTTAATCAGAATGTTTAGATGATTTGCATTTAATGTGATTATCAATATGTGAAATCTACTGTTTCACTATTTATTTTCTATTTTATCTGTTCTTTGTTCTTTTCTTTTACTATTTCCTTGCTTTCTTTTGAAATGACTATTGTTTATAACTTCATTTTATCTTCACTAGTGGCTTACTCTCTCTTCCTCTTTATTTTTTTAGCGAATGCTCTAGAATTCACAATACGTACTTAACCTGTCAAAGTTTACCTTCAAATAATAGTATATAGCTTCATCTATTACATTAAAAAACATCAATTCCTCCCTCCTGTCTTTTGAACTGTTGTTAATGTATGTTTTACTTCTATATCGTCTATAATTTCTATGTTATTATTTTTGCTTTAAATAGTCAAATACCTTTTAAAAACCCTTAAAAATGAGAAAAAAATCTTTTCTGTTTACTCACATATTTACCATTTTTGTATTTTTCATTTCTTCATGCAGTTCCACATTTCCACTTGGGATCACTTTTCTTCTTCTTGACAGAAGGAATTAAGTGTTGTAAAAACACAAAGCTCTTGGTCTGCCTGTAGTCGTTCCTCTGAAGAAACTGAGTCCAGTGTCAGCATTGGAGTCACTGTGTGGCAGGTGAGGTAGACCAGGCAGAGCAGCTGAATCACAGCTATAGAGATTGTTCACACATACCCATAAGCTAGAAACCTTAACCAAAATCTGAGATGAGATTCTGGAAAGAAAGTCTCAATCTGGAAGGCCAGTTCAGCACCTGTGAGTCTCCTTGTTTTTGAATAGTCCTTGGCTGAGACTGAGCTCAGATCACAATAGCATTTCAGGAGTCCCTTTCTACCCTACCTATAATATAATGCCTTTCAGGAGCAGATGATAGAAAACTGGGGGCCTCTGCCAGCCTGTTGGATCTTTACATCAGCTAGGATCCAAAGAATGGGGGTGTGTCTTTTACACAGGAGTAACCTTTCAATCTTCCCAGGACCAAGAACCAGGTCAGCCTTAGAAATCTCTTCAGTGGTGATCATACCACGTGAAGAACTAGGTTGGGGCCAGGCACTGCCATGGCCTAGGTCCACAAGGTAGTTATGATTATGATGGATAATAATAATAATGATTGAGGATTTGTTAAGGATCAAGCGCCAATCTAAGAGCTTTACAGGCCTTAATTTATTTAATTCTCATAATAACCCTACGAAGCAGATCCTACTATTTGTGATCATTCTCACTTCCAATATACAGAATTTAAATACTTTGTATAAGGCCATATGGTCATTAAATGGCAGAACACTTCTAAATACTACTCTGGAATCCTTCTGAGCAAGTTGGAGCTTCCCGCTTTGTCCAAAGCTGCCTCATTTTCTTCTTCACAAACTCCAGTATTTTGGGGTTTTCACCCTACTGACTCCTAAGAAGCAGTGGTTTGCTTGGTTCCACATGAGCTGAAAGAATCTTATTCATTTGGAAGAAAAGGAAGGCCACTGAGGCTCAGTGCTTCAAGGTCTCAGTTTTGGGTTCTCTATGATGGTCAAGGCTTAAGACCTCTAGTTACCTTGGGATGTGTAGGGAAAAGTTAGAGGGTGTATAAAAAGTTCATATTTCTGTGTTTCTCCAGCAGCTAAGCCATGGACCTGCCAATTGTGCAACTTCTGGTCTAGCTAGGCCTCTGGGGCTCCAGTAGATGAGACTTCTGGAGGACTTAACCCTCAAAAAAAGTGATATGTGCACAGTAATGCTCATCGAAACAGGCACAACTTGTACAGCTGAGTTTCTGCAGAAAGGAGAAGTCATGAAAAGATATGGCCATTATTTATTTGGGGGCCTAAATTAAACAGGCCATAGTTTTCATTGGCATGGCATTCTTAGAGGAGAGGCCTGGTATCATTTTTAAAGAAGAGATATTTCCCTCATAGCAGCTCAGTGATCCTTTGAACCATGACATGCAAAAGGAGAAGCTGAACTATTGAGATACTGAGCACCTACAGGCTAATAGGGCACAAATCTGAGTCCTTGAAGTTATAAAGCTTGTAGTAGCAACTCATCTGAAGATGGTTTTGGGAAGTCTTGGAATTCTGACGATGGATTCTAGGGCCAAGACTTATTTATAGAAAGGACATGGAACACCTTACATGAAAGGAAGAAAAGGTTGCTGGGATCCCACTTCACTTTTGTTACTGAACATCTTCTCTCTACTTGGGGTCGGCCTGCAACTCAACTCAGTGATATCCCAATTCAAATCTCACCAGACACAATACTTTGCCTATAATGTCAGATGGCAGCCTCCAAATTAATTTAGTCCATTGGGGTGCTGTGACACTAATATAATTCCTCCTGTCATAACAATGAGATTCATTTTCTTTTTAAAATAAATGATACATGATGCAGGATTTGAGTAATCATGATTGGTGACCAAGATCAATAGTAGAAATCAGTAAGGTCCCTGGACTTGGACAGAAGGACCTCATCCCCGGGCCTGTCACTTTAGAGGTCTTTTCTCTCAAAATACTAATAGAAATAAATTTATTAAAAAACATGTGGGTTTTCCGTTACTCAGGATCGTCCCTCTGCACCACTGTAGCATGATTCATAACCTGAATCATTCACTCCTGTGGCTGACCATGTTCAGGTCTAGGAAAATGCTTTTTTTTACAATTCCTATGTGTTAAAAACAAAAGTGATAGCTTCCAAGTATTGTAAAGATTTGTGGGTAGTTATTAAGAAATGTGGAGAGGTTTTAAGAGGTAGAAGAGCTTAGGTAAAAGTTAAGACAAATTAACTCCTACAAATCTTCTCAGATTGTGAGAATGCAACAGAGTAAAAAATAAAGAAGTTTCATTTAACAAGGCATTAAAAGGAGCTCAACTACACTAAATCATCAGGGAAATGCAATCAAAACCACAGTGAGAATCATCTCACACCTGTTAGAATGGCAATCATCAGAAATACAAAAAATAACAAGTGTTGATGAGGGTCTGGAAAAAAGGGAACATTTATGCACTGTTGATGGGAATATATATTGGTGCAGCTACTATGGAAAGCAGTGTGGAGGTTCATTGAAAAATTCAAAATAGAATCCCCATATGATCTGGCAATTCCAATTTTCAATATTTATCTAAAAGAAATGAAAACATATAATTTGAAAAGATATATGTACTTCAATGTTCATTGCAGCATTATTTACCATAACCAAGACTTGGAAGTAGGTTAAGTGCCATTGATAGATGAATGGATAAAGAAAATATGGTATAAATACTCAGCCACAGAAAAAGAAGGAAATCTTGCCACCTGGAACAATATGGATGAATCTTGAGGCCATTATGCTAAGTGAAATAACTCAGACAGAAAAATACAAATACCATATGAATTTACTTATATGTGGAATCTAAAACAAAAAAATGAAAAACAAAATTCACAGATACAGAGAACTGATGATTGCCAGAGGTGGAGGTTGTTGGGTTGGCAAAATGGGTTATAAGATAGTCAAAAGGTACAAACTTTCAGTTATAAAACAAATAAGTCCTAGGGATATGATGTATAGCATGGTGACTACATTAAATAATACTGTAGTGTAAATTTGAAAGTTGCTAGGAGAGTAGACCTTGCAAGTTCTCATCATAAGAAAAAAATATTTTGTAACTGTGTGACAATAGATGTTAACTAGACCTATTGTGGTGATTATCTTGCTATATATACAAATATGAATTCGCGTGTTGTACACTCGAAGCTAATATGTTATATGTCAATTGTACCTTAATAAAAAAATTAAAAGTGAGATCTTGAGTTCTAAAAAAGAAAAAACAGAGAATTATCATTTTCCATTAGTGCTGAATTTCCATTTTCTGAATACTCTTGGTTTTCCAATTTATGGTTTTGGAGATCTATGTAAATTAGCATGGTAGTCACATCAATTGTATGTGGCAGGTGAGGAATATTTTGCAATTTTGAATTAGCAATATTATTCCTAAATGTGTATGTATGTTGGTCTACTCTAGATCTATCATGCGTGAACTGTGTCACTGATGCTTTATACTGGCTACTAGGTGGATATTGAAGCCTCACATTGCAAATAGTATTAATTTTACAAATATAGATAAGATAATTTAATTGAGATAAAACATTATGACTTTAGGTTTAAAAATAATTTTAAGTTATAATTTATAATTATAATTAACATTCAACTCTCAGTTCTGCATAATTCAGAAAAATAATTTTTGTAATGTATTTGAAATAATTTTAAGTTCAAGTTTTTACATTTAACTTAATTTGTATTTCTGATGAAATATATTTAAAATGCAAGTGGATTAAATACTGTTACATTTTATTTTTCAATCCTTTAGATTATTACTATCACCAGAATATAAATTAAGCAAAAATTATGATCATAACAATATAGTTAGCTATTTTGCTGAAATCAAGGCCAAGAAAAGATTCATTTATTCTTAATCATTTAAGAATTATATCTTTATTTTATTGCTCATGCAAACATACCTATGATAATAACAGACTAGCCAGAACAGTACTTAATAATAATTAAATTCAGTTGCCTTTGATATTTCACACTATCAGTCATATAAAAAAGAGACATTTTCACCTCTTGGACTTGCTCTCAGTTTGGCATTAAGGCTTCCCTGTACCCTGAGAGAGCTCATTAAGTCTCTTGCCATGAAAATAAGCCAGATGAGAGCAGCCGAGAGACCTTATAGCAGAGAGAAGCGAGTAACTCCAGACTCAAGGAAGTTCCCCAAAGCAAGAGAACTATACTGGTATCAGCTTCTTTTGTTGCAAGTGTGGGAAATCCCAATTATATGCACTTTCTTAAGAAATAATTACTGGGGTTAATATAATAAAGTAACATAATTATATAAGTCTCAAGATAATCTATTTATATATAAATTTATGGGGATTTTTGCTGTAGTTTTCTCTCAACCCATTCCAAGCAAGTAGCCAGAGACTTTGTATTTCTCATACTAAGGAATTTTGCAGGGCCAAATAAGAAATGGCAGTAAGGTGACTGTCCTGTCAGATACGCTTAAGAAAATTGAACCCTAGCTCTGGGATTCCTGTTCCTGATTCTGGCACCAAATATGACAACTTGGTTGTTGGTTTTAAGTTGGGGGTAGACGACGATGGCATCAGTAATAACTGGTGTGGACAAAAACAAACAAACAACAATAACAACATCAATGCCTTGAAAGTACATGAAGCTCCAATAATGACTGGATTTGAACTTCCAGACAGTCCAGCCGAATGATGGCTTATGGTTGGATGTAAGGGTTTTTTTTTTTTTTAATATTTTATTTTAGAATACTTTTTAGATTTACAGGAAAATTGCAAAGATAATATAGGGAGTTCCTATATATACCTCACTTAAATTTCCTACTGTTACTATCTTACATTACCATGGAACACTGGTCAACATTAAGAAATGAAATGTGGTATATTACTATTAATTCTAAACTTTATTTGGATTTCACTAGTTTTTCCACTAAGGCCCTCTTGTTCTGTACCAGGGTCCCGTCTAGAGTACTACATTGCATTTGTTTTCATGTCTCTCCAGTCTCCTCTGATCCAAGACAGTTTCTCAGTTTTTCTTTGGTTTTCATGACCCTGACAGTCATGAGCAGCACTAGCAAGATATTTTGTAGAAATTCCCCCAGTGGGGTTATTCTGATATTTTTCTTATAATTTGACTGGAATTATGAGTTTGAGGGACAAATGCCACAGAAATACTGTGCCTTTCTCATCACATCATAAAAAAGACTGAGTAAATGCATCAGTATTTATAGATGAAAACTTGTTATTTATATATTCATATATAAAGACCACTATTTAAGAGAATCATTAATCATTACAATTGAAGAAAAATTCAACAGCTCCTGCTGTCTTCTAGGTTGGTAAACATTTTCATTAAATCTTCTAACAGACTTTAGGTATTCTACTGTAATTTGGGGACAATTTATACAAGAATTTCTTAAGTATTTGAGGAAGTCTGTTGAAATCTCATCAAAATCAGCTTCTTTACTTTCTATACGATTAATGGCTCTTTTGGCCAAATAAAATCAGTTTTGTTTGAATCTTTAGGAAAAAGAAAGAAAAAGTACATAAACCCTAAACATACTATTTATCTGGGCCTCAAATCAGGATTCTCTCTTTATGGTTTCTAGGATACTGGAACTCATTTATAATATATCTAGATTGGTTTTTAATAGTGTGAAATAAATTTAGATAATTTATTCATGACAAGAACCATGAAAAGGACAATGACCAAGGTTATTAAAAAACAATTACTTTTCGCCTCATTTTCACCACAACTTTCATCCCTCAGCATCACCCGGTCACCGTGTAGGCATTAATCAAAATGTTTCCTCTAGCCTCACTGGAAACTCTGACCTACGAATAATGATTGATGGTCTCTTCCCAGGGATTGGATGGCTGTCTCCCAGAGAAGCTGAACATTTGACCAGGATAGAGAGTATTCACAAGGCTGAGCAAGTGTTCAGCAACAGGCACACATCTGTTCTATCAGGATAAGACCCTACCTTTCTTTGTCACACTTCCTTACTTTTATAAAAGAGTTCCTAGATGTTGACATACATCTCCTTCACTAGATATACAGAAATCTAGAGACTCTGCGGAATGAGTGTTCGCTTAATTATTACTATTATTTTAAATAGAAATGTTCTATTCTCCAAGAAATGCTGACTGATAGTCTAAGCAGAGAGGTTTGGGTGTGTAATGATGGAGACATTAGAATATGAGAGAAGGTTCAAGAGGTTGAGGTTTCCATACGTAGTTCAGTGCTGTCGCACAGAGCAACATTCAGTATGCTGTTGGTCAGCTTGGGAGCAAGGATACCATCTTTTATTTTTTTTTCTGTCCAATAAGCAATTACATACCACTTGTCCCTTCCTCCCTTGGAGGTAAGGAGAGCTTTGTTTATTCCATATTGGAGACTCTGCCATTAATATTTTCCCATTGTTTATTCTTTCCTTCTCAGGGAATAGTTTGACAATATTTTAAAGGAGAAGATAATAAGAAATATGTGTAATGGTTAAAACACTGAGTGGACAACAAAATTCAAGTTTCACTGGAGTGGGTGGGTATCAGTTCAAATTGAGTCAGGCTAGGCCTGTGCAGAGCTACATAGAGAACAAATTTTAGGAATAGGATTGTGCTAATTTTAGACAATAAATCAGTTAGCCCTTCATTTTCATGAATGCAAATCCTTTGCTAAATTAAGTTGGCTTATACTAATAGACCTGCCAGGTATAATTTAGGTTGAACTACTAACACAAATATAAACTAAAAATGCATGTTTAATTTTGTTTTACAAAGAAGTAGAAAGAACAGTCTGGTTCATGCTCAAGTGTAAGTTATAGTTGTCCATGGTAGCACTTTTATTAACATATATCAGCATCAGCAATGCAGTCAAAAACTCCTGGAAGACAAGATAAGAATGTGTCGGGATCATTGTTTTCATTCTCACTAGCTTTGCAACTGTGAAGGTTCTCAGGACTATTCTCTTAAAGCTAAGGAGATAGGATTAGTGTTGAGAGCAAAGTTCATTCTCCCTCCCAAGTTCCTCTTTTTGGTTAAATATTTCTAATATGTTGTTGAAAAGGAGGAAAATAGCGAGCTGATGAGAGATATATTGTACAATTTAGTAGATATTACCTGTCTGTGTCTTTACAAAAAGGGTAAGAATAGCAATGTTGCCAAACTAAATATTTTATATATATATCTGGCACTTTCTGAAATTACATAGATAGACAGACATCACTGGTAAATCCCAAATTTAGCATGAAAAACCAAAGCAAATTCTTATTTAAAAGTCTCAAGTACAAATATGATTTAAGTCTGTTTTCCATAGTTCCTAAGTCACATTAGAAAGTCCTTGGGAGAAAAAAGGGATTTTTTCATGCCTCTGATATTTTATTCACAGAAAACACAATAGAAATATAGCATAATGCCTAAAAGTGTGCATATGCTCTAAGGTATTAATTCTACTTACAGGTCTCTAATATCTGCTTAAGTAGATAAAGATGAATGTGCATGAATGTTCACACCAGCATTGTTTATAATGGTAAAAAACTGGAAGCAAATGTCCACAAATGGAGAACTGGCTAAATATATTATGGTTTGAACGCTAATAGATTTCTAAGTGTATACATTATGGACATCAAAAAATTTTTTTCATTTTTCTTGTTTATAGACATTTTTTAATATAAGCACTTTTTGGAATAATAAAGTTTAAAGCATATGCAAAGTCTACAGTACAGAATTAGAGATTATAGTTCCTGACGAAAGTGTAGAATTCATTAAATGTTATCTAATTCAAGAAACTCTTTCATTTTACAGAAGAGGAAACCAAGACTCAGAAGGTAAATGGAATTATCCAGTACACAGATTTATGACTTTCTTCCCCAACATTCTCCCACGGCAACATCCTGGCAGGTGATCAGTTAACAAGGTAATTGAGGTAATTGGTTGATACTGATGGGGAGGAGTCTGAGAACAATCGTGTTTTACTGTTGAACTGCAGCAGAAAATTTCACACTAGGAACAGAGATAGATCAGTTTTCCCTCTGCGCCAATTATGCAAGCCTCTGATTTACATTAATCAGGGCATCTGTTTGGATAACAAAGTAGGTGACGGAAATTGCTAATGTAAGATTTCCTGTCACAGAGGTAATGCATTCAATTACCTCTGTACTCACTGGCAATTTTTTAGAGTTCATTGAAATGTTTGACCCCCAAAACACATTTTATTTAGACCTTCTTAACTATTTTATACAAAGTCCATCTTGATACAGGGATCAAAGCTGAAGTTGATAGTAAAAATGATTTTTCCCTATGTTTGGAATGTAAAATAATGTAACTTTGAGAAAGAAAGTATATTGATAATGTGGAGTTTAAACAATTATTTTCTATAAAAGGGCAAAAATGCTCACAGCAGAAGCTCGGATTCCAGTTGGGTGTTCAACACAGGGTTTGTGAAACTGATTTTTGTTATCTCTTGATGATGAAGTAGCCAACAAAAGGGGCAAGGAGGGACAGCCTGTTGGAGCTTCAGAATTGTCAAATGACCATTAAATTTTTCAACCTAAAGTGGAGCAGAACTCCTGCCATTTTGTCCAGTTTCCTAATTCAGCAGTTTACCAAGAAATGCCCATAAGTTATGGTAACCAGTGTTAGTATCTTCTGTTATCTTACCAAGAACCAAAAGTCACACAGCCCTATGCATCTTTATCAAAGAATTAGCAGAGATGGAAAATAGTCTCTCTCACTTTTTTTTTTTTTTGCCTCCACTTTAAATGGCACTGGACATCAATGAACTTTGCACATGATGAAGAAAAAAAATAACTCTACCATCATCTTCCTTGTCGATAGCTTACTCCCTACAAAACTATTATTTAGAGAGAGAAAGCCTCGTATTTATTAGATAAATCAGAGCTAACCTAGGAGGTGTTTGACAGGAGACATTTAATTTTCTCCTCAACAGGACATCTTATTCAATAGACAGTGGGTTAGCTGATCCTTTATCCACAACCTTCTGCAGAAAAGTAGTGTGAACCGTAAATTGATTGCATTAAGTAACCAGAGCATTGAACTCTGTTGTTCTAGGTTTGTTTTTCTTCCTTCCTCTCCTCTCCTCTCCTCTCCTCTCCTCTCCTCTCCTCTCCTCTCCTCTCCTCTATCTCTCTCTTTCCTTCTTTCTTTCTTTCTTTAAAAAAAGCTTCTATAGAATGAGGTATCTCTACAGCAGTGTGACTCACATTTTCTGCCCTTTAACTTTCAGGACATTATCTATTTTGTACAAAATAGACCAGAGTAACAACAGTTGAATAATATAAGGTTTTCAGTATATCTAATTCTCTTGAAAATATGTGGCCCTGAAATAAGAACATACACACATGACTGGAAAAGCTGAATAAGAAGTATACCTTAAGAACAGTGTTCCCTATACACTTTGTTATATACCAATATAATGTTTTCCATCAATATAATTCTGAAGTATAGTATAAAAAACTTGAATAGAAGATGAAAGACCTGGGTTCTTATTTCAGCCCTGACTCTAAGTAGCTGCATGCCTTTGAACAAGTCACTGTCTTCTATGGTTTTCTATGGCTGCTATAACAAATTATCACAAATTTAGCTGCTTATAACAATACATTTATTATCTCACAGTTCCATAGATCATACATCCAATAAGTTTAACTGGTTTGCTCTGGGTTCCACAAGGCTAAACTCAAGGTGTTGGCCAGCTAGGGCTCTTATCTGGAGACTCTGGGGGACAATCTGCTTCCAAACTCATTTTTTCTTGGTAGGTTGTTTGCAGAATTCACTCCATACAGTTATAGGACTGAGGATTCTTTGTTGGCTCTCAGCTAGGGGTTATTCTTTGCTTCTGGAGGTCACCTACATTTCCTGACTCTGGTTCTCTTTATTTGAAAGCCAGCAATAGTGGGTTGAGGTCCTCTTAAGCTTCAAATTAATTCTACCCCTTCTGCTACTTCATCTCTGACTCTAGTCAGAGAAAATTTACACTTTTAAGGGCACAAGTGATTAAATTGAGCCCACCCAAATAACTCAGGATTATTTCCCTAGTCAGGGGCCAACCTTAATCACATCTGCAAAGTTCCCTTTGCTATATAAGATAATCTATTTTACAGGTTCTGATAATTAGAGTGTGGAAATTTTGGGGGGCTGGACATTATTCTGCCTATCTCACCTAACATATCTGGACTGCCTCAAATTCTTCACCTCTAAAAGGGCATCAGATGAAATTGTTGTACAGAAATCTTCCTACAGAAGACCAGAACATGTGTTTAGGTGAGACCTGAATCTGGATATGACATTTAATCACACTGAATCACACCCTGAATGTGTTATGCCTATGTCAGTCTCTTTCAAGTCTTCATTAAGAGGGGGGGGGGGGGGGGAGTCTGTTCGATTTCAGTATTTCTTTTAGACTGATTTAATACTTGCTTATATCTTTTCTTGTTGGGGCAGAGATTAAAAGAAAAAAGAGGAAGAGGAGATAATGGAACTCAGACCCCAAGTTTGGGGGCCAGTCTACCTAGTTAAGTTTGACAATATGATTTGCATTTATTATATTAATTTACTGCTATCTTCTGTTTATGGCAAATTGATATTGGCTTTCCATTTATGCTATTTGTAAAATTTTAATTTTGAAACAAATGTATGTAAAAAATTAAATGAGTCAATTTAAATAAAAATTTCAAATAAATAATAATAAATATACAGATAAGACCCATACTGTAAAGGTAGTTCAAGAATGACAAAAGATGAGAATATTTCTGCACTAGCTGACCAATTTAATCAATAAGAAAATGGGCCAAAGCTTAAATAAGCACTTTAAAAAGATACCTAACAAGGCTGATGAACATATGCTTAGCTTTATTAATAATCAGGAAAATGCAAACTAGAACTCTAATAAGATACCATTATACACCCACCAAAGTAACAAAAATTACAAGATTTGACACTACCAAATATAGCAAAAATTTATAGCAATGAGAACTCTCATGTACTGCTGAGGGAGTATAAAGTGGTGCTATAGGGAAAAATTATGAAAGACTTTTATAAGAACCAAAAAGTTTACTGTGTATCTTGCCCAGTGCATTCTTGTAGGTTATTGCTATTTTTCATTGTCTTAAGCTATTTTACAGCTCTGTAAATGATAGCAGTACAAATTATTCTTGTTTGTAGAAACGTAAATTGTGTCTGGCAGAATGGCATTGACTATCACCCAATATATATTGACCAGTTTTGCATCTGTTTGTAAATTCTTTTCAGCATTCCTGATTCTTATATATTTTTCTGTTCTTCAAATTCTTTCAACTGACTGTAGCACTAACAGTTTCTTTCATTGATTAATGAGTAAAATAAAATCTTTGATATATATTAATCTCATATTTAATGAGAATAATGATTTTATATTTTTTAAAAATATATTTCACAGAATAAACTATAAAACAGTTGAATATTAACAAGTAAAGATGTATATAGCCCAGAACTCCACTCCTCTGTACATATCCTAGGAAAACTCTTTCATACATGCAAAAGAGACATGTATAAGAATATTTTAAAAAATACTATTTGTGAAGACAGCTGAGTAGGGAAATGCTATGCTCGCTTCCCCAAATTTTAATGACCGCATCAAAATTACAACTACAGTACAGACAACAATCAATCTGGACAACCATCTGAAAACTAGCTGAACAGAAGTTCTGTAACTAAGAATTATAAAGAAGAAGCCACATCAAGATGAGTAGGAGGGGCAGAGATATGAAATAAGCTAGCACCACACCTGTGTGTGGTGGTTGAGAATCAGGAGAGATATCTCAGCTGCAGAAGACCTCCTGAGAAGCAAGGGGTTCCAACCCCATAATAGGCTCCCCAGCCTAGTGTACCAGTGCCGGAAAGAGGGGCTCGACAACACCTGGCTGTGAAAAACAGTGGGGATTCCGTCCAGTAAGGTAAGATGCCAGTTGCCACCAGTACTAGCTGAAAACCCAGGTATCTTCTTAAAGGGCCTACATACAAACTTACTTGCTTGCAGGCACCCAACCTAGGCTCTGGGAGAGGAACAGCAGCTTGGGAGGTGCCAGAGACATACAGGCAGAAACTGATTTGTGTGGCTCGAAGGTGAGGACTGGAGGGATAACTACCATCTTTGCTGTGTTGAGGTCTCTCCCAACACGGCCAAATCTGAATGTACATTAGCTTGGAAAACTATACTCACTCCATGCTGGTGACTCCCAGAGACTCTATCTTACCCAAATTGCTCACTACTTGAGGCTTTTTCAGCAGCTGAGACTCATGAGAAACCAGCATGTGGCGGCAGGACTCGGGGTCCCTGAGCTATTTGCTGAGCTGCACCAGGCCAGGTAATTGTGGTAGTAGGCCTCAGTTCACAATGTGGCCTCTCCCTTGCCCCTTCGGGTCCAGCAAAGGAAAATATCAACTGCGGATTGCTTTGTAGCTCCTACCAGATAGCCACAGGCTGGCCACAGGCAGTGACTGACTGCACCAAAGCCCCTCTTAAGAGGCCCCAGAACCAACACACCTGGCGGCCATCTTTATGCCACAATGGAGCACCACCTGATTAGCCCCATAAGCAGCATGCAAAAATGGGAATCTTGGTAGGTATTAGAACCCACTGGAGCAAATCCTGCTCCATGGGATCAGCTCCTGCATAGCAGCTCATATGCTATGGTTGTGGCCAATCTTCATAGCCAGTAAGTCTGAGGGTCAATCCCATCCACTGACTTGATAACAGCAATCAAGGCTCATCTAAAACAGGAAGCTACACAGAGAGCACACAAGTAGCCCTCTTGGTGCCCCAGCTCAGGTGATAAGGGAGACTGTGTCATTAGGCTGCACATGACACCTACTACATAAGGCTACTCTCCCAAGACTGAGAGATAGAGCAGATCTACCTAATACTTAGAAACAAACACCACCAAAATGAAGAGACAAAAAATATGTCCCAAATGAAAGAACAGGGGAAAATTCTAGGAAAAAAAACTAAATAAAATAAAGGCAAACAATCTACCAATGGCAGAGTTCAAAACATTGGTTGTAAGGATGGTCAAGGAACTTAATGAGCACTTCAACAAAGAGATAGCAAGCATAAAAAATAACATAGATCCATAAAAAAGAACCAGTCATAAATGAAGAATATAATAACCAAAATGAAGAATACACCAGATAGAATCAATAGCATATTAGATAAAGCAGGAGATTGAGTTGGTGATTTAAAAGACCAGCTACCAGAAAACACTCAATTGGAATAGCAAAAAGAAAAAGGAATTTAAATAACAATAGCTTAAGGGATATCTGGGATAACATCAAGTGTAACAACATTCACGTTACAGGAGTACAGAAGACGCAGAGAGAGCAAGGGAGAGACTTATTTGAAGAAATGATGACAAAAACCTTCCCTAACTTGGTGAAGGGAACAGACATACAAGTTCAGGAAATGCAGAGTCCCAATCAAGATGAACTCAAAGAGGCCCCTACCATCACATCATAATTAAAATGCCAAAGATTAAAGACAAAGAGAGTCTTAAAAGCAGCAAGAGAAAGGCAGTTAGTTACCTACAAAAGAACTCCTATAAGATTGTCAGCTAATTTTTCTGCAGGCCAGAAGGGATTGGTATAAAATATTCAAAGTAGTGAAAAGCAGGAAACTACAACCAAGACAACTCTACCCAGCAAGGCTATTTTTTAAAAATGAAAAGATAAAGAGCTTCCCAGACAAAAAAAAAAAAAAAAAAAAAAAGAGAGAGAGAGAGAGAGAGATAAATAAATTTATCATCACCCAACCAGTATTATAAGAAACGTTTCTGTCTATGGCCATGCTACCCTGAACAAGCCCAATCCAATCTGATCTCGGAAGCTAAGCAGGGTTGGGTCTGGTTAGTACTTGGATGAAAGACCATATAGGAATACCAGGTGCTATAGGCTTAAAAAATTTTTTAAAAAATAAGGGATTCTAAGCTGATAAGGTCCTTGCAATCTGGAAGGTCAACCAAGGGTTGCCTCACCTAAAAAAAAAAAAAAAAAAAAAAAAAAAGGAAAGAAATGTTTCATTAAGAAAAAGAAGGCGTGGGGAAGAATATAAACATAAATAAAAAATGGCAATAACTAAATACTTTTCAATAACCACTTTAAATGTAAATGGATTAAATACTTCAACCAAAAGACATAAGGTAGCTAAAAAAAGACCCATAATATGCTGTCTACAAGGGACCCACTTTCAGATCAAAAGACACACAGATTGAAAATAAAGGAATACAAAAAGATATTTCATGCAAATGGAAATGAAAAGAGCTGAGGTAGCAATACTTATATCAGACAAAATAGACTTTAAAATAAAAGTTATAACATAGAGACAAAGAAGTATATTTCATAATGATAAAGGGATCAGTCCAACGAAAGAATATAACCCTTAGAAACATTTATGCACCTAACATAAAAACACCTGAATAAAGAAAGCAAATATTGACAGACATAAAAGGAGAGATCAACAGTAATATAGTCACAGAAACTAGAAAAATAACAGCAAACGAAGCCAAAAGTGAGTAGAAGGAAGAAAATAATAATAATCAAAGCAAAAATAAAAGAAATAATATCTAAAGAAAAGAATACTAAAGATCAATAAAACCAAGAGCTGGCTCTTTGAAAATATAAACAAAATTAATAAACCTTTAACCAGACTCATCAAGAAAAAAAGAGAGAAGACCTAAATAAATAAAATAAGAAATGAAAAAGGAAAAGTGAAGACAGACACAACAGAAATTTAAAAAGAAAAAGTATAAACTCATGCCACTAGCAATCATATGTCAACATGTTGGACAATTTGGTAGAAACAAAGAAATTCCTAGAAACTTACAATCTTCCAAGAAGCAGAAAATCTGAACAGATTGATTACTACTAGCAAAACTGAATAAGTAATCAAAAAACTTCCAACAAACAAAAGTTCTCGATTGAGTGGCTTCACAGGTGAATTTTACCAAAAATTCAAAGAAAAATTAACACCTACCTTTCTCAAACTATTCAAAAAAATTTAAGAGTAGGAAAGGCTCCTAAGCTCATGCTACGAGGCCACCATTACCCTGTTTCCAAAACCATACAAAAACATAAAATAAAATTTAAAAAACTATAAAAAAAGGCCAATATCCCTGGTGAGCATAGATATAAAAGTCCTTAGCAAACATTAGCAAGCTGAATTCAGCAATATATTAAACAGATCATACATCATGATTAAATGAGATTTATTCTTAGAATGCAAAGTTTATTCAATATCTACAAATCAATTAATGTGATATACCATGTAAACATAATGAAATACAAAAATCATGTAATCATATCAATAGCTGTGGAAAAAGCATTTTGACAAAATCCATCATCTATATTAGTATAAAACTTTCAGCAAAATGGGAACAGAAGGAGCATATCTCAACATAATAAAAGCCATATAAACAAACCCACAACTAAAATCATATTCAATGGGGAAAATGTAAAAACATTTTTCTTAATATCAGGAACAACACAAAGATGTCCATTTTCACCACTTTTATTAAACGCAGTGATCAGATAAGAAAAAAAATAATCCAAATTGGAAAGAAAGAGGTAAAACTGTCATTATTTGCAGATAAGATGATATTATATGTAGAGAATGTCAGTGAGTCCACCAAAAAACTATTAGAACTTATAAATGAATTCAGTAAAGTGGGAAGATACAAAATTAATATTCAGAAATCAGTTGTATTCTTATACACCTATAATAAACTATCAGAAGGTGAAATCAAGAAAACGATCTCATTTACAATTGCATTAAAAAATACCTAAGAATAAATTTAATCAAGGAAATTAGAGGCCTATATTTGGAAAATTATAAGATAGTAAAGAAATAAATTGAAGAACAATTAAATAAACAGAAGCATATATTGTGCTCATGAATAGGAAAAATTAAAATGTCCATACTACCCAAAGCATTCTATAGATTCAAGGCAATCCTTATTCAAATGCCAATGGCATTTTTCACAGAACTTGAACAAGTAATTCAAAAATTTATATGAAACAACAAAAGACTATGAATAGTCATAGTAATCTTAATAAAGAAGAACAGAGTTGGAGGTATCACACTGCCTGATATAATACAAGGCCGCAGTAATCAAAACAGCATGGTACTGTCATAAAGCAGACATGTAGATCAATGGATCAGAATAGAGTGCCCGCACCTATATGGTCATTTAATCTATGCCAACCAGTCAAGAATATATGATGGGGTAAAGATAGTCTATTCAATAAACAGTGCTGGGAAAACTGAACAGATAGATCAAAAAAAAAAAAAATTAAACTAGAACACTTTCTTACACCATATACAGGAATAAATTCATAATGGTTTAAAAACTTAAATGTAAGATCCCCAAACATAAAATTCCTAGAAGAAATCACAGGCAATAAACTCTCTGACATTTTGCTTTTTTTTGATTATTTCCTCAGGCAAGGGAAACAAAAGAAAAAAATAAACAAATGAGTCTGCATCAAACTAAAGTTTTTGCACAGCAAAGGAAACCATCAACAAAACAAGAAGACAGCTACTGAATGGGAGAAAATATCTGTCAGTGATACATTAATAAGGGGTTACTATCAAAAATTTATAAAGAAATCATGTAACTTAACACCAAAAAACCCCCAAACAATCCAATTAAAAAATGGACAAAGGACCTGAATAGGCATTTCTTTAAAGAAGAGATACAGATGGTCAATAGACATATGAAAAGATACTCAATGTCACTAATTATTAGAGGAATGTGAATTAAAACTTCAATGAGATATTACCTCACACCTGTCAGGATGGCTATCATCAATAAATCAAAAAACAGTGCTACAACGATGTTGAGAAAAGGGAACCCTCTTACACATAGTAGGACTACAAATTGGTATGGCCACTATGGAAAACAGTATGAAGTTTCCTCAAAAAATTAAAAATAGAACTACCTTATACTCATAAAATCCACTTCTGGGTATTGATTCTAAGAAATCCAAAACATTAATTTGAAAAGATATGTGCACTCCAGTGTTCACTGCAGCATTATTTACAATAGCCAAGATATAGAAGGAACATAAATGCCCATTAACAGATGATTGGATAAAGAGGTGCTACATATATACATAAAAAATCCAAAACATAAATAAAATCTAACATTTGAGACAACATGGACAACCCAGAGGGTATTATGCTAAGTGAAATCAGACAGAAAAAAAAAATATATCATATGATCTCACTTATATGTGGAATCTAAAGGACAAAACAAGTAAACAAACAGAACAGGAACAGACTCAGAGATAAAGAGAACAAACTTATGGTTGTCAGACAGTCGGGGAGTTGGGGATCTGAGTGAAAAATTTGAAGAGATTAAGTACAAATTTGTAGCTATAAAATAGTCATGGGGATGTAAAGTACAGCATAGGAAACAGTTAATAATATTGTAATAACTATGTATGATGCCAGGTGGATACTGGGGTTATCAGAAGGATTACTTTGTAAGTTATATAAGTGTCTAACTACTGTGCTGTACATCTGAATCTAACATAAAGTATATGTACATACATATATATACATAAATACTTTATGCCCCCCCCCAAAAAAATCAAAATTAATGGATCTATTATTCTGAGTTCTTTGAATAAGTAAACCAGTAACTGAAATGTTGGAATGAATGACCTCAGAGACCATCCTTTGAACCCTAAAGCTGGTATTTGATAATTCCTTCATGGTGATAAGGTATATCACAGAGCCTAAGCATAAATTTTAGCCAAAAACGGCCTGTGATTCAGAAGTTATCATAACCACATTATCCCTACCTCCTTTTCCAGATTAAATTGTGGAATGAGGGACAGAGTAACAGGAAGCTCCAAGAGCAAGTGTCAGCTTCAGTTATGCCAATTCTGGAGGAAGATGAAAGCACTTCTGTAAATTCTGGTGTTGAGAAAGAATAGAAAGAAAATGGGGGAAGTGGTAAGAAAAGAGAAGAGAAAGCTTGGACTCTAATTTGTTTTGGGGGCCCAGACTTTGAACATACTTTACTATTCGAGATAACTAACTTATTCTGTGATAGTAAATAATATCCCACATTGAATTTTATTTTCCTTAACCACATGTTTCATTTGCTTGGCCTATTTTCAATTCCTATTGATTTGGGATATTGTTTAGTGGAATATCAATAGATTGAAATGTTAGATATAAATGCATTTTGTAATCTGAAAAGCATAGTACAAATATTATAACATAGTACCTGGTACCATGAATGTACCTGTTCAAATTTTCCAATCCTCAATTGGGTAGTATAATGAAAGAAATGATTTTGGCTAATGAAATTCAAACTTAGGTTTTAAAAAAGCTCAAAATTACCAATAAGCCCATATATTTATAAATACCCTTAATATAAATTCTTATATAATTATAAACATACACCTAGTAGGACTTTTAACACCTAAAAGCTAATTCTGGGTGTTAATATTAAATCATGCAGAACGGAACTCTGTGTTTCAGCCCAATACTTAATGGAAACTACAGATTTTCTATAATCCAGAATTTCTACATATTTTTAGTTTAGACCATGTAAAAATCAATAATTAAACAATCAACATTATAAATGAATAGTCTTACTTTAAAAAAAATCACAAAATAGGATGCCAGTGTAATGAGATCATAGCCAAAACAAATCTCTCTGTAAATGACCATTTATTACCCTCATAGAAATAATCTCTTAAAGGAAGGACCATCAAATTCTAAAACTGCTTAATTAGACAGGACAATTTCTTAATTAGGGAGCCTAGAAACATTAAACTTCATCATTATGTGCTCTGTTTTGGCTCAGAGAAGCCCTGATATTTGTTCAAAAGATCTTACCGATGTGTCATCCACTACTATCCTGTTTTTAAATGACTGGTTCATAGGACACTGGTTGCTTGTGTGCAACTAACTACCCAGGTCAGTGCTATCTTATTCATGTATGTATGCATGTATGTATGTATGCATGTATGTATGTATTTACTTTTAAACACACTTCAACAAGACAATAATCTTGCAGAGTAAGCTTTGTAAAGAGTGAAATCACACAAAACATTTAGAATATTGATCACCATCCTCATCCCAATGTTCTCATAATAATTACTTAGTGATGTTTTAAAAGGTACAAGATCATATATGCTTTGTGGATCATGATTTTGGATACATTTCAGTTCAGGAAGAACCTCCAAGTTCTGTCTTCCTCAAGGCTAACTCGAGAGAAAAGCCTTGAGCTATAGCCATAAATAAATACAAAATAAAGTTCTCTGTTCTTTCTAAGTTGTTAGCATTACTTGTGTTTTTTCCTCTTGGTCTCAGTTTTCACCAAGGACTTTCTCCAACCTACCACTTTTTTTTTAACTAATTAAGTTTTTTATGGTGACATTAGTTAACTTCCTATAGTTAGATTTATTTCTGTCACCACATATTTGACCCCTTTTATCCTGTCTACTTCCCCTCTCCCTCCACTTCCCAATATGCTGGTAACCACTAGCTTATAGTGCATGTCCATGAGTCTCTGTTCTGCTCATTTGTTGCTTTCAGATTTATATCCCACATATAAGTGATATCATGTGATTTTCAACTTTTTCTGTCTAGCTTATTCACTTAGCAAGATTATATCGAGGTCTATCCATGTTGTCACAAATGGCAATGTTTTATCTCTTCTTATGGTTGAGCAATATTCCATTGTATTTATGCACCACAACTTCTTTATCCAATCATCTATCATAGGACACTTCGGTTGCTTCCATGTCCTTCCTGGCCACCATGAAAATTGCCACTACGAACATTAGTGAGCAAATATCGGTTTTCAAGTCTTTGGGGTAAATACTCAGTAGAGGGATTGGCTGGATCAATTCTTAGCTCTTCGAGGAACCTCCATACTGTTTTCCACAGTGGCTGTACCAATTTGCAGTCTGACCAGCAGTGTATGAGGGTTCTTTTTTCTCTGCATCCTCTCCAACATTTGTTATTACCTGTCCTGTTGATTACAGCTATTCTAACAAGTATGAGATGGTATCTCATTGTGGTTTTGATTTGCATTTCCCTAATAGCTAGTGATATTGAGCATCTTTTCAAATATTTGTTGGCCATTAGTATGTCCTCTAGGGAGAAGTGTCTCTTCAGGTCCTCTGCCCATTTTTGATTGGATCAGTTGTTTTTTTGTTGTTATTGAGTTGTATGCATTCTTTGTATATTTTGGATATTAGGCTCTTATCAGAGGTGTTGCTTGCAAATATATTTTCCCATTTGGATGGTTGTCTCTTTATCTTGTAGATGGTTTCTCTTGCTCTGCAGAAGCTTTTTAGTTTGATGTAGTCCCATTCATTTATTTTAGCTTTTACTTCCCATGCCTTTGAGGTCAAGTTCATAAAATCTTCTTTAAGTCCAAGGTCCTTGAGTTTAGTTCCTGTTTTTTTTTTTTCCTATGCATTTTATTGTTTCAGGTCTTATATTCAGGTCCTTAATCCATTTTGAGTTAATTTTAGTGTGTGATGATAGCAAACAGTCTAGTTCCTTTCTTTTACAGGTGGCTTGCCAGTTTTTCCCAGCACCATTTATCGAAGAGGCTTTCCTTTCTTCACTGTATGTTTTCATCTTTTTTTGTCAAAAACAGTTTGCCTATATAAGCATGGGTTTACTTCTGGACTCTCGATTCTGTTCCACTGGTCCATGTGTCTGTTTTCTGCCAATACCATGCCATTTTAATTATTTTTGCTTTGTAGTATAATTTGAAATTGGGCAGAGTGATGCCTCCAGCCTTGTTCTTTTTTCTCAGGATGGCTTTGGCAATTTGGGGTCTTTATGCTTCCATACAAATCTGATGATTTTGTTCTGTTTATTTAAAAACTGCCAATGTGATTTTGATGGGGACTGTATTAAATCGGTATAATGCTTTAGGCAGTAAGATCATTTTAACTATGTTGATTCTTCTAATCCAAGAATATGAAATATTTTTCCATTTCTTTGTATGTATCTTTTTTGATTTCTTTTAACAGAGTCTTATAGTTTACATTATATATGTCCTTCACATGTTTCGTTAGACTTATTCATAAGTATTTTATTCTTTTTGTTGCAATTGCAAAAGGAATTATTTTTTCAATTCCTTTTATGACATTTTATTATTAGAATATAGTAACACTATGGGTTTTTGAACATTGATTTTGTATCCAGAATCTTTACTGCATTTGCTTATTGTTTGTAGTAGTGTTTTTATGGAGTCTTCAGGGTTTTCTATATAGAGAATCACGTCATCCGCAAATAGTAACAGTTTGACTTCATTTCCAATTTAGAAGCCTTTTATATCTTTCTCTTGCCTAATTGCACTCACTAGGACCTCCAATGTTATGTTGAATAACAGTTGCGATAGTGGACAGCCTTGCCTTGTTCCTGATCTTAGAGGAAATGTTTTTAGTTTTTCATCATTAAGTATAATGTTGGCTGAGGGTTTGTCATAGATGGCCTTTATCATGTTAAGGTACTTTCCTTCTGTACCGATTTTGTTATTTTGATCATAAATGGATACTGTATCTTGTGGAAGGCTTTTTCTGCATCTATTGATATGATAATATGATTCTTATTTTTTAATTTGTTTATGTGGTGTATCACAATCAATTTGCATATGTTGAACCATTCTTGTGCCTTTGGGATGAAGCCCACTTGATCATGGTGTATAATCTTTTTTAGTAGGTTGCTGTATTCTGTTTGCTAGTATCTTATTTAAGATTTTTGCATTTGTGTTCATGAGAGATATTGGTCTGTAGATTTTTTTTGTGTGTGTATTATCTTTACCAGGTTTTTGTATTAGGGTAATATTGGCTTCATAAAATAAGTATGGCCTCCTCTTTGATTTTTTGGAAAAGTCTGAGGAGAATAGGTGTTAAATCTTTGAATGTTTGGTAAAATTCTCTGGTGAAACCATCTGGTCCTGGACTTTTACTTTTTGTTAGGTTTTTGATAATTATTTCAATTTCCATACTGCTAATTGGTCTATTTAGATTTTACAGTTCTTGATACAGTCTAGGATGTTTCATCTTTTTAAGTACTTGTCCGTTTCTTCTAGGTTATTAAATTTTGTGTTATATGCTTTTTCATAACATTCTTGTATGATCCTTTGTATTTCTGCAGTGTCTGTCATATTTTCCCCTCTTTCATCCCTGATTTTGTTTATTTGTGTCCTTTCTATTTGTTCTTCAGTGAGTCTAGCCAGGGAGTTGACAATTTTATTAACCTTCTTAAAGAACCAGCTCTTTGTTGCATTTAATCTTTCTTCTTTTTTTTTTTTGTTTTTAATTTCATTTATTTTGGCTCTAATTTTGATTCTTATGCTGACTTTAGGCTTCATTCGTTCTTCCTTTTCTAATTTTTTAAGATGAAGCATTAGTTTGTTGATTTGGGCTCATTCTTATTTTTGGTGGTAGGCCAGAAATGATATGAACTTTCCTCTTATGACTGCTTTTGTCATGTCCCAAAAGTTTTGATATGTTGTACTATCATTGTCATTCGTTTCTATGTATCTCTTGATCTTTCTTTTTATTTCTTCTGACCCAGTTATCCTTCAATAGCATGTTGTTTAATCTCCATATATTTCTCTTTCCAGTAGCATGTTGTTTAATCTCCATATATTTCTCTTACCAGTTGATCTCCAGGGTCCTACCTTTAATTTGTAAAAAATGGCAGTATCTGAGGCACAATAAAACAAGATATGCCTGTATGCCTGAAAGAACTGAAACTAGGGACTCATGCAGGTATTTGTGCACCTGCTTTCGTGGCAGAATTATTCACAACAGCCACAAGATGGAAGTGTGATGATTAGAGGATATGGTTGGTAAGATTTTGACCCTCATATATTTCTGTGTCCCAGTATGTGGTTGATTCTTGAGAATGTTCCATGTGCACTAGAAAAGAATGTATAAGCAGCTGTTTTGGGATGGAAAGCTCTATATATGTCAATTATGTCTAGTTAGTCTAATGCGTCATTTAAGGATGTAATTTCCTTATTGATTTTTTGTTTGGATGATCTGTCCACATCCAACAGTGGGGTATTTAGGTCCCTTACTACCATAGTGTTTTGGTCTGTTTCTCCCTTTAGTTCTGTTAGTAATTGCTTTACATATTTCAGGGCTCCCTGATTGGGAGCATAGATATTAATAAGTGTTATGTCTTCTTGGTTCATGCTCCCCTTTATCATTATGAAGTGTTCCTCAGTAACTTTCTTTATCTTTTTGATTTTGAAGTGTATATTGTCCAATATTAGTACCACAACCCCCACTTTTCTCTGAATGCCATTTGCTCGAAATATCATTTTTCACCCTTTCACTTTGAGTCTATATTTATCTTTGGAACTAAGATGTGTTTCCTGAAGGCAGCATATTGTTGGGTTTTGTTTTTTGATCCATTCTGTAACTCTGCCTTTTTATTGTTGAGTTCAGTCCATTTATATTAAGGGTGATTATTGAAAAATGAGGTCTTCTTATAATTACTTTATCTTTTGCTTTCTGGTAGTTCAGTGTTTTCATTACTTCCTTGTCTTCATGTATCTGTTTCTTTTCTTTTTTTTAATTTTGATGGAGTTTTGTGGGATTTCCCTCTAGTTCTTCTTGTTTTATGTTACATACTTCTGTTCTGAATCTTTGCCATGTAGTCACCATTACAAATATATAAAGGATAGTGTGTGTATATATATATATAAATATATATATATATATATATATATATATACACAGTCATTCATTTTCTTCTGCATGTACTTTATCTTCATTCCACTTTGTGAATTTGGATCTTTGAATTCTCCCCTTTGCAGTCATTATTGTCTCAATTTGTCCCTATGCGTGCTGAACGTTCATTACTATCTTGCTGTAGCAAATCTCTTCTTATTGTTTAAGCTTATAACGCCCTGTTCTTAGTTAGGTTTGTACTCCTCTGCTTCTATTTGCCTGTTAGTCACCTTACTCCTAATTATGGTGGGGTTTTTTTTTGTCATTTTGTTTTAGGTAAGCTGATTCCTTTTAGTATTTTCTTTAATGTAGACCTCGTCATGGAGAATTCCCTCAATTTTTGTATATCTGGAAAGGTCTTAATTTCTCCTTCATATCTAAAGGAGAGCTTTGCTGGATACATTATTCTTGGTTGGTAGTTTCTTCCACTTAATAGTTTGACTATTGGATTCCACTCCTTTCTGCTTGTAAGCTTTGCTGAGAAGTCCAATGATAATCTAATGAGTTTTCCTTTATAGATTCCTCTTTTCCCTGGCTGCCCTGAGAATTCTGTCTTTGTTGTTGATTTTTGATAATTTTAATACAATGTGTCTTGGTGAAGGCCTTTTTGGGTTGAGATAATCTGTTGACTTCTTGAATTCTAAGCTCCAGCTCATTCCTTAGATTTGGGAAATTCTCATCAACTATTTGTCTGACAATGTTTTCTAATTCCTGCTCCTTTTCCTTGCCTTCAGAAATAGCCATTATTCTTATGTTTCTTCTCCTGATGGTATCAGCTAGTTCTTGAATTTATCATTCTTAAGTTTCTCTCTTCTTCCTTCTGATTTCTTTCTAGATTTCTGTCTTCGATATCAGTGATCATTTCTTCCATTTGTTGACTCCATTTCCCAGTCTTGCTATTTCAGTTTTCATCTCTTGCACTGTGTTCTTCATCTCCAGAAGTTCTATTTGATTCTTTCTAAGGGTTTCAATCTCCTTCCTAAAGAACTCATTCTGCTCATCTAGGTGTTTTTTCAATTCTTCAAATTGTTGATATGAATTGTTTTGGTCTCGCTGAGTTTTTTCAGAAGTACCTTCCTAAATTCTCTGTCATTTAGGTTGCATATTTCTATGCTATAAGCTTATTTTCTGGAGATTTCTCTTTCTTTCTGAGCTGCCTTGTCACCTTGGTTGTTCATAGTGTTTAATGTACTATTTCTCCACCTGGGCATTAATGGAAGTGTATTCTACTTTTTTTTTTTTCCAGATAGAAGATTTATTATATAAAGGTTTCTCTTTAGCCTGTTGCATAGAAGGCATTTTTCTTTTGGTTTCCAATAGGTGATGTCTAAGTCTCTTGGATCTCTGCTTTATATAAAGTCTTAATAATACTTTTATTTTTTTTATAGTTATTTAATCATGATCACTAACCTCAGTCTCAGTTCCTATCAGTGTTAGCAACAGTTTTGATACTGTTTGTTCAGATTTCCCTGAGGTTCTGTTTGTTCAGATTTCCCTGAGGTTCTGTGTTGTTTGGTCTCATAAGATATGTCGGGAGGGGCCCCCTTTGTTGAGGGGTGGGGGCTGCAGCTCAGCGTTGCATTTTGCAAACTCAGCTGGTAATAATCAAATCTTCTTTCTCTGCCATCCCTGCTTTTCTTCTATCCCCACATCTCTGCTTTCTGCCCTGATGCCTGGATACTGCCGCCACCACACAGAGCTCACAGCTCTCCCTGGCATGGTTGTTCAGGGCACCCTCCACACCTTCTTCTCTCCTTCTACTGCAGGGAGCTCTGGCTGCAACAAGCAGCTTCCCTGTTTCTCCCAATCCACCGCCCGACTCCCAGCATTCTGACCTGTGGTAGCTCTTATGCATAGATACCATGCTCAGATGTTCTGTTGTGCAGTTTGATTGTTTTTTGTTGAGTTTTAGACATTGAACTTGTTGTTTCATGGGGAGAGATCTGGCGACGTCTCTCACTCTGCCATGTTTCTGACAAGAATTCAACCTACCACATTTTGAAGCATTCTCTTATTAAACAATACTCAAAGCAATTGAGATTTATGGAAGAATTTTAACTTTTCCAAATTCTACTATAACAGCATCTTACCTTCTCAACAGTCCAACAAGACTTTCCTTATTTTACCAATGCAAAAACTGTTTAGACAGAGATCAAGTGGCATATTTAAGGTTCCCTCTGACAGGAACCCAAATCTAGCCTCCAATATGTGCTTCTTCAGCCAAGCTCAGCCATGATGCTGATCGATTACAGAGGTCCACTATAACTTTGCACCTGCTTTTACACTTGTTCTTGCCTCTGCTTGGAACACTCATTCTCCACTTTTATATTGCCGGCTCCTTCTTTACATTTACATCTCCTCATAAATGTTGTCTCTTTAGAATAATCCTCTCAAACCTCAATACACTTCCTACCCATCTCCAAGTCATTCTCCTATTCTATTTCTTCATAGCACATCTAGTATTTGGAATTACTTATTTATATTTTTACATATTTAATATCTGACTCTTCCACTGTGCACTCTATTCCTCCATACCTAGAATGTTCTAAGCTTTTTGTTCATTATCTCATTTCATCTCCACAATACCCCTATCAGAGAGGACCATTACCATCACTGTTTCAAGCCGAGAAAACTGAGGTTCAGTGAGTTAAAGCAATTTTCTCGAGATCATACAGTTAGAAAACAGTGAACGCAAGTAGCCTGGCTCCAGTGCCTTCTCTTTACCTTCTTTGCATGCTGCCCAAACAAGTGAATTTCTCAACTCTTATTTTAAACAATACTCATATCATCTGGGTTAAATACTAATTGTGTAATTCTGGACAAGTGGTTGACATAACCTCTTTAATATGGTTTCCTCATCTGAAAAACAGAGATAATGTAGAATGTAACTCAGGATAATCTTGAAGTTAAACTAGTGTAGGTCTGTGGTTCTCAGAGGTGGTCTCTCAACCAGCAGTTGTGAAACACTTAAAATTTCAGCTTTATCCCAGACCTACTGAATCAAAATATCTAAGCATGAGGACCAGAAATCTTCATTTTAATCCATCCTCCAGGTGATTCTAATGCACACTAAACCTGGAGAATCATAGGTAAATAAACATTTTAGTTAGTGTCTAGCATAAAAAAGGGAAAACAATGAGTGATTATTAACATAACCAGGTAAATAGTCCAACAATATTCTCACTGGGGACATTATTGACATGTTAGCAGGACAATTTCTTGTTACGTAGGAATGTTCCTCACATTTCAATATGTTTAACATCCTTGGATCCTGGGTACTAAATGTCAGTTGGAACTTCTCAAAATTTTGTGACAAAGCATGCTTCCCCTGTATTTCCAAAAAGACACCTGTTTGTGGGATAGGGTGGCGGGGCAGGGTGGAGGACAGATTCGGTAAGGTTCCCAGTTAAGAACCATTAGCTCACTAATCAGAATGGTTTTCCAATATGCTCTCTCATTCAGACTTCTGTCAAAGTTACATGTGAGTATGAATTGAAAAAAATTTGAGTGGCAAAGCAACACTGATGTTTGGATCCCCTAACTTTTCTAAAAGGAGAATTGTTTTTTCAGACTCTATGGGGACTGCAAAGATGAATCAGAAATGGTTTCTGCCCTCAAGGAGTCTCATTATAATTGGAGGAGTTAAAGTAATTGCAAAAAATAATTATACCACATGGAATAGAGGAAGTCTGCAAGAGATACCAACCAATATTGGAGTTCTGAAAGAGTGATTATTAACAGTATAGAGAATCAGGATAGATTGATGAATAAATGTCTTTGGCTAAAAGATTTGAAATTTCCTCAGTTTCGGTAGAACTGAATAATGACTTCATGTCCATTTTTATGGATAGGAATGACATATATGTATGCGAATGAAAGAAAAAGTGATACAAACAGAGAGAGCAATTATGAGTGACAGAAATCCTAGTAGAATGAATGATCCACTGTTTATCAATACAAACCAACAAAGGTTTTGAAAATACTAGCAATATCCTAACAATTATGGTCGAATTCTTATAAATAAGGATCTCCATGTCTGCTCATCAACTAGTGAGAAGTTTCCATAGCCTCTAAACAAATGTTGGCTCCCTCATCAGGGATGGAAATAGATATTCCCATAGAATTAGAATCATCGATAGACAACCCAAATGTCTTCAATTTTCAAAAGTTTCATGCTCTCCCTAATTCTGTTGTCACTGCAGAAATCCCAGAAAAGTGGTAGCAGGAGGTAAACAGTACAAATAACCTATAACACTCATTTGGGTTGGTATGTTAAAAATCTTGAGTGTCAACTGCAATCAATTGTTAGTGGCTTTCCGAAAAGCATTGTGAGCCACAGTTAGCAAAAAAGAATGCCATGAAAAATTAGTAATATCTACCATGAAAAAATGTTAACCTGTGATAGGGAACTAAGTTTGTCTCATATAGTTTCTATGTAATGTAAAAATGTTTTATACTATTTTAGAAAGGATATTATTTAATCAATATAATAAAACCTGCATTATTTTGGGGACACCTGATATTAGAGTTTTTCTGAAATATTTGATTTCTTAGACACACACATGTTCAAAACATAGTCCTCCATCTTGATAACATGTTCTTCTCTCTACTCTGAATCAGACTGGAAGTAATAAGCTGTACTTTACTTGTTTGCTAGTGCATTCATTCATTTATTCATTTAGCCAGTCACTGTCCTGGATATCCATTGTTGTGTAACACATCATTCTAAAACTTGGTGATTTCAAACAATAATAATCATTTTATTATGTCTCCTGGTTTCTACTGGTCAAACTTCAAAAGGCCCTGCTGGGTGATTTTGGTTTAGGGTTTCTCATATCATTTCTAGTCAAGTCATGGCTGCAGCTGAGAAAGTGTGGGGCTAGAGCAGCTGGGGGCTGGATGGGCATATCACTCTCTTTGTGTAGTTCCAAGCCTTCTCCATGCAGGTTAATTTGGACTCCAAAGGCAAGATGTATCACCTTTTATGATCTAGCCTCTGAAGCTATGCAATATCGCTTCTACCACATCCTATAATTATAAACAAGTCAAAGCCCACCCATCCAGACTAAAGAAGTGAGGGATTAGTCTCTACCTCTAAATGAGGATATGACAAGGTTTTAGGGGGAAAAAAACCATGTAGGATGGGAGAAATTGTTGAAATTTGAAAATATGATCAGCCATAGTCACAAATATTTATTGAGAAACTTCCATGTGCCAGGCTACATAGACACTGGACCTATAGTGAAGAGGACAGATAAGATTCTTTCTCCTATGAGGTTTATATACTACTGAGGATGAGTGAAAGATAAACAATAAGTAAATAAATAAGAAAGGTAATTTTGCATAGTGTTAAGTACTATGAAGAATATTTTGAAAGAGTAACTAGATTTGGGGGAGTTTCTTTAGATAAATGTGGTTAGAACAGGGCTCTTTTATCATAGAACTTAATAATGAGAAAAACAGTCATGGAAATTTGGGCGAAACAGTTCTAAATAGACAGAAATGCAAATGCATAACATATAATGTAGGAACAAGGTTGGCATGTTTGAGAAATAGCAAACGGTCTGGAGGCTGGATCCATGAGCAAGGAGGAAGGTGGCCTAAGATGGAAACTGAAAAATAAGCTGGTGACAGTTTCAAGGCTGAGATAAGAAGAATGGATTTTGTTCCAATCTGAATGTAAATTCATGAGGGAAGATACTTACTCTGCTTATTCATTATTGAAATCCCAATGCCCAGAATTCTTCCTAATATAGAGCTGGCGCTCAACTGAGATCTATTGAATCAAAATGAATCCATGAACACCAAACCTCAAGTTGCCACCTGCCCACATCCCAAGGCAAACTCCACATGGTGGGGGAATTTTTCAAGAAGACAGAGTATTTGAGATCTTACTTTAAATTTTAGTTTAAGATTGGCCAGGCTACTCAAACACATCTATTTACCACCTAAATGATGACACATAATAGGGACCTAATTATAATGTGTCTTTCTCTGCTCTTGAATAATTAAATGTTTTATTGTAACATTATAATTTGAATTTATTATCCTTTGCTGGAGAACAAAATTAAACATAATGAGAGTTGTTAGTCTCCTTTCAGTTCTGCCTGTATCCTGTACCTTATATCATTTTTACCACTTTGATTAATGGGTTTAATTTACTTTGACTGGAGTATGTAGGAATTGGTAGAGTGGGGAGGTAAGGTCATTACATCCTATTAATTAGACTAATAATGCCAAATCAGCATGTGTTAACAAGAGTGCACTATTAATTAGCTTTTGTAGGTAGTTTCTGGAAGGGTAGCAGAGAAGCTTTGAAATATCCTTAGTGACACCAGCGGAAGTTTTAGGTTCATAAATAAAGCACGGAATTACATATTTTCATAAGAAAAAGCCTCTAGTATCTCAAGGTGTAAAGAATCATGTGTGATAGATGGTCATATCCCTAACTTGTTGTGCAGGACATCTTCTATTTACCCCTCCAGGTTCACTTTTCTCCCTCTTTTCTCTGCTCTCCGTCTTAGCGCTATCCTACACGGACCACATCGATGGGATCCCATAGCACTCTGTCTGCTGGGTAGAGTATTTATTTCCCAGCTTCTCAGCTTTGAGATCACTAGATATGTCTTTGAAGCGGAGAGTGTCCTGTGACCTAAGATCATCACTCTTCAAGACAACTTTCCCTACACAACTCTCTCCCCTTGGATTTTGCTAACATCTTTACTTTTGTCCCCTATAAGCCTGGAAGAGGTAATAACTCTCCGCCCAGTACTTGGCCCAGGTCCTTGCACTACTTCTGTGTCTTTCCCACACCCTATCCCCAGCTTCGTAGACAGTAGTTCCTTTGAAAATGGGCTTGCTCTGAGTGTGCTGTTTCCTACTGTGACCCTGATTGATGACCTCTTGTTAATGCCAATATTTGATTTATTTTCTTATATTTTAATTTTGTTTCATTAAAATTAAAATCAACTGCACCACTTAAATAGGTTTCCATGTTCTGTTTATGAAATTAGCTAGGATTTTATTTAAAAAGTTATGCACTTTCATATGTAAGAGTTCTCTACTGCAAATATTTATTTTAATAAGAAATCAAGAGTATTTTTGGCAGAGAGTGAGTGGGATACCATTTTTAATAGCTGAGAAAAGTGTTTCCAAAAATAAGCCACTTTTAACATTGAAATTTTCCAAAATATATTGAATAAAAGGTCATAATTCAATCAACAAAATTTCTCATGGATCACTATTTTAAAAATACCATATCAGTTATTCTTTATGAGAAGAGTGTACAGGCTTCAATGTTTATGTGAAATAAATGTTAGAAATCTATACTAATACAAAAATCCAGGTGCGTTTTACACAAATACATAAAACATGCTTCAAGGTTTTTGAAACTCCAACTGTTTGAGGAGAAACAAGCAATGAAGCTTCTTAGCAGCAACTTCTGAAAGTTAGTCACAAATTTCTTTTCAAGTTTGCCACAGTGAAGCTGATACATAGGTTTTTGCGGTGAGAGGCCTTAGAACTTGGGCTCCTTTGCTCAACTTCCAACTTCCATTTCCACATACCTTCTCCCACCCCTAAAATGTTTCAACAAGTTCTGGGTATACCAGCTGAGGGGTCACAGAGCCAGCTAACAGATTTTTCCCCCCCTTTTAAAACTTTGCTAACAGATTTTACTAAGAACAGAAATGAGGCTAGCCACATTGAATTTTGGCTATTGAGATGAAGGCAGAAGTTGTTGGGTAGGGTTTCTGGAAAACATGCTTTTAAAGTATGCCTCTTTCCCTTGTTTTTCTAGTTCCTTCCTGGAAATCAATATAGAATGGTTCCTGGAGCTCCAGCCATTACAACTGTTACCTTGAGAAAGAATGCCATACTAAAATAGAAGGGACATAACAAGGGAAAAACGTTAGGGCCCTGACGGTGTCAGAACCAATAGCAGCAGCCCCAGATAGCTCACCATTGACCATATTAACAGCTATCTTGTTTAACCTGCTGTTGCTTATAACTTGATTAAATTTCAAAACCCAGAGGAAACTACCATGAGTACCATTTGCGTCATAGTTGAGAGGAGATTGGCTTATTTTATGATTAAGTGAAATTTCTGAAATATCAGCTTCAGGAAGCTTTCACTCCTGAAAAGGAATTAGAATATAGAGACAACCTTTCTTTTCTACCTGAGTTTTTGCCCTAATCAGACTAAAAAATTCAATTCTCAGAACCTCCCTATAAATCTATGTGACTAGATCTTTTTCCAGATTCTTGATTTATTGTTCACCCTAATGCTACTCCACATGATTTGTAATTTTTTAAATAGCTTTATTAAATATGACATCATATGTTGAATTTTTTATAGACTAGTATGTGTAACGACTTCTTGAAATTAACAATCTGTTCTGATATATTGTAAATTCATGAGCAGAGAGACTGCATATATGTTTTTCTCCAAGTACCTGGTACAGTGTCCTCAATAGATATGTGTTTAGACAATGAATGAATAAAAGAAGGGCTTAACTAGCAAATAAATAAAAATAGGTGAAAACATAAAGAGTTTTAAAATGCTGAAGCAATGAGGGGAACTATTGCCAGTGCCAAGCTGATCAAGAAGGGAGGGTTTTGGTGGTGAGATGCCCAGTTGGAAGAACGAACGAGGGGCTGACATGAGAATGAAATGGCAGACACCCACTTTATTGTGGGGAGCGCATTTCTATTGAGGGGAACACACTTCTACTCCAGGGGACTACACGGGCTCCATATATGTCAGAGTACAATAGTGGCATTCTGCCACACATGTGTGATACAATAATCTGAATCATGCTTACATGAGCTGGGCTCAGGCGCCTTGCTACACTAATGTAACATTCTAAACCTGGGGTCCTATTCTTAGCCATGAGGCTGGATCTCAGCCAGACCTGGGATCCGCCTGGACCAGAACCCACAACTAAACAATAGAACTTAATTTTAACTAAGGGATGAAAGTAGTGGGAAAAGGGCTACTAACTGAATTCTCCATTTTATGAGGTAGAGAAAGCAGGAGTCTGGGAAGCAGGAGACGATGTCTGTGAGCTCTATTCTATCTTGTTCCAGAAGCCAAACCCAAAGACCCAAGCCAGGAGAAATGGCCTCAACAACCCAAAACAATTTCTAAATTGTAGCCAACAGTATTTAGGTCCTCCATGACAACAACATCAAAAAAAAAAAAAATGCTGGGTCACTCTTCGATCAACAAATAACTCCAATCAGTATGTAGTAACAGTGGGAAAACTTGGGTAACAATAACTCTGTGCTTTCCCATCTGTGCTTGCTACCTTGAACCCTCCTAGCCCTTCTGCTGGGATTTGCAAGTTCTCTTCATCAAAGAACTCCCAAACTCAGGGCCAAGGCATATCTGGCATGTCTCCAAGATTTGACAGTTTTAAGTATTCTTGCTCTTCTCATTTCTTGTTCTACTGGCTCACTTATGAGAAGCATTATGTAATCATTTGACCCTAAGCCAAAGACACAGACCCATAGAGGCCCCAGCTATTGTGGGAACAAAGCTTCCAGCTTTGCGAGGCTGAGTCTGCTGGGCAGCTTCTTGGGACCGTCAGAGTTGGCATTACTCATGTCCAGTTGTTCTAATATATTCTTTTCCTAAGATATAAACAAGCTTTTTCAGATTAACCAGGTATTTGCACTTCCCTAGTTCTGTGTGAGTTTACTTATATCATAAAAATGGTTTTCACATTGAATCCAGAGCTTTACAAGGCTCAATGTGGTGATGTATGTTTTCTTCTTGTCTGGAGTTCTGAGCCACTTTGCTTAGCTTTCTCATAATAGAATCGAATCTATGATTGGTCAGGTTTTCTTTTCTTGCAGGAACAATTTTGTTTATGTCCATTCTTTCAGAGGGTGCCAGGCAGTGAGCAGATTGGCTATAGGTGGCAGTAAGATGGATGGTATAGTATAAAGGATACTAAATTAAAAGTGAGGATGATTATGTCCTGGGTCTTATTCTGTCACCACCCAGGTTTCCGAACTGAGACAATGCTCAAGATACTCCTCCTCTTTGAGGAAACCTTTCCGGACCTCACTACTTCCCTTCCTACTTCAGGTCTTGGTTCTCTGCTCTTTCAATACCTGGAACTTTACAAAGCTCTTGAAACAACGTCAAAGCAACATACAATGGAAGGTAGAATGAGGACATAAAGCACCCATTGTTCCCCCAAAAGTATTTCTTCTCATCACCTCTAGTTTAAAATATCATCTTTAACATCAATACGATCCCATTTGGATAACTATCTTTTTTGTATTTAAGTCTAATTGTTTCTGGATTCTCTTATTTCTTATCCTCCCGAGGTTCTTGCAGGTTAGGCATGACTAAAGTGCCATCCCAACAATGGGGAAGAATGTCCAATATGCTTCTGGTTCTCGTTACCTGTTTTTCACTGGTTTCCATGTAGATGTCCCTTGTTCTGATGGTCCCTCATCATTCTCTGCTCGTATCTGCTGAGGTGTGCCTTGTCTCTTCTTTGGAGCTGGCTCTCATTGCCAAAGTCTATGGCTCCTCTTCTGCAGCCTTCACTTTATATTACTATTCTTACCCTAGAAGATTGGAAACGTATGCTACACCTGTGACCACCATAATGAATTTAGATATTCTTTTGTTCTGATATAAATATATTTTTCCTATTCGAAAGAAGATGGTTCCTTATATGTTTTGCCTTTTCTATGACCATCAGTCATAGTGACAGATTCTGCTTCTCTGCATAGTGACACTCAATCTGCTTATACTTGTGAATCACATATTTACTCATGAACAAGTATGTGTTATTCTTCCAAGAGCTATATTTGAAAGAAACAAAATTGGTAACTGTATTTTAATAAAATGTGTAAATACTTAAACATGTTAATATTTTATTAATAAATATTAGCATGTATTCTACTGCAGATGTAAGTATTATTGTTGTTGTTTTTAAATAGATAAAGACTTTAAAAGAAAAACTTGAGGAACTTTAAGTCCAATTTTCCAACCTGTTTTACAGAGAAAAATAGATTTCATTCACATAAGTACATGTAATTACATTATGAAGAACATATTTACCTGAGCCAGGGGAAACAGAATCCCGACATAGTTCATATTCAATGCCTGCATCCTGGAACTGCACAGAGACTGACATATACACTGGAATTATTCAAGCTGCTGGTATACTTCAGAGGATAAACATCTTGAAGACAAAGTAAGAATTTTAGTAAGTCAAATCTTGATTTTTAAAAAATAATTGGAAGCAGAGCAGTAAGTAATTTAATGCAGTAGATATGAAATTAAATTAAATTAAACTGTGGAATATATTAGTTTCTTCCCCCTTCCAGGTGCATTTCATTATGGTTTACCAAGTTCATATCCAAATTAATTGAATACTTATTGGGAAGGGAAAACTATGTTATTAGGTAAAATGAGTCTGAAACCAGATACATAGGCAAAGTAGATTAAAAATCCAGATATAATTTTATTTTCTGTTGTGCTTTTTAGCTTCTAGGAAAGTCTATTATATTAGAGTACCATATTTTTTCATATTTTTCTTAGAGGATATGTCTTTTTGATTAGATATAATGATTCAAATGTTTGGAGGCTAATACCCACAATTAGCCTACCAATTTGTTCTAGATTTCAACCAAACTTGACAATTTGGACTTGCCCCAGATGACCTATCATTTCCAAAGTTTGTGTTGTACTATTTTCTTTGCCAGACACACTTTCTCTGCCCTTGTCAAATGTTTCAACTCAGGAGAATGTGGTAAAAATGGCTTGGAGCTCAATGGTGACAAAAAAAAAATAGTGATAATAGCCAATAATAACTGAGCTTTCCTCCATGACAGTCATCGTGCTAAGTGCTTGACATGTGTTATAACACTTTGCATTGTGTTAAGGTTTAGAAACTTTCAGAAATATTCAAGGCACTACAGAGGTGAGACAAACTGGGCTTGTTTCTCAAACATCAGAAAGTACAATATTCTTGAAAATCAGAAAGACTCAGAGAAAGGCAAAGAGAAAGAGAAATAATAATATTTAGAAAAAAAGCTAGGTAGATACTAGACAGATCGTTTAAGTATTAAGGGGCACTTTACGAGCTATTACTACCTTGCACATTTGTCTTATTTTGTGACTTCATATAAGTACTAAAGAATGTTTCACAAACCTTAGAGTCAACACAGGCCTTGGGATTGAGGCTTGCACACCTCAGATGGTCTAAGCCCAGCTCTGTGGTACAACAATTGAAAATAAGGTTCCGTTTCTTTATACATTGAAAACACCAAAGATAGGTTCTGTGGCTCATAGAAAAGAGAACAAAATCACTGAATTTTATAAGACTATTGCAACTTGTTCTATCTTTGGACTATCTCAGTGTTCTTCTCATTGTTCTATAATAATTTTCTTTCTGCACTGTAGTTTATACTTTGTATGTTTCTCAATTTCTTTACTAAACTCTAAGCAACTTAAAATAAGAAATGAATTTATTTTTCCCCGGGAAAAATAATGCCACAGCATTTAGCCCAGAGCCCCCACAAAACTGAATCTCAGTAACTATCTCTTGAATTAAATTTTGCTTGCAGATTATATAGACATGAACACACTTATGAGTTATTTAAGAAACAGAATAGCCTAACAGTCAACAGCAAACTGCCTGGTTCAAATCCTGGCTCTGACACTTACAAGCTGTTTAACCTAAGACAGGTTTCTCTGTGCCTTAGCTTCCTGTCATAAGTAAAATTGTACTAATGTGAGTCTTAAACATGTTAATATATGTAAAATACCTCAAACAGTGTTCAGCACTCATGTAGCAAACACTTTACAAGTGTTCATTATTACTATCACTATTGTATTATTCCTAATTTAATTGTCCGTAAATAATACATCGGGTTGAGTTCCCAAGGAAAGGGATATAATAAAAAAGCTTCAAGAAGGATATTGTTTACAAAACATCAAAAATCCTCCTCCTTTCCAACATTGTAAAATATGGGACCCACTATAGAAATGTAATCTTCTACTCTCTGTAAAGAGGGTATCCCCACTCATTTTCCAAAATACTCATGTAAATTAAAGACGGAACTTATGGAAAAGTAAACAGAGTATGTTTTACCTCTCAAGATGACTCTCTGAGTTTTTGTTGTGCTTTACTTATGATTTCACTTCAGTTTGGAATATAAGACCTAGGAATGCTTCGTGGTTGGTGTCTGGTTAAGGATAGTAAACAAATCTAGTAGATAATGCTGTATCATCAGACAGCAGAAAATCACCACAATTTAAAAAGGCATTAACCTGGCTCATTAACAGTCAATAAATTACCACTTTTCTTTTAGTCCTGATTGGGAATAATACGCTAGCCTTACTTTGAAAAGCCCAAGAATAGCAAGTGCTTATTCCACAAACAAATCAGTATTGACTTTCTATATCAAGTCCTCCCTCTCCCTTCTCTTTCTTTATTCCCTAATTTACTATACCCCTCAATACCTGGGAGTAGATCATGTGTTATAGGTTAATGAGGTACCCAAAGCCCATCCATTTTTTCTAACTTCTCTTTGAATAAAGGTCTTGTCTAGATTAAATATTTTATTTACCATAAGCATTACTTGGAAGAGCTTATAACACAGTTTTTCAGCCTTTAGCAGATAAAGCAGACCAAAAAATATGAATATAGGAGAATTGAAAATTTAATATATAATTTTGGTTTTATAGCTATGTATTAAAATGTATTCCCTAGAGAGACTACACTTTTTACTAGACCACAAAGAACATCTCAACAAAATCCTCAAATTGGAAACTGTACTGGCTTGTCAGATTTGCAAAGAGAAATGTAGATATAATAGAATTCAGGCTGATTAAGTTTTGAGAGGGGCCAAGCATGAGAGAGTGAGGGAAAGCCCTTTAAAACAATGCCAGGGGGAGTGAGAGTGGGGTGGGGCATGCCCAATGATACATTTTGTGGGGGATAACACCTACGAAATGGCACCATCATTTGATTATATTCCCTAAGAGTCTTATGGACAAACACTAATGTTTCAATTGCATAGTTCCTGTTGTTTCCTCTAGCAAATTTCCGTTTCATTAATATATTACTTCAAAATTTGTTAATAGTGACTGTAGGTGAATGTGCTCTAGTAGACTTCTTGGTCCACAGCTCCTTCCATTCCAAGCCATGCATCTGGGTCAGTTCTAAGAGCTTCAACAGGAGAGGAAGAGTGTGGGACATTTCTAAGAACTGGAGTGGAAGGAAGGCCAATGGAACTCAAATTTTGCTGATCAGAGCTATTTGGTTATTACAGGCAATTCAAATACTTACTCTAGGCACTGGAAATACGACAATGATTTAAATCTGGACTTGTCCTCAATGTGGTAGGGCAAACAGAAAGAGGAAGAGAAGAGAAGAGAAGAGAAGAGAAGAGAAGAGAAGAGAAGAGAAGAGAAGAGAAGAGAAGAGAAGAGAAGAGAAGAGAAGAGAAGAGAAGAGAACAAAAATATCTACCCATAAAATAACGGTAGAAATGTTACAAGACCAGGAAGGGAGTGCTGATTAGTAAAAAGTGGGAGGTGAGGATACGGATTATGGGCAATACAGATAAGAGTAAACTTTTTATGTGACCCAAGAAGGCAGGGGTAAGCAAGAAGACTGTCCTGACTGAAGGGATAGCCTTAGCTAAGTCTTGCAAACAAGAAAGGACATAGTCTTTTGACAGTTTGGGGAGCCCCAAAGACCTTCAAAATGAGTAATCAAGTGACTAGTAACAGTATGTGCTTATTCCAATGCTTCTGCAACACTCAGGAAAAAACAATCTGAACCTTTTCTTCTAGTACATCTCAGTATATCTGCTTCTAAGGTTGTCTCCAAACCTAAGGGTAGAAACACCACACATCTACCAAATCACTTCTATTTTACTTAGGAGAGGGAGCATCTGTTTTTTTCTTTAGATTGCTCATAACATTCCTAGTAGTGTCCTTTTTATCTCATAAAGGGAAACAGGATAAAAAAATTAATACATACTTATTGGGAAAATATAGAAAAGCATAAAGAAAATAATAGAGTCAGTCATAACTATCACCGAAAGATAAATAAGGTTAATATTGTAATATATATTTTCCAAGGCTTTTATATATATGTATATAGTATACATATTTTTTATTTAAATTATAAAATTAAGAATATACACTTAAGAATATGTAATGTCCCCTTGTCATTGAATTTTCTTATAAAATATTAATATTGGATAGTATTCCACAATATGGATATTCTATTTTTAAATTTTTCTTGAACATCTTCAAATGTTTACAATTTATACTACTTTTGAACTCTTTTTGACTAATTAGACCTTCTCTGGACTCCTCATGTACAAATCCACTCAAGGTTTACTCAAGCAGGGCTGGCTGGGCCCCTCTTTTGGACACCTAATACATTAGCCCACCTAATTAAACTTGCTGAAGGTAAATCTGGAACTTGGCAACTTTTATTGCAAAACAGGCAGTGTCTGTGAGAAAATAGCATTTATGTGGCATTGTATGATCCACTGACTAATGTATGTTAGGGTGGGAATACCCTTCCCTATCCCACTGCTCTCCCTTTTCTCTACATGAAAGAAAGTATATGATCTCTGACTGGATATGATACTCCTCTGATCCGATTTTTAATATGTGTTATTTGCTGGATTTTTTTAAATTGTAAATATCTGTGACTCTTTCTCCAGCAGTCAGATAACCATTGTCCTGTAAGAAAATTTAAGGAAGAAATTCGGATTATGAGGAACAAAGTAAGGCAATACTTTGCTGTAACAATCCTCTTACTAGCTGAAGTCCGAAATATTTTTTAAAATTATTTATTATTATTCATGCCTAAAATGCTTGGTCTTCCTAGGTGGTCTCTCATCCAAGTACTAACCAGACCCAACCCTGCTTGCTCAGGGTGGCATGGCCATAGTCTATGGACTGTGGCTCCACTGGAGTGTGAACCCAGGACCTTATGAGTGTAAAGTAGACATGCTAAAGGCTACACTATGGAACCAAGTCTTGAGGTCCAAAATATTATATTGAGTTAATAACATGATCTGAGTTAAAAAAATAATAATAATGATGACAGCTAAAAGAGAAATAGATTAGAGATATCTTATTTCAGCCTATTCAGAAAAGAAATGAGATGTTGCTCATAAGAAAAACTCCTTATATTAAGAGTGACAAAATAAAGGAAGGAATAAAGAAATAGATGAAGTTCTAAAGAGTATGCTTGAAAAAAGGAGTGAATAATTTTTTTAAATACGATGGGATCTGATGAATGGAAGGAGATGCAACTGTGCGAGGAATTCTGGATTTCTTGGTTTAGAGCAGGGGTCTGCAAACTCTTTCTCTTAAGGGCTAAGTAGTAAGTATTGTAAGTTTTGCAGGTCAGACAGGATCTCACTATACTATTCAACTCTGTTGTTGTAAGGAGAAAGCAGTCATAGATAATACCTGAACAAATGGATGTGTCTATGTTCCAATAAAACTTCAGTTTTAAAACCTGGTGGCAAGCTGGATATGACCCATAGATCATCACTTTCTGACCCTTGCTTTAGATAATCAGAATGGCCACAGATCTCAACCTTTAGTTCCTTTATAAAATTGAAGTCATGCTTTCCTGGATTTGGTTGTTATGAGAATAAATTAATAATTGCGAAAGTTCCCAGTACAGTGCCTGGCCCAAGATCCACACTTAAATGTTAACTGCCACCCTTCAAGTCAGTGATTATTATCCACAAGGGAGCACTGCCCCAGTTAATTACACATACAAATTAAAGACAGAAAAGCAGGTAGAAAAGAATGATATGATAAATGGAAAGTAGTCATTGATTTATTTGGGTTGTGATTTTTCTATACAGATGACTCAGGACAAATTATTAAAAAGTGTTGCCTTGCAAATTGAAGAAACAGAGCAAAGTACAACTGCGAAAACAAATTGTCTCAAATCGACATAAGGTAATTTTCATGACAATTAGTTCATTTTCCTCCTTGTCTTTAGTTGTGCTTTTCAACCTTTAAAAAATATCTTTACTTTTAAGAAATAAAAATTAAATTTAAAAGTAGAAGCAGAAACTTATTGATATAGATGAATTATACTTCGCTAAATGTGTATAACAGTTTATTTAAGGTTATTAATTTCAGTCAGGTTGGCATCTTAATTTTGACTAGAAGTGGAGTCACTATGGTTTTACTTCAGGAAGTTCTCAACATCTCTGCACAGCACCAATACAGATTTTTTTGAAGCATTTCTAAATAAGGTTATTTTATTTTGCACAGCATGTCTTGTAAGAATTATTGTCTTCCTGTCATCATTAAAAGAGTAAATTTTTATTACATCTTTATTTTAATTAGGGCATAGATCTTAAAGCAATTATCACATCATTAATAATTCTTTACCAGACTTTCTTGCACAAGATGAATAAAAAGATTTTTACACCATGAAAAATCAATACACATTACTCATTTTACATTAACAAAGCTACACAAAGCAATCTGAATCTTCATTAAATTATTTCTCTTATAAACTAGAGGAGTTTGGAGAGTCATTAGCTGTTTATAACCTAGTAGAACTTCACTTAAAAGGGAGATATCTTATTGATAACTAGGTACTTGTATCAGTGTCATTTAGATGCATAACTAAATAACATCAAAATGTTAGTGAGTGGAAATAGATTGGTAAATCCATAAGGGGAAGCAAATGATGAAAGCAGCTATCATCATGGCGTCATATATAAATGACTCAATACTCTATTTGAAAAGTAAAAGTCTTAAAGTTTTTTCATAAAGTTGTGGTTAAGGTTCTCCCACCACCACTCTGCACCCATTATGCCCTCATTTGGGCTGTCTTTCAGACAATTTAACATTTAGGAGACATGAAGACCAGTGATCTTAAAATAAAAGACCATCAAGATAAAAGAGTCTGGCCCATGAGAACATCACAGAACAGGAGGGGATGTTCTGAGAAGCCCCTATAGCTATTGCAGCCTGCCTGCTAAGTGAGCAAGTTCATAGTCTGCTGTGGCAAGAAAGAGTTTTCATTTGGATTCTCTAAAAATCACAACAATAACCTTGTTCTGTACCATCAGGAATATATTTTCACTTGTGATGAAATTTTGAATCTGTAGCCAAATTTCCCACTTTTTAAAAATAGCTTCTGAGTGAGTTTTGGTTGCTAAGTTCCTCTTTTCAATATTTGTTGGAAAAGTTTCTATAATTTCCCTCAGAAAAGTTTAGTTTTCTTTTTTATGTTAAATTTTTGATCTATCTAGAATGAATAGTACTGGAGTTGTTTATATAGTAGAGTATGTACATGATTTATATTTAATTTCAGTGATCCTTAAGCAAGCATTTTTCAGTACCTTCCCCCAAAATGACAGCCAATGTTTTTGTTCTCAGAAAGACATGAATCTATGTTTCACAAAAGAAACACAAATAATAAATAAATCCATGGAAATGTTTATTAGCAACAGTATTAAAAATATTTTGCTTATTAGTAAAAAAAAAAAATCTGACTTGAATATGATTAGATAGGTACTATCTTATCCTGATGGTGGGAGTATGAATTACTGTCTGGAAAGCAATACAGTAATCTGATTCTAGATCCCAGTTTGAACAAAACAAGAAATAGTGTAACTTAGAAAAATTTAACCAGACTTCTCTGGGTCTTCTATATATACCATTATTACTGTTTTGCTTCCAAATTTAGCATTTTATTTCTCATTATTAACTTGATGAATATAAAATGAGTTTAAAAAGATTATAAAAATTCTCATTACTGCCTAACATAAACATAAAACAATATTAACACAGAAATGCATCTATTTGTGCCCTGACAATCTTGATGATAAAACTGCCTATAAAATGAAGCTCCCATCATTTGAATGTACCAAACCAAGAAACCTCACCAGAAACGTAGTTACTTCTTTATCTGGCAATATGGTCTCTTGGTTAAGTATTAAGTGATCTTTAAAGCTTATTGACCAAAGACTGGTTTTACCTAAAGTAGTCTGAAAGTTCAGTGACTCAAGAATGCAGAAATATTGACATTCTAGTATTCCAGAATTAGATCGATGTCCTCAGCAAAGAGCAATATAACCTTATATTGATATGGTTGAGTATAGAATATATGCTTTATTAGAGTATAGAATAAATGCTTTATACTGACTAATTCCTGATTTTGATTTGTTATGAAACCCTAGCAAATTTATTTAGAATGGCCCTGAAGCATGCCCAAAGATTTATCTATGAAAGTATTCCTTATAGCAATATTTATATTGATAAAAACAGGAGAAAATGTAAGGTCTAACAATTAAACTTCTTAAATATAAATATAAATTAATGTTTCTATGTAATTAAATCTTATGCCATCATTTAAAAAAGATGCTACCAAGGAATACTTAGCAAAATGTGAAAATGAAAACAACATATACTAAGTAAAAATGTGGTTATCAGGTTGAAATCTTTATACATATATAATTTGCATATATGTGCGTATAGTTTTCATGTATATATATATATCCACATGTATGTATATACATAAATGAAGTTTTGCCTCCAAATTTCATTTGTAATAGTATCAAATTAATTTTTATTGACCTTTTTGTTTTTAGTTTCCAAATTTCATGCAACAAAATATATGACCCTAAATTCTTTGCAAACTTCTCACCATGATCCATTAAAATAAATTCTATTATTAATGACAATTAATATGTATTAAAACATAGTAACAGAGGCTAAATCTCAATAATTCTGAAATATTTATTTACACAAGTGGGAATAAAAAGTTATTTTAAAACTACTGGCAGTTTTCTATTATTAACACTCTTCTGTAGATGGAAAGAGAAAATCAGCCCTTCAATGGGATTGTTAGTTATGCAAAGGCCATACTTTACTGGAATGGTCAGCAGTTGAGTTAAGATTAGGAGGAATTAAACTGCTCTGTATAACATTGCAAAAGTTTATCCTCTTTCTGTGTTGAATTGTACCGCTGAGGTTTTGTAAAACTGGGAGGTGAGCACAGATCTTAGAGAAGGGGCTGGGGTGGGGAATGAGGCAGAAAAGTTTTTCTCTTTCCTACTGGGCTTGACCAGGGGTGGTGGGATAACTATCTCAGAGGCTTGAAGACACCTAGATTACAAGCATGCAGAACACAAAGGCATTATCAGTGGGAGAGATGATCAGGAACCTTCCTATAAAGCCTTGGGGTTTTCTACTTTTGAGAGCTTCCTATCTACTTTGAAATTTAAGTCACATAATAACTATGACCAAGGATATGCTCCTTGTTAATGAATATTAATGAACTAAGGTTGCAGAGGCCTGATGTTATAGAAATAGCCCGAATGATTAAGACTGACACAGATTTAGAGAGCAGGGCAGAAAAGTGTTTTTGTCTCTCTTCTGCCTCATCATCTGACATTATCTCCTTTATCAGTTAGGAATGCATTTAGCTGCAAGCAGTAAATAGGAAACTCAATTAAGAGCGGCTGAAGCAGTATAGACATATATTAATTATTCCATGAAACAAAAGGGAAGCTGTGTCACTGGTTTAGCTATTCAATGGTGTCACCAGAACCTCAGTTTATTCCTTTCTTTTCATTCTGTCATCCATAGCATGCTGAGTTTTTGTCCTTGGGATTGCTGCCTCATGACTGCAAGGTGGTTGCCAGATCCTGACATTTTATTTGCATTCAAAGACAAAATAAAATGAAAAGACACAAGTGTACTTTTTCTCTTTTAGTAAGAAAGCAAAAACCTTCCCAGAACTTCCATCCTTACCACCAGTAAACTTTCTGTTAGATCTGTCACATGGATACCACTGGTTGCAAGAATGGCAGAGAAAGTATTTGATTTTGTTCCAGCTCTTTAGGAAGGTGGATCAGGAACAGTGGCCTTAGAAGGGACTCTTTGTAGCCAAATGAGATCTCTTTCACTTCTCCTTTTGGCTTTCACACTCATATGACGATTTTTCTATCATTTTTTTGTTGCTCCTTCTGTTGTTCCCACAATTATTATAGGACATCTCTATTTTTCCATTTTGTTTGATAGGTCCAGGCATATAAACATAAAATTTGGTAACCTGGAATCTTCAAAAACAATGACAAATTTACTGATGGTTTTGTAAATTAGAAAGCACAAAAGAGCAAAGTCCCTGAAGATAACATTAGAAACATTTCTTTCTGCCAGGATAATGGAAAGATCATGGGATAGGGCACTGCCTGATTCCAACATTGTAGCCAATGTCTTTTATCTGCTTCTTGTTTTATTTACCTCTGGGTACTAAGAGGGCACAGCTGCTAGAGAGATGAGTGCTGGTGCTAGAAGCGATGACTATTCAGGAAGTAAACTATATATATGTTTCTCAAGTTTTTTCATTAGTGTCCATCTAAGAGCCTGTTTAGACATTTTTTTCCTAATTTTCTCCCCCATAAATTTTAATGGACAGATAATAGACAGATATCTGTGCATTGTATGCAAATCTCTATTTTATGTATAGAGTAAAAATTTTTATACCATTCACCACTCCCACTTCCCCAACTTTAAGCCAATTTTTGCTTCCCTGGGGATAATAATGCTTCCATGAAGAATGCATGTCCATATCACAAACGCTTTTTTTTTTTTAAGGGAGGGGTGAATGGAGGAGGGATTTAAGGAAAATACCTGAATTGGTCCTTGGAGGATGCAGAGATAGAAGGAAAAGCACTGGATATTGTGGGAATGCAGGAATAAAGCTGAAGAGGTAGAAGATTGTCAGGCCTCTATTGAGGCAGGAAGAAGTGTGTCACAAAATTAGATGGGCAATAAAGAGAAACAATCCTCAAAGATGTGATAAGTCTCAGGTTGTACACTTAGGGATTTCAAGGTGGGGCTCAAGAGTATAAACTGTAACAAAAGGGAATTCACTGAAGGGAAGTGAAATCGTTAAACAATAGTGGTTTGGATGAATGTTTCCAATTTGGCTGGTCTCTGCACCTTTAGTTTTTTACAAAACTACTGCTTCTAAGTTAGAATGAGACTCTACCTTAATGATCTTTACAAGTTCAGACAAGATTTAAGTTCCCACCAGACAAAAACCATTTTACTTATACGAATAAGCGATGACTGGATATCTACCTAAGCAGCACTTGAAGACCTAAGGGCATAGTAAAAAAATGACCAAGTCAGGAAAGACTGCATGAATTATCAAATGGTAACCTCTCCCCTGAGCTAAGCAAACACCTAGAAGCTTAGGCATAAATAAAAGTTGCTTTGTGTTTTACTTTTCTTTCAAAAGGGTTATAATTAATTTTGTTGACACAAATACACAAGAGGTTAAAGAGGAACAGCACCATGTTGGTGAAAAGACAAATCCATTCTTGCTTCATATACTGGAGAAATCCGCCCAGACCATTCACCCATGTGAAAGTAATCTTTCTAGTGCCTCCAAGGTCAATAAGACCTTTGTTAAAAACAAACTAAAAAGCTATTGCATGAATGCAAACACACCAGGGTCACATTATGTATTTAATTGAACCAACATTTCAGGTAAAATTATTTGAAATGAATGTGAAACTAATAAAGGTCTCTTTCATTTTTTCTCTGTAGTATTATTTCAACTCCCTTAGAATAACTCCCACTTTGAGAAACACACATTCACACAGAATGGGATAATTTTAAAAGGTGTATACTAAAACTAAAAGTGAAATTTGTTTTGGGAAGGGTTATTAATATGTTAAAATAGATAAATTTCTTTGTCTTGGAAATATTAGATCAATAAAGCAAAAGAAGAGGAAACCTTAGGTAGATTATGTTCCGACTGATTATATTGACTTTTTGCTATTATGAAAAAAAAAAAGATTATCCTATTGGGTTGACTGATACTTCTTTTCTTCAGTCTGGGAAACAAATCTGTGCAAGGACTGTGACATTCAAAGTCAGAGGCACCTAACAATTCCTCTCTGAATAGAGAGGAAACCATTTCATGATCAGAATGCAAAACTTGTAAGTAGGGGTACATTTTTAAATTTCTTAAATTTAAAAGATTTCCTAAATTAAATGTGATGTCTTGGAAAGGATCCCAAATAAAGGATATTAGTGGAAAGACTGTATCCATCCTAATGTCCTAAAAATGTATCCATCCTAATGTCCTGGTTCTGATAAAAACACTTTGGTTAGATAAGATGTTCCATTTTATGGGAAACTGGATAAAAGATATGTAGGAACCTCTATACTATCCTCACAACTTTTTCTGTAAATCTAAAATTATTCTCCCAAAAATGTTATTTAAAAAAAGATTTTCCTCCAGGTTACCAGTCCTAGAGAATATCCTTAGTATTCCTTTGCGAGAACCGTGTTTTCTAATCACTCTAACAAATCAGGAATCATTTTGCTCTTTGTGTATACAGAATCATTTAATAAACGTTTACTTCATTCAGTTCTATGAATAGCATACCAACATTGCTCTGGACTCTGAACCAGAAATCCTGGATTTGGATTCATTATGTGCTGTGAGAACCTGTGCAAATCATTTAATCCCTTAGCAGTTCTTCCCCACCTACTTAAACTCTCTCAGTACAGGGACTAGAATGTGCTCATCTTTGTAGCTTGAGTAACACTTCCTGGAGCAAAGTTTCTTTCATTCAAGTTCCCTGAAGGGAGCTTTAGAGTTAACTGAAATTTCCTGCTCCCCCACTCACCAGTCCTGTTACTTTGAGACAAAACATTTAATATATCCGAGTCTCTCCTCATATATAAAATGAACCATTGAAATCATTCAATGAGATGACACATGCGGAATACCACCCAATAGTGTCTGGCACAAACTGGAAGGTTTCATGCCTCCTTCACAGGACAGCACCATTCACATAGAATCTTATTTATTTTTAATTTTGAAACACTCTTCTAGTATTTACGTGCAAGACCACATTCTAAATGTTTTCAAATAGTTACTCATTATCTTAACAGCTTTAGAAGGTAGGTATTATTATTATTATTATCCTATTTTACAGACGAGGAAATGGAGATGTAAAGAATTAAGTTACTTGCCATGCTCATACAGCTACTAAGTGGAAGGAGCTGGGATTTGTATCCACACAGTTGCCTCCAGGGTATGTAGCACTAAAGCACTAAGCTATTGTAGAACACATTCTACTAAAGAGATATTTGGGAACAGATACTGTGCTTGCCTTCTACATTGTGATGCTCCTGAGCTTGCAGAGTGCACAGTAGTTGCTCAAACACATGCAAACCAACTAAGTGAATGCAGCCTCTTTGAAGACAATGTGCTGAGATGAATATCTGGTAGTCCATCTCCCAGCATCTCCAGCATTGCAAAAGAAGAGAACTAACATTCGACAAGGGCCTCCTACATTCTAATCACTGTGTTTCAAATTTTAGTCTCAAAACCATCTTAAAAGATGCATGGGAAGATTTCTTTTTTCTGCCTAGAGAAATTAGAATAGAGAGAAAGAGAATACTTAACTTCCCAAAGTCATATAGCTAATCAGAAAGGCAGCCAGGATTCTAGTCAGAATCCCAAGATTCCTTCTTTCAAAGCTCAGGCTTTTTTCAATACACTTGACAGCCTCCAAATGAGATCATTACTGGGAATGTGTTTGATCATAGAAGTGGCTCTTTCCTTTACTTGGTCCAGGTCTCTGCTTAGATACCCTTTCAGAGAGAATTTGCTGCTGTCCCCACATAAACTGTACCCCCTTTTCTTGCAATCCTTTTACTTTGCTTTATTGTTCATTGTTTTCATCATTATTTTACATTCGTTTGTTACCTCCTCTCCTACTACCTCACTGATAAGTTCTATAGGTTAGGGAATTATCTGTGTTATTCACATAGTATCCCAGGGCCTAGGACAGTACCTGCTACATAGTAGATAATGGGGGGGGGGGGTGCGATTGCTGAGTAAATGAATAGACATGTAGGGAATTCTAGTAATAGTTCGTTACTATACATACGATTAGTAGTATTTCCTTTTATTAGTTAGGTAAGTCAGTTGAGATAAAGATTTATTTTATAAGGTAAACTGATGGGAAATTGAGTAACGATGTTAGTTTCAATCAGATCAAAGCAGAAATCTAAGCAATACCATTCACAGCTAGGAGACCGCACGCTTGGGATAAGGATGCAAAGAACAGCTGGCACCACTGAATTACCCAGCAGAGCCCCAGTTTCCACGCCCTCTAAATCCTCAGAGCTCAGAGATTGCCCTCAGAGCTCAGAGATTGCCCTCTGCTGCTGATCATAAATTATTTTAATTCACCTCTCAGTTTTCCATGAGGAAATAATTGGCCTTGTTTTATTTTTTATCACTTTATTTACATGTCTCCTGTAACACTTAAAGCATTGATTTTCCTGAGAGCTAATGTTAAAAAGATCAATAAACCACTACTAACATGTATCAAAGTGCCATTTCTTCACCCCTAACCCGGAGCAGGGGGTGCTCCAGGCAAGACAGCCTCTGCTGAAATCCACACAGCTCCAGGGATTTTGAAGGTGGTATGAAGGCCCGTTTGCTTATAAATAATGAGTGAATTCAAGCACTTTGATGACCCAGATAACATAACAAATACAGCACAATTGAGAATTCCGTGGGGAGTCTGGAAACCCGAAGTCATATTTGAAAGCTATCTTTAAATACAATCCACACTAAGAACAGAATATGTGGGAGCAGCAGCCAGGGACCAGGTCATACAAAGGATTAGCTCCTCTGTTGGAACCCTATTTTGAGTGATGGGGGTAAATGGGAACAAGTCATTTCCCAGAAGGGCTTACTTTTCATCTATTTTTGGAAGCTTCTAGTTCCAGTGTGTCCAACAACAAGCAGTGAAAGGGTGCCAGAGGCCCATTGCTTAATGGCAGAGATAATTGGGCTTTGCAGACAGGTTATTTGAATAACATGAATGTGGTGTCATTTCTTCTCATTTCTAGATTCCAATGCCACCCAGGCAAGGAAGCTTGGCATCCTGAAAACACACAGGCCAGAGCAGTCTCTCCCACATCAAACACCTACAAGGTCTTTCCACAGTTACAACTGTTTTTAACTCTCTGGCAGAATCAGTTAGGGACCCTCCTGAAATGACACACCTTGGAGCAACTGAGATCCCCTCCCACCTGAGCTGCTAATCACTTCACTCACCTGTGGTTCCAACTCTGAATGTTCAGTAGACTCAGGTGGAGAGCCCTTGGGAAGTATAGATTTCCCTGTCCAACTTCAAACCTCTTAGTGAGGTTGGGTGCAGCAGTGGCGCTGATAGAGAATGGGAATCCATATTTTTAAATGCCCCCAAGGGATTTTAATACTATAACAAACATTGGCCAAAATGAATTTTCTGAACTTCCTTTTTCCTTAAGCAATCTAGGGACAAAATGTCTACAGAATTTTAAACAGTGTCTAAGAATACAAACTTCCAGTTATAAGATGAATAAGTTCTGGGGATCTAATGCACATCATGATGATTATAGTCAAGAATATCTTATTATAAACTTCAAAGTTGCTAAGCGTATAGATTTTAAATGTTCTCACCATAAAAAAAGGAATAGTAATTATGTGATGTGATGTCATTTTGCAATAAGTTTATCAAATCAACATATAATTGTTATATGTCAATTATATTTTAATAAAGCTTGGAAAAAGAGAATTTTAAATAAGCAGAAAAACTAATTATGTGAGAAAAAAGTCAGCTCAAAGGAGAAATGGACATCTTGAAAAAGCAACGACAATAATCAGTTGGGGTAGAGAGTCTGTATTGTATTTGCATAATCAGCAGTTATTTCTGCTCCAAAATAAGCACGTTATGCTTCAAAACCTAGGCAGCTGTGAGGTCCATTAAAATCTTTGTTCTGAGTTTAAGAAGTATCAAATTCAATTTCCAATGCCTATATTAACACCGCATATATGTTTTTAAAAAGATAATTTTGTAAATAATCTGCTCTAATTTCCATATCTAGAAAACTCACTTTTGAATATGTTCTAACTCTGACATAAACTTTCATATTTTCCAAGTGTCTATGTAGCTTAATTCAAATAATGGTGCTTTTCATCTCAGTATTTAAAAATATTTTAGATCCTTGAATTTCAAAGTTTGGACCATGAATCAAAAGTTTTGTCATCACCTAACAATTTGTTAGAAATGCAGAATTTGGGGCCCCACTCTGATCTACTGAATCACAATTTGCTTTTGAAGATCTCTGATTATTGGTATGCTCATTAAATTTTGAGAAGCACTATTCTAGAACGTGGACTCTCATGATTAGATGACTTGTTCAACCTTTCCATCTTTTCTATTTGTCTGAAGAGATTAAAGGATCAGAATTTTCCATAATTAGAACCAGTGCTACAACAAAATCCTTTATGGTCTTTGCTTTGTGTTTAGGCAAGTACAAGGACAAGGCAGGGTCATTTTGAATATAGAAAGTGTATCTAGTTTAGTTTTCCTGAATTTATCTGTAACTTGGAGACAGTGCCCTAGATAGGGGGGATAGATGGTATAAAGGAATCTGGTCTCCTTTAAATAAATCACAAAGTCACTAAAGAAATAGGTGAAGTACATATAAAAAACTCTTCAGAATCTTCCTGAAATGACTTAAAGCCGACCTAGATGACAGTTCAATTTTAAAACAATAGGAAAGTTCTGAGTTTCAAGGGCAGCAATGAAGGTGACTGCCATAAATCACTTTTCTTTACCCTGAGATTAGTAAATTGCCCTTTTGTACTTTATTAGTGATTGTAAATAAATATTCAAGTGAATGTGAACAAATATCTCTATGATATATAAGGACAAAACATGGACTTTTCCTTTCCTCTAACTCTAGGCACTGGTTTCACAGAAGAATTCAATTGTATTTATTACTCATGAACAAATATAATGGTATAAAAGCTTTGTGTATATAAAAACATTTCTTCCCAGGGGCTCAAGCTCAAACTGCATTCCAGACATTATCTCATTAATTGCTCCCTTAAATCTTTCTCATTGATTTTCATATTTTCGAACCAACAAGTACATTTTTTTTTTTTTTTGCATACAAAGGAAAGAGTTCACTTCAGCTGGAATTCAAAATCTTAAGCATTTTTAAAACTGCAGTATTGTATCTCAACTGACAAGGAGTTACTGCAGTGGTTTCAAAAAAACCAAAGTGACCTAACAGTGTTATTTATTTATTTATGTATGAACTAGCCAAAATTTCTGATGATGTCTTGGGTAGACTGTATCAGGAACGTAAATATTTGACTAATGTACCTTGGCTATATCAACTAGGAAAGATATGTCTGAAGGTTAGAAATGTGCAAATGTCTCTTTTTGAAAGGGAAAACAAAATGCCAGTATACATTATTAAATAAGCCATCTGAAAAAAATAATGCAGTGATCACTAGGTATGAGTAGTGGTTTGCCAAAAACAAGGTCATTCTAAACTAGCTGCTTTTTTGATTTTGACAGAATTATCAGTTTGGTAAAAGAAGAGAATACATAGATCCCATAAAATTCAACTAGTAATAACTATTCTTCATTGAGCAGTCCTCATGTGTCAGAAACAGTGGGGAGCACTTTACAAACATCTTATTTTATCTTTTGAAACTCATGAGAAAGTATCATTACTGACAATTTGGGAATAATTCGAGGCTGTTCCTAAAGATAATATTTCTATGCATCAACTGATACTATTTTCAGCAAACCCAATTTTCTTGTGAAATTATTCAGTCAATTGTTGTCCATTTGAATGATTTAATACTTAGTCCACAATTTCTGTTTGAAAGAAAAAGATATTCAAACAGAGTAAAAAGAGTAAGAAGTAGCCACAATGAGATACTAGCTCATGCCCTTCAGTATGGCTACTATCAAAACAAAATAAAATAAAACAAACAAAGCAAAATAAAACATAAAATATCAAGTGTTAGCAAGGATGTGGAGAAATCGAAACTCTTGTGTACTCTCTATAGGAATGTAAAAAGGGGCAGCTGCTATGGAAAACAGTTGAGTAGTTTCTCAAAAAAAAAAATTGCAATAGAATTATCACAGATCCAGCTATTCTATTTCTGCATATATATATAAAAGAATTGGAAGTAGGCTCTCAAAGAGACTGTATAGTTAAAAATGTTTAAGATGGTATTTTTTGATGAGTTTATATTATGTGTGTTTTTATCACAGTAAAAAAAAAGTAAAGAGCTTAAGAATGAAAAATACTGGCTAAAACATCTAAAAATGGTTCTTCTTGGTCTCTATCAAGGTTAATGTAATATAATGGAAGAATAAAAAGACAAAGGGTAATAGATTTATCACTTACTAGCTATGATTTATATGATAATATCACCTTTTGATATTACCAAGTCTCAACTTCTCTGTAAAAGAGGTTAATGATATCTATCTTTACACCCCTCTGAGCTGTCATGAGGATTCAAAAAGCTGAAAATGCTTTGTAAACTTTAAATCTTGAGTTTGCTTCATTCACTTCCATTGCTGTAATTCCAATTTTATGTGTCTCTCTCCTCAATCTACATTTCAGCTCACACGGCTCTCTTAGATTTATGAATTCAACTGCCTCTTATTGAATATCTCAGGGGGGCCTCAAATTTTAAATGTTCCAACTATATTTATTATTCTCCCCTCAGCCCCATTTCTCCTCCAAGGATCCTTATTTTGTTGAATGGCACCATTCCCTAGAGAGCTGAATTTCCTCCTTCCCTCCAAATAGTGTTTGCATCTAATGAAAGGCAAAGTCCTGTTCATTTTCTTGCTCACATTTGCATTTTCTATTTTTTGGAGTCTTTTCCAAACCAACTCCTATTCACCCTGTAGGGCTAAGTTTATACTCCACCATCTCCAGGAAGCTTTGAAGAATGCCACCGAACACACACACATCAGGTATGCTGCCAATTGTGCTTTCATGTAGTACTCTATCACTGCACCTATCACAATGTTTGAGAATTATCTGTTTATCAGAATCCCTTATTAGCCTGAAAGCCTGGGGCAAGGGGAGACATAAACTATGCCCCTTTCACTGCTCTGTCACATAAGTCTTCTGTTGGTTTATAATGTACTAAGTAGTAGAATGTGAGCCTCTCATCTAGAAGGGAGACAGACAATAAAAAGTTAAACAAAAATTTTTGAAACAGGTAAATACTATGGCAATAATGATCAGAGTTTGGATTAGAAAATATTGGGTGGAAGAGACCTACTTTAGCTAGACAATAGAGAAAGACCTCTCTGTAAAGGTGTCATTTAATCCAGGACCTGGTAGTTGAGAAGGAACCAGCCATGCCTTGGGCAAAGAGGGGTCTCCACATAGAAGGGACAGTCTGAAGATCTGAAAACAGAAAAGAGTATAAGGAGTTTGGAGAAATGCAAGGAATGCAGTATGGCTACAATGCACAAAGAGGAGAAGTACTATCTATTCTATCCTGTTAAGGTAGAATACATAGTCATGGGTCATGCTATTCATCATAAACTTGATCTGCAGGACAATGGAGATCTTTGAAGGTTTTTAAGCAAGGATAGAATAGACATGACCCAATTTAATTCTTTTAAAAAAATCATGCTTACTCTGAAAACCAGCAACTAAGGGAAAATATTCAGACATTTATCCTGCTTTTCCTGTATGAACTATATTTCAAAGTAACCAGATAGCCCTAGTTGATGAAAAAAAGTTCTTCATAGGAGAATTTCAGTTATTAAACATAGTTGAAGTGGTAGAATTATAGAAACACAATTTTACAACCACCAAATGGAATAATTCATTCAGATAACAATTATCAATGGACAAAATTACTACATGAAAGGTTGTGTGGGACATGCAGGAATAATAAGGCAGCCCCTTCTTGAACCCACTAATCAACCTTAGCAACAATGATCTTATGTATGAAGTACATAGAGGCTATGAAGGAAGTATTTTTGCCAAAAAATTGAACTAGAAAGAACTCAAACTTTAAGAGTTAACTTACAGTTTACAGGGAATATAAAAGGTAGAAGACGTTAAATACCACCATGTGAAAGCAAACAGACAAATCTAGAAAACCACATTGTTCTTAGGACATTCTATAGAACAATTAATTCAGCTTTTACAACAAGTTAATAATATGGAAAAATAAAAGGAGAGAGTATGCAACAGTTAAATATCTAAGAAATACAACACAAGCTAATTTGCAGACCTTGTTTGTCTCTTGATTTAAACAAGTCAACAGTAACATTTCTTAAACAAGTGGGAAAACATGGATGTGGACTAGGTATTAGATGATACCACAGAATTATTGTTAATTGTGTAAAAAATCTGTATTCTTCGTGTAAAAAATCTGTATTTTTATAAATACACATAAAAATTTATAGAGATTAAATTGATGATATCTAGAATTTGTATTGACATACTCTAAAGGTTGGAGTTGCTGGTTGAAGGGTAGGTATATGAAGCAACCACGTCCAAATCTTGGTAATTTTGGAATTTAAAAAGATAACCTACCAAAGATGAGGAAAATGAGTTATAAGGGTATAAGAGTGTAAGTAGGGAAATCACTCCTGTGGTCTGCATGGGAAATGATGGTAGCTTGGACTGAACAGCAAATAGTAGGTCCTCAGTAAAGATTGTGTTAAATGAAATAATGATAATGATATAAGTTTTACACACACAGAGATAGATCCACAAACACGTGTTTGTTTGTTTGTTTGTTTGTTCTTTAAATAAAAAACATTTGTTAGGAAAAGAACTCCTAGCCTTGTGAAACCTACAATTGTTTAGGTCATATTATGCCTAGAGAAATCGTCCCTTATCAGCCTGTCATTGTACCTGGAATTCAAACATTATGGTCATTTTGACTTTTTGATAAAAATTGTTGTTGCTACGAGTCCTTGGTTAGTAATGACTGAATTGATTGTTTTATCAAATTATTAGACATTTAAAAAGTCAGCCATGTAAATCAATGGCCCTACTTTTACATTTTATACCTGCCAAGGTGTTCTCCCTGGGATGTACAAGAGTAATGCTGTTTCAGTGCATTTACATGTATATGTATCTAAGGCTTTTAAAGATAACTTCAATGTTATTTTCTTAAGACTTTGTTATTTGACTTGAATTAAAACCTAATATTCTGGATTTGTCCTTTTTCTCCTTCATTCAGTGGAGACTTTAGCTTAGTACTCTTAGCTTCATATGTCCAGACCTTTGTTTAATAGTAACCACATTTTGAAACAAACCCAAGTGCTATGGCTAGACTAAAAGCTGAGAGAGGCACTACCTCTCTTTTCTGGAGAGACTCTGATTTATGTGAAACTCATTTCATGAAAGCAAACTTGGCCCCTCTCCCAGAGGTCAGGCTTGAAATTTTTACTTTATTGAATTGTTGATTCTGGAAAAGGTCTCCCTCTTTGTATATTGCTCTACTAAAAACAAAACAAAACAAAACAAAACAAACAAAAACACCTACAGAGACCAGGCAGTAAAATTAGAAAAATATCATTTTCGAACCCCAAATAAAATAACTGATTTAGATAACAATCATTTTTAGACAAAACTACGAGATGAAAGGTACTAGGTAAAGCTTCTAGCTGACCACGGGTCAGATTACAGAAATTCTGTAAGGGGTAGGTGGTCTGAAGCCTGGAGAGAAGTGGATATATAAGGCAGCAAGAGGCAACTGTTCAAGGTGCAGTGAGGTTCCAGGGAGTAGGGGTCAAATGGTCGTCTGAGTCTCATAGATCTTGAACACGGAAGACAAACATGTTCTTTGCTTAGTAGCATTCACTACAAACACTCCCACCTGGCAATGCCACCTCTTACAAATTCATTCTGGTTGAGTAAAGGTAGAAAGAGTCCAAATATTCAACCATGGGGGATTTGCTTAAAAATGACATTGTATCCGTACAATGGATCACATTGCAACTATTAAAAAAAAAAAAAAAGATATGGACTGTATTTACTGACTTTAAATTTTGCCCATTTTATATTTAAGTGAAAAAAAGTATATTAACCAGTAGAATTCATGCTACAATTCTATTTTATTATAAAATGGCGTATTTTTAAATGGAACATTCTGTAAGAATTTATACTAAAAAGCAATAGGTATTACCAGGGGATAGTGTTTCTTGCATTCTATAGTCTCCTTTACTTATTCATTTTTTTACTTTTCTAAAAAGTATATTTCTTACATACTTCAGAAAAGATGCACAATAACCCATTGTGGTAAATTTACACATTTAAAGAAGAAATGGTGGATCAAAGGGACAAAAGACAAGCCTTGCTTTGGGAAGAAGGAAAAGTGCATTCCAATACCCAGTCTTTTTTGGGGGGGGTTATGGATATATATAGCAAGGCTCCCCAGACTACTTCTACAAGATGTTCAGAATTTTCTTTTTGTGAGAGGAAGAGGTTTTTCTGTACTAAAATGATTTTGGAAAACATTTCAGGAAAATAAATTTAAATGGTTTTTTTTTTATTGCAGAATTTCTCTTAACTCTAAATATATTAATTTTAGAGTTGTTGAAAGTTTGAAGAGAAAGAAATATATTTTGATCATTAAACGCTTTGCTATTTCTCACTCATTAATAGCTCATTGGAAGAGTCTGGGGATCTCAGCGTAATGAAAAGACTGGGGCAGAGGTTATGAGATGAGCTCTGCTTTGGTGTCACCTAGGTGTGTGAAGCAGCGATTTCTTTTAGTTTTAGCCTCTTCATTTGTAAAATGAAACCAATACAACCTAGCTTTAGATATCATGGGAGGCAGATAACTTCCATTTGTGTGAGGCCTTTCAATTTCTGAAGCAACATTTTTGCATATGTCATCTTAGGAAAGGTTTTAAATAAACGTTTCTTGAAGTGCTTTGGAAGTCTGAAGTATACTATCTGAGGTGAAAATAAATTTTACAAACAGCGACAACACTAATGATGTACTATTATCTAGTCCAGGGGTCAGTAAATATCTTTTGTAAAGGGCCAAATAATTAATATTTTAGGCTTTATGGGCAATGCAGTCTCTGTTACAATGACTCACACCTTCCCAGTAGCATTAAAGCGTAATGCAGTGAGTGCGACCATGTTTTACACAGACTGTTTTATTTATGAAAATAGTCAGTGGGCAGGGTTTGTCCTGTCAGCTGTAGTTTGCCAATCCTGGATAAACTGCTAAGGGTGGACACTAAGAACTTATTTTTGATATCGGATTCACGAATCTGTATACATTTTATGTTTCAATAGAGAGAGGGAGATTCCTTAACCAAGTCTCCTTCATTAACTGTGAAATCAATATGATTCTCTTCTGCCATCCCCTTCAAAAGGAGAATATAAGGGTAGGGGAAATCCCAAATAGTGATGAGAAACGGGAACATGTACACTCATTTAGACTTAATAAACCAAATTATGGTTGTTTTTCTAATTAAAATTAGGAGTGTTTGATGATTCATGCTAGTAATTAGGAGGAAGACAGCTCTAAGTGTGTTTATTTTTAACATCATTACTTAGCAGTTGTGAAGGGGAAGATATATAAAAATTGTTGTCTCAATTAATTAAAAGAAATAGGCTTCTAGAAGAAAACATACTAAGTTTTAGAGAAGCTCTTTAGTCCGTGTTGACATGTACCAATGTTTTAAAAGTTAGATTAAATTAATTAAATATTAGCTGTTTAGTCAAATTATTCAAAAATGTTGAATCACTTTTTTAGTATCAACATATTTAAGATTTTAACCTTGTAAAACTTTAAGTGTGGACTCACACCTTTTAAACATGTTTCTTCAGGATGGAATTCCCTCTGTCTGTACCATTGCTCTTCCTTAGATCACACTTGATTTACATGTTTGTGTGATAAAGCCAACTGACTGATGAACTTGGTTGAAATTCCATTTTGGTTGAGACAAATGAAACAACTATTTCACATCCACCAATGTGAATTGTTTAAACACATCTGACAGAAAAATTGAGCTGTAGTACTCATTCTATGTTATTAACATGAATAAAATCACTATATATAATTTAAAGAACTTCAACATTCATTTGGCTTTAGTATAAAGTCTGACTACCCATTCTACTGTGCAAGGCCCTCCACAACTAGGGCTTTCAACACTTTTACCCACTTCTTTACAGCAGACTCTGTGATTCAGCCCATCATTTTTCTCAGACATGCCATGCTGTCTGATCTCTCTGCCCTTCCTCTTCTTTGTTTGTCAAACCCTAAGCATCCTTCAGTTCCAACTCAAATTCTTCCCAGAAGAAATCTTTGTGGATGACCCCAGCCCAAAGTGATTGTTTCCTGTTGTGAATCCCTAAAGCATTTATTCTTGCCATGAGTCATTTGTCATTTAATAGGTATTACCTTTGGATTTTTTTCTAATTTAAAAAAAACATGCACATTTAATGCATATAATTTGATGAGTTTGTACATATGCATAGTATTTATGTACTAGGTGATGATAGTATCATTGTGGTGACACTGTCACTACGGTCATGATAATAAACATATCCACCACCTCTAAAAGTTTTAATGTGTGCATATGCATGTGTGTATGTGTAAAGAACACTTAACATGAGATCTACCCTCTTAACAAATTTTAAAGTACACAATACTGTGTTGTTAACTACTTTGTACAGTAGATCTCTCAGAATTATCTTGCACAACTGAAACTTTATAACCATTGAATAACAACTCCTCATTTCCCTTTCTCCAGCCTCCAACAACCACTTTATACTCTGATTCTGAATTTTATATAGCTACCTGTATAAGCAAAATCATACAATATTTGTCCTTCTGAGACTGTTTTATTTCCCTTCGCACAATGTCTTTCAGATTCATCCATGTTGTCACAAATGGTAGGATTTCATTCTTTTTTAATGCTAATATTCCATTGTATGTATATACTACATTTTTTTTGTCCATTTATCTATGGATGGACAATTGGGTTGCTTCTATATCTTGGCTATTGTAAATAATGCTGCAATAAGCATGGGTAGATCTTTGTTTTTTAATGACAATGTCTCAGCTCTAAGCTCCTAGAAATCAGAGACAATCACTTTTGAAGTTGTGTCCTCAAAATATAACATATTACCTGAATCTTGTGGTCATTTTCTCAGTAATCATTTGTTGGAAAGACACCAGGGAGGATGAATGGACCATATAACCCAACAAGATTACAAAGGCAATAAACATATAGTGGTTGTGGTGGTTAATTACATATGTCAATTTGACTAGGTTAAGGCCAAATAGCTGGTAAGATATTATTTCTGGTTTTATCTGTGAGGGACTAGTATTTGATTCAGGAGATTGAGTAAAGAGGGCTTCCCTTTCCAGTACAGGTCTGCGTTATTGATTCTGTCGAGGGCCCACATAAAACAAAAAGGCGAAGAGAGGGAAAATTCCTTCTCTCTCTTCTTACATCGGGACATGCATATTCTCCTGCACTCAGACGTTGGAGTTCCAGGTTCTTTGGGACTTTCACCAGCAGCTGCTATGTTCCCAGACCTATGGTATGGGAGACATACCATAGACTTCCCTAGTTCTCAGGCCTATGGATGTGGACTGAATTATGCCATCAACTTGCTTTTCTCCAGCTTGCAGATGGCACTTTGTGGGATTTCTTGGCCTCTCTAATTGTGTAAGCCAATTTCTATAATAAATCTGCTCTTATATGTATCTTCGGTTGACACTTGAATAACACAGGTTTGAACTACATGGGACAAACTGTACACAGCATTTTTTCAGTAAACGCTGTAAATGCATTTTCTTTATGGTTTCCTTTTTCTGATTAATAAAAGCATTTTCCTGTTTTTATGTTATTAAATTTATTGAGATAACATCGGTTAATACCATTCTATAAATTTCAGGTGTACAACTTTATAATATGACCTCTGCATATTTCATTGTGGACTCACCACCTGGAGCCTAGTCTCCTTCCATTACCATATATTTGACCCCCTTTACAGGATTCATCCTCCTTGCTGCCTTCCCCTCTGGTAACTACCACTTTGTTGTCTGTATCTATGCGTGTGTTTATTTGTTTGACGCTTTTTGTTTTATATCCCACATATTTGTGAAATCATATAGTTCTTGTCCTTTTCCATCTGATTTACTTCACTCAGCATGTTCTCAAGATCTATCTATGTTGTTGCGAATGGCAGTATTTCATCTTTTTATGGCTGAGCAGTATCCCATGGTGTGTGTGCATGTGTCTGTGTGTGTGTGTGTGTAGAGCATCTTCTTTACTTAAGATTTTCTTAACATTTTCTTTTCTCTAGCTTACTTTATTATAAGAATATAGTATACAATACATATAACATTAAAAATATGTGTTAATCAACTTTATGTTATCATTAAATCTTCCAGTCAACAGTAGGATATTAGTAGTTAAGTTTCGGGGTCAAAAGTTGTATGTAGATTTTTGAATGCTCAGGGTTGGTGGAGAGGAGACTGGCTTCTCTAACCCTTGAAGTATTGTTCAAGGGTTAACTGTGTATATATATATATAGCTAAATATATAACTGTTATATATAACTGTTATGTTTGTGTGTGTGTGTGTATAGATATATAGATATATCCTATTGGTTCTATTTCTCTGGAAAAGCCTGACTAATAGTGATTTTGTTGAGTTTTACAATATTAAATAATAGTACCATCTTATGAATTTTAAATTCTAAATCTGAGTTTAAGACATAATCATGAAATCTCAATAAAATGAAATTCCCAAATGAAAATTCCAAGATTTCGATAATCTACACAGACAAAAAAAAAATATTATGGAATGAGAATTTTAAAAATGATAATTAACCCAATACTTTAAGTTTATAGAGTGCCAGTACCTTTCCAGTTGTAAGTCATTAAAGATAAATAAATTATACTATACAAACTTTTGTGAGAACAATTGTTACAATTTTTAAAAAGTTTAAATCTACAAATCAAAAAGCATGGCAGTGTGAGGGGTCCCATTGATCACTCCCTTTGAAATTACAACAAATTAAATACCTACAATCCAACAGAAAGTACCCGGCCTAACACACAAACACATATGATCTGCTCTTCAGATTATCTGAAGGTGGGCGAATCAGGTGAAAAAGGGAGAGGAGCAGAGACTAGTGCTATGGATACAGCCCAGAGCTCCCTGAAGGATTGGGGGAGAGCGGAGTAAAGAGGTGGCGATTTGCACTCCCTAAAGCCCAAAGCATTCCTGCCTGAGTGCGTATACTATGGGGCAGAGTCCAGTGATCAGGGCAGAGACCAGGGCAGGGATGGAATACAGAGGAGCAACAGCTGTGTTCAAGCAACCGCCATTGCTAGGCAGAAAGCAGAATCATGAAGCCTGGCCATCACCCTTTCAGGACTCACTTTTCTAAATTCTCCCAGAGATAGATAGCAGCGGCTCCAGGGGAAACCGCGGCATTGAGTACCCCGGGAATTAAAGAGACATACACTGCAGCTTGTCCCAGGAACAGGGGTTGAGATATAAAAGCCATACAACAGAAGCTTGGTGGAAAGCATTACTGGAAGGAAAACAGCTATAGGCACACTGTAAGCCTCTCCCAACCCACCCCACCCCCACCCATCCATGCTGATTTGGGAGGAGGCACTGGCGCAGCACAACACTGCATCTGGCTGCTGGGGAAGCACTGCGACTGCAGCCTGCTCTTCAGAGGCTCACATCCCCATTGTCCATTACATTCTCCCATGGAGGTGGAGCCCTGGGACCCAGACGACCTAGTCACAGAGGAGACATGCAGCTCTAGGGGAATAAAGGGCACTCTGCAGAGATCTGGGAGGCTTGGGCAGGAGGCTTGTGCGCCACCTACTGGAATACAAAAGAAAAACATTCTTATTGACCTGCTAAGGAGAGATCACTCAAAGAAATAAAAAAAAAAAAAAAAAAAAAAAAGCGGAGCACATTCCCATAAATGCTTAGGCAAAGAAATAATCCATCAAATACCATGAACGACCAAAGTGACAAGGCAGCTCACAAAGAAAATGGAAAGTCTCCAGAAAATAAACTTAAAGAAGTGGAAATATGAGATTCAAGATGGCAGTTCTGAAAAAACTCAATGAGATGCAAGAAAATTCTGATAGGCAGTTCAATGAACTCAGAAACAAAATCACTGAACCACAGGAATACTTTACTAAAGAGATTGAAACTCTAAAAAAGAACCAAATAGAAATTCTGGAGCTGAAGAACTCAATAAAAGAGATGAAGAATAAAATAGAAAGCTTAGAAAATAAAGCAGATCAGATAGAGGAAAGAATTAGCCATGCCAAAAACAGGACACAAATGGAAGAAGAGAGAGACCTGAGAGTAAATAAAATGAAAGAACTCTGTAAGAACTATCTGACACCATCAGAAAAAGCAACATAAGACTAATGGGCATACTAGACGGAGAGAGAGAAGGGAACAGAGAACCTATTCAAACAAATAGTCCACAAGAATTTCCCAAATCTATGGAAAGAACTTGGTCCTTGAATCCAAGAATCAAACAGGACACCAATTATTTTAATCCAAAAATGCCTTCTCTAAGACACATTATATTAAAACTGTCAAAAATAAGTGACAAATTCTCAAGGCATCCAGGGAAGACAGTAATCTTTAAAGAAAAACTCATTAGATTATCATTGAATTTTTCAGCAGAAACTTTACAAACTAGGAAGGAGTAGAATCAAATATTCAAACTATTGAAAGAGAGAAATTACCAGCTAAGATTAATATGTGCATTAAAGTTCTCCTTTAGATATGAAGGAGGAATAAAGACCTTTTCAGACATACAGAAGCTGAGAGAATTTTCTACTACAAGCCCTACATTACAGAAAATACTGTGGGATGTCATTCTACCTGAAAGAAAAAGACAAAAAGATACAAAACTATGAATAAGATGCCTAATAGACAGAAACAGAAAATCGCAACCCTTATTAAGAACAAGGTACTATAAACTTAAATATTATGTAATATTTAAAGGACATAAAAACATTTTAAAATGAAAAGAAAATGGTAGCTACTGTAACTCAGAAATGAACTCACAGCATAAATAAGAGTAATTTGAGACAACAAAAACAGAACGGAGGAGGGAATACATGTCTGAATTTGCAAAAGAGAATGGTGATCAGATGCATGTACAAGAAAGAGGACTATTGTATATATTTCTTTTACATAAACTTAATGGTAACCAACCCTCAAAAAAATATGGAACTGAGAAATAGAACATACAATACCACCAAAACAAAATCATACAATACCACCAAACTAAAATAACAGACAGAAACACAAAGGCAAAGAAACAATGAAGACATCGAGCTACCCAAAAACAAGAGGTAAAATAGCTATAGGAAAACTTCTAAGATCAATAATTATTCTAAATGTAAGTGGACTGAACTCATCGATAAAAAGGCACAGAGTAGGCAATCATATGGTGCCTTCAAGAGACACATTTCAACTGCAAGGAAAAATATAGACTCAAAGTGAAAGAGTAGAAGATGATACTCCAAGCAAATGGCATCCAGAAAATAAAAAGCAGGTGTAGCCATACTTATATCTGACAAAATAGATTTCAAGATAAAAAAGGTAATGAGAGACAAATATGGATACTTCATAATGATAAAGGGGACAAACATCAAGAAGACATAACACTTATCAATATTTATGCTCCCAAACAGGGAGCACCTATACATATAAAGCAACTACTAACAGAACTAAAGGGAGAAAGTGACAAAAACACAATTATAGTAGGAAACCTAAATGTCCCAGTAAAAGCTATGGATAGATCACCCCAACATAAAATCAATTAGGAAATAGCAACCTTAAATGACACATTAGACCAATTGGACACAATTGACATTTACAGAGTCTTTCATCCAGAAACACCAGATTATACATTGTTCTCTAGTGAACATGGAACACTCTCAAGAATGGACCATATGTTGGGATATGAAACTAGCATCGACAAATTTAAGAAGTTTGAAATTATACCAAGAATAGCCTCCAACACAGTGTTTTGAAATTGGAGATCAAGTGCAAAAAGGAGGAAAAAACCCACAAATATATGGAGATGAAACAACATGCTACTAAAGAATGACTGGATTAAAGAAGAAATAAAAGAGGAGATTGAGGGATACATAGAAAAAAAATGAGAATGAAAATATAACATATCAAAACTTGGGATACAACAAAAGTGGTAAATAAAAGTTCATATCTTTACAGGCCCATCTCAAGAAACAAGAAAAATCCCAAATAAAGAACCTAATATTACATCTTAGAAAACTAGAAAAAGAAGAAAAAATGAAGCCCAAAGTCAGCAGAAGAAAGAAAATAATCAAAATTAGAGCCGAATTAAATGAAATTGAGAATTAAAAGATAGTTGAAAAAATTAATGCAATGTAGAGCTGGTTCTTCGAGAAGATTAATTGAATTGACACACCCTTGCCTAGATACCCTAAGGAAAAACAGAGAAAAGACACAAATGAACAAAAATAAATGAAAGAGAAGTTATGACAGATACCGCTGAAATACGTAGTATCATACAAGAATACTATGAATGATTTTATGCCACCAAATTCAATAACTTAGAAGAAATGGACAAGTTCTTAGAAATATACAACCTTCCTAGACTGAATCAAGAAGAACTAGAAAATCGAAATAGACCGACCGACAGTAAAGAAATTGAAACAAACATCAGAAACCTTCCAAAAAGTAAAAGCCCAGGACTAGATAGCTTCACTAGTGAATTCTACTAAACATCCAAAGAGGATTTAATACCCATTCTTCTAAAACTTTTCCAAAAAATTGAAGAAGAAGAAATACTTCCTAACTTATTTTATGAGGCCATCATTACCCTTTCTACCAAAACCTGGTAAACATAACACATACACACACACACACACACACACACACACACCATTATGGACTAATATCTCTGATGAATACGAATGCAAAAATCCTAAACAAAATACTAGCAAATCAAATGCAATAATACATTAAAAATACTATACACCATGATCAAGTAGGGTGCATTCCAGGGGCACAAGAATGGTTCAATTTACACAAATTGATTAATGGGATCCACCACAAAAACAAAATGAAGGATAAAAATCATACAATTATATCAATAGATGCAGAAAAAGCATTTAACAAGATATAGCATCTATTTATGATTAAATCATTTAATAAAATGGGTATAGAAAGAAAGTACCTCAACATAATAAAGGCCATATATGACAAATCCTGAGCTAATATCATACCTAAAGGTGAAAACTAAAAGTCTTCTCTTTAAGATCAGGAATGAGATAAGGCTGTCCACTATTACCACTCTTATTTAATAAAGTGTTGGAAGTCCTAGCTAGAGCAATCAGGCAAGAGAAAGAAATAAAAGACATCAAATTAGGAATGAAGAAGTCACATTGTCACTTTTTGCAGACGACATAATTCTTTATATAGAAAACCCTAAAGAATCTACTAAAAAAACTATTAGAAACAATAAGTAAATACAGTAAAGTTTAAGGATAAAAAATCAATGTACAAGAATTCATAGCATTCTTATACACTAAAGATGAAATTTCAGAAAAACAAATGAAAAAAATTCCTTTTGCAATTGTAACAAAAAGAATAAAATCCCTAGGAATAAACTTAACAACGCATATGAAGTACCTATACACTGAAAACTATAAAACATAATTAAAAGAAATTGAAGAAGACACAAAGAAATGTGTCATGGATTGGAAGAACCAACATAGTTAAAATGGCCTCATTGCCCAAAGCAATACACAAATCTAATGCAATTTCCATCAAAATTCCATCGGCATTTTTAAAAGAAATAGAATAAAAAATTTATCATGTTTATATGAAATCACAAAAGACCTCAAATAGTCAAAGCAATCCTGGGGAAAAAAGAACAAGGTCAGAGGTATTACTCTGACTGACTTTAAATTATACTACAAAGCAACAATAACCAAAACAGCATGGTATTGGTAGAAAAATAGACTCACAGACCAATGAAATAGAATTGAGAAACAAGAAATAAAACCATATATATATATATGCAAATAATTTTTGACAAAGTAGGCAAAAACATACAATGGAGAAAAGAAAGCTTCGTCAGCAAATGATGCTGGGAAAATTGGAAAGTCACGTGCAAAAGAAAAAAACTAGAGTGATATCTGTCATCACACATCAAAATTAACTCAAAATGGATCAAAGACCTAAAACAATAAATTCCGCAGAAGAAAATATAGGTACTAAACACATGGACCTTGGATACAGAGAGGATTTTATAAATATGACCTCAAAGATAAGGGAAGTAAAAGCAAAAATAAATGAATCGAACTATATCAAGTAAAAAGCTTCTGTACAGCCAAAATAAATAAATAAATAAATAAATAAATAAATAAATAAATATCCATCAGCAAGACAAAGAAGCAACCCTCTAAATGAGAGAAGATATTTGCGAACAATGTATCTGATAAGAGGCTAATATTTATAATATACAAAGAACTCATACAACTCAACAATAAAAAAATATCCAATTAAAAAATGGACAGAGGACCTGAATAGTCTCAATGAAGACATAAAAACAGCCAATAGGCATATGAAAAGATGCTCAACTTCACTATTAGGAGAATGCATATCAAAACTGCTATGAGATACCACTTCAAATCTATTAAAATGGGTATCATCAACAGGACAAGTAATGACACGTGTTGGAAAGGTTATGGGGGAAAGGAACCCTTACACACACACTGCTAGTGGGAATGTAAATTGGTACAGCTGCTATGGAAAGTAGTATGAGGTTTCTCAAAAATTACAAATATAATTACCATATAGCCCAGCAATCCATCTTTTGGGTATTTACTCAAAGAAAACTTAAAAACATTTCTTTGTAAAAATATATGCACCTTGAAGTTCATTGCAGCATTATTTACAGTAGCCAAGACATGGAAACAATTGAAGTGCCCTTTGATAGATAAAGAAGATGCAGTATACATACATATATATACACATATATGTGTGTGTGTATATATATATATATATATATATATATGTTTACACACACACAGGCACACGCACACGCACACACATACATACAATGGAATATTACTTGGCCATAAGAAAAGATGAAATACTGCCGTTTGTGACATGGATGGACCTTGAGATTACACTGGTAAGTGAAATGAGTCAGACAGAAAAAGTTGAGAACCATATGATTTTGCTCATATGAGAGATATAAAACTGAAAGCAACAAACGAACAAGACAAACAAATGGAGTCTTATGGAAAAGGGCAACAGTTTAGTGGTTACTGGAGGGAAGAGGGGAAGGAAAAGTAGATAAGGGTAAAAGGAGTCAAATATATGGTGGTGGAAAGAAATTTAAGTTTGGGTGGTGAATGCACAATGCAATATACATATGGTGTATTATTAAATTGTACACTTGAAACCTATATAATTTTATTCACCAATGTCACCACAATAAATTTAATAAAAATAAAAATAAAGTTTAAATCATTGAATAAACATCAGTTGGAATAGGTAGTAGCACCTGTCCAGATAATTTAGGCAAGAAAGGTTACTATTGAGCAGTTATGAGCAGTGAGTGGGAAATGGCTGGGGTGAGGAGAGCAAAGTGTACTATGACCTCTTGTTCATACTAAATAATCACAGTTTACTTTTATGTTCTACTTAATTTTTTCCCTCATCAAAGGTCAAAAAATTGTCACCTGGATGAATTTGTCCAGGAACAACTGCATTTGCAAACAAAACATTGTGGTATAGGAATTTTCTTTTCCAAAAAGAGTTATTTTTAACCAGGAGAAATTAATTCAATTCCTAGGTTTTCTTTTAATTTTACCATTGACCATACACTTTTTTTTAGCATGTTTTCATTTTTCATTCCTTATCAAAAGAGATTAAAGAATGAAAAACAGGAAGTTTCATCCTACACTGAAATAACTTGCCATTTACTGATTTTGCTTTATGCTGAAACCATTGAAAGAACATAAGAACCACACAAACACATCACAGCCTTATACCTCAGTTGTTTTATATGACTATAAACCACCACACTTGTTCAAGTTCTTACCTTAGTAGAGCATTCTCCAGTGCTGCACAAATGCAAACGTAAAAATAAAAGCAAGTAATTACAACAACATGAATGCAAATGTAAAGTTTGCAGTCTTAAGGATAAGATAGTCAAGATTACCGTAAATTGGAGACACCTGTTTTGCTGTTTAGAGTCTATGATAGACATACACAACATATGTTCTTGTTTTTGAAAAATAACCTAAAGTATAACATCCTGCAGAGATAATATGGACTGAAGTGGGAGATATATGCTTGAATCTACTGCCATTCGCCATCAAGACAGAAAATCAGAGCTTCTTAACAATTTAATCCTTTCTAAACCAACTAAAATGCATAAAAGTATAATGGCTCAGAAACAACTGGAAGTTGGCTAATTTGTAGGCAATTGGCGAATTCTGCTGTGGCACATATTTCTCCATCTCAACATCCTTTTCCCCAAAGAACCAAATGAGGAGAAAGTTAAAACTCTGAGAAGGATAATGCAGCGAGGGGAAGGACAGGCTGGCACAGTGATAATTAATTATTTAATAATTTAAACATGCTCTCCAAAGCCGAACACCTGACAGGTTGCCTGTGTTCTGTCGGCATGGAGACAGGTGCGAGCCAAGACATTCCAGGGAGTTGACATAATCCCTCTGGGAAAATTCTAATCAAAGGAACTATTAAGGGGGGCTTTCAAGGGTCAAACTGAAGTCCTTTGTCCTTTTTACTTAAAAAAAATCACCCAACTCAGACATTTTTGTTGGAATATACGATAACAATTAAATATGTATTTGCCTCACTGAGCAGAAATGATAATTCTCTCTTAACCTTCTAAATTCAGTTTTCTGGTAGGTTTAAATCGTAAAATGTCACACTAAAGCTAAGTGTAATTTCCACATAAAGTGTCATGAATGAGTCTGCTAAGATCATCATTCCTTTCCTAGGAGCTGGCACAAGGCTTGGTATAGAATATCTTCTGAATCAATACATTCCCACGTTTCTGGATACATTTATGTAATACATTCATAAATAAGCTTTAAAGCTGAAAGAAGCATTAGAGAAAAATAATTTTATCTAATTCCCCACATTTTGGAAAACTGAGGACCAGAGAAGCTAAAAAATACACACATTAAAACATGCGCAGTATCAAACATGGGGACAGAAGAAAAGAGAAAATTTAAAGTCAGATTTTCTACCACCAAGATTTTTTTTCTACTCTTTTATTGCTTTATACTTCACAGCCAATGCCTAATGTTATGTACCAAATGCCTAATGTTATATCTTCTAAAATGCCCACCTTCTCAAATAAATGATTTTCTTTACTTCTTGTCAGTGGATTTTGGTTTCGTATCACACCCTAAACTCTCCAAAGACAAGGTCATATGGTTAGAACAAAAACTCTGCAGCTTCATATGTGGACTTTTGAATCTCAAGTCTAGACTTTGCCACTGTCACTGCCTGATCTTGTTCAAGCCATTTCAACATCAGCAATGAAAAAAGATTATATTTTATTATTATTAGCATCACTGTCAGAGTGCCAGGAGCATTAATTTGTGGCATTTGATGATGAGTTTTGTATTTCATTCATTCAGCCCTATTGTACCTGTAGCACTGGATGCAGTAGGGAAGGCAGATAAGAAAGCAAATGTGTAACAAAAATTATAATCAAATGAGAGAAGACTTTACAGTCCAGTAAGGGCTCTAAGGGGATAATGTCTCCAAAGGCCAGAATTTATAGCATGAAGGATTCATGGGGAGGTAACCAGACCGCAGATATGGATGACAAGTCAGAATACTCAGGCACATGTAGGCTATGAAGCGTGAGAGCATCCCTACCAGGAAGGCATGGTGAGCATGACAGACACATCCTGCTCACAATGGCTAGAAGACGATAGGATGGAACAGGGATTAGAGCTGGTACAGTAGGAGGGGCCAGATGGTGCAAGATCTCCTATGCCACACAAAGAAATCAGATTAAAAAAATTTTTTTTTTTTTATTGGTCAATATGAAGCCATTGAATTAAATAGTAAGATCCTAGAAAGCTCATTCTGGAAACCAATTGGAATTAATAAAGTTTGGGGAAAACTAGACAAAAAAAAAATCAGGCCAAGCGTTTCACTAAGATCTGCCTTTCCAACAAGATTGAAAATACCTTTAGGCCAGGGCTTATGTCATACTCAATATAACATATATCTAGCATATAGTAGGTACTCAATACATTTTTATTAAATGAATGAGCATAGAACCATATTTTGGGTGTCTCTCTAAATGGAACATATTCCTTAATTATGTCACACAGGCCAAAAATTCCAACACCCTCTTTTAAACTATAAATTAGATTTTTAATCATTATAAGAAAAAGAATAAGGAGAAAAATGAAAACAAAGTGATTTATTTTTCTAATGAAGCACAGTTGTTAGCCACAAACCCTTAAATATGATGCATGAGAGGAGGTTGCCAATTTCTTCCAGCAAGAAAGGGGGCAACTGGTTTTACTTAGCCTAGAAAGACGTTTCTACAAAGACTTAGCCTACAACGTTACTTAGATCAGGGGTCCCCAACCTCCAGGCCATGGACCAGTACCTGTTAGAAAACCCAGGCCGCACAGCAGAAGGTTAGAGGCGGGTAAATGAGTTAAGCTTCATCTGTACTGCAGCTGCTCCCCAGCGCTAGCATCACTGCCTCAGCTCCACCTGGGATCATCAGGCATTAGATTCTCGAAGGAGCACCAGTCCCTAGTGCCAAAAAGGTTGGGTACCACTGACTTAGAGTACAAAGGTAGTCAACTGAGTAATTTTAATGAAGTTGAGGCTTTGTTCTCATGGTGATCAGAAGAAACTAAATAACTGTTGCTCCTTTCCATCTAGTTATCAAGATGATCTAAAAGGTCTATGCATTAATTCCCAGAAAGGCTATCTTCATGTCCCAGAGTGTGATTAGAGTGACTATGGCTCCTCAGCTCCTCAGGGACAGGCATGGGAAGCTCTAGCTACTGGTTTCTAAACTAGAGCCTAGCTACTGCTTAGAGGGAACCTACAGGACTTATAAAATAATACTAATAAAAGTTACTCTTCTCTAAATGCTGATCATGTCCAAGGTACTGGGCTTAACATTTCAAAAGCATTACCTCCCTTAAGCCTAAAAAGAAAATAACCCATGAAGTAGAGACCAATATTATCTCCAGTTTACAAACAGGTCAGCTGAGACTCAGGGGAGTCACACAGCTAGGAAGCAGCAGAACTAAGCTTGAAACCATGCCTGGATATTTGCCCCTGAAGCCTATTCTCTTTAACCATGATCATAGGCTGGACTTAGCAAATAATAATGATTTACTGTTAGATATTAGTAGTATTACCCCCCACAATTAGCCTTCCATTTTGGCAATACTTAACCGCTCACTTTGAGCCTCAGTCATATATTGTTGTCGTTGAAACCAAACATAACCTTGCGAGGTGATAAGGTGTGGATTATGGTCACCCTCTGACAAATTAAGGTAACTCCTCTAGACAGTATGACATAGCCTTGAAGAGGGCTAGCAAAAGAATTGTTTGAGTTCAAATCATAGTTGTGTTACTTCCTGGCTATATGAGCCTGAAAAAAAATGTTTAACTATTCTGAGCCTCAGTTTCCTTATTTACGAAATGAAAACACTACAGTGCCTATTTCATAGAGTAGTTGGGAGGATTAATGTGATGGTATACACACAAATGTAAAACACCTAGTGCACAATGACTAGTCAATAAATGTTAGATATTAGTAGTATTATCCCCAACAATTAGCTAATAGTATAGAGGTAAATAAATTATCTCAGTTAAATTCAATTCCATCCAATTCAACTTATTTCAGCTACTGATTATTGTGTATTCAGCAGTTCACAGTGCTCTGGGTACATGTATCTTGATTTCTAGTCCTGAATGTTTCTTGTTACACTCTAATTTATCCATTACTGGAACCCACGATCTTGTGTTGATGTGAACAGCTCATGACACTAACATCTTCTATTTCTTTGGGTGGCATTTACTCTTCTCCAAATATACTTCTTCCTTTCTGCTGTTTTTCTCTACCATTGTTTTCTTGAATGACAGAGACTTTATATCTTTTCTCCTTTATCATTTGAATCAATGCCTTGAATACCCCTGGCACTCAGGAGCCCATTGGGGTCATGCTTAACCCTGCTCATAGCCCTTAAAACCAAAAACTAGTGACCATAGTAATTTTCATTTCAAGGACTGCTTTTTGAAAGCTCCATGATAAAAATTTTTTAAAAAATAAAAGAAAAAGAAAAAGAAGTTATAAGAATGCCATTCATGTGGGAATGGCAATGGATGGCAACTAAGAAATGAGTCAGAGTCAGCAATGTAGTCTCCCACTCTTATAAGCCACAAAATGCACCATTTTAAAACCCATCACCAAGATCTATAGCAGGACTCTTCAGTGGCTTCCTTCTGGCTAAAGAGTTTTCACTTGAGTGTTCCAATTTATGCAAGTTTGTTTCAGATACCCCTGAGTAACTTTTCACTCCTCACCTGCCCAGAAGAATTAGGTGGACTGACTGCAAGTCACATAAGAACCACTCTTGTGGTTCTTGTCATTATCAAACTCTCTGGGCTGGAAAGGGCCACTAGCCACTCATCTCTCCATTCTCTTTACTCCTTAGCTGTCCCCAGGAGATATCTGTAACAGTATCTACACCCTGGCAGATAAAATTCTTACCTCCCTGCACGTAGTTTTAAACAGAGTCTAAAACAATGAAAGTATCTCCCAATCAATCACATTTTCACCCACCACCATTATGCTAGGAACGAACTTCCTCTGATTCTTTGTTTATTGCATTAAAAAGGGAAGGACATTAAAAAGATAGGGTGTAAATTCAGCACTGCTTCTAAGTACTTTCATTTGAGTTGACAAGCAAGAAAACTATCTCCTTAGATTTCACAGGGTCGCCTCAGATTATCTATCATTCCAATGCCCAATGATGACATAAGACAATTTGGAGGTGATTTATGGCACTGCTGGCAGGACTGAAAGGAGAAGCTTCACAACAGGGGTTATTTGGAGGAGGGGATTGTTAGTGCACTAACTTGCCCCAAATATCCTTTACTTAGCACATTTCATTGATTTTTTTTTTCTAGTATGACAGTACTAGCCCCTTTAAAACAATTCGTCAAACTAATCTAGAAGACAAACATAACTTCATGCCCTGGAAAATTTTACGTTCTGGTTCAGCCAACAGCCATTACTACTAACAGAGACACACACTGTGGTAATTTTCCACCTGATTATTGTATCTCAACCTAGATACAGGTCCTGCCCTCATTTCCTGGTCAAACTTGTAGAGTAAATGGTAACAATAAGAAAGTAGTATTCATTATTGTTTATGTTCAATGCTTACTTAAGGAATGCAATACAGTGCTGATGTATATTATTCCTTACAATAAGTTTAAGTAGTAGATTTTCTTACTTTCCCAATCTCCCCAGATTTCTCATCTGTGAGAAAATTCAAACTATAGTGGTAGCAGTAGCAGAAATAACAATACCAGTTAAAATGCTAACAACAGTCACCTTTAACAAAATGTTTACTAGGAGGCTAGGCACTGTGCAAGGACTCTCATTTCTCATTTAATTATTTCTTTAACCCCAACAACACTGATGTAGGTCTTGTTATAATTATCTTCATTTTGCAGATAAGAACATTAGGTGTTGGGAAGGTGAAGCAACATGCTAAAGAGCACATAGCTAGTAAGCTGCAAAAGGAATTGAACACAGGCCTGAGAGACCCCATCTACAGAAACCATTCTTTGCTTGTGGAGAATAGCTCTGAGAAAAACTTCCCAAAGTGTGGACAGTAGGGACCACACCAGAGGAGATGCCATGTCAAATATGGAGAAATCTGCTGAATTCCTCACAGCCCTGTAGCTACTTGTTTTATTTCATGACATCCACTAAAATCTGAATTGAAGTGAGTGGCCTGGCAGTTTTAATATTCCCATGGTCAGCATTTGAGTTAATAACAGTTCGACCTTTGCCAAAAGGTAGAGTTGATCCCTGTAATGGACCTCAATCTTAAGGGGACATAATGTGTGATTTTGCTTCTTTAAAAAGTTTTATCAGCCTAAGTCAGTAAAATGAAATAATCCTTTCTAAGAGCTGGACAAGGACATTTTTTTCTAGCTTATTTGAATTGCCCTTTTTTTTTTTTTTAATTTTGCATAGTTGCCCCTGATTGACTACTCACTAACTGCCAGTCATTGTACTTAGAAACACTCTGGATACATTATCTTATTTAATCCTTCAGACAGCTCTCTGAAGCAGATTCCCTTATTACTCCCACCTTTTTCTGTCTTTCAATCCTCTCACTTGTTTTCGTAAGCCTTTTCAAAGGTTATAGAAGAAACTTAAAATGTTCTATTACTTGTGTGAGCTGAGTGTATGGGCTCTATTGCTCTTAGTATCCCAGATGAGCTGTGGCTCTTGAAGGGGGTTCACTGAGCATAGGTTGGAAGGGAGAATAATAGATACACAGCAACACTTTCAACCAGGCTCATGTTTTGACTGGTACCCAAGACAACTGTTGTTTTCACTAAATTAAATGACTTAAAAAACACTTGACACCTGAATGTCATCAATTCTATTTGGGGGTCTCCCTATTCTCGACCTTTTCTGATACAGCCTGACCCATTTTCATGGTGCTGTGAGAACTTTGGTGTTATGAGCTCTAATTTAAACCTTACTTCAGTCAGTAAAACCTTCTCACCCTATTTAACCTCTTATCTTCAGTTTTCTTATCTGTCAAATGGGATGATTATAGTCATTATAATAGACACTTTTTGAGTGCTTATTATGTGCCAGATACTGTTCTAAGTGCTTTATGTTTATTTTCTCATTTAAATGTCACAACATTCTGATGAAGGAGGAACTATTACTGCTTCTGTTTTATTAATTAAGGGAGAAAGACATGGTGATTAGGTAATTTACTAAATTCACATAGCTAATGAGTGATAGCATTTGTCTTTCCCTAACCACTTTATCAAAAGTGACCTCCTCACTCTGCCCCACAAATTGTTCTTTATCAAAATGATTCTCAAATTGTGCTACTCATCCGAGTTACCTGGGGGCCTTTTAGATTTCCCAATTATAATGAAATGAGCTTTTCATAAATTTTGGATATTAACCCCTTATGGGATGTATCACTGACAAATATCTTCTCCCATTTAGTAGGCTGTCTTTTCATTTTGTTGATGATTTCCTTTGCTGTGCTAAACTTTTGAATTTGATGTAGTCCCATTTGTTTAGTTTTTCTTTTGTTTCCCTTGCCGAAGGAGATATGTCAGAAAAAAAATGTCACTAAGAGTAGCGTCAGAGGATTTTCTGCCTGTTTTCTTCTAGGAGTTTTATGGTTTCAGGTCTTTATGTCTTTAATCCATTTTGAGTTTATTCTTGAATATAAAATAAAAAAGTGGTCCAGTTTCATTTTTTTCCAATGTATCTGTCCATTTTTCCCAACACCATTTATTAAATAGACTGTCTTTACCCCATTGTATTCTTGCCTCCTTTGACATAAATTAACCAACCATATGGGTGTGGGTTTATTTTAGGGTTTGCTATTCTGTTCCAACAGAATTAAGTTGGTTTATTTGAGCTCGTTCTTGTGTTTTGAGATAGGCTATGTCCCAAAAGTTTTGATATGTTGTACTATCATTGTCATTTGATTCTATGTATCTCTTGATTGCTCTTTTTATTTCTTCTATGACTCAGTCATTCTTCAATTGCATGTTGTTTAATCTCCATTTATTTGTGGTTCTTCCTGCTTTCTTTTACAGTTGACCTCCAGCTTAAAACATTATGATCAGAGAATATGGTTGGTATAATTTCAACCCTCTTATATTTGTTGAGGCTATCTCTGTGTCCCAGTATGTGGTCAATCCTTAAGAATGTTCTACGTGCACTAGAGAAGAATGTATAAACAGTTGTTTTGGGATGAAAGGCTCTGTAAATGTTGATTATGTCCAGTTGGTCTAATGTGTCATTTAAGGATGTTATTTTCTTATTGATTTTATGTTTGGATGATCTGTCCATATCCAACAGTAGGGTGTTTAGGTCCCCTACTATGATAGTGTTTCAGTCTGTTTCTCCCTTTAGTCTGGTAGTAATTGCTTTATATATTTTTGGGTACCCTGATTGGGAGCATAGATATCAATAAGTGTTATTTCTTCTTGGTGTATGATTTTCTTTATTATTATGAAGTATCCCTCAGTAGCTTTCTTTACCTTTTTAATCTTGAGGTCTATTTCATCCAATAGTAACACTACTCACACTTTTCTCTGAAGGCCATTTGCTTGGATTATTTTCTGTCTTTCCATTTTGAGTCTATATTTGTCTTTGGAGCTGAACTGCATCTCCTGAAGGCAGCCTACGATTGAGTTTTTATTTATTTGTTTGTTTGTTTGTTTGTTTGTTTATTTAGATCCAATCTGCAACTCAGTGCCTTTTTATTGGTGAGTTCAGTCCATTTATATTTATGGTGATTACTGAAATATGAGATTTTCCTATAGTCATTTTATCTTTTGTTTTCTGGTAGCTCAGTGTTTCCATTGTTTTCTTATCCTTGTGTTTCTGCCTGTTATTTTAATTTGGTGGGGTTTTGTGAATTTTCCCTCCAGTCGTTCTTATTTTATGTTATGTACCTCAGCTTTGTATAAACATATATACACAGTAGTTCATTTTCTTCTGCATGTGCCTTATCTCCATTTCCCTTTGTGAATTTAGATTTTTTCTCCTTTTCTGTTATTATTGTTTCAGATTGTACACTGAACATTTATATCTAACTTGCAATAAAAATTTTCATCTTATTGTTTAAGCCTATAACACCTTGCTCTTAGTAAGGGTTGCACTATCTGACTTCTTTTTGCCTGCTAGTCATCTTACTCACAGTTATGTATTTTTTTGTCATTTTGTTTTAGGTGGGCTGACCCCTTTCAGTATTTCCTGTAATGCGGGCCTCAAAATGGAGAATTCCTCAATTTGTATGTCTGTAAAAGTCTTTATTTCTCCTTCATATCTAAAGGAGACCTTTGCTGGATACATTATTCGTGGCTGGTAATTATTTTCATTTAATAGTTTGAATTTTTGGTTCCACTCTTTCTTGCTTATAAGGTTTGTGCTGAGAAGTCCGATAATAGTTTAATGGGTTTTCCTCTATAGGTTACGGCCTTCTTTTCCCTGGCTGCCTTGAGAATTCTTTCTTTGTCATTAATTTTTGATAATTTTAATATAACGTGTCTTGGAGAAGGCCTTTTTGGCTTGAGATAATTGGGTGTTCTGTTACCTTCTTGGATTCCAAGCCCCAGCTCATTCCTTAGACTCAGCAAATTCTGATTAATTATTTGTCCGAATATACTCTCTGGTATATCTTCCTTCTCTTCTCCTTCTGGTATATCCATTATTCTTATGCTGCTTTTCCTAATTGTGTCAGCTAGTTCTTGTATTTCTCTTTCATTATTTTCATTCTCTGGCCTCTCTTTTCTTCCTTCTGAATCATTTCTAGATTTCTGTCTTCAATATCACTGATTCCTTCTTCCATCTGGTCAGCTCTATTTCCTAAGCTTGCTATTTCACTTTTCATCTCTTTCAATGCATTCTTCATCTCCTGAAGTTCTATTTGGTTCCTTTTTAGGATTTCAATCTCCTTGTTAAAAAACTCATTTTGCTGGTCTATTTTTTCTAAGTACTTGGAATTGTTGATCTGAATTATTTTGCAACTCATTGAGTTTTTTCAGAAGTGCAATCCTGAATATTCTATCATTCTAACCACATATTTCTATGTCTTTAAGCTTATTTTCTATAGATTTTTCTCTTTCTTTCTGAGCTGCCTTGTCGACCTGGTTGTTCATGGTATTTGATGGACTATTTTTCTGCCTGGGCATTAATGGGAGTGTATTCTGCCTCCCCTCCCCGCCCTCCCCCCTCCCCCTACCCAACCCAAGATTTATTATGTAGAATTCTGTTTGGCCTGTTAATAAGAAGGTGTTTTTCTTTTGATTTTCCAGTAGGTGGCGCCCAAGGATCTTGGATCTTTGCTTTGAGCCTAATAATGCCTTTTTCTTTCTGGTATATTAAATATTCAAGTCCCAATTGGCTACCCTCAGTCCCAGCCCTGTCAGTGGTACGGACAGAGGTCTTTGTTTCGATACCATTTGCTCAAATTTCCCTGGGGCTCTGCAGTGCTAGGTTTGGGAGGATAGAGGGTGGTGGAAGAGCATGCTCTGAGTTGGTGGATGAGGATTATTGCTAGACTCCATGTCTCGGTCTCCTTCTTCACAACTGTAATTGCTAAGACACAGCCATTGCCCCTCTGCACTTAGCTCCTGCTCTGTTTTCTATCCTGATCCCGAGGCTCCACTGAGTGGAACTCACTGATTTCTCAGGCAGGGCTGACCAGGGAACCTGCCTTAAATTCTCCCCTCCCCTTTTTCCTATAGGGAGCTCTGGCTGCATTAGGCATCTTCTCTATTCCTCCCAATCTACCTCCCAGACTCTTGTGGATCCAACCTCTGGAAGCTCTTAGATGTAGATGTAGTTGTGGGTATGTCATGTGTGGCCTTTATTATGTTGAGATATGCTCCCTCTATTTGCATTTTGCTGAGAGTTTTTACCATATATGGATGCTTGTTGAACGCTTTTTCTGCATTTATTGATGTGATCATACAATTTTTATCCTTCATTTTGTTTGTGTAATGAATCATGTTAAGTAGTTTGTGTTTCTTGAACCCACCTTTCATCTCAGAGATAAATTCCACTTGATGATGGTGTATAATTCTTTTAATGTATTGATGAATTCAATTTGCTAGTATTTGTTGAGGAATTTTGCACCTATATTCATTAAGGATATTGGCTTATAGTTTTCTTTTATTGTAATGTCTTTGTCTGTTTTTGGAATCAGGGTAATGGTGGCTCTGTAGAGTGAACTTCAGAGCCTTCCCTCCTCTTGAATTCTTTGGAATAGCTTGAGAAAAGTAGGTGTTTTCTTCTTTGAATATTTACTGAAATTTACCTGTGAAGCCATCTGGTATATAATCTTTGTTTCTTTGAGAGTTTTTGATTACTGATTTGATTTTACTAGTGGTAATCAGTTAGTTCAGATTTCCTGTGTCTTTGTGATTGAGTCTTGAAAGATTGTATTGCTATCCCAGCTGCTGCTCACCTTGGGCCCACAGACCCCCAAGAGTTGTCTGATGAAGGCTGCAGCACAGGTTGTGGCTGGTTGTTTGTCATTAAAAGTGCCTCTGGTGGTGCATGACCCAAGAACTGCTGTTTGTTGCTAAAAGAGCCTTCTTCGGTGCACAGGGTGGTACTGGTTGCCCAGGATCCAAAAGTGCCTTCAGAGGTACTGTGCAAATTGAGTGGGGCAGAATCTCCAGGAGTCACTGGGGTGGAGTGAGGTAAATTCACCAGGCTAATGTAGTTCCAGATTTGGCTGTGTGGCTATTGTTAGTTACAGGAGGGCCCTATCTCTTACTCGCATAGTGTGGGAACCAGACTTCTCCCTTACCTTTTGTGTGGGAACTGGAACTTACAATGTCCAGGTTTGCAATATTAAAGGCTTTTCTCCTGTTTCACTGGACTTTCCTCCTTTCCCTGACAATTTACCTGCCCAAAATATTCCTACCAAGAAAGCCTGACTCAAGCCACATATAAGTTTCAGGTTCCCTCGCATTGGGGCTGATGTCTCCTTTGGCTTAGCCTGGATATTACTCTGTTTAACCTTTGCTTACCCCCTTTGGCCTTGTGCATTCCTCCTCCAGGAACCTAACAGATATGGAGCCAGCTGGTTTTGCATCTCCACCCTTTCTACTAGTCTCAATGTGGCCTCTTCTTTATATCCTTAGTTATAGGAGTTCCATTTGGGTAGTTTTCAGATGGTTCTTGAAGTTGATTGTTCTATAATTTACTTATAACTTTAATGTGGTCATGGGAGGTGGCAAGCATGGCATTTACCTATTCTGCCATCTTGCCCGGAACTCTCTAGAGTTTTTAGATATGACACCAAAAGCACAATCTATGAAAGAAAAAATCGATAAAGTGAACTTCCTCAAAATTAAAAACTTTTGTATTTCAAAAGATTGTTAAGAAAATTAAAAGACAAGTATATATCTGGTGAAAGACTTATATCCAGAATACATAAAGAATTCTTATAACTCAATAAGAAGGCAACCCAGTTAAAAAATGGGCAAAAAATAGAAACAGAAATTTAATCAAATAAGATATATAAATGGCTAAAAAGCACATGAAAAGATGTTCAACATTGTTAGACATTAGGAAAATGTAAATGAAAACCACAATGAGATACCACTTCACATCTATAAGGGTGGCTATAATTACAGAGACAATAACTAGTGTTGGTGAGAATAGGGAGAAACTGGAATCTTTAAACATTGCTGGTGGGACTGTAAAATATTATAGCCACTTTGAAAAAAGTTTGATGGTATCTTGAAAAGCTAAATATAGAGTGACCATATGACACAGTAAATACACCGTTAGATATCCCAAAAGAAATGAAAATATATGTCCATGTGAAGATTTGTATGTAAATATTTAAGACAACATTACTTATCAAAAAGTGGAAACAATTTTGATGTCAGTAAACTCATTAATGGATAAACAATATATAGTAGTATAGTCATACAATAGAACCAGTTAAGCAATAAAAAGGAATGGAATACTGATATTTCCATGAGCTACAACATGGATGAACCTCAAAAACATTATAATAAGTTAAAAAAAAGACATGAAAGACCATATATTGTACAATTTAATTTATATGAAATGTCCAGCAAAGGGAAATCCATAGAGAAAGAAAGTAGAACAGTGGTTGTCGGGGGTAGAGGGTGAGAATAAGGACCGATTACAAAAGAATACAATGGATATTTTGACATAATGGAAATGGTTCTAAAACTGGATAGTGGTGAAGATGACAGAATTGTGGGTATACTAAAAAATTATTTAACTGTATGCTTAAAATGTAGAATAAAATTGATTGATTTTATGGTATATAAGTTCATAGATTTTATGATCAACAAAACTGTTTCAAAAAATTACCAGTGAAGAACATTGGAAACATAATGGAATGAGAGACCTCCACAGATCTCTTCCCTTGAAACAACAATAAGCTGAACATCTAAAACTCAACAAAAAACACTCAAACTCCACACCAGCATGTCTGAGTGTGGGATCTGCACATAAGAGCTACCACAGGTCAGAACCCTGGGTGCCAGGCAGTGTACAGAAAGAAATAAAAAAGCTGCCTCTCACAGCCACTGGAGATACCTGTAGAAACAGGGGGAGGAGAGAAGGAGCAGTGAGTTACCTGGACAGTCCAGCCTGGGAAAGCTGTGAGCTCCATATGGCTGGCCAACGTCAGGGCCCAGTCATCAGGGCAGAAGGCAGAGAAGAAGGACAGCAGAAAAACAACAGTTGATTTTTCCAGCAGTGGTTGCAAAACTGATGCTGAGCCACAGCCCCCAACCCCCAACCCAGAGGGCCCCTCTTCCCATACCCTCTGATACCAAACACCATGGAGCCTCAGGGGAATCTGAGCAAACACTACTAAAACTGTTGCTAACACTGACAAGGATTGAAACTGAGGATAGCGAGTGTGATTAACTATCTATCAGAAAATAAAAAGGCATTATTAAGGTTTTATATTTATATTATATAAAGCAGGAATCCAATAGGCTTAGATGTCACCTACTGGAAACCAAAAGAGAAGCACCTTCTTTGCAGTGGGCTAAAGAGAGACCTTTATATAATAAATCTTTTTTCTGAGAAAAAAGTAGAATACACTTCTATTAATGCCTAGGTGGAGGAATAGTCCATTAAACACCATGAAAAACCAAAGAGACAAGGCAGCTCAAAATAAAGAGAAAACTCTCCAGAAAATAAGCTTACAGACATAGAAATATGTGACTTAAATGACAGAAAATTCAGTATGGTACTTCTGAAAAACTCAGTGAATTTTGAAACAAGTCATTTCAACAATTTCAGGAATTGAAAAATAATTAGATGAGCAGAGCAAGAAGATTGAAACCCTCAGAAAGAACCAAATAGAACTTCTAGAGATGAAGAACACATGACAAGCGATGAAAAATGAAATAGCAAGCTTGGGAAATGGAGTCGATCAAATGGAGGAAAGGATCAGTCACATCGAAGACATAAATCTAGAAATAAATTAGAAGGAAGAAGAGAGAAACCGAAAAATAAAAATTAATGAAAGAGAAATTCAAGAACTAGCTGATACCATCAAGAGAGGAAACATAAGAATAATGGGCATTATTGAAGGCAAGGAAAAGGAACAGGGATTAGAAAGCATTTTCAGACAAATAGTTGACAAGAGTTTCCCAAATCTAAGGAATGAGCTGGAGCTTGGAATTCAAGAAGTCAAGAGAACACCCAATTATCTCAATCCAAAAAGGCCTTCACCAAGACACATTATATTAAAACTATCAAAAATCAACAGAATTCTCAAGGCAGCCAGGGAGAAAAACAGTAACTTATAAAGATAAAGCCATTAGATTATTGTCCGACTTCTCAGCACAAACCTTACAATCCAGAAAGGAATGGAATAAAATATTTAAACTATTAACTGAAAGGAACTACCAGCCTAGAATTATGTATCTACCTAAGCTCTCCTTTAGATATGAAGGACATACAAAAATTAAGGGAATTCTCCACTATGAGGCTGGCACTACTGCAAGGGGTCAGTTCACTTAAAGCAAAATGACAAAAAAAAATAATACGTAATTAGGAGTAAAGTGACTATTGGGCAGATAGAAGCATAGAAGCGCAACCATTACTAAGAACAAGGTATTATAAGCTTAAATAATAAGATAATTGTTATAACGGATAGTAATGAACATTCAGTATACATAGAAACAAATTGAGATAACGATGACTGAAAAGGGGGGTGGGATTCAAAGATTCATATTCACAAAAGGGAAGGGAGAAGAGGCATGTGTAGAAGAAAATGGATGACCATATATCTATAACTATCCTTTTCGTATTCATAATGGTAATCACACACCAAAGATTCAGAACTGAAGCATATAACATAAAACAAGGAGCATCAGAGGGAAAACCCACAAAAGTCAACCAAAATAAAGAAAACAGAAAACAAGGACAAGGAAGCAATGGAAACACTGAGTTACCAGAAAGCAAAAGATAAAACGACTGTAAGAAGACCTCATATTTCAATAATCACCCTTAATATAAATGGACTGAGCTCACCAATAAAAAGACACAGAGCTTCAGAATGGATCATAAAACAAAACCCAACTGTACGCTGCCTCCAGGAAACACATCTCAGCTCCAAAGACAAATATAGACTCAAAGCGAAAGGGCAGAAAATGATATTTCAAGCAAATGGCATTCAGAAAAAAAGCAGGCGTAGCAGTACTAATATCAGATGAAATAGACTTCAAAATAACAAAGGTAAAGAAAGATACTGAAGGATACTTCATAATAATAAAGAAAATCATACACCAAGAAGAAATAACACTTATTGATATCTATGCTCCCAATCAGGGTACCCAAAAATATATAAAGCAATTACTACCAGACTAAAGGGAGAAACAGAACAAAATGCTATCATAGTAGGGGACCTAAACATCCTACTGTCGGATATGGACAGATCATCCAAACAAAAAATCAATAAGGAAATAACATCCTTAAATGACACATTAGACCAACTGGACATAATCAACATTTACAGTGCCTTCCATCCCAAAACAGCTGCTTATACATTCTTTTCTAGTGCATGTGGAACATTCTTAAGGATTGACCACATACTGGGACACAGAGATAGCCTCAACAAATATAAAGGGTTGAAATCATATCTACCATATTCTCTGATCATAATGCTTTGAAGCTTGAGATCAACTGGAAAAAGAAAGCAAAAAGAGCCACAAATACATGGAGATTAAACAACATGCTACTGAAGAATAACTGTGTCAGAGAAGAAATAAAAAGAGGAATCAAGAGATACATAGAAACAAATGACAATGATAGTACGACATATCAAAACTTTTGGGACACGGAAAAAGTGATCATAAGAGGAAAGTTCATATCATTACAGGCCTATCTCCAAACTCAAGAATGAGCCCAAATAAATAACCTAATGCTTCATCTTAAAAAACTAGAAAAGGAAGAACAAATAAAGCCTAAAGTCACCAGAAGGAAAGAAATAATCAAAATTAGAGCAGAAATAAATGAAATTGAAAATAAACACACAAAAAATAATGATAGACAAAATAAATGCAACAAAGAGCTGGTTCTTTGAGAAGGATAATAAAATTGACAAACTTCTGGCTAGTCTCACTAAAGAAAAAAGAGAAAGACATGAATAAAATCAGAGATGAAAGAGGGGAAAATACAATCGATATTGCAGAAATACAAAGGATCATCCAAGAATATTATGAAAAAATATATTACACCAAATTTAATAATCTGGAAGAAATGGACCTGTACTTAGAAAAATACAACCTTCCTAGACTGAATCAAGAAGAACTGGAAAATCTAAATAGACTGACCAGCAGTATGAAAATTGAAACAATCATCAAAAACCTACCAAAAAGTAAAAGTTCAAGACCAGATGGCTTCAACAGTGAATTTTACCAAACATTCAAAGATTTAATACCAATTCTTCTCAACTTTTCCAAAAAATGGAAGAGGAGGCAGTACTCCCAAACTCATTTTATGAGGTCAATATCACCCTTATACCAAAATCCAGTAAAGATAACACAAAAAAAGAAAACTGCAGACCAATATCTCTCATGAACACAGATGCAAAAATCCTAAATAAAATACTAGCAAACCGAATACAGCAACACAGTAAAAGGTTTATACATCTCGATCAAGAGGGCTTCATTCCAGAAGCACAGGGATGGTTCAACATATGAAAATTGAAACGAATTCAAAAATAAGAATCATATGATCATATGATCATATCAATACATGCAGAAAAAGCCTTTGACAAGATACAGCATCCATTTATGATCAAAACACTTAACAAAATCAATATAGCTGTAAAGTACCTTAACATAATAAAGGCCTTATATGACAAACTCACAGCTAACATCATACTTAATGGTGAAAAACTAAAAACCTTCCCTCTAAGATCAGGAACAAGGCAAGGACGTCCACTATCGCCACTGTTATCCATTATAACATTGGAGATCCTAGAAAGTGCAATCAGGCAAGAGAAAGATATAAAATGCATCCAAATAGGAAATGAAGAAGTCAATCTGTCACTATTTGCAGATGACATGATTCTCTATACAGAAAACTCTAAAGACTTCACAAGAACACTACTAGAAACAATAAGCAAATACAGTAAAGCCTCTGAATAGAAAATCAACATTTAAAAACGCATTGAGTTTCTATACTCTAATAATGAAGCATCAGAAAAAAAAAGTGGAAAAGTAATTTCTTTTGCAATTGCACCACAAAGAATAAAATATCTAGGAAAAAATTTAATGAAACATGTGAAGTACATATATGATGAAAACAATAATACTCTATTAAAAGAAATCGAAGAAGATACAAAGAGTTGAAAAGCTATTCCGTGTTCTTGGATTGGAAGAATCAACATAGTTAAAATGATCATATTACCTAAAGCATTACACAAATTTCATGCAATCCCCATCAAAATCCCATTGGCATTTTTAAAAGAAATAGAACAACAAAATCATTAGTTTTGTATGGAAGCACTAAAGACCTCAAATTGCTTAGAACAAAGAATGAGGCTGTAGGCCTCACTCTGCCTGACTTCAAATTATACTACAAAGCAACAGTAATTAAAACAGCATGGTATTGGCAGCAAAACAGACCCATAGATCAGTGGAATAAAATCAAGAGTCCAGACGTACACCCATATTTATGTGGGCAAATAATTTTCAACAAAAAAGCCAAAAACATACAATGGAGAAAGAAAATCCTCTTCAGTAAATGGTGCTGGGAAAACTGGAAGCCACCTGCAATGAAACTAGACTATTGTCTATCACCACACACCAAAATTAATAAAATGGATTAAGGATCTAAATATAAAACCTGAAACAATAAAATACATAGAAAAAAATATAGGAACTAAACTCAAGGACCTTGGACTTAAAGAAGATTTTATGAATTTGACCTCAAAACAGGGGAAGTAAAAGCTAAAATAAATGAATGGGACTATATCAAACTAAAAAGCTTCTGCTCAGCAAAAAATATCATCAACAAGGGAGAGACAACCATTCGAATGGGAAAATATATTTGCAAGCAATGCCTCTGATAAGGGCCTAATATCCAAAATATACAAAGAGCTCATACAACTCAATAACAACAACAACGACAAAAAATGTTCCAATCAAAAAATGAGCAGAGGATCTGAAAAGACACTTCTCTCTGGAGGACATACTAATGGCCAACAAATATTTGAAAAGATGCTCAACATCGCTAGCTATTAGGGAAATGCAAATCAAAACCACAATGAGATACCATCTCACACCTGTTAGAATAGCTGTAATCAACAGGACAGGTAATAACAAATGTTGGAGAGAATGCGGAGAAACAGGAACCCTCATACATGCTGGTGGGACTGCAAATGGGTATATCCACTATGGAAAACAGTATGTAGTGTCCTCAAAAAACTAACAATTGATCTACCATATGATTCAGAAATTATTCTACTGGATATTTACTCTAAAGTCTTGAAAACACATATCCAAAAAGATATTTGCACACTGATGTTCGTGGCAGCATTATATACAATGGCCAGGACATGGAAGGAACCAAAGTGTCCTATTATAGATGATTGGCTAAAGAAGCTGTGGTACGTATATACAATGAAATATTACTCAGCCATAAAAATAGATGAAATACTGCCAAGATAATCATGCTAAGTGAAATAAACCAGACCGAAAAGGTTGAAAATAAGATGATATCATTATATGTGGGATATAAAACTAAAAGCAACAAATGAACAGGATGAACAGAGACTCATGGACATGGACTATAGACTTGTGGTTACCAGAGGGTAGCATGTGGGGGATGAGGGAGAAGCTAGACGGATAAAGGGGGTCAAATATGGGGGTAAGGGTGGGTGAAGTGGGTAAAAGGAATCAAATATAGGGTAGCTGAAGACATCTGGACCTTGGGTGGTAAACACACAATTGAATACACAGATGCCAAATTATAATGTATACCTGAAAATTATACAATTGTATTAAGCAATGTTACCCCAATAAACTAAATTAAAAAAAATTGCCAATGTGCCTCTCAGTCGAATTAAGTAAAAATTGCTGGAGTGAGATTAGGCATTGGGGTTAAATTTCCTCAGATAACTCCCATGTACAGATAGGGTTGAGAATTGGTGGTCTATCACCATGTGATCTGAGTGCCAGCAGCGTGGGCATGACCAGGGAGGTGCTTAGAAATGTGGAACCTCAGACCTACTGAATCATAATCTGAATTTAAATACGATCCCCATATAATGCAGATACAAGTTTGAAAAGCGCTGCTCTATCACATTGCAATTGTCTTTGTCTTATGTATTTCTTTACTTCTTTGCTGTTGACATGGAGAAACTTCTGAAATGTCCTAAATTAAATTATTGCAGGCTGGAGGGTGGAAGGAGGAGACAAGAAGAGGTTAATCAGTTAACAAGTGCAGGATAAAACCAACAAAAGACTTTTTATATTCCTAAATGTATGTTGGAACTTTAACTTCCAGGCGGCTATTTCCACAATTATCTAAAAGAGAAATAGCCAGGCATCACCGACCCCCATTAACCTCCACTTCTTGCTTACACAAAAACTTTCAAGACTGTTGCCCATGAGCGATCTAAAGGAGCAAATACTTCTTCCTTATGGACTCTTCCAGAACTAGCTCCACTTCACTTTCCCCAGCTTTCTTTATATATAGCCAATGTTAATTCTTTCAAAAACAAAAAACAACTTACATCTTTTTTCCCCCTACCTGATATATAAAAAATGTCTGCCAGTTACAGGACTGAGGACATGCTGTTTTCTTCACCTAGTCCTGCCGCTAGCAGTTTAGACTGGCCATCTTTACATGTTAACAAGTGCCAACTTTCTCCTTCTTAATGTTCATTCACCTAGTTTTTCAGTAGTTTTCTTTGCTTTTTGTGTGCTTTCCAGGTGGAACCAATGCTTCTTGATAATGTAAAACCTGAGGCCAAATGCAGGCCCCCAAATGCACAATCTCACAATCTAAATTTCACACTCTCCCTACTACATAGAAGTTTGGATTCTCATAAAGCATATGCTGAGAGAGAATTCTAGTGTAAATAATTTATTCCCAAGAGGGAAGCCAGTAAGTGAGCTAAGAAAGAAATGAAGCACATAAAAGAATGTTATCAAGTCAGATGCCATTATGAACAACTGAAGTTCGACTGCACTGGAGAACTATGGGAAGACTACGGAACAAGCTTCAGAGAATTGTCCTAACCAAGGGGCACAAAAGCTGAAGTATTTTCCACTGGCTTCCCATCTGTTATTGGCTGAACTCTGCTTCTGGAACCATTAACTCTCCAACATTTCAAATTTGCCAAGAGTGTCCCCTTAGTTAGGGGAGAAAACAGAATCACAGGTGTTTACAATAATAAGCAGCCTTCCATGGTGGGGTACATACCAAAGAAATATCCTCTGAGAATTTCAGAGACTATCAGGAGGAAACGATATATACTTTACCTTGAGAAACAGGATGTAGATGAACAAGGGGCAACTGAACTTTCAAGTTACTGGCTCGATGAGGCTAACCTTGGAAGACTAAGATATTCTGATTCAGAAAGCATCTGGTGAGTCACAGAAAACAACTTTGCTTCAGAGAGGCCAAGTCAGTAGCTAGCAGTATGGAGAAAAAACAATTTGAGTTAAACAGAAATTGACATTTTATTTATCTTGTCATCCACTCTGATGGCTACAGATAGGCCCTCTGAAGAAACACCCAGTGACCACTGGCCTTGACCTTTGTTCTCAGGCTAATGTTACAACTTTCAGGTATAGCTCCAAACCCTATCTGGGGCGTGTGCTTGTGGATGCATAGTGTTTGGGGGTGGGAAAGGTAAAACAGGCACTTTGGGGCCCTACTGGGAGTCTAGGACCTAGCCCACTGATAGGCAGTTAGTTACTAAATAGAGCTGAAAGATTGAAGTCAGCCAAGCTGTCCTCTCATTTCAGTGTGGCAGTCTTCCCAGTTAAGGTCTTTGGTGGCAAATCAAATATTCTATTACATTATTTTCCAATTTCAGGCATTTCCCCAGCTGGATTCTCAAGTGGTATGTTTTTCAAAAGTTCAGAAATATTGTCCTGTTCACCATCTGCCTTGATGGCCTGACATATTGGAAAATGACTCTGGGACCAAAACACGTGTGACCCAAAGACATCATCCTGCCACCACTGGCTTATGGCACCTGAGAGATAATGGAAACACAAACCTGTCAACCTAGCTGAACCAAACACTGAGACTCTAGGCAAACAGCCTCTCCAACACTTACTAGGTGACTATGGATTAGATTCACCCTAAAAACTTCATTATCTCTATTCTCCAATGAGTAGTATTACAATTTGGCCTTTTTCAATATGGTTATGCAGCATCTATAAGATATTGAAGGTACTTAATGCAGCATTTTATTACCAATTACATCAATTAGGTGTGTTGTCAACAATTGGACCTTAAATCTGAATCAGGTGGCTTGTTTTTCTCTATCTCTCCTGTGAATCATTGTCTAAATTTTAGGGAACTGCATCTAAGAATAATTCTTTGAAGGGAGCAAGGATAAAGAGCACAGCTGGAGCCAGAACTCTGCAGCTCTCTCAGGAGCTAGCCTGGAATAGCTAAAAAAAAGACTTGAGCCAAAAATTCTGCACCCATTAGCCAGGGTGAGGAAAAGTGATTAGCATTTAGCACAACTGTGGCAACCTTTAAATTTAAACAAGCCTCCGCTCCCAGCTGCTTGTAAACTTGCTCATTTCAGCTCTTCTTGATACCGATGTCACTAATCGGTGACACAACTCATTTCCACAAGTTCTCCCATCCCTACTTCCTGCAATCCTTTGATTTGATCCTGGAGGATTGTATCTGTGTATGCAGCTGAAGGGAAACCAATAAGTGAGATAGGAGAGGGGCAAAGGGTTGAATGAAGAAGTGCCATCTGGACCTATAAAGGCCTGGGGATTTTGTGATTGAGGCAGTCAGTGCTCCTTGGGATGGGATTGGTTGGGTTGAAAGGAGGAAGTGTTGCGAGTTGGTTGAAACCAGACCAATGTCTTTTATACTCTGATGAACAAGTCATAGTTATTCATTACTGAACCAAGCCATCTTAGAGTTAAAAGTCTGGTCTATTCTCCTTCTTGACATAGGAACCACTTCTACTACACCTATGACAGGTGGTTGGCTACTGCCTCTGCTAAAGGCAAGGGCAGCAGGCTCAGCTGCTTTCAGGGGCAAGGACGGTGAAATGGAGCTGAGTCTAAAATAACAAGAAGACGTGGGGTCTGAGGAAAACTGATAAGCACATGCTCCATTAAATGGAAGCAACAGTTTCTCATCTCCACTCAACTGTTGAAATGCAGAATAGAGAGAGGGGGTAGGAGATGAGTAATCATCTCAATTAAACATGTTTTAAAGCATCAAACTTTAAGAAAACACTAAGTGGGTAAACAATATCCATCCATATGCAAATGACGATCCACAGGCCACCAATTTACAGCCCTGGTTTAAGTGGATAACAGGGAGCACACTTCACAAAGCAGTCCATTGCATGTTACAGCTTCTTCCACATATTCATCTCTTTTCAGATGTCTTGCACTATTGGTCTTATTCATTTTTTTATTCATTCAACAAATTTTTAATAAGCCCTTCTATGATTTTGGCATAGTGTTCCAATCAGGGATTACAAGGAATTCCTGGGGATAATCCAGAGAATAAGACAAGCTTTCTCATGGAAAGCTCATTTTATCTATTGGAGAAGAATTCCCCAAAGTCGTCTCTCTCTAGTTCAAGCAGCCTCATTTTCTCCAACCCTTCCTAAAATGTCAGGGTTTCTCTTCTCATTTCCAGTTTGTTAATATCATTCTTAAAAATGTGGCAAAACACATGTAAAGTATTAGTTATGGAGCCCCATTCTGAATGTATTACAATTCTAAATTTTGTTAAGTAACTTGCTGAAAATATGTAAATGCATTGCTATTCAGTATATCTACCACTCTTTTATGGTTTATCTGGATTTTGGTATGGGTACATATCTTCATTTTTAAGAATCCTCAGACATAAAGTGCTCCACGAACATCTTTGCACCCAGCAACTACAATCTGTTTTCACATTCTTCATAACTTAATGGAACACCGTACATGCATAGCCAAGCTTATTTGCTTTCTGTGCTTGTATTTCCAAAGGTCACAGATTTCATGCCGAAGTGCCACATAATATAAGCACTTCCAGGAGCACTTGAGGAAAATAACATTAATTGCCTGAGACTCTAATTGGCTTTATGACAGTAGCCAGGCCAGTAACTGGGAAAAGACCCCCCAGAACAGCTGTCAAATACACAATGTGGCAGAAAGGCATCAAATGCCAAGAGTCCTTCCTGCATAAAAGTGACATTTGAGAGGCCCACACAGACCCAGTGATCAGAAAAATTTTCCTCTATGTGATGATTTTCAAATCTGCTTAATTTAAAATGGTTTCTGTGGAGCATACAAAACATGCCATATTTCAGCTCTGGCTGGCACAAAGCTACACTTGCTGGAGAAAAACCCCAAATCTGCTAAGTCATTAGATGAATGTTTAGGAATGTACACAATGATTAGGCCACAGTTACATTATTTATCCAGGCTTTGGTAGGTGCATATTTTTGTAATTAGAAATGATTTGGGGAGGACCAAATGGAAATTAACAACCTCAATCTGCCAAGAATAACACGCTTTAGCAATCATACAAGTATCCTCAAATGATTGTCCTGTTTCTCTTCTATCTGCACATTGGGCATATGCTCTGTCTCTTACCATAGTTTTTTATCTCTTGATTATAATATGAGATGAAAAAGCTCAGGCCTGTAAGAATTGTGAATATTGGTAGTCAGTCATCCCACTCAGGTTTTGTGTAGCTAAAAGAAAACCAGGCTGAGAACTGGGAAATCAGTGTCTGAATCCTGAATCCTATGGCTTAATATTGACCAAGTAATTGAATCATCAAAATGATTTTCAGGGAGATTCAAATGCATATATAAAAATGAATTGAAAAACATGAAACACCGTACAAAACTATTGAGGTACTACTATTATTGCAGTTCTTATTTTCCCAAAACAATGCATATTCTAAAATCTTAACATATAGTTACAACTGTCTCCCATTTTTAAAAAATTTAACCAGAACTGTAGAATTAATCCTCCAAAGCCACTTTTACTTCTTCTTTTAACTTTGCTTTTTCCAAGAGTTTGCCAACTATAGATCGATGGGCTAGATTGGGTTTACAGAGATATTTTATTTGACTTGCAATGTTTTGTTCATTTTCGTTTACTAAATTGCCTTGTTCATCAATATGTTATATGTAGAATTTTTCAGATTGACATTTTCATAATTTCCAACTTCTAGTTCAGATTTCCTACTTCTATTGAAAAACGAGAAGATTTGACAACTTTGGATTGGATTTCTATAGCTGTAATTGCTGCAGCTGAGCAGCAACTGCCCAGAGCCTGTGCACTCTCCACTGCCCCACGGTTTCCACCTGGCATGCCCCCTTCACTCGAGTCTTTGGTCTAAACCCCACGGGCATTCAAACTTCACCTCCTACTCTTTAAGTTCTCTAAAATACCAAAAAGAATGGAAGCAAGAAGACTAAAGAGAAGCAATGAGACTGAATAAGCAAGTTATGGGACATTAATAAATAAGAACAGACATATCAAATAGCTCCTATAAGAAGCAGTAGAACAAAGTGGTTAAAAGTATCAATAAAATACTAAAGCAGTATCAAATCATGGCTCTAGCCCTTAATAGTTTAGGAGAGTTACTTCAACTCTCTGGGCTTGTTTTCTCTCCTGGAATATGAGAATAATAATAGTTGTTTTTAGAAAGCATTTGGATAACAAGGATTTATTAAGCACCTGCTATGTACCAGAGACTCTTCTAGGCACTGGTAATACAATAATAATTAAACTAAGGTTTGCACTCATATAGTTTATGTTGAATGAGTATATCCATGCTTAGCACGTAGAACAATGTCTGGTACATAAATACTCAATAAATGTTAGCGTTATTATTATTATTCACAATATGCTGTCTACTCAAAAGTAATACTTACATCAGGAATGGTAAATCTGTTTAAGCTTGTATTTTATTTCCTGATAGTAGCTACCAGAAATACAGTGTTTCGGAATGCGCCCGAGGCCTTGTCAGGCTCACCAGGAAAAAAGTGCGGTAGTTAATTATTGACTTGAGCTTGATTTATAAGTATGAAATTTGTTTGGAGGTTTGCCATCTTGGCTTAAAGAATACCTAATTTCTGAAAATGTAAATTTCTGGCTCTCTTGTCAGTGTTGACAGTCTTTCTGAGACTTCTTGTTCAAAAAGAAACAAAATCATGTCCAAGTTTTTTCTTTTTAGCAGGCAAGTAAGAAGGGCAAGACCATGTTCTGCTGTTGCAGATGTGCCGAGAACATGCAAAGCTCAATGGGCTACTCACCTGTGATTAGGGAGGGCTGGAAGATGTCTGTTCCAATAAACAGCTGTAAAGATGACCCTCTCAGAGCTACAAACCAACTCAAGGGAACTGAAATGCCTGCCCAGGGAGGATACATTTCTCTTCGATAAAATATTTAAAAAGAAAAAAAGAAAGAAAAAAACATTTGAACAAATCACATCACAATACCCAAGAGTTAGCCCCTAGCAGGCCTGGAGGCTGAAACTCTTTGCGGCAGCGCCTGTGCCCTCGCGGACGTCTCAGGTTTGATTCCCCCATACACCTGTTCTCATGCAATTCCTGACGAGGCAAGGGTGGAGAGTCATTGCAAGTTTCCTTCTACACAGACTAATCCAAATGTTCACGCTTTGCAAACTCCTCCGGGGCAAAAATGAAATAAAACTTTTCCCAACAATATTAAATGTAAACCTACTGATCTCCCTTGAAGCTTACATCTGCCACCTCAGCCCAGGGCTTCTCGATGTCTCAGAATTACTCGTGGCAGGCAAGTTCACAGGGATAAAGAATTCATAGTCACAGGCTGCTGATAGGAGAGGTTACTGAGTAATGAAAGAGAGGAGCAGGTCTAGGCCTCCAGGTCAAAGTTGAAAAGCCAAGGTGACAGCCTTTTGATTTCCCTTTGTGATTGGAATAACAAGGAATGTTTTTCCCCAGGCCCAGCACAAAAATGTTTTAAGACTTTGTTTACCAAATTTGGGCTTTCTTGTGTCAGGATTTCATTATGCCTGAGGTTGTGTTTCAGAGATGAAAACAGCAGTTATCTGTCAACCTAGAGATATAGACTTTATTTGGGCATGGATGTTCAAGGAGGTAGGCTGGTGCTGGGAGCTCTTTGGGTTACACACAGTAGTGATGGAGGATTTTGAGAGCCTGGGGCTCACCTCACTCCAGTCCAATAGCTGTGGATGCCAAAGGCCTAAAATAGCAGGCCCTTGGGGTTTTGTAACATTATCAATGAACTCCCAATCCAAGCCTCCTGAGGAAGTATCTAAGCTGCATTCTTCCAATGCATACATGGGCTTGGACAATTAATCCTACAGAGGTGAACATAATGTGCTCACAATTAGAGGCCTCAGGATTTCTCTATAACCTCAAGAGAGAGTAGAGGTACCTCCTAAACTATAACTGGATACACACAGGTTCTACCTCAGTGATTCTTATTTTGTATGACTTGAGTTGCCTCTTTAGCAGGGACACAGGGACGTTCTCTAATTATCCCCATTTTGAAAAGGATAAAAAGGGAGCCTATGAGAGCCTAACGTTCTCCAGCTCAAGGTGTTTGGGATCAATAATCCTGCCCACATCCAAATGTTTGCAATATTCTAAGAACTGAAAAGTCTTCTACTTCTTTTTTTCCTTATTCACATAAGCTGGGACATTGTAGCTAGCGAAAACCTTTCCAAAAATGCTTATTATGTCAGCCAGGTCTGGGGCACTTAATCTATGACCGTGTCAAGCAAAACCCAGAAATGTTTCCCATCTTCCTATTAGTTACCAAGCTTAGAAAATCATGTAAAACAATCAAGTTGGCTGCTCACAAAGTCAGCAAAAAAAATGTTTATATAATTAATCTTCATCATGGCAGTTCAGTCACATTAGTGTCAAATATACTACAAGAATAAATGTAAATTGTAGGTGCAAATCAATTAACTTTATGCATTCAGCAGCAATTCCACTTGCCTCCACATACACATTTAATAGCTGTTTAAGGCATACAAATAAATAGTTACTGGTCTTCGGAAAGATGCAAGTCTGCATCTTATTTTGACTAAGACCTGAGAAAAAACAACAAGAACAAAATAGCAGTATCACAACACCATAGACATTAAGAGATGCTCGAAGAAGTACCAAAAGCACTCCCAGGGGAGAGAGGAAGCCCTAGCTAAGTTGCTCATTTTCCAGTTTACCTCTTCTGTTGTTAACAGTCTCCTTGCTATTAAACTCTGGCATTATTGGTAAGGAGGATATTGGAGGAATCTCCAGATAAAGAATGAGTCCAGACTTGCTTCTATTCCAAATTGTAATGGAAATGGATTCTTTTTCTCCTGTGGAATGTGAAGTGCCCTGGGGATTTCCTTTCTGTTTCCCTGGAGAAAAAAGAAACATTTAAAAAGCCTCTGGAATGCAAAGATTTTTGAGTCAGGTAAAATGTTTCAGAAAAGTGTAACTAGGAGTCTGCCTTTTGACCTATCTTTGCCCAAAAGTTTCATTTTTCAATTCTCTTTGTCTTTTTGGCTGCTCTCAGATAGGTGGAAGTAAGAGGCTTTCTCTACTTTGCAAAATGCTTATTTGCATTTTGACAATCATTTCCTTTGAACCTTTAATGAAAGTTACAGGTATTGATTGGGTTCAGTCTTATCATCCTCCCTTTCCCATAATTCCCTTTCTCTCCTGATAGAATATATTTTTCAGTTTTCTCACAATGCATACCTTTGAGTATAATTATTGTATTAACAGTATCATTAAGTAAAATGTGTGGGTTGGGGAACTCTGATTATTAAGTGCTAATAAAGAAAAACTAATTTTTTAATGCTTGTTGTTGATAACCTTTCTCTATAATGTCTATCTTCTCTCCTTCATTTCATTCTCATTTCTATAGACCAAAAACAAAACAAAACAAACAAAAAGCCTCATAACTTTCAGCACATGGATATCCAAATTTATATGAAAAGAAATTAATATAAGCAATAAATGACTGCAAAAGAGGCGAGCCTACATCAGGTTTCAGATACATGCAATCATGACTATAGTTTAGCATTAAGTTTAGCTCTGAATTCCCTGGCAGGCAAAGCAAAATGATAAATAGATCTCATTTTTTAATTAGAAGAAGCAAAATAGTTAATAAGAAAAGATAAACTTTTTGAGGGCACTAAGGGCACTACAATCTAATAATAGTTACCTAAAGGAAGGTTTATGTGACTTTTCATTTGTCAAGTTGGACCAATCTGTTGTCACATCATTAGACCACTGCGATTTGGGCAGAATAAAAGAGTTTCCCCTCTCTTTGCATTCATCCCTTCACACAAGTGTTTTACTTGATTTAGTTAACTCTTTTGATCAGAAATCGAACCTATGTTGAGATTAACTTGGTTTTCATAGTTGATCAATGGCAAATCAGTGAAATTATAGTCCTATTCCCACCCTTTGTTATTGTCATATTGTTTTCTTACAAATATTTTGGCTAGTTTGACATAGCAGCCTTGAAACCATTCTCTGCCCACAATGCTTCAAAGATCACCTAGGTATTCTAATATCAGTCAGAGACCCAAAAATGAATCAAGAATGATAGTATCATACAGGTTTAAGGAGCTACAGAATACACCAAAACACATTTTCTAGGAAACTTTAAGTGCCAAAGCCTGATTTCAGGTTCTGTATGAATAAATTATGCTAAAATAAGGACCAATCAATTCTTTTCAACTCAAGATCTCAATTTCATTATCCTCATAACTATCAAGCAGTCATAGAAATTCAGTATTTCAATATCTAGACTTTTTTCTTGCTTGCAAAAGAAAAGGCATAATGATGCTTGGTCAGAATATATGTGCTGATTTCTAGTTTAGAACCCGATGGAATGTATGTATATACCAAGTAAGTGCTCTTAATTTTTCTGCAATACTAGCTTGGGAATGTATCTCAGAAGGTCCCTGTCTTATTTGCTTACATTTCATCTGTAATGCCTTCAGTTTCTAATTTCTATCTTTAATTTTTGTGAATTAAGCTTAATGTTATGAAATGCAAACCTTGGCTACTATAAATTAAGTTTTAACATTTAAATTTGGAATCAGAAAAAACAAGGATATTCAGTGGGAGAAAGCACAAATTTCTTAGCCATTATTACCTCATCTATAAAATGGCTATAATGACAATAATGCCTATCTATTAAGACTGATTTGAAGATTAAGTATGTGAGAAAGTATGTGAGACTGACTTGAAGATTAAGTATGTGAGAAAGTATGTGAGACTGATTTGAAGATTAAGTGTGTGAGAAAGTTTGTCAACCATAAATTTATATTCACTTCTTATTTATTGTCAATATTAGGCCAAAGTTGTTTCCTGAAGACAAACACAGAAAGACACAATAATAACAGGAAGCATTATGGAATACTAAGCATTCTACTAAGCACTTTAAATGTATGAACTCATTCAAACCTCACAGCAACCTTAATGTGGTGGTATTATTATTATTATTATTATTATTATTTTCCAGATGAGGAACCTGAAGTACAGAAAGGATAATACATTTTCCAAGGTCATCATCAGCAAATGTCATAGCTGGGATCCAAACCCAGGCATTAAGTGCACACGCTCTTAATTTTACTGTATGTCCTCAGCACATGGCTATAGTAAGTGTTATTAATATTAATAAGTGTACACACATACACATACAAAAAAGATTCCATCATCAAATAAGTTTAGAAAGCTCTGGGTTAAACACTGCACCACTCCTCAGATCCTTGAACACACACTGTGAATCTCTAGGAATGAGGTGTGGTTGGCAGTACTTCCCAAGACAAAATTGAACCAGGCCTGTTTCTTCATGAGTGTTTCAACAGGTCAGCATTCTATGGGACACATTTTGAAAATGCTGTTGTGTAATTTATGATAACTAAGAAGCAATGACGTACTAACTGAGGGCTTGCAAAACAACCTTTGAGGTAGGGGAAACAAGCATACACTAACTCCATCTATAGATGATCTCCATTTTACTCATGTCCTAACACATTAAGTAACAAAGAGGATTTTCAAAGTAAAAATAAGTAAACATTGCAATCCTCTTTGATACTACAGGAGATATTTTTTTTTTTCCACCCCAAGATGGTTCTCTAATGCTGACATTTGGAGATGAAGGATGCCTAAGAAGAAGCTGAACTTTCACACACCTTATTGTTGGGAGATACCATAGATTATGCCAGGGCAGGAGTGAGGGTGTTCTAGGAACCAGTGATCTATCTGCAAGTGACTAATGACATCGAGATGATCTATTCACCCCTCCCAGTCACTTCTCTACCTGAGCATCTGGAATTACCTTCAGGACATGTAGTGAGAGAGGAGAATGGGATTTGTTTCAAATCACTAAAGTCTGCAATCACCTTTATAGAAACTGTCTCTTCCTCAAGGTAAATGAATCTCTGCTTATTTAATTCTTTACTTTGTTACTAACACAGCTTACAATTACTCCTAAAAACTCCTTACACAGACACACACACACACACACACACACACACACACACACACATACATACACACACGCACAAAGACACACCCACCCTATTCCTAATCAGGGAGGAATCATAGTCCTGCTCTTACTAGCTTAACACAGAGACTAAAATACCTTAAAGATGTATGGATCTGCTCAGCCTCATCAAGTTGTGAATCACAGGAAAAAGTTGAGGTGAACAAATATTTGACTCACTTTTTAGAATGCTGTAAGGACTTATTAACCATTTTAGATGTGGCCAAACATGTCATCATCATTAGTTTTGACCATCACTCAACCTCATCCCATAATAATATGTTCCTACCCTGTATATTCATGGTAAATTGCCAATTATGTTAGGATATTAGTAGTGGGGTGAGCCTAGAAATTAAAAAATCTGGAAGTTCACATGAAATCGATGGTGAGAACAACCTTATCTGTATTTTAGCCATGTAATGCTACTCCTCCAAATGATTTAGGTAATTAAGAATAGATTTTACTGTTATCTGCATTTATTCCTTCAGCCTTGCTATCCAGATGTCTCTTGCCTAGAATTCACTTCTCTTCATTCTGCTACCTACCCCTTTCCTGCCCAAGTACCCCCTCTCCTAGTCTATCCTTTTTTAAGAACAATAAAGGTATAGATAGAACCAAATTCTCAAGACAAACACTTTATATTTAGAATTGAAATGGTTTAAAAAACTGCTTCTCCCCACAATGTCTTTCTTCACATGTTTGCAGATTGGCACCTCTGAATGGAATAAATGAATTGTTTTCTTGCAGTACATTGTAGGAGATCAGTGGTATCTGTAACATAACATTTGTGCCTCAATGGTATTGAGTTTACTCAGGTAAAATACCTTGAACAGAACAAGAGTTGTAGTAGTACAATGAACCAATGATTTTCTGAGACTCTTGATGAATCTGTTGGGTGCGTTACTTCACAGGTTGAAATAAAACTGATTCCAAAGTTGAAATAAAATGTTTAATCTTTCTAGAAGAATTACAGAAGCAGCATGGAGAGAAAATAAAAACTGGTTTGGAATGGATATTTTTGGTTAACTCTGGTTATCAAGTGGATCCTCTGGGAAGTAAATGCTAAGATTAAGTTAGGAGTACAGAAGATTTTTTTGGAAAGTAACATTTGTGAAAGGACATGGAAGGAAGCCAAATGGGGCAGGGAGGATCTTCAGACTCTACATTAATCTGACAGCCCAACAAAACTTTGCAGAGCATAGACTGCTCTGTGCCAGAGTTTTCCATTGGGCAGAAAAAATTAAGTCCTTATACCACTGTGCTGCTCAGTCATTGGCCTGGGCTATGCCAGAAAGAGCATGACCTTGGCTCAAAAACTAGGGTCCGCTGAAGGAGGTAACAGCTAGAGGCCATTAGCTAACTACACACCTTGCAGCTGAGTAAGGGGTCTTTTCTTAAAGAAGAATCTCAATTACACATATCTGCTATGACTCCCAACATTCATTCCATCTCTTCCTCATTGTGGAACAGATATACAATTTAAGTGAATACAGAAGAGCCTCTAATTATGCACTCTTAATATGGGAACTCTCTTTGATGCAAGCTGCTATAAATATGAACAAAGAAACATACCATAAAAAAAAGCACATTAAACATGGCCACAAAAAGCATTTGTGGTCTTTTTGACTTATGAAGAGAACCTTCAGCTTTATAGATATAGCTTATGGATTTAGAAAACATTAATTCATTATCAATCAATAATTATTAGGATAAATAAACTGAAATATAACTGTCACTTTAGAGAAACAAGATCAGGAAATGAAATACATGACAGATAAGTTACGTTTATGGAGAGCTTCTAGGCAGAAACTGACAAACACAATCATATTGAGGAATTTTATCACAACTCTTTTAGTCACTAGTAAATCAAGCAGACAAAATAATTAAAAATATATAAAATATTTGAGCATTAGTAAATTTAATCTATATCGATATACCTTATTAAGAAATTATGGAAATAGCTTCAAAAGCAAAGATTAAGAGAAAAAGAACCATAGAAATCTCTGAATTGTTCACCTTTTCCCTCTCCCTATGGTTTCTATTAGCTGATCTGTCCTGTCCTCACAGGCTTCCTGCATTCGTAACACACATGTGTCTTGTCCTCCACATAACAAATACTGTCATCATCTCCATGCCCATGCCTCACACATGCATATTCACATCAGTGCTCTCTGTCCTTAAGCAGCTGTGACTATGCCTGCATTACAGCTGTTGGGTGCCTTGGCCAGTGGTACAGGAAACTAGATTTGAAGGACACAAGTCACCTTGTCTTTATGGATTCCATAATTGCAGGTCTAATTACACAGGAGAGTTCTAAAGGTCTATGGAATGAAGCCTGAAGTTCTGAGGGTCTGACCCAGGTGAACGGAGCTTGTAAATGAACTTAGCAGATAGCCCAGTACCCACCTATCCACCGGCCTCATTTTCTACTAATCAGAGTTCGTAGTGTCTCTCTCTCTGTAAGAATATGGCGGGGGGAGGGAGGGGTTACTTACAATTTTTCAATCACACATTACTACACCTTATAGAAGAAAATTCATGTTCTAAGAGCATTTCAAATTTAAATATTTTCAAAGGTCTCACTTATGACCGTTGGTGAGTCTAATTTTTTTGAAGTTTATTATAATCAATCTATATAGAACCCTGCCACCCACATGAAGAATATGACTTTTTAAACATTCATGAATCATTTATAAAAATGAACTACATTCTGGCTCATAAGTCATAAAAATAAAAATAAAGACAACCACAAAGGTTTAGAATTAGAATTTGTATTCCATACATACACACGCACTTAACAATTAAAATAGATGTCAATGACAAATATTTAACTCAGAAATTTCCCCCAAACATTAGTAAGAATGTCACTCAGTATCCCAACAGAAAACAGATGGTTCATTCAAATTAGGATAATCCAAGAAGGGCTTAGTGAAGGGAATAGTTAAAAGATGTGGGCAGATGTAGGGAAATCACAAGGAACAGAGTAGCATCCCAGGATTAACATAAATGGAATGGTTACTTTCCTTAGCTCTGGAGAGGCAAGATGCAGAAAAGATAATCAGCGCTTAGAAGAAAAAAGTCATGTGAGGGGGCAACCTGGAGAAGAGAAGTGACTTTAGGTTGAAGGTACAGCCATTCAGAGGCCCTAAAGAGGCATCAACATTTACTCTATTCCTGGTATATTTTACAGCCACTTCAACTAAGCCACAACACACAGTAGATAACACTAACTTCTTGTGGACTGGAAAGCAGTATGTCTCTTTATTGTCCTCTCAGGAGGCCCAAGCAGACAATGTACAAAAGTCACCTTAAGTATTTTATCTATTTCTTTTCAGCAGGAAAAAAGGTCCCTTTGGTGCCACCTATGTTGTGGTAGATAAAGACAGCTCAAGAGAACAGTGCCTAAATCAAGATGGCTGCCACAAGTCTCTTGGCCAGCTGCTTTGAGGGCATGCATATGGCCTCAGGGTTTAGGGGAAATACTTGGCTTTGAAGTTTTTTCTCCTGAGATTGGATTGCTCAAACTGTGATCTGAAAACTTTCCATTTTTACCCTGGAAAAATTTCTTCAAGGCCTTTCCTATCAGTAAACTTAAGGTACACCATCAAACTATCACCTCCATTTTCAAACGTTTGGATACATCCAAGTTTGATAGAATTCTGACTTTTAGGACAGTAGTTCTTTGCATAGGCTCCTTAACTGCCTATATTCACCTTCCACCAGGAACACAGAACTTGCTTTAAAATCACAATAAACTTTTGTGACAAGTCATTGCCAAACATTCTTACACCACTGCTTCCACTCCACGCAGTCATTAATTACACCCAGGAACTGTAGAAGCAGCCCCCATAATTCCTGGAGTGAGGCAGCATAGAACATTCAGTACTAACTCATTTTGCATTAGTGCTTATTCAGTAGCATAAAATCTTGACTCCTGGCACCAAGAAGTTAATTATTCTTAGAGTATTATACTTAGATGCTTTGAGTTTAATTACCTTGTAATTTCCAGGTCATGTTATTACCATGAAGTTACATGACTTTGCAAATTTATTTACAGCCTATAAAAAGAAAATAACTTTGGAAATGAATGTTACTAAATTGGCCCCCTGTAAAAAGCTCTTTTGTCGTTTTAAAAAAATTTCCTACTGTGAAATGTGGGCTGCTCAAATATCTACATAAAAGTCAAGAATCAGAATCTTGAAATAAAGATGTGAGGGTACTTAAAGAAGAGTTGGGGTCAGGCAGGTGGGCAGAATTCAGAGAGAAGACCATGAAGGCAAATGAATCAGATATAAGAATGGCATATAGGCCAGGAGTTTAGTCAGAGTCTGAAATATTGGTAAAATTTAGGATTCAAAGGTCAGAGATTAATAAACAATTAGCAAGTTTTGTTCAATGGACTTCACAAAAGTCTGCGGTGAGCTGAATATTGTGCTTAGTAGAGACTATTCTATTCTGTCTTCAGTATATTTATATAACATAAAAGAATAAAGTGATACACTCTTAGTCTCTAGGAGGAGTCCAGGCTGTTTCCTTCATTATTTATCCCTAACCTGAATCCTATCTTCCTAGGATCAGTAGGAAGAAACTTGGCTTCCAAGGAGAGAAACATTGCTGAAATTTAAGAATGTTGGTAGGGTGACTTTAAGAGGAGATAAAATTTATATGCGGGCATGGCCTCTCCCTTCTTTCTTCCTTGCTCCCCAAAGAGATAGTAAGAGCCTAGGCCTGTTCCTGTAGGGCTGACATCTCAATATATTTCCTTAGATGCTCTCTTTCCTTCCTGTCAGGTGGTTTTGGAAGGGAAACTTGGCTTAGTACAGTTTCATCATTCATTGTTGGTAGATGTCGGACATCTCATCTCATAGTGATTGAACCAGAGTCCTGTGTGTGAACAGTTTGGGACAAGGTGGGGCAATCAGAGACATCTTCACAACCTGGATTGTCTGAGGCTGATTAGGCCTAATTGGCTTTGAAAAAAGAAAACTTCAATTTGGTCAAACTATCATACTAGAACTCTGACTTTGTGTTTAGGTTTAACCACAATGATACCTAGTCACCCTATTACTGATTACTGTTCCTAGGCATACATCTATCATGAGGATCTTGTGAAGAAATGGGTAGCTGGCCCAAGACAGATTTGTATGTTCCTGAGGCCTTTGGCCATAGGAACAATATGTACCATATTAGATGTACCTTGAAGTCCAAGAACCACTCATTAATAGTCCAGTATACAGGTCAATGGTCAATTTCTATGAAAATATGGCTTATTCTTCTCAATCTTTATTTTCGTTTTCTGGAGACGTTCTTTCCATTCATTTGCCTCTAATTATTGGCCTTTTCCTTTTCTCTACTTATTCCTCCAGCTACAGGTACACTACTTCTCCCCAAACTACCTACTGGCTATTCAACCTTATTTCCTCTTTAGCACACTGTGACTTCCATCCTCTACAGCACTGCTAAACCAAATTTCTTATCATCTCAGCAATATTACTGGGATGCATACTCCAAGTAATACTCGAATAGGACATTTTACTACCCATCTGAGAGCACCATTAACCAACAATTGATTATTCTCAGACTGATACCATTCTCAGATTGAAATGCCTAAAAGGGATTCCCAAGTCATAAACTTTGGCATTTTCGAATACTAAATTACCTTTTAAGAGGGAAAATTTTATTTTTAAATGACATTATATGCTAAAAAGTCACATTACCAGATTTAAATATAGTCAAATAATTATTTAAAATAAATACTTTTCAGAGATTATTCTATTTATGTTTTGCCTGCATTCCAGAAATTGTAAGCAATAAGTATACTCATTAAATGTTGAAACCAAAACGGCACGCCATATTTAGCAGCTTGAAGTTTTATTGAAGTTAAACCAGCTGGTGGTGGTTTGGTAACTAAAGCTATATCACAACTCACTAAAAAGTCTGTAATGTTGCACTGAGCTGGAGGCAAAAAAGCTGTCATGTGAATTTAGGCTGTAGGCAGCAGTTACCTAATTCTTGTTAACCTTCAGGCTAAAATTTTATTTCAGAGGCTAAGTTTTACACGTGGCCACCTATATATTTTGCAATTTTTGCACTTCTGAAAAAAGCTTCTTATAAAAATTAGATAATGTTCTGCTAAAGGAAAATGTAAATTCATTGACTTTATATTTTTAAATAATTGTTGTTACTAAGGACCTCAGATATGGTTGCCAAAGACAAATCTAAGTTTAAAATGATAGAAATTACAATGAGACAGTGTTCCTCAAAGACTAAGGATATAGCATCCCTGCAGCAAAAAAAGGAAAAAAAAAAGCCATCATGATAGTGGTCAAGCTATGGTCTCTTTCATCAAGTTGAGCCCCTTTAACTGTGTTAATTAGGTATGTTAATATAAGGTACTATTGTATTACGAAGGAGAAGCAACTAATTTTGCCTAGTTGAGTTGAATGGTAGGCATGAGATGATATTAATGATTAATGAAAGACCTCACAGAGGAGGAGATATTTAGGCTGAATTTTGAGATATGGATTAAAGGTTCTCAGGTAAAGAGTGTGGGGGGGGGGCGGGGTGGAGGGCAGAAGGAACATATGCCACATATACCAAACAAAAGAAAGATGTGTATACAAAATGTTAGAGTACTCTATTAGAAAAATCTATAAACATTCCCTGTTTATGGTCCCTTCTAGATAGTCTGTTACATCTTCAGCTCCTAAAAGGAGTGACTATATAAATGCAACCTGCTCATGCTGATTAGATCAAAGATGATACCCTACCCAATATATTGGTTGTTAAGTAACTGATCAGATGGTCCTTAGAGAATCTGAACTAATAGATCAGAGGTAATTAAGCTGAAAAGTTCAAACAAGAGCAGCCATATTGAGCCATCTGTGGTGACTGCATTAGGTCATGTGCAGGGCAAGAATCAGAGGAAGCTGGTCTAGAAATAAGCAAGAACTGAAAAGACTCATAAAAAAGCAATGATGAAAGAACCACATATATTTTGTTTTCTGTCTTATGATGCTGTATTAGTCAAATTATTCCAGATTACTGTAGCAGGGGATCACAAACTACAGCCCCTGAGATAATCCAGCCTAAGGTCTGTTTTTGTAGCATAAACTATGAATTGTTTTCACAATTTTAAGGGTCATAAAGAAGGAAGACAAAGGGAATCAACTACCCATGCAGCCCGCAAAGCTTTTGTAAAAAAAGTTTGCCAATCCCTGCAGTATAGCAACAACCACCAACAAAACTGAGAAGCTTATAACAATAAAGGTTCATTTTTCAATCATGCTGCCTATCACCTTGGAGCTTCTCTTCAAGTCTCCTTACTCCAGGAAGGAGGCTGACAGAGCAGTCTCATGATGAATAGTGTCATACTGTGCTGGCAGAAGGAAAGAGCTTTGGAGAGTCTTGCACCAGCAATTACATGCTCCAGCCTGGAAGTGACCCATATCACAATCATGTCAAACACATTGGCCAGAACTGGTCACAGACTCATCTACCACAAGGAGAAGAATAATCCCACCATATACCACAAAAGTACAGAACCAGAAATATTTGACCGATAGCACTAAAGACTAAAAAAGATACCAGAAATTTGTTGTAGCCATAACTAAACTACTTGGAAAAAGTTCTGTTCCTTAGAATGGTAAAAAGCCTTAAATAAAGGGAAATTACAGGAGAGGAAAAGTGCGACAAAATTAGGTAGGTGTCATTAGGAAGGGTCTTGTATACCATGGTAAAGAATGTATAGCTTTGTTTTGTTTTATTTTGTTTTGTTTTATTTTTAACAGAAAGTTGTAATGGAGTTAATAGGAAAAGGGTTTAACCAAGAGGTTACATGATTAAACCAGGATTTTAGAATTATCACTTTAGTTACCACATGAAAATGCAGATCTGCAGATTTATTGAATGAATGGAAGTCATATGGAAGCCAGTTAGGAAGCTGTTCCTGTGGATGAGGTATCAGTACATGTAGGTTTGAAATAAAACCATGTTTGTGGGTATGAGCAAAACAGAATGAAAAAAGACATAAAAAGTAGGATTTACAGAACTTGCTGCCAAGGAAAACAGGAGACAATAAGGAGTGAGGAAGCCTGAGGTTTATAGCTTGGATAACTGAGTGTTAAGATTAATCATTTAGATAAGAAGGTGGAGGAGAAAATAGTTCACAGACCCTGGGTATCATTCATAGTCTCTGAAGTGCCTGAGATTAACATTTAATCTAATAACCTTACTTCAGTCCTCTCTCCTTGTACTTTTCTTTCTGGATCAGTAATGAATAAACTTCAAATCTTCAATTCTGTTCAAATTGTGATCCTTCAGGAGTGTTTCTCATGTTTCTTGATTTCTTGAGTGTTAGGTAGATAGCATTTCTAGATTTCTATACTGCAAGCTACCATTTTGAGATGAAAAATGAATAGCAGAGTTTATTCTCAATATATTTCTTCAACTCACATTGACTACTAGGCCCTGAGTTGCTTGTCATGAAATGGCACACACAAAAATGGAAGAAGTTTACTTTTCTTTAGCTTAATTCAGGTTTTCTCTCTGAAATAAATTGGAGATGGAGTTTAATGCACAACAGTAGCTAATTAAAGTTAGTGTACAGGAGGCAGATGGAAATATAGATGATTGTTTTAAAAACAGATTGAACACAATTCTGTTGAAATATGCTAAGGATGTAGGTTTATGCAATAGAAATCAAAGGCATAAATCTTGGGAGGCAACAGATATCAGATGCCTGTGCAAGGATAGAGGGAAATCCATTAATGTACCATTACTGTGGCAATTTTCAGAGTGCATTGAACTATGTAATACTAATGAGGGTCAACTCATTGAGCATATCATTTAATGTCATTGAACATATATAATATAATGTAGTATCAATCAACCATGTATTATATATATTCTTCTGTGTTTCCAGACTTTGTGGCCTCCCTGCTTGTAAGCTATAATAATTAAGATGTCATTCAGATGTCATTTCCTTTTAGTGTCTGTACTGATCATTTGCCTGATTACTCTCAGATCCACTCATACACTTTCTCTGTTTTCTGTATCACAGGAAGTGGAACACTGAAAACTACAATTTCCAGGCTCCTCTGCTAACTGACTTTTGGCTAGGTTTATGCAATGAGTGGCAATGCTGGAAAATGGGAGAGCAGAAAAAAAGAAACAGCCAGAATTTTTCTCCTCTCCTCTCTGCTTCAGGTAGCATCTTATCAGTGGCTGTATCTCCTGCATGTTCAGGGGTCCTGCTGGATACACATTTCCTCTGTCTTCCTCACTCTCTGTGGGAAACACCTGCTTTAGCTTCAGCTCACATCAGTTGCTACTTTTCTGGAATTTCAGTTTTCACTGATAGTCTCAGCCACATAGTGCCCTGGGCCAGTTCCTCTATCAGGGTTGCATCTCCCTTCGGGCATCCCTGATTTCTGGATTCTGATAACACTACCTTCTCTCCTAGTTACCCTACTTCTACCTATAGTAGCACCTTCTTGCAGTTATTAAACTCCGGGGAGGCTCACCTTTCCTTGTTTACTCTCAGTCATTCCAACACATCTGCAACTAGATCTGTATATTTTTTCAGCTTTATCATTGAAGTGTATTGAACAAATACAATTATAATATATTTTAATGCTAACAGATATATAAAATCATAATGTATTTAAAGTGTACAATATGATTATGAAAAGAGGTTCCTATAATAAAGTTTATTAACACTAGATCTGCATACTAAATTCCTTCCATTGAGTATCTAGTAAGAGTCTTTGTCCAAGAAAATGGACTACAACATGCAAGATGGCATCCAAGCGACATCCAGACTTATTAGGCAGTGACACGGGCATAAAAGGACAGGATTCTTAAGCTAGTCTGTGGTGGCAAGGAAAGTGCACTTCAGAAGCCTTTTCTGAATGAATATTTCAGAAGAAAGATGAAACAAGGCCCTGGATGGTCTCCTTTTCTTCTTCCTGCCTCAGCCCCTCCCCCACCTTTTGATATTCTCAGGGTGCAATTCTCAAGCAATAATGGAAGGCTCATTAACAATCTAGTCTCTACATCCTCACACTAAAAACTTGGCTGCTTCTCTGAGAATAAAGTAGAAAAAAGAGAGAGATATTAATAGATTAAAATAACTGAGAGCTAAATCAGTGTGTAAATAGCATCTTTTACAAGCTATCCTTTGATGGCTTTTGTAGAACTGAAAAATGAGCTTATCTAACCTCAGTTAAGTTGCCTGATGCTAAGTATGCTTGATATATATATTTTTTTCAGACATGAGAAACTCATTTCACTAGAATCAAAGGGCTTAGAAAAACCCAGGCACGTGAAAGAAGAACAGGAACAGAGGCAGTGAAGCCTGAAAGTTAACCCCACAATTCTCATGTGTCCAACAAGGCCTGGGTTTGAATCTAGCTCTTCCACCTAATAGTTGTGAGGCTTTGGAAACGTTACTTAAATGTGAGTGCCTCAGTTTTTCTAACTGTGAAGTGGGGATAATAGCCCCTACCTCTGGGTAGTTGTGAAGTTTAAATGAACAAGTTTTGTAAAGTATTATCAAAGTACCATGTCTGGTTCTTTTAAGAGCTAAGAAAGTAAAGAGCTGAAGAAACATAAAAGTTTAGTTTTTGACTCTAACCACTGGAATGAGTAAGAGTCACTGAGGGAGTTTGTTAAATATGTTGAATTTTGGGCTCCAACTCCTGAAATTCTAATTCAAAAGATCTAAGAGTGAGTCTTAAAAATCTAAATTTTAGTAGATTTATATCCAGGAGATTTGAATGCCTATGAACCAAATAATCTCACTGTGAGAAACACTGTAATTTTTACTGCATTCTGTACCGATTTGCAAAATTTCCTTGGTTCCACTATTTCCTTTACATTAGTGATTTATCTGAATTTTAAAGTTGCTTTCTTAATACATTATGTTAGTCAAGAGAACAGAAAGGCAATCAAGAGACTGGACCTAAAAGTGGTTAAGATACTTAATGACTACATAGCTTAGGGCAAGTCACTTCATCACTTGAAATCTTAGTTTCCTCATCTAAAAAATAGGATAATAATATTTGTGCTAAATACTTCTCAGGGCTGCTAAAAGAGAAAAAGGATGTAAAAGCATTTTTTTTTAAACTAGAAGGCACTATATCAATGTGATATAAGCTATCAAGACTTAAGAGTAGAGAAAATACATATTCCCACACCTCGCAACCCATCCCAAATGCTGACTGCACTCTTTGCCTTGGAACAGAAAGAGTAAACTAATGTTTGCTATGTCCTTATATCATGGCACCATGATGCATCAGCTACTGTCTTTGTGGGTGGTAATGACCCCTTCCTAATGTGGACCACCCTATGTGATGTTGACTAGCTTGATCATTCTTACTTCTGCATCATGAAAGCCGTAGCTCATGGTCTGAAGAGTCATTGTATGCTTGTGCAGGCCCCAAGAGTCCAACCAGGTAAGGGACTCGATCCCAACCCATTTCCCTGATGCTGATTATTTCTCACAAATTTGCCCACATTTTTCTGTTTGTGCCATCAAGCCACATCCCTTTGTCACAGACCCATTTCTCCATACCTAGGTGGTCCCCCAATAATTTGAGGTCCCTACCCTCATCTTTTCACTGTGCCTCAGTTCTAGTGGCCTGTGGCATAGATTGGCTCCACCTAGGGACATACCACACTCTCTGCAGTAATCCTTTTCTCTCATATTGGGAGCATGAACACAAGCAGCGAATCTGACTTTTTGGGAGACAACCAATGCTAAATATGATGCTTCTCTTTCCTTCTTGCAAAATTTATAAGCTTTCAAAAATGATTTTCTTACTTACCACCCCACCCACTATTCTCTGGATTTGGGAAAAGAAACTAAATGAGTCCTACCCCATTCTATTCCTCCAAAAGAAGAAAATTGACAGTCAAGTGAAGTTCCATTAAAATGGCCTTTTCTCAGCAAATTCTGTAACAGATGATCAACATTTGTCTGAATGTGAGGGTATAGATAGAGGTTAATGCCAATTCTTCAAAATGATCCACTCAAGACTTCATAGTACATGTTCAATTATAATTATCAATTATAGCCAGAATGTTTCAAGATTCTCCAGTAATGGGGCCGTGGAAATCATTAGGGCTATTAACTGATATATTTGGTCTCTCTCATTGTATACCTGGTAGGATTTTATTTCTCAAGTTTGATGTGGTCATGTGGCTTGATATGGCCTGTAAAACTGTCAGTTCTGGATGGAAAACTTTAGGACCCAGTGGCCCATCCCACATTCCTGTTTCCTTTGCCATAGCAACAGAAACTTCCTAATGGTCTAGCTTCTATCAGCCTGCATCACTGAGGATGACCCTTCATGAGGACATGAAATGTAACATGTAGGTTTTGAACCTCTGAGACCTTTGTATTGGCACTGCAGCATAATCTAGTCTAGGATGACTAATCCAAGAGAGTGGGTAGAAATCAAAACACCTAAATAGAAATTCCCAAAGATAACCCAGCTAGTTTAGTATAATGAATGCATAATGAACAAACAGGGTGTCAAAGATCTACCTCATCTTAGAAGACCTGAGAATAACTGAGAACAGGGAACACATCACATTTAGTTACAGAGAATAAGGAACAATCCCAATGACTACTTTTATTAGCAGTGATCAAAATTCTCATTTGTTTATAAGACTGTACCATGTGGTTCTACACCATGCTTGCTCTGGTGAAAATAGAGTGAGTGCTATTGGTGAAGGTGTGCATGTATTTGGAAATGCAATATCAGTTTAAGTGAATATGAATACTGGAAAGTATTTGCTTTTTCACTGAAGGTTTGGTATTTTGTTTTGTTTGCTTCAACAGGAAACATTTCACAAAATTGTAGAACCCAGATCTTTCCAAATGTTAATAATTTGGAAAGCTCTTCTTAAGAAGCAATAAGGCTTAAGGGAATGAAAAGCCAAGCCATAGATGCAGACAGTATTTGCAAACCACATATCGTATAAAGGACTTGCATCTAAAATATACAAAGAACCCATAAAACTCAACAATAAAAAAAAAACTAACCCAATTTTCAAATTAGACAGAAGATCTGAACAGACACCTCATGAGAAAAGGTATATGAATGACAAACAAGCATGTAAAAATGTACTCAACATCATACATTATTAAGGAATTTTGAATGAAAACAACATTGAAATACTTCTACACACTTATGAGAATGGCTAAAATTAAAAAAGAAAAATATCTAACAATACCAGATGCTGACAAGTATGTGGAGAAACAGGAAGTGGCATTGCAGAATAGTACAGCTACTCTGGAAAACAGTTTGACAGTTTCTTACGAAGCTACACATGGTCTTACCATATGATCCAGCAGTCACTTAAAGGTGTTACTTGGTGTGTTTTGGGAGAAAATAGTCATCTACTACCAGTTGTGAGAGAAATATTTTGGAATTAGAAAATTCAGCTCTGCCATCTTACAGACAGTAAGAGTTTGGACAGGTTAATTAATCATGCTGGGTTTATATTTTCCTACCTTTAAATTGGAAATAATATAAGATTCAGAAAGTTGTCCTGAAAATTAAATGGCAGAATATATGAAAAGTTCTAAGCATTGTGACTGGCTCAAAAAATGGCAGAGATTATAGCCATGAAGATAAGATCTAGAGAAAGAAAAGGAAGAAAAAGGAAGAGAAAGAAAAAATAAGTAATTTGAGGCTATAAGAAGGCTTCGGAAAACTGCAGGTTTTTCATATTTAATTACTTTCATTACTCTCATCAACGACCTAAAACTCTAGATTCAAGTAAAAACCTATAGGTTTGAAAATTAACAGAAAAGAAGTGGATTCTTTAAAAGTAATTTAAAATTGTATATGAATCATAATTGAAACTCTTTTTTGTAAGTGGGAATGGAGGGTGGGGAATTCATCTAACTAAGCCTTAAGTAAAAAGAAAAAAAAAATCTCTAAATATTTTCCCAAATAAAACATTGAGTTTTGGGGGAAAGTTGATATTCTGCCTCAGTTTCCACCTTTATTTTCACTTTCAATATCTCTGAAGAAAAGTTAAAATCTAATTAGGACCTATCAGGATTTAGATGTACCTTTTTTAGAATTCTACTTGATTCTTTTACAACTTAACAAATAGAAGCCCCTCTGCTTCTATTTGGCGTATTCACATCAGGAAGGAAAGAAACTGGAATGTCCCAGTTTCCACAACAATGACTGGATAGATTTAATTGTCTTAAACGAAGAGTCTTGTGCCCTGGATTTGCTGGAGAACTTCTATTTTAAGCAACTCTTCTTATTATTCTGTTTCAGGGACTTTATTTTTCAAAGTCCTGATTTTGCCTGGATGCCAAACTGTAGGAAGTATTATGATTTGGGGTTGCATCAGGTCCAGTATTTAAAATGCTTAAGATAACTTCGAAACACATTACCTCATTTGACTGGGGATAAAACTGAGGCCCAGTGAAAGTAAATAGTAATTTGCACCTAGTTAGTACTCAATAAGCCAAGATTTATAACCAGATCTGTATGACTTCAAAGAGCATGCTTTAAGCACACATTTAATTTCTTGAACCCCGGTATTCAAGTGGTTCATCTTTGGGATGAACCTCATTCCAAAAGTACAATTTAGTGGGCAAAATTAATTGAAAGAGGATCCTATTATTTTTTCAAATCTGTTAAGAATATTAAACAATAGCAAATGCACAGTTCAAGTACATGGAATCCTCATGCCTCTATTACCCTCATAGCATAACTGTCCTATAAGACACTCAAACTCTACTCCCAACTCCTCCTTCACTCCAAGCCTTGGTGCTTTCTTCTCACTCTAGTTAAGTAAATCAGCTGACTACTGTAGATTTAAATCCTTTACCTTTTTCTACCTTCTTCGCATTTCATTCTCCATTCCGACCCTACCCTGCTAACTCCATTCTCCCAATTCTGCATTCCAAAAGCCTGTCTTCGGAAATCAGAGCTTCCTTAAGTAAAAACTATTTCAGAACCCTTTATTTTAAGCAAATATGGGGAGGAGAGAAGAACTGAACATGTTCAATTTGTAAATACTAGTATTTTGCCTTCACAGTTGTGAGATCTCTCAAGTCAGGTTGTAAATTTCACTCATTTCTGAAACTCTAATTTCTGGTTACTGTACTATATTACAGTTTCTGGTTACTGTCTGAGATTACATTCAAGGGACTATCTTACTTTCTAACATTATATATTCAGGCTTTGTGGAAATTTAGAAATTTAGGAAACCTATGTTTCCCACAATTACCCCTGGAACAGTCATTAAACTTTTATCAGCTATTATGGCAGATTATATTTTCTAAAAAAAAGGCTGCAAATATATATATATATATATATATATATATATATATATATAATGCATGATGAGATATATACATATACATATCATCATGCATGCTCTTCTTATAGTGTGACTTTGACTGTGTTTCAGGAAATAGGGTTGTTGTTCTCTCCCCTAGAACCTGGGTGGTCTTTTGTAATTGCCTCAGCCAACAGAATACAATGGAAGTGACAGTGACTTCCAAGGCTAGAACATAAAACACATTGCAACTTCCACCGTTCTCTTGGATCCCTCACATTGGGAAAGCCAGCTGCCATGCATTGCAAATACTCAGTCACTCTGTGGAGATCTGAAGCCTTCAGCCAACAGCCAGCACCACATTACCAGGCATGTGAATGAATCATTTTGGAAGTAAACACTTCCATCCCTGTCAGGCCTTCCTTCAGATGACTGCAGCTCTGGACTACATAACATTGCAACTACATGAGAGACTCAAGTGAGAACTGTATATTCTGTCCTATTTCGAATATCTGACTAACAGAAACTGGGATAAATAATTTATCAATATTTCTGATTAAGCCATTAAATGTATGCAGCAATAAATAAATACAGCAGCCATTAATGCTTAATCTTAAATTTCTCCCAGTCTTGAGTAAGTCAATCTAGGCAAATTTTAGTGTAGCCTTCAGAGAAGGAAAAGTTTCAAAAGGTTAAGGCCAGATGGCAGGGGAAGGGGAGTTTCTCATACCAAGGAAACTAGGTATATTGGGACCCGAGACAGATACCCTAAGAAGATGAGTGAATTTAGAAAATGGACTACATCTCAGTCTTGTCTAAGAGACTCCCTGAATTGATACAATTGCTATGGCCAAATCATGATTCTCTGGATGAGGAAGAACATTTGATTTTGGGGGCAAGCATTGAAATTTTTCTCATTAGAGCCCTGAAAGAACACTGTATCAATAGGGGACCATAATATCCCCATTCTGTGACTTCCCTCTTTTGTTGGAAAAAAACTCTACCCACTAGAGATGGACAAACAGGGGCTTCTGGAAGCACAGCAATAACCCAATGTTGACTCGAGGTCAAGGAGGCATTGGTGTTGCTTTGGCAGACACAGGCTGAGCTGACAACCATGAAGAGATGTATCGCTGCAGGAGGGATGCAACACACTGTCCAGAGGTTCAGATGGGTCATGGGAAAATATATGATTTTCCAAATAATCCATTTCTCAGGAGAAAGGATAGAAGAAGATACTCTATGTTTGTAGAGATACAATTTTTGCTTTCCCTACTTTCCTTCCTTCTCCTGGGAATCTACTCGTCCTTTCTTTGGCTCATGTTCCCACTCTGCATAGCCCAGAATGTCTCATCTAAAACAGGAAAGTGGACCTGCCAGAACCGTTAAAAGTCAAAAAGTGGGGTTGGAAATTCTTTTTCTGAAACACTAACTTTCATGCACAACTGAGTAATTCCCCCCTTTGACCTGAAACAGCAAACAGCTATTTAGGGGACATTCATTTTGAAATATGTTTCTGAACCCATTTGTCCTCTTTTATTTGCAAATAATAAAGGATCACTCAGATTTCTTCAAGCGGTGAGGGTCATTATAAGAATAACTATGGCAATAAGCAAGACAGCTTAACAGATATCACTTTGGTTCTTGACACACAAATACAAGGAACATCATACTCTTTAATTTTTCTAAATCAAATCTTCCCCCATGATCTATCACCACATTGGTGGAGAATTTTATTCCTTTTGGAGAAATGGATGAATAAGAACTCTGGAATCTATGGAAATCCAATAAATGTGGAAAAGAGACTCTGATATTCATAGTACATTGTGGGTAGCAGCTAGGATGTACATTGACTAAATTCCTATAATTCACTCAGAGCTGCTCATGCATCCACTCCCTTTAGAACTTTAGCTCACAAGGCCACCGCATATAGTGCTCACTTCTCCAGACATGCACATGCCACTGTTGTCACAGGTGCTATATGAGAGGGGATGTTCTTTCCCTGTCATCCCTAGAAAAAGAAGCTCATCTCTTGCTCATCATCCCCTGCTCTCAACCCCTGGAAGTCTGTTCTTTTGACAGTGGCACACCAAGGGTAACTGATGAGCATACTCAGTCCCAGACAAATAATAAGAAAGTGCCTTTTCTATAAAAAATATTAAAACAATAACAAAATCTATGAGCTTGTTTTTTTATTATCATTCAGCAGGCAATTTAAATATACTCATCTCTGCCCAGGTGCAAACCATCTCTTCTTATCCTTTAATGCCATTGCCTTTTGAACAATCAAACATTATGTCCCTATGAGCCTAGGTTTGGGAAACAGGCTCTCTTAATATTCTCTTACGACTATAGAAATTTCAACTTTTTGATCATAAAGAGTCTTATAACTGGGTGTCATGGGAGGAATAAGAACTATAATACATCTTGCCTCATGAGGATGAGAATCTAAGTAATCTAGTTAATCCTCATTGTTCTTGTTTAATGGAGCTTTCCCACTGGGCTGCTTTAAATCAGGTGCCCACCTCTGACCCAATCAGTGGTCAGGTAGGGTTGTAAAATGCCCCAATGTCAATTTATGTGGAAGAAATATCATTTTAGTGGGATGTAGGCATGGCAGGTAGTGTGAGACTTAGCCTATATAATGAAACTTCAATTTGTTGGGTGCCTTTCAAGGTGGGCGGGTCAGGGAAAAGCAATGGGGACATGCTGAAGGGGCATACTGCATGAGTACTCTGAATTGCCTTCATGTGTGGTCCAGAAGTAGTTTAATAAAATCATGTGAGATCAGCATCTAGGGTTAAATACCTGATACTGCCTTGAGGGAAACTTCTTATGCCTCTTAATTTCCCTACCTGAAAAGGAGGATTAACACCATTAAGATATGTTTAACGAGATAGCAAAAAGAAATAAGTGACTTTAGAAATAGAGAATACTTATCTCTTTCATGGCTTAAGGTACATAGCATATTTCATAGCTATCACTAGCTCAAAGTATCATTTAGTAAGGAAGGAAGAATGAATTTAAAGCAGTGCTACTCAAAGTGTGGTCCATGAACCAGCATCATTAGCAACAACTGAAAATTTATTAAAAACAACCTTTGATCTTTTAACTAAATGAGAATTTGGGACTGTTTATTATTGCAGCATATTTAGACTATTGCGACTGATATAACTACAAATCAAGGCTTGTGACATGAACCAAAATTAGTACTTCAAAAAAAGTATAGCTTTAGATGCATGCATAAGAAAAGAAGAGAGTCTGAAAATTAATGAGCTAAACAACTCATTAAAGGAATAGAAAAGATAATAACCACAAAGACTCAAGGAAAATAGAAAAGAAAAAAATTTTAAAGTGAAATAAAAACACAAACATTTAAATAGAGATTGTCCATTAAGCCAAAGTCAGTTCTTTGAAAAGATGAGTAAAGTCAACAAAGCTCTAGTGAGTCTGACGAAGACACAGAAGACACAAATCTAAAAAAAAAAAAAAAAAAAAAGTCATTTGGAATGAGAAAAAGCTGTATAGATCAGGATAGCTAAAACCAGCCATTCTAAAAAACAACCCAAATCTCAGTGACCTAAAAACATTCTTATTATAGTCCAGTGCAGGATAGTTGTTTCTACTTGGTGGCTCTCCTCTAAATGGTGACACAGATTGCGGAATTTCCCCCACTGATATTCAATAGTAGCAGGCAACTGTCACCAGGAACAGTCACGACCAGAATGGATTTCAATTGTGCATCTGGACTTCCACAATTCTAGCCAACTAGCTTTTCAGGCTTGCTCTTCTCATTTCATTAATTTGGAAATAATGTGACTCTGCATTTCATGGGCTTGAATTTTTTGGATCACACACATGATGGAATTGTGTTGTATTAGCGAAGAAAAAGTAAGTCACAGAACTACTTACAGTACATTACCGTTTAATAGGTCTTAAAAACAACCAAAGTGAAATAATGTATTTTTTAGTAATATAAACAAATGTAGTAATACTATTTTATAAAAAGCAAAGGAACACTAAACACAAGATTGAGAACAGTAGTTAGTTCTGGGGCTACCTAGAGATGAACTCAATTGTGTTAGCATTGTTCTAGCTCTTGAGTTGAATAGTATATTCTCAGTATTTGTTTTGTTATTGTATTTTATGTCTCACTGTGTTATGTGTATTCTTTTGTAGGTGTTAAATACTCCTTCTAACTACCCTCAGTTTCCGGTTGAATTTTTAGATCTTAGTATCTCAGTTCCTCAGCTTTTCCATCTATGAAATCGGGATTATAAAACTAGCTTCTGCTTCTCTCATTTGGAGAGTATAACAGTAAATGAATACTTTGGGATCTGGGTGCAAAAGTTTCTATTCGTTCCAATTTTCTTGGCTTCTCCAAAAAAAGGTAGAACACTTGGGAAAGTGCAAAAGAAACATGAGAGATGTTGTGTTCCTGTTTTAATGTGGTCGCACAGTTAGTGATCTCATGATCCTCACAGGAGACAGGTTTTCCATTCTGTGATTTCATTCTGTGGAGGTGGAAGACCCTGGACTTTGTCACATATGAAAATTCATTAAGTTGGTTTCTCATATTCATATGAGAAGGAAGCTGTGGAACAAGAGAAAAAGAAAGAAAGAACAAGGAGAAGGAAGAAGGGAGGTTCGAGTCTGGGATGAGGAGAAGAGCAAGACCAAACAGCTTTAATGACTCTGTTTTCCTCCTGTGAGCTCCAGAGCTTGTGAAAGCTGAAGCCCAATTCACTTTCTAGTTTCACTTGCCCACCCAAGAACTGGGGATTCCTGCAGGTAACAAAGGGGTCCCATTAAGCAACGGCCTGAAGTCATTGACTTGGTCCAAAGGTCAGTTTCTCCAACCCCAAGAATATATTCCAGGGGTGCCAAAGAAAGAAGCGATTTTTTAAAATATTAATGCGCAAAAACAGGAAACAAATCCAGTGCATATTTTCCAGCTAATTCTAGCACAGAGAGGTGATGAGCAATAATAGTTTTATTAAACTAGAGTAGTTGGGGTAATATTTATTCATCTGAAAGAGCCTAAGAAATATAAATGATAAAACAAAAGGCATTGCAGATTAGGGAGAATAAATAAGCAGCCAGTGAGGCTGAGTGGAGCTTTTCAAAGAGGCCATTAAATGTACCCAAATGAAAAGGAGAAAAATTAAAGATCAAAAGGAAATTATCATATTCAAGCAGTTCTGCTTACACAGACTCGCCTCTCCTGGACTTTGAGGGAAAAGCAGTCAGTGATAATAATTAAGAAAGCCTGCACTTGTTTTTTTAATAAATATTTCATGATATGTCATCTGCTTCCAAAAGGAGCCATAACACGCCACAGCCATTGCATACTTAGCAGTTGTGGAATGACAAAAACTGGCCTAATTATGCTAAGATCACACAAATTTAGAACCGAAGGCAGTGGAAGCTGACAGGCCATGTCAAGGGCTATGAATTTGGGTTATACACAGAACTTCAGGACTCAGCAGTGTCAGCTTGTTATGCTCCAGGCACCCAGGGAGGGCTTATTCACATTTGCCGAGAGTTCCAAAAAACACTTTTGGGCAAGAATGGCACTTCAGGGGCTTTCAGAAATGAGTGGAGCATAGCCCAAAGGGTCTGAATCCCCTCTTTCCCCATCTCAGAAAGACCTTAAATCTCAGATACTGCAAATACTACAGGCCATTTCAACCTTTTTTGAGTGTGGAAAATTTCTTAATCCCTGTGAGATTCGGTTTCCTTATTCATCAATTCAGAAATTGTGAATTGAGCACCTGCTAAGTGTCATGTACTATTCTAGACACTGGAGACATAGCCGTAAACAAAAAGACAAGTTTGCCCTGGTGGAGTTCTCATTCTAGAGGTAAAAACAGACTATAAACAAAGGAAATATGTAATAATTTAGGCTATGATGTGTGTTTAGAACCATAAATCAGGGGAGGGGACTGAAAGTGATGAGTAAGGTGTTTTAAGGTTGGTCATATGAAGGAGGAACCAGGAGAGGCCTTACTGAGAACGTTTGGGACAAGCCTGAAGGAAGTGAAAGAAGGAGCCATGTGGGTACGTAAGAGCAGAGAATTCCAGATAGAGGAAGCAGCAAGAACAAAGGTTCTGAGGAGGAAATGTGCTGGTATGTTGAAGAAGCAAGCAGGCTTCAAGAAGGCTGGAGAAAGGTCAAGGAGGGCAAGTTTGCTAAGAGATGAGGTTAAAGGGCCATGAGGAGGCAGCAGATCATGTCAGCTTTCATATGTCACAGAGGACTTGGATTTGACTCTGATGAGATGGGCAGACATTAGAGGGTATGGAGTAGAGAAGACACATTGTCTAACTTATCTTTCCAACAGCATTTCCCTGGCTATTGTGCAGAGAAATGACCATCATGGGGCAAGCTCAGAGGCGAGGAGATAGAGGCTCTTGCTATAATCCAAGTGAAAGGTGATGGTGGCTTGGACTAGGAAGTAGCAGTAGATGCCAGGATGGGAGGGGCCCAGAGGTAGAGCTGAAATAATTTTTTTTCATGGATTGGATGTGGGAGGTCATTCGAGGATGACACCAAGATTTTTGGCCTCGGGAATTGAAAGAAGAGAATTAACACGTACCGAGAAGGTCTAAGTGGAAAAGGAGAATATTTAGGGGAGTTCTCAGGAGTTTGGCTTATGTCATGCTCAGATGCCTAACAGATATTGAGTGAGCAGCTGGGTGTGTTGGTCCAAAGTTCTGTGAAGTAGTCTGAGCTTGTTAAGTTAAGTTAGAAGTCCTTGACATCTAGATGGTGTTTAAAGCCTTGAGGTCCTGTGTTATCATTCACAGATTAAGTCTAAACAGAAAAGTAGAGAACAACCAAGGACTTAATCTCAGGGCATTCTCATGTTTCTGTTAAACGGTGAATAATTATATCGCTAAAATAGGCACCGTAATATTGTACCCCCATTTAATTGTGAGGCTTCACAAGTGGTACATATAAAACACCAAGCGTATACATCCTAGAACATAGTGTCAATATTAAGTTAATTTAAACAAAACTGAATTATCCTGTTAGAGGCTATAACAGTTATATACAGAAGCAGAGAACAAGGCTTGGGAAGTTTAAGAGTTTCCTGCCTAATCTTATAAAGCTAATGAGTTTGGAGAACCTCATTGTTTAGAGATGAGATTTGATCCTGGTTTTTCTAACCCTAAATCAAATATTTTGTCCTCATTTACCATATGCTTGCTTACCAATGAGCAAGTCTTATGCCTGGCTTCAAGGAACTTCCCCTTTAATAGTGAGAGAGATAAGACAAAAGAGTATAAGTTAAAAAAGATTTAAGAGACAATCCAAAAAGGGAGGTGGTGTTCTAGAATCTGAATCCTGGGAACCCTGGCTGTGGGAGCCTTTGGTCTCCTCTTCAAGTCAAGGCCATGAGGTCTGGCCTAGTCAACATTGCCTTCTTGGTAAAAATCTCATCGTTGGTTATTCAAGGAGACTTATGCGGAAGACTCCCCCTTCCCAGCCCTTAAGCCAACTGGAATACTGGCCCTGGTATTATTCATGGCATCTATTTACCTTTTTGGACAAAGTTTCTTTGTACTCTGGTGGGAGAATGCCTACAGATGAAAGCTATTCCTTTGTAGGGACAATCTGGCTTTGTGTAAACAAAATTGGTTAAAAACAACTTACAATTAAATTATGCATTTCCAAGGCCTCAAAGCTTCCTCGATCAGAACTAGAACCACATAGCAATACCAGTTTTGGATCTGTGCCAGAATTTCACATTGTAATTATGTATCTACATCAGACTTTTACATCTTCTTTGTTTCACTCCTATTACAACATGGTAGAGGTTGCTGGGCTTGTATTTATCAGTATCCTCATTTTAGTGAAGAGTAAACTGAAAGTTCAGAAAGGTTCTCTGACTTGCTTACAGTCAAATAACTAATAAGTGATGGAGCAAGGATTTGGACCCATACTTTCTGATATCATATCATTAGAATTTTCCATAGTGATATGCAAGTGCCTATGATGCTATGTTTTCTTGTTGCACAGCAAAATACAGTAGCCACCCCCATTATCCACAAAGGATACATCCAAAGACCCCCCATTGGGTGCCTGAAAGCTGTATTGAACCCTGTATGTACTATGTTCTTTTCCTATAAATATAACCTATGATAAAGTTCAATTTATAAATCAGAGTAAGTAATTAGCAGTAAGTAATAATAAAATAAAACAATTATAACAATATATTATAATAAAAGTTATGTAAATATAGTCTCTCTCTCTCTCTCAAAATATTGTGCTGTACTCACTTTTTCACTTAAAAGAAGCATTTTACGGCTCCTCTTTGGCATATCTGAATCATCAGCACCTTTACTCTTGTGCTTTGAGGTCATTGTTAAGCAAAATAAGCGATCTTGAACACAAACACTGTGATACCATGAGAGTCAATCTGATAATTGAGATGCCTACTAAGAGACTAATGAGTGTGTAGCACATAATAGTGTAGAGATGCTGGACAATGGGATGATTCATATCCTAGGTAGTGCAAACCAGGATGGCACAAGATTTCATCACACTACTCAGAACTACATGCAATTTAAAACTTATGAATTGTTCACTTCTGGAATTTTCCATTTAATATTTTTGGCCTGTACTTGACCGTGGTAACTGAAACTGTGGAAAGTGAAGCTGTGAATAAGGGGGCATACTGTAATAACAAACAAAGGATTTAAACCAAAACCTTCTAATTCCTTTTTCCTAATACATAATCTGGTGACATCCAATAACTTTTAAGAAGATTCTTAAATTATTTCTCTAACCTTTCTGGGATGGGATTTAAGAGATTAAAATGATCCTGAAATTTCTTTACAGCAAAACACCTATAAGTTTGAAGTTCCAGTATTTCAAAAAGGTTGGTTTTCAGTGGCCATAAACATTCCCTAACACCCAGAAACACTTATGGACATGACTCTAGAATATCTTTCTCACAACGATGGATCAATTCATGAATATTTTTCTTCATCAAATAGAATCAATTGTCTATTTGGCATTATTAAATGCTAATTTGATGCCTACACATGTAATTCCTACATCTGTAATCCACCCCAGATGAAAGTTCTCAAATGTCAACAGTCACTCATACACTATTTAAAACCCCAAATCCACACTGGTCCCACATTTTCGTGACTGCTTCCCTCACTTTCCATGTAAACACTCATTGTTTTCTAAATGTCCTTTTTATGCCAGCCAAAAATAAGTTTCCACTCACTGCAACCCACTTAGATAAACTTTTCCCTTCAATTTTGGTTTAAAATGTCCAAAAGGGGAATAGATATCACAGAATTTGGGCCCCAGCAACTTTTGTTTTTATAAAATTTGTCTGATTTCTTTTTTCTGCTTCCAGACAATTGGTTAAAAAGAAGTCTAAGTATTGCCCCAACTAAAAACCTAGGCAAGATTACTTAGTATATCTCAAACATGGTTTATTCAATGGAGAAAGAATCTGCCTGGGTACCATGGAACTTGATGTTGTGGGGAATGGGAAGTAAAAGTTGATGGAGCATTTGTAGCATGGGTTCAACTCCATATCCTGCTGGTCATTCTGTGCTTCCATATATACTGTGGTAGGAAGGAAAACCAGAATCCTCTCAATTACTTATTTCCTGGCAACTCTTTACCATTGTACAAAGGGTTAAAAAGTGGCTATGAGCTGAGAAATCTGGAGCTCTACAAAAACACAACTGGACTCTTCAATGTCTGCCAACTAACCTCTGAGTCTTGGTTGGAATAGCCATCTAATGAGACAAAGAAATAATATGGCACTGAAGATGCTGTTCATCTTGCTGGTGACTATCCTTCCTCCTCACTTGCATTAGAAAAGAAAAAACATTGAAGTGACCTCTCCAGGTCCTTTTGTCTGCAGAAAGGTGGATTTAGAAGAGCCAAGAGGACTGGTTTTCCTTTTACCTGTCACACCATCGGGTTTTGCACTTCTGACACCCAAAGCCATAACCTCTACTACCTATAACAGCTACTATTCTTCCCTAAACTTAATCCTGCCTCTTTCCTTTCTTACTTTGTTCTTGAACAAACCTTGCAATTAAACATTATCCAGCTATTAAAATTCTCATTTTATACCATAATATTATTTATGGGATGAGAAAAACTTTCCAATAGACCATTAGTCAAAATAGGTTTCAAAATAGTATGTAATGCACAATCTCAATTTTATACCAGAAAATAAAGACTATCTAGAAGAATATGAAATCATTAACAGTGATCTTCTTCGACGTCAAATAATCATGAATGTTTTTAATATGCCTCTTTTTTGCTTTAACTAAATCTTCACTTTTACAAAAGCTATATGTTACTTAAAAATGCCACATTAGCAGGGCATTGCAATAAAATTAACATAGTTGCCTACCTATTGTGTATAGTAGTACATGCTAAAATAATATAGAAGGAAAGAGGTTTCCTTGTCTTCAAAAAACTTACAGTCTATTTAGTTGCCCAGAAGATAAACAATATGGAGATAACCAAAATATTATGAAACAGACTTAAAAAAAAAGAACTTATAATCTTAGAATGATTTTAGATTTATAGAAAAATTGAGCAGATAGTACAGAGACATACCACATATTCCACACTCAGTTTCCCCTATTAAGTTCTTAGTATGCCACTTTTGTCATAGTTGATGAACTAATATTGATACGTTAATATTAAATAATCTCATACTTTATTCAGGTTTCCTTAGCTTTTACCCAAAATCCTTTTTCTGTTTCAGGATCCCATACAAGATACCAGGTCACATTTATTTGTCAAGTCTCCTTAGGTTCCTCTGGACTGTCACAGTTTCTCAGATTTCTCTTGTTTTTGATGGCTTTGATAGTTCTAAAGAGTACTTTAAAGGTAATTTTCAGAATGTCTCTCAATTGTGATTTGTCTGATATTTTCCTCATGATTAGTTGCAATTATGGTTTTTCAGGAGGAAGATTACAGAGGTAAAGGGCCATTTGTATCATATCATGTCAAGAATATACTCTCAACAAGACTTATCATTGTTAATGTTGACCTTGATCACTTGACTGACTGAGGTATTGTTTGTCAGATTTCTCCACTGTGAAGTTACTCCTTTTCCCTTGTCCATGAATACTCTCAAGAAGGCAGTCACTATGAAGAATTCACACTTAAAAAAGTGGGGAGTTATGCTCCACCTCCCTGAGGGCAAAGTTTCTACACAAATTATTTGGAATTCTTCTGCATGGGAAGGAAGGGAAGTGTCAATCTGAGGGTTAAGTGCAGAAGCTGCTGCCTGAAAAATAAAGGATGATCAAAAAAGTTGGACAATAGAAGAGGATTGAAGCAACTGTCCTTACATCCATAAACCAAATGTATGTAAAGACTTCTGCTCAGTGTTTTACCATATACACAGAGGCAAGAGGAGAGAAAGCAGCCAAAATTCCAGCAAATATGCTTAGTTATAAGGAATAATTTCTTCTGTAAAGATGCAAAAGTAGAGAGAAGTCTGTAAAACACTAGCCCCTGTGAATCTATTAAAAACTCCTGTATACATTGCCACTGAATTAGGTCCGCTGTGATAATCAGTTTTAAAAAAAGAAGTTAGAACTGTTAATAGAATGTTTTTCAGCCTTTCTTCTACAGAAAACAATTAATTCCTGACTGATTCAAGCCTTCTGTCCCATGCTAGCAGTGTAGTCACTCACGATGGGTTGCATTTATAGGTAAGGTGGGCAGTTTATAACAGATCTCTTGCCAAGCTTCACTTCTTTTTTCCCACTTATTCTATGCATGTCTGTGAGCTCCATAATCACATATTAATCTCTCATGAGAAATCAGGACATTCCTTAGTGCAGATACAGGCACACTATAACATCTGAACACTGCCTCTTATCTGCATCTCCTTGAATCACTCATTCCCTTTCTCCTCAATTCACATTGACCTTTTTTCACTTCTTCAAATATCGCATGCTCTTGCTCACCATGAGGTCTTTGCACAAAATGTTTCCCGCTCCTCTTTCAGCTAGTTGACTCCTTTCTATTCTTTTGATCTCAGCTCAAGCATCACTTCTTCAGGGAAGCCCTCCCTGACTGCATAAGTCAGAGTCTCCTTAGATCAATGACCTTATAGAACCATATCTTGCAGAGCAGTGATCTTAGAAGATAAATATACTATTGCTATTTTAGTATTCTATTGGTGTCTGTCCCCTTTTCCACACTATGAATGTCCCAGTTCTTTACCGTTGTATAACAAACCACTCCAAAATTTAATGGCTTTAAACAATGTGTTTGATTCATGAATCTGTAATTTGGGCAGGAGTTGCTGGAGACTGCTTATTCCTGTTCCACATGATATCAGCTCTACTGGAGATGGAGGATATACTTCAAGATGGTCCACTCACATGGCTGGCAGGTGGTGCTGGCAATTATTTCATCTGTACATGGGCCTCTCCATAATTATGTGGTGACTGGGTTTCAAGAGCAAGAGACAGGAAGTGAAGGTTGCAATTTTCTTAAGGCCTGAGACTGGAAACGGGCATAGCATAATTTCTGTCATATGCTATTGTCTATAAAAGCCCAGATTCTAGGAGACCTAGATTCCCTGTCCCCCTCAATGAAAAGAATGTTAAAGAATTTTGCAGTTATACCTTAAAAATTCCATGAGTTTTGTCTAAGTTTCTTTCCTGTTGTCCTCTGAGTATCTAGCACAAAGCCTGCACAGAAGAGGCTCCTGATTAAATGAGGAAATTCATCCTTTGTGCTTTTCGTCTGTGTACCAGTAAGCCTGTGTGTGGCCACAGTATTTCTGAGCTGATTTCTAACTATGTGATAGTCTGAACTTTGCCTGCAATTTAACCTGTTGTGCCAAAGTAATACCTAGGTACCTTACACAGGAAGAAGCCAATTAATCAAGCCCACTCTTCGATTCCTGACTTACTTTCTTATAGTCGTGAAAGAAGATGGCAAACAAGTCACTCTCGCAATTAGCACAAGTGGCAATTACAGACACTTGCCTGAAAACACAGTGCACTTTAAATTAGTTACACATGACTAAGGCACGTAATACCCACCTACAGTTGACATTCAACACCACCCACAGCAGAGCTTACAGCTCACAGCCACTCATCTGAAACCACGGGAGAAATCAACTGTATATAAAGCTTGCTTGGGAAGAATCTACCCAGTTATGACTCCTGAATGAAGCCTCATTCATTCATTCCAACCCAGCCTCCTCCTCTACTCATAGGTGTGATTATATATAAGAAAACCTTTATTGAGCTCTTACTATGTACTAGGCCCTATTCCAAATGCTTTATATGTGTTAATTTGTTTAATATTCACAGCAATCATGAGATAGTTTCTATTATTATTATTATTATTAGACAAACACGAAGGCTTGCTTCTAACCAATGTGATATGGAAAATGTGATAGGATGTGTGTGATCGTGCTATATAGCACAAGCTCTCTGGAGGGTCTCTCTCTCTCTCTCTCTCTCTCTCCCCCCATCTTTCTTTGTAGATTTGAAGAAGTGAGCTGCCATGAGTCCCACAGCCACAGGAAATGAATTTTGTCAATAACTTGAGTGAGCTTGGGAATGAACTCTCCCCAGACTCCAAATGAGAAGCCAGCCATGGCCAACATCTTGATTATAGCCTTATGGAGGATACGGCCAAGCCATGCCTGGACTTCTGACCCATGAAAACAGGGAGATAATAAATGCGTGTTGTTTGAAGTTGCTAAGCTTATGGTACTCTGTTATGCAATGCACACATTTTACAGTTGAGGATAATGGGAATATTAAGCATGTTGCCCTGGGACTCTCTAAGCTTTAAATTGGTCCTTCCACTGTATTCTAAAGTAACAACAAAAGCTGCCATTTTCGAGCACTTACTACATGCCAGTAACTGTGCCAGGTGGTTCACATGTGACATATCTTATAATTCTCATAAAATACCTGTACAGTAGATATAACTATCATCTTATTTTATATCTAAGTAAACTGAGTTCACAAAGGTTAATTTCCTCAAACTCACAGTTATTTTGTGTTGGAACCAGGGTATAAACCCAGACAGCTTGACTCCAGAGCTCAAATTTACTCTTAAATCTATACCATATTGCTTTTTGGAGTGATGTGCTGTAACTGCTGGTACATCTTGATAAAGTGGGAAGGGGCAGGCCTCTGACCTAGGCTGGGGTTCCCAGAGCTGAGAGTGAAAATTACCTCTCGAATTGAAGCACATGCATACAGCTAAGATAAAACTCAATGAAGAAACCACAGAGAACGAAACAGTCTGAGGAAAGTGTCATCCTGAAAGCTCTTGGATGACATGAAATGTTGTGAGACTGGCAAGAACTTAGAGGTAACATTCTCATCTAGGATATGCATATTTGTGGTTGCTAGATCTGAGAAAGAGGGGTACACTCAGCCTTTAGTAAGCTCAACTGCCTCCCCCAACCAGGAGGCTCAGCCTTACGGGTATAAGTTTAGAACAATTCGACAGGCAAACTGGATATGCCCACAGAAACTTATCTCTCAGCCCGAAGCACCCTGTCAATCAAGGAGTTATAAAATGGAAAATGTAACATTGGAACACATTACAGTACACTCAAACTTGCAAGGATGACCTTAGGCTAGCTCTAGGTAAAACTTGCCACCATCTTATGGGCTGGCCATTTCAAAAACACTGCAGAAAAGCTGAGGGAAGAAGTCCAGGTAGAGATGGGGCTGCATATCTCATTTAGCTTGACCTGGATTCTGTTTTCCTGACAATGTATCGGGCACTGTGCCCAAAGATGAGTTAGACATAGTACCTGCTCTCAAAAAACTCATATTTAAGGAGAAATCATAGAAATAAGCAAACAGAACATGGAAAAGCTTATGTGAGCTAGAGCAGAGGTCCACACTGAATGCAACAACACTAAAGCAGGAAAGACCAGTTTCCAACTGGAGAAAGATTGGAGAAAGCTTCATGGAAGGTGGCAAGTGGCACCTTTTATGTTTCTGGAAAAATAGTTAAGTCCCAAATAAATAGAAGTAAGGGTAAAGTTTGCCCAAGAAAGAGGAGGTATTGTATTCAAGGATATAGAGGTGGGAGATACAAAATAGATACATAGAGCAGCAAGAAATAAATTAGGCTAGAGTGTGAGGGGCAAGGAAAGCTAAGTAATGGGTCATAAAGGGAGAAAAAGGCTAGGGCCAGAACACCTAGGATTTGAATGCCAAAAGTAAAATAAAATAAATAAATACATTTGATTATTATTCTATGGAATGGGGAGATCTAAAAACAATTTTTTTAAAAAAATGCAATTATTTAAATTTACCTGATATATAAAGAAACATCATTTCTCCTTGTTAATAGAGACCTAGATAAAGAAGGGTATTGTTTCTTAGAGTATTTTAAGGAACACTGATCACATGCACATTTCTATAAAATAAAGAGTCCTGTGGTAAAATAAATATCAGAAATGAATACATTCCTCTTTTGAAGATCTAAAATGCCTGTTAGGATATTAGTAGCACTGGGAAGTCCTGCTGTAGAAAAACCTATTTAAGTGTTTCATCCAGTGTTTTTCCAAGTATTTCACTACTGATGGTTTTCCTTTGAACAAACATATGTTAATATAGGGAATATTCTTGCAGACGGTGCATAGCCTGTTTTTTCAAATTTTTATGCTAAAGAAAAGCTTTCTCCAGGGATTGTCCAAGTCCTTAATAGTCCTTACAAGAGAGTTGAGATGACAATTTCTCTTCTATGTTTAATGAGCAAGTTTAGCCAAAAGGCATGAACTAAAGATAACTCTACCAAGTGGGCCATCATCTAAGAAAATACTTTGAGTCAGTTTTTTCTTTTTCAAAGAACAGAAAATTCGCAGCATTAACTATTGTCTCAATGATTTGAAGGCTCTAAAGGGACTTGTCTGGATACAAGTATCAGAGCATTCAACATTAATTACAAGTGTCCATTAGAAGGCCCAGGAGTGGTTATGCAGGCAAATAAATGGGGCCAGAACAGATCTGTGAAAGCATAGGGCCTGATATAAATTAGACCAATAATGCTAGGGGCCTCACTGGGATCAGGAGTGTGATTCAGCCATAACATAATTTACGGTTGCTGCTTTTTTTTTTTTCTTTTATATAAACATTTTGTGTCTCATGGAAGGATTCTTTACCACCTAGTCCAGGCAACAGATCCAAAGATACAGCACAGAAAGGGAGCATAATTTGGCTATAAAAATGCTGTAATGAGTGATTTTATATAACTGAAATGCCAGTTCCTTTATTACAGCCTCTCACTTATTTTATAACCAGTTAATATTTTCCTGAACTTTTGTGTTGTATTCCACTCAGCCGCCTCAGCAATCTTTTTTTGCCTATTTTTTTTTCTGCCAGAGCCACAGGAATAAAGCTGTCAGATGGTCTGTAAAGCCATTTTTCTTGTCTAGCAAATTGTCTAGAGGCAACCATAATCTCCTACCTGCTCTACTATGTAACAGAAGTAGGCTGTCATAACAAAACAGAATTTAAATATTCTTCTGATCTGGGTTATCTACAGGCACCTAGGATGAAATGAGTGAAAATATAATTCACTCACATTTTTTTACCCTGTTCCAATGGGACTGGAGTAGGTATTCCCATTGAACACACCCTCCTATTGACATTCTTAGAGAGATGTTACATAGCTCCCCAACAAGAATATCTCAAGGTATTTGAACTGTGATAATAAATGTGGCTGCCTCTGGGGAAAGAAAGACACCGCAAGAAAGTACCCCACAAGAAGATTAAGAGCTGAAGTGAGCTAATGGTATAGTGGTTAGGCTTTGAATGTGATGAGGATTTATGTTTTCAATTAGTGCTGGAGAGCAATTTTAGAAAGTTATTAGCAGGCAACTGGCATTCTCAAAGATGGCTCGTTTGTGTATTGCTCAAGATTAGCTGTGTCTTTAGTTGTTTACAAACACACATGGTGGCTTGCAGTGAATGTGCGGAAGTGATTGCAATATTATGTATTAGGAGGTCTTTAGCAGAGATGAAGGCTGGTGCTTTGGTTTCTTAGTACTCCTGTGTGGATAAAGCAAAAACTAATTTTGCAACATTTTCTTCCATTAAAAACAAAAGGTTGAGTTTCCCCACCTGTTCTAAACTCAAATACACTGTTTCAAATGAATAACTTCTCCATTCAACACACTCCCTAGTATTTAAAATTCTTAAATGTCTCAAATACTCTATGTTGTGCTGCCTCGAATATAAATTAATTTTTTAAATCTCCCCACTGGAACATTTTGCACTAAAACCCATAAGTCTTTATGTTGGAGTGTGCATATTTTTCTCCTTTAAAGCCTTTGAGGAATTATATATATGGTGCAAAAATTCTCAAAAAGATTAGAATCCTGGTTGACATATCTGCTAACACAACAAAACAAGCTCAGCCCCAGAGCATTGAAAGCTGTGCTTGGTTCCCCTCACATCAAATGTCAGAGAAACCATTAAATCACCTTGAGCCAGGGGACTTTGATCTCAGCTTCCCACAAAGCCCTGAACAGTTTCTCCAGGCCATTCATACAGAAAACACAAGGTAATACTTCCCACACATGGTGACTTTAGGATTCATCATAAAAAGGCAAACCATTGGTCCATGGATGATGTCACTACAAAAGATCAGTGACTGTTTTTCATGAACCTATTCTACATAGATATTGAGGGTATGGTTCTTCCAACTCAAAACTCAAGTGGGTAAGAAATACCCATTTTGTAATTTTCCCTATTTATGTATATTCTAATTAAGAATATTTCCTTAGTTGGAAAACATTCACTTTAAGTAAAAATATGTGTCTCTATAAATCATATTAATGTGCCCAAACCTTTATTCCTCCAGCTGAGGGAGACTAAATTGTGACCGGGAATCTGGAAGACTTATCTGATAGAAAGTTGGGGCAGCACCTTCTGATATTGACCTGTCCCACTGCACTTTGGATACTTGAAATTGAGCATCCTTCTACTTCTTGATAATAGATGCACTGCTATGCACTCATTCCCCTTGGAGAGTTATCTCCTTGTTCCCTGACTAACCTGTACATAAATAAATTCAATAAACTCAGATATTTACACAAGGTAATAGGAACAGATAACCCAAGACGATTTTATTTTTAAGTTTGCAAAAATTCCAGGGTAAAGAAAGAGCAATGATCTGGCTCTTTGGAATGAAGAAGATAAGAGAACCCAAACACTCTAATATCTCTAAAAACACCCTAGCTTCCATCTGTTGCAGTTGTACGGAGGTGAGAGTCTCATTCTTTATCTTTTCTTTCCTACCCAGGAAATGAGTGTCCTCTCAGTTTTGATTGTCTTGGGCCTTGACTGGGGGAGGCAAGAGTATTCTGAGCATGTGGGACTTGATTCTGAGCCACGGGGAGCTGAGCACATGGCTTTGATGGTTGGTGTGAGCAGACAGCCATGATGTTGACTACAGTTTTAAGAGATTATGACATGTAGATTGATCAATTAGAACCGATACCCATGGAATGAACGCCGATTGCACTGAAATGAATAATGGCTGATTTTTAGCTTTGGAATTAAGTAGTGGGTGATTGTATTAAACTAATTAGAATAGAGTTCTATTATCAAGCATGGAAAGAAAAAATACTCCTTCCACCCAAATCAGAGATATATAACAATATAAAACAATATAAAATATTATGAACAGTATAAAATAATATAAGTAGTACATGTGTTATATGAATATTTACATATATGCCCATTCATTTATACATAAACATTCATACAAACACATTTAAATGTATATATACATGTATGTAACACATGCATGTACATGTGTGTGTGTGTATATATATATATATATATATATATATATCCAAAGGTAAATAACAAATAATAGCTTAACATTGAAAATTCAAGTCCACACTTTATGGATTTTGATCCACACTTTACAGGTTTTGATCCATCAACTCCCATTAGTCACTGCTAAAAAGTTGCTCTGGAAACATGAACTTTCTGGTACTTGCAGCCTGCCTCATGAATGTGCCAGGCGATTGGGCTGGCTGTCGTTGCCAGAAAAATCCCTTAGACAAAGAGACACAGTAGCTTGCAGTTGGAAGCCATTGATTGGGTCTACTAGTATGGATATGATGAGCGCTTAGGGGCTATGGGCAGGCTGATATTGTCTGCTTCAGCAGCCAGCTCTTCTAGGCTAACATCAGCCCAGCTTCAAATTCAATGGATGGAATAAGACCCTACATTTCTAATAATTCCAGTAATTCTGACAAATTTCTGGAATATAAATCTTATCGCCTCTGACAGGTTTGAGTGGAATGCTGTAGCAGGTGAAGGCTGGGCCATGTGACACCAGACAAATAACATGAAGAAATAAGAAAAGCAAGGGAGGGCAAGTTCTCTTGGAAACTCGGGCTATTAGTGTATCGGGAGTAGGGAAGAATGGATATAAGACAGAAAAAAAATAAATAAATCCAAGGAAAGGGGACTCCTCATGTTATAAATATTGAAATACAAATACAATCTTCTTATTGTCACCCTGCCATGAGTACAAAGTCACTAGGAATATATGACTGCGTCTGAATCTCTAAAATGCCAATGATGAGGGTCATAATTTTATCTAACCCTCTACCTGCTGTAATTTCTTTTTTGCACTGGGTTTGACTGTATGGGTTGGGATACCTAGAAAAAAAGAAATTCAGGTACAAGTGTCCTGGAAATAAATCACAGATGCAAACATTAGACTACTTGTTCTTTCATTTCACAGTAAGGCAGAGGGATTGTACAAAATAATTGAGTTAGTCAATTGGTAGCTTAGTATTGTCTGTATTTAAGGTGATCTATTCTATATTTTGAAATACAAAGACCAAAACAATTACATAATTGATCTCTCTAAGGAAATAAAAATAAAATGAGAGACCTAGAACCAATGAGGGTTAGCACCGTAAGATATCTTAACCAACATATTTTGTCATTTCCATGTTTGATTCAAACAGAATGGGTTATTTCATTTGAAGTTATTTGTAAGAATTTTACAATTGTAAATTTTAAAAGATGCAAATTATGATTGTGTGCTAAAGAAAAGTTATCTTCTTATCATTCTAAGAGAGAATCTGTCTTCTGAATAGTTCTGATTAAGGTATTGATCCTCAGAAGTTCTGATTGAGACAAATGTCTACTTTTGAACCAACTGCAGTGGTCAGAGGCCAAATGGTACTTTGTAAGTGGAAACCTCTATTTCTAGGCCTCTTAGGGAAAGTAGGTCAAGTTAGAAACATCAGTACAAACTTGTAACAGTAAGCTCAAGTTTGCTTTAACATGTGCCTGCCTAGTTTTGCTTTATGAGGAGGAGAGGGAAATAAAAATGTTTAACTTGAAAAGATTCATATCTGTCCTCACTATATTTATCACTGTTTGGTAAATGAAACTTCCTGATCCAGACAGCATCACTAATCTGTAAGATCTTATGTTGCTCTGTGATATAGGTAGAGAAATATACTTCACATATGGATGCTAATAATTTTTAATATGAGTACACTGAATATGAAGGTACTGTAATATATGGGATCTGCAAAGAAGCTAAATAAAGCTGAAATCCACTTTGTGCACTCTGAATTTTAATAAGCAGGAAACAGCAGGCTGTCTACCCACACAAATTGGTTTTAAAAACCAAGCAGTTAATCTCAAGGCAAATAATCTGTTATGTTAATAATTAATTCAACTCCTTAAAAAAGATGGCAAAGAAGGCAGTTATTAAGAGTTTTAAAATATAGTTGTTTTATTGGATTCAACTTTAAATGAAAGTTTAATATTTAGATATAGATAAGTGAGGATATAAATGTTTTAATAATCAAGGGAAGATTCAGAATAGTAGAGGGAAAGGGTATTCCAGGAACATGAAATAACATGGAAAGAAAATGGTCAAGTTACCACATTTACTTCCCTGGTTTTCTGTCAAAGTTTATTTAATTTTATTTTATTGAATTTTTAAATAATTAAAAAAATTTAAATTACAGTTGACATACAATATTATATTAGTTTCAGTGTTCGATATGGAGATTAGGCATTTATATAACTTACGAAATGATTATCCCAATAAATCTAATACCAATTTGACACCATACATAGTTATTACAATATTATTGATGATATTTCTTATGCTATAATTTATATCTTCATGACTGTTTTGTAACTACCAATTTGTACTCTTAATCTTTTCCCCTTTTTCACACATCCTCTCAACCTCTCCTCCCATCCGGCAACCATCAAAATGTTCTCTGTATCTATGAATTTGTTTCTGCTTTGTTTATTTGTTTATTTGTTCTTTAGATTCCACATATTACTTAAATACTATGATATTTTTCTTTCTCTGTCTTACTCTACTCAGTATAATACTCTCTATGTGTATCCCTATGGTTGCAGATGACAAGATTCTGTTCTTTTTTATGGCTGAGTAATATTCCATTGTGTAGATGTACTAGCTCTTCTTTATCCATTCATCTATTGAGGGACAGCCAGGTTGCTTCCATATCTTGGCCATTGTAAATAATGCTACAATGAACATATGGATTCACGTGTCTCTTTAAAAGTAACATTTTAGGTTTTTCGGATAAATACCCAGAATTGGGATTACTGAATTCTTCTTAGTCTCTTGTTATGCCTTTGTTTTAAAGTCTATTTTGTCTAGTTTAAGTATTTCTAGCCCAGCCTTTTTTTCTCATTTACATTTTCATGAAATATCTTTTTCCATCTTTAATTTCACTGTGTGTGTGTCTTTCAATCTGAAGTGACTCTCCTGTAGGCAGCATATGTAAGGGTCTTGTATTATCATCCATTTGGCCACCCTATGTCTTTTAATTGGAGCATTTAACCCATTTACATTTAAAGTAATTGTTAATAGATATTTAGTTATTGACATTTAAAATTTTTTTCAATAAAAAATCATATTTAGTTAGAGGCATTCAGGATGTCAAGAAAGCAGCTGCATTTTTTTTTTTTTTCAGTTACAGAGCGGTATTCAATTAATAGAACAACAATTATTTTAAATAAGCTGCATTGGAGACAACTGAAGATGGAAAACTACTATCTCTCTATATAACTAATTTTGCTGTGCACCAGCATGAACCCGCTTTGAATTTCCATATCAATTTATAACCCATGTACGGTACCAGGCAAAGTTAGTGGCTGTTGAAAATACCATCAAAGCAGAGCTCTCTAAAGACACATTCAGTAGTGTGTTAACTACACACAAAAAAAGACACTGTACAGTTTAAAAACCAATCTTACAGACTTATATTTCAAATTTTTCCTTAAAAGGAGTGCGTTGTATGCATGGGGGGTAAATGCTTTATAGACAAGAAATAAAATGTTTGCTAGGATCAATTTATTCATCATCTTCTTCTTCCTCACCCGATGCCTTCTCCTTCTTTTACTTCCTTTTTTTCAGCCTTGACATCTCCCATTTTTTGCTACATCAGGCTTTCCTTTAGCTCAGTATGCAGCAACATCCTCTGTGTATTTTTCCTTCAGATTATCGGCCTTCTCTTCATATGGCTACCCATCATCTGCAGCAGTGTTATTCCACATCTCTCCTGGCTTCTTTGAATTATCACCCATGAATAAGTCAGAATGCTCTCCTTGATTTTTGGGTGATAATCAGAACAAAACAACAAGGCCGAAAAAGACCTCTTGGATGCATTGGGATCCCTGAACTTCTTTTTCATTTCCCCTTTAAAAGGGATATGAGTTTTCATTTCTCTTTCATAACAAGCCTTGTCCACTTTTGCCATGTCTTCAAATTTTACTTTCTCGTTAGCGAACATGGTCTTCCTTCTATGTGAGCACTTCTTAGAACACTGAGAAGTTGACTGAAGTGTCTGAGTAGTTCTTACACTCCTTCCGGCAAGTTTGCACAAAAAAAGTGCATATGATAACATTTTGCCTCTTGGGTTTTTATGATATTCTTTGCCCATGTTTAATTAATTTTCCTCAATTAGCGCAGTCTCCCAGTACTCCTCTGGCATGCATTTGCCCCGGGACTGTCTTTATGAAGCTCAATGTACTGCAGTGGCTGTGAACCGAGTTATTGCCATTTTTGGCCTTTTTTTTTTCTTCTTTTACTATAGAACTTTCTTTGATGTTTCTTCAAATACTAGTTTGGTGATAATCAACTCTTTTATTTTTTTCTTGTCTGGGAAGCTCTTTATTTGACCTTCAATTCTAAGTGGTAGCTTTGCCAGGTAGAAAATCTTGGTTGTGGGTCCTTGCTTGAATATTTGGTGCCAATCCCTTCTGGTCTGCAAAGTTTCCATTGAGAAATCAGCTGACAGTCTTATGGGAGCTCCCTTGTAGGTAATTAATTGCTTTGCTCTTGCTGCTTTTAGATTCTCTCTTTGTGATGTATCTTGGTATGGGCCTCTTTGGGTTCGTCTTGTTTGGGACTCTCTGCTTCCTGCAGTTGTATGTCTATTTCCTTCATTCACCAGATTAGAGAAGTTTTTCATCGTTATTTCTTCAAATGGGTTTTCAATTTCTTGCTCTCTCTCTTCTCCTTCTGATACTCCAATGGTACGAATGTTGATATGCTTGATGTTATTCTAGAGAAACTTAAACTACCCTGATTTTTTTTGAATCCTATTTTTTTTCTTCCTAATTTGGTGTTTTCTGCTACCTTGTCTTCTAAATCACCAATTTTATCTTCTGCTTCATTTAATCTACTGTCGATTTCCTCTAATGTATTTTTTTTTATTTTGGTTACATGTTCTTTATTTCTGACTTGTTCTTTTTAATATTTTCTATCTTTATTATTATTTTTTATATCTCTTTGTTGAAGTTCTCACGGAAATCATTGAGCATCCTTATAACCAGTGTTTTGAACTCTGTGTCTGGTAGATTGCTTGTCTCCACTTTGTTTAGTTCTTTTTCTGAAGTTTTGTTCTGTTCTTTCATTTGGGACATATTTATTTGTCTCTACATTTTGACTGCCTCTCTGTGTTAGTTTCTATGTATTAGGTAGAGCTGCTATATCTCTCTGTCATAGTAGAGTGGCCTTATGTAGTAAGTGTCTTGTAGAGCCCTGTGGCATAGTCTTTCTGGTCCTGGTGCTATAGATTCATACCTTGTGTGGGTTGTGTGTGCTCTCCTATTATAGTTGAGTCTCACTTGCTATTTGCATGTCATTGAGATGGAATGCCCCTTGGTCTGCTTGGTTGTTAGTACTGTTCATGACTGCAGCAGAATTATTGTGCAGGGGCTGACTCTACGGAGAAGCATTTACTTTAGCAGGGCTCCGGTGCCTGCCCAGTCTGCCCTTTGGGTGTGTCATCTGCAGAGGTGGCTAGGTGGTGCTCTAGCTCAGTCTGAAACTGCACTCAGGCCTTCTGAGAGAGGTCTCATCAAGTCAAGTTCAAGTTCATCAGCAGCTTGTGCCCTGGTTGTGCCCTGGAAGGCAATCCACAGATGGCCTTCATCTGCCCTTGGCTTAGAGGTGCCTGTGAAACTCCAAGCCTGACCTGAGGCTGGCTGCCACCAATCCTGAGTTTGGGGCTACTCAGCAAGAGGTAAAGGGCACGCTGAGGCCAGATGTGCTTGTTTGGGACTTGTGAACTTTAACAGATTTTAAGAAAATCTGTAGCATGAGCCAAGATGTGCCATTTGTATGGAAAATTCACTGGAAGCAGCTTGGGTAGGCCTGAAAGTTGAGTGGTGGATGTCTCAGGGAATCACCCAGGCAGAATGAATGGTGTTAGCCAAGGTGATGGACGCTCAGATATGGTGGTTGCCTGCATCTGCACGCTGGGTGGTGAGAAGGCTCAGCAAAGTAACAATGGCTTCTGTTTGGGAGTAAGCTGTCCCTCCAGTCCTCACCCTGAAGCTATATAAGTCAGTTCCTCTCCATATATCTCTGGTGCCTTTTAAGCTGCTGTTCCAGTGCTGGAGTTCAGAGAGAGTAAGTCTGTCATCACATAAGACTCTCCCTTTAAGAGGAGTGTCTGCACTCCACCAGCTCTCTCTTACTCAGCCATAGTCTCTGCTGGTCTTCACAGCCAGAAGTTGTGGGGACTTCTCTTCTCAGCACTGGAGTTTCTGTTGTGGGGCTGGGACCTCTCACTCCTCATGGACTCCTTTGCAGCTAGGATATCTCTCCTGATTTTTAACCACCACATGTGGCTGTGGGACTAGTCTGTTTTTCATCTTTGCCCCTAATGCCAGTCTCAAAGTGGCTTCTTTCGTATGTCTTTAGTTATAGGACGTCTGTTTAGGTAGACTTCAGGTGACTCTCAATGACAGTTGTTCTGTAGTATAGTTATAATTTTGAAGTGGTCATGATAGGGGACAAGCATAGTGTTTACCTACTCTTGCCATCTTGAGTAGAAAAGGATTATTTAATTTTTATTATGAATCATGTAAAAATAATTTAACAAAACAAATTTCTCAGTGAACTTTTAGTGAGAGAACTTTTGGATTAAAAAAAAAATGTTTAAAATAGAATAGGTAGAGAATACCAGTACTAGAGAAAAGAATCTAGATGGAGAATCACAAAATCTAGGTTCCAGATTCAGTTCTGACATTATATGTATAACTTTGGACAAAGCTTAACCTCATTCCATCCCAGTTTCTTTTCAAAATGAATATGATGAAATAGACAATCCCAATCATCCTATTGAGTCTTAAATTGTATGATTTTATATGCCCCCTTTTAAAAAGTTACTGCATTAGAATTGTTATAGATATCAGAGATCAGTAGCAATTGTGGATGTTGAAATATATTCATATGAGCAATAAATCAAGTTGTAAACGTAATCTAACATTCTCTCAAGCTAGTTTCATATTCGTCAACAATATAATGTTGTTGCATAATATTGTGTAATATTAATTGAGCAATGATATGGAATAGAAATTAAAAGGCAGTAACAAACTTTTTTAGGAGTCATATTACTTCCTTTGATAAATGGAATGTGTGTTTGAAGGCAAGAAAATAGCATTTTGCTCTATTTTCTTTCTTCCTTTTTTTCCTTCTGAAGTCTATTGAGTTTTCCCTAGCCTTTTTAGGGAAGCTAAATAAACAAAATCATATTTAATTTACATATAGCATCTCCTATTCATAGGAAGCTTTGCCTATGTACTGGTCCATCCCTGTAGATTAGTAGTTCAGGGAACAGCATTTATTGGTTAACTCTAGGAGCTTAACTGGTTAAGACACAAAGTTCTTTATTAAAGAACCTGTATTCTATAAAAATAATCTCTGCTTTTCTTTTATATCCCTGTATTCATAGACATGAGGAAACCTGAGAATACATTCAGAATGTTTTAACGCTATGCTAAGAGAATGAAGTCACTGAAGATTGGAAAATTGACGGTTAGGTTTCTGATTTGTTCAGATAAATGGCAATGTAATTCATGAGCTGGAGAATATTAGAAAAGGATCAAATTTTAGGGGAAGGTGGTAAGTTCAGCAAGATTGTGTGCATTTAAGGTGCCCTGTAGAAGGGCAATTGGAGATGTTCCAGGAACATAGAATATATGAATCTAAAGCTTAGTAAAAAGGTCTGAGGTGGAGATATCAATGTGGAAGCCACTGGCATGTCCTTTTGGTAAATTAAAAATAATGAGCCCATGGAAAATAGTCTCTGAGGAGAAAATACCATTATATAAATCCCTGCTATGTCTTACCTCAATTGTACCCTGCAGAAATCTCCTGGCTGAATATTATTAACCTCATTTTGCAGATAAAAAATTGAGAGTCAGAAACAAGCAGGCAAGAACTTACTCCATGGTGGAAGATTTCTTTTTACCTTCATCCTCTACTATTTCTTAAGTCAAAATAATAAAATGTGGCTGTTCCTTCATCAGCCTCAATTCTAATCAGAATAAGTACTAATAAAATAGTATTGGTGGAAATAAGTCAAGGAAGAGATGTTGCTTATGGTTTTTCAATGAAGACCTGTATGATTTCTACTCTTGAGGATAGATGTTATCAGATAATGACCTCTCCAGGTCATATTTAAGAGAAGAAAAGCTGTAAGTCATTCTCCTTGAACAATCAGTTATACAATGAGGAAAGTTTTATATTTGTATAATTATTTCACATTCTTATTTGAGTCTTAACAACCCAAGAGTTTAATTTTCTTGCAATCCTGCTTCTATTATTATCTTTCCATTTTTATTATATGTCTGTCATTGGACTTCTCTGTGGTCAGAATTCCAATGTCTAGTGTAATTTTCAGTGCCAGCTCAGGCTTCAGAATTACTTCACTATAGTGGGTTTTTTTCTTTAGTGACCTCTCCAGTTCTTTTCTTCCTTTCATGTTAACCTTGACACTAGAAGGTTGGAAGCCAGTTATAGACACATACACAAATATATATCACTGCAAACATAGAGTGGAATGTTAGAGTCAGCTGAGGTTGAGAAAGGAGGAGTTTTGCAAGTCAGATAATTGTATAGCAAATACGATAATAGCTTGAAGTTCATGCTAACACGTATTTCCAAGACCCAGGTAATCCCCATGGAAACAGGGCTTCATTGATGCTGTTACATCAGAATTCTCTTCAGTAAATAATCAGCGGTAACACATACTTTCTTTCCCCATTGTCCTTGTGACAATGGTGAATCCTCTACTGGAAAGAGAGAACAAAAGAAAAAGGTTGCTATTGATTCCTGAATGATAGGTGAAATGCCTTCTAGAGGACCCCACCAACAAGAGAGACACTAGAGGGAGTTTAGGGTTGAAAAGCTTTTTAAAAACCAAACAACAGTGGTAAACACATTTCACTTCAGGCTAGTTAGCAACTTGAAGAGGTTCTGGTCCTGTGTAGTTTATTGATGCCATCGATGAATATTTACTGTGTCCCAAATATCAAGGCTTTATACTAGGTTCTACCGGGATGGTTGGGTGTAAGTTCTATAGGACCTGGAGCTTATACACCAGGAGATAAAATAGGGTTGGGGGTGTTCTTTAAGACAATAATGTAAAATCCTGAATACAGAATTAGATACAGGGCATTGGAAAGCCCCCAAGCAAAATGAGGCCCAGAAGTTTAAGCTTCACTGACTTCTTTATAAATCCACTCCTGATCCTTTGTGTTAGGCACTCTACATGTGCCTAGCAGGCAACAAAATTACTTACTTCAGCTAAATTACTTACTTTGCCATTCAATCCTCACCATAATGCCATAAATTAGATTAAAAAAAAAAAAGTTCTGTCACTTGCCAAAGGACACATACTGGTGGAATTGAATTCAAAATCAGAGATACTGACTCTAAAGCCCAAGCTCTTAATCGCCAAAGTATAAGATTCTTAAGAAGTTCTCAATAGTATTATGACAATGTTATAGAAAGTACCTAAGACAATCTTAGAAATATCAGAAAAAGTTTTTTCTGTAGGAGACAACACTTAAAGCAGCATATCTTAACCTCGGCATCGTTGACATTTTGAGCTGGATAAGTCTTTGATGTGGGGAGCTGTTCTGTGAATTATAGAATGTTTAGCAATAATCCTGGCCTCTACTCACTAGATGCAGTAGCACCCTCTCCTTAGCTGGGATAGCCATAAATGTCTGCAAACATTTCCTAATATCCCCTGGCTTGGGATGGTGGTGGGGGGTGGATCACCCTAATTGAGAACCAAAGACTTAAAGAATGAGAAAGAGGTAGCTAGATGAGGAAGTTGGGGAGGGGAATTCCTGAAATAGGTCATAGCAAGAACAAAGGCTGAGTAGGGAACAACAGCACGATAGATACCAGGAAAGGCAGGTAACTTCATGCTACTCGAGGCAAAGGACAAGGCTGAGGACTAGTTGGTGGTGAAGTAGGAAGAGGTCAAATTACATAGGTCATTAAATGTCATGCTAAGAAGTTAGAGTTTTATGCTATCAAAGGGAATGGGATGCATAAAACCATCATGACATATAGTATTAACATGATCAACGGTACATTTTCCAATAGTCCTCTGGTCTCTTTGTAGACAATATATCTGATGGTGACAAGTTTAGTTTACTTAATTTTGCCCTTTTCCATTTTAGACCTGAGTTATGAAATCTCAGTACAACCCTAGCAGGTGGTGGGCTGGCAATACCATCTTCTGATATGATGTGCTGGGAAAATATTTCCTGCTATACAATTGCATCAGTTTTATGAGGGTATGAAATAGATGAAGGCAGCCATGGAAATTTGGCAAAAAGTACTCACACTCTCTTCATCTGTGCTTGAAAAAGAGAAAAAATGTAACAAACCACAATGATGTATTCGTGAGCATCAACCAGATTGAGCCGTTTGAACTATAAGAGCAGCATTTTTATAGTATGGCAGATATTGTTCACTGCCTTCCTAATATCCATTCTCCCCTTTGTCCTTACTAACAACATCCTAATTTTGTGCAGGCAACAAAATTACTTACTTCAGCTAAATTATTTACTTCAGCAAATTACTATGCAGTGAGCTGTCTGTTCAACTGACTGATATATAGTTACATTCAGAATACGCTACTATTATAATAGGGGTGGGTAAATTACTGATAATTCTAGTAAAAAGGGTTTTGTTAATGGATAGAAAAGGTAAAAAGATGTGAATTTTGGCATCACAAACATAAAATATGTGTGGGAGAGTAAAAATGTACAGCTTTTATATGCATTCAAAGTTAAGTTGTTATTAGCGGAAAAGACCTTTATAACTATAAGATGTTTTATGTTAGCCTCATGTTAACAACAAAACATAAATCTACAGTAGATACACAAAAGATAAAGAGAAAAGAATCAAAATGTACTATTATATAAAACCATCATATCATGAGAGGACTACAAAATAGCCAGAAAACAATTAATAAAATGACAATACTAAGTTCATATTTATTAATAATTACTTTAAATGTAAATGAATTAAATTCTTCAGCCAAAAGATACAGAGTGGCTAAATTGATAAAGAACAAACAAATAAAAAAATTACACACAAGACCCAACTACATGTTGACTGTAAGAGACTCAATTCAACTTTAAAGAGACACATAGGCTCAAAGGCAGGAAAAAAAAAAGATATTTCATGAAAATGAAAACCAAAAGACAGCAGAGAATCTATATTTCTGTTAGACAAAACAAACTTGAAATAAAAACTGTAACAAGAATCAAAGAATGCCATTATATCATTATATAAAAAGGTCAATTCAGTAACAGAATATAAACAGAAAAATTTATGCATCCCACATTGGAGCACCTAAATATATACAAGTATTAACAGATCTAAAGGGAGAAATAAGCAGCAATATGATAATAGTAGAAGATTTGAATATCCCACTTTCAACAATGGATAGATCATCCAGACAGAAAATCAATAAGGAAACACTGGACTTAAATTACACATTAGTCCAGATAGACCTAACAGACATATACATAAAACTAAGTGAATAGCAGCAGAATACACATTCTCCAGGATAGATCATGTTAGACCACAAAACAAGTCTTAATAAATTTAAGAAGATTGAAATCATCTCAAGCATCTTTCCAACTACAATGATATGAGACTAGAAATTAACTATAAGAAGGAAACTGCAAAACTAATAGTTATTTGTAAATTAAAAACATGATCTTGAACAACCAATCAGTCAAAGAGGAAATAAAAAGGGAAATCAAAAAATATGTCAAGACAAATGAAAATGAAAACACACCATAGAAAAACTATGGTATGCAGCAAAAGTAGTTCTAAAAGGACAGGTTATAGTGATAAACGCCTACATTAAGAAAAAAAAGTTTTCAAATAACATACTAACTTCACCTTCAAAGAACTAGAAACAAAAGAAAAAAACACTAAATATAAAATCAGTGGAAGAAAAGATAAAGATCAGAGCTTAAATGAATGAAATAGAGACTGAAAGGACAATAAAAAAAGGTCAATGAAACTAAGAGCTGATTTTTTGAAAAGAGCAACAAAATTGCTAAACCTTTAGCTAGACTAAGAAAAGGAGAGTGAAAATTCAAATAAAATAAGATATGAAAGAGGAGAATTACAACTGATAACATAGAAATATATAGATCTTAAGAAACTACTATGAACGATTATATGCCAACAGATTATAAAACCTATAAAAAGTAAATTCCAAGAAATGTATGACCAACCAATATTAAATCATGGAGAAATAGAAAATCTGAACAAACTGATATATATCATGATTGTATTAGTAGTTGAAAACCTCCCAATTAATAAAAAAGTCCAGATTTGATGGCTTTACTGTTGAATTCTACCAAATATTCAAAGAAAAATTAATACCCGTTCTTCTCAAACTCCTCCAAAAACAGGAGAGGGAACATTTCTAAATCAATTTTAAGAGGCTAGCATTACCCTAATATCAAAACCAGATAAGAGCACTATAAAATAAGAATATTACAGGCCAATATTCCTAATGAACATGGATGTAAAAATCCTCAACAAAATATTAACAAATTAAGTATAACAATACATTAAAAGAATTATACACCATGATCAAGTGTGATTTATTTTAGGAATACAAGTATGGTTCGATATCCATAAATCAATCAATGTTATAAACTACATTAACAAAATAAATAATAAAACATGATCATCCTAAAAGATGCAGAAAAAGTAATTGACAAAATTCAACGTTCATTTATGATAAAATCTCAACAAAGTGGGTCTAGAGGGGATGTACCTTAACATAATAAAGGCTGTATATAATAAGCCCACAGCTGATATTCATACTCTTTAGTGAAAAGCTAAAGTTCTCATCACAAAAAAATAAAAAAATGTAACTATGTGTGATGATAGACATTAACTAGACTTATTGTGATGATTGTTTTGCAAAATAAACATATATTGAATCATTATGTTATACATCTGAAACTAATATAATATTATATTTCAATTATTACAACGATAAAAAAAAATCATACCAAATACACTCCCCACAGGAGTATTTGAAAGAACATACTCTTCACATTTTTACTGGCATTGGATAATGTCAAATCTTAAATTCCTGCTAATCTGATAGGCAAAAGAGAAAAAAAAGCAATGTCGTTTTGAGTTAGGTTCTTTAATTACAAAGTTGAATATCTTTTCATATTTTTTAATTTATTATTTTAACTTGTACTTCTTTTGTTGAGGTTAGAGGAATGATTTATCATATGCTTATTGGTCATTTGCACAGGGACTCACTGTGTTTCATAATGTCCCTTGGAATAGCCATGGAATTACTGTAATATTAAGGTATATCACAGTGAAAGGTTATTTTCATGGTGCCAAATAGTTGTGAACTAGTTTGTAATTTATCAGTTTTATTTGATGCAAGGTTACAAGGTTACTGATGGTGCCAGCATGTGTCTTAGATTATTTGTCCTAAGTATGAGATACTACAGTAAGCATTTTCATAAGCACAGTGATTTGGGATTATTTACTTAATTCTCTGATGGATTTTTTATCAATGGTAGTAGGATGAGTCATATATTAGGGTTGACATTCTTTGAAGATGAACATAATAAACTTCTTTTTATTTTATTATTATTATTATTATTATTTTTTTTTTTTGCTTAGTGGCAATATGAGTGAAGTGTTGGGTTGAAGAGTGATCAGATTAACAGCATAAATTAGATAAAATCAGCCACTGGAGAGAACTCCTCCTTTTTCATTTCTATTTCCCCTCTTTCTGCTCTATCCCAAATCCAAAGGGTCTGTTCATCATGCTCTCTTCCTCACTCAATCACTCACTAAGGCAGTAGCTCACAAGTCTTCTGTGAATACCTATAACAGCCAATCTCTATCGTCCCTCAGAAACTTTGCATTTGCTGTTTCTTCTTCTAAGTCTGTCTATAAGGCTGGCTTTTTGTCTCCCTTCAAGTGTCCTCTGGAAGGTCATCTCTGAGGAGCCTAACTTGATGCCTACCATTGGTGGCCACAGTTACGTTTTAAGACTCCTGGTTTCCTTCCTGGTAATTATTACAATTACTTGTGTGATTTTTTTTCTTTTAATTTTGTAAAAAATAATTTCTTTGGTTATTCACTTATTTTATAATTTCTCCCGCTTGAAAATAAACCTCGTGAGAAGTAGGATCTCAGTAATCTAGTTTGCATTGAATTACAAAATATTTCCTTGTATTGCATTTGGGCTACAGAAACATTCCTAGACCAATAAGAATCAAATGATGGAAATATACTTAACTGAGTTCGAGTGGAATGTATTACAAAGTCAAGGCTTCTGTAATTTTATTGAAAGAAGGAGATTTGCATTAATTCACATGTCCCCCACCAAAAGCCCCTGCAATTATAAGCATTATTGAGACTACGTTTCAGGTTAAAAGTGTACTTGCTATCAATTTCGCTTATGTTTAACTAGAGATATAATTAGGCTCATAGAACAAAAAGTTACATCAGTTTACACAGACACTTGGTTGCTCAGTTCATCATTACCAAGTGCCCATAAAAATAAAGTAGAAGCTAGAGCATATCTTTGACTCACTCTCCTGTTTAATTACATTTATGAAGAGAGGAAATTGGTCACATATATTATCCATGGTTTAGAAGTTATCATTTAATAATATTTGCCAAAAGAATAACATCAGCAAAAGAAAAGAACAAACCCAACAATATGATTTCATTAAATAAATATGAGTATATATATATATACATATAAAGTTATTTTTATATTTACATACAAATGTGCATATTTATCTAAAATTAATATATGATATATTTATATTATTTATATTTATATAAAATGCATATCTATCTATATATAAAGAATAATTTTTCTGATTCATTAAGTGCAAATAGCCCAAAGTAGCAACAGTTCATAACTAGACATTGTTTTTTCATTAATCACACAGTCACTACATTACAAATATTCCTCTTTATTCGTTATCTCAGAGGTTTTTGCCATGCTTAAACAGAAACAATGTTTTACAATTCTGCATCTTTTAAGGAACAATTCAAATTAGAAACTTAACCTCTTCTTATATGCCCTCTATTTGTATGTTTGATTTCTTAATGTCCCCAGATATTTTCACACTTTATAAAATAAACTACATCTCTCCTCTAAGGTTGAGAAGGTGCTTGCTGTTTAGAAAAGGTCAAGAAATATTCTTTTCTGAAAAGTATTCTCACTGTCAGATAATTACTCCATCACGACTCATTTGCTTTATGCCTTCAATTTGAGGAATACATATGACAGAACATTTTCATTTTCATAATTGTCCTATTGCAATTGCTGACTAACATCAGAGTTGGAGAGGAGAGATAAAGGTGGCTATCCTTTAATTAACATATTTCTTTCAAGAGCAAGTTTTTGGAATTCAAAAAAAGACTTCCAACAAGTTGGGCTTTAAGATTAATACACACAACAAATTAGCCAGATAAAACATACAGACTTTCCTAAAAGCATGTGGAGGTTTATGCTAACAAAATAAGAAACAGACGAGAACCCTAAAAAATCACCCCCAAGGCATACGATGACAGCCGGCAGCTGAATTTGATCAATTCCACTGTCAAGGGCTAGTGAAATAGTACATTCTCTGCAAGGAGAACTGGATGACCAAACTTCTGTAGCCTGACCCTATAACTTCATTATCTGCTTCTAAACCTTTCCAGTAAAAAGGCCTGGGAAGAAAAGCTTCCCAGCATCTTACATTTTCCAAAGTGACTGGTGATGTTAATAAGAACAAGGAAGCAACAGTGCCCATTCTCATCTCAGTGGAGACAAGGTAAACTGTCTGCTGTTCTTTTTAAGGCATAAAGGACACTTTCCCAAAGATTCACAACTGCTCATCAAAACCGTCATTACTATTCAAAGCCACTCTCTGCACTTTTATTGAGTAACAAAACATATCCTCGTTCGCACAGTACTAGGCACTTGTAGGAAAATCATTTCCATTGTAAAATAATGCCATTACATAGTTCAAAAATTAAACTAGAAATTTTGCAGGCCAAATAATTGAAAAGCGTTTCTTCTTTCCAACACTCCATTCTCCAGCTATTCTAACATGTGATGTTCCAGTATATTCTGATGGACACCTGCTAACTCTCAATGATATTAATTTGGCCCTCAGTATGAATGTAAGTATGTGCAAAATATAAAAGTATTTGAATGAGAAGAATAAATGACATCAATTCCCCAATATTCTTTCCAAAATACATGGCTCTTTTCCTGAAGCTGGCACTGAAGGCAAGAAAGTCCTTTTGTTTGTTTACTGAAACATAAATCTGCTGGGAGAGCCTAACTCTAAATTACTGTTGCATTTCTGATGAAAAGCTGCCACATAATTTAAATTTCAACTATACAGGTTCCTATATTTCTTATTTATGACTTGTCACATCTAGACGAAGTGCATTGTACTATCATTTTAATAAATAGTTTTTGAGTGAAGGTTGTTTTTCTTTGTGTCCAAATTCCATCTATTTATTTTTTTTTTCTTTTTTACTGACATATCCTGAGATCCTATAAAGGGTTTTGAAAAGTCATTTCATTTCTAAGGTAGCCATCACATTTCAACAGCCAATAAACCAAATGACCAAACAGAATGATGTCTTTAGACTGCTGAAAAGGCAGTGAGTGAGTGACAATTCTGGTTTGTCATTTGGTCTGGAGGGAAATATTGTTGATTCCTCTTGTTCAGCCACTTAGTTGTGAGTAAGCATTATTTTTTAAAAATCAATTTTTTGAGCTTTTCTCATCAGCAAAGTATTTTCCCCATAATGGTAGATAATTATCTAGTATATTTGGGAAAATGGAGTCCATCTTCATGATAGAGATGGTACTTAGATACGGTTGAGTCCAATTGGATTCACCATCTGAGCTATAAAGAAATGGATATCAAATGACTTTTAATCTTGTATGAAACAAAGAGATTAAACTGTCCATATTATGATGAGCTGCCATGACGAATCCTATGATAGAACCACACTCTCAAAGCTGCTTCTAATATGTATGCAAGGAATAGATTTTCCCTGATAGTGCATGTAATTAGAGTACAGAACAAAATGTTCTGTTCAGATTCATGACATGCCCAACTAATAAAAGAAGAGAGGATAAGGCCCTTGATATTTATTTGCATGAAAAAGCTTCAATATAGAATATACTTTAGAGAAATTAGTTTTTAATCTAGGTGACAAGATGAGATTTTGACCCTGAACTGTTTTTTGAGTTGACCTGTGAGAATTTATGCAGAAATCGGACTGTGATGCTTACAAACCAGACAGGCATTGCTTTTTTCATTAATTCCTGAATATCTCATATACTCAAGAGGAGCAGAAAATTGGTTCTTTTAAAAGCCCACCATAGAAGAATTTACTTTTATGAAACATAATCAGCAAGAGTTGATAGGAATCTTAGCAGGAATGTATTCTTTTTAAATTTAGACATTCAAGAAGTTAGATACATTGATTCAGCAGTGATGGTTCTCCACTGACCTGTATAAAACAGAAATCTGCAGTTGTATATTGTTATGAATATATTTGAGAAGCCTCTTGCTATTACAATACTAGCTCTTCAGGTGCATTATGGACTATACAATGGATGCTTGAAGGAAAACTTTACATCAACTCTTGTGCTTATTTTTCCATGATAAAGGTTAGTGTCACATCCAGGGGATATATATAAGAAATTTCTTTTTAAGAGTAGAAGTGTTTTCCTCATTTTTAAAAACAACTGATATCAACATTATTCATGTAATATATCATGTAAGTGCAGAAATCTATACTTAGGATGCAATAAAAAATAGCTAAACATTAGAAAAAGGGAAATGTCTCATGTTGTGTGGTTAACATCACTTGAAACACTAACAAGTAAGAGTAACTATCATATCTCTCATGAAGATATGAAATGTGAAAGTAGTTTGGCCTTTGTTAGTAAAAGTCACCAAGATACACTCAAACACTCAAGTCAGGAACAGGGGAGTCATCTTTGCTTTCTCCCTTTCCTTTTCTTCCCAGTGCTGAGTGATCAGCCACTTACGTCAATTCTCCTTTCCAACATATTATCATGAAGGTGCCAGTTTTTTCTAGCTCCATCCTGGCTCTGACCATCATCCTTGGTTGCCTGGTTTCTCCCAAAAAGTCTTTTTTTTTTTTTTGGTTAAAGTTATTTCTCTATCCTTTTTTTAAAAGTCATATCTCTAATCCATTTTCTACAAAATAATGAGAATAATCAAATTATGTTGATCTAATTTAAAATCTTCCATTGCTTCCTTTGCATTTATAATAGATCCAAATGGACCTCTGGAAAGTAGTCTCTGCGTCTTTCTAACTTCATTTCCCATGGAGCCCACACTATTTCCACACCCCTCAGCCATTCCCAAGTTCTCATTTATTTCAAAGCCTGCTGTTCTTTCTGCCAGAATCACTCCTCATTCTTTCAGCTTCTTCATATCTAAGCTAAAATAGCCTCTTCTTGGAAAGATCTTTGTTGCTATATCTGGTGTAGACCTTATCCTGTTTAGCAATTTCTTTATTGTACATATCAAAATTTGCAATAATTTTGTTTGTTGACCTTTTTCTTTGTCCATATCCCCATGAAAATGTCAGCGTCATGAAGGCAGGGCAATGTCTGTCTTTGTTACTATCATATCGCATAGTAAGTCCTCCATTAATGTTTATTGCATGAATATATGAACTTACGTCAATTCTGCTTTTATAGGTAGAGGTTGCAAAAATGCAGCGATGCGGATAAATTTCAGAGGAAAAAACTGAGTTTGATTTGTTTTCATATTTAGGGAGCATAGATTTTCTTTCCTCCCCACTTTAACACAAATGTACAACAATATCTAATTTTCATAAGGGGAAAGTAAAAGGAAGATATTCTTACATGCTGCAATCATAAAGCTCACTCAAAATGTCTATATATTTTTTATTTGTGAGTGGATGAGCCAGATTTTTCTCTGGAAGTGAGTTAAACCCTTTTTGGAAGCTTTGCTATATCTTTTGGGCCACTTCAGTAACAAGCAGATTCTAGAGTTGTAAACAAATCCCCAAGTGCCAAATATATTGCCAGAAAACATACACTGATTACATACACTTGCATGTATTCACTGTACAAAACAAGTGTAACAGGTGTGTAAAATTGACAAAGTTCTTGGCTCACATTATTGACATTTCTTAAAACTCAAACTACAATAAGAGAACTGAAGAAATTATTTTGTAATAATATATAAGGATAGATTTTGTGGACAAACATATGTTTTAAGTGAACAAAATATTTTACAGTGGCCTTTTATTTTAACTTGACGTACTATTTGTCATTATTATTAATTGCTCAAAGGAAAACTGGAAAGTAAGTAAAAAAGTAGTTAATGAACAAACTACTATAATACTAATTAAATTACATAGTTGCCAAAGGAATAAAAATTTTAGTCCATGTAATTTGAAATTTAAAAATTTACAGACATGGTCATATTAAAGGATAGAATGGAAATTTCATGAAATTTTAAAATACAAAATGATTGATTTCTAAGAAATATGTCTAATAGCCATGGTTAGGAATATAGTCTTTTCTACAATGAGGGCTAATCTAATGGAAATTTTTTACATACATGGCTGAAATATAAAATAAAAAAAATGCAATTTGTTTTCCTATAAACTAGAGACAGGTACTGTTAAATATACTTCATTCAGTTAAATATATCAGTTGATCCAGTTGAGGTTAAAGCACTGAGGATAATCTGACCTCTGTTTTTTTTTTTTTGTTTAGCCTGAATTTCTCTACTTAAAAATGTTCATTAGATTTTAAAAAGGTCCCAAAACCAAAGAAGTCCAGGTTTGATATAAGGTTATACTAATTTTATAATGGTATCTGTTGGTTCTATCATTGCTAAAGCCTTAATTTTATCCTCATTAAGCATGTGCCCTGATCATTCTTCTAGTTGGGCACCAATGATTTCCTCTGACTCTCAGCGTGTTTCAAAAATGGCCATCAGTCCATGAATGACAAAAAAGTAACATCGGAAATAATCATAAAGGGACTGAAGGGGCAGAAGAGATCATCACATGTAAAGCATTGCCCGCCCCACATTGAAGAATTTCAATGACACATATGCAGTGTGTATAGCACAAATGGGCACAGAGACATTGATAGAGTCATCCACTGGTGTACCTCCCTGGTTTTGACATGATTATGCATGCATGTGAGCCTGTGAACTTGTGGGTCCATACATGCATGTGTATGTATTTCACCACAACCAATGTAACAGAGTAACAGAGTAACACTAGAACATTCTGGACTTTTAGAGCAAGTGGGAGAAAGGTATCACTGAGTCTACATTTCTAGAATCAGAAAGATCTTTACTGCTTGGGTTTAATCAGCTTTTCCCTCAAAAAGAATGGGTTTGAAAGTCATCTTGTGTCTGCAGCTTAGGCAGAACAGATTTAAAAAGACTTATGGGAGAGAGATAGAAAGCTACAGGAGAAGCCTTTTTGCAGAGGAGTCACAAAAGCACCTTTCTTTAAATATTAGGGGGAAAATCCCCTTACTTAAAAGCCACTCTATAGTTCTTCTGGTGAGGCAACAAGATCCTTGCTGAAAGAAATTGATACCCTAGCACGTCCCTGCTTGGGACAAGAATGACAGAAAGAAGAGAAGATTGAGACTCCTGGCCAAAGATTTTTAGCAGCTGCTAAGAAAAGAAGGGAAAAGTGAAATACTAGAGCCTTCTTGTAACTACATATGAACACATACATGCATACAAACATATGTGTACGTACACATGCACAAATACATAGCCAAGCACACAAATATGCATGCATGCACACACAAACATACTGAGATACTTGCACACATTCACAACATACATATGCACACATACCTGGATATATGTACATAAGCACACATATAACACATGCTCATTTATACTTATATTTACTTTCGGCCAAACTGGATTCACTTCAGTCAGTTTCACGCAATCATTTTGTTATGTCTATAATAGTTTACATTCAAGAACCTCTGTAGGAATTATTTTAGATCAATGGTAACGAAATAGATAGCTTACAAATTGGGTTCAGTCCAAAGACTTGTTTTATCTGACTCAAAGTATTTATGACATATTGAGTTAGTTGCCAACATTTATTAGTTAAGAGATTTTATATAAAAATCAATATAAAAATTTTATATAAAAATTATATTCTTTTAAAAAAGTATGAGCTCTGGCTGCACTAGACTCACTGTCCTGCAATGGCAACAATTGGCTGGAGCTGAAACAGCTGCCCTTTTAGACTGAACCTATCCTCTCTAAACCCCCAGAATGTAAACTTGCATCATCCATTGTTTCTCAAATGTTAATGTGCAGTTACATCACCTGGAGAATCTTCTTAAAATGCAGATCCTGATTCAGTAGTTCTGAGGTGAGGTATGAAATGCTGCATTTCTAACAAACTTTCAAATACTGCTGCTGCTACTCTAAAGATCACCACAGTCCCAACCCATACAAGGTTACCAGACTTAGCAAAGAGAACACAAAGCACCCAATTAAATTTGAATTTCAGAAATGCTGAAAACTTTCATAAAGTATAAATATGTCCTATTCAATATTGTGAATGTACTTATACCAAAAAAAAAGTGTGATTTTTTTTTTGAAATTTAAATTTCACTGGGCATCCTGTATTTTCTCTGGCAACCCTAATTCCATATGTAATCTCTTTTTGAATTCCAGTCCACTTCCCTGGCCCCTCGGGATTTGAATTGAGACAAGCATTTGAGAGCATGTGATTGATTGATATGTCACAGGAGAAGAGGAGTAAGGGAATGGGCAGAACAAGGCAGAGGAAAGGCTAAGCAAGGCTACGGTTTCAAATGGAATGTAGCTTTGGCCTGATCTCAGAGGAGTTCTGAAGTACAATTTGTACCATGGAGTTGGTCCCACTTTGTAGCAAAGGGGCAAGTTTGTACCCTGTGCTAGGTATTTACTGTGGTTAACTTCCAGAGCTGGGATTAATTTTTCAGGTGAGAATAGCCTTCTTTGCTGAGAACTCTCTGGTGAAGAAGGTAAATGTCAGTCATTAACAACAACACTCATAGCAGGTGGGAGATGAGTGAACCTTCCTAGTAAATACGATTTGGCATCAATATCCACTATAAACATTCTAGTTGTAAGGACATAGACCATCCTCCCATGGCTAAAATTCACTCATGATTTTGTTGTTCCACAAAGATAGCTTCATTTATTGAATTCTGCTTTGACATAACTTACTGTATTTAAACACATCATACACCATAAACACATTCATAATAATATCTAATATTGGACATCTCTTAATAATATATATATGACCTTTATCTATGATTCAATCCAATTAAATCCAGCAAGTAGTCACTGAACATTTATTGTGTGCAAATCATTGTAATTTATGACATGGTCTTCCTAAGCCCTCTTCGGGCATAAGCAGGCTAGGTTTCCTAATGCATGACACATTAGAGAACACAAAGTCTACCAAATACAATTTCTTTAAATATAGTTGAGAGCCTCACAGAGGTTATTTTCTCAAAGTCACCAAGGTGAAATGTAGATAAGCCAGAACTTAAAAACAGGTTTTTTTTTTTTTTGTATTTCCTTTGTTTTTGAGTATTTAAACCAAAGTGTTCATAAGTAGACATTTATAAATAATAAACATCCAAGTCCTAGAAGGATAAAAAGGAACTGTTTCAGCAAACTTTCTTTAAAATGATTGATTTTGAAATAATTAGAGATTCACAGGAAGTTGTAAAGATGATAGTACAGAGGTCCCTATGCACAGTTTCCCCAGTGGTGACATCTTACATAATGGTAATATTATACCAAAACAAAAAACGATATTGATAAAATGTTTATGTATAGTTCTATACCATTTTATCATCTGTAGATTTGTGTAACCATTGTCACAATCAAGAAACACAACTGTTGATAACCATAAAGAATCCCCTTATACTACCACTGTATAATCACACACTTTATAACCACCTTTAATACCTGGCAAACACTAATCTGTTTTCCAGCTTTATAATTTTGTCATTTTAAGAATCCTACATAAATGGAATTATACAATATAACCTATTGAGGTGGTACAGCATAACATTCTTGAGTTCTATCCAAGGCATTGTATTTATCAATAAATGTTCTTTCTTATTGCTGAATGGTATTTCATGATATAGATACACAACATTTTGTTTTATCATTTACCTACTAAAAGACATTTTACTTGTTTCATTGATTTTATCTATTGTTTTTTGGTTTTAATTTTATTAATCTCTGAACTTATATTTATTATTTCCTTCTTTGTGCTCACTTTGGGTTTAATTTGCTCTTATTTTTAGTTTTCTAAAATGAAACACTAAATTATCGATTTGAAGTATTTAATTTTTTCTAATCCCATGAGTAATAGAAATCTGTTTAGTTTCCAAGCATTTGGAGATTTTCCTTTTATCTTTCTGTTTTTCATTTCTAGCTTGAGAACACAGTCTGTATGATTTTAATTATTTTAAATTTCGAGGTTTGTTTTATGGCTCAGATTATAGTCTATGTTGGTATATGTTCTATGAATTCTGGAACAGATTGTATATTCTGCAGTGAGTGGGAGGAGTGCTCTCTATGTGTTGATTAGATACTGTTGGTTGATGGTGTTGATGATATATACTTGTTAATTTCCTATACGGTTGTTCAGAGATGGTGTTAAAATCTTCAACTACAATTGCAAGTTTGCCTATTCCTACTTTCTTTCAGTTCTATCGATTTTTCTTCACATATTTTGTGACTGTATTGTTTGGTGCATATACATTTATAATAACTCTGTTTTCTTAGCAAATTGATACTTATATTATACATAATTCCTCCTCTTTGTCTTCGGTAATTTTCTTTGGTCCAAAGTTTATTTTATCTGATGTTTATACAACCACTCCTGCTTTATTTTCCTCTTTCTTCTTTACACCTTATAAATAACAACTTTATTGCTATGTAATTCAGATGCCATAAAATTCACTCTTTTGTGTTGTACAATGCAGTGGTTTTAGTATAGTCACAGAGTTGTATGACCATCACCACTATCTAATATTGGTACATTTTATCACTGAAAAGAAGCCCCAGAGCCATTTCTTCCTCTATTGAACCCCTGGCAACACTAAACTACTTGCTGTCTATGGATATACCTATTCTAAACATTTTACATCAATGTAATCAAACAATATATGGCTTTTGTGACTGAATTCTTTCATTTTGAATGATGTTTTCAAAGTTTCTCCATGTTGTATCAAGCATCAATACTACATTTCTTTTTATTGGTTAAATAATATTTCATTATATGGATATACCACTTTTATTTATCTAGTCACCAGTTGGATATTTGGGTTCTTTGCCCCTTTTGGATTTTGCAAATAATATTACTGTGAACATTAATGAACAAGTTTTTGTATAGACATATGTCTTCATTTCTCTTGGGAATATACATAGGTTTGGGACTCTATTTTAAACATTTTGAGAAACTGCCACACTGTTTTCTAAAGTGGTTTACCATTTTACAATCTCACCGGTTATGTGTGAGAATTCCCATTTTCCACATCCTCATTAACATTTGTTATTGTCTATTGTTTTGACTGAGGTATCCTAGTGAGTGTGAAGTGTATCTTATTGTGGATTTGATTGCATTTTTCTAATGACTAATGTTTAGTATCTGCATGGTTTTTTTTGGCCAACAGCATAACTTATTTTGAGAAGTGTTTATTCAGATCCTTTACTTGTTTTTTAACTGGGTTATTTGTTGAGTTGTAAGAGTCCTTTATGTATTCTGGATAAAACTCCCTTATCACATACATGATTTGCAAATATTTCTCCCATTTTGTGGATTGTCTTTTCACTTTCTCAATGGTGTGCTTTGAAACAAAAAAGTTTTTCATTTTGATGAAATACAATTTATCTATTTTTCTTTTGTTGTTTTTTATAGGTATCATACATAAGAAACCATTGTCCAGGGCAAAAAGATTTACTCATATTGTTTTCTAAGATTTTTATAGTTTTACTTCTTTTATTTAGAGCTAAGATCCATTTTGAGGTAATTTATGTATGATGCGATTAATGTTCGCATAATCAATCCCTATTCATTTTTTTACTTTCAATCTACATATACTATAATAATTAAAATGAGTTTCTTGTAGACATAATGTAGTTGAGTCATGTTTTCTAATCCACTTGGCCAATCTCTGTCTTTTAATTGATATGCTTAGGCCCTTTGTAGTTAATGTAATTATTAATGCATTGCATCTTAAGCTTGCCATTTCTTGTTTTGTATTTTGAGTTTTCCCTTTTTTAATGTCTCTGTTTTCTTTTTCATGTATTCCTATGAGTTACTTGAATATTTTTTAGAATTCTATTTTGAGTTATATACACTTTTTTAGTGTACCTCTTTATGTGTATAGTTCTAGTGGCTGTTTTACGTATTACATTATAAATGTTATTACATAATCTATCACAGTCTACTGATGTCATCATTTTACCAGTTTGAATGAAGCATAGAAATCTTACCTCCTTTACATCTTATCTACCCTATATAGAATAAAATTCTCTCAAATACATATCTTCTACAGACATTGAAATCCATATTAGTTATAATTTTTGCTTAAATTGTCAAGCATAATTTAGAAAATGTTAGACAAAGAGAAAGACACCTTATGTCTTGCTTGTCCATTGTTCTCTCTTCCTGATATTCTAAGAATTTTCTTTTATTCTTTCCTATTTACTTAAAAATTTTTATTTAACCATTCTATTAGAGTAGGTCTGCTGGCAACAAATTATCATAGTCTCCATTTATCTGAGAATGTCTTGATTTCCTCTTCATTTTTGAAGGATATTTTCATTGCATGACATTTTTTTAGCATTTGAAAAATATGTGCCACTTACTTCCGACTTTCATTATTTCTGGTGAGAAATTGGCTGTCATACAATGTTTTTTTCTATAGTTAATGCATCATTTTTTTCTGCCTTTGAGATCTTTCCTTTGTCTTTAATTTTTGAAAGTTTAATTATGATATATTTCTGCTTGAATAAACTTGTGTTTATCCTGTTTCGAATTCACTCAGTGTCTTAAATCTATCTGTGTATATCTTTTGCAAAATGAAAAAAAAAATGTAACTATTTTCTTTTAAAACTTCCAGGCCCCCAACCGTGTCCATTCTTTCACCTCTCATCTTGGAATCCAAAGACATGAATGTTAGATGTTTTTAAAATAGTTCCCCAAGTGTCTGAGTTTTAAATATATACTTTCCTTTTTGTGTTGTTCAAATTGGGTATTTCTATTATTCTGTCTTCAAGTTCATTGATTTCTTCTTCTGTCCTGTTCATTCTGTTGTTGAGCCTATTCATTTAGGTTTTTTTTTTTTACTTTTATTCTAGAATTTCCATTTTGTTCATTTTTATATCCTTTATTTTTTTTTGCTAACACTTTCTATTTTTCTCTAATATTTCAGGTGAGTTCATAAGAGCTCAATGAAGCATTTTTATGATAACTGCTGTAAAATCTTTGTTAGATAATTTTCACATTTTTGTCACTTTGGTGTTGTCTTTTCTCATTGTTAGAATATTTGTGGTTCCTGGTATAAATGAATTTTTAATTAAAAGCTTGACATTTTGAATATCATGTTGTAAGATCTGCATCTCATTTAAATCTAGTTTGGTAAGCCTCCTATGATACTACTCTAGCAAGGGAAGAGAATGCTACCTCATTCTTGCCAGGTGAGGGTAGAAATGCAGGCTCTTGAAATTCGGTGTTGAGGGGCTCCTTACTACCCAGAGGGAAAGAGAAGGGTATCTTTTTATCCCAGATAAGGATAAGGGTGCAGTTTTTCTATAGTGTATGGCTAATGTAGAGCAGCATTTTCTGAAAGTATTTTTGTCTTTTATAGCCTATTTCTTGGTCCTTCAACTCAAGAGAGCAAACTTTTCATGAAGCAGAATTTGTTTTATTTCACCCATTGGCATATCTATATTGCTTGCTTCTTCATCTCCAAACCTGGGATCTATGATCCCCAAAAGAAAACTCTGAAACTTATCATAATGTTATTCTTAGTTTCCAAGGTTCCTAGCTGGTTATCCTTTTTTCCTTCTTTCAGTCTTCTTACATTTGTTTAACCTATAATGTCTAGTGTTTTTAAACTATGTTTACAGGCAATAATACAAAAAAAAATCAGCTATTTCATCTTTATGGAAGCAAAAGTTCTCATTTTGAAAAAAAATTAAACCCATTGTTCAAATCCACACTGGCCATATTTGAGTGGGATTTATGATTCTTCTATGCTCGCATAAGAGTGCATGCTTTCTTCGCTATAAATTCCTCTTCTGTCTCTGGTTAAAGTCATTTCCATTTCACTATGATTTCTTCTAATAAGAAATGTTAATATTCCTTATGGAGATCCAGCCTGTGCCTAGTAATTTTTTTCCAAAATTAGAAGCCAATAACAAACTTTTTAAAAGTTTTGTTTTTTTTTGTTCTAAAATTTCTTCAAACTTTGCTTATCTTTCAGTTAAGTTTAGTCCTAAGTATTTTGTGGCTGGCCTGTAATTTAATGATTCTCAGAGTGGCAAAACTATGCTAATCTTTTACAAAATTTACATTGCTAAGATGATCATGTTTAATGGTATTAAATACAGGCCATATACGACACCCAATGATAAGCACAAATCTATGATAAATTTCAATAGGAAACAAAGAGCATGCTCAAATTAAGATAACTTAGAAGAGGTGTTATTTTACAGAAGATATCTATTTTAAAATACTATTTACAGAAAACTATTTACAAAAATGATATTGCAAGAATAAAGTGTTAATAGCAGCACATTTGTCACCATACCCAGGCCTGCAAAGATGAAGAGAGAAGTTACCACCATCTGGAAGGTGATAGTCATGAAGAGAAGTCTACTGTGAGAGCAGTTTAGAAAAAATGCAGACTAAGGCAACCTCAAAGGAAGAAGAATAAATATCCAGACCTTTCTTTCTTTTCCCCCTCCAATTTCCTCTTAGGGTTCTCAATGGTTAATTTAAACATGAAAGAAACCAGAGGACAAGGATGCTCATGTCAGCCTTTTGGAACAGAAGGCCAGGTAAAAAATGGTACACAGAAAACTTGAAGGAGCCAAGGGAAGGCAGCCATCCTAGGAGGTTTGTTTTATTAGTATCCAGGTATGAATAAGAGTAGATTGGTTATTTGGGATGCTGTTAGAATATTTAAGAATCAATTATTGAATCCTATAAAATACCGATTCATATTACCAATTTGAATAGGTGAAAAGTCATAATTTGCTCAAAAAATGCATATGAAATACTGGTGATGGCTTTTAGCTAGTGTTCCTATAACCAAAGTATGAAGTAACCTGGGCTCAAGATTTCAGGTTACTCTGATGAATTAACATAGGAAGTTAATCATGATTGTCAAGCAGAAACTACTAAATACATTTCCTGATATTCTAGTTTTTCTTCTCTAGCTTCTGCCATGGTTTCTGGCACCTAACATTTCTCTCATATTCACCTCATAATAGAGTTAAGGCTAAAAATGTAGGTGAAGAAGGTGGCATATGACTGCTTTTATAGTCCTACTTTCTTATATATTTCTGCTGAGTAATTGAGTGTGAGCATTCTCTAGCATTAACATTGTAATATTATTTTTTTGATTACCTAATATAGTGCAAAATTAGGAAATCCTTTATATTTTGCACTTCCTTGAGCTCTCAGAAGTATGGACTCATCTTTGAAAATATGCATGGCTACATCTTTGGTAGTCAAACGGTATTGTATCTGCAATTACCACAAGCTATGAAATATAAGAAATATCTCAAATCCTATGACCCATGGCTAATATTAATGCCAATATTTTTCCATGAAATAGGAAGTGGGAAAAGAAGATGCATTGATGATTACAAAAAAAAAAAAAAAAAAAAAAGCAATATACTGAGAACATCTGTCAGTATATTGAATATACTGATATACTGAAACCAATATACTTCATGAGATAAAGTGTTCCAGAGTGGAAAGTGGGGAGGGCAATGGGGAGAAACAACAGCCTGAAGCACGGATGTTAAAGGGAATGAAACTTCCAGAGAGGGAGTCATGGGGATGCCATTCTATCTCATCTGTCCATCAGCACATTGATAGTGGGGAGAAAGCAGAGAATAAGGAGCAACCTTTAGGAAGAGTATCAAACATCTATTCAAAAAAATGCACTTAGCTACTAAAAAGTACTGATTTTGAGTCCATTTTGTAATAACAGAGTCATTTAATGCTAGATATTCTTTTTTTTTCACCTTCCTCACCCATCTTCAGTGGATACATTATGGATTATTAAGATAAAATTCAAAAATACCAACTAAAAAGCACCTGTTATTTCCCTTACCCTGAATGTCATAAACCTGTTTATTTAAAAAGAGAAAACCTGTCACTTACCAAATGGGAATCTCCATAAAGTGACAAACACCAAATGGTTCGAGATTGTACTTTGCATCTTGAAGGGGACCCTGAGATTGCTATACATATGAAAAATAAATATTTACTTTAAAAGATTTCTACTCACATAGAAAATGTAGTCTCAGGGATGATAGTGAGAAAGGTTGTGTTTAGTAAGCCAATGGAAAAGTTGCTTATTGGAAATAACTAAAATATTAAAAATGTTTTGATTATTGCTTTTGGCTCATAAAATTGATGTATAAACACAGTATTAATAAAGGTAGATGGTCCTAGTTAGAACTTCACAACTGGTGTGCACTGAATAGGTTAAAAGTGTGCAGTGATATTAATCCCTACAAACTTCAGGGCTTCTGGTTGGCAGCCCCCACCTTCCAAGACCATAAGCAGCCTCTGGTATCTTGTACATGTATTCCGTTTATGTCTTGACATGAAAGCATCTAGAAAGCCCTGGTCCCGGTTACAGACTACTACATCAGAAAGATACATGTACTGTTGTTATGTATGAGATGCTTGACCAAGACACTATAAAATCAAGTCTATTATAAAAGTCCACTTTATAATGACATATTCCATTTGAAGGAGGATATATATTTTTCTTCAAAATTTGCTTCCAAGTTTCAAAGGACTGAGTCCACTTTCGGCTTAAGGATAAAACTTTCTTTTTAGGAAAATGAAATGAGAATTGATAAATGATTCGTTAATATAACCAGTATAGTCAGGAGATTTTCAATTTTGTGAAGATCTAATTACTATGTGGCTTCATGTTTAGTGTCTGAATACTAGCAAAGATAGTTGAAAAAAATATGCCCATGATATATAATCTCATTATGCCACATGCCTCTTCACTTGGAAAATACCATCTACGACAAGTAACACAAACTTTCCAAAGGAGGAGCTTGAAAGACATTTGATATTGATAGCACTTAATATCAGTAGTTTAAATATGGTTTTCAATCTAAGCAATGGCAGAATGGGGGAGACGAGTCACAGCTTTTGAAAATATAAAGCCAAAAATGGCAAGAGATCTCCACCACTCTTCAGAAAACTGGGGATTAAAGTGGTAAGAATATTTCCCTTTGCAACAGAACACTCACTGGATTGGGCAAGAGCTCAAACCAATCCCTTTTCATGAGAATATTTAAAAAAGCTATGTAATGTTTCTGAAAGTATGTTATATGCAGTTCAGATAGTTTCCTTGATAGCTTTATTTGTTTCATTGTATAATTGCCCCTCAATTTCCCTCAATGTATTGTCTTCAGTACTTGCTCTACATAAGTTTCTGGTAAGTGCATAATGATCAGACATACTAGGAACAGGGGCCAAAATGACTGATAAAGTCCACAGAAAAAGAAATGTTTTTTCCTGGTACAATTTGTCTTCAAGCAAACTTTTATATCCATGAAAAAACAATTTGCTACTATAAAACAGCACTATTCATTTTAATTAATGTATTTTCTGTAAGTAATTATTAGAAAGGCCAGATGATCCAGTGTTTACAAATTCATATTTCTAGTAGGAGTGTTTGACTACTCCATAAATCTTGTCTTCTGCCTCTAATTATTCCTTTAAAATGTCTTGATTTATTATGATTAAGTGAAAGCTAGGGTAGACCCTTAATTGATTACAAATAAATGTGAGTTAAACCAGACATAAAAACATCAGAAGAAAAATACTTTGGGTTAACATACTAAACAGTGAACCTCTGATGTGAAGTTTTACCTTCTTGAAGCTGACTATACCAAGAATTAAAACAGAAGCCCTTGGTTGAATTCAGCTCATACAGTGTTTTCATTGGAGTGCATGGTATTTTAAGACAAATTGGAATTAGTTACCAACATTTGAAAATCAAGAGATCTTTTATCAAGGTTCTTCTTGATTTCAGTTAAAACATAGAAAGTTCTGGCAACACTGGTCTCATATAACCTTTTTGCAACATTGAGCCAATGATCTAATGGACTCTTTACAGCTGTTCTTTTAAGCAAGAGTGAGCTATCTAGTTTGGGAAATAGCCCATTCGACCCCATTTACTCATTCATTCAGATATTCATTCATACGCTCATTCAATAAATATTTCCTGAGTACTTACTATGTGCCAGAAGACATTGTGACTAGATTCTGCACTCCTAGAATGTACAGCCTAAGGGAAAATACACAGGAAACAGTTTCATAAATTTTTAAATTTAGAAAAGTGTTATGATAAAAAATGTAAAGGGTGTTATAAGAGCATTGTCAGAGGTCTTGAAAAGGAAGAGACAAAATGGCTTTCCTGAAGAAGTAGATGTCAGAGTGAAGATGTGAAGGACCAGGATAGGTTACCTAGGCCCAGTGTATTCTAGAGAGAGGGAACAGTAGAAGGGGAGGTGAAGTGAGGATAAATTGTTCAAGAACATGAAAGATGTACACAAGGGGGCGGCTGGCACTGAATGAGGCTGGAGCGGATATACACAGGACAGACCAGGAATCTTGTGAGTCGTGTTCAAATGATTGGCCTTTGCCTTTAAAACCATTCAGTAGTTATTGGGCATGTTTTTCAGCAAGTAGGTAGAAGAGAATTGTATTTTAAAAATAACATTCCAATTACTGGGTGGAAAGGGTTTGTAGGAGACAAGCATGGAAGCAATTAAGAATGATATGTACTAGAGTTGACCCTATAGAAAAAAGCTTCAAAAATTGGCATGGATGTTAAAAACATGAATGGTACTGGAAATGGCACAGGCCATGAAGGAAAACCTTCAATTTGCTGCTCCAGATCTATTCTGCCCAGGAAGCTGACTGACCTCCATCGACTTTATCCACAGACTCTTTTACCTGCAGCACTCTGGTTGTGTTCAGCCATTGGACGGCACCAACAGGAGATTAGAGAGTGGCAGAAGAGTGAGGCTGGAGCATTTATTTACTCAGCTCCCTCTTCTTTCAAAGGGCCTGGCTCTTGTCAGACTACTTTTTTCAGTTTCCTTGACCTACCCTTCTCCTTACCTTTCAAGCTTAGGGGCAGTGATGGCTTTTCACTCCTGCCAAACAAAGATTGAGTCATTCATTGTTAGTTTCCCTAACTTTGCTCATACATTTCTAAGTACTGCCTTCATTAAATTCTCCTTGATTACTTCCATTTGAGTGTGCCATTTGTTTCCTGCCGGAATTGTTGGCCTTAGCCCAAATTATGCTCATTAGTTGAAAGCAAATTAAGCTAGGTGATTTTTATAACTCCTAATCCTAGTATCTTTAAAGCAAAGATATATAAGAAATAATAATAAAATCACAATGAGAAATCAAAAATAAAAACATTCAATAGGCATCATTATGCTTGTTATCTCTCCTAAAATGAGGTCAAGAAAGCATCAAGAATAGATAAGCACATGGGAGAGATGCAAAAAGAGAATTGTAGCCGATGCTGTTTTGTCGTGGATGCTGTGGTGTGTGGCATAGACACCCACTTCAGGACTGTGTCTCATTCCTCACTCTCAGTTGCCGAGCCTGTTGGTGGCTCATGGGTCTCAGCCGAGTTATATTTAGGGACATGCTTTTAGACAAAGGAAACCTACAGACAATGACAGGCTGATGAGGGCATAGAAAGACCCATGTAGGTCAACTCTGAATGGACATTTCAGCTTCGGGCTGAGGTTCTGTTGCAACTGCAAAACCAGTTGTTCCCAATCCTGCCTTTTTAACCCCTCACAAATGTTGACCCCAGGGCACTCCTCAATACACTTCGTACACACTAATCTCTATTTTAGAGTCTGCTTCCTGAGTAACCTGACTTAACACAGGTATTGTGAACAATTTTCTTACACAAATATAAAAACTCAAATGGTAAGAATTTAACTGAGGTATAATAATCAAAAAATATAGTGAGTTTTACAGAAGTTTGTACTTCTGTTTTTAGTGTCATTTTTAATGTGGATTTCTATTCTAGGAACTAGATATAGCTTTCTTGTCTTTTTATGGAGGTTATTGACACACAAATCCTGTGTTAAATGTACAACATGCATTTGGTTTTAGAAAGTAGTACTATATTAAGGCTGATTAAGATGAAAGAACTTTTGAGAAATGTGCCCATGGGGCTATATTTCTCCAAACAAAATGTGGAAAGGGGCAGACAAATGTACCTGGTGAGGTATGTGTTTCTTCTAGGATGTCTGTAAGTTTAGCTACTGTTTTCCCAGGCCCTGTGTTAAGTACTCCATGTGCATTATCTTATGTAATCCTTAAAATAACCATTTGAGGTAGTTGATTTTATCAGCCCCGCAAATGTAGTAGAAGAGCACCAGGCCAAAAGTAAGACAGTGTGGGGTCAAGTCACTGAACCTTTGTGGGCACCAGCGTTCTCAGACAGAAAGGAGTATGAGAACTACCTACAGATGTTTGGTGGGGACTAAATGAGATACAATAGGTTTATGAAAATGCTTTCCAATGTTAGTTGTTCTGCAAATATTACAAATGATAATCAATGCAGTTTATGTGGGTACCAGTGAGTGAGTGTGTGTATGTGTTTGAGAGAGAGAGAGAATTGGTATTTAGCAGACCAGCAAATTAGCACCTTCATTTTATCCATGAACAACAGTGATGTACAAATTAAAATTTCTATTTTAAATTATTCATTTGACATGAACAAGGTGAACACATTCCAGTAGGAAGAAAGAAGTGTGTTATGGTATCAGAAAGAAGACAGAGTTGAAAGACATTTTAAAATAAAGGCCATGCTTTCTGCTGCCCCTTTTTCCTTTCCAAAAACAGTATTGACAATTATTATTTTTATTATTCAAGGTAAAATGTGATCATTTCTACATTCTACTGAGTGAACTGATCTCTCTGCTCCCTGCCCATCAAGAATATGTTCACTTGACAATACTCTGCCTACCCTCTTATAAATCGTGCCAGTTCACTTTGGAGTGATAAAACACCAGTAGCAAAGCCAAGTGCAGTTCTTCAGCTGTGTGTCATGGTGATTGGTGGGATTCATGTCAGAGTTTTATAAGAAATACAATGTTTCATTTCTATCATCTGGAATGCTGGTTCACTGGGAAACATTTATAACTAAAGCTGTTGTTCATATGCAGGCTATGAAAGAAGAATGAAACTCCAAATGGGAAGTATGCTGAAAACCTACTCACATAAATTTAACTTAATATTACTAACTTGGGTGGATAGATCATTGTTCACAGGCCTGGGTAAGAAAAACCAGTGTCTCAGAACCTGAAGTATAGGGAGAGGAACAGTGGTTTATAAGACAGGTTTCAAATGTAAATGCAGCAAAGAAATTTCCATTGCTTCTGTTCTGATATAAAGATATTTCTTTTGAGAGCCTTGGAGAAAGCACTGCATTAAGTGGTGACCTGGTTATAAAGTCTGCCCTTCATATGTTAGCCAGGATGAGAACATCTCAAGAATGATTTTTCAGGAACCTTGGGGTGTGTTTAAAAATTAGCATAGTTAGCTCCACAGTTTTGTCTACATCTAGGTAAGAACAAAACAAGAGGGATGGGGAGGATTTTCTAGTGTTATTCTGCGAGTGGCCTGAAACTTCATTCATTCAAAATACATTTTTTGAGCAATAAATATATTCTAGATTATGTATATAAGCTGACATAATACTACTACTAATAATATTAATAATGGCATAATTTTTTTGTCCTCAAACTGCTCACAGACTTGAGAATCATGATGTTAAGTGAAGTGGGTTCTTCTTCCTTTTTCTGGACAATAGATATTTCTATGAGATCAAGTCTAGCCTCTTCTAAAAGTAGTTATAATTTTATTTTATTATTCAGCATAGGGGCGTGGAACAAGTTGTGAGTTGGCAAATAAGCAGATAAAAAAATGTTCAACTCAATAAATCATTAGGGAAATTCAAATTAAAACTCCAGTGAGGTATCACTATGCATCTGCTTGAATGATGAAAATTAAAAATATTTTTGACAGTACTAAGTGCTGATGAGGATGCAGAACAATTGCAATTCTCATATGTTGCTGGCGAGAATGCAAAATGGTATAGCTGCTTTAAAAAGCAGCCTAATGTTTCTTGTAAAGTTAAACCTAATACCATATAACCCAACAACCCAAATATCCTTCAGTTGATAAATAGATTTTAAAATTGTGGTACGTTCAATAAATAAAATGCCATTCAGCAATAAAAGGAGTGAAATGATACATGCACCAAAAAAGATGACTATAAAATGAATTATGCTAAGTGAAATAAATCAGACTCAAAAGTTTACATACAAGTTTACAATTGTCATACATGATATTTTATATGGCATTATAACAAAGGCAAACAATAGAGACAGAAAATAGATTAGTGATTTTTTGAGGTCGGGGGAGGGTTAATGACAAAATGGCGGAACATACGGATGCTATGACTATTCTATACCTTGACTTTAGTGGTGCTCTAGCACTATATTTGCTTGTCAAAACCCATTGAAATTTACAATAAAAATGATTCAATTTTATTCTCGTTTATTCAATAAACCAGACTTAAATAAAGAAGTTAGGTAGCAACCACCAAAAACATTCCTTAGAGTTTCGTATATTTTTAATTTTATCTGCCCTTTAAAGATATAGTTAATTCTTTTTGGATAAACATAGTAATTTTCTTTCTTCTAAAATATTAATTTAGCATTCATGGTTAATCACAGCTTAAAAGTGCACCCAGTGGAGAGCAATAAATATCACTCTCATTGAATGGAAAGAAAAAAAAATGAATATGTAGATAAATTATATGAAGATCTGAAGTTGAGATAAATATGAATTTAAATATAAATGTGTGTCTCTTCGCATATAATGAAAACACCATTCTGTTATCAGTTTATACTTTAGAAATAGCAGTAAAAGACAAGATGATAATCCCAGATCTTATTCCAGAGAGAAAATAGAATGAATGTGATTGATATAACAATCATCAAGAAAACAAACGAAAGTATTTCACAGAACTCAATATATAAACTAAAAGAAGCCTTCAACCATAGAGCCATACTCTGTTCCAATTAAACTGAACATGTTTTCTAGATTAGCTGAATAGAAAATTACTATATTACAAGTATATGGAAACTAGAACTCACATTTCAGTAATAGGCTGTAGGAATCCACACAGCCTAATCCTAGAAGAAAAAGTGAGTCTTTATACTTATAGAACATATTGTGTATTGTTTCTATCCTTTTGAATGTATCGAGGTTTGTTATATGGCCTAACCTATGGCCGATACTGGAAGTAAGTACTTTTTTGCTTCTGGCTTCTTTCATTTAGCATATTGCTATGAGATTCATCCATGGTGTTGCATTCACCAGTAGTTCCATTTTTAATGCTGAATAATATCCATTGTATAGGTATGCCACATTTTTTTAATCCATTATCTAGTTGGTGGATAGTTGATTCGTATCAGGTTATTATTATGAATAAATTGACCCGAGCATCTATATACAAGACTTAGTATAGAAATACTTTTTTATTTCTCTAGGTAAAATACCCAAAGTAAGATTTCTGGGTCATAGGATAAGTGTATATTTAACTTTATGAGATACTGCCAAACTTTTTTTCAAGGTGTCTGTATCATTTGTATTCCCACTAGTAATTATATGAGATTCCAGTTGCTTAATATTCTTGCCAACACTTGGTGTTGTTCATCAATTTAATTTAACCATTCTAGTGGATGTAATAGTATCTAATTATAGTTTTTAATATGCGTTTTCTAAATGAATAATGATGTTGATTATTGTTTTGTGTACTTATTGGCCTTAACGTATTTCTTTGGTTAAGTGTTCAAATCTTTTGTACATTTTAAAAATTCTTTTTCATATTCTTATTAATGCATTATAAGAGGGTTTTTTTTGTATTATAGATAATGACTAAATCATGACTGTGGTGGTAAAATTACTGTATAAATTTGTCAAAATTTATTATTTGACATTGACACATTTGGTCAGAAATGGGCCCCAAAATACAAATCTAGTTTTTGGATAAAGACTATAAATCTATAAAGTGTAAATTATATCTGTATTCAGGAGTTTTCTTCCACAGATTAGTTCCTCAGAAACAGAAACTGTCTTTTTATTCAAGTCTTCATATGTGCTCTCATTACAGGGTACTTTCGCAAATGCTTTCTTTAGAACCTGACATAATTGGTTCTTAAAAAAAAATAAGAAACAGAAATTTAGCACAGATTTAGCATTTTTTAGTTTTTCCTGGTGGAATGATCTCACTGTGAGAAGATTGAATGTCACTGTAAACAAGCATTTTAAAAAGCAATCCAGAAAGTGTTACTTTGTGGATATCAGGAATATAAACCTTTGGGACAAATGATAACCCTCATTTACTTATATACTCCAGCAAAATTAATATAACAAAGCTGAATGGGGTTGAATTTTTATTATCTAACCGAGTCCATGTGCAGTGATCATAGTTTTTATTGTTATTAGGCAAATGTATAATCATGCTCTCTGAGCCTAAGTTACTGGTTCTTGCTGTGCCTCAGGAGAGAGACTCAACAGACCAACAGGTATGCCAGAACTAAATAGGAAGCTGCATCTGGTTTTGAGTCTCTGACTTGGGACCAAGACATCTGCTCATCAGAATTGTTGCCAATTTCACTGTTAGTAGATGTGCAATTTTCACTAGGGACACTGAAATGTCAAAAACAGACCATTAGTTTCTGAGAGAATGAACAACAAGAATACAGCACAATTTTAAAGGTGGTAGTTTCAAACACTAGAAAAAATTTTGTTAAAAATTATTTTTCACGATAGAGGCCAAATAGTATAATGGTTGTAATGCCAGGCTGCACAGTTTTGCAATGCACAGTTTTGCATTGTAGATCCACCAGTTTCTTCTTCTATAAAGTAAGGATATGAGTTGTATCTACCTAGCTAGTTGTTGTTTGGGTTAAATGAGTTAGTAAGTGTAAAGGGTTTAGAACAGTGCCAGGCACTATAGATTTGTCATTTTTCACTTGAGGTAGGCTAGGCAGTATAAAGGACTGTTCCATGACATGGAGGCTATCTTCCCTGCGAGTTGGGCCTAAGCCAGAACAGAGCTGCTTTCTGCAAATATCCTCCCATCTTAGAGACTGTCTGATGGTACTTGATGTTCACTTTGACATAACTCACCTCCCCTCCCTTGCCTTTTGCCATGTGCTGGGTCCTGGAACAGGTTGTTGTCCTGACCTAGTCAACCATATAATTTCATATACTATCTACCATCTCCTCTTATGCTACATAATTCTCTGGTGCCTGCCAAATGGCACAGTGGTCCATTTCATCTTGCCCCTGCCCAAGACAAAAAATTATCAAATGCCTTGCATGTAATTTTTCCTTAATACACTCTATTAATTACCAGACTGGACTGGCCAACCTCTTCTTTCAGTCTTTTCCTGCCCTCTGCTTATAGAGGTAGATCTACAGCCTTGGGGCTTTACCTCCATTTCACAGATGGACAAACTGAGATTTAAAAAGAGTGAATGAATCACATAGTCAGTCTCTGAGCCAGGACTAAAATCTCCAACTTCTTACTCTAGTGTTCTACCCTTTCTATCATAGATCCTTAAATTCAGAATAAAGGAAGATGAGCTTATCTCATTCACTTGTAAGAAAAGCAATAATCAAGGATTCATTCACTTTCCGACTGTGACACTCTTGAAACTGCAAGAAATTGCTTAGGATATTAGAAAGAGTACTTTACAAAATGCTAGCTGTAATCAATTAGTGGGTTAAATATTTAATTTAGTGAGTTGCAACCAACATTTAAAAAATAAAACAACACAGTAGGAAATATTAAAATGTATTAAACATGGTGATTATTATTTTGGGAATTTTTGGTCCAATTGCATATATACCCACATACACAAACACATGTGGTGGACTGCACCGTTTTCCACAATTATTTTCCTCTTTCCTCATGCCCAGTACATTGGTACATAACCTTGTTGAGGAATGATTTATCCTTCCCCATTACCAGTTAACTTGCAGGGCTCCTAGGTGTGGTTTGTGGGAGGAGGGGTTGCTTTGATGTTTAGAAGGGACCATGGGACTAATTAGAGTCAATGGAAGGTAAACATGCGCAGCATGCCAAGCCTGAGCAGTAGCTTTTAGAACAATTATGTCATTTGGCTCGGGATTTTACTCTTTCCCTCTGCTATGAGCACATCTCAGGATGAGGCTATTCCTTTAGCTCGAGCCCTGGAATGGCAAGCTACTTGGAGCAGAGTCCAAGTCTCCCTATAACCTGGAAGAGGGAGCTACAGTGTGGAGCAGAGCCACTGCAGACACATAGTAAACAAGTAACATAATGAAGAAGAAACCTTTGTTTTGAAGCCACAGAGATTTTGAGTTATTTGTTACCATAACATAACCCAGCCAAAGATAACTAATAAAAATGTGTATATATACTGGATTGGTAAGATAAAATGAATGTATTTCTTATTGAGGATGGTGGTCAAAAAATTTTTAAATCACTTTATAAAAAGACCATTTGGGAACTTGACTCTTTAAAATATTAGTTTATCTCACTTGACACATTAGGTGTTTACTTGGACTTCTTATTGATTTTTCTTCACTTTTATCTTTGTCTGCTTTTAATTAAACAGGCTCATTTTATCTCTTAAGACTTAGACCAGTGTTTCTCAAAGTACGGAATTTATAAGACAATTAGTGGATTTTCAGGAGTGTACGGCACCATATTTAGTAAATTAAAATATGTAAGAATGCAACAGTATGTTCCATTTAATGATAATAAAAGTAAAATGTCAATGAGAGAGATAGTTTTGTAATATACTAATAATATATGCTAATATCATAGACTAAGTTATACACAGACTTGCATAATAAATAACATTAGAATCTCGAATAGGTGCCTCACCCACTGTTTACTTTGATATCTTTTATTTCTATAAAATGATATCCAACCCAAATATAGACTCAGATTATGGGGAAATTTCTCATTTAAGACATACTGGTATCTGATACTAAAGTTAACAACCATATCACATAACATACTCGAGGCTGAATGTTTAATTTGAAGGATCACAGAAATGGAATCTTAATCCATGCTGGTTGTCTTCAGCTCTAAAGATAATTTTTCCTTTCACTGTTATAGCTTTTGGATGGGTTTTTAAGCATTCTCAATAACATGTTAATTATTTTCTTAATAGATAAATTGGGGAAGTGGGGGAGAAACACACTAAGCATTTGAAAAGACTTAAATTTGCAAAGACTGAGGTGTTTGTACCACAATTTGTTGTTCTTCGGAAATCCTGTGTCTTATCTTCAATAAGAAAAAAATAATGACAATGTTTCTTTTAGGTGATGGTTGCATGCATTCGAGATTGTGAATAAACCACTAAAATCTGCCCTTTGAACAAACTGTCTAAAATCATAGAAACAGTCTATTGGTAACATCAGTAAAGAAGAAATGTATTTTTGAGCTCTCATCTCTCATTTTAAATGTTCATCTAAGCAACTTTTCCCTCAACATTAGTATGGAAAAGTAGAGTTTAAAAATAGCTACACGTGAAGAGTACTCTGTAAAAAGTTAAAATTAATTGCCATAATTAATAGTATTCATATAAATATTCTTTAACATTTTTCACTACTAAATCAAGATCTGGAGACATAGTATCAACTACCAGTTATTCTCTATACATAAAGTGGTGCTGGATTGTTATTCAGGCACAACCCCTTTAATTCAAAGTCCTTCATTGTTCCATGTGCAGTTGGTGCTCTTTCGGTATTGATTACAATGTATATAAAGTAGTAAGACATGCTGCTTTGGTTTAAGATAAGCATATCTTAAACATAGAACAGAAACACAAAGTAACAAATCAAGCTAAAACTGTAAGCCTGTTGGATTCTGTTTCTGAAAGTGGGCAATGGCTGCCAAGAGCTTGGATTCTATGTGTTTACAGGGACCAAAAGAGAAGCACAAAAGAGAAGCCATTAGAGTCAGGTTCACTACTAGAAGCTAGGAGAGGGTAGCTGTGGAAAAGATTTACACAGCACCACGTGAAACTAAAACTTTCAGCAAGGTGTAAGCCTCAGGAGGCAAGAGGACAAAGAGCCGTGTGAATAAAATTTGAGCTAACATCCAGATACCACAGTAAAACGGGAGGCTCAAAGTGACATTATAAAGACTCTAAGTCCAGCTACCTAATGTCAGCAACTGAAAAAGGGAGGATGGGGAAAGAAGAAGATAGAGGGGAAGAAACAAGAAAACAAGCACAAAAAATAAAATACTACTTTTTTTTGGTTGGTAAAATTCACTCTTGAAAAAATTTATTTTATAAAAGAGTCTGGCAACTACTTTAAAATATATATTTAGGACATTTAAAGACAAAAATAAAGGAATAAAAGCCATTAAAGTAATAGTTTATGACAAATAGACTTAGGAGACAAAAAAACAATAATAACTAAAGCAACTGATTAAATATATCAGTAAATTTAAGTATTGACTATTTTGAGTGCATGTTAAAAACATTGTGGTTAGATGATAACAGAAAGATGCAGGGAGAGGGTAGTTTGGTTGATTAAATTGTAATGAGGAGGATAGAAGTAATAAAAAATTTTAGATTTGTTTAAAATACTTATAGTTAAATAGGTAATGTGGAATAAAAATTAAAAAAAAAAAGACCCTAAAACTAAAGTGTATTCCTTTTGTATGTGTTTCCTACTGTTGTATAATAAATTACCACAATTTATCTTCTTAAAACAAATACATTCAATATTCAATAACAGAGTTTTTGTGGGTCAGGAGTCTGGGCACAGATTAGGCGGGTCTGCTCTGCTCACAGTCTGTAATCAAATTGTTTGCTAAGCTGTGTCCTCATCTGGTGCTCAATAGGGAAAGATCCACTTCCAGTCTCCCTCAGGTTGTTGGCAGAATTCAAGTTTTCACAGCTGTCTGACTGAAATCCTGTGTTCTTTCTAGGTCTCAGCTTCTAAAGAGTGTTCTCAGGTCCTTGCATGAGGCCCCCTTCGGAGTCAGTCTACAGTGTTACTATTTGCTTTCTCAGGGCCAGTAGGAGAATCTCTGTGACTTGTTTTTGACCTCTAAACTTTCATCTGAAGGGCTCAACTGATTAGATAAGGCCCTACTAGGATAACCTTCCTCTTGATCAGCTTAAAGTCAATTGATTAGACACCTTAATTACATCTGCAAAATCCTTTCACCTTAGCCATATGATGTAACGGTTTCTGACATGGTATTCCCATCATATTCACCAGTCCTGCACATATTTAGGGGATAAGATTATACGAGGTATATACAGCAGAAGATGAGAATCTTATGGGCGTTAACCTAAAAATAAAAGTGAGAGGTAACAAACATTTGAGATCTGAAGAATAACTATTCCAGAAGCATTGATTCAGGCAGAAACACAAAGAATAAGTTTGGGTTTAGGAGTCAAAGCAAGGGATATTTATGAAAAAGGGAAGGGGAACAATTATATGAGTAGAAGGAAGGAATTTCTATAAGCGTGGATAAAGTAAAATAGTGTTGGTAATTTTGAAGAATGTTTTTAATTTTTAGTACAGTAGTCAAAGGAATACAGTTAATAATATTGTAATAACTATGTATGGTGTCAGATGGGTACTAGATTTATGGGGGTAATCACTTTGTGAGTTGTATAAATGTCTAAACACTATGCTGTACACCTGAAACTAATATGATATTGTATGCCAATTGTAATTGAAAAATTCAAAAATTTAAAAAAACATTTGAGAAATTTATAAAATAAAGGTTATCAAGAAAAGAAAAGACACAGTCCTGAAATTTCTCTTTATCCCCAAAGAGAAGTAATCGTTGACCAGGGACTTTGCTAAACAAACTATGGGGATAAATTTGATGGCAGAAAATGTGTCCCCTATTACTATGCTTTCTGATGAGGTGCCATGATATATATGTTTTTCCCCCTAAAATTCATATGTTGAAATCAAAGTGAAGATATTAGGAGGTGGGAACTTTGAGAGGTGATTAGGTGATGAAGGTAGAGTCCTCGTGAATGGCATTAATGCTCTTATAAAAGAGACTTCACATAGATCCTTCACCCTTTCTACCATGTAAGGACACATATGTACCAGGGGGATGGTTCTTTCCAGAATCTGTCTTGTTGATGCCTTGAGTTTACAGTTCCAGTCTCTAGAACTGTGAGAAAGAAATTTTTATTGTTTATTAAAAAAAAAAAAAGATTGCTTTGCCTATTCAGAGTTTTTTGTGGTTCCATACAAGTTTTAGAATTGTTTTTTCTATTCTGTGAAAAATACCATTGGACTTTTGATATGGATTGTATTCAATCTATAGATCGCTTTGAGTCATATGAATATTTTAACATGAGCATGAAATATCCATTTATTTGTGTCTTCTTCAATTTTATTTATCAATGTCTTATAATTTTCGATGTATAGGTCTTTCACCTCCTTGTTTAAATTTATTCCTAGGTATTTTATTCATTTTGATGTAATCGTAGATGGGATTGTTTTCTTAATTTCTCTTTCTGCTGGTTTGTTATTACTGTATCCAAATGCAGCAGATTTTTGTATACTCATATAGACTCTGAAACTTTACTTAATTTATTTATTAGTTCTAACAGGTTTTTGGTGGAGTCTTTAGGGTTCTCTATGTATAAAATCATGTCATACACAAATAGTGACAGTTTGATTCTTTTTTCCCCAATTCTAGTACCTTTTATTTCTTTTTCTTGCCCAACTGCTATGGCTAGAACTTCCAATTCTATGATAAATAAAAGTGGTGAAAGTGGACATCTTTGAAACTAGGAACTTTTATACAACTTTATTGAAAATGGATAGATCAAACTAACAAAAACTTACTAAGAATAGAGATAATTTGAAAACAGAATTATTGTTTGATTTAATAGCAATATATTGAATTTTGTGCCAATACATTCTTTTCAAGTGCAAATGTGCCGTTTATAGTAATTAACTATCATAGAGATATGTCAACAAACTTCAAAGTTTCACTATTATACAGACAATGCTCTCTGATGGTAATGCAATTAAACTAGAAACCAAGAATTAAAAGATAGCAAAAAGACTATATATTTAAAATCTTAAATTTTTTTCTTCTATATAATTCATGAGCCAAAAGAAAAATTATAGTGAGAGAGTTATAAAATATTTAAAAGAGAAAACCAAGGAAAAGATACCATAACAAACTAATGGAATTTAGATTAGTTTAAATGCATGTGTTAAATATTAAAAAAGACAAAATATAAACAAGTTAAGTATTTAAACTGAATATCTAAAATTTTTTTTTAGAAAAAATAAACCCCAAAACTCAGAAGGAAAAATAACAGACCTCATAAATAAACAATAACAAGGACAAAAAAGAGACAGATACACCACAGATATTAAAAATTTATTAATCTGAGAATTATGGTACTTCTATTTTCCTTGCTAGTAATAGAGGTAGGGATAGACATCATGACAATTCTTGTGAAAAGAATGAGACAAAATGGGAAATTTTGCTAGAACTATTCTAGGAGTTTTTTTCTTTTCCTTCACTCTAAGGACCTGTCACAAGACAAGAAACTTCCACTTCCTGGTTTTGGATGTTGTTATCTGACGAAGTGGTACTTGGTGCTGTGACAGCCATATTGGATCATGAGGATAAAACCAAAGGAATCAGAGAAGCTAACAAGGATATTGCTGAACTTCTGAAGTAACCAACCCTAGAAGAACTGTATCTTCAGGTTATGTGAGATATATTCTTTGAGCTAATACATTCCTTATTGTTGAATTAGCTTTTATAAGATTATTCTATAAATTGGAGACAAAAGCATCCTTATGGATGTAACGTTCTATAAGATGGTTCTTAATTTTGTTTTAAAAATAGGGACTGAATACAAAATCCATAGTTTTTCTTCCTGTAAAGAATAAAATAATCTGAGAAGCTCCTTTCTTTGATTGCAAATGTACTCTAGGAGCCAGGAATGGAGAGCTATTACAGGATGACAATGTAGAGCCTCTGAACTCTCTGCCTCCTTCTCATCAAAATAGGGAACAATGAATAGGATTCTTACACAAATTTCCTACTTAGACACAGTCCTAAAATATTTGTAAGATTGAAAAGTATAATCAATGCTCTTGGATCTAGTTGTTCCTTCTTCTGAGAAAAAAAAACATCACTCAAGAACCTCTTGGTGCCTCTCTGGGCTGCACCTATAAGAGGTAATTTTACTTTTCTACTATAGAACTTTCTACCATCTATTGTGATACTATCTCAGAGGAGTAGTTGACAGCTTAGTTAATCCATGGAGCATAAATCACTTTGGCCTTCTCACAGGAATACGAAATGTGCATTAAATACCAAGTCTAGCAGTACAGGAAGGGAAATAGAAACTGTGTATCATGAACACAACACTAAGAAATGTCTTATATGTAAAATATAAATGCAGCTTGTAGTTGAAAAAGAGTAATGATGCAACTGACGGGGTGGGTTAATTTCTAAGGCAAGGCTGAGGAGCGACGAGGCTGATTTTTGCCACAGACTTGAAAATGGGCAACTGCGTGGGCCATGGCAACTCCGGAACAAATTAAAGTCCAAAATGGTCTGGATGCTGCCCACTGTTGCCAGATTGATTACATTAATGGCCCAATTCTTTGTCCTTTTCTCAATCTGTGAGGTTTCTTGTTCTTTTTTATTTTCTGCCATGGGAATTTAAGCAACTCCTATCAAGAAGTACAGTATATTTATGGTATCTTGATTATGAATTTGGTCATGTGACTTGCTGTGGTCAATAGGATGTTAACAGTTGTGATGCAAATAGTTGTATAAAAAGTGGTTCCACATTTCTGGGTTTGCTCTTGCTCTTCTGTGATTGTGAGGAGAACATGCACTGGCTAGGATGCTGACAAATGAGACACATGGAACAGAGTCAATTTGCCCAGGTCTCCCAGCCAAAGTCAACTGCGATCAACCATCAGCCAGCTGGTTCACAGACATGTGAATGAATCAAATCAGCAAGAGTGCAGCCTAAGTCATGGACAGAGACTCAAGAGCAAAATAAATGCTTTATTGTTTTAAGCCACTGAGTTTTGAGATAATTTGTTACACAGAATTCTTGTGGCAATTGATTAGACACACTCTCCAATACTTCCCTCATTGCTCTCTATACTCTAGCAACATTAGGCATATATCCTTAAGAGAATGTTCCATGTTCCCTAACACACGATCCTTGCACATGCTCTTCTCCCTAGTCCCTTATCTTAGTCAGTTCCTTAGCTGAATATATATATTCATCAGTTCTCACCTCAAAAGTAGCTTCTGTAGGCAAGCCTTTACTTCCATTTTTGAGTAAGTCAAATTTCTTTATCATACATTCATGTCACGTGATATTAGAGCAATTTTTACTGATATCTCTGCTAATAATTATACTTTATGTTTTGTAATATGGATTTTAAATCTGTCTCCTACACTAGATTGTAAAGTCAGAATACACACTGTTTTCCAGTTCTCCATTGTGCCCTAATGCAGTAGACAATACCTAGTATAGTGACTAACACTAGTTTTTATTGAGTAAAGAATTTGCAGCAGATGCATCTATCTTCAACCTTATGTGGGTGATGACAATTAAAAGCTTACATCCGTGTCTTTCTCCAGAGAAATTCCCTTGAGTGGCAGGAGCTGCCTCATTCAGAGGTACCTGAGAGGTTATCCAAACCTCTCCCCCATGGGGAGCCCATAACCAACAACTGACTGACGCAGGCATTGAATAGGCCTGCCCATTTCCCTCTGGGTGAGACAATCTCTCTGGTTGCAATTTATGCTCTAGAGCTCCTATGGAATCAGGCTTAGGCAAGACTTTTCCTGAAATCACATGTTTGTCTAGTCCCTTCTCTTGCACTATGTCATTCCCTTCATCATGCGTCCCCCAAGAACGTGACCTCAATAAATCACTTCTATAAAATACTTTATATCAGGCTCTGCTTCCACCCAAACCCTATCAAAGACATGAGTTTAACTTGAGCATTTCTTGCTCATCAAAGAAATAAAACCAAGTTAGAACCCTGAAATGTTATCCACAGGGATAAATCTGTGAATACAGAAAAATAAGAGTTCACATTTCTTAAACGATCCAGAAATTCACAGATATCTAATAATTTCAGGTTTGGTTAGAGCCTCCATGGTCATCACTACTAACTCTTTCAAATACGAGATTTTTGAGTGAGTAAATAAAATACAGGAGAATAGAGCAAAGTTTTATTTCTTCCTGGAAATGTGTGTTCCCATAATTGTACCACTATGCAATAATACATTTCTCAATAGAACTGTCCAGGTAGAGAACGTGTTTGATATCTTACTACCAGGAATTTTTATCTCACCTGTATATGTGTCTTACTGCTTTTCAGAAGATAATTAAAGAAGAAGTGATGGTGGCTGCAAAAATGCCCATAACATATTGTTAAAAAAAATGATATGAAGTTATACATGGTACAGTATTAAATAATAAAACAAATCTACCCATCTGTCTCTCTACTAGGCATTAAAAAATGAATGAAAGAAAGCATACAAAGATATGAACAGTAGCATTATGATTTTAATTTTCTTTTTTACATTTTTAAATTTCAACATAAAAAGCATGACTGTAATTTTTTAATGTTAAAAAAAGAGTAACTTAGCAAAAAGGTCATAGAGAAAAGTGGCATTTTCTTTCCCTAAATAAACTCAGTTCAAAGGTTTACAAAGGAGGTCTTCTACTTCTTGGGAGAAAAAGTAGATATATTTTCTTCTTTTCTTCCAAATAAGTAAAACTAAGATCTTGCACATGATGCATTAAACAAACATAAGATGACTCTGAAAGGTGAAAAAAAAAATCTCCTGGGGACCTCAGGAAACAAAGAACAACAAGGTGGCGAGTTTCCCAGTTTTCGTTGTTTTGTTTTGTTTTGTTTTGTTTTGCCTCATATATTCCAGATATGGAGCTGAGGAAGCTGGTAACCTGAAATTCCAATGGGCACACACACAACAAGCTGAAACAAAAGCCTGTTTTCTCTAGCCAAAGGACAAGAAACAGAATAGTCTAGCAAGACAGAAAACATTAAGACCATCGCTCTTCTACTGCAGCCAACCACCACAGAAATGACCTATGCCCCGCCCCCACTCAAGCCAGCAAAGACCAAGTGGGAACCTTGACTCACACCTTCACCAGGTGGTAAGGACGCATCCCAAACCTCCTGTGTCTGAGCCAAAGTGACCAGCCATTATAACTGCAGTTAGCCCAGGAAGATTCAGTTGAGCAGAGAAATGTTTAAGATACTCAAATGTTCAATGCATAAAATATGATATTTTGTGCACTTGTCATTTGTAAGAAATGTTTAGATCAGCATCGTGTTTCTAATCTAACAAGTGTGACTGAGCATTTGATAAGGACTTGGAATTTTAAACTGAAATCTTACCAAGTATGCAAACAATCAGCACATTTAAGATAATGTAAGGATGACTATTTCAAACTTTAATTTATTAGATTTATGAGAATTACTTAAGTGCTTGGGATAGCTTGTCATAAAATCAAGAACACTCAAAAACAAAATGGAATCTATTAAATTTATACGATTTGAATGTTTGAAGGAATTACACCAAGTTTAAAAATAGAAACATGAATCAAAAGCTTTTTATCAGTGACTTGTTAAATTGGATAGATTTTTACATAGAATAAGATCTATAAGTTTAAAAAGGAGGTCTGAAAATTTGTAGTCTGAAAATTTGTAACTTAATCAATTATTAACCTATAAACCAGTTTAAATTTCTGAAAAATCCTTCCAAATGATATGCTTGTTATCTATGGGAATTTCTTGCTAGGTTTTTCTAATGTTTCATTTTCCATCACTTCTCCAAGTCCTGTGAAGTTCCAGTGAGTAGGTCGAAGCACATCTGGATTATCCACTCTTAGTACCAGGTCTATCTTTCTTTAAACTGTTTTCTCCCAGTAGCTGCTATGTTGCTGGGGAAGAGCAGATGTTATATAAACATGTGTTTGAATGAAACGTAATTAGCCACATTTTTCAAGCTCTATTTAAAAATGGCGTATGATGGGGCAGTGATCCCAAAGAGGTTTTGTGTTCATGGCACTTTCAGATACTATAATTTTAAATATTTTGCTTCTAAGCCTTATTCGTAACTTGAGCACTAAAGTGATGTCAACTTCAAGCAGCATTCTGTCCTCTCCAGCATGCTCTTGTAGTTTGGGAAGAACTGTTGACTGTCTTGAACATACTCTTTTAATTACTCAGGAGGCAAAGTTCTGCTATGGTCCCTTTAACTAATCATGTTTCTGAGGTGCTGGCTTGCCCTACACAATGCTTCCTCCTAAACAGCAAGTTTCACTCTCACTAAATGCCTCAACATAGATCCATATACTGTTCGATATTCATCCCTGGAACACAGTGTGGCATAATTTCAAACACTAGAATTTTAGACACTATACTTCAATGGTTTAAGGGAGTCCAAACAACATAAAACACATTATTAATACATCATAAGTGGAAGAAAAATAATTTCTATGTACTGAACAAAATGGTAGGCGGGGTACGTATTCACGAAATATATACTAGTTGAGAATCACTAATAATTATTCTAATCTCAGGCTGAAGACTAAAATTAGCATCTACTCTGGGGAGAAACAATGTGAAGTAAATGAGATTTTTAAATGTCATTTTAAACAGACCAGTTTAAAAACAAACTTTTACTTGGGCCTGTAATGATCACATTTTCTTTTCTTTTACAATTTAATATTCTCCCAAAATAAAACATTATTTATAGGAACTTATATACGTTTCAGTCTTATAGAAGATTTGCATTGCAAATTAATCCAAGATCCATAACAAGGGGCTGTACAAATATATTTATAGCTTTTTAAGCTGAACACATTCATCTACTCAGTAAATTCCTCTCCAGTTTCACTGGGTGTTACTAATTTTTCTCTTACTGCTGTAAGAATACTGTCACCTCTCCTGGCCCTCTGCCTTTTGTTTCGTGAGGGGTTTTGTGTACTGGGGAAGACATTAAATTAAGAAGGCATTTGGGATTAGGTCCCTAGACAACAGCCCCCACCCTATGCGCTGTGTAGGTCTGGGAAGGTGCCATTCACACTGAGGCCCTGCAATTTGTCCAACTGCATAGGACAATCTTTCGGTTCAAGGTGTGGGGTTTATTAAAAAGGCAATACATTCAAGAACCCAGCTTTCTAAACATCTTTGTCTCAAATACTCTATCAAATTACCTATGATTCTAAGTGGCACACCTATATTGAATTTGGTTCCTTCCAGGTTTAGAACAAAGAGCAGTGGCTGTGGACATAGATCAGAGTTTCAATCTTGACTATCCACATGCCAGTTGAGTGTTCCTGGTCATATTCTTATGTTCTCTGAGATACAATGATCTCATCTGTACAACAGGAATGATAGATTCAGAGTTGCTGAGAGGATTAATTACGACAATGTAGGTAAAGTTTCTGGCACATGGTAAACACTGAATTAGTGTGAGCGACAATGAAGTAAAGTAACACACCCTAAAAACAATTCTATTTAGACCACAGAACTGTGCTGTCCTATATAATAGCTACCAGCAACATGTGGCCATTAATTAATTGAAGTGGAAGAGACTAAAGTTCTGTTCTCAGTCCTAGTGGCCACATATTGGACAGTACCGACACTGACCACTGCTGTCATCACAGAAAGTTCTACTGGGCACTGATGCAATAGAAATGATAGAATTACACAAGAACCAGAAGTCCAGAAGCCTAAACTTTACCACTGTGCAATTTTATCTGACGATGTTATTATTTCCTCAATGGTAAAATGGAATAGTGCCTTTGCATCAGTGTTATGGTAATCAGAGTCACTGAAATCACTTTTTATTTGCTTTCTTAGCATCTTCCCAGGACCCCAAGATTTAATCAGGCACAACAAATCCTCTAGTAAAGAACTTTTTGAGGACGAACCAAGAGGTACAGTTCTTTGGGAGTTCAATATCCATAGATATATTGTGATATTATTCCAACAATATGTTCAAAAGCACACCAAACTATCTGAAAGCAATTCCTGTGGTGATAGAAAGACACAAATCAACATAATTGAATAGGTTTCATGGGCAAATGGCCTTTTGTAGACTAGTAAATTCTTATAGGGTTTAAAATGGAAAGATCAAAGATTGTATTTCCTAGTTATTCATTTGTTTGACTTTAATGCCTAAATCTACTCTTTGAAGGTTTGGAAACAATGACTTATTGCTGTCATTTTGGGGGCAATATTGCATTTTTTTTTTTTTAACTAAGGAAAGGTTTAGCAAACCTCTTCTGTAAAGGGCCAAATAGTAAATATTTTAGGGCAATAGGACTCCATTACTACTTAATTCTGCTGTTGTAGAATGAAAGCAACAATAGACAATATATAAAGAAATGGGCATGGCTGTGTGCCAATTAAACGATTTACTAAAGTAGTCCCTCTGACCTTAGTTTGTCAACTCCAGATGTAAAAAGATGCATAAGAACTTATCCTTCCCCATTCTTCTCATTATTTTTCACTATTATTTTTATTTATTTAAAATTTTTGAGCATACTACATCCTGAAAATCACTGACTTTTAAATGTTTAATTTAGAAATGTCAAATAATAATTTTTCTTCTCATTTTTATTAAAGTCTTAAGTAAAAACCAATATAATTCCTTAACTTTTTTTCCCCTTCAGACAGCAAATTGAGAGGAATGTACATGGCATATAAGTTGTAAAAGAACTAATTAAAAACAATTCACAGATCTGCTCAAGTCATTTAAAGTTTCTTGGCTATTTTATTAATTCATGATTTGAATTACAACTTAAATAGAAACCAAAATTGAGCTAAGTGCTTCAATACCATTATTTCTTATGTGGACATTACTGCTCAAGACAAATAAATTAAGGTCAAATATTTAGATGACTCAAGCAGTATCTACACACACAAAAAAACCTGGTAATTTGTATGCATGGGTAAAAATGGACTCCAAAGAACTAGTGAGAAAAGAACAGAACAGAATCGTGAAATTTTAGAATTCTAAGTATCCTTATGGAATAATTTGTTCAACCTCATCGAGTTATGGCTAATGAATGTGGTTGTCATCTCTTATTTTTTTTCTCCACTGTTTCTTATTAGATCTCCTATTTTTCTTATGGAACTACTCCCTCTCTCTCTTCTGTTTCGATACTGAGGAAGAGGCTAGTTTTGTCTTCAGGTTAACAAGCAGCATTTACCCCAGTCTGGACTCATCAGAGCCTTGTAAACTCATCAGAGCCTCAGAAAAACTGGTTCAGAGATAGGTTCCTGACACAAAATTGGTCATCTCAATTCTGGGTTGTTTCTTAGAATTATTAGGACAGAGAAACTTTCTTCCTTTTTTCCCCTCTCACTCTTTCTTTTATTCCCTCTCCTTTTGTCTTTCACTCCCCCTCCCCTCTCCTTTTTTGGGGATGCTAAGCTTAATGATAGACGGTCAGCAGCTATTCTGCCACCTCGTGGAAGTGGCCTGTGAATGAAACCAACACAGGGCAAGCTGGTCTGAGATGCAGCGTGCAAGTTCTGATGGCTTTCGAGTCTTCGGACCCAGACTTAACTATAACTAGAAAACGCTGTCTTTTATAACCACGAGAACAAAATAGTTTTCCCTTTTTTGTTACTTTTAAGCTTGAGTTAGGTTTTTGTCTGGATAAACACTAAATAGGTTAATCAACTCAAGTGAACGTTGATAAACAGGAGAGTCAGCCTTTAAACATTCTCTAAATCGATGCTTGCTCTAGCAGACTGACATGGTAGAACAGCATGTCTGTTAAAATCTTACAGGCAAAGCAATTCAGATAATATGTAATATTCTCTAAGTACCATGTTTAATAGATATCTTGTTTCATAACTATTCTTGCTTAGAATAAAGTTTTAAAAAATATCGATCAGTTTTAAAGGATACCATTTTTCATATTTATATATAGTACAGGTGAGACAAAGACTTAAAGGGGATGCTGGAAGGTCAGCAATATGTGACGCATTGGAATGGGTAATATACAGAGGACTGCAGATCCACTACCAACACCAGTTGCCCCCAATTCTATTCTGCCCTCTGTCAGTATAGCTGAGTTTACACACACATGTATCAGTAATTAATGCTACAAATTTTTATGGACTCTATACTTGTGATAAGTACCAGGGAAAGCATTTGAGCAATATAAACTCAGACACTTAAAGCTTCAAGAAAAAAGAAAACAACTTAATCCTGACAACCACTTATGTGAAAAAAATAAGAGGGGTTGGCTATTTGCTTGTTATTAACCCTCTTACAAAATGACCATATGAATAATTTAGTTCCCTTATACTCACCCCTCACCCCAATCTGGATTAGAAACATCAATATATATGTGATGTGAACACAGGCCTTTACAAAGGGCAAAACATTCAAATATGCTGACTTTTGTCTAATTAACAAAATAAGTTTTACCATACTAATTATTAAACTATCAAAAAAATCAAAACATGCTAAAGAAGACATTGATATTTTTCATTCACTGCATAACAATTAAAAAGGACATAACACTCATCTATTAAATGGTTTCTTTCCCCAAGGTAAATATGGATCTATAAAATGACTTTTGAACTTCTGTCTGTATGTGAAATTTATGAGAACAATATAAACTGGTAAAAAGCAAAACAAAAAGTTTGGCTGCTAAACATTTGTGTGCTGTGGGAAAAACTGTTAATGCTGGCAACTGAACCTCATTAAATGGGAGTTTATGTCTGTAGATTCCCTTTAGCATTAGGCAGACTTAAGTCACATTTTAACCTGTTAGATATCTGTGACACTAACCTGGGATTCTTGTTTGTACATAATTTTTATTCTTTCATTGAATAATCTCCTGACAGAAATGGTTGCTGATAAAGTTGAGTGGAAATGAAATAATCCTGGGACTATAAAACCAATATATTACCTAAATATTCTAATTTTGGAGATATGACTGAGACACTAAGGCTAGTGTCTTAGCAAAAGAAAAAATGTTTAAGGAATAAAATTGATTAAAGGGAGAAATACACAGATCTTAGAGCTTACAAAAGATAAGATTTTATTTAAATTTGTGTACAAATAAAATTTTACCAAAATATCAATCAACATAAAGCAATTCAAATCCTCCCCACCATCACAACGAATATTATGGGAAAAAAACACATTCCCTTAATTACATTTTTCCAGCTGGTAGATTTTGGGGGGAAAGGGGAGGGGCACAAAGATACTGACATTCAACAGAATTTCATCTCCAGTGCTGTCTCATCTTGGAATGTCTTAATCACAGAGATTTCCATAAGAATCTTTCTTTTCACATTAAATCTTCTACTTAATTTGACCACCTATGGCCATAAATAAGGCTTCTGGCTTTATTCTTCATTTGAGGTAAACAATATTTTCGATATTAAGGCAAATGGCATAATACACGTATGAGATATTAGTGTGGACCTTCCATTATAAAATATATTTTAGAATATTCATGGGTATTCCAAACATGTGCTGGAATTAGAAACTTGTCAAAACTGTTGCAGTGTGTAAGAGCTATTTGTTTGAATGTCTTAGCTGCGCCTTTTTGACAGTTAATCTGTTAAATACAGTCTTGTCTGAGTTTTTTATGAACTCTCATTTTTTTATTATACAGGATTAAATGTCCACCAAGATTGCTATAAACGAATGAGGACCTGATCTCAAATTCTGTGTGCGCGCGCACGCGCGCGCGCGCGCGCGCACACACACACACACACACACACTCTGTTTGGTCACAGAGACTGCTTCCCAAGTCAGCAACACAAGTTTACTGAGCAGGCTCACCACAACAGAAAAGTATGAGAACACAGGGAATTGATTTAATAAAGACTATAAAGAAATCAGGTTAATTAGGCTGTCTATATATCTTTTTCAAGAAGATACAGATTTAAGATTTTTCATACAAAGATTCTTGCTCATCCCTAACCCATGTCCTTTCCCAATGTGCTAACCATTTCCTTCACAGTGAAGAGAGAACCATCACTTTTTATGGTAAAATGGACTTCTTCTGCCACGAAATCAGGGCAAAAACATCACTTCTTAGCCACACTGGCCACAGCCTTCTTTGCTGCGTCCTCCAGGTCGATGGCTGAAGTAATTGGGAGCCCGCTGTTACTGAGTATCTTCTGGGCCTCGTGGACATTGGTTCCTAGAAGAGGGGGATAATGCACAGTCACTGAATTGACACTAGAGGTGGTGTCCTAAGAAGTTTCACAAAATTGGAAATTGCAGCATGCCCGGGTCTCACTAAAACAATTTAATTACAATTCAGTTTCAGATTTTTATGATCCAGATCTGGCTATTTAGATAAATTCAGATGATGACAAATTAATTTGTTCCTCTTTTCACCTCAAATGCCTGGTATTATAAAGATAATGCCTATATTTTCTCTGGCACTTAAAAATGAAAATAATGAGGTTCTTATTTTGTGAACAAAAAAGATTAACAACTACTTGTTTGATGAGTTTGAAAATGGAAAATCTTCTGAAATGGATTTGTCCCTTCATTGAGTAGTCTGAATATGAAATCTAAACAAAAAGCTTTGTGTATAAAATGAACAAGAGAATGGTAAATCGGGGTGTTGAGATGGCGCGGAATACTGGGACTATCATAGCAGGATGCACGGGACTATATAATCATCCCATTCCTTTTCACCAGGAAATGAATTAAATGTAGGCTCTAATCTATGTGACTGACGAGAAAGATTATGTGACAAGATCTATATCAAGTAGTGGGTCTAGCTAGAAAAGAGGATAAATATGGGACTTCCAAGAGACTCATGAAATCTTTGAACTCTTTTTTATTTTACTGATAGAAGCTGAAATTTCTACTGATAACAGTCAAGTGGATTTAATATGGTTTTGGCCCATATCAGAAGTCACTTGTCTTAAAGTCCTATTAAAATGAAGGCTATGAGTCATGGCTTACTCTGAGATTTGAAGTTCAGATGATCTGCCCACCTATGGCCATGAGCCCGCTGCTTTGGAGACAATGACAGTATCTAGCATGTCCATGGCTACTTCTTCCTCATTCAATCTAACAAAAAAGGTGGAAGCCCTAAAAATGAGCATTACAGCCTCAAATGACATCTTTTGGCCACTCCTTGTGGACCTGTAGCATTTGCTGGTCAAGCAACCCCATCCTAAGGTTTGCTTTTGGGCTATTTAACATGCAAAATGCTTTTCTGTTATTTCAGAGTGAGTGAACAAGTCCCTAGGAGAAATGTGATAAAATTTAAGAGTCTGAAATATTCATTTTACATCATTTTTTGTGCTTTTATCTCGTTAGCATGAGACAGCTTATTCATAAACAAAGGCCTTTAAATACAGGACTTACAGGACTGAAAAGTACAAATAAAAAGGAGGCGCATGGTCGGCATGTTTCATACAAAAAAGCAAAGGTGGATTTAAAGAGGAACAGTTGGAATGAAAAGGTGATGTGGTGTTGATTCTCCAGGGACCTGGATCCACCAAAGCAGTGGTGAAGGGGACGCTTGGCACTGTGTCTGGCTCAATGCTTACTCGCTGCTGCCTGACTCAGGAATCTGATAAACGGCCTCTAGAAAGCAACAACTCGGAAGGTAGGGAAGTTGTTGGCTGAAATACCCAGCCTCTTATCTTGGCTCTACTGTGTATTACCTGTGCAGTTGTGGATAAATCATTTAACTGCTGTGAGTCTCAACTTCTTTATCGACAGACATAACTTATAATCATCTTCCTTATAATATTCATTAAGCACTTAAATATGCCAAATACAATACTAAGTGACTTATATGCAGCACATGAAAACTTTACAATGACTGAATAAATAGATCCTATTGCCCCTGTTACACAGATGAGATAACTGAGGCACAAATAGGTTAACTAACTTTTGCATAGTCATATGTTGCGAGTGGCAGAGAAAGGACATGAACCCTTTTCTCTCTAATGACATGGTCCTAAATGTTCTAAAGCTATGCTGGTCTGTTTCCTTGTCTATAAAATAAGGGTAATAATGCTGTAGCATAGGCTGTGATGAGAAGCAAATGAAATAATACATGTGACAGCATTTTGTAAATGGCAAAGCATCTGTGGCAGACCATGCTGGCTGTGAACCAAAGACTCACACTCCTCTTACACAGTGACGAGCTCTGGAAGCCTTTCCCAGGCCCCCTGCATCTAGGCAGGGTCATGTGTCTGAGTTCTGGCCACTGGAATGCAAAGGGATATGAAACACAAGCCCATAACAATGTCCAACGTGACCCTCCATGCTCTCTGTTTTCCCTGTCTGCCTTCTGGAATGTTGCCAGCCAGGTTAACCCTGAAAAGCACATTTTGAAAGATGTCAATGACTCCTTTAGTATGGATACTTACTTGATTAACTCTGTAGAGCCGAGTGAACATACCTCTCTCTCACTCTTTTAGACTTTACGTGATTGAGAAAGACCCTTCCATTAAGTCTGTCATTTAGCATTTCTCTTCGTTACAGAAGCTAACATCGCTTTAAGAACACATTACTTTGTATATGTGATAGGCAGCTTCTAAACCAGTCAATCCCCACCTCCTGGAGTTCATGCCCCAGTGTAATCCTCTCCCCTTGAGAGTGGGCTGGATCTAGCTACTTGCTTCTAATGAATAAGAATGTAGTAAAAGTGAGGGAATGTCAGTTTTGAGACTGTTACAAAAGCTCATGACTTCCATCTTGTTCTCTCTGACTCCTTGTTTGTTAGCTCTGATGAAGCAAACTGTCAGGGTGTGCCTGCCCTACGGAGGTCCAGGGGGCAAGGAACTGAGGGTGGGCTCCAGCCAACAGCCAATGAAGAACTGTGGCGTCTGGTCCCATAAGCCAGAGGAAATTTCATCTCGCCAACAACAACATGAGTGCACTTGGAAGTGACCCTTCTCTAGTCAAGATTTAATATGACCTTAGCCGAGGCTGACACCTCAATTGCAGCCCTGCAAGAGGCCCAGAGCCAGAGAATGCATCCAAGTCACACCTGGATTCCTCACCACAGAAACTGAGATAATCAATGTTCCTTGTGTAAAGCTGCTAAATTTGGGGGCGATTTGTTACATATTGGTACTTAACTAATGCAGATGTAAAGATTTATTATTTCATTAATATAGCCTCAGTGGGCATTTTGATTCATTTAAAGTTTCAGCCAAGGTCTCAGAGGTTGAAAAGTAGGACAAAGGATGGATGGGACCATGGCAGGTGTTAGATACCAGGCTAAGGAATTCCCACATTAACCTGTAGGCAGCGCTTTCATGGAACAATGACACAGTGTGAAGCAAAAGTCCTGAGTATCACAGAGGCAAATCAGTCTTTGGACCAGAAGGTGAATAAAAAGTAAATATGTGAATTTTTATCTCCTTCAACATAGATATGGACTAGAATTCTCTCTCCAACTGTCTTCCAATCTGCCAGGGAAAAAATCCAAGTTAAGATACAAAGACTCTTCTCCCTCTTCCTTTTTCCTTCAGAGCACCCTACAATCTCGACACATGGCTCCCAAGACTTCCATGATCACGTCAAGAGGCAGACTCATCTGCCTGAACAGTCCTCATCTTCTGACTCTCCTTTTCCTTGGTGTGGGTCCTGCTGTGGGCACAGATCTTATCAGGCCTGTCAAGTTCTCTCTGTTTAACTGCACTAATATAGGAATTAGCAGTGCTAATTGTAGTGATAATAATAAAAGCAGTAATAGTAGCTATCGATAAGTATGTGTCAGACTGTTCCACCAGGGTTCCTCGCAACCCAAGAGAGCTACTGTTATTATTCTTCCTTTTGCAGGTGAGAGGACTGAGACTCAACAAAGTTAAAGACTAAAGTCTAGGGAGCACGGCGAGTGATTGCTAGGACAGAGTGGAAAGGCATTCAATGGTGCTCTCTCATGGTTCTGAATGATCTCTAGAACTACTACCTATTCTGAACCTTGACTAACTTCTTATGATTTTTTAAATACATGTCATAATAGTAATGTTGACAATAATTAAAAAAAAAACCTCTATGTTTTTGTGGTTTACAAAGTCTTCCCACATTACTTATTTGACCTGTAAAATGACCTGTAAGCTAGGTATTTATAAATCAGGTTTTTTTTTTTCTCTTTTTTTCTTAAAGCCAAAGGCCCTGAGGTTGAGTGACTGGCAGGAGTTGGTCTCAAAATCTTTTGCTCTTTCCCACTCTATTTTGATTTCCCGGTGATTCCTGTTTGGTATTTAACATTTGCAGCACTTTTCCATGCATGAGATCATATGAATCCCAATGACACCATAAATTACTTAAGAGCAAGGTCAGGTACAATTAGGATGTCTGTTCTTTCCAACCTCCTGTCTGGCTAAACCTACCCTACCCACTGTCCCTACTTGAAGAGGGACCACAGGGTGTTCTCTGTCTTGAGGCAGACGTCGATTGTTCCCCAAACGTTGACTGCACCTGATCCAAAAGCAGTGCAAATACAAAAGATGGTCGTTAATAGCCTCGCTCTCCTGAAAGTCTGAATGGGTAGTGTCCATAACATAGAAAGTAGTACTGTGAAAAGGCCTTACTAGTTATAAGTAAGCAGGAGAGAGAAAGGCAGTGCACATTTGCAGAGAGCAGTGGAGTCAAGTGAATAGACAAGTGCTACAGAGATGCTCCAGTGGTCTGCCTCCAACGCACATCCTTCTCTTATTTGGGCCAGCTTTACTACAGTACTGGCCCATTTTGCAAACTGTTGATTCATTTTTCACCTGAGTTCCCATCTATGTACATAGATGAAATAAGTTCTTGACCTTTTTTTTTTTTTGAGATATGGGTTGCTCTTCCTTGCAACCAACTAGCCTAGCTAAATCAGTTCCTTAATACTCTCCTCAGCACCCAACTCAGCACCAGGTATATTCAAGTGGGAAAAAAGCCATTGGTTTAGAAATCTGTGAACCTGCAGACATGCTGGGCCTTTGGCCTTGCCGTGCCCTCCACTGAGAACTCTGTTGCTCTCTCTGCCGTTCATGAGCTCTCTCTTTAAATGGCATTTCTTGGGGAACCTTTCTTTTACCACCTCCCACCCCGCTAAATAGAGCAGGGGATTGTACAGTGAGCTTCCAGAGCACCTTGTAAGTCTCAGAAGCACAGCACTGTCGGGCTTGCTTGCTGACATTTCCCTCAGCCCTAATAAACACAAGTTTCACAAGGGCTGACACTTTGCCAGGCCTGCTTATCAGGCTATCGCTGGGCTTAGCACAATACCCTTCACATAGGATGTACCTCCTGACGGACTGAAGAACTACAGAGGGGCTCCGATGTACAAAGTGTGCTTGGAGGTGAGGTGTGGGTGGGTACTTTTCTGATTGCCTTGCTGGCCCAAAACCCTCAAATAACACTTTTTGTTAGGTTTGAAATAGGAAACCTAAACGGCCTGAGTTAAAGTAAGGAGGGATTGCTCCTGAGCTTTTTCAGAGTTCTCCAGGGGCTTCTGTTGGTGCCTCTTTCTCTAAGAAGGGCTGTGTAGCAGCTGTGTTCAGCACTCTTGCTTGCTAGTCTTCCGCCCAGCAGCTCTTTGTGCCCCAGGCAAGTGAGACCTTGTTCAAGGTCAACAACTGGTGGGCAGGGCCAGGGTAAAAGAGGGGGTAGAGCAGCTCTCCAGAAAAGCAGGGCCCTTCTCTCTCCTTCCAGCTGCTCCTGCAGGGCCATATCAAAATGCCTAATTGCTTCATAATTTCAGGATCCACTAAAGTGAATTTTAATTATACTTGCAGTTACACTTTAATTACAGCCTTAATTATTAAGCATATACTAAGCAGGCTGAGAAACAAGCCCTTTTGAAAGAAATCTTCATGTTGCAATATAAAGCTCAGGCATAGGACTATGAGGAGAAATGAAGCCTATACAGAGGGACTTTGGTCAGATAAAATTCTGTTACACTAGGGAAGGGGGTGGCAGTGTGTAGAAACAGCAGTGAGGGAGAGACAGAGACATAGGCAGTGGAGTTGAAAAGAGAGACAGGAGAAAGATACACAAAGAGACAGCCAGCCAGCCAGCCAGACAGACAGACAAGAGACACATAGAGAATGGGAAAGAAACATAAAAAAAAAAAGAGATAAGAGAAGGGATGAACGAGGGGGACTAGAGATTTAGACAGATATGAGAGTAAGAGAGAGGAAAGGCAGAGGGAGGGGTAGAAGAACAAAAAGGAGAGGGGGAGGAAGAGGAAAAGAGAAAGAGGTGGCAGAGACACATGAAAAGAGGTAGAGAGTCTTGAGGAATAGCCCAGAGAGGGACAGACACATGAAAAGGAAGAGATGGAGAAAGAATCAAGTAGAGAGCTGAAGAAAAATGTGAGCTTGCCAAGTCCCGTCCGCACCAGCCCTGATCCTCCCAGCATCTCCCTCCGAGCATCCTAGCTGGCTTCTCCCGGGGCGGCGTACCATTGAACAGGCCAGGGAGAAGCAAAGCCAGGGCAGGCCCTGCTGCCCACTAACCCTGATTCCTCTTCCTGCTGAGCGGGTAGCTGCAAGGGGAAGTGGGAACATACAGAGAGGACGGTTAAAAGGAAAAAAACAGCCAGTAAAACGAGGTCACTGGAAAAGGATAACAGAGGAAACCTTGGGGAACGATTGCTACTTTGTGGATTCCTTTCATTAATGATTTTCTTTGAGTATTTGAAGTTAGTTTCTTCTTGATTCACCAAGTAGCTGACATCTACTCCATAGCCCCTTCCCTGCCTTTATTTCCATACAGAAATCATCATGGCTGTTTTAAAATCCAACACGAAATTAAGAGTTCCAAAGAGAGTGTTTGTGCCTGTGTACCCAATTACAAGGGAAATTGATCTCTTCCTTACATTTAAATAGCATTGCTGTCATGTTCTAGTATTTACTAAATGCAACACTGCTTTTTAAATGCGGCTGCAGGACAACACTTTTAATAACGATCTCTACAGATAGTTGCTCCGGTCACGCTGGTCAAACTTCAGGTATTTCTATAGTATCTGCTTGTCAAAAGCCACTCAGCAAATGGTTGTCCACCAACCGCATGCCCTAAAAATGGCAATGCTTAGAGAATCAAAGGGGACTGATTTTGAAATGAAATCTTGCTCGACTAGTAGAGGATATTATAAAAAAATCATCATCCTCAGCATCATTAAAATTTAAAAAATTCTCTACCTCTTCTGCCTGTTTTACCACAGACTTCCTGCCACTGGGTGGGGTGAGAGAGCTTTAACAGAGATGTATGGTTGCTTTATCAAATTTGTTCTTTGCTTTCATTACGAGAGAAAGTAACAGTAGTGGACAAAAATTACAGAGTTTGGTTCAAAAGATGCAGTCTCACTCATTCCAATCAGGACAGCTTTTTATCACAGGACTATGAAGAAAACTGCTCTGGAAATATGTCTTGTTAAAATTATTTTAATAGGAATTAAGTTTTTTGTTGTTGTTGTTTATTTTATTTCATTTTTTTTAAGGGTATCACTTATTGAGTATATACTAGGTGTAATAAATGTTTGTTGAAAACATGAGTTAAGGGGCTCACAGTATCATATCACTTTAATCTTCGCAGCAACATTTTAAAGTCTATGTCATTTTTATCCCCATTTTACAGATGAGGCAACTGAGGCACTGGGAGGCCCAACGTCCCCCAGCAAGTCAGAGACCGAGCCAGGGCTAGAACCCAGGTTTGTCAGACTGCAGAGCCACATCGCAACCATGCAGCCTGGCTTTCAGTCCTGAAAGGCATCCTAGGGAGACGTTAAGGTAAGTCTATTGTGTTTATTAGAGGAAACTGAGGCCCAGAGCTGTCAGATGATTTGCAGAGGAGAAACAACCAGTTAACCATGCCAGGTCTGCCTCTCAGACTGGTGTTCTGTCAGGGCTGGCAAATCTGCCTTCAGGCCAAATGGAGCCTGCAGCCTCTTTTTGTACCACCTGCAAGCTAAGAATAGTTTTTACATTTTTAAATAGTTGGAAAAAAATCAGAAGAATAATATTTTGTGATACATGAAAATTACATGAAATTCAAATTTCAGTGTCCATAAATAAAGTTTTGGTGGAACACAGCCAAAGTGATTCATTTACAGATTGTCCATGGCTGCTATAACACAGAACTGAGTAGGTGTGTCAGAGATGGCATCGCCCATAAATCTAAAATATTTCGACCCCTGCTCTAAGTAATCAAGTGTTTTATTTTTTATTTGTTTGTTTGCTTGTTTTCCTGAGAGAAGAGAGGTCAATGGAAGCAAATCAAATTCTATAAAGCAGCAAATTCCTCCTAAAATGTTCACTGTCCCTGTGCCCTTGTTTCTCCTTTGTATTCTCCTTTCAACTGACGACCAGATAGAAGAGGTTCATTTTCTGGTGACATGTTTTAGATAACTGCTCACGTATCTCTTGTTATTATATTGTCAGAAATGGAATAATTCATTGAGAATCAGAGGCAAAGCTCCTGCTGTGTCAGAGGTAAAACTACCCTAATTCATCGAGGGCTTATGCTAGGTGCTTATACTTTTGTTATCAACAATGCTAAATCTTAAAAGAGCAACTTATATTAATGTAAAGCAAATGTACTGAGATCTTAAGTGTTAAACTAGAATGGAATAAACCTTCTGGCAAACAAGAACACTTTACAGTGCTAAGGGATAGGAATGATCTTTTAGAGAAGGAACTGTTTTAATTTTATTTGCCTCCCTTGTTCGAGATGGTTTGTGCTCAGTACCTAGCACCTTGCCTGGCTCACTGCAGGCAACCCACATTGTCCACTCTTGCTCGAGTTATGGTCAAGAGCTCAGATAATAATGACAGCTAAAATTTATTAAGTCAGGTGACTTAAAAACTTAACAGCTTCTTATAACACCCTATGATGCTCCTATATTTTTATTCCCATTTCACAGATAAGGAAGCTGAGATTTTAAAACTGGGCTCTGTTACTGACTAGCTGAGCAACCCGGGAAAGTTACTCAAGTTGGATGAGCATCTTACCAAAATTCTGTGTATCGTTCATATTTTATAAAAATTAAAGGTGATAGAAGATAACTTGTGAAGCTGTATCCTGTACACACTTTTTCCTTGATGATTTCTCCTCCCATGGTGAGAAGAAACCACTGCCCAGGATGTGAGAGTGACAGTTATTCCTATGAGGAAAGCAGAAGTCAACGACTTCAGTCGTCAGGAAACCGATGGCCAGGTTCTTCTCAACAAAAGTTCAAGTAATGGTGTGTCTATGCTTATGATCACACAAGTAAGGTTTAGGACCAAGTCTACCACGTATTCACTGAGAGGTTATGCTAGGTACTTATGCTTTTGCTTTCAACTGTTAACTCTCAAAAAAGCACCATATACTAATGTAAATCAAGTGTATGTCTTAATGTTAAACTAGAGAGGAATAAACCTTCTGGCAAACAAGGCTACTTTACAACTATGTACCAGCTATGGGATAGGAATGATCTTTTAAAGAAGAAACTGTTTTATATGCCTAAGCATATGCATGTGGACTTTGCCTTTCTTGAGTCTACCTCATGGCTGTCAATCCTCATATATTCTAATTGAGTGACTTTGGGAATTCTCATTTGTCTGAAATGCTGACTTTGAAACTCCACTGCTGCCTAAGAAGGGACATCACCGCATCACTATGCATGATTCTGTATCTATTTGGGGGAAATGACTCAGTGGACCTCATTGCTAATAGTTTCTGTGAGGAAAAGTTAGATTCTGAGAGCTTACTATTGACTGCTGAATTCTTTCTTGACTCTTATAAAATATTTCGGAGATGAGGAGAGAGGGAGATTTAGACACAGATACCATGGAGGTGTTTCTGCTGCTTGCCTCTTTTCTGTATCAGGCTGAAAATTATGTCCCACTGTCTATCTTTGGGAAAAAAATTTATTGTGGCACAGCCATGCCCATTCCTTTCCATCTTGTCTATGCTAGTTCTGCACTACAATGGCAGAGTTGAGTTACTGCAGCAGAAAATTTGACCCACGAAGCATAAAATCTGGCCCTTTACAGAAAAAGTTCACAGAACTTTGCTCTATACAATCTAAAATTTTGGCCCCGTGACTGCAGGGCCAGGCAGAGGATAAGAACCCAGCTTCATTTGGCGCTTTCCCAGCTTGTAGAGTCCACTTCTGTCTTCTGATACAGCCAACAGCTATATTTCTAGGAAAGAAAATTCCATCTATGTTCTCTTTGAATCAACAATGGCAAATACTTGGCTCAAGCGCTCACATTCTTTTTTCTCACATCTGGGGTAAACAATAATGATCATAGAACTCTTTTCCACTGAGCTGGGATACAGCTTCAGAATTTTTCTCAGCATGTCACTATAGACAGTAAATAGAAGGTGGCATGAGATGTAAGGTATTTGTCCTTCCTGTCCTAAAACGTTCTTATGGAGGTAGCTCTGGCTCTGGACAGCTTCAAGGTCGCACTCTCTGGGAGAGTTATCTTAACAGGACATACCTGTCACCTATAAAATAGGAGACAGAATCTACCCATGTCAATTCCCTAATAGCTATGTGCTTTCTCTCTCTCTGATGGCTGATCAAATATGATTTTCGAGTATTATATAAGGAAACTAAAGCATGAAGAAATGAATTGACTGATCACTTGGAAAATTCCCAGGGAGCAGACAGTGGGGCTGTGACATTGTTTGTAAGGCAGGACTCAGGATATGCAAGGCCCCATACTTGCCATGCTCTAAAACTCCTCCGTATCAAAGTGCCCCATGCAGAGCTTCTGCTCAGGGAAACAACTTCGGGCTCTTATTTTTAAAGGATGGCCACGGGCCACATGACTCAAAGGTAGCCCGCTGCTAGGGCAGACTAATGATCTGTGATGTGCATTAGAGGGGTGTTTCTTTCCATGCAGAGTGGCAGTGATTAGCATAGCACTCCTGGTCTCTTCTTTGACTACCAGTGGCTCCATGGTGGTGGGAAAGCCTTACCTGATTGGAATGTTTGAAAGGAAAAATTGGCATGTGCAACACAGCCTCTTCCTCTTCCCTTCCTTTTGAGGATGAGGCTCATGGTGAGCCTGATCATCTTTTACCCTTCAGCCTTCTGCCCTGGGGGTGGGAGGCCTGCCCAGGTTCAGTAATGCCTGTGAGTGCATAAAGCTGCCTAATTTTGGCCTTCCAAATAAGGAAGCTTACTGTTGATGCACAATAAGGTGTATCCTTCAACTTTTTCTTTTCCAGTAATAAGGTGATATTTTGGTCTCCTTAGTCCTTAATCTTATTGCTTAGCAGGATCAAAACCGAGATGGAGAAGAATCTTTTGGGACTCCTCAAGGCCCCAACAACATGGCCTACTTGGATGGGCTGTGGACAACAGGAGTGATGGTTATTAGTTAAGCTTAATAGATTGATGACCTGCGGGATCTGGACTTCTAGGGAACAGAGAGGGATGAGGCCGGCCTTGATGAGAGACCAAGGGAGTAGAGGCACCAAGAAAGAACAAGAGGGAGTGAGAGAGTCAGAGAAGGGGGCTTTTCAGGTTCCATGCCATTAAAAGCCTAGAATAGACTGCCTTTTTTATTACAGTGGTTGGAGATGCTCAAGTCAATCAAAAAAAAAAAAAAAAGAAAAAGAAAAAGAAAAAAAGAAAGGAAAAAAAAAGCTACATAATGCAGAGGCCATCTTCCTTAAAGGAGCCCTAGTCCTGTCATTACGATGACAGCTTTCCTAAGGTGTGTTAGAAGGCTTTTTCTTGAGTAAGGCAGTAGATGTCTAACATGGCATAAATTTCAATTACTTACACGAATTATCTAGAGGCAACGTAAAAACTCCAAGTGTCAAATATAATAGATTATTTGTCTAAATATTTTATTTAAAATAGCTTTAGGAAGTCTAGCTAATACTTCAGGTTATTAGTGAGAGTTGGTCTAATATTTAAGTGTGGCAAAATTTAAGCATTCAGTAGTGTTTATTGATTTAGACAAGAGGATTTAAGGCTTGATGACAGAACAAGATTGTTGCCACCATCTCATTTGGTTTAATCTGGTGATGATGAACTTAACACTAGTGACAATAACACAGGGAGAAGATGCTAGTGATTAAAGGGAAGAGAGGTGATATAGGTGTCAATGTGAAGGGAAATCTAGTGAACTTCCTTACTCCAAATGCAAATAAAGATACATCCACAGGGGACTGAAGGAAGGAGGAGATAAAGAGAGATACATGGGCACTAGTGAAGCAGAAAGCAAGGCGAGCAACAAGGTGTGCAGAAAATAGGGACGAGAAAAATGGGGACAGAAAGAAGAATGAGAAACCTAAAGAGGAAAAGACACATGCACTGAGAGAGAACATCTGACCCCTTCTAGGAGTCACATTTCCAATTACAGCAGCAACAGAACTGAAAAGGGAGAGAAAGAAAAGTTGTGCTTGGAGATGCTAGGAGTGGAGGTGGGAAACAGGTCCATCTCACCTTGCAGAGATGAAAACTCAGGACAGAGAATAAGTTGGGAAAAGTGCAAAGATGCCGGTGATGTTAACAGACACAGAGCCAGACCCCTGGCCCCATTGGGTATCTGCATTCATTCTACCCAGAATCATGTCACCATCGAGCCAGGGTCACTTCCTCTGCTGACTCCGGGTGGAAGCAATGAACCTACGGCTCGAACATTCTCAGTGAAAACTTTTTTCGAGCTCATCAGCCAGAGTCCATCTGCTGTCTTTTTGATGGGAGTCTAAAGAACAATGACTGTTCTTCTCTCCTGGTCTCAGACCCTAGCATAACTAAAGACTCGCAGAATGGACAGCAGCCAAGTGTATGGGCATAGCTGAGAGCTGCGTCGTTGTCTCTTAAAACTTTATTACCCAAGGTTTCCTTTCCCAGATCAAAGTATCACATAGCAATTTTACTGTGTCCATGCTAGGAAGGACACTTAATTTGCATTCTTCCAGTTGTGGCTCCGATCTGTCAGTAGTTCAGAGGGCAAAGATAAGGAAGTGTCCATGGAGAAGAGGTGCCTTGGTCGAAAAAGCAAAAGAAACAGAATATAAAGTTTCTGACTTAGAGATGGTTATGTTCTCAACAACTTTAGGGAGAGTTTATGGAATATTAGAGAGATTGCTAAGGATAAGGAGGGGGACTGGAGGGGCCTCTTATTTCTAAGATATTTGGCAAAAGAGAATCAAAATGTTTATGCTGCTGAAACAAGCGTTTTGGTACTAAGATAAAAAATCAAACTGACAAGATTTGGTTAAGAGAAAAGGGATGCAGCCTACAAATTATCTAGGCTCATTATTATTATTTTTTTTGTGATCTTAACTTGGAATCATAATGAACATCTGAGAGAAAAGCAAATTCTTCTTCAGGCATATTTGAAACACAGAGTTTGCTACAGATTTAAATGGGAAATGACAAGAAAAAATGAATTGTAAAAAAAGAAAAGTTCTCAGATCTAGATATGTAAAATCACTTACAAAATCCAAAGCTTTGGCTAAAACACATTTGCACATTGAATACACAAAGCTGCCAACAAATGACTATATATTTCTCAACAGTATCATGGGTTGGGCTGAATTAACCATTGAATTTTTGTGCTCAGTATGTATACATTTCAAAAAGAAAAGAAAACTCATTGCAGATTATTTGTTCTTTATTCATAAGAGTAACAACTGTCTACAAAATCTAAACTCCCCACCAAAATGTGGTTGCTCAATTTACCCAGGAGTCTTTTAAATAAAAATAATCCTGTCTCAGCTGGTGAGTTCTATTCTGATAAGGCGGGTAAATACATGTAATTATAAAGTTACCATTTTCAAAGAGGAGAGTAATCCTTTCTTATCCACTGGTAAAACAGCTTGTAATTATTATACAGCTAAGAACAAAGATTTGTCCACAAAATCCCACTAAATCAAGTCCAATTTGATTGATTAAAACTATCCTCATAAGGACATTCCTAATACACTGTGTGTAGCAATAGTCTTCAAATGTGGGCACAGATTGGTGAAACTCATGGCAAGGATGCTGGGATTTCCAGATGGCTGAAAAACCACCAAGAGAGGCTGCCTTCTTCATGTTTAAGAAATAGATGCTACTAATAAAACATATCATGAGGCTTTTGAAATATCTATTATTTTGGTCATCAAAAATCTCACATTTGTTCAGACTATATAGCCATGTATCAGAGTATTTGAAACTTAGAAAGCAATTAAGGAAAGTTAGCAACAACAATGATTATAATTCAGACTCCAGTAAAATTTATCTGCCATACTTAGTTTTTATGTATCACTCAGCTTTATCATAATGTTGGGGTGATCACAGACACTTCTTTCTCATTTCACTTTCACTAGCTAGATATTAGTGTGTATTCTGGAAATGTGACACAATTTTAATATTAACATAAATAAAGATCATTGAGAGATTCATCACTTATGACAGAAAGTATAGTGCTATGTAAGTTATATAGAAACTACCACTAGAATTGTCCAAAATGTTCCTGCTTTTTATCTTTCTCTGTCACTATAGGCAATGAATCGTTGCTCTGTTTAGAAAAACAGAAGGAACCAAATCATACTTTTCGGTTGGGTAAAATACAACTGAATGCAGAAAGATTTGTGAGAGGAGAGGAATTTATGTTCCAACCCAGAGGAAAGCAAATGGAAAATTTAGATTGAGAAACTCCTCAAAAGGTCCCGTAGTTAGCAACTTTTTCCCATTGGGAGCACTGAGAACCCAGACTTTCTGTGACAGGAGATTTTTGGTTTTGGTTGGCTTCTCACTTTAACTGCAGAGGAACAATTTCCAATTCAGCAAGTCCTGAGTGTGGTTTACTGGGGGCTTTCAAAATGGGAGTGACATCCATTTGTCTATCACACCTCTCCATGGATCATTCCCCGTATTCCTGCATCTCTGTCTCCACAGGCATTCCATCAGCTTCATCTCAAACTAGGGATGGCTAAACCCGACTGTAATACTCTTCTCTTCTCTGTATGTTTCCCACTTCTGACTTTCCCACATCCACTGGCTATGTCATTATTCTCTTGGTCAATAGTTTTAAAACCCTAGCTCCCTGCTTTTTCTCTCACCTATTTTTCTCTTTGCTCTTGCTTCTATTCCACTTTTACTTCTATATGATAATCCTGCTTAGGTTTTAGATTCTAATGTCATGGACTCTGGCTCATAACTTGATTTTCCCAGTCATTCTTTTAGCTATAATATGTTGCTGCAATCATTACTCTCTCAGGACAGCCTTCTGATCTACCCATGTCCTGGGTTTCAGTCTATCACTGTTAGGGTCTCGATCTCAACTCCCAAGTATGGAACAGATCTGATGACTTGCTTTTTTGATCTTTACTCAATTCCATGATTCAAATATTAATTATTTCCATGTTTAACTTGGACATTTTCCTTTTACAATAATTCTTTGCTAATTCACATATGTAAATATACTATAATTATAGCAGTCAATACTGAGTAAGTTTAAGAACGGGGGTGTGCCAATGAAAGTGGGCTGGGCTACAGCAGACACTCAGCTTGAGGGAAATAAACTTTATAGGAGTCTGCATTCACTTTGCATAAAGAGTACAGGCTTGGTTTTTATTTAGTTCCTCTTATAGGGCTTTTATAAATCATACCATCTCCACCTTTATGCATTTTGCTATCTATGATTAGTGCCAAGAGTAGAGCTGAAGCAGAGTTTTTCCTCTTTTCCTTATTTATCATGAAGGACCAATATAATTTAGGGACAGGTCTTAACCTTGGTGTGGGATTGCTGGTTTCCCAGAAATCAAATATCTATATTAGTGAGTGTCCTTGGTGTGGGGCCATGCTGAGTGTGAAAGCCTATATTTACCTAAGGACATTTATCATATGAGATGTTAATTCCCATAAAAGGAAGAAAAGAATACCGACTAGGACTCCAGAAATGCCAAAAGCTCTCCTGCTTTTCCTCTCTTGATGAAAGTCCTAGGTGCTTACTATGGGACAGGGGCCATTATGGTGAAAGGAGGGTGGTGCCAAAGAAGGTGTCTGTGGATATTTTTAGCCTACAGAAATTTGTGGGACAGTATCCTCTTTGATCTCATATTGAGTTTTCACATTCGATTCCCGATGATACAGAGGACATTGTTTGGTATCAATATTTCTGAAGATTCCACGAGCCACACTGGTGGCTTTCTGAGAAGTCTCGATGACCATTGCTACAAAGATAGAAGCAGATTCTAGTACAGCAAACACTTGCTAACATTTTATATATATTATCTTGCAGAGTTAAATTTTCTTTCTTTTTGTTTTATTTCCCCAGTTATCTAGCAACTAATATCGTTTCTTATATTTCTATACATCCTCCTTAATGCCTAAAGCTCAATAACCTACCCACGGTATTTATTATATTAATTAGCTAATTAAAAACCCACAGGCACATACCTTGGGAGTGCATTAACTTAAAAGATGCAAATCTGATTGTTTAATAAATTTAGAGATTTCAAAGCTTCTTTCTAGTAGCTCAGATAGACTTCTGATACATTTATATTTTTAAGATTTAATCCATTCGGATGTTTTAACGTCCCTATAAACTTTGCCAACTGGAGCTTTTGCTTTTTTCATTTTTCTTTTGCGATCATTATGTCTATCAAGTGCATATTGTCCTGATATGTTTGTGAGGCAGAGAGGCTCAGAGAGAGAAAAGAGAGTGGCAGAGAGTGAGAGAAAAAAGAGACACAAAGGAAGAAGCAGAGAAAAACAGGCTGCAGTTGTTCTGGAGTCTTGACCACAAAAGACAGGGATACATAGCAGGGTCAAAATATCCTTGGACTTTACCTCAAAAAGAATGTCTTTAGAGATATGAAACCTGGGGTAATCGAGTTGTCCCAAGAATGATACTATAGAAATCTCCTCAAGGGGGGTGCTTGATCATTGTAATCTGAGTTTTTTTGATAATGTTGACACAGCTGTTACATAGCTTTTCACATTAAAATGTCTGTTTCTGCTTCTCTGCTACGGTGGTTTTCAAAGTATGGTCCATAGGACCCTGGCGGAAGTCCCTGACATAAAAAAAACAAATAAGCTATTTTTGTAGTGGTAAAAATAAAATAATAATAATAATAATAATATTTGTTGGCATTTGTACTGATGAAGCAAAAGTAATGGTGGATGAAGCTACTGGCATGTTACCATGGAATCAAAGCAGTGGCACCAAACTGTACTAGTAGTCATTATATTTTTCACCACCACGTACTTGCAAAAAAAATGTTGCCACTTTTGAGTAAGAAGATCCTTAATGAATAGTAAAAACAATATTAATTTTATTAAATCTCAAAAACATTAAGTACAAGTCTTTCTAATACTCTGTGTGACCAAATGGGAAGTATACATAAAACTGGGGTTGTTCCTAGGAAAAGCTTTTGTGCAGTTGTTTGACTAGCAAGCTAACTGACCCACTTTTCCACTGAACACTATTTTTTCTTGGAAGAATGAAGGACACACTATGGTTGTTCAGACTTAGTGATTTGGTAGACTTTCTCAAAAATAAGCAAAGTGAGTCTGTCATTTCAAGGGAAACAATTGACCATTTTGTGGCTGATGATAAAATTTGTACTTTTAAGTGAAAATTAGAATTCTGGAAAATTTGCATCTATCACCTTGATAGCTTTCCAGTACTTGGAAGCTTCTCTGAGGAGAATGATGTGATATTAACAAATGTGAATTTTCTGACTTTGTATGTTGAAATGTGTCAACGTTTGGAAGATCTATGTAATGTGAAATTTTCCTTATGAGCAATGGATAATATTGCAAATCATGTATGCATAAAATCCATTTAATGTGGAAGACAGACTGATGTATTTTAGCATAACAGTGTATCGAAAGTTCATTGAAATAGTTTCAGATTCCACATAAAATTAATATTTAGTAAAGAAACTATTACTTGTAGATTTTAATGCAGTACCAAAGAAGAATACTCAAAATTATATGGAATGATTCTTAAAAACTTCTCCCTTTTACAAATATATAGCTCTATATGAGGCTGTATTTTCTTCATATACTTCAACCAAAACTACATATTGCAAAAGATAAAATGAAGAAGCAAATATTAAGCTACATATTAAAGAAATTTTGAAACTGTAAAAAAATGCGGCTATTCTTATTAAAATTTTAAGTACTTATGGTTCATAAAATATACAATACATATATTTATATATAATGTATAATGTAAAAATAACATTAAATTAAAATTTTATTTAAAAATATTTTTACAGTTCCAGTATTTACTTCTCTCACCAAATTAATTAAATTATTAAATTAATCAATAAATATTGACAGATATAACCCAAATAAAGCAGAGAGTCTCATGGTCCACAATTTTAACAAGTAAGGGGGAGCTGACACCAAAAGGTTTTGAGAATCATTGCTTTTCTATAATGAATAATTCTTGGAGCAGCATTTCTCAGAGTGTTTCTTTCAAAACACTAATCTCATGAAATGATTCATAATAAAAGGGCTCCACACTGGAACAAGTATTGAAAATGTGGAGAATCATAATATATGCCATTCTTGGAGAGCTGTAATCTATATTAGCCTGTTAGATGCTCACAGAAGTACTGCTATACTGCAATTATTTCATTTTATTTAATCCAGTGTTTCCTTTGATTTCTCAGGAAGTTTATGAGTGAGTAACACTCTAGTCACCTGACCTTGGAGAAGGAGACTGGAACTGTGGAAACTGACCATCACTCACCTTCAAGCCGGATCACCAAGGGCACTTTGAGTTCCAGCTCTCGGCATGCTTTGGTGATCCCATTGGCAATGATAGCACAGTTGACAATGCCACCAAAAATATTGACAAGGATGGCTTCAACCTGAAATCAAAAATAAGAAGGTGACCATCAAAATGCTGATAGCCAACATTCTCAAAAATAGCTGGCTTAACAATAGAGACAAACAAAAAAGTACTTTTTTTTTTTTAACATAGAACATAAAACATAAAACAAAAGGCCTAGAAAATATTAAGTTAAAATTATTACTGAATTAATAAATATCTATATGTAACATTATCATATTAATCCATATTATCGTCAACCACTTCTTTGACCTCAAAATGAATTAAATCACCACTCATTTATTATATACTATCTTCTGCTTTTTAAAATAGTTTCCTGAAACTGTTCCTTGATGAGTAGTGTCATTTAAAATTTTATTCACTAATGTCTTTTCTCCCTATAGTTTATACTTAAATTTATCTGTTATGGTGCCTTATGAAATATTTCAAAACCAGGAACTTATTATTTGTTTTTATTAATAGGCAAAGAGAGAAACTCTTCCATGCTTTGATATGTTAGAAATATATTCTAAAAAGTCAGAGATAGCTTCATTATCTTAGATAGCAACCATTTTGATTAAAAAACAAAACGGAACCCCAAAAGAAAGACACAAACTCATACAAGTAAGGATCTAAGGAAAGTCAAACCACTGACTTAAATTTGCACTGAAATGCAAATTTAAACATGTCATGTTAACCTATTTCTGTATATTTATATTCAAAGGCATGTGGGCCAAAAAAAAAAAAATCACACACACACAAAAAAACCCTGTTCTTGTCCTGACTTGATAAATAGGTATAAGAAAATCCTGTATAATTAACATGAAGAACAAGATAATGAAGAGAATTCATTACCTAGATTAATTGATAACACCCACAGAAAATGGCTATTCATCAAGCTTGAGGCATCAAAATTCCGACAATGGAATCACAATTAAATTATGCTACACTAATTGCAAAGCATATATGTGTGTGTTGCATGCCATTTTAAAATCCCATTATTTCAATATGCTAAATTAACTACACAAAGCATATGAGAAAAGAATATCTTACATTTGTTCAGGACTTAACTGTTTTAGAAAGTGCTATTATATGAACTCTCATTTTTAATTTTGATCTTTGCCAGAATGCTATTCAGAAAATACAGGGAAGGTCTGTACTTCATAGCTGATAAAGCCAGTCAGGAATGTACACAATGTGACCCAAGGTCACGAAGCTAACACGTAGCAGTGATGAAACTCAAAGTCAGCTCTCCAGAAAACCTACTGAATCTTCATTCATACCAAGTGCTAGAGCTGGGACCTTGGACAAGGTGCACACCTTGTCTTGAACACGGTCTCCTCATCTACAAAATAGAAATAGTAATACCTAGTCCATAAGGATGTTGAAAGAACTAAATGATATAATATATGTGAAATGCTTGATGCTTAGTATATGCCTGTAAAGTACTTAATGTGTATGTATATGTGTATCTCTTTCTCCCTCCCCCCATCCCCTTTTTGTTTATTTTTCTTTCCTTCTTTCTTTCTCTATCCTTCCATCCCCCTCCCCTTTGGCAACCATCAGCTTGTTCTGTGTATCTGTGAATCTGTTTCTGTGTTTTTTTTTTCAAGAGTTCACATGTAAGTGAAATCATACAGTATTTGTCTTTCTCTCTGACTTATTTCACTTAGCATAATACCCTCTAAGTCCACCTGTGTTGTTGCGAATAGCAAGATTTTGTTCTTTTTAATGGTGAATAATTTCTCATTACACACACACTCCACATCCTCTTTATCCATTGATCTCTTGACAGACATCTAGGTTGCTTCCATATCTTGGCTATTGTAAATAATGCTGCAATGAACATAGGGGTGCATATACCTTTTCAAATCAGTGCTTTGTTTTCTTTGAATAAACACCCAGAAGTAGAATTGCTGGGTGTTATGGCAGTTCTATTTTTAATTTTTCAAAGAATCTCCATATTGTTTTCCATAGTGGCTACACTATACATGCATTTATTTCAACAAACAATGATGAAAGTGGGCAGGTTAGCTAGATAGCAAGTAAAAAGTTTTTTTAAAAACCTCTTTTAGTAGAATGCAGCTATGTTGAATTTGAATTTAATAGAAACACAAACTTATTGAAGTTCAATAAAATGGTAACATCTTAAGAATAAAATAAATGAGCAATATTTTTCAAACCAATTAGAGACTGGGGTTACTCCCAAAAAAGAAATCTCCCATTACCACTCACAGCAGGCTGACTGGTAAGCAGAAGCTTGCTTTCTAATAACAGCTTTTAAATGTTGTTAGCACTGAGGATTGGTACAGCAGTCATTTCCAAATAGCTGTGGGATAGAGAGGAACCTGCCAGAACAATGAGAAAAAATACTCAAGAGAAATACTGACTCCATGGAGTCCAAGAGAGAAACTCAGGAACCAGGAATGGCTGAAGCTCACTCAAGTTTCTGTAGAAGAACTAGGCTTCCCAGTAAAGCACACGTACACCTCTGCCAATGTTCCAACCTGCATGGTATTTAAGGTTGAGTTCAGATGTCAACAACTTCTCAGTCAAGTTGTCTGTCTTATCAACGTAGAGTGAATTACTCTGTTCAATCCATCTAAAACAGTATGATCAATCTATACAGTAGTTGCATCTTACACAACGAACTCATGTGAATTCATCTATGTAGGCAGGAGTGGGAGGCAAAGAGACAAGAGGCTCTTGGCTCTACAACTCAATCTACTCAGTGTGTGTACATCCTCAAAGGAGTGCTGAATATGAGCTGTGGACCTGGTGTTGCCTCAGGTGGTATCAGTTCCCATGAGTCTTTTATATGTCAATCTCATTGTGTTTTATGAGTATCTGACATTAAAAATAGATATTCTTCATATGACGACTTGTACCTATAAGGTAAGCCAACCACTTCACTGCTGTTGAAGCCAAGGAAAAGCCCACTTTTCCAACAAAGGAGGAATAATTGGCTTTGTGAGAGTTGCTGAGAAACACTGTTCTCCACTGTAGTTTATTCACCTTTCACCCTGGACCCAGCTCCAAGATCAATGCTCCTGTGTGGGTCACCTTTGTGCTCCACTGCAACAGGACTAAGTAGTTTCTCCATCGGCAACTAGCACAACCTGTGACACATGCATAATCATCTAATGATAGTTTCCAGAGTGAATAAATTTCAATAGACACTTAATGACCATCACACCAAGCATAGTGTTTAGTTAAAAGCTTGGGGTAAGAAGGTGAATAAGATATCATCACTGTTTCCAGGAATTCAAACACTAATTTGAGACCAGGAAGCTGGCAGTTACAATTCTGGGTCTACAGACTTCTCACAGAGCTAAGACCAGGGCACAGCCTGTGATACAGACTGCTGTAACAAGAGAAAGGCTTTTAGAAGAGGTATTATTCTCGGAGACAAAGACAAAGAAAGAGCAGGAACTCAGGTAGAAAGGAGAGGCCAGGGTGAAGGCAGAGGTGTCACCCAATTTAATCCACTCAGGACCTACAGGCTGAATAGGGGAATAATTCGAGATGCTGCAGGTGAGGCAGAAAGAGCGGCAAGCGCCAGAGGCCAGAGATGGGGACTTGGTTCTTTTTGCTTGTTCCTTCTTTGTCCAGAGCTGGGTGAAGGCAGGTCTTGAAAGTAGGCTCCCTGGGAGGACAGGGGTAAAGTGACAGGAGAGGGAGCAAGGGATGGAGAGGAAAGTGAGTACATGAGTGAAAATGAGATATACAGAGAAATCTTGTGAGAGTACTGGGAGTGAGAGAGCAAGAAAGAAAAGCGGAGAGATAGGGAGCATGAGAGAATGAGCAAGCAAGCAGGAGGGAAGGAGGGAGAGAGAGGCAGAGGGGAGTGAAGCAGAGGGAGGAGAAATGAAGGAGAGAGAAGTAGTAAGAAAGAGAGAGAAAAAGAGAAAGTCTGAATAATACTAACATAGGAGGTAGGATTTTTTATAAGAAGAGCAACAAGACACAGAGGTACACAGGATGCTTAGCTCGGGGAAACAGGAATGTTCAGGGAACATGATGTACCACAGAGCACTAAGAGGAAAATCACAATGAGGAGTGGTGGGAAATCCCACTCCGCCAGCGATGATGCCGTTCTCTCCCACTATACAGTAATTTGCTGCAGTCATGCACTTTAATGGAAATCTGATTTAAGGTTTCACTCAGGGCCAATTTCTATAATTAACTACTGTAATCTGCGATCTCAAACTGAGAATGAAATTAAGACACTTTGGAAATGAAAGCACTATGACATCATTATTATTATTTAACATTTATAAAGCATGTCAAATTTTAAATGTGTACTTCACATGTTCATTCATTATTATAACCACTAATTGCCATTCCATGACAATACCAACAGTAACTTTTAATAGTCTTTCTTTTTTTTCCTGGCAGAGAGAATGTTTAAAAAAAAGTCAGTGCTAGGTCTATTTAAGTATCCAGAGACTCTCCCAGAAGATTTCAAAGGGCTTTCAGGAACAGAGGCTTTTCCAAATTCTCAGAAGAGAATTACAAGGGTTGCTATTTACTGTTTCACAAAAGTAAAGATCATCTAGTGAGGCAGTTATGGAGCCAGATACACTGAGCACATCCCTAGACCCTAAACGGCTATTCCCAAAGCCAGGTCTGTGGCAGCTGCTAAAAGTTATTCGAGTGGCTGGGCAGTCAAAATGCAGGTTATTCAAATGTCTGCGTGTTTGGCTTTGCAAAATATACTCTGGCTGCAGATTTTAGTCCACAATTAAAATAATGAGCTTGAAAAGCAGAAAACAACAGCCTTTGGTATTTATCAAGCTCCTCTCAACCCCAAATAAACAAATAAGCCAATAAAATCACAACTAAAACTATCTCTGGGAACATAATGCTTTTGAGTATCTGATGAACATTAAGGAATCACAGTCAGATAAATTCACACACAAGACAATATTTTTGGATAATTTTAGATAAGTCCCATGACTAAACTGCTCCTATAAGATTTGGGCAACACACAGCACATGCATATAGGATAGGGGTGTGAGTTGCAGGGAAACTGTGAATTCTTTGCAACTATTTATAAAATTTTGTTTGAATGTGTACTTTTCTGGGAAGAGTGTCCATAATCTTTAAGAATCTAGGTATTAGTAATAATCACAAATACAGCACTAGCTAACGTTTATTAGGCATTTAACAAGGGGTAGGCAGTATTCTAATTATTTAACTTGTATTGACATGTTTAACACATAAGTAGTATTATACCCATTTTACAGATAAGGAAACTAAGTGAAGATCTGGAGAATCACTAGGGCTACAGTTTTAACTCCTGTCAAATGTCTTTCAGAGCTCTTGCAGACCTACAATTTGTATTGTGCTTAGTATTTTCTCCTTCATTACCACAGCTGATTCTGCCACAAACATGCGAGGTAGACACTACCTATCTCATGTCACAGATGAGAAACTGAAGCCCAGAGAGGTTAAAAAACAACTTGCATTGAATGATAAAGCCAGTGTGCTGTCAGGACAAAAATTCAATTCTTTTTTTTTCAACATTATCTGGAAATGCAAATATTACCAGATTGCTCTATAAGAAGTGAGTAATTTATTCAAAACGTATTCCTGAGAACCTAGTCTGTGCTCGGGACACTGAGTGTGGTCAGTAGCTAACCTGGTAAGAAAGATTTTTAAGAAATAGGCAAAAATGTTCTTTATCAACATCTAAAATTAGAACCTGTGATAACAGTTAGGGAAGGAAGAAAAACCCTGGGTACTTTGAGATCATAGGACAAGACCTATATAATACTGGGTGGTCAGGGAGGGCCTTTCATAGGCAGTGATACTGAAGTTAGGACCTAAAGGACAGTCAGGAAGGGGCCACACAGAATCACAGAACAGAGTAAGTATTTCGAGACAAGGGAATACCATGGGCAAAGGTTGAGGGGCAGAAAATACTTGGTGCATTTGAGAAACTGAATAGAATGAAGAATATTAAGTGCCTGGATCTTGAGAAGTCAAATGGCAGGAAATGAGACAGACCACACCAGCAAGGGCCAAATCACACAGCGTCTTATGCAAGTTAATTCTCAACATGCTATGAGAAGAAGTTTGAGAACTCTTTGGTTTCAGGGAATCTATGACGACTTCAAAAAGGCCAGGAAGGGTAGGATATTTATTCAATGTACTTACATTAAATTTGTAAGATAGGTTTTATGACCTCTATTTCATGTATAGATTGAGGCTCAAAAACTTTAGGGGCTACAGCTGGGCAATCTTAGGGATGCCACTGACATATGCCAGGGGTTGACAGACTCTCTTTGTTAAGGGATAGTCAGTAAATTTTTAGGCTTTATGGGCCAGTTTCTGTCACAACTACTCAACTCTGCTGTTGCATTGTGAAAGCAGTCATAGACAATATGTAAATGAATAAGTGTGGCTGTGTTCCAGGAAAACTTTATTTATAAAAGCAAGTGATAATTTGCCAGCCCCTTGTGCAGACAAGATTTGGTTTATGCTTACCCTCAAGTTCACTGCAACCACCACACCTCCTATATTGCATCATTAGGTATTTAACAGCACTTTTCAGATTTCAAGTTCTTTTCCTTTGTTGATCTGCTTTGCCATCACTGACAACATTAAGGTGCCCAGGCTATAGCAGTGGCTGATTAAATAAATATGTCCATGTCAATTTTAATATCACTCCTTTAAAACAAAACCTGTACCTTTAATGAGTTTATAAAATGACTTGAATATCTGCACTTTATTCTCTTTCTCTTCCCAACACTGGCTGGAAGGGAACAAGCAGAAAGATTTCAGCAATAAGCCAGTCATTTGCAGTGGTTATTGCTAATGGTTAAGTACTGTACCGCATTTAAAACATGCTATAACATATACATTAAGCACAGTAAATGCAACTCAACATGCTAATTTTGACCCAATGTAGTAGGCATTGCTAATAAAAATCAAGCAAGCATGTTTATATTAGGCAAGATAAAGACATTTTTTAAAAATCACAAGTTATTTTAATTCTGAATGTTGTTGTTCTTGTTTAAGTATCTATTTTTGTGAAACCATTTCTCTCTTTTGTTGTTGTTTTTATTTTCCTGATGAATTCTAATCATGTTTTCTAATCTATTGGCAGCCAACGAAAGAAAATAAATGGTGAAGAAAATTGGATGAAGCTTGGATAATTGATGTTTGTATGCCTGGCTTTAATAAAAATACTCTGCTAAATTAGAGGTGAGTCCAAATGGATTCAGTCAATAAGGAAGTGATTCAGGTGAAGAATTCAATCTTGAGCTTTGTTGTAATCTCACAAATAAGCAGACAGATCAGTTCATTTTGGACCTGATTCACCTTCTGCTCAAATCTGGGAGAGCTATTCTAGCTTGCTTTTCTTCCTTTGGTTTGTTCTTGAAGTTTGAAATTATTTTCTTTTATATGAATTCAAGCACTAGAATCCTTGGGCTAAAGCAAATGATGTATTCCCCGAATAGCTACAAGTAACATGAGAAAAATGATTCTTCTTGAAAAACACCCTTCCACTTTGCCCTTTTAATTTCTTCTAAGGAAAAAAAAACACTTTTAGTGAGTTCAAAATCAAGCTTGAAAATCTCAGAATCAAAAGGAAGTATCTTAAACATCATCTTTAATACCAAACAACATTTTGGCATTTTTAATTACTCAATCAAGATAAACTCTATCATTTTATTTCAACTTTGCAAAACTGAGAGCATGAAAATGACATCTGATGGATGAAGAATATTTGGATGGAGATTCAAATTTTCATTAAGCTTGAAATGTGTCTAATTTGTTCTTGATCTATCTATTCTCATCTTCCTAAATTCTTCACCCTATTTATATCCTGCTGTTAAGGAGCTGATGTTTTGGGCAGTTAGGTGGCACAGATATCTTCTCCTTATTAGAATAAGTAAAATGGTTTCAAGGACTAACATTTATTGTTACTTTTCCTAGGTGCTAGGAATTATGTACTACGACCTTCCCTGGCAAGTAAACTGAGACTCAAAGAGATTAAATAACTTGTTCAAAGGCACAGAGCAGCTAAGCAATGAAGCCAGGATTTGAACCAAGTCAGTCCTACTTCAAAGTTCACATTCTATGTCCTCTTGCTGTCTCTCTATAACCAGTGACTTCCATTAGTGAAGAACCCCAGCTCTATTTTAGTTCTATTTCCAAGCTTCAAAAGCGCACTCCCGAGTTCTATATTCTGATACCCAAGTACATTTTGCTTTCAAATCTCACTGCTCAATTAAAATGGATCAGAAGATATCTTTTATAGTTTTGTGGACAGGTGGGTTTTGGTTCTTCACAACCCAGTATGTTTCTTATTTACTGATAAAAGAGTTGTCCAGAGCTTGTGGTTTGTAATCCCTACTTAGATGGGACTATGGAGTGGTAATGACGGTATAAGAGTGGGTGCTAGTCTTCAAAACCTAAAGTCCATCCTGAATTGGGATAGATGTCCCTACAAAAAATTCTTTCTGATGACTGATAAGCCCCCTTTCTCCTTTTTGATACACTGACATTTATCGCTTTGCCACTGTTATTATTTCTAATTAAGAAAAGTAAAATTCTAATGGAGAATTATGACATGAGATATCATCGTTAATACAAATTTTAAATATCAGGTGATGGAGGGGCCACTGAGAGGTACAGTAATCGTGTGAGTGGCTGTTTGGAGTGCTGTGTTGAAAAGAACAATGATTCATATCTTGGTTCAGTGGGAAATCTATAACTTGTTAACAATGCCTGCCATGGCAGTGGAAGAAAAAGTCAAATCAAGTGTATTATATATTTGTCTCCCTAATTTTGAAGGTAAAGAACACATATTTTGATAATCAGAACTGAAAGATTTAGTCTATCAACGTTGCCCCTCCTTTAATGGTTTTTTCAGACCCCAAGGAAACTCAATTTACATTGGGCATAATTCCTACAATCTCATTCATTATGCATGTATAAGTATATGAAAACCAAAAACAACCTGAATATTGACTGTCAGCATTAGATTAGACCAAGGCACCTTTCATTAGGAATACTTCCCCCCACCCCCCACTGGTTACAAAATACTACGAATACTGAACCATATAAATTATAAAGCTGTACTTCCTCCCAAGATGAGTGTCTATTTCCTTAAGTCAAAGCTTTCTAAAGTGTTTTATGAAACATTAGGCCTATGTAATGCTTCATGAAAAAATCATCTGGTCAAATAGCTTATGGAAGTGTTAGCAGATGATCTGTGTTCCAACTTATAACATCCTATTTTAGTCATTTTTTTGCAAAAGAGTCAAAGTGTTAGAAGTTTGGTCCCCAGAGAGCTGGTAAATAGGTGTTCAAAAGCTGGTATATTGGGTAGTTAGGTGGCACAGGGATCTACGGTCCTTCTCCACAAAGATGCTAATTGTTTTACTATTTAGACCATGTTTATGAATATCTGCAAAACTGGAAGGCTTTCATAATCAAGAACAACAACCATGAATGCCTCATCCAGACCAAGTGTGGATACAAATATTTCCCCAGTTGCCAGCAAACACAGTGACAGTGCTTAAGTCAGCTATTAACAAGATTTTTGAGAGGAGGGAAAACCTGAAGATGGAAATATTGGTTGGCATTATAAGCAGGCACAGGAGATAAGGAATTAAAAAGACCGAAGAACTCAGAGGCTTGAGGGAATAGCACAGATTTGTTTTTTATCTTTTACAGAGACATTTCCTCTATCTTTCTGAACTGAGAATCAGAACCATTGCCAGAATTATGAAAAACATTTGGACATTTAAAATGGAAAATACAAGGTACTTTTCGGGTACTATGTGTTTTAAATAGTTTTTGCAAAAACTACTATGACGTGTTATTTGGCCAAAGAACCATCTGAAGCTAAAAGAATGTTTTTTTAAAAAAACAGAGTGGGGAGATTTTGGTCTTACCCTTTCACTAGGAAGCATCAAAAGGGTTTTAAAAAAGGCACACAATTCTCACATAAGAAATGAGCTACTAGAATTGATTGTTGAGAAATATTTGGGTAACAAAACTGCCTTCCCAGCTAAACAGATAACTGCTTTCAAGGCAGGATACTCATTGTTCATAAAGCAACATCTATATTTTATTTGTAACGGGAGATACATCGGTGCAGATTAAGAATATTTATTGACACATTCTTTCTAAGCAGTATTTTGTCCAATCATTTCAGACTTATACCATCTTGATGAATGAGAATATGTATACTCTAGCATCAATAGTTGGACAGTTAATATAGACAACTCCCATAAAATTGGCAACTTGGTGAAGGACCCATATATTAATCTATAAATGAGATGTCTATCTATCTATTGTTGCAACATTATAGTCTCCACAGGGTAACTGCTCCTACAGGAAAGGAACAGCATTTATTTATGACTGACATCAATTAAAAAAAATTAGCTAAGCAGACAGAGCCAAAACTTAGGACCACACAGATTCACGCTTCACACCACAGAGAAATGAAGATAAATTTAGTTAATAGCAAAACCCACTGTTTCTGTAAATAACAAGTGTAATGTAAGATGAAGGTGGCATATAATGAATCTGTGATGCTTCATACATCTGTTCCAATAAACCTATTTGATCATTTAGTTTTCTGCAAAAACAAAAAGTTGATAAAGATTCATATCAAAACTCCTAATGGATAGATAGCTGACTGGACAGAGTAAAAACATAAGCTTCCAGCTAAGATCTCGATAACTTATAAGCTATTTATTATGACTAAAATGTATATTAAAATTGTTATAAGTAAAATAATTAAAAAACACATACATATGTGTCTTCTTATAACAGATCTCACTGGTATATTTGTGAAAATCATTTACTGCCAAATTTCTTTGTAAAAACAAACTTCCATCCTTTGTTCATTACAGTAAAATGACCTCTAACCTCAAACTTCACACCCAGAATCTTAAATTCCAAAACTGTCATTGAAGATAACATTCTTTAGCATCAAAACTTTAAATTTATTCAACAAAACAAAACAAAATGTTAAGAAACCTCCAAAAATGTTACTCATTAAAACATTTGTAATTATAAAAATTAATATCCCATTTGAATTCACTCCTCTAAAATGCCTGGGCAGGACTGGTCCCTGGTAATATTTAATATCAGAAGGAGAGTAATCTATAGAATTTATCTGACAACTACTAGCAGCATCAGACATCACTGTCACCAAAAACAACATACTTAGTTGTAGACAATATTCTAAAATTATTGATAGCACTGTCTGACCTTGCTGTAATCTGCTGTGTAGAAGTCAGGTCTATTTATTTAGCTGTTCAGCAAATGTCAGAATACCATGTCTGGAGCAAATTAAAAACTACATTGGCAAAACACTACCCACGGCCTGCTAGGAATAAAATTTAACCAAATTCTTTCCACTCAGAGTTTAATCCTTGACTAGCCACTCTCACTCTCAGCAGAGTTCTCAAGTTGCGAGACTCCGTTTTACAAAAGGATTCCAGAACATTCTATCTCCTGAGGCACATGTTCAACAGGCAATCAAAAGGATGTCATCTGGAACCCATCTGAGCTGTAGATCACTTATGTGCCTCTGCAGGTCTGTTCTAATCTTTTCCGCCTTGCTCCTCTTGGTCCTGGAAGGCTGATTCTAGGGGCTACGTCAATGGGCTCCTTTCCTGCCTGGCATCATCAGGGAGCCTTGGCAGGAGGAGAAGGAGTCAGGATGTATATATTCCTCCAGATCCTTCAGCAAGGTTGTCTTGAGTGGATGTGTTCCTCCACAAACGGTCTCTGACCATCTCAAGAAAATCTTCATTATAGACTTTTTATTTTGGTCAAGAAACCTTCTTTTCTCCTTTTGGTTTAGGGATATAAAAGATTACAAGCTGCAAGGTAGCTTCAGGTTCCTGTACTTTCTCTTACAGTTCCTGTACCCTCTACCACATTTTTTTATTTTTAATTTATTTTTCTAGGTGAGGCTATCCTTGCTTGACCTCACAGACTGCAAGGACCTTGTCAGTTTACAATCCCTTATTATTATTATTATTTTTTAAATTTTTTTATGGTCTGCCTGGTAGTCTCCCATCCAAGTACTAACCAGGCCCCATCCTACTTAGCTTCCAAGATCAGACGGGATCAGGCTTGTTCAGGGTGGCATGGCTGTAGACTCTACCACACTCTCTTTATCAGTCTCTTGGTAAATAAACTCTTCCATATACCATGACTGAAGGTACATAAGTGAGTGAGTCATTGTTTCCTGGTGAGAGAGATATCAACATCCTCTTTTGATCAACCCAGCTTGATTTTAGAAAAAAATTATTTATTTGAAGACTGAACCTGCTAGAACTAGAAGGTTATTTCTTTTTAGTTTTCTTCTTTCTACAACATATTCACAATCATGTGTTAAACAATAAAAGTAGCATTTAAAAAAGGATCTGAATACTCTCGGCTCACTCCATTTATTATTATCAAACATTCTTTTCCTTGTTTTTGTGGAGAAGATGGCTAACACTAAGACTCTGAAATTACTGCTCATTAACTATCTAAATCTATACCTATAGTAAAGGCAGAAAAAGTAAAATAAGCCACTTGCTTCTTGGGCCCTGCCTATTATAAATGACAAATGACAGCTTATCAGGTGAAAACAAGCTTCTCAGCACTGAAATGGCTTCATTTGGTTTATTGGCTGCAAATGAAAACTAAGGAAGAGCCACCTAGAAGATGACTTGAGCAATCCTTAGTTTCGGCATAATTTAAGATAGTCTCAATAAGGCTGAATCACCACATGGTCCCCCAGTCTGTTTAAAGGAGGAACACAAATAACATGGAGACAAATATGAAAAGATGGTTAATAAGTAAAAATGTAGGTCTGTAGCCTTGGAGAGAAGATGATGTTAAACTCCTGTGAAACTCCAATGACCCAGTTACAAGGGGTGGCCTCATATTTATCTCAAAAGTCACATTATTCTGTTTTATCAAGCAAATAAACTGTGTCACTGAGCTGTTAATAGTGAGCACCCCAAGGGAATATGTAGAGGGTGGTTTAACAACCAAAACAAACAAACAAACAGACAAACAAAAAAGTAGGGAAGGAAACAGAAATCTCAAATTACATTAGCTCCACATAAGTTTTTTGGAAAGTGGCCACCACCTGGTAAGGCCAGATATGCACACATACTACCTGAATCCACAAGATCCAGACAAGTATTTGTTTTATTTTACTGATATGTTAGCATTTCCTTTTCTCTTCTCTACACCTGTAACTGCCCTTTATTCTCTGAAATATCGGGACAAAAATCTCTTTGCAGAAGTCCTCTTCACCCATCCCACATGTCCCTCAGCATTGGTTTATTTCATGAATATGTATTTTCCTATGTTCTGAAAGGATATAAATGGCAGTCTTGAATCTATTTAATTTCTGTTCATGTAGAAGCTCCTTGGACTGACAGACATGTGTTTATTAAAACCATGAAATGTCTCCTTTTTATTTCCTTTTATTTTAAGTATCATGTCCAAGTTTTCACTCCAGAAACCTTGGGAGAGTCTTCTGAGTTGCTCGACTAGCTAAAGTCATCTTCCATTTCTTGTTCACCCTGACTAGGTTGACATTTCCCATAATGTGCTAATTCCTGCCACACAGTATGAGCTATAAAGTTTCCTTTCATACATTATCATCTGACTACATGCCAAAGTTCTTATCAATTAGCTGAAAGGATTGTAATTTCTGCCCAGACAAGTTTGAGGACAGGAATCTCAGCATAGTTTAATGCCGCAGTTCCGTGGCAGTCTTCAAAAATGGATGGGCTACCTTGAAGGTGGAAGTTCTTCTTACGGGAGATGACACTGACTGACTAAACTGTAGAGTGCTGGCCTTTAATTGGAGAGCGGGCTCTTGGAGTTAGGCAAGTGAGTAAAGAGGGGCCTGGATTAAGACAATAGAAAATACTTTGACATACCGGGAAAGATAAGCCTTTTCTAAAAGTGCTGCAGCTATATAATCCTTCCAATTGTTGCCATGGGAATGTGAGCCTCATATGTCCAGACTGTTTCATTTTACATAAGCCAGAAGTCTGAATTTTAAAAAACACTGAGCTTACTAGTCACAACCTATTTGAGAACTACATCTGTTCTCAGTGCTTTACGGTTGCAGCGGCCTCACCGGCCAGATATGTCAGCACCTTGGACAGCGCTTCCCAAGCCAGTACACTTCTCTCCTGCTGTTGCCACCACCCTCTCCACAGTGTTCTGATTTCTCCCTCTATCCCAAAGAATTTGAAAATCTCTGCACATAATGAAATATTTTGGTGAAAAACTCTTGCATGTGTGAATGAAGAGATGTAGAGAAAGGCTATGAAGAGGAAAAAATCACATAAGTCTGAAGAGGAGATCCAAGCAAGGTTCCTTAGGCTGAAGAAGAGGAGAATAAAGAGTTAGAGTATGAATCCACATACAGTGAGAATAATGCTAATGCTAGAAGTATTTGCTAGTACATTATTAATCACTTTTTAAATGTCAGGCACTTTTCTAAGTATTTCATAAATGCTAACTGACTTACCTCTTGCTACAATCCTGTGAAGGCAGCAATGTTTCCCTACTCTACAGATGGCAGAGAGTTGCTAGGTGGTTTTCCCAAGGCCATACCTTTAGAGATAGAGCCAACTATGCTATACTTCCTACCCTATACTCCTTCACCATAACACAGTCAGTCACCCCATTGGCATGCCTTGGCTCAAGTCCTTGATGTAGCCTGAAATATCTTTTCTATACATATAAATCTAACATGAAGAGACAAATTCTCCAATGTAAATTATCTCCCGTGGTGGTTTTAAAATGTCCACATATGTTCTTCTCTTCAACACTAAGAAGAGCTTAATTTTCCTCCTCTTGAGTGTGGGCTAGGCTTAGTGATTCCCTTTGAGTGAACAGAATATGATGGAAGTGGCCACATGTAACTTCTGAACATAGGTTATAAAAGGCATTTAACCTTCTCTGCTCTGTCTCTCAGATCACTCAATCTGTGGAAAGTCATAAAGAAACTCAAGAAGCACAACTGTGGGTTTTATCTATTAAGGAAGTGAAGCCTCTTGTGAACAGCCATGTGAGCGAGCTATCTTGGAAGAGGATCCTTCAGCCCAGTGGTCCCCAACCTTTTTGGTACTAGGGACTGGTGCTCCTGAGAATCTAATGCCTGATGGTGTGAGGTGGAGCTCAGGTGATGCTAGTGCTAGGGAGCAGCTGCAAATACATATGAAGTTTTGCTCACCAGCCTGCCACTCACTTCCTACTGTGCAGGTGGGTCTTAACAGGCCATGGTCCACTACTGGCCTGTGGCCAGGGGGTGAAGAACCCCTGCTCCAGCTCCAATCAATCAAGTCTTCAGATGACAATGAACCTTGGCTTTCTTCTTGATTGCAACCTAATGCAAAACCCTGACGCAGAACCACCCTATAAATAAAACCCAGGTATCATTTATCAAATAATTAGAGATTCAGTTGGCTCACTGGTTAAGAATACAGTTCATAAGGGTTTAAGTATATAGTTTGATTAAAAATATGAAAAATTGAATTCTTTCAATTGGACATACTTAACATTTGAATTTATGGCAGATTACCAAATAAACATGAATATAATTTTACTATTTACAGACTATAAATTAGAATTAAGACTATACTTGTTTGCCATATTAAAATATAGTAAACTCCAAGTATTAGAAAGTGACATGGACTTATATTTTATAATACGATGATTTTCTCAAATTTTAAATGTGGAAATATTCCACTGTGATGATGTTACTTTGGATCATATTAGCTATTTTTTGCTTTATGAATATGAGAGAATTTGATATCACATTAATATCTTATTTCTCTGAGAAGAACATTTGGGTTGTTTTCTAAAAAGATCTGTTACATATATACCTTAAGTACATGTGTTAAATGAGAAGTACTGTGGAACTAACATCACAACTCCATCTTAAAAAATTCTAGAAAATAATATAAATCTGTTAAGTACACTGATAAGTACGGTACTAACCCACATAAAATTTAATCAATTTCATGATGAATTCTACTTCAAACTCCTGACAATTCTGACTGTGCTACTTAATGAATATTCTTGAAAATTATTAAAATATGTGGCAGAGTGTTACAATAAGGCAAGATCAATATAAAATATAATTGTGACAGGTATCCACTAGAGGCCAGTGTAATTCAGCAAAAAGAAGGAATTTATAATCAATCCCTGTGGAAAAAGTAACATTTTTTCTTCCACTTAGAAATGGAACTCTTGTGAATTAGAGGGGAAAAAATGATGAAGAAAGTTTTCTGATTCTTTGAAGAAGTTTCAAAGGTTAAGGAAGAAGAGTTAAGAAAGGATGAGTCATAAAATATAGAAACAAAGAGAATGTTTGTCTCCAGAAAAAAAAAAAAATAGCACTACCATATAATGTCTGATGTTTCACCTATGTAAGCATAAATTTTCAACATACTTGGTTTAACTATAAACGTTTCCATAAATATTGGGTTTGTTAAGGGCATTAGAAATAAGTAAAGGTCTATAATACCTAGAGAGTGTCACAGTAATCTCATTTTCAGGACAATCATTGCCCAGACAATGCAAAGAGTTGAAAAAGAGTGGAAAACCTGTACATTTGCAATTTCCTTCCCTTAAATAATTTTATTAAGCACAAGTACCAAATGGTTCCTTCTCACACATGGAATAACACATAAATTCATCTAGCGCTATGTTCATATTATATATTTCTTAATAAAGGCACTACATGATGCTTGCAATACTTTTTAACAAGGAACTGAACCAGATTCTCAAAACTCAAAATAGAAGTAGAAATAAAAATCTGATTCTTTTGTAAAGTTAGACAATAGTTGATAGAATTTTACCTTGTGCAAGTGAAGGCTGAACAATTTCACACATAACTCACAGGTACATTTTCCCCTCTCCTCTAGCAGAGAAAGGCACCTTATGTAACGTGGACATGCTGAGGAGATTAATGAACCATGAAATCTTAGAGCCGGACAGGACCTGAGAGGTCGGCCAGCCGCAGCTTGAACATTTTCAAAGACAGGGAGCTTCCTCTTTTACAAGGTGCTACATTCCACAGTCAAGGCTATAACTGTTTGAAAGTTATTCTTTAATCCTTATATTGAGGGACCTTATCTAACACACAACAAAATGCTGTTCTGGTTTCTGAGGTCAAAATAGGAGGCAAGTTACAAAGATAAATAACACACGATCCTGACTTTGAGGAGCTGTAAAATTCCACCCATGAGGTTCTGATTTGGACCTCTGACCCACAGGTAGTGCCTCTATCAGATACTAGCTATGTGAATAAGGTAACTTATTTGGGTCTTAGTTTCATTATCAGTAAAATGGGGATAACAATGGTACCTACTTCACAGGGTTGGTGCCAGGATTAAATGAAATAATTCAAGTAAAACACTGAGCCCAGTACCTGGCAAACTGTAAGTACTTGGGAATTGACAGCTATTATGACTAAGCACTGTTTACTTAACAAGTAAGTCATCCACTCTTTACCAAACTCCTATGAGGTTTAATTTATTACCACCAATTTTAGAGACAGGAGAATTGAGGCTCAGAGTGGTGATGTAGCTTGTAAGGATCTGCATCTTGTTAGTGGTATGATTAGGGTTTTAGCACAGGTTTGCCTGCCTACAAAATTTTAACAGCTACACCAAGCTGCTTCCATGAAAACATGAATTCCTATTCCATGTGGCAGAGAGGACAGAATTTGTCTTGTGTCCCCAACTTTTTCTTTCTCTGACCTGAATCTTATTAGTGCCAAAAGCTAAACATGAGACCCCTCTCTTCCCATCCACAATAGAACAAGGAGTCCTGGAGGTGGCAGACTTTGAAATTTGAAGCCATCTACTTCCAGTGAACTCTCCCTCCTGCTGTTCACACGTCTTCTCCTAAAGCCCCCTGTTCTCTGAGTAAATTGCCAGCTCTATATAGCAGGGCATCCCTGTACCTTCAATTGTTCCTCATAGGATAGGTGCAAATGGCCTGTATCTTTCCTGGTACTCTAGGATAATAAAGAGCATTGAGAGAAAACTCCTGCTCCAAAGGGAAAGATCTAGTTGAGAATAAAGGCGCATAGGTAAATGCTGTGGAAAATGTATTTGAGTGACAGTAACCCTCCTGATTTTGCATTCTTTTAAGTAGTAATGTGCTCTCTATGCACATTTAAAAAAAGTTTGCACATTAAAGCCAGGGACAGAATACTGTGTTGTGCCACTCAACTTTCCAGGTTGCTTGCTTTCCAGTATAGAAAAAGCATAATTTAGTCAGTTATTCTCTGGCACTGAACACTCATTATGTGTCTGTCAGAGATTGTGCTGGCCCAGGGACCAAGAGGCTTTTAACCTCGTTGCTATCATGAATGAAAGCTGGCATTCTATTCGAATCAGCTATGGAATTTCTTTTTTTAGCCTATTTAGAAAAACAAATTAAAATAGCTCTAAATCACATGTCTTTAATATCCTGAAGAAACACCCAACAATACCCCAAGTTGTAACACCAGATCAGTGGTCACCTAGGTCTCTTCTGAAAGACTTTTCTACTCCTTTCAATTTGCCTGCATTTCTGCTTATTCATTAGTAAGGAACTTGGCCTCCAAACTACATGTGAATCAGACCACCCAACTGTCTGCCTCTGGCTCTGAGAAATGTGGCTGAACTATAACTTTAATAGATATTTTGCTTCTTTAAGTCAAGGTTTCCTTGCAGATACAATTTTAATACAGCTGCTAAGGACAAAGGAAACAAATAATTCAAACTCAAATCTTAGTGACTGTTTTCGTAAAAGTTTTATATGGGGAACATTTTCTCCCATAGGTTAATGAGAAGACAAATATATGGTGAGTTGATCCCCAATTTATAAAAGTATGATCAAATTAATTTACAATGATTTAAAAACCATTACTAATATGATTCACAGAGTGGATTATCAACAGCAGTAACAAAAATAGGATAACTGATGTGGAAGAAAAAAGTTTAGAAAGCAAAGATGCATGATCAGAGGAGACAAATCTAGAGCTACTGAACCCTGTAATCTTTTCACAGAGCATGTATTTCTCTAAGATCATTAAGAAAAGGTAGAAGGAGACATGAAAGACACTTAGAAGGCAGGGATAGTTTGAGTGCTAATTGAGAGAACTAATTAGCATGATTCATTATTATCACCACTCAGAAAGTAATTTGTTTGCAAGGTATGAAGTACCTGCTTGACATCCTAAATTCAGAAGAAAAATGGGGAAAATGCAGTGGGGTACAAAATGGAAAACAGAATTGAGTTTATTCCAAGGAGATTATTTGCAATTCAATGGAAGGTCAGGCACTTGCACAACTGGGGCATCTTGCCTAGAAAGCATGCAAGGCAACGGAATGACCTTACTGAAATGCACTGACCTAAAAATTGTGTGTGATTTTCTTTTACAAAAGTGCAATGTAAATGGTAGAAGTGAGGAAGATAATAGTCTAGAACAATGTTTTCCAAAATAAATTAAAATGTCTACTGGCAAATTAAAGTTTTTGATGTCTAGCCTTAGGAGAGGTGAGAGAATGAGCAAAAAAAGAAAGTGGGAGGGATATGATCAACCATGAATGTAGACTATGGTAGGAAAAGTAAAACATTTTCTTGCTATCGTCCATGCACCACAAAGTAAAATGACTGACCTTTCTCTGCTAATTTCTTCAATAAAGGGAACCTAAGAGGTACCACCTAGTCTCCTACTGTGATACAATATGACCTAGATATATGCTATAGAGTTCTTGTTATATTTCAGAAAATAATCTTCGTTTAGGCAGGATATCGTGAAAACCAAGCAAGCAAAGGAATATACATACATATGCCTGCTTCTGTGTGTTCTGCCTAGAGATTAATAAGAAACATGGCCATCACCTCTTCCTGATCCATGGAAGTAAGCCTGGTTTCACCCTCAGGCACATATGGTTTTGTCAATAACCATAACTCAGGTAAACATGTAACATCTAAGAATAGTTAACTTTTTGTTAAGGGCATGGCTCTGTGTCAGGTGCCAGGCTAAACACAGCCATGGGTGTTATTCCTTTCACCCTCATAAGTGCAGTTGTTGACACTGGAGGGCATGGAGGTTAAAAACTTGCCCAAGATTCTACAGCTGCTTGACATCCAAGCTGGAATTTTGATCCAGGTCAATCTGACCATAAAGCCCAAAGTGTTACCCGACATGGTAGAATGCCCACCACATTCAGAGCCCCACTGCCCTGTCTCCTCGAGGGTGCCCCAGACTTCAAAACTACAGCACAACATGAATGCTGACATGTTATGCTAAAAGTAAGCCTCCTGTATTTCCCCAAATATTCTCCCTTCAGAAAAAAACAAACAAGCAATGAAGCAAGCACAACGACATTTCACTATAGTTGTCAGGTGGGAGGCGTGTGTCTTTATTTTACTCTGCCAGAATCACATATGGGACTTTGGAAACATCTCCTCATCTCCCATGGCCTCGATTGCCTCATCTGTTTCGGAAATCCCACAGAAACATTCCTACACAAATGTACTAAATGTATAATCAAGTAATATGTGCCAATCGCAGTGAACAGCCCCAGGCTGTTGCTTTTATTCCACTGTGATACGTTTACATAAACTTTTTAGCAGTACTACAAAAAGGAGAGATGATAAAGTAATATTCACTGGGAGAATGGGGATTAGCAACTCAATGTTTTGTCATCCACTACCTCATTTCTAGGCCAAATTTGACTTTCATGGATAAATGAATATTGAGAAAAATAATTGCAAATTGGAAGAGTTTAATTAGAGTACAGAGACATTGTCAGAAGAACTGAATTGCTTCTTTTGGCATAAACTGGACTGGAAAAATAATTAAAATGGGGTTTAAAAAAAACCTGTTTTGGGTTATGTTGAGGAGCTATTTCAGTGAGAAACATTTCCAATTCTTAGAATTAAAGCAATAAAGATTTGCACATTACTCAGTCTAAATGCATGTACATTTCTTCATGGTAGGGAAGTTCACTCAAATGAGCTAAGTAAATGCAAAACAGGAGTGGTTGTCTATCAGCTCTACCTGATTCTCAGACTAAGCTTTAAAAGTTTTTTTGTTTGTTTGTTTTTACCTTAACTAGCTGTGAGAGCAATAAAGTAAGACAGTGATATTACAGAAAAAAAAACATTTAATAAAAATTTCTAAGATTCTACAATGTACCTAGCACTGGGTTGAAATGTGGGGATAGAGCAAATTGGTGACCAGAAAGTCACAGTCTGCTTTTACTGATTTTATAAGACAGTGTTGACTTGATCTAGAGTTGTCAAAGGGCAACTAAAAACATCTCTGTATAAATGGTAAAACTCCCATTTAATAGCTACTTCACCACCCACTTAGGATAATATCTATGAGGAGATTAATGTCTGCACCTCTCATTAAAGAGTGGACAACTGACAGAACACCCGTAGAGTTTACGCTAAAAAACTTCATCTACATCAAGAGGGATGGTCAATAGTCAGAAGTTCACAAGGACACCACTGTATTAGGCTGCAGCCTCCAGAACTGAGAATGGGAGGTAGGATGATATGGCCCATTACTTGGGAGACAGATTTATTAGGCTGACAAAGCTGGATTTCCTTGGATTGAGCTGCCAAAGTTAATCTGATCTTATCTGAAGATGGTTAAAGGGTGTACCCTAAAGAATGACTTCATACAGCTTCCATTAGAAGTTAGGTTAAATTAATATGAGTACCTAACTCCAGACACTAGAATTTCCTCCTCCTTATATCCACTAATTTCATTTGGCCCTTTTTATGCCTGGCCTTTGATTCTGTCTTCCTCATCCCTCCATTACCTCTTAGAGCCCAAATGTCCATAAATCATGTTGCCTTTGTCAAAATGTACCTGGTTTTGTGTCCCTCCCCCGCCCTTTCCCCCCACCCCCAAAAAAAAAGATTTCATGAGGAATGGGGCAGAACTTCCTTCTTATGTATTCTACTCTAGGATAAAAAGTTTTAAATTCCTTACACTAGAATTCATCTTGGAAGGGATGTCTTCCTTTATTAATGGAGGTTTTGTCCCTGAAAGACCATTAGTAAACAGTGCTGTATCTTACAATAGCTGGGACTCTAGAACAGAAGAAACACTGTATTTCTGTTGTTTAGGTCCTGACCAACAGTGAGACTAACATTAACACTAACTATACATCAGCTTCTCCCCCTCTTCCTCCACTTCTTGAAATCTGTAAAGAAACCTGCGTGTTCGACTCACAATCAACTGCAGAAATTGACAGATGTCATGATTTTGTCTTCTGTGTAATAAATTTTCAAGAATTGCTTTAGTGGAATATATAAACAAGTGATATCTCCTTCAAAAAAGACAAATGAATGACATCTCTTAGGAACTCTTTTGACACTGGTAAACACAGTCCCAACCATCTTGGATAATTCTATAATTCACTTAAACATTTACACATTAAGTCCTCAATCTCTACATTATGCAATGGCAAGGAATGCAGCTCACTGAAACTAGAAAAGAGGAGAACAAAGGGGCATATAAAGCCAAATTTATCATTTTTTTCCTCAGGAACCTGATTATCTTCTTGATGTTTCTTCTCTGTTCACAGGGATTCAAGGATTCTTTATCATCCCGATTATTCCCCTGTGAATGGATTCCAGTTATCAATGTCCATTCAAAAAATGTAGGATGGTGCCTCTTAACTGCAGATATTTATTGCCCAGAGATAATAATGGGAAGTGTTTAAGGATGTGGACCATGGTATAAAATTGCCATGGTATAAAATTGTCAAATTCTGGCTTTATAATAATGGGAAGTGTTTAAGGATGTGGACCATGGTATAAAATTGCCGTGGTATAAAATTGTCAAATTCTGGCTTTATATCATATTAGCTCTGTGGTCTTGGGTGAGTTAAGAATCTCTTCCAAGCCTTCTTTCCTTGGCTGTAAAACAGATTGATGATGATGATGATGATGATGATGACGACGATGACAATAATAATAATAATAATAATAATAATAATAATAATAATGTCTTCAGGTACAATAATCTACACAAAGTGCAAGAGCCTGGCACATATAAAGCGCTCAATAATGGTTGGCCATTACTAATATCACTGCCACTACCGCCAGCACCAGCACCACCACCATTATCACTACTCTTGTCATTTGACTGTAACTCCAAGTGAAACCTGCTTCAGTGCAACAATGTATAGTGATGTGAAAACTTGGCCTTCTTTATTTGGCCCATTCTTATTCATCATTCCACTTTTTTCCCAATCTGAACAATCTCTTTACTAGGCTGTTCTACTTGATCATCCAGGCTAAGAGCTTATTCTTTCTTTTCTACCCATTCAAGTATTCTCCTGCCTCCGAAAATCGGCACGTTGTGTCTATCCAAGATCTTCAAGCCACAATCACTTTCCTCCTTACTTTTACTCAGATAATCATTTCACATTGAGAGTTCTGTTAGCTTTAAATTTAATGCCATATAAGATTACTATGATTCATGGTTTTCTAATTGACTTATGGCTTTAACTTGTGATTCTAATTACACAGTAAAGAGTTTACTATTCTTATTTGGTATTGCCTTCTTACACTTTGCATCATTCTCGGAACACAGAATATAATCTAGTTACTGTCAGCGGACTGACTCACTTATGTTTTAAGTGTGTTAATTACTATCAGGAACCTTGGAAAGCGAAGTAAATCTACCATAGACACTATGGTACTGCTTAACATTAGGGCTACTAAGGTTTCTGCCAATCTAAAATAAAAAAAAAAAAATAGTCTCAAATTGAGATCTATAAAATGTTACCATAAGTTCTAAAGTACATTTTGAAAAGAATTCCAGCTCAGGAAGATCCTACCTTCTTGTAATATAGAACACAACAGTTACTAGTTGATTCACTTTAATAAGTAAGACACAACTGTCATGTAAAAGATTCCGTGCTTGAGGGTAGTGGAGAATGTTATAGAGTTTATTCCAAGAGGTTAGACAAGAACAAAGGACTGTCAAATTTTAGTATGTTATAGTATGTTTTCTTGAGCTAAAAACAAAAACAAAAAACAAACAAGCAAGGAAACAAACAACAAAAAACCCCCCTATTTCACTACTTATAAAACCCAGTGTCATATTAGTACATGGGGTCATTAAGGTTGGTTTGTACAATTACAAAAAAATTAGACAGAAAATAAATAGACATAAAAGAACTTGTTAGCTGAAAGAATGCTCTGATTTTTACTCAAAAACTTAATAAAGCCTCTTTGCACAAACAGCTAACATTCCTTATCTTGAACTCCATTTGTTCAGAATATAGATGTGGAATTATCTGAAATTTACTTTTCCACGCTCTAAGAAAAAGATTTGCTGAGTAAAAATTCACTGAAATAAGACTGAGAAGAATATACTTAACACATTTAAGGAAACAAACTTTTCTTCAGCAACAAAATGCCTCATTTATAAATACTTGATTAATTAATATCAAGAAATTCTTTTCTGTTGTATTTTATTTGTTTCTTTGCTTACTTTATTTATTTTGGGGATGGTTTGTTTCACTGCAATAGATAACAAAACAGACTATTAAAGAGGCATTAGAAATTGTTATAAAAAGTGTTGCTAAATCTGACATTGAAGGGAAACACTGTGACAGATAGTATGTTTTACAGTTAGGACTTTAAAAAAGATTGAGGTATAACTGTGTGGGGGTTCAGAATAAGTCATCCGAACATGTGCCTCAGTGGTATGTAAATTATTTTAAGCTAAAGGTAACCAAGACTCTGTGGGCTTAAGAGAAACTTCTGACCCCCGCCTTAACTATCCAGAAGAATTTAAATTAGGAACCTGAGCCATGTTAAGAGTTATTACCAGAAAATGACTTTTTACCCATCTATATGGCAGGGGAAATTAATAATTACTAAAAATATGCTTTCCCTCTACTGACCTTCTGAAGCCCCAAGGTACCTTACTTCTAGCTCAGCATGTCTTATATACCCACTTTCCCTTTCTGTTTCTGAACCTCCTGTGCATATGGTGGAGGGTCTCTGACTCTCTCATGTATGTGGGGTTCCCATAAATGCAGTTATTTTCTCTTGCAGACCTGTCTCAAATCTTCGATTATTAGACCAGCCAAAAGAACACTGAGGGTAGAGGAAAGTTTGTTCCTCCCTTACAATTGTCATTTGACATTGTATTAGTTTCAAGTACAATATATAATGATTCAATATTTATATATATTGTGAGATAATCACCATGTATATTTTATATCACCATACATAGTTACAGAATTTTGTCTTGTGATGAAAACTTTTAAGATCTCTTTTAGCAACTTTCAAATAGCCAATATAGTATTAACTATAGTCACCATGTTGTATGGTACATCCCCAGGACTTATTTAATAACTGGAACTTTGTACTTTTGACCCCTTTCATCCATTTTACCCACTCTCCACCACCTGTCTCTGGCAACTGGCAATCTGTTCTCTTTATCTATGAGCTTCTTTGTTTTTAGATTCCATATATAAGAGATCATATGACTAACTTATCGCGCTTAGCATAATACCCTTGAGGTCCATCTGTATTGTCACAAATGGCAAGATTTCATTATTTTTTAAAAGTGAATAATATTCTATTCTCTCTATATATCCATTCATTCATTAATAAACACATATGTTGCTTCCATATCTTGGCTATTATAAATAATGCTGCAATGTACATTAGGGTGCAGTCATATTTTCAAATTAGTGTTTTTGTTTTCTTCAGATAAATGCCAGAAGTGGAATTGCTAAGGCATATGGCATTTCTACTCTTAATTTTTTGAGGAATCTCCATACTGCTTTCCATAGTGGCTGCACCAATTTACATTACCACAAACAGTGCACAAGGGTTCCCTTTTATCCATATCCTTACCAACATTTATGTCTTATCATTTGATAACAGCCATTCGAACAGGTATGAGGTGATATCTCATTGTAGTTTTGATTTACATTTCCCTGATGATTAGTGATGTTGAGCATCTTTTCATGTAACCGTTGGCCATCTGTCTTCTTTGGAAAAATGTCTATTCAGATCTTCTAAATATTTTTTAATTGAATTGTGCCTTTTGTTGTTGTTGTTGTTGAGCTGTATGAGTTCTTTACATATTTTAGATATCAACCCCTTATCAGGTATATGATTTGCAAATTTTTTTCCCATTAGGTTTCCTTTTAATGATGATGATGATTTCCTTTGTTGTGCAGAAACGTTTTAGTTCAATGTAGTGTTTTTATTTAAAATAGGTAGCAAGAGATGTCTACTTGACCAAGGATAATTTGCCTACTTTAAATACATACAAATAAAATGACATTAGGAATATAATTCTTAATAGGATCTCCACCTGCTTATTGGCTTTATTCTAATAAGATTAGCCAAGAGGTTTTGACTATTCTCAGAGAAATGGAATAATTTTTCTCTAAATAATACTGTGAAGCTTAGTAACGATTCTAGCCACCTACATCAAAGATAAGTTTTTAGTCCTCTTCTCTTTTTAGCAAAACTTATTTTCCTGTATAAGTAGTCCACTAATTCACATGTGAAATAGAATGTATTGCTGTGGATCATATTTTGAGATGAGGCCCCTGACAGGAGAGTTAACAGCAGAAACCAGGCCACCAGCCTAGACTGAGACTTCCTTTATTGTTCATGGATACAAATGCGTGGCTTTGGAGGTGTGTTGTTATCAAGAAAGCAACTGGCCAGGACCTTTCCTTTGGGCAAATTTTATGCCTGGAATTAATGCAGTCAACTGACTTTTTCTACCAACTCAGTAGGAAAAGTCAGTTCAACCTTCAAACCGAAATTAAACATAAACAAATAATCGCTTAGAGGTCATCAACTGGTGGTTTGGTTGGGCACTGGAGACCACGTTTGCTCTCCCTGGGTGGCACATTGAGGGTAGCTGACCTTAAGAATAGCAAGAAGGGATGATGAATGGTCTACTCAGCCTCCTTTTGTCCCAACTGCGTTTTTCATCTGTGAAAAGGTGCTGAAGCAGGGGCCAGATTTAACAATGGGAGACCACCTAGGGGCTACCTACCTATTCAATTATACCCTTTGCAGATGACAGCAACATCTTTACTTTTAAATCTGGCAACACTGGATTGCTAGTCATTTTTATTTATTAAACTTCTTTTAAAATTAAATTTGTTTATTAAACTTGTAACTGGCTGCCTGGTGTACTAATTGAGAGTTCCTTATACACAGCAATTAGTCATAGTAAATACTATATCCAGGTGCCTAGGAAAGTGTTATAGGGAAGTGGGCCCCAAACTTTTTGGCACTAGGGACCGGTGCTTCTATGAGAATCTAATGCCTGATGATCTGAGGTGGAGCTGAGGCCACTGGTGATGCTAGTGGGGGGAGCAGCTGCAAATACAGATGAAGCTTCGCTCACCCATCTGCTACCCACCTCCTGCTGTGTGGTCCAGTTGCTAACGGGCCATGGACCAGTACAAATCTGAGGCCTGGGGGTTGGACCGCAAGAGAAACCACTTCATATTGCTTCCCCAAACCTGTATTTATGAGTTTAAATGATTTAGCTGGAGTGTTACTTTTTAGTTTATTTCCTGATTCAATTTACCAGTTGTGGCCTAATCTCCTGAAACTGGCTGACAATGACTAATTTTATTCAGTTGTAGAAGAGAAGAGAAGGTGGCCTGGAATCAAGTTATTGAGTGACCTTTCTTTTTTTAGCTACTGTGTGGAGAAGAAAGGCTATTTCTTCCTCAGAGGAACTGACGTGTAAGTAAAAACTGGGTAGTGAGGTGGTCTGAGTCTAACACACTAGCTGATTAAGCAAATTGCTCAAACACCCAGAGAGACAGATTGTTTCCAGGGAATTACTAATAAATCCAAAGATTGGATAAATTAAATTTAAGGTCTGAAGATGAAACAAGGGTCATATTAAGTCAGGGATTGTGAGGTACAGGATTTATTGAAAAGGGAACTAATTTGCAGTGAGATACTCAGTTAAGTCTAGCGCTATACAACCATCTACAAAATACATCTTTTTAACTGTCTACTTGCTGGTTTAATAATTAGTTTAATTTCTGTTCATAAAAACAATTATAAAGAAAAAAACTTTCTATACTTATGGGAAGTCTGTCTATTTGAGTAATGAGAGCAAACCCAAGATGCCAACACAGACATAGTGGCTGATAAAATAAATGGGGGGGCATGGATCTCAGTAGTGCTTATTATGCATCCCCAAATCATTAAAGTGAGAATAACTGCTACATATGCAAATTGATCAAATAAAATAATCAGTTATAAGCGTCTTTGAAAAGTCAAATAGTACACACACGCACAAAAGATGATGATCATTATTGCTGCTTTATGTAATCACGAAATGAGATACAGCTAAAATAAGTTCAATATAAAATTCCATACAGGGTACCAAACGGAAAGAGATATCGAATTATTTCTGAACACTAGGGATGAGACAAGGAAAAGGCCAGCAGTAAAATTTTATACTGATTGGGGAGAGGGGTTATGATGGTCACATCAGAATACAAAGCAAATGTTTCATTAAAAAATTTAATTTCATTCTTTATTAATTTTTGTATATATGTGCACATGCACGTCAGGTGGCAGGGTAAGAGGCAAAGGCTTTATTTCTTTCCTCTTTCTATTCCAAATAAGTGGGCAAGGGAATTATATCCAGGAGGCTGGGCCAAGTCTAAACTCATATGTTATTCTTCTCAAATATGCATTCTTTGTGTGTCCCATCAGTTGTTAGGTGGGTCTAACATGAGTTACTAAATAATAGTTAAATATATAAATCCTTGAATGATTTACTTGTATTTCCAAATAAAGTAGAAAAGATTCAAGGTCAACCCTATAATGGCTTTTCTCTCATTCGCATGTCTATATTTTGCTTGAGCAGGTAACTATAGTAATTCTCTCCTCCCCTGCAGGGGAGGTATAGCTATAGCTGATGAAGGTTTCAGGACTGTTCTCTATAATTCTCAGCAAGGCCTGAGTGCACTGGCATGGGTACAATTTGCTACCTTGTAATACTGATTTAGACCCAAACAATGTGCTTCCCGCATCTTTTAACAATTATTTTCCTTTTGAACAAAACACTGAGAGAATAAATTTAAAAGACTGTCTACCTCAATCCTTTGCTTCAAATGCAGGTTGCTCTGGGATGAAGCAGAAAATATGTATTATTAACACCAGCAGTTATTAATGGTAGTAATGATAATATGTTATCTCCACCACATGGTGATAATGGGTTTTTTATTATTAAAGTAAGTTGCTGCCTTTATTTATAGACATCAGTTAAATCAGAGAAAATGAAAATGCAAAATTACTACACAGCTCAAATTGAAGCAGCTCTTAACACTCAGTGGGGTGAATGCATATGCATCATGTTATAGGTTAAAAACCATAAACATTATTTTAGCCTATTATTATGTCCATGCATATGTGGCTCTAAAGGTTGTAGGAATAGGAAGCTGGTCAAAATAAAGAACTCTTTAATGATGGTATTTTTTAAAGGAAAATGAGTCTCAAGAGTAATGTTTTTTTTTTTTTAAACTAACCCAGTACAGAAAAGAGAACATTATATACTCTTCTCAATTATGACTTTTTCCCCTTAAATAACCTCACTTAAGAACAAATATGCACACAACCAAATAGAACTTACAATGATCATTTAATATAGTTTAATGGTCTCTTCCTTTTGAAGAGTCATTTTAGAGTAAAGCTCTGTTAATATTGTCTAAAACATGAGTGCATAAAAAATTGGTATCTCCTAAAAGTAGTCTCTGAAACTGTATTTGCTGTCAGAAATGCATATGTTCTAATATAGATAAATTTTTGAAAACTTAGTACTTTGGAGACTATTCCATTTGGTTTCCTAAATTCAGAAAATAAAATCCAAAGAGTGAACATTAGTTGTGAGCATCACAACTACATGTAATAAACTCAAATCTTAGCAAAATGCTTCAGGTAATTTTAAGAACAAAGGGCTTAAAAGTGTAAAAGAATAACCTAGTTTTCTACATGCAATGCCATTGCTAGTAACAAATGAACAAGAAAAGAAATGAAACCTTGCTTTGTTTTAGTTCTTATAGGAGAAAATGTGGCTGGTCCCAAACAACCTGAAGCAATTTAATGTTTCTGCTCACTAGCCCTTCTTTGGACATCCATATTGCAGTGACCTGCAGCAGACACCAAAGGACAGCCCACAGAGGATGGACCCAGCCATCATGAAAGGCACCTAGATGCTACAGGATGCACTGGAAGAAAGAAGGTAAACCAACAGTGAGAAGACTAGATGGCAAAACACCAGTGAATGCCGTTTACAAAACCCTATCACCAAACAAGACAACAATTCTTAATCTTCATTGGTTGAAGTTCAGATGTAGCAAAGGATGTTAAGATTTACTAGTAAAGTGTGTGGCCTAAATTACTACAGGACTCATACTAAGTTGTCATCAGTATTATTATTATTAAATTACATGGTACCTTCATCTGCAAGTGCTAGGTAAAAATGCACCAGTATTTTTCTATAAACATCTCATTTAGTTTTTTACCTTATTATAAAGATATATTATCACTATACAATTTTTAATATTACACTCTTAAATTAAATTATGTATTTTCCTTGTAGGTGCTGAATTACAAATGAACAAATTCCTAACTTTTTTCCTCCTTAAACAATCAAATATTTAATGAAACACATTTAAACACATGTACTTTGTTCTTTTTCTTTTTAACCATTTCTCTATTTTAAAATAATATATGTTGATAGAGAATAGAGGAATACAGAAAAATAGAATGAATCACACATTATACTAACACTCAAAGACACTGAGTGTCATTACTTTGTATATATCCTTCTAGCATATTTCTGGGGTGAAGAGAAAAAAGATTGATGCCAGGTATAGTTAAAATCATACTTACCATGAGAAAAGAGAGAGTGGCAGCCCCCAGAAGCTAAGACAGAAGCCACAGTCTTATTATAACCTAATCATCCATTTCTACTTGGTAGAAGTGAGTTACCAGGTCAATGATGAGTTATCATGCATGGGAGATTACATAAGAACATGAACATCAGGACACAGGGTCCAATCATTAAGAGCCATCTTGGAGGCTGCCAACCACAAATACTACTCTGTGCTAAACGTCATTTTTCATTAAAAATTTTGACATGATTTTCTTAAGACACAATCACAGAGATAGATTATAGGACCACATGGATGGTAATTTTTAAGGTAACAATGGAGTCAGTTACCTTGTGTGTTAGAAGGATGCACCCTACTTGGCAATGCAACTCATTCTATTAATAGCTGCTAAACCCTATTCAATGATTAATTATTACAGATGTTCTCATCCACAATCAGAATTATATAAGTCTATAATTTTTTTTGATTGTATAGAGTCTGGTTTTATTATCAGAATCTATTCATTCATTAAAAAATAAGGGACTTTTACAAAATGGGCAGTTTATAAAGTACAGGTTATAAAATAGATTTGGGTGAGGAGAATTTCACACATCAGACACTTCAGCTGAGTGTAAAATTTTTAATGAATCACGATGATAATGACGATTGTGCAACTTAATAGCTACCATTACTGAGCTCCAAATAAATCTCATTTTCCCATTTTACGGATGAGAAAAACTGAAACTGATGCTTGTATAGTGTTACGGCTTTAAAGAAATGTCCAAAACTTCTTTGATATTCTCTTCAAGTGATGGAATCTATTTTTCCACTTGAGTATGGGATGGACTCAGTGACTTGCTTCTAGTAAACAGAATCGTCACTTCTGAAATTAGGTTTTAAAAATCTGTGGCTTTTGTCTTGTGTTGATCTCTTGCCATGTCATAAGCAGACAAATGAAGAGGCTACAAGGCAAGGAACTTAAGCCTCCTACAAATATCCATGTGAGTGAACCTGAAAGCAAATATTTCAAATACTTCAGAGACTCCAACCTTGACAGCAGCTTGATTGCAACCTCATGAGAGACCCTGAGCCGTAACAACTCAGCAAATCTGCTCTCATATTCCCAGCCCTTGGAAATTGTAACTGATTGTAGATGTTGTTTTAAGCTGAAAAGTTTGGGGGTATTTTTTTTTAATATAAAACAATAGATAACAAAACATAATGTAATTTGCCCAAGGTGACATAGCAGTAGTAGAGTTCAAAGTCTCAACGACTTCAGTGTATTTGCCATTAGGGAAGTTGGTGAGGACATGAAAGAAACTAAGAATAACTTTCTAAATATTTTCCCCTGCTCTCAATTAAAAGAAGAGAAGTAGATGAGCAACCATACTTGTTTTCTTCTTCTCCTCCTCCCAAATCTTATTGAAAAACACTTGCCATTTTATTACTCAATTGTACTTTTTCTGAAATACCTGAAATATTTGCCAAATGGAAGTCTCTTTTTAAAAGTTTGATTTAAAAAACCTTGAGAGAGAAGCCTAATCTTCCTGTGACCAATATGGGGGCACCCTGACCTCAATGAAGCCATTGCTTTGTCTCCAGTGGCACAGACAGTGAGAGGCTTGAAACCTAAGAAATTCATTTCCTAAACGATTTGCCACCAAGGCTCTGACTACAGTCTAGTTCCTGCCCATGAGATGCTTTCATATAAGATTTGGAAGTAAGAAGGGAGGTAGAGGCCTTTCTCCATAAGTGAAGCGATGTAGAGACTTCAGTAGATATAGGCTTCTATAGTGAACTCACTAATCACAAGCAGCATTAACAACAATTTCTTGCAATTGCTAAAACCCCAAATTGCAGGCTTATTAGCATGATGTTAAAGACAATGGCAATATCCTGATGTTTGCTCTTCCAGCCACCGCAAAGATTTTGGAAGCATCTAGTTCCCTATATTAAATTTCTTTCTAGAGATCAGTCAAGATGGCACAGAAGGTAGAGGCTGTGTACACCTCCTCTTGCAACCACACTATAACTATAATGAAACTACAGAGCAACTAGCAGATGGAGTTGCTGAAGGTCTGGCTGAACAGAAGCCCTACAACTAAAAATAAGAGGTCACCTCAAACCAGGAGGAGAAGCGGAGATGTGAAATGGCCCAGTCTCACACAGTGTGTGGCAATCGAGAATGTGGAGGGTTACCTTGGCTGCAGAACTCCCTCCCTGACCTGAGGGGTGAGAGGTCCTGGCTCCACACTGGGCTCCCAAGTCCAGGGTTCCAGTGCTAAGAAAAGAAGTTCCCACTACTTCTGGCTGTGAAAACCAGTGGAGGCTGTGGCTGAGTGAGACGAGGGGTAGTGGGGTGACTGAGGAAGTTGCAGATGTTCCTGTTTAAGGACCTGTGCCCAGACTAACTAATAGGCTCACTCACTCTGAGCTCCAGTGCTGGGGCAGCTGCTCGAAAGGCACCAGGAACACACAGTGAGACAATGAGTTATCAGGCTTCAGGGTGAGGGCTGGAGGGGTGGCTTTCTCTCTTACGAAGTACTGGCAGTATCCATTTTTCTTTTGTTGAGTCCTCCCCTCTCCAAGCCTACAGACTAATGCAGGCACTGCCATATCGGCGTCACCATTAACCAGGGTAACACAGGTCTCTCTGCCCAGGTGATTTCCTGAGACTTCCCCTCTCCCAACTTGTGGGCTCTCCCAAGCCACTTCCAGTGGTTTACTCTATACAAATGGCCTGTCTTGGCTCTTTCTGCAAACTTTCCTAAAATCTCTCAAAGGCCTGCAAAACCCAAACAAGCAGCATGCCCTGTACCTTTTCCTGAGCAGTCATAAGCCCTGCACTAGTGGCAGCCAGCCTTGGTTTCTGGCTTGGCCTCTTGAGGCACCTATAAGTCCAGCACAGGTGGCAGCCACCTGAGGATTGCTTGGTGACTCTAAACAGGTGGCCCCAGAGGTACGCAGGCTGCAGGTGAACTTGGCTTGCAGCTAGACCCCTCCAAAAACTGTGTGAAGGGGCTCTACAGCACATCTACTACATAAAGCCACTCTACTAAGACTGGAAGACTTAGAAGCCCTACCTAATACATAGAAACACAAGGAGGGAGCCAAAGCGAGGAGACAAAGAAGGATGACTCACATGAAAGAACAGAACAAAGCTCCAGAAAAAGAACTCAACAAAATGGAGATAAGCAACATACCAGACGAAGAGTTTAAAACACTGATTATAAGAATGCTCAATGAACTTAGTGAAAGAGGAGATGAACTCATTTAGAACTTTAACAAACATATAACAAACATAAAAATGGAGATGGAAGACATAATGGGAAACCAATCAGAAATGAAGAATACAATATCTGAGATGAAGAATACATTAGAACAGCGGTCCCCAACCTTTTTGGCACTAGGGATCCATGCTCCTATGAGAATCTAATGCCTGATGATCTGAGGTGGAGCTGAGGTGGTGATGCTAGCACTGGAGAGTGGTTGCAAATACAGAAGGAGTTTTGCTTGCTTGCCCAGCAATCACTTCCTGATGTATGGTCCAGTTCCTAACCTAACAGGCCACAGACCGGTATTGGTCTGCATCCTAGGGGTTGGGGACCAATGCATTAGAAGGAAGCAACATGAAGTGGATGAAGTGAAGGACTGAATCAGCTACATAGAGAATGGAGTAATAGAGGACATACTATAAGAAAAGCAACAAGAAAAGACAATCCAAAAAATGAGGGCAGCTTATGGCACCTCTGGAACAACATCAAGCATACCAACATTCATACCATTGGAGTACCAGAAGGAGAACAGAGAGAGCAAAAAATTGAAAACCTGTTTGAAGAAATAATAATGGAAAATTTCCATTATAACCTGGTAAAGGAACTAGATATACAATCCCAGGAAGTTCAGAGAGCCCCCAGTAAGATGAATCCAAAGAGGCTCACATCAAGACACAATGTAATTAAAATGCCAAAGGTTAAATACAAAGAAAGATTCTTAAAAGAAGCTAGAGAAAAGCAATTAGTTACTTACAAGGGAGCTCCCATAAGACTGGCAGCTGACTTCTCAACAGAAACTTTGCAGGCCAGAAAGGCTTAGCACAAAATATTCAAAGTGATGAAAAGCAAGGACTTACAAGACTATTAAACCAAGTAAAACTATCATTTAGAATAGGACAGATAAAGAGTTTCCCAGACAAGAAAAAGCTAAAGGAGTTCATCATCACAGGAAATGTTGGAGGGACTTTTTTCATATCAAAAATATGAATAAAGAATGGCAATAACACATATCTATTAACAAGTACTTCAAATAGAAAATAATTAAATGCTCCAATCCAATGATGGGGTTCCTGAATGGATAAGAAAATAAGACCCTTACATAGGCTGCCTATAATGGACTCACTTCAGATTAAAAGAAACACAGATGGAAAGTAAAGGGATGGGAGAAGATATTTCATGATGGACTTAGGGGATATTATGCTGAGAGGAGTAAGTCAGATAGAGAAAGCTAAATGCCATATGATTTCATGTGGAATCTAAAAAGCAAAATAAACAAATAAAAGAAACTTATACAGAGAATATTTTGAGGGTTACCAGATGGGAAGAGGTTGAGGTGGTCGGTGAAAAAGAAGGAAGGGATTAAGAAAGAAGTACAAATTGGTAGTTACAAAACAATCATGGAGATATAGAGTATAGCATAAGGAAAACAGTCAATAATATTGTAATAACTATGTATGGTTATTACATAGTTATATGGTGTCAGAGTGGTACTAGACTTATTGGGGTAAACACTTAATAAGTTATATAGATGTCTAATCGCTATGTTGTAACCTGAAACTAATATAATATTGTATGCCAACTGTAATGGAAAAATAAAAATATTATTTAAAAAAATTAGAGGTCAATCAGGTTGTCTACTTTAAACTCACAACTGAATTTCCTAGCACAGTGGTTTCCAAAGCATGCCTGTGGACTTGAGTACAGGCCTGGAGCTCCCTAGAAAGGCCCCACCCCAGGCTACTGAATTGGAATCTCTGAAGGTGGGGCTCAAGAATCTGAATTCTAACAGGCTTTCCAGATGATTTTGTTTCACACTGGACTTTGAGAAGCACTGCTCAAGATTTAAGGCTCTTGTAAAAGTGACAATGGCTGCACTTACAGCTTTATGCATATTATAGCTGGAAGCGCTTCCAAGTTGAGAAAAAAGGCTTTTGGTGGCCTTCAGACTAATTAAAATGTTTTATAGAGATTTAATTACTAAATGCCAACTCATATAAATGTAAAGATCTTTCCTACAGAGACTATGTGATGAATTGAAAGCATTTTTTAATCAACTGCTTGGCAAGCACTCTAGGTTTTCTTGTTTGTAAACAGCTATACTAATGCTAAATATATTTATTCACAACTTGGCAAGCAATATTGCCCTGTAATTAATCATTTCCAGTCCTAATTCAGACAAAATAAAAATACAAATACAAAATGCGTATTCTCTTCTCATTATAAAAGAGTCACATACTTAAATAATAATTAGATCTATCTTTTGAAGGAGGTCTTTTGAAGCAAAACAATGCCAGACACTCAAAACATGTTGGTCATCAAAAGGACATTTTACTTAAAAAAGACATATAACTAAGAAAATCATTATTTATTTGAACAATTTTCAATTATGAGTTATTAATATGGGGTAATTTATTCATTATAGACTTCCATTAGTGTTTTTTACTAAGATGTAAAATTTTAAAAAGTCATCTATGTTTAAGGAAGAAAATGGTTAAAATATAAAGGCTAATGTTCACTTTTCAAACAAGTTTAAAAAATCATCACTAGCAATTAGCTAAAGAAAATACTTTGGTTCACTAGTTTTATTTAATATGTATTTTCAAGATATGTATGTTAACAGGAATCACTCTCAACATGCTAAAACTCAAGGTCTATAAAAAAGAGTTCATTTTTTTGTGAATTGTTTTCTTATTCACTTCTAAGGTTTCTACCTCATGTCCCAAATGTAATAACACTATAAGTACCATGAAACATTGCAATTAAATACAAAATTCACCAGAAAATGAAACTACAACAATGAGAGGAAATGTTATCAACTCATTGCAGAAAAGCAATTGTTTGACTATAAAAATATCACGAATTTATATAAGTGTGTACAGGGTGGTTTCCTCTAGAATTTTTTCAATATTTACTGAGCAATTATTATGCTGTAGGCCCTGGGACAGATGGTGTTATCAAAAAATCAGTAAACCTCTGTGTGCTCACAATTTGGGAGTGGGGTGAGGAAATGGAAGGAGTATGAGTGTGGGGAGGGAAAGAACAGAGACCATATATTATATGATATGCAGATAGAGCAAATATAAGCAATATACCTAAAGAGGAAACTTTGACTCCCACCATGAGAAAATTCCAAATCAACATATTTGCCAATGGAGAAGTTCATAAATATTTGAGACAATATGTTTTAAAAAGTAGCTAAAGTTAAAATATTCTTACATTGTTTTAGCAATTTTACTTCTAACAATTTATCACAAACATACACTAAAGTACATAAAGATACATAGTTAATAACGTTTACTGGGAAAAAAGAAATTATGAACAATCTAATATCCATTAAAATAAGATTTGGTAATAAATTATCAGACATTCATTTTATGGAACAGAAAAACACAATTATGAAAAAGAGTGAAGTACTTTGATGTATATTAACATAAAAAGATCTCTAAGACCTATTATTAGGTGGAAATGCAAGTCACAGAGGAATACATGTATTTAAATAAATAGGTCCATTTATTTAAAGAACAAATTAAGATACGTGTGTATGTGTATGTATGTGCAAGTAAACACATCAAACGGTGGACTCAGAAGACTTATACACAGTTCTGACTACAGTTGGTTCTAAGAAACAATATACTTTAAAACTGTTTAAACTGTTCATGAGAATACTACATTCCTGCACCATGTGTAAAATAAGTTTTTTCTTTGGTGGGTAAACTCCAGTTCTTCTGCTTGTCTTTGTTCCTGTTGATTCTGGTAGCGGAAAGAAACTTGAATTCCACTGAGATAGTAATAAACATGATATTCTACCAATAGATAGACGGAAATAATATATAAGAAAACACTGTTTAACTTGTTAAATTTTTTTTTAGAATTTTTATGAGTTAATTTAGCAACACTAACGATATATGCCGGGAGCAAGATCTAAAATGCTCCCGAATATTTTTCTTGTTTTTGTTTTTACAAAAATATATTATTGTATATTTACTTTGTAGAAGTGATATACTTTGTTTTCTTAATTCCATTAAGAAAAGAAAATCTATTTTAAAAAAGTGACCATCACAGACATGTTAAACTCTAATCCATAGCCAAGCCCAGCTTGGCAAATCACTCTAATTAAGTGGTTCCTTCTTATTTCAGGGGGGAAAATACACATATATATGTACATATATATGTGTATATATACACATATGTATGTAACCACACACATGCACACATACATACGCATACGTACACACACATACATGCATACTTTTTTCCCCCCAGGAAACATGTCAATGATGTTTTCCAAAAGCAAGTATAGAGTGCCACATCTTAAGCACTAGAAAACCAATAAGCTTTATCTTGGAGCTTAGCTTTCACAGACTTTTGAAGAAAATGTGAACAAGGATTCAGGCAGCCGTCACCTCATGTAGAAGTTTAACAGTGGCAAGAGAAAGCCAAAAACTATATTCATTGGGACACTTAAAATTCTTCAATAATCAAATTTTCCTATAGCAGTCATGTGCATCTCACCCTTATAATTTTTTTTTTTTTGCCACATGCAACATCTATTATTTATTGAATATTTTAAGACTGGCTTTATTTGAAAAGAAAACAGTATCGCTATCAATAATAAGAAGTTGTATTACTATAGATTAATGTAACAATAAAATAGAAAAAATACATTATTTTTATTAAATTATAGTAGCTAGAATTTACATCCTGTGGATCTGAGCCAAAGTTAAGTGTTAAAGCTACATTAGCAGAAGAGACTTACTTGAGATTTTTAATAACTGAAAGACAATTAAAGAGAAAATAAACTTTTTCATTTTTTTCTAATACTTTGTTAAAAATTTCAATATTCGGAGAAGTTAAAAATTGAAAACACTCACTTATCATCTAGAGACCACCAACTGGCACTGTTAAATTTCCTTTATCACATATCTATGTTTTCTCCGTCCCTCTATCCATGAGGTATGGTTTTTTAATACTGTTGTTTAACCATTTACAGAGAGTTCTCAAGAATCGCCAGAGGTCCCAAACCAAAATTTTGGAAATACTGTTCTGACAGATAACATGTTCATCTCCCAATTCCTTTATGCAACCAGTAAGCCTTGTTAATGTATCTGGCCCATCCTGACATTTCCTCCTAACCTCTAAGTAGTCCCTAACATACAAATGCGCAACTTGTCAGGACAAACAATTTATAATCTCCTTTATTTGCAGCATTGAGCTGCAAAGACTTCGACTGACATAAAACTCCATTCCTAGCCTAGTCCGAATTCATCCATTTGGCACCACGGTAACTTTAGCAGCTAGTTTTTATTCAGCATTGACTATATGCTGGGCTCATATTCCCTCAAAACAACTCCACAAGGAATGGTTTCACATTATTGTCAGTTTATAGGTAAACAAATGGTAGCATAGAAAAAATTTAAAACTGGCCGTCTGCCTGATTCTAGATTCTATACTGAACCATTCTACTCACTGTCTAATTTTTGCAGCAGCCTTCATTTAGCTCATATATGTGTCTTCTAACACCTTTCATGATTCCATGCTTTTCCAATCTGTGGCTTTGGCTGCTTGAATGCATTTCCTACATTTCCTTTATCTAAATCTTACTCATGTCTTTAGACATAACTCAAATGTCACCTCCTCTGACAAGTACTCAAATATTTTAATAAGTGAGAGTTAAATAAATGAATCAATACTTGTAATGTCACATTTTCTGTTTAATAAACTAAGTGAAATATTGTCTTCACTTTTGTAAGCAAGTAATTAGACAATCAAAATGAGAATATTTCTAACATTCAGTTATTAGGAAGGAATGATAAAAGAAAAATACAGCAGATTCTAAATATTCTACAAAGGAGTACCTTCAACATTGTTAAGCTAGGTACTAGCGACTTTACATTATGTTTCCCTAGCTGGCATTGTATTTCTGGTATCCTAAAATTCTTCAGCTTCTTGATACAATCATCAACAGAAGGATAGTCTATTAAAATGGCCGTTTTGATATAGAAACAAATTTTCTCTTCTTTCTTATACTTTTTATTTCTGGGACAGTAATATCATGAAGTTAATTTTAAGAGATGGCTAAATCTCTCAGGATGTCTATGATATAAGATTTCTTTCTAAGTAACACATCATAGAATCACAGTGCCTTAAATTCTAAAAGAACTTTAACAATGACACAGCTGGTGATGGGCTGGTAAACTGGATCTGGGGTGGAAACATAAACCTCAGTATTTATTAGTGTTAGCCAATTTCCATGGTGTAAATAATCGCACTATGGCCAATTTCAAGTTACCAATAGTGAAACAACCTGCTCACAAAATTCCTAAATATGTAACACTACTAGTATAGTCCAACCCTAAAATTGAAAGAATGAGGATTCTGAGGGATGAGGATAACTAAAGGAACTGTTCAAGGTCAAAGGGAAAAAAAAAAGTCAGTGTCTGAGCTAGAAGCCAGGATAATTGACTTTTGGTCTAGATCATTATTCTTAGCCCATTAGAATCACCTGGGAACTCTGGAAAGGTTATTTACCCCATCTCACCCCAGAGCAATCAAAAAAGAACCTCTGGGGATACCCCTCTTCCACAAAGAAAAAAACAAAACCAATTTCTCCAGGTGTTTCTAACATAACCAAGGTCAAGAACTTGATAAATCTTTCCCTCTACTTCATGTTGCCTAGTAGAAGGTCCCCATTCCTTAATATTAACTTGGGGAATGAGCAAAATATAGTATATCAATTAACAGCACAAGTTATCATATCATTTTAAAATGCTATAAGTTTCAAGTATATTTTCTGTATCACCAGGAATTATACCTACTGGAATATTTTTTAAACTTTTGGGCATGCTTTTACAAGGATGAGACTGATTTGCAGTTAGTGCATTGATTTTATGTAAATGACACGTCTATGTTGTTTAATGGCTGGCGATGATTGGTTCACTTAACAGATTAGAAATACTTTTCTTGCCAGTAGTTTATTTATCAAACTCTTTCATGTTAGTAGAAAAAAAGATAACTTAAGCCAGTTGTTTAAATTAATTATTGCAAGTTACTTATCTAGTTTACTAAATGATTTCATATCCAGTTTAGTTAGCCCTCCCTCTCTCTTTTCCTTCTTTCCCTCCCTTAAAATATTTATTGAGTGTCCACCAAGTACAGACTACTAAATCCAACCCAAGACCTTCCAGTGCCTCAGAAATAACATCTACTAAACTCATCTAAATGTTATTCAGCAGCTGAAATTCTCAGTTCTGCATCTTTAAATTCTTGTTCAATTAGCGGCTGTTTACAAGTCATGAATACCATTTTAATCTTGCAGATCTGTGGACATGTATAAGAGTCTTTTAGCTCAATTAGTTGTATTTTACAATTGTATAATACAATGTATTTTAAAATAAGTCTCTAGTATTATTTCCTTTTAAAATGAAATCACAGATTGAAGTCTACAGTAGATCTCCCTATTCTTTTTAAGTTCCTTAAACTTACTTTAACTCTGGTATCCATCATTTATTTCTTCTGCAATGCCCTTCACCCTCATCATACTTTTCTTTTCTTCACATTGTAGCTGTTCAGCAGGAACTGCAACAATGGATATCAAATGCAGTGATGTTTGAGTTATGGGAGCATATTCTTCTTCAAAGGAATAAAGTAGAGAAAATGTTTAGTGTGACAATGTGGGTTTTTTCTTTCTTCTTTTTCCTTTCTGGGTATAATGTAGGAAAAAAACTCTTTCGACACAGTTATTTTCAGGTCATGTGGAACTCTTAATATTTCTTGATGGAGAATCCAAATCAGCCACATGCTCTTAAAAAGGCTCTGCCTCTTGAAAACTTGTGTGTTTGCTGGTAACATGTACATTGGTTACAAATGGGACTATCCAGTTCAGACACAATTCTAACTGCGGAATATATATATATAGAAATATATATAGATATATCAAGAATGCCATGATGTACTTGGGCAAATCCCCAATGTTGTCAGTCACATTATGTTCAAACACCTTAAATATATCCATTATTGCCTATTGTTCTTACACAAAATTCACCAAAAATTAGATATTACAGGGTTGATCAACAACAACCTTAGATAAAGACACTTTGCTTAAAAATATTCTTAGGCTTAAACAGATGCAAATTTTTATTTGAATTCCCAAGATTTTATAAGAATTTGGCTTAGAACTGGATAAAAATAGCAAAAGAAACATACCAAATTATGAATTCAAAGTAATTGGAAGAATTTTCCTCATTTATATATTTCTAGCACTTGGAACAGTACTTGGCATATGCAATAGATGTTCAATAAATGACAATCTAATGTAAACTTTCAAACTGGAGAGCAGCCTGGGCAATAAGCTGTGGTTATGTAAGTGTTTACTAAACAGCACTTTTTTTTTTTTTACCTTTTAAACTATAAAAAACTTAAATATATAGAAAATATAGAGAAGTCAAAATAATTGTATAGAACACCCAAATACCTACCATCTATATTTAATAGTTTTTAATGTTTTGCCATATTTACTTCATTTCTTTTTCTTGATAGACACATAGATAGCTATAGATATAAATGTAAATTTGTTGTTATTGAATCATTTCAAAGTAGTTAACTATATAGTGACGATTTGTCTCATCGACTTTGAAATGTATTTCCTAAGAATAAGAACATTCTCCAATGTAATCAGAATATAACTCCTAATAAAATGAACAGGATTTCCCTATTATCTTCTAATATGTAGTCCGTAGTGAAATTTTCTCATTTATCCCAAGAATGTCTTATAGCCACACACACCCAAACCAGGGCCTATTCTATGTTCACATGTTATATGTGGTTCTTAGGTCTATTTCATTATGATAGTCCTTAAGATTTACTTCTTCCAGGTTTTCAATTCCTCTCTCTCTCTACATGCATGCGCGCGCGCGCGTGCGCGCGCGCGCACACACACACACACACACACCCCTTATCCCATTTACCTCTGAATTATAACAAGTATTTTTGAATCTATAACTTGAAACGGAGCTTTGTGGATTAAGGTAAAAAGGACATTGTAAGAGATCTCTGGTTCATCCCTCCTATCCTTTCCATGAGTAGAGGGCATTTGGTCCATCCTCCTGCAGGTCAGGCATTATTTTGTACTTGACATACACCTGAAATTTTGGACATTAATCACTATCAACCACCTCTCATGTTTGCCAAACCAGCTCGGTTTAAATGGCCTGATAAAAAGAAAGCCTATTTTCCAGAATCAGACTGAAGGAAAAGAGGAATTTGAAATTTCTTACTGGTCCTAAATACATGATACATGTCAGGAACATAAAATATTATCACTGGGGAAAGTATGAAGAAATTAACTTCCCAACTTAAAAATTTTCAATTTTATAATTCTCAATATTAGCATAATCACTATGATAAAAATGCAGTATAATGTGATCCAGGTATAGAAAAAAAGAAAATACTGATGGGACAGAGTACTGTTAGGGAATGTGTCAAGAAAAAAAAATGAGAACTAAAGATTTTCAAATGTGAATTCCTACAAGGGTGAGCCTTTACCTTTTTGTATCAGTGTTCCAATCCCACAGAGAACATCACAACATTCTAGTTCCTTACCACACCTATCTTACCTCACCCTGGGGACACTTGGAGCACCCAGTACGAGTGTGTTCAAATTTAAGGTATTATTACCACTGTTATTATTTTAAGGTATACTATTACCATCACTGAAACCTATGACTTTTAATAAGTGATCATTCACTGACAAGACATTAACTGGTATAAGTTAAAGGCAAAGTTTCAGGGATACCAGGTATTAATTCTTCATTCCTTCCTTAGCAGCAGCATCTTAACAGAATGCCAAGTCCATAATATTTTTCTGCTTCCCTTTCAACTTGGAATCATGTGACTGCTTTCTGGCCAGTAAGATATAAACAAAAGTATGGCACAAGACTCCTGGTATCTAGCCTGGCCATAGTGTCATTCTTTCCCACTATCTGCATATCTTAAAATTAAATCACATAGGACTCATTGACCCTATTGCCAGTTAAATTAAGTAGCTCAAAAATATATGACCTATTTTATGCAAAGGTAATAATAATATAGACAGATCTTAGAGAGGGAGTAACAGAGAAATCACAGGAAAATACTTTTCTCTATGGAGGATATCAGTGCCCCTCAAATGTTACTGAACAAAATTTTGCCAACTCAGTCCAGTATAAACCCTCATTCAAAGGTTGTCTGGAACACCAGACTGAATATAAATAGTAGAGGGAGATGCGGCTGATAATAGGAAAAGAGTTGCTTTGTCGTTTATGGTATGTGAAGGCACAAGAAAAAACACACTCAACTTAAACAAGACTGTGGTAATTTCAGGCTCCATTGGAAACACAGGATGGTGAAATCAACGTAAGCCAGATAGGAAAGTATCAAAATCAGTAAGGAAAGAAATTTTAATTTTAAGTTTCTAAGGAGAGACTATAAATAATGCAAAGTTTAAAACATATTAGCAAAAATAGATCATGGTCTCTCTCCCAAGCAAAACAGCTAAATCTGAAAGTTTCTTGAAGACTTTCAGTTGTGAATGTTTAAAAGCAAATGCACATATATGACAGAAAAAAATGGGGGAAAAAACATTAAATGAAAAGTCTGGGATGATATACACAAAACTATTAATTCTAACATGAATGACTCCAGTTTATTTTTCCTTTCTTCTTTATACTTTTATGTAGTCTTTGAAAATTAAAAATTGTGACTGTATAATCAGAAATACAAAGAGCTTTTCCAAAAAGGAAAGCATTCAATGAGCCATACAGTAACATGGAAGTCTCATCAAATATAAACGTTTCTCAAATATCTACTCCAAAACAATCTAATAACTTGTTCTTAATGAAAGAATGGTACCTCCTAACAATACCCATTTTTGGATACTGCTAACAGTTGAGGCTAAGACCTCTTAGTAGTAGACTAGAACTTTGCTTCCCAAAGTGTGATTCTTGAAATCAGCAGCAAGAAAATTACCTGAAAACAGGTGAGAATTCACACTGGAGGAAATGTAATGCTTTAGAATTTTATATATATATGCTTTAGAATTTTATATATATATATATATAAAATATATATATTTCTCAATGTCACACTGATTAGAAATGCAGAATCTCTTGCCTCAACCCAGAACTGTTTGAAAGAAGGAATTGTGAAACTTATTGGAGAATTACTGAATTAGGGAATTTATCCTATGCTCTACTGAAAAAAAAAAAAAAAAAAAAAAAACCCAACAGTTTCCATCTTCAGTTTTACAGCAGATACCCCAGGAAAATTATAGTGTGATATTATAGATTTAAGCTAAGAAATCTAGAAATAAAATTATTTAATCTTTCAAAATTTCTGTATGAACTGTTTTCCATGTATACCTACTTATAACAATAACAGCAATGAAACAATAAAAATAACTCTTAGTGCTACTGCTACATTGAAGGAGAGAAGCTAACATTAACTGGCCTGTTACCATGTACTAGACACAGAGGTAGGTGGTTTGTCTTCTGTATTGGTGTTCCACATTAAACCACATTACCATTTATGAATGCCCTACCAGTGTACTTTCCTCTTAAATCATAGTTGTCTGTCACTTGCTTTAGCTACTAGAATGTGGCAGGAAGACATGTTGTACCAGCTCTAGGCTTCCACTTTTAGGAGGCCTAGAAGTCTCTGCTTTTGCTCTCTTGGAAGTCTTAAGGTGCCATGCAGTAAGTCCAGTTACTCTGTTGGACAGGTCATAAAGGGGCTAAGTGGGGAGATCACATGGAGAGGAAGAGGCCCTCAAACAAAATAAGGACAAGGGCCCTAGCCTCATAGCCGAGCCCATCTGCCAGTGAAATGCAGCAACAGAATAAACAACAAGCCCTCATTGTTGAATTATGACAAATTAAAGCAGTTAATGATTTAAGCCACTAGGTTTTGGGGTGGTTTGCTACAGTAGCAATAATAACTGAAATAATGCTTTACAGATATTGGTCTCACTTTAATCTCACAATAATCCTAAAAAAAACAAAACAAAACAAAACAAAAAACCCACTAACATCCTCTTTCTACAGCAGTGTTTCCCTAATTTAAGTCATAATTTGTAAGTGCAGAGCTAGAGCTGGGCTTCCCTGTATAAGAATAATTCTGTATATTATCCGCCAGCCAGCAACACAGTTTCTGATCTGAGGACAGGATTTCCTATTACTGGCTTTGTCTCTTTTTATCCGTAAAGTAGAGTGAATGAACTCAGTAGGTGCCTAAGATCCTTTCCAGCTCTGAAATTCCATGATTCTGCTTCAAGGAGTAATCTTGTGTTTGTTGCTTATATAGCATAACCTTCATCTCATCCCATATCATGAATGAGACATACATCCTCGAGTGAGCAAAGGTGAGAAGGGCAAAAAGCACCCTGAGAACATCTCATTCCAACTGCCCAGGCAACCGGAATCACAGGAACAACCCCACAAGGCTGGAAGGGAAGGCTCAATGCATATTAAAACATTCTAAGCATGCTGCCCTTCCAGAATATCTTTAAGCAACTCAGTCTGTCATATAGTCCTGAGTCCTTCAATTTAAAAAAAAAAATGGCACATATAAACATTATTTCCTTTCTAGTCTGCTAATTCATGTTTAGGAAAGTCTTCCAACATGAAAAACACATGCTTAATCACCTTTGAGAGCTAACAGAACAAAGTAGCCTAGAAAAATAAAGGTTTTTTAAAAAAATAATTTAAATTGTTATGTGGTCAAATCTAATGTATTCTAATTTATTCACATGGAAGGTCAATTATCCAAATGCTTTTAATTCAGCCTGCACCTAATCTTGGTAGCCAGTGAACCATTCAAAGAGCAGCTGTGTTTTGTGTGTGTGTTTTAATATGAATTAGTTATCACATTTTTACATTTTCCTTTTTCTATTATCTAAGCTTACATGGCCTGCTTGACAAAATACATTTAAGTACAGGGAAAAAACACTAAGTATTCTTTGTATTCTGTAATGAAAACACATTATGTCCTTTTCTCTAGTCAGTGTATTTGAAGAACCCACCAGATTCATGCTATAACCATCCGTTTGAAGGAAAACACCACAATGGCTTTAAAGAACTACTGGTAACTACCTTTGGAAAAACCCCACTTGAACAGCAGACCACACACCACGCACTCCCACTGGCGCTAAAGCAGCATCGGCCACAAGATAAGCAACTGCACTGGAAGCCTAGACACTGACACAGGCTAGTACCTCCTCTATTTCACTTTCAGAATGAGCCTTAAATGCATGTCAAGAGACAACATATATTCACCTTTGCATTTACTATGAAGGCTTTTGTTTGTTGATTGGCTCCAGGGTCCAGTTTAAATTTGAGTCAACTTATCTGTTTTACACGTGAAAAGCAATTTAACAGGGAAGAACAAAAATATTAGAAGTATTCTATGGTAAATGAGAGAAAGTATGACAAAGCTCTCAGTGGCAAGACTGGAATAGTCAAGCACAGAGAAACACAGGAACTTAAACATACAAGTATTTATTCTCTCACATAAAAGGCGACTGGTGGTAGGTGGGCCAGCCAGGACTGGCATGTCACAACTTGAAGTCAATCAGGGATTCAGACCCCTTTGATCTTTCTCCTCCAATAGGCAAGGCTACCATCCAAAGGTTTTCTCTTAGTCTAAAACTGCTGCTGGAGCTCCTGTCATTAAAAGGCATTCCAACCAGTAGAAAAGAACAGGAGAAAGAAAAAAGGACTCTCTTTCTTGCTATTTCCACCTCTTAAAAATAGCCTTGCTAGAAGCCCCACATCATACTCTGGTTTACATCTCATTGGCCAGAAAGCAGTCACACAACTCCCACCTAGCTGAAAGAGGGCTTGGAAAATATCACAGTAGTGGCATTCTGTTGAGCTTCTGCTAAGGAAGAATAAAAAATTGATATTGGATATGCCAATAGTCTCTGCCTTATACTAATTGATGTCTTGTGAGTAAATCATCCCTGATTGAGATCTCCTAATTTCCACTAGTAAAAGTACAGTTAAAAACAATGACAGTTGTAATAATACCTTCAATTTGAAAATTTCCATGTAACAGTTATTAATTTGGTTCAAACAATAATCACATAAGAGTAACAACAAAAGTAACAATACTGCTATCACGAATTAGTAGCAGTATCTATCATCCATTGAACATCAGGTTCTTTTGTCAAGTGCTGGAATATCTTATTTTAACCAGTTGTCCTGTCAACTTTGTAAGTGTTTTATTAACTCCATTTTACGGAGAAGCCATTGACTTCAGAGTCGGAAAGTGACTTTTCTAAGCTTATACTTCATAAGGAAGACAGAACTGTAATACCACCTGATCATGTCGGTTATTAATCATTACCCTGAAGAGATCTTTAATACTCTCATTTTACAGTTGAGAAAACTAAGGTTCCAATAATTAGAATGCTTTAATTTACCATAATTTCAAACTAATGGTAGAATTTTGATGATAAAAAGGATTTTTTTTTTTTTACCTACTGGCTCTTAAGGAGAGCAAGGAAGGAGTTAAAAAAATCTGACTTCTCATCCTGTCGCTGATTTAATTGCAAAAATAGTACATGTCCATGGAGAAGGAAAATTCAAACCACACAGAAAAGAAGAAAGTAAAATCAGAAAAGAAGAAAGTAAAAATAGAATCAATCCGAGAAAATACAACCAATGTGAAAATTTGGTGAGCATTCTCTGGGGTTTTCCTTATCTAGATTTATGGATGGGAGGGGAGTATGGAGGGGAAGAGGTTAAGTAAATTGCCGAAAGCCTCTGAGCTATAGAGCTAGGACTCAGGTTCACCGAACACAAGTCCCCAGCGCATTCTTTCCCAGCACAGTCGGAAGTTTTGCCTTTCCTGCTGAAAGACATTCCATACACACACATGACTCAAAGTTCTATGACAAAACGACCACCCTTTCTTTTAATGGGCTTTTAAGAAAATACCTTAGGTTTCTCTTCCAAGAACCAAGATGAAGAAAACTAAAACGTGACCACTAACAAATTCCCATGCCGAACATGAGCTTAACACCCCAAACAAGACTCAGGGTTTTGAACATGAACAATGCAATGAATCATTTCTCATTTTCTTTTGGCAACTCCAAAATCTGCTTAAAATCTTAAATGCAGATTATATATTTAAGTGACTCTGGTATTCTGACAAGTGAAAACAGAAAATGTAATTAATTTTCCATATAACTAGAACAGAAGAAGCACTAAGTAAGATGGCAATTTGAGAAGGAAAGGTTTTGTATATTCATTTCAATATAATTTTTAATCATATACTATGTATAAAGCACTGAAAAGACAAACTGGAAAAAAAGGACCATTCATCCTTTACAAGGTTTCTCAATCTTGGCACTATTGTTATTTTGAGCTGGATGATTTCTTGTTGTAGGGACATGTCTTGTGCACTGTATAGTGTTTAGCAGTATCCCCAGTCCTACTAGATAGATGCTAGCAGCAACCCCCCACCCCAAACTGACAACCAACAATGTCTCCAGTGATTGTCAAATGTCCCGTGGGGGGCAGTAGGCCCTCCAGCTGAGAACCATTGATGTAGTAGATCCCTTCCAGTTAACACAACCTGGGTAGGTTTCCAAGGATGTAGTGATAATGGAGGCAGGCAAAGTTGGGAGGGGGAGGGAGAACATTCTGGGACAACGAAACCTGGTACAGACAGTAGTGTCTATGCCAACAAATGATAGATAAGTTTGTTTGCAGCCAGATGATGTGAGCTTCTGAATCTCTGACTCAGGAGTTTAGAGTTTAGTCTGCAGAAAACGGGGATCAATTCAAGTTTGTGAGCAATAATTAAGATAAAAGGCACAAAAAGCAAGTCCTAAGAGGTGAGTTTAAGGATGTACTGCTGTGGCTTCTGTTCTTTTATTGCTTTAATGAAAGACAAGTGGGGGGTGAGTAATTACAACCCCTCTCTGAAATTATCTACTTAACAAAATGGTTAAAAAACACTGACATTTTTCAGATTTTTAAAATAGAAATCTTTTAACACATAGGAAGTATTTTGCACATTGCTTCACACATAGAGCACTCCCATCAATATTAATTCCTCATTGCTATCACTGTTGCTATGCGTATTAAAGGAAAACAGAGTAACAAAGGCGGACGTCAGCATTTCTCAGATCTGTCCCAAGAAACTGGTATCTGAGAAGTGTTAGAAATATCTATATACACATATAGATGTCTACATAGAGAGAGAATTATTTTCTTTACATAGTTTATTGTTTAAAAAGGAAACTGTCTATGACAAAGGACTTAAAATAAGAGAAAGTTTTCTTTATCTGTCTATATTTTGTTATGTTTAAATTCCCTTCTTCCCTACATTTTCTATAAAAGAGCACATAAATTATTTTTTAAAATTTTTTCTTGATGTAATTAATTTGTCTATGAAGCCACACTTTTCCTAACTTCTCTCGTAAGTTTATGTTGGTGTCCCACTATACCTGAGATATGATAAGTCTGGAACACATTGTCAATCAAGGTGGCTGGGACTACAGGGAAAAGACCCTGACTTTAAGACCCTGAGGTTAGGCAAGGGTCAGGGGCCATCTTGAAATGAGGAGAAACAAAGTGTCATCCTTGTGGAAAGGTGAAGGAAAAAGCTGACTCAACGGCTATTTATACACATCACTGCAAGACAAACAGCCGAGAGTAAAATGATCTTAAGTAGGTATTAAAATAATATCAGTGCCAGCAGAAAGAAGGCCAGGGAAACAGATCTGTGAATACCCAGACAATTGGGTGTCATTGCTTAAGAGTTAGAGAGCCATCCCTTTCTGTGCATTTGAGGCAATTTTCTCCTGTGACACACTGTTTTGTCTTCCTGAACAGTTAACCTCTGGATCTGGACAGCAGAGACCTGGCCTGGGTCCATTCCTTTAAAGAGTGCTCACATGGTTACTGAAAGTGACACTTTTCTAATTATTCTGTCAAGCATCAATCTTGGAAGTTCCCAGTTCCTCAGTGCTCTGACTGACAGGGCAATCAGTGCTTTACTTAGAGCATGAGCAGCATCTTCTCCTGGCCTGCTAGGGCTCCCCACGTGCCGAAAGAACAGAAAAACTCATGACTGGAAGAAGGTGAAAAGTTTTCACAGGGGTGAAATTTTACACGTGTATATGCACACACCCTTCTTGGGAATAGAGCTTTTCTAGCTGGCATCTCTTCGAAATGGGGACATCCTCAGTTTCAAGCAGTGTATTTCCAAATCTCAACCATCACAGCTAAGATTTACTCTGGTCTCACTGGAAATGCAACCAAAAGGCACAGGAACCAACCCAATGTCAAAAAGTGCTCTAGCTCTGGGCAGACCAGTGTGCTCAGGGGAACAGCAGATCCCCCAAATTTAAATCAAAACTCATATTTCCACTCTTCTTATATACTGGCTTCCAAGCAGAAAAGGGGTGGCATGGGCCCAAGAACTCTTGCAATTGAAGAAATTATTCTTATTAATAAAATTTAGCTAAATTCCACTCATTTGTTTTTCTCAAAAATTTGCCTCAATATATTAACCAATGTTCTACTTCAGTTTTGTCATGAGAATGATATTGCATATAATTTCTGAGACAACATGTAGAAAGAAAAATGAGATTGGTGGATCAGTATTTCAATGGGGTTAATGTGATGGTAAAGGTCTGTGAAAACTGCCTTAAAACATGAGGTTGCAGGCAGTGTGGTGTTAAAAATCAAAGGGGGGCATGAAGTAGAGAAACAGGTTATGTAATAAGTGAGAGCCACCAGGATAAACAGGAAGAGGGACTTGACAAAACAATTGCCTGAAATACATTAGGGGGGGGGGCACCTGTAGTAATTTCCCTAAATATAAGTAAACTACCCTGCATATGTTCAATGTCCCAAAGGCTCGGAGAAAGAAGTAATTCAAAAGCAGACAGTTCTGGGTTGTCTAGATTAACTAGAGTCTTACCTGGTCTGTTTTCTCTCTTCCCTTTCCATAACACACTTCCATCTCTGCCTCAGATTTCATTATTCTGGTGCTCAAAGCCTTACAGGGGCTTACCACTTTATTTAGAATAAAATTCAAACTTCTTAATTTGGCCTACAAGTCCTTTCCTGAGCTGGCCCCAGCCTAACTCTCAGCTCCTAGTCAGCTCTCACTTGCTCTACTCCTGACACAGAGTCATTTCCTACCTTCCAACCTTTGAACTTGTGTTCCCCTGTTCTTTTCACTTAGTTCCAGATCATCATAGATTAATTACTTTATTTCATTCAGGTCTCAGCTCAAATGTCGCCTCCTTTCCTTGGTCACTACATCTAAAATAACTTACTTGCTAGTGAGGCCATGAAGCTACACCTCAGACCTGGAACTATAGGGAGCATGACTGGTGACATTGGTGCTAAAGTCACAATGCCCCTGGTATGCTCTCAGCCATTAACTAGGTATGGGGGAACATCAAGGCAGGCCCATTCCCAGGACAAGCGGGACTTCTCTATCAGCTGACTTTGACCTCAAGATTCCTGCCAGCCTTGGAAAATCTACCTTACTCTGTATGCCAGTGTAGGGCAAATTCCCCACTCAACCTTCCTTCTTTCTCCTCACATCCTCTCCTGGCTCCTTCTCCATTTTCTGCCAAAGGCACTTCCCCCAAGGTAATCTTTGCACATTAATCCTGTTTTGGAGGTGCCTAGGATCTTGACCAACATACTCACCATCACCTCATCCTCTATTATTGTCTTCTCAGCACTTACCACTAAAGAACGTGATACAGAATGGCACCCAGCAATCTTCATTTTACCAAGCCCTCCAGGTAGTTCTGAAACACGTTCAAGTTTGAGAAACAATGACCTAATATTATACAGCTAATTATAGGCAGAGTAAGAATCATCAGCCTGATGAATTCCCAGTTTTCTCAACAACTAGTACACTTAAAAACACATAGTCCTTAGATTATACCTCTGCTTAAGTACTCTGCTTTATCAAATGAATTTAAGTGTTGGCTAGTTTTCCAGATCTAATTTTTAAAAATACAGACTTAACAAATGGACATTAACTTACTAGGTAAGCTGAAGGAATTTCTGGAACACTGATTTGATCATGGCTGACTGCCTCAATGTATCTAACTAGCTTTATAGCTTTTGGGCAGTCAAATAAACTTCTTGATTTATATCACTTTCTTGTGAGGGAACTTTAATCTGATGCTCTGCCATTTACTAACATGGAAAAGCAGTAGTGCTGTCAGGATGGCATCTTGCAAGACGAAATGGTGCTGAAGTCTGTCACTATCGATTTCTGTGGGACAAAACTTGTGTCTTGTTCTCCTTTTCTTCCTTTTAGATCAAGTGCTATGATCTCCAGGAAGAAATGCTAAAGTTTTGGTGAACAGTGACAGCTCGGCCACAGTGGAAGCAAGTATAATAATGACAAAATGGACTGATTACCATCAGGAAACTTATGGACAGTAAGGTATGAAATATTACCTGGCTGAGCATCCAAGATAAAAGGGTATATACAACATGCTTTACTGCTTATATAAGGGAGGGAACAGAAAGTTTCCTTTCTAACATAAATCCTTAACTATCTTTCCCTGGGGGAGGGGAGTATATTATATCTAGTCCATTATAACTCTACAGGATTTTGAAAAGTAGGAATACTTAATTTGTTTTAAGAATTATGAAAGGAAACTTCCACAATAACACAAGTTCAGAGACCAGAACTGTCCTTACTAATTAATGACCTCTGGGTTGCAAAGGCATCTGTAGAATTTAAAAATATTCTACATGACTTTGTTTTTCTCTTACTTCTTGAGGTAAATGGTGTAAATACTACTTAGATATACAATTAACCTCTGAAATATAAGTTTTACTGTACTAGGCAGGATCTCAAACTTTGTAAATGAAAATTATAGCTCTGATATATTTTTCTAATCTCAAAAATTGATGAATCTGAAGTTTTTCAGTGCCTCATAATATTCTTACCAAGTGTAAAGGGTTTGGTCAAAGTGCATATCATACCTACTTAAGGTATAGAGAGAACAACTTTGACAGAAGAGAGAAAAAAGCAGTTCCACTGCCTTCTTTTAAAACACACACAAAAACAGATGAGACGGAAAGGCCCAGGATGACATATTCTTCAAAAAGTTTTAGTAAGATGTCTTTGGAAACCTAAATTGTAATTTTAGCTTGAAGAAGTATAGGATAGAATATCCTTGAAAGGGAGTATTCAAAAATTATAATGTGTTTATTTCCTTAACCAATATCTATTGAGTGATATATCATAACCAAGTTACAGGGAATGAACCATAACTGACAGTATGTGCTAAGAGCTTTATATGTCTTATTATATCATTTAATACTCATAACAACCCTGACAAATTGTTTTTTTAATATGCCCCCTCTACTGGCAGGAGCAAAGAATGAATCTTAGAGGAGTTAAGTCACCGGCCAAAGTCATATGGCTAAGAGAGATGGGGGCTGGAATTCTAACCCAGGTTGACTTGTAAGGGGATCAAGTTCTTAACTACCACACCGCATTGTCCAATACTGAGCTAAGTACCCTGAAGAACATATTGCATGCCCTCACAAAACTTTACTGGGGGAAACAGATGGGAGAGGAAATAACTATAAGAGCTGCTTAGTCAAGTGCTACATGAAGGGCAAATATATGAAATAAAAACATGCTGGGTGGTGACAAATTCTAGAAGATATAGGGGTCGGACAAGTAGAAAATGGAGTTTAACTCGGGAAGAGGCAAGAGAGTCAACTTATGTACATTTGTTTCCTGGTCTGATCTTATATTTGTCCAAGATCTTTCCCTAGAGTAATTCATAGTCTAGTATGAGAGTTTAGGCAGCTTTTAAGAAGGTCATGCAATTATCTTCCATCACATATACTCTTTTGTAATGTGATTCTGCCACTTTCACATGAAGAGATGGAGTCTGTTTCTCTATACCCCCTTCCTGGGCAAGACCATGACTATACTAATAGAATATGGCAGAAGTGAGAAAGTGCCAGTTCTGACCTTCTATTTTCTGACTCTTGGAAGCCAGTCACTATACATGATCGCTCTGAGACCACCATTCTTTGAAAAGCCCAAATCACATGGCAAGATGAGATTAGAGGTGAAGAGAAGGAAAAGGAGAGAGGCCAAGGTGTAATGAGGTGCCAGACATGTGAGGAAGCCATTTTGGGCTTCCAGCTACCAGTGACTTCTGGAAGGCAGACTTCAGGCAAGCAATGCCCAGCAGGTTCAAAAGAACCCACAGAACCATGAGAGATACCAATATACTGCTATTTTAAGATACCGCATAGGCTTGGGGGTGGTTTGTTAGGAAGCAGTGGATAGTGAAAATAGAATTGAATACAAAATTACCTATATAACCATATAATTAAACAAAAAGTAGAGTAAAATTTGAGAAGTCATAATAAGAAATGTATCCTAACCTTCAGAAATCAGGTCTGAGAAATTTGTGAAAAGCTCTATGCATAATTACACTTAGGGTAAGGCCTGATAGTAAACAGAAGAAAGAAGAAGACAAGTAGGGTAGAAAGAACAGCCCAGGCAAAGTTCTGAGGGTGGGGGATTTGCTCATGCATTCCACGAAGGGAAAGAAGATCAGTGACCAAATTGAACCAAATGTATAAAAATGGGCACAATGTGTGCTCAGCAGTTGGCAGAGGCTGGCTCACACAGAGCCTTGTAAGCCACAGTGGGCATGGGGAATATATCTTGAATGCAATGAGAGCCAACTAAAGAATGACAGATCTGTGGCCACTATGGTCGTCAGAGCAGGGTCTCAGGAGAAATCAACAGCAAATTTGACTGGACATAAGGCCTTAGAGATTCAATTGCAGGATGCTCTGAAGTGAAACTCAACCTTTAGCTCAGGACTCATGTCGCTAGAAGTACTTAGCTTAAAAAAAGAAAAAAAGAGAGAGTACAATGTTTAGGGAATTAACTTTCTAAATTCAACTTTACAACTCATACAATGAATTTAAGCATATAGTCCATGCATAAATCTGACCTAATTCAGAGAGCAGAATGTGGATAAATTTAATAAACTACTAAGAAAATTAAATAAGCATGGTTTGAATAAGAAACATATATGAATTTTTCATATTTCATGTGGTTTTCTCAGGCCCAAGTTAGCCGAAGATGTGCATATAATATACTTCTTATACTTTAGCCTCTGCTTTAGTGTCTGTTCCTGTTGAGTCTGTAACTGCATTTAAAATTTTTTTATTATGCTTTTAAGTAACTACCATTTAGATGGACAGACGCCCCCTGCCATCTTGCTCTATATACCATTCTCGCTTTGCACACCAAACATCTAAGAAAGGGGAGCTGCTTTCTAAGCATAGCCTATTGTAGATCTGAAATACTCCCAGCCTCTGTCAAGAAGAGACAAGCACTTTGCTACCACAGGAATTTAAAATATCGAGACAAGAAAAACTTGGAGAATATACAACAGTGTTGGGAGCCGAGTAGTCCTCATCTGTTTGGTTTGTTTGCATTTGTGTATTTTTCAAGAGAAAAAAGAATTGCTTGAGTAATAATTAATAAAAATCATAGTACTAGTGTATTATTAGGATGGTATTAAAATGACGTTTGGCTAGAGCATCCAAGGAAGTCTGAAGTCTCTCAGCCTTGATAATGGGGCTGCCACAAGAGGCCAATGAGGGAAATAATGTGCCAACAAAGTAAAAAAGGCAAAGTGACCTCTATTATTAGCTGAGGTGAGAGCTCCAAAGTCTTATTAAGACAAAATGACTGTGTTGAGGGCTTTGCGATCCAAGTTAGGTAAAAGACATTAGAACATCACAATGGCTCTCCCTACTCCCTGCTCCACTTCCAAACCCCCTAAATCCAAGCTTCTTAACTTAGCACTCCATTGAAATCAGAAAACCTAAACCTCACTTTCTACAGTTAAAGAAAAAATAGCCAGAGAGAAAGACAGAGAACATATGGTATTTACTCCATAAATGGCTACAACTGTCTGGTCTATATTGGCCCTGCTTTCTCTTGGGAGGTTGGAGAGAAATGGTGATGATGAAGAGGAATGGAAGGAAAACTGATCTGGCCAGCTTTAGGGGAGAAACTTGGTCCGTGTTACCAATAGGCAGGACCTCTGACAGGGACCATAGCACAGTGAGGCTCTGGATCTGGTAACTGGACACTGTGACTCCACCCACCGGGGCACTGGCCAACAAAAGGGCTTTAATGAAGTAAATTCAAGCCATGGTTTTCTACCTCCTTATAGCAGTTATGAAGAAAAGGAAAAAGGAACTTATTCAAACAATGTTTCCTCATGTTTAGAGTGTCTGATGGCTTTGGTTTCAGACATACAAATAAGTGAAAATAATTCAACATTGATAATATCACTGAAAAAAATAGTTTCATCTCAACTACTTTGTTCATCTATGAAAATCCATAAAATAAGTACAAAAACAACACAGTAAACAACACTTTTTCTTGGACTCTCATTTAAGGAAATTTTAACACAATAACATTTGTCTCTTCAATATGTGAAAAAAAGAAAAGTCTAGAAAATTCACATATTCAAATTTTACTACTGACTTACACATGAAAAAATAGTTTTTTTAAAAAAATCATGTTTCCATTCTTGCTGAATGCAAAGTCTGTAGCAACTACGAAGTGTCATATACTTAGTACCGGATCCAAAATCTGATAGCCACATATTTATTATAAGATATGTTAGATTTTTATGTAATTTTTATATTTTATCACAGATTCTGTTTACAGGGTTGACTTATAATAAAATATCTTTGATGATAGTAATTTTTTAACCCAACTCTATTACAGTAAGATTTATTTAGCTTAATTATATACAGACCCACTGAAGACATCTGTTAATGCCTAAGCATCTATTTGTTAATATGTTTTTATTTAACATTTGGGATCATTTAGCAAAATGCTTTGTTCAGGGAATGATGAAAGATAACAAGCTCAATTAAGTAAATGGTCACCGGAGTACCATTTTAAGGAAGAACAGCAAAAATTAAAAAATTATCCCATGTTTAGGTGTAGAGCTAAAAAAAAAAAAAAAAACAAAACAACCATATTATACAGTCCCATGTCTCCAAGGGGGAAGAAAGGGCAACACAAGTCTCATTCATTCCATTTATAAGTTTATACCAAAAAAAAAAAAAAATTAATGATGATCACATTATGGTGGCAGCAAAAAATAGAAAGCCAGATGTCTTAACAATAGGAAAAATGCCAAAAATATAAGGGTGCATTCACATAATGGAACACAATATGGCTTCTAAAAATCTTGTTGCAAAAAATATTTAATGATGTGGTAAAATGATTTCAGTATATTAAGTGGAAAAGAAAAACAATATAATCCCAATTTATACAGTAAAAAAAGAAAACACTGGAAGCAGAAAGGTCAAATTTTAATAATAATCTCAGCACAAAGGTATTTTATTTTATTCTATGTGCTTTTCTATATTCCAAATCCACCATAATGATGATGTATTAATTTATGGTACTGAATCATTTAGGAAATAAAATAAATCCCAAAGACACTTAATTTTGAAATAAAAAAAAGAATTAGCTATATACAAATTAATTTATAATTACCAAAAGAATAAATGTTAAAGGATATATTTTCAACTTTAAAAAATTGTGTTCTGTACCAAGCTCCCAGGTAACCATTAAGACTGTTGACTACAAAGTGTATACAAATAGATACTGCATGCTTTATTTTGGGGTAAGTTTTGAGTTTTGACTCAACTTCATTTTAAAAGATTTTGTTTATGAAAGACGTAAAGCTGTTTTCCACAGATAATTTGTGAGCATCGGCACTAGCAGTCTTGAATCGCTTAAGGCTTGGCAGGCGAACACGACAACAAAGTTGTGGATGATGTTTAATTAAAATCATTTGCTTTAAGTAAATGGAATAAGAGTTTATATTGACAATCACCTCTTGACTTTCAAGCCTGCCCTGTTCTTCTCTAAAGGGGGCCCTACTGGTGTCCTTAGTGATGGAAAATGGAAAAAGTCAGTATCATATTCTTGTAGTCATTTAAGAATACACTGTCCATAGAAAGTATGACAGACTCAGGGCAAGAGCTGACATAATAAAATTTTCTAGAATTTATACTTTTCTATACATCGAAGAGGAGTATTGCTAAGCTGAAATGCCTCAACGTAACACCTGAAAAGGAAGTTTATTTGCTGTGTTCTTGCTGGTCTCAGTCTTTGGATTTCTGTGGATATACTAAGTAGCTGACAGAGATGAGGTAAGACTTAATTTGCTTGGTGACTATAAAGGATTTGGCCCCTTTTCATAAGAACATGCCAAATCTTCCTATTTTTTGCTCAAATTTATCTTGCATTATGATAATACTTTCTTTCATATTTAGAAGGTCTCACCCAATTCTAAAATACTATTGCATAGTATTTTAAAATAGTTTTAAAAAAGTTTTTTTTTTTTTTAAGAAGCGTCACTTAAAATCAGATTTAAACACAGACTTTACTGGCTTAATGTAGCCTTTCTTTAACTTATTATTATTATTTTTTTTACTATTTAAAAAAAATTCTCTATGCAAGTGTCCAGGTCATTCATATTTCTCAAAGGCTTATATCTGGTCTTTTTCCACTCCAGAATTTCCACTTCAGGAAAGCCCTATGCAGAAGAGACACAGGGGTGTGGGTTGGGACTTCATCTCTTCTGAGATACTGACACAGTGGTTCCCACAAACCAGACGTAACCAGCCACCACCTTCCCTATCCTGAGAATTGCTCACTCATTATAACAAAAGGCATGAGCATCTAGCTCCAACTATCATCTCCTTTTCTGATCTGAAAAGATAAGAGGAGGAAAAAGAGAAAATATGCTACTGAGCAATAAATAAAAACACGGTAAAGCCTTAACAGCCATGCCTCTTGTATTAGTGCTACATAAGTAAATGGCATGTGTAATTGACAAAATGTCACCAAGCATATTACTCCAAGTTTCCAAGTCACGGGCTGGCAATGCTGATGTAGTATGTGCATTTAGTTAAGTCTACTTCATGTCAGCAAAACAGAAAGAATAAAAATGATATAAACCGTAGCTAACTTAGGACATTGAGAGTTCACCAATGAAAATGTTTTTATTTGTAAGAAAATGGAATTGTTTCCTGTCATTGCAACGGTGGGTAGAGAAACTTTCTTTGAGTTCCTCCTCCATATAACAAAAGCTGTGTGGTTTAGAAGTTCTGATTAAAGGCGAATCTGCTATAATTCAGAAAATGAACCTCTAAAAGAGAAGTTCAAAAGTTCACCCCCCAGAGAGCAGAAGGTAGTGAACTATTCAGATGGGTTCCTGATACTTGCCAGCTCACTGTAATTTGTCCTGTTATACATCTTCAATGAAAAGATAGGCCCTATAGTCTCAAACCTTTATATTAAGTAATTTTCTGAGCATGAAGCATTCAAATTCCATCATCAACCATGATATACTTTACATATGCATTTCACTCCATCTACTCTCAAAACTGATGTTTTTTTTTTCTTTTGAAAGTTCATAGAGTTCTGAATCGGAAATGTTCTCTAGAAGGATAACTTCATTGGAGTATGATACAGAAAAGCTCTCTTAGAACCACAGAACTTGAATATGCATTCTCATTCTCTTTCTCTCTCTCAGTGTAAATCTCATTTTGCCTATCTGCTAAATGAAATTTCTGTAGGATTCAATTTATCTGTAACTTATTTATAAATACAGTTTTAACCAACAATGTTTTAAATGTTGATTCTGAGAAACTAAAAGTGAAGTCCACAATCATGTAAGATACGGACCAGGTTTGCTTCATAACATCCTCTTAGCAATGTAGCCATCAAGCTAGACCATTCATTGAGCCTAAAACTTTAATAGCTTCAGGTGGTATGATCCAGTATTTCAAGAAACTGTAGCAATAAAAGCCGAGAGAGGAAAAACTGAAACTCATGGATATTTTTATCATAAAAATCTCGATGTTTCCATACTCAGCAAAAGTAGGGATGTTTGGTTCCAGTTTTAGATTCTGGCCTTATGAAGCCAAGAGTGTTTCTGTGATTAACTTGAAGAGGTCTCTACCACCAAAAGAAGTACTTATAATGTTCCCTGAACAGCTGTCATGACCCCTGACTCACCAAATGCAAATCCTCCTTGTATCTCCTTGTACTTATAGGCCACAATCCCAGGATATTGCCTTCTGCATTGTTTATTCTCAAACTGGCTGCACTGAGGAACAACCTGGAGAGCTTAAAAAATCCCAGAGCCTTAGAACCTCAGCCATCCCAGCACTCTGGACTGGTCTGCAGTACGGCCTGTGCACATGGAGTGTTAAAAGCTCCCCAGTTGCTTCTAATGTGCAGCCAAGTATGAGAATCCAAGTCCTTATAAACCACGTGGCTATTTTCCTTGCTGTTTTGTTTCCTGAAGGCAAAGTCTTCATCTTTTCATCCACAGTGTCCTTTCTGGTGCCTTCCTGACAACATTCCTCACAATCATGGTCTATAACTAGAAAACCAGTGAAGCATTTTATTGAAGTCTATCTGGCCCACAATACTCTAGGTTCTGTACAAAAAGGATGTTCCCTGTTCTGTTCATTACATCCTCATTCCCCACAGAGTGGCAGAAATATGGTACACAATGAATAATTATTTTGTTGAATTTAAAAAAATAATAAAGAATAAAAGTGAAAGAATAAAATAAATATTAATTACAACAGCTAATATTTATGTAGGCATTAATTATGTGCCAGGAACTAGTTTAAGGGCTTTACATATATTAACTCATTTATCACCACAAAGCTAAAATAGGTACAAAATCATGTCCATTTACAGATGAGGAAGCTGTGGTGTAGATTAAATAAATTGCCCAAGGCCATACTTCGGTGGGAGAGTCAGGATTCAAATTCAGGCAGCCTGGCTCTAGAGTCCTTACCAACTAGGTTATACAGCCTGGCCAGTGTCACAGGCTGCCTAATGCCCCCTTTATATAATGATCACTGCAACCACCATCAACCTGCAGATGGCCATCAATGCCACTGCTTTTGTGGAATGACTATCAAGTGCCAGGCACTGTGTTAAGCACTTACTGTGTTATTCCATCTAGAACCACAAATTGTTAATTCCACTTTACATATTAAATAAATTAGGCACAGAGAGGTGAATCAACTTGCCCAAGGTCACACAGCTAGGAACTGGCAGGGTTAGAATTCTACTGATCTGTCTGCCACTGAGGTGTAAACTCTTAATGATCATATGATGACTTTTCTGGTTGGAGAGTTGCATATTATAAGCAGAAGTTGTCTATATGTATGGCAAGGATATCCTGAAACAACTTCTTAGCCCCTAGTTTCTACTGTTTTCTTCATACATTCACTAGCATGTTATTTAGTCTCATCTCATATACCAAAGTCACACTATACACATGTTTAATTTATATAAATCCAACTATACAGATAATGGGACAGAACAAGCAATGAGAAAGAGTCATATTAATGAGTAATATCTAGTTGGTGACCCCCAATGCCACTCCATTCACAGGACACAAGTCTTGTGAGAGAGATGACAGGGAACACATACCATTTTTCATTCCCGAATGCTCACTGGATCAGCATCCCACCACGCTACTGGGACTCCAGTGCTTAAAGATGCTAAAATGTATGGGTAACTTAAGGGATTCTCAAAGCTAAATTTACTTACATATATACTTTGCCTTATGAACTATCTTTAAAGCCTCATCCTCGTGTAGGAAGTGGCTATAGCAAGATAGCACCATACAGGAACTATACACAAGAATGAAAACTAGCCCAAATCCTGTTTTCTCTCTGGCTCACTCTGTTCATGAGACATGAACACTCAGTAACATGATTCATCCTCAGAAGTAGAAGAAACAGCAATGCAGTCTCAGCTTGATATTTTACTCTGTGATATTGACATTGCTACTCTGTGATATTCACATGAATTATAAGAAAAGCATGCAAATCCCAATTCCTCGATGGTAGTTGACCTAAACATGACTTGTTTGATACTGAGAAAAAGTTATATGCTAATTTTCTGACCACAGAGTATGTGTAAAAGGAGTTTGCACAAAGAGCCATCAAGATAAAGAAACATTAAATTGTATTTTTAAAAAAATAGTGAATTTTCATTCCCCATGTATACCAAAGAAAATTCAATAAAGCCTTTATGTCACATATTATTATGAATCAATTTTCTTGGCCAAACATAAAAGTTGATACAACATTTTCGTCTTGAACACTCTATTATCAAGACATTTGTCAAATACTGAAAGATCTGACCACTTGCCTTTTCTCAAATAGGACAAGAAACCCAGATAACAAATGGAAGTTGTACTTAAAAACAAGAATAGACAGGAGACTGAATTACAGCAAAACACTTACGAATCAAGAGAGGGAAGGAAAAGTACCAAGAGAGATTAAATGCACAGAGAACAATAATAGGAAGGAAATCTCTTGTGAAAAGAAACAGTTGATGGTAACTTAATCGGGATAAAAATGAATTAGATCTTCCTCAGAGACTGAGCTCAAGATGAGGTAATTTCATAAAGTTTTTAGAAAGTCACTTGAAAATGACACATCTTGCTCTTGTACTCTACTTTTAGAGAGAAGGGGGGAAAAGTTCTCCATGAGGGAACTGATCCTCAGAAAAATACAGATACAAACCCAGTTGATGAATTTTACCTATTAACTAGAAGATGATCCTTAATTCTCATTTGGATAGAAAAGTCACTTTAGAACTGATCCAAGTCCTCCTGAATTTCAGGGAAAGATATTGACAAAGAAATTTGGAAATAAAAATCTTAAAATATATGAGGGTGTATACGGGAAAAGACATAAAAATAAGCATTAACAGAGTTGAGCCTGAGACCATCATACAGCACAGGGGAATTCTCGGGCAAATTCTGTTTGGTAGAAAGAATACACATATGATATATTAAGCATATGGTATAGTTGTCAGCAACAGAATATAAATTCTAATTCGGTGGCGGGGGGAGGGAAGAAAAGAAGTGGCTCATAGCTGGGAAGGATGCTGAAGCAGCTCACAAAAATAAGGAGAATCTATAGAAGAAACTACAGCAGTCATTCTCAAATTTAAGCAAACATGAGAATCACTTAAAGGGCTGGGCCCCATCCCAGAGCTTTTGATTCAATACGTTGGAGAGAGCCTGGGATTTGCATTTCTAAAAGGTTTCAGGTGATGCCACTCCTGCTGATCCAACCATTATGAGAATCACTGAGTTACAGAAGCCTACGCTATGGGAACAAAGCCCTATGTCTAAGGAAGCCTCCATCATACAGCTTTGCTCATGGGTTTTACTAAGGCTTTCGCAAGGTGGGAGGGAATATGGTCTCCTCCCCACATTGTTCAGTTCATGATCCCAAAGGCAAGAGGCCTTTCTCATGAGCTTCAGAAGAAAAGCCTGGAGGAAGCAGCTGACTGGACCGAGGACTTTTGTCAGATCATCTCTGAAAGGTACTTGCTACATCAGGGATGCAGCAAGGAACTGTCCTGACCCAAGTATAATGGTACTCGGTGGACAGGAAGGGAGATGAGAGGATCCAAGAGGGAAGACAGAGGGACAGAAGGCATCAAATGCGATGGCATCACCAAGATTATAGGGAATGGGAAAAGTATCCTCAAAGAAAGAAGAGAACGAGTCACAGTAAAACATGATGAGCAAACGATATGACAATGAGATTATCACAGCCCATAATAAAGTTTACTTTAGCATCAAGAGATATCATGTATAATCAAATTCACTTATGATATTGGGGTTTTAGGTTCGTATCATCTATCTATACTCATAGAGTAGAACCTCTCACATAATCTGTGGTGAAGGACCATTTTTTAAAAATTCTATGACTATACTTTTATAAAATACAATATGAATTGCTAGAAAGTTGCTCTTCCACTTGCATGTAATGACAATGGCAACTTGCAATAAAAGTTTCTAGACGCTTATTCTGTTTCTGTACTTGTCACAAACTTAAAACAAATGGTTCAGGCACTAGCACTTCTACACAAACTGACATTGGTCCAACGCAATTTGAGCATGACCACTCTAGACCATGGTGGGTCAAAGAGTTTTCTGTCACAATGACTCAACTGATTAAAAAAGTCAATGAGCAAAGCTCTCGTCAAATAAAACTTCATTTATAAAAATAGACATTGGGCAAGATTTGGCTGGGAATTGTGGTTTGCTTACCCCTGCTCGAGACCAGTTCTTCTCAAACTCCAATGTGCATAGGAATCCTCTGGGGATACTGTGAAAACACATATTCTGACTGTATGGGATAGGACTGAGATTCTGCATTCATAACACCCTTCGAGTTGACATCAACATAAACAATCCATGGCCCATACTTTGAGTAGTAAGGTTCCCTTACTACTCAAAAGGAACCCAGAGACTGAAATGTGACATTGAGTATAACAGGTGCTTTATATTGGGTCTTTATTAAGCTTAGGAAAGACTGCATCTGTCAGTCTGGAACATTTCTTCTGCTTTAAAGGGATGATTACAATCAGAAGAGATTGATAAGGACAGTCTCATTAGAACCAATGGATGGTTTCCTATTCTTTCAATCAGCCTAGAACTTGGTACACAGTAGGTGGTCAATAAATGTCTAGCTTGATGCAGTAATACGAAGCTATGTCTATTAGGAGAAAGAAGCTGGATGATGGTGGGGCTGTCTTGTTATTTTTATTATTGTCTTGCCTAAGATATTTTGCACTGTTTGGTAAATTGGCGCAACTTTCAATAGGTAGTGCTTTTAAGGCCGTACCAATATAGAAAAAATGGAACCAAAGAATTTATTTTTTCAGTAAAAGTTCTCTTTTCATTTTTCTTTGCTTTTGTCTTTTTACTTCTGCTTCTTCCACTCTTCTCATTTGAATTTCAAACACTTCTTTGGAATGTGGTCAGCACTATCAGCATTCAGGTTAACTATTCGGTAGTTCAGCTTAATGAAGAATGAGTCCTATTCATAAAATACAACCACTAATCACAGGTGATAGAACACATACAAATATCAAATAGTCTAAATAAAATAAGAGTTGGGCATTTCCTCAACTGCCAACATTCTTGGATCACAATGAAATTGTCAAGATTCTCAGTTACTTATGTCTGTCTCCTCAGAGAAATAAACTGCTTGGGATTAATGAGCAAGTGAAATCTAGAAGGTCAAGAGTTAAAGTTCCAAATGGATTTTCTGTTGACTATTTATGACCCTAAGGTCTTTGAGTATTAGAGGAGACACCTAAATGTTTGCTCAAAAATATTCTGCTGGAGTTCTAATTGAGAAAAAATGATGTGTTCAGAATGTTTACAGATAACGATTAATGAAAGAACTCACAGATAAGCTGGAAGAAAAATAATTAACTCGGATTTGTGCCAGTTGTCCCCTGGGAATGCTAACTAATATGTATATTTGAAGTACTCCATTTCATAAGACCTCAAAGGTAGTAATAGAGCATCCCCAGGAGAGGGTCCTGGATATGTAGATAAAATATCCATCGATGTTCACAGAGGACCTTTAATTGCAAGAGTTGCCTCAAATTAAAGTTGCAGCGTAAGCTATTCAAGTAGACAAAACCCCTTTTTAGTCCATAATAAAGCAGGCAAGATTGTTTAGAACACTTTGCTAAAGAAGTAGTAAGTAAAGACAAAGGAAGGAGGGTGGCTTTAAATGGGAATATATGTTAGATGGATTCCTTCATTAGTGGCATGCATGTCATTGCCCACAAACCCAAACTCCAAATCATATAACACCTATGACATTTCTTTCTCTAAGGTACTTATCATATAAACTTTGTAGGCAAGTCTATTAAACACAATAAGTCCCTGGGATTCTCAGGCCCCCCCTTCAATTTTATTTTTCACCCTAACAAATATCACCCGATAAATTAGGTATTTGTTTTATATTATGTATTTATCTACTTATTGGCTTTACTATCTCTCCCCTCTAAAAATGGAAGCTCTAAGAAAGCAAGACTCTATATTACTTGCTGCTTTATTCTCAGTACCAAAAAGAATGCCTGACATACATAGACATTTATTATATTCTCATTTGGGTGATGTTTCTGAATGGCTTTCTTTCCAGCTTAGTCATTCTGTGATCTGAAGAATTAGCCTTGACTTCTTTGAGAGGTGTCCTCCCACGCAGGCCGGGGACCCCACAACCATCCCATAAAATCGTTTTTGCTGTGGGATGAGATCCATCAACCTCATGGCTGACACACTGACTTATACCTATGGCTGAGTTCCTTCCTTAGTTACTTGCCTGGTACTCCAGTTTCCTTAGAACCAAACTTACAGGATTCTTTTATGAATGGAGTTTGGCCACTGTACCTAGGAATTGTGGGACTGGCTATTAATAGAATTCTCTAAATACTATTTAGGAATTGTCTTCTTATGTTTGTACTCTTGCTGTTTTCTACTAACATTCTGCTTTCAGGTAAGACCTCCTACCCACTCTTACCATTCTCCCTGTATAATCAACTATTATTTGTGGGTGCTGTTGCCTGGCTGCTGGATAGCACCTCATTCCACTCTCTGCAAAAAGGTCCTTCCCTTCATTGCTTACGTGACCCTGTGAGACAAGTCTAGTTCTAGTCTATGGTCCATACCAGGTTGCCCTATCCCATAAATGTCTTGCTAGCCACATGGCATTTGCATCTAGCTTGGAAAACAAATTGTTTCAGAAGGACAACTCATTCATTACGCTTTTCTTCCTGACCAAAAATATTCAGCTGGATGACTTATATGGAAATAAAAAACATGTGAACTATCAATACGAATTCTAAAAAAACTCTTGCACCAATAGAGTGCCGAGAAATAATAAAATATATAAAAATAGTTGAACAAAACCCTGGGTTAAAAAAAATTCAAGGGAAGACTATACCTTTAGGTATTTTAAAGAATAAATGGAAAGTTAACAGGAAAAGCAACAAGAAGTGGAAGGGCAAAAACAAAGAAATTTCAAGGTAATTTTATAGAATTTGAAAAGAGAAATGAATGAATAAAGGAGATGGTTAAGTGGTGAGGACTATAAATTGTCAATATTATATAGAAAAGGGAAATGGGGACAAATTTTCACCAAGGAAGCATCTGTTAAGGGTTAGAAAGATTCAAAAGACATCTATTTGAGAAGTTTGCCTGGAGTGTCCTGCTCTTTTACAAAGGCAGATAATACACAAATCAGTGGATGTGTATGAATTTCCTAAGTAAAATAATTCATTTAGGAATTATTTCAAGAAAGAACATGGAAAAATAAAGGTGAGTTTATTTTCTTACCTCTAGCGATTCTCATTCTTGACTCCCTTTCTCCTCAGTGAACTGACTAAATCCGGAAGATATCTCAAAGATACAGAGCTGAGCAAGGAAGAAACATTAGGCCACCTCTGGAATTCTTAAGGATTTCAGAGTCCAGGTAATTAAGAATGACTTTATCGAATATTAAAGGTGGTATGTTTAAAAGCCATTACTGACATATTCTGAAGGTTCACATAATCAAAATACTTTCATTCAGGATGCATACAAATGCAAATTGTAAAAATAAATTATATTTACATTCGGGTTAGGGGTTCTTGACTGTCCTTTCTTTAAAAGGTAAAATCGACTGTTTCTACCACATATTTTTAAAGAGCTGTCCATAATTATCTAAAACATTACTCAGGAAATTTTCATTACTCAGTTATGTTCTATAAAGTTGCCACAAACACCGACTTGGTGAATATTCAACTATTGGCACTAGGGGAAATACAGAGTTAGGTTCCTAGGAGCCTCTGGTCATATTTTTGTCAATCAATACATAACCTTGTTTCAAGCTTGTTTCTGTTTAAGGTCATCTTATTTATTGTTGATTCAGTAACATTAAACTTATGGCCAATAGTACTATAAGTCATGCCTGAACAAAGCTTATGCATATCCTCTGGAAGGCACATTACACTACACAGCACTCTAATACTATGCATGGCACCATTTTCAACAGTGAAATCACACACAAAAGTGGCACTAACTAGAAGGCAAAATGACACTTGTTTACAGTATGAGAGCTGAAACAAGAAGGGAGAGCACAGCCTTGTTTGACCTTAGCTAAGAACAGCACATCAGAACTAAAATTGTCACTGCTCTGAGCACTTCCACAAATGACCGTGAAAGCATTGTGAGTATTGGTTGTGGGTTTACAAATAAATGTTAGCACACAGGCAAATCTGCAAATATGATATCAGTAAATAATGAGGATCAACTGTATTAAGAATACTGATTGAAAAACTGCACATTAGGTTACAATAAAATTCCTTCAATACGTAAAAAAAAAAAAAAAAACATTCCTTGGAAATAACTAAGAATCATTAACAACTGGAGGAAAATGCTACTTCTTATCACGACATTCATCTTGCTTTAATCAGCATGTAAAATTATGAGTACAAAAAGGCTCAAACAGCATTATTTTAAGTGGGAAATACTCTACATACCAAATAACGGAGTAGTAGTTAAGTAAACATATATTCATATAAGTGATTGCTATTCAGTCAATAAAGATGAGAACTATACAAGACAGGCAAAAAGGTACATAAAATGTGAAAAAAGCAAACTATATGAGTGTCAATTATATTGATACTAATTTTGCCAAAAAACACTATATTCCACTTTTACAGTGTATGTTAATGTCATTTGATTTATTTTTATACCTTTCTATGTTTTATGTTTCCCTAATTCAATAATCAGGGGAAAGGGAATTCTGTTTAATAAAATACCCTAAAACAAAGACCAAAAAAAAAAAAAAGAATGCTTAGCAAATCACTATTAGTCAAATCATTTTTTTTCGGTAAGCCCACATGGACACGTTCCTCATTTAGAATAAGACAATCACCCCTAATTCCTAACTCTCTGGCAGTGGGTGGGAGGTAGCACGGAAAGAGGAAGAGGATTCATACTGTCTATAATCTCCTGAATCCACTGGGACTCGTCCTACCAGACTACAGCTCACCACTACAGAGAAGAGTCAGAGAACTTCACAGTTCAAAGTTGAATTTAACAATTTTTTTTCTCACAGCAGTAACATTAAGAGAAAAAAACAAAACAAAACTACTAACTCTTCTAATAAGTATATATGGTTTCCATCATATAGGACATTATAATTTGATTAATGGTCCATTTCTTTTTAACAGTTTAAAAAGCCTTCATTGTATGAAATTCATAGTCACTATTGAGGATGTTGGGACTAATAACAAAATTTTCTAAAATATCCCAAATCTTTTAAATTCTTTAAATTGCTTACCATAAAACAAATAAAGCACCTTAGAATTTGAATTTTGAGAAGCAAACAGTAAAAACCTTATTTTTGATATATTTCTGAGAGTATGACAGCAAGAAGCATGAAAACAGATTTAGAGTGTTCCATTAAGGATGCTTTGAATATGGGGTAGCTATCAGACATACTGATTGTGTATATAATATAGAACCAAATGCCTTTGCCAGAACCTAACTCTTACTGCAAAGTATTGACAGGTAAAATATAATCAGTGTAAGTTGGGTGTGGAGAGCCAGACATTCTTGGAAATTTGGATCAACTGGACAACAGGAAAAGAAATGCAAAGTTAACATTTATGAATTTATGACAGAAGGAAAACCACTGCAAAGAAAGGAAGAGAAATGTGCCCAGGCAGATGGTTTCCATTCTCTAGCTTATGCACAGTGTTATCCCAAACAAGAGCTCTTCTACGTGCAAAATGATGCCAAATAACAGGTTACGTTTTCATAGACGCAAAATCATTTTTATTCTTCCCAAAGGTAGACTATCACCATAAAGAATGGCTGCCTGGACTTTTAATCTTTTTAGCTTCATAAGAAAGGAAAATTTATTTTCAAATAGGTCTGGAAGAATAGGGATGCAGAACAGTTATTTCAAAAATAATGCTCATGTTGTGTAGTGTTGGGCATTATATTTGAAAATAAATCTCTTGAGAATTCTATTACTCCCCAAATAAATATTCCCTTGCAGATAAGGTGATTCAGCAAATACATGTGGTATGTAATGAGATGTGTTTTGCTTCACACCTCTGATATAAGCATGCATATAAGAAAAAGAGTACACTGTATTTTATATTTAAATAGACCCTAAATGTATAATAATTAGCAATGTGTGAGACATTAAGTACATGCTAATCTCAAAACATTTATTAAAACTTAAGACAGTTGCAAAAACCTGGTACTGACAGGACGATATGCAGTTTTACTTGTCTGGCCTCAAATTCCAAAGACTTTTGAAGCACATACCACAGAGCTGGCCTCTCCTGAAATTTATACCAGGTGGTATTTTGTGGTTCTTCCAAACATGAATTTCATCCTCCCTTCATTAAATTGTGGTTTCTTGCTTGTCTGAACAGAAAATAACTGTAAGCTTCTAAATGTTTACATATTTTATCAATTTCAAAACAATACATGCAGTAACACTGGTGTCAATAAACCTGTTTCAGAGACCTCCCATTTCTGTAGATGAGCATTTACTCTCTACTGTTACAATAATTCTAAATCCAAACATTAAAAATGATAATGGATTAACATGCAAAATAAAAAAAGACTAAAATTTTCATTGTGCTTTAGAAATGCCTGCCAAATATTTCTAAGTGTATTATCTCAGTTTATCTTTTAAAAAATATTTTGGTGTATTATTATCATGTCTACTTTAGAGATGAGGTGATATAAGTTTAAAAAGTATATACAAATAGCTAATAAATATATGAAAAGGTGCTCAACCTCATTAGTCTTGAGAGAAAGTCATTAAACCACATGATGAAACCACATACTTACCAGAATGACTAAAATTGAAAAGACTGACTGTACCAAATGTTGGTGAAGGTGTGGAGAAAAGTGGAATGCCCATACATGGCTATGAGTGTAAAGTGATATACCTGGAGAACTGTTTAGCAATATCAGTTCAAGCTGAAAATATGTGTACCCTATGTCCCAGAAATTCCAGTTCCAAGAGACATGTCCCATAGAAATGTGCTCTGAAGGACATGAGAATGTTCATAGTAACATTATTCATAATAGTCAAAACTAAGAATAACACAAATATCTATCAACAGAAAAGGTTAAAAAAGTTTTGGTACAGTCATACAATAGAATATTATATGGCAATAAGAATGAATGAACCACTGTGACATAAAATGTGGATCAATCTTATAAATAAAAGTGAAAGATGGCACACAAAAAAGAGTATACATTGTATGATTTCATTTATATTAAGCTCACAACCAGGCAAAATTAATCTATGATATTAGAAGATAGGATAGTGGTTACTTTGGGGGAAAGGTGGGGTAGAAGTATGGGGGAGAGGAGCATAAGGGGCTTCTGGGATAGTGGTTGTCTTAGTCTATTCAGATTGCTATATTAAACCACTATAGACTGGTGGCTTAAATAACATTTATTTCTCACAATCCTAGAGGCTGGGAAGTCCAAGATCAACGCATTGACAGATTCACTGTCTGGTGAGAGCCCACTTCCTGTTATACAGATAACTTCTTTCTAGTTAACATCCTCACATTATGGAAGACAAGAGAGAATTCTCTGGGGTCTCTTTTATAAGGGCACTAATCCCATCTAGGAGTGCTCTACCCTCATGATCTAATTACCTACTAAAGGCCCCGCCTCATATTGGTGGTTAGGATTTCAACATATGGTTTTGGGAGAGATAGAAACATTCAGTCCATCGCAATGGTCATATTCTATTTCTTGATCTGATTGGAGATTACATGGATACGTGTGCTTTGTGATAATTCATCAAGCTACATACTGAAATGATCTGTATACTATTCTACATGTAGATTATCCTTTAATACAAGTTTAGGAAAATTTTTAAGTGATACTATCATACAGAAAATATGTGTTTATCTCAATTCATGTAATAAAACAACCCTCTGAGGTAATAAGTACTGAGAAGTTAAATAACATGCCCAAAGTCCTATAACCAGTGAGTAGTAAAGACAGGATTGGAACCCAGGCAATTTGGCACCAGAGCACCATAAAGGACCCCCTCCTTTTTGAACTAGTGTTTGGTGTTTATGTAGTGCATTTCTTTCTGGACATTAAAAAAGCTTTGAAAGCATAACTCTGAGTTGGACCTAAACCAAGAAGCACAGTCAAACCAAGTGAAGTGACTTCACTAATGCCAATCATTTACCACTGTTTTTCAAATTCAGGCCTCTGGAAGGCAACAAGTTTGCTTAATTTTGGCTGATAGAGCTAGGGTTACTATTGAGATTCATGTCAACTGTCTTTTCATTTTATTCATTTATGCAAAACGTTTTACACTCCAGATGTTGTTCTAACTCATTTCCTACACCTTTGGAATTAGAAATAAAAGCCAAAGCATGATTTAGGAAAACAAAAACCTAAGGACAACATTCCTTATAGCGCATTTCTTTAAATGTGCTCAAATTCTTTACAGATTACCACAAAGCTCTACTTCTACTTCCTATTTTATATCACTTTATTCTATAATTTTAACAATATCAGTTGTTTAGAATTTTATAAGTTAAAATGACGAAGATAAGACAAGATCTATTCTACCACCAGCAGAATTAATTCTATTACCTTTCCCTCATCTCAAACCCAGCTGGAAAATATAGAGAATTATAAAATATTTAATGATATACTTCATGTGAATCTTGTTTAGTAAGTGAACTATCTTAAAAAAGACTCTTGTCATAGACAGTTTGGCAGAGGAATGTGGTTTCATATATATTACAAACAAATAAGGAACACATTAGTTATCAAGGCACCTGTGTTAGATCCCCGTGGAAATCAGCATTTGGGCTAATAGTCAAGCAAAATAAATATACGTCCAGCTCTATGGCTGATATTATGAGTGGAAACATATGTCAATCTATAATATATTTTTAATGATGATGTTTATTACCTGATCAATAGAATTAGCTCAGACATATGGCAAACAAATCATTGTTACTATCAGCTGATATATAAGTTCAACAATAAACCTTCTGCAATTTTGAGTTTCGGTGTATTCAACTGACTAATCCTTATATCTAACAAGAAAATCAATACCTTTGAAATAATTAGGTTTGGGCTCTTGGGAATCTACTTCTGGGCAGCTGGATAGGGCTGTACTTGAAATAATTACTGCCAGAACTATAACCAGTTTTCTTGCAAAATCAAATCAATTCATCTATACTATTTTTTAGCCTCTGTTCTCTGAAATCTGTGAAACAATGCCAGAATTGAAAATATCCATTACATTTCTATGCTTTTTGACTGGCTTTGAAATTTTAAGATTTGGCAAATGTACTGTGAGATGAGCTATGCATTCATTTTCCTGATATAGCCTGAGAAAAATAACTCTCACATACCTTTTTCTACCCAAGAAGACAGCCAAACTCAAAAAAGTTTAAATACTCCAAGCATTTGAAAATATTCCATAAGGTAAAGTCAAAATTTTTGAAGTGATTGTTTAAAAAAAAAAAAAAGGCTCTTTAAGTGATCTTTCATATCCCTCCAATACTTTCACAAAATTAAAATTCAGGATCAGCCACTAAGAAAATATATTTTTTAAAAATGCAGTGATTGTCCTGGTAGATTTAATCCTTTGATAGCTCTTGATTATTAACACTGAACTTCAGTAGACACCAAAGAATTCAGTATTTTATTACAGTTGCCTGTCCTCTGGGTACTTTGTGGTTCAAATAAAGAGCAGTGTATTATATCCATGGTATTTACAGGTTTCGATTTGTTTGAAAATCATTGGGAGGAAAATTATTCTTCTCTTAGAAAGGGGTAGGAAGAAGGGATAAAGGAATTAATAAATGATTAGGGAGTCACTGATAATGTTCTCACTTAATGGATGAAAATAAGGTGCTTATGTAAACAGAAAATTCAACTCCAAACACTTTGCTCATAGCTGAACTTCAGTGACTTTGATGTTCCTGAAGAGCACTGGAGAATTAAAGATAAGTAGATGTTAATATCTTACCATTTATTTTGAGTCAGAAGGAAAAGTGTTAGCGAAAACATAAGGTTACCAACTACATAAGTCATAATGAAAACAAACAAACTACTACTTATATAAAACAAAATTTTATTTATGTGAACCCAAGAAGGTTATTGTCATTATACTCATTAAGGAGAAGCTTCCATGTTAAGTTCAGACTACATATCTTAAAAAAAAAAATCTGGTATTTTCATTTATGATTTTCTTAATGATAGGTTCAGATTTACTGACTTTCATAAAGGTCAGGAACCAAAAGAATATATTAGAAGAGGACCAGTGGTCCACAATCTTTTTGGCACCAGGGACTGGAGCTCCTATGAGAATCTAATGCCTGACGATCTGAGATGGAACTGAGACAGTGATACTAGCATTGCGGAGCAGTTGCAAATACAGATGAAGCTTCACTCACTTGCCCATTGCTCACCTTCTGCTGTACGGCCCAATTTCTAATAGACCACAGACGCTATTGGCCCATGGCCTAGAAGGTTGGGGACCCCCCCAATTTAGAAGATAGATGCTGTGCATGCAACTTTGAGTAACCATACAAAATTTATAACAAAACTACAGAGCAACCATCATGGGAAGTTGCCTGAGATCCAGGTGAACAGAAGTCCTACAACTGGAGACATGCATAAGTGGTTACCTTGGATCTGGTAGGAGTGGAGACGGGAAATGGCCCAAGTGTGTGGCAATCAATAATTGGGAGGGTTATTTTGGCTGCAAAGCCACCTCTCCTCACTGAAGAGCAAGGGGTCCTGGCTCCTAACTGAGTGCTCCAGTCTAGAGTTCCAGTGCCAGGAAGAGAAGTCCCCACAATCTCTGGCTGTGAAAACCAGTGGAGATTGTGGCTGAGTAAGATGGCATTAGGAAAGTTCCTATCAAAGGGCCCATGCCCCAAATTATGCAGTGATGGACTCTCTTGCTCTGATTAGGCTCTAACACTGGGACAGCTGCTCAAGGAGTGCTAGGGACATACACGGGACACGCTGAATTGTTGGGCTTCAGGGTGAGGGCTAGAGAGGCAGCTTATTTCCTGACAGAAGTGCTGGAAGTATCCACTGTTCCTTTGTTGAGCCCTCCCCACTCTCAATCTACAGACGGAGGGAGGTAGCCACCATATCTGAGTCTCCATCAATCTGGACAATATGGTTCACTCTGCCCAGGTGACTTCCTGAGACCTCGTCTCTTCCAAGTTGCGGGCCCAACCAAGCTGCCTCCAGTGGTTTATTCTATACAAATGTCCTATCTTGACTCATGCTGTGGACCTTGCTGTGGACTTTGCTAAAAAGTTCACAAAATCCAACTAAGCAGCATCTGGCCTTGACATGCCCCATACCTCTTGCTGAGCAGTCCCAAACCCAGCACTAGCAGCAATAGGCCTCATTTTGCAGCTTGGCCTCTCAAAGCACCTATAAGCCCAGCATGGGTGGCAGCCATCTGCCACCAGGAGTATACAGGTAACCCCAGAAGCACACAGGCTGAAGCTGAACTTGGCCTGCAGCTGGACTCCTCCCAGGAGACCCTTGTGCCAGCACACCCAGTGGCCTGCTTCAACCAGCAACGGAGACAGAGCATGACCCAGGGCTGTATTTGAGAAGGATGCACCTGAAGAGTAGACTAGGCAGGCACCAGAGCCCTGCTAAAGTGAATCCTGCCACGTACGGTCAGCCCCTCACCAGTCACCAGTTAGTCCTCAAACCAATCAGCTCAAGGGTCAATTCTTCCCACTGACATGTAAACAGCAACCAGGACTGAACTATATCAGGAGGGCACACACAACCCACACAAAGGAAACACCTTAAGCATCTCTCAGGTGTGCCACCAGGCCCCATAGGACATCTACTACATAAAGCCCCTCTACTAAGACTAGAAGACCTAGGAGCCCTACCTAATACATAGAAATAGACAGAGGGAGGCAGCCAAAATCGGGATACAAAGAAACATGTCCCACATAAAGGATGAGAACAAAACTCCAGAAAAAATAACTCAACAAAATGGAGACAAGCAATCTACCAGATGCAGAGTTCAAAATACTGGTCACAGGGATGCTCAAGAAACTTAGAGGAAGAGTAGATGAACTCAGTGAGAACTTTAACAAAGAGACAGAAAACACACAATTGGAGATAGAAAACATAAAAGGGAACAAGTCAGACATGAAGAATACAGTATCTGAGATGAAGAGTACATTAGAGGGAAACGAGAGTAGATAAAGCAATGGATCAAATCAGCGATTTAGAGAATAGGGTAGCAGAGGACACCCAATCAGAACAGCAATAAGAAAAAAAAATCCAAAAATGAGGAAAGTTTAAGGCACCTCTGGGACAACATCAAGCATACCAACATTTGTATCATTGGAGTACCAGAAAAAGAAGAGAGAAAGCAAGAAATTGAAAACCTATTTGAAGAAATAATGATGGAAAACTTCCTTAGCTTGGTGAATAAAAGAAATAGACATACAACTCTAGGAAGCACAGAGAGTCCCAAACAAGATGAACCCAAGGAGTCCCACACTAAGATATATCATAATTAAAATGCCAAAGGTTAAATACAAAGAGAGAATCTTAAAAGCGGCAAGAGAAAAGCAATTAGTTACCTAAAAGGGAGCTCCGATAAGACTGTCAGCCGATATCTCAAATGAAACTTTGCAGGCCAGAAGGGTTTGGCATAAACTATGCAGTGATGAGAAGCAAGGACTTACAACCAGGATTACTTTACCCAGTAAAGCTATCATTTAGAATTGAAGGACAGATAAAGAGCATCACAGACAAGAAAAAGCTAAAGGAGTTTATCTCCACCAAACCAGTATTACAGGAAATTTTGAAGGGACTCTTTTAAGAAGAAAAATATATGTATCAAAAACATGAATAATGAATGGCAATAACTACATATTTATCAACAAGTACTTTAAATGAAAAAGAATTAAATGCTCCAATCAAAAGATAGGGTTGCAGAATGGATAAGAAAACAAGACCTTTATGTAAGCTGCCTCCAAGAGTCTTGCTTCAGATTAAAACACACAGAGATGGAAAGTAAAGAAATGAGAAAAGATAATTATGATGGACCTAGAGGGTATTGTACTGAGTGGAGTAGGTCAGATAAAGACAAATGCCCTATGATTTCACATACATATGAAATCTAAATAATAAAATACACAATAACAACAACAACAACAACAACAAAAAACCGAGAAACAAACTCATAGACACAGAGAACATTTTGAGAGTTCTCAGGTGGGAAGGGTGTTAGGGGATGGGGTCAGTGAAAAACGAGGAAGGGATTAAGAAGTACAAATGGTAGTTTCAGAATAGTCATGGAGATAAAAAGTATAGCATAAGGAATGTAGTCAATAATATTGTAATAACAACGTACATTGTCAGATGGGTATTAGCTTTATTGGGGTGATCACTTTTTGTGTTGTATAGATGTCTACTCACTATGTTGTACACCTGAAACTAATATAATATTGTATGCCATCTATATGGAAAAATAAAAAAAAATTAAAAAGAATATATTAAATACTGTAACAGTATCAAGATAATGATTCTCCAATAAAGTTTAAAATCAAATGGTTGTGGCATATACACTACCCCTCAAAACTGGTAAGAGAATTAGATGATACATATCAGACATTCAAAAAAATTTTAGTCTTTTCCATGTAACAAATATTCACCTACAGTTGTTATCATATACAACTGAGTACCAACAATGGAAACAAGAAATACGGGTACTTAGATTGAGTAAATGCTTACTGAATGCCTACTATGCACCTAGTATATGAATGATAGCTACATTCTAGTTAAGATGCACATGAAGCAACATTATTTGCTACTTAGAGGATATATTACAAACTGTAACCTATATAACCATCAGAGATGAAAATTAAAAAGTATACACAAGGAGGTAAGTCATTATTTTCCAGAGATATATGATAATATAATCCTACAATTTTATTCTGTTTCTAATCTTATGATAATATCTTCAGCATATTTATGGAAGGAATCTGAGACTGAGTCCTCTCTAAGTCATGCAATTGTAGGACTAACTGCTTCAGTGTATATTACCCGAATAATGTTTTACGCCAACCAATGTTTGATTGTTTGGTGCACTATACCTTTTTTTATTTTTTGGTCACTTCTCAGAACTTTGTAAGCATAGTCTCTGAAATAAGATCCTAGGAGCACTTATAAGCCTTCCATCCAAAATGAATCAAAGCATCATGTATTTCAATGGGATACAAGGCACAGGTTTTGCATCTGAGGCTGCATAGTACATGTGTTGACTTATTAACCCCTAACAGCAAAAACAAGAAAGCTCTTGATAGTGAGTAATCAGAACATTATACAATCTCCCTATGAAGAGAAAAGTTACCTTAGGATCCGCTGTGAGTAATTTGAAGGCTTGATATACTTGAGCTTCCTTTACACCACCACCAAGATCCAAGAAGTTGGCTGGCTTCCCGCCATTCAGGAAAATGATATCACAAGTAGCCATCGCAAGTCCAGCACCATTCACTGTAAAATGCAAATAAATTTTAGTCTTTTCCATGTAACAGGATCAATTTAGCAACACGTAAAGATAACGTAAACTTTTTCCCTCCTCCATATTGCAAGAGAGAACCCTGTCTTGACAGGCCAATTTCTGCTCTGTTTGGAATTCCATTCAACCAGATAAGTTCATACACTTTCAGAATAATAATTGGGAAATGTATGTACAAAGAATAACAAAAAAACTCTGGAAATGCAGAGTTGGATTTATGAAGTTAAATCAACATGGAAAATAGAAAGGAGAGAAGAGTTTAAGCTAAGTAATCAATTTGGGCTAGTTAATAGAGGAGGGAGTCTTAGGTTGTGTAAAGTATAGAATTCTAGAGAATTGGGAAAGAGAAAAAAGCTATAAAACGTTACTAGGGCCAATGAATCACACTCTTTTTAATCCTTTAAAAAACGAGTAAAAAATGAAATTCTTTTAATTTTTTGCTTGCTGAGAATGGTCGTTTGAATGTGGCATCCCTCTGGGGTGGGGGATCTCAACTAAAAAGGGTTCCATACATTTTTACACAGTGCAGCCATGCATGTTTATATGTTACTTGGATAAAGTGAGAAAATAAATGAACCAGTAATAGCATCAAAATAATATTCCTACCCCCCCCCGTTCATTTTTCAAATTAATAAATGTTCAGTAGCAACGTGGTCATTAAAACCAGAACCAAAATGTGCTATTAGGAATTTTTTTAAACAACTAAGTAAAGAGTTTTAATACTGAAATTCTTATTTTCTAAAACTAAGTTTTATTGATCCATTGTGTATTATGCTTAATTATATAAAATTACTTTCCTTAAAAATAAAAATTAAAACTTCTGAACTGAGCAGACTTTCAAGATAACCTTCACTTTTTCTGACCCTTGAATTTCCCAGACAAGCATATGAACTGTGACTAATTTAATTAATTCTGGGGCAACTAAAATCAAATGGTTTATACAAGATCTTAAAACAATTTGAAGTGTGTTCATCATAGCTTTTCAGGTTAACTTGGTCAAATCACGCACACTGCTACAGAGGCTACACAGAGTCCGTATTTAATTTGTTCTAAACACACCATTATATCTTTCTCTTTCTAAATATCTACAAATATTGGTAGTGTATTAGCCTATCAAAATACTGTGAATGATCTGGTACATTATAGTTATTGCTCTAATACAAAGCAAGAGCTTTTGATATCACCTGTAATTGGATGTCATTTTCTATTGTATTAAACAACGGATTATTGGATGAGGCCTTTTCAGTTATAAATATAATGATAATGTTTGTTTAATGAGCTACAAATCTTTTTTATTTTAATTCCATTAAGAGTAAGACCTCAGTTTTCAGTGCAATGAATTGGTTTCATCAGAAATGAAGAAGTACATAAATCTTAGTACTATAAGCTGTGGACAATAACAAAAGTTGTATTGCCTCTATAGATCTATTCTTGTCTCAGCTGAATAATCCGAATAAAATTTTCACATATTTAGATGAGTATAATAAAAGCTATTGTTCTATTAATAAACTGGCATAATGGATTAAAAATTTTATCATTTGGTTATCACAGAAGCGGCAATTTGAACGTAATGATTAAACTCTATGTTCTCTTCTACTTCCTTTGAGAAAGTAATTTTATCTGAGATGCATTAAAATAGTAGTCTCAACTGGGTGATTTTGCCTATCAGAAGATATTCGGCAACGTTTGGAGACATTTTTGTTGTCACAAGTGGGAGGCGCTACTGGTAAGAGCCAGGGTTACTGCCAAATACCTTACAATGTATACCTACAGCAAAGAATTATCCCACCTAAAATGTCAATAGTGCCAGAGTTGAGAAACCTTGCTTTAAACCAGTGACTGTTAACCAAACTGAACTTTGAGAAGAAAGTCTGAATTGTTTCCTAAGACTTTTGCGGTACAAAAATCCCTTATATTTACTTGCTAATGGGAAATAATATTTCAGAAATCAGGGGTTCCTATGCTGCGAAACTCCATAAACCATTCTTTTGATGTAACTGAATTCTTACCAAAGCAGGCAATGTTCCCATCTAGTCCTATGTATTTTAGATCATATCTGGCAGCTTCATTTTCAATGGGCTCATTTTCTGACTTGTCATCCATAGCAAATATATCCTTTTGTCGGAATTCTGCGTTGTCATCAAAGTTTATCTTGGCATCAAAACAGACAACTAAATAAAATGAAAAAGGAATGTACATGAATATCTTTTAAGGATCTACAAATTAAGTTCTCCAGGAGAGGAGGCACAAGAAAAAAAAAAGGTATGAAAGGTATGATACTGTCATTCTACCTTATGACACAGGCAGCAGAAGCTGTTATGGCTTTCCTAACCTTAATTTAAACTTTAGACCTACAAAGACAAATATGACATGGCACCTGTTCTCAAGGTCTTACATTGTAATAGAGAGCATAGTAATTTATATGTTTGTCTCTTTTCAATAAAATAACAATTTAAGTCATCACCCATTAAAAGGTACAGATTGCCATTAGATACACACAGCTTTGATTAGCTATTCTTATTATATTTCTAATTTTTAGTATTTAACTACTGTTCATCACGTTTCCCTTCCATACAAAGAGACTAAATAATGATGATTAATCCTGCTGTCGTCCTTTGTCTTTCTTGAAATTTTTATTTAATCAGTATCCCCACTAATATTTCTAAAAGATATAGTAGAAAGAACACTGGGTCAGAATCAATAGTTTTTTATTTGATCTTTAACTAACTGTAACCTTGATATAAATGAATGAATGGATGAATGAATGAATGAATGAATGAATAACCAACCAACCAACCAACCAATTTCCTCTCTGGGCCTCAGTTTTCTTATTTGGAAAATGGAAATAACACTCCCCAGACTGCTGATATACTTACTTTGGGGTCTGCTAAAACAGAAACCATTATCTTTATGTGGTTATGATATGACTCCTTTAATTTGAGTTATAAAACACTAAAAGACCAAGACTGGTCAGATACAATGGAAGGTTGCCAGTCACTATCAGCACTACTGTCTCTACAATCTGGTGCTGGTATAAATTTTTCAACTCTCTCAGCGGCCAAAAGCCTTGGACATAGTGAAACTCGGTGATGAGAATGGTCTACAGAGAGCTTTGCTATCCTTGATTTACAGGAAATCTTCTATATGTACAATCAAGGAGAGAGTGCAACGTGGTGAAGCGGCGTGCTGGTTCTGGGATCTGATCCCTCTCGTTTACATCCCTTGTGGTGGAAATTAGTTATCTATGATGACATTCCAGCATAACCTTCTTTTACTTTATGTGGGATAATGATAGGCGGGGATCTTTGATCAAGAATTTCGAAATGTTACCCATTCTCCTCTAGCATTACAGAGAGGCACCTAATTCTTAAAAAGGAAACAAACACCCAGGAATTTCACTCAAAAGCAATGACTATAGCCTGTTAATACCATTTGCTTTCTATTAAAAGAAAATATTGTTACTTTATAATATCCAGGGGTTAAAGACCTTAGGTAGAGGTTTTTCCCAAGGACCTCTCTACCATTATAACTAAGCACTTTGATACAGATCTGTGCAGAACTAGGATATAAGAATACTCAGCATAAATAAAAGTCTAAACCACGAATTACTTAAAGTAGCACTGACTGACAAGGGAGAATCTTACATGGAAGTTAATATCTGCCTGAGTCCTTAGTCTTGCCACAAAATGTCTAACCACTTTACCCACACACTTGAATATATGGAATAAATGAGTAATTACTTTCCAGAATACTGAAATCTTAATGATAGGATCCTACAATTACCAAAGGAATTAGCTAATGTTCTCTGCTTGCTATAATGTCATTTTCTCAGTAGTTAATAACCAGTATAATAATCAATAAAAAAAAACAACTTCATTCTTGGCTTTCCATTGGGTTTACATATACATTTTAATTAATCAGTTACTAACTGTAGCTCCTCCATTATTCATTGCCAACACTACTTATAACTGACACCTTTGAAATGAACGGGCAAAGACTATCAAATTGAGTTCCTAAGTGAAGAGTTTCAAATAAAAGAATTCTTGGTCAAGATCAATAAACTAGTAAATCAAAATAGGTCCAGGCTGATCTTTGCCTCTTACAAAGACTACAGTTATAAGCTACTTGAGACAACATAATTAATGGATATGCATGCAAAATTCAGAAGGCAGTTCCAACTAAATGCGTGCAAAGCCAGATTTTCAAAAGATGCTTCTTCCTGTAATGTGATGTATATACCAAGTACGGAAATGAGTTCACTATTTGGGGGCCACCTTCGGAGAACTTTAGAGTTTAACCGGAGCTTGAAGATGGTTTCTATGCGATAAAAAGGTATCTATAGGGAGGAATAAAGATGTATCTATAAGTATCATACTTCTGGGATAAAAGGTGTATCTATAGTGGTCCCTTGTCAATTGCCAATTGTTCTCTCTTTGTAGAGAAAAGTATATGACATACCCAGGTCAATACATGTATGTCCGAGGGCTTTGAGAAGTTAAAAACACTACATAAATAGGAAGTAAGTTAAGAGGATTTAGGAGTTAAGAAAGGAAATCCAAAACTGAATTATCATCCTCAAAGTCTAAATCATTTTGGAGGGTGGCAGGAGGCAGGAATAAGGAGGTACATGGACTGTCTTAGACACATATTAGTTTCACTTGCTTACTATTTTGAAAGTAGTACTAAAGATACAAAGTGCTTTCCTGCCTTACTATCTCAGTTTATAATGTTGTATCATCTGGAAATTTTTCTTTGAACTTTATCATTTAATATACCCCAGCATCAAAAACACAACACGCAGGTATGAATTAGAATTGTGGCACTTCCTAGCCAGGTAGCCAATCGCCTCTCTTCAGGCCAGTGGCCTTGTCTATAAAATGGTGAGCAGAGTATTTTCTGCTGTATGGTGTTGCTGGAAGGAGAGAATGTATGCCAAGCACTTAGCTTCACAGACAATTGGTACTCACTGGTTATTAACATTACCACTGTCATCCTCTACGTACACAGTGCTTTTTTATACGCAGAGCTTCCCACTGCTGCATCTCAGGCTACATGATTCTCCTCTGTTCCTCTCACAAAAATGACCTGTACTTTGTTCCATTCCCTCAAAATCCTAGACTTCTGTTTAGAATGAATCTAAACTAGTGATTACTGGAGTTTACATCTGTCTAGGTTACCTAAATTGAGAATACCTAAAAATTTTCTCACATGAAGGATTTTAATGATTGACATTTCAGGCTCTGTAATTGATAGAGAAGGAAATTTTTGCCTAAAATCTGAGGGTGAAAGCCATGCCTTTGTTGGCCCTCAAATCAATGCCACACCTTTATGTAAGACCTAAGTCTTACGTAAAACTTGGTATAAAACAGCTCCAAATGAGAATCAAAATAAGAAGGTGGCAAAGTATGTCTCTCCAATCAGCTCACTATTTCTGTTAATATGGTTTTACTGGAATGCAGCCACATCTATTTGTTTATGTATTTCTATAGTTGATGTCCCAAGACAGTCCCACAGCAGAGAGAAGTAGTTGCAATACAGACTATATGGTCCTTTACAGAAAAAGGTTGCCAATCCTGGATAAGTCATAGTTCTTGTCACATTTGTATAGAATAGCTTCAGGTATCACATTAATTAAAGTGAAGGAGAAACTTCGAAAAGTGCATTCTACTAGTTTGAAAAAAAAAAGAGTATAATAAACAAAATAAACAAAAACTTGCAGCTTGCACAAAAGGAGTAGATTAATCCCTGAATATTGATTGACTCATATGTTTACTTCCCCCTGTAAGTCCCCTCCAAGTATACTTTTATAGCTGGTGTGTTAAAAAATTGATTGATGTCCATGTCAACAGCAGGGCAATAAAATAAACTTGCTTGCTCAAACCTTAGCTTTTACATTTAATAAAACAACAAACTATGGTAAAATGTATTTTTGGAGGTGCTGAGCTTGGTTCAGACATTGAAATTTTCAATGTCACATTAATGAAACCTCAATTCTTTAGAAAACTCAACTTGAACAAAGGCCATTCTGTGTACAAAATGGGTGAAAAAACATGCCTATTAATATTTATAAAACAATTTTCACCATCAAAAGCACATTGTTACATGCTTGATAGATTATACAAATGAATTTTCCTTCTGAACAAATATCAAAGAAAGCTGTGGTACTTATATTCACAGGGTGTTTTTGTTTTGTTCAGTGGTGTGAGATTCTGTGAACCACTAATTCAACAGCTTCCATGAAGAACATGACTGGCAGTTAGCAGCCTCTGACCCTAGAGTTTTAACAGAAGAATGTGCCACAGAATTAAACAAAAGAAAAATACATTTCAGAGGGCAGACTCACAAATAAAAGAAATATAAAAACAGCAAGAAGTAAGATTGTCATAATTAGTTTGAAAAATAATCTGTCTTCAAGCAATGTATTGCATTTGATTTGTGATAAATAACCATAACGTGCTATTGAAATGTGCTTTGCCAAGGTGGCCTTAAAATGCTGATACTTTCAAATTAGTCCCACTTTCCATTAAATATTGGTGTTCTAAGAGTTGTATACTTTTTAGAACTTTCCTTTAGTTGCTGTGAAAAGAGAAAATAGATACAAAGAGGGAGGTAGATTCGGTGATGGAGAGGGGGAACTGAAAGTATTCTTGAAAATAGAGTCTTGTGCATAAAGATAGAAACAGAGAGAAACACCCAACAACAACATGGGCACTTGCTAACACAAAGCAACAGGATGGTTATTTAGGGAAATTAATCTGAAGCAAGAAAGGGATTTGATGTGCCAGTTAACTTTGATCCAGCCTTAATTCTCATGGAATACTGGTGAGATACTCACTGTTTTAGATTGGGTTTCATTTCTTTAGCTCAGTTAATTGATTTGTGCTCCAACTGATGAAGATGCCTGAGAACAGGAATTCTTAATCTCGGGACTACTGACATAGTGGGGGAAAGCAGGTGCTGTGTTGTGCACTGTAGGATGTTTAGCAGCATCCCTAGCCTCTATCCATTAGAAACAAGTAGCATCCTGAACCTCAAGTTGTGACAAACAAAATGGGTGTTAACTAGACTCACCGTGGTGATCATATTGAATCATTATGCTATATACCTGAAACTAACATAATGTTATATGTCAATTATATCTCAATAAAAAAATGTCTTCAGACATTGCAAACATCCTCTGGGGAGGCAAAATGTCCATCCTCCCCATTGAGAAACAATATTTTAAAGACACCAAAAAAGGAGTCTGTGTGCATGCACAAAGATCTGGCTGACAGTGGAAGAAATGAAATAAAATGTGAACCATCACGGTGGCTTTCAAAATGAATGAATGAATGAATGAATGTATAAGTAGATAAATAATGATAAAGAAAACCATCCATCTAACTTGGTCACAGTTTTAATGAATTAATTCTGGCAATGCAATTGGACAAGCATGGAAAATAGTGAATTTTTCTTTGACTAATTAACAGTTTCATTTCAATGAAAGTTCGGCTCATTCTAGTAGATATATTTTAATTCAGTGTCTCTTTTTCTATTAAGAAACTGTCTTTCTCTTATACCATATAATTCCAGCTCAGTGACTGGTCTAAGTATAAACATGTGACTCAAGCAGGACCAATCATTTGAAAAGACTGCTATGGTTGCTGGAGGAGAGTGATGAGAACTAGGAGTCATATTTGCTGCTTCCAGAGGCAGGGAGGGCTTGAAGACCCAAGAATCCCTGATTCCCTTCATGTTTCAAGCCAGTCTACTCTTTAGACTCCCCTGTTACATGGGTAAAATAAGTCTCCCTCACCTAACAGTGGCCTTTTTAACAAAAACTAGGCTCATGTTGGTTTCCATCACTAATAACCATTATAATCCCAATAGTCACTAAACTACATTATAGTCAGTATTGTCAAATTATAGTCTTTGAAACATTATTAATGATATTGGAAAAAATAGTTCTTAAACTGCAGTTTTTCTCCACATCAAAAATTTCCCATGGGTGACCTCACAGTATAGATGTTATCAAAGCCATTGCTCTTCATTCAATCCAGTTATCATCTGTTGTACAAAGATATCATCAATCACCTGGATTTTTAAAATATGTTTTAAAATATGTTCTTCAACAAGCAATGGAAAACTGAAGAAATTCTCTTACAAAGAGACCTTACAATAAGTTTGAAGTAAAAATGTTTGGTGTGATGACAAGCTCCTTAAACTTCTAAATTAAAAGAGTAATTGTTAAATCAAAGTTTTAATGTAAAAGGTTACATATTCTGTTATTACTGATATAAGTGAAAAAATTAAATATTAAGATTATCAATATTGCTAAGATATAAATGACTGCTTTTACAGCTCCTAAATAAAGAATTGCTTAGGGGATCGTGACAATGATGAAGATCAATTTGTACATTTGGTCATTAATCACTGTTTCCTAATTGGGTTTAATTTGACTACTGCTCATTAGAGTTATAAACCAACACACTCATTTAATTGTTATTATAATTCAACAGCTGAACTTTTATGGTACAATGAACAAATTAATAGCTAAAGATAATTTTGTTCTTAAAAATATCACATAAGATATGTTTTAATGAACTGTATACATGGAATATATTTTATGATGATTCCTTCAAAAAAGCTACAGAATTTTTTTTCTCTTAATAATTAAAAAGAAATCTTTGGATTTCATAAGTTTTACAAACACCCTTTTAGAAAAGGTTCTCATATCCCTAGTCTCTGCTGTCAGACCACAATCTGTGTCTGTCAGCTTCCCAAAAGATTGAATGAAAATAGTAGTAAAGCCTGATTTTTATCCCACTCCATGACTGAATTTCCATTTTTTTGAATATGAAATAACTAGGTTGCTTGTGCATACTAGTTTAAAAAGCTTGTAAGAACTTATATTGAACTTCTTTCTCTTTCATTCCTTGGATTTAATTATCAGTTACTCAATGCAGAATAAATGTTGATTGATAATTGCAAACTAAAAGCTACTTTTAGATCACTCGGGTAAAAGTAAATTAATACTTTAAGAAGGAAAAAGTAGAAAAAAGGGCAGGTTACTATTACTCAGCCTGGCATATCAGAATCAACACACATACTGTAATGAGAAAGACATGGGTTCAAATCCCAGCTCCAGTTCAAATCTAGCTGCTCATAGAGTAGTCACATTAATTTTTCAAAATCTGTAAAATGGAGATAACTCCTAACTTCGCAAGGGTGCTGTAATAAAAAAGAAAATGTAAGTAATAAAAAAATATGTAAAAGTTTATCATAGAGGCTGGTATAAGAGTTTAAAAAGTTTTCTTCCCCTTCCCTTCCTCACTATAGGAGATGATTTCACAGACAGATGAAATTTTAAAAGTATTTATGAATAAGGTGGCTTGTTTATGAATGATCTACCACAGATTTTTTATCTGGTAGTCACTTGTGTAAACCATGAAATATATTATTTTTAATGGCTTCCTAAACATGAGCTCTTTTTCTATCCTAATATGAAATATTTAAAACAATAGCAATAACAACAAAATAGACAAAAAGATGAAATCCATATCTTTCCTGGAATACTGTTGTTCTACCTGAGAAGAGGAACTACATATTACGAATGTCAAGGACTAGCTAGCCTATTTTGTGTCTGACACTGGATGCTTACACAAACACCAGTCCCCTCATTTTGACAACTACCCTACAAGACAGATATCATATTTATCACCCTTTTGTATTAAAACAAAAACAAAAGCAAAAACGAATCAGAAGACTTAGCCCAGGTCTGTAGCGAGAACATGGCAGATTCATAATTTGAACAGTGGTGCCTCTCTAAAACAGTGAATCATCCAATTTGGTCTACAACTTGGTTGTATTTGCACATAACAGATTCACCTCGTTAACCAATCTAATGGCAAATCCCCCTTTACTGACTTCCCACAACATTCTAGGCAAAAAGACTAGCATGTAAGACATTAGGGGTGAAATGTACCAAAAAAGATAAGGTTCATCAAACTTACTTTCAGTTATTACTATCTTATCCACCTGTTCTCCCACCCCTACCCCCAAACACATGCATATACACAAGCTTTTTCAATCAAATTAATAAGAACTTATTGAATAATTGCTATATGCAAGACAAAGTGTAGTAGTAGCAGGTTCTGAGATATAAAACAGTTAAAACAGATATAAAATAGTCTACAAGTACCTGATGGATATAAAAAACCTTCCCCACACAATTGCCTCCTCCCACCTGAAGCAGAAGCTGGTAATCAAGTAAGACAAAAGAGTTGGACAGTAGGGTACTAAGAACTTCACCATGATGATGGAACTCCAACAGGGGACACAGGTGAATTTATACATATTTAAGTACACTAAAAAGTTTCAAGCAGTTCCAATTCCATAAAAGCAAGTACATTCATTACACCCAAGTGCAGTGACTCCCGTTTCCACTCAAATCTTTATCATAGTGACGGGCCTTGAAAAATAAGAGGATGCTGGTAGATGGATGTTTCGAAACAAAACATAAGTAGCTTCCTCTGAGGCTTGGCATTTGCCTACAAACAAACTCAAGTGCTGAAATGTTCAACTGCATCATGGGGACATTTGAAACCATGGCAGAAATTAAATTGCTAAAAGACATTAATGCAAAGCTATGGTCTTTTGTACAATTTAATCTATAGTTTACGTGAATAATTATATTCATTTGTTTCCTCTTATTTGCTTTTTTTTTTACCTTGTCCTTCTGGAGTTTCACCAAAGGGGTTCACTTCCACCTGAGTAGCATCAATTTTCAGGAAGAGATTATACAGCTTCTTAATTTGATCTGCAGCCTAAATGTGATCAAGTGAAATGAAATTACACCAAAGCAGTAAACAAACATTTGTTTTGCTGGATTAATGAAACCTTAAAAATAACAAGTTATGTCTTTATTTTCAGTTAGGTTTTCTGAAGGGAAAAACAGAAAAGCATAATTATTTTAATTTCTACTGCTATTCATTAGAAAGAATTGCTCAACTTTCCTCTCGATACCAGAAAAGACCATTATTAAGAAAACAAAATATTTTCAGTACAACCTAAAAATGTTGTTAATCTTTGTAAATTATCATGTCCCTATTAGCTGAGTTATGCCATGATATGAGCTACAATCATTAATACAAATGATTTCTAGTTAAGTAAAACGTAAATATGATTTTGAGAGTTTATAATGACTAGGTTTTCCTAATTATGCTGAACTAAAACAGTTATTACATTCATCAATCCAAACTTATAATCTGTGAAACAACAATTACTGAGTATTTAATGGAAATTGTTGCAAGACAGGAAGATGGAAGTCCTCAACAGTAAAGTTACTGAACAGCATATTTCAAACTGAAAACAATTTGTTCCATAAACCACAAAGAGCAAGAATATCCAGAGTTTCCAGGATGTGATGCCTTGACTTCATTTTTCTTACTCTGTTTGAAGTTTACTCATTCATCCATTCTTTTCAACCAAGATTTATTAACTGCCTATATCATAACATGCTGGCACTGTGTGAACTGGAGCTAGGGGAAGGCATCATAAATGAGGCACGACACCACCCTAGAAACCTCGTACCTATGGTGTACAGAGCCTGTGATGCAGAACAGCAAGACTGTGCAATCATGGCTGAATGTTGGCTATCAGTCTCATTCTCAGCTCCATCTCATTTCCCAGCCATGATTTTCCCTTTACCAACAAAACAGCTTTATCCCATCTCTACTCTGTATATGAGGGAGCTGACACTTACAGGCTGAGTTTCCAAGGCTCTTGGGCCAGCTGCTTCCAGCTTAGTTCAGCCAAAGGGAAGCAGCAGTGGGAGACAGGAGGTGGGAGGAAGGCAAAAGCTGGGGTATTTCTTCCCCTCTCTTTCTGCCTTGTGTAGCATGTCCTCCTCTGACTTTGGGTCCCACCAGAGAGGCCCACCAGAGCTCTACCTTCTGTATCCCAATACAGAACACCACTGCCTTATCTTGTTCCTCAGTCACGCAGTTAGCCACAATTGCCTGTTGCTATTTAGTTCTACATTGCCTCTCTGTCCACTCTGAAAGGTCTCAGTTCTACACACATCTACGTGTCTATGTAACCAATTCCTTAGAATAAAGTCTCTCTGGTATAAATACTGAGAATGGTTTCTTTGTTCCAGTATTGACTGAAGAATCCTGGAGATGTAATTCATGTTATCTTTATTTTATATGTAGTTATAAACTTCCTGAAATTCTAATTTGAAACCCAGTGGACATAAGTAAACAAACATACATAATGAGTTAAGATTGAATATTTTTCAATATTAATTTTTTTTTGGTTTGATAATACATGTACATGATACAAAGTCCCCAAGGCACACAAACGGTTTTCTCTGAACCTTAACTGGACTCATTGCTCCCCATCTCAACTCCTGCAGCAGTCATCTTACTAGTTGTTGCTACACTGAGAGATAGTCTAAACATATGTAACTATGCATACATATTCTTCATTCATATTTTTTAAAAAAACAAATTTGGTTCTATGCATTCATAGATTTTAAAGAGCCTTCATCAGCAGTGCATATAAAGCAATCTTATTCTTTTATGGCTGCACATCATGTTATATGCATGTATCGTAACTCATTATTTAACCTGTCTTTAATAATAACCATTTGGTTTCCAATAATTGGACATTCTATCAAATGTTGCCTTACCTATCTTTGTATGTATATCATACATGTGATTAAACATCTATAGGATAAATTTCCAGGAGTGGAGCAAAAAAGCTGTGGACATTTTAATAATAAAAGATTATCATAAATTGCTCTTGGTAGAAACTGTAAATAATCTCCCCTCCTACAAACTAGGATCATAGAGGCTGTTGTTCTAACTCACAATCATTACCTACCTGGATCTTTGCAGTGTGTTAGGTGAAAAATGGGTATTTCATATATAGCTCTGACTTGATCTTATTAAGGAATGTTTCAGAATTATTCTATGAGCTGAAGAAACATTTGTATTTGTTTTTCTATGACTTTTGTTCATTTTTCTTTTGATACTTTATTCTTTTTCTTATTATTTTGTGAGATGTTTTTAGATGAGGAAAATTAGCTCTTCATCTCATAACAAATGCAAATACTTTTCTCTTTTAACATTTATCTCTTGCCTATATTTTTGTTACTTCTGCCACATGGGAATTTGATAATAAGAATGTCCCTCTTTTATAGCTTCTGACTTTTTGTCAGACTGCAAAAAGGCTGGTCCCACTCTGAGAGTATTAAAACAATCCTCCTGTTATTTTTTCAAATACTCTTTAAGATTTCTTTTATTTAGTATTTATTTTTTTAATCCAAAAAGATTTTCAGCTACAGTGCAAAGCTGATAAGTAACACACTATTGAATATTTTTTTTTTGTACTTTCAGAGATTTTCTAGATCATCAATTTGAGGCTGCAATTCAAGCTGCATGAGAGAGGCATAATGTCTATTCCTAGACACCACGGCACCTACTATTACTTATACGGCCTCTGCACGGAGTTAACACAATAAATATTAGTTGAATTAATGACTAACTTAATGACAAAGAGAAACTATATAATAGAAATAACTTCTTGGTGCATAAATATATAAGATCTTATCCCAACTACTTATAACTTTTAAAAAAATATGCATAACATAAAATTCACTATCTCAATCATTTTTAAGTGTACAGTTCAATAGTGTCAATTATATTCACATTTTTGTGCAACCAAGCTCCAGAACTTTTCTATCCTGCAAAACTGGAACTCTATACCCATGAAAGGACTCTCCCTTCTTCCCTCCCCAAGTCTACTTTCTATCACTGTATATTTGAATATTCTAGATACCTCAATTAAACGGAATCATACCTACTTGTCGTTTTCTGACAGGCTAATTTCACTTAGCACAATGTCCTCAGGCTCATCCACGGTGCAGCACACGTCAGATTTTGAGCAGGATTAGATCTGTGTTTTAAGATCTACAAGGGAGAACCGGCCTGGCTTGGAGACAGAATGTGCCTTATTCCAGAGGCTATACACTAAATGACTATAAGGGCTGGGTAGGCAATGCATCAGTCTGACCAGGTGTAATAATAGGAAATGGCAGGGCCTGTGGCAAGTTGAAATTAGCTCCCCTGCTTTCTAAATGTGTTCAAATTTTAAAAGAAATTAAACATTAGTCAAAAAAAAAAAACTACTCTGCTTAGTAATTCATAATCAGCCAGTTTGCTACTGCTATCTACTTCCTCAGTTCATAACCATACTATAGAGAAAATTTTTCTTTCCTTTTGCCACTAATCAATGTTATTTTAAGGCTGTTTGTTAAGCAATTAAAAAATTAAAATGCCTAAAATCAAATATCCTTGAGGCCATATGCTTAAAACTCTGTCAATTTACAAGTATCTTCGAAAATGTTTTACCAGGTTAAAAAATTTTTAAATACTTTTCTTGCATTCCAGAAACTAGTATCAACATTCCCATATGGTTCTTAAAGCTAGCCAGAAGTACAAACCACTCCTAGAGGTGTTAGTGAGCGGGTATTAACTTGGCCAGTTGGATCATTTCATCAGCTTAAATTCTAGAGGCACATGTTGACAATTTATGGTGCCAATGTGTTCAGGAATTAATAGTATAGATGATAACTAAGACACTCTTTACAAAATTGAATTTTTAGTCATATTCAGCTCTCCTGTGGCTTTAGTCTTTTCAGTGAATCCTTGCTAAAGTAGATTTGCATCAGGAACACATACTTGGTAGTTTTTATGCAAGACGATATTTACATTTGTTAAAACTTACATCACATTTTAGAGACAACAAGCATGAGTCACAGGAAAGATATTAAATTTATAAGATAATTGTTTTATATATTGTTCATTCATGAGTGAAGTATCTCTAAATGCCTAAACCATATCCTAGATGAAAATTAAGTAACTTTCAAGTCATATTGAATCTAAGGGACCTCTAAGATACTGTTTCTTTATCAAAAGGTCAGCAATGGATAACCTTAATGATCATTTAAAATATCTTCTCTTCTTAGGTGTCTCCTCCACTGGCTTTCTGAACATTCCGCCAACCCCCCATGGCTCGAGGAAGCATCACAAAGCAGAGATTCCAAAATCTATAACTCTAGTGTAGTCTGTGTCATATATTCCACTTTCTACTATACAAATATAACCAGTATCCCTAAATGAACAAATTCTAACACACCTGCAACTAAGATCGCCCTCTTTCTCTCTCTCCCTCTCTTTCACATTCTCTCTTCCTATAATCATTGTCAGTAGGCTGATCTCTGCTCGGTGAGTCCCTGCAGAACAACGGTTATTACACTTCGTCTCGGCTGCCCAGGGCCCAGCAGAGCAAGCAGCACGCACTCAATGTTCACTCCAACTTTGCTGATTTAAATGAAGATTTAAAGCCTTTTATGTAGTCAGTAATGAAAAGATAAAAAAATATGAATTAAAAATTTTCTTTCCTTTCCTTGATACATTAAGCTAAAAAAATATAATGACAGTCAGCTATTAATGACCTCTGAGAACGTGCCTTCCTTCCGTAGCTGACTCACTTAAAACTTAGAGTGTCTGAAGCACTGGGAAAACATGATTCAGCCATTTAACAGTTATAAATAACTCTTAATAACTCTTAATTTTCTCTAATCATATTTGGGGGGTGGGGAGGTGTCTTATGACATATGTAATACTATTATTGCCTTCCCTGGAACTCTCTATTACGTTCACCTACTGAGCTTTCAAACTATGTGGTCAGCAGATTTGGCCCACTCCAGATTTATCCTCCTGCCACTTACAGCTACCTATCGCTAACTCCTGAGAAATCTCATCAAAGCAAACATCCTAGATGTGTTGTTTCACTTATTCATGCATATAGCAGCTGTTTCTTAGGCACTTAATACATGTATACGTAAGGCTTTTTGCTGGCAACACAGATCGAAAAAGTCCCTGCTATGGTACAAATTAGTATCCAGCAGAGATGACTACAAATGCCCAAGAGAAAAACAGATATGCAAAGGGATATGGAAAACATAAACAGGGTTACTGAACACATTCTGGAGCTGACTGTAGGAGAGGGTAGAGAGAACACAGTGACCCAGTATGTGGGAGCGTGGCTCTCGGTGACCACCACCCCTACACAACAAGTCTCTTAATAAATAATATAGTTAGTAGCCTCAATCTCAAGAGGTAAAATCAACCACTATAGCCCTTATTTAGGAATTGTCCAGTAGCTTCCTTTCAAAAGATCACTACCCCTGGCATCTCTTTGTCAGAAATGACAATTAGTTCTTCTAATTTTTCCTGGACTCCCGACTCTATAACTTCTACTGAGGTTTAGTCCCAGGTGATTCTGTTCCCTTTAACCTCCTGACTCTTTTACTTTCTAAAAAGTCCTTTCCTTCCATTTTCAAATAGGTGCTCTCTTCTCTTAATTTAAACATATATGTACTTTAAAGTCTTATTCTGCTTTGCCGTCTATGATTTGCCTTATTGTTACTCTTAAACTTCTAGAAATAGAATCAATCAAAAGAAAAAGTAAAGATGAAAAGTAAAATCTACTGTGTTGTTGAAGGGATGCTGCCCAACTAAATTAAAGGAAATGCTCTGTAACCATCCAGAGACCTAGGGGAACAAACACACACACAGACACACATGCACACACACATACACACAGATCCTTAGTAATGAAGGAGGAAAGCAATCGCCACTAAGCTCTTCTGACTTAGCTGTGAGACAAGTAAGCTTGCCTATATAAACACATGATTAGGCTCCACAGGCTAGACCAATGCAGGACTGTGATGCTCAAGACAGACTCTTCCTTAATGACTTGGAGGCCAGCTGTTCTGCCTTTGAAACCAATGGATATAATTACTAAATTGGCATATTTTAAGCTGTTTTTAATAAAATATCACCTTCATCCCATTAATAATCACTCAACTGGCCATTAGCTATGAAACAATAGCAATCAGTCAAAGTAATGTGCACAATTAATAATAATAACTGACCTCTGCAAAGTACTGAATAAGCACTTTCACACATCAGTGTGTTCAATCCTCATTCTAACGACTCAGTTAGGATTTTATCATCCCCATCTTACAGATAATGAAATTGATGTTCAGATGGGCTGAATTACACATGCTCTGGGTAGCAGTACAGGATTCAAATTCAGATCTGTCTGACTCGATAGCCTGTGCTCCTAACTACTACACTGCCTCTTACAATTCATTCGCCAGTCCTATAATGCTATGGAAAAAATGGAGACTAACATACATAACAATGTGTCTGCAGACCATACATACATGCGTGCGTACACGCACACACATACACATCACACACATGCGATAAATATTCTCTTTTGGAACATTGGGAAAATAATTTCTTCATCATAAACAAACTGGAGGAAAAAAATATAAAACAATTAATAATCTTGTTTCCTGGTAATCAAAAACATTAGAGACAATTAAGCAAGTTTTCAAATGTTTTCTAAAACAAGTCAGACACACTGGCCTCCAAATGTTTATGTACCTGATTTTTCAAAGGCCCAAGGAAGCCTAGATTTTCTGCCATCCGCTGAGCTTGACTGTCCTTTATCCCTTCAATTATGTCAATTTGCTCCTGGTAAAAAAGAATCAAATAAACAAAATTCAGACAGTCAAGTGAGAAGACTTACAGCCTCAAAAGAAAATGCTTCGTATTTAGTTGCAAATGACTAATTAAAGTGTGGCACATTTCCAGAGTTCCCTGAATGCGGCTACTGCAGATGCCTATAGGGTATGTTTTAATTAGCAGACCATCTATAAAACTGCCTTTCTAAAAACTATATAATTCTTCAGAGTGGCATGCTGACAAAACAATCGGATGCCAATTTTCACTTTTAATTACTATACAGATGGCACTGACGAATATTTAGTCAGTAAATTTTTATGACATCTTTTGGAAGGCTTCCAAGGTAAGGTTTTCCTGCCTAATACTGCTGTTAAGTTTAAAGCTTGTCACATAGGTTAAATATTACCTTATGATTTAAACACTCTATTGATGATAATAATTATGAATACTTTAGCTTTATAAAGTGCCATTTTTCTCCTAGATACTGAGCACTGTTCATATATGTACATAATTTTACGCATTCTCTTAACAAATGGAATTGCTTATTTTAAATCATGTTAATTTTGAAAATGGCTAGGTATTACAGGTATCCCTGCTTTTAAAAGCCTCCTTTAACAGCACTTTGCTTTTACTTGTTTTCTGTAACCAAAAAAAACCTGAAGAGGATTTTCACTCTTACAAGAAAAAAAAAAAAGGCAAAAAGTAAAAATAGTATGGAGCATTTGTTTTGCAGGGAGCCGTTACAGAGGCAGGACACACCCTGGGCAGGGAGAGTGGCCCCACTAAGCAACTTCCCTGGGAACTACACTGGCATCTCAGCATCAAGCTGCCATAGCTCTGAACTGTCTCTGTGAGCACCTGTGCTTTACCTTAATTTATTCTGAGCATCCATTAGCAAGATGTGTCCTAAGGTAAAAGCTTCTTTGCTTTACTCCATTTTGGCTTACAAAAGGAAAGCTCTACTTTTGAAGTGCAAGGTAACACCTGTGTTCATAAACCAGCAGGTAAAGTCTCAATTTAACTTCCAAGGCAGTTAACTGAAATATTTAAAGTTGGTAAAAAGATTTTTTAAACCAAAGTATCAGTACTTTACACAAAGAGGTTCAAGAAATAAATTTCCCATATTTTGAAGGAAAACGAAATCACGTTTTAAATGAAATAATGAGTATTTCTGTGAAAAATTTTTATCTGAATTTTTCATGCTAAGGACCTAGGATTAAAAATTGGAATTATAGTTCATAAGACCTTATATATTTTTTTCCTATAGCTGAGGTAGCTTGAGAAGCACTTTATACACATCACCTCATTTAATCCTCACAATTCTATGAGGTAGCAATTACCCCCATTTTCATTTTACTTATTCAAAAAACAAAGCTTAAAAACACTGAGAAACTTGCTAGCTAGTGAGGATTTGACCTTAGATATCTTTGAGTAGAAACTTAATATCAATAAAAGGAAATTAATTTAAAGAGTGGAAAGAAATGAAGAATCTGGGCTTTAGAAGGATTCTACTCTACATCAATATTGTTGAGAGACATCGAGGTAGTCTCTAAGTCACATCTGGTCTCCTTGAAAAGGTTTTCTAGATCATATATACTGTTAAATGGGTAAAGGTAACCAAGAGGAAATGGAAATATCAGTCCTCTTCCACTGGTTAATTCTTGGGGCAGGTGGAATGGGAAGAAATGGGGGAGGAAGAAAAGGCAGGAAGGAGGAAAGAAGGAAGGGAGGGAAGGAAAAAGCAAAGGAAAAAACCTTAAATAGTGAATACCTCGGTTCTACTCAACTTTCAACTGGATGCCCAGTAAGAAAAAGAACTCAATATCGTCATGCCTTAAGTCTCAGAAAGAGATATACTGCTACCAGTCTTAGACGCCACATTAAATATTTAACAGCTTCTACAAAAGCAATCAATGAGCAAAGCATAGCCGGGAATCTAAACATACCTTAAAAATAAGTTCTGGATTTGAAGCTGCCACCTCTTCAATGTCAATGCCCCCTTGGGGGCTGCCCACCAGCACGGGGCCATTGTAGGACCGGTCCATCAGAATCGCAAAGTAGGTTTCTCTGGATATGTCCAAGGCTTCAGCAACCATCACCTACCACATTAGTAGTAAAGTCAAATTAATTCAGCACCAAACTAATCTCCATTTAGAAATCTATACAAACTTGCTACACAAATCAAACAGCTTCATTTTCAGGCTCTTTAAACCCAGTGAGTTTGCTTCCAGAGATTTGAGAGTTCTGCTCCCATGGTGCACAATGCCCATTTTCACCTCCTTAATTGATCCTGTTAACTTGTTCAAGTGACAAGTATTGGTTTGCCTCAAGGAACCTTCTCACTTTAATCTTCTTTTTAGTTCCTTGAGAAATCCTGACACTTAAGAAAAACTCCAGGGAAGCAGCTGTTATTTTAATTTGAGACATTAACAGTATATATATATTACGACACTGATTTTTCTCAAATTGCACTGGTGGAAAACCAGGTTTGGTTGCCAAAGAAGGATTCTTTTTACAGTATGTCTGATGCTTCATATGTTTGTATACTTCTGCCTCTTGGATTACTGTATTTTTATTTCAACTTATACTTTCTTTGAAATTACAAACATTTTTTGCTTGTTCAAAATGAATGCAAATGATACCAAAAGTATATAAATGAGACAGTGAAAGCAGCCCCCTGCTGCACATATATGACCCCTGGGCCACACTAGTCAGCATGATCGTGAGACCATATGGAACCTCTGTGATAATCGAAAAAAGTTGCCCCTTACTCTAAGAGGATATGATCACATGCCAGGACCATGACTGGGCAAATGGCAAATGGAATGGAAAGATGTGCTCTGCACTCACTGCCTCAGCCGGGTGTTCTTTTGGCTCTACACAACCTTAACAACTCTGCACAGCAATCCTAGCAAGAAAATCACTATTAACTTTTTAGTCTTTTTCTATACATCTGTAAGCAGTATAGCAATGGATTGATCCTGCATGCGCAAGCACATTATGCATACTTGCAGGTCTTTGTTTCTTCGTGTGTGTGTGTGTGTGTGTGTGTGTTTAATCTTAATACTATAAATTAGACATCTTTCCAAGGTCCTCTTTCTTCATTGTGACTATATGGTAATTTTATGTCAAAATTTGTTTAGCAATGTCCCTACATTTATATGGATTCAATTTTTCTAAAATGCTATTGCAGTGATTATTTTTGTACATATATCTTCGCTCATTTGTTTTAGTATCCCTATAGATAAAGTACCTAGAAGTAAAATGACTAGGTTTTAGACTCTTCATATTTAAAATTTGGTAGATAATCTCAAATTTCCCTGGAGAGAGAGGCTGCATCAATTTATACTCCCAAAAAGAATGGTAAAAGATGGGTCGGATAATTTTGAAAAGAAAATAATAACATCTATAAATAATCAGTACTAGAAGCGAAAATAATACAAGAACTTACATTGATTTTCCTAAAACTAGTTCAATAATAGATTTCACACACACACAAAAAAGTTACAGATAAATACATTAGATTTTAGCTACCCATGCCATAAAATTACTAAGTTTTAAGTCACATGAATGGGATAAATATAAGATAATCTAAAAAGCTATAATGTAATAAAAATAGAACTCCTTTACAAACTTTTATGGAATTTTTTACTAGTTTAAAATAAAATATCTTACAAGGGGCTTCATATCAATTATTTTCTCCTAAATGGTAGCTCATGAGTTTGTAAGAAATATTTCTTGGCATATTGTATTAGGATTACTAGAACCACTCTGATTTCAAGTTTACTTTCTGATACGGAGATAGTCTAATAAATAGGACTTAATGACGTTCACTAGTAAGTAACACAACATTATAACTTTTTAGGATAAGTATCATTCAAGAGTCCTATTCTTATTCTATAATGTTGACAGATGTGCTTTGGATTACAGCAAATTTCTATTTTTAAAGACTAGCTGCTGTCTCAAACTCTTCAAGCTCTTTAAGAAAACATCCCCAGAAAATGATGATTATCAATAGATAACTCAAAAAATTTTACATAAAAATTAATTTTTTTTACATTGTTATGCCACCCTATGATCCAGGATGTCAGAATACTTTAGGAATTATTACAGAGAGAGAATCTTAATAGACTTCATAAACACTCAGCCCATGAGAAGCTGTTATATGTATTTTGAAAAAGTTTCATCTGTAGCTGACACAAAGGATATCACCAATTCAGCCTTTTCGCAGAGCCCTTCAATAGAAAGCTTTTTATCTTACTTAATGCTAATTTGGCCACTGAACCTGTTTTCTTTTTTACAATACGTGCTACTCAAATTGTGCTCTATGGATAAATGGCAGTGCACAAACTATTTGTGACATGATTGTGATTAGGTAAGATTAAAAGTATACTCTCAGTTTTTGAACTTATCTCATTGCAGACCAGTACCCATCACTGGAACTGAATCATGGTGCACACAATGAATATCACTGCCTCACCTCCACTACTACTATCTCAAAGAGCACAGTGCAAACATATTGCCACAGATTTAGAAAAAAACAAATATATCCATTATGTATAGATGTATGCATGTGTCCAAGTAACTTCTCAAATTTAGTAATCTAAAGCTTGTATAATCTGGGGACTTCTGATTGATGTCTAAGAATCTATAGCTAAAATAATGCATGTTCCTTAAAGTGATATAAAATGTTATTGTTATACAAATGTAGTAATACACATTTTACACAGAAAAAGGGCCAAAACAATATATGACAATTATTTCTGGGTGGTGAGACATACAAGGAACTTTTCCTTTCTAATTTTTATATATCCCCACTACTAGAATTTTTTACTTATGTTAGTCAATTTTGCAATCAGAAAAAAAAAAAAAACTTCTTTATTAAAAATAAATCACTCTAGTAGTTTCCTAGCAATGACTCAATTTACAAGAACACATTTATTGACAGCATTTCAGGAACCTATCTACAAACTAATTTTATGCATGTATATATAGTGTGAATCTTTTTTGTGTAATTTTATATACTTTTAAAACATATTACAAACTCTAATCTAAAAACTTAGGTGTCCATGAAAAAAAAAAAAACAATAAATTCTTACCAACAAAAATACTAATCACAGTCTCTGTGGACAAATTTTGCAGAAATCACAGAGGTAAAGCAGGTATAAAAGGGAAATAAAAGTACAGTCCTGAGCTACACAAAACCAAATTAAAAAACAAAAACAAAACAAAACAAAACAAAAAAAAAACCATTTTTGAGTTTTAAACAGTTCTTGCATCTACCTGAGAGGCGATGGGAAAAAAAAAATAACCATAACCATTTTGTGTGTGTGCTTCCTTAACACTTAGAAAGGCTTTGCATCCTTAGAGTGGAGGAGCTAATGATTGCCAATATGCCAATCTCCCTCCAGCTCAGTGTCTTTTTTGGATACAGGATAGACCCTCTCATGGTACACTAACAACCAGCTGGTATTTTTTTTTTTTTTTTTGGTCATGTCAAGAATTTTCCACACAACTCTCTGAAAAGTAAAATCAGAATGTACTGTCTCAGTTTCCCCAAGCATGGCATACTGGCGGAGATCATCATCTGTGATGCTGTGTCAGCAGAGAAGACAGCTGCCTCCCATAATGCTGGGCCCTGATGGATGGTTATGATGAGGCCTTCTAACCATGTGTGATTTCCCAGGGCTGGTGTGTGTGACCTGTGTAATTGCATGGGGCCTCTTGGTCTCAGCTGTAGCTAACTTGAAATTTGAACAAGGATCCTCACATTTTTATTTTGCAGTGGGTCCTGCAAATCCTGATTGCCTTAATACACAAGTGGGGCACAGCGAAGGTGAACAGACTGATAGGAAAGTTAGGTTCTAGCCTCTGCTCTGCCATTCAAGTTCATGACTGACACAGGTCACTTTGCTCTGTGTGTGTGTTCTGTATGTGAATGTGAATGTTTGTGTGTACCCTACCCACACTTGGGTGCCCCAATATACCTCACTAATACAACACACTTGCAAAAGTAACAGTGGCTCAAAATGATAGCAATCTCAAAGTAAGGTATATGTGCACTTAGTAAGACAACCACAACAGGTAATTCTGATACACAGGACTGAGGGTGGGGCTGTGGAGGAAGACAGAATATCCCTCACTGAGTATACCAAGCACTTTTCAGCTTTAAACAGGATGTGTCTGTGTTCTGAAAGAGAAAGCTATTGCTTCACTCACTCACCCCTACTCACACTTACTAGACAGTGGTGATAAGAAGTGATATTACTATTACAACACCTTTTAATTTCTCCTCAAAGTCATACCACATACTAAACAGATTACATGAGGTTTAAAAATAAAACAGCGTATCACCAAAGTGCATTACTTCATTAGATTTTGTTGAAATTGAAGTATGTTTTTTTCTTTTTGTTAACACATACATAGAAAATGACCAAAAGAATATATATTACCTTGTTAACTTTCACACCTTCTTTTGGAGTTTGTTTCGTTGCTAGATTATACCCAATCATCTGTTTAGCCAGCTTTCCTACAACTTTAGGGCTAATAAAGAGAGAAGAAAAGAAAATCAGCATCCATGCTGAAAATCATTTTAAAGCAGAGTCCACACTATCTTCTCTTGTCCACACCGCACAGGGTGCACTTTCATGCCTAGAATCCATGGGACTTTCTGCTCATCTACTAAGTGTCTAGCACGATATCAGAGTCTCACAGAGCAAAACGTGAATGAATGAATGAATGAATGAATGAAACAAAGAAAAGAAAAAAGAAAAGGAAAGATGCTTGCTTACCTCTACTATCCCTCTCCCAAAATAAATTAGTCATAGTAAAGACAATGCTGAAAATGTATAACATATTTAGGTAAGAGCTGAATAACAAAGACTTGATAGTGGGAAATTTGGGAAGCACTGCCAATGAGGAGGATAAAGGTAAGGGTAAGCATCAAAATACACAAAGAAACGAATGTTATGTGACAGAAGAGGAGAAGAAAGTGTTCAGTGCTAGGAGGCATAGGCGCTAAAGCTGAATAGATAGGCTCAGATAAAGGAAAACCTGGACTATATCAGACAGGAGGCACAACCGATGCCACTGGTAATTGGGAGCCACTGCAGTTCTTGAATAGGGAAGTGACATTATGGAAGCAGCATTTAATTTGTAAGTGGTAGTGTTTCCAACATTTGTAAGGAATCATTGATTGTCTAGGAGAGAAGTGTCAAATTTTCAACAATTAGTGAAGAAAAATCCTTTCATGGGAGCAGAAGGAAAACTGGGGCATTGCCAGAATCTACCTGCAATTTGTTTCCTCTACTTGCTAGCTACTAATCCTAACCCCCTTTCCAACCCTCTCACTCAGTATTCCTTTCAATGAGCAAAATCTCCATAATTGCTTGGTCCATAGACAAGAAATTAAAACCTCCAGACTTACTCTTTTGTTAAATGAACACCTCCTTTCAAACCGCTACTGAAGATACCTTTTCCTCTTCCTCCAGCTAAGATCTGGGCTTTTAAAACAATTTCTTTTGCATCTGAAAAAGAAAATCCAGAGTGGGTAGTTGACTTTAAATTCTTTTTTTTTTTTTTCTTTTAAGCAACAGGGGAAGCAGCAATGACATATGACTTCCAAAAGCTCTTTCACACCAACTTGGAAATGAAGGCAATAAAGAACTTCAAAAAACATCAAATGTGCCTAAATACAAAGTCTGTTCATCAAGCATATTCAAATATTTCCCACCAGTTTAATCTAATACTCCGTCACCCCAAGGGAAAGCAAGGCATGTGCTCCTTTGCTCTTTTGAGTGTCAGAAGGTGCTAAATAAACCCAGGCTGGAGGTATTAATTTTACTGTTGATGACACTCCCATGTGGCAGAGGCACTAATCTGCCAGTCAGAGAAGCTAACTACCTGTCAGTCATCTGTGATATCAAAGATTAGACAGGATAACATGGAGGACAGGTTTAAAGGCAAGATGCAAAGAGAGTATTTAATACTGTATTCTTAGAAATCAATAGTTTTCTGAGCAGTTGTTTTATGTATTGATAAGGCTGGGTAAGGGAGGAGGAAATGGATTAAAACTAAAAGCGAGCAATATTTTTTAAATGTTGGCAAGGTAACAAAACACCCCAGGGGAAAGTGGTTGTGTAATCGTCTTTTCCCAGCACGCTCAAGGAAAGAGAGAACTGTCTGTTCTTAACCTTCGAGACCAGAGTCATAAGCTCTGATATCTTTACAGGCTTGGCAGGAAAGCTGGATGTATAAAGCAGTCCGTGATAGAGATTGGGCTTTCAGCAAACAGCAGAGCTTCCCTCCCCAATCACCAAAAAGAAAGAAAGAAAGAAAAAAAAAGACAGCTCTCAAATCAAATATGTTTAATAAACTAAATAGTATGCATCTTCGGGACATAGCTAGCATCCTCTGTGATTCATTTTTCTAAAATCAGAGAATTAAGCTTGACAATCTTCTATAAGGCTCTAATAGCTTTCTGGTTTAGAATCTGCAGACCCAGCTTTCAATCTAGGCTTCACCCCTTACTTAACTCTGAAAAACTGGTCATGTTACTTAGTGTCTCTGAGACTCAGTTTGCTTGACTATGAAATGATGATGAAGATTGTTTTAAAAATTAAATCAGATAACGTATGTGAATACTTTATCCCAAGAGCCTGAAAACTGATGTGATTAATGAAAGACTATTGCCAAATCAATTAGTTCATTTATTACCTTTGTATACTGTAAAGATTTAAAAGGATTATTTCCACTGGAACAGAGATAGTAAAAAAAAAGAACGAAACAAATGAAAAAACGTTGATATCTGCCACAACTCATGTAAAGTGAGAGTTCCATAACTGTTGGCTATTTCAGCTATTGCTGTCACCCATAAGGAAGGAAGCAGAGGTTCAAATAGAGGGAGACACAGAGGGTTTTATCATGAAGGCAATGGGAGCTACAGGAGGATTTGACACTATGAAGACATTGGGTGAGACAGTCACTCTAGCTGATATAGTTAGACTATTAAAGTTCATTGTCTTTATCAGTTGTTCTTTTCTCCCATATTTGCTTACACTCAGAAAACGACGGCTCACCTTCTCTCAGAAGAAAAAACATAAGCTCTTTCTTTGTGGCACTCTATACCCTCCAACAATTGTTTCTGCCTTGGATATGAACAATCATGACATCATCAGTCAAACCATGTCTTATAATAAATGGGTTCCCATCAAACCGAGTAGAAGACAAGCTATGATGACCACTCATTATCAGAAACTCACCAGGAAAGGAAACAAGTAAAAAGAATTTATGATAATGCAAGTAAGAATTCAGTATGAGCAACGACTTTTGGAGTCAAACAGACCCAAGTTACAATCTCCCAGTCTGCCCATCACTTGGTAGAGAAGAAAAGACTGTGGCTCAGAAAGGTAAAAGTAGCATGCCCATCTGTAAAATGGCCATAACAATCTACAGTGTTAGAATGATGTGAAAAATAAATGAAATACAGTATGTCAAGTATTTATCTCAACAGCTGGCACATTAAAAAAAATAACAAAAGTATGATAGCTATCATTATTGTAATAATTTTCACCGATTAACTAAAAGAGTGCTACATAGGAAGGTATTTCCTACTTCTCTTTTTAAGACATCAAGTGAAAAAAAAAACGCTTTTTACTGTTCATTCAAATTTTTAATTGTGATGTCTTCAAATTCTTCAAAAAGGATAACCAGCATTCCATTGCCATTAGCATTTTTATATCCCTGTTATCCAGAAGAAAGAGATGCTTTCCTTTCTGAGCTTTGTAGCAGCAAAACTTGAAAGCCAGGCAGAATTCCTAATTGGGCATTGTTAATTAGCACACACACAGGCCTGATTAGATCAGCTTTAGGCACTAAGGAGAAGACAAAGAAACAGCTGTAGCCTCAGTGAAGCACTGTCAATTATGTGTGTCACCATTTGACCATGTTTTATGTCAAAGTACTGACTCCAAGTCATCCATTTCAGAATCTAAGCAACCACTTCGAACACTGTGAAGCTAGATATTCAGATGGACAAATAGAAAAATGGAAAGAAAATGATCTAAATACAAAAGTAAATTCACTACGATCACCTCTTCTAGTCAGATTTGAAGTGCTTAATTAGTAAAGCAGGTTAGTGGCTCAAAGTAAAGCAAGTTTTTCTCATCTTGAGGGAAACTTACATGAAGCAATTTAATTCATGTGGTTATTTACTCGAGGTACTGAAAATTAAGTAACCAAATCCTACTGATCAGTAACTAGTCTTTTCATTATTTACCAAGTTGATTCACACTGAATGCCATTATTTCCATTTAATTTTAAAGATCTGTTATCTCCCAAAACTCACACAAAATGATTGTTTTTTTAACCTTACCTCCCTATTTCCAATCAGAATTACAAAAGAATATCCCATACACAAAATTTAATTTTTGTCTGAATACATAAGATGGCTTAACCTTACTTTAAGATAACAAGCTAAAAAGAGATGGAAAGAAAAAAAAAACACCTACTTTAATAGATTTTGTATAGAAATAGATTATACCTATCTATACATTGATAATCGTATTACTGGACTCTGAGTTGGTATAATCCAGGTCTGTATGCCTACAAATTCCTTAGGCTTCACTATTATATGCAATAACCAAAATATGCAGCACATTCATTTTATTTTGTTCCTTTCCTGGCAAGTTTCTGATAAGCAGAAGTGCCCATGGCTAGGCTCCCACTCAGTTTAATGGGAACTTATTACTATTATCTATATATATTTTAGGAGAAAGCACTGTAAGAGATATATTTGATAAACTTATAGATATGTAAGGCTCTCAAATACCATGTCAGTTAATAGAACAATATTTATAGCCATTTAGAAAGCCTAAAAACATCCCACACCATGGTCTTGTTTAGCTTTATCAGTTGTATTTAAATAGTGTTTTCTTAAATGTTTTCCTTTTTTTTTTTTTACCACAAGTGTTATTCTAATTATAATAATACAGTTTTATAATAACTTTATAACTTTACAGTCTAGTAATAGTTCCGTGCTGGATAATAAACATTCTTGGAAGCATTATTAAACCTAAAAGAAAAAAAATTCATTAAGGAAAACATAACCTAAATGAATAAAAATGAAATGTTTTTAATCCGGCAAACTTTGTAAAGCTTTGTTTTTTTAGAGATGGTGTTCTGACATCATATTTATGCAAAATATTGTTCATAAGAAATAGTTCGGAACCATAAGCAAAAGGATCATGGTAAATGTCTGAAAATGTTTATCAATAATTTTGAGAAAAGTAAGTTATTTTCAACTATCTTTTTTAAGATCAAATATGTGTTATTGAACTAGTTTTTATTCAGCATTGCTCTCTTCAAAAATATAATACTTTCCTAAATGCAAAATGCAGCACTATTTACACTGATATTGCAGTGAGATGACTACTATGATGATGAGCATCTATTCTGAGTCAATAGTATTGGAATTTTGGTGAAAACTATGATTTCTCTGGTTCACTGGCTGCAGAAAAATTGGAATATCCAGTTTTCAGTACAATTGCATGGTATAATTTCTAGCATGGCGATTATCTTTCACGAGGTTTGATAGAATTCTTAACTGAGAAAGTTAAAACGTATTTCAGATTTACCTATTACTGTAAGGCAAGGAGAAAGGAGAGGGTGAGGCAGGAGAAGAGTTAAAGGATATTATAGAAAAAGGAAACTTTATAAAGAACGTACAATTATGGGGTGATAAGTTAGAGGCCTAAGTGCCAATTTCCCAAGGAAAATGAGCTAACTTGGGTGTTTTCATTATAACCCCAGAAGCCAAACTTAAAATTGGGGAATTACCATCTTCAGTCATTACTGTAATGCCTCCTCAGACTGATTCCTATTTCCTCAAGTCGTACTTGGGTCACTGGGAATAAGATAATATTGCAGTGACTCTTTCTATATGCCCAGTGACCTCTCTGAGACTAAAACAATCATTTCAACTTTCAACGTGTCTGACATGCGCTCACCAATGCTGGGACAAAGAATTTCATACATGCAAAACATTAGAATAAACCATTCCACTATCGGTCACATACCTTGATTGAATTCAGTTTAGAGATACTTGGCTTCCCATCAGAATTCTACCCACCAAAGATTTAAACTGCACATACCTACCAGTGATTATCAAATACACATAAAAGATGAAATTAGGGTCATCTCTAGGATAGGGATTGTGTGTGTGTGTGTGTGTGTGTGTGTGTGTGTGTGTGTGTGTGTGTGACGCAACCCTTGGTTGACTTCACAGACTGTAAGGACCTTGTCAGCTTCCAATCCCTTATTTTTTATTTTTTATGCCTACAGCATCTGGTCTTCCTAGGTAGTCTCCCATCCAAGCAATAACCAGGCCCGAGCCTGGTTGGCTTCCGAGATCAGATGGGATCCGGCTTGTTTAAGGTTGCATGGCCATACACAGGACAGGGATTTTGTTATAAATAGGAAGTTGTCCAGGGAGACACTATTTCACATTAAGAAATCCTTTACTAACAGAGTTTTTTGGTGAGTTTTAAATCATAAATTTCTTATTAAATATGTTAGCCAAGTATTTCTACATATTCTCAAGTAATTCCTTTATTTGAATACTGTAGGTATATAAAAACATCACTGTGAAAGTTTCATTAATTATAAAGAATAATATTACCTTAACATAAAACTTATGTTTTCAAGGGAAAATTTTTAGTTTTTTAGTTGCTATAAAAATTCCTAAATTAAAATGTGATAAATCACTGTTTTTTCATATTGCCATGTGAAAACATTATATATTTATTACTACATTATAGGCCTCATTAAAATCTATAATGATAAATTAGCCTACTCTTCTGATTCTGATGTTATTAATTACATTCATAATCATTAATACACATTTCGTTGGTAATAAAATGTTTAAAGCTAGATAAAAACTACCTCTAAAAGGGCTCAATTCATTTGTAATATCTTACACTTTCTGTAGTTTAGTACTAATAAACCAATCCTACATTTTGCCTATTAGATTAAAATATATATATTTCTGTAAGAAAGATTAAGAATAGAACAACCTAACATTGATGGCAAAAATACCCTTGTAACTTTATTCAAGTGCCTATACTATAAAGTTACAACCACAAGACATTAAACAAATCTTTTGAAAATAAAGTCACTTGAAAAATGATGATTTTTCAGAAAAAAAAATAAGTTCCTACAGAAGAAATCTCTACTGTGTTTTATACAGATTACAGGACGGATTAATGGTATATATTAATAAAAATATCTGTGTAACATTTCTAACTTCTACAGATCCTAGAAACAGTTGAGGAAAATGAAAAGCATTTATGAATACCAAGAGCATTTTTTACAGTATTTTATGCTATACTTGAAGGGAAAGAATAAAGGAAAACCAGCTTAAAAAAAAAATTTTTTTTTCTCAAAGTTCAGTTTAGGTAAGCAGAACCACTTGAGTTATGGATAAGGGATTTACTTTAGGAATTAAAACATACAGATTGTGGGAGATGCTGGGAACATATCCTGGGAAAATTCCTCCTTCTGATAAGAGAGACATAAAACGTTGATCTTAAGCAGTGATGAACAGAAGAATAAAATGTGACAATGCTCAGAACTGATATGAGACGATATACTCACAAAGCTTTTATTTTCCAAGTCAACAGGAATAACTCTGAAACTTAAAATGTATGTAATATAAATGTGGACTGTACCCACATTTAAAGTTGTTTCTTTCACTTTCACAGCTGTATTACTAGTATCCTGAGATCTCCTTCTTGATCAGATATCTTGACTTTTCCCTATTTTCTTTTATTTAAGTCAATTTCTCTATCTGGCCCTCCATTTAGTGAGAGATGTTCTCATGTGCTGTCTGCTCTGCCGTCTAGCGACTGTCCTTTTTCTGCCTATGTTTTATTCACCGCTACACAGTCAGGTTCCTACCTCCCAGCAATCAAGGCAGATCCTTCTGCTTCTCATGAGGGGGTCCTCTCAGAGGGGCTGGGCTCCTCAAGCTGAGTGGCCCAGCCAGTAGCGACACAGCTTTTTCCTTTGCAGGAGCGTCTCCATTCCAGAGGACATATGCTCTCCAGGAAAGTCAATGGTTCAGTCACACACAACCTCCCCCTAAACCTGAGACCCCGGTGCCCTCAGAGCTGCAGCCCCTATTGCCCAGTCATCTCCTTTCCTCATTCACAGATATTACCTTGCGGGAGCCCTTACCTTTCTTTAGAGAGATCTGTTCTCAGGCCCATTTATATGTCTGATTAGAATAGGGCACAGTTCCATGCTCTTGAAAAATTTATGAATATTAAGAAGCACCTGGAATGTGTGACCTAAGAGAATTAGAAGGTGCATCTGCCCAATGCTCACAGAAAATCCTTAGGTAGAACAATCCCACTGCGATGAAAATCAACTACAGAAATAAGGGTTTTCACTGCTATGTGATTATAATAGTGAAACACTGAAAACAATCAAACTGTTCATCAGCATTTGGACATTCAGAATTTGAAAATAAAATTTACATACCCACATAATGAAATAATATAATACTAAATAACCATTAACCATAATTAAGAATATCTTTATGTATGAACTTGGAGAAATGCCCACACACTATAAGCTTTACCTTAATGAATAATATTTAAAAAAATAAATACATCTGTTAATAGTTAGAGTCATAATGAAATCTAAACGGATAATAATAAAACTATTAACTGAGATTAACTTAAGGTGCTAGAGAGTGTTATTATGGGCGGAGCATTATATTTGTTCCATAATGATTTAGATGTTTTTTGCCATTATCATAGGTTGCCAGAAAAATAAATAAATAAATAAATAAATAAAGTTTTAAAATTAGAGAAATGTAGGCAGTTATCTACAGTAGTTTTTCTTAAATACTGAAATATTCCTTTCTGTGTCGGCCTTTGTAATTTTACCATGTTGGGTCAGGGATGCTGACATCTGAGGAGGCTTCCAGAATACATCATCAGGATACACAGCTCAGTATCTTATAACATGACCTCCTAAAAGTGTCATGCAAGAAAGTCGAGCAGAGCAGAAAAATGTTTTGCCCTTTTAAAACATCTACTGAGTACCTACGGTGTCGGAATTCAAAGATAAAAAAAAGTCTTGGTCACTGACTTTCAGAAACAAAATCTAATGGAAATACAAACATAATTAATGACAAATATGAATGCTGTAAAAATATTTAGAACAAAGTACAGTGAGAAGGGAAAGTGGCGTCAAGTCAAGCTGAGCAGCAAAAAGGACAGAGAAGCCATAAAGAAGAGTATTTGATCAGTGTCACAAAGAAGAGCTGCAAGTTTTCCAGGTAACAGGGCTGGGGAACAAAGACATGAAGGGATAAAAGACAAAGAAAGGCTACTTTTCTATCTGTCTTGTTTGGCTTTCTTAGTTATCTACTTAAGTTAGAAATCACTGTAGCACCACTTCAAATAAAGGAGTAAATCATGCTAGGTTTCCACACTGCTAATCACTCAAATTTTATTTTAGATCTTTAGAAAACTTCTACATATTAAAGCTTATTCCCCTGTGGGGTCTAAAAATATTACTTTTCCTCCCATGTTCTAAGTTACTCTAGATGGGCTAATAATCAAATTAACAGATGGATTAACAGGAGAAAATCAAAGGTCTAATACGTGCACATGGGGAATTCATATAAGCATGAAAATTCCAAAGACAGTAAGGAACACTGGGCGTATAAAACATTTTGGGACAAAGAAGAAAAGGAGGTGGAGAGATGTATTAGATTTCAGAAATGAGAATGGGCGATTTACAGGTAGTTGAGGAAGACCAGAACATGTGCAGCAGGAAAATTTTTGCTTGGTAACATTGAAACAATGGGACACAGGGGCATCTAGCTAACAGGCTTGGAGTCATCCAAACTAAAGTTCAGACTAACTCTAGGGTGAAAATTCTTAAGGTTATTAAGCCCAGGCTCCCCTCCTACAGCAGGTTTGTGTGTCTGTATCTCTTGAGCAGGAAAACAGGGGTGTGGGGGAAGGGTGGGGCTCAAAGATCCTTTCTGAATCTTGTTTCTTAATAAACAGCTTAGAGTCAATATCCTAAAAAGGCAGCTTCAAGGTAGCAAATTTTGGTGCCTATCACCCTATATTCAATAAATAGAAAAACACATTCATGTTCTTTATCAAATTTAGTTATTTTACCCTAAGTGCTTTTAAGATCTCTAATACTTTTGATATGGCCCATTATTTACAAAATATACTCACAGAACTTTTAATTGCTCTTTTCGAAGTATATTTTTTTACACTACTAAGTTTTGCTGAGTTTTTTTATTTTTATTTTTTTTCCCTTTCTCTGGGAAAGAGCCCCTCTCGTGATAATTCAGATAATTGCTCTGAAACTTCTGACTCAAGTGCTCAGTTGTTGATAAGGATCACTGAAGCTTAGCGTTCCCTCTATTGTAAGCAGAAATTGCTTTAGGCCAGACAAGCCATTGTAGTAACTTACAGTAATAAGGAGGAGGGGACTCTTAACCCACAGCTTTCTTTAAGTAATACATCAACCAAGTCTGTTTTCCTTTACTCACTTAATAAGAAAATCAATAATAAGATATGACTTAAATAACAAGTTTGTATCTTCTTTTTTCCTTATCTAGGGACAGAAGCAGCATTATCCTCTGGGAGGATAACCCAAGAACCTGTTCTGACTGCGACAGAGAGGGAAAGAGCGCCATGAAACCCGACAGGCAGGGACTACAAACCTCAGCAGAAAGCAGACACAGAAGAGGAGACTTCCCGTCCCTCAACATCCATACTAATAAGAAGGGGTTCGCAGCTCTTAGAAAAAAGGCTAGGCAGTAGAGATAGGTGGTTTTGGATCCACCTGCAAAACGCTGAAGTCATCCTGTTTAGAAAAGACCCGCCTAATCTGTCCACAATTAATAAGCCAAAAGGCATTTTTAGGCTAAAATGTAACTAACTCCTACAAGGGAACAGAGAGGTTAAAAAATTAGGTACTAGTTTAAGCCAGCCTCTCATACCTGCACAATGAAAACCATAATGACCTTAAATTCACCTGAGTCTTATTATACCATCACTGTAATATAATACATATGCCCATTAGTTCATTAATATCATTAGAAAAGACTGAATTCTGAGAATGAATATGCGCAGAAAGCCAACAATGAGTCACTGAGTCCTGTCCATCTTAACTGTCCATAAGGAAGGCTCACTCTTCTACCACTTACAGTAGATAGGGATAAAAACCTCAAAGGCTTTGTTACTGGGCCTTTGGGCCACCCTTCTCTTGATCAGGCCCGCTTCCACGTCTGTAAGTATACTGTTTGTAGCCTTGCTTTCCCTTCCAAAAAAAGCTCTTCTTTTGCTACTGTATTTCAGGGTCTTGCTCAGTTCTTTGTTTGAGACATCAAGAGCCTAGACAAAGTGTCGAGAAGGGAATCCTAATCTCTGGTAACACTTGTATCATGGTAGTCTTTAAAAAGTCCCCAATCTAGTAAGCTAACTCTCAGGGCTCCTATGAAAGCACCCCAAGGAGTCAGTGAGATGCAAACTAACCAGTTGTTTAACAGCAGCATTCATAAAGTATATGCCCAGCCCCTCCCAACCTGCAAATAAAGAGATACTCCAGATTAAGAATCTGCTACAATTCTAAATGAAAGAGATATAGAACTCCAAACAAGGGTTTAGAGATATTGCCGTAGAACAGAACCCAGGAAGTTTTTATTTTCTGAGTTGAAGTAGTAAAGTGCTTGATGACACAATGCAGTTAAGTAGAAGCCAGGAATGACCTACCCCAAGAGAGATGAAGAATCTCAGAATCACTTGCCTACGGTATACACATCTACTGAGGTCCAGCATAAATTGTTATATAGCTTTCAAATTGCACTGAGTTTTAAATTGCAGTGTCTTGCTCTTTTACTGCCTGGCCTGATCCATTCATTGTGTCTGAAATCTAAATCTATTGCTTAAATGTTAAACACAGAGAGGACTTTAGATTGCATCCTGGAGGATGAAACTGCAATTTCAGTGAACAGGGAAGAGTTATATTTAGCTGAATTTCAAGGGCTGTGAAGGCCTGAGAAATATTTTGTCCTCTTCTCTCTATGCCAGCTTTCTTTGGTTTCTTTCCTTTCTTCCTCCTCCCCTCCTTCTTTCTTCCTGTCCTCCCTTGCTCCCTTTCTTCCTCTCTTATAATGCTTCCAAGTTATTTAAGGGCATCTTCACCTATATCTGAGATAACTTACTTCAGTTTCGACAGCCAGAAGATCAGCACTGAATTCAAATCCCACCTCCCATCACACTAGCTTCAGAACCACTTCCAAATAAGGACTTATACACTTAAATCCCTGTGATTTGGAGCACTCATTATCAACCTGCTCTATACCTGACCTTGGAAGCCACAAAACCTGGACCTGCTACCTTGGATTCTCTTCAGAATCACTTTTCTGATTATCTTAGAAGCATTCAAGCTAAGATGGTCTCTTCTGGGAATTTCTGCATCTTCTTTAAAATGTCTGGTTTGAGCAAGAATTCATACCGAAGGGAGCCAGGCTAAGTGTTAAAAAAAAAAAAAAAAAAAAAGGAAATTAAGGAATCAACAAGCTGGTGGTGTGCATTTTACTTATTGGGAACAATAATAATAACAAAAATGTTGACTTTGGAACTGTAACACCCAAGACAATATAGGAAAATACCCAAGAGCTAGCTGCCTTCTATATCTGGTAAAACTAAAAGAAAATTTTGGTAGCTTTTAAATAGCTCTCTGGTGGTATTATGTGGCACAGAAATCAAGTCCTGCTCCACACTTGACCAATAGAGCAGACCCATATGAGTGTACTCTGGTAAATCCCAATTATCCCAAAACATCGACTGTCAAGATATTTCATTATCACAGCTGGGAAGCTAGCATATACGTCTATTCCAACCCACTAACAGCTCACCTTCCTTTCGAAATGTGGCTGATAGTTGTTCTATTCCCTACTCTCTCCTTCAATTCCATAGTTTTTTACTCTGTTGTCTGCCTTAGTTTCCAGAAGCATGATATTAGATATCCATAAGAAGATAGTACCTGTACAAAATTATCTTTCATCCCCCGGGGCTGGTGTCCTTAAACTCAGCTGTAGCCCTTCCCAGCTTCCTGACCCTTTCTCTTTGCTTTCTAGCACTGCGGATGAAACAGGCTGTCCTATTGATATATATGATTAGACTGAGGGAGGGAAGATTTTATACCTTAGAATTTCCCAGGACACATACCCATGTAGCTAAAAACAGGATCACCCCAAAATAGGAGACAGCCTAGCCTTACACAAAGGGAGCAATTTTTATAATCAACTAAATTAGCATGGACTCTGGAATGCTACAAACTCTAACAAAGCAGATGCCACCCCTCCTCTGAAGGCCCTTCTAGTTCAAAGAAGACGCCAGGCCCAGGGAGATACACACAGCAAGGGAGGGGTTCTGTCAAACTTAATGAAGCAACTCTCAGCTTTGCTAATCATGCCCTTCACACCTTCTCTAGTATGAAAGTTTCTGCTGAAGGGCACACACAGCATGATGCAGACTGAGATCACCTGCTACTCCTGAAAGTGACCAAGTGCCAGGCACATAGTGGGCCCTCAGCATATGGTCACTCATTTATAAAAACCATTTCCTTTGCACTGTGAAATCATAATCAGTGTTTGTTAGGATCTTACTATGGAATAAGATTTGTGCTACATGTATTCCATACCCACATTTAACAAATAACTCAACTGAGGTTGAGTTATCGGGTTACACAGATAGCAAGAAGTAGAGTCAGGATTTTTAAGCTAGAAAAATGTTCTAGAGACTGTGCTTTAACCCCTTCACATATAACCTCATTATTGAGGTTTTCCCCAATATTTCATTATGAAAATTTCCAATCACATAGAAAAGCTTAACAAGTAAACATCCACATACTCACTACCCGATTCTACAGCTGCTAACATTGCATTACTTTTGCTTTGTCGCATATCTCTCCATCCATCACAGCCTGTCTTATTTTTTCGTGCATTTCAAAGTTTCAGACAGCAGTACTATTATCCTTAAATCTTCAGCACGCGCATCAGTAACTAAAGTTCCATGTTTGTTTACAGTTCCTTTTAGAGGAGAAATAAAATTTACATACAGTGATTGCCCAAATCTGAAGTATACTGTTCAATAATAGATGATGACAAATGCGTATATCTGTAGGACTCAAATCCCAATCGAGAAACATATTATTGTTTCTGAGAATATATTATAATAGTGTCTTTAGTACAAAATAAATAGAACAGCATTGCCAATAGGGATCTATAGTCTATTACTGAATTTTTACTGAAACTAAACATAATAAAATATTAAATTTGTACACCTCAGAACAAAGATCGATGCCTAATGCCTAGCCTATACTGGCACCCAACAGATCTCCAACTACATAATGGTATGTTAAAAAGGAATCCGCCCTCCACCACTACCTCTAAATGAGAATCCTGCTTGAAACATTCCTAAGTCGGAGTCAGTAATATACAAAGGGGTTTTCTTTTTTCCTTTCTTTTTTTTACCTTGAGGGGAAACTATTGATAATAGCTTCCCCAAAGGTGTTTCCTTGCACCACATCTGTCCTGGTATTTTGAGGTGACTATCTCATGTTGAACAAGTAAGTTAATTCTCCTGGGGATACTTGCAACCTCCTTGGAGCCTTGGTCTAATGCTTAAGTGATGTAGTGATGAAAATGACGATCTTTAACCCAAAGTTTTTCTATGTTGTCAATGTCGCTATCGCTTGCCTGAAGCTTAACAATGTGGGACTCCATACTTTTGATAAGCTTGCCAGGTTTTGGAAGAAAACCACCAGAAAGTATTTAGAAGATAAAAGCCAAAACATATCTGTATTACAAACTAAAGTACATCACTCTTTTGCAAACTTTAGAAATGCAGATATCAATGCCTAAAAAAAGTCTTTCATAACAATACAAAGCCCACATCAACATTATCATTTGGGGTTGTAGACTCAAATGATTTTTACTTTATTCCTTATAGTGTTGATATTACTGGTACTTTTTACAGTGACTGTGTATGTCATTTATAATCAGAGGAAAACTATTTTAAGATTTAAATTAAATGTTTATTTGACCTGGTAAAAACAGTAATAGTATTATTGCTGAGCAGGGCAAAAAAGCTTGCTGTAATACAAAATATATACCATTAAATGTATGTGTGTGTGTGTGTGTGTGTGTGTGTGTGTATGATATATATATATATATATATGCACACACATATGTGTATACATATATATATACACATACATATATCGTATATATACTGAGGACAAATTAGGAATGAAATATACTGAAGTATTAACTCTGATTATTTGGAGGGGATGGTTATGGGTAACTTTTTCTATTTTTTTATTGCAAATATGCTATAAGAACATGTATTATTTCAGTAAATAGCAGGAGGAATTAAGTTATTTTTAAAATGGATTAGACCTTATGGGTGCCTGAGATGTACAAAGAACTGCCATTCAGTTCTATTGGGCTTACCACTACTTCATCACTTCATAGAAGGTGTGACTCAGAATGGAGGATGGGCAAAACACTGCCCCTTTTCAATTCGGCAGCTGATCTTCCAGGTCACAGCCAGCCATAGTGTTTCCTGGGCTTGGGAGCACATACATCTGCCCTAGCTAGAATTACCTCCTTCTGGTCCACATGGGTAGCATGAACATTCATCTCTGTGAGACTCAGGACAAATCACTATACCTCAAATTATGTTTCCTTAAGGAAGACCAGCCAGCTCCAAAATTCTAAGATATATATGCAGAATTGTGAAAACATCTCCTTTCTATGTACATAAACCTACCATCCTCCTTAAGTCCCTCCTAAAGAAGGAAACATATTGGAGATGATTGGCGTGCAATGGTTAAGTCTGAGAGCCATGGGTCAGGAAGCTTTGGATCAGGATGCCCGCTTTGCTCCTTACTAGACCTAAGCGACCCTGGTTGGAAAATAGAGCCTCCATTTTCTCATCTTCACATAATGAAGCTGATAAGAATAGTGCTTACCTTTCAGAGTCGCTATGTATATTAAATGAGAAAAAAAAAGTATGTAAAGTACTTAACACAATGCCTGGCTTATACTAACTTGAACTGGTTTCTATTTAAACTTGCATCCTAAGTATCAAGTAAATAGTAGACAGTAATGATAATGATGGCTATGTTGTCCACTGAGCAAGATAATTTTTATAATAAATAATAAATCTACTAGTACTGACTTTTATAAGCATTAAGAATACATAAAATACTTGTATTTTTTCCAAACATTCTGAGATGATAAATAAAGTATGCTCATGGTTGATAAGGACATATGAGTTCATATCAAGTTAAAAAAGGTCAGATGCTTTCAAGAGCAACCCAAATCTACAGACCTTTAGCACTAACCTACCCCCTCCCAGATGGACTCACTTTTGTAAGTAAACTGGCATTTCTGGATCCCAGATAGGAGTCCCCTGCCACAAATGCACATCTTGTTTTTATTTACATTTGAATAGTTTTAGTTCCCAGACCTGCATGTTTTCTTGCCTTTTGTCTGTCTCCCTTTTCATATCTATGGTCGCTGCATGGTTCGAAGGCCCTGGCCCATCTACCACAGTTCCTGGCAGAGAACATGACGCTTGACTCCCTCTGGAGCTGCTCAACTGCAGGCCTTATTAGCATGCTGAGGCTTGTACCAGCACATTCCTCCCCCCAACACTGACACTGGGACCACTCCAGCTCTGCTGCAGATTGCAGTCGGGGAGGGGGTGGGGCGGCGGGAAATGAGCTGGGACGCAAACTAGACGCTGAACTTGGCTGGTGTTTTGTACATCAGCATTAGGACACATAGTTATCTGTCCTTTAGTACTATTGCTGCTATTGCTGTTATTGTTACTACACTGGCTAGAGTTGTTGTTATATGTCTTAAAGACCCCATATATTCAGCACTGACTCCCCACTAAGAACTTTTCAAAAGACTTCACATACTTTGTCTCATTTCATCTTTTTTTTTTCCTTTGATCAAGTTTTTACTCAAAATTAGATGCCCAAAGTGATCTGACCCTTACAGAATAAACAAATTTCAGTTTACGCCACAGGCTTCTTCTCAACTGCTGGTTTCTCAGTAGATACAAGCTTTTTTCACGCCAAGGGCTTCTTATGCTTTGTGACACCAACAGCCTTCTTTCCTTTCTTCCCTACCACAGGTTTCTTGCCTGCAACCCCCTTCTCATTTAATTTGGCCTCTAGAGCCGCTGCTGCTTTATCCACTCAGAGCTTGTGGGTCTTGGCCTGGCAAAGACTAGTGTTCCAGCACACAGTCTTTGCACAGGGTTTAGCTTCAACATGATTCTCAGGTTTTTAGTGGATTCTTCTTCAGGACTCTGCAATGAATCTTCTTTGCATGGTACTCAGAGGGCACTTTGGGTCTCTGTGCTTTTCAAGATTCTGCTAAGGTCTGTACTGAGGGTCTTGTGCACGGGAAGGTGGTAGTTACTCTTAAGGGAGGAAGTGCTATGCCAGTATCACGTGGACCATCTAACTTGCACTTTCAGTCTAAATGCAGAAATGTCCCAGTGCACACCAAGAGCAAGTTTTAAATGTTCAGTTTGTTTACAGTAAGCAGAGTAATTCCAGGGATATCTCTAAAGGCTCTGAGGTGCTGCTGTCCTCATTATAGATGGTGCAAGTTCCCCTGTGCTGGCTATGATGACAGTTTCTCATTTTGCCCCTGCCAGCTCTCATTCAGTTATCATTCTAGGCTTTAAGTTTCTTAAGAAGTCTTATTGTAGCCTTCAACTTTACTTTGAACCAGTAAAGGAATTTCAAAAACTTCCTCAATATGATGACCTTTAGATATGACTAGCACTGGTAAGGCCAAGGCAGCCAGGGCAGAGCAGATGACATACTGCTTCTGTGTTGTGTTCACCCTGCAGTACCAACGGTGCCAGATTTTGATTGATGCAAACATGTAGCTCCCACGATACAGACTGCCCAAAGCCCCCTGGCCAGAATGATGAGTTTTACTACCTCAAACTCTGGAAATTCAAGCCACAGCTCTGCTGGTACCCCACGACTCAGCACTGGTTTGATGACCAAAGTAGGAGAGAAGGCCACACTCCCCTCAGCTTTTTGGCTCCCAGAGGAAAAGTCTCATCTCATCTAACCTTTACATCAGCCCTGAGAAGGATGTGCCATCCCTAGAGATCAGGACACCAAAACTCAGAGATATCGTCCCTTGTCCAAGGTCACACAATTGTAAATTCTAGACCACAGAATCTAGCCAGAGCTGAAGCTCCATCCATGGCTTCTGACAATGACCATCTATTACTCTCACTCATTCCTTTTTGGAAGAGTAAAAGAGGTTAAGAGGTGGGTAAGGTGACAGTGGTCAGAGAGAAGGCAAGCCACCCAGTTTCGAATCTGTCCAGAATCCTAATGATGACTTCTGGGGTCTGCCAATTAAAGTGAAGAAAAGATGATGACCCAGCAACAGCAACAACAAATACTTCCTAATGATATTCCCATTAGGTAGCTCACAAGGATTAGTAGCGTTAGGGGCAATACCTTTTACTGTCCATACAACCTGATCATCTTGTAATAAAACCAAGACTATTCCATTAATGTATTCCCTCAATATTTCTATTATGTGAAAAAAGGCAGCAGTCCAAATTGATGGGGTGCAATTCAAAGAGTAATTTTGTTAAGTTAGAAGCACTACTGGCCCTACCTGCTCTGCAGTACTGTTAATGCAGAAAAGGGATGCCAATGACGCAGGAGTCCAAGAGTGTGGACTTCAGCCCACGGTCTAGCATTAGGGTTCCTGGATTTAAATTCTGGTTCAACTATTTTACTTGGCTGTGTAAAATTTTAAAAGTCATTTAACCTCTCTAAACCTGATATTTTTTACTCTATAAAATGGAAAGGATAATAGCAAATATCTCACAGTTTATTGGTAGAATTCAAAGATGCAATCCACATAAAGGCTGAACGAAGCCTGGCAACAGAGCAGGTGACTAATGAATATGAAGTACTATGGGTTTTATGTCTTACATCCTCTGACTTGGCCCCAGACAGTTCCTAAACTAATCTATCAACCTTCACATCTTCCTCTGACAAACCGCTGTTTGAGCTCCTGATAGATGACAAGCAATATAGTTGAGTGCTTTATATTTATTATCTCTAATCCTCCCAATAACCCCGTAGTTTAGAAATTATTGTCCCTAATATTCAGCTGAAAATACTAGAGTTCAAAAGACAATAAAGTGACTAAGGTGTGACCTCTAGGCCATGCTTTTTCTATTATACCTTCCATCTCAATCTAGAGGGAGATGTGAATGTTATCTTGTGGCCCAGGCCAAGGGCTCATCTGCTGAGTGCTCACAATCCTCCGCCTCACCAGTTGGCCCAGGCAGTTTCACCAGAATCACCTTTGGTGACCATCCTGACATCCAGTCCCTGCCAAGACTACAATCTTGTCAAACACACATCTTTGGTTATGGCCACTGCAGCAGGGGACAGTCCATGTGTCAATGTGTTTGGGAGATCCAGGGAGGCTTTGCTGCAAAGAGCACACTTGAGTTTTAAATTAAATATTTGCTTTAGTAAAGTGACAAATTTTTAAAAATCCATTTTTTCCATAAGCCTTTGAGTTCAACAGGCAGTTCTTATCATTCGACTTAAAAGTTTAAAATTTTAACATTCACTTTCAAGGAGGCTTTTGATTAATGTTCAAACTCAGCTGGACACATTAAACACCCCTTCAGCAATAAGTACCACTTACAAATTTAATTTTTCTTATACTGAATTTATAAATCAAATATACCCATTTTCTTTTGTGAGGACTTCAATAGTCTGACCCAACAAGCAAAACTTTCTCAAGTATTAAATTGCATCAATAATTCCCTAACAAATTAAAAGATTCATTGAACTTGAAAAGCATTACAATACTTTTTATAATCTTTGTCAAAAACATTATCTTTCAACATAAAAATGACAACAGTGATGTCGATTACACAATTAAAAACACACAAAGTGGAATCACTATCTATGTTGTTAGTTACTTTAATATGCCAAATTCTCTTAAACATTATGAACACCTCAACTAAAAATATATGCAGGTAATTCATAATTGATTAGAATTAATCATATAGGTTTCAGAAATTTCATCGTCTGTTTACTAAGTTCTAAATCTACCTGGGGTTAAAAGTAACATAATGACTAAAGAAACATTTTTCAAATCCCATGTCACAGATCAGGTCACGCCTCCAAAGAACTGACGTCACCCTCTCTGCCAGGGTAGGAGTGATTTTCATGTGCTCCTGATAAACAGGTTAGATCTATTTTTAATAGTTGCAAAGACAAATGAAGACCTCCAAACACAGTGGTCTTACAGACTATATGTAACAGGGTTCACTCATGTTATATCACCACCTAATTCTGCGAAATTCCACCTGATTCCAGCAGATACCAAAGTCAGCTGCTCTGCAGGGCTTCAGTTGTTACTTTCATCTACTATATGCATTTTTAGTTTTTTATTTGTTGTTTTTATGTTTTTAGTTTTTTGGGAATTTCAGTTACCCTCTTATTGCTCCTCGATATTCTACTCTGATTCTTTCAAACTTCTATAAATTCTGTCACTTGATCTAGGGAGATTAAATTCAGCACTCACTGTATTTCTATAAACTTGGTGCTGGCCTCCTTTTCACATTTCTTTACTGCCTCATGGAATTCAGAATTATTTTCATTTGTTTCTCATCTATCAGGGGCAGTATTAGTTAGAATTAGGTTACATGTTGATGACCAAAAGCTTTAAATAACCATTTTAAAACTTTAAAAAGATAGGAGTTAATTTTTCTCACATTATGTCCCAAGGTGAGTTGTTAAGAACTAGCGTCACAATTCTATAACCACCAGAGTCCTTTATCAAATCACTTCCACTTCCTGGTCAAACTGGCTGCCACTGGCCATAACAAAATCACAAGTCCACAACTAGCTACAAGGGAGATTAGGAAATATAGTTTCACTCCAGGCAGCATATGTTTGTGTGTATACAAACTCAACTATTTCCTGAGATGGCCTAAAAGCAATGACATCTCAACAATAATGAGCACAACCAAATGTCCAGACTTTGGTTTTTAAATGCCACTGCTACGGAAAAGAACAGTGCATCTTAAAAAATATGGTTAACACCAAGGCTAGAAAAAGTGATGTACAGTTTAAGCAAGCAAGTCTTATACAAGAAAATAAGAAAATGCTCAAAAAAATGATGAAACCGTCTCGAAAAGACCTAGGAATGAATGAAAATACATCGAATAAAACAGAAATTGACTGGTCCTTGCTGATCGAAATAAAGCAGAAATAAAAAGTCTTCCTTATAGATTATCAACTAATAAATGTGCGCAAATGATGGAAATGAAAATCAACAGCTGGCAACCATAACAGAGATAAGTGACTCAGGTAGGAGCTGTCCATGAAGGTCGAGAATGGTGGGTGGAAGTTAGATGAGGAACTTGATGTTGGTGTAACCGCTATAAACTTGGTGCTAGCCTCCCACAAAATTCTGATCAATTACAAAGGGAAAATGTAAAATCTAATGTAAAGAAACCTAACAGACACCAACTTGGTCAGTGGTGGGACAGGTCACATACTTCCTGATGTGACTAACTGTAAATAGCTGACCATGATTTTTATGGCATTTTTACCAGGAATGCAGGACTGGATAGGCCCAGGCTGAGAGACACTCTACAAAAGGAAAGCCCTGGACACTTTTAAACAAGGACTTGAAACACTAAGGAAATGTTCTAGAGTAGAGGAGATTAAATAGACATGACAACTAAATCGACATATGTTCCGGACCTGGATCCCAGTTCAGGGAACGAGACACTGTGCAGACAGCTGGTGAAATCTGAATGGGCTCCGCGGACCGGCTGGCAGTGGAGCAGCAACACTGTTTCCTGACTTGGAGGGCTAAATGGTGATAATGTGGAAGAGTTTCCTTGATTTTTGGAAAATACATACCACATGTTTAAGACATGAGTCATCATGTCTTAAGCTTGTTTTCAAATGTTAATAGTTGGGGAATCTGGGTAAAAGGAATATGGAGTTGTTTGTATGGTACTTAGAATTCTCCATAAGTTTGAAATTATTTCAAAATAAAGTATCAAACAAAGTCAGGGCTCCACTGTTTAGGAAGTTGGGGAGCCCTGATGTGAAGAGATGGCTAGTGGTGGTCTCTGCTGGTCGGGCCACAAATCATGCTGCTGTATTTGCTTATCGTTCTTGGCGTTTTCAACTCTGTAGTCAAAATCCTTTGTCTCACTGTCTCTGCCTCAGCTGTTTGCCTTAATAACATTATTTTGTTCCCTCTGGTCCTTCAATGAGATCCTCACCTGCCTTATGTCTAAACCAGTCAGTTACTAGAGGCAACATGTTTTAGGCCAGATAACAAGGTGTTTTCAACATCATGGTACCTGCAAAGCATTTAAGAGCTACTGAACACAATTCTTCCCTCAGGCAGAAAATGAACAGAAATAAAAGAACAGAAGAAACACACTCAAGGAAACTGGAGAAAAAAAAAATGTAATACCCAGGCAATATGGGGAGCATGAGACAGCTCGAACTGTAGAAGATAAAAGAGAAATATGAGTAGATTTCTGAGATACGAACTTGGGGCTCCTTTATACCATACACAACAACGTCTACCACTAGCCCAAAGACCAGCCGGGACTAATATTTATCCAAAAATGTCCGATCAATGGGTCTCTCAACTATAATTCTAGACATGGCTCTTTCAGATATAACTTAGGTTTATAGACTTATCACTCACAGGAAAAGGAATAAAGACTAAGAAAAATCTCCTTCTTGATTTCAAATCCATGGATTCTGTCCTCAGTGATCTAATAGAAGGTTGGACTAATATCACAAGTTGTGTGGCCATTTATCACACTGTGGTTAATGTCAACTTATGATGAATACAGACTGTGTCTGATGCCTATAATAAAGAGAATATAGCTATTGATTTTTAAAATGACCACTTTTGCCTCTTTTCATTCATATTCAGTCTATAAACATTTATTTAATTCCTATCACACTGTGTCTTGAACACCAAGATGAATAAAATAGCCCTCACTGAGTCCACAGTCTTGGGAAGGAGACCCTCATAAAACTAACAAATTTCATAAAAACCACATATGACTTCAAATTGTTCACTATTTCTAGGTTTATCAAATAAAGTATCGGACCAGAGGTTATATTTTTATTTTAAATAATTTTACTCTATATTAAAGTTTGGAACCTAATTAAGGAAAGTGAACACACTCTAGCTGCAGATTTTATCATTTAAATATATTGAGCAATGTGTGATATATCACTTAAATCAGTGGTTTGCATGGTCCATGGCTGAGCTGTATTAGAATCACGTGTAGCACTTCTTAATAAATTAGAAATCCAGAACTAATGAATCAAAATCCCAGGAATTAGATTCAGGGTTCAGTGTTTTTAAAAGTTCCTCAGATTTTGATACATAGCTAAGTTTGAGGACTTCTGACTTAAATAACTGTCATTGATTCTATCAAGAGTAACCTTAAGTAGCTATAATACTAGTTGGCAAAATAAAAATCAGTCCCTTGACTGTGAAATTCATGAGACTGCTGATTAATTTATTTGAATATGATTAAACTGCTTCCCTTTACCCTGGGTTTGTGGACAGTGAGGAACTGAGATGTTTGCTATGGCATCCATTATTAATGCTATTCCTTTCCAAGCCTGTCCCTTTGACCTCTCTGTTTAGCCCTCTTGGTCTTCTATAGAAGTTTATAGTTACTTGTTGTTTGTGTGCAATTACATCCTGCTGAGTATGAGGACACCCCACAAGCTGTTAACCATATTAACTTAATAATAGATTTCAGGGTGTGATTTCCAATTAATTTCACTTTCCATATGCACATGTAGCTCCATGGGAAGGCAGAATTATAGAGTAGCCATATGGTGCCTCATAAGTAACAATTAAAACTAATTTTCTATTCTTTGACACTGAAAAAAATCATACGGTTCAAATGCAACAGAGAAAATGGAAACTTCAACAGCATCTCTAACTCTTTAGAAAGAAGATGCCCCACTTTTCACATTTATGGTCCTGATACTCCAGCTTCCAGCTTGGCAGTGGTTGGGTGAGGGCTGAGATCCCACCTGGCTTTTAGCATGTTTATTTCCTCACCGCCCTCACCCTGGTGGGAAGTCTTGGAGCAGAAGTGAAAAGTAATGGTCTTTCTACTTCACATTAGTGAGCTGGGTTGAAAGAATAATTTCCTTCTAAAACAGATGACTGCTGGTAATAGAACTTTTCTAGTGACCCATCTCCAAAAGGCAACATCAAAAGCAATGCAGGAATCCTCACAAACCATGGGGAAAAATACACAGTCCCACTGAAAGCAAGTGAGGTTTTTCAAGCAGTAAATGTAACTGTCCCAGTCTGAAGAAAGCTGGGGAAGAGCAGCTCCCTCTGGAAACTCGGGCTAGTGTGTTAATTGGATAGATGGTCCTTTTATACTTATCATACGGTAAGTATAATCCTCAGTCCAATTTTAGCAATTCATTAGCTGGGAGACTAAAAAAAAAGGAAAGCAGAACATGTCGAGACTCTATTCAAGATAAACAGTGGGACAGAAAATAAAAATCCTTGATTTTATTGGTCTTTCATAATTTTAAGCCCCAAGCTTATTGAGCTTTTATGTGAGAGCAAATATCACAGTATAGATTTACTTTAAAGAACATCTTAACTGTTTTGTTGAAAACATGACTGTCATTATTTAATATTTAATGATGGATACCCACTATGGGCAATATACGTGGGCAGGAGCAGTAGAAGAAACTATAGTGGGGGAGAAACAAGAGGTCAGGGTCGCTTCTTATTTATGAGAGTGAGATCACCTACATGTTTTTCTGTTAGTAAAAAAAAAAAAGCATAAGAGATAAAACGTCATGATGTCAATATCAAACTTTCATCAATAAAAATCATAATGGATCAAAATAAAAACACCTCTGAGTCGATGTTATGCAATTAATTAAGATGAAGTCATTAAGGTGGGCTCTAATTCAACATGAGAGGTATCCGTACAAAAAAAAAATCTGAAGATGGATACATACATAGGGAACACTGTGTCAAGAGGAAGGCAGGGACTGTGGTAATGCTTCCACAAGCCAAAGAAGACCAAAGATTGCCAGCAAACCACCAGAAGCTAGAACAGATGCAGGGAACAGATTCTCCTTCACAGGCTCAGAAGTAAACAACCCTGTCCACACTTTGATCTTAGATTTCCAACCTCCAGGACTGTAAGACAATAAATTTGTTTTTACGCCACTCGTCTGTATTACTTTGTAAGAGCAAAGTTATAACCCTTAGTGTGTTAGAGCCCTAGCAAACTAATACAGTCCATGTCACACAGGTAAAGGACATCAGAGCTGGCTTTAGGCCCGTACTCTACCATTGCTTAGCACTGTGACCAAACGACTTCATCATAACAGAAGGCTCCTTACAGCAGCATGGTGAGGATTGACTAGATAAAGCACGTGCGGCTTTCAGAGGCATGCACGTAAGTGACCAATACCCACTACCCTCAGCTCCAAGAGTAGGCTCAGCTCTGGGAGTGTGGGATAGCCTCTCCCAGTAACTCCAACATACCTGGATCATCACACGATGCCTCCCTTTTCAAATCTCTGAATAATAAACTCCTTTCTTCTTTCAAGTCACTAAACAGCAAAACCTCGATATTCCTGTCTTTCAGCCCAACCGTGAAATGTCAGGTGACAGTGACCACTATTAAAATTATTAAACAAACAAGTTTTCCTCACCCTGTCCCCATTTTTTCTTAACCCATCCCCTCATACTCACAAAGTGAATAGAAAAACAACACAAGAGACAAAAATCAGCGAATTAATATTAACACAGTTGTGTGCTTTGCTCATCCAAAATATTAGCCTTCTGACCCTGCCAAGTGCTTAGGGAATATAAAATCTTCTTTGATAGCTAACCTTTTTGTCTATTAGGAGCAACACAACTTTCTCGGTCATTAAGTATTATATTTGGTTTGTCTTATTCCCAAAGGCTACTCGAATCTTGTTTTAATGACTCCTACAATTATTATTAGTTATTATTAGTTTTTATTAATTATTATTAGTTTCAAGTATACGGTATGTTAGCTAGATATTTATATAGTTTGTGAAATGATCCTCCCAATTTCAAACTTTGTTGAGCATAAGTACTGTAATAAGCACCGTGCCTGTTATCTTTTTGTAGTAAAGAGTTAATAACCACGAAACACAGAAGTTCTTTGCTCCCATGCTTGTGGACACTGATGAACACCAAGAAAAGAGAGTGGGTTCTTTGATCTTTTGCTTTCTTGAATTAATTTTCAATTAAACACTGCCAAGAGTAAGAAGGCATTATATGGGCATTTCATGCTAGGCACATCTAAAAGCCTCAACTATGAAAAAAAAATCCTCTCTTGCCTGACAAAAGAACAGCACAAGCTTAGCACCTGTAGCATCGTACTTTCTGTGCTAACTAACTATATAAACAAAAATGAGCTGGGAGATTGTGTACCTTCATATTCCAGTGAAAATAATATTTGAAAAAACAGATGTTTGATCAAACATTTCCCCCTTCAACAGTCAATTATTATTCAATTAATTATTCCCTCTCAGACTCTCCTTTATCCCCCCACTCTATTCCCATACCCTACAGGAAAAGACTAAACAAAATTCTTTTACGTTTCACTCTTCAGTGGTACATACTGAAAATTCAGACGAAATTAAACAGCTGTGTTTATCAGTCATTGCAGGTTTCTGTATTCCTGTCTTTATCAGTTTAAAATACAGACAAATACACACATAACACATACCTATATAAATAAATCTAGTGGTGCTAGTCTCCTATCACACTATTTTATGGGGTTTCCAAAGCCCAGTCTATCATTTCTAAAGGCTACTCCCCTGCATATCAGTCAGTCATTTATAAGGCCTTTGAATCATAAATTTAGACCCAAACACTGGCCCAGAGCAACATTTGATTTCCACCAAGGTTTTGGCCAGTCTTCCTATGTCCCTGCCTCCATTCCCTTTTCCATTTTTTATGGGGAAAATGGAAACTGGTCAGTGAAAGAACGAAAAGCCATTGCTCGTTTAAAGCCGCCAACTGCCCCTTCCATACCCATCCCTTGGGGCAGATGATCGGTGCACAAACATTTTCACTGTGAACTCTTCCTAGCATTGCCACAGTCATGGACATTCTTTCCTCCACGCTGCCCTTTAAAACGCACCCTTAGAGACCATGTCCCCCAATTTAAACCATATTTGGTGAAAGAGTCCTCCAGTGTTATTCAATAAAGAAGCAGTATGATGTTAACGGTCAAGAGTATGGCAAGTGACAAACTTTCTCGACACCAATTCCCTTTTCTGTACAATGAAGGTGACATTTTTCAACTCATAAAATGACTGAAGAATTAAATGACCTGGTTTTTATAAACTGCCCTAATATAACACCTGGCACGAGTAAGAGGTCAGTAGATGGAGGTTCCCACTATTATTGCTATTAATATTATTCTTATTAAGGCAAAAAAGTTTGATTCATGAAATATCAGTGAACTATGTATACACATACAAAATTATATTTATATATTTAATGCTATAATTTCTAAACTATATAACATATTTATATATAATTGCAATTTATACTTTAAAAATTAAATTTATAAAGTGACTGTGTTTCATATAATTTATAACTTTTAAATTATAATGCATATAATTTCTATGTTTATTTTAATTGGTGTATTTTATTGCAATTTATAAATTTAAATTGTGATTTATGGTATATAATATATAAAATAAATTTTGTTACAGGTATTCTCTGCAAACCTCACGATACCACAAAAACTGACTGGAAATACCCTGGGTCACAAATCACTGTCTCAGAGAACAGTCTAGAATTCCGCTGTGAACAGTAAGTATAATGTCGCAGGCAGAAGCAAGTCTCTTATTTTTGTTCAAAGCAAGAACCATCATCTGTAAAATGCTCTATTGTTCCTAGTTCCCTAAGTTTCAAGTCCTCGGCCACCTTAGAATAATAGTTTCAGGCCTTTAACAAAAAGGGAGAGGAAGTCAGCAGGGATGCTTAAGTAAATACGGTACTCCCAGAAACTGGGAGACTATGAATTATCAGAAAAGAATGGAGATGCTCCCTAAATAATGATCTCTAACATACTGTTTAGTGAAAAATGGCAAAGTACAAAACAGAATGTACAATACTCTACCTGTTAAGCTGATCGGTCTTCATGAAATTCTTAAAGATCTGCATTTGAACTATTACTATTAGCAGGTGCTAGAAAAGAAAAAAGTTCTAATCACCCTTGAAGCTTGTTTTATTTTTATTTATTTATTTTAGTTGTTGCCAATTAAATAATATGTGTGAAGGAAAGAAAGAGAAAAAAGAGGAAATCTTCGAGATTATTTGCTTACTTCATTTTTTCCTTCTAGAAAAAAATCAAGCATATCTGCAGTAGCAATGTACTCTGGCCAGACTACCACGCTCTTTTTGTAAAGAGTAGGCTGCCTGCACCAGAAGTTTACAATCTGCAGTGTCTCAGGCAGCTTTCTTCCCCTTGGAGCATTCTCTCTAAAGTGGTAGATCCAGCATGCAAACTCTGTTGAGATGATTTATAGGGCTCACTTTTTTTTTTTTAATGCTACTAGTCACTACAAAATTTTTTTATATGTAAATTTGATTTAGATTTTCAGCAACTTACAGAGCAGTCTATCAAAATAGGGAAAGAAATACGTTGGCATGGCAAGCTTCATTAGTGAAACTGGGTGAAAACCAAATGCCACAATTTTAATCTCTATATTCACCAGGATGGAAAAGAGTTCTTAAATGAAATCCGCTCTTGTGGGTACTTCAAATCTGTCTTAAATATTTGTTTTGGAATCTACAGAGAACAGGTGAAGCTTGAAATTTTGGTACTCTAGTAGCAAAGTGTCATAATTTAAAAAAAAATAATTGACCTAAGTATATACTGCTATTTGTAATCTCAGAGCAACATTTGTCTTTTTCAGCGAAAATTAAATGTACCTTGTATTATAATAGTACTTCTATTCTTTCTACTGGGTTTTTTTTTCTTATAATAAAACATATATTAGATTTTCAAACTATGGCATTTGAAAATCAAAATAATCAGCAATCCTCTGTTACCTAACGGAATCAATCAAACCTCCTCTTAAATAGAATTTTGACATGAATGCATTATCAATATGTGCCATGTGCCAGGCAGTGTGCTAGATGCTGGGGATACAGAAGCAAATAAAATATACAGGGTCCTTGTTTTCACTGGGCTTAGGTATTGCGTCTTGGGGGAGGAGGAGTCATTTACACTCTATAATAGCCCTTGATTTATGAAGAGTTAGTAATAAAAACTCAGTGCTGTTTTCTTTTTATTAGGTGTACAGTAATATCATAGGATGCCTTGAGGTATTTGTGTGAAAACTAGCTTTTATGCTTTTGGGCTTACCTCAACTCTGTAATCCAATATTAGCTATTAAAATACAAACGTGTAACACATTTCACTGGTCACTGGCTTGAGTCTAAACCACTTAACATTGGCATACGTAGAAATACTCTTCTTACACCATTAGCATGAGAAATCCAACTGCCCCTGTGACACCTTCTGACTGCTCAGGTAAGGTTTGTAAATTATGGTGTTCCTGTAATAATTTATAAATTTATACTACTGTGTTTATAACATTGTACTAGAGTCATGTGTCTCCTTCCATAACCTGTGAGCTCCTTATGCACAAGAACCATGTCTCATTCATGATGTATCACCAGCACCCTCCCCAGTGCCTGGCACATTGTGGTCCCTTGATACAGGTTTGTTGACTGTATCTACAACAGAGAGTGAACTGAACACTACAAGGCAGCTGTCACTCAGTTCTCCAATGTCCCACAAATCATACTGACTACTTTAATTGAAAATGCCCTAAAGTTCTTGTTCGTCTTAGCTGTCTACAATATCTGAAAAGCTCTTATCTTTGATTTATGGAGGCACACTATTCCAGTTACTGTGGTGAAAACCGTGGCTCAATCAGAGCCATCCACAGCTTTGAGGAAGGAATCACACATCTGTCCACTCAAGATTCTGCACTGACAGACAAGCATTTGCAGAAAGGTACTCAAGCATCAGGCAGCTAGCTGATGAGCCTTTTTAATGAACCTTTCGGTTCTCTGAGGATGGTGAACATTTCCGTGTATTTGACCTTTTAAAGTTTTGTCTTTACTCCTCAGGTCGTAAATTAAGAGCAATTTAAACAAATCAACCTAAAAATCCCACAGGAGTAGAGTGGTTAAATAATTTCTAATTCATCAAATGATAAACTTTAATACAATCATTGCAATTGCATTAAGGGAGAGTAACATAGAAAAATTCTCATACACATGTTAATGTAAAAAAGCAAACTACAAGAAAAGTATGATCTCAATTTTATAAAGTAAGGCTATATGAAAATAGTTAATACATATATATTTGGACATAGAAAAATAAATTAAAGGAGATGAACTAAGTTCTCTCTCTAGGAACAATTTAAATAGGTAAGTTTTACTTTCCTCTTTATAATTCCTTCTGGTTTCAACTTTTCTACTATGACCATACCTTACAGAAATTCTGTTTTATTCTAAAAGTGAAAAGCATATTTTCTTAACAGATTTCATGGTGGATTTTGCAAAGTAACAATACCTCCATTATCTTCACTAATATTCTTGTCCTATTTTTTAAATTGAATTGCATTAATTAAAAAAAAAATTACCACAAGTAAAGGTGAGCCATTATGTTTCTCTCCATAGTGAAGAAAATAAACTGTTAAGAAATTTAAAAGATATAATTATCTAAGATTTTAAACATTAATAGTTACTTTATAATTATGAATTTCTTCCATTCCACATTTTAATGCCTCAAAACTGCAGTATGTTTAATATCTGATGGAAAGGAGAAAAAAATATCAATGGAAATTAACTAAATACTTTTAAATATAAGGTAATGCTGTATTTTAGTATGGTAAAACTACACTCCTGTCAGAAATTTCAAGACTAAAAAATGGAGTACTTTGAAAATACTGGGTAACGTTTCTATTCAAGTGGCTTATTCCCACCCTCACAGAAGAAAACTTTAGTCTCTTTAATTTATTCCATTTAGAAACAGGCTGCTTCAAGTCCACCAAAGAGATAAAGCCCAAGTTAAGTATCCTACCTTGCCCTCTATTGAGATCGTCAGCTTTTCTTTTTGATCTTTCTTTGTACTTAAAGAACTTAAAATTGATTTTTCCCAGTTGAACCAAACTAGAGGAGGGGCAATGTTTTATTAAAAGATTCTTCATTCCCCAGCATCAACCATCTTCTTATTTATATACAAAGAAAATCTGTCTTTTTGATCTTGAGAAAATGTTTTCAGAAACTATTGCTATGGAAAGTTAATTCACTTGTACCCAACCCTAAAAAGAGAAAGAGAGAAAAGATGATGTCGTCAACCCTATTAGCTGCCTTGACAAAGAATAAAGATGTGTGTTGATTAGCTCTCTGAAGAACAGTTGGTACAAGTGACTCTCCATCAGCATGTAAAACACAAACACACTGGAGACAGGTCTTGGGTGACTTTTGTGGGGCCTGAGAGACCACAACAGCAAAAAAAATAAACTATTGTATGAGAGCCACTGACATTTTCAATTTAAGAAAAATTCATTGTTGGGGTTAAATGTGCTAAACAAAAAGGTATTCATGTTACACAAAAGGCAACAGAATAAGGGGAATACAAAATGATTTCTCAGGTGAGGAAAGAGTGAAGGGTATGGTCTTGACCAAATGGTGAGACCCAGCTGCCTACAACTCTAAAGGAAATGTATCAGGTAAATTTCAAAGTAGTAAAATAAGGAAAGGATAAAAAATAAGTAAAAGACAAAACAGCAGTATGATTTTTTGATCCTATATAAGCCTGAGATTCTATAGCAACATAGAAAGAAACAAATGAGAAAGTGTGAGAAAACAAATGCTTTCCATTCTGAACTTAAAAATACCTTTTAACTTTTTTTTTTAAATAAATTTTCTTTTTTCAATTAGTTTTACAATCACAGCAAAATTTGAAGGTACAGATTCCCCATATACCCCCTACTGAGACACAGGCAAAGCCTCCCCCACGATCAACATTTGCCACTAACAACATCATAGTCAATCAAAGTCCATAGTTCACATTAGGATTCAACTCGATGTTGTATATTCTGTGGGTGTGGACAATTGTATAATGACATATATCCATCATTATGGTATCAAACGAAATAGTTTCACTGCCCTAAAAATCCTCTGTGCTCCCCCTATGGATCCCTCTCTCCCGTGTACTCCATCTTAATAAGTGATCTTTTTAATGTCTCCAAAATTTTGCCTTTTCCAGAATATCATATTGTTGATCCATATATCATGTGGATTTTTCATATTGGCTTTTTTCACTTAGTCCTATGCATTTAAATTTCCTCCATGTATTTTCATGGCTTGATAGATCATTTCTTTCTAGCACTGAATAATATTTTTATTGTCTGGATGTACTACAATTTATTTATCCATTCACCTACTAAAGGACATCCTGTTTGCTTCCAAGTTTTGGCAATCATGAATAAAGCTGCTATAAACATCTGTGTGCATAGTTCTGCGTGGATGAGTGACATTTCTTAAAGAGAAGTCGCAAATATTTTCTGAACACAAACTTTGAATCCTTAAAATTACCTTACCCCTTTCTTCCAAGAGCAACATCTTTAAAAAATAAGTATTGAAAGCTCTCAGAACAAATTCAGAGCTTCTGTAGAAAACATTCCTATACCTGAGCTAAGATTATTTATAGAGGTTAAAACTATATTAGAAACATACTTAAGAATGATGACTGGGCTGTTGAGCTTTTCAATTATGATCCCCAATCCTATCCAGAATCCTGAAATTCTCCAGCTTACCACAGCAAATGCATTAATTCTCTCCTTTCGTGATGTATTCATCAATTCAATAGTTTCTTATAAGATATGAAGCAAACAAAAATCTCAAACTATCCTTGAAGATATTTTAGATCAAAAGCTCTAAACTCTAAGAACATGTCTCTAGCACTTAAGAGAATTTTCCATTTATTACAACTAGCTTGTTAGAACTATTTGTATAGATGTCCATCTCTTCCTTTTGACTATAACTTCTAAACAAATAAGGATCTCTCTACTGTACAGATCTAATATATTTACTTTGACCAGATATTGTGGGGGTGAGGTTACTGCCCACGACTGAGGGGCCTACAATGCTGCCCCAATGAGCCTGAAAGGCATGGCTGCCACCACCCCAGTGGGTTCAGAAGATAAGAGAGCATCACTAAAACAAAGTAGATAATTCTTAAGCCTTCAAATCTAATAGAATTTGTCCTGCTAGGTTTTGGACTTGCTTGGAACCTGTGATCCCTTTCTTCATTCTGATTTCTGCATTTTGGAATGTGAATTTCTACCCTATGCTTGGCCTACCCAACAATTTTGTTTTGGAAGAAGATAACTTGTTTGGTTTCACAGGTTCACAGCTGGGGAGGAATACTGCCTCACCATGAATCATACTTAGATTCTTACCCATGGCTGATGTAGATATTTAGATGAGACCTTGGTGCTGATGATAAAATAGGGTTGTTGAGATGGGGTGAGTATAATTTGCACACAAGAAGAACATGAATTTGGGGGCCATGAAGTTCCAACCCCAAGTACTAGAATATTTAGAGCTGAGGTCTTTAAAATGTTATGTTAAAATAAGGTCATTAGGATGGAATCCTAGTCCCTGATGATCAGCTAATAAGTAGAATAGCTATAATATACAAGGCAGAAAATATACAAATGTTGGTATGGATGTAAAGAAATAGAAGACCTTTAACACTGCTGATAGGATTGTAAAATAGTGTAAAAATCTGGAAAACAGTTCAATAGTTTCTCAAAAAGTTAAAAATAGAATTACCAAATGACTCAGTAATTCCGATACTAGGTATCCACCCAAAGAAATGAAAACATGTCCACACAAAGATTTGCATGTGAATATTCATGGAGGCATTATTCATAATCATCCCAAACTAGAAATAATCTAAAGGTCTACTAACTGGTGACTGGGTAGACAAAATGGGAGTATTACCCATACAATGGAATACTATTCAGCAATGCAAGGAAACACCTGACATATGCTGTCAGGAATGAACCTTAAAAACATTATGCTAAGCAAAACAAGTCAGGCACAAAAAGCTACACATCATATGATTCAATTTATATGAAATGTTCAGAAAAGGCAATTTTAAAGAGACAGAAAGTAGATTAAGAGTTGCCTGGGGTGGGGTGGCAATGGGGGATTAAATATAAATGGGCATCAGGAATCTTTTAGGGGTGGTATAATGTTTCTGTATAAACTTATTTAAAAAGTAAATTATGAAAAAAAGAAGGAAGGAAGGAAGGAAGGAAGGAAGGAAGGAAGGAAGGAAGGAAGGAAGGAAGGGAGGGAGGGAGGGAGGGAAGGAACACAGCCAGAAAATTCATGAGAAACATCCAAGTATGAAGGATCTGGTCTTGGAATAATCAAAATTAAGCTACTATGACTGAACTTTAGGATAAATAAATTTAATTTAATCCAAACAGATTTGAAGAAAATAAATGAAAAAAGTAACTATCTAGTTGGTACTAGGCAGCTGTTCTCTGGGTCCATGTTGAACTGAACCAGAGAAACTAGGCTTTTCCTATCTCCTCATGAAATACAAATACTTCCACAAAGAGGGCTTGACTCAGAACCCACCTCCATGGACATCTGAGCCCTTTTTACCCCGGCTTTCTGCATAACTACAGTTGATTGGACATACTGGAAAAGATGTGTTTTATTGTTATTTGGACACCACATTTGAGTGTGGATGTGACTATAACTATAAGCATAATTATTTACCAATCAACAGAGTGGCGAAGAGAGGACAGAACTTTTCAACACAGGTCCCCTCAAGAAAACAAAGATCAGGTCTCACCTCCATGACAGTTTGCATAAATGTTGTTCATTCACAACCCAGAGACTCACCTTGAAGGGAGAGACCAATTATGCTATGGTATGGTTTGTATAAAGTCAAATACAAAAACAGTTCATGAGGGCCAGTATATAATCTGTATAATTTTTATTTGGAAAAAAAAAAAGGTAGATTTAGCATAACTTTCCTTACGCAGAATCTCAACAGAGTTTTAAAAGTATTTCCCATTCACAAGTGTGTAAAAACATTCTCCTCTTTAAATAGCAAATAGATGAATTTAGATAAACATATTTAAATTCCCAGAGCAATCTTGAGGAGCTGCAACAGTTTGGGAAAATGTCAAGAACACCCTCTGCTTAAGAAAACTGCCCTGCTGTGTAAGAAGGAGATTATCTCAAAGAAAATAGAAACCTTCTCAAAGAACCTTACTGAGTACCATATTTTTCACAACTGTTGATCTTAGAGAGTTTTAGTTGAGAGTTACTTCCACTCAGTCAAATAAATATAAATATTTCAACCAACTGGGTTAGGGGGTTTGAAAGCATGTAAGTTGAAAAGACATTAAATTCCATGGGTGCACTAGACTCACAGATTAATACTTTCAATTCTCGCTAAAAATTTACCAATTCTCTCTAAAAATTTATATCAGATTGTTCAAATAAACTTTTGCTAGCAATATCAAAACAGTGATTAAGATATATAGATATTAATATATATAGATAGATATAAATATAGATATATATATAGATAGATATAGATATAGATATCTTAAAAAGGACTGACCACCTCAGTGTAAGCAACTCCATGGGCTGACCTGGCCCAGTTGGATGGCATAAGTAAAGAATTAAGTTCAGCTTTATCACTGTGTGATAAAAATAAGCTATTGGGAAAAGAATTAGAAATTCCTATGGGAGAAAATTAAAGAACATTCATAAAAGCTGCATGCTGAGCAAAAAATAATCAAAACAAGTTGTACTTCTCTGAGATGTCCAAAGTCACGTTGAAATCTTAAATAAAAGGACCTTTAAGAAAACAAACTATACTCATCATTACAAAAGAATTAGGACTCAGAGCACAGATTGATTAATAAGTTTAAGTAGAATCATGAGCTAGAAAAAATAGACTGAGAGAATTAGACTAAGTGAAAAAAGACAGAAAAGAAATGACATGGGTAAAAAATCTGATTTAAATATTAACATTTCATAGCTACTGAATGATAAATAAAAGAGTTGATTAGTATAAAGCAGAAACTTAAAACATGGTAGCATTTCAACCATTGGAGACCTAATAGAATTTTTTTTTTTAATGGTCAGGGTAAAAATCTGATAGTCTAAAAAGCTGTATCAGAACCTTTCTCCAAGTAATGGCAGTAAAGGAAAGAGAGAGGACAAGAGTCTTATACATCATCGACCAATTGAAGAGAGAGGCTGGTAAGAGTGGATGGGGTGGGAGAAGACTAGTGGGTTACTATAAATCTTTCTTTCTGTGTGCTTTTCTCTTAGATTTAGTCATAAAATAATATTATAAAATCCTACTTCAAAAAACATGTCTGCTTCTTATTAAGATGATTAATTATACATCACAAAATGAATAAATAGTAAAAATTCAATAACATAATCAACACATAATTATATATATTTCATGTATGTGTAATTTAAAAGGCTATTTTTGTACCCAAGAAGTAAAGACATTGTGGCACCTAATCAAGAACACGGGTTTGTTCCTGCTGAAATTATCTAGTTACCTAATGAATATTTAAACAAATTAATGATGAAAATTTATGTTTTCAAAATATCTTAGATTGGCTTGTCTAACAAACAAGGGCATATTTTTAAGTGTATGTCAAGTGTATTCTTTATTTGAGGGCAGAACTGCAGGAAAGCCAGGATGAGAGGGACAGGGCAGCAAGGCAGGCAGGAAGGAAAGGAATACAAAGCTATATGTTGTCCAGGGGGCCAGGGCTTCGGCAGAGAGCACAGCTGGTTGATTGGTCATGGAGGATGGGAGGTCTCCAGAGAGGCCATGGAACCACTGGGTCTGAGAACAACTCAGGAGGGAGGATGAGGAGAGAACATAGGGCAAAAAAGCCCTATGGAGGATGAGGGGAGAACATAGGGCAAGGAATTTACCTTCAGGCTTTTTCAGTTTCTGTTTCCTTTTTCTCACTGGTCAAAGTTTGCCAAAAATTGGTGAGAGAAGCCTGAGCCTCAGTGGGTCTCGTGTAGTTCACCTTGGGTCTCAGAAGAGACATACGGTTCCCCCATGTCTGCAACGTTGGGGAGGCACAGGGGAGGGTGCTGCTGTGTGAGAGGGTCTAGAAGCACCCGGCCTCACATAAACTGGGGTCCATGCAAAATATCTTCTAGGATATTTTCAAAGGCTAAAATTTATATTATACAATCCTAAAATTTCTGTTAAAAAAAGTAATTACAAATTTCAGTACGTTATATACAATATCAGAATTTATATTAAAACAAAGCTGAAAATAAAATTATTTCACTTCCTCCTTAATAATAAATCTTTTTACACTGAATATTCAGTATGATAAAGGGTCCAAGTTCACAATTTATACATTGTGGCAAAATGACCCAATTATGAGATTAAGGGTTAGAATGTCAAGTGGTATTAATTTAAGTGAGGAATAAGTCCTCACTTAAATTAATTAAATCTCCAGGTTTAATTAATGCCAGTCCTCATAGAACTTTGTTTTCATAAAGTTTTCGTAGAACTTTTTCTACAATGAAACCTGAAATTAGATGAGACAGATGAGACATACACAGTTTTCATAGTCTAATACCCTATACTTCAGAACCACAGTTTTTATTTTTCATCATTTAAAAAATCTTTATCACTCACACTGGGTGAAATATAAAATCGAGGGGAAAAAAATCCAAATAGATCTTAATAAGCTTGCTGGAGCTAAATCACAAACCAAGAAATCGCCAAAGGAGCTCTCTGGTCTGGCTTCTTCTCCTACCTGATAAGAAAGACTCATCTGGGAACAAATTGCTATTCCAAATTGGATACTAATTCCCCTCGATATAGCACTGAAATGCCTTTGAACAAATCAGGATGTTGTTAAAAAAAATAAATTTGAACACGGTACTGAGAAATGGAGTCCATGTCAATTGCCTACTAGATTAAAATGCTATCCTCTAAAAATGATGTTAGTACTTTAAAAAAAATATTTATTGGAGAACACATGACATTGAGTAGTAAGTGAAATAGTGCCATTACTTTGAGATACAATTATTATCGATATTTAAGTCATAGGTGTCAGCCAGTATAACATCACAAGACTTTAAAATCAGGATGGTGAAAGAGTCAGCATAAAGAAAGCAAAGAGAAAGGAAAAGAAAGAGAAGAGGAAGGAAAAAAGGGAGGCAGGAAGTCAGGGAGGCAGGACGGCAGGAAAATAAAGAGAATGAGAGAAAGAAAATGAGAAACAATCAAACTAGAATATACTCTGGCAAATTTCAATATAGTGATCTTTTATAATTTTGTCCAACCATTTTTAATTTAATCCTTATTTAATTCCACTATTACTAGAAGAGGGACACAGAACAGATTCTCCCTCAGAGTCTCCAGAAGGAACCAACCCTTCCCACATCTTAATTTCAGACTTCTGGCCTCCAGAATTGAGAGAGAAGCCATTTCAGTCATTTTGAGCCACTTGTTTTGTGATAATTTGTTATGACAGTCCTAGGAATAATAATAATGTGTCCCAGTGGACTTATCTCCAAAATATGTTCTTGTTAAACTACATGAACTCAAAGAAGTAATATTTGAAAAGGTATTTAATATGATGTCTGGCACATGAAAGACCCTCAATAAAAGTGACCTTTCCTTCTACTTCCACCTGCTCTCAGCCCAGACAGGTACTTCAACGTAGGGCTCCCAAATCATCTACTTCACAGCAGACCAATCATTTCCCAAGAGGGAAATATAAAAATTATTCCTGGCCAGAAAAGTAGATCAAGCCCTTTTCCTAAGCATAAGGCAATTTTGCCACCTTTTCCTACTCACTATTATTCCTTTACTTCCTACAGAGCTTCTTCAGTAAAATTTGTTTAAACTTTTGGCCTCCCAGCTTGACCCAGCTCTGTGTATTCTACCTCCTGGTTGTCTGCATTTCTGGATTTGGCCCACTACTTGACTGAATCCTGTCCTTTCCTTAGAAAACAATACGAACTTCAATTTTTCAATTATTTTCTTTTATTTAGAGTTTTTATATTCATAACATTTCATTTCACCACACCCTATGAAGTAGACAGGTTATTTTACTAATATTACATATCAGTAAGGAGATTTGAGAGGTATTATGACCTTCCCAAATCACAAAGGCACCAAAAGAAGAATGGTACAAAAATTGTGATCATTACTGCTAAATCCACATTTTATTTTGCTTTCAATTGTGTTACAGATATACCATTTGCTCAAATAAAATCCAGTAAATGTCCAAAGCAAATAAATTAAATGTGGATCCTTAAAAATGAAATAAGTTAGAAAGAATCAATTCTTTAGAATAGCATAAAATATGCTAGGTGAAGACGAGAGGTGGCCAGAAGATAGAGCAGATTCCAACACATAAAAGGGACTTGGGTCAAAAATCCAGTAGAATAGCATGAGGAAGCAAGTAGAATCATGCAGGGGAGTGATAACTCCTGATATTTAAAAACAGATATTGGAAAAATGCCTGTAGATGGGCTCAGGGGTATTCACAAGGAGAACAGATTGTGGAATTTCTTTCACTGAAGAAGTCATTGGAGATCTATCTGTGCAGAAGTGTACACATATTGTTTTGTGTGCTGGCTACAATATGAAGGAAGCTATCCATGTAAGGAGCTTACAATCTAAACTCACAGGTATAAAGTTATAGTAGAAAGCATACGGCTGGATCTCAAATAATATAAACTCTATAACATACTGCTTGCTATATATTATGTCTCTATCAAAATTAGTAATGGTGTCCAAAAGATAGTGGACATGCTGGTAAAAACTGAACATGAATGACAATTTCAGAGAGGTTGTAGGGAAAGTCACATTCACATTCACTTTAAGACTGATTCAACCATTCACTTGTATTAAGAGTGTACACTGGTATACAACCTTTCATGACCAGTAATAACTGACTTTCAAAAGTTATATACTTAGCAATTAGCAATTTTACTCCTATAGCGCTAATCACCTAAGTGAACAAGGATATATGGACTAAGAATGTTCACAGCAGGTTTACAACAGAGAAAAAATAGATGCATCCTAAATGTCTAAGAAAACAGGACTGGTTAAATAGGTGAAATGTACCTTAATAAAGATTTTGTATATATTTATGATACAGAGCTCTACTATCTGACAAGATGGCCATGATGTCTTAAGTAAAATGGGTGGTAGGTACATTATAAACCACATTTTGTGGCTGTGTATATCCACTTATACATAAGTTTGGAAGCACATAAACCAAACTGACAACAGTAGAAATTTCCTCATGGAATGATGCCAATCAATCTTTTATTTTTTTTTTAATTGAGGAAAAGGGTATTAAATAAATTAATTAAAAGATAATGCAAGACACATCCTCAAGGTGGTTCTGTTTATTCTTTTGCCCAATATTTGCTGAGTACCTTCTTAGAAGACTGTGAGAGATGTACAAAGGCTAGCCAAAGCTCTGTGTCCAGAAAAGAAGCCTGAGACCCCAGACCACCAGTGGAGACATTCCTTTGACTAATTATTAATATTATCTCAACTTCCAGTGTGACAATGTTATCCATGGTTCACAAAATTTGTAACTGGTTCATCTTCTAAAACTTACCATTGGTCAGTTTTGAATACAACTGAGCTGAACACTATAGAATGTCAATCATAATTTCACAACTGAGTTGTCAGGAAGAAAAAAGTATCTACTGCGCTTGGAAATGTCAAGTGTAACCCAATAAATGTCAAATAAAATTGAATTGTTTGCAGGAACTTATGGATGTGTGAACAGGAAGCCTGAAAAACAACCTCTAAAAATGAGACCCCATGTATTTGGTTGAGTTGTGTTCTGAAAATCAAGGTTTTTTCCCCTCTTAATGGTACCCTACACATTAAACCATGCTAACTTCTCTAAAGAGTACTTTATCCTTTAAATACTTGGCTGTCCAGTCACTTTTCTAATAAACACATTTCTCACAAACATATCTCTGTGCAATGATATAGGGGGAGTTACTAAGGCCTATAGCCAATTCTGGTTAACACATTCTTTAGACTGTCCCATGGAGTCTTTTCTCAGGAACAAACTCTAAAAATACAGCCAAGTTAGTAAGGCACAAGACCAAAGTGCTTATGAATGGTGATTTCCTTTATGCTGAAAATGATCTTAGCAACCAGATGTGACATACACATGTCTGTGGTCAATCTAATGTACTCTCTTCTGCCTCATTTGTTTGTCAAAAGGATTGAGAGGGCTGTCAATCACAACTGACTTTCTCCAGAGATAAGATGTTAAGTTTTTTTTTTTTAAGGAGGGCATGTAATAAAGTGATGACTGTAATTCTTTTTTTTAATTCAACCTATATTTACTGATCACTTCCCTGTGCCAAGGTCTTTGCATTTCCAGGAATGCAATAGTGAATGTTGAGCCCTGAACTTTCTGGAGCCCCAAATCAAGTCAGGGGGACACATAAGAAGAAAAGACAAAACCACATATGATGAGTAAAGAGCCTGGAGTGGCAGCATTTCAAAGGGACACCTAACTTGAACATGGACTGTCAGAGAAGTATTAGCCTGAGAAGTGAGAAGAACACTAAAGTACTAAAGAAAGAGAAGAATAATGTGTATTCAATGACCTAAAAGTATTAAAGAAACTTATGGGATTCAGTCAGGTAAGGATGACTTCTACCAATAAGGCATTTAAGATGTCAAAATGGTGAATGAGTTAGTCAGCAATTCGCTTCAAAAAACTTAGAGAAGTGAATATTAGCTTACAATAGCCAAATTAGGAAGTCTGCTTACCTCTCAGGTCAAATCGAGCTAAGTATGTCCTTTGGAAGTTTTGCACTTGATACTTGAGAGTAAGTACTAGGGGTATCTTGCATTGTGCATGATATATCACTATGACACACATATATTTGTGTGGAATGACATTCCCACCCTCAAAACCACTTTTTATGACATGACACATCATATTTCTCCCATAAGACAATTTTCTACTCATTTTGATGTTTGTTTTCCTCTGTCAAATTTATACCACCTTTGATAGTAACTGATTGTCTCAGAATGATGAGTGGGGGTTGTTTATTTATGTGCAATGAAAAAAGAGGAAATATTTTATAGTCCCCCCCTTTTTTTTTTTTACCACTGAGTCAACTGTACACAACTCCCTCCTCTTCTGAGGACTCAGGCTCTCCTTGAGACTGACCACTGTGGTCTTGGGATGTTCAGTCAACGAGGGCTCCTGCAGACTACCCTCACCTACCACCATGCCACCTCCCACCATGCTACTTCCAAGAGAAGCCCAAACAAGCTCCAGATGCCTCTGTCATCCATGGCTCTGTCTGGATTCTAATTCAGGCGGAGTGACTCAGGCCCAACCTCCATCACTTGTCTTGCCTCCTACCTGCTCTCCCTGCTTCTGCCCTTGGCCCCCCTCCAGGCTAGCTTCAGGACAGCCAGAGAATCCTTTCACAATATCATGTCACGTCTCTACTCAAAACCACTGGAAAGGTTCATAAAGTGAAAATTTACCATATAAACCAGCAATTCCACCTTAGAGATCGACTCTATTAGTTTCATTTTCCTATTGTAACAGATTACAACAAATGATGGTTTAAAACAACACTCACTTATTATCTCATAGTGTTTGCAAAACTGAAAGCTGGCACGATGTGACCAGATCCTCTGCTTAGGTCTCACCAGGCTGCAATCAAGGTATTGGCCAGGACCATGATACTCGTTTAAGGCTCAGAATCATCTTCTAAATCTTACTAGTTACTGGCAGAATTCAATTCCTACAGCTATTGGACTGAAGTCTCCATTTCCCTAACATACAGCCCTTGATCTTTGAGCCAACAATACTGTATCAATTCCTTCTCATGCTTCAAATGTCTGACTTCTTCTGTTAATATTTCTGAATTCTTCTTCTGTCTTCCTCTTCTGCTTTGAAGGGCTCATGTGATCACATTGGGTCCACCAAGCTAATCCAGGATGATCCCTATTTTAATGTCAACTAATTAGTAACCTTAATTATATCTGTAAAGTCCTTTTTTGCCATATAATGTCATATAGTCATAGATGCAGCACTAGGGATGAAGGTCACGGGGTCAGAATTCTGCCTACCATATTACCCAAGAGAAATAAAGACATAGTCCACACATAGATTTACACGTAAATCTTCACAACAGGCAAAAATTAAAAAAAAAAAAAACTGGTGAATCAATAGACAAAATGTGCTATATTGATACAATGAAATAGTAGTCAGAAACATGAGAACTACTGATACATTTGGTGACATCAAAAACATCATACTGAGATATGTACTTCTGATACTAAGAAGCCAGAAACAAGAGACTATATGCTGTATGCTGTAATTTACAGAAAATGAAATCTATATGGGCACAATGTAGATTAATGGTTGTCTACAGCTAGGGGTGGGAATGAGATTAAAAGTAAACAGGCATGAGGGATCGCTCTAGCGCATGAAAGTGTTCTAAAACTGGACTATGGTAATAACTGGTATATTTATTACTATAAGTCATTGAACTGTACACTCGAAATGGGTAAATTGAATGATATGTAAAATATGATTCAATAAACTTATTTAAAAACAATTAAAAATAAAACCGCTGCAAAGTGGTTCCTCTTTTCACGTAAATTTAAAGTCAGTGTCCTTTCTATGGCTTACAAAGTCCTACACAATTTGTATTCCCAGTACCCTGTGACCTCACTTTCTACTGTGCTCTCTATTTCCTGTTAGCCTGTTCCGGCCATACTGACCTCCTTACCATCCCCTGAATATGCCAGCAGGTTCCTGCCTCAGAGCCTTTTCCAATTGATCCTATCAACCCAACCCTCTGAATTAGCCTATCACTGCTTTGTATCCAGCTCTCCTGAATCAGTTCTGAATCAACATAGACTTAAAAGTGGGAGGAATGTGAAGAGGACACTCAATGCTTCCTTCTGCTCCCTTTTGCTTTCTCATAGGGTAAGGGAATACATAATGAAAATGATCACACTGTGAAAATCAGTACCAGTTGAGCATTGTGATACTTAGACAGTAGGCAAAGGACAGTCTTTGGAACAGAGCTAGTCCATCATTTGTTTCCAACTGCCACTGGACACCGATAGCTGGAATATAACAGCTGACTATACCAAGGAATGCACAAATCACTACCATGCTGAAATGCTTTCTCCCTGCTGTTACTCTCCTCCCCTGTCCAACATGAGTCCCAGTTTATTTCAATTATTACCGTGATAGATTTTCTTCAACATTTGTAAAATAATGCCAACATCAACCATCCTGTATCCTAAACTAACAATAAAAAAAGTCACCCCTACTTCATCAGAATCAATTACATGGTGAAATAAATTGAAATATAATTCTAAAAGAAACCATTATTTCCACTTTTAACTTTTTTTTTTTTTTCGTAATGAAGATAGAGCACCCTACGTGTAACTCTCAATGATCTCCTCAGAGATGGTAGCTACAGACAGTGAAGAGAGGCTCTTTTCTTTACTCCGGCCAAATCTCCCATCTCCAGAGCCATAGCACAGAAACTTCAGAGTTCAGAGAGCAGTACCAGTCAACTTCAGAAAGCTGTTGTATAGTTTCTTAACAAGCTCCTACAATAACCTAGACACATGGGACAAGATTTTCATTTTGCAAATAAAGTGCTTTATTATATATATATATATAAAAGACCTATTAATACAATGAGACTCATTGATTTTTAGAGACCAGAAACAGCAAGCTTTGTAGCAGAGTCCAATATGCCCATCTCATTCCTTGGGCAGTCAATTAATCTACTTTCCCAAATTGGTCTGATATCCACGACTCCATTGGCTATTTAAAAACATATTTTAATGAGTATTTTAAAGAAGATAAGGGTATCTTTGGCTTCTATTTTTTACAGGCTGTTAGATGACCTTTTCAAATGCTCTAGAACATGTTCTAGGGCTTTTGGTTTTTGTTTTAAAGACAACACAGTATGATGGTTTAGAACATGTGCTAAATTGGAAATAAGTTCAAATCCAAAATCTGACATTTACCGAGTTCAGAAACTGAAGTAACTTGCATAAGGTTACACAACTAGTAAGTGACAGGAGAAGCATCTGAACCAAGACAGTCTGTTTCCAGGGTCTACGGGCTATTAGACCACTATTCTAAGCCCCTCTCATCTATTGCTATACTACCTCCGTGTACACTACCAAAATTTTCATCATCTTCCTCATCATCATTACCAAAGACCCATATTATAGACAATGATTAAAACTGTTTTTTTTAAAAAATCAATCAAGTCTCAGACTCCGAAATGCCACACTCAGCAAATGCCATCCAATAAATAATCACCACATTCATTCATTTTTCTAATGCTATTCCAGTAAAGTGGAGAAGAAAATGTCACAAACCTCATTTGGCAGATTGGGGAACTGAACTAAAAATGATTAAGTTTCCTAGCATCATTTGGTGACTGAAAGGCAGAGAGAGAACTGATGAAGCTAGACTCTATTCACCCTAAGTTATTATTCATTTTAAAAATATTTAAGATTCCCAAATGAAAATAGGTAGAACTGTTTCCAAATATCTGATCTGCCTGGAGAAAAACAAGGGCAGGCTAACTTGCTAAGCACATTATAATAAAGTACTATGACATGAGTAAGGCCCTATCATAAAGAATTCCCACATTGTTTCTTCAGTCAGCATAACTGTGGCATTTCTTATTGTTGTGCATTCAGCCTGGGTAATTCCATGACACCTTAAAAGTGACAGATGAATGAGAAAAAGAGCTAACACCTCTTGAAAGATCTGAGAAGATGCCAGAAGGACCTTAGCCAACTTCAGTGACAGCTGGAATGGAAAAGGACAGAGTTTAAAAAGCAACTTACCACTTATTTTTTATGTCTAATTTTATATTAAAAAGACAACAGAAACAACCTGAGACAGCATCGAAAGAAAAACGATTCCATAAACTCAATTGAACAGTTAATATTTCTAAATCTGGCCAAACTAAAATGACTGTCAAAAGGGACCAATGTCTACAGTCCCTTATTCTATCATTCACTAGAAAATATTTTACCTATTTTTTTTAAAAAAAAATAGATTTTTAAATATTCCATCAGACCATTAGGAAGGCCCTAAAAAATTCCAGAGCTTTTCAGTATTTTCCTAGAAGTCTGCTACATGCACATTTGCCAACATTTCACTAAAACAAACCTCTTAAAAATAATAAATTACCTGTCAAATCTCATAAAAACAGATGGTCACTTGGAGACAGGAGAAGATGTTATCATTCTGTTTTACACAGCTGTTGAGACTAGGAAAAAAATCATTTCATTTTCCATAACATACACTAAACCTTGTATAAGATTTCCAATGTCATGCATAAAAATGTAAATTTCATGCAGCTGCTTCTATGTTACACATCTGATTATTACTGAGGAAACGTCTTTAATAATAAAAAAATATAATAAATAAGGACTCATAAATTTGTCTTTGTTTTCTCTTATTACGAATCTACTTCTCAATTATTCGCTATCAAAAATTTGAAATTGTTGAGTATTCCTAAATTGAGGTACACTAATATGTTATTTAACAATTAAGAAATTATTAGCAATCTCTTATCAATAAGAAAGTACACATAGCTGAATATGTGACACCACGACTGTTTCTTCCTGTTATTCCTTTCAAGATGTTTTATGAATTTTATCAGAAATCTAACACATGAAACAATAAGTCAACACAACATCAGTGTCGCACATTTGAAATGAGATTTTGATTTGTTAGTCTCCAACACATTACTTACATTACTATAAATCACGTGAAGATGAAGACATTTGGCATCCAGGAATAGTTATGAAATAACCAACACCACGAGCATGCCTCTATTTATGCTCAGAGCTCTCTTGGTTCTATATTTTTAGCAAAGAACATAAAACTTGATAGCTAAAAATATGGCCATTTTTTTCACATTACTTGCCATGAGCACCAATGTTTAACACTTCAGAATGTCCACAAAATATATCTGTGACATTCAACTGTTATTAAGAGTGGGGAAATTTGTATGGCAGGAGAATTCATTTAGTATTAGCAAAATAATTAAAATTTTGACAGGCCACACTGAGTTAACTGTTAGGTAGTGAACTGCATCAGGAAGTTTCACTATCACTCTGACTTAACATCTTCCCAAAAAATCCTATCAGAACAAAATCGAATCCCTTACAGAGCCCACAACACCCCAATGATCTCCTAGCCCCTTCCATCTCTCCAACCTAAACTCCTTCCACTCCCTGACCAACTATACCTGAGCCTCCATGATCATCTGTCTGTCTCCTGAAACTGCAAAGCTCATGACCATCACCCATCTGCTTGGAACATTCTTCCCTTAGATATTCTTGCAGCTGTTTAGCATTTACATCACAAATGTCATTTCCGCAGAGAAGTCTTCCTTGAGAATTGGTCCCTTCCCTACCCATCTATCTCACTATTCTCTGTCTATCCTCTTTAATTTTCTTCATAGCATTGATAACCTTTGGACATTGTTTTGTAATTGTTTACATGTTTATTTTCTGTCTTCTTCCACTAGAACTAAAAGCTCTCCCCAAGAATTGTCTTATTCAGAGATTCATCTCCAGTACCAAGTACCTGCATATAATATATGCATACTGAATGAAGGAATAAACTTTATTTTTCAGCAAACTAATAATGTGAATGAAGTGGCCAAAGAGTCCATTTAAATCCAATTTGTATTTTAGATACTCCACACACTATTGGCCTCATAATCAGACTTAATCACAGGATGCAATGATAAATCTGTAAGGCCAAGGGGATGTGCCCAGTACCTACTCTCTTGAAGTTTCTGCCCAAATGGGCCCCCAGTATGAGCCTCTTCCCAAGATCTCACCTTCTATGACAAAAACATGGTGGCCCCTCTGTATACTCCTTGGCTTAAGAGCTGGCCACAGAGTAGCTATTTGCAGAAGAAATGGAAGGATCTCGACATGAATGCACGTGAGGTGCCTCACCGTACTGGATGGGGCTGAGGTAAAAAGAGAAATGACAGGCCAAAGGTTGATAATCCCTATGTTGCATGCTTCTATGAAACTCCAGAAAATACAGTCATGTGAAATTCAAACCAGGCCTTCCAGGTTATTATGAAGGCATGTTTATCAAGGTAAGACATTTTATTATGTTTTGAATATATGTATTTTAGTCTGTTTGATTTGTAACTTTGTATTTGAAACATACGGGACATAAGTCTCTATTTGTACTCTTGCCCCTGGTCCTACAAATGCTGCAGTGGGCCTGTCTATCTCTGGGAGTCCTTGATCAAGTCCCTTGAGCTCTCTCAGGTCTGTTTCCTCATTGGAGAGAGAAACAATTCCTGTACTTCCAACACTTCATATTATATGAAGAACAAATGAGATCACACGTAAAAATCTATAAAAAGCATAATGTTACTTATTTTCTTACATATCAATAATTATTTATTTTTTTCCCATTTTATGTAATTTTTTTTTAATTTATTTTTTATGGTGACATTGGTTATCGAAATCCAATAAATTTCAGCTGTATACTCTAACAGTAAGGCATATATATATTTACACTGTGTGTTCACCTCCCATAGTTAGATATCTTTCTGTCACCACATATTTGCCCCCCTTTATTCCGTCTACTTCCCCCCTACCCTCTGGTAACCACTAGTCTATTGTCCATGTCTATGAGTCTCTGTTTGTTTGTCCTGTTCATTTGCTGTAAAAAGCATAATTTTAAAATGCTTATATTATGTTCTTTCTCACATGTCACGCCATGTATTCCAGCAAGCAAGGACAATGACAATTTCCATTGCTGATATCAAAGCTACTGTGGTTTCCAAGAAACTTTTGAGCTAGATGGAGTTTTGACTTTTATTTTTATTTTTTCAATGTTAAGTATTCATAAAATTATTTCTCTATCCTGCAAAGTATCACATCTTTCCAGAAGGAAAAAGATATCAGGCTGCCCAAGAGTTTAGACATTAAGAGATAAAGAACTTAAAAATTAAAAAAAAAAAAACTCGCAGAATTACTTATAGTTATTTATACAGAGACATGCCAACTGAAAAATGTCTCTTCTACTTGTCAGTCCATTGAATACAGCCTTTTCCCAGGAAAAGCGCAAAACATACACTAGTGCTATGCATTTATTGATCTCTAATCAGCTGCTGAAATGAACAGCACATGCAGTATACACCTGGGGCTGTTTCAGATCTCCCAGACTATCTGTCCAGCCTTTCCTCCCATCCCAGAGAAAGGATGATCTCAGAGATTTAATAAATCAAGAGCACAAAGAGAACATAAAAAGAAGCTAGGACAAATAAAAAGGAACTCAAACACTTAAAAGATGGCCGAGAGGTAAGCTGGTAAGAGCACAGTAAAAGTTAAAACAGACTCAGGCCAATAGAGGACAAGGGAAAACAAAACCAGATTTTGGTGGACTGAGTTTCAAAAAGACTGCATTTTATATGAGCAAAAAACCCTTTTACGCAATGCATTAAACTCATCAAGTGGGGTACACTAACCACTACAGAAAAATCACAAATCACTAAAAAAAAAAAAAAAAGAAAAGAAAAAAAAAAAAAGAAAATCTATGCCAAAGCACTCTTAGGAGTTCATCCTGACATAAACTTTCCAATTTTCTCTATAACCAGATAGTCTGTCCCATAATTAAAAAAACATCTAACATCCACTGAGTGATTATAATTTTCATGCATTTATCTAACTGTAACACAATGAGTTATTAAAATAGTCAAGAGACTCACAGCAAATCTTTGATGTAAGAAATATTAGTCCCTTTTTAAATGGGGAAACTAAGGCTTAAGATCTCTTGCCAGGAAATCTGAAGAAAAATCCAGGAAGTCTGGCTTCATAGAGGCAGCCGATACAACAATCCAGAGAGGTAAATAGTAGACTCAAGAACGATTAGAAACCTGACATTTTATCTGCCATGTCTTCCACAAAAAAATATGAAGCTAATATGAATCCAGGAAATACTGTCCTGGTGGAGAAGGAAGAGGATCTTATTGACAGGACCTCACAGAGGATGTTCACATACAATCTCTCATGTGATCCTCACGACATACCTAAATTATTATTGCCAGTTCATAGAGGAAGAAACTGAGCCCATATATGCCAAGCAAGTTACTCAGGGTCATGAAAGTATCCAATGGTGTTGCCTACATGTGAACTGGTATTAATTCAACATTAATCCACCCAGCATCCCCAAATGGTCTGGGGAACAGGTCCTCTTTGTCATTCAAAGTATCAAACTAGACAGATGGAAAAAAAAAAATGGTGATATCTAACCAAAATCATAAATAGTGCTCTATCACACCCCTAAAAAGGAGGGAAGGGAATGACTGTAATATGAAAGCCACAACACAAATTAAGACCTTCTAAATCCTATTCAAATATTCTTTCTACCACACCAAATACAGTCACCCACCCGAGATACTATATTGGAAATTTAAACTGAAGAGAACTGGACCGATTTTTCAATATCCATGGCTTTCTTGCTTACCATAGAAACAAAGTGCTCTGGTGAACTGGGGTAGCTGAGGCAGGCTATTAGAAAGATTCACTTTGTCAGTGGCAATCACTGTTCTAAGACAATCTGTTTACATTATTATAGGACTAGGTCTGTATACAGCAACCTCCGCATTTATTCCACTGATTTCTTTGTCATACTTTCAAACAAAAATGCCCTATTGTGTTACTATAATATAGAATGTATTTGCAAGTACTGGTTTATTATAATATTCTTGCAATGATTATTAAAATTTGTTATTCTATACTATACGTCATTCAGATCATACTCTAGCAAATACCATATTCAGTTAGTCTAACATATTCTCAACTTATTTCTTCACCTGCCACATTCCATACATCAGAAAGCCCTATGAGCTCTAACTCCAAAATATAGCCCAAAGATATACATATCCACTTTTCTCTAGCTCTTCTGCCACCTTCATCATCCAAACCACTATCTTGTCTCACTTGGATGATCACAACAGCCTACTCCTTCCTGTGGCCCATTCACCATAGGACAGTTCATGATAGAGAACAACTCATCCCAGTCAGCCTGGGACTTTCTTGGTTTTAAGCACTGAAAGTCCCATATCCCAGGAAACCCCTTGCTACTGGAAAATCCAGGACAGTTGGTCATCTCATCTATGGAGAACTTTTTCTATAAATAGATATTGCTTGTGCTCGAATGAATCATGACCTCACTCTTCACCCCTCCTTAGATGCACACCCTGTGCCAAGTGCCCATTCAGTTCTTTCCACTAGTGGTCCTGGTCCTTTGACTCTGGGCTCACCAGTAGGATGTTAGCAGATACGATATAAGCAGAGGCTTGAAACATACCTGTGGTTAGGTTTTTTTGTTTTCGTTTTGTTTTTTATTTGTTTGTTTGTTTTTTTGACATTTCTCTGTGAAGATATGCCCTAGGTAGTCTGCTAGTACAAAGAGGATGAGATTCACAAGGAGCACACCTGGACCCAATCAGCAGCTTGCAGCCACAGCCAGTGAGGCCCTGGATAGGCCAATATACAGACATTTGAGCAAAGGCAAATGACTCATTGAGTTTTGGAACAGCATGGCCTCTACATTAATGAGATACCTAATTGATATGAATTTTATCAAAATCTTTCAGCAGCTTCCCATTTCACTTAGAATAAAATCCAAAATACTTACCTAGGTCTACAAAGCTTACTCTTGCCTTCCTCTCAAATCTCACCCCTCTGTCCTTTTCTAAATTTCAATCTCACTGGCCTGATTTTCAAATTGGCAAAGCTGTTTCCAATTCAGGATCTCTGCCTAAAACACCTCATGGTTCTTCTCTTACCTACCTCTTTCTGTCCTTGTGTGTCGGCTTAAAATCACCACCTCAGAGACTTCCTTGACCATCCTAAATCCTCCATGATTTTACCACTTGTTCATTTCTGTCGCAGCACTTCTCTGTAAATTATTTCTGTATGTATTAATCTGTAAATTAATCTGTAAATTACTTCTGTATGTACCCTGTATACCCACCAAATTCAAATGTTCAAATATTTTTTAATAAGTTGCTGAATATCAACTGAATGGTGCCCAATGATCCAGAAAATCAGTTAATCTGATACTCTTGTGGTCTGAGGTATAAAAGATTTTTCTTATTGAAAACAGAAGGTGAAAACTGATAAGACAAGAGAGCTATAGATAATGTCTATCAATCACTGATACCTTTTTAAATTAAAAGTTCAAAAAGGATTTAATGTAGAAAAAAAAAGTTAGCTGACATAAGTTGATAAAAACAAGAGAGAATTATGCCAGACTTATAGTTGTATCACTCTTTCTAAATGAAACAGTACTTCAACATCAAACTCCTATAACAGCTCCCCACCACCACCATCACCATCACCACCAAAACTACATTGCTTAAATCAAAGAAAGCTGAACAAACAAAAAGTTGTTTGGCCTAATGTAAAATTATAGGCCTTTTAGCTATAGAATTTAAAACAGAAACAAAGGGAAGTATCGATCAATATCATTTAGTTACAGTTCCACACTATTGGCCAAGTGGAAAATTTTAGCTATCCACCTTTAGGGATTTCAGTGTTCACAAAAGACCCCTTTAAACTTCGACCACTGTAAAGTTAAAGGGCATTGAATGACAGTGATGTGTTTCTATGTTAAGAATATTTTTGTAATGTGAACCACAATAGACCCAGTTCCTGGTTCAGCTAATGAGTACTGCTTGCAGTGTTCATGTCAAGAGACCGGGAGACACTAGGACTCCTGAGATTTCTAATAAAATCAATCCAAGAGGGAAAGAAATAGGATATCAGACAGGTTTCAATCAGAAAGGGAGTGCTTTGGTGGGAGCCTGCCCAGTCTAGAGTGCTTTGGCCTAAGATTTAGGAAGCAAGAGGGTATAAAAAGATGGATCAGAGTCCCTGGGTAAAGGCAAGCAACCTCATGTGCAGGGCTCTGGCTGCTAGAGGCCCTGGTCCCTTGGCTCTGAGCTCAGAAGTAAAGGGCCCTTGATTTTGCTTTCTGTCACTGAGAGATAGTTCATTCTGCCTGGAATTTGTGAAGCCCACTAGTGTAATTACTGAAGGTGGGACCTCAGAATCCAGCTTATGTGGACTTCTTAGGGTCTCTTAGAAGATTTTTCTATCAACAAAAATGAGGATGATGACATATCTCAAAAATGTTTTATGAGGCCAGTGAGACAAAGCATGCAAAACACTTAATAGCATTTATTAAACACACACTGAGTTCTCAAGACATCAACTGCTATATTTTCCACCACCTAGTACACATGCCCAATAAATATTTTCTGGGAACATGAATAAATGAAAGCCTCAGCTTCCGTTGAAGTGTCCTAGAAGCTTAAAAAGGGAAAAAGATCTTGTAAAAGTAAAAAAAAAATTATCTTCTAAGACATCAATCAAGATGGCAGATATAAATGTGTCAGTCATGAGAAAAACATTTCATTTTGTAAATGTGCCCATTGGCATTCTGGTGTATACATCATTCTCCTAAGTTTGGTTGGTGAGTGCCTAACCTTAGTTTGATGAATTCTGATTGAAGACCCAAAGTTTCCCAACCTACAAAAACAAGGAGATCTGGGGTTTACTGAAAGCAGTTCCCCTTGAGGGGCTTTCCACAGATACCTATCTCAGAAGGCTGCCTACACTTTCCTCAGGCAGAACGCTTCTCTTTCCTACAAGTAACTACCTTGACACACAATGAGCAAAGTAAGTTATAACTTTTTTCTTCAAAGACAGCATTACCAATTTCTCATCAATCACTTTGAGGGATCATTTCCAGGAGACCCAAAAAGAAAAAAAATGTTATAACACACACACACAAAAATTACTTATTTCACATGTTTTTTTTTTGTTGTTGTTGTTGAGCCCTCCTGATATCTCCTTATCAAAGTAAACAAACATATAGCTCTCACAAGTATGAAAAGCTACTGTCTAATACTGTAGAATATCTTTTTTCTTAGAGGCGCTAATGATAAAAATGGCACTGAAATGAGAATACTGGGGGTACCTTTCAACTAAAATGAACACATTTCCAAGATCCTATAACTGAAAGAAGAGTTGGTTTATATAAGTAGAGTAAAAAGCCACTATGGCCCAGGGACTTTCATTAACGTGACCTGCTAGAACGCATAGAAAACCTGGCAGAAGGTGAAGCTCTTTATCTATGTTGACTAATTCCTGGCAACACTAGAAGACATCTCACATTCTGAAAAAGACTGTTTTGTGCATTAGACAGGAAGACCGGCCTGAAGAGAACCCAGGACCAATTTCTGCCAGAAGGCTGGCATCAGATGAAGCTGACGTCTCTCTTCATGACTTCCCATCTTCCCACCATGGCCCATGGGACTGCTGCTCCCTTAGTTTTGCCTTCTCTCTAAATCAAGCTTAAGGACATGACTCAATAGCATTAGAGAAAACTCATTGGGTGAGTACATTAGAGACATCTTTCTTGGTAACTGTTAACCTGGATGGAAGGTTCCTTGGGGTGTTTGTTCTCTTCCTGATTTTCCCATTCTTTAACCATTTATGGAACACATACTATGTTTGAGGTACCAGGAATGCAAAGGTGAATGGGAAACAGCCTTGGCCCTGGAACATAGAATCAAGCCTTATCCTCCCCAAATGTTTTTATACCCTACTCCCTGCAGTCATGCCTAACAGTTTCAGGAAGGCCCTTTGATCTGCTGTTCATCCTTCATTGAAAGGCTGCATGAATTAATTGGATAATACTTACAGTTATCATATTCTGTCCTACTAAACAGGCTCTACCTTAAGCACAGTTGCTATCGAGGAGGAATCCAACTTAAAGTTTCTCTTCAAGTAAGATGATCAAATACTTTGTTTAAATGGAGACAGCTTTGAGAGTGAATGTGATTGCTTGTAGTAAGAGAATACTTCTAGAATAATAGATGTATCTAAGTTTGTCTCAGGCAAACCAAAAGGAATGGTCATCTATGCTAAGAGACACTTATGAAAATGTTAAATTCCAGATGACTCTTGAAGCTCCTGTGCTGGTTTGTGAGAACACACATAACCTATTTCTTACACAAAAAGTATTGTGTGAAAGGTCAGCCTACAACTATCTCATAAAAAATGTGCTTCCTCATTTCGGCATACAGACCACACAGGTTAAATTATCCTCTGCCCATCCCATGTACATTGAGATGTGGAACATACCACTTACCATATGGCAAAAACCACAGCAGTACAATAACAACATCTATGTTGCTGGTGGGAATGTAAATTGGTATAACCACTATGGAAAACAGCATGGAAGTTCCTCAAAAAATTAAAACTAGAACTACTATAAGATACAGCAATTCCACCTTTGGGTATGTATCCAAAGGAAACAAAACCCTAACGCAAAAAGGTATTTGCACCCCCCATGTTTACTGTAGCATTATTTACAATAGTGAAGATATAGAAACAGCCTAAGTGTCCACTGGTGAATGAATGGATAAAGGAAACGTGTCTCTCTCTCTCACACACACAAGGGAATATTCAGCTATAAAAAAAAGAAAGAAATCCTGTCATTTGTGACCTCACAGTCTATACCTTGAGGGCATTATGCTAAGTGAATAAGTCAAAGACAATATCATATGATCTCACTTATATTTGGAATCTAAAAAAAATCTAAACTCATAGAACAAAGAACAGATTGATGTTTGCCAGAGGTGAGGGGTGGGGAGTGGGTAAAATGGGTGAAGGAAATCAAAAGGTACAAACTTCCAGTTATAAACTAAACAAGGCATGAGGATATAATGAGTGTGGTGACTACAATTAATAATACTGTACTATATATTTGAAAGTTTCTGAGAGATATCTTAAAAGTTCTCACAAAAAATGTGTAACTATGTGCGCTGATGGATGTTAACTAGACTTAATATAGTGACCATATCACGACATATACATGTATAACTGAAACTAATATGTCAATGTATCTCATTTGAATATATACACATAATAAATACATGTGCCCAAGTTCCTATGAGTCGGGACACTGTACAGACACTGAATTAGGGCCTACATTGCTCCTCCCACCAAATCCATCAGTAGATACAACTGGCATCCCATATTTTACAGATGAGGAAATGGAACCCTAGAGAAGTAAAAACACATCTAATAAAGGGATGGAGCTAGGTCTGATACCAAGGCAGTCTCCCTCAGATCCCACCTTCTTAAACACCATGATGGTGCCTCCCAGAAGATATTACCAAGAGGGGACAGTGAGGCTGGACCAAAATAAATGGGTAATAATAATGATAATCATCCCAGCTACCCAATATTGAGACTTTAGGATATACAACTCTGCTTAACCTTCTACATACAAGACTTTATTTCACTTTCATGGCTCACCTAAAAGGCAGGTATTATTACTTAACTCATTTTACAGATGGAAGAACTGAGGATTCCCAAGGTCAAATCACTGGCCTAGCTAGCATGCGGCAGACGCAGGATCTTAATTTAAGGCCAACTCCGAGTGAACCCCACTAGGCTAGAAGGCACTCTGTGAATGCAAAAACCTGGCCAAAGCCAAGAAGTTAACTGATGTGGACACACACTGAGAACCAGCACAAAGGGGCACAGTGTGGCAGACTGCACCATGTCATGTACAACTTGCCATGTGAGTTTTATGTTGAATCTGCTAAACAGAGAAGAATAGTGAGTAATTCTGAGCAAGAGGAAAGTTATAAAGCTATCTAGATTTTTCTCATCTTATGATGCTCATGTGTAGGTTATTTATAAATAAAATATACATTTGTGTGAAGTTGTTTTTCAGTGATACATGTAGCACCTGAAGCCTGGGAACAGTTTGATTTTTGCATATCAAATACTTTAACACAGTTATGTCTCCCTTGTTATCCATATCCCATCTGCTTCCTTTTCCCCATACTGAAGTGACTGGTATATTCACTCAAACAAAAGCCTGAAGACAAAAAAATATTCTAATACTTGGCCCACATTTAATTTGAGAAAAACAATAGACTCACAAATCCCTTAGCTTGTTCCACGTTGAATAAAAGAAAAAAAATACATAATTGAGGTAGCTTGTTTATTCATTTTGTTTTCTTCCTGAGGTAGATCAAGCGATACATTTTTTTAAACTTCCTCAAGTCATTTCTTGACTTTTTTGTAGGTAACCTAGAAAAGTCAAGTGGAGCCCTGGTACTATTTATGCATATCTGTTAAACCCTGCCAATTCCTGTAACAACCACCTTGGGGAATAGCATAGCATCTTAAAAGCAAATTCCTTAGGTAGTCTTTATTCTGTTGCAATGTAAAGAAAGCACAATTTTCATTTTCTTTCAAAATTATGCAACCTTTGATTCCATAGACCACTGTCTCCCTAGAAAATATCAACCAACGGTATATAAGTAATATATTATCAAATCATCTGACAAGCCGTACACGAAATATGGTTTAACGCTCGAATGTTACTGCAAAAGCAGAGAATTTTTATTTTTTATCTGCTGTTGATGTTTTTAATAACTTACTATATTCCTTTTATGATGGCTTGAAACTCACACTGTTTAGACCAAAATTAAGAAACGGAAGGGAAATTGGTGAGTGCCTTATTTGTATGAGGCATGTGCTATGTTTGTCTTTATCTGAATCATTCCTTGAAGTATGTATCACCATAATCAATTAAATAGTAGCTCAAGTGATCAAAGTAGAGCTGGGATAAGAGTTGTGTTCTCACTGTGTAGTCCATACCTGTTCTAAGCCAAGAAGCAGAGACAAATTTTCCCCAAATTCTAAATGCTAGAGACTGCTACATGATCACGAAACCCCTTTCCTCTTCTTCCTAAATGTGCATTGAGATTATATTGCCAGTCTCTCCTGCAGTTCACTGTGACCATCTGATGAATTTTACCCAACAGAATGTGATGAGAACTGATGTGGTCCCTGCAAAATCTCCACATGCGATCCTCCATGCTCTTTTTGCCTTTTAAGTGGCTGAAAAGAACACAATGCCCAGATGCCCAGGTCATCTTTGAAAGCCTCATGTTGAAGAGTGAAATGATGAATGGACCCTGGATCTGTGAGACACCTTAAGAGACAGATGAACACCACATTGGACTTTTATGTGATAAAGAAATAACTATTATAGTAAGCTACTGAGAATAAGGCAGTTTATAGGCTACAGAAGCTCGTATTACCTAACATACTAAAACAAAAAGATACCTAAATAAAACATAATAGGAAATAACAATCAATCTAGAGACTACCATACAACAATTAAAACAATTTAAAAATATATATATTTAATACTTGGGTAATGTCTGTGTTATAAGTGGAATTTTAAAAGTATGATGCAGATGTATGCATAGTTATTTTCCCAAATTTAAAAATAAACATCCTTTCTCAATTATATTTATGTAAATATGCACATAGAAATTAAGGTTGCTGACTGAATGAATTTTCCATAAGGAAAATGGAAGAAAATATGTTAATAAGTAGTCAAGTTCTTTCTGGATGACGAGATAGAAGGAGGTTTATACTTTTTTGTACTTTTCTGTATTTTCCAAAGTCAAAGTAATATACATACTCCTTTTATAATGAGCAAATATTTGTTGTGATTTCTTTAAAAAGACCAACATATCCAGAAAGACAGATAATATAGAACTAACACCTATGCCCCTTACCCCAGGCAGTTTTTCTACACTTACAATCCCATAAGGTAGCCTGTGGGCATTCAGAACTACCAGACTACACTGGGGTGAGTCGAAGACTCCCCTGTGCAAAATAATTCACAGAAAAGTCCTGGAAAATGAGGCCATGTGCACAACTTCTTTGTTCATCCACAATGAGGTAGCTTAAAAAAAAAAAAAAAAACATGTTAATAAATAACTCCATTAAAGATACAATGAAAAGACAGAAGTGAAATTATGTCAGTTACCGTGGTAACACAATCATGGGTAGGCAGAGATGTGGTAATATTCAGAACCAGTCCCTAAAAGAAAGCCTTCCTTTTGGTTTAAATGAGGATTACAGGAGCACTCACTCACAAAATGATCAGTAGGATGCCAGGTACATGGCAGGAAGTCAAAGGTTAAATGCCACCACCATGGTTTTTATTGGTTAAAATGTGAAAAGAATTAATTCTTGCTTTATTATACTGACAAAATTTAAGTTAAAGCATTGACTTTCAAAGCACTGTTTCTAAAGAAACTGATAGGAAGCTACACATGCACTTCCATAAAGCGTGCCTGCCCACAACCTGCCTGCATCTCGCCCTTCACTCTATAGGTTTCTTGCTGCTTCTATTCAGTGAAAACCACAGGACAATTAGAGGAAAAAAAAGTTATTCTAGCACAGAGAAATTCTAAGGAGCAGACCAAAGAAACTCATTTTATATTTGCAGACTCAGAAAGAAAAGAACATTTTATAATAGGAGGATCTCTTTGCAAAAATATATACAATAAGAAATGCGAACCTCTTCAGAAACACAGGGAAAGCTTTTAATGCCAATTCAGGTATTCCTTTAAGGAGGATTTGTTAGTAAACATTATCAAGTCAAAATTTTCTGAATAACAATAATATTTATTGAGCATTTACTATAAACATTTTGTCTGGATAGTCAGAGGTCTTAGCAACAAGCAATAGAAATTGACTCCAACTGAAATAAGCATGAAGTAAATCACAAAAAAGATATTGGGAAGCTCACATAATCACCAAGGAGGTGGGAGAATGAGGCTCAGAAAATGGAAGGAACCAAAGGGAGACAGCGGCAGCCAGGATCACAGTCAATCTCACCATGGAAACCATCTATCTCATAAGGACATCACTATTATTTTTGGAAAGCAGACACAGACATGGCTACAACCTCTGACAGCTCGCATTTGTCATCAACCTAGCTTCTCTGCATTCCTGACTCCAGATTCAAAGTAATGGGCAGCTGATATGGTGGTAACATGAAGATTTAATACAGAGAAATCAGAATTATTGTTACTGAACTCAGGTCTATCTGCTTGACACCTATAAGCCAATAACTCGAGGGACAGAGTTTGGTAGAAGGAAAACAGGTCTATTCAAGAGCCCGCACCCTGAGAAGACTGTGGACTGCTGTCACAAAGGCTGTCTTGCCGTTTCAGTGCAGGCAGGGGTTATTATTACAGGGATGGCTGAGCAAAGGATGAGGGAGAAATTCCAAAGCCCCAGGGAGGGGGGCTGCATCCTGGAAGGGAGGGCGTGGCCAAGGACATCTATCTTGTCTACTCCCTTTTGCTTTCTTTCTCAGGCCACCAGGAGGGGAGGCAAGTGCAACAAAAGGATTAACAAACAAAGAGGGGGTGGGGAGCGCCTCTTTTTGGGGTAGGAGTCAGCATGAAAACTGTCCTGCTATGATAAGCAACCTGGAGCTGATTAAGCAGAAGTCTGGGGAGGATTTTGCAGTCAATATTCTGGCACTCACCAGTCTGAGAAATAAGGTAGCTCCCTCTGAAGTCTGTTCTTAGAGTTCACTCAAGGAAACTGTTTAACTATGTTAGACATTAGTTAACAAGGCGTTTTTATGTACATAAAATACAAGCGTGAGATTATAAGGACAAAAAGGAAAAAAATAAAAATGGTTATAATCATGAGACTACAATAAAACCACAACAATCACAGTTACAATCTCCACTCTCATTTCCTCATTTTCATTTCTACGGAAGTTTGTTGATCTACCTGTAGTGGACTCTGTGGGACAGTCATTTATCAAAAAAGCTTGAACTTGCAATAAGACATGGTGTTCAGCTACTCTAGTTGGAGGAAGAGTTCCCAGGTGCATTTGCTTTCTAGTTGTCAAGGCCTGCCTACATAGTTTAGTTATACATATTATGATCATTTTGAACTTAACAGTTAAGCCTAACTTTATAATTCCTCCTGGGACAGGTTTTATTTCCAATGGCAATCACAGAAAATAGCTATAGTAAAGAAATGAAGTATGCGGGCAGTTAAGTGTGTGGTTACATTATCCTTGCCTGTCATTATAAGACAATCATGACCATCATCTCAATACAAAGGTTATAAGATCTTTTGGCAAGGACCTAACCACCAAATGTGATATGAAAAAGCTTCCACAATCAAGGAGGCTGCAACTGCCTGCAGAATTAATAGTACATGTCCATCAGTAGTCAATGAGTAGCAGTTCCCTTTTCCCATAAAATGCAGTTCCTTAGTGGTGTAAGTAATTCATGGGCTTTAAGATGTGTTTACATGTAAAAGGAAAAAATAAGTTATCATACTGGCAAATGAAAACATGCTCTAGCTAAAAGCAATCCAAAGCTCAGCAAATTTAATAAAGCTCCTTATCTCCATTTTAGGATGCACGTCATTAGCTCAGAGAAGGTTAATTTCTCCATTCATATTTCAATTTCTTTTCTGGCAAAAAAAATAAAAATAAAACTGTGAGTTTTCGAAATACAATCTTCTAGCTTAATCACATGTTGAGTCTCAAGATAACATAAATTAAATAATTAATAAATTGTGAAGATACCAAAAACTAAAAAATAGTGGTCCTAGTTAAGTTTCATCTACACTTACATGCAAATACTCTTCAAGACAGGCCTTTTGAGTTATGTGAGACACATTCCTTCGCTCATCTTAAAGAGAATTGAAAGGCAACATCAAGATTAGTCATGCACACAGTGGGTATTATAATTATATATATAATTATATATATATGTATATATAAAATTATCTGTTGACTATATATATTAAATTTAACCCAGAGAGGAGAGAAGTATGTAGTTAATAAACCTCCTCAGAAAATTGTGCAAGAAAAACAATCCATTCTTTAAAGCATGATTACAAAAGGTAGCTCATTACAAACTGCTACAGAAATAAATATTATCCATATTAATATTATGGACATGGAATATTAAAACTTAATTTCATCAAACCAAATTTACTCTCTCAATCAGATCAGTCCATTTTCTTGCAAGAAAATTAGGCTATTATTTGATTCTTATCATTATGAATTGTGTTTCAGAAACAAAAGGTTTACATTACCCATTTTAAATAAATGTTCAAATTAACAAGCTTTCCATAACTATACAACGAAATGCTCTATTGCCCAAAGAGATACAACAAAATGATTCATTAAGAAAATATCTGCAGATTACACAGTTTCTATAAATTGCGTTTTGGAACCTGCCACATTCAGTTTAATTCAATCTTCTAATTTTATTAACATGTATTTCTCTATCTTAAAAATGCTGACTCACACATAATAATCTCCTAAGAGCATTATCATCAAGTTAGCAAAAAAGAAAAAGTGGTTGGAGAGGAGATTAAATCTAATCTGGCTGGGTAGAAATCCCATCTTTGTCAATTATTAGCTGTACAACCTTGGCTAGTTTTTAACCTTATCTTGCCTGGTTCCTTGTTTTGTAAAATAACAATACTGCAGTAAAAATGGCAGTATTTGGCAAATTATTGAATATGGTAGACATGAGAGGCATTAGTGATGATCTGGAAGGTATCTCAGCTGGGTAAGGAGAGGAGGAACACAAGAGGAAAAGAAGGTTTAGAGCAATGGAGAAATGACAAGTTCCATTTGCTCCAAGAGACATGGAGACACCCATAAATGGATGGCCAACAGACAACTAGGAATGTGGTTCGGACACAAAGAGATTTGTAAGTTCATCAACAGGTTATTGGAATCATAGGCATGTCTAATGTCAACAACTATTTTCAAAATATTGTATAAAATGTCATTTTGAAACACATCCAAATATAAAGTAGAAAAGTGAGTAAATGTATTTCAATCATTTACAAACTTTTCAAATCAAAATATGAGCTCTCATAAAACATGATCAATAGGATATTAATCATCACATGTCTCAAATTTGTCTATAAGTCTGAATCATGACAGCAATGAACCTCCTGAAATTATATGCTGATAATGATGACGATGTGAGCAATAAAATCTTATATAGCACTTACCGAATGTTAGGCATATTATACTTCCATATAATTTCCCCCCGTTAAAATATCATAATTATAAAGTGGAAGCCCCATATTTAGGACAATCAGAAAGATATATGTGTGCGACAGTGTTAACCTTAACTTAAAACCAATATGGTAAAACTTAAATTGTGCTCTTGATCCTTGTCAATCTTGTAACGACAAGAATACGAACACTGACGTTTTGCCAGATTCTTCTTATTTTGCTTTCTCTAGGCAACCTCAGTGACATACAGACTTCCTTTTATATTTACTATCAACTCAGTTCATTTTTAGCCAGGTAGATGTGGTACGATCTCTTCTTCTAATACTATAAATCTCCCCTCTGATCAAAAGACAGATGAGACCTTCCTTTTACCAAAACTGCTCCTTGAGTAAGAGGATTACTCATTCACTCATCAAAGAGGTGTTAGGATTCATTTTTCTCAATTCCCTTTCAGCTCTAAGCAGTATCACAAAGAGGCCTGCTCTGACCACACCACTAAAGGATTGTCACAGGGATGTGACACACGGCCATGTCATTTTCAAACATTTTATCCAGTTTGATTTTCTCTAAAAATCACTCCTCAAGAAACAAAGTGCCTTTTTTAAAAGTTTATTTTCATTTTCATTTTAATTTATTTAAGCTTGCTTCATTGTCTGTTCCACTTCCTTTGCCTTGGCCTTAGCATAAAGCACCACCTTGCTCATTACTCCAGAGCAAAAATTCCATCTTACAAACAGTATACAATCCCCAACCACAATGCAGTGGCTAAATAAATGCTTACAAAACAATCTATGACTAAGAAGCCGATTAATTCAGTAAGTCCAGATCTCCATGAAAATCTGAAAATAAGTCCTCTCAGCTGTGCTGTATCTGGAGGTGGGGAGGAATGGTAATCAGCTGGCTTCCAGAATTCCCTTCAGAAGGACCCTTAGACCTGTAAGTCTAGTATTTCGGCACATTTAAGAAAATAATGGGGAAAATGAAGGCCAAGGACCAACATGAACTTTACATTTCTTTGCTCTCATTACCCAATCCCCAAATCACAGGAGTGTAAAACAAAATCGATCCTTTCATGTAAACAGGTTGGAATACTAACCTTTACCAAGTCTATTACCAGAGTTTACTGAGGAGCACTCTTCCAGGTTTAGGGCTAATTTTACAGGTTTTTTTTTTAGCATAAAAATCTATTTTGATAGTTTTTGAAAACGAAACTAATTTTCATTCCTTAAAACATCAGTTGCTCTCAATTTCGAGATTTAGCATCTGAAAATTACAAATAATTTCTTTTGAATATAAGTTCTAGGAAGAAAGAAGACTCACATATCTTCCACAGCTGTATCCATTGTGACTAATACATGGTCAACAATCAAATATTTACGGAAGGAAAGAATAAATATACATTTCAACTGATATTACATGAAAAAGATCTGATGTACAATGATCTGAAGGAACTTTGAAAGGGAGATAAAAGAAGAACAATTACTAGCTGAAGTATCTCACTGCTTACTCTTAAAAGAGTATAGAAAATTGGAAAACTGAAATATGGAGCCTGCCTCTATCTTGTGCTCTCAAACTTGGCAGTGCTGCCTGGGCAAGGCCAGTTAGCAGCTGCTCCATTCTTTATTTTTCATGGGAAACAAATGCTCTCCAAGGTCACAAGCAAATAATGCATATTCAAATCCTTCTACTGTCCAGATTTGAGCTGTCCAATGAGAGCCACCAGTCACGTGTGTCTATATAAAGCACACAAAATGTGGCCAGCGTGAAATGAGATGTGCTGGAGGTGTAACATACAAACCAGATTTGTGAAGATTAGGACAAAAATAAAATAAAATAAAACATGCCATTGATAATTGTTTTATATTAATTACATGTTAAAATGGTCACGTTTTGAATATACTAGGGTAAATAAAATGTATTATTAAATTTAATTTCACCCATTTCTAGTTTTCATAAGGTGACTTAAATATTTAAAAAATATTCTTGTGGCTCACATTACATTTCTACTATACAGTGCTAATCTAGACTAACAAGAGAGTATACATGCCAACCAAGGGGAAAGTTCACTGAAAAACAGAGAGCAGAATCCAGTTCCCAATTTCTCAATCTGTAACTAGGGAAACTGGTGAGATTTTTCTACCACATACCAATGTATAGTCTACCTTAAAGACTCACAACAGCATTGAGAGATAAATACATTATCCTGATTTACAGAAAAGAAAACTGAGACACAGGAAGGAAAAGGTACTGATGCAAAAGCTATAGAGGTATAAATGTTGGGGGGGGGGGGGGGGGAAGGCAAACACTGAACCAAAGTCAAAATGCAAGTTCTTCCCCTTTCTCTTCTCCACTCAGCGCCAACGCTCCCCAGGCTCTAAGAAGCTTAAAAATGGATGCCAACTATCTTTCATGACTTCCCTGCGATGGCCTTCTCTTTGACACTCCATACTCTTCAATGATATTTACCCCAGCCACTAAACCACAAATAAGAGAACTGGGCAAAACGGTGACTACTAGAAAACTCACAAAAAAATTACCACAGAGTGACATCTCATATGCTGCTTTCTCATGTAAAAGAATAAAGTTTCCTAATTGGGCTTTTTTTGCCTTTGTAATTCAAAGTTCTCCACTTTATCTGTTACTGTTGGTAGACCCTGCAAAAAAGCAATTTGACTAGTGGGAAACAACTACCTGTGAATTCATTAATTTAGGCCAGCATATTTCACCCAGTATGAATAAGCTTACTTAGTTTCTTAGCAGCCTCTTGAGCTTCATTTGCAGTGTCTGCTACAAAGAATCTTTGAACTTTTACTCCGTTGTCAGACATTAGTTTCTTGCTCTGGTATTCCTGTAGGTTCAGCCATCGTCTGGAGGTTAATTGAAATGGCTAGAGAAATTGGGAGAGAGAGGTAAGAATGCTTATTAATTATAAGAGAAATACCAGTCATCCTAAATGGCCAGTCTTACAGGTACTCTCAAATGGCAATCAGCAATACAGATTTTAGAAAGACAAAAGAAAAAAAAATCTATAAAAATTCCTTGCACTTGTTTTTCCAATCAGAATGCTAAGGACAGCAATACACACACACACACACACACACACACACACACACACACACACACGAATGCAAGTTTAACAAACTATGAAAATTCAGTCAAGTCTGTCTTCTAGTTAATAGTAATGTACCAATGCAGATTTCTTGGTTTTGAGACTGTACTAAAACTATGTAAGATGTCAACATTAAGGGAGCTTGGGTGAAGGGTACATGGGACTCTTGCTCTATTTTTACAGCTCCCTGTGAGTCTACAAGTATTTTAAAATAAAAAGCTATTTTAAAAAATGTTAAGCATTCTATTACACAGCATATGCCTCTCCAAACCCAGACACTGAATAAAGCTCATGGCCTTATTTCGGCACCTGTATGCACACTGTTAATCACTGTAACTTATCTTGGGAAAGATTTTTTTTAACACTTTAAGGTCAATTGGCCACAGACTAATCCATTTCTTTACCACAGTTTTTAATGGAGTCTAGGTATAATCATTATGTGTTTAATGAGATTATCTTTCTCACACCAAAGTTGAGTGCAATAACCTGAAAACTTCACCACTAATTAAACTAGTTCCTAAAAACTGAAACTCCTGTATTAAAGTAAGCTTGCTTAAATTAAGCATCACATAGAAGTGGTTTTCCAATATATGCTTATCAATTAGTTTTTATCTGTGCTGAAAGAATATAATAAAAGGGCAGAATGACATGAGCAAATAAATTCTTATTTTATTCAATAAGATCAACAGCATTCCCTATCAAATCCATAAGCTTGATTTTTAAAAGGGGGAGGGGGAAACAGTAAAAAATGAACACGCTTAGTTTAAGTTCATTTCCACTCACAAGTCATGCTGCAAAGGAACCACAGAGGGTAGAATGACAATGCCATTAATGCACAAACAACCCAACCAAAAAGTCAATCACACAACTTCATCACAAGACTGACATACTTCCTAGCAGTTTCTGAACACCACCTGACATACTTCCTAGCAGTTTCTATCAAAGGCCCCCGTGGATGTCCAAGGCAGTATTACACGGATTATAAATTAAGGTCCACAAGGCTTTACCACATGGAACCATTATGGAACCATTAGCTTTCAGGACCTCTGACATGTCTTTAAAGTGGCATTTCCTTCTGGGATCCCCAAGCTACCGTGCACTCATAGAGCTCTTTGGACAAGAAGCATTTTAAAGAGGATCCAGAATCTTGCAACTAGATGGGGTTCTGTTCAAGGGCAAGTTTATTTCCAACTTCTTCTTATCTTTATGAAGAATGTGACAGTGCTTGGCATATGGAACATACTCAAAAAATACCAGTTAGATGTCCAAATAAATCAATCCTGCCTTTTGTCCCCTGATTCAGATAATTTTCCAACCCCAGAAACTGACCTTCACTAAAAATAGAAAAGAAAAAGTCTTTCAGGCCTGAAATAAATATAATTTACACACACTTGTAAAAAATTCAAATTTTGACATGATTAAACCTAAAAATATCTCTCTGTTCTATCCTTATAAATATTGTTAATGATGTTTTTAATATTGAAGTTGTCTGCACTTCTTCTTTATAAATAAATATTCTGGGATAAAAATAAATCATCAGGCAAATAATGTTCACACCATTTACTGTATAGTATATAACTGCATATGATTTGTTAATCTTCTAAATTTTTAAGTCTTGAAATATTAGTAATTTAAAAAACACAAAATTTTAAAATGAACATATTGTCTCAACAGTCTTAATAGCGTATCACATAACGTACCAAGAAAAATTCAAGTTTTAAGCATTTAGTAAAAGCCCCCTCAAGAAAGAAAAGATAAATCATTAGATATGTGCCATATTCTGGGACCAATTTTAAAAGCCAAATGGAGAAGGATCAATAGATTAAGTCTATGCTGACATACCAATTTTAAGCAATTAACAGAGGAAGAAGAAAAATATAGAACATTTGAGAAAGACTAGGTACAGCCACAGTGCAGTCATAGTCAATTCTTTTTCATAAGAATACTCACTGTATTAATTTTAGATGTTAATGCAACCTGCTACAAACTAATTGTAACTGATTCAGAGGCCAGCTTCATAGAGATATAATATATATTGATTGTTTCTGCATTGACTCAAATGAAAGCCTGCTTAAGCGGGTGGCTCTAAATTGAAACCTAACACAGTGAACAGAGTTCCAAAGCCACTGTTAATTCTAAGCTATAACTCCACAAAGTGATCACCCAATAGAATAATCACCTCTGTTTGTCAACCCTTAACTTGGAAGAAAAGGGTTCCTGACGAGATCTAAAACTTCATTAACTCAACTTCATTTATTAAGAATTTGTGATAAATCTAGAGAGAAACTTGTCTACTTTTGTGTTTTCAGAGGGAAGAAAAAAGGTGAGGAGACATATGTTACACAAACGGATGGTGTAAAGTATGCTGGAAATATAATTGACTGCTAAATAACAACGACAATAACAATAATAGTTCTACCTACTATTGATTGAGAATTTGCCATGTGTTAAGCATTATACTAAGCACTCATGTATCTAAGTCAAGACAATTATGAAAAGTCACGTAGGATTATCTTTCTCAATAGTTCCCATTAATAAAAACCAACAAGTATTTCTATGCTTCCTTCTTCTAGTCACTTCCTTGCCTTAGCTAAAGTTAGATGAGGCCATGTAACTAGTTCTTGTTGTGAGTACATATGGTATGTGACACCTCTGGACCAACATGTGATTACCAAACCCCCTACCCATCCAAATTCTCTCTTGATCTAGGAATGGCAGTATCAAGATGGCAACTGATCTATCAACCAGTGTGAGGACCGACATATGAATATGCAGTGAAAAATAAACTTCTGTGAATTTTTAGCCACTGATATTCAGGGGATTATTTGTTACTGTTGCAGAACATAGCCTACAGCATGTAGCCTGTCCTGACTAATAACTATCTTATAAATAAAAAGCCCAGGCTTAAGGTTAAGTCACTGGCCCAAGATCACAGGAGGCTGTCACATAGTAAAGCTTCTCTGATCAACAGTATTGTCTAACTGTGTAATACAGCTGGTTCTCTGCATTTGTATTCTGACCCCACACTCCTAGAGGCTCTTGATAATAAGAGTAGTCAGAATGGCAGTGGCCCAATTTTGATGGGATGAGTAAGATCATGCCCCTATCTTCAAAAGGCCAAAAATCTAACAGGAATAGAACTCTCATGAAACACAGGCACAGCACCTGTAAGGAAAAATGTAACTGTTCCAGGCTTTGAGAGGGAGGGAGGCGGAGGTGTGAGTAGGTGCTGTCCTAGGAAACTAGGATGGTAGAAGTAGTTTATTCCAACTCCTCGGGAGACAACTAGCTACCTCTTCAAAGCCTCACGGCAGGAGAATTCATGGTCTCCCACAGAACCTATGAACTCTTGAATGTGAGCAATGGAAAGAATTTTAAAGATCATCTGATGCTGTGCCTTCCCACTGTTCCTGCCAGTTATTTGCCTGCTTGCCTTCGGATGTCATGCTCTTTCCAACTAGATGCTGCCTAAATTTGAGACTCTGTTCAGAGACTAGACAGTGGTAGGAAGAACACCAGGCTTTGCCTTCCTTTCTCTGAGTTGGGTAGCAACTCCTGCAGTGACCTCATCACATTTAAAGCTCCAGATCCCTCCAGACAGCTCTTTCTTCCATAATTCCAGTCCCACAGTCTCCTGCTCCACGAACCCTGCACCCATCAGCTTGTCCTGGCCTCTGACTACACCACACCTCCTTCTACTCCTTGGGCTGGTAGAAGAGTCCTGCTATTGTCAATCTCTGGGCTGCCTCCTCATCTCCTTCACCTCCTTTGCCTTCCTATGGTTCCAACACCTTTGTAACTATGTCTTCTCCTATTAAATTCTATTAAAAGACCTGGTGCTCCACAGAGCTTGAAGGTGCCTCTCCAAGGCATAGGAACAGAAGGGAATAGCAGTGGTTCACTTCTGAAGGGGACACTGGGATCCTAATCTATAGCAGTTTCCCAGGCATTCATGTCTCATATATCGAGATTCCAAAGCATGAAAAGACTACTGAAATCCAACCTCCTGATTTTACAGTCAGGAATCCTGAGGCCTAAAGAGGGGATTTAACGTGCTTAGGGACCCTACAGTGAGCCAGAGGGAGGATGAGAACCAGACTAATTCCAATTTCTTTAATTTTTTCATAGGGATTTTGCCAAAGTGACCATATTAGGAACAGTATCATGTTCTCAAAACAGCTGGGGTGAGTGGGCACCTGGGTTCAGTTTATTTCGGACTTGTACACTGACCTTTTCACTGTTCCCATCTTAGAAAGAACAACCATTTTGAAGCTAAAAGAGAAAGGAGAAAATGCAACTTAAAAGCATCACATAAAGATTTAAGGGTCTATGGGAACAGGGGAGCAGAGGCAGAAGAATAAGAACAAAAAATGAAGGAAAGGACAAAGAGAACCAAAAAATAAAAAGACAATGACTAAGCAGGCAAAAATTCCCCCCCCACACACACACAAAAATCAAAGCACAAAATTAGACAGCTACACAGAAAAAAAAATGACACGACCGAGAAATCATCCTTCGCCCCATGGTTTTAAAATTAGAGGTGTAGAGACTATTGAAATAGCATCACAGGAGGAAAAAAAATAATAAAAGGAATATAGAAAGTAATGTCACTGAGCTGGGCTCCCCCCAAAGTGAGAATCTGTGAGCCACATCTGCCCACTGGCTTTTTGCTTTCACTGTTCAGCCTGACTTTCCAAAGTAGTACTGCTTCACTCAGTACTAAAAAAGGTATTAGAAAGAGCCAAAATCTTACTAGTAATCAGGGAAATAGAAATTAAACATGAGAAACCATTCTTCCAAAAGCAATGAAGATTTAATAATGTCACTGGTGAATGTACCATGAACTGTGCTTCTCATATACTACCCATGCAAATAAAATACCTTCTAAAATAATTTGACAGCATTTATGAAAACTAAAACACTCACATCCCCTGGACTGGAGAGTAGAGTTTTTAGATCTAACCTAGCAAAACACTCATATACAAGGGACACATACAGGGATCTTTTGTGTAGTATTGTACATACTAGTGGGTAAAGTTGGAAGTGACCTAAATGCCCATCGAATAGGAGACTAGCTGAATAAACCACAATATAGTCAAACTATATTTAACTACATTTAAAATATCTATGGCATCACACAGAACCCAGTATCCATGTGTTCCCCTATATTCTCAGTTCTCTTGTAACTAGTGTGCCAAAGGTTTTAAGAAGCCACATGCAACCCTCCAGCACCCTTTTCGTTGGCTACAAGGATCTGGAAGCCACATGTGGAGAGGGTGGAGTCACAGGGTTGAAGCAGCCTGAATTACTGAGTTACTACGTGGAGGACCTCTGCCTTGGAATCACTTGGCCCACATTTGCATGGATGAGAAATAAACCTCTGACATGTTTACCATTGGGATCTTGGGAATAACTTGCAATGGCCACAGTGACCAGTCTAGCATGATAAGTATGAACATCCCAACAGTAATGGTTCTCCCAGGCACCTTACTAAAAGAAAACAGCAAATTTCTTTCATATTTAAAATAGTATAACATTTATATTTCAGACACACATGTCCAAATATAAAGCAACATTCTGTATCTTTTAAAGACAGAGCTATATATAAGTAAATGTATATGTCAAAAGTCCAGGTGAAGTTCATCAAGTTTAATGCCAATAAATTTGAGGAGGGAAGATCTGGAAGAAAGATGGTGATCAAAGGGAGAATTAACCTAATCTATATTTTTAAAAAATTATAGAAAAAATCATTATTTATTTAATGGAAATCAATCTACTTAAAAACATTGAGAGGCAGTAATCAAACCTAGGCTTTACCCCAACTACATAGTCTTGAGTCATTATTAACTTGTCTGGAAAATGAAGGGCTCATACCCTTACCTAAACGTAGCTTGGGTGGGGGAGCAAAAGCTTGTATTCTCTGTTATACAGAACTACCGTCTCTCATATAAACTCCCGCTGTTCCATAGGAAGAGGCTCTTAAACCTAATTTTGAGCTCTCAATAGCAATGATGACAGCAGAATACAAACAAAGAATTAGCTGTACTTGGCAGAAAAAAAATTTCCCTCTGGTTACAGGTATGGCAAGGGGCAGATGCTCAGTGGGCTGTGGCAGGCCGAAAGCTGGTGTGTGTTTTGTTTTATATTAGTTTTGGTCAATGTCATTCTGTATGCAAATTAGCACCCATAAATCTACCTCCGTCATGTTACCTAGGAAATACTAGGCTTCAAATAAACATGTTGATGTAAATGAAAAGACAGGTCTCAATATGAGTATCATAAAATAAAAGGCCTGATTGCTTAAAACAGGCTCTGATGAAGAAGCCACTTCACTGCTGCCCTGTAAAAAAGATTAAGTGGGATCCTATTTTTAAGAAGAAAAATAATAATGATAATGATACCAATTACAAAAATAATAGTACTTTTGTTTAGTCCTTAATGTGATAATGCCAGCATATCAACTCCTTCTTCAGAAAGAAAACATGCTAAAGAAACAAATAAAGAAAAGCAACAGTGCCTCATTAGCAGTGTAAGCCCAGAGAATGGAAAAAATAATAATGTAAGACAAAGAAGAAAAAGCAGGATGGTGGGTACTGACTCTGTTAAGCTTTGTTCTGTGTTCAGACTGAAGTGTGGAGCCTTTCTTGGGAGTCACCTCTGAAAATATAGCATCCCTTTTGTCTAGAACTAGAATGCTCCTGACCCCTCTCCATTTAGGTAATCCCCACGTAGCACACTGTATGGATTAACCAATTAATTAATCCACCATGGCTGAGCTCTGATATTCTAGTAGAGGTACAGAAGGAGGCTACCACTCTAGAATGAGAGAAAAGGCAGCTGAAATGACGGCTTATTCTCAAAATGGAGAAAACCAACGGGCCCATCTTCATCATTGTTGTGAAGATTAAATGAGTTACTACATGTAAATCAATTGAAAAGGCATCTAGTATATAATAAGTATTCAAAAAAATGTTAGCTATTATTATTTAATACGGAAATACAAAAGGGGAGGGAAAGTATCACAAGGAGATACTCAGCAGTCACTAGAATGAAAATCATAGGTGATTATCACAGAAAAAAGTCCCCGTGGTGGCCTGCTGTCCATCTTAAATGCACAGGGGAGGTGTTTTTAAACTGTAATAGTGGGATCTCTATAACTAATTCATTCGACAATCATAAAAAGAGACAAAAACAGTAATTTACAAAAGGGAGGGCCAGACAAATCTCACATTCGATAAGCAACTGAAAATGTGCTATTTGTACTAAGTAGATTTACTTTTCATCTTGTTTGAGCCATGAAATCCCCATCTCACTCATGAGGAAATTTAAAGGTGAAAGAGTTTAAGTAACTCATCTAAGGCCACTCAGCTGGTTAAGTAAGAGCAAGATTTGAATCCAAATCTGCCAGAAAAACACATGAGCTTTCTATTATTTCAACTGATTGACTGACTGACTGATTTTTCTGGGTCAGTGTGTGAATCCTATGTCAAGAAAAAGAACTTGGAACCACCACAAGACAAAAACTATACTACCATTCCTGACTTAAAAATACCAGTTTTCCATGAAAAAGAAGAGAAAATAAAGCAGCTGACAAATTGGGAACACTAATAAAGATGGTGTAGTGCCTGAAAATACAGTGTGGATGGGATGTGGAATTTAATTAGAGTAAATGGCTAGAGAAGAAATGTACTTTAAAGTTTACCGATCGAGAGAAATGATACTTGAACTCTTCTTTACATGAAATCAGACTAGTATCAGACTCGGAGCCTGACGCCATTTTTGCTCCACTTACAAAGCATGTCTGATAGTGCCACACCTCTCTAAGACTCCAGGCAGTAAGGGGGTAGGGGACAGCATCAGTCCTACCAAAAAGAATTGAAAGTTGCTTTCTAGCTCTTCGGAATTTGGATCATGGCAGTTTCCTATTTTTTAATTAATTCTTCTTGGAGTACCTTGACAAAGTCTTAGATTTTTAAACCACTGAATACTAGCTAACGTGTATGAGTGTGATGAAGTTACAGAAATTATACTATACTCTTGACGAGTATTATCTCATGTACTTCTCACCACAGCTCTATGAGAAAGAAACTAGCAGAAGCCCATTTTACAGATGAGCAAATTAAGGCTCAGAGAAGTTAAGTGCCTGCTGAGAGTAACAGCTGGTTAGAGGCAGAGCCGTCTTTCAAATCCAGATGTGCCTGACACCAGAGCCCGTGCTCTTCAATGAGACAGCAATGGTTAATGGCCTCCCAGTCCACAAAAGTGGGTCCTGAACGGTGAAATTAATTGGGGTAGGAGGAGAAGCAGGAGGCGGTACACAGATTTCTCTGTACCGAGGTAAAGAGCTGCACTGAATATGAGGTTTAGAGGGAAAATGCGAAGCTCTGAATGAGAGTCTTGAATAGGTTTCACTGAGTCAAAAGAATTAAGATTCTCAAAGATACTGCTTTGTTCTTTTTATCCTAGGTTCAGCAGAAAAGTAACATATTTTTTTAAGGAGCAAAGAAATGTAAAACTCTTTGTAGTGAGGGTAAATGCCCAAAGGAGAGCTCACTCCATAACTTTAGACTTCTGCCTTGCCAACAGCAAGAAAGAGAGGTAAAAAAAAAAAAAAAAAAAAAAAAAAATTGATAAATATTAGTACAGTAACACAACAGCAGAAAAAAAAAAAAACATAAAAAGCACTAAGCAGCATTGTCTCAAAATGCCTGTCTGTCCCCTAGAGGAGAGTATGCCACCTCAATCATGTTGCAGAGGAAAATCGCCTTCATTTTATATTGTTAATAAAAGTAGCCAAGCCTTATTTATTTATATATAGCAGAAAAACAAATTAAGGTAGCATAAACATATACTTGCATCTAACTCCTACCATGGAAATTGGCAGAACTTGTACTTTGTTCATTCATTTAACAATTTCCCACTAGGCATTTATAATGTGGTGGCAACATCTGACATCCAAGATGTACTGTGTCAACAGCACAGATAAGTTCTTTGCTGCTACAGCGTTTATGTCCTAGGAGGGGAGGCAGGGAAGGACAAGAACACATAAATGAAGAATGTAATTGCAGAGAGTGAGAAGTGCTATGAAGGAAATAAAATACCATGACAAATTATGGAGCCTGAAAGTAGACTCAGTGGTGACCTTTGTGGAAGCGACATCTGTGCAGATCCCTGAAGACAGAAAGGAGATGGACACGTGAAGAAACTGTGAGAAGATGGTCCAAAGCTCTGAAAGAGGAAAGGGTTTGTATGAGCAGGAAGTAGTGAAAATAAGATGGAAAGGTGAGTAGGAAGCAGACCACACAGGTGCTTGTAAACTACTGGCCAGATTTTAGAATTCATTTACTCAGTTTTAAGCAGGGTGGAGGATATCAAATTCACATTCAAGAAAAGTCACTCTGTCTTCTGTTTAGACAATGAAACCAGACCAGAGTCTGCAACGTTTTTCTATATATAGCCAACTAGTAAATATTTTAGGCTTTGAGACCAGATAGTCTCTGTTGCAACTATTCAACTTTGCCTTTGTAGCACAAAACAGGCATAGATAATATATAAATTAATGGCCATACTGTGTTCCAATAAAGCTTTATTTATAAAAGCAGATTTTGGTTTGCATATCCCTCAACTAAACAACAGAGAAGGGCAGTGGAGGTGGAAACAGAAAAGGGATTCTGGAGATAGTTCAGTGAAAAAGCAAAGCTTACTCATGGATTAGATATGGGGTTTAATGTAAAAATAAATCTAGCATTAGACGTACACACACACTCACATATGCATGAACACAACACACATGCAGTTCATATCAACCTGGTGAATTTTATGTATAATAAAAAAGCATTTCTTTAGAAACAATTTTAACCTAGATATTTTGCCCAAACTGGCCTTTGCATGACACTTAAGTATTGAGACTCTTGTACATCATTCTACCACATCAGAGCTGCTGGGTCTTTGATCTTATAAACTTCTTCCATCACTTAATATTAATCCTAGCAAGCAAAGGGCAAACTGCTCTGCTGTAGCCCCATCCTGCTACAAAGGCCCATCTGCAGCTTTTCTCCAAAGAGAAAACACTGTGTTTCCCTCAATTAAAGAAACATCATGTAGGAATAATAAAAAAGAAGAAACAGAAACTAAGGATTAATAAATTGTGGCATATCCAATGAAATACTGTAAAGTGGTTCAAATGAATGAGCCAGTTCTTAAAATATATATACACAGATATATTTCCAGAGCAAAACACAGAGAAAAAACTAAGCAAGTGACAGATAAGAAGGTCACATAAAAGTATACATACTTAAACATGAAAAAAAAAAATTCAACAATATTCTGCAGACAAATGAAGGGGTTTGTAGTATGCCACCCCAAAATATGCCACTTCAGCATAAGGATTACTTTGAGTTGAAGGCAACTAAAAAGAAGCAGATAAAAGAAAAACTCTCTACTCCCCTCCTACCTCCACCAGAAAGGGCAGGACAGTACTTAAATTAGGGAAGACAAATCCACAGTCTTAGCCTAGAGGCAGCATCATAGGAATCGACATAACAAATCTTACTAACTAGTCCTTATCTCCCATTAGTTTCCCCATATATTCACCTACCTACAAATTGCTGCCCCTAGAAGCTCAAAGTCCTTTTCCTTTGGTCACTTCTTTGCAAATGTACTGTTCTTTTGTTAAGATGCTACATAAGCCCAAAGTCTGACCACCCCTTTGAGTTACTCATCATGGAGTGCTCCAATGGGTATGCACAGTGCACCTGTTAATACACTTGTTTTTCTCTTGGCAATCTGCCTTTTCTCAGTCTAATTTGCATGACCCCAGTCAATAAACCTAAGATCGGTAAAGTGTTTTCCTCCCTACACATATAAGCTGACATATCGAAACAGTGTGGAAGGTAAAATGTCAAGTTTAGGACAGTGACTAAGCTAGACAGTCAGAAAGGGGCATGGGTTTTGGAAAGGGGCACCAAGAGACTTCAATATTTTATCAGTTACGTTCTACATCTTTTATTTTAAAAATGATCTGAGCAAATATGAGACAGAAACAACATGTGAAACTTCTTCATGTCGAACACACAGATGACTGTGATATTAATTTCAATATTCATTTTTTCTAAATATAGTTATATAGTTAATGTAATCAATATAATAACTACACTTAAGTCCATAAATTAAGATGAAATTACTAATCAACATGAAAGAAGGCAAGCTAGAAAAAAAATAATTTTAATCAGAAAAAGCGAAAAATAAAATCTAGAAGAAACCTGAGATCATGTTGGGCCAACAGCTCATTATATAAGAGTAACTGACACCTGGAGGCATTCCTACACCTGCCAAGCTGGCACAGCCCCACTACAGCAGAGTTTAGTGTACATCTGCATACTTCGGCATTGCCCTTCCAGCATTCCAATACATCTTTGTAGAACAAGTGAGCTCAAGGAAGGAGGGGAGAATACTGATTTTCGCCCATCGACTGTCTAAGGTGTGTGCTGGGTAGCTTCTTATATCAGGTGCATAATCATAAAAATCGAGTTTCTGCTCACTTCTGGTAGGAGTGAAAAATTCTGAAAACCCTTCTTGAAAATTTGGTCATTATTTCATCTCATAAATGTGTGTGTGATTTCTTCCACTCACTTAATGAGTTTCTGTGGTAGCAAAAGGAGAATTGGGGTTCTAAGAATAGCCATGTTAAGTGTTCACTTGAAAACAAATTCACAACAGTGCAGTAATACAACAGCCATGAGCTCAATCTTCTTCTAGGGCCATTAATTGCTCAGTTAAGCCCAGTCAACTATTTTATACATTTACACATGCCAGTAGAGTAGATTAGTTATGATAGTCAGAAAAGGGAAAATACTAGATATTCTCCTTCAATCACATTGCCCAAATACATCACCAGTGTGAGGTGACCTACAAGGGTGTTTTTCAAGATTTCCACCTCAAATGAGCTTGTGACATTGAGCAAGTAAAGCAGAGATATTAGTAAAACATAGCACCCAAACTTCCAGGGTGGCTGGCTGGCAGGATACAAACAGAGAAGGTACACCAAGGTGATTTTTGTAATGTGCATGTTCAACACTGCCGTTACAATGGGTCAAATGTTTCAACTTGGTGCATCAGATACAGCTCCTTCATAAAGTCTTGCCCTCTTCCTCCTTCCACCCCTTTAGTTCCTCTTTAAATTACTCCCCAAAGTCCTTTCCAATAATTTCACTGTATGCTTGCAAGGGGCAGACTCTACTTCAGTCAACCCACTCATGTTCCTTCTAACTTAAATCTAACAGCGCTTAATAGTTTACGCTACATTTAGGTTTAATAGTATTTACCTGATAGAAATGGCGGACTTCTCATCACTTCTTTATAACTCAATTTCACAAGTTCGCCTGTCAGCCTGGCATGCTGAATAAATGATTCAGAGAGTAGAAAATGATCAACCTTTGCCGGGGAAGTTCCCCAGGCTGGCTCTTTGACATTTTGAAGGTTTGCTGTACAGAATGCTAATTGGTTTCTGCAAGGTTCCGAGTCCATTCTTTGTGTTTAGAAAGAGACTTCATTCTTCTTAATAAGTAAAATATCACTACTATGGAAAACTAAATCTTAGAATGTTCTATTAAGATAACTTTAGAGAAAGTGTCCCTTTTTTCATGTTTCCATTGTCAGAATCCCCATTTAGAAGAGAATTTAAAGGCTTGAGGATTCGGTCTCATTGCCCTCCCTAATATTGCACATGAAATGTCCTTGTTATGAAAGAAAAGCACATGCCAACTCTTTCAATTCACATTAGTCATCTCTTCTCTGGCAATAATTTGAGTTTCTTCAGCCAGAGTGCAGAAGGGGAAGAACTGCTAAATCTTACCTATATCTGTATGAATAGTCCATTGAAGTTAAATTCAAAGTAAGCTTTCAGAAAACTGGATAATGTAAAAAAGAAACTTAAAAATAATCCCTTAAAAGAGAATGTGTACCACAATGTAGGATATGTGACATTTAATTTCCTCCAGAAAACTTTTGAAAGAACTACTGTCATTCACTTGAAAAGTCCACTGTAATAACAGAAAAATCCAAAAAGCACACAGACAAAAGGAGCTTTGCAAAATAGGCAATCTTACACTTAATATCTAAGCAACAATGACAAAATAATAGTCTAATCATAAGATACTCTCTTAAAATTAGAAAATTCAATAAGAACAAAGAATCTCAAGAAAGTTTCATTCTAATAATTTTTCTTCCAGCAACCTATAGTAAAATGCTGTATGATATTACCATAATTTAATGACTACTCCAAACTAAAAGTTAACAGAGAAAATGAAACACAAAAGAGCAAAATATGATATATTTGTTGGTGACATCATGAAAGCAGGTTTTGGAGTTGATAGTGAAAAATGAGCTTAAGAGTGTGAGGCTGAAAACGTGGGAGAACTTCTTTGCCCTGCTACTCATTGGCACGTGACCTCTTAACCCTGTTTACTTGTGTTAAATGAGAATATCAACCACCACAACCTTACAAGGTTGTTGGAAAGTGAAATGAAGATTTCTGTAAAATCTCTTTCAATCTGGCCTGGGATCAAGAAGCAACCCCAAAGAGGCAAGAAGTGATACCCCAGTGGGAATATGATGTTCCCTTACTTTCCATCTAGCCAGATCCAGTCAGTATCCAAATGGATATCCAAGGATAAATAAGCCTAAATACTCTCCCCTGTAGGTCCTTATTCTCTTCTCTTTAGGACTTCCTTCTTTATTTATAGATGAGGACAATCATATCAAAATTGATCTCTATATCCTGATTGATCTATATATCCTGCTATCTTTGAGGACCCTGACCTTCCCAAGGCAGAGGAAACACCCCAAGGAAGTACTGCCACACATATAGCTGGAGAAGAGACCAAGCCCCTCCCAAAAAGTAATCCACTGAACAGTAAGAATCATCTACTCTACAGGGTTAGACATAGTGACAAGCCAAGTTGAGACACAGAATGAAAGAACACAAGATTACACCAAGATATCTAAATAAAATATTCATAGCAGCACTAGGGAAAATTATAAGAAAGAAGGGAACACACTTGGTAGAGAAGAAATTGAGGAGTTCCTGAAGAACAACAGGCAAATAAGAACTAGTTCGAAGTAGAATCCCACCACTAAAAAAGCCCAGGACTGGACTGTATCGAAAGTGGGAGTAGCTCTCGTTATATTTTAAACTTGAAGGCTACATACACAGGGAGTAGAGGAGGGGTCAAGGCTACCACTAGGATGACTGATACCTGGTAATAGAAGGTATGCTCCTGAACAAAAATGGTAATTGTGGGGCAAGTGGCCCTGAGAGATGTCACAGTGCCCCAGGCTACCTCTGACACCTAGACAAAAGACCACTTACTGGCACAGACCTTGTGGCTACACACTCTGTCCCATTCCCACAGGCACTAATGTCAGGATGCTGCAGCCTCAGTACCAAGAATGATTAAACAATGGAGGCCACCGACATGGTGAAAGATAAACAAACAGAAGAACTAACATTTGAGGGGAAAAGTTCATGGAGAAGGTAGCATAAAACTGTACTTTAAAAAGTATAATTCGTCAGACAAATGTAAGAGAATATCACCACCAAAACTCATATAATGTATTTAGTTAATGTTAACCCAGTAAATTTAATTTTAAAAGATTAACTAGAAATCTTGAAAATTTTGAAACTGACCATTGAAAAAAAAGGCAAGAGATAGTTTGAAAGTAGAGGTTCTATAACCAGAAACCAAATTAGGAGCTAGATTGGAGGGAATTCCACAGTCAAATATTTGGGAAATACATAATTTTATTTTCCTTACTGAGAGATTCTCAACATACATTATCTTATTAAAGGTTCCGAGAAGTCCAACTATTTTTTTAAAAGTCTATTTAACTATATTTTACACAGTTTTCCCCAAACCAATTTTTCAGTTGGCATTCACTTTAGTTATTTGTTTGGGAAATGCCACAGACCACAAAAAAAGACAAGTGCACAACTAACCCTAACAGGAGACAGAAGGAAATTTGAGCTGTTTCACCTCTGTGTGAAAGTACCTTTGTTTATTTGGGCATTTCACAGTTATCTTCTCATTATTCTGCACAACCTCGTTAGTATTCTGTGCAGTAGATCTAAAGAAAGGAGGAGAGTGCCCAAATGTGGGCCATACCAGTGATATGCCAGTTATTAAGCTATTTTCTATCAGCTCCAAAATCTCCTTTTACGGTGCTCACTGCTCTGTGGACTGAAACTCTGAAAATTAGGTTCCCCACTGCCAGCTGGCTTTTCAATTAGGTCCCACCAATATGAGGCATCACAGGGAGATAAAAAGGCTGGTGGGTGGGTATGTGCTTCTTTTGGTATATCTGATGTTCTTTCATCAGAGCCCCTGTCCACAGTTCCTCACTGTAGCAGTAGCAATTGGTTCCAGTTTATAGGTTGTGCCAGCACCCGTAGTCCAGCCTGTAACCATTAAAACCAGCCAGGCAGCGCCTCTTCCTTAATGTTCTAGGTCTCAGTTCCTCAATGGTTCATGCTCTTGGAGAACCTGAGTGTCTTCCTTTTATTCCGGGGGGGGGGGGGGTAGGGGGAGGGGGTGGGTAGCTGTTTCCTACAGTTACAACTTTGCTTTAGTCAGTTTTCTTTTTGCCCTTATAATACTTCTTTAATTTTCTAAGACTAATCAATTCTCTATGTTAAATTACCCTTATTAAAATACCAAGTGTAGTTTCTGTATTTCTGACTGGACCACAAACGATAAAAGCTAGAATGGAAAAGTATGACTACAAAGAAATTTAGTCAATGGTTCCCAGCTTCATGATTTCTTACTTGCAATTATTATATACCTACTGAGCTAGAACACCAGCTACATTGGGCAAACACTTATTTTGTTGGCAGAGGAATGCTTAGAATACTGAATGATATAGAGTAGGTACTCAATTCAGTCTTTTTATTGAATGAATGCATGTGTGAATGTACAAGATGGACAGAGGTAGAACTATGTCTCAGGAAGCTCTCATATGCAGTTGAAAGAAATATTTTTATTAGCTATTTGGGGAAAGTGCACGAGATACCAGAGGGCATGTTTAAATAGTCAGAGATAGTAACTAAACTTCCAACTAAGAGAAGGTAGTCTAGTTGACTAAAGGACTTTATGGTGTATATACATACAAGTTTGTGGGCAGTGTTAAACTGTTCCACGTGGCACAGAACCTTTATAGTGTGTGCAGAAAAGTTTGAGGCAGAAAGAAAAACAAGAGAGGAGACACATCTTATGAGAATGTCTGAGGTAGGCTGCATGAATGTGCCATGTCTCCACATTTCCCCTCTGAAAGCTTCAGCATAGTCTGGCTCACCGATCTTTGGTGTAAGAACGTTCCTTCTGCTGAATATCAGGAGATGCTGAGCCCTATGTTAATTAAGCATTGGCAAGAGCACACATCATGTGTGTTTTCTAACACCAGATACATGTCATTTTTCCACACCACTTTTCCAACTGTCTTGCACCAACTAGGTGTTCAATAATTCAATTCAACTCTGTCACTAATTCCCAGAGTTAGCACAAGATCCCACAGGTTAAGGGTTGGTCCCACAAGACTACTCACATTTCAGATGGCAATTGCAAATGGGGTTCTCTGGCTACCTGCACTTCTGCCTGACTTCAAATTCAGAAATTCCCATGGACTCCTATTCGTTTAGTAATTTGCCAGAACTTGCAGAACCAGAGAAAATGCTTTACTTAAAAGTAAGTTTATTATCTATACAATTCAGTAACATCCAAATGTAAGACATGCATAGAGGAAAATATGGGGTGTGAACAGAGCTTCTGTGCCCTCTTGGGACATACCACCTCCCCAGTGGCATTAAGATGTGTCTACCAACCTGGAAGCTCCCCTAATCTCCTTGTTTCAGTCTTAATCCAGGTTCATTACATTAGAATGATTGAATAAATGACTGGCCATTGTGGACTGAATTCAATCTCGGGGTCCCCTCCCTTACCCAGAGGTAGGGTTTGGGAGGAAACTGGAAGATCCTCTCCCAGGAAACTATCCAAAGGCCTGCTAGAGTCATCTCATTAGCATAAACTCACCTGTGGGGGAAAGGGGCCTGTTATGAATAACAAAAGATACTCCTACCACTCAGGAAATTCCATAGGTTTTAGGAAATCTGTGCCAGGAACCTGAGACAAAAACCAAAGACATGTTGTTTCTGCCACACATGTGACAGAAAAGTCAGCTTTATGGGAATTAAAGCAGTCACTTATTCTGCTCTTTGCTCCCTTCTCATCCTGCAACCCTAAAAACAAAATAAGTAAAAAAAATAAATAAATTTTATGATACAGCCATCAAATGTATATTATGCCTGTAAAAAAGGATTTGGAGTACTATAAGTATATAAGGCACTACACTCTATTTACTGTAAAGGAATGAAACTAATTTTGTGAAGCACACATGAGAAATCACTCCTAATTATCCATTCTATATAGTTCAAAAGAAATGTGAATACAAATTTGAATTGCACTGTATTATTTATATTGTTTGTAAAAAATATAAAGACCTTAGTCGCAAATATGTTAAGAAAACTAGAGAAAATCATTTAATTTGTAGTCTTTGGTGGTTCCGTTTGCTATACAGAAAGATAAAGCAGCAATGGCCAAAAGATATTAAACATGGAATGCAATGAATTTCCTTCCTTTGGAAAACAATTAGAATAGAAAGGTATTTACATTAATTCTACAAGAATTTAGTAAGCACTTATTGTGCAATATAAATAATTTAAATGTGGTTTTGTAGGAAGGCATCAGCTAAATGTCCATTTATTTGATAAACCTTTCTAGAACTTTCACATATTGTACTCTTAAGTATCTGATATATAAAAATAAATGGCAAGGATGACAGATGCATATAGCACTTGTGCCAGTCCTCCCTAATCTGAATTTATGACAAATATCACTAATAATTGCTTCCTTCTCACCAAAGCATAACCTTGGCCTCAGAATCCTCGTCACACAGTGCTCCCCATATGGATACCATCAGCAAGAACCGGAATAGAGGGTAGCACCTAGTGTCTTAGTCAACTCCTGCTGCTATAAAACTTCCATAGAGACTAGGTGGCTTAAATAACAAACAATTATTTCTTACAGTTCCAGAGGCTGGGAAGTCCAAGATCAGGTTACCGGCACAGTCAAGTTCTGTTGAGGACTCTCTTCCTGGCTGGTACATGACCGCTTTCTTGCTGTATCCTCATGTAGCTAAGAAAGGAATTCTCTCTCTTCTATGGAAACTAATCCCATTCATGACGGATGAAAAAAGGGGTTCAAAGGAAAGTAACCTCACAGGGTGATCTAATCACAAATTCCTAACTATGCAGGGCATGGTGGGAGCCAAGCCCCAGGCACATACCTTCTTTATTGAAAGGTTTATGCCTGCCTTAAGCAAGCCCTATCCATTGTTTCTGTGAATCTAGGTTAACACACCTTTGAAAATGCCTCTTTTCAGATCCCTCATTCTAAAATGTAATCACCTTTAAGAGCAAGTAATCTTAACTAGTAATCCAATCCCCAACTTGCTTTCTCCTACCTCTATGTAACCTTCCTTACATCCCTTCCTTACTTGTAAGTGCATAAAAGAAACTTCAAAACTTATTTTCTGGAGCATGTGAGATCTTGCCCCCCAAGCATCCATCACTGGTTTGGCTCAAATAAATTCTAACATTTTTCTACAGGTCTGGACATGTCTTATATTGACAGCCCTCATGAATTCATTATTTCTCAAAGGCTCCACCTCCAAATACCATCACTTTGGGGATCAAGGCTTAGCAGATGAATTTGGGATGGGGTATAAACGCTCAGTCCATAGGACCCAGAATATTAGGTCTTAATCAACTTTTCTGAACTCACATATAATACGAAGGCTTTTAACTGAAAGTTTTGTCATAAAATAGCCATGCCTGACCACTTATGTATTATCCATATGTAGTGTAGTGACTTTGGCAAACTCAGAGCTGAGGAGTCACTACAGAGATCATATGGCTTTAAAGCCTAAAATATCTACTATGTATAAAGAAAAAGTTTGATGACCCCCTTACCCATATTTAAAGAGATGGAGATAAACTCCTTGGAGTCCAGAGGAGGAAACTGCATCTCAATGCACTTCTACACCAGCACTGGGAGTCGCTCAGAAGAGTGCTCTACCTCACTAGCTAAGGGAGAGCCCCCACTTAGCCTCCCAGTGCTGATACACAAAGACAATGTTTATGAAAAACAACCTATGGACTTTGATGAGCGTCTCTGGCTGTCATCAGAAATACCCTGCTAGCCAGAATGTCCTTTCCAGAACATGGAAAAAGAGGATAAATAGCTGGTCTGCTTCTGGAGGTACAGGACAAAATGGAAGGGAGGAGAAGATTCTGGTTATGCTATTTTATCTCCCAACTGAGAAAATGCAAAACAGCCCATGGATTAAATCAGCATGTGATTCCATGACAGGAAATAAAGATGAAAATTTTCACCCAGGGGCTATCAAATCCAAGTTTTGAGAACATTTTCAGCAGATTGCCATACACATACTTGGCTTGAGAATCGTTCCTTCTCTAAAATTACAAAAGTGAAAGCAGCATAAGAAGCTCCAGATTGTAAATTTCATTTTTTTTCTAAGCCATTCTATGGCAATTCCAGAGGTGCTCCTTCTCCTCATGCTAATATCACTTTTATTATCAGAATGTCTCAGCAGCAGACACTACTTTTCACAAGTTTTCATCTATATTAAGTACTGAAAGGCTATGTCCCATTTATTGATAAGACTAAATATGAGATTTCCCTCACCTCATCTCATCATTTAATAGCAACAGATCCTGAAGCAGCAGCACCAGCTTTTTCCCATACAAAACCTGCCTAACTTGGCTTACTGAATAGATGGCTTTTTTAAAGCTTATTCAAGGTTACAGGTGTGTTTTATAAAATAAACTATATCCATAGACTGACAAGAGTGCCTTCCTCTGAAGAAGGGAAGGGGGATGTCCTTAATAACACCCTACATACCCACATCTTTTGAATTCCGTCTCAAGGACATAAACTACCTTTTCAAATAAATATTTTTCTCTAGAAAACCGTTCCTGACTCCTTAAATCAGGGTTTAAAAAACTATAGCTCACTGGTCATATCCACTCACTTTCCTATTTTTGTCAATAAAATTTTATTGGAACACAGCCACACCCATTCATTTACCTGTTGTCCAGGGGTGCCTTCATCCTGTAAGGACACAGTTAAGTGGTTGTAACAGAGAATATAAGGCCCAGAGGCCTAAAATATTTACTATATGGTCCTTTACAGAAAAAAATTTGTTGACTCCCACCAAAGCTCACATCAGCACTCCACTTTCAAGTTAATCTTTCTCACTGTAGTCCATCATATTCCCTCTTAGTACTTTTCAAAGCGTAATTACATATTTGTGTGATTCCTCAATGTCTGTCACAATGCACTAGTCTGTGATGGTCTCAAAGGCAAAAACCAAGCCGGATATGTTCACCAATGCATTCCCTGTGCCTGGGTAGTACTGGCACGTACAAGGTGCTGCGTAAGCACTTGTTAAATGATAATTAATTAATTAGATACAAAGACCACTGACAAAATGACCTTCGGTCTAAAACTGGGGCCACTGACCTGCCTTCATGGCAGGTAAATAACAGTGGTTTTCATGACAATAAATTATATTAGACAAGGCCAGGCTCTTCCCTGGGCTAAGAGTTCGGCAGTCATATTTCTGAAATGATACAGATTTCAGCCAATATGCCTATCATTTATCTCTAAGACTCCAAAGCTGACAAGCTTTTCTCTGCATTCAGCCATATATTACCTACAGATGGCCAAAAGAGCCAATTCAAATACAAACTCTACAAAGATGTACTGAGACCCAGTCACCGAGTACCCACTTATGTGTCAGGCAGCATGCTTAGGTGAGGTGGTTAAGATCACGAACTCTGGAAAACAGAAACCTGCTTTTGAGTCCTGGCCCCACTATAATGATGACTATGATCATTTAATGAGAGATGACCAGGAAAGGGATCTCCATCCTAATGAAATAATCTGGAAACAGCAAGGTAAGAAGAAGATTATTTTGTCCAACTGCAGCACAAAAAGACAAAGCCATTTTTCCAAGGTCACAAAGATTCAAACCGAACCTCTCGAGCCCATGACTTTAATCACTACATTATCAGGTTATCATTTGTCATCAATGAAATCCTCCCTTTGAAGTACGTATCACAGTGCCTAACACAAAACAGGCACTCAATAAATGCTTTCATTACTGTAATTATTCCAACACCATAATCATCTAGACAGTCAAGCAAAGAATCCATTTGATCTTTCACAAATTTAACAAAAGCGTACAGATACTTCATAATCCTTCATATTGAAATATAAATCTGAGCTTGTCTGATTTTGTTTTTCCACCACCCTCATCTCTAGAACCCACAAGTATAGAAGGATGAATGTACAAGTACTGCATTTTTTAATTAATGTGCTTAAGCCAAAAACCAAAAATAAGAACAAATTAATATGGAAAAGTAAAATGTTTTTTAAGGTTATTCAAAAGGACATGATTATGTTTTCCTGGCTGTTTCACAGAGTGGTTCAGGTAAAAGTTCTCTAATTCCATGCTAGATGAAGTACTTACTAGCAGAATGTATCCATTAAATATTTAGTATATCAATATTCATACACAGTGTAGTACACTGCAGTCTCTGTATTAAAGTCATTTACACAGAGGTCAAACTTTTAAAACACAAAAAGCAAATAAATTTTGCACATTTTCAAAAACCAAGTTCTAAACCAAAACCCACATGGTTAATATACCCTGACTCCTTTATTCTGTATTTAATTTTCTCATGTCCTATAACCTGTAAAATTATGTAAGTTCCAAGTCTACATGAAAATAAATAAATACCCCATGCTGAGATGCCAGGAAAATATCTAGTTGTAGTAAGTACCAATTAAAAAACAAAAACAAACAAAAAAAAACAATGTTTCCTATCAGTGTCACTGAGTTTTCCTGGCAAGAGTAAAACCTAAACTTCATTAGGCAAATAAGGAAAAAATAACATTTCAGTGAACAGTTGTTTAATCAATATACTGTGCTGGCTGGGAAGAAGAAATAAAGAATAAATGTGGATCTCGTTTAGTGCAGTTCCCTTACTTCAAGGACGAATCCTCTCCAGCTTCTAATTCCACTTACTCTCTACCACCTTCGAATATAGTAATAGTTTTTAAATTCTTGCATATTTTGTCCAGAGGTTATTATTGTGTCATATGTTACCTGTTAGTCCAATACGAGCTGCTCCACACTGGAATAAAGTGTCCATTTTATAACCGTGCTGGTCAGAAAAGGACAAATTTTCAAATGTGGTCTGAACAACACAGGACAAAGCAGAAACATCCCATCTCCATCCCAGACACCCTCTCTATATATTACCTAATCCTAATACTCTAGCTTCTTCCTTATGTATCCACGTAGATTCGTGTCATCTAACCAGGACATTGCAGTGCTCAGTGTATTATTAAAAGCTCTTCAGTGCCAATTCTTGACTATGACCACTACCATTATCAAGGTGATAGTCAAAAGCCTGTAGGACTCTGAGCAGATTTCAGGAATTCCAGGCAAAACAAGTAAACTATGAAATTTCTTATAAGCAAAATCAACTGCACTCAATTTGCTCCTCAACATGAATAAAAATTTCAGTAGTATTTTAGCCAGAAGAATCAGTAATTACCTCTCTATATAAGTTAATTGTTCACTCATTATTTATTCTTTGGATCTACATTAATATTTCTTAACCTTTTCCCTGATGAGTTTATGCCAGCAAACATGATAGGACATAGTAGCAGGAAACAGAAACATTCACATCTATCTTGCTCAGGAATCCTTTGGAACTCAACCCAGACAATGCCTATCTCCAAATTCAAACCATGCTTTAGAGAGCGTGTACATGAATATATACCATACTAACCTAGCTTCCCCTTCTTCTTGGCTCCTGGTTTTATCAATTATAGCTGTGTATTCAACATCTCTGGGCCTTTATTTCCTCAACCATTAGTGGAGATAACAAAATAGTGTCACCATGAGAACAAAATGAGTTACTACATGTAAAGTGCTTAAAACATTGCCTGTCATCTAATGAGAGCTCAGAAAATATTAGATATTATCATTTATTATTTACTGTGATTTTTACAATATTCAACACTGTTTTCACCATTCAGAAGAGCCAACAAAGCAACATGAGGCACCCAGTGACATGAGAATGCATGAAGGGAATCTTCATAGCACCCCATTAATTGTGTAAAAGACATAGGAATTGTGTCAGAACCATCATTCTTAAAATCTTATATCAAACTCTTGGCTTTGCACTAGTTCTAAATATTTAAGACCTCTTGCCTTTTCAGCCCAACAACTGTAAACAAAGCATATAAAACTTAGGCAACTGAACAGTGGGAAAAGAGTATATTTACATTGTGTGTATCAGACATAAGTGCAAACAGCTGAGTGCTCAGTGAAGAATGATTCACGAGAGACACGTATTCAGACTCACACTGCAAACTCTCTCTTGGGCAACAGTTCAAATCTTAATTCATTTTGCTTTTTTGTTTTTTGTTTACTTTAGCTGGGCCACTTGTAGTCAGCCCCCTGAATGTACCCTTCAAGGGATGCCTTCTGATTTGGGCAGTTTATACACAGAATCCAGGACTCACCCCTCTCTCTCCATTCTGGGATAACCTCCTCCCCTCAATCGCCACCTGCAGTGATTGTCCCAAACTCTGTCCCAGTGAAGCAGTAAAAAGATTACAGGTTTTCTACTGGAGTTTTAGACACCACTGTGGCCTGCTCTCTAGAGAAAAAATGGAAAGTAAAAACTAGAAACTTAGTACATACCTGTCCTTCCAATTTTGACTCCCTTCCAGGATCTCCCCACATTTCTTCACTCTCCAGAGCTTTAAAGTAGTTGGTTTTTATATTCTGTCTGGGGTACGTAGTCACAAGCTAGGGAAAGTTCACTCTGTTAAGAGCTTACATGGCCACCCTGGAAATGGAGCCTGTCTGACACACATTCAGGAGAGATTTGAGCAGGTATGTTCTTTTCTAGCCCAAACAGCCAGGGAACTCATTAGTAGAGACGGTACTCTGAGAATTCATATTAGTATATGATTAAAGAGTTCTTAAGACAGGAAGTCACTTCCAAGAACAACTCTGATGGAATGGGGAAAGACGGGCCAAGGAATAAGTCTAGTATTTTGTTTCAAGCTGCACACACCACTTAGGCTGCTGAAGAGATCTGAGTACATTTGGGATGTAAGACAATACAGAGAGGTCCAATAAAGGGAAAGATTTCCAAATAGGTAGGAAAATTGGGGTCCAAGGCAGAAATTAAAGGAGGATGGGGGAGAACAAAACAAAACAAAACAAAAAGCAACCAGCTGATATTGTAACTTATTCAAGAGGTCCTAAAAGGGGAAGTAGACATCTAGCCCTAGGACAGCCAACATCAGGACCAGGGACAGCAAAGAACCTGCTTACTCTACCCAAGTGGGAACAGCTGCTTTAAGTGCTTCATGAATTATGTCTCTAAGCCTTTGTCTGGACTCACCAGGATAGTGTCATGATTGATTACAATGTCTGCCACAGGAAGAGGGAGGGGTAGCACAGTCCCACCTATTCACAAGCCAGAATCAAGAATAAGGTTATCGAACTTGAGAAGAATAAGATGGGACAGATTCGTCAACATCATCATAATTAGTAACAGTATCTTCAATATGCCGAGATGATGTTTAGAGTAATTCAAATTTAAGTGAAATTAAAAAGGGATATCAGACAGGCTAAAATGAAAAAAAGTGCCTTGAATCTTAATAAGCTCACAGTACATGAACTGCCTCTAATTAGATTCAGGAATATGACTCTTTTTTGAAATCAACCAAGAGAAAACACTTATTCAGATTATTTCAATGAAAAATTAATAACCACTTGGTTCCACTTTATCATGCACAGACCTCAAGAGTAGATTTTAAAAAACGAAAGTACAGTCTGTCTCAGAGAAATTATACTTGTGAGTCCTTCAAGAGCTAGGACATTTTAATCAATAAGATATAAGGGCAATTCGCTGACTTATATAAATGAACAAAATACTTGCTATTCAAAATTAGTAAAGTTTGTCACTGAAATCATTAAGGGTTTCTGTAACCACACTACTAAATTAACAAAGAAAAAGCAAGCAAAATCTGCCCTCCAACCTTATTTTTATGCTCCAGTTAACCAACTCCTAATCTGGATAATAGTGGTTGAGGTTTTCAGAAGTCATTTGGCCTTATGCCTGTCTTATTCACAGAGATGTGACCCGCCCAAGGTAAATACAATCACAGAAGAGGAGCATCTATGCCTCTGACTTCTGGTTCACTTATCTTTTCCCTATACGAATATTATGACTTGCTAAGGAGGGACTTTAGGCAGGGGGATTAAGAGTTTAAGTTTCACAACTGAATGAGTACCACAAAAGTTAGCAATGTTGGTTAATTAGTAGAAAGAGTGAATATAGGATATCTGGGGTACTGGTTAAGTTTCTATTTTAGTCTGGGAAGTAATGTTCACTTTATAATTACATAACAAACTACACTTATGTTCTATCGATTGTTTTCACTGTTGTATGCCACATTTCACAATTTTTAAAAGTTTTAAATAAAAGTGTAAGCTTTGAAGTCCCATAGCTCTGAATTCAAATCTAGACTCATATTATTTACAAGTTGGGTGAATTTACTCATCCTCTCTAAGCTTTAGTTTCCTCTTTTATAAAATGTAGATAATGATAATAGTGCATACTGCATATGACTGCTGTGTCAAGAAGAAAATGCACAGTGTCTAACCTAGCACTTAGTGGACTCTTTTTGGGTTGGGCTGTCCCAGCAAAGACTCAGAAACTGCCCTCCTGCATGATTTCCAAGCTGATGCACGTCAACACATTTCCAGCTTGTAGTTACACTTGACTTTTCACCTTTTTTACTGACACTGTGCAGCTGTTCACTGTAGTGGGGCAGCACACAGCTAAATGCAAATGCAGTCCTTTTACTCTGGCTAGGAGCTCCATGGATCAGGAGATGCCCTCACAGTGGAGGGATGGGCAGGCTTAGTTCATAAAGAAAGCCATCAAGTGGACACCTGAACACAGTTTGGCATCACTGGCCATCAGTCTGATTCCAATGAGAAACCAGTAAGGCAAGGTACAACTCAAAGCCTTCATAGCAAGTAGACATGTAAGAGTGAAAAATTCTCCGGGCCGGGGGGGGGGGGGCAGGGGGAGGGGGAGGAGGAGGAGGAGGAGGAGGAGAAAAAACATACACACACACACACACACACACACACACACACACACACATCACCATCAGGATGCATATAACAGAACTGTCTACCAGGCCCTGTTTGCTATAAGATTTAAGAGTCCCCCAGAAACAACATTTTTGCACCAGATGATAACAGCCAACTTCTGCTTCTATAATCTGCTTAATGTATAACTAGGGTGTAGTTCTAGGAGATGTCCTGTGCAAAGATATCCTAATGGCTAACTTCTGCTTCTATAAACCTGCTTGCTTGTTTGATGTGGTTTTAGGCTTTATAAGCTACCTCCTCTGAAAGCTCAGAGCTGATTCTCTAGTGGGGAGAGTCAGTCGCCAGCCGGCTAATAAAGGCTCATAATTAATCTCAATTGGCTCCGTGGGTCTTAGATTTGAACACACCACAACAGACAGAAATCTGGGAGGCATGTAGCACAGAAGAAATCCTGTAGACTTTGGATTCCCACAGTTAGAGCCTTCGAATCCTAGCTCTGACACTCACCAGCAATGTAATTGCAGTAGACACTATAAGATGTGAGTGACTCTCCAGTATCTTTTCTAAACCATTCAGTAGTCTCAGCCAATGATGGGAATTCCACCTCTTTGACATGTACTGGTTCAATAACATAAGACCTAATCCTCCTGGCAAGGAAAGAACCACCCCACCAGGAGAATAACAAAAAGAAATGATCTTGATTCTTCCCCTGGATGTTGTCTCTTTTCCAGAAATGCTAAAGTCATGTCACTGTCAAAGTGAAGGCAAAACCAGTGTCAAAGATTTCACAGCAAAGAGAAGCAAAGACCCTATAATCTTGATAATATACATAAATCACTGAATCACCCAACCTAGGGTATATCTACTTCTGGAGTACCATATCTGAGATATGGGATAATGAATTCTTTATTACTTAGGCCAGTTTGAGTCAGAGTTTTTTTTACTTGTAGCCAAAAGCATTCTAACTGAAAATTACTTCGGATTATATGGATTTCAGTTTCCTCATCTAGAAATTGGGTTATTATTAATTCTGAGCTTCCCTAGTTGTGGAAGGTTGAAACAAAACTAAATACATATATATATATAGATATATATCTATATATAGAGAGATATATATCTATATATATATATATACACACACACACACATATATATACATATATAATCTAAAGTATTTAGGACAATGCCTGGTACCAATTAAGTATCCCATAAATGGTCCCCATTTATTCAAAATACACTCTCAAAATTAGTTCTCATAAAAAGATATTAAAATGTCTTTTCCTTTATTCAAGAATTCATAAAACAGACTCTAGTATTTTCTTCCCCCTATGCCAGAGCTAAAATGGACCCTAAAGATCACTAGCTCTGTGGTTCTCAAACATATGTGGAAGATTTTTGTTAGAATGCAGATTGCTGGATCTAACCACAGGATATAGCAAAGCAAACCCAGTAATCTGTATTTTTAACAAGTATCCCAGGTGATCCTGATATGGGTGGTCTTAGAATCCCACTTGGATCTTTCCACTTGCCTCTCCAAACAGCTTTTCAACTCTGGCTTCAGTCCTTCCACTTTTTAAAAAAATTTATTTTATTATTAGTTTCACATATACAGTATACTGGTTAGACAGTTATATAGTTTGTGAAACGATCCCCCTGATTACTCTTTCTTCCCTCTGGCTCTCCACCTAGCCATTACATTACTGCTGACAACATTCCCTATGCCGGGCTCCCTGTCCCTGCGACCATCTATCAGCTACTAATTTGCATTTCTTTAACCCTTCACTGCTATTGTGTCTATAGTCTACTTTCCATCCAATTGCCAAAGTGATCTTTTGTAAATTAAATCTAATCATGTGAACTCTTTGCTCCAAACCCTCCACTGGTGGAACTCAGTTAAAATGTTTAACTGAACAACACAAAATGAAACAACCTTCAGGGCCCCCCTGGATTCCAATTATTTATAATATAGTAAGATCCTGTGATGCATCTATTAGGTTACAAGAATTCAACTTAATGAGGAGTTTCATTTAATAAATTTAGTTTGATTTAACATGGTGTTTATTTGCATTTAAAAGGATCATTTTTAATACCTCATGCCCTATGAGTAGCTAAAAGCTGGGAAACAAGAAACATCGTGCAAGCAATCCTCTATTTGTACATTTGATATAAGTGGGCTCATGGTTTGCCAGTTCATAATACTGATTATCTAGTATCATATTCCTTGTTTTCATTGATTTTTTTCTGTATGCTTTATGGTTCTCTTGAATGGGGCTTGCATTAAAATTTCAACTATATAAACATTGAATACTTAGTAAGTAGCACATTAAACACACTATCTGTAAAGCTAAAAAAAAAGTTAAGGAGCATGGGTAACAAACTTGTAACAGGGTAAATAATAAAAGGAAACTGTCTTATGTCATATTACCATTACTGACTTTAATTCCTAAAGAACCTATTTTAACAGCACTTAGTGTTATTTAGCATATTGGTGTTGATTTTGGAGTTTAGCCATGCATTCAGAGATTCCCTACTGAAATTAACAGCAACTATATTTCTGATTCACAAGAATTTAGAATTTGCCTTAGGAGATTCTCAGGAACAAATTTCTTCCCACAAAAAAGAGAAAGACAAAGTCTATATTATAGTAAATGAAAACAAAAAATACTGTCTTTGTAGTATCAAAGCAATACAATCTTAAAACAATGAGAACTTTTTTCCTAACTAATAAGCAGGAAAACTTTCATTTTAATTATCATATTTAATATTGCTCATGGTACTAGAAAACATATTCTCATACAATGCATGTTGATTTCCTTATCTCTGAAGGGAGGCTAGGGTTTTAGGAGGAATAAATACAAAGGGTTTGGAATAGGATGCGGCATATAACATATAAAAAACTGTCAATAAATAGTAGCCACTATTATTGTTGTGATTATTAATCACAATGGGTAAGAGTATAAATCTGTACAGCCTTTCTAGAGGTCAATCTGACCAACATCTCAAGAATTTATTTGATTAGTAATCAGAAATTTATATTCAAAATATTCACCACAACATTAAAATAACACAAATGCTGACTAATAAGCAAACGACAAAATAAATGAGGACATCTATATGAGTGCAGCTTCCTTTTCTTCCATATTCTTTGGCATCAGAAATATTTGCAAAAATTTTAATGCATGGATTAGTACTCTTGATTTGATGTCAAGTGGGAGGGGAATAAAATTATGTAATCGGTATGACCCTATTTGACTAAAAGATGCATACATCCACATAATGCACATGTGTGCAAAATAATGAAAACATTTGCAATATTTTCCACAACAGCTTTCTCTAGAGCACAGGTGACTGCGAGAGATCTTTATGGCCTTTTAATCTTTTCCTATAGTTCTCAAGTTTTTTTTATAGTAAGTTCAAGCTAAATTTTTTTATTCAGAAATAAAATTAGAAAAGATATATTACTAGTTTAGACCAGACATCCAAAATATCTAATGTCCATATGTTTTTCTCCAAGACTATGCCTTTCTATTATTTTATGTCAGCAAATTGATACCTTCAAAATCATATTTAATTGTCAAAAAATGTTTCTAAAAATCTCAAATTCTAAGTAGACTTAAGTTTCAGTACAAAGCTAATTGCTACCTATAAATCTAGACAACATCCTATTTTGAGATGGCTATTAAAAAGTTAAACACACTAGTAGTAGAAAAGCCAGAATTATTTGGCAAAAAGGCATAAAATACTTAGATAATGACAAAATAACAACTTTTTTTAAAAAATCAAAAGAATTTCCCTAACATGGTTTTAGTACTCAAATGAATGTTTTAGAAAAGACCAGATTTTGGTTCTGCTATTCCCCTCAAATAGTTTCTTATTTTACTGAGTCTTTCATTCCTTCATTTCATACCACAAATAAATGAAAACACCAGTAAGTAGCCTCGAGGTAAACTCTGGAAACTAAATACAAAGCTAGGATTAGTACAACCACCACCAAAAAAAGTATTCAGATATTCTATCCTCTGTGTAGCTGATTTCACATTAGAACCAAAGGCTTTTTCTCACATTTATTTGCAATATTGCAATTTAGCATAATAAATTCTGAGATTTTTAGAAACATCTAAATAATGAACTGAAAAGTATGCTAATAACTATAAATACAGAAAAAAAGAGAGCCAATTAGAGGTACGCCACAAAGTTCCCCATCCCTGAAAATTAAGAACAGATATTAAACCATCAATTCTTAACTTTCCTTTACAACTTATTTCAAATTACATTGATTAAAGAACTCCTCAGGTAAAACGGTAAAGTAATTGGTTTTTCACATGGGGGGCAGGTGGGGGGGTGGAGAATGGCTGGAAGCAATGTCAGATTATTCTCTCAATTAAATTTTTATCAATTATTCATGGGTACTTTTTATTAAATAAGAAATAGAATTATTCTCTCAACTTTTCAAGTTCTGATGATGTCATCCCGATACACAAAGTTATCTCCTGGATAATTTAAAGTTACTAACTATTCATCAAAAGCAGAAACTCCTTGCCTTCCATTAACTGCATGTTTCTGTTAACCAACAATTGGATATATTGATTCTACAGAACCTCCATGTGCTAGATGCTGTGCATACAAAGATGAAAGAAACTCAGCCACTGGAGAGAGAGATAACATTCAGAAACACATAGAACATCACAAGAAGTGCCATTTGAGCTAAGTCTTAAAGACAACAAAGGAAGTTGTTAGGAAAAGGTATTTCCAACAGAGGAAACATAATGTGTAAAAGCACGAGAACATAGAGTCCAATGTTTGAAGGGACTTCTTAGTTCAGTGTGGTACAAACATGAGAGTTTGTGTTTGCATATGAGTCCATATGTAAGAGAAAAGAGAATGAGGCCCACAGTGGGCTGGAAGAGAAAATGTGAAGGTTGTCCATATACAATGTGGTACCAAGATTACTCTTTAAGACATACTGACAATCCAGAGAGACTATCATCAGAATGAATTCTTATTTTCCAAACTAGTAAGTTGTATGACATTTATTATAAGTTATTTAGCTTGATATTTTAAGAAAGCATACCATATAATACAACCTTACAAGATGCCTATACATAAATTGATAAAGACAATGTTCCACTTATTAAATGAAAAATACAAAATGTGTTATTATCATTCCTAAAAAAATTACTACTAATACCATAACCATTGCCATCATTTATTGAGCACTTACTAATATCCCGGCAGAGTTTTGACCTCAATAAGTCTTCACAAATCCCTTACTGTATTTCCTCAATTGACACATGAGGAAAGTAAAGTTCTAAGAGTTTAATTAAGTTGCGTAAGAACACAGAGAAAGTAAGGTCAGGCACAGGATTAGACCCCAGGAGTCTGCCTTGAAAGCTTGTGTTTTGTTTGCCTTTCTATTGCTTTATTTTTATTTTTTTCCTCCAGATTTATTGAGGTCTGACAAATTAAATGGTAAGATATTTAAAGCATACAATGTAGGAATCTGCTATACATATACACATCAAGTTAATTAACACAACCAGCCCTATCTTCTCACATATTTACCTTTTTTTTTTTTTTTTTTGGTGACATTTAAGTTCTACACTCTTAGAAAAATTCAACTACACAAAAGTATTATCGACCATACTCATGTGGTTATAAATAGATCATCGGACCTATTTATATTTATTTTTATCAGTTTTCATCTTAAAACTCAAAGTTTGTATCTTTTTCCCAACTTCTCCCTATTTTCTCCACTCCCCAGCACTTGGGCCTGTTTTAACCCACTGGGCTATGAACACACACACGCGCGCGCGCACGAGCACGCACACGCACACAGATGCACACGCATGTCTCCACAGTCTTTGTTACATTATGCATGTTAATAAAGCTGGATAAAAACAAAGTCTTTAAAAGACTAATTTGATTCGTGTAACAGCCATACTCTAGCATTCAAAAAAAAAGGTTTCTGTTCCCGGGGACCATAAACAAGTTTTCAATGCCTGTATAAAATGGCCCTGGCGTCTGTGTTGGGGCTGAATCATTTCCAAAGCCCTTGACAGTCCTAAGACCCTATGAGCTACTGATGAAGTAGAATTACAATCTACATGTGGGATTCTTTAAAGTCAAGGAAAACTTAAGTTTTTGTCAATTATGGTCCTAAGAGAACCACAAAAAGGAAGCTGAGAGAAAGAATTTATCAACCAACAGCACCCAATTCAGCCATTTTTGTTTGACGTGCTATAAATGTTACTGAGACTATCACCGATGGGCACATTCTCCAGGTTCCTATGGTCCGTTACACTTCAAAACTGTGGGAACAAAGTTTCTCAATAGAAAATACATAAACTGATTTCACCAAAATACGAAGTTTTAAGAGTAATATATGTTTAATGCAGATGGACAGAAAACTCAGCCAAGGTTTATTAGCCCAGGGTCCACGGAAATATTAAACCAAATGTTCAACATCTCTTTCCAGAATCTCAAACTCAGAAGCACTTAAACACCAAACAATGTCATGTAGAGACACAAACCACAGAGTTTATATCAGAAACGAAATCCAAAGATCCAAATACATTTATGTCCCTTAATAGGAATCTGTAAATGTCCTGGAATGGGAGTCGGAAGACAAAGGTTCAAGTTCTCACTCTGACCAAGGCAGCACAACTGTCTCCCACATTTAATTTCGCCACAATTCAGCTGCTTTCTCATGTAAGGGAGGTCAAAGACACCTAACAGTTCTATAATTCCAGAATTTCATGAGAAGAATTAAAAGTTTTCTAATGCCAAAGTTTTCTTTAAAAACTAAACATGGACTCAGAATATAACCTGACAAAATTACATTCCTGAGCATTTATCCCAGAGAAATGAAAACTTATGTCCACACAAAACCTGTACATGACTATTAATAGCACTATTACTTAGACCAAAACTGGAAACAACCATAATGTCCCTCAATAGGTGACCTGTGGTCCATCCATACCATGAAATACTGCTCAGTAATAAAATGCAACATACAATACGTGCAACTTGAATGTCGAGTGGAAAAAGCCATCTCAAAAGGTCAGATAATGAACAATTCCATTTATATAACATATGACAAATTATAGAGATGAGAAACAGATTGGTGGGTGTGACTATAAAGGTTAGTATGAGGGAGAGAGATATGGTGATAAAATAATTCTGTCTTGATTGTGCCTTAGTTACAAAAATCTATACATAATTTAAAAGCATACAACTATACATATACATTGTATCAATATCAAATTGCTGGCTTTGGTAGTATACCTTTAATTATGTAAGCTGTAACTACTAGGGAACTTCTCTGTACCATCTTTGCAACTTCCTATGAATCTACACTTATGTTAAAGTAAAATATTAAGAAAACACTTTCTAGGACACTTTTTGGATATGAGTAAGATCAATAAGTAAATTCCATCTTACCAATTACTCATGATTAGGTCATCCTTCAATCCTCTCTTCTTCTCATTCCCAAAATCCAATCCAACAGAAATCTGAGTTCGCTTCAAAATGTTTCCAAAATCTGACTACTTGTCATGTATAACCAAAATCTGGTCCAAGCCATTTTCATCTCTCCTCTGGTTTACTGTCAGCTCTCCCTGCTCACACAGTCTGTCCTTCTTCCAGAAAATGACCTATTCTTTAGTTCTCTTTAAAAGCCAGGTTAAATCTTTCAATGACTTCACTTATCAGAATAAACACTAAAGTTCTTAAAGCTCCCTACAGGTCTTATAAGATATGTAATTTCTCAACTCTGCCTATAATGGGTTGAATGGTGGTTCCTACCTGCGACATCCATGTCAAAGAACCTCTGACTATGACTGTATTTGGAAAAAGAATCTTTGCAGATGTAATTAAAATAAGGATCTGAAGATGAGACCATCCTGGATTATCCACATGGGCCCTAATTCTAATGACGAGTGTCCTTATGAGAGGAAAAAAAAAATAGATGGTATACAGGAGAAGAGGAAAAGCCACACAAAGATGCAAGCAGAGACTGAACTATACAGCCACAAGCCAAGGAACACCTGAAGTCACCAGGAGCTGGAAAAGACAACGAAAATCCCTTCTAGAGCCTTCAGAGTGAGGCTCTACAGTCCTGCTAATACCTTAATTTAGGACTTTTGACTTATAGAACTCTGAGAGAAAAAATTTCTGCTGTCATAAGCCAGTTTGTGGTAATTTATAGTAGCTCTAGGAAAATAATGATGCACTGCACATCTCACCAAGCTCCTTTCTCTCCCATCTATTCATTCCCTCCCAGATATACTACTGGCTGCTTGTTAATTAAACATGCCAGGCACATGGCCCAATGTCAGGGCCTCTGTTCTTACCCTTCCCCCTGCCTATTACACTCTTTCCCAGATTTCTCCATGGCTCCCTCTCTTAACAACTACGGATTTGTGCTTAAATATCATCTTACTAATAATGACTGCTTCCCTGACACCCCTAACTAAAGGTGCAACCCCATTACTCACACTCCCTTTGTCTCCCTCCCATCTATTTTTTTCTCAATAGCACATACTGTCATCTGTGACACCATACTTGTTCTTTATTATCTCTCTTTCCCCCACTAGAAAATGGCAGAGATTTTTGTCTTTTTTGTTCTGTTATATCCCTGGTACCTAAATCTGTTTCTAAATGGTAGTAGACATTTGAAAATCATTTGCTGAAAGAATGAACTAAAGACACAGAAACTAAAAATAACATACATGGGGCTTTACCTATTATAATACTTAGCAAACTTCATGCCACCCACATATCAACTTCCTTAATTTTTGCTACAGTTCCTTACCAAAAGTGTAATTATTTAATTTTTAACTCTACTATCTACATTTTACTTAATTATCTACTTTAGCCTCAAAATTACAGGTTTATAATGCTAGCTACATATTGTTCCTAAAATGCAATGTATAACTATTTACTAAAATGTTCACATGGGCATCCCTAAAATCCGTCTTAGTGCCACCAACCACCTATGCACCAAACTGAGGCAAATGCTGGTTTTCTTCTTACCTTCCAGTTCACCATGTCTGTGTAATGGGAGTCACAAGGAAGCAGGAGCTCTGCAAATACAGTTAAGTTTGACAGAAATATCGGAAGTGAACATGGGAGTCAAGTAACACTGCCCTCCAATCTCAGCTGAAAAAGCACAGAATTCTTTAATCCCTCTCTTCACAGCTACAAAGTAAAAGACCATAACCCCTTGTCTTTGTGGAGCTCCTCACTGTCCACCAAGCAGTCACCTCTATTGAACTCTCACATTTTAAAAATGAGGTAAACTGATTCACTCAGTCATTTTTGTGATTTTAGCTAACTTTTTTTGAGCTCTGTAACAGCTTACAGTAACAAAAAAATGCCCAAACTCAAAGCAGTACAACACGGCAAAAGTATCCTTCTTCCTAAAGTCACAATTCTGGGAGGGCAAACAGGTAGGAAGGGTAGTTTTTCTCTATAGGCGTTGCTCAGGGACCCAGATAACGCAGGCTCCGCCATCTTGACCCCAAGTCTTTCAAATTACCTTGGTCATCACCGTCTCTACCAATAGAAAGGCAAAAAAGCATAAAAGAATCACAGAGAAGTTCTTCAGAAGCTAGTCTGGGCCACAGCACTTCCAGTCACATTCCACTGGTCTAGAGCTCAGACATATGACCATGCACAGTAGGCTCGGAAATGTAGTCCAGGCATGTGTCCAGAGAAAAGGAAAGACAGCTTCAGTTAACAGCTTATAGTTCTGACATGAGTGCTTTATCTGTTAGGATTCCCTTCTATGTTCTTTTTATTAATGTACGTTAGGAAAAATATATATATCGATTACCTATTCAGTCCATAATTTCATGGATATTATTGCTTAAGGTGAGGCTTAAATGTAAATTTAAATTTTTTTTTAAAAAATGAGTAAATTTAAGAGAAACATAGTAAATCTATAATAGTAATATTTAAACACCACAAAACCCCAGAGACAGGCCCTACTGTTATTCTAATCAAGATGAAGAAATTGAGACACCAACGGACAAACTAATTGTCTAAGTCACAAAGCTAGTGACTTACATATCACTTAAATATGGAAGAGACTTGCAGCAGATGCTATCAGAGCTCCACCCACATGGCCTCAGATCCCTACACCATTTTTGCACAGATCCTCTGCGTGCTCTCCCTCCCAAGAGCCAGCCCCTGTGGCCTTTGTGTGGGGTGCTGAAGCCAACTTGCCCTAGAGCAGGTGTCTCCAAAGCCCTGGGCCACGTACCAGTACAGATTTGTGGCCTGTTAGTAACCCTGCTGCACAGCAGGAGGTGATCGGCAAGAGAGTGAACGAAGCTTCACCTGTCTGTGCAGCCGCTCCCCAGTGCTAGCACCTTCTCAGCTCCATCTGAAATCATCAGGCATTAATTAGATTCTCATTGGATTCTGGTCCCTGGTGCCAGATAGGTTGGGGACCACTGCCCTAGAGCAAGAATAACCAGAAGTACCTTGGAATTTATATTCCAATGGGAGAGCTGAAGATGTATAAATGCCCCAACTTCCTTGTCCCTAATGGGGACAACTCTGAGGTATAACCTATATGACACCCACCATCTCCAAAGCTGCTCTGTGAAATTCAAGTGACGTTACCCTCCAGGAGATTCAGCTTATTAACACACCCTCTTCAGATTCTTCTATTGGTTCAACTTCCCCAAAACCTTCTACATTTTCCTAGGAATATCTCCAAAAAAAATAAAAATAGATAAAACAAATCACATTCACATGAATCCTTTTTTCAGGATCTGCCTCCAGGGAACACAAACTAAGAAAAATCTAAGAACTATTCTGGTTCAAAGTTCCCCAAATGACAATCATTCACACATAATACCTAGTACAACTACAGAATACTAATACTATTATCAATTTCATTATGTGGCTGATTTTAACTTAAAGAACTTTATTTTAAAAGAGTACTTTATATTGCTACCTATATAGTTTGCATAAGTAGAAGGCAATATCAAATACAATTTAAAAATAAAGGATTCAATTCCAGCTAGCCCAGGTAAAAAGTCCTGAGCTGAAAATCTTTAAAGCACACCAGCATGAAACCAAAAATTTTTCCTTGACAAAATCTTAAGGTTTCAAAGATATTTAAAAGAGAGTAACTTCCTCACTACGTGATTCATCAGTATTTGATGCTGCATCTGCATATTACCTAGTCTCGTATGCCGCCAGTGGCATGCACCCTATACTCTAGAAAGCAATGCTTTAGCAGCCATTTTGCAAGGCTGTGTATGTTTCTAGCACATAAAACAATTCCTGATCCATAACCCATGTACAATAAATTTTAAACAGTTTAAGGAGGAAACTGAGTCTCAAAGAAGTTGAGAATCATACCTAAAGCCACACAGTTGATCAGTGGGCCAGAAACATTCTCTCCATGCCAGCCATCTATCAGCATCTAAAACAGCGATGTGACTAATTCCTAAAACCCACTACAACTTTTCCCAGTGACTTCATCTATGGCAGTAAATCTATATACACATATGGTTTTATATTATCTTATAATGCTTGTTTCCCCCATTTTCCCCCCAAATTCTTTGAGAAATCCATAGAACATCATTGCTGGCTGATTTTCATCTACTATTTGCCTATTATCATAACCATACCCTCTTTTTATTACTTTTTCAACTACTGTTATTACTTTTTTTCTTTCATTATAACCCTCGGAATTGATTTCACTTTTATACTCATTATTGTTCACTTATAATCAGCTTTGGATTGCATGCTGATTATTCTTAAATTTCAACTTTATACTACTGAAGAAAAACAGTGCTTGGTGTTATGCACTGATTACAAAATAAGCAGATTATGTAACTGTTTTTTAAAAGGCCTGTAACACATTTTAAAATGCAGTTTTTTTGTTTTTGTTTTTGTTTTTGTTTAACCTTGGATGAGCTGTCTGAATAAAGAGAATGGTTAAGAACTGGATGAGATTTTTTTTTAAATGAGTTTTCTTTATTTAAGCAAAATAAAAAATACCAGAACTTACATATTTGCATAAACAAGGCTCTGTATTTATTCCAATTTCTTGCTACTGTTCAAAATATTTCTAGAACTCCTATCTGGGGAGCAGTATCAAAGCCTTGCCCCATTCCTTAGAATAAATAGTCTTCTCAACTGCAATTCTTTCTTTAAATCAATTCACTTTCAGAAATGGTCAGAGCTTCTCAAATCCACACTGGTGAATAAGGCAGTAGGAAACAAGGTTCTGGTTCAAAAACAAGTACATGAAGCACAAAGCGGGATGACTCATGGTCGTGGTTCATAAGTCAGCTTTCCGAGCAGCTGTAAAAGATGTGCATTTCTAGGATAAGTGCCTAGGTGGAAAAGCATAAGATGAGCCAAGCAGCTGGCATTCTGCACAATGCCAAGGCCACTGTAGTCATTTCCTACGGCTGCCATAACAATCAACGGAAGTATCTTGTTTTATTGTATTGTTTTATTGTACTTCACAGATTTTGTTTTTTACAAATTGAAGGCAAGTCCTTCAATCGGTAAAGACATTATGACTCACCAGAGGCTCAAATGATGATTAGTATGTTTTAACGATAAACTATTGTTTAAATTAAGGTATTTATCTTTTTAGACACAATGCTATTTTACTTAACAGACTACAGTGTAGTATAATATAACTTTTATATGCACTAGAGAACCAAAAAATGTTGTGTGACTCACTTTCTTGCAATATTCACTCTATTGTGGTGGTCTGGAACTGAACCAGCAATAACTCAATATATGCCTGTACCACAAACCAGGTGGCTTAAACAAGAGAAATTTTTTGTCTCACAGTTGCGGAGGCTAGAGGTCTGAGATCAAGGTGGCTTCAGGGCTGGTTTCTCCTGAGGCCGTGAGGGAGAATTTGTTCCACGCCTCTTACCTAACTTCTGGTGGTTTGCTGGCAGTTGGCTTATAGAAGCATTACGCTGACCTCTGTCTTCATGATCAGACTCTACCTTTCTGAGTCTCAATTTTCCCTTTTTATAAGGACATTAGTCATACTGAATTAGGGGCTACCTGATGCCCTCATTTTAACTCGATCATCTCTGTAAAGACCGTATCTCCAAATTAGTCACACTGTAAGGTATTAGGGGTTAGGTCTTCGACAATGAAAATTAGAAGGAACGTAATTCAACCCATAATAGGCACAACTGAATAGACCAATGTGAGCTACATCCCAAGGAGCTGTACAGGACAGCCACTGTGACAACAGGAAAGTTGTTTAAAGCTAATTTGCTCCTCTTTAAAATGGGTACAATGATGACAGTAAGAATGCCTACCTCCTAGGGTCACTATGAGGACTCGATGAGATAATGCTCTTCAAGTGCACAGTACAGGGTTTAGCCCATGGGAACATGATTCATAAATATCAGATGTCTGTTTCCACATGTACCCAATGTCAGGTTATCCAGACACCATTAACATGCACTGTATAGGTGAGTCCAAGGGAAATTGCATAACTGTATTCCAGAGAGCAGAGGGAAGCCCTCTCGAACATCAAAGCCCTCTTGCTGTAACTGCCCATTTCTCACCAGTCTCCACCAGACTAGACCGTAGGTTCCTTAAAGGCAGCAACTGTCTCACATGGCCAAACTTCCTACCAACCCACTATCTTCTGGGCCTAATAGTGCATTTAACAAAAATCCACTAGAAGAATGAATGAACATGAATATTTAATACAATATTAACAGGAAAAGTATTTCTTAGCAGACATTTTAACCCGACATGGGAAACAAAAAATGTAGCCCAAACTATATGCCAAACGTTTCTACTTGGGTAATCATTAACACAAATATATGTTCATTATACACTCACATTAATAGCAGCATTATTCGCAATAGCTAGTCTGAAGCAACCAAAGTGTCCACTGATGAATGGACGAACAAAATGTGATATATACTTATAAAAGAATATTATCCAGGCTTCAAAGGCAAGGAAATTCTGACACATGCTACAATGTGGAAGATACTTAAAAATAACATGCTAAGTGAAATAAGCTAGTCACAAAGGACAAATATTATACGATTCCTCTTATATGAGGTTCTCAGAGTAGTCAAATTCATAGAGACAAAGTAGAATGGCAGTTTCTTGGGCTGGTGGAGAGGAAAAAATGGAGAGCTAGTATTGTGAAGGTATAGAATGAAACACCCCAAAATGTGTTTCTATGGTAGGCAGGTTGTTTTAAGAAAAGCAACTTTAGCCTCGGGCTCAAGAAAAACTTCTGCCCCTCCCTTAATTACCTGAAAGAATTTGAATTAGGGGCCTTGTCCACAATAAGAGGTTATTAGACTTAAACCTCTCTATAGAGCAGAGCAAACTTCTATCTACTAAACATCAGCTCTTCTTATCACCCTGCAAAGACTTTTGATGCCCCCAAAGCACCTTACCTCATCCCTAGTTCAGAATGTCTTATATACTCACTTTCCCTTTCTGTCTCTGAACCTCCTGTGCATGTAGGGTCTCTGACTCTCTTATGTATGCAGGGTTCCCGTACACATGTATATGTTAAATATGATTATTTTCTATTGCTGATCTGGCTCATGTCTATTTGATTATTAACCAGCCAAAAGAATATTGAGAGTAAAGTTTCTTCTTCCCCCATAGTGTCTACTGGGTACAAAGTTTCGGTTAAGGAAGATGAGAAAGTTCTGGTGCTGGTGCTGGTGCTGGTGACAGTAGCACAACAATGTGAGTTCACTTAACGTCAAAAAAGGTGCATTTAGAAATCATTAAAATGGCGAATTTTGATATACATATGTATATATCACAATAAAAAATAAAAAATTTTAATGAAAAATATATGCATTCATATTTTTAGTACTTTTGGAAATCTGAGAAGCAAAAACAAGGTTTTAGAGACACAAAAGGCATTTGCTGGTCCAAACTTTGAATCAAAAAAGTTCTTTTGCTACTCTGAATACCTTAAAATTCAATCACAAAAACACTGCTTTGCATTCCTAATTAATTTTACTTAAATTATAACAATTTTGCTTATTTAAAACTTCAAAGCTTCAGGAAGAATTCTTTTCTGACCTATTAAGACTTTGAAGTATGTTGAGGGGAAATGATTCACCCTGTCACATAGAACAAAGTATCTTTAAGAAAAGAATACTGTAACCCATAGATTACTATAAAGATAACATTATTGATAGATTGCAAATATTAAGAGAAATTAAATACCATACTTACTTAGGGCTACTTAATGTAAAAGGAAATTTAATAATTTTCTCTTTTCTTTATCTAAAGTTTAAATTGACTCTAAGTTTTCCCATACATTAAAATTATATTTTATATAAAATACTGTCAACATAAGAAACATCCAAACCTATAAAAATTTTTATAAGAATTTATTTGAGCCAAACTGATGACAATTACCAGGAAGCAAGATCTCAAATGTTCTGGAGAATAAATGTTTTGCAGTTTCTTTTATGCATTTGAAATTGAGGGGTTGTAAGGAAGATTAAATGAAGGTGGAAAAAGCAAGACAGGGATTGGATTACGGGATATTTAACGAGATGTTCTCTCTTGAGGGGGGCTATGCCTTCCCCGGGGTATCTGGCATTTCAAGGGTTGGTTAACCTAAATGCACAAGAACAATGGACAGGATTGGCTTAAAACCTTTCACTAAACAAATTATAGGCCTGGGGCAGGACTACCCACCATGACCTGCCCAGTTAGGAATTCATGATTTATTACAGCACTTCTTTTTCATTCACAATATACATAGTTATTAAATCAATTTCATACAACTCATAAAAGCCTCACTTTAAACATATATTAAACAAAAAAGAAAGCATCCATTACATCCCCATGATGTCTTGCTAGGAGTTCTGGATTTGGTATTCCAACCTCAAAAGCAACAGTGATGTTGTGAATCATAATAAGAAATACATATTTGGTCTTCATCTCTGGTGTTGGTACAGAGCTCCTAAAACCCTTGAAATTTCCCAAGTGATAAGAGTGTTATGTTAACGAGACAACTTTCAGAAAGCCCCTAAGCAAACTAAAGATGGGGACCAACCAGGGATTAGAGACTTGGAACTTTCACTCCCATCCCTTCACTTCAGGGGAAGGGAGGGGATCAGGAGATTCAATCACCAATGGCCAGTGATTTCGTGAATCATACCTATGCGATGAAGCCTACACAAAAATCCATGAACTATGGGATTCTAAGAGCTGGGCTGGTAACTACGAGGAGATTTGGGGAGAGTGGTATGCTCATAAAGAAGGGCCCGGTTGGGATTCCCCCTAGTAAAAGCCTCACAGCGTCCCCGGCTTCACCTTTCCTTGCCCTATAGCTTAATAATAGATTGACCCAGAACTTGGAACATCCTCTGTCATAAAAAGTTGCCCTGAAACTTATGATTAATGCCCTTATGCTTACTGATCATAATCCTTCTGGTTTAGAATTCTTTCCAGACTACTCCCATCTTTGTTCTTGTGTTGCTAATGCCACCAGAGGACCCCATTTCCAGAGGGACGGCTCTATGAAGCACAACAGACACACCTAGAACCATCACATAGCACCTGGAATAACACCCAGTTTTTCCCTTAAATACCCTAAGCCAGGCTGAAAACGCGAGGCAGTTTTTGAAGGTGTTAACCTGCTGCCTTCTCAGATCACCAGTGCTCTAACAATAAACTTATTCTAAATATCCCAACTCCTGTGTCAGTCTACTATCTGAGCAGCACTGGGAACATGAGCCCCAGACTCAGTTACTCTCCAGTTACACTTAGAGGGCATGAAAACTCCACAACTCTCTCCACATACCTTGTCCTAGGCATCTCTTTCACCGGGCTATACCAGAGTTGTGTTACTTTATAATAAACCAGTAATCTAGTAAGTAAAATATTTCTCAAAGTTCTGTGAGCCACTCTAGCAAATAAATCAAATCCGAAAAGGGCGTAATGGGAACCTCCAATCTATAGCCAGTTGGTCGGAAGCACAGGTGACAACTTGAATTTGAGACTGGCATCTGAGTTGAGGTGGGGACAGTCTTAGGATTGACCTGCAGCATTTGACGGTATTTCTACGTAAATAGTCAGAACTGAGTTGAACAGGAGGACACTCAGCTGGTGTCAGAAAATTGCCTGATGGTGTTGGAAAACCCACACATGAGAATTGGTGTCAGAATCTACACCCTTAGACTAAGCCTCCCCAAGGACTTGTCACAGGACTTCTGCCTCCATTTCAAACTAAGTTACTAGTCAAGACAATCATGCAATCCTTTATCATTTTTAAAATAGAGAGGATAATCTGTTTACAATTTCACCATCTCAAAATTAATCTAGTTTTCAACTAGCGGATTTATTTTTTCATGCTAATAATAAAAAGGTTAAACACTGAAAAATTCATTTTTCTTTTCCCTATATTGTTTTCAATTTTAATGACACAACTTTAAGGAGTTCTGAATCTTAAGTCACCATTAATAGTTTATTTTCTTAGTCAAAAATAATGAATAAATCTCAGCTTTCATTTTATTACTTATTAAAGGTCCACGTAAGCCCTAAGGCTGGAGTGAGAATGTACATTAAACCTGGTTACTTCTTTTCAGAAGTGAATTTATACAAATAAGTCCTTCAAAGTCCAAGGGTTGCCACATAGTATCTCCACAGCAATTAGGAGAGCTTCAGCAAAAGAAGGTGTCACATAGCAAAAGATAAAGATAGTTTCCTTATAAAAATGTGAAGAGATCTGCATTGATAAGGGGGAAACTGCCATATTTGCTGATACAAGCTAAAATGCTGGTCTTCACTCTCAATCAATGCCGAGTATAAGTCCTTTTCCCAAGAGATTTTGTTTTATTCCTTCACTCCTGAGCACACAAAAGGCACTACAGGGAACCTCTCTCTCTCTCCTTCCATGTCATTTACCCACTGTGACTCTTCTGATTCCCTACTCTGCACTTATATTGCTCATCTCCCTGCAAGTGGCAGAGTTGAGGGGCTTTTAGGAGGAAGGCATAGAAAACATTGAAGGGTGCCTTTTATAAAGCCTTTCTGATTATAGTTAGTGATAATATCACCAAAACCAATAACTAATATTTATTGCCAATTAAGTACACAGTGCTAAGGTGATATGCACAAGCTCAGTTAATCTTCAGCGTAACTCTGGAAGGCTACGAGTACTGTGACTCACCCTACTTTTTAGATGAGGAAGCTGAGGTATGGGAAAATTTCATCAAATTTAAGAACCAGTGACTTTTTGCACCACTTTATGTACCATTGGGGAAAAAAACCTGCCAATCAATCTATGGCACAAGTGATAGAAATCTATGATCCAGATTTCAGAGATGTTGAAATATGAAAAAGAAAAATGTGTCACAATAAAATACATAAGTAATTTCACAAGATCACAAATCTACCAAGTGCTGCAAGCAAGATCTGAACCCAGGTAGTCTAGTTCCAATCCTGGTTCATGCTCATTATCTTGGCATAATTATTAACAATACCTCCTTTTACTCCAAAACGTACTCCAGTTAAGGATAAAATATAAGGTCTTCCTACATGATTTAAGTGAAATGAAACCTCCCCCTGAAGTCCCAGCTGACTGCGCCAGGGACTGATGTGGGAGCCAGTAGCCTCTGCAGGTGGCTTGAAGGAACTCTGCCCGACAGGGCAGCTCCTTATTGAGCACTGGCAAAAGGACTCAAACGAATCCTCTTTTGGAAGGATTAAGTGGAGGAGAACCAAGAGAAGTTGGGTTATTTCAACCCTGACTATTGCTCTAAGCAAAGCTGAGGAAGTGTTTCAGGCCTGTATGAAGTCTGTAGTCCACATCTGTCTTGCAAACACTCACTTGACTATTTGGATGGATGAGCTGACTTCCCATGACACCCCATTTTCCCACTTAATATTAAATGGGAAAATTTTCTCTCTTGAAAATTACTTTTCCTTATGATCAAAAGAAAATGATCTAAAACAAGGCTCATTGCCATTACTTTAAGCTCTGGTAAAGTAGTCCAGCACAAATTAGAAAAGTGAATAGCAAGAAAATCATAAAGGAAACAAAGCAACTACAAACATGTGGACATAGAGAAAAGAAGACAGGTTAGCAACAGTTCATTAAAGATAGAAAATATAATGGTGTTCTAAATGGATAAGGCCAACCCAGCAACACTGAGCTCAAGGGCCCTAAGACTTGGGCTCTAGCTGCTCCTCTCCAAGGCCTCCCCACATCAACCATGGACTGTGGGACAGAGATGGAGAGCTTATGCAAAACCAGTCAATCTTTCAGCTGGCTAGTGACCCAAACCTGAGTGCAAAAGGATGAGGTAGGCCAATGAGATTTTCTTTTTATTAGGACTAAATCTTTCTGGGAGACAGAAGCTGGATGATGTGTTGGGGGAAGGAAGCTGGCGTGGGCATGGGGATGGACAAAGTAGAAGTTATAAAGAGATGTTACCATGAGTAAGTGACCAGTTAACAGAAGAGACAAGGCACAGAAAAGGCAACATCAAGTAAGATTTGTCTTGAGTCCCAGTATGTATTCCTTTCAATAAACCTTTATTTTTTTATCTTGAGCTAAGTCCAAATAGGTCTCCTTACACTCTCTTTGCTCGGGGACGGTAAACAGCCTTTATCACCTTTTTGCTATATGGCAGAGGATAGGAGAGCCAGCAAGGAGGACCCAGCAGGGGAAGCATGAGTCTTGTCCAGTCTATTTCCTTAATGATGCCAGTCTTTCTTTTCTACCCTCTTGCCATGATTTAGGCCATTTTAGCAAATCTCCTTTGTATCTCTCTTATATTTGTTTTCCGGGGTCAATCTTGGTTTTGTTACACCTGTTGTCCTAGTGTGATTACTCACAGTGTTCAAGTTCACACTCAAAAGTATCCGAATTTTGCAATAAAATATGTGTTCACTCTTATTTTAGTCCAAGCCCCCATCTTCTCCCATTATATGTGCCATTAAGCAAATGTCAGAGAACACAAAGGTAACCAGTGCTGAAGGCAAGATTTAAACCCAGGCAGTCTTACTCCAGTCCTAGTTAATGTCTATTATCCTGGCATAATTACTAATGGCACTGAGTCACTGCAACAGTCTCCCAAATGATATCCATTCTTTCATTCCTCCAACCCTCTCCCCACTACATGTAGAAAGAGTACTCTAAGCATAAAACTGCCCTGTCATGCCATCATCTAAAACCCTTCAATGGCTCCCCATCTCCCTCAAGAACAAACCTTAACTCTATTACCAGATTCAAAAGACTCAGCAGAATTTTGCTCCTGCTTACATCTCCAGCCCAATCGCTGACTGCCCTCCACCTCAAACTCCACAAAGCAGCCTTTCTGAGATTCCTCAGTGCCCTGGAGTCACAATCTTGGAACTAAGGCAAGAAATGGAAAGGGAAATGGGGCAAGCACATGGATAAATGGATAGGGGGAGAAAAAGAGATGCCAGGCCCCATCTCACCCCTACTCACAGGACTCAAGTTTATACAGACCTATTCCTTGTGCTTTGACAGGTCTCCAGTATCAACTCATAGAGTGTACCAAATCCCTCCAAGTTTCTAAATAAAAATAAATTTTAGGGGTAAATGTCAGAAATCTATGCCTTCATGACTAGTACCTACATGCTATTCATTTGGAGTCATTTCTAAAAAAGGGCAAAAGCTGCCACATAATGAGCACACTGACCAAAGTCTGAACTCAAGATACAAGGAAACTTCATCCTCTATTGCCAAAGTCTACCCTGCAAAAGCCATGCGATTTCACAATTTCTCCTGCAACCCTGAAGGCGGTGCTTTGTACTGGGCAGACAGTAAAGGGCATGTGCCAGTTGCCCTTTGCTATATGTTGTGACTACAGCCTTTTCTTTAGGTGTCCCTGCCGCCACCTCAAATCTTTGACACACATGAGGTCCAGAAGCCATTATTACTACAAAGTCAACATTAAGATATGCACATGTTTCTGGAATGAGCAATATCCAGGACGGTACAACTGAGCTCCCCATGTGATCCTCCCCACTGCCACCCTGGGCCTCAACAGACCCTCACCCCATCTGTGGAATAATGAAGATGACCAGAGCCCAGGCAGCAGGTTTTGCACTCTCTGAGCCCTGGATATAAACTGAGAATTATTACCACTGTCTCACATGGTTGTTGCAAATGATTAAATGATATAAAACCTAAAACACCAAGCCAATGCCTAACCCTGAGTTGGCAGAAAATGATGAATGTTTATCAAATCTGGAAAGGAAAATTAATCTAGCTTAATAAGTCTTTTAAAAATGCAAGTAAATTTAGCTTCAAATTCACTGCAAGAGAAGTAATCACTGTGAGCCCACCATCTAATCATAATGCCAAATGTCATATATATCAACTTATCTAATCTTTGTAATCATCTGTGAGAATTATCCCCTTTTGGGGAACAAAAAACTGAGGTTCGATCGAGTTCAATAACTTGCAGAACAATCTGGCAGACCCGGAATTTGAACTCAGTACCATATGAATGCAGAATTCACTTCCTTCTCTCCTGTTACTCTGTTTCCCAGACTCCAAAACCAGCAAAGTAGGGAGTCAGAAAAGGGCCTGGAGAGGACAACTGTTCAATGGTGATCAATATACCTGTCAGGACAAGCCCAAATGACAAAAAGTGCCTAGCATTCAGGGGCAGAAATGGGGAAAAGTAAGCAATCGGTATAACTGGATACCAGCCCAAACAGGATCCTTTGGCAATCTAGCATAATGTTTTAGTAATGTTAAGGGGCTTATTAGTATGAGGCAGGTGATTAGCTGGCATTGTGATTTTAGGCAAGTCACTATGCTGCCCCTTGTGCTTCTGTTCCCTTAAATGCAACATAAAAGCCATACAATCTCTCTTGCGGTAATGTATGTTACAGAAATAATGTGCAGAAATAATTTTACGCAGGGTCTGTCATGTACAAAATGATCACTCCTATTAGTATGAAAGCCCTTTCCCAAGCCCTTTCACAACTAGACTTTCTACAGCCCCTTCCTCCCTCACTTGCCTAAATTATTTGCATCACCCTGCAACTTCTATTAGTTACCTGCCTCTCACTTCTCTATGCACCTCTCATTCTGTTAGTCCACAAAAGCTTATTGACTACCTAGTCAGGCCAGCTGGAGAAATGACAGTACATAAGAAAAATCTATCCTCACAGAGCTTAGTTTCTTACATTTGTGGGAAAAGGAGAAAGACAGACAATAAACAAACAAACAAACAAAACACATAAGAGACCACCAGGTAAAATGTTATAAAATACAATAAAGCAGGTAAGGGTGAAGGGCAGTCAGATAATTAGGGAAAGCCCTGTTTGAATGAAAGGAGAGAACAAGGCATGAGATCGGAGGGAACAGTGTTTCAGACAAGGGAACATCAAGCACCCTGTACAGTGTCTTCTTTCTGCATTCACTCAGTCATACAACACTCATTGGTTAAGTGCATCTATATAACCAGCATTCTCTTAAGCACTGGGTTTACAGTGAACAACTAAATTAATATACACTCTGCCTTTGGGAGTTTACAACAAATAGCACTGGGCATATGCTAACTGTTCAGAAAATATTTACTATTTAAATAATATTTGCTTGATTTTTAGTTACATAGTTCTATGTCAGGCTGAGTTCTGAGCTTTCTACAGCCCCGTCCTTCCTTCCTCATTTGCCTGAAAGATCACCATCCTTCAGCTTCTGCTGCTTACCTGCCTCTCCCTTCTCCATACCAAACTGTTCAGGATGACTCATAACCTCCCTATGTTCTCTTTTCCCTCTGTTTTGCATGCAGTCCACTCCATCTGGAATGCCCTCTCCGCCTCCATCTTCTTCAACAGACTAACAGCATTATTTCCCAAAATATCATTAGTATATAGATTTTGTCATTTGCTCAAACATGTACAAATCTCTCAAGTTCCTCAGACAAAACGTTTCATCAAGTAATAGAAAGCAATGTGTCAACTGACAACTCCAGATTGAGAAGTAAAAAGAGTTGAAGGACAACTGATCTGAGGTTATTATATAATTTCTTTCCCTCCCCAAAATACAAGATATTTCAGTGACTTTCTGGGCGTTGTGCCTGCAGAAATGGGCCAAGGTACAACAACAGCAAAGTTCTCAATACTGTAGGTCTGTGCGTTCCATCACCCACCCATAAAAGAAATGTTTCATTTACAGTAAACAAAACCAATTTGGCCCAGGAGCTATCACTTAAAGGTCTTCCCCACATAGAAGGTCAATAGTTTAGCATCTAAATTATTTGAGATGGATTTCCTTTTCCTACAGCAGAAATTGCAGCTGTACTTCATTTAAAAAAAAAAAAAAAGCAAGAAAGAAAAGTCAGATATTTATTTTTCTAAGCAAGAAGGTTAAGTCACAACTTCTAGTGCAGCCTCCACAGAATCATTTAGCTGATAAGAACTGGCATATAACCTTTAGTCCTTCACTTTTAAAAGACATACATCCATCTTTCTCCTCCTACTTTCCAAAAGAGAAGAAAATTAAGCTAAAGCCATCCGTTTTGAAGTATACAAGAGCAGGAATATAGGTTTTAGTTTCCATCGACCACGTACATTTCTCTCCAAATGCCTGGACAGAAGCTCTGGGCTTTGTGGAGAACCACACAACGATTCTATAGCTGGGGCTTGAGAGGTAGTGTTTCTACAATGTCTCTGCTTCTCTTACAAGAGAACAGCTCTGTGAACTTCACCCACATATTATGAAAGGGGACATGTACTAAAAGTCAACAACACCATGCTCAGAATTACCATTAACCATTTAAACTCGGCACCCTCAGCCAAGATTTCCCCAAAGACATGATCAATGGAATGGGTCGCCTCTGTACTCACTGTGGTTGCACCTCCTGTATCACACTGCCATGTACCACACAGCACCCTGTTCTCCTGGCTGACTATTTGGATATGGCAACATGGACTGTCTGCTAGAATTTGGGTGAGAAGATGCCTAACGACGTGGAACTTCACTGGAGTGCAGAGTGCACTAAACAACATTACCCCCAAAAGTTTCAAAGCCAGGGTAGGTTTACAATTAGAGTGTATAGTACAGTAAAGAAATGCCTGCTCTTCAGCAGCTAGAATTGTGATTCAGACCCAGCTGCTGTTTACTAGCTACATAGTTTTAGACCAGTCTCTCAGCTACTCTAAGCTCTTAAAAATACCTTATCAGACTCCGAAAGTACCCACATAATCTGGCCCCTGCTGATTATTACTAGTACTACCATTTTGCTCCTCTTTAACTGCCAGAGCATACTGAGCTCATTCCCACCTCAGGGCCTTTGCACTTGCTGTCCTCGCTACCTAATATACTCTTCCCCAGAGTTTCACCTGGCTGGTACTTTTCATTACTCAGGTTTCAGCTCGAATGTCCAAAACTCACCTCCAGGATCTCATAAACATAATGTTGAGGTATATGAGTACATAGTGTATAATTCCATTTACATAAAGTACAAAAAGGAACAAAAGCAGTATATTATATGGTGGTGTAAGTCAGGGGACTGGTTATCCATTTCAGGGTGGAGGGAGTGAAAGAAAGGAGCACCAGGGGGTGTTCTGGGTTACTGCTAAATGATTCATTTCTTGATATAAATTTGGTTACCTGGACATGTTCAGTTTGTGAAAACACATCAAGTTGTTCACTTACATACATTTCTAGTATGCATGTTGCATTGCAATAAAAAAATAAAACAAAACAAAAAAACACCTTGTCAAATTGGTTTTCTTTTTGGCTAAGCTATTCGTTCTCCATCCAATGACCCTGTTTTATTTCCTTCAAAGCATCTGTTATTGTCTGAAATCATCTTCATTATTGTTTATGTATGTATGGTCTAGTCCCTTCCCCAATTCCATTAAAATAAAGTATCATGTGGCCAAGGATTCTGCCTGCCTTGTTGAACTATCTCCAAATCTCAGCACTTGGAATAGCCCTGTTTTAGGCTGAATGAATGAATAAATAGATAGATATAGATATAGATATATATAGATATAGATGTAAAATAAGAAATGGCTAAATGGAGCCCTTTAAAGATATACCAACCAACAAAAATCAAAACAGTGAAGCCAAGAGCAGAGGAAATAAAAAATTTCAATGATGTTATACATTAAGAATAGGTGTCAGATGTTAAATTTAACTACAGTGATGACTAGATAAAGTGTTATTCTATGGGTACCTTTGTGAGTGGTTAAAGTTACTTCTCAAAGCAGAAACTGAGTCTTTTATCTATATACACCCAACAGTTTTGCCCAAGGCCTGGTACAAACTAGGTCTGAGCAAGAGTGGTAATAGAATTGAGACACTGGGTGAGGACTCCTTCAGTTTTGTGGAAAAAGTGGGTGATATTCAATTGTAATGTCTGCCATCAGCAAGAGAGTAGGTAGGCACAACATCCAAGCAGACTTAGATGAAGCAAATGCTAAGTATCCAAGAATTTGAAGAGTTCCTTATAAGGCATGAGCAATACTCACCTATTTGTTTTTTTTGCCAATTCTAAGATGTTTACATAGAAAAAACAGAAATGTGTAGTATTGCTGATGAATTGGATGTTCTACTGGTTTCTACTAGTATGCAGACTACTATATGCTGACATAATGTATTTTGAGTAGCAAATCTACACTCACAAAGTAACAGCCTGGTGTAATGAAAACTTAAAAGTAAACCTTTATTTTGGAATCAGCTCTGCCACAAACAGTCTTTGAATAGATCATTGAACCTCTTTAGGCCTCAATTTTTCTACCTGTGAAATGAGTTGGTTGGACTAGATGCTTGCTAATGCCCATTTTCCAATTCTTGGACACTGTGTACTGTTCTCAACTTAAAAAAATTCTCATCTTCTGAGCCTTCTGTTTACAAAATAACTAATCATCTACAAGTATGTAAATCAAGGTTGCCAGATGGAGTGAGGCAGGAAATCCTTTCATCCAGTCTTCTTGCCAAACCAAGGGTATCTATCCCCAACCAGATTCTGTGGAGTGCTATGTTCAAGCTCCCATTTCTTGGTAAGGCAAGAAGCCTTATCATACTTCATTAAACACTTGGGTTTCTCTAATTACTTCCTTTGCTTGAGTTTTAATTGCTGTAGGCCCCACATTTCTCATCAATTCAAGTCTCTAGTCATATTTAGCACCACAGTTTTTGTTTTTTGTCACACCTAAGTAATGAATAGGACTTGATCACCTGGAGGTATTCTCCTTAGGCTATTACAATAGTTATTAGTGATTTTAATTAGACAACACTGCCACTCCTTTTGCTATCCCACCAGTCAAGTGCCTATTATGAATATTACAGTAATAAGTATTAGCACCTTTTAAATTTACATTAACAAAGAGAGAAATGAGAAGTCAGGAAATGAAAGGAGAAAAAAGGAAAAAAAAAACCGCAGATGTCATAATTAACCAAAGCTTAAAGTAACTGAATATCATTAGTAGCGATTTTTTAATTTTCTTTAAAACTATACTATGCACATCCTGGTTAAAACTGCGGTGATCATTTGTCTCTCTTCAATTAAAAATTGCGAAAATGGACAAGGACATCCCTCTGCTGTGGATGAGCGCCACACTGTCCTTTCTTTAAACGGGCAGGGAGACTCCACGGAGAATAAGAGTGGTTGAGTGATTTCTTCCACAGTCATCACCAACTCCTAATTCCCCGAAGGTCTTCTGACTACTGCAACTCTTGCCATCAGCAGAGAGTAAACTCTACCAAAGGCCAAGTTCTAATAGCTGATACTCAGCATTCGCCACTGGCCCTCTTGGGTTTTTATTCTCTAAAAGCAAGGCGAAAGTGACTAAGGCCAATGCTCTAATGTGTTTTAGTGACAGGATTAATTTTTCATTGACAGGAGAAAGAAAAGTGTTTCCCATTTTTCTCCCTGACCCCTCATTTCGCCAATTGAGGTGCCCCCAAAAGACTACAAAAAGAAGGCAGCGTGCAGAAAGTTCACTGCAGGAGGTGAGCTACTACAGGAGGTAGGCTGGGATGGGTTTCTAGGCAAGTTCATCATGCCTAACAAATGCGCTCAGAAATAGAGACGTTTCAAAACCAGAAATGGTAAAGCAGATAATAAACATTCCGATCTCCTAAACCTGGTCCGAGGAACTTTTCCTAAACTTGCACTGCAGAGCCTGGTACAGGGCCAGGCGCCTTGGGCGCGAGCTCGGGGAACCGATGCCAACGCATTCTGGGTCTTGCGTGGTACACACTCTGGGGCAGCCCCGGCAGTCGCCGCCCCGCGGCCCCGAGGCCCACACGCGAGCGGAGGATGCAGGGGTCCCTCGTGCGCCTCGGGCGCTGCAGAGCGCGTCGCCTCGAGAGGTGCAGCACTCGAGCAGCCGCGCACCGGTGCCACGAAGGAGACAGGTGGAGGAGGAGGAGCAGGAGGACCCGGGCAGGCGGGCGCCCCGCCAAGCGCCCTGCCCGCGGCCCCTGCCACAAGGCCCGCTCACCTGAGACCTGGGCGCCAGGAGCGGGGGTCGGAGCGCCAGGTCTCGCAGAAGTTTCCGGGCCTGCGCTGCCACGGGGGACGCCATCTTAAGCAGGAAACCCGGCGTGGGGGAGCCGGGCTGCGCGCAGACAAGGGAGGAGGGGGGAGGGAGGAGGGAGGAGGCGGGCCCCGCGGGCCGTTCCCCTCCGCCCGGGCCCGCCCCCTGCCCAGCGCCGCGTGCTGCAGGCTGCTACCGCGCGCGCGCGCGGGGCTAGCACCTGGGCGCGGTTTCCCGGCCTGTGCCCCGCCCGTGGGCGCTGCTGGCCAATACTTCGGTCCCCCAACACCGACTCCAAGTTCACCTTAGCACTCAGAAGCCTGATGACCCTGCTACCTCCGGATGCAGTTGTTTTTGAGCAAAAATGGATCCCAAGCCCCACAGCCATGGGGCTTAAACTAGACCAGTGAACCGACCAACAAGCGAGAATTAGTCGTTGCAGTGAATGCTCAAAGGACCGGCCCACCGGGCTGACGCCGTCTAACAGTGAACTCTGGTCTAGTCATGGGATCATCAAAGCAATGCTATTGAAGGCTTTTAAGCCCAGTTACCATCGTAATAAGGGCAGACATTTATTTGGAGTTTACTGACTCTAAACACTGTACGTGTAATAAAAATGATTGTAATAAATATACTTAATGAGTGCTAAGCACTTTACAAATATATAAACTAATATAGTCACCATAGCAACCTTTACAGTATGTACAAGTGTAAAAACCACAGAGGCACAGAGAGGTTAAGGAACTCATTCCTGGTCACAGACCTACCTGATAAAGAGTGGAAATGAGATTCAAACTCATGCTTTGTCTTCACCCCACCGCATTAAGCGGTATCTTAGATTTTTTTAAACTTATTTTTGAACACGTAATCATAAGAAAAGCTACAATGTAACATACTACGCAACTACTCTTACTTTCCTTCTCTCTCTCCTTTTAAAAAAATTATTTTGACAAATTTTTATTTCGATAAGTTAAAAAAAAGTTAAAAGAATATTACACCAAAATGCCTAAATAGCTTTTAGCCAGATTCACCTTTTTTTTTGCCACATTTCCCAGTCTTGATAGGTAGATATAGATACATCGATTTATAAACCATTCCTCATCACAATTTTACCTTCCAGATTTAGCATCTGTTGGTAATTATTGCTTGGATGTTTAATTAATATGATGGTTGTAAAATGGTGTTTGTCTAATTTCATCCTTTTCTACATCTTTTACCTTCTATCTGAAAAGACCTTTACCTTTTTAAATGTATTTATACTTTTCCACATTTCTTTATTTATACTTGTATTCACTTGTATCAGTGTGGACTTATGCATTCCTTTTTTTCAGTACCAAACCTATGCTCTTTCCTATTGCATACACATCCTATTGCTACCTCTGAATATGGGTCATTTAATCCTCACGGAAACCCTTCAAGTAGGTGCTACTGTTATTCCCATTTTGCCAGAGAGAGAGAACTGGGCCACAGAGAGAGTATGTAACTTGCCCAAGGTACACAGCTTGGGATAAGACCCCAGAGTTAGAATCTTACTACACACCCTACTACACAACCTTGCCACACACCCTCTCCTTGTCATGAGTAGATCTGAGTTCCCACCTCATCCATCATTACTCCCACCCGGGCTGCCATCTAGCCAAAATGTAGCACAGAATCTTAATGTTTGTAGACTGAATATTTAAACTTGGCGAGAGCTTCGAGCACGTCAGAAGGAAGCAGACCACCTGTAGAACTAACCAGAGGCTGTATATTCAGACATTACTGTGGTAATGGAGTCAACTACTATCACTTTCCTTCCAGCAGAAACTTAAAAAGGTTTGAAAGAAGAAGGCATTTTATAGAGAAAGGAGGGACAGTCTTTGGTTCAGTGCTCTATTAGAATAAGCTTTTTCTATTATGACATAATTTTTCAAAGTGGAGTAAGGAGAGGCTTTCTAGTTGCCATTCAAGTATATTTGATTGTCTTTGATTGAGTTCCACTTACTGACTTCCTCTTAAAACTTCTCTCTGTTTTCTACCTGTTTCTTTCCAAATAAGAAGCTTTTTGAGGTCAGGGATTCCACCACAGAGTTCTGCACTATACTTTACTGAGACAATCACTGGTTTTGCAGTCACACTAGACTGAATTCAAAATCTGCCTCTGCCTCTTACAAACTTGTGGCTTGGGGAAGTGCCTGTTTCATAGGGTAATAGTAAGTATTCAACAAGATGTTGTATATAAAGACTTTGTCCCTAGTAGGGGCTTAATACATGTTTTCCATAAAGGTTGCATCAATTTATAGTCTTATCAACAGTGCATAAGGGCGCCCTTTTCTCCACATCCTCTGAAACACTTATTATTTCTTGTCTTTTTGATAATAGCCATTCTAACATGTGCAAGAGAGTATCTCATTTTGGTTTTGATTTGTACTTCCCTTATAGCTAGTGAAGTTGAGCGTCTTTTCATATATTTGTTGGCCATCTGTATATCTTCTTGGTAAAAGTATCTAGGTCCTCTGCCAAACTTTTAACTGGATTTTTGTTATTTTTTTATTGAGTTTTAGAGTTCTTTATACATTTTGGATATTAATCCTTATCAAATAAATGATTTTCATTCTCCCATTTAGTATTTAGTGTGCTTGTTTGTTTGTTTGTTTTCACTTTTGACTTTGTCCTTGGAGTTATATCCAAAAACAAACAAACAAAAATCACTAAGACTGATGTTCAGGAACTATTACCTGTATTTTCTTCTAGGAATTTTATGATTTCACGTCTTACATTCAAATTTTTAATCCATTTTGTTTTAATTTTTTATTGGTATACGATAGTAGTCCTGTTTCTTTCTTTTGCATTCGGCTGTCTAGTTTTCCCGACACCCTTTATTGAAGAGACTGTCTTTTCTCCATTGTATATTCATGCCTCATTTATCATAAATTAATTGACCATACATGTGTGGGTTTATTTCTTGGCTCTCTATTCTGTTTCATTGATCCATGTGTGTTTTTTTATGCCATACTGTTTTGATTACTATAGCTTCGTAGTACAGTTTGAAATCATGGAATGTGATAGCTCCAGCTGTTTTCTTCTTTCTCAAGAACTGCTTTGACCTATTATATTTTTAGAGCTTCAGAAATGCAGATTCCTAGACTCTACTGTAGACCTAGTGAATCAGGATCACTTAGGATAGGGTCTAGGATCCGCATTTTAAATAATTTGCTACGAGAGTTCTTTAGTGTAAGAACTAAAAATGCAAATAAATTAAACCGTAGTTTCAAACTCTCAAGAAGTTTCTTGGTAAATCAAGAAACGAGTTACTCTCCTTTGTTCCATTGGGTTCCTAAATGTTGGATGAAAAACTGATAAATTGTAGATGTAGATGATGACTACATATTGCTGCTTCTGGAGAACCATGGAACATTCATACAAAACCCATTTTCCACCAGCAGTTAAGATCAGCTGAGCTATGTAGAAGCATTGGCTAAAGGTGAATAAACAACTATTCTATGCTTTTTCTTTGTCAAAGTAGCAATTTGTGGACTGCTTGAACAATGATTGTGGTCTTTGATGATAGCACTATCAGAAGCATTGTGAATTGTCTGGTATCAGATCAAAGCACAGAAGTAGACATCAGACAAACTGAGTTAAAGTCTTGACTCTGTGATTTAAAAGCTTTATGGTTTTGGGTAAGTTACTTCATAGCCTTGATTCTTTTATCTGTGAAAATGGGATTACAGTAGTACCTATTATTGCCAGTGAGATGCATTGTCAAGTGCTTGAGATCCCAGTGGCTGTTATCCATCCTGCCTTCTTTACTTGACTAAGAAATCCTTTTTCATGTTTATTTTTTTATTATCTGCGTCTGTGAACCTCCGCCTCCCCATTAATAAAGTAAAGGCCAGATATGACAGCATCTTATTTGAACTGAGATTTAATAAGGTAGCATTTTTCATAAACTTTACATGCATTTGAGATATTAACTTCTAAAACTCCATGATCAAACTTTGGATTTAGGACACCCTGCCTACACTGTTACTTACTTGGTGAATCATTCCAGAAGGGAATATAAAAACATCAATAGGGCAACACACCTTCTCTTTTATCTTAGCAGTGCATGTTAACAGTGAAAGAATGTGCTCATTTTCGTATACACACTGATTTCTCCAGGGGCCCTAATTTGCCAAAGAGGCATGTCATGAAACCTAGCAGAGGGACAGTGCATCTAGCCGTTCCAGTGGTTGTTTATCATTACCTTTTCATTTAAGCATAAAAACCACTTGACAAATGCAACCTCATCATAACCCATTGAGCTGAGTAGAATATTTAAAGAAACAACTCTAATTTTCATGAATAAGACATTTGAGTTCATGCTACTGCATGTCAGAAACAAAAATCACTATTACAATACTGACATAAAGAGCATTTGTGGATTTTGTATGATTGTTTCATATATATATATATATACATATATACACACATATTTATATATACATATATATATTTTTTTAATGAAAAGCAGGTTTCTTGAATTTATACGTGAAGAAACTTTGACCTTTCATTATGTATGTAGGTAATATCCTGGTTGATGTTCATGACAGCCATTTTAACCAATACTTCACTAGCGTTATTTGCCAATGGCACAGAAAGAATTTCCATTGTGCTAGCTATTTTTCCCTCTTCAATTTGCATTAAAATGATTAATGTTAATGGCATTTCTCAGCAGCTTATTTAAATTGTAAGGTGCCCAGAAGAAAAGGGATACAAATCTTAAAGTATCTCCTCTGACAAAACTGCAATGGGCTCAAAAATTCTTACTAAATCCTGGAGAAAATTCAGGGGAGACAAGTTTAGATCAGTGGTAACAGGTCTAAGTCATAATGAAAAGAAATGAAGAGTAAGGAACATCATAACCCATTGGTATTTTGACAGGGATTGCATTGAATCTATTGATTGCTTTGGATACTATTGACATTTAATGATGTTAATTCTTCCTATCCATAACCACATTATAGCTTTCCAATTTTTTATTATTTTTTTTCAGTTTCTTTCTTCATTGTCTTACTGTTTTCTGTAAGGAAGTATAGGTCTTGTACTTCCTTGGTTAAATTTATCCTAGGTATTTTATACTTTTAATGCTATTGAAAATGGGATTATTTTCTCAATTTTTAATGTATTGCTGAATTTGGTTTGCTAATATTTTGTTGAGTATTTTTGAATCAGGATATTATTATTTTATTTATATAATTTATATAAAGGCCTATAATTTTATTTTGTCATGTTGTTCTTGTCTGGATTTGGTATCAGGGTACTGCTGGCTTCATAAAATGAGTTTGGGAAACTTCCCTCCTCTTCAATTATCTTGGAATAGTTTGAAAATAATAGGTATTAATTCTTTTTTGAATGTTTGGCAAAATTCACCTGTGAGGCCATGTGATCCAGGACTGTTATTTGTTGGGAGATTTTTACTGATTCAATTTTGTTAGTGGTTATCGGTCTGTTCAGATCTTCTGTTTCTTCCTGATTTCTCCTTGGAAGTTGTATGTTTCTAAGAATTTATCCACTTCTTCCGGGTTTTCCAATATGTTGGCATATGATTGCCATAGTATTTTCTCATAATCCTTTGTACTTCGGTAGTATAGTTTGTCACTTCTCCTATTTCATGTCTGATTTTATTTACTTGGGCCCTCTTGCTTTTTTCTTGAGGCTGGCTAGAGGTCTATCAATTTTGTTTATCTTTTCAAATAACAAGTTCTTGATTTCATTAATCTTTTGTACTCTTTTTTCTAGAATCTGTTGTTGATTTCTGTTCTGACCTTTATTATTTTCTTTCTTATACTCACTTTGGATTTTGTTTGTTCTTCTTCCTCTAGTTCCTTTACTTGAAGGTTAGACTATTTATTTGAAAATTTTCTTGTTTATTGAGGTGAGTATTAATTGGTATGTTTTTACTTCTTAGAACTGCTTTTGCTCTGTCCCATAAATTTGGGGTTATCGTGTATTCATTTTCATTTGTCTCAAGGTATCTTTTGATTTCTTTCTTGATCTTATGGTTAACATATTTATTGTTTAGCAGAATGTTATTTATCCTTCATGTGTTTGTTTGTTTTTCAGTGTTTTTCCTGTAATTGATTTCTAGTTTCATACCATTGTGATTGGAGAAGATGCTTAATATAATTTAAATCTTCTTAAATTTGTTGAGACTTATTTTGTGACCTAACATGTTCTAGCCTGAAAAATATTTGATATGTAATTGAAAATCATGTATATTCTGCTGATTTGGGGTGAAATATCCCAAATGAGATGAACCCAAATAGACCCACCAAGACACAAGGCTATTACTTAGAATAGGAGAGATAGAGTATCTCAGATAAAAAACAAATGAACAAACAAACAAACCTAAAGAAGTTTATCACCACTAAATTGTGTATTATTCGTTTCAGTTATTGTATTCTTTAGTTCTGACTGGTTCTTTTTCATGTCTTCTATCTTTCTTTTTATCTTGTCTCTCTCTTTGTTTAGGGTCTCACTGAGTTCATCTATACTTTTTTTTTGAAGTTTATGTTATAATTTTTAATATGAGGACTAAAACTAATATAAGTTAAATGTATATTCCTGATTTATTATTAATTTTTTACTTGTTCTTTTTTTTATGATTTTATTCCTCTCCATTCTTGCCTTTGCCTCTGAATTTTTCTCAGTTTATTTCTACATCGTAAGAATGGAATGTAACATTCTTCTTAACATATAAACTTTTTCACTCTGTCTCTCTGGAGGATATTTGTAATGTTTTCATAATCCATTGTGCCTGGATAGAAAATATCAGATTTCTCCAATGTTCTGAAAATAATACATACTTTGCTTAGATAGAAATATCCTCTTTCTTAACTTTTCTCATTATAATCATGTAGGGTGCTTGTAGGCTGCCACATTGCTCGTATGGAAATCATTATAAATTATTTTGGCTAATGTTTGGGTAGATATGTTTATAGTTCATTTATTTTTTACCTAAGTTTAATAAACATTCTTATAACAAGTGTTTTGAATTCTGTACCTAGCAGATTGCTTGTCTCTCTATTTTAGTTATTTTTCCGGAGTTATAAAGATTCTGTTCAGCTTGTCTTCCTTTGGTTCTCACAGATATTTGTTCTATAATTTAGTTGTTATTTTGCTGTGGTCATGGGAGGAGGTGAGGACAGAGTTTACCTAGCCCCAATCTTGACTGGAATTCTTTTTTAACACTTATTATGTGCTTTCTCAAATATTTACAGAAATTATATATTACTTAATCCTAACCAAAGCCCTATTTTACAGATGTACAAACTGAGTCTCCCAGCAGAAATTAAGTTTCCTGAGGTAATAAATAAGAGGAGACCAATCTCAATCAACCTGGAATTGATTCTAGGCCAGCACTATCCAATAGAACTTTTTCAATGATAAAAAGTTTCTATATAGGTGCCCTCTAGTACCTCAGTGATTAGCCATATATAGATATTGAGCTCTTGAAATATGGTTAGTGGAACTTAGAAAATCAATTTTTATTTTTTTTAAATATTAGTTTATTTTAATTTTGAATAGCCGCACTTGGTTAGTGGCTTCCTTATTGACTAGCACAGGTCTAAGCTATCTAATTGATGTCTAAACATTGCACCATCACACTATTTTCTTAATTGGATTTATCCCGTGGTAGTTCCTAAGACAAGATTTGGGTACAAACAGCTTATTTAAGGGATGATACTAAACAGCAGATGAGGGAGTGGACAAGTAAGACAAAGAAGGCGGGTAACTAAAAAAAAAAAAGGCTGCATTATTTGGCTGTAGACAATTGGGGTTTGTTTTTTTCAGGGCATACTCTCAGAGACTGTTAAAGAAGATACTTTACGATTATCCCATTGAGGGTGAGGAAGCGGTCATGTTTGTCTATATATTCCCAGGCCTTATTGGTTGAGGTTTGCTCCTGTAGGCATTCACACACCACCCTGTACCCTCATTCTTCGAGCCAGCCCTTCCTATGGGACAATCATGTTCCTGTGGCTAGATGCAGCCTTGGGCAGAGAGATTCAGGTACATGAGACCGGGACTATCCTGCAAAGCTGCAAGTGACCTCCAGGGAGATCAAGGGTATGTGGGTCAGGTAAAACTATATTGCCTCTCAATTTAACCCGATGGATTAGCCCATTTTACCATTTTATCTGGAGTAGGAGGAAGGGCACTTGAAATTATGTTGGTAAAAATGTTCTGCTATTGCTTCTGGAAAAAAAATGGTGTATGTGATAGAGGCTTTGATCATCTTCTTGCAACCAAATCAAAGTTGTGACAGAGACATGGAGCAAACAGCAAGTAAAGTCACCTGGGATCTAGAAGAACAGAAGCACTACAACTAGGGAGAGAAATAATGAATCAACCTGCAACAGTAGAATGTAGGACAGGGTGAAGACGTGCGGCTGCCCAGTTCTGAGCAGCTGAGTAGGACAGAGGCTACCACAGGGGCAGCCAGCTGCTGCAGATGCCTCTTAATGGGGCTGTGTTTGCAAGTGGACTTTTGTGGTGACCAACATGCTCACTCTGAACACCAGCCTCTAGTGGGCTACACAGGGAACACCAGGGACATACAGGGGAACACTGAGTTATTGGAGTGAGGGCCAAAAGTGAGGCTCACTCCCACAGCAGAAGTGCTGGTGGTATCCATTGTTTCTCTCTTGAGTCCCCTGCCCCCAGTGTGAGGACCCAGCACAGCCATAGCTGTTACATCATCAAACTGGATAACAGAGGTTGTTCTGCCCAAGGATTCACTCCATCTCTCCCAACTTGTGGCACCATCCAAGCCACATCCAGCTATGTCCTTGACGAATCAGGTGCTCCTTGCTGAGCAGAGCCAAGACACTGGTGATAGCTGGCTTCGAGTTCTGATGTGTGTGGCCTTTTGAGGCAACTATAAGCGCAGCAACTGTGGATCACTTGCTGAATCTTAATGGGTGGCCCTGGAGGGGCACAGGCTGGGGCTAAATTTGGCCTGCAGCTGAACTCCTCTCAGGATTGTGATACTGGACACCTACTTCACAAAGCCCCACTAATAATATCAGGAGACTTAGGAGCTTTGTTTAGTACATAGAAACAGACACAGAAAGGCAGCAAAAATGGGAAGACAAAGAAGCAAAAATCATATGAGAGAACAGAACAGAAATCCAGGAATAATGGAGTCAAGCAACCTAACAGATGCAGAATTCAAAACACTGGTTATAAAGATGCTCAATGGACTTAGGGGAAGAGTAGATGAACTTAGTGAGAACTTTAACAAAGAGATTAAAAAAAAACCATAAAAATGGAAATGCAAATTATAAAAGGGAACCAGAGGAAGAATGTATTAGAGGAAATCAACAGAGTGGATAAAGAAGAGGATCGAACCACTGATATAGAGGATGGTGAAGCCAAGGAAATGCAATCAGAATGGCAAGAAAAAAGAAACTAAGACTATAATAATAATTTAAGGACCTATGGGACACTATTAAAGGTAAAAATATCTGTGTCATTGGAGTTATCCAAAGAAAAACAAGATGTTGAACAGCTATTTGAAGAAATAATTATGGAAAACTTCCCTCACCTGCTGAAGGAAATAAACATACAACCCCAGGAAGGTCAGAGAGTCCCCAAAACCAGGAACCGAAAGAGGCCCACACCAAGACACATCATAATTAAAATGCCAAAGGTTAAATACAAAGAGAGAATCTTAAAAGCAACACAAGAAAAGCAATTACTTACCTACAAGGGAGCATCCATAAAACTGGCAGCTGATTTCTCAAAAGAAACTATACAGGACAGCAGGGCTTGGCATAAAATATTCAATGTGATGAAAACCCAGGATCTACAACGTAGAATACTTTAACTAGCAAAGCTATCATTTAGAGTCAAAGGACAAGTAAAGAGCTTCTCAGACAAAAATAAGCTAAAGGAATTTATCAACATCAAGCCAGTAATACAGAAAATGTTTGAGGGACTTCTTTAGGAAGAAAAAACATGGGTCAAAAACATGAATAAAGAATGGTAGTAATTAGATTCTTATCAGCAAGTACCTTAAACGGAAAAGAATTAAGTGCTCCAACCAAAAATATAGAGTGGATGAATGGATAAGAAAACAAGACCCCTACACATGCTGCCTACAAGAGACTCACTTCAGATTAAAAGACACACAGACTAAAAGGAAGGGAATAGAAAAAGATATTGCCTTGATGGACCTAGAGGGTATTGCGCTAAATGAAATAAGTCAGATAGAGAAAGACAAATATTGCATGCATTCACGTACATGTATAATTTAAAGAAGAAAATAAACAAAAACAAAAGTGGAAATAAATGTATAGCTATAGAGAACGTTTTGAGGGCTACTATATGGAAGGGGAGTTGAGGAGACGGCAAAAAAGGGCAAAAGGATTAAGAAGTACAAATGAATAGTTACAAAATAGACATGGTGACAGAAAGTGTAGTGTAGAGAAAATAGTTAATAATATAACAAATATGTAAGGGAAAAGAGAGGTACTAGATTTTGTGGGGTAATCACTTTGCAAGTTATATAGATCTCTCTAATCACTATGTTGTACAACTAAAATGAAGATATGTTGCATGATAACAATAATTTAAAAAAACTCATTGAATTATACAATGTAAATACGAGCAACTAATTGTCTATTATATTTCAATAAAGCCAGAAAAATAATTTCTATGTAAGAAACCAGTCAAAACTTAAAAGGTTAAAACAATAATAATTAACATTGCACAGGAGTTCACAGTTCAGCAGTGAACTTAACCAGAGTTATCAAGTTCACTAAATTTAAAAGTGATACACAAATTTTATCTAATATACCATTCATATTTCAATTTTGAAAAAAGAATTCTGCAATTAAAAAAAAAGGGGGTAAGTTTCCATACTGCAAAAATAAACAGTGCTCTTGTCTGTTTTTTCTGACTAGCTCAATTATCAAATTTTATTTTTTTCAGTATCATTTGTTGCTTAGCATAGATGCTCTAAATATCTCTGCAATCCAGGTGCCGAGATATTTAGCATAGATGCTCTAAATATCTCTGCAATAGCTGTAGAAGAGCTGACCCTGGAATTTCTCAGTGGAGATATGAAGAGACTCAAACATTCCAGAAAGTGTTTGTTTGGTTGGGTTATGTTTGATATACAGTACATAAAGATTAGAGTCCTCAAGAGAAGAGAATCTGGAGGAACCCATATATGGTTTAAAAAAAAATAAAGTTTTGTAGCAGAAGTAGATAGAAGTGGTGCAAATAATGATTTCTGCTCCTCTCATATCAAACTTTGTTGAGCTCTCAGGAAAGCAAACATATAATTATGGTAGAAGTCAATTGAATAAAAGCCAACTCAGAGTCAGATCAGCTTTAGAAGGAGATGCACTTGACTGCAAAGAAAGCAGGGTGAAGAGTCTTATCCACTTGACCTCGATTGGCTGCTAGTCCCTAAAACCTTTAGCTGAACGAATGTGGAGAACTCTTGATAACGTAGGCAAAATGAATGTTATTAAAGCTCTGTTTGAGATAATGGTGAGCCATGGAGACTAAGGATTGCTTAACTACCTCAAAGAAAAATCTGCCTAGAGAGATTTCTTCATGCTACAAACCTCTGTAAACTTATTTTCAAAAATACTGCTTAAAAGAATAGAAATAACCTTAGATCAAGGTTAGGACAATAGTTTCCACAAGAGTGAAGTTGATAATGCCACAAAGGAAAAAAAACAGAGAGACCAGAGTAAAATTTTTACATGGAAATATTTCAAGTATCTGGAAGCTCTTTTGAAAATAAAAAATCACTGTGATTAACAAGTTATATGTACAAAAAAATTTCAGAAAAAAACAAGTAGAAGTCTCCAGGAAACACTAAAAAGAAAGGTTAGTTTCATTTACTGCATCAAAAAAATGTAAAATTAAAAAAACAATAATATTACCTATTAAAGTTGTACATTTTAAAATAAAAATGTTCAATATGGGTTCAATTGTGGGGAAAATGAATGCTCTTCTATTTTGTTGGTGGAAGTGTTCCTCCTGCCAGGGAACAATTTGGCAATGTATATCCAGAGCCCAAAAGAATTTAAATCCTCTTATCTAATAATTTTATTTCTGGGATTATGTCAAATAAATACTAAATTTGCAGCCAAAGATTTTTGTTCAAAGATAGTTGCAATAATGAGTCTAACAAAAAAATTTGGAAACCACATAGCTGATGAGTAGTTAATAAAAAATTCATTAGAATATTCAGCAACACCCCCAAAATTATAAAATTTAAATTTATTTAAATTTTATGCACATTGTAAGATCTTTAAATTTTCTGAAGGTAATAGCCACTGTTAGTAGTTTATATATTTCTTTAAGAAATTTTCTTCAAAGATTTTCCTCAAGAAATTTTCTACATAACATTTTCTACTTATCCATGTCTACCAATATCTAGATCTATATATCTAGATATATATCTAGATCTATATTTATCCATCCAATGATCTGGCTTGCCGTTTGTCCTTATAAATAAAGTTTTATTGGAACTCATTCACACCCATTTTTTTATGTTGTGTATGGCTGCTTTCCAGTTACAATGGCAGAGTTGAGTAGTTGCAACAGACATGGAGGAACTAAAATTATTTAATACATAGTCCTTTACAGAAAAAGTTTGCCAACCTCTGAATCTGATATGAATTAATTAGAATGTAAGCTAATAGAATGTAATACAAACTTATTAAAATGTAAACTCATTGAGTACAAATATTTTTGTCTTCTTTTTGTTTATTGTTGTATTTCCGATGCTCAGAATAGTGTCTGGCGCATAGTAGGTGCTCAGTAACTCTTTGTGGAGTAAATAAATGAGATTAGTTGTTCCGATTAATGCACATTCATTTGGTTTCCATGTTTAGTGGGGTTTTTTTTAGTATTAGAAATAGTGGTGCAATAAATCTTTGCTTACTTCTGTAATTATATCACAAACAATATTTATGAAAAATATTTAATAACATGGAAAATCTATTGATATATAAAAATTTCTTAAAAGGCTAAAAATTTTGTTACTTTAAATATAATTTTTAAAGTGTCTGAGTGTGTTTGTCTCTACAACTATAAATAATTTGAAGACTAGGAGATGGGGTTAGGGTTATTTTTATTTTCGTTAATATTTTCTGTATTATTATACTTTTTACAATTAACACATATTGATAGCAAGAAAAAAATGAACTTATTTTTAAATGAATCAAAAGATCCTTTCCATCTTATTCCTTTTATGTCCTATTTAAAAATATTTTCTGTTTCCTATTACTACAAGTTAAATCTAATTTTTCCCACCTGGTGCTTAAGGCCACTGAGCTTTTGGTTTAAACACACATGTTTTTAACTGTCTCCACAATAGTTTTCCTGCATGGAAGGTTTGCTCAGCCAGACTGGGATATTACTCCTTGTCCTCAGAAAAAGCCTTATAAATTTTACCTTGGCACATTTTTTTCACAGCTTTTGTTCTTTCCAGAATACTCTCCTTTCTTTTCTCTACCTTGCAGAGCCCACTACTAAAATGCCCAGCTCTTTCAAATAGCCTTCCTAAGTTCTTCCCACACCTGCATCCTTCACTTCTGTTCTCCTACAGCATCTGCTACTGTCAAACATAGTTGCCTGTAGGAGACAAAGCAAGAAAACCTAAATGAATAAAGTAAGCCAAGCAAAGGAATGAAGAGTCATGGGGACCACGCCAACAAATACGAGTAGGATAGGGGTAGGTTGAAAATGAGGGATGGACAAAAGGTTCTAGAGTTCAAGAGAAAGGAAAGGGTAGGACTAAAGATGTCTGTGGTAGGAGTTACACAGAAATTTAAAAAATGAAATTCTAGTGTTTTATTTTTTAGATTTCATCAAAACATCCTTAGTATCAAAATGGGCTTATCTAAAACAGACCAAACAAAATACCTTGCTTCATCCCTTATACCTGCATGAAATTTCCACACATAATAGTAAAAACAGCAATAGCTAAATTAAGTTGGGTCTCTATTACGTGCAGGCTCTGTATTAAGTATGCTGACTAGGCATGTCTACCTCAGTCAGTTCCAAAATAGCCCCGTGAGGTAAGTGCTATTGTTCTGTCACATGATTAGAAGAAAAACATATGTAGAAGCCTTAGGTCACACGGCTAGAGGTGACAGGACTAACTTTTGAATCTAGAGTCCAATCCAACAGTCATACCCTTAACCACTACAGGTACAGCCCAGAGTGGTGAAAGAAAGGTAACATTTGGTAGCAAGAGTGTAGCCCAGGGTTTCTCAGCCTCCACACTATTGACCTTTGAGACTGGATAATTCTTTGCTGTGGGGCTATCCTGTGCATTGTAAGATGTTTATCAGCATGCTTGGCTTTTGTAGCAAACGCCTCCTTCCCCCCAAGTGTGGCAATCAAAAATGTTTCTATATGTTGTCAAATGTTCCTGAGGTTGGGGAAGAAGGAACAAAATACCCCCTGGCATAAATATTATACAACTAGTATAAATATTGGTTCGTGGGGCAGAAATTTAATACTTAATATTGTCATTTCCTTTTTTATGGACTTCCAGAATCCAAGATATATCTTCTCCCCCACCCAAAATCCAACTAAAATTAGAGTTTATTGCATAAAATGTTGTACATTTTATATATTTCATCTTTTAGTGGGTTCATTTCTTAAAATATCATAACAAGAGGGAAGCAAAAAGTTTTAAGTCATCAAGGAATCATTAAATGAATAAAAATAGTAGTTTTCATATTATTAGTCTGATTTTAGCCAAGCTGAGGTAGTACTATTCTAATATCCTATAAAAAATAGCAAATTTCAACTTGAAAATTCTCCAAGCACTTAACGGTCCTGCCATCTATCTGACTTAATAGGGATTCAGAGCATTTGTGAGATAAGCTTTCTCAGAGAGTCATTTTTTACACAATCACATTAATCTGTGCCATTAAGATCATTTTTTCCCATGATAAATAAGTTTTTGTTATTGTTTTACATCTCAAGAAAGTGTACTTTTTAATGGAGGAAACCTAAAATTAGCCTCTTAATTCCCTATATATCATTTTGTATCATTAGTCTGTGCTAAGGGAAAGTTTGATTAAAAAAAAGCAGTTAAAATTATTAAAAACAACTGACACAGGAGTATGGAAAATATTGCTAATGTATTTGATTATAACTCAAAATAAAAATTGTATTTCTAAACCAGAAAAAAAGAAAAAGAAAGGCACAATTTTGAAAGTTCAATATTGTCTATTTTCTGTGGCCTAAGCAAATAAGAGCCATTCACTTGTTTGATGCAATTTGTTCTAACCTGTCCATCTGGCTAATATCACCTGGCAAGAGCAAAAAGTGTTAGTTTCACTGCTTGCCAAGGGTTTTTATTCAGGACTCCTTCTTTTGCAAGTGAGAGAAACTGAAGCCACACCCAGAGTATTTATTGGCCAACATAAAAAAAAAAACCCAGAAGGAAAAAGTGCCTGTAATAAAGAGAACTGGCATCATGGACCCAAACATCATGGGGAGCCTCTCTCTGTCTTCTCTGGTTTGAGTTTCTCTCGGTTTGGATTTCTTCTTTTAAACTAGTTTATTGTTTTGTTTTGTTTTGTTTTGTTTTGTTTTGTTTTGTTTTGTTTTACAAACTGAAGGAGTTTGGCACTAAGAGCTCCAGTGTCACATTCTTACTAACTCTTGATTATAGAGGGAAGAGAAACTTCATCCTCTAGCTCAAGTTCTAAAAATATGTAAAAAATTCTAATGAGGCCAGCTGGGGTTCCAGTTCCATTCTGGACAAACCTCTGTGGCCAAAGTCCTGCTCTACTGTTTTAGGTCAGGTTCAAGTACAAGTTGTTTTATTCAAGAGTTTTCCTGGTGGAACATGGTAAGGAATGGAGGAAACAGGATAAAGCAGGAGAATAGATCAAAACTGCAGTTTCGGATGAAGTACCACCTTTGTCTGATCCAATGGAGAGCTCTGGATTGTGAATTACACATCAGAGTTTGTCTCCATCTTTAAGCAAGGGAGCTGGGCTTTTGCACCTGGCATCAGTCATTGGCTACAGGTTGCCCTGAGGGGGTATAATCTCCTAGGCACTTTCATCTCTGACTCCCTGGAGGTGAGGCAACTCTAGTAACCCAATGTTCAACATCTGAAGAAGGTTGCAGGTACCAGCCTTTTTCAGCAAAGCCCAGGGAAGTTGGGAACTGGGCACATAGCACTTGTGTCTGCTGCATATGCCCATCCATGACTGGCCTAAATATTGGGTCTCTATGATTGGCAACCCCAACCAGAACCATGTTTCTGAGCCAAAGAAGAATAATTTACCAAAAGAGTGAAGATTCTGTTACATGAAGAAGAGGGAGGTGATGATCAGACAGAATAATGAATGTCAATTCTATATGGCCTCAACTAGTTTGGATTCATCAAATTTGTCACCAAGCAGGTTGAATCAAGGTCAGATAAATACACTTTTAGAGAAAAAAAATTACATTTACTGAGAATCTACTACGTCACTAACACTGTTCTTCTTAACAGCTTTGTTGATATTTAATTAGCATATAATAAATAGCACAAATTTAAAGTATAACATTAATAATATCTGACACACGAGACCATCACAGTAATGGAGATCGTGAGCATTTTTCTCCCCAGAAGTTTCCCTTTCTAGTCCATCACTTCTACACTTTTCTGTTCCTCCATTCTCAAACAATCACTCATATGCTGTCACTCTAGATTATTTTGTATTTTCTAGACTTCATGAAAATGGACTCCTACTGTATATACTCTTTTTTTTTTTTTTGGTTTGGCATAATTATTTTGAGATTAATAAATGTAGCTTATTCCTTTTCATTGTTGAGTGGCGTTCTGTTGTAAAGATGTACCACAATTTATTAATCTATTCATCAATTGATGAACTCCAGCTCTTTTATATATCATATTACACGGATATGTTGTATTCTTTCTACAATACTGTGAGGTAGATCTTATGCCTATTTTACACAAGAGGCATTTAAGCTCAGAGAGGTGAACTAAGTTACCCAACTATGCAGTTTATAATTTAGCAGAGCTTAGATCTCAGGTTTTTCCCTCAGCGAAGGCTATGCTTTTTTTCAGCTCTCCCCACCTTTCTAAGAACACAAATTAGATACTCGCTAATTAATTGCTATCCACTCTAATTAGCAAAATTTACATATGTAGAAGAACTTTTCCAATTTTATACTCTTACTTAAAAGTCTTACCTTCAGCTTTGATGCTTTCTTCATGCCACAACTGGGGACTAAATCGGTCCCTCCTCTCTTTCCTCTCAGCAATAAAACAGAATTAATTTAGTAGGATGTTTCCTAAGCAATTGTCCAATCTTTGGTCATTTTCACTCTATTATACCAAATAATTTGTTCATTTCCCTATTGAGCTAAACTGTTGATAGTTTAAGAAATAAGCACTAAGTGTATACCCTATTTGAATGTCTTGAAGTTTCAGGGTAAATTGGAAATGCTACCAGATAAAGGAATTGGGAAGTTCAGCAAATTTTTCAAAAACAAAACCTTACATCTCAACTTCTTAGAAAACCTCACTGTACCTACTTTGGCACCTCACATTTCTAAATTTGCATTTTTTACTGTGTATGTCCAATTTCCTCAATTTAGATGTAAACTATTTGAGAGCAGCTACCAAATCAAACCTGTATAAGGTCTGGATGTCCAAGCTTAAAGTTCTAAACCCATTCAACCCAGAGGGTGTACACCTAAATCTTGACAAACAAAAGTCTTCAGATGAAAAAATGTCCAAGAATACAGTCTAAAATATTTTACCTACATTAAAATAAACTCATAAAGTAGTGAAAGTTGAGGAGCTAGGGAGTTTAGGAACCAGGGAGAAGATTGCTAAAGTCTGGGTTATGCAAAATGCAGCAGATTTCCTTGAAGCTCTGCCTATATCCCCTAACTGTTCACCTCGATGCTGAGAAGGCTACTTTGAAATCCCTTTGATTCTTTCTACCTAAGGTCATTTCTCAGCTTTTGGGAAGAGGCTCAGCCAGCATGCAGGACAGGCTAAAAGGGCAGGAAGGTTAATGCTCTCAGAAGCAATGCTCAAGGAATGATGGAGAGTTGGTGGGTAAACACTGCAGCTCCCTCACATCTTGGGAGGGATAATTCTGAAGTTCTACCTGGTCTCTCAGAATTCCCCAGTGGAGTTGAGCCCTAGTTTTCTGCAATAGTCACTTGCTCAATAAATCACCTTTTATCTCACCTGTGTTTTCTGGAATCACTTCCTAAATAAATTTTTTTGCACTAAAATCCTAGTCCAAGAGACTGCTGTTAGGGAAAGCAAAACAAAGATAGACATTAACTAGAAAAGTACTAAGAGCAACTGCTTTTGCATATCTACAGCATTTTGGGTTAAGCGCTTTATAAACATTAACCTATTGAACCCCTATAATGAATGTAAAGATAGTTAGTTTTATTCCTATTAGACTAATGAAGAAATCAAGTCTTCAAAAATCAAGAAACTTATCCAGATTCACACATTAGGTAGCAGAGCCTGGTCTCCCTAGCTTTGAGTGACTTCCAACTCTAAATTTTATACACTATCAAAACTCTCAGGCCAGTCTTGAAAAGTTTTTGAGTGCTCAATTAATACAAGTTCACCTAGTGGCCCTAGGATATGTCAATATCTTCTTTTCTTATATGTTTGATAGAGCCCAGGAAAGAACTAGATATATTGCAGCTCTGGTAAAAAGTAGTTAAATTGCAAGGATTTTTTTCTGTATTTGTCGTGACTCTTTTGAATCTTTGATACGCAGTTAAAAATGAGCATTAGCTCTCCTAGCTATGTTTGCAGAAGTAATATCAAAGTGATATCCTATTTACATTTCTATCTACCATTTATTCTGGTCTCACTGATGGTGTGCTGATGAAATTACATACGTTAAGTGAACATTCTCATTCCATGCTTCTCATTATTGAGAAAAAATCTCAAGGATTTCACAATATATTTTACTTTATAAATATGATAACACATACACACTCTATTTCCTTGTTCTTGAATATATGTAATTTGTCTATCAGAACAGGTTGCATTTCTTATTCTCCTGCTTTTACTCCTTTTCCATCCATATGCCAGAGAGAAGGAATTTTAATCCTAAAGGAGCATTTGTATAATAAAAGTGATCTCTGCAATTCCTTCAGTAAAGAGCGTGAATAAAGGATCTGTAGATTCTTAATGCTTTGCTCCAAATATGAGTTTCAATTTGCACGTTTCAATAAATTGTTTTGTGTCCCTGAAGACCTACAGATGCCTTATATGATACATTGCAAATGATTCTATCCAGAAGGAATTTTGCTTATGAGTAATATATTCTCTGCACTTTTCTCCCCTCTGTTTATGGCTAATGACAGTGAATAATAAAAGTCCTTTAATAAGAAGTCCAACATGAACTAAAAGTTTTCTGAGTATTTTCAGACTTCAGTAACAACTTTTCATTCAAGGAGTTAAAAGCACAACACAACAGTTGAGATCTAATGAGAGCTTGAACTAGTACAATAACTGATTTACACTTAGTAACACACACTACATTTAGTTTTTATCTTTTGTCTTTACAATATGCCTATGATGCAGCTACTATTATTGTATACATTTTTAGATAAGCATATTGAGGCTTAGAATGGTAAATACTAAAGGTCATATAAGTTTTGTCATTTTGTACCTTTTAACCAGTTCTATTTAGATATGCCATATAAATATTGCCCTGCAGGTTAGCCTAATGTTAAATATTTTGTCTCTAAAACTTGGCACTTGTTCTAAAGTCATTAAGTCGTTTATGCTTTACATTATGTGGTTGAAGTCTTTTCATATTACTTTGATTGATAAAAGGAATGGTGGTTAACATTTTTATGACATCTTAATCTTTTAACTTATTTAATGTAGCAATGACATCAATGTTTGTATGTTTTTGTTGTTTTGGTGGTTAAGAAGAGCACAGAAACTAGGTACATATGTTAGTGATTGATGTCTGGATTTATCATGGTCTGATAATACTGATGAAAAACTGTTTAAAACATAAATTAACTTATGGACAGAATAAATAAGTATATTTCCTCTTATATTTAAATTTTAGGGTTTTTTTTAACTTAAAGATGTTATGAACTTTCAAGTGTGATATCTGAAAGCTTATACACTCCAAAATCAATAGATTATTATTTTTGAAATTGTAATTGTTTTAAAATTTTATATGAAAACAACATGGTTTTTTACTTTATTGGCTCTTTAACCTGTGACAGATATGTGCCAAGGTGTTATTCACAGTTTTGAGGAGCAGGTACTGATATTTCACAGCCATTCTATCAAGGTTCTGCAAGGTCTAGCAGAAGCCACTGGGATGTATCAGAGTGGGGATTTGAATCCTGGACTGTCTAACTGCATGGCCTAGGTTTTTAATTTTCCCCAATACAGTGCATCCCAGAAGAATATATGACACTGAATACTGCTTTCGTGGATGATGAAAGGTGTTATGTGAAAATAAGATTTTCATATAGACCAAACTAATTTGAAGAACAGTAAGTGAAACAAAGTTAACCAGATTTCTTTACTCTAGGATTTTTCAGAGCCCCTAACATTCTGATTCACAAAATGAATTTGGCTTATGGTGGGCAGAATTCTATGACAGCCCCCAAGATTACAACTCCTGAGTGAATATATCCTAAATAATCTCTCTTTGAGTGAAAGAAGGAGTTTTGAAATTGATAGGACATCACTACTGTGATGAGACTACATTATATAGCAAATATGAAAGGTCCTAAATCAGTGGACTTCGAATTAATTGAAAAGGAAACTATTTTGGATGGGCTTGACTTAATCATGTGAAAACCCATAATAGAGGAACTGGGCTCATTCTACTGACCTTGAAAAACAAGCAGCCATGTGTGATTGCTTGTGGAAAGAGCCATCCTTAGTTGGTGAGGGCCTCATTACAATCTTGACAAGGAACTAAATTATGGCAACAACTACCTGAGCTTGGAAGAGGACTTGAGACCGGAAAAGAACATAGCTCAGTTCACACACTGTGATTTTACCCATGTGAGAACCTGCGAAGAGAACCCAGCTAGGTCAAGCTTGGACTCCTGACCCATGGGAACTGTGAGATAGTAAATGAGTGTTTTAGACTGCTAAGTTTGTGACAATGTTACCTAGCATAGAAAATATGGGTATATAACACTTAATGTCAAGAAATCTTTTTTTATTTATTTTTTTCCCCACCCACAGTGTATCTTATGGGACTAGTATTTCCTAAAATTAGTTTTGTAATGACATTCTTCTCTCCATTGGAAAAAGGGTTATGGTCAATATACAACATTTGCTTCCAAGAATAGGCAGACCTTGTTCCTACTAAGAGGAGAGGTAATGCATTCTTCCTTAGTGGACCTGGATTCAGTGTGGGATGAGAGGTAAAGCCATGTAAGGAAAATGGCAAAACTTAGCTTGCATGGTGGTTAATTTTGTGTCAACTTGACTAGGCCATGACTGCTCAGAATATTAAACATTACTTCTGGGTGTGTCTGTGAGAGTGTTTCTAAACGAGATTAACATTTGAATTGGTAGACTGAATAAAGTAGATTGCTCTCCCCAATGTGGGTGGGCATTGTCTAATCCCTTGAAGGCTTGAATAGAATAAATACCAAGTAAAAAGAATTGCCTCACTCTGCCTGATGTCTTTGAACTAGGATATCAGTCTTCTCCTTTCTTTGGACTCAAACTCAGAATTGTGCTGGCACTTATTCAATCTGCTCTCATATATACATCCTGTTGGTTCTGTTTCTCTGGAGAACCTAGACTGATACAGCCGTGAGTTCACAGGGGTGGAGACCTGGGATAATGAATGGGCTGATCAGACAGGTCTTCATAAAGCAACATTTATTTTAAGGGATCATTACGGTCCAAGGCGCATCCCTTTTCAGACTAACTGATTCTGTGATATTTTCAAAAAACACTGAAGAAGGAAGTCGAAATGCCAACAAGAGTTGGAAAGACGGCTTTGTGTGAGCCTGATCAAGTCACTGCCCTCTTGTAAGTGCCACATTTGCCATGGTTTACATATAGAGTATAAGAGAGAACGGTACATCCTAGATGACTCCCAGGTTTCTGGGTTGCTAACAGGATGGCCGGTTGGTGGCAACCCCCCCTCTAAGGGTTTAGTAGAGAAAGGTCATTAGTTAAGTAATGTTGGCCGTGGGATACCTTTGAGATATCCAAAAAAGGACGTCGAAAAGGCAATTAAATGTATGGTCACTACTGGCCTAGAAATATATGTACATGTGGGCTGTGTGCATGAAAGTCTTAATTGAAGCTGTGATCATGGATGAGATTGTCCATAGACGGGGACAAAGAAAGAGGACCTAAGGTTCTTAAGGAATTTGTGGGCTGGCAAAAGAGAAAGGATACATATGAAAGGTGACAAGAAGCTTTTATAAAAGCATAAGATAGAATTTGAGCTCTCGTTTGAAGGATAATTAAGCTTCTGACTAGAAAGCAGTAGGAAGGACATTCAGAGATGAAGGAAACATAATGAGCTGAATCATTCAGAACAAAGTGAGCAGGGCAGATATAGGAAAGAGCAAGTTACATAGTATGATTGATGAGTCTCAGAGGGCAATGGGACAACAAAACGAGGTGTTTGTCATATGATGAGCAGGCTAAAGATCTGTATTCATTCAGTTGACTTGTGGTTTTAAAATGTGGAAAGCTGAGTGTCAGGGCTCTGAACATCCCATCTACATCTCAACAGCAGCTCCTTTGCTGTTTCTTTCCATATGTGGCTAAGATAGTACATTGAGAAAGGAATCTATGATATTTTTCCTCTCTGTGTTTCCCTCTACTCAAATAAGTGTGTGATCTGTGCTCATTGCCTATTTTTTTTTCCCCCATAGTGGGGACTAGGAGTTAGAAACTCAAATTGCCTGCAAGAATCAGGAATGTAATGCAAACAGATCAAACAGATAGGGTGAAGGCAAATCAAGGAATGATAAGATCTGTACTAAACTGGAGAGTACTTTGCTCATTTAAAGAATTCAAATTTAAACTTAAACAAACAAACAAAAACAATGGGCAAGCCACACAAAGCTTAACTGTGGCCTCTAGTCAGCCACCTTAAGAAATAAAAATTAAAAACTCTAGCTTAGATTATAAAATATTTTCTGTTTTTAGTTCTGTCAGTTTACACCTACCTATTTGGGAATGCATCACCATCAGGCTATGCCAGTGGTTTTTAACCAAGGATGATTTTGCCTTCCATGTGACATTTGGCAATGTCTGGAGACACTGTTCATTGTTGCAACTGAGGGATGCTATTGGCATCCTGTGGGTAGAGGCCAAAGATGTAGCTAAACATCCTACTATGTGTAGAATAGCCTTCCACAACAATTACACAGCCTAAATGTCAGCTGTGCTAAGGCTGAGAAACCCTCGGTTATGTGAAACTGCATGAGAAAAATATTGCCATTACTATATAGAACATATATTCTAAGTCTATATAATGATGTATGCCTTTATAGAAAATATTTGTTAGATAGTGAACTTTCTAAAGTCACTTTTGAATTTCCAGAATCTAACACATTAGAGCTGCATAATAATTATTCAAGGAACAAATGATAAAACAATAGCTATCATTTATTGAGCTCTTAACATGAGCCAGACATTTCTTTGATATCTCATCTAATGTTCATAACAAGCTTCAGAATTAGGTACTATTTTTATCATTTTATTTTACAAAAAGATATGAGGATCAGAGAAGTCACTTTCCAGCAAGAAAAAGAGCCAATATTGGAACCAGTGCTTATCTGACTCCAGTGTTCATTTTATTAACCGTTGTACTGTAGCATTTCTCTTTTAACATGAACCCAAATTGTGTTGACCATAATCAGATTTCCAATTACCCATATGCTGGAATAAATGTCTTTATAAGCTTCGTAAACTATTCCTCCCTCCTCCTTTTTTGTTTTGTTTATTGCCACTCTCTAAACTTGCTACTGCTATATGTATATTGAATTTATAAAGTACCGTATTAGTCAGGAGCATTCTATTTTTTTATAGCACAGACATTTCCAGATGCATTCTTTGGATTTATGCATTAATATCACCAGTTGGATGATGTGTTTGATATTATTTCAGTAGATAAAAAATCCTTGAAGAGAGGCTTGATGATAACAGTGAACAAACATTGCCAATCCTCTCCCCATTAAAAAAAATCTCATTCTACTATTTTGGGGTAAAATGTAACCCAGGACAGTTTTATTTTATTCTCTGCTTATATTGTTCTCTCAGTAACTTTATTCAGGAGGGAATAAAAAGTTAACTAAGATGGGGAAAATTCAATAGCAATGTACGATAGGCTCTAAAGAATGCATACTGTCGCTTACCCCCATTTGGCTGTCTGATAGTAGATTGCTTTCTGAAAGCTCTAAAGACAGTAGATCAATATGTTGCAAAAGTCTGTTTTAGCATTGCGGGAATTTTTACCACACTAGTGCTATCAGCAGGTGGCTAGAACAGACTAATCTTGCAAATAATTCAGAAAGACCCTGCTACCTTTTTTACCATCTGGCCTCAATCTACCTTTTCCATCTCATTTTCTGTCCCCATTTAAAATCCTGCCTCAAAAGATCAAATGCCATTGACTGAATATGCCTTAAATATTTCTCTTCTGAGATGTTCAGATCTTTTGGTCTACTCTCCTAGGTGAAGATCAGTTAGTTCTTCAAAAGTGAATTCAAACACCATGTTAAATGTGAGGCTTTTCCTTACCTTTTTTTTTTTCTCTAATCATCACTCACTCACTCACTCACTCACTCACTCAAGGTTTTAATGAGCCCTATGTCAGGTACCGTTAAGAAAACGGTGAATAAGGCAGATATAATTCCAGCCCTCGTAGAGCTTATGGCCTAGGGAAGTCTGAAAAAATTAGTTACTGCCTTTCCTGGGTCCCTCACACTATTGCTGTTTTTATCTCTATTTATAAGATGTCTTAACTTTTTTATTATAAACCCACTCCTTGAGCGTCATGAGCAGTTCAGGATCTTATTCATCACTGTATTCTCAAAGTTCCACAGTAGACACTCCACAGACTGCTGTGTAGTAGGGTTGGATTTTCTATGCGACACTTCAGAAGAATCCAATAAACAAATTAAATAATCCCAAGGCCTAAAAAAATTTCATAATACCAATCACTCCTTTCTCTTTAACCATTGTTCCAGTTTTGCAGCAGACAAAATAAGCAAACAGAATTGTCTAGTCAAGGTCACTTGGTCTCTTCCAGCTTAAAACACCCCAGGATTTAAACTCATTTTATTCTTGATCTGTGCTATCAATGCATATGGGTATTGAACACCTAAAATGAGTCTAAATTGAGACAGGCTATAAGTAAAACCCAGTGAAATATATATTGGATTTCAAAGATGGAAAATATCTGATTAATTATGTAACAATTTTATATTTTTATCATCTTGGGTTAAATAAGCTACAGTATTAAAATACATTTTACCTGCTTCCTTTCACTTTTTAAAATGTGGTTACTAGAAAAAAATTAATTGCATATATGATTTCATTCGATTTCTATTAAACTATGAGGTTCTGGATTCTTTCCCTCCCACTTCTCTGGCTTATCTTTCTGGAGTGATCCCTTTTGGGGAATTTCCATATCATTCTGGTATTTGGGGCGAAAGTCCTTAGTGTTGGTTTTATCTGTGTCTAGTGTGGTTCACCTGGTACCTTGATATCCTAAGGTGGTATCTGCTAGGTATGGCTGGAAAAACACAAGGGTCTGAATTCTTGCCCTCTTTTTCTTGCCTCCCCCAAGACTACTCCTGTCAGCACTGCAAGGGACTCCCAGTTTTACTCTTGGAAAGATCTGGTCTTATAACATATCTATCTCTTTCTCTGGAAGAATATGTCTCAGCTTTTTGACCTAATCTTCATGGCAGAAGGGCTACAGATGAAGGAAGCCAACTTCCTCCCAATAAGCAAAACACAGTTTTATATTTCAAACTATTATTTCCTTCATATTTGTTCATTGATTAAATGAAAAATTCAAAACACTGAGTTATAGCTGGAGTTCATCTCATGGAAAATAACCCTTAAATTTATTCTCCTTTTCATGGTTCAAAAGTATAGAAGGGAACCATGTTTTGTCACTGTCTCTTTCCCTTGCAATGTTAGAGAATTTTTCAGGAAAAGAATGTTGCAGAAAGCCTCATAAGGCATAACCTTTCTTGAAAACCACTCAATGGGTGAATATTAGTTTTCTAGACCCAGAATGACTCACAAAGTAAACTCGGCCATATGTAATTTTCCCTGGATATGAAATCTCAAGCTGTGAGAATTCTGAGTTTTCTCCTGTGAAAAGACAGAATGGAGGAATTCCCTCTAGGATTACTGATTCCACATATTTCATGTCACTCAGGTCTCTGGCTCACATTCTTAATTTAAATGTTCAATATGAAATATTCCTTTCTTTCAATAATCCACCTATCATTAGGGTGTAACTATATACAGGCTTTCAATATCAGCTCTTCGAATGAAAATATTGCTAAGCCAGGTCTTCATTCTATTTCATAAAGTGTCAAATGACTGTCCAAGAATGTTTACCTTGTCCTTTTAATCCCTAATCTAAGTTCTATGAACAGGCTGGTTTCCCCTGGCCCTCCCTTTGTTGTTCTTCCCATTTCCCACTCTGGCAAAAGTAATGGTTGTTATTTTCCTCAAATCAGTTTAAATTGTGAATTACATTAGTTCATCACAGCCAAAACTATTTTTAATTGCAGATCTCGAATGTCCCTTCTCCAAATTAAAATGAAATGCACAAAATGCTGCCAACTGTTTATCCAATTCTTCCCAAATGGAGTATATCCAAAATGCTATGGAGCATTCTGATAGATTGAGCCACATTAAGACACATAAACATTTAAAATCACTTACAACTTCTTTGCCGTTGGGGGGATACATTAACATTTGAGTCATGGAGGTTGGTGGTGAAGATGAGTGTATATCTGTTCATTGCTGTTTGTGTTCTTTTGAAGTTAAGAATGAGTTTTGCCAATTTTCAATAGTCTACCACTGAGATTTCTGTCATTTATTATCAGGTATCTAAAGTTGAATTGCCTATGAAAATAGACAGAGCCTTTGGGAACTGTCATTTAAAAAAATTAATACTTTACATTTTAGAGCAGTTTTATTCACTACAAAATTGAAGAAAAGGTACAGAGATTTCCCACATACCCCCTGTCCCGATACATGCACAGTCTCTCCCACGATCAACATTCGCTACCAGAGTGGTACATTTGATGAACCTACATTGACATTATAAACTCCCAAAGTCCAGAATTTACATTAGAATTTGCTCTTGGTATTATGTGTTGCATGGGTTTGGACAAATGTATAGTGATACGTATTCATCACTATGATACAGGTGTATTTTCACTGCCCTAAAAATCCTCTGTGTTGCACCTATCATCCTTCTCCCACAACCCTTAGCTAACACTGATCTTTTTACTGTCTCCATAGTTTTGCCTTTTCCAGAATGCTGTATAGTTAGAATCATATTGTATGTAGCCTTTTCAGATTGGCTTCTTTCACTTAGTAATATGCATTTATAATTCCTTCAAGTCTTTTCATGGCTTGATAGCTCATTTCTTTTTAGCTGTCAACAATATTCCATTGTCTGGATGTTCCACAATTTATCCATTTACCTTCTGAAGGACATTTCACTTGCTTCCAAGTTTTGGCAATTATGAATAAAGCTGTTCTAAACATCTGTGTGCAGGCTTTTGTATCGATAAAGGTTTTCAAATTTTTTGGGTCAATTCCAAAGATCACAATTGCTGGATCATATAGTAAAAGTATGTTTAGTTTTGTAGGAAACCATCAGATTGCCTTTTAAAGTGGCTGTACCAATTTGCTTTGCTACCAGCAATGAATGTGAGTTCCTGTCATTCCACATCCTTGCCAGCATCTGGTGTTGTCAGTGATCCAAGTTTTAGCCATTCTAATAGGTATGTAGCAGCATCTCATTGTTGTTTAATTTTACTTTCCCTGATGACATTTCCCTGATGCTACTTTGGAAGGTGTAAGATGGCCACTTTAACAGCTGTTTTACCTTAGACTTGTCCCTTGCCTTCTATGAATTTCAGCATCCTCATTTGCAAACTGTGAATAGCAATACACATCTTACAGAATTGAGAGGTAATTATAAATAACAAATATAAAGTGTTTGATTTAGACAAGCCCTCAACAATGCAGCTATTGTGAGGATCCACAAAGTGACAGCACTCAAGTGTCACACAACAAGTTAGGCCCCTAGTCCTTTGGATTTCATAAACTGAAATTATTTCAATTTTTTTTTAAAGAAACTAATGGAAATGTGACAAACTTTTATGTTATTAAAGGAAGACAACAAAGAAGAAAGCTAAATTGATAATCCTTTACTTTTATTATTTCATCTAAAAGAAATAAACTTTTGCAACAACAACAAAAAAAGGAAGGTTATAATCTAACAAAATAACACTAGTCTTTAAATAAAATAAATGCAGCTTTGGGGAAAAAAGTTCTTACTTTTTTCATGTCTCTATGAATGAGAAAAACAATTCATTCGAAGCAGAATTAGTTGAACCGATGAATACTCAGGAAAGCCTGGAACCCCTTTCTTTATGTTTGTCCAAAACCATATTTCTTTCCTTGTCTGGGCTCCTCTCATTTTCTGAGTGGTCAACATGTCAGATCCATATCTTATTAGGGAAATAGGAAGATGGTAAGCCTTTCATTTTATTCCACTGAAGTTGAGTTTTAATTCCTCTCTTTCAAATGCATCCTTGTTGGTCTGTGGTGTTTTCTCATCTATTTTCAGTGGCTCTCCATCTGACCTGAAAACATGCATGTGGGTGCTTGTTAATTGATGTTCCCATCTGTACAGATCTGCTTGTATTCTCGGATTTAACATGCTTATTTTGTCAACCTTGATTTTCCTTTCCCATTTTCAGAATATCACAAGTGAACTCCCTGAAATTTATTATCAGCTTTGGCTTTGTTTATGATTTCTTTAGAAATTATGAGGGCCACAGGTATTCATTTCTCTTCCATGCATTGCAATTATTCTTTCCTTAATTTTTAGGTTGTAAATCCCACAAAGTTGGACATTTGGTTTAACATATGCATCAGACGAAGAAGTGTGCATTCTGTAACCATGGAAAAACACAAAAGATTGTCACCATAAGAATGGAAAACTTAAAGGAAGAATGTCATATTGTTATAGAATTAGAACTTTGAACTTAAAGATAGCCCTCTTGATAAGTATAAAGACCTTCAGTTTCAAGTGGGAAAATGAACATCCAAGAAGGGGAAAGACCTACCAAAGATTGCACAGAGAGCTAGATCCTGGATAAGTGACTGTAAAAGCATGTTGCAAGTCATATTTCATTAGTGACTGAGCTCTTAAAAAATGTTTACTATTCTGAAATTACTTAACTTTGGATTATGTCTTATTTATAAGTGTGATTGTCCTGAGACGTAAGGATACCAATTGCCTTGAAACTGAGATCACAATTATAGAACAGAGTCAAGAAGAGAAATAGCCAATCAAACATAAATGTTGCATTTGCAGTTAGATACTAAGCACATACTGGCTGGCTATTCAGTGTAAAGGGATGCAGTATCCAGTAATAGATAAAGGTCAGAACTTTGGAGACAGAAAAACCAGAGTTTGAGCCTTGGCTCTAAAACTTACCATCTGTATGAACCTCCATGATTTGTTTAACCTCTTTATGCTTTTGTTTCTAATCTCTAAAATAATAATATTAACCTCAGGGAATCTTTTTGTCACAGTAGTTAATACTGCGGTAAAAACAAAAGAGATGTGTTCTCTTATTGAAGTAAGGTTCTATCTCAAAGGCTATTGCTCTGAGCAATTGCTGCACAAACAGGATATTAACAGAGCTGTGGAAGGTTAAAGTTAGGTGATCAGATATGAAAAAATTACAGAGAATTTTGGTTGGGAAAAAATATATGCTGAAACCAAACAGGAAGGTTTATGGCATCATATGTAATGGTACATAGCATATGATGGCATATAACTGGGGCTGACAAACTATAACCCCTGGGCCTGCTGCCTGTTTTTATAAATAAAATAATGTTGGAAACCCACTATGCTCATTCATTTATAAGTTACCTATAGATATGCTGCTTTTGTGATGCAACAGCATGGTTAAATAATCGTTAGAGACCATATGGCCCACAAAGGCCAAAGTATTTAGTATCTGAACCTTTACAGAAAACTGTTATTTGCTGATCCCTGGCATATAGTGATGCTGATGCTACGGGTTCATTTTCTTTATCACTGGGGAGGCTGCAAGGCACCAAGCAGCCTTAATTTCTTTATCATTCACTGCAGTGCCTAGCTCAGTGATCTGTACATATGAAACAACCTATATATTCTATAGTGTGCTTTTACTATCTTATTTTCTATAACTTTAGAAAAAAAATATATACCATAATAAGGTGCTTAAAGTACCTTCTAACATCAGCATGATAAAGAGCTAATTTTATTCATAAAAACTGGTTCACAAAACTATTCCACACAAATATTATTGGTTTAGCTCAGTGATTCTCCAATTTGAGTATGCATCTGAGTCACTTGGAGGTCTAGCAAAACCGTAGATGGCTGGGCTCCACCTTCCAGATTTTTGAGTCAGTGGACCAAGGATTGGGTCCAAGACTTTGTATTTCTAAGAAGTTCCCAGGTGCTGTAGGTTCACAGACCAGTTTGAGGACCTCGTACATCTGGACTGTCTGTACAGGTTGATTGGATTGCAATCTTCACGGTGCCTTGCACATACATATTTTATTCATTTCAGCATATCCATCCTCTGTCACAGGGCCTGGCCCATCTTTGCTCAGTACTCAACACAAGGGCATCAGATGAATGAATAAAAAGCCATTACCTGTTTAAGAATTCATTAGGAGCACATGAATCCTGAGAAAAGACAACCAACCTGAACCTGCTCAGAAAGAGAAATCTTGGTGAGGCCTCTGCACAAGACAAGAGTCCATCTTGATCACATTTGGATACCTGTCTGGTATATGTAGACTTTGATGACATTTACAAAATCTATTGTAATAAAAATAAACACTCACTTGCAATCTTTCTACTCTATGAATGCTGCTTTGTGAGCCAGACCAGGGGTCAATAAACTATTTCTAGAAGGCCCAGATCATACATACTGTATGCTTTGCAGGCAAAGAGGCAAAATAGAGGATAATATATAGGTATTTATATGACTGTTTAAAGTGCAATCGTTTAAAACTATTTCTAACTTGAAGACTGTTAAAGACAGGCAGATGGCTGGAGTTGACCCAAGGGCTATAGTTTGCCGACTCTTGAGTTAGACACAGAAGATAGGACGAAGGTCAGGGAGAGGCAAGAGGTCTGAATAAATTAGGAAGGTCAAAGCTACATAGAAACCCTTTTTATTCTTCTACTTGGGCCTGCCCTAAGTTTTGGTATTTAGTTGTTCAATGCTATGGTAAACACAATATAATGTAGCCATGTTCCAGTTTAACTCAGAGTTCACGATCTCAGTTACTGCTCTAAGTGATCTGATACAGCAAACAGCTTTGCTTTAGAGTGTGTATGGAGAAACTGCACTGTTTTATTATGACAAATAGAGCTGGTTATTCACAGCTCTTTGCAGCCTGCTGTCCTTCAAAAAGTTTTCTGGTGCACCCCAGAATTCACTACCCCAATTGCATAGTCCCACTGTGGAGCCTGCTTGTGCCTAGAGTGTGTTCATTCATTACTGTTCACACATGCATACTTGCTGTTCTTCCATTCACTCTCTTTCTGTGTCCTGGAAGCACAGCAGTGAGCTTGGCTGCCAACCTGGTGGGCGAGCAGCTTGGTTCCAAGACTCTGCTTTTGGTTGTGCCAATTTCTGTGAAGAATATTAAGAAACTCAAGAAAATCCTACACAGAACTCCTTGTGGTATGCCCTGAAATACAGACTTTATGACTTTGTTATTATCGACATCATTGCTGGTTGGTTTCCAAAGTCAGCAGACTCTGAGACAGAGATTAGCATGCAGGAAATTTATTTGCTCCTCTTGGGATCAATACCTGTTGGGAAGTGGAAAAAAAAAAGTAACATTGTCAGAGGAAAGTTTCTAGAGGGGCCTGAGCTGTGAGCTGTCAGTAGCCTACTTTCTCAGGAGTGGAAAGAATGATCCTTCAGTCCTGGGAAGGGGGATATCTGAAAGGCACACCACAGCATCCACTACAAACCTAAACATTTTTTCATCAACATTTACATATGTATCTCTGAGATAAAAGAAATCCATAATACCCAAATTTATCAATAACTTAGTTTCTAATTGTCTGATAAACATCATATAAATTATGTATAGTTAGTTAATTTGAAATTTGATTTGAGGTTCAAGGTCCATAAATTCTAATCAATTGATAACTCTAAAATTTCTTTTAATATAATATAACTTTTCTTTCATTTATTTTTCTTTAAATTTGTTCATTGACTAAATCCAGTAGCCTTTTGTCCTATAGACTTTCCCACAATAAATATTTATTTATAAAAAAGTCTTTTATGATTACGAAAGTGATAAACGTACATTACACATAATTTAGAAAATGTGGAAAAGTATACAGAAGAAAAAAATTTTAACTTCTTGAAACCTCTGCAATAGATTAGCACTGCAAATAGGTTGGTATATTTTTTTAGAGCAGCATTTCCTAAAGTCTGTTCCAATGGATATTGTTCCCATGCTACGCCCCTCCAAAGCAGGATCTGTTATGCTATTAGTTTTCTAATGCGGCTGTAACAAGTTGTTACATACTTAATGGGTTTAAACAATACCTGTTTATTATCTCACACCCCTGTTGAGAAGTCCTGATGAGAAATCCAGTGGGATTAGCTGAGTACTCTGCTTAGGGTCCTATCAGGCTGAAAGGAAGGTGTCCAGTAAGTCTGGGCTCCTAGCTGGAGTTCTTGGGAGGGGAGATGCGAGTGTGTGGCAGAATCTGTTTTCACACTCATCAGATTGTAGAATGGAAGACTCCGTTTACTTGCTGGCTGTCAGCTAGGGATCATTCTTAGTTTTTAGAGGCTGCCTCTATTCTCTGACTAGTAACCCACTTTATCTTCAAAGTCAGCATCAGAGGTCAAGTCCTTCTCATGCTTTGAATCTCTCTGATTTTTTCTTCTGCCTCCTTACTTATACCCAGTTGGAGAAAGTTCTCTGCCGTTAAAGGTTAGTGCGATTAGATTGGACTCATCCAGGTAATTCAAAATAATCTTCCTATTTTAAGGACTGAAACCTTAATTACATTTTAAAAGTTCTTTTTGCCAGATAAGATAATACATTCAAAGGTTCTGAAGATTAGGAGATGGACATCTCTTGGTAGTCATTCTGTTTACTCATATGTCAAGTTTGGAGGATGTATGTTCTTTACCCCTCTTTGGAGATAAATAAGTCAATATATTTGAAGTTCTGCCTCAGGAGAACTTTTTAAGCTTCTTTTAATCCAGAAGTCCTCAAGCTTATTTGACTATGACTACTACCTAGGCCATAATCACCTCCGGGTGAACATTTGTATTGTTTATAATTTGGGCTTTTACTAAAAATGCTATTAGAATCAGGATGCTTTATTTTATTTTATTTTATTTTATTTTTTTTTACTACGTTTGTACACTATATATTTTTTTAAATTATTGTTTCTGTAACAAATTACCACACATTTGATAGCTTAAACAATATAAATTTATTTATCAGAAATTTGACACAAGATTCACTGGGCTAAAGTCAAGGTATCAGCAGGGCTGCATTTCTTTCTGGAGGCCTCAGGGAAGAATATGTTTTCTTACCTTTTCCAGCTTCAAAGGGCCACCTGCATTTCTTGGCTCACGGTCCCTTCTTCCATCTTTAAAGCCAGCAACCCGGTGTCTCTCTGATTATTCTTACATAGTCACATCTCCCCCCCCCCCACCCTCTCTCTCTCTCTCTCTCTCTCTCTCTCTCTCTCTCACCCTCTCTGTCTCTCTCATTGAACCACAGGAAAGTTTCTTTAATTTTAAGGACTCATGTGTTTAGATTGGACCCACCCAGAAAATTCAAGACTTTCTACCTTTTTCAAGGTTCTTTACTTAATTACATCTACTTTTTACCATATAAAATATTCAAAGATTCTGAGGATGAAAGTGTGAACATCGTGTGGGGGAGGCTATTATTTTACCTATCACACTAGTTCTGTGAGCCAATGTGCAAGAACATACTTTAATTTGTAGGAAAGCTGAGCTCCAGGATTCTGCCAAATTTGTTTTCCATTTTCTAAAAACAATATAAGAAAACTCATAACGATTAATTAACTAACATGGATCAGCTACACAATAGATAGCCTTGAAGTGAAATGTGTATTAAAGCACCATTTTTCCTTTTAGTTTAATGAAACAAAACCCAAGCCAGTCAGGTTAGTGTAAGCTCTAAGCTATGTAGAGTTCTAACCAAAGACATTCTTTATATTGCTATTTATCTCTTGCACAATGCATATTCTAACAATAGCTCCTTTATGTCTCCTCTTGACAAGCTCTTTTGCACTCTTTACCTTACCACCATACATCATTTTTTATATAATTGGGAAGCTCATATACAGATGATTTGTTTGGTTTATAATATGGCAAAAACACACAGGACAGAAGAACACAGTATGTATATATTTTCCCCTCTGAGATCACAGGCCTGAACAGCATATTTTAGTCTTTCCAAGGGAAGGGGCCAAGGGGAAAAGGGCAGAATTTTATTTGTAAGAACTAATTTTCAAAAAACTCTGCAGGGTTTTTTGGAAAGCCGTTGGTTAGAGACTCTCCAGCCAAGATCACTCTAAAAGAGAAAATGAACAGAAGTGCATTTGGAGAACACAGATTGACCTACTGGGGGTAGTGAGGGATCTCACAGGAGAGATAGGTCCAAAAGCTCTCACTATTCAGTCTAAGATAAAGAAAACCTTGTGGTGGGTAACAAGAAGAGGACAGAAGAGCTATTTTTAGGCATCCAATGTAATGTACAATGGAGGAAAGCTTATATTGGTTTTGGAGAATGCTAAACCAGCAGTTCTTAAACTTCAGCATTCATTATCATCACTTGGGAAGATTCTGAATGCTGATACCTAGACCCTATCCACCAGGGGTTCTAATTCTGTAGGTGGAAGGTGGAGACATAAAGCTGAATTTTAAACAAACTGCCACGGCTTATTCTAATGCAGGTATTTCAAGTACCTTATTCATTTATTTATTTATTCATGTATTCATCAGAGACTTATTGGGTGTTCACAATATACCAGGCATTGTTAAAAGTGGGATAAAGCAGTGAATAAAACATACCCACTTCTTATCCTCCAATGGGCTTATATTCTAGAGAGGAAAGACAGACGATAAACAAATACATTAGGAAAACTTACAGTTTTTATTTCTCTATAAAAATAAAGAGAAATAAAAAGAAGAAAGGGCATTAGAGAGTTTCGAGGATGGCAATGAGGTTGTCTTTTAAAAATGCAACATTAAGACAAATAACTGAATGAAGCGAGAGAGCATGCTTCTGGTTTCTGAGGGAAGTGTTCTGTTCAGGGGTATTGACAAGTACAAGAAAACTTAGGTGGACATGCTCCTAGTATACTTAATGAATAACAAGATGCCAGTGTGACTTTGGAAACTGAGCTGGCAAGAAAACAACTGATGCTATTTATGAGGTGAAATACTTTATGTAACAGAGCCACAAGGGAGAGAAGACTTCTTTGGCAAAGCAATGGATATATTTACTTTAAGAAGAAAAATCTTCAGGTCATCTTGGGAAGGTTATTTTCAAGCATGTTGATATGTTTACTGCAGGGTTAGTTCAGGTATCTGGCTGGGGGTTGAACCAAGACATTGGTTTTTAAACCTAGTTTAGCCTCAGCATCACTTGAGGAGGTACAATGGACAGCTGCTTTTCTTACCTGCCAGCATCCTTGACTTCTTCTCTAGTATGGTAATAGTATCTAGTTTTTCGTCTTTGATCAATTACCACTCTATTATTTGCAGTTTTGAAGGGACTGATAATTAAAGTGTCTGTCTTTCCCTGGCCAAAAAATAAAAATGTGACCCAAGTTAGGTTAGTCATACTCTCTCCCCCTATAATTTAATCTCGAGTAGAGGCACATGTGTGTGCATAACAGCAGGAGCCAATTCTTTCTGACTAGCGCCTTTGGAGAAACCACTCTTTAATTGTTGGCCCCTGGAGCTGTCTCAGTTCTTGTTCTTTACAAAGCCTATGTTTTTAGCCTTTCCTTTGATCCTGTGAGCCATACCATAATCTTTCAAAGTATTTATTTTTGCCTTAAGTAAGTTAGAGTTGGTTTTTGTTGCTTGACCCAGAAGACAAAACAAAAGAAAACAAAAACAAAATTCTTTGATACAGAGATTCATAAAATACATATTCTCCACCCTCACTCCCATTCCACTGAATGAGAATATACGGGAACAAAGTTCTAGGACTCAGTAGTATTAAAAGGCTCTTTAGGTAATACTGATTCAATTTAGAAACTCTAGACTATATGACACTCCAGATAGGCCCTTGCCCCTGAAATTCTGTGCCTCTTGGCTGGTCTGGAGAGGGGCTGTCCATCTTGGATGATGGTTATGTTCCTATTCTCCCATCTAGTAGTAATCCTTCTCTCCTCAGCATCATTAACTTATGAAAATTCAAGTCAAGAGAACAGACAAACCATCCAGATCTTTGTCTTAAGAAGAGCCATGTATAGACAAGAACCAAGGTGATGTTTGCAGCTATACTATTCTACCAGGGTCTAACTCTGTGAGCCTGGGTAACTCACTTCTTTCTGCACCTCCATGTGCTTATAGAGAGGGAACATCTTCATATTTTGTTCCAGGAAGCTCTAGGTTTCTGAGAAAGGTAGGAAGGGCTATTATAGTATGTGTGGATATGTTAATTATTTATCTACTTATGTATTCCCTCTCTATTAAGATAAACCACATGAGGGCAAGAATCTTTTTTTTTTTCTGTATCACCAATTTCTAGAATGGTCTCTGGCCCTTAGAAATCTCTCAATATTTTTAGAATGAATTAACTTTTAAAAACATATTGGATCTCTGTTGAACTTTTACCAATGATTCTATTATTAAATATGAACTTCAAAACCTTGCAACCATAGGAGTATTTTCCAAGCCCAAGATTACAGCCAGGCTATATCAGAATTACTCAAGGAGCTTGAAATGCAGATTCCCAAGTTGGATCCTAAAGATCCAGGAATTCACGTGATGTTTTGTGATTATTACTATTATTACTGTGTTGTTGTTGTTGTTGTTGTTATTTTATCGTAGTGGTGGCTGTTTTAAGTCACACTGTTGAAAAACACTAGACAGGTGATTATTGAAGCCCCTCTTTTCTCTGACTCCTAGAAGATGGTTACCAAGAGAAATATAATGCCAAGACTCTCTACCAAAGCAGCTCTGAGATTCATTCCCTTCAAAGATTGGTTCTCTTCACAGAGTTCCTGATATTGGTTGAGAAGATTTTTCTTTCTTGCTTTAAGGGTTGGAAAAAGAAATCTCCTAAAGTAATTCCATTGCTTTGTGATCAAAGAAAAAGGTGAGCAGACATGTGGGGGGACTCCGCATTCCTTATGGGGCTTTGGGATTTCTCAAGGAGAGTAGACATTCATGTTTATAGAAATATCTTTGGCATGCTCCTTCCCTATGGTAGGCACTATAGATTAGGCAGCAAAGAGGCTTCACGGATTTTCCCCCAGAGCTTAGACTCTAGTTGGGGAAACAGATTTTAAATGATGACACAAATAAGGATTTAAATTACTGTCATAAATAGGTGGAACATAGAGGGTTTTTAAGGCAGTGAAACTACTCTGTGTGATACCATACTAATGAATACATATTATTATATATTTGTTCTTACTCATAGAATGTACAACATTGAGAATGAACCCTAATGTAAACTATGGTCTTTGGATGATAATGATGTGATAATGTCAGTTCATTGATGTAACAGGTGTACCCTCTGGTGGGGAATTTTGATAGTGAGGGAGGCTCTGCTTGTGTGGGAGGCAGGGGTATTAGGGCAATCTGTACTTTCTACTCAATTCTGCTCTGAGCCTAAAACTGCTCTAAAAAAAATAAAGTTTTAAAATTAAAAAAGTTACTGACAAATTCTTTACTTGGGAAAATAGCAAGTAAAAGGGAAGAATTAGTATTTATCCTTAATGATTCTTATGTGAACTACATTTTCAGATAAGCAAAGAGCCCAATTTGATAAGATAAAGTTCTTTATGAAAGAACTCTTACTAATAAAGGGGAAAGGAGTGGTAAAACTCATAAATCACCCACTTTATTTTTATTCTCCACTTACACACAATACCATTTAGATAATAATATAAATATTATTAAAAATTATAACTAGTACCGGTCACATTTATCACTATGAATAAAACTGTTAAACATAAAGTTTGTGGGCAACTTGGCAGAGAAGAGATCATGCTGTTACATCCCTACTCTTACCTGAAATTTATTGTCTCAGAGTTCTGGAAGCTAGAAGTCTGAAATCCAGCACTGCTGCATTCCCTCCAGGGACTCTAGGGGAGAATCCGTTCCTTGCCTCTTCAAGTTTCTGGTTGCAATTCTAGAGTTAGTTCCTGGGCTTGTGGTCACATCACTCTAATCCCTGTTTTCTATTGTCACACAGCCTCTGTGGGGGCTATCTTAAAACTGCCTCTGCTTCTCTCTTATTGGATACATACAATTACATTTAGAGTCTACTTGTATGGTCTTGGATAAGTTCTTGTTAAAATCCTTGAATTCACCACATTATTTTGGCTATATAATGTAATATTATTAATAGGTTCTAGGAATTAGATATGAACATATCATTTTTTAGGGGGTCACCATTTATTCCACCATGTCTCTGAAGAAGGGATGTGCTGTGAAACACATGGCATCACTTACAATGTTTTTTTGCCATAAAAGTTACAGCTGATTTTAATAAAGTCTGTAGACCTTATGAACATTTATAGGAAATGTTAGGGATAAAGAAACAAGTAAAATGACTGTGGAACAGTCTATAGGACAACTGACTTTTTTTTTTTTTTTTGGTTTTGTTTTTGTTTATATATCAATGGCATTTAAAAAGAGAGGACTGCTGTCGAGTAAAAGAGATTTAAGAACGTAACAACTGTAATTAATTAAGAACATAATTCCTGGCTCTTGTTTGGATCCTCATTAGACCAAAGCTGCTCTAAAAAGATATCTTTGAGGCAACTGGGAGAAATGATTTTTGAACTGAGTATCGGATAAATCAAGGAATTAGAATGAATTTGGTTATATGTGGCAATGACATTAAAATTGCATTAGGCACCTCTTGTGTCCTGGATTCAGTTTTCTCAGCTCAGGGTTCACTTCAACTCTTGCTGTTGTATCCAGAGTTGAGCAGGTGAAACCTGATAGCACCTCCCCTAAACTACACCAGAGAGTTCTCACTTTCTGCTCTGGGCCTCTCTGTTGCCTTCTGTAGGACACCTGTAGGACTTTTAAAGACATTCTGTCTCATTCTGAAGCATTCCAGCAGAAACCTGGGAGTGTAAGAGAGTTAACTATGACCCCATGGGGCATCCCTGACCATACTATGGGAACCAGTGGATAACACTCCGTATTTTGGTCTCTCAGTACATAATTTGAATCAAATTCTACATTTCCTCGGAATCAAGCCACAGACACCCACAGGGCTGATCCTCTGATAATGCATCCTTGGAATGGCTTTTCCTCCTTCCTTATTTCATTTTTTTGCAGCCCTGCATTTTCCTTAGGATCACTTCCCAAAATAACCGCATGCATGCAATCCCTTGTTTTAGGCTATACTTTTGGGGGGAACCCAGGCTGGGATTCTGGTTATGAAATGAATTGATCGTTGTTAAACAATTTATTTTATTATTAGTTTCAAATATACAGTACATTGGTTAGACACTTATATAGTTTATGAAATGATACCTCTGATTATTCTTTCTCTCCTCTAGCTCTATAGCTAGCCATTACATTACTACTGACTGCATTCCCTATGCCATGCTCCTCATCCCTATGACCATCTATAAACTACTAATTTGTACTTCTTTAACCTTTTGGCCTTTTCTCCCAGACCCCTAGCCCCCTCCTTTCTGGCCATCACCATATTGTCCTCTATATTTGTGAGTCTGTTTTCTATCAGTTTGTTCTTTTTGTTCCTTAGATTCCACATATAAGTAAAATAATATGGTATTTATCTTTCTCTGTTTGACTTCTTTCACTCAGCATAATAACCTCTAGGTCTATCCATGTCATTGCGAATGGTAGGATTTTTTTTTTTATGACTAATATTCGATTGTATATATGAACCATAACTTCTTTATCCAATCGTCTGTTGATAGTCATCAAATATGAAAAGATGCTCAAGGTCACTGATTATCAGAGAAATGCAAATTAAAACCACATCTGTCAGAATGACTATCATCAATAAGTCAAAGAATGACAAATCTTGGTGAGGATTTGGGGAAAAGGGAACACCTCATACGCTGTTGGTAAATTACAAATTGGTAAAGCCACTATGGAAAACAGTCTGGAAGTTCCTCAAAAAACTAAAAGTGCATCTACCTTTTGACCTAGCAATTGTATTTGTGGGTATTTATCCAAAGAAAACCAAAACAACACTTGGTAAAGATCTATGCATCCCTATGTTCATGGCAGCACTAGTTACAATAGCTAAGATATGGAAGCAACCTAAAAGCCCACCAACAGAGTATGAGAAAATGATCATTTTTAAGACTTACATTCTGAAGTATTTAGAGATGAAATGACATAATGCCTGGGTTTTGCTTTATATATTTCTCCAGTGTAAAAGAAGAAAGAGAAGGAAGAAGTAGACAAAACAAAATTAATAAAATTATGACAATTGTTGAATCTGAGTGTTGGAGTATGTGGGAGAATATTCTGAGTATTTTAAAATTTCTTATAACAAAAAGTTTAAATAGTTAAAATTATTACAAAGGCTGTGAAGTAGAAGAACAGAGTGTTCTGAGAGCGTATACAGAGGACCTAGTCTAGGCATAAGACTTCTCTGAAGTGACTTTTAAACTGTGGCTTAAAGGACAAAATGGATTTTTCAGATCCTTTCTCTCAAGGCACTTAAAGCACCTTTGTGTATCTTCCCACTGTTTCAGGATCACTTCTGGAATTTTGCTTCACACACTGAATGCAAAGCCTGCCATCCATGTAACTTCTAAACTGCTTTTCTTTTTTAGAATTTACTGCTTCCTAATGGTCCATTTTCTCTGTGCTGAATCTCTATTGTAGGTGGTAAATCATTTTGTGTGAAATGTATTTATTCACCTGTAGCCACATACTTTATCTCTAAGAGACACTTTGAAATCTGTTTCTCTTCTTTGTTGTGAGTGGTAGAGAGGAAATAGGTCTATTTTGGGTGGCCCAATGTTGAATGAACTACCTGTTTAACTTGACTGAAAAACTACCTTCTTTGGATATTTCAGAAATCAGAATACTTAGATCTGTTTATTGTCAATGGATTCATGCCATGTCTTCTATGCTGTCATTTTGTGCCATAAATTAGGCTTCAGAGAGAAACATTTCCACTGTTAGAACACATTTATCTTTTACATTCAAGAGACAAAAAAGGATTTCATAGCTGTGTCACTGACTGGGTTAGGAGAATGCATTTTGCTTATAATTTCAGTAAGGCAAATTTACCAGCCATGTCATTCTTTTGAAATCACTGTGTATTAGAGTGCCTTATTTACAATAATTTCCTCCACTGATATTGACATTTAATTCCCAGCACTTTCCGATATGTACCAATACTGTTATGCGATAGTATCTTGCACATTTAACTTGCTTTATGTATCTCAAAGTGCTTTTCTAACTCTATCTCACTTAGACCCTATCATAGCCCTGAGATATTTTCTCTCTTCTTTTCCTTCCTTTTTTCTTTTCCTTTACTTTCTTTTTTCTCTTTCTTCCCTCTCTTCCATCCTTCCTCCTTGTCTCCTTCTCTTTCTTTCCTTCTATTCTCCTTTCTTTTTTTCCATCCCATCATTTTTTATTTTTTCCCTCTCTTTTCTTCTTCTTTTCTTACATTTCTTAATTATAATAAACATTTTTAAAGATTAGCTTGCACATTTAATAGCTCGAGTTCAATGCCCAGTTAAATCACTTTCTATCAGTGTGATTCCTAGTTAAGTTACTTGAGCTTTAAGCCTAAATTTGCCCATTCATAAAATGGGCATAAAAATAGTATGCTTTAGCAATGAGATAAGTACTTATTTGCATATTGGGCTCAGTCTCTAGCAGATAGAAAGTAATCTAAAGTCTCTTATATTATTGCTATTACTATTACTTGTTACTCCCTTTAGACACAGCAGCAACTATGACTAATGTGATTATCACATCCACAGAGTTTATAGTGGAGCTATAAAACTGAGGCATGCAGCTAGTAAGTGGCAGAGCAAGGATTTAAATTCAGAACTGGTCATTTTAAAGGTAAGAGTCTTCACTACTTTGCTTCATGTTTTAGACCATATTATCAATTGGTCAGGGTTCTTTTTGTATTTAGAAAGGAGTCTCAGAATTCTTGATAATTGCTACATCTATAATATTATCTATCTATCTATCTATCTATCTATCTATCTATCATCAAGAAATCCTTACTTACCTGTGCCGAACAAACTCAAACTCTGGAGACTTTATTAGAAACAAATGATAAAAAATTTATTCAAGGGTTTTAGGGTTTTTAAACTGTAAACACAATTAAGCAATACCCAGAGTGTTCTAAAGAAGAAAGTAAAGATATTACAATAAAAAGTACACTCTTCAGGAGAATCTGTCTTGCATTCTTAGCCTCTGGATTGGTCTGATATAGTAATCCTATAGATGACTGATGTCTGAATAATGGATGCAGGTGACCGGGATATGTGAATATTTTTCTCTTAGTCTTTCAGGGAGTAAGCAGAGGGCTATTTGGAAGTTTGATGTATGTCCAGGCATTGAAGCAGGACTAAAAGTTCAAAAGTTTAAGTTCCCAGACTAGTTAAAACACAAATAGAATTGCCTCAACCTATTCGATCTTAGTAATTTAGTAGTGTGACTATAGTTACTCCATTTTATTTTGTTATTCTGTTCCTCATTCTCACCTTTTGATCAGGATTTTTTCTCTTAGAAAACATCACAGAGCAACTAAAACATTTTAAAGTCCCTTGATGTCAAGATGGCAGTGCCTTCTTTCGGTCCATCAGATCTCTCGGAGGGGGAATTATGGGCTGGAGACATACTTGCTATATATGAATTTATAGTCAGCTCAATATTTGTGTGAATTTTTAGGTTGGAGCTTTAGAAAATGACCTAGTAAGACTTTTTTATTATATATCAGATATAGAAACCAGTCTCAGTTTTGAAAATAGGTCAGTTCAGTTAAACAGTTGTCTCTCATTTTAAGAGGGAATGATGCATGTGATTCCCAAAGTTAGGCCTGTGATGCAAGCAATCAGGTATTTAATGAGAGGCATCTCTATGGAAACAAAAGAAAAACAATGGTTAATGATTGAGGCAGACTATTATCCCAGTTTGGAGTTCAGAAGACAGCCGGTTGAGAAGATTCTAGATGTCTGGTTTGATGCATCTTCAGATGGAGTGAACGTAGGCAGAGACAATCTGATAGAGCCTTCTGGTTTGCAGTTTCAATGTCTTTGGTTATATTTCTGCAACAGGTATGAAATTATCTACATATGAACTGCTGCAGTGATTTCTATGAAATCTATATCAAGTTGTCGAGTTTAGCTTGCAGGGCTTTGGGAAAAAGACAATTTTAGTTCCCAATAATTGCAAGGTGAAGGATGGGAAAAAAATTGGAAACATAATTTTTGAGAGCCACAGGCAGATATTGGAGGAAACTAGAAGAATTTAGGATCCAGTCCAGTTTACAGTAGGAACAAAATCTCAAAAAACGATGAACAACGCTATAATCTAATATTGACAAAAGTGTATTACCGAAAAGTATTTTTTTTGTCTCTAAAATCACCCTCATTTTTTACCTAAGATAACCAAGTTAAGACTAATTAATGTTTCATTATTTATCACTTTTGGAAATGATCTATAATCTAAATTCAATGAATTTAACTTTACTTGGCAAAACTTTAGGATTTCAAGTTACCAAAAGATTTTGGAAATCTATGTAAGTACATATACTATATAATCATTGCTAAAAGGTTTGACTTAAAAAACATTTTTACTCTCCTTATATCTGTTTAATTTACTAGTTCTTAACAATTATGTTTAGATTATTTATGAAAATTTCATTATATGGAATTTATTTTTTACTGACAAATTTTACAATAGAAATAGCATGAACTTATTTGATTGATAAACCCAGGTAGGATAAAAGCATTACAGTTAATTCTAATAACTCTAAAGACACGCTTATTTAACTAAACCGAACTCAAATCAGCTTTAATATCAAATATTTTCTCATATCATGTGATCCTGAAAAGCATTTGGGTTAGCTTTCATTATACTTTTGAGAATTTTTTTTATATATATACCTAATTTCTTTAAGTCAATTAAACAAAATTTTTTTATAAATGAATTCTAATAATATCCTCTAAAAGTGGACATACATATACATATATAGACAGATGCGACCAGAGACCTGATAGTTATGTTTTTAAAATTTCAGCAATGAGACAGGTACAATAAGGCAAAATCCCACTAACTTATAACAGAATCAGTTGAGTTTATTTGTTCAAATAGCTTAAGTCTTTTCTTATTAATATTTGTGGAGAAGACAATTAAATTTTGTGTTTGTCCTTGGTGAAGACCCTTGGAGCCAGAGCTGAAGCTTGCACTTTAAAAAGCCTTCATTTCTACTTTTCTTCTTCAGTCCGAGGAATTGAGGATAGTAAAGATAGGTGGAGTTTGATCCTCTTTTAGAGTTACAATTCTGGTTTCACAAAGATTTGTAAGGTAAGTACAGTTGCTCTTAATTCCCTGAAGATTGGATTGCAATTTAAATGACATCATAGGTTGATCTACCTATCCAACTATATCATTCTAGTTTCCTTCTTTCCTTCTAGGTACACAGTTTTATTTTAGCTTAAGGGAGAAGACTAAAAAGAAATTCCTATCGGGCTTTGAATCTTTAGCCTTTAATTTTGCCAAATTTCTGGTCATAGATTTGTTAAATTCTATGAAATACCAGGTTTTAGCTGGGAGAAACAGTATTTCCAGTAGTATTAAACGATTGCATGAACTCAAGAGAGTGGAAACGTTATTACATTCCAGACTCATTTCTTTTGATAACCTAAAGAAAGAATGGACAGTGTCTATGTCCTTGTCAGGCAAAAAGCCAAATTAAGCCCTTAGGATGCAGGCAATAACTACCTCTGGGAGAGAAAGGGTAAATAACCAGTTGATCTTATAGTCTCTTGTTTTAGGTATCTCTTATATCTTTAATTTTTCACTACTGATTTTAGTTACTTGCTCAGATGATCAAAATTTCTTTAGGATCTCTTTAGAGCCTTTTTTTCTTTTTTTTTTTTTTACAAGTCATTTTGTCTTTTAGAAGCTTCTTCATATTAATCATAGAATACATTCCATTGTCCCTGAGAGGTTTGGAATTCTTTCTTTAAGGGAGGGTCTTTGAGTTGGACTTAAAATGAGAGTTTTTCATAATGGCTATTAGAGTTTTAAATTATTTTGTCTTAGTTGGTCCATTTTATTATAAAGACACAAGAGGATGGACCAAAATATTTGCATATATAATTAGCTAGAGGTCCCAAAGAAGAAACTTTTAGATGGTGAAGATTTCATGTTAAAGATGAATGCCCCTGAAATCTGTCATAGCTGAACAAAAAAAAAAAAAAAAAGAAAAAAAAGAAAAAAAAGAAAAAGTGAGGTTAACAGTATCTTTGAATCACTTAATTTCTTAGAGCCCTCTAAATACCAATTGACAAATGCTTCTCATTCAATCTATTTAACATTCCTAAGATTCTTTAATTCTGAATAAACATATACTAATTTTAGAATCTCTAAAGATCTCCAGAGTGGCCATTGTAATACCAAATTGTCCTTTTCAGAAGTCCATCGGGACAAATATTTAGCAGAGAGTATACCATGAATACAATTGGTATTCCAGAATGGGATTGTCCCCCAATAACAGACTTAGAAAGAAGGTACCTTATTACTAAGAGTTGTAGCAGAGGACCCAAGAATAAAAGCTCTGAATCTCAACTGAATAAGGGAGTTACAGAACCTAGAGAACTCACCATTGGAAACCCAGAGCCATTGGGGAGACAGCAGAGCACAAAGGGCTGAGGCAGCTACACTGCTCCAATCCAATGGTGGCATCAGAAGTGGATGTTCTTTGGATTCTATGATGCTGGTACCATATATGTCAAACTAACTAAAAAATTATCTGGAGGCTTTGCTAGAAATAAATTATGAAGATTTTCTCAGGGGTGTTATGATTTGCATTCTATAAACACAACTAAGCAATACCTAGAGGTACATTCTTGAGAGGAATCAGTGCTGCATTCTTAGCCTCTGTCTGAGATGGTAATCCTTTGCATGACAAGTAGTCTGGATAATGTTTGTCAGTTGGTGTAATACATGAACATTCTTTCCTTAGTGTTTTGGACGGTGGGTGGGTGGAATCAGAGGATTATAGGGAGATTTGATATATATCCAGGCACTGATGCAAGACTGAAAAGTTCAAAAGTTTAAATACTCAGACTGGTTAAAACTAGAATAGAATCGTTTCCTCAGGGCTCAACCAACTTGATTTTAACAGTTTAGCAGTCTGACTATAGTGATTTCATTTTTTTTTCTTTACTTGTTTCCTGACTTGATATAAAGAACTTGTTCCTGCATAGATCATTAATTTCTCATTGCCCTTCGGAAATATGATTCCTAAGAAAAAAAATTGAGTTAGTTGTATTTTGATAATTGGATATAATTTAACACTTGTCTTAGCTACCTGCCTGTTTTCTGGACAATTAACTCAAAGAATGTTTTCGTAATGCTTTGGTTATTTAATAAAAGATATTTGAAAAAAATCCATAATTTCACATGATTTATACTTGCTTGCATGGATAGATGAATTCCTCTTGCCTTCAACAGGAAAAGTGAATGAGACAATTAAGAATTGCAGCATTTCCTGATAATTTTATGAATAATGGCAACCATTTAATGTGATTTTGTTTTAAATCTTCTTTTGTTCCACAGCAGTACTTCCACCTACAGCATCTATCGTCACCTGTGGGTCATGGGGTGTATGGTTCTATGAAATAATAGAAAAAACACTACACACACACACACACACACACACGCACACATACAACATGTATCTATGTATGTATATGTCTCTCCATGGGTTCTTGGAACAGAGCTTAAAACCCTTGAAATTTCCTGGGTTATAGGAGTGACTTTAGTTTTAATGAGGCAACTGTTGATGGTTTCCTGGATAGCTTCAGGATGGGTGCTGCCAGAAAGACCGAGCCATTATTAGAAGCTTGGAACTGTCAATCTCAACCCCCAATCTTTGGGGAGGGGAGAGGAGCTGGAGAGAGAGCTAATGATTAATCATGCTGATGTGATGAAGCTTCCATAGAAATATCAATAGTACAAGGTTCAAAGAACTTCCAGGTTGGTGAACACATCAACATACTGGGAGGGTGACACATCCCATCTCCATGGGGACAGAAGCTCCTGCACTTGAGATTGTTCTGGAACTCACTCTATGTATCTCTTCATCTGGCTATCCATCTGTATCTTTTATCACATTCTTTATTATATTAAAAAAAATAAGTAACTGTTAGTATTTCCCTGAATTATATAAGCTGTTCTAGCAAATGATCAAACCCAAAAATGAGGTTATGGGAACCTTCTGTTTATAGTCAGTTGATCAGAAGTATAGGTGACAACTGGGACTTGAGACTGGCATCTGAAGTGAGGGGTGGTCTTGTGAGACTGAATCCCTTAACCTGTGGAGTTGTGCTAACTCCATTTAGGGTCAGAATTCAATTGAATTGTAGGACACCCAGCTCGAGTTACAGAGAATTGCTTGGTGTGGGGAAAATACCCACATAACTGCTGTCAAAAGTGTTGTGTGTGTGAGAAGAAAAGAAATACAGAGTATTTTTCCTAGAGAGCTTCCCATGGCCATGTTGACACTGATCACAGTGTATAAATGAGGGTTCACACATGCCAGTCAGTGTTCGATTAAACTTTTAATGCACTCATCTAGCGTCAAATAGCAGTTAAGAAGGGGAAGCTGAGAGATACCAAGACTTATTATTTATCTTTTACTAGCTGTATGAACTTTTTAAGCCTCTGTGTATCATCTGTAAAATTAACAATAATAATGACTAATGACTTCGTGGTATTATTGTGTAGAGTTAATGAGAAAATTCACACAAAACATTTTGCATAGAGTTTGGTATATATGAAAAAGTTATCATTATTATTTGTTTCTTAAATGGTTTTTAAATACCTAGTATGTACTGGACATAGGTTAAGTGCTAGAGATGCAAAGGTGAGCCCTTTTTAATTTGCTCTCAAGGATTTCTCAAAACATTGTAAAAATATGTTTAGATAGCAGGGCAGAATTATAATAAAAAATGATTAATGTTCAAACTCTCCCAATCCACAAATATATGCCAACTGTATAGTCTGACAAGGCACTTAATTTGGCCCTATGTGTAACCATAACTGATTTCAAATCTGACAGTTCCTTTTCGTGTTCAATGTCTGATGCTTCCATTCACTCCAAATAATTATCTTTTCAAGCAACATTCTACAAAAATTGTATGTCAGAACATTATCAAATAACGTAATGCAATTAGAGCCAAACGTTGCTGATGTAATCAATTTAAAACCTCTAGCTTTTGAATATAACACAGAATAATTTATAATTGAACTCTACTGAATTTTTAAAATTATATTTTATGTTATTTTAGCTGAGTAGGAACTTACAGAGCCCTAAGGTACTAGGAAAATGTAAGCAACTGAAAGAAGAAAAAAGAATGTAGACTGACACAGCCTTACCAAAGAGCGATCAAATTTGAAATTTCATAGAAACTGGGTAGTCACAAATTGTTACACTACCACGGAATATCAAATAAATACTGGTCATAAACTGGGTTTGTTAATTATTACAAGCTCTTACTGCTGTGCAGAAATCAAACAGGGAAGAAAAAAAGAGGTGGTCATAAAACAAAGACTCAGAGGGTTGTATGTCAGCTTTACTGAAAAAGGTTGCCGGCTTTAGGGCAAAGTAACGCATGCTCTAGGATTAACAGCTCTTTACCTCATCAGCAATGCTGACAGAAGAAGCCACACAGTATTAGTTTCTTCACTTGCAAAAGAGAGAATATTGGAACATTTTCCTGTACCTTGGATTTAAAAATCAAAACCAAAATAGCTTGACCGATCTGTTGATGTCTCAGATTCTTTTTAGTAAAAACAGTTTAAATGAAATACAACATGATACATTTGAAAATTTATTCATCTGATAAACTAATTCACAGAAGTGACCCATAAAGGTATGCCTTCAAGATCAAAGCCATATGATACTGAAAATTTCCCATTTTCAGAGATAAACAATAAACCTCTCTTTCCCCAGTACTGGTTTCCTACTATTACCTGGTTACCTAAATCTTTTCCTCTGTCTTATCTGAATCGATCCATCTTTTACCCAGCTAATCTGAGTAGTCTAGTACCAACGTCCATTTTTGGACCAATTTTCCAGCTAATTCCATTGCACTCATTCTTCTTTCTGGCTCTCTAGGGCTTTTTGCTTACCCCTGATCATATCTCACTTTGATCAAACTTTGGCATTTACTATTCACTCTCTTTGTTTTTTGTTTGTTTTTGCTATGTGGGAAAGTCCTACGCATCCTGTAAGACTCATTTCTAATATATCTTCCCCTATGAGGCCTCGGCAATATTCCACAGGTTACATTATCCTACAGTTGCTCATTTGGTTTGGATTTACCCAAGTGGATTGTGACTTCATGAAGGATAAGACCATATCTCATTCATTTTTGTACCTCCAGAACCCAGCACAGTCCTGGCATAGTAGGCACCTCACAGTACTTCTGGCTATGGTAATTAGCACCCTGCACAGACATCTAGCTAAGAGGCAGTATACCGTAGTCCAGCTTGCTACGGTGAGATGGACTATGGTATACTGCCTCTTAGCTAGATGTCTAGTGTGGGCCTGTAGCAGCCCTAACAGAAAGGCATCTATTTTGTAATTTATTTACCCCAAAATACCCCTTTTTGCGACTTCCGCAGCAGCATACTCTTTGCTACCAGCTGATCTAGTTGGATGTATGGGTAAACAAACAACTGAATAAAGTTTCCCACAATCCCCTAGAGCTATTAAAAAGCAAAAAAGAAGCCAAAGAAGCTTTTTCACTGGGCTACAGTCTAGTCGTCTAAACTAACCAAATCAACAGATAATTGCTCATCTCTTTATTCTAGTCAATCTCTGTGAAGGGTAAGTCCTGCCATCTGTGTTTTAGATTGTCTTACACCATTGGCAATGGTATCTGAATGGTATTATTTTGAATGGAAACATTTCTTATAATAATTTTTTTGTGTGTGCACTGTCATCTCCTTTTTTCCTACAAATAAGTGGCAACTCAGACATTCTGAAGGGGTACTGAAATGTGTTGACAAAGAGTCCATCTGCAGTTACATAACCGTCCTAGTCTAGATATATAAGAGCCGTTACAAATTAATTAATTGACTAATTAAATAACTAATTAATTAATTCTAGGCAAGAGAAGGCTTTTAGATTATTTAAAATAAATATATTTAGTTAAATATTTTAGTTCCAACTGAAAATGCTAAATCCTACATTGTAATATCCTATTACATATTATAAGAAAGGAATGTTGGGGATGTTGGATATGATCTCATGCCTTCATTCACTCAAAAAATATTTATATTCTTTAATGTTAAATGTAATGCTTAACATATATATGGAGATACTCAGTGAATAGGACTTGACTTGAATTCATTCATCTGTGCATTCTTGCATTAATATTTATGGGACAGCCACCTCAGACCAGACACTGTTAAGTATAGGAGATACATCAGTCATTAGTGCAGGTAGTCTCTGTCCTCATGGTGCTTAAAATAATTTACCTATTTAGTAGTTTCCCTTCTGAATAATAGTAAACCCTATTCTTAAACATTCTAGTGAATGAGATCTTTAATCAGTGTATTTTTAATCCTGGCTGCACTTTAGAACTATTTAATATGCTTTAAAATACTCATGCCTGGGCCCAACCCAGACCAATTAATTAAAAAATCAATGAGGATGGGATCTGGACATAGCTACTTTTCAAAGCCTCTTAGGAGATTGTGAGGTACAGCCAGGATTGAGAATACTAAATACTTCTCTACCCTTTTGATATATCAGTGTTATGGGTTGAATTGTGTCAAGATTAAGAATACTAAGTGCTTCCCTACCCTTTTGATGTCATTGTTATGGTTGAATTGCTGTCTCCTTGACTTGGATATGTAGCCCCCAGAACTGCGAGACAATACATTTCTGTTGCTTAAGCTGTTGAGTCTCCCGCACTTTGTCATGGCAGTCCTAGATAACCACAGCATGGTTCATCATTTCTATAACTGCAATTGTTTTATAATAGCTAACTTAAAATTTTTCAGGCCTTTCATCTCCTTCTCCTCCTGCAAAGGGACCAGCTCCAGCCTCTCAACTCAGGTGTGATACTGTGTCCCTCTTTCTTCAAGGTAGATTATCTTTATTAAGAGTCAGAAGTGTTGAAATGTAAATGACTGACCCACTTGGGGCAAGAGACTTATAGCTTGATGCTATGATGAATAATCAATGCTCAGTAATTCCACTTGCCAAGCAAAGCTCCAGTAGACAGTAGCTGCTTTTGGCGGATCGATAAAGAACTCAAATACACTTGTTTCACGGGCTCTTTAAATTCCACATCATCATTTGATTTGCTCAGACAACATTCAAGTCTTGCCTCTTTAAGTTATTATTTTAGCAAATTCAATTTACAATTAACTTTCAATATGAGAAGCTTAAGAGATTCGATTTAATGCCTTATCAGCTGTAAAATCAAACAGTTTCAAGTGCATAGTGTGAGGAGCAGTGAAGAAACCTCTGCTGGTTGGTTCAATATCCCTCTGAATTTCTGACCAGTGATAAAATCTTCAGTTACAGAGCTGTCCTCACAACACCTGCTTCCTAAACTCCTAAAATTTTTTGGACCCAAATTCAAATTCATTTTCCTTTAGTATCAGGGATTCCTGGGGTAAAACAAGCTACTTTGAAGATGTCACTCCCAGAAGTAAATTTTTGCTTCTCAAATTTGGATTGAGGCAACAGACAGCTTCCAAAGCTCATGATGATGCAGGTTTTACTTTTAGAGGGACGAACTGGCCATTGGGGGTACAGGGGAGAGTTTATTGCTGCATATCTTGGATTATTTACAGCAAGGTATTTTTCTGTCAATGGATAACTGCATGTTAAAATTGAAGAAAATGCTTACTACTTGAAATCTAACAGACCTCTTATTAAATGTACAAGGTCCTACAAGATCTTTTTAGCATCTGTTTCTTGGACCTTTACTTCTGCCACCCATGCCTAGTTCATTGCTCTCCTGCCCTGACCTTTCTGTACCCAAGTATGGCAGCCTGATCCTGTTACCAGAGATTGGGGTCCCCTCTTGGCACGTTGTTCAGGCTCTTCATGTCTCGAACAAAGAATTGAGCAAGATATAGAAATATAGCAGAAAATAATAGCTTTATTAGAAGGGAAAGTAAAGCAATAGTACACTTACGGATGTGCAAGCAGGCCCGAGCAAGAGAAGAGAGGCTCAAAAGGCTCAAGGGCACAGTAACAAAGCCTTTGGGGTCTTTATCCCTATTTGCTATGGGTGGTTACTTTTCTTAGAGAAGTGGGCTTTCTTGATTGACAACTAAGATTGACAGGACTCAGCAATTCATTGTCTGCTTTCTGCACACGTTTGGTCCCAGGATTCAGTCAGTTGCAATGATATTAATGAACTTCTGGGCATATACATCATATTATAACGATGGTATAACGAAGCTCAGATGAGTTGAAGATCATTGCGTCTTCATTGCACAGGTGCAAGTAACTGGCTGAAATTACTACCCAATTTTCTGCTTGTTTGTTTCCTTATATGAGTTACTTTTAGCCTAAAAGTACCCTCTGGCTTGCTTAACTGTGGGCCTTCTAGGGCAGACCCTTTCTAGAATAGGGTGATCTCAGCATGTTACAGATAGACCTGAAAGCCCCTATCTAACTTTCCTGACTAGCCTTTTTTTAAGATCCATGAACCCTCTTTTTATTAGTATGGATGTTGAGGGATAGGAGGTCTCTTCTCTATCTGCTTCCTGCTGAGGAAGATCATAGTTTCTGTCTATTGGGATTTCATGGAGCTCTTTCCCTCTCTGCCTTAGTTGGGATGGGGTCTTGAGTATTCCACAGAAATGTTGCCCCAGGGCCTAGACAAGGAAAAAGATACAAATTCATTATTTGATTCATATATCTAGTGATGTTTCTATCATTAATTTGCCCATCAAGCAGATAAAGGAAAACAGGCTTGGTTAATATATTTCATAAAAGAGAAAAAAACTTGAGTTAAAGGTCCCCTCCCTTCTTGAATTCTAAGGGTCTTGTTTTGGACTAAAGCCATTCCTGCCTTATAATGGGCCAAGGAGATTGCTGAGTTTTAATGATCCTTATCAATAGCCAGAGGACCTGAATCACCAGTTTCAAGGCAATTATCTAAGTTTGAGGGAGAGGCTCTTTCTCTAAAGAAAGGAGGAAAGAGAAGACTTAACTAGGTTTACTAAAAAAATTTAAAATTTTGCAAATGATGGCCCATATCACTCCCACATCACAGTCTTTACATTTATTGGTAGAATATTGTTCCTTCACTTTTTTTTTTTTTGGTTTGATTTCTTTCTTCTCAACATTCAGGTTTCTGATGAAATATTACCAAAGCAGAGAAGCCTTCTCGGACCATCTTCTCCTTGCCCCTGCCCACCTCAGTCATGCTCCATCACTTTATCTGCTTTGTTTTTATCACATCACTCATCTCTTTGTATGTGAAATTATTATTTATTTCTCTGTTTTTTTAATCGTTGTTCTTCCCCCTCTTTTCCTTTAATCATTAGAATGTAGACTCTATGAAAAAGGGAACATTATCATTGTTCCCCTTGGTTTTCCAGTGCTAGCCACTGGCACAGAGTTTACACTTAGTAACTAGTGGTTGGGTAAATAAATAGTGACACAGGTCTTTACTTATTGCTGCATAAGAAACCATCCCCAAACTAAGTAGCTGAAACAAATCCCATTCATTCTTAGTCCAGACATCCTAGGTGGGCAGTTCTGCTTTCTAAACTGGGTGGGCTCAGCTGGGGCAGCTGGGCAGGATAGTGGGCGTCTCTTTCCACATATTCTTTTATCTCTTCATGCATGTTGGTCTCAGGGTTGAAAAGGATGTAAGCAGAAGCTGCAAGGCCTCTTAAGGCCTCGGTTTTGGAACATGCACAAAGTCACTTTTGCTGGAGTCTATTGGCTAAAGAAAGTTATAAGGCTAGCCAAAATTCAAGGGAGTTGAGAAATAGACTCGACCTTTTCATAGGAGGAGTCAAAAATGGAGCATGGGCACATGGAACATGATTCATTATGGGGTCATAATTTTGATGATCTGTTCCAAGCTCCAAATGATATATTTTTATTCAAATGCTCTATCTAATCTATATATGAGAGCAAGCTTCTAGGACAAAGGATTCATGTCTTGCACACTCAAATTTGATACATTTGCATTTCTATTGCCTCTGATAATGTCCCCACACTATAAACACTCAATTAATGCCTCATCGTTTTTACTGCCAGTGCTGTATTTACAGTGCTGTATTTAGGATGTGAGCTTTATTTTTACCCTTATCAGTGGGCATGCAGGGATTCTCTAAAGACCTAAGTTCATCAATTCAAGAAATTGGTAGTGGATTCTGGAATAAATTATATTGATTTTAATTCAGTCTTTTAAATTTGTAGGGTTTTTTTTTTTTTATTGCTTTTGCAATGGAAGAATTGATCTCAACAAGGCAGACAGAGCAAAAATAGATTGGTTTCATTGAATTCACCAGTGACCTGATTAAACAACATAGTTGTTATGAGAAAAATAATTTTACTTCCTATTTTATTACAGATTCTTTTTTCCTTCAAATTTATTGGTTTAATATAGTAAGTAAAGAGGACAATGAATTTTATTTAGCAGTATACAGAATAGTTTGGCGGTAGTGAGAAAACACATTTCTTAGAATATTTCTTTAGCATTCCGATGATTGCAGAGCTTATTTTAATTAAGACAGTCTCTCTCAATGTGCATTGCTTTTTACAGTGACCAGTCTGTTGACTGGTCATTCAGACAATTTACATAGATACTGACTAGATCTTTATTTCTTAAAAGAATGTTAAAATGTGAGTCACTACTCATATTCTTCTTAAAATGAAACACTTGAGTTTGATTTAGAAAATTTCTAGTAGGCGTAAGGGAACAGAAAAGAAAGTAAAAACTACCCAATCTTCTGAAATCTCATCTTGACTATTTATGACTAATATATAACATCCAATATTTAATTAAATTTCGAAGATTCCCTATTTGAACAGGAGACAAATAGATTTGAATACACCTTATGATAATTTCTTCACTATGCAAACTGCTGCTACCAAATAGATTTTGGATAACATAGAATCCCTCATTATCGAAATTTGCTGTGCAAGCTCCCACTAACAGACAGCAGATTGGGAGAGCTAGGCATACTTGCATATGCATTATATAAGCTCTTTAAAAAAATTGATCTCCTACTGATCCCATGGTCTATACTGTTTGGAAGTTGCTTTTTTTTTTTTTTCACTGAAAAATTTATTGTGAAGAGAGGATTCTGCAGGGGAGAAAGATTTGTCAATCTTTTAAATCCCCACATGAAAACAAAACAACTAAACAGCAAAATCAAAGCCCTTGGAGAGTATTTAACACAAAACCATGTCACATGGTCTTCTTACAAACTTTACATGCAGTCCATGGGGAGAAAATGTGTGTATGTAGGTAAAAAAACATGGTGCAATAAATGTTTTGTTCTGAGCACTATTGGAACAAGGTCAGGGTGCAAGGAGTTCCTGTAAAGACTTCACAGAGCATCAAAGACTGTTTACAAAGAAAAATGTCACACCAGCTACTTAGGTACAACCTTTACACACAAAGCTCTTCATTCAGTATTGCCCATCTTCTTATGTTTAGTTTACTCATCCAAACTTTTTTTCACTTGTTAAGCTTTGTTGATGAGTGGCCTGCATAATACTAGCTATGCATATCTGAAATTGTGAAGTTATGAGTTATGTTTTACTTTTGCAAGATCAGTTACAGATCTTTCAAGAGAATAGGTGATCTTGCCATTAATCTATATCAAGGTGGATAGTAATAACTAATTACTGAATCTAATCCTTAATTGGAGTTGCATTCATTGTTTTTCTACTCTCCACTATAGCTTTATTTTCCTTTATGTTTTTCAGCTTTATTGAGATATAATTGACATACAACTGTACTTTTATATTTGATACTTTTATATTTTGTACTTTTATATTTGATACTTTTATATTTTGTAAGATGATTACCACCATAGCTTTAACTACCTCCTTCATCACGTCACATAATTACCATTTCTTTTTCTGTGGTGAGAACACTTAAGATCTCTCTTAACAACTTTCAAGCACATAATACAGTATTAACTATAATTATCATTCTGTGCATTAGATCCCCAGGACTTATTGATTTTATACTTGGAAGTTTGTACCCTTTATTTTTAAACAATGTTTTCCAACAAAGGGCGCTATACACAGAAATAAATGTGAGTTTTAGATGTTAAAATGCAAATGCAGAAGGTTTTAAAATATTATTATTAATTTTCTTCATCTCTTGATATACTCCAATCTATGTTAAAGTTTAAGAGATTACTAAACAATTACAGATCTTTGTATTACTTCTTTATAATACAATTGATGCATGTTAATTTCAGGAAATTTATAAAATATTTATTAACAAAGGGATAAAGATTACCTGTGTTTCCAATTTCTGGCAAAGATTGCTATTTAAAGTTTTGGTATATATTCTTCTAGAATTCTTTCCCATGCAAATGTAGTATTTTTCCAAAAATGACATTATGACTTATAAACTGCTTTGTAATCTGACTTTTTCTTTGAACACTTTCAATAAATTATTCTCTGTAGCTTTGTTTTAAATGGTTTATAGTATTTTATTCTATGAATGTACCATGAGAAATTAATTCATCACCTATTATTCTTAGGTATTCTGATTGTCTTCAGTTTTTTTCTTTCACAAAAAGTACTGTAATAAAAAGCTACACATTTATTTTAGCTAACATTCAATTGGTTAGCTAAAAGTAGTTAATAGGCATGGAATTTATGAAAGAAAAATATGTGCCTTTTAATGTTTTTAATAAAGTAATTCAATTGCCTCTCAAACTGTACCTTACTAGTAATTTTCTTTATCTCTCGATATTTCTTTATCTCTGTTATTCACATCTTTTGCAAGTAATGAATTCTCTCCTATTTTTACTTATATTTTTATTTGTTGGATTATTAGTAAGGTTGACATTTTTTTTTTATATTTGTTATCTACTAATAGATTAAAGGAGTGGTTAGTAATAAATTAAAATTATAGAACTTAATTAAATTATGCCATGAAGCATTTGACTGGTGCCCAATTTAGTAACTTAGTATGCTAATAGAGAATTTTAAAAATAAACTTTGGTTTAACTATGTTGGACTAACATGCAGCTTTGAAAAAGAATTCAGTAGTTTTCTATGTATTGAACAAAAAAAATATTTATAAGACATATTGTTAAGTGACAAAACTCACGTTGCAGGACAACCCATATAGTAAATTCCATTAATGTAAAAAAAGAAATACCCACAAAATAGAATTTAATTTTTTTACAATTAACATTTACTTAATTAAAATGTTTAATTTTTAAATATTTTTAAACTTATTTAAATTATAAATATACAAAAGTCTATTCCACCTTTGCCCCAGTCACTGATTCCTTCCCTTCCTGAGGTTATCAGGTTTGTGTTTTCCATTTTAATCCTTTTAGCAATATTTTCCTCCATTTTAAAAAGAAAATGTGTGCATACAATCCATAGCGTTCTATATCTTCTTTCCTTTGACCATATAAGAGACCTTGACATATTTTATACATGGAGATTTCCTGACTTATCTCTTATGGCCTCAGGAAATTCTATTATACGGATGCATTATTTACTAATCTTCTAGTAATGAATTTTAGTTTTTTCCCCCCAATTTTATATGTATATATAAAATTTCAAAATATATATATCTTTTAAAATATATATATAAAATTTCAAATTTTATATGTATATATAAAATTTCAAAATATATATATCTTTCAAAATATATATATATATATAATTTCAAAAATGTCTGAAAGCATTAAAAACAAACAAGGACTAACTTTATGGAATGGATATGGAGAAGGGAAGGTGCCAGGGAGGATTTTACTGCTCATGTCATGTACATTTTTGATCATCTAATTTTTTCTCAAAGTTCTGCTAATTTGATTTTTAAAGTAAATTTAAAAATTATACATTATAAATAATGATTTAGATTCAAAATTATGAATTGGAAGGATAAATACATTTGGGAATTTGGCACTAGAAAAAAATTATAGCGGAAAATTCTCCATTTCTAAAGCAATTCCTCCTCCTCCTAAGGGTGGTGGTTAAGCAGATAAATATTAGCTCACAGAGAAAAAAGGAGAGTTGTTCTTTAGATTCTCAGTTCTGGAAAGAAATGAAACTTAGAATCTGATTCTATTCTGTTGACTGTCAAAGTCCTTAGCTGGAAGCCGAGATAACTAAAGGCTGGTGGGCCAGGATTTCTGTAGTTGAAGGAATTGTACACATGCAGATATTTAATATCTAAGTAACATGCCGTCTAGAGGCATATTTGTAAATCAAAAAATAATTTCCGTGAAAATAAAGATTGATATTGTTAAAATGATTTCTCTCATTACATGATGACATTCAGACTTTTCACTGGATCTTAATATTTCACATTGTAGTACTTGATCAGATTGAATATTGAATTTTAAAGAGTATGAAAATTTATGAAAAATGACATAATTTATTTTGTGAAACCAATTTCCAGTACATGAAAACATGGGGCCTGAATTAATTCATCAAGAATATCGATAAGCTTATAAAGCAAGAGCATTTCAATTTCAATCATAATCTTTAAGCTATATTCACAGAAAAATCACCTATTAAAACAGTCATATGTGTAATTAATGGGTTGGTAGTGGTACTAATTACTCATTATAATGCAAGGACTAAAATACCCCAGGACTTGAAAAAATATAGTGATTTTCATTAAAAAGTTTGGCTAGGTCCCAAAGTCTTAATGGGTTTGTATTCTGAGTTGTAAGGACATGATTTGGATCTAGAATGAAAGGGAAATTATCTTAAGAAGGTCTAAATTGATACTAACATGATGAAACCCTTCTTTTGTATAAGCTTATCTGATCAAAAGTGCTCACTTTTAGATAAAAAACTGGGCTTCCGTTTGTCTACATATATTTTAAAAGTTAAAACATTGGAATGTGTATTTTGTTTAACCTATTGAATGCTTGATCATCTACAGACAAATGTTTCTCCATTCCCTATGGTTAATTATATAGACACTATTTTACAATGGTGACCTATGTGTCTGTTTAAACAATAATGAACTTAAAAATTCATAAATTCAATTGAGCATCAAATTAGTAGCATTAATCATCATTAGAAGACAAGTATTCCATGTAAGAATGACTTTCTTATATACTAAAAACATTTTCTCCACTGTTACCACTGAACACTGTAGCTGGGAATAAAGATAAACATAGGTAGAAGAAAACCTACTGTTTAGTCAAGATGAATATTCTGAAACAAAACTAATAACTGAGAAGCAATTTGAAGTCAAATTATTTTCTGTTTTAAATACCACAATCATGTTAAAAATTTGAGTATCGACTATAATTTTCATGTGAGTAACACCATTAGTTTTCATGAGCTAACAATGACAACATAAAACCCCACCTCACAAAACACTTTCATATCAATTAAGCGCTATGGAGGTAAATGCCATGAATTATGATGGTGTTTGCTTTTGACACTGGATACAGAAAAAAGCGCTTGATGCTTTAATTTTTCATTCAAAAAAAAGTTAAGGATTCTAAATATCTTAAAGACTAGCTTAAAAACATTGAAAAATCACGTTAACATTTTGAGATGTGAGAAAATATTATTTTGTGAGTGATGGATCTAGTAAAATTTTTGCCTGTGCAGAAAATGAGATTTAAGCAATTTTACAACTGTTGAAGGGATGTAAGAGAAGGGCAGCAACAGCCTCACCACCAATAAAGAATTAAGAAGTAGCAGAATGATGTGAAGAAAAACAGACAATTTAGATCTTTTGATACCCATAAATCTAATTCGATCTATAACTTTGAAATGATTTGGCATAACAGCTGAATAGGTAGCAAGACTCAGTACCTTTTCTTGAATAGGTTAATTATAATTTTATTTCCTCATTATTTCAGGGGGAGTTTGACTAAAATAATTCATCGTTCATCAGCGGCTCACGATAAAATACCAAGATTTCATTAGTAATGAAAAACTAAAATAATTATCCTTATACTTGAGATCATCAACTCTTGATCTCTCAAATGTCCACACACACAAAAAAACTGTTGCTTGTGTAACACTATTATTACACCTACTTCAGTAAGAGAAAATATCACTTTTGCAAAGTCTTAATACTATCTGAAAATATGAAGCTAGGGAAGGATATTTATAGGCTTTAAGGTACAAGTTAAGTGATTTTAAGGTGAATCTTGCTAGGTAAGAAACTGGTTGTGGTTGGGCAGAGTCTATTACATCATAGTTCTAGTTTGGTGGGCACAGTGAGGTAAGTGTGTTGAAGCAGCCTTGATGAGCAAGATGTTAGTCATACCATGTAAACTACCTTGGTTTACACTCTTATCTTCCAGAAGATGTTTTCTGGAGCAAGCCTCTAAGTAATATTTGTTCTTAGTATTATTTAATGTAGGGAAAGTATGCCCTAACCCAGAATTGTTCAACATGAAATCAAGAAAGAACTCAGGATCTCATTATTGTTTAACATGGGGAGAAGGAAGTATGTTGTATGATAGGCAGCCTCGAAGATGGCCTGAGTGATCCATGCCTGTTAGTGTCCATGTCCTTATGTAATTCTTACCCTTTCACCGTGGGCTGGACTGGATGGTTTCTTTCCTTTTTTTTTATTTTAATATATATATTTTTAATTTTTCAATTACAGCTTACATACAATAGTATATTAGTTTCAAGTGTACAACATAGCCATTAGACATTTACATAACTTATGAAGAGATCACCCTGATAAATTTAGTACTCATTGGACACCATACATGGTTATTACAATATTATTGACTATATTCTTTATGATATACTTTACATCCCCATAATTACTGATTTGCACTTCTTAATCCCTTCCCCATTTTCACACATTCCCCAATTCCCCTCCCATTTGGCAACCATCAAAATTTTCTCTATGAGTTTGTTTCCTTTTTGTTTCATCATTATTTCATTCTTTAGATTCCACACATAAGTAAAATCATATGGCATTTTTCTTCCTCTGTCTGATTTACTTCACTCAACATAATACTCTTTAGGTTCATCCATGTTGTTGCATTTGGCAAGATCTTATTTTTTTGAGTAATATTTCATTGTATATATGTACCACCTTTTTTATCCATGCATCCATGATGGACACCCAGGTTGCCTCCATATCTTGGCTATTGTAAGTAATACTGCAATAAACATATGGATGCACATGTCCCTTCAAAGTAGTGCTTTGGGTTTCTTCAGATAAATACCTCAAAATGGGATTACTGGGTTTTTCTTTGTCTCTTGTTATAGCCTTTGTTTTAAAGTCTATTCTGTCTGGTGTAAGTATTGCAACCTCAGCTTTTTTTAAAATTTCCATTTCCATGAAATATATTTAAACAAAAATTCCTTTACTTTAAATCCATGTGCGTTTTCTATCTGATGAGTCCCTTGCAAGCAGCATGTGTAATATTCTTGTTTTGTTTGTTCGTTTGTTTGTTTTGTTTTTATCTATTTAGCTACCATATGTCTTTTTTTTCTGTCTTTAGAAAGGAGCATTTAATCCATTTACATTTAAAGTAATTCTTGATAGATATGTAGTTATTGCCAGTTTGTTATTCATATTTTTGATCTTTTTCTCTTTCTTTCTTCTTCTTAAGAAGCCCCTTTTACATTTCTTGTAATACCAGTTTGGTGACAATAAACTCCTTTAACTCTTTCTTGTCTGAGAAGCTCCTTATCTGTCCTTTGCTTCTAAATGATAGCTTTTCTTGGTAAAGTGTCTTGGTTGTCCTTCCTTTTCATCACTTTGACTATTTCATGCATGTCCTTTTAGCCTGCAAAGTTTCTGTTGAGAAATCTTCTGACAGTCTTATGAGAATTCCCTTATAGGAAACTAACTGCTTTTCTCCTGCTGCTTTTAAGATTCTTTCTTTGTCTTCAACCTTTGATATATTAATGATGTTGTATCTTGGTGTGGGCCTCTTTGGACTGACCTTGTTGGGAAATATCTGTGCTTCTTAGACTTTTATGTCTACTTCCATTTCCCTCACCAAGTTAGGGAAACTTTCAGTCATTATTTCTTCAAATGGATTTTTTGACTCCTTGCTCTCATTCTCCTCTTTCTAGTACCCCTATGATGTAATTATTAGTATGCTTGATGTTGTCCCAGAGGCCCCTTAGACTATCCTCATTTTGTTGGATTCTTTTGTTGTTATTGTTCCAATTAGGTATTTTCTGCTTCTTTCTTTTCCAAATCAGTCTTCTGCTTCATCTAATCTACCATTGATTCCTTCTAATGTATTCTTTATTTCAGGTGTTGTATTCTTCACTTCTGACTGGTTGTTTTCTATATTTTCTATCTCCATTTTATGTTTCCTATATCTTTGTTGACTCTTTCACTGAAATCTCCGAGCACTCTTATAACCAGTGTTTTGAACTCTGCATCTGGTAAATTGCTTATATCCATTTTGTTTAGTTCTTTTTCTGGAGCTTTGTTCTATTCTTTCATTTGGGACATGTTTCTTTGTCTCCCATTTTGGCTGTCTTCTTAATGTGTTTCTATGCATTAGCTAGAGTTGCTATGTCTCCCAGACTGAACCACTGGGCCCCACAGGACATATACTACCTAAGACCAGTTAAGTAGCTGACTGGTTGTGAGGACTGACCATGACTACAGTGAAGGAGCTTATGCAGGGGCTAACCCTATGGGCAGGATTTGCTTAAAAGGGGCTCTGGTGCCTTCCCAGTCTGCCCTTTTGGGTGTCATTTGTGGAGATAGTTGGATGGTGCTCTGGTGCAGTCTGAAGCCAGCTGAAGAACGTGTTGGTTCTAGAGCCTCTTGGGGGTGGCTCTGTTGCAGATGAAGATCATCTGCTGCCTGTGCCCTGCACAGGGGCACTTGGTATGGGCTATATAGAGATATTCAGATGTTTGCCACTGCCCTGGGCTTGGAGGTATCTGAGAGAGACCAAGCTGAGAACCAAGTCTGGCTACTGCTAGTGCTGGGCTTAGAGCAGCTCAGTAAGAAGTATGGGGCATCATGAGGCCAGATGCTGCTTGTTTGGAGTTTGTGAACCTTTGAGAAGTTTTAGAAAAGTCCACCCTATGGGCCAAGACAGGCTGTTTAATGGAAAAGTGACTAGAAGTATCTTGGTGGGCCTATAAGTTGGGTGGAGCAGGGTCTCAGGCAATCACCAGAACAGGGGAAATAGTGTTAGCCATGTTGATAGAGACTCAGATATAGCAGCTGTATGCATGTACAGGCTTGAAGATGGGAGGCCTCAACAAAGAAACAGTGGCTTCTGCCAGCATGTTTGTCTGGGAGAAAGCTTCCCCTCCAGCCTTTGCCATGAAGTCACACAATTCAGTTTCTCTCCATATTTCTCTAGTGCTTTTTGAGCTGCTGACCCAGTACTGGAGCTCAGAGTAAGTGAGTCCGTTAGCAAGTAATTTTATGCACAGGCCCTTTAAGAAGAATGCTTGGAACTCCAGCTGCCCTTGTCTCACTCATCCTCAAGCTCTGTTAGTTTTCACAACCAGAATATGTGGGGACTTTTCTTCTCGGCACTGGAACCCTGAGCTTGAGATCTTGGTATAATGCTGGGACGCCTTGCTCCTTAGAGGAACCTCCACAGCTGAGATATCCATCCTCATTTTTAACTGCCATACATGGATGTGGGCCTAGCCAGTTTTGAGTCTCTGCCCTTCCCACCAGTCTCTTTTGTATGTCCTCAATTATAAGACTTATGTTCAGCTAGACTTCAGGCTTAATGACAGTTGTTCTATAATTTAATTGTAAGCTTGATTTGGTAGTGAGAGGAGGCCACCACAATGTTATCCTACTCTGCTATCTTGACCGGAACTGCTTGATGGTTTCTAATGAAGAGACAAGGAAAAAAATATGGGTTGTCACCTCTGAGATTAGATTAGTAGACACTTTGACTTCCATTTTGCTGCTCCCTCTCTTGCTTCCTTCTGCAGCCCTCACTCTGGGTTAACAAGCTGCTAGGGAGTGAATCACCCTATGAAGAAGTCCCTGTGGCAAAGAACTGGTGTTTCCAGCCAACAGAGATCAAGAACACAAGGCTTGCTAATAGTGTGTATGAGCTTGGTCTCAGATAAGACGTGAGATGATTGTAGCCCTAGCACCTTGATTGCAGCCTGATGGGAGACCCTGAGATGGAGGCACCTAGTTGAGCTGTGCCCAGATTCCTGAACTTCAGAAACTATATTATAATAAATATTTATTTTGACATTTTAATTTACTATGTTTTGGGATACTTTATTATGCAACAATGGATGACTAATATATATTGATTTCACTTTTCAGGATACATGGTTATACTTTTTACTAAAATTTCTACTTATTTCAGAATAAGCAGATTTTTTGACTGAAATATTGGTTACATTTACTAATTCTATAAAGTATTATTGAGACTCCAGAGAGTTGCATTTAATATTAAATTCATTCATTAAGAACATTTCTTTATTCTGTTCAATAAAAACTGGACATAACTGCAGCAGATAATAACTACCTTATGGAGGGACAGTTGAAGAGACTGATGTGGGATTAATGCTTCCTTAAGCACACTGGGTTAGTGCATTGAAGAGAAGTACTGTCTAAAGGAAGAAGCATTTCTCTGCAGCTTTTCTTTGGCACTTGGCAGGCCTGAAGTCAACTTGAAAAGAGCAAATGTATGTGTGGGACCTGCTTCACATGCAGGGTTTCCTGGCCTCAGGCTTCAACAAAGCATTGCTAGAGGTCATATGCCAGTGAATCTGACTTCTGCTCTCTGTGACTGCCCTCCACACCATCGACATATCAGCTGCTTGAAGGGGACAGTTTTCTTCTCTTACCACCATCCCCCCAAAATTAAGTTCTTAGGAGGCAGACATATTTTCAGGACTCTATCATTGTTTAAATTAAAAAAAAAAAAATTGTCAAGAGTGATATTCGGAGAACTTTTAAAATGTGTATATAATAACTGAGACAAGAAAAACTATAGTACAAACCCAGACAAGATATGGCTTCTAGGGTAATTTGTGAAGGGGCAGTTGCCAACATTGCCCTGAAAAAATGTCAAGATATCAAGTTTTTCCAAGCCACTTTAACAAACTAATGAATTCAGCTGTTCTTGCTGGGAATGAATGACAGACAGGAGCAGTCATAATCCATTTGTGTTCTGCATGTTTCTTCGTCTTTGGTATGAAATTTGGTTTCAGACAGAGAGGTAGTTAAATTTCATTTATTCTAAATATTCAATTTATTTTGGGTTATATGCATTTACTTTGTTTGCTTTTTGGCTTGTGGGATTCATAAGCTCTTTTCCATTTTTAGTGTTTTTTTCTCTACCAATTTTCCTGCCTATGTATTACCCATCTGTCCCTCTTCCCCAAATTTTGCAATTTCTGTGGACATGTTGAATGAGAAAAAAGAAACTAATGACCCAAGTAACATTTGGTGACTGTTCATGGATAAATATGTATAGAGCAAATTCTATGCAAATAAATTTGCCATTCATTAGCCCATCTGTCCTTAACAATAGCTACATCCTTCAGGACAGTATAATATCAGCATCGCTCCTTACTAGCTGTGTGGCTTTGGTTTTTCTACTGTCCAAGCCACATTTTCCTTATCTTCAGTTTTTTTTTCCGCCAACTTGAAGAGCTTGAACTCACATTTGGAGTCTTTGCAAGTCATTGCTGAAGTCTTTATTTATGAAAGTCAATGCCTCATATGGTGGGGACCCTGTTCATATTCCTTTCTCATGAATGGACTTCACATCTACTCAGGTGTGCTGTGGCTAGTTTTACTATAAAATTGGTGTCAAAAACCTTCAGGGCCCCAAATATCTGCATTTCCATTTGCTCTGAGACTGAGGTATCAGTCTTCAGTCTGAATTTTTACACTAGAGAGGAAAAGTATTGAGCCTTCATTAGCATAATCCCTAATGTTGATGAGTCTCTTGGATAATCCAGAAATTCTAACCCACTTCTCAGGGGCCAGGTTCAGAATGAAGGTATTCAACAGGGCAGGGTGTACTTAGAAACTTGAACCTGAAATGGGTAGAGCTTTGTGACTCAAGATGGTTTAAATCAAAAAGCCAGATAAAAGTGCAGTGGTTCCCCAATAGGCTGCACATTGGAATTACCTGGGGATCTTTTTTAAAAAAACTGTAGCTGGCTTTTACTCCAGACGTTCTGATTTCGTTGTGTGAAGGGAAACCTGGGATCAATATTTTTAAAAATTCACCATCAATTCTAGTGTATAGCAAATTTTGAGAACCACTGGAGTAATGATTAAAGGCATGAACTTTGAATTCAGACAGATCTTAGTCTAAATTCCATCCTTACCACTATACTACTGTATGATTTTAGGCAAGTTATTTGATCTCTCTGAACTTCCATGTTCTTTGTTTCTTCCTCCTTCCTTTTTTTCTTCCTTTCCTCCCTTTCTTTCCTTCTTTCCTCCCTTCTTTTCTTCCTTCCTTCTTTCCCTCTGCCTGCCTGCTTGCCTGCCTACCTGCTCACCCCCCTTCCTTCCTCTCTTCTTCCATTCCTCCCTTCCTCCTTTTTTCTCCCTCTCTCTCTCTCTTTCTCTCTCCCTCCCTCTCTCCCGTCTTCCTTCCTTCCTTCCTTCCTTCCTTCCTTCCTTCCTTCCTTCCTTCCTTCCTTCCTTCCTTCCTTCCTTCCTTCCTTCCTTTCTCTTTCCTTCATGAATTGGAGATAATAATATGGTTATTATTAACATTAAATATATGCTTAGCACAATGCTCAGAAAGTATTAGCTAGTATTATTACTGCCAGAGTTTCAGTGTTAGAAAGAGGATTTGTGGTAGTTAAAAAGAAGGTATACTTAGGAACCAAGACAGCTTGGGATGAAGAGAGATGTGACTTCCCTTCTAATCTGGCTTCTCCCTAACTATGCTTTCAGGAATCAGTCAGTGAGAATATGTGAGAAAACTGCTGTTGTTCCCCAGCGTTTCTACCTTGTATTATCATCACCAATCAACTCATTTAACTTATTACCATTATATATACTTTTGAGGTTTGTGTTAAAGGAACAGATTTGTCATGGTTATTCTCATTACGGGAAAATCAGATAATATGTATTACACATGTATTTTTATGGCAGATCATTTAGAAAACAGGCTTGATTTCTAATAATTTAACAAGAGAGAGTTGGTCTAAGGCTTAATTAAAGCATTTTAAGTGCATGTTGAGCTGAAAACTTATGTATCCAGATATTTCAAATCTGTGCTGCAAACAGCTTAGAATACACTCAGAACTATCAGGATTTAACTTTGCAGATAGATATGTATATTTTTGATTTATATTATTCTTTATTTCATTTTTAACTAGCACTAAACATATATTTTATAAATATTTCCATCGCTGTTAGCAGATGGCTTCACTGACACTAATGAAGTCTTTTATAATTGAATTTTTTATTTTGAGATAATTGTGATATCTTAAAATGTAGAATCACACTCAGTTCTAAAATATCATGTGCACTTTACCCAGTTTCCCTCAATGATAAAATATTGCAAAACTATAGTGCAATATCACAAAAGTATATTGATATTGATACAATCAAAGCCAAAGTATTTCCATGGCCACAAGTTCCTTCGTGTTGCCCTTTTATAGCTATCATTAACTTCCATCCTGGCTCTACTTCTTTCTTACTTCCCAGAAAACACTAATTGTTCTCCCTTTCTATAATTTTGTCATTTCCAGAATATTACATAAATGGAATCATATAGCATGAGACCTTTTGGGATTAACTTTTTTTTTTCCCCTACACTTGGCACAGTTTGATATTTATTCAGGTAATATTAACTTCATAAAATGAGTTGAGGATGTTTTCTATACTGATTATATAGAATCATTGTTGATTCATCTTAAACACTTAGTAGAACTCTCCAATGAAACTACCTGAGCCTGAAGATTTCTTTTTTGGGAGTTTTAAAATTATGAATTTAATTTTCTTAATAACTATAAGGTTATTCAAATGATCTGTTTCACATTGGGTGAGTGAAGATAGCTTGTGCTTTTTTGAGAAAGTAGTCCATTTCACATAAATTGTCAAATTTATGTGTGTATAGAATTGTTCATTGCATTCTCTTACTATGCTTTTGATATCTGTAGAATCTGTATTGACATCCTATTTCATTTGGGATATTGGTAATTTGTGTCACCTCTTTTTATTTTTGTCAGTCTTGATTGAGGGTTATCAATCATACAGATCTTTTACTAAGAACCAGTTCTTTGTTTCATTGTTTTTCTCTGTAGTTGGTCTGTTTTCAATTTCATTAATTGTTAATCTCATTTTTATTATTTCCTTCCTTTTGCTTTCTTTGGGTTTATTTTGCTTTTCCTTTAGTTGTTCGGTGACGTGGGAGCTTAGATTCTTGATTCAAGCATTTCTTTTTTTCCTAATGCTTGTATTTAATGCTATAACTGTCACTCAGCATGTCTTTAGCTGTGTCCTGCAAATTTTGATATGTTGTATTTTCATTTTCATTCAGTTAAATATATTTTTAAACCCTTGAGACTCCTTTTTGATTTATCAATTGTTTAGAGTTACGTTATTTAGTTTCTAAGTGTTTAGAAATTTTTCTGTTATCTTTTTGGTTATTGACTTCTAGTTTGATTATATTGTGGTTGGAAAACATTCTGTATGAATTCTGTTCTTTTAGATGTGTTGAAGTTTATTTTATAGCTCAGGATATAGTTCATTTTTGTATATGTTCAGTGGAGATGAAAAGAATATGTATTTTGCTGATGTTGAGTTAAGAGTTATGTAAACGTTGATTAGATCTTGTTCATGATGGTGTCATTTGGTTCATCTACATTCTTGTTGATTTTCTACCTAGTTGCTCTACCAGTTTTTGAGGAGAGTGTTGATATCTCCAACAATAATTGTGTATTTGTTTAGTTTTCCTTTTATTTCTATCAGTTTTTGCTTCTCATATTTCACAATTTTGGTGCATACAAAGTTTGGATTGCTGTAATTTTGGAGGATTGACCCTTTATCATTATATAATATCCCTCTCTGACTCTGATAATTTTCTTTGTGCTGAACTCTATGTTATCTGATATTAATACAGTAATTCCTGCTTAATTTAAAGTGTACAATTGAATGGTTTTAGCATATTCCCAAAGTTATACAACCACCATTATCTAATTCCAGAACATTTTCATCATTTTCCTCTCAAATATCCATATTTATCAGCAGTCATATCACACTGCTCCCTTTTTCTAGCCCCTAAAAACCACTAATCTATTTTCTGTCTCTATGGCTTTGTTTATAATAGAGACTTCATATAAATGGAGTTATATAATATGTGTTCTTTGGATCTAGTTTTTTTTCACTTAGCACAATATTTTCAAGATTCATCCATGTTTTAGCATATATTAATACTTCATTTATTTTTTATGGCTAAATAATATTCTATTGTATAGATATACCACATTTTGTTCATTTATTAGTTGATGAACAGTTAGGTTGTTTACGTGGCTCTTATGAATAGTTATATATAGACATAAGTTTTTAACTCTCTTGGTAAATACCTATGTATGGAGTTGTTATGTTGCACTGTTTAAGAAAGTGCTAAACTGTTTTCTAAAGTGGCCACACCATTTTACATTCCCACCAGCAATACATGAGAGTTTCAGTTTCTCTACATTCTTACTAATATCTTTTATTGTCTTTCTTTTTTTAGTTGTATCGTTTCTAGTAAGTGTGAAATGATTTCTCACTGTGAGTTTCATTTGCATCTCCCTCATGACTAATAATGTTGAATATCTTTTCATGTACTTATTGATCATTTATATGTTTTCTTTCATTCTGTGAGTTGTCTTTTAATTTTTTTTATCATATCTTTTGAAGGACAACGATTGTCAATTTTGGTGAATTCCAACTTATTTATTGGTTTTTTTTTGATTACTTGTGTTTTAGGTATCATATCTAAGAAACCATTACATAATCTAAAGTCGTTAATGTTTATACTCATGTTTTCTTCTAAGACTTTTATAGTTTTAACTCTTAAATTTATATTTTGATCCACTTAAGTATGTTTTTGTGTATGGTCTGAGTTATAGCTTCCAACTTTATTTTTACATGTAAATACCTTTCTTTCGATTAATGTTTCCATGTTATTTTTTTCATATTTTTACTTTCATTCTACCTATAGTGTTATATTTAAAATGAGTTTCTTATAGACAATATAATTTTTATGCTTTAATTGAGGTGTTTAGACCATTTACATTTAATGAAATTATTAATATGTTGCAGCTTAAGCTTGTCATTTTATTTTTTGTTTTCTGTTTGTTCTTTTGTTTTGATTTTTTTTCTCTGTTATTTTATTCTGCTTTCCTTGCAGTGGGTTGTTTAAACATTTTCTAGAAATGAATTTTGATTTATCTACAGTGTTTTTGAGTGTATCTCTTCGTATAGTTTTTAGTGGTTGCTCTAAGTATTATATTACATATACATAATTTGTCACAATTATTTTACCAGTTTGAGCAATGTATAGAAAATTTACCTTCCCTTAAGTTTCTTTAACTTTCTTCTTGTATAATATAGCTATCTTAAATATATCTTATTCATACATTTACAACACATCAGATAGTATTATAATTTTTACTGCAACCATCATATATAAATTATAAAATTGAAGGTAAGAAAGAAAATCTATTGTGTTTACTCATACTTCTTAACATGTTCTTTCTTCTATCCTGATATTTCAGTTTCTTTTTCTATGACTTTCTATTTAAAGAACTTCTTTTAGTCATTCTTTTAGGGTAGGACTACTAGAGAAAAATCCTCTTAGTTTTCTTTTATCTGAGAAATCTCTTGATTCCTACTTCATTTATGAAGGATATTTTCTCTGGATATAAGGTTCTGGCTTGGATTTTTTTTTTTTTCCAACAATTTGAAAAATCTAATAGAAAATCCTTCTGGCCTCCATTGTTCTTGATGAGAAATCCATTATCATTCAAATTATTTTCCCTTTAGGTATCTTTGCTCTCTTCTTGTCTTCAAGATATTTTCTTTGTTTTAGTTTTCAGAAATTTGGCTATGATGTTTCTTGATGTCATGGACTGAATTGTATCTCTGCTAAATTCATTTGTTGAAGTCCTAAGCTGCTAAAGTAACTATTTGGTGGTAGGACCTTTAAGGAGGTAATTAAGGTCAAATGAGGTCATAGGTGGGGCCCTAATATGATAGGACTGGTGTCCTTATAAGAAGAGAAAGCAATATCAGTGACCTCTCTCTCTCTCTCCATGTATGTAAAGAGGAAAGGCCATGTGAGGACACAGTGAGAAGATAGCCATCTACAACTCAAGAAAAAAGGTTTCACCAGAAACCAACCTTGTCAGCACTTTGATCTTAGACAGCTAGCATCCAGAACTGTGAGAAAGTTAATTTCTGTTCTTTAAGCCACCCAGTGTATGTATTCTGTTATAGCAATTTTAGCAGTCTAAGATGTTTGTCATGGTTTTTTTCCCTTGTTTAGTATTCATGCAAGTTCTTGGATCTGTAGTTGATGTCTTCTGCCAAATTGTGAAGATTTTCAGTATTAGTTCTTCAAATATTTCTTCAGTCCTGCCTTCTTTCTCCTATCCTTCAGGAACACTCGTGTCATAAATGTTGCATCTTTTGTTGTAGTCACATGGGTTCCTGGGGCTCTGTTTATTTATTTTAAAGTCTATTTTTTATCTGTTAAGATTCACTAATTTATATTGCTTTATTTTTCAGTTCAATTATTCATTCATCTCTCTTCTGCATTCTGATATTTAGTCCATCAACTGAGGTGTTTTATTTTAGTTATAATTTTCAGATTTAAAATTTTCATTTTTTTCTTTATATTTTCTATTTCTTTGGAAAGACTTTCTATTTGCTGAGACTTCATATTTTTTCATTTGTTTTAAATAAATTCTTACTTGCTGATTGAAGCATTTTTATTGTTAGCTGCTTTAAAATTTTTCTCATATGATTATAACATCTATGTCAGCATAGTGTTGGCATCTATCAATTCTTTAATTCAATTTATGATCTTCCTGATAAGTAATTTTTGATAGAAGCCTGAATATTTTGGGTTTTATGTTATGAGCTTTGAATCTTATTTAAATCTTTTTCAGTTAGCTTCCTCAACACTATTGGGCAAAAAGGGAGTTCCAGCTCCCCACTATTTTTTTAGTCTTTTTGTGGGGAGGCTCATTACCAACTTTGTGTGGATAAGCATCTTGACTGCCTGCTGCCTTTGATACTGCCCTAGCAAAGTGTTGAAGGAGGTTTTTCAGCCTGGCAGGGCTAATATCTAGGCTTCCCCTAACCTTTGCTATTGTGGGTTGGGAAGAGGTCGGTTTTATTTAGTTAGTTAGTTAGTATGTGGCTTGAGTAAAGCAGTGCTTTCTAATAGCTTTCTGTCTTCCTAAGCTGCCGTTCTGCTACCTTTGGCTAGAGAGAGCAGAATTTTGTTAGGACTTCTTTTGCCTGTGCCTGTTAGAATATCTGGATTGCTGGCTTCTTCTGTCTGGAATCAATCAACCAATCAATCAATCAACCTCCAAAGTACCCAAACCAAACAAACCTAAGGAACTTACCACAATGTAGTTCCTTGGGTCCCAAGGCCCCCAGCTCATCTGTCTTCTTCGGTCTACCTTTCAGAGTCTCCTCATATTTCTTTCATGTGTAATGCCCAGGGTGTTCAGTTGTAGTTAGTAGCAGTAATAGAAAAAAGTGTGTCTACTGCATCTTGCCTGACGTAGAAGTCCCTGAAATCTATTATTTTAATGGCTAATAAATTTTAATTTAATACAATGTGCATTTTGGCTTTTTTTTTAGGTTAGACACTAAATATAGATAATTTTCTTTTCATGTGTTCATTTTCTGAGTCAAGAGAGCATCCTAGAATACATGTCAAGCAGCCTTCAGCAATAAAGTTAGCATCGTAATCTTCCAAAAAGAATACATTGACAAATATATTATACATACAATTTAGGGTTGACCTTATTCTGTTGCATTTAAATCTGTGCATATTATCTAGTTTTATATCTTAAATAGCTTGTTAACAACTACCAGCAACCCATTCCATTTGGAATTAAACTTTTCTGTGGACATTAAATAGCTGTAGAAAAATCAGAAATCAGCACTATAAAACTAGTTTATTTCATAATCAAATGTCAACTAATTACTCTAGTAAGTTAAAGATCTTTGCTCATTTTAACTAGGGTTATGTTAATTTTCAGATAAAAAAATACTCTGTCATAAAATTTCTCCCACTTCCTTGTTATAAAACATTAAGTGTTTCCTCATCTGAGTTTTACTACAAGGGCACAAAAATGACCTATAAATTAAGCACAGGCTTCTTGAGTGCATTCAGGAAAGTGAAGATTATAGCCTGCAGTCAATAGACAGTTCATTATGAATCTGCCATGCCAGATACATACTGCCTGTGGCTGAAGGTACTGCTATTGGGTTTCCACAGAGAATCATCTGACTGTCTCTTCCTAGCCACTATCATTGCCATCACTGGGATTGTGACAGGGCATGCTCAGTTTTCCTGTCATCCATTGCTCTCAGCTCAGGTAATTATACTTCAGGAAATCCCTTTCTTACTGGCACCCATGCCCTTCACTTATTTCTGGTCTACATTTTTTTTTTTTCTTTTCCAAGTCCAGTTACTTCAGAAATCTCAGAATCATATTCTCTTCTTATATAAATGTGAGAACAAAGACCTGGAAGATTAAAGTTGTTTTGCTAAGAAATGTAATGTATTAGTAGAAAGAGAGGATTAGAACTCTAGTTCTCTAACAACAACAATAAAAAATTCCCTTTGTCTTTGCTACACTTCTATAATTTTTTCATTCCCTTTTTGTTATATTTCAATATTCTCTCTGGGGCAGAGGAGGGAGGAATAAAACATTGCTAACAGTGGTTGAGCAATGGTAAGGATAGACCCAAATTAAGAAAAGAAAAGCCATATAAAAATAAGTAAAATACAACAAAATAACCAGTGTCTCCTAATTCAAATCTCCTTGGAAATCTCTGGAATCCAACTCATCTGATGTCCTAATCTGAATAGAGTTTGGGTAAGTCTTCCTTGGTGGTCCCAGAGAAGTATTTAAAACATGTACTATAAATTGACATTTGCTGTAAAATTAATCAATTATTTTGCTTGAAAGTGATAGAAAGCCAACTAAAAATGCCTGAAACATTACCTCTCGTATTTAACAAATATATATGAGGCACAGTTGTTTAAAACTTATGGCCAGGGTTTATCTTTTTACATCCTTTGGCTCTATCTTCCTGTGTTGGCTTAATTTCCAAGTAGTCTCAATTTTACAGTACCTGCTAGCATATTACACACTTAGAAACTCTAGGGGAGTGAAGGTATTTTCCCAAGAGCCCCATAAAAGTCATGTACATTTCCTCTGAATGGAACAGATAAAGTTACACGCTCATCTCTGAAACAATCAATGGGTTGAGAGCTGGAATGCTCTGATTAGTTGGCCCAGGATAAATTCCTGGCATAGCTTTTTTTATTTTTTATTTTTTTTTCAAGTAGAAATGAACTGCCTTTAGTACAATGTGTTGTCATAACTCCATTTATGTTGTCCTACAGCATAGCAGATACGGCCCCAAAGACAGACCCCAAGAGTAACAATCAAGGCTGAGATTCCAAGTGGGTATGAAGCCCAGAATCTTTAGTAAGGCTTGAAGTGGAACTGGATTGAAAGATCTTAGGGCTTGGGCAGGCTGTTCTTTCTGTCCCAGCTACAAAACATAGTCTTTGTGAGGCCCGACATGGCCTAGAGCTCCTGAGCCCTGTCTACAGGCAATGCGCCCAGCTGGCACACTTCTTAACCTTGAGATGGAGTCAGTTTATTTCAAATTTATTAACTAAGAGTAGGGTAGAAATTTTTTCCCTAAAGGAATACTGAGATGCTTTCACCAGAGGAAGGAGGAAGGGGTGCTGGGAAGAAAGATCAACATATATCTACAACTCATGGAGGAGGTAGTCATGTGAATTTAGAATGAAATCAGGGAAGAATCAATCCTGTGAACACCAAATCTGTCCTTGGCTATTGCTGGCATAAGTATTTTCTCTGAGTTGGGGATAACATCCTAAAGGTAGAAATTCTTCCCAAAAGATTCTGACTCAGAGTCTTTCTAAAAGTCTTCATCTATCTCAACCATTTTATTTAAAACTGACTTTTTAAAAGCGTGAGCCTTCAAGACACATTTAAAAAAGGAAATGTATTATTCAATTTTATTTTTTCTACTTTGTTTAACCATGAACATCAAGGCACTAAGAACCCATTTGTGAATATACTGCATTCCAGCAAAGTTAGGCTCAATAAGTTTGGGGTCTAGATTGGCAAATTAACCACTTTTTATAACTATTTTTTAATGGAAAATGAATTTAATCTTCCATGTATCTGATTTATAAATGAACTATTGGAATATAATCCATTTGCAAGCACACACTGCTGAGAAACTTAACAGATGCATCAATGAACTTTAATTATGTAGAATCACTTTGATTAACTTAGTTTTCCTCCTCTGTTCCAATAACCAGGTATCTTCCTGGAGCAAAGTTACAACAGATACAATCAGACATACAGGAGTTGGGTCAATTGTTTTTATTTGTGGAGATGACCTAGAGATGACCACACCTTAAAAAAATTACTTCTTTTCCTGTTGAGTATAGGGTGAAGTTAAAAAGGTGCTCTCATATTCAGAGAATTTATCGGAATTTTTCCTTTATATAAAAAAAGATTTTAATAACTCAATATAGGTAAAATCTTTGAGCTGAAGGCTTTGGAGAAGTCCTTTCAAGAATATAATTCTCAAAAGAGAACTTCCCAGGAGTGTAGGGAAGCAGTGTTTTAGTTGATCACCCTTGTCTGATACCTTTGGTTTCCTGGCTTGCAAGACATATGGCAGTGATGTTAAAGCACATTTCAACCTTTTGGGGAGAATTCAGCCAGCCAGCCAGTCAGCCAGCCAGCCACTCACTGAGTATACACAGGTACAAAACTCTGAAAAGTGGGGCCATTAGGTCCTAAAACTCGAGCTCAAAGAAAACTTGACTTTTGACATTTGATCAGCTATAGATGTACATGGGAAAAGCAGGAAGCCTCATCACAAATGTTGAACCCACCTGAAATATGAGGGGTCCAAGAACAGCTAAATAGGAGACTAAAATGATATACTCAAACTGAATCTTCTTGATTATAAGTCTTGAGAGAGTGCTCTAGATGTTTTGGTAAGAGGAAATAGAAACAAATAAGTAAAGACCTTAGGAATTTATAGCCTAATGAGGGAGATTGACGTATAAAATTCATTGCAATATAAGACAGAGAGAAACAATTGTTATGCTGAGTGAACAAGCTTTGGGCCAAGGAAAGACTCTTGAGAGTTGTAGCCCTGCATTCTTGACCTTCTCTGTAGACATGACAGCCTTTGGCTCCTACCCTCCGCCTTCACCTCTGCAGTGAATATCTTATTCTATGTAACTCCAAACAAGGAGAATATCCTAGGCCAGAGGGTCACAAACTTTCCTGGTTCATGGTACCTCCAGACCAAAAGAAATGCCTTAGTTTTGTTTATTAAGTAGTTTTGACCAAACAATTTAAATCTATAATGTATTTATGCCTTAACAACCTAGTAGCTGTTTGAAAAAGTACACATGCATTGAAGGAAAAATATATTTATTTCATTTTTTCAATAACCACAGTTATTTATTGAAGGATGTGTATGCCTGTTGGGTACTATACAACTTCTCAAACTTCGGCTTCAAGTAAAACATGCCACATTTATTTTCTGTTCTACAGTGATTTTTGCACGATACTGGCTTTTCATTAGAGTAACTATTGAAAACCCAACTTTGCAAAGGTAGGGTGTCATCAAAGCAGTTAGAGCTAATGTCAAAGCTGTAAACAACACCCACAAGCTAGCAATTCATTCAAGGTTAAGAGATGTCAAGTACGGGTGTGTTTCCTCTTACAAATTTAAAAATAACCTGCAGTGGTCTTGTGTTTGCTGTAGTGCGCTATGTGCAGTCTGAGAACTCAGACCTTAGCTGTTTTTCCTCCATTTACTGTTACAAGACCCTTCCTCCTAGTGATATCCATGGCCTCAGTCTCCAAATCTTGCATTCAGGTTTGGATAAAGACTGAGGGTTCTGCTGAATCAAAAATGTGGACTCAGAAAATTGCTAATAAAGTGAGCCAACATCAATTATATTGAATTGAAATACAACCATGGAAATGAACTATCAAATCTAGAGAGAATAACAATATGTTTACTATTAAAATCTAGTGTAAATTTAGCTTGATATATTTTTTATTTTTCATGATTCAGAAGCACTTCCAAACCTTGGGGTGTCACCATGAATTTTTTCACATAGTTCGGTGGGACCCAGTTTGTAGCTTTATATCACCAGGATGCCAGTTTAAAATTAGCTATACTATACAAAATATTTCTTTAATTTGAGTAATGTCAAATTTGTCTAGATCTGCAGATACTTTGGAATAACCATGTTTTCTGGTAACAGTGAAGGAAAATGAGACATAGGTTTGTGAAAACAAGAAATCCTAGTGAAAATGTGGACCCAATAGTCACGCCCGAGTTTTCTTTCAGGTTAAGACATATGTAAAGGGGTTTCTGAAATATGAAATATATTTGTTTTTCATTTAAGTAAATCTTGTTGCCCTGTGATTCCCCGCCCATGAAATCCACAGCATTCATTGGTTTAAAAGACTTGTACAACCCAGAACTAAAGAATCCTTGCTGGGCTTTGAGCCTCAGAGAGAATATTCTGGGGTCCGTATAGCAATGGCTCTCCAACTTTAGTGAGCATCAGAAACACCTGGAGGGTTTGCTAAGAGACAGATTAGTGAGTCCCATTACATAAACCTACCTAGAGTTTCTGGTTCGGTAGATCTGGGGCGAGAATCAGGAATTTACATTTCTAGTGAGTTCCCAGGTGATATTGATGCAGCTGGTTTTCAGATGAAACATTGAGAACCACTTAGCCCTAAAGTAATGATAGTTCTTGCAATTCAAGTATACTGAGAGAGAAAGGGAATTTATAAATTTCAGAGCTTCTATTTCCACATCAAAAGCAAAGCCTGAAGTTCTAAAAGTGGGGGTTTACCATAAATAGATGTTAGTAGGCATCACCAAAGAGTCCTTTCTGCTGCTGGAACGAAGTGACTAAGGGCTGGGGAAGGAGACAAAATGACGATAAAGGGACAGAACATCCTCACCCCTCTTCCTAATACCACCTTAGAGCATAATTTAGAGGTCAAGAAGCAACAGTCCTATTTAATGTGGGGGAATCAAATATTATCCATAGTTAGTGCCCATTTTCTTGCCTGGAAAATGAGTTGTCCTCATGAAAACTTCTCAGCTGAGATGTTTCAGTACCCTACCCTATTGCTATTATACTTTTTTCCATGCATAAAAACAAAATGATTCTTACTTCAGAATCCCAGGTACAGCCTCAGGAACAGTTTCAAATACATGAGCAGTGAATTCACTGGTGACTTAAAGTAAGATAATAGACTGCTGTTGAATGAATCAGTGTTTTATAAAGTGTCAAGTGTTTCTACCCACCCTCCTTCTTTTGACCAGAAGGTGAATTTAAAACTTTTAATTGTTAAGAACCTTCCCTTTGTTTCCGTCCAAAGACAAAAGTAATTTCTTTTTGCAATGGGCACAACTCTACAACCAGGTTCTTTCCTGTTTGGATATGATGGATACCCTTGTAGGAACTAAACTCATTTCTGCATGATGTGGTTGAAAGTTGGAGAAGTAAACCATAATTTATCTCCTATAAATAGCACTCTCAAGTTCACAGCATGAGGCCGATAACCTCAATGTGAACTTTGCCTATGGATGTTTATCTACAGCCTCAGAGTAATATGGATTTATTCTGGTAATATACAGACCATTTTGCAGACAATGTCAAGAGCAGACATTTTATTACTGATTTCTTGTAAATTACACATGGCTGTGTTTTAATGGATTTTCCTTTCAAGCCTCAGTCTCACAACATGAGTAGTAATACAGTTTTTTTTGTTATGATCTTGAATATTGACTTTTAATTATGCGCTGGTTAACAAAACAAATAAGGCTGTCATTTCCATCAAGAGAGCTAAGGATGGAGGATATCTTTTAACATTCCTCCCACCTTTCTGTCTCAGTATTACTTTCTTTAATATCACCCATGCCAGGTGTAACACTGCAAAAATTTCGCATTACTTTAAGAAGACTCTAGAGCAGTTTTTAATTATGTTTATCACAAAGGATACATGACTTACTGTAGTAAGAGTTGAAGGGCACCTTAACAACCATATTCAAGGGTAAGACAGAATGTTCAAAGGGCTATAGGAGCAATTATTTCCATCTCAGTAGAAAACGGGCTGAAAAAAATATCTTTAACTTGAAGAAAGAAGGTAGACAATAGAATGAACTTCCTGACCAGAAGGATATCAGGGGCAATAAGTCATTAAAAAAATTCAAGAACTAAATTCCACTCTTTCTGATACATTTTACTCCTTAAGATGGCCTTATAGAAGACTCAGAATCTGACAGCAATCACCCAAGAGTCCTGCAAATCCTAAATCGGCATCCAGAAATGGTGACACCTCTAATACCGCTCTTTCTAAGACTCTGGTCTCTTCCTTGGAGATAAGAAAAAGTGGCGAGGAACTTCTATTGGATGTGTATATTTTTAGATTCTGTTTCTAAGTATGAGGAGAGTCGAAGGCTTTTGAGATTCTTTCCTGGCTGTTCAGGCAGGAAAATAGGTCAAGAGTTCAGTAAGACCAAGGAGATCAGAGGTTTATTTCCGTATGGCAGTTAGCATTTTTTTTAACCCTTTCTCACAAGAATAACCTGAAACATATTTTGTGAGGAAGTATGAGTGATGAAGACAAGTTTAGGATCCTGAGATCTTAATGGATGTCGATCGCTTAATAAATCTTGGTAGGAGATAAGAATGAGTGAATGAAAAAATGAAAAATGAAAATATGACAATGATAAAGTTGCAATCGAATCAAGTTAATGTATTTTATTTAGAACCTTCCAAAAATTAAAGTAGGAAAGGACCTCAGAAACAAAATCTAATGTTTTGGTTTTTTTTTTAATTTATGGGACAACTGAATAACTTTCTTTCTTTCTTTCTTTCTTTTTTTTTTTTTTTTTTTTTTTTGGCCATCTGAGTAATAGTGTCAGAACTGGAAAATGAAGTCAGTACAATGGTGTTTCCATTACATTATATTCTTCTGGGATGCCGATTTTCTCTGCAAGTTGTGTTATGAGAAAATCTCTAGAATTTTGTTTGCTTTCTGTTTGTTTGTTACTTATTCCTATATGTGACAACAATCAATACCCCAAACCTATGTTTTAGCCCAATCTTAGAAAAATAGAAACTATTTTAATATCTTACATAATATTAAAATTATTTCACTATTTCTAGGGCTACCATGTCAACTTTGCAAACCTAAGAGCAATAATAAGATAGTGTTTATTACTTTTTAAAAATTGTCATTGCAGGAAACAAAAGTTTTATCATTATAAAATAATACCTTTACAGACTCTAGCCAATAACAAGAAAAGTTGTTGATTGATGAATCAATGGGCTCCTTTAGATTTTATCAATTGGCTGTTCCTTGACTTGTTGGTTGAAATGGAATAAAATATTCACCATATTGAGGAAACCTGAGAAGTCTGTGGTCTCTTTAAATGGGGAATACATATATTTTTGGAACAAAGTTAAAAATGGAGCATTTTTTTTCTAATACAGAAGAGCTTTAACTTTGTCTTTCATAAAAAAGGACCTGTCCAATAGAATTTCAACCACTCTGGCCAATTATCAAAAATTCTTTCTATCTTGATAATGGAATTAACTCACTCTTCAGGAATGAAAGTATATAAGCAAACCGTAACTTGAGGAAGCTATGTTTATCTCAGAGTCTCGAGGGGCCATCTGTTATTAAACAAAATATAAAATGTACAATAAACCTTGGGTATATTTGACTGCTGTTCTCCTATGGCTAAACACATTCAAGATCAGTAAAGCATTAAAATATTCAAGATGATAGAACATGAAGCCTAATTCCAGGAACATATTATTGAGAATGTATGACAAGGGGTAGACACAGAATACCTATAATGTCATTGTATAAAGTCCATCATTTCAGTATGTACTTAATTAAAAAAATGCAGAGGGTAGAATAAACATCCTTAATTGACTATTTCCATTACTCTCCACACAGATATAAGTTGAGTTTAACAACTTTGAGTCAGCATCTCTTTGTTACTGTGAATCAAATGCAGGCATTTCCATCTTAAACACATAGTTGAGATGTTGGAGAATTTCTTGAGGCCCAAATCATTGTTTTCATAAGTCTGTGGGAGTTTAGAAAAATACATACTGTTTTAAATTTCCCTGAATGTGCAGGAAGGCAAGAATTTTTATTTTAAAATAGAAAACCCTTTACACTGTCTAAAGAAAGCCTTTGCTACAGAAATAAATCTTCATGTGGAAAATTATAGTTTCCAGGGGAGCTATCCTTACTAATCAGATTCAAGGCTGATTTGGACATTGCAAAATTGTATTATATTCCCTCAGGGTAGGAATTACTAAATGAGAGAAGCAAAATTTTTAAAACGATAAGATGATAGTGTTTTGTACTGAAACACTTGTAAAGTGGAGAATTAGAAAATTCTTTTGGCTCTTCTGTTCAACTTAAAAACATGATTAGAATGGCATTGCCCAAACCTATCATCTTTGCTGATTTTGAAGTATTGTTGTTACATTTGAACTTCGTTTTTCAAGTTCCAGCTTTCTTGCATGCAAACTTGGTTAATTGTGGTTTTGGATGCTTTTGTTGTTTATGTGTGCACATGTCCACGTATGCACAGAGTGAGATTGAATTGAATTGAATCTTTAGTTTCTAGCACAGGGCCTGGTTTTCAATCACTATCTCTTAAATGAAGACATTTTATTCCCTATTTATAAAAGTAATATTTATTCATTATAGAAGAAATACAAAGTGTAATAGAAAAAAATAGCGAAAAAATTAAATTCACCCATAATTCTACCATCCAGTAATAGCTGGTAGTAATATTTTGGTGTGATTCCTATAATCTAATTTGTATATGTATACATGTACATACACACAAGTAAATCTAAAAACACAGAGACACACACAAATACAAATACATACATACCAGATACTCACAATTGAATCAAACCAAATAGTTATATAATCTCTTTTCAATAAACTTTAATGAGATGGGAATTATTTCCATCCAATGGAAACCTATTTATAAAGTTTATAGTACTCACTCACTAAAAATCTCTCAAACTATGGACTTTGCTATATTGAGGTTGAAAAAGCTTCCCTATGTTTTCCTTACTGGTAATGGTAACATTTATGGAGTATGTAGTAAGTACCAGAAACTCTTCTAAGCACTTCACTCACAATTTACTTTTTAATCTTCACAACTTTTTGAGCTAAATGTTATTAGGATTTCTTTAAGACCTAGAAAGCATAAGTAATTTGCCCAAATTTCACCCAGTGGTAGATGGCAGACCTGGGTTTTGAATCCAGACCCGGAGCCTAGTGCTGCCTTGACTACTATCATGCATGTGTTACATGTTACACATTTGGACACATCTTTGAGCCCTCTACTTTTTGATCAGTTAGTCCTGTTGATTTTGCTTCTAAAATATCCCATTTCCCAATCTCCCATTATTGGTTCTCAACCAGGGACAGTTTGATCTCCAGGGGTCATATGGCACTATCTGAAGGCATTTTTCTTTGTTGTACCTGTATCCACTGGCATCTAGTGGGTGTAAGTCAGAGATGTTGCTAAACAATCTACAATACCTGGGACAGGTTCCACAACTAAGAATTATCCATCTCGAAAAGTTACTAGTGCCAAGGTTGAGAAAAGCTGTTTGAGCTCATTTCCCCAGTATCTCTTTTTAAAATATAAACACCCTCCCATTAGTTTCTCTGTCTTAAGTTTTTTCTTTGTCCACGCTGCTGCTATAGTTATGGATTTTAACATGGATAATATCATGCCACTCGCTTGCTCTGTTTAGTTCTGGAACTCTGGAGGCCTGCCCAAATACAGACCCAAACAACTCTACACTATATTACTTTAGGCAAGTGATTTAACCTCTCTGAACATCAACTTCATTACCTGTAAGTTCATTACCTGTTAGTTGCACCTATCTTGATAGGATTCTTGTGAAGATTTTAACATTTTATGCCTGTCACAAGTTAAGTCTTCAGTAAATGTTACCTATGATAAAAAAAAAAAAAAAAAAAAATTCTTCGACGGTTTTCTATTGCCAGCAGAAGAAGGTCCAAACTTCTCAACATTACAGTCTGGTCACATCACCATGTAGTCCCACTCAGCAACCTCTTATCTGGGCTGCCGTCCTAGAGCACCTGAGCCCTAGTCATCCAGGACCATCTGTAATCCTCTAGATTCATGGAGACTTGTATGTCTGTGTCTTTGCTCATGCTCTGCTGTCAGCCTGGGAAAGTCATCTTCCTCTCCTCTACTTGGAAACATCTTCAGGACTCAGGTCTAGTGTCACCTTTTTCTATTTAGCTTTCTCTAATAGCCAGTCAGATTTACTTACACTTTTCCCTGCACAATCACAGTATTTTGGTTATTTCATCTATCCACCCATCCATCTTTTTCATCCATCTGTTCATTTGCTATAATACACAGTAATTAAGATAGCAAGCCCTGGAAACAGATTTCCTTAGATCAAAATCAAGTTTCAAAATAAAATAAATGTAACCTTGAACAAGGTACTTAGCTTTATGAAGATCTAATTTTCTTGTCTTTAAAATAAGTATAATATATAATTAATAAAGTTGTTGTAAGGATCAAATTGTGTATAAAGCACTTATCATATTTCTTGCTATATATAAGCTATAAATAAATATTAGGCCTCGCCAACATTGTATTTGTTGAGCATCTACTCTCTGACAGGCCCTCTTCACATTGTGACTTGCATTATAATGGGTAGGGTATCTCTAATTAGATAAGGACCTTGTTGAGAAATGGTAATTTTTTATTTTTAATTTTGTCTTCACAACAATACTTGAAATATAGGTGACGATAATACCATTTTTGTCAACCTCTGACCTTTGTTTCATAAAGTTATGTTGCCATTTTTCTCTCTTAACATGTTATGTAGGTATCTAGTGATGTGAAAAATATGGTGGATCAAAAAGAGTCGGCTATTCTCCTGCAGTGGTAGACTCTCCTCTATTTCCAACCCACCTTTTAAACTGCCTCTTTGGGCAAAATACAATCAAATGAAATTGCTTTATGATTATAATAATGGCCTTCAGCCTTCTCAATTACCCTGGAATTGGAGAGATGATGTCAATGACATATACCTGCAGAAGGAACTCAGTGACGGCTTCCATTTACACATGGATTTTGATTGCTTTGTATTTTGTTAAAACCCAGATTACACTCTTCTCCTTAAGCAAGTAGTTTGAACTGATTAATATAATACATTCTTCTGTGTTGCCCAACATTGCCAAAGGCGAGGTATTACTTAGAAAACCACCCCCTTTCTCCAACATACACATAAATACATCTGTATAATCATTATTGAGCTAAAATAGCACTTAGAAATGTATTTCTATTGTGAAAAATGGCCAAATAAGAGTCCCTGAATGTTTGTAGCCCTGTAATGTAAGTCAGATAAATTGGTGCCCAGAAGTCTGACATTTCAAAAGCCTGAGAATATGTTGCATTTTTTCTGATATGCCATTTTTGTAATTCTCCCAGTTTTTTTCTTTTAGCAAGAAGCAATTCTTCTGTGCCAGGCAGTTCAATTAGAGCATTGTAAAAGTGGTCAGAATGACTTTAACATAAGTGCCCTTGAGCAATAGGTATAATTTTAGAGAGGAGCAAGTTCTGCTCTCATTGCTCTAGTATGGGCAATGGTATCAGCTAACACGGAGAAAGAACGTACCATCTGTACTCACTCAAGTCAGTTAACCTGTCCAGAGAATTAAAAACATACCATTTCACCTCAAAGCATGTTCTCTGCTTGGGTCAGCTCAGTATCCTGTGCCCTTTGTTAGCCAACAACAGCACCATCATTGTCCTCTCAGTGCATAGGTATTAGGTGGCTGTCACGACTTTTGGTTGGGTTAGAATAGGTACGTATATTCCTCTTCCCTGAAGAACGTACTGGCTTTAGAGGCTTACTTCTGGTAAATAGAATGCATCAAAAAGGATACTGTGTAACATTTTAGACTAGGTCAGAGGTCAGGAAACTTTTTCTGTAAAGGTCCAGATAGTAAATATTTTTGATTTTTGGACCATATTTATATAGTCTCTGTTGAAACTAGGCAGCAATGTCATTGTAGCATGTTACACAAATGAGCTTGGCTATGTTATGATGAAACTGTATAAAATTAGGTGGAAGGTTAGAGTTGATCCACAAGCCATAATTTGCCAACCCATGGACTAGCTCATAAAAGATGACATGGCTTCTTCTTGGTGCACGTGCTCTCTCTTCCCTGTTCTTGTACTCAATCTTTCTTTTAAAATAAACTATTTTTAGAGAAGTTTTAGGTTTATAGCAGAATTGAGCAGAAGGCATTTTACATTTATACCTTTCCCCCAACACATGCATAACCTCCACCATTATCAACATCCCTGACCAGAGTGGTTCATTTATTACAATTGATGAACCTATAGTGACGTGTCATTATCATTCAAAATCTATAGTTTACATTAAGGTTTACTCTTGGTGTTGCACATTCCATGGATTTGGATAAATGTATAATGGCATGTATATACTATTATAGTGTCATATAGAGTAGTTTCACTGCCCTAAAAATCCTCCGTGCTTTGCTTATTCTTTTCTTCTTCTTCCTAACTCCTGGCAACCACTGATCTTTTTACTGTTTCCACAGTTTCTCCTTTTTCAGAATGTCATATAGTTAGAATTGAAGAGTATGGAGGTTTTTCATATTGTTTTTTTGTTTGTTAGTTTTTGTTTTTACTTAATAACGTGTGTTTAAGGTTCCTTCATGGATTTTTATGGCTTGATAGCTTTTTTGTTGTTGTTTAGATGTACCTCACTTTATTTATACATTCACTTCTGAAGGACTAGCTTTGGCAATGATAAATAAAGCTGCTATAAAAAAAATCTGTGTGCAGATTTTTATGCAGACATAGGTTTCCAATTCCTTTAGGTAAATACCAAAGAGTTCCATTGTTGGATTGCATATATTTTGTTTTGTAAAAACTGCTAAACTGTCTTTCAAAGTGGTTGTATAATTTTATACTCCTACCAACAATAAATGTGAGTCCCTGTTCTACACCCTTACCAACATTTGGTGTTGTCATTGTTTTGGATTTTGGCCATTCTAATAGGTGTGTAGTGATATCTCACCATTTTTGTAATTTGCATTTCCTTGATAACATATAATGTGAATCATGTTTTCATGTGCTTTTTTGCCATCTGTATCTCTTCTTTGGTATCCCATTCCTCATTCAAGCCACCAATATCTATTCACTCTGAAGCCACCATACTGGAGAGGTCATGGGGAAAGACTACATAGAGATATATGGAGATGCCCAAGGAGGCTCAGCTGTCCAAGTCTTCCCTCATAGATATGTGAGGAACATGTCTTCAAAATGAATCCAGCCTAGCCACTGTCTATTTAATTGAAACCATATTGCAAGGTTTCCAGTAAGAATAATCTAGCTGACTGCAGTCAACTTCTGAAATTGAGAGCTGATCAGATAAACATGTGACCTAGTCCTCACCTATTACTATGTTCTAACACCTTGCTTATACTGCTTTGTACAGGAATGGACATGTGTCTCATTTTGATCCATGGAGATTCAGTACCTTGACCTTCACAGTAAGAGCAGAAGAGTTCCCCTTTTGCTGTTTCTAGCAGAATAGCATGTAAGCCTGGGGTTGCTAGTGGACATTTTGATACCATACGAGAAAAGCTTGTCCAAGACACTAACCATTGAAGAGGAAAGCAGAGCAGACAAGCAGAAAGAGAGAGAGAGAGAAAGAGAGAGAGAGAGAGAGAGAGAGAGAGAGAGAGAGAGAGAGAGAGAGAGAAAGAGAGAGAGAGAGACAGAGAGAGACAGAGAGAGACAGAGAGAGAGAGACAGAGAGAGACAGAGAGAGACAGAGAGAGAAAGAGAGATTACTGATGGCATCAATTGGGTACCAGTATGGAGCAATTTCTGAAAATAAGCTCTGCAGATTTTAGTTATAAGAGCCAATTGTTGTATTATATACATTCATAAATCATAATTGTACAAGTTGACGGACTTTTAATAAACTAAACACGACCATGTAGCCAGGACCCAGGTCAAAAAACCAAAGTTTATAGCTTTTCAAACCCTCTGCCTCTTACCTCCTTTCAACTATTTCCCACTGTTAACTACCATCTGGAATTTTCACAGCATATATTAGATGTTCTTCTATATTAGATATTCTTCTTTTAGTGCTTTGTACAAAAGTAATTACATAATATGTACTCTTTTTCATCTGAATTCTTTCATCCAACATTCTACTTATGAGATTTCTCCATGTTGTATGTAGATTTATTTTTGTACTCCTATGTAATTTTCAATTGTGTGAATATTAACATTAACACAATTTATTTATCCAGTCTATAGTTGATAAACATTTCTAGTTTTTGCTATCATGAATAGTGATGCTATGAACATTCTTGCACATGTCTTTTGGTGAATATGTGCACATATTCCTGCTTGGCATGTATCTTACAGTGAAACTCCTGGGTTGTAAGGACTGCTTTGTTAGATACTGACAACTAGTTTTCCTAAGTGGATATTCTTTCAGCAATATATGAGTCCCGATTCCTCCACTTTTTCTACAGCACTGAATATTTTCCATTTTACTCATTTAAATTTTTCTGGTCAGGGTAATGTAATATTGCATTGTGGTTTTAATTTACATTTTCCAGATGACTCATGAAGTTGAGCACCTTTCATTTGTGTTTATTGACCATTTTGATACTGTCTCTGGTGAAGTGTCCAAGTCTTTTGCCCATTTATCAGTGGGCTGTCTCTCTTTTTCTTTTTTCTTTTTAAGAGTTCTATATTCCAAGGTAGACTCTTTTTGAGGAAATGTAGGTATGTCAATACATTTTAAAATGTGGGTTTGAAATGAGACTTTTTCACTTAAACCTATGGCTTTTTAAAGAATGTGCTGAAACACTAAGTTTGGACACCAGGCCAGTAGTTCACTTGCTGGTCCATGAATGGGAAGGTACAGACATCTTGGCTTGATTGAATGACAGCTAATAATTCCTCTGACTCTCCTAAGTAGGTCTTTGTTATTAACTACAACTTTGTCAGGCATGAGTATAATGTGGCTGTTTATGTTTCCTTCTCTGCTGAAACAGCTTATGTTCCCTTCTCCGCAGAGTTGAGGAGAAAGGGATATTTAGTTTAAAATGGTTGCATGGATGAATTCCCTGCATTTTCTATCTTCTCTATTTGCCTTTAAAAGTAGGTTGCACTAGATTGCACTACATTGTCACTCATTGCTCCAGTATCCACCAGAAACTTTGATGATCCTCAGGTAGGTTCTTAGTGATCTTTCAGAAGTCCACATGAAGAAATCAATGCATCACTGATTCCAACTGTGAAAAAGTAGGTAGCGGGACTTTTAAGAACTCAGATTCTTCAAGAACTTGCCTAATCTCAGAAACTCACATATCCTTCCTTTCTTCTATGTTATTATAAGCAAGATGTAAATAAAACACAACACTTGTAATACGTTTGACTCTTTAGAAGTGAGATTTACTAAAGGGCTAAGAGATGATTTAAGGCACAGGAAATACTTCATTAAACACTTTGCTGACTTGAAAATAGATTTTATATCAATAGTAAAAACATTAGACAGTGACTAAAAATAGTTAAACTTAAATATGCTATCCATAAAAATAAACCAATGAGAAAGTAATGACTTTTAACACCTTAACCATGAGTACCTAGTCAATTCTCTTTCTCAACATGTTGCCATTGAGTCTTAAGATCAATATAGAGAGTTTTCACATGGAATATGACTGGTATCTTGGAGGAAGTGAAGCTCAAAGGATTTGGAAATATTCATTCATCTTTACCCATACTCCTGGCGAACATGCTAGCAAACAATTATATCAATATTTTAAGGTTAATACATCTTAAGGATATCAACATTGCTCATGTGGTTATATCGATACTGCCTTTAGTTTATCAGGTGTGGCAAAGAGCTTTGCCTTTGCCTTGGTAAAAGGAAAACAAGATGATCAGATTGCAAAACCTGTCAACTTCGATATCTGATCATGACTAGAGAGTTGATGGCCTTGCCTCTTAGGACAGTAGTCAACTGCTTTGCATGAATAATTTGATATGAGGGCATTTTTGAGATGCTACACTTCCCTGTCATTTCTAGCTGTGCCTAACAGCTATCTTTCCATATTCATTAAGACCTACCTGGTAACTCAGTGAGTTTGGTTACACTTGGTTTAAGTTAAAGTTTCTCAAGAAAATACCAAGAGAACTCATCAGCTTAAAATACTATCTGTGGGCAAATTAGAAAAATGTTAACTAAAATCTAAACATTTAAAATAACTGACCAATACGGATTCATTGTAATAGAGTTTGAAAGCAATTGTCACATCTAAATTTGTATACCAGGTTTTAAAAACCTGATATCATTCAAATGTACAATAAATAGAAGGAGTCAAGATAGTATGGTCAATATTTTTTGGAAGAGAGATGAGAAAAATGTGAAGTGGAAAAGTAGAAATGAAAGAGTTAGAAGTTAGTGATACTGATCAAAAATGATAGTAATATTGCCACCTATACATTTATATAAATGTTGATTTATGTCAGTTGATTTATGTGGCATTAGATTGAGCAAAGAGTACTATACCCATTACAGAAAAGGAGACATAGACAATTGACTAAATTCTTTTTAAGAGCAGAAGTAGGTTTAGAACTGAACTCTAACTTCTTGTTTATTTAAATACACAATGAAAACGTATCAAAACAAGAACAAAACCTCTAGGGAACTGTAAGAGACTTTGAGAAGCAAAGTTTTTATTAACTTAATTTCTATTTGATTGATAATAATATCATTTAGAGCTTCCGTTTTTTAATTGAATAAATAGGATGTAATATTGTAAAAGTTTAAATTATACAATGTGTTACTTTGATACATTTATTTTTTGAAATATGATTGCTGATGCAGCAATATTTATTAGATTATATAATTGTATATTATATCTACATTCATTATACTGTGCATTAGGTCTCTAAAGCTTATTTAATTCTCATTATGTATTTGTACACCATCACTCTTATTCTACCCCTGCCTCCATCCCCTGGTAACCAACATTTTACTCTCTGTTTTTTTATAGGCTTGACTTTTTTAGATTCTACATACAGTGATATCATATAACACTTGCCTTTCTCTGACTTATCTTGCCAAACATAGTGAAGTGCTACTGTTTGTTGTGTTTTTACTCTGTATATTGTGCTAGTGACTCCATTTGAAATACACAAACTTATGAAATAGGAACTATTACTCCCATTTTCCAGGTAACTTTCCAAAGTCAAATATGGTAACCATTGGAGGAAACGTAAATATCCTATGAATAAACACATATACTAATAACAACAGCAATCATACAAACTCTATAAAACCTAGTGCCAGAATCTTGGTTTCTAATACTATTCTACACAAAAAAGACAAGGGTTTCTTGGGAAAATGGCTGATTCTAGGACTGGGGCAAGAAATAAACAAGATAAGTGTGGCTTATCTTGTAGGAGAGGAAGTAAAGAAGTGCTCTGAAAAAAGAAAAAGAAATCTACAACAATAGGGGTCTGTTAAAGCGACACAGAAGTCAAACTAAAGAGCTCCAAATGGCCAAAACTAGAATAATTTGAACAAAAAAATAAGGTAATATCAGGTTATAACTCAAAGTGCAAAATAAATATCCTGGAACACTGATATTAATAAATGATTGAATAAATAAGTAAATTGGAGAGAATAGACAAACCTCTTGTGCAGAACATTCCAGGTAATTCATGTACATACTCAAAGAGGCAGAGCATAACTCTCGCTTCTTAAATGTGGGCTGTGGGCAGTGACTTCCTCCCAAAAAAGAGATTATTGAAAATGGAAAGTAGCTTTACAGTGGAGGAATTTGAAAGCAGTACATTTTTTTAGCCAAGTGACTAAAATAAACATCATTAGTAATAAGTCATGTCGATGGCATGCACCCTTGATATAATATAATGAGAAAGACTTTACCTCTGTGGTCTTTCTTCTAAAACTCATAACCCCAGTCTAGTCACGAGAAATACATTCAGACAAAGATCAATACAGGGATGTTCTGCAAAATACCTGACCAGTACTCTTTGAAACACTCAAGGTCATTATAAAGTTGGCTGAGAAATTGTCCCGGCCAAGAGGAGCCAAAGAAAATATGACAATCACATGTAATATAGTGACAAACATATCATATCAATATATAATATTAACAATAGGGGACAGATATGAGGTATATGGGAATGCTGTACTATCTTTATAACTTTTCTATAAATCTAAATCTGTTGAATAATAATTTTTTTTAAAAAAAAGCCCTAGAGTCTTGAAATAAAAAGTGGGTAAAAGCAAAACCAGTCTGAGAAAAATTAACGTGATTTAATAAATTTATCTGTTCATTAGTTTATTTGTTCATTCATTGGTATCTTAATATTTATTCAACAAATATTCATTTATGTCTACTTTGTGGCAACATAGTCCTAGAATGTAAGGACTCCTTCACTCTACAATGGGCATCTTCTCTATCCAGTGACAGGCACATGCCTGAGAAAAAGTTATATAACATATATGAGCAGTCCGTAATTCTAGGGCAGTGCAGAATACAGGTGCAATTTAAATAGAATCCATAAGAAAACCAAAACCAAAACTAAAACAAAAACAAAAAAGGAGGGAAGTATTGGAGGAGAAAATGGCTTCAAAGATTATTGTGGATGGAGAATTTCCTATAATTGGATCCTGATTATAGATTATATTGCATAGAGCTGTCCATAGAAAATGGACAGGTATAACTTAAAACTTACAATGACTACCTGTTGCTAGTTGACTATAGGATTATTATTTTCTGATAGTGGCAAACAAGCCACTTTTAAAAAGTTCACCTTTTTTTGATCTACAGCATAATTGAACATAAGTTGATTTCATTTCTTAAGTCCTATATTGTAAAAGAAATGGTTGAATTATTCTTATGGCCATTTTGCCTTACACTAGAACTACACTCTGATTGTCAAACTCATTTTCTCAGTGAAAAGATATGTTGAACAAAAAAATTAAGTTCTTGAAGCATTGAGATATCCATTCATTTTATAGTGACCACTGAAGTTGATGAAGCCTAACTAAAAATACAACTTCGACTTGATGATCTAATGGTCATCCTCCAAGCCTAAAGAAATAACACATAGCATAAATATGTGCTTTCTGAAAAAAAATCACACTTTATTCTTGAGGACTTTCAGCATGAAAATGATCTCCAATGTAAAATTTATTCGAGATATATGAAACTCTCTACAAGGAATATTGAATTATTTTCACTCTTGTAGCTTTGAAAACCATCTTTCTTGGATGGCAGCAGAAAGCTTCAATATACTTGCATGAATTATAGATGATACCCAGTACTCTTGTTAAAGTAGCTATAGAATACTTTTCTAAGAAAGACCCTTCAGCCTGTGGATGTTGTTATATGCATCTGTCACACCAAAGATTTGCCTTTGGTAATACTTTAGTATTTTAGATGTTTTTTAGTAAATTGAACATAGTACTTAAAAACTGATTTTATATTTTTATCTTTTTTTAAAATTATAATTCTGAGAATAAAACAGACATATATTTAACTTGGAAATGAAGTCATGGCTTTTAAACAATTAGCTCCAAAGAGAAATTGATTTCAAAGAAAAGCTGTCTGTAAAGGGATGGGAAACAAAAACCAACATTGATTCCAGAGTCCAACTTCTTAATAGTTCAGACTCTTAGGTGCCTTAAAAGGAACATCTTTACTGTCAGTAGAGAAATGGGATAATACACAGATCAGAGGCCCTAAATCAACACTCTCCTTTTCAAAGACATACCCCTGGCTAAATTCACATTATTTTCCATATTTATTCTGAAGTTCTCTCTAAACGCTGCACACATTTCCATCATGAATGCTTATCATTTTAGCAATTTTCTATAGCAACAGACTGACTAACTAACTAACTAACTAACTAACTAACTGAGTCAGTTGTATTTTAGGAAGTACCTATTGTTTAAAAACCAAGAGAATAAAATTAGACTATTTTGAGTGAAGATCATTCAATTTAAAAAAATGAGATTTTATATTGCTAATTATATTCATTTTTACTCTAGAAAAAAGCATTTTTTATACCTTTAAAATGTTTTCTCATTAGTTGTAAGTCGATAGATTCTCCTAGGAAGGGGACCAAAAAATCTGTATAATATTGGATCATGTAGTTTTACCATATTTTTTTTTTGCAAAAAGATAAAGCATTAATTAAAGCACATAATATTAGCAGATTTATCATATTTTATTTTTTTAAAAGAAAATTATAGACTAAAATTTTACTTAGAAGTATACAGAGACAGGACCAGTGGACAATGAGTCCAGAAGACCTTAAAGATTCTAGTTTTTCTCTGGGATTAACTAGTTGTGTGATGAGAGTGAGTCATTTCTCTTCTTGAACTATAGCATTCTCATTTGTAATAATTTTTTATAGACTTGTGCATGATTAAAGTTTAGAATAATTCGGTTAAAAGGAATCTGACTATAATTCCAGGGTTACACTGCCTTAGTCTTACTAAAGATCAATAGCTTTGTAAATTAAAATCAGAAGTGCACACAAAAGATTTCAAAAAGAATAAAAAGTGAGTTACCTAAAAATGTAATGCCTAAAGTCCTGGTTTCAGCTTCAACATGTTAAGTGCTTGGCAGTCATTCACCAACCACTTCCATTCTTACAAAAACAAGAAGCTGAAAATCGGTGACTTTTCTTAGACACATCAGAGTATTGAAATCCTACATTTGAAATCTAGAGAGATAGAAGTACAGAGAATCACAGTCAAGATCAACTTACCTGGAGCAGAAGACACTAGAGTACTAAACTGGTAAGAATGAATTGTCAAAAGCTGAGTAAGAAAATTGTGGAAGTGGTGTTAAGGGTATCTTCACACACACATGAGTTTTATCTTTAGGAAGCCCAATATAGTTTTATGATGATAATCCTAGGGAAAATCTTTCATGTTTTGGTTACGTGAAGAGAAAAAATAACCCTTTGAAATAACCCCAGAGCATTATCCATCACAAGTTGTTACTCTTTAAGGGAAACAACTTAATCAGAATCTTATTTGGCCTAAAGGAAGGGTAATTCAGCCAATTCTAGCCAATCTATTCTCCCCGTATTACCTAAGAGAGGAAATAAAGGTTAAGAAACATTTCTGAAAGTCACAACCCCAGGACTCAGACACACCAAAAGGCTGAGATATAATGATAAGGTTGTGGAATGCTTCCTGCCCCTATACACTTTACCACTCCATCAACAAGCTCCAAAATGATAACAATAGATTACAACAAAGGAGCTGTAAAACACCCTGTTTAAGGAGGAATTAGAAAAATCCATTAGTGAAGAAAACAAACTTGGATAACAGAAGAAACCAAAGCCTTTGGTATCTATAGCTACAAAATACATTAAGAACAAGACAGTTTCTAAGAAGATTAACACTAAACCTCTCACTAAAGATCTATTTACTTCAGTTTTTATTACATGATATATCATGTTTGGCTTTCAATATAAAAAATTACAAGGCATTTTAAAAGGAAAGTAAAAGTACATTTTGAAGATACGAAGAAAACATCAAAACTAGATTCAGGTATGATGGAGAATTTTTTAAAAAATCAGATATAGAATTTTAAATAACTACGATGACTATGTCAAGGGCTCTAATAAAAAAAGCAATGAATAGATAATATGCAAGGGCAAATGAATAATTTAAGTAAAGATGAAAATGTTAATAAAGAATTAAAACGACAGAGCTCGAAAGCGCTAAAACAGAAATGAGGAATACCTTTAATGAACTCATCTGTTGTCTGGACACAGACAAGGAGAGAATCAGTAAACTCTGGGGGTATTGTCAATGAAAATTACAAACTGAAAAGCAAAAATAAAAAAGAATGAAAAATAAGCACCCAGAATATTCAAGAACTGTAGGGCAGTTACAAAAGGTATAACACAGGCATAATTGGAAGACTAGAAGGAGAAGAGAGAAAAAAAGGACCAGAAGATATATTTAAGAAATAATGGCCAAGAATTTTCCAAAATTAATGACAGACACCAAACCACAGATTCAGAAATTTCAGAGAACACCTAGTAGTATATGCTTAAGCTTATCATATTTAAACTAGAAAAAAACAAAGGGACAATCTTGAAAGAAGCCATAGGATGGAGGGAGGGAAAAGCCTTACCTATACAGGAACAAAACTGAGTTAGATCAGAATTCTTATAATCAATCATGCAAGTAGAGAATGAAATAAAGTATTTACAGCATTGAAAGGAAAAAGTAACCCAACCTAGTAGTCTATATCCATTAAAATTATTCTTTTAAAGTGAAGGAAAAATAAAGATCTTCTCAGACAAAACAAGCAAACAAACAAACTAACAAAAAACACTGGAAGAATTTTTCACTAATAGGTCTGCTTTATTAGAAATGTTAAGAGAAGTTTCTCAGAAAAAAAAATGTAAGTCAGAAACATGGATCCACAGAAAGAAACAAGAGCTGGAGAAAGAATTCTTAAAAGGAAAATATGAAATATTCGTGGGATTCAGTGAAAGCAGTGCTCAGAGGGAAACTTATAGCAGCCACTACATATACTAGAAAAGAAGAAATCAATCATCTAAACTTACACCTCAAGGAAGTAGAGAAAAAAGAGCAATTGAAACTTACAATAAGCAAATAAAGATGTGAGAAAAATCAGAGCACAATTCAATGAAGATGGAAGAAGGAAATAAGCAGAGCAAGTCAATAAAAGCAAAAACTATTTCTTTGAAAAGATCAATAAAGTTGATAAGCTCGTAGCCAGTCTAACCAAGAAAAAAAAGAAGGAAGACACAAATTATTAATATCAGAAATGAGTAATAGTTCACCACTATCAATCTCAGGCATTTAAAGGCTAATAAAGAAATATTACAAAAATATCTATGTGACACATTTGATACTTTAGATAAAATGAACTACTTCTTGAAAGACACAAACCACCAAACTCATGCAAAGAAAAATAGATTAGCTGACTAAATCTATATCTATTAAAGACATTTATAAATAATTAGTAACCTTTCAAAAAACGAAGCACCAGACTTGCATGGTTTCACTATTGAATTATACTAAACATTTAAGGAAGAAATGATACAAGTTCTCCACAATCTCTTCCAGAAAACGGATGCACAGGATATACTTTCTAACTCATTTTATGAGACAGTATTATCCTAATACCAAAACCAGAGAAAGGAGTGAAAACTATAGCCCAATATATTTTATGAACTTAGATATAAAAATCCTCAATGACATATTAGCAAAATTGAAACCGAGAATGTATAGAAATAATTATATGCCATGATCAATGAGATTTCTTTCAGGTATGTGAGACTGGTTCAACATTCAAAATTCAAAATCAGTTAATGTGATCCATCACATTGATTGGCTGAAAAAAATTATATGATTTTTATTAATTGATGCAGAAAAAATGATTTCACAAAATCCAATATTTATTCACAATAAAAACTCTTGGAAAAGTAGGAATAAAGAAGAAATCCTCCCTTTGATGTAGAACATCTAAAAAAGTACAGCTAGTATCATAGTTAATTTTGAGAAACTTGATACTATCCTCCTATGATCAGAAACAAGGCAAGGATATTCATTCTTGTCACTCTTATTCTACATCCTACTGGAAGTCCTAACAAGTGTAAAAAGACAAGAAAAGGAAATAAAAGTTATACAGATTTGGAAGAAAGAAATAACACTGTCTTTGTTTGCAGATGACACATGAACATATCTATTTAGAAAATCCCAAAGAATCAACATAAAACCCCCTGAAACTAATAAAAAATTATAACAATGTTGTAAGATATGAAGTTAATATACGGAAGTCAATTGTCATTGTATATACCAGCAATGAATAATTCAAAACCAACATTGAAAACATACAATTTATATTTTCCCCAAAAACAAAGAAAAGGAAAAGAATTAGTTAGAAATTTAATAAATATGTATGTGATCTACACTACATATGAAAAACTGTAAAACTCTGATGAATAAAATCAAGTAAGATCTAAGTAAATGGAGAGACAGTCCATGTTTGTGGATAGGAAAACTCAATATTGTTGAGATATCAATTCTTCACAAATTCTTTTATAGATTCAATGTAATCTCAATCAATTCCAGGCAAAATACTTGTGATATTGTGTGTATTGACAGATTAATTTTAAAGTTTATGTGGAAGTATAAAAGACCCAGAGTAGCCAACAAAGAACACAGTTGGAGGACTAACACTACCCAACTTCAGGGAGTACTATAAAGATACAGTAATAAAGACAGTGTGATATTGGTAAAAGAATAAACAAATAGATCAATGGAACAGGAGATCAGACATAGACCTAAACAAATATAGTCAACTGATCTTTAAAAAGAGCAAAAGCAATTTAATTTAGGAAGAATAGTCTTTTTAACAAATGATCATTCAAAAATTAGACATCCATATGCAAAAAAAATTAATCTTGACACAGTCTTTACATTTTCTACAAAAATTAGGTCAAAATGGAATATAATTTTACATGTAAAACAAAAAATGTAAAATTTCTAGGAGATTATATAGGAAAAAATCTAGGTGACCACAGATTTGTCAATTAGGTTTTAGATACTACATCAAAATAATAATTTATGAAAGAGAAAAATTGTTAACTTTGACTTTATTAAATTTAAAAACTACGTCTCAATAGAAGACATGTTTTAAGTACTGAAAAGAAAAGCCACAAACTGAGATAAAATATTTGTAAAACATATATCTGATAAAATATATATCCAAAATATAAAAAATACTCTATATAATAGACAAAAGATTTGGACAGGCAACTCACCAAATAATACATACAAATGGCAATTAAGGATATGAAAAGATGCTCAACATCATATGTCATTAGGGAATAGTAAATTAAAACAACAATGAAATACCACTACGTACCTATTATAATGGCCAAATTCCGAGTCTAGGAATACTTGATGCTGTTGAAAATGCAGAGCAGTAGGAATTCTTATTCACTGCTGGTAGAAAGGGATAATGGTACAGCCACACTGGAAGACAGTTCGTCATTTTCTTACAAAGCTAAACATAAGTCTTACCATATAATCTGCAATCGTGTTCCTAGATATTTATCTAATTAAGTTGAAAACATATGTTCACACAAAAAACTGCACAAAAATCTTTATAGAAAGTTTATTCATAGTAACCAAAAACTGAAAGCAACTAAGTTGTCTTTCAATAAATAAATAAATAGACTGTATAGTTGTAAATCCATACAATGGAATATTATGTGACAATAAAAAAAATAAGCTATCAACTCATGGAAAGATATAGAGAAAACTTAAATGCATATTGTTGCATAAAAGAAAACAGTCTAAAAGGTTTTATGTTGTATAATTCCAATTATATGACATTCTGGAATAAAGTAAAACAATAGAGACAATAAAAAGATTAGTGTTTGCTAAGATTTTGGGGAAAGTGAAAGTGAAGAACAGGCTAAGCACAGAGGCTTTGAACTTATTGTAATAGTGGATACATGACATTATAAATTTGTCAAAAGCCATAGACCTTTGCAACACTAAAAATGTTCATAATGTATATAAGTTAAAAAATAATAATTTAGGTGTCCAGGGGATCTCAGGAATAATGTGGATTTGACCAGAGACTCTAACTGTATTATGAAGTATGAAATAATCTTACTGAGGTGGAGAGGGTAAAAAATGCTAGCCTAAGTAACTCTGGAAATAAATGGAGTCTGTAAGACTAAAGGTAAAAGTAACTGCACAAAAGCATTGTACTCCAGTGAGAGCTGTTTGACATGGCGTTCTGGTTAACAATTCTGATACATATATACTGGAATTGAACAATTAAATCAAGGATGATAAATAGTAGGAGACAGATTTCTCATAGTTGTAATGGGAAATTACAGATAAACTAGAGGAGGAGGCTAGAATGATTCATGTGTTAATGGATTAGAATTGAAAGACACCAATGGGAACTCATATTTAATTTAATATGAGTACATATAGAAATATTTATAGATATGTGTATATACATGTGTTAAAATTCATACATAAGCTGAGAAGACTCAATAGCAATGAGTAAACTTAGCATGCAAATCTTAGTTTCTAATACCATTTTATAATAAAGGTATCAGGGGCTCTTTGGAGCAATGGCTGGTTATAAGCCAGGTGCAAAAAATATACAAAAGTTGTCTGGAGCATTTTGTAGGACCAGAAAGTAAACAAATGCTAAAAAATTATGTACATACCACATTGATGGTAGTATGTCAAAGGAACACAGCACCTTACTTTGAAAAAGTTCTCAATGACAGATGCTGGCAAAATTTGAGCAAGGAAATAAAATAGCATTAGATTATGAGTAGAAAATAAATATTCATACATATAACCAAATGATGATTAAATAAATTAATAAATATACGAAGTATAGATATATCTGCTATGCAGAAGGATTTGAAATAAATTATGTGGGTATTACACCCTGAAGATAGGACCAAAATTCTCTATTTTTTTGTGTCATCTGTGCATAGTGACTTCCTTCCAAAATGTACAGTATGGACAGGTGGGGAAAAAGAGTAACTTTATAGTGGAGAAAGCTGAAAAATACTACTTTAGCCAATATAGGCAAGGTCAATATCAACAGCCATAAATCATGAGAATAATATGTACACTTGATATAATGTAATGGAAACAACACTTGTCCTCTGTGTTTTTTTCCCCCAAAATTCATAATCTCAGAATAAATATGAAAAATATTAGACAAAGCCCAATTGAGGAACATTCCACAAAACCTCATCGGGACTTCTCAAAGCTATCAAGGTCATCAAAACAAAGTCTGAGAAACTGTCCTAGCCATGAGGAGCTTAAGGAGACCTGATAACTTAATGTAATGTGGTATTTGAGATGGGATCCTGGAACAGAAAAGGATATTTGGTAAATATCCATTTAAGGAAATATGAATAAAGTATATAATTTAGTTAATAATGCTGTATCAGTATTGATTTAATTATTACAAATGTACCTTATTAATGTTAGATACAAATGATAGGAATAATTGTGCACAGAGGCTGGGGGGAGACAGTATATGGGAACTCTTTATACTTCTATTCGGTTTTTCTGTAAATCTAAAGCTGTTATAAAAAATAAAATATATTAATAAAGATATATATATATATCACCATTGAGAAAATACAATACATAATAACATTAACTTATGATACAGTTTAGAAAAGCAATTTACATTTGGTTGTTATTTTTTGAATTATTAATTTAAGGGTTTCTTTAAAAATGAACTGCCTTACCTGGCACCTACATCAACAATAGGATTTTATTTAGAAAAATTTTACTTGCAAATATATAATTTTACAGTATTATAACTGTTGTGCAAATTGAGACATTCCTGAGTGGAAATGATTGACATACACCGAATTGTTAAAGAGAAAATCAAGTGTTATGTTTTTGATGCTTTAGAGGACACAATTCACTCAAGATTTTAATATCTCTCTCATACTCGTAGGTTATCATAATCAGTGGCAAGTACAAGTACATTGAGTTCTATACAGTGTTTTACTCATAGTATATTTTGGATGAATTCTGTTAGAAAATAAGTCATTTTTTAAAGTAGTGTGATATGTTTAAATCCTGATTCGCTAATGCACTAAAAATGAATTATGCAAATCGTTTAATTTTCCTGTATTTTCTTACCTAAGAATACTAATCTCTTTGTTTTCTTTCTAGTAGAAATTAAAACAATCGCTGTAAATCTCTTAGCATGAAGCTTAGCATATTTAATATTAGCCGTTGATACTATTATTACCTTGTAGTACCTAAAACAAGTAAGGAATTAAAAACAGCATATGATATTAATAATACTTTACATTTGCACAAAACTCTAGGGCTTTTAAAATGCTCGATGCATGTAAAACACTATAAAGATCTCTAATGTTCTTTGCAAATGTAAGAAATGAATATTTTCTTGGAATTTTTGAAGCTCACTTCAACTTCACAATGGTTCTTTGAGGTCTGTGGGGAAAATATTTGTCATGATTTTATAGATGAAGAATTGAGTTTCAGAGGCTTTTCCAGAGGTCTATCACCTTCACTATGGCATCTTGGATAAGTCACTTAATCTCTCTGAGAATTAACTTCTTCATTTATGAAACAGAGGTACTGCCTCTTACATTTAGGATGATCATTGAGTGAGGAATGTACATTATGCACTTAGCTTTATGTTTGAGTTTCTAAAATTGCTATAATAATAATAATAATAAAGTCATATTATTGTTGTCTTGTTTTTCTCCAGCCATGTTCATCCTCGAAGGGCGAGCGAAGAGTGGGTGGATAATAAAAATAAGGGTCACCATGTAATTTTCATCACTCAAGACTGAGTTTGAGCAGTGCAGCTTCCAGATTGCAAATTTTATTTATTTGTTTAACCATTTATTGAATACCTCCCATAGCCAAATCTTAGATGAGGTACAGTGATCTATGGAAAGATGAACACAACCTAAATTTTTCCCTTATAGGGATAATATAACCTTATAAATAATTTTAAAAACATATGGGGGAGGATACAAAAAGGATATAGGAGCAGACGAGATCACTTTGTGCTCGTAAGAGAGGAGAAAGCATGCAGGAAAAGGTGGCATTTGAATAAGGCCTTGAACCAAGAGGTAGAATTAGTGTGGCATGAATTTTTGAGCTGGAAACCCACAATAAGGATTTTTTTAATTGGGCGACAGACTGTATTTCATTCCTTTAGTAATTATCAAAAAAATCATTGTTGTAATAATAAAGATAAATGAGCTATAGAGTCTGTTCTGCTACTACATATATTTCCCTAATGCTAATTAGATCACATAGAATCGTTAACAGGTAATAACGTCAGTTTAACACAAAAGCAATGTTGGAGTCATATGTGCTTTTCTAAGGCAAAGGAATCTGGAACAATGGGAGTAGAATTATAACTTTCAGCAGGAAAGGAAAGGCCTTCAGTTCTTCTGCTCTGCATGGACACTTTTCAACTCCATTTCAAAGAAAATTAAAAATAAATGCCTACATTCTACATACTCCCCAGAGAAAAGCACCTCAGCCTTGCCGAGCTCTTGTCTTGTAGCAGGTCACACTTCCCCCTTAGCAGTGATCCCACTGGCTCAGAACTTTCTTTCCATCAGCATTGTTTCTGCCCACAAGTCAGCATTTGCACTATATTGTTTCTTGTTCATTTCTAATTCCTCTAAGGCAGTTTCACTGAGCTGTCTTTCTGAGCTGTTCACATTCTCTTCCAAGGTACCAATTGTTATTTTCTTTTTGATTTGGTTATGACATTAAATAAATTTGGATTGCCTTAAATATATATATATATATATTTCATAAGCTTGTTATTTTTAATGTATTATTTTGTAGAAGACATTTTATTCAGGACACATATATTGTGTTCCAGCTAGTACCATCCTTAGATCTTGACCAGAGGTGTCCCTAAGCCCCATGCTTTAGAAGATCCAGCTTTGGCTCTTCTCAGGGTAAAGAGTTCACTTGGGTAGGAATGTGTCTACATGCAGCTTGTGCATCCTTAGTCTAGAACATGCTATTGGTACCTAGACCTATAATTCCCTGCCCAAATGGCCCTGATTCTACTTCATTGCTATTATTATGCTGATGAGTACCCATCACCTTCCTCACAATCTTCCATTCTGGTGAAAACAAGGCTGACATATCCCGGTTATAGGGTCAGGCACATGACTTACTCTGGGTGAATCATTGTCTTTCTGGAACTTTTAAAACTGAAGGTGGCAAGATTGCCCTTTCTTACCCATGGATATTGAGTTGTAAGTGAGTTCAGATTTGTGGGGCTGTGTCCATTCCCAAATGAATAGCCTAAGGTAATAAGGCCAACAAGAGAGAACCAAAAGAAGAAATGGAGCAATAGAGAAATCCTAGATGCAGCCTACTTTCGGCCAGCCTATAAGTGCTTTTGGTGCTTTGTTCATGCATACCAATGTATTCCCACATTATTTAAACTAGTTTCAGGTGGATTTACATCACTTCAACCAGAATTCCGGCTAGCGCAAGTCCTATTGGGTATAGAATCTTGTTAGATTTTTGCTCTGGAAATGGAAACGTCTCTCAATTACTCTCACTCATTGATCATGTTAAACAGTAGTTTAGAATGACTCTTCAAAAGTGGAGAGGTGATTTTTCACCCAGGGAACATTGGGCAATGCCTATGGACATTTTCGGTTGTTACAGCTGGGGAGGGAAAAGTGAATGGAGAGAAGCCAAGGATGCTGCTAAGTATACTACAATGCTTAGGACAGCTCTCTATGACAAAGAATTATCTGGCTCCCAAATTAGAAACACCAAGGTTGAGAAACCCTGATTGTAGAAAAAAATTATGATGGAGATAGAGGAGTTATGTTCTAATTATATTTCTGTCCTTAACCACTGTAACCTTGAGCAATTTATTTCATCATTTTAGGTTCATTACATGACGAGGCTGAAGTAAATATTTTTTAGAGTCCCCCCCCCAGTGCTTACTGTATTTTATTATTTTTCACAAAAATGTACTTTGTTTTATCCTGCCTGCCCCCTTTTATCTATCAGTAGAGTATCCTTTATGAATCTTTATTCCCTATAGTTTTTATTAATTCCCTAGTCCTTTTTATTCAAACTCATTGCTATACAAACCAATCTGCAATATACAAAGTTCTCTCTAAAGACTCTACATAAAACAATATTCAAGAGCTTTAAACTTGGAGTGACATTTGACAATAGAAGTCAGATAAAAAAATAAGTTTTGATTTTTTCTAAAATGAATTCTCTGAATATGCATTTCTGAAGTCTAGCAAAAAAGTTGGCTTCAGTCATTATGTGTGGCAAAGTAAAATCCCACAGCATGGAAGATTTAATAAAAAACATCCCCTTGTTTCTGCAAACTACAAAATATTTTCCCCTTCCCTGATGATGAGCTCTTCATGAAATCTCCTTCATTTGTGACTTACATATTCGTGGTGACAGCCTTTACCTTTCGAGTCTACTAATGACAAGAACACAATTACAGATTCTACTGCTGAAGAATGTGAGTGGGGTAGGTGGTGAAAGGTCATATTCAATCACATCAGTGTAAAACCTTGAGCAGCCAGAGTGCAGTTGGCACTCAATTGCTTTTGAAAAAGAGACATAATCATAAGATTACAATATATTATAAAACAGATCAAAGTGAGGACAATATAAGAAGGATCATAAATCCAGGAATGGAAATAAGTCAAGAAGAATTTGTCTCCCGAATACCTGTAGTATACTTTATTTTCTGCCAGTGATGGGGGAGGATAAAAAACTAGAACATAGCTTTTACTCTTGAACTTCTAATTTACTTGAGAAGACAAGCCATATGGAACAATTAAAACAAAAACGAAGCAGTTGAAATTGTGAAGGAGTTCATGAATTTGGTGAAGGAGTTGTACATTGGGAAAGGACCAGGAAAGATAGAGAGAGACTATGGTTTAGACTTGGAAGATAATTTTATCAAAATTTCTAACCAACATTTTCTGTTATGGAAGTGCCTTATTCATTCATTTCTCTTCATTATTTGTTTAGTTTTTTTCAATAGATACAGAATGCCATCTATGTCCTAGGTAATATTCTTGGTGCTGATGAAAAAGATGCCCATAAATGGAAGAGACTACTAAAGATATCAGTAATATGCTGATGGCATTAAGATTTTTTTAAAAAAAAAGGCAGAGAAGGGAAGAGGGAGCTTGTGGTATTGTGACATTAAAACAAACACCTGGAGATGATGTGGGAGTCAGTCACCTGCATATTTTAGGGAGAGAATCCAAGGTAATGGAAACAGGGTAAAGGCCCTGAGGCAAGGGTTTGACTGGCATGTTTGAATAACAGCAATGAGGCCAGTAAGAGTGGAGCTTAAGCATTGGGCCCGGGATGGAGGTAGGGCAGGATTGGAAGATACAAAATCAGACAGGTACAGCAGGAGTCAGATTATGTAGGACATAGAAAATGCTAACAAGGATTTTGACTTCTTCCATGATGATGTTTGTATTTAAAAGCCATTGAAAGGTTTTAAACAGAATCATGTCGTGATCTGACATGTTTCGGGGATCGCTCTGGCTGCTGAAAATAGAATGTAGTACAGGGCGACTGTAGACACTATTTATGAAGCTATCAGAATAATCCAGGTGTGAGATGGTGGTAGCAATAGAGTTGATGAAAAAGTGGCCAGATTCTGGATATATTTTGAAAGCAGAGACAACAGAATTTGCTGATAGATTGGGCATGATATGTAAAAGAAAGGGAACAATTAAGGATAAGTCCAAGAATTTTGGTGTGTTTGGATATACTTTTGGAGAGCCTAAGTATGAGAACAATGCAATACTTCTCCAAATGTACAAATATATACTATACATATGCATATTTCTTCAAATATTAAGGCTCTGGAGTTCATAGACTAATTTTTCTTTGGTGAGCAGTCCTGAGCCAAGCATATAAACCACTTCAGCTTATTTACTTGCAGATATTAAAATCTTGTTGTGATGCAGCCAGGTTGGTTGGAGTCTGGGCGTTTCTGTTTTGCTTTGTTTTGTTTTCACAAGCAGTCAGCCTTTTATGGCAGTCTAGAAATTGAAGCAAGCTCTGCCTCTCCTTTTCTCTCTTAATCTCAACCTCATTCTCTCTTTCTTGTCTTAATTAAACTTTTTTATTTTTAGATCACTGTACATTCACATGAAATAATACAAAGATCCCGTGTATCTTTTACTGTTTCTCTAAATGATAACATCTTGCAAACTGTACATTATCACAACCAAGATATTCACCTTGATACAGCCATGCAACAAAACAATTCCATCACTAAGAAGATCTCGAGTTTTAGGTGTCCATTTATAACTGCACTGATTTCTTTCCTTCACTTTCTGCCCTTATCATTTGCAACCACAGCTCCTCTACTCTCTGCTGTTATTATCACACTTAGAACACTACAATTGCATTAAGAAAAAACTGGCAACATTGGTATGTGTTTAGAGAAGAACTTTTTATGATGGGGAAGAACCATAAAAGCATGATATATGAGGAAAAATAACTGAGAATATTAATCATAAAAAAATCAAACTCAGAGTGAATAAAATTGAGCTTTCCTAAAAAATTTACAAAGCAACCATGTGTATAAGGGTTTTTAGTTGTTCTGTGAGATGAATGGATGTAGCTTCTTTAAGAGAGATTTCACTTTGAATTTTAAGAAAAACTTTATATTGAAGAAAATTGTTATTATTACCTCAGAAGGAGGTAAATTCTCTTATGGTTCGAGTAAATAGAGATTAAACTGAACAACCAAAGTGACTCCATCTTAGGTATAAGACTCCATCTTAAGCACGGGCCAGTTCCCGGAAAAGCCACAGATAGTGAGACGATCGCCCCACCCTAGACTCAGCCAATCAGAGCTACTATGGAAAATAACTATCCAAATTCCCCGCCTTGTTCCTTGGCGCCATCACCCAGCCAATCCTGCTAAGAGACAAGCTCGTCGTACCAATCCTGTAATGCCAAGACATCGCTCCCCGTGCTTACGATTTTTCCCTTCATATACCCCTGAAGCCCCATGTTCGGGACCGCCTCCTACTCACTGCTGCATCGGTGTGCGGACTGCGGTCTGGACTCGAGTCTGAAATAAACTCCCTCGTGCTCTTGCATCAGTGTTAGCTTCTTGGTGGTTTGTGGAGATACGAGTCAGGGCATAACAAAGCAATCACCAGCTAATAATTCAAGAATTTTCTAGGGACTTGAACTTTATAATTTCCTTTCAATAGTGACATTATATAAAGTTTTTTTTTCTTTTACTTTCCTTAATGGCTCTGTTTAGTTTATTTTAATAGAAAAAATATTTTTTTTGTGATATTGCAGACTAAGATACAGTAAGAAATAACACAGAAAGACTCTATGTACATTTTTCTCAGTTTCCCATAATGGTAACATTTTGCAAAATTATAGTATAATAAAATATCTACTATATTGATAGTGATACAATTCAGAAATCTTATTCAAATTTTCCAAGTTTAATTTATACTCATTTATGTGTATTAAATTATATACAATTTTATCATATGTATAGATTTCTATATCTACCACCACAGTTAAGATACTAAACAGTTCCAACATTACAAGGATCTCCGATGTTGCTCTTTCATTACCCTACTTCTCTACTCTCCTCCCTTGCCCCCTACCTTCCAGACTGTAATCTGTCCTTTATTTAAAAATTTTGTCATTTCAAAAATTTTACAAAACGAAATCAACAGTATGTATCCTTTTGGAATTAGCTTCTTTCACTCTAATTCCCTGAGATTCATTTAAATTATTACTTGAATCAATAGTTCATCTTTTAATGCTGAGTCATATTCCATGGCCTGGACGTGCCACAGTTTAACCATTTACCTTTTGAGGCATATTTGGCTGATTTCTGTTTTTAGCTTATTACAAATAAAGCTGCCATGGATGTTAGTATAAAGCGTTTTTTTTTTTTTTTTTTTTTTTTTTTTTTTTTTTTTTGTATAACATAAATTTAAATTTTCCTTTATTTGGGAAATGAGTAAGTGCAACTACTAGATAATATAATAGTTTCATGTTTAATTCTTCAATAAACCACTAAACTATTTTCCAGAGTGGCTGTATTATTTTATATTTGGCCTCTCTTTTTTTAATACTGTGGTTTATCTTCTGTTCTTAAAACTCTAATTGGGCTAAATGAACCATAATGTGGGAAGGATTTTAGAAACCTTGCCAAGACCAAAAAAAAAAAAAAAAAAAAAAAAAAAAGTAAAGTATGTTCTGTACTAATTTTAAGAAGAGAAAATCTTGTTTAACTGAATCTTCTATATAATAAGGTCACAAACAAGGGTACATAATAAAACAAGGGATATGGAGTTCTTTGGAAGTTTCAGAGAAGCCTTTGTTAAAATTCCACATGACTCAGCTCTACTTAAAACCAAAGCTATGGGGAATAGGGGAAATATAAAGGATCAAAGGTTTAATTCACTGTGACTTAAACAGGCCACTTTATGCCTGTAATCTTGTATTGAGTAGTCCCCACTTATCCATAGCTGATAAGTTCCAAGACCCCCAGTGGATGCCTGAAACCACAGATAGTACCTAACCCTATATATACTGTTTTCCCTATACATGCCTTCTTATGATAAGGTTTAATTTACAAATTAGACACAGTAAGATGTCAACAATAATAACTAATAATAAAATATAACAATTATAACAACATACTGTAATAAAAGTTATGTGAATATGATCTCTCTCTCTCAAAATATCATATTGTAGTCACATACTCCATTTGGAGTCTCTGGAAATTCTCCATGAGGTTATTAGCTTGCTACAAAGAAAAATGAAGATGTTGAGAAAGAAAGTATCACACCTCATTTCATCCCATCAGAGAGGCTCTTTGGAATTAAAGATAAGTTTTAATAATTGTTTTCATTCTGGAAACAATAAGCAAGTACTAATTATAATATTTATAGTTAAAGCCAATATTTTTGAATGTCTACTATGTGCTAGGAGCTGTGCTAGATAAATTATATACATTATATACAACCTTCTAAATAAGCCTACAAGGGTGACATTTTTTAATCTCTAATTTATAAATGAGAGACCTTAAATCATCAGAATTAACTACATACATTTATTAAGCTAGTCCACGAAACTGATCTAAAAGATATTAATTTCCATGTTACCATTACTTTAAGGAATGCTCAATTTCCTTTTTCACATACTATTAATGATGTCTCCATCCACTGAGACTCACTGCAGACTGTGGGCAAGAGCTGGAGAATAGATGGTAGAGGTAGAGTGGCTTAGGATATACAAATATAATCATAATTATAATATTTTTATTATAATATGACCTATTGAGTTTCTATTATATGTCCTTGTTATATTATTAATGTTTTCATAAATACAACCATTAAATCAGTTGACATTTACTCTTAATTTACAAAAAATAATGGTATTGGATAGAGAGTGATTACACATGATGTTTAATAAACATTTATTTTTTTACCTGGTTGTCCATTTTTTATAAGTTAAAGAATAAATCCTAGAGTCATATGATAGGGGAAATAAAAAAGAGGCTAAAAATGGGGAAAAATGAAGATAAAATTCTTGAGTTGAATTTATCTGGTATACATGAAATATGGGATGGCAAAGGGTGCTCCACTGTTTTATTGCCACTTCTTGGGGAAGGCCTGAGTAATTCATTTGATGGTTCACTTCCCATGACTTATGCTGTCATCCCAGAATCATGATAATGTAAGTTTATAGCACTCTATATTGACATATATTCTTTCTCTCTTGTATTTGCAATCCTTCCCTCCTCCTGCTGTTTTCCCAGTGGAGAGGGTTAATCCCCAAAAGATACAATAGGGGAATGTTATAAGTGGCACTGTTTCAGATAAATGAAGTCGGTAATGCAGTAATTCCAACGTGCATACAAATGAATTTGTGTATGCCATTTAGCTGGTAGCCTCCAGGAAAGTATGGCATGCCTAAGACTGAAAATACATAGGCCAAAACTATGGGAAATGAACTATATTCATTCTCAGCCCTTCTTTTACTCTTCTAAGCAGAAATAAATATATTTTATCAATTATAGGTAACATTTGGTGAGTGCTTGCTCTGTGGCCAGACACCATGTAACCCCTTTGCATGCATTTAATCCTTCCAAAATCCAATCAGGAAAGCAACTATTAATGTCTCCAATTTTCATTTGGAGTAAACTGAGTCCTAAGGAGCATAAATAGTTTAAGATTACATAGCTAATAAGAGTCAAGGCCCAGTTTAGATCGAAGACTAATATTAACATTTATACTCTAGTTACCATACAGCATAGCCTCCTCTCTGAAAACAGTGGTAACATTTTCTTACTTACCTGGTTGATTTAACAGTTATTCCTAGTAGCCAGCTGCCCTAGGCAGTTGTGTCAACCCTATGGAGCACAAACATTGGGAATGTAGTTTATTACTTGAGCAAAATCTCTACATGTCAGGGAGAGTGCCAGAGAAATAAGACACTGGTTTATTTTCCTTCTTTTTTCTCCAACCTTTACTCTGGTCTTAAAAGTGCTTAGTTGTAACTAATAAATATTACTGGGTGAATAAATGTTCATCCAATATACCATTTTGGGCATAAATAATGTAATGTCCTACCAACACAGAAACTGCCTTAAATAAAAACATGTGAATGTCGAGTCTTTCTTGTAATAATTTGAGAAATATCAATAATGTCAGTTTAACAGAGTTTGAGCAACACACCTTCTCTGAATCTCTGTTTTTCCAGATATGGAGTGGAGAAAATTATACCTGCCTCTGAAAGTTGCTGTGAGGATTAAAGGAAATAATGACACAATTTCAGTCCTTTTCTTTAAGAAGGAACAATTCTTCTGGGTAGTTTATGCTACAAATCCCTCCTTCATCCATGGATCAAGTCAGGGCTAAAGTTACCTGTGACCACACCCTAGTTTAACTCTTTCTCCTTCCCTTTTCTGTTACAGGTCTCTCTTGAGAGGTCTCCATTACTAAATCCCCTATATCTGAATTCCTATCTTAATCTCTGCCTCTAGGGAATGTAATCCAAGACAAGAACATTGAGGGCAATTATTCAACAATGCTTATCTCCTACCAAAAGGCAGTTTCTTTTTCTCTTTAGATACCCATGCCAATCCAACAAGCTGCTGTGGCTGAGACCTCACTCATTTTAGGTAAACAGATGCCATGCTAAATGATGACGAAGTGAAAAACATGTGTAAATATTTTATATGGAAGTGAAGTCAATATGGACAAATGCAAAAACCACAGTTCTAAGACTGGGAAAGCCAGGCTAAGTACAGTCACAGTAGAAAAATACGTGGTGTTGGAGTGAATCATAAGCTAAAAATGAGCACTGTGTTGTTATTTAAAAGTTTACCAGAAACTAATAGTCAAGGACTACACATAATTTTACCAGTTGTCTCAGGCTTCATGATGTCACATTCTGCTAATTGGACAAGTGTATACAGTTTAGAGGAAAGTGAGCTGGGTTCTAATTCCTGCTTCTGGTGACATCAGACTCATAAACTACTTCCTCAGGTTCTTTGTTGGTCAAGTTGGTATGTTATGTACATCTTTTCACAGAATGAGTATAGATGATATGTGATTCTGTATGTGAAAGTGTTTTGAAAAAGCTTAGTTATGCTGTGGAGGTATAAAGTAACAGTAAACATTAAAAAAAAAAAGGATGGAAAAGTCTAGAAGAAAAGTGAAAAAACAACCTGAAGAAGATGAAGCCAGGTGTCCTATTTTATTGTGCTGAACTCATGTCTCTAAGCTTGAGAGAGAGAGAGAGAGAGAGAGAGAGAGAGAGAGAGAGAGGAGAGTGAGAGAGAGAGAGAGAGAGAGAGAGAGAGAGAGAGAGAGAGAGAGAGAGAGAGAGTGTGTTGTGTGTTTTAGGAAGGAAGAGAGGGATAGAAAGATCGAATGAGCTCAACAAGACAAAAACAAAGATCAGAGTTCTTGGGTTGGACTAGATGCCACTGGAGGGCTGGGCAAGCTGCAGCTTTGAAGGCATTTGTGTACTATGGAAGTTCACTCGTCCAGTGACAGAGAGTTTCATAACATCTCACCCGTGCTGCCTTTATAAATGGCCCATGGTCAACACTTGAAATCAGACATTTAACTAAAAATCAATGACAAGTCAAACTATTTTTTTAAAAAACAAAATGCTTTTTATATTGGAAAATTTCAGATGTGTACAAAGTAAACAGAATAGGATATTGGAATAAAATAGAATAGAATAATCCTCTTATAACCCATCATCCAACCTGAATATTATCACCACTCTAGAAAGACCATTTTCTCCAATAGACATATTCTTTTTAACTTTCAAAATTTTATTTTGGAAATAATTTTAAATAAATAAAATATATAGAATAATATAATTCAAATAGAATAATTGCAAGTAAGAATAAGAATAGCATGATAAATATGCAGAGACTATCCAGATTCATCTATTAATATTTAATCTTTTTCTTTTATCATTGTGTTATCAATCTCCACCCCTCTGTCTCTTTTTCTGAACCATTTCAGGGCACTTTGTATCTATTATGCCCATTTATCTCAAAATAATTCTCTGTGTATTTTCTAGAATAAAGATATGCTTTTTTACAATTGTAATACAGTTGTCGATTTTATATTGACATAATTTTATTATATTTCAAATATAACAGTTGACCCAAAAATATCTTTTTAGCATTTTCTCCCATTATTACAAGACCCCATCTAGAATTATGTATTGCATTTAGTTGTCACTTCTCTTTGCATTCTATAATATGAAACATTTCCACAGCCTTTTTTTGTTTGTTTCTTACAATGCTAACAATTTAAAACACTACAGTCCTCTTCTATGCCCATTTGTTTTAATAGGATGTTTCTCATTTGTACTTGAAAAATGTTTCCTTGTGAGTACTTCAGGTTATGCATTATTGGTCTTGATGCTGAACAGATGATGGTGTGTCTTGAGTGTCATGTTTGGAGGCAGAACACCTACCTGCTTCTAACTGAGGGTGTTCATTTCGATCACTTTGTCCAGACAGGGTCTGACTTCTCCATTGTAAAGTCAATATTTTTTTTCTTGCAATATATAAGCAACATTTAAGACACTTTAAGAGCATGCACAGATTATGCTTCTCATCAAGTTTGTCCCCTAGATTTTAGCATCTGTTCATAAACCTTGCCTAATCCAATATTTACTTCAATAATTACAAAATGCTGATTATCTAGCCCACTATTTCTTTCACATTTATTAAGTAGCACATGACATTCTGCTGTAAGCAAGGATCTTCTATTTCCCCCTTATATATTTATTTATCTATTTATTACCAGTATGGAATTATGAATTTTTTCCCCAAAATGGTTTCTCATAGATTGCTATAGTTAATAATTTTGGTGTTGAAATTTTCCTATATTTGGCTAGTGGGAGCATATTTAAGTTGGCTTCTATGTTCTTGGACATGCCCTCATCAGTTGTTTGAGCACTTACTTTATAGCATAATGAGATGTTTCAGGCTCATTTTGTACCTATTCATCCAAGTCTTAGAGTAAATCATTGCTCAGGGGATCTTTGGTTCCTTTTAGTGGGCAATAGTATGAGATACCTAGCTCTAGACACTAGGTAAGTTCATTGCTGCTGGAGTGTGGCATTTGACCCTTTCATTGCACAGAACTAGGAAGCATATGCATGCACACACATTTGTTATATAGTATATGTTTATTATATACATATATATATGCTTAAACATGTGCATATATACATGCATATGCATATACATAAACACTTATGGTGTTCTTTTTTGTCTTTCTTCATTATATGTTTTTATGTACCTTCTTCCTGATTGAGAAAACTAGCTCCCAAACTTATTAATTTGCTCCATCTTACAATACATCTAAAATTGTTTACAATTGCTTTGCCCACCCATTAGAGAAAACAAGCCGTATTAAAAACAGTTCAGAATTTGTTTGCAATCGTTGCCCTTCCCCGACCCTACACCATTCTGCCCCAAACTGAGGGTATACAGTCAATTACTTGAATTAGTTCCTTTCTTTCATATTTCCTTTCTTGTTTCATTCCTCTCCTCTCTCCTTTTTCTTCCCTTGTTGTCTTTCTATTTCACTTAAGGGTGGTTGTAGCATTCATTTGAAATGCAATTGAATTAATGTTAGTCAGTTTACCTCCAAGTTTAGTCTATCTCTCTATCTCTCTATCTATCTGTCTATCTATCTATCTATCTATCTATCTATCTATCTATCTATCTGTCATCTGTCATCTATCTACTTATCTACCTATGGTTAAAGGCTCCAGAAAGTCAAACTATATACAAAAAGAAGTTATTCGTAGGTGTCGCTTCCTTTCATATTTACTCCTTCCACTTCCCGACATGACAGTATATGTGAACAAAAATATACACATTAAACATAGTGATATGGTTGCTTAAAAGGAATGTGAAAGGAATAAAATTAGAGGTGAATTGACTGATTAGTCAACTGATCAAGATGGGACCCTTGCACAAGATGGGTTGGTAATGATAATGTACCATGAACTGAAGGGCATGACTGACTTCATAGTCATGTACTTAAGGTTAAACAAAAATTTTCCAAAGCCCCACAGACTTATAGCAGCATTTCCCAATGTATGTTCTACTGAACATTAGTCTCATGAGATATCCAGTAAGGGAAAAAAAAGTGTTCCTGATTAAGTAAGAATGGGGAATATATCCCCTTCTTGGAAGTCTTTCTGTTAAGAAACTAAGTATGTTTCTGTGGGGTTGACTTTAAAAAAAAATCTCATAGAAACAGAGAGTAGAAAAGTGCTTACCAGGGACTAGGGAGAAGGAGAAATAGGCAGAGGTTGTTAAAAGTATACAAACTTTCAGCTATCAGATGAATAAGTTCTGAGGATCTAATGTAAAACATGATGACAGCTGTTAACACCATATTTGTATAATTGAAATTTACAAAAAGAGTAGAACTTTAATGTTTCTTCCTACCTCCTGATAAATATGTGAGGTGATGGATGTGTTAATTAATTAGGTAGAAGAAATCCTTTCACAATGTATATGTATATCAAATCATCATGATGTATACTTTAAATATATTAAAATTTTTATGTCAATTATACCTCAATAAAGCTGAAATAAAAAAAGAGACTAAGTATGGTCTCTCACTTTACATGGATATCTTTGAACAAATATTTACTTATTTTTTAGAACTAGTCTTTAGAGAGACAAATTTTGGGAGATTTGGTTCTATTCACTCAATAAACATTTATTGAGCACTTACTTTGTTCTGGGTGTTGCTTTTGGTACTGTAAGGATGGCCAACAAAAAAAATGAGGTACCTGTCCTAGTGGAATTTATATTTTAGAAAGGTTTGTAGAAGTGATGGAGGCAGACAGAAATATCATGTCTGGCAGTGACATACGGTATCCACCATTGTATCTACTCAGGAAAGATAAAGAAAACCTGCCAGTTTCCTTTTATCCTTTGGGAAGACTTCCAAATGCTAATCCAAAAGGAAAGAAAATGGAAGAATAAATGTTTCAGCTAACTTGGATGCTAAGCATCAGGTCAAGAGGGAACATATTGAGGGCTCCATCCTTCTACTTCATCTGCATATATCTGAGCATGAGTCAAAAATTAAAAGTATAAAATAAAAAAAAATCAAGGGAAAAATTCTTGAGTTTTTAATCACATTCCCATGTTGATAAAATATTTATGAGTTCTCCTTTAATTAATTAGAATAAGCTATGTAACACTGCAGGAAACAAATTGAAAATTTAATAAAGTAAGTTCACTTCCAATTTCTTTTGAAGAAGAAGGTAATTATATTTAGTTATGTAATTATAACTTTAATTAAAATATAATGTAAAATATTCCATAAAGTGAAAACAGTGCTGAGTAATAAAATAGAGCCTTTAAGATAATCTGCTGTTTATATAAAAATTTATAATTTAAAATGAAGCCTTTAGTGTACCATTTTCCCAAAATTTCATCCTTTCAGTGTAAATTTAATTTAACAACATTCCTATACAGACTAATTAATGTTTATTTACTATTTCAACTTATTTCCTTCTGCTAGTTGTGTGCTGAAAATCTTCTTTGCATTTTGTCTTAGTCATTTTCCTTTTAGAGATGAGTTAAAGAGACACTCTTATTTCCCCCTTTCATATTATAATTTACAGCACATCCCTTTTGAGTTAGAACATGGCTTGAAACTTCCAGTGACTTAAAACTTGAAAGCTCAGATGCTCTTAGAAATATGTTCCCATATCTGTCCCCTTCACCTGGCTGGCACAGAGATGATTTGATTGCTCCAGGCAGACATCCAGGTACAAAGAAATATAGATCTTCTAAAATGAAATTAGGAAGGTGATAAAATGAACTGCTGGTGATGTTTTTAATAATCATTTGCTCTCAAATACTTCTCAGAGGAATAGCGTTGACTAATAGTTTGCCTAGATATTAGAGTTAAATTCTTAAGTCTACTGGAATTTGGGGCCATTTTCTATGATGGTAAAATCATATCCATTTCTAAAGGAATCTTAGACTGCTTTTTAATTTGAAAGCTACTCTACTTTTACCCAAATAATAAAGGTCTATGGAAAGAAAATGCCAAGCTTGAGAAACTCATACTTTTCCAACTCAACCTCTCTTTATTCTTTAGTATTTGAATGGATTCACTTGGCTTCATATGAATCAATTTATAACTAAACGTAATTATTAAGTGCAGACTGTATAAAAAATGTTATCCCTTCTCTGCAAAATATCTCTCTGAGTAATTGCTAAAGATTAGATTTCTGTACCATCACTGTCCTTACGTTCATGTTCAGATTCAGTTAGTTATTTAGTTGATTTAAGAAACATACTAGATGTTTGTAGCTTCTAGAGTTGTAATCTTTATTTCAAAGAACTTACATCCCTAGTGGCCGATGTTAATTGAATGAAGGAGCATAAACAATTGTAATTCTTTCTGCTTTTCATTGAGGCAGAACTTATCCTGCTTGTGCAGCAATGAAGAAAGCTGAAGTAAGAAAGGAGTGAGTAGGAAGAGGGGATTGTTAGCTCTTTGCATGTGGGAAGTACAGGTCTTGTTGCCTATAATTTGGACCTCAGTTACTTGCACGATTACAAGGTAATCAAGAAAAAATGTTGACTGGGGACTGCTAGGTTGTAAGGCAATGATGCACTAGGAATTAGTTTCTCACTTGGTGCTTTGTTTAGGGCCCACAACCTTGAGTGCTCAGCCTTAGAACACTCAAGAACATGCCAAGAATACTTTGAGAACATTCTCTTAGTTTTCAAACCTCCTGATATTTCCAGAAAGCATTGGTGGATTCAAGGAGGAACTTTATGGACTTTATCTTGGTCTCTTTCACTGAGGCCTGTACATACTGGATGCACTAATATGTCATTGCCTGTTTAATTGTAATCAATAAAATTATTTTTAAAACATTTGGAAAAATTTTGCTATTCTAAGTCAAACCATAACAGAAACACATTAGACAAAGCTTATCATCTGTCTTACTCTTGCTTGAGCCCAATTCCCTGATGTCATGAATGTGTACATGTGAGTGGGCATGTTTTCAAATCATTTGTTGTAGGTAAGTTTTAATGTTTTAAAACCAAATGGTATAATAAACACTCTGCATGTTATTTTTAAGTTTTGTAAAAGCATGCGTTTACCTGCAGAACCTGTCTGTTGTCAGGAAATCTAGTGAGTATGTCATAATGATGGCTAAAGCTGTGGCCAGTATAGCTCCAGTCCTGAGTAGGAAGCCTCCAACTCAATGATTTATTGAGTGGGAGGGAGAAAGCAGGAAGGTGCATTTTACCCTCCAGCGGACATTTGGCAATTTCTGGAGGTATTTTTGTCTGTCACACCCATATTAGGGGATATATAATGAATAGAAGCCAGAAAAGCTGCAAAACATCCAACAATGCACAGGAGAGCCCCTCCCCACCCAAAGCAAAAATAATCCAATTCAAAATGTCAATAATACCAGGGTTAAGAAATCCTAGAATAGGGAAACTTTGAAGACCCGGTCCCTAAGAAGGAAAACTTTGTGCTCATGATTTTGGGAAATTATACAGGGAAAAGATTTATAGCCACACACATTTTATCTGCACAGTGCTTTTCAGTTTATAATATACTTTCTCATTACTTTGGACTGCATGTTTGTGCTGCTCTCAATTCATACTTTGAAATTTCAACCCTCAATGTGATGGCATTAGGAGGTGAGGCCTTTGGGAAGTAATTAGGTTATGGGGGTGGATCCCTCATGAATGGGATTAGTGTCCTTGTAAAATAGACTTCAGAGAGCTCTTCTCTTTCTGACATGAGAGCGTACCTGATAAGTCAGCTGTCTGCAAACAAGAAGAGGGCCTTTACCAGAATCTCACCGTGCTGGGACCTTAATCTTGGACTTCCTGCCCTCAGAACTGTGAGAAATAAAATTATTTTGTTTAAGCCATCAAGTCTATGGTACTTTGTTATAGCAGCCTGAAACTGACTATAACATTTATTTAATCCACACTTTGTTGCTTATAAATTGTGTACAAAATACCACTTTAAGCCTTGGTTTTCTCATAGTCTCAATGGACTTAACTACAGCATTATAGAAATTCAAAGAGATGGTACACCTGAAAACGGATAACATGGTGTCAGCCTAGGCATGATGCTCAATACGCATACATTGTTACTATTGTTTGGGATTCAGGGTTTCGCCGAGTAAATAGAAATCGCTCTATGTATTCCAGCATAAAGAAACTGAATTTAGGGAATCAGATGCTTGTACAATTTTGGGAAAGCATGAGGAAAGAAAGGTCAGGAAGGCCACTTCTAATCATTTCAGCCTGCAGCCCTGAACTGGCTAGTCTGGACACACACTGAAAACTGACTTGACTCTCAAGAGCTCCAGGAAGTCTGCTTACTGGCTCTGCCTGCCACACTAAGGGGAGAGTCCCAGAAGATGTAGCCTATTACCTCAGGTGTCTACAGCACTGAAGCAGGTGATGCATAGTGGTGCACCCAGACACTGCTGCAAAACTCACATCTGCCGTAATCCTTTTTACAGTAATTGTCTGCTTTTCCCTCCTGCTCTCCACATTTTGTACAGGTGCTTCTCCCTGGCAGAATCTAACTTGGAGATATTCTGAGAAAGGAATTCTGCCTTATGTGCAATGCAGAGGATACTCTAAAAAGGGGTGGCAATGATGTCAAGGTGACAACAGATGACATATTTTGTTATTCTGTTATCTTTGCAGTTTTTCCAAGTATGTATTGTCTACTTTTTAGATGAGGATATTGACACTAAGAGAGATGACGTAATTCTTCTCAAAGTTTAATTTATGGCAGATCTGGAATCCAAAGTCAATACTGCCCCCACTATACCATCATCCCCTAGACATAGTCCAAATATTAGCTATTTTTGGAGTTATTAAAGAGAATGAAACCCTTATTTCCCAAACAGTTTTCTCCTGTGAATCTAAATATTTTTATCATTCATTTGGGTTAAAATATTGAATTCCTTTTTTCAAATGATAGTAAAGTAATAGAGAGAGGTAGCCATGAAGATATTAACAATCATTAACACTTTAGACAAAATTTTTTTTTGTAAAATTAGGGTTTTATGTCAAAAAAGATTCTATTGACTCTCTATCTGGTTTCCCTACAGCGCAATGTAATGGAAAGAGAGAGGACTTTAGAGTTTGACCTAGGTTTTATGATTTGCTTTTTAAGTGACTTTAGGCAAGTTACTAGCTTCCCTGGGCTCTGATATTCTTATAAATAGAATGGAGATCACATCATATACTTCAGAGATTTAATATAAAAATGAAATAGAATAATATCATGATTGCATAGAGAAAGCACCTTATTTCCTTCCACATTTTTATAAAAAATATTTGAGGAGCACCATTGCGTTAGGTGCTATGCTATGCATTATGAAGATAGATGAGGTCCTAGCACCCATGGAGGATTCAGTCTAGAGCCTTTGAGAGGAAGACATGATGAACAAATAAATTACTAAATAAGTTAGCACAGATCCTTAAAATTATAATAAAGGAATAAACAGGCAAGGGCTAGAGAGTGAATTTGTGAAAGGCATTTAGATGGATTAATCCACTCTGAGGAGGTGGATATTTAATCTGAAACTTGAAGCATTAAATTATTTTTTTCTGTAGATATTTATTAAAAAACATATTATGTGTCAAGCACTGTTCTAGGCACTGGAGATAAACCATTGAATAAAATCATAGTATCTGCTCTCAATTCTAATGACAAGATAGACAAAAAAACAAATAGGTAAGTATATTATTTCAGAGAGTGATACATTCTATGGAGAAAATAATCTAAAGCACATGTCACTGCTATGGAAACATTTCAGCAGACTCAAAAGGGATTCATAGATGAACCACGAGGATATCTGGGGGAAGAACACCCCAGGCAATTGAAAAAGCAAATGCAAAGACCCTGAGCAGAAGCACATCTGTTTGCTAGAGAAAAGCTCAGAAGCCAAGTGAATGGAGTGGAGGGAACAAGGTAGAGGGTGGTAGAAAAGAAGTTCCAAGAGATAACAGGAGGGGTCATATTATGTAGGCTTTGTGCCTTTTTCTTTGAGTAAGATGGATAACTTTGCCTGTGAAAAATAGACTAGGAAGCAAATGTGAGAGCATGGACAACCCTTAGGTTTCTAGAGCAATTATTCAAGTCAGATTAATGGTGGCTTGGGTCAGAATGGTAGTAGTGGTGGTGGAGATAGATAGTTGTGGTCTAGATATATTTTGAAGACAAGGTCAACATGAGGGATATACTAAAAGATTGGATGTGGGATGGGGCTGGAGCAGTTCAGAAGGTAAGTTGTTATTTACTAAGATTTGGAAGCAATTTCAGGGAGAGAATCAGAAGGTCTATTAAGGTCTTCCTAAGTTTACTATGCCTATTAGACATTTACATGAAAGTTGAAGTCTAAAGTTCAGGGAAAAGTCAAATATAGAGATGTAAGTTTGGGAGTTGAAAGCATATAGATGATATGTAAACCCATGAAATGAAATGACATCGCTGAGGAAATGACTGTAGATAGGGTAGAAAAGATGTCCTGGGGCACTGGGATGCTGTAATTTACAAGTGGAGCACATAATAGAGAACCAACAGATAGGATCCATTAGTAAGGTAGGAGAAGCCAAGGGAAGGAAGTACTACAAGAAGGAAGGTTGATGAATTGTGTCAAATGCTGTGAATAATTCAAGTAAGACAATGACTGGGAATCCTTTGGATATAGCAAAATGAGGTCATTAGTGATTTTGGCACGAGCAGTTTCGATCTAACAGTTTTGTTCTAAGAAAGATTATGAGAAAAGGAATTAGACATTTTGAGAAGTGAAAAAAAAAAAGCAAAAGAACTCAGAGTTTTGGACCAGTTGTTTGGTCAAGAGGGGGTAGACTATTAGTTAAGAGACATGAGATCTTTAAGGTGCAAATGCACATCAGAATCACTGGGAAGGTTTGTTTAAATGAGTTGTGGGGGACCCATCAAAATTTTGAGAGTGCATCAGAATCATTTGAGGGGTGGAGGATGGTGCTTGTTAAAACAAGACAGTAGGTATAAACAATGGAATATTACTCGGCCATAGGAAGAGATAAATGCTTCCATTCGTGACAACATGGATGAACCTTGAGATAATCATGCTAAGCGAAATAAACCAGACAGAAAAAGTTGAAAATCACATGATATCACTTATATGTGGGATATAAGCCTAAAATCAACAAATAAAAAATAAACAAAAGCAAAAAATTAACAGGACAATCAGAGTCTCATGGACATAGATGATAGACTAGTGGCTACCAGAAAGTAGGGGGTAGGGGCGAGTGGGGAGGTAGATGAAGTAAAGGGGGTCAAATATGTGGTGATAGAAAGAAATATAACTATGAGAGGTGAACACACAGTGTAAATATATATATGCCTTATTGTTAAAGTGTACAGACGAAACTTATTGGATTTTGTTAACCAATGTTACTGTAAAAAATAAATTAAAATAATAATAATTAATAATAATAATAACCAAGACATCTGGGTCCACCTCTAAAATTTCTGACCCAGTAGGTCAGTGGGCAAAAATTTGTATTTCTATTATGATCTCAGGTGATACAGGTGCTGCTGGTCCAGTGAACACATTTTAACTATTACTGCTCATTGGCATTGATTCCTTTGATGCCCCTTCTGTTTAAAGAACACTCCACTTTCCTATCCCTTTCTGTCATTCTCTCACTATGTGAGTCTTCCTTATTTACTTATTTTTTTAATTTACATTCCATTGGCATAATTTTGTAAGAAAGGATATCTATCTGTCTTGTCTACTACTGTTTTCTCCATGTCACACAGTGTTTAGTATACAGGTGAAAGTAAAAAAAATAAAAAATAAATAAAATAAATTGAAAAAGGGAATAAATTAGTAGAAATAAATGAATGAATGAATAAATGAAAAGTTAGTATAATGATAAACATTGTTTTGTGCAAGCTTTGAAATGTTTACTGCTTCTTTGAAACTGTGAAGAAAAAAAGTTATATTTTGCCGAATGGCAAGTCAAAATATTGCATTAGTTAAAACTGAACCTCCAAGACACCCTGAGGGATCTGAGCTGGTTATTTACATTTCAAAATTCATGGTAACCAGCCCAGAGATCCCTAATGTGGTTATTATGTGGTGTTTCAAATATGATCACATAACTTTCAAAGAAAAGACTGCTTGGAAAGCAATGGATTGTTTTGTCATTAACTATTTACATGTAGGTCCCCAACTGTCACCATTTTAGAAAACTCCCTAGCATAAGAGAAAATAGTAAGATTATGCTTTGGTCTTCAATGCACTAATTAGCCTGTAAGCCAATCCATTTGTAGCAGTCTTCATATAACACATCTAGGTTTTACGTGAGGAATATTTAAGGCCCATTCAGTTGGAAGAATATATGTGTCAATCTAAGTCTCTTAAACAAAACAAAACAAAAACAAAACAGAGCAGCCAAGTTTCTATTAAAGTTTTTTTCAGGCGTGTTAAATGCAAATACCTCTGCTTGATATTTATTATTTGGCAATGACCATTTCATCACTCAGACAACATGAATAAAAGATATTACTCTTAGTCATTAGCAACTCAGTCAGGGAAAAGAGAAAAATTGGATGTTTAAGACCATTTTACTTTTCTGTGATTTCAGACTAAATGACACTCTTAAATGATGGTTAGTCCAACCTACAGAATCCATTAGTAACTTTAAAATAAGTGTGAAGGAATGCCAAAACCCTAAGAAATCTTAAACTTGCGTTTATCAGGCTTGTCACATCATTGTTGCTGGTAGTAAAAACATTTTTGTTTTATGTTGCAATATCTACAGAGAATAATATATTTTTTTGTACCAGAGTAAAAGTGATATCGCAACATTTATCACATTCTTTGATAGAAAATAGCCTAAAAGGGTTGAAAATTGATGTTCATTATTTTAAAGCTCATTTGAAAGCCTGATGCATTTATAGAAGTTTTCATGGTTGCTTTTTATAAAGTTCCATATTCAATTTTCAGAAGCATTTTCCTACCTGGATTTCATGAATTTTGTTGGATTTCCAGGAGTAAATGGTCAAGTTTTAATGGTGGTGGTAGAACCTGACCAATTTAATGGTACATTTATTTTCCTATAATTATTTAGTTGCTGGTCCTATTGCATTGCAATGACTGAAGAAACAAAAAAATTATTATTCTTCAAGTTTTGTAAGACTTAACCAGAGTCCAAACTTTTACTCTCTTCTATTTTATCTACCCAAGGTCTCTAAAGCATTGAACCAATGAAAGAAAACTAAATCTAGGTCGTGAAAAGGAAACCAAGACTCCAGGCACAGTTAGAAATGGACTGTCACATTTATATGTATGTTGATTTTTACATGACTGCATTCAGAAACAAAATACCATCCTCTATGATCCATTTGTTTGGAGCTTCTTTCTCAGATAAGCTGAACAAAAGTGAATCCAAAGCAGCAACTCTCTTTTTTAGAGAGAGTTCTGAATCATGTCTCAAGAAGCAAACTTTTATTTATACCTACCTCATTAGATGAACAACTAGGATAACAGCCGAATTCTCTGAACGTATTGGACATTTGCTTAGCAAAATAGGTGCAATTTCTCTTAGAAATTCAAATTTAAGACAAACTGCTCCACTGGAGAAATAAGAGATTCTAAATCTACCACTTAATCATCTTCCAAATATTGGATCAGGAAAGGAGAAGTATAACAGGACTTAATTTTTTCGAGGGTACTGTAGAAGGCGTTTATTATTCTCTCCATGATTGTGACCATCACTCATGCAAGTATAGTATTTCACAGGTCATAGCACACATATCTTCTGGTAAAGTGAAAGTTTACTGAAAAAGGTACATTAACTAATACATTTTATTTTACTGTTTAGAGATCTTTTTTTATATATGTTTTAAAGTATTGCTAAGAACCGTTTTTCTTTTGATGTTCTTGGGAAAAAAGTTAATAAAAATAATTAATTTAAAATAAATAGAAAGATAATTTAAAGAAAATAACATTATAGGGTATTTAAGATATGGATTAAGAAGTGTAAAGGACTGAAGTATGAGAAATACTGCTAAGGTTTGTAATTTTTCTTTTTCTTCAGATATCAGTGAGCTGTGTTCAACATTTATATGGTATTTGGAGAAATGTATGGGAGAAGAGAAAATGAAAGATGGAGTAAAATGAACCTGGCTGCTGGAGAGGTATAGCTATTGGAAGTACATCAGAGAAGAAAAAAGGGGACACATTAAAAACTGTATTTTGAAAAAATCAAAAGAAACATAAAAGTATAGAAAATAATATACTGAACATCAATGTACTCATCATCTAACTCAACAATGATCAATTCATGGCCAGTTTTATTTCATCTATATCTACATTCTCTCAGATTATTTTGAAGTTTCCAGATATCACTTTATCTGAAAGATTTCTGCATGAATCTTTAAAAGATAAGGACTCTTTAAAAACAAAGTAGACTTCCAGTCTCTGGTCCAGAATTTACAAATTGCTACTCTGCTCTAACACCAAGAAAAAAGCCAAATAAACTGAAAAAATCAACAACTTTTTTTTATAACTTTCAAGGAAGTGAGGTCAAGGCAAACTACTGACCCAAAATTGGAGTGATGGACAAGGGGATATCGAGAATGACAATTTATTGGAGCAGAAACCCACAGGCAGAAATCTCCCTAGGAGCCAGTGCTAGGTAGGAAAACCTGAACTGTAACTGATGAATTGTTGGAGGCTGAATGAGAGTTAAAAACTCCATGCGCACTCAGTCCTACTAAGGGGTTCTCACATTTTTGTCTAACTGTCTGTTAGGAGCTCTATTAGGTCTTCACAGCGAATGTTGGAGAAAAATCCCTACATTCTTTTGGCAGGGGGAAGGAATCATTTTGAAATATACCAGAGCATTCTGTTCTTAACAAGAGCAGCCCTCAGGAGAAACTATTTTATCAGAGCCTAACTGATCTGGACGAGGAAAATATCCACCCTCAGCTGGCTCTAGCTTTCCATGTGGGAGACGGGAAATACCCAACTCCAGCCCCCTGTAGCTATCCTGCCCCTTGTAAATGAAGGAAAAAAGCCTTAAGAAGTACCTGTGCAGTTCACAGTTCAGAAGCACAAGCTCACCAAAAGACTGAGACCTAATCACAGGTCTATAGACTGTTTCCCTCCCTCCCTTACTACAATATCACTAAACACCTTTTTACTATAGTCTTTTTAACCCACACATCATGTGCACTCATCAACAAAAAATTACAAGGCATATTAAAGTTTAAAAAACACAGTTTGAACAGACAGAGTAAGCATCAGAACCAGAGTCAGATATGACAAGAATGTTGGAATTATCAGACCAAGAATTTAAAAACTGTGATTAATATGCTAAGGCATTTAATGGAAAAAGTAGACAACATGCAAAAATAGGTGGATAATATAAGAAGAGAAATGGAAATTTTAAAAAGAAATCTAAAAGAAATAATAGATGTCAGAAACACGGTTCCAGAAATAAAAAATGTCTTTGAGAAAAAGAAAATAGAATATTCAGGAACAGTGAGACAACTATGAGGGGTTTAACATATATGTAATAGGAATACCAGAAGGAAAAGAAAGAGAAAAAAACAGAAACAATATTTGAAGCAATAATGAGTGAAAATTTCTCCTAAATTAATGTCAGATATCAAAACACAAACAAGAAAGCTCAGAGAATACTAGGCAAGACAAATTCCGAAACCCTGTATCTAGGCATATCACATTTAATTTTCAGAAAATGAATAAGAAAGAAAAAGTGTTGGAAGAAGCCATATTAAAAAAAAAAAACTTACCTACAGAGAAGCAAAGTTAAAAATTATATCCAGCTTCTCCTCAGAAACCATAGAAGCAAAAAGAGTGTGGTAAAATATTTAAAATGTTAAGAGAAAAAACACCAGTAATCTATAATTCTGTACCCTGTGAGTTTATCATTCAAAAGTGAAAGAGAAATAAAGGCTCCAAACAAAAATTGAGAGAATTTGTCATCAGCAACCTTGCCTTGCAAGAAATGTTAAAGGACTTCAGGTTAAGATGGCAGAGTGCTTACCTCCTCCCATGACCACATCAAAATTACAACTAAATTACAGAACAACCATTACTGACTGAGTATTGCCGGAAGACTAGCCGACAAAAGTTCTGTAACAAAAGATATAAAGAAGAAGCCATAGTCAGACTGGTTAAAGAGGTGGAGACTCTGAATGGGAAGGTCTCACGCCCATGGTGGTTAGAAATGGGAGGGATATCTTAGCTGCAAATGTTTCCGCTGAGGAGTGAAGAGTCCAGCCCCACACCAGTCTCCACCACCCAGGGCTCCAGTGCCTGGAAGAGAAGGCCCCATAACATCTGGCTTTGAAAACAGCAAGGATTGAGGCTGAGTGAGTGAGGGCTGCTGGATTCTCAGAGTTTCCTCTGAAAGGGCCACTGTATGGACTTACTTGCTCACAGACACTCTTACTCTGAGCTCCAGAGCTAGCGCAGTAGCTCAAAATGCACCAGGGTCGTACAGGAAGGAGATGAATTGACTAGCATCATGGTGAAGGCTGGGGAGACAGGAATCAGGGAAGCTTACTCTGGGGACAAAAGTACTGCCAGATGTCATTTTACTTTGTTGAGCCCTCCCTCCACCCTGCCAGCAGGCACAGAAAGGCACAATATCTGAGTCTCTATCAACCTGGCTAACATTGTTTACCTGGCCCTGGCGATTTCCTGAGAGCCAACCTCATCCAACTTTACCACCCAGTTTAAAAGTCGTCCAGTGGATTTTCCACAGAAACAGCCTGTCTTGGCTTATGCTGTGGACTTTCCTAAAATCTTTCAAAAGTACGCAAATCCCCCAAATAAATATCTGGCCTTGGCGCCATGTCCTGTAGCTCTTACTAAGGGGCCTCAAGCATGGCAGGAGTGGGAGCTGGCCTTGGATTACAGTATAGCCGTTCCCAGGCACCTCCAAGCACAGCACAGGTGGCAACAATCTGCAGATTACTAGTAGCTCCTACCACATTCCTGCAGGCCAGGCACAGGCACAGGCACCAGCTGAAACTGGCCTGCACCAGAGTCCTTCTCAAGAGGTCCCAAAATCAACATACCCAGTGGGCAGATTTAGAACACACCAGAACATCGTCCTACCAGCTCCACAAAATATACTCTCAAAGAGCACACTAGACAGGCAACAGAGCCCCATTAATGCGAATCCCACTTTGTGGAGTCAGTCCCTGCACAACAGCTTGTCTGCTATAATCATGGCCATTCTTCACAACCAGTAAGCCTGAGGGTTAATTTCTTTCACTGATGTGACCATAGAAATCAAGGATCATCTATGATAAGAGAGCACACAGAACCCACTCAAGGGAAACCCCTGGAGTACCCAACTCAGGTGAACAAGGAGACTGCACCATGAGGCTCCACAAGGCATGTACTACATAGGACCCCCCTTCCAAGACCAGGAGACAAGGCAGATCCACTTAATACATAGAAACAAATACAAGAAATTGGACAAAATGAGGAGACAAAGAAACATGTCCCAAATGAAGGAATAGGATAGAATTCCAGAGAAGAATTAAATGAAATGAAGATAAAAAATCTACCAGATGTAAAGATCAAAACACTCAATAAACATTCAATGCTCAAAAAACTTAAATGAAGAGTAGATGAACTCAGTGAGATAGAAAACATAAAAATGAACCAGTCAGAAATTAAGAATACAATAACTAAAATAAAGAATACGTTGAAGGGAATCAACATTAGATCAGATAAAGCAGAGGATTAATTAAGCAATTTGGAAGATAAGGTAGCAGAAAAACCCAATGAGAACAGCAAAAAGAAAAAATTAATTTAAAAAAATGAGAATAGCTTAAGGGGTCTCTGGGACAACATCAAGCATACCAACATTCATATCATATGAGTAAACAGAAGACACAAAACAAGTCTCAACAAATTTTAGAAGACTGAAATAATATCAAGCATTTTCTCTGATCAGATAGTATAAAATTAGAAATTGATTACAAGGAGAAAATTGAAAAACACACAAACATGCTGCTAAAAAGTGAATGAGTTAGCAACAAGATCTAGGAAAAAATTAAAAGATACCTTGAGACAAATAAAAACAACCTCCAAAACTATGGAATACAGCCAAAGCAGTTCTGAAAGTGGAAGCAATACAACTTTACCTTAAGAAATAAGAAAAATCTTAAATAAACAATTTATCCTTACACCTAAAGGAATAGAAAAAGGAGAACAAGCAAAGCTCTAATAGACTGGAAGGAAAAAGGTAATAAATATCAGTGGAAATTAAGTAAGTGCCTAAAAAAATAGAAAAAATTAATAAAGCCAAAAGGTGCTTCTTTGGAAAGATAAATAAAATGAATAAACTTTTAACTAAAATCACCAAGGAGAAAAAGAGAGAAAATTCAAATAAATAAAATTAGCAATAAAAGAGAAGTGACAATTGACATCAAAGAAATACAAAGAATTATAAAAAAAATACTATGGACAATTATATGCCAACAAATTAACAAACCTGGAAGAAATGAATAAATTCTTAGAAACATAGAATCTTCCAAGACTGAATTAAGAAGTAACAGAAAATCTGAACAGACTAATATCTACTAATGAGATCAAATCAGTAATCAAAAAACTTCCAACAAACAAAAGCCTAACGATCCCTTCATAGCTGAATTTTACCAAATATTCAAAGAATTAATACCTATCTTTCTCAAATTATTCCAAAAATCTGAAAAGTTCTTGAACTCATTTTATAAGGTTAGCATTACCTTGATTCCAAAACCAGACAGACATTAAAAAAAAAAAGAACATTACAGGCCAATATTCATGATGGACATAGATGCAAAAATCCTCAACAAAATATTATGAAACTGAATTCAACAATCTATTGAAAAGATAATCAAGTCATATTTATTCCAGGTATGCAAGTTTTGTTTAATATCTGCAAATCAATTAGTGTGATACACCACACAAACAAAATGAAGAATAAAAATCATAAGATCATATCAATAGACGCATAAAAAGCACCTAACAAATCTAATATCTATTTATAATAAAAACTCTCGACAAAAATGGAAATAGAGGTAACATAGCTCAACATAATAAAGGCCATATATAACAAACCCACAGCCAATATAATACTCAATGGGGAAAAATTTAAAGTGTTTTCCTTAAGATTAGGAAGAGACAAGGATGTCAACTTTCACCACTTTAATTCAACATTGTAATGAAAGTTCTAGCTACAGCAATCAGAAGAGAAAAAAAATAAAAAGCATCTAAATTGGAAAGGAAGAAGTAAAACTATCATTATTTGCAGATGACATGATACTATATATGGAGAATCCTGAAGACTCCACCAAAACACTATTAGAGCTGATAAATGAATTTAGTAAAGTAGCAGGATACAAAATTAATATTTAGAAATCAGTTGAATTTTTATACACCAATAATAAAGTATCAGAAAAAGAAATTAAAAAAAACTTAATTACAATTGCATCAAAAATATGCCTAGGAATAAATATTGAACTAAAAAGGTGAAAGACTTTTACTTGGAAAACTTTAAGATGTTGAAGAAAGGAATTGAAGAAGATATAAATAAACAGAAAGATATGTCATGCTCATGAATAAAAATTAACATTTAAATGTCCATACTACTTAAAGCAATCTACTTATTTAATTCACTTCCTATTAAAATACAATGATATTTTTCACAGAACTAGAACAATTTATCCTAAAATTTATATGGAACCACCAAAGACACTGAATAGTCAAAGCAATCTTGAGAAAGTAGAACAAAGTTGGAGGTATTTTGCTACCTGATATCAAATTATACTACAAGGCTACAGTAATCAAGTTAACAGCATGGTACTGGCATAAAAACTGCACATATCAATGCAACAGAATAGAGAACCCAGAAATAAAACCATGACTATATAGTCAGTCAACCTATGACAAAGAAGGCAAGACTATACAGTGTGGTAAAAACGGTCTCTTCAATAAATGGTGTTGGGAGAACTGGAAAGAGACATAAAAAAAATGAAAATGAATAACTTTCTTACATCATATAAAAAATAAATTCAAAATGGATTAAAGATTCTAAATGTAACACCTGCAAATTCTTTGACATTGCTCTCAGTAATATTTTTGGGGGGCTATATCTCCTCAGGCAAAGAAATCAAACAAACAAAATGAACACATGGGATTACATCAAACTAAAGAGTTTTTGACAGCAAAGGGAACCATCAACAAAATGAAAAGACAATCTATTGACTAGGAGAAGATATTCATCAATGCTACATCCAATAAGGGGTTACTATTCAAAATATATAAGGAACTCATACAACTTAACACCTAAAAAATAAATAATGAGATTAAATATGGGCAGAGGACTTCAATAAACAATTTTCCACAGAAGTCATATAGATGACCAATAGACATATGAAAAGATGCTCAACATCACTAATCATTAAGGAAATGCCAATTAAAGCCACAATGAGATATCACCTTACATATCTGCCGGAAAGGCTATCTTCAATAAATCAACACGCAAGTATTGGCAATAATATGGAGAAAAGGAAATCCTTGTGCACTTTTGGTGGGATTGTAAAATTGTGAAGCTACTTCGGAAACAAAAAAGTATGGAGTTTCCTTAAAAATTAAACCTATATAACCCAGCATTCCACTTCTGAGTATTTATTCAAAGCATCTCCAAATCTTAATTTGAAAAGATATATGCACCTCTATGTTCATTGCAGCGTTATTTACAATAACCAAGATATGAAAGCAACCTAAGTGTCCATTAATAGACAAATTGATAAATAAGAGGTAGTACATATATAAAGGAATATTACTCAACCATATAAAGAATTAAATCTTGTCATTTATGACCACATGGATGAACCCAGAGGGTTTTATGCTAAGTGAAATAAGAAATAAATGAACAACTACAGAAAAAACAGAAACAAAGTCATGTATGGAGAACATTTTGATGGTTACCAGATGGGAAGGGAATGTGGGGTGGGTGAAAAAGGGGAAGAGATTTAGATGTATAAATTGCGATTTATAAAAACAGTCATGATGGTATAATGTATAGCATAGAGAATATAGTCAATAATATTGTAATAACTATGTATAGTGTCAGATGGGTATTAGACTTATTGGAGTGATCACTTTACAAGTTATATACATATCTAATCACTATGTTATACACCTGAAACTAATGCCATATTGTACATCAACTATAATTGAAAAGTTTTAAAAATACGCATGTTAAAAGAAATTCTTCAGAAAGAAGAAATGTGATAAATATCAGAAACTTGGATCCGAACATCAAATGAAAGAACAACAGAGAATGAAATGTGAAGGTAAATAAAAACTTTTATTTTTATTATTTTTGATTTATTTAAAGATGAGTTTATTCAAAATAATAATAACCAAAATATATTTAAATATACATATATTACATATTTTCAAAGTATATGTAATGATATACACACACACATATACACACTTGTAAATGGATATTGTAAACAAATATAGGGCAATCACTAAAACAACTTTTATAAAAAAAGTTTAATAATATGTTAAAAGGAGAGAAAATGGAATCAGATAAAATACTCAATTAAAACTTTAGTAACAGAAAGAATTGAAGTAAAAATGGGAAAAAAGAACAAAGCAAACCCATAGAAATCAGTAACAATATGGTAGATAGTAATCTGACTATATCAGTAATCATTTAAATGTCAAATGTTCTAAAGATACCAATTAAGAGTGGATCAAATAATAAGAGCCAATTTGTATATAAAGTCACATATAGATTAAAAATAAAGGGTTGGAGAAAGGCATACCAGTAAAAGAAAATGGGAGAAGCTATGCTAATTTCAGATAGAGCAGAATTTAGAGCAAGGAAAGTTGTCAGGTTTAAAGAGGGGCAATACACAATAGTAAAGTGGTTAACACTCCAATAACAATCCTTAATATGCATATATATCTAACAACAGAACATCAAAATACATAAATCAGAAACTGATCGAATTGTAAGGGGAAATAGTTAAATCCACTATTGTAGCTGAAGACTTTAATACCCCTCTACCATAAATGGACAGATCCAGAGGCAGAAAATCAATAAGGATATAATTGAGCTCATCAGCACCAACAACTGAATAAAATAGATGCTAAGACTACTTCATTAACAGAAAATTACACATTCTTCTTAAGATCACATGAAATATTCACCAAGACAGACACATTTTTCCCCATAAACCCACATTAACAAATTTTAAAATATGAACCATATAATTTCTGCTCTCTGACTACAATATAATTAATTAAAATCGATAATTGTAGTGTCCCAATTATCAAATAACATATTTCTAATAACACATGGGTCAAAGAAGTAATGTCAAGAGAAATGTTAAAATATTTTAAGCTAAATTAACATGAAAATACAACTAATAAAAATTTGTGAATTGACATGAAAACAGTGTTAATATAAAATTTCTAGTATTGAATGTATATATTAGAAAAGAATAAAGATCTAAAATCAATCATCTGAGCTTCTACCTTAGAAAACCAGATAATGAAGAGAAATAATAAGATAATAAATTATAAAAAGGGAAATAAAAAATAATATAAATGAAAACAGAGCAGAAAATTATTGAAATTGAATATAAGAAATCAATAGAAAACATTGACAAAATCAAAAGCTGGTTCTTTGAAAGGAACAATAAATTTGATAATCTTCTAGCCAGGCTAACTAAAAAAGAAATAGAGAAGACACAAATTATTATGTCAGATTTGAGAGGCCCTACAGTACCTATGGGCATTAAAAGGATAATAAAGTAATATTATGAACAACCTTATGTCTACAAATTTGATAACCTAGATAAAATGGACCAGTTTCTTGAAAGACTACAATCTGCCAAACTCACACAAAAAGAAACAAACAAGTTGAATCTATTAAAAATTGATGAATAACTAATAACCTTCCAACATAGAAAGAAGTAGATCTAGATGGGCTCATTGCTGAATTTTACCAACACTTAATGAAGAAATTATATTAATTCTCTGCAATCTCTTCAAGAAAATAGAAGCAGAGTGAGTACTTCCTAATTTATTCTATGAGGGAAGCACTATCACCAAACCAATCAAAGGCATTGTAAAAAAAATAACTATAGATCAATATCTCATATGAACATAGATGCAGAAATCCTCAATAAAATATTAGAAGATTCATTCCAAAAACGTGTAAAAAGAATTATAAACTATGACAGTGTGCAATTTGTCCCAAGTATGCAAGGCTGGTTCAATATTAAAAAATCAACTAATTTAATCTGTCACCTAAATAGTCTAAATAAGAATTATCATATCAAAAGAAGAAAGAAAAACAATGAAAAAAATCCAATACTCAATTTAATGTAAACTCTCAATAAGCTAGGAATAGAGTGGAACTTTCTCAGCTGGGTAATGAACATCTACAAAAACCTAGTGCTAGCATTATACTTAATTATAAGAAATTTGAAGCTTCTCTGCTAAGATCAGAAACAAGGCAAGAATGTCCCTTTCACCACTGCTTTTGGACTTTGTACTGGAAGTCCTAGCTAGTGCAATAAGGCAAGTAAAGGAAGTAATAGATTGGGAAGGAAATACATAAAATTGTCATTGTTTGATGAAGACAATATTGTCTATTTGGAAAATTTGAAGGAATGGACAAAAAAATTCCTGGAACAAATAAGTGATTATAGCAAAGTTAATATACAAAAGTCAATTACTTCTCATATACTGAAGAAGAATTTTCCACTCAAATGGCTAACCTTGTAACCAACTCTTTGTTCTGCTTCTATAGACATGCTTGCCACATAAGCCAAAGGTCAGGGTGTCCTCAAGATCAACTGAAGACTCACTCTCCTCTTTACTTGTTCTGTCTAGATAACAGATGTATCTCTTTTGCTTGTTCTGTCTAAATAATAAATGTATTGAGGATAAGCCCTATAAAAGTAAGGTTACCCCTGAGCTAGAGGTCCAGATTTTCAGATTGCTATCCCTTCTGGGACCACTGGTGTAATAAACCTGAGTTCTCCAAATCTGAGTGGTGCTTGGTTTCTCGCTGGTCTGATTTTTTTGCAACATTTCTGGAGGCCCCAAAGAGATTTCAAGCACGCTGGCCCTTTGAGCCACCAGAGCAGCGGCTTGGCTGGGCAAGGTCAGAGAGGCTCCGAGACGAACGAGGAAACATGCCACCTGATGGTATTCCAGATTCTCTTTCGAACTGGTGCTCTGACTCTCCGGATGGCTGAGCCCCAACCGGAGTTAAAGGAGGGATGAACCAACTCACCAGGAACAACCACAGGTTAAGGTAAGGCCCCGGGCCTCAGCACCCTAGCGGTGTCCCATCTCTAGATGGAAGAGGAGCTTGATCACCTCCTAAAGTCTTCAGTTAGAAGACAGAGGTCTGGGTCCTCCAGTGGGGGAAGACATCAGGGTCTTCCTAGTAGGGGAAGACAAAGGTCAGGGCCTTCCAAAAGCAGGGAGGCCATATTTTAACCTCTGTGTGTGAATGTGTGAGTGAATGAATGAGTGGACTGACTGATTTGACTTGGTCAGGTATGAATTTGTGGCTCCATGGTTGGGCACTCATAAGGTCCCCTAAAGGCTAAGAAGTCTGAGGAGCTCATCTGTGATTCTTCAATGCATAGCATATGGTCTAGGGTGGCACTGGACTACTGTCTGATCGTAAGTCACAAAACTGAGTCCGCTACAGTCAAGCATCACCTAAGTCCCTTGGGATGCAGCCAGATGAGCACCTGAGTGGTCTTGTCTTTGGAGAGGGCACTCACCCATATTTGTCTTTGTGCCACCAATGCAAGATGGGATACACAGGGAGGGGGGACAACTGATTACTGATATGGCTCTATCAAATTATTTTCTTGAAATTTTAAGGTCTATTTTATCCCTTCATAGGAAGCTCCCTAAGACAATATGGCTGGAGATTCCTCTAATACAACTGTCTTAAATTGTATGTTGAAAAATTTTAAGAAAGGTTTCCCAGGGGATTATGAAGGCAAGCTGACCCCAGGAAACCTTAATACTCTCTTTGCGAGCTAGAATGGCCCGCCTTCAGGGTAGCATGGCCTTTGGAAGGGACCTTGGACTCCCCACTGTGAGAGCTGTATACCAGGTGGTGATAGGGACCCCTGACATCCAGACCAGTTTCCATACATACACTCATGGTCGCAACTCATGGTTGCTACTGTAGTGTCCCCTTGGGCCCAGTACTGCAAATAGGCAGGGACAGAGTAAGGTACTTGTGGCTCGACTGACTTGGGGAAAGGACAAGGAAGAGCCAGTAAGAGTCTTCCACCAAGGAAACCCTGAGGAAGAACCTCTCTTCCCACCGCGGTACATCCCAACAGTTCTGCCAGTCCCTGCACAGCTACTCTATCCTGAATTACCAGACAGCCCTCCGTCTTCAGTGCCTTCGCTGCCCCAACAGCCTGAGTGGCCACCAAACCAGGGTCCATGGAGTTGTCTTTCAACAATACAGTCAACCCAGCAGACTGTGGCCCTCCAGATACCTTTCCAAGAGATTAGAGGTCTTTTTGAGATTAGCGAAGATAGCATACTCCAACTGGGCAGCCCTGTCCTCTGCTATCAGCCTTTCAGTACAATAGATCTTCTCAATTGGAAGCAGCATATCCCGTTCTATTCAAAGAAACCCTAGGCAATGAGTGACCTGCTCGAGTCCATCTTCCAAACTCATCAGCCTCAACTTCATAAAGGAAAATACCAGCCTGAGACAGCCCTTCAAGACGTTATCGAGCTGGCTGAAGCAGAGTCAGACTAGGGGCTACTAGGCTCCCTAATTCTGGGTCCCCACGAGCTTCATGGTCACAATAGAAGTAGGGGGCCAATCAATGACCTTTATGGTAGACACTGAGGCTGAACACTCTGTGGTGACCATGCCCGTGGTTCCCCTCACAGACCGAACAACAACTATGGTCATGGTCATGGGGGACTGAGCTGCCTGCTGATTCTGCAAAGCCTGCTCATGTTGCTTATGGGGCCACTTAGTGACTCATGAGTTCCTGTACCTACCAGAGTGCTCCATCTCCCTTTTGGGTAGAGACTTATTAATGAAGCTTGGAGCACAGATCACCTAAGCCCCCGGGAAGCCCACTCAGTGACCCTGGGGAGCCAACCTGTTCTAACGATGGCTGTGACTGTGCCCAGGGAAGATGAATGTCATTTCTATTCTCTGTAAAGAAAACAAACAAACCCAACCAGCCTGCTAGAAGAGTCCCCTGCTATCTGAGCAAAAAAGGGGCCTCCAGGTCTAGCCAATTATCACACACCCATTGTGTTAGACCTGATTCCTGGAGCCACTCCTGTCACACGAAGGCAATATCCAGTGCCATGGGAAGCATGCTTGAGAATTTGGGAATACTGTAACATTTACATGATACTGGAATTCTAGTTGAGTGTCAGTCACCTTGAAACACTACGCTTTTTATAAGTCAAGAAGCCTGGAGGTAACACCCACCACCTTGTCCAGGACCTCTGGGCTGTCAGCAATGCAGTGGTCACCATTCATCCAGTAGTCCTGAACCTGTACACCTTCCTGAGTCTCTTACTCACCCAGACAAGCTGGTTCACCTGCCTCAATCTCAAAAATGCCGTCTTCTGCCTCTGGTTATCATCGGCCGGCCAGCCTTTGTTTGTCTTTGAGTGGGAAGACTCATACACCGAGAGAAAGACAAAACTGACTTGGACTTGACTGCCACAGAGCTTCAAAAATTCACCCGCCCTGCTTGACGAAGTGCTGGCCGCAGATCTTGCTTTCTAGGAGAGACTTTGAACTTCACTATACTTCAGTATGTAGATGACCTGTTGCTGGCTAGCCCCACTCAAGAAGACTGCTGGAAAGATGCTAGAGCCTTGTTGGCCCCATTCTCTACCATGGGATATGAGATGTCATGGAGGAAGACTCAAATATGCAAACAGAAAGTCAGATACCTTGGGTTCATAATCTCAGAAGGCCATTGGGCACTTGGACATGAAAGGAAACTGGCCATCTGCTCAATATCTCAGCCAAACACTAAGAAATAGGTTCGTGAATTCCTGAGGGGCTGCCAGATTCTATTGGATCTGGATACCAGGTTTCTTTGAAATTGTCAAGCCACTGTTTGAGGCGATAGCTGATAGCTGAGTCCAGTAAAGACTCCCTAGAATGGGGCTCCAGACAAGGAAAGGCCTTCAGAGAAATAAAGAGACTTTTGATCAGTGCCCAAGCATTAGGACTACCAGATATGACACGGGACTTTAACCTCTTTGTACCTGACCGATGTTCCTTTTTAGAACCCAGAACTGGTATCGTTCACTGATGAGACAGCGCAAAGCTGGCTATGTAATACAGATGAGATCATCAGAGCTAACGCTCTGCCACAGGGTTGGTTGGCACAGTGGGCAGAGCTATGGGTACTTATCCAGGTGCTGCAACAGGCTGAAGAGAAATAAGCCAGTATCTATACCAACTCAAGGTAAGCCTTTGTTACTTTACATATCAGTGGAGCCATTTCTAAAGAGAGGGGACTACTGATGGCAGGACGAAAAGATATAAAGAACAAAGAAGAAATATTTCAAACGTTAGAGGCGGTCTGGAAGCCTTCTTGGGTGGCAGTCATTCACTGCAAGGGCCACCAGAGAGGAACTAACCCTGTCGATAGGGAAAACCAACTGCCAACCAACCAAGTGCAACAATGGGTCCTGAGCCAGTCTCCAAGGTTTTCTTAGTACCAAAATTGCCTCTGTTTTCAAAATACGCCAAGGAAGAAGACCAATGAGACGTAAGTGAAGGGGGAACCAAGAGAAAGGAGGGATGGTGGGAACTTCCAGATATCCAAGCTCCCAACCCTGTGCCCCAGATCAGTGCTAGATGTGTAACTTTCATATGAAACAACACTGGACAAAGGCCAAAATCCAATATAGGGGTGCAAACGATTGGGACTATGTCCTTTGAAGACCTAGAAGTGGACTTTACTGAGCTCAAGCCCTGCTGGGGCCATCAACACTTGCTTATGTTAGTTCGCATCTACTCTGGATGAGCTGAAGCTTTCCCTACATGCACTGAACAGGCATGAGAAGTAGCTAGAGACTTGTTGAGGGAAATTATTCCAAGTAACACATGGTGCTCCATTTAGAAAAACCTGTGCAATTCTCATGAAAACCCAACATAAAGACTGCAGAGTTACTAAACAAAAATTCAGGTTACTGTCAGGAGAGGCCAAATTATTGTTTAAGTTTCTTTCCTTGGGAATCCTGCTCCAACCTTCCCAAGAAGAATGCCTACTCTTACCAGCATATGAAAACCTTACTGAATGGGTCTTTACACTGGAAAAATAAAACCTCTGGAGCATCTCAGGATAATTTCTATGGACCTCTCCAACCCTTCACAGGGGCAGTTTTAGCAGGGACACTTTTGACCTGAGATTCTGAAAACAGCAGAAGGCTGAATGATTACCTTTTCACTATTGAGATATTCTTTCTTTGTGGTAATTCATATCTCTGTCTCCCAGCTAACTGGACAGGGACTTGTACCCTGGTTTACTTGGCCCTTGAAATAAACGTTGCTCCCAAAAACCAGTCTATAACCATCCTTCTAACACACACAAAAAATAAATGAGCGATACAATTCATTCCTCTTCTTATTGGCCTTGGCATCGCCGCAGGGGTGGGCACTGGCACAGCTGGCATAACTTCCTCCCTGTCTTATTACAAAAGCTTATCTAAAGACTTATTTGACTGCTTAGAAAACATTTCCAAAAAAAAAATTCCAATTAGATTCCTTAGTAGGAGTAGTCTTCTAGGACACTAGAAGACTCGGTCTTCTAAAGGCTGAAAAAGGAAGATTATGCTTATTTTTAGAATAAGAATGTTGTTTTTATGTTAATCAATTTGGTATAGGTAGAGATGCAGCCAAGAGGCTTATAGATGAGCCTCAAAAATCCACCAACAATTGAATGAGTCATGGAGGTCCTGGTCCAGAATATAGAGGTGGAGAACTTGGCTTCTCCTACTTGCAGATCCTCTCCTCATGCTCTTCATAGTTTTCTTATTTGGTCCTTGTACCTTGAACTGTCTTGTCAAGTTTGTCAACTCAAGCCTAGAATCCATAGTTACAAATGGTTGTGACATCCGGACCACCCTTATACCAGCCACTAGGCCAAGAAATCAAGCGGTCGATTCCCTATAAGAATTTAAAGGGCATCGAAAGGGGGGATTGAAGAGGAATTTTCCACTCTAATGGCTAACCTTGTAATCATCTCTTTGTTCTGCTTCTGTAGACATGCTTGCTGCATAGGCCGAAGGGCATGGTGGCCTTGAGATCAACTGAAGACTCACCCTCCCCTTTGCTTATTCTGTCTAGATAATAGATGTGTCGTGGATAAGTGCTATAAAAATAAGGTTACGCCTGAGCTCGGGGCCAGATCTTCAGAGTGCTAGCTCTTCTGGGACTGCCAGCATAATAAACCTGAGTTCTCCAACTCCAAGTGGTGTTTGGTTTCTCTCTGGTCTGATTTTTCTGCAACATTTCCAGCAATGAGCAAGTGGAATTTGAATTTACAATCACATTATCATTTATACTAACTCCCCTAAAAATAAACTACTTAGGTATAAACTAACAAAATATGTACAATCTACATGAGGAAAACTTCAAAACTATGATGAAAGATATCAAAGACTAAATGAATGGAGAGATATTTCATACTCATGAGCAGAAAGATCCACTACTTTAAGGATGCTAGTTCTCAATTTAATCTATAGATCAAATGCAATCTTGATTAAAATCCCAGCAAACAATTTTGTGGATTTCAATAAACTGATTCTAAAATTTACACAGAAGGGCAAAAGACCCAGAATAGTCAACTCAACATGGAAGGATAACAAAGTTGGAGGACTGACACTGCTCACTTCAAGACTTACTACAAAGGTATTATAATGAAGACAGTGTAGTATTGCTGAAAGAACAGAATACAGAGATTAGAAGTAGACCTAATTACATGTTGTCAACTGATCTTTGACAAAAGGGCAGAAGCAATACAATGAAGCAAACAGAGTCTTTTCAATAAATGGTAGTGGAACAACTGAATATCCACATGCAGAACAATGAACCTAGATGCAGACCTTATACCTTCACAAAATTAACTCAAAATGGATTGGAGACCTAAATATATAATGTAAAATTCCAAAACTCTTGGAATATAGCACATGAGAAAATCTAGGTTACTTTGGGTATGGCGTTGACTTTCGAGATACACTATCATCAAAGGCACAATTTTTGAAAGAAATAATAAGCTGGACTTCATTAAAGTTAAAATTTTCTGCTCTGTGAAATACAGTGTCAATGAGAATATAAACTGATGACTGGAGAAAATATTTGCAAAAGACACATCTGAAAAAAAGACTATTATCCAATATATAAAAAGAAAAAAAAAACTTTATTAGAACACGACAATAAGAAAACTAACAATCTAAAAGCTGAACCACAGACTTTAACAGAAACTAACCAAAGAAGATATGCAGATGGCCAATAAACATATGAGAGGATGCTCTATTCCATATGGCATCAGGGAAATTCAAATTAAAACAACAATGAGATACAACTACACACCAATTAGAAAGGCCAAAATCCAAACTACTGACAACACCAAATGCTGATGAGGATGTGAGGTATCAGGAACTCTCATTTATTGCTGGCACAAAAACATGTACATGTTTGCTTTATTCATAACTATCAAAAGTTAAAAGCAACCAAGATGTCCTTCAGCAGGTAAAAGGATAGATACACTGTGGTACATCCGGATAATGGAATATTATTCAATGTTGAAAGGAATGAACTATCAAGCCATGAAAAGACGTGGAAGAAACTCAAATGCACATTACTAAGTGAAAAAGCCATTCTGAAAAGCTTAGAGCTACATATTATATGATTCCTACTATATGATTTTTTGGAAAGGCAAAACTATTTAGAGACAGTAAAAAGATTAGTGGTTTCCAGAAGATAGAGGGAAGAGAGAGATGAATAGGCAGAGCACAGGGATTTTCGGGCAGTGAAACAATTCTGTAAGATACAACAATGGTAGATACATATCATTTTATATTTATCAAAACTAATAGAATGTACAACATCAAGAGTAAACCATAATGTAAATTATGGACTTTGGGTGATGATGTGTCAATGTAGGTTCATTGATTGTAACAGATGTACCACACTAGTGGGGGATGTACATAGCAGAAGTTGTATGTATCTAGGAACAGAAAATAAATGGGAACTCTCTGTACATTCTGTTTAATTTTGTTATGAATCTAAAACTGCTGTAAAAAACAAAGTTTATTAATAACAAAAAGTACCAGTGTGAATCTTATACCAAATAAGTGACAATATTTTTCAAATGCTATCAAACTTCCACTCAACATTTACGTTTCCCTGACTGCCTTATAAATTTGTTTTTAATTTTTACAGTTTATTTGAATCACATTCTAAATAAGGTCCACACATTACAATTAGTTGATTCATATCATCTCTTTATCTGTAGATTACCTCCTCCCTCTCTATTTTTTCTTATCATTTATGTATTGAATTAATGTAGAGTTTCCTAGGTCTGAATTTTGCAAATTATGTCCCGGTGGTATCATTTAACTAGTTTCTCAGTCTCTTGTATTTCTGAGTGGGTGATGAGATTGTTAGAGTTATAGATTTGACTAGATTTGATTCTTTTTTTTTTTTTAAAGAATACTTTAGGTGGTATTGTCTATGTCCATCAGGAGACCATAATAACCTACTTTTGCCTTATTTGTGGAGTTAGTGACCATTTATGCTTATCGAAATTATTATTTCATTAGATGTTACAAAAGGATGATATTCTAAGATTCCTTCTGCAACATTAGCTGAAATACTTCTAAAAGGGAAATTTGCCCTCACTAACTATTGATTACCTGAAAATAAAATTCATACAAGAAAGACAGAATACGTTTTTGATTTTTTCTCCCTCATTTACTAGTTTTCAAAATAATGTGGCTGTTTTCCTCATAGAAGTGACCAATAATATAAGAGGAGACAGAGTCAAATTCTTGCTGGCAATATAGTGTCATTGAATTCTTCCTTGTGTCAATTATCAGTTGTATTATACCAATGTATTGTCCGTTTTTGTTTTTATTTTTATTTTCTATTGTGATAAAAATAAAAGGCCATTTTTAAGCTATTGAAGGGCTTTAATATTGGGACTTACATTTCTTCATTTTTTAGGTGTCAGGCACTCAAATGTCACCAGTGGCCTGGCATGTCATACATATGAGTGAAGTGGTTCAAGGTAAAGGTCATGGTCTACTGGAGAGTGCAGGTTTTCTCTGAGTGTGGCAGAAAATATTTAACCCTGGCCACCATTACTCTGTAGGAAATTGTGTGACAGAGTAAAAGGTGGTATAACCGGCCCTTAAAAGAAGCTGGTAATATGAATTTTCTGATGATTTCTCCTAACTTTTAAAGGTTGTCAAATATTGCAAAATTTTAAACCACTACACTAGGTCAAAAAAAATACATCTAGCTATGGCCTGCCAATGTATTATTTCTTATCTAAGTAATTTAACGCATTGCTTTAATTTCTGTTGCTTCTACATTTTCCTTTTGGAAACTGAGGGGGCACATCCTTCTTTCCTTGTTCTCCAATCTCTCTCCCAATTCTTGATTTTGGCCACACCTTAGGAAGTGCTGATGTGGCCCAAATGCTTAAACTTTCTAATAAGACACTGGGGCTCAGAGAGGAGAAATGTCTTGCGTAACTAAACTGACTTTGTGGATGATCTAAACCTTAAATCCAGGTCTAATACCAGTGCAGTGCACCTTCCACTGTACCACAGCATTTTATCAGCAAAGCAATAGTCCACCAGCATCATCACCTCTCCCCACTAGAACCATTAGCTTTCCCAGGACTTCACTTTCCATTACTTATCCTATTGCTTGAAAACAGAAAGAATAAGAGAACTGACATTGACCACAACCTGCAAAGCTCTGAACCCTGTTTTAGAGTCAGTATATTTATTACTTTAATAATTAACCATCATACAAAAACTTCAAAGTGTGGGTACTATTCTCTTTTAGAACAAATGAAAAAAAAAACTGAGGCTCAGAGATAAGTCACATTCTCCGGGCTACAAAATCCAGGTCTATGTAACCCTCAAGTTTGTGTTTATTCTATAACCTCAAACTGTCTCCCATCTCTGAGCTCCCAATGATACCCAATGTCATTTTCTTCATTTCTGTAACACTATAACCTAAGCCAGATGGCTTCGGAAGTAGTGCTGCTTTCCTAGAGGACAGCCAAGGACCACGAATAGCATATTGTCCTGGAGCCTTCTCTCCCACCACCACTACTACTCTCTTTCCTCCTCTTCAAATTGCCTTTCTGGAACTCATTTACAAATTCATTGTCTGAGTTAGGGTCCTGGTAAGAAACAGATAAAACATTCGAATTGGGTAATAGAGTTGAGTATTATGAAAGGATCATTGTATAGGTACAGGCAATGATAAGAGAAAATAGAGGAGATGGTGAAGCACCCTGTGGCTAACTACAGCAGGGAGCAGTTACTGCTGCCCAACAGCAGCTGTGGCTTTGGACGAAGAACTCAGCCGCTGTTGCCTTGGAGCCTAAGAAGCAAGAAGCTGGGGAATAAACATAATAAAGTCTCCTGCTTTCACTGAAAAAGAAAAAAAAGACAGAGAAAGATAGAGAGTGGAACTTGAGGGACAAAGGCTATCCACGTTATCCTCCCCTTGCTTTTCAATAACCTGCTGCAACCTAAGTAGACAGGAATCCTGTTCTGAAGGGCACCTCTGTTAGAAAAGATCAGAATGCCTCCCTCTCATTCTGAGCTTCACTTCTGTCTCTCTGGCTGGAGTCCCAACCAGCTTGCATCCAGACATACCTTCAGCTCTTCACTGGCAAACGTGAGAGTCTCCACCATCTGGGACCAAGCAACTGGGGTTTTCAAGTTCATACTAGAGTTTCGTGAGTAGAAAAGCTGTATTCTTTCCAAGTACGTCCGCACTATTAACATCTGTATGTTCCTGCTCTTTGCAGAAGCTTGACCTGTGTTCTCACTTTATCCTTTACTTTCATTGGCCTTGCTTTTATTTTTTTAATCCCTTGAAATATTTCTCTCTCAAACCCCTCTGCTTCCAAACCCAGAGTGCCAACAAATCAAGTTATTTTCATTTTATGAATATGCATATACAAAACCCAAGATATTTTCTGAGAAAAATTGCAAATTTGATCTGTAGGAAATGTGTTGCTATTTCTGCCAATGGAAAGAAGCACTGGTAAATTACACAAGGGGCAAGCTAGTTTTGTGCTCTCAGAAAGCATTTTGCCTTTTGGGAGAGCAGAACTACTTTTTCAGGATGCCATCATGGCTTAGAAAAACATCTTTTCACTTTCCAAACAAACAGAAAGAGTTGAGTTTTTACTCTCCTTCAAAATAGTTAGAAAAGGTGTCATACACACAGGTGTGTAAATTAAGTACTTGCTTCAGAAATTCTAGTTTCTTTTATTGACCACAGAAGTTCTAGCACTTCCTTCCTCCTCTTAAGTCCTTTCTTATGAGGTCAGCAAAAACGCTACAATTTGATACATTATGTGTTCCTCACAGAGTTCCCCTTCCCATCCCCCTTACACTTGTTCGAAGTACAACAACATGCATACAAGAGTATATAGTTTGTTTTTCTCCATCTTCACTGTGCTACAGATAGGAGCAAATGAAAAATACAGGTCTAGCAAATAGTGAGGATGAGCTATGGAATGGCTTAAAAAAATTAAGCTTATGCCAGTTGAACTTTCTGGCAGTTGATGAAGGTAAACCAATGTTAAGTTATTTATATGGCTGTTATATACGCCTTCTATTCCACTCCCAAGCAGGAGCACAGTTTTACTTACAACTCTTCTTTGCCCTTCTCATTTCTTGACACTGAAGCAGTATGCACAGCAATTAAGATGTATGGACTCTGGAGCCTGAGGACAGATCTGGGTCTGTATCCTGGTTCTGCCATGTGTTAGCAGTGTGACTTCAGGTAAGCCCTTAACCTCACTGATTCTTCAATTTCTCACCTATAAAATCAGGAAAATAATAATTCCATTGGAGAGGAATTCTGTGATTCTTAAATGAACAAATGCAAGTAAAGCATTTAGCACCATCCATGAAATACCTAAGTGCTCAATAAGGGTCAACTATTATTGTTAATTTCCATATAGCTCTGAAAGCAGTGCCTGTAGAGCTACCTATAGACTTATCCTTCCTCCTCCATATGAAATTTGTTCAAAATTTGAGAGACACTTCCATTAAATTTCTGCTTTTGAGCATTGCAGGTTTCACTTTTTCCCATTGTTGTTCCTAGCCCAATGTCATTATGTCATATATATTTAAAAAGAGATTGATTCATTCTTAAATTATGTGTTCCCCTTTCATGTCACATCTCACTGCCACCTTGTCTTGAACTACATTCTAATTATTTTTCTATGGTATCCGACAGAGATTGTACAGAAAAAGAATTTAAAGTTTAATCTTAATTACTAAATGTAGTGCTTATTTTTTATTGTGATTATTCAACACATATTACAAGTGTGTGAGCTTTTTCTTTTTAATTTCTTGTTTATTGGTGCACTGAAAATATCTTTTAAAATAGATTAAAAGTTTTTTTTTACACTGAAAAGAACTTAAAATTTAAAGTAAATATTTTCAAAAGAATGCTATGTTTATAAAATATGTGTAAGGTATAAAGAATAATGATACAATGACTGATTACCTGTGTACCCTTACTCAGTTTATGGGGAAAAACATAGCCTTTGCTTTGAAACCTGCTTAAACATTCATCCTGAAATCATCTCTTTCTCTTTCAGAGGTAGTAGTGTCTACTAAATTTATCTTTTGCATTTGCTTATGTTCCAATGTGTAAATGAATATATCACAATTTATTTTTGTATTTTACTGTTGATGGATATTTGAATTCCTTCCAGTTATTTTTAAAATTAAACTTTTGTTTTGAGTCAATTATAGACTAGCATGAGATTATAAGAAATAATACATAGTGGGCCCAAATAAACCCAGTTTTCCTCAATTATAACATATTTTAGAACTCTAAATTTCATGGTCAGGATATTGTCATTGAGGTAGTAAAGATACAGAACATTTCCATCAGCTCAAGGATAGCACAGTCACCTCCCTAAGAGTTTACCTCTGTCCTTAATCTAAGGGAGACAATCAATAATTGGTTCTCCATTTCTACAATTGTCTTTTTTCAAAAATGTTATGTAAATATAACTACTCAGTATATAACCTTTGGGAACTGATTTTTTTATACTTAGCATAATTTTCTGGAAATTCACTCAGCTTGTTGCATGTAACAACAGCTCACTTCTTTTCACTGTTGGACATACCATGGTTTGTTTTACCATTTACCTGTTGAAGTATCAGGTGCTTGTGATTTTGGGCTATTACAAATAAAGCTATTATAAACATTTGGATCCCGGTTTTGGTGCACTTAAGTCTTTATTTCAATATGATAAATGCTCAGGAAAGCAATTGGTGTGTCATATGATAATTACATACTCAGTTGTTTAAGAAACTGCTTAATGGTTTTCTAGAGTGGTTATGCTATTTTATATTTGCACCAGCAATGTTTGAGTAACAGTTTCTCTTCATCTTTTCCAGCTTTTTGTGTTAGTGTGTTTTATTTTACCCATTCTGATAGCTGTATAGTGGAATCACATTATGGTTTTGATTTGCATTTGATTTCCCTAATGACTAATGATGTTGAACAACTTTTTAGGTGCTTATTTACCATCCGTATATCTTTGGTAAAATGTTTTTTCAAATCTTTTGCCTATATCCTTTTTGGACTGTTTGTTTTTTTTTCATGTTGAGTTTTGAGTTCTTTAAATATATAAATAAAGTTTTATTGCTCTGTGTAAGTATGTAATCTGCTTTGAGTTAATTTTTGAGTAAGGTGTGAGACTTCAGTAGATACTTAATTTTTTTTTTTGCTTGTGCATTTCCAATTGTTTCCAGCATCATTTGTTGAAAGGCTATTTTCCGCTGTTGAATTATTTTTCTATCTTTGTCAAAAATCAGTTGGGCTTGTTCGTGTTGGTTTATTTATTTGTTTCTTATGCGGTCCATTTATCTGTTATTTTCCTTCTTTAATGTCACAGTCTTGACTACTGTATGCCTTGAAGTCAGGTAGGTTGACTCCTCTCACTATTCTTTTTCAGAATTCTTTACCTATTCTCATTTCTTTGCTTTCACATATAAATTTTAGAATAATTTTGTCTATATCTACAAAAAAATTTGCTGGGATTTTGATAAGAATTGTGTTAAATCTGTTTTGAGGCAAATTGATATCTTTCTTGTGTTGAATTGTCCAATACATGAGCATGGTATGTTTGTCCATTTAGATTTTTTAATTCTTCATCAGCCTTGAGTAGTTTTCAGCATAAAAGTCCCATATATGTTTTATTAGATTTACATTTAATTTTTTTCAGCTTTTCTTTGAGCTTTTAAAATCATTATCTTTAAATTTTGGAGTCCACAGGTTAATTTTTGCCTGTTTATCTTATATTCTCCACAATTGTTTTGTTGCAGAAAAGCTCCGAAATTAGACCAGTGAAAAACGAAGCAGTAACTCGGAGAGAAGGAGAACCCACGTTTATTATGTGTGGTCCCAGAGGAGCTAGTGCTCTGAAGATCTGGGCCCCAAGTTCAGTTGCAACATTCCTTATATACAAGAATTTTACACAAGCTGATTGGTTAGTTTGAACGCAAACAGATTTACTATGATTACAAGTAGTAACATTGGTGGAAGGTCAGGAGAACTGTTGGTTAAAAATTGTTATAAGAAGCGGGAGCTGCTAAGGGGTACAAACAGTTACATTCACTGCTCAGACAAGTGGCACAAAGTGCAAGTGAGCTCTTGCATGCAGCAAACATATTTGCAGAAGCAGAACAAAGGGCCAATTAGCTTTTAATGAAAATTCCCCAAATTCCTCTTCAGCTTTAATGTATTATTATTTCCATGTGCTTTTTAAAATAGATTCTTTTGGATGTTCTACATGACAGTTATATCATCTGTAAATATAGCTAGTTTTATTTCTTCTTTTCAAGTATCTATAACTTTATTTACTTTTCTTACCTAACTATACTGGGTAAAACTTCCAGCACTTTGCTGAATAAGAGTGGTGAGAGTGAACATCTTTGCCTTGTTCTCAGTCTTAGGGGGAAAGGATTCAGTCTTCCACCATAAAGTATGATGTGAGCTGCAACTGTTTTGCAGATCCTCTTATCGAGCTGAGGAAATTTCCATTTATTTCTATTTTTCTGAGTTTTTATCATAAGTTGTTATTGAATTTTGCCAAATGATTTTTTTCTGCGTTGATAGATGTAATTGTGTGATACTTCCTCTTTAGTCTATTAACATTGTGAATTCCATTGACTGATTTTGTAATATTAAATCAGCTTTGTATCCTTTAATAAACCTCACTTGGTCATTATGTATAATGCTTTTAAAAGAATACTATATTCTGCTATTATTTTGTTAAGGTTTCTGTATTTATATTCATAGGGCTTATTGATCTTTATATAAAATTGTATTTTATTTGTCTAGTGTTGTAACAGATTTATATTAGTTTTAAAAAATGAATTGGAAAATATTCCTTCCAATCCTATATTCTCAAAGAGGCTGCATAGAATTGGTGTTGATTCTTTATACATTTGGTAGAATTCTCCAGTGAAACTGTTGGAGCCTGAGGATTTCTTTCTTTTGGTGATAATATTAAAACTGTGAATTCAATTCCTTAGTAGTTTACATGGTTATTCAAATTGTTTATTTTAAATTGGGTGAATTGTGGTAGTTTATATTTTTTGAATAATTGGTTCATTTAATCCAAGCTGTCAAATTATGTGAATAGAGTTGTTCATAATATTTCCTTATTATGCTGGAGATGCCCACAGAGTTTCTAGTGAAATCAATGGCTTCATTCAGTTAATATTGGCAATTTGATCTCTTTTTTTCTCATCAGTGTTGCTCAAGGTTTGTCAATATTATATGTTTTTAAAATGCACCTCTTTATTTTATTAATTGCTTCAATTTTCTTTTGGTTCTTTTATATATATTTGATTTCTTTGCTGAGATTTTTAAATTTCTTTCTCAGAGAGCTCTGTTTCTTCATTTGTTTCAAGAATGGTCATAATTGCTCAGTGAAGCATGTTTATAACAGCTGCTTTAAAATCTTTGTCAGATAATTCTATTATCTGTCATCTTGGTGTTGATATCTATCAATTATATATATATATATTTTTTTTTCTATTGTGTTTGAGATCTTCCTGGTTTTTAGTATGGTAAATGAATGATTTTTTTTTTAAACAGTCGTTTTGTAATATTTTATGTGACGTTAGGAATTGTTTAAATGTTGTTTTAGCTTGCTTTCTTTGACACTACTTTTCAGTAGGGAAAGGAGGTAGCATGGCCTTCTTACAACCAGGTAGAGATAAAAGTCAAAGTTCCCCACTCGGCCTCTGTTGACACCTGAGTTGGAGGTTACTCATTTGTGATGGGTGGGGTTGGAATATTTGGCTTCCTATGTGTTGTCTTCTGACACTGCCTTATGAATAGCTTTATTACCGCTCGGTGATAGTGAGCATCCTGATTCTCCACTAGGCCTCCTCTGACACCACCTCAGTGGAGAGGTGGCGAGAACCTCATTAGTGTCAGGTGGGGGTGCATGTCTCCTCCTTACTTGGCAGTCTGTGAGCTCATCCTGGCAGAGGTGTTGTGGTACCTCATTATACTCTTGTAAGGGTAAAATCCTAGGCTCATCATTTGACCTTTGATAGTGTTCCTGGAGTGAAGAGGATATTGTCTTGTTAGGATTCTGTCTTGTTAGGTTTCCCCTTTCCTAGTCCTTGAGCTAGGAAAAGCAGGGTCTTTTTTTGGGGGGGAGGGGAGCTTTTTTGGGTTTATTTTCATTGCCATTTTTAAATTGCTAGATTCTTATCTCCAAGTCTCGTGAATGAGATAAATGGAAATTCAGGGAATTTGTCATTTTTAGGTAGCTTGGTCCCAGCCAGTTTGCCTTCACTCCATTGTTCAAAGTCGTATATATCTCCCCCATTCCTCCAACAAAATTTTAGTTATACTTAGCAAGAGGAATAAGAATTACATCTACTCTTTTTTTTTCCCTAGAAGTTTAATAACCCAGCTTTTTTCTTCCTTAGGCCTGTGCCAATACATTAGCCACTAACACAAGTGAATATTTCGATAGAAATAAAAATGAATTAAAATAAAATATTTATGTCTTTTATCACAGTAGCCACATTTCAAGTGCTCAATAGCCACACATGGCACTGACTACTGTACTGGGCAATCAGATTATAGACTATTTCCATCATTATCAAAGTTCTATTGGACAGCACTAGATGAGAATATATACCTAAAAACAGAGTTTCTGGCTTGAAGATTATGAGCTTCTTAACCTGTATTAGGTAATGCTAAGATGTATTCCAAAGTAGTCATATTGATTTATACTTCCATTAGCAGTGGATGAGAATTCTTATTGTTCTACATTTGTATTAACATTCAGTAGTTTTAGGTTTTAAAAATTTTGCCATATTGACAGGTGTGAAAATGATGAGGTATCATTTTTTTATTTACTAAAGAGAATGGATATCTTTTTATGTAGTTATTGACCATTATGAAAGAGGATATTCAAATATTTTGCTCATTTTCCTATTAAGATATTTACCTTTTTCTCATTAATTTATAGGAGCTTTAAAATATATATTGGATACTGATTTTTGTCAATTAAATGTACTATAATGTTTTCTCTACTTTATACTTGTCATTTTTGCTATGAGTTTATTAGGCAGTATAGGATAGGCTAAACTGGGGTAACAAATAAACCTTGAATCTTAGTGAAAAATAAAGTGTGATATTAGTAGTATGGCTCTTCATTTTGATGCTGTGTCTTAGGAAACACATGGCCTTCAAAGCTGCTGTGGTAAGAAAAAGAAGAATTGGAGAACTGCATAGGATATCTTCAAGTTCTAGACCTGAAAGTGGCTTATGTCATGACTATCCAAATTTCATCTAATCATGAGTCCTCACGGGAAGTGTAGAGAAGTACATTGATATTTGGGATTACTCATAGTCTTTGCCCTATTGGATTTCAAATGAAGAGATGTTCTTAAATTAATGTAAAAGAACTTAACTCTATGAGTTCTACTACAATTGTATTTAAGAAATCCTTCCCCACTCCAAGATCAACTCTAGAAAATTAGAGAGTTCCTTGAATGGAATGGTGAAGACAGTTTTCTATATATTCTTTTGCAATTGTTATACCTTTTCTGTTCACATTAGGTCTTTAATTGACATGGGATTGTCTTGTTTTAGTTCAAAGTCAATTTTATTCTTTTCTATTTATAGAAAAATCAATATTTTCCACTAATCTATCAATCAGCTTCTGTGTGTACATTTACTTCTGGGTCTTGATACTGTTCGATCAATCTATTCCTGAATCAATACCTCCAGAGTTTTATAATTTTTGATACCTGATAAGGCAAATATCTCCACTATGTACTTCCTATTAAAGGTTGCTTTGGCTATTCTTGGTCTTTGTTCTGCTATTTAGATTTAACATTTTTGGGGGCAAGTTTCAAAGTAAAACTTGTTTGGATTTGAATATGTAGATTAATTTGGGGAGAAGTAATATCTATAATATCGAGTCATCTTATCTATGAACTATGGAATATCTCTACATTTGTTTAGTTTTTATTTGTTTTGATAAAGTGTCACAGGTATTTGATATTGTTAAGGTCTTGTACATATTTAGTTAGGTTCATTTTTTTAGTGCTATTGTAAATAATATCTTTCAAAAATTACATATTTCAACTGTTTGTCATATATGGAAATTAGATTTTTTTTTGTATATGTATGCTCTTTATTTTTAATTTTTAGATATTTTCTCTTGGATTTCATTCAGAAACAAAATATAGATAGCTAGCTTTATTTTTTACTTTTAAGAGGTATAGTTTTATTTCTAGTTTGCTTGCTGCAGGTATAATTTTTTAGCTCAGGTATATGTATAGAATCTTTTTTTAGGCTTTCCACTCTGAAAGATATATCTGGGCTCTGAAGATGCTCTCATGGTAAAAGTGACCTCTGGTCCTCTGCTTACTGTGTTGAACTTCTGTTTTTCCTTAACTTCCTGTCTCTGGAGAACCCTACCTGCTTGCCAATTTGTCAATGCAGTAAAATAGGTACTTACAATTTTTACTTGTTTTATTTAGTTTTAGCAGATTATTTAGTCTGCCATACTTCCAGAAACTAAAATTGGGATATATATAATAATACATATATACTTTTTAAACACCTTCATAACAATTTGATAATTTTAAAACAATATCTCTATAATTATTTTAAGGCTTAATTTAAATGACTCAGTTCAATCGAGTTACAAATCTTGGTAGCAAAATTATTTTTATTCAATCCTCTTTAACTGATTACTTCCCTCACCTCATTTTTTTTCTTGTTTAATTGTTTAGTTAATAAAGCACCCTAAGGCTTGTGGTCAACAAAGTTATCCCTCTTGTTAGATGAATTGACATTAACAAAAAGAAATTTTGCTTGGCTTTCTAACACTACTTTTATCTGTATATTTTGAGACAATGAGAATTGAAGCTAACACTGCTAGATCTTTCAAAGTCAATTAGTCTCTGATATAAACTCCCCTCCCTTTCCTGCCAATTAATCAACAAGTGGTTATTGAGTTTCTATCACAAATCTGTTATGTGATAATGTCAAGCTTGTTCTAATAGCCAAGGTGTATTAAATCATATTTCCCCAGGGTGAGAATCTGACTGAACAGATATTCCATAATTACAGATACTCTATTCCTCCCTCTTCTCTCACAGAAATCCTAAAGGAATTTCTTGAAGAGACTCAAGAGTAGAGATAATTGCTTTTTGAGATTTCTCCTCTGTAGATAATCAAGCCGACACATAAAACATAGAGATAATAATTTAAGTCGCAAAGAAAACTCTGGAAATTGAGTTAAAAAAATCAAAATTAGTTTTTTTTTTCAAGATGGTGGAAGAGGTAAATGCCGTGCTTGCTTCCTCTCATGATCACATCAAAATCACAATTAAACTACAAAACAACCATCATTGAGAATTGCCTGAAGTCCGGCTGAACAAAAGTCCTATAACTAAGAATAAGCAGAAATCACGTGAGAGTTATAGGATAGGTGAAACACAGAAAGGGATGGTCCCACATCCATGAGTGGCAATTAAAAATCAGAAAGGATATCTCAACTGTAGAGGTTCCAGCCCCACAAAAGCTCCCAAGCCTAAGGCTCTACTGCCACGAAGAGAAGTCCACACAATTTCTGGCTGTGAAAACCAACAAAGATTGTGGCTGAGTGAGATGTAGACCTCTGGAGTCCAGGCATTCCTCTTAAAGGGCCTCACATGGACTAACTTGCTCTGAGCTCCAGCAGCATGAAAGGCACCATGGACATATGGGGAAAACTAAATTGTCTGGTTTCAGAGTGAGGGCTGGAGGGGCAGCTTTCTCCCAGACAGAAGTGCTGGCAGAAGCCATTGTTTCTTTATTAAGCCTTCTCCCAATCCAGCATGCAGGCACAGGTGGCTGCCATATCTGAGTGTCCATCAATATGGCTAACACCATTTACCCACCCTGATGATTCTCTGAAGCCCCACTCCGCCAAAACTTTGGTCCATTCTGAGCCTCTTTCAGTGGCTTCTCCGTACAAAAGTTTTATCATAGCTCATGCGGCAGACTTTCCTAAAATCTCTCAAAGACTCACAAACCCCCAAAAAACAGATCCGGAATCAGCATGCACCATACCTCTTGTTAAAAGCCCTAAGCTCAGCACTAGAGGCAGTTGGTCTCAGTTCTCAGCTTAGCCTCTCCTAGTCACCTCTAAGTCCAGCATAAGTGGCAACCATCTGCAGATCGTTTTGTAGCTTATACCAAGTGGCCCTGGGCAGGGTACTGGCAGTGATTGAACTTGACCTGCATAAGAACCCCTCCCAAGAGGTCCCAGAATCAACACACATAACAGCTGATTTCAGACCACACAAAAGCACCACCCAAAGACCAACCAAAAGGGAAGACTGAGCAGGCACCAGAGCCCTGTTCCATAGGGTCAGTGCCTGCACAACAGCTCCTCTACTGTAGTCATGGCCTGTCCTCACAAGGAATCAGCCTGACTTATAAACAGAAAATAAGGGTCAATTACAAGAGGAGGGCACACAAAAAACACACAAGAGATACACCTGGAGCACCCAGCTCAGGTAACCAGAAAGACTGCACCACTGGGCCCCACAGGACACCTACTAAACAAAGGCACTCCACTAAGACCAGGAGACATAGCAACTCTACCTAATACATAGAAGAAGAAAAAAACACAAGAAAGCTGCCAAATGAGAGACTAAGAAACATGTCTCAAATGAAATAATAGAACAAAGTTCCATAAAAAGAACTAAACAAAAAAGAGACAACCAATCTACTAGATGCAGAGTTCAAAACACTGGTTATAAAGATTCTCAATGATCTCAGTGAGAACTTTAACAAAGAGATAGGAAACAAAAAAAATGAAGGAAGAAAACATAAAAAATATCCATTCAGAAATGAAGAATACAATAACTGAAAAAAAGAATACATTAGAGGGAATCAACAGATTAGATGAAGCAGAGGTTAGAATCAACAATTTAGAAAATAAGATAGCAGAAAATACCTCTGGGACAACATCAAGTTTACTAACATTCACATCATAGGGGTACCAGAAGGAGAAGAGAGAGAGCAAGAATTGAAAACCTATTTGAAGACATAGTTACTGGATTTTTTCCTAACCTGACAAAGAAAATAGGCATACAAACCCAGGAAGTGCATAAAGTCCCAATAACATGAACCCAAAGAGGCCCACACCAAGACATATCATAATTAAAATGCCAACAGTTAAAAGAAAAGAAAGAATCTTAAAAGCAGCAAGAGAAAAGCAAATAATTATCTACAAGGGAGCTTTCATAAGGCTGTCAGCTGATTTCTCAACAGAAATTTTGCAGACCCGAAGGGACTGGCACAAAATATTCAAAGTGATGAAAAGTAAGGACTTACAACCGAGATTATTCAACTCAGCAAAGCTATCATCTAGAATCGAAAAACAGATAAGGAGCTTCCCAGACAAGAAAGAGCTAAAGGAGTTCGCCAAAATCAAACCAGTATTATAAGAATCATTAAAGTGACTTCTTTAAGAAGAAGAAAAAAAGATTAAAAATGTAAATAATAAAATGTCAGTAACTACTTATCCATCAATAATTACTTCAAATGTTAATGTATTAAATGCTCTAATGAAAAGACAGGATGCCTGAATGGATAAGAAAAAAAGACCCTTATGTATGCTGTCTATAGGAGACTCGCTTCAGATTAAAAACACACAGACTGCAATTAAAGGAATACAAAAAGTATTTTATGAAAATGGAAACAAACAAAAAAAAGCTGAGATAGCAATTTTTATACCAGATAAAATAGACTTTAAAACAAAGGCTACACCAAGAGACAAAGAATAGCCCAATAATCCCACTTCTGAGTATTTACCTGAAAAAAATCCAAAACCCTACTTAAAAGGGACACGTGAATCAATATGTTCATTGCATTATTTACAACAACTTTGGTGTCTATCAATGGATGAATGGATAAAGAAGAGGTGATATATATATATATACACACACACACACATACACACACATATATATACATATATATGCATATATATACTATACGTATATATATACATGTACGTATACACACACACACACATACATATATATTTCATATACAATGAAATATTACTCAGCCACAGAACAGAATGAAATATTGGTAGCTGTAACAACATGGGTGGACATAAAGAATATTGTGCTGATTGGAATAAGTTAGACAGGGATAGACAAATGTCATTTGATTCCACTTACATGTGAAATCTAGAGAATAGGATAAACAAACAAAACAGAAACAATCTCATAGATACAGAAAGAATTTTGATGATTGCTGCATGGGGGTTGAATTAGAGGGATTGGTGAAGGAAGCAGGGGATTAAAAGGTACAGATTAGTAGTTCCAAAATAGTCATAAGGACGTAGGGTACAGCATAGGGAACATAGTCAGTAGTATTATAACTATGTATGGTGTCATATGGGTACTGGATTTATCAGGGTGATCACTTCGTAAGTTATAGAAATGTCAACTCACTATGGTGTACACCTGAAACTAATATAATATTGTATGTCAACTGTAATCAAAAATTAAAAAATATTTTACAAAATTTAAAATTATCAATTTATTTGTTGCTTTTATTATAATTAAAATATCTAAAGCAATATCCTAATTTATTAACTTCCTCTTCTTTTAATATGTTTTTATTTTTTAATTACAATTGATGTACAATATTATATTAGTTTCAAGTGTACAACAGAGTGATTAAACATTTATATAATTTATGAATGAAGTGAACGTCCTCTTTTTTGATAAGTGAACATTGGCCTATAATGTATCATGTGTGGGTATGTAATCTCATTATAGAAGATCTCATAAATCTTATTCTATAATAAAAAATCTGATGAATATTTCTCATTAAAATAGTATTTGTCCAGGTTATTAAAACACTTCCTTTTTGAGTGATTGATGAAGTTAATCAACATATTTCCTTGTCATTAAAAAAATACTTATGTTTTTACATAGATGATCACTGTTTGCTATTAGAAAAGAAAATAGAGATAAAAAGATAGAAAAAATGCCCATGATTTCATTATTCAGAAACAATCAGTACATTTTCAAAGACATTTTATTATAAATAATTTCAAATTTACAGAAAGTTTGTAAATATAACATAGAGAACTCCCAAGTAAACATTACCCAGATTTTATATGCATATATTTTTTCTATATTCTTCATGCATATATTTTGTATGCATATCTATTGTTTTATGTACATATATATGTATGTATGTGTAATTTTTTTCTGAATCATTCTGAATCATTTTAGTCTTTTACCCCTGTGTGCTTCAGAATATGTTTTCTAAGAACAAGGACATTTCAATTACATAACCAAAATACAGTGATCAAATTTGGGAAGTTTAGCATTGATGTAATACCTTCATTTGAAATTTAATCCAAATTCAAATTTTACCAGTTTTTTAAAAAATAATGTTCTGCATAACGATTTCCCCCTTATCCAGGATTGAATTGGCTCATGTATAAAATTTCGTAGTCATGTGTCTTTGGGTTCTTTTAATTTGGAACAATTTCTCAGCCTTTTTTATCTTTCATAGCATTGGCGTTTTTGTGAAGAGGCCAGTTATTTCCAGAATATGTCTCAATTTCTTGGTATTTCTTAATTGTGAAAATACTTTGAAAGAGTTGTAAAATCCCATTGTTAGCCCTGCTTTCCCATTCTCCCTTGAAATCCTTTTACTCTGACTTTTGTCCTCACCATTCTTCCAATTTTTCACTTATTCAGTTCACCAGTGACCCTCTTGTCACAAAACTCAATGTTTAATTCGCAGTCTTGCTTTAACTTTTCAGCAGAATTTGATAACATTTCTCTCACCCTCTTCCTCTTTGAGAGCATCATACTTTCTTTGCTAGGTTTTCTTCACATAGCTATCTCCTTTATGTCCTTCCATGGTGGTGTCTTACAAGTAAGCTTTGTTGACTGTCCAATTTTCCTGGCTCCTAAATGATGCAATGCCTCATGACTCAGTCATCAAACCTCTTCACCTTCTACGTTCATTTGCAAGGTAGTCTCACCTACTTATATGTCATCCCAGCTTAAATTCTAGATCATGTATTCAACTATCTACCTCCCATTTGGAGCTCTGATAGGCTTCTTAAATGTAGCATGTTCATTACCTAACTCTTATTTTTTCTAAACCTCTACTCAGAATAAAAATCAAAGAGTCCCATAGGGCATTGCATACTGTGATTTCCAATTGACTCTGTGGTCTCATCTCCTACCACTACTCTTTTTACTTACTCTGTCCTACCATACCAAGTACACTTATACCTCAGGACCTTTACATTTGCTATTCTCTCTGCCTGTAATACTCTTCCCTTAGATAACTGTGTGATTTATTCTCTTATTTCAGGTTTCTGGGGAAATAATCTCTCATCAGAGAAGTATTTACTTATCAGCTTTTTAATATAGAAATGTTCCCTTGCAACAGCCCTATCACTCTTCATTCAATTTTCTTACTTTATTTCTCTCTGCTCTACTTATCTTAAATACAGTTTTTCTCTCTACCCCTCCCCCACTATAATGTTAATTTCTTCTTCATAAAGACTTGACTTTGTTTAATTTTATATATGCAGCTGTTAGAATAGTCCTTGGCTCATAATCTCTGAGATGAACAAATTAATATATTTTCGGATTTTTTGTATAAGTAGAGGTGTCTACTTAAAAATTATTTGCATAATGCTCTCTTTATAGTTCTGTCAGTTGCTTTCTTAGTAATATGCCCTGAACATCCTTCTACCTCACCAAATCTAGATCTAAATTATTTTTAATAGTCTCAAAGTTTTTTATTGTATAGAAGTGCCATAATTGATTTATTCAAACTCAACTGGTGAACAGTTGGATTGTTGTCAATTTTTTGCTATTTCAAACAATGCTGTAATAAGTAATTTTATATTGAAGTCTTTTTGTAATTCAACTTGTCAAACAACTATTGAATATCTGCTATATGCAATTCACTGGTTTGAGCAATAAGATGGGAAAGAAGAAATAAATGTGATATAGTTCTTGCATTCAGGTTGCTCGTAATCTACTCAAGGAGACAGGTATTGGTAAATAAGAATGATATATTTTAAAGAATTATGAGTACTTCAAGGCCAGTAGAGAGGTAAAATGTACTAATAGGATTTATGGCTAAAATCACCAGAAGTGACAAAGGAAGATATAGAAAAGCTTTCTGGAAGGTCTACATATCTAAGCTGAGTTTTGATAAAGTTTTTGTTCAACTAGAAGGGGGACTGGAGTAGAGAGAGAGTGTACATATTCAGAGGGTGGTGGCTGTTGAATAAGTTAGCTCTCCTGTTTGGCTAGAACAGATGATGGGGCAGTAAAAAGGCCAGAAATGTAGGTTGAGGTAGTGGCAAATGGCAGGTCCAAATCATTGTGAAACCAATAAGCCCAGGGATAGAAAATAACACAGAAATGAATCCATTTGACTTACCTATCAAACATTTTCCTTTCGGAAAAAAAATATTGACCTGGACTTCCCTGGCCTGTGAAATGATGACTCATTATTTCCAGATATTCTGGTATTTGAAGAAAATCTGAAAAATCTGTATTTTTAAAATGCGGAACTTTCTGACTTTTAACTTTTGACTGTCAATTATATTTTTCAAAACTTTTTTTGTGAACTGCAAAACAAAATAAAACAATAAACCCCCTAATCCACTCAATCCTGATGGGCATATATATTCTGTGAGTCACCAGTTTGTAAACTCAGCCCTGAAGAGACTCTGTACCCTAAATTTGTGAATTTCATTCTTTTTAGACATTGAACCACACCATAAAATTCCATTCGACATCACATTACATGCACACACATAAACATACATAAATCATTTAAAACTTTTAGAAAACAATACTTAACTCTAACAATTCACTTCACCGAAAGGAAAGCACTATTATTTAGTCTAGTTCAGTATAGCCTAGTTAATTCTAAAAAAAAACATTTGTCCTGACGCTTCTAAATTAACTTCAGCACTCATAATGTTTACAAACTTATTAAAAATACTGTCCTAGCTATGATGACTTTTTTTTGCCATCTAAACCTATATTATTTTGTAGTGTCTCTTAAGACTTGCCTTCTCAGCTACTTAGAATATAAATAGCTCTGGGCAGGATCTGTTCTTATCCCTTAGACTCACAGTTGCAGCAAACATAGCAGATATTCAACAATTGGATGTTGGAACTGGGGACTTTGGGAGTCTACATAAGTCAGCTTTTATGCTTTGGCCTTGTGTCTGTATCCTATTCCCTGATTTGACTGAGGAGATGGTCAGTGGATTTCAGGTAAGAGACCATTCATGATTAATTCACCCAAGTTCCCTCCAACAACGTGTCCATGAACCTCCATCTGAAATGGAGATCCTTGTGATCTTGAGGTCAAATTGATTCAACTGACCACTTCTCCAGCTCCTACCCCAACTGCAGTCCAGGTCCAAATTGATAGATTCATTGTGAAGAAAGAGTCATACAAGGCTCTACTATTTTAAGCTTTGTGTGATCAGAACCCTTTCTGTTTACTAAGAAACACTAATGATTTTAGTTACCTTGGAATTAAATGTAGCCTAAAACATTCAATATTTGTCAGGTTGTGTAGCAAATGAGCTACTGTATTTATAATGGATGTGACACTATCATAAATACAACAAAAGGACATTTCGGAAAGGTGATTATCCACACTGACTATAAAAAAATACAAGCTCAAGAAATTAACATTCTCACCACTGCCTGGCCTCTCTTTGCTTTGCATTATTTAGGGCTCTCCGGTGACTCGACTGAAGTCTTCCCTGTGCCCCAAAACCCACAGTATGTCAAGCTTTTGGAATATATGCCACCTTGATATCAAAGGAAGTATCTCTGTTGGAGGAGTTGACATTTCCCCTCTGATCTTGGTTAATGGAAAGACCTGTATTCAAAGGAAACTTTGTCTCAATGGGAGCACTGTAGGACATCTTTGGTATTGATTTGTATTGGTTGCAGGTACAATCTTGCATTAAAGCAGATGAGAGAGTGAGAAAGTAGCCAGATACAGAGTAGATCCAGGGGAAGAACTGAAATACAGAATGTTTTACTTCTTTATTAAGCTAAGCTGTGCAATAATAGCTTGTCAACATTTATAATTTATTATTATATTATTTATTAAATATTTATTTATTGTTATTATTTAATATTAAGCACTCACTATCCATGAGATCAGTGGTTCCTAAACCTCTTGTTCATTCAAATCCCCTGAGGAGCTTTTTATAATTACTGTTGTCTTGGCTTCATTCCCAAAAGCTCTGATTTAATGAGTCATGGGTGGGGTCAGGCAATGGCATTTTGAACAGCTGCCAGGTGATTCTAATGTGCAGGCAGAGTTGAGAACCACTGTGTTAGATGCTATATTAAATCTTTAAAATTATTAGTTCATTCAACCCTCATAATTGGTCTATCAGGTTGCTGTTATCATTGTCCTTAACTTTCAGATTGGAAAATAGAGGTAAAGGGAAGTTAAGGATCATAATGATCATGCTTATGGTCAAACAAGCTCTAAGGGATGGAATCCAAATTTGAATTCAGATAGTTGGATTCCAGAATACAAAGAAAGTTTAATGCAAATATCTAAGGAGAGAGAAACACTTCCTGCCAGGCTTTGGGGGCAAAAGTAGCAGAAAGATGACTACAAAAGAAGATGAGAAGGAAACATGTAGGATGTTTAAAGCAGTGGTGGCTTCATGGCTGTGCAACCTGTGCATGTGCTCGGAAGGGTCCTATATTGGGTTTAATGTTCTGTTGTTACTGTCTGAAAATGTTTAATACATTTTGAACAAAAAGGCCCATATTGTCATTTTTCACAAATTATGTGGCCAGTAGTGATACTGGCCATTTTCCCTAGATTGAACCATGTGTATGGTGAAGTAGGTGATTGATTCTCTGGAGTGATTTCAGTGAAGCAGAGATCACACTACCCCTTCTTGAGAGTGCTTTTCTTAGAGCTGGAAAAGAAACCAACAGCTCTGATAAGGAAATAGCAGTTTATGCATTTGAGCTGTATACATTCAAATGCACAGGGAAGCAAGGTAGGGTAAGAAGGGTACCAAATAAAACAACGATGTTCTAAAAGACAAGTCCTTTCATCTTTCTAAATAATAATTGCTAACATTTGTTGAGTGCTTTCTATGTTCTAAGCACTGTTTCATGTGGTCTACCTGCACTGTTTCTTTTACTTTTTAACATTCCATGAGTAAATACTGTTATCCCCTTTTTTATGGATGAGGGAAATAAGATACAGAGTTTAACTTATCCAAGGTCACAGATGGTTCTGTAAGTGGAAGAACTGAGATGTTTTAAACAGACTTGTGCTTCCCCACTGCTCTTAGAACATAATGTTGTGCTGACTCTCAGAACACAATGGACCGATTCCTGAGGTGTGTTCATCTCAGCTTCTGACCACTGCACACTCCAGAGAGGCTTCTTACCAATTTCCTCTTGATAATTACTATATATGGAGGGAGTCAATTACCACAGGAAACATTTTAAAAAGATCAAGAGTTAGGAGATCCAAGTTCTTGTTCAGTTGCATCTCTGCTGTCAGACAACTCTAAGTAAGTCATCTTATTAACTCATTTTCTTTTACCCTACCATTACCCATTCACTAGTAATTCATGGAGCACCTTTAATATGCTAGGCACCGTGATCTTTTCTTGACTTTAAATAGTAAATAAGAACAAGTATCTTTTCTTTTGGAAAGTACCTCGTTCTGAGAATAAATTTGAGGTACTTAAACTACCAGCTTCAGTTTCCCTGTTTGTTAAACAGAAGGCATATATGAAGTGCTATAAGGTGGGGATGAGGAAAGATAATAGTTACTTAAATTATAAACATAAAGATGTAGTGTGATGATGCTGTGCAAATATGATCTATTATTACATATCCCACTCCTCATATAGTTTGGGCAATTTACTGAGTTCCTAAGCTTGATTTGTGATTACATGGCCAGCTATTACTGCTCCTGTTTAAACCCTACACTCTTTTAAGACTGAGACCAAATCCCATCTATTTCAATTGCTTTCTTTTTCTGGGACTTTATAAAATTGAATGATAATGATGATATTGATTCTAAGAGTACCTAGCCTTTATGGAAAATGTAGGATATGCCAGACACACTGATAGAACTTATTTGCACCAGCTCATTCACTTTAACTCTTACAACAACCCAATGAGTTAGGTATATTTTATGGGTGAGGAGACCAAAGCTAGAGGAGAAGTAATAAATTATTCACTATCACTCAGATACTAATCCAAAAGCAAAGATTCAAATCATACTCTGCCTGGCTCTAATGCCCAGGTTCTTAAATACTATTGTAATGAACCACTTATTTAGCATTTGTATGTTAAACATATATTCATATTTATATTACATATGAATGTTAATATTTAACTTATATTATTATTGCATATTGACATAGCTCCACTTATTTAGTACTTAATTTATGTTTTTCTTGATTGTTGATATAGAACATCTGTCATGAGTTAGTCTCTAAGCTCTTAGAGGAAGTTATAATTTAGACTTAATGTCTTATGTAGCATTTTAAATTGTGTCTTTTACAATGTCGATACTAAAACATTGGTGGACCAAAATCCAACTAGAAAATATACAACAATACCTAATTATAGGTCAAGTAAAAAATGTACAAAATACTTTATACGAGACCATGTTTTCTCTTGATTTGACAAATTCGTTGTTGCCCAAGCTGCTAGAATTTTATTTAGAAAAATAAGTTTGTTTTAGTTCCAACAAAAAAGAAGTTAATGTTATTGAACATTTTTCCATATCCCAGTTAGCATCTAAGTGCTCTACTTGTCTTAAGCTATTTAATCTTTATAAATGTATAGATATACTGCCCTTTTTCTGCCTGATTTACTCTTCAGTATTTATATTTCTTCTTCATAAAAGTACCAGTGCTTCAGGGGAAGTGGAACTGTCTCCAGATGCAAAATGAGTTTCTTTGATAGTAGTTGGTGTAGAAACTTAGGCCTAACACAACCAATCATCTTGAGACAAAAGAACTGGTTCAGGAAATGGCATATGATTCAGTGCAAATAAAAGGAGACTAGACAGGATGTTTTCTGGGGACATTTGGAAAAGAGAAAGCCATATAAAAATATGCCCCTTCCCGCTCCCCCCCCCCCCCCGCCTTGACTGTGAACATTGTCACGACAGATTGTGACAGCCTTCTTACTAGCTCAAGGAAAAAGCCAACAGTAAGAAAAAGAAAAAGGCAAGAGAATCACAAAGGAACAGAGCTTGGGTCCTGATTATTCTGTCATATCTGTGAAACTTCAGTATGTGAGCCAGTATATTCCCTTTATCATTTAAGCTGAGTTGAAATGGATTTTCTGTTTCTAGTCTCCGAAAGCATCATAACTCTCACATGAATACTGTTATATTATATATAGTATTAATTTAACAGGATACATCAAGAATCAAAATGTGATAATAAAAATACATATGAAATTTACATGGTGCTTCATATTTTAAACAGTGTCTATTATGCATTTTAATCTCATTGAGTTTCTATACACATAGTATGTTAGGTTGCACAGATATGATTGCAGTGGATTTATACCTTACTTAGGAGATGGGTGCTAAATATATAAGCAGAAAATTGTGTATAGTCAAGATTTTCTTTTGGAATCCCATACTGCAATAAGTGCAACCCAGTCAGTTTCCTCTTTCTCTCTCTTCCATCATTCATTCCATAAGTCATAAGTATTTATTGAGCACCTTCTATGTGTGACATACAGGGTACAGAGTGATGACAAAAACTCTGCTCTTTTAAAATTTACTTTCTAGTGCATAAGAAATTTATTTAAAATATAATAGAGCTCATTATTGACTGGGGTAGTTTGTAAAAAGGTTGGAGTTATTGAGATAAAAAAGAAGCAGGACATTTTTATTGAAGGAAGTCAGGGAAAGCTTCTTTGAGGAGTGACTGAACTGTAAAGGATGAGAATGAGCTGAACTGTTAATAAGTGGTCAGGAAGCAGTCTAGCAAAAGGGAGAACAATAATGATAAAAGCCTTAATTGGAAAACTGTATGATGTGTTTGAGGAACAGAAGTCTCCTTGAACAATAATGAGTGATGGGGAAAGCATAAGAGATGAAGTCACAGAAGTTGGTAATATTTTAAATATGCAAAATATTTCTGTAGGACATGGTGTGGGAATTTTTATTTTATATTAATAGAAATGGAAGAAAAACTATTAAAAGTCTTTGAGCAAGGTAATGGCGCATTCTGATTTGAGGTTTAAAGATAATTATTATGATAAGGGATAAGTGAGAAAAACAAAACAGTGGGCTATTAAAGTTCAAAAAAAGTTATAGTGGTATGTGTAGGGTGATGGTAGTGAAGATTGAGGGAAATATTTAGAGACAAAATGCATCTTGAAAGAAGAACCTATAGAACTCAGTGATGTTTGGATGTTTAGAGAAGTTAAAGGAAAGGAAGTCATCAATAATGACTCCTAATTTTTTGTCTCAATCTGGTGGTAGAGGGATGCCACATACATGGATAGTACGAGAGTGAGGTTAGGAACTAAAGAATTTAGTTTAAGAGCTATCAAGATTGAGATACATGATGGACATATTATTTTAGAGTTGAAGAGGATACAGAGAGGTTAAACTCATAGGACAAATAAGTAAAGAACTTCAACTTGAATTTAAGTCTACTTGAAGATACAGCTGGCTGTCTTAAACATTAGCTCACACTATTTTAGCAGTGACTGATCAACCGAATTGTCATTAGACTGAAAAACATCTCACAAATAGTAATGAATACATGCTTACAAGTTTAACAATGATAGCAATAGCTTTTGTTTGTGAGCATTCCTATTGACAAACCTCACAGAACCAAGATGGGAATGTCAATAGTGCTGCAACAAGACTAATGTAGCTGATGGAATGAGTAGCAGGTATTTCTTCCTTGGATAATTTTCCTGTCTTTTGGGTATCATCATCTTGTCATTCAACTACAGATATTCTTTTGTCAGGAAACTACAAAAACTACAGTGACAGAGTTCTATGTAAGAAGATATGCTAGTAAGTGAAGTCAAATAATGATATACATTGTTTTTACCTGGAATTTGTACATTACAACATGATTATGAAGAATACCATTCTGTATTTTAATCTTATTTAGTTCTTATATGTGCCTAGTGAGGTAAGTTATGCAAGTATTGTTACAATTATTTTTACAGTAGAATTGCATCTTACTTAGCAGTTGGGTTCTAAAGCGCATAAGTGGAAAATTGTATATGGCCAAAATCACCCCCGAGAATTCTTTCAAAAAGTTCAACATACCTACTTTTTACGTAAGTGTTAAAATTCATTGCTATGTCTTCCAATTATACCTCGTAAAGTGAATAGCTTCTCTTTGAGGTACATTCAGTACAGCAAGATACTCACTATTCCTTCCTTTTTCTCTTCCTTTCTACCTCCCTCCTTTCCTTCCACAAATATTTATGGGCTCCTATATGTCAGGTATAATTCTAGACTGAAAATACAGTGATGAATCAGAGAGGTAAGTTCTAGGCCTCAGGAGGCTTACAGTCTACTATATATTGTGAGAGACATGTGAGAAGCAGGAACAACGATCTGGGCCTCTAGAACACACAGTTTTGACTTTAATGGCTAGCAGAACTCTTGTACTAATTAAGTTGTTTCTCTCTCTCTCTTTGCTGAGCATTATTGTTTGAATTTGCACAAAATAAACTGTTAGATGCCATTCTGAGTTCCTAAAATACACATGAAGAAACAGGCTGTGAAAGTTGACTTCCCAAGAAGCCATCTGATTGTGGCAGAATTAGGTTTTGAATCTAGGTTTTCAAATTTAAAGTCCTAACTTTTTCCTTCTCTACCTTCATAAGCACCTTTCTCTCTTCTCTGATTTGGTCCGCCTTTTGGATCTAAAGTCTGTGCTTTGCCTTGTCCATCCTAAAACTGACCTCTTATGTCCCTGTTGTTGCCTTTTGTTTACTGACTTTTAACTGCCCAGATATGAATTTCTATGTTTCTATCCTGGTCTCAGCGTTTAAAAAAAAAAATGGGTAGAGGGCTCCTAATATCTCTATTGTTTAGTCATTTGTTTTTGAAATTTATGACTCTCGGTCAGGATTAGCCTAGGCATAGCTATTTAATAGGAAGGACCTGACTTTACTGACGTTTCACCTTTCCAGCTTCCCCGAAGATTCCATTTTATTTCTGCATCGCAGTAGAACATTGTAGTTGTTACCGAAGATAAACCTATTTAGGTGAATGCTCCTCTGTGGAATCATTTATCTTTCATTCCAATTTATAGTATAGACATGGATCTTATCCAAAATACAGTGATTTATTAGGGTTTATATTTAGAACTGTTTAAAGACACTATGCTCTACATTGTGGGATTGTTAAAATAAGAAATACCCATATAATTTAATTCAGAGCAGAACAATTGGTGTGGGGGAGGAAGGAGAGTTGTCTGAAGTAAGCAAAATTCTTACTGTTGAGGTTTTAGAATCCTTTGACTGTGTCATGCCAGACTGTCCTCTCCTATTACTGTGCAAAAGTGAAAGTTTAAGCAATGTTCATTTATCTTAAAGTGCTGTATTATAGAGCTGCTTCGCATGTTTTAGAGTAGTTGGCACTGTAATTTTATGATATAATGACTTGATTTAATGTCATGGTCATTTATTGCCGTTTTTACCTTTACCTGAGGTAAGCTATGAGAGGAAACAATGATTACTTGCAAACAGGGAAATTTTACCAATTGATTTTTAAAAACAAGAAAAAAATGATGAAGTCTCCTGTAAATAAAGTGGTGTCTTTAGACAGAAAGAATACAGGACTGCTATGCCCTTAATTCACTGTGGAACCTTGGACATGCTGTCACATTTCTGAGCCTCAGTTTTCATCAAGGTAATACTAGCTGTAATAACAAACAACCTCAACATTTCTGTGGTTTAGCATAAAAGTTTCTTTCTACTCACCTCAGTCTAAGGAGTGTGCGTGTGAGTTCTAGCCTTTCCATGTTGTGGCTTTACAGTCTTTTGCACATGATCTCAAATTATCGCTATTTGAAAATTCCTAAATGATTAATATCATTGCCTTAATGAAGAAATAATCTTTAACAAGGAACTAGTTTTTTGTTTGTAGGATTTTTTTCTTCTTATCTTTCTCCTGCCCCAGGGAATGACTATAGATTTAACTTGAATAATAATAAAAGAATCTTATATCTTTGATACTAAATTATTAGCTTCCAAGAACATGTTTAGGCTGTAACCTACCACTAATTATGTAACATTTAAGTTTCTTAATTACTTAAGTGTGTATAATAAATGTAATAATTTTTTAGTTCAATGATCTGGAAGTGTTCTTTACAAAACCTCAGCAATAAATATAGAAATGTCTGGTTGCTCTGAATGAAAAAGTTATTTTTTCCAAAGAAATTTCCCCCAAATAATTACTTTATGCAATTATAATATTTTGCATAATTTGCATGTTTCCCCTCTCTTTTGTTCCTCCTCTAATAAAAGAAAACTAAAATGCAAGGTATTGTTCTTTTATTAAAATAAAATATCTTTTAACATTTCAAGAAACACATTTTGGATAATGACACTATAGAAAGTAGAGAGAATTAGAAGATTATAAAATAAGACAAACATGAAGAAAATGATATTGGGGTAAATGAATCTGACAAGTAAGTTTAACAGATTGTTGAGGGATGAGATGAGAGGGGCATGTAAATATATTTGGACTCTTAGTTAAGTAAACAAAAAAACAAAATAATCAAATAAATAAGAGAAAAATAAAGTAAATAAAATCAAGGGACTGCTGCATATGCTATTTCAAAAAAAAAATCAAAGGACTTGAGTGAGAAATGATGCAGAATAATTAAGGGGAAAGCAGGAGGACAGAGTGTTAAAGTCAATGGTATTTAGTCAAGAAGATTGAGACATTTCTTTGCTCTGCTTTACTACCTATGGGACACAGGAAAAGTCATTTATCCTCTCTGATCCTAAACTTATTCGGCTGAAAACATAGGCATAATTATGGCAGCTACAGCACATAGTTATTGGGAGAATTAAAAGCATATCGTAAAAGCTAATTGCTCATAGATCTTTTGATATTTTTTATTATTGAATTGGATTACTTTGGGGAAATTAAAATGAAAAATTAAGTTTTATTTTAAAGAGGAAAATTATTTATTTAAAAACTTTTAAATCATGAAACTCCATTCTTCAAACTATAACTGATAAATATATTATGATTAATAGGACATTGCTGTGATCGAAGGGAGAAGCCTATCCACTTGTTCCCATTTCTTTCCCACCATAGAATTATATTCATCTCAAGAAATGCCATTGGTGGTTTAGCATTTTTTAAAATTAAAGTATATATAATTGAAATATAATATTATATTAGTTTTAGGTATACAATATAATAATCACTACAGTAAGTCTGGTTACCATCTGTCACCATACATAGTTATAATTTTTTTTCTTGTAATGAGAAATTTTAAGATTTACTCTCAGTACTTTTAAATATGCTGTAGAGTGTTAACAATAGTCACCATGCTATACATTACATCCTCATTATTCATTTATTTAATAATTAGAAGTTTGTACATTTTTACCTCCTTTACCTATTTTTCTCACCCCTACCCCTCTTACCTCTGGCAACCACCAATCTGTTTCTCTGTATCTATGACTCGTTTTGTTTTATTTGTATTTGTTATTTTTTGTTTATATTCCATATATAAGTGAAGTTGTATGTTTTTCTTATTTTTGAGGTAGACCGTATTGCTATGAACATCCCTCTTACAGCTACTTTTGCTGCATCCTATAGATTTTGGTATATTATATTTCTGTTTTTATTTGTCTCTAGATATTTATTGATTTTAAAAATTTCTTCTATGACCCATTTGATCCATTGACCCATGTTCAATAACATTTGGTTTATATCCACATTTTTGTTTTTTCCAGGTTTCTTTATGTAATTGATTTCTAGTTTCATACCACTGTGGTCAGAAAAGATTCTTGATGTGATTTCAGTTTTTCTGAATTTATTAAGATTTGTTTTGTGGCTTAACATGTGCTTTTTCCTAGAGAAAGTTCCATGTGCACTTGAGAAAAATATGTATGTTGCTGCTTTTAGATGGAATGTTCTGGATATATTCACTAAGTACACCTTGTATTGCTGTGATATGTTGCTTAAGGCCAATGTTTTATTACTTTTCTGCCTGCACGACTCATCTATTGATGTAAGATGATAAAGTCCCTTAATATTGAGACAGATGCCAAAGGTTAAAATGGTGAAATCTACACAAAAATTTCATTGGAGCTTATGATAATATTTATGTAGCTTGTCTGTGTTTTAATATTTTCAAAATAACCATTTAATGAAAAAAACTTAAAAAGTAAAGTTCTTTACTAATATTATATTGCTCTTAATTTGTTTCTTTATGTTCATTAATAATTTGTTTTACATATTTAGGTGCTCTTATTTTGGGTGCACACGTATTTATTAATATTATATATACTTGTTGTATTGACTTCTTTATTATTGTATAATGCCTCTCTTTGCCTTTTATTATAGTATTTGTTTTAAAGTAAATATTGTCTTATATTAGTTAGCTATAGCAGCTTTCTTGTCCTTCCTATTTGCATGGATTTTTTTTCTGTCCCTTCACTTTGAGTCTGTGTGTGCCCCTACTTCTGAAGTGAGCCTCTTCTAGACAACATATAGATGCATCTTGATTTTTATTGATTGACCCATTCTCTATCTTTTGATTGGAGAATTTAACCCAATACATTTAAAGTAATTATTGATGGGTATGTTCTTATTGACATTTTAATTGTTTTCTAGCTGTTTTTGTAGTTTTTCTCTATTCTTTTCTTCTATTTCTCTCTTCCTTTTTTGATTGATTTAGTGTTATGTTTATATTTCTTTCTAATTTTCTTTTGTGTGTTTACTATAAGTTTTTACTTTGTGGTTACCATGAGGTACTTTCTATGAATATGAATCTAATTTGATAGCTACTTAAATTTGAACACGTTCTAAAACTATATTTTATTCTCCCATTTTATGGGTTTAATGTAATATTTAACATATTTTTATTTTATATGTCTCAACTATATATTGTAGTTTTACTAGTTTTGTCTTTCCACTTTCATATTAGCTTTAATACATTACCTTTAATGTATGTTTATCTTTTCCTCTGACACTTTTACTTTCATATGATTTCTTATTATTAATTAGTACTATTTTTTTTTTTCGGTTTTCAGAAGACTGTTTAACATTTCTCATAAGGCCAGTTTAGTGATGATGAACTCTTAGCTTTTGCTTATCTGGATAATTCTTCATTTCTCCTTTAATTCTTTTTTTTTATTGTTTCACTTTTTTAAATTATTTTTTTTTATGGTGACATTGGTTAATAAAATCTGATAAGTTTCAGCTGTATATTTTAACAGTATTCTTTAATTCTTAATGATAACATTGCCAGGTAGAGAACTGTTGGTTGTAGGTTTTCTTTTCTTTAATGACTTCAGATATATTGTACACTACCTTCTGATCTGCAAAGTTTCTGCTGAGAAACCTACTGATAGCCTTATGGGGTTTTTCTTGTATGTAACAAGTTGCTTTCCTTTAGCTGCTTTTAAGATTCTCTTTTTATTTTTAACTTTTGACATTTTAATTATATTGTGTCTTGGTGTGGATCTCTTTCGATTTTTCTTATTTAGAACTCTCTGGGCTTCTTGGACCTGGATACTTGATTCCTTCCCCAGATTACAAAAGTTTTCAGTCATTTCATCTTCAAATGTTTCCAGGTCCTTTCTCTCTTTTCCTATAATGTAAATATTATTATGCTTAATGTCCCCGAAGGTGCCTTCACTTAATTTTTTTTCTTTTTTTCGGATCTGCCAAGCTCAGTTCCCATGCTTTGTCTTCCACCTCATTGCTTTGTTCTTCTGCTTCACCTAGTCTGCTGTTGAATTCATCTAGTATATCTTTCAGTTGCACCATTGCATTCTTAAGCTCCAATGTGACTTTTGTTTGGGACTTTCCTCCATTTTCTATCTCTTTTTTGAAGTCCTCACTGTGTTTATTCATTTTCCCAATTTCAGTGAGCATATTTATGAACTTGGAACTCTTTATCAAGTAGATTACATAGATTGTTTATCTCTGTTTCATAAAGTCTTTTTTTTTTTTTTTGAGGTATTACCTCTTTTTTTCCAAACATATTCCTGTTTCTCCTCATTGTTCTTGATTCTATGTGCTAGGTGAATTAGTTACCCCTTCCAATCTGGAAAGAGTCACTTTATGTATGAGATTATATATGGGACATAGAAGCCATCAGAGCCAGGTTGTCATGGGGTGTTGCCTGTGTGGGCTACATGTGCCCACCTACTATTGTGGGGTTGAGGATGCCATGAGGATGCCATGTGGTTGTGGGTATGTGCTCACCCTGCTGGCTGGAGTGTGGCTGTGCCATGGGCCTTAGTGGGACACTCTCACAGCTACTAGCAGGTTAAAGGGAGAGATCCAAAATGGTGCCCAGCAGCCTGGGACTAACAAGATAAGATTGCGAAAGCGGTGCCTACCATCATCTCTGTCCCTGAGGAGAATCCAGACAGATTCCTGCCTCTCCACAGATGCTTTAAGATTAGTAATTCTCTCTCCTTCATATGTTTTAGATGTTTCAAACTACTGCTTTTGTGCTGGGTCACAGGGCAAGTGAGTCTGCATATAAGCCATTTAAGAGTGGATTCTCCATTTTTTATAGTTCTACAGTTTTCCTGGATATAATCTTCATTGGTTTTCAAAGACAGATATTTGGGGAACTTGTCTCTGTAGTGCAGGACCTATGACTTCAGGGTTCCTGATATGAAGTACAAACCCCTTGCTCCTCAATAAAAAGTTCTATATTTTTGAGGTCTCTCTTGATTATGGTTGTCCCACCTGGAGTGAGGTTGTTCTTGGAAAGAATACATCTCTACTTCTACTCATCTCAATGCAGCTCTTTTATCCTCTGTTGTAGAGTTACTATTCATCTCATCTTTCTGGTCTTTGTCCAAAACAGTTATTCTATATGTAGCTGTTGATTTGTTGTGTTTGTCAAAGGAGCTGAATTCATATTCTTCCTATGCTATTATCTTGAATCTTGCTGCCTCATGTATTTTTATATGTAATTCTTCTAGCACTTCTGTGATGTAGATCTAGGGTTGTCAAATTTTTTCTATAAGGGCCAAATAGTAAATAGTTTAGGATTTGAGAATCATATAGTTCCTGTTACAAAAATTCAACTCTGCCACTGTAGTGGAAAACAGCCATACATGATATGTAAATGCATGAGAGGGCTTAATTCCAACAAAACTTTATTGTACAGTTAGATGATAGGCCAGATTTGCCAACCCTTGGTGTAGATTATCACTTCCACTTATTGTCTTTTCACCTATAGAGCCAAGACTATAACTCAAGTCTGTCTGTCTTAAGGCCTAATCTCCTAAATATGCCATTATACTGCTTGAAATTAGGCTTCAGGAAGGAAACCTAAGCAGAGGAATAATGGCTGCATTGGAAAGGAAAAACTGGTTGTGGGAGACAGGGAGACCAGACAGCAAAAATTCAAACACAATCCATGAACATCTAAAACTAAGGCAATAGTGGCCAGGAGAGAATGGGTAGAGGTCCACTGTAGGGACAGATCTTCATGATTTTGCAACTTATTATATACATGATGGTACACTGAAACTGGGAGTACATATGTAAGGATTACCAAAGTATTGTGTGAAACTAGCTCCTAACATAGTGTACATAAGCCATGGTTATTAAAAAAGAGAAAACACTGTTGTACCATGATGAACCAGCCCTGCCTTTATGAGTCAAAAAGCTGCTTCTCCCCAAGCTTGAAGAAAATACATGAAGTATGGCCATCAGTGCGAATCTCCTGAACAAACTCCATGTCTTGCCAGAGCCTCAATATTGTGTCAAGCATAGGTCCATCTTCATTACTTGAACAAGCCCTGACCTTGAACTTAATCAAGGATGTACTTGAGAAACCATTTGGTAGAGTTGTCCATAGTTGCTCCTTATAAATCCATACCAAACCATGTTGCTTGGATACATTGTTTGCAGGGCCTCAAAATACTTTTTTGCATGTTTTCAAATTAGTGCTTATACTTTTGCTGGCCATGTTGCCTATCTCTAAGGGATGCCACTAAGTCTGTAAATGGATAATACTCAAGCTTTTCTGACGATCTGATTGGAAACAAATATTTCCTTTTCCCAGTTTCTCATCTTTTGTATCTACATTATAGTACTACCCAGAGTCCTTAAATCAGGGTTTTTATGCACATGATTGTCTCTTTAATTAGAATGAAGGCAGGTTAAAGGTCAAAGGCAGTGTTATACTTTTTCTTCTGGTCTTTGGGCTAGCACAAAGTGGGTCTGCTGGTTGATTATACATTAGATAAAAAGGCCCAAGCAATCTTATGAAGATAAAGGAACTGTTGAGAGCTCATAAGCAAAATCTTAGAACCACAGCAGTAAAGAGAAAGATAGCGTTTAAGGTTTTAAAATATATTTACATGCCAGAATAATATGACTTTAGGTGTACTTCCTTCTGTTGATAAAAGAAAGACTGAGTAGCAGATGTTTGTTAATTTTTAGTAGAAAATCTAAAAAGATTTCAGCTGCTTGGAAAATATAGAAAATAAGAATGCTAACAAGGCAGAAATGACATGATCGCTCTCACTATAGAAGCTGCAACTGTAAGCACTCTTGACTCTAATCCACCTGACAACAACGGCTCCCACTAACGATCAGCTCAGTAAATCAGATATTCCCATCTCAGACTTTCTGTTTGGGATCTTCCAAGAGCACCCCTTGAAACATAGTTTTTGGTTTATTTGTTTATTTGGAAAGTAAATCCCAGAAGCTCTAGTGAAGAAACGGTGATTTGAGAGAGGAAATGGAAAAAAATCCCATTAAAGGGAGTGTTTATGAGCAAGTTACAGGTATAAATGTCTGAGTCTCAATCTTTCTGACCACTGTCTGAGGAATCATCTAGAAAGCAGGCATAAAGTGCCTCAGTGAGAAGCTAGGCTCTTTATTCACAAAATTCCACATATCATTGGTTGAATTTTTCCCAATGTGTGGGCTAAATGATTTCCTGAGGCACCAAAGGGGAAAAAAGAGAGAAAAAAAGAAAAAAGACACAAGAGGTGAGAGATGACTAATTTGCTAGAAATTGTCCACTGTAGTGGCAGGTCAACTGAGAGCTAGGCTGAGTGTGCATGGGCATCAACGACAGCTTCTCCATGTTGGAAGCTAGATACAAATGAATGAAATAGTGGGAGAATCTTCTGTACTGATAAAACCCTGGTTGATGCACTCAGGGTCTTGGGTCAGCATTGATATTGGGGCAGAGTGTTAAATAGTCAGTAACGTACGCTAAGGTTATTTCATTTAATTATTACAAGAACTCCTTCATATCAGGTGGAGAGGAAACAGAGCCTTAGGGAGGCAAGTTTAACGTGTTCAAGATCATACAACTACTATTGCTAGAAAAAATGTTTTATTCAAAGAGTATATAACAAATAGTTGGCAAATGGTAGCTGTTCTTAATATTTAAAGGAAATTGTTATAATGATAACAACAATAGTGACAATTCTTTGTCTTTGTAGAGCACATGTCAATGTCCTTTTTCAAATATCTTACTTACTTCATTCACAGAGAGGAAGCTGAGGAATTAATTGCAGTCCAAGCACAGGCTGTATGACTCTCCCAGTGTGCTTCCCTCTGCCTCCCTGTAGGCAGCAGCAGATGAATGTGCTGTGCAAACAATTCAGTTCATTTCCCCTGTAGGTAGCCTCTCTGTATTCCAGTCCCATGAGACATTTTATAAGGTTAAAGTATCTGTTTGCAGAAGTTTGGAAAACCTCACTGCTGCAAAGGTAAACACAAAACCTTAATTCATATTCCAGTCTCCCTAGATGTGGGATGAAGTTAGCAAACAGTTGATGTAACCACCTGCCATTCTCTAAAGAGAATAAAGAGTTAGAGGGGATGTGAAATATGGAAAAATGGTTCCATAGAGAATTAAGACTCTTTTAAAAGAAGTCTCTGATTGTTATAAGTAGATATCTAGGAGTTTTTCCTTGGGATTTAAAAGAGAACAAAATTAGATTTTTCAAAATATTTACATAGGGACAGTTTGCTGATCTAGACGTCTGGATTGTACGTGCTTTCTCTCACTTTTGAAAGACTAGTGGTAGAAATGAATGGAATTACAGATAAAATGTGGGAAATTCTGATTGTACAAAGTTGTCCCCATAACCTACAGAAATGTTTCATTCTGCTAAGGCAGTGATATAAGACTGGACAATGGAATGGGTCATTTTAAAGCCAGTTCTTTTTGTCATGAGTCCCCAAATGTACTGATGTACATACTGTTTCAAATACACATGAGATTGTTGAGTAAATTAGGTCATCACTTTTTTATATTTGACCATTCAGGTTGTTCTGATGCTCCTATAATAAAAATGAATGTGAGACATAATTAAATGCCATACCTAGATTATCGGGTTGTCAGAATCTAATAAAAACAAAACAAAACAAAACAAAAAACAACTCTTCCTCTTGGGTTTCTGACATAAAAATCAATCCCAAAGGGAAAAGAACAGAACAGTAAAAGAAAGCTACTGTTAGAACCTGGTATCAAATAACCTATGCATCACTGCTCATCAGGAATTGATGTGTTTTCATAATGCACTGAAAGGTGATTGTGGGCTCCTTTAGGTTGAACCCAGTTGAATTTTTACACAGCATACACATGCTGAGCAGCGCTGGGCTATTCTTTGAGTTAGTTCTTTCAGTTATCTGTTGTTGCTTAATACATCAAACTCAGCAGCTAAACAATAATTATTTTATTTATTTGTTTCCAAATTACAGCTGGGGCTGCTACACTAAAGCTGGTGACTTCATTTTTAAGAGCTTCAGTCAAACGCTGGCAAGCTGGTGTTGGCTATTAGCTGGAAGCTTGACTGGTGACAGTGGCTGGGGCCTCAGATCCCTTCTACAAGTGCCTCTCTACAAGATGAGTTTAGACTTTTCACAGCACAACAGTTTTAGGGTAGTCAGATATCTTACATGATAGTAGGCTTCCCTCAGAGTACAAAAGCAGACTGGTAGGCCTTCTAAAGACAGGAACAAAATAGACACACCATCATTTCTGCTACCTTCTGTTGGTCACAGAGCTGGCCCAGATTCAAGATGGGTAGGCTACAAATGAACGTAAATACCTGGAGTGTCATTCATTAGGCATCGCTAAAGTCTATTGTGTTAGCTCCAGACATTTACAAGATGCTGAACTAGCACTGTCTGATAAACTTTTTAAAAATCCATAGCATTACCTGTTCATATGCTTAAAGTGCCAGGAACAGCATGAGGCCTATTAACTTCGTATAAAAGTTTTACGTAAATTATTTGAATAATGTCTCCACTATGCTTTCAAAGGAGCAAGCAATGGAAATTTTAGGTCCTCCATTTTTCTGGAAGAATTATGGAAACTTGGGTAATAATTTCAGTATACTATTGTCATTTGACACACACAGAGATACTTTCTTCTAGCTGGTAAACATGTGTAACTTCTTTTATTAAAATTCAGACTTACTTAAATATTATTGAGTATATCCCCATCAAACATAGGTATTCTTGCCAGCATCATTAAAATTTGATAGTTTGTTACTGAAACTTTCTGGAAATGTATCATATTTAGGTGCTCTATCCTTACTAATGGGACTTTTCAAGTAAGTCTTGGAAGTTTATATGCTAAAGCAGTATACCCGTTGATCAGTTTTAGGACCTGTGAGTCTCATGGTCATTACCATAATTACGATTTCTTCCTGCTGTTAACTTCCCTAGGGGCAGCCCAACTTTTTAGAGGGAATATTTCCTAATTTATGATACCTCGTTAGTGAGGTCTCTGTAGTATCAAGGAAGATTGCTAAGCATATGTGACCTAAGTCATAACAAAATGAGGGTAGTCAACTATTGAGCATACACTCTGTCACACACTGTATAAAATTATCAACATTTTTCAAAGAAAAAAAATTGAAATATACAAAAGAACTAATTATGTAAATTAGCAAAGCCAGGGTTCAAATTTGCTCAGCTTTACTTCCAGGACTGAGTGCTATTTGCTGTAGGAACATCTGCAGTGGCACACTGTTTCAGGTGGTTGGTTCTCAAGTATGGTCTTTGGTCAGAACTTGTAAAAATGCAGAAGCTTGATATCAGTACAGATCTACTGAATCAAAAACTAGGGGGAGGAGAAGAGTAGGGTGCTGGCAGCAATGTATATTTTTTCCTTCTTGGTAATTATAATGCAGGCTAAAGTTTGGAATCACTTATTTTGACTTTGACTTTAAGAAAATTGCTATAAATCATAGGGTTCACTGATTAATATTATGATGCCATGAGATTTTCAAGGCATCTACTATTCAGCAGAGATCAATGTACTTCAGAGAAGTGATCCACATCCTACTAACATTCCAGCTGTAGCTTGACCTAATGATCACGTCTTTCACATTTGGCTTAAAATCGGAATCCGCTCTATTTCCAGACTCTCCAGTTGATTCTGTGCTTTAGTTTTCTTGTATTAAAATGTAGATAACAATGCTTGCTTTCCTCCCTCACAGGAATACTCTAAGAATTAATGAGTTACATTAAACTCCTTCAGTTCCTGGAAGAAAGGTAGTATATAAGCACTACATTAATATTTAACAGGTTAACATTTTTCTATGTAACTCTGTATTTTTCTTTTGATGATCAAACATGTTGCCTTTTTCCAAAATAATTTTTTTAGTTTTAAAAATTGTATTCTTTAAAGGCACTGACCAGATTTCTTTCTTTCTAAGCATTGAAATTTTATGATTCTGGTTTTACCAGTGATGAGGTGGTGTGATATTATAGCAGGAACACTAGGCTAGAGATCCAGTAATGCCAAGTTTAACCAATCTGTGTTACTTTTTAACTCTGCAAATTAAGGTGGCCTCTTTCTGTGCCTTGGCTTCAGTTTATTAAATTGTAAAAGGTGACAATATAGCACAGAGTTAATTATGGGCCCTGGCTTCAAAGAACTGGGTGTGAATCATGACTTGTCCATTTACTTGCTATGTGACCTTACATTAGTTATTTGTTTTCTCTGAACTTTCATTTCCTCATATATAAAGAGGATAGTGATAGGATTCAATAAGGCAATAAATCTAAAGTGCTCAACTCAGTACCTGGCACTTAACAATAAGAGCTGGTATTGTTATAATTAATAGAAATTCAGATGTAGACTAGATGATCCTAAAGTATCCTTGGTGCTCTGGAATTTTAGGATACTTTCTGAAAGTTTCTCTCAGAATCTCCAGTTGCTATCTCTCTTAAGAATTCAACATTCATCCATATTCATTATTGAGCACCTACTATGTGCCAGGACCATTCGCAGCACTAAGGCTACATGAGCATAAATAAAAATCTTTACCCTTCAGGAGTTCACATGCTAGGGGCAGCTGGCCTTTTTTGAACTGTTTTAGATAGATATAAGTACTCAATACATCTTGGTTCCATTGAATGGAATTCCTTTTTAGACTGAAAAATCCTCAACACAGACAGGAAGCTATTTTTCTTAGCTTTCACCTATTCAAAGAGATAAATTTCCCCTTCGATGAGGGCTCTACTTATTTGTTTATTTTTTATTATCTTGTGACAACTTACGTTTTAGTGAATGTGTAGAAAATTGTGGGAAGGAGGTAAACATTTCTACTTTATCTTGCCTAGATTGAGGGAAGACTTGACAAATTAGGGTAGGTTGGTAAGGAAGGTAGGTTGCTTCATTAACAGGAAGCAAAAGACATTTTGAAATCCATCTGTTTAGTTGTCAATCCCTGTTTGCAGATTAAGAAGAAAGGGATTTTGAAATTTTCTAACTGTCTTCATAGGTAGGGGGATATTTATCTAGAGGCTTGGGGCAATCTGAAATGATATCATTCCAACCCGTCGGGAGGAGGTATTGTAAAACTCTTTTGGATTCAGACAGAAAATATTCCTCCTATTGTTTTGCCTCCATGGTACAGGAACAACAGTACCAGTTCTCAGCTAATGTAAGAACTTAAGCAGGAAAGAATGTACCTTTTTTATTTCTTACAACATAAACTAAACATCACAGCAGATATCAGGCTGGGAAAGGTTATAGGAACCTAATGTACTTACGACACTTTATTAATGCATTCTGGCCAATGATATCTGAGGGACAGTGAGACCACCAGCAGGTATTGAGCCTGGTGGGGGGTGGGGGGTTACCAGCCAACCTCACGGACTGGCTGAGTCTTGGGAGAGCCATTGTTCTGGCTCCGGATGCTGTAGCACATCCAGTGCAATTGGGTCTAGAGACAGGAGATGGAAATATGGGCAGAAAGACAAGACTTAAGCACCTTTTCAGCAACTTGCAGCAGCACGAAGCCATGGTCAGGATAAGCAGGGAAGTGTTAAGACTGGAAACAAGGCTGGGCTGGTGAGGGAAGTGAGGCAGTGTCCAAACTAAAGCAGAAACTGTGTCAAGCGGCTTGTCCACGTGGAAGGGGTGTAAATTACAATGAGGCCTGCTGCCAAAATAAGAGCAAGTGCAGATTGTTGAGCCAAACTTGAAACCAGCTTAGTGTCCAAAGAAACTTCAGGCTATGGCAGACATATTAGTTTCTTAGGGTAGTCATAATAAATTGCCACCAACTTTATGGCTGGCAATAGATATTTAATCTCTCATAGTTCTAGAGGCTAGAATTCTGAGATCAGAGTTTCAGCAGGGTTGATTCCTTCTGGAGTCTGGAGGAAGTTCCATTCCATGCCTCTCTCCTGGCTTCTGGTACCTGCTAGTATCCCTTGGCTTGTAGGAGCATCGTGACAACCTCTGTCACCTTTTTTATGTCACTTTCTTTTCTCTGGATAAGGACAGCTGTCATTAGATTTAGAGCTCACCGTAAATTCAGGGTAGTTTTATCTGGAAATTCTTAATTATGTCTACAAAGGCCCTTTTACCAAGTAAGGTCACCTTTATAGATCTAGGTGTTAGGAATTGGTCATATATTTTTTTTAGGACCACAATTCAACCCACTACAGTAGATATAAAGAAAATGTAAAGTCAGAAAACTTGGATTTTAATATCAATTAATAATATAATAATAGCTACATTTAAATTTTTTCCCATTTGTTGGGTGCTCATTCATAATCAACAAATAGTTAATGAATATTGACTTTATCCCAGGTACTTTCTGGATTCTGGGACTTTACTAATAAACAAAATGGCAGAATTTTCTGTTCTCATGAAACTTACATTCTAGTAGGGACTGGTGGAGATGGACAAACAAATGCTAAATTGAGGTATATGATGTGTGATGATGCTGAGCACTACAGAGAATATGATGTAGGGAAGGTGAATAGTAAGTGCCAAGTGTGAGAAAGGTTACAATTTTAAATAGAATGGTCCATAAAAGCTTCAGTAAAAGCTACCATTTGAGCAAAGTTTTTAAGATGAGGAGAGAATGAACTTGATGGATGCCTGGAGAAAGAACCTTCCAGGTAGAGTGAAGAGCAAATCCGTGGAATCTGAGGCTGGAAGATGAATAAATAGGCCAGGAGTGCAGAAGGTAAATGAGCAAGATGGAAGGGTTGAAGTAGCTGAAGTGGAAAAGATAACAGAGGCCAGACTGTGTACATACAACTGGTTGTCCACTGTTAAGAACTTTGGCATTTGCTTGAAGTAGAATGAGGAGTCATTGGGGATTTTCAAAAGAGCTGTGACATGATTGCAGGATCACTTGTGGATCGGTATTGAAAACATACTCATGTGGAGGCAGCTGACACTATTGACCTAATGTAGGTCTATGTAGTAATCTTCCGTCCTCCAACCTCCAGGAATGCTGGGGCTTAGACCAGTGCAGACTGGGAGATGTGATGAGGTTTTACATGTATTCTGGAGCTGGAGCTACTAGAATATGTTGGTGGTTGAATCTGTGGCATGACGGAAAGGAGTCAAGGATACCACCAAGGTTTTGGGCCTGAAAACTGGAAGCATTTACTGTGATGGAGTAGTATTAATTATTTCATATGCATTAGACAACCCACTGCTCAGTCCTGTAAGTCTGGTATATTATTGTACCCATTCGATAGATGAATGAACTGAGTCTTTTAAAACTTAAGTAAATTGTCTAAGATTATATATCTAGTAAGTACCTTAAATAGCATTTAGAATCAGGTCTCTGAGATTTATAATCTCAGACTTCTAATTCTCAAAGCTCCAGTTTTTTCCTCTCTAAAAAGGAGCTTATTATCTTATCTACACAGAATTGTCACAGTTGCATGAGAATGAATGGTAAAATGTTTTATCAACTACAGTGTACTGTATAATTCTGTATGGTGTCTATCGTTATATAACTAAATAGTCTGAACTTTGTGATGTAAAGTACCGATGATTTATTATTACTTCTCATGGTTCTGGATGTTGACTGGGCTCATCATGGTGGTTCTTGCTCAGATCTCTCACATAGTGTCAGTAAGATATTACCAGGACTGGAGTCGTCTTAAAGACTTCCTCACTATTATGTCTGATGAATCATGCTGGATTTTGGTAAGGACCTCGGCTGGGATTGTCAGCTGGAACACATACGTATGACCTCTCCATGTGAGCGGGGCTTCTTCACAGCACGGTGACTAGATTCTCAGAGTAAGTATCCCTAAGAGAAAGAGCCAGGTAGAAGCTGTATTATCTTTTATAATTGAACCTGGAAAGTCACATAGAATCACTTCTGCCATACTCTATTGACTGACACAATCACAGGATTTCACCAAGTTCAAGGGAAGGGATGTAGACCACACCCCTTGGTGGAAGAGTAGCAAAGTCATATATAAGTCATATATTAAGAAAGATATGAGGGATGAGAGATGTCATGACCATCTTTGGAAAATACAATCTATAACAAAGTAGACAATATTCCAAGGAAAGTTCAATCAAGAAAAAAGTCTTGACAAAATTAGACAAATTGGATTCTGGGTTTAAACCAAGTACAACTAAAAAGGGAGAGAAATTTAGAGCAGGCAACTAGAAACAGCCTCCCAGAGCTACAGCAGAATAAGCAGACGGCATCACAAAGCCAGATGATGATGGATGTCTAGGCTCTGATTAGAAAAATTTTGCTCATTGTTGCATTTTTCCCATCTTTTTAAATGATTTGTTCCTAAACTTATTTTTAAAAAGCCCCAGGTAATAATGTTATAGAAAAACAAAAGCTATAGGGAACTATAACAGGAAAACAACTACCCATCATCTTACCACACAACCAGAATCAATGAAAATGTGCTGGCGATGGGTCTGCTTGGGTAGAGGCCCAGAGTATAGCTTAAAAGCTTTAGCTTTGGAAATTCCACAGACCTGGGTTTGAATTTTCTTGTAGCTGAATAACCTTTGGCAATTCTCTTAACCTCTCTGTGACTCCATTTTCCAATATGGAAAATGCTGATAATTATAAAAGAATCCTATAATGTGGCCCAACCACTGGGAAATAATAAGTTCTCAGGGTACATTAGCTTTTAAAATCACTACTAAACATATCTTTATTTTTGTACAAAAATGATATCATTTACAAAAAAGATATGTATGCTGCTTTTTATCTTTTTATTTCACATGAGAATTTCATCTTGAACATCTTCTGTGTGACTCTGGAAACTGACACATATATCATTGTTGTTATGAATACATACCTCCTCGTGGCATACATGAACTACAATTTTTTTCATAGCTTCAAATTTTTTGAAAAAATTTTTATCTATTGCACATAACACTGTACCAATTACCTTAATACTTGCTTAATCATTTTCTTTCTGCTTGGAACATTTATTCAAGAACCAGATAAATATTGACAAATTTCTAGAAGTAGATTTGCCCAAACTTTCCCACTTAAGTTTTTTTTGAAATTGACTTTTTATTATGAAAAATTTCAACCTAACATAAAACTACAAGGATCATAAAATGAACACCTATATATGGCTAACAGCCATATTTAGCATGTTAACATTTTGCCATATTGTTTAATCTATGTTTTTCTTAAATATTTAAATATAAAACATCCATAATGACATTTTGCCCTAATATAGTAGTGTGTCTCATAAAAGTGAGGACATTTTCCTATTTAACTACTATACTATTATCATACATAACAAAATTAAGTATTATTCCCTCATATTATCCAACGCAGTTTACTTTAAAAATTTCTAATTATCTAAACATGCTTATTACATCTTTTATAGTATATATTTTTTTCAAATAAGGACTCAAATCAAGAACCTGAATTACCATTGGTTGTTATAGTCTCTTAAGATATTTTAATCAAAAATGGTCCTTATCACCTTTGTCTCTCCCCTTGAAGAATGACTTATTGAAGAGCCCAAACTGGTTGACCTTTTCCCTTCTGACCATTAAAAGCTCCTGTTTTAAAGGAAATTTTCAGACGTGAAATAATTAGACCATAAGGCCATCCTGGCTGTAAACAGCCCACTTGGTGTGAGTACTTCACAGCCTGCAGCATGGGCTGCTCCAAATCCAGGCCCTACTTGTAGACAGATGCTCTTAATTGTAAAGGTTGGCTTTGTCAAGTTGCTAGGAATGCCCCTCCCTTCCCAGCAGGACTGAAGAATCTGCTCTTCAGTACAAATTTCCTCAGAGTAAGGGGACTATTGTAAATTAGTGCCAGAAATGACATGGATTAATGGAATAGGTGGCCTTAAATCTAACATGAGAAAAGATGTTTTGAGAGATTTCATTCCACTTCATCTTCAGAGGACAGGCGAGTCTCTCCAGGGTACAATTTTTGTTCCTAGTGGTGGAGAGGCTGAGAATAGACCTAACAGTCACATATGAGTGTTGAAATCCTGGTTCTGCATGTTACTAGGGTAACTTCTTATTTTGGAAAAGCCACTTAAAGTTCCATTCTATTTGACACTCTGATATGTGCAAAGGATTGAGTCCTTTCTAATGGACTTGCCTGTCTTACACATTGCTGGCAGCTGAGATACTTCATGGAGAAGTAAGCAGGTCTCTTAATCTCCAAGACAGAGATTCTCAGACATTTATGTTCGTAAGGATCACCTAGTGGGCATAATACTTATACAGTTTTTCTAAAATTCATGGGTCTGGAATTATACTGCTATAATTTTGATTTGGTAAGAGCAGAGTGTGTTCCTGGAATCTGTGTCTTTGCGAGTCTCCGCTAGGTGTATCTGATCCTTACAGTACTGAATATCTTCTGTTTTAGTCTCCAGATGTGCATTGACTTTCTTTTTAACCATGCTTTATTCTCAGGAAGCCTTAACTAACTTCCTCGCTTTCTGGCTTCTTATTGGGCAAGATATGGAGGAACAAAGGAGATGGAGGCTGTAGCATTATATTATTTTGGCTTCCTCCTTAAGGGATCATTTTGGATTGATTGTCACTTTGATTAAAGATCACAGCTCCTTGGAAGGTGGCCCTCTTTATATGTCTCTTTCTTCCAAAATTCTGATAACTGTTCTCTCTTCTTGCCCCTTCCAACTATGGGGTAGAAACAGCTCTGTTGGTTCTGACATTAGAGCACTGTTACAACTTTTATGGTTTTCTTACACTCTTTGTAAACAATTCCTTTATTAAAACTCCTTGTTATTCTATTTGATTATACCATTTATTTCCTGCTGGAACCTTGCCTAATAGACTTTGCTTTATTAATTTCTACAAACTTTCATTGGATTTAGAGGCTCTTTAAGGAACTTTCAATCATCAATATTCTTACTCTATTCATAGTTCTGATTAGTCAGGTGGAATTCTGCCATGGTTGATCTCTCCAAGGTGCAAGGGAGGGGGAGGATGTGGAAAACCAATGGGAGTTCTAACATTTTTCTTCTAACATCTTGCCTCCTTTGTTTAAAATCTCTCAAGAAAGTCTGCCCAATCCCAGAAGGCAAGGACAAATAAACTGAAGATATCTTAGGGATGAAAAACTTAAGTGCACTCTGTAAGTTATATTCAAATGATACAATACGATTAAAATATAAAGGAGTTTTCTCCCAAAGTGGCCTTAACTAGATCTCTGTTTGGCGGCTGAATTTTATGCCTTGCAATATTTACATGGTCAAATAATCCCTTAAAGTGATGACTAGTAGGCATTTTATTTGGATGGTAGAAAAGGCTAATTTGTAATATTGTTATACAAAATTTGGGGGGCGGCGGCAAAAAGTATGCCTGTCTTTTAAAAAATGTGCCTTTGGTATTTGAAAGGAGAGCTCTAGTTCCTTGGGCCTTAGAGAATTTCAGAATACTGATATTAGAATTAATGAAGAATATGAAAACTTAAGTGTAGAATGGAGTAAAAATATGCAATAAAGATTAATGACATTAGACTAGTGGGAGAGCCATATTTTCTGGTGATTGAAGACTCTGAAGCTTTCATTTGCAAATGCTTGGGAGAATATTGAAAATTTTGGCATTTGTCATATCTCCTTTGGTTAAATTTTATCAACCTGCTATTCAGCAAGATGCTCCAAGGAAAATCCCCAACCCTCCAGCTCTGATCCATTCATTCATTCAACAAATGTTTTCTGAATACCTACTATATGTTAGGTACCCTTTAAAAAACTGAAAATACTGATGAATCAAACACATATGTAGCCTTCTCTCATGAAGATTACAATGTAGTGAAGTGGACAAATTTTCTTAAATAATAGAATAGATATACATCTACATTCTGAGGCAGAGTAATTGCAGTTCTTATAATATGTACTAGGATAGCAAGAAATCCTACAGTTTCAGAGAATACCCAAAACAGTGGACGAAATATAAGAAACATTTCAAATGGGGGATTGAACCCCTCCAAAAGTCAGGGAAGTTCTCAGAGGCCAGAAAAAAAAACTGTAAACAAGAGAGGGGAGTATGGCTAAAGTTCTGGTTGCCTTTTTCTGTGGAGCAAAGGGGGAAATTTTCATGGAAAACACATAAAAAGGAGCTGTTAACAATGAGTTTCAATTGGCAGGCACAAATGTCAGTAAAATTTAAGTCCTTCAAGAAAGGACTTGAATTTCTTTCCACTCCGAGGGAAAGAAAGACTGCACTCTGAGAGCACTGAGCCAAATAGTCAGGCCTAAAGTGGACCAGCATCTTTTGCAGCAGCTTCCCTGATATTGTTGTACTAGGAGTGGATTCTGAAGGATGAGTTGGACTGCTGTAAGTGAGACTAGTGATGGTCAGCTTAAACAAAAAGTTGAAAGTTGACTGTGTGTAAGTTGTCTGAGCCAGACAGGATCTGGTGTGTTGGCAAGACCGAAAAGCTACCATAGCTAGAGAGAGTGAGTTTGAGAGAAAACTATGCAGCATGGGACTCAAAACCTAAGATAATAAAGGTCCAACCTTCATGCAGCAGGATTTTCACCTGTACCTGAAATGCAGTGAGCAGCTATGACAGGTTTTAAGCAGTGTGATAACATCAGAATTACCATTTTAAAATCTACATTTCGCTGCTTTGTGTAGTAGGGACTGCAGCAGAATAAGAGTGGAAGATAGTCCAGGTGAGAGAACATGTGGCTTAAACTGTGAACACCATTGACAGAACATCATGAAGTGCAAGGAGAGGACACAGCTCCTAGGGAAGGATGTAGAACTTTGTGTTTAGTGTTGCAATTATACGTATCTTGTTTTGAAAGAGTAGAAGAAATACTCCAACATGAGCAAAGAACCTGTGTCATACACATGTGTTAATTTTTCCAGTTTAAGCATTTCAAAATAAAACATGAAATACAGAGCACCAAAACAAACCATCACCAGCAGCAAAAAAATTGTTTTAAAGGAATAAAGAAGAAAAATCCAGTTGTATTAAGTTCTCAAGCAAAAATGGATATAGAATGTAGCTGTAGATCTATTTCGGGTTTAATACATGGCAGCTCCTTTTTAATTCCTACCCTTGCACTATTTTCTCACTGTTGTACCTCCAGGTACCACTTTTCTTCTGTTTTAATCTCTTATCCTAATGACCAAGCTCCTTTCCCTTCTTTCTCTCATTTCTTCATTTAGCTAATTTTTATTTCTTTAGATTTTAACGTTAGTGATAAGAACTAACAGTATTGAGAGGTTTCATGGCTATAATAAGCACTTCTAAGTAAACAAGTTTTTATTTCTTATAATGACCCTGTGAGGTAGGTGCTTACATTTCCATATGCAGATAAGAAAACTGAAACTCAGGTAAGCCAAATTACTTGCTTAAAGGTCCGATGGTTAGCGAAGGTAGAACTAGGATTTGAACTCAAGCAGCCTATTAAAAAGTCAACACTAATTCTTGCTGTGGGTATACATAGACCTGTATACCTATGTTTCTTAAACTTTAAATTGAGTATTTATCACCTGAGATCTTGAAAAAATGCAGATTCTGATTCTGTGGGCCTAGGATAGGGCTCCAGTTTTTCTGGTTCCCTCTGAATAGCATTAGTGCATGATAGGCATTTAATGAATAATTATTAAATAAAATAATAAATGAAATAATTCAAGGAAAGAAATTGCTAAGGGTTAAGATGTGTATGTTAGTAATTCTTTCCTTTGGAGCGCCTTTGTTGCCTTATACTTATGCCTAGCCAAATAGTAAATTTTCAGTTAAATATTGATTGAGCAGCTACTATGAGTAGGTGTTAGGTAGTTAGTCAGGGATGAGGGACAGAAGCCAAAGCCCAGCTCTGTAACCATAGAAACTTCCCTTGAAGACCTTCCTTAAGGATGTCCCAGAAATACCTCTCTTTTAGGGTTATAAATTACCCCAAATCGTAGAGCACAGAGGCCATAAAAGCCGCTGGCCTAAATCAGATACAAATGCATGCACAGAAAGTACTGTCCCTAACTTCAGCCTCATTATACCATCATTATAATATCATGACTATACCTAGAAGTTCATAAATCTAATTATTACAGACTGAATGCCGGGTAAGCATGGGCGCAATAGGCAAAGTGTTATATAGCAACTGTCAGTCAAGGTGACTTCACACACAGATCATCTAGGCCCTCCCAACATGGCCCAAATATAAACAGACCTTCCCATTTCTGCATTGTTACAGCTCTCCTGGATGGAAACCTGCCTCTCTCTTTGAGGTGTACTGTCTTATCTTTTCACCTCCTGAATTCTGCAGGTTTGCAGCCTTCCTTGGCATGGTCCATCTCCTTCTAAAATGTACTTTCAATAAATCTTTCTTTTTCTCAGTCTCACCCACCTGTAATTGTTTACTGCATTGGCAGGCAAGAACTGAGGAACAACCCACAACACCACCGTCCACCGTACTCCACTATCTACCTCCTCTTCCCCCATGCTATTAAGGTGACACTGGATTTCACCTCACCCCAGCAGTGACATGAAAGGTGTAAAATTTAACAGAAAATTTACGGTATGGAAAATTATATAACAAACACTGAGATTTTCACGTTGATAAAAATTTACTTTTGTCAGTCTTATTTCATATTTTTTAATGTAAAAGATAAAAAACAATATGTAATATTGATACTTCCTTTATCCGTTCCTATTCCTATTTCTTCTCTCATCCTTTCCTGATATAGGGAGATCATGTTTTTCTAGTTTTAGAAAATATTTTTCTATTTTCTAGAAAAATTTTATTTGCATGTAATATAAATATATACACGTAAATATATATAAACATATATATATACACACTATTGTCTGAGTATTTAAAATACTTAGAAATTATAATATGCTATAGGTAACAAACAACAATGTACAGTTTTTACTTGGCATTATGTTTTTGATATATATCCATGTTAAATTACATAGGTATTGCCACGGTCCAGTTATAGTTACCCCCACTACTGGGCCTGGGGTAGTTTAGCAGAAAGTCCAGTGCCCCTCAAGCCCTGAGGCTGCCTGTCAGTTGCTTCTAGGACTCTGCAACTGGAAGAGCCTCTGGATGATATGCACTTGGATGATGTGTGGACCTAGGGAGTCACCTGGATATATTGAGCAGATTTCCCCTGGACACTGCAGTGTCAGTTTACATGCCAGCACTGTCTCTGTGGCATCCCGTAAAAGTCTCAGATAGCAATAATGCCAGCCACTGCCTGCGTCAGGCCTGCAAATACCTGAGATCTGTTCAAGAAATACTGAAGCTCAGGGGTAGGGGTTTGTGACCCGCCACCAAAAGTCTCTCCTGGGTTGCACATGCTTTGGGTGGGTTGCACAAATTGAGTGCTGTTATTTACTGTTGAATTTGTGTCCCAAGGAAAGCACAGTATGTGACTGAGTTGTCTGGGAACAGTTTTGTCACAGGTAATTTGTGGGTCGGGTAGGGCTGTGTCTCAGTGAGTCACGGGGCCATCAGGCCTATACAGCATCAGATTTGCTGCCAGTTCTGGGTCTGCAGGATCCCGTAAAGGTCACAGATCACTGTATGGTCCACTGCCATCGGGAATAGGCCCACAGACCCTACAATCCACCCAAGCTCATGCTGGCAGCAGTGATCCACTCGCAACTGTTTTTCCTGAAAAACATCCTAGCTGAGGTTGTCTGCGCAGAGTGCATGGCCCTGGAAAGCGGCAGGGCCGAAGCAGTTACCTGGCAACTGGCCACAGGGGCAACTTGAGGGTTGCGTAGGATGGGGTCTCAAGGAGACATGGGGCTGTCAGGTCAATAGAGGCTCAGATCTGCTGTAAGTTCTGAGTCCACAGGTTCCCTCCAAAGTCACAGATAACAGTGAGATTCACTACTGTCTGGGGTGGGCCCACAGACTACTATGATTTGCTCAAGTGCTATCGCAGCTCACGCAGGCAGCAACGATCTGCCTGCAACTGTTTTCCCCAAAACATGCACACTACACTAGCAGAGATCTGCTATCTGCATGGAATGCATGGCCCCAGAAAGGAGTAGAGTAGGGCAATTGCCTGGCAATGGACCACCACAGGCTATTTGTAGGTTGGGTGGGGTAGTGTCTCAGGGAGACAAGGGCTGTCAAGCAAATATATCCTCAGTTTTGCGGCAAGTTCTGAGTCCGTAGATTCTTGCAGAAGTTACAGATCACAGCAAAAACAGCTACAATCTGGGGAAATCCCACAGACTCCTTTGGTCTGCCCAAGCTTGAGTTGACAATAGTGATTTGCCTGTGTTTTCCCCAAAATGCATACATAGTGCTGGCTGAGGTCTGACGCCTGTGCCAAATGTTTGGGTCCCAGAAGGAGCAGGGTGGGGGCGACTACTCAGTGATGGGCTGCCCTGGGCAATCTGTGGGTTGGCAATGGCAGACCAATGCAGCTTCAGAATTGGCTGTGTGGAGGAGGGTTCACCGCAGGCAAGCTGGCGCCCATCTGTAGACTTCCCTGTAGGGGGATTCAACTAAGGCATAATGGCGTCTGCTCCTCCAACCTTCACTCTGGTGCTAAATGATGTAGTCTTTCTCCACGTGACTCTTGCACCTTCTGAGCCTCCATCCCTTAGCTGACACCCAGGGTGTGTGTCTGCAGGTGATAGTGTGTGCAGGCCATTTAAAGTGGTGTCTGGAGTTTCAGTCTCCTTTTGCTTTACTCGGATGGCCAGAATCTCCACCGATTTTTACAGACAGATTTGGTGGAAACTCCTCTTCCCTGGGCTGGGACCCTGAATTGGGGAGCTGCTACAGGAGGCTAGGATCCCTCACTCCTTTAGGGGCCTCTACAGCTGCACTCTCTCTCCTGGTGCTCAACTACACCTGCAGGTGCACAAACGGCTGGTTTCATGAGTCTGCCCCTCTTACCAGTTTTAACGAGGCTCTTTCTTTATATCATGAGACATAGGTGTTTTCTGGTGGTTCTCCATATTGATTATTTTATAATTTGGTTGTAATTTTAATCTGGTCCTAAGAGGTGGTAAACCCCACTTTTACCTAGCTTACCATCTTGTCCCAAGTTGTGCCACATTATTATTAAAAGTGATTCCAGCAAGTTAATTCCTTCCTGAAGCATACACTATTCCTAACACTTTACTTTTATTGACACTCTACTTTGTGAGGCCAGATATTTTTCTGCTTTATTTGAGCAGCGTGAAATAGTATTCTATTGTTACATTGGTAGTTGATTTTTTTTTTTTTGGCTGTTGGGTTTCTACTTTGCCTATTCATATCTTTGTCTCATTTCTTTCAACTTCATTTGTAGAAATTCTTATCTATCTATATTCTATTTGCGTATGTACACAAATAATTATTTGTATTCTGTCACTTGTTTATATTATCTTACATTATCCATAAATTGATACTTTTTATGTGGACAAATCTTGTATTTTCTTTTTTGAATCGTATTTTTTTTTAAGGCCTTTAAGGCCTTCTTTGGTAGGATAGTTAGTAGTTTTGTCTCTGGAGCCAAACTGCTTGCGACAGGGTTGTCATTAGCCCAGCCCAGCCTAGCCCAGCACATCCTATCAATCTTATCACATTGCATTCATGAAGACATTCAATATGGTGCTGAATAGTAGAGGTGGTTCAAAGAGGTGGCATCAGTGGAATTCCTTGTGCATTGTCTCAATGGGGAATTATAGAATTCTTTTTTAGGCCTGGCCTAAAAGCACTGACATGAGGATAGCTTTTGTTGGTGATGCCTTATCCTTGTAGGGGTTTTGATCAAGTGATCATTTGTGGGAAGCAGTCATAGCATATGTGAGGATAGCAAACTCAAATTAGAAATGCTGAAAACTATTTTAGGTCCACCATTAATTTTCTATTTGACTTCATATGTTTTTCTAGTTGCTATTTTATTTATTAATATCCTTCACTAGATTCATGAAGATAATACCCAGGTCAATATTATTGTTCTAAAAACATATCAAAGACAGTTATTGACATATAGCTGGCCTAATATCTGGTATATTATAGGTATTTATGTACTGAATGATTAAATTATTGATCTCACTTTACTCTCTATTCAGTAATGTCTATAAAATGGGGTGAGCAGAACTTGCTGAACCTCCCACAATGATTTGGGAAGATTAAATCAAGTCGTATACTTGGAAAACTACCAAAAATTTATGGTGACCATAGGTTATGGTAAATAGCAGCAGGCAAGGAAACACAAGTAGGTGGTACATTTTACTGTATCCCCTACCAAATTGTGAATTCCATGAGAATAGAAATTCTATTTGACTTGTTTGTGGCTTTGACCTAAGTGCCTAAAATAGTGCCCAGTATTCAAATATTTGTGGTAAATGGAGTAAAGTAGAATTTAATCAAGATCTTTATTTGATTCAGAGAAAATAAAGGATAACATTAAGTTGAATTCAAAAATCTGATGTGAGAATATATATATATATATATATATATATATATATATATATGAGTGAGGTATATATGAGAAAACTAGAAAAGAAGAAAGTAGAAAAAAATGAATGAGAAAATTATAAATGAGAATGAAGGAGAAATGGTCTAGGACTTTAAAAATATCTAGACTGAAAAGGTCAATTTGACGTTTGAGGTTTCTTTCTAACTAAATAGGATCGATTGAATGACCAATCTGATTCCATAAAACTGGTCATTAAGACAGCAAGGGAACCACAATTTAACTGTAAATGTTTGATTTAGTATTTGTAAGTCTATGAAAAGAGATGAGAGACAAAAGTCTGCAGAACTCTGACCTTTTGCATTCTCAGAAGTGTTTTAAGAGTTGGACAGTTGCCTGCGCTTTAAAAACAATAATAATGTATCCTGAAGAAGTTTGGATTTATATTGAGTATTGTCCATTCTAACAGTCTGTATTCTTATAAAAGTAGTTTTAGTAGGCATGTGTCGAAATAGCTTGCCCTGCATCTATTCCCACACCCCTCCTAACGGCATCTCAATTTAAACTACTCTTTTATCTCCAGGTGTGGCCATATAACCCAAGACAGGGCAATCAACATAGATCATTTTCTTGGTCACAATGCTTGACTCAGAGATTAAGCATGAAGCCAAAATACTCAGTCTTGGAATTTTGGGTCTAACTGTTGTGAGAGAAAAGTCATCCTTCAACTAAGGTTGCTACACTGACTGTTACCCAAAGGAGAGGACCTACCAAAAGAAGCCAACCCAAAGGTAACGAAACTAATAGATAGAAACTGAGTCCTGATGATAATACTTGAGTATTTGAATTCTTTCTTTCTTAAAGCTCTTCTATCCTATCCATTTCAGTTAGGTCAGCCAGTAAATTCTCTACTTTGTTTAGAGTGGTGATTTACCTGCAATTCAAAAGGGTCTTGATTAATAAACAATGACTTGCTTTTCAACCCTTTAATTATGTTAATTGTTAAGAGCAAAGCCCTCAGACCTAGGTTGGTAAAAGTCAGGAGTGTTTATCATATACCTTATTCTAGGTAATTATTTATTGAAAACATAATTTTGGAAACTTAACCTCTCATCAGTGTTTGCACTTCTATAGCTAGAGGTGGTTGAATTAGATTATCTCAAGGTTATTTTCAGGTTAAAACTGTAAGATTTTGAGGCAGTTTTTCTTATAATAACCTTATGATCTCTCTTGTGTTTGCTGGCAATTCCTGATGACCAAGGCTATTACTAGGTTCCAGAGTATGCTCTATTATTCACCCCTTTTCTTATTTCTGCTTGCATTTCCTAATGCCCTGATAAGATAAGGAGGCACTGCAGTTGCGATAATAATGATGAAAATAGATACCATTTTGAATTCTCATGATACCAAGAACTTTACATAATCCATTTTACCTAATATTCTCAAGAACCCAATGAAGTCGAAATTAATATGCAATATGTAATCACTGATCCAACATGAGAATCTTGAGTTTATTCAGTTTAACTTCACTCCACCTACCCTCTAAGCACAGATAGGTATAGCTTGTCCATCATCACACTACTTGATATCAAATCTGATTGCTATTTTAAGGGCTTACAGGCATCCTACTTAGTGGAAGTGTATTCATGGGGTGTCACTGGGTTAACTATGTGAAATCTACCAAGTCTATTTCCATAAATAGGCACAATTCCTGTTGGGTATTTATAAGTGATATACTGTTCATTAGACTTTCAAATGAAGATAATTAACAGGTTTATTTTTCAGTTCTTCAGTTATGGCTGAGCAATCAGTGATGAGGGTAATAGCTCATCTCCCACGTGACCTGCTGGTCTATGTGAACAGTGCCACTCCAAGTTATTCTTCTGTGAATTTGCATACTTGAACCTTCCTGGGTAGATGTTCTTCAGTTTATTTTAAGGTGATTGACCCTAGGATCAGATTCTAACCTCCTAGAGCTTTTTAAATTTTTAAATAATTCTTCCACTTTTTAAAGTCCCTCTGATGCGTTCTCCTTCGCCTCCTTCTTACTTCATTTTTTTTTGCAAACATTTTTCTTCTGGTTCTTTTACAATTGACAGTAAAGAGTCAAACCCATAACAAAATTTATTAGCAACTCTACCTCACTGCCAAAAGAATAGTTGCTCTTTCTTCAGAATCAAGAACTTATATTTGAAACTATGCCAGAAAGTGAAGGAAAATTCTTAGAATTAATTTTCCAATTTTATAAAGAAAAAAGGAAAAGGAATTGACTTTTCTTATTACAACATTGTGAATGTTTATATTTTAAAACCATTTCAATTCTCATTTTACAAATTAGGAAACTAAAGTTCAGAGAATTTAAGTAATAAGTCAAAGTTCCCAGAGTTAAGAAGCTGCAGAGCTCTGGGTCAAACCTAGATAGGACTAAGAATAAAAAGCCTTGCTATTATCCATTGAGAAAGTGAGCAGGATCTGGCCCATGATCCTAGAAAAATGTCACAAATAATAATTTTTAGGGAAAAAAATGTCACAAGATTTGTCAGATTCTTTTTTCCACAAGTTGTTATGGGATTATCCAATAAAACATTTAGAAGTCAATGTAAATTTCTAAGAAAATTATAACTCATTATAATCCTTGATAGTAATCATTCTCTAAAATTTGTAGTTTATAGACAAACGCATAGAGATTTATTTTTGCTTTAAGTTTAAAAAATAACTGTTAAGTTCTATATGTAATTTTACTAATTAAATTTTATAACCAATACAAGTTTATAACCCATTCATAACTTTATTTCTCAATATATGGTGAGGCTATGATGCTAAATGTATTAAATAATTTAATAATTAATAATTTAGGTAATTTTAGTCCTTATGTATCAGTACTTCTTGATCCTATAAAAAATGGAAATTATTCATTCTATATAAATAGCTATTGGCTTTTCACATTTTACATAAACATTTTTATGAATTAAAAGTTTCTTCTAACTTGTTCTTGATATATCTTCTTGGTTCATTTCTTGTCAAAGTACAGGAAACAAAGGGAAGTATATTTAATATCCAAAGAGAATTTGGTCACAGTTAAAGTAGAACAGTTAATTATATAAGGTTCAACTTGTGCGTGAAGGTTCAACTTGTGCAGGAATGACTTACAAACCTGACATTGAAATATGCTTTTCATTAGCAAATTCTAGCTACAGAAACTGGATATGAATTTGTACCAAAAGTTAGACTTTCATAAGGAAGTACCTAATGCCAACTTGTTGCTATATAACTACATGTCTTTGGTAACTACACATATTGTCTCTTAAAAATTCTTAATATTTCATCTATTATACCTTTTCTTTCGTGGTACAAATGTTTCATACTGCAGGCTGATGTAGACAGTATGTCATTTGTTCAACACTGGATGTTAGAAAATTACCTCATGAAATGTCAGTTGCTAAACTCCAGGTAACATTAGAAATGCTTTCCATTTCTTTAAATAAAGAATGAAAAGATTTCTAGTTTAGATGACATAGATGCAAGGAAGATGCTGTGCTTGTCTCCTCTTATGATCTCATCAAAATTACAACAAAACTACAGAACAACCGTCTGGCTGAACAGAAGTCCTACAACTGGGGATATGCACAAAAGACTACTTCAAGACTGGTAGGAGAGGTAGAGATGTGAAATAGACTGGTTCACATCCATGTATGGAGGTTGAGAATAGGGAGAGATATCTTGCCCACGAAGATCTTCCTGGAGAAGTGAGGGAACCATGGCTCCACATTGGGCTCCCCAGTCCGAGGTTCCAGTGTTAGGAGAAGTCTCAACAAATTCTGACTGTGGAAATCAGTGGAGATTGTGGCTGAGTGAGACAGAAAGCTGTGGGAATTACAGACATTTTTCTTAAGGAGCCCACATGTGGACTTACTCCATGACAGACTCACTAGCTTTTAGCTCCAGAACTGGGGCAACCGGTCAAGGACTGCCGGGAACAGAGTTGTCTGGCTTTAGGGTGAGGGCCCTTATGTCCATTCTTCTGGACAAAAGTACTAGCAGAATCCATTGTTTCTTTGTTGAGCCCTTCCCCTCCTGGCATGCAAAAAAACAGGTTGCTGCCATATATAAGTCTTCATCAACCTGGCTAACATAGGTCACTCTGCCCAGGTGATTCACTGAGACCCCACCCTTCAACTTGTGGACTCACACAAGCTGCCTCCAGTGATTTTTCTTTCCCATTCAAATGGCCCATTTTAGCTCATACTGCAGACTTTTCTTAAATCTCTCAAAGGTTCAAAAAACCGAAACAAGTAGCATATGGCCTCGGTATGCCCTGTAACCCTTGCTGAACATCTCCAAGCCTGGTATAAGCAGCAGCCAGCCTCAGTTCTTGACTTGGCCTCTAAATGCATCTGAAAGTTCACCTTGAGTGCAGCCAGCTTGATGACTCTTAACAGGTTACTCTGGACAGTGCACAGGCTGTGGCTGAACATGGCCTGAAGCTGGACCCTTCCCAGGAGTTTCTTGGGCCCTATAGTGGCCAGCTATACATAAAGCCACTCTACTAAGATAGAGAGACTTAGAGCTCTATTTAATACATAAAAACAAACCCAGAGATTCAGCCAAAATGGGGAGACAAAGAAATATATTCCAAATTAAAACACACACACACACACACACACACACACACACACACACAACAAACAAAACAAAACAAAAAGCACCAGAAAAAGAGCTAAACAAATTGGAAACAAGCAATCTATCAGATGCAAAGTTCAAAACACTGATTATAAGGATGCTCAATGAATTTAGAGGAAGAGTAGATGAACTCATTGAGAGCTTTAACAAAGATATAGAAAACATAAAAATGGAGATAGAAAACAAAAAAGAACCAGTCTGAAATGAAGAATATAATAATTGAAATAAAGATAAATTAGAATGTATCAACAGATTAGTCGAAGCAGAGGATTGATTCACTGATTAGGAAGGTAAGGTAGCAGAAAATAGAACAGCAACAAGCAAAAAAAGATTTGAAAAAATGAGAATAGTTTAAGAGGCCTGTGGGACTACATCAAGCATAACAACATAATCATAGAGGTAGAAGAGAGAGAGAAAAAAATTATAAATCCATTTGAAGGAATAATGACTGGAAAAATTTCTAACCTGGTGAAGGAAATAGTTATACAACCCCAGGAAGTTTGGAGAGTCCCAAACAAGATGAACTCAAAGAGGAAGCTCAGAGAGTCCCAAACAAGAGGACCACACCAAGATACAATATAACTAAAATGTCAAAGGTTAAGACAAAGAAGGAACCTTAAAAGCAGCAAAAGAAAAGCAATTAATTACCTACAAGGGAGCTCCCATAAGACTGTCAGTGATTTCTTAACAGGAACTTTGCAGGCCAGAAGGGATTAATAGAGAATATTCTAAGCGGTGAGAAGCAAATACCTACAACCAAGATTACTCTACCCAGCAAAACTATTATTTAGAATCAAAATATGGATAAAGAGCTTCCCAGACAAGAAAAAGCTAAAGGAATTCATACCACCAACCAAACAAGTGTTATAGAAATGTTGGGGGAATTTCTTTAAGAAGAAGAAAAGGTATGTATCAAAAATATAAATAATAAAATGACAATAACTACATATCTATCAATAATTATTTCAAATGTAAGAGAATTAAATGCTCCAGTCAAAAGATAGGGTGGCTGAATGGATAAGAATATAAGACCCTTACCTATGCTGCCTACAAAAGACTTACTTAAAATTAAAAGACATACACACAGTGAAAGCAAAGAGATTTAAAAAAAAAAAGATGTTTCATGAAAATGGAAATGACAAAAAAATCTGAGGTAACAATACTCATACCAGACAAATAGGCTTTAAAAAAAAGGCTATAACAAGAAATAAAGAACAACCAAGTAATTCCACTTCTGCGTATTTATCCAAAGAAACCCAAAGTACTGCTTTGAAAGGGTATATGTTCATTGCAGCCTTACTTACGAACCAAGATATGGAGCTCACCTGGGTGTTCATCAATAGATGAACAGATAAAGAGGTAGTATACACATATACAATGGAATATTAGTCATAAAAATAAATAAATAATAAAATTTTACCTTATGCAATAACATGAATGAACCTGGAGGCTATTGTGCCAAGTAGAGTAAGTCAGACAGAGAAAGGCAAATGCTATATGATTTCACTTATATGCAGAATCTAGAGAATAAAGTAAATAACAAAACAAAAATAAACTCATAGATATAGAGAACATTTTGAGGGTTTCCAGATGGGAAGGGGTTTGGGTAGTTTGGCACAAAAGGGGAAGGGATTAAGAAGTATAAATTGGTGGTTATAAAATAGTCTGAGTGATGTAAAGTATAACAGAAAGAATATAGTTAATAATATTGTAACAACCGAGCATGGTGTCAGATGAATACTAGATTTATTGGGGTGACCACTTCATAAGTTAGGGAAATGTCTAACCACATCTGAAACTAATATAATATTGTATGCCAACTATAATTGAAAAATTAAAAGAATTAAAGTTAAAGAGAAGAATTAACAATATATATATTTTTTGGCTTAAAGCCTGTCATGAAAATACACTCCTTACAATATAGTGGTTGCATCAAAGTTAGGAGGGAGCAATATTAAAAATGTGAAAAATGCCTAAATGAAAGTGAAAACTTGTGATTGGCTAAAAAGGTAGAGAATTCCCTTAGTTTAGTTTAATTCTGATAACAACAAAAAAGATCTGGAGGCATCAGAAATCCAAGAAGGATATCAGGATCATCTGAATTAAAATCTACTTGTGTTGGGGGAAAATAGCAGTCTTAGGTGACAATAAGCACTGCCTACATAACATAACTGCTTACGTAAAAGATGCAACCTAAGGTAAAGGGGCCTTGAACCACTGCATTCAATATCGTAAGGTTATGTCTAGAGTGTGTACTCTATTCTTGATGCAGTTATTGACAGATGGGAAAAGTCTAAAATTCTAGAATAGCTTTATGTAAGAAAGACCTTGGGATGTTATTCAGAGATGTAGAGACCAAATTAAAGATCATGTTTTCTCCTCCTGTGGCCTATTGATACTTCATACTCAACGTGTCATGGAATTGAAGATTTTTCTCTCAAATTTGCTGTTTCTTCAATATTTTCTGTAAAGATGTAAAAGGAATACCATTGTTAAGTTTAAAAGATAATGTGCCACTTAGCTATGAGCTTGGTACAGAGTAAATGCTTAATAAATAGTGCCTTAGTTACATTGATTACTATATATCACTTCATTTAACCTTTCAAAGAATCTTATGAGGTAAGTACTACCACTTCCTACACATTTAGATGAGAAAATTTAGTGTAATAAAAGTTAATGATTGAGCTAAGACAATGTAGGCTTTGAAGTAGTAAGAAAAACTGAGGTCTTTCTGACCTCAGAGAAAGCTTATACTGTTAATCAATAATTGATACTGCCTCTCAAGCATGTCTAATACAATTGGATAATGACTATGAAGTGAAAAGAGGTTATAATTTCCACATTACTTTTATCGTGTTCTGAAAGGCTCACTACTTTATCTTGGGTCTTTAAAGTTTCTAGCACCACTCCTTTATATTGTGAATGTTCTTCTCTACTAGAGACACAAGAACTGCATTAGCTCTTAAATTGGATACATGACCATAATACTGTTTTCTGGCTGAACTTTTTAGCATTTCAAATACTTGAAGTACAGTTTAAGAGTGTTTAGCTGTTTCTGGAATTAAAAGTCCAGCACCATTGTGTCCTGTTTTTTGTCCCCACTTTGGCTGATATTTAGAGAAATAATTATTCTACTTGAGGCTTACAAGGATGTGTGTTATCATGAAACAAACAATAAAGATTGACTTCTTGAGATATGCTGTGGATTATTTATTTCCCATCAGTATATCTCACTGAGAACGACTTACTGCCTTCATTTTTGATCTGCTATAGCTTTTTGATTAATAGAAAGATAGAGAGATCTTAGGTCTAACTTTTCCAAGTTTAATCGCACAGTAAACAACGAAGAACCACTTCTTGTTCTTAAAAATGTCAACAAAAGAGAGCAGAAGTAGAGTTAGCTATTGCCAGGCACTGATTACACACTCTCAAAGTGGTCCTTCTCCAAAGAGCCTCATAGGGTGTATTGAGGAGAATTACAATTGCCCAGTGAAGAATTTACATTCTTCTATGTCTCCTCTTTTGACCATATGAAGGAGTAGACATCTATCCTCTGCTTAAATTTTCCAAGCATTTCTTATTTGTATTTTGCTAGTTTGGACCTGCTGGTTATTGGTCTCATCTTCTAGTTAGAACAATACATCTGCTTTCTTTTCTCTCTTTTATCATATGTTAAGTAATCTAGCATTATGTGTTAGATTCATACATAGGAATCAGGACGAATAAGTGTCACAGCTCCTATCTTTTGTATTCAACACAGTTCTTGGTTTGAGACACTCAGGAGGTGCTTAATAGATACTTTTTAATATTATATGCTTAAGAATGGAGCAAGAAGGTGAAAAAGCCCTATTTTTCTTTTTTCCAGTAATAACTATGGGAAGCTTCTGAATCAGCTCCATCTATGATACATGGAATAAGAGCAGCAACAGTTACAACCCATTCTAAGCCAGGAATATTTCTTGTGTTCTGGGAGTCATAAACTAGATAGATAACAAATGGGTGAAGGAAACTGATCTTTAAGACAGAAAAGAATTGTGCAGTTTGTGGAAGCTGAAGAAGGCATGCTACATCTAAATCAAGCCTCTAAGAACAAAACAAACAAAAAGATCCACAGAGCTGTAGGTCACTAGTTAATGGGCTCTGATTATAGAGAAACTGAGACAAATTCAGAAGAAAGCATCAAGGAGATCAGTGTTTCAACCATGTCTTTTGAAGCATAGTTGGAGCTGTATACTGTACCTTACATAAGAGAAAACTTGAGTAGAAGATAATATTTTCTTTAGCTATATGAAAGACTGGCCAGAGTAAGATTTACTCAATTTCTGAGGCCAGTATTTGGAAGAGAAAGAGAGAGAGAGAGAGAGAGAGAGAGAGAGAGAGAGAGAGAGAGAGAGAGAGAGAGAGAAACAGAGAGACAGAGAGACAGAGAGAGAGAAACAGAGAGAGAGAAACAGAGAGAGAGAAACAGAGAGAGAGAAACAGAGAGACAGAGAGACAGACAGAGAGAGAAATAGAGGCAGAAAGAGAGAGCGAGAGCATGGAAATTTATGGTGTCTTTTATTGGTTACTGATATTTTATCTACTTCTCAAATCTAGACCAAATTGACTATTTTCTCAGTAAGAAAGACATTAAAGGGAGGTTTTACTGAGTCCATTTTATTAGCTTTTTGTTGGGTTTATGAATCTTATCAAAGAATTGATGTGTCAGTATATATTACTTTAAAAAAATGAACACTTGGATGAGACATTTTTGTTTTCTTGGTTACAATTCTGTAGCATGTCAGTTGCTGATTTTTCCCTCTTCTACCACAGATTGTTATAGTATTTAACGTTTATGTGTTTTCTCTCAGTACTAACTGGGGCTATGGCCAAAATTCTGATTGGGAGTGGGTGGTTGGGTTGAAAACTATATATATAATGGCTGAACAGCTGTGATAATCTATGTTTTTGAGGCAATAATAATGAATAATGCAAATTTAGCTATTAAAATAGAATGAAGGGATGACATCTTACTGATTGGGAATTTTAAAGAAAAGTTAAAGTTTTAGAGTTAAAGTGATAATACCTATGGTTAGGTGTCAACATTATTGACTCACTGTGCTCTTTGAAATGAAAATGCAGTGCTTTTGATGTAATTCCTGAAGAACAGGTGACAGGGAGTCTATCTGATGTTGTCTTCTCTATATTAGGTCAAGTGTTTCTGTTGAGTGCTCTCATAACCCCCTATATTTTTCATTGATAGAAGTTATTACGACTCGTTGAATCATTGGCATCTTTCACAAGCATGTTGACTCAATGAGGCAGGGGTCACTATTGAATTTCCAGCATTGAGCATACTGTAGGTATGTTAGACAGTAGACTTTTAACAACAAACGAGGGGGAAAGTAACTCAAGCAGCCTTTAGCATAAAAGGTAATTTATTGCTCAATACAACTGAAAAGTCTCTTGTTACATGGCTCCAGGCATGACTGGATCCAAGCACACAAAGAGATGTCTCCATCTTTTAAATCATTTTTCCTCAGTGCTGGTGTTAATTTTAGGCAACCTCTTCCTTTTGGGTGTCATAATGGCCAACAGAAAACCCCAGGCTTACTGAAAAAAGGGTTTCTCTTCCTCAATTTTTCTAGCACAAGTGCAAGGTGCTTTAGTGAGGTCATTTGGGATCACTGTCATTGGAGGGATAGAAATATAGTAATTGATATGAGTTGTCTACAGACAAAGGACCTACCAAGGATGTAGAAATTGAAGGCTTTGAGTAACAACTTGGCTTAGGTAAGAAGAGAGAAAGGGGAAGACATTTTGGCCAGGCAACTTCAAGAGTAAATACAAAAAAAGAATCACAGATACAGAGAAACTAAAGAAGTAAGTAACTGGGGGAAGTAGAATTTGAACCCATTTTCTAAATGTGAATGACACTATTATGCCATATTGCTCTCTTATGAATGCTATTTTATGTCATTCTTTATACCTTTATAAATTAAGGCAACTTAAAACACTGGGTAGGGTAAGATATCTAAACCATTTGGAGAAGGCAGAGGAGTTGATGGTTTTAGCATTCATATATTGATTGAGCAGATTTTACCCTTAGGTGATAAAGTTAGGTATAACTCTAAAGTTGTTAAAGCAACAAAAGAAAGATAACAAGCGAGTCAGTGTGATTTCTGAAAATAGAAAGCAGATATATTAATCAAAAAGACAATGATCTTGAAACGAATCTCAAAGCAGAAGTTAACTTACAATTCTTACACAAATAATATTGAATAAAGTAGTATGTCACTGCTTAATTCATAGTTGTTTAAAAATTCAAATGTTATTGGTTCATTGACTATACAGTATCTCAGAGGAGATCAATGACAGACATTTCATGTTTTAATTTCCTTAAGTAATTATATGCCTTTTACCCCCTTATCTCCATAGTTACTGATGTTCTACCTGTTCTCCCCAACGCATATCCACATAATGTTCACACATGTACAGAAGCAGAATATCTAATGTTCCCAGATATGTGAAAGATTACATTATGCCACATGTGTTTACAAAGAGAATTTTGGACTGGAGTCTCTGTTGGAATTTTAAATGCATGCAAAAATATCATCAAGTAGTTCAATTTATGATTTATTATTAATTGCCATTAAGATTTACTTGAAGACTTACTATGTGTCAGGCCCTGGTGTCAGTTACTCTACAAATATGATCTAATTTAATTGATTAGATTAATAGTGGTACAAATGGAGTAGAGGCAATTTATTTAGCTCCTTCCTTAGAATTCACATTTGGAGCAAAGTTATTACTTTTTATCTCCCTCCTGAATTAAAATAAGTGACCAGGACATTTGGTGTGTGTTTCCTCTCCAGACACATATTACTCGGGGTCTGTCTACAACCATGAACAAGGTAGCTGTGAGTTTTCGTCCCAGCCAGATGTTTCAGGCCACACTCAAAGTCAGACAAATGTATCTAGTGGAGCAGTCACCACTTGTACTAATGACCTTGTCTTCGGCAGAACAAAATAGCGTCACTGAGCAGTTAAGAAATATCCAAACTCTTCTTTGGTTGAGATGGGGGTAGGGACCCTCTCTTAAAACAATGGTTTACCAAAAAAAAAAAAAAAAAACACAATTTTGTCCATACTTTAGTCCTAAGATAAAAAAACAAATACTCAGTTTCTAAATTATAATTTTTAAAGTAATAAGTGAGAAATAAATTTCCTAATGTGCTCAGAGACAGTTGTTAAGCTTGGAACACTTAAGTTTATACTTAGTGAATAGTTCTTATATTAAAATAGAAGTTCCAATTTTCTAACTCCTAGTAAGACCTTAAGACCACAAACATCCTTAATTTGTGTCTGTTTTTGTGGGCTAATTACCATGAGGTACTATGGTATGGGTTTTGTCTTAATGTTGACACAGTAGCCTCAATTGAAATAATTTTTATTAACCTATTTGGTCACACTTATTTCTGGTCATTTAAAATAATTGCTAGACTTTTGAATATAGAGAGATGGTGTGCTTAATGTTCATCAAACTAAAGAAATTTAAAAAACTCCCAAAGAATTACCAATTTTGTATTTTTACCTAGAAACATAATGATCTACTTCTATGACTTGGCTTGCTCCACAGGAAGAGAGAATCACTTCTGGCCAGCTGTTGTTTCTGCAGCATCTTGGCTATCTCTGTCAAGAGGAAATATTTTTTCTTCCCTCAGGCAGAAAAGAATTTAGAATTTGGGGAAGCATTGAAGGAAAGGTCAGGTCTGTTGGGAAAGGGCATATAAAACACCTGATAGATATTACTTTTGTTCTTCTGAATCATTAGCTATTTTATATTTAAGAACACATCTAGAAAAAACTCTAAAGTTTATGTAAAAGTATTGGTCCTCATTATTCAAAAATTCAGATGATAAGTTATGTACTGGTAAACTCGAAGGTTCATAATGGTTAATAATTTATTTTCAACTCTATCAGAAAGGAAAAATAAAGAGTAATTTAGCTAATGAGTGAACCTATCTAACTACCCAGCATCCACATTGCAATGAAGCTCTAATATATTTGATTATTTTTATATTTAATGATATTTAGCAATTGATTAGAGTAATAATGGAAATTTTGTTTCCTTGGAAAAATGGCTACTCAGTGAAGGTAAATTTGAGTAAAAGTTAAAAGGTGGGTTATTAGTGGGGTTGAGGCCATACAGAGAAAACATGTTTTTTAATGTGATTGAAAAGGAAGCAGTCAACCTGTATTCATAAACTTGAGCATTTCTGATGGTATCATTATGTATTTCCATCTCAATGCCAGGCCATAAATCTCATTTAATGTGTGTGCTTTAGCAGATAGTTTTATTTTAGTGTAAATAACATGGTTAGTAGAATAATCACCATTTAGGTTGGGACAAAATACATTAAAAAGTGACTTAGCCTTCAATGATTCTCATCTTCTGAACCTTGGCCAAATCTGACACTGGTGTCTTTCTCCAACTCTAACACTTTGTATTTTCCAAAAGTAAAATAAGGGGTATAACTTAAAAGAAAATTATAAAAAATAACCAGCACAGTAAGCCAACCTTGCATTATATATGAAGGAAGAAGGATACATCTCACTGCAAATGATGGAATAAGGGCTTCGAATGTTCTTTCCTTTGTAGAAAGCAGTGAGAAAATGAGCCAACTTATGAATCAACTTTTTAAGAACTTTGGAAATTAACAAAGACTTGCAAATATCTGAGGAGTATTTATTAAAGGAATATAGCTTAATCTTCATGAGAAAATTGAACTTTGTTTCATTTTAACTTACTCTATTGTCATCTTCCTCTCTACAGCTACACAATAGCATTGAAAACCAATAGACAACAATTATGGTAAAAACCAGCAGGCTGGCATTTGCTGGATGGGGAAGAATGTGGTTGGAGCTTCTTCGAAACCATGTTCCCAGAGAATTGTCATTATTTGACTTATTTGGTCTTCTGGGAAGACCCTACTTGCAAAGATGTCTTTATTTGACTTTACTTACTTATACTTTACCCAGTGAAGAAAGCCTTAATGAAGAAAATATTTTTCCTGAAAATATTTGTGAAAACTATAGACAGCTAAATGTTTGTGGCTACCTGAGACAATGGACAACAGTTGAGGAAAATAGTAGGCTAAATGAAAATCTTAAAAAGAAAAAGATGAGAAGTCCATAAAGGTTTTGAAAAATTCCAATGTATTTCTGACAAATTAGAAAGCCATGCACTTGTGTATGGCTATGCACATGCCCAGGACTATGTGCATGCTCAGGAAATACCTAAGATATATTTCCTAATCTCTCATCTATAGCTGATCTTAAGGTTTTAAGTATAAAGTAAAGACTAAGTTAAAGTTGTCAACTGGCTGCTAAATGTTACTGTGTGCCCCAACATGCACACAGAGCCCCTCAGCAAAGACTGGGATACCTATTGGTTTCAAGTGCTTAAAGAAATTTCTGTTTAAAAATTAGCAATCGCTAAGCTAACTGAACAGATATTTTATTGACCAAATAAAACAAAGAATATTGATTTTACAGAATTAGTTTAGAAGTCACTAAGCAAACAAATAACAATTAGCAGTAACAACAAACCCTGGGAAGGGGAAAACATTTTTTTTGTCTCAGCATTTTTCCACCTCTTTAATTCCCTTCCCGTACTTCTACCTGCGACTTATGAAGCTGCTGTCTCCCTCTTTTTAAGAACTGGATCTCTGAAAGCGGGACGTCTCCCCACATGCGCTAATGGCATGCAGCCAGGCCTGGTGCCCCTGGGTCCTGGCACCCCCGGCACACTCGGGGGGCCTGGTGCACCTGGGGCCTGGCACACCCAGGGTCTGGCACACCCAGAGTATGGTCTGTGGCTCCACCTGGGGCGCAAACTCAGGACCTTGTGCGTGTAAAGCAGAGATGCTAACCACTACACTGTGGAGCTACCTCTGTCCCATCATTTTACATTATTTTATTTATATGTCCAGTTTTCAACAAAAATTATGAGACATGAAAAGAAACAAAACTGTATAGCCCAAACACAAAATAAACAGCTGATAGAAATTGTCCCTGAGGAAGCCCAGATGTTGAAAAAAGTAAAGAATTTAAATCAACTATTTTAAATATGTTCATAAAACTAAAAGAAATCATGTTTATGAAGTAAAAGAAATATGAAAAAAAATTCACCAAATGGAGACTCTTAATTAAAATATAAAAATTATAAAAAAGAACCAAGTAGAAATTCAGAAACTAAAAAGTATAATAACTTAAATTTTAAAAAAATTATTGAAGGCCTCAGTATCAGATTTGAGCGGGTGAAAGAAAGAATCATTGAACTTTACAATAGGTCAGTTGAGATTATCCATTCTTAGGCACAGAAAGAAAAAGGCGGGCAGAAAAATGAATAGAGCCTCAGAGACCTATGGGACATTCGAGTATATTAACATACACATAATAAAAATCCCAAAGGGAGAAAAGACTACAAAGGGAATAGAAATAATATTTAAAGAAATAATGGCTAAAACATTTCAAATTTGAGGAAAAACATTTATCTACACATCTAAGAAGCTCTGAGTGGAAGAAACTCTAAGAGATTCAACCTAGACAAATCATAATCAAATTGTTAAAAAACAGAAATCAAAGAGAGGATCTTGAAGCAGTAACAGAGAAGTGACTTATCACTTATAAGAGGTCATTAATAAAATTAACAACTGATTTTTCATTGGATGTCATAGAAGCCAGGGGCACTGATATGGTATATTTCGTGTGTTCAGTGAAAAAGACTATCAACCAATAAATTCATCAAAACTATCTTTTAGAAATAATGGAGAAATTAATATGGTGATATAAACAAAAAACTGAGAGACTCCTATACATAAAAATGAACTCAGAATGGTTCGAAGACCTAATGAAAGATCTAAAGCTATAAAAATTTTAAAATACAGTTTAAAGCTTCATTACCTCCTATTGTACAATGGTTTCTTAGATGGGCTGCTCTCCAGGAGACTGCATGGCTCCACACATAGCAGAGAACCATAGCGGCATTCAGTCACATATGCGTGATACAATAAGCTGAAGTATGTTTACATATTTTAGGCGCAGGTGCCCTACTACACTAATGTAACATTCTAAATCCGGTGTCCTCTTCCTAGCCATGAGCCTGGATCACAGCCAGACCTGGGACTAGCCAGGTCTGGGACCCACACTCCACCCCTACAGGGTTGCGGTGCAGGATCTGGCCCAAAGGGCGCTACCTTGGACCCACAATCCACTTGACATTCCTGGAGTGGCTTAGCCCTGCGGGGCATCACCCTCAGGGTTCTCTTTACTCACAATCTCTCTGGGTGTTGCTTAGCACACCAGGGGCATTGCGACATGGCAACTTGTGCTTGTGCCCGCATCAATAATAGTCCCCATCATTCACTACCTGTTCCATGGTATGAGCCATCTGTGTATCAGGCATCCTCAGGAATGGAAGTCTGACCCTCTACATAGGGACTCGGTATGTCTCCCATCTCAACAGGCTCCACTAGGAGCTCTGCTTGAAACTGCACTTGCACAGTAGGAGCTGCAGTTGACAGGACAGGGGGCTCACAGAGAACTGTGCTCACTGTTCCAGGTACATCCCTCCACTTGGACGGCACAGGGATCTCTGCAATTCCTGTACAAGGAATCTTCCTTGAGGCCACTTCCACCCCTCCATGGGATACACGGACTGCACAATGATGGGATTTAGAACAAGATATGGCTTCACTGGCTCACAGGGCTGCTACTGGCAGCCAGTTGCTTCTCAGAGACTATTGCGCCTCCGTGCCTTTCAGAGAATATTGCGCTTCTGCGCTTTTCCACACTTGAGACCGGAAGCCTATTGGCACCTTCCGGGAACTGTACTTCTGCCACAAGCCCCATCTAAATCCTGCATCATCCACTTGTACTGTAAACAGGAATGGGAGGACTAAATCTGCTTGTGCTACAGCCTTCTTCGTAGCCAGCATTAAACGCCTCTTCTATCGAGGGGTCTAATCCAATTGGGCACCCCATCTCAGTAGATGGTGCAGGGGTCAAAACCCCAGCAGTTCCAAATATGTTTGGACCTGCCTCACAGTCTCAGGTCGAGGATACGCCTGTATCTTATTAATCACCGCCTCCAGCATTACTTTTGTCTTACCCAACCAGACAACTCCCAAGAATTTAACAGGGAACCCAGGTCCCTGGGCTTTGTCATCACCAACTATTCAACTCCAGTCAGTGAGAACTTCTAGTTCTGTAAGAATTAGAGATTAGCATTATATCATCAATGTGATGATACAAATACATTACAGGTGGTTGTTTCCACATGGCTAAATCTTGAGCCACAAGACCATGGCACAGGGTAGGGCTGTACAGATAGCCCTGGGGAAGGAAGAGGAATGTCCACTGTCATCCTTCCCAGGTGAAGGCAAACTGTTCTTGACTTTCCGGAGCTATGGCAATAGAGAAAAAAGCATTTGCCAAGTCCACCATATAATGGTATAGTCCAAGTTCATGTGACAACCAGTCCAGAATGTATGTGACATTCAGCATGGCAGCAGCAGGAGTGGCATAACCTTATTCAGCTTCCAATAGTCAATCATCATATGCCAAAAGATGTCAGGCTTCTTCACTGGCCACAGGTCAACAAGATCCCCTGCCAACTGGGTGTCCTGGCTGAATCCCTAATCAGGGAGATAATTGGCCAGTTGCACCTCACAGGTTGTGGCTTTCCTAGGATTAGGAGTGAATTGCTGGTCAGGGCACCGCTGATTCCACAGTGCCAGCAGCACTTCATTAGGTTGCTGCTCAATCTTTCTTGAAGTGACCCTTGCTGTGAGGAGATTAAACCACATCTGCCTGCTGCCTGCAGCTCACTCTCACAGCTGAAGGGCTGCGTGTTGTTCCTCTCCCGCTTTTTGGCCATGCCTCCTTTTGTGCACTGGCTGGTCTGGGATTGCAGTAGGCAGTAGAGTGTGCACTTGAGTGGAAAGCTCCTTGCGCTTCACGTCCACATCCCCCAACCTAGCCATAGTGGATGTCACCTCTTGCATCCACCTATCATGTAAGAGGCCAGCAGCACTGCCATAGTGTCAAAAGTACCAGCCAGGCCAGAAGTCAAAATCAAGTCTTTTATATGGGTTGCAAATACTTCATCGGGGCTTGTATACTGTGCGCAAAACATCATCTGTTGCATGCCCATTTCCTGAATTATTTGGACCAGATCTAAGTACGTGGTCCATCTGCTCACTGTCTCTGGCAGCTTCCTCCAGTTGACCCACACTGTCTGTGATGCAGACAAGAACCAGTTAATCAGGAAGCGGTTGCCTGCGCACTGTGTTGTACTCGCAATATTCTAGAAGCACTGCTTGAGGGATGGTATCACCATTATGGAGGCCAGTTGAGCCATCTCTTCTAGAGATAATTCAGTCCCTTCGGCACCATCATCCCACAGCCAAAGCAGTCACCCCAGAATCATTTCCCCGCGTCTCTGCCATACTTGTTTCTCAGGTTCCGGAGTTCCATGGGAGAATACTGGATTAAGGTGTTATTTTTTCTTTTAAACATGTGTGGCGCCATCAGTTTGTCCCCACCCCCAGGCCAATGTCTCTTCCACTTCAACCTGCTGCTGTATCAGCACCGTTCAAGCTTCTTGCAATATCACTGGTGGGCTCCCAGACTGGGACGATGGTAGTGACCTGTCAGGATCCTGCAGCATACATTCTGCTGCCACCAGCTGCTTTACCAGTGCTTCTTCCTGGCATTGTAGCTGCTGCACATGCTGAGCCTGATCCTGAACCTCCAGGCGAGCCTGCTGCAGCACCACCAGTAACATCTAGGCCACCCGACCCCCTGCCTCCTGGTAAGCTTGGGACATTTGGCTCCAACATCTCCAGGGCTTTCTGCAGATCCTCCAGACATGACTTCACTCCATCTCTAATCCTTTGCAGGCATCCACATAGCCAGATATGTGGCCACAGGATACTACTGGGAGGCGGGGGGCCACATGTCTTCCACTCAGGTCTCATCCACCCGGGAACCATCCAGATCATTTTAGGGTGTACACATCTTATCCTGCCGACTACGCCAAGTGTCAGTGCCGAGCTGATCAAGAAGGGAAGGATGAATAGTGAGATGTCCAGTTGGAAGAATGCACAAGAGACAGACATGAGAATGAAATGGCAGGTACCAACTTTACTGTGCAGAGTGCAGTTCTATTAGGGGAAGTGCAGTTCTACTGGGGAGGAGTGTGGTATTGCACACATTTCTTCCACTCCCCTTCTTGTGCTCCCCCTCTGCTCTTCAGGAGACTGCATGGCTCCACATATAGCAGAGTACAATAGTGGCATTCAGCCACATATGTGTGCTACAATAAGCTGAGGTATATTTACATATTTTAGGCACAGGTGCCCTACTACACTAATGTAACATTCTAAATCCGGGGTCCTATTCCTAGCTGTGAGCCCGGATCACAGCCAGACATGGAACCAGCCAGGTTTGGGACCCAAAGACCAGAATTCTAATTTCTATTATGTTGATTTCACCATTTGGGGGGGAGCAAGGAAAATTCAATGGCATTATCTGAGAAATATGAGCAAAACATGTTTCCCTACATTAGTCATTATTTACTGGGGGCCTCCTGGAAGCAATCTTGGGATGACTTACTGGACATTACCTGGTCAGGTTGTCTGTTACCTAATGTTGTGGTTTGATTTGTTTATACACCAAAAGATAGTTTGAAGTCCTTACCTCTGGTACCTGTCAATGTGAGCTCTTTTAGAAATGAGGTCTTTTCAGATGTAATAAAGTACAGATGAGGTCACATTAGATCAGGGTAGGGCTTGAAGCCAATGATTGATGTCCTTGCAAGATGAGGGAAATTTGGACATACAGACTCACTGGAAGAATGCCATGTGACAATGGAGGCAGAGATTGGAGTGCTGGGTCTATAAGTCAAAGAACACTGAGAATTACTGTTAACCACCAGAACCTAAAAGAGGCAAGGAAGGATTCTTCCCTAGAGCCTTCAGAAGGAAAATAGTCCTTTAGACACCTTGATTTCAGACTTCTAGCCTGCAGGTTGTGAGAGGTTACATTTTGTTGTTTAATGCCACCCAATTTGTAGTAATTTGTTACAGAGCCCCAGAGAAATAATACACCTAGTTTTTCTTTTCCATAGAAGAAGAGATTTCTTATTTTGTTCACTGCTGAGTTTCAGATCCTGGAATAGTTTCTCACATTTAGTAAATACTCAATTCTAATTTTTTGAATGACTAAATCAATAAGATCTCTTAACAATCCTGAGTTACACATTTATTGTATTATTGAATAAACCAAGCATAGGAGAATTTGAGAAACATGTCAAGGGTTACACAACTAGTAAAGTAGTGAGCCAGGATTCAAACCACCTATTCCCAAATCTCTGAATTGCAAAATATAGAAATGGAATCAAATGAACTTTTAAAGTACCTCGAAGCTGAGAGTTGTGGTTTTATGATAATAGATAATCTTACAGGTCCTTGCTAAATATGGAGTAATTGCTTGTAAAAATATTTATTAAGGTAGCAAAATTCAGACTTCTAGAGAGAAAAGTAATAAATAGTTTTCATTTTTTATTCAATAAATATTTATTATGTACCAAAAACCATACATATTTTACTTATAGATTCTTTCATAAGACTTTTCACAATATTGAAATGATAATTTCTATTTCACATCTAAAGAAACTGAACAAAGTAATGTCAGACAAGTTACATGAAAGTCACAGTTGGAAAGTAGCCAAACCTTGATATGATCCTGACTTTGAACTACAAATCTTAATTACCTGAAATACTTGCACCCTTATCTTAAATGTTCCACCTTTTCTACAAGTCCTAGTTTACCATTGTGAAGCCCAGGAAGCCCTCCTTCCATGGTATACATCTTGTGGTTTATTCCTCATGTGTACCACTTGTTTGGCACTTCTCTCTACTTTTGTGGGTGACTTGTGCACCTCTAGAGCCACACTCTTAGCCTCCTATGTGTACACACAGCAGATTCATAATCATTGTGGTCTGAGTTGGTGATATAAATGGTGTGAAAGAAGATGTTATGTAGATACCTACGATACATTTTCTAAATTTTCCAGGATAACCACATTCTAAACTGGTTCAAACTACCATTTTTCTTCTGACCTTCTCAAAGTTTTTCATCACTTGCATTAGAATCTTTTAGGATGCTTTTTTTTCCCTCTAGGCTTCATTTCAGTCTTATTGAATCATAATATCTTGGGATGGGATATCTATATCTATATCTATATCTATATCTATATCTATATCTATATCTATATCATCTCTCTCTCTCTATCTCTATCTCTATTTCTATTTCTATCTATATCTATGTCTATGTCTATGTCTATATCTATCTATATCTATCTATCTTTTTATCTATTATCTATCTATCTATCTATCTATCTATCTATCTATCTATCTATCTATCATCTATCTATCTATAGAGAGAATGAGAGAGAGAGAGAGTTGGTTTATTTAAATGAGGATCCAAACAAGTTCTACACATTGTATTTAGTTGATATAGCTCTCGTCTATTTTAATCTCTAGGTTCCCCCTTCCTTTCCCTACCCCTTTTACTTTCTTTGCCATTTTCTTATTGGGGAGATCAGGTTACTTATCTTGTAGTTTTCCACAGTCTGCATTTTGCTGATTACATTTACATGATGTTACTAATGTGTTCCCCTGTGCCCTATTTTTAACTATAGAGTGGTAATTAGATCTAAAAATTTATCTTATTCAAGTCGTGTGTGTGTGTGTGTGTGTGTGTGTGTGCGCGCGCGCATGCATAAAGATCATTCATGGGGAAGGGTATACCTCTCCCATTGCTTCATTTTAGAGGACACATTGTGTATTGTTGTCCCTCTTTTAGTGGTATTAAGATTAATCATTGCTTTCAATATGAAATAGATGGTATTCATTGTTGTTAAGAGAACCAAAAATTGGAGATAAATATTTTCTTAGTCTTGAAGATGACTTTTTACCGCAAACACATAAATCAATATATAAGTATAAATAGTTACTAAATTAATCAATCTATTTTATTTATGATCACTTCACATTTGAAAGCTCTTGCTGTGTTTATTTTCTTTGAACTAATTTTGGGGCTTAGACTAGGAAGCCGTAAATTCAGTTTCTGATGAATTATAACTTCATCACTAATGCCAGATTGGAAAGTGTTCCTTGTTAATTTTTCTTAGCATTAGTTTAGTAAGTAGTGAGCATTCATTTTCATTCCTTTCAGGGCAATCACAGCACAAATTTGGCTTCAACCTTCTGGATACTTTTTTCTTTAACGTTTAATTTTTGATGGACAATGTATTGCTAAGGATGTTCAGATCTGCCTGATTGTGCCGGTGGAATTTGAGGGGTGCCTATGGTATAGGCAGATGAACAAGTTCTATCACCTGGAGTTTAGTCATTACTTCTTTCTCTAGCTACTAGTTAGGCCTTAATACACTTAGAGATTGCTCTTCTAATTTGAACTGTGTGAGGCTTTGGCTAGAGGGTAGTTCTGTGTCCCAGTGATAAAAGAACACATAAAACACCCCAGTGCCTGATCACTCTCCCTGGCTGTCAGTGAATCATGTCTAATAGCGTCTCCATGCAGTTTGCGCCAATTTGCTTGCAATGGCATCCTTTTCCGTGGGCTTGCTGCTCAGCAGGCCCCGAAGCAATCTATGAATAACTTCCCAACAGATGCTGTTTATGAATTGAAGCAAATGGCTTCCCTGTTTCTCTTTTTTCTCACTTCAATAATTTTCAGTTACATTACTATGAATATTTATAGTCCTGTAGCAGTGCATAAAAATGGAGAACAAGAGGACCTGGACATTGTTTTACACGTGAGTGCTGTTCTAATGGGTTTTGGCTGACTGGCTTTAATAATGTTCTCTTGATGGACTGAAAAGAGAATGCAAACTGTAGTTCAGTCATTTTCATTCACTGTTTTAGCATGGTGGGCACTGATGGAGTGCTGGCTGTATCCATTGCACATATATGAAATCTTAACTCACCCAAACAACCCATACTGGAGTGTGGCTGTCTCCTCTTTGTACTTTTTTTGAGTAATTTCAAATACTTGACTTCTGCAGAGACTCTGACACTAATATAAGGGTTCATTTGGTTTATTTTATCATGCTCTACAGGTATTACCATTTATGATTTAAGTGACTGCATTAGAAGCTGCAGCCCAAATAAGATAATATCCCCAGGAATTAAAATGTAAAATTACAAGGAATATGTTGGTTTTGATTTGCTAGCTTCTTTTTGTAGAAAGATTTTAGGCCACATTTTACTTTAAAATATCTTTTTCAAAATATTTCATAATTCCACAATCTCTTAAATATTACAAAAATGAGAGGACTTGCATCTAAACATAGCTTCTAAATTTGATTCTAAAGGAAGTACTCTGTCTTCAGTGGCTTATGTTTCAAATAGCTAATATATCTTACTTGCATTTTCTATTTACAATAATGAGATAGTTAACTAAGCTATATTTTCCAAACCATTGACTATATCATATTGGCCCACAGACAAATAATTGCCTGTTTGGCTATTTGCTCATAAATAAGAGTGATTAAAATTGTATGTAAATATGTATATGCATGCACAGTGAATATATATTAAAGCCTTCCAAAATATTCAAATTCTCCCATTTTCTACTCGTGCATTATGAAATACTCAACTACTGAAATGAAACCATATTCATTATGCATGCAAACCCACAATATCATTACCACCTTTCATTTGTATGCTATACACATAAGGTTGTATTATAACACAATAAAAAATAAAAAAAGGCTATTTGAAGAGGAGTAAGTTTCTTACTCTAACTACAAAAGCTATAAAGAGTGATTTTCTATTGAAAAAAGGAAGTATGGCCAACAATCCTGAAATATTCTAAAATTAATAAAAAGCTAAATAATTTAATATTTGATAAAGCAATGTCATTTTTTAAAAAAAGTAATACATGGCATAATGTCACAAAAATGCAAAAATAAGAAACTCTGGAAAGATTTCCGGACCTAAAGCTAAGGGCTAAGAATAAACTGAGGTCCCTACTTCTGCAGAACAAAACACCATTGTACTTTTCCATTTGTTTTCAATAATAGTAATACATTGTAAATGTAACAAATGTAAGCAGTACCTACAGCTAATGTGAAAATCGTTCCCCTCACTGGAATAACTAATTAACAGCGATTTGTATATAATTTTAGATGGTTTATTGACTATGTGGCATTCACATATGAATGCTTTTCTTCATATGGAATATTTTTTCTTTCACTTTTGGGAAAATTTTAATATATACATTTTTATTTCCAATTACAATTGGCATGCAAAATTAGTTACAGGCATGCAACAAAGTGATTAGACATTTATATAACTTAGAAAGTGATCATCCTGATAAATTGAAATATCCATCTAACACTATACATAATTATGACAATAGTATTCACTACTATTTCATATGCTATACTTTACATCACCATGATGATTTTGTAGCTACTAATTTGTACTTTTTAGTCTTTCTCACTTTTTTTTAAACCAATCTCCCCAACCCCTCTCCCATCTTTCAACCATCAAAACATTCTCTATATCTATGAGTTTGTTTCTATTTGTTTGTTTATTTATTTTGTTCTTTAGATTCCACAAAATATTGAAATCATATGGCATTTGTCTATCTCTGTCTGACTTATTCTACTCAGCACAAACCCTCCAGGTCCATCCATGTTGTTACAGATGGCAAGATTTCATCCTTTTTTATGGCTAAGATTCCATTGTATATATGTACTATCTCTTCTTTATCCATCGATCCATTGATGAACACCCAGGTTGTTCCCATATTTTGGCTATTATAAATAATGCTGGAATGAACATATGGATGCTTATGTCCCTTTGAAGTAGTGTTTTCGTTTGTTCAGATAAATATCCATTAGTGGATTACTAGGTCCTTATTTGTCTCTTTGTTATAGCTTTTGTTTTAAAGGCCGTTTTGTCTGGCATAAGTATTGCTACTCTATCTTTTGTGTTTGTTTGTTTCCATTTTCATAAAATACCTTTTTCCATCCCTTTACTTTCACTATGTTTGTGTCTTTTGATCTAAAGTGAGCCTATTGAAAGCAGCATATGTAATGGTTTTGTTTTCTTATTCATTGGCCATCTTCGTCTTTTGATTAGAGTATTTAATCCACTAACATTTAAAGTAATTGATAGATACATAGTTACTGCCATTTTATAATTCATATTTTTGATCTCTTTAAACAATTCTTAAAGAAGTCCCTTTAACATTTTATTCTTTGTTTGTTTGTTTGTTTGTTTCTTTAATTCTTTCTTTAAAAAAAAACATTTCTTATAATACGGTTTGGTGGTGATGAACACCTTGAGCTTGTTCTTGAGTGGGAAGTTCCTTTTCTGTCCTTCAATTCTCAATGATAGCTTTGCTAGCTAGAGTAATCTTGGTTGTAGGTCCTTGCTTTTCATCACTTTGAGTATTTTGTGCCAATCCTTTCTGGCCTGCAAAGTTTCTGTTGCAAAATCAGCTCACAGTCTTATGGTAGCTGCCTTGTAGGTAACTAACTTATTTTCTCCTGCTGCTTTTAAGATTCTCTCTGTTTTTTAACCTTTGGAATTTTAATTAAGATGTGTCTTGGTGTGGGCCTCTTTGGGTTGATCTTGTTTGGGATCTCTGTGCTTCCTGGGCTTGTATGTCTATTTCCTTTGCCAGGATAGGAAAGTTTTCCTATTATTTTTTCGAATAGGTTTTCAATTCCTTGCTTTCTCTCTTTTCTTTCTGGTATCTCTCTGATGCAAATGTTAGTACCCTCAATGCTGTCTCAGAGGTTCATTATACTTTCCTCATCATTTTGGATCTTTTTTATTTTTATTGTTCTGATTGGGTGGCCTTGGGTTGGGAGAATGTAATATAAATAGAGACCTGAAGGATACCTAAGAATTGGCAATGAAATGTGCAAAACTGGTATAAAAATATTTCATGCAGAGGGGCCAAGTTATGCAAAGGCCAACAGGGAGAAAAGATCATGACTGTGTAAAGAAATGAAAGAAGATCTGTGTCTAGTGTCAGAGTGTAATGGGTGAGTAGGAACCTGGATGAAGGTAGAGTCAGAGGGAAGACATCATTTGAGATGAAGACTAGAGAGTAATGAGATGTGACTGAGCCTGACTTGAGCCTGACTTTAAAAGGTTGTGGAATCATTGTAAATATCTTGGGTTCCTTTATTGAGGGTAATGGAAAGTTGAGATCGGTTTTATAGAGAGTAACGACACAAAATTTTCACTTTGGAAAGAGCACTGTGAACACAGCATAGCAAGTACACTGGGAAAGCAAGACTGAAGACTTAGAATACTATTGTGGTCCAGTTGAGAATGATGGTGGTAAGAACTGAGCACATCCAGAGCACAGGCAGACTAGCATACTAAGTCAGAAATCACAGTATTTTTTACCAGCATTTTTCTCAACCAGAAATTCAAGACGCTTCCCAGTATGAAGCTTGCTCCCTCAGTTAAACCTTAAAGCACAATAGAAACCTATAGTGAGAGTTAATAGGAATTCATTACGGTGTCATAAAATAAACTTCTCTTTCTGTTCTTCCATCCTTTTTATATTGTCCTTGCTTATCTTGATTGTCTTATCTATATTCTCTGTGAGTCTTTCATATAAATTTGTATATTTTGTATAAATTTTGTATACCTTAAAGCACTATGGAGAAGGATATAGGCTTTGGTGTTGGACACACATGGGTTTAAGTCCTGGCCCTACTACTAAATATCTAAGTGACCTAGGACAAGTTTTTTAATCACTTAAGCCTGTTTCCTTACTTTTGAAATGGGCATCATCATCATCATAACCATTATATTTATTGTCCAGCTTTAAAATCAAATACTAATCCATCACAATGACCTTTATAGTGTTTGGTTCATTTGGCCTGGAGAGGGGCCCATGATTTATAACAAGCACCCCCAGGGAATTCCAAACCATAGTGCAAAAATGAGATATTGGTTCATATTTTTTTTTCCATTTGGTATACATGTACATTCAAATATTTTGAAATAATACAAACTAAAATTCTATTATTAGGAAAATTGATTAGACTTGCTAAAACATTAATGCCAATTGGCAACAAAGGTTCTAAATTATTTTTAAAATTATGTGTAAAAATTATATTATTTTACTCACATTATTCAAAAACTAGAGGTTAGATGTAGTTAAAAATGATTATTGCTCCAGTCATTATAAAAGCATGCATTTGTAAAAAGCATATTTTAAACATCACAGAAAGCAACTAATGGCAACTTCTTCTGAAAATTACTTTTTGTCCCTGGACAAAAAGTTCAGATACAATCAAAAACCAATCAATATAAATAGCCATGTAGATCATAATTAAATATGACAAATATGTTCTTGTACAATGTTAAATAATGTATTTATAAACATAAAAATCCAAAGTAATACAAAAACTATACTGTTAATGTCTAAAAGATACACACTGATGATAATCTTGCCAATTGCTGTATAATTTTATGGGTATCAGCAACTGACTATAAAATAACTTATGGGATTGCAAATGCTGGAAGTGTGAGTACTGTGATATTTTAAAGGTAGTTTAGGTTTTCATGTACAAATGAATTATTTTAGCAAACTCTTGATATTCAATTGCTGTGTTTATAGGTTCAGGTGGTTCTGAAATCTTCCTATGAGACAGGCAGGGAGTTTTCTGATGTGTATGGAGCTTTTAGAACTTGGGAGGCTGGTGGACATCTCTCATGTATTAGCTGAATTCAACACCTGTAAGAACTAAGACAAAACATTCTGTACATTTCAAAGCAAAGGCTTTCAGGGGGGAAAACAGTCAACAAAGCTTGGAATAATTTTGGATAATGTGTCCAGCAGAAAGTTACCATTTGGGAAGCAAACAGGGCATTCATACTGCACACTTTCACAGGCAGCAGTCTGTTGTGCTCCAACCAACATCTTTCACACTGGGAAGTAATTATTTCCATAGTACACAGCACAGTAAATGAAGGTAAAAAACACAAGTGCATTCAGACCATATAGAGATGATATGAAGACCAATTGGTTGGTAAAGGGGCTGAGTATTTGGAAGAAAGTTGTACATTTATTACTCCTTTGTATCAGGTATTTTATATTTAAAAAGGAGTCATGTATGCGAAGTATAGCAACCCTTCTAAGCTTTCAGTATTCTAATGAGTTATTTAATGTTTTATACTTCTAAATGTGTCGTCTGATCAATAAAGTATAGATAAAAGGTACTGTACAAAGTTACAGCTTATATTATCAAAGAACACAAATTTAAGTTGATGATGTGTTTGTACTACTTAAAAGTAAATTTCTGCTTCAAGTCACCAGCTGTTTACTTTGTATTTCCCTGTTTGAAGGTAATTTTCAAAGGGCTCTACATATCCAATGGAGACTGTATACACAGAGATCACTGTTGTTAAAATATTATATTTTCAAATCTGACTCTGAATTTGCCTATATGTATTACTTTTGGGTTGTGGGTTTTTTGCTTTGAGTAGGCATCTGGGGAGAGGTTGAGGACGTTATTAAATCAGATCTTCTGAATAGAGTATGGCTATACCAAAACCAGCTAGCAAGATTTACCTTGTAAAGAATGAGGATAAAAATACCTTATTCCTTTCTACCACATAGAGTTAAGTTTTGATTGGATAGGATCATCCAATCAATCTAGTTAGTTCTTTGCAGGCAGTCAGTCCTCAGGTTAAGTTTGCTTTGTTCTTTGCCTTACTTGGATCGAAAAAGTTCTTGCTAAGTAATTTGTGATTTAAATTGTAGACTGTCTGGGGTATAGTGTTAACCCATCAAAGCATATGCTTCTCAGAGGCTTGGTAGATATACCTGGAAAAACCAATAGTTTCAAATTTTGATTTTTTTAAAATTTTCTTTCTCCTTTTTACGGTATCTGCAGAAATAATTTGATATGGTGAACTGGCTATGTGAGCTCTACTTTTTTCCAGCTCTACTCAAGATAATAATAAGAAGTATTTATTGAGTATCTGCTATGAGCAGAGTGCTATGTCCTAGCAGTTTAAATATGTTATCTGATTTATTTTATGTAAGAACCCTACAAAAGGAGACTTATGTTTCCTCTTTTTATATATGAATTAACTGAAACCCAGAATGATTACATGATTTGTTCAAGGCTACAAACCCAATGCTTAAATTCAGGTATGTTGGACCTCAAAATTTTTCTATAACCTTTGATCGTGTAGACTTGACAGGTGATTTCATTTCTGTGGGTGCATTTTTACCATCTATCTAAAGACAGATTTATAGTAAATTACTTCTAGGGTTTCTTTTAACAATATAAAATATTAATTCCATTAATTTAATGTTCTTATTCTGCTGTAGTAAGTAATTTGGTGTAATTAGTATCTTTTTTGGTCTCATTCCACTTAAGGTGCTTAGTTAATAAATTACTAAGCACTTTATTAGGACTTTTTATGGATGGTGTTTTGCTTATTAAGCTTTCTGGTGACAAGAACCTGGAAAATAGCATTATTGAGTATTTCTGATGTTTGGACAAAAATGTCCTCCCCAGAACTAGAAAGTTTCATTAATTACAAGATATTAAGTGCTCATGTTCATTAATTAATTACAAGATCTTACGTCCTTATGTTTTATCCTAGGAATCGTAAGGACAAAAAAAAAATTAAAATAGGTTGCAAGGCCTGATATGCAATGAACTATAACAATCAGCTAAAATTTTATTCTTAAATGACACCTGTTGCTTACTCTGGGAAAATTAAAAACAAAACAAAACAAAACAGAGCCCTTTCTAAACTCAATTAAGAACACCACAAGTGATATCTCCATTTCCCTGTGTTTTCTCCCAGTGTGAGATGACTCGGCCAGAAATAGTGTGATGATATCGCAGATGTTCCTTTGCTTCAATAGCTGGTTATTGCTTATCTCAATGATATTTAATACAAACACACAACTGTTCACCCTGTTTTATGGCTGTCAGAATTTTGCTTCATATTTAACAAATGCAAGTTTATGAGCAGATGTATTATTGACTCAGTTTCACTTTTTATCTCATTATGTTGCATGGAAAAGCTAGATACTGGCAAGGGTATTAGTCACATCTGTGCTGACTTTTGGAATCAGGTTGTCTGTCAGTTCCCACCAACTCAATAGCCCTGTGATCTTCACACTCCACTATTAAGATCAAAATACAAAATTTAATTCTAGGATCCAAAGCAAAAATATCCTCCATTCTTGACAGTGAACATGTTTAACAGCACCATATTCTTATTTTGCATCAGATACAACTTTATTGAAACACCAAAACAGCTTCTTCAACCATCATCATCTTCAAATGATTTTTTTTTTTTCAGATCTCGCTCAGTGCACTGAGCAAGACTTTGGAACCAGGACACATGGCTTCAAGTTTCCACTCATGTTAACTTTGTGACACTGGTGAGTTCACTGACATTTTGTCTGGTCTCTTTCTGTCATCTGGCCTCATCTTGGGCTGCTATTTATCTCACTTCAGTCACACTGGTCTTTTAATTGTTTAAGTTGCAAGGATTTGTCTTTGGGCCTGAACCCTCAGCCTACTCAGGGGCTCATATACCTGGGAAATTCATCTTGAGTGGCACTGAGCAGGGTGCTGGGCTGTTAAAAAGTACTTTCACTTGCTGCAAAGTCAGTCTCCAAACCAACTGAGATGAGGCAAATGGTTATTAAAACAAATAAACAAAAAATAAGTGAGACTGTCAAACAAAGACTCTTCCAGATGATCTGCTGCAATTCTTGCTCCAATCACAGTGTGATCAGCAGCTGGGAAACTTGAAGGGGATAATTTAAGCCAAAAAAATTTACAGCTCTGACTGAATATCAAGGAGTTAGCTTTCAAGCCAAAATTACATGAATGATCTTTCAGACACAACCATAGGCAATTACAAGGCTTTTCCCAGCAGACATCATGGGAAGAGTTGCTCTACCCACACCAGACCTGGTGCTCGGGCAGCACATAGCAGATTTCCAGAGGGAGCTTCAGTCAAAGGCTCAGGTCCCCCCGACTTCTATGTATGTCTGCATTCCTACCCAAGATTCTGTGCTAACAACTCTTAATCATGGGCCATGGCTGAGGCGCTCTTCTTCACTTGGACTTAGTACTTTTCTACTTCTACTCCTTTCTCTTTCTTTCTCCCTCTTACCTGGCCCACCAGGTCATAAACATTCAGGAGCCTTCCGTTCAGGTTCTTGGGACGTGAGATGATTTCCTCCATGTGCACTGCATCTGCCTGAGCCTCACCTAGTACAGTTCCACTGAGGCAGAGTGGGAGAGAGTAGAACAATGGAAAGTCAGCACCTCTCTTTTGCATCTTATTCGTTCTGTCACAGTAAGTGAGTGAAGGCTTGATTGTTACTGTCATTTTAGCTCATTGTCCTTATTGGCTTCACAGATATGCCACTGTGTTTTCTTTAACATGAAGGAAATATAAAGTTTACTAAAAAGCAATTATGTACTAGGCACTATTTTAAGTACTTTACTAATATTAACTTGTAACAAAATTCTAGGGTAGTTATTATTTCTATTCACATTTTTTAAATGAGATAACTGAGATAATAAGAGGTTAAATAAATTGCCTAGTCTCATACAAATAGTAAGTGGGAAAATGAGGATTTGAACCCAGGCAATGTGGGCTTAGAGTCTGTTCTCCTAACACCTAGGCCACATTACTCCTCCTTTACTGCTCTTAAAAAAAAAAAAAAACTCATATACCTTGCCTATGACTTTTGACATATCCCCATCAATCAATCATATGATTGTGCTGCTATGAATTCAGCACTGTGTCTTTTCCTTCCACAGGCCTTTTGCACATAAAGTCCTGCTACACATTCATCTTGCTACCTTCTATTTATCTGTCATATTTCAGTTTAAAAATAATTTTCTCAGAGAATTTTTCTTTGACTCCTCTCTGCATATATTCACATAGCATCTTGAACCTCTTCTTTGAGATCTGTCACAAATGATATCAAATGATTATTCGTTAACTACTCTCGTATGCTTAATCCCTGTGGATAAAGGTCATGATACTCCTGGTCATTATTTGTACCTCTACAGTGAGGTACAATGCAAAGTTCATCACCAAGCTTAATGAAAGAACAGTGGTTGAATAGATCAACTTTTCTGTATAAAAGTTTTCTTATTTCTAGAGAGGAAACAAAAACTATCTTATAGGGATTTTGTAAAGATGAGATATAATATAGAGCAATGTTTGGCTTATAGTAGTTGCTCAATAAATAATAGTTATTATTATGCATAGTAGCAATAGTATTGCTCTTCAAAATGTTTTCTACTCTTCTGTGTGGGATGATTATTCATCCCTGAGCCTTTGAAGTTAGGCTAGATATGATGACTTGTTTGGACAACAGAAATATAAGTGGAAGTGGTTTGTGTTGCTTTCAAGTGGAAATTTAATTAATTAATTAATTAATTTTTTAGGTGAGGCAACCCTTGGTTGACCTCACAGATTGCAAGGACCTTGTCAGCTTACAATCCCTTACTTTTCTACTTTTTATGCCTATAGCACCTGGTCTTCCTAGGTGATCTCCCATCCAAATACTAACCAGGCCTGACCCTGCTTAGCTTCCGATATCAGATAGGATGGGGCTTGTTCAGGGTAGTATAGCCATAGACTATTATTTATTTTAATATTTTTATTTTTTAAATTATAGTTGACATACAATGTTTATTAATTCTAGGTGTATAACATGGTAGGTAATTAGATATTTATACAGCTTATGAATGATCACCCCAATAAATACAGTACCCATCTTATATCTTACATACTTATGACAATATTAGTGACTATATTCCCATACTATACTCTACATCCCCATGATTATTTTGAAACTACCAGTTTGTACCTCTTAATCCCCTCTCCGCTTCACACATCCCCCCTAACCTTACATTTGCCAAACATCAAAATGCTTTCTGTAACTATGAGCTTGTTTCTATGGTTTGTTTGGTTATCCTATTCTCTAGAATCCATATATAAGTGAAATCATATGGAATCTGTCTTTCTCTGTCTAACTTACTCCACTCAGTTGAATACCCTCCAGGTCCATCCATGTTATTGCAGATGGCAAGATTTCATTCTTTTTTATGACTGAGTGAGATTTCATTGTATATATGTACCACTTCTTTTTTACCCATTTATTCATTGATAGACACCCAGGCGACCTCCAAATCTTGACTATTGTGAATAATCCTTCAATGAGCATATGGATGCACATGTCCCTTTGAAGTAGTGTTTTGGTTTCTTTGGATAAATACTAAGAAATGAGATTAGTGGGTGGTTCTTTGTCTCTTGTTATAGACTTTGTTTTAAAGGCTGTTTTGACAGGCATTGCTATCCCATCTTTTATGTTTGTTTGTTTCCATTTTCATAAAATACTTTTTTCTATCCCTTTACTTTCACTATGTTTGTGTCTTTTGATCTAAAGTGAGCCTATTGAAGGCAGCATATGTAATGGTTTTGTTTTCTTATTCATTGGCCATCTTTGTCTTTTGATTAGAGTATTTAATCCACTAACATTTAAAGTAATTGATAGATACATAGTTACTGTCATTTTATAATTCATATTTTTGATCTCTTTAAACAATTCTTAAAGAAATCCCTTTAACATTTTATTCTTTGTTTATTTGCTTGCTTGTTTGTTTGTTTGTTTCTTTCTTTAATTCTTTCTTTAAAAAAAAAAACATTTCTTATAATACGGTTTGGTGGTGATAAACACCTTGAGCTTGTTTTTGAGTGGGAAGTTCCTTTTCTGTCCTTCAATTCTCAATGATAGCTTTGCTAGCTAGAGTAATCTTGGTTGTAGGTCCTTGCTTTTCATCACTTTGAGTATTTTGTGCCAATCCTTTCTGGCCTGCAAAGTTTCTGTTGCAAAATCAGCTCACAGTCTTATGGTAGCTGCCTTGTAGGTAACTAACTTATTTTCTCCTGCTGCTTTTAAGATTCTCTCTTTTTTTTAACCTTTGGAATTTTAATTAAGATGTGTCTTGGTGTGGGCCTCTTTGGGTTGATCTCGTTCGGGATCTCTGTGCTTCCTGGGCTTGTATGTCTATTTCCTTTGCCAGAATAGGAAAGTTTTCCATTATTATTTTTTCGAATAGGTTTTCAATTCCTTGCTTTCTCTCTTCTCTTTCTGATACCCCTGTGATTTGAGTGCTGATATACTTTACGCTGTCCCAGAGGCCCCTTAAACTATCCTCATTTTTAAAATTCTTCTTCTTTTTCTGTTCTGATTGGGTGTTTTCTGCTATTTTATATTCCAAATTGCTGGTTCAATTCTCTGCTTCAGGTAATTCCCATCAAAGTATTCTTCATTTCTATTTTTTTTTTTGCTTTTATCTCCATTTTTATGTTTCCTATCTCTTTGTCGAAGTTCTCACTGAGATCATTGAGCATCCTTATAACCAGTGTTTTGAACTCTGCTTCTGGTATATTGTTTGCCTCCTATATGTCTAGTTCTTTTGCTGGAGCTTCGTTCTCTCTCTCTCTCTCTCTCTCTCTGTGTGTGTGTGTGTGTGTGTGTGTGTGTGTGTGTGTGTGTGTTTTAGTTGGGAGATGTTTCTTTGTCTCTCCATTTTGTCTGCCTCTATGTGTTTGTTTCAATTGCTTCTATGTATTTGTTTCAATGTCTTAGGTAGAACTGCTGTGTCTCTTGATATTGGGAGAGTGGCTTCATGTGGGGTGGCTTTAGGTGTACTGTGGGGCCCAGTAGTACAGTCTCCCTGGTCACTTGAGCTGGTTGCTCCAGCTGGTTGCTCTTCTGTGGGTCACGTGTATCCTTCTGCCATTAGTCGAGCCTTGCTTGCTGTTTAAACATCAATGGGAGGGATTGCCTCTTAGGCTGTTTCATTGTGGGAACTGGCCTTGACTACAGTGGATGAGCTATTGTGCAGGTGCTGACTTTACAGAACAAGATTTGCTTTAGCAGGGCTCTGGGGCTTACCAAGTCTGCCCTTTGGATATGTTGTTTGTGGTGCTCTTGCTAAGTCCAAACAAGCCACTGGTCGTGCCAGCCTGGGGCTTTATGAGAGAGGCCCTGCCACAGGCCAAGTTCATTTTTAGGTTGTACCCTGCTTGAGGCCATCTGGCATGAGCCACCAGTGATCCACAGATGCATACTGGGCTTGGAAGTGCCTGGGAGAGTTAATTGGTGAACCTAAGCCAGCTGCCGCTATTGCTGGGCTCGGGGATGCTTGGTAAGAGGTATAGGGCATACTCAAGCAGATGCTACTTATTTGATTTTTGCAAAACTAAGAGTTATTGAAAAAGTTTGAATCATGAGCTAAGAGAGGCTGTTTTTATGGAAAAGCCACTGGAATAAGCTTAAGTGAGCCCAAAAGTTTGGTGAGGCAGGGTCTCAGGGAATCACCAGAGCAGGGCAATACATGTTAGCTAGGTTGACGGAGATGTAGATAGGTCACCCGCTGGAGTCTGCACACTGGGACTTCAACAAAGGAACAGTACCCTCTGTTAGTACCTCTATGTGGGAGAAAGCTGCCCCTACAGCCCTCACCTTAAAGCCAAACAATTCAGTTCTTTCCTGTATGTTCTTGGCACAGGAGTTCAGAACAAATGAGTTCGTCAGTAAATAAGTTCATACATGGGCCCTTTAAGAGGAGTGCCTGAGACCCCAGCAACCCTCTATCTCACTCAGCCATAATTCCTGCTGGTTTTCACAATCAAAAGTTGTGAGGACTTCTTTTTCCAGCACTGGTGCTCTAGGCTGGAGATCCTGGTGTTGAGCTGGGACTCCTTGCTTCTCCAGGGGGACTTTTGCTGCTGAGATATCCCTCCCGATTCTCAATTGCCAAATGTGGGGCTAGTCTGTTTAGAGTCTCTGCCTTCCTACCAGTCTTGATGTGGCTTCTTCTTTAAGTCCTTAGTTGTAGGACTACTGTTCATCTAGACTTCAGGTGATTCTCAATGATGGTTGTTCTGTAGTTTAATTGTAATTTTAATGTGGTCATGAGAAGAGGCCAGCACAGCATTTATCTACTCTACCATCTTGACTGGTACTCTCAAGTTAAAACTTTAAAAGTCATTGAGTGATTCCTTAGTGCTACCTCTTTCTTTCAAATGTGAGGCCAGCCAAATCTTTGAAGTGGGCTGTTTTTTAATGATGAAGCATGCATGAGATTGTATGCAGCCCAGACACAGTTGTACTGACATAGATATGAAGCACTATGAAGATAGTAAACTTTGTTGTTCCAAGCCAATGAGATTTTGGGGTTGTTTTACCCATTAGTAAAGATTTTTCTAAGCTAACTAAGGTCTTAGCCCAATGTTAGTGCCTATAGGTTAATGCATACATAGTGATTCTTTTTGGAAGTACATTTTTTTAAGATACTGTTCTCAGTATCAGATGCCCTCTTTACAATTTAAGACACACATCTGAACATATACACAAAATAATAATAGCTAATATTTGTCAAGCATTTGTACAAATTTCATAACTTTTATAAGAGCTTTGCAAGTATTAACAATTTCATCCTCAAAAAAAACCTTGTGAAAACAAGCAGGAACTATGATATCCTTTTCACAGATGAGGAAACTAAGGCACAGAACACTTGAGTAACATGCTCCATGCTTGGATAACAAGTAATAGGTGACAGAGCTAGAACTGAGCTCAAGTGTTCCAATTTCAAAGCCTGTGTTTAACTACTATGCTCCATTGTGTTACTCATATAAATTCTCAATGTGCAGACACAAAACACCTATAAAATGCTAAGAAAAATGTATATCATTGATTAAATATGATTTACTTTCATTATATTATATAAAAACTGAAAATATGGACTATATTGAAATTCTACCCAGATCCCAAGTTCTGTCATTTAACTTCATATTTTTTTCTATAAGAAGAGTGTGATTCAGGCAAGAAAAGGATTTTTCCTACTCATCAGACTCTTCCACCTGCTACTACACAGGAGACTGTGGGGAGAACAATGATTCAAATACACTGATACTTAGAAAGCCTACCTTCATGAATGTTTTTCTCAAAAGAATTATTAAATTTTTTATTAAACCTTTATTTACTAACTTCACAAAGATTCTAGGGTATCCACAATAAATATCCAAACAACTACCCTGAAACTGTTTAGATGACCCAGGGTTCTAAAAGAGTTAACCCGTCGCTGAGATTTCTAAGTTCTTTATGATAACTCATAGAAAGAGTTGTGCTTTTGTATTGTTAAAAGTATAAAACACGAGTATACACACACTTTGAATCATTTAGGAAGTAAATGGAAAGTTGAGGAAAAGCCAAAATGTTAAGAGTTGTTGGAAGCAATAAATTTTGAGTCATGTAGATCTGGATTCAAATCCTGTCTCAATCTCTGTGTGATTCTGAAGCATTCTGAAGCATTGCTTACAGTTTCTTGTTTTAGTTTTCTTATCTATATATTGAGATTGCTGAATTTTTAAATCATAGAGTTACTATGAAAAATACATTTAACTTTACCATTTCCTAGCATATCATAAATGCCCAATAAATTAATTAAGTAGTTTTTATTATAATTAATTATTAATTAATGAATAAATCTTAAAAAAATAATTCCACATTGTAATATGCTGGCTACGTACTTATAAACTCAGATATCTTCCAAATACTTTTCCATGAATTGATAATATGAATGTTAGTGCAGTAAAACTAGCTTCCTTTTAAAGATGTTATTGCTGTTTGACAAACAGGTAAAGTCCAGCATGCCCCAACTGTGATTCAACACAGTTTCCAAGCAGGGCCTAGATAAATGGATATACCAAGGAAGAAGCTCTTTTACCATAATGAAAAAAAAAAAAAAAAACAGGTAAAGCAGAGATATTAAAATAGAGCAGAACAAATAGATTTTACAAATGTAAAGTGAAAACCAACTAGTCTGGCAATTACAGCTTTCATGTGATTTATACCTTTAATTTGTCTAAATCAGTGGCTCCGGAGTATTGGCATAAAAATTTCAAATTCAGCAAAAACCCAAATCACTATAAGGAAACAATGAATTTTTATTAGTTATCTTTCTTTCATTGACTTCTTCCAAACAAAACATATTTTTCCCTGAGTGAGGCAAATGAAGTATTATACTTTACTAAGATATTATTGATCTGTGATTCTAAGTATCTAATACGTCACAGAAATGCAGAAACACAACTCGACTGTGAAATTGACAATGCAGAATTACTATTCAAAGCAGTTTTTCCTTTGTTCCTGTTTAACAGAAACACTCGACATCACATTTATTTGGTAGAAAGCAACTGAAATGGACTCTGGCTAAGTTGGTTAAAAAAAAAAAAACTTTTTAGAAAAATAAGGTATAGCTGCTCAAAGATTCAAAGGAATAGGTGAATCTCCAGGTCTCAGAAAGGACAAAAATCAATACTAAGGATCTAGGAGGCATGAATGAATGACCAGTCATTTCAATCTCCCTCAGATGTGATGAAATAGCTCCAGTGGATTCCAGTTTTGAAATTTCCACTTAAAATTCAAATACATGGAGAAAACCAATTGCCCTTCACCTTGATTAACAATGTTCAAAATGAAGAGAAGTTATTCTCCACACTGGGGCTCACCACTAGCCTCTAAAAAGTTTTGCTAAAATCTTGATTTTAGCCCAATGAGACCATGTTGGATTCCTAACCTATAGAACTATAAAATTGGTGTTTTGTAAGCCACTATATTCATGGTAGTTTGTTATGGCATCAATAGAAAACTAACAATAATTTTTTTGGAATAAAATATGTCCCAATTATTGCATGTGGCATGCTTATATATAAAAAGACAATAGACACCCTCATATCCTGAAGTGAGGAGCTAGATTACCAGATATGCTAAGAGAGGGTCATTCTGTGCTTTTGTATATTCTCTATTTGCCAAATTGGAATCTATTTATCATAGAGCCAATTAAATTAACTATATTTTCTTATTTCTGTATTCTTTTTTTTTTTTTTTTTTTGGTCACACATCTGCCTTTATTGTGAGCTGCATTTAGAGCAGCTAAAACAGTTTCAGCGATAGTGAAAAAATCATAATTTACAAAAGCAGGTATTCAGTGAAGCTGCCTTTGGAGCTCATATGTAGATGCCAACCCAGAGCAGCAGGAGGAGGACCCCAAAGTCCATGAAGAGTAAGAATGCCAAGGAAATGAGGAGCTCTTTGCAGATTTCCTGAGTGTATTTGATAGAGGCGACCTAATAAACAAAGAAACAGATGGTGAAGAACATGCTGATGACTAACAGCACGACAATCAGATAGGAGAAGATAGCTGGGTTCACTGGGCTGGTGTATCTGCTCATAGCCTCGAGCTCCATTTAACCGGGTGCTAGGTAAGCCACCACTCTACCACCAGAAGATTTTCTGTATTCTCAACACTTTTGCATCTGGGAGACTTATGGACTCCGAGGAGGTATGCCTGCCCACCCAGAGCCATACAATTCTTAGAGATAGCAAAGGGCTCAACCAAGAGCATGTCTCTCATATACAAACCACCCAACTCCAAGTCTGCAGGACCAACCACCTTCTTATCTAACTCTCACAAACCAATATTTCCCCTGTCCCAAAACATCCCCAGGGCCAGATACTAGACAGTAAAGAACAGCTCCTATGTCCCAAAGCTCACCGGAAATATCTAAACTACCCTGTCCTAAACTGTTTACTCTGCCCCGCCTGGCCCTTTTCATGAAAACTACAATAAGGTCTCTGGCCTAGACTTTCCCTCATTCCTGTCTTCTGCCTCTTGACCATCTTGATGCTTTCCCTGTAGCCATGTGTGGTTTAGTATGTTCCCATTTTCTTGGGAAACATGAGTAATAACTTCTTTCCCTAACATTGGCCTCTCCATGTTGTCACTTAGATCCACTATACATTAAAACTTAGGTATAATTTTAGAACAAAAGCAAACCTGATTTTGCCAGATTTTGAGAAAACATACCTCTGGCTTACATAGATGATTAAGGTTAGAGGTCAGTACAAGGAAAGGGGTTAGTTCAATGCATTGTTTTGTTTTCATACCATCTCCCCATGAAGGAGGGGATGACTGTATGTCCTTTTACCCAAAGCCAAGTAAAATATGATGCCAGAAGAACACTGAGAGAGGTGAGTATCCGTCTCTTCTTATTTAGGCCTGTGATAGTAAAGAAAAGAGCAAAGAACGGTATATGGTTTCACAGAGGCATTGTGAAAGAGACTCCACCTGAGAGAAGGTCCAGGAGAAAACAAATGACCTAGGAGAGGGATACATAAAAGTCCTGGGATAGGAGAAGATTTGAAAGTGGTCAGTTGGAAGACAGGCATTGTTAGTATCATGGGAACTGAAGTGAGAAGCTATTCATAGGAGAATGTCCCAGTCTTGGCTACCTAACCAAATCTTCCTGGGTTAGATTTTTCAGGCTTCAGAGACCCACCTGGCGAGGAAACTGTAGAAAGATGGGCAGGTAAACAAGATAAGCTTGCCATACCCCCTTTACAAACTATAGATTTCTCTGTTTGAAGTGGATCTGAATTGGGGAAGAAGAACAATTTAAAAGATAGTTACAAAGTACTTTATACTAGGCTTTTTTGTTACTTAAATGAGACAGATCTTGTGATTTGAAAGAGATAGGAGAAGCTATGGGACTTAGGTCAGGAGAGACAGTGGGAGAAAATATATCAATCGTTTCATGATTGTATCTTGTTGAGTCCTCCAGCATTTTTTATATATCAGGAAAAAAGCAGAGTAATATGTATACCCAAGGAAACAAATCTAGCAATAAAAATGAAACTACATAACAGATATAATAATTCTTGATGAGATTAAACCAATAAAAATATTAACAGATAAATAAGACTAAAACAACCAGAGAAAGGATATGTAATCTCTACAAGGTAGATACTCTTTCAGGAGCAAAAATAAAAATTAAAAATTAAAAAAATATGTTGAAAGACTTTTTGAAGTCTATTTTATCCCATATTAGTGCCGCTATTCCCACTTAATACATTGAAAGATAGAACACAAAATAATTCGCTTGAAATAAAGAACCACATCTGCAGATCAATGAGCACACACTGATACAGACGTACATTCAATCCTTCGGATTTCTAGTCAGAAAAAGAAAATCATGTCCTGGAGGAAGTAATCTGGCTGGTCTCAGATTTCTATAGAAACATCTAATGCTAGAGACAGAAAGCAATGTATACAGTATTTTGACTCAGAGAGAATACCACACAAGAAACTACTACCTGGCAAGTTGCTTTTATTTCTGAAGGTTACATAGAGACATTATTAAACACAAAAATGAATCAGAAAATGTAGTCTATTAGTCTGTGAGCCCTTGTTGGGAGAAAAATATCCTGAAAACTAGTCATCCAGTTGAGAGACTAATCTGACTAAGAATTCAGGAATGACATAGTCATGAATGATAAAAGTTTCCATGGGGAAAACTGATTGCACTTAAATATGAATATAATCTCTTAAATAGAGGAGAATAACTCGGTTAACATCTATCCATTTTACCCTCCAAAATTGTGAAAGTAAAGCCTTCCTTTCCTAGCATCCCTTGATTTAGATTGTGCTAACTGGATGCTCCAGAGGAAGGTTCAGAAAGCAGAAATAAAGTGTAGGCACACTTTCCTGACTTCTGCTCTCTCTTCTTGAAGACCCCTAAGAGAAAGCTGAGAGGTTTCTGTCAAGATGCTCCAGTGAGTAATCATGAGATTGTAGTTTCATGTGAGGATGAAGGGCATTCCATTTGTTGTCTTGGCAATGTAGATCTAGGAAGCAGGGTGTGGCTCTGAAACCAATAGTTGTGATGGCAGTGACTTTCTAGTATCTGTATCTGTCCCTGCCTGGAGTTGGCCATTCCAGTGTGGCTTCCCAATACTCCTCTTTCCTGAGAGTAGTAGAGGCAGTAAGTCTCATTTTGACCTATTTTTTCATATTCTGAAGTAGTGTTTATCAACCTCATTAATGTTAACATTTTGAGTCAAGTAATTCTGTTCTGAAGGCTGTACATACAATGTAACATGTAGAGCCTCTGCCCATTAGATGCCCATAGCACCTAATGTTTCCAGATGTTGCCAAACTCCCCATGAGAGCCCAAATCAAATCCTGTTGATAACCACTCATTTAAAATTATATAGGCTGTTCTACAGCCTTTCAAATCCTCTTGTTTGCTTTTGTAGTGTGTAAGGTTTGAAAAATGAGAGGTTTCAGATGGTTCTACAGAGCAAGAGTTTGAAACAAAGGGACAGCATGGAACAGCAAGGCTCTGTTTAGGGAGACTGAATTACTTTCCGGCTAAGTGTGTAGCATGAGTAGTGGCTGTGCATACTATTACCCCAAACTCATTGTGCAATTGTTTTAGGAGTCTCTTCCATGCCCATCGACTTTGTGGTGCAGGTATAGGGGTGTTAGAAAACCATATAACAGAAGCAAATTCTAGCCAGAGAATTTACTCTGCCTCACCCTGATGTCCAATACATTATTTTATAATGTTCATTATTAGTAGTAGTTCAGGAGTTCAATAGTACAGTTCTTATCTATATTTTGATAGATTATAAAATGATTATTTCTTATTTTACTTCTCTCCTTTTCTCTACTGAATTTTGGGCAGACTTTTTATAGCATTACTTTTTAAATTATAAATTATTGTACATGTTCATTTAAAAAATCTGAAATATGTAAAGCATATAACAAAAATTACCTGTAATCTAACTGGTCACAGATACCTATTGTTAATGTTTTACTGCACTTTTAAAAAGTATTTTCCTTTACATATCTCTGTATGTACAAATGCATACGTTTGTGATTATATGCTTTTTAAAACAAAATAGCATGTTTAGTTTCCATCTTCCTTATTCACATAGCTGTGTATCATATAAAATTCCACATAACACTAATCATAAAAAAATATGAATTTTCTTCCCCTTAGTATAAGTTTGTGTTTTTTAGGGCCAATATTCTCCATCTTGTCTGTGCCATTCATTTATTCAACAGATAGTAATGGCAGATTTTGGTTTAGGTACTGAGGATACAAAGCTAAGCAAAAAATATTTGCTGTCCTTGAGGAGCTTTTCACTCTGAGAGACATGAAGAAACAAATAATTTCAATGCCATTTTCATTGCTATACTGTCACTAAAGCGGCTTCTTTGCTATTTTTTAAAAATAAGCATTAAGCTCCTGATTGCACAAAGGACTGATTTAGTTAGGCAAGAAGCTAGAAATCTCAGGCAGACATGTCGATACAGACAGACATCTCTAAGCCAGTGAGTTGTTCACATCAATTGGAGATTAAGGACAAGTGCATTTTAGCTGAAGAAGACAGGGGTCAGTACCTAATTGGATGGAGAGCTGAAAAAGTGATCACAGGTACTGCGTAATTAGTCATGCACCCAGCAAGACCCTAGAGAGGCTTTCAAGCAAGAGTTTAAGAGAAAGACTGACTAGTGGCACCAGCTGGCAGAACACATTTTATGCAGAATGTTACCTGTTGCTTTAGATTTCAATGTCTGCAACATTTCTTAAAAATAGAATAGTAGCAGAAGTCATTTGCATCATCTCCTGCTTCCGAACAGCTATGCCTCTCAGCAATCACAAGCAGAAAATCTTGACTTGGACTCACCAGATGTGTATAAGGACTTCTGGGGTCAAAAATCAAATAAATAAATAAATAAATGTTGAAATTCTACTGCAATTCTCTAAAGCTTAAATTATCTAAACAATCATGCAGTTGGCTCTCGCTGCCATATCATTATAAAATTTTGTTGCTTAAAGATACTTTGAAAAGTATCCTTGACTGGAGTCCTCTAACTGTGAGAAAGAACCATGTATTCTTATATATGCATCTACAGGGATGACATGATCCGTGTCTTATGCTTCCTCATACCTGCTCAGCCTACCTACATCCTCTCACTGTGGTATCAGTTGCTTGCCAAGCTTCCTGATAGAATAGTCCCAATGGAGGCCAGTGTTCTTATGGTTCTAAAGTTTTTATGGACTTCCTTTCTCTGGGGATGAAAGCTAGACTACTATATTAACTTTATTGTACCCACTGTGGTAGAAGCCACAGAAGTTTCAGTCCTCGGGGTCTGGACCCACAGAGATCTGGTTTTCCCAGTAGTTGCCAAAGGGCTTTGTACTAAAACCTAAAGCCCATGTGGAGAACTTGGACAAGTAAGTGACAAGACAGGTAAACAAGCCAGCAAATAAAGTATAGCTATTATTACCCTTGATGAATTGCTCTTAATCATAGCTTTCCCATGCAGCTTCTAAGTGACAGCAATTTCACTGTGTTCTGTTGGAAACCTGAGGCCATCTTGGTAATACACCACGCAGTCTTGGTATTCCTTCCTCCACTCCTTCACTTCCCCCTTTTACTCACTTTAGCTTCCCTAAAACTAAGCACCACTTCATAAAGTATAAACATATTTTTTAAAAAAGTATGTCCTGTCAGTCATAGTTGGATAGTCACAAATAATTTTTTTTGTCAGTAATAATAACAATTGATGTTCATTGAGTACTCAGTCTATGTAAGGCACTGATTAAATGTATTAACTCATTTAACCCTCACAGGAATCCTATGTGGTAGATGTTATTCTTGTTATTCAGATGAGAACAGAAACACAGAGACTTAACTTGCTAGTAATGTGAGATACAGAAACTCAAATACAATAGCATGATCTTTACCGACTGTGACACCAGGTTCTCAGTAGGAGCTTTCATATTGATTTCATTTGTAAGTCCCATCTCCAGTGACACCTCTTTTTAGGACTGCACTGTCTAATTTTGCTATTTAAATTTCATTAAAATGTAAAATTCAGTTCCTCTACCATACTCGCCACATTTCAAGTGCTCAATAACTCCATGGAGTTACTGACTGTGTATTAGCTTAGATATAGAACACTCCATCATTACAGAGTTCTGTTGAACAGCCCTGTTCTAGGACTGTAGGAAATAATGTGTTTTTTCCTAAGATTTTGATATACTTTATTTTTTTTTTTCAGAGACAAAGGATCATCTATTACAGCAATAAAGCAGTCCAAGAATTAGCATTTACGCCACTTTCCCCAGGGTCAAGTCAGATAATTCTTAGTTTTGAATTTTTGTTAATTTCCCAAAAAAACATAAATAAGAAATTGATAGGCCATTTTTCTTAACATTATTGCAAAAACAACATGTTTCACTTCAAACTAACAGTGATACTATAACTGAACAGTCAGTGGCAGCGATTTGCTTACAAGAACACAGTACCAGTGGGGTGGGAAGAACTGGAATTAAAGATCATCTATATGTAATTGAAGTCTCTTAGAGGTGTGTCATAAGATGCTAGCATTAGGTCAATGGGCATCACTATTGGAGATGAATATAAATGTTTATAACGAGAGAGTTAAAACACCAAAACTTAAATTCTCTGACAGAAGTGGATTTTGTGCATTCTCAATTCTTTGCATCTGTCCCTGAAAAATGAGTCATCGAAAAAAAGGAAAAGACCAATGCATCACATTGGTGCATACCATCTTCTAAACAGCCACCTGGGTATTTCTATCAAGCTATATCATGTACTAGTTCAGCTACATTTTCCAAAATGGAAATGATACCAAGAGGAAAAAGTCCTCAGGTGTAAACTCATCATACATATTCAATACTCAATGTTATATTTTCAAATTAAAGTAAGGTACCTAAAGCAGAAACTAACATTTTACTAGATGAAGTAAATTGAGAATATTAGCTGCAGATAAATCTTTGAAAGACTGTCTGAACATGTAAAATAGTTTAACCATATTATCAATTTTTACTCCTGTCTAATAACTTAAAATTATTTCCAGAAGTAGTAAGTTGAATCTCAACTCTCATCCCCTGTGCACTTAGAAAGCAAACCAGAGTTCTTATATCTGGGCTATTTCTCTATCTGTTGAGGGCAGATTTTTAACACTAATAAAATGTTCTTATTCCCTGATTCAGCCTCAGCCCCAAGATTACTTTACTCTTACTTTTCTTTAGCCACTTATTTCCTTTTATTATTTGTTTGTTAGGAAAACCAATAGGAAATGAATAATATATAAAATTTTAAAACTACTCTTTCAACTCCCTCATTACGGTCCCCTGTGTTTTTAGGAGAATATGTGATAGCAGAGTGTTTACAGTATTCATGACTTGAGCTTGTAATTTATGAGCTCTTAAAGGTACACTAATCATCAACACACTTACTATGAATATTGTACACTGAGGATTTTTCTCTCCAACTTGTATTCCAGGCAAAAGAAAAAAATACTCTTAAAAGTAAAATTCAACGACTTCAATAAACAAGCAGACCAGGTTGGAACATGAGCTGCTGGCATTGATATGTAGATGGTAGATAGTATTATAAGAAGTTATTTACTATATGAAATGCCAACCTTGACAATTTTTAAATGTTAATAGCTTTATGATAATGATGAAAGTTTTATTCACTCCATCCACCAAGTGATTGAAAAATTTTGTAATCTTGGCATGAGAATTGCTTGATTACCTAATAAGTCATTTTTACTTTTTTTTAAATTATGTGTTTATGAACATTTATAAATTTAAAAGAAAAACTTCCTAGAATGTCATATACAATAATTGAATCTAAAAGACCGAATTTAATATGCTAGATTTACCGTTTTGGGGGGAAGAAAGATTTCTCTGTTGGTCCTAGAGGAAAAATGAACCAAAATAAATTTTAAATGGATTATGTGGATTTGTCTAAGCAAATCCAGATGTTCAGTTGCATTTATAGAAAATTCTAATTGACTCACTATAACTCGAAAGTATCATCTTTAGCGAAGTAGAAAGAGTTGCCCAGGGCCCAGAAGAAACTTTGACCAAATGTTTATAAAAGTATAGTTCGTTACTTAATTTTTACTTATTGTGTGTAAAACTACTTTTGAAAATGTTCAACTCAAAATATGCTTCATTTTTTACATTATTTCTCAGGTGAATTGTCTCTCAAATGATTGTGTACTAATATCAATATTTTAGGAAGCTAACCTTAAAGTCCTTATTTTCAGATATGGTTGAAATTTAATTAAAATTATTCACTAGATGTTATTATAGTTATTAATATATTACATGCATGTTATTTGGAATGAGACCACTAAACCTATTAGATATCATTACTTAAATACTTAGTAATAGGAAAGCTATATGCTCTCTCTGAAGTTATGTATGATTTCAGGAGATTTAGGGAAATCAAAGTCGGGTTCAGAGAATATGTGGAAATTTCTGTATCTATGCATAATATTCAGGTTGGAATTTTTATTAACCTTTTTGAGAAACACATTTTCAATAATGATTAAATTATAATCTAATTTTTTAAAAAGCTGAAATAATTTAATCAATATAGACGATAACTTTCTAACCACCCACTAGCACAAAAAAAAAGGAAAATAGACAAAAATTATTCATGTGAGTATCATCAAAGATAATCATTGTATCTTTTGATATATTTGTTTTTAGTATTTTACCTATACAGAACCTGTTTTTGTTTTTAATGGTGCTTGTTCGAATATTTCAAAATTTTATTCTACATTTTACTTATGCTATACATATATTTCTATGTAATTTCAATTTAGTAATGGCAGCATGAAGATATCAAGTAATTTCTCCTGCAGAAAATAGTTTAAAAGACTAATATCTAGTATATACCATCTGTATTACCTCATCAGTGCAAAGCCTTTCATATCTTTTGCCTATTTTCTAGCTGATTATTTGTTGTTTATCTACATATTGTAGATTGAGTCCATCAGGAAAATTAAAATTAAAACTATAATGAGCTATCACCACACACCTATCAGAATGGCTAAAATAAATAATCATAATATCAAATGTTGGTAAGAATATGGAGAAACTGGATCACTTATGTTGATGAGAATGAAAAATGGTACAGTCACTCAGAAAAAAAGCTGGGCAGTTTCTTGCGAAATAAAACCAGCAATTACAAAATAAAACCAGCAATACAGATAACAACAATAACAATAACTACCTATACACATATGTCCATAGAGGCTGGATTCATATTAGCTAAAAACTGGAAACATCCCAGGGGGTCTTCAACAATTTGATAGAATAAAAGTAAAATAGAGGAACGTGAATAAGATAGTGAGTGTATCAATGTCAATACATGTTTCCCCCACAATGGGAAAGTACAGTGTTCCTATAAAACCTTTCATAAGTCAAAATGGTATTAAAACAAAGAAGCAATTACCTTAGGACTTGTGTTGCTAATGGATGCACAAAATAAATTTAGATAAAGCACAGATGCTCGCATACACAGTTCAAAGTTATGGCAGCTTGATACTGATATGCTGGGTGTTGTTCTCAGGGAAAGGGCTGGGTGGTGCCACTTCCTGTGCTCAGGCTGCACATTGCCTCCATCATAGCTCGCTGCAAAACAAATGCTAAATGCTATGTTCACTTTTGCCTTCTATTCTGAAAGCAGAAAAAAATCTTTGACTTTCTTTCAGTTAGTTAAAAACGGTACTAATGTAGGTTTTTCATAAAAGCGAAGCGGTAAACTTTTGAAAAGTGGGGGAGGGGTACCTATATTCCTGTTGTGATATCGTACTATAGTTTTAAAAATGTTAACTTCAATAGAAACTAAGTTTGTATACCTGGGATCTCTATTATTCATTGCAACTTCATATAAATTACAATTATCTCAATAAAAACTACCCCAACCTTCTTCATCTAATCAGTTATGAACAGATTAGATAGAGTTCAGAGAATAGAAATACTCAACCTTTAAAGAGGGAATTGTGGAAATGAAAGAGCTGCGAAGGTACTAAAGTCCAGAATCTGAGTACAAACTCTTCCCAAATCCCTAGCTGAACACAAAACTATATACACTTGGAATAAGGGGGCCCAGAAAAAATGAAATAGAAGCTATTTTCAAAACTCCTGCAGCTGCTGCAGTTTGTGTTTGCTGCATTTTTGATTGAATGTGTTCTCCAAATCACATCAAGTGGCAGAAAATAGAATCCTCCCTGATATTGGGTATCAGAGGTAGGAAGTTCAGGCTGGAAAACAATTAGAAATTTAGAAGAAAACTCAGAAGTAAAAAAAAACCACAGAGAGAGTTTACCTTAAAATCTGAAAGTAAAGTCTTCCCAAATCTTTGGCCCACAGTTAAACTATGCAGGCATGGGGGACAGTCACAGGTCAAGCCAAACAAGCAGCAACCTAAAGTCATAGAAAATTGATAATGCACCAGCTGCTGGGCATAGCAGGGAGGACTATTTTATAATTTGATTCTGGGCAAGTAAATCACCTGCTACATTCAAAAAATAAAACAAACAAACCAATAATCATCAGAATACCCCAGAATCACCACAGGGTATAATCTGCAACATGTAGTTTCAAAGTAAAAATTACCAGATATGCAAAGAAAAAGGAAAAGTGCTTCTTTGTCTGATTATGAATGACATTAGAAACTAACATTAAGTAGACCCTGATGCTGTACTGAACAGATGTTTCAAAGAGACAATTTTAAATACATTTTGATAATTAAAGGGAAATATATTAATAAGTAAACAGATAGGAACTTTCAACAGAGAAATATAAGCTGTAAGAAAACAGCAAATGGAAATTCTAGAACTTTATAAAGTACAATACTGGATATGAATATCTCACTATATGAACTCAACAGAAAATTTGAAGCAGCGCAGAAAAAAAAATCAGTGAAATTAAAGTTATATGAATAGAAATTACCAAATCTGAACATAGAGAAAAATATTTAGCAAAAAAAAAAACAAAACCACAGGGAACTCCGAGGCAATTTGAGAAGTGTAATATATGCACAACTGCAGTCTCACAGGCAAAGAGAGAGAGAAAGGGAGAGAAATACTATATGAAAAATATCAAATCTTCTTAAATTTTCTAAAAATAAAAACCCATTAATATAGAGACCTAAGAAATTCAATGAAGCTTAACTAAGATGCACACACACAAACACACATACACATACCAATCTAATCTTAGTATACCATAGAAAAATACCTGAAAACCAAGAATATAAGGAATATAATGAAAGAAACAAGAGAAAAAGGATATGTTACATGGAGAAAACTAACTATATGATCCACAGCTGACATTACCACCACTGAAGAAGACCAGAAGACACTGGACTTCCATATTTAAAGTCTTGAACAATTTAAAAACCAAAGTAGCAGCCAAAAAAACTATAGGCAATGCAAGTATTCTACAAATACAAAAATAAAATGGAATTAATTGACAAAAACCTGGAAAATGCATTGTTACCAGACTAGCACTAGAAGAAATACCAATGGAACTTTTTTAGTCTCAACAGAAATGACACTGATGGTCATATGAATATTAAGAAAAAAAGAAATACTGGGAAAAAAAACACACATGTGGTGAAATATAAAAGATTACACAAGTATTTTTTTTCTTAATTTTTTAAAAAGGTACTGTAGGATTTACAAGGTACATTTATATATATGAAAATGATATCACAAAAAAGTAGGGCAAATAGAATTACACTGCTTCAAGATTCTAAAATTTTTTAATTAAATTTATTAGGTGACATTGGGTGATAAAATTATATGTTTCAAGTGTATGCTTCAATAATACATTTGTATATTTCATTGTGTGTTCACCACCTCAAATCAAATCTTCCATCACCATATATTTTATTCCCTTTACCCTTATCTACTTCTCCCTTTTTCTTTCTGGTAACTACTAAATGTTGTCTCTGTCTATGAGTTTTTATTTGTCTTGTTTGTTTGTTTGTTGCTTTCAGTTTTATATCTTATATATAAATGAAATTATATGATTCTCTACTTTTTCTGTCTTATCTCACTCAGGACGATTACCTCAAGATCTATCCATGTTATCTCAAATGGCAGTATTTCATCTCTTCTTACAACTGAGTAATATTCCATTGTATATATATACCATAGCTTCTTTATCCAATCATCTATGAAAGGACGCTTAGGTTGCTTGCATGTCTTGGCCATAGTAATTCTACTATGAACGATATGGTACATATATTTTTACAAATAAATGTTTTCAATTTTTTTGGGTAGATACCCAGAAGAGGGATTGCTAGGTCATATGGTAATTCTGTTCTTAATTTTTTGAGGAAACACCATAGAGTTTTCTATAGAGGCTGTACCAATTTACATTCCCACCAGCTGTGTATGAGGGTTCTTTTTCCCCCACAACCTCTCCAACACTTGTTTTGTTGAAAATAGTCATTCTTATAGGTGTGAGGTTGTATCTCATTGTGGTTTTGATTTGCATTTCTCCAGTGGCTAGTGAACTTGAATATGTTTCATATGTCTATTTACCATTCATATGTCTTCTTGGGAGAAGTGTCTGTTCAGGTCCTCTGCCTATTTTTTAATTGGATTGTTTGCTTTTTTTGTTGTTGAGTGGTATAAGTTCTTTATATAGTTTGGATATTAGCCTCTTATCAGAGTCTTTGTTTGCAAATATCTTCTCCCATTCAGAAGGTTGCCTATTTTTTTCCAAAGGTTTATTTTGTTGTGCAGAAGCTTTTTAGTTTGATATAATTCCACTCATTTATTTTTGCTTTTACTTTCCTTGTCTTTGAGGTCAAGTTTGTATATTTTAATAAGAGTAATAACATTAAGTATAAGTAGATTGTCATGAGTTAATGCATGTTGTTACTCACCAGTAACCACTAAAATATAATGCAAAAATTATAATAAAAAGCTAATAAAGATTAAAATGATGTACTAGAATATTTGTATAAAACCAAAGAAGACAGGAAAAAAAAAGAGAAATGGAAAAGTGGTGAGACAAATAGGAAATAAATAGCACAATGGCAGACTAAAATTCTGTTATATACTAATCACATTGCCTATAAATAGATGAAATATTTTAATTAAAAGACAAAGCTATGGATTTAAAAGCAAGATCCAACTCTATGTTGTCTATAAGAGATATTCTTTAAACACAGAGATACAAACAAATTGAGAGTAAATGGGTGGAAAATGGTATAACATTAAAATAGTAAGCATAACAAAAATAGATGAATATTTAATGTATAAATTAAACCCTAAGACAGAGTATTATTAGAGATATTTTATCCAAGAAAACCCAATACAACAGGAAGATAAAACAATTATAGAAAATATATATAATAAGACAGCTTCACAATATTGAAAGAATGAAGCAAAAATTGACTGATTTTTTAAAAAATAGACAAATAATTATTAGCAAGTATAATTAGAAGTTTTAATACTCCTCTTTCAGTAACAGGATAAATAGAACATCAATCAGGATATAATAGATTTGAACAGCTATATGACACATATAAGATAGTACATATCTAAACAGTAGAATATGCACTCTTTTCATGAATACATGGAACATTCACCAAGCCACACCAAATGCAGCATCATTAAATAAGTCTCGATAAATACAAAAATTTGAAATTATATAGAAAATATTCTCTACTATAACAAAACACACAGAAGAAGACAAATATTGTGTAATTCCACTTAGGTAAGGTAACTAGAGTAGTCAAATTCAAAGAGACAGAGAATAGAATGGTGGTTTCCAGGGTCTGCAGGCAAGGGAAGAAGTAGTAGTAGAGAGTTATTGTATAGTAAGCATAGAGTATCAGTTGAGGATAATAAAAAAAGTTCTATAGATAGATAGTGATATTTGCACAATAATGTGAATGTCACTTAACTGTGCATTTAAAAATGGTTAAAATGACAAGTTTTATGTTATGTATAATTTATCACAGTAAAAACTAAATTATAAGACAAATTATAAATTATTTAAAATGAAATAAAAATAAAACATTAAATTTCACAGAATGTAGCGAAAGCAGTACTCAGCAGCACTTTTACAGATTTAAATGTTTGTATTTAAAATAAGAAACATCTCAAATCAAGATCTAAACTTGCACCACAGGGAGGTAGCAAAAAAAGCAACTTAAATTTAACAAGGAGTAATAAAATTAAAAAAATTAGAGCAGAAATTCGTAAAAAGGGTATTATGGACAATTTTATGCCAATAAGCTTGAAACTTTAAATGAAATGAACAAATATTTTGGAAAAAAATAAAAAAACAATTAACCAAAACAGCCTCAAGAAGAAATAGAACAGCTAAATAACCCTATGTCCATTAAACACATTGAATTAATAATTTTAAAACATTCTTAGAAATAAAACTGTAGGACCATGTGACTTCATTTGCAAACTCTGTTGACAAATTTAATGAAGAAAATATATTAATCTTTTACAAACCCTTTCAGAAAATAAAAGAGTCCATTTTTTTTAACACATTTTACGGGGCCAATATTATGCTGATACCAAAACCAAGAAAAGAAAATTATAGATCAATATCTTTCATGAACATAGATGCAAGTTTCTTAAATTGATATTAACAAGTCAAGTTCAGCATTATATAAAAATAGTAGTTCATCACAAAAGAGTTTAGTAAAAGGATTCAAGATTTGTTTAACACTCAGATATTAATCAGTATAATATCATATTAATAGAATAAAATAGAAAAACTAATCTCAATAGTAGAAAAAAATTTTAATTGAACACCATTAATGATAAAACTCTCATAAAACCAGCATTAGAAAAAATACTTTTCAATTTGATAAAAAGTATCTATAAAAAATTCACAGTATACACCATATTTAGTAAAAAATTGATCATGTTTTGCCTAAAACATGGAATGAGTAGGGAATGTCTGCTTTCACCACTTCTATTCAATATTATATTGGAGGTCCAAATAAGTGCAATAAGTGGAAAGAAAGAAAGAAAATTATTTTTAGTTGCAGATGACATTATCATGTGTGTAAAATCCTAATAAATATATTTAAAAATCTATTAAACAGGTAAATTTAGTAACTTCGTGGGACCTGAGATCACTATACAAAAAAAAAAAAAAATCCCTGTATTTCTAATACCTGTAATAAACATTTAAAAAATAAAATTTAAAGTATGATTGATTGCATTTACAATGGCATCCAAAATGAGTAAAGTACTTAGAAATAAATTTTTAACAAAGATTAATGTGTAAGACATGCATAGTAAAATTATCAAAAATTGCTGAGATAAATTAAAAACATAACTAATTGGAGAAAGATACCATGGTCACAGACCAAAGACTTAATATTGTTCAGATATCAATTTTCCAATTAATATATAAATTAATGAAATTCCATAAGATTTTTTTAGTTTTCTGAAAAATGACAGGGGATTTAGAAATTTATAAGAAAGTACAAAAGACCTGAAATTACCAAAATAATTTTGAAAAAGGATAAAGTTTTAAGGACTTATGTTACCTAATTTTTAGACAGTATTAATCCATAGAATAAGACAATATGGTCACATTTAAAAGCTAGACAAATATATCAGGGAAACAGAATAAAGTTCAGAAATAGATCTACACTTACATGGTCAACTGATTTTCAACAAATGCACCAAGTTAATTTCAATGGGGTAAAGGAAAAGTCTTTTCAACAAGTTATCCTTGTACAGTTGATGTGGTAGGCAAAATAATTACATGCCCACCCCTCACCTAAAATGTCAACATCCTAATCCCCAGAACCTGTGAAAATGTTTGGTTACATGCCAAATAGGAATTAAGGTTGCAGATAGAATTAAGTTTGTTGATCAACTGACATTAACATAGGAAGAGTATACTGAGTTGTCCAGGTGAGCTCAATATAATACCAAAAATCTTTAAAAGATGAAGAGGGAGGCACAAGAGAACCAAAGAGATTACAGAGTGAGAACCACTGGGACCACTGTTGCTGGTGTTAAACATGGAGGAAAGATCCACAAGCCAAGGAATGTGAGAAGGCTCTACAAGCTAGAAAGGACAAGGAAATGAATTCTCCCTTTAAGCCCCGAGAAAGTAAGGCAGCCCTGTTGACAACTTGATTTTGACTCAGTGAGGGTCATGTTGGACTTCTAACCTTCAGAACCATAAGATAATAAACTTATATTGTTTTAAATCAGTAAGTTTGTTTTAATTTGCTACAACCATGAAAAAGTAAGGTAATCAAATATCTGTATGGGGCCAAAGGTGTGTGGAATTTCAACCCTTATTTTATACTATTTAAAAATTAAATAGAAATAAATAATAAATGTAAGACCTAAAACCATAAAACTTCTGAACAACAACAACAACAACAACAACAAAAAGCAGAAAAATATTTGTGTTCTTGATTTAACCAAGGGTTTATAAATTGTGGTAAAAATGCATGTACCACAAAAGGAGAAAATTGATAAATTTAACTTCATTAAAATTTAAACAGTTTTTGAAAGATTGCTAAGAAAATAGAAAGATTATTGACAGAATGGTAGAAAATATTTGCAAAACCATATATATGGCCAAGAACTTGCATCTAGAATATGTAAAGAACTTAGAAACCATTGAATTCAATAAAAAATGGGCAAAAATTTGAATAACACTTCATTGAGGAAGATATATAATGACCAGGAAGTATGTTTATATGTACTCCATTTCACTGGTCATCAGGGAAATGATAATTAAATGAATAAACAACAACTAGACACCCATTAGAATGGCTAAAATTAAAAAGACTAAGGATACTGAGTCTTGGCAAGGATATGAAGCCAATGGAAATCTAATTCATTATTGATAGAAATGCAAAAGAATTATAGCTACTTTGGAAAACAGGTTGGCAGTTCTTATAAAGTTAAGTAAACACTTGTTTTTATGACTCATTAGTTCCTTTCCTGGGTATCTACTCAAGAAAAATGAAACATAAATGTACCTTAGGATTTGTAGCACTCTACAAATATTCATAGTAGCATTTTTTTTGTAATAACCAGAAAATAGAATAAACCACAATTTCCATCAAACAAATAAACAAAATGTGGTATATCCTAAAATGGAATACAATTCAGACACAAAAAGGAACACAGTACTAATATATGCAATAATATAAATGACTCTTCAAATCATTATGTTGAGTGATAAAACTTTGATAGAATATATTATATACTTTGTGGTTCCATTAATATAAAATTCTAGAAAAGGCAAAACTATACTGACAAATTGGATTGGTGATTACCAGGGGTAAGGGGACGAAACTGATAGAAAAGGAGAAGGAAAAAATGTACTAATATGAGAGAAATTTTCTGTCTTAGATGAGCGGTAGTTATAAGGCTACAAATTTGGGTGAAACTCGTCAGACTGTGCACTATAAATGGGTGCATTGTATCATATGTAAATTATACATTAAACAATTGAAATGAGTGACCTTCCAGTATTTGTTATGTTTATGCTATGATGAAATTAACACTAATAATGAATAACATTTACTGAGTTTCTGCTGGTGAGTTCTTCCATACTGAATTTACCTTTTTAAATTATGAGATTCCATGAACTTCAGTTTTCCTATGGAAATATTGGAAATAACCAAGATTGATCACTCAAAATACATCAATTGGTATGAATAAGAACCAAGCAACTGAAAGGAACCAATGACAATTATAAAGAGTCCTAGTGTAAATAACTGATACAGGTGAATTGACACATCATTGCGTATCATTCCTGGAAATAATAACAGTAGCGTCTACCTCAAGATAGTTACAAGGATTAAATGAAGTGAGGCAGGTGAAATGCTTAGTATAGTCCTGGACTCCTAATTAGTCCTTACTCAGTACAAAGTAATTGCTACCCTCATGAAATGTGAATTTCTCCATGAGGAAGTGTGCGTCAAGCAAGTAGTAGTCAAATATTGTTTCTGCCTGTCTGCCGTATCTTTCCTTTTCTTCAGGTAATAAAACATTCTATTTTTCCTTTGGGCACCTGCCTTTTCCCAGTCAACAGAGTTCTAGTGAGGCTGTTAGTTCCACATAGGTACTTAGACAAAGGGTATTTCATCTGTCTTGTTTAGACCAGGAAGCAGCCCTTGGTCCCAGCCAGGCCAATTAGAAACTTCCTGAGATTTAGTAACTCAATGATGAAGGTGAATGTTGAGGTTACATGCTGTTGTTTTCTGCGCCTTATGGAAAAGTCAGCATAAGAATGCAGCCCTCATTATGGTAGAAGATTTAAAAGCTAAGTACTGCAGAGTCTAGGGACATTGTACTTCTAGAGTCAGCTGAACCTGTGCCTTTCCAATTTTATGAGTGAATAAAATATGTCCTTCATACCCACTTTGCCTAAATTAGTTTGATTAGGGTTTCTGCCATTTGTAACCAAAGAATGCAGTGTTTCAAACTCTGGTTTTTAGCAAAGACCTAGTTACTCATTTCTAAAATACGGGTAATAATTGTCCCTATTTTGGAGGAAGGTTGTAGAATTAAATTATGTAGCATATATATATATATAGAAGGTTTAGAACAGTGCCTGAAACTTAGCTAGTGCAATACAGTGTTTGCTATTGTTATTGCTATCCATTTTCCTTGTTGAAATTATGTTTTGATAGGGTGAGGAGGAGTATATAAAACATAGGTTTAAAAGTTTTCTAACAGCCAATGTTGTGACTAGATTAGTAAATAATTACATTGAAGGGATGATAAATTGAATTAATATGTATAATAAGGTCATTCATTCTCAATGCTTCTTCCTTTGCATGTGTCTTGCCAAAAGTAGAGACTCAATATGAGTCAAACGAAATTGATTTCTTATAGTTCATAATCAAAGCATAAAAAATGACCTTGTTTATTTTATGAAGTAGGGAATCCTGGGTCCTCATAGGTGACTTGCTTAGCTAATTACAGTTATCTCTTCTGAGAGTAAAACCTTAACAATAATAACAACAGTCATAAAATGAAAGCCTTTCCATAATGAAGCATAGCTTTCTCTGTCACTTAAGGAGTATTTTGAATAAGTTTTTGTGATTTGTGTAAGATAAGCTTTTTTTGCTATAATTAAGCCACGTGGACAACAATAGTATCTTGAGATGCCCTACTGATCCAAGAAAGCTGGTTTATTGTATAGTACTTGATCTATTTTACATATTTTAGTGCCTGTAGGTTCTGTTTGGGGTCTTATTTACTCCAACTCCTCACTCCCAGTTGAATAACATGAATGTGTTTGCTTAAAGTTTCTATATCTAAGTGAATTATTGTCACAAAGCACTCTGATAACTCCATGGGTTCAACATGTGGGGCTGTAGTTAATATTACTTTTTAAAACAGGTACTGTGAATAATATGACTTTTCTTTGATTATGCAACATATTAGCAGGAAAACATTAGGATTTAAAGATAAAAGTTCCTAAATTATATCTATAATATACCATTTGAATATGTAATGTATTTTTCAGTAATGTAAAAATGTAGCTTTTGATAAGAGTTGTCTAAGTGTTATGGTCTTTCCTAAACATCCAATATCTTGCTAAATGTGTAAAATAATCCATATTTACAGTGATTTAGACTCAAGTTAGGACTTGGGGTAAAATCTTCATTAGACTCTTCTGTAAACAGCAGTAAGAGAAAATAAAGGGAAAAAATGAATCTATCACTTGTGATCAACTATATATTAGCAAAATGAACCTCTGTTACTGTGAAATATGTGTCATTGTTTAAAATAAAGGATAAAGAAAGTTCAGTGACAATGATGTACAGACTTGATATAGAGCTTCTTTTATTTTATTTTCTCACAATTTGGGCTCCAGACAATAGTTATGGGGTTTATAATGGCATTTTCATAAATGCTGGTGTGCTTTCAGAGGGGACTTTCACAAAATGGAGAAGTCACAACTTTCACCATTAGTTTAAACTAAGGGGTCTGATCTTGTCTCCTCTGCCACATAATTCTCATTTTATGTTAATAGAAGTTATGCATAATTATCAAGGGGAGAGTAGATTTCTAAATTATAGTCTCTTCTAGAAGAGTTATGAGCGTAACCTCCATTAACACTGGAGGGTGTAAAGAAGGCAACTCTTTGAATGGTGAGATAAAAATATGCCCCTCTAGTGGAAGGTTATATTTTATCCATAACTGAATAATTTTGACTCAAGCGACCTATATTGAGAAATAGATTTAATAGTGGAAAGCTTGTGGATTGATGGATCCCTGCCAGGCAGGAAGAGAAAATTCAGAGCATTAACAGTAACTGGAAGAATTTAGGACATGATGTTATTCCCAAAATTAACAGGAGGAGAAAATATAATAGAGGGGAAAAAATAGTGTGAACTGTTTTCCGCCCCCACCTTCCGGATGTTTTCTTGGATGGAGTTTTTGTTTCAGATTTCTCTTTTGGAACTTTCAATGTTTTATAGGCTCTTGTCTAGTGAGAAATAAACCAAGAACTTTTGTTATTTTTGTAGCAATCACCTTGTCTTCAGTATATAATTCTCTGAAGCCCAATTTTGGTGTTCTAAGAAATTTTGCTGCCTCATCTATGACAAGACCAGCATACACAGTAATCTTCTTATTTAAAGTCCAGATAGGAATGTCTGCTAGTCCTCAGAAGCAAGCTAAGGATCCTTCTCTAATAAAGTTGCTTCTTCATTGAATTACTATTTTGGAGAGTAAGATATCTTGGTTCTCTTCCTTCCTCCCTCCCTCTCCTTCCCTTTCCTCTTGCCCTCATCCTGCCCACTTCTTTTTTTTTTTTCTCCTTTTCCCTTTCTCCTTCCTTTTCTCTCTCCTTCTTCCTCCTTCTCCTCATTTTCTTCTGCCTCCCTCTCTCCTTCTTCCTCCCACATTAGTTCTTGTAACATTGCTAAAAAATCTGTCCCAGATATCAAGCACTTTGAAATTTTTATGATGGAAAATGCACACAGAATTTAATCTGATTATTAAAAAACTGAAGATTCAATTTCTTTTCATAACTTGTTACCATTTTATTGACTTTATGTCTTCAGAATTTAGCTAGCATCATCTAAAGTAGGTGGCAAAATGAAAACAAATCAACAAGGAAAAAGAAACAATAACAACTTGTATTTTTCCAATATCTAATACACACCAAGAACTACTGGGACTGAGTGCATTACACTATTTTTTTTTCCATTACACTATTTTTAAGGCTAATTTAAAGAAGGGAAATCATTAAGCTGAAAACCTTCCTCTGAAAAATGCAGTCCTCTGTTGTCTAAACTTGGCTTTTGAATAAGCATGGCATTTGACCTTTGAACTCAGTGCACCTCCTGCTGAGAGTCTATAACTCCGCTTCCCTTAGCATTTAATTTTCTTTAAGATGTAGATTGATTCCTCACATAAGCATTCTTAGAAAATATAAGACTTGCTAGTATCACTAAGGCAATAAAATGTTTTTTAATAAAAGGAATTCTACACTTAAAAACGATCCAAATTGAAACCTATTCTCCCTGCCCCGTCAAATTTTGGGGCCGATTTTATTTAAATCAGTGACAACTTCAGGGCTAAGCACTTAGTTTGAGTTCATCAAATGTTAGTTTAAATAGAGGGTGAGTAAATTATTTCTGATGGACCTCGACTTTCTTGCAATCATACTCTATCTCTTTCTTCAGTAAAGAGGTTTAAAAAAAATTAAAGTTAAGAAGAAAATCTGAAGCTTTAAGAGCCTTTCAGACACTGGAAGACTTGCCATCACAGTCAATAGCATTAACTTCTGTGTACCTTAACTTGTTTTGTTTCAGGTTCTGCCTTAAAATTTGTATATACTGACATGATAAACTAACACAAAGGGATTCAAAATGCACAGGAACAAGGAGAGGAGCAAATATACACACATACATACAAATATACACACATTTATTTTTATGTGTACATATGTATTATGTATACAAACAGGTTCAATATCTCTGAAAGTATATGTAAGAAATTGGTTATGAGATTGCCTTTAGAATGAGACAGGGCAAGAATATAAACATAATTTTCACGATTTGTCCTTATATAAATTTAAAAAGTAGATTAAAAGCACCTTCTCTTATGTAACTATTCATAATGCTCAGCTGGTATTGAAGCTAATTTCAATTAGATGTCTCCTAATTATATATCAAATCTGAAATAGGATGCTTACCCAAATACCTTGGTGAGAATCTCTTATACATATGTAGATTAAATAATTTATTTATAATGTAACAGACAGAAAATGACTGGATTACACTATTGATTAAGGTCTAAATATTGGCTTTGTCAATGTAGGTCTATGGGAGCTCCATTGAGAAAAAAATGTAGAAGATTCTGATACAAGTCAATGAGACATTTTAATAAAACCAACTATAGATTTGTGGGTTCATATGTCTCATTGGAATCTTATGAAATGTCTGAACATATTACATAATATAAAGGAATACTGCACTGTATCTGAACCTTGAATTGTAACTAATACTCTAGGGTTAAAAGAAAATTTTGAAGAACTAATGAGAGAATATGTGGTCTGTATCAGTTAGGTATAATTAAGTAAAAAAAGAATACCCCAAAACACTATGAATTAGAGTAATAAGCACTACTTGGCTCATAATTTTGCTGGATAGTTCTAGTGTGGGCAGGCGTCTCTCATGTGTCATTTGGAAGTGACCACCGCAGTAGAGCTGCAGGCTGGCTCTGCTTATTAGTTTGGGGTTTCACATACTTCTGGGACCTCAGCTGGCACAATTAGGCTGACTGGTCTCTGGCCCACATTGTCTACCCTCTCCCTGTAGGCTAGCCTGAGGTTGTTCTCATGCCTTCTTCAGAATCCCCAGAAACAAAGTGACGGTTTACATAGCCATTTGAAGCTCATGCCTAGAATGGGCACTCTACCTATTCTGTCACATTCTGTTGTCTGAACATGCTACAAGGCAGCCCAGGTCCAAAAGGCTGAGAAATAGACTCCACCTGTTGCTAAAGAGGACTATCAAAGTCATTTTGTCAGTGGAATGAATCCTGGAAAGGAAACCACTTGGACACATGGTCTTGAGCTTCCAGAGAAGAATCCTGAGTTGGGTTAAATGTATGTAATTTAAACATTTAAAAAACATTGGCAAACAGTTTGAGTAATTAATTTTAAATTAATTTTGTTTTGGGAATGCATCATAGTAATTCCATGATTTAAACAACAGAAATTTATTTTTCATAGTTCTGGATGCTGGGAACTTTAAGACCAAGGTGCTGGAAAGGTAGCTTTCATTCAAATGCCCCTTTTCTTGTTTTGTGGGTCACCATCATTTCCCTGTATGCTCACATGACCTCTTGTTTGTGTGCTTGCACACAGAAAAAAGATATTCCTCTCTCTCTCTTCTTATAAGGCCACCAATTCTAAAAGATTAGGGCCCCACATAACCTATTATTTTAAGGATGGTGACACATTTCTCCCCTCTGTTCCCAGCCCCCATTGGTCAGAAGTAGCCCCATGGACATCAACTACTTCATACTTCCAGGTATTATGCAACTTGTTGTAGGCATACCATACCATGATGTCTTGGATAAGTTTTAAGAAGGAGACAAGAGGTATATGAAGTATAGCAAAAACTTCACATAAAAGGGGCTCTTGGAGCTATTTCATTACATTAAAAGGGCCAAAGATAAAATGTTAGAAATTGATTCAACCTTAGAAATGAATGAGTCACTGTGAGGTCATTATATCAGCGGCTCATGTGAAAAGTAGGACAAGGAAGATATAAAGTGCTGTAGAATAGATGTCTGATACACTATCAGAAAATATAAATGTACATACTTGTATACTGTTTATCTCTAGATTTCACAAAAATATGACTGTCTAGGGTGATTAGGTAAGCAGAACCTGAGATTCCTGCATTCAATCTGTGGCCCCTGAAGAGTTTAAAGTCGGTTCAGGCTAGTACCATTTCCTGGCTCTCAGCAGAAGCAAAAACAAATCCTCAGTGGTGCAGTGACCCAGGTTCTCAATTCATTAAAGTCAACTGATAGAAGCTCATAAACCACCAAAGCAAGCAATAAATATAGACATCTTGTTATTTGATATAAGAATATCAAATACAAAATATATATTACTGTATAAACTACCTAAACAAATAAAAGATGGAATAAAAATGAACAAGTACCTTTTTAAGTTATTAAAACTAATCAGATATTTGACAAATAAAAGTCTATTTCTTCATCCAATATGGCCAGCTCTTTGATATTAGAACTATGCTAGAAAACAAAGATGTATGGTCCATGCACATAAATATATACAGAAAAAATAATTCAAAAATTATTAGGGATAAAAATTCATGAAATAAAAAGTCTCAACTCACTAGGAAGACATGATAATTATAAATGTGTATGCACTTCACAAAATAGCCTCAAAAATATAAAGCAAAAGTTGTTAGAATTACAGAGAGAGAGAATGAGAGGGAGCGAATCTAACATCACATCAGGATATTTTAACAGCATTATCGTTTATGAGAGGGCTGGCATGTGTCCATGAGAAATTGTCTATTTTATTAATCTTTTTGACATTGCTTTTTCCTTGAAAGTGGTTGAGTCTTTTTTTAGCCTAGAACATAGTAACATTTTATAAAATTTCCATGTGCCCTTAAGAGGAATGTGGCCCATATATACTAAACACAAGGTTTAGTATATATCTTCTATAGATTCAGGTTTATTAATTGTATCCTTTAAACCTTGTGTAAGCTTATAAATTTATTCACATATAGAAAGCTACAGACTCATATGGCTTTATAGGATAATTCTAAAACACTTTCAAGGAACTTATAATTGCAATTTCATACAAATTTTTTCATAAAATACAAAAAGAGATACTACTGCATAATTCCATTCTCTGAGCCAAAATGGAAACAAGAAGTAATCTTACTCATCAACATAAATGTAAAGATATTAATAAAAATATTATCAAAATAAATTTGAAAATCTATACTAAATGCAATGCACAAAAACTAAGTTGATTTTATTCCCGGTTTTAGAGGTGAAGTGACATTAAAATTTTATTGAACGATTTCTTGTACATGACACCAAAAGCATACACAACAAAAGCAAAAATAGACAAGTGAGACTATATCAAACTATAAAGCTTCTACACAGCCAAGAAAAAAAAATCAACAAAATAAAAGTCAACCTATAGAGTGAAAGAAAATATTTGCAAACTACATATCTGATACAGGGTTAATATCCACCCCCCCCCACCAAAAAATGCAAGGAACTTCTACAACTCAAGCAAAAAAAACAAAAAAACCCATTTGAAAATAAGCAAAAAAACTGAGTAGACATTTCTACACCCTCCACACACACACACACAAAAAAACATACAAATGTCCAACAGATGTATGAAAAGGTGCCCAGCATCACTAATCAGCATGGAAATATGAATCAAAACCATAATGAGATATCAACTCACACCTGTTAGGATGGTTTTTATTTAAAAAATGGAAAAGTTAAGTGTTAGTGAGGATATAGAGAAAAAGGAACCATTGAACAGTGTTGGTGGGAATGTAAATTGGTACGGTCACTATGAAAAACAGTGTACAAATTCCTTAAAAATACTAGATAGAGCTACTATATAATGCAGCAATCATACTTCTTAATATGTTCCCAAAAGAGTTGAAATTGGGATCTTGAAGAGGTATCTGCACTCCCAAGTTCACTGCAGCATTACTTGAAAAAGCCAAGACACAGAAGCAATCTAAATATCCACCGGTGGATGAATGGATAAAAAAATGTGGTGAGTACATACAATGGACTATTATTCAGCCTCATAAAAGCTGGAAATCTGTTATTTGTGTGTGTGTGTGTGTTTTAAATCTCCATAGATGATATTTATTTTTAATTTCATATGTCGGTGTGAGATGGTTTGGCAGATTACAGCCATAATGTATAGTGTCAACTGTTTCAATGTTATCCATTCAGTGTTTATATAACTTATTTGACAGGATGAGGTTATCATCTGGCAATCACAAAGCACTTTGGGAAGATCACTACAGATGTATCCTAAAAGAAAAATGCATCAAGATGGACATTTTCAAAACTTTTTCTTGTGGTGAATATGCTAAGAAATCCTGCCATTTTTGACAACATGAATGAACCTGGTGGAAATTATGCTAAGTGAAGTAAATCAGACACTGAGGGCCAAGTATCACATACTACCACATACATAAGGAATTTAAAATAGTCAAACACATAAAAGCAGAGAGTAGAATGGTGGTTACCACCACCATGGTGGGAAAAGGGGTAAATGGGGAGCTATTAGTCAAAGGGTGCAAAGTTTCAGTTATGATGGATGAATTAGTCCTGGAGTTCTTGAGTATAGCATAGTATCTATTGTTAACAATACTGTATTGTATACTTAAGAATTTGCTAAAAGCGTAGATCTTATGTGCAGTTTTTATAACACATGCGAAGAAAAGATAAATTAAGTGGGTGGAAAAAAACTTTTAGAAGTGATAGATATATTTATGGCATAGATTGTGGTGATGGATTCATGGATGTATACTTTACTCCAAGCTCATCAAAATGTATACATTAAATATGTACAACTTTTTGTATGTCAATAATACCTCTATAAGGTATTTAATTTATTTATTTAATTTATTTAATTTAATAAATTCCATACTCATTTACAATAAAACCTTTAGCAAACTCTAAATAGAAAGGAATTTATTTAATCTGTTAAAAGTACCCAGAAAACCTACATCAAACATAATTCTTAACAGTAAAAAAACAGTAGAAGCATCACTTTTTAATTAATTAATTAGTTAATTAATTAAAATTAGCTTCAAGTATACAGTACATTGGTTAGACATTTATATTATTCATAAAACAAACACTCCAATTGCTCCCTCCCTCCTCTGGCCCTCCACTTAGCCATCATATTAATACTGCATTCCTTCTGTCGTGCTCCCCATCCCCGTTCCCAACTATCGACTACTAATTTGTGCTTCGTTAACCCTTCACCACATTCTGCCAGCCTCTCAACCCCCATTCCCTCTGTCCATCACCAAATTGTCCACTATTTTTGTGAGTCTGTTTTTCATTAGTTTGTTCTTTTTGTTCCTTAGACACCACATATATGTGAAATCATGTGATATTTATCTTTCTCTGTCTGACTTATTTCACTCAGTATAATAAGATCTAGCTCCACCCATGTCATTGTAAATGGTAGGATTTCATTTTTTTAATGGATGAGTAATATTCCATTGTATATATGAACCATAATTTTTTTATCCAATTGTCTGTTGATGGGCATGTATGTTGCTTCCACATCTTTGCTACTATAAATTGTGTTGCCACGAATACTGGAGTGCATGGATCTTTACAAATTATTGTTTTTTTTTTTTTGGATAAATACCCAGAAGTGCAAATGCTGGGTCAAAAGATATATACATTTTTAATTTTTTGAGAAACTTCCATACTGTTTTCCATAGCAGCTGTACCAATTTGCAATTCCATGAACAATATACGAGGGTTCCCTTTTCTCCACATCTTCATCAACACTTGCTCTTTGATTTAGTGATGATACCCTTTCTGACAGATGTGAGATGATATCTCATTATGGTTTTAATTTGCATTTCTCTGATGATTAGCAACCCTGAGCATCTTTTCATTTGTTTGTTAGCCATCTGTATTTCCTCTTTGGAGAAGTATCTGTTCAGGTCTTCTGCCTATTTTTTAATTGGATTGTTTGTTTTTTGTTGTTGTTGTTGAGTCGTATAAGTTCTTTATAAATTTTGGATATTAACCCCTATCAGATGTATCATTAGTGAATATCTTCTTCCGAACATTCGGTTGTCTTTTTGTTTTGTTGATGGTTTCCTTTGCTGTACAAAAACTTTTTAGTCTGATATAGTCCCATTTGTTTATTTTTTCTTTTGTTTCCCTTGCCCAAGGAGATATATCTGAAAAGAAATTCCTGTTAGTAATATTAGAGAGTCTACTGCCTTTGTTTTCTTCTAAAAGTTTTATGATTTCAAGTCTTACATTTAAGTCTTTAATCCATTTTGAGTGTATTCTTTTATATGGTATAAGAAGATGGTCTGGCTTATTAATTTTTTTGCATATATCTGTCCAATTTCCTCAACACCATTTATTGAAGAGACTGTCTTTACCCCATTGTATATTCTTACCTCCTTTGTCATATACTAAGTGAGCGTATAGGTGTGGATTTATTCCTGGGCTCTCTATTCTTTTCCATTAATCACTGTATCTGTTTTTATGCCAGTACCATGCCGTTTTGATTATTGTGGCCTTGTAGTATAGTTTCATATCAGATAGTGTGATACTTCCAACTTTGTTCTTCAGTCTCATGATTGCCATGACTATTTGGGTTTTTTTTTTATGGCTCTACATAAATTTTAGGATTATTCATTCTAGCTCTCTGAAAAATGCCATTGGTATTTTGATATGATTGCATTGAATCTATAGATTGCTTTGGGTAGTATGGCCATTTTAACAATGCTGATTCTTCCTACCCATGAATAGGGTATATGCTTCTGTTTATTTGTATCTTCGATTCTTTTTTCAATGACTTATAATTTTATGAAAATAGGTCTTTTACCTTCTTGGTTAATTTGATTCCTGGGTGTTTTATAGTTTCTACACAATTGTAAATGGAACTGTTTTCTTAATTTCTCTTTCTGAAAGTTCATCATTGGTGTATAAAGCATCACTTTTAAAACTAGGAACAAGACAGGATGCCCACTTTTACCACTACTATACAATATTATATTGGAGATCCCAGCCAGTGCAGCAGGAAAGGAAAGAAATACAAAGTGTATAATGACTGGAAAGAATAAAACCAAGCTCTTATCATTTTTGGCATGTGATCATTTTCATATAAAACTGAAAGATATACATACATGTTAACATAATAATAAAATTTATCAAGGTGGATATAATACCAACAGTCAAAATTTGAATTAATATACACCAACCAAAATTTATAAAACATAATTTTGAAAAGATAATATTACATTAGCAACAAAGAATACATGGTACTTAGGAATATATTCAACAATAAATGTGCAAGACTCGTGTGGAGAAATTATTATGACTTTAAAACATAAACGAAGGAAATATAAACAAAAAAGCTATATAATCATTTTTATAAATAGAAAGGTTTAACATTCTAACAATGTTAATTCTCCTAAATTGACCTATAGATTAAATGAAATTCTAATAGAAATTTCAGCTATTAACATAAGACTTTTATGAGAAGCTTTACAAGCTAATTTTAAATTTTGATGGGAGATTAAATGTCCAAAAATAACCAACAGACTCCTGAAGAGGAAAAAAAAAAGAATAGACTGAAAGTATTAGCTTTACCAGATAGGAAGAAATATAATAAAGTTATAATAATTAAAGATAAACCTTTCAGTAAATGATACCGGGACAATTTATTATCCAAATAGGAAAATAAAAACAATAAAATGGGATTCCTACTTTATGTCCATAAACAAAATCAGTACTTGATGCATTGAAAATGTAAATGCGAACACATGTATTTAAAATTTTAGGGGATGTGGTTATATAGTATAGCGGTTAGGACATCTGCTTTACATGCAGAAGGTCCTGGGTTTGCGCCCCAGTGGAGCCATGGTCCATGGTCTAAGGACATGCCACTCAGAACAAGACTGATCCCATCTGATCTCAGAAGCTAAGCAGGGCTGAGCCTGGTTAGTACTTGGATGGGAGAGACCACCTAGGAAGACCATGTGCTATAGGTATAAATAACAATAAATAAATAAAATTGAAAAATAAAATTTTAGTAGACAATATATGTAGTATGTTCATAGCTTTAGGATTTAAAGTTTCATAACACAAAAATCGTCAACCATTACATTAGTTTCTTGCAGTTGCTGTAACAAACTACCTCAAAGTAGGAGGCTTACAATACAGAAATTTATTCTGTCACAATTTTAAAAGCTAGAAGTCTGAAATCATGGTTTTTGCAGGACCATGTGCCTTTGGAATGCTCTAAGGAAGAAATCATTCCTTAACTCTTCCTAGCTTCTGGTGGTTGCTGGAAATTCTTGGTGTTCTTCAGCTTGTAGCAGCACCATTCCAATGTCTGCTTCTTTTGTCAGGTAGCCTTCCTTTCTCTCTCTGTCTCTCTCTGTCTCTCTCTGTCTCTCTGTCTCTCTCTCTCTCTCTCTCTGTCTCTCTCTCTTTGTCTCTGTCTGTCTCTGTCTCTCTGTCTCTCTGTCTCTCTGTCTGTCTCTCTCTCTCTCCAAATCTCCCTCTTATTAGAACAGCAGTGATTGAATATATGGCTCACCTTAATCCCGTGTGACCTTAACTTAATTATATCTGCAACGACTCTATTTCCAAATAAGGTCACATATGTTCTGAGTGAAATTAAATTTAGGAGGGAACACTATTCGACTCAGTACAACCATGAAGAAAAAAATTGGTGAAAGAATGAAAAGACGAGACACAAATTGAGAAAAGATATTAGTTATACACACACACACACACACATACACACATATACATATATATAATATGTATATATGTATAAATGTTGTCCTATATATATTTAGGACATACTACATTTAAGACATAAATAACTGATATGAATCAATAAGGAAGATAAATATAACAATAATAAAACTGGTTGGAGTCATGAATAAACAGTTCACAAAAGAGAAAATATATTTGGTAGATTGCCTAATGAAAATGTACTAGACATTCTTAGCAAGCAGGGAAATACAAATAAATATTGCAATAAAATGTTATTTTACTTCCCTATTATGGCATCTAATAATACTAAATATTGGCAGGGATGTAGCATAATAGAAACTCTCATACATTATTTTTAATAGCAAAACATAAGAAGAAGCCCAATATTTATTGGTAGAATAATGATATATTTACTAAATGAACTATTATACAATTAAAAAATGAATTAATTATAGTTACATGTGACAGCACAGTTGAGGGTTTAACCAAGTAAAACTATTAGATACAAATATATATGATCTATGTTTTTTAAAAAGCAAGGGAATGATAAATATAAAATTCAAGATAGTAGTTAAACTTAAGGGGGTTACAGAAAGTTGACACAGAGAAGGGGCATACAAAGATATTGGTAGCATTCTAGTTCTTGGGTGATAGATTCATCTGTTTATTTTGTTAGACATCATGTGGTAGATGAATGTTACATATACTTTGTGCATAGCAAATATTTCATGATATAAATAAAATAAAATTCATATATTTTCTAAATATCATGATATGGGAACTCAGATCTATTCAATACTTTAAACTAGCCCATTTTAATTGCAGTGCTGATACACTAGAATTTAAATAGTCAATAGAATGTACTAGCAAATCTTATCATCCCTGGAGTCCCACTGCCTATACTGGAATCCTGACTCTGCCATTTACTAGCTACAGGATATTGGGAAAGTTTCTTAATTTCTTTTTACCTCCATTACCTTGTCTTTATAATGAGGATAAAATTGAGCCTTACTTCACATGGTTGTTGTAAAGATCATAAGAGAAAAAGTAGGTAAAGCTCTTAGTACATGGTTGCTTAACACATAGTAAGCATCTAGTGAATATGACCTACATAGATTAGATCAGAGGCCTGAAATATGCTCCCACACATGCTCTCTTGTACTTCTGCCATTGTCCAGAATAGGTCTGGTCCTCAGGTAGCTGCTGCTCCCTCTCCCTTGTCTTCAGAATAAACACACACGGGCCCAACTCACAACAAGGAGCCAAGGTCAAGTGGGCCTGAAGTCTGAGGCAGAGCTGCCTGTATGATCTCAGCATAGATGAACCAATCCCCAGCCAATATGTAGTTAGAGAATTGAGAATAAATCATTGTTTTTAAGCCTATGAGTCTTAGACCATATGTTTGCAAAAGTAGTCGACTAATACATGAGGTGCTATATTGTTATAATAATAATTATTATTGGTATTAAAGATTTCGAAGATAGTTGCTCCTGGGTCTGCAAATTTTATCTCACTCAAGTTGTACCTAGACAGGTTGGATTAAGGCCTTAAAACACCGAGACTTTTCACTTTCTATCTTCAGCCGCTACCTCAAGCATAAATATCTTACTTCTATTGACCTTGTCTCTCCTCTAGCTCCAGAACACATTGGCTTGAATCAGCTTTGCTTCAGCACACTGTCATTGTCAAAAAGACCTGAGGTTAGAGAAGAGACACACTATCCCTAGCTCAGAAAACAGTCAGCTTTGTAACTAGCTGTTTTACATCTGTACTATGAATGTCTCCCTTTGCTGTTAGAGCATTGTACAGTCCATAACCAAGTATACGCACATTGTTTTATTATCTGCACTGCAACCTGCCTGGTAGCCAGAGTCAGAATTATGTTCCCTCCTATGTAATGAAGAGTTCTAATCTCAGAGTGGTTATAGTTACTTACCCAGGGCTACAAAGTTGTAAATGGTATAACTGGACTCAAAACTGCAACTTCTGATGCTAAATACCGGCTTTCTTTCACCATTTCATAGATGCCTTTTAATAACTTTTATTTTTTTGAGAATACATATTTTTCAACAGATTGGATCACCAACAGATTGGGTCAATCTCGTATGTCAAACTGATGCCATGAGAAGTATGCTGAAACATAGATAGCAGCAGTCTGTTATTCCTATGTCAACCACTGGAACTCAGACAAACGTAGATTCTAAAACAGTGGCTTTTGGAACTCTAGGTTTTTGTTTATTTCTCAAATTGTGCTTAGTTAGAAGATCTGGAAGTGGGGGCTACAGATAGTGTAGGAACAAATCTTTACCTAGAGTAACTTAGAAATATCTGAACTCATTAACTAACCTATGCATTAATAAGAGATTGCAGAATCAACACACCAAGGCCTCTTTTTTTTTTTTTTTTTTTTAAATTAAGGTATCATGTGAAGTAAATTGATGAATGAATTTATTGTGTTTTCTTTATTTTGGGGGGTATGTGGTTGGGTTGTGGACATGTGGCTATGGTGGATTATAGAGAGGACAGGTGGGTTGGGGAGTGGACAAGTGGCAGTAGTTGGATTTTCAACCTTTAATAATCTCTTCCTTTGCTGACGCAATCTGAAGCTTGACTCTGGATTTTTATTTTGTTTTGTTTTGTTTTGTTGTGGGCTTCATTTTTGATTCGATGTGATTTCCATCCCTCTGTGCTGTGAGCAGCAGGAATGCTCCGCCATGGAGGATCAGTTTCAACTCCTTACAGAATGAATGGAAATCAACACTCAGGAATGCTTGGACACCATCGATGGCTCAGGGAAGAGTGATTCCTCGCAGGAGTAAGGCAAAGAGGACCACGAACTGCATAGTGGCCATGATCCACACAATTTTCCCAGGTCTTCACTCCCTTCCAAAAGCTGTAATAGAGCAGACAATGACCAGTAGCAGGCAGGATGTGAGCTGCTGCTGGGGAGGACCCAGGTCGATGCTACAGCTCTAGTGGAGGTGCAGCACGCCGTATCTGGTGAAGGGGAGTTGGGGGTCCTAGAGTGGCACTTCCCACTAGCCAGAACTTAACTGGACAACTGAGCTGGCCCAGAGACATACCCTCCCCAAATCTGCCTGGCAGAAAGGATCCAGCCTGGCAGAACAAGAGACTCCTCCCAGAAGAGCCATGCCCACCAGCCCTAGCTGAGGTGCAGGGCCTACCCTCCAGGTGAGCAGAGAAATGGAGGTGGAATACCAGCAGCCCACAGAGAGCCAACTCTGGTTTCTACTGTCACACCTGCATTTGGTGCCGAGGGGTCTGGGAGCGGAGAATGGGCTCCTTAGGTCTTCAAAGAAGGAGCTACAGAAGCCAGAGGGAAGGTGCTCTGTGATGCAGTAGCCACCGCTGCCCACAGAAGGTTCAGGGCCCTTTTGCAGGGATGAGGCTGAGCAGACTCAGGGCAACACAGAACACAACACAGGCGCCTGCTCTGTTCCTGGAAGATGACAGCTGACCACAGCTGTCCAGCTGCTTCAAAGACAAAACTAAGAATCAGAATAATTCTTTGTTTTGCTCAAGCACCATCCAGGGAATGGAGTCCATCATAGGGCGGAACATAAAAACGTATGGAAAGGGAGAGAAAGTGATGGTCAGTGGAGCATGTCCTGTGGGCCAGACAGGACCCCAGGCACTTTCTACACTGAATTAAAGTATCTTGATAAACCCTCCTGACAGCCTGCAGGGAAGGTGCTGGCACCACTGTGTCCATCGTGCACCTGCTGCCTCATTGTTCCAGGCAGACTGTGAATGGGAACTGATCCAAGGCTGTGCTGCAGCCCTGGGCAGTGGAGGAGCCACATTGTTAAAGACGCCATCACTGCCCAGGGTTGCTGAGGTCTAATACAGACACCTGTGGAAGAATGCTGCAGAACCCTGCTCTCCAGAGCTTTCCACAGCTGCAGGCGTCATGGTGCCGCATTGGAGAAGCTCAGGTCTTCAAAGTTCAGGATCTTATGACAGGAGACACGTGTCGTGCACAAGAAAGAGCCCACTGCAGCATTCCCAACCTGACCAGCACCCAGGCACAGCCAGATTGGCCAGGTGGGCAGATACTACACCCTCCTAACTGACGTTGTCATCTTTTTTTTCTTTACCAGGCACAAGCCTCGCGCCAAAGTGAGAGTGCTGTCAGCTAGCTACACAGGCAGTGCGTGGTCTTTGAGATGGAACTCCCCGGGTGGAGCACAGGGAGGAAAGGGGCAGGTGGAGAGGGCCACTGCTGGCATGTCACCTGAGACCTGCCCTTACTATATATATGTTTTAAAATTTCTGCACAAACAGAAACAAAGTACTGAGGGCTTTCCATGGGATCGCCTCTGTTTAGAACATTATCAAATACTCTTGTTTATAAAATTATTTAAATAATGTTGTATGATTTTAAGTAATGCAACTTATTTTTACCAAATAAGACTATAATTATTTCTAAAACAGTTCTTCGTTGAGGAAGAGAACTGGGTTATATGATTTAATGTTAGGAGTGAAGACCTGGACATTTAACTACCTAAATTACAATCTCAATTCCACTACTTGTTGGTTGTGTGACTTTGAAAAAGTTACTGAAGATCTTTAACCTTCAGGTTTCACATCTATAAAATGAGACAACTAATAAGAACTTCTTCACAGGTTTTTGTGACGATTAAACAAGAGGATGCACATACAGTGCTTAGAAAAATAACTGGCACTAGTAGATGTTCAAATGCTAGCAATTTGTTACCAATTGTTCCTCAAACAGACATTAGTTGGGTATCACCTTTGGCAAGCGACTTCAACTTTGTCAGTTGCTTCATCTGAGTAGTATATGGTATTGATTGCTTTATCCGAGTATTACGTGGTGATTAAGAGATGAGACTTGAGACTACTTAAGTTTCAGTTTCCATGGGTAAGCAACAGAATTTCTCTAGGCTCTGGTATCAGTAAAAAAAAAAAAAAAAAAAAGGCTGAAAATGAGATAATCTATCTGAAGATCAGATGAGAAAATGAATGCAAAACACTTAAAACAATGCCTTACACATGCCTATACTTAAAATATGATTACAATAATACAACAATGACAGAGTTGGAATAAAGAGCTCAAGTCTTACTGTTGTCTCCATTGATCTCAAAGTGTTGATTCTGTAAACCTCTAACAGGAATATTTTAGAATCAAGCCATTGACATCATTGTCCTGATGGTTTCCTGTCTCTGGATTATTGGTCTCTAGTTCCTATTGGGAAGCTCGTCCTGTACTTGGCTTCTGGCTCACCCTCCCTAAAGGGGCCTATTTGGGCCTGAGCCAGAGTCCATACATACACAGTGGGTCCCACAGCTCACAGCTGCTGCCAATCTGTTGCTTAGAACACACTCTCCTTGAGAGAGCTTCTCTGAGTTGCCATCCCAGTGGTGTTTGGAGTAGAAGGTGTCTCTCAAAAGTCCCTTCTTCCTGCACTAGAGTCTACATTTTTAATGATTCTGGAATTCTATTTCTGCACATTCCTTTCCTCACCTCAGCCAGGTTTTATCACCTCTGAGCCCTTATTTATACCTAGAACACTTCTTTCCTTCATTTCAGACTATAGAAATTCAGGCCTATCCACCTTTAAAAGTCTAGCTAGAAATATTGTGTGCTTTACAACCGACCAGAAATTCTTTCTTTCACCAAAACTTCTCATTATATATATATATATATATATAATATATATATATATTATATATATAAACTCTCTACTATGGCCTGTAATATGATCCTATGTTCTGTTTTTGTCCTCCTCTCTGACATCATCTCTTTCTTCTATGCTTTAGTCACACAAGACTTTTTCCTGCTCCTTTAGGATTCCGAGTTTATTATCACCTTATTGCTTTAGTACTTACTGTTCAACTCTGCCTTGAAAGCCTTCTACAAAATCATTTACTGGTTGGCTTTCTTTTCCTTTCATTTTTAAGCCCTCAAAGAGGTCTTTCTTGAACATTCAGTATTGCTTCCCCTACCAAACACACACACATACACACACGAATCAAAATTCTCATTTTGTCATTCTAGTCACTCTTGCACAGTGGTTTTCAACTGGGGATGATTTTGCCCTCAGGAGATATTTGGACATCTGGAGATATTGTTGGTTATCATAACTGAGAAGGTGCTATTGGTATCTCATTTATTCCTTATAACAAGCACCTAAAAGAAATATTGTTACCTCTCTCCTTGAAGAGGTGAGAAAATTCCCATTCCTAAAGAGCTTGAATTAGTTCTCCAAGATTATACATTTGGGAGACCAAGATCCAATGCTATGATTCTAAAACTTGTGCCCTCAACCTAGTATTATGCTGCATTTTATGGTAGTTTTTTGTTTGCTTGTTTTAAAAGGAAAGCGATAAAATAAGGGAAATACAGCAAATGATCTCTTTTGAGTCAGTCTTGGGTGATGATAAATTGAAGGAATTTGATGGATCTCAACTCTTATTGGCAGCAAATGCCAACAAGGAGAGGAGGCAACTCAAGTTTCATGGCTATGAAGCCCTGGGCAGACACCCCCCACCCCCAGAAGACCCTGATCTGTTCATCTCAGAGGAAATAAACATACAAGATGAGAAATTAACTGGATCATGATGGACAAAATATATATAGACATACTTCCCGGAAGGACATGTTAATTGATTTAAGAAGCAAAGAGAGACAATGTACAATAGACTGCTGTGAAAATGACTTATTGCTGCTCCTCTGTTCAGGGACCCCAGATCTGAACTTTTATCTCCTAGCAGAATTATCAAATTATCTAACAAATCTCAGAAAACTTAGTCTGACAGACCTAGCATTTAATGTATTAAAATAACTTTAAAATTAAGTAAAAGAGTTGAATTAATTTAATTACTTACTAATTAAATTAAAAAAATCAACCTCTCCCTTTATTATTAAACTGTTTTAAAATTTATCTTAAGTAATTTATCTAAAGTAATATGAGCTCTATTGGGCTTAATGATTTGAACAGCCAAATTTGATTTGGAAATGACATGAATTCTTTGGATCCCTCTAGCTTGAAAAATATCCTCCACAAATAAATTACTCAGTCCTAAACTGAGGGTCTAGAAGGCGAAATGAAAGATGAAGAAAGTTTATTCAGTTAAAAATATTTTTCTAGTTTACTGGATCCAATGAGTACAAAATAAGATAGTTCTAGAAAATTTATACCCAAAGAATGTAAATATAGTATAATAAATATAGTATATGGTATAATAGATCTATTGTTACCTATTGTTATTATAACAAATTATCACAAACTTCATGGCTTAAAACAATAAAGATTTGTTATACTACAGTTATGTACACCAGAAGTTTCACTAGGCTAGAAGTCAAAGTATCTGTAGCACTGCACTCCAGTGCATCTAAATGCTTTAGAGTAGAATCTTTCTTTTTTTCTTTTTGCGTTTGCCAGCTTCTAGAGCATGCCTGAATTATTTGGCTTGTGGCCCTATTCCTCCGTCTTGAAGGCGGGTCAAAAAGCATCTTCAAATCTCTCTCTCTCTCTTTGACTTTCATATACACACACTTTCTTGCCTGCTTCCCTTTCTTACTTATCAGGACCCTGATGCAATTAGCCTTCGCCACAGAGACACAGTTCCCTTGTGCTATCCTTGTCTTCCCTGTGACCAGCCTTTTCTTATCTCTCTCTTCCCCTCTCCTCCGTCATCAAGTCTTGGTAGCCACAGGTCCTGCTTTAAATTAGTAGTGTTCTCATTTAGATAACTTATCATTTTATTTTACTCTATTATCACTAGAGAGGTTCTATCCACCAGGAAACAGATTTATTCAAGATGAGGTTTGTTTGGTCATCTGTCTACTTGAGACTTTCAGTTAACCCAGAATCTTGCAATAAGCCCCTGAATTCTTTTTCTAATGATCATTGCCACCACTGGTATTATTCATTCCATCCTTACCATATAATTCCTATTATTCATAGAGTTACCTGGCTTAATCCTATTTCTCCATTTTGTTTTGCAATGTATACAGTTGTCTACAATTTCTGTGTGTATACAGAGACATATACTATCTGTCTAAACAGACACACAAATATAATTATATGTAATTTATGGACATAAATATTTGTCAAGAACTCACTTAAGAGAAGAATAATATCTAGTACTTGCACTATATATTGAGAAAGTTTAGAAGATAAATTATATGGAACCAGTTATGATAAAATTATATAAATAGTTTTCTCAAAAGATATTGGTTGACAGAGGACAATTCTCTCTGTATAAATAGCAAACTCTGGTCTCTGGGACCCAGGCAATTTTCACTGACAGAGGTAAATCTTATCACAAGATCCTGAGAATATTTAATCATCAGTGAGTCAACCCTTAGAAACAGCATGGTTTTATATTAAAATGGATCACTACTTGTGAATTAATGATAGACACTTGATGTTATTTTATCATGTATTTTATCACTTAATATAAACCATATTGTGAAAGAAGTAAGCCTATATGTGCTATATTCAGATTCAATAAATGGTAATTTTTCCTGTTGAAGTATGGTAAATAATTTAATAAATCTCCTACCAGAATCCCATGGAATTCCAAACAAATCAGCAGATTTTCAGTTTAGCTGTTTAGTCCTTGTAATGAATCCTTAATGTCTAAAAACATCTACTGTTTACATTTGCCTGGGGTCTCTAAAACATTATGAGATGAAATGATTTTTCTGGTCCTTGGTGTATGGCTGTCATAGAATTACAGTGTTTCATGAATTTCATATTTGAGCGAATGACTTCCATTTTTCAGTCTCTTATGGGAAAAGAGAAATAGGTGGAGCTGCATTTAATAGTATGCTGTCTTGTCTAGATTAAATTTGTTATGAATTGCATGGTTCTCAATTGTACTCTCATGTGTCCTTAAAACAAACCACAAATTCTATGGGACACATATTTTGTTCTTTGCTGAACACTGAGAGTGTATAAATGATGATTTAAGGGCCATGAAACTGAAGTTGGTAGAAGGTTACAAACAGTATGTTAATTTTGTTTAGAAACATAAAGGAAAGCTTGTTTTGAATATTCTTAAATATTCAAAAAGAGTTCCTTATTAATATTCTTAAATATTAATAAGAGTTCCTTTCAAGGCACTATAGACATGTACCTCCCCAGAAAAATAACTATGTATCCATTAGCTTTTGTTAAAAGGTACTCTGATTTCCAATTATACAATTCTTATAAAGCCAATGATTTCCTGCTTTTAGAATCACTTAAAACAAATGGTAAGAATTATATCATATTTAAATAGGAACCATTCATGTATATAGAATGAATTTATGTCTAAACTTGAACATAATTCTATTTGAACACTTTGGAGAAGTCGTTGGGAGAGGTTGAAACAGCACAGAAGGTTGAGTTAGTTGGCCAGTCTCTAGGGAATAATTGGTCACTAACCTTTTCTATGAACTCAGATAATTAAGTTCATTCAGTAAATATCCATTGAGGTCCTATTAGGGCTACACTTTGGTCAAGGCACTGGAGATACAGTGCTAGACATATTAGGCCATATCTCTGCCTCAATGGCATTTATCTTCTATTGGGATGACAGACAAAACTCATAAACAAATTTACATGCAATATACTGTCAGGAAGTGATTTACAAGTGCTAGGAGATAAAATAAAGCAAGATCAGGGAAAAAATGATGGGATGGTGACTTGATAGTCCCAGTTTTAATTTTTTTCACAAGGAGCTTTACCTTATGATTTCGATTTGTTCAAGAGTTTAAAGCAACTTATAAAAATACAAAAAGCACGAAATAATTACATAAATATTCCAGGAAGCTGGCCATAAGGTTAGGAAAACTATTACATTCCAGAATTAAATAAGATTACAGAAATATAGGCCTTATAGTCTGGTGTAGTTCCTTACTGTGCCCACAAACTTGGCACAAAATCTGTTGGCCAAGCCAAGAGGGAGATTCAAGAATTTCATTAAACAAGCTATCTCCAAATCATGCACTGCCCAGGAATTCCTGAAAAGAACATTCTGGTAAAATAGAGATCCAGAAAGATTTTCTAGTATGGAATAAAATACCATGCCATAAAATGGATGACTCTTTTTTATTTCTTGATGAAGACCAGTAGTTCATCACTTAAGACTAGTGTGAAAAAAGTAATTAAAAATTATTTCAGCATGATTGTTCATTTTCTCTTGGTCTTTTTTATTTGTTTCGTGTGTGTGTACACTGTGAGGAAATGTCACAGAACCCTTAGAGATTTTAATGAAAGCTGTAAAGCCTGTCCTCAAATTGTGTCCATCCAGCATTTGGCACACAGTATGAGGGTGTCAAGAGGGTTTTGATGACCAAGAAAAAAATTCCAAGATGTCCGTTTCCTATTAAAATACCATAAAAACAGAGAAACATGAGCAATGTTGTCTGTTATGATTTATTTTTTATTTTAAAATTTATTTTGCAGTTACAGTTGACATACAATGCTATAGTAGTACAAAATAGTGATTAGATATGTATATAACTATAAAACATGAACCCCCTGATAAGTCTAGTACCCATCAGAACCATACATAGTTATTACAATATTATCGACTGTATTTCCTATGCTATAATCTATATTCATGTGACTATTTTTATAACTGACAATGTTGTTTAGCCCAAACAACAGAAATCTATTATTTTTAAAAATAATTTTAAATTTTTTAAATTAATTATTTTGTAACTACCAATTTGTACTTCTTAATCCCTTCCCCCTTTCAGCCATCCCCCTAACCACCTCCCACCTGACAACCATCAGAATGTTCTCTGTATCTATAAGATTGTTGTGTTTTGTTTGTTAGTTTATTTTGCTCTTTAGATTCCAATGTAAGTGAAATCATATGGTATTTGTCTTTCTCTGTCTGACTTACTCTAGTCAGCACAGTGCCCTCCAGGTACATCCATGTTGTGGCAGATGGCAAGACTTCATTTTTTTTTTTTTTTATGGCTGAGTAATATTCTCTCTCTCTCTCTCTCTCTCTCTCTCTCTCTCTCTCTCTCTCTCTCTCTCACACACACACACACACACACACACACACACACACACAACTACATCTTCTTTATCCATTCATCAATCGATGGACACTTAAGTTACTTTCATATCTGGGTTATTGTAAACAATGCTGCAGTGAACATATGGATGTACATGACCCTTTGAAGTAGTGTTCCGAGTTTCTTTGGATAAATACTCAGAGGTAGAATTACTGAGTCCTTCTTTGTCTCTTGTTATAGTCTTTGTTTTAGTCTATTTTTCCTGGTATAAGTATTGCTATCCCAGCTTTTTTGTTTGTTTGTTACATTTTCACAAAATACCTTTTTTCATCTATTTACATTTAGTCTGTGTGTAAATTTTGATCTGAAATGAATATCTTGTAGGCAGCACATATAATGATCTTGTTTTCTTATCCATTCAGCCACCATATATCTTTTGATTAGAGCATTTAATCTATTTACATTTAAAATAATTTTTGATTTTATGTAGTTATTGCCATTTTATTAATATTTTTAATCTTCTCCTTCTCCTTCTAGCCCTTTTAGGATTTCTTATAATACTGGTTCGGTGGTGATTAACTCCTTTAGCTTTTTCTTATCTGGGAAACTCTGTATATGTCCTTGGTTAATACAATTATATAATTTTCAGATGTACATTATAATTTGACATCTGTATATTCTATTGTGTATTTACCACTAAAAGTCCAGTTTCCTTCAGCTACCAAATATTTGATCCCCTTTACCCACTTCACCATACCCCTACCCCCCCCCCCCCAATATTTGACCCCCTTTACCATGTCTACTTCCCTGCTCCTCCTCAACCTCGTATCCTCTGGTAACCACTAGTCTATAGTCCATGTTCATGAGTCTCTGTTTGTCCTGTTTATTTGCTCCTTTTAGGTTTATATCCCATATATAAGTGATAGCATATAATTTTCAACTTTTACTGTTTGATTTATTTCACTTATCATGATTATCTTGAGGTCCATCCATGTTGTCACAAATGGCAGTATTTCATCTCTTCTTATGACTAATATTCCATTGTATATATGGAACATGGCTTTTTTATCCAATTATCTATTATAGGACATTTTGGTTGCTTGCATGTCCTGACCACTGTGAATAATGCTGCTATGAACATTAGTGTGTAAATATCTTTTCAGATATGAGTTTTCAAGTTTTTGGGGTAAATACCCAGTAGAGGGGTTGCTGGATCATATGGTAGATCAATTCTTAGTTTTTTGAGGAATCTCCATACTGTTTTCTATAGTGGCTGTATCAATTTGCAGTACCCCCAGCAGTGTATGAGGGTTCCTTTTTCTCCTCATCTTCTCCAACATTTGTTATTACTAGTCCTTTTGATGACAGTTATTCTAACAGGTGTGAGATGGTATCTCACTGTGAATTTGAATTGCATTTCCCTAATAGTTAACACTGTTGAACATCTTTTTGTTGTTATTGAATTGTATTCGTTCTTTGTATATTTTGGATATAGGCCCTTTTGACAATTTCTTTTGGTGAGCAGAAGCTTTTTAGTTTGATGTAGTTCCATTCATTTATTTTTGCTTTTACTTCCCTTCCTTTTGAGGTCAAATTCATAAAGTCCTCTATAAGTCCAAGGTCCTTGAGTGTAGTTCCTATATTTTCTTCTATCCACTTTATTGTTTCAGGTCTTATATTCAGGTCCTTAATCCATTTGGAGTTAATTTGGGTGTGTGCTGGTAGACAACAGTCTAGTTTCATTCTTTTGCAGGTGGCTTTCCAGTTTTCCAAGCTTTTCCTTCTCCACTGTATGTTTTTGGCTTTATTGTCAAAAATTATTTGCCCTTATAAATATGGGTTTACTTTGGACTCTTGATTCTGTTCCACTGGTCCCTGTGTCTGTTTTGCGGCCAATACTATGCCGTTTTGATTACTGTCACTTTGTAGTATAATTTGAAAAGATACCTGCAGCCTCATGCTTTTTTCTCAGGATGTCTTTGGCAATTCAGGGTCTTTTGTGCTTCCATACAAATCTGATGAGTTTTTGTTCTATTTCTTTAAATAATGCTGATGGAATTTTGATAGGGATTGCATTAAATCTGTATAATGCTTTAGATAATATGGTCATTTTAACTACGGTGATTCTTCCAATCCAGGAAATATCTTTCCATTTCTTTGTATCTTCTTTGAATTCTTTTAATAGGGTCTTATAGTTATCATGTAGGTCCTTCGCATGTTTCATTAAATTTATCCCCAGGTATTTTATCCTTTATATTGCAATTGCAAAAGGAATTATTTTTTACCACTTCTTTTTCTGACATTTCATTATTAGAGTATAGGAATGCTATGGATTTTTGAACATTGATTTTGTATCCAGAAACTTTACTATATTTGCTTATTGTTTCTAGTAGTGTTCCAGTGGAGTCTTTAGAGTTTTCTGTATGGAGAAGCATGTCATCCGCAAACAGCAACAGTTTGACTTCTTTGTTTCCTATTTGGATGCATTTTATATCGTTCTCTTGTCTGATTGCACTTGCTAGGACCTCTAATGTTATATTGAATAACGGTAGTGATAGTGGACAGCCTTGCCTTGTTCCTGATTTTAGAGGGAAGGTTTTTAGTTTTTCACCATTCAGTATAAGGTTGGCTGAGGGTTTGTCATATATGGCCTTTATTATGTTTAGGTACTTTCCTTCTATATCAATTTTGTTAAGTGTTTTGATCATAAATGGATGTCGTATCTTGTAGAAGGCTTTTTCTGCATCTATTGATATGATCATATGATTCTTATTTTTTAATTTGTTTATGTGGTGTATCACATTAATCAATTCATGTATGTTGAACCACCTCTGTCCCCTGGGATGAAGCCCACTTGATCATAGTGTATAATCTTTTGAATATGTTGCTCTATTCTGTTTGCTAGTATCTTATTTAGGATTTCTGCATCTATGTTCATGAGAGATATTGGTCTGTAGTTTTCTTTTCTTGTGTGTTATCTTTACCAGGTTTTGGTAAGAGGGTGATATTGACCTCATAAAATGAGTTGGGAAGTATTGCCTCCTCTTCAATTTCGTTTTTGCAAGAGTTTGAGTAGACTAGGTATTAAATCTTTGAATGTGTGGTAGAATTCACTGGTGAAACCATCTGGTCCTGGACTTTTAATTTTGGTATTTTTGATGATTGTTTCAATTTCCATACTGCTGATTGGTCTATTCAGATTTTCAGTTCTTCTTGATTCAGTCTAGACGATTATATTTTCCTATACAATGTACTGGTCCATTTCTTCTATGTTATTAAATTTGGTGTTATATACTATTCCATAGAATTCTTGCATGATCCTTTCTATTTTTGTGATGTTAGTTGTAATTTCCTCTCTTTCATCCCTGATTTTGTTTATTGGTGTCCTTTCTCTTTTTTCTTTAGTGAGTCTAGACAGGGATTTGTTAATTTTAATAACCTTCTCAAAGAACCAGGTCTTCGTTGTATTTATTTTTTTCTATTAACTTATGTTTTCAATTTCATGTATTTCTGCTCTAATTTAGATTATTTCTTTCCTTTTGCTGACTGTAGGCTTCATTTGTTCCTCCTTTTCTAGTTTTTTTTTTTTTTTAAGATGAAGCATTAGCTAGTTTATTTGGGCTCATTCTTAATTTTTGAGATAGACCTGTAATGATATGAACTTTCCTCTTATGACCGCTTTTGCTGTGTCCCAAAAGTTTTGATATATTGTCCTGTCATTATCACTTGTTTCTATGTATCTCTTGATCTCTTTTTATTTCTTCTCTGACCCAGTTATTCTTCAGTAGCATATTGTTTAATCTCCATGTATTTGTGGTTCTTCCTGATTTCCTTTTGCATTAATCTCTAGTTTCAAAGCATTATGATCAGAGAATATGGTTGGTATGATTTAAACCCTCTTATATTTGTTAAAGTTATCTCTGTGTCCTAGCATGTGGTCGATTCTTGAGAATGTTCCATGTGCACTAGAGAAGACTTTATAAGCAGTTATTTTCGGTGGAAGGCTCTATAAATATCAGTTATGTACAGTTGGTCTAATGTGTCATTTAAAGATGCTATTTATTGATTGATTTTCTGTTTGGATGATCTGTCTACATCTGGCAGTGGGGTATTTAGGTCCACTACTATGACAGTATTTTGGTCTGTTTCTCGTTTTAGTTCTATTAGCAATTACTTTATGTATTTCAGTGCTCCCTGATTGGGAACATAGATATCAGCAAGTGTTATGTCTTCTTGGTGCATGATTTCCATATCATTATGAAGTGTCCCTCAGTATCTTTCTTTACCTTTTTTTTTTAATTTTGAATTTGGTTTTGTCTGATATTAGTACCACTACTCCTACTTTTCTCTAAATGCCATTTGCTTGAAATATCATTTTCCACCCTTAACTTCTAGTCTATATTTGTCTTTGGAGCTGAGATGTGTTTCCTGAAGGCAACATATGGCTGGGTTTTGTTTTTTGATCCATCCTGCAACTCTGTGCCTTTTTATTGGTTCGTTAGGTCTATTTACATTTAGGGTGATTATTGAAATATGAAGTCTTCATATAGCCTTTTTATCTTTTGCTTTCTGATAGGTCAGTGTTTCCCTTGGCTCCTTGTCCTTGTGTTTCTGTTTTCTTTATTTTGGTTAGCTTTTGTGGGTTTTCCCTCTGGTTCTTGTTTTATGTTATATACTTCAGTTCCAAATCTTCTGTGTGTGGTTACCATTATGAATATATAAAGGATAGTTTTATATATATAGTCACCGTTTTCTTCTGTGTGTGCCTTTTCTCCACTCACCTTTGTGAATTTGGATCATTGAATCTTCCCCTTTTAAGTCATTGTTATCTCATTTTGTCTCTATGTATGCTGAACACTCATTACAGTCTTAACTATAGCAATTCTCTTCTTATTATTTAAGCTTATAATGCCTTGTTCTTAGTAAGGGTTGCACTCCTCTTCTATTTGCCTGATAGTCACTTTACTCCTAAATATGTATTTTTTGTGTGTCATTTTGTTTTAGATGAGCTCACCCTTTTCAGCATTTCCTGCAGTGCAGGCCTAGTAGTGGAGAATTCCCTTGATTTTTGTATGTCTGGAAAGGTCTTTATTTCTCCTTCATATCTAAAGGAGAGCTTAGCTTGATACATTATTCTAGGCTGTAGTTCCTTTCACTTAATAGTTTAAATATTTGATTCCATTCCTTTCTGGATTGTAAGGTTTGTGCTGAGAAGTTGGGCAATAATCTAATGGGTTTTCCTTTATATGTTGCCATTTTCTTCTCTCTGGCTGCCCTGAGAATTCTGTCTTTGTTGTTGATTTTTGACAATTTTAATACAATGTGTCTTGGTGAAGGCCTTTTTGGCCTTTGGGTTGAAACAATTGGGTGCTCTGTTGACTTCTTGAATTCCAAGCTCCAGCTCATTCCTTAGATTTGGGCAATTCTCTTCCACTATTTATCTGAAAATGCTTTCTAGTCCCTGTTCCTTTTCCTTGCCTTCGATAATGCCCATTATTCTCATGTTTCCTCTCCTTGGTATCAGCTAGTTTTTGTATTTCTCTTTTGTTCTTTTTCATACTTTGGTTTCTCTCTTTTTCCTTCTGATTTTTTTCTAGACTTCTGTCTTTGACATCACTGATCTTTTCCTCCATTTGGTCAACTCTATTTCCCAAGTTTGCTATTTCATTTTTCAACTATTGCAGTATGTTTTTTTTTGTTTTTTTGTTTTGCTTTGTTTGTTTGTTTATTTTTATCTCCAAAAGGTCTATTCAGTTCTTTTTGAGAGGTTTAATCTCCTCACTCTGCTCATTTAGGTGGTTTTTCAATTCCTGAAATTTTTAATATGACTTGTTTCAGAATTTAGTGAGTTTTTTCAGAAGCACAATCCTGAATTCTCTGTCATTTAAGTCACCTATTTCTATGTCTGTAAGCTTATTTTCTGGAGATTTTTCTCTTTCTTTCTGAAATGCCTTGTCACCTTGGTTGTTCATGGTGTTTATTGGACTATTTCTCCACTTGGGCATTAATGGAAATGCATTCTGCTTTTTTTTCCAGAAAAAAAGTTTTATTAAATAGAGGTCTCTTTTTAGCCTGCTACAAGGAAGGTGCTTTCCTTTTGGTTTCCAGTAGGTGGCGTCTATGCGTCTTGGATCTCTATTTTATATAAAGCCTTAATAATGCCTTTTTTATTTTCTTATAGATATTTAATCACACTCACTACCTTCAGTTTCAGTCCTTGTCAGTGTTAGCAACAGTTTTGGTAGCATTTGCTCAGATTCTCCTGGGGCTTTGTTGTGATATGTCTCGGAGGGTAGTGGGGAAGGTGCCCTCTGGATTGGGAGTTGGGGGCTGCAGCTCAGCCTCAGTTTTGAAACTGTGGCCGGTAAGAGCCAATTGTTGTTTTTCTGGCACCCAGCTCCTCTACTTTCTGCTCCCTGCCACTGGCTGCATGGGACTCATAACTTTCCCAGGCATGGCTGTTCAGGGAACACACCACACCTTCTCCCCCACCCTCACCTCACCTACAGGGAGCTCCTGGAGCTGGAGATGCAGTTTCTTTTTATTTTCCAATCCACTTCCAACACCCAGGGTTCTGTGGTACCTCTTATGTGCGATCCCATTCTCAGATGTGCTGGTGTGCCGTTTGGGTATTTTTTGTTGAATTTTAGATGTTCAGCTTATTATCATTTCAAGAGGAGAAATCGGGGGATGTCTCTCACTCCACCATGTTTTTTTCAAGAATCTGTCCTTTACTTTTAATGGCTAGCTTTATTGGGTATAGAATCTTGATTATAGGTTCTTGCTTTTCATCACTGAATATTTCATGCCAGTCCCGTTTGGCCTGCAAAGTTTCTGTTGAGAAATCAGTTGAAAGTCTTATGGGAGCTCCTTTGTAGGTAACTAACTGCTTTTCTCTTGCTGCTTTTAAGATTCTCTTTTTGTCCTTTTTGGCATTTTAATTATGATGTGTCTTACTGTGGACCTCTTTTTGTTTATTTTTCTTGTCTATTTCCTTTGCTAGGTTAGAGGTATTTTCCATCATTATTTTTTCAAATAAGTTTTCAACTTTTTGTTCTCTCTTTTCTCCTTCTGGTACCCCTATGATGGGAATTTTTGATATGCTTGATGTTATCCCAGAGGCTCATTAAATAATTTTCATTTCTTGGATTTTTTTTTTTTTTACTGTTATGATAGTGTATTTTCTGCTATCTTATATTTTAAATCACTATTTGATCTTCTGCTTCATCTAATTTACTATTGATTTCCACTGCTGTATTCTTTATTTTAATTATTATAGTCTTTATTTCTGAATACATCTTTTTTATGTTTTCTATCTCCATTTTTGCATTTCCTATCTTTTTATTGAAATTCTCACTTGATCATTGAACATCATTATAACTAGTGAGTGTTTTGCACTCTGCATCAGGTAGATTGCCTATCTCCAGTTTGTTTAGTTCTTTTTTTCTGGAGCTTTGTTTTATTTCTTCATTTGGAATATATTTCTTTATCTCTCTATTTTGGTTGCTCACTTAGTGTTTGTTTCTATGTATCAGGTAAGGCTGCTATGTTTCCTGGTCTTAGTAGAGTGTATTTATACAGTAGCTATCCTGTGAGGCCCAGTAGCACAATCTCTCTAGTCACCTTAGCTAGGTGCTCCAGGTGTGTGCCTTGTGTGAGTTGTGTTCACCCTCTTTTTGTAGTTGAGTTTTGGTTGCTGTTTGCACATCAGTGAGAAGGATTGACTCTCAGACTGATTGTGAGGACTGGTAGGTAACTACAGTGGAGGAGCTATTGCGCAGGGGCTGACACTAAGGAGCAGAGTTTGCTTTAGTAGGACTGTGGTGCTTGATCAGTCTTCCTTTTGGGTGTGTCATATTTTAAAGTGGTCTGGTGGTGATCCAGAGTGGTCCAAAGCTGGCCATGTGGCATGCTAGCCCTTGGACCTCCTGAGAGGGATCCTTTAGCAGGCTAAGTTCAGCAACTACATGTGCCTTGTCTAGGGCCACCTGGCATGAACTTGAAAGTGATTTGTGAATGGCTGCAACCTTATCTGGGCTTGGAAGCACCAGAGGGAGTCTAAACTGTGAATTGAGGTTGACCGCTGCTAGAACCGGGCTTGGGGCTGCTTAGCAAGTGGGATGAGGCACACTGAAACCAGGTGCTGTTTGTTTGGAGTTTGTAAACTTTTGAGAGAGTTTAGAAAAGTCCACAAAATGAGCTAAGACAGGCCATTCGTATGGAAATGTCACTGAAATGGGTTTGGATGGGTCTACAAGTTGGGTGGAGAGGGGTCTCAGGGAATCAACAGTGTGGGGCAAACAGTATTAGCAGGTTAATGGGGAATAAGATATGGTGGCCACCTATGTCTGCACACTGGCTGTTGGGAGGGCTCAAAAAAGGAACAATGGTTTCTGCTAATACCACTCTCTGGAAAAAAGCTTCCCCTCCAGCCCTCACTCTGACAATTTAGTTACTTCCCATATGTCATTAGCACCTTTTGAACTATTGCCCCAACATAGGAGCTCAGAGAAAGTGAGTCTATCAGCAAGTAAGTCTGTGTGTGGGCTCTTTAAGAGGAACACCTGAAACTCTGGAAAACTTGTATCTTACTCAGTTACAATCTCTGCTGGTTTTCACAGCCAGAAGTTTTGGGAACTCTTCTCAGCACTGGAATCCTGGATTGGGGAAACTGTTGTGGGCCTAGTTATTTGCACCTTGGGGGGATCTCTGCAACCAAGACAGAAATCCAAATTTTAATTGCTACACATGGATATGCAGACCAGCCCATTCTACATCCCTGTCCCTCCTCAGTCTCAATGTAGCTTCTTCTGTATATTCTTAATTATAGGATTTCTGTTCAGCTACACTTCAGACATTTCTTGATATGGTTTTTCCAAGGCTTAATTGTAATTTTGATGTGCTTGGGAGAGGAGGCAAGTACATGATTTTCCAACTCTTCTATCTTGACCAAAATCTGTAACTGTCAATTTGAAATTTTTAAACCCTTTCACCTTTTTCACCCATTCCCCCGACCTTCCTACCATCTGGTGATCATCATTTTGTTCTCGGCATCTTTGACTTTGTTTCTTTTTTGTTCATTTATTTGTTTTGTTTGTTTGTTTTTTAGAGGAACATATAAGTAAAACCATATGGTACTTTTCTTTCTTTGTGTATCTTACTTTACTAAACATAATAATCTCTAGGTCCATTCATGTTGTCATTCTTTTTATGGCTAAGTAATATTCCATTGTGTTTATGTGTCTGTGTGTCACCTCTTCTTTACCATTTGTCTTTGAATAGACACCTAGGTAGCTTTCGTATCTTTGCTATTGTAAATAATGCTGCAGTAAATATAGAGATGCATACACCTCTTTGAATATTGCTTTGGATTTTTTTTTCGATATAAATGCTCAGAAGTGAAATTGCTGAGTTCTATAGTAGTTCTAGTAGTTCTATTTTTAAGTTTTTTTTTTCCATAGTGGCTGCACAAATTTACAATCATACCAATAGTGCATGAGATTTCACTTTTCTCCATATCTTCACTAACACTTTTTTTTTGTTGATTTAGTGATATCCATTCTGACAGGTATAAGGTGATATCTTTTTGTGGCTTTAATTTGCATTTCCCTAATATTAGCGATGTTGAGCATCTTTTCATATATCTGGTCAATTGTGTGTCCTCTATGGAGAAATGTTTATTCATGTCCTCTACCTTTTTTTCAAATCAAATTATTTGTTTATTGCATGTTAAGTTGAATGAGTTCCTTATATATTTTGAATATTAATCTCTTTTCATTTTGTTAATGGTTTCCTTCACTATGCAAAAAGTTCTTAATTTAAAATTGCCCTATTTGTTGATTTTCTGTTTCCCTTGCCAAGGGAGACACATTCAAAAAAAAATATTGCTAAGAGCAATGTCAGTTTACTGCCTATTTTTTCTCATAGGCATTTTATGGTTTTAGAGCTTACAGTTATATCTTTAATCCATTTTCACTTTATTTTTATATATAGTATAAGAAAACAGTCTAGTTTCATTTTTTTTCCTCATTTTTGTCTAGTTTCCCCAAGACTGTTTATTGAAGAGACTGTCTTTACATCATTATATATTCTTGCTTCCTTTGTCATAGATTAGTTGACCATATAGGCTTGACTATTCCATTCCATTCATCCATGTGTCTGTTTTCATGACAGTACCATGATGTTTTGATTACTATAGACTTGTAGTATAGTTTAATATCAGGTAGTATGTTACTTCTAACTTTGTTCTTCTTTCTCAAGATTGCTATGAATATTCAGAGTCTTCTGTGGTTCCATGTAAATTTTAGAATTCTTCTTTCTAGTTCTGTGAAAAAACTCATTGGTATTTTGTTAGGGAGTGCATTGAATCTGTAGATTGCTCTGGATAGTATGAACATTTTAATGATATTAATTCTTTCTATTGATAAGTAAAACATATCTGGCCATTAATTTGTATCACTTTTAGTTTATTTCTTTATTGTCTTATAGTTTTCTGAGTACAGGTGTTTTACCTCTTTGGTTAAATTTATTCTTAGGTATTTTATTTTACTTTTATGCAATTATAAATGGGTTATTTTCTTAATTTACCTTTTCAATAGTTTGCTATTTTATAAAAATATGACCAATTTCTAAATATTAATTATGTATCCTGTTACTTTACTGTATTCCTTTATTAGTTCTAATAGATTTTTCCTGGAATCTTTAAGGTTCTCTATATGTAATACCACGTCATCTGCAAATAGCAGTTACACTTCTTTTCCAATTTAGATGCCTTTTATTTCTTTTTCTGTTTGGTTGAGGTTATGAGAACTTCTAATAATATGCTGAATAAAATGATGAAAGTGGACATCCTTATCTTATTCCTGATTAAAAAAAGAAAAAGCTTTTGGCTTTTCAACATTGAGTGTGATGTTAGCTGTGAGTTCAAAACATATGGACTTTATCTTGTTGAATTAACTTCCCTTATCCCCACTTTGCTGAGTTTTTATCATACATGGATATTAGATTTTGTGAAATGCTTTTTCCACATCTGTTGATATGATCATCTGGTTTTTATTTTTCATTTGGTTTATGTGATGCATCACGTTAAATGATTTGCAGATATTAAAATAATCTTTCATTTCAAGAATAAATCCCACTTGATCATGGTGTAAGTTCTTTTAAATGTATTGCTTAATTTGATTTGCTAATATTTTGTTGAGGTTTTTTACATCTATGTTCATTAGGGATATTTATTGTTTTTGTAATGTCTTTTTTTTATTTTGGTATCAGGATAGTGCTGGTTTCGTAATGTGAGCTATAGATCCTTCTTTCCTCTTTAGTCTTTTGAAGTAGTTTGAGAACGGTATCAATTTTTCTTTGAATGTTTGGTAACATTCACTTGTGAAGCCATCTGGTCTATAACTTTTGTTTGGAGTTTTTTGATTACTGATTTGATTTCATTAGTAGTTATTGGTCTGTTTAGTGTTTAAGTTTCTCCCTGTTGCAGTTTTGGACGATTATGTGTTTCTAAGAATCAAACCATTTCTTCCAGGTTGTGACTTTGTTGGCATAAAATTGTTCATGCTATCTCTTTATAATTCTTTGTATTTCTGTGGTGTTAGTTGTCACTTCTCTTTCATTTGTGATTCTATTTAATTGTGTCTTCTCTTTTTTTTAGATGAGTCTGACTAGATGTTTATCACTTTTGTTTACCTTTTCAAAGAATTAGCTCTTGGATTCATTGATTTTTTTCTATTGTTTTTTAGACTCGATTTCTGCTCCGATCTTTATTATTTCCTTCCTTCTACTTACTTTAGGCTTTGTTTGTTCTTTTTCTAGATCCAGGGCTGAGTAGATGGTGTTAACCATGTTAATGAAGAGCTCAGATTTGGTGCCTATTTGTCCTGGGCTGCCTAGGTGGGAGGGGAGCTCAACGAAAGACCAATAGTACCTGCCAGTGTTTCTGTACCTGGAGACAGTTGCCCCACTCCCTGCCCCTCCAACCCTCACCATGAAGTTATTCAATTTAGTTCCTCCTTGTATGTCCCTGGCACATTTGAGCTGTTGTAAAAAATTTTTAAAAACGAGCAAAACATCATCATGTGACAATATGTTAACAGGTTGGACAGGAAAACTCTTATATTTCACCTAAGTCCATTGCCATTTATATCTATGCTGTCTAGTGCCTACTTTTTCTATTTTATTTACTTTTATATTGTTAAGGAAGATAGGAGGGATTTCTGTGACAATGATATCTGCTTGTTATGACTTTATGGCTTGATATATATATATATATATCAATTAACCTTTTAACTAATAGAATAACATTGAATATAGTTTAACAAAATCCCTCTAGTTAGGTCAAATTTGAATTTTAAGTCATGGAAAGATCTATCATGAATAGTGAAGAATACCGTACCAATCTAGGTGGATAAATATCTTAATCGCCAAGCATAATTTTTAACAGTTTGGTTTGACATCAATAAGAGTGTTTCAAATTATTTCACCTACTGAGACTCATTCAACCAAGCCCATAACTTTTAAACATTTGAACTGCCAAACAAAATTAAATGAATTAGAATAAAAATTCTCATTGTAATATGATATAACTTTAACTATTATTTTTTAGCAGTTCTTTTTCTATTTCCTCTTTTTTATTCTCCCATTTTCTTCCCCTTGGCATTCCAAACTTGTAGTGGTAGCCAAGAATACAGAGGGTGGGCGAATCATTAGTTACCATAAAAGAGAAGTAAGGTCTCTGTGTGGGGACAATCTTTGACACTCAGTGGTGGTACTGAGTTAACAAATTATAAGCACTTGCTTCTGTTTTACAGCCCCACAATAGTAATATCCAGCAGGAGAGAAAAGTACTTTTTCTAAGAACATAAATTCTTTTAGTGTTAATTTCTCTGTAGGTACACTTGAATATGCACTTGTTTTATATGAATGCATATTTTGTTATATAGTATGTAGGTGTTTTCTTGAAAGTTCAATACCCATGAAATATTTCTAATTTGAGTTCTGTTTTCCCAGAGAATTTGATTAGATATTCAAAAAACTTATTGTTACTTGCTAGTGTGCTGATCATTGCTTAAGAGAATCAGAAACCATAATTAAATAAACATATACTTACAGCTACTAGTTTGAGAATATTTTCCAAGGTTACCCACATAAAAAGCAGTTTGTAGCAAATCAGTACGTAAGATTCAAGGTATCTTCCCATATGACTTTTGATGTGAACATATTTTTGAACTACAGTTGGTGTTCTGTTCCTTTCATATAGAGTAAAATGTGACAATTTCCCTGATCATTAGTTTGCTTATTGTAAAATGGAATAAAAATAGTATCTATGGCATAGAATTGTAGTAAAGATCAAATGAACTGATACTTGTATATCACATGGAACAGTGAAGTATGTAGGGATCACCAAAAAGAGTGGACATGACATAAGAATCATAGCTTTTCAATTTAATTTGCAAATTCATAGATGTTTCTTTATACCTCAGTTCAGTTCTCGCTGCACTGAAGGATGGCATCCTATCTTATTGATGGGTCCCACTTTTGCATACATAATTTAACAATATTTATTTATTTATTTACTGACTTACCTTTTATTTATTTATTTATTTATTTATTTATTTATTTATTTATTTATTTATTTATCTGTCTACCCATAATTACAGCTGCAGATGTGATGGATGGTTCCTATGAAGCTTTTGGCACTCTACTTCAAAAGACCCCAGGACCTCTCTGCTCTTTCAAAGACTTGTCCAAAGACCTAAATGATTCTGATATTCAGGGAAGATAATATTCATCGCAAATTTCAGCCATTGGAGGATAAGAATCTATGTGTAAATGTCCCCGCCTCTCTGATTTTTGGAAGGACCATTCTGAAACACATTCTACATGGTTCTAAGATATTACACAGTAGTAATGAGCTTAGTTAGGTACTCACATCCATCACCAGTTCAATAATGCAGCTTAATTAGCCTTTTCTCCTTTCTTCCTTCCTACTTCCTGGAATCGTCACTCAAATAAATTACCCAAGACTTGGTGTTGGGCTCTTTTGTGGATAAATCTAACTTTTTAAAAATTATTTATTATTATTTTTGCCTACCTACAGCACCTGTTCTTCCTAGGTGGTCTCCCATCCAAATACTAACCAGGCCAGACTCTACTTAGCTTCTGAGATCAGATCTTGGGCTTGTTCAGGGTGGCATGGCCATAGACCAGGTACTGAGGCTCCCATGTGGCATGAACCCAGGACCTTCTGCGTGTAAAGTGGACATGCTAACTGCTAACCACGTCCAATACAGAGCATAGCCTATATTTTAATTCAGACCATCACAACTATAGTCTCCAAAATTGGTGAAAATTCATCCAGATATTTTGTGTGTGTATGATGCAGTACAAGGAGACAAACTGATAGAAACCTAATTTTATTTATATAGAAAAATGGATAAATTTAAGTAACTATTTTTGAAATTTTTTATGGGTGTTCTTATATTAAATGAATTATCAATAAATAAACACTTAAATATCCTAAAATACTTACTTCTTAATCTTCTTAGTCTTTTCATCAAAGAAAAAAATCTCATTGATAGTGTCTATTATGTCTTTACTTGTCTATTTTCGAGGTTTGGGTATTAGGGCGGTTCTTGTGATTTACAATCAATGAATAATTTCACTTGAAGTTGAAAAGGAATGGAATTTGTGGTGGAAATGTAAATTGAATGAAAGGATGAGAAAATAAATTTTCATCCTATGGCCAGGTTATTGGTTAGTTATCCTAATCATGACTTCTGCTATTCACCATTTGGGCAATGGTACTGATCACTAATAGAAAATACCTCGATTTAGGCCTAGACAACTCAAATCTCAGTTGGCTAAAGCTCCTCTGCAAACCTAGTTAGTGTTGCTCTTTAGGCATTTTTACAGTATTCTGCATCTGTCTTTCTGTCAGTCTATCTTTGTCTATTATTAATGCTTTATTTAACTTTTTCCTTGGAGGGACATACATGAGATTAACAGTTATTTTTCAGAGAGGAAATTCAGTTAAGATAAGGACTCATGCAACCTGATCCTCCCCTTATAAAAACTTAGCATGTAACAATAATCTCTGAAGAGATAAATCTTAACCAATATGGCTTTCATCATACAAACTAATAGATTGTTGATTAGAATCCCTTGGAAGTCATGTTGGTTCGGTTTTCACAATCGTGATAATGTTTTTTATTTAAATTACTTATTTAAATATTAAGGTGTTTTAAATGAAAATAAATATTTCAAGCTTCCGATACATAGACGCTCTAACAAATCCAGATGTCTTCCTACAGTGCATACATAGGCTAGAGCTCAGTATCAGATGTCCTTCAGTTAAAGATCAGCACAGTTCCTTCATAGGTGGCTGCTTCTTATTCTGGACTTTGTTTTTTTTGTTCTTAATTTGCTTCACTTATTGATGCTACCAGCCTTGCCCCTATAAGATTTGAATAAGATCTCAGTTTTAATATTAGAGAAGATACAAATTGAAATAACTTCTGTATTTTAAAGCCAAAATAAATCTAGGATACAATTTAAATCAAATAATTCTAGAACTCACTGGGGCCTTCATGATTTGATCTAAATTCCCTTAGTTTACTTATATAGAAATTGAGGAATAGGAAAATTAATTTCTGCATTAGGGTCACATAGCTAATGATAAAGTATGTCAGCTTTCGAGTGGTCTAAATAAGACTTTGAAGATGCTTCACTTTTGCCTTTGGAATAAGAAGGTCATAGGCTATGTCTTTCTCCAGAATTTTGGTTATTTAAAAAATTCCCCTTTTTAAAATCAAGGTATTTATAAAACCCAAATTACAAAACTCAAAATATCTTTCAAATAATCAAGAAGTAAAACCTTTTTGTTTTAAAGCAATCTGGGTGGTTGTTATGAATATATTGCCAAGATGATAGATCAGCATGAAGGTGAGAGTACACCCTGAGTGAAAAGAGAATGTGTTAATAGAATACGAATGCTTTCAAAGGTTAAAAACATTATTCTTTTCTAAATATCACCTTTTTTGATTATGATTAACCCTTGTATTTTGTTTTATTCTTCACCTTTGAAATTTCTTTCACTGTAAGAATTAGGTTTTATATAAAAACATAATATATGTTCTAATATATTTTAGGACCTCCTTAAAGGTCACACTGAGAATGATGTGAGAGCTTTAATAAGACATGCACCCTAGAGTCTTCATTAGCTACTCAAACAAAAACTCTTACAATTCAAAGAATTCTGAATTGGCGTTTGAATGGAGTCTCTTCCAAAAGCAATCCAAGAAATCAAAACTCCAGTGGATGGTTCACAGGGCCCATTAAAAATTTCAAGATGTGACATGTGCTTAATTGCTGAATTGGCTATACATGGAGGTGAGTGGCATGGAAAATGATACAACTCAAAGGTAATATAACTTATAGTAAATAAATGCTGTTTTCTAAGAATGCCAAACTTTCAAGCACCAAGTAAATCAAATCTCTCTTTTAAAAAAAATATTTGTTTTCTGTGAACTCTTCTCCCCTTCAAAAACAACTAGAGTAATCTGTAACACATACTATTTCATATGCACTTTTAAATACGTGCTTCACATTATGTACTTTTTCTTCCAATAATCTCACAACTGATCTCTGCTTCAACCTGTCATCCCGTACACTCTGTTCTCAACCCAGCAGGCACAGTGTTCTGCTAAAACACAAGTCATAGAGTCACTCCTCTGCTCTAACTTTCTAATAGCTTTGGCTCATCCAGAACAATGGTCTAAGTCATTATTATGCCCTTCAACAATGGTTCTCAAAGTATGGTCCCTGGACCAACAATATTAGCATCAGGAACTTGTTCAACATGAATATTCTCAGGTCCTACCTCAAATCTACTGCATCAGAAACTCTGAGGTTACAGGAATGGGCTTAACAATCTATGTTTTAACAGGTGATTAGGAAGCCCAGGTAAAGTTTGAGCACTATTGCACTGCAAGACTCCATGATATACAGATCTCATTACCCTTGGCCTTCATGGACTACTCTGCCTGTCCTCACCTTACCCGAGCCACTCTGGCCTCTTTGCAACCACATGGATATGCTAAATCCATTCCTACTTCAGGTTCTTTGTGTTTTTTCTGTTTCCTGTTCCCCCAGATAGCTACATGAATGACTCCCTTACAAACTTCAAGTCTTTTCTCAGATGTCATACTCACAGTTTAGGCTTTCCTGATCTCTACATTAGTTTCTTCAGGCTTCCATTGCACCATACCACAAACTGGGCAGCTGAAAATAACAAATATTTATTCTCTCACTGTTCTGGAGGCCAGAAGTTCCAAAGTCAAAGTATCACATTTCCTCTGAAGCTCTTGGTAGAATTCCTCTTTGCCTCTAGCTTCTGGTGATGGACAGAAATGTTGGTGCTCCTTGGCTTTTAACTGCAACGCTCCAGTCTCTGCCTCTGTCATCACATGGCATTCTCCCCATGTGTCTACATACTATCTTCTCATAAGGACACCAATTATATTGGATTAAGAACCCACACTACTCCAGGATATCATCTTAATTAATTACATCTGTAAAGGCTCTATTTCTGAACAAGGCAGCATTCTGAGGTACTGAAGGTTAGGATTTCAGTATACCTTTTTGGGAGTATACAATTCAACCTATAACACTCACCTTATTTCAGATTTGCTCCCTATGGTCATCACTCCCTATCCCACTTCTGTTCTTCTTTTCTTTTTTCTGCTGTTTATTGCTTCCTAACACACCCTATGTTTTACTTATTATTTGGTTTGCTTTCTGGCTTTCTCTTCTAGAATCTAAGTTCTATAAGGTCAAGAATTCTTGTCTGTTTTGTTTTCATCCTCATAATACCCACATCTCTTACAACATACCTGGCACATAGTAGGAGCTCAATAAATATTTTTTGAATGACTACAAATGGTAAACCACTAAAAGCATTATTTCGTTATTAAAAAGTTCCATTACTTATCTTTAAAATAAAGCACAAAAAGTAATCCCTACTTTTTTTCGTGCCCTGGTAAGTTAGATATAGACATAATATATAAAATATCTGAGATATAAAACCGAAAGCAGCAAACAAGACAAACAAACAAAAGCTCATAGACAAAGACAATAGCTCAGTAGTTACCAAACGGAAGAAGGTGGAAGATAGATAAGAGTAAAGGGGGTCAAATATATAGTGATAGAAGGAGATTTGACTTTGAGTAGTGAACACACAATGCAATATATGTATGATGTATCATAGGATTGTACACTTAAAACCTGTATAATTTTATTAACTGATGTCACCCCAATAAATTCAATTTAAAAAGAAGAAGAGAAGGAGAAGGAGAAGGAGGAAGAAGAAGAAGAAGAAGAAGAAGAAGAAGAAGAAGAAGAAGAAGAAGAAGAAGAAGAAGAAGAAGAAGAAGAAGAAGAACTAGAGTAAGAAAGTACCCCTTGAGAAAAGTTTATTCTGAAACTAAGATAAGCTTGCAGGTCGACAGGGCTTTCTATCAAGGGGAAAGACTCAAGGAAACTTTGGAATTGGGGATCATATTGGGTTAAAAACTAAACCATAAACAAAGAATCAGAGAATAAATGGATATCAGCAGGGTAGTTGCAACTGAGTCATGAAGGTTATACTTACTCACTCAATTACTCATTAATTCACTCAGTTATTCACTCATTCACTCATTCATTCATCGAACAGATACTTAGATATCTAAGTGCCAAGCTCTGGGCTCCAAGCTTGGGGTAAAAAACTAGGTCTCTGAATCTATGGAACTTGGACTGTAATAAGGAACTTAATATGTGAGCACATAGTTGCATCACATGCACCTTTTTCATGGGGCAAGGTCTGCTTAAACTTTTCATATTCACCCCAAATATCAATTCCTTTCAACCAGTCAAGACATAAAATAATACAGGTGTTTAGTGGCCAGATAAAAAATTCGCAAAAATAGAAACCTGGATTGGAATTTCAAAGGTAAGACTGTGGTTGCTCAGGCCTTGTTACTAAAGTTTCAGCATCCTCCTGAGTAATGGAATTAAAGAAAGAGCTAGTTAATAAAGTAGGTTCAAATGTGGGCTTTTATTGATATTTATTTATTTATTTATTTATTTATTTATTTATTTATTTATTATTTTAAGACAGGGAATACTTTATTCAAACCCATAAGAGAAATGGACAGGTTGGGTCTGTAACAAAGCATCGTGTTTTATAGCATAAGCCAGTAATTGTATATGAGAGTATACACTGCCACATACAAATTAACTGATTAGATTACAACTTTTCAATGTTAAAACAGAATAAGCTTTCCTATAAAAGCAGCACCTTTGTGACATTTTAACTTTGGTATTCCTCTCCTTCTTCCTCATCCTCTTCTTCAACATAATCCACACCAACCTCCTCATAATTCTTCTCAAGGGCAGCCATGTCCTCACAGGCCTCAGAAAACTCTCTTTCCTCCATGCTGCTTCATCCATGTACTGGCGAACAAAGGCATGCTTGGCATACATTAAGTCAAACTTGTGGCCCAGGCAAGCCCAGGCCTCAACAATAGCTGTGGTGTTGCTCAACGTGCACACAGCTCGCTGTACTTTCGCTAGGTCTCCACCAGGTACCACAGTGGGAAGCTGGTAATTAATGCTAACTTTGAAGCCAGTGGGGCACCAGTCCACATACTGGATGGTACACTTGGTCTTGATGGTGGCAATGCAACATTGACATCTTTGGGAACCACATCCCCATGATACAACAAGCAGCAAGCCATGAATTTATCATGGCAAGGGTCACATTTTACTATCTGGTTGGACAGCTCAACATTAGTAATCTCTGCTACAGAAAGCTGTTCATAGTAGGCTTTCTCAGCAGAGATGACAGGGGCATAAGAAGCCAGAAGGAAGTGGATGTGGGAATAGAGCACCAGGCTGATCTGGAATTCTGTCACGTCAACATTCAGGGCTCCATTAAATTTCAGGGAAGTAGTGATGGAGGATACAATTTGACCTATCAATCTATTCAGGTTAATATAGGTCGGGTGCTCAATATCAAGGTTTCTATGACAGATGTCATAGCTGGCCTCCTTGTCAACCGAGAAGGCACAATCAGAGCGCTCTGTGGTGGTGTGGGTGGTGAAGATGAGGTTGTAGGGCTCAACCACAGCTGTGGGAACTTGGGGGGCTGGGTAAATGGAGAACTCCAGCTTGGACTTCTTAACATAATTGACAGAGAGACGTTCCATCAGCAGGGATGTGAACCCAGAACCAGTTCCCCCACCAAAGCTATAGAAAACCAAGAAACCCTGAAGACCTGTGCATTGGTCAACCAGCTTCCGAATTCAGTCCAAGACAAGATCAATGATCTCCTTGCCAATGGTGTAGTGCCCGCAAGCAAAGTTATTGGCGGCATCTTCCTTGCCTGTGATGAACTGCTCGGGGTGAGAGAGCTGGCCGTAGGTGCCAATGCGAACTTCATCAATGACCATGGATTTCAGGTCTACAAATACTGCCCTGAGCAAATGCTTGCCAGCGCCTGTCTCACTAAAGAAGGTGTTGAAGGAGTTGTCTTCCTCGTCCAATGGTCTTGTCACTTGGCATCTGACCATCAGGCTGGATGCCATGTTCTAGGCAGTAGAGTTCCCAGCAGGCACTGCCAATCTGAACACCAGCCTGGCCAACCTAGATTGAGATGCACTCATGCATGGTTGCTGTTTTGCGGCTGCCCAGGAGATGGCTAAGAAGAAGAGGAGACTCTTAGGCAGTTGAAGTAAGAGAGCCTAGAATGTGGGCTTTTAAACCTTATACCAAGTTTGCATTTTTGCTTGGCCATTTGTGAGCTGTGTAACTTTGAAAAATGTACCTAACGTATCTGAGACGTAACACAGATTAACACACATAAGGATTATGAACATTTAGCACAGAAGCTGGTTCACAGTGAGCACTCAATAAGAGGTGGACAGTTGTGTCAGTAACAGCATGGAAAACTACAAACTTTTTTGTTTTTTAGGAGCACATTTAAATTTGATCGGTTATGAGTTTTAAATGACAAATTTAAGGCAAGTTGCAGGGAATTAAGTTATGATATTAAAACACAAGGTTTCATCCTGGTATTGTTAAAATTAGGCAAAATGGCTTTGAAGCCCTCCTCTTTAGCAGCTCGTTTACCGTGTTGCTTATAAAAGACATCAGTGAAGTGAAACTGAACAGTAAATTGTGTTCTCACCATCTGTCTTGAAATAAATATGACATAGAAGTCCCTGTCATTCAGACTGTTTGGGAAGCAACATCATTTATAAGTTTTTCTGGCCTTAAATTGAACACTCTGTAAAGGGTTTGGAACCAACCAATTAAAAATGCCTCCTAAGATTGTTTCTTGGGCCTGCATTTCAATAGGAATGCTTTCATAGTGAGTAAAGTTAAGCTGTTCATTGATAATTCAAATGACTTTATTAGACTGGGATAATTAAAGCACTGAAGGTAAGAAACTCTCTCTTACCCTGTTTCTTCTTTAGATTTCCTCCAAATTGATCATCGCAATTTAAATAGGATGTTGGGGGTGATTCAAACTATTAGTAATTAGCAACCATGGTCTTTGCTAATCTGATGGCTTTTTAAAAATTCCATCTGTAGCCATAATCAGATTTGAAGCTGTGAAAATAATAGCATATATTTTTTTGAAATTCTGGGTCTAGACAAACAAGTATACTTTTTTTTTTTAAGTATACTTTTTTTTTTTTTTTTTTTTAAAGCGAGGATGTCATCTGTGTTTTAGAGACTGAGACAGGGAATGACTAAGAGTCCAAGTATCCTCCACCCATTCTTCCTAGATTCTTTAGCATGCTGTAAAGATATCTGTTTGCTGGCCCAAATCTGGCTAAACATAAAGATTTTTTTCTTACAGATAAAGTATTGATATACATTTTTTCTATTCTGGAAACATGAGCAGTGGCCTTTTTAGGTCAGATATATAGGTCTACATTATGGATGGCACACAGTGCCTGCTTTTATAAACTGATTGCTTTTCTGTCCTTGCTTACCCTAGAGCAGAGATGTTCAATCCAGATATCTTTCTGCTAAATGACCTTTGCTCAGTCTTGCTCTTCTTATAACTTCACAACACGTCTATAGCATTGGATTAAACTAAGCTTAGTGTCTATTTGATAATTTCTTGAGCAGTGGATTTTTCTTTTTATTTAAAGCAGTACAGAAGAACTCTGTTTTGTTGCCAGTACCATGGGGATGGTTTTATGAGGAGACATAATTTGATTTAGAATATTCCCACTTCTTGTAACAGTGTGCTGTATTTTAATAAAGTTCCCATATATTATGCAAACGAAATGTTTTACAGACTTGTCACAGATGGCAGTTGAAAGTGACTATTGCACCATCATTCCATACCACTCTCTTCTTAAAAACGATGAGCTTGATTTGTGTCCCCATGATCCCTAAGTCGAGGAGTATAAACCATAGAATTAAGAAAAACTTTTAAAGAATTACACAAGGATGGAAAAATAAAGTGTTCTTTAAAGAATAACTAGGAGAAAATGTCTTCCTATGTGGTTTCATGCCTCTACTAATAATGATAAACATGTTTGAAATTTATAAGGGCTGTTTATTTCTTACACAGTTAAGCACTTCTCATTAGTATAATTGTAGATCAAATTTTCTCATTCTAGTTGCCTCTTTTAGGTCCTTCTAGACCAGTTTTGGAGTATGCCCCAAACTGCCTGTTTTCTGGAATCCAACTTTCTGCTTAAGTGCCATTCACGTCTGCCTGTGCCAGCAGCTCATAGTCATCTGACCTTTATTTCTTGAAGGCAGAGCTTTTCCCCCCATTTGTATTTATTACTCCTATTTCTAAATCTGGTTATCATTAAGATCTCCATGGAGTTTAGCTTTTTATTGAATAAGCCAGGCTTTGTAGTAGTGAAACAATTTGTTGAAAGAAATCCATTTAAGCTAGTTCAAGTAAAAATGGAGGTTGTTGATAGGACACAGAGAAATTTGATAGAAATTGGGAACAGGAAATACTGTAATGCTAGGGCCTCATGGGAGATAAAACTGGAGAGTGAGTCTGGATCTAAACAGTTCTGGGAGCTTCAACAGTCACTGAGTCCACAGACTTCATTAGAATGCTTTGTCATCATTATGCTTTGGCAACCTTTTATATGTCCTTAATTTTTGGTACTGCCACTAACCCAGTCAATGTTTTATAATCCCAGATCAAAATTCCTTGTAAACAAATTGGTTGGCTTGACTCACCTTTTCCTTTTTTCCCCAAGTCAGTGGCCAACTTATGGTTGATCCTTCTTTGAATCAAATGCTCACTTCTGGTCCAATCAGATGAAGTTTTTTGGGAGTGCACTGGGGAGAGAGTATGGAGGAATAGTTACATACACTTGGAGTATCAGAGGCTATGGACAGTGACAGGTAATTTGAGAGAGGTATAGGTGTATCCTCTAAGATAAGGCAGTTACATTTTTCCCTAGGGACCTTTATGGAATAGCTAATGTGGTATTTCAGCAAAGGTAGAGTTTTGGGAAGAAGCTAAAGGTGGGCATGGTGGCTTTCACTAGTAATAAAATCTTATTAAATAATCATTTCTTAACTTTCTCAGAGTCTATTCCTGACAACAATTAGAAAACAGAAGACATTTATATGTCATCTCTGTGTGTGTGTTTGTGCACATGCTTATATGTACACAAATAGAAACAGGGGAGGATGTAATATAAACTTTTAGTGCTAAGAGACCTTAGGGATCCTTTGGCCCACACATTCCACAGATGAAGAATTGAGACTCACAAAGTTTAAGTGGCTAGTTTAAGGTGCATATAGCTATTAAGTGGCAGAAGAGAGACTCAGATCCCTTGAGTCCTCATCCAATGAGCTTTATATCCCAGCTCTCTATTATACTTTTGTCTTCAGAAAGAAAGTCTTTATTAATTGAAACAGGTTCAAATACATATTATATTTTGTCATCACTTGGTTTATTATCTTTCAAGTTCTAGCTCAAAGGTACCCACCTCAAAGTGATACCTGACCACTGCTTAAAGTTGATCTCACTTCTTGTCCCCAGATTTTCTACATCATCATTTTCCCCAATCTTTAATCACCTTGTTTGTTTTCTCATTTTTTTCCTCCGTTAAAATAGAAAACTCCATAAAGTAAAGATTGTTTCTCTTCTTCATGATTGCTTTTTTCAGCTCCTGTAATTGTGCCCGGCACATAAAAGAGACAGAAAAATAATTAATCATGCCTGTGTGCATTTAACAAATATAAATGTTAAAATAATAAATATTCTGAGGGAACACATAGACTCTTTTCTGGTCATATATACTTCTTAATTATTGAGGTCATACAAAGTTTAATATTCCTATGGTATTAAATTTCTCTAAAAGTCTGTACATATTTTTGTATATACCATGTCACAATTTCAGGCTAAAACAAAATCTGGAATTCATAGCAAAGGGAGCAGCAACATCTGATTCAGATGTGATTTTACCTGTGTGGGTGTATTCCACATAAACTGTGAGTGCGTTCGTGACAGAGAGTAACTTGGTTTAGAGATGCCGCACCCCAACTATCCTCTTTGTTTATGAATGTTCCTGTGACTCGCTGACAGTAAGAACTGTTCATTCTTATTTCTGGCTCTTGGCAGCCTACAGATGCTTCCTGTTAGTGCTCCTGGCAGGTTACTGGTGAGGCTTGCTGTTTATTGCCCTATCTATCAAGTCTTATTTATTTTTAAAAATAAGCCTTAAGTATACTGTAAACTTCCTTCACAAACAGATTTTTCCTAACCTTTTATATTTGACAAGACTCTAAAAAAAATAGTAACACTGTCTCATAAATATTTGAACCTGAACTTTTAGGAGAGAATTATACTTAAGGTATTCAAGAACAAGAATAGTCTTAGTCTAAAATCTCTCTTTCAACTGCTCATTCTCAAATTCTGTTTGTCTGTCTGTCTGTCTGTCTCTCTCTCTCTCTCTCTCAATCTCCCCCCTCTCCATGCCTTCTTTTTAAATTGCATTATCTTATTCATGCTTCTATAGTGCCTGCAAATCATCTTACCCCAGGCCAAATTCTCTAGTCAAAACTTCCAGCCATATCTTCCTTAAATACTGTTTACATAATGTAAATGTCATTATCAAAAAGATAAAAGGGCTTTCTATTTCCAAGCTCATCAAGCCTAAATGTTTTACATCTCTTTCTTGGTCTTTGTTATGTAAAATTACTATTCCTTTCACTTGTAAACTATGCTATTTTCCAACACAAAGCTGATGAGAAGATGTATTGACATGGTACAAAATAAGAGTCATACTGACTTGGGTTCAATTCAAACACTACTACTTATTAGTGTACGGCCTTGAGGAAATCTCATAACTTCCCTTACTGTATTTCCTCATTGGAAAGGTAAAGACTAATGATATCTATTTTGCTAAACATTCCTGGTATTCTCCAAATATTACCAGTTCTTCTCTTGAGCTCATGGTAATATTACATTCACCAGTGAATTTTAATTTAGGTATGGTTATGTAATTTCTTTTGGTAATGAAATATGAGTGGAAATAATGTGCTTTAATTGTGAACAGAAATTTTTAGAGGCAGTGTGTGATTTGCCATGATCCTTTCTCTTGATAAGGTAAATATGGAAGTATTTATTAAAAAATAGACTCCATCATCCCGGAATCTTAACTGTCTACAATAGGCAGAGCCTTCTACTGATCAACCAAGAATATGTAGCATAAGATATTGGTGCGTGTTACTGCAGCTAAACTTAACCTATCCTGAATAATACATTTACTCTTTAAGGTTGTTTGGAGAGTGTCAATATACATAAAGTTGCAATTTAATATGCATCTATAATAGGAATCTGTCATCATCAGCAACATTATTATCATCATTGGTACTATTATTATTTTGTTAAGTTTATGTGTTCTTTCTATTCCATATTATTTTTTCCCATTATCTTACTGTGCTATAAATATATAGTTGCCTATCTTGTCATTCAGTAAAGTATAAGAACTTTGATGTGTCCTGATTCAGGCATACCCAATTAAGTGTTTATCTGTTCCAATTAAACTCCACCACAGTAGCATGAAAATAGATATAGAAAATACATAAACAATGGGTGTTTTGTGTTCCAGTAAAACTTAACTTACAAAAACAAGAGGCAGGCCACAGTTTGTGAACCCCCGATTTAGACTCTATTCTTCCTTTCCTCCTTCCTTCTTTTTTTACAACTTTTAGCCCTAGTTTGCCTCTTTCTCTTCTTGGTGTAACTATATTCTCTGTGGCCACAGGCAGGTTTTTAGTTCCTCATGGTGAATAGAAATAGCCACCAGTAGCCCCAAGTCTATGTCACAATGGAAGTGACTCCCTTTCTTCCTAGTGTTATTCTTGTGTGATGTGCCCACACTTGGACAAATCTCTGTTGACAGAGTATGGAAATTCCTGATTGGTCAGGCCCAAGTCATGTGATGGTTGAGACACTGTGATTGATGAGCCATCAGAACCACCAAGGGTGGGGTTGGGAAAAAGACGAAGGCAGATACAACAAATCTCCTCGTTACAAACCTCCTTTCACCTACATATGCAGAGAAGCAGGAAAGAGCCTTGTTCAGAGAGTCATGGCTAATAATTCTTCATTGTGTATAGATGTTATACTTGGTAGCCAATCTCCCTGGTCATTTTTCAAAAACCTTCTGTGTGGTCTGGAAACAAGTGCATTGGCCAAGATTGGGTTGTATGTGAGAAGTAGAAAAGAGAGCAACAAAGGATGACTTAAGTCTCTGTTTTAAGTACTTGGGTGAATAGAGTCACTTTGTGTGTACATGGTTAAAAATCATTCCCAAAATTGTAGAGGGGAAGCAACAACATAGAAAATCCTCAATTGGCTTGTAAGTATTTTTCTAATCTTCTGAGAAAACTCACAAAACTTTACAAAAGGTAATAAACAAAGCAATATGATGGTACATGAGTCAAGACTCTTTGGAAGCTATCCAAATTTCTCTCTGCAATATGGGGAACACCTGCAAATTCATAATATGAAATGCCATAAAAAGAAAAAAAAACCAAAAACCTTATTCTTGTTATTCCTGGCCACATAATGTCTAAAGAGCATTAACTGGCTACAATGGATGTGGATTGGACACTCAAAAATGAGTCAGTCTGATATACCAGTACTTCCTCTATTTTTACTTGGCTCAGAAAATTTAATGAAATTATACAAATCTCTGAAATCTAATATTTTTATGCGATAAGATTGTGTAAGAGGAGGGGGTGGAAGAGAAGTTCGGAAAATGTGATGACAGATGGCAAGTGGGCTCAGGCACATAGCGTTCCTATATATAGGGGAGGGGACAATCTGGTTAATCAAGGGGAGGGGGGAGCATTTTTAAATTTAGTTTCAAGTATTTTATATATTCAGCAACATCATTTACTGAAGCAGCCTAGCTGGATAAGACTTTAATTTTTTTTTGGGTTGGGGTGGGTTGTGTGATATATATTTTCAACAGTTTTACATATTCTTTCATGATGTCTACATTTAAAAATCAAATGGTATCTATAGGCTTTGAGTATATCTTTTGAGAGAGGGTTGAAAATATCTTTCTAGTGTTCCTTCCAAGGAAATTTAATGACATTTTAAAAATTAGGGTCATCACAGCAAATTTAGCAACACTGGAAAATTAAAGTGAATGTTCACAATGAAGATGACTATAATTTTGTAGTATGTGTTGGCAAATAGAATGCCTGAGATCCAGACTTAGCACTAGGTAATATAAGGTCAGGTAGAAGGTGTTACCTTATACAAGTCACTTCATCTCTTTGGTCTAAATCTTATTTTAAAAGTAGGAGTTTGGATTAAATAACATTGTTGAGATATTTTTAGGTTTATGTTTCAATGGCTGTAGACTGTCTCTTAATACTTTGTTAATTAAGATGCTTTTGGTTACAAGTAAAAGAAGCCCAGCTCAAGCTGCCTTAACCTATAATAGGGAAAGTCCTGTATTGAATAGACTTTAGGGTTGGTTTGATTCAGCAAAGGACATTTCCCCAACTTGTTCACTCTGTTTTTCATGGTACCAGCCTCATGGTAAGGTTGGCACTCCTTCTGGATCTCCAAATGCCTGATAACTCCTAGTCAATGACCTGATTTCTTGTTCAGGTCTGGATGAAAAGAGAAAATCATTTCTTGAAGTTATTTTAGATGAATGAGTAAGAGTCTTTCCCAAAGGTCTTTGCAAACCTGGTTGCAGATATTATTGGCACAAATTGGCTTTTGTGCTCATCTCTGATCATGGTCAGGGAATGGGGCTACCTTGAGACAGAGGACAGACTCCTAGAACCAGCAGTTAGCTTAGCAAGGGGGGATGTGACTAAATGACTTAAAAATTTAGAAGGGGACTTATAAAGAATTGAGCATTAAGATTCACATAATGTATGCAGTTAAATTAATAAAACAGAGGTTTTATATGGTAGCTATTTTCATATCAAGCACATAGCAAGCATTCAATAAACATGTGTACATTTGGCTAACTTAAAATCTGTTAAACACAGAGAAGGTGCCTTCTAGCTGGTGACTAATTAACAAGAAATCACACATGTTTCTGGGGTTTCAGTAGTGACCAGACCTGTGGTAATTTTTTGTTTTAGTGTAGTAGTTTTCAAACTTGGCCGCAAAATGAAACCACCTACGAACCTTTGAAAAACACTGTTGCCTGTGTCCATCTCCAGAGATCCTAATTTGATTGATCTGGGGTGGCAGCCCTTAGAGTTTTAAAACTCCGCAGGTTACTGTAATTCATAGCCAAGATTGAGGACCTCTGGTTTAGGGACTCTTAAGTATGGCATACTCAAGTGCATACTCCCACCCCATTCAGTCCAGTCTAAGGTTCTCCCTGAACATTTTTTTCTAATTCTCTTGTCCTCTACTCTAAACTAGTAACTGCTAGATTCTCTTCTCTAAAGCTGAGACTCCCAGAGACACCACATGTTCTCCATTCCAGTAAAAAAAAAAAAAAAACCTGAATGTGAGGGAGGAAATCAAGAGTGGGGAAGGCCTACTGTCAATATGGTGTGTTAGGAGAAAGGGACAAAAGGGCGGATGAGAGAAAACAAAAAGCAATGAAAAAGCCTTTCTCTTTGGCACTGGAATGTGGTTTGAGATTTTTTAGCCGTTTTCAGACTCAGATTCCCACACAAACACCCATACACATACAGACACATCATCTGAAATTCTTCCCAGCCTTCTTTCTACACAGCCCACTGCCAACCACTTGCTTAGAATATTGCTGCAAATTCACAAAATACCTAAAACATGAATAAATGAGAAATAATGAGAAATGGCTATTTATTCATTCACTCATACATTCATTTTTCACCTATTCTATAAATATTTATTGCATACCTACTACGTGCCAGATTCATTGCCAGATGGTAAGTAACCAGCAATGAATAAAACAGGAGCTTATAGCATGTACAAAGGCCCTGAATCTGGAAAGTATTTGAAGTGTACGAGACAGGGCAATGATTATGCTGTTCACCAGTTCTTGAGTTTTTTTATTCTCTGTACTTTGTTAAATGAATGCTTGCTGAGTGAATGAATACCTGAAAGTATTACTGAGAGAAGACCAGAGTAACTGGAGCATGGTAAGTGTAGGAGTGGGTAGAAAGGAATGGAATTATATTTTGGTTGAAAGTATGAGCAGACAGTTATGCTAGGCCTTGTGGTTTATGTGTTTTTTTAAAGCACATATTATATTCTGTGTATTTAAAAACCACTGCATGTTTTTCAAGGTCAGGGAAAGTGGCTCTGAAACTAGAAGAATAAAAAAGAGACATTTGAGTAAAGAATAGAATAAAAGAATGTTCCAGAAAGAGGAAACTGGATGTGCAAAAGCTTGTAGTTAAGAAGGGCATGTTTGAAAAACTAAAAGGCATTATGCACTACTTGGAGATAAGGAGGTGAAAGATAATTTAGTGGAGAGACTGGTAAACAGACAAATATGGCACAGAGCAATAGATGCTGGAGCAAATGCAGTTGACGCTGAATCTTGTAGGAGTGTGGAGGAGGGCTGTCGACCCTAGACTTGGGAGCCAAGAAAAACTCCATGGAGAATGATGCACCAGAACCAAATCTAGAAAAGTGGGTTGTTTTAAAAGAAAGAAGGGGAAGAGGAAAGGTAAGTAAAAATAGAAGGCAAAGCAAGGATATGGCAGATAGAAAAAGTTAAATCTGCAAAAGCACAGAGAAGTAAGAAAGAATATGAAAATTTAGAAGTAAATCTTTGTAATAGCATAGAAATAATTTAATTTTAAAAATTTATAGAGACATAATATGCCAGGCATGCTGATATGCATCTTAATAATAATGTCTTGAATTAAGTATCAGTGAGGTAACTGTGTGAAGTTACTTGCATAAGAGCCAACAGTTAGTAAGTGGCATTACTGAAATAAAAACCCAAGCAGCCTGACTCCAGAGTCCAATAGCTCTTCTATTACTCTGCCTCACTGACCAACTCAAAAATAAAAAAATAAAATAAAATGAAAGGAAGGAGGCTCATGGAGATGTGAAGATGTGGGTTAAAATACATAGATATTTCTATTTTCCTATAAAGTTCCTATTTCTGGAAATCACCTCTTTCCTATAATTGAAATTCAAACAAAATAAAATAGAACAGTTAGTTGGTCATATTAATAAGATAAAATCTGGAAGAGAAATTTACTTGAAGGCAAATCAGGTACAAACCTAAGGTGTCAAAAAAAGTTAATAGGACTGAAGCTCCTACTCGGCAAAGGGGACTTACGTTTTCCTGTTGTAATTAAACACTGATTTCATGTAATATCCTATAGAAAAAGATAAGCATTCCTGTTGTTAATTTTCTCTTACATAGTAGAAAATTTACTGCCACAAAAGTAAGATTAACCACAATATACGAGCAACAAATAGATGTGGAATATTTAGAGAAAAGGAAGTACTTTAGATTGGTTAAGTGGATTAAGGTTGCCATTAGAGGAATAGTAACTGACACTGGAAATTGATATTGTCATTTAAAAAAATCATAAAACATATTATATAGTAAAGTACAATTTTTAAAAAGTAATAAAACCTAATAGGTATGTTTGTAAAGTGTTAGGGGTCTGTATACTTTAATGTGCATACTGCTAACTTTTTGTATGATAGATTATTAATGATTTTAAAATTTTCTCTATTTAGATCTTGTTTTTTACCTTTAAAAATATGAATATATTCCTTTAAAAGTAAAAATAATTATAAAAATATCAAAATACTTTAGTCTCGAAAGTACATATGAAAACATTACTACTTTATTTATTATTATTATTTATACCTACAGCACCTGGTCTTCCTAGGTGGTCTACCCATCCAAGTACTAACCAGGTCCAACTCTGCTTAGCTTTTGAGATCAGACATTGGTCTTGTTCAGGGTGGCATGGCAGTAGACCATGGACTGTGGGTCCACTGAGGTGTGAACCCAGGACCTTCTGCGTGTAAAACAGCCATGCTAACTGCTATATTATGGAACCACATCTGAAAATATTACTGCTTTAGTCAACACTGTGATTATGTCTTTAATATTCATTCCCTTTTCGCATTATTGTCCCAATTTTTCTTTTTTAGGTACCACACCTCACTCACTACATGCATCTCTTTTAGGGGAAGCTATTTTTTTTGATTTAGACACTGGGCATGTAGTACAGCTCTAAGTAAAACAATGTGATCTTTTCCCTTGACCAAAGTAATTGGCTCGAGTTGTGACCCAAGTCAACCTAAGGAGACACGAGTAGTGGTTTGCTGGGGGGAAACTAAGAAAGAATATTTGCTTATCTGAGGGAGCTTTTCAAAACATTCCCTTCTCTTGCCATTATTTAGATGAGGAAGCACATAGTCTAGACAGCTGTTGGCAGCTGTGTTTCATCAATGGTGGAAGGTCTGCTTAGAATGGACACCTTGAAAGGCAAAGACAGAGTTGGCAATGAGGTAGGATTTGATGCATTAGTGGAGTTGCTGAATCAAACCCACCTGGAGGTGAGCTCCATCTATGGACCGTCAACCTATAAGAAAGCATACATCCTCTTTATTGTTTACTCCTGTTTGAATTGTTTTACTGTTTTTTTTTTTTTGTTTTTGTTTTTGTTTTTGTTTTCCTGTTGATCGTAACCAAGCACAATCTACCTCCTTATTTCTATGTTATCCTTGTTCTGGAAGGTTACTAACAGATAATTCAAGATCTTTCTTCCAACTTACAAAAAAATTATTTGATGGCACAGGTTTTATTTTTCTTGACCTAGCTAGTATAGTCTATGTTGTCCAATGCAATATCAACTAACTATATGTGGTTATTTAAATTTAAATTAGTTAAGATTAAACAAAATAAAAAATTAATTTCCTTAGTTTCACTAATCACATTTCAAATGTTTATTAGCCAGACATACATGGTGGCTACCATCTTGGCCATTGATATAGAAAATGTTTAGCATCACAGAAAGTTCTGATGCATAGTATTGTGAGAGAGAAGCAGACAGAGAGGAAGAAAGGAAGACAGAGAGACAGAAAGAGGGAAAACGGGGGGAGAGAGACAAAAAGAGATAGAGAGAGAGGGAAGCAGTGGTGGGGGGAGAGAGAAAGAAGAACGTGAGATAAGGAAACTTGTAGTCAGTGGGGGAGGGGTTTCTTCTAGGTTCAATATAATGGAATTCTAAGTACTTTCATTTGATTTTTAAAATTTATGGAATGTTTTTTATTCTTCAAGGTTCAGCTGTAAGCTCTACCATCAGACCATATTTGGAAATCAAATACTGAGAACCAGGACTAAACATTCAGGATGGTTTCATTTTTTTCTTTTAGGAAAAAAAATCTAACACATAGTAGCAGGTAGGTATGGGTTTAAACAAATGTATAGGACAATTTTCTTTGCTTACTATCATAGCAATAGACTAGTTCCTAAATGCATGCTATTTGCTAGCAAGCAAACTAGTAAAGACTATTGGGGGATGAAGGTGCACAAAAGCTACTTATTTCTAGAAAAACAGTTCATTATACATGCCATTTTGATAGAAAACTTGTATTTTATTTTCATTCATTATTAATTTATTCATGCAAATATTTGAGTGCTTACTATATACCAAGTGTGTGTGTGTGTGTGTGTGTGTGTGTGTGTGTGTGTATTCAATTCTGAAGATACGGCAGTGAAAAAAATGCTGGTTCTTCTTCCTCTTATGATGATTCTCGTAAGAAGATACAGTAGATATCAAACAGAGAATTCCAGAAGTAGTTAATTACAGTGGTTTATACCATGGCAACTTGATAGGGCTTGAGCATTAGGAAAAGCTACTAGGGGAGTTTCTCTGTTCCATTCGAGGACCAAAAAAAAGAAAAAAAGAAAAAGAAAAAGAAAAAAGACTGTAGTAGGAATCAAGAGTGACAATATTTGTAAGAGTTGAGGTAGGGACCACAGCTCATGCAAAGACATGTCGACCACAGTCATGAATTTGGGCTTTACTTAAGCTCAATAGGGAACCATCGAAAGGCTTTTAAGTAAAAGGAGTGGTGTGTTCAACATGCTTCTCAAACACATTCTGGCTACAGAGTAGAGAAGAGACGAGTAGGAGGCACACATTCTAAGGAAGGTGAACTAGTTAGTAAAGTATTACCACAGTTCAGGGGTAAGATGATGATAGTCTAGTTGCTGGTGTTTGGAAAGGAAGAGAAGAGGGAGATTTAAGACATGCCCAGGAAGTCTAATAAAAAGTGACTAATTAAATGTGGGAACTCACGGAGAGGGAGATGGCAAAGAGAATCTTCATTTCTGGCATAAATGAGCGAAGAGCCATGTCTTAGGTGGGTTTGGGGGACAGCGTTTATGAAGGCAGCTATGGATCTGAGAGCCTTATAAACCAAAGATATCACGTTATTTTTTTTATTATCATCAAAGCAGTCATTTTCATGACCTTATGTGATTAGGTTTCTATTCTTGTAAAAAAGAGACCACTTGATGTCTAACACAACAATTTATTTATCATTTTGATTAGAGGAAAAAGTTGTGATGTTATTGTTTTAAAAGGAGAATAAATAAACTTTCTGTTTTAAAAAGAGACTAAAGAGATGACAAAGGGAAGAACAAAACAAATATCTTTATTCTTTCTTTTTCTTCTGCCTATGAGACAGACAAGATAAACAATGAAGAATTATAATTGATAAAGTAGAGATAGGCTACTAGAGGTGAAAATGAGACTCCTACATGGCTATCTTTTCTTCCAGCCTAAGAAAAACCTTGTCGTTTCTTATAGTTACTGAAAATTCTGCCTCATATATCAAGATCTGAATTATACCATTGAGTATCACCAGATTTACAGAAGACAATTTAGTTTCAGCTCATTTTGTTACTATTATTTTTATTTGTTTAGTAGCAGGGGTTTTTGTTTGTTTTTGTTATATGTTTTACCTTGTGGATTCTGTGTATGTTAAAATAATTATTTCCTTCTTCACTTATCCTGTTAGGAAGCTTAGAGGGAAAAGAGTGCTTCCTCTGTAGCACTTGGTTTGCATTTCATGTTTAAGTTTTCACATCAGGCTCATCTTACTTTGCTTACTTGGCCTTTTATCTTTATCATGTAAAATTTATTGTTTCTGTTAATTTATTTGCTTAGAATTTGGTTGCTTAGTGCTTAGCCTCTGGGAATCAAAGATGAGTCTGAATTATAGTCCTTTAACCTTACTAGAGGAGTGCCATTTTTGAGCCTCTCTTAAATTTGGGTTTTCAACCATAAAACAAGAGATCACTGTAATACAGCCCCATTAGAACATTAGCGAATATTAAAAGAGACACTGCATGTAATGACTCAGCCAGGGCCAGGCACATAAAAACAGCCCTCCTACACAATGTGGGTATTAATACATCATCATCATCAATACATGATCACCATCATCATCAATATTATATATTATTATTATAACTCATTCTCTTGTTGTACATCATTTGTTTTCGCTTTATGATCCTTTTTCTTTTCTTCAGTTAAATATATTTTGAAACAATACAGGGCACAGGATAGGGAAGTAAATAAAACAAGTACATACGCTTTATTTAGGTAAGACTGAAATCCAGGGATGTTGCTGTGTATCTGGTACAGGGTACATACAAGGTAAGACTCCATGGTGAATGGGAAAATTTCGGGTCAGTTCTAAGAAAAAAAATGGTATAACATAAATGATCTATGTAATCAATCTATGAGAAAAAGATAGGATAACATTATCATTTAATCAAGGGATAAAAGATCTATTGCCTTCTCATGATCAGGGATTTAAAATAGACATTTAAAATAGACAACTGATGGATAGCCCGGTTACTACAGAAAAATTGAGCTTCTATGCTACAGAAGGCATATAGATTAGAGATAAGGTGCCAAGGCTATGATCCTTTTATCCATGCCTCCATTTACATTAGTCAGTTGAAATGGAATAAGAAAAAACATCAGGGTTGTGAAATCACAACCACAATGAGTTATTTCAAGAAACACATAACTGATTTAAATGATGTACATCGAAGCCATTTTAATTTGCATTGGTGTGAAAGTTGGCATGTTTCTCAGTCCAGATGTAATTTATTTAAATTCCTTTAGTTGTTTTTCAATTTAGAAATATGCATAGACATACAATCTTGCATGTGTCAATTTTTTTCTATACATTTGTGACTTAAAATTAGCCAAATTATTAAATGAATTGTTCTGAAACTGAACTAAAGATGACTTTCATATTTGATGTCAAGAAATGAAAAGTCTGATAATTAGGGGAATCAGAGATATTCTGGCAGTACTTTGTGCCTGGATGCAGGATTCAGGCTCTCGATGGGTTTCCAAAGTGACTTAATAATACAAAGCATATGTGTGTGCTTTTTATAAAAGATTTTCATAATTATTTGGAGAGACACATGGAGGTGTCACACACCATAGGATATAGTTTTCCACCAAGAAATCCCCACTGGAAATTTCTGTCCTCAGTCATTTTCTGAGCTTCTAAAGTGTTTCTATCTCTGCCTTTCTGTACTGCCCCCCCACCGCCATCATTTTTTTCTTCCCTCCAGGTTTCCACCCTATTACATACTCTATTCCCCATTTCTACCTCCCCCTGCCTTTTATTATGCAGGGGAATTTGCTGAATATTCTTGATTATTTAAGTATGATGAGTGTTTCAGTTTTCATCCCCTATTATTTTCACTGGGCCTTTATTATGAATAATGTGGGTTTCTCCACAGGGAGGAGTTCTTGTGAATAGAATTGTCTTTCTTTTTGTATACACAAATATGCATATAGATACTGTATTTATATATCTATCTATATCTATATCTATCTATATCTATCTGTCTATCTATCTATCTATCTATCTATCTATCTATCTATCTATATCCTGCTGTCTCCTCAGGGCTTAGGACAGTGGATAGGACATAGAAATTTGTTTAACATATGAAAATACAGGTTAAAATTTTCATCAGTCAGAGTAGACTAAGTTATGCTTCAATAACAAATAGCCTTCAAGTCTCAATTGCGTAAAGAACAAATTATTTCTTATTCATTATAGACATCCATTATGAGCTGGTAAGGGTGGTGAGGGCCTTTGCCCTTTGTAGTCCTTCAAGATCCAGGCTGTTAGTGAAGCTAGTTCCTGTTCTAGAGGTAAAAAGAGATCTGGAGGGTGTCGCTTCAACAGTTAAATGCTCTAGCCTGAAAGCAATACCATTAGTTCTGCTGACACCTCAATGGCCAGCATTTTATGGCCCACCCAACCATAAAGTGATCAGGAGGTGCAATCCTACAGTTGCCAGAGATAGAAAGGTCCAAACTTATTGAAAGATAAGAGTAGTTTCACTTACAGTTGGGAGAATGAACTAAATTGTTTTAATGTTAATATCTGCTGATGCTTATGTGATTAGGGCATATGATTATTGGCTGCAATACAATGGACTACAGGGTATTTCATAGAAGAAAAATGGAAAAGTGTTGATATTTTTGTTCCATCACATATATATCTAGAAAGTCATTTAAACCTAAAAGGACAAGTGTTTCTTACAGTCTTTTTGCTTTAAATTTTTTCAGCAGTACCTACCTGAGTGCCTTGAACCTAATCCATAGTACGGGTTTCAAGTTTATTTAATTGAGTTAGAAGCTAGATAATTATGTTGAGCCTTAATTGAATCCCTAGAAATAAAGAACATAAAGGTTACAGTTTTGCAAAATGGTAGCCTTTATTAGCAAGTGTGAACTTCCTTTTAATTTTGATATATTATTATTGCACTGAAAAAAACAAAACCAAAAACAATCATGGGGCAAAGACTATCTTCCACACTTTTATTTTTCAAATACCTGAAAAGTATTCTATATATGCCTCTGAAATGAGTGAGTAATAATTTTTCGAGACTGTGTTAATGTTAAAAAAATAAGAAATGTAATGTTTATTTTTTGAGGGTGGTTTGTTTTTTCCATGAATTGTTCTATCTTATCCCAGTATTTAAAAGATGGGCTCCTGAGCCAGATCATTGGAGTTTGTAACCTGTGCTATCACTTACTAGTTATATTACTTTGAACAAATTTCTTAATCTGCCTGACTTCCCTCAAGTTCCCCATTCATGAAATGGAGATAATAATACTTATCTGGGGTTAGAAATAAGATTAATAATAGGGTTAGTAGAAAGGATTGAGTTATACCTTACAAGCAACATACCATAGAGTTGCGCTAGTATATGATGAAGGTTTAATGAACATTAACTGCTGCTGCTACAATTATTATTATTTTGTGTATTGATCATAGTCCATGTAAATACACTGTGTCTATTCATCAATACAACAATAACATACCACAGAAATGAAATATGCAATACCAACCAGAACTTTGGTGTTTTTTAACTATAAGATTAGCATTTTTAACTATAAGATTAGTATTTACTGTTATCTTGAAATTTGTTTATTGGTAAGGTTTAATAAACAGTTGTTATGTTACAAAGAGCTATTATGTGTGCATTGTGCAATGTGAAAGACCAGTGGGAAAGATTGATGAGTCTGAAGGGTCCCTCGCTCTCTCACTCTGTATAACGTGAGAAAAGAGAATGGCTTCCAAAGACGCATTGCAGCATCGAAACTTCCTTCTAATGCCTGCAAAAGGCAAGAGAGTATTCTGAAACATTTCAAAAGGTTTTTGAAGAAAGAAAATTATGAAAACTACCTTGATTCTGCAAACAATATGATAGTATAGATAGTATGAGCTATAACAGTGAAGATCACATCGATCTTATTCTCTCTCTTGTCCCATGCATCTAATACATAGTAGGTGCTTTACAAGTGACTCATGAAATAACTGAATGAATATTTCTGAGAATCACTGATAGTGCAATCTAAATCTAAAATTGAAAATTAGGTCACTTTACATGCATCACTGATGTTTAGGTATAATCATACTATGTTTCTAAAGAAGAAAGTGTTCAAATCATAGCACTAGAAACAAAATATTGAACTGAGTGTTTTCTCTCCCCATCCTAAAATATTATTTGAGGGAGAAGGAAATTAAAAAAAATGCCTCAAGCATATTTCTTTGTAAAAAAATAATCTTCGATGCTGAAAATGACATATTTCTATTTATTAAACATGTTCAAAAACATAAAAGGTTTTTATTAAGCTTATGAATATGAACATTTATACTGTATTCCAGGTGTTCCATATTCCCAGATTTAACAGCTAAAACAATCAACAGACTTAAATTTATATAAATCTAACAATATTTTTGGTTAAATTACTGTTTATAAGAACATTAAGAAGTAAGAAATGGCTACTATTTCACTTTCTCATTTACTGTTAGAAGTCTCATGCCCATTAACATTATCAATATTTTGCAGAATGCTTTTTTCTTTTGTTTCTCCTTCCCTTTTATTCTTTTGGCAAATGAGTGTTATCGGTAAAGCTTCTAACATAATACCCCAGGCAATATAGTGTTACAGAATCAGTGGGCAGGTATTACAATTCACTGTAGCTGTAATAGAGGGTAATGTCACTTTAAGACATGTGATACTTTACAGAGGAGGGATGTATTGAAACAGACTACTGCTACTTACAGCACTGTATAGCAGCCTGGCTCCTGCATTTTGCTGCCTTACTCTGCCCCGAATGCACTGGAATGGGGATGGTCCATCATTAACTATAAACTGATTCTCGTCAGGAAACTGCACATTATCTCACCATCACTTCAAAGGTCTCTCATCAGGCAGAGGTGACGCCACAAGATGATTTAAAGGTGAAAATGACAAGGTTTCCACCCCTCAAACCTTGGCTCCTTTTCTGACAATACAGTCTGAATGAACCCAATGTCTCCTTTATTGTGGAAATAACATCAGAAGAGAAAAACTTTTTTTTTTTAAATCCTGATAAAGAAGATTATTGGGAAGCTCTTTAAAAAAAAATCTTGAATTGTGGCACAGATGGATTTTAGAAAGTGTTAGAGCTTTCCAATGAACGCTAATAGAGTACTCTGCTCTTGGCTGGATTTTTCAGGTAAGAAGCCTATTTTAAGGATTTAAGATTCGGAAAGCAGATTTGTAACCTATTCAGTCATCTCTAGAGAACTATGTAAGGTTGGATGTGTTATTTGTGGGGAAACACCTATTAACATAGAGGCTACCCCTACCTCTTGGTAAGAGAGTGAGCAATGAGAGTGATATGCAGGAACCTTGGAAGTAATGCTGAGAATTAAAGAAAGTAAATGGAAAAAAAAAAAAAAGGAAAATACTGCAAAGGTCAAGTCACAGTAATCTTTTTGAGTGCTAAGACCAATGTGGGTGAGGAAATGAACAAAAGAAACCAGGCACTGAAAAACTGTTAAGTTTTAATTGCGATAGCCTTTTTCAAGTTCAGAGAAAGTCCTCGTGCATTGTAACTGAAATTTACAAGCAGTCTATGCATGCAACAGCCACCTCTGTTTTGTTATTCTACAATTTTCAGGGTATTTTGAAAAGTCCCCAAAATGCATTCATTTCTGGATTCACAGGAGGGTCATTGCTACTTATCCCTGCTGAAGAGAATGCATCTATGTTACTCTGGTAGTTCAGAAGACAATGAGGCTAAATTTGTTGTATAAAAAAGTAAACAGTGGGGAGTGAAACTAACAATACAGTGAATGGCCCATCTGAATCACAGACTGGGGCATGAAAGTCACCATGCTGTTGAAAATAATATTTTCCTACTTTGCACTTAATTATGGTTGTCACCGTTTGTCTATCACTGTCCAAAAATCCTCCTTAAAGATTACATCTCTTTCCTAAAACCAATAAATTATCTTGTATTATGTCTGTACACACACACACACACACACACACACACACACACATACTAATATATATATAATATATATATATATTTATATTTTGTTCTTTGAACATCACATTTTTTGAAAGAGTACCTATTTCTATAACTAAAGAAGTCATACTGGGAGATCACTAGGAGGTTTTAAATGTGTAATTGAAATACTTGAAGTGTATGATTTCACAGTGGAAAATTCTTTAAAAAAGAAACAATCTTGGTTCCAAAGCTCTCTCTATCCAAGAGAAAAGCATATACTTAACTGGATTGTGTAGAAAATGCTTCATATCATTAGCTGAGTAAGGATGATGTTTCAAGTTTGATTAATTTGGCAATATGAAATGAAGCATAAGGTGCTGTTTGAAAAATTAGACAATACGTAGTGCAGCTGAGCTTTGCAGCTCTAAGATTGTTATAGGTACAGATAAGACTTTCAAAGTTTCAGCACCTGCTAAAAGGTGTATGCTCATCCATAAATACATACACCACCTGTATATGCATATTCATCAACACTATACAACAAATGCCACAGTGGGATCTTGGGAGGCAAAGCAATATTGTAAATTATGGCTCACGCCACGTCAGAAACATAGATCTTGCATCTGAAACTCATTCTAGCTGAAACAATTCTTTAGGATTTAAGTCCAGCCAAAAACACTGGTTCTATCAAGAGATTACAATATGTCTCTGAGAAATGATTACTTAGTTTAGAAGATAGCACAGAGATTAAAAATTCATGACTGTAGAATTAAAAAAAAAAAAAGAACCCACTCTTTCCTTTCAGGCTCATGTCAGACTTTCAATGAAGTTAAAATGAACAGGAGTATGCAGCTTTTCAATGCCTGGAATAACTAAAACTTAAAAGATCATTGTGAAAACCAGGTTGTTTAGTTCGGATACAATGTTTCAAATTGCCTGATAGTCAAACTTCAATTTATTTTTGTATTTTGCCAATCCTCAGAGTCTGGTTTTGCAGAATTTCAAAAATGAATTCATGATCTCCTGGAGAGTGCTTTTACTTCAATCTCACTTCATGGCATGACCTCTGCTGGGTCATTTTTTTCTAGTAGAAAAGGGACATGACGTGTGAGACACCCCCTTCTCTCATCAGTAGAACTGACTGAGCTAGGGTCTTGAAGCTGGAGCTAACTCTTCCTGTCTAATGTTTTCTTCAGAGAATGGCAATGGTCTCTGCGATGTCCTGGGTCCTGTATTTGTGGATAAGTGCTTGTGCAATGCTGCTCTGCCATGGATCTCTTCAGCACACTTTTCAGCAACATCACCTGCACAGACCAGGTAAGCAGGTGGTTGGCTCCACTATAGCCTCGGGTCTCACCGCTGACTCCATAAGAGATGATTGAAGGCAAGTGACAAAAAGTGCTATAGTGTGGGCAGCTTGCCTCTGAATTCCATGACATATTGTTGGCTGGATACTCTGGGGAAAGGGGGGTTACTAAAATGACTTACAGGTATTTCTATTAACTTCTTAGAAAAAGGAATTTTCTCTAAGAGCCCCCAACCCCTTCTACACCTAAAAAGTAGAAAGCATTTGTTTTTGGCAACTTTGGCCAAAAGTGATATATTCCGTAAAATGTGGGATAATTTTCAAGACTTGAGGAATTTTTAGGGAAATCAAATATGATCTTTGTAACTGATAAAATAACGTGTGCATATTCCTGAGATGCGTTTTTTATCTAGTAGTGATATTATAAGCTCTGTGTGTATGTGGCTAAGGACTTTGTGAGAATGTTAATGCCAAAAGTGACTTTGGAAGTAGTTTGTCAATGAAAAAGAAATTAAAAAGTAACTTACTATTTCTTGTCTGGTTTAATTTGTCTTCTTTCTCTCTTTCTTCACTTTCTGTTCTTCTGGTATGCTCCATGACTTCTCTCTCTCTCTCTCTCTCTCTCTCTCTCTCTCTCTCTCTCTCTCTCTCTCTCTCTCTCGGCACTTTTTAGAGACAAGTTCCTTTTAGCCTGACATTTTCTTTTTTTTCTATATTGAATTTTGAGTTCTGAACATATTTTGCTTTCTTGGTCTTTCTGTTCAAAGTATATTTTCTACCCTTTCAATGGTCTCACTCTTCAATCTGGATGTTTCTCTTCTTCTTTGCTTCTCCAGCTTTCTCATTACTGTCCCCCAGCTCGACTGCCCTTACCCGCCCAGATTCTCGAAAGATTTCCTTCCATTTTCTATTTAGCTTCAGCCTTTGCATCCATTAACTCCATCCTCCACCCTCCACCTCCACCGCGTCTGGGCTCTGGGGACCAGTTGCACGCCCAGGCTCCTGATTCTAAGTTCTCAAATGCTCCTTCCTACTCCTCCACCCCCTCTCCAAATCCCTTTCTGGCCTCCTCCCGTCCTCCCCGCTTCCTCTCGCTGAGTGGTCCAGCGTCCACGCCTTTGCCTTTCCTCGGCTCTGCAGCGGGCCTGGGCACGGATCCTGGGCTCCTCCGCACAGTCCTCTAGCAACACTTCGCGGGGTGCAGCTTGCAGACTCCCTGGGCTCTGCTTCCAGGCTGGGGGTAGGATGGAAAAGCGCGGGTGCAGTCCGGGGTCCTTCCGCGCGCTCGCACCAGGCTGTAGGGGAGCGCGCCAGCCAGTTCTTTGCCGGAGCCCAGGTCGCCCGAGTAGGACAGTTGAGGGCGGCCTGAGCTCCGGGCTGAGGCCGGGCACTGCCTCTCGGCCCCAGCCACCCTAATTCCCCACGCCCTGGGGAGGGAGGCGAGGGGGCGCTGGTGTCCCTGCAGGTGGGCATGGAAAGCTCTCTGCGGCTGCTGCGCTCTTGTTTTTGTGCCGAGTGTGTCTTGCGCCTTAAGAAGACGCCGCCAGACTCTGAGGCTTCAGTGCCCAGGTGGAGGAAAAACGAACGTGGGTTTCGGAAACTCCACGTTACCGCCAATCAGTTAATCAATTTGTTCTGGCAAAAAAAGTCTTTGATTTGTTACACAGCCATACAAAATAAATGGGAAATCTGCATTCATTGTAATACTTAAAAACAGGAGTACATAACAAAAACAACTCTTGTTAGTATTTTACTCTCTAAAGGTTAATTCCTTTTATCTGGCTTGATCCTTATACAAGTAGATGTAATCTCTCTCCTGCCCCCACACCTTTTGCCCCGAGACTAAAGTTCTGAGGGACTGGGTGACTTGTCTGAGACCACACAACTGTCATTAAGGGTCAGGTTGGTCTGATTTCACCTTCAGAGCCTGTTTCCCAAGCAGGATACACAGTTATGTCTCTGAATGCTCAGAATAATTTTGTCAAGTAGCCTCTTTGGGGAAGTGTGAGCCCTTTGACATAATTTGTGAAAACTTTCAAGTTATGTAGATAGGTGGAATCATTTGAACTATAAACCCATTCTGAAAAGCGGCCATGGCGGAACTGGTGAGAAGTAGTATGTGGTGATGCCAGAGCTCAGGACTGACCATCACCTCTGTCACTTAACATGAATGACATGACCTTGGGCAAGTCACTTCTCTGAGCCCAATTTCCCCTCTCGGGATGTTGTGGAATGTAATGAAATAATCTTCTGGAAAGTGCTTTGTTAACTGTAAAGCTCTTCATAAACATCGGGAATTGCTGGCATTATCCCCACTTAATAGACAAAAAGCATGCATGTTAGAGATGTAGAAGGCGTGAAATAGTGCTATTCACGCAACTAATGGTCCAACCACATAGGACACAAACCTCGCTTCTACTCTTGAGGTTGCTTTTTAACTATGTGGTACCTGGTTAGACTATACCACCAAATTCTGTGTTTTATGTTACTCTCTATGCACATAGTCATGAAAAAAAGTACAGTTTGCAATGAGCTTTCACACAGACTGCCTCTATTAACCAATTAATATATGAGATTTTTGGGGGGTGAGAGGTTATGACTAGGCTACTTGTAATAAGTAAAATCATGTCTTTATGGGGTTCATAAAAATATTATAATTTCAAACTGAGAAACACAGCATTAGGTTCTGATGAAGTTAAACTCAGTATTTGTTTTCTCCATTGTCAACCTTAGAAATTACTTATTATCACCAATGCATGGACAATCTGTATGTAAAATACCCCAAGAAACCGGAGCTGGGAAACCATTTTCAACTCTAAATGCTTATATGTCTGAAACTTAGTTTAGTTTTGTTGATGAAATAAAAAAATATATAAATATTCCTTTCTAGATACAGAAAGATTAAAATGGCATTAAACTCAAAGTCCAGTGTATGTAATATGGTAATTCAACTTTCTCGGGTTTTCGAGAGTAGCTGTAAAGATTAAAGCAATAGATCTTGGACATAGCAATATTCTAGATTATTTCAGTCAGAAATACAATCTTCTTTAATACAGTCTTCTGTTTTGATTTTAAGAGTAAATATATGCTTTTTGTGATGAGAGCTGGGATGTTTCTTTTGTGGGTCTTAAATCTTCAGGGACACTAATGAAATGTGTATGAAAACAAGAGGGAAATCAGGGCCAGTTATCTGTGACAATCCACCCCTAAATGAGCAAATAAATAAATAAATAGCTGGATAAATGAGCAAAAAGAAGAAACATAATCTCATTTTCTCAAATCAGTTAAAACAAGTGACATGATGAGAAAAAATGAGACACCAGCAGACCCTGAGCCTTGCCACATTTGCCTAACCTTGAAAAATCGCCTCTTTCATAAAGCAGGAGCAGGCAGACACCGTGTGCATACCAAGTATCTGGGAAATGTGAAAAATGACAAATTTTCACTCAGAGCCCTGAATGGAGGGAGAGTGAAGGCTTTACAGCTGTCTCCTCACCTGCTTAGGAATAGCTAGCCCCCTCTCGCCAGCCTCTTATAGGCAGCTTCACCATCCCCACAGTAAGATTGATGGTGCTCTGATCCCAAGCAGCCAATTTCGGTCTCTCAAGAAATAATCCACTACACTGACAGATGAGTGGAATTTGACATGATGTTCCCCCCTCGTTCAGATTGCGTGGCACCTGGATGGCACCAGCCATCCCAGGTCCTTTAGAGGAAATGGTTAGAGATTTGGACCAATTTCTGCTGTCAAAACTTGAAACCAGGACAATGTTTTCGTGAAATCATGAATTTGTGATCTGTCTTCTCAATGCGGTGTGTGTTGTACACAAACAGAATGAGAATATGTTAACTAGAAAACTGACTGATTTTAAAATATTCCCTTGCAGTCCCTAAGTACTTCCTATGTTTCATATTTACAGTATTAGGAATGCACCATTTATTTTGTTACTCACTAGTTAAGGAAGATTAAAAATCAATTTAATGAAAGTGAATTTTAAAATTACACAAATGAGTATAATGTGCTATAACAAATTTTTAATTTTAATTAATATTTGGCTAAATCTAGTTTTAATTTTGGGAACAATGTAGGAATTTACTGTAACTATTTGAAGAACACTCATGCCTTTTAAAAATATATACAGTATAGGTAAAAGGAGGGCATTTAATTTAAAAAAGGCAGACTACAGAATGAAAACTCAAAAGTGCCATTCCGTTGTTTCAGTAATTAAAATAGACAGCTTCAATTCTATACAATCACCAGTTGTTGTGTAACAGGTGGAAGAGGATGAATGGTTCGCTTAATGTAACTTTCTAATTTAGGATTGGATTTTTTCCCTTCTGGATACAAAAATTACAACAGCAATTTTAATGATTACTTAATTTCAAGTGTGGGGGTGTATGTGTGAGGGGTTGTCTTTGAAACTTAATAATATATGAATCATTTCAAAATACTTTAGTGAGAAAATTTCTTGAAATTATCTAGTAATTTAAAATTATATAGATAAATTACATGAGACAAGAAGTTATAAGTGCCTAATGAATCATTTATTCTGGAGTCACTGCTATTTTATTGACAAAGGTTTATGGAAATTGTATAAAAAAGATTACTCTGAATAGAATAGTCTATTAAATTAATACTTGGCCTGATTTAAAGCTTTATTAAGCAAAATATAGAGGTACTCATTTATGACTTTATTAGTACTGAAGATCACCATCCATTTTTAAGTGTTTTTTAAATTAAAATATAAAAAAGCATTGTTATGTGCTTTGTATTAATTTTTACCTTATTGTTCAATATTACTTTATTGAAAGCTGCTGAAGGCATGTGCATTAGAATGCCAAGGTACATTAAAATAAAGAACTGTCATAAAATAGTGAGAAAAATAGTGGTTGCATATTGGTTTTTTAAGAATGCATACTAGCACTAGATTTCTAAGTGTAGTGAATGGTGTAAAGATTAAGGAATAAGTTTGTTATTTGTAAACTGAGGCTAGTGATAATCCATTAATCATCTGAATGATGATATTAACCTTATTCCAGAGTAAGAGTGCAGCTATGAACATTTGGTAAGACCCCTAAATATTAGAACCAATAGATATGCAAATAAATATTTTCTGTGGATCCCATGAACTTTAAGAGAATTATTACAATACTATATAAATATTGTTACTATGTAAACCCAACCGTATGACCTCAATTTGAAATTAAGGCAAATAGATACTATATATCACAATGTGAACATTTAGAAGTTTTGTAAATGAACATTAGCTTTCACTTGTTAATTTCTTAAAGTTCACTTAGGATGACAACTTGAATTCTTTTAAAAACTCTCCCAATTTAAAACTCTGTAAAAATTTCAGAGTTTTAGTGTATAAAATAGTACACCATTTTTTGAAAACAATTTGTCAGTGTCTCCCAAAATGTAAAATATGAAAATCCTAACATAATTTCATTTCTAGACACTTATCCTAAGAAAGTGATTGAACAAGTGTGAAAAGATGTATGTTAAGGTTTAGTCAATGTAACAATGATTTTAATAGCAAAAAATTAGAGGGGACTTTAATTTCTATCAAAAGGGGATTGGAAAATAAATCATGGTACATTCATATGGTGGGTGGGATTCAATGTAACTATTGCAAAGAACGAAATATGTTTATATATACTTGTGTGCAAAAATGCCCACAATGTACTGTGGAGTTAAGATAACAAGGAACAGAATACTGAGTTTCAAAATAATTTTGTAGCTAACAAATATTTGCACATCATAAAAATGTCAGAAATGATATAGACATTTCTTATATAGTGTTAGTTCAATGTAATGGAAGGACTGAAATGATTTACTGGTTTCTTTCTCTAATTCTGTATTTTTTGGATTCATTTTTAGTATGGGTATATGCTGCTTTTTAACAAAAAGACTACAATATTATCTACAAAGAATTTTATGGCAAAATTAGAAACATACCAAACAATGTTTCCAGTTTAAGGAATGATAAAGAAGTATAGGTAGGAAAATATCATGAAGCCCTTTTCTTTCTAAGAGCCTTCAATATTCAATATGCAATAAAATGTTTAGGCTAGCATTTCCCAGTTCACAAAACACTGTCCCCTCCAAGATGCTTCTTGGAAAAAAAGTGTTGAGGTAACAGTCACTGCCTGGTATATTCTCCTCATGAGGTTCGCAGTGCATGTTAAGTGTATGAAAGTTCTGGAAAGATTCACAGATAGGAAACTTGATTGTTTTTAGGTTAAATTTTGAAACACTTTTTAAATGTGGTCAACATTAACAGTGCTTATTCATATCACGTGCATTGAGAAGTGTGGGCCAAGATAATTCTGGAATCCTGTGCTATTCAACTTTTTATCTCTCACTTCTAGTGAAGAACTTGATACATAATAGGCTCCCAAAAAATTTTGTGTAAAATTATTAAGGAAAGAAGGAATGGCTATTCGGGTGGCATTTTAAACTCTCATTTATTTGTTACTACTTGTATATGAGTGTTTGTGTGTTTATGGATGGATACAAATGTACCTCTGTGTGTCTATAATTAGGAGATACCTCAAATGGAGAGTGATATAAACATTAAATTATCAGTATAACATACTCATTTATGTATGTATCAGCAATGTTTTTTTATTGATATTTGACTTTTTTCAATATTTGACAGCTATTATATTAATCAAAATAATTCTAAGAATATATTTATAAATGTAGTAAAAAATTAAATCCCTAAGGTTTTCAGTCACAGCATGGATTTTTTTTCTAGAGATTTAGAAAGTATTATAGGCATGGTCTTGAGGGACAGAAGAGAAAATTTACTTAGCAAATAGGGAAAGGCCTTTGCTTTCAAATCTTTTGCTATAGAGAGAAAAATTTACTTCATCTTTGTAACAGTGAGAAAATAACACCAGACAAGTAATTTTTCCTTTCTTTGGGGTAAAGAGAAGGTGAATCATTTTGTTAACGATTTGTATAAACTAATTGAATTCTCCAAAAATGATGTCCTCAAAGCACTTAGAGACCCTCTTGGCCCACTGTTTTCTTCTCCTTCCTCATCTTTATATAATAAAAAAAAGTTCAGAGAAAGAAAAGATAAATGATATTATCATAGTGATTTTTCTCTCAGAAGATGGATATGCTGAGGCATCTGCCTATTCATTAAGCAGATTCTTCCTTCGTGCAGGGAAGGAGTCAAACCAATCATCACCCTGAGTGCAGAAGAGAGGAAGACCTCCTACATCCTCAGCCAATGCCATTGTTCTGCTGAAGTAATTACCTGCATTACCCGTTACTACACCATTATTATACCTTCTCTTCTAGGCATAACTCCCTTTTACCTAAGAATAAATCCAAGCTAGTTGAGTCTGTATACATATAAAGGATTTTTCTGATTTCCCATTTGTGTGGATGAAGAATGGATTGATTGAGTCATATGCTTTGAAATGAAGACAGAATGCCAGCTCCCAGATTTAGATAAGCTACCACACAGTGGGGGACAAAGAACTTCAATGCTCTTGAAATTGACAGTATAACTTGGATTAAGGTCAGCAGGCCAGTAGGTCATATGTCTAACTGAAAAAATATCGTGTAAGTATTCAATAAATATTTTCTAATCAACTAGCAAGAATCTTATATTCTTTAAAAATTACTATAGTGGCAGGAAAGCAGCACATTAAGTCTTTTTATATCTATTGGTAATGAGGAAAGAGCACCAGAGTAGGAGGGCTCTGAAGCTTTCAGGATTTTAAGGCGTCAGTTGCAAGGTTCAAGATGAGTGAGTTGTCCCTAGCAGCTCTAAGCAGGTGAGCCATGCGTTCCATAAACAGTAAGGTATATTCTGCCAAATAATGAAACTATAAGCTGCCCAAGAAACTGATTCATGGATTTTATCCATTTGATAGAGCAAGATTCAGTACAAAATCACCTTTGTATATTTAAGAAAGTTTTCTGCTAAAACCATTTGAAAACTTTCCAGATGATTTTGTAGATAGACAAGGCAAATACCTTCATAGATCAGGCAGTTAGCAAACTGATTAGACCAATGAAAGAGCCAGACATTACCAAATGCTGAAAACCGAGGCAATTAAAGAGCGCATGCACATCTGCAGGTCACAAGACATTCTTAGATACACCGGAGGTGGGCTCATTGTGACTAAAGCATCCAGTATCTTAAGGCAAGCCAGAATTTTAAGGCAAGCCAAAAACTAGAAGTTTATGTGTAATTTCCTTATCTTTTAAAATGCCAAGTGGGTCAAACAAAACTTGACTCAGTGGTGTACCCCAGCTGCTGACCATCTGCGTGTGACCTCAGACAAGATTATTTCTAGCTCCACCATATTATTATTCCTAATGAATTTATCAAAACTTTTTATGTAAGCAAGGCGCAGATAGGTGACAGCAGTTGAGGCCAAAAGGGAGTGTTCTATGCATATCTGACTTGGTCTGCTTTAAAATTATGCCCGTGGTTTAGTACTAGCCTGAGTTATATCCAACATGCTAAAATGCTGTGTCTCTGAACATTTTATAAGATGCTAAATGATATCACTGGAGGTCTGATCAACTGTGAGCATTTATATAATGAAGCCAATTGCCTAAACAGAGGTCTCATTTAAATGTTAGCTAAAAATCAATTAATTTTCCCATAGTTTAAGGTTTGGGAGAAATAGTAATCTGTAAATGTAATAAAACAGAGGGAAACAGCAGCTTAGTTATGCCTATGTAAAACCTTTAATTTAATACCTTATTAACATTCTCAGTGTCTAAAGTCCACTAGTAGGTTGTAAAATTAACTTGAAATGCAAGGTGGTTTTTTTTTTGTACTTTTGAGCAAATGATTTAAGATTTCATGTGTATTCATTTTACATATGAATACAGGCTACTTATTTGCACACTAAATTATGATTCTACTAAAAATGACATGTAACTAAGGCTAACTGAGTTTCCTTAATTCAGTATTCAACTAAGAAAACTGCTGCCAGCCCTCGGAAGCATTGCAATGTGGCTGCATGCAAATACTTAGAATTCATGCAATTTGGGGAAGGATAATTTATCAGTTTATCATGAGTGTTGAGTTGTTAGTGATTTTCAGTTGCTGTGGTCCTTGCTTGTAAATCATAAATTAGTGTTGGTTTAGTTTCATCATTATCGATTAAGTTTGCTGTGGGCTGTTTCATTAACCCTAGTCTGTAATGATGTATATTTGCATATTTTGGATTTTAAATTTGCTGGAGATGGACTTTAAGACATTCCTGAATTGCGGTTCAGAAATCATTCATCTACATCCTTATTATAATATATGTATATATAAATCTCTCAAATTTATTTGTATGGTGATGCTTGTATTGATTATATATTGCCTGTGAACCTCTGGAATATAAATCTCAAGGTAAGTAACATTTTTTTTTCTGTCCATAGGGCGCCATTTTATAAAATATGAACATGTGAATAGGTTCATTTTATTTTAGAAAAGTAATTAGTGATTCATAAATATAACCTTCCAAGTATTTATTGCCTAAGTATTTTTCTATTGGGAAGTGGAAACAGATTGGAATTGGATATTTTACTTCCTCAGTTTGCTGTGGTAAGATGTGAATGCCACCGTTCTATGAAGAAAATTGTAACTAGAGACCAGTTCTTTATAGATGTCTGAATTAAAAAAAATATATGACATAGCAAAATAATAATAAAATGAAGCCATTTTTCTGAAACAAAATGTTAAGCCATAAGAGAATGTGCTACTTAGAAGTTTCAGAAGCCTCAGAAGAGGTCTTATTGAGTTCAATTGTTTTCGTAGCTTCTTATATCACTTTATCTGATGAAAATGCAAGATGCCATGTAGTGGACATGTGCTTGAGAAACTAGGTCACTGGGTGAACATTTGTAGGACATTTTTGACAGCTACTCCCAGGACTGTTTAGAAGTAAAAGCAGGTTTATACTATATAGTGCCAATCTCCTGTTCTCCATCTATCACAGGCCTAAGTAATTAATTAACCACAGAGTCTCAATGCGATTTCAGAATCTTTCTCAGTCCTTATGCAGGCACAACCTATTAATTGACTGACACCAGCATGCAAGTTAAGTCTTTGACCATCCCTGATATGAGTTAATTGACTGACCTTCTCCAAAATCTCTCCTATCAAAAAATGCATGCCATTAAACACTTCTTAAAAAAAAGAAATAAGAAAATGAACCCAATTGCAATTAAATCAAATTTAAATAGCAACACGTGTCTAGTAACTGCTACTTAAGATTGTGCAGCTTTAGACAATTGTTGACTTCCGAGAGCTGCAAAACTTTCTTTTCATTACTTCCAGAAATTTTTATTTCCTTTTTCTATTCTTTTCTAACTCTGTGTCCAAGATAACAAAGCTGCTTGTGATGTGAGTTCTAACCCAACAGGGTACTTTATGATCATAAAGCATGAAACAATTCATTCTGAGCAGAGAAGATCACTCCTCATGAAATCTCTCCTCATGAAAGAAGTGATTTTGTGTTAGGCTTTGAATATTTGTTAGAGAGTTAGTAGAAAGGATCAAGGGTGGCTTATTCAACCAAAGGGAACAGAACAAGTAAAGACTTAGAGACGGGTAAAGGAAATAAAGTGGGGTGGTGGCAGACCTGGATGGCTATAGGACCTAAACTAGTTAGAGAAACTTTGTATTATTCCAGTTAAAAAAAAAGTAGGTTTTTATTTCCTCTGTCACTGTTTTGTAATCATATATACACTAATGGCCACAGATGGAGAGCTAGGGAAGATGGAAGGAAAGAGCTCCCGCATCTACAATTGGAATTTCTTTGGAAAGCAAGTCAGTTAATTAACAAAAATGCAGCAGTGGAACTATGACTAGTCTTATGAGTCTCATGAGGACTTACACACCTTTGAATTATTGCTGCCTTTGTGTAATAAAAGATAAAACATGTCTATACTTTTGATTTTAAAAATTTGTATTTTATATTTAAAGACTTCTGCATCTCTCTAAATCAAACAGCCCTGATTTGGGCTCTTTCTTAAGATATAACATTTGATCTGTACCACAACCCTACATGGTTGATACTGTTACACTGCAAAGGGTGGATAATAATGATGGAACTGAGATAAAAGCTTAGGTTGTGCCCTCTCAGTGAGGAGCATTTTCCATCACAACCAAGTACTACTAGCTAACCTTGGTCAACTAAACTTTCAAAGCACAATATTGAGGGGCATTGTTCTACATTCTCAGGTAACTGTGTCTTGGGCTTTTCCCTTGCCCATATCAGGCAATAATTTTGAGTGCTGTGGCTGACTAAAGCTTTAGTCTTAATTTTGTTATGCCAACAGGCCTCACTGAGAGCATGCTTTCTTTACTTATTGGATTAGCAGCACCTCATTTTTTTAATGTATTTTTTAATAAGCTATTGTCTCCCAACAAATTTTAGACTTTGGAGACTTTGTGCTCCAGGCAGGGAAGCAGAAATATAAGAGAAATCCACATTTATTAGACTCAGTCTTAGTGTAGATTTTTCTGTTTTACCTAAAATGAAATTATAAATCATTCACACTGAAGAAATTCTCTGTAACTACAATTTAACTTTCTGATACAATTTTTTGGCATTTATCATGTTGAGATTTTATAAATTATTCTAGAATATTGTAAAGTGGGCTGACCTTTCTGGTAAGTGGTTTGATCATTTGCAGCAGTGTCTTTTTGCAAAAATATGAAATTTGCTGTCTTTCAAATAAAACTTGCTAGATCCATAGTCCAGTAACATGTGAGGTAGAAATTGCTTACATAATCAGACCTGAGGTCTCTCTTTCAAATTCTTCTCATTGTCAAAATAAATCTCTTCCTCTCTTCCAAAATATCCACATGACTAATGATGGCAAATTTCTGACCCACAGCTTACTCTCCTGTGATTATGCCATTGAAGATATTGCTAATCAATTATGGCACTCTTTGTATTTGAATCCAGATTTAACCTTTGGATCCTTCCAAGTAGTGCTTCAATGATTGAATTGCTAAAGGAGATAGGAGTAATTTCAAAAACAATAACAACAGCCATCCTTGGAACCATCATTATCTAGCACCTACTATGTCACATACTGTACAAACTGTCTTACATGGACTTACCGTTTAATTTTGAGATGAAATATATTATCCATTCTTGATCTATTTCTCCCTTCAAGGTGGACTATGTTATTCATTTAAAAATAATTAATTTAAATGATTAAGCAAGTCAATACACATAAAGTAGTTACAATGATTCCTGGAGGAGGTTAAGCACACATCATGTGTGTAGCATCTGCATACATCTTTGGAAATTAGGTAAAGAGTTGACTTGCTTGCAGGCTTTTTACCTGACCTCACCCTCTTTGTCACCAGTGACTCTTGGCCAAGTAGCTGTAGGATTAGGAGCAGGTTCGTATACTAGGAAAACCAGGAGTTCATTTCCCGGCTCTATTATCATCACACTATTAGCTCTATATGATCAGGTCAGTGTCATTCTTTCTGCCTTGCCCATAAAATAGAGATCCCTGTTTATAAATCTCTACCTTACAGGCTTAAGTAAGAAATAGAAATGATGTCTGTTCAACAGCTGCTATACAGTAGGTGTCCAGCACATGGCATCTCATTATTTTGTTATATAAATAAATATCAAAAAAAGATGGTATAGAAGGACTATTTGATACTAACACAGCCACCTATAATGTTTTACTATATATATATATATATATATAAAGGGAAACACATAGAAATCTTACAATTTAGAATTATTTACCCACTTCATGATTGCATATGAGTTTTCTGATAATTTTCCATATACTCAGCATGAATAAGAGATAGAGATTTTTATGACTAACCTCTACTCTGGAATTCATAATGATTAGCCTTGAGTTCTAAGTCAATGTGAACAGGTCAATACTTACAGTATCCTTTCTTCTAACAATGTTGTGTACATAATTACTGAGGAAGGTGCTCTAATTAATAAGTTTGATAGCATCTGTATGATCCCAAACATTAGGGAAGTTTGGTTAATTAATTTAAACATCTGGCCAATGACATTAACAGGAAACAGTCCAAAAGTCAGCATTGCTGCTTTGCTATTCTCAGAATGGATTATAAGTCTATTATAACTCTATTAAAAGAGCTACTAGTCAACTGAAATCTGATACCATTTATCCATACTCCTTCAGGTGTTTTTTTCTTTTCATTAACTGTGTTGTTCTTAAGACAGTTCATCACTTCTTTGTCATAGGACCCAACTACTAAAGGAAGAAACACAGGTATATCATGATAAACACATTAGTACCTAAATGTCCATGGGTCTTATTCCAGGGTACCATTTTTGTGCACTCTTATGTGTAATCCATATTTTCTACTCTGAATACAAAATGAAATACTTGTACATTAACTGTTGCCTAAGTATCACAGTGTCTAGTATTTTGAACTTTAGAAAAAAAAAAAAAAGTACCATTGGTCAGTTCAGTTTTTTATGTTTTAAGCTTCTAGGAAATTTGTGTCAGCATTGAGAGAATAGCATATGCAGTTAGAAGCATGGATTAAAGATAATGAAGACAACAAATTTGCAATTATTGTTTCAGAGTCCTTTAAGAACTATACCCAACAGGCAAGAGCTCTCTATTGAAGAGGTCAAATCCTTGCCAAGTTATTTGATAAAACTGTCTTTATTTTTTTTTTAACTGTCTTCATTAATATACTTTAAATACATTGTTAAATATTTCTGGCAAGCAGAGCATTGAAGTGATTTTAAAGTAGTGTAAAGGATTTATTAATTATAATCTTTTCATGAGTCTGTTTATATTCAATTGTGGCATTAATAGGTTGCCAAAACAAACTAGAGTTAATTGTATTTAATTAAATTGTAAGGGTAGTTTATTGTTATTATAAGCAGAAAACTCTATCGGTGTACTTGTTTGTATGAATAAGATTTGCTGTAATGTTTTTTTTTCTATTGGATATGGTATTATTCATCAACAGAGAGCAATATAAAAGTGATAATTCAAGAAGTTGTTATTGTAATAGAACATTTGGAGGTGGAAGCTTGAGTTAGTACTTGTAACCATATATCCAGGGTTAGGTAAATAAAGCAGGGTCCCTGTCTTTTTACTATGTCACCCAAGGAGCTCCAAGGCTAAGACCAACTGTCTAACCCCTTTTCCTTCCTTGAAGGGTTTTTTTGTGTGTGTGTGAGGGGAGGGTCAAAGATCTGGGTCAAGGCTTTCATAAAAAATATTTCAAATAATAGCTAAAGAAGTAGGAAGGGCTATATCAAGAGTTAGGTTTGGAGTTTGGGCAGTGAAGAATTCTAGGTAACATTAATAGAAAAATAAAAGTCTAGAGGCAGAAAAGAAGATACATTAGAAAATCTAAAGAGGATCAGAAGATCAAGAAAGAAACACTCCTTTGTCATGGATTAATGAATGCACATAAATGCTTTGTGGATAGCAGGAGGCAAAAAGTGGAAGCTGACATTGAAAGAAAAAAAAACTAATTTAGCACTACTCCTTGGTTGTGTCTAATATTTATATATATATATATACACACACACACACACACACACACATATATATTTTAATATGGATTTTTATTTAGTACTTACTATGTTCCTGGCACTGTGTTAACAATTCTATATTATTTCATTAATCCATATACTTACCATCGTGAGGCAGCTACTCTTGTTCTTTTCTTTCTACTCATGAAGGAAATAAGGTTCAGAGAGTTTAAATAACTTACCCATAGTATGCAGCTAAGAGGTAAAGTCAGGATTTGAACTGATATAATTTGGTTCCAGATTCCATGCTCTTACTGACTGTAATATTGAAATTCTTTGCCACTGCCAGCATCATTAGTTTTAGTTGTGATGGATAGTATTGAGATGGAAATAAATGTATTTCAAAATAGGTTAGGTAATGCTATGGTAACCAATCAGCTTCAAATCTGAATGGCTCAAGGCAATAAAAGTTATTTCTTGCTCATGCTACTGTCCTTCGACATTGACTGGAATCTGTGCTCCATGTTATTTTCAATCCAGAATTAGGATCATCATTTATTTGAAATAGTACTGTTCGTCATGATAGAAAAAAGAGTTTGAAGGTGTAGGGGGAAAAGAGAATTTCCTTCTACCCTTGTAAGTTCTTCTGCCTGGACTAATAATCACATTAACATGAGATAGATTAATAGGACAAAAATGATTAAATTTATTACATAGGTATGTACAGGGGTTCCCTAGGAATATGGGACCTGATGACAGATCAGGCTGTTAAGGCTTATATGCCATCTTGAGCTAAGGAGAAATGGGAGATCATCGTTTGGGATTTCAAAGGGCAGAAAGGCAATCTACATGGAGATGAAAAAGCAAATTTTTGCTGGGCCATTTTTAACAATAGGATACAAAGATGACTCTGATCAGACAGGACTTGCTAGGTTCCTCTCTAGCACATACTAGTTCATATTAAACTGTATCTATGCTGATATCTCCCTTCTCAGAGCAGGCCCTCTATCTAAATTCTTTTAGGCAGTAAGGTGGAAGGTCAAAGGTTTTTCATGAGTCTATTATTTTTTGAAAATAACCAGCTTAAATAACCAGCATCTAAAAAAAGGCATATTTTGGGCTGGCAAGTTCTGCTCCCCCTCAGTCCCACTTTGAAACTTCAAGTGAGAAGTTTCATAGTCTAAAAGCTAAGTTAGTGGATTGTTCCATATTTCATTAAGCCAATTACTCAGTCCTGAGAATAGGTCAGTTGAGTTAAATCATTGTGTTTCACTTCAGAAGGTAATGATGCATGTGGACTCCCCAAATTAGGCCTATTTGTGGTAACAAGTAATCAGGTGTTTAATATGAGGCATATCTTATTAAGAAAAGAAAAACTGAAGCAAGTTGTAAACTTGTATCTGAGTCCTGAGCGATGCCAGTAGAGAAGATTTCTATATGTCAAGCTTGAAGCATCTTTTGTAGTTTGAAATGTCTCTGATGTCTTCAGGTGTTCAGGAAAATTTTTTTAGTGGCTTAAACAGGATCAGGAATGGATTGTCTAAGCATGAGATATGGTGGCAATTTCTTTGAAGTTTGTATAAGGTTTAGCCGCAGTTTGCAAGGTTTTCAGGAAAAGGGCAGTTTCAATTTTCAATGATTTCAATCAAATGTAAGAGAAAATTGGAAACATTAGTTTAGAGAGTCTGAGAAAACTGGGATTCAGGATTCAGCTTAGTTTACAGATAAATAACAAAAACCTCAAGGAAGTTAATAGAACTAAATTTAATATCCGTAATTATATATTATAGTTTCTATTGAAACATAATTTTTCTTTCAAATTTCACCCTTGTTTTTGCCAAAGACAGACAAATTAAGACCAATTTATTTGCAAAATAAGTGTAGCTTTAATAAACATGGCCCGGTATTTGTATAAATACAAGAATAACAATTGATCACATAGGTTCTTTTAAATCTGCTAGCCATCAGACTTTGCCTGCAGTATCTTTAGATTTGGGTGAATTTCTCTCTTCTCAAGGTTCTCAGAGTATCTTGAAGTTCCTGAACCTTGAGGAAGTGACCTTCCTTACTTACCTGGTAAGGCTGCTGGAAACCCTATAAGCAAGAGACCTGGCTGTTTTTCTAAGGAGATTTTTATTGGCTTTTCTTAGTCAATCTTGATTCCTTAAGGTTGTCTGGTCATATTTGAGTTTATGCATATCTCTCACAAATATGATATTCCAGTCAAAGCCTTGGTAATGTAACCAGTTCCCAACTATGTTCTGTTATAAAGAGAACACATTCTTATTAAACTTCTGCAAATGACTATATTATCATAAAAAATAAGAATACTCACTAAGACTTTCCAAATTCTTGAGGGATCGGGTCCAGAAAAAAGAAAATGTTTCAATTCTGCTTATGAAGGTATAATTTACCAAGTTGCTGTAAGTCATAGGTAGCTTAAGAGAAAATGTTTCCTTAAGTCTGGAAAAAAGATTTAAAAAGTCAGTAATATTTCAAACAAATGTCATAAAAATTATAATCATCCTCATCAGTTTGTTCAATTCCAAGAATAATTAATGCTTGTTTATCTTGATTTTTTGTTAGCAGTTTTATGAAACTATCAGTTTTTCTGTTAGAGTTCTGCAATTCTTTTTTACCTAGTTCAATGAATAGTATGATCCAAAAGTTTATCGGAAACCTGTATTTTACAGTGTCAGAGTCCTCTCTGTGAATCACTGAGGGTGAAACATTAGCAAAGCTATCAGAGTAAAACAATGACTCTCTATAAATGACCAAGACTTAAAGTACCCATAGTTAAATACAATGTGGTTGACAAGGGAATTTGCTTATGACAAACATTTTAAGACAATAACTAGGATTATAAATGATAACATTATACCAAGACATATCATTATTTTAGAAATTTTATACAATTTTGAAATATTTATATTAATAATATTATCCATATTATATACCCTAGAAGTTTATCATCACTTATTTGACAATGCTTTCCATGAAATTCAACACTCTAAGACTAATTAGTTGAATACTTCTTTTTTATAAGGAGAGAGAAAAAAATCTTTTGAGGTGTTCTGGGGGCTCCCTGGAATACCTCAAAGTTAGTGCCAGGTCAAGAAAAAGACTATTTAAAATTTTAATATTGGAAAGTTTGTCAAAATGTTTAGACATTTGATTAAAAAGATCACAGATCATCATGAAACAATATCTAACTATCCATTTAACAAAAGTAACAATAAAAAATTTCAAAGATGAGTACAGAAGATTACATTATTGTTAGCAAAACTTTAGCTTTTGCTATTGAGAATATTCAGTTTTCTTAAGTAATCAAGGACCTGATTAAGACAATGTAAAACACAGAAAATTAGTTTGATAAAACGCAGAATATTTGCTTTCTAGGCAGAAAACTTTTCACAATACTCATCAGGAGCAGACTAATAGTCTATATGAAAACTTTGTCCTTTTTAAAAAGGGACGAAAACCATTTTAAATTTTGTACCAGTTTGCTCTTGATATTTAATATACTTAAATTTATTCCAATCTCATTCAGTTTAAACACATAAAACTTTCTCAAGATTCCTTTTCATAAACCTTCTACCACTTCCTATGTGCAAGTTAGTCCCTTGCTTTCTTACCCATTCAGAAATAACCAGCTTATTTTAAGACAAACCACTTTAAAAATTAAAAAAAAATATATCTCTATACTTTATACCTTTTTTCTCTTTATTAAAATATAATAGACGATTAGTTGCCTGCATTTACATTGTACAATTAAATGAGATTTTTTTTTCAAATATAGTTGGTATATTACACATCAGTCACAACTGTACAGCATATCGATCAAAGCTCCACACAACTTGCAAAGCACTCGCCTCACCAAATCTAACACCCCTCCCCCACATATTCATTCCAACATTAACCATCTTTCCCATGCTATACTCTACATCCCCATGTCTATTCTGCAACCATTCACCTGCACCTCTCAATCCCTTTGCCCTCTTTTCCCCCCACAACCTCCATTCCATCTAAATATTCTCTATATTTGTGAGTTTATTTCTGTTTTTGTTGTTGGTGGTGGTTTTGTTCTTTAGATATCATATGTACTTGAAATCATGCGATATTTGTCTTTCTCTACCTGACCAATTTTATTCAACGCAATACCTTCTATGTCCATCAAAGCAATATCTTTTCATCCCCTTCTCTTTAGTCAGTGTGTGTCTTTTAAATTCATTCCAGTCTCTGTAGGTAGCATATATAGGGATCTTGGTTTCTTATCCATTCGGCTACTCTATCTTTTGGTTGGAGTATTTAATTCTTTCCCATTTGAGGTACTCGTTGATAGAAATATAGTTGTTACCATTCTTTATTCCTGTTTTTGATACATGATTTTTTTTTCTTTTTCAAGAATTCTATCACGCATTTCCTATAATACTGGTTTGGTGGTGACAAATTCCCTTAGCTTATTTTTGTCTGGGAAGCTCTTTATCTGTCCTTCAACTCTAAACGATAGCTTCGCTGGATAAAGTATTCTTGGTTAGATCCTGGGTTTTCGTCACATGAAATATTTCATGCCTTGCCCTTCTGTCTTGCATGGTTTCTTTTGAGAAATCAGCTGCCAGCCTTATGGGTGCTCTCTTATAGATAACTATCTGCTTATCTCTTGCTGCTTTTAGAATTCTTTCTTTGTATTTAACTTTTGGCATTTTAATTATGATGTGTCTTGGTGTGGGCCTCTTTGGGTTCCTGGATTTTGGGACTTGCTGAGCATCCTACGGTTTTATATCTATTCCCTTTACCAGGTTAGGGAAGTTTTCCATCATTATTTTTTCAAATAGCCGTTCAATATCTTGTTTCTCTCAGGAAACCCGATGACATGGACATTTTTAGCTTTAATAGTGTCCCATAGGTTCCTTAAATTATTATTATAGTCTTGGCTTCTTTTTTCTTGCCATTCTGATTGAGTGTTTTTGTCTTTCCCATCCTCTATATAGATCATTTGATCCTCTTCTTTATTCACTTCTTTAATTCCCTTGTTTATTCCATTTATTATACTTCTCATCTCATATAACATGTTCTTCATTTCTGACTGGTTTCCTTTTATAATTTCCATTTCCATTTTTATGTTTTTTATCTCTTTGTTGAAGTTCTCACTGAATTCATCTACCCTTCCCATAAGTTCATTGAGCATCTTTATAACCAGTGTTTTGAACTCTGCATCTGTTTGATTACTTGACTCCATTATTTCTGGATCTCTATACTATTCTCTTATATGGTTTCTGCTTCTTCGTCTTCCCATTTTGGCTGCCTTTCTGTGTCTGTTTCCATGTACTAAGCAAAATTTCGAAGTCTCCTGGTCTTATAAGTAAGGCTTTGTGTAGTAGGTGTCCAGTGTCCTGAGAGGGGTTCAGTTGCAGGCCAAGTTTAGCTCCAGCTTGTGCCCCTCCTGGGCCACCTGTTAAGATTCAGCAAGCAATCCACAGATCCTGTGCTTATAATTGCCTCAAAAGGCCATACCAGAAACCGAGACCAACTGCCACCAGTGTGAATCTAGGCACTGCTCAGCAAGGGGCACCTGACTTAGCAAGTACACACCTGGATGTGGCTATGGTGGGCCTGCCAGTTAGAGGAGGTAGAGTTTCAGGGACTCCTCTGGGTGGAGTGATCTCTGTTACCAGTTTGATGACATCTCTGCTACAGTGGCACTGAGTCCACGCACTGGAAGGAGGAAGAGCTCAGCAGAGAACAATGGATATTGCTGGTGTTTCTGCCAGAGAAAGCCTCTCCTGCGGCCCTTACTCCGACAACTCAGTGTTGCCCTGTAAGTCCCTGCGCAGCCTAACCGGCACCGGTGCTCAGAGTGAGCAGGTCCATCACCGCGGAAGTCCGCTGGCGGAAATGGCCCCTTTAAGAGGCATCTGCAGCTGTCATTGCCTCCGTCCCACTTAGCCGCTCAGTATGGGCAGCCCCATGTCCTCACCCTGTCCTACCTTCTGCTGTTGCAGGGTGATTTCTTAGATTTCCCCCTAGTTGTACGGCTTGTTCATCTATCTCCCAGGAGATTTTTTCGTGCTCTTTCCTCTTTGTTTCTGTTACAACTTTGATTTGGTTGCCAGAAGGATGAACAGAGCCTCTATCATTGATGCCATTTTTTCCCCTCCCTACTTTATATTTTTTATTACTGAATATATATGTCATTTTTCTTTTATTTTAATTAGAATTCTTAATTCTTAGAAACATTAATTTCTAATAACAACTAAAAGTAAGCAATTATGAATCAACATTCTATAGATTGACAGATCCACAAATACATTTCATAACCTCTAGAAACAGATTCTTTTACTGACGAATGTATTTCATAGTTTTTAGAAATATGTTCTTCTTCAATCAACAAAAACGCAAGATATTTTTAACAGATGTAAATTCATCTCTTAGTTTCTCTGTAATAGGAAGCCAAATGTAGATAAACTTATTTAGTAATTAATGCTTCAATATTTTATTTGGAAATGCTAAATATTCAATAAATTCTATTATTTAACTTAGTAAAACGCTAAGGTTTCCGGTTACCAAAAGACTTTGGAAATCATGTTTAAGTACATATGCTATAACACATAATTATTGCTAAAAAGTGTTTACCTAAAAAAAGTCTTTTATCTTGCTATGTCTACTAAGTTTATTAATCCTTAACAATTATGTTTAAATTACCCTTGAACGCTCCATGAGACATAAAAGCCAGCGATTATCCTAAGCTATTTTTCCTGCTGACAAATTTCGTAAGAATTAATATGAACTTATTTTTGTAAACCCAAGTAAAATAAAAGAATTATATTTAAATTTGATTACTCCAAAGACATATCTGTTTTAATTAAGATGATGCAGGACAGGATAAATTCCCCTGAGTCAGGGGAGATCAAGCTCTGCCCGGAGAGAGGGAGTGGTTCTTGGCAGAGAGAGAGTGTAGAAAGAATTCAACGCACACACCAAAGTCAGAGTAAAAAGGAAAGTTTGTTAGGAGAAGGATAACACTCCACAGACAGAGTGTGGTCTCCTCTCAAAAGCAGAGAGTGAGAGATCCTAAGAGACTCAGAGGGACAGAGACAACAGATAGAGACAGGACAGTGAGAGAGACAGAGCAAAGAGAGTGAGAGGGATCCCAAGTGTTTGGGGAACTTAGCTTATAAGTCATTCTTTAGCTCCTGTTTGCAGACTTTTTTTACCCATTCCCTTTGATATGGACAGAGAGTGAGGAAGGCTAAGAGTTTGTAGAATGAAAAGGCAAGAATATGTAGCACGAAAGGCCCGCTGGCAATTCCCAGGCTTTAATCCATAGGTTCTCTATGGTTTTAGCCATAGGGAATGAACAATTTTATTTTGTGTGGAGCAGCTACCTAAAGACTCTGTTTTTCCTGTTTACCCTTCATAGGTGTGGGAAATGGGTTGTTAGCAATCCCAGCAGAAATCTACTTTTGTTCTGCAGGTTTCCTCATGGCCTGGCTGAAGGGATGATCAGCACATTGTAGTCTCTGAAGGTAGCTTGATTTAACACTTAATTCTCTTGCCTCCTCCCTACATTAAAACCGACAAATTTAAATTAGCTTTAATACTGAATATTTTTCCCAAAGCACATGAACCTGAAAAGCATTCGTGTTAGCTTCTATTATATTTTCAAGGATTTTTATATAAGTGCTTTTTAAAGTCAATTAAATATAACTGTTTTGTGAATTAGTGAAGGTAGAAAAATACCATATCATACATAAAACATGCAAACATAAACAGAATTATTAATATTTGAAGAGAAGGCACTTAAATTTTTTATTTGCTCCTGACAAATAATTTTTAAGGTGAAAGAGGAGGAGGCTAGATTTAGGCAAAGAAGACTTCAGCCACTAGTGCTTTTAAAAAACTTACCTTTTCCGTCCCCCCCCCCCTTTGGTTTGCTCAGTCTCAGGCAGTTGTGGGCTGTGTTTACCTGCCTGATTATGCAACTGACAATGAGTAGGATTTTAATAGTCACTCAAACCAATAAGCCTTTTAGGAGGCAAGAGATATTCTCAAGAGACTACAAAGGATGCAGCCCTCACAGACCCAAAACATTTACCCCAAGAGTTGGTCTGAAAATGATGAAGGGCTATATTTTTCAACAGCTGTTCCCTTTTTGAAGAGAATAAAGTTTTAGATTCCTTAAGTTTGGATCTATAGCCTATTAAGCTGCCTGCCAGATGCTTATGTATCTTCCAGCTGACAGAGAAAGTAAAATAACGACCATCTCTGGAGAAAAAGATCAACAAAAACAAGAGTACTCAAATCAAATCTTTACCAGAGTCACATTTTCCCAAGAAACTGATTCTACCAATATTTTCTCTTGCTAATCTAAATTTAGAAATAGACAAAAATTTTATAGCTTTTCCCCTGCCCTGGCAGATAGAGATTGGAGAGTAAAAAGGTTAAAAAAAAAAAAAAAAAAGCTTACCTGTTAACTGGCTGGATTGTCAGATACCTAGGTTCTCTCAGCTTCAGTCATCTTAAAAAAGCAGTTTTCCAGCTGGGAAGTTCTGGATGACTCTTGAAAATTGTGTGGAGAAGGAAAAATATTTTTTTTGCTACCCTTCTAAATTATTCTAGCTGGTCAAATTAAACATGAGATAGATTAACAGGAAAAACTAACCTAGTTTATTATTTACTTACAAAAGGGGTTCCCCAGTAATATGAGACCTAAGAACTGATCAGGTAGTTAAGTTTATATGCCATCTTGAGCTAAGGAGAAGTGAGGGTCTGGGGGTGATATTTGTTTGGGACTTCAAAGAACAGGAAGACAATTCACATGGAAATGTAAAGTAAATGGTAAATGAATGTTTGCTGAGACATCTTTAACAATGGGACACTAAGAAGTCTTTGATTAAATGGGCCTTTCTAGGTTCTTCTCTATTACATACCAGTTTATAGTTATCTATAATGATCTCTTTCTTCTAGGAGGAGGGCTTTATCTAAATTATTTTAGACAATAAAGAGAAAAGTCAAAGATTTTTCTGAGTCTTTTGTTTCTTGAAAGTAACCAGCTTAAAATAGTCAATATCTAGAAAAGGCATCTTTTGGAGTGGCATACTCATCTTCTACTCAAAGGTAACATTAGAAAATAAGTGCTCTATCCTAGAGGTGATACTTGTCTCTTTTGCTCCATTTCACTGGCCAGGCCTGGTCATATGGCTCAACCAAATTACAAGGAGCAAGGCAGCACTATGCTACCATGTGTCCAGAGGCGGATAGTGATAGAGGTTTGGTCAACAGCATTCATGACAACTATCAAATGCCTTATTGGTTAGGAAATAATGTTTTCCTTATTACAGTAATCTTCCATTCTTAGCTATGTAAGTTTAGATATCTTAGCTTATTTCAGTATTTGGATAAAGCTCCAAACAGTTGATGAAGAGGATAATCCAGTTTGTGAATGTAAAAATCCAAACCACACCAAAACAATGTAATACCAGGCATCCAAATCTTTTTTTCACATACTTGACTTTTGAACGAATGATTGTCACAAGGCCCATCTCCACATTTGAGTAAATGTGAAGCGAACCTTTGAGGCTATGGAAGTTCCCTCCTTTTTCTTCCATTGAGCCTCTTTCCCATAGAAAACACTTTAAGGTTCTTGCTTACTTACTGTTCTTTCCTCATCCTATCCTCTCATTTGTGTGAATCTAATCTGTGAACTGATTCCCAGTTTTAAGAATTACCACTTCTGAATAAAAGGTCAAAGCATTCAATCTGGGATGCTGCTGTTTGCTTTAGATGAAACTTTTGTAGAGCATATTTGTAAGTAGATAATATTTTTATATTATCCTAGGTATTTTCTATTCTTTTTATTTTCATTTTCAGAACTGTATCTGCTTCTATTTGGCAGGCAGAGAAATCAGTTATGGGTCAAATGCACCCATTTTTCATGGATTAATTCATATAAATGCTTTGATGACAGCAGGAGATAAAGGCATGTAAGGATAGGTGCTGACTTTAGAAGAAAAAAATTATTGAAACTAGGGAAACAGTGATAGCAGAGAACATTTCAATCTTAGGTGCTAAATGACTTATTTTCAAACCCTAGGAGTATAGTGATACTCTTTTTCTCCCCCTTCCTTTAATTAAGTGTTCTCATAATCCATAGGACCTCAGCTGAAGAAAGGTTGTTTTAAGAAGAGTTAGGTTTCTTATGAGCTGCTATTTAATGAACAGGGTTTTTTCTTATTAGCTAAAAATGTCTGTGTTGATAGGCAAAATAAAGTTGCAATTTACCGTTGTGAGTCTAAAGAAAGAGAAGACAAAATAAGAAGATTGGCTTAGTCTGTCAACACTTCTGTCACAAATGTCATTAGCAAGTGTTGCTTTCCCATGGATGGTTCAGGAAGACAGCGCTCATATATCAGGCTTTGTTTTGTGAAACTTGGCTTTACTATCTGACTCCCATCTCTATAGATAGATTAAGGCTGAGTAAATTATTTTGTCAAGACTTCATGGACTCTATCTCCTCACTACACACACACACACATACGCATACACTCATACATTGTTACATTGTTAAGATATTTAAAAATCATACTTAGGTAACTTAAGAGTTAGAAATTACCTTAGCAATCTTCTAGACCAAGCTTACATCGGACACGTTATTTGCCTCAAGTGACAATTCACTGGTCGGGCCTTCCACAATATTGTTTGGGGACATTCTGAAATTGAGACTCCTTTCTCTGACCTATGTAAAATTATTTTAATCATAAATCTGATCTACCTCTGTCGTGAAATCTCTTCCATTCATATTGTTCCTCATCTCACTTAATGGCAATTATATCCCTCTCATTTTTCACATTAAAAACCTTGGTATTACCCACAACTCCCTTCTTTCTCTTAGATTTCAATTCAATCTGTCAGTAAAACTATTTCCCCTTAACTTCAGAACATATCCCGACTCCAGACAATTCTCACCACCTCTACTACTTCTGCCCTGGGTCAAGCCACTATTTCCTCTGAGGTGGATTATTGCAGAACCTATGGTAGGTCACCCGCTTTCGCTTTTGCCCTCTGGAGTAGGCAGAACGGTAAAATAAATAAGTTAAATCTTGTTACTCATTGACTTAAAACCCTCAATGGTTTCATAATTTTCTTGGGGTAATAGTCAAAGTCCTTACAATGGCTCCACACAATGTGCCTTTACCCCTACCCTCATTATTTCTGCGACATCTTCTATTACTCTCTTCTTTACTCACTCCTCTATATCCACACTGGTCTTCTTACTGTCTCTTCAAAGCAAACATACTTCTACATTCATTGGCTTTTGCTCAGCCTGGAATGTTCTTCCCCAGATATCCACATCCTTTCCCCCTTCAAATCTCTGCTTAATCCTTACTCTGTGAGGCCTCCCCTGGCCTTTTTTCTATTTTAAGTTCACCCTCTGCCTAGTATTTCAGATCTTCCTTATCCTAATTTGCTTTTTGAATTGTGTTTGTTACCTTTTATAGTACTATGTCATTCACTTATTTATTAATTTTTTTTGTTTGTTTCTCCCAAATAAAATATAAGTCCCACAAAGGCAGATATTTTTTTTTTTTATTACTTTTAGTTCCTGATGTATCACAGGGCATGAAGAAGACTTTTAATAAATATATATTGACCGAATAAATAAAGAAAAGGAAAATTTTAGGAACTCATGATATAGAGACCATTCCCTTTGCTCTCCATCAAATGTAATATAATAAGAGTTCACATATCCCCTTACAACCTTCAGCCTTCTCCTGAAATGAATGTTTTTCTTAGCTCCAATTGTCCTGGCCCCCTGAAGTGGCATGACTCTGTTGGCAATGGGAGTGAGTACAGGGGTGACCTGAAGCCCATAGCTCATGGCCAAACCTATGGCAATAACCTGTGAAGGTAGAAACTTTTATTATCCTATTTTTTCAAGTGAAGAACTAGAAGCCCAGAGAGGTCGAGTTATTTGCCCATGGTCACACGGCTATTAAATGATAGCTAGGATTCAAATTCAGGAAGTCTGAGTCTATAGCTTATGTACCTAACCATTGTAATATACTCTTGCTTATATATCTTGTTTCTAGAAAAAGGTGCACAGTTATCTTGGAGGATCACTTTTAAGGAAAATGAACAATATTCTCAAACCCCATGGAAGTCACCTTTCTGAATCTCTTCTAAGACACAGGAAGTTTATTACTTTTATGGCAGCCTGATTCAGTAATGGATACCTAAAATACTTAAACTTTTCCCCTGATACTTAGCAGAATCCTGCAGAAATTCAGGCAAGGGAAGATTGTCTGGATTATTTTTAATTTTTGTGGCAGATTACAGAGCAAACTTAATTTTTTTTTCCATAGAAGAGAGCCATTTGAATGTAAAGATAGTGTGTTTCTCCTATGTTGTCTCTTTTCCGGACTAATTGATTGTCATGAAATGGTGCAGCTGTGTGCTAGTACATACTATCTATCACTTGTGGAACTCCAATTTTTATTTAAACAGCCTAAGGTCACAATAGCTATTTTGGCAACTCTACCACCCTGACAATTCAGATTGAGTTTATCATCAGTAAAAACCCCCAAGCCTCTCTCACACATGCCACAGCAAAGTCACATCTCCTCAAGTCTCTATTATCACAGTTGGCTATTTGTACCTAAGTGTGGACATTAATTTCTATTTTGCTAGATTCCAAACTTCTTTCACCTGACTGAAAACTTTTAAATTTCCATTATGTTATTGAATATATTAACTAGACTTCCCAGATTAATGTTTTTTAATGATTACAGAAATCTACAAATTAACTATGAACAAATTAATTCCTAAACATGAATTGAGCACAATATATTCCAAGAATGATAGTAGCATGCCAACATTCCACCATTTGTGAATTTAAGAAGAAAAAATATTATTTGAAAAGATAGATACACCCTGATTGTTTAAACTACAGCAGTGTAGTGCAATAGAAATATAGAGCCTACATTTATAGCCTATGTTCTATATTAATAGATATATAAATAAATGTAATTTAAAATATTCTAGTAGCCACCTTTTAAAAAAGTTTTTAACAGAAGGTAGAATTAATTTTAGTAAATTTTAGCTAAACCAATTCAAAATATTATTTTCTTTGTTTCTTGTGGCTGCTGTAACAAGTTACTATTAAACTGGGTTGCTTAAAACAATAGAATTTATTCTCTCACATTTCCAGAGCCCTATTCATAATCAAGGTGTAGGTAGACTCCCACTCCCTCTGGAGGCTCTAAGACAGAATTTTTTCTCTTTCTCTCCCATCTTCTCATGACTACTGTATTCCTTGACTTGTGACCACATCACTTTAATCTCTGCTTCCACAGTCACACTGTCTTTTCCTCTTCTGTCTGTCAAATCCCTCTTGGCCTCATACTTTTCTTTTAAAAAATAAATAAATTCTATACTATATAATATTATATTTCGGATGTATAATACAGTGATTTGACATTTATATACCTTACAATGTGTTCACCACACTAATTCTAGTAATCATCTGTCACCGTTCAAATATATCACAATATTCTCCTTCACTTTTTTCACCCATCTTGCCACCCACCTCCACACAGGCAATAATTGCTTTGATCTCTTTTCTATGAGTCTATTTTTATTTTGTTTTGTATGTTCACTTGTTTTGTTTTTTAGATTCCACATATAAGTGAAACCATGTGGTAATTGTCTTTCTCTGCATGACTTAGTTCTCTTAGTATAATACCCTCTAGATCCAACCTCGAAAATGGTAAGATTTCCTTTTTTGTTGCTGAGTAATATCCATGCAACATATGTATATATACATATATGTGTGAATGTGTGTACGTGTGTGTGTATGCATGTGTGTGTGTATATATATATTTATACACACACACACACACACACACACACACCACACCTTCTCTACTCTATCCATTCTTCACTCTTAAAGGACAGTCATCATTGGAATTAGAGCCACCTGAATAACCCAGGGTAAGTGCCTCCTCTTAAGATTCTTAACCATGTTTCTTTTGTCATGTAAGGTAGCATGTATTCATTCACTTATCATGTAAAGTAATATTCACAGATTCTGGGGATTAGGACGTGAACATATCTTTTTGGGGATCACGATTCAACCCACTAAAATGATCATGCCCATATGTAATCAATATAAAGAATTGTTAACGAGATACTTTACATTCTTTTCTTTTTTTTTTTTTTCTGTGCTAAGTCTTTGAAATCTGGAGTGCAATTTATATTTACAGGTCATCTCAATTCGGACACTAAATTTTCTTTAAAAATACTCATCTGTATTTAAATTTTATAAAATGTAAAGTTTAAATAAAAAAATCGATTAACATATTCAAACACAAATATATTTATTTTAGTAAGAAATTAAATATTTTAAAATTTAAGTTAAATTAAAATAAAATTTTAAATTTATTTTTTTTGGTCTCACTAGCTATATTTAAAGTGTTCAATTGCCAAATATGGCTAGAGACTACTGAATTGTATAATGCATTACTAGAACCTATTTAATTATTAAATATTAATTATAATACATAGTAGCTGGTATACTCTTATTTAATGTTGATGTAATTTTAGGTAACCTTAAATTTTGTCATTTACAAGTATTTTTGAGTACCTATAATATGTCAGGATCTGGAACTCACACTGGTTTTCTTACCTTGCATATGCCCCAGTTATCAGAAGTTAGTACAGGGTGATAGATAAGGAAACCAATGGGAAAATACATCTGAAAACGTTTGGCTAAGAAACCAATTTAATCTAAAGAGATTCTGTGCTCAGAACCTCAGCAGAACTTCGTTTTTACCTTTTCATCAGGCATGATCTGAATGCCCTTCTAAGTTCTTCTAATTAACTTCTTTTCAGGACATTAACTTGATGTTTTGTAAGATGAAAAAATAAGAGAATATACTTTAAATGTCAAAAGAATAAATATAACTGGAAATAAAATGGATAACATTATTAATGTGGCAAATAGTAATGCCACATCAGTAAAACAAGTTATAAAAATAAAACAAATTCATGTTTTTTTTTTCTGATCAGCACACAACTTAATGGAGTTTTAAGCTATCTATCTTTTATATAGTGCATTTTGCCTGAGAGGCTTTTCTAATGAGATCCTGGTTGTTTGCTTCTAATAGCAATACTAGGCTGAAATGTGCCCTTCTTAGGAAGAGAAAGGATGTCCCATTTTTAGTGGTTTTAAAAACACCACAAATCAGCCCACATATTACCTTATGAAAGCTTATATTCAATACTAGAAAGAATTACACCAACAAAAAATAGTGTGGGTTTTGATATGGTCAGAACGCAAAAACATGTTCCTTCAATTTGTCTGGCATAATCAATTCCAAAATTTGGAATTATTTCCTAACTCAACTCAGAAGTTTCTATCCAGACTTAATTCCCAGAAAGTTCTAGGGAAAAAAAATATTTTCAAGAATAGAAATTTGCAGGTCGCAGATGGGAATATTTTATTATAATCACTATTAGAAAATGATAAATATTCAGTATAGACATATCTATATTTAGAGACTGATGTCAAAGTAATTTTGTTTTGTGATGGCCAGTGACCAGTGTGATGTCCTACCTGGTTTCTGATTTAATCCCTCCTACATTTATGTAGTGCTGTGCTGACACTGTTAGGTTCTGAAATAGAAGGATAAACATGGATCTTATCACCAAAGCTCTGATGATGGAGTGGGCTATTCCTAAAGAATAAACAATAATATAAGGCGAGTACAACTAAGAGCTGAATAGAAGTGTAAGGAAGAAGAAAGAATAGTGATTCTAACCTAGAGTTGGAGAAGACATCATTTTTAGATAGAATAGCACAGGAATGAGCCTGGAAGAAAGATGAGAATAATCATTTCCATTTGTCAAGTTGTTTCTATTTGAGGGGCTTCTAATAAATCCCAAAGCCTAGCATAGAATGGCTAATAATTTTAAAAAATGTTGAATAAATAACATAAGCAATTCAAAAAAGTTTGTTTAAAAAATTTTTTTAGCTTCATTGTTTAAACATCTACTACAAATAACACAGAGTTATACTATTTTTGTCAGAGGTTTAGTTTCAATGACTTGTATCTTTTAATACATTTCTCACGGCCTCTATTTTCAGTTCTAATCCAAATACTGCTTGAGTCCTATTGCATTGTGATAAACCAAGCCAGAACTGAGGAGACATGGTTTTCCTACTTAATCTCTGAATTATACCTATTAGAATCTTCTTACAGATTTTTCTTCTTTAAGCCACAGGTATTATTTACTTATTTACTTATTGAACACACTAAAAATTGAATCTAGGGTTTTTTATTTTCTCTGAGATTTCTTTGTGTTTTTAATCTTAAGCTTTGTGCAAGTGCCATTATGTCTTTTAAGACTGTGCTTGGGTGTGAAAAGCCTCATCTTTACAGAACAAACCAAGAGCTTATCTAGTCTGTATCTGAGATTCATTAGTCGAAGCTCTCAAAATACTTTTGTATTGTTACAGTGCTCTAGAAGGTAGACAAATCTTCTTTATACATGAGCAAGTGCACTAAAATAGAGAGAAAAATGGGAGATGTGCTACAATTATCAAATGATGGTATATTTAACCTACTGTTGTTTTGATCTCTTACTTCTCATCTCATCCATCCTTCTGTCCTTCACCCAATGTAAGTTGTGGACATCTAGCTTCCATCTAAAAGCCCATTTTGGCCCACTAACACATCCACAAGAAATACCAATCAATGGCAAAAGTTTTAGAAGGTAACATAGGCTTTTGCTGACAGCCTCTTATAGAGGTAATACAAAGGAAATTACACCTTATAAAATAGAGTGAGACTTTGCTAAAAATCCTCCTTTTCAGCTCAGTTCTTCCAACAGCTGCCTGTGTCCTTGTCCATGTTTTTCCAAACCTCAAACCATGCTTTTTTCAGTCCCCTGGCTCTGCTTCTCTTCCCACACCTCCTTACTCTCCAGACTCCTCTGTTTCCTTCAGGGGAACCCCAATTCATTTCTCAAGTACGGAAATCTGTTCCTCTTTAGCCTAACCCTCATATTGTCCTACCCAGTAAAACAAAACAATCTTTCTTAGGACACACATAGCTAAGAACTTGGTGGATGTTAACACTTGTAAATTAATTATTTGCTGTTTCTCTTCTATTTTTATCTCCTTCTCTCTTCCCTTCTCAATTTTCCATCTCATTCCGTTCATTCTTGTATGTACTATCCTTTCATTTTTCCCAAAATTAAGTCAGAAGAAAATATGCACGTGTGTGTGTGTGTGTGCGTGCGCGTATGAATATATTATATATATACACACACATATATATATTTAACGAATAAAGTATATACTTAATGATCATTTAGAAAGGTAATGCCTAGTTGGGAAGCATTTGTACAATAATAAAAACGTGACTTAATTCCGTTTGATTTTCAACAAACATAGCTAACATCTTTTGTAATTTTCCATATTTTTCCACTGACCCAGTTGCTATTTGATTGTATGAAAGTGGGAACGCATACATTTTTCTATGTCTGAGCTTTCATATTCACTTCCTTTTCTGCCAACTTGCTCAGCTGTTCCAATCTTCACCTTCTCTCTCTTCTCACAGTTGGGGACTGTACTTTTACTTTCAACACCTGACATATCTGGAACAGTCTATCTCAAAGCCATTCATCTTTATATTTTTCTTTTAGGAACATTGGATTACTAGGGGTCTATTTTTAGTTTTATATTTTTGCATGTGTGATTTAAAATCTTTTCACAATGCAAGTACTTGGCTTCTGACATTGATATTGACTTTGCATTATATGTTAGACATCTCTCTTTAAACAAGAATAGTCTCCATCCAATTTTAATACCATCCTTGATAGCATAGCAGTTTTGTATGCATATAATCCAATATGATAATATATCTATATATCTATATCTATATCTATTTATCTATCTATCTATCTATCTATCTATCTATCTATCTTTATAAACAGTTTATGCTTTTCTGGAGTAAATTTATACTGGATACTTATTTACTATGGCAATGGATAAAATTGGAAAAATTAGCACTAAAGGAATTTTTAAAAAATGGGCAGTATTTATTCGTCTCTGTAAAAAGTATAACAGAAATACGTTTCCCTGTTTAAAAAAATCTTTATTAAAGAACATCTATATCAGTGTATAAATGTTGGAAATATAGTTTACAAACTCCCTTGAGTTAGATTAGATGAACGAATAGACCCTATCTTTGGGTTTCTGATAGCACTTTTCAGTTTGGAGTTTGGTGTGCTTTCCAGATTAATCCTTTTCATAACAGAATGAACAGGTAATAGTATCACTATAAAACAAATGATAACATGATCAGACTAAAGAGGAGCAAAGAAACATAGTCAGGAGCAAGGATAGTCATTGTAAAGTGACTCCTCACATTTGACCTATAAACTAGAGACCACAGTGTATGTTGTAGGTATAGCACTGCCTGCTTGCTAACTCGTACCTACCTCTAGTGTCCATGACCTAATTTATAGATTGATCCAAATAAATAAGATCTTGGACTTATAGCAAAAAAAAAAAAAAAAAAAAAAAGAGCTGTGTGATTTAAACATAAAAGAAAACTTAGATCCCCTAGAATACTTCCTTCACTTGACATATGGTAATGTTAATTATAATAATAATAATCAATGTAAAAGTAATAACAGCCAACATGCAACACTTATCATCTTCCAGGCACTATTTTAATCTTCTTACTTTTTAAATTTAATTCTGTGTAAATTCATTTAATCCCACAGACCTATAAGGTACTCCCATTATTCACCTCATTTTACTTAAAGAAGAACCTTCAAAACAGTTCTTATCTTGCCCAGCAATATCATATACTTATTATATGGGGAGAGTGAGATTTGAGCCCAAGCAGTCTGATTCCAGACCCCAGGCTCCTAAAGATGACTTTCAATTGACTCCACTCTGGCCTGGTCTATTTTAGGAAACCTAAAAGAATTTCTTTATAAAGTTGTACTTCCCATCTCCAGTCTGGTCTCCCTTAGAATGGAGAATCTAGAGGTATGACCCTTTATGTCCTCCCAGTGAGAACACCCAAGGCTCTTCTCTCCTTGTCCACATGACAGTTTTGAGAAGAGAGAAACTGGGAACACTGTAGATTGGTGAGGACAGGAATGCTGAGACGAAAGTTTGCCTGAGCACATGGACTTAGAAAATATCTAATACTCTCTTAGAAAAGGAGAAAAAAAAAACAACCCTCCAAAGCAGGTGTATTATTTATTTATTGTTGTTTACACGTCTATCCTTATAGTGGTGCCCTGGCTGGAGGCACCTTAGAGCTTACTCACAAATTCTCTTTATTTCTATCTGAAGGTTATGCCTCCAAGTCACCCATCCAACATTTATAGATAAAGTTGCTGATACAGTACACTTTGACATTCCTTCTATTTCACCATGACACCAGCTTAGCTTTTTTTTTTTTTGTCTTTAAATGTAATTCTTTTCCCAGATCTTGCCTCATCTTGGACCAATTTTTATAAAACAAGCATCCCTTTGATTTCCCATCTGAAATCAGACCTTACTTTCTAGAAATTTGCGATCTAGTCTAGATTTGTTGTCTTATCAGCCCAATGACTGCTATTTCTTATATGTAATCTTGAGTTTATTCTCACTTAGCACAAGGCTTTCATTTCACCTATAATCATATACTTTGTCTTCTTAAATCCCAAACTCTCCAAGTAAACATCCTCACATTTTTCCTTATATTAGTTAAATATTTAGATGTTTAATAGAAGGTAAAAAGAAGTCTCCATTATTATTATATCATTGCATCTACTAACTTATTTTATCATATTATGTATAATTTTTGTTTACCTGTTTAAAATCTCACCTTCTATTTTTAAGAATTCCATTTCAAAGATCTTCTGAATAGAATGGCAAAATCTAAAAAATCCTGGCAGTATCAACTGCTGGGAGGATTTGGGACAACTAACTGTATGGGAATGAAAAATAGCACAATTTCTTTAAATAACGGTTTAGGAGTTTTTTAATAAAATTAAGCATACACTTTTTATATGACTCAGCAATACCACTTCTAGGTGTTTGCCCAAGAGCAATGAAACTTATGTTCACACAAAGACCATACATGAATATTTATAGAAGTTGTCTTCACAATCGCTAACAATGAAAAATATTTCAAATGTCCTTTAATGGATGAGAGTACATAAGCAAAACTGTGGAACATCTTTGCAATGGTGCAGCAATAAAATATAACAAACTATTGAAACATGCAGAAATCCATAAAATTATATAATAAAATAATTTCTTTAAATAAGATGAACCTAGTCTATAGCCATTTTGACATCAAAAATATTTTGAATACTTTCTTGTCACATTGGGATTCCTTTTTTTTAGTCCATTCATTTATTGAGCACTTATCAAGCACCACTAAGTGTCCCATTCCATACCAGGACTTTATGAAGTAGAACTCAATTCTGATCTCTGAAGCCCAGAGTCAGGTGAAGGAGACAGACATTGAGTGGCTAGATGCATCATGATAATTGCAGCAAGGGCATAGAACTATGAAGAGGCAGTGATTCACATTTTTCCCCCCAAGGGAGTTCAGGGATGAATTGAAAGAAATGATGGTAGCTGCACTAAGTTTTGAAAGATGAATACATTTTTTCTAGGCAGAGAAAGGTGAGGGAAGGGCACTCCAGACAGAAAGAAGAGCAAGTAGAAAAGCAGTGATATGAATAAGCACAATGTGTTCTGGGAATGTGACCAGTGCAGAATTGCTGGAAGAGGTTTGTGTCTGGAGATGATACCGAGGAGGTGAGGGCTAGATCTGCAGGGCCTTTTATATCATGCTGAGGAAGTCATACTTCTATCTTGGAAATCTGTGATGAGTAACCTACAAGCTGCAGATCCCATAGGACTCTACCTGAGCCCACAATCTAGTTTCATGTTGAAATATTAGAAAACTACCCTCCTGTTGCTACTTTTCAAAAGTGTCTAAGTATTAAGTTTTATGTGTAAACTGCAGCTTCAATCTTTTCCAATGACATCCTTCTATTCAATAACCTAGGTAATCCATTTTTGGAATAATACACAGTGCATGCGTGGGATTCAGTAAAACTATTTTCAGTTTTAGTGGGAAAAATTTAGCCCGGAAATATTTTAATCTTATTCTGTGGTAGGTGGAAAGTGTTCTTTTAAATGGTTTTAGGTAAAGAAGAGACACAGTGAGATTTGCACTTTAGAGAGATCACTCCAGAGGCAATGTCCAAAAAGAAGGTCTTCGGCAAGATATATTTTATTGCTCAAGAGGCTTAATTTAAGCAAATCCTTTTTAAATATCTTATGGCCAGACAGGATGACAGAAGAAGAAAACATATTCTCACTGCATTCCATTTTATGCAGTGGGAATGCTATCCTAATAAAATTGTGTGGTCTCTCTCTCTCTTTCCTGTCTGAGACAGAGAAATAGGAAAAGAAACACAAAGGAAACCACAAAGAATCTTTCCATATAATTGCATAAAAGCCTGATGTCATTCGAATTATTATATTATACATGATTCTCAACTGATTTATACCATTAACAGACCACAAAAGGAGCATTAAAAATTCCAGAGCAAAGCTGAATTTTGCCTTCAATATATTTAACTTAATGTACTCATTTTGCCTTGTAGAATACTTTACCATATTTTATCATAATTTTAAAGACTGCTGTTGTCACATTTAAGAACAATAGATCACTGAGTCTGAAAAGTTTTTCATATATTTTTTTAATGAGTCACTTTGGGAAAGTGATGAAAAAATAAGATTTAGAAAATTGAGACAAATAAATGCTTTTGAAAATTAAGGTTTTGTGTTACAGGAATCTTTAGTCAATGTTGTTGGAAAAGTCTAATTTCAGTATAACCAATGTAGAGTTCTCTATTGAGGTTAGTGTAATAATTTATCTAATGCTTTGCTCATGCAATCTTCTTTCCTAGAGTGTCAGCTCTACAAAACTAGGGATTTCTTTCTGTTTATAGCTGAATCTACAGAATGTGGCATAGAAAAAGAACTTTAACAGAAACTCAGTAAATGTCAATTGCATGAGTGAGTGATGCCTGGATGGCTGCAGTATTTATCTAACCACTGAGTGATTCAAAACAATGATATGATAAGCTAAAATCTTATGTGTGGTAAAATGGAGATTGGTTAAATCTGAGCTACAAGTAACGTAGAGGCCATATTAAAAACAAGCAAAAAAACAACTTATAAGCTACATAAGAGTCAATGCTTATAGGAAAATTTACATTAAAGATAGAAAAATAAACAACTCTAGTTCTTTGTAGATGTTTAACCAAGATGGTTTTAAATGACTTTCACTACTCAGAAATCATTACTGTTGCCATCTCATTATGTAGCCTCCCATTTTCTTTACAACACATCAGTATATTTGGTTTTACATTTATTATTATGACAGCACAGTGCTATTGTACCTTCAGTTCAGTAGCTTATTTTTTTCTACTGATTTATCACAAATATCTGCATTTTAACTCATATATAACTTGCAATGTGGTTCTGCTTCAGTGTCATCCTTCCTTAAGAGACTGTAAACTCCAGATGGGCAGGAAATGTCCCTTGTTTGTTCTCAGCTCTATCCTGGGCCCTGCATCAGTGTTGATAGATTGATGACTACTGTTTTGTTTGTACTAGTTGCATGGTTTCTTATCTTCTAAATATACCATTTCATTTGTTTAATCTCCTATTGTTAGAATTTTAGGCTTTTAATAAATGCCTTCCACAGGAGCATCTATGAATGATTTTATTCATATCACTATTAGGAATTATACATACTTTAAATTATTTTAGTAATTATTAATTATAGAATAATACATGAATACATTCACCATATGAAAATGGGAACATTGCAAATAAGGCCCAACCACCTCCCCTTGTGAGAAGAGTAATAGTTATCAGTTGGATTTGAATCTTTCTATATTACTTTCTCAGCTTTTATGTAACATAGGTACACTCATAAATGTATATCCTATTGTTTTATGTATATGTGTTTTATATAATTGATATCATGTTCTTGTTATTCTACAAACTTAAGCCAACTCAATAATTATGTTGGATTTTAACTTATAGATATCCCATGGTGGACAATTTATTTTTCTTTCTTACTATTTTAAATATTTCAGTGAACAGCTAAATTCCCCTGGATGTAGATCTTGAAACAAGGATTGGAGTGTAGATAACTTACTTGGAGGCAATTGGTGATCTCAGGAAACAGCAGCAGGGGAGGCGGGGAAATGAGACAGGAAAGGGAAGGAAGCTAGGGAGTGTTTCTCTCCTAAGCAGATTGTTGTGTGGGACAACTGAGTCTAAGTACTGCTGGAGCCTTCTGGAAGACAGTGTAGAACATGCCTCAGAGAAATCCTAGTGGAGTGGTGAATAAATACGTATGAAGCTACCAACTCTAGCTAATCATCGGCTGTGGGCTCCTCCCAGGAATATTTGTTACTGTTGTGGGTGATTTGAACTTTAGTATTGCCCCAGTGGGAGTAGGGATATTTATGCAGAAGTGTAATTAGCATTTTTTCTAGGTTCCTCCTCATTGACACAGCAAAAAACCACATCAGTTAGATTTAGAAAAGATTTATTAAAAGTTTATTTTAGAAAGACAAAGCATGCTCCAAAGAGGAACGTGGTTATAATGAAGAGAGCAGTTAACGACCCAGAAGTGGCAATGTCTTCATTATATTTGGGCCATGATGGGTGGTTCCAAAGGTATTCTTAAATGATTGGCACATGAGGTCATTTTGATTGACACTTGGCTGTTGTATAACACTTTGCCTAGTGCATATGTGCCTAACCAATTCAGCCTGTTATAATTAGATTCATAAACTTCCAGATATAAACATAGTATTATAATGATGGTATAATGAGGGCAGGTTAGGTTAGCACCTTCCATGCAGGCATTTGTGGCTGGATTAACTAGCTGTAGATTATGGCACACCTGTCCTTTGTTTCCAGGGATTCAGAAGGGATTCTCTAACTATCAGTAGGGTTTTTTGGGGGTGGTCTCTAGGCTGGGCCTCTATTCCTTTGTTCTCTTGTTGCTCATGTCTGACTAGCTACCTAACATATTGACTCCTCAGCATTGCTGACCTGGCCTGTGAGTGGGCTGAGCAGACCCCTGCATTCATATCCATAGAAAGTTCTCACTCAGGTGCTCAAAGTAGGAAGCTGTTGATGTGCAGGAATGGTGACTGCTAAAAGGATGTGGGCAGGAGATCAAGAACATCTGCAACAAAATCTTTGTAGGTACCTTCTTGTGTGTTTGTGTCCATATTCTAATAAGTATATTTGAAAAAAAGTTGGCTAATTTTTTTAACACTTTTAAGTGAACCCTATGTCTCAACTTGTTGTGTTTTCCTGTGAAAAACACTCTATTGCAAGCCAATCTTACTCACCTTCTCAATTGTTCAGTTCCACACAGAACTGTTTCTATTCCTTTTTATCTTAAACTTATGCTGGCTCAGCCATTCACTTTAATGGTCTGGAAACACTCTCTGGCTCTCCTGATAAAAAATCTAACTCTGTAAATTTCTCCTAGGGTTGTTCACCGCTCCAATAGGTGGGTTTCAAGTAAATAGAGTCAAAAGACTCAGTCACAGCTTTAATTGAAGTTGAATGCAACCTGCGTGTTCAGGAAAATGTCTTTTTTTCTAGTGCTGACTAAGCAAAAGATAATTTTTGCTGGTGCCTCAATGGTGCTTTAATGATTTACCCATAGACACTATAGCTTCATTTTGAAAAGGCTATTATGGTTTCCTGTAGTCCAGGAGCTCACAGAGTGTGGCCGTCATACTAGCAGCACATCACTTTCACCTGGGAATTTGGCTGAGGTGCACATTCTTGGATCCCCTTCCTCCATACCTACAGATTCAGAATCTCTGGGATGGGACTCTGCACTATGTTTTAACAAACCCTCTAAGTGATTTTGATGCTCACTAGTTTGAGAGCCACTGTTGTAGTCATTTACAATATACATTTGTCCCAGTGTTTATGACCAGTTGATTTTCATAAAATAAATATTTCTTGAGCAAAATAGCAAATTCCTTCCAATTTTAAGAACTTTTTTTTTTAAATAACATCACTTGTGAAGATTCCAGTGCCCTCAGCCTTTGCAATTTATAGGTTATGTGACTATGGGAAACAAAACAAAACGAAACGAAACCAAACCAAACCAAACCAAACCAAATCAAACAAAACAAAACATTATTTTAAAAATTTTATCAAGGAAATGCCTCTGTTTCTTCCAACATATCAAGGATTATTGCAACCATACAAATTAATCGTATCAAGATTATGTCTTTTAAAATATTTTCATAGAGTGACGAGATACTATTTGCAAGTATTATGACTAGCAATTATAAAGGCCTCACTATAAAAAATGTGTTATTAAAAACCAAAAATAACTTTTATTTCAGTACCTTTACTACTAGACCTATGTGATTGTTTACTTTTCCAATGGTTTCTTTGTTGAGGTTCTTTTACTTAAAACATATCCTTCTTGCTTATAAAATAATCTGATTAAAAAAATAATGAAACTAACAGATTTGGCTTACCAAAATTTAGTCCCCCCCCCAAAAAAAAAAATTTATACATGAATTGAAGTGAGAAAACACACATATATATATGCCTTTGAGTTGTCTGGAAACGTTTTTATTGAGAACACAAAGCTGCTCATATAGAATATATCATGCATCTTTACTCTACACTTGTGAAACATACATTTTTTTCTCTCCTGTTATCCTGATAGGAATAACTCGAATGAAAATGAACCTAGGTAGAAAAGGTCAGGAACCAAACACATTATTTATTATATAATTTAGTTATTGAAAAACAGTCATTGGCATCATGCTAAGTGCAGACCAATGTTCTTCCAACTTCTTACAAGAGTAGAAATTGTTGATTTAAAATGTATCTTATATAGGAGATATATAAATGTATTGCTATCCAGAAGATAAAATTGAAGATACTTTGGTGAAAGGGAGTATAAAGGACCCAAGAAGATATAATCTGTTGGACACATACTTTATGAAAATTAATTATATAACAATTATGTCTTTTAAATAGTACTTCATGAAAGTATGTTTTGAAAACTTTTGACCTTGACTCAAGGTTGAAAACATATCTTACAGAGATCTTTTGCTGGATATTACTAGTGTTGTCATCATATTAAAACTTTTGAATTCTGTGTCAGTATTTTAGGTTAGAAAAATCGAGTTCTAGCTTATTTGGAAAAATTGGCAGATCTAGTCACAATGAATCTTCATCTTCCTATGATTGTCCAGAATTTGCCATAGACCTCACCACTCCCAATCTAATGACTGCCCTAATACTATTTTTAACCACCTACTTTGAGCCTGTAGGGTATTCTGTGTATAGCCTTAAATGCCTATCTGGCAACCTAAACAACATGTAATATTCACAGTTGTTTGAGGTTATAATATTCCTTTACATTTGTCTAGTGATTGCATTCCTGTAAGTTGTGCATAAAAGATTTTTTTTCAATTTTGATTAATAGAAACATTGAATTTTACATATTTATATTTAAATGGAGCACTGGCGATAGTTGTGCCTAACCTGTAAATGTAGATACACTTATTTAATCCTCACAACACATCTCTTAGAACAGTACTATTTTTCTCTTGTTTTACAGATGAGAAGTACAGAGGCTGGTAAATCTGGTTCAAGTAGCTAAAACTTTACGTGTATATTAATTTCCATTTTAATCAACATTTATATTGTGCTATTCTGAGTTTATATATTAACAGAAGGAGAGTGTAGTGTTTTATGTAAAAAACTAGCAAGTACTGTCTTTTGCCTCACCTCTCATACTACTTGCTTGAAGAAAAAGGTGCTGATATTGGAGGGAGAGAAGGAACTATTAAAATTGTCTTCTCAACAATTTCTCATTTCTATTTATTTTAAATCCACCTAGTTCCCCTGAGCTTCTTTGAGCCCTTCTTTTGGGGGTTGGAGAAGAATTGTTTTTAAGAATTGGTTGAAAGATTAACTGGCTAAAAGGATTTCCTTAAAAAGTAAACAACAATACAGATAGAATAAGCAATGTTGTTCATTTTCTAAAACATTACTCACAAATATTTATTTTTGGTGAAATATGTAAATACTATTTTCACATATGATTTTAAGAAATATTATTAAAATATTAGCCAAGCCAAAACACATAGCGTTTAGTCTATTTTAGGAACTAAACTCATTTCCCTTAATATATATCAGAATTTTTCAAAGTAGGTTGATTTTGTTTTTGCTTCTGAAGAAAAAAACTAAATCCACAACATAAAAAATAAAAATGTGAGTTCATTATTCATAGAATTTTCCATGAGTTCTTTCTCTCCGGCATCTCTTAGTGAAGCTGGAGTTTTGCTTCCTCCCTGCCCCTGCCCTTTGAATTCTAAAAGAGGCTGGGGCTGTTTTTGGGATTTAAACGTTCTTTTTTTTTTTTTTTTTTTTTTTTTGTCTCTTAACGTTTTTTTCTTCCTAGGTCATTTTTTTTTATAGACTCTTGCATGCTGCTTGTCAGCGTCAAAACTGCCTATGTTGTTACTGATGGAATTTATTTTGAAGTAAGCTATTTCTAAGGGTTACATTGGGAATTCTTCAAGGAAAATTCATTCCTGGGTTTTGTTGTTGTTTGTTTGTTTGTTTTGTTTTTGTTTTTACCTAGAAGCTCTTTCCCATCATCCCAGCTATCCTTTCTACTCAGACATAAAGGTGAGAAAACTCATAGCTTTCAACTTTAAGGGTTCTTCTCTTTGAAGAACCACGTTTGGAACCATTTGTGACAAACATATTATGCCCTTAGATGGGAATCCTATCTATCGGTTTATTCACTTATTTACTCATTTATTCACTTACTCACTCTCCAAGGTTATTTTTTTCCTTTATTTTTGGTTTTTCAAGTAGTATCTTGCTCTCATTCCTTGCACTATCAACTCAACAATGGTAAGGACTTTTGCCCATTTATTGCTCACGATAGAAACCCTAGTGTCTAGCAAAGTGCTCACTAGATATCTGCTGAATTAATATGTAGATGAGCACATTTTGTGGTCTTCGATTTTGCTGAGTAAAATATGAGCTTTCTACAATGACCTGGGAAGCCCTGAATAACCAAACCATTGGTCATCTCCCTGACCTTATATACTCCTACTTTCTCCTTTTCACTCTTCTCTCCATCCTTGAGGAGTGACCCTTTACTCTCTTCAAGGAAAATTTATTGTTTCACATCGATATATTGATATTGATAGCTAGATAGGAGATAAAAAAGAGAGAGAGAAAGTGTGGCATTTAAGAAAAAAACATGGAATTTTGGTATTAGATGAGTTCAAACTGTAGATCAGCCACTTACTAGGAATTAGACCTTGGGCAAGTTGTTAGAACTTTCTGAGTCACATTTCTCTATCTCTAATGTGGGACTAACAATACTGTTGTTGTACAAGTGTCATGAGGATCAGACATAAAATGGCATAATGACTGTCCTAATGAAGTTAATTGAGGTAGTAAAAATCATCATCACATGCATCAAAATTGTTATTGGGTAACAAATATCCACATAATTTCAGGACATAAAATATTAGCATTTATTTCTCAAGCATCTGTGGGTTGGCTGGGAGCACCTTACAACTGATCTTAGCTGACTCACTTATGCAACAAGGAGTGAGCTGGTCTTGGCTGGGAAATTTTGCTCTGAGATATGGGACCAGCTAACTCATATTGATTATATCTGTCATGGGCACTAGAGAGCGGAGTGATGACACAGATGATTTGAATTTATTATTTATTATGCATTATTTATCATTCAGCTACTATATGATTCTTTGTTTTTTTTTTTCAGATTTCTAATCATTCATTTCATTATTTTTTCCAAATTTTATTTCATTTTGAAAATGAAGTACCAAAAGTAACAAAGGGGGAACCTTCTTATGGTGAGAACACCTTGTATCCGAGAGAGGATTTAATTCATAAATGATCATAGCTGTAAATAATCTGAGGTATCGTTGTAGTAAAATTGTTATAAATTAATTACTAAAGTTTTTGGGAATTAGCCCAGTAACATATTTTAATTAACTTGCCCCATTGGCAGCATATTTCCCTAATAGGTTTATAGTTCCTCTTAGATTTTTTCATTTTTCTCTTATCTCCATTGTTGATGTAAGCCCTATTCCCGCTGAGGATACTCATTTTTGCAACCACAGTTTGGCAAACAATTTTTCTGTAAGTGGTTTTCAGGATCTGAAACAAATCTATATCTTTATTTAATTTATGTACTACATGAAAAATTGAAATACAAGTCTAGATAATTTTTTTGTGTTGTTGCTGATAACATAAGGTTATATTTAAGTGACTCTGATTGCAAAGTATAAAATAATTCATACTCAAAATAAAGACATGGTTAAGTGGACTCTTATAGCTTCCTTATTCCCAGAATTTACTTAATTTCAACTTTATCATAAAAATTTTTACATTATTAAAACAGTCTCCTATAACTGTTCCTGTTTGTAATAATATACTTTCAACTTTTTAAAGAATTAAAAAGCAATTAGCCATTGCTTTTTAATAAATAAAAGCAATCTAGAAAGGAATCATAAATAAGCAATCTAGAAGCAAATTAGCAAAGTTATCCAAGTTAGGGTCTAATTGTCTTACTATTAAGATCAATGTAAAGTATGTTGATTCTTTGATGATAATAAATATTGACTGAGTGCTTACTATGTTCAAGCACCATGATAAGTATGGTCCATGGTTTATCTCATTTAATTCAGACAACACTCTATATAGTAGATAGACCAATTGAATTTTTAAGTAAAACAAGATTCAAGAAGGTTAAGTAACTTAGCTGGTTAGGCAGCCAACAAGTAGCAGAGCTGAGAACTGAATGGAGGTAGACTGATTCCAGAATCTGATCTGTGCCATATATCTGCTACTTTAGGTACCATGACCATAATAATGTAAAACTTGATGATAAGAATTTATCCTTGGTAAGTAGTATCAGATACAGAATATTGATTTTTAAAAGAAAAATGTAATTAAATGTGCACCACTTGCATCAGAAGTTGTTTGAAATATAATAGTGCTGTACTTAAACATTAGGGAAAAGGTTTGCCTCATTAGTTATTCTGATATGATATCTATAAAAAACCGATTTAATATTCAAAGTAGTTGAGCTTTATCTCTTTAATAGTCTCCAACCTCATGAAGGTAAGCAAGCTATGGGTTTTACCAACATTAGCATAATAAAGTCCCTACACTTGGAACAGTTTTCCTATCCTTTAGAGAACCCTAGGATGTGACATGGGGTACTATCACATCTTTTAGCATAAGCTATGTAAAACCACATACCTGAACCCAGGAATGAAACAATTCTGAAGCAATCTTCCAGTTGAAATAAAATACACAGAAAATATGAAAAAAAAAAGAATAAATTCAAGAAGGGACTCATCATAAAGGAATGACAAAGAAGCCAACCAAATTTTCATGGATAGCCATAAAGGAAAATTTTTTCTGTATGGGTAGCAGGTACTATTAATGAGGACTGGAGGTCTTCATCTCCGGAATGCACTAGAATTAATTAATTCTGTTCTTTCTTTTGGAATGCAATGTAATTTCAATGGATTCAAACTACTCATGAAAGAAACGTCTCTGACAGCAGCAACTGAGTTATTTCAGAAATTTAGTGATAAGGAACAGAAACTCATGTTATATTAACTAATGGGGGATGGGGATATCATAGAAAGATTTACATATATGGAACCAAGGAGTAAAACAACATGGCTTCAAGAAGGTACCAGCTATTGAGTGATAGCCCTTCAAACTTCAGAAACCTAAGCTTCTGACTCTATTACTCTATTACAACAGAGAGGGACTCAATTATTGCAAAGACCTCTTAGATTATGTGAATGAATGAGGCTGATAAGGTATTTATGAAGGATGATGCTTAGAGCTACAGTAGCTCTAAGACCAAAAGGCAGAGCCAAGGTAATTGCAGAGAAATCACCCTAGAGCCCAGATATTATGGAATCACTAAAGTTACAAACCCATGAAGCACTGTCTTTCCTTTCTTCCTGCTTTATGAAATATAACTGCTTTTAGTTGAGTACCATGTTACTGCCAAGTAGAAGCATTCTGATAGCTTCTCTGAAAATCATTAACATTAAATAATGTAATAGTTACGATTATAAGAATATATTGGGCAAGACAGATCCATATGGAGTTCATGGACCTTGAAGATGGGTTTAAGGCAGGGCTGCTATGTACAGTTGGACAAATCTTTCACTGAATAGTTCTAGGGAACATCAATCACATATTCCACAGTGCACAATCCTATGCTTTAACCCAGACTTAATTTCTCATTTCTCTTTCTAAGAGCACTCATCTACTTTTTACAACACATAAGCTTTTTAAAGAAAATAAACTCCAACTTTTTTCCTATAGTTCCTGTAGTGGGGCAAGTCAGGAGTATCTATTGAAGAACTTTTTCCCTTGGAAACAGCTCTTACTCAACCACTGGGCAGGCTGTATGTGTGACAGGCAACATGATTTTAATGCCTCTCATTCTATGAGCAGTGTGGGCTGTGGATGAGGAATTATGGTAGCAGTATATCCATCAAATTTGTGTTACTTTTAATCTCTAGAAGAAAAAAGAATAATAGTCTGATGTTTTCCACACTGAAGATGAATAAAGATGTGATTTGTGTTGGTGGGCACACATGGATTCTGCATCTCAGTAATGAAATCTGGACAGTTTCATATCTATCTGGGGAAATGGTAACCCTGATTGTTTATTTGGAGCTCAAGGGAATGTTTTGGGTCAGGGTTGGTAGTGGAGCACAAGCAAAGGGAGCATATAGATGTTACTTTCTAAAAGTAGAAAGTGGAAAGTTTGCCTTTGTTTTCCTCTTGGTGTTAGCCAAAAATAGATTCCCTCCTAGAAAGAGAGGAGAAGAAGCAGAGAGAAGGCATTCTGTGTGTGTGTGTGTGTGTGTGTGTGTGTGTGTGTGTGTGTGTGTTTCCCCCTGAAATGACTTTCATCTCTCCTAGTTTTAGGAGTGATATTAGTGTTCTAGATAGTTTGGTTATCATTTTTCCTGCACAGTAGAGGAAAGAGAACAGGAATATCCAGATGCCCCCACAATTGGCTATTACTTGGGAATGATTTGGTTAAGAGTGTGGACTGTGGGATTAGATATCATGTTTCAAATCCTGACACCACCGATTACCAGCTGTGTGATTTGGGGCTAGTTACATAACTTCTCTGGGACTGAGTTTTCTGCCTATAGTAATGACATATCTTGATTTAAATTCCCTGAAACAGATTCTGAGAGAATTCAAATATAGGTAGTTTATCCGGGAAATGTTTCTAGGAATTGTAAGTTGGGAAATGGGGAAATGAGAGAGGGACGGGAGAAAGCCAATAAAGGATGATTTATCAAACCAGTTACCACTGTGGAAAACTGGGAATTTGGGGAGTGATTACAGAAGAGACCTCAAATTTATCCCAGTCCAGTGTCTCTAAGCTTTTGAAGATTCCTTATGTCTCATTTATTCTCTGGTACTTCCCACTTGTCCTATGTTTGGGCCTAATGTGCTTCCAAGGCAAGGGAATAAAAGTCCTCCGTAGGTAGGTGGGAATAATGCAGGGATATGGGTTGAACACTAACAGTGTCTTTTACACACATCATAATACCTCCTTGGGTTATTCAGAGAATTAAATGTTTTTCCATGTATGAATGCTTAGCAGAGTGCATGGCACATAGTAAGCTCTAGCTCTGTGCTGGTGTCATCCCTACTGCTGTGCTCATCAGAGCTCTGTGGATAAGAGCCTAGATGTGGAATTGGGCTGGATTCAAGTTCTGTCTCTACCAGTTACTACTGAGGGCCCGGCTTCTCAGTCTCTAAAACAGGGGTCGGCATAGATAAACTTTTTGTGTAAAAGGCTAGATAGTAATTATTTTCATCTTTGTGAACTCTATAGTCTCTGTATCCACTACTCAATTTGCTTTTCTTGAGTGAAAGCAGCCTTAGACAAATGTAAATGAATGGGCGTGGCTATGTTCCAATAAAATATTGCTTACTAAAACAGGTGAATGAGCTGGATTTGACCTATGGGTCATTGGGCCATGAGCCAAAGTATCTTTTTTTTCTTCCCATAGCTGTCTATTGTGAGATAAAGATAGTGTTTACTTCACAGAGACACAAAACACAGACTTTAAAAGAAAAGTCCCTGTCAGCCTCCCTGGTTTTGGATCTTAGCTGGTATGCTTTCTGCTTTGGTGATTTTTTGAAAAACATTTTCTTTCTCTAACCTTTAATTTTCTCACATGTAACATGGGCACAATAAGAATACTTGCCTCATAGGGTTGTTGTGGAGGTAAAATGAGTTAATGTATATATTAGGCTTAACATAGTGTTTGGCACATAATCAAAACCCAATAAATGTTCCCATTACGTTCACTTTGATTTCTACTACTCCTCTGGTTTTTCATTAGAAGTTACTTGAGTTCCATTGGAGAAAAAAAATAACAAAATAGCTCTTGAGATTCTTACTAAGATTTGGAATAAGTACAAATATTTACTAGTTAAATTTGAATAACCTATTAGAACTGTATGGGCTTAGATCAACTAGGGGTAATGTTGTACCCCAGGAGTCATTTGGCAATGTCTAGATATTTTTCAGTCATCCTAACTAGGGCAGAGAGGTCTACTGACATCTCATGGGTAGAGGCAAAGATGTTGCTAAACATTCTACAAGATACAGGGTAGTTCTATACAACAAAGACTTATTTAGCCCAAAATGTCGCTAGTGCTGAGATTGAGAAACCCTGGTTTAAAGTGGATATCTCACTTTTGAACTTTTACTCTCTAATATTTGGCATTGTGTACGTCATAATATCTCAGATGATTTTTTAAATTGTCATCATGATTTGTCCGATTCACAGGCTTCAAGAAGATTCATGGAATTACTTTGGCAAGATAGAGATTTAGGTATGGAGTGTTATTTTTCTGAATGATGCATTATATTTTAAAAACATACCAGGTGCTTAGTTGACAATACCACATATTTTATTTTCTTCTAAAATAATTTTAACTGGTGAAGAATCTTTTTAACAATACAAATGATGTTCTTTACATTCCATATCTTTCTATCAGTCTACGACAGTATGAGATAATAAAGGGCAGTCTGCCAAATCCTTCATTTTTGTTGTGACTTAAGAAACACTTTTCTTCATAAATTACTGAGGTATCTGGCAATGAGAAGCATGCAAAGCTATTATTCATACCTGTTTAACTCAATATTATGACAGCATGTATTTCAAAATGGACTATTCCAATTCTAAATGCTTTCTGTTCTGAGTTTTACCACACTGGAGTGATTATTAATAGCTCTTCACTGTCAAGAAATCACCATGACCTCTTCTTTCTCTTATTTTTCAGTGTTGAGATCTTCTCTGAACTTAACAGATGAATTTGCTAGATAATTTTTGTTAAAAATTTCTAAATAGGCCACCTGCATCAAAATATCCCTTCTCAATGAAAGTCTCTTTTATTCCGGTCTCAACTCTCACTTAAATCTTCCCAGATTTCTAAGATTATTCTGGGTCTTCCAAAGTCCTCATGATGTTCTCACATCCTCTCCTAGTTTGTGTGGAACTTTTGGGGTAATTAAAGAAAGGTATTCTTTACTTTGAGAAAATATATCTTTGTAAACCAGGACACAGAGCCTTGATTGAGAGTGCTTGAACAGTGCACAACTTATATACTCTTACAGGGTATTCCTGAAAGTTGTAGTCTAGGTAGGCTTGCCCCCAGGCATTCTATTCTTTTAATTAATTAAATACATTTATTTAATTAATTAGTTAATTAATTAACTTGATGATTTTATCATTCAGGCAAAATATATTTATTAAGTTTCTTCTATGTGCCTTGCACAACATTGAACAAGGCAATGTCCTCTTCCCAGTTCACTTTTGAATCTTGTATCTGGTATTAAAGGACAAGTTTCAAAAAAGTTAAAATCATGATTCTCACATAAATACAAAATAAACACCTGTCAAAAATTTTATTTAACTCATTAATCAATGAGTAAACCAGTAATATTTTATAATCAATTTGAATGAGATTTGAATTTAGAAAGATTTATAATCTCTACTGGATAATATTCATTTGCATTGCTACAAGCAGGAATCATTTGCCTTGCTCTCTAAAGAGAACATTTATTTCACCAGCACTATCCACAACTTAACATTTTCTCTTCAAAGTTGCAAAATAGATTGGCAAAAGACAGTCAAAGGTATATACTCCACACAATCAGATTATCCCTGGAGTATCCATCAGACATTGTCCAGAATTCTACAGTAGTCATTTACGGTTTATTTCAGAGTCTTCACAATTTCTCCAGTACTAGTATGAACAGTTTTCAAATAACCAGACATTTCAGATAATTCTGAGTATATTCACAGAGATAAAGCAGTGTACTAAGAAGAGGGAGGTTGAACAGAGATGGAACCTTCTTTAGATGGGAGAGCCAAAGAGAATCCCACTGTGAAGCATTTAAAATAATACTCCCAGTAGATCGCCTATTTAAATTTTTAACTTATGTGATAAAGATTTTATACTACAGGTGAAAAATGTCAACATTTAAGACATAAGTGTAGCCTACTAGTAAAATCTACTGGTACTTTTACCAGTAGAAATAAAAATAAAATCAGATTTAACAACTAGTTTGTTCCACCTCTTTGCATTTCTCCTTCCCAAACTTGGTGTACATATTTTAATGTAAATATTTATTTTATTTTTTGCAATGGAATCTGTCTATACTTTTTATTTTATAAAATTTTATTTTATAGTAATTTGTGTGGTATAGAATTACAAAAATAGCTGATTAAGTTTTCAGCAAAGCAGAGCCATCAAAAGTGAGAAAATCAGATTTTTAAAATTATATTCTATTTTATTTTTTCGAAGATTTCATTCTGTCACCACATATTTGACCCCTTTTACCCTATTCACACCCTCTTCTCCCTTCCCCCCTACACTCTGGTAACCATGAGTCTATTATCAATGTCCATGAGTCTTTGTTTGTCTTGTTTGTTGCTTTTAGGTTTATATCCCACAAATAAGTGATATCATGTGGTTTTCAACTTTTTCTGTCTGGCTTATTTTACTTAGCATGATTATCTAGAGGTCCATCCATGTTGTCTCAAATGAGGGTATTTCATCTCTTCTTATGTATATATGTACTACAGCTTCTTTAGTCAATCATCTTTTATAGGACACTTTGGTTGCTACCATGTCCTAGCCACTGTGAATAATGCTGCTATGAATATTGGTGTGCAAATATCTTTTTGGATATGTGTTTTCAACCCTTGGGGGTAAATATCCAGCAGAGGGATTGCCAGATCATATGATAGATCCATTCTTACTTTTTTGAAGAACCTCTATATTGTTTTCTATAGTGGCTATAACAATTTGTAGTCCTACCAGCAGTATATGAGGGTTTCTTTTTCTCTGCATCCTCTCCAAAACTTGTTATTATTTGTCCTGTTGATAACAGCTATTCTAACAGGTATGAGATAGTATCTCATTATAGTTTTGATTTGCACTTCCCTAATATCTAGCAATGCTGAGCATCTTTTCATATGTTTGTTGGCCATCTGTATGTCATCTTGGGAGAAGTATCTATTCAGGTCATCCTCTGCCCAATTTTAATTGGATCATTTGGGGTTTTTTTTTGTTGTCGTTATTGAGTTGTAGGAGTTCTTTGTGTATTTTGGATATTAGGCCCTTATTGGAGACATTGCTTGCAAATATATTTTCCCATTCAGATGGTTGTCTCTTTACCTTGTTAACAGTTATTTAGCTAAGCAGAAACTTCTTAGTTTGATGAAGTCCAATTAATTTATTTTTGCTTTTACTTCCCTTGCCTTTGAGGTCAAATTCATAAAATGCTCTTTAGTCCAAGGTCCACGAATTTAATTCCTATATTTTCTTCTATGCAATTTATTGTTTCAGGTCTTATATGCAGGTCCATAATCCATTTTGATTTAATTTTGGTGTATAGTGATAGACAACAGTCTAGTTTCATTCTTTTGCAGGTGGCTTTCCAGTTTTCTCAGTACCATTTATTGAAGAGGCTTTCCTTTCTCCACTGTACATTTCTGGGTTTTTGTTGAAAATTATTTGCCTGACTGCACTCACTAGGACTACCAGTGTTATGTTGAATAACAGTAGTGCCTTGTTATCTAGAAACTCTTCCTCATCCAAGATTTTACTTTGCTCTCCCTTCTTATCCTAAAGTGCAGTACCCTCAAGATCCATTACCAGGCATGTTTACTCAGTTTCTGTAGGTACCTATTAGCCAGATCCTGATGCTCTGTTTCTGAACAATTTTCTTCTCAAAGCAAAGTTAATAATTCTCCAGCCACATCATACTGAAACTTGACCTTAGTTACTGACTGGTGCAGGAAGGTGGAAGCAGATCTTGATAAGAAAAAGGATTATTTTGCAAGGTCTCCCTCCTCTCCCAAGTGAAGCTTTGCTTAGTCTTATAACAATGGATTTTATGTAACTTCTTCAGTCCCAGAGGATTTAGAGGAATCTAATTTCAAAGTCTGGAGCCCATTTACTCAGATGATTCTATCCCATATCTCAGGGTCCTCTGTTTTTGTGTTTCGTTTTTGTTTTTCTTTTTGTTTTGTCCTCGCCCTGACTATAACATAGCAGGTTTGTTGGACCTGTGACTTAAACATGCCCTAGAATTCTTCTCTCACATTAGTTCCTGGCCTTAATTTTCAGCATGATCTTTCATCACCCTGCAGAAGATGAGAGTCTCCTTAAGTGCTGTCAGAGAGGCATTCTGGCATTCTCACTGTGCCTTGGTTTGGTATTTAGCTCACTGGAGACTTCCATTTCTTTTTTCAGCTCAATGATGGTACATGACACCACTAGCAAACTGCATAGTCTTTCCAATGATCATTGCCATTATATCTCTCCAGTGCTAGAGAGATTGCATAAGCTGGAGAACCCTTTTTCAGTTGTGTCCTATCCAAATTCAATCTCAAGTGAGAGTTTTAGAAACTATAATATCATAGCACACTACTCTACTTGCTACCAGCAATGGTCATTGCCAGTTTCTAGTAGCAGAAATCAATTCCAAAGATTTGTTTCTTAGGACTACTTTGGATTTCAGCTAGGATGGCTGATTTATATTGGTTTTCTTAGCATTTTCTTAGATAGAAAGTTCCATATCCCAAAAAAGCCCTCAGTTCCTGACAAATGTGAGATGATTTTCCCAGGACTGTCTTGGTCTTAAAATTGAAAGTCCCATGTTCTAGGAACATCCTTAATCCTCAGTAAACCAGGATAATTGATCACCCTGCTTCCACTGTCTCATTCTCCAAGAAGTAGATCCTGAGGTATATCTAGATTTATTTGGGAGGTGCAGGAAACATTTATATAATAGAGTAGTGGAAAGACAGCCAATTAGGACAACATTATTAAGCCAGATACCATACTGAGCAATCAGATCTCAGTCTCATGAGAACCTGAGATGTAGGGCAAAACACATGCACTGCAAATTTCCCAGCAGTGAAGCAAGGACATTGGAAGGCTTACATTAACAGTTCAATTCTTGAGAGTCCTTGGGAAGGGATATATCTGGAGGATGTTAAATTCCAGGCACTTTTAGCCTATTGACCATGGTCAGGGTACCTTGACTGTAGTTTCAGAAAAAAAGCCTTTCAGGCTTAGGGATGATCATTTAAATCATTTTAATTGCTTGTTGAGACAACATACATTTTACCAACACATTTAAACATGGATATTTGTCACAGAAGAGATGGTAAAATGGAAATAATTTACTTTCTTTCAATTTTTATGTATTAGAAATAATTCTTTAGTTGTAATTTTATAACTCAGCCATTGTAGGGTATAATGGGAAAAATGATGGCTTCCCCACAAATGTTCACATTCTAATCCCCAGAATCTATAAATATGTTACCTGACACAACAATGTGAACTTTACATATATAATAAATTTAAGGATCTTGATGTGGGGAAGCCATGAGCCATGTAGTAGGGGCAGCCTCCAGAAACTAGAGAAGGAAGAATAAATTCTACCCTAGAATCTACAGAAGGAATGTAGCTCTGCTAATACCCCGATTTTAACCTCATAAGATCCATTTTAGACTTCTGACCTCCAGAACTATAAAATAATGCAATTATTTTGTTTTAAAACACTTAAGTCTATGGTAGTTTATTACGACAACAATAAGAAATGAATACACAAGTTATAACAGATTATAATCATCTTTGGATCTAAAGTGGAAGCAGTGATGTTTCTTTTTCTGGTGGAAGTATATTATACATGCTAAAAATCTAGTGAATGAATTCAAGTTCCACAGCTCATCTATAAAATGGGAATCATAATGATATGCATCTTATTTTGTTGTCATGAGCATTAAACAAGGTAATCTATGTAAGTCATTTAAGAGTTCTTGGCATATAATAAGAGTTCAAAACCATCAACTATTATTGTTGTAACAATAATCTTTATGCTTGTGATGATTGCACAGTTTACTAAATGTTCTCACATATATTAGTTTAAACTTAAGTCAATACTGTGAGATTGTTTCCCCATTTTCCAGATGAATGCACAGAATCTTAGAGAGGATAATGGAAATTAAGATCTCTGAGTCATTAATAGGCATAGCTGAGATTGGCTTCTAATCCAGGGTCCTTTTTCACTCCTGAATTAATATTGAAAATATAACTAAATTCCAGAGGTAAAGGAAAAACAAATGAGGAAATAATTTGCTTGAACAATGGCACATGCAAGGCTCCCATGTTTAGTAATGTCTCACAATACAGTTGGCTTCTGTTTTTTTTAATAGAGGTATGCACTGATGTCTAAGTTTTTGACTTTTGGGAACTTTACAGTTTGATTTTGTGTGTGTGTGTGTGTGTGTGTGTGTGTGTGTACAAAATTCTCCATGACTGCTTTTTCGGTTTAGTCACTGACTACCTAGAAACATGAGCTCTAGTGGCAGAAAAACATCATAAATTGAGAAGTTTCAGGATTAGAAGCCACCCAGTGATTGTTGAAGATGAGACCAAACTGGAATTGTTTTCCATTATATATAAAATCTCTACTTGCTAAGTGAGTAATAAGTAATTATTTCTATCACTTTCAGAGTATAAGTGCTATCCAAGTACCTCCTTTTCTTACACACACATTTGTTTCTTACAACAACCCTGTAAGATGGGGACTATTACTTTTCTGATTTTACAGATAAAGAAACTGAGGCAGACAGGTTAAGTAACTTGCTTAAGATCGCAGAGTTAGTAAGAGGCAGAAGTGGGATTTGAACTTAAGTGACCTGGCCCCAGAGCCTACTGCCTACCTACTAAGAAGTTACCTGGGAAGATAGAGAACAAATCTCTAAGGGAGCAAAACACAGGATATGTGAGTTTTGAGAAGAAGAAGAGAGAATGCTGGGAAGAGTGTACAGACTTAGGTAAAGTTCCTTGATCATTACAGTCAACAAGAGACACTCATTATAAATTAGTTTAATGATAGAAGGGGCCTGGGATATAGGGAACCAAACTAAGAGAAGAGGCCTCATTGATAGTTTTTATCTATTTCACAATTTAGACAAGAACTAATAAAAACTAAATTAATTAAAGATTCAGAGGAAATAAGATCTTTGTAAAATTATGCTTGTTTGATTTACTGACTCAGTTGGGAATTATTAACCCAAATGCCATGGTGGAGCTAACATAACTGTTTTTATTTAGAAGAGCACCTGACCCTAAATTGCTGTGCATAGGGAACTGTTTTTGTGAGGAATCAGGGGGCTCCACGGACTTGTTCCTGGCTTCCTCATCAGGGGGCTAAATGAAATAGCTATTCGCATCCCATTCAGGAGGCTACAGTGAGAGTATTTGCTCTGACTGTTTAAGAAGGTGTGTTCTTTTGATAATTAGGGCTCACCAAAGCAAAACTGGGAAGGCAGAGAAGTTTATCTTTGTTGTTTCCATATTATTTTTTAACATATAGGCTCCATTGCATCAGAAGTTCACCCCTGCAAATATACGTATATGTGTATGTAAATACAGCAGCCTCCTCTTCCCTTCGTCGCAGCTCTTATACTAGCTGTTTGGAATGCACATGGGCAGATGCCGGGTGCACAAATGATGAAAGCAATTTCATGTTGTTACCCCCAGGAATGGTACTTTTATTTTAAAAGGCATGTTTGAGGTGATGAAACCTTACCTTGAAGAACTGATGCTAGAATGGAGAAATTTCAGTCAGAGAAACAGGCAGTGGAAGGAATATTCTGGACCAGAAAGTGAGATTGTGAGTCTTTCTGGGTAAATCTGTGCATTATATTTTTATAGTAAATTGTAAATTTTATTTTTGTTTATGAATAATGTTACCTGAAACTGGTTTTGACTGTGACTTCTCCTGGGCCAGGTCTCTGTTGAGCCTTGAGCTTTTGTCATAGATGTCGGGTATATGTGCCTTAGAGGAAAGATTAAAGAGTTGGAAGGGCGGGCCTGAGAGAGACTACATAATTTTATTGTGTAATATTTCTTCTTTAAATGGGCTCATGGATAATTCATTTAGCCGGATTTTGATTGCTCTTCTTAGAGGGTAGGTTCTATATAATAAAAATGTGTATACTTCAAGTTCCACTGTCACTAACCATCTTGTCAGGAAAGGTTCAACTTGATCCCATAGTACGGTTTGACAAAAGTTCAAATTTGTACCAACTATATATTCCTCTTTGGCATCTATGTATTCTCTTTCTTTCTCTCTCTGGATATTTTTTTTCAGTTTTGTTTGCAGATGGAACTAACAGTTTTAGAAAATAAATACCTGCTTAAACTGAGTGAACAGTAGTCAGTGAAGAGACTGTAAAACTCTTCCCAGTGGAAAGCTCTGTGACACGGCATGTGTGAGTCTGTCATGCTCATCGATGCTCTGATGTATATCCAGTAGCAGAATTTGAGGATATTTATTAAGTCTCAAGTTGAGTTAGATTTTGCATCTTGACTCTGAAAATGACATAAGTACATTTAAAAAAAATGTGGTGCTTGATATATTTATCAGTTCATGTGCACTTTCCATACTAAGAATTTTACATTTAATTCATTCATGTGCCTCAAGAATGGGAAAAACAATAAATTCTGAGAAAGGAAACTAAATAACTTCAATGTGATTTCTCTATGAGAACAGGCTAAAAAGTCACAGCGGGAATCAGCATAGGGATATTAGGTTTGTGTAGGAGTGGTGTGTGTGTGTGTGTGTATACAAAATTTGAAAGGGTCCAGGCACAATAAATGCATACATGTTTATCATATCCCTGAGAGTTTTTCTTGAAGTTTGAAAGTGATAATTTAAGACTAGAATAACAGATGCATTTTGAACAGGTTATAAGCACTATTGATCATATGCAGGAGCTTGAAAGAGAAATAAGTTCCAAACAGAGGATAAATAAGTGAGGAGTAAAACTGTAGTCAATGACTAAAAGTACATTAAGAATATTCAGGAAATATGTCTGTTTTTAACAATGAGGTCATTTTTCTCCATGAAATACCCTTCAAGGGAGGAGGGGGATGTTCAACCACTGGTATAGTATAGCATAGTTTCTCTCTTTTTGTTTTCCCTGGATATATTAAATTTCTTTCTCATTAAAATAGGATTTTACTCTTTGTTGACAAATGTAGAAATGATACCTCAAACAATATAGTTTCTATTCTTTGACTCATGGTAGGGGTTTCAATGTATCCAGCAAACATATACTTGGGATAAAAAAAGTGGTATTTTATTTCAGAAGCTGTCAATTTATCTTGTACTACTACATTTCTAACACTCAAAACCTCTTGGGTGACTATCACTTATTCTTTTCCTTTAATTATGTAATGTGATCTCAAACCAATGTGCTTCCAAGAAGGGTGAGCAGGCAAGTGATATGGACTGTTGAGGTGGATTGAGGGTAAATAGGAGGGAAGGTGAGTACTATAGCAAACTGGAGGTCATATTCCTTTATTAAGGAAGGCCGCTGCTACTCAGCGTCAGTCAATAGTTGCCATGTGGAGCTTCAGAACCAAAGTTGTAATTCTGTACAATTGTTTTTAAGAGATTCCAGAGCTATGGTCAAAGAAGCAAAATTTTCTGTCATTTAAAATAATGTAAAGGACCCAAAACACTACACTATGACATCTGGAGGATAAACAGTTAAGAGGGAAATTAACACCAAATAAAAAATGAGCAACAACAAAGCATTATCAAAAAAAAAAAAGTCTTGATCAAATCAATTCAAATAAAATCAACAAGTAATTAATGTCTTTCTATATATGCATAAGACCAGAGGGATCATCCACTGGAAAATCTAAAACACAACTAAAATATGTACTCTCTTCCAGCTACAGTTTGAGACTAGAGGAAAATATTTCAGTTTGGAGTAAGAGAGGAGAATTCACAGAGCACGTAATATTGGAATACTGATTAGAAATACAAATAAGACCTGATTAAGAGCAAAAGAATAATGAAGAAACAGTCCTAATGAGTTGAATGAAAGGAAGGAAAGCCCCATAGTATAAACAATTTCCAATTTCTTTCCTAAGACAATGGCATCATCTCTTTGATTTGAGTAAAAAGCTCATGAAACAATTAATTGAAGGCACTAGTTGTTGAGAGTCTTAAGTAACAGGCTAAGGAGTATGAGCTTTATCGTCTAGCAGGTGGTTGCCGACTCAAATGTCCACAGCAACCAGATAACCTAAAAAGAAAAATTATTTTGGAGAGGGGACCACCATAGCAAGACAAAACAAAACAAATCAAAACAAAACAAAACAAAACAAACAAACAAACAAAACAGGCTTAATTCCAGTGGATTGTTGCCATGTAGAAATGCAGCACATTCATTGCCCATGAGAAGTTTGAAATCTGGGTTTTAAATGTTGGCAGAAAATTCACATTAAAAAAGAAAAGTGTAAATCAAAGCTTATTTGGAATCCCATATGTCAAATAAACTTAGAGCTGCTAGGGGCTGAGGGTGAAGGTTACACATTCCCAGTCATAAGTTTACATTCTTCTCCTAGAGCCAATGGTGTGTCTCTCATCTTAGAGGATATTTTAAATATTACTATGACTGATAATAGGAAACCATTGAAGATATAATAAATTTAGCATACACTATAATTATAAATATGTAAAAAAATGCATGCACATGGACAAGTATAAAATGAGAATACTTTTTGAGGATAAAAAGATCTTTTTAAATGTTATGTTTCATAACTATAGTGGAAATTTTAAATTAAGAAAACATTAATTAAAAATCTTTTTAGAAGTTTAGAAAAAAATTCTGAGTGGGTAGTTTAATGTTGAGAGAATTCAGGGGTATGTGAATTTGACCAAAGCATACTTATGTCTTTATTTTCATTATCCTCTAACAAAAGTGTAGCATTTCTTTCTATTATAAAATAGTTAACTCATAGAAGCGTAAGCAATAGCTCTGTGACTTTTTCACCATTAGAAATCCTGGGTATTTTTGAGCTGTTAAAATGTTTGAAATAACAGGTAGGCCTGTTACTAAAGATACTTTGAAATCACAGTAGTTAGCAGACCCACTGTTGGATCACATTCGTAAGCGCATTAATAAAGAAGCACATATAGTACTATGTTATATATTTTAAAAACAATTTTTACTGTAATTCGCTACCTTTAAAAATAAATTTCACCGAATTTCACTGTTTTATTTGCAATCCCATTATATTTTAATGTTTCAAAACATTACTTTGAGCAGCAAGCAGTCCATTGGCTTTGCCAGACCTTTCAAGGGGTCCATGACAAGAAAAAAGTTAAGAAGCCCTGCTCTGAGCCAGTGTAGCAGTAGATAAAAAGTTTATCCAGCCTGGAGATACTAGAACTGCTTACTTTCTGCAAGCTTTCCTTCCTGGGATAAGGACACCCTCTCCAACCAAAGTTTCCTATTGCTTATAAAAATTCAGAAGTAGTTGGGATCACTCATCAGTCTGAAATAGAACAGATATAAAATAAAAAATGAAGATTTTTGAAAAAATTAAAATCAAGTATATAAAAACTGAATAAGAGAGAATTGACGGAATATTGCTGTGTGGTTGTACCTATAGAGAATCGAAGTGGAGAGATTAAAAACATGACAAAGTTGTACATAATGATAGTCAAGCTAGATCATGTAAAAACCATTTAAGAGCATTTTTTTTTCCAAAAAGGAAGTAGAGAATCAATATTCTGGATAGTTGCTGGACGGTGGGGTGGACTCTCTTAGCTCTTTTAGAAAAGTATCTTCTGAAGAGTTTACTGTTACCTGAATGGTGATTAAAGGACAGTTTCCATCTACAAGGAAAATGTACTGACTGTGACCAAATTAGCTCTGAGTTTGCTATTATTTAAATGTAGTTTCTTGTATTTATTAAAATGAAGTGACTATCATATTAAAATTGAAAACGAGCAGTTGCACATGCAAATTATTTCTAAAGTTCAACTGCTGCTAAATGAGACACAGTCTCCTAAACTTAGAAATGCTTAACATAAATTATGACCTAATTAACATTTGCATGGTAATCTGGACTTCCTACAGCTTATTCTGCTAATTAACACATGACAAATGAGCACATATTAATATTTTATTGTAATATAACTTGTCCAAGAAAGCTTCTTAACTCCTTGGAAACATTTTTTATTTTTTTTTCCCAATTTCTGCCTGAGAAACATTCTATTGTGGTTTATGCCATTATATAATTTAGATGAAAAGGATTGTTTCACATTGTAAATTTAATAAGAGAGAGAAAGATGCAGGCTTTAGTAGTGTCTTTTTCTTCATTTAAATTATTTTCTCCTTCCTCTTTCTGGGAAATACCTGCATTTTTGAAACAAACAAACAAACAAACAAACAATAAGCTATTTCCATTGATATGTATATCTTAGCTAATTATCATTTTCCTTGGTAAATGTACATTGTACACCCACAATATTGTCTCCCAGACCTATGAGGTCATGAATAAATCCAGACCCATCAAGGATAACAAAAACATATAATGCTATGGATTTTGTACTTTGCAAATGGTTTCCTGTTGGTCATATATTCAGTTGTTTTGTTTTGTTTTGTTTTGTTTTGTTTTTCCTTCAAATTAGGGAGGCTAGCATGCTTCTATCTCTACCAGGGGCAGAAAACACCTATCAGTGTCCATTGTAACTTTGATTTGTTGTTGGGTTGCAGTTTTTCAGTTTTGATTTGCTTTCGTGGCATATTGTAGAGTTTTTTGTTTTAATTTATTTTATTTAAGATTTTCCAAGAATGATTGCAAAGTGGCTTCTTATCTGATCATATAAATCTGAACATGTAATCTTTGAGATCTGGGAGATTTTTATAAACTAGAATGAGAACAATTGGCTATGATTAGTAAAGTATTGGGTGTTTTGGAAGCACATTACGTGGGCATCTAATGAGTGATTGAGAGGATCCCTAGTGTCTTGCGCTCCATGTTTAAAGATACCATTGAGGTAATTGAGCAACCTTTCCTGCTTAATGCTTGAAGCTTACAGTCTCCTAAACCTATTACTTTTGAAAGTGTGTTCACCAACACTTCTGACACCAATTATGTGGGATAATTTTTCTCGTACCAACCAATTATCCAAATTTCTGGGAACCAACTGGGTGTCCTACAATTCAATTCAATTCTGACACTAATTACTTGGAGTTAGCATAGACCCCACAAATTAAAGGCTCAGTCCCACAAGACTGCTCTCTAATTCACATGCCAGTCACAAGTCCCAGGCCACTTGTACTTCTGATTGACTGGCTATATAAATTATGGGTTCTCACAATCTCATCTTTGGATTTCACAATTTGCTAGAATGTTTCACAGAACTCAGGGAAAAGTTTACTTACTATTACCAGTTTATTATAAAGGATGTTATAAAGGATACAAATAAATAGCCAGATGAAGAAGTATATAGGGGGAGGTCCAGCAGGGTCCCAAGCACAGGAGCTTATATCCCCATGGAATTGGAGTATATCACTCTCTTGACATATGAGTGCATTCAACAACTTGAAATCTTTTTGAACATCATTGTTTAGTGATTTTTATGGAGGTTTCATTATTTAGGCATGATTTATTAAATTATGGGCTATTGGTGATCAAATTCAACCTCCAGCCCCTTTCTACTCCTTGGAATAGAGGTTTGGGGTTGTTCCACCAAGGGTTTTAGGAGGTCTTGTGGCAGAAACCAGGGATGGCACCAAATATATATTTTATTATATCACAATATCACAACTGTAAACTCCCTCTACTAAGAACTCATAAAAGAGCCAGAAAACAGTGCTTGAGAGTGAAGTTGAGAGTGGAGACATGTGTGTTTTACTTAACCTATTAATAATACACACACACACACACACACACATATATGTGTATATGTGTGTGTAAATCATTTATATGCAGATGGATAGATATAGATATATAGATAGAGTTAGATATAGACAGATATATACATACATACATACGCAAATATATGATAATAAAAAGGGATGAACTATTGATACATTCGGTGACATGGATGTATCTCAAAATAATTATGCCAGAAAAATATGAGTACATACTTTATGATTTTATTTATGTTAACTTCTAGAATATATAAACTAATATAAAATAATAGAAAGCAAATCAATGATTAATTGGAAGGAGGTTGGAGGGAGGAATTTTAAACGGGCAAGAGGAAACTATCTTGACTGTGGTAATGGTTTCACAGGTGTACACATATGTTAAAATTTATTGAATTATACACTGAAAATTTGCAATTTGTTATATGTCATAAAGTCATATATATCTGTGTGCATTTGCATGTGCATATGCATGTGTGTGTGTTTACGTCTCCCTTTCTTCCAACAAAGGATATTAGCTTCAAGAAAGTGAAATATTTTCTCTCTCACTCACTGCTATATGTCCAGCTCCTAGAATTGTGCCATGTACATAGTAGGTGCTCGGTAAATATTTGTTTAAGGAATAAATAAATGCAAATAATGAGTATATACTTCTCTGTAGATATAAACATTTTGTTTCTTCTCTTGGGTGTGTGTCTAAAAATTATCTTTTCATTTCTCTCAATAGAGCAGGAATATAAGGGAGCTGGCTCTGAAACAAGTAAAAAAAATAAACCCAGGTGACAGAGAACTGAGCAACACACTGATTACAAGGAATAAACAGGTAGAAGGCGAATCCAAGCATAGGTTTAAAGACAAAATATTTCATGCGGGGACCTGACCATACAGTTAACTTCTGATTTTCAGGAGCCCAAACCTTTAGGTGATTCTAGGAACTATGGTAAGATTATAGAAAGGCATCAAGAGGTAATAGTAAATTGAGATAGAAGGAACCGTGACCCAGATTTGATGAATTTAGAGCAGAGAGGAAGAAAAGCAAAATACCAAAGGAAGAACTGGAGGAGGGAAACTCTGGGATATTTACAAGCTAGATGTATTCTGTGACTCTGGATTTCTGTCAGGGTGGAAAAATGACAGGTTTCCTTGAAACACATTATCTTGAAGGGAAATGAAATAAAAATAGCACAGATACAAAGTCTTCGAATGGTACCAGGCAAGATGGCTAGCTCTACATAGAATACTGGAAAATAGGCTTCCTGGTTAGATTTGACTTGGGGTGATGGCATAGAAATTTATAGTAGAATATAATTATTTCCATAATACTGGCCAAGATTCAGTTTTTGAGGATCAGCAGGTTATTATTCCTCAAACTAACCCCATATCTATTTTCTTGTGACATCTACATTCCAGGCTTTTTTTTTTTTTAACATTCTGTAGCCAACTTAAATATTTCCAGAATTTTCTTGTTCATTTGATACAGACCATTTTTATGACATTTCTAATTTCCTCCATGCTAAACATCATATTTCTTAGTCATTCTTCATAACGTATATTCATATTATCTCACCAGCTTTCATGTTATTTGATCATCATTGTGTACTTTCATAAAAAACTGATTTTCAATTAAAAGTCAAATGTCTTTCCCCCTTCAAAACTGAAGCCTCCATAATGGTAAGGGATATGGTTATCCTGTTCTTGTTTATTGTTGACATCTGCTGAATGCTCAAAAAATTTCAAGAAAATAATTAATTGACAAATTGTCATGATCTATGGACATAAAGTTAGACCTAGTTATTTAGAAATGAACTCTCTTTTGCAAAATATTGAGATCTTTCATTTGGATTTTATATTTCCACCAATGGAGCCTAAGGTTTTGCCGATATTTTTACACCACATTTTTGAATTTACGACTAACTTACCAACTTATCATTCACCATTTATTGCCAATTTACATCTTGAATTTGTGACCAACTTATGTTCTTAAATATCTTTAATATAGGCTGTTCTGAACCATTTTCTTGTCTCAATCTTTTGCAGCTGAATTTGGATACTAAGGTGTATGATTGATAGATATTAGAAGCATTTAGATTTAGCACAATGCCTGGTACATGGTAAGCATTTCCATTATTTGTAAAGAGATAAGTTACAAATTGTTTTTATTGTGTTGTTATTACAATTTTGAATTGTGTATCAATATTAAGTGTAAGTTGCTAAGCATTATAGCCATCTATTAACTAAATTTCCATCTTTCCCTTCCTTCCTTCCTTCCTTCCTTCCTTCCTTCCTTCCTTCCTTCCTTCCTTCCTTCCTTCCTTCCTTCTTTTTTTTTCCACACTGAGCAAAAAATACTCCTGATTTAAAAATAGTTTCAAATCAATTATTAGGTAACAGATAAGGTAATAACTGGTTTTAATAAGTGATGCTTATAAAGCAATCAATATAATATGGAGCAAGATTTTGAGATTGTAAAATACTATGCTCAAGATGTCATTCTGTTCATCAAGGATTTTAAAGTACTCCTTGTGAGATTACCATTATTGTAGGTCTTCTGGAATCACACGCCTATTTCTAGCTCAGACAGATTCATCTTGTTTGTATAAGCTGACTATTTCTGCTGTTTGAGGCTTGAGACATTATAGTATGACAAGGCTGATAGCTCTAAGCTTTTAAATCTTTAATCACTCCAACTTCTGTACTTGGGGTCATGTTACCTAAGTAGGCGCCACTATTCTCAGGAATAGAGCTGCTAAAATAAAAACATATCTGTGTCTTCTCTTCCCTTGTGGTTTACCTTAAACAAAACCCAAAGAACAGGGAACTGGAAACCACAACCTTTTTATTTCCTCCAAAATTATTCTTTGTCTGTTCACGAAAGATCCTAGTTTTAGTAGCATGGCTTGCTGTCTGCCTTTTTCTACTTTATTTCTTAGTACAGAAAAAGTTGTTCTTGCTTATTCTTCTTCATCCGAACAGGAATTAAAAAAAAAAAAAAACCCAAATCATAATAGTAGCTAACATTTTAAACATTTACTATGTGAGAAGCCATGGGCTAATCACCTTACATGCATTCTCTGATTTAATCTTCTATGTTGTTTACCATAAGAATCTGCCATGTTGGTTGTTTGTAATGCAAATTTCCAGACCCTGTCCTTGGAGATTTCAAGTCAATAGGTCTGGGGTGAGGTGCAAGACTATATCTTTGGATAGTTTTAAGGAAGGGAGTACCTTGAACTCTGCAGTTTTTAACACACATGCTAGATCATTTTAATTAAAGTGTTGCTAGGACTACACTTTGGAAAAAATATAGTGTATATATACCATAGCTGATAAACTTCTGGGATGAAAACAAGGGCTTGGGTCTTCCAGTAGTTATGTCTTATTGGTGAGATGGGTGGGGTGATATTGGTAAACCAGAGTATATGAGGTGCAGTGATTAAGAACAGAACACAACTCTGGAGCCAGACAGCCTGAGATCCCATCCCAGCTCTGCCACTTGTTAGTTATGTGACCTTGAATAAGTCACTTAGCCTTTCTATGCCTCAGTTCTCCAACATGTAAAATGGAGATGGAAATAGTACTTGACTTATATGGTCATTGGAAGAACCGAATGTGTTAATACCTGTAATTTACTTTCCTAATAAAGGAATTAGGAAATGTTTAAATAAAAGCATAAAGATAGGCATGGTTACAAGGCCTGGCACATTGTAAGTACTATTTAATTATTTTTTCTTATTATATTTTTTTGTTATTCAGGGTATAATCCTTGAAGCTTAAAGAATGAAATGAAGAGGAGTCTACCAGGTGAATTGCCAGATGTGGTAATAGCAGGTGGCATTCCTAGCGGAGCAAACATCATGTGCAAAAGGACAGAGTTGAGAAATAGCCTTATGTTGCTAGAGCAGAAACTCTGGAATGTGAGGCTAGAGATGTAGTCAAGGATCAGGTCCTGAAGGTCCTGGGTTTGTATTGTGGGTTTTAAAATGATAGAGAATCTTCAGAGAAGTATCAGAGGGGGGTTATTTTCAATGTCACTCTGGTAAATCTGAGGAAAATAAGTTAACAGGCAGGGTGACTAGTTAGGGAGACTGCAGGGATCCAGGTGACAGGTGGTAAGGAGACTGAATACAAACACTAGTGAAAGATTGTTGAGAGAATATTTAAGAAATATTTGGAAGATAAAATAGTCTTGAATATGGCTTAAGAATAAATGAGGGACAAGTCAAGTTTCTATTTTGGGAATTGAGTGAACAGTAATGCCACTAACTGAGATAAAACATAAGGAAGTGTTTATATATTCAGTGAATTCAGTTTTGGATTGTGGAATTTTTCATACCCATGGAGTGTACACATAGAGATGTTTACAGGCAATGGGACATTAAGGGACTCAAGTCTGAGTCACTGGTTTGGTTTGAAGTTTGGAACACATGGCCTAACATATAAGAGAGCTCTGGTAAACTGAAAAGAACAGTATAAATATAACATTCAGAGCAGTATTATTCTATTGCAGATTTTAGCAATAATTAGTTAACATTAAAATACAAAGCTCCAATGAAATTTTTCTAAAAAGGAGCAGTATATTCTTCCCCTAGCTCATTAGAAGGATTTCAGGAGAGAAAACACTGTGTGCAGTGACATGCACTTAAATTATAGACGTAACAAAAGACATTGTTAGACAGGCCAACCTCATTTTTAGTTAATTAGAAAATAAGCAGATAAGCCAGTAGAAGAGATCTCCTTTGGGTAGAATTTTCCATTTGTCATGGGCTTCTGGGAAGATTGCTTATACCTATGGCTTTATAGGTATAGCTAATATACCTAGAGAAAGCATTTTTATGGATTTGCAGGATATTAGCAAAGAAAATTAGGCTGATGTTATATATATATGAAAAAGGCCCTCCTGAGACTGAGTGATTTACTCCAGATTTTACAGCAAATACATGACAGGACCAGGCTCTTGGAGTAAATTTAATTGAATTGCAGCTTTTCCAGTGTTCCGTGCAGACTCTAATTTTTCAAAATTGAAGAGTATATATTTGTATCTCTTAATTACTTTCTTCCCTTTTTTTCTGCTCTCCTTACAGCTAAGGAAGAAATGAAAATATGAATAAATGTAGCGCTACCAGGATGGATATGTTGGCTTGGAAAGTCTCCTCCATGAAACATAACAATTGTCTAATAAAGTTTGGTTATAAAGTTCTATTGGATTAAAATGTTTTCATAATTAAGAGACAAATATTACATCCTCCTGTGCAGCCATTCTTTTCCAAAATACGTATTAGTTATAGTAGAGTTAGTAGGAAAAGCAGAACTGGTAGTAGTAACTACAGTAGTGGAAGTAATAACTATGATGGTAGTGACGGTGAGGATGGTGGCATGTGTTTATTAAGTGCATCCTATAAGCCAGACACTGTATACCTTAGAGGCTGTCCAAAAGAATAATTGAAAACTTTAATGCTCCAGTTGAAATTCCTGAGAATGTACCTCAGTGTAAGCATTTCCCAACTATATGACTTTGAGCAAATATTTACATTCTTGAAGTCTCAATACCCACATCAGTAACAATAAGAAATAATATTGCCTACATAAAATGGATACTTTGAGACTGAAATGAAAAAACAAAGTATTTAAATCATCTGAAAAACTTTATAATTGTGACTCTGTGAGGGAAGTTTGATTATTAACACTATTTTATACATTAGTAAACTGAGACTCAGGGAGTTGAAATAATCCACAAGTCTGATTTGTGATAGAGCTGGAATTTAAATCCAGGTCTGACTCCTGAATTTGTCTCTAGCCACCATATACACTTTATTTGAATAAATTACTTCTATCTTGGATCTTCAAAGTTTCTTCTTAAATCTTGAACATCTTATTAGGCCATGTTTGCTTTTGTTATCCTAGAACAGTTTCCATTATATAGAATGCTTAATTTCTGACTCTTCCCCAGAATCGTTGCAGTGAGATGCCTCTGTTGTAAACATCAGTGCTTAGGATCATGGGTAATTGGCCTTTCCTAGGAAAATGATAATTGACCAAAAAATGGACTTTTAGCATGCAAGACTGATGGCTAGATTATGTAAAATCCCAGAATGTAGATCCAGGATCAAAAGTACCATTATTGGAACAGTATTTAAAACTGTAAACCTGACTGCTTTTTTTGTATACACTATTGCATTGAGACTGGCCACAGTTGAACCCTATTTTATATGGGTTGAGTAGTTAATTGTCATTCCTACTGATTGGCAACAAGGTTAAAAGTAGCTGCTTTTTGGATTTCCAATGAAGTCCAGGAACCCTGTGACTCTGACTCTTACTTCTAGGCTTATAGAATATTAGTCACCTTCAATGAGTCTTTTCCCTCTCTGTTCTTTTTTCCATAAACTTATTCTTAAACCAACTTATAGTTTGTGATAAGAATATTTAAAACCTAACTAAGAAGTTACATTCAACTCCACAGAGATCGCTTCGGTAGGATTGTTATGAATTGCTTTCATTTTACACCACTTTAAATCCCAATGACTTTCACAAGTAGGTTGTTAAAAGTAAATGCTGTTTTATTATATGTTGTGAAGAAGCAACAATTAAGATGTTGTCTTTGTAAGTTAACCTTCTAACCCTTAAACATCTTCCAAGTATCTGAAATGGATAGAAAAGTAAAGTCAATCTCAACATTACTGCTGATGGACCAAGAAACTTTACCTTTCATTAAAAAAAGTCCCTCTAAGTTATCTAAGAAAAATTTCTATCAATAGAATTAAATGAGAATCATAGAAATGTTGTGAGTCTTTTTGATTGTTGTTGGTCAACTGTCATTTGAAAGATGAATGGAAAAACTAGGCCCCAAGCCCAAGTGTTTGACTCTTGGTCTAGTCTTCAGGGATCAGAGTCTGATAAAAAGATCAAGATTCTAAAGTAGCCTCTACCAAAACCTGTAAGCTATAAATCATCTTTGCATTATTCCTATCTCCTAAATAATTTATTCTTCATTTTTATTTTTGGAGCACTTTATATAAACCTTAAATATAGGAGGCACACCAAAATAGTGGTTATAGATGTAAACTTTGCTATCTGATAGACCTTTTCTAGTTCTAAAGCATGACATTGTCTAGCTTCATGACATCAAATATGTTAATAATCTCTCAAGGTCTTGTTTCTAAATCTGTAAACTGGGGCCATTGATAGAAGCTAAATTATTTTGGTTGTTTGAGGACTGAAAAATAGAATTAAGATGAAAAAAGACAGTACTACAGTATACTCTATGTTGATGATGATGATGACTTTCTTCATATAGCGTATTATAATAATTTATTTATGTTTGTCCCATTAAACAGGGAACACCTTGAAGGTAGGTGTGAATTGTATTCGTGTTGTTTCCTCAGAGACTGATATAGTCTTGACTATCTTGGAGGCATCTAATAAATGTAGGATTTAATTGAATGAAACAGAGCTTAACAACAATCAAAATCTATCTTGTAATTGCTTGTAATTGCTGATTATGCTATTGTTTGACATTGAAGAAGTCACTGCCCCTCTTGGTTTATCCATTTTTCTATATATAAGGAGGAGGTATCCTACCACCTTTTCAGAGAAGCTATAAGAATGCATTTAACATTTGATGGCAAATTGTACCTTAATTTGTGAGGGATTAATATTTAATATTAATGAAATTCATAGCCTTCTATTCCACTTTTTTTTGTAGTTACACAGTGTTTGCTAGCATAAAGGAACCCAGATAAAAGAGTGTGAAGGCCATACCTATGTCATGCACATAACAAATGAGAGAATACCTCTCAAATCAGAGGAGGGCTCAAATGAGGAAGAAAAGCTTTGTGAGCAGTAAGAGAATTAATTGAGCCACTTGACTGTGCCAAGCCCCCAACTCTCACCTATTAATTTCTAAGCAGTTAAATATTTAGGTGATAATTTTTGTCTTTGCTTGAATAATCTGGATTTTAATTGTTTGTTTCTATAGGTTTTATACGAAAATAATTTAAAATAAAATCGTATGTCAAAATGTCTGGTGATGAATACACCAAAATTATCATTATGTGTGAGTAGTGAGATTATAAACAATTTCTTTGTCCTTTCTTATTCTAAACTTTCTTAAATTTAGACTCCTTTAGTGGCATGGAACTGATTTATACAGACTGGGCCAAGTGCATTGGTGCTTATGGCAAATAGGCCAACAGGGATCTCTTGAGAATCTGTCAATAGGCATCTTTTTACTATTGAGGCTCATGGGAAATGGAGATGAATGGAAGCATCACTGTAAAACTCAATAGTAGTTCTTGCTGTACTATGGCAATTATAGGCTTTCGACAACTTTGTTGGTCTTGACTTCTTTTTCTGTTTTTTTTTTTTTTTTTTTTTTTGCTTCTGGTTCATTATCAACTAACCTTCATTCAATCTTTGTTCAACATTTTTCTCTCAGCTTCTGCTTCTTCATGGTCTCTGCTATTTTTCATAAATTCAATTCACTCACCAAAACAGAGTTCCTTAGTAAGTTCTCAAATATGACTTATGAAGGTCATTACCTCTCTTGATGCTCCTAAGAGACTAAAAAGTTCAAGATATTGCTTTCTGTAGGCTTAGAAGTAAATTTTATTTGTTTTTAGCTTTTATCTATTCTAAAATGTGTATCTACCTATTCCAATAATGCAAATTTTTGTCATATATTTAGAATTTGCTAGAACTACCTAGTCACTCAGAGACCAGGAGAAAGGGTTATTACAATTTTAGATACTCTGCAATTTGAGTAGGTTTTCAATAAACTCCCCCAATGTGAGGGCTTTGATATTCTTTTGAAACATTCTTGTAGAAGCTGTGCTTTCCCCCAAATTTCTTTCTGCACTTGATGTAGTGAAACTGCAGCAAAGCATACTTCCATGTCTGAACAGATGTCCCCAACATGGAAAGTTCAAGCCACATGTCTCGATCTTTATCGCAGAAATTGAGCCATAATTCTGGTATCCAAGAAAACTAGTATCCAGTACTTCATGAAATTCACTATTCTCCCTACTCCCTGAAGGGATTTTCTCTGTTCATAAGAGGCACAACCCATTTATAAATACTAAAATAGCCAGTCATTAACCAAGACATCTGCAAGTGTAGGATTACTGGCTGTTCTGATTTGAATTGTTATCCAGAATGAAAATCTCTTGTGGTCACTTTCTCTCTTTTCTCAGTGTTCTATGGTCAAAAACTCTTCCAGAACATGGTTCAGGTTAAAGGCACTGTTCATTGACATTTTCTAGGAGAGGGCCTGACCAGGATCAGGTATCAATAACTGTGTAGAGGCCAAGTATGTTTGGAGCTTCTTCGAGATTTAAATTATTTTCTGGGTTATCTATTACAACTTGCAGAGGTTCTGATGTTTCTCTTTGCCCTTTCGTTTCAACAGCAATAAGCTCTATATTTTATAGGTCTCCTTTGCCTGTTCTTGTAGGTATCTCTGATTCTTGTGCGTTAGAACAGCATCCTTGCTTCTCATTTTCGCTTATTCTTAGTCTTAAGATTAGCCAACTACAAAAAAAGCATCCTGACTAAATTCCTCCTTCTGATTTTTGAAATTCATAACTGAATTATTGGTTTATTATTTTTAAAATTCTTGAAAATATAAATGTGATAACAGTCAGACCACTCGCTTCTGTAATGAGAATGCAGAGAAAGTAAGATATACTATTATTTACTTTTAATTTAGCTAAAAAGTGATAGCAACTTGTTGCTCATAATGATTTTGAAGTTTGTTAGACTTGTGACCAGATAGCCTATTGTGGTGTAAACTCATTTTCCCAGACAGTGGCTTGGTAAAGAAGCATTATTTGATATTGTCAGACAAAAAAAAAAAAAAAAAAAGAGGCTTTTGGTAGTGTTCTCTTAAATGATTTATAAAAAGAATCTTTTCCCTTGATCAGAACCATTGAGGTTAACAGGAGATGTTAGAACATTCTTCTTGCAAGATCATCATTAAATTAAAATCAAAAGGGTCTTCAGCAAGACACCCCATAAATCCCAAGATAATAATTACATCTTAGAACTGGAAATCTTACAAGTTTGCAGATATTTTAGAGTTTGGCATTTGTAGCTTTTCTCATACTATGAAATATTTATGTATTGTTCAAATAAGCCTGCTTAGTTACCATTGGATACCTACTGTTGTACAGGAATTGCATTTAGAAATAAATTGAAGCTGATTTGCAAAGTTCATAAAGCTCTCATAGCCAGAGATTTCAGTAGAAATTCTTTTGAGACAATAGTCGAAAATACCGGGAAATAGATGTTCATTTTGTTTGGAGGGTTTTTGTTATTTGTGGTAATGAAACAAAAAGAATTACTATCATTTTGCATTTCATTTAGAGCACATGAGGGTGCCAATAAAATTTGACTATCTATACTAGATTTTTTAAAACAATAATTATTTTAAAATTTATGTTTCAATTACAGTTGACATACAATTATGTTAGTTTCAGGTGTATGATAGAGCGATTACACATTTATATCTCTTACACCTTAATAACTCTAGTATCTATCAAACACATAGTTATTATAATATTATTGACTATGTTTCCTATACTGTGCTTTATATCATGTGACTATTTTTGTAACTGGTATATTTTACTCCTTAATCTCTTTTTTCTTTCTCTCCAATCTCCCAAATCTCACCCCCATCTGGCAACTATCAATTTGTTCTGATTATCCATGAGTTTGTTTCAGTTTCATTTGTTTATTTTATTTTTTAGATTCCAAATGTAAGTGAAATTATATGTTATTTGTCATTCTCTGTCTGATTTATTTCACTTAGCATAGTAGCCTCTAGCTCCATCCCTATTGTCACAAATATTAAGATCTCATTCTTTTTATGGTTGAGTAATATTCCACTGCCTATTTATACCACATCTTCTTTATCCATTTGTCTATCAATGGATATTTAGGCTACTTTCATATCTTGGCTATTATAAATAAGGATGCAATGAACATGGAGGTGCATATATCTTTTTAAATTGGTGTTTTGGATTTCTCCAGATAGATACCCAGAAGGAGAAGCTGTTGGGTCATATGGTGATTCTATTTTTAAATTTTTGAGGAAACTTCATACTGTTTTTCATAGTGGCTACACCAGTTTACAATTCCACCAACAGGGCACGAGATTCCCTTTTCTCCACATTCTCACCAACACTTTTTAAAATTTATTTATTGATAATGGCCATTGTGATAGGTGTGAGGTGATTACTCATTGTGGTTTTAATTTGCATTTCTCTGATGATTAGTGATCTTGAGCATCTTTTCATATGCCTATTGGCCATCGTATTTTCTCTTTGGATAAATATCTATTTGAGTCTTCTACCCATTTTTTAATTGGATTGTTTGTTTTTGTTGTTGTTGTCGAATTGTGTAAGTTCTATATATTTGATTATTAATCCCTAATCAGATGTATCATAGGAGAATATTTTCTCCCATTCAGTAGGTCATCTTTCCATTTTGTTGATGATTTCCTTTGCTATGCATAACGTTTTTACTTTAATATAGTCCCATTTGTTTATTTTTCCTTTTGTTTCCCTTGCCCGAGGAGATATATCCAAAAAGAAATTACTAGTAGCAATATCAGAGAGTTTATTGCCTATGTCTCATTTTAGAAGTTTTATGGTTTCAGGTCTTACATTTAAGTCTTTAATCTATTTTGACTCTATTCTTTTATATGGTGTAAGAAAGTGGTCCAGTTTCATTTTTTTGCACGTATTTGTCTAGTTTTCCCAACACTATTTATCAAACAGACTGTTTTTATCCCATTGTATATTCTTGCCTCCTTTGTCAAATATTAAATGAGTGTATAGATGTGGATTTATTTCTGGGCTCTCTATTCTGTTCTCTTGATCATTGTATCCATTTTTGTTCCAGTTCCATGTTATTTTGATTGTCATAGACTTGTATAGTTTGATACCAGGCATGGAAATATCTCCAATTTTGTTCTTCTTTCTCAAGATTGACGTGGCTATTTGGGATCTTTAAAGGTTCCATATAAATTTTTGGATTATTTGTTCTAGTTCTCTAAAAAACGCTATTGGTATTTTGATAGAGATTGCATTAAATTTTCTAGATTTCTTTTAGTAGACTGGCCATTTTAATAATGTTGATTCTTTCTACCCATAAACATAGTTTGCGCTTCTATTTATTTGTATCTTCTTCATTTTTTTTTCTCAATGACATAATTTTCTGAAAACAGGTCTTTTACCTCCTTGGTTAATTTGATTCCTCGGTATTTTATTGTTTTTGATGCAATTGTAAAAGGGATTGTTTTCTTAATTTCTCTTTCTGAAAGTTCATCATTGATGTGTAAAAATGCAACCAAATTCTGAATATTTTTGTATCCTGCTACTTTACTGAATTCATTAACCAGTTCTAACAGTTTTTGGGTGGAATCTTTAGGGTTCTATATGTATAGTATCATGTCATGTGCAAATAATGAGAGTTTTACTTTTTCCTTTCAAATTTGGATGCCGTTTATTTCTCTTTCTTGTCTGAAGACTGTGGCCAGGATTTCCAGTACAATGTTGAACAGATGTGGTGAAAATGGGTACCCTTAGCTTGTTCTTGATCTTAAGCAAAATGCTTTTAGCTTTTCCCCATTGAGTATGATGTTAGCTGTGGGTTTGCCATATATGGCCTTTATTATGTTGAGGTATGTTCCCTCTATTCCCACTTTGCTGAGAGTTTTTATCATAATGGATGCTATATTTTGTCAAACATTTTTTCTACATGTATTGATATGATCATGTGACTTTTATCTTTCAATTTGTTAATGTGATGTATCACATTAATTGATTTGCAGATATTGTACCAACTTTGCATCCCAGAAATAAATCCAACTTGAATAAATTCAACTTGATCATGATATTAATGTATTGCTAAATTTGATTTGCTAAGATTTTCTTGAGGATTTCTGCATCTATGTTCACAAGGAATATTGGCTTATAGTTTTCTTTTTCTTTTTCTTTTTGTAATATCTTTGTCTGGTTTTGGAATTAGGTTAAGAACTACAGAGACTTATCTCTTCTTGAAGTTTTTGGAATAGTTTGAGAAGAATAGGTGTTAATTTTGTGCCAGCAATTTAGACAATCTTTGTATTTCTGCAGTGTCAGTTGTCACTTCTCTTTTATTTCTGATTTTGTTTATTTGGGTCTTCTCTCTTCTTTTCTTGATATATCTGATTAAAGATTTAACATTTTTTTCTCTTTTCAAAGAACCAGTTTTTTGTTCCATTGATCTTTTGTATTGTTTTTTTTTTAGACTCTATTTCATTTATTTCCACTCTGATCTTTATTATTTCCTTCTTCCTATTCACTTTTGGCTTTGTTGTTGCTGTTGTTATTTGTTGTTGTTGTTATTGTTGTTGTTGTTCCCTTTGGTGTAAGGATAAACCGTTTATTAAATATACATTTTATATTTCTTGAAGTAGGCCAGTAGGGCTGCTTTTACTGTATCTCATAGATTTTGGGTCATTGTGTTTTCAAATTTATTTATTTAAAGTTATCTTTTAATTTCTTCCTTGATCTCATTGTCAACCCATTCATTGTCTAGTAGCATATTATTTAGCCTTCATATGTTTGTGTGTTTTCCAGTTTTTTTTCTTGTAATAGATTTCTAGTTTCATAATACAATGGTTGGAGAAGATGCTTGATATGATTTCAATCTTCTTAAATTATTGGGATTTATTTTGTGTCCTAACATGTGATCTATCTTTGAAAATGTTACATATGTACTTAGAAAGAATATATATTCTGCTGCATGTGTACTTAAAAAGAATGCATATTCTGCTTCTTTGGTGTCAAATGATCTAAAAATTAATTAAATCAATCCAGTCTAATGTGTTGCTTAAGGCTGCTATTTCCTTGTTGATTTTCTACGCTGAAGATCTGTCTGTTGGTGTCAATGGAAGTTAAAATCCCCTACTATGACTGTATTACTGTTGATCTCTCCCTTTATGTATGTTAATATTTCCTGTATATGTTTAGGTGCTCCTATATTGGGTGTGTAGATGTTCACAAGAGTTATATCCTCATGTTAGATTGATCTCTTTATTATGAATTGACCTTTTTTGTCTCTTGTTACAGCCTTTTAAAAAGACGATTATGTCTAATATAAGTATTGTTACTCCAGATTTTTAAAATTTTGTTTTTGTCTAATTATTTTATGTGTATTCTTTTCTTAAATTTATTTATTTTATTTTCAAGTGTACAGTACATTGGTTAGACATCTATAGTTCATAAAATGATCTTCTCAGTTGCTCCCTCCTTTCCCTGACCCTCCACCTAACCAATGTATTAATGCTAACTGCATTCCCTATGCTGTGCTCCCCATCCCCATGACCATTCATCATCTACTAAATGGTACATTTTTAACCCTCCACCCTATTCTCCCAACCCTCCAAACACCGTTGTCCTCTGTCCATCACCAAATTGTCCACTATATTTGCGAGTCTGTTTTTGATTGGTTTGTTCTTTTTATCCCTTAAATTCTGTGTATCGGTGAAATCATATAGTGTTTATTTTTCTCTGTCTGACTTAAATACCTTCTAGGTCCATCCAAGCAATATCTTGTTCCATCACCCTTCCTTTTCATACGTAGAGGTCTTGTTTTCTTATCCATTCAGCCACCCTATCTTTTTGTTGGAGCATGTAATTCTTTACCATTTGAGGTACTTATTGATAGGAATGTAGTTATTACCATTCTTTATTCCTGTTTTTGATACATATTTTTCTTCTTAAAGAAGTTCCTTCAACATTTTCTGTGATACTGGCTTGGTGGTGATAAATTCTTTTAGTTTATTTTTGTCTGGGAAACTCTTTATCCATCCTTCACTCTAAAGGATAGCTTTGCTGGATAAATTATTGTTCGTTGTAGATCTTCATCCTGTCAAATATTTTTTGCCAAACCCTCTGTCCTGCATAGTTTCTTTTGAGAAATCAGCTGCCAGTCTTATGGGTGTTCCCTTATAAGTAACTATCTGTTTTTTTCTTGCTGCTTTTAATATTCTTTCTTTGTATTTAACTTTTGATATTTCAATTATGATGTGTCTTGGTGAGGGCCTCTTAGGACCCTTGGTTTTTGGAATTCTCTGAGTTTCCTGGGGTTTTATGTCCATTTTTTTCTACCAGGTTAGGGAAGTTTGCCTTCATTATTTCTTCAAAGAGCTGTTCAACATCTTGATTTTCTTCAGTTACGTCAATCAGATGGATATTTGGGCCCTTAATAATATCCTATATCCTCCTTAAATTATTTTTATAGTCTTGGCATCTTTTTTCTTGCCATTCTGGTTGACTATGTTTGGCTTTCCCATCCTCTAGATAGGGCATTTGAATTTCCTTTATTCACTTTGTTTATTCCATTTAATATACTTCTCATCTCAGTTAATGTATTCTTCATTTCTGACTGGTTCCCTTTTGTAATTTCCATCTTCATTTTTATGTTTTTTATCTCTTTGTTAAAGTTCTCTACCCTTCCCAAATTTCATTGAGCATCTTTATAACCAGTGTTTTGAACTTGTTGTCTGTTAGATTACTTGACTCTTCTATTTCCAGATCTCTGTTCTGTTCTCTCATATGGTTTCTGCTTCTTTGTCTCCCCATTTTGGCTGCCTTTCTAGTCTGTTTCTATGTACTAAGCAAAACTTCTAAGTCTCCCAGTCTTATTAATGTGGATTTGTGAAGTACGTGTCCAATGGCCAAGTCCAGAGAGGGATTTAGCTTCAGGCCAAATTTATCCCCTGCCTGTGCCTCTCTGGGGCCACCTTTTAAGATTCAGCAAGCAATCCCCAGAAACAGAGGCCAGCTGTCTCCAGTGTGAATCCTGGCACTGCTTAGCAAGAAGCACCTGACTTGCTGAGGGTATACCTGGATGTGGCTTGGATGGGTTTGCAAATCCTCTGGGCAGACCGACCTCTGTTATCCAGTTTGATGATGTCACAGCTATGGCTGTGCTGTGTCCACACTCTGGGAGTATGGAGGGCTCAACAGGGAACAATGGATACTGCCAGCACTTCTGTACAGTGCAAGTCTCGTCATTCCAACAATGTCTCTCTGTAAGTCCCTGGTGCCCCCTGCACACAGCCAAATTGGCACTGGTGCTCTGAGTGAACAGGTCTGTCACCGTGAATATCCACTCACAGATGTGGCCCCTTTACGAAGTTTCTGCTGCTGCCGCTGCTGCAGCCTTGATCTCTCAGCTGCTCGGGACTGGGCAGCACCATGTCCTTACCCCATCCTACCTTCTGCCATTGCAGGGTGATTTCTTGGACTTCTTCATAGTATATGGCTTGTTCATCTAAATCCCAGGAAATTTTTCCTGCTGCTGCTCCTTACTACTGTCAAAACTTTGATTTGGTTGCCAGAGGGATGAACAGGGCCTCTTATCATCTATGCCATTTTTTTCTCCTCTTTGTGTGTCTTTTGATCTCAAGTGACTCTTTGGTAGGAAACATTTATGTTTTTTTTTTTAATTCATTCAACTACCATATGGATTTTCATTTGAGCATTTAGTCCATTTACATTTAAAGAAATTATTGATTAGGTATGTAGTTATTGCCATTTTATTAATTGTTTTCTGGGTTATTTTTGTAGTTCTCTGTTCCTTTCTTATTCTCCTGTTCTCTTGTACACTAACAGAATTCTATAGTGTTATATTTTGAATCATTTCTCCTTATTTATTGTATATTTCTTAGAGATTTAAGTTTGTGGTTACCATGTGGTTTATATATACTAAGTTATGTTTATAGCAGTTTATTTTAAGTTGATGGTCAATTCAATTGAAAGCATTCTAAAATTACTACATTTTTTACTCTCCTCCTACATGTTCATGTTTTTGTATTTATTTTTCTTCATTTGTGTGTGTATCTATTAATTTATTGTTGTAATTACAAATGATCTTTCTACTTTTGTCATTTAATCTTTGAACTGACTTTTTAATTGGTTAATCAAATGCTTTTACTAAGTGATTACCCTTGTCAATAAGGATTTTTTCTTTTTAATATTTTTTATTTGTATTTTTGATATTTTCTTTTCTGCTTAAAGAAGTCCTTTTAACATTTCTTGTAATACTGGTTTAATACTGGTTTAGTGGTGTAGAACTCCTTTAGCTTTTAATTTTTGTTTCTGGGAAATGTTTTATCTCTTCTTCCATTCTAAATAGAGTTGCTAGCTAGAATAATCTTGGTTTTAGGTTTTACCTTCCATCACTTTGAATATTTCGTGCCATTCTCTTCTGGTGTGCAAAGTTTCTGTTGAAAATATCAGCTCATAGTTTAATGTAACTAACTTTTTCCCCTCTTCCCCTGTTACTTTTAAGATTTTCTTTATATCTTTAACCTTTGACATTTTAATGATGATATGTCTTGCTGTGGGCCTCTTTGGGTTCTTTTTTTGGGGGACTTTCAGCACTTCTTGGACTTGTGTATCTATTTTTTTTACCAGATTAGTGAGTTTTCCTATCATTATTTCTTCAAATAATTTCTCAGTCCCTTGCTCTCTTTCTCCTGTTGACATTGTCCTAGAAGTTGATTACACTGTCCTCATTTAATTTTTTTTCTTTTTTCTCTTCTTAATTTGTGTTCTGCTACCTTGGTCTTAAAGATCATTAATTCAGTCTTCTGCTTCATCTAATTGATGTTTATTTCCTATAGTATATTCTTCATTTCAGTTATGGTAGTCTTCTTTTCTGACTTTTTAAAATGTTCTATCTCCTTTTTCATGTTATCTTCATTTTTGTTCAAGCTCTCACTGAGTTAATTTATTCTTTTTTCTTTTTATGTTTACAATATATTTTTTAATGGGAGAACAATAACTAATATAATTCAAAACTATATTCATGATTTATTATTACATTTTACCTGTTTTTTATGATTTTATTCCTTTTCGTTTTCACTTCTGCCTTTGAATTTTTCTGTTTATTTCTATATTTGAAGAGTAAAATGTAATATTCTACTTAACACATAAACTCTTTCATTCTGTCTCTTTAGAGGATATTTTAACTGTTTTTATTATTCATCTGCCTAAATATAAAACATCAGATTTCTCCAGTATTCTGAAGATAATTTATACTTTGCTTAGATAGGAATATTCTTTTTCTAAATTTTTCTCATTATAATCATGCAAGCTTTTTGTGGTCATGCCACATTGATCACATAGATATCATTATAAATTAATCTGGCTGATGTTTGGATTGATATGTGTAGATTTCATCTATTCTTTACCTTAGTTCATTGAGCATCCTTATAATCAGTGTTTTGAATTTTGTATCTGGTAGATTGTTTGTCTCCAATTCATTTTTTTTCCCCTGGAGTTTTGTTCTATTCTTTAACTTGGGCCATGTTTCTTTATCTTCTCATTTTGGCTTCTTCCCTGTGTTTGTTGCTATGTATTAGGTAGATTTTCTATGTTTCTGGATCTTAACAATGTGGCCTTATTGTTAAATGTTCTTTAGGCCTACAGGTACAGTTTCTTTTGTTAAGACAGGTGCTTCAGGGGTGTCCCCTGTGTGTGTTGTGTGTGGCTTTCTGTTATAATTGGGCCATGATTGCTGTTGGCATGTCAGTGGGAGGGGTTGACCCTCAGGCTGATTGGTCATGATTACAGTAGAGGAGTGTTGTGCTGAGGCTGACCCCACAGAGCAGTAGTCACTTTAGTGGGACTCTGGTGCCAGCTGGGTCTGTTCTTCAGGTTTGTAATTTGTGGAGCTTGTTGGTGATGTTCTAATGTTGTCTGAAGCCACTGGGGGTATTGGGTCTGGAGCCTCTTGGGAGGGGCTCCTCCCAAGGTGAGCTGCTGATTGTGCCAGCCTTGAAACCACTGGTAGGAGCTGTAAAGTAATCTACAATTGTTTACTGTTTGTGCTGCATTGGAAGTGCTTTGGGAGAAGCTACACTGTTAACTGTGGCTGACTTCCACTTGCACTTGGCTTGGACCCTTTGGCGGGCACCATGATGAGAACTGACGCCAGTCACTATTTGTGCTGGGCTTGTGGTTGGTTACTTTAAGTTACATTCCTGGCCAAGACAACCTGTCTCTTATGTCAGGCCTGGGTTCACCAGATAGGAGTTATAGTGCAAGTTGAGACTGGTTGCCACTTGTGTTGGGCCTGGGGTTGCTTAGAGAGAGCCATAAGGTACCCCAAATCTGGATGCTGCTTTTTGGGGTCTGTGGACTTTTGATAGACTTTGGGAAAGTCTACGGCATGATCTGAAGTGGACTGCTTATATGAAGGATCTACTAGAAAAGGCTTGGCGTAGCAGCTGAATTGGGTGGGGTAAAGTCTCAGGGAATCACCAGGCTTAGGTGAATGGTGTTAGAAAGGTTAATGGAGATTTGGTGCCTGCCTGTGCCAGGCTGTCTGGGTTGGAGGAGAGTTTAACAAAGGTACAATGACATTTGCTAGCACTTCTGTTCCTGGAGAGTTCTTCCAGACACCACCCTGAAGTTACTCAATTTAGTTTCTCCCATATGTTTCTGGTGCTGATCAAGCTCCTGTGCCTGTGCTAGAGTTTAGAATGAATCAGTTTTTGATTGGGTGAGTCTGTGGTTGGACTATTTAAGAGCAGCACCTCAGGCTTTAGCAGCCCTTCATCTTTCTTGGAATTATTCCCCACTGGTTTTCAGAGACAAGATATTATAGGGACTTCTCTTCCTGACACTGCTGCCCTGTGTTTGAAAGCTTTTTTTGAGACTGGGACTTCTCAGTCCTCAGAGGATCCCCTGAGTCTAAAATATTCTTTCTTTTTTTAAATCACCACACCTTTGGTATGGGACCTATGTATCCCATGTTACTGCCCCTTCTGTCAGTCTTGATGTGGCTTCTTTTTTATATCCTTAGTCATAGAAATTATGTTCAGCTAGTCTTCAGGTCATTCTCAATGATAGTAGCTGTACAATTTAGTAGTAACTTTGATATCGACATAGGAGGAGATGAGCATATTCTGCCATCTTGACCGAAAGTCCTTAAAGCAGTAATTAATGTTTGTGTAAAATTCATTTTAACACAAACACATGAGAAATAAACAATAGGTTATTTATAATGACCATCTAAAAATATTTTAGGATATATTTTTCCAGATTTTTTGTTTTTTTTTCCCTTTACTTATCTCTTTTTCTTCTCCCTCTTTTGTCCATCCATCCATCCATCCACCCACCCACCCATCCATTCATCCACCCATATTGCATTTAAAACATAGTGTTATATTAAACAAAAACTTCTTATAACTTGCTTTTATAATGAGACAACATACTTTGAATTTCTTCCATGCAAGTATATGTACTACTTCTTGGAAATTTCATTTCATTGCATAGTTTTTTATAAATCGTATATTCAAACTCTTACTATTAAGTACTTATATTGTTTCTAATTTTGATCTATTACAATCATATCTGTGATAAAGAACATTCATTAACTCTATAAGTATTTATTGAGCTCATACTATGTGCCAGCTCATAAGTATTGGGGCTACAACAATGTTAGATATAACTCATGTTTCTGTTTTCCTATGCTTCTATGTTAAATAAGTAAAACAAGATCTCTTAACTTTACTTGAGTAACAACATTTGTTTTTGTTAAGACAGTATTTATCATCATTAGGATATTAATACTTGTGGTTATTATTTCCCCAGGTCATTAAAAGACTTTATATAAATATCGCTCTATTAAAGACTTGGAAATAATAATATATACTCACAGAGCATCCACAGCCTATATTAATTTGACTGAAAAATTATATGGCAATTATATTATCTGATTCTCTCCACAGCCAGAATGAATTGATAATATTGGCAAATAGACAGAATTTATCTTTCCATTGATTTTAATTTATTATTCATTTGTGGTTTTGACACAGAGAGAGGTTTCCTCTCATAGACATTAGGTAAGTAAAGATAGCGTGACCTCTTTATGAAGCACTGGCCAGGAGCCGGGTATCCTCATTATGAAATTGAATTCAATTACCTATTAACTACTTGAACTTTGGAAGTCATCAGATATTCCTGAGCTTCAGTTTTATGATCTAAAATAGGCATATGTTACTCAATAATTTCTCAGTTTCTATCATTCTAGAAATTCTGAAAAATGCAATTTTTTATTGTTTTTACTGGAAGTTAGCATTGAAATTGTCTGGGACTCTTTTCAGAATACCGATTCAGTGTATCAGAGCTAAGCTAAGAGATATGTATAACGATAAATATAATGAGAGCTCTGAGCCAAGGAATGATTTGATATATGCAATTTTGAAAGATTATCATCAATATGTGTATTTGAATAGAATATAGACAGTCAAATATGGAAGTGGAAAGGCCAGTAGGAAAACAATTACAGTTGACAAGGTGAGAGATTATGGTGGCACCACTGAAAATGATGTGAAACAGTCACATTCTGGCTGTATTTTGAAGGTAGAGCTGTTTGGGTTATCTAATATCTAGGATGTAGGGTAAGAGGGAACGAGACATTTAAGGTGACTCTACAGCCAAAGCCTAAATAATTGGATTGTTGCTGGTTGTCAGTCACTAAGTTAGAAGGCACCGAGGGAGCAAAGATTTTCATAGAGATGTAGGGGAGCATGGTCAAACTTTTGGTTTTGTATATGCTATGTTTGAAGTGCCTATTGGACATGCAGCTGGAAATGTTCAACTGTATAATAGACTATATCAGTCTAAAACTCAAGAGAGGGCAGAACTGGCAATATAAATTTAGGAATTATCAACACTGGCTAAGGACCTTAAGGTAATTAATTTTCTATACATCAATTTAATCATTTATAAGATAGATACAATGTTCTTGTAAAGATTACATGAGATGAAATGAATTTTGTAAAATTTTCAGCATGTCACCTGATATAGGATAAAAAGATAATGAACATTTCATTATGATGATGAATGAGTGGCTTGGCTTATCTTGGAGAAGATGGAAAAAACATGCATTCATTTGGCTTCAATGTAGGGTATGGAGGGCATAGGAGAAAGGCATATTTTAAAATTTATTTAGGTTATATGTTGAATAAATATGGATTATAAATTATGCTTTCAAGAGAAACTAAGCCATGTGTCCAAGGTCTACATTATGATGGTTAACTGTGCTTACTATAATCTTTATAATTGAAATGCAGTGCTAACCCTCACTTATTTAAATGGAAACATTAACTAGAAGAGCCTGGTGTAGTCTTTGAGTGCTCAGAGAAAATTATTTTAATAATTCAGCAAACTGTATTTACATTATACTTCAATGTCTGGGCTAGGCCTTATTGGATAAAGGGCAAAATAGTAAAGAGAGGTCTAAACAATCTTGGCTTGATTTACAATTTCTAGTTTAAAACTACATGTTTGTAACTCACAGAAGCTATTATATGTATGATCTCTGAAAATTAAATTGGCTGGTTGACCTCATAAAAGCCCCTCTTACACACTAAGTAAATAACTCACTATAATGATGAAGACTTTGCAGTTAAGGTTAGCAGTTCCAGACCATTCATTCACTAAAAATACCCTAATTCATTCAATCACCAAGCTGTGAAGAGCAATTAATATGAGTCAGACATTCCACTAGCTGAGAATGTCAGTATTTTGGAGTTGTGGTGGCTAAGTTATTTTTGGTTGATAACGCGAGTCTTCTCTCCAATACATTAAACAAACAAATCTCTGCAAGGCATGTATTTCATTTTTTTGAAAATTATTTATTTTAAGATGCTTGTAGATTCATATTCAAAGAGATCTTTTGTACCCTTTACCCAGAATATTGACAATTTATTTTTTACCTTAAAATTTAGGATCTTAAGTTTGCACTAAGATTTGAGTCATTTAAATTATAAGTGTAAGATTTGAAACTATAACTTTAAAGATATGCAAAGACATCTTAGCTAATTCTGTTTTCTCTGTTTTGTACCCTATGCTGTTTTCCTCCTCTGTGACCCAATGGGTCTGGATAGGTCTTCTGTAAGCACTCTGGTAGTCCTGTGTACCTCTACTTAGTAATGCTCAACTCACTATTAATTCTTTGTTCAGTGTCAGCGTTCCTTTGTGACTATAACTTCAGAGGGCAAAAATTACATCTGCTATTCACTACTGTTTCTATGGCAGCTGGCAAAGTATCTGGCACTGAGAGGCTGGATGAATTTTATTTGGACAAGAGAATCAATTAATCTACATAGGACAGGTCATAGAAACCTACAACATTAGTGGTGATGCTACTGAAAATCAATGTCAGTAAGATCTTTGTTTCTCTGAGTTCAAATCTGTCCTCATTAGAAATATTTCTATCCACGAAACAACCAGAATGTATATGTGTTCTAATGCATGAAGGGGAAAATTACTGTTCTTCAAAACAATCTAATCTGAATTAACTATCAATTAGCCAACTACTGAAATGTTTTGAAATGAACTCTGAAAAAAAATCTCTTTCAGAATAGCTGTCTTGATGAAGAATACTTTTTTGTTTCTTTAATGTTATTTTAATCAGCTGGATGATCCTAGCTAAATAATTTGCTCTCTCTCTTATATGACAATATAAGTGAATGCTTCCTGAAACCTTCCTTGTGATCACTCAGGACACACACAGTCTTCTCTCTAGGGATAATAGAACATTGATAATTGGATATTTAAAAAAGCTTGGCAGGTTATCTGAAACAAATAGTCTAATAAAGAAATATGGTCTAATGGCTTGCTCTGAGAACATTTCATTGAAAAATTTTGCTTTTTTGTAATCTGGAAAAGCTGGCTGACTTTGTCGATTCTTAATTCTTCAATGTTCTAACCCATAAGATTTAATGTAATTATCAGCACCTAATTTGAAACCTTCCAATATTTGTCAGTCTGCTGGGTGCTTTATTTCTTGGCACTGAGCAGTTTCTTTGGATAAAATAATGAGCCAAATAGTTATGGTATTTGTCTATATAGAGATTATTTTTTAATATAAGGAATAGATAAGATATCGAGTAAGCAAAACAATGAATTAAATAATTATTAATTTTGATAAACCACTACAAATGAGTGAATAGATGAACAAACAGAAGGAGAAAAGCAGGTCTGAGAGGCCAAAGCTTACCTCATAGACACAGTTGGGCCTTCACTTTCTCATGGTGAATATAAAGAATTTCACAGAACATCAACATCAGGCAAGGCCTTTTTGTGACTGTAATTGACTAGTAATCAAGACAATAACTAGTCACTTTTTGAACACAAACATAAACATGAACATTGTCTAAACCACAAAAATAACCAAATATTTCTTTACAATAGTTAATATGAGTGACTGCTGCTTTTTTTCTAATCAGTTTTAGCCTTGCACCATGTTCTCACCTTCAAGGTAAGAATTATTAAGATACCTAATTATAGAATCATCCCAGCTTCCTGACAGTGTTCAGTGCAGAACAAAGTCCCGTTTACTTGAACTATTTTCCAAATCACCTAAGTCTAAAGCCTATTATATACCTTTTCTAACAGGCCCCCACCACCACACACACACTTATCCATGGTGTTCTCCATGGTACAAGCTCTCCTTGCTTGCAATAAGTCAACATTGTTTAACTAAAAACGTGTTACTTCTGCACTTTGGCTTGAAGGCATTGGCAAGTAAATGAAAGAACTTCTTTTATTCATGGTTAAAAATTTTATCACTGATTGAATTGCTGAGTCAAGATTCGGAATAAAACCTACTCGAATGTAAATATATGTGAAGAAGAAAATAGCTTGTTCAATAGTACTTACAGAGAAAAGTTAGAAAGGTCTAGAGGCCCAAATTACTAACAAAAGAAGGGTCTGATCTGATGATAATCAGCATATGACTTGGGAAGAGGTCTGCATGTGTCTGGGTAGATGCTGTGAACATTAGAGACCAATATGAAGAAAAATTTCAACCCAGTCAAAGAAGAGTTTTAGACTGATGAGAAATCTCTTGTGACAAATGGGCAAAAAAAGAAGGAAACAGTCATGTTCTGCTGGTAATTCTTCCTTCTACCTCAGGTAAATCTTTCATGGAGTTTGTTAAGCAGCTTTCCTCAGATAGTTTATAGGTCTATCAACAGGCAAAAGAATACTTCTTCCTTCCAACAAGAAGCTCTCAGAAGTCATAAACATAAACTTTTAATATCTGGACACCTACCAGAATAACAGTTGTACTCCCCGGCTGGCTCCACATTTGTACAGAATAAGGTCTGATAAACCTTCATAGCTGAGTCAGTTCCTCTTTACCCAAGGATCAAGATTTATGCAATACAGCTCAGCTTTAGTGTCTCTAGTGGAACAAGGTTGGCTAAGAATGGCTTAATTTTAGGTTTTTCATTCACTGCTAGTTTTAAACAGTCATTTTCATATTTGCTTACTCTCTTTCGCATAAAGATTCACAAATTTATGGTTGACATGCACTTTCATGCAGGTTTACTTCCTCTCAAAAGTCCCTCTGTTCTCCATTAAAATCCAAGATGGAATTAGGTGTAGTAAAAATGTTTTTGTATACAGATGGTGATGAAGAAAGAAAAGTTGGAGTAAAGGTAGGTAGTTGGATTGTCACCTGGATTCTTATAGGGCTCCACTAAGATTATTTTCATCTACTCTGGTGACTGACCATCTTTCTTTATGTGTCTTCCAAGTTCATAGCTGGTGAGACTGTTTTTTTCATGCCATAGGCCCATTTCCATTTCCCTTTTTTCATCTTATAACTTGGTCTCATTTGGCTCCTGCTGACTTAGGAGAACCTTTTGGATCTCAGTTGTGATAATATTAAACTCATGTCTATCCTGCTTGTTTCAACTATGAAAGAGGCCTTAAAAATTAATCTAGCAGATCCAAGGTACTTCCTGGATCTTAAATGTCAGCTACCATTTCTTGTGCCTAAGAGATACTTGCAAATTCTTCCATGTCATGAGGAATCCATGAAGCACTATGGTAGGATCTAGGAAGATGAGCCAGTCTGATGGAGTCACTTTCTAACTGACTGTGCCATGCGACCATTTTTATTCTATGGCAGCTGCTGCATATCAAAAGAGTAGATACTAATGGTAGTCTTCTCCCAAGTAACAGATGAAAAGCTTCATATGGCATCTCATATCAACATATATACTTATATATATATTTTGTTTTTAGTACTCCCATTGAGGATTGGTCCTCAAAGGTGGATAAGGATTGATGAGAAATAAAAACCCTAGTTCTGACCTCTCTGGAAGCATTCTCTGTTACCCACTTCAATGAGAACTTATTATATTCTATCTTGAGTTTTCTCTACCCATAGGATATAGAAAAACCTAATGGATACAGACTCTAGACTTGTCTCTTGATATAGAAAGGGAGCATTGAGAATTTTTTCTCTTTTGTCAAAGCCCGACTGTCAGCAATATTACCTCATTATGGACTCAAAATAAGTATAATTTGACAGTTAACATGAAGAATAGATTTTGTTATCTTAGATGATGCATGCCCTTTCACTGAGGCACTGAAACTCATTAGAGGGATCCCAGGATATTGTGATGTAAGATGAATGAAAAGTACATCAGTTTAATATTTTAAAAAATATTATATCAATCAAAACTCTAATTACATCCAGCCATGATTTCCAACTTTGATGGGTTTGTGGATGTTTAAATTATTCATCTCTTCTGAGTCATCTCCTCTGAGTCAATGACTATTTCTCTGACATACTAAATAATTTACTTATTTATTGATATTATTACTTATTTTCTCACTTCTTTCTTTAGAATATAAAATCTATAAGAACAGGGATCTTTGTTTTATTCACTGATATATCTCCAGGGCCTAAAATACAGTAAGGTTTTATAGCAATTTGTTGAAAGAGTGAATAATGAATGAATAAAGAAAATAGACTCCACTTTGCTCATTTTGCAAAAATATTTAAAAAGTCAGGTCTTGTTATAGGTGAGAAAATAAATTGTCTTAATAATATTCATTGAAGAATCCTTAGAGAGTGTCAAGTACTGAGGTTACAATAAGAAACAAACAAAAATGTGCCAGTTCTAATGGAGGGAGAAAAGGAGAGAGATTGATTCTAATTCTGGATCTGCCATTTACTTGCTATGTGATATTGGGCAAATTATTTAACACTCTGAGCCTCAATATTCTCATCTACAGAATGAAGATAAGATTACTGATCCTACTGTGATATGCCTGGTACATCACAGTTACTAAGTGAATATTAGTTTATTTCTGTTTCACATTCCCAGGCATTAACCTGTAGGGTGATGTGACATAGCAGAGAAATGAAGGGAGACAAAAGAATTGAACATAGGCTCTGGTCATCAATTATAATTGGAAATTGCTTTAGCTCTCGCAGGCCAATTTTTCTCTGATTAATGAGGAATCATCTTGTGGAATAACTATTGGTAGTTCCAAAGAATTACTCAAATAACAGAGTGCACAAAGGCCACCCATCACAGAAAATGTGCTATGACCCTATTCGAGGCCCTTTGGTGTCTTGGCCTCAGACAAGAGGCATTCTGGTTTCCCATCTCCAAGCCAGAGAGATCTGACTTGCTGCTTTCCAAAGTGAGTTTATAGGTCTCTGGGCACTCCTGTTCTGCCCACATTTGATGCAGTTCTTAGATTCGAAATCTTGCTGCTTATAGATTCTCTATTTCTAATTTTCTATAAGATGAAATTCCTGGATCTTGATGTTAGTTTAAATGGAAGCATGTCCAAATTTATTTTAAATGGTATTGCCATTACAAATGTTAAAGATAAAGAGAGAAGCTTAAAATGCAGTAAGAGAAAGGCAGTTAGTTACCTACAAAGAGCTCCCATAAGACTTTCAGCTGATTTCTCAAGAGAAACTTTACAGACCAAAATGGATTGGCACAAAATAGTCAAGGTGATAAAAAGCAAGGAACTGCAACCAACACCAACTCTACCCAGCAAAACTATCATTTAAAATAGAAAGAGAGATAAAGAGCTTCCTAGACAAGGAAAAGCTAAAGGAGTTCATCAACACAAAACAAATATTACAAGAAATGTTAAAGGGAGTTGTTTAAGAAGTGAAAAAAACATAAATAAGAAAATGGCAATAACTGTGTACCTATCAACAATCGTTTTAAATATACATGGACTAGATGCTCAGATCAAAAGACATAGGGTAGCCAAATGGATAAGAAAATAAGACCCATACATATGCTGTCTACAAGAGACTCAGTTCAGATTGAAAGACACATGCAGACTGAAAAGAAAGGAATGGAAAAAGATATTTCATGCAAATGAAAATAAAACCAAAGCTGAGGTAGCAATACTTAGACAAGATAGACTTTAAAACAAAATCTATAATAAGAGACAAAGAAAGACATTATCTAATGATAAAGAAGTCAAGTCAACAAGAGGCTGTGACCTTCTTAAATATTCATGAACCCCACACAGGAGCACCTAAATATATAAAGAATATATTAACCTATCTAAAGGGAGAGATCGACAGTAATGCAGTCATAGTAGGGGACTTTAACACCCCATTGACACCAATAGATCTTCCAGACAGGAAATAAACAAGGAAATAGAAGCCTTAAATGACACATTAGAATTAATTTAATTAATGTTTAAAGTATTTTATTCCAAAACAACAGAATATACATTCTTTTCAAGTACACATGGAACATTTTCTTAGACCGCATGTTAGAACACAAAACAAGTCTCAATTAATTTAAGTAGATTGAAATCATATCAAGCATGTTTCAACCATAGTATTATGAAACTAGGAATCTATTACAAGGAAAAAAAAACTGGAAAACCCAAACATACGGAGGTTAAACAATATGCTACTAAACAATGAATGGGTTAACAATGAGGTCAAGGAAGAAATTAAAAGATACCTTGAGACAAATAAAAATGAAAACACAATGATTCAAAATCTATGAGGCATAGCAAAAACAGTTCTAAGGGGCAAATTCAGAGCAATATAGGTCTACTTCAAGTAATAAGAATAATTCTTAATAAACAATCTCTCCTTCCACCAAAAAGAACAGCGAACAAAACCCAAAGTGGATAGAAGGAAGAAAATAATAAAGATCAGAGTGGAAATAAATGAAACAGAGTCTAAAAAAGAATACAAAAGATCAACAGAATCAAGGGTTGTTTCTTTAAAAAGAGAAAAAAAAAGATAAATTTTTAATCAGACTTATCAAGAAAAAATAGAGAGGACCCAAATAAATAAAATCAGAAATAAAAGAGAAATGACACTGAAAAAATACAAAGAATTACAAGAAAATACTATAAACACTTATGTGCCAACAAATTGGACAATCTGGAAGAAATAAGTACATTCCTAGAAATATACAGCCTTTCAAGACTGAATCAAAAAGAAACAGAAAACTTGAACAGACCAATTACTACTAACTAAATTGAATCAATCATCAAAATGGTTATCAGATGATGGTGATGGTGATGATGATGATAGTAGTAACAACAACAGTACTAAAAGGTAACATTTATTGATCATTACTATACCTCACATACTATGTTAAATACTTTCCATGCATTAATTAATTTTATCCTGACAAAATAGCATATGAATTAGTTGCTCTTAATGTCCCTATTTTACAGATGAAGAAATTAGACTCAAAGAGGCTAAATGACTTGCCAAAATAGTAGAGCACACTTTAGAGAATTTCCTGCCTCTCACTATACTAAAAATGTTTTGGAAACATTATCTTATTTTGTTCTTCTAGCAACTCTGTGAAGTAGGAGTGTTAGCATATTTTCCATAGGTGGAGACTGAGGCTTAGAGAGGTTAGGTTAATTTTCCAAGGTCTTAGTTTACAAACCGCAGAGCTCAGGCTCGGAACAATGAAGACTGTATTCTTAAATTCTAGATTAAACTATTGTAGGAGCATTAATAACTAACAAAAAAGAAATCATCATTAACATGGAACATGTCTAAATAATGGACAAACACACACACTGTATGCCTTCAGTGAATTGTAATCACAACGCACTTTTATATGGCTTAGAAATAAGAGTTTAGAAAAGTTATTTTCAGAGATAATGGTGGATATCAATTAGATGGATTAGAAGTTTTGAAAATACCTAATTACCATCCAGCAGATGTCTACCCCCTAGTAATGTTCAACTGGTAAACTGATGTCTGGGGACCTGAGTGAATACTTCTTTCACTAAATGTGCCTTTCTATCTACAATATGCTTCTGTGGGTTGAGGGATTTAATGAAGATGCTCTGGGATCATCCTTTTTCTGTTAGGAGTTCCTAATATTTAAAGGGTGAGAGAATGAATAAATCTTAAATCTAAAAAGATGATTATTTCAGTTTGCTTTAATAAAAACACAGACTCCAGTCTTCTCCATGGTGTCACTCTAAGAGTTTGCTTAAGGCCACCACCCAGCAGATGTGCCTGAGTGTCAGGGACTATAGTAAGTGGTCATTCCTCTCTTGAACACTAAGGGGCTTCCTTAGGGAATGTTTAATTTCAAGGGAAGGTACTCTCTCCCATGTGCTAAGTGGGAACATAGACTTCCTTTAAAGGCAGACTTTACAAATAAGAATAACTTTGAAAAAGACCCTTTAGATGTGTTGCCAACCACTTATAATTCCCCTTTGACATTTCACGGATGTTTTATTTTATTTTATTTTATTTTATTTTATTTTATTTTATTTTATTTTATTTATTTTATTTATTTTATTATTTTATTTTTTATGGAAGGACAGGTCTTCTTTCTGTAAACTCAAATAACTGCTTTGTGCTCAGGGTGCAGTGGGGGCTTGTTGAATGAACCTCTGGGGAAATAGGCTCTTCCTTGTCTCTCCCTGATCAACCTTGGTCACCTTGGCAGAGGGTTCCCCTGCCTCTCTGGGGGTACTTTTGTGGTGCTGTGACCTAAGCCTCTCTGGGGAATTCTCTTATCAGTTCAGGAGGTCACCAGAGAGTGCCCGCTTCCTAGGCCCATGTACCTGCCTGAAAAGAGAACCCATCCGGGGGTCCCCACCCAGTAAGCTCTTAGACAGCTGCAGGGTTGTGCTAGCCATTAATGGCTATTATCCATTTTTAATCAGAAAGATCACAAGAAGAATGATCTGGGATCATTAAAGTAAAAGGATTGCCTTTTGTTGTCATAGATGCATTCCTTGTCCTTATGTTCACCATGAGCACATCCTAAGAAAAATGATCATCCGACACATAAGCAAGCACAGGAGAGATCACAATGGGAGGCATAACCCAGAGTTGGGTTTCTCATGATGATAATTACAGAATCTCAGCTTCATTAACGTAGTCTTACAAATGATGCTTCTTCCTCATTATAACCCTTATTTGAAATAAACACCTTTCATCCTCAAGGCCAAAATAATTATGTTCAGGTTGAAGAGCAATTAGTATCTACTTATGTTTGAATAAACAAAATATATTTTTTCTCTATTTGTTTCCTTCTCAGTCTATGTTTGATCCTATGTTCACTGCATGGCACAACAATGCATATTTCTCATTTGTCCTAAAATGAGCATTGGATGAAATGTCTATTTATGTGGAGTTTGAGCTTGTATTCTGTTATCTCAGAACAGTTATGCAGTGCTTTGAATCCATGTCAATTTAATTTATTCATTCTTTCAATACTAATAGGTGAGGGAGAAAGGCAAACATGTCCCTTGCCTTTATGTAGTTTACAGTCCACCAGCAAGACAGGCTAGGATATTTTTAGCCTTCTTGTTACTGCTGTACCCAATGCCTGGCACTTAGTAAGTGCTCAATAAATACTTGTTATGTAAGTATATTCACAATAAAATATTACACGGACAATGACAGAGAGATTATCAGAGAGCCAGGAAATATATAGTACTGGACTGATTTCCCTGGGGGAGGGAATAAAGAGCTGAGACAGAAGCTCTCTCTGCCATTCTTGGTAGCCTCACTAAAAGAGAACCCCACAGCATGGTGGGCCAGAACACACCTCCACTTTCTGATAAATATAGGTCTAGAACCCACTGCCCCAATTACTAGGCATGAAAGCACCAACTGATTATCCCTCCTAAGGCTCAGTTTTCTCATATGTAAAATGGTAGATGGTTTGTGGGATGCTGTTAGTGACCAGCACAAGGTAAGCAGTCAATACCTATAATTGCCAATGACTACAAATAACTGGTTGAGTTCTCACTGAACAGAATTGTGTTATTTCTTTCAAATGAAACTTTGCAGTGGATTCAGTGTCTTAAAAAAAGCATGAATAAGTCAATAATTGAATGTATCAAATAGGAGAAACCCACAATTTCCCAATTCAAACATTTTAAATTGTGGGCTATTTCTTAAACATGCATCTATTCTATTACACTAAGATGATAATCTAATCTATTACATGAATTCAAATGACTAATGATTTCAAAAGAGCAGAATTTTTTATTATGCTACACTTCTTTTTGACTTGAGGGTGGCTGTTAAAATGTCCTGAGTTTTAGTTCCCAAAGCTATAAAATGCAAACAATAAAAATAAATTTATAAAGGCATTTACTTCTCTATCTCAGAGAGTTTTCAGAAGACCTATATGTGCCTAAGTTCTCCTTTATTGGTTCATCAATTCACTAAATATTTATTAGCCGTTAGTTATATGTAATATATCATACCAGTCATATGATTCGATATCTGCCCTGTAGGATCACATGGTAGGGAGGTTGGGGAGACAGACATGTGAACAATTATTACAAGGAATGGTAGTAAATGCTATGGTAGGGGAGATGCTAAAAGTGTTGAGGATGGAGAAAGAATGTCTTGACTTAGCATGGGACTGTCAGGGGTACCAGATGGATCCTTTACTTTCCTAATTTCAGTCCCAAATTTAGTGCATGACACTGCTTGTCAATAGGTCTTCTGTACCTGTTTAGACTGTATTTAGTTCAATTCAATTATAAGCATTCTTTCATTGGTCGGTTTTCATTATTCCAACTATCTATCCAACATCAAATTCTAAATAAAGAGGTATTCCCTGATATCTCTTTCAATTAATCAATAAAGGGATATCTCTTTCAATGAGTCAATAAAGGAATATTTTCTTAGCCTGTTTTCTGTTTTAACTATTCTGCTCTAAAATCAGGCATAAGTGAAATTCCATCTCTCACTTTAAGAAGCTTCCAGTTTTAGAACTGATGTAGCAAAAATGCAGATTACTATAGTCCAAGTAAGAATATGGAAAATCATAAGCATGAAACAAAGACCGGGAAACTATGTATGTCTATGTTTTCACACCTCTCCAACACCATGTGGTTAGTTACCTGCCCAGTCACTCCAGGTACTATAGGTATAGACAATGTTTTGTCTATGAGAGAGAAAACAAGTGAAGCCCTAAATGCAGGCAAGATCTCTCAGAGAGAGAAGGAGAGCAGAAGCCGAACTAGAAAGCAGCACTACCCAGGTCTTGTGAGAAGCCTGAGACTGAGAAATAGGACTGAGCAGTGGCATCACTGTTGAGTTCTGTTGGGGTGGTTTCCTTTAGAGGAATTCAGGAATATCAGGGTGGAACCATTTCAAACTCTGGCAATATCCCCTACATCCAAGTGAAGTTTCCTTAGTTTCCTTAGCTTCAGACAACTTCTGATGCATATGTTACCAGTTACCTTTCTGGGAACCCAAGTTAACATGGATCTCAAAGAGGATAACTCTGAGGTGGGTAAACTTGCATGAGGAGTGCTAAATGGGCCTAGATTTTTATTCAGTATGGGGATAGGATCAGGGAATTTTAAAATCAAGTGCTTTGTCAAAGACAAAAATGCATCACGGACTTTGTTTTACTAAAGATAAATTTGTTATAGTAACTAGTAACTTTGATATTTCAACTCCAAAAATTATGGCTTCGGATTCCGTGGAAATGATTCCTTTATTCTCTTTGTGCTAATTTATTTTAGGTAGGAACATCAAGGTTAACTTGAGCTGAGAGGCTGATGGGATCTCTTGGTTTACTTAGAAGGCTATAAACTCTTCCATGACAAAACTTTTAAAATCATTTCCCAATTCTTTAAATATCATGTGCTTAACATGTAAAAGCCTGCTGTTTTACTACCATTTAATTATCTACCTCTCAGGCCACTGTGATATTACAATTTTGCAACATCCTGTAGCTCTGTCCAACCATTCAATTATGTGTATAGCAGGATTTTTATACTACCCTAATTAATAGGAAAACTAGGTAGAGCAATTAATGTCAATTAACAAATAATATGAATAGAAACCTGATTCTCATCATTTTTTCCCCATACTGAATTGCCATATATGCAATATAAAACTTTAGCTAAGTCTGAGTCTCGGACTTATATTACTTATTTAATACTTACATTAAAAAAAATCACTCAGCTTGCTGTTACACTTTATGATTATCAGAAGTTTACTGATAAATATCTGGGAAGAAAAGAAAAAGATGCCTGGATTTGCAGGCAAGTTCAGTAATCTACTTCAGCCACTTGCTAGGAAAAAAGTCACATAACCTCCCTGGTTCTTAAATTTTTCATCAGTTATTTATAGTCAATAGCACCTTTAGCTAGTCCCACTTGCATTAGGCTTTGAGCTTTAGGGTCCGGCTCTGGCCCTTTTCATGTTGTACCCCATTCCATGGGAATCTTTGGGCCAAGGACCATTTCCATCCAGAACCCATGCCTTCCCACTCGCATCATGCTCTTCATGCTCTGGGTATTTGAGACCCTATGGTTCTCAGCACAAGTGGCCCTGAACATGTTCTCAGGTACTCTCTTTCCTGACTTCATTCAGGGAAAAGATGCTGGGAGTATGCATACATGGAGGGAACAAAGGTGGGTATTTATGAGGTGGAGATGAAGGGCTTTATTATCTAAAATCACATGCTCAGTTCTGCCCAGTGCAGGTTGTAATCAGAGGTAAGAAATGGCAGACTGGCTGGGGAGTAGGTATCCGCTAGTACTCTTGCTTCAGGTTCTAAGAGTGTTGGCACAGGCTTGGTTAGACCTACTAATGACTGCTTTTTTAGAAATGGTGCAAGGGACTTAGCTGCAGAAATGGCAGCCTAACATTTTGAGGAGGAAAGGTTGTGATATGTGTTTAAACATTTCCTTGTTTTCAATTATGCTTATTAACTTAATGCTACTGTGATTCAAGCCTTGGCAATTCATTTCTGAGTTTAGAAATTACTTATTGAAATGTGAATAATTCTTGGGAAGTGCTAATACATCTGTATTTTTAACCAGCAGCTATTAAGATCTTTGTATGCATTTATCCCACTAGCCATTCACCCAGCAAATTTCAGAGGAAAAGGACATAGGACTACTAACTTTCTTTGATAATGAATTACTGTCTGGAAGAGTGTCAGAATTTCCTGAATTTTTAAACTACAAGCTTCAGCACCATAATGCCACCACCACCACCACCACCGCCACTACCAACAACAACAACAACAACATTGGCTAATCTTCTTTGAAGATTTAGTATGTATCAGACTTTGCTCTAAGCATTGTACATGGATCACATTATTCAATCCTCAGAACTTATGAAGTAGATCCTTTTGTTACCCCTATTGTGAAGATAAGAAAAACAGACACAGAGTATAGTGATTTTCCCAAATTCCAGACTTAACAAGTAGCAGGGTTAGAATTTGAACCCAGGTCTCTGATGATTCCTTCCCATTGGTTTAGGGTTCTACTTTATTTGCATGTCTCTTTTGTCAACCTAACTCTGATTTACCATTCATGCATCTCCAGTGTACTACAGGAATTTGAAGTCTAATATTAGACCATCTTATGTGTAATAATTAATCTTTATTGCTCTTATTATTATAATTGTCACAGTCAGAATTCAGTAGCTACTATTATACTAATCTACTATCCTGCTTATTAAAAAGCTTGGGAGATTGCCAACATGCTGTTTTTTTTTTTTTAGCCAATTACTAAAGTGATAAATTTGCATCAAGGACAATTCCCTAAGAATTATTACATCTTTTAATTAAGTCTTTATTGTTTTTTAAAAATATATGATAAAATATAGAATTTTTAAATGAGAAAAATATGTAAAAATTGAAAAATATATTAACAGGAAAAATTTATTACTTTTATATTATGGTTAAAAATATCACATTCTTAGAATATATAACAGTGCCTTTAAAGGAGATGAATTATCTTTACATTTCATTTATATTTCTACAAATTATATCGAAATGAGTTTTCTCTTTTTTGAAGGAATGAGAGTGAAGAACTGTAACTCTAAATCAGGGGTAGGCAAACTATAGCCAATAGGCCAAATCTGGCCCACAGCCTGTTTTTGTAATAAAGTATTACTGAAAGACAATGAAACTCATTTGCTTACATATTGTCTGTGGCTGCTTTTGTGCTACAACAGCACAGTTAATTACTTATGATAGAAATTGGATGGCATTCAGAGACGAAAATATTTACTATATGGTCCTTTATAGAAGAATTTGATTCCTGCTCTCAACAATTTGTCAAAATTGAAATGTTGGTTGAGGTACATTTCGATAATTTAAAGTCCCCTTATATTGAAGGCTTTCCAAATAAACAAAAACACAGTTGTATCAGAACAAGTTTTGGACTCTAAAATATTCAGCTAGTGAAAGAAACATGTTTTACTTTATTACCACCTGGATTGATTTGAAAGAACTCACAAAACAAGGTGAGGTTACCTTAATACTACCATTGCTCTTTAAGCAAAAATGTTTATTTCATACTTATGAAAAGGAAATAGAAGGCTACATAACCATGGGAGTTTTATAATAAAACCCAGAATTGATTATTTATTTATTTTTCTCTAAAGCTGAAATTAAAATGGGAAAAGATAAATACAAAATTTATGTGAGAAATATATTTCTTCTACTAAGTAAATTTATTTAAAATTAAAAAAAAGAAGAAAGCCACTCATACCAGTTCACCACTAACCAAAGGTCCATTTACAGAAACTGGTGTCTGAACAGTAAGGGGGCGAAATTATGTTTTTCTACCTTGATTAGATCATTCAATAGTTTCTTTATAAGACAGCATAAAGTTTTACAAGTATGTGAGTAATTTTGACACCTTCATAATAGTGTCATTGCTGTTTAGATCAAGATGTAAAAATACATCTAAGTAAAAGAATTGAATTAAATAGAGTACATTGTTTAAAATTTCTAAGTAGCTATGTTGGCCTTTCATTATTATAAAAGGCATAATGTGTAAAATAAAATATTAAAATCAAGTGGAGCTGTAGAAATAGAAAATAATAGTCTTCACCCAATGCCAATTATGTAGGCATAACTTATGTATATACACTGAGATATATTTTATAAAGAAAATCAACATATTATACATTTACTTGTACAATTTTTTCAATGGACAATTTATCATTAACTTTCTCTATGAAAATGCCTACAGGTCTTCCTCAAGGCAGCATATAATTAAGCTCTAAGATACATTATAATGTACTTAGCTGAACCTCTCTTAAAAAATATTTAGGTTTTCCATTTTTCTCTATTATAGTTCACATTTTTGTACCCAATTATTTGCTTACTTATATGATTATTTCTTTGTATATATTTCTAGAAGCAGATATTTTAGATTGAAAAAAATGCTATTTTCTTGGGAAGGCTGTGGAATTTGTCAAATGAAAGATTTGGAGTGAAAAATAAAAGAGAAGGAAATCAGGTTGCTGTATGAAGGATGAAGACCATGACTGTTTTAATGATTTATGTGTGAAATCTAGAGTTTTGTGTTCTCAGTTTCAGAAAATATATTGTATTTAAAATGTCTTCTATGTGCCAACATTGTGCCATTTGCTTTTACGTGTTATTTATTTCTTTATCTTGACTTAGTTTTTAATCACTTATGATATTTTCAAGCAATCTTCTCTATATGAAAAAGAGATTTTTTCACATTATCTTTGACTGAGGTTTTTTTTTTTTTTTTTTTTTTTTTTTTGCCCAAAATACAATAATTTCAGAGAGTGGTAAATGCTATGAACAAAATTAAATGGAGTCATGCCCAAGAGAGTTGCTAAAGGGGGAGGACTTCAACTGATGGGGGGTGAGTGAGGGCCTGTTGAAGGAGGTAACAGTCAAGGAGAAAATGAATGAGAAAGAAGAGTTGGTCATAAAATATATAAAGGAAGTTGTTATTTTTTCTTTCAGGTAAAGGAGACTATAAATACAAAGAAGAAAGCAGGAACTAATTTGGATTATTTATAGAATGAAAATTATTCTAGTTTAGAGTAAAAGTCAGGGGCCAGACCAAGGAGAGCCTTGAAAGCCAGGGTAAGAAGTTTGGAAGTTAAAAAAAAAAAAAGGCACTCCAAGTACAATGGGAAGCTATCAGAGACTTATAAACTGGGAGCATCATAATCTGATTTATGTGCTTGCATGGCTGATTTTAAATGTTTGTTTGGTGAATGGACTAAGGAAGGTAAGGGTGGAAACAAGGAGACAAGGTAGGATGATATTGAGGTTATGCAAATGAGCGATGATGGTGGCATTGCCAATTCAGAGCAATCATGGATTAAGGATATATTTTGGAAGTAGAACACAGGACTTACTGATGAACTAAATGTGCAGTGCAATAGAAAGAGATAAATTATGGCCCTCTTCCAATATGGAAAAGGAGGCCCTCAGGGAAGCACGTCTAACAGCTCAAAGTACTAGGGATATGGGAAAAGGTGGAGTTCAGAGCCTACTAGAAATGGATTCCTTTACAAACCCTTTCTGCTCTGGCCTAGAATCCTGAATGGTAGTATCCAGAGGATAAAGATGAACCAAAAGTAAATGAGACATCACATGAACTATATCACATTATGAGTTGTTTGAGTCACTCCAAAATTGTATTCTTTAACACTAGAAATAATGTGATCCTGAATTGCTAGTGCCTAGATGCTAGGCTAAAACAAAATTATTATCTTTCTTAGAGAAATATAGAATATTTCCAGGGCTCAAATTATTTTCACAAAGAACATTTTAAATAAAATTCCAGAACAGAATGAAAGATAACCAGGCACCTTAGAAGATAATATGCTGTTTTTTCCTGGGCCGCATTTTGGGTAGAAAAGACCTACAAGCATACTTCTTAACAGAAATAATGGAAGCCAGAAAAACAGTAAATTAACAATAAAATACTATTTCCAATGTACCAAACATACAAACAAACAAAAAAACCCAAACTGCCAATTATGAATTCTATTTCCAACAAAAATAGGTTTCAAAAAGGAAGGCAAAATAAAGATATTAATAAACAGAGAATGAGTAATATTGTCACCTAAACTAAAACCTAAAGGAAATTCTACAGATAGAAGAAAAATATTCCCAGAAAGAAAGTTGGAGAATTAAAAAGGCATAAAGAGTAAAATGGTAGATAGATTATGAATATAAACTGTATGTATAGAATTAAAATACATAATAATTATAGCATATAGGTCATATGGGAGTCAATTGGGGTAAAATGTTCTAAGATTCTTGAATTCCTTGGTAAGAGAGTAAAAATGAAAATATCAATTCATATTAGATTGAAATAGGTTTAAAATACATACTTTAACCTCTAGGGTAACCACTAAAAGATTTGCAAAAAATATATTATAATTTACAAAAAGAATAATAAAATACATTGAAAGAGACAGAGAAAGAGAATGAGAGAGAGAGAGAGAGAGAGAGAGAGAGAGAGAGAGAGAGAATATAAAATATAAGACAGGAGAAATTTAAAGCACATAACAAGTTAGGAGATTATTTAAGTACAAATATATCAATAATTTCTGTAAGTTCCACAATTAAAAGCCAATTATTTTTCAGATGTTTATTTTACTAACACAATAGGAAAGGTACCCCATAAAACACTAACCAAATAAAGCTGGTGTATCTATATTAATATCATATTGATATAAAACTAGCTATAAGGGAACATTACCAGAGACAAAAGGATGAATTCATCAAGAAGATATATAACTATTTTAAATTTGTGTGTACTTAAAAACATGATTCAAAATAAAATAAACAGTTACAATTATGAGCAGAAATAATCACACTCACAATTATAGTCAGTGATTAAAAATTTGGCTCCAGTGTATTTTATTCTATAACAATCCTTGTACTTTTCATTTGTTTTTCATGCCATTGTTCTAATGGATAAATGGCATCATTTACCTTGTGCAATGACTGTATTCTGTATTTGACTATTTGCTTCCTCATAATATTATTTACTTTGTTTTTCTATCCTTTTCTCAGTAAGTAGGTAGGTAGTTCTGGAGGTTATTTGCCCTAGATTCAATTTATTTTAGATTAGATTTCTTCATGGATAGTGCTATCTACTTTTTATTGCAACTCTTCATGAGATATATGATTGATCAGTGAGTTCTGGTGAACAGTGGAAAATTTTAACACCTCTTGCTCAGTAACCAATATAACAAACAGATTAAAAATCAGTGAGGGTATAGAAGATTTGAAAAACTCAGTGGATATATTTAACACTATATCCAGTAACTGCAGGAAACACGTTTTTGTCAAGCACATATAGAACAGTTATAAAATTTTACATTATCTTAAAATAAGTAAGTCTCAACAAATTTCAAAAAATTAAATTAAATTTACAGAGCATATGTCTTCCAACCAGAGTTTAATTAACCCAGAAATTGAGAACAAAAAGATAATTTAAAAATCCCAAATGTTAAAAATTAAGCAATGCACTCCTAAATAGTTCACTGGTCAAAGAAAGAAATCAAAATGGAAATTAAAAAATACTTTCACTTAAATGATAACAGAACTAGCATCAGAATTTGCAGGGTGCAGCTACAGCCATACTTAGAGGAAAACCGTAGCCTTGAATGTATATGTTGGAAAGGAAGACAGTTGAGAGTCTTTTTCAAAAGTTAACAATAAATAACAGAATAAATTCAAAGAAAATAGAAAAAATAGTGAGGGTAAGAAAAATTTAATAAAATAGAAAAACAACAATAATGAATGCTAGTATAATCAAAAGTGAGTTCTTTGAAAATATCAATAAATTGATAAACATCACATTAGGTTAATTTTTTAAAGGAGGAAATAATTAGTATCGGGAAGAAAAGAGAGACCATGTTATATATAGATCTTATAGGTACAGAAAAATTTAAGGGTCCTATTATGAGCTTGATGCCAATAAACTTGACAATGTGAGTGAAACAGTAAAATTCCTGTAGAAATACAATTCCTTAAAACTGATACAATACTAAGTACGCAGTTCATACTAAGTATGAATAGCTCTACGGCAATTAAAGAAATTCAATCTGAATAAAAATAAGTCTTCCCAAAGGAAATGATGCCTGGATTATTTTGTCGAATCATTCAACCAAACGTTTAGGAAAGAGGTAACAATAATCTTAAACTGATTATTCTACAAAATATATAAGATTGTAAGACTTCCCTGCTCATTTGAGGAGGCCTGTGTAATCCGCCAAAACCCAAAAAGGGAAACTGAAAAAAAAAAAGACAAGAAAATTATAAGGAAGTATCATTTATAAGTATAGAAAATCCTAAATAAATGTTAGCAAACTGATCCTACCCATGTATCAATCCATGTAGAGTTTATTCAGAAATTCAGAGTTACTAAAGATTAATTGATTTTCAAGTGTAATATACTACGTTAACAAAATAAAATAGGAAAGTAATCTTAATTAATGCAGAAAAGTTACAAAAATTAAATGGAATTTCATAGTTTAAAAAATTTTAAGGAAAGTCTAAGAGAATTTCTCTAACATATTATATTGACTAAAAACACAAGTAGATATCTTACTTAACAATTAATGCTGAAAGCTTTCCCGTTGAGTTTGTCTAGAGTTACTAAATTGTGGAATAGTTTATCACAGCAACAGTTGACTGATACAAACAGGTAATACACTTAACCAGGTGTTGTACAAAAGAGTATATATGAATGACCAATAAGCGTATGAGAAGATGTTCAGTCTCACTAATTACTAGGGAAATAGAAGACTATAATAAGACTCCAACCAGATTAACAATGGCAAGTGGTAATAAGGACATAGAGATGATAAAATGATAAAAAATGTAGATTTTCATATGGTATTGATAGGAATGTAAATTGACACAAAACATTTTGAAAAACAGATTGGCATCAGCTAACACAACTGAAAATGCAAGTACATTATGGCTCAACAATTTAAATTTTGAATATATATTTAAAAGAAACACATGTATTTGATTGCTAAGACACATATATAGTAATGTTCATATCAGCATTATTTATAATAGTCAAACTGAAAACTCAAATATCTGTCAATTTATAAATGAATAAATAGTGATATAGTCATATAACCATGAAAAAGAAAAGTTAAAAGCAACAATATAATGAATCACACATTTTGAATAGTGGGGAAAGAAGTCAGAAATATATAATATATACTTTATTATATTATTCCAATTATGTGAAGCTAAAAAACAAGCAAAACTAAACTATAGTGTAATGTATTGTTCATAAGAGATAAAAGTATTAAGAAAATAAGAAAGTGATAAGTATAAAAAAGTCAGAATAGTCGTTATAGTTATCAAGGAGGGAAGAGGTTATATTTGAGAAGAGGCAGCCAGGAGCTTTCTGGAATGGGGACAGTTTGATTTCTTGACCTGAGTGAAGGTTGTGTGAAGGTTTGTTAGATGGTAATTTATTAACTAGTATAATTATGTTTATGCACTTGCTATGAGCATGTTATATTTCACAATGAAAATGTTAAAGAGACAGAAAGACATCATGAACATTCAATAATCTGTGTCAATCTGTTCCTAAAACACCGACCAGCATCTTACTGTTCCCTCTGATGTTACCTCTGCTACCTCCTCTATAAAGCTAAAAGTTGGTTACCAGATGGCTTTAAGTCTTCCTTTAGCATTACACATTAAATGTTAAACTATACTGGTAATACAGCAGTGTTGACACATAGTCCAAATAATAAGACCCAGAATTAATGAGAAATGACATCTGATGGACCAGTTAAGGTTATGGTGTGATTTGAGTAGCAACCCACATTAGCTAAGGTGCTCCTTTGAGTGTTTTATTCCTTGCTCCCTGGCCTGCTTCAGTCATTTTGAAGGTGTGTACCTGTTTCTCAGCTTTATAGACTTATCAGAAGAAAATACAGCAGATGCAAATCAGCATATGCCTATACCTTGTCGGTTTATTCCCATGTGCTACTCCGCATCTTATTTTTTTGTGTGTGACAAAAAGATTTGTATATCTAATTCAAAGGCTGTTCATTGTATCTAGAAATGATCTAGAATTGCTTGTGTAACACATGGCCTATTGTCATCATAAAACATTCCTGGTTAAAACAGAATTTGAAGATGAACTACTTATGGAATTGATAATATAAAAGTAACCTTTAATAAAAATATTTCAGTCTGAGAAATTATTAAAGAGCAACATGCAATTTATTTATATCATACATATAATGCAAATATATTTAGCTTCTTATATAAGTGTAAGTGTCCCAATCAACCATGCTACTTTTAATGTATATGTGCCAGCCTTTGTGTGTTGAGGAACTAATTCATTAGTAGATCATTGATTCAACTTGGCTATTTTTCTGTTTCTCTGTCAATAAAATTAACATTAATAATTTTATTCTCAAACATACTTATAGAAACAGAGGTTGTTCGACCAAAGATATCACTTAAAGAAATTTAAAAATAAAATAAAATAAAGCTCTCCAACCTCTATGCTAGACCCACTTAATCAAAAAATGTCTCCAATGAAACAACTTTGTAATCTAATTTTTTACAAATCCTCCCAAAAATCTATTGAATTACCAGATCTGAAAAACATTAGTTTGAAAGATTTTGAAACAACTTATTTGTAAAAGGATATAACTCCATGTTATTTAATAAAATTAATTAATTAATTACTTAATTAATTTCTGGTTTCCCCCTTGCCTCTCTTCTGGAATATAAACTTCATGTAAACAAGTCCTCTGGGCCTAGTTCACCACTGTCTTTAAATATATAAAACAGTAGTTTGCAACTCTGGGTCAAATTCAGCCCATCTAAGCCTATTTTTATAAAATTGTACTGGAAACACAGCACTACCCATGGATTTATATATTATCTATAACTACCTTTATGCTACAGTGGCAGAATTGAGTGGTTGAAAACAGAGACCACCTGGCCTGCAGAACTCAAAGTATTTACTGTCTGTTCCTTTACAGAAGTGGTGTGTTGATGCCTGATCTAGAAGATTGACGACAGTATAGTGCGTTCTTCATAGTTGTTGAATATTGAATGGATGAAATAATCAATATGTTAGTGTCTCTAGCAACTCTCTTTTGCCCAAATTAAGTATCTTCTTGCATATTACTCTTAGTTAACTGTTCTATTGTATTGTGGACATTTTTTGTAAGCTTACTTCCCTCACTGCATTATTAAGTGCTCTTTGTTTTCCCTTGGAGCTAACCTGGGGTTTTAGTTATGTTAAAGTACAATGAGATATGGGAATATGTGAATCAATTTAAGCACAATTTCTTAGGAGCACATTAATTACATGCTATAAGATTTGTTCCAGCTCTCCATTCTCAGAAGAGTGGCGATAATATATCAGATTACGAGTTAAATGAAAAGCCAAGTTAACAAGGATAAAATGTGTTATATAGAGTGATGAGTATGATTTGTTATAATCCCCAGCTGGATTTAATGATAGGTTATCAGCATCCAGGGATGAAGCATGCTATTTTTTAGTAGTTAATAAAAAGTATATTGGACTGCTTTTTAGGTTTATAATTCCATTAGCTATCTACAAACTTGAGCAGTAGGTGACTTCTCCAAGTGAGTGTTCCTCTGTTTCTTTTTCAGCAACTTGAAAAGTCTAGGTTAGTTGATGTTTATAGTTCCTTCCAATTCCATTGCTTTATAAATAGGAAACTTGATAACAAATAGCAAGAATATATAGTAATATCACAGCTTAATGTAAGGATTAAGTTGAAAGGTTTTTGCTATTTCATAATGAAAACTTTCATATAGTCAAAACTACGTTTGATTTTTTCGTAAGTGACCCATACATTTTTGTAATGATAGTAAAAACACATCATGTAAAATTTACCATCTTAGCCATTTTTAAATGTGCAATTCACATTTTTAAATGTGTGATTCACTGTTAAGTATTTTCACATTGTTGAGCAATCTCCAGAACATTTTTTATCTTTCAAAATTGGAACTCCATACCATCCATACCAATTCTTCTCACCCTCAGCTTTTTGCAATCACCATTCTACTTTCTGCTTTTATGAATTTGACTATTCTAGATACTTCATATCAGTGAAATCATAGAGTATTTGTCTTTTTGTGAATGGCTTATTTTACTTAGCATAATATTCTCAGGTTTCTTCCATGTTGCAGCATGTGTCAGAAATTCCTTCCTTTTTAAGCTAAATAATATTTCATAGTGTGTATATATCACACTTTGGTTATCCATTCATTCATCAAGGAATATTGGGTTACTTCCACCTTTTGACTATTGTGAATATTGCTGCTATGAACAAGGTCTCTTTGAGACCTTACTTGAAAGTAAGGTCTTTTCTTTTGTGTATATACTCAGAAGTGCAATTAATGGAACATATGGTTTTCTATTTTTAATTTTTCAAAGACCTGCCATACCATTTTCTATAATAGCCACATCATTTTGCTTTTCCATCAACAGTGTACAAAGAGTCCAGTTTCTCTCATCAATACTTGTCATTTTCTGTCTTTTTAAAAAATATCAGCCATCCTAATGAATGGGAGGCAATATCTCATTGTGGTTTTGATTTGCATTTTCCAAATTATTAGCAATATTGAGCATCTTATCATGTGCTCATTAACCATTGGTACACCTTCTTTGGTAACTATCTATTCAAGTCCTTTGCTCATGTTTTTAATTGAGTTTGTTGTTGTTGTCGAGTCAAGGAGTTCTTTATATATTCTGGATATTAGCTTATTATCAGATATATAACTTGCAAATATTTTTCCCATTCCATTAGTTGCCTTTTCACTCTGTTGATTGTGTTCTTTGATGAGCAACTTATAACTTTTTATGCAGCCGAATTTATATATTTTTATGTTTTTCCTGTGCTTTCGATGTCATATCTTAGAAATCATTGCCAAATCCAATGTTAAGAAGGTTTTTTTCTATGTTTTCTTCTACATTTTATATTTTTAGCTCATATGTTTAGCTTTGGTTCGTTTCGAGTTAATTTTTATGCATGGTACAATGTTAAGATAAAACTTAATTCTTTTGTATGTGGATATCCATTTTTTTCAACACTATTTGTTAAAAAGCCTGTCCTTTTTGCATTGAATAATATTGACTCCCTTGTCAAAAGTCATTGGACTATACATGCAAGAGCTTGTTTCTGGACTCTTGATTTTATTCTGTTGGTCTATATATCTGTCCTCATGCCAGTAACACATCGATTACTGTAGCTTTGCAATAATTTTTGAAATCAATAAGTGTAAGACATCCAACTTTGTATTTTTTAAATATTGTTTTGGCTATTTGTGGTCACCCAGATAGTTTAATATACATAGTTTCTTGGAACTCTATAAAATAAATTTATATATCCAATTAGAAGGTTATTGACCAAGGTAAAAAGAAGAAAAATAAGGAGATCCATATACAAACATCCAGTAGGAGATTTCAATTCACTTTTCCCTTAAGGAAACTATGAAATCCTTAACACTGATGATGTGGAGAATGGGGTGGAGAACACTCAAGTGGCCCTTTTTGCCTGTAAGATTTTTCCAGTCAGTTTTCATAGTAAATTGTCATAGCCTTAACATTTGTTTCTAGGTCTGTTTCCCCTAATGAAGATTACGCAAATGATATGGTTTCTCTTACTTGAGGTGAGTTTCATAATCTTGAGATAAAGGATCATTTGAAGATGCCACTGTCCATCTTCATGTTTTTTATGCAACAGACATTTATTATGGTCCTCTTTTATGAGAATTCATGGAGGAAGGCTGTTTTTTATGAGTCTTTGGGTATCATTATTCTAGAATTTATGGTGAGATATCCTCAGGGGACTGAATTATCCTAAGAAAATAAAAAGGAATTTATGAATTACTAAAAGGGTACACTTTTCCCAAGTAGCTCTCAACTTTAGGAATGTGAGGGTCTTGCTCCATTTTTTTTTTAATGAACAAATGCTTAAAAATGTAATTAAAAGCTATTTAAGAACTTTATGTGTAGTTGGGATTGAGGGCTAAATTGCAAATTCAAATCCTCCATGCAGTCAAAAGTCTTCTTACTTCCAATAGCTTACATTCTGACTCAATTATTATCAAAAGATAAAGAGGAGATAAGAATACTTCCCTCTGTTTTTAAAAAACCTAGCAGAACTCATTATTCTGTGTCAGTTTATCTTTCACATATGCAAGCTAATTTTTGATGTTCCAAGAAATCTGAAGTTCACTAACAAGGTTTTTGAAGAACAGTCTTGAACTGAATGTACGGGGTATAATTGAATAGGAACAGTATGTATTTAGAGTGAAAACGACCCAGCTGGAATACTAAGTTCTCCTGGTGTCCCTAATTCAATAATCACATGTTTTCCACTTCTCCAAAATTAGGCAGTGTTCATGGTCGAATATAAAAACACTAAAATAAATAGACATAATGTAATATTTTGTTTAATATCTTACCTTTGTCATCTAGATCAGTTAAAATACAGTATACACTATGATTTCTAACAGACGACAATGAATTCAAAAGCGAGTGTACTTCCCTTCAGAAGTTTAAGTATGAATATTGATATAGTCCTGAATTTTACAGGAGTCATCATTTGGAAGCACAGAGGAAAGATTAATTGCAGAGTGTTTATAGCTGTACTGAGCCCATTGTACTTATTAATAATACCAACTTAATAATGTTTATAGAGTACTCGATATATGCCAAGCACGCTGCTAAGTCCTTAAGTATATTGTCCCTTTATGCTCACATCTGTTTCATGAAGTAGATATTATTTTTATCTCCATTTCACAAAGAAGAAAGCTGAGGTCTGCTAATAAGTCATGGATCTGGGTTTCAAACTTCATTTTATCTAACTCCAGAGTCAAATTTTTATGATGTTCCTGTTCTGTCTGGGCCACTGATATAACTCTGTGTTATTTAGTTCTGAGATTTTCTATATGATTTAACTTTACTAATGATTTTGAGATTTCCCATTCAAGATTACAACCAGTCTTCCATTCTTTCCATGGCAATGACACCAATACCATGAGGAGTCATCCTTGTAATGTATAGACTTCATAATATTTATAAACACATTGACCCAGAGGGGGTTCTGTCTTCTCTGTAAACTCTGATAAAAGAATAAATAATCACATATGTCCCAGGAGAAGTGCATATTGGAAAAGAATCATAAATGAAATGAAGATAATAGAATGACAAGATTATATGGAGCTAAACATAATGTGCAGCTTAAGCAGTCCACATGACAGGAACACTTATTCCTGCATGAGGAAAGAACATGAGTTAAATGTGAATTTAAGGTCATGTTCTAATGAAAATCAATGTCAAAATAAACCTAGTAGTGTGCCATTGGAATAGTTTATGTGTTTATTATAAAATGAGTAGCCTGGAGGGGGAGAACAAGTTGCTTAAAATCCTAAAAGCAGAACTTGAAATAAATGAGAAATTTATTTATTTTCATATTAAGACTTTAGTTGCACTTATTCACTATAATTTAATTTCATAACGTGTGTGTGTGCGTGCACGCGTGTATTTTTGTGACTCACTGAAATTTCATTTGGTAGTGGGACTTGCCCCAGCAGAAATAGCAGTAAAGGAAATAAGGCTTAAAAACTCTCTTTCAAAAATATTTTTGTAAATTCTTTCCTTCTTCCCATCCTTTCTTTCCTTCCCTCCCCAGTCCACACAGCTTTCCCACAAGTTTACCCTTGCCATAGGAAAATGTGTTATTTCTCTCCCTTGACCACCTTCCATCAAGTTCAATCTCAGGTTTACCCCCTTAGATGCTAAAATGGGTTTTGAGTGCAGGAAAGTTAAGAAGATCAGAGGTACTCACCAGGGAAACAAGATTAACAAGAAGCATAGACAGAGTGGGCTTGCTGCCTTTAAGATATTTTTAGAAGATTGCAAAAAGTGGCACCTAGTTTAAATATTTTTTAGAGTGCCCGAGGGTGATGTAGTCTAATAGGAATAAATGAATGAGGGACCTAAAGAGGAAAATGAAGAGAATGGAAAACAGTCATTTCCTCTTATACAACATGCTCAGGCCTAGAGAAGTCCCTCCTGAGATAATACAGACCATTTTTCATTGTATGCCTGAGATAACATGGTAGGTAGTTATATTTGCAGTGATGTCCAGGTCTGGTAAGACTTCCTCACTTGTCTGAGATGGCATTTGATCTGTTTGTGATGATAATTTTAATTAAATGGTTAAATCTATTTCATTCAGAATGAGATCATCTCTTCCAAGTTAACACAATGACTTAGTCTGGAGTTGATTTAATAACCAACTGGTTAATGGTGTAACCACGGGAAGTATTTCTAAATCCATACAGTCGTTCCCCTGAAATTTGGTTTTAGATTTTATAATAGAGAGTGATTATTTGTATAGATGTCATGGACATTCTTTGCTTCCTGAAACATCTATGCTCTGAGAATGTTTACGTTGCTTTTAAAGTTTGATAAGGAATACTTTAAAAGATATATATGTTTGATTCTTTAGACACTTAGGGAATCACTGTCTTTGAGCTAGCTCCCTTAGGTTTTGTTGCCATTTCCTTAAGTAAGATCATTGAAGAAGTCAAGTAAAGTGTGTGTGAGGGTCTAAAGTCTTTTTAATGTTGAAATCCTTACAATATTTGCTAATTTGCTGACCTATGTTAATCACCATGTAAGAGGGTATTTTTTTGAAGTAAGTTAATGTTGGCTTTAGCTTAATTAACTAAAATTTTAATTGTGTTAGTTGTTAGCTTTCTCATTCAGTGGTAATAGGGGTTTTATAATTACTAGAGGCTAAAAAATGAGAGAAGTTTCTCTCTTTTTTTCTTTCTGTTTTCATTGCTCTTAGACACTGATGCAGACTTTGATCACCCTCTACTTTCTGTAATGCTTGTTTGAGTAACATTTCTTGTGGACTAGTTAACATGGGAGATGTTTCCACAGGGTCTGCTAGAGATATCCCTGTGTGGCTCATAGGGATGCTTTGTGGGTTGTGATATCTCTGAGACTGTATATAAAATATGCACATAAGTGCACTTGTGGAGGTAAGTCTGTCTGTAGCATTGTAAATTTTTAAATGGAACCAAGACCCTCTAAATTAAAATCTTGGGCTCCATCTACAGAGGGTATGTGGCAGTGGAGAAAATAATGATAATAGCCAATGCTTTCCATGCTTGACACTGTGCTATAGAGATTACAAATCTAATAATACATTAGACACTGTTATAATGCCCGTATTGCAGATAAGGAAATCAATGCTTTGGAGAACTTATGTGAGTTGGTATATAAACCTAGAAAGTCTTAGTCCAGAGCCTGAGTTCTTAGTCCTTTTACTAAACAAGCGTTCTAGAACCTATTCTGTCACTACCCAGTAATGACATGTCATTATCCAAAAGAACAGAACTATTGCTATCTCAGAGCATCTGTAAATAGGGGTAAAGGGGTAAGGATAAGGGGTGGAGGTTGGGGTTGGGATATCAATAGATGGGCTCTGTGTTTCCTTCCAGTTCTGGAGTAGTACAATCAAGTAGGTTTGGATAACATGAGACCCTCAGTCAAAGCCTAGTGGAAACTTTGATTGAGACTCTCGTGGTATCTGAACCTATTTGATTGTATGTTAGAAATAGAAATGAAAAGGATGCAGATGATTGGAATGAGGAAGAAATGCATGCATTTTCCATTAGGCTTAGGGTGATAGAATGATGTAATAAGTACAGAATATGGAATCTGACTGAATGTGTTTGAATCTTTGCCCTGCATCTCACTAGCTGTTTCACCTTAGGCATATCTTATAACCTCTTGGTGCCTTACTTGCTTCATTCGTAAAATGATAATGCCATTGAGTTATCGTGAGGATTAAGAGCCTGGCACATAGAGAAAGTGACTTGTGGTGCTATCGTTCTTTTTGTTACTATTATTACCATTTATTGTTGTTGTTTTGAAAATTAGTATTTAATGTGTTTTAAAAAATGAAAGTAAATCTCTTCTCTAAACTTGTTTATTTGTTCTGTGGCTTATGAGACGAAAGAAGTTCTGTATGTGCTAGAGAGACATGGTCCCTGCCTGAAGACATGTAAAATCTGAGATGTGGAATGCTTTGTCTATTGAAGCTCACTTAAAGAATCCCAGCACAGGAGAGGAGAAAAAATATGGAGTAGATGATAGAGGCTCTGTTCATCCCTCTAGCAACCAAATCAAAGTTGCGATGGAAACAAGGAGCAGCAGCAAGGAAAAATTGCCTGGGATCTAGATGAACAAGCCATACAACTATAGAGAAATCCAAGAAAGTACCCTGCAACGGCAGAAGGTAGGACGGGGGAGGATATGGGGCTGCCCAATCCCAAGCAGCTGAATGAAAAGGAGGCTGTGGCAGAGGCAGCAGCAGACTCCTCTTAAAGGGGCCACGTCTATGAGCAGATTTTCGTGGTGACAGACCTGCTCACTCTGAGCACCAGTGCCTATTTGGCTGCATGCAGGGGGTACCAGGGACTAATAGGGAGACATTGTTGGAGTGAATGCCTAAGTGAGATTCGCCCAGTACAGAACTGCCAACGGTATCCGTTGTTCCCTGTTGAGCCCTCCTCCCTATGAGTGCACAGGACACAGCGCTGCCATAGCTGTGAAGTCATCAAACTGGATAACAGAGATTGCTCCACCTAGAGGATTCCCTGAAACCCCACCTACCCCAACTATGGCCCCATCCAGGTGTATCCTCGTGAGTCAAGTACTTCTTGCTGAGATTCACACTGGTGGAGGCAGCTGGCCTCAGTTTCTAGTGTGGTCTTTTAGTACAGCATCTGTGGATTTCTTGCTGAATATTAATAGAGGTAAATGCTTGGGCTAAATTTGTCCTGCAGCTGAACCCCTCTCAGGACTATGCCACTGGACACCTACTTCACAAATCCACACTAATAAGATCGGGAGACTTAGGAATTTTGCTTAGTACATAGAAACAGACACAGAAAGGCAGCCAAAATGGGAAGACAAAGAAATAGAATCCATATGACAGAATAGTACAGAGATCCAGATATAATAGAGTCGAGTAATCTAACAGAAGCAGAGTTCAAAACATTGGTTATAAAGATGCTCAATGGTCTTTTGGGAAGTGTAGAGAACTCCAACAAAGAGATAAAACATGGAAATGAAAATTTTAAAAGAGAACCAGTCTCCTGTGGAGAACACATTATCTGAGATTAGAAGTATATTAAATGGAATAAACAAGGGACTAAACAAAGTGAATAAAGAAGAGGATCAAATGCCCTATCAGAGGACAAGAAAGTCAAACAGAACACTCAATCAGAATGGCAAGAAAAAAGATGCTGTCTATAAAAATAACTTAAGAAGGATATAAGACACTATTAAGTCCCCAAATATCGGTCTTATTGGTGTAACAAAAGAAAATCAAGATGTTGAACAGTTGTTTGAAAAAATAATGATGGGAAACTTCCCTAACCTGGTGAAGGAAATGGACATAAGACTCCAGGAAGCTCAGAGAATTCCAAAAGTCAGAGATCCAAAGAGGCCCACATCAAGACACATCATAATTAAAATGCCAAAGTTTAAATACAAAGAAAGAATATTCAAAGCAGGAAGAGAAAATCGAATAATTACTTATAAGGGAACACCCATAAGACTGGCAGCTGATTTCTCAAAAGAAACTATGCAGGACAGAAGGGCTTGGCAAAAAATATTCAACAGGATGAAGACCCAAGATCTACAACCAAGAATAATTTATCCAGCAAAACACCTACACATAGATTCTTCTCTCAGGCTCTGATTTCTGAGGACCAAAATAAGAGTTATGTTGTTCTAAAACCCTAATGCCTAAACCAATGTCATTGTGCAAATCTACTATGAACTCCATTTTTTCTGTTCACTGCTGAGTTCCCAGTGCATAATACAGTGTCTGATACATCATAGGTACTCACCAAATGCTATCCAAAAGATTGAATCAATTAATGAACGAATAAACATGCTTCTTACAACTTGATAATAAGAAAATCACTTGGGTACTGATCAATTTTATGTACTAAGTGCTGTACCAGAAATGTCAAAATCTTTCTTGGACACCGTTACATCTTAACTGGTTGTTTACATCTTTAGTCCTGGCAAGCATTTGATTTTCCTTTGCAATCCTGAAGGAAAAAACATGGTTAATTTGATGTTTTTCTATCTTTTAATACACACACACACGTGTATATATACATACACACACATATATACACATATCTATGTATATATACATATTTATCCATATCTATGTGTATATATATACATATCTATGTCTATCTATGTATATATATATATACACCCAAAGATGATAATGTTTTACATGTCAGGAAATATTCATCATTCTTCAGTTATGGGCCCTGTCCTTTATTGGAATAACAGATAAGGTTGAACTGCTCGATGTTCATCTTGCAAGAGTGAGTTTATAGACCAGATGCATAGTCAAGACTACATCATAAGGCAATATTTGGGTACTAGGAGATTATAATTCGAGGCACATCATGTTATATAGGGGCTCACTTGACCACACACCTCACTTGCTAACAATAATAACACACAGTCCTCACAGCCTGACATGGGAATGTAGAATGCTCTTTAATGTGCAGCCATGTTCTTACTTCATTACACAAGAGCAATTTGCACAAACTCTTAAATAAAATAGATTTATAATTTCATTCCTTCTAAGGGGGAAAGATTTGAGTTTTAGAGCATTTGATCTGCAGAACCTGATGAAATCAGTGTTTTTGGATACTGATTTAGAATAATGATATTATTACTGAGCCTGAAAATATAAAATGTGTACAACAGGGTTTCACTGCAAAACAATTAGTATAAACTGAGAACTCATGAATGAGCTATATTAACTGACTTTTGATTAGGTCAGACCACAAGCAAAATTCGCCAATTAGAATTCTGGAGGTTCTAAGTAGATCTGTGACTCACTTAGTTGCTAAATAAGAGAAAGAAGTTTTTAAAGATAAATTTTTAAAGAGAATGAGTCTTATTCAGTGACTAACAATAAAATATTAAGGCTATTGACAATATATAAGAAATGGAAAATGGATGAACTGTAGGATATTTGAATTAAGCTATCTAAAAAAGACAAAACGTGTTAAAACCTTACCTAGCTATCACAATGGCTTTTGCTTAGTGTATTATTAACTTTAAAATTGCTTTTAGTTGGAATGTGGAAAATATGAGCATAGGCGAAATGGACTGGTGAGGAAAAAAAGTCTATATTCAAGAAAAAGAGAAAGATATTAAGTACGTCTTAAAGAATTAGGCTAATGGGTTTGGGCGAACCATGACCTTTTTGTAGCTGCTGCTACTGATAATGGTGACGGTGATGATGATGGTAGTAGTGATAATGGTAGTGGTGGTGCTGGTGCTGATAGTGATGACAATAATGATAGCAAGTGTTTATAGCTCAGGCACTTTGCTTCTCCTCTAATCCTCATAACCAGTCACTGATGAAGTTTAGGTATTATTATTATTATTACTATTATTATTAATCAAGTTTTAAAGCTGAAGAAACAGGCTTAGAGAGGTCACACAGTTAATAGTAGAGTCAGGTTTTAAACTCAGGCAGACTGACTCCAGAAGCCAGACAATTCTATATCATCCTTATGCTAATCTAACATCTTGTGTTCCAATTTAAACGCATGAAGATGAAGACCATCCAAACTCAATTCTAAGCAAGAACATACATCCCACTGCTAAGGGACTTAAGAGTGTAATAAAACTGTGGTCCTATCCTGAAATTAACGGCTAAGAGGCAAGACTTCAACCACAACTTTATTAGTCAAGCAATTATTTTATTAAGTAGAAAAGCAACTTACAGGGGACTGTAAACAAGATGATATTATATTTCAAAAGTCAAAAACTGATTTTCTGTAGATTTAACTGAGGAGAGAATAAGGTATGATTTGAAATCAGTAGTTTTATTCAGTCAGAAAAGACCCCCTCCACACACAAACAGAAACATCATTTCTGATTGTCTACTATGTTTTCATGATCCATCCTCCCTGCTCTTGCCTCTACCTGATATGATATGTATTTGCTATAAGGGGAGGAAACCTGTGGTATTTGGAGTAGTACCTTGATAACTATTTAGACATCAGGGGCTAAGTCTATCTCTCACTAAGACTGCAATTTTCCTCAGATTACTTAAGCTCAGTGAGTTTACTCCAAACCAAGTGCTCTGAGAAAATTTAAAAAATAGAAAAAAGAAAGGAATGATGGAGGAAGGAAGGAAGGAAGGAAGGAAGGAAGGAAGGAAGGAAGGAAGGAAGGAAGGAAGGAAGGAAGGAAGGAAGGAAGGAAGGAAGAAAGGAAGGAAGGAAGGAAAACTTTTATTCAAAGGTGATTTCTAGTAAAAGGTAGTCTCCCTAAATTATGTGACATTGGGCAGCTTTTGTCCTTTGTCATTTAGACCTGGACTTTGACATCAGAATAAATTATACTAATCAAAATTTTAAAAAGGGCACAATTTTTCTTATCTGATCATATTCAATATCCCCTCAGGAGGCCACCACCCCTCAAAAATCCCAAATTACACACGCAATATCGTACATAATAATAAACAAAGCTAAACATTTATTGGGGCATCCAGTGTGCCAGAAGCTGAACTAAGTACTTGACTTGTAATGTCCCATTTCATCCTCATGACAAACATAAGGTTGAGAGGGGGCATTGTTATTATCTGTTTAGTGCAAATAAGTTAGCCAGGGCTCATGGAGGTTAAGCACTTTGGCTGTCATTACACAGTTGGTAAGTGGTAAAGCCAGGGTTTAAACCACTGGACTTTTCCTACTCCCTGCTGCTACTCGTTGTTAGAATTAGAACAGAAGCCACGCTAGCCTAATCACTGCTAAATCTAATCCTGGCATTTAAGAAGAACCATCTGGTATCATGGTTTGAAGCACATGTTGGTTATACATCAGTTGGATGAACTTATGCAGGTTTCTCAACCTCTTCAAGCCAGTTTTTATATCTCTTAAATGGGGATCATAATGGCTACTTCACAGATTTCTTGTATAGATTAAGGCATATTGTATTCCGAGGATGTATCACCTAAGCATCCCTTTTTATTGCATTCTGTGACCAGTACCTTATGCTTTTGGTGCCTGGGCAAGAGGCTGGCTCCCTAACCTGATAATTCTTCCCCAAAGCATTTTTTTTTTTCAATTTAAAAAGGCCTCCTGGTGTCTCAATAATAGTCTCTTACTTCTCCGTAATTCACTGTTTGCCAAACTGGGTTCCACTAGAGTTGTAACCAGGTGCTCTGAGAGAATAAGGTCCTTCTTGAAATAAATTAGAGATGTACAGTATACTATTGGTGGCTACCATACAAGTTAATTCATTAGAGGCTCTGATAAGTCCTACAGTATAGAAGCCTACATATGTATTTGACTATGAAATGCTTATTTTCATATTTCTTTCAGCAAACATGTTTCAGTTGGGAAAATATTGGCATAGAGTCTCAAAGGCTTTTACTTTCTTTCTTTATTATTAATTACCTAATTTATCACAACAACCCTTCCAGGTAGCCAGGGCAGACATTGCCCTGAGTCATAGAGTCCACTGTGCCTCACTGAGGTTAAAGAGTTGGTCTATAGCAAAGCAACCATCCATTTAGGAAGTTGAAACTAGAAGCAAAACTACCTAAAATCTCTATTTTAAATTAGTTTTGAACATAACCCATTATCTTTTTAATTATTTAATTTCAGAAATTTAAAGCACTCGAGCACTTTGTTTCTGCCATTTGGGGCAGTGAAGCCTTTGGACAAAGCCACAGTGGTTCTTACTCCAAGATACAGCCCAAACCTTTTAATTTATTTACATTTCTGCTGATGCCACAGTCACCCAAAACCATGCAAGCCTTCACAGCAGCCCCCTAACTACTCTCTGTTTCTCTTCTTGTTCTGTTGAATACGCATTTTTCAAAACAATCCATGGCAGAGCATGGTGCTGTTTCTAACACCTTCCCTTTTTCTTAAAATTAAACCCCAAGTTTGTACACTAGTCTACAAAGCTTTTCTTGTATGTCCACTTCAACCTCCCCTTATTTTGGTTTCCCTTATCCAGTTATATTTCTCTTCCTCTAGCACATCAAAGCACTTTCCTGCCTCAGAGTCTTTGCAACCCTTGTTTTCTTTGCCCGAAAGGCTCTCTTTATACTAGATATTTGCAGAGATGGTTTCTTCCCATCCTGGATGTCTTGGGTGAAATATTACCTCCTAATAAAACACTCTTTGTCACCTCTCCAGGTTCATTTCATTGTCTTTTTCTTTAATAACATAGTTATTTCCTTGTCCATTTATTGATTGGCTTGTTTTTTGCCTGCCTTTCCCAAATACAAGGAAAGCTTTACGAACGCAGAGACCTTTTCTGACTGTTCACCATTTTATTCTTTGTATAATGCAGGGCACCGAGTGGGCTCTTAATAAATATTGTAGGAAATCAATCTATATAGAATGAATCAATTGGTGAACTATGCTCTCCAAGGTGATTATTTTCATCATATGTGACTGAACACAGATGTAATCTTTAAAACTATCATTAAGTAGTGGTGATGTTTCTGACTCATTAGTGACTCCGTTATAGCTCTTCTTAGGAGATCCCACATTCTACACTCTGGGTGATGTGTAATGTATAATCTGTAATCATCTTCGGACACACATGCACATCCCAAATGGAGAGCATGGCTCTAAGATGGCTATCAGAACTAGTTAAGCTGACCAAATAGTTGACTTCTGTTCTCCTCGGAGGAAGATTGTAGGTTAATTACCTCTAAGTCTTGCCCTTCCTGTATCTTTATTTTTATTTTTAGGTTTCTCACCACCATGTTGCTTCCCCTTTTCAATTTGCTGCTATACTTATTAGTGCTGCTCTGAGGTAGATTAAGTAAATGTTTTAGCTGTTACTATGAGCTATTAAATATATAACGAGTAAGTGCAAGTCTTAGCTACTGAGCAGACTGAATTGGATGGTTTGTGAGTGCTAATGCATGGGGCTGGGCTGCAGAAAAGCTTTGAAACTTCATGCCTTAGAATCACTGTAGTAGAGTGGTTGATGTTCAGTTTTTAAACTCAATGGCCTAGATGGAAATCCTGTCTCTGCCATTTATCAGATGTGGACTAGGGTATGTTACTTAGTTTCTGTTCCTCAGTTCCTTCATCTGTGAAGTAGGAATAATTATAAAACCTCCCATTGTTGAGAGATAACATATGTAAAACATTTAACACAGTATACAGTACCTACGAAGCACTCTAATATGACTTAGGAAATAGTAAACACCGATATTTCTTTGGATCACATGTTTTTCTGCTTCCTACTCACAGAAGTTACATTTTCTCCCAAAGAAAGTAAGATACCAAAGCAAATAACTAAATTGTTCTTATTTAACAGCAGCTTATTTGGTATTAGGCCCTGTGCCAGCCAGTGGGACTAAAAGAAGCAGAGGACAGGTCCTTGCACTCAGAGATATTAGAAATTAGCTGAGGAAACATGATATTCATTCTAAGTAAAGATGTAGTTAATTAACAGAGAGTTAAGAAGCAAGAAAATCATAAAAGATGGAGACATTTCTTATGCCATAGTTGCAGGACTGGCCTCGGAAAATATGTGATTTGGTCTGAACATGAGAACAGGGGTGGTAATTAGTTAAAATGTCCAGAACAATGATGATAACTGAAAGGAAACCCTGATTGATAGATTGATCAATCGATTGATTGATTGATTGATTGATTGGAGTAAAAGAGCTAAAATGATTGACTCTATGGAATTGACTTCTGAGTGAGTCATATAACCAAGGTAACTAATATTTACTGATTGAATACATTTCATAAAGCAAATACTATGCCAAGTGTGTTAATCTATGACCTCACTGAATCTCCCCAACAACAAGGTAAGATTGTATTCTTGGTTTTTTCACTTACCAATGGGGAGATTGTGGCTATAGAGAAGATTACATGGTTACAGAGGAAAGCCTTCTAGTATTGCACATGCAAAGGAGAAGAATGAATGTGCAACCTAGGCCCTGGGGTGGAGGCAAATAGATCAATGGTCTGAAGGGAAATGATAACACAGTGAGTTCTGTAGAGGAATGAAGAGATTAAATCAGGAGACAAACACTCAAGTTGCATTAGAATTCTTAAGGGGATCAGTTTCTGCAAGGACCTCTAATGTGTGTTTGTGTATAAAGAGATTTTTTTTTGTCAACTGTAATTTAAAGATGCATGTATCTTCTTTGTTAACCGCTGTCATTTAAATAGACAAATTTAATTCTGGATTGTTGTTTTTGTCAGGTTGAGGAAAAGTTGGTCTTGCTATGTCAGTCAGTGTTAGTGGCCTGCTGGAATCTGACCAGAATACATTTTCTTATAGTTAGAGTATTTAAATTGGGGTTAGTTTTTTAAAAAATGACATCCAGAAAGTCAGACCTTCCTCAGCACTTCGAAAATATCTATAGGTTTAAGTAAACAATTGACTACAGACTCCATGCTGTTTACCTGGGAAAGTTGTATTGGCAGAGATGTAAAAGAAAATATAAAAGACAAGGTTTCTAAACTCTTGGAGATTATCATCTTTGGGGAAGACAAAGACATGAATTCTGACTCTTTTTTCTTTCTTATTCTAACAAAAATATAAGATTTAATTAGGACCAGTTTAACTTTGTATAGCAGAACACTAAATAAAAGTGGCTTAAATAAGATATAAGATAGTTTTCTTTTACATAATGTAAAACTTGGATTTGAAGAATCATGATCTTTAGGTATGTGAAGTTTCTTAGTGTGTAGTTTCTGTTTTCTAAATTGCTTCCTATAAGAGAGGTTGACTAGAGCATTTGTTTACCTGTGCATATTGCCACCATTTAGTAAAGAAGAGGGGAGAATAGATTTGGGATAGTCATCGAGCAATATCTGCCATGATACATCTTCCGAGCACCTGTATCTGGCTTAGAAAGCCCATAATTTCTTTTCTGAAAACGTCCCAATATTCATTATTAGAGTATGTGCTTTGTATGGCTGAGGTCCTGCATTTAAATTTTGTTATTTCCCAATTTTCAGGCATCATATCAGAAGAAACACATACTCTAGATTCTACAAGACCCCTGTTCAAACCCCCAGTGAGGCTATAGTATGGAAAAACAGACATTAGCAAGTTGTTTAAACACTCTAAGCCTCTATTTTCATGTTTGTAAATTACCATCTCTCAGAATTACTTAGAGTATCAAACGTGTTATGAATAAAAAAGATTTAGCCTGTGCTTGGAACATAATAGATACTTAGAAATGTAGTGGTATTTGCTATGTGCTCAGTGTTAGATGCTGATTCTTTAGAGATTAGACCATTTGGGCTTGCTGAATAGCAGTATAGTTAAACAGATGTTATTGAAGCACAACGTTTTTTTTTAGTTCTTTCAATCTACCAAGATTTTCTTTTCCATTTTCCATTTAAAGAATCATAGCTATATTATAGGTGTGTTTCACACATGTTGGAATGTGTGTGTGTATTTCCTGCTCAGGTAAATATATTTTCTTTCTTTAAAACTTGGGGTTATGCTTAAGTCTAATAAACAAACCTAAATTTGCTTGCATATTTTTGGAATAATTATCAACCAGCCTAAGAGAAGGTTGTATTTCAGATAGATGAACTTATATATGTTCCTCAAATTTTGGCTAATACCTCTTTTTAAGAATGAGAGAAAGTATAACTATGGAAGCACATGATGGACCTGTGTTTTCTTCACTCTGGGAGAAGTCAGGGGTTGGAATTCTACCGGTCAATCTTACCATAAGAAAACCAATACATTGAAACCCTATTTAGGTAGGGAAAAGGCTTTTAGTAAAGGATTGTCATAAAGAATCTCTTAAATACGACACTGTATACATGCTTTTGAAATGTACTTTGATTTAAATCCAAATAGTCAGGATACGACCCTTCTGTAAAGCAAGGTACATCAACAAAAAAGCAGAGCCTTTTTCTGGAGAGCAGCAAAATCATGTTATATTTAAATTAGTGAAGGCAAAAGTTATGATCGTTCTGGGGCTGCTGCAGCATTTCTGCTAACAAGTTGCATGCCACTTTTCTGTAGTGACTATTCTTTACCTGGAACAGCTTCTCCATGACAACCTCATTCACATGGTACATTTATTACTTCTCTCTTTTTAAAAAGGACACATTGGAAAGGAAGTAGAATATATATGTTTTGAGTTTCCAAATGGAGAAAGGGAAAGAGCAACAGACACTGGGGAAAGAGCAGAAGATTTTTTTTTCTTTTTCTTAATTTACCTCCTTCTTAGATGAATATGGGTGAAAAAGAAATGATTAAAAATTGCTTGGTACATTAGATTCTTTCTACCAATGAAAATTGTGATGCGATATGGTTCGGATCAATTAATTTGTATCTCAGTTGATACTAAGTTTCGGCCCAGCAGTTTGCTGATATTTCAAGGATACTTCAGCCTCCTTTCCACCTGTTCATTAAGGACTGTCATCAGCCACTCAGGCTGTAGAATTTGGCCAAAGGGGAAAATCTCTGATAGTGTTTTCAAGAAAGTAAGTTTTTAAAAGAAAAGAGTGAAAATTCCGAAATGATTTTTCCATTATGGCAGGGAATGTTGTTTTCTAAATTCTTTTCTTGAAGTCCAGAAATAGGAATATTTTGTAGGAAAAATGCTCTGTTCACATGGAATAACTTAAAAATACTCTGATAAACAGAAAAACAAAACAAAAACCCTCAAGCATTTGGTTACTTTAAACTATTTCATATAAATGCTCTGATTTTTTTCTTCCCAAATCTTTTTTTTTTTATTTATTATTCTTTCATTTTTATAGTTAAATGGAAGAATAAGCATTTACTAGATATAGACTGTAAATTCTGTGGCTTTCTTAAATACTTTATCCTATCAGATTATATTCAGCCAAAGTGAGTTTGATTTTAAATCGGAAAAGTATATTCCACATTGCAGCATGCATGTAAGTGACAACAGCAGTAGGAGATGGGACTGCAATACTGCACAGTAGAAAGTCCTAGAAGCCTGATGGGTTCACAGAGTAAACAAATAGCAAAAGAAACTAAGACCAGTAAATCTGTAAATGCAAAGGTTTTCCTAATCTAAAATCTTGGATCTAGGTTTGAGTGACGTAGAAAAGGATAAATGGAAGAGATACTCATTACACAAATTATCACCTCTAATGCCCTTTGTAGCTATGTTTATCAGCTGCATGTGGTCAGAAAGTGAGGGCATGAACAGGAAATCATGAGAGGGATGTACAGAAAGATTTGAATAGGTCATCTTACACCTGGCTGGTACTTAAACTTGATATTTTCTTATAAAAATTGTTGAGAGAAAATAGGAGTTGTGATACTTAGCAAAAAATAAAAATGTTGTGTTGATACTAAAGATGTTCAAACCTATTTTTTGCCACTGCACAGTTACTTTTATTAAAGGTATTTCCTTGTAGCCAAATATGTCAACAATTACACGCATGACTAATCTTAGCTAACATTTAAAATAAGAAAAAAAAAATATGTGGATTCAATGAGTAGATATTTACCTTCCAAAAGTTAGGGCAAACAAATAACTTGAAAATGCCTAATGAAAAATATTTGCAAATGCCCAATGTATAAATCTCCTAGTTAGCAGTCATGACAAAAGTTACATGGAAGAGACATGCACTGTTCATCGAATATCCATGTGTTCCCCCAATATTGTCTAACTTCCTTGCAGTTGGGCAGAGCAATGCGACTAATTGTGGCTAATGGACTGAGCAGAATTGATGTGTGTTTTTTCTTTTTGTTTTGTGAGCTGAGTCATTTAAAAATCAGCACAAGACCTCCCGAATTTTACCTCCCTTGCCATGGGAATCATACTATATGGTGGAGCCACAAGGTAAAAGTACAGAATACGTGCTTAAAATACATACACAAAAGTATGGAATATAGAGGTCCAGAAAAATTACCCATCTTTCATTAGATTTTCTGGCTCGTGTTAAGTCAGAGATTGTGTGATTAGTCTGGTACCACAGCACAGCTTCTTCTCTCCTGACTAATAAACAAGAAATGCGTGTTACAAAATTTGAATTTCTTCAACTATTTTGTTTAATATAAAAAAAATGGTAGAACAATTGTTAGCACTATAGATTTTGGAGTTAAACAGAGCTGGATTAGAATCCTAACTCAATCAATTATGAGCTGATAGACCATGGGCAAATTATTTAATACTCAGTATCTCAGTTTCTTCGTGTGTAAGATAGAAACTCCTCACACATGAGTAGTTTATATGAATTAACTAGTGTAAAGCATTACACATGGTTTATATTCAATAATATAGGTAGTTGTTCTCATTGTCATTATTATCAATAATTGGTTTATATAATAGTGAAATTATATTTAGTAGGAAAATGAATCATTTCAAAGTTCTTCAGGGTAGAATTCAGATATGTTTGACATTCTTAGAAGTTTCCAGGACTGGTGAAATTTGGGCTCTAAGTGCCATTGTAAAAGGGAAAAATTCTGAATGAACCAGGAAATGACAATTCCTCTGCTCTGTGAATTACTGTCCTTGGGTGTGGCCATGTAGAAACAAGTTGCTTTTGTCCTATATTTTAGATTTGCTCTGATATGCCTTTAGAATTCTAGAAACTACCAACAGATTTTAATTGTAAAGGGGTTCCATTGAGAAATGAATTTCTACTGTGTTGTTATATCCATCATTATACATAATATTTATTTATGTTAACACATGCAAACATTGACATACCAAATACCAAGTCAATTAACCTTAGAAATTAATTGTGTATTTAAATAGCAATAAGAGGAGAAATACACACCATTGGAAATTAGAGTTGGGAATAGGTTCTGTAAGTTGAGCACTGTTTCAATAATATGTGGGAATGAATAATTCTCCTTGAAACACCAAAGTAATAATGAACTATAAGCAATGCTTTCCTCTGTAGATTTTGCCAGGAAATCCGTGGGAGAAAAGTAAAATTATGGGGAAATATTGATTCACTGTGGGCACAGTGAGTCTTGTTATGAGAAAGACAGTCTGTGGCCATTTCTTTCTAATTTTCTTTTTAAAAATTAAATAGATGGAATCACTTATTGTAATTGGGATGTTTATGTTGCTCCCTTTTATAGGATGAACTTGAAAATTTCTTGGATGACAACATTTTTTTTATAACCTGGATAACTTAAGGTCACGAAAAAGTTAGCTCATGCAATTATGCTTGGTATCTGGTATAGGAATTTTTTTCTAATCAATAGAAAAATGAATTTTTCTTATCTGCACTATTTCAATCCATGTCAACACAGGAAACTGAGAAATAGTGGTTAAGAGTACAAGTTGTTCATCATTGAATGGCTCCTCTGTTTAGTAGCTGTATGTGACCTTGGATCAAATGTCTCAGTGAGTTTCACTTCTCCTATGTTCAGAATGGGGATAATAATAGTACTTAACCCATGGAGTAGTTTTCAGAAATAATGCATGTGAAATTCTAAATAAGTTCTCCATAAATAGTAGATGTCAACCAACTTGACTTTCCTGAGGTACATTGGACTGTTTCACTCTTGCATCTCAAATTGCAGTGAATAAACACATAATAGATATGAATTAAAGCAATCACATGTCCCAGCCTGTCAGACCATCTGTATATTCACAGCTTAAGTAAGAGAGTAATTTAGTGACAGTAGCACTTGACATTAATCATCAAAGATGATTCAAAAGATGCAGCCAAATTAGGGCCCAGAGTCTTTTTCACTCATTGTGTATAAAGGTGATTTGCTCTGCAAAGCTTTGAAGGAAGAGGACTGGGCTTTTTTGGAGGTGGCTGAGTATGATGCTCTCTTACTAGAACATAAAAACAAATCTCCTCTTCCAGAAAGTCCTTGCAGACTTAATACTGCATTTTCCAATCAAGGATGATACTGTTTCTTCCTCAGTCATCTTAAATTATGTCCACTACTTTTGGATCATATTCTTAATGGAAGAAGTATATATATATATCACTATCTCTTCCCTTCCATGAGCATTCGCTGACTTTCTACTATGTGCAAGTTCGTGTGATGAATACTTTTCTGCTGCAAATTCCCAAACCTCTTGTGCCATCATCAGAAAAAGGGAGACTATGCTGGTACTACCTAATGGAATTTGTTTTGGTATGAGGATTCAGTGCACAAAACTACATATTTAGAGTAGTGTGGGGACACATTGTAAGGATTTCGTGAGCAGAAATCAGTATTACTGCGATCTCTATTTCATAGGAGAGGAAATAGGCTCAGGACAATTAAACATTTTTCTCAGGGTTCCAGAGCCCACTCTGCATAGCTTCGAAACCTCAGCATTTAGCTCCTAAACTGCTTTCTTCCTAGCATCCACTCTAACACAACCATGAATCCAGAAACTGTCATCCTTAAAAGCAATATATTGATGGTTAGAGTGACTCAAGTGAGCTCCAGAAGAAACATACCAAATCAGTGATTAAAGAAAGACATAGCAGACATGTTGTAGAAAAATTTCAAATTTCTGCTTGCATCTAGGGTTATCAGACCACAGATTTATGCTTAGAATCTCATCCTCTAGCTAGGCTTCCCTTGTTGCTTTGATAGCCTTAGCTCTTTGGAATCTGAGAATAACTAAAGGTCAGTGATGGCAGAACTTGTGAAAATCTACTTTTTTCATGCAGCCAAACTGCTGTAGAGGAGATAGGCAGCCACATGACACATATCACCTATTTTCAAGAAGGACATTTTTTTATTGAGACTTCTAGTCTAGTCCAGCTGTACGTAATCTATTTTCTTATATCTGTGCTCAATTCAAATCCATTACTACCCACATAATATAACAGGAGGGGATGAAGAAGGTAAGCCTTTTATCAAGAAAGAGAACTTGAGTGATAAGCAAGTGCAGTAGATGCTTCTGTATTTGCTTCACTAGCATCTATTTCTTCTTTACCTGGTTACTCCTCTGACTTCTCAGTCTACCTGGTTCATGTGTGAAGCCAACTTTAGAAGTAGGCATATGACCCAGGCCTGACTGAAATAGACTAAACTCTGAGACTTTTGCAAGGGTTATTAGGAAAGATACGTTTTAGCCTGCTGGAATTGACAGTGAGAGGATGTATGCTTTGAGTTCCTGGGGAACACTAAAGAGGGCCTTGCGGAGTGTGAAGCAAACACAAAAGAAAGCAAAGTAAAGAGATGGAAAGACAGCTTTCCAATGATCTCTTTTGATCAACTAGATATGGCTTGGCCTGAAGCTTTCCACTGGGCTCCTCATCTATGATAAGAGTTTATAGATATCTTCCTGTTTATTCTTTCAGATAATTTTAGTTGATTTTCAATCACCTGCCATTGAAATAGATCAGTTTAGCAAATTTTATTCTCATTTTGAGATATCTGCCCTCTGAGGCCACTTTTACCTTCTTGCAAGCAGCTGGCATTATGTGAGGCTCCATCAGTTGCCTCTAAAGAATCCAAGCTTTCTTGACTCTTTTGATCTGTCTTCTATCTCTACATTAGCAAAATTACCTAGATGCTGTTATGCCATATTGAGGAAAGGTAAAAAGTTTTCTAAGAAAAGGAAATAGAGATGATCTCCAATATAGTTCTGTTTTATATATGAGGAAATACTAATAATTAATAGAAAATTATTCTATATCTCATTCGAGATTCCAAAAATTTCAAAAGAGTGGTAATAATATCAATCTCTATCACATATGGGGAAGTTAAATAAGCCACCTAAGGTCACATATTAATAGCTGAGATATTTGGGATTCACAACCACATGATATTATTTGTACATAACAGGCAAGCTGGAAACCTGTAACCTTCCTAATGCAGAGACACCTTCAATTCAGACCCCTTATGCTTTGGTGTTGAGCCTAGAATTCTTCCCTCAATTCTGTTTCTACAGTATACCCTGCATCTACATCCCTTGAACGTTCTTGCATTTGCTGGGGGTGGGAAGCCTTCCTCCAAACCTTAGCTTCGGATGCTGCCCACCCAACCATCTGTGGCAACAGATTTGTGTGTTATCAATTAAAGTCAAAAGGAAGTTGGCAAAACCTCCTAGTCTTAACAGGATGGGCTAAAGCAGTTCCTGTTAAAACAGAAATGGGTTATGTCTGTGATATTGGTACTTGGTAGCTTTCCAAGAGCACTTTAAATACACCCCTTGCCATGAATTGCTCAGCTCTGATTCTCTTCAAAACATTCTTCTCAGAGATGGCTTATTTCCAAGCAGTGGACAAGTACATAACTAAGTCGGGCTGCACATGTCGAAAGCAAAGCAATATCCAGAATCTGGAAAACCTACCCCTATGGTTTTCACTTTGGGACTCACTTTGGAAACCATAGTTATTTTTTTAATCTACAAAATCATACATATGGCATATTGTGCCCTATTTACAGTCACGGAGACTATTTGGTTTCAAGTACACTGGAAGACTACCCATCTTTTTGAGATACCTCACCCAGAGACTGCCAAAGTACCAAGTACTATACAAAGTAGCCTAGGACTTTAAGATAGACTATATCTAGTACATGTCCTTAACTTTGTGAAAATCCATCTAGCTGTTTTTATGTGACTAGGTCATTTAAATTTTTACATAATTTGTAAAACATATAGTAAGAATCTATTATATGCCATTCTCTGTAGTAGGCTCTGAGAGAATAGAGCTTAACTATATATGGTTTCTGCCCCCTGGAATTACTGTCTAATTAAGACTAGCTAGTCATTAGAGAGTTAGATAAATCTGGCTACCAAAAAAAATTTCTACATTGTCTTATAAAGAAATATATTTCTGAACCATACAACTTTAGTTTCACTATAGATAAGTTCTTCTATTGACAAATATCACATTATCTACCCTTTCACCAATCTCCTGACAGCAATATTCAAGGAATGATGCCCTCTCCTTCTCATATAGAGTTTCTCAACCTCACCATATTCACTTTTGGGTTAGATCATTCTTTGTTGTAGCGCTATTTTGAGAATTGATTATAAGGTGTTTAGCATCAGCTCTGACCTCTACCTACCAGATGCCAATAGTAATCTCCCCTCCACTTGGAACAAACAATAAAGTCTTGTCAAATGTCAAATGTCCCCTGGATGCATGGGTAGTTGGGGAGGAGAAAAGGCCAAATCACTACCTTTTGAGAACCAAGACCAAAGAGTAGTTATGAAAGATTGGAAGTGTGTTTTCAAGTTTCGATCCACAGGCAAACCTTTCCAATATTCTGTGAAACACAATGAATTTGTTCTATCATCATTTAAATTAATGGAGAAGGGCGAGTCATTCCTAAAAACAGAGGAATGGACTAACTGACCTCTCAAGATCCCTGTTGACCCTAGAATTCTAAGACACTGTTTACCCATGACCTGGCCTAATTCTTTTCTCTCCCCATCTCTGTGGGCCCGTGCTAATGATACTGCCTGTCAAGCACCCTCACCATCCAGCATACTCTTTCTATTGACAGGAAGTCTAGAGGAATCTTTTTTTACTTTTTTATTTCTTTCTTATTTATTTATTTATCTATCTATTTATTTATTTATTTAAGAAAAATGTGGCAGAGCTATTTTTGAAAGGTAGATAGAGGGGAAAAAATAAAATAAAATTTAAGAGCTGTGAAATAAAAAAACAACTCTCTGCATTCTTAAGTACCAGAATCGCCCATTTGTTAGAACCAAACATCTGCTAAACTGTGAAAAATCCTTGGAAGGCATTTAAAAAAGTTTGTTATTGTTGTTTTATCAGTTAATTTCCATGAACCCTTACATTTATTGTCTGTCAGCTGTCCAAGTCAAGCTGGGCAACTGAGAATTGTTTTATCATCTTTTGTTCTTAAGATCTTAACATTTATCTGATGGCTCATGAATTGAAATTTTTAAGAATTGGTTTTGAATATTATCACCATCACTTCTGGACTTTGAGATCTTAGAAAAAAATATAAAATTTCATTTCTTACCTTGTCCCTAAAAATGTAGATGGGAAAACTTTCCACTAGAAAGCTGCGAGGATAAAACAAGCAAATAACTATTTGTAGATTTCAAAATGACTATGAAAATTATTCATCAATATAAATAGATGTTGTAATCATGTAGCAAATGTTTGTCCTTAATTTTAAATTGGGCAAAACCAATACCATTTTACCTCAGAACATATTCTGGTCACACTTTTTATATGAATCTCTCTCTTCAAATATCCCTCGACTTTCCTGTAATTTCCTATCTCAAAATCTACCTTACAGAGTTTTTAAATCCAGTTTTTTTGTAGTGAGAGCATAGTCTCTGGAGTTAGATTTAGGGTCAAATCCCAATTCACCCACTTTTAAACTCTTTGACCTTCTTGAGCATGAAATATTTAATAAACTTATATGAACTTATATTTTTTATCAGAAAATGGGCTAATAAAGTATTATATCTTGGAATATTATGGTGATAATATAAAATAATAACTGTAAAGTGGCATCAGAATTCCTAGACCCTATTATGTGTTTAAATGATGCTATTATTGATGAACTCTAATTAATTAAAACTCTGACAAAACTAACATACAAAGGGCCTATCTTCCATACAGTAGAATGTAAATTTGAAAATATTTCTTTGGTTTACCCTACTCTTTAAGACACCATCCGTATTATGTTCTGTGCCTGGTGCACCCTTTGATTTACTTTACTCTTTAAGACACCATTTATATTATGTTCTGTGCCTGGTGCATACTATGTGTTTACAGCACAGCCTTGGCTTTTCTTGCCTTTAGGGGCATTTTGAAGATGTGCTGCAGAAGTACCTACTGTTGACTGTTGAAACGTTGGTAAAGTTTTCCTCAAAGCCAGAATGATGAAATTCAGAAAGAAGTTGAAAAAATGATAGAATAAAGCAAGGCTTCTTAAATTTTAATGTGCTTATGACTCCCCTAGGGATCTTGTCAAAATGCAGATTCTGGTTTAATGGCCCTGGGATAGGACCTGAAATTCTGCATTTCTAACAATCCCCAGGGATGTAGCTGAGGCTGGTACTAGGGCCACACTGTGGGGGGAGGCTCTAGACTAGGAAGGTTATCTTCATCACATCTTTCTTTAGATGTAATTCTTCTTAGGAGGTACTTCATGGCTGGCTCTTACTGGATTCAGATCCCTTCAAAGCATTCTTTCTCCTCTCCCAAAATACATTAGGTCTGCATAGAACAAGAGTCCCAGGAAATGTTGAACACACAAAGGACTCTGGAGTGAAACAAATTTGCCAAACATTACAAATTATAGCTCCCCATCTCGGAAACTCACATGATACATGAATGTATTAAAAGTTACTATTAAAAACTAACAAATAAATGAAAAACATTTTACTTAGTTTAATGTAAAATTCCCTTATGTATTCGACAAATGTCTAGATCGGTTGCATCAGAATCTTGGAGGTGGGACCCAGGCATCAGTAGTTTTTAAACTCTCCGCAGGTGATTCCAATGTGTAATGTAAGCTGAGAAACTCTGGTATAAATTGTAGGTCTAATGCTTTGGGAGTTATCATCTTTAGTATCTGACCAACGAAGAAACATCAGACAAACTATTTCAACTACAAGGTTGTCTGCAAGTGCTTACTTATAGACTACCTATTGCTTCTGACTAATGGGGCATGTCTGAAGATAGTGCCACAAATTTACCCTACCACTGATAAAAATATGACATTTTCACAACCATTTAAAATAATACAGTGGTCTATATCTTGCTAGAATCCTTTGTATTGAATCGAACCTCTCCTTCTCGCAAACCTTTTCCTTTATTTCTTTTAAGCTTTATATATCTATTATTATTTTTATATTAAAATTTTTACATTTATTGGGGCAACGTTGGTTAATAACATTATATAAACTTTAGGTATGCAATTTCATTTATTTATTTATTTATATTTAAGTATAATTAATTAATTTTTAAATTATTTTTTATTTTATTTATTATTTATTTATCTTAACATTTTATCTTTTAATTTTTTCCCATCTCCCCTCTGCCATGCCCTCTTGTAACCACTAGCCCATTGTCTGGTTCATTTGTTGCTTTTAGCTTTACATTCCACATATAAGTAATAGCATGTGATTTGCAACCTTTTCTGTCTGGCTTATTTTGCTTAGTATGATTATTTCAAGGTCCACCCATGTTGTTGCAAATGGCAGTGCTTCATGTCTTCTTATGGCTGAGTAATATATGTAATATAATATATGTACCATATATATATTGTATATCTGTACCACAGCTTCTTTAGCAAATCATCTATCGTAGTGCACTTTGGTTACTGCCATGTCCTGGCCACCGTGAATAATGCTGCTATGAACATTAGTGTGTAAATATCTTTTTGAATGTGAGTTTTCAAGTCTTTGGGGTAAATACCCAGTAGAGGGATTGCTGGATCATATGGTAGATCAATTCTTAGTTTTTTGAGGAACCTCTATACTGTTTTCCATAGTGGCTGTACCAATTTGCAGTCCCACAAGCAGTATATGAGGGTTCCTATATTTCCACATCCTCTCCAACATTTGTTATTACTTATCCTATTGACTATAGCCATTCTAACAGGTGTGAGATGATATCTCATAGTGGATTTGATTTGCATTTTCCTAATAGCTAGTGATATTGAGCATCTTTTCATATATTTGATGTCCATTTGTATGTCCTCTAGGAAGAAGTTTCTCTTCAGGTCCTCTGCCCATTTTTTGATTGGATCGTTTGTTTTTGTTGTTGTTGTTATTGAATCGTATGGGTGCTTTGTATATTTTGGATATTAGGCCCTTATTGGAGGCATTGCTTGTGAATATATTCTCCCATTCGGATGGTTGTATCTTTACCTTGTTAATGATTTCTTTTGCTCAGCAGAAGCTTTTTAGTTTGATGTAGTCCCATTCATTTATTTTTGCTTTTACTTCCCTTGCCTTTGCTATCAAATTCATAATCCTCTTTGAGTCCAAGGTCCTTGAGTTTTATTCCTATGTTTTCTTCTATGTATTTTATTGTTTCAAGTCTTATATGCAAGTCCTTAATCCCTTTTGAGCTAATTTTGGTGTGTGGCGACAGAAACATTCTGCCATTCTTTTTGAGGTGGTTTTCCAGTTTTCCCAGCACCATTTATTGAAGAGGATTCCCTTTCTCCACTGTATATTTCTGAGGTTCTTGGTGAAAATTATTTGCCCATATAAATACGGGTTTCTGGACTCTCAATTCTGTTTCACTGGTCCGTGGGTCTGTTTTGCTGCCAATACTATGCTGTTTTGATTACTGTCGCTTTGTAGTATAATTTGAAGTCAGGAAGAGTGATGCCTCCAGCCTCATTCCTTTTTCTCAGGATGGCTTTCACAATTTGGTTTTTTTTTTGTGCTTCCATACAAATCAGGTAATTTTTTGTTTTATTTCTTTAAAAAAAATGCCAATGAGATTTTGATGGGGATTGCATTAAATCTGTGAAATGCTTTAATAAGGTCATTTTAACTATGTTGATTCTTCCAATTCAAGAACATGGAATATCTTTCCATTTCTTTGTATTTTCTTTGATTTCTTTTAATAGGGTCTTATCGTTTTCATTATCTAGGTCTACCACATGTTTTGTTAGATGTATTCCTAGGTATTTTATTCTTTCTGTTGCAGTTGCAATGGGAATTATTTTTTCCACTTCTTTTTCTGACACTTTATTATTAGAGTATAGGAATGTTATGATTTTTGAACATTGATTTTATATCTAGAAACTTTACTGTATTTGCTTATTGTTTCTAGTAGTGTTCTTGTGAAGTCTTCAGGGTTTTCTATATAGAGAATCATGTCATCCACAAATAGTGACAGTTGGCATTTTCATTTCCTATTTGGATGTCTTTTATATCTTTCTCTTGCCTGATTGCACTTGCTAGAACTTCCAATGTTATATTGAATAACATTGGTGACAACCTTGCTTTCTCCCTGATCTTAGAGGGAAGATTTTAAAATTTTACCATTAAGTATAATGTTGGCTGAGGGTTTGTCATTAAAGGGCTTCATTATGTTAAGGTGTTTTCCTTCTATGTCAATTTTGTTAAGTGTTTTGATCATGCTGTATCTTGGTGAAGGCTTTTTCTGGATCTATTAATATGATCATATTATTCTTAGTTTTTAATTTGTTTATGTGGTGCATTACATTAATGGATTTGCATATGTTGAACCATCCGTGTGCCCCTGGGATGAATCCCAATTTATTGTGATGTATAATCCTTTTAATATATTGCTATATTTGGTTCACTAGTATCTTATTTAGGATTTTTGCATCTGTGTTCATGAAAGGTATTGGTCTGAGTTTTCTTTTTTGTGTGTTATCTTTACCAGGTTTTTGTATCAAGGTAATGTTGGCCTTACAAAATCAATGGGGAAGTATTGCCTCTTCTTTGTTTTTTTGGAAAAGTTTGAGGACGATAGGTATTAAATCTTTGAATATTTGGTAGAATTCACTGGTGAAACTATCTGGTCCTGGACTTTTACTTTTTTGAAGGTTTTTGATGATTGTTTCAATTTCCATACTGCTGATGGGTCTATTTAAATTTTCCAGTTCTTCTTGATTCAGTCTTAGAAGACTGTATTTTTCTAAATACTGGTCCATTTCTTTTTCTCATAGTATACTTGTATGATCCTTTGTATTTCTGCAGTGTCTGTCATAATTTCCCCTTTCATCTAATGATTTTGTTTATTTGTGTTCTTTCTCTTTTTTCTTTAGTGAGTCTAGCCAGAGGCTTGCCAATTTTATTAACCTTCTCAAAGAACCAGCTTTGTTGCATTTATTTTTTCTATTTTTTTGTTCGTTTTCTATTTCATTTATTCCTGCTCTAATTTTATTTCCTTCTGCTTACGTTAGCCCTCATTTGTTCTTCCTTTTCTAGTTTTTCAAGATGAAGCATTAGGTTGTTTATTTGGCCTCATTCTTGTTTTTTGGAGATAGGCCTGTAATGATATTAACTTTCCTCTTGTGACCACTTTTGCCATGTCCCAAAAGTTTTGATATGTTGTACTATCATTATCATTCATTTCTATGTATTTCTTGATCTTTCTTTTTATTTCTTCTCTGACCCAGTTATTCTTCAGTTGTATGTTGTTTAACTCCGTGTATTTGTGGTTCTTTCTGCTTTCTTTTTACAGTTGATCTCTAGTTTCAAAGCATTATTATCAGAGAATATGGTTGGTATGATTTCAACCCTCCTATATTTGTTGAGGCTATCTCTGTGTCCCAGTATGTGGACAACCCTTGAGAACATTCCATATGTACTAAAGAATAATGTGTAAGAAGCTCTTTTGGAATATAAGGCTCTACAAATGTCAATTGTGTCCAGTTGGTCTAATGTATCATTTAAGGATGTTATTTCCTTATTGATTTTCTGTTTGGATGATCTATCCATACCTAACAGTAGGGTATTTTGGTCCCTTACTATGATAATGTTGTGGTCTATTTCTTCCTTTAGTTCTATTAGTAATTGCTATATATATTTCGGGGCTCCCTGATTGGAAGCATAGATATTAAAAGTGTTAAGTCTTCTTGGTGCATGGTTCCCTTTATCATTATGAAGTGTCCCTCAGTATCTTTCTTTACCTTTTTTATTTTGAAGCCTATTTCATCCAATATTAGTACCACTACTGCCACTTTTCTCGGAATGCCATTTGCTTGAAATATCATTTTCTGCCCCTTCACCTTGAGTTATATTTGTCTTTGGAACTGAGATGGGTCTCCTGAAGACAGCATATGGTTGTTTGGTTGGTTGGTTGTTGTTGTTGTTGTTATTGTTGTTGTTCTTTTTGATCCATCCTGCAACTCTGTGCCTTTTTATTGGTTAATTCAGTCCATTTACATTTATGGTGATTATTAAAATATGAGGTCTTCCTATAGCCATTTTATCTTTTGCTTTCTGGTAGCTTGGTGTTTCCATTGCTTCCTTGTCTTTGTGTTTCTATATTCTTTATTTTGGTTGGCTTTTGTGGGTTTTCCCTCTTGTTCTTCCTGTTTTATGTTTTATACTTCGGTTCTGAATCTTCGGTGTGTGGTTACTGTTACGAATATATTAATGGTAATTATACATATACAGTCATCCCTTTTCTTCTGTGTGTGCCTTATCTCCATTCCCCTTTGCGAATTTGGATTTTTAAATCTTCTCCTTTTCAGTCTTTGTTGTCTCAATTTGTCTCTATGTATGCCGAACTTTCATTACTATCTTGCTATAGCAAATCTCTTCTTATTTTAAGTTTATAAGGCCCTATTTCTAGAAAGGGTTGCACTCCTCTGCTAGTCACCTTACTCCTAATTATGTTGTTGTTGGTGGTGGTGGGTTTTGTTGTTGTTGTTCGTTTGTTGTTGTCATTATGTTTTAGGTGAGATGACTCCTTTCAGTATTTCCTGTACTGCAGGCCTCACAGTGGAGAATTCCCTTAATTTTTGTATGTCTGGAAAGGTCTTTATTTCTCAATAGTTTGAATATTTGATTACATTCCTTTCTGGCTTGTAAGATTTGTGCTGAAAAGTCCACCAATAATCTAATGGGTTTTCCTTTATAAGTTACTGTTTTCTCCTCACTGGCTGCCCTGAGAATTCTGTCTTTGTCATTGGCTTTTGGTAATTTTAATACAATGTGTCTTGGAGATGGTCTTTTGGGGTTGAGATAATTGAGCGTTCTGCTGACTTCTTGAATTCCAAGCTCTAGCTCATTCCTTAGATTTGGGAAATTCTCATCCGCTATTTGTCTGAAAATGCTTTCTAGTTCCTTTTCCCTTTCCTCGCTTTTGATAATGTCCATTATTCTTATGTTTTGTCTCCTGACGTTATCAGCTAGTTCTTGTATTTCTCTTTCATTAATTTTCATTCTTTGGTTTCTCTCTTCTGACTTATTTCTAGATTTATGTCTTCGATATCACTAATCCTTTCCTCCATTTGTTCAACTCTAATTCTCAAACTTTTTATTTCATTTTTCAACTCTTGCAGTGTGTTCTTTATCTCCAAGTCCCTATTCAGTACTTTTTGAGGGTTTCAATATCCTTGCTAAATAACTCATTCTGCTCATCTAGTTGTTTTTTCAATTCCTGAAATTGTTGATATGATTCGTTTTGGATTTCACTGAGCTTTTTCAGAAGTACCATCCTGAATTTTCTGTCAATTAAGTTGCATATTTCTGTCTGTAAACTTATTTTCTGGAGACTTTTCTCTTTCTTTCTGAGATGCCTTGTCACCTTGGTTATTCATTGTGTTTAATGGATTATTTCTCTGCCTGGGCATTAAGGGAAATGTGTCTTGCTTTTTTTTTCCCCCCGGAAAGAAGATTTATTATATAATGGTCTGTAGCCTGTTGCAAAGAAAGTATTTTTCTTTTGGTTTCCAGTAGGTGTAAGCCTCTTAGATCTCTGCTTTCTATAAAGTCTTAATAATGTCTTTTTTATATATAGATATTTAATCACGCTCACTATCCTCAGTCTCAATTCCTCTCAGTGTTAGTGACAATTTTGGTAACGTTTGCTCAGATTTCCCTGGGGCTTTGCAGCATTCCTTCACCAAAGGATATGGCAGGAGGGGCCCTCTGGGTTGGAGGATTGGGGCTGTGGCTCAACCTCTGTTTTGTAGCCACAACCATGGTTGGTACAAATCAACTGTTGTTTTCTGCCACCTCTGCTTTCTGCTGTCCCCGTTTCTCTGCCTTCTGCCCAGATGAGTAGGTACTGCCAACGGCCCCGTGGAGCTCATAGCACTCCCAGGCAGGGCTGTGTAGGGAACTCTCAGCTCCCTCTCCCCTCTCTCACCTCCTACAGGGAGTTCAGGCTGAGAGCGGCAGCTGTTTTGTTTCTTCCAGTCCACCACCCAGTACTCAGGGTTCTGACCTGTGGTAGCTCTTTTGTGCAGATTCCATGCTCAGACATGCTAGTGTGCAGTTTGGGTGTTTTTTGTTGAGTTTTAGATGTTCAGCTTATTATTGTTTCAAGGGGAGAGATCTGGGAGCATCTCTCATTCTGCCATGTTTCCAATTTATTTTTTTTTAATTGAAAAAATAATTTAAAAGATTTCCTCCATCTACCTTCCCCTTCTCCCCTTCATCCTACCCTCTGGTAACTACTAGTTCATTGTCCATGTCCATGAATCCCTGTTTGTTTGTCCTGTTCATTTGTTACTTTTAGGTGTATATCTCACATATAAATGATATCATGTGATTTTCAACTTTTTCTGCCTGGCTTATCTTGCTTAGTATGATTATCTTGAGGTCCATCTATGTTGTCTCAAATGGCAGTATTTCATCTCTTCTTATGGCTGAGTAATATTCCATTGTATATCCCTTCCCATATCATTTCAGCCAAGCATTCTCTTTTTTGCTGGGTCTCCATGAATGGGAAGTAAATTTTGTCACACGTTCATGTAAATTTGTATAAGAAATTTTGTCTTGGCATTACTGTTTATTTACATTGTCCCATCTTACTAAATTATAGTGATAGGATCCGAAATGACAAGGCAGACTCTTTGCTTCTCATCTGTGAAATGATGGGCACTGAGAAAGTCAGTTATGGGGGATATCACAGAGATTTAGCATGTGCCCCTGTAGCTTTTCAGCTCTGTCTCCACCACATGCTCTGCTGTGTACAGCTTTCCTCCCAACTCTAGTAGCTTTCCAAAGCAGCCTCCTGATTCCTCCTTGTCAAGTAGCAGAGAATTCCATGTGCAGCTCTGGTCAGCATCTTTACAGAGGCAGAACTAGAGGACCACCCAACAATGCACACGGCATCCCTTTGTAGAAGGGATTTTTATCAAGGTTAAATTTATCTGAGTCCAAAATGCTTTGTAAATATCTAGTTCCTAATAGTATCTGCATCAGAATACTCACATGAAAAAAAAAATCTGCATAAGTTGTAAGCCCAAGACTTGATATTTTTACATAAAAGAAACTTTTAAAAATTAACAATATCAATTTGTCTCTTTGAGGTACGGCTACTGCTATTAGTAATGGCTACTGCAAACCAGAATATCGAACGTTTATGTGTACCTGAAAGTAAACAAGGCACTTCATATGCATTATCTCATTTCATTATCTTGATAACCACATGTGTTTTTACCCCTATGTTATGGTTAAGGAAACTAAAGCTTGGAGATGTTAAGAGTTAAACACTCAAAAGTGCTTACTCAGTGATGACCATTACTCTAAGTACTTTAGATGCATTAACTCAATCGTAATTAATTAAATTAAACTGAAAGACCTCATGCTATAGGCACTATTGTTATTCCATTTAATAGATAAAGAAGACATCGGATTTTAAGAAAATTACCTTAGCTTTCTAGATTTAGGTATCATCAAAATTGGACCCAGCTTGTGTGTTTCTAAAGCTTGTGTGTAAGTTCACTTCTCTATTGATGAGAACCTAGAAGTTGTTGTTTTGTTGATGGAAATGGGGGCTAGGTTGTCTGCAATACTTTGGTCCTTTACTGTGAGGTTCAACTCCACCTGAAAAACTGTAATTTATTTCATTTGCGATACTGCATAAAAAATGAAGCAAAATCTCTAGTGCTGAAAGGCAAACACTGTAATCATCTGCATGACTTGATTCTTTATTCCAGTAATATGAAAATTGTCAATTATGGATGAATTATGGATGCTACAGATACTGTAATTTTTAGCTGAGTTTTGTAAACACATGCAGCTGCCTTTAATTTTATTTTACCTGTCATGTAATTCATTAACACACACCTGCAGTTACCTAAGATACAGAAACTAATGAAGCTGGTTTTCAGTTCCCACTGTTTATGTGTCATATACCTCTCTGTTTAATTACCACACTCAGGGTTTGAGATATTGGTTAAAAACAGGTTCACCCCAAGAAGGAGCCTAGTGATTATCCTTTAAGAACATACTCAAATTCCCACCTCAGCCATTGACTTATATCATTGCTTTATTAGCAGAAGCCCATATATTTTGCAGAAAGAGGAAAATTGAAGAATTGATATTTCTCTGCATCTGTTAAGGCAGCAAGGACTAATCACTACATCAAACTAAAAAGTTTTTATACAGCAAAGGAAACCATCAACAAAACAAAAAGATAACAGACTGAATGAGAGAAGATATTTACTTATGATACATCTGATAAGAGGTTAGTATCCAAAATACATAAAGAACTCATACAACTCAACAACAAAAAACACGCAATCCAAGTAAAAAATGAGCAGAAGCCTTGGACAGATATTTCTTCAAAGAGGAAATGCAGGTTTCCAGTAGACATATGAAAAAGATGCTCAAGGTGACTAATTGGAAAAATGCAAATTAAAACCACAATGAGATACATCTCACACCTTTCAGGATGGCTAGCATCAATAAATCAAAGAACAACAGTGTTGATGAGGATGTAGAGGAAAGGGAACTCCCATACACTGTTGGGATTGCAAATTGGTACAGCTACTATGGAAAACAGTCTGGAGGTTTCCCCCAAAATTAAAAATCATAAAGATCTATACACTCCTATATTCATAGTAGCATAATTTACAATAACCAAGATATGGAAGCAACCTAAATGCCTATCAACAGACAATTGGATAAAGGAGTTATGGGTCATATATGCAATGGAATATTACTCAGCCATTTAAAAAGAAATAAAATAAAATCCTACCATTTGTAATGACATGGATGGACCTAGCGGTTGTTATGCTGAGTGAAATAAGTCAGAGAAAGGTTAACACCATATAATTTCATTATATGTGGAATCTAAGGAACAAAAAAAAAAACAAACTAATCAAAAACACACTTACCAATATAGAGGACAACCTGGGGACAGAAAGAGAGGAGGGAGTTTGGCAGGCTGGGAGAATGGGGACAAGGGTTAAAAAAGTACAAATTAGTAATTGGGGGTCATGGGGACGGGAAGCATGGCATAGGGAATGCAATTAGCATTAATGTAATGGCTAGGTAGAGAGCTAGAGGATAGAAAGGGCAATCAGGAGGATTGTTTTATAAACTATATAAATATCTAACCAATGTACCGTATACTTGAAACTAATAGTAAAATAAAATTTAAAAAATAATCATTAAAAAATGAATTTGGGAGATAGCATTAGAGAATCTTTAACACCAGAGCCATGGCTAGTGCTGGTAGATTCTTGCTGCTCTACCATCTTCCTAGGCCAAGATCAACCAAACCCTCATTTAGAATATGAGGTACTACAACAGTAGACTGTCAAAAAGTACTTGTTTTAAGCCTTCCATTTCTTGCTTTCCCCACTTATTGAAATTAATTGGTTGGGTTGTTTCTAATTGTTTCTCCTCCTCAGTGTTATGTCTGTAAAATTATGAAATAACTTTTATGTTTTTTTTCTGCAAAAGCTTACCCTCATCTTGCCAGTTTTTGTTTTAAAGAAGATCTCCAGTAAACCCACAATTATAATAATGCCACATTTTAGAGCACTGATCCTACGTCAAGCATTCTATTAAACATTTTACACCAATTATTTCACTAAGTCGTCAACACAACAAAAGAGATTGGCTTCATTTACCTCAATTTATACACGGGGAACCAGATGCTAAGTGATTAATGAAGGTGATCGTTCATCTAGTATATGGGGTTTCTGTGATTTTAAAATCATGATGACTGGCCCTCTTTTGAAGCCTGTCCTTATCAGGATGCCAATACAGACTCATACCTTGTGCATGTATCCTCTTTATTCCCTCCATAATTTTCACCATTAACATCCTCCCCTATATAGCTATACCTGTTATACAAGCTGCAAAATGTTTTATGATGCTTTATACATTCTCTTTTCTTACTTTTGGGTTTAGGCCATTGTTATTTAATGTACAAAAAATTTCAGTGTGAGGGCTAAAACTATATTGGCAAGCTTATGTCCGAAGTGGATTTGGGCAAGATAATAGGTAAGGTAGACATTTTTTTTTCTTGGCATTTTCGTGTCCTTTGTAAACCAGAAGATTTATCTTCTGAGAAGTAGAGCCTGTCTCCTCTTTTCCACCAAAAGTTACATGTCCTATGTCTCATTGATACAAGGTCTTATATGCTACTAGATTCTAATTAGTAATAATTAGTTCATATGAGAAGGTAATCCATGCAAATGAATTACCTATGGATACTATTTATTGGAGACTTACTATACGATAAGCTCTGTGCTAAATTCTCTACAGACATAATCTTTCAAAGTCATCTATGATGGACATATGATAATTTATAATTAGGAAGCTGAGGCATAGAAAGATTAAGCCATTTGTTTAAGGTATAGCTTGTAGGCAATGGAAACAGGATTTAAAATTCATTTGTATGTGACTTTAGTCCCTGAGTTCTAATCTGCTTGTCATAGTACTATTTCTTAAAGTGTAACTACCTGGATCAAAATCATCTAGGGTGCTTGATGAGAATGATGATTTGTGGAATGCTCAAAAGAGTTCCTAAGTCAGAATCTATCCATATAAGTTTTAGGTATCTGCAATTTTTACAATTTTCCCAACTCTCCCTGGAATTCATATAACTATTACTCAGGTAAAAAAAAAAAAAAAAAACTCATGACTTTCTGGAAAGTCTCTTATGAAGTAATTACTTGTACAGTTCACTGATACAACTCAGTAAGTGAAATAAATCTGGACAACCAAAAGTAAATGCTGACTAAATATACCACTTTTATGAAAATCTGTTCCTGATGCTATCAGTTGAATTCAGTGCCATGATATCAGACTTGATGCCTTTAGAGAAGCCCCATCCAAAATGGATGAAGCATAAAAGGTAACTTATTTGCTTATGTAGAAAACAGCTAGATCCAGGTGCTCAAATACAGTCATCATGAATACATTTCTCTTTATGTTTTGGCTCACCTCTCCTCTGTTTGGGCTTCTTCTTAAGTACTAGGGATTTGGGCTCCAATTATTGCCATAACCTCCCTGAACCAAAAAGAAGCCAGAAAGTTGATATGATCCTCAAGTCTGGCCAAACTTTGATCCTACCACAGTCTTGAAATTAGGAGAAAGAAGGAGGAAACTGTGGAATCAGCCACTCAGGTATCATGTGAATTGAGAGTGAGACTTATTCTCAAAGTAAAGTTGGGTCAATATACTATACGGGGAATGAATGTTGGAGAGAAAAATCTATGAATATTCTTCTCTTCTATGAATAGATAAAACAAGCTACATTCTTTGCTTTTATAGGTCAGCTGTCCTTTTCTCCTAGGTAATTAGAGGTAGCATAATTTTCTTACAAATATTGTTAAATGTTATCAAATCTAATGTGATCCAGTGCTCTGTCAGGTGTATCTCCATATAGATAAATAGTAAACTATTAACGTCAGACCCAATTAGTATTCTAATGAATTTGTTTCCCAGATGCTTCAAATCACTGAAATGGATAAAGTGGTTTATGACACATCACAGGACATTTTCAAGGAAGAGTTAGAATATGCTAATGCTTGGGGAAAGTGGGAAGATCATGATTAGAAGCTGATAGGTAAGCACAATGACAGGCTGGAGAGAATGAGAACTTCACTGGGTAAGCTGAAATACATAGATAGATGACAATGTTTTTTACATGTAATTTGAAAAGCTCTCCTATAGCTTTGAGGGGCTTTTCAATTGAGCTCTTGAAGACAGGTTTATTTTATTTGGTTATATTTTTCTTATTTTAAATCTCCAGGTATTAGCAGCACACATATTTGCAAAGAAAACTTTATGGGGTGGTTAAGATTTAGATGCTGGTCTGACCAATCTACGATGTTCACCTTATGGTGAGATGACTAAGATACAGCCACTCCAACCTTGACATTTTTCTTAAGTGAGAGTATCCTGTTATATTAACTGTCCTGATTTAGCTATAAGAATAACCTGTAGTATAAAATACTTGCCTTTTGGAATTCCAATTGCCTACCCGTTTCTTAAACTGGTAAGTGGAAATTTTATTTTTTTGTAACAATAAAGCTAGGCACAAACCTAGGTATATAGTTTTTATTTCCCTTGATCACCTTAATTCTGCTTTATATCCTATACCTTTTGGGTTGAGGAAAAATTTTATGTCAGGCATTTTATTAATCAGAATAATTAATGCTAGCCATTTTAATAAATGATCTTTAATTTTTAGTGGTTAATATCATATAAATTTAATTCTCAGCCTTATTATGTCTGATTTTATATTTGGCCAGTTACATTTCATATAGTAATTCAGGGATCTTGTATCTTTCTATCCATTTTCTAAGATATCTTCAGATTTTCCTACTGTATCCTATATATTATGTCAGCTAACGAGCAAAGAAAAAGAACATGATATAGCACCTAAAGAGTTTTAGAGTCCTGGAAGTTGTGTATATCACTTTTGCTTATATTCTTGTGGCCACATCTATCTGCAAGGCCCCACTTTAACTATCAGGTAGGTTGGGTAAAGTAATTTTGCTGTTCACCCAAGAAAATGAAGTGGACGTAGTGAGTATTTAGTCACTTCCTGCTACAATCATTGCTAGGGCTTTTTTTGCTCTTAGATAGTAAAATCTAGAGAACTTAGTAGCCAAAATGGGGCCTTTTTAGTCTATTATGATTGCAGCTAGCAATTCTCTTACCTTCTTATCCAAGCCCATGGCATTTCCTTGAGGCTCATGTTTCTCTTCTCTCATCCCCAACTGGGGATTCCTGCTGAGGCCGGAAACCATGATACCCTTGGCTTAGCCTTCTTAGGGGAGCCGTCTGGCCATCTACACAGAGTTCTTGCTACTACCCTGGGCTTTTTCCTTCTCTGAAGGCCTGCAGGTATCTTTTTCTTATCCTGAGAGTAGTTTCCACTCTCTCCTGGAACTTTGTTCATTCTCAAATAACTTCTCTTCTCATAGCCTTCAACACACACACATATATACTCACTCACATATATACAGTTCTAATAATCTCTCTCCACTGTACTTGGGATGTTTAGTTTAACTTCTAATTTCTGCCCTTCATGAAGCCATGAAGGAAGAAGTATAAAAGGGCTTGGTTACCATTGTGGAATGAACATGGGGGTAATACAAATAGTAAAAAATGTAAGTTATAATTCTTATGGCTGAGTAATATTTCATTATGTATATGTACCACATCTTTATCCAATCATCTATCAAAGGACACTTAAGTTGTTCCCATGTCTTGGCCTCCATGAATAATGCTGCAATGAAACATCTCTATGGATAAATGTTATTACATTTTGAGGGTAGACACCCAGAAGAGGGATTGATGAGATATATGATAATATGATAATTTTATTCTTAAGTTTTTCATGAAAGTCCATACTATTTTTCATAGTGGCTGTACCAATTTACATTCTTACTAGAAGTGTATGAGGGTTGCTTTTTTCTTACTACCTCTCATATTAGTCATAAGATGAAATACTGCCATTTGCAACAAGATGGATGGATCTTGAGATAATCATGCTAAGTGAAATAAGTCAGATAGAAAAAGTTGAGAACCATATGATTTCACCTATATGTGGTATATAAAACTGAAAGAAAAAACAAGACAAACAAAAACTCATAGACACAGACAACTTTTTAGTGATTACCAGAGAATAAGCAGGGAGAAAGAGGTAGATAAAGGCAAAAATGGTCAAATATACAGTAATGAATGGAGATCCGACTTTGGGGCGTGAACACACAATGTGATACACAGATGATGTATTATTGAATTGTGCACTTGAAACATATAATTTATTAACCAATGTCACCCCAATAAATTTAATAAAAAAATAAGTTATAATTCCAATAAAATATCATGACATAAATAAATGTTAAATGTATTGCATACCTTACTGAATTTAATCATCAGACTAACCCTATGAACGAGGTAACATTTCTCTACATTTTCAGAAACTGAGACTTGAAGAAGTTACATTACTGTTCCTGGATACTCATCTCATTAGGAGGCAAGAACCCATGTCCAACAGGCTCCAAATTCTGAGTCATTAACAATTATATCATACTATAGTGCCTGGCCATTGGGATTCTATAAGCATGACAGAGTTTAGAAAGCTTGCCAAACCCCTAAACTATGCAAAGGTTAGCAGACGATGGCAACATGTTATCATTTATAAAGTACTGACTTTCTGCCGGACATTGGGTCAATCAATTTGTACACTCTGTCTTGTTTACCTTTTTCTGGATTAATAATATCCCTACTTTACAGAGGAGGAAATGGAAGGTGAGTGAAATTATTACTTTCCCAATTATTTAAGGGCAAAGCCAGGACTCAAAGCTAATCCCTAAAACCCCATAGTTCATAATCTCTTTTCTCTTGTACCTCACTGAAGACCTACCACAGCATGGCCCAGGGAAGAAGTCATTTTCTCTCATGTTCTATGAAAGAGATAGCCACAGTTTTTAGGTCTTGGGCCACAAGTTGAAAATTAACATCAATTCATTAATAATGGGTAAATAGAACAAGTTAGGTGTGCACATGATATATGAGGATTAAGTTTGATTTGAACCTGAAAAATACTTAACGGAAACCTTATTCATGGCTATTTTCCTTTATTTGCTGCAATCCTCCATTATATTCATTTCATGAACTAATTTGGGGAGTATTAAACATGAACAGCTTAACGTTATATAATTAATTGCATTGAGCTTCAGTTGCAATTACTAATTGATCCAAACCTGCCAGCTTAGCACCTGGCAACAGCCAAGAACACAACAGTGATGGCAGGCAGGTGGTTGCAATAATTAGGTTATACTGCTTTTTTCTCTTCAAGTACCAGGTGGTCTAAATCCCAGGGCAAGGCGGGCTGCATATGGCCCAAGGTTACCATTTCTGAATCTGGAGTTCTTTTAAAGAAACTAAGAGCTATGGCAGAATAGGCTAGTAGATGAGGATGTGTAAATAAAGCACAGGTACCAAACTTAGGCAGAATTGAGAAAAAGGATCTGGAATCCTGAGATAAAGTCTGCTGGAAGGAAGAGATTGCTGTTAGACCAGAGGTCATTGTATCTGAGCTTTTGATTTTCAAGCTTACTTCTTCTAACTTCAGTCTCTAGGACACAAAAAAGGTTGAAGATCTGAAGATAGACTTGCAATCTGAATTTATAGGCAAAGTCGGTTTAGTGGTCATAAGCATCGGATATGAAATCAGGTAGAGTTTTGCTTATTCGTTCAGTTGTTTATTTGTTTTTCCCTGGTTTGCTTCTTATTAAATGTGAGTCTTTAGAAAACTTACATGATTATACTAGGCCTGTTTCTTTCTCTACAAAATGGAAATGAATAATATCGCTGCAGAGCCCACTAAATAAGAAAATTGCATAAGGATTACTAAGGACAATGTCTTCTGTACAATAAATTGATCCGTAATGTTAACCCGTTTTACTTATATTATTTTCCACAGAGAAAACAGTTCAGTGACCTACTTTTTGAACTAGGATGATTGACAACTAATAAACTTTGAAATGCTAAACATTATCATCTTCCTCTTTATAATAAAAAAAGCCACAGTTTATTGAGTATGAATTACGTGCCAGGGAAAACATTAAATCCAGTGTTAACTTCATATTAGTCTTAACCTTTAGGTAAATATTAATATTCCATTTTATAGATGAAAAATTGAGGCACAGAGATGTTATGTTACTTTCCTGAGGTTTATACCTACTTTTAGGTAGTAAATGAGGAAGATGAGTTAGAACTCAGGTATCTTAATTTCATCACTATTAACAACTGTTCTTTCTGACTTTATAAATTCTGGGGCAAATGTTCTCAGGTTCTTTTTCTGCAATGTTAGCAAACTTTTATGTTGGAGTGCTAGCCTAGCTTGTGTATTCAAAGGGACTTCATAAGCTACTGGTATGGTTTTGAGATATGTGTTTAGAACATATTCAAAAAGGGTCTGGTAGATTATTTACATTTATTTATTAGCTTATTCCTATTTTTGTTTCCCGTCTTTGTGCTTTAAAACATGCCCTTGACTATGCCCTGCTGAAATCCATGCTGAGGTCAATACTCAGTGGCAGGTAGATAGGTCCATGACCTTAAATCAGAAAGTCATTGCCTCAGAGTATTCAAAATAACTGCAATAAAGATGATTGCCACTCTATCAAGAACATAATAAGTTCTTTTTTTTCTTTACTGGAAACAAATTTCTCCCAACTGCTGTAAAGGGGGGGGGGGGTAAAAAAAATAAAATAAGCCTTGCTTGGAAGAGATACAAATAAACAGGAAAAAATAGAGTTTGTTTTTAAATAATTTTGAGTCCTTTGGAGCTGTCCTCCAATCAATAGAAATGACTAAGAAATCTTATGGTTTCATCTCCCAGGTTTTATGTTTCCCATTTATTTAACCAAGATAATAAAAACTCATATGTGGTCTCTTTAGATATTTCCAAACAGGGCTGATCTCTTTAGTTTATCTCCAAATAGTTCAGGCTGCAAATTTCATTTTAAAACCATCTATATCTTAATCACACGCTAAGTGGACAGCCAGACACCACCTTTGGTTTCCTTAATTGAAATTAAGTCTTCTTGGCTTGAAAATCTTGGGTTATAATCATAAAAAATTATACCTTATTTTTTTTTGCCAAAGGGGAGCCTTTGTAAGATCTAGGCAGCTTTCAAAATTTTAGTCCCTTCATTCTTAGATGCATCTTCTCAACTTAGATTTAATAAGTTTCAGAGTTCAATGCCTTCAGTGACGATCAGCTGAAATTAAAATCTGTGATGAGGCTTCATTCAATCTCCTTATGAAATCCACCCTGAAGAGCAGCTTGAATATAAAGGCTTCTGTCAAATGGCTTTGCTGGACCTTTATTTTTCTGACAGCCCGAAATTGAAAGGAAATAAGCTTCAGAGTTCAACAAATCTCTTACACTAGTATTTGTCCTGCTGTAGTTGCTCTGTGGCATTGCCAATTCAGAGGTGCCTGCCTACTCTACTACATGGTCCAAACAGCTAGCTTCCCAGCATTCCTTGGGAGTCCCTACTTCTTATTCATGACTCTGCCAACACGTGACATGCACTGTAGGGAATGGTGTCTGTTTTAGGTGTTGATTTCAAATTCAACTTGCTCAAAGGTGATGTAAATTTATTGAATATTTATTAAATCTCGATGACATGGATGTAAGATGCATTCTGGCCATATTTGTGCTAGGCTGGAAATGAATGTGAGAGTTTAGCAATCAAGAAGTCCTACCCAGCTGAGTTTTCAGGGCTGGTAAAGTTTACTCTTTCTTCCATTGAATATAAAATGAAGTCATTGGCTTGAATGGAAGGCCATGTCATATGAAAAATACCTCATTAAACCCTGGAATCATTGAGATAAGATATCCTAAATTTGAGAAGACCTCAGGAATTTGCAACTGAGTTAAATTTTTTCTCTCTTTTTTTCCCCATTTGCCATTCCTTCTTTTTCTTTTACAGCGTAAGCACCTTTGATTTTATGCAATTTAAATAAAGGTGCATGCTACAACTTTATATATGTATTCTGTATCAGGAGAAGGCATTTTGCATATAGAGAGGTAAGAAGAGAATCTTGTAATTTTATGTGGGGAATACTTGCATCTTCAAAGTTAGCCAAGCTAGAGGCTGGTTGAAGGAAGAAATCCCAAACACTAGGAAAGACCCTGGATTTTTTTTTTCAATCACTGTTCATTCAACAAGCAATTACTGAGTGCTTCCCATACTATAAGCATTGTTCAATGGGGACAAAGATGAGAAGGATTTGATATCTGGTGTAAAACAGTTCACGGTCTTGTCTGAAGGAGGAAAGTGTTGATAGCGAGGAAGCCATGTGACTAGAAGGAATCTAGGGGAGGACTGGTTAAAGGGTGAGAGCAGGCAGCCAAGGGGTGGTAGAGGATCCCCCTGAGATCTATGGCTTTTAGTCTTCTACAGCAAGAGTCAACCAACAATAGCCATATAGATTAAATCTGGTCCACAACTTGCTTTTGTAAATAAAGACTTATTGTAATACGGCTGCACTCATTTGTGTGAGTATTGTCAATGAGTATCTGCTTTTACACTACAACAGAATTCAATAATTCCAAAAGAGGTTGTATGGCCCACAGAGCAGAAATTATTTACTTTTGACCTTTTCCAGAAAATGTTTTCCAATCACTTGTCTAGAGGCAACAGAAGTCTCAGATGACTTTTTGATTGATTAAGTAGCAGAAGAGGGTCATTAATTTCAGTTTCCTAACTTTAGTAACAAAAGTTCTTTAATTCTTCTCTGCACTGTTTCTTAATGGGCTAGGCCACTCTATTCACATCAAGACTATAATTTCTTCCACTTGAATCAGTAAAAGCTAAGTTTATTTTCTCCTTCCCCTGTGGCTCAAACATGTGAACTCTATTAGTATTCTGACTATTAAATTACCTCAATTAAGGATTTTCTAGTCATTCTCTGGAATTCCCATTAACTGTGTGTGAACCAATATGAAACAGTGAAATTCTGAAAACACTCAAAAAAGAATATTTTGAGTCCAGCCAAGACTCAAAAAAGGAAATATAATATACTCTTGCCTCCATGATTATGTTATCTGAAAAACTTCAAGTGCTTTATAGTGAGCTCTGTCCAGATTCAGAATGATGAATGACAAAATTTTTACATAAATTGGTTTGTGAAATATTTATGTGCACTTTAGTGGCACAGACAGTAGGTAATCTATTTTGTATTGAATCAGTTTGGGACAAAAAAAAAAGCACAATCTTAATGAGATTTTTTTAAAGCCACTTTTAAATCCATGTTGGCAAAAGACAAATAGTCAAGACTTTTAATTTCTATAAACTTAATGGCTAGAGAACAAATAAAGCTTTATTAGCTTAAATAAAAGTAGCTTTTATTTCAAGGGCATACCATTTATTTTTCTTTCTATAGAATCTTCTGAAGGACTACTCTTGTCTATGTATTGATCAGTTCTTTTTCCAGTATGTTTAGGTGGATTTTAACTAAGTAATAAGGATTTTGAAACACATGTAAAAAGAACATAGGATGACTGCAGTTTGATACAGTGGGGTGGGCAAGCCTTTGATCTAGGATTTAGTCAACAAACATATTCATACCAATTCTGCCCTAGAACCATGGGTAGAATACATAAACAGGTGGGACTCACTTTATTAATTACTAAAGGAAATGTACGAACAAAATCAGTTGCAAGTAATTGAAAACATTTGTACCACCATTTCTGTTGCTTTCACCATTACTAGTGGCAGACATTACTAGTTGATCACTGCACCTTATTTCTCTTCCAAGCCAATCTCAGTTTTTTTCTCAATTCAGTGTCCTGAGCAGCTAATATCAAGGAATATAAATTTCTGTAAATTGAAACTATTCACCAATAAGCAAGTAAACAATCTATGGGTTCTATGATGGTGTGTAGTATCATATGTTTTTTTTCCTAGGTATATTCTGTAGTTTAACCTTGTAGTAATATACTTGTGTTTTAAAAATTGTACATGTTAAGAGGTGGATAGAATACAGAAGAATGAATAATTACCTTATGCTTACTTTGGGGACAATTTTAACTTTGCTTTGTCCTTAAAAATATAATCCTGAGCAATATGGGTAATATATTGATTACAACTGTTAAAATTCATTTGCCATTGATGACTGTCAAAGTACGATTCCTGTGTCCAGCTCTGATTAAATATGATATACTTTGCTTGTAACACCTTGTGCATAATATAATAGAGAACCTTGTCTAACATTCAAAAGATTGTGGGGATAAAGAAGTTGGCTCCCAGGTATATTGGTGTCTTGGTAGAATTGTTTTTCTTATTACATAAACCTACTTTGAGATAAATATTTCTGTACTTATTGAAAAAAATACTTTTTACTTGAAATCATTATAAATATTTATCTTCTCTGTTTCTAGTGGGGTGGGGAGTAGAATCCCTTACTATCGTGTACTGGAAAACCACAAACAAATGTTGACATATCAAAAGGAGCCCCTAGAGCTTCTTCAATTTACCACTTGATATGACCCAGAGGTGAAAGGGATAGCTTCTATGTTAAAGAATCAATAAAGATTTTCAGTGCACAAGCTTGAACTGAGCTAGAATGTTGGTGCTATTACATGAATACTGCATGCTTCTCTTCACTGGTGCGTGTTTTTTCTTGACTGGCAACCTAAATTAAACAGCACGTTGGTGAACTAAAGAGAGATAAAATTCTGTTCATCTGAAATGGTTCCCACCTGTGGCTATTTTGTCGCATGACTGATAATTTTCTTAATCTTATTATACAATGCCTATCTTAGAGCGTTGTCAGGAGCATTCTGGAAATTATATAAGTGTAAAATATTCAGAGTACTTAGCAATAATAGTAAGTACTCAATAAATAATAACCATTATTTTTGCTGTTGATATTGTCATTTCCATCTTTTATGTCTTAAATATATCTTCTACAATGAATATTAAACTAGTATTCCAATTCAGCTCAATTGGGATTTAATGATTTTCTCTGACCCCTGGTTCTATTGCTTTCCATGGATGACTTTAATACTACTTACTGGTCAAGCTTTGTGATCTTGAGAAAGTTACTTAACTCAGTTCTCCCATATCTAAAATGGAGGATGATAGTAGTATTTACTCTTAGAGTCTCTGGGAAAATTAATAATGTATAGGTAAAGTGTCTCAACAAAAAGTAAATGCTCCATTAATCCTCACTATAATTATTATCCCAATTTTTTAGGTGAGAAAATAAGAAATGTTAGTATTTTTTAAGTTATCTCTAAATTTGCAACCTAATCACAATCACTATTGCCCTTTTGGTTTCTGTTCTCATGCCTGCCTCCTTATGATGGTGTTCCTGATTACTCCACAGTAGAGTGACCCTCTACATGCAAGCTCTTTTGAACAAATTATTTTTTCGCCCTTCTAAAATAGTTTTTCTTTTCTAAGATAAATATTAACTAGGCTGCAAAATACCAAAAATTCCTTTAGAATAGAAAACAGGCCTATACCTTGATTCCATTCTGCCCATAGTGCCTGCCATAGGGCTATCCTCCAAGAAAATATATTTCTTTTCATTAATAAGCTCAAGGTCCTTCTACAAACACATATCTGTGAAATCAAAACCATAGAATCAGAGGAATAGAGCAGTGTTTCTCAATATCTGCATGTTTAAGAATCATCTGGTGTGCTTAATAAATATGCAAATTCTTATTATTCTTCCTGAATAACTCGTTAGATCTGCAGTGGTATATGCATGTCTTTATGTTCAATTATCACCTTAGAACTGCACTGTCAATTCAGTAGCCAGTAACTGCGCATGTTTTGTCTTAGTCTGTTTCAGGTTTCTATACTAAAATACCACAGACTCAGTGACTGATAAACAACAAATATTTACTTCTCATAGTTTTAGAGGCTGAAAATCTGAGATCAAGGTGTAGCATGGTCAGGTGAGGATCTTTTGCTGGGTCACAGACTGATTGTATCTTCAGATAGCAGAAGGAGGTAGGAATCTCTTTGGAACGTCTTTTATAAAGCACTAATCCCACTCACAAGACTCCACCCTTATGACTTCAACACCTCTCAAAGCATCACAGTAACTAGATTTCAAGCATTTAGTAGACACATTTGGCTAGTGACTACTGTGCTATTCATCATAGCAATAAGTTATTAGAATGCTCTGCTTTATACTATTTCGATGGTCTCCTTTAATTATATATCAAGAAATGTAGGAATAGAGGCAGAGCCATGAAAACTTTCCTGCACCTAGTGATTTAAATGTGAAGAATATAATTACTTATGTATAATAACAGGTAATAGTACATTAAATAAGTAGTTGCTTGGTAAGTATAACACCTACAACAGCAGAAGCAATGTTGTACCTGCAATTTTATTGAATATATTCTTGGTGGTCTCTGACAGGTGCATCACATACATTATTTCTTTCAAATCTCAAAGAGGCCATGTGATTTAGTTCTATTATTTCTAATTCATGGGAACTCAAGACTGAGAAACTTACTGAAGGTTTATTCAACTAGTAAATAGTGAGCCAGCTTCAGGCCTGGTCTGATTCTAAGGCCAATGCTATTCTTTTCACTTCCTCAGCTGGTTCTACTCATATATAGACATTAAACTGGTTTTCATGTCTGATGAAATTAATACAACACTTTATACCTGTCAATCATTATAGAAAAGTGTGCTAAAGGCTGAGTCAACTCTAAGACTCTTAAGCCAAAATTTAAACCTTGTGTTTCATTGACATTCCCCAATCTGGTTCAAGTGTCTCATTAGTGTATTCCCATAGTCCTCTTTACTTACTCATCTCTATATCTCTATAGTTGCATAATTCACTCAATGCTAAAATTACTTGCTGTTCTAGCTGTATTCCCCTTGTAAACTATGACATTCTTGAGGCTTAGACCTGGATCTTGATGTTCATGGTATCCTAAGTACCTGGTATATGAAGAATACTACATAAATTTCTGATAGATGAGCTAATTAGAGAGGTTTAAAATTTTTTGATTTTTTAAGTTTTAATTTAATTTTGCTGCTAAATTGGAAAATTCACTAGAAGTATGTAAAGAACCATATAAGCAGTGTCAAAGACCAGGGACTATGTTAAAGAACATCTTTCTGGAACATGTTAGGCAAAAACATTGAGTTCAGTCTGGAATCACACAGTTCAATTAGGTCTATAAACTGTTTAATCCTTTTTAAATATCCTGACCAATCTTCCCACTTATGCAAAAATGCCCTTTCTGCTGACCACTGGCAAAATATTTAACTTAGATTGCTGAATGTTATTATTTTTTTGTGTTTTAACAGATATGCTAATCTCAGGAATGATGTATTTCAACTCCAGCATCATTAAAATGGTATCCATTGCCATTCTTCAATTCGCTGCTGAGTCAGCATCTCAATCATGATCTCTATTTTCCAGGGCTTCTAATTTGACTAGAAAATGCATTCACAGCAGAAACTTGTTGTAGGAGATCTTGCTTTGAATGATACTATTGTCAAAAATAATCTCAAAATACATTAATGTATGTGAACTATTGTGGAGTTTACAAACATTCAAATGGAAGTCTGAAAAGGACCTTCGAGGCGTTGCAACTTTTTTGGTTACTGAAAATGTGAACAGTTAATCCCAGAGGTAAAGTGTTGACAGAACTTTTTCTCTCGATTTGGGAAATTACCCTAGGTATATTATATAGAATATTTCCAGTTTTTATAAACTCAACAAATTCTCATTTTTGCAATGTCTCTTCTTGTTCATGACATTCTCTATACCCTTTCCATATGCTTTTGCTCTTATTCATTTTTTCCTTATGACCTTATCTGCCATATTTATTCTCTTGCAACACATATGCGTGTGTTTTTGTGTGTATAAAAGGTATCTATATGGGGAAATCAAATTAATATCTTGTACTTACGGTTAGCTTTCAAATGTTCACAAATGAATACTTATTTTGTGAATTATCTGTGGTATATTTTTCCTACAATTTTACTTTTCCCATCCATTTAGGTTTTAACCAAATTGACTCTTTTCTACCATTATAATACACATTTAGCAACTGAAAAGTTCTTCGTAGATCCTCTGAGGTATGTAATTTTAGGAATATGTTTTGTCCCCCAAACTCTATAAAATATATTTAAAGTCAACTACTTAAATGCTGCTATGTCTATGCTACTATTTTGTAGTAATCTGGATCCCCTTCTTTTTATATTGCAAATAAACAGATGGTGGCTATTTATACATGAACTCTTTGCACAAGCGTTCATAATGGATAATAAAGAGGATAAAATTCAGGCCACAGTGTAGTAGCTTTAAAGAGAATTTGAAAATAGGTAGACCTAGTGGGTATTATGCTAAGTGAAATAAGAGAAAGAAAAACACCACATAGACTCTAAAAAACAAAATAAATGAACAAATGAAATAGAAACTAATGAATAGATACAAAGTACGAATTGATGGTTGCCAGATAGGAAGGAGGTTAGGAAGTTCAGTGAAAAAGGTAAAGGGATTAAGAAGTACAAATTGCCAATTATAAAAATAGTCATGGAAATATAAAGTATAGCATGACAAATATAATCAAGAATATTGTAATACCACATGTGATATCAGATGGGTAAAAGGCATTTTGGGGTGATCACTTTGTAATAATATAAATGTCTAATCACTATATTGTACATCTGAAAGTAACATAATAATATATGTAAACTATAATTGAAAAATAATTTAAAAAAAGAATAGATAACCCAGAAGTCTATCCTTTTTTGTTCAAGAACTATTGGTGGTTGAAGTTTTAAAATCTCACCCGTTACCTGATGAGTGACTCTATGAATCAAATAACACTCCTACCTGAAAAAATTGGCAAATTTGAAACCGTCTTAATGATATAAGTTGAGAACTTCCAAAGCCCTTTTGGCCACCAGCAAAACTGCCTAATCAACAATGAGGACTACCCCCACAAATGAACACACACACACACACACACACACACACACACACTCTCTCTCTCTCACACACACACACATACTCTCTCTCATACACATACACACACACCCACACATACTCTCTCTCACACACACACACATACTCTCTCTCATACACATACACACACACACACACAAACACACACACACACAGATTCTGTCCAGTCTCAAGTCTGTCTAAAGTCCTATATTTAGAAAAAAGATTAGGGTAACACTTCTGTCTTAAACTGTATCAGGATGAATAATTGTCTAAGTTGACCAACTAGATTTTGAATATAAAGTGCATGTATGTGGCTAAAACAATGAGCTTAGAGCTTTATTTATTCAAGAGTATCTTCTTCTTGCCAGGCATCTGGCTCTCTGTTCTGCAGATGCAAAAGGTAAAGAAAATGTGGCCTCTACCCCCAAATTGCCTGCAATCTGTTATATAAAATAAATAGCTCACCAGCATCCTACACTAAAATTTATTATTAAAATAAATACTTATTTATTTAGCAAATATTTTTTTTCTGAATAAGTGTTTCCTACGTGCCAGACACTGTTCTAAGCTATGGGAATACAATGATGAACTGAACAGACAACATCTTGCCCTCTTGTCTCCCTGGAAAGACACATAATACACAAGTAGTTAGTTAAGCCTGGGAGGTAAGTGGCTTTGTTTTGCTCACTGCTCTATTCTCAGCATCCAGTAAGGTGTCTGGCACATAGTATGTGCTCAATAAATATTTGAAAAATTTATTAAAATAATTATAAGTAAAATAAAAGCTACAAGCACTTTAAAAGAGGAAATATTTACATGTGAAAGTGACCAGGGAATACTGAAAGGGATAGTTCATTCTGTTTGCGGGGGCTAGAGAAGTCCAGCCTGACCTTTAATTGTATGAGATAGAAGAATAAAGAGAAGGGAAGCAGCCCTGCCAAATGGAAAGGGAAAACTCAAAAGTCCAAGCAAAGGCAGAATGTATTCTGCTTTTTCAGAATGTATTCTGAAGAAGCAGAATACATTCTAGATTCTGAAATTCAGTGTCACCCAAGCCCAGAGACTAGACAGGTGGGTTGGAACTTGATTGGAAAGGTATCATTTGCTAAGGAGAAGACTTTGCTATCCCATGATGATTGGAGACATCCGAAGATTTTTCAGCAGAGTGGATCTTGAATCCATCTACATTTCAGACTTTCTCCTTTCCTGAGCTACTTTCACCACCATCATTGGTGAGGTTTTTTCCTTCCTGTTAATGCATTTTGTTTTTTACCTGCCAGCCAGTCAGAAAAGCCCTTTGAAGTTTTTTACAGACCAGTCTCGTACATTGAACAGAGTTAAATCCTGGGTTCCCCTTACTTAGTAATTAAACAGCTTGCCCTTTTGAGACATCTAACAAGGTAGAGCCACTTTCCTGGAGCAGCTGAAGGGGTGAACCGCATAATCAGTGAGACGCCAGCAACACTACACTATATTACTGTTACCAGCAACACAAAGAAAGTCAACAGAAACTGACTTCTCACATTAAAAATGGTCAGTGTGCAATATACAGCAAAGCCTGCCACAGGACTCCCTTGTGAAGCTTATGATGCAAGAAAGCACCCCTCCCCAGAGTATGCAAAGGGAACATTTTCATACAGAGGTGCCAATTTAATCACCAAAAGGAAGTTCTGCATATCAAATAGATTGCAGAACTCTCAGGAAGAGGCTAGAGATTTAATTGCCCATTTGTGAGTCCTGAAATCCCCTTACAGGCTTGTATAAAGGCCAGGGGAAGTACATTAGCCACAAAGCCTTACACAGAGTAGACATGCAGTAAATATCTTCTGAATGATAAATAAGATCAAGGATGTAAACTGGCCACCTCTGGCAGATGTCTCAGCAGTAAGAATATTTTTAAAATCATTTGCAGAGGCTTTCCGGTTTATAAAGGCTTTTTGCTAATGCTGCCTCTTTTGTCTTCAGCATTATCCAACACAAGAAACAACTATTCACAAGATTCAGAGGAGTTTGAGGAAAGTTAAGTGAACAACCCAATATCAAATAGCTAGTAGTGCTATGGTTGGGACATGATCTCAGGTCTGCTGATTCAAAAGGTAGGATGTTACTTCTATGCTCTGAGGTGATAATTCCCATATAGAAATTCTCTAGTTCTCAAAGTATGGTCTTGGATGATTGCTTCAAAATCACCTTCTAGGAGTTAGAATGCAGATTTGAGGGCCTCACCTAATCAACCTCTCTGGAAGTAGGGTCCCAGGAATCTGCAGTTTTGACAAGAGCACTAGAGAATTCTTACTGCACAAAGTCTGAGAACTCCTGCACTAAAATACATCTAACATAAGCTGAGATAGTTAACAAAATTATCAAATTCATTCCCAAGGCAAAGCTTACAAATAAAGGAGAATCACTTAAATTTTTTTTTAAGAAATTGCAAAACCAAACTTGAAGGTAAGTCTAAAAGTCACTTTCAATTAATTGGTCAAGGAACAGTGTCCTCTTTTTTTTGTTCTTTTTTTTTTATATATATAGCGATATTGATTATCAAAATCCAATAAGTTTCAGCTGTACTTTTTAACAGTAAGACACACACACACACACACACACACACACACTGTGTATTCACCTCCCAAAGTTAGATTTCTTTCTGTCACCACATATTTACATATTTGACCCCCTTTTGCCCATCTACATTCACACTCCCACCTCCTCCCTTCCCTCTGGCAACCACTAGTCTATTGTCCATGTCCATAAGTTTCTGTTTGTTTGTCATGTTCATTTGTTGCTTTTAGGTTTATATCCCACACATAAGTGATATCATGTGATTTTCATCCTTGTCTGTCAAATTTTCTGATTTTAGGGGCAATTGGTTACTATTCTGAATTTAGAATTTTTGTATATTTATTGGTTCGAACAAACTTTTTTTCAGATATGAAGGAAAATAGGCTTGATTTATTTGGTTCAACAGCAAATCATAGGAACAACTATGCCTTATTTGGGTTCCATTCTTCCTTGCATGGTGCCATTTGCTGTAACTACAGATTCTTTAAATTGAAATTTGATAAATAAGTATATGCCTATGAATCAATCTTAACAGACTTAGCATTGTGAGAGGAGATTATTCACTTAAATGAAGTTTCATAATGTTAAAGTAGATAATGTAGGAACCGCACTTTTATTCTCTGTTGTTCATTTATATACTTGCCAGCTTCCAAAGTAAGTAGTTAAAAGTTAAGCAGCTTGACATTTCTGGAGTTGCAGTTTAGATGCTGACTGGTTATAAATGATATTTGACTAATCTCCATACCAGTCTAGGAAGACTGAAATTCAGAAGACCCTGGCTTTTCTTCAGGTCCTGGTAGCAGATTATAACTATGGTTAGTAAAGTCTGGTATAAATTATTCCTAATATTTTGAAGTTGTCTCACCCATCACAAGATTGAAAGCCTTTTTACAAAAATCTTAGTTCAAGGAGTCTAAATTTGTGTTTGAGTTGGGAAATTTAACTATAAGCATACATTTCTGTCTAAAAAAGAATTTATTGGGATTAATAAATAGGCCATTGTTTTCTAATATCTCACTCATAACCAAGAGTCCTTCTCATTCAAATCCCCTGTTATGAAAGCTGGGTGTGATCTATACCTTATTCGAACTCTCAAGAGTATATAATCTTCTTTTCATTTATGACACAACACTTATTTGTAGAAGTAGTGTTGTTATTGGAACATATAATTTTTCTTCTGCAAATAGATTTGTACTTCTTTAAGATAAGGGTCATATTCATAAAATTTCATATCCTACACAGTCTTAGATAAATAGGTACTGTAGTAATTAATTTCTATGATATTATCCTCAAACATTCTTATCTCCATGTGTTTGTGCCCTTCTTATATTGAATCAGAATTGGCTTTATGTGACCAACAGAATATACCAAATGTGTTGATGCATAACTTCCAAAGTTAGGTCATAAAAGGTACTGGACCCTCTTCCTTATTATCTTAGATCTCTCAATGGAAAGGATATCAGCTGCTATGTTATGATAACATTCAAACAACCCTTTGATGATGCCCATGTGGAGAGGAAACTAGGCCCTTAAATAAAAGCCAGCACCAAGCTGCCAGCCTTGTAATGAATCTCCTTGGAAGCTGAATTTCCAGTCCTAGTCAACATCTGATTGCAACATGATAGAACCCAAGCTGGAATCATTCAACCAACTAGCTCCAATTTTCTTTTTCATAAAAGCCATGCAACAATAGCTGCTTGATTACATAGCTCTGAGTATATGCTTAATAGATAGGATTTTGTGACTAATACATGATAATCATTGCTCTAAGCCAATTTATTCTCAGGTAATTACTCAATTCACAACAAATACAGAATTGTATGTTCAAAGACAAGTAAAAGGTTCAAACTATTGGGTGCATGCCAAACTCTATGATGATCATAAGTCTGTATCTCACTCACTCTATTGGTTATGTAAATATTTTTAGATAAAAGTTAATTTTTAACTAAGTTTTAGAAAACAGATTATGTAGTTAGGTAAAGAAAAGCAACTTATATTTGTGGTAAATTTTCAAAAGATTGAAGGCTAGCTTCCTTCAATGGTTAGTCTGAAAATTTAATGTCCTGGTAATAATGAAGTATGTTAGCTGCAAAAAAAAGGTATATTTTGAAAGTTAAGAAAACTCTTCATGAGGTCTTCCAGAACAATAGAGTAAGAACCCCCAAAATCTGCTTCTCTAAAGAAGCAATGGAAACTCTTGCAAAAATTTCCTAATCAACTTTTATAGAACTTTGGAAATAACTAAAGGCTTATAACAATCCCAGCAGCACTTACTCAAGATTAAAAGCTGAAAATTGGTAAGAAAAGCAAGCTTTGTGACATTTCTAATTGCCTCATTCCCATCTCCCAGTCCCAGATCTGTTGTAGCCTTAGAAACCATTATCTCGCAGCCATGATATTTGTGAAAATCAACAATCTAGCAGCCACTAAGGGGGCAAAACCAGTTGTAGGTTCCCCTGAAAAATTCCATCCCTAAAATTTTCATTATTTTTTCTTGTTCATTAACTCCTCAGAAAATCTTGTTTCTCAAGGCTAGTTTTTATATAGCCTGAGTCTTTGCACAAACAACTCTATCCCCAGGATATTTATCAAAAACATTCTTCTACAGTTGTTTAACATTGAAGCTTCATGAGGCAGGGATACAAGTAGTTGATCCAAAAACTTAAAAAGAAAAACTAGGGAATGAGATGGCCATAGAGCATTTGAAATGACCCAACATTTTAAATGTTCCAACAAATGCCTAGAAGGCAACATACATGTACGGGGCAGTGCTCATGTCAGAAATAAACTGAGAAGACCCTTAGCCTTAATTTCTAATACTGAGGCTCAGTACAGAATAAGAAATGAGAACTAAAGCAGAGTTGTAAAATGCCAGAGCACTGGAGGCATGTCCCCAAAACACACACCCTCTTGGCAAAGACTGGAAGACTTATTAGTTTCAGTCTTTTAAGTAAACCTCTGTCTAAACACTAGCTGACAACTAAGCAAGTCAAGCAGAAACTTTAGTGGCTACGTGTATGAACATACACACACACACAATCACTCAAAAAATACAAACTTTACATAACCAGTCTATAGAATACTATAAACTTAACAGACATTTATAGAACACTCCTCCCAAAAACAACAGAGTACACACTATTCTCCCAAGTATAGTTAATACATTCTTCAAGACAGACCATACATTAGACCATATAACAATCCGTAATAAGTTTAAAAGGATCAAAATTACACAAAATATGTTCTCCAAATGCAACAGAATAAAATTAGAAACCAATAATAGAAGAAAATTTGGTAAATTTACAAATATGTGTAAATTAAACACCATAGTTCTAAGTAGTCAATGGATCAGAGAAGAAATTACGAATAAAGTTAGAAAATACATTGAGATGGATGAAAATAAAAATATAACACACAAAACTATGAGATGTCATGAAAATAATTGCTAAACTTGTAGCTATAGATGCCTATATTTCAAAAGATTTTAAATCAACATCTTAACCTTCTACCTTTAGAAACAAAAATAATAATAAGAGCAAACTAAACCTAAAGTAAGCAGGAGAAGAACAGTAATTATGGAAGAAATAAATGAAGTAGAGATTAGAAAAATAAAGGGAAAAAGTTGGTTCTTTGAAAAGTCAACAAAATAGACAAACCTTTAGCTAGATTGACCAAGAGAAAGACGACTTAAATTACTACAATTAGGAATCAAAGAGAGGACACCATTACCCATATTACAGAAATAAAAATAGAATAATAAGAAAATAATACAAGTAATTGAGAGAAAAAATTAGATAACCTAGATGAAATAAACAAACTCCTAGAAAGACAAAGTACTACAACTGACTAAAGAAGCAATAGAAAATGTGAATATACCTATAAGAAGTAAGCCTATTAAATTAGTAATCAAATAACTTTCCACAAGTAAAAAGTCAGGCCAAATGGTTTCGCTACTGATTTATCAAACCTTTAACAAAAGAACACCAATCATTCACAAAGTCTTCCAAAAAAAACAGAAGATATTGTTTCCCAACTCAAAGATCCATATTCCTTATGAATACAGACACAAATAGTCCTCAATAAAAAGACTAGTTAGCAGAATCTAGGAATGTATAAAAGTATTAGACTCATGATAGATAAGGTGAGATTTATCCCTAGAATACGAAGTTGATTTAACATAAAAATTAATCATAAACACCATATTTATAGTATAAAGGACAAAGTAATTTCAATAGATACAGAAAAAAACATTTGATAAAAGTCAATATCCTTTCATAACAAAAACCATTCAACAAACTAGGAATAAAAAGAAACTTTTTAACCTAATAAATTACATCTACAAAAACCCCATAGCTAACAGCACATTTAATGACCAAAGGCTGAATGCTTTCCCTTGAAGATCAGAAACAAAGTAAGGATGTCTGTTCTCATCACTTCTATTTAATATTATATTAGATGTCATAGCCAGAGATATTAAGCACAAAAATGGAATAACAGGTATCCAGATTGGAAAGGAGGAAGTAAAACTATTTCTAATTGCAGATAATATGATCTTGATAAAGAAAATCCTAAGTAGTCATTAAACACCTATTAGAACTAATAAATAACTTTGGCAAAGTTGCAGGATACAAGCTCAATATTAAAAAATCAATTTTATTTTTATATACTAGTAATGAGAACTCCCAAAATGAAATTAAAAAGCAATTCCATTTATAACACCAACAAAAAGAATAAAACACTTAAGGATAAATTTTGCTAAAAAAGTGCAAGACTTGTACACTGAAAATTACAAAATATCATTGAAAGAAATGAAATACCTGAATTAATTTAAAACATCATGTGTTTATGATTGAAATAATTAATCTTGTTAAGATAGAAACACCCTCTAAAATGATGTATAGGTTCAATGTTATCTCGGTCAAAATTTTGGCAACTTTTTTTTTGTAGAATTTGACAAGATAATCCCAAAATTCATATGGAAATGCAAGGACACAGAATAGCCAAAAGAAGATATTGTGTTTTTGACATAAGGATGGGAATACATAAATATATATAATACATAATAAAATATATACACACACTGGTATGAGGATGGAAATATGTACATATTATATGTACATACATACATAAGTTATATGATAAATAATATAATATTACACACACACACAGAGGTAATGAGATTCCAGAAATAACTTTTACTTTATGATTGATTTTAACAAGGGTGCCAACTCAGTTCAATGAAGAAAAAACCTTTTGTTCAACAACTGGAATGCCTCCTGTAGCAGAACGAAGTTGCATCCTACCTCACACAAGATAAAAGATTAATTCATAAAGGATTATAGAACTAAATGTAAAAGCTAAAACTATAAAACAGTTAGGAAGAAACATAGGAGTAAACCTTTTAACTATAAAACAGTTAGGAAGAAACACAGGAGTAAACTTTTTAATCCTTATAAGCAATAGTTTCTTAGATATGATGTGAAAAGCACAAGCAGTAAATGAAAAAAAAAAGATGAATTAGACATTATTCATTATTACTTATTATTACCAATAAACCTTTGTGTTTCAAGGAACACCATCAAGTAAGTGAAAATACAACTCCATGATGGATGAAAAAAACTCAAATCATATACCTAATAAGTGTCTAGTATCCAGAATCTATAAAGCACTCTTACAACTCATCAATAAAACGACAAATAATTCAATTTAAAAATGAACAAAGAATTTAAATAGACATTTTTCCAAAAAGATTTATAAATGACTGCTAAGCACATGAAACAATGCTCAACATCATTAGTCATTAAGGAAATGGAAATCAAAATCGCAATAAAATCTGCTTCATACCCACTAAGATGGTTAAAATTACATATATATATAAAAGACAGTAAGTGTTAGAAAGCATGTAGAGGTACTGGAATGTTCACACACTCATACATTGCTGGTTGGATTGTAAAATGGTACAGACACATTTGGAAATAGTTGAACAGTTTCTTGAAATGTTAAACAGAGTTACCATGTGACCCAGTAATTCCGCTCCTAGGCATACACCCAAGAGAACAGAAAACATGCATCTATACAAAATGTTGTACACAAATATTAACAGAGGCATTATTCATAATAGCAAAAAACTAGAAACATCTCAAATGTAAATCAGCTACTGGATAGATAAATAAAATGTGGTTTATACATAGAAGTAAATAATATTTGACCATAAAAAAGAATAAAGTTCTGCTACATGCTATAACATGCATAAACCTTAAAAACATTGTTAAATGAAAAAAAGTCAAAAATGCCACATATTGTGTAATTCTATTTATATAAAAGTTCTAGAATAGGCAAATCAATAGGACAGAAAATAGATTAGTGGTTTTCAGGGGATGGAGGTAGAGAGAAATAGGCAGTGACTGCTACATTAGTTAATATAGGCTTTCTTTTTGGGGGTGACAAAACATTCTAAATTGGATAGCAGTGATGGTTGCACAACTCTGAATATAGAAAAAACCATTGAATTTTGTGCTTTATGAGGGAGAATTTTATAGTATTTAAATTATATCTCAATAAAACTGTATTAAAAAAATCCCTTTTAAATTCTTAAGTAGTATGTCATTTAAAAAACAGTAATTTGGGTTAAATGTAGCAGTCTGAAATGAGGAGCTAGAGCAGAGCTATGTAATTGTTGCCCTGGTGTGTACATTGAGAAAAACGCTTTACTTAAAATTCTCAGTAGCGATATCTAACTGTCCTATCAACGGGGTAATATCATATGACAGTGAAGCACTGCTATGGACCAAGAAGAATTTTTGTCTCAAGTTCTCACAGCAAGTACATGTGTACTTTTTGCAAATTATTACATAATTCTGGGTGGTGAATTAGACTAGTGGTGGAACAGTCTACTCTGGGGTCTCATCTCCAGGAATTGTAGAAAGTATAGAAGATGTCATACTGTGGGGGGAGTATGGGACACCAAGAGAGAAGAGACTCCAACAAAAGCAAATCCGATTCCATTTGTTTTGTAGGTCAAACAATATTTTGTGTGACTATGAGTTTAAAACTCCCTAGACTAGATGATTTTTGAAAATGTTTTTCAGCATTATGGCTCTAAAGTCTATATAGTACTCACTTTATTGCTGTAGTCTAGAACCAAACCTTCAATACCTCTGAGGTGTACCTGTGTAGGACTTTTTATTTAAATACAGTTGTTTGTGTCTTAAATATTTTCCTTGAAACCCATGCATTCCTCCCTTCCCCAATAAAATTACAATGACCAAAAGGTAAGGTGTAAACTATCTGAATTACCACAGACTCTGCACACAATTCCACTTAGTATATATGTTGCTTTACCACTAACATTTCATTTGATATAATGGCAAAGTTGTAAATCAAACAAGTCATTCAAAAGCTACTTCACAAATACCTGAGGAGCAGTTCACACTTAGAAATATATTTGTTTTCTGACAAGTTGGAAATGTACTTCATCTCCATGTGACAGAACATATATTCATTTCTAAAGGGCCTCTTCACATTCCCAGGGCAGTTGAATTTTTAATCTCTCAGTACATTTGAATAAAGGTACATATTTTGAGCAAATTCTCCTAGCTTAATTTGTGTTTACTGTTTTTTCATTCAGACTAGAAATTGGAATCTGTAGTCACAGAATATGACCTAATGTCTCCTATGTGATACTTTTTCATACTGAATTTAAAGACTGTAGCTTTTGAGCCAACCTTCTTAGAAGTAATGAAATATCCTCATGTTGCAAAAAAAACATAGCCATCTTGACTTGTCAAACTTGAAAGGAAACAAAGAGGACCAGAGAAATAATATATTATTAGGTGGCTTGTTTTACTTTTAGCTAGATTTCAAATATATAAAGGTTCATATATTTATGCAGAGGGTATATTTTGAAAACCTCAGACACTTAAGAAACTCGCAGCTTTTAAGACTCATTTTCTTATGAGAACACATTTAAAGAATGGGGGATGTAAATCTAGAAGTGTTTGCTTTTATGATGCTTTTTCTTTTTTTAGCTTTAGCTTTGATATTTCTCAGGATTCTTTTTCTAAATTAGCGTTGTGATGTATCCTACTGGTTGTTTGCTTTTCTTAATGGTATTTTAAAGTCATTCCCTTCATATCCAAAGCCATTGATTTTCAGAAGATTTTCGTTTTTTTTAAAAACAGTACTAGAACCACTACTTAAAATATGTTTAGAAAACAACTTATGGGATATATAATTTTTTAAAAATTGTATTTCCAACTTACAAGACAATATATAGTTCTAAGTGTGAATCTGTCACCCAAATTTGTGATTTTTGAACATTAAAAAAATTTGAAATGGTAATCAAAACCTCTTGTAGCAATTCCATTTCAAGTAACCAGTAATATGGGCCAGCACCTTGTGAGAAATATACAATTGAAAGCTCCACTTCAGACATACAGAATCAAAATCTGAATTTTAACCTGATTGTGCTTTGTGAGCACGTTACATTTAAAGAAGCACTGTTTTGCATGGAACTGACAAATGATGGTTGTTATTTCAGTTTGAAAATCAAAATATATGCCTTCGTCATGGTGACATTTGCCATCCAGATTTTCGCGCTGTGGCCCATGTTACAGAAGAAGCTGAAGGCCCGCACTCCCTGTAGCTACATGGGGGTCCCGCTGTTTTTTGCGTTTTCAGTATTGAGGGGCTTGCAGTCCATTAGTGCTCTGGGCGCCATCCTCCTCGCCCTTCCGCTGGTGTCCATCTCCTGTCTCTGCTATTTCTACCTCATTCGCCTGCAACTGTTCAAGGAGACCATCTATGGGCCTTGGACAAGGCTCAGATCAAAGACTTGTCTTGGTTCCTCAGCTAGGTTAGGGACCTCCATTTCCATTACTGCCGTGGCCTGGCAGTCAGGCTTCCCAGCGAGCTTAAGGTCTGAAGCCAGGGTCCATTCTGGAAGCAGCAGTCTGATGTAGGTGCGAGAATAGAGGCCAAAGGAAAAAGTGAACCAAAGACTTGGGTGGTTAAGGTGCTCATCCATTCTGTTACTGGGTGGGTGAGGGAGCTTTATGGGGCCCTCAGGGGTGACTAATTCTCATTTATTATTCACCTTAACAATTGAAGTGATGTGGTTTCCATTTATTAAAAAATAACAACACATCCCCCCTAAAAATCGAAGTATTGTTGTCAATGGCAATAGAGAAAACAGTGTAAACATAACATTATTTATAGAACATTTAGTCTCCTTTTTAATCTCGATAAGTTGAATTTATATTACTTTAAGTGGTTTTTTTTTTGTAATGGTAAATGATGCTACCATTTTTATTTTATGCTCATTAAAATTTACATAATCTATATTTGCACTATAAGCTACACACATATGCATGCACATTTACCAATACTCCATTCCAAATATATCCCACTAAACCCTGACCAGTGTGTTTGTACATTTAGAGAATGCTCCTTCTGGGATCCCCAGGCCACATAAAACAGCAAAGGGTTCATTAGAACAATGTCACCAGCATGGCAATAATTAAAGTTGAATCAGCAATTCAACTTATAACTCTATTGTAAAGTTGTACTCTGAGATGAAACTCAGCACAAAAGCTCAAGTTGGGAGTAGATTATTTGTCAGCTCTGGGAGGACTGTGGGGGGAAATTTATTTGGTTGTTTATGATCTGCTGTACTGTTCAATTGATTCTTAGTGGCATTTGGATTAAGATGTGTTATGGACTGGTGATCATTGAAAACTGGTATTTTCACTGATGTCATCATAGACCTTACTCAAATTATAAGTGTTACAGTAACTCAGATGGTGCCATGATTATATTATATAAATGGGGACAAATATGCATATGAATACAATTAGAAGAAAAAAGGAGTAATTCTAATTAGACAGAAAAGGTAATATATTTCATTGAAGTAGGATGCAAGGAATTTCTTAGTTGCTGGTATATTTCTGTCAGGGAGATATGAGGCTCACTCCTGTGAACTACTCTGGGATATTTAATTGGTAAATCAGTGTTAATGATCATAAAAGAATAGACCAGCTATTCACGTTTGACTTCTCTTAGGTGTAGCTACAGAGCCAATGGCTAAAGGGAAAATCTTACAAAGGGAAAAAAAATCCTGGGGTTCTGTGCTTCTTTACTCTTACTTGGCTCTGTTGAAGAGAGAAACTTACCCTCTTGAGATTTCCAGTTGCAGTAATCAAGAATATAACAGGAGTGAATTCTTATTATAGTCAATTTGTGATTAGATAGATTGTCATCTTGGGTACAAGTTTAAATGTGGTTAGGCAGTTAACTAAAATATAGTCCCACTCTAAATAATTAGGAACTTCTGATTTTCAACAAGGGACTTAATATTAATGGTGTATGTAATAGTTACAAGCTGGAATTCTTGAGTAAGACAAACTAGGTTCAATCACTGTTCCTCCTCCCTTTACTATCTGTCTGAGCTTTGGGCAAATAACTTCATGTCTTCGAGCTTCATTTTTTCTTTCTATAATATAATGTGATAATAGTAGCTACTTCAGAGAATTGCTATAAAATGTAAAAAGATAACCTTGCAAAGCACAATGCCTAATACATGGTAGTTATTATGTTAAGTTATGCAGTAGCCTAATCAAAATGGCCTTTCAATTTGTCATTTATTTATCCACTCACTCATATACTACATACTTATCAATTTTCTCCATTATGCTAGACACTCTGATTAGATGGTGGATACAATGGTGAACAGTGTAGGCAGTCCTTTTCTCATTTAGCTAATAATCTGGTAGAAGGAAGCAATCAGAAAAATAATCATGAATTATATTAGGTCTTAGAAAGGAAGCAAGCAACAGGTTAAGAGAGAAATTAACAATGGCAGAGGAGCATAATTAATTCAAGGTGCTCAGAGGCTTCCAGGACGCAGTATATGTAAAGTTGACAACTTAGTGACAAAGAGTGTTTAGAAGTCCAGCTCAGGAGAAAAGCATTTCTGCTGAAGGACCAGCAGGTGTGTGTGCCTTGAGGCAGAGAAAGCTTGGAATGCACAAGGATCTGAAAAAGGTCAGTTGGCTAAACCATCCATAGGGAGGATGAGGTAGAATTATGAGATTAGCTTGGAGAAGGAAACAAAGGCAAAATAGGACAGGGCTTTGTTACCCTTCTTACTTACATAGAAGTTTAGATTTAATTTAGAATGTAGTGCGAAGTCCTAGGAAAGATGATGTTATCAGGTTGACAGTTTAAGAGGGTATTTTATGACACTTTGTGGAAAATGGCTTAAAGAAAATCAACAGCCTTTCTTGAGATTTCACCTTACTGATCAAAGGGGAATCCCCAAACTTTCATGTCTAGGGCTATTTTATAGCTGATGGATTCTGAGATGTTAGATATTTTCATTATCCACATATCAGGGAGTAGGAGAGGTGATGCTCAGAGGCACTTATTTGGTGAGTAATGGCAGTTTTTTATAGCAGAACGACTCAAGATTGCACTTGCTGTTGCTTTAAAACTTGCCTCATCATTCATAATTTCATTAGGTAATAACTTAGTCATTTTTAGGAAAACTATATTTTACATCTCCCCACCTTCCCTGCATAAAAGCACCACTTTTGATATTTTTAAATTTTAAAATTCAAGGGCATGTACCGGGTCAGTATATTTCTCTGATTTTCTTCTCTCTGGGTGAAAAATGTTTTTAAGCAGGATACAGTTTCTCTTTGGGTGGGAAATATTTTTATGTCATTAAAGTTCTAAATGACCTTCAGAACTTAAGTTGTGTACATAAGCATCACTTTCACTATCATAGAATGAAAGTGGAAGTCTCATTAAGATTTTTTGGTTTGACCCATGTTTTTTTCTGCTTATTTTGTTCATCTTCCCTTTTAGCTCATTTTTTTTTTGGCCTGTATTTTGAGAGTAACTGAAGTTGTAAACATTGAACTGAGGGTTTTCTTTTCTTGCACTCTGCATTTTGCTGAATTATTAAGTAATAATATAATAACAAGCACTAATCTAGTCCTTTATTCAAGGAATTATTGGCAACTCTGCCCGTGGAGAACACTAAAAATGGTTTCTCTGTAAAGTTTCCAAAGTAATGCCAGTTAATCTACCTCTTCTAGATCTAGCCCCCCCCCCATGCTAGAATTTTTCATTCAATAGTTATCAAATGAGTTGGTTGATATACATCTGTGAAGGCGTAATTAGCTTCTCTTAAACTAGGTTTTAAGTCAAATAAGGCAACTTTGCTTGAAAGAATGCTCCTGAAATTTGGTAGGATAGCCTCCTCCATGTTCTTCATCTACCTTACTCATTTGTTTGTGTGAAATAAATGATCAATCATGGTTAAGCACTATAACCAAGTCAACCAGTGTACATAAAATTTTGACATTCACATAAGATTTGTCCTGTGTATAACTGAGGACATATAATATTTCAATTATACCTGTGAGGCTCATATTGAGCTGGGGAAATCATAAGCAGAAATGGAAGAGGAGATTATAGTAAATAAGAGATAAAAGATACTGAACAAAGACCTATAGACATGTTTCATTTGGCCACCTTATATTGTTCCAACATTTGAAATCTAGGTGATTTAACACAGAATTAAGATTAACAGGCTCCCTTAAAAAATAAGTCAGTTGGCAGAAATGGGCCTTATTTCTAATTAGCCAAAATCAGCAAGAGATGAGTAGTATTTTCCCCTTTTAGAGGAGGTACATATTTCCTCATTTGCCACATTCCCTGTCACTCCTTATTTCTCTTAGCACCTGACATGCTTTATTTATTTACAATACTCACTGGGCCCCTGTAATCTTTTAAGTGTGTGATAACCAGAAATGTAACATCACCTATGGGATAGACAGCTTCTAAATGATACCACAATGACCCTTTCTTCTAGTTGTCATGCCCTCGTGTAATTTAAAAAGATCGAATTTTAAAAAATAGTGATAAGATCTACTGAGATTAAGATATAAAATCCTGTGACTTCCACCTTGCTGGCATTCTCTGTTTTGCCTTCTTGGGTTGCTTGCTTTTGTGAAGGAAGCTGTCATGGTAAAAAGAAACAGAGGTGAACACTGGACAAGAACCAGTCAAGAACCAAGACCCTCAGTACAACAATCCACAAAAAACTGAATCCTGTCAACAACGACATAAGTCAGCATGGCAGCAGATCCTGGTTGAACCTTGAAATGAAAACATAGCCTTGACTGACACCTTGATTGTAGCCTTCAAGAGAGACCCTGAAACAGAGGACCCAGATAAGCTGTACCCAGATTTCTGACCCACAGAAACTCTGTGTTGTTTTAAATTGTTAGATTTCACAGTAATTTGTTATGCAGAAATAAATAAATAATATACATTATTACTTTAGAAAAAAATAGTACATTGACTAATACATACAAGAAACTTTCTTCGAAATTATATAAATGAAGGCAGTGAATTTTTTTTCTATTCTCATATCTGTAGTTTTTGTATAATGGCTGATATTGGAGGCACTCAGTAACTATGAAATAAATAAAGGGTAAGCAATAGTGAGTTAATTGTTATGAGAAACTGTTTAACTAAAATGTTGCTTGTACAGTAAATATTACTTTTTCAGTAATATTTGAGTTTATCTTTTTTATTAAGTCCCTTCATATGTGTTTCCAAATATTCTTATTATCAAAAGTATGTCTCAAACACAAAAAGGTTGGAAATTATTAACCTTGATAAGTTCCCAGAATATAATTTCCACAAGAGACTACCGAAATGGTACAGACATCTGGGATAGGCTCCTCTTAGTAAACATTGGGATGAGAGTGGAGGTTGCAGCTCCTTCAATCTGTAAAATAGGATGTAATCTAAGTTATGAAAAAAACAGATCAGGGCAAAAACAGTCTTCAAAGATCCGTATGTGATTCTTTACCAATAAGCTATGTAACCCTTAGTGAATTGTTCAATATCACTTTTTCAGTTGGAGAATAGGGTACTCTTCTCTGTATTTGGCAAGCTTTGTAAAAGTATCTATATTTTACCAGTTATTGTGCTCCATTTGGAAATAAAAAAGAATTAGATGTAGAGTTCTATGCATGGTGTTTTAAACTTTTGAGGTTGAGATATTTGAATTTTAAATATTATATACAATGCAGTAGGAGTTTATTCAAAAAAACTTTGACAGCTTAACATATTCAAATATCAAAACTGTAATTAGGAATTATTAACATGAGGTTGTTGCTTCAACGTGCACCTCTGTTAATTTCTCTACTTCTATACAATATTAATTTTTTTTCAGATTAACCTGAAAAAGTGCTTAATGATACTTATATATACATCCTTCAATGTGTATTTTAATGTAATGTCTTATAGCCCTAAAACCACTTGTGTAAACTTTTTATTTCTGTAAGCTTTATAAAAATGTATTGCTTTATGTATTATATACATTTATTAGTATTTTTGACAAACTCAGCTTCTCGTTTAGTAATAATGTGTTTTATGAAGTTTATATTTAATGCATATGGTGGTGATAAATGTGAGTTGGACTTAGTTGAAAATAAAATATGTAATTTGTATCTAGGTTCGGGCAGTTCACAGAAAACTGTTAAAAACATAAATCATTAAAATGATATTCCTGTGTTATCAGCTGTTTCCATAAACCCTCCCCAATAATTATTTCATCATCAAATTTTTGCACTATATAATACATTTAACCTGAGGGGTGTGTATGTTATTTTATCATCAATCAGTGGTATCACCTGGCCCTTGCTTCAGGTAAAATGATAGTTTGAGAGGGCTTTCACTTTTCAAAAATATCCTTTGACTAATCTTGCCAAAGTTCACCTTTTAAAGTTTTTCAGGACCACTTATTATCTGTTAAGCATGCAGACTAGATCAAAGGTTAATGATTTTTAATTGGACTTCATTAAGTGATAATATAAGATCTCAAGCTCCTTATTAGGCTCCAGGATTGGACAGTAATGTCATAACATCAGGAAATAATGGACTAGAAGACATGCATTATCATGCATTAGAACACTCCAGCAACTTATTATGTTTCAGATGTATTGTCTCAGGTGAGGAATTAAGTGAGGTGCATATTAATAGCTTGGTCTAATTCCCATTTTGAAAATGAACTGTATTTTTGGTATAATGAAGACTTTCTGATTTGAGCTGTTATAATTTGGAAGACTCTATTGCATCCTGTTTATCTTTTATTACTATTTACTGGCTGCCCTCAACCATGGGAGACAAGGTTATTTGATTGTTCCACAGCTTGTGCAGTCCAGTTGAAACATAGCTTTTTCATTGTGCATCACTTTTGAATTTAAGCACTATCCTTTCCTTCATTTCCTATGTGGTGATTTCAAACCCACTTTGGTAATACAAGGGATTAAGAGAGCACCTTTGATACTAAGCACATTCCATTTAGATCAGAGTCAGTTCTATAGTTTTAATTTTTCTCTGAGAATGGGAATCCATGCATATAGAACAGTTGGAACTGTAGTTAATATGTCAGAGAAAATGAATGCACAAATGAGTAGTGTAATGCCATGTGCTTTAGAGATAACCACAATGAGGGATAATGAGCTAAACTTGGTCGTCTGTAATGCAAAGCTAATATACTCAAAAAGATATTGCCCTTCATTGCAGTTTAATGTAACTGCTTCTAATCTGTTACCTGAACAATAAACTCAAATATCTTATTCAAGTACTAACATTAAGCTGCTTTTCTCTGGGATGTCAATATGACATTTTACATTCGTATGCCTCCAAAGGAACTGGACAGCAAAAAAAAAAAAAAAAAAAAAAAAAAAAAACTTTATATGCTAAGTTCTCCCTGAATTTTTCTATAACTTCCTGTGAATAAAAAATTAAATGACTGAGTTGAAACTAACATTTATAACTCAGATAATTCATGAAAGATGGATATGGTGATGAAATAGATTACTTCCACTAGATACATGACAGCAATCTCATTCTAAACTACACAAAAGCAAATATCAAGTTCGATGGGCCTTGCAGGGCTAGAGGCTGAGAAAATTATTAGAGTTCATATTCTGAAAACACTATAGCTAGAAGGAAGACGTTTAAGATGATAAGCTCTGAGTGTGTACACATGCCTCTGTGTTTATGTGTTTATGTGTGTTTAAGAAAGACAGAGCGAGAGTTAATTTTATCATTTTTAAATATAAAAAATATATTTTACTCCAAGAAAATAACTTAAAATGCTACAAAGTTATTTAGGGAATGTCTTTTTCCTATTCCTAAATCAAAAATATTGATTAGCTCCAGTGTATACTGGGAACATGGAAGTTCCCATTTGCACACAAAGCTGGCACTGAATAAACATTAGGTTTGAGTAAATGAGCAAAGATTAACTACTCACTCATGTGGAATTGTTCTGAAAAAGAAAGATATCAGGCCCAAAGGATATTGACTGTTATATGTATTGACTTAATATCTCTCATAGCGCTGATGGACCACCATTTTATTATGAAAAACATTGGCTCCTGAACCCAATAAAATAGATTCTCAGGGGCAGAGGCCTGGGAAAGTGTGTTCTACACAAACACCTAGGGTATCACTTCCATCCTTCACTTGAACAGCCATTGGTATACATTCCATTTCCTGCTTGTTTGGGATGCTGCTTTTCTCCCATTCTATTTAAATCAATAAATACATTTAACTCTGCTGTGTTACAGGAACTTTGCCCAGATAGTCGTCTCAAAGTCCTTGTTCTCAAGAAGCTCCTAAGCTGTTAGGGAAGACATAACTGAATGTGCACTAAATGTACATGCACTAATCTGATCAGGAAAGCAAGAAAAGCAGTTCTAAGGATGTGACATTTGAAGAGTCTTTGAAGAAGGAATAAGAGCCAATTAAGGAAAGTAAAAGAGAAGAAGAGAAAGAGAAAGAATCTTTCCAAATAGCAAAACTCATGTTGTGGTGCCAGAGTCAATACAATGGTTTAAATTTGAAACATGAAAAACCTTAATGGCTGAGAAAAGGAGTACAAGTTTGTGGATGAAAGGGCCTAGATGGAGGTAAAAATTATAAGACATTCTAAACCTGTGTTTACCAGACTTTGGAGTTTTCATACCATTTTTATGATTTTGCGCCACCTTAGTACCACTTGTACTATTATTTTCTTAATATATTGCTTTCCCTCTACTTATTTCTTTTCTTAAATGAATTTATTTTAAAATATAACTTCATATCACTATGTGAATATAAGCATCACCTAACATAAATAGAAGGTCACTATTTAATTGTGATATAATTGACGTATAATTTATATATATTTCATGTGTACAACATTATAATTTCTTATTTGTATACACTATATTTGTATAAAGTGATCACCACAGTAAGTCTAGTTACCATCTATGTTCATACAATTGATTCCCTTTACCCATTTTGCCCTCCCCCAACTCCCTTCTTCTCTAGTAACCATCAATCTCTCCTCTGTGAGTTTGTTTTGTTATTTTTAGAGTCCACATATAAATGACATTATACGGTATTTGTCTTTCTCCATCTGACTTATTTCACTTAGCATAATATCCTTAATATCCTCAGGTCCATCCATGTTGCCACAAATGGCAAGATTTGATTTTGTTTTTTTATGACTGAGTAGTATTCCATTGTGTGTGTGTGTGTGTGTGTGTGTGTGTGTGTGTGTGAGAGCACACGCATGCATGTGTGTGATGCTTCAGTGGGCACTTAGGTTGTTCCCATATCTTGGTCATTGTAAATTAGTGCTTTCCTATTCTTCGGACCCAGGAGTGGAATTGCCAGGTCATATGTTAATTCTATTCTTAACTTTTTGAGGAACTTTCATACTGTTTTCCATAGAGGCTGCACCAGTTTACATTTCCACAAACAAGAATGAGGGTTACCTTTTCTCCACATCCTTTCTACAATTTGTTATTTCTTGCCTTTTTGATAATAGCCATTTTAATAGGTATGAGGTGGTATCTCATTGTTTTTGATTTGCATTTCCCTGACAATTAATGATGTCTAACATCTTTGCATATGCCTTTTGGCCCTTTGTATGTATTCTTTGGAAAAATGTTCAGATTATCTGCTCATATTTTAATCTCTTTGTTTATATGTTGTTGAGTTATGTAAGGTTTTATATGTTTTCTATATTAACTTCTTATCACGTGTATAAATTGCAAAAATTTTATCTTATTTATTAGGTTGCCTTTTCATTTTATTGATGTTTTCCTTCATGGAACAGAACCTTTTAAGGTTGATGTAGTCTCATTTGTTTATTTTTGCCTGTGTTTCCCTTGCCTTTGGAGTCATATCCAAATTTTAAAAAATGCGAAGACTAAAATCAAGGAGCTTACTGCCTATGATTTCTTGTAGAAATTTTATAATTTCAGATCTCATGTTTAAATTTTTAATCTATTTTGAGTTAAGTTTTGTGTATGGCTTAAGTTAATTTTATACTTTTGCCTGTGGCTTTCCAGTTTTCTCATCACTATTTATTAAAGAGACCATCCTTTCCCCATTGTATTTCTTGTCTTCTCTGTTATATGGCAATTAACTGTATAGGTGTGGGTTTATTTCTGGGCTCTATATTCTGTTTCATTGATCTGTATCTGCTTATGCCAATACCATATTGTTTTGATTACTATGGCTTTGTATATTTTGAAATCAGTGAATGTGCTACCTCCAGCTTTGTTCTTACTCAAGATTGCTTCGGGAATTTGAGGCCTTTTGTGGCTTCATACAAATTTTAGAATTATTGTTTTAATTCATAGGAATTTTGATAGGGATTGCATTGAATCTGTAGATTGCTTTCGGTGGTATGGACTTTTTAACAATATTAATTCTTCCAATCCATGAATATGAACTATCTTTCCATTTGTTTGTGTCTTCTTCAATTTCTTTCATCATATCATAATTTTCAGTGCATATGTCTTTCACCTCCTTGGTTCAATTTATTGCTAGGTAATATATTGTTTTTGTTGCAATTGTAAGTGATATTGTTGTCTTGATTTCTTTTTTTGATAATTTGTTATTCGTGTGTAGAAATGCCACAGATATTTGTCTGCTGATTTTGTGTCCTACAACTTTAGTAAATTAATTTAATGGTTCTAACAGTTTTAGGGTGTTGTCTTTGTGGTTTCTATGTATAGTATTATGTCATCTGCAGATAGCGACAGTGTTACTCATTTCTTTCTTATTTTGATGCTTTTTATTTCTTTATTTTCCCCTAATTGCTATGGCTAGAACATCAATATTATGTTCAATGAAAGTAGTGTGAGTGGGCATCCTTGAGTTTTTCCTGATTATAGTGGAAAAGCTTTCAGCTTTTCATCATTGAGTATGATGTTAGCTGAGGGTTTGTCATATATAATCTTTATTATGCTGAGGTACATTTTCTCTATACCCACTTTGTTGAGTTTGCTTTCTCATAAATAAATGTTAGATTTTGTCAAATGCTTTTATTTATTAAGATGATTATACAATTTTTATTCTTCATTTTGTTAATGGGGTATATCACATTGTTTGATTTGCAGATGTTAGATCATCCTTGCATCCCCGGAATAAATCTCATTTGGTCACGGTGTATGATATTTTTATTATTTTGTTTAATTAAATTTTCTAATATCTTGTTGAGAATTTTTGCATCTATATTCATCAAGAATATAGGCCTCTATTTCCTCTCTTTTTTATTTTTATTTTTGCAGCAACTTTGTCTGGTTTCGGTATCAGGGTAAGGCCAGCCTCATAAAATAAGTATGAAAGCTTTGCCTCCTTTTTAATTTTTAAAAGAGTTTTAGAAGATTAAACATTAAATTTTTTTAAACGTTTGGTAGAATTCAACTGTGAAGCTGTCTGATCCTGGACTTTTGTTTGCTGGGAGATTATTATTGATTTAATATCCCCAGTAATAATTGGTCTATTCAGATTTTTATTTAGTTATAATTTAGTCTTGGATGATCATATGTTCCTAGGATTTTACCCATTTCTTCCCTGTTGTCCAATTTGTTGATGTTTAATTGTTCGTAGTTGTTTCTTATAATTTTTGTGTCTCTGTGGTATTAATTGTAACTTCTATTTTATTCTTGATTTTAATTATTTTATCTTTTTTCCTAGTGAGTGTAGCTAAAAACTTGTCAATTTTATCTTATAAAAGAACTAGCTCTTATTTTCATTGATCTTTTCTATTGTTATGTTAGTTCCTATTTTATTTCCTTCTGCTCTGATGTTTATTATTTCCTTTCTTCTATTGACTTTGGACTTTGTTTGCTTTTCTTTTTCTAGTTCCTTTAGGTGCAATGTTAGATTGTATATTTGAAGTTTTTCTTGTTTCTTGAGGTAAGCCTATATTGCTATGAACATCCCTCTCTTATAACTGTTTTTGCTGCATCTCATAGATTTTGAATGTTGTATTTCCATTTTTCATTTGTCTTGAGGTATTTTTTAATTTCCCCCTGATCTTTTTCATTGACCTATTGTTTGTTCAGTAGCATATTCTTTAATATGTATATGTTTGTGATTTTTCTAGTTTTCTTTGGTGATTGAGTTCCAATTTCATACCACTGTTATCTGAGAAAATACTTGATATAATTTTAGTCTTCTTAAATTTATTTAGACTTGTTTTGTGGACTAACATATCACCTGTTTTGGAGAATATTCCATGTGCTCTTGAGAAGAATATGTACTCTGCTGCTTCTGTACATATATTTGTTTTATGTAATGTGTCACTTAAGGCTAGTGTTTTTTTGCTTATTTCCTGTCTGATCTATTCATTGATGTAAGTGAAGTATTAAAATACCACACGATTATTGTATTGCTATTAATATCTCACTTTAGATCTGTTAATATCTGCTCTCGATATTTAGGTGCTTCAATGTTGGGAAGCATAAATACTTACAAATGTTTTATTTTGTTGTTGGATTGACCTCATTATTATTATGTAATATCCATCTTTATCTTTATTAGTGTTTGTTTTAAAGTCTGTTTTGTCTGATATAAGCATAGCTATTCCAGCTTTCTTTTGGTTTCCATTTGCATAAAACATCTTTTTTCTATCCTTTCAGTTTAAGTCTATGTGTGACCTTGTATCTAAAATAAGTCTCTTATAGGCAGCATACAGATGGGTCTCATTTTTGTTTGCTTGCTTTTGAACCCATTCAACTACTTTATGTCTTTTGATTGGAGAATTTAGTCTATTTACATTTAATATAATTATAGATAGGTCTGTATTTACTACCATTTTGTTAATTGTTTTCTGGCTGTTTTGGAGTTCCTTTCTGTTCCTTTCTTCTCTTGTTCTTTTGTGGTTTTATGACTTTATTTATGTTATATTAATTCCATTTTCATTATCTTTTGTGTATCTACTGTAGCTTTTTGCTTTGTGGTTACCATAAGGCTCACATATGTCAGCCGATAAATATGTATTTTGGTCTATTTTAAGTTTATGGCAAGTTAAATTTCAACACATTCTAGAACTACACATTTTTATTCTCCCTTTTTCATGTTTTAGGTTTTGATTTCATGTTTTTATATCTTTTTATTTTGCGTACCCCTTTATTAATTTTATATTTATAATTATTTTTACTATTTTTGAAGTTTAACCAATAGAAGGTCATTTTGTAAGTGAACTAAATTTTTTTGAAGGTGATCACTTCATAAGGTATATAAACATCTCATCACTATGTTGTACAACTGAAACTAATATAATGTCGTATGTCAACAATAAGTGAAAAATAAATTTAAAAACTTAAATAAAATAAAATGAACTCAACTTAAACAAAGTAAAGTTGTTAAATATAACTCAGTGTTTTTGCCATCAGAAGATGCTGAGCACGTTCTATTTGTCAACAAGGGAAGTGAGCATGTGTTAGGAAGGAGATAAAGCTCTCATAGAACCAACATGACACTTTCTCCTTGGGAAGAGAACTGAAAATCAAAAATATTTTCCATTCTTCAAATAATAGTTATTTAATGCTTTAGCCACCTTCCGTACTTTTGTAGTACTATCTAGTATCATCATAAGGGTCTTCTGTAATACATTTTCCATTATTTGAAACTAATTATTATTTTAAAAATAAGTTTTTAATTTTGTTCTAAGGGCAATTAGAAATTGTTGGGGAATTTTGAAACAATTCACAGTATACTTCCATGAAAGTACCAAGACAAGAGTGAAGCCAAAGTAGTAAGTTGGAAATATCTTTGGGTTCTTGTGATCTGTATTCAACTATTAAGTGTGATTTTATGTTCTAAAGCACAATACATCCACTTCTCATAATAACAATAGCCTAATGAGTAAAATCTGTTTCACTAAGATGTGAGTGCAGAGATTAGGCTTTATTTTTTTTCAACATCATACCCCTCATCACTTGCAAGGAACAGGCACCTACTAGGTATACAATAAGTATATCCTAATAAGTAGACAAACTTATTGTGTTTATAGTGTGGCTCTTATTGGCCTCTAACACATACATTTCCAAGTTTGAAAATCATAGATTTAATGCATTTAATTCTCTCATATGCTGAAGGAAAACATGCTTTTAAATTGTCAATAAATTGATATTTCTATATTTAAAATATGTTTATATGAAGGCTTTTGGTAGCATCAATTACTAAAAAGCAGGACTCTGCATTTTCAGTACTCAGTTTAACCAAAGCAACTCAGCTTTTGTCTGTTTAACGTGTTGGACTTGGGAGCATATTTCTATTGCTGAGAAGAAATACGTCTTATTTTCAGCTGGAGTTGGAACTCATTGTTGACTCTTTTTCAGCTGTCTTTACCTCTTGATTTATTTCATCCAGGCATTCAGCTTGTCGGGGTTATTTCTTTTCCTCTCTTCCTCCTTCTCCTCCCTCCCTCCCTTTCCCCCTCCTTCCCTTTTTCTATGCCTCCCTCCCTGACTTTCTCCCTGCCTCTCATTCATTCATTCATTCACTGACTCACCATTCATTCATTCATTCATTAAAACATTAGTGTGTACCAGACTTCACTAAATGTTCAAGATGTATTGAATTACTTTAGGCTGCCAAGGAAGCTCAAACTTTTGAGAACAGCATGTTCATTTTTCACCTTGCTAGGAGTTGACCCCTTCAGAACACATCAGTAGGCCTAGCTCATAAAATATGCTTCTAAAAATTATCTTTCTTCCTTTCCTCTTTGAGTAATTAGCAGATTTTTGAAAATATGTAAAATTTGTATAGGCAATAGGTAAAGCAAGTTTTCTATCTTTATGTCTGTAATCTCTGTTTGGGGCCAAGTGTTCCTGGAAATTAGGGGTATCTTTGCAATAATGTGGCCCTGAGTCCCATACTAAATTTATTTTGTTTACCATTTTTTGGTATGAATAAAGAATAAAACATGAATATTGCCTTTTTGTCTACTCCCCACATAATTTGTCATAATTTTCTGTGTAAGAAGTCCTCAAGTTATCTTTTAAATTTTAGTTCATTAAAGTGTAACACACGAAGAATCGTACAAACTCTAAGTGTATAGATGAATAAATTATCCCAAAGTGTATACACACAGATCAAGAATTAAAACAGTATCAGTGACTCAAAAGCCTTTTTCTTGTCTTTTTTTTAATCAACACACCCCTGGCCAAAGGTAATATTCTTTTAATCCTACAGATTAGCTTTGTTTATTTTTGAACTTTATATGGTGAACTAATACACCTTGGCTTCATTAGTTCAACAATATGATTGTGAAATTGATTATGTTGGGTGATGTATTTCATCATTGCATGGAATGAGTACATGACAGTTTTTAGAAATCCTCTGTAATATTGAATTTCTTTTTTAGGGTTATTATAAATAAAAATGCCTCAAACTTTATTGTATGTGTTTTGGGAACACATATTTCTATTGGGTACATACTTAGGAGTGGGATTTATGTACAAAGCACTTGTTTAGCTTAGTAAAAAATACCAAGCAGTTTTTCAACATGTTATGAAGTTTAAATTTATACTAAGAGCAGTATATAATGATTCTTTTGGTTTTATATTCTTGCCAGCATTTGCTTCTGTCAGTCTTTAATTTTTGTCACTTTAGTGAGTATTGGTATTGCATTTTGTCTTTAACTTGCATTTATTTGCTTTTTGTTAATTACTAATGAAGTCGAGCACTTGTTCATATAGTTTTAGGCAATTGAGATATTCTGTTTTGTGATATTTCTTATTGAATTTCATGCCCATTTTCTACTGTGTTGTCTAGCTTTGTCTTATTTATTTGTAAAAGTTCTTTCATATTATGGATATAATATCTTTGTTAATTGCTTGACATATTCTATTTTGTTGATTTCCTTTTCATTGTTTGCTTGCTTTTAAAATGAACAGAAGTTTTAAACTTTAATGCAGTCAAATTTCTAAGTACATTTTGCATGCTAGGAAATCTTAACTTTCTTGGACATTGGTAAAAACAATATCCTTAATGGTTAAATTAATTATTTCATAGTCATTTGGCTTTAATAAAATATTTTAAAATGGATTATTTTTCCTTTATGCCTATTCTTCATCTTTTAAAGTTCTATCCTATTATTAAGCAATCTCTCTAAATGTTTTTCTATATAACCATTTGGAAATGTATCTCTTATATCTGTGCTAGTATTTATAGATGCAACCCTGGCTCTTGCCAAGTAGTCATTGTGTTTCCATGACACAAAGTTGCTGACAGAGAAAAACTAGTAGATTCTTTTAACTCCAAAGTCCATGCATTTTTTTGCACTGAGGACAGAACCATGATGGGAAGGGAAAAATGATACTTTAAAACTGGCCACTATTTTATGTGATACTTCTATTGTTAATTTTTATTAATCATAGTAATTTTTGTCAATATTCTTTGTGATCAGCTATTTCTATTTCCTTAAGATGTGGTACTAAGTATAAGCTATGTTAAGAAGTGTTTATGACCATGATCAGGTCTTTCTAGGTCCAGGCTATAGTCATCAGTTTTAGATAGTTAGATTCTCAAGTTGGATTACTACTATTGATTATATTCTCAGGGGCTGGTTTATACCAATAAAATCATTAGGGAGTGATGTAAATTGTGGGATCCAAATCCATAGAATAAAAGTTGTATAAAGGTGGGGTCTCTGTCATGTTCATCATCATATTCACAATGGCTAGGCAAGGGGTAGGTGCTCAATAAAATTTAGCTCAATGATAGAAAGAAAGAATGTACTAGGTACAATAACTAGAACTGTCTGTCCCATCCTCAGCTCTTTTGACCCAGCATATTCACACACATGCCACGGCTATCTGGTAAAAGAAATATAGCTCCAGAGAGCAACTTTTGCTTTAAAAGTTGCTTCATACTGACCTTTGATAACATTCAACCCTCCCCTTGTTCTTATTACCTGTTTCAAAAATTTCTGGCTCTGTATTCTCAGTTTAAGTATCAGCTCTGGGTTGGCAAACCATTTCGGTTACTCTTTGCATTTATCAAACATGGTTGCCCACTCAAAGCTCTACCCAACACTGATTTTATAGCCTTAGGAAGAGCTTTTTACTTCTAGCCCTGGCCCTTTAGAAATTCACAAGCTGAGCCAACAACAGGTACTATATTATGGGGAAGTAAGAAAAGAATTATAGAAGGTATCTTCTATATTTAGATAAAATAGCCTGAATCATGGCTTGTCCCTTAATTACTATGTATCCTTCATTCAAATTATTTAATCTTTCTGAGCCTCAGTTTCTTCAACTCTAAAATGAGGAAAGGGATGCTTTAAATATGAAATTAGATAAGGGCCTGACACAAAGAGAGCTGCCATAAATATTGTTCTTGTCGCTTCTGTAATTCTGATTGGCACCATTAGCATTATTAGTCATCTGTACCAGGGAATTTCTCTGGTGTGTGAATGAACTTTGAAAACCTAGTTACAGAGAAGAAGGTTGCTTAGTGAGGATAAATTAGAACAAAGAAAGATGGTGAACTTCATAGATATTTATATCAAGCTACACTGGGTGAATGAATTGTCTTTCTCCACTTGAAAGAGATTCTGTCAAAAGAACCGCTATTAGTCATTTAGAATCAGCCTACTCTCTCTTTGAATAGTGTCAGAAAAAGATACTAACGAATGTTAACATTTTGTCATTTTTTTCCCCCTTCAGTGTTCATTGTCAGTCACCAAAAGAATTCTTTTATGTCTATGTTACCCCATAGTGAAAGAAGTGATTAATTAGATCACAGCTTATCTAGCATTCACTACATTACAGCCTGGCAGACTTTCCGATATGCAAAGTCTGGCTACACTTTTGGATAAGCTTTAGGTGATACCAGCATGTCATTGGGAAAACATTTTCAAATATTTCCTGAAAATGCTTCCACTTATTTATTTAAAATTGATTTTCATGAGTTTTGTTTTCTGAAGATGAAATATTGATATGGAAAAGTGCCCTCTTAGAGTCTGTCACCATATTGCTCTGTGTTTCTGAAAATATGTTCTTTAGGCTACTTGTTTCAGGGTCTTGGGGATATGGGTAAAACATGCAAATCCAAGGCTATGCCCCAGTCTTCTTGTTTTCTTCTGAGCTGGTGGGAGCATCTACGTTTTTAGCATATGCCCAAGTGATTATGCTACACATTAAATTTGATAAACCACAGCCTTAACCCTTGTCTACAGTAAATAACTGTATCTGTATTGGGAGGGGTTTGGGAAATTCTGAGAGCAGAATGGGGAATTCACCACTAGGCTGCTAAAATTTTTCTTAATATACCTTTATGAATCAGGAAAATATAAATTTTTAATTTATTCCTAATTTAATATGTATCTGGGTCTTCCTCAAAGTAATATGAACTTCCAAGGAGACTAGAGTATGAATAAAATTAAAGTTCCTGTTCTAAGATACAATTTTTACAAATATATTCTATCTTACATTGATATCCTAGTGGTTTCAGGTATTGCTTATATTGTAGTGCTTGTGTTTTAGGGAAACTTAAAAACTTAAAAACTCACTTGCATAGCTGCTTGAATTCAGAGATTTGTATTCAACTAGTCTTGGATGGGGACTTCAAATATGCCTTAAAAGTAATCCTATGTGAGTGATCCACAAACGCTGTGTAGAGAAAGTAGTGAATGCTGTTTTGTAATGAATCTATGATATGCCTATTGTGTTTTTATTTTGTTTTGTTCTGTTTTTGCTTTTGTTAAATCAGTGGCAAACATAATGTAATACTTTTTATCTGTAAGGGTACTTTCTCTTCTAAAATCCTTCAATGGAATCACCAATAACAAAGCAAAGAGATGAATGTGTACTCAGGGTAACATGTATTACTAATCTGAGTTTGAAAGCATTTCTCAAAGGACATGTAACACTATCATCATGGAATCATTTATTAAGCCTGTTTAAACAGCAGAAAACCATGACTATAATCAAAATAAAGTGAATCATCTTTAAAGGTAAATCAAAGTTGAAACTTATGGTTTTACTAAAGATACTAAGCTAAAGTTGTATCCAATAATTTTACCTTTCTTTATGTCTCTATATGTTTGGTTTTAGTATAGTTACCTGTAGAACTGATGGAGTGAAATATCCGAGGAAATGCATATGGATGGGTCAAGTTCCAAATAGTACTTTACTCTTCAGCTTAGCCTAAATCTATAGTCACCACAGATTTATTATTACTATTATTACGATGAAGACAGTAGAATCAAGGAAAGGGAGAAAAGACTTTGGTGCAAATACTTATGGTACTATAACCAACATGTTAATGGGCATTTGGACAATTTAAGAGGGCTGCTAGAGTTAGTCATTCTCTAGGACATGAGTTGATGGTGTTTTATTAATCTCTTCAGTGTCACAATAGCTGTTGAGTGAATCGCTCCCTTCCTTTGCTTCAATGATTGTTAGGTGAATTCTCATTCTAGGACCTCCTTTCTATTCTTGGTTTCTGTGTTTTTGCTTTGGTCCCTCTTCCCTTTCCAAATTCCTGCCTAAAGGGATCATTAGCTTTAGTTCCTAAGTATTTGTATTTTGAGCTGTGAGGTTCTATTTACTTTAGCCTAACAACTATTCATTGAGTAACTACTATGTGCCATATTCAGGGGCTATAAGGGAGCAAGTGACACAACTTCTGTTATAATGGAGATCACTATGATTAAAAGTAAACTATCTTTTAGTTATCAGATGAATAAGTTCTGACTATCTAAATTAGAGCATGGTGATTATAGTTATTAACACTGTATTATATACCATAAATATACTCTGAGTATATCTTAAACATTCTTATAAAAAAGGTAACTATAAATGATTATGGGAATCATTCATAATGTATAGCTATATCAAATCATCACAATGTACACTTTAAATATATGACAGCTTTATTTGTCAATAATACTTCAATAATGCTTTGGAGAAAAGTAAACAAATGTGATTAAATTATAATGAATATTTTAATAAAGAAGTAAAAAGTACTCTGAAAGAATATAGCAAAAATCTTTATCTAATCCGAGGAAGTAAAAGATGGGAAAGATGTGGTCCTGGAGGCTGTGATGGATTATCATAAACCTGAAGATTTACTGGGATTTTCCTCAGAGATAGAAAGACTTGTGGTATAGTCCAGCAGAGGAAGAAGAGTGTGGTGATGTGCCTAAGAGGTTCAGGGTTGATGAAAAGCAAATAAGACAAAGTAAAATAGAGCATCTCTTAGGACGAGCCCCAATGGTACGTAGAGGCAGATCATGTGGGGCTTCTTAGACCTTATTCAAGATGCTGTGAAGCCATTATAATGTTTTAAGCATGGCAAATTAGTCATAGTACCTACCTCTTTCTCATAAATAATAATAAAAAAAAACTTCGATGTATGTCAGAATAACAGAAAATTTAGGAAAGAATTAATTCTACATATCATGCTGTTAATTGTGGTGCTTAGGGGGATGATATCTGATAGCTGACAGATATCTTTATTTTAGGTACTTCCCTATCATTCAAATATATATTACATTTGTGTTGAAAATGGGGAATTAAATGTCAAGTTAAAGAAATAGTAAAGCATTGTGCTCTATAGTTTCAACATTTTAACCAAAAATGTCAAGATAGGAAACAACTTAAATAGAATTCACAGAAAGAAAACTTCTTTAAAACAGTTACTTTTGTAACTTAAAACAAACAAAAAAACAGAAAACAAAAAAAAAAGAAGCCAGGCTATGTCTTCTTCCAATGAGCCTTCTCCCATTGGCACAGGTTAATGTTCAATACTGTTGTGAAATCAAGAATGGGGACTTAGACGGGGTTTTATTTTTTGAGTCTGCTGCACTCTTGAGAGTGTGGCTTTCATTATCATTTTGAAGACAATGTTTTCTTCCAGGCGAAAACATTTCTGAAACAATTATATGATTCACTAAGAAAATATGATTTTATTTACAGAAATTCTTTTTTTCCCCAAGGGTCTCAGGTTACCTAGGTTTTCAAGTTGGATTGCAAAAAAATGAACAGGTTTCCTGTGTATCTATTATATATGGTGGCTGTGTTAGGCCAGTTTCTGCTGCTCTAATGCTATGTAACAGGCAACCCCCAAATCCCAGTTCCTAACCAATATAAGCATTGATTTATAGTTTTACAGGTTTATAGTTCAGTTGTAGTTCAAGCTGGTCTTAGCTAAATTTGACTAGGTTAGGCTGTATTTTAGACTTTGTGTCAGGTTTAGGTCAGTTTCAGTGTCTTCATTCTAAGACTCAGGCTGAAAGATTAATATCTATCTGGAGAATGCTCTTCCTGTGGCAAAAGGCTGGTATAATCTTGCAATGCCTCTTAAAAGCATGCCTTGGAACTGGAACACTGTCACTTCTGCCCCTTGGTTAAAACAAGTAAGATGGCCAAGCTCAAAGTCAATAGCACAGGGATTCATACTCTGCCTTTAGTAAAAGTAATCGCTACAAATCACATGACAAATGATGTGTATAGTTAAATGACAGGAAGAAAGTTAGGCATTGGTAACAACAATGTAGTCTGCCTTGGTGGCTAAAATATCATTTAATGGAAGTTTCCATTGACTTCTCCTCTTAGATTATACCACAATGTAAAAATTGGAACTCTTTAACCATTGTAAAAAATTTTAAAAGATTCGACTAACCAGAGAATTATATTTGTAGATATGCTAATAAAAAATCAACTAGCAATTGATTAAACAGCATATTCTGTGTTATCATTATCAAAGATATGCTGCACTCAAAAATTTTAACTAAATAATGTGATCAAGCAATATAATTTTTTTTTTTTTTGCCACATAATATCCACTTAAGAAAAAATGTTCTTTCAGGGCTGAAAAAATATATGCAGTAAATCAGTTAGAAATGTAAAATCAGAAATGAATTATTTTTAGAAATGGCATAACATCAGGAGCCTATTTCAAGTAACAGACTTATTAGTTTTAAGTAATAGGCCTTTTTTTTTTTTTTTTTTTTTTTTTTTTTTTTTTTTTTACCAGTATTGAGGTTGAGTTGGGCTTGCTACAGACTAACAAACAAAGTCAAGAGTATTATTTTTTGAATGGGCAAATATGGATAGACTCTAGTAGTACTCAATAAATTTACTCTTCAAATACTTCTTAAGAGCATGGTACTACTTTTTAAAAATTGTAATGGGATGATTAGGACTAAGAGTGACTTTATGGGTTAGAGGAGCTAACAAAACAGAATGAATTAACTTTTGTTGGGTGTCTTTCATGTATCTCTAGACATTCTTTTATTGCATTTTGCAGATTTATATTTTACCAGCAGTGATCTTCAATTATGGTCCAGAGATTTCCATTGTAATCCACAATTTGGTGTGGAAATTGGGAAGTCAGGATGGCAGAATGGGTAAGAGCCAGATTGGGAGACATTCGTTAAGTTTTGTAATTCTCTGTGCCTCGGATACCTCCTATTTTCAAAGGGGATAATGATAGTAACTGGGGCTCAGGTTCGTCGGGAGAATTAATAGAATGAATATTTAGACCACACTATAAAATTGCCTAGCACATAATATTTCTTAATAAATAAGTACTTGTTATATAATAGGGCTCATAGGTAGGAGATGCAGATGGATCCTGAGTGGGAGAACAGGTCCTGCCCTTTAGTTGCTGTAATTGGTTAACTATGTCCCCCCAAAAGATATGTTGAAGTCCTGTCAATGAGATCTTATTTGGAATTAAGTATTTTACAAATATTATCAAGTTCAGATGAGGTCATAAGAGATTAGGGGTAGGCCCTAAATTCTATCCTTTATAGGAGAAGAAAATTTGGAGTTAGACACACAATTTATGCATGCAGAAAAAGGCCATGCGAAGATTTTGGCAGAAATTGGAATGATGGACTTATCAGCCAAAGCATGCCAAGTATTTCTGGCAATCACTAGAAGCTAGAAAAGGCAAGAAAATATTTTTGCCTAGATCCTTCAGGGGGAGCATAGTCTTACCAACAACTTAATTTCAGACTTTTAACCTCCAGAACTATGAGAGAAAAAATGTGTTGTTATAGCCATCCAGTTTGTGATAACGGCAGTCCTGGGAAACCAGTATGCTAGCTCAGCAAATTGGGACAAAGTACTTCAATGTTTGAAACCTTAATTTCCTCTTCTTTAAAATGACAGTGACACCAGTAGCTGTCCCATAGGGTGCCAGGTTTTGTACTTAAAGCGAATAGCATAGAGATTTGCATATAGGAAGAATGCATTACAAGTTTTGTTACCTTCATCAGCATCATCATCAATAGTGATAAGTGACCTGGGGAAACTTCCAGTCAAGATGGAGAGGTGAATGCTATACTTGCCTCTTCTTACAACCACATCAAAATTACAACTAAATTCAGATAAAAACATCATTGAGAATATCCTGAAATCTATCTGAACAGAAGATTTTATATCCTGAAATTTATCTGAACAGAAGATTTTATAACTAAGAACTTAAAAGAAGAAGCCATATCAATCCAGGTAGTAGGAGCAGAGATGAAAAACAGGCTGGTCCCACATCCCCATGTGGTAGTTAAAGATTAAGAGGAAAGAGCAAGGGTCCCAGCCCCACACCAGGCTCCCCAGACCAGGGCTCCAGTCCTAGGAAGAGACGTTTCCATAACTCTGTCTGTGAAAACCAGCAGAGATTATGGCCAAGTGTGAAGGAGTGTGGCTGTAGTCCCAGGCACTCTTCTTAAAAGACCTGAGCATGGACTTTCTTGTTGACAGACTCACTCACTCTGAGCACTAGCAATGGGGCAGCAGCTCCAAAGTTTCCAGAAACATAAGGGGAGAACTTAGTTGTCTGGTTGTGAGGTAAGGGCAGGAGAGGTAGCTTTCTTACAGAGTGGTGGCAGAAACCATTGTTCCTTTGTAGAGCCCTCACCAGACCCAGAAGGGCACCATATCCGAGTCCTGATATGGTGATTAGCCCTGCCCCGGTGATTCTGTGAGACCCCATTAACCCTGCCCTGGTGATTCTGTGAGACCCCACCCCATCCCAACTTATAGGCCCATCCAAGCTGCTACCAGTGGCTTATTCTTGCAAATGGCTTGTCTTAGCTCATGCTTCAGACTCCTAAAATTTCTCAAAGGCTCACAAGCTTCAAAAAAGGAGTATCTGGCCTCAGCATGCCCTGTACCACTTGCTAAAGAGACTCAGCCTGGCACAAGTGTCAGCCAGCCTCAGTATTCAGCTTAGCTTTTCCCAGGTGTCTCCAAACCCAGCACAAGTGGCAACCATCTGCAGATTACTTTGTAGCTCATACCAAATGGTCCCAGGCAAGGCACCAGAAACAGCTCAACTTGGCCTATAACAGAGACCCTCCCAAGAGGAACTAGAAACAACACACCTGGTGGCCAGCTTCAGACCACACCAGAATCACCCAACCAACTCCACTAAACACACCTGCAAATGGCAGACTGTGAAAGAACCAGAGCCCTGCTAAAGTGAATCCTGCTCCATAGGGTTGGCCCCTGAGCAAAAGCTATTCCTCTATAATCACCAGCCAGTCCTCACAATCAATTGGCCTGGAGATCAATCCCTCCCATTGATGTGCAAACAGCAATCAAGTCTAAACTACAGCAGGGGAGCACACACAAAATACACATGCGATACACCTGGAGGACCTAGCTTAGGTGACCAGGGACACTGAGCCCTTGGTCCCTCAAAACATATACTATATAAGGCCACTCTACCAAGTCCAGGACACATAGCAGCTCTTTCTAATGGATAATAACAAAACACAGGGAGGTAGCCAAAATGAGGAGTCAAAGAAACATGTCCCATGTGAAAGAATAGAACAAAGCTCTAGAAAAAGAACTAAACAAAATGGAGACAAGTAATCTACGAGATATAGATTTCAAAGCATTGGTTATATGGATGCTCAATGATCTCAGTGAGAACTTTAATAAGCAGATATGACACATAAAAATAGAGATAGAAAACATTAGAAAACAGTCAGAAATGAAGAACATGATAACTGAAATAAAGAATATATTAGAGGGAATCGATAATAGGTTAAATGAAACAAAATATTGAATCAGCAATTTGGAAGATAAGGTATTAGAAAACATTCAATCAGAACAGCAAAAAAAAAAAAATTGACAAAAAATGAGGGTAATTTAAAGAGCCTCTGTGACAACATCAAGCATACCAACATTTACATCATAGGGGTACGAGGAGGAGAAAAGAAAGGGCAAGGAGCTGAAAAACTATTTGAAGAAATAATGGCAGAAAACTTTCCTAACCTCGTGAAGGAAATAGATATATAAGTCCAGAAAGTGCACAGTCTCAAACAAGATGAATTCAAAGAGGCTCACACCAAGACGCATCATAATTAAAATGCCAAAGTTAAATTCAAAGAGAGAATCTTAAAAGCAACAAGAGAAAAGCAGTTACCAACCAACAAGGGAGCTCTCATAAGACTGTTAGTTGTTTCTTGACAGAAACTTTGCAGGCCAGAAGGGATTGGCACTAAATATTCAAAGTGATGAAAAGCAAGGACCTACAACCAAGATTATCCAGCAAAGTTATCATTTAGAATTGAAGGACAGATAAAAAGCTTCACAGAGAAGAAAAAGCTAAAGGTGTTTATCACCACCAAACAAGTCTTATAATAAATATTAAAAGGACTTCTTTAAGAAGGAAAAAAGATAAATAATGTTAATAACAAAATCACAATAACTACATTTTTATCAACAATTACTTTCAATGTAAATGAATTAAATGCTCCAACCAAAAGATAGGGTGGCTGAACGGATAAGAAAACCAAACCCTTACACATGCTGCCTTTAAAGAGTCACTTCAGATCAAAAGACACATACAGACTCAAAGAAAAGGGATGGTAAGACATTTTATTGAAATAGAAACAAACAAACAAACAAAAAACCCTGGGGTAACAATACTTAAATCAGACAAAATAGACTTTATTTTTTTCCCCTCTTTGATTCCTTCACACCACTTCCACCCCTGGCCTATGGATGTTGCTGTTTCCCCTTGAGAATTGGACTTCCGAGGGCAAAGGGTGTCCCCTCCCACATGGCCATAGCATGCACCTGGCATGCACCCGGCATACACCCGGGGCCTGATGCACCCAGGGTATGGTCTGTGGCTCTACTTGGGGTGCAAACCCAGGACCTTCTGCGTGTAAAGCAGATGTGCTAACCACAATGCTATGGAGCTCCCTCCCCCCAAAATAGACTTTAAAACAAAGTCTATAACAAGTGAAAAAGAAGGATCCAGTAATCCCACTTCTGGGTATCTATCCAAAGAAACACAAAACACTACTTCAAAGGAACGTCTGCATCCACATGTTCATTGTGGCATTATTTACAATAGCTAAGATATAGAGACAACTTGGGTCACCATCAAGGGATAAAGGGTTAAGGAAAAAATGGTACATATATAATGGAATATTACCTGGCCATAAAAAACATAATAGAATCTTGCCATCTGCAACAACATAAATGAACTAGAGCAGCAGTTCTCAACATTTTTGGCCCCAGGGACCAGTATTCCTGTGAGAATCTAATGCCTAATGATTTGAGGTAGAGGTGAGTAGTAATGTTAGCGCTGAGGAGTGGCTGTAAATACAGATGAAGCTTTGCTCGCTCACCCAATGCTTACATCATGCTGTGCATCCCTATTCTTAACAGGCCATAGATTTGTACTGGTCTGCAGTCCAGGGGTTGGGGACTCCTGGACTAGAGAGTATTATGTTAAATGAAATAAATCAGAGGAAGACAAATACCATATGATTTCACTCATATGTGGAATCTAAAAACAACATAAACAAAACAGAAACAAACAAATAAATACAGAGAGCATTTTGAGGTTGCCAGATGGGAAGGGGTTTGGGAGATGGGTGTAAAAGGGAAAGGGATTAAGAAGTACAAATTGCTAGTTATAAAATAATCATGGGGATTAGCATAGGGAATATAGTCAATATTATTATAGCTATGTATGGTGTCAGATACTGCTAGATTTATCAGGGTGATCACTTCGTCTAATCACACTATGTTGTATACTTAAAACTAATATAATGTATGTCAACTAATTATAAAAATATTTTATAAAGAAAAGTAGTAATTGTCTTCTCCCTATTTCTCTGTAATAGTCAGCCTTTAAGTACAGCCATGTACGTTCCCATAATCCTGTTAAATTGGATGTGTTGTTCTCTGTATGCTTATCTATGTCTGAGTCCCCACGTGCTGCTTCTTTTCTCTTGATGGAAGAGGAGGATGAATGTCTATGCGAAAGGGTTAGGATTATAGCCTGAAATAGCCCCAAAGCATTTGGAAATGTTCTTTCAACCTTCTATTTAATTAAGTTTACCTTACAATATATGTTCATTTGCTTAAATATAAATATGGGTGCTATAAATTACTACCTAAATTATGTAGTTTTCTTCTAAGCCCTCAAAGGGGACATCTATGCTCTTGGAAGATACAACAAAAGGATGTTTGTTCCTATGTATTTTCCCTAGCCCCAGTGCACTGCTACAAACTCCTGAGCTTATCAACATCCCAGTTTAATAATTAAAATTTAAGAATTTCTTGTATATAGATGATTATTACTCTGTCTTAGCTGGAATTACAGGTGGTTCTCAACCATGAGAGATTTGCTCTCAGGGGACATTTGGCAATGACCAAAGGCATTTTTGGTTGTTGTAACTGAGAATGCTACTAGCACCTAGTAGGTATAGACCAGGGATGTCGTACAATATCCTACAAAGCACGAGACAGTCCCACACAAGAAAAAATTATCTAACCCAATATGTCAGTATTGCTGAGACTATAAAGCTCTATTTTAAGCTATGTTTAGGATGATAAAGTGATTTTATCAAGCCATAGAGATCTCTACTTTTCATTAGGGTCATTACCTTATAATGTATGGGTTTTTTCCTTCTGTCTCTCCATATCTATGTGTTTTTATGTCTTCTTTACCTTCTAGCACTATTTCTGGGAAGTAGTAGGTGCTCAATAAGTATTTATGGATGGAATATACTGCTATGAAAATGTCCTGCACCCATGTCACTTTATTTCTTCCTTCTTATGTTTCAAATATAATCAGGAGTACATAAATTTCAGAGACAACAGGGTTGTTAGAAGGTGGGTCACACATCACAGAGCTGAGCTTTTAGGAAAAAAATGATCCTCCAACAAGGGCAAGGTGATGTCTAGCCAAGAGCCAGGGACCTGGTTCTGCCCTTCCTATCTGTGTGAGCAGCTCCCACCAGGCCTAGATATTCCTCTGCTTTATATAACTTGTTATTTTTCCTAAGCCCTCAAAAGAGTTAAAATGATAATAATATTCTCATATCAATAGATAACTTGTGTTCAGTTCATTGTTTTGCACTCCAGTCCTCCCGGAACCATCTCCTTATTGCCTCAGCCTCCACAAATATTCTCATCAGACTTTAAATTTTCAAGTTATTTGGCATACTGCAATTAAAGCTGTCATATTATATTATAATAGCTTTTTAGAGTGTCTGCCTTTCTCTCTGAACTCCTGTGGGACTTTTATTTTATTTATTTTTATTTTCCCAAATGCCTAGAACATGGTGGGTGCTTGGCACGTGTTTGGATTGATGAATGAATCTAGTAGTCAATCAATCTGTAAATCAGTCAGTTTGGATGATACTTATGTGTGGTCTATATTCGAACTGACTCATCTGTTTTCTAATATATAGTCACCATTCTTTCAGCTGAGAAAATGCAGTTCAAATTACTTTAAGGAAAGAATAAACAGAGGCTTATTACCTCAAATATTTTCAAAGACCCAGGCTATAGTTGCATATGGGGAGAAAAAAATTCTCTTTAATTTCTCCTCATGCATCTGTTTTCCTATGTTACATTCCATCTATGATTTGAACCAGGGGCTGCAGTTATCAATGCTCCATGTCTCTGCCTATCTTATAGACTGGCTTTCTCAACCTGGTGTGCAAAATGGCCACTATCAGTCCTTGCTGAGTGACTATGACCCATAAACTTTTTTAGAATTATCTTAAGAAAAAACTTCAGTTTATCCAGTTTGAGTCGTTTAACAGCAACTGAAGCAATCATTTTGGCCCAAGGGAATTAGGTCATTTTATCACAGCCAATCACAAGACCATCCTTCTGGCTGGGAGAGATAGAGATAGACAACTGCATAGAATGGATTTCATAGAAGAAAGAGGTATTTCATCAATGGGAGAAAGTGTGGGAAGAACTGTTGAAAAAAAGAACATAATGGATGTCCAATATATGAGATATCCTATCATAGCTTCAACATGTGTCACTTCATCTTTCTTCTACAAGGCCAAGCTAGAAGAATGGTTTATACTCTAGTAGTAATTGGTGGGGGGCGGGGGGGGGAATATATATATATATATATATATATATATATATATATATACACACACACACACACGCGTATATATATATATATAAAATAATTATTATGTTAGATATTGCCAACACACTGGTTCATTTAGAATGATTTGTCACCACAGTGCATGAAAAATTTCCTAGGACATGAATAGAATATTTATGCTCTTCTAAAATATGTCCCCCCCCCCCAGCATGCTATATTGCTTTTCTTAATAATAAAATGGTAAAATTTAAGAAAACTAAGTGGGTATGGTATGGAGTATACATTTTCTTCAGATCGAGTGTATCTTTTGTAATTACCTGATTTTTACCTGGTAGATTTTATGACAGTTAAATCAGAAGGATAAGTTCCTCTTGGATTCAGGGAATGCAATGAGCATTGTATCAGGCAACAAGTGAAATTCAGGACTACCATGTCTTCAATTTCCACATGAGCAGCAACAACTAATTATAAAGAAGAAAATATCAATGCTTTTTTTTTAATTGCTGGCAGAGTGGTTGTATTAAATTTAACTTTGTTTGACAGAGTCTACTCAAAATTATGTATAGAAATGTATCATCAGACAAAGTATGAATATAATTTTGTTAAAATAGCAAGTGGGAGCTCTTATTTAAAAACTTAACAAATATTGTACCTTCAGACTCTGATGATAAACTTGGTTCTAAATTTACTGGTGATAGAAAAGCATTTGAAAAACTGAGATCTGTAAGTTATATAGTATTATTTTGCATTTTAGGTTTAATCGGACCTGAATATAAGTGGATCTAAAGTTTCTGAGACTTGAATTATATATCATTAGTTGTAATGATGTAATGTAACTCATGTCCTGCTAGAATGTTACCTCAGTAGCTTCAGGGATTTTTGCCCATTTTGTTCAGTACTGCACCTTCAGGGCTTATCATGTAGAAGTTGTCCAATGAATACCCAATGAATGAATAAAGGAATAGTGATTAGTCTTTAAAAATTAAAATATTGACATTTCTTAATAATGAATTTAATGCAATAATGTAAATATGTAAAATGTAATTTAATGTAAATAATATAAATAATGTAATTTAAATATTGGATTAACATATATTTCTTAGAATTATAGACCCATAATATTCAATTTATCAACACATATTTAATGAGCAATGACTTCATTACAGCAACATACTCACTTCTAGAGATTAAAAAACATAATTTCTGGATGTACTAATCAAAACACAATCACTAGCAAGTGACCAAAACCCAATTAAATGATCTCATGTAATGAAAGGTAGCTTTTTGGGTTATGTTTTGGAAAGTCCATGGGAATAAATATGATCTTAGGTATATCTGGATCCGGAGTCCTAACCATATAACCTGAATTCTGCCTCTCTCTTTACATTTTTCATCTCTGCTTTCCTCTGGGTTGGCTTAATTCTTGGACAAAATTTTTTCACCTGGTAATAAAGATGGGCACGGGAAGACACAATCTTTCATTGGCCATACAGTTAGCAATCCCCGCAAAATTACTTCAATTCTTCATCACCTGTTTTCATATGAATTTCCAAAAGTGACTCTGATTGGCCCTCTTTTGTGAGATTGTTCATCTCTGAATAGTGTCCAAAGGAAGGAAACAAAAGATACTCTGATAGATCAACCTGAATCATGTGCCACCATTGGGACAGGGAAGGTATAATAGGAACAGAAAACCTATGGGGCTCTCATCAAAAGTGACTGATCCCCAAAGGAAATACAAAGTAAAAGCAACATTCACAGCTGTCTACATGTTCACTGTATTCCCTCTAACAAACTTCCTGTATAGCGTTTAAGTTGATTTCAATGGCAAACTTTTCCACCTCCCTTAGAGCAAACTGAAATTCTCAAGGCTGAAGTGATTCGCTCAAGATCATCCAGACTAATCTATGAGATAACTAAGACCTACAGTTTTCTAGTCTAGAGCCAGTTGCCACTGTGTCGTTTGGCCTCCCAGATACCTTATAAATGCAATTCCTTTTTCTTCTTTACTTCAAGCATAACTATTCCTATTTAGTAAATCATATCCTAACACAGAATTATAAAGTAGACTGGTTAATTGCAATTCCACATATACTTTGAAACTGATCTTTGTATGTAATGTGTTGAAATTCTATAACCTGAGTAAGCCCAAGGAAATTAACCATGACTTAATAACACTGCAGCACAAGGATTATGTGAGGGAAAATTCTTTTAACTTATTCTATAAGATATGGGTGATTTTTAGACATAACACCTTTTCTGAGATGATTTAAATCAGTTCAATAAAAGGAGTTTGTGCTTTATGAGCTGAAACTCTTAGTCGATAAACCCAAAGGAATCATTGCAAGGAACGAGGCTCCAGCTGTGTTCATTCCACAGCCTCTCTTAACACAGTCAGTACCCACTGTGATATTCTGGACTGTCCTCAAAGCTTTATGGAGAGGTAAATGACTATGAGAAAGTATAGGGAATAGAAAAGAACATAGGGCTGGAAGTCCATCGGGACTCTGACCCTAGGCAAGGCACATAATCTCTGATGTGATGTAAAAAGTGAAAATTTAGAGTACACATCTGGCCAGTTTAATCAGTATTTGGTAGCTGTTATTACAACCAGGCAAAGGTGAAATTAGCCTAACATTAGACACATAGAGAGTGCAAAGTGTCCTAAGGTAATCTTTTCTTCAAACTACTGCATTTGTTTGTAATTTATGTAAATTTACACAGAAACAGATTATAAGTGAAATATAAATTATTGCAAATCGTGTCTCAGAAAAACAAAATTATTGTTAGCCTAAGGATGGATGAAGTAAAAAGAGCAATTAGTCATAGAACTATCTTCTTCATACTAATAAGAAAATATATTAGACAGCAAAATAGTAACCTAGAGGAAGGGGGAACTTAAGTATTGTATAGATTTTTTTTCAGTTAGGTTGAACTTAACTGGTTACAATGCATTGGAATCTTTTGCAGTAGATATGAGAGTATTGTCACCCTGACATAGCAACCATATTATTAAGGACATGGTCTAAAATTTCTTTATCATTCTCTGTTTTATATCTTATTTTAAAACTACAAGGTTACAAATAATCAGCAGTCTTTGGTGAGTAGTAAAGAAATTTTATGTAGTTTTTTAACCATGTGTAATATTGTGAAGTAATAAGATACATTATGTATTTACTGAGGTAGGTAACAGCTGATTTGAATTTACTTTTCTATTAATGTAGAAAATATTATACTTTCTCAGAAAAACAATGTAATACAATAGCCAATGGCATACAGATAATAGCTAGGTGACAGCCTTAAAATAAAATAAATGTCTTTTCCTCTTTAATATGTTTATGTTTTGTCATGAAATGCTATAAAATATTATCCACTGTGTTGATATTAAGTTATTCAAGTTTCATGAAAATACAACAATTTTCCAAATGATATTATTCAGGAGTCTTTTAGTCACTGATAGAAAAATCAGCTTGAACTGACTTAAGCAAAAAAAAAAAAAAAAAAAAAAGAGAGAGAGAGAGAGAGGATTTATTGATTCATATATATGAAAAAAATAATACCATGGCTTCAGGGAGCACTGAATCCAGTTGTTCAACATCATCATTAATCATGCTCTGTTTCTAAACTCTGCTATCCTCTGAGTTGGTTTTGTTGTCTGATAAGGTCTTTCCGTGTGGAAACAAGAGAGCTACACCTCAACTCCTGATTTACATTAATTCTATCATTTTAATTACCTTCAGCCCAAGAAAACGTTATTCAAGTGATTCCAACCAAAGTGGTAGTTTTATATCTCTGTTATAGCTGTGTGCCCATAACAGAACCTGTTATTGTAGTTAAGAGAATGGATTATGCTGATTGGTCAGCCCTAGGTCACATGATCTCCGAGATCACAGAAGCTAGAAGCTGGGGTCAGTCACATCTAAACCACACTGACAAAGGGGAAATGATTTGCCCTTCAAACTTATAATAATACTTCTTTCAAGAAGGTTGAGTAGTTTAACATCAATAAAATCCAGAAATGTTATATATGTAGTATGTAGTAAATTAAAGGTTTGAAGTCAAAGTTAATAGCGCATTGCCTAGTTAGGACTACCCTGAGTGTTACCAAACTGTATGATAAATGGTTTCTAGAAAACAGATATATTCAGCCCCAAATTAGAAAAAAAAAAAAAGTGGATACTACCCACTATCGATAAATATGGGGTGACTTCTTGGTAACCAAGATCTGTAAATCTGTAAATTTACTGTTGTCTGATACTTTCCTATTATTGAAGCAGAGCTTCAAGATCCTACACATGCTTTTGTTTGTTTTCCAAATTAAATGATATTAAAATGTCGCAGTTGATTAAAACTAGTACTGTTACTGTAGATCATCAGATAAACTCATAAAAGTAAAAAATATGATCATATATTAAAGGGTTACCTGTGCAGTAGAATACCATAGAACTACTTAGATTTCTTATTGCTTTAGTGAAATGACAAACTTCAGAGGATAGACAGTGACCAAGAACATGCCACAGCAGATCTCATGTCTCTACCCTAGACTTACTAAATCCAAAACTAGATGTGGATCCCAGCAGTTTGTGTTTAATAAGGCCTTTCAAGTGACTCTGATCCAACTAGTGTTTAAACCACTAATTGATCATCAACAAGTAATTTGTCGTCAACTTTATAGCAATAAAAATTATATGAAAAATTTTATTCTGATAGTACTAGCAGTAGCATGAAAGTAGGAGAAGGAACAGTAATTGCTAATATTTACTAATCTCTTACTACATTCTGGGCACTATACATATCTTATTTGATAATCATGACTCTAGAAGTTAGGTACTTTTCATATTCCCATTTTACAGAAGAGGAAATTGAAGGGGGAAAATGAAGGTCACATAGCTAGCAAATAAGATTTCATTTAGCACCCATACCATTCTATAATTTAAGCACTAGGAAAGATGTCTCCCTTCAGGTAACCCATGGAATAACAATAGACTGACAAATTTTTGGAAACAAAAAGGGCTTTCATTGTTTTGCTTCATATTCACTTTAATGTAAAACATTCATTTTTATTTTATGAAAAAAGAAAAGAGAGTTATTTTTTTCAACTCTTTCAATATTTTCCATGGTAAAATACAGTTTGCCAATCACCACTGTGTAGAGAATGCAGAGGTTGGGAGCTACCACTACCTTCTGTCTGTGACCCATGCAGACGTACAAACCTGGTCATTCTATTTCAGTAACATGCAGCATCAGCAGAGCTCATCATATAGTTATAACATTAGAGCTCATCGTGTTGATTGTATCAATGATTTCAGCCTTCCTTTCAACAAGGTGGTAACAACAAATAGAATTGGTGCGGTATAGCTGGGCACAGCTTTTCTCCTGGCCCTGCGTCCTCCCTGGGGCACAAAGTTACAGAGACCCTTTCTGAGCAGGTAGAGTCCTTCCAGATCTGAGAAAAGACCTGAATCTTCTCAGCATCATTGTCCCTTTTTTAGTCACTCTTATGTCACTATTTGGGAGAAGCTACTCTATGATTTGGATTCTTTCATAAAGAAAATTACTGATTCTTGAGATGAAGTCAGCCCCAAGAAGGCCTAATTTTTATTTTAATAAGAAAGCAATTTCGGTTATCCCTGAAAAATATTATAATCTCCATCTTTTCAGTGTTCCAGGAAGCTCATCTCTCTGCAGAAAAAAGGGACCAAGCAAGGTCACCTGGTTGCATACACACACCTGTATGTAGCCCATGCTCTTCTGCACAAAATTTTCTCCAAATTCAATGTCTATGTGGTAAGCATAATTCTAGGATGGCTCCCAAGATCTGCACTCTCTGGTATGCATGCCTTTAGTAAGCCCTTTGTCTTACATGTGGGTGGGCTTTACTTTTTAAATGAAGTCCTAATGATCAGAGACAGACAAACCTGAGAAATTCGAAGCTGTAGAGATAACTTCTGTTTTTTTTTTAAAATATTATTTAATAGATAGGGCCACATGAAAGGACCCGAGAGTAACCTCTAGGTATAGAGGTCCCCAACCAACAAGTAGCCAATAAACGGGAACCTGAGTCATACTGCTGCAAGAAGTGAATTCTGCCAGCAACCTGAGGGAGATTGAAAGCAGATCTTTGCCTAGTCAAACTTCCAAATGAGGACAGACAACCGATACCTTGATTTCATCTGTGTGAGACCCTGAAGGGAAGGCCAGCTGAAACATACCAGATTTCTGATGCACAAACTGTGAGGTTATAAATTTTCATTTTAAACTGCTCAGTTTGTGGTAATTTGTTATGCAGTAGTAGAAAACTAATATAGCCTGGAACATGCTTAACCCACTACACCAAATACTATGTTGTATAGACTCTTTTACAGTAATTGGATAATGTGGTTTCATAACAAACAGAAACACAGAAATGTAATTCTCACAGACAATTAAGTTTAGAGGGTGGCATATTATATCACCATTGTCCCTTCTTTCTTCTTAAACAGTTTATTTGCCATCTCCCAATCTCCCACATGAAGCATTATGTTATACGTCTGTCCTATGTCATTTTAGTTTGTGATTAGACATTAATTCAAAATTGCAATATTACGTTTTGTTTCTTGAATTTTTGAAATATCAATAAATATTGCAACATTCATGACTTTTTCTTTACATCGTTCATGTTTGTTCTGTTAGAGAACTTAATTTTTTATATATATAATACGGCTATACTAAAAAGTATAAAACCAACACAATTTATGTATAATTAGTTGTCTCAAATTGCAAATAAAAATACATATTTCGATCATTAGACAGGAAACCTATAGTAGCTGAAATTCTTGGCCAATTTCTTAAACTCATCAACATCAGTTTTAATATTTTTCTTAAGCATGTTTAAATATGATTTTAAAACATTTAAGTCCATTACGAATCTATATTTTCTTTTTGCTGTCCAGGATGCGTAATGAGCTTGTGTTTGAGAGAAAAAGAACAGGAAAAAATAATTGAAACTGTCTGTCCTTTTTCCACCACGTTCTATTTTTGAAGATTTTTCTATTATTTAACACCTTTCATTTGTTTTACCTTAGAAGTGTGATTCAGTAATCAGAACCTGAAGAAACTGAATCTAACTTAGAAGGCTTCATCACAAATATCTCAACTCAACTCAGGAAAACCAAGCTGCCACAATGGCTATTACTTAGGGTCTTTCCTCTAAAATGAAAGTTTACCTATATAGATATCAACTCAGGGGACCATCCTGAGAGTTCAGGTATTATCACTATATCAGCAACATTAATGCATATTAATTAGGCACTTTTGTGGTCAAGGGCTTTGCTAACTGCTCATCCATTCGTGAATTCTGATGGATCTAGACTTGGTACCTAGGCGATGGTGTCCTATGGGATAACCCAACTAACAGACTGAACCACCTGAAATTTCACTGTGTCACCTTTATTTAACTCTATTTATCCTTGGATCTAGCATAATGAAGGGAGCCAATTTTGATGTCCAGTACACATTGTTTCAGTTTCTCAGCACTGAGCAGGACCATGAATGACCCAAAGTCTTTCGTTGCACATGTATCCCTCATTCCCCAGTCCCATTCAGTTAGCCACCCTGCTGTTGTTACTACTCATGCAGCAGCTGTTACTACTTACCATTTTTGTAATATTTACTATGTTCTGTACACTACTAGGTAATATATTGGTTAGCTACTGGTGCATAACATATTATCCCTGAAATGTTGCAGCTAAAGCAGTAGGAAATATTTATAATCCCACACAGTTTCTGTGGGCCAAAAATCTGGGACTGATTGTGTGATTCCAATTTAGGGCAGTTTCATGAAGTTGCAGTCAAGATAGTGCCTGAGGCTACAGTTTAATGAAGGCTTGATGGGGGCTGGCAGATCGAGTTCTAAGATGACACACATACTTGACTGGTAAGTCGATGTTGGATATTAGAAAAAGGCCTTAGTTCCTCATCACATGGATCTCTTCAAGGGGCTCCTGGAGTCTTCTCATGACATGGCAGCTAGCTTCCCTCAAAGCACATGATCCAAGGGAGAACAAAGCATGTGTAGCTTTACACTTGATAATCTAGCCTTAGAAATCATGCATCGCCATTTCTGCAATTTCTTATTGGTTGTCCAATTAGGTCTACTCACTGTGAGAGAAGACTTTATAAGAATCAATAGGGCCATTCTGGAACATGACTACCAGATGTAAGTATATTATATACTTTTTGCTTACAAGGTATATTTTCTGTATGTTATTCTCAACTATTAGATAATCTTCCTAGCTTGAAGGATATGACCATGAGAGTAGATTCTGAACTGATGTTAATCAGGTTAGATTATATTCAGATTATTCTGGTTACATATGAATCTGCTAGAATCTGTGTATTTGAAAATATATACTGACATTGTACTATTCGCCAGTCACCATTCTGGGTACTAAGGATACTGTGGTGATTGAGACAGATAGAATACCAGCTCTTATGATGTTTATATTCTATAGCGAAGAGATTTAAACGAGTAACTAGATATTGCAATGAGTATCATAATGACAGTGAATAATCAATGACGTGGAAAATAACTGGCAAAGTGGAGGTTACATAGAATAGGGTAGCCACAGATGAAGAGATAACTTTTAACCCAGGACAAAAAGCATGATTTTGGAACCTGTGATGTAAAGATGGGGAACTGCATGGGATAGGACAAGTAAGAGGAAGGAGCAAAAGCATGAACCATTAGTGAAATAACTTGGCCTGTTCAAGAGCTGATAAAAAGATCATTGTGGATGAAGCACAGTGAATGTGGTCAAGAGGTTCAAGAGAGGAGATTGGAGCGAGAAAAAAATGTCAGATCATATAAGATCCTGTGAGTTACTTTTATATGCTATGGGAGCCATTAAGAAGTTTTAGTAGAGAAGTAACATGATGTTCTTTATATTTTGTGTTGATCAGTCTTGCCACTAAGTAAAAATAGATGGTCCGTTTCATCTGCAGTTATCTTCATTCCTAATTTTATCTTTTATGGGTCTATATACTTTTAGCTTTAGAGTGAGCCATCTTCACTTTGAAATGTACAGTCACTCTTCTTGCCTTCTATTAGTAGAACATAAAAAACAAACCACAAATTACTTACATAATATGATAAATGTATGTCCATTTATTCATTTCTGACATTTCTCAGACTTTACCCTTTTTCAAAATTGTGCCTGGAGTTCCTTTTCTTAGTGTTATCCATATGCTATGTCAATCATTTTTTTTAAAGTACATTTAAATGAGGCCAGCCAAAGTGAGAAGTTGAAATAATGGTGGGAGGGTCAAAGAGAGGGGATGGTTGCTATGGAGTTATTTATCCCTTACCAAGGTAAACATTTTTGCTTAGTTATGCACGTGCACACTCAGCCTGTGGCAGAGTTAGACAGTAAGCCACTAGATGGGATTGCAGCACACCATCCCCGTCAAAAGGGAGCTGTCATCTTCAGAAGCTATCAGGATATTCAGCATTCTCCCTAAACAGCCTTCCTCAAGGCTTAGCAACCTTAACTTGCAAATAGTGGTAATTATTTTTTAAAAAAACATTTCAGGCAGAAAAATACATATAACACAAACCTAGTGAAGTTACCAGTTCGTCTGCACTTCAACACTGGTGGGTGATATGATCAGTTATAATAATTTGTTGTCAGTAAAAAAAGAAACCAACTCAGCTAATAAAATAGAAAAATAAGTTTATTGAGTACTATCAGTGGAGTTGGAAAACTTAAGGGAATATTGTAAAAAACAACTTTCAGGTAGAGAAAAAAAAAAACAAAAACAAAAGTCAGCATCTGTCTATGACTTAAGGTGTAGCATCTAGTTTACACTCTCTCTTCAAGTTGTCATTTCTGAAATAAATGGGCTCTACCATTTTTTCCTTTTTCTATAATTCTTATTATTAAACATCTTAATAAGGAGTGCCTTGATCTAGCTTGTCACTATGTAGCTTGGAGAAGTAGTGTGTCAGAAGGAAATCAGGGTGCATTATGGAAAGTGGTACTTTCTCTTTAATTTCCCTTCCTCTACCCTCAAACTTCTTATAAGGCCAAGTGGGGAGGTTACTGGGTTTAAATTTTAGGAGGAATGTCAGCATTCCTGTGGATTCTATCAATCCCACACCCAGCCAAGAAGATACCCAACTTACATGTTCAGGGTAAATTGATCAGAAAATTATAAAGTCACATGTCCCATCTTTCTATGTAATAACCTTCAGTTTAGAAATTGCATCCACAATAAATGTTTAAGACTAGCGAGTATGCTCAACTTAAACTTTTTTTTTTTTTATACCATTGGCACCATCTGGAAAGTTATGCTTAAATCCAGAAGAGCCATTAGCACATTCTAAAATATTGAATCATTTCAACCTTGACATTAATGAAAACATGTTTGACTTTTGCTTTCTTAACACCAGATGGGTATTATGATACATAAAACAAATGAATAGATAAAAAAGAATTAATTTCAAAAAAGATAATGTCCCTAATATCAGTTGTGTAAATATGTTTCTACTGTACATTACCACTGGGTTAAATGGAAGTTATTTCTCAATTGATTTTGACTATCACAGTCAAACACATTAGCATTGATTTCTTGGGTTAGCTTGTTAGAAAGAATAGATCAGCTAGGCTATTGGTCTTTTTCTTGACATACATTGACACCTCAGCATTCAACATGGGCCAGATTTTCTTTCCCTGTTCCTTCTAGTTATTCATAAAATAAAATCATTCCTTAACCTGCCAAGCATCCTCGGAACAATAAACTGATCGGGAATTGAGCTCTGTGTATAAAAACTGTGATGTTTTGTCACTCTCTTGCCAAGTAGCATAGGTGAAAATTTGGGGGTAAAAAAAATTAATCTTCCCAAATTTTCCCATCCAATTCCTTGGTAAGGCGCTATGACGTCTTCTCTTGGAGAGGAACTTGGTGTAATGAAGTTCTAGCCTTTTAACCATATAATTTCCATTAGGCAGAAGAGCAGAGTGCTTCAGAGCACAGGTTCAGGGTTCAGAGAGACCAGAATTCAAATCCTAATGCCATTTCTTTCTCACTCTGTGACCCTGGGCAAGTTACTTAATTTTTCTGGACATCTGTTTCCCGATTTAAAATAAATATAATAACTGAAGTTAAGCAATGTAATATATATTAAGTTCTTGTTACTATGTCTAGCACATAGTAAAAGATAAAAAAAAAATGTTTTATTTTATCAGCAGCAGCTTCAGTTTGCCCTTAAAACATGCTTCACAAGATGTTCCTGGTCTTATACAAACCGTCTTTGGTTATTTATTGCACACATAAGAGACTCCATTGCCCTTGCCTTTTAAATAATGAATGCCAAATATTTTCTTTTGAAGGTGGTAAGGAAAGAGAGGCCCCAGAGAGCAAGTGGGAATTCTCTACAATATTAGCTAAAGTGTCTTATAAAGGAAGAAAATTATAGTTTTGTTTAAAGATTGTATATACTGTTGCTGATCTGTGAAATGAAGGGCACTCAGATTTCTGCATTATTTAATCATATCAATATAAAGCTCCATAAAACTACTTTAAATTCAGTGACACATCATTACTCCAGTATGCCAAGGAGGTTTCTCTATGAATTAGTGTCGTTATAACTGAAACCGAAACCTGAGGTAATGTGTATGCCTAAGAGGAATAAGAGGAATAAGAACAATAAAAACAAAACAATAATAATAATAAATAGAAAGATAGATTGTACTCAATATGCCTAGAATACTTTCCATGCATTATCTCATTTAATTCTCATACTTAACAGCATGGCTCTCAAGAGACAAAAGTATGTTAAGAATACAGGGTTTGGAGGTCAGACAATCTGAGTTGAAATTCAGGCTATATGACCTTAATCAAGTTATTCTTCACATCCCAGTTTTGCAGTCTAGAAAAAAAGTATATAATTCTTGAAAAAATGGATGGTTGGAGAAAATTTAAGTAGCTTTGGGTTTGGTGATAAGTTTTTTAGATACAACACCAAAAGCATGATCTATGAATGAAAATATTGATATGCTAGACTTTATTAAAATTAAGACCTCTGCACTGTGAAAGACTGCTAAAAAAAATGGAAAGACAAACCACAGACTAGGAGAAAATATATGCAAAACAAATATTAGGTAAAAGACAACAAGTCGTTAGAATGGCTAAAATCTTACAACTTTACAATAGCCATTACTAACAAGAATGTAGAGCATCCAAAATTCTCATTCATTGCTGGTGAAAATGAAAACCAGTACAGCCACTTTGGAAGACAGTTTAGCAGTTTCATACGAAGTTAAACATAATGTTACCACATGATCGAGCAATCACACTCCTAGGTATTTACCTAACTGATTTGAAAGTTAATGTTCACACAAAAACCTGCCTATGAGTGTTTATGGCAGCTTTATTCATAATCACACCAAACTGAAAGTAACCAATATATTCTTTAACAGGTGTATGTATAAACAAACTGTTTATTGTTCAACCATAAAAAATGAGCTATAAAGTTATGAAAAGACATGGAGGAAACTTAAATGCGTATTACTGTGAGAGAGAAACCAGTCTGGAAAGGGCTATACACTGGATGATTCCAACTATATGACATTTTGGAAAAGGTAAAAGTTTAGAAACAGTAAACAGTCTGTTGCCAGAGATTAGGAGCAAGGGATAGGGAGGCAAGTTGGTACAGGGGGACTTTTTTAAGGCAGTGAAACTATTCTGTATGCTACTATAATTGTGGGTACATGACACTATGAATTGAACTTTATAGAACAAGAGTGAAACTTAATGTATGCAAATATTAAAAAATCATTTCAGATTTCAGGGGTGTCCTGGATGAATGCAGAATGTGACAAAAACAAAACAAAAGAAAAAGAAAAAGAAAAGAAACCACTAACCGTATTAAAATATATGAAACAGCTGCATTGAAAAGAGTAGGGGAAAACAACTCTGACAAATAATTTTTGAAATAAGTGGAGTTATAAAGCAGAAGGTAAAAGAAACTGTACATGAACATCTAGTTAATAAAAGTTGTATCTCACAAGAATATACTTTAACTGTGTATATACATGGGTTGGTATAAACACATATATTTTCTTGCAGTACCAGTGAGCTAACCTAGTGTCAAAGTCTTGGTATATCATACCATCATTTAATAAAAAGATCCAGTAATCCTTGAAGAAATAGCTAATTCAATGACTGAGGAAGAAAATATTCAAGATGAGCCTAGAACATCTTCTAGTGCAAGAAAGTAAAGATGTGCATAGAAAAAGAAAACATTTCACATTGATGGAGTCAAAGTAATAAGGCACCGAATGAAAGAGCTCCTAACGACTAAAACTGAAAAACTTGAATAAAAAATAAGTAGTAGGTTATAGCCCAAAGTTTAAAATACATTTCCATGAGTTTGTACTGATATAAACAAATAATTGAATATGTAGGTAAGTGGAAGAGAATAGGCAAATCTACCATGTAGAAAAATTCCAGATAAATTTTGTAGATATTCCAGCCTCAAAAAGGTAGAGCATAACTCTCCATTCTTTAAGTGTAGGCTGTGCATAGTGAATTCTTTCCAAATGAACAGTGTGGAAAGGTAGCAGGGGTGGGGGGCAGGTAACTTTACCATGGAGAAAGCTGACAAACATTACCTTGACCTGGTGATTAGGGTTAACATAAATAGTGATATCAAGTTGCTATTGTGCACCTTTGATATAATGAGATGAAAATGACTTGTTCTCTGTGGTCTTTCTCTATAAAACCCATAATTTCAGTCTAATCATAAGAGAAACAACAGATAAATCTAAATTATATGACCAGTATTTTTCAAAACTGTTTAGGTCATCAAAAACAAGGAAAGTCTGAAAAACTGTCCCAGCCAAGAAAACCTAAGATTTGATAACTAAATGTAATGTATCCTGGATTGAATCCTGGAACAGAAAAAGAACATTAGGAAAAAAACTAAGAACATCTGAATAAAATATGGGCTTTTGTTAACAATATATCAATATTGAACAATTACTTATAACAAGTATACCATACTAATATATTTATAATAGGGGAAACTGAGTGTGGAATATATAGGAACTCTGTACTATCTTCATAATTTTTCTATAAATCTAATATTGCTAAAAATAGTTATTTTTTAAATGGAGAGTAGGTATGATCATTAAGATAACCTATATTCGAAACATCTTGCATGTATTGGTTTATTTCATCCTTATAAATCTCTGAGATAAGTGCACTTATTACTCATGCAACCTTCTCAATAACTCTCTGCATTGCTGAATATGTGTTAGCTTTTATTATGATGGTGACTTTTATTTTGAAGGATATTTAGACTTAAAGAAAATGAATATTTTTTCTAGGGATGAGTGAACTTCCAAAATTATACGCTAAATGCTCTATACTGGTACGCCTTTTCTGGAAAGAGTGTCCAAAGTGTTCCTCATGTTATCAAGTCTTTACAGCAGATGGATGTTTACACAACACATTTTTGGGAGATTTAAATAGCATCCCACTGGATTTGATATTTCAATTTTCCAACATTAATTCAATGTAAAAAATTTCATCTTTCAGGTAACAACTGTAGAAACTCAATGAAGGCTCCCAAGATTTCCATTTCTGTGTATTTAAATAGATGTAAATAACACATTATCTTTTCAACATTGAATGACAATGGCTTTAAGGTATAAATGGTGTGCTGAAATCTTAGTTTACAGCATATTTTGATGTAATGATGTGTTTAGGAGGATCTAATGTGACTTCTGAGTATATAGGTTAATTAATTACAGTTTTAAAGTGAGAGAATTATACTTTTAATAATCCAGATCTCTGGTTTGTTGAGACTAATTCCCAAATTACCCTTTGTGGGTGGGCAGTGAGTAGCAGCTGCTCCTTTAGATTGTTTGCCACAGTGCTCATCACTCCTGTTGTCTCATATCTTTATACCTTATGTCTTTGTTTAAAGTTCGTGCTTGGCCCTACAGGTATTCAGATTTTGAAAGTTAGTAATATTAACAGCTACTTTCAAATATTAGAAGTTCATTCAGGTAGAAGGCAGATAGAGCTTACTCTCTGGAGTGCCTAAGAGCAAAACTTATGTAAAGTTTAACATTCGTACTGAGTCAAATTTCTGTTTAATTAACCTGAGGAGTATGTTGACTTATGAGATGATTAGATTTCTGTCTGAAATAGCTGGTGTAAAGGAGTATCTGAAGTGCAATTGGACTGAATGAAGGGCCCCTCTAATTCTGTCAAATTCTGAGAAGGTATAATTGTGTTTCTCTGGTAACTTTAGTTTTTAACTGCCCATGACCATCAAAATATAACTTAATTTCACCTTCTCAACTCTTAATATAAAATCCTTTTGAGTGTCCTTGATATTACTGAAGGATTTCTAAATAGTACAACTCAATTCCGAAGCATTCTCCTTTTTCTGAAATTATTTTACACCAAGATATTCTCTAAAAGGATTTATAACTCACCATTAGAAATCCTTTTCATTGCATTTTAGCCCTTTAGGGCTTTGTAAGGATTACTAAAGGGATTTCTTTTTATCACTAGGGAAATGTGGCTGCAGCTATTATATCTTAAAAAAAAAATTAAAAAAATAAAAAAATTTTAAAAAGCATAGCCTGACAGTAAGAAATGAATTCATATTTCTCTCCACAACAGTTTTTCTTATGACCCAAAGACATTTTTTAAAGTATTTTAATTTGAGAACTATAGCAAAATAAAACCCAGAGGCATTAAATCTGTGATTGTAGTTTACTAATATAGACATTATTGACTATCAAAATATAATTTAAAAAGCACAGTATTTAGGAAGTCGTGATATCATAGTACTCTGTCACTCTTCTTTTCAGCTCTGCCAACAGTAATTGTGCATAAATATAGGTGTCTTTATAAGCTCACTGTAGTCCTGCCTATTCAGTCAGATCCTTTCAACAAGTTTTCTTATGGCTGTCAGCCAGGGGTTACTCTGAGCCTTATGGAGGCCTCCTCTTCTCTTCTTGCACATGGCAGTTTACTTTCTTCCAGGCTTTCCAGAGAGTAGACCTCTAATGCTTCACCTTTTAAATAGATCACCCGGTTTAATCAGGTTCACCCTAGATAATCTCCCTTTTTATTATGTCACAGTCAACTGATTAGTAACCTAATCAAAGGAATTCTATCCTACTGAATTCACTGATCCTGCTCAGACTCAAAGGAGGAGATTCTACAGAATGTGGGAACCTCAGGGCCACTTTCAGTTCTGCCTGTCGTAGATGACTACCAGGTTTGGCTCAGCATTGGTTATGAGTCTAGGGATTATAGTTTGTCACCAGAACAAATAGGAGTTCTTGTACATAGTAGGCAAACAGGAAATAAGAGCTACCACAGTTATCAAAGCATAAGATTTTTCTTCTTTGATCATTTGTGGATTTAATATCAGTCTGCAAGTTTTACATGGCTCATTTAATTATGCAAGTCACATATTAGACCTTTGAAACAAAACATTCTTAATTTAAAAAGAATGCCATTTAGTTTCTAAATTCAGTAACTTATTAACTTTGTAACACAAAATATTATATAACTGAGATAGGAGCCCTCAAAGAGCTTATAATTTTGTGACATAAATATATAATCATTTTCTGCAATACAGTGCTGAATGAAGTCAGTGCTAAAGTGAGATCTTGTGAATATCAGATGAGGAAGCGATTCATTCGAACAGAGTTAATTCTCATATATGTAGGGGCATTTGTGCTGAGGCTGGGAATAGAGCAGTGTAATGAATTTAATACTCATTACAACCTGAATGTGCAGAGAAGGTGTAATTTCTTAATTCATCTATAATTAACATAGTGCTCTTAAATCCTTTACTCACTCATTAGCAAAGTGAAAAAATAACTTTAGCCGAATGCCCAATCAAATTTAGAGGTCTGATCTCTTAGTTCAAACAGCTTTTTTAGGGAGAGTTCAGTGTCTTGTACAAAAACGATTAAGAAAAAAAAATTTACCAGACTTTCAGAGTTCCACCAGAATCTCTGAGATATTCTCCAAGATGGTATCTGAGTGTGGGGATGAAGAAGTACAACTCTCTCAGTCTCTTCATGGAGAACATAGGTTGAGGCCTTGGGGTCACGATGTTCTCAGGCTCCTCTGTCTATTGAGTAATATTGCCTTTTCATCTCTTTCTTGCTTGTGCTGCTGGCTTCAGGAGTGGCCTATGGTATTCTTGACTAGAATACCAACTTCACTGGACCTTGTGGTGCTCTTGGCTGATTCAGCCTTTATCTCCACTGGTACTATGGATGCTTCTGCAAACTGACTGTGACCTCCATCAAGACTCAGTTTCAATGCTTTGCTCTATAGCCACAGGTACTCCTGCTCTAGCATCCCTGTCGGAAGCCTGCCAGTCAGATCCTTAGCAGCTTCTTGTCCTGTTTCTACTGCCCGAGAATCCAGTGTTGCTCAGAAATGCTAAGTTTTAGGACTTCCCTCCACTGCTCTTTTGCCATCTGATGTCCTCAAACTGGTGTGGGAAATAGCCCAAAAAACTATCTTGTTCCAATACCAAATGCCAGTTTTCATTTGCTGATTGGGTTATCTCCATTCATTGGGCTTTGACCTAGAGTGAAGATAATTGGGAACCAATTTGCTCTCTTGCTCTTCTCTGTTCTCTTTCCCAGTATTTCATAGCGCCTAAAGAAAGGGTGGTTCTGCTCCTATTTCTCTTCTTGTCTGGATCTTCCTTATATAAAACCCTAATACAAAAGACTGCATTGCTTCCTGATACGTTAAATAAGGAATAAAATTATTTTCAATTATGTTTTCTCAAGAAAATAGCCTGGCTTATGAGGCAATTGTTTTGCAACAATATCATTTTTTTTTATCTTAGAAGCAAAAAGTTACATTTCTCCCTATTTTACTTGTTTCTACACTCCTAATATTTCTCCTCTTCTACCTCAAAATGGATGGATGCACTTAAATAACTGGGGTAAAGTAAAAAGGAGTCCAAGTGAAAAGGAAAAAAATATGTTTTTGAAAATTATTTCAAAGAATGTTAAATAGTATTTCAACCAGCAGGGTATCTAGATAGAATAGAATGAGCAAATGTAGAGTGGGAGCGATTTTCAAGGAATATGAAACAATATGATGTAATTTTGTTGTTTTGTTTTAATTCTTTAAGATATTTGTCATGTAATTTGAACACACACAAAAAATGTTACTTATTTATATAGTAAAATGAGAATCCATGGTGTAGTTTTTGAGCACTGAAATGTCATAGGGAATGATACCTGGAAGGAGCTTTGGGGAAAACTAGAGAGCTTACTCCCTCAAAATGAATAATCATTGGTCCTGGGCAAGCCAAAAATTCTCTGCTGTTTTTCATTTTACTGCCATGATCTATTGTAGATGAAAAGAATGCAAGAGAAAACCTGACTTATTTAAGTTTGTAGTTCTTATTTACAAGTAAAAAGTAACACATGCAATGCCAAGCATTTTTAGAATAAGTGCAACACAGTTAAGGAATAAAGGCTGATGTCATTTATCTTGTCCTTTTGAGAAAACTTTATCTGATATCATTGAGAAAAAAGTCTGCCTTAGATAATTGTTCTTTTCACAAGATAAATTTCATGCCAGATAGAATAGCACTGTATTGTCCTTGCTGTCTTCTCTTCTGATGTCTCTTTATTTGCAGAGTTTAAAGTAAGGCAATTAGAGTTAGTCACTTACCTGATTGTCTCCTTCTCTGGCAGCTTCTGAGTTCTATGAAGAGTAGGTCTGCTTTTCTTTATCTTTCCATGCCCTTTCACTTTCACAGTTCCTAGCCTAGTTTCTTCCCTGCCCCAACATGGAGGGTATTTAACATCCATTTGATTCATTAATTTGGTTGAATTAACTATCCAGAGTTTTTTTGTACAGGATCTTTGTTCCCTCACAATGTGACAAATTAAACACTCATTTTAACGAAAGGGGTCATTGCTCTAAGTCATATCTCAATAATTTTTTTGGAGGAGTAGGGGACATTGTTTTCTAAAATATAGCTTACATTCTATTTATTGAGCATACTTAATTTTGGCATTTTTATCCTTTGAGCCTTGATGTCTCTTTTGGAAGACTGAAATTTTGTGACTAACGTCGCCAATCAGCATGGGTGGTCCTCTTTCCAGCTAATCCAGCTGATTTCCCTGAGGGCTTATTAAATAATTTTTTAGCCTCTTTCAAAGTACTTAAGGGTGAGATAACTTACCAAGCCCCTCAATATTTGCATGTACACTGGAAAAAAAAAATCTCTGCCAATAAGAAAACTGAAATTCCCACTCAAAGTGTTCTTTCAATAAATGAGTATTTACTATGTTCCAGACATTATGCTAAGCACTTTATATACACTGTGTTATTCAGTAGTCTCACGCAATATTTACATTTACAATGCAGGTAACTGAGCTACAGAAACAAAGCAAACAAAATCATTTCTAGTTTTCTTTAAGCAATGTGTGTGTGCACATACACATGCATGTAAGACTTATGCACATTTTATGTCATAACCATGCCCTTGTAATAAAAATCTAAGTCTTTGTAGAATTTTACCTATGAAGAGCTAGATAACATGCAATTCTCAAGAGATCTTCCAAACTTCATGAGTGACATCTTGAGTGAACATTCATTCAGGGGGGTTTTCCCTGCAGGCCATCCCATTGATGGGATGGAGAAGTTTAGACAAATGGCAAGGTCTTATAAATAATGATTTTTTAGCTGAGGCCACGATAATACTGGTCAGGGCAAATGTAATTCGTGACACACTTGAAGTTATTAGCAATCTTGGGATGAAATCTGTGATTTATCAAAGCTTTTTATCATTTCACTCTGCTTTATTTTAACTTCTGTATTAAAAATTGAATGCAAGGCCATGTAAACACCTCATCATCAAATATATATGAACACCTCAACATCAAATATGTTAATTTGACTAAACCTAATCCATTGCTTTCTTTGTCCAGAATGTAGTTAATGAGAATAAAATTTATTAAGCACAAATTTCACAGTTTTTAATCATGTGAGTCTTGGCAAGCTGCTTGTATTTTAGGATGTCTTATATCTCCCTCTCTGACCAATGTTTTCTGGTTTGCTGCTCACATTCAACATAAAATCTAAAATATTTTAGAAAGGCTTAAATGCATACCTGAATCACCTTTAGTAAATAAAGATAATGTAGGCAAATTTAAAACTATGCAAAAGAATACAGAGTAACACTAGCACTCATGCCTCCTTCAAATAGGTTTCTGTCCTTTCCATGCTCTGACCCCCAGCTTATTTAGCTCAACTTCAAACTTAAGATATTATAGTGATCTACCTGCTCTTTAAGATATAGGCTTTGACAGAGGAAATCACATTATTTAAATAACTTATAACTCTTTTCAAACATTTTTTGGGGGTGAAAGGAGTAAAGAAATGTGCAAAATAGTCTTGATTTAGAAAGAAACAAAACTTGTCTCTCTAATGTACCTTCTCTGCAGACTCTTGTCCTATATTAACCCAATCTACCTCCCCGCTCCCACCATCTCTACACTTCAGAGCACTGCAGGAAATTCTATAGGATCATGTGGCATCTGCCAGAGGACACTACACTATAGGTCCGAGGGTCCAGTACTTTTATTGTACAGATTAAATGCAATCCCCATCAAAATCTCAATGGCATTTTTTAAGGAAATGGAACAAAAAATCATCCGGTTTGTATGAAACCACAGAAGAACCCAAAGAGCCAAAACAATCCTGAGAAAAAAAGAGCAAAGCTAGAAGTATCATACTCCTTGACTTCAAATTATACTACAAAGCTACAACAATCAAAATAGCATGGTTGGCAGAAAAAACAACAACAACAACAAGCACACAAGCAGTAGAATAGAATCGAGAATCCACAAATAAACTCATGTATGCATGAGCAAATAATTTTTACCAAAGGAGCCAAAAATGCAGTGAAGAAAAGAAAGCCTTTATAATAAATATTACTGGAAAAATTGGAAAGCCACGTGCAAATTAATGAAACTAGACTGTTATTTATCACCATTTACAAAAATTAGCTCAGAATGGACCAAAGACCTAAATATGAGGCCTGAAACAATCAATTGCACAGAAGAAAACATAGGTATTAAACTTATGGTCATTGGTCTTAGAGAGAATTTTATGAATTTGATTTCAAAGGCAAGGGAAGTAAAAGCACAAATAAATGAATGGGACTATATTAAACTAATAACTTCTGCACAGAAAAAGAAACCATTGACAAAACGAAGAGGTAACTGACCAAATGAGAAGATATTTGTAAACAATACCTCTGATAAGGAGCTAATATTTCAAATATCTAAAAAATACATACAATTTAACAACAATAAAAACAAAAACAAATAATCCAATGAAAAAGTGGGCAGAGGACATAGACAGACTCTTCTCCCAAGAGAACAAATGGCCAATAGATCTATGAAAAAAATAGTCAACTTCACTAGTTATTAGGGTAATGTAAATCAAAACCACAATAAGATACCACCTGATGTCTGTTAGAAAGGCTACTTTCAACAGGACAAGTAATAACAAGTGTTGGAGAGGTTGTAGGGGAAAATAAACCCTCATACACTGCAGAAGGGAATGTAAATTATTATAGCCACTAAGGAAAACAGTATGGAGGTTCTTCAAAAAATTAAGAACATAGTTACCATATGATTCAGCAATTCCTTTTCTGGGTATCTACCCCAAAAATCACAAAACATTTATTCATAAAGATATATGTACCTCTATGTTCATTGTAGTGTTATTCAGTATGGCCAAGAGATGGAAACAACCGAAGTGTCCTTTGATAGATGATTGGGTAAAGATGTGATACACACACACACACACACACACACACACACACACACACACACATACAGTGGAATACTACTCAGCCATAGGAAAGGTGAAATAGTGCCATTTGTAACAATATGGATGGATCTCAAAAATATCATGTTAAGCAAAATAAGTCAGATAGAAAATGTCAAAAACTATGTGATTTTACTCATGTGAGATATAAAACTGAAAGGCAAATAAACAAACGACACTCATAGACACAGACAATAGTATGGTGGTTACCAGAGGAAAAGGGGGGAGAGGGGAAATAGAAAAGGGTAAAGGGGGTAAAATAATATGGTGATGGAAGGAGATCTGACTTTGGGTAGTGAACACACAATGCAGTATACAGATGATGTATTATAAAATTGTACACTTAAAACCTACATAATTTTATTAATCAATGTCATCCCAGTACATTTAATAAAATTTAAAAAATAAGAATTTATCCTTTTTTTTTTAATTGTAATATAAGCTGAAAGGGGTGCTAACTGAATTTTAGATTGTGTGATAAACGCTTTGGCATTCTAAATTGCCAGACATTAGAGTAATATTAAGTTTGAGATATGAGATTTTTCTCGAAAACTTTGTGGTCTATAGCTCTCATTACAAGGGACAATATACAAGGTGGTAAAAGGATCATTACACAGAACAACTGGCCCCTAGACTGAGTCACCTTCCAGTTGGTTCATAGGCTTCTTGGTAATTCTCTTCATTACTCTGGACCTCAGTTTCCCCACCTATGAAATGAGACAGTCAGCCCAAATGATTTATAAAAGCCATTAGCTGATGTTAATAGTTGATAATAGACAAAGGAGATTCTAGATTTGCAGTGGGAGAAGTGGTAGACGATGGGTCAGTGAGCCTGTGATTGTGCTCCTTGGTGTTTTGCATTTCAGGGACTATTGAGGTGTGGCACTTCATTAGTTATTTAGGTGGCAGTTTATTTCACTGGATTTTACCTACTAATAGTCTTATGTGCAAGAGGAGACATGAGTGATAAGTATTCAACAACATGTATTATCTAATCATGATCCTGTTTCCCTATATTCCTAACAACTAATACAGGATCATCTATTTAAAATAAATTTACCCACACCAAAGGAATCCCTTGAGAGTGATAGTCAAAATAGATGGCTTTATAGTTCCTGCCTGTGGTGGCAATACAGTACCACAGACGGAGTTTTTATCTGCCAGCCTCAAAGAGGTTTCATCTTCAAGGGTATCTGTCCTCTCTTGGGCACAGATGCCTATAGTGATAGGAAATACATATTTACTGAGCACTTACTATATGCCAGACTCTGTACCAGTTATCTACTCTGCACAGTGGGTAGCAGCATGATAACGGCAGAGCATGGAATCACTCTCTCTGGGTTCAAGTCCTGTCTCCACCATTGACTCAGTATGAGACCTTAGGCAACCTATTTCACTTTTATTCTAAAACTGACTTTTCACATCTTAAATTCTCTTTTGTCTGTGTCCTTACTTTTTAGCTTATGGAATCTTGAGCAAGTTTCCTAATGTTTAATGAGCCTCAGATAACCCATCTGTGAAAGGAAGCAATAATAATACCTGTATTTCTCAGGGTTTCTGTATCAACAAAGCATAATTCATATGAAAATACTTTGAAAACTATCCAATAATATGTAGAGAAAAGATATTGTTATGTATAAATTTATAGTATATAGTGGAGACATAACTAAAAAAGTAATTTTACCAAAAAAATGAGTATTTATATCAAAATGCTCCTTTGGCATGCACTCATTAGGAGTCTTAAAATTCAAGTCTCATTTTCGAAGTTCAATTTACTTGTGTTCAAAGGAAGACTAATTGAAAAAATGTTGTGATTTTTCTTGGTCTCAAGTGGTCTGCCTTTCCTCACTTCTTTAGTGCTTCTCAGTCATTCAATTAAAAACAAGAGGTCAGGCTATAGTTCAAAATGAAATGATTCTGTGGCATATACAAATGCTTTTGGCTTGTATGCAGGCTGATATACTCAAATAAACTTGATGTGCTTTCATGGCCATTAACAAAAAAAGAAGATCAACCATATAATCACAATCACAGGTTTTCTGTCCCTTCATTTCATATTTAAATGAATGACTCTCATGGTTCTTAGGGACCAGATTTTTATATGAGCTTATCATACGAAATGTGTACTTTCCCTTTCCTCCCTCTGCCTCTACCTATTAATTTCATCTCTATTGTGCATTTCTGTGAGTTGCCAATATAGAAGACACAAAGAGCAAACAAAAATAAAACGCGATGTTATCCTTAACCTTAAGGACCTTAGCATCTAAATGAATGACGAAGCCTAATAGTTCTTTCCCTTCTCCTTTGACCACCTCTTCTTCATATTAACTTTCATCGTAAAGCACATTTTACAAGATACTTTCATGTATATTATATTACTTAAGACTCTCAACTGCCTGAGATGTAGGCAGTGCATGAATTATTATCTTTCTTTTAAAGTCTGAAAAACTAAAGCTCAACAGTGGATTTGGCCAGTTTGGCCCAAGTTGTAGAATCGATAATTCTCTGAGATTGGTTACTTCTCAGCTCAGTCCCCTCCTGATGCCAGTGTTTTTGTTTTCTGCCACACGTCTATGCACACATTTAGGAAAATAATTCTTATAAAAGGCAGTGGCTGCTAATGAGAGCCACCTTCCTTGTCCTAGGCATTGTGTAGGACACATAAGTAAAGCTGACTTGGCCTCTGCCATTTAGAGAATGTTTATTACGATGGGGGAAACAAGATGCATACATAGGGAACAGTAAATGGCTGCAGGCTTGGAATCAGGGGGTCATTGTTAATGCTATGATTTAGTCTTTAAATATTTCAAGATTTTTTTTAACAAAGGGCAAATATATTTAACAGAAGGCAAATATTTCTAACTTATATGCAAATAGTGCATATAATATATCATATAATATAATTGCATATATAATATAATATGTAACATATGCGAATTTTCTCTATTTCATATGGAAAACATATATTTTTAAAATATAGATTAGATTGTATCCTAGTAATCTATGTTTAGTTTTAATCTAACAGGAGTAAAACTAAAAATAAATCATATGTCATTAGATAATCTCACAGTACGTCCATTAATTTCTCTTCCTTCTAAAAAGCAATAAATTTGTGGTTTAAGCTGTGTTAAGAACGTTACATGAAAAATGAGGAGAGGAAATAAAGACAGATTAGAATAGAATTACAGGGGCTGGAATTAAGCCAGGTCTTTTTAAACCTTGCCGAGTTGGAGACAGCTTATCTCCAGGTGAACCTGGAGGATAAATACTTCAAACTCAGAATGCCACCTCCTACATAGAAAGACTCCATACGGCAATTTGTAGGGTATACTGAATCACAAAAGACCACCAAATACAAGGAGAAAAATTAAGTAAATGGCTGAATGAAAAATGGAAAAATAATAGCAGTCACTACTGTGTTACAAAAGAGTGTATATTTTTCCCATTTTTTGTTTTTTCCAACTTTGGTCAGAAATATTAACTTCCTCTCTACAGATCTGGCTTAAATCCTTGGTGAATTCCCAGATAGGGTGTGAATTTATCACTCAATATTGGGAGCATCTGGGATTTTTCATTTTATTAAAATGATTCTTTTTTTCCCACCACATATGCTCCATAGAGCAAGGTCTGTACGTTATAAGTGAAAAGTGATTCCCCAGAAGGAAATCTTTTATCACTGGCTGTAACTTAGAGTTGAGCATGTACTTTGTTTTGGAGGCTGCCTTGTGGAGAAAAGAGCAAAGGGTTGAACTTGGAGACAGGTTGACAAGTGAATAACTTGCAGCTGGACCACCAGGATGGAAAACAAGAAAACAGCCTACTCAATAAGTATGTGTGGGTTTGCTCACTTGTAAAAATGAAGAAAATAAAAGTAATGACCTGATAGGGTGATTGCGAAGATAAAATGAGATCATGCATATAAAGCATCATCACATCACCCTATATGTCATAAACGTTCAATAACTAGTAACTAGTAGTCTATCAAGGTCGCCTGAAAATCAAACTCAAAAATAGTCCTATAGAATATAAATACATTTTACTGTAACTTTCTGTCATATGTAGAGTACCATATGGCTCTGTACTTTTACTTGTTTCATTTGCTCTAGCTGAACTGGTTAGTAATTAATTTGTTTGCTTAGTAAAACCTGCTTTGGGATATATGCCAGGACTGAAGTAAACCACGTGATTTGATGTCAAACTTGCAAGGGGAACAGACCAGGATGGCACCCTTCCTCCAATTACATTGAGTCTTATAAGGAGATATGTGGTTAAGTGAAGTCTGAAGGAAGGAGGAGAATTGGGAGAAAGAAAAAAGAAAAAGGGGCACTGTAGGAGTTAAAGTGAAAGGATTGCCCCAGAAAGTGCATTTTGCCCAAAACAGTTTTCCACTCATTTCTCCTCCTCTTAACCCATGGCCACCTACTGCCTGCCCCCCTCCAAATATGGCATCTGACTCAACTTTTAAAAAACAACTGTCTTAATATTAATTAAATTCAAGAAATCTTGGCTACTTACTTTAGGTTTTTGAACCAAATAATCTCAGTGTTGGAGTAGATTTGGAAGTCAAACTGAATGTTTGCTTACTGGTTTTCTTCCTTGGCAATCAAGCAGATAAATAAGATTTCCTATTGCTCGTCTTACATTTTTTTAGTGTTCAAAAGCAACAGTTTTACCTCTGTAAAATAAACATATATAGGAAACTCTTATATGATAGCTGAAAAATGTAAATTTTTGCTCAGATATCTTATTCTAAAACAGAAAAAATACCTTCTGCTCTATAGTCTAAAATACCATCTTTCAACTATTTTCATTGGTTCATGACTGAGACAGAGGAAAATACCCCACAGTAACAAAGCAGTAGCACAAACACCATGAGTTTTGGTTATTTGTTTTTGTAAATGATGCAAAATTCTTTTATAATATAGAAAATGTATAAGTGCAGGCTGGAACTACAGCACGACCAAAGTAATTGTATCACAGAGAGTTTGAGGTTTTTTTCACATTATTAATCATATTTTTTGGTGGATGGGGGTAAATACTAATAAAATTGTGATCATTGATATGTAAGCAGATCACAATGTGTATTCTTCCAAGTCAGATCTGTTTCAGATACTCACTCCTCCATCTATATGAGCATTTTAAACACTTTAAGTTCAACTTTTTCATCTATATACACTTTAAGTGTCGACTTTTTCATCTATAACAGCCATTCGTGACAACTAAATGTGATAATGTCTATAAAGTCCTTAGAACAGAACAGGAGATATGGAAGTGGCTTAAAAAGTAACTTTTTTAAAAAGTGATTGTTTAAGAATCATTCATTATTTCCTGACTGCCATCTCTAATCATAAGTACCTTACCAAATTTAGTATATTTTTCTCAGATGGTAAGGATTTGTTTGTTTACATTTTTCTTTATTTAAATATATGTATGTGTTTGTATATTTAACAGAAATGTAGAACATATAAGGTCCAATCTTTTCCAGCAAGCCCAGAGTTACCAATTTTTGTACACATATATTTTGTCTGATATTTAATGAGTATTTGGAAGTAAAAATATGGTCTTTAAATATCCACAAAACTACAAAAATTGTACAAAGAACACCCATTATCGTGTCCATTACTAATGCCTAGCTTGCACAATTAACATTTTATTATATTTGCTTTACCACATTTCAATCCATCCATACCTCAACCCACTTTATTTTTACTAACAACTTTATTGAGATATAATTTATATAATATAAAATCCACCTGTTTTCAATGTATAAATTATTGGTTTTTAGTAAATTCAGTGTAAAATTATCACCACACTTCAATTTTAGAACACTTGCATCATCCTCAAAATATTATTCATACCCATTTTCAGTCACTCTCTGTTCTCACCTTTATCACTATATAACTACTAATCTACATTCTGTCTCAATAGATTTGAAAGGCTTCAATTTTTAAATAATATAACAAGGATTCATGGGGTGTTCCTACACTTTGACTCCCAGGATGACAAAGATCTTTCAAAGACTACCTCAAACTAGAGAGATGTATTTGTTTTATGAAGTTATATGTCACAGATAATCTCCCTGTATTTTTTTTATCTTTATGCTCTTTCTAAATTCTTATGCCTAGACCACTAAATCATTCTCATTTCACTGATGAGAAAAAATGAAGCACAAAAGAGGAGGAGGAAAGACTGAAAGTGGCTGGAAACCCCTAATAGTGGTGGAGGCAAGCTAGGAGACCCTTGCTGTTAATTACTTTAACTGCTCTGTGGCTGGCTTTGCTGACAATCGCTGTACCTCTATGCAACATTACTGGATTGGAGAATATATTTGGATTATCCAGCAGCTGAGATTTCTGTGGGTTATCAGCTGGGGTGGTGATTGCTTGAACAGATTCCTCACTACGGCCTTTGAGAGTGAAATCAAAGAACAGCAGTGGCAGGTGTTTGGAAAGTGCATTTGGAATTGGCCTCCTACATAAAGGAGATAGATGCTGATTTCGTGGGTGATGAGAGAAGTCAACAGAGTTCTCAAAGGGAAGTTATTTCTATGGCAGCTTTCCAAGCAAACAGATTTAGGTTTCTTTCACATTAAAACTCCCTGAGATATATGGGAGAAAGCAATAGGAATGCCACCTTCACATGTTGAGTATCTTCATGTGATACTCAATGTTAACTCAAATGAGAGTATTTAGGATTCATCAGCTCTGGGTGAGATTAAAGTATAAAAAGCACCAAACTTTCCAACAGGCTTGATTACCATATTTTTACTTCCAAAATGATTGGCTTATTGACAAGTAACACTCTTCTGGACACTCTTTTCATGACTTTCACTTGGCTCACCAAAGCTCTGCTTGCCTTTCCAAGATGAGGTCATCCCTGACTACATTTTTCACTGACAGTTTCTCCCATGTTTAACTTTCAGCCTTGGGAAGCTGAACAAACAAATAAAATAACATAATTGGTGTTTTCAGTAAATGTGCTTAGGTTTTTCTCTGACTACTCAGTCTCTGAAAAACGCATGGTTAAAGACACAGTAGCAGAGCAGGTCATTTTAATTTCAAGTGATATAGTTTTAATGTCTGGTGCAACTTGCTTTGAATTCCTGGCACATTAGCCATGCTCAGTAAACATCCTTAAATGAATGAATGAGAAGCACAGATGAACATTCTGTTGCCTTGGATAAACATTTGTAACATTCCTGTCTCCCTATCCCACTTTGTCTATGCATAACTGTGTGTGCTTGGGTACACTTGTAAGCATGTGCACAGACACATTCACACACACAAATTCTCTAAAGTTTTGAAAGTCTTGGTCTTAGAGATCAATATACATTTTCATCTCAGTTCAAGGTGAAGGGTATTTGCCACTTCTGTAAGGGTCATAAGTATTTTAATGTCTCAAACATGGCAACTTTGCAGACAGACTTTGAGTACAGCTAGTTGGGTAGAAATTTTATTTTATTCAAATCAAGCTAAGTGAATCATTTTGAGTTAAATATCTCCCTCTCCCACATTAGTCATCTTTACAGACCCGGGCTCTTCAGGAGTAATTAATTTGTCTCCATTATATTGATAGCAGTTAAGTGTATATCGATTGCAGCTCTAACACCTGCCAGCTATGAAATTCTAGGCATGTTATTTAATATATATTTTTAATAACAACTTTCTCATCTGTAAATCACATGTATCCTAAGAAATAGGTGGTACTATGAGAATTGAATATAGGTTAGTTCTTAGCCAAAATAAATAGCAACTGCTAGAAATGTAAAACTTTTGTTTATATCTGTCCAACACCTATTTTCATTTTCCCAGAGAGTCTGGAGAGTCCTATGATCTGGTGTTGGTGACCTAACCTCATGCTTTGTAGCTAAAGCATGCCTGGCCAATCAAGCTTCCTGTGACCCATAGTACCCCAGTGAAACTCAGCTCTGGAACCCTGGCAAAGAAAAACTGTCTTAGCCAGGACTTTAAGCTGGACTTAAAGCTGGGAGTATATAAGCCTGAAGTTCTCAAGAACCACCACACACATCAAAACTTCTTGAGACTAAAGATAATGCAGAGAAAAGTAGAGCTGAGATACGGCAAAGAGAAAGATGAAGTCCTTATCACATGGGTTGACTATTTTACAGCTATTCCTGAAACTAGAACAATTACAGGACTTTTCCAATAAAGCACTATAAATAGTCATTAATTGTGTAAGTTGGTTTGCTTTGGATTTTTGGCATCTGCAACTGAGAGACTTGATTAACAAATTGCTATCATCTTTAATAGTAAAACCACCGTATCATTCTCCACTCTCAATCTACCCTGTTGTACGAGGTCGATGCTCAAAGACTGGAAACCAGAAAGATTATAGTTAAGGAGAATAAAACCAAAGTGAAAAAATCACTTTTTAAGAAAGGTGGGGATTCTGGAGCCACTTAATTATTCACACCTCTAATTCCTCAGGTCATATGGGTAATATTCTAAGTTTTTTGTTTAAAAAAATGGATTGTTTTAATTATAAATTGATTTCACTAATTTACACTTTTAAAAATATATTTCTACAAACCAGCTCAATCAGAATTGAATTATAAATTACTATCATTACTGGAAGTAGAAAATGGCATTCTTATAGAAACCAAAATACTGGTTTAAAATCAGTTAAACTCACTATATTTCATTATTTGATAATGTACTTTGTGACAGAGTTAGACTAACAAAAAGATGAGCTAAAAGGAGATATTAATGGACTCAACCCACTCAGGAGACTAATGTTAACTAACCAAGTACATGTGATGGGAAAAATGTTAGAGTGGAGTGGAGTTGTTAAAGCATCTTTATTGAACCCAGTATTTCAATTGCAGTCTTTCATAATAAGTTAATATTATTCATGGAAAAATGTACATCTTAAAATGGATTTTAATTATTCCCAGAACGATATGTTCAAAACGTGGCTTCATGGAAGGACATCATCTCCTAAATCGCTTCCTTGGACCTCGTGGTGGAGTTATATTGAAAACATAACACCTTTGTATGAGATCATGATCATAAAATCCTTTGTGGAGGATTATCGACAGCACAGCAAAGGGAGCTCATAAAATGTGTGCTGTGTTTAATGTGGCCTTGATAGGAATCTCAGAGATGAATTAGCTACTCTAATCAAAGATAGTTATATTGCATTCATCGATCAGTAAATCATTAATAGTATCACAAGCATACTTCAGCATTGTAGGAGAGTATACATAACATAGACAATTGACCATCAGGTAGCTAATAGACTCCCAGCTAATTTGTCTTAAATGTTACCCATATATCAGATACAAATGCACAACTTAGGCATATATGTACAAATCCATGTGTTCATGAATGTGACTCATGACATTCTGGTGAATGACACCTTAGAGGCAATTATCTCAATATAATAAACAAATAATTGAAATCTGTATTTGTCCTCCCTACACATTTTATTTTTTGCTTTAAAATTTTTCTTTGTTGGTTTTTTGTTCAATTGCAAAAAATATTCCTTACATATTATAAAAAAATTATATCCCAAGATGTTGTATTAGTCAGATCCAATCAGAAAAGAGAAATCACACAGTAATTAGAACAGGAAGTTTAATATAAAAATTTATGAACTTCATTAGGAGATTGAAATGTCAAGATATTGGCTACTAAGAATTAAAAAGAACCCTAAATAATACCAGCAAAGCAGATGTAAGGAGCAAGTATTACTCTTAGGGCTAAGATAGAGCACTCTAGGGAAACCTTTCTCCCTCAGGTTGAGATCTAGACTTTTGTTGGGTTTTATGGGCCTTCTTAATTTTACTAAGTAATTTTCCCTATTTATTACATAGACTGAATAAAGGAAATATTCAGGATTTTCTCTGAATAGAGATTAGCAATTTGATGCTAAATGTCAGGTCAGGCAGCAAGAGTCTGCCACCAGTTAATGCATTTTCTTTAGGTGAATTGTCCAGTAATGAAACTTTAATTTTTGTATGTATAATATATTACATGACTCATGAATTCAGCTAATTTTTTAAAATTTTTCTTTTTCTAACAATGATAACTTAGTAGGGGATGAAATGAGACTGTTTAATCAAACGCTGGCAGAAAGTGACTAACTACCAAAGGGACAAGTAGATTTGTATTGTTAATTCTTTCCTTTGCCAAATCGATGGCTGATGATTAAATATTTTATAATATCGCAACACAAACATGGATATTGCAGGAACTATCATACCAAATCCATTTTTTTTGTCTCTCTTCTCTCTATTGCCCTACTCAAAACATACCTAATTTTATTAAAGAAAATTTACACTGAAGGAAAATGTTACTTTATTAATGAATACTTAAATTTATAGATTAAGGTTAGTTTGCCTTAAATAGATATTTTTAGGTTTGAAACATGGAAATTAATAGTCTATGAAGTTCTTTTGGGTGAAAACTCTAAAATACATCCCACTTTTTCTTATTGATGAATTTATTTAGGCAATTTTTTTTTAGATGGAAATACGTTAGCTAAATGTTTCATTTTTACTTATTAAATTTTTCCCAGAGGGTGATTTTGTGAGGCACAGACATGAATCATGGTAGGATGTGTATTTATACTTATTTGTAACAAAATTGCCTTTTATAAATACTTAAATGAGAAGAAATCATCTTAGTTTTCTATCTCTCCCTTTTATCTCACTTTCAATTGGTCAAGAATTTAGTATTAATAAATATAATAAAGAAGAAAATAAGAACCAAGAATTAGTACAGTACTAATTAAAGCTGATGTTAGAACGTTTATCAGTGAGATATTGAGCACAAGATAATTCATAAAACAATTATATATAACTAAGGTGCTTAAGTTTCTATTTCTCAGTTAGTTTTGCTGAATTCCCAATTTATGGAAAAACAAGAATTATTCTTTCTTTCTTCCCTAATATTTGGTAAGAAGATTTTCCCCCCCATCTTTCACTCTTTTCTCAAGAGAGGCATCTAAATTCTGTGTACATTACACACACACCTCACCCCAGCCCCAAAGAAAAACAATAGCTATGATGATGATACTACTAGTATTTGAAAATGAGCTTGTGCCTCTTAGATAGTTTTCAAGTCACTCACGGAAGAATTCAAGTAATGTTTAGTGTAGCTTCTAATCTCTCAGAAGCTTAGTTGCCAAAACAGTTAGCAGGTTTAGTCAGGGGAAAGGAAATAGTCCATCTGCTTCTTTTGTCCCACTTAGAGCAAAAGGCCAACTGATTATAAATCCTTTAGACAATTAGTCAGAACCATTTGCCTCGCCCATGTCTCAGTGACAATCTCATTGACACATTCATAAATGAAAAGACAGATGGCTTCATTGGAAATGAACTTGCCTTTTAAATATATAATAGCACCTTATAAATAAATAGTGCTAAAAGGCTTTCTTATGCATTTTGAAATCTGATACTTACAGCAGCACTTCTATAAAATGAGTGATTTTACAAATGAGGCAGAGAATATTACAGAAAAGAAGCACTTGCCCAGATTAGCATGTGAGCGGGGATTAGAACCTTTCATCTTTTGACTACCAGTCCGGTGCTCTCTCTACTATGCTTTGAGAAAGGATGGAAAGAATGGGAATGCTCTTGGATATTTTATGCCAAAGGATCTAAGAATACTCATATTTTCTCTTCTACTATCCCAGCCAATTTACAGTGTCCCCTTAAGAGATAGACGAACAGGGGAAGTTGCTTAAGAACACAATAGCTCTTAATGTATAGCTGAACATGCGCAAAATAGCAAGTCAGAGCTCATCAATTAGGAGCAAAGGGGATGTTTCCCTCTCTTAAACACAAAGGCAGGTCTCAGGCTATTATTATTGGTCAACTACTTGTTAGAACAGGGCAACAGAAGAAAAAAAGAGTACCAGAAGATGTATGATTCAGAACATCACATAGCCCTTTGTTTTCACTCCAGTTGCTCAGAGAGAAGCACCATGCACATAATGTGTCCCATTTATGTTATGTTTTACTACAGAGCAACCCTGCCCACTGGCAAACAGGTTCTATTCTGTGACATAGACATATATGTCCTAAAATTTGAGCCGTCAGATGTACTTCACTTTTTTTAGGAAAGGAGCAAGGTAGACAGAAAGTAAAGAGAAGAAAAGTCCTGGATGTATTTTTCCTTTAGAGTTTACATGTCTTCTGAAACTGCTGTGCATTTTTACAAAGACCGTTTTCCAAAGAACTCATGTACAGTCTCTTATTAATCTGTGCTGCCAAGAAAAAAAAGCAGACATGCTTCTATTTCTCAGTCTAGGCTTTTTTTTTTTTTTTGCACAGAGACAGGAAGCAATTTAGACATGAACACAGAATTGTGAGAAGTATTAAACAATTATGAGTTTTAGCCATACTTATCTCTGCCAAAGAAAGCTTTGAGGCTATAAAATCAGCTCCAGTGTGGATATTCTCATATCTTTCCTTGATTAAGAGGGAGAAAAAGGGTCTCCACAGATATAAACCTTCACAGAATATTTTTGGCTCTCCTGTTTAAAACCAGAGTATGAAATTTTGTATCTTCACTATGGTTAGGTCAGTTATCAGAGATGTAAGGAAAATGTTAGGGTTGCAAAATAATACTTATATTTTTCATAAAATTGCCCATTAAGATAGCTATTTCATGTAAAAAGTTTTGCTACTTGATCCTATTAGAAAGAGCACAAAATAAGTAAAGTCTGTTTATTAAATCTAAATAGAAGAAAAATAATACAGCAGTTGCTTGGTGATCTTGGTGCCATTTTTCCAGATACCCTAACATGGCACAATTATCTCCTAGGGATATTTTTGAACAAATAATATGATTTCCATGTGATTTTGCTTTTAAGGCTCTCTGAACTTAATAGGTATTGAAAGAAATTATGTTACAAAGTTCATCTCTTCATGACTTGTACAACATTTTTCTCAATTTACAAATAAATTAGTGTGAAGAGAAACAGCACTTCAGAGTGAAACACATAACACGACTCTATATTTCAAATGAATGTGCTTTTCCATAGATGTAAAGTCTTCCCATCATTGCTTGGACTGGATATTGTTACACATTAATTTCCTGTAAACTGATTATTATATTTCTTTATGACTCTTTCAAAGAATGACCCAACTTTACTTTTCTTCAGAGGGCAACACCTAGATGAATATGTAAATGAGCAGAGGAAAAAGTGTTGTAAGCACATGGACATCACACTGAATTCAATGCTTGATTCAAAGGTTTTATTTTCTCTTCCTCAGCAGAACCAAAACCCAAAAAGCACAATTAATTTTGCAGCCAAAGCCAAAAGCAAGACCACCAGAAAGCATAGAGTGTGAGAAAGACATGTAAAAAATTGTAATTGGAAAATCCTGCAGATTCACAAATTATCTGAGTAATGCCCCATAAAAATTTGGATCTGGAGATTTTGTTTTGACAATTGTCATGTTAACTTGTGTCTTTTTTTATTGTTCTCTCAGCTCTTAGAATTGGCCTGACCAACCCCTTACTCTGCCTGAATGTGCAGTAATACAGCCTAAGGCCAGGTTGGCAAGCTGAAGATACTTTTCAGGGTAGCAGGGGGAAACTAGTAGGGGATTCTCGCCATTAAAGAGTTTAGTTGAATCTCTTGTTAAGGTTAATTTCCTGCTCCTGCACTATACTAAGTTACCCTATGACTCAATGGATTGATAAGAAGGGTTTCTAATAAACCCCTCTATTCTTGCCCATACACAAGAACTTCTAAAGTACTCACTGATACTTTAAAAAAGAAAGCTTTTTAAATTTGTTCTGTTTGAATATTCTTCTTAGACACTTTGCACAATTTGTTTAGACAATAAATCCTTTTTTAAACATTAAAATAATGATATGTAGAGAAACCCCCTTAGTTGTTACAAATTCTAAATTAGTGGAATCAAAATTAATGAGGTTTTACTATATATTAAATATAGTACCTATCTAGTACTTCTGCATAATGAATTATCATTTTGTTATTAAGTGTTAATTACAGTTAGAATCTCTGATATCATCTAGCTAAATCATCATATTAAAAACTGTTTTGAAAATTGAAAAGTTTTCCTAAAATCACAAATTTAGTTATAAAACTGAAAATGTGGTTCCTTTTTTATATTTCAATGTTATTGGTGAGAATTAAGTGCAGGCATATATTGTTATATAAACTATAACTCTGATGTAGACTACATAAAATATCTCTTGCTGTATGAGTTGTATATAACACTTAGCATATGGTGACTCTTAAGTAACAATGTAAGATGTGTGTGCATGTGTAATGAAAGAAGTGTGATGAAATAATTCCATTTCCATCTCCTATTTTCTAGAAAGCATTTTAAGTTGACATTTACTCTCCTGAACAACAGAGGCACAGGTGAACTTCAGGTTTTATACTGAAACTTTACGTAAAGTAGAGGGCTTTGAAAATACTTACATAAATATTAAAATCACGATAATTAAAAAACTTTATTTTTAAATAATTGTGGATTCACAAGAAGTCATAACAAAATGTGCAGGGGTGTTTCATGCATTTTTCGCCCAGCCTCTCCCAGTGTTAACCTTGTGCAATACCAATACCGGGAAATTGAGACGAGAACAATTCAGAGTTGTGTGTATACTGATCAATGCAATTTCATCACATGTGTGGCTTCATTAACCACTATCATAATAAAGATATTTGTACCACCCTCACAAGTTTTCCTTGTCCTACCCTTTAATTGACATACCCGCCCCTCCTCTTAATCTCATCTATAATTATGCTATTTCAAAAATATTATATAAATGGAATTATATCATATGTAATTTTTTGAGATTGATTTTTCCCATTTAGCATAATTTCCTTCCAATTTATCCAAGGTGTAGTTATATCAATAGTTCATTTCTTTTTATTGCTGAGTAATATTCCATGATATGGTTATATCATAGTTTAACCATTTACTTATTAAAGAACATTTTTGTAGTTTTCAGTTATTGGTTATTATGAATAAAGGTGCTATGTACATTCAAAGGAAATAATTTTTCATTTCTCTGGAAAAAATACCCAAGCGTGCAACTTCTAAGTTCATTTTTAGTCTTTAAAGGAACTGACAAGCTATTTTCTGAGTAGTTGTACCATTTTACATTCCAAAAAGATGTATGAGCAATCCAGTTTTTCTGAATCCTCACCAGTATTTCATCTGATCACTACTTTTTAATTTTATCCATAATGATAGCTGTGCAGTAACATCTCATTGTGGTTTTAATTTGCATTTCGCTAATGGCAAATGACATTGAACATCTTTTAATGTGCTTATTTGCCATAGATATATCCTTTTTAGTGATGTATCTGTCATGTCATTTTCCCATTTCCTAATTAGATTATTTTTTAATGTTGAGTTTTGAGAGATCTTCATCTATTTTAGATACAAGTTCGTTATCATATATGTGATTTGCAAATATTTTCTGTCAGTATCCAGTCTGTCTTTTTATCCTCTTAGTGGGGTATTTAGGTGGAAAGAGTTTTTAATTATATTAAAAATTTATTACTTTTTTCTATTATTAATTGTTCTTTTGATGTCAAGTCTAAGCACTCTTTGCCTAATTCTAGTTCCTATAAATTTTCTATTTTTTTCTAGAGATTTTAATGTTTTGTGTTTTATTTTTAGTTTTTATTAAATTTATTGAGGTAACATTGGTTAAAAACATTATATAAATTTCAGTGTACATTATAATCTGATATCTGTATACTCTACTGTGTGCTCACTATCCAAAGTTTAGTTTAGTTTTGTTACCATATATTTGACCCTTTTTACCCGATTTGTCCCATTCACCCACTTCTCCTTTGGTCGCTACAGTTCTGTTGTCTGCATCTATGAAACTTTTTTTCCTTTGTTTGGTTGTTACTCTTTGTTTTATATTTCACATATGAGTGAAATCATATGGTTTTTGTCCTTTTCCATCTGACTTATTTTACTTAGCATAATACACTTACGGTTCATCAATATCATCACAAATGGCAAGATTTCATCTTTTTATGGATACATAATATTCCATTATGTATATAGGTATATATCACATCTTCTTTATCCATTCATCCATCGATAGACAGGTAGTTTCCATATTTTAGCTCTTGCATATAATGCTGCAATAAGCATAGGCATCCACATATCTTTTTAAATTATTATTTTCATATTCTTCAGATAAATACTCAGAAGGGGAATTGCTGAATTATATAATTGTTCTATTCTTAATTTTTTGGGGAACCTCTATACTGTTCTCCATAGTTGCTGCACAAATATACAATCCTATCAACAGTGTATGAGGGTTCCTTTTTCTACACATCGTCTCCAACAATTGTAATTTCTAACCTATGTGATAATTGACATTCTAACAAGTGTGAAGTGGTATCTTATTATTGTTTTGATTTACATTTCCCTAATAACAGTGGTGTTGAACATCTTTTCATATGTCTAATAGCCATCTATATGTTTTCCTTAGAAAAATGTCTATTTAAATCCATGGCTCATTTTTTAGTCTCAGAACACCTCTGAGACTAAAGCCCAGAAGCTTAGTACCTATGTTTTCTTCTGAGTATTTTATTGTTTCAGGTCTTATATTCAAGTACTTAACCTATTTTGCATTAAACCATTTTAATTTATTTTTTGTCTATGGTAAAAAATAGTGGTTTAGTTGCAAATAGCGACAGCTTTACATATTCCTTTCCAATCTGAATGCATCTTATTTCTTTTTCTTGCCTAATAGCTCTGGCCAGGACTTCCAGTACTATGTTAAATAACAATGATGAGACTTGGCATCCTTGACTTGTTCCTGATCTTAGAGGAAAAGCTTTCAGTCTTTTACCATTCAGAATGATATTAGCTGAAGATTTGTCATATATAGCCTTTATTATGTTGACGTACTTTCCTTCTGTGCCCATTTTATTGAGAGTTTTTATCATAAATGAATGGCGTACCTTTTCAAATGTTTTTTCTCTACCTATTGAGATGATCATATGAGTTTTACCTTTTATTTTTTATGTTGAGGTGTATTACATTAATTGATTTGCAGATGAAGTCTTCTATACCCCTGGAATGAATCCCACTTGATTGTCATGTGTGAGCCTTTTAATATATTGTATTTGATTTTCTAGTATATTGTTAAGAATTTTTATATATATGTTCATCAGAGATACTGGCCTGTAATTTTTTCTTTTTGAGTGTGTGATGTCTTTGCCTGGTTTTAGCATCAGGGTAATGTTGGCCTTGTAAAATGAGTTAAAAATAATTTTTTAAGAATAATTTGAGAAGTACAGGTATCAATACTTTAAATGTTTACTAGAAGTCACCAGTGAGGTCACCTAGTCCTGGACTTTTGGTTTGGGGAAGGATTTTAATTACTATTTCAATATCCTTACTAGCGATCAGTCTATTGAAATGTTCCAATTCTTCATGATTTTGTCTAGTAAGGTTGTATATTGTGAAGAATTTATCCATTTCTTCTGGGCTGTGCAATTTGGTGATAAATAGCCTTTCATAGAATTGTTCTTAACCCTTTATATTTCTGTGGTATCCTTTGTAACTTCTCCTTTTTCATTTCTGATTTCATTTATCTGAGTATTCTCTCTTCTTCCTTAGTGAGTCTAGCTAGAAGTGTATCAATTTTGTTTATTTTTTCAAGGAACCAGGTCTTTGTTTTATTAATTTTTTCCATTGTCTTTTTATTCTTTATTTTATTTATTGCCACTCTTTTATTATTTGCTTTCTTACTGACTTTGGGCTTCATTTGCTTTTCTTTTTCTAGTTCCTTAAGGAACAATGTTAGATTGTTTATTTGAGATTTTTCTTGATTCTTGAAGTAGGTCTGTACTGCTATGAACTTCCCCCTCTTAAAACTGCTTTTGATGCATTCTACAAATTTTGAAGTGTTGTATTCTCATTTTCATTTGTATCTGTGTATCTTTTGGTTTCTTCTTTTATTCTTCTTCAACTCAATAGTTGTTCAGTAGCATGTTGATTAATATCTACATATTTGTGCTTTTTTCAGTTTTCTTCATGTAATTGATTTCCAGTTTGATACCATGTACTCACACAAGATTCTTGATACAATTTCATTTTTTTTTAATTTATTGAGATTTGGGTTTTTGTCCAAAAATATGATTTACCCTTTAGAATAATTCATGTACACTTGAGGAAAATGTGTATTCTGTCGTTTGGGATAGAAAGTTTTATAAGTATCTATTAAATTCATCTGGCTAATGTGTCTTTTAAGGAAGATGCTTCCTTGTTGTCTTTCTGTCTTGATGATCTATCCATTGATGTAAGTGGGATATGAAAGTTTCTTCTATTATTGTAAATTATCAAATTCTCCCTTTAATTTTGATAATAATTGTTATTGTATATTTTGATACTCTCAGATTGTGTTCATACATATCAATAAATATTATGTATTTTTGATGTGTCATTATAAAATGTCTATCTTAGTCTCTTCTTGCATATTTGACTTGAAATCTATTTTATCTGCTGTCACTGAAGCTATATCCTTTTCTCTGGATGCCAATTGCTTGGATTATCATCTTTCATTCTTTTATTTTGAGCCTATGTTTATCTTTGGAACTGAGATGTGTCTCCTCAAGGTAGCATATAGTTATGTTTCATTTTTAAATCCATTCTGCTACTCTCTGCCTTTTGATTGATGAGCTTAGTCCATTTATATTTAGTGGGATTATTGACACATGAGTATTTACTGCAGCCATCTTGTTTCGTGGTTGCTCTCTAGCTCCATTGTTTTGTTTCCCTTGTTTTTCTGTTTCCTATTTTACTGTGGTGGTTTTTTATAATTTTTTTTTTCTGTTTCCCTTTTTTTTTTTTTTCATGTTTCATGATTCAGCTCTTTTGCTTCATGGTTACCATGAAGTTTATATAACATGTCTTATAGATAAAATAGTCCTTTTTCTTCTGATTGTATCTTATCTTCATTCACCTACAAAAGTTTAGTTCTTTTCCTCCTCCTCTTTCATGTTTTTGTTGTTACAAATTGTGCATTCATTACTAAATTGCAGTAGCTATTGTTATTTTTTAAAGCTTTATTTCCTCTTTAAACTTTATGTTATAGTTAAGAGTTTAATACTCTATTCTGAAATAAAATTGCAAATATTTGCTTCAGTCCATCTGTGACCTTATTCAAAGTTTTTAATACTTTCGTCTTTTTGTTTCAGGTAAAAGAGCTCCTTTAAATATTTCTTGTAATGTAGGTCTTATGGGGTAAATTTCCTCAGCTTTTATTTGTCTCAGAAATTCTTTATTTCTTTATATCTAATGGATGATCTTGCCTGATATATTATTCCTGGCTGGTGGATTATTGTTTTCAATATTTTGATATATCATTCCACTACTGTTTTATAGGGCTTCATTGGGAAATCTGATGATCATCTTATAGGGTTTAATTTGGAGATTACTGTCTTTTTCCTTTTGGCTACCTTGAGAATGCTTTCTTTATGATTAACTAATGACAGTTTTGATACAGTTTGCCTTGGACAAGACTTTTTTGCATTGAGATAATTAGGTGTTCTGTCAATTTTTTGTATCTAAATGTTCAGCTTCTTTTTTAGGTGGGAAGTTCTCATCATTTATTTATTTATTTTAAAATTTTATTTATTTTAATTAGTTTCAGGTATGTATACATAGTTCATGAATAATACTGTCAGTTGCTCCCTCCCTTCCCTGACCCTCCACCTAGCCAACATTCTAATACTAACTGCATTCCTTATGCCATGCTCCCCATCCCTGTGACCATCCATCAGCTACTAATTTGTATTTCTTTAACTCTTCATCTTATTTTCCCAGCTGACGACATGCCCTCCCCTCTGTCCGTCAGCAAATTGTCCACTATATTTGTGTCTGTTTTTGATTAGTTTGTCCTTTTATTCCTTAGATTCTGTATATAAGTGGAATCATATAGTGTTTATCTTTCTCTGTCTGACTTAAACTGATTCTAGGTCCATCAAAGCAATATCTTTTTTCATCCCCTTCCTTTTAGTCTCTGTGTGTCTTTTAATCTGAAGTGAGTCTCTTGTAGGTAGCATGTAGGGGTCTTGTTTTCTTATCCATTCAGTCACTCTGTCTTTTAGTTGGAGTACTTAATTCTTTTCCATTTAAGGTACTTATTGATAAAAATGTAGTTGTTACCATTTTTTATTCCTGTTTTTGATACAAGTTTCTTCTTCTTAAAGCAGTCCCCCCAACATTTCCTGTAATACTGGCTTGGTGGTGATAAATTCCTTTTGCTTATTTTGTCTGGAAAGTTCTTTATCTGTCCTTCAACTTAAATTATAGCTTTGGTGGAGAAAGCATTCTTGGTTGTAGATTGTGCATTTACATCATGTCAAATATTTTGTACCACGCCCTTCTGTCCTGCATATATATATATTTATAAATATATATATGTTTATATTTATAAATATATATATATTTATAAATCAACTGCCAGTATTATGGGTATTGCCTTGTAGGTAACTAACTGCTTTTCTCTTACTGCTTTTAAGATTTTTTCTTTTTATTTAACTTTTGATGTTTTAATTATGAGGTGTCTTGGTGTGGGCCTCTTTGGATCCCTGTTTTTTTTTTTGGATTGTCTGAGCTTCCTGGGGTTGTATGTCTATTTCCTTCACCAGGTTAGGGAAGTTTCCCATCATTATTTCTTCAAATATCTGTTCAACATCCTGTTCAGGTATGACAATCAGATGGATATTTTGACCTTTAATAGTGTCCCATATGCTCCTTAAATTATTTTTATATTCTTGGCTTCTTTTTTCTTGCCATTCTGGTTTGACGTCCTTGGCTTTTCCATCCTCTGGATAGGTCATTTGATCTTCTTCTTTATTCACTTTGTTTATTCCTTTGTTTATTACATTTAATATACTTCTCATCTCAGATAATGTGTTCTTCATTTCAGACTATTTCCTTTTTATAATTTTCATATCCATTTTTATGTTTTTTATCTCTTTGTTGAAGTTCTCATTGAATTTATCTACCCTTCCAAAAGTTCATTGAGCATCTTTATATCCAGTGTTTTGAACTCTGCATCTGTTAGATTACTTGACTCCATTATTTCTGGATCTCTGTTCTATTCTCTTATACAGTTTCTGTGTTTTTATCTTCCCATTTTGACTGCAATTTTTTTGTTGTTTTTGTTGCCTATTTCTATGTGGTACACAAAGCTCATAAGCCTCCTGTTCTTATTAGTATGGATTTCTGAAGTAGGTGTCCAGTGGCACAGTTCTGAGTGGGGTTCAGCTGCAGGCCAAATTTAGCCCAAACCTCTGTCCGTCTGGGGTCTTCTGTTAAGATTCAGCAAGAAATCCACAAATACTGTGCTTATAGTTGTCTCAAAAAGCCACACCAGAAACCAAGGTCAGCTGCCTCCAATGTGAGTCTAGGTGCTGCTCAGCAAGGAGCACCTGACTTGCTGAGGATACACCTGAATGTGACTTGGGTGGAGCCGCTAGATGGGGGAGGCAGAGTTTCAGGGAATCCTCTGGATGGAGCAATCTCTGTTATCCAGTTTGATGACAGCTCGGCTATGGCAGCACTGTTTTCATGCACTGGTAGTGGAGAGGGCTCAAGAATACTGCCCACACTTTTATACAGAGGGAGTCTCGCCTTGGCCCTCACTCCAGCAATCTCTTCCTGTAAGTCCCCGGTGCCTTCTTTGTGTGGCCGAATTGGCAATAGTGCTCAGAGTGAGAAGTCCATCACCTCAAAAATCTGCTTGTGAATATGACCCCTTTAAGAAGCGTCTGCCGCTGCCACTGCCTCAGCCTCTGTCTTAGCCACTCAGGATCGGGCCCATGTCCTCATCCTGTCCTACTTTCTGATGTTGCAGGGTGATTTCTTGGATTTCCCCCTAGTTGTATGGCTTGTTCATCTAGATCCCAGGTAAGTTTTCCTTGCTGTTTATTCTTTGTTTCTGTCACAACTTTGATTTGGTCACCAGAGGGATGAACAGAGCCTCCATCATCTACACCATTTTTTTCCCCTCTTAGTTATTTATTTGAATAGGCTTTCTGTTCCCTTCTTCCTCTCTTCTCCTTCTGGGGTATACATTAATATTATGTTGATCTTTCTAATGTAGTTACATAGTTCTTGTAGAGTTCTTTTATTTATTTATTTATTTTTAAATTCTTAGTTCTCTTTGTCACCTGAGTTAGTTCTAGACTTCTATTTCTGAAACTGCTAATTCTCTCCTCCATCTGGTCTTCTCTATTTTCAGTGCTCTTTAACATATTCTTCTCAGTTATTAAATTCTTCAGCTCCAGAATTTCTCTTTGGTTCTTGTTTTGTAGTTTCAATTCCTTTGGTCAAATATTCCTTTTATTCATGTATAATATTCTTGAGCTCATTGAACTGGCTTTCTGAGTTTTCTTTTTTCTCATTGAATTTCTTCATAACTGCAATTTTGAATTCTCTGTCATTTAAATCACAGTGTTCAATGACTTTGAGTTCAGTTTCTGGAAATTTGTCATTTTATTTTGTATTACCATGCTACCTTGGTTGTTCATAGTACTTGATGGATTTTTTTTTCTCTGCTTGCACATTTTGAGGTAGTGAATTCTTTTCTTGTTTAAATACCATTTTAATCTTAACAATTCAGCAGGTCGGTAATTAAGAGATCTTGTTTTTGTTTTCCAGCAGATGGTGCTCTAAAGCAATTTTCTGTTTACTCTTACCTAAGCTACTGTGCCTCTTGCACTGGGGTGGTATCACTTTGGTTGTAGAAATTTCCCCATAGGTGACTGGAGTGGTGGGTCCCCCCCTTCTGTCCAAGTCACCTTGGTCTATGGCACTACCATTGTTGTGCGGGGCTGTGATGGGTTGTGTGGGAGCCAGGTTCATGACTCTGCAGCACTGCCTCCTTATTACTTACTAATGGTCTCTGGCACCACTGTGTTATTTGATGTGTCTCTGCTGCTACTATTGAATTCCACTGCAGTGGGGGGTGGGGCACCTTTTTGACACCCACACTGCTTCTGCCCTCTTATCCTTCCTTACTCCTGCTTCCCCAGCTCATTCCAACACACCCACCTTCAGATGTACTTGATGCATAGATCTCTCAGGTGTGTTTTTGTATTGAGCAGATGAACCTTTGTTGGATTATAGATGCCCAACTTGTAAATTTAAGAGAGATAAAAAGGAGTTCTCTCATTCCAACATGATGCTGATGTCTCCTATGTTTTAGATTAAAGTCCATGATCCATTTTTAGTTAATATATATAAAAGGTATAAAGCTTATGTTCAGGCTCATTTGATTGCCTGTGAGGTCCAATTAGTCCATCACCATTTGTTGAAAGAGTTATTACTCTTCTAGTGAATTACGGTATGGTTTTTTAAAAGGTATATTTTTCTTAAATAAATTTTATATCCTACATAACAATAATTGGACATTTTTGATTACTTATTCTATGCCAGACATATTTCTAAGTACTTTACTTACAATATTAACCATTTAATTGTCTTTAAAGATACATAAACTAAAGTTTGGAGAACATTAAATAACATGCCAAGATCATAAAGGAAGTGTTATACAAAGACAGAATTAAAATTTGGGACTGTCTGATTTGAAAACCCATGACATGTTTAATACTAAAATATTTTTTTTAAGAAAAAAATAATAAAGCTCAGAATCAAGGATATTCATCTCCCAAGTCTTTATTGTATCATTCAGTCAGGATTGATGATGTCTTTCATAGATCCTTCAAATTATGTTTCTGCAGATCAAAAATTAAACAACAAATTTGGAGAATGGTCATAAAATTGGACCAGATGTTTGCCATATTATCTATAATCATTTTTAAAAATGTAGTGATGCCTCATCCAGAATCAATTTTTAATAATACTCTGCCCTCCCAATGGTTACACCAGAACATTAAGTGTATTTTTCCTCCTTTTTATTCAGTTTGCATTTAAGAAAACATTTTCCAGAGCCATGTTGATTTTTAACAAAAATCATGTAACTAAAGATAACTTTCCTTATTTAGTGGGTCTCTAACTCCTTTTTAAAATTTTGATAAGCTATTTTCCTGGACATTTACCTGTAGTAATGATTTCTTTGTGATTTACCTGTTACACCCTCAATTTACATATATTTCTGATGTGCTGCTTTCCACTTCATGGAGGATTGCTTAAATGTTGCAAGTTAAAGCAAAGTGAACAGGAAGGTTACCTTGCACTTTATATTGCTTGGAAAGGAATTGGTAGGGTTTTTATGTTTGTTTATTGTTTTTACTGTAATTCTAGTTTCTTTCATAAACATTTAATCCTTAGTCACCACAAATAGAAAATCTTGTAGATAGAGCAAAAATCAGAAGATGAATTGCTTTACTTCCTCCACTGATTACTTGATGAACGACCTTGAACAACCTCCAATTCTAAACCTGCCCATTCCGAATATAGATCACAACAGAAAATAAATGTTTTCCTCTTGGGAGTTAAAATGTATTATTTTCTTGTTTTGTGAAGTGTATAGACTGGTCTTTTGGAAACAAAAGTAAATATGTGGGTCTTTAACAAGAACAAAGAGCAGCCCCATCTAGGGTAGCAGGCAAGATATAGGAATGGATAAATCTATCATGACAGAGAATAGTCTATAGTAATGGAAGCTCTCTGAGAATGAGAAATCTGTGTGTTTAATTCCCTGCCCTATCTCCAGAGTCAACAACTGTGTTTGGCACTCTCCTCTGACTGCTATCATAGTTCCTATTTCTACACCGCAACTTGAAGTTTGTAAGGTAATGAAATCAGCCAGGTGTGCCTTAGAACCTCACCCTCCATCCTAAAGCCATGCTCCCAAATCCCAAGCATCTGTTGCCTTCATGGTATCCAAACAAACCTCTCAAGTGATCCCAACTTTCCTAAGGAAAAAAAATTAAACCAAGCAAAAAAGAGTCTTGTATAATCTTGGTCAATCTGTTTTTCCTCCCTTGGTTTCAATGTTTTTTCTGTAGAATGAGGTAATAATTTCAGACATCATTGATCTGTTGTAAATATAAAAAGATTACACAATGAAAGATTTTTCAAATGACAGAGCACTATCCCCAATATAAGGAGGATTGTTACTATTACATAACAGTGAACTGGTATTATAGCTTTGTTTCTGCTCAGGTTGACTGTTTCAAATCTTAGCTCTAATACCAGGATTAAAATACTTTGAAAATGGATAAAGACTCATTTTTTCCTATATGTAAAATGGGGGTAAGTTTGGGTAAATCTGAGGATTAAGAAGATTGGAACATGGAATTAGGCTACTTGTGTTCAAATAATGGCCCTGAGGCTTACTGAGCTTTCTGTTGTCTCAGTTTCTCTGTCAGTTAAGTGCCATATAATAATGATTTTTACTTCATGGGGTTAACATAAAAATGAACTGAAATTACATAAAATGATTATCAAAATGCCTGGAACATAATATTTTAATAAATATGTGTGATTACATTACATATTATTAAAACCTCCAACTACTCTATGTACCTCTCACCTGGTTCTCTCTCCTTCCTCCCTTTTTCATCTCTGAATCTTGAAAGATAAGTGTGCTTAGAAAAAAAGAAAATATTGTTATGTATCATCTTGAAGAAAGTACACACTTGGAATCCTCCCTCAGATACTAACTAAATCTCATACTTTCATATGCATTCTTTGGAGGAGATCCGCTCTCTTTTGCTAGGAATCCTCCAACTCCTCCTTCTGCTTTTAGGACAAAATGAAACAATAACAAGAACAAAATGTGCAAGAATTATTTTTCTTGTCTCAGAATGTCACCAGAACTAATACCTGTCCTGGTTCCAAATCCAGTGAACTCCAATGAACCTCTTCAAATGGACCATATTTAGAACTTCATTGATTTCACATTAATTTTTGCCTCAAGCCACCTGAGGTTCTTCATGCTACAGTTTTAGCCGAGGGGCCTGAAGGTGACCAGTTGGTGAGGATCCATGCACAATGGAGCCCTGAGTTCTGTAGAACTGTAAGGGTGGTCACATTTCACTCTTAGGCTAATCAACCTTTCTCTTCATTTGTATGGGAATGGGTAGAAATTCTGTCCTTCTTAAAAATGCAGTGTAACTTTAGAAAGATGGCAAATTCTCAGGCTATGGTTTATATTCTTTATAAACTGAAAATAATTTGAATAATTCTGCTACAGGACAGAATTAAGGCTGACCACCATCTGAAGTACTTGGTTGCAAAGCTATTGGGGGAAAAATATCTAAATTCAATTTTAAGATCTTTTAAGACCTGGACATTGAGAATAGGGTGAATGTAAGCCTTTAGAATATAACTGACTTTCAATGCATGTTTGTTAAAAGGAAAAACTAAACTAATTATAAAACTCTAAAAATAATCATCATAATAACATCCAATAACCATTATGTAGTGTCATTTTTATATACAGATTTATTTGTAAAGTCTGAGAGTGGGGCTACTTATTTTATAAACCTAAAAAATTCCCAGTTTGGTTAATACAAAACCCTAAAAGGAACCATTAAGTAGAAATAAATACTTGATAAAGCTACATAATTGTAGATCATTAGTGGGAGAAGATTTCAATTTGCCTTAGGCTTGACATTTTTAGAAATAAAACTAAATTATCGAGAAAAGATTAAGGAAGAGATAAATCATTTGAAAAGAAAAAGGTTGGTAAAATGACTAAATCCAGACATCAATGTAAACATCTTATTAAAGTTGAAATGCTTAATGCCTAGTTAGAAGATAACTTACACACGAGCCCCCTGTTTTCCAAATCCCAATTCAAATTGACTTAAGCTGTGAAAAGAAAGAGAGAGAGAGAGAGAGAGAGAGAGAGGGGCAGGGGGGAGGGAAGGAAGGAAGAAGGAAGGAAGAAGGAAGGAGGAAGGTAGCATACAGGAAGACAAGTTCAGTACCTACTTCCGTTCAGCATCACTCCAATCCACACTCCCTCACTCCTCCAGCCTTCTTCCCGTTCCGCTTCCTCTATCCTTCTTCCTTCTCGCCGCCTCCCTCTCCCTCTCTATCCCTCTCTCCTCTCCCTCTCTCTCCTCTCCCTCTCTCTCTCCCTCGCTCTCTCTCTCCTCTCCCTTCTCCTCTCCGTCTCTCCCTCTCTCTCTCCCATCTCGCTCTCCCTCGCTCGCGCCCTCCTCTCTCTCCTCTCCGATCCGCTACATCACATCCCCTACCTTCCCTCCCTTGACTAAAATGAGTCCGAAATAAATTCAGTTCCAGAAACTCAATAATCCCTCCCAGTTCCTGATTATGTGTTTCCTGTGTGAGTTTCACTACTGGCAGAACCTTCTTATTACGTCAAGATACTTTGGGAGTTACAAGCTTCAGCACCACTAGCTCAGCAAGTCTACTTGGGAGAAAATGTCTTTCCTTTGTGTATCAGTTACAGTTCTGCTCAGTTACCTGGTTTAGGTCAAATGGCCATCCCTGAGAGAATTACAATTACCAGAGCTTGATTTCAATGCTATGTGTTTCTTGTATCAAATGGCATAACAATAGAGGAGGAGTGCTTCCTCAGAGGAAATTGTGGTTCTGTCAAAAGAAAAGGAAAAATCGCTGCTCAGGAGACAAAAACAACTTGGCACCCTCCACAATCCATCTGCCAAGACTGGATTTTATAGATTAGGACAAGGCAAGATTATGAGCAAGAAGAACCAGGAAGAAAAATAAAACTGAAAAGGAAAAAATCTGCTGAGGTCCATTTCACCCACTCACACATAAAGGAGCAGAATTAAATTAAGGCTGCCAAAGGTAAATAAGGCACACCACTGCCCTAACATGAAGCCCTGACTAGAGTTGCTGGGTATCTTGTGAGTATCCTCCAGAGCCAAATGTGGAGTATCTAGTGTGGACAGCTTTAGTATGATGCATGTATGTGTCTCAATCACATATCTTGGAAAGGCCACATACCTGAATAATACAAAATGAAAAATGGCTCTCTAAACATTTATTGTTCTTTTAGCTTCCTTTATCTGCTAAATATATATTGAAACTATCTTAGTAATGTTAAAAAATAAAATAAATTCATTTAAGGAAAAAGTATTTTAATAGATAACTGTATCCTCTAATCACCTATTGTCATAGTCCTCCCTCACTGTCTAGTGTAATGATTCTAATCCAAACTTCTCTACCTGCTAACTGTGTAACCTGGAGCAAAACTGGTTCTCAGTTTGCTTATTTGTCCAATACAGATAATGATAATACACCCTATAGAGGTCCACTACCACAGTACATGATGTAAAATAAGCATACGTGGTCTCTAAATATTGTTGGGTCATTTTGGCTCCATTTGGAAGTGGTCTTAGAACTAGTCAGACATACTTGCTTATGGTATTCTAAGGTATAATACACCAATGCTCAGTATTAGGGGACTGGGACCTATACCAGGAGTTATACTCAGCCTGACTCCTGGTGCATATTTTGTCCCAAGTGTAGCCCTCCTTGTCTTTCCAAGCTTCCTAAGAATAACCCATAACACTTACTATTCTCAAGAGACCACCTCTTTTCTCAAAATATTGACAGATTCACTTATAAGATATCTTGCATACTTTAAAATTTCCACCTATCATTTCTTTTTCAGGCAACTAGTCTAAGGCAAAATGAAAATTGCTTGAGTGGGGATTAAGACAAAAATTGTGATAATAAAAGGTATTTTCTAGCCAAATTAGGCAAAGCTAAGTGAACCTTTGTCATTTTTCTAGCAATTTCCTTTTTCCGTGGACCCCGACCCTGTAGGATAAGGATCTATTTTCAAGTCAATCACTATTAATAAAGGACATTTTTACATAAAAATCATAAAAGGAACCTTATTTATGTCATTATGGAATAGTAAATTTCAAAAGAACTACAATAAATATGATACAAATGTCATTTGCTTTTTTTCACTTCTCATTGCTTTTAGTTTAATACCATACTGTTCCCAAAATTCCAATTTATCAGCAAAGACAAGTGGCAGTTTATAGGTTATCTTTAAGCAAGAAAATAAAACAAAACAAATTGGTTTATAACACACCATCATGACTAATTAACTTCTCCTTGGATAACATTCAAAAGTCTCTCAAGATTCAGGTGACAGACCCTTGAGAGTTTGAGTGGTAACAGATATATATATATACGTGTGTGTGTGTGTGTGTGTGTGTGTGTGTGTGTGTGTATACATATATACACACACACATACGTTATACATATATATATGTATATATACATACATACACATACAGATATATCTGTCCAAAATCCTGTTCACAATCTCAGACTCCAAGCTTCAGGGTTCATCTCCAGATCCCTGACCCCATCTTGATATTTTCTGTCATTTCCAGCTACTTTTAAAAAATGTTTGCCATAGCTACTTACTAAGGGCTTTACAGACATTGTCTCATTTAATCTACCTACCACTTCTCTGTTAGAAATTCTATTATTCTCTTCTTTTGTCATTTTTAGTTCATTCATTCATAGCTTTTAGAGACTATTCATTAAATGTACATTCTAGGCCAGGCAGCATTCTAGGTGCTATGGATGTAGCAATTAATATGGATATAGCAATGAAGAAAACAAAAGCTTGCATTCTGGCAGGAGAGAAAGACAATAAATGAAAGGAGAAACAGGTGGTGGAGGAGAAGTCACCAGGGAGATGGTATTTGAACAGAGTCCTAAATGAAGCAATGTTGTGAACTCAGGGGAAAGTAGTCCATGCATAGGAATTATTGTGTGCACAGGTCCTGAGGAGGAAACGGTGTTTGTGAAGAACAGAGCATGGCCTCTGTGAATGGAATGTTCTGAGAGAGGTAGAAGAAACATGAGCTAGACTAAAGAAACAGAGACTTGTAGGTGAAGACTCTGGATTTCTTTCTGAGGATAATGAGAAGTCATAAAAGGGCGGCAGCAGGGGAGTGACATGATTTACTCATTGATATAATACATTTAAGAAGCCCATAACCAGGACAGGGGTCTATGCAATTCCAAAGCCTTAATCATTTTTAATCACAGCATAGCTTTTCAGTTACTCAATAGATAATTCCATGTAGTATATGTGTTCTATTATTGATTGCTTCTATACATAACCTTAACCCTTGAAACTAATTTCTTTATTCTATTGAGATCTCTCACTCGAAATCTTAGTTGGCTTTATTTCTCATCTTATTCCTTGATCTAATTTTTCTCAAATCTCCCCCTTCTGTCACAGATCCAATTAATTATCCCTTATAAAAATCCACAGAAGGTATCCCTTCTTCTCTATTGGTCCTTCTACTGTTTGAGCTTCTAGTTTCTAGCTGTGTATACTCCATTGTCCCCAGATTTCTGAACCCTCAATACTCTAGTACCAGCCTACATTTTCAATATCATTTCACCTTCCTCAACTTCTTAGTTTTCTGAAAGTTACCTCCTAGAATGTTAATGTTTGACTCGATTCTACCAAGGATCGCGGTGCCTGTAGGCAGATGGCAGTAATGAGATTGTTTGATCAGAGAATGCCAAATCCTGCTAGCAGCAAGCTAAACCCACAATGCCAATCAATAAGTGAAGAAAAAATTAATTTTATTCTCTGGCTAAAGCTAGTCCTAGAAGTGGCAGCCTCTTGGCTCCAATACAAAGGTGGGGAGGAAATGATTTTGTAATGAATTATTTGTCACTCAAAAGATATTTGGTTTTAAGTAGGAAATAACCCCTCCAAAGAGTGGCCATTTTGTTAAAAAGGAAGCAATAAATTAAATGAGTGATAGTGGAACAGATGAAAAATATTCGTTCATCTTTAGGTCAGCTACAACTCCAAACTATTACATTATAGTAGAAGGATTCAATCTGAAAAATGCGACTGGGTAAAGAAGGAACAAAGAGAACCCATTAGATCTCAAGTGAACTTCTATTAAATATTATTCTCCTTTTTTTATAGCTGTGATTTACAAACCTATACTTTGAAAATCTTATTTCTGTATAATTTAGAAAACCATAATCCATTTACATTTATTGGCTTAGTTGTAAGTAATCATTAAATCTGGATAGTGAAACACATTCACCAACTCTTCGGTACACTAAAGAAGTATTGCAAATTGAGGACCTCATAAGGTCTTGATGTGCGATCAGCAATCATCAGTATTTTTCCTTAAATGTGATATTTATTGGGAAGGGACCTATATATCTCTCTATTTATTGTGAGCTAACTTTTGTCTATATGTCCATTCAGAGGATACTAGGAATGATGGCTATACCACAGGTAATTACTAATGTAAAACTAAAGCCCATGCTATAGATCTTTATAGTTTTTTTGTTTGTATGTTTGTTTGCCTGTTTTAAGAGAGATAATGACATAGTTATTTAAGAGACCTGGAGCTTATTAGAATTTTCCTTTTTTCACATGTCTTCAGAAGAGATAGTTGGAGGCAGGCTGACAGGAAGTGAAAGGGCAGTCCATTTTCTCTGGCTGACATGCAGTTAATACATAAAAAACTGAGATTTCAGTTTTAATGAAAATGTTTTTAATTACCAGAAAAGGATTTAATAAATCCATTTACTAATTATTTAATTTATTAGTGAATTAATTTACGAATATTGCTTTCTTTTAGAATACTAGCTCTAACTGCTACAATATATTCCATTTATCAAAGCCAAAAAATTGCATGAAAACATTTTTCAAAATATTAGATTCTAATATTAAGCCAGATGGCTTTTCAGCTACCTTTATATTTTGGTATTATACCAGTCTTTTTTAACATAGAGTAAAATGCAAACATTTTTATTCTCACTTGGTTATAAATGACCTCTGGCAGAAATTCCTAGTGCTCAATTGCTAAAGAGTTTTCTCATTTTCTGAATATGCTTCCTCAACCTCAAATGCCTTCCTTTAGCTGCAGAGAAAATGCCAGGCATTCTCTCAAACCAAAATTCCCTTAGCACTAAAATATGTCATACTGGTTCAGAGCAAATAGATTGATTATGAAACCAAGACATGTTTGTGCCTCAGTTACTATATCTCTAAAGTGAGTGATAACTATATCCAATCTCCTTACATTGTAATATAAAGTCAAATTTTAAGTAGTGCTTGACCTGTGGTATTATTTATGTGCTGCTACTATTTTTTTGAGAGAATAATTGCTCTGTTCAGATAATTAGCAACAATCTCTATTAAAAGACTCAGGTGTCTACCCTAAGATATAAAGATGCCATTGAAAACATTCTATTTGTAAAATTGGTTTTTAATGTTTTAATGTACATGACCTTGGGATTGTGAAGAATGTCATTTGGAGACTACAGGACAGGAGGATGGCAAATTTGGCTATAGCATTATAAACCTGGAGAATTAATTATAATATAAATCAAGCTAAGTAATATGGAAAAAAGAAGATTGGAGATTTGATGTGTTTTTATATGTTTATTGAGTGGGTACATCCACTTCCTCTGCTGCCTCTATCTATTCCCCAGATCTATGTATAAGCTACAATAGTCACATCTCCTGAATCAATTTTTACCTCCTTCAATCTGTTTTCCACACTTCTGCCCACATAATTTCTTATGATGCTTCATAACCTTATGTCACTTTCATGCTTAGCATCACTCCTGAGTTGGACTTTGGATAAATAGGAAGTGTCAAGCTCCTGCCTCCCTCTCTGGTTTCATCTTCCATCTCTCTTCATGCAAAACTCTCTGACTATTCTACCCTTCTCCCTGATCCTTGAATACATGAAGAATTTCCGACCCCAGCACATGTGTACATGCTGTTCTTCTATGTGGGACACCTTCCATTCACACCTTCTATCTCTCACTCCTGTTTATCTCTAAGATCTCAGCTAAATATAACTTTAGAGAGCAACTTTGTGAAGCCCAGCCACCTTACCCCAGAAGCTAAATTTATCTGCCCCCATAATTAATCTACCTTTCTGACATAACACACCGATTTCTTCCTTTGAATAACTTATTCCAATTTGAAGTGCTGTTTTTGTATGCATTTGTTAAAATCTGTCTTCCCCAATAGACAGTTAACTCCATAAGCACAGGGACTGTGTCTGTCTGTCTATCTGTCTGTCTGTCTGTCTGTTTGTTTGTTTTAACACTGTATCCTGATTCCCAGGATAATGCCTCAGACATGGCTGGTGTTTAATAAAATAGTTGTTGAATCAATGAATGCATGGACAAATGAACATTTACTATGTTCCAAACTCTGAGCTAAGTGCACAATACTCATGATTTTATTTCATCCACATAATAACTTTTGAGTTAATTACCATTAGAATCACCATTTTACAAATGAGGAAATAGTCTATCTTCACACACTGGGCTTAAAAAGGAACTGTTAGATCCTTCTAAAAAGTGGCTGTTCTTCTGCCTGGAGTATGGGCTAAACTTAGTGACTTGCAGAATAGGATAAGGAAATGAAAAAAATAGTAAAAATGGTAACTTTACAGTAGATAAACCTAGAAGACACTGCCATAACCAAGTTATCAAGGTTAATATAACCAACGATAAAATGTTGATATCATACACCCTTCTATATGATGTGATAAGAATGACACCTCACTTGTAGGATATTCTTCTTCAAACTTATAACTCCAGTCTAATCATTAGAAAACATCAATTTTAGGAACGTTGTATAAAATATTTCTCCCGACCTCTCCAGATCAGAAAGAAAGAAAGAAAGAAGGAAGGAAGGAAGGAAGGAAGGAAGGAAGGAAGGAAGGAAGGAAGGAAGGAAGGAAGGAAGAAAGGAAGGAAGGAAGGAAGACTGAAAAACAGAAATTAGAGGAGACTAAAAAGACATGAGTATTAAATACAAAGTGTGATTCTGGAGAAAAAAAAGTGAAAAAACTGATGAAATCCAAATAAAATGTGTAGTTCAGTTAATAATAATGTACCAATGTTAATTTCTTAATTCTGATAAATGTAGCATGGTTATACAGGATGTTATTATTATGGCAAAGAGTATTCAAGAGCTCTCTGTAATATCTTTACAACTTTCTATAAATCTAAAATCATTCCAAACTAAAATAATTTTTTTAAGTAGCTAAATTGCTTAAGAAACCGAGAATGACCTTTAGTTAGTATATACTGGTTGTTATGGCTGCCATGATTTAAGCTGATTAAGCATATTGATTCCAATTGGTCAGGCTCATGCATGTCATGTGGTTGACTAGTTTGAATAATATGAGTATGTTATATTGTCTCTGTCTCTTAGAAAAAAAACATATGATCAACTTTGTATTTCCTCTAAAGTATTTTCTTTCAAATAATATTTTTTCAGAAGAATAAGAAACATGTTACTGGAGTCATTCCATTCAACTGAGTGGTTGTCATGGTGAATCTAAGTGTTCAGTGAATATTTTCAAATCAAAACTTCAGATAATACTATTGCCACAGTACAAGAAAAATTGGCTGTTGCTGATGTGGTTTCAGAGTCATACAACAACTGTATAAATTTATATCTTAATTTGAGGCCTTCTAGTCTGATCTCACTTGGGGCATGTTTTGCTTAGGATATCATCAAAGATATCGCATGACCTTTCCATCAAAATGCAGTCCAGAGACTACAAGCAGCACCTGGGAGCTTTTAGAAATTAAGAATTTCAGGCTCCACCCTACATTCATTGAGTCATAATTTACAGTTTATCAATAAATTCTAAAGACCTAATGGATAACATGTTGACTATAGTTGATAACACTGTGATGTATAATCATAAGTATGTGAGGTGATGGATATATTAATTAAGTCAATGTGGATTCTTCTGCAATGCAGTCATGTATCAAATCACCGTGTTATACTTTTAAAATATCTTGTATTTTATTTGTCAATTATACCTCAAGAAAGCTGAAAAAAGTTGTTACAAATTTACTGATAATTATTAAGATCAGCTATACTTACATAAGTCTCTACATAAAATTAGCATGTTTAATGAAAATGTACACAAAATTAGAATATTTTGCTATAATAGTAAAATTAGAAATTCATATGCTGCTTAGCTAGTAATGTAAGAAGCATGTTCAATTTAGTATAATTTCCATAATTCCAATTGTTATTTTCACCTAATCATGGTTCTGTTTAACTTGGAAACTCTTTAAGAGTCTCATCAAAAGCCTTTCTGAGTCTCTGATCACTTAGATCTCAATCTCCTATTTAATTTTCCTCAGCCATTATTAACATGTGTTGATTTCATTTTCTTTTTCTTAATCATTTCTTGCTAGGAAATCTAACCACAGCATTCACAATTCTCGCTGTGTATTCCAATGGGGCTCTGCTTTCAACATCAACCTAATTTGGGAGGTCCTTTCATGTGGAAATTACTCCCCATCATCAAGGGCAACTTGCCCAGCATTCTACTAAGACCATCCTACTTGACTTCTGGCAAGGTTTGGCCATGGTCGTACTTGATGTTCCCAGTGGGAATTTCTATGAATTCCAAAGTCTCAGAAAGATGTTTTGATCTGTCCCTCCAGGGAGAGGAACTTTTCTGGGGCACAGATGCAATGTGAAGCCTGAACTAACTGGGTTCATCCTCCAGTTATTAGAAAGCTCGCATGAACAGAAAAGCATGGCTTTGCAGCCAGTTTGAAGGAGCTGTCTCCATGAGTCTTGTTAAGGAACTGTCCCATGACACCCAAGTCCCTTCATTCTTATGGTATGTGATACCTAATAAATCAGCCTCTAGAAACGTCTGGGCTGCATGGCTGTGACGAGCTAATTAACGTGGCAGGCCTGAGTAGCATCAGGCTGTTTCTCTGGGACCTTCGCAGCTCTAGTGTTTCATCTTAAAGGGTTTATACCTGGAAGTGAAATTTCTGAATATTAAGAAGAAAAAATTACATAGTCCAGGGAAGGCTAACATCCCGGGTTTCTAAATTAAATGGTGCTATTATATTAGGCTCCCCAAACATAGTCAGCAAGTTTTTTCCTTCTTGCATTTGTCTAACTGCTGCACTTTAGGACATAAAATGTTTCCTTTGTGAGAAAAAGAAAGCATCTGTGATAAAGAAAGTGTTAAAGAAAAGTGGTCGGTGTTGGGGCTGAATTGAGACAAAAGTGGAATGTCATCTTTTTCATATAGTGCAATTTAACTTACAGCCAAGATGGTCATTTAAACTTTTACACCCTATAATAAAGGTGCCCCTGCAGTTGGTAGAAAGTGAAGTTTGATCTTTAGCTTAAAAGAATGAGATTGAGATCTAAAAGATCTTTAATTGAAGAGATCCATATCACATGAGTTGTGAAGCTGAAGGTTTTATAAGCAGTAGAGTTACTGTCTTAACCTGAGAGGAGATGCGAACAGGCTGACCTATGCAAATCATTGCTGCCCTTCAGTATTATCATTAATGATATTGATGTTTGTCTTTGTTTTTTTTGTGTGTGTGGTTTGCAAAGAGCCTTCACAAACAGAAACTCATTTAATCTTTACATCTCTCTGGTATTCAGAGTATTATTATTTTCTGTTTATCAAGACTTGTTTCAGGTTTGAAAATCTGCATTTCTAGAATATAAGGCTGCTGTTAAGCATGAGATGGGAAAAGGGGGCATTCCAGGAGACACATGATAAGAGTTCCTGGGCCAGAGCCTGGAAGGCTCAGTTTCCACATGCTTGGGGGCACACAGAAGGTAAGGGAAAGAATGCTAAAGGATCTGACTGCCCTTGTCTAGCAGTTTATCTGTCTTTGCAGCCCTCCTCCCTAGGGGATGCTGCCCAAATCTCAGGGATAAGTGTGTGGTTTTAATTGGCTTGTTTGAAGCTGTGACTGGTCCTGCCTGACTGGTCTTTAATGAAGCACATCCACTCTTGGACTCAGTCAAGCAAAGGAAGCTTCTGTGAATTAATATGCTCCTTTCTCCTGTGAATACTGCCAAAGGTGCAGGAGGCTTTGGGTGCCAATAAAAACAGATTTCTCAGCGATAGACTTCCCACATGCAAATGATCCTTCTTCCCTGGGGCTACATTAACAAAAGAAAGCTGAGTTTTCTCTCACAATAATCCGTTTATTCTCACCATTAATGCAAATTGGTCCATCAGAATACATCAATTAAGACTTAACTGAATCCATACTTGAACACTGAGCATCGAATGTGTATTTTTTCAAATAATACAGTCCTATGCTGGGGCTATGGTAAGTGTATTACAGATGAGGAAGTTGAGTTTCAAAAACTCAAGTAACTCACACAAGTTACACAGAAAATCAGGTGTGAAACCAAAATTTGAAATGCAGCTGTGGGATCTAGAGCCAATGTACCTAGAAGTCACAGGAATTACCTCACCTTATAGATGGTAAGCTTTCAATCACCAACTTGAAGTAAGTGAATTTATGTAGTATATTTGTGAGGCCTTTCCTTCATGAAAGGATAATTGATTCTGCTAAGATTTCTGTGATGACTACTGGAAATTTCGTTTTACCCCTGCTCAGGTTCAAAAAAGAAGGATTTGTTTTTTAATATTTAAAAAGTGGGAGTGCGGAAAACCAAGTCTTATATTATTCTTTGTGTATGTAACTTCCTTTACTTTTCCTCTGAGTGCTTTTTCTAGAACTCTTCTTATTTCTACAATGGGAAGACTATTAGCATGAGATAAATCTCTGCTAGACAATTGTCAGATATTAATAAGTTTGCTAGATCCTGCTGTGAATATGAATTGGTGAAGATAACTTAGTTCTGGAGTTTTTCATACTCATGAACTTATTCGAAGAGCTATTGGCAGTCCGGCCAATGCATTACACTTGTTCTTTGTGTTGAAATTTCCCGACTCTGTTGCTCTCTTTTATAACACTAACTCCAAAAATAAAGTACTGAGGCGTTTGACTGCCATTATGAGTCCCTCTTATTCTGAGAAGATGTCCAAAGTTTTGGCTCAAAAAGATAATAATATTTTTAAAAAGGACAGTCAGGTTAGAATATAAGAAAATAAAAAAGAGAGCACCATTTTAGTTTCCATAAAGAGAGGTATATTTTAAGCTGTTGCCTAAACTTTGACAGTTTGAGGTTTAGCAGCTCCAAACTGAAGACCAAAAGTGCTTTGCCCCCATGACTCGACACACTGTGGGTACTGAGAAAGGAGTGGGGGAGGGTTGGCAATTCAATTGTCAGCTAAATATTAGAGTCCTTGAGATATTTTTTTCCAGTGCTACTTGACCTTCCTTTGATGGGCATTATCATCATTTTCCTCCCCCACTGAGAGAAAATATGGCAAAGGAAATGAAAAGTGAAAGGAATAGAAAAGGAAAGAATAGGTGAATAGTTGGTAGAGGCCAAACGCCCTGACACTGGGATAAGAGGGTCAAATGAAGCCCTTTGGTTCTCTTCCAGGAACCTAAAAATATCCACCTCTTGCCTGATTGACATTTCCACTCTGTTTTCCTTATGTATGTGCTGTAGGGACTGCTAATATTATTTAACTCACATGCTCCCTGCACTTTCCTGCTGTTAGAAAAAAACCAGTCAGCTGAGTAATCATGATAATTAAAAAAGATGTTAACTTTCAGAGTAGCTGACACTAACTCATTACACTAAGTTGTTTTGCCTGACTGAACTAACATTAATTCCAACACTCGTTACATCAGGCATATAAGAGGTTTTCAGCTAATGTGCCTATTTACTCCTCTCTTTCCTTCCTTACACTACCCTTTCCTTCTATATTCCTCCCTCCCTTCTTCCCTCTCTCTCTCCTTCCCTCACTGTCTTCCTTCTTTTCTTCCATATCTGGAATGCAAGCTCACCTATTTATGCTAATTCTGCTGTCCAAGAACTATTTGAAAGCTGGTTCCAGACCAATCTATTCCAAAATTGAATGTGTGTATGCATCGCTTAGGGGTCTTATTGAAATGCACAGTCTGATACAGCAAGTATAGGGTGAGGCCTGAGATTCTACCTTTTTATTAATGTTCCAGGAGGTGATGATGATAATAATCTTAGGACCACACTCTGAAAAGTCTCAAGACAACAGTCTAATCATTCCTAGGGCTATTAGAAATAACCAATTTTAGCAAAACCAAAGGCCCCGTTGGAACCTGTTGCTCAGATTTCCATCAGGTGAAAAAACCCCACGCCAACCCTGGGAAGTCTGTGCCACTTTTCCCCACTACTGAAAGGCAAGCTGCAGGGAACTACATCCAATGTATTCTTCCTTTCTGTTGTGATGCAGAATTGAAGTTGCTAAAGTCTCTAGATTTAGGCAGAAGCGAATTTCAATTTCTGCTTCATCAATTTTTTACTTAATCTGTCTAAGCTCCTGTTTTTAATGAGGATAAATATAACAATTACTTTGAGGCTGTGAAAGGGCCTCAGTGAAGGGTTAGCAAGCCTCAGGCACAGAAATTCAGAAATTTGAGTATTAATACTTTGAGGTGATTCTTGTCACCTTTGGTAAGTTTGTGTCCAGTAAGAGTAAGAAAAAACATTCCAAAATCTCTTGCATTGCCTATACTCAGAAAATGTGGAACAAATATTAGATAATTCTCAATGTATTTACAAGACCCTTGATGTTTTTATGTAGCATTGATTCTCCTGTTAGTACAACCTTTTGGAATTTGCTTCCTTTAGGTATAAAAAATTTTTCAAGAGGTCCAGGTTATCTGTGGACCAGGTACAAAAGTATAACCTAGGACTACCAAAAGGCTCTCTCAACCAAAATTATCTTTCCCCTTGGCCTGGAGCTTCTATCATTAGGGCAGATCCTTTGGATTAAGGCACCAGAGGGAAGGTCAAAAGTAACTTTATTGCCTGGGACGTGTGATAGGTGTTAACCACCAGCAGTTACAAAACATGGTATGGATTAAACGGTAGAGGAAAATCAATCCTTGATTTATAATTTATTAGGGAAGCACATAGGAGCCATGTAGAATACATGAACTTTTTAAAAAATGAGCTCACAGAGTGATGGAAAGAGAACTGAATTTATTGTTTCTGTTGAAGATTTCTCAAAAACATCGATGCTCAGTCTATATTAAACAAGAGCCTTTGTTGAAATTAATAGAAATCTAAATAAAACTGACTAAATAAAACAAAATAGGAGAAGGAGGTGGGATTTGTTGGGTTAAATAACTGAAATTTGTAAGGGTACAGCTGGTTTGGGACATAGCAGGATGCAAGGGATAAACAATGTCACATTGCACCCGCCCACGCCCCTCTTAGTCTCTTTCTCTCGTCATCTCTTGGTGCTGCTTATTTTCCGGACTAGTTTTAATTTCAGGAAGGAGTTTTTCGTGAGGTAACAAGGATGGCCACTAGCCTATTCAGGCCTATTTTCTACCATGTCATAAAATTCTAATGTAACACAGAACTCCTGCTTCCAGGTGGATTCATAGAGATCAAGTTTCTTAGAGACCTAGCTTTTTCACACACTCGTCCTGAACCAGTTATGTGGTCCAGGAAATTAACTTGTCTACTTCTCATTGGCCAGGCCTGAACCATGCAAACTATATAACTGATAACACAAAAAGATGATTTCCCTGGTAGAATCGGGGCATCGTTGCAAGAATAAATTTGAGTAAGAAAAACAATTGACTTTTAAGATCCAACAGGGAATAAAGGTGAAGTATTTCTTTAAAGAACTTGGACATGAGATATAAAGTCCCAGGCTTTGCAACAAGGAGGATGAGCAGCATTCCGATTGTCTTTCAAAAATGAGGTATTATTGGCAAATACTTTACACTTTCCAAAGAATTAATAGTTCAGAAAATGGGAGCAAAAAAACATTTAGGTAACAGCTACCTATATCTGTCTGTCACATTCCCTATTAGATTTTACTTTCACACTTACATATGCATGTTTCCATATACATGTACACATATATACACACGCATACACATATGCTTTTTAAATGTATAGAATAGTTTATTCACTTCAGGAGTGGGGATGCGATGCCAACCAGAGGGTTTTATTCAAATGATTGAAATGCAGTTAAGCGATTTTCAAGTACATAGTGATTTGCACTGTACAACTATAAATAGATGCTCAGGGGAAAATTCTCTTTCTTTAATCCTATTGACTTATGGAGATGTATAGGACTATCCAAATTCTGAACAGAGTGAAATATGACTTTGTATCGCAATTGCTTTCTGCCAAAGATAAAAATCACTTTACATAAAGAAGCCTTATTCTCACTAGCTGAAAAGATGCTTTTTTGTAGTAAAGCACAATACTCTGAAAGACCAAATGTCTCCTTTGAGACGCGAAAGCACCTATTCAAGGAAGCAGGGAGCAGGGGAATTAAAACCATCTGCTGTGGCACCAAACTGCCCTGAGGTTTTTTTCCTGCTTGGTCATTTCCTATTCTGGGGAATTACTATGCTTCTAAACCTCAATTTCCTCATTTATTCAGTGACTATAATAAAGTTACCTAAAGCCTGAGGAGTTATAAAGACAAAATAAGACAAAACCCATAGGTCATGTAACACAGAACCTGGCATATTATGAAGGCACAAACAATTGATGATGAGTAATTATGTGGCTAGTTCGTATATAGGAATACAGTGAATGCAATCTAAGAATTCAATGCAAATTGGGGAATATGGTACTCTTAATCTATTTTTTGAGAAACTGGATTAAAAAACAGACTAGGTGTTAGGTTATAAGGATAGCAGTTTTTGTGACACTTGTGGTAATTCATCTGTCTAAACTGTAGTTTTTTCATTGATGAAATCAGAAATTCAGATAAGATCTTTAGGATCCTCTCAGACTTTGAAACTAAGACTCTCAATAAAACATTTTGGTAGCTTCCGTTTTTAAGAACCTGTTGAATGTTTACTAAAATAGAACTAATCTTTATGTCAGGCTAAGCAATGATTTGGTAGTGGCTGAAGTTGCTAAAATATTTAAATTGCATTTCTTTCAATGTCTTCATCTTCACATAGTTGGTGGGCCTGCATTGGGGGGTGGGGAGGTTGGAGCTTTGAATTCAAGACACCTATTCTTTTATTCTACAAGGATGAATTGAGTGGCTGTTTTGTCCCTTACTCTTTGTTAGACAGAGGGGTTATATTTCAACTGGGAGAAGGGAGTAAAAATATGTCACGAATAATAATTATAATATGTGACATGGTGTAATGTAAGAAAAAAGAGAAACAAATAATACTAATGGGGACTACCTCATTTTCCTATAGCAAGGACTCTAAAAAAGGTAATTAATATAATTAGATACTTAAGCTACCTGTATCTGTGATATAGACTGAAAAGAATTTGACCATGCACAGAAGACAAAGAGGAGCATTCAAAACAGGGGAGATGCAAGTGCAAAGGGATAGGTAAGATCTGGATATAGAACTTAACAACAGTATAGTTGAAGCATAGTGAGTAGGGGAGAGAAATTAATATGACATGCGAGGCCAGACTGTACATGACTTTTTGGTGTTGTCAAGATATTGCATTGCTTTCTTTGAGCCACTATTGCAAGGGTCTGGAGTGATGTAAGTTATAATTTAAAACCACTCTTGCTACTGTAGAGAAACAGATTGGAAGAGATAAAAGTAGAAGCAGGGAGATCAGTTAGAAAGCTATTAGAGAAATCCAGAGAAGAGATGATGGTGGGCTAAGCTAAGTGATGACAACATAATGCACATGTCTGTATGGATTGCTTAAATTTCTTTTCATCTCTGGGACTCAGTTTCACTGTAACATAAGCACGTAGAAAGTAATCTCTAAGGATTCTCCTAGATCAACATTTTATTCTAGTTTGTAAATATCCCCAAGCCAGACCAATCCATTTGGCTTTGGTATGATGCTCTGACCAGTTTCTCAGATATTTCCTCAAGGCAAAGGTGCAGAAATATTGATGGGCCAAAGAAATAAGAATCACTGTAGGTCTTACTGAAAGCTGTGGGAGCTGGCTGGCCTTGAAATGTTATCTTCTCTATTTTACACTTTGAATAGCTTCAAAATGGTTCATTCAGTTAAGTACATAGATAAAGTTTCAATTCTAAATTCAGACTGTAAATTTCATAAATCCATATTATAAATGGTAAATTTTACTCTGTGCAGTACAGTATGATGGTTTTCATGAAGAAGTACAATAGATTTATAAAAAATATGATTGAAGTTTTATTAAATGAGGGATTAGAAAGAGAAAATTCTCCAAACTTTCTTCAACATTTTTCTTTCTGGTATTTAGAATAAAAAGAGCAAATTAATAGAAGAGTGGAACAGTGTGGGATGCCAATACATTTAAGAAAAAGCCAAAGTTCTTTTCTGTCTGCAAATTCAAATGCTGCAGATCAATGTGAGCTTCACGGTGTGGTTTGCAGAATTCATTCTACATGCAGCTAATATCCTCAATCACAAGACACAGCTTGTTTTGGCTTCTCCAGGAGTTTACTTGGATTGCTGTGGGAAAGGCTGTTTTCCACTGGGAGGACTTTGGGGAAATATATAGTTACACCACCTGTAAATTATGTCATCCAGACCTCACAAAAGTAGTGAGAGGTTGGTGTTTGCATTTTGTTCGCATATAATTCTGTGTATGAAGGAGGGGGGGAGGTGGGTTTTTGTGTGTTTGTGTCACCAGACTTAGTCAAAAGTTTGTGTGTTTCTGCTTCAATTTAATAAAATTATGACTGCTCGTGCATACTCTCCCTTTTTATCTCTTTTAGTTATAGTTTCTAGAAACGATTCAACTAGCAAAGAACCATGTTTGCATTTTTTGTTATTATCATTGAAAAATTAATATTTAGTCCTTATGCAATTTGCAGAAGCACAGAAGAGATAAACACATAAAGTTAGTAGTTCTTGAGAAAGCAGACAAAAGTGTTATATAGGTTTTATTAAATTTTAAATTTTAAAAACCAGTTTTAGGTCTGCAGAATGGAGTAAGTTAATCAATATATATTTGTGTAACATAGACCATAAGGAAGGAGATATGGCAGGCACTAGGATGACACCAATAAGCCAGAAGACAAGGACCCTGCCTTCATAGGGCTTACGGCCAAAAGAAAAGGTAGGCAAAGGAAGCCAATAATTAAAAGTTAATATGGAATGTTAGAGAGAAACATGGAGAGCAATCTTGGTGGATAGTGAAAGCAGTCAAATTTAAAGACAAGTGCTGAATGATGAATAGTTATTTCTAGCCAGGACATGGCAAGAAAGAGTTTTAGGAAGAGAGAAGAGAGTCTAAAGCCTCAAAGACTACACTCTGATGAACGAGCAGAATGAGACCAGTGTGGCTGGAAAAGAGAAAGAAGGAAAGAAGGAGGGCTTCAAGTAAGACCACCAATATACTCAGAGGTTATGTTACCCAAGGCCTTAAAGGATTATGGGACTTTTTTCCAAAAGTCATAAAAAATCATTATTGTGGACACAAACACTAAACAAGTAAACAAAATAATTTTAGATAAGCAATATGAAATAGAAGAAGAGTATAGGGAAAGCTTAGAGGAAACAGTTGCTAGGGAGATCAGGAATGTCCACTCTGAGGAGGTCACATATGACCAGAGACCTGAATGGCAGAAAAGTTTCAAAAGAGAAGAAATTTGAATCAAGGGTATTTCCAGCAGAACAAACAGGGCAAAACTAGGAAGCAATACTGCACTGTTTGTATAAAGAACAGAAAAAGAAAATGGTTACTTGGATTTTGAACTCCAGCCTTGAGTTCAAATTAAGAGTTCTTTTCACTGCCCCCAACATGCAGCTAATATCCTAAATCACAAGACACAGCCTGATCTGAGCATCCTGTGTTGCAAAGTTGAGGGATATTTTCTATTTCACTACAGTGTAAGTACCTGAGCATAAGGACCATGTCTGTTCATTCATTTCGATGCACTCAATGCCTGGGGCAATGTCTGTTACTTATTAGATGCTCAGTAAAAAACCATTGCATGAAGGAATCTCTAAGATAAAGTAGACACATGTCTAGTGTTAAAATTCTGTGACTAGTAAAAAACACGGCTTAAATGTTGAAATTCAATTTACCTAGTTAGTAATCTAATAACCCAGTAAAAATCCAGAAGTCAAAATAGTCAAATTACTTATAGGAATAGATATAGCCTAAATTATAAGGCAGAGAGAAAAATAGTAAAAACCAGGCGTTTCTCAACCTCAGTACTGTTAACATTTTGGACCAAATAATTCTTCATTATGGTGGCTGCCCTGTGCATTGCTAGCCCCTGCCCACTAGATATTGGTAATACCCCCTCAGTGGTGACAACCCAAAATGTCTCCGGATATTGCCATACAGCTCAGTTTGAGACCATTGGTAAAATTGTGTTAATGCCATGACTCTCAAAAATGTTGTGCCAACCAAAGGGGTTTCAGTTGATTTGTGTGCAGAGTTTTCCAATGAGGTATGATAAATGTGTCCCCTGAATTGAAATACTGTACATCATATATGCATTCTTAGCAGAAGCAAAACAAAGATGCTTAATTTTTTATTATTTTTATAGTTACTGTTGAAACATCCATCAATGTAAAAGAAACCAGTTTCAAATTTTTCTTTATAAATATGTAATATAATTGTAGAGTAAACCTCCTTTATCATCCTGATGGGTAATCAGCCTAATACTCATCTTGCATATTGAGTTTTACCAGGATTTTATTCTATTTTTTAAGTAGTTTGTGGAGGAATGAAGAAGAGGAAAAGATTTGATTTGCAATATGTCAAAATCTGTGTAATAACACAGTTCCACTTTATCGTTGAGCTATAACACACAGTTTCCCTATATAGTTTTAATAATTTTTAAAAATAGCCTTAGTTTTTGTTTTGATTTTAAATATTCAGCGAATATAGACAAATGCACAAAAGGAAATTAAAATTATCCATAATCCCACAATCTAGAGTTATGACCATGCATATTGCTCTTTTATAGATTCATTTACTCCTTTATTAAATGGCATGGCAGGCACTGTGTTAAGACCAGGCATTCATGTGTATATCATATGTATATCCTACCATATCTTACCACATGTAACATGTATCTGGACATCTGGATAGTTAAGTAATGCTTTGGTCATTAATTGCTTGACTATGAGTGACAGAAACCTGAAAATATTAATGTAAACAAATTAGTGACTTTAAGTTATTTATATAATAAGTTTAAAAGAGAACCACTCTTGGCTGATCCAATGAGTCCACACTTCCACTGGAAACTGAAGCTCCTTTTGGCTTTCCATTGCACCATTTCTAATCATGGATCCATTGGCCCAATGCTTACAAAACAGCTTCTTCTTTAGAAATTTACCATGCAGGTTCTGAACTGGAAGAGGGGGAAAGAGCGAACAGCAAAAGGCAGGGGCCATCTGATTCTTAGCCTATACACAAGTTTTCTTAGAACTTTAGACAGCTTTCCAAGTGACACCCATTTATAGCTCATTGACTAAAACTGTGTCAAGTATACCAATATATAAAAGTCGAAAATAGTACAAAATTGTACAAAGTTAAAAATGATAGACATCCTCCCAAAAGTAGACATACTTCTTCCTCAAGGTAGAACTATTAACCGTTTAGTAATGGACTTCCAATTGCTTGCCTTTGTACATACGAAAAGAGAGCATATATGTAGGCAAAAAACTCCCAACAAACAAAACCCAGGACCAGACAGTTTCAGAGGTAAATTCTCCCAGACATTTAAAGAAGAATTAGTACTGATCCTTCTCTTACTAGTCCAGAAAATTGAAGAGGAAGGAACACGTTCAAACTCATTTTACAAGGCCAGCATTACTCTGATGCTAAAACCAAAGACACTACAAAGAAAGAGAATTATAGGCCAATATCCCTGATGAACACAAATACCAAAATTATCAACAAAATACTAGCAAACTGAATTCAAAAGTACATTAAAAGGAGTATATACTATAATCAAGTGGTGTTTACACCAGGTATGAAAGGACCATTCAACATCCTCAAAACCATTAATGTGATTCATCACATCAACCAAACCAAGGATAAAAATTACATGATTACTTCAGTAGATGCAGAAAAACATATAAGCACTAAAATTATTTTTCCCTTCCCCTTAAAAGAATATATTGATATTTTATTCTTCTTAACAATATGTCATTGACAACCTTCTAGATCAATATTTAGATATGTCATTTAGAACTAATAAAGTGTATAATAATAAATTGTATAAATAATAATTGTACAATAGACTGCACTATGAGCATATGATATTTATTAAACCATTCTACCTTAGTAGGTACATAGACTCTCTCCAAATTGTTTTTCTTATAAATAAAGCCACAGTATACATCTTTGTACTGTATACATACACAGATGGGTGACTTCTTCTGTAGATAAGTTTTCTAGAAATAGAACTACTATATCAATACTTTTAAACATTCTAATAGTTATTGTCATATTGCCTTTCAAAAGCTCATAATCCCATTAACACTGTTTGAGAATCTTCTTTTCACATATTTTCATTAACAATGGATATTATCTATCTTTTAATGTTTTCTAACTATGTAGGCAATAATGTACCTCTAAATAGATTTAATTTAAAACTTATCATTGTAAAGAATTTCACATAACTCAAGAGAAGAATGAATAGTGTAATGAATTCCTGTTACCTATCATCCAGCTTTAACAGCTACCAATTATTTTATCCACTTGGGGTTTAATCCTTTTCTTATTTTTTTTGCCATCAAGAGACCTTTTTTGCTTGCTTATTTATCTACTTCTCATTCTCGTATCAATTTGATTTCTTCCAAAATTCTATGTATTTGGTCTTAAAGCTACATATTCATGAGTCAAATTTTCTATCTAGAGCAGAGATAATAAATAAGTGGGATGAATCTCATCACTTTTCCCCTTCTGAACCTGGGTAGATATTAATTGATCAATGCATCTTCTTGCAGCAAGCTCATGTGTATCCTTACAATGCTTTTTAGTACAGTGCTTTAGTCCCCAACCTTCAGGCTGCAGACCAGTATTGTCAGCAGCCTGTAAGGAACCAGGACTCACAGCAGGAGGTGAGCAGCGGGCAAGAGAGAAAAGCTTCATCTGTATTTTCAGCCACTCCCCAGAGTTAGCATTGCTACCTCAGCTCCACCTCAGATCATCAGGAATTTGATTCTTATAGGAGCATCTGTCTCTGGTGCCAAAAAGGTTGGGAACCGCTGCTTTAGACCACTGGTTCTCAAACTTTAGCATACCAAAATATCACCTAGAAACATTGTTGAAACACACATTCTTTGATCCCTCACCAGAGATTCTCATTCAGTGGGTCTGAGATGGCACATAAGATTCTGCATTTCTAACAACCTGACAGATGATGCTGATGGAGTCTGTCTACATGTTGCACTTTGATAACATTGCACTAGACCAGTTCTTCCCAATTTTAATGTGCACATGAATAGCTGGGGATCATGTTGAAATGCAGAATTCGATTCAGTAGGTCTGCTACAGAGCCTGGGATTCCGCTTTTCTAGCAAGCTAATAGGTGATAGTGCTGATCCATGGATCAAATTTGAGTATCTAGGCCCTCAATGGTCACTACCAGAGATGGCTTGTGAAGCAAAATGAATTGGCTATGTCTGGTATAAAAATAAGGGCTTCCTTGCTCACAAAGATTGCTAAATATCACTCCACAGATGAGACCTCATTGGCTGAAAAATCTTCAAAAAATATCCCACACTGAGAAATTCAAATTCACTGAGTTTTGAGTGGGGCCTGAGAATCTATTTTTGACAACTCTGTGTCAATTTTAAGGCACAGGTAAGTGTTGGAGCCAGTAGTTTACATACCATGAATGATATACAGTTGTTTCTTTTCTTGGATTCATCTCATATCTCCCCCAAACATCCACCTTATTATGACATATATATTTGCACTTACCTTTTTATAGGTAGGCTGGATGCTATAGGCCATGCAGAGATGAGTCGCGAGTTTAATCAGAGATGATCCTACTTCTCTAGACATGAAAAACTGGTGGAAATGTGCACATAATACATAATTAATATTGTAGGAAGTAAAAACATTCTTGGCCTCTTTTTTCTCCTTTTAGGAAGTTAAGTTCAAAACATTACTTAAAATAAAATTTTCCATTTCAAAAGAAAAACTCATGAAAGCATAAAAATGCCAAGGTGATGGTTTTCTAAGTAACACTAATTCATAATATGGGATTGCACATGGGTTGTATTTCCAATTATTAGCAAGATTTGTAAGTATAACACATGTTCATTACTCAGTACATATGACAGTGGGGAAATGAACGCTACCTAGAGAACCATAACTTTCTTCATTCTTTGACTGTGGAAGATTTTTTATTTGTAGTCTTAATGATATCCAACTGTAGAGTTTGCATTTTAAGTAACGTGCCTACAGCACTCTTACACAGCATTCTTGTTTTCCCAAATTCTTATTCTATATAGTATCCTTTACAGGTTGTAAAAAAAAATCACAAAATGCTAATAATGTAAGTGATATGTTTACTGTCTGTGGGATGGTGCTATTCACTGTCATTAAGATTTTGAAAGAACCATTTGGGAAAATAGAAGAATGGAGAGGAAAAAGAACTGTAATCAAGCATAAAAATACTTTTAAAAAGGGGAACTGAGACATTTTTCAGCAGTGACCTTTATAACACTGATATTGAACTGAGACTGTAATTGTTCATCACTCTTTTCAATGGTCAATACTCTGCTCACCACAACTCATTCTTTCAATAACATTGATCCCTTTAACAACGCTGGCTGGCAATCACTCTTTGTAAGTTACAAAATTAGTGGCATTCCTTCTTCCTTATTTTGCGGTTCACTGTTAGGAAGTCTCAACATTCTTTGTCTCGATGAATGCAACTTGGTAAATGAATTAGGAAATTCCTCCAGTGGTAAAGAGTGATCTTTAAGCAGGATAGCATACTGGTTAAATGGAAGTACATGTATAAACTGACAGCCTTTCATCAATACTAAATAATGCTTCCTGCACTTCTAAAGGAGTTGACCATGCATCAAGCAGGTCCTTGATTTGGTCATTTTTCCCCTGCTGCACAGTGGTATGGTTAGAAATATTTTGATACTATTATGCAACTTATTTCTTATTCTTTTGGAGTATTCTTATGGAATGAGAAACCCGTACAATTTCTAATAAACATTTTATAAGATGTTAACATTTTAAAGTTTATATACATTTTTCAGTTTAATTCTTACAACAGCCCTATATGATAGGCATAATACATGCTTTATGTGAGGCTGTACAGATGAGAAAACTCATGCTTCTTTAAAAGAAGAATGGCTATAAACTTGCAGCCTTATACATTACAAAACAACTTAAACTTGCATAAAAATAAAAGTTATGAGACTAAAACCCTCATTTTTTGATGTAGTGCTTCCCAACTCACTATACCACTTTGCCCTTGAGATTATTTTTATACCATATTAAGATTATATTTTTAGTATATTTCAAATAAAAAATGCTAAAAACATGCTGTGACATCAAACCCTAGAATCAGTTACTTCAGACGTTTTGATTTTGCTAGGCACCAATTTCTACATTAACCATTCTAATAAAGCATATAGGTACTGTTGCAAAGGGAAGGCATTCAGGATATTTAGTTTTATTTATCTTAGCACAATAGTGATATAGGTGAATTGCAACCAACTTAGAGTTTATATTCTGAATCTTCAACCATCTGGGCTGTTTGCACAGAACCAGTAATCAGCTCTGGTGGAGACTCTTTATTTGATATGATTCCTCTGTTGGAATAGATGAATTTGTATTTTTCCTTCCATGGGGAGTTTTTATATTGCTTGGGATATTAAAAGAATGAATGCATTTGTAGCACTGTTATTCTACCTCTTTGATTTCCATTAGAATAAATTATCAATATTATTTCTGATTCACACAAGAGAATTAAATCACTTGGCTTTCTTTTCTTTCCTATTCCTGACAGTGATGATCGTGGACAACAGATATTGAGAATTTATTGTAAATTAGGAACTATTCTGAGTACTTTTTGTATATTTGTGCATAATCCTCTCAACTACCTTATGGGATAGTTACAGTTATTAATCTCCATTTTACAGATGAGGAAACTAAAAACAGATATAGTTCAGTGACTTACCCAAGTTTACAGAGCAGGTAAATGGTAGAACTAAGATTCGTACCCTATTTCTCAGTTTCAGCAACCATTCTCTTAGAGAATTGCCTCTCCTGATATAACACAAAGCAAAGGTGTGGGCATCTCCCACACTCATGGAAGAAATCTCTTCTGCCCCTCGTATCCTGTGAAACATTATGAAGATGTCTGACATTACCTTGTTTCCTTCTCGTCAAAATTATTCTAACCACGCTTTTGTGCATCGGGGTAATAAAAACTATTTCAAGGGCCTTTTTAATATATAGGCTTCCTCTTTAATGCTGAAATTTGCTGTTTCTTAATGGTATACATTGGCAGTTTATATTCATCTTTACAACTTACTGCTCTGTTTTTGCCTATCTTCCATTTTCCTACTTATTACATTTAACACTATGTGTTAAGTGCTCTAAGTGTGTTATGTATATTATCTTATTTAGTATTTACCACAGCTTTACGAAGTAGACACAACTGTTATCCTCATTTTACAAAATGAGAGAACTATGACTTAGAAAGATTGAGTTGTCCAAGGTCTAACAGGTAATTTAAAACAGAGCTGGTATTTAAACTTAAGAAGTCCAACTCTATTTTCTTTTCTTTAGCTTATCCTTTGGATTCATGTTTGCCTGTTTAAAGTCCATACAGAAATATTATTGTCACAGAAGTTATGAATGTGTCATAGAAAAATCTCAAATAGCAATTAAAAGATAGTCATTTCTTAATAAAAGATTGAGAACTTTCAAGTTTACCTAGATGATATTATTTTTGACTATCTTACATTCTGATCTAGTCTCTTGAATATGAAAGAAAGGAATGTAGTTAGAGCGAACTTATGGCATCCACAACCCCAGTATAACCCGGTGAGCATGTCCTGCTCCTCGAAGAGCACCATCAATTATGAGTATCATAGTGGAATCAAAGCTTTCTCAAAGCTTCTCGCCTGTGAATAATAGAATAGTTGATCTTTATTCTCTAGTGAATTAAGTATTTTCCCAACATGCAGAATAATTTTATGGGTAGGCTCCCGACAAAAATTTTTAATGAGACATTCTAATTATATCAAATTCCAGGTTGATTCCAGGTCTACTGTGGCTATACCATTGGCCAGCTGATTTGTGGAAAGGGACTTCAACTTTGTGCTTATGGTAGATAAACTGTTTTCACTTCTTGCCCAGCAGGTACTAGAGCTTTGGGCATATGAATCTCTTTGAACTTCAGTTTCATTCTTAATACTGTAGGAATACAAAGAAATCATGTTGCATATACATTTTACTTGGTGGTTGATTTTGGATGATAAACTTTTTTCCTGCAGCTATGAGTGATTTCATTTTTGTAAAATTCTCAGAATAAAGATACATAATGTGGTTTATGATTATAGAGAATTATTACTTGAACCAAACGAGTAAGCCATGCACACAGGCAGAAATGCTTGAGACTGTTCACCACTAGAAACTTTATAACTACCTGAAAATGCAAAGGGGCAGAGAGCCCAAAATTTGCATCTGGTATTCTTTGTTCTTTCTTGTAGTCTAACATAATGATTTTCAAGCTTTAGTACATATAAGTATTATTGTTTAGAGTTATATACATCAAGCCACTTTGCTCTACTTTGTGGGTGATTCAAAAAAAATTTTTAGAAAAATTTATCCATAATTTTTACATTACCTCTAAATTTAATATATTCTCCATTACCCTTGTAAGATAAAATTCCATGGCATTACCACACACCTGGGTGTATCCTGTTTCAGACATTTACAATGAAAGCTCTAAATGCCTTTGAGCCTCAGTTTCCTTTTCATTAAAATGGAGTAATAAAACCCACTTTGAATTATTTTAATGAGGACTTAATTAGACTCTGAACTATATTTACATTAAAGATCTGGCATTAATAATGCCTGGCATACTGGAGGTACTTAACTGCTATTACTTCTCTTCCCAACTCACCCCTCCCTATAGTCTATCCCATTGGTAATCATTTCTGGGATTAAGAGCATGTAACTGTTTTCATTTGCCTTTAACTTGTTTTATATATTGTATAGCTACATAAATTGCAAACTACTCTCTAATTACATAAATCCTCTTGTAAAAATGGTTGTGCAATATTTTACATCTTGTTAGGTAAATGCTTTAAGGCAAAAGGTGGATACATCAACCTTAGCCAGAAGCCAAGACCTGAGATTTTCCTAGAAGTATACCTGCTACTTCATATGATATTATCTACAACTGCCCAGGCTGACATTAGGCTCTTGGTATTGAATCTGCATACATTGCCACTTCAGCCAAATAATTTTGAAGGAGGGAATAATTAGGTGAGGTCTGAGTCTTTCTCTTTGTATTTCTCTTTTTTCAACTCAAACAACCTTAATTGAACTTTTACTGATAGAAGATATCACTTGAAAAAATGTGTTTCTACTAAAGTCTCAACACTTGTGAAAGTTGTTGAGTTATTCTTACTTTTTTTTTCAGAGCCTTTGGAATAAAAGTAAATGCTAGCACTGTACATGCATCAAGCACTATTCTTTGGAATGACCAAAATTTTAAAGATTGATAATATTGTGTTGGTGAGGTTGCAGAATGACTGAAATGTTTATATTTTGTTGGTAAAAATATCAAATGGTAACCACATTAGAAAACTAACACTCTTTAACAAAACCTATGCCTTCCCTATGACTCAGCAATCCTACCACTAAGTATATATCCACAGCATATTAATGTATGTCTTCAAAAGGATCATGTGTGTTTTTAACAGTCTATTCACAATAGCCAAAATTAGAAACTATCTAAGTGTCATCAACAGGAAAATGAGTAAATGAATTGTGTGTGTTTATATGATAGAAAACAGCATAGCAATAAAAAAGAACAAACTACAAATACACTCGAAAACATGGAAAAACTCAAAAACATTAAATCGAATGAAAGGAGAAAAATAAGAAGAGTTAATAATGTATAATTCTATTAACTTGAAGCACAAAAATAGACAAAAACAGTCTATGCTGATGACAGTTAGAATAGTGTTTACCTCCACAGTGGTCCCCAACCTTTAGGGCACCAAGGACCGGTGCTCCTATGAGGATCTAATGCCTGATGATCTGAGGTGGAGCTGAGGTGGTGATGCTAGCACTGGAGAGCAGCTGCAGATACAAGTGAAGCTCTCCTTGCTTGCCTACCACTCACCTCCTGCTGGGTGGCCCGGCTCCTAACAGGCCACAGACGGTTACTGGTCCACAGCCCAGGTTCTGGGGGTCCCTGAGTCTAGGGGATAGCTGATGACTGGGAGGGGACACAGGAGTACTTCACTGGGGATAAAATGTTGTAAATATTGATCTGGATGGTGCCAATATGCATACATATGTAAAAGTTAGTGAAGATGAGTTTTAAAGATTTGTAGATTTTACTATAGCCACAGCATACCTCAAAAAATTCTGAAAAAAAAAAACTAATGTATTGGAAGAAATTTATCAATATAAACTACATCACAGAAAATGAGTGACTTTATGTTAAAAATCTCCTGAAAACCCAATTTCTTCATAAAAACATGTAGCATGAAAATAAGGGATAAGAGAAAACTAATACCGACTAAAAATATATAATAGATATGTCAATCAAATTCAAATTATGTGAATTCCGTTTGGGTCCTGAATTTAAAAAAAAAAAAAAATCTGTGAAGATATTTTTGAGTCATTGTGGGATAATTGAATATGGTCTGGTTTCTAAATAATATAAAGTGTTTGTTATTAATTTTGTTGGTATGATAATGATATTGTGACTCAAGGTGATATGATAGGGTTCTGAGATTTGCATTAAGTATTTTAACCAATAAACTGAGAGCAAAGAAATGAAACAAGAATAATCAAATGCTGAATTTTAGGAAGGAAGCCAAGTTTTATGACTTAGACAACTGAACTAAGTAGCACAAAAATAATAAACCTATGTTAAGGTAGAGTAAAGGATGAGTTAATGAGTTAGGTTTTTGAATGAGCTTGGTGTTCCAATGAGCCATTCAAGAAGAGCTGTTGGCTATGTGGTGAAGAGCTCAACATGGAACTGAGGTCTGGGCTGGAGAGAAAGATGTGAGGATCTCCAGTCCTGCAGTTCTGAGTTTGAAAGATAAGATATAGAAAGAACATTTGGAGTGACCTTAAGAGCTACCAGAAGCTGAAGACCTTCAACACTCAAAGAGTGGACAAAGGGAACAAGGTCCCTAGAGGATGCTAAGAAGGCTTAATAAGGAAGAATTGGGAGGAGAAAAAAGTAGAAAGCCCAGGAAAGTTAGGAATTGCAAACAGCATCTTTTGAATTTCATTCAGCAAATATTTTCTGAGGACTTGCTATCAAAGTACTAGAACTGAGCTGTTGAGAAGTCATTGCTGATATCTTCCTGCAGCTGTCCTAGTGGACTGTTAGGGGACCAGGGAACAAGTACATGGTTGTGGTAATGTAGAGCAATCAGGACAGTGAGTATTAACTCTTACCAGAAGGGTAAGAGAAAAGAATGAATGAGCCAGTGAGAAAAATTTGAAAGAGATTTCTGCTCCTTGCACTGATATAGCAAAAGGAGACTATTTTACTTAGAGAGCCAGGCATCACGTTTTTATCAGGGCCATCCTCCGTACTCTGTGATTGGAATAGAGGCTCATTGCTTTCAAGCAGGGGAAGCTCAACAAGTCACAGGACCCTGCAGTCAACTACACTGCAAAGAAAAATGCCAGTCATTTCCCTGGCCTAGGGTTAAAAGTGACCTTCTATCATATTTCCTTGAGCTCTGCAAACCCAAGTAGGGACCCTATTTGCCAAGTCTCAGCCCACAGTTAATTTAGCTTCATTTCTTTCTTTTTTTCCTTACTCCTGAATTGAATTATCACTTTCCTGAAAAGTGGCATGTGTAATGGAAAAGCTGACACCGGCCAAAGTGGAGTGTAGCAGTCCAAATGAGGCTCCTATTATCGCCCTATAACACGAGGAGCAGCTTTCTCTTTGCCCTTCATTCATCACCTGCTAACTATGAAAACCTAATAGAGCCACTTTGTTTTAATGGCAGCTGTTCTGCCCTGACCTGTGCTGCTCCCCCACTTTGCTCCATGAGCAAACAGATGAGCTCCATTTGGAGTTGAAGTTATGTGCATGAAAATCACAGTAAGAGGCGAGGAGTTGTGTGTATGTGTGTGTGTGTTTTTTAATGGAACAGGGAGCATTAAACACTGCTGTCTGTCCTATTGAAGTCCAGCATATGACACCTAGCTAATGGGCACACTCTGAGACCATTTTATGTAACACTCTTCAGACCCAAGGACCTCAGCTTTGCATTCTCTCTCCTGCTAAAGGCTTTAAAGATCCCTCCTGATGTTTCCATATATATGTCAAGTACATTAAATATATATTCAAGGAAATGATTTTAATAGTGGATATTTCCTAGCATGTGCCACACACTACATATACACTTCCAGTCAGAACTATTTATTCTACCCTCCTCATGCCCTGAAGCACGGTTCATTTGTGAAATTTAATCCTACCTGCTTACTTCTTTGGAATGAAGGACATTTTTAGATCTCTCACCAGGCACACTTCTCATGTTTGGAAGCTTTTTGTTTGGTAGTAGGTTTTGGTTTTGTTTTTTCACAGGGGGGAAGAGGAATTTTTTTTTCTGGATTGGAGGTCTTTTATTTATTTTTTATTAAACACCAATTTTCACAGGTCACTGTATAGGAGCCACTGCAGACTCTCTTTAGTGAAAGGCTCTCCTTGGTTTCTGAAAGCTCCTTTGCTCTTAATTCCCATTACCTTTCTCTTTGGTCATGGATGATCTCCCCTCTCCTCTCAGGGTTGAAAGTTCATAGCTGTTCCTAATTCAAAATTAACAGAAATTGAAAAGTATGCTCCTTGAGGTAATAATTTTTTTGCACTTACTACCGCTCACCTATCACAGTGCAAAACGAACATGGTTCTCAGCCCATGTGTGATCCCTGACATTGCCACAGGCACAACAAGAACAATCTTTTTTTTTTAAGCAGGTTTGCTAAGATGGAGCTATCCTTGGGCTTATATTTGTGTTGAATCTAAAGGAGTTGGTGAAAGAAATGAGGCAAATAGAATATAGATTGAATCTGGGAAACTTCTATTTCATTGGTTATGCTTACTGGAAAATTGGTGCATGGAAGATTATGTCACCATTTACAGAGTTAGTGTGGCTGTTTGTCAAACAAGACAAAAATTTTTTGTATTTGTATTCTTACCTAGCCCACATTTTAAATGATGTCTCTTCTCCATTTCTCATCCAGACATTTTTCCCTATTTGCATTCAATGCTAATATCTCCCTGTCCTGTTTTTCAAATTAAATATCATAGTTAAAATATTAATGCTTCTTGTTCTTTGATTCTTTGTTTATTCATCTTATGCAAAACACAACAGCAAGCCCTCCATCTGTATTAAATGCTACTGTATGGGCAGATTCAATGACTTATTAATGACTGTTCCACGATATGGAGAGCTTGAGCTTTATATAATCAAGCAATTCTTATTCAAAAATGCTCTGCTAGTACTACCCTGTAGGGAAAAAATGAAATATGTCTGTATTTTCCAAGAAAAATGACTTGCTTTGTAAAGACCATTGTAGAGATAACTAAGTATTAAAACTAAGTCATTATTTCATACTCCAAGGAAGTTAACTCATATCTTGACTTATTTGGGTATGTAAATTTTTGTCACATTTATAAAAATGGAGACCACGTACCACAAATGTATAGCTCAATGAATTATCAAAAAGTATATAACCACTTCCATGGTCAAGAAATGGTATACTTTTAAGGTGTCTTGTTCATGTCTCTAGCTCATACTCTATTGGATTGTTTCCATTTTTTATATGATTATAGGTGTTGTTTATATTCATTCTTTATAAGCAGTAGATTTGAATCCTTTGTCTATTAGATGTGTTAATAAAAGCTATATAGGCTGCATTCTCAGTCTTTTAAAGGTATCTTGATAAATAGAAGTTCTTAATTTTAGTGCAGACTAATATGTCAAACTTTTCCACTATGGTTAGTGTTTTTGTTAACCCTACTTAAAAATCTCTCCCTATTCCAAAGACATGAAGTTGTATCCATTATCACTTCCTAAAAGATTTAGTTTGTCCTTCATAGTTAGATCTAAATTCACTAAAAATTTATTTTAGTGTCTGTGTGAGAGCCATGAGAAACCATTAAAAGTTCTTGGAAGAACATGGATTAGTTTATATTTTATAAAGACTTTTCTGGCTGCTATGTGGAAGATGGATAAAAGTTGAGGCAGGGAAAACCTTTTAAATATTCTCCCTTAATATTTCAGGTGAGAAACAATTATGGCTAGGATCTGGGTAATAGCAGTGAAGATATTGGGAATGGTTGGATTTGAGATATGTTATAGAAGTTACCTTCAAATTTTACAGATGCAAGATAAGAGGAAAAGAGAAATCGAGAGTATCAACTTGGTTCTTGACTTAAGCAAATAGCCAAATGATAGTAATATTGAGTATGAGTGAGCAGACGAAAAAAGAGAAAAGATCTGTAGAACAAATTGAAGAATTCTCTTTTGCTCAGGTTAAGTTTGATATAACTCATTTAAGTGGAAATGAATGAATGAACAAATGAATCAACAAGACTTGTTCGTGATAAATAAGCCAGTATTAGAATTAGAGCTCCTGGGTGTTTTCTCCCTAAATTTAGGATTTTTATTCATCATATCTATATAATCTAGAGAATATTCGAAGTATTATAGAAAAACAAAGAAAAGATCCTCTGGTCAAGTAATTTGGGGTATTTTATATATTAACTCCCTTGATGATATATTATATACATTACTTAAGTCTCAGATATTCTACACAAAAAGAAATATTTCTTTAGCTTTATTTAACCCATATATCTCAAATTTATTATTCTAAGATATGTTACAATCCCGCAACACTAGTATTAGTGTCCCATGGAATAATCTTTAGGAAAAGTTGGTCTTTAATATACCATGTTAATATATGTTAACACATATGCAGACACATGCACACACAACCCGGAAACTTTATTGCCTTACTACAATACTCAAAAAACCTGCAACCAGTAAACATTACTTCTTATTCAAATTTCTCTATTTCTGCAATCTTGTAGGAGTACAAAATGTCTTTTAACTTCCCCCTTTTAAGGGCAGATCCCCCCATGTCATAATAATTAAAAATTAAGAAGTTATAGAGTCATAATTAAATTGTCCCCTCTGAACCTTTGTTGACTAAAGCTGCATATTAACCACATCTCATTCACACAGGAGTAGCAAGAAATATTCTGAACACCGTTACAAGATAACATAACAAGCTTTGACAGCTTCCTAATTACTGACTACCCAGCAATTAAAAACTCTTTAATACTGTAGTAATTTTCTTCTTTGCACATAAGTCAAAAGGTATACTTAATTTGCTATTTAATTGATATCCATATTGCTACTTTAAGAATACACATTCCCCTAGTTTGTTTATTAATTTGTAACCTTTGATCTGCATGTGAGAAATAATCATAAAAAGAAATTACACTATTAACCATGATGTCAAGAATAGATAAATCTAAAAACTGCTACTTAAAATGGATTGAATCCCATTTTTTAAAGCAAACTCCCATTTTTTCTTTAGCTCTAACCTACTTTCTACACTTAATAATTGTATATTCTTGCAAACTTTATTTTTCTCACCTGTAGAATGGATAAAATAATAGTCTTAGGATCATCACAAACATCAAATAAAAGTGATGCATGTAAAAGGATTAGAATAGGATCTAGCCTATATAAAATGTTGAAGGAATGCTAGCTCCATCCACCTCAGATTCTTGGATCTGACAGCAAATTGGGCTTAATATATATTTTGAAGACTCTTAGATCTGACAGTAAAATGGGCTTAATATATATTTGTTCAATTGAAATGACATGAAACTTACATTGAAGTTTCTTTTATTATATTAGTAGAGTAATATACCTAGAACCAGAGTCATGAAACACGAGATGTTGTCTAGCCTTAGACAGAACTGGCAGTATAACTATGAGTAATTAGTAGATCTAGAAGGTGCTTTTGAGAACAGTATGGTAACTTTCACATATAGAGTACTTTTTACTTACCTAGGGCTGTGCTAAGCCCTTTAATCTTCACAACAGCTCTATGAGGTGGGCAGTATTGTTGATCTCATTTTACGACGACAACAAATTAACCCTACAGACTCCAAGTAATATGTCCAACACCAAACAGCTATTGAGTGTTGGAGGTAGATTTTTGTCTAAGTCTATATGCCTGCAGAACCCATATTTTTAATCACTCTCAGTACTACTATTGAAAGAATCTTGTGAATATAAGTCATATAAAAGAAGAAGTGGAGGGAGAGGAAAATCTACACATTAAAGTAGTTCAAATTAACATAATATGCCCATTCCACACAAAAAGTGTCTGAGTCATGTTAAAAAATTTTTGAAGTATTATAAACCAAAATGATGTTCCTAAATTATGTTCCTAAAACCACAAATCCCACTAGATTGAATACTTTTTTTACAAGTAAATATATGTTTATTTAGAAGATCGTGGGTCAGCTGCCATACAAGTAATAACATAAATAGAATGCATTTCTTTACCTTAAAAGCTACTTGTCTAGGGGGGAGAAAATACAGTGTCAAGCATATAATACTTGGGAGGTGGCTGCATAAATGAGATACTTTTAGACAAATGCAGAAAATACTATAACACAGGAAAAATATAAGGTAGCAAAACCATTCTTGAGGGAGGTGAACAAGGAGAATTTGGGCATTTGTGGAGGTATTTTAGGAGAGATGGCTTTTTATCTGGGTGGGATTAAAATAGATAAGCTAATCGGAAAGTTTAGCTACATTTGTACACAAGGAGATGAGTACAGTATGTACTCATCATTTGTTTCTAGGGAAATCAGGGTAGTCAGTCTGCTTGGAGGTAGATCCACCAGGAAATGATAGAACAAGTGAAATGCCCAGGACAGAGAGTAGAGTTTGTACTTGATGGTAAATAAGTTCTTTGAGATTCTTAAGAAGTTACATGATTCCCTTGGCTGTAACTTTGTAAGGATTCTAACGATTTCAGCAAAATTTCAGAGAAATTTATCCTTTGAAATCTTGAGAACATTATTTCTATATTTGGGTAAGTATGGTCTCAATTCTCATTCATGTCATATATACCCTCATTTTCATTTTCTCCACCAGCCAAAATCAGCCTAAGCATCTATTGTAATTTTTTCACACATATTACACCAAATGTTGTATATTCTAAATATCCAATTAAGCATATTTAAACCACATTTAGTTTATCAAAGTATATATAGTTCTTAGTAGCTATGTGGAGTTATTTAGTCTTGCCTACCTAGAGGCATTTCATTGAGTAATTTCCTTCCCCTCTCTCATGAATTCCAAAAATCTGTATATTCAATCTTGTACTTCTTTTAAGCTGTTATTTAAAAAAATATGCCTTAGGTTGGTGCTGATAATTGTAACCTGATAGCTAGAATAGTTCACTGAAAGATTTACTTCTCTGTAGACCAAAGGTGCTTAATCTTTCCTAGTTGATTGAGTGATTTAATAGCATAATAAAAGTTATAGAACTTTTCTACAAAGAAAAAAAATGTAGCAGCAGCATCAGGATCTTTGTATCCTTTCTGACATTCATCTGAGAACCCAGATTAAAAATTCCCATTGTAGATCACCACTTCAGTTATTTTGATGGACTGAGTTTCAGAGTATATACTCAATATCAGGTGAACAAGGGCTCAAACCCAATTTTTGCTTCTTTCCAGATATATGATCATTGTCAATATATACATTCCCGGTCCCAAGGGTAATAGTAGCATTTACATCTTTGGGTCTCTGTGAGAGCTAAATGAGATATTGCATATAACGTGACATAGCATGTTACTTGGCACATAGGCTTAATCAATGTTAGATATTATTCTCTTCAAAAAGCATTTGTATTTATTTAGTGGTTCAGGCTTTTCAGTGGGAATGGAAGACAAGGCAAAGAAGCTGGTCTTCAGAGACTTTTGGGGGGAATCTGAAGAGCAATTTTCAAGTTGAGAACTGTGGTGGGAAAAGTCTTTTTCATTTCATTTAAAGGCCCACCAAGGGACTGCTCCTTCCAGCCCTCTTATGAATGAGGTCAGGGAGAAAGCCAAACCTTGTCAAAAGAGACAAAGAAGCAGAGCTTGATCAAAGCACAGAGAATCTCTGTAAAGCTATTGATTAAGATTTAGGATTTCTGCTCATTTGCAGTGAAATACATTTAGAAGAGCATTACCAAAACATGCTCTCAGCATGTTAAGAAAATTGCCTCTGATTTGATGCTTGCTTGGGACTTCTCTTATTTTAAGGAATGCTTTAGAATATCTCTAATTGTGAAAGTATGCAATGAACAACAAAAAAATTCAAGTTGTAATATTTTATAGTCTCCCAATGGTCAAGGAATTAGTAGGACAGTATAATTCACATAAACATTACCCAAAATAAGCCATATGTATAGTTTAAAATTTCATGTAGTCACATTTTTAAAAGTTAAATAAAATGAAATTAATTATAATAATATATATCATTTAACCTAGCATATACAAAATATCCTTTCAACCTGTACTCAATATAAAAATTTATTGAGATATCTTGCATTCTTATTTTTATACCAAGTCATGAAACCCAATGTGTCTATTATATCTACAGTGCATCTATATTCTGATGTTAAATTTTTAATGGCAAAAGTAAAATGCGGTTCTGCCAAACAATTAAGTCATGTTTAGAGGAAATATTTTAGATTTTTCCATTTTAAAATTTACATTTAAATTAAATAAAATTAGAAATTCAGTCCCTAAGTTACACAGCCATATTTCAAGTATAGAATATCCACATGTGGCTAATGGCTACCATAACCTTACATAGTCCAGGTTTATAGGAAAGAGTGTGAATTTTAAGTCAGAATCTCTAGATTTGAATCCTGTCTCTCCCATTATTTACTGTGTCTTTGTACAACTTACTTACCTTCTCTGGGCTATAGTTTTGTCCTCTCTACCTAGCTCCTTAAACTGATAAATTTGTTGTAAGAGTTGAATGAGATAGTGTAAAAGAAAGGACTATAAAATATCATGTAAACGTAGGTATTTTAAATTTAATGATATGGAGTTAATTATTGAGTGATTTTTGAATCAGATTTCACATTTATTGAGTCAGAAAGAAATCATTTCCTCTATTTCCACTGATGATTATAAATCCTAAAGTTAGAATTTAGTGGGTTGGTACTTTGTTAAAGCGATCTTTTTAATACCTTTTGTTAGGAAAATGAATGCCTTCGTCTTGAATATAAGTTCTCAAGATGTATTTTTTTTTTAACAAAAGAGACTTTAAAGTTTTTTGAAGAAGAGCTTAAGTGATGACATGCTTATCATGAGGTGTGTGTGTGTGTGTGTGTGTGTGTGCGCGTGTGTGTGTGTGTTTGAAAAGATACACATCAAATTGTTAAGACTATTTATTCCCACAGATGGGGATGGAAAGAAGAGAAACTCTCTTGTTTTACTTCAAGGACTTCTCCAATAGTGCAGTTTTGAACAAAGAACACATATTATTTTTGTAACAAAAATTGGTACACATGAAAAAATCATCTTATATAAGGCAAAGCACTCTGATTCTACATTGATAAGGAATGAAAATAATTCTAGTTTTGGAGAACAAGCTTCATTATCTTTATGAGAATTATTATGGAGAAATCAATAAACCATAACTACTTTACATGATGGAACTCAGCTCTATACAGTGTCCCGTCCGAGCTGCATCCCTAGCACAAATCAGCACTGGCAATTTGGATCTCTCACCCTCAAAACTTGTTCTTTGGGATCATATTTGATATTTATAGTTGTTGTTCCCATAAACAGCCTTTTAAAACATTTGATATTTCTCTCCACAAGGATATCTTTTTAAATTTGTTTTAGCCTCTCTAGAGAATTATTGCTTATAAGAGCCCCCTAAATGAAATTTCTGTTGTATGTACCTTAAAATCTCTATTTATATCACATAATTTCAAACATTACCTTGGAATCTAATGAAAATTCATCTAGGTGTTTTTATGCTAAGCAGCCACAGAAAGAGTCAATTTTATGTATTCAGTTTATCTTTGAAAAGAATACAAGGTAACAGTGATTTTTTAGGGGCTCAGAAAGACATCTACTCAAAACTATCTCCTGCACTGGCTTTCAGCCAACCTGCTCTTAGGTTTCTGTTGAACTGAATTGTCCAGATCAAAGCACTTCCTGCTTCAAAACACAAACTGCTCACCTGCGTGCTTCTATACTAATATACCTAATAGTTATTGAATGTTTGCTGTTTTAATTTTGGTTGCTATAATAGAAGGCCAGAAAATGAGTAGCTTAAATCACAAAAGCTTATTTCTCACAGTTCTGGAGTCTGGTTGTCTTAAGTCAGGGTACCAGCATAGTCAGGTTCTTAGTGAAGGCCCTTTTCCTGGTTTGTGGATGGCTGTATTCTCATTGTATTCTCACATGGCAGAGAGCAGTGAGAACAAATCTCTCTCTCATGTCTCTTCTTAGAAGGGCACTATTCCCATTTATGAGGGCTCTGCCCTTATGATCTAAATTCTTTCCAAAGTATCCAACTCTGAAGATATTGGAGATTTAGGTTTCAATGTACAGATTTTGAAGGGACACAAACTCTCAGTCCATAGCCTTTTCCATGCACAGACACTGTGCTAGGTGCTCAGGAAATAATTATGAACAAACATGCATGGCTGCTGCCCTTAGGGAGCTTGTTATCACTGGGGAGACTTGTTCATCAAATAACCAAATAGAAAAATTTAACTGTACTAAGTAGCATATAAATGCGGGGAACGCAGTGCTATTGGAGAATTTCGAGAGAGAATGACCTAATTGGAGAGATCAGGAAGTCTTCTACAATTGAAAGAAGATTCAAAATATTAAAAAGTGCTAACTAGGCAACAGGAGAAAGGAGGGTGGACCTTCCAGGTGGAACAGCATGTGCTGAGGCTCTGAGGTAGAAGGAACATTGGCACATTCAAAGAAGTCAAAGTAAGCCCCCATAGCTGGAGGTTAGAGAGCAAGCAGAAGTATAACACAGAAAGACACAGGAGGAGTAGGCAGGGGCCAAACCCTGTAGGAATTGGTAGGCTCTTTCACAAATGCTGATGTTTATTCTAAGTTGTAAATCTAAACCTAATCTAATTTTTATTCCAATATCCATTTTCATAGGGCATTCTTTTTTAATACCTAAGGTTGTTTGAACTATTTAGACCTATAACAAGCCTGTCTTCATTTTTTTTAAGCAGGCCAAGAATTAGTATTAAATCTTCTTATGTTTTCAGAAGTCACTCTTAATTCTGAATCTTCATCCTGAATCCCTAGTGAAATTTATAGCAAATTAGAAGTTAAGACCTCCTCCCCCAATTCCTGGAGATTCTGATCCCATAGACCTAGGGTGGGTCACAGCCATCTTTAACTTTTACCCCATCTACTAGTTATTCTGATGGACAATAAAGGCTGGGAACTGTTGCATTAGAAATTCATTTTTGTGTATCACCCTTCTACTTATAGATAAAATCAACCTCAGTGGAGTAGGTAATACTATCAGTAACTTTTGAAAATTATCTAATGGAAAAGAAAGTTTGTAGCAAGATCTTTCTCTCCTGATCTCAATGGGCTTTATAATATTTTATTTTTTAAGTTTCTGGAGTCTTCTGCATTAAGAATATTTCTATTTGTTCATATTCTTTCTTTTGCTTTCCTCCTTGAAAATTCTATCTTTTTTGTAAGTTGTTGTTTCTATTTACTCTGATATTTGATTAAATCAATTATTACAACAAGCCCAGTAAGTCTACCATTTCAAATATTGCTATTTTTATCTTGGTTCTCATTCAGTAAGAACTTACCATAATTTAAATACTTTCTTGCAATCAATATTATTTACACATTTTAAACACTTCATAAGTAAGACAGAGATGTTTCCTCTCAGACTAAATTAGTTATTGGACCTGGAGATCTTCTTGCCTGTACTTTATCTGTTAGTTCCTTTCCATGTGTCTGTTCTTACTTCAGCCTTCCCTGGAGAGCTTGTGTTCACAGTCCCTAATAAACAAAGAGTGAGACAAAAACATATCCGTCTCAGAAGCAGCCAAAGGTGGATATTAGTTTTAGCAGACCTGCTTAGATGCTTCTTGCAGAAATTTGAAATAGAATGCAACATATCTAATTAGTGAGTTTGGATAACTTGAAGGGAGAGGCCATGTAGAATTTGGACTGGAAAGGCTATCAATGGCCATGGACAGATGGTTGTGTAGGCCATACACTGAGAAGCTGCTGGGAGAGGGGAAGTCAGGTGAATGGTGTGAAATGAAAAGGACTGGAACGGATAGAAAAAAAGAAATTGGAGGGAATTGGGGCAGTGATGGAAAATTTTGTAGCTGAGGTAGTGAAACGGAGAGACAGGGACAAAAACATAACAATGGAGGAAAACTAAGGAAAAAAAAGAGAGATTGAAAGAAAAAAAAATGACAGAGAAAGACAATGGAACAGAGAGATGCCAGGAGGAAGAAATAATAATATAAAGAGAGAAGTGGGAAAGAGAAAGGGAGACCTCTGGAAAGACATGCACAGAGAGCAGTTGCTTTTATTCTAAAGTGATTTGTCTCATTATGATCCCATTGGACTTTCTTTCCTAGCTCTGAATTCTCTATTGGATTAATATTTAGATCCCCCCTTTTTCTTCCAAATATTAGTTATTATTTTTTCCTACATATTTCATTAGAAGTTATCTGTTTTATTTCTGTTTTCAATAATGCTAATTTCTTGAACTTCTGAGCTAACTCTGTAACTTCTGATCTTTTTTACTTTTAAAATAATTTTAGGTTCACATGGTTGTAAAAATAGAATGGAGGTCTCATGTACCCCTTGCCCAACTTCTCCCGATGATAACAATAGCACAATTATCAAAACCAGAAAATTGACATTGGTATAATACTGTTAACTAAACTACAGACCTTATTTAGATTTTATCAGTTTTTACATGCACTTATTTTTTTTTTTTTTGGTGTATAGGTCAATAGAAGTTTATCACATGCATAGATTCATGTAACCACCACCAAAATCTGTCACATCTTTTAAAAAGATAATATATTAACATGGTTAAAACCCAAAATAGTACTAAAAGACACTCAATGAAACATTTAAATCCTATCACCCCCACAATTCAACTTGTTTCTTGTCCCATAAATAGTCACTTTTACTATTTTCTTGTGTTTTCTTTCCATTCATTCTTCTTCAAAATACAAGCAATATTAATATGTATCTTTATTTTTATCCTCCTTATATAGAAGTTAGCTCACTTATGTAAACTATTCTACCCCTCACTATTTTCACTTAATATATATTGAAGATCATTTTATATCCTCACACAGAGTTCCTCATTCTTCTTAAAGGCATATAGTATTTCATCGTATAAATTCTGTATCTTTAATTTACTTAAGTAATCTTGAGCAGCTTTCTATGCAAAAACAAACAAACAAACAAACAAACAAAGAGTCTCAGGAAAGCTCAAGAGAAGCTGTCTAAAAGTACCACAGTAGACTAGGGTAACTCTATCAGATGATGAGGAGCAAAGTAGCCACCTGGCTGGGTGCAGGAAAAGTAAAGCAGAATTAAAGGCAAATAACACTTCTGTGATGAAAAGATGATTTTTTTTTAAATCAAAAAGAGCATTACCTGAACTAGTTAAGATAATGGGATCATAACTGAGTTAAAAACTGGCATTGGAGGCTCAGCCAGTACTCTGAAAATTATCAGAAGATTCTCAGATGACTGACAAATTATGCTTATTTTGGAAAACAAGAAAGAATATCACTTAAGGCCAAATTGAAAAAGAGATTATGTTTCAGTATGAAAGGATTAATTAAATATACATATTTTAGAGATAGATTTCTGGGTAAGTTTATGCTTTGTATTTTTAGTTCATTTTATACTGGTTCATTTTTTGTTAATTACTCATTTTTATTTTTTATCTTTTTTGACAAAAAGTATTTGGAATTTTTTATAATTTTTATTGAAAAAATTATATTTAACACAAACCTACATCCATTTAAGATAGTTTTGATGACCAATAACAAAGAGCAGATGTTTTCTTTTACTCTAATTGAAAGGATGAAATAAATATTCTTTGTTGGAGTTAGAAAAGCCAAGGTAATAATTATATAAAACTTCAACTTAATGAAACTATTAGAGATATAGAGATGTTTACTTCCAGTCCAGCCCAGTGATCTTTTACTGCTTTAGAGATTCCAAGAGTTCCCTAGAAAAGCAATTAAATTCAATGAATATTTTTTTGAGCGTCTCTTATGTGTCAGGCACTGTACACATGTCCAAGAGGGAATTTCCTACTCAAAGTACCCCCAGGTCTCCCCATCGAAATTTATCATGACCTTTTCATTCACAGCTTTTCCAAATAACAGCTAACCACACTGAACAGTGAATGGAGTTTGTGTGCTTGCAGGTGACAATGGCAATAAGCTTTCTCAGCCACTTACACATCACATTCTTTTTCGTTTTCTTCTCAGCCTGGTTTTCTTTTTTCTTTTTGAATCTCTGTTCTTTTCTCATTTGTTTACTTATCATTTACTCCCACACATGAAAATAAAAGTTTCAGGAGAACAGAGTTCTTGTCTGTCTTATTCACTGTCATATCCCCATGCTTAGGAAAATATCTGGTACATAGGATATACTCTGTAAACCCTTTTGAATGAATGGGACAGATGTGGCAGTTTAGTCTACAGAAAAGACCATGTGACCAGAAGCCAAGGAGACCTGAATTCCCATCTCTGCTTTGACATTTGCTAACTATATAAACCAACAGGGAAAATAGTATTCTCTAAGCTTTAGTTTCTGTATTTATAAAATGGTACTAATGATTCAGGCCCAAAATACAAGTTCTAGAGTCAAAATATCTAAGTTCAATTCCAGCTCTACTACTTACTAGCTGTGTATAATCTAGGCATGCTACCTAAACCTCTGTGCCTCAGTGTTCTCATTTTTAAAGTGAGTAACTGTTAATAATCTACCTCATAGGATTGTTGAGAGGACTGAATATTTCCTTCATAGTATATAGCAAGGTACCTGGTATATAGTAAATATTCAGTAAATTTTAGCCTCTTCTGTCACAAGCATTATTGTGAGAATCAAATGAGACATAGTGAAGAAAAGCATTTTTACTAGATAAAGAGCTACACAAGTAGATATTTCCAGATTACCAAGTTACCCCTCTCAAGAACACACATTTTTCTTCTATAACAGGGGGCTTCTAGAACAACAGTGCTTTTAACTAAATTCATAGACATAATGAAAATCCTTCTCAATGCTCTAATTCTAATGAAGTAAGATTTTGGGAAAGGGGGCTTTTTATTGACCCTAACATAATGTTCAAATTTAGCCATTTATTCTGTCTAAAGAGGGGACAAGGAAAATCTTTTGTTCCATCTTCCTTGGTTATGGAAATTCTTAAGAAGAATTCAAAAATGTGTCACAAAGAAGCAAAGATTTTATAAGAAGCTACTGGTTTGCTGACATGTATTTGAAAATCAGTCCTCCTTATTAAAACATTAAAAAAAATAAAAGCGTTTTATGTCCTTGTGTTATCCTGAAATATTCTTTCTAGAATTGCAAATATTAGGGCTACACTCACATAACAAAGGTAGACATTACATTAGTAGAAAATTGAAGTATACGGTAATGATTTTACCCACAGAATAAGGCAGAGCTATTTCAAAATGATAGAAATCTGAAATTGGATATTAAATATGCCAAAATGAAGGTTTCTGAAAGCATTCTAACTATATTCTTATCCTGTTGCATATTAAAGTAGAAAATATTCAATAGCTGTGAGATTTAAATGATATATTCATGATGTGAGCACATGTTAAAAAGAAAGATGCATTTAGAATGAACTATCCAAAATTCAAATGAAATGCTATAGTATTTTATTTGTAAAAGCCCAATTCAAAACAAGCAAATATCTAACCACAGTGAAAAATCTTTTTGAGACTGCCTTATATTTAAACTGAGCTTAAAGGTCTTCCTGATTGTCATTTTAAATTTCTATTATTACTAATTTTTCAGTACGTAACTCTTTTCTAAATAATATGAATGAAGGATAGGATTTGGATCTCCAGCATATCCTGTGTTCCCTCCAGACATCAGGATGTCTTTAAGGTTTGGAAATAATACCTTATTAACAGGATTTGTACTAATAATGGAGTGATAACCACTCCTGCGGTACCCAGGAAGTGAGATAAATCTTGCATAACATTGTTACAGTTCATTCTTTTCAAACAGCCATTGAAATATAACAGAAAATATTTAATTACTTAAAGAAGTTTCTGAGTGACTAAGGAATGTCTCAGTTTAAAAATGGAGAACCAAGAACACAAAATTACTTTTGCTGCTATTGAATTATTGGGTCCATTTATAAGAAGACAAATAAGTGAAGTTACCAAGGAAAAAATTTGCCAAAGAAGATTTATTTGGTTGTTTGGTTATATATTTTTGTTTGTTGTCAGTGACCAGAAAAAAAGTCCCTGGAGTAGACCACATAACTACGTAGTAGCAAATCCTTATCAGGATGTGTCATTTCATGCAAATTTGAGTAAAAATAAAAATATGAAAGACCGTATTAGTTCCTTAAGACTGTCAAAACAAAGTACCATAAATTGAGTGGCTTAATAGAAATATCCATTTTCACACAGTTCTGAAGGCTGAAATCAATGTGTCATGGGGCCATTCTCTCCCTGAGACTTTGGGTAGAATTCTTTCTCCTCTCTTTCTAGCATCTGATGGCAGCCATCAATTGTTGACATTCCTTGGCTTGTAGCTGCATAACTCTATCCTCTGTCTCTGTCATCACAGGGTATTTCCCTGTGTGTCTGTTTCTTCTGGTGTTTTCCTCTTTTTATAAGGACACCAGTCATATTGGTTTAGAGCCCACCCTAATGACCTTATCTTCACTTCATTGTATCTACAAAGTCTATTTCCAAGTGAAGTCACATTTACAGGTTCCAGGGTTAAGAATTCAACATATCTTCAGGGAGGGGGAGGGGACAAAATTCAAACCATAAAAAAGACAGAGAAAAGAAAATTTTTTTGAAAAATTTTCTAAAAGGAAGTAATAGGCACTTTAGATGCCTTAGAATTATAGAAATATACTAGTACATTTCCTTACTAGATCAAATAATTACAATGATTCATGAGTGCAGGGTGGGGTGAAGGAATCTAAGACTTATATACCACCCAGGTTTGCCTGAACTTAGTTTCCAAAGTCATAGAAACAATCTTTTTGAACTCTGACATTTAGTTTTGTGTGTGTGTGTGTGTGTGTTTGTGTGTGTGTGTGTGTGTGTGTGTGTCTTTAAATTTACATGCGACCAAAAATATATTTTGACAAAATGTGTAAACTTGGTCTCATACAAATTAATTGAGTCTCCCCACTGGATAGACCGACCCAGTTTTCAGAGGAGCTACAGAGGAGCTCTGAAACCATATTATGTGAAAATCTGTCCCAACCACTGAGTTATTTGTCTCCAGTGTCTCAACCCAATTTCAGGCCACTGTGGACAAGGCTGCCTAAGATAGTAGCTACACCGCTTGGGGTGCTATTCTTAGTGCTAATCTTCACTGTACAAGAGAAGAGATTTTTCTTTAGAGTTCATATTCTAGCACTAGCCTCACCTCACGCTTCCTCATGAGACCAATTATGGCTTAATTCACATATTTTCGACCACTTTCTGCCAAACATTTGCACACCTTTTCTGTAAACATTTGGTGACATTTCAAGGCAGCATTATGTAGTGGGTAAAAACAGTAAAGACTGGCTAAATGCCAGCTCTACCACATGAGTTTGTAAAGCTATTTAACTTATACAGACTTCTGTTTCTAATAATAAAAGTATAATTGAGATAATATATATTAAAAGTTTAATGTATTTCTTAGCATGTCACAATGTGCCTAATAAACATTGCTAACTTTAACTATTATTTCTCATCCCACATTTTCCAGGACCAAAGTCCATTTTAGAATACAATGAGGGAAGCCAATTACTTAGTATGTTTATTTTTATCTCATTTTGCAAAAGTTAAAAATTATTTGGGTTAACTTGAATAGGAAATATTTGCCCAATCTTAAAATTCAGTATAAGAAAGAAGTTCAGTATAAGAACAGTTCAGATAACTTTTCTAGTACTCTATTATCTGTCTAGAGTGGTCTTGTAGGTAAGGTTATCTCCAGGTAAATAAATTCTACAGTTTCTGCAATGTATTTGGGTCTATATCGTCTCCTACACTTAGCAGTAACATTCAATCACACATAAATAATATGACATTAATTTTCTAAAAGTTACTGGATTTATGGCTTTGTCCAGTTTTCATTTGTGGTTTTAATTAGAAATTTGCCTCTGATTTTTCTTGAATCAAATTATGTATTTTATTTTCATTATTTGATTCTTACTCTGTTTAGATGAGCAGGGAAAACATTTTAAAAGACTGGAAATTTTGAAAAGTATTTTGATTTAGCATATTAATTTTATCTGGAATGTTTAAGAATTCATGAGAGAGTGGCTTCCCTAGGACTGGAAAGACATAAGGAGGAGATATGAGAAAGAAAGCCTGAAGTTAAGAGTCACCAATATGTAAATACATATAATAGCTAATCATTGCACCAGAGACTTATGAATTGCCATTGTCACTTCATTGGTGTTCGAAAAATATCTATTTGAAAGGGAAACTGCTCATTTTTAATATCATCAATGTTAAATAAATGTATACAATCCTTCCCCAAAATGCCTAGTGATAAATTAGGTGATATGAATGGAAATTTCACTTCCTAACTAGAAAATGGGCCTCAAGTGATGGAATACTCAGGCTGAAAATGTAGGATTTACAAACCAAAAATACCATGTGAATTCAGAGACCCCAGGAAAGTTTCTTACCTAAGGAAATTGTCTCACATATACTGTTTGATATCCAAAATTCTACCTTCTCCGTTGCATTCTATCTTTATTAAAATGCTGCCACCCTTCAAACTTAAATGTCTTCCCAATTTAAGGACCCCATACCTCAGATACTCTAAATCCCATAATCTTGTTGTCTTTATAGTGCTTATCTCTTTGAAGTTTTATTTGTTAATTTGCTTCCTCATTCATTTTTATCCACTCTAACATAAGCTCCATGAAAATGGAAAACATGCTTTATCTTTTTTATTCACCACTATATCTTTAGTCCAGGACATACCAAGCATATAGTTGGAATATTTGTCAAATGTAATAGTGAATTTATAATTTAATGGTAAAATCGGTATCAATCATAGTATGTACAAAGATATATAGCATCTTGAAGAGGAAAGGAAGAATTAAGCTGTAATAATAATTATCATTTACTGAGCACCTACTAAAACCAAGGTATTATAGCTAAATTATCTCATTTAATTTTCTCATGGACTCTATGCTATGGCAAGAAGGATTTAAACCTATGCCTGCCTTATAACAAAACCATATCATTAACCATTATGCACAGATATGGAAAGAAACCCAGATTATGTATAGTGAGAGACTCAAAGACAAATTTACCTAACACTTTTCCCTCTAGCCATCAGACACGGGTGTTTGTGAATGAACACTCCCCATGGGATTTGTATCATTGAGATTTTTTGTTAACATTGTCAAAAATTTCCACTGCTTGAGCAAAAATATAAATTAAGATAAATAAATGTGTCAGCTCACTAAACTGAACAGATTGGAGGTGAGAGCATAAAGAGCCTTGATCAATGCTCAAATTATATCACCAAGACCCAGTTTTTTCTCTAATTCCTTGGTGTTATGGCAGGTGGGTTATTCTAGCAGCTCTAGGCATTATGCATTCTCTTTCATGTCAGTGGGAAGAGGAAGTTTCCTTCCCCAGTAGTCAAGGCTGCTTCCAGCCCATATGGCACATTTGTGCAAATTAGAAAAAGGTACCCTTTTTTCAAGGAAATTTTAAAAGCTTGTATATGATATAGCAATAATAATTATAGGAACACACATAAAGCACTCAAAATAAAGCCCACAAATCACACTATGGAAAATAACATAGTAGAATATGTAAATTTTTAATCACAAAAATTAAGAATCTGAAAACACTAGTGAATGCTAATTGGTATAAAACAATGAACTTGTCTTCCTTTCAGGAAAACAAAATATGATAGTTTCAAAGTTTATCTGTATCAACTATCAAACCACAGACTTCACCATCTTTCTAGAGAGAATAAAAACTATAGGTCATTCACATTTTAATTTTGAGAAATCAAGTTCTTGACTAGTGACCAATATCAACTAAGTTAAATATATCCTAAATATTTTTAAATAAAAACATTGGATTTTTTTTCTGGTGAATTTTTACCATGAATATTTCAGTACTGCAATGAGAGACATTCTAAATATTAGAAAACTGTGTATAACTTTAGATCCTCATGTATTGATGTCCCTTCAGTATCACATTCCTTACTATGTTTCTAGGTCAATTTCAAGTTTATATTTTACATTGTTGGAATAGTTTATGTTCATTGCAATTTTTCAAATTACATCTCATCTAGCAATAAACTATTATAAACTTGAATTTTAAAGCTGATATATGTTAAATAATGTAGAAGAAAAATGAATTTTAAAATTTAGTGGGTCATAGAAGGTATAATCATTGTATTCATATTTGAAATGAGTCTAATATTTTCTATGGTGGAGAAGTCAGTGTTAAATGCCAAAATATTTTACATTTATATACCTTCAATTATATATGTTTTTAAAACATTACTATTTCTTTCAAAGAATTGTTATTTCTTTTAGTGCTTTCAAGTGTTTTATGTATGTCAGATTTTATTGGTCATAAAGTGATTTATAATAATAATTTTGTTTTAACCATCATACTAAATTAATATTAAACAATGCATTTGGAAGTGAATATTTTTGAAAATTTAACATTGTCTTGAATTTCAGAATCTACTTTTTAAGCTCCTTGCTTAGAATCAAACACTATTTTGATTATGCTAAATTGGTACAGTCTTTTAATTCTCAAAGTTGATTATTCTTCATAGGTCAACGCATAATGATCTATATATATCATGTTAAATCAACCATCTAACTTTCTTCTGTTGGAAATTGTCCTAATATGCTGATAGAACAAGACATTTTAACACCATCTACCAAAAAATTAAGATGAGTATAAAAATTACTTATACTAGAGTTAACACAGTTATGATAAAATAAGAAAAAATCTCAAAATAATGAAGATGTATCAATAAAAATGGCATCCTCTCAGATCTAATGCCTTTCTCCAGTGTACAACTTAGACATTGAACCACCCTGAAAATTGTGTAAGTAAAGCCCCAGTACTCTCTCTATCTGACCCTAAAGGGCCAGACTTAGGTCATTTGCCTAAATCAGCCATTGTATCTGGGGCATGGACTATTCTGATGTGCTTTGTCTCTACTCTTAGGTCCTGGAGTTAAAATCAGTTTCAACAGAAGACCATAAGTTAGGAGTGTAGGAAGGTTTCGCTTTAAGAAAGAGGTATGAATATTAGCCTGCAGAAATCACAAATGTGCCCTTCGTGTTTGATTACAGAACTAAGAAATGTAGGGAGGAACATATTTTTCAACATAAAGCAAAACTACAATTTCCACTCCATTATATCTGAGTATCCTTGCATAGGATTAAAAAGACTCCAGTCCTTCTTGTTTATTTTCTCAGGCTTTATGGTTTTGTTTAGTTCGGTGTTTGGTTGTTGTCTCTCCCATGATAACCTATGAAAAGTTCTTTAGGAAGAAACTACCCTGTAAATTGAACACCTGGTCCAATGAGAAAGGAATAGTTGACATATGGGTAAGTAGACAAGTGAATATTTCTTTATAAAATTCATACGAAATGCCTGTTTCTGTCCATAAAGGAGTTGGTCATATTTTCAGAGCTGGGCTTTATTTGGATACTGATTCATAAAGGAAATTCATATCTGCCTTTTTGCAGCAGAATTACAACAGTCATGCTATCAAAATATAACCATTCCTGTCATTTCCTCAGTCCCCTACACTCTGATTCTCCTGATATTAATGTTCTACAAATAGGTGTCTACAGATAATTCATCCTACATCAAAACCACATACCTTCGGATAAAAGAAAAACAGTTTACAAATTTTTCTTTTGATGGGATCGATTTTTGAAAGAGAAATTATTACTCTATAGTATGCATAAGTGTGGGCCTGTGTGCACACACACAATAACTATGATGGCTACCAGTCAATGAATAGAAGTCACTATTTCACTGATATTAGCACTTAATTTATAAATGCAGTTATCAAGTGCTTTTATATTTAAAATCTTAAATGTTCTTTTTAAATACATGACATATGATGAGAGTACATCAGGCTGGCCTCTTCATCTTAATGAAACAGGAGAAGCTCCAGCACAGAAAAGATCACAAATAATATTTAAAGAAATACTCAAGTCCATGGTCTGAAAGAGTTGGCTACTCTGGTTACTGCTGGATCTCAGGATAGTTATATAGATAGTGATAGTGATGGTAATAGTGATATATATATCAACATTGAAAAAGAGAATCAAATATGTTAAGAAAGTCATAAGACATTAAAATTTTTTTCTATGTTAAATAGGACTTCAATTAGTGAGAAACCATGCAGAATTCTTCTATATACACCATGAAAATCAGACTTTCCATTATCTAAAAAAGATTAGTTCTGCTCTTTTTGAAAGAAAAAATGCCAACACACATTCTTTATCAGTTCCACTGAGCAATTAGATTTTATGATTTCCGATTCCACAATGATAGGTAGGAAAGTTATAGCATTATGTAATTAAATCGCATCCACAGAAAATTGTCAGAGACCAATGTAAATAGTTACCATGTTCGTGAACATATGCTTGATTCTGTTATGTCCGTCACTGGTATGGAAGACCATCATGTCCTTTCACACTGAGTTGAGAATGGTGTAACTGAGCCATCCTACTCCATTGAGTTGTACGAGGAAAGTACATGGTCTTTGCTGGGACAGGAAACATGGTCTACCCTGAAGCCCTTTGGAATTGAGTTAACGATGAATTCTCATGCCTTAAAACCCTAATGATTTCTCCTGAAGACACATTACTCACTTCATTTTATTGTTCTTATGCCATATATGCACAATTCTAAAAATAAAAAAAGATCACTAAACTTCTTTAAATAGTTTGACATGCAAACTTTCAACTATCCTAGAATCTGAGAAATCAAATCATTTTAAAATGGACCACAGCAAATAGCTCACGTTGAAACAGCTGTAAGCACAGTATGCAAATCATGTTTACTGGTAGCTTATGCTCCAGAGAAATAATCTTTATATGACTGCTTTATTATTTACAGTAGTTTTGAAATTTAATTTTTGTCAACATTGACAGATGCCATGCATGTTAATACTTGGACTGCTATATATGGAAAAGGCTAAACATACGCAGAGATCTCATGTTTGTGAACTGATAATTTGGTTGACAAATAGGTTAACAATGGTCAGTCATTTCTGAGCAGTTGACAAAATTCACCTGAGGTCTGTGGTAACAGTGAGTGGGGAGGTCAGAGGAATATGAATGAAGAAAGAAGAAAGCGATGGCTCTGGAGAGTAGTGCACATAATGAAAGCATGACAGAGGATGATTAATTATATTTCAGAGCCAGATAATTCCCAGAGAATATGTGTGTACGATAAAAAGTTTCTAACCTTTACGGTTGTAATTAAATGAAGGATTCACTAATCTAAGCTGAGTAAAGACTATTTTGTTCTATAATCATACTAATGCACATACGAAAATAGTTTGTTTTAAATATTCATTTTACTACTTGGCTTGTAAATTTGACAAAACAGAACCATACCTGGGGTGAAGAGGTGGTTTACCCAATGGAGACTTTAGAAATGATCAAAATAGTTAGGTAAATTAGAGTGACTTGGAAAATGTATACACCCTAAGATGTCTCAGCATTTACCTTCAGGCAAAACGGAAACAGAACCAATTCTTTACCAATAGTGTTTCATGTTGCTTTATGTTTAAATTTTCCTGTGAATAATGTGTTTATAATGTTTGGGGTTTTTTACACTGTTCTGCCTTTCAGGCTGCTAACTTGCAATGGTCTTTACTTTTCCCTTCTCCTTTTCTTGGCATTGTCTTTCAGAGAGAAAAAAAGCAATGGGTCTAGGAAATATATTGAAAACCTTATAGGTTTTATGAAGTGGTTTAGTGCATTCTTAATTCACTAATTTCCAAATTTTTTCAACAAATATTTACTAACCACTGTGTACATTTCTGAAGCTATACTAGGTACTGGGAAATTCAATGCCTGTAGCAGCATCTGGCACATAGTAAGTCACATTAAGTTTTTGTAATGATTTAGTGAATGTGTCAATATTTGAATTCAGTAGCTTTAGTCAGTTCTTTGTCTGCATTTCTAAAATATGGAGAAAAAGTAGAGGAAATGTAGTTAATAGATGAACATTTCTCAAGTGTTTGATAAATAAAAAAAAATAGCCTTAAACCTCTAATATTTCTATATTTTTTTCCATCACAATGTGATGGTAGTATGTGAGGGACTCAGAGCCAACCTTTGAAATAGATAGTACCAGATAAGACATAAAATTAGTCAAATTAAATGCCCATTAACTGAAGTAAATAATTTGATTATGAGTGATAAAAGATGGCTATAAAGATAATTGTTGGGAAGTTGATTATTAGGAAAAAGGATTTCAATAATCTGTTTTAAAGATTGTTTTCTGAATATAGTAGAGACATTATGTGTTTAGAGATCCCATCTCTCATGCTAAATCTCTGAGGATATCATAGAGTTTATTCTCCCCCAAGGGTAAGGGCATACATTGGCGGATTAGTGAGAGTAGGGTAGAGTATACTGCAACAACAAACAACTCCTACGTCTCAGTTATGGGCTATAACCAAGGCTTATTTCTCAATTAGGCTACATGTTAGCTGCAGCTTTACTCTGTTGCTTACCCCCTAGGATCTCGGCTAAAGGATCAACATCTATTAAGAGTATTGCCAATCACTGCAGCAGAAGTGAAAGAGACCATGCTGGCTCTTAAAGCCTCTGTCCCAAAGTGACACACAACACTTCTGCCCACATTTCATTGGTCAAAGAAAGTTGCATGGTCACTCCTATATTTACCAGGGAGAGAACTCATGTCCCTGCCACTGGAAGGGTTATCCAGGAATAAAAATTTGAATATTTGACAAGCTAGTAACTCAGTCTACAATAATTGATTTTGCCAATTTCTCACCAGCATGCAGGGAATGTCTTTATAAGGAGTCTTGACAAAAAATGTCAGGGTGGGGAGGCAAGATAATAATGACGAAGTCATTTAAAACACCCCAAGGGCTGGAGCATGCTTTGTTTTGCTCACTATCACATCCCCTAAACATAGCGCAGTGCCTGGAGCATGCCAGATTCTCAGTAAACATTTATTGATTATAGGATCAGCTACATTTGTGGGACTCAGTACAAAATGAAAATACACAGCCCTTTATTCAAAAAGCAGTGGTAAAAGTCCTATTAGAGTTACAAAAATACAAAAGTATAAAATATTTTCCTCTCACTCCCCTTCAACTTTTATCTCCATATCTCTCTGCCATGGTGTTTTTATTTGCTATTTAATTCTGAGCTTGCTCAGGCACAGAGATTCTTGCTGGTGAGTACAGTCATGTACATGTGCCTGGGAGCCTTGCTCCATGACCTACCAGCTGACTGGTTTCCCTCTTAGCAGTCTTTTAACTTGACTGTCTGGTCCTACTACAGAGGAACCGAACTCCATAGAAATAGAGTGACATATCTTTGATTTCTTATGATTTTCTTCCTTCTGAGTGTTTAAATTGCTTTTTGTTTTCAGTTTCTATTAGAAGTTATAGGAAAGCATAAATGTTTTTCTTAAGTTGTTTGAGAAATTTGTTTTACACGAAGCCTAGTTCTTTTCACATCTGTAGAACATATCTTTCCTTGTGATTGTTTAAAAGTTCTGAGATAATCTGATCAGAGTTGGGTATTTACCCGAGAATTAAATGAATTTAATTATTTTTAATCATGTCTTCTTCAATAAAGACATACCATGTAATGTACCTATTAATAAAATAAGTAATCCTAATAAATTCATAGTCAGAAACAGAATTCATAGCATAATTAAATGTCCACTTTTTAAAAGAATTACTCTAATGCAGATAGCACAGAAGACAGTATTTTATTTGGACATTATTCTTTCTCCCTCTTCTTTTCCTTTCCTACTTACCCATCTTCAGCAAATATATTCTTTTCACAGTTTATTTGAGGCATCTTGGTCCCATTAGGCATATTGAAACTAAAAATTTGGTTCACTTTAAGGACATATAAAAGATAGTTATGGAACAATTTAATTCCACACAGAGATTTGATCATTGAGTATTACTTCTATACTAGTACAGCCAGTAAAATGTTCTTGATTTTTGAAGCTAAAAGGTGCACTAATTCAAGAAAACTAGCAAACGGCCACAACCAATAATAACATAAGTGAGATAACTGTAAATCTTTAGGGCAGTAATTCTCAGCTGGGGGCTATTTTGCCCCACTCCCTCCAGTCCAGGGGACATTTGGCAGTCTGGAAAAATGGTTGTCATGACTTAGTGAAGAGTGCTACTGGCATCTCATACACAGAGGCCAGAGACACTGCGAAGCACCCAACATTACAAAGGACAGCACCCAATTCCAACAAATAATTTTCTGGATCAAAATATTAATACTGTGAGGTTGAGAAACCCTGACCTAGAGGCGCCAACAAAGGTATTAAGCAAGGTGGGTGGCTTATTAAAAAAAAAAAAAAAAAGTGGTAAAGTCTTCTACAGTGAACAATCATTGCTGATATCTGTCCTTGTTATCATTAAGGATTTTGACTAAGTTAAATTCATTCTGGGCTTTGCCTCTCAGGTAAAAATTACTTTTCACATCCCCATCCCCAAATTAGTTTATCATCCTTGAAATAGAGTGAGAAGTATCTTTTTTCTTTATAGTTCAAAAGAGATGTTTTCATATTCGAAAAATTAAATCTTTCATTCTAGTTTAGTATTCCAAAGATGGAAAGAACCAGCTAAGCCATAGTTTGGATCTAATTTATCCTACTGAGCTATTTAAAGTCTTCATTATCATAAAAATAATTGGTATTTTCATCATAACATTAGAGTGGTTGTTAGCTTTGATAAAGCAAGTAATGAGGATACTACTAAAACAGTGTTTCCTCTAAAGTGATGATTTTACCTGAATACTTTATGTCTAATTTGAATATATAGATGTGTGTATGTGTGTGTGTGTCTGTGTGTGTGTAAAGCAACCCGAATCCATCGATGCTTATAATTTTTAAAATGGTATTGAAGTTTATTTTTTTGTTTATTTTCAATTTTTATTATGGTGATATTGGTTAACAAAATTCAGTAAGTTTCAAGTGTACAATTTAACAGTAAGGCACATACACACATGCACACACACACACACATACATGCACATATATATACACATATATATTAATTATGTGTTCACCGCCCACAGTTAGATTTCTTTCTGTCACCACATATTTGACCCCTTTTACCCCTTCTACTTTCCCCCTCCATGCTCCCCACCCCTACATTTTGGTAACTGCTAGTCTATTGTCCATGTTACAATTTAACCATAAGTTTTACCATTTGGGTTGGGGATGAAGGGTAATAATCAAGCGCTTTCTCTTGTCCCCCAAGTTCCAAGTCAATTGAGAAATAATATCATAAAAATAAAGACTACAATAATACCTTAGCTGTATTAATGATAAAGCCAAGAATAAGCTTAATATGTTGTCACACTCTGGCTTCTGCGTATCTTTCCTCCTAAGTTGAATGTAGCCACTATATGGGTCCTGGGTCTTTCTGCTCTCAGATCCATCATCGCCTTTCTCATGCTCTGCTCTATGTTTGTGACAGCCTTCATTTCCCTGGCTTATGTGCCAGCTGGGAGGTTGGAAGGTGATGAGAAAGGAGAATTAGGGGTGTTTTTCCTTCTCTGCCTCTGTAATGTCTTCTGCAGCAGTTCAATCCCCTCCATGCCGGTGAGGCCTGCCATGGTTCCACCTTCCACTGATAGACTGTAGGACCTGGGCCCCAGAAAAAACTGTCTCCTCCGACTCTCCTGACCCAGAGCCAGAGATGGCTTCTTGCTACTATCATTCCCCATCTTGTTTTTGGCTTTACGCCTCTTCCCTTACCTTTGTAATTAGTTTTCTTATGAAAGTGTATTCTGAAGACTCTCACACTTATACTCAGTCAGAATCCTAGATTGTGCCACAGGAGCAGGAACTTGAGAAGAGACAGTGTACACCCTGAGGACAGGCTCTTTATCTACAGGAGCTGCTAGTGCTCCTGCTCATTTCCTTTCTTCTGCCAGGTACTCCAGTCAGATAAGCCCCCCTCTTCCCATGGGTACAAAGAGAGATGGTGCTAGGAAGGAGCTGAAGAAGGTCTACTTCATTTATCTCCTCCTGGAGAGTGTAATAGAAGTTTCCATGTTTCTTCTACATTGGGGACAATGTAAACCATAGTTACAGGAATAGGCTCCAAAGCAATACTTGTCTGAGTTCAAACTTCTTACATTCCTTTTACTGGCTGTGTTATGTAAGCAAGTCAGTTAACTTCTCTTTATTTAGATATTTTTCTATAAAATAGGGGATAAAACCTACTTTATAAGATTATTATGAAGTATATGTTGCCTAATACACAAAAGTAATTAGAGAACATTGCACAACACATGGAAAGCCTGCTATAACAGTAGCTGCTATTATTATTATTATTAATTATTAATTATTATTATCCTTCTTGGTGATACTTATAAAATGAGGATATAATGGCCCCTATCTCAAAGGTTAGCAATAAGATTTAATGGGATAATGCTTGTGAAATACACATAATGAGTGCTTAGGAAATTAGCTGTTATTATTATCACCCCATTTGGAAGTATCTTTAATCAACATTCCCCTTAATGGTGAAAGGAAAGAGGAAAGTAAAAATTTGTTAATTATTAAGTAAAGTAAAATATCAAAAACATTAGAACCAAACATTAAAGACTTTTCTTTTTATTCTTTATACTTTACTGGTGTAAGAAATCAGCTCCGGTTTCTCTAAGAATCCTTAGTAAAGAACGGCATATAATAAAAATAAGACAAATTTAAAAAAATGTAAAGGGATTTTCAGGAAGCTACATGCCTTCTAAGTGTTTGGCTAACAGAAGGCCATTGTAGCTCTTATTTATCTATCTTATCTTCTTTTCTTGATCTGGTCCCTGTTTCTCTGACTCACCCCCACTCATTATTCATTCATCTGCATCACCTTCTTCCACCTTGCCTTCCAAGTTTTATTACCTCTCTCAGCCCATTCCCATCTGCATCTTGACTCGGAGGCCATGAAAACCACGGGAGGACATTATCTGCCATTTTAAAGAAAATAGCCAACTACAATCTTCAATGTTTTCTGAAAGGTACTAAAAATAAATAACCACTTTCTTCTCTCTCTGGTTAATGCCACTCATGAAAGATATATTTCCATCTTAAAATAAATTCCTATGCATTTCAGCTATATCCATTCTCAAAGATAGGTCTTTTTCCACAGCCATGTACACATTAGAATTGTTCTAGAGCATTGTAGAGTACTTTATAAATACATAGGAATTTTACAAATTATGCCTAATGGCACTGAAGGCTAGTTTTCTAATTTCATGGGCCTGGGCCATAAGCCAAAATTACCTACATAAGTGTAGATTTTCTATGATCTTGTATTTATAGATACCTTTATTAAAAGTATTCAGTTTGCTTCAAATTTCATAATTGTTTAAATACAAAAATAGTATTTTTAACATACTCACTAATTAAATTACTTAAAGCTTGATATTTAAGTAAAATTAATGCTTCAGTAAGATTTGCTTAGTTTGTGTCTATATTTCCTGTTCTTCTCACCACCATCATATACTCTTAGAAAGATGCACAATTTACTCAAGAAATCCAGAGAGTATTTATTCTCACAATCCTAAAACATCAGTGGAATTGTCTCTACTTCATTACAGATCCCAGGTTTGGAGGAGCCATGAAGTTAAAAACCAAGTTTGGGCAAGAGATAAGTGTCTGGCTCTAAGTACCAAGTCCTTCTCATTACACCACACAGCCTACTACCTTCAGGAAAACCAGGGCCAGCTGGAGTTTATAATCTATTCAAAATTTCTGAGAAGAGGTACCATTTCTTATATTAAAAAATGTGTCAAAAATAAATCTGCAAAATTCTCATGCAGTTTTGCCAAGTATCATCTCACCTCAAACAGTGGCTTCAGCATGGCCAGGGCTGTCTGCCCTAGATCCAGTGGAACCAAATATACACCAGAGAGAAATTCTGTCTCCTCCAGATGAAATGAATCAGGATTTATGCAGCCACCTGTACAACACATTAGCTGCCACCTGCAGACCTACCCAGCTGTGTAAAATTCACTGAAGTGAATAGATTCAAGTGGCCAGAACCTTGAAACAGGTTGAAGAGTCAGGAAATAGGAGCCAACACAAATGCAAAGGAAAACTAAGGGGAGTTAGAAACCAACCCAAACAAAATAAAACATTGAATTTTACAAAGAAAGGAAACAAGAGCTTTAGCGTTAATCATAATTAACAATTGACAATTCTCTGGCCAAAATTTATTGAATTGCCTGTCTTTGTATGTGTAACTAGGTAATTTGGGCCATCAAAACTATCATTTTCCAAGGTTGAAACACCCATAGTTGTCTTCAGCTGAAAGGGAAGGTGGAAGAATTGCCAACCATCAGATAGCGAAGGTGACAAATATTTGTTTATTCCTTTAACCTGTGAGAGTGGTTGGAATTCAGTTCTTGAAAAATAATTCTCAGGAGCAGCATGATATAAAGAAATATTTACCAAAGTGCTAGCACTTGATGGATTTATTATGAAACTTTAGCTTTGAAATGCTCCACATGCACAGACCCCTCCTTATATTGTATTCCATGTGGTAGCAAGAAGCCAGACTGCAATCGGAGTAATTTCAAAGTATTTCAAAAAAAGAGTCTGAAAGGATATCAGAAGAAGGATACTAACATCTCCAGGACTCCAGAAATTATTGTATTTCTTTTCTTATTCTCAGTAAATATCAACTTACCTGCTTAAATTTTGTATTTTTCTTAAAGGGCTTCCCTCACCCCAAATTATACAAGCTTTAGGCTTCCTGAAACTCGGATCTTTTCCTGAGAGTACTGGCTCATGGCAAAGATTTTGCTAGTCTAAAATAAAATACAAAAAGTAAGAACAATTCAAGAGACTTTTTCATAATACTAAACTAATAATACTGACCATAGTCTCATGGTGCTTAATTGCCGAGAGGGAAAGAGAGTATTTCTTCACTGTTTTGCCGATAGATGTACTTTCTTTTTTGATTTATGGCTGTAGATAAATGACAATAATTTTTAAAACTACCCTCACCTAATAAAAAATGTATTTGAAATACTATAGCAGTATAGCCAGAGAACACCAAAAAAATATCAGGAACCCAACAAGAATACTAGGGATATTACAAGTCAGTAAAAGTTGGGCTTTGGGATTCTTACAAAAAGGGAGGCAGCACATCTGAATGAAGTGAAAAGAGTTGCAAAGAGGGTATATAAGGAAAGGCTTGTTGTAGGATTTGGCTTGATAAGTATTTGGGTGAGGAGCAGTTTATGGTTTTGCTCTGGACTGTGGGCTTTCAGAAATTAAAAGCAATTCTATGACTGGATACCTCGACAATTTTTATGAGCAGGGGAGAGGAAAAAGGTGGGATTAAAGCAGTAATTAATAATAAAAAAAAGCAGTCATTCTTATTAGGCAAAAGGAAAGTTTGGATCATGTCCTTATTTTTGTCAGTGCTCAGATATGATTAGAGAATAGTTTCATTTTCTTTCTCTTCATCATGTTCATAGAGTATCTTTATCTGATATTTGTTGGTATTCTGTGAAATTACTGATATTCAGTAGGGGAACACCAGGCTCTGTTAGAGCCAGATCTGCTCCAAGCTGACACGAGTACACAAGTCAGGGGCTTCTCTCTCTCTGTGTCCCCTTTCGAATATCACAGCTATTCATGAAATTCAAACATTTGGGAATCATTACAATAAAGGATAGAGGAATAGTCTTAGAAAACATGATTTTGAGTCCTCATGTGTTCCTTACTAGATGTGTGACCCTAGCAAAAATCACTCAATGGTAACAAATGTCAACATCATCAGTTGTAGGAGAGAGATTGAGTTAAGCATGCTTCATTCTCTGGAAAGCCCTGTGGTTAAGAGTATGGGTAAGAACCCCATGGTTTAGTTTGAATCTTGGACCCCACATACTTTGCAACATTTAGGCTAATTATTCAACCTCTTCCTCATTTCTAAACTGAGGAAAATATTAGTTAGTATCTATTTCTAAGGATTGATTTTATGTTCAGTTAGGCAATATATGTAAAGATTTTAGAGTAGTGCCTAGCACTGAAGAAGTGCTCAGTATGTATTTATATCTACTAGAATTGTGGTGATTATAAAGATTACTATCATTATTAATTATGTACCTATTACATTCTAATTTCTGGGTTGGGCATCCTAGCAAATTTCCTTGTGAGAGCTACAATAGCTGTGAGCTTTGAGATGAATCAGATGAGGTTTTGAGCTCCATAGTTTTATGAATTATACATAATAAATGACATGCACTAAGCTCATCACTTTGTTCAGTTCTCATAACACTAAAGAGACTTAAAATTCTCTTTGAAGCTCCCTGTTTGAGTGAGAAAACTATGATTCAAGAGAGGTTAAATAATCTGCCCAATGACACATATTTGGTTAGTGATAAAGCATATTTGAACCCAGATCTCAAATCTCTATCATTCTTCTGTGACTGGGGAGCTGTTATGCAAAGAGCTCATTATGGGGCAGTAGATGTATTAACTTTTTTGTCTTAGCTGTTGAAAAGGTCATTTGAAATAGACTTGGAACAAGTTAAAATGTCTGAGAACCCCAGAAAATGGCAATTCCAACAAAAATATAAGTAAAGGGTTGAGCGAAATTTACCGTGCTCCCAAATCCTAAATGCTGTTTTCTTGAAGCTATTTCTTTTCATATGACTAACTAGAAACTGAAATTTCCAGACTGATAGAAAATACTGGGTTTCCTGTTTCCTGATGCTAGTGTTGAATAAAATCAACATGTAAAGTGTCCCTTGTATCACATGTTTGAGTTTAAAAGTATCTGCAGTTGTTTTAAATGAGCTTTGGTTTCTGTAGCCTGTGTCATTGACAATTTTGGAAATTAAGTCTGGGAAGGGGGGAAATATTATAACAGAATAGAATAAGAATGATTGAGAATTTGTTGGGCTCACTAACGATATCTGAGTCATATAGATATTTCCCATTCAGATTTTCTGTATATTCACATTCAGAACACTCTTTCTGATGGTCTGCATAACCCTGTTCAGTATATGCCAACCTTTACCTAACTGCCTCATCTACATGGCCAGTGCATTATCAGAATCTGATATTTTAAAAGATACATATGCTTTTAATCATGAAGTTTAAAAGAGTAATTATGGTAGAAGTAAAGAAATTTGAATTTAAAGAGCTCTTATTATTGGATATCACAATACCAGAGATATTTATTAATATTATTTCATTTAATCCTTAGAATTCTAGGAAGTATTATTATCTCCTTTGAAAAATATGAAGAAGTGGAAGCTGAGGGATGTTATATAACAAACTCAAAACCATAAAATAGTTTGGACATATTCAAATAGAGTTCCAACTTCTAGACTCTAGACCATGTTGTTGCAACTGCTACCTCTTTCAAGGATATTTGGATAGTAACAGGGTGACTATTTCAGGACTGTAGGCCTACCATTTAAAGTTTTAGTAAGAAATTACTTTTATAAAATTTTGAAGCTAAAATGGATGTATAACCGAACAGAGACAATACGAGTTAAATATCAGCTCTGATATTAGACCAACCTGGGTTCACCTATTGGTTTCACTACTTATTAGCAACATGAAGATGAAGCTGTGGTAAAAAAAAAAAAAAAAAAAAAAAAAAAAAAAAAAAAAAACACATCAGTATGCTTTAATTCTCTTAATAAAATGGAGATATTACTACTAACTTCATAGGCCTGTTGAGAGGATTAGATGAGTTGATTTATATTAATCCTTGGTACAGTGATAAACACAGAATATGCACTCAACAAATAACACTAAAAGGGGAGTCATTACCACTCCGTGTACAGTTCTATATTATTTGTTTGCAGTGAACTAAAATGTATGAAAATCTCTAATTTCTCGTTAATGATAGAGATTTTTATTATATAAGTCTTTTCAAATGAATTGTATCATTTGAAACAAGACATGGGGCTGCCTTACTACACTATTAGTATCCGTCAGGAGAAAAATAGAACAATCTACGAACTAGACACTCTCTCAATTCCTGAAAATTATTGTAATAGTTTTTTTATAATATGAGACTAGTTTTAAATTGAGGCTTCTGGATATTGAAACAACTAATTGATTACAGGGTTATTAATTTATTTAATACAGAATCCTCAAGGACATATTTTTAAGGGCATATTCTTTGCTAATCTTAGTTAATATAGGTTATCAACTTATGAATCCATTGGTAAAACGAAATATTACTCTTCGATGCTGCCTAGGATCTCATTTTTCTTATCTGGTTCAACTGGAAAGCTAGCCTGAGCTTTTCTATTTTCTACATGTCTAGTTTTCATGAATCAGCTGGTTGGTGACCAACTGGGATTTTGTGTTACTCTCACAAATACATTTTCGTGTCTTGCCTGGGCTGTGTGGAGTGTTGAAATTACCAATTTTATAAAATTGCTTTTGATGTTAGGTAAGATGCTATTTTTATTGAATATGGCAATTGCTGCCCCAGTTTCAGAAGGACATTTTCTTCTTCTTGATGATCCTATTTAGTTTCAGATTTGTGTTTGGGGAAAGCAGTTATTACACAGCTTTGAGGCCCCTTGAGCTGAAATTGCTGGGGAAAGTATCTGCTAGTCTAAGCATTCTGGCTGTTTTCTGAGAGGTGTGAACAAACCAGTGTGGTTGCCGTGTACACATTTCAACTTCGATGGATTATCACAAATTGTTTAGGGCATTTTCCAGGGGCTTGCATAAATCAGCAAGCTAACATAACTTGTAGATACATTACCCAGTTTTTATTGTGTAGTTTACTTTGGACTTTACTCTGGCTGAGCATCAACTCACAGATAGCCCTGATTTATGTACACTTTTTATGTCTTCATTTCAGAGAATAAGTTATTTATATATAATGAATACATGCATAGTTGTACAGTTCCTGAAGGCAGAAAAAAAAATGAAATTGAATAAAAAATTAGAGTTTAATGATAGGAAACAATGATACAGAAGCTAAGAAGAGTGAGTGGTACACAAAGAGGGAAGACAAAATGTAAATAAAAATAAAAATGTAAATAAAAACCAAGTAGAAAAGCAAAAATGAAATACAGGTTTATTTGAAGCTATGTGCAAAATAAAAAAGTATAAGATATAATCTTGCAATGTCTTGTTTGTGGCCACTCTTAATGACCAATATATCATTTTGGGTGCATCCAAAGTGTACTCATAGATAATCTGAGCCAGTGTAGTCATTCAAAGAAAGTTCTGTCATGGGATAAATCTATACTAGGTGATAATGGCTAATGATGCCTTGGAGACTGGCTTTAAAGCTCAGAAGACACAGGTCGAGACTATCAGAGCTTTTTTGCTTTAATCGGACAAAACCCCCATGTGTTTACTGTTTTGGCTTTATTTTATTTTTAATACCTTCAATCTCAGAATCCATTGACCATTGACATGGGCTTTCTACAAGCTTCAGGCACATATCTTCAGTACTAGCTGCTGGTAAACCCTATATTTTGAAAGAGTTTTACATGTGTAAAGTTAGAAACAAGAGAGCCATAGACAGTGTGAGTAACCTATGAACCATAGTGTTTATGATTATACTCTGTTTAGAGAGATGGAGAAATCGGTTTTGAATGCCTCATAAAAGGAGAATTATGTAAACAAGTTAATTTGCCTGATTCTGGGTTAAATTTTGTGTAGTCTTGGCTTTTTAAATTTAAGCTGGCTTAAGCAAATCGATCAATAAATGAATACATACACATATAAACTCAAGTACTGAAGCATCCATGATTATCTAAGTGCATCCTGAGCTCCAAAGGATGTCAATAGATTCTCTTGTTCCATCTTCCAGTACCACTCATATGCATCATCAGACTAATTCTTTCTTACCACAACTGGCTTTGTTCATACAACATAGGTAAAAGAGACAGAAAAAAAAAAAAAAAAAGGCAACATGTTACATCCTCCTTATGGTTCTAGATGCTAGAGAAGTCTTTCTTTGCCAGTGTTCCCATAGAAAATAAAATCTCACATTAGACTCTAGTTCAGTTTGGGTCACATACCATTTCCTGAAACTATCCCTTTGACTAGTTGATAAAGTCCTCAGACTGACTACGCTGGCCTAGTCACCCATCCCTATGACTGGCAATTGAGGCCAGCATCACCAAATCACATGAAATGTATTATTTATTGAATAGAGAATCGAAATAATCAAGTAAGGAAGAAAGTCTAAAGAGAAATACACCAGGTTTCCTCCATATGTTTTCACTTTACCTTGTTTAAGCTCCATTTTAATTTCAAACGCATGTAAAGACCACTTACTGAGCTCTTATAATGCTTTATATGTATTATCACATTTAATCCTCCAAACAACCCTATGAAATAGAATATATTATCATTATGCCCAATTTACAAAGGAGGAAAGTAAAGCTTGGAGAAATTAAGTACATAGCTAGTAAGTGATAGAACTGAGATTGGAATCAAATATAACTAACTACTAAGACGGTTAATTTTATTTTGTTTTTTGTTTTATTTAACTTTGGAGATTTTGGGCTCTGAGATATGTAACTGAAATCTTGTCTTATTGGTCTTAGTCTAAGCAGCTCTGATATATTCTGCTTTCAATAATTAAATATATTTTCCCTTACTAGATTTAAATCCTTGAAAACAGGGAATTTCATTTTCTGCTTTTCTCACAGTTTAGAAATGGTTCCATACCCAAAAGAATTGAAAACAGGTGCTCAAACAAAAACTTGTACAGAATGTTCATAGCAGCACTATTCAAAATAGCTAAAAGGCAGAAACAACCAAATGTTCATCAGCTGATGAATTTATTAACAAAAGTGGTATATCCATATAGTGAAATATTATTCAACCATAAAAATAAAGGACTGATATATTCTACAGGGATATATTAAAAAAATTATGCTAAGTAAGAAAAGTCAGACATGAAGGCCACACATTGTATTACATTTACATAATATTTTCAGACTAGGCAAATCCACACAGACAGAAAGTACATTAGTGGTTGCCAGGGGACTGTAGGAAAAGAAGAATAGAGATGACTGCATAAAGCGTATGGGATTTCCTTTCATAAATTGGGGAGTTGTCCTTGAATTAGATCATAGTAATTGTTATAGAACATTGTGAATGCATGAAATGCCACAGATTGAATTTTAAAGTGGCTAAACTGGTAAATTTTATGCTACATTAATTTTACCACAGTAAAAAAAAAAATAGTCTAAGCATATAGTAGGTACAAAAACAAACAAACAAACAAACAAACAAAAACAGAAAAAAACCTGTCACAAAGAAATACATTCTTTGTGATAACCTGAAGCCAAAATTAGTTGTCTATGGGAAGTAATTAAGAAATTTGTAAGGCCATTTTTATGTTTTTCTCCCTTGATTCTTTAAGATAGGAATAGAAAACATTCATACTATTAGGTATATTTTGGTGCAATGCTAACATGCTACATTTCACTTATTTCTTTGTTGTATTTTTCACATTTGTGAGACTGCTTTGGAACATGTTGAAGAAGATTCTTCAATAAAGAAGACCGTTTCTTAGGGAAAGCTCCATATTTCAAATGTACCTACATTGGACAAATTACATAAGCACTGTATAAATCAAAATAAACTCTCAGCAGTTCTCAAACTTTAACATGCATATAAATCACCTGGTGATCTTATTAATATCCAACTTCTGACTCAGTTGTTCTGGGGTAGGACTTAATATTTTCAATTTTTTTAAAATTAAAGTATGATTGACATACAATATCATGTTAGTTTCAGGTATATAATGCAGTGCATAACATAATGAGATTCTGCATTTTTAATAATTTCCCAAGTGATATCAGTACTGCTAGATCATATACCACACTTTGATGTTTTGCTATAGAAAGAAATTGACTATAAGATCCTAGTGTTTGACACTCATTCTGTATGTTTTACTGTTATAAGTCTTACTCATGTTCGATCTCTTACACATATTCTATGTCTGATGCAGGTTCAATGAGATACTCAGCTCCACAGAGCCATTAAGGGCCCCATATCAGCAGAGGTTCTACCATATCATAGTTGAAACATCTGGGGGATGGGAAATGAGAAGTTGGAAAATTGTGTACCAGCAATTAAGTACTTTGATCTATAGGTGTCCTGGGTCACTTTTAGTCATATTTCATTAACCAAACTAGTCTCATGAGCATATCTAACTTCAAAGGAGAGAACACACCAGTTATTCACAAGTTTCTCAAGAAACACATTTGCTTTAAGGCTTTAGTTATATGCTTTCTATTTACAAAAGAGTTCAGAAGAGATTTTTCATTCTCTTCATAGGATAAGCTAATAAATCTTATAAATTGATAAGAGTTTTGTGGATAAAAGAATTGTGGAAGTTATTTCCAATCCTCTTATTTATAGAGACATAAAAATAAAGTAATCATTTTTCTTTCCAGAACAGGAATATCAGGTCTGGAATTCAGTTATTTTGGCTTCCTATGATTTCTTTCATGTTGCTACTGCCTATTTCTAACTGATAAATGGCAAACAATGAATGGATTATCTAAACAGACCAATGTTTCCATACCTATGGTTAGTATACATAATCTTATAAAGAATTTTGTGTTCCTTTTATTTTTGGAACAGTTGAATTAGAATAGAACTTAGATGCTGAATAATTTAATTTTCCAGTCCATTGCAATAGTTTATTGGCACAATGGCACCATCTTTTTAATTGGAGAATATCCTACAAAATGTAAGACATATGGTTTTATACACACATACAAACACATAATGATATTAGAAGACACATAATCATATTTTAAATTTCTAAGAATTTTCATTAATTCTAAAAATCACAGGATAAATAATGGATGATGTCAATAGCCAGAACAAACATCAATTTGTCTTTTATTTATTTGCTCAAATAAAAATGCCCTTGGAAAAGCAGAAAGTCACATGGTATATTGTTGGCAACATAGAAGGTTTAGCTATGGAAAACATTTCTTAGTTGCTTTGTCAAATTTTGGTTTGTAAACCTTCGGTTCCTGAATCCCATTGCTTTCACATTTGTTCTGAACATCTCTTCCTCCTTAATATGCTAAGTTGGAAAAGCAATGAATCATTATGGAAGGGAGGCTTGAAGCCCAGGAACATCCTTTGCCATCTGTGTGGCCTTAGGCGAAACAGTCTCTCTGATCATTGGCTTTCTAATCTTACAATAAAGAACATAATGCCTACTTTGCAGGGTGGGTATAAGGAATAGAAACAATATATGTAAAGCATCAGGCAGAAAGTACAGCTCATTACATGTCTTCTTTAAATATTGACTATGATTATTATAGTCCCATGTGTTCTGGGCTTCTGCCTGAAAATTTTAGTTTTGACATCCTGCCCTACCAGGGCAATACTTTGATATCCCTTTTCCATGATTTCAAAATCTTCTTAACAGGCCTCCTTGCCACTACTCACCTCCAGTGTATTTTTGTTATATAGAAACCTGGCTCAGGAATTGACACTACCTCTTTACTTTTAAAGAAAATTCAAAGCCTGTTTATGTGAAATATCCTGCTTTTGGTAGCCAGCAAATAAAACAAATCTGTGTGCCAAAGAAAACACATTTCAGTCCATGGACCAGTAGTTTCTGACCTCCTATTAAGCTTAGTTCAATTTTCCTCGAAGTATAATCTTCAAAACTATCTGTTTGACAATCACCTTGTATATATGGGGGAAAAGGAAAGTCCCAGTCATCGGTCTAGACCACTGAATTAGGAGACCTGACTGCTGAGCAGGATATGCATTTTAAATAAGCTTTCTAGGTGATTCTATGTCTTCTAAAGTTTGTCAAAGGAGACTAGTTGAAGTTTGAAAGTAATTATGAAATCGTATCTGGGAGCCAGAGGAACAGGGGACATTGAAGCTTCTGAAGGAAATCACTACTACCTGAAGAGAGGTATGCATTGACCTAAACTTTACATTCTTTACTATTTACCTATCTTCTCTCTTCCATCTGAAAAAAAAAAGGGCATTAAGGCATGTCTGAGATGAGTCCCCAGCAATTTCATTAATTCACTGAAGACCACATGGTTTACTAATCACTTAGGGGGTTTCTGTTAAATTAGATTAGCTTTTGTTCAAGTACAAAACTTAAAGTTCTTTGGCTTGGAGGTCATTTAATGATGTGTTTGTTTTTGCTATACAAGCTTATGTTGAAAAGTCCCTGATGAGCTCTGGGCTACCTGTATGGATCTTTAGTGCCTCTTGCTAATAACCCTTGGATAAGGCCATGCCTTAATTTTTACTTCTATAATAGAACTCATCCATCAAATTTTACACAGACTTTTTGATACGGTCAGTGCTTAGTGTTCAAAAAATAAGTTTCTTTTCCAAAACTGTGTTTTATTCCAAAGCAATTGCCTTTGGCTGTATTGTACAGTCAATATTGCATATGTTGCCTTGCAGGTGATTTCATTTATTAGTGATTCTGACACTAAATCAAAAATATGCTATTTGCTTCTTTTCCAGATTTCAGTTAGTGTTAGTACTTTGTCAACAGTAAATATTCAATAAATGCTATTGAATACAAATAATACTTATAGCTTTAAATTTTGAGCTTTTATTATTGCCAGATTCTAGATCAAGCTCTTTGTAATGGAATATTTTATGGTGAAGATTCTCAGTTCATCCTCAGCAGAAACTTATGAAATATGTACTGCTGTCCTCTTTTTGTACATGACAAAATGGAAGCTAGAGGGATTATGAATGATTGAGCCAGGATTCAAACCTTTGCTTTCTCATTCCAAAACCTGTACAAGACTGATTTATATAAACTGTCATAAAGAAGGGTTCAAATAATTTCTATTTCTGCCTAATGTCTGGTAACTATATTAGTCAGCTATTGCTACCATACTGCTGAATAACAAATTACATCAAAACTCATAGGCTCAAAATAAGCATTTATTGTTCACTAGTAGGTCATTGAGTTGTCTTCAGTTTGGCTAATCTCAGCTAGGCTTGTCTGAGTTTGAATTCAGGCCACAGGTTGGATTCAAGTCTGTTCACATTTCTCTCATTCCTCAGCTTAGGGTATAGTTTTCTCATGGACAGTGGTAGGAACAGAAGAAAAATACACAATGGCTCTTGAGGGTTTGAACTAAGAAGAGATGCACTGTAGTTTCCACTAACATTCTGTATGGTCAATGCCAATGTCAGTGTGATGGGAAGCATAGAGATGAGTGTGAATACTGGGAAATGGGTAGGTATGGAAGGAATCATAGCAATGATTAAATATACCAGAACAATCTTTCTTCTTTTTCTCATTGTTAAAGACAAGAGATTAAATTCAAATGAACACAGCATTAAAAGAACTGTGTGTCTACAAAATAAAACAAGATTATATTTTGTGATTTTTATTAAACTTATTCTATTATCATTTTGTAACATTTTTACCACAGAAAACTTAAGTTTAAAGGTACAGAGAATTGTAATAATAGAGACAGGGGTTCGATATATGCCATGATTACTGTTTAAAGAGGATTATGACAATATGGGTGATATTAGCCAACCAAATTTGACAAAGTTGGTTCATTCATTCTTTGGAGATATCATATATACTACAAGAAGAAATTAAGCAAATTTACATATTAAAAATAAATTCTATTGAACGCTTTTGGATGCTTTATTTTGGCAGAGCCATGACAATAATACTCTTCTAAGTAGAATCATACTCTTGAAAAGTACAAAACTCTGCTTAAACATTGCCAATATTTTTGAATTTGTGTCACTGATATTATTCTTTTAAAATAATTGTTTAATTGTACTTAAACTAATATACAATCTCATATTAGTTTCAGGTGTATACACAGTGATTATACATTTACATAACTTACTAAGAGAATACCATGATAAATCCAGTACCCATTTGACACCATACATAGTTATTACAATATTATTGACTATATTCCCTACACCGCACTTTATATTCCCATGACTATTTTACAACTACCAATTTGTACTTCCCAATCCCCTCCCTCTTTTCACCTGCTTCCTCTACCTGCCTCCCGTCTGACAACCATCAAAATGTTCTCCATGTCTATGAATTTGTTTCTATTTTATTTGTTCATTTCCTTTGTTCTTTAGATTCCACATAAATGAAATCATATGGCATCTGTCTTTCTCTATCTTACTTACTCCACTCAGCACAATACCCTCTAGGTCCATCCATGTGGTTGTAGATGGGAAGATTTCATTCTTTTTATGGCTGAGTAATATGTATTTACCACCTCCTCTTTATTCATTCATCTGTTGATAGACATCCAGGTTGTCTCCGTATTTTGGCTATTGTCAGTAATGCTGCAATAAACATGTGGATGCACATATCCCTTTCAAGCACCATTTTGGGTTTCTTTAAAAAATACCCAGAAGTGGGTTTACTGGGGCCCTCTTTGTCTCTTGTTATAATCATTGTTTTAAAGTCTGTTTTGTCTGGTATAAATATTGCAACCCCAGATCTTTTTTTTTGTTTGTTTCCATTTTTATAAAATATCTTTTCCATGCCTTTACTTTTCATTATGTGTGTGTCTTTCAACCTAAAATGAGTCTCGTGTAGGCAGCATATGTAAGCATCTTGCTTTTTACCTAGTCAGCCACATTATGTCTTTTGATTGGGGTATTTAATCCATTTACACTTAGTAATTATTAATGGGTATATAGTTATTGCCATTTTATTATTCATATTTTTTCATCTTTTTCTTCTCCTTAAAGAAGTCCCTTTAAAACTGTTTGCAGTACGGTTTGTTGGTGATGATCTCCTTTGGCTTTTGCTTGTCTGCAAAGCTCTTTGTCTGTCCTTTGATTCTCAATGATAGCTTTGCTGGGTAGAATAATCTTGATTATAGGTCCTTTCTTTTCATCATTTTGAATATTTTGTGCCAATTTTTTCTGGCCTGCAAAGTTTCTGTTGATAAATCAACTGACAGTCTTATGGGAGCTCCCTCATAAGTAACTAACTTTTTTTCTCTTGCTGCTTTTACGATTCTCTTTGTCTTTAACCCTTGGCATTTTAATTATGATGTGTCTTGCTGTGGACCTCTTTGGGTTTATCTTGTTTGGAACTCTCTGCACTTTCTGGGGTTGTTATCTATTTTCTTCACTGGGTTAGAGAAGTTATTTGTCAAAATTTCTTCAAATAGGTTTTCAATTCCTGCTCTCTCTCTTCTTCTGATACCCTAATGATGCCAATGTTGGTACACTTGATGTTGTCCCACAGGCCCCTTAAACTATTCTCATTTTTTAAAAATTTTTTCCTTTCTGCTATGATTATTTTCTGCTACTTTATCTTCGAAATCACTGATTTGATCCTCTGCTTTATCTATCCAGGAGTTCTTAACCCCCTGGCCATAGACTGGTACTGGTCTGTGGCCTATTAGGAACTGGGCTGCATAGCAGGAGGTGAGCTGTAGGCCAGTGAGCATAGCTTCATCTGTATTTGCAGCCACTCCCAGCACTGGTATTACCACCTCAGCTCTACCTCAGATCATCAGGCATTAGATTCTCATAGGAGCGCCAGTCCCTGATGACAAAAAGGCTGGGAACCACTGAATTCTAATTTACCATTGATTCCCTTTAATGTATTTATTATTTCAGTTATTATATTCTTTATTTCTGACTGACTCTTTTTTATGTTTTCTCTCTCCATTTTTATGTTTTCTATCTCTTTGCCAAAGTTCTCACTGAGATCATTGAGCATCTTCATAATCATTGATTTGAACTGAATCTGGAAGATTGCTTGTCTCCACTACTTTTAGTTCTCTTTCTGGAACTTTGTTCTGTTCTTTCATCTGGGATATGTTTCTTTGTCTCCCCATTTTGGCTGCCTTCCTGTTTTTGTTTCTATACATTAGGTAGAGCTGCTATATTTCCCAGTCTTAGTAGAGTGGCCTTAGGTAGTAGGTGTCCTACAGAGCCCAGTGGCACAACCTCCTTTGTTGCCTAACCCAGGTGCTTCAGGTGCATCCCTTGTGTGGATGTGTATGTCCTCCTATTGCAGTTGAGCCTCAGTTACTGTCTGCACATCAGTGAGAGGAAATAACTCTCCAGCTGATTGGTTGTGAGGACTGGCTATGACTACAGCGGAGGAACTATTGTGCAGTGGCCAGCCCTATGCAGCAGGATTTGCTTTAGCAGGACTCTGGTGCCTGCCTAACCTCCCTTTTGTGTGTGTCATTTGTGAAGGTGGTTGGGTTGTGCTCTTGTGTTGTCTGAAGCTGGCCACTGACACTGTTGGTTCTGGGGCTTCTTGAGAGAGGCTCTGTTGTAGCCCAAGTTCAGTTGATGCTTGTGTCCTGCCTGGGGCCACTGATATGAGCTACAAAGTTATCTGTAGATGGTTGCCACTCGTGCTGGGCTTGTAAGTGCCTGAGAGAGGCTAAGCTCCTCATTGAGGTCTGCTGTTGCTGGTGTTGGGCTTAGGGCTGCTTATCAAGAGATATAAGTCATGCCAAGGTCAGATGCTGCTTGATTTGGTTTTGTGGACCTTACTAAAAGAGATACCCAGCACTATGTTGGGCAAAATTTACTATGACTGTTGTTTATGGTTACTTTCTTTTAGGAAATGAGAAAGAAGAGCACTATTGATTAGTTTGAAAATTCCAAAAACTATGAAAAAGGAGAAGAAGTAGGAAAGTCTGCCGCATGAGCCAGGACAAACCATTTGTATGAAAAAGCCACTGAAAGTAGTTTGGATGGGCCCAAAATTGGATAGGGCAGGGTCTCAGGGAATCAACAGGGCAGGAACAATGGCATTAGCCAAATTGACAGAGACTCAGATGTGGAGCCTGCCTGTGTCTGCACACCAGGATCAGGTGGGCTCAACAAAGGAACAATAATTTCTATCAGCATTTCCGTCTGGGAGGAAGCTGCTTCTTCAGCCTTTGCCATGAAGCCAGACAATTTAGTTCCTCCCTGTATGTCCCTGGGACCTTTCCTGCTGCAGCCCCAGTGATGGAGCTCAGAGTGAATAATAAGTCCATTAGTGAGTAAATCTGTGCATGGGCCCTTTAAGAGGAATGCCTGGAACCCCTGCCATTCTCTATCTCAGTCACAATCTCTGCTGGTTTTCATACCCTGAAGTTATGGGGATTTCTCTTCCTGGCACTGGAGCCCTGGTGTGAATATCTAGTGTGGAGCTGGAAGAATCCATTGCTTCTCAGGAGGGACCTCTGCAGCTAAGGTATCCCTCCCAATTTTTAACTGCCACAAGAGGATAAGAGGCCAGCCAGTTTCACATTTCCAACACTCCCTCCAGTTTCAATGTGGCTTCTTTTGTGTGTCCTTAGTTGTAGGACTTCTGTTCAGCTAGACTTCAGGTGACTCTCAATAATAATTTTTCTGTAATTTAGTGATAATTTTGATGTTGTCAAAATTAGAGAAGAGGTGAGCACAGCATTTACCTACTTCACCATCTTGATAAGAAGCCCACTGATATTTTTAATGTAGATTTTTGAAGAAACAAAACATCAATAAAAATATCTCAGTCTATTTTTTTAATTTGTGAACTGTATCTAACATAGCCTCTTCTCAGTGGTTTGTTGGAAAATCAGCTTTAAAAAAAAAAGACTTTGATTTGTAGTGTTTGTCTATTTCAATAGTATAAATATTTCCATAATGGCTCTTTCAATTTACCAATGGCTTCACAACCAGCTCACAAAATTCTGCTGTAAGCCAGCTCTCAAAAACCTATTCTACTATAAACAATACTACTTTTACTATTGATGAATCTCTTATTCCTTTTCTTTTCTTATAATTATTCTTTCATATGTCCTGAGTTTGTTCTTATACACTATCAAAACAATATGTCAAGCTTAAGTCATTTTTTAAAACCAGTATGAAAATATTGTCCTTGAAGCCTTGAAAACAAGTCACTGTGTTTCTGCTATACATATGAATTACATATTCTATATTAAAAGTAGTATAGAATTATAACATATCACAGCACATCATCTGTTATATGTTCCTCATGGTGTAAGAAAAAAACTAATGTCTTCTTTGAATTTAAACAGCCAAGGTTTCAGGGGACCAGAAGAGGACGTACCTTTTCTGCCTGTCAGTTCCATCTGAGAGGGGCTATGTGAAATCCAGAAAACTCATTCTGCTGATTACATTAAGGAAAGTGGTCAATATAATACATATTGATGACTTCTTGCCTTTTTCATATGAATGTTCATGGATTTGAATGGAGAAAATAGTCCCTTCTTTGCCAAGTGTTAAGCAAAAAAGTTAATCTGGGTATAGTTTACCTTTAAAGAGTCTCCCTGTGCTACTTTCCTTCTATAGCCCCTGACCTCTGATCACAAAGCTGAGTGATGACCTTACATGTGTTCTCTTTCTATTCTCTTTCCATGAATATTCCCTTGCACGGAATCAGGAGATGTCAATCATTTACACCTTAGATATATTAGAGTCTTTGGAGAATTTCTAGAGTTAACTATATCAATTCTTTTCTCTAATTCATTAATTCATTTACTTCTCTTTCACACTATGCAATTTTCCCTGTCTCATATGTTGAAAAGAATGCAAAAGTGAAACTGATCTTTTGAAAAGTTAGAATGTAATAGAGCAGATATAAATCTGAGCTATACCAACATTTCCATAATAACAGGAGGGAAGTAATGCGTGCACTGAGATCAGTACTATAAGTACAGATAAAAGAAAACAGAGACTTCTTCAGTGGGGGTTCTAGGAGTCAGGAAGCCTTCTTCAAGAGGGAGCATTAATAATGGGTAAGATGTTAACCTATAGAAGTTGGCAATGAGTGAGATAGTCTTTCAGAATAGAAGAAGTCACAGAAGTAAAGATCCGGAGACAGGGGACTAGAGCCTAACACCAAAAAATTCTGATTATTCACTTTGGCTGTGGCTTTAACAGGACAAAGAGGAGACATGGAATGAAAGTTCACCTTTGATAAGAGGGTCTTCGGTACCAAGGTAGTTTGGGGGAATGAATGGCATTGAGAATTGATAGCTGAGTGAAGACATTTTAGGAAGGGTATCTTGCTACAGAAATTGCATCCTCAAATAGTTGTCACCTTCCCCTAAGGCTGGCCACACTTAGAGACTAGCTAAGCTATAGAGGGATGGAATGATTCCACTCTTTTAATCAATTCTTCTGGAAGCTGGATGGCCTCCAAAAACATAACAGACCCAAGCAAAAATAAAATAAAGGGAATAACCCCACAAGAGAAGTGCTGCTTATGCCCACCAAGGCCTTGGTAATAATATGTCAGAATTTGAGATCCAAGCCATTTTGGAAGTAAACATAAGAAGATGCTACAAAACCTAAACTTTGTCACCTCAATCCAGAATAAGAAAGTGGTTGCCCTGTGGCTTTTGTTTGCTCTTGCCTGATTCTGCTTAGAACTGATGAGAGCTTCAGCAGAGGATCTTTAATCAGCTTCAAAGCTTGTGAACTTGTTTATTTCTGTATTGCTACAGCAAGATGGATCTAGTTAAATTTAACTAAAACATTAAGTACCATTCAAATATTCTTTCTCTTTTTTTAACTATACGAATCCCATAGAAAATAAAATTTTCATGTCTTAATTGTGATACCAAAAGAGTCTTTTATTCTCAGCATGCTTGAGATAGCAAAGTAATTTTTGAGCTGAATATGATTGTCTCAGACAGTTAGGATTCAAATATTTAATCTAAAGAGAAAATTCCCAGAGTGCTTCTCTTATCATTTCTCAGTTCTGTGGAGAATAAAAACTTCAACTTTATATGATCTGATATCATTTCCATTATTGGTATTATGCTGTAGGCAAATATCCTTCAAGAGGCAAAGTCTGCTTCCCTTGTGCTTAGCACGGTAGGCATCACAAAGGCCCAATCTGGCCTTTACAATATGAGCTGCTGCTACCTTGTAATCTATGGAGAATTTAATAACAATAATTTCACTTTATGCGTTGCAGCCTTTAAGATTTAATAGTAGATTCTTCACACTATCTGTTTTTTTCTTTCAAGGGCTTTCTTTATTCATGGATCAAATTTTTTATAGGTTAGTTATTTTAACAAAGTGCTATCAGGTGGCCTGTGTAGGAGTGGGTAAGAATCTATAGATTGATTACCTAGGGAACTGTATGAAAGAAATTTAGTTAGCAAGCTACTGGAGTCATTTTGAGCTTTCTTATTACCCATTAAGAAGAAAATGTCAGAACTAAACTCTCTTCTATGAATTGCCGGCATTTTCATGCAACCCAAATAAATAAATCTTAAACCTCAAAAAATTTTCCACAAGTGTAGTTTTCAGACCACCTACATATAAATCTCCTGGTGAGAATTAAAATGCAGTGCCCTGGGGCATTCCCCAACCCTAACAAAACAGAATTTCTGGAGATAGGGAACTAGTAATTCACATTTTTAAAAACTTACATGATTCTTATGCATATTAAAGGTTGAGACTACTGGTTTCTATGTTTGGCAGTTTCACTATTTATTTAATTTTATCCTCAACAGTGCTATATATATATAGTAGTCTCCCCATATTTACAGGTAAAGATAGTAAGGCTAAGGGTGCTTAAGTCCATGTTTTTCAAACTGTGCGCTAAGGCACCCCTGGACACTACAGTAAGTAATCTCACAGTTTTAGGCAATATTTTAAATTTCTAGGAAGATACAGTGATACTTGACATCTCTTGAACACTGAGCCAATTGCTAGTTCAAAGAAGTGTAATTTCAAACTAAATATCTTTTGTAATTTTTGCTATATATTTTTGATAATGTCTTTCTATAGCTAAATTTTCAGTAATTCCTGTGATAAAAAACATATTCCATGAGAAAAATCAATGTGGAGCAAGAAATGAGCGATTGTGTCTAATCTCATTCCAATGTCTAAGAAGTGCAATATTATTTTGTAATATAATAGCTACATAATTATATAAATATTACATATGCATAAAATATTTTAATATATAACATTCTATATAAGCATATGTTTTATAGTATTTAAATATGTTAATATTTCTATTTTATATATAAAATATGATATTTTATAATATTTTATCTTTCATATTACATATATTTTTAAAGGATTACTAAGCTATTAGGACATGAATATCTATTAGGTTGTTTGTACTAACTGCGTAATAAATTGAAATGTTAAGTAGTCCTTGTGCTTAGCACACACTCTGAAGAAACCACTAAGGGTGTCACACAACCTGAAAAAATTTGGAAACCTCTGGGTTAAGGCATGAATTTGTGGTAGTAAAATATGAACCCAAGTCTACCTGTCTCTCTATGCTATGTCTATTCAACAATGCTACTTGGATCATAATCTTACCAAGGAATTCCAGAGTACAGGTGTGTGTGTGAGCCTGCTTTTATGCGACATATACTTTTCGGGTCTGAGCAATTAGCATAAGAGTTCTCTTCTCACTACAAATGGTCAAATTTAACCAGATATTTAGTAACCTTGATTCTAGCCCTGACTTTGCACCTAACCAGCTGTGTAACTTGGGCTGGGTCACTTATCTTCTCTGTGTTTCTAGGTTTTAGTGGAGTCTACCTCAGCTAGTATCAAAGATATAGAAGAAGGCAGATATTTATTATTGCTTGGCGGGCACTCTGCTAAGTGTTTTGTGTAATTAGCTCTATTTATTCTTTAAATATCCCTGAGTTAAGTTCTTTTTTTTAAATCCTATTTTATAGACATCTAAGCTCAGATATAGGAAGATGAAGGTAACACTGACTATTCAACAGCAGAGCTTGTGCTCTTAGTCACCGACAAGAGCGATAAGTAAATTAAGTTTTTTTTCAGTCTTTAAAAACTAAAATCAAGTGCCTCATTAATATTTAGATCTCCTAAGATTGGTGTCACATAGAGTCTAATAAAATATTAGCCTTCACTAACAGCTTACATCCAGGGCCTAGAAGAGCCCATCATTTTGGGCCAGACAAACCGATGACCTCTCAAGACACTCTATGTCTTGCTAAATTCTCACAGACCTGTCATCAAGGCAGGAGGCACAAGGGATTATAACAAAGTAGGGAGCCAGGGCCAGCCATGATCTCTACCTAGTCCAGGCAAAGGGGCCTAGAAGAAGAAATCTGAATCCCAGATGAGACAGTCGCTGCTATGTATTTCACTATAACTGCCTGTAGCTCTCATCACTGCAGCCCTTCCTTATATACTAGAAAAAATAGAGAGAGAGCTGCTATTTTACACAGAAAAATCCTCTGACTTGAGGAAAATGGAAAAGGGATTAGCAGCACTCAGTGTAAAAAGTCAGAGAGAACGTGAGAAATCAGCAGTACGTTGACATGAACAGTGGAGTGGCATTTGAGCTTGACAAGGAGACCCAGGAGATCATGTTCAAGCATTCGTTAAGGCAGAGAGATATTACCTCTTTCAAGTTTTGCTCTTGCCTGGAAAATACTCTCATAGCTAGGAAAAAAAAAAAAAGTAAAACCAGGCCTCAGCAAACAAAGTGTTGTGTTTACCAGATGGTAACATTAAATTTTTTTAATGACAGCTCTAAAAAACTAAGAGTATCCAGGTGGAAATTTGTACCAATTTGGGGCATGGGGGAAGAGTAGGAAAGAGTGAGTCAAAAGATGTACTGAGTATACATTATAATGACATGTACATTCTCTTTCTTAGAGACAATGATGGGAAAAATTGGCAAGAGAGCAGCTTGTTAAGTTACATACCTGGCTCTACCAGCCAACTAAGAATCTGCTTAGAATTTTTCTAGAAGGAATGGTTGCCTGCTTAGTTGCTGTTCTTTTTCCACGGTTTCCCTAGGCACTTACTAGCTGCATACAGATCAGATTTGCCTAATTGAGAAGCTAAAATATTTTAAAGGGCTAAAGGAATGGGTGGCCAACCAAAATGAAATTAAGTTTTGTATGTCAGTTTTCAGCAGAGGTTGCTATTTACCTGGAATTTTCCTTTTCTGAGCCTCAGAATCTCAACCATCATAGTCAGAAAGAAACTCTCAGTACTTGGAAGGGTTTTTTAAGTTATGATTTTTATGAAGATAATAGAAAAGTTGATTGAGAATGATTACTAACTTTTTGAACCTCTATTGCCTGACCATCACTATACACAGCCCTTGATACACATTAGCTCCTTTAAATGCCAAAGCAGCCTTCAGAGGTTTAAAGCCACAGGGTAATATGCACAAGTTTAAGTTTTCTGACTACAGTTATTCTGTAGTCTTAAATGAGCTACACTAGCTTTCCAACTTCTTTCCTTTAATGAGACACACACAAAATATGTTTTTTTAATTTGTATTTTAAATAATATATTTATGCATTTATTATATTTATTTTATTGTATGTAATATAGTGTATATTTTATTTTATTATAAATAACATGTATATAATAAAATAATATTTATTAAAATATGTAATAGAAAATAAGATATATTTAAATCTAAAATACATATTATATCATGATTTATATTATATTCTGATATAATATAAACATATAATTCTATGTATTATTATATATTTTATATATATATATATTTAATAGTACTCTGGAGTAAAGTCATGCAATTGGTAAAGGCAGATGCCAGGCTGATGACATTGAAATCATAACATGAGGTCTGTGTAATATAACTTCCCAAGTTCTGAGTTCAGGCTCAGAAAAAAATAAAATAAATAGAAATAGACACATTTTTATGTACATACTCATATACAAAAATGACTAGACTACAGAAAATGTGATAAATTTTAATAAAAATCTTCAGATCTTCCTATGAGAGAACTGGAACTATCCGTTACCCAAGGAAGGGCCTTTGCATGGTCCAGTCTGTTTTCCCCACTGAGTTCTGAGATCTTACTCTTATCTCATGCCATCTCTACCAAGATATCCAGTTCTTGAGTCACAGCTATTATTTTACATCATATTCATCTGGAATATTCTTAGTTCTTATACTTTTGCAAAAAGAATGATCCTCATTGTCATACCTTTATAAAAGGTTTTGCTTCCCACTACACATTCAGAAAATACTAGTTGTCTGTTTTGCCCTTTGATAGGGGTGACTTGAGTGATGCCACAGCTCCTGCATTTATCCTCTCTCCTCCATCTACAGAGACTGAGTATTCTCCAGGCCTCGGGGCCTAGGTTAAGAGTTTTTGATTCTGTTCTTGTTTGTAGGAAACCTCACTGCCAGCTTCAAGTACAAGCTAGAAATGGTTCCCCTGTGGCGCAGCACTATAACACTTACTATATGTCAGTATTTCTCCAGGAAAAAGGCTTGGTAGCCTTATTTTAAGTGGATCAGACAGTGAATATTTTAGGTTTTCTAGAACATATGGTCTCTTTTGCAACTAACTACACAACTCTGTCACTGTAGCATGAAAACAACCATAGAAAATATGTAAATGAATGACTGTGGCTGTCTTCCAATAAAACTTTATTTACAGTAGCAGGTATTAAGATGCATTTAGCCTGTGGACATGGATTTGGCCCATGGGACCGTAGTTTGATGATCCCCATTCTAAAATCATTACCTTTGGCATTGTTGTGTGTTTATGTTTACATAAGCCTTAATTTTATTCACATTATATACACTAGCAATAATTAATCATGATCTGCCTTTTTTTTGAGGTGTCCACTTTTATCCTTCTCTGCAACTTGTTCACTGGTAACATCTCTAAATAGCTGTGCTCCTGTTTAGATCTTTCCTCTGTGTCTCTCTTTATCTGGAATGGCTGACTAGAAGATTTTCAGGTAGGGAATGACATTATGGAAAGGGCACCAAAGTCAGGAGACCTGGGTTCTAGTCCTAGTTCTAGTTCTAGTCCCAGTGCTACCATTTCCTAAGTCCATGATGTTCATGGACTCAGAGCCTTCACATACTTTATCAGTAAAACAGACGTAAATTACAAAGTTATTAGAAAAGTAAAAGTATGAACAGCAAAGGGTTTTTTTTGTTGCTGTTGTTTTTAACTCTGGACTCTATGTCTTGCAAACTGTATCATCTAGAACAAGTTACTAAACTTCTCTAGAATTCAGTGTTCTTGCCTACAAGACAAGGCAATACCCTGTAAGATTTAAATGAGATAATGCATATAAAGTACTCCCTGCAAATCTTTATACAAAGGAAGCTTATAGTAACTAGTATTATATTAGTATCTACCCATATACTTTTGATGATAAAATGCTTCATAAATTCTAAGCAAGAGTAAAGATTTAGACATGTTTAAATTTTTCTCTTATTTAAATGTCTAATTTATATTCTTGCTAGTATACTTTAAGTTGCTTACCTAATTTCTGCCATCAGATGTATTTCACTACCCGAATAATAGAGCTTATCTCATCACATACATGCTCTCTTGAGTTAGAAATTTAGGGGCTGAAATACCATCTGCAAGCTACCTGAGACCTATCTTCCCCATTTTAATACTTGAGTACATTGGAAGGGTTAAAAAATGGGGGTGGGGGGGATGAGTTAGTCTGTGAGACCCAAGTCAGGCTTTTTTTTCTGAGCTATTGGTTAAATTTAAGTTTGGCTCCTGAAATACCAATGAATTATAGAGGACTTCCATCTTGCTACAGTTCTGAAATATTTCCACCCCAGCTTCTTTATGACCTTTGTTTCCTTCCCTTTCTCCTCTATCCCCAAAACCTCTGAAAGCAATTTTAAAAACTCAACATGAAATGTAAAAATGAATTACAACAATCCCCCCAACAGCCGCAGGGATCACGTTCCTTCTTGAAAAGTGGCATGGGTAAAAAAAATTGCACTAGAAAAGATCAAGGACTCATAAAATAGAAAGTTATGGGAAAAGCAATAGGAATGACTTTTAATAATTGTAAAACACAGTTGGTAAAAGTTCTAGAAGGCTTTTGCTTCCGAAACAAACTGGATTTATGATGTTAAAATCTTATTAGAAGGCTGACGCCCACCTGCTTCTTGTTCCTTTATAGGAAACTGGTCTATTTTTTCTTTCTGGAAACTTCTGAATTATTCTCTACTTATTCCAGAAATTTTGCTGATTTTCCTAGGGCGTCATAAAAATTGAGGTAGATTCTCCTACAGGCTCTATTATCTGGACTATACCTTTTTTCCGAGGGATTTTTTTTCTTAAATCAGTCTTTATTGTCTTCAAATTTGAAGTTCTTTGTGCTTCCTTTATCTTTGTTTCTGCAAGCAAAATAATTTCCAGTTTCTAAAATTTTCTAACAAGTATCACAGTACTTATGTGGTCTTTTTTCTGGATATGGTATTCATTTGTGAAAAGGTGTTATAGAAATAAATAATCTCTCTGCTCTACCATCTAGAATCATACTCTCACCCATACAGATAAGAAGAGTACACAGTAACAACTGTTTAGTTTTTCAGCATATCTGTTTTATTTGGATGTGCAGTGTTTTTAAAACTTGAACTAGCATTTAAAAATTCATGTACAAAAATTCTAGATTAGGGACCAGAAAACTTTAACTCTGAACGGCAAGATAGTAAATATTTCAGGCTTTGAGGGCCATAGGCCTCAGTTGCAAATACTCAACCCAGCCATTATAGGCAGAAAGAAACCATTGGCAATATGTAAATAAAGGATGTGACTGTGTTTCAATAAAACTTTTTTTTGCAAAAACAGATTGGAGTTGGATTTGACACTCAGGCCTTAGTTTGTAGATTCCTGATTTAGATTATCACCTTCTCTTGAAATTGAGTGGGGGAGCAGGACTAAAAGATCAGCACTCCTGGCTATACACTTCTACATCATTATAATAGCCTTGAGCCAAATAACGACTGTTCTTTTTAGACACAACATGAACTATAAATTTGCCATAATCCTCAATACTTCTTGTGAAATTCCCAATCAGTCAACTTGATTCATTAATACTGTTTCTCTGAACTCTGTAGGATTTGGGTCCTGCGGCCAGTTTAAGGGATATAAACTGCACACACATATAGAAAAATATTGGTCTATAAATTAAAAAAAAAAAATTTTTAACTCTGGTGAGCCAAAGTACAGATGGTAAGACTGCAGTTAGAAAGAATTTATGTGTACTTAGTCAGTAATTAGACTGACTTTGTTTGATAGAGAATTACTTGAGAAGCTGTAGGTATAATCTTTGATCTAGAAGAGCTGAGAGTTAAATGTTCTGCACAAATTGGGGAAACAAAATATCAAGTACTATGTTATATATGATGAGAACTAGATGCTGTTTTCATTTAAATATTTTATACCAGTGTTTGGAATCAAAGATAAGATAGACCTCAAAGTCTGGTCCCTGGACTCTTTGCATCAGAATTATGGGCACAGATGGAATACATCTTTATAATTGGAAGGTAACTACAGATTCTTAGGCTTCCCAGATTTCCTGAAATAATTTTTCAGGATTTGCATTCATAAAAGGTCTCAAGATATTTCTTAAGTGTAATGGAATTTATAAAACTGCTCCTATTAAACAAGAACAAGAATGGTACTTTCTGTTTGTTTATTGGATATACTTTAAACTCCTTTTAAACAAAAAAGCAGCAAGGTGCCTCTTCAGAACAGATTCAATTATATTTAAGAACATTTATTTGAGACACGATTAAGTATTAATGAAAAGATTGTTTATCTGTGGCAGAAAGAACTCTGTGCTATGTCCTCTAATAGCTAGCTGTATGGCCTTGGGCCAGCCACCAACCTAAGGGCAAAAAGAGGACATGCTAGATGACCACTGAGACCCCATGTAGCTGGAACATTGACTTTAAAATTCCATAAAAGAATTCCTTGCTGGAGCATATGGTGCCTGTCATATTTTGCAAGTGAGTGGAAAGAAAATTATTCCTTCTTAATAGGTGACTCACCTTTATTTCAATAGAGCAGAGCTTCTCACTCTTAGCTGCTCATTGACATCACATGGGAGCTTTTAAATCCTGATGTTCAGACCTTGATCCAGATCAACTAAATTGAAATCTCTGGACAGGGACCCAGGCATCGGTGTTCTTATTTGCAGTTCCTGAGGAGGTTCTAAGTTACAGCCATAGTTACTGGATATGCAGCAAGAAGTTACTTGATTACATGAGCCCCTCTCCTGCACATTCTAATCCATTGAGCCTGGGGTGGATCCTGGGAACCGATGTTTTTAATAAACAACTAAAGTGATAGTCATGATCAGATAGACTTGGGGAAACCTCACCCTGAGAATTGCTTAGTATATCAAGCGGAGTACAATTTAGAAGGCTAACTCCTAGGAGTATTAAGGAATAAGGAATGTCTAATAGGAATAAAGCTATACAGTTGTGGAAAGCTGGAGGTGTGAGAGTCTTAAAGAACTGAAAGATTTGAGAAAAGTGACTACCAGCTCTCACTAAATTCTGGTAAAGGTGAACAGAAGGAGTTTGCATGGGAGCAGGAGAAGGCTGATGCTGCCACCACTGCAGAAGAATCCCATTGAAGGCTGTTGTCCCAAAGTGTGGTGATGGGCCTGGGTTCACTGCTGATAAGTAAGGTCAGCAGTTGGAAAGAATCACTGGATATGGGACAGGGAAGAGTAAAGACAACCAGGAACCCACATTTTTCTTTGACCACCTCTAACTACAACAGCCTCAGAATCTCATTCAAGCTTCCATTCTGACCAATGTTGACTCAGTCAAAAAGCAAAAGAGAATCTGTAAAATGTAGCTCCAGGTTAGCCAAACTGACCTGGCAGTAAACCACCACACTTGGAAAAATGGCTTCTTTCTCCCCCTAAAATTGTGCCTTTGCACAAATGGGTTGCTCTTTTATAAGTCCTTGAATTCTGCCCAGTGAAGAAAAAAGCATACTCCAGAGGTTTATTGCTCTCTTCTACTGGCATTAAGTCATTTATTCTAGGCTCTGATTTTTTAGTTAATTGTCTCCCACCTTCTTTATGAAATGTACCTAAATGTTTTGGTCTGTCTTTGGACAAACAAGAAGTCTGTTGCTCTTCTTTCTTAAGTCCTCTCTGTTCCCTAAGAGTCACGTTGGCAAGATGGACTTACATGAATCTCTTTGTTCCTTAAGTGAAGACACATATATCCTGTTTGCCATGTATAGGTGATCACACCTTATTGTTTTATGCTCAGTTGCACAGCATATAATGTGACTAGTGTGGCATGAATACTCTAGTAATTCTTGTTTGGTGGTCTGAAAATTTCTTGATGCTTTAATGGAATGGGTGTTTCTGAACTAGGTTTATGGATAAGTACATTGTTTTGTATTCATAGCCACTACTTACCACATAATCTGACTTTTCATGCAACCATGGCTATAGGGAGATAGGAAACAATTGAAGGAGAGCTGGAAATATTCAGGAAAAAAGTGGTAAAGAGAAAAATCAAGCCTGAGGCAAAGTGCATAAGAGGAAGGGCAGTAGGAAAGAAGAGGAATCACCTTCATCAATAGTAAGGCAGCACACATTTCAGTCACAAAATGTCTTGCCACATGTGAACTTCACACGTGAAATCCATAAGGCTTGCTTTATTCCAATTAAGGACTAGAAAAGAGAAAGTCCTATTATAATTCCAGAATTAATCAGCTTTGGCCTAAGCAGTACAAAATGGAGTTTCTAGACAAAACACTGCAACGAATCCATATGATTTTGACCAAAGCATTTTTGATCTCTGAGCCTCAGCTTACTCATCATTAGATATGGTATTTGAACCAGTTTAGATATGACATATTAGCAACCCATGGGCTACATATTAACTCATCCTCAAATTTTGTCCAAATAAACTCCAAACTTTATTCAGATTACATATTTTTTTCTGTAGTGTGGTTTCTCTATCCCAAGATCTAATCTAGAATACCACTGTGCAGTTAGTACAGGGTGATTTTCTTATATCGAATTAATTGTCATTATTTAAAAAGGGAAATATTTCACATAAAATATCTGAATTTCACACTGCTCTTAAAAGCTCAGACAATAAGAGCTCTGTGTACATAGCTCTATAAGCTTGATCAAAGCAATGATAAGTGACAGCTGAGGCACCACTGCCCCTTTAGACAGGGGACATGCCCTCCAGATTGCCATACTCTCCTCTATTCTGTATTGTCTCTGAAATAAAGAGGCCAAGTGAAAATAGCAATTTGCTCACTTGGCACCTCCAACTGTAGCATGGTCAAGAGGCTATGGAATATTCATTGTACTTATATCTCCATGAAAAGCTAGAAATCAAAAGCTAGGCTAAAAGGACAGCATGTTTCCAGGGGAAAAAAAAAAATGAGCGAGAGCAAATTTGAAAGAATAATGATAATAAATAACCAATTCACTTCATTCAAAGTACATGAACTTCTTGGCCTCTGTAGGTATTTTGTTTTAAAATCCCTGAGCCAAAAAAAAAAAAAAAGCAACTTTTCCATTTCCTTTCACTGTGGCCATTGGAGGAAATGGTGTTTGCAATCAGACCAGGTTTCAGGGAAATTTAAGGTTCTTGCAGACTGGGTCTATAATGCTTTCTTTTTAAACCATCTCTTACTGAATGTAGTAGTTCTGAGCCCCAAGCCCTCGATCGATGTAGTGTAATTGTCACACTCTTTTAGTTCCTTTAACTTGAGTCTTAAGTAGCCAGATTGCAGTGTGGTTAAGAATATGAGCTTTGAATTCAAACTACACAGTTTCAAATTCTGGCTTTATCATTTCCAAGAGTTATGACTATGGCCAATTCAGTTAATTTCCTTTTGTCTCAGTTTCTTTTTCTTAAAACTTGACTAATAAATAGGACCTAGTCTATAAGGTTGTTGCAATAGATAAATAAGCAAATTTATGTAAAGGATTCAAAACAATACAATAATACCTAGCCTGTAGTAAGTGCTTAGTACATGGTAATGACTATTATCATCATTACATCATCACCATCCCAGTATGCTGTATCTCACTGTAGCCTCATTAAGAAAAATAAATAAACTTTACCCCAGAATGCTTTGTCATTATGAAGATTTGTACATGGTAAAGAGTATTAGGGAATACTATTTTACAAAATTGATTAAGCTATATAGCTCTAGGGGAAAATTAGGGCCAAGTAAGTAAAAGTTAGAGGGAAACAGATGTTGGTTCAACATAATGAAGACCTTTCTTGCATTCAGAGATTGAAAGCAGTTGAATAGGCTGTTTCTTAGGTGATGAGCAACCTGTTACTTACACTGTTCAAGGAAAGACTGGAGGACTGTCCACTAGGGATATTGTATATTGGAGATCCAAACTGATAGCTGTGAGCTATGTGTATTTAAATTTTTTTTTTAACTTAATAAAATTTAAAATCCAGCTCCTAAACCACACTAGCTTCACACAAGTGCTAATAACGATAGTTATGCAACGACTTGTGGCTACTTTACTAAACCGCATAGACATAGAACATCTTCATCATCATGGCACATGATAAAGGGATGTTCTGCACTATATTTCTGAATCTGGTTACCTGAGAAAGGTCAGTCCAGGAAAAATGGAACAGAAGTACAGAAGGAACTAAGATCCTAAGTAGTATGAAGCTTATTTACCGTGGAGTCCTGAATTTCAGATTCATGAATGGCCCCAGGCAAAGCTGTTTCTGAGTCTCAGTTTCCCTAACTGTTAATGAAAACTTTCCCCAGAGGGCATATGAGTGTAAATGAATAAAATTCAGGTTCAATGTCAGGCGTAAAGCAGAACACACAGATGCTCGGGTTCATTCTTTATCAGAAGGGAAGGGAACATGTATAGTCAGTAGTCTCAAGTACAGCAAAACAGCCACTTTGTGTCAGCCTCCCAAACAGCAAGATTTTTCCAAAATCAATAGCTACCATCTGCAAGCATTTAATCATGTATGGAGTTCCAAGCTAAACTTGCACACATTATCTCATTTAATTCCCACCACCATCCTGTGAGGTGGCTACTCATATTGTCCTCATACTGAGGAAACTAAAACTTAGAGAGATTATGTGATCTGTCCAAAATTATAAAGAAGTGATACAGAATTCAAATAGATTCTTTTGACTCAGGTTGCTTGTAATTTATAACTCTTAATATATATGGATTATTACATATAACAGACACTATACTAAAAACATTAATGCTTCCTCTCATTTAATTCCCACAGCTATTTTATAATTGAAAAATGTCTGAAGTTTTAAATATCTTGTCTAACAATTCATATGTGGGAACTGGTACAGTGAGGTTTTGGACCCAAGTCTCTCTAGTACTGTTTAATGACTGTGCTCCTAGCCTAACCTTCTTGTTTATAAGACCAGTGAGTGGCCTTTGTTACACAGATATAAAGATACCAAGTATATCCTTTCCTAATGATATTGTAAGCTTAGTAGACCAGAATTGTAGCTGTAAACTTTGTTTCTTCATCTCCCAGAACTGTACAGAACACACAAGTAATGACTCTTTTCCTAGTTAAATGAAGGTTAATCTTCAAAAAGGATAAATTGACCAAGAACTATTTCTTTTTTAGCAACTTAGAGAGGTCAAGTAACTTGCCGAAGGATGCATAGCTAGTAACTGATGGACTCTCTCAAACACCACAAAATATAGCTTCATGAAGCAGAGCAAGAGTTCATTACATAGATGTTATCACTTGAATTATTGTCATGGTGGAAAAGGTCTGTTTGTTTTTAGAAAGATAATTAGGATTATATATGTGGAAGGTGAATAGCACTTGGCTGATATAGGTACTTACAGTAATTTTTCTTATTGTAGTGTTAATTCCTTAAAAAGCTAGGATAGCATTTGTTTACTTTTAGGCAATTTCCACCTCTTCTATTATGAAAGTAGATCTCCCCACACTAGTCATTGTAAGTTTCTCTGGTAAGCCAGCCATGTAGAAAACTACAGTCAACTACCAAGGGTCCCCAACACTCAGGCCACAGACCAGTATGGGTCCGTGACTTGTTAGGAACTGGGCCACACAGCAAGAGGTGAGAGTCCGGCTAGAAGGCTTGTGAGCAAAGCTCTATCTGTATTTGCAGCCACTCTCCAGCACTAGCATCACCACCTCAGTTCTACTTCAGATCATCAGGCATTACATTCTCATAGGGGCACCAGTCTCTGGTGCCAAAAAAGTTTGAGGACAACTGCGCTAGATAATTTGTTAGTTAAAAAAATGTGCAACTGAGACTGAACACAGGGGAAGAAAATGGCTATTGACAACTGTATTCTTTCCAAGAGTTCTGATTCTTATTTGGTGTGCAAAAAGCAGCCTGAGAGTAGAATGACCAGGCATTTTTACGTGCCTGCTGGAAATGTAAATATTACTTGAGCCTGTGGATTCCTAATAATATTTTTCAGGTTGCCAAGGAATTATGAGGAAGATTATCCATTTTATTTTAGATTTTACCATCTCTGAAATTGGGGACAGTATTTTTCTTTGAAAGATGATAGAACAATATCTGATTATGAAGGCTTCGAATGTTTCACAAAATCACTGAGACACATTTATATGTTGGTTTGTGTGTTTTTTGTTTTTTCAGAAGTATGTATGTTAAATGCACTGTTCTATCAGCAGGTAGTTTGGGTGATATTGTCAGAGAGTCATCATTCAATAAAGCTGTTTATTCTTACTACAGTCATAAATGTATAAGTCAAACATATCTATATCTGATCCTACTAACAGAGTTATTAACAGGTATGTGTATTTTCAGACATTTCCTATACTTATATGAACTCTCTGAATAGATAATTTTAAGTTATTCTTACAAAAAAGGATGAAATTTTTCTAGTTCTATATCTTAATTTTCCTTACTTTTATATCTTGGATATCTTCTATATCTTATTGAGATAATAATGATAGTCATAATTATAATGTCAAAAACAATCAGTAGTTATGGAGGACATAACATATTTCAGACTCTATACAAAGGTATTTACATCAATTATCTCATTAACATTTTACTATATCTAAAGCATTATCCCAATTTTACCATTATCTCCATTTCACAAATGAGGAAACTGAAGCTTAGAGAGATCAAGTAACTTAATGAAGGATGAAGCCTAGTAACTGATAGACTCTCTCAAACACCACAAAATACGGTTTCGTTTAGAAAATGGTTGAATGTTATTCCATCACTTGGTTGTCTCATTATTTCCCCTACATCTTAGACTTATCCAGTTTCTGTCCTGATTGCCCTCATTCCCTATCCTCCTACTCAAGTCAATTCCCTGTCCTAATCACCACAGCCACCCACAGCCCTCCACTGCAGTTATTGCTTATGAATGAATGCTGTCCTTCTTTTAAAATATGTGGCATATGTTGGCATTATGGTTATAATTTTTAGATATAGATGTAGAAAACTCACAAAATTATGGAGAAGACAATTCTTCCATGACTGTTATTTAAAGATGTTGGCACCCACTAAGTGGTCCAAATTGATTTTCAACTTCCAGACCTCAATCTACCTTTAACCTTGCCTAAAGCAAAAGTTACTTTAACATATGGAATTAATCGCGTATCCTTTCAAAGTATGGCTAATTTACCAGTAAAATATAACTGGGTCTCACCATGTTAACAAAAAGTCTTTTTCTTGCTTAGATCTGGTTGACAGCATAAACTTTGTATCAAATGATCCATTGCCTTCTCTTGGACCAGATGCATATCTATTATTGGACCCTTCTCCATGACATATTTCTTTTTTTATTGTTCACACACGATGTGAGTATATGCTATTCTTCCTATATGTTCTGTGGCAAAAGGAAAGATTCCTAAAATCATATTCATCAGCAATTGCCCAACAGTTTCCAGTAACACTTGATTTGGCCACTGTATGAAGAAGGATAATGGCCCCCTGGAAATGTCTGCTTCCTAATCTCCAGATCATGTGACTGTGTTACCTTATGTGGCAAAGTGAAACTGTTGTTACAATAGAGTCAAGATTGCTAATTAGCTGACTTTACTTTATTTTTTAATTAAATTTTTTTCTACCATGATTGAAATTAAATATTATGTTAGTTTCAGGTATGTAGCCTAGTTGTTAGACATTTATATAATCTATGAAATAACCCTTCCAATAAATTGAGTACCCATCTAGCACCATACATAGTTATTACAATATTATTGACTATATTCCCTATATTGTACTTCACATCCTCATGACTATTTTGTAACTAAACGGCTGACTTTAAAATAGGGAGGTTTTCCTGGATTATCTGGGTGGGCCCAGTATAATCACAAGTGTCCTTAAAAATTGAATAGGGAGGCAGAAGAGAAGACCGTGGTGATATATTGTGAGACTCAATCTGTCCTTGCTGGTTTTGAAGATAGAGGAAGAGGACATGAGTCAAGGAATATGGGAAGCCTCTAGAAGTTGGAAAAGGCAAGGAAGTGATTTTCCCCTAGAGGCTGCAGAAAGGAATGCAGCCTGCCCATACCTCGATTTTAGCCCAGCGAGACTCATCTTGGACTTCTGAACTACATAAGGGTATGAGAATGAATTCGTGTCATTTTAAACCTCCAAGTTTGTGGTAATTTGTTACAATAGCAGTAGGAAAGTAATATAACCACTAAATATTTCTTCATAATTATCAAGTGATGGCTAGAGCTAAACTTTATTTCAATTTCGAAGCAGAGGACTTTTTTCTGTTAAAGTACCATCTTTTTACTTTCATAATGAGCCATTTTGTAGACTCCATTAGTAGGTAACTTGATATGAGACATATTAACAAAACATGGATATCTTGAACAAGAAAATTCAAATATTTGCTCCCTTTTAAAATCTTACATTAAAAGGGCTTGTGGGTTCAACTTTCTTGTTGGTAGTTGTGTGTATTTCTTAGACCTCAATTTATATTGATCAGAATTTATTTGTGCCTCTGTTATTCACTGCTATGATTATAATATCAGTATAGATTTTCCCCTTGAACAATAAGCGTAAATAACCAACTTCAGTGGCTTTTCCATTCTGTGCCTCCTAATGATAAATGTCATGGTGCTTTGGCAGAGAATGTTTATTCAATAGATATTCATACAAGCCTACAACATCCAGAAGAGAATCCTTTGACTGTACCACTAATAGTAGCCCTCTTGAAGGACCACTTTAACAAACGGAACACTTTTATGGTTAATGATTTAACTGATTAGTAGAGTATAGGTGCTTATCCTCTGTGAGGCCATTTGCCTAGTTACTGCCATAATATGGTACACGATATACATTATGATGTCCCAACACTATTATTGTTATAATTAAGTTTGCCTCCCAGAACAGGATGCCAACTCCACTTGTCACCAAACACTCTTTTATAGACAAAAAGGCTGTAGATTGAAAGAAGAGGACAAAATTCACTTAATTAGTTACTAAATGGCTATGTCTAAATATAGATATTTAAAATCACAAATGTTCACTCAGCAGGTTAAAAATTTCAAATTGGTACCACTTTTATTGTCATAGTTAGTCATTTGAAATACTGTCTGTATACTTAAGTACGGCATATGCTACTATTTACATTCACAGATTGGCCTCATATGAAGACACAACAATGTTAAAATCACTGACTCATATGGAAATGCTTTCATTTTATGCTACAACAGGAATCACTGTACCATACATTAGCATGTTGGCAACATATTGTGACATGAAAAAAGTTTCAAAGTACTTTAATGAAAACTAAAACATAATAATATCAGTTATTATTCACTCAATATTAGAAAGAGCTGTGAGAGACTTTTAAATCAATATATTTAATGCTCACAAGAAATAAATGTTATTTCCAATCTTTTCTATTATTATGGATAAAAGTGTGGTACAACTTTATGTTAAGGGAGTAACAAGGCAAAATGCAGTTTTACTAAAAACTCAAATTAATTACTGATATCTGAGTAATGATCTCAAAACAGGTTTCAAGTATTTAAATAATTGTAGGGGGTAATTAGAATCTTTTGGCTGCCCCCAGTAAGTGTTGAGCAAGAATAAATAAGATTAAACTGTAGCACAGCAGACTTGGTGAGACATATGAAAGAGAGCAAAAAAACCCAACATTTCACGAGTATGCACTATTTATAACATATTGTGTTGAGTGATTTTGCACATTATTTCATTTATTTGTGATGCAAAAAAAAATCTGTGGAGTATGTCTTACTGTTCCCATTTTACAGGTGAAACTTGCTCTCTGAGAGTGTAACACATTTGAGTTCACAGAACTAGTGAATTGCAGAGTTGTATAAATCCAAAATCAACTTAGACTAAATCTTATGAAGGAGATATTGTCTTCACTTGACAGATGAAAAAAAAAAATCTTCAGAGAAACTGAGTGACTTTTCTCAGAATGGTCTCATAGCAAGGTGATGGAAACAGGGCATACTCTTGACCTCTTGGCTATGTTGTCTTACCCAGAGAAAGTCTAAAAAATACCTCTTCTAAGTTTTTCCTGAGAAAAGGTAATTTGAAGGAAACATAAACAATAACAACAAAATATCGTTTTATAATTTTTAAAGGGCTTTTGCCTGATTTTCTTTAGGAGACCTATCTTGGTTCTTATTCTGTTTTTTTTTTTTTAAAAGCATTGGCTCATTCTCTTACCAGAAATAACCTAAGAAATTCTCCAGTGCATCTAAATGGAAGAAAGTTTTTCCTTATGGCTACTCAAACTAAGATACAGGCAGTCTTACTGTATTTCTCAAGGTTATAGTGATGCCAACATAAGATTTTTACCTATTTTCCTCCACTCTGCTATCTCAGGAGTCTCATTGACTCTGTCTTGTTCAGCATGCCATGAAAACTATTTCTAGCTGATCGATTCGGGGTGCTTGAACACATGAGCTATTCGAGCTTAGGAATCTCAAAAATGAAGATTTCACAGTGTGTTAGAGAGTAATTGCTCACAGGAAAAAGCTGAGAAATGTACCCACTGGGGCTGGGAGGATGAGAATGAAGTATAACTGGAGGCCTTATTGATATCTCCCACCTCAGCTCTGTGTCACTGGTTAGGACAAAGGGATCTAGCAGTAAGACTACTTTGTAATATTTGTTTAAATATAGATTCCTGGGCTCCAACCCTATTTGTGGGTTCAGATTTCCCAAGGAGAGGACTGGCAATAGTATTTCACAAGCATTTTCAGTAATTTCTAGCAGGGAACTTTAAGAAATAGTGAGTGATCCATGGCAATTAATATGCACTTTGTAGTCTAGATACTGTATCTGATTCAAGGGGCACATCTCTAAAATATCAGAAAACAAGTTACAAAATGATAAGAAGAACACCTTAAAGAGAGATTTGGAGCAAAGATTTAATAAAGCGAATAAGGATAGCAAAGGGAAGGATGTATTTCAGGGGATACCCATATTTCTAGGGAAATGTATTTATCTTATAAACTGATAGGCATGAAAGTTTATAACCTATAAACATACAGGTTTTCTAGAAAAACTCAGACATATATCTAAGAATGTCATAGACTATATGCTCTTCAATTCTGTATTGCCAGTGTGAATTTTGGGTGAAATGAAATGAAATAGCAAAAACAGCCAACACTGACATACTTCTTAAACCAGGCACTATTATTCTAAGGACTTCACATGTTAATTTTCATATTAATTTTTGAATCTTTACAACAACCTTATGATATAAATATTATTTTTATTCTCAATATGTAAAAAACTGAGACACAGAAAATTTAAGTAACCTATCAAAGGTCACACAGAAAGAGCCAAAGTGGGGAATTGAACCCAAATATCTGGCTGTAAAGTTTCTGCTACATGTAAACTTTATTTTGGGTGACAATAAGCTTGTCTATAAAGGAGTGTATACCGTTAACCTTTGGATAAAGCTGAAAGACTCCTTTATTGTGAGAAAGGGATGGGAGAGTATTAATAACTGCAGTTGTTTTTCTTGTAGCAGCTAACATATACTAAACAAGCACTATGCTTACAACTTCATATGCATTGTCTTATGAATTATCCAGTGAAGTAAGTATGCATTGGTTTGTTCTGCAAATGGAGAAACTGAGATTCTTATTATTCTCATTAATTTTTCCAAGATTACACAGATAGTAGTGATAGAATAAAATCTGCAAAGTGCAAATTGCATTTTCTGAACATTATATTGCTGCTTCTTATGGAGTCAATGTTGGCACTCAGAAAATTTGAGACCCAAGAATTATACGTGACTTTTAATGTGAGGACCATGGCTACTGAGGGTATGTCCATACCTGAAGGTATTTGTGAACCTTCCAAATTACAAGGCATGTAATTTGTATGCCTACACAATGAAATGTAGGAAACATTTTGACCGTGGAGGGATGCCAAGGAAGGGAGAAGGGCATCGACACAGAATATCAAGGACGTGAGCTACCATGCAGGAAATTGCAAATAAAGATGGTTAAGTGTTCTTTCCTGTCTCTCTCTTGCAGCGGTAGCTAAGACTGGGAGAGAACTGTTGCAAGGGTGAGGGTGAAGTAAAATGGCTTGAATACTCACTTCCGGAAAGGACGAGAAGCTACTGTCCTGGTGTAAACACAGAAATTCACAATCCTCTTTTAACATCTTTATATCAAGTCCTTGTTTTCAAACCATTACATGATGTAGTGTTGATTCTTAAACAGAAATGTTTAAAATGGAAATAGGGACTTCATTGGGTAGAAGTGTAAAGACACAGGAAGTAGTGTAATGTAATGAATACAAATATATTTGACCCCTTCCGCTAAAGCAAAGCAGTATGTGGCAGAGTTTCAAAATACAAGTTTCAAACTCATACAGTTCAAACCCAATTTTGGACTTCGAACAAGTTACTTAACTTCTCTAAGCTTAAATTTCCTCTTCTGTAAATTGAAAAGAATAAGAGTGATTATCTAGAATTTGTGGAGATTAAATGAAATAATAAATATGAAGTCCTTCGTACAGTGTCTGATGAATAGCATAGGCTCAATAAATAGCACCCATTGTTATTATTAGAAGCAAGATTTAAAATGAAAAGCTAGGAATTATTTCTGCCTCTCTGAAGCCAGATATATTCAAAGATGTTTATATTCTGACCTCTCTGTCCATTATTATGCCTCAAACATTGACCATAACTCAGCCTAGTCTTCTAGAATTTACTGTCCACATCTTCCACTTCTTCTAAATTAGTTTCATCGCCTCTTAAACAAGCACAATGACAAGGATAATCGACCTCACAAGGTTGTTATAAGTATTGAGTAAATTGTGACATATAAATTACTTCAGAAAATGCCAACACATAAATGATCATGGTATATATTTTTAAGTCCCACTTAAAGTTTAAATAGGATACTTCTGGCACAGAAGTCTCTTTGGAAAGGGAAATTCTTGTAATTGGCCACTGCCAGTCTTGAGTAATCATGATCAATTTAGCAACCTCTTGTTTAACTTGGTACAATTGGCTAAGAAAAGGTCTCTTTAGGCTTTACTAATGTTGAACTGATGGGATTAAATGGGACAAGATTAAACAAAAATTAAATTAATGAACTTCTAACCCTCTGATCTAGTAACAGCTTGCAATGTTCTTCATGGATCATAGGCCATGATTTTCTCCACCAGGAGGCAAAGGATAACTATGTCAAGAGTACCTCAAGTCACCTGTAAGCAAGGAGAGAAGGATAAAATTGTTGCGTTCATTAAGGTGATGTTCCTAAAATCTGACAAAAACTCAAGTTGCGATTCCTTGACACCACCTCAAACACACATTAGAATCACCTGAGAAGCTTTTTTTTAAAATACTGCAGCCCAACCATACCTCAGACAAAATATAAAACTCTCCATAGTAGGGCCCATGCATCAGTTTGTTTTACAGCTCTCCAGGTGGTTCCAATGTTAAGCAAAGGTTAATTTAAAAAATGGAACATAAAAGTTCTAATAAGGCAGATTCTAGGATAGAAACAGAAAAACAAAAGGCTACTGCTTGGATAAGGGAATGGTTCTATTGTCTGTAAAATGAATGTTCAACATTAAAAGCCACTGCTTATATTTAGTGGTGAAGCAAATTAACTCAAATGTTAATAGTTAATTTACATTTACAGTCCCATGCATTTATTTGAATCCCTCGTGATGCTCTAAAAGCTAATTATGGTAAAAAATAAATCATCCTATGTGTAAATATACATGGAGTTCTGTCAGTTAATTGCCTGGAATTTTTAACTTGTCCACATTCCCCAGTCAAAAAGCTCAGTAATTTTCCCCCCAAGTAACAGACAAGCTGGGTAGTCTTTGAAAATATATTCAAACCCACCATTGTCTCTTGTAATCTCTTAACGAAATTAAACTTATTAGCTGAAACAAAGGTCATAGATAAATATTAGATGAATGTAGATTTTCTCTAGTCATCCATCATTCTGGGTGCACTGAGTATTACAGAATTCAGTCCAGTAAAGAGAATAGATATTTCTCGGTTCCCAGTGAGAGATAATATTTGGTGTCAATAAATATCAGACTCCAATACTAAACCTTGAAATCATTTCTGATGGACTTTAGAACCCTTACATCTCTACATCTCATAGTCCCATAAAGATGACATAGTCTAAAGAAAAAAACTTCATTATTTGTAACATCAATAAAAATGTCTCATAAGGATAGCTGAAACGTCAAGCTGGCAAGAAACCTAAAATTATATTAAGATTTTTAGTGTTCTTTATAACAAAAAGTGAATATTCCAGATTATCTTCTCTATTCCCTTTTTCAATTTTTCAGCATCATTTTTATATTTACTTATTTGCACAGGCAAAAGTGGGAAGGAGAACACAGAAAAATCTCTATTCCATCTTTCCCACCAATGTCTTCCCCAATAAACTCTTCACCCAGACCCAACGGAAATTAGGGACAATAAATCAGTAGAGTTAGCTACACTTTAAGAACAAGACATCATCACACATTAATACATTCTGAATTCATGGTTTACACCTATTCTCTCCTATTCTCTCCTCTTCTTCTGTGCTATTTCCTCTGTAACTTCATATTAGCCCCAGGGCAAGAGTGTAGTGAAAAGTTGTGAAATCACTTAAGAAAAACATTGGATGAAAATAAAATTTATTGTGTAAGAGATAGAAAAAGTACATATAAATAATTACATTGTTACTTAATATAAACTTCTGTTATTATCAGAATATATAATGTGTGTTTTGTTATGGCAGAGACTTCTCTGAAGCAGGTTTTGTAACTCAATACCACATGCCTAGTCAGAAGAAAGATGTTCTGAGTCATCATGTTAGCATAAATGTTTGCACACAGCACACCACACACACGCACACACGCCCCAAATACAAAACTATATAAATTATTTTGTCATGGAAGGTTGTTAGACCAATAATTGTAACAGTTGAGATGAGCTTTAGACAAATTCTTGGATCAGAATCTCTCTTGTAGTGGAGGTGAAAAAGAATGTAATGTATTGTCTTGCATTCATTACATGTCAATACTTTCATCCTGAAATTCACCAAATTGTACTAAAAAGAAAGTTAATTTTTTATTCTTTGAATATTTATTTATTCTCAGAATATTTTAGGCCCAAATTTAAATATTGGTAATGTCAACCACCTTACCCCATTGGTTTTTAACCAACACTAGCCACAGTTGAAAGACGATTGTCCTATATGCTTTTGGAATAATCTTTCTCCCTTTGCCAATTCTATTTTTATAGTTCTTGTTCCATTTAAATTCTGTTTCTTAGGGATTTGCCATCATTCATTCTCACACTGTTTTCAGTCTCAGTATAAATTGGCTCTGTCATTTGCATTTTTTCTCCAAATCCTTTTCTTGTTAAACAAGAGCTCCCATTTCTAAATTTCTTATTAAGAACAAACTTAGGTTTCTTCTCCAAATATGTGCAAGTGCCATACCTTCAAAAGACAAGAGAAATTCTCACTTAAGACAATAAGAAAATAAGACAACCCATATACTTTTAAAACATTCGAGAAATATAATGTCTGAAAAAACATTTGTTTTAAATTATAGAGCATCAGTTAAAAAAAAAGTTTTGCAGTCTGAATTTGACTAATATGAAATAAATAGCTGAACTTTGTAAAAATCTCATAGAATTATTGACCTCTTAAGGAAATACAAGTTACAAATGGAATGATGGAGTTATCTTTTTGTGTGTGAGAGAAGGAAAATACTGTCAAAAGCCTCACAAGAATTATAAGTTATCTTTATGAAATCATATGTACGAGCCACAAAAATATTATTGGGAAAAGGAGACTGGATGTTGTTTTTCTTAAACTTCTTTCCTTGTGTGTGTGTGTGTGTGTGTGTGTGTGTGTGTGTGTGTGTAATTGTCTGGACTTTGTAACCACCGAATACATTGTGGAGTGCCAGGGAGAAGGCGAGGAGCACTTAAAATTAATATCTACACAATTTTTACAGAGATGCTAAGACACCTGCCAGTCAGTTCCAATATCTAGCCAATGAAGGAACATAGTCCAGCCTGGTCCCATTGAAGAAGAAAAAAAATCTACCAAGTTAATTGACAATCATTGTGTGGTTGAATCTTCTGGTTAAATTAAAGAAGATATTTGGGAATATAATCTTCCAGAATACCACTTTCCTTTTTCCTCCTTTAGCGTTTGGTTATTTTTTCTCTAACTAGAATAATAAAGTAATATAATAATCTAGAAATCAGGGAAGAAAAAATTAACAAACCAAACAAGTCTTTATTTTTATTTTTTTTATTCCCTCTTCTGTTAAGATAAGATTATAATGTTTTTCCCTCTCCTTATTGATAAAATGTAAATAAGCATGAGTACATGTTTTTTAGAAACAAAACCTCTCTAAGTCTGTTTCGTCATTGGTAAACTACACATAATGCTTATTTCTCAGGGTTTTTATGAAGCTAACATGTTTAAAATCACCTTATTCAAATGATGTAAACTTAAATACATACAAGATGCAAAAAATTAAGAAATAATCAAAGTAGCCAAATTGGAGACAGAATGGAGTGGTGGAGACTGGCAAATGAATGAGCAAATGCTGTTTTTATTTGGGATGGAGCAACTAGTCAGCATCAGCATCAGCCTCAGTGTAGGGACCCATTGTTGCCAAAAAAAAAAAAAAAAAAAATCTGATATTTTGTAGAGAAGCTAGAAATTTAGATTCTTATGTAAAATTAGATTGTGACTAATTCAAACTTTGAAAACTTCAAGGCAGGTAAATATCAAATGGGCTGATGCTTACTAGGCAATTCAAAATCTGTAGTCTAACACATAGAAGGTATTCAACAAAAGTGTCACCTTATTTCTCTCCGTTTTATCTAGATTACAGTATAAATATTTAAGTCATTTAAGATGCTCCATAAATTGAAGATAAGCCATCAAAGAAATACAAAAGTTAAGTTAGGTATCTGCTGTTAGCTTTCGAAATACAGGAAGGACAGTATTAACACTTTTTTTTTTGCTCTGAAAAAATCCAGAACATAACCTTGCACTATTTGGGGCCCTTCTAGACTCTGGTGGCAGCGTGATGGCTCAAGGTCAGCTGAAAATGTACATGCAAATAAAGAGCCAGAGTGTTATGGTTGCTGATCCACACTCTAATGGAGAATAATCAATCCCAGAAACTTATAGCATAGAAGCCCAAATTTTGAGTTAATGAGCATGCTGATAAAGAGAGCCAGGTGGGTTTGGAGATAGGTTACCAATCTTTGATGCTTCTCTGGGCCCAAAATGCCATTTTTACTAATTCCAATCACATGACAAATGGCCTGGTATGAAACTGGCAGGTGATACAAAATTGTACAGAAATTTCAAGGCATAATACAGCACAACCTTGTTGTCCGATAGAAGCAAATGAAAGGTGAACTGTAAAAACACAATTTGGGGAATAAATTGCAAAGTCCTGCATACAACAAAGGTTGAAATAATAAAATAAAATAGCACAACCAATCAGATGGAAAAAAATAAATCCAGCACTGAAAAAATCGCTGACTAAAAGGTAGTGAAAAATGCAAAGGAATAGCCTCAGAAATAAGCTAAATGCAGGAATCTGTTGAAAAATACAGAACTTATTTGTAAAGCTGTTGAGGTTTATAAAAGAAGCCAGTGTGCAAAGCCCCCAGTCTGTCCTAGGGCAAACTTTGCACTAGAGATGGAAATGGATTTGTTTGGCTTTAGTTTCAGTGGGAAAATTTGGTCCCTTAATATGTAAAGTTCACAGTTAATATATCTTTTCAATTTTTTTATCTTTCCAGTTTTAAATTATAAGTTTCCACTAGCATTTATTGAGCATCAGGGTGCTACCTACAAAGAAGATACAAATCAGAGCCTTGCAAACCTTGGCCAAGAAAAAATTGTCCAAATGGTTAAACCTTCATATAGATGGTTGAAGAATGAACATGGAGTGGGGGAGTATTTTTATGCATATTGCATTTAAAATGATGGCAAACAGGAACCACTGGGTGCTCAGACAGGACATTGTAGGGGTTTGATCAAGAAATTTGGTCCTCCATTTTGTTTGTTTAATGTCTCTAATACCAATCAGATTGTAAACACCATAAACACATGGGTGTCACTTTTTTTCACTGATGCAATTCCAGCCTTTAACATAGAAAAAGTATCTGTGGAATGAATGAATGAATAAGTAAAAGAATTAAAAAATGAATTAAATCCAGCAGTTTGATCTGGCCTAATAATGAACGGTAACTACTGTATGATGAATAACTATGATGTGCCCAGCTTTCACAATATTATTTTTGATAATTCTATAAGGGAAGAAAATAGTATGATTTTTATATTACAGATGAGGAAACCGAGGTTCAGAAAATGTGAGGGATAAAATTAAAGTCACATGACTAGTAAGTAGCATAAGTGAGATTTGAACCAGTAACTAGTTAACTCTAAAAACATACTCCTTTCTATATATCATTCTGTTTAGTTTTACCAAAATAAGCTTAGTGTTAGTGGCTCAAACTATTCAAGGAAACTTAAGACTTAAATCCAGGATATCTGCTCTAACCTTTATAGCACAGTCCCCATACCTGCTTTGTTTTCCTCACTGAAGCCCATTTTACACAAGCACCTACCAGCACACTTTGGCTGTGTAATAAATGTTGATGTTATCGCGACCATAAGAGATGGAAATCATTTTATTTTGCATCAAGACACAAATCTCCATCTGGAAGACCAGATGTGCCAATCTTGATTTGAGACCCGATTTTCAAATCTAACTCCAATGTGTGAGAAATGCCTATCAGCGTTCAAATTGAAAACTTGGGTCACTTTGCCTAGCAAACATTCATTTTGTTAGGATTCTCTTTCACGCGTAAAAGAAAATGGGTTCTGCAAACAGCTAAAGCCCATTTCTGTATTATTTCAGATTCTTGTTTGACAGGAACGGAAACCCACTTGAACAAGAATAAAATACAAGAAGGAAATGCACTATAAGGTTATACAGCGTCTCCTCCAACCTGAGGGCAGGAATGCATCTAAGACTCAGAAATGAACCAAGGACAGGATATGCTCTCCTCTCTGCATCTTTCTACCCTGCAAACTAGCTTTTGTTGCTTCTCAGCCCAAATGATAAAACATGCCATTAACAATTTCTGCGATTAAATCTAGTTATTCAGGAGACCAATCAGGTGGATGCAGGAATTCCAAATCCCCTTCGGTCCAGCTCGGGTCAGTTGGCCAGTCGACTGAAACTAAGGAGGCAGGGGTCATAGTTGATGAATATGGTTACTTGCAAATAAATATGAGTAGAGCAGAGCAATAGGGGCTTTTCTCTGTAAAAAAAAGAGGGGAGTTGAAGGAGAGCGGGTTCTTAGCAGATCAAGTATTCTCAGTTGCCCTATATTCTTATAAAAAGAAAATATCTCTACTGTATGCAATCAAATACAGAGTGGAATTTGGAGTGAGAGTTAACTGATTGCAAAGGTTTTAACAGACTGATATTTACTACAATATATTGGCTTTCTGAGCACTCAAGATTCAGTATGACTTTATGCATAAAATGACTATTAAAAACTCCTGCAACCATTCCATATTATATAACTGTATTCCATCTATTTCTAAAAATCATCATGACGTGTCAGCATCATGTTAAGCACTCACCTTACGATTTTGTGTTGATGAAAATCACTTACTTTCAGGTCTCCTAGTTGTCAAGGTACTATGCTTTCTTGCAAGATAAATGTCCCTATTCCTGCTAGGAAATCCAGCTCAGCCTTTTCATATCATCTCGATGATCTCAGGAGCTCTGTCTCTATACATTCTTTATGGATCACATTACTTTCAAAACCCCTTATCTCCCTGCCTGCAAAATTATCCTCCACTGGAAAAGTAAAAGAAAAGCATTATCTCCAACCACCTTTCTCTCTCAGTGATGGCATTGCCGACTCTCCATAGGCTAATCACATTTCAGAATAATTGTGTTTGGGGATAAATTTATCTGGCGCTGATCTTATCAAAACCAAATCTTTGTAGAAGAAGATCCTCTTTTGACATGACTCTACCCAATTTTTTTTCAGTGCTCCCATCTGAACTCTAATCCTCCCAAATATAAATAGCCATCTTTTCACTTACTTTTCACTCTGCTGGCTGATCAGCCATTGTCATCAAATTCAAGAGCATCCTTTAGTTCAGAACAGGCCTGGTTTCTATTGTGTATCCTACTCTAGACAGTGATGTTATCATATGACAATGTCTATCAGGACTTTCTATTACTGTGCAAATAATTTCTAAACCTATTTTGATTGAAATACAGTTCATTAAAATCATAGGTTCTGGCTTACCTACATAAGGCACTTTTTGAAACAGGTTGGTGATTATATATTGTGTACTTATTCCATAAAAATCACTGAGGAAAAAAAAAAGAAGGAAATGAACCAGATGTTGTACCTGACATTTAAAGCAGTCCCGATCTATACATTCTGTATATAAACAAACACAATCAGCTCTCTGGGAAAAGTCAATATCAGATTAATTTATAGACAATTTCCAAGGACCACCATGGATTATTTTTCTTTGTTTAACTCAATTCATTAAAACAGGTCTGAACTCTGCTTTATCATTTTTAACAATGTTAAGTAACGATAATAACTAATTTTTTTTTTTTTTTTTTTTAGTGTTTTCTATGTATCAGGCTCTGTGCTAAGTATTTTACTTATACAAGTGATTCAAATGTGTGGCCAGGTTTAAGACCTTTGCTATATCTCATTTATACACACACACACACACATACACACACACACACACACACACACACACACACACACACACACACACATAAAGATCCCCAAGATTATTCCAATGTACAATTGAAGGTGACATCTCTCCTTTCAGCACCACCCCAGTCCAAAATGAATGAAAATCTCTAGACAAGCATCTTTATCAATTATTTGACATTCCTGAGCTGAAAAGGAACATTTCTTTGCAGAGTTTAAGTGTCTCCACTTTTAACCTTGGAATCTAATATTTGGGGTGTGTCCTAGTGCTGTAATTTACTAACCATGTGAGTTTTAGGAGTTAACCTCTCTGAACCTCAAATTCCTTATCTGTTAAATGCAGGTAATAATAGAGGCTACCTGACTGGGATTTTCCCCTTGAGTATTAAATGAGGTAATAAATGTCTCGAAGCCCGTTCTGAATAACAGGACAAAAACTACCTACCACATTGTTTCCCATAGAAAGGAAAATCTTTTTCTTGTTATTTTGAAAACTTTTTCAATGACCATAAAAACTGTGGTGTGTCCAGAGAATAAACCCTATTCAAAGCGAAAAGTCCTTAGTAAATCATTATCATGTGTTTTTAAATGAATCATTATTTATCATATGTTGTTTTGTGCTTAGGTGTACTCCAAAATAAATTATTCTGAAAGTTCTCTTTGGCCTAAATAATTTAGATGAGCCCTATTTATCTTTATTAATATAATCATGAGTTAATTTTTCTTCAAATAACTTTAAAACATTGAGAGAATCTACATGATGACTTATTGGTAAAATGCATTTCCAGGAATACTAATGGTAGAAATCAAATATAAAATGAATTGAAATTCTTTTAAATTTGCTGCCTACCTAATCTTGATCATAATTATGGATAGTGTATCTTTTCAAAATTGAAATACAATATTGTTTTATTCGAACTTCAGCTATAAACTGGCATTAACCTGACACTTCGTTGCATTATATAGAGGAGTTACTAGGTAATAGTCAATGTTATAGTGAGTGACTAAGAGGACATATATCAAAGCCTGAGGACTTGCATTCAAATCCTGGCTTTTCAGCTTTTTAGCTGTGTAACCTTGAATGGGTTACCTAATATCTCTAGGCCTATTTCATCTTATTACAATGAAGACAGTATTAGTTTCTACCATATGACAACTGAATAAGGTAATCTATGCAAAGTACTTAGCATAGTATAAGGCATGTGGTAAACAAATTCAAATATTTGGTGTCATTAACGTTTATTGATATATTATTATTAAGCATGTCTATAAACCATTATAAATTATAGCCTCTGAGCCAAATCCAATTCACCTCTTATTTTGTAATAGAGTTCTACTGGAGCCACATCCATTCATTTATATGTTGTCTCTGGTTGCTTTTGTGCTACAATGGCAGGTTGAATAGTGGTAAGGGAGAGCACATGGCCCCTGAAGCCTAAAATATTTACTATGTGGCTGTTACAGAAAAAGTTTGCTGACTTCTACTATAAGCAAAGTGCTATGCTAAATTTAATCCCTATACATGAAAAATATTTTCTGTGAATAATAATACATAGTTACTATTGTTATCCCTATTTCGCATAAGAAGCAGCAAAGACTCAGAGTTATTATGTGAAATTTCCAAAATCATATAACTAATAAATGACAAAGCTGAACTTAAATCACTTTTACATGACTCCAAAGATACATTCTTAATCATATTTCTCAGATTATGTCAGGTAGTTTTTTGTTAATGTATAGTAACTATGGTGGTTACTAGTTATGGTTGCACTTTGTCTCTAATCTCATATGCAGATGGCACAGAGTACGTATTGCGCCAATCAGTTCCATCTCACCTTCATTGAGAACTCATGCAAGATACTGTGCACTTGACCTACCTTCATAAGCCCAGGGAAGGCTGGCCTGACTATGGATATGTTTTCATAGCTCCATCTTTATTGACGACTATCCTCCCGTTTCAGGAAAAAAATCATTTGCCTTTACCAAGAGCATTGCCCCCAGAAGGCCAGCTGTGTAGCTGATGAATTAGTGTTGCAGGGTGTGGTTTTCATTCCTACTGGCCTCTTGAATGTCTGATCTGTAGTTAGTAGATATAGAGCCAGTTGAAATGCCAACTGTCTTAAGAGTGGTCTGCCAGAAGCTTATTTGGTTTGAGAAGGTACTGTTTCCCTTTGATTCATTTTTGAAATATATTAAGTGCATAAGAATTAAGTCCTAGGAAAAAATTCCCATGAGATCAATTTGTAAGATGCTTTATTCTAAAAAAGATCATTCTCTAGTGTATATGTTGGTTTGGTATGGGAATATATACACTTGCCCTACATCTTGATTGCTAATGTGCTCAGAATTATCTTTGTAAAGTCAGAAATTAAATTCATATGCTGTGTCTTAATGTTCCTTTATTAATGTTTGCATATAGATTGCATATACCTTTTAAAGGATGAAGCCTTATACACAAGAAAAGCATAATGAAATGAATCTCAAACCTACACCTTCAACAACTTTGTTGTTGGCTGAAAGCAGGACTAAATATTCTGGTGGCCATAAATCTAAATATTGTTCTTCCAGTGATAATTAGGTTTTCTACCAATCTAATAGCATCTGTGCTAGACTCAATAAGGCAGTCTACAGTTCAATTTGGAAAAGGGACCAATTTCAAAACACTATGAAAGACATTGTTAGATTGTCAAGTGATTTTTGGAGTTTTCCAGTTACATAACAACATCTCCTTTGGATTATTTTTAAATAAAATGTTTATAAAACCTAATTCATATTTATGTATGATTTCTTATATTAAATGGTGCCAACCAGGCAGCTTTTGTGCATGGTAATTTATACCAGAGTACTATGAAAATTTTATGTCTCAATGAAGAGTCTTGGTATGATTTTACCTTGTGTTCAACCTTCAACAAACATTTACTTAGAAATAACTCTGTGCCTGGCATTATGATGGGTGCCAGAGAAACAAAAGCATGAAGATATATTAGGCTGATCTATTTTCCCAGATTTTCTGTTTCTTTTAGTAGGTCTTCTTTCTCCTCTCACTCAGGACATCATTTGTGAGTTCTCTGCCATAATTAAGGATTCCCAGATGAGATCATCAGCAGTACATGCAGCTTCTGATAGTAACATGAAAAACATTTTTTTCTGTTCATTTTTTTAGTGGAGAAGCTCATAGTCACCTTCTGAGATCATAGCCTTGGAAGGTTATTTATAATACACACTCTATTCAGCTCTAGGTTTTCAAGCAAGAAAGTTATTGTATTCATTAAAGTATGTAAACCCTTTCTGACTATATAATTAAAATTAATTCCTGAGAGTCAAGCTAACATTTCCTCATTCTACCAAAGAAACTTGTGTTATTTTATGAATGAATATTAATCATTAATCATATAATAAGCATATTCTATATAGTTTGAAAAGGCATATTCAGTATTTCAATATAAAGTTATTTTTAGAAATCAAATAAAATTCTTGATGTCTTAGCTCACATTACAAAAGTTAAGGTCAAAGAAATCTTGGCTGGAAGACATATGCAGAAAAATAATGATTCTTATCCGAGGTTTAGAAGGCAGACATGCCAATGAATGGACTGGTATTACAATCACTAGATTTAAACCTACATTTATAAAAAGGTAGTATGGATTTTTTTTTTTAAGTTGGCATTATTAAACTAGGTACTAAATTTTTATTAATCAAGTATGAGCACATTAGTAATTTTAATAAATACATCACAGAGGTCTCATTCTGAATTCATTGTCAATTTAAGCCTCCCGTTTTAAAACTTTGCTGCAGCTAAGCCTCTTTTCCATCTGTATTCATGAACTTTTTTGTAATATGTCATATCTAACATTTATCTTTATTACTTTCTTCTTGCTATATTCAGCTCATTATCTCGACTATGAATTTCTTTGTGGATCTTACTACCAGCACCATATTTATTTGCTCTCCCTAAAAAATCCCCATCATCTTTAGATTTAGATAGCATTTCAACTGGATCTTCATTGTGCCCAGTACCTTCTAATCGCTTTGGGCCTATATTCCTCATGCCAAAAATTGGCAAATGACTCTACTTAAATCATTCTTAATAAAGATGTGCTTTTAAAAAAAATGTATAGCCCTTTGATTTCTTTTTTAAAAAATAAATTTAAGGGACAGAAGGGGACTTCGAAATAGTCTTTCTCAACCTTAACAGTATAGCTCCCCATGTGATTAGCCATTGATGCTTTAGCTTTACTTTAAAATCTGTTTTGTACAAACTGACATTATAATTTTTTGCATTGTTAAGTGATATTTATCTGGGAAACTAACCTAGTAGTATCATCAAACATTGCCGATTTGGTGAAGTTTTTATTATTATTATTATTATTATTATTATTATTATTAAGTTAATGAACCATGATATAGGTCACTTTATTTGTAATTTTTGTGAGAAATTTTTCTACAATGAAAATACAAAAACTATTTCTGACCATAGGTCAAAGCATACACATAATATTTTAATTAAAAATAAAATTGTTGGTCTGCCAGTTAGCACATGGTCTATGTTGATAAGGACAATTCTGTATTTTCAAAGTTTATATTTGTAGGTAACTATCCTGGAAAACCTTCCTAGACAAGCTTTATCTTGGATCAAGGAGACCCTGTGTATAGTTATAAGACTGTATTGTGCTTTGCCTCGATTTTTCAGTTATTCCATCTAAACCCAAACATAGTATGTATTTGGCAAGGCTTTTAATAGAAGACTTTAATTAAAATATAGCTAACATTCAGTATTGTATTGGTTTTGATGCAGGACAGGGAGAATCCCCAGATCCTGAGAGTCTTTGGCCTCATACAGGAAAGAATTCAATTCGCCCCATCCTACAACAGTTTCAGGTATACCTCATAATTATTCAACATTTTGTATACCTAAAGAAATTATCACTATAATATGCCCAGCAACCATCTGACACTGTACAATGGTATTTCAATATTACTATATGACAGCGCTTTTTAAAGTTTATATTTTTTACCAGAGAAAACATGTAAAATGCTTTCATCATGATGCAAGACAAGGTGAACCTCCCCTCCCCCAAGTGGGAACTCAAGTCCTGCACAGAAAGAAGAGGGTCCTTGACAGCATGCAGGAAAAAATTCAAGGGTGCCAGAGTTAAAAATAAAAAGAGTATTTTAGAAAAGGAATAACACTCCATAGACAGAGTGTGGTCTTCTCTAAGAGACAGAAAATGAAAGAGACAGACCCCAAGTATTCAAGAAATTCAGTTTATGTGTCATTCTTAGTTTCTATGAATTACAGTTTAAAGACTTTGTTTACCTATTTTTCTTTGATAATATGGCTATGCAGTGTGAAAGGCATGCTAGCAATCTCAGCCTTTGTTCTATAGGTTCCTAGAGAGAATGAATGATTGGATTTATTTTGTGTAGGGTATGACTTAAAGACTCTGTTTTCCTGTTTTCCTTTTATGGTGTGGTAAGTAGTTTGTTAGTAATCCCAGAAGGAATCTTCCTTTGTTCTGTAAATTTCTCATGGTCAGGCAGCACATTACAGGCTCAGAAAACAATTTACCAATTTGTATAGTTCTCAAGCCTCCTCCCTGTGTCAGTCAGACTGGCTTCTTTGTAACTAAAACTATCTTATTCATTTTTATATCATCTTTAATAACTATCTCATTTTTCTATTTATTATGAATAAAGCTACATTGAATGTCTTTGTGCAGACAGCTTTGTAAACTTTTGCAAAGATATCAGTAGAAGAGACTTTTAGAATTAATATTACTGGGTCAAATGGCATGTCCATTTAAACATTGGTAAATACTGTCAAAATATATCCTTTTAAAAAACATCTAAGAACATTTCCCCAATTTCTCACAGAAGTTTTAACAATTCTATTAAAACACTGCTTCTATCATGTCATTTTATTCGATGTCCTTAGAATAAACTGAGAACACTTAACATAGATTTTAAGGATTGTATGCCAGGTTATCTTCACCGCTTCCCTTATTCTCATCTCTATCATTGACCTCAGCACTCTTATTTCTGACCATACCAATTGCTTGCCACTGTGCTCAGGACAAAACCTCTTTGAATACTCTACCTGAAAAATTCTCAACTCTCCTTTGCTCTGTCTGAGAAAATCTTTCTCATCTGTCAGGTCTTAAGAGGTTTAGAAAACTTCTCCTATCCACTAATTTGAAGTTAGGTTATCTTTCAGGTGCTTCTCAAAACCACAGCATTTACATCACTGTATTGAATTTTTCTCTTTGTCTGTCTTTCTGGCTAAACTGTAAATACCTTGTAAATATTCACATTGTTGTATCCTCTTGCCTAGCTCAATGATGGCAAACTGTAGGTAATCATCACACTATTCTTGGAATGAAGGAATGATTTTGTAAAGACACAAATGGAAGTCACTATATATCTCAATACGTAGAACTTCTGGATAAAATAAGGATTTATAAGATCTTGATTCTTGTATTTGAATTTCTAGAAATTTTCACACAGCATGTCTATTTTCATATATTCACTTCTACCTTACTCTTCACTCCAACTGGTTTACTTAGTATGTTTTGTAACTCAAACCTCTTCCCACTACAACCAAACATACCCTGCACAAAATAAGTGCTAAAAATTTTAGCTCAAAGTGGACGATGACTTCGCACCACTTCACTAGCATGAATTGTTGTAATGGATTATATCTCGGTTCCAATTCTTATAACTGTGCACTTGGGTAAGTATTGATGAGTTTTAGTTTTCCCATTTACAAGAGGGGTGATAACAGTTACTAAGTCTTAGGGGTTGTAGAATTAAAATAACTAAAGTCTAAAAGGGTAAGCCACTATGATCCACCTGTGTTCATAGTCATCATTGCTCTCATAACTTCAGGGCCACTATCTGAGACAAAGGAAGAGGGTGGCACAGATCAGTCTTGTTCAGTTAGCAGTAAAAATGCTAATTTCCCTCTGCCCATCACTGCACTCATACAGTACCTAAGGACAAAGATAGATGTTCAATTCGGTTAAAACAAAGGTTGGCCAACTTTTTCCATAAAGGGCAAGATAGTGAAAGTTTAGACTTTATGGGCCAAAAAGTAAAATTAAGGATATTATGTAGGTACTTTAAATAATACGTTAGAGAGAATATGAAGTTCCACAAAATTTTTATTGCTGAAATTTAAAACAACAATGAAGTCAAATTCTCTCTCTAATCTTCTGACACAAAGAGCAGGAATGCCTCTATGTTTCCACTGAACTAATTCAATTCAAGCAGAATGGTTGAGGGAGAGCTAGAGCCAATGGTAAATGAATAACCATTTACATACTGCTAACCTTATCATTCTTCTGAGAAATGCCCTGGAGTGAGCAAGGGCTGGCAGTCCTGACACTACTGTACTCCACTTAGTCTTAATTCTTTTTGCCTCCTACACCATAAGTCCAATGAAAAAATTAATAATTTGCTAAGATAATTTTTATTACCTTTCTGGTTTCTGCCTATTCCTCTACATGCTTTTAAAAATTAACTCCATTTAGCACGTTAGGAAACTGAGGGATAGAGTAATTTACCAGGGACTTTATGGTGTGAAACTATACCCTGAATGATCAGAATCTGATCTCTTAACTGCTATTTTATATTGCTTCTCTAAGTTTCCAAAAAATATGTGCTGGAAAATAAAAAGTGAAGTGATGGGTTTAGGAGTGAGAGATTAGAAGCTAAAAAATTGTTCAGTAGGAAGGAACAAATCCCAGGCTAAAACAAAGACCTAAGCTAAACTATGGAGGAAAAAAAGAAAAAAGAATTCCTTCTTTAAGACTCTTCTCATGAAGACCTTGCATTTTCACAAATCCTGTCGGAAACAGCAATCCTCGAAAAGTCTTTCATGCATTATTGACGGCAGTGGAAATTTGATATGAGCCAAGTAGGCCTCCTTGACAGTTTCAATTCCCATGTTGACCCCATTAACCTAAATATAATTTGCTATGAAGAAGAAGACTTTAGCCTTAGGTTGAAATTTATGTATTTTTTAGCCAGCTTCTCCCTAATGTTATTTCATTACAATCATTAACTTATGTGATTATTTCTTTGGGGAACTCAAAACTTCAGTAATCATATTCTACTTTTCAGATGATCACTCATAAAATGTTTGCTGGCAAACTGACATCTAACCAAGGAACAGTTCTTTTTTTTTTTTTTTTAAAAAGCTTCTCAACTGCGAGGTTACTCATTATTTATGCATGGCTTATCTAAAGAAATAAGTTTAATACGTATCTTGAGGATGGCATTCTTTTACATTATGTGGAAAAATTTCTCTCTCAGTCTAAACAACTTAAAGTCTAAATTAATCTATTTCTACATATTACTTCTACATTTCTCACATGACAATCAATATTGTTTGGCCATGAAAATGTTAAGGTCTAAATTACATCACATTAGAGTTGAAGGAGTTTATTCATGTCAGTCAATATAATTAAAACATCAAAAGTGATGATGACTTCAAAGTTTTCTATGAGTCGATCTGTACTGAGCTATTCATATTATTACTCCATTTATTCTTCACAGTTATCTTACGAAGAAGGTGTTCTTCACAAAGTTTACAAAGCTCAGAAAGTTTAAGAAATGTATATGTTTTACATGACTTATAAGCAGTAGAGTTGGAATTTGAATCCATGTTTGGCAGAAGACTTCACCAATTCTTTCACGGCTCTACTATTTGAGATTTCTTAACAGCAGAGGCACAACCATTTAGTTGACTATGAATCAGTTTAACTGATAGTTTATCTATTACTAGGAATCAATATAGTGAATTATTTGGACTTCACCAGCAGTACGAGTCTCTAAAAACCAGTATCCAATCGATTCTCTCTCTCAATTGCTGTCAGTAAATCTAGAGATATTCAACAATTCTTGCACACCCACATGCATATTAGCATAATAAAATTCCATTTGCTTCATAATAAAGGATATGATAATAATGATTATTATTATAGCAACAGTAATAATAACAAAAATGACTTCCTAGTTTGAGTGCTTATTATATTCTAGGTACTCTGCTAAGTGCTTTATGTGAATTTGTTTATTTAATCCTCACAAGGACTTTATTAAGTACAGTAGTACCCCTTTATCCCTGGTTTTTCTCTCCATGGTTTCAGTTAACACTGGTCAACTGAAGTCTGAAAATATTAAATGAAAAATTCCAACAATAAAAAAATTTATAAGCATTAAATCATGCACCATTCTGAATAGCCTTATGAAATCTTGCATTGTCTCCATCTTGAGCAGGACGTAAATCATCCCTTTGTCCAGAGTATCCTTCTGTGCATGCAGCATATACAATAAAATATTCTGAGAGATAGAAACCATGTTCACAGAACTTTTATTGCAATATATTGTTATTACAATAATTGCTCTATTTTATAATTAGTTATTATCAATATTTTACTGTGCCTAATTTATAAATTAAAATTTATCATAGGTATAGATGTACAGGAAAACTGTACATATAAAGTTCAGTTCAAGCCATGGTTTTAGGCAACCACTTGGAACATATCATCCATAGATAAGGGGTAAGAGGTCCTTGCCCTATGCACCTCTTCCATTTCGCTATTTAACTTTGGTTGTCCTATAAAATACACTGGCAAACATAAGAAAAAAAAAGGTAAGGGGTCAAGGGACTACTGTGAAATGTTAGAACTAAATTCCTTGGTATCTTAGGAAAATGTTTGAAGCTTGTCCCTGTTACTGGCACACAGATGCTGAAACCTTTGGACTCTCCAAAGTACTAAGACTATCTTTCTTATGCTAAAGAAATTACTGATGGCTGAGGGTCTTTAAGTAGCTTCAGGATAAGAGCTGGTAACCAGAAAGACCAAAGCATAATTGGAGTGTTGGAACCATCAGCCTCACCTTGCCACCTTTGGAGAGGAGTGAGTTGGAAGTTGAATTAATCACCCATGGCCAATGATTTAATCAAGCATGCCTACTTAATTAAACCTCCATAAAATGACAGAATTTAGAGAACTTTTGGAATGGTGAACACAGTGGGGTGCTGGGAGGGTGGCAACACCAGGAGAGGATAGGAAGCTAAACTTAACCTCCCACTACTACCACCATCATGCCTTATCCGATGCATCTCTTTTATTTGGCTATTCCCAGGCTGTATCCCTTATAATAAAATAGTAAGCATAAATAAACTTCTTTCCTGCTTTCTGTGAACCATTCTAACAAATTACCAAACTTGAGGAGGGGTCATAAGAACCCCCCAAGTTTATTGCCAAGTTAGAATGAAGTACAGGTAGTTTGAGCACCCCAATCACAATTAGTGTCTAAAGACGGAGCCCTAAAACCTGTGGAATCTGCACAAACTCCAGATTGTTAGTGTTAGAATTGAAATGAATTGTTAAGACATCAACTGGTATCAGATTGTTGGAAAATGGAGTGAGAAAAAAAGCCACAGCATTCTAAATGACTAAAGCAAATACAATAAAAAGAAGAGGCTATAGTGACACACTTAAATAAAAAGCTCAGAGGGAGATCCAGCAGTGTTAAATCTAACAGCTCAAACGTGTGATGAGGACTGAGTTCTATCACATCTCTTCACTATTTTCCAGGTGAGCTCAATCTCACACAGGATCTCTCCAAACATCAGCTCACATCTTCAAGTCTAGCAGAAAGAAGATTTTTTCCAGTATTTCCACATAGTCCTCATGTTTAGTCTGATTGAACCAAGTTTAGTCACAAGCCCATCCTCAAGCCCATATTTATGAATGGGGAAGGATTATTCTGTTTGGCCAGGTCTTGGTCACAATCCCACTCTTGAAGCCCTTGTTCACCTGTACTGAATGGAATGAAAATATGCTGGGGATGGTTCCAATTCAAAGGAAAACTGACATTTTGTTATTAGAAGAAGAAAGGATAAGATATACACAAGCAAAAATGGTGAGTCTCAACTACAGAAAGCTACCATTATCCCCATTTTACAGACAAGTAAGTTAAAGGTCAGGAAGTTTAAGTGACAAGTTGAAAATTTCCAGTAAGTAAAACATAAGGCCAATATTTCAGCCAAGGATTATCAGGGTAATCATAAAACCACTGTGTATCTCTAGAAATTAAGTCTACACAAGTAAGATTTTCAAAACAATATCATTGCTTCTGCTTTTTGTTTCAGCCCTGAAAAGGAGCCAATAGCACTTGAACCCAAGTAATGTGACATTTCATTATTTTATTCTCATAAATCTAAAGAAAGCAAAAAATCCTATTTAGATTTAGTGAAATAAAATTAATAGATTATTTTCTTCCTTGATCAAATTTTTAAAGACCTAAATCTATGTTTTTATATTTATAAAAATCTTATAAATACCATTGATTTTTGGAAAATGTCTTTGGTTGCTGGACTCAAGCATTAAATACAGTAGAAATTTTTACCTGAAATTACTTCACTAATCCCTAAACATTTGAGGGAAAATGTGTTAGGTTAGTATGAGATGACAGATGCATAGACTGTCACCAGAGGATACACTGAGGAAATATCCCTTTCCAAGTTTCCTTAGATTATTGGTAGAATTTATCTTCTGCAGTTGCATGACTCTTAGCCAGGGGCCACTCTCACATCCTTGAGTCCACCTGCAATTCATTGCTATGTGGACTTCTTCATAGGTCCTATCACAGCTTACTTTTTCAAAGTCATTATTTGAGAGAGAGTCTCTCTAGTGCATACTAAGAATACTTTATATAGATAGAGATATAATAATTATGGCAGTGACATCACCTCATCCTTGCCACATAATGTAACATAATCACAGAAGTAACATTCTATCACTTTTACTATATTCTATTCTATAGTTTATATTCTGAAAGTCCCACCATAACTGAAGTGGAAGGTATTAGACAGAGAATGAACAGGGGACCTCTCTTTAATCTGTCTATCACAGACCCTATCCTTGGGCATTTACTCAACTTGTTCTCTCTATTTAAAATGTCTATTCCTCATCATCACAAGAAGAAATCATCCTTGAAGGACCAAGGACCTGTATCAAATTCTTCTTCTCCAACAAGTCTTACTTAATACATTAGGATAAAAGTAGTATCTCCTTGTTCCTCAAAAATCTCTAATAATGGTGAGAGTCTACAGTTTCATGGCATTTATTACTTCCTACTTTGAAGAATTTATTTTTTTTGTCTCTGTCTTAATTTTCTGACTAGATCTTTAAAGCCAATGACCCATCCTTGCTTTTATTCATTCATACATTTTTAAAGGTATTTATTAAAATTCTAACATGCACCAATGTATCAGGACTACATTTGGTTACAAGTAATATAAACTTCAAGTGAATGATGAGCTAAACAAAATGGCAGGCAGTTTATTTTTTCTCATGCAATACGAAGTTTGCCAGTAGAGGTTTGGTGACTGGCTCAAAGTGGCTGAACACTCTCAAAGTCAAGGCAGCTATAATTCTCTTCATCTTTTGATCAGAGTGGTCAAAATAATTGTTCTAGATCTATGAAAAAGAATAGAATAAGTATTGAGTTGGAAAAATTGATTCTCAAATTAAGCATTGTGCTGGGCAGTCAGGATAACATGATTAACAAAAACAGATATGGCTCCTGCTTCATAGAGCTTTTCAGTTATTAGAAGCAGAAACAATAAAAAATGTTTTACAAACACATATAAAGTTACAGATGTGAATGTGCTGAAATGCAAAAAGTTACAGGGTTCTGAGAGTCTAGACGGGAGGTAGGATACATGAGTGATCTAGGAGGGGAAGTTGAGAATAGTTTCCCTAAAAAGGTGGCATTTAGACAGGTAGTATTTGGTTTAGTTTTGGCACTTAGCACAGGGTCCTGCATATAACAAAATTTATAGAGAAGAAAAGATAATTACAGAGAATCTTATTGAAGCCTTCAGTAAAGTTGTACTTCATGACTCCTTTTATTGGAAACGGTGGAAAACCTAATTCAAACTCAATTTTTTTAAAAAGCATATATTGGCTAAAGTTCAGCATCTAGCTTCAGGCGCCAAATAAGACTAAATGATGTCAGGAAGTGCTCCACTTCTTAACTTGGCTTTCCTCTTTGCTGAGTCTATTCATTTGTAGGCTTTTCTATCATGGTACTAAGATAGTGGCCACCTTTAAAGTTATATATTTTCAACAAAAACACTTGTAGAAAAAAATTGTATTTTCCCAAGAAAAAATGTTTTACAATTAAATCTTATTGTGTGTGAATTGAGCCAGATACGAGCCCTTGTAACAATCACTTGGTCACTAGAGAATGCATGATCCACTTAGTCTTATGTCTTGTGCCTTCTCATGGATCAGGGGTAGAAACAGCACCACCAAAACTCCAATGAGCTAAGAATGGGGAAGAAGGCCATTGGCCCCCCAAAGCAAAGCAAGAAGCAGTCACCAATACAAGTGGGAAGTTAGTTAGGCAGGCAGAAAGAACAGGAGCCACTACAAAGCAGAAATGACTGATCACATTAATAATTGCCACACCCAATAACAGTAATAGTAACAATAGTAAGAACTAAGACTTATTTTATAAATATTTTTTTTTATAGTTACCCAACTCAGAAAACAAAAGTAGATCTGTGGTTTGAAATTAGTAAGTGTGAGATTCCCAGAGAGCAAGGTTTCTGCTAGGACTAAGACCCCTCCCTCAGTTCCCAAATTCCAAATGAATACCCCAAAGCTCATTTACTCATGCAAACATACCTCCATTTGTGCTGACCTACTCAGAGAAGATCTGTTAAGCTCATTTCAAGCACAGTTGGTCCTGAGTAGCTTAATGTCTGCCTAGTGGCCAGACTAAGTGATTTCAAATGGCCTTAGACTTATTACATCCATGCAGCCAGGGAGAAAATGAAACCTTGTTTATCATCTTGATAAACAGTCCCTTTCAATGCCTCCAGACACTTTATGTAACTTGGTAGAGTAAAATACTATTAAATTGTCATCACTGTCAAAAAGTGAAGCAATAAGTTTTTTTACCTGAGTCATAGGTAATGACTTCTACAAATGTGCAACACAAATCGGAGTTTCTGTTTGCCCTCCTTTCCCCTAAATGTGTGTTTTCTGATCTTCTTGCCTATAGATGTAAGGTGCAATCTCATGATATAAATTAATTTATACTTTTATAATTACCTCTTTGCTAAACCAATAAAATACTGAGATGACAAAGGCCAAATACTTGGCTTAGATGAAGTATATGCACATTGGAGAAAGCGGAGCAGCTTTTTCTCATTATAGTTCTTCATGGAAGGCGTAGATTCGAAAGACTGTATTTCAAGGGTAAAAGCTTTGAAATGACAACCTTGTTATCATTAAACATAATGAAGAAGTTATTTAAACACCTTTAATGGGGGTAATTACTATACCTCTTTTATTCTCATTATCTTAAAAATAATTAGGCTGTGTTAAGCTACAACAGCAAACTACCCCAAATTTCATTGGCTTAAAACAACGAACGTTTATTTCTTGTACATGCAACACACCCATTGTAGTTCAACAGTGGGAGTATATTTGTAGGAGTTACTCAGGGACTAGAATTGCTAGAGTGGCCACAATCTAAAATAGGGGTGGACAAACTATGGCCCATTAGACAAATCTGGATCATCATTTGTTTCATGTGAACTATGAACTAAGAATGGTCTTTATCTGTTTCAATAGTTGGAAAAAAATCAAAAGAAAAATATTTTATGACATAATAACTACATAAAATTCGATTTTCAGTTTCCCTTAATAAAATTTTGTTGACATACAGGCATTCTCATTTGCTTACATATTATTTATGTTTGCTTTTGTGTTACAACAGCAAAGTTGATAGTTGCCACAGAGACAAGATAGCCAACAAAACCAAAAATATTTTTTGTCTGGACCTTTATAGAAAATGTTTGCTGATACCTGATCTAAAATATTTCTGTTTCCTACACAAGCAGGAAAAGAGCCCTTAAGGGTCTTGCACAGGGAATTAAAAGTTCACCATGGAAATGTTACATAACATCTATTAACACAGAAATAATCACATGGCCCGCACCCCACAAAAGAATGAAACTACCATAAGCCCGGAAGGAGGAGAGTTAGTGGTAGTTATTTAGAACCTCTAATTGCTACCACAGGTAAAATTAATAATAGCAAGAATATTAATAACAAACTCATCGTTTTTATACTTCAAGAATGATTATAAGAATTTTGATCCTCACAACAGCCTCATCATGAAAGTACTATTATTTTCCCCATTTTACAAATGAGGAAACTAAGAATAGAAAACTTAGAATGATTTTCCTGAGCTTAATATAGTTTATAAAAGGTGGAGGTAGTATTTAAACCCAGTCTAAAATTTTGGCTCCAAAATCTAATCTCAAGCACTATACTCAACCATCTTACCATACGTGGACTCTGGAACTTATAAAAGTCCCAGCCATTGATACTGTAAAAACTACTTCCTCAAAAAATATTTAATCATGAAATTCAGCAGATATAAGCAAAATATTAGTTTTAGTATTTGAGTAACAGATGTCCATAATGCTTAATAATTCATTTAGGATTTTATGGATAATCAGCCCATAGATGGAAGTAAACTCTTAATATCTATGGATTTTCATGTGGTTCTCCTATAGTTGTCAAAGAAAAGACTTACAATTTAAGGTCAGTTTATGACTCAGCAAGAGGACCCACAGGTGGGTATCAAATTCTACAGAGAGAGTGCTTCTTCCAGGGCATAGTATTTTGCAGCCCCTTCTCCCTTAATTATCTCAAATTATATCCTGATCTTTTTGTCTTTGCTTCTAAGCCAAATCAGGAATGTCGTTCCATGGGTATGTTTTTTTGTCTGTTGGTTTAGCTAGAGAAAACAATGTGGTAAAATATCAAGAAATAAACCTTTTATTTATTAATATTTATTAATACATATTTTATGAATTTATTAAAATTAAAGGTGATAGATTTGGAGTCATTACATTACCAGCTTTATTTTTTTGGCTGTACTTTTTAGTTTTCATAATGGAGTTTGTGTATTATCACTATCCACCTTCTTTTTACCATCCATTATACTTACCTGTGATGGATAATAAAAGAATCTCATTTTAAGAGAAAAAAAATAATTTATACTTATTCTTAGAATTCTTTCTTTGAGTGTATTTATGTTTACATGCATTAAATAAATGTCATAAAGAAACAGAGAACAAAAATAAATAAAGACACAAGGCAAGGACGAAATGTAGAAAGCATATTAGACCATCTACGAATAGTTTAGACATTTTACAGGATAATCCTGAGATCTTACCAGTAATTACCTCCATTTTCCAGCCTTTCAGAATTATACCCTTCTAGTCAAAATTCATCTGATTGCAACTGCCTCCAGCATTGTCTTGGAAATTGGATTTCATTTTTATGTTAATAATAAGAAAAATGTCAGCTCTTATTATAGTATACCTACCGTGTGCTGCTTGGTGTACTAATTACTTTTAATATACAATCTCTAATGCTCACAACATCCCTTAAATCAGGCATTTTACTAACAAGGGACCAGGGCCTAGAAATTACGACTTTCTCCAGATCACCTGGTTAGCAACAAAAATGATCTTGACTATTTGAAATATAATTTAAGGACTAATATATTCGACCTTTCATGTCAATATTTCGGATAATTTTAGGGAAATTAATATAGCCAGAGGAGTGGCTTATATAAAATAGAATTGCCTGTCTTTATTCTAGAAATTATTTTCACATCTTTCCCAGCCTCAAAGGCTAGCAATGGAAAGGTAAAGCCTGATAAACTATTGCCCAGCTAGACCAATGACATTGGTTGAAGCATAGAGTTGGGAGAGATCCAAGCAGGATTTAGATTGAGAATGTGACAGCTTAGAGGGGAACAGTAGACATAAATATTTTTTCTAAGCCTTATTTCATTCCAACTCTTTCCCTAATCACAGTAATAAAATAGAGTTTATTTATTTATTTTAGAGCATAATCCAAAGAAGCTGAAGGACATTGATGCTGTGATTTTGTTTTGAGTAACTTATATCAATATCTAGGGTAAATACTTAGAGGTAGAAGCTTCCCCTTCAATTGTTTCAGCAGCCACCCAGGCTCTGAGTGGATTTGCCTACTGCACATTAAGTCTCTTCTATGGTTGCATGAATTTACAGTATATTGAAGGCAAACCCAGACCAAGCAAGCAAAATTAGGCTCAGAAAATAGATAGTTGGAGATGTAATGTTCTCACCCTTATTGTAACAAAATTTTCAAGCAGATCTGAGAATAGCACAAAGGCAGTCTGGTACCCAAACCATTACTTAGTTTCTCCTCCCAAATGCTATTCTAGAAATTCTTATTGGGAAAGAGCAAACATCCTAAAGTATTTAAAAAACAGTTTAAAATCAAGAATCTTCTTGTAATCTCATTGGTGCATCTTTGAGTAAAATTTATTTCTATGTTGTTAGAGCAGTTATTAAAAATGATTTCTACAGTAGAGTTTCAATATGTCCAATGTATAAATCATTTTCTTCTTTAAAAACATAAAGAAGAAATTTAGGGGATGGGCGTTTAATTTCTTATGGTATATATTATTTTTAGCAATCTTATCTTAGTGGCATAATGAGATCTAAATATAGTTTCCTAGTCATTGCCCTACTTTGAGAATAGAGAGATAGGTATGAGGAAAGGTCTATATTGGTGAAAAGAAAATAAGAATGACTAGTCCAATTTTTTTTCAATAAATCATGGCCTAGTCAAAGATAATATTTCCAGTAGTATTACTAACAGCAGATTATCTTTTAGTGGCTACTCTGAACCAAATATTATTATAACCACTTTGCCTATATTTAATTCTCATACCCATTTAGTCCTCAGAACAAATCTATGAAGTTAATACTCCATGATCCACATTTTGCAGAGGAGAACTTGAGGCATAGAATGAAAAATAATAAGAAGCAGCAGATTCAGGGCATGAATCTCGGCAGCCTGGCTCTGGAAACTGTGTTCTTATTCAGTATGCTATACTGCCTCAAACATGTGTGTCCAGCCCTAAATTTGTTCCTTTTTCCTACATTTCTCTGTCTTCTCTATACCCCAAAGACCTAGAAAAGAGGAGATGGTAATTTGTTTAATCTCCAGTAAAAACGAATCAAGCACTCATTTGTGCTCCTCTACCAAAACATGCTTAAACATTTATTAGTGGCTCTCTTGTCAATGATTTACAAACACACTTGGAGCTTTTTTCCAGTCCATTGGGTCAATAAAGAATTTTAACACAGTCTTAAATATGTATTTCTGAAATCCACTGCAATAGATTCCAGGAAAGTTATTTATAAGGCCTTGATCGAGAAGTCCTTTAAAAGTGAATCTTAAAAAATCTGTGCTTTGTGTCATGGATAATAGCTTTTAAAGAAAGGGACCATTTACAATAAAGTGGAAATGTGAGGATCCGAATAGTCATGTCAGGCTTAACATTTATTTATTAATCACGTTTTATTCATTTCCTCCAAAAGTCGTCCTCAACTATCAACTGATATAGCCTGGCTTAACTATTAATGAACATTGAAGTTTCCTTATGGTTACTCTTAATTGCAGTTTCATTTTCCAGTCATTTTACTTAGAATAAAGACCTTTTACTAGTACATTTGACTCTACCCCAAACCAATGTTCAAGCTGACTTTTCTAGAGGGATTAGAAGGCCAATTCTTTGCAAAAGCTACATTTATTGGTCAAGTTTGTTTTCTAAGAAGACTACATAATGGATACTCAGGGAAAGTTTCATAAAGAGAATTAATTGATATTCGATCTTTCTTTTCTTCTTTTCCATTCTTATTTTCTCTTTTCTTCCTGTCTACCCTTGCACTCCTTCCCCCCTTTCTTCTTTCTTCCTCTGCTTCTTTTCTTTCTTTCTTATTCTTTTTTATCTTCCATCAATTAGTCATTTAATTATTCAGCCATTTAGCAATGTATGAATGCCTACTAGGGATAAAGACATAAATAGTATGTGGTCCCTGCCATCATGAAGTGTCCAGCCCAACAGGATAGGCAGTGAACCAATTATTTCAATTAGGAGACATGCTGCAAAAGAAAAGTTGAGCTTGCTAAGAGAGCACATTATGGGTATTAAGAGAGAGTCTTTGGGAAATAGGTTCATTCAACAAATATTTACAGGCAAGACATGAACCCAGTACTGAGGTTGAAGTGGTAAAATGAAAAAAAAAATTGCTGTCCTTACCCTCTATAAGAATAGTAATACATCATTTAAAGTGCCAAAACAATGCCTTGTGAATATTATTGTGAGGTAACTATGTGAGATTATAGGATTGTATAATAGGAAAATCTAACTTATAGCATGGAGACCACCCAAGGAAGACCACCCAAAGAAGACCTCAATAGTAAATACAGGGCAAAAAAAAAATGTACAGGGTAGATCTTGTTACCTTATTTTTTAAGATAATTTTTTTTTTAATTCCAACTTTATATTCTCCATTAGTATCTTTTTTTCCCACAGAAAACCTGAGGTTGTGATAATTTCAAATTTCTTGGCTATGCTTGGTCATGGACATGAAACCATCAACAACAAAATATACTACAGAATGTCAAGTTCTCTGGCAGAAGAAAAGGATTAGACATTAGCAATTTTCCACAAGTGTCCATTCTTAAATGGTTGACCCAATTCGTAGCCCAGAGCAGTCCAGTTGGTAGGTATAAGCAATTTCTATTAAATGTTCATTCTGGCAGCAAATTCTGTTTTATGATGTTTTTAGCCATCTGCCTGCCAGTCATTCCTAACCTCATCTTTCTTTTCCATCATGACATATAATTGTCATCTGTGAGGATTTTTTTAAAAGGAAATGTTATCCTTAGTAATCCATCTTCTTTATGTTTTCTCACTTGAATAGGGCAAGACAATGATACATTGAGCTGTGAAAGAGGGATCATTGCTAAGAGCATATTGTGCTTGGCATTTTTTAACTTTTCAAGCTCCAAGAGAGTTGCTGCTGCCAGAAATAATCTTAAAATGTTGTGGGGGGTTTTTTATCCTTTTGGATATTATAAAACTTCTATTCCTGTTAAAAATAGATTTTGATAATGTATGTGGAGTTCCAACAAACACAAGAGAAAGAGAAAAGGGGAAAGTGGAGAGCTGCCCTATGGAGCTACCCAGCAGGGGACCTTCCCATCGCCACCTGGGGGAACATGGACAAAAGGAGGGAGAATCTGTGGTGGAGGGAGAACTTAGAAATTGATGTCCATTTAACAAGTCTAACTTTTTCAGATAGCTTGCATTAGCCAGATAATTATTGAATGTACTTCTAACCTGAAAGAACAATGGGACCCCCTTATAAGGCTTGATTTGAGATATGAGACTAATTTCTTACATTTTAGATTCGTTTTCTATAGACAAAGAAATTTGAAGGTAGAAACAATAAACTGGAAAATCTGAATAGTATAGACAACCTCTATACTGGCTTGTTCCTTATGCCACATTTTCTGCCATTTGCTAGTAGATTACTTCACCTGTCTTATTTGCTGGATCTACAGATGCTGGGTGAAATCCAGAAAATAATCCATTTTATGTATAATCCACAAGCCAAAAATAAGCAAAAATAAAAAGATGGAGGAAGCTCAATTTCCTGAAGACTTAACTGACTTTGCTTTGAGATGCCATAGATCATCTTCAAATCATTTTGACTTGGATCGATATAAAATTTAGAAATGAATTAGCATTGGTGCCGAAGAAAAGTCTTAAAGGTATTTACGTGACAAATATTATTATTATGATTTTGCAATAACCTTGACGGTTGAATTTCAAAGAACAATTCACCAGGTAATCTTTAAAATGTAGATAAAACATATTTAAACAGACAATTTTCTGGTTCCCAGAAAGGGTTATGAGAAACTTAACTTTGCTTTCACTGGGGACAAAGCTGGGGAATGTTTTGGTTGCCAGTCTCCCTTTTCAAGTAGCCAGTAAATGAAAAGAGTAGATAAGACTTCAAAGTCAGTTCCACAGGGCCCTAAAGAATTCATCCCTGTTATTATAAGTCCAGAATTTTATTTCCTTTCACAGAATTTGATCAGTTTCTCATTGTATCTTAGGTAAACACAGTAAATGTGAGCTTCTGATATAGCCAAGAAGTGAAAAACAGATAAAAATTTGTGGGGGAATATATCTTACAAGCTTACTATGCACTATTTTACCAAAGACATTCATCCTTCTCAAGAAACAGTTCCATACTATTTGTGGAAAAATCTATATTTGTAATTCATTTTTCATCTGTTCTATTAATCATTTACCCATCCATCCATCCATTCATCCATTCATTCATCAATTCATTCATCCATTCATTCATCCATTTATTCATCTGTCCAACAAAATACTTGTCATTTAATATTAGCTTTAGAAAGCTGATTATCTGCTAAGTATAGTTGTTTTTACTTTTTCTTAGCAGAGGAATCCAGCAAAGATTATTATACTGAATGTCAAAAAATAAAATAACTAGAGGTGCTTTCTTCTTTCCTCCAATGCACATTATTGCACTCCCTTAGATAATCTATACAGCTTCACAAAGCACAACTTGAAAACTTCTAAGCAAAGGACCACAGATGTGAGACTTGCTCTGTGAAAGATATAGTATTTTTGTTTTGTCAACACAAATCGGTAGAACCGGGTTTTGTAGTCATGATAGATCAAAAGATTAAATTTTTCTGATTGACTATGGCTAGATCAGTCACAAATGTAAACTTTAGGAATCGGGAGATTTGGGTATGATGGCGCTAATCAGACTTCCTTAATGTTAAAGTCTTGTGGGCCTCTGACACCTAGTTCTAGGTTCCATATTGGCATACCTGAGCAGTAAGTATAATTGAAGCCATAGTTCAACTTGTCATGACCATATGAGCTTGTTATTTAGAGCAACACTACCCTGGCTTCCAGCATGCAAATTCATCATCCATGAGCCTAAGGAAGATGTGGTTTGGGGTCACCGAATTTATATACATGGTTTTAATGAAAATGGAACACTCATCAATCCCTAGTCACTGAGCTTTCCTCCCTTTTTAGAGAAATGGCAGCCTGTGTGTCAGGGTGGGACTAGGGAAAGAGAACTATGTATGAGATCAGAGGATCTGGATTCTGGTCCAGATGCCACCAGGTACTTACTAGGTAAAATGGGGGCAAGTATTTAAACTGCTCTTAGTCTCAGTTGCCTCCTCTGTAAAATGAGGGTGATCATAACCTCACTGAGCTATTGTGAGCAAAAATTAAATGAAAGTTTATAATGTGTTTACCATGGTGTCAGACACATAATAAATAATAAACGGTTAGCTCTTATACTATTATTATCATCATTAGTTATATGACTATATTATTCAGCTGTTTTAAGTCTTCATCCTCACTAGAAAATGAGGGTAACAATAGTCCTATTTCTGTCTTTGAACTATTTTGCAGATTAAATAAAATGTTTCATTAGAAAAAAAATAATAATCTCTGTTCTTCAGGAGATTACATTACAGTGGAAAACACATAGGTAGTAAGTATAATTAATAAATAAATTATATATTATAGTTGAAAGTTACAGGTACTCTGGAGGTAGGAGTGGGGATATCCAGCAAAGTAAGGAAGATTATGAGTGCTTGCTAAGGGAATTATGATTTCAATATTGTGGTCAAATGTGTCTTTGATAAAATGACATTTGGGCAATATGTGGAGAATTGACAGAATGAGTCAGAGATATGCTAGAAGAATGTCCCAGGTGGTATATAGTTCAATTTATCAAGATCAGAAAAGACTGTTATTTAGAGCAACATCTACTTGGGTTTACAGCAATCTTCAAGAGGGATCATGCCTGCCATGTTCAAACCATAGTCTACAAAAAAACTAGACTCCCTGGAACAGAGGGAAGGTGAGGAGGGTGGTAGCAAATGAGGTCAAAAACTTGGTTGGAGGGTTAAGAGAGACAGGACAGATAATTAACCTTGATAACCATTCTAAGCCAAGTGTCGGACTTCCTTTTGCAAGTTTTCCATCAAAAAAGAATGACTATTTGTGGCAAGATGCAAAAAAGTATGTTTTGGAGTCCAACAAACCTGAGTCACACTCTCGTGATACTGGGCAAGTTGTTCAACATCTCTGAGCATCAGCTTTTTACCAGCAAAGTGGGACAATACCTTGTACAGTTGCTGGTAATTTTATAATCAATGTACGTAAAGTGCCGAATGCAGTGCTCAGCATCCAATTCAGAACTCGCTAAATGGCAATGAGCACTGAGATGACATAGAACTGTTCCTTTGGCTCATTTACAATTGTGCTGTGAGGGATGGACTTTCGGCCTCCAGTGGCCACTTTGCTGTCCATATTTTTTAACTCGGGGAAGTAATTCAGATAATCTGGTATGTCTGTCACTGTGTCTGCTAGATTGACTGTAAATTAAATAAGACTCAAGATACATTAAAGCCAAGTGCTAACTTTAAAATCGGTGGTATTTTCTTAAAGTGTAGAACCAGCTATTACTGACTTGACTGAGGGTATTTACAATTGACAATTATAAGCTAAAGTGTCCTGATTACAGGTGTCGAGGTTAAACAGTATAATGTGTGATTAGCCCTGTTGTTCCGTTAACTTTAATCCCAGTGATGGGCATGTAGGGGGACTGAGATGCTCTATGATCCAAGTTCAAACCCCCTTACTTCCTACTCAGGACATTGCCCTGGCCTTTTGTTCCTATATTTTGCTACCTGGCACTTCTCTAACCACTCCTGAAAACATGCCAGGGTGGTCACTCTCGAATAATATCCAGATCACATCAATAAATGGTACTTTAAAGTCCCCATTTTTGTTGCATTGCAACATAGAATAATACCAACATCTCTCCATGGAGAAGTAAGTCTTCTGTAATTAAATCTTATCTCAGGTCTTCAGTTTCATCTACCGTAATGTATTTTTAAAAATACTTGGAAAAAATACTCAGACCAGGACTTCCAATCAAGATGGAACCTTTTACCACACCTCATTCTCCCTAACCCAAAGCTCCAGAGCAGGAAAGCTGGCTGTGAAAACCAGCAAGGATTCTTTTCAGGTGTGATGAAAGGCTGCTATAGGACAAGACACCCTCTTAAAGGGCCCAATAGACTCACTCACTGACAAACGCGTGCCCTAATCTCCAGTGATGGGACAGCAGTTCGAAAAGTATCAGGTGCATATGGAGAGGGCAAGAACTGTAGGGGCTACTCTCTCCTGGACTAATGCGCTGGTGGGTGCCATTATTCCTTACAGGCACAGGTGGGCACAATATCTGAATCTCTATTAATGTGGCTAACACTGCTCCACCCCACCCTGGTGATTTGCTGAGAATTTACCCCACCCAATTCATATATCAGATAAAAACCTCTTTCAGAGGCTAATCCATACAAGTAACTGGCCTGGACCCATACTGCAGACTTTCCTAAAATCTCTCAAAGGTCCACAAACCCCAAATAAGCAGTGGCTGACCACAGCGTTCCCCGTACCTCTTGCTAAGTGGCTTTAAGCCTAGAACTAGTGGCAACAAGCCTTGGTACACAACATATCCATTCCAAGGTGTCTTCCAGCCCAGCTCAGGCAGCTACCAACCACAGATCACATTTAAGCTCTTCCCGGATATCCCTGTGCTGGACACAGACAGTGGCTGACCTTGGCTTGCACCAGAACTGCTCCCAAGAGGCCCCAGAGCCAATGTGCCTAATGGCTGGATTTGGACTACACCTAAGCACCACCTAAATAGTGCTACAAACAACACATCCAAAGAGTGGACTCAGTGGGTACCAGAGGCCCATTAAAGCAAATCCTGCTCCATGAGGTCAGCCCTCACTCAACAGCTTATCTGCTATAGTCATGGCCAGGCTTCACAACCTGCAATTCCACCTACTGACATACCAACAACAATCAAGACTCAACTACAACAGGAGAGTATATATAACTGACAAAAGGGACACCCCTGGAGGCCCTGGCTCAGGTGAATAAAAAGATTGTGCCACTTGGCCCCACAGGATATCTACTACATAAAGCCACTGTGCTAAGACCAGAAGACATAGCAGATCTACGTAACACATAGTAACAAACATGGGGAGGCAGCCAAAATAAGGAGACAAAGAAGTATATACTAAATGAAAGAATAGGACAAAGGTCTAGAAAAATCTACCAAACACAGAGTTCAAAACACTGGTTATAAGGCTGCTCAATGAACTGAGGTGAGGAGGAGAAGAATAGATAATCTCAGTGAAAACTTCGAAAAAGATATAGGAAACATGAAGAAGGACATAGAAGGCAAAGCATTTAAAATAAACAGTCAGAAATGAGGACTACAACAACTGAAATAAATACATTAGATGGAATCACAGCACATTAGGTGAATGAATCAAAGGATTGATTCAGCAGTTTGAAAGACAAGGTAGCAAAAAACACCTAATCAGAACAGCAGAAATAAATAAATTAATTAAATAAATAAATAATAGAATTTTTAAAAATGAGGATAATTAAGGGACCTCTGGGTCGACAGCAAGCATACCAATATTCATATAATAGGGGTACCATATAAAAGAGAAAGCAAAGAATTAAAAACCTATTTCAAAAAAAAAAAAAAAAGAATAACAGAAAAGGGTAGGGAATAGACATAAAAGTATAGGAAGCACATAGAGCTCCAAACAAGATAGACTTAAGGGACCCATACCAAGACACATCATAATTAAAATACCAAAGTTTAAAGACAAAGCAAGATTCTTCAAGGCAGCAAGACCAAAGCAGTTAGTTACCCGCAAGGAAGCTCCCATAAGAATATCAACTGACTTCTCAACAGAAACTTTGTAGGCCAGAAGGGATTGGCACAAAATATTCAAAGTGATGAAAAGCAAGAACCTACAACCAAGATTACTGCACCCAGCAAAGTTATCATTTAGAATTGAAGGACAGAAATAGAGGTATCAGTAAAAATTGTAGTAATTTTAGAATGTGTTGAAACTTAAGCAACTAGCAGCTTACAATAGATAGCTTAAACATAACTTGGTATATACAAAGCACATGGTATTCACAAACCAAAAATCTGCATTAGATATACAGGAAAAAAAGAGAAAGGAATCTGAACACAACACTACAGAAAGTCATCAACATACAAAAAAAAAAAAAAAAAAGATAAAGGAACAGAGAACTACAAAAATGATCAGAAAACAATTAGTAAATGATAATTACATATTATCAATAATTGTTTTAAATGTAAATGGATTAAGTACACCAATCAAAACATGAATGAATAAAAAGTTGTGGTACATACATACAGTGGAATATTACTCAGCCATAAAAAATGAAACCTTTTCATTTGTAATAACATGAATGGACCTAAAGAGTATTATGTTAAGTGAAATAAGTCAGAAATAGAAAAATAAACACTATGTGATTTCACTTACACGTGGAATCTAAAGAACAATACAAATAAACAAACAAAACAGAAACAAATTCATAGATACAGAGAATAAACTGATGATTGTCAAATAGGAGTAGGTTTAGGGGTCTGTGTGGAAAAGGGAAAGAGATTAAGAAGTACAAATTGGCAGTTACAAAACAGTGAAAGGTATGTAAAGTACAGCATAGGGAATATAGTTAATAATATTGGAATAACTGTATATAGTGTCAGGCTGGTACAAGACTTACTGGGGAGATCATTTCAAAAGTTATATGTGTCTAACCACTATGCTATTACCCTGAAAGTAAAATAATATTGAATGTCAACTGTAATTGAAAAACTTCTTGAAATTATAAACAAACAAACAAACAAATATATAAATAACTCTGACTGACTCCTTAGAGAAATATCTGAATCTAGGACCTGAGTAGGAAATAAGTAAGATAAGCCTGATAGGACCAGAAATTAAGGAAGTGCTCCCTAAAAAGAGTGAGGGAAAAGATACACAGAAACCAGCTGAAAGAGCTCACAATAATTGAAGTTGGAATATTTTTAGCAACAAAATAAATAACACAGTGTTGGATTATAACCCAAAATATAAAATAAATACTCATGAGTCTATATTAATATAAATGAATAAAAGTAAATAGATGAGAGAGACAAGACAAATCTATTATGCTGAAGAATTATCAATAGTTTTAGTAGATACGCCACCCTCAAGGAGGTAGAGCATAACTTCCCAGTTCTTAAGTGTGGGCTGCACATGGTAACTTGCTGAAAAAAAAAAAAAAAAAAAAGGAAAATGTGAGAGGGAGTAGGGTTAGGGAGAGGGAAGAGTGCAGAAATCTGACAAGCACCACCTGGGCCAAGTGATCAAGGTCAACATCAACAACAATAAGTTACATTGGTAGTATATACCCTTACTATCAACAGTATATATGTGATGAGAATGGCATTTTACCTCTGTGGTCTTCCTCTAAAAACACATAACTTCAGTCTAATCATGAGGAAACCATCAGATAAATCTCATTTTAGAGACATTTTATAAACTACCTGACCAACACTGCTCAGAACTATAAAGGTCATTAAAAAGAAATGTCTGAGAAACTATCATAGCCAAGAGCAGCCTAAGGAGATAAGACAATGAAGTGTAATGTGGATCCTCAAAGGGATCCAGGAACAGGAAGAGACATTAGGTAAAAGCTAAGGAAATCTAAATTAAAGCATAGACTTTAGTTAGTAATTATGTATCAATATTGGTTTAAATTTAGCATATTAATATGATATAAGGAGAATAGAAATAGGAAAAATAGGGCGTGGCATATATGGGAACTTAGTACTATCTTCACAAGTTTTCTGTAAATCTAAAACTGTCCTATAGTTAAATTTTAATAAAAATGCCTGTCTTTCATATTAATGAAATGCTTCCCCATCATTATCCCCTGTTGAAGCTCTGCCCTATCTTTCATAACTTAAGAAGCCTTTCTAATTCTTCAAAAATGAATGTGTCTACTCTTCCACCTATGTCCTCAGAACTTGGTACCTACATTTTGATGTTAATTTTTATTAATTCACTTATTCCTTCATTCATTCAATCAACAGTTATAGAGCATGTACACCAGTTGTTGACAAGAGGGCTGTGAGGAGACAAGCAAAAACTTTGACCCTGACCAAGCTTATAGTTTGCCTAGGGTCACAGACCTGTAGTTATAATTGTGCAAGGGAATATATAGGATGCTCAGAGAATGAAAAGTGATGGAAGTGAGGGGATGTTCTCTAAATAACCAACCTTGGTGTTCAGTTTAAAAGAGAGTTAACTGGGTAAATGCATTTGAGTTGAGGGTAGGTTGTGGAGGAATGGGAGGTAGGAGAGAGTTTTCCAGGAGAAAACATATTTATAAAGTTCCTGAGCCAGAAAGGAGGGGGCATCTCCAAATGAATACATCAATGTGACTGGATTTTATTACCATAGGTAGCATATACGGTCACTTTACTCTGTATCAGGCTCAGTGGTAATCCTTACACATGTTATTTTGGTTTATACTCACACAACCCTATGAGGCAGGTGTTATTATTGTTCTTATTTTATAGATGAGGAAACTGATGGCAAGTGACAGACCTAAGATTCAGACTAAAACAAGCTGATTTGAAAGCCCAAACTCCTCCCTTAAGTCAGAAATTCTTGTGAATGTTTCTGTCACATTAAACTAGGGTTTCTCAACCTCAGCACTATTGACATTTTAGGCCAGATAATTATTTGTTGTGAGAGGCTCTCCTGTACTTTGTGAGACATTCAGCAGCATCCCTGACCTCTACCTATTAGACACCAGTAGCACCCACCCTCCATCTGAAATGATGATTAAAAATGTCTCCAGACTTTGCCAAATATCATTACTGGGAGGACAAATAGGAAATCATCCCACCCCCTACCCCCAATCCCTGCACTGAGAACCATTGGGTGAAGTTGTGTCTTAAGCCCTCCCTCCTTCTTTCTCTCCCTACTATCTTTCCTCCCTCCTCTCCTTTTTATCAGTGTTCCCTAAGTGCCCACCATGTATGGATGGGCTGGATTCATATTCCTTACAGTTTACAGCACAGTAACTTGTATATAGTCATTGTCTCACAAATGCTTGCTGAATTTCTGCCAAATGAAACCTAAATGCCAAGAATCATAAAGTTATGGCTCATTCTTGTTAAATGAAGAACATTTTTCCTGAATGCAAAACTTGATGTTGGAAACATTAATGCCTGGTTTCTGATCACTTTGAGTATCTTTTGTGACCTTGGAGAAATGGCTTAACTGATGTCCTGCAGGCTGGAAGGACCTACCTGAATGCTCACCAAACCTCTAGACAAATTCAGGAGTGCACTTGTTAAGAACCTGGTGAAGAGTGACATACATTATTAGGATGTCAACAAATACTGATGAATGTTTGACTGACCTGTAACAATTAAATAAAACCATAAACCTAGGTTTGTATTTTGAGATGCCATTTAAAGCACATACCCATTTCCTCCAGCAGTTCTATCAATCTTGCATGGTATCTAGATTTGGGAAATGACTCCCCAGTTAAATTTTCTATTTAGCCTTCTTTAGAGTGGGCAGGCAGCAGGAGGGAGAGCTAAATTCTGGGCAGTTTTCCTGCAACTGCAGGTGCTATATCACTGGAAGGTCAGTTTCTTGTCATTAGTGGAAGCTCAGAGAATTGCAAATGCAAAGATAACACGGGAGTGAACTCCAAAAATATAATGCACTTAAATCAAGTAGCATCTTTATTTTGTTAGCTTCGGGCATTCACTACTCCACTGTCTTTCAGTACATCCAGCCTGGAATTGCTGCCTCTTGAGAGCTATTCATTTATGCTCTTTGTAGAATTTGAAGTGTAGTGCTATAATGCTTATTGTCTTTTCCAACATTATATAGACCCTGTATATAGTCTTGTCTATGTGTAGTGGGAGAGAATCCCATAGTAATTGTACTTCTCAGAAACTATTGCTCTAATTTATCTCACTTTCCCCAACCCCTTCACATATATCTCACAGGCCTACATGGATGCTGCATTATTTCTAACTGGTGTCCCTATTCTTTCTCTCTTGCCAGAAGGAGGGACATGTGAAGTGATAGCAGCACACAGATGTTGTAATAAGAATCGTATTGAGGAGCGGTCCCAAACAGTAAAGTGTTCCTGTCTACCTGGGAAAGTGGCTGGAACAACAAGAAACCGACCTTCCTGTGTCGATGGTAAGTAACTGGTTTTACATATATGTGTTCGTACAGGTGTTCACCATGCATAATACGTATTTTTTGTTTCATCTAAACATAGTTCAAGATAATGAACAAGGTGTAGCCAAAATAGAGGGAAATTACACAAATGCCACTCCTAAGCATAGAGTTTAAATTCTTGTTTCTCTGGCTTTGGGATTTTCAAATAGCTCTATTTTAACATTTTTTAGAGAAGAAATTTGAGGGTCCAGCTTATTGGGGAAGTGATTTTAAATTGAGGATATAGATAATGATGATAGTGATAATGATAGTATTCATTTAGCACATATTTAATGAGAATTCACCATATGCCAGGTACTTCTTGAGTGTTTCACATACATTTATGAACAGGTAAAAGTGTCCTGAGTATCCACCATGTGCCAAGCACTGTCCTAAATGCTTCTTATGCATTATTTTACTTACTCCTCCCAACAATTCTATGATGTTTATCTATTGCTATGTAACAAATTACCCTCCTTTCACAAAAAGAAAAACATAAACAAAACAAAACAAAAAACAGAAACATGGTAGCAGATCTAAACAGCAAACAATATCTCATAATTTCTTTGTGTCAAGAATTCATCATAGCTGGGTGGTTCTGGCTCAGGGTCTCTCATGTAACCACAGTCAAGATCTGACTGGTGCTGAAGGATGGTTTTAACATGGCTCATTACATGGCTGTTAGGAGGTGCCCTTAGTTCTTGCCGCATTGACCTCTCTGTTGGAGCTTGGTGCTCAGACAACATGGCGGCTGGCTTCCTTCAATGCGAGTGATCCAAGAGAACAATACATGATATTTCTTTAATGTTATAACCTCAGAAGTTATACTTCATTGCTTCCAGAATACCTTCTTGATTATACAAGTCAGCCCTACCTGTTCAGCATGGGAGTGGGCTACAGGACTTAAACACTAGAAGCCAGGGATCATTGGAAGAGATACACTTTCTCGCTTATTTTTAAATTTTTTCCCCCAGCTTTATTGAATATAATAGACAATTGGTTACTTTACATTGTACAATTCAGTGAGGTTTTTATTCAGTTATATAGGCATACAATAATATATTCGTTTCAGTTGTACAGCATAGTGATTAGAGCTCAAGTGATCACCCCACTAAATTTAGTACCTCTCTTCCCCTTTTCATATTTATTACAGCATTTTTGACTATTTTCATTATGCTATACTTTATAACTTCATAACTATTTTGTAACTATCCATTTGTATTTCTTACTCTTTTCCCCTTCTTCACCGTCCTCTTAACCCCCTTCCTGTCTAGAAGCCCTCGTAATAGTCTCTGTATCTATGAGTTTGTTTCCATTTTTATTGTTATTGTTATTTATTTTGTTCTTTAGATTCCACATGTACATGAAATCATGTGGTACCTGTCTTTCTCTATCTGACTTACTTTATTTAGTGCAATAACCTCTAGACCATGAAGGCAATATCTCTCCCCATCCCCTTCCTTTCAGACTGTGTGTGTCTTTTAATCTGAAGTGACTTTCTTATAGGCAGTACATATAAGGATCTTGTTTTCTTATCTACTCACCTACTCTATCTTTTGGTTGGATTACTTAACTCCTTTCCATTTGAGGTACTTGTTAATAAGAATGTAGTTATTATCATTCTTTATTCCTGTTTTTGATACATGTTTTTTTCTTCTTCAAGAAGTCCCTCCAACATTTCCTGTAAGACTGGCTTGGTGGGTATAATTCCCTTAGCTTATTTTTGTCTAGGAAGCTCTTTATCTATCCTTCAACTCTAAATGATAGCTTTGCTGTATAAAGTATTCTTGGTTGTAGATCTTGGATTTTCATTATGTCAAATATTTTGTGCCAAGCCCTTCTGTCCTACATAGTTTCTCTTGAAAAATCAGCTGCCATTTTTGGGGGGCTCCCTTGTATGTAACTAGCTGCTTTTTTCTTGCTGCTTTTAATATTTTCTCTTTGTATTTAACCTTTAGCATTTTAATTATGCGGTGTCTTTGTGTTGGCTACTTTGGGTTCTTCTTTCTTGGAACTCTCTGAGCTTCCTGAGGTAGTATGTCTATTTCCTTCACCAGCTTAAGGAAGTTTTCCATCATTATTTTTTCATATATCTTTTCCACTTCTTGTACTCACTCTCCTCTATTAGATATCCCTATTACATTGATGTTTTTACACTTAATTTTGTCCCAAAGACTCCTTAAATTATTATTATATTTTTGGCTTCTTTTTTCTTGCCATTTTGAATGGATGACCTTGGTTTTCCTGTCCTCTATTGGTGGTTTGATTCTCTTCTTCATTCACTCTGTTAATTCCCTCTAACACACTCTTCATCTCAGATAATGTATTCTTCATTGCTGACTGGTTCCCTTTTATAATTTCCATTTCCAATTTGAAGTATTTTATCTCTTTGTTAAAGTTCTCACTGAGTTCATCTATACTTCCCCTAAGTTCATTGAGCATCTTTATAACCAGTGTTTGGAATTCCATATCTGTTAGATTGCTTAACTCCATTATGCCTATATCTCTGTTCTGTTCTCTCATATAGTTTCTGCATCTTTGTCTTCCCATTTTGGCTACCTTTTTTTGTCTGTTTCTATTTACTAAGCAAAGCTCCTAAGTATCCTGGTCTTATTATCGTGGCTTTGTGTAGTAGGTGAGGCACAGTCCTAAGAGGGGTTCAGTAGCAGGTCAGTTTTAGCCCCACCCTGTGTCCCTCTGGGGCTACCTGTTAAGATTCAGTAAGCAATCCACAGATGCTGTGTTTATAGTGGCCTCAAAAAGCCATGCCAGAAACCAAGATCGGCTGCCATGAGTGTGAGTCTTTGCGCTGCTCAGTAAGTTGCATAAGACTCGCAAAGGACACAATGGGATGTGGCTTGGGTAGGGCTGCAAGGTGGGGGAGTTTCAGTGAATCATCTGGGCAGAGTGGCCTCTGTAATATGTTCGATGATGTCTCAGCTATGGCGGTGCTTGCTTCCACACACTGGGAGTGGGGAAGGAGTCAACAGAGGAACAATGGATACCACCAGCACTTCTACCCAGGAGAAAGCCTCACCTTCCACCCTCTCTCTGACAACTCAGAGTCCCCCTATAAGTCCCTGGTGCACCCCCAGCAGCTGGTCCTCAGAGTGAGCGAGTCCGTCGCCATGAAAGTCTGGTAGCAGACACGGCTCCTTTAAGAGGTGTCTACAGCTGCCGGCTGAAACTGCCGTAGTGTAGTCTCCGTCCCACTCAGACACTCAGAATCGGGCAGCCTCATGTCCTTGGCCCCTCCTACCTCCTGCAGTTGCATGATGATTTCTTATTTCTTATTTCTCCCTAGTTGTAGGGCTTGTATTCATCTAGACCTCAGGCAACTCTACTTATTGTTTGCTTGTGTTTCTGTCACAATTTTGATGTGGTCATAAGAACAGATAAATAAAGCCACTATCATGTACGACATTTTGCCCTGTCTCCTCTGCCTCCTATTTTAAACATGAAGAAACTAAGGCTTATAAGGGTTAAATGTTTTGTTGGTCCTATGTCTGGTAAGTCATAGCTCAACTGACCCTTGATCCCAGAGTAACTGACTCTAATACCAAGTCTTGACCAGCATCTTTAAAAGAATTTTATATGCTCTGTCAAACAGTGAGTCCTAAGTTCAAGGAAACATAAATTGCCCTCTTCATCTTTATCTTTCATAATTTTAGAGCCAGGTTTGAGTTGATTTTCAAATTCTTCAGTAAGAAAATCAGGGCTCAGAGAAGTAAATCACTTGTTCAGGATCACACAGCAGGAATCGGAACCTGAATCTCTTGGCTTAGGTTTCCTTCTTCTACTTCTAGATATAAATCTAGATTGGCTCATATTATTTATTTTCATTATGAATCATTAGGTGGTTAGTAAAAGAAACAACTTCAATTTACATAAAAAGGAAGTTATTTTTTCAAAAAATAGAGACATTCTGGGGAACTTAATTATAGGAAATTCGGTGAAACCACATGGTATTCATAAATTCTTCAGGCAGCTGTCATCTTATTTACTTTGCTTCTTATCTCTATTTGCCTCATTCTCCTCTATGTGGGCTGGTTCCCTCTTCAGGATGTTAGCTTTTGCTCCCCCATAACTAAGGGCTTGCGCGAGGCTCTTATTTCCATAGTGCCAATTATCATCTAATTCAACATCATAGTATATCCCAAATATATTTGACTCTGTTCCTGTGTCTTAAACATATTCTCCAAAAGACTAGACATGATTGGCCCAGCTCAGGTCACATGTCAATCTTTGACCAATCAGCCACAGTCAGAGGAACAAAGTAATGTAGCTACCCATTCTGTACTACGAGAAGGTCAAGTTGTTGTTGTTGTTGTTGTTGTTGTTCTTGTTGTTGTTATTTAAAAATAGGATATTTAAAAAACTAGTTTAGGGAATACACTGTAGTTTATAGCTCTCGATCAGGACAATTGTCAGGGGTCATTTGGCAATTTCTGGAGACATTTTGGTCTAAATATTTATTACAGCTAGGGGATGCTATTGGCACCTGGAGGGTAAAGGCCAGGGATAATGCTAAATACCCTACAGTGCACAATGTAGCTGTTCACAGATAAAGTATTATTCAACCCCAATATAATGGAATCAAGGTAGAGAAACTTGCACTATGGTTATTTCAAGATCTCAATCAACATGATGAGGCGCCTCCAGTGAAGAAAAGGCTAGTCTAGAAAAAAATTGTTTCACCTTCTTGTAGAAGGAAACTCTTGGCCATAGAAACCAATAAACATTATAAAACCATGATGATTTCTGATGTTCTCTGCCAAAGAAAGCATTGAGTCTGTTAACTATAAATTTCCATCTTGTTTCCAGTTCATTTTTATCTCTAATGATCTAGAAATAGAATTGCCTTCAGGACTTGGATGCAAGACACAAAGAGCAATTCAATGTCTGTGCTGGCAGAGGGGGGAATGGCATCTGGCTCTAGGTTTCTGTGAGAAGTTAAGCCACAAAATGGTAATATTTTGCCTCTCAGAACAAGTTTGTTTGACTTTGGAAACTACAAACCTTATAATGTGGTAGGTTCAGACAAGAGGGTTATTAGTCTCTATCTTTCAAGCGAAAGTCAATAAAGTATAGAATGTTCTATAGTCTCAAACTAATTGTTAATAGTTTCCAAAGCATTCCACTCCTCCAAAATCTTTGAATCCATTGGCTTATGTGGAAAAGTCTATGTGTTGCTATGATCAAAATTGATTTTATGTCCTAGATCTCTACATGCAAAATAAATACAAAGTGTATATATAAAGTATTATTTCTAGTATAGTTCATGAAGATCATGAACTATGAAGTTAAACAGGCATGAGTGGGATCTCAGCCTTACCAGTGAGTAACAGAATGACCTTGGGGAAATCACATTTGCTTTTTAACCTGTTTCCTCATCTGTAAAATGGGGCTAATAATTGTTTCTACTTCATAAAGTTGTGATGAAGATTAAGGAAATTATGGGTACAATGCACTTCGCATAACATGGTTCCCATCGAGTGTTCATTAATGGTATCTATTTCTTATTTTACTAATATTTGTTGGTAATGCTTAGAAATAGTCATTGTTTTAGAAAGTTTTGTTTCATATTAATTCAGTACAGTGGCATTTTAGCTACTAGCTTTTCTTGGAACTGCTTTTACCTAAATATCCTGGAGATAACTAATGCTGGTTGGTCTTCTTCTTCCTATAATGTATATTCATTATAGGAATCTTGAAAACTACAAAAATACATCCATACATTAAAATCACTGTGATATAATTTCAGAGATTATCATTGCATCGTAAGATAATATGCATATGTTCTTCCAGGCTTAACCCCTCATTAAAGAGAAACTAACATATTTTATTTAACTAAAATGTTCTAGTACTATTTTATCAACAGCTTGTTTCATTTAATATATGATGAACATTTCCCAACTTAATATATACTCTTTAAAATTATTGGTAATAATCACATAAGATTTCAGGGGTGGATACATTATCATTTATCTAAATATCTTCTCTACTTTGGCACATTTACAATGTTTCATGCATTTCTTTTTCTCATCTTAAGAATAGATAGAAACCAACTCCTTTCCTTGACAGCAGTTGACCATCCATGTACCACGTTTGTCCTAAACATATTCTGCCCTTCATTTCCCATAGTAAGTGTTCCAATTGTGCTGTTATTTGCTGTCTCTGAAATTGTAGGTCAGCTGCAATTTATATAGTGTTTTCAAAAACAGAGAAACAGCAGTGATTTTAAAATAAGCATATATTGTTTTAAAATTCAAAATCTGAAACAAGATTTTTAAAAATGGGACATAAATTTTGCAGTCCTATGTTAGCAACTTACTCGGAAGTATAATATGTGACATTTGGAGAAATTTTTTAAGTAGTGGTCTTTTAGTTTTAAAAATGATATTTTATTGCCTAATAAGCAAAAATACCAAAATTTACACTCAACAGCTTAAATTTTGAGATATTCATTTATAAATATTTTTTAAAACATTGTACCCTTGCAGTTTTGTCTAGGGTTATTTTGAAGGAATATGTCAGTGCATTATAATTTATACCCTGTTGTGTTTTATTACTTATTTTATAACCCAAAATGGAGCAGAGGGATATCTTACTCATCATCTTTAGTTGAGACCAATTAAACATAATGTACAGACCTTTAGAAATCTCCAATTACAGTTGACTCTTGGGCAATGCTGGTGTAAGGGGCACCACACCCCAGCCTCCACCCCCATCTCCACCCAACACAGTTGAAAAGCTGCATATAGCTTTTGACTCAACAGACTGTTCTTTGCAGCTATGAATTCTACGAATCCAAGACCAAAAAACGGTATTTTCAATCTGCAGTTGGGAATGCAATAATACTCTTTTTTGTCTGTTGTTAGTTGAATCCACAAATACTAAACTCTGTGGCTATAAAGGGCTGACTGTATTTACTGAAAAAAATCCACACATAAGTAGACCTGTGCAATTCAAGCTCATGTTGTTAAAGGGTCAATTGTACTTTCCAGGGATCAAGAATTAAATGAAGACTCATTATCAAAAAATGATGAGTCAAATTATCTTTTGAATATTAGGCCCTTATCGAGGTATTATTTGCAAATATATTCTCCATATGTAGCCTATAAAACTGAAAGCAATAAACATGAAAAACAAACAGAGACTCATGGACATAGAAAGTGGATTAATGGTTATCAGAAGGAAGGAGGAGAAGGGGGAAGATAGGAGTAAAGAGAGTCAAATATTCAGTGACAGGAAGAACTTTAACTTTGGATGATGAACACACAATGCAATATATATATATATATATATATATATATATATATATAATTCAATATATATATATAATTCAATAATGTCATATATATATGACATTATTGAATTGTACACTTGAACTATTTTATTTTAACAAATGTCACCCCAATAATTTTAATTAAAAAAAGCATAATTATCTACTTAAGGGAAGAATTTTTCTAAGCAGATGATGCAAAACAAACCAAAAAATTTCTATGAGGCTTGTTAAATTATATATTATTATTCTTATTACTCTATAATGGCATAGAAGAGTAACAATGTCAGTCTTAAAAATAATAGAATATAATTAATAAAAATGATAACAATAGTAAAAATTATGACTAACATTTTCTTGAAGTCTTACCATTTACCACTCTTACAAGTCCTTCATGTCTGTACATTCATTTAATTATAACTTCAACCCCATAAGGTATATCCTTCTATTATTTAATTTTACTCACCAGAAAACTGAGACACAGAGACTTAAAGACTTGCTCAAAAGCAGGTAGCCTGAACTATCTGACTCCAGGGCCTCCACTTATCAATCATAGGAAAAACTGGCATCTAAAATAATTACATGTTGGACCATGGGGAATCTTGGGTAAGAGGAGGTAGAGACTGGGTGTGAGTAAGGGAATGGAGGAGAGCAAGGAGAAGCCGGGGTAGCAGGCAGCGTCATTGCAATCACCTGCCTGGAGGAAGCCTTAGCAGCTCCAGGACAGAGAAGAGGCCCCATTAGTAAGTGGGAATGATTTACATGCTTCCAAATTCTCTGCACTCCAGGCATTTGGTGGGGCTATTGGATTAAACATGCTAGAATGAGTGACAATCCCAGATAGTTCCCCTTTAAACAACAATAATCTGAACAAAAACACCTAAACTACACATCAGCATGTCTGAGCATGAGATCTGCACATAAGAGCTACCGCAGGTCAGAACCCCAGGTGTTGGGCGGTGGACTGGGAGAAACAAAGAAGCTTCCTCTAGCATCCAGTGCTCCCTGTAGGAGGAGAGAGAGTGGAGAAGGAGCAGCAAGATTCCTGAACAGCCCTGCCTGGGAAAGCTGTGAGCTCCACACAGCTGGCCGGCAGCAGGGCCCAGTCATCAGGGCAGAAGGTAGAGAAGCGGGATGACAGAAAAATAACAGTTGATTTTTACCAGCAGCAGTTGTAAATCCAAGGCTGAATCACAGTCCCCAAGCCCCAACTCAGAAAACCCCTACCTTATACCCTCCGAGACCAAACACCGTGGAGCCCCAGGGGACTTTGAGCAAATGCTACCAAAACTGTCACTAACACTAACAGGAACTGAGACAGAGGGTACTGACCATGATTAAACATCTATAAGGAAAAAAAAACACATTATTAAGACTTTATATAAGGCAGAGATCAAGAGGCTTAGACGCCACATACTAGAAACCAAAAGAAAAACACCTTCTTTGCAACAGGTGACCAACCATTATATAATTAATCTTCTTTCTGGGAAAAAAAAGTAAAAGAAAAAGCAGGACACACTTTCATTAATGCCCAGGCAGAGAAATAGTCCATTAAACACTAAGAACAACTAAAGCGAAAAGGCATCTCAGAAAGAAAGAGAAAAAGCTCCAGAAAATAAGCATACAGACATAAAAGTATGCGACTTAAATGACAGAGAATTCAGGATGGAACTTCTGAAAAAACTCAGCAAAATCCTAAATGAATCATATCAACAATTTCAGGAATTGAAAAAACACCTAAATGAGCAGAATGAATTCTTTAGGAGGGAGACTGAAACCCTCAAATACAAAACCAAACAAACAAACAAACAAACAAAAAACAAATAGAACTTCTGGAGATGAAGAACAAGAGTTGAAAAATGAAATAGCAAGGCTGGGAAACAGAGTTGACCAAATGGAGGAAAGGATCAGTGATATCAAAGACAGAAACCTAGAAATAAATCATAAGGAAGAAGATAGAAACCAAAGAATGAAAAGTAATGAAAGAGAAATACAAAATCTAGCTGATACCATCAGGAGAGGAAACATAGAGATAATGGGATTTCTTGAAGGGGAGGAAAAAGAGCAGAGATTAGAAAGCATTTTCAGACAATAATGGATGAGAATTTCCCAAATCTAAGGAATGAGCTGGAGCTTGGAATTCAAGAAGTCAACAGAACACCCAATTATCTCAACCCAAAAAGGCCTTCTCTAAGACCCATCATGTTAAAACTATCAAAAATCAACAAGAAAGAAAGAATTCTCAGGACAGCCAGGGAAAAGAAGATGGTAACCTATAAAGGAAAATCCATTAGGTTATCGTTGGACTGCTCAGCATAAACCTTACAAGCTAGAAAGGAATGGAATCAAATATTCAAAATAGTAAATGAAAAGAACTACCAGCCAAGAATAATGTATCCATCTAAGCTCTCCATTAGATATGAGGGAGAAATCAAGATCTTTCCAGAAATAAAAAAAAAAAAAAATTGAGGGAATTCTGCACTATAGTAAGTACCGAAAAGGGTCAGCTCACCTAAAACAAACAAACAAACAAACAAACAAACAAACAAACAAATGTAATTAAGAGTAAGGTGACTAGTAGGCTGATAAAAGCAGAAGAGTGCAACCCTTACTAGGAACAAGGCATTATAAGATCAAAATAAGAAGAAATTTGCTATAGCAAGATAGTAATGAATGTTCAGTATACATAGGAACAAATTGAGACAACAATGACTTAAAGGGAGAGGATTAAAAAATCCAAATTTGCAAAGGGGAATGGAGATAAGGTACACGCAGAAGAAAAGAGATGACTGTATATGTATAACTATCCTTTATATATTCATAATGGTAAGCAAAGAGCAAAGATTCAGAACCGAAGTACATAACATAAAAGAAGAAGAACCAGAAGAAAAACCCACAAAAGCCAACCAAAATAAAGGGAACAAAAACACAAGGACAAGGAAGCAATGGAAACACTACACTACCAGAAAGCAAAAGAGAGAATGGCTTTAAGAAGATCTCATATTTAAATAATCACTCTAAATGTAAATGGGCTGAACTCACCAATATAAAGGTACAGAGTTGCAGATTGTATCAAAAAAAAAAAAAGAAAGAAAGAAAAAGAAAAAGAAAACTCAACTGTATGCTGCCTCCAAGAGATACATCTGAGATCCAAAGACAAATATGGACTCAAAGCGAAAGGGTAGAAAATGATATTTCAAGCAAATGGCATTCAGAGAAAAGCGGGAGTAGTGGTACTAATATCAGATGAAATAGACTTCAAAATAAAAAACAGTAAAAAAATATACTAAGGGACAGTTCACAATGATGAAAGGAAAGATGCACCATGATAACATTTATTAATATCTATGTTCTCAATCAGGGAGCCCCGAAATATATAAAGCAATTACTAACAGAACTAAAGGGAGAAACAGACCAAAACACTATCATAGTAGAGGACCTAAATACTCCACTGTCAGATATGGACAGATCATCCAAACAGAAAATCAATAAGGGAATAACTTCCTTAAATGATACATTAGACCAACTGGACATAATTGACATTTACAGAGCCTTTCATCCCAAAACGGCTGCTTAACCATTCTTCTCTAGTGCACATGGAACATTCTCAAGGATTTGCCACATACTGGAATACAAAGATAGCCTCAACGAATAGAAGAGAGTTGAAATCATACCAACCATATTCTCTGATCATAATGTTTTGAAACTAGATATCTACTGTAAAAAGAAAGCAAAAAGAGCCACAAATACATGGAGATTAAACAACATACTATTGAAGAATAACTGGGTCACATAAGGAATAAAAAGAGAGGTCAAGAAATACATAGAAATGAATGAAAATGATAATACAACATATCAAAACTTTTGGCACATGACAAAAGCAGTCATAAGAGGAAAGTTCATATAATTATAGACCTATCTCCAAAAACAAGAATGAGCTCAAATAAACAACCTAATGCTTCATCTTAAAAAACTAGAAAAGGAAGAACAAATGAGGGCTTAAGTCAGCAGAAGGAAAGAAATCATCACAATTAGAGTAGAAATGAGTGAAATTGAAAACAAAAAAACAGACAAACAAAACAATATAAAAAGTAAATGCAACAAAGAGCTGGTTCTTTGAATGAGTTAATAAAATTGACAAGCCCTGGATAGGCTCACCAAAGAAAAAAATAGAAAGGACACAACTAAACAAAATCAGGCATGACAGAGGAGAAATTATGACTGATATCACAGAAATACAGAGGATTGTACAAGAATACTATGAAAAAGTATAGTACACCAAATGTAATAATCTAGAAGAAATGGACCAGTAGTTAGAAAAATACAGTCTTCCAAGACTGAATCAAGAAGAACTGGAAAATCTAAATAGACCAGTCAGTAGTATGGAAAAATGGAAACAATCATCAAAAACCTACTAAAAAGGAAAAGTCCAGATTTAGGTGGCTTCACCAGTGAATTCTACCAAACATTCAAAGGAGATTTAATACCTATTCTTCACAAACTCTTCCAAAAAATAGAAGACGAGGCAAGACTTCCCAACTCATTTTATGAGGCCAGTATTACTCTGATATCAAAACCTGGTAAAGATAACACACAAAAAAAGAAACTTCAGACCAATATCACTCATGAGCACAGATGCAAAAATCCTAAATAAGATACTAGCAAATGGAATACAGCAACATATTAAAAAGATTATACACCACGATCAAGTGAGCTTCATTCCAGAGGCACGGGGATGATTCAACCTATACAAATCAATTAATGCGATACATCACATAAACAAATTAAAAAATAAGAATTATATGATCATATCAATAGATGCAGAAACAGCCTTCAACAAGATACAGCATCCATTTATGATCAAAACACTTAAAAAAAATTGACATAGAAGGAAAATACCTTAACATAATAAAGGCCTTTTATGACAAACCCTCAGCCAACATTATACTTAATAGTGAAAAACTAAAAATCTTCACTCTAAGATCAGGAACAAGGCAAGGCTGTCCACTATCACCAATGTTATATTTATTCAATATAACATTGGAGGTCCTAGCGAGTGCAATCAGGCAAAAGAAAGATATAAAAAGCATCCAAATAGAAAACAAAGAAATCAAACTGTCATTATTTGTGGATGATATGATTCTCTATATTGAAAACCCTAAAGACTTCACAAGAACACTACTAGAAAAAAATAAACAAATACAGTAAATTTTATGGATAAAAAATCAATGTACAAAAATCCATAGTGTTCCTATACTCTAATAATGAGGTGTCAGAAAAAGAAGTGGAAAAAAGAATTCCTATTGCAATTGCCCAAGAAAAGAATAAAATACTTAGGAATAAATCTAACAAAACATGTGATGGACCTATATAATGAAAACTATAAGACCCTATTAAAAGAAATAGAAGAAAATACAAAGAAATGGAAAGATATTCTGTGTTCTTGGAGTGGAAGAATCAACATAGTTAAAATGACCTTATTACCTAAAGCATTATGCAGATTTAATACAATCTCCATCAAAATCCAATTGGCATTTTTTAAAGAAATCATCAGATTTGTATGCAAGCACAAAAGACCCCGAATTGCTAAAGCCACCTTGAGAAAAAAGAATGAGGCTAGAGACATCACTCTGCCTGACTTCAAATTATACTACAAACCGACAGTAATAAAAACAGCATGGGATTGGCAGCAAAACAGACATATGAACCAGTGAAACAGAATCAAGAGTCCAGAAGTAAACCCATGTTTATATGGGCAAATAATTTTTGACAAAGAAACCAAAAACATACAAAGAAGAAAGAAAAGCCTCTTCAATAAATGGTGCTGGGAAAACTGGAAAGCCACCTACAAAAGTATGAAACTAGGCTGTTGTCTATCATCATACACCAAAATTAAGTCAAAATGGATTAAGGACCTGAATATAAGACCTGAAACAATAAAATGAACAGAAGAAAACATAGGAACTAAACTCAAATACCTTGGACTTAAAGAGGATTTTATGAATTTGACCTCAAAGGCAAGGGAAGTAAAAGCAAAAATAAATGAATGAGACTACATTAAACTAAAAAACTTCTGCTCAGCAAAGAAAACTGTCAACAAAGTAAGAAGACAAACGTCTCAATGGGAAAATATATTTGTTTGCAAGTGATGCCTCCAATAAGGCCGTAATATCCAAAATACACAAAGAACTCATACAATTCAATAACAACTAAAAAACAAACTATCTAATCAAAAAATGGGCTAAGGATCTGAACAGACACTTCTCTCTAGAGCACATACAAATGGCCAACAAATACATGAAAAGATGTTCAACATCACTAGCTATTTGGGAAATCCAAATCAAAACCACAATGAGATACCATCTCACACCTGTTAGAATAGCTATAATCAACAGGACAAGTAATAACAAATGTTGGAGAGAATGTGGAGAAATAGGAACCTTCATACACTGCTGTGGGGCTGCAAATTGGTACAGCCACTATGGAAAACAGTATGGAATTTCCTCAAAAAAACTAAAAATTGATCTACCATATGATCCAGCAATCCCTCTACTGGGTATTTACCCCGAAAATTTGAAAACTCATATCCGAAAAGATATTTGCACACCGATGTTCATAGCAGCATTATTCACTGTGGCCAGGACATGGAAGTAACTGAAGTGTTCTACGATAGATGATTGGCTAAAGAAGCTGTGGTACATATATACAATGGAATATTACTCAGCCGTAAGAAGAGATGAAATACTGCCATTTGCAACAACATAGATGGGCCTTGAAATAATCATACTAAGTGAAATAAGCCAGGCAGAGAATGTTGAAAATCACATGATAATACTTATATGTGGGATATAAACCTAAAAGCAACAAATGAACAGGACAAACAAACAGAGACTCATGGACATGGACGATGGACTAGTCGTTATCAGAGGGGAGGGGAAATGAGGAAAAAATAAAAACATAAAATGTGAAAAAAAAATAAAAATATAATCTTGGAAAAATAAATAAATACAAATAAAATAAAATAATCAAATGTTATATCCCAAAGACTTTTCTTGCAAGATGCCAAAATATCTGTGTGAGAAATGGAAGACAGTCTAACGATGTGGAAATTTACAGAAACATCCAGTACTTTGGAATTATCCCCTTCCCTTTCAGTGCCTTAGAGGTGGCTGATTGATTACCCTTCATAAGGTCATTGTCATTGAGTAATTAGAAGTATCTTTTAAATAATGGTTTCAGTTTTATAGAATGACTGAAATTTCATTACTTAAGACATTGGGGGATAAAACAACTATTTCATGAGGAAATTTTTACTCATTTTTCTCTATTTAGGATTTTAGTCTCATGTAATTTGTGTCTATTTCTAACTTAGACAAATACGTGAAAAATCAGCACAAGTACTGGTTAGTAGAGATCTTTTCATTCACTGTGGATTTGGATATCAATCTAATTAAGAAAAATCTCTATGGTAAGTTCATAGGCCTTTCTCATTCAGTATAAATTATGACTATTTCACTAACTGATTGTTAGCAAATTTTACCTGGTGTTCTTGTCTTATTCTGGATTGTTAGCCAGAGGAAACTGAAGAAATTTCATGATATATCACAGATCTTTTTAACTTTCACAGCTATAGAAACCCCAGATTTTTTGTTTGTAACTATTAGTATGCAATTACTGTAATGAAAATGTCATCACACTCCTGGATATTTCCATGAAGGAAAAAACCCACAATATCACAAGACACTTTGCTCCTCACCCATCATATTTAGCCTCCAAGATAAGAGCAAAAGAATCAGAAGGAAAAATACACAAGATTCAGACCCAGGAAGACAGACTTACAGAGAGAGAGAGACAGACATTGAGACAGAGGGACATGTGAAGAAGAGATCAAAAAGAAAGGATAATAAAAGAGAGAGATAAGAGAATAGCTGCTTAGTAGCAATATTAAAACATCTATTCATAAAATGGCTTCATTTTTTTCAAATGATCATTTGTATTGTCTCCCGGTTTATAATGAATTTTAAATGAATATTTTTTTAGTAGATTGAGACTTTAAATTTTTTTAAGTTGCATTATGAGTTTCCAGAACTAGAATCTACAAAAATCTTGAAGTTTCCTCCTTTGGAAAATACATGATAAAAATTTCTTGACCATATACCATCATATTCTCTAAGGACAGGTGTGGTGGAAAAAAGTTTGAGAATTAAAGGAAACCTGAAATTTAGCAACAGTTTTCTGTAGAAGACCATAAAATGTATATGAGAAATAGTGCATATAATAGCCCCTTCTTAGCCTTCCAAAATATGACAGCATATTAAAGGCTCTGAGAATTTCTACAGATAAAACTTGTCAAATTTTAATCTAGCATTTCTTAAATGTTTTTGACCATAGAACCTTTTCCTATGTAACACTTATTCATATCCTGTAGACCCAAGTGTTCTGTAAAACGGACTTTGGGACATGATGATATAGACTATATAAACTACATTTTAATTTTTGTTTCTAAGAATGTTTTTTAGGTCTTCTGAGACTGATAATTCCTATGCCAATAGCTCAGTGCTTTTCCTAAGACTGATTGACCAAACACTGCACTATGAGTTGTGGTAGTGATGTGATTTATAATATCTCAGTGACATGTCAGGATCAACTACAGTTTAGAAATCATCTAGAGACATTCCAGAGCAAATATAATATGAAAAAGCTTAAGTCTTTATTTTTATTCACAGATATTAAACGTTTTAGGGGACAGGGAAAATGACCTATTTTGGTTTTGCCATTTATTAACTTGTCGTCCCCATACAATGAAATATCAAGATAATGAATTGCTGTGGTGGATCAGGAACAGATGCCACAGCAGTGGTCCATGGTCCCTTTATTACCATCTTTGTTGGGAACTTGCCTTGTTCTTTCAAGAAAGACTCTAGCTTGTTTATTAGACAAATGCTGAGCTCAATTGACTTTATCAGGAGACATTTCTGAAAGGAGATTCCATTGTTTTTATCAGAAAAGGGTCTTCTATAATATCATCGTTAAAACAGTGACATTTTCAGGTGTAATTTCTAAATTACATATAAATTATATAAATATTCTTTTGTTCCCCTACTTGGCATTTAATACTGCCCAGGTATGTGAGGGCTCTAAGCCTGCATTAGTAAGAGGATAAAAGGAAGGATGTACAAGAATCGAAAAAGCCTTTTATACTGTCTAATAAAAAGTCTGTCTGTGTATTTTCTCCTCATAATAAAGAGTGCAGGGATTCAGTCTTCAGATATTCTTGTACCTCTAAGGGTGAATGTCATTTTTTTTTTTAATTTAGAGCAGCAGTTGTTAACCGTCCGCCCACTGGCAGAAATCACCCTCAGGCCTGTTCCTTAGGTCAGCAGAATGATGGAAAATTAACTTTCTATGCCTTTGGATAAGACACTCTAATTTCCCACAGGCCTCACCACTCCCTGTTACCACACCTGGTTCTGGCACATTGATGTTACCTACCTGATCCCTGAAGACAGTGCAATGCATGACTTCTGGCTCACAGAGTTGTTTCCCTACTGTGCCCCTTACAGAAAATATCTACGCATATGTAGATAGACCTATAGCTACACACACATAAAACATGGTAAATCAAAATTGTGTCATTTTATATAAAATGGTCTGAACATGTATTTTTTTTGCTTTAAGGAAATATCTTAAATAGTTCACTCTTTCAGTAAAAGAATGGCTGGCAAACATGAAAAAATGTTTAACATCAATCAATTGAAGAAATGTAAATCAAACACTAAAATGCAAAGTGTCATCAATTAAATAGGCAGAGATAAAAAATTGGTAATACCCAGTGTTAAGAAGGGAAGAGAGAAAAATTACATATAAATCATACTCAGTGATAAATGGCTTACAAACTCAATTAGTTAGCCACATATTTTTATTTGGTTCACTAAAAGAGAAGAAGATAAATACAAAATTTTGTCATGAGACTGAGTATTTGGGGAATATAATACAAATTACATGCATTTTACCTGCTTGCAGTGATTTTACTTAGCAACAGTTCTTGGACACAATTCCTCACACTTCCTCTACAGGATCAGGTTAATGAGTCTTGATATCATCTAAATAATCTTCTAAGGATTCTGATGTCATTTCAGTGGGAAAACTATATATGAAAGTATATTTAATGCACATAATTGGACGTAAATACAATAAGTCTCATTGTAAGCTCATCTTTGTAGCCACTTGGAAGATGTAAAATTATTTGTCATGGTGTATGTCATGTGTGCTTGTGCATGTGTGTGTGATCATTGTATGGCACACTTCCACTTCCTGTCAGTTATATAGCTGGAATGTACTTGCTTATAATAATTCCAAATTCATCAACAAGAAAATTTCCCTAAAGTAGCTCTAAAGTCATTGGTTTTCATTTATCTCTAAAAAGCTCAAGTGTTTTTCAAAGACCTACTCTTGCCTGATATGAGAGCACTTTTAATCAATTTTTTTTTTATTCAGAAAGGGGGATGAATGTTGTTTTAAATTTAAAGAGTCAGCTCCTCATCCCACTACCTGGGATTCAGACTAGATAAGTCGAGATTTCAGGGTCCTGTGTTATTAACGTGCTGTCCATATGAATAACGAGCAAACCTTGTAAATTATTTCACACTTCTAAGAAAATCTATAGCCCTGTCTTTTTGCAACAGCCCTGGAAGCTGCTGAGGATATTAGTACATTTCTATGTGGAAAATTCTGATACTTTTGTCTAAACAGTTGGTAAAACCATGTCCCTTTTTGAGACTTATGTAGAAACCTATACGGATGAATACTATTTTGAAAAAGATGTATTCCATCTTCTTCTCAAGTTCCTTGAGTTTTTGAGGGTTTACCTCAAGTCCAGACAAGACATGAGTCACCCACTAACCACAAAACAGAGGCACCAATATATTCAAAGTTTAAGTTCAAAAGCTATTTAGAGACTCAGATATAAAACTGAATAATTACTTTTTCCTAACCCCAGACTATTATGGATGCTGTGAGCTGAGGATGGTAAAGAAACAAAGGACCACATAGGGAGGAAAATGTGGTCCAATGGATCAAAGTCTATGCTACTATTACCAGAAATATGTATCACCACCTATAGACCTACCTCTCCAGCCACCAGCAAGAGAATACTATATGTGATCACTCTCTTATATCTGAGCAGGTAAAATGCATGTAATTTGTATTATGTTCCCCACATACTCAGTACTCAACACACTCTCTTCATGTCCTTTTAGTTGCCTTCCAAAAAAACCATCCATGAGCAACATCTAGCACCAACAAGGGTCTGCAGACCGGTACTGGTCTGTGGCCTGTTAGGAACCAGGCCACAAAGCAGGAGATGAACAGTGGGCAAGCAAAGCTCCCTCTGTATTTGCAGCCTCTCCCTAATACTAGCATCACCACCTCAGCTCCCCTCATATTATCGGGCATTTGATTCTCATAGGCGCACCAGTTCCTGGTGCCAAAAAGTTTGAGGACCGCTGATCTAGCTTATTGCACACTGATTGTCCAACGGAAGTTGTACCCACCAGTGTCTTTAGGCCACCTTCGTGTTCCATCCTGCATATATGACCCCAGGACACTTATGAAACCCAGGAACTGAGAGGAGGGACCTAGGCTTCTTAATAGGTAGAGTGGACATAGAAAGGAAATTTTATGCACCAATTACACTAGACCGGATGTGGTAAAGATCTCCAACTGAGCTAGGACATTAGTGGAACACTCGCTTTTCCCAACTCACTTATTCAATTTATAATCCCAAATTCTATTTGGTATTTTTTATTATTACATCATTAAAAATTTTTAATCATAAGATTCAATGAACTAAATTTCAATGTTAACTAATATCACTTAGGCTGGTAAAATGACTGGGTGGTTAACCAACTACTCACCCAAAGGAAGGTCACTTTGCTTCAAATTTAGCATTGCCTACATGTACCAACTTAAAAGTCGTCTTTTGTCATTTCCTTTGTTACACAATAATTTTGCTTTATGTTTAATGTTGTTCTTATAAACATTCTTTAAGATGCAAGACACCTAAACCTCAACAGTGGCTCAAGTGAAAAGAGAAGTTATGTTCCGAGACTATGTTAGGGTCACAGAATTCAAGAGCAGATTGCTGATAGCAGGAACCTAGGCAGCTAAAATTGGGCTGAGCCATGTGTGTTCACCACAGTTCTGCCTCACAGATGATGTCACCTTTTACCTTGGGCTATCTCGGGATTTCTGCCTCATTCTTTTTCCTCTACAAACTAGGGAGATTAAATCTACACCACTCAGCAATGGACTTCTCAGCTGTATCGAATACTGATTATAATATTAGTATAAAACTACTAATTGTACTGGTTTATATTTATTGAGCCCTTACTATGTGCCAGACCAAGAGCCTGTGTATTACATGTATTACTTTAGGACATTCTCACAACAGCAGTCTTATAAGATAAGTACTGTTATTATCCTCATTTTGTAGAAAAGGAACTCAATGTCTTAGGGAAGTTAAATTATTTCTTCCAGAACTTGGTAGCAGTAGAGGTGTGATCCCAAATGAGTGAGTGAATGTTAGGCATGACAGGTAGGAGATAGCATCTGATGTGTGGGTAGGAAAGGTCTAGAGTACCTGTTTACTTTTTGCATTTCCTTTCTTGGAGAATGACAACACCATTTTGGTATGCTAGACTCTTACTTTAGCATTCCTTTTAACACACATGCCATCATTATCCATGTCTCATATCTCAAATCCATTAAACTCTCATTATTTCCTTATTTCAACACTACCATAATCTAAGCTTTACTCAGTTAAAATATGTTCTCAACTCCCATGTTAACACCCCATCTGACTCTGACTTTTTTCAACTGTACCACCAACTGCAGAAGTCCCACCTCAACCCACCATGCCTAAAGTTAATAACATCTTGAACAATCTTATTATAACTTACCATAATGTGCTATAATCTTTTGTTGACTTGTGATCTTCTCTGCTACAAGAACTTTATTCATTTATTCATTTATTCAACAATTATTCTCAGAACCAAAACTCATGCCAAACACTTGATTACATAATGATGAACAAAGATAGCCCCTTTCACTGATGGAGCCTACAGTTCAGCAGGAAAGACAGACTTTAATCCAATCAGACATAAAATGTACAAATACAAACTGCATTTCAAAAGGAGAAGAATCATTCTTGGAAAAGTTTGTAATAATGAAGAATCTGAAGGAGGCTGAGACGTCTGTGAAGAAGTGTCAGGGGGTCTGAGATGTGAAGTATGACTCAAACTAGCTGGTGAAGAGCATTCCAGGCAAAGAGAACAGCATGGGTGAAAGCTTTGGGTTTTGATCAAGAACTCAAGAGAAAGCTTTTGTGGCTCAAATCCAAAAACAATAAGATCATACACAAGAGGAGGCTGAAAGGGCAGTCAGGGGCCAAGCAGTAGTGCTATAATTAAGTTATGTATCTCCAGTTCCTAATATAGTTTTAAAAACTGAGACATACTAATAAAATACTTAGAAAAGCAGCAAGCAAGGATCTGCTGTGGGAAATTGGATGGTAAGTCAACTTGGAATTTTGTGAGTGAAGAAATAATATTGAGAGCTCTCTACCATGAAAAAAAAATTTTCCCTTCATGGTGTCTGAAAACATATTTCAAAACCTGTGTACTAACACTTTAGACAATGCCAAAGTAAAGCCAATTAAATTGTCTTTTTGATGTCAGCACCTTCCACACATGCTGTTATACAAAGGGTTGCTGTCACCTGAACATATTATGCATTCTCTACTCCTGATCACTCACACTGCTACAAACAATCTCAAATCAAACAAAGAAAACCTTCTGACAGAAGTTTTAAATTGCTATTTTTTTTTTATTCTACTGTCTAACTATAGATAACATTTTAACTAATAGATTCTCTATAAAGGGAAGAGTGTACCGGGCTTCTTACATGAAATGTATTTAAACATAGTAGATAACTAAAGACTTGTGTCGGTTAATTTTCTTCCTGATTAACATGTAACTTCTTTGACTTCGATTCATTTCTTTATGAATTGGGCATGCTGTGTTGCATGTCATCGAGAGAGAGAGAGAGAGAGAGAGAGAGAGAGAGAGAGAGAGAGAGAAGAGAGAGAGAGGAGAAAGAGGATCTATAGCATCTATACCAAAGGTTGCCTGAAGCCAACCTATTCCTGAAATCTGGGATCATGTGTAAAATTTAAATGGTTATGTAGGCATTATATGAGTCTATTTTATGAAGAAGGAAATCATGGAGAAATGGTCATTTCTCGCATTACCAAGTCTTGCTCCCTTCGAAACTGTCAAGTCCATGAGTTTGAGAAACAATATAATAAAGTCCCTTGTACTCTGTATAAATTCTGTACTCAACTTAACAGCCCTTATAGAAAGATTATAATAACTACAGAAACTTCAAGTTGTTGAGCACTATATGTCAGGCACCCACACTGAGAACATTACCAGCATTTTCACATCTAATCTTTACAACTACTTGTGGGATGGATACTGCTATTGTTATTCCCATTTTACTGATAAGAAAATTGAAGCTAAAAATGAGAAAGGGTTTGCCAAAGGTTACACAGCTACCAGATTGTAGAGACAGGATTCAATCTCATAAATCTGATAGCAGTGCTCATGTAAGATGTTAGGATAGCATTCATTCCCAAACAGACAAATGGAAAATTTCTATGGCAATATAGAATCATTGCAGCTTGGAGCACACACAGGCCTGAATTTCAACCCTAGTTTTGTCACTGATTGGTCACTAGTCTGTCAGCATGTTATTCTCCTGAAACTATAATTTCCTCATCTATAAAAAAAGGAATAAAAAAGAGTATGACATTGAAGAGTCAATGAGAATATTAAATTAGATAATTTAAATAAACCACACATTTGTAATTAACTCTGCAGGCATATAGTGAGTCCTAAATTATATTAGTCATAATAAACATATTTTGAGAAAATAATATTAAATTTATATTTTTATTGAGTGCATGTCTAGATTTTGAAATGAGACACCATAATTCAGAACTGCAATTTTGATTGTAAAACTTACTTATGCTTACATATCTCTTCTTCATTTGATTACCTCCAACCATAAAACAAGGCTTTCAAACTTCTAAATAAAAATGTGTGCAGGGAGACAATAGAAGGCTAGATCATGATATAGAAGCCCGTCTCCAGTTAGGCATGAAAAATGAAGACAAGTTGAATTTGATGTGCTTGTTTTCAAATTAGAAGTGAAGTTATTGAGGATATCATCTTCTAATACTAGTCCAACTAAAAGAAGACACTCATTTTTCGAGTGCTTTATGGTGTGCATACAAACATCTCTGAGATTGAAAGATTTCATATGGATGACGGATTTTAGAAAAGAACAAGGAGTGTGCATTTCATTGGAGATGGACTCATTATGTACAAATTGACTTACTTCTGGCTTTGGTCTTCTCCCAGCCTTCACATGAGGGCTGCCATTTCTCTTCTTACTATAGGCACTCTCCCTAGGTGACTTCATTTATTAGGTTCATTGCTTCAGAGACCAAAACAACTCCTATTTTACCAAATGCGTACTTCCAAACTCCAGACTCTTTGTTTAGGTTATTATTAGACATCTCTTTTTGGATTTTTCAAAGAGGCCCATAATTCAGTATCCTCAAAATGTAGCACAAATTTTATCAGTCTAGCCAGTCAAACATGGTTCCCACACCAGTGAATATCTGCAGTACAATTAACTGAATGTTTAGTCCTCAAAATCTGTATACTGAAATTATATCCCTCATACTAATAGTATTAGGAGAGTCCTTTGGGAGATAATTAAGTCATGAGGGTGAAGCCCTCATAAATGAGATTAGTGCCTTTATAGGAGAGACCCCAGAGAGTTCTTTCCTCTCTTCTACTATTTGAGGATTCAGTGACAAGTCAGCAGTCTGCAACCCAAAAGAGGGCTTTGGTCAGAACCTGATTGTGCTGATACCCTGATCTTGGACTTCCAGCCTCCGGAACTGTGAGAAATAATTTTTTTCTGTTCGTAAGATAGTTGTGGTGTTTTTCTTATGGCAGCTTGAAAGGACTGACATATGTCTGCTCCTTATGCAAGTCAACCTCTTGGGGAAATATTTTTGCCTTATCTCACTTCCTTATGGCCCACATCTATTCTATCAATAGACTTCCTTGATTCTACTGCCAAAATAGCTCTCTAATCTTTTTTCCTCTTTCCATTTTTACCTCCAACAACCAAGCTCAAGCCACTGTCATCCTTTGCCTTGATTACTGAAAGATATTCCTTCTTATTGCCTGAAGCCTTTATCATACGTGGCCTCCAGAAACCAATATCTCCTGATGTATGCTATCGGTGCCTTTTGTGTTTCCCTTTTTGTAACATAATTACCACTTTAAAGTACATTCCAATATTATCTTCACTGCTCTACAACAGATGCTACATGAAGGTCTTGATCATGGCTGTACTTCAGTGACCAATAGAACGTCTGGCACAGGCACTCGAACAATTCATATGTTTAGCACCTAAGTGGTGGAATCAGACAAACTTGTGTTCCAATCCCAGCTCAAGTAGGATCCCAACCCTCAGTTTCCACATCTGAAAACAGGGATTATAAGAAACCAACTTCACAGTGTGATCTTGAAGATTATTTGAGGAAATTCAGATGTACTTAACACAGAATTAGTTCTCAGTAAATATTACCTCTGGTAATTGGAGATTTGATGGACATCTCTGGGGCTCTCTACACTTATTCCTGAATATGGAATATGTGTTGTTCATGCATAAGTATCCTATAAATTCAACTACATTAGTATACTCTAATTTTTCTCCATGGTAAAAGCAAAGGAAAGATGAAGTCCTTTTATTGGGTGGGACCAATCAAAAGTTAGGCACTTTATAACAAACATAAGTTTTATGTATCACTTTTGAGGTGTTGGTGTTGTGTGCTCTGGTAACTTGTAGCTGGTATGTACTAAGTTAGTTTTTGCAGCAATTATAAGACTATTTTATGGAAAATTTGTCCCTTAACTATGTATTCCTGTCTCAATAAAATCTCTTCCAGCTATGAGCTTATTACAAGCAATACTCCCTAGAAGATTATAAATATTCTCTTGGCTGCTACTTACAAAAAAAAATATATATATATATGAAGAGATTGCACTATAGAATCTCATCAGATCCTGCCCTTAAAATGGCTGTTTTAAAGTATGTTAAACAATGTGACATTGTTTACCCTTTTCCTTGTGTTCATATGCTGAAGTTTTAAAATTTTATTTTGATGTAATCAAAAAAGAGCACTTCAGTCAGAAGTACATTCCATCCCTGCCTGTTCCTAATGTTCTGAGTAGAGACAAAACACAAATAAGGATGAGTTTATACAAAACTTTTGATCAAGGATGTATTATTCAATATATTCAACAATTATTAAGATGAGAAATTCTACAAATGGCCTTACCGACCTACTGACTGACATAATTTTGGATATATCTTTCAAAGTTAACACTATTTGTTTAAAATCTGCCATTTTTGAAAATTTCACCTGCAGAATATGTAGAATTTAAGGAAAATATGTCTAATACTATCTCTTGTGTACACCAAAAATGATACATAAAATGGCCTAAAAAATGACCAAACCGTAAGATTCATTCCACAAATACTGATTCATCTTCTTTGATGTCGCGTATTAGAGATAGAGTGACCAGTAGGACATGGTCCTTGCTTTAATAATTATAAGTTTAGTAGAGACAATAAGAAAATAAGTGGTATTAGAAATGTATGATTGGTGCTGTGAGGGTGTTACTGTTGGGGCCAATTGGAGTTTAGAGTTAATCCAATGGCAGGGGAAGGGAGAAAAATAAAAATGATGCGGAAGTTAACATTTCTCCTCAGTTCTTCCTCATTGACGCAGTGAAGAATCACAGGTCAGTGAGATTTAGAAAAGATTTATTAAAAGTATATTTTAGAAAGACAAAGCATGCCCCAAGGAGTCACATGGTCCCAGCACTGTAACCACAATAACAAAAAGGGCCACAAAAAGAGAGGGAGACCAGAAATGAGAATGTCTGCTTTATATTTGGGCTGTGATGAGTAGTTTCAAAGTCACTCCTAGGTGATTGACAAGTGAGGTCATTTGATTGACCCTGGGCTGCTATATAACTGTACCTAGTGATCATGTGTCTACCCAGAGTTCAGTCTGTTATAATTAGATTCATGAACTCCTAGGCATAAACATAGTATTATAATGAAGCTTAAATTGTGAGCAAATTAGGATAGTACCTTCTATACTAAGATTAGGATAGTACCTTCTGTAGCTAAGATTATGACCCTCCTGTCCTCCATCTCTAGAGATGCAGGACAGATTCTCTAACTACCAAAGGAGGGGTTCTTTGGGTGGTCTCTAGGCTGGGCCCCTATTCCTTTGTTCCCCCTTTCATTCATGTCTGACTAGCTACCTAGCAAGGGGTATAGCCCAGGGTGCTCTGAGAGCAAAGGTGAGGGTGTTGACCCGTGGTGGGGGAGGGTCTGGATGGTTTCTCTGCAAAATTAACATCCAAACTGAAAGCCTATATAAACAGCAACAAAAATAAAGCAACAGAATGTTTAAGGCGGAAGGGAACAATATGTTCAAAAGTCCAGAGTCAAGAAGGAGCTGAAGGCAGTTCAGTGTGCTTGGGTGGAGAAGAGCATGGGATTGCTCTGGAAAAAGGGAGGAGCAGAATGGTCATTTGAGAAAGTTTGAGAAATTCCCTGGTAGCCATAGTGGGGCAGTGGAACTCTGTCCAAGAGCAATGGAGTGAGGCACTAAAAAGTTTTGTTCCAATAATTAACATTGTTTAACTTAGAATATATCACTACCTAGCTGAGAAATTAGAGAAATTGCTTCTACTATAATTGTTATTTACTGCACCTAGGTTGTACTTCAAATCAATACAGAGAATAAACCTAAGAAATGCCAGAAAGGAATCAGGTCAATTTTGATATTTAGGTCAGTGCTCAGTCAGCAAAGGTACATTATAGTTTTGCTGGCAAAAACTCAGAGTGAAGATTATGCAAAGAGGAAGTGCCTCCTAGAGGAAATCATATCATCTAATTATCCATGTGACTGGAAAGCAAGCCCTACGTTGTGCACATTCAGAAGGCATAAGACAAAATTTCAAGGTTCTTCAGGAACCTTGGTAATGTGTCAGGATCACTATGGCAAGGGGTGAGTTGATTCCACTTGAGGATGAAAAGTGAGAAGGACTTGGATTGAAAGGTTTAAACATGGAAAAAGGAGCCACTTCATGCTAGGAGGATTGAAGAGTGTAGTCATTCTTCACCCAGATGCATATTAGAATCACCTAGGGAGATTCTTTAAAATATCAATGTCTGGACCATACCCATTTTTTTTTAATCGGTCTAAGTTGGTGCCTAGCATTTGTATTTTTTTAAAGCTCCACAAGGAATATTAAAATGTTACCAGATTTAAGAACCAAAGGTCTAGTGACCAAGTGCATAGACTGTGTACCATAAGCAGTGTGAGTTGGAATTCCAGCTCTTTCTGGAAATAGAATTATTTTTGAACTTTTAATTTTCCATTTGTAAACTTTCCATAAAGCATTAATGGTGGCTTATATGGATATATCAACATAGCAAGATAAAGATAAAATATAATATAGACATGAAAGAAATTTAGCTCTTATTCTGGTATCTACAGTTTTCTCATCTGTAAAATGGGAAAAATAATAACATCTAGCTTATAGAATCAGAGCAAGGATTACATGACCTAATAAGTAAAAGATTTACAAACATCTGGAAGATAAGTACCCAATAAATGTAAGCTATTGCTCTTAAACCAGATGAAGTTAATAGGAGGAACAAGGATAAGGAGATGAAAATCACAATGTGAGTTTCAAGGGCACTGATTAGTTTGGCTAACGCCTCAGGGAATAATAGGAAAAAACATTTCGAAAGGCAAGTTGAAGCCAAATTGCTTCCTTAAGTTCCTGGCTAATGTTTAAATTTGAGCAAATGTTCATTAATTGATTAGCTAATAACATAGTCCCCAAATGCGAGGCAAGCAGGTATATATTATATAAAATAGAATAAATTAAAGCACTGGTCAGAGTCCATTCTAAAACTTGGCCTCTGATGTGAATTTAACACAAACATGGAACCAACAGATGTCTCTGAAAAGTTGAAATTAAATAGTCATAGAGCTTTAACAATGAACAGCAAATCACTGGGTAATAATAACGCCCAATATTCAGGGAGACAGATGTTCATCTTGGTGACACTTTGGCTCTCATTCACAGATAGAGCCAAGACCAATTCTATTGTCAAGATTTGGCCCACTTTATTAGGAACCTATAAATGGTGCTGAAAATTGTTTCTGTTTTTTTTTTCATTTTTCATTTATAAATATTTTGTAAAAGATTAAAGGTAACATGTGTATGCATCCCATACAGTAGGAAAAGATAAAATGTAATATAGACATGAAAGAAGTGGGTACAAGGGAAATGAGATATAGGAGACAGGAGGCCTAGAGGGAAGCCAACACACAAAGAGAAGGCCACAGAAGCCTATAACTATGCCAGCAGTGGGACACAAATTGGTTTTAGGCCTTCTAACAGGCAATGCAAAGAGGAAACCAAAATTGATTACAAGACTTAGAAGGTTCTCAGCTTAATCCAGGCAGTTGCTTAGGAGAGAAGCAGCTATTCCTGGTATGATACTAAACAAAAAGTATCTCCAGGTTTAAATAAAGGGCACTATTTGAAATAGTAATGTTTTTATTATATGTTCCAATACTCCAATACCCCAATAGAGTGCATGACACGTAATGGCTGATAATACATATTTAGTGAGTGAAGAGAGGAAGAAAGACAGGGACTAGGGAGACCTTCGCTATATATTGCAAAATTCATGAGATACTATGCCAACATCCCTGGGAGTGAGCCGATAGCCTCCTACAGTTCAATGAAAGAAATTCTAAATGTGCAAAATAACCCATTGCTGGCATCAGTATTCAGCTTGTCTGACTGAACCTAGAGACAGATTTTAGTGCCTAGAGAAAGAAACAGATTAAGTGTAACCACAGGCAAGCTTTCCTAAGACTGTTTCTTGCCACCGGTCTTCTGATAAGGATAGCGGAGTAATAATTAGGTGGTATGCTCTTGTATAACTCCAGCTGCTTGATTCAGTGGCTTAACATGATAGAAATTTACTCCTTTCTCACTGATAAAAACTGTTTTACGTGTACCTAAATGACAGGTGGCTCTCATCCATGTGGTTATTCAGGAAGCTTTGATCTTTCTGTATTGTGGCTCTGTCATGTATGGCTACTGGTGGCATCCACACCAAGTGGCAGACAACGGAGAAGGCCCGCCTACCTCTTATCAACCTTAGCCCAGAAATGGCCCGCTCACTTCTACTCACATTCTATTGGTGAGTAGTCTCGCCTTGTTGCATGGGAGCTAGAGACCAGAGTCTTCACAGGACGGCTTCTTTCCAGTCCCATCTTCCCTCTATGAAATAGCACAGAGCTTTGAAAGGCAACTAGCTCTCTCTTCCACAATACTGATCTCCGACCACCAAATATTTTCCCATACACATAACACACACCTTTCCCCTCTCCAAAAGAGATGATCCAAATCCCAGGGTCTCCAAGTCATGAGTCATTTCTCCATCAAGTATAGATGAGACTCTTCCTCATAATCTGCCCTCCTAGAAATCATCACATGAGTGATTGTCCTTCACCCCACTCCACAGACTAAATACATAGGTGTTTGGAGCAAGGGCAGAATCAATTTTTTAATAATCTCCTATTCAGAGAAGCAAAGAACAAGAAAGAAACAGCAGTCACAATTTCCAACCAAAATGAAATCCTGTCTGGCAGACATTGTAGAAACCCCTACCATGATGGCGTGAGAGGAGTTCCCTGGTCCATTTTCCTCCATTCCCCTTCTTCTGCACTCTGGTAGATTTTCTTTGTCCATCACCCTCCATGGCCTCATCTGTAGGGAGTGTCAGACAATGAACCTTCCTTGGGGCTTTACAGCTTTCACAGCATACTTCTTGTTTATACTAATTTGGGAGCCTGAATGTTGTTTTAAGCTCAGACGGCTAAAGACAATAAATCTGTTTACTGAATCTGAACTTGTTATTTGGGCAGCATAGTTTCCCTAAACACTTCAGAAGAATCCTGATCTGTTTTGTCTCCATAACATTTACCCACCAGTAATCACTTCCAGTGTCATCTCCTAGAAACTATTCTCAAGTCTGCTTTATTTCTTTGCTCTCACCTTCATGTGGCACACACTATTTTCACTCACATACCATGCACCAGTAAGAGTCATGTGACCTCTCCTAAATGAAGAGAGCCTAGAAAATGTAGTCCTTCTCTGGGCTTTCCATGCTGTGCTATGGAAGGGAGTACCAATCTTCAGTAAAGAGCTGATCACAAAAATATATTCCCTGAGAATATTTGCAGGAATATGAATATTCTGCTATATAAAACACTACTGCTGTTAGCTCTTCTTTTTAACTAAGATGAATCTGAGTTTAAATTTCACCTTTATCATTTGCAATTCCTATAATCTCAAGTATTACTCTACCCCTTCTCAATATCAAAATTTGTTTTGTATAAGATATTGATAGAGGCAACTATTTTACAGGGTTGTTTTATTGAATGATATATTTAAATAAAATGTTTATCTAACCAGTAACTGTCCAGTAATTTAAAATGAATGTGAAAAGTTATCTTGATAATTGTAGCCATTATATGTGTCTAGTTTTTCTAGTAGCTCAATGATAATTAGACAAGACAATTTATGCCTTATAAACTTTGTATTTGAGTATTTTATTTCCTTTACTGCAATACTAACTGATTTACTAAGACACCTGTATAATATATTGTCCATTTCTGCCATTTGTAATTTTGCATTTTGTGAAAGTGATATCAACCACGCCAATCTATTTGGAAGAAAATCTGACTGGGTACCACACAGTGCATAATTTGATCTAAGTTTGTGGTAGTGGGATGTGCACCTTTGTAGAATTTAGCACTAAAGGATTATCTGCTTTACAAGATTATTGTTTTAATTAGTCAACAAATGAACAAATGATCTATGCAATGAAGTATGGGCAAACTAATTTTCTCTGAGGAATTATCCATGGATAATTTATACTGAACAAACATATAAATACTGATGCAGTTGAAGACATTAAAATTAGCATTCAGCATGAAAAATTTTTGAAACGAGTTCTAACTGTAAACTGGATAGACGGGAGTTCTATTTGGATCAACATATGGTCCCTTAAGCTAAAGTAGTGGTTCTCATCCATCAGAATCACCTAGAGGACTTCTTAGAATTTAGATTGCTGGACCTTATCCTTAAGATTCTTGATGCTGTACATCTAGGCTCAGAAATGAGTGTTCCTGCAAAAGTCTCCAAGTGCTGCTGATGCTGCCTTTGAAGATACACTCTGAGAACTACTAGCCTAAAGCACAAGTTGACAAACTACATTTTTCAACTCCAGTCTGACCCACCATCTGTTTTTATAAATAAAGTTTTATTGGAATACAGCCATGCTTATTTGTTTATTCATTGTCTATGGCTGCTTTCACACTACAATGGCAGAGATGAATTATCCCAACAGGGACCATATGGTGCGCAAAGCCAAAAATAGCTGTTTCTTCACAGAAAAAGTTTACTGATCCCTAGCTAAAGAATAGGGAAGTGAATGTGGAAGAGGACAGCAAGAGACCTGGCCCATTCCCTTCCATCTGTACCTTATATACGTACCTTTTATTGCCTTGAGTTAAAATTAACTATGAGCTTACCAACAGCACAGTCAATTATAAGGATAAATCATTTATATATGCCTGTCATTAAATATTAAAATTTAAAAGGAATCGAATTACACACTTCAGTACCCAATTTCTACTAGATGGATAAAAGACTTACATCTAAAAAGAACCACAAAATTAGCTTTCATCTCAAACATTTTGCTCCTGGTAAAGGCACAATGGTTAGCTTTTCCTTTTGAGATAACGAAGGACTCCATCAATGTAATAAATGGCTCACTGCCATGTCCAGTTAATTAAGTCAATGTTCATTTGCAGCTGAAACTTGAGAAGGGAAACAAGGTGTCCACTGGACAGAACCAAATATCTGAATATAATTGCTACTTGATGTCCTCTTCAGTGAAGTAGTCAGGAAAACAAGGTCTGTATTGTTCTCGTGACTTCTTGGCTTTGATCACTGCACTTAGGGACATCAAATATCAGTCTGCTGCATTTCCAAATTTGTCCAACAGTAAAGGATAAGGAATCAGATTCTCTTTGGTGATGATAGGCTATTTGTTGTCACTGCTTAGATGAAAACTGTTAAAAAATATTTTTATGGTATTAGAATGATGTCTTATACTTTAAAAGTGAGGTAAAAAAAAAAAAAAGGAAACTAGCATTTGTTGAATATTTCTGAATGTGCCATGTACTGTTTTTATATTTATGCTTATAAGCTCCAACACACCTCATGGCGGCCTTGTGACAGTAACAACAGCATTATTTAATTCTATAGAAAGGAAAACTGAGCTTTAGAGAGCTAAAAGAATTTGCTTAAGTTCACCCACTAGTGAATACCAGAGCCAGGATTGAACTGTGGACTAACAACCAAACGGCTGGCTGCTCTATTCTACCCATTGAAAATTCCCTCCACTATATTTTATAAGTGTGATAATTATATTCATCCATAATGTATCACTTGCTCTGATTCCACTTGTTATCCTAGTAAGCCTCTTGTCTACCCTATAGAAAATACCCTTGCCCCAGTTACCTGTGACCATTGCTCCTAAACTCTCTGGTTTCTGATCTGAGCATTAACAAGCTAAAAGTCCACTTCAAAGATATAGACAATAAGTAGATGAGTACTGATGGCAGTTGAATATAAAAAGAATAAATGTTTCCACAGAGTAGTGGAATTCAAAACATGGAGAAGCATGCCCAGGCCCATGAACTGAATAATCCCAAGACCAACAAATAATTTCCTTCTCTTCAGTCACCTCTGATTAATTGCTAGCGGCTGCTGCAATGCCGTATTGAGAATTCTGAGGCCATGTTCTTCCTTGAAAAGAAGGAATGTTATAAATTGTAATCAGAAAAATCAACACATACAGTACAACTTACCAGGTACAGAACTAAACACGTTAAATATATTAACTTGGTCAATCCAGCAACAATCCTGTAACATAGATACAAATGAGGGAACTAAAGCAACAGGGTTAAATGATTTTCCCAATCCACACATTCAGTATTATTAAGTAACAGAGCTGGGATGGGAGCTCAGGAGGTGTACTGCACAGTTTATGGATGGTATGATCATTTCTGCCAGAGAGGGCAGGGTGTATGTGACAGAACTTTGCATGACTGGGGTAACCTCCTAGTGCAGGGGCAACATAACAAGAAAGTCTCAAGACCTCAATCTGTTTTGTGCCATAGAGCTCTTAACAATCCTAACAGACCTCTTCTCAGGAAAATGTTTGTAAACGCATAAAATAAAATGCACAGGGTATCTAAGAAAGTCAAATATATTGAAATCCAGTTTTTAAAATACTTTTTAGTAGTAAATTTGTGAGAGATTAATCTGCATGCTCTTTTATTAATAAAATAAATAATAATATTCATTAGTGAGTCTAATAACAGCCATAGTTTTGAATTAATAAAGAACGTAAATAATATTTCAAAGAATCTACAACAGCTTTACTGTGATATGAAAATCTTTGTGACAGTCACAAGTATTGTTATTTCTAGTGTGGTTTGTTGCCTTCTTACATAATTGAAAGAGATGTTAAATTTTAGTTAAAGGTTAATGAAAGTAAAGATGTAGTTTTTTTCTCCTTTGAGGTCAAAGACCCTCTGAATCTATCCACTGAAACTTTGAATTAAGAGTAGCTCTGGTGTTGTAAAAGGAAACCTGAATATGAAAGGCAGAGAAGTAGAATTTAATAACTTCTTTGTAATTGTATAACCTGAATAAGTTTTCTAACCTCTCTGAGTTTTAATTTTCTCACTGCAAAATGGAAATAAACCTCTTATAAGAATAATATTAAGAAGAAAAAAAATAACATAATTGGAAATGACTCTATAAGGTAAAAAACCCATTATTAGTTCTAAGAGAACTTGGTTATTATTTGAGAAACTATAGCAAAGTAGTATAAAAATTTGAATAGCCTGTTACTCAGCTTTCATTCATATGGTTAAAAAAATCAACCTTTTATTGACTGCCTACTATGTGTCTACACTGGAATAGTTTCCATACTAAGGTAAAAATATAAATGGACAGACCCCTGCCTTCAAGAAAGTTGAAACACATCACAAAATCATGAAGGAAGTACAGTAAGAGGGAAATGTACAGAAAAGAGTCAGGGAAGGCTTCCTGTAGGAGCTGATGGGCCAGGTCTTAAGGATGGAATAGGAGTTAATTGGGTAAAGAGAGAGAGAGAGAGAGAGAGAGAGAGAGAGAGAGAGAGATTGAGAGAAAGATCAATGTTCCGGTTAGAGGAAACAGCATAACAAGTAGCACATTATTTCATCTTTTTTTATGGCTAAGTAATATCCCACTGTATATATGTGCTAAATCTTCTTTATCTAATTTTATCTAATTATCTATCAAAAGGCACTTTGTTTCTATGTCTTAGCCACCCTGAATAATGCTGCAATGAACATTGGGGTGCATATATCTTTACAAATAAATGTTTTGAAAATTTTACGAGTAGATACCCAGATGAAATACTGCCATTTGCAACAACATGGATGGATCTTGAGATGATTATGCCGTGCAAAATAAGTTGAGCAGAAAAAGTTGAGAACAATATGATTTCACTTACATGCGGGATATAAAGCTGAAAGCAACAAATGAACAAGACAAACAAAAACTCGTAGACACAGACAGCAGTGTAGTGGTTACCAAAGGGAGAGGGAAGAAGGAGATAGATAAGTGTAAAGTGTCAAATATATGGTATGAAAGGAGATTTGACTTTGAGTGGTGAACACACAATGCAATATACATATGACATATTGAATTCTACACTTGAAACAAATTCAATTAAAAATAATTTTTTAACAAACAAGTAGCACAGAAGTCAGATATGGGCTTATATATACATACATGAGACTCATTTTGCTGTTGCCAGAGTATGAAGTATATATTGAATTTTTAAAATTTCTTCTATACTTAAAAAACTGGTGACTACCTTCTCTCAAAGAAAAATGGAAAGATCCGGCATTTCAGAGCTCATATTCCACAAGGCCTCTCTGGGCTATAGTTGACTAGTCACTGTCCCATTTAGACGGACATGACCTTAGTTACCCTACTCTGTTTCCTTCTCAATGCCCAATGAATGATAAGAGTGTGCCCATTTATCATCAGACTTACAGCACACTCTTCTTACAGTAAAGAAATATTTCTCTGTAGTCATGTCTATGTCAAAAGTGGAAAGATAAATGAGGAGTACCATGTGATTCAAAAAAATAGGAGAAACAATACTTCATTTCATATTCTAGCCTGCTTCACTCACTCACAATACCTGCCTATAGCTTGACCTTTGAGTTTGTAGTCTCTCTTGCCTTGGAATGCATGGACTGATAGATTTATGGAAGACAGATTCCTTTGAGCAAAACTGATGGAAGAAAGAAAAATTGGGGAATTACTATAATCCAAGCAAGAAATAATTAGAGTGAGAGTTAAACTGTGGTGCCAAAGGTGCAAAGGAGGGGTGGATTCAAACAATTCACAGATGATGTAATCACAAGGTTCATGACTCACATGTCTTGAGGGTAAGAGAGAGAAAGGATAATTTTCTTGACTTTTACTTTGTACTTGCAGTTTCAATCAACTAAAGGAATAAGAAACAAAAGGCATAGTTAGGTGAAGAAGATGAGATCAGTTTTAAACGTGTTGAATTGAAGGAAAAGTTGGGATACACAGTAGCAATATTATACAGAGAATTAAGTATGAAAGCATGAAATCGGCAGAGAGATCCGAGTGAAAAGCTTGGATTTAATGAGTCAGCAGCAGGTGGTTGGTAGGTGAAGCCAAGAGAGTAAATTCCATTACTTAGGGAGAGCCTGAGATTCAAAAATGGCTCATAAGCAAATGCCCAGTGAATGGCATATTTAAAGAGTAGAACCCACAAAACCGACCCAGAAAAAAATTAAACAATCAGATATGAATGAAAATAATCCATAAATGAGAGTATTATGGAGGCCAAAGAGGTCTATTTTTAAGAAATTTCAAATGAAAAAAGAAGTGAATTCGGTCCTTTCATTTTTGGAATTTGGAGTTCACTATTAATCTTGAAAGCAATTTCGGTAGTTATAAGGACCATCTCAGAAAACAATAATAATTACACAGCACTTACTATGTGACAGAGTTTTAAGCACTTTACATTTTAATTCATTTAAAGCAGATAGGTATTATGTTACAGTGAAGGGACAAAGATGTTATATAATTTTCCCAAGGAAACACAGAAAGTAAGTGACACAGCCAAATTCAGGCAGTCTAGATACAGAGTCCAAGATCTTGGTTTTATTACTATTAGACCGTCATTCCATATTGCAGTGAGAAGTAAATAGGATGACCCAGTTTATGCCTGTTGTCCCAACATCCTCTCCTAGAAGCATTTTCTTTCCAGATTGAGATATAAATTATATCTGATCACTCCATTCTTACAGTGAATGCACAGTCAGGAAATAAATATTGTGAGCCTAGATAGTTCCCCAGAGTCTCACAGTTTGTGAGTTTTTCAAAAAAACATTCGTCAAATGAATGCATGAGAAATGTTAATTATAAAGGAAGACGAGAAATTGACTGGTACCTAGAATAGTAAAAACTAGAACATATTAAGAAGAAATCTGAAGGAATGCAGGAGAAACAAATTACTGATTCAGTGATGCCTCAAAAGAAGGAAAGAAAGATGAAGTTGAAGGCACTCATATCATAAAGAAAATAAAGGCTCTGAGACCTTTACCCCTAAACTCATATTCCTGTTATTTTCTCTCTCATTTGTACATTCATCTGTACATTCAACAAATTATTTATTCAGTACTAATAATAAGTACAGAGTAGTGGGCTTTGAAAAAAAACAAAGAGCAAAACTCAGCCTCTAAAATGGGAAAAACTGAGGTATGGATGTACACACATAAAAAGACACTGAACGGAAAGTTGAAAAAGACCATACTGATAAATTAGACTCTTCACAAGACAAAGCCATTTGCCAAGAGAGTTGTCAGGGCGTAAGGAGAGAGGCAGAGATATGGAATGGTCGATGGCAACTCCAAAATGACACAGAGGCAGGTAACAAATAAAAGGATTAAAGGGCACTTCTGATGGCCTAACTGAAGTTAGAAACCAGGCATTTTATGGTGGAAAGATGAGTTTAATGATGTTTCTATACCAAGGTTTTTCTGGCCATGTGCAATGACAGAATAGAAATGTGAAGGGACCCATATAGCTTATGAAAGAGTTCAGATGGTCACCCAAGAAAAAATGAGAAGCCAGAGGAGGGAATAATGGGCTGGGAAAAAAGGATCAAGTGCCTGAGAGCCTTGATTATGATGAAGAGTTGAGATGTGAGAGAAAGAGCCTGAGAAAGCCTGAAAGACAAGAGGCTGTGGTCAGAGAACAGGAAATTATCTCAAGGAGCAAAATTACTTTCTCTTTCACTCCACGTTCAGTAGACTGTATCTACTACTATCTTTTCTCAGCCATGGAAGGAGTACACAACGCCACACTTTTACTTAGCTCCAAAGCATATATTCTACTCTCTAGATAATGTCTCACATGTGTGTGTGTTGAGCAGCCATGTGAGTTTAAATATTGTACCAAAATTAAGGCTTGGGATTGATGTGCCCCAGTCAAAGAGGACATTTTTGTCTTCCATCAGGGAGACATTCCTGGGCATGTGTGAAATTGATTGTAAAGCACTTGTGTTGTTTTCTAGGTATTGAACATGCCCATTTAACATATTTAATGTGTTTCTGACATTTACAAAGTGTCTAGCAAGCTTTGGACAATCATTATTTAAAGCATTTTACTGAAAGTACCCCTACTTCCTAAATACTGCATTCTTTTTCAATCGATTATGACTATCCCTATAGCAGGAATTGTAAATGTTGAAGACTGTAGTTGTCAATCATGGACTCATCTACTCGCCTCTTTGAATAATAATATAAATTCATTTGAAACACTGCATGTAGCCAGATACTCATTTTTTCCCCTACTGCTATGGCATTCCTTTATTTCACTAAGATTGAAAAATAAGATTAATCTTTAGAGACTTAAGCACTTGCTAACCTTGAGAGTTACCTGACTCAAGATTTTGTAATTCTTTTTAAGAATGAGGTTTGAGTGGGTCATAGGTAGTGCCCCAAACCCTCTGTCTTGACAAGAAAGCCACTGAAGACTTTTCTCACTCTCATGTAATTTGTGCTGGAGAGTGAGTGACAGGTTCTATATCAGGATGTGAAAATGTCCTTAATCAGGAAATACAACATATTTCAGAAATGACAGAAATGGTGCACATTATAAATGCAATTCTTCAAGCCACTCTTCACTCCTGTTCTAATCAAAATGCACTCAGCAACTAGGACATTCTGGATGCCCCATATTGAGAGAATGGACTGGCTTAAACAAGTAAGTTAATGGAGTTGGGGGAATGGGGCAACAGACATTGTAGGTATAGAGTACAAATAAAAATCTCTTTGTTCTCAATTATATTTGATACATTCACTGCATAGACTATCACTGCTATCCAGTAAGAAAATGCACAATTAGGCCATTTGACGATGGGAAACAGATTTTGTGTAAGCATCTGGCATAGAAATAATTTGAAAACAGCAATGTATCATAATTGTGTTAGATAATTTTTAAAGGACTTTTGCTAAGGTGGGATTTTATTTATTGACCCCATAATTTAAATGACAGTTAGCTACAAGGTTTATGTTGTAGTCAAGGCATTCACATTCTCCATAATCCCCTGAGTGCTTATTTTTTGATAAAGATGTAACTTCTACAGCTTCCCACCTTGGCACTCTGTTGGAAATATAAAATTCACTCCTGGGAGCATCTGAGTTGGAAATGCTTAAGGAGAAGGACTGCAATGAAAAATTAATTCTTTGTACATGCCATAGAAGTAGAAACAGGTTAACAGATGTTCAGTACCAATAGGGCACCTATAGCAACTTGTAAATTTATATCAGTGATTGCAGTTATGCTGTTAAATGAACATTCTGCAACTTAAAAATATGAGATCTACTATAGTTGATTCAGGAATTGCAAAAGAATATTGTCAGCTTTTCCAGGCCTCTAACATTATCTTCACAAAAAATAGGGTTGCCATATGTAATTTACCTCTTAAATATTCTTGTCTTTCTTTAAACTTTTGTTTCTTTCATCTACTCGGTTGCTTCTACTGAACTTAATTTTACCACTCTTGTGACCCCTTTGGTTCCATCCTATTTCCCCAGTCTATCAGCTTCCAATTGGTCTTGTCATCCTTCCTCTGTCCTTGGAGTACAGTGTCAGCTGTTTCAAACAACCTTACACCATAACCGTGAATTTGGCAGCTCACATCTATATTCCTTCACTGTATCTTATTTGATGCAACCCCAGCTCTGAATTAATAGAGGTGTTTATTACCTCCAAGCCCCTTCCTGAGCTTCCATGAAGTACTGGAGTTTGGGGCTGTATCTATGCTATTTGATCCATCCTCACCTGAGCTCTTAGTGGCAACTCTTTGTTATTGTTGCTAGTCTATAACAGATGCTGTTTCAGATCTTCTTTTCTCTCATTGAGCTCCCATACCCACCCTGTTCTGCAACTCTTCAATACAGGTTGCATGAGAATTAACAAGGAAGTTTACTTAATATGCTGTATCCCTAAATACCACCTCCCAAAGATTCTGGTTCAGTAAGCCGAAGGTGGGGTCCAAGAATCTGCATTTTTTAACAAACATGCTGGGTGATATTGATGAAGTTTTCCCATAGACCATGCTTTACAATAGTTTACCCTATCACTCTTAGGTAAGGAGATGAATCCATGAAGTATTTAATCAACTGGTCTTATTCTACAACAGCAGCAATTGTACGAATTAGTGGATAGATATTTGGTAAGCCAGAGTTACAGCTTTATTTTCAAAAGGATTCACTTATCTGTTAACTGTTTTTATCATTTCCAAGAGGTCTCAGGAAAGTTAAGTGGTCTGTCCAAAGTTAACTCAGAATCTAACATTAGGACTCACAATTTCAATTCTAAGTTTATCATTCACCCATCTTCCTAAGGGTCTCTATAGATTTTCAAATGGGAATAAATAACATGATGGCAACTATTATTATGACATTTCTAGATATCTTATGTGTCAACCCTCCATACATAGGTCGGGAGCTGCTTGGGTGAGATACTATGTGTTTGGAATAGAGACATTTTTGAAAAGTGTTTTTCATTTTATAAAAACTGTATCACTGTTCCTACAGGAAAAAGTAAATCATGATAGATTTAGTAATATCTTGGGTGAGTTCTCTGAGAAACATACTCTAAGGCAGATTTGCTTTCAGAAGGTATATTGGGTGATGTCTCCAAGATAACTACTTATGGGAAAAGTGGGGCAAGAAATCAAGGATGGCAGAGGGAGGAGTTGGGCTATGATATAGAAAGAACAAAGCCTCAGCCATTCACAGGACTACCTCTTCAGGGTTGTTCTCCCTTAAGCAAGGAACCAGGACCTGCTATCCTCACATTTGCCAGACACTGAATGTAGGGTGCCCCCTGAGAGGAGTTATGAGTTTGAGCAAGGAAGCTCTCTTCAGCTGAAGGAAATCCCCAGTGAATTCTCAATGAGCCATCAGTCATCTCAGGAGCTGGGAGAATGAATGTCTTGGTCCTGAAGAGAAACTGGCTGCCACATCACAGTGCCCACTACCATAAGTAAATTACCATCTTTTAGGATAATGAGCAATAACAACATTTACAAAGAAAAATAATAGGTTTTAGATTAAGAGCACTTGAAATTATTGAAAAATTTTGTGCATGGCTATACTTTGATCCTGGGTTCAGAATTTGTATTTTAGATAGAAAAATATAAACATTTTTAAGCAGGGACTAATTTAAAAGACATGAGTTTTTGTTCTCTTTATCTTTGAATGCACTTAGGAAAAGTAAGCAATGATTCAGCCTTGACTGCTCATTTTTGCAAAATACAAGTGCTGAGAATTGAATAAATATAACTAAATCCTGGTTCTGAGGACAAAATAAATGGAACTAATATTAGTTTTATGGGAGCTAAATGAAAGTGTTTCAAGTTGATAGAAAGTATTATCTCATCTTTGAAATAAGTGATGTGATCAACACGGAGAAATCTCATTGTTGCTTTCCCTAATTTCATATTTGCTCATATAAGACTTTCATTTTAAGTTGACCCAGGCAAATTCTCATGAACTAATACTATCCCTAGTGAGATAAAAGAAAATGATAAATAAAGGTAAACTTCTTATATCTAATCAGAGGTACCTAAGGCTATGGAAAAAATAACGAAGCTATGTTGCACTCATTATCCATAAATGTGGGCCATGTTTCTAATATTAGTTTGTTGATATTCAGATAATAATTGACCACTACTTTTTATTTATGTATAAACAAATGTACTTAAGGCCATTTATTTGAACTTAAGAGATGTGTGATTGCTCCATCATTTCTGAAAGGATCACTTTAGGGTCATTCCCCAAATGGATTTAAGAAATAACATTTTTAGGTCTCAGAACGACAGGGAGAATGAGGCTTATTTTTTTTAAAAAAATGCCTTCTCTTCCTAAAGCAAAAATTTAAATGAAAGTTAGTTAGAGGTGGCATTAGTGAAGTTAAACAAGGGAAGAGATAAATGTACATTTTCAAATCTGAGAATTCTAGATTTGGAAGAAAATATTAGAGCATCCTGCCCCATCCTAGCCCATCTGATGCATCAAGATTCTCCCTTCTTACCTCATGGAAGAAATTATCCAAGGATGGCAGGATGATTTTATTTTTCCCCTCACCCTCATTTTTGGGCGACTGGTTCCTCCATGAGTAAAGGATTTTTATTTTTTAATACTGTCACTCAGGTCCAGGGAATAAACAGACTTTCAGCATAATAAGGAACGAGGTAGTTGCCGAAAAGAACATAATCATCCCAGTGTTTTCAGATATTGTATTCAGAAGTAAGTGCCCTATGAGAATGTATTCCTCTTCTTCATGTTCTAGATTCAAAGCATTCCCTACCCTTTAACTAGACTAGATCCCAGAAACACAGAGAATGAATAGTCACCTACACAGATGGCCTGGGACAAGAGGGGGTAGGACTTTGAGTGGCTTGTGAACACACAGGTTGCTGAGCCTCACTGTTAGAGTTTTTTATTCTGTAGAGACTATGCTACCAAATTTTGCATTTCCATCAAGTTTTCAGGTGGAGTTCAAGTTACTGTTCTAGGGACTACACAGAGAACCATTTTACTAGAAACTTTTTAAAAATTTAAGATATGTATTTTTTTAAAGGGAGATATCTTAAAATGAAATATTTCTCCAAAGCCCAAGACATAAAATAAATTAAGAAGAGCTGCTCTCAGAGCCCAAGATAGGGAAGGAAAAGGGTACAAATAACATGGCCAGGATGTTCCAAAGGAGCCCACACTAGTTATACTGCACATATGTATACAAACATGTAAAGATTTTTAGCTAGTTGTACCTGGCTATGTAACCAAATTTATCTTTTCCTGTCAGCATTCAATGTGGCCTCAGTTTCCCTGGATGTTCTCACTGATTCCTGAGTTATAGTCAGGGTGACAGCGTGAAAACAGATTGAAGCCTTATACTCTACACCTCCCTCACCTTATTTCTACATTCTTTCATAACAATGGTCTCTATGTTTTCTGTGGAAACCCTAATGCTAGACAGAGCATAAACTTACCACAACATATCATCATATTGTCATTAAGAATGACATTTGTTGTTATGTTCATCTCTTCTGAAGCAGAAGACAGTAGCCCTTGTGGTCTAATTTGCCTTTCTCCCACTGGAACCACAGCAGGTAATTCTAGCAACATTGTCATGTGACTCAGACAAATAGTAGATACATCCATTTCTGCTGGTTTTCTGGTTACTCTTCTTGTGACAGTCAGATTTTTGAGGCTACTTATGGTTGTTAATGCATAATGGATTAATACCTTTGGAGAAAAGAAGCAATTATTCTGAGAGCTATTTTCTGGATTGCAACAAGAAAGTTCATGATAGCAAAAGTGGGAAAATCACACTATGCAGCAGGAGGAAAGTTAACAATCATGTGGCATTGCTAAGATAGAATATATTTTGATTGTTGAAAGGCACACTTTTGAAGACTTTGAGAAAATACTCAATACAATGGTAGATAAAAAAGAGAACTTAGAAGATTTTTGATTTATTCTTTATTTTCTGTTTTGGAATATTCATGAATATATGATATATATATATACATATATCATATATGTATCATATATATGATATATATACATACACACACACACATAAACTTAATTTTAGAATAAGATATAATTTAAAAGGAAATAAAATTTAGGTCAATGTGATGGATACTATTCCAGATAGAATTTGTGAAAAGTAAGACATTCTAGTTACTTACAATTACCATCTAATTACCATTAGTTTTGCCTTAAATTAAATTATAATAAAAGTTTATTGTCATAGAGTAAATTGTTTAAGCTTTGAGCTTATCTAATATGCTAATATCTTATGGTAAATGAAATAACCTCCTTCAAAAGCAACCATGCATTTTTCAGATTAAATCATGACATATACCCAGAACTTTTGTTCATTGCCTGACATGCAAATCAAAATTCCATGGCACATATGTCATTTCGCTCTCATTGGTAGGTAAAATTTACCTTTTGTTGTGAGTGTGGTTATATACCACTTAGTGAATTCCAAAATTGGCAAGTACTAAAGTAAATAAAACAACTCAAAGGTTTGTTATTTTCAATTTAAGTGGCCTCTATAAAAATATGTATTAAATTGTAGTCACTCTCTCACTTCTTTGTATGGTACCTGCTTCTTAGTTCTTTGGTTGCTTGTGATTATTATAATTTTAGCTGAAAGGGCATCATAGAGTTTTCTAGCGCATGGAGAGGGAGCATAGATTTCTAACCAGGGTGACACATTGATCGAGTCAGCCAGTAAATTAACAGCAACAGAACACCATTAAATTTTAAACTTAATTGCCTTCTCCTCTTAATTTCTATGGATATAATCAATAGATGCCAGAGAAAAGTTAAAGGAGTTATTTAGCAAGCATCTATTTCCTGAAGCATAATGGAAAAACCACTGTTTCCTCTAGGAGTTGATGCCAACAACTTGCCTTTCAAATGCAGTCATTTACAAGGTTTTATCAAAAGGTTTGATTTTAGTTGTTTTTTTTTACTAGTACTTTTTCTTGACAAGCTAATGAGAATTTTAGTTGTATAATCAGTTTGGTTCTCTCCCTGGATCTGCTCCCAGCTACCCTTTCTCATTTAATTGGATTGCTTTTTTCCTCCATCTTTGTCACCTGTAAAGTCTCTTTCTATCTCCCTGTTTGAGTCTGTGTCCTGTATTCCAAATTTATACAGTAGAAACACCTTGATATAAAATACTGGGCATGTCCACATACCCAAGAATAAGCTTTGTCAGTTGATGTTGAGTATCATGATGAGTGAAATTGCAATCTAATGACATTTTATTTGTGAGATTGACATTCAGTTATATTTTCCTTGAGTCATGTCTGCTGAATTATGGACCATAGTTTAAAAGGCAATTTCATAGCCTCTGGAATAGCTATCATGAGTAAGATACATCTTGTTAAAAAAAAAATCAGAATGGATGTAAGACAAATTCAGTGAGTTAAATGAGTTAAAAATAGTGTTACTTATTAAGTGAATTCTTTATTTCAAAAATAATAACTATGCTTTACCCAACCCTTTATAGATTTGAGTCAGCACACTCTTGATGAGGTCATTTCATTTTCATAGTCAAAAGAAACTCAATTTCATACCATTTCCTTTAGCCAGATAGAGGTGATCTGTGAATACTACTACCATCACCCAACTTTTTATTCATTTGTTGAGCAACTACCAAGTACCAAGTGCTTTTCTATTTGCTAGAACCATGCAGGTAAAAAAATGGACACCATCCTGGCCAGAGCAGTTATGAAATATCTTTTCTCTCTATCCCCTTATGCTATAGTTCTATATACAGCACATCCTGAAATAACAGTTTTATTCAAAATCCTTTCATTATAATGTTGATGGGTTGTCGTAGGAGCTTAGTTCTTGTTTATATCAATTAACCTTTGGTAAAAGTGGTTTTGTTACACATCATTTTGCTGAAGTTCTGAGAACTTATTGACAATGTTAAATGAGGACTTACTGTATTTAAAATAAACAATGAGCAATGTGACTTGTTAAGTGTAAAATTAGAGGAGAACTCGAAGAGATTCTATAACTGCTGAGGTAGACACTGTTTCCCTTTCTTCTTTTATCTATAGAAGCTTGATTTTATTTGGGCAGCAGTCTACTCAGGGAAGAGCAGCCCATTCCCCAGGCCAGGGAGATGAATCATGATATTGTAAGCCATATAAGTTCCAGGGCCCTAATGATTGGTTTAGGGGAGGGCATGTAGCTGATACTAAAGAAGATTCCTTTGTTGGGTGGAATGGTAGGGGAAAGGAGTAGAGAGCAGTGATGATCTGCAAAGGATACTGTTTCCTGATAAAAATAGAGATAACAGGAAGTTTATCTTCTCTTTATGCCTTTATTACTATTAGGGATAACTGGCATTGCAGCAGCCATCTTATAACCGTATAGTGACCAAATCCAAAATGCTGAGGATTACTGGTCGGAAAAAAAGATCCTGAGTCTATGGAGCATCAAAACTGTGGAACCATGGATGTCTAGAAACCTCTAGGTGTTTTTTATCATTAAGCTAGTATTGATTTGGATATTCTGTTACTTGAAGCCAAATGCATTCTAATTGGTATGCCTATATATAAATTTGCTAAGCACCATCCAGTTTTTCATAATTGGCAATTAAATGAGCAGTGAAGCCCAAACATAACAGTGATTCAAACAATTTGGTAGTTTATTCCTCATTTAAAATCTAGATGTAGCTATTCCAGGACTAAAATAGTGAGTCTCTAGTCTTGTTCTCTTATCATTAGTGAACTCTATCCTCAAGTTACCTTGTGAGACAAAGAAGCAGCTCCAGCTCCAAACACGAGGTCCATAATTTAACCAACAGGAAAGAGAAAAGACAAAGAAGTATATGACCTTTCCTTTTAAGGACAACCATTTCTAACTACAATGAATTTGCCCTGAGTCACATGAATATTCCTAGCTTCAAAGGAGGCTGAAAAAATGTCTTTGGCCAGCAAACTATGTAGCCAGTTAAGACTTGGGAAGTCAGTTACCAAAGGAAGAAGAAGATAACATATTAGGGAGAGTGGAAAATAGTAGGCTGTCAGACAGCTATATCAAAAGACCAGCAATTGTTAGTATATTGAGAACTGATTGCATTGTGTATTGCTATAATAGCTATGATTTGTTGAGTGTGTCAATCTCTCTGCTTAAACTGGCTGCCAAATATTCCACTTCTCCCACTTCTTTGAATGTAGTAGACTTATGCACTGCTTGGCACTTGTTGAGGTTGGGAATGGCATTAGTAAAAAAATATACATCGCTTCTCAGTAAAGTATTATTTACAGATGTGAAACTATACAGAGGGTTTCTCCTCAGCCACACTGTCACTGTCACAGATAGTGGCTGCTCTGTTGGTCTAATTCTCAGAGTATAAAGAACAATGAGATGGAGCAAATACTCCAGCCAACCTGCAATGGACATACGAATGAGAAAAAAAAGAAAAGAAAAAAAAAAAAACCTTTGTTTTAAGCTACTGAGATTTGAAGATTGCTTGTTCTCATGATATAATCCAGGAATCCTCACTGACACAATATGTATATATTCCCTTAAATTATAATAACCTTGAAATGTAAATATTATAATCTCTATGTTTCATATGATTGGAGAAGGTAGTTGACACGTCAAAGACTACACCTCTTCAAAAACTGGATCCTGTTCAGCTACGAAGATTTTAGTTTTTCTAGTTCTCCACACTTTGATCCAAAATGTTGAACTACTTATTTGCCCTAATGATAAATACTATTGAACAAACTATATATTTTTTTGTCTTCCGGGACCCTCACATCTCTTGATTTTAATATTTTTATTTTAATACTAGCTCATCGACCATGGAAATGTCACCCTAAGGTCATGCTTATCGGTGGACAAATATTCCAAAAACTAGATATATTCATAAACCTTTATATATACATTATCAAAGATTTAATGGATAACATCCACCTTTTGAAAATCAAAAATAACTATACACCTTTACTGTGATATCAAGAAGTGATTACCCAGTCTCTAATAAATTCTCTGCAATTTTCTTCCACTGTCACAGGCCATTTCCACTTTTTGATGGCCCCGACACATAAAAAGTCAAAAAGATGCTAAAACGGGGTTTCAAATGTTTTGAATACTTAAAAAAAAAACTTATATTTAACAAACTTTAGCTTTTAACACAAAATGAAAGAAATACTATATGTTATTCACCCAGTAATAATAGCGAATGTAAAAAATATTAATTCATGGTACCTGAACTAGGAAGGTGGTGATTTAGAAATAATATAAATAACATATAAGTTTAAATATATATTAAAAACACTTTTTTATTTTAATCCTACATTGTACTTCTCTATGTGCACAAAACTGTATTTGGAGATGTTTTCATAAGTCTAAATTGAGAGGTTTATTTTGTATTTACGAGACATGAGCCAAATTACATTCCCATGCCATCAATGACAGGCTCTATTTCCTGGATTTTGCCTTTTCCCAGGCTGAGTAAATCCACTGCTAGGTTGTGCAAGACAGGAAGAAGAGGATGAAATTCAAATTAATTACACCGACTACTAGTTATCCATTCCTATCAAGAGTTTGGCCCAAGAGGGCACTGAAACTATAGAATAAAATGAAGTTTTTTAGATTATCAGTGGTTTCAATTACAGTATTTGTGCTCTCCTAGACCTCTATTACCATCAATAGTTGAGAGCTGGCAATATTGTTGAGAATTATGGTGCTCCTTCACTGATTAGCTACATCCAGCGTGGAGCCCACATTATCCACTTTCTTTATTATCTTCAAATCTGATTTCTAAGAAAGACATGTGTTTGCTGCCTACATAACTTTAAAAACTGCCAATTCATCAACAGCTACGTCATTTTTAGTAAGAAATAATTCTACAAGGTCTCAAATTATTCCTTGTCATAGCAGTTAGTTTATTGGAAAATCTCAGAATAAAAAAGAAGAAGGAGGAGAATAAGGAAAAAAATAAGAGGTAGGGAAGGGGAAGAAGCAGAGGAAAAATGAGTAATATGCCACATGGCTCATTAAAGCTCTTTTTCAAGCATTTGTTATGATCAGAGCTCACAACGGCTTAAGAAGTCAGAGAGAAGAATGCATTTGGAGTACTTTTATGTTTGTTTTGTTTTATTTTCTTTTAGTATTACAGAATGTTAAAAGAAGAAACTTGATAAGAAACAGTCAGGATATTTAATTGTTCTCCAAGTGGAAGGGAAGCATAATTCATCAATTATTTGTTGTTTGCTTTCAAGGCTGATTCTCCTGTTTTCTCTTTTGAAAATTCAGTGAGATATTTGGAGCTTCACCGGCTATTTAACAGGGGAGTTTGTGTGCTCCTACTGGGTCAGATGTTAAGTAACTGGGACTCGAATTCTGGTTCTGAAACTTATTAGTTACATAACCTTGGCCCATTGACTTATTCTGTCTAAGCCTCATTTTCTTACCTGGAAAATAGATTGGATAACAGCACCTATAGGTACACTGTAAGGACCAAACATTAAAACTACATATAAAGTCCTAGCAAGGTTTCTGGTCAAGAAGGCTGAGTAGGTAAATGCTGTGCTTGTCTCCTCTCACACTCATATCAAAATTACAACTAAATTACAGAACAATAATTATTAAGAATTGCCTGAAGTCTAGCTTAACAGAAGTCCTATAACTAAGGACATACAGAACAAACCATATGGTGACCGATAGGAGAGGCAGAGATGCAGAATGGGCTGATCCCCGTACCCACATTGTGCCAGTTAATAATTAGAAGGGATATCTTTGGCTGTGGAGGTCCCCCATAAGGAGCGATGGGCCTCCGACCCACACCCAGCCCAGGGTTTCAGTATTGGAAAGAGAAGTCCCCACAACTCCTGGCTGCGAGAACCAGCAAAGATTATGGCTGAGTGAGATGAAGAGCAGCTGGACTCTCAGCCATTCCTCTTAAAGGCCATGCACAAAAACTTATTTGCTGACAGATTCACTAGCTCTGAGCTCCAGTTCTGGGGCAGCAGCTTAAAATGCACCAGGGATGTACAGGGAGGAACTAAATTGTCTGGCTTGAGGGCAAGGGCTCTAGGGGCAGCTTTCTCCCAGACAAAAGTACTGGAAGACACCACTGTTTCTTTGTTGAATCCTCCCTTCACCCAGCATATAGATGCAGATGGGAGCATATCTGAGTCTCCTTCAAACTAATTAAAACCATTGGCCCTGCCTTGGTGATTCCCTGAGAATCCATTTTACCCAACTGGTGGGCCCACCCAAGCCACCACCAGTGGCTTTTCTATATAAGTGGCCTGTCTTGATTCATGCCATGGATTTTTCTAAAATCTCTCAAAGAGTTACAATCCCAAACAAACAGCATCTTGCCTCAGCATGCCTCATACTACTTGCTAAGGAGCCCCAAGTCCAGCACTAGTGAAAGCCAGCCTCAGTTCGCATCTTAGTCTCTCCCAGGCACTTCTAAGCCCAGCATAAGTGTGGCAACCATCCACAGATCACTATGTAGCTCATAGCAAGTGGCCCCAGACAGAGCACAATCAGTGGCTGACCTTGGCCTACAACAGATGCCCCAGAACCAGTACATTCAGTGGCCGGATCCAGACCACACCAGAGCACTACACACCCACCTCCACAAACGACACACACAAAGGGCTGACTGGGCAGGCACAAGACCCTACTAAAGTAAGTTCAGCTCCAAAGGATCAGCCTCTGCACAAGAGCTCCTCTTGATAACCAGTCTTCACAACCAAACAGCCTGAGGGCCATTCCCTTCCATTGATGTGCAAACAGCAACTGAGGATCAACTACTACCCACACAACAGACATATCTGGAGCACCTGGCTGGGTTACCAGAGAGACTGCACTACTGGGCCCCACAGGACACCTACTGCCTAAGGACACTCTACTAAAACTGGGAGCCATAGCAGCTCTACTTAGTACATAGAAAAAGACAAAAGGATAAACAAAGAATTGTGTTTCAAATGAGAGAATAGAACAAAGCTCCAGGAAAAGAACTCAAGAAAATGGAGATAAGCAATCCAGACATAGAGATCAAAACACTGGTTATAAGGATGCTCAATGATCTCAGTGATAACTTCAGCAAAGAGATAGAAAACATGAAAATGGAGATATAAAACATAAAAAATAGAAAAGAAGAATATAATAACTGAAATAAAGACTATATTAAAAAAAATCAACAGTGAATTCAATAAAACAGAAGTTAAAATCAGCAATTTGGAAAGTAAGGTAACAGAAAACACCCAATCAGAGCAACAAGAAAGAAAAAAAGAGTCCAAAAAAATGAGGATAGTTTAAGAGGCCTCTGGGACAACATCAAGTATACCAATATTCACATCAGTGGAGTATCAGAAAAAGAAGAGAGAGAGCAAAGAATTAAAAACCTATTTCAAGAAATAATGATTGAAAACTTCCCTAACCTGGTGAAGGAAATAGACACATAAGCCCAAAATGCAGAGTTCCAAATAAGATGAACCCAAAGATGCCTGAGATACATCATAATTAAAATTCGAAGACAAAGAGAGAATCTTAAAAGTATCAAGAGAAGAGCAGTTAGTTACCTACGACGGAGCTTCCATAAGACTGTCAGCTGAATTTTTAACAGAAATGTTGCAGGCCAGAATGGGTCCACAGGAAATATTCAACATGATGAAAAATAAGGACCTATGATCAAGATTAATCTACTCAGCAAAACTATCATTTAGAATCAAAGAATAGATAAAGAGCTTCCCAGACAAGAATAAGCTAAAGGAGTGCATCACCACCAAACCAACATGACAAGAAATGTTAAAGGGACTTCTTTGAGGAGGTGGAGGAGGTGGAGGAGGTGGAGGAGGAGGAAGAGAAGAAGAGAGAAAGATCAAAAATGGGAATAATAAAGTGGTAATAACTACATATCTATCAACAATTATTTTGAATATAAATAGATTAAATGCTCTAATCCAAAGACATCCGGTGGCTGAAGATATAGGGAAGCAAGTATGTTACATATGCTGCCTGTAAGAGATTCACTTCATATTGAAAGATACACACATATTAAAAGTAAAGAAATGGAAAAAGATGAAAATGGAAGCAACAAAAACAAAAAGCTAGGGTAGCAATACTTACACCAGACAAAATAGACTTTAAAACAAAGGCAAAGAAGGACCCAGTAATCCTACTTTGGGTACCTATCTGAAGAAACTCAAAACACTACTTCAAAGGGACACGTGATCTTAGTTTCATTGCAGCATTGTTTACAGTAACCAAGATATGGAGACATATTGATATGTTTATTAATAAATAAACAAATAAAGAAGAGGTGGTACATGTATACAATGGAATATTACTTGGCCACAAAAAAGAATGAAATTTTGCCTTCTGCAACAACATGGATATACTTAGAGGGTTTTATGCTAAGTGAATAAGTCAGAGAAAGAAATACTATATGATTTCACTTGTATGTGGAATCTAGAAAAGAGAGTGAACAAATGGGCACGGCAGAGGCCGACTCATAGATACAGAGAACATTTTGATGGTTGTCAGATAGGTGGGGGATTAGGGGTATGGATGGAGTGGGAGAAGGGATTAAGAGGTACAAATTAGTGGTTGCAAAGTAGTCATGGTATGTAGAGTGTAGCGTGGGGAGTGTAGTCAATAATACTGTGGTGGGTACGTGTGGTGTCGGATAGGTGCTGGATTTGTTCAGGTGATCACTACATAAGTTATGTGGATGTCAAATCACTGTGTTGTATACCTAAAACTAATATAATATTGTATGTCAACTGTAATCGAAAAAATTTTTTAATTATTTAATTAAAATATTTGGATTTAAAAAATCCACATATGGTGATAGAAGGAGACTAGACTCTAGCTGGTAAACAAAAAAATGCAATATATTATAGAATTCTGCACCTGAAACTTATATAATGTTATTAACCAATGCTACCCCAATAAATTGAATTAAATTAAAAATAAATAAATAATATCCTTGTGGTGAAGAAACTAACTATTCAGTATCCCGACTGTTGTTGTGGCTACATGAGCCTATAACATGTGCCGAAATGGTTTAGAATTAAACACATACAAATATAAGCAAAGCTGAAGAAATCTGAATAAGGTCAGTATATTGTATCAATATCAATATCCTGATTGTGATATTGTACTACAATTTGGTAAAATGTTACTAAAACTGGGTATAGGGTACATGAGATTTCTTTATTATTTTTTACAACTGCATTTGAATATGTATTTATCTCAATTTTAAAATAATAAAATGCATACAAAGCAATTAGCTCAAAGCCTGGGACATCATATGTCCTTAATGAATGATAGCTATTTTAAGCTAAGTGCCTACTTATCTAATAAATTACTTTCACTAATAAAACTTACTTATTTTATGGAACATGAGAATGGTATATCAGTCAACCTATGAACAGAAAAAATAGAAGACACCCTGGATATTTTGATTAGCTGCACATTTAATACCAAGATTAAAGGCTTACACAAATAAGAAGTTTAAACATGGAGAAGTAAGAAATTGGTTAGAAGAATACTTTCAGGAAATCTTGAAGTAATTGCAAACAAATCAAAGCCAATGATTTCAGCTGCTTTCAAGTCCAAAGTTGTTAATTTTCAGAAAAACCTACCGGTGATAAAGCAAACCACTGTCCATTATCTCAGCTGCCAGGGAATCCTTAGTAGCCCAGGAAACCTGTTAGTCTTCATTCCCTCCTTGAAACTTCCACCAGAGAATGGCCCCCATTACTCTTTCACACAAAACTCACTTAAATGTTTCTTATTCTCAGGAAACATATGGAGAATGGGATTCCAGGAAATATAGTCCTACTCTTCTCCCCACTACAATGAGGAAATGTAGGATAGAATGATGATGATTGATAATTGATGATGAAACCAATAACACTGAAGACTATGGTGATGATGATGATGACAATGACTGATGAGAGTTGATGATAGATAATCTAGAACAGATAGGAAATTAAGAATTTTTTGTCATGACTCTAGTTACATAAATTACTAAATAGATTTTTTCCTTTAACTTTCCCATCTAGTGTTCTTATTAGTGGTGGTATTATTTCCATAATGAAACTTGCCACCAGACAGCATCAGCCTCACTTATTTGTTTTGCTTTCTTCTCAACTGGAAGTAGCCAAAAGTAGAATGGTTACCTGAGAGGAGCCTCACATCTGCAAACTGTTTGCCTTGATGAGCTAGGAGAGCAAGTAGCCCCAGGCAAGGAAAATGTCATTCTAAGTCTTGATTATTTGGCTTTCAGTTTGCCACATGCAGAGAAAAGACTCTAGAGAGATCTTACCTACTTAAGTTAGCATATTCATTCTCCAGCTCTTACAACTCTATTAAATAGGTTGTTATTGTTGTTTTTTATTTCTTTCCTTGAGTTTATCACAATCTGTAATCATTTTATTTATTTATTTGTGTGCTTATTTACTCTTTATCTCCTCTCCACTAGTATATAATCTCCACAAACGGTATAATCTTTTCTAACTTTTTCTACTCTAAATTTCCAGCGTGTAAAAGCACCTGAAACATGGAAAGTAGGGGATAAATATTTTTGAAGAGAGGCTTCCTGGGAAGAAGGTCACCATGTGCGAGTGGATTAGTTTATAGCCTAATATAAAATAATGTATTTTCAAGAAAATGTATCACCCTAAAGAAATAAGATGCCAATCTATTATTGTAAGTCCTGACTGCAATTTAAATGCCGAACCATTTCCTAGGCATTTTACATATATGTGTTCTAATATAATAATAATGCTAATAGGTAGGCATTATTAATCCTATATACAGACAACAAAACAAAGGTTACGGAGTTTAAGTGACAAAACCAACATTTCTAAAATTACACAGAGTATGTTCATGTTTCCAGAACCTGTATTTTCACTACAATTCCAGGCTGCTTCACTTCTCTGAAGAGGCTAGGAACACGGGTTGCAATAAGAATGAAGCACTTATCTATTTATCGGTTTGAGAATCTGAGACTTTGCCACAGGATTTTCCTCACACACCTGTTGCCTATTACTGAACATTATGGTAGGTCTGCAGTACTAGCCATAGGATTAAGTCAGAGCTATGCAGCCATCGGAAACTTTAGAAGCCATTTGGTGGAAGACGCCAGAGTCAGGCTTAGTAAGGTTCGAACTCATTGTGCAGATTTGGTCTCTGGTGACCAGATATAGTTAAATGCAGCTTCCAGAGAGAAGGAGTCATCAAGAGAACCAAGTTACATAAACCTATTGCAGCTTTGGCATCTTGGTTTCATAAATTTTTGTAAATTATTTTCCTAACTAATTTTCAATTATTTTTATTGCTTTTCCATGGAAAGGAAATTTAGACAGGGGTCGTAAATAGAAAGATATACAAGAAATTAAGACAAAAGGAGCCAAATAAATCATCAGTAAGATAAAGTCTCCAGGGGTGGGGGGGGAGAATAGTATAAGAAATACAAGCAATAAAATTGGAAAAGATAACTGAGTCCTGGAACAAAGTTCTTGGCTTTGTTCTTTTCATTATGACTATATTTTTTTCCTGTTGAATATTAGAAATGTGGAGAGTTTCTCACAGTTGGATGAAATCTACTCTACATGTTAGCTAAAGACCTACTTCCTTATCAAAGAGGCTCTGTTTCTTTGAGTTTCTTATTGATGTTAAAATTGAAAAATCCATCTTACTCAGAGTCAGACGTGGAAAGAATCTGATCCTACTCTTTTGAGCAACTTTTTAAATGTTGGGTTCTCATTTTGAAGGGCTTAACCTTAAGCTGTTAAGTTTGACCTAGCCATGGTCTTCAGAAACCAGCAGCCATTCAACACAGTGAGAAAGTGCTTGGAATTTTCTGTTCAGCACAAAGATTGTAAAAGAGCAGCGTGGAACTCAACTAGTGTTTAAAAATAAAGAGATCAGGCATGGGAGAATTTGAGGTGATTTGCATACAATGTGTGAAGAATTCAGGTTTAACCATCTTAAATTTTACATCCATTTCGCATTCATGACACATCTTAAAAGATGGAGTAAGAACAAATATCTTCACATGATTAATGAAACCCAATAAATATAATTTTTCTGAATTGGTTTAGGATGACTTCCTAGCTAGATAGTTGTTAGATATTCAACGGTTTAGATTACAATGTATGGTATAACCTGGGGCCTCTCTTAAATTAACTTTGAGTGGATTATTTCCTAATATCTGCCTTTCAAGTTCATAGGATTTTTCTACCAGGAAAAATGTTTTGTAAAAGTGTTATAAACACATTTTAACCTGAAAAATATGTTAGTTATAGTTATTAGAATATAGTTTTTAGAATTTGTAATATTGGTAATGTGATGAAATGAGTATATTCTATCACAATAGCTATTTTTTAATTATTTTTTGTTGTTATCAATGTATAACATACATACTAATTATCTGCTGGAATTTATAGTAAGTGAACACACCCATGTATCTAACACTCAGATGAAGAAACAGATCATTATCAGCATTCCAGAAACTCCATGTGTCTTCTTTCAACTTCTACATATACAAAAGATATTTACTATCCTGAATTTTAATACTATATATTAGTTTTAACTTTTTTATATCAATGGAATTATATACTATATATTCTTTATGTCTGTTTTTATAACTTAATTTGTGAGGTTCATTTCCATTGTTATGTATAATAGTTGTTTTTCATTCTTGTTTCTGCATGATATTCTGCAGAATGAACATACCATATTTTATTGATTTATAATAATTTTTATGAGCACTTAAGTTGCTTCTGGTTTGGGTCTATTATAAATAATACATTTATAGACATTTTTATACATATCTTTTGGTAAGCATATGTATTTCTGTTGGATATAAACCTAAGAGTAGAATTTCTAGCTAAAAGAATATGCATATTTTTAACTTTAGAAGATACTGACAGATAATTTTCCAAAGAGAGTCCCCCAACCAATAATCCTACCAGCAGTATATAATAGTTCAAACTGCTTCACATATTTGCCATTACTTGGTATTACCAGGTTTGAGATTTTTTTTTAATCATATGTTGACGTATAATGGTATCTCATGGACATTTTAATTTGAGTTTTAGGATTTAACTTGAGAATGAGGAGCATGGACAATTAATGACATGGAAATAGTTCTACTAATGGCTTGTAGATCATTTGTCTATTCACAAGAGATTTGGATCTTGTGCTTTATTCACCAGAAAAGGGGGGGGGCGGCTTTTTTTTTTTTTTTTTTTTTAATCACAGAATGGAATGTTAAAGTTAGAGGGTTCTCAGAGATCAAAACTGAAGTTGATCCTTGGAGGTATGAGCAGACACATTCCCTGTGATTCTTGAATTTTTATAGGTACCAACAGCAGTATTTGCTGTCACATTAATAATCTTAACTTTGCTGCTTTCTTTGTTTAACAAATCAGAATATGGCATGGCAAGTTGACAGAAGAGTTGAGCAATGCTTATAATGTGTTCAGGACACTGTGCATATTTTTTGATCTGCTTCTGCCCCTCAACGAGAAAGTCAGCAGGCCCTTCACAAACGAGAGATCTACAAGACTTGCAGCAATCTGTTTGAGAAAAAAAATCTAGCAACTTTTATGACATGAAAGGGAAGTAAGAAGAAAGAAAAGTAAAAAATATTTTCATTAAGGCTTAGAGTCTGTAAAACATGGAATTCTTTCCCAATAAATATTTATTCACCTCCTATAACATACTAAAAGCTGAAAAAATTATTCTTCCCTCAAATTCTGGAATCATCTATGTGCCATGGTAGTTTATAAACCATGAGAAATGATGCTTAATAATATTTAGGTAGATTAGACCTATCAATTTTAAAACATTATTGTAAGTGATTCTTAATTTCTGTTCCACTTTAAAGAAGCCAGCACTTTTTATTAACAGGAGGACTACCTGAACCATAATGTGTAAGTTAAATAAGGTATAAAATCTTATTTAAGTGAGTGAATGGTTTTCTGAAAAATACAAGTATCATGTATGTAAATACTGAACTCTGTATTTTTGTATTTCTATGAGAAATTCCAAAAAGAAAATTAATTTTATGAAATATTTAAATATGTATTGCCTCAGAGTAATCATATATATGTTAATATATTGTGTATGTATGTGTATGTATGTATATAAATATATGTAAAAATATATATTGCTATACCCTACAAATGTGCTTATGTGCTGTGCATATATTTATGTAAATACATATATTTTCATACCATATATTAATAGTAGCTCTATGCACAGTGTTATATATTGCATTATATCTTGTGTTATATCTTGTTAGAATTTAGATGTCATAGTTCTTTCAGTGTCCTAAATGAGAATTCTGCAAGACTTTCAGGAATCAATGTCAGTACATTTTTATTTTTTGAAATGGCTGCATAAGATTCTATTCCAAGCATCTACCACAATTCAGCTGAACACTGTCTTCTTGATAGACTTTTTGTTTCTTTACCATTTTTTTCCTATTAAAACAATGTTGGAATAAACATTCGTGCTTAATATCTTTATAATAAGTTGAGACCGTACTTGGAGGATAGATTCTGGAAAATGTATTTGCTTAATCAGAGGATTTACATAAATTCTGAAGATATTTTTGGGCTTTCTTAACATGCTTGTCTCTGCAGGTAGGCATGATATTAACTAAAATCATAGGAACTAAGAGGAGAGGAGGCATTGTTATGACCAAAAAAAAGGAGTAATAGATGCTTCATCGACTGAAAAAAAAGCATGTGCATACATACATACATACATAGGCATTCACACATACTCATACACATACACGAACTCATACAGACATATGTCTGCTTAAGAAGGGATCCCACAAATTATCACTTGCTTCATTTTTAGCTGTGACATTTGCTAATATGGTTTAAGACAAGTCTTTCACTTTTCATTTGCAAAATGAGATACATAGCCTAAATCAATGACTCTCAAACTGTGGTCTGCATACCAGTAGCATCAGTATCACCTGGAAAGTTGTTAGAAATGTAAATTTTCAGGGTCTGTTCACAGCCAACTGAGTCAGAAGATCTGGAGGTGGAATCCAGAAACCAATGTTTCTGTAAAATCCTTCAGGTCTTTCTGAAACACACTGAAGTTTGAGAATCATCAGCCTAAATCATCTTGAATGTCCTTTCTAGCTCTTATGTTGTAAGAACTTGTCAAATCCTGAAGATCCTAGCTATTCCTTTTAGATTGTGAGCTTTTTGAGAGCAAGAAGTGGTCCAGAAATCCACTTAATAGACAGTAGATATTGCTTCCTATAGTGAATAATGAGGGCATAAGTATTATAAGAATCCCTTATAAGGTTGGCTACTTCATAAACAACTATGTTTTTGAAACTTCATGGTTGAGTTCCAATATAAATTTGATTGCTGGTTCGATCTTAATCTCAGATTCCATGACAACAAAGTTTTGATCTCTTTATTCAACTCAATTATTATCTGAATTCTGCCTTTAGTGGTTGCATAGTCATGGCCTTCTAGCTGCAATCTTCCCAAATTTGCCCTACGAGTCACTACCAGAGTAATCCTCCTAAAATCAAACCTTTGTACAGTTATTCCTTATTCAAGAAAATAGTGGATAAAGTACATAGTTATAAACATTTGTTCAGCATTTATAAACATTTGTCCTCCTGTATACCAGATACTGTGTTTGTGTGTTGTGGATACAAAAACAAAGTTTTGTTTCAAGAAGTTGGGAGCTTCTCCAGGAGAGAGGCAAGTTAACCAATTATTTCCTGTAGTGTGAGCCATGTTGACGTAGAGGAAAGCCTAGGGCCATGGGAGACCAGAATGAGATATACAACTCAGCTGGATGGTGATAAAAGGGTCAGTGAAGAATGCCAAATGAAGACAATGGCATTTCTACTAAGAGTTAAAAGGCAAGGTAGCAGACATTCAAATTTTTGCCACACAGCTTTTATTTCCTACTTCTCCTGATTACAAAGTCCTGATTTTCCTTAGGAAGATCACTTTCCTACTCTCTGCCTTCTGGTAGAACTGTCTGCAGACCACACTCAAAGGGTTAATCTAGTTCTGAGCCAATTAAAATAACACATTCTTTGGCCAGGAAGATTGGTTTAGGCATGGGTATATGATCCAACTGGAATCAGTTCAGTAACAATCTCCCTGGGATTTCTGGAACCTCACAGCTTTGGGAGCTCTTAGAGGTCTTTTTACAACTCAAGTGGAAAATTTGCCTGAGTTTGGAGTCAACACAGAAGAATAAAAAGACAACAGGGGGAAGAAAGAAACCAGATCTTATTGGCATAGTTTAAACCACTGGTGATGATGCCTAATCCTCCCTGCAGACTGTTGAGTCAATGGAACCTCTGAATTCAATTTCTTTCTTAAACTAGTTGGGGTCATTTCTGCTGTCTCTTGCAACCAACATAAGATTTTACCAGATATAGGGGAAAAAAAATTTCTCCAATCAAGGAAAAAAATACAAAGATTTAACCCTGATACATGATGGTACATGCAGTCCTCAGCATGTGGTCTGATTTGGCAGCAGCATAGAACATGACAGAGGAAGTGACTTAAGAAGATATTGGTGAGACAGACTAGGCTCAGTTCATAAAGGATCTTGTAAGAGTTTTTAAAACATATATAAGGAGTCAGCAAACTTCTTCTGTAAAGGGTCAGATAGTAAATATTTTCAGCTTTGTGGGTCAAGAAGCCATGTATGGTCACTTTAATAGTCAACTGCACCTTCACAGCATGGAAGTAGCCAAAAAACAATATGTAAAAAAGTGAGTATGTCTGTTTAGGGATACCACACAAAATGGAGGCCTTGGGAACATGGGGTGGGAGAGGGGGATTGGCCTGTGGACCATAATTTGCCAACATCTGATCCTTATAATGCTTCATGGGCACAAAGCATTTTCACAGATTGGCCATTAATCTATTCAGTGAGTATTTGCTGATCATTTGCTATTCCACAGGATGTTGTAGCCTCTAGATGTGAAGCTACATTTAGCATATTACCATGATTTTTGTCTCAGTTGAGGTAGAGTGTGGTAGGGTGGAGAAAGAGACATAATGAATAAATGAAATAAATGAACAACAAAATAATTTGAGATAATGCTGATTATGATGAAGAAGGCCAAGCAGGGTGCTGTGATTGAAGGAGTCAAGGGATTACTGCAGCTGAGATGAATTGGAAAATATATCTCTGAAAAAAAAATGTTCTTTGGGGCTAAGACAGGTGAATGCCTGGGACAGATGCATTCTGAGAAGGAACAGTAAGACCAAAGACTTTAAGAAAGTATGTCTTTTACATATTTAAAAAACAGGCAAAAGGCAATTGTGACTGATGCCTAGAATTTATAGAAAAGAACAGGAGGTCAGGAGCAAGGTCACTTAGGGTTCTATAAGTCATGGTATGCAGCTTGGATTTTATGCCCTGGGAAGCCATTAAAGGAATATGATCTGACATATTTTATAATAGTATTGTCCAATAAAACTATGTGTGTCACACGTGTCATTTTCAATTTTCAAGTCACCATAGCAATAAGTCAAAAGAAACAGGTGAAATTAACTTTAATAATATATTTTCTTTAATCTAAATGCATCCAGAATATTGTAATTTCAACGTCATCCATACAAAAATTATTAATAAGATATTTTACATTCTTTTTGTCTTTGCATTAAATCTCTGAAATTCAGTATTTTATACTTACTACATTTTACTCTTACAGCACATCTCTGTTGGAAATACTACATTTCTATGATTTGATAGCCACTTATGTGAGCGACTACCATGGTGGAAAGCACAGTTTTAGAGAGAGTAGAGAATGGGGTCTCAAGAGTAAGGGTGGAAGCAAGGGGACCAGTTCAGAGGCTGTTGCGGTGGTGTAGATGAATGAACGAATGTGGTCTAGAGTAATAGCAGCAGAGAGGGATTAATTTGGGATGTCTTGTGGAGAAAAGGCTGAATGAATTAGAGTCAGGAACCAAAGTGAAGTTGGTATAAATAGCTGGATTGTTTGTTGGTTTCATTTTCTGAGTGAGCAAAGCCTAAGAGAAAATGAAGCTGGGCAGATGCAGAATGAGAATTTTGGATTTAGATATATTAAGTTCGAGACGCCTATTAGGCATCTTGGAAAGCAGTTAAACAGAGTGGTTCTGTCCTGGAGCCATCATTAATCTTATAGACAGAGATAGTTTCTCATATTTCAAAATCTTTGAAAAAGCAAGTTTTAATCTGCATATACTTGGCCCACATTCTCCCCTTCTCCCTTCTCCTCCTCCTATTTGTAAAAAGATTGATTTCATTTTGCATGAGATGCTACAGTATTTTCAATTTAAATGGAAACCTCAAATAAATTGGATTTAAAATCTTCTTAGGGAAAAAGGAAACAATTTGTTTTCTGGGGTTTAATTTCAAGGCAAGAATTATAATCATGGCTATTTCAACCCATTCCTTGATTGCCTTCCCTGGCAACACATGCTCTTGTAAAGGTAGAGGGATTATTAAAATTTATAAGGAGTGGGGATGACTGTACCTACACACCAAAGAAGACATGAAAGAGCTCACTGGTGGCAGTCCCCTGCCTCTAGGGCTTCTAATCCACCCAAAACAAATAACTGTCTTTTCCTTTCTTAACAATTTCCACAGCTACAGGCTTCAAAACCTCTCTTGGTAGTCGACTTCAATACCATATCTCACACAAACCAGCTGGTGGAGAAGGTAAACGCTGTCAACTCACCAGCTGGCTTTACCAGATGTTTACCTTGATTCCAGCCAGTTGTTTTTGAAATAACCATTTATCTGAATTAAGTTACTCCACCCCAAACCACACTACATATATAACATGCCCTAAGTAAATTTAAATGTTTTTTTCTGCTTTGCTACTTACTTTCTTAGAGAATTAGGAAATTCAGTCAATTCATTTCCCCTCTTACTAACAAAGTTAGGATTAAAATTATAAAACTAATATACCTGATGGAAATTTACTGAACTACTATTGGTGCAATATTGAAATCATCTATACTTACCACATTTACTAGTTAACATCTAAGATATTTTCATTCTCCTCTGCTTCTTGACACTCCGATAAATGTAGGCAAATAATAGATATTGCAAAAGGTTTGTGTGTCTAACTAATAAAGAATTCCATACTGAGTGGATTAAATTTTAATGCCCAGTTGTTCATTCATTAGATGATTCAGGCCCCTTTATTGTCCACTTGCCTGAGGGCAGTTCACCACTGATTAGCCACTTGAACTATAATTTTCAGGAAAATTTTAATACCAAAATGTGCATTCCTCTACACCAGAAAGCTAGTGGAAGGATTTAAGAGGAGAGTTCAGAATCAGTGACTCCACTGAAAGCATTGCTTGAAAAGTTTAAACTATATTTCATTTAAATTCAGCAATACAGAATCTTTTCCTTCCTTGTTAAGTTCTTATTAAAACAGATTTCAGCTGCCTAAACAACTAGCTGTGAAACGAGACTGTTTTTGCTTTCTTTTTATCTACATCAGAGCAGTAAAATAAAGAATTGTGAAGAACACATGATTATGTTTTGTTTTGCCTATGTAGTGCTTTTTAGAACTTTGGATTTGAAGGCCATCAGGCAAGGTATGCAATCTTCAGTTCCTTACAGGTTCCTTACAGGTCTGGTCATTCCCTGTGGTTTCAAATAGGACCTTGTTCACAAGTTCAAGCCATCTACTTGGTCCCTGGGAGTATTCCATTTGCAGCCACGCCATGTCTCCACCATAAGCAAAGCTTGGGCTTTGAAATCAAGAAGACATGGGCTCACATCTCAGCTTTGCCATTTACTACTAGTTGAGGGATTTGCAGAAACTTTCTTAATCTTTGTAAGCCTCAGTTTTCTCATCAATCAAATGAGGATAATAACTTTTTAAAGGGTGTTGTACTGTAGTCGTAAGATAATGCATTGTACTTACCCACTACATGGAAGGTAGCCAAGCATTTAACAATGACCTCTCAAATCTGTGAAATGAAATTTTGTTTGATGTGAACATAGTAAATCCTTATAAAAGGTAAGCATTATGTTAATTACCCAGATGTATTGACATCTGAGCATTTGGACAACTGAGTTATATATGTCTCATCTGAATGCTTGCCATTTTGTCATCATAACCAGTGATTTATCCAGCTTTTCAGAAGTAGTTTAACATTATTCTATGTGTTGTTGGTCTTCTTATTTCTGAAACTGTTTAAAACTATGAGTTCATCATGATGCTTTATTTCCAGTAAGTTTTGATAATAAAACAAGGACAAAATACAATAAAATAGCAAAAACTATAGCCCTTTGGGATTCAATTAATACAATCAAGGTCATTCTCAAATTTATGAAAAGATGGAAATGTTATGATCACTCAGAGAGTGTTTAAAAACCTCAGAATTTGCATGTGATTCTATAGGGTAGCAGTTAGCACATCTGCTTAACATGCAGAAGGCCCTGGGTTCATGCCCCAGTGGAGTCAGGTCCACGGTCTAAGGCTATGCCACCCTGAACAAGGCTGATGTCTGATCTCAGAAGCTAAGCAAGGTTGGGCCTGGTTAGTACTTGGATGGGAGACCACCTAGGAAGACCAGGTGCTGTAGGCATAAATAATAATAATAAATAAAAACTTCAGAATTTAATTGCAAAGAAAAGAGAATGTTGATAGCCCAGAAATGTGACCTAAATCCAAAATATTATAATGTCAGGAAAAGTTTTGGAAAAATTCATAGAACTATAGAGCAAAGTTCAGATGATTCTAGTTACAGTCAGAAACCAGTAAGATTTTTTTTAACATATTATGAATTTATTTTGTAATTTAAAACCTCTAGACTTGACAAAAGAAAAAAGTAAACATGTCCCTGGTTTTAATTTTTCACGGCCAGTTAATTATGCTTTGTTATAAATGATACACAAAATGTGGCATATTTTATGAATATGTATGTTAAAACTTCTGTCAGCATGAAACTGTTCTCTCTCTGTCTACCATAAAGGTGATGTGATAATTTATAAATTAATTTTATCAAAACATTAAGAATCTTGCTGATAGCTCTCCTTGTTTTTTTCATTGTGTGTGTTGAAGAATTTCCACAGACAGAAAAACACAGCTGTGTGAGTTAACATCCATGGTCCTCCATAAGTAGGACAAATTTCTGCCCTGTAGACACACCCACCCACTAATAATGCGTTATCAATAGAAATGGATACAAGCACATTTTAGTGTATACAAGTGCTATGTTTGGAAGGCAGTATGTACCCCGGGCTTTTAAGGACCAAAATGTGGAGCTTTATCTGAGTTCGAATCCAGACTCTACTATTGATATTGAGCACATAAGTCAAATTCCCTGAGCCTCATTTTTTTCATCTACATAATAGCACTAAAATACCTCTACCACAGGGTTTTGTGAAGATTAACTGAGATGATAGATGTAAGATAATTATGCTTAGTGTGTGATATTTGTTGTTGTCTCATTGTTGTTAGAGGTGAGTTAGAGTAATTTCTGTTTATTGACTTCCTTTATTTGCCTAATTTTTCTCATCTCTAGAATGAGATCACATACCTTATAGAGTCACTGTGAAGACAGAGTACACGGCTCTGTTAAAACTGGCATGAGTGGATGTGGTTCCATAGTGCAGCAGTTAGCATTTTCTGCTTTACATGCAGAAGGTCCTGGGTTCACACCCCAGTGGAGCCACGATATATGGTCTACAGCCACACTACTCTGAACAAGCCTGATGTTTGATCTCTGAAGCTAAGCATGGTTGGGCCTGGTTAGTAGTTGGATGGGAGACCTAGAAAGACTGGGTACTGCAGGCATAAATAATAATAATAAATAATTTTAAAAATGGCATTAGCCACAGAACCATTATGTATTATGCACTTGTGGATCTGATAGACTCTGAGCAAAATCCTTCTCTATTAATCTCATTTAATTCTCACAACTTTCATATTATTATATAATTATCCTCATTTGGAAGATTAGAAAACTTAGACTAAGAAAGATTGAGGTAACTTCACAAGTCACATAGCTAGTATATAGAAAAATTGGGATTTTTAACTCTCACATATCCAACTTCAGAGCCTTTGCTTTTTACCATTTTATCATAATACCAGAACTTACAGACTCAGATTGCTTTGTACCTAGCAAGGTAAATATAATGAATGAAATAAGTTGAATGGGAACTATGACAACAGGGAAGAGCCTGCCTCATGTAAAGGGGTAGCCAACACCATGAAGGAATGAGGATCTAATGCTATCATGTATGTGACCTATCAAGAAAAGTCTGGAACCCAGATTTTCATATGAATTCTCCTGACTATTAAAAGTTTATAGCTAATTTAGTTTATTTTAAATACTATAATAACCGAAAGAGATGTATCTGCCGGCTAAGTTCAATTTGCAATGTCAACTCTATACTCTTCTCTAGAACAGGGGTTCTCAAGTATGATCTGTAGACCCTTAGTGGCCCCCTAAGACCTTTTCAAGGTGACTGTATGTTCAAAACTATTTCCAAAATAATAGTTTTTCCTCATTGTGTCAACATTTGCACTAGTGGTACAAAAGCAATGTTGGAAAGAATTGCTGTTGTTTTGGCATGAATTAAGGCAGTTTCTCTAAACTATATCAGTAATCGTTGTTTTATTCACTACCATACTTTCACAGTAAAATAAAATTATGCCAGTTTTACTTAAAAATGTCGTTAATAAGGCAGTAAAAATTATTCATTTAGTTAATCTGAACTTTTGAGCACACATCTTTTATATAGTCTACAAGATGAAATGGTAACTTTATATAAAGTCCTTTTCTCTAGAAGAACTAAACTAATCAAATGACAACCTGACGTAATACCTTTTTTATAGAACACTATTTTTACTTAAACAAAAATTTGACAAACTATGGTTATTCAGATTTGGTATTTGGCAGACAGTTTTTCAAAAAAAAAAAAAAAAGTGAGCCTAAGAAAACAACTGACAATACTTATTGTCAATGATAAAGCTCAAGTTCCAAGTTAAAAATTAACATTTTGGAAAACTTAAGCTTGACAGATTCCCAATACTTAAAATACTTTTCTGGTGTGATCGGTAATTATATTAAAAATTGTGGAGGTTTTTTTCTTTTTTAATATAGTATAATGACATATGTCAACATTTGGAAAATCTACTTAACTCAGTGAACCAATATTTTCCAGTGATATTACAGAAACTTGCTTAGAGTAAGGTCATTCAAAGTGTAACATAGATCAACAAATTCTCATGTAATTGATTACAAAAAGTTCATTAATATGGTTTCAGAGCTAAATGTGACAGCCACTTCTCCAGAATAGTGCTATTCAAAGTGTTATTTTTGGATGAGCAGTGTCAATACAATCCTGGGTAATTATTAACAATGTAATTTTGTGAACCTCATCCTAGACCTATCAAATCAGAATCGCTGAACATTGGTCCCATAAATCTGCATTTTAACAAATCTTCCAGGCGATTTTGAACCATTGTTCTATATCAAACTGTGTTGATCACCTACCTCATAGTTAAAAAAAATTGAGAATACACTGTCGATATATGGATACTTTTATTTAGTCTAAATACTTCTGTAGTGATATTTTATGAACAGTAGGCAAAAAAAAAAAATGAAGCATGCACAAAAAGTAAAAATTAGAGGATGATATGTTTTCTGTTCAATATATCGCACTTCTATCTAGGGATTGGCCCATGTGGGTCTCCAGTTATAACTGCATTGCTCCATAAAAAGGTTTTGTTAGAACCCCTTTTCCTCTGATGATTGAGCCTTGATAATTAAGGATTGCCTCTTTCTGAACCTCTTCTATTTTAACCAACACCCCTCTCCTTTATTTTTTCTTATCAAACCTTTTCCAAGTAGCTGTCTGCATCAGAGATTCTCTTCTATAAAATTTAAAGCAGTAGAGCCCAGGAAAGCCAAACTACAAAGAGAATTTCAGAATGAGCTGCTTCTCTAATAGTCTGCATTTGCTGGTTTTTCCCTGCGTTCATTTGATCTCTCTGTAAATGAAAGAAGAAACAAATGAATGAATCAGAAAGGAGCGTTTGCTCAACTTCTCTGTTGCTTCACTGCAGGCTTTCATTCTTGACTTTATTCATGGATGACTTTTTAATCCTAAAGTTTCAAGACTTAGGAATGTGAATAATAGTTGCTTGTGATGTTTTCATCTTTATTTAACAGAGAAAACAAGAGATCAAAAGTAAACAACATTTCGCTGTTTCTTTTTCTTTTTGTTGGAAGGAAATCCTTAAAGAGAAAAAGAAAAAAAAATACTTCAAGTTCCCTGTGAATTCATTTGATTAAACCACGTGTAAATATTTCCCGCATTAGCCTGATTATAAAGATGAGCTGGGACAATTTTTGAATGCAGATTTTTTTTTTTTTTTGACTCAACCCCAGATCTATTGACTATAATCTCTAGAGAAAGAACTGAGGATTTATTTTTTTAACAAATACTTTAGAAGATTCATATGATCAGGTAAATTTGGATACTTAGTGATTAGAAAGTTGGAAAACAGATTTAAAGATAATAAACTATATTGCTAATTGCATGTTGTAAATGCATAATATTAATATCTTCCTGCACCAAGCAACATTCCCTGGTGGCTTCATGGATAGAAGGATGAGGCAATATCTGAATTTGTGTCAAGTCGTCCCAAAAGCACAAGGTGGAGTCAGTATAGTATGATGGTTTGGAGCTCCTGCTTTGGGATCTGATAAACCAGGATTCCATTTCAGTCTCTGATCTTACTTGCTGTGTAATTATTTTGGGCGCTTAACATCTTTAAGCTTGACTTTCCTGAAAATCTGAGCTAAAATTATCAACTTTTCAGGGTTGGTGGTAAGGGTTAAATATATCACCACAACTTGGTCTAAATTTCAGACCTGTTACTACACTGGTAATCAAGATTTTAACCTAGTTAAGCCTCAATTCCCTCCTGTATAAAACAAAGATAGTAGCAACTATCTGGGTCCTAGTCTGTTACTTGATGCCCAATATCCATTCTTTTTCTTCTTTGTAGGAGAATCCAGATTCATGCTGAATATGAAATTGCACAGCTAAAAAATATACACCAATCTCCGTTATAGAAGTGTGGCCTTTGGAATGTAAACTCTAGATCTTAGATAAGTCTAGAGAACATTCCTCCCTTCTACCATTTGCTGCCAGAAAACAGATGTAAAGACACCAATAGTCATCATGGATCATGCAATAATCTTAAAAATGGAAGTCACACATGATCAATGAATTCCTAATGATATCACCCAAACCCTAGGTTGTTTAATTTCAAATAATTTTTCTTACAAGAAAACTAAACATCTTTTTAAGCCTGTTGTTTCTCCACTAGGAGCTTAATATGATTCCTAACTGATACACTACCTCACAGGGATTTTCTAAGGATATAATTAGATAAAGCATGTAAAACACTTATAACAATGCATGGTGCATAGAATATGCTTTTAAAAAATGAAAATTTTGTTAAAACTGGACTTGAATTTCACAGAACTTTACAAAAGAAACATGGTGATTTCCCTCTGGACCATGGACAATGTGATTTCCAGTGAAGCTAAGTGACAGCCAGAGTGAAAACCAAAGAAACACAGTAGAAGCTCTGCCCACACACCCGGTAAACATAGGCCACTTTCTAACTCATCTGAGTACTTCAGCCCTCACCAGTCAAATTATTTACTTAGCAAAGCTGTGCATCCAAACTCGTCTGTGACTGATGCTGAAATACATAATATACAAAATAGATAACTTAATATATGAAAAATTCCCTTTGGCATGTGGGAAAAAAATCATTTAAAAACTTGGAAGTATTTTGTGCTTTGCCTTAAATTTTCATTTTACTTTAAAATAAACAAAACTGGGCATCAAGGATGACACATGATAAATGTGGCTTATACGAGAATGACTATTTGGAACCTCAAAATCTGGGCTCTTCATCCAAGATAAGCCCTTGGTCTTACATTAAATTTGTCAAATAAGTGGACATTTAATTGTTTTAAGTTACAATAAAATGTATATGAGGTGTATGTATCAACTAGTCATTTATTGCTTTTACTAAATTTTTCAACTCACTCACCAACTATGATTCTCAATCATTTTAGATTAAGGGGCACATTTTCAATCCCATCCAGAGCTCACACTGCTGCAAGCATTGCCTGAGGACAGATATCTAAAGGAACTCAGGGTTGATTGTGAGGGTGCAAAAAGATACATGCTCCCCTGTCCCATGTGGATCCAGGAAGACAGGAAACCAAGGAAGGAATTTACATCAAAGCAAGTTAGGCAACAACAAACTTTCTTCATAGGCTTAAAATGAAAAGTGTCCTCTGTGGACAGTGATTTAAGAGCCATTCTTTGAAGTGCTCCTGTTTGTTCTGCAGTATTTTCCCACTTTGCCTCTTGAAGTAGAATGAGAGTGAAACTTCTTTTCTTCTAGCAGAAAAATAAGACAAATAATAGATTTTCTCAAATCAAATACTATTGTGTCAATTGTCTAAAGAGCACCTGAAATTGTTCTCCTCTGAGACCTGGAATGAAGGTAGCAAGGCCTACCTTTGTACCTAACATGATCACTTTTAAAGTTTATCAGCACTTAAAGAGGGACAATTACATAGTGATGGAAGGAGACTTGACTTTGGGTGTTGAACACATAATGCAACATACAGATAATGTGTTATAGAATGACACACGTGAAACCTTTGTAATTTTATTAACCAATGTTACCCCAAAAATTTAATAAAATTTATTTATAAAATAAGTAAATAAATGAAAGTTATAAGTAAAGACAGAAAAAAAGTCTCTATAGGTAGAGACTTGCAATTAAATTCAGCCCCATGTTAAGTGGCTGAATTTAATTGCAAGTAATCACTGGATTTACTTGAAACATACCATGCTGCCTGGCTCCCTAAATCTGAAAAATCACTTCAGCATTGTTTCTTAAGTAGAATCTGATCTGTCAGTTATGTTATAGAGCAGTGTCTCTCAGACTCTAATTATATTTAAATCACTTTGGGATCTGGTTAAAATGTAGATTTGTATTCAGTAGGTCTAGGTGGGGCCTTGAGATTCTGCATTTCTAATGAGCTCCTGGGTAGCACAGATGCAATGGGTCAAGGACAATCCATCAGGTAGCCTGGGTATGGAGAAAAAAATTATCAGTACCAAGTGTGAATAAATTGGGGGGGGGGGATGGGGAAAGTAGCATGTTGAGGTAGATAGGTGGCAAGACAGCCCTCATCAATTTCTTCCCTCTGTGCACATCACTGTGCCCCATGTTAAGTGGCTGAATTTAACTCTTCTCAACTTCGATGTGGGATATCCTTAGCATACGGTTGACAAATAGAATGTGAGAGAAGTCACATTCTGAACTTCTAAGGCCTGGAGAGGTCATGTGTAGGTCCTCCAGTCAATGATCTCAAAGAGCCCCCAGACAATAACAGTCTCCGCTGCCAGCCCTGTAAGTAAGCCATCTTGGACATCTAGGCCCATTGAAGCTTTAGATGACTGAAGATCCAAACTGACTACAGTCTCATGAGAAACCCCAGCAAAGGCCAAACAGCTAAGCCCAGTTGACTCACAAATTAAGATATCGTATTGTTGTTTTCAGCTACTAAATTTTGAACAATGGATAACAGGAACGGATATTGTTAAGCAAGTGGTTAAGAGTGTGTGCTCTAAATGTCAAATGTGAATTGATATGATAGTGTCAGATGGGTACTAGACTTACAGGGGAATCATTCTGCTGTACACCTGAAACTAATATAATATTGAATGTCAACTATAATTAATTTTTTTAAATTTTTTAATGAGTGGACTAACATAATCCTGACTCTGTTCTTCTTATCTATGTAGGTATAAGCAGTGACTTAACTCATCTGTCCCAGTTTCTTCATTTCTATGGTGTGGATAATAATATTAACAATCTCACATCATGGTCCTTAAAACCACATATAATTACGTTGCATATAAAAAGCACAGCATACAGTACCTCACAACAACAACACTATTATCATTATTCTCATCATCATCATCTTTACTATTACCACCAACAACACTACTACTACTGTTGATATTATTATTGTTTCTTACCAGGTTTAGGAGGAGAAAGAGAAAGATCTCTTACTTGGTCTTTATGAAAAAGCCAATGAAAACCAAAAACAAAAATGGTCACTTTATATAGTGTTTAGAATAATGCCATTTACACAGTATATGCTTGGCACATATTAGCTGTTATTATAATACAGCTTTTTCTTATTGTCAGTATTCTTGGGTACACTATTTCAGTGTTCTATCAACTATTCAAATTTTCAAGATATATTCAGACCCTTCATTATCTCTAAGGTAATGATTCCTAGAAGTAACACACTTTTAATTATTTAGTGTATGCCCATTAATTCATTCAATAACTATAAAGTGTCAGCAATATGACAGACTTTTGATAAGGACTGAAGATATAGCAAGAAAGACAGACAGATATTCAGTAAGCAATTAAAAGGGTAAAATTAGAATTAAAAAAAAAAAGAGAGAGAAAAGCAAGATAAGGCTGTGCTGTATACATTAGAAAAATCTAATATGACCTGAGATTGAGATGTATCCAGAAAGTCATTTCTGGTCGAACTAAGATCAAAAGGAAGAATGAGTAAAAATGTGCTAGCAAGTCAAAGTGACACAGTTGGGTGGGTGGAAGTGTGAGGTGGTAGTGTCCCTTGCAGAAGACTCAGCCTGAGCAAATGTCCTGAGCTAGAATGGAGCATGGATCCTCCAGGAAATAAAGTAGACAGAGTGACTGGATATAGGGAGAAAAGCTTGAGAGGAGCCTGGAAAAGTAAACAGGGCCACTCAGAAAGTTCTTTCCACACTCATATGAGGATTTTGACTTTTTCCTAAGGGTATGTAGAATACTGTGAAGGCTTTAAAGTAGAGAAGTGACATAGAATGGTGTGTTTATTGTTTCTTTGTTTAGATGACTTTGGCTGTTGTGTATAAAAAGGACAGAAGGGGTATGTGTATGAGAGGAAATTGCTATAGCCCAGGAAGATAATAGCATAGACTAGGAAATGGTGGCATGGGTAGAAAGAAATATAACCTGCCATTGGATAATGATCCTCAATTGGTAGCCAACTAATTGAATTTTTCCAAAGGATCCACTTGAACCTTATGCTACTCTAGAGAGCATCACCTACTGTGACTCAGATTACCAATCCCTTGCTTGGTAGTAAGTACACCCCTCACTAACAGTGGCTTGAGGGTCAGTCCTCGGTATTGTAAAATAGTTTAGAGAATATTAATCAGAATTTGAATCTTGGCTCAGCAGTTATTGTTTGTCATATGAACTTGGAAAAATCACTTCCCTGTGCCTCAGTTTTCTCATTTATAAAATGGGTATAAGAATAGTGTCTACCTCATAGATTACTGAGGATTAAAAGTGTGGAAAGTATTTATACAGCATCTGGAATGGAGAGAATCTTCAATAATAATTCTAATTATTTTGTAATCATTTATTTCTCACATACATATTGAGGCAGGCACTAGGATTTAAAGGTGAATTAATTAGTGTTACTTATAATCTCCAAGTGTTAGATTACTAATCACTGGGATAAACAGGTGCTGAGGGGCCAAGAACATTTCTGCAACTGTGCAAAATATAATCACCAAAAAAAAAAAAAAAAAGCACAATGAGGATGGTGGGTCCAAGTAGCTGTATCTCAATAAAGAAGAAAAATTTCTTATTTTAAGAAAAAAAAAAATGACCAAAGTGACCACTGACTGTAAACATCGAGGTTTCAGAGCCCAAAATGTCACTGCAAATGCAAGATCTTTAAAAACAAAAACAAAAACAAAAACAAAACAGATTCAAGTGGAGGATTTTTTAAAGCCTACTTTGGATTACAAAAATGCCTCCAAAGTTATGTTGTTTGGTGGCTTTCTTTTTTTTTTTTCTTCCTTTCCTTCCTTCATTCTTTTCTCTCTCTCTCTCTCTCTCTCTCTCTCTCTCTCTCTCTCTCTCTCTCTCTCTCTCTTTCTTTCCTTCTTTCCTTCTTTCATTCTTTCATTCTCTCTCTCTCTCTCTCTCTCTCTCTCTCTCTCTCTCTCTCTCTCTCTCTCTCTCTCTCTTTCTTTCTTTCTTTCTTTCATTTTGAGAGGCAGAGAGATGGAAATATTTTAGTAGCCACCATGTAGAAGGAAACACTTGAAGTACTGCCTATGTCTGAGTGATCGACTGCCAGGGTGATTGACTTAAAATAGTCTTCAGAAACTTTCATGAGTATAGGAGAAATTTTTTAACACTTACTGAGAAATAGAACCTTGAAAGTTGGTCTCCAGCAAACAGGATTTTTGACATGTATTGGCTGGAGCCTAGAAGTACATTATCTCTCTCTTACTTTTGCAAAAATCTTTCCCCTTTATCCTGATATAAACTAAAAGAGTCAACTTTATGGCATGAAAATGAAAACTGTGGACATCTTCTAAAAGATACATTTTCTCCCAATTCTCATGAAACAGCTTGAGTATTAAAATATCTTTTGAGATCCATGCAGATTTTTCATTTATACTAAGCAACTCATTTTATTTGTCAGGGCCAAACTGATAGGAATTACAAATATTTTGGGCAGTATTTTCGATGGAAACTCTTTATACACTAATTAAAAAAAAATAACTGTTTGCTGAAGCATTCGTATTATTCATAATATATTTTGGCAATGACATGACTTAACTAAATCATGAATTCTCAGGAGGAAGGATATTTTTGCCTTTTGTTTTTCTTTATTATTTGTGATTCTTTCTTTTCTTTATTTCTTTCTCTATCTTTCTTTTTGTCTTTCTTTATTGCATAGAAACACACTAAAACTAAAATTCTTGAATTAACATCTTAATTCAACCTTCAGTTTAACCATAAAAATATAAGTATAATAATATATTTCAAAGTTTTAATAGAAATGAGGTATTTGGTAAAATCCCATTATTTTTATAGTTAGGGAGATGAATTTATGAATAAAGGAAGTGACTTCTCAATATCTCACAGTTAATTAATGAAAGCAAAAGGTGAGAAAATTTGTATTTGTCAGGATTCTCTTGGTTTACAGTGACAGAAAACCCAATTTAAACTGTCTTTTTTTAAGGGGTAAGAGGGATTTTTGGTTTACATACAAGAAAAATCCAGTGGTAAAACTTAGTTGAGGAAGTGGATAAAACACAAGCAACCAGTAACAAGTAAACTGCAGATTTTATCAAGATATAATCTCCATTGATGTCATTGTGCTGTTTCTAATCAGCTTTTGGTTGTGCCTTCCTTCTTAGGTTCTTTTAGGTGGTCCTGGACAGATCCAGTTTCATATTTTTCTGTAAGATAGGGGAAAATGGGTCTCTATATAATTTTTGGGATCAACTTGGTTTGGGCTGATGAATTCAGCATGTTATGTTATTTTCTAAGCAAGTGCTTCTCAAAGTCTCTTTCCTGAAAGACTTTTTTGTTATTTTTTAAATAATCTGTCATTGACCAATACTTTTGTGAAATATAATTTAAAATGAATTAGAAAAAAAGTGAAAGGAAAACAAACAAACTTACAAAATTATTATTAGATTACACAGACAAAATTACTCTGCAAAATTGGTATAAAATTTTCTAAACAATTACTCTCAATTTCTATATTTATCTTGTTGCAGGCCAATAACAGTCACACCTTGTGGAGCAGTGCTCTCAGCCAGGGGTCAGAAAACTACAACTCACAGACCAAGTGTGGTCCATCACCAGTTGTTAGCAAAGTTGTAATGGAACAAAGCCATGTCCATTTGTTTACATAATTTAGGCTGCTTTCATGATATAATGACAGAGTTAAATAGTTAGACGGAGACTACATAGCCTATGAGGTGGAAATATTTTCTATCTGGCCCTTTACAGAAAAAAAAAGTTTGCCAGTTCTTACTGTGAGCAATCACTGTAACCTGAAGAACTTTATTTATGAGGAGACAAGGAAAAGTTACATGTCCGCTCCTGAAACATATAGATGGAGAGTAGGAATTGGATGATTCTCCAAAAAAGTTAAGATTCATCTACCAAAAGAAAGAAATTATTTTAGGAATCTAAAGACCTTCAAGTATCTAATATAGAATTTAGATCTTTCTACTCTTAATTTTCTCTTTTATTGATTCTACTTAAAACTGAATTACTATATAAAATGAACAATGCAAAGTCAAAACATGCCTTAAGTGATTCAGGCCAAAACCAAGACTCAATAGTATTGTTATTTCAAATCCTTTGAGGAATAAAAAAATAAAATAAGCAAAAGAATATATAAATAATTTTAAAATGTTATAAGAGAGTTGATGATACCTACCATGAGAGTATATAAAACATAGTATATAATCATACTTATAAAATACTTACTTAACTCTCCAGAAATAGAGTTTATATTTATTTGGAAAATATTAATAAATATATACCATAAATATCTAAACACTGTGCTAAATATCAGTCCTTTCAAGAGACTTAGAAGGACTTAGAAGGTCAGTGGGTAATTAAATAAAATAACTGCAGGTTATAATTAAGCTATCATTTGACTATAGCAAATAGGAGTAGAAATAGAAATTCATAACGCGAGGTTCCTTTTAGCAAGCAAGGCATCTACAGGAAAGTAACATTGAAGCAAAGTTCCACGAGAAGAGGAGCAACCAGCCAAGAGAAGTATAAAATACAAACACTCCCAGCAGTGGGAGAAGCTGGTGCCAAATCCTTGAGGCAGAGAAATCTTAATCTGTTTTAGGAAAGGAAACAGTGTGGTTGCAGCAAAGTAAGCAAGAATAAAAACCATCCAAAGAACTTTGGGAAATTAGAAGCCAAATCATTCAGACAAATTTTTTACTGAGTCAGTAAAGTGGAAAGACATTAAAGGGGATGATGTGGTTTGATTTACTTTTTAAATAATCATTTTTGAATGAGTCATAAAAATGATTGACTAATATTTAGAGCAATGTTTAAAGCAATTTAAATATATTGTTACTTAATCCTCACAGAAACCCTATTATTAACTCCATTTGACAGATAAGGATTATTATTATTATTCTTTTTATTACCTGCTAGGAAAAATAAATTTTGGTCTTCTTGTGTTTTAGAACACACAGGAACAAAAACTATCATCAAACACAAAATAGTTGTTAATGGATCCTGGTCTACAGTACCTATATATCTTGATTTATGGTCATTAGATCTAATCATTTCAGACAATGGATTAAATGTTCACTGTTTAAACATATTATTAAACATCAAGTAACTGTATAGAAGCAGAACTTATTCCTAAAAACATAGATGAACATAGACAGACTAATAATTATAGGCAAGTAGAGACAATTTCAACCACTAGCAGTAAAGTAGATGATGCGAAATTATATTTGCCTCAGAGAGGACCCATGCTCCTTGTCCTCCCCCGCATGTATTTTATCTGCCACTGTCACCTTCCTCCTCCCAAAATCAAACAGTTCCTTCTTGACTCTCTTAGAAATATAACATGCAAAAAGCTAGTGTTGTAGAAACTGGCGTTGGCCAAGTTTAAAAACTCAAAGTCAAACCATAAATTATTCCAACCCCAAAAAAACTGAAGACATGTATTCAAGTCAAAATTCTAAGGAAAATCTTTATAGTAGCACTATTCAAAATAGCCGAAAGGTAGAAATAACCCAAATGTTCATCAATGGATATATATATATATATATATATATATATATATATATATATAGAAAATGTGATATAGCCATGCAATAGAATATTACTCAGCCATAAAAAGGAATAAAGTACTGATGCACACCATAACATGAATGAACTTCAAAAACATTATCCTATGTGAAGGGGCCAAATGTAAAAGGCCATATATTGCGTTCTTCCATTTATATGAAATGCCCAGAAAAGTCAAATTTCTCGAGACAGAAAGAAGCTTAGTCATTGCCAGGGGCTATAGTAAGAGGGAAATGGCAAGTGATGCTTAACTGGTACAAGGTATCCGTTTGGGATCACAAAAATATTCTGCAGTCAGTGACGGTAACTGTACATTGCAAATGCACTAAAATTATACATTTATACACTTTAAAATGGCCAGTATGGTGTGTTTTAGTTAAGTGAATTTTATCTAATAATTTTTTTTAATTGTTCCAAGAATTATTCCCATGGAAAGACTTTTATGGCAAAAAGGTAATATGTGTTCATTTCCCCAGAAAGAAGCATCATTTTTCAACAATACATATTTTGGAAAGGAAGCCAGTGAAACAGCACTGATGGATTTGTTTTTGTATTTGAACTAAATGCTCAACGCTGCTAGAATGATTAAGTAAATAGTTGTTGATGATGATGATGACCTTCATGACAATGATAGCCATGGTCATAATCATTATCATTATACTATCATAATAATATAGTCTGGATAAACTTGATAACCACAGGAAAAAAAATAATCTAATGTACAGCAAACTGAATTTTTGTGCATATTTATTTGACTGATTTTTTTAAGATTATATATATAAATTTGTGGTGAACAGACAAGGAAAATATGAATAAATATATTTTAACCTCATTTATGTAAAAAGCAAAGGGTAAATCTTTCTAGCCATGGAGTTTGTGTATCCTTTTAGCCTGCTATAGATATTTTTCTGTAAGGATCTTTACTATATAACCAGGCTCCACTGGTTCATGAATTTGAGAGACGTCCTTGGAGTCAGGGAGAATTCCTAGAACATTTTAACTAAGATTTTAACTGGGATCCAACTATGACAAACACATTGTTTTGCAGTATCTGCCACTGGGACTTTCAGCCAACTTGATTAGTTTCACCTGGTCCACACAAGAGCATAGTCACAAGAGACCTGCAGCTGTCCCTGTCATGACAACATGTTTCAAGATTCCTCACAGCTGATTCTAAAACGAAAAGAAAATCCTCTACCAAATCTAAAAATGTGGTTATCAATCCTTTTTTCATTCTTTTACTGCACATTTACCATCTAATCTCTTAACATTTAAGCTAATAAACTTTAAAATATCCCCTGTCTGCCTCAACAAATTTATCAATGGCCATTTAAAAGTAAAAGTCTCTCCAAGGGTAGCAAGGGATAGTGGTTTCAGCCTTATGCTATGCTATCAAAGGATCGAAATATAACCAAGCATAATAATTACTCCTGCTAAAACTGAGGATGTCTGCTCAAAAACAAAGGTTACAAGGAAAGGCTTTCAGATTATAAAATTGGGGGTTATGTGGAATAAGAACAGAGTACATCTTGATGCAAGTAAAAGATAAGAAGTATTACATTCTGTTAAGCTAACTCCTACACATATAAAAGAGCAGAGTCAGGGCAGCAAATTGTTCTACTCAAACAGTTGACAGGGTTTTGGAGGATGCTGGAGTGTATAACTGCAGAGACACAGTTTAATTCTTTCAAGTGTTCAACCAAAATATATTTTGCGAACATAAAAAGTAAAAAACACTGTCCAGGGGATAATCATACATGTTATAAGCTGTATATTTTCCATGTCTGACTTTTAACAGGTTCTCTCATGCTTGACATTTTGAGGACGACTAAAACCTTGTAATTCCATTATTCAAGTCCAAAGTTCACATTTTAAATTCCTCCCCTGACCTTATATTATTTTTTTTCTATTTCTGTTCAAATAATTTCCTAAATTAACACACATTTATTAACTCAAAGCTTCTGTATCAGGAGTTCAGACATGTCTTAGCTGGATCCTCAGCTCAATGACTTACCAGACTGCAATCAAAGTGCCACCTGAGCTGTGTTCTCATCTGAAAGCACAACTAGGAAAGAATCCACTCTCAAGCTTATTCAGGCTGTTGACAGAATTTATTTCCTTGCAGCTGTCTGACAGAAGACTAGCTTCTTGCTGGTTGCCAGATGGAAGCCACTCTCGGGTGCTAGAAGCTGTTTGCAATTCACTACCACATAGCCCTCTCCATAGATAGTTTACAATATGGTTGCTTTGCTTCAAGACCAGCAGGAGAATCTCTCTCTTTTCAGTCTACAAAGATGGAGTCTTACATAAAGAAACATAATATTGGAAGTAGCATCTCCATCTCTTTTGTCATGTTCTATTTCTTAAAACCAAGTCACAAGTCCTGCCCACACTCAAGCAGAATGGACTGTATAAGAACATGAGTCACTAGTGGTCACCGTAGGGTGTGTTCCACACACACAACACAAATAGCAAATATGCTTTATCAATTTACACTTCAGGGTAGTTTCCAATATCTGAGAGCTGGTGTAAACTCTATGTGGCCAAAATTAGGGCAATACTGAATTCCTTTGGCCTGTATTTAGTTGTCTGATTGCTTCCTAATTAGTTCATTAGTGTCCAATAATTCAGGGTGAAATTGTTGTTTTTACATGAGAAAATGTTATATTTTAAAATATTTTTCATGTAGGTTAATTTTTCAGGTTGCTCTAACTTAGTGCCTAAGAGTCACTATCTCAGAGAGTTTGCCAGTTGAAATGTTCTTAAAAATGTCCTCTTTCGAAATGACTGAAATATAACCATTCATTTCATTTTAATCATTCTCAAAAGCAGTCATACTGCAAATGAATCAGAAACATGTATTCTTATGGAAATAGAGTACTCTAAATTGTTCCTAGGCTAGAAGATTTTTTTATGGCCTCATGTGAGGCCTGTGATCTGGGTAGAGTTTTGGATATTTGAATTCTAGGCTATGCATAGCAAATCATAGCATTGATGTTGCCATTCTGCCTTTCTCATCCATGGCAGATATTGATAATCAATCACAGTATTCTTTCTCCTCAGGTCTAGACCCAGCTTTGAGATCTAAACACTATGCCCTTGGCAGTGACTATTTTAGAACTCGAGTCAAAGCCTGTTGACCATCTTGTCTGCACTTATCTTACCATAACTTACCTAACTTACTACAGAGCCCACACTGGGCTTCAAAATTGAACTAAAGATGAGATAATCCACTCAAAAGCAAACAGCAAACATAGGCTGATAGAGAACAGTGATGAGATGAGTCGGAGGAGAGATCCCTGCTACTGGTGTTACTGAGATAAAGTAGAAAAAAGTTTTGTTGGAATAATATTTATATGAAAAAACAAGATCGGTATTCTTTTTTAAGTTATAATCTATGATCATCAGGTAGTCAGATCAGAGTAAACAAAGTTTTATGAAAACTAGCTAGAAATTTTTAGCTCTTCTTCCCTTCATCATACTCTTTAGCTATGCTTACCATTCAGCTGAGCTGTAGTAAGAAACACCGGATCTACAATGAGAAACAGATATTGTCTTACTAAATGATTATGGAGCTCACAAGATTTTTGAGTCTAAAATTGTTATATTTTCAAGAAGAGTACATTTGGTCTTATGAAGCATTGTAGTGTGGTAAATGCAGCTGTGGATTAGACACCTAGATTAGTAGCATATTTCACTGTGTGACCTTATATGAATCTCCTAACCTTCCCGAGCCCATTTCTCCACATGCAAAATGACAATAAGGATAATAATGTGTGACCTCTATAGTGCATAGAGAGATGGTGAAGTTATATAAACTAAGTCATGCCAAAGTGTTTGACCCCACAAGAAACATGATATCATATTATTTCAAAGTAATATTTATTCAGAAGCAAGCTCCTCTTTACAAAATATACAAAAATATCTAAACATGTATGTATTTGTCAGCACATGGTGCGATAACAAAATACACAGACTGGGCAACTTAAACAAAATAAATTTATTTTCTCACAGTTCTAGAGACTGAAAGCCCAAAATCAAAGTTCCAATTTCTGGTAAGGACTCTCTTCTTGGCTTGTAGAAGGCCTCCTTCTTGAGAGATATAGTGAGCTCTCTGGTGTCTCTTCTTATAAAGACTAATTCTATTAAATCATGGCCCCCCTCTTTTGACCTTAGTTATCCTTAATTACTTACTTATTTAAAATACAGTAATATTGGGAGTTAGGGCTTCAACCTATGGATTTTAGGGGACACAAACATTCAGTCCATAACAACATGAAAAAATATCAACTGTCCAGGAAGATATCTTGGGTTTTCCTTTATATTTTTTATAACATTTCTTGAGCTTTCACTGGGCATCAAGCTCTTCATAATTTTCATAGCTTTCAAGAACAGTTTTGTTCCTCTGTGGCAGGAACAGACTTAAACACCTGAGATGCATCCATGAATGAAACAGAAAATACTTATGCACTTGAAAAGCTTGCATTCTCATGGTGGTAATCAGACGAAACAAAACGAAACAAAAAACAAGACTGATAATAATATACATATTAAATTTGGAAATTATAAATTCATTAAAAAATAGAGTAGGTTATTTTGGATCCAGAGTGATGGAAAAAATGAGGTAAGTAATAATATCAAATAAAATAATACAAATAGAACTCATGGAACAAGTGAGAGATGAGAAAACACTAGATGATAAGAGAGTTGGCCAAGCAAGGGCATGGAAGAACAGATTAGAAGCAGCAAGAGATGCAAGGGCAGAGGCTTGAAGATGGGAGTATGATGGATGTGTTTGAGGATCAGTGCTGAGGCCAAAAATCAACACCGATCTTTCTGACCCAAGAATCAAACCTCCTAATCACTGTCACATAAATCTCTAGGTATTAATGTGTCACTATAAATCTCTACGTATGAAAGAGGAGAACTAATACTTATTGAGTACTTGCTATGTGTCAGGTGCAGTGCTGGGTGTTTTAAATATACTTTTTTGTTTAATTGTCCAAAAAAATTACTGAAGAAGCCTAGGGAAAGTTTGTGTTTCATGGTCCCACAGGGGAAAAAAAGGATGCAAGTTAGTCAGTGAGATGTCATCAGTATGTGTAGCCTTGCTAAAGTTCACTTCATGTTCATTCTGCCCTTCACAGAGGTCGAGGGAAAGCCGGTTATGGATTTAATTGAAGGACACTGGCCGGATTGCAGCCCTGTCTCCTGATATTCCACATTCCACTCTTCCACTAGGTTAAGCCATCATTAAGACAAAATGAATATGGTTCTAGTTTTATGTGTACAACAACAAAAAAAAGATTCCAAGTATTATCTGAATTTCAATTTAAATCCTTTGAGTAAGGACCAGTAATGACCATGAAAAATGGAATACTTTTTAAATCACTGTTATAATCCTAATTGTTTTTAAACCCCAAAGCTCCTTGAAAGGGTAATTCATCTAACCATTATCAGCCATTATCAACACATGAAAGTAACATTTTGGTTCAATCACTTTCAGAAAATGACAGAAAACTACACAAGGAAAAGCAAAAGAAGGTCCCCAGAATGTGGACACCACATGGGAAGCAAAGGACGAAAGATATACCAAAAAGAGATAAGATCTTGAAAGAGAAAATAAAATGGGGCTGAAAGGAACTGGACCCATTTTGTTGAGGCACCTGGCTCCAGAGGGCTTTTACAACTAGTTTATGCCCTTTCTGGACTCAAGGTGGGAAAGACCTACATTATATATAACTTTGAGTGCCCATTATCTCAGAATAAAGTTCAATGCCATGATTGTGCTTATATGACCCTAAATGATCTGTCCCCATATCCTTGCTCCATGCTTCCTCTAGACATATGCAAAAAGTTGGTCCTCTGCAATCAATGCTCTTTCCTTTCCTGCCCTGCTTTACTATCTCCTAACAGAACTCTTTCTAAATCTTCAATAGGCCTTATAACACTAAACCACAATTACTCATTAGCTATATTGTCACCCCAATTAGACTCTGAGCAACTCAAAGAATGAACAGTGCCTTGCCCACTTTTGCATTCCCGATGCTTAGCACTTTGCCTGATACTAATAGACTTTCAGGTAATAAAGTGATTGAGTACACACACATAATTATATACAGAAATACAGATATACATAGCCCTTTGTGATATTTTTCCTTTCACTCAGAAAGTAGAGTTTCCTCAAATGAGAATTCAGACCCAGTCATACCACCTCAAGCTTTAGGAAGCACAATTTAAACCTCCAGTCTCTTGAAGAGCTGCTTACATCCTTGCTAACCCAGAGAGCCACCAGGGGTTGACTGGGTACAACAAAACATTTCTCAGCTGCACATCTCAGGGCATAAGCCTTAGCCATCTATGCTCATAACTTTCCATAAAATATTAACAAGTTTTATATTGCATCTAAAATTTAGAATTAATGTACTTCTTAGAATAAAGAAACTGAGACTTCAAATGTTGAGTAAGTCAAACCAGGTGACAGTTAATTAACAAGAGTGGAAACTTACACTAGGGAATTTTGATTCCCAATTCTTTCCACTGTGTCATTGGACATAGTAAAGGGGAAAAATAAATAAAACAAAAATAAAAATTCAAGGCGACAGATTTATTGAACTCTATCAAAGAGTAAAGAAAAGAAGTAGGCAAGTTATTATTTTACTTTGGCTATCTTTGGGCTTCTTTGGTAAATATAAGTTAGAAATTTGCTTTATGATATGAACCAGCTCTTTACAAATCTCAAGATTTTGTACCTTTTGACTTCAGTCTGTTCTTGCTTATTCAGAAGAATAAGAGGACGGTCAGGTATCTATTGTATTGGTTTTCCAGAGTGTCTGTAAAGAAGACTCAAATGCAAATGATTTCCTCCACTCTGCTAGCTATTTTCCTGACCCCAAAAGGAGAAAAACTCGTTAGATCTTTTCAATCATATTTCATTTGTTTTGCACATTCAAAATTATACCCATTGCTATTTTTTAAATAAACATATAGTATAAATATCTGGATAGCAATAAATATGGAAATAAGGCTCATCTTGATATGATGAATTTAAAGATGAAGTTAAAGGTATAAAAAAAATCCAAAATAATACTACTAGCAAATGCAGTTGCCATAAATGTTACTAATGTAATTATATTAAAAAATTCAATAAGTTTCTAATATATTTTTACTCACAGACAAGTTGAAATAACTCGTACCTTCTAGGGCTTGGTTAGAAATAAACTAGATAAGGTAATCATTTTTATATTAAAATAATAAAACATAAATTAATTTGAATAGAATCAATAGGGTGTGAGCTGAGTAAATATCGTGAGTTTTTCATGCTGAAAAAATGATTCAAAGGAATCTCTTACTCTAAATATTAAGAATAATTTTATATATATACATAGATATATGTATATATATATGCTCTTAATTTTTTAAATGGTATTTGTTAAATACAGATTAATAGTCATTGGACATAATTTTTTAAAATTTATTTATTTTAATTAGTTTCAAGTATGCAGTACTTTGGTTAGACATCTATATAGTTCATAAAATAATCTTCCCAATTACTCCCCCTCTTCCCCTGGCCCTCCATTTAGCTAATGCTAACTGCATTCCCTTGTGCTTTCCTCTCCATCCCTGTGACCATCCGTTAGCTACTAATGTGTACTTTTTTAACCCTTCGCTCCATTTTTCTAGCCCCTCAAGCCCCCCTCCCATGTGTCCATCACCCAATTGTCCAGTATATTTGCGAGTCTGTTTTTGATTAGTTTGTTCTTTTTATTTCTTAGATTCCGCATATAAGTAAAATTATATAGTGTTTATCTTTCTTCGTCTGTCTTAAATACCTTCTAGGTCCATCAAAGCAATAGCTTTTCCCATCCTCTTCCTTTTCATATATAGAGGTCTTGTTTTCTTATCCTTTCAGCCATTCTTTCTTTTGGTTGGTGCACTTAATTCTTTTCCATTTAAGGTACTTATTGATAGATAATGCGGCTGTTACCATTCTTTTTTTGTTTTGTTTTGTTTTTAGTTGAGGCAACCCTTGGTTGACCTCACAGATTGCAAGGACCTTATCATCTTACAATCCCTTATTTTTTATGCCTACAGCACCTGGTCTTCCTAGGTGGTCTCCCATCCAACTACTATCAGGCCCGACTCTGCTTAGCTTCCGAGATCAGACAGGATCAGGCTTGTTCAGGGTGATATAGCCGTAGACACCTTTCTTTATTCCTGTTTTTGGTATATGTTTTTTCTTCTTCAAGAAGTCCCTCCAACATTTCCTGTAATACTGGCTTGGTGTTGATAAATTCCTTTAGCTTATTTTTGTCTGGGAAACTCTTTATCTGCTTTTCAACTCTAAGTGATAGCTTTGCTGGATAAATTATTCTTTGTCGTAGATCCTGGGTCTTCATCCTGTAGAATACTTTTTGCCAAGCCCCTCTGTTCTGCGTGGCATCTTTTGAGAAATCAGCTGCCAGTCTTATGGGTGTTCCCTTATAAGTAACTATTTACTTTTCTCTTGCTGCTTTTAATATTCTTTATTTGAATTTAACCTTTGGCATTTTAATTATGATGTGTCTTGATGTGGGCCTCTTTAGGTCCCCGACTTTTGGGATTATATGAGCTTCCTGAGGTTTTATGTCCATTTCTTTCACCAGGTTAGGGAAGTTTTCCATCATTATTTCTTCAAATAGCTGCTAAAATCTTGATTTTCTTCAGTTACGCCAATCAGAGGATATTTAGACCCTTAATAGTGTCCCATATGGTCCTTAAATTATTTTTATAGTCTTGGCATCTTATCTCTTGCCATTCTGCTTGCATGTCCTTGCCTTTCCTGTCCTTGAGATAGGGCATTTGATCCTTTTCTTTATTCACTTTGTTTATTCCATTTAATGTACTGCTAATCTTAGATAATGTGTTCTTCATTTCAGCTTGGTTCCCTTTTATGATTTCCATCTCCACTTTCATGTTTTTATCTCTTTGTTGGAGTTCTCTACACTTCCCAAAAGTTCATTGAGCATCTTTATAACCAGTGTTTTGAACTCTGCATTTTTAGATTACTTGACTCTATTATATCTGGATCTCTGTTCTGTTCTCTCATATGGTTTCTGCTTCTTTGTCTTCCCATTTTGGTTGCCTTTCCATGTCTGTTTCTACGTACTAAGCAAAGCTCTTAAGTCTCCCAGTCTTATTAGTGTGCATTTGTGAAGTAGGTGCCCAGTGGCACAGTCCTGAAAGGGATTTAGCTGTAGACCAAATTTATCCTAAGCCTCTACCCCTCTGGGGTAAGATTTGTTAATATTCAGCAAGCAATCCACAGGTGCTGTGCTTATAGTTGCCTCAAAAGGCCACACCAGAAACCGAGGCCACCTGCCTCCAGTATGAACCTAGGCGCTGCTCAGCAAGGAGCACCTGACTCACTGAGGATATAACTGGTTTCAGGGAATCCTCTGGGCAGAGTGACCTCTGTTCTCCAGCTTGATGATGTCATGGCTATACTGGCGCTGTGTCCGGCACACTGGTATCGGGGGAGGGCTTAATAGGGTACAATGGATACCGCCGGCACTTCTGTTCAGAGCAAGTCTCCCCTCAGCCCTCACTCCAACAATGTCTCTCTGTAAATCCCTGGTGCCTACTGGGTGCAGCTGAATCAGCCCTGGTGCTCAGAATGAGCTGGTCGATCACCACAAAAATCTGTTTGTGGATGCAGCCCCTTTAAGAGGCGTCTGCTACTGCTGCCACAGCCTCTGTCTTAGCCATTCAGGATTGGGCAATCCTATGTCTTCACTCTGCCCTACTTTCTGACATTGCAGGGTGATGTCTTGGATTTCTCCCTAGTTGTATGGCTTGTTCATCTAGATCCCAAGTGATTTTTCCTTGCTACTGCTCCTCGTTTCCATCACAACCTTAATTTGGTCACCAGAGGGATGAACAGAGCCTCTATCATCTACATCATTTCTTTTTCCTCCTCCAGACTTATAATTTTTTAACCTTTACCTAATAGCCTTAGTTACCATAGATAACTTAATAAAGTCACCTATTATCATTCTCGGTATAATTTACTCGTTCGAATTAAAATCAAATATATCATTTTAGAATTAAAACAGATAGTATAATTGATATTCAATATTTAATCAAGTACTTGTTACATATTAGGAAAGGTTCTAAGTAATATAAGTATTGATGGTGGCCATCATCAATAACACACATAGCACTTACATGACAGTTCCTTTTCTAAGTTCCTTCTATATTAACAGTTTAATATATAATCATCACAATAATACTGATATAGGAACACTATGATTATCCCTATTTGATGAAAGAGGACATCAAGGTTTACGAAAGTTACATAACTTAATCAAGATTGTATAAACCTAGGCCTCACCAATTCCACATTTGATACTACAATTAAAGTTCTCAACCACTTCTCGTGCTGCCACAAAGCAGCGCCTCCATAACCAGACTATTAATTTGCTTACAAATGTCATACTGTTTCCTTAATCATTTAGTGGACTTAAATATATATATTTCCCACAGGATAGAACTGAGATACTTCCAATAAGACTTACTATTTAAAAAAATTGTTCATTAACTTTTATTTTTTTCTTTTTTTTAAATTATTTTATTAAATTTATTGGGGTAACATTGCTTAATACAATTATATAATTTTCAAGTGTACATTATAATTTGACATCTGTATAGTTTATTGTGTTTATCACCCAGAGTCCAGTTGCCTTCAGCTATCATACATTTGATTCCCTTTACCCACTTCACCCCTACTCCCTATATTTGACCCCCTTTAACCATTTACCTCTCCCTTCCTCCCCCACATCCTACCCTCTGGTAACCACTAGTCTATAGTCCATGTCCATGAGTCTCTGTTTGTTTGTCCTGTTTATTTGTTGCTTTTAGGTTTATATCCCACATGTAAATGATATTATGTGATTTTCAATTTTTTCTGTGTAGCTTATTTTGCTTCGTATGATTATCTTGAGTTCCATCTATGTTGTCCCAAATAGCAGTATTTCATCTCTTCTTATGGCTGAGTGATATTCCATTGTATATATGTACCACAGCTTCTTTAGCCAATCATCTATTGTAGGACACTTCAGTTGTTCCATGTCCTAGCCACAGTGAATAATGCTGCAATGAACACCAGTGTGCAAATATCTTTTTGGATATGGGTTTTCAAATCTTTCGGGTAAATACGCAGTAGAGGGATTGCTGGGTTATATTGTAAATCAATTCTTAGTTTTTTGAGGAAATTCCATACTTTTCCATAGTGACTGTACCAATTTGCAGTCCTACCAACCGTGTATATGGTTTCCTTTTTCTCTGCATCATTTCCAAAATTTGTTATTACTTGCCCTGTTGATTATAGCTATTCTAGCAGGTGTGAGATAGTATCTCATCATGGTTTTCATTTGTATTTCCCTAATAGCTAGCGATGTTGAGTACCTTTTCAAATATTTGTTGGCCATTTGTAAGTCCTCTATGGTGAAGTGTCTATTCAAGTCCTCTGCTCACTTTTTTATTAGATTATTTGTTTTTTAGTTATTGAGTTACAGAGTTCTTTGTATATTTTGAATATTAGGCCCTCTTCAGGGGCATTATTTGCAAATATATTTTCCCATTCAGATGGTTGCATCTTTATCTTGTTTATGGCTTCTTTTGCTGAGCAGAAGCTTTTTAGTTTCATGTAGTCCCATTCATTTATTTTAGCTTTTACTTCCCTTGTTTTGAGGTCAAATTCATAAAATCCTATTTAAGTCCAAGGTTCTTGAGTTTTGTTCCTATGTTTTCTTCCATGTATTTTATTGTTTCAGGTCTTATATTCGGGTCCTTAATCCATTTAGACTTAATTTTGGCATGTGGTGATAGACAACAGTCTAATTTCATTCTTTTGCAGGTGGCTTTCCAGTTTTCCCAGCACCATTTATTGAAGAGGCTTTTCTTTCTCCACTATATGTTTTTGGCTTCTTTGTCAAAAATTATTTGCCCATATAATTTTGCTTTACTTCTGGACTCTCAATTCTGTTCCACTTATCCATGTGTCTGTTTTGTTGCCAATAGCATGCTGCTTTGATTATTGTCGCTTTGTAGTTTAATTTGAAGCTGGATAGAGTGATAACTCCAGTCTCGTTATTTTTTCTCAGGATGGCTTGGATAGTTCGGGGTCTTTTGTGCTTCCTTACTAATCTGATGATTTCTTCTTCTATTTCTTTAAAAAATGCCAATGGGATTTTGATGAGGACTATATTAAATCTGTGTAATGCTTTAGGTAATATGGTCATTTTAACTATGTTGATTCTTCCAATCCAAAAACATGCAATATCTTTCCATTTCTTTGTATCTTCTTTGATTTCTTTTAATAGGGTCTTGTAGTTTTCATTATATAGGTCCTTCACATGTTCCATTAAATTTATTCCTAGGTATTTTATTCTTTTGGTTGCAATTGCAAAAGGAATTATTTTTTTCACTTCTTTTTCTGATGCTTCATTATTAGACTATAGGAACACTATGGATTTCTGAATGTTGATTTTGTATCCAGAGACTTTACTGTATTTACTTATTATTTCTACTATTGTTCTTGTGGACTCTTTAGGGTTTCCTATATAGAGAAACATGTCATTTGCAAATAGTGACAGTTTGACTTGTTTAGTATTTGGATACTTTTTATATGTTTCTTTTGTCTGATTGCACTTGCTATGACCTCCAATGTTATATTGAATAACAGTGACGATAGTGGACAGCCTTGCTTTATTCCTGATCTTATAGTGAAGGTTTTTAGTTTTTTGTCATTAAATATAATGTTGGCTGAGGTTTTTTCATATATGGCCTCTATTATGTTAAGGGATTTTCCTTCTATACTGATTTTCTTAAGTGTTTTGATCATAAATGGATGCTGTATCTTGTCGAAGGCTTTTTCTGCATCTATCGATGTAATCATATGATTCTTATTATTTAATTTATTTATGTGGTGTATCACATTAATCGATTTGCATATGTTGAACCATGCATGTGCCTCTGAGATGAAGCCCATTTGATCTTGGTGTATAATCTTTTTAATTTGTTATTGTATTCGATTGACTAGTATTTTCTTTAGGATTTTTGCATCTGTGTTTATGAAAGATATTGATTGGTCTGTAGTTTTCTTTTTTTGTGTTGTATTTACCAAGTTTTAGTACCAGGGTGATAGTGGTCTCATAAAATGAGTTGAGAAGTATTGCCTCCTCTTCTATTTTTTGGAAGAGTTTGTAGAGAACAGCTATTAAATCTTTGAATGTTTGGTAGAATTCACTGGTGAAGCCATTTGATCCTGGACTTTTCCTTTTTGGTAGGTTTTTAATGATTGTTTCCATTTCTACACTGCTGATTGGTCTATGTAGATTTTCCAGTTCTTCTTCATTCAGTCTTGGAGGTTATATTTTTCTAAGTACTGGTCCATTTCTTCTAGGTTATTAAATTTGGTGTACTATACTTTTTCATAGTATTCTGGTATGATCCTTTGTATTTCTGCGATATCAGTCATAATTTCCCCTCTTTCATCCCTGATTTTGTTTAATTGTCTCCTTTCTCTTTTTTCTTTAGTGAGTCTAGCCAGAGGTTTGCCAATTTTATTAACTTTCTCAAAGAACTAGCTTTTTGTTGCATTTATTTTTTTCTATTGTTTTGTTGTTTTCAATTTCATCTATTTCTGCTCTAATTTTGATTATTTATTTCCTCCTGCTGACTTTCCGTTTTATTTATTCTTCCTTTTCTAGTGTTTTAAGATAAAGCGTTAGGTTGCTTATTTGGGCTCATTCTTATTTTTTGAGATAGCCCTGTAATGATATGAACTTTACTCTTATGATTGCTTTTGCTGTGTCCCAAAAGTTTTGATATGTTGTACTCTCATTATCATTTATTTCTATGTACCTCTTAATCTTTGTTTTTATTTCTTCTCTGACCCAGTTGTTCTTCAGTAGTATGTTGTTTATCTCCATATATTTGTATTTCTTCCTGATTCTTTCTGCAGTTGACTTCTAGTTTCAAAGCACTATGATAAGAGAATATGGTTGGTATGAATTCAACCCTCTTCTATTTGTTGAGGCTATCTCTCTGTCCCAGTATGTGGTCGATTCTTGAGACTGTTCCATGTGCACTAGAGAAGAATGTGTAAGCAGCTGTTTGGAGATGGAAGCTCTATAAATATCAATTGTGTTCAGTTGCCTAATGTATCATTTAAGGATGTTATTTCCTTATTTCCATTTGCTTGAAGTATCATTTTCCACCCTTTCACTTTGAGTCTATATTTGTTTTTGGAGTGGAAATGTTTCTCCTGGAGGGAGCATATGGTTAGATTTTGTTTTTTGATCCATTCTGCAACTCTGTACCTTTTTGTTGGTGAGTTCAGTCCATTTACATTTAGGGTGATTATTGAAATATGAGGTCTTCTTATAGTCATTTTACTTTCTGGTAGCTCGTTGTTTCCATTGCTTCCTTGTCCTTGCGTTTCTGTTTTCTTTATTTTGGTTGGCTTTTGTGAATTTTTCCACTGGTTCTTCTTGTTTTGTTATATACTTCATTTCTGAATCCTATGTGTGTCGTTATTATTATGAATATGTAAAGGATAGTCATATATATATATACACACACACACATATATATACATATATATGTGTGTATATATATAGTCATCCATTTTCTCCAGCATGAGCCTTATCTCCACGCCCCTTCGCAAATTTGGATCTTTAAATCCCCTTTTAGTCCTTGTTGTCTCAATTTGTCCCTATGTTTGCTGAACATTCATTACTATCTTATTATAACAATTCACTTATTATTTAATCTTATAATGCCCTGTTGTTAGTAAGAGTTGCATTCCTCTGCTTCTATCTGCCTGCTAGTCACCTTACACTTAGCTATTTATTTTTTTGTCATTTTATTTTAGGTGAGTTGACCCCTTTCGGTATTACTTGTAATGCAGGCCTTATAGTGTAGAATTCCTTCAATTTTTATTTTTGGAAAGGTCTTAATTTCTCCTTCATATCTAAAAGAGAGCATAGCTGGATACATTTTTCTAGACTGGTATTTCCTTTTACTTAATAGTTTAAATATTTAATTCCATTCCTTTCTGGCTTGTAAGGTTGGTGCTAAGTAGTCCGAGGATAATCTAATGGGGTTTCCTTTATAAATTACTATTTTCTTTTTTCTGGCTGCCATGTGAATTCTGTCTTTGTCATTGATTTTTGATAATTTTAATACAATGTGTCTTGGTGAAGGTCTTTTTGGGTTGAGATGATTGATAGTTTCATTGACTTCTTGAATTCAAAGCCCCAGCTCCTTCCTTAGATTTGGGAAATTCTTGTCCACTATTTGTCTGAAAATGCTTTCTAATTCCTGTTCTTTTTCCTCGCATTCAATAATGCCCATTATTCTTATGTTTCTTCTCCTGATGATATCAGCTAGTTCTTGTATTTTTCTTTCATTATTTTTCATTCTTTGGTTTCTCTCTTCTTCCTTTTGATTTATTTCTAGATTTCTGTTTTTGATATCACTGATTCTTTCCTCCATTTAGTCTACTCTATTTCCCAAGCTTGATATTTCATTTTTCAATTTTTGGATTGTGTTTTTCATCTCCAGAAGTTCTATTTGTTTTTTTGTTTTTTTTTTTTTTTGTTTTTTTGAGGGATTCAATCTACTTGCTCTGCTTATCTAGTTGTTTTTTCAATTCTTGAAATTGTTGATATGACTCATTTCGGAATTCACTGAGTATTTTCGGAAGTACCATCCTGAATTCTCTGTCATTTAAGTCACTTATTTCTATGTCTGCAAGCTTATTTTCTAGAGATTTTTCTCTTTCTTTCGGAGACGCCTTGTCACCTTGGTTGTTCATGGTGTTTAATGGATTATTTCTCCACCTGGGATTTAATGGAAATGTATTCTGCTTTTTTTCCAGAAAGAAGATTTATTATATGAAGGTCTCTCTTTAGTCTTCTGCAAAGAAAGTGCTTTTCTTTTGGTTTCCAGTAGGTGGTGTCTAAGCCTCTTGAATCCCTGCTTTATGTAAAGCCTTAAAAATGCCTTTTTATTTTCTGATAGATATTTAAACATGCTCGCTACACTCAGTTTCAGTCCTTGTCAGTGTTAGCGACAGTTTTGGTAGTGTTTGCACAAATTCTCTTGGGGCTCTACGGTATTCGGTCGCAGAGAGTATGGAGGTAGGGCCATCTGGGTTGGGAGTTGGGGATTGCGACTCAGCCTTGGATTTGCAACTACAGCTGGTTAAAATCAACTGTTATTTTTCTGCCATGCTGCTTCTCTGCCTTGATGAGTAGGCCCTGCCACCAGGCAGCTACGTGAAGCTCACAGCTTTCCCAGGCAGGGCTGTTCAAGGATCTCGCTGCTCCTTCTCCACTCCACCTCCTCCTATAGGGAGCTCCGGCAGCTGCAAGAAGCAGCTTCTTTATTGCTCCCAATCCACCACCTGACACCTGGGGTTCTGATCTGTGGTAGCTCTTATGTACAGATCCCATGTTCCGATTTGCTTGTGTGTACTTTTGGTGTTTTCTGTTGCATTTCTGATGTTCAGTTATTGTTGTTTCAAAGGGAGATATCTGGGGATGTCTCTCACTCTGCCATGATTCCCCATTCATTAACTTTTAAAAGACTGCCTTATCAACATGAAGAATAATGAGTAGTCAGCTTAAGAAAATGTTCTTTACAAAATCAGATACTAGCATTATTAGCTCTCTGCACACCCTTTGAAAGTAACACAGAATGTAGTAACATAGGTGTTTCAAATGTGTTGAAACCAAGCATTGTTTACAGACTACACAGACCATTATTTCTCAAAACACAATTCACGTTATTCACTTTGGTCAGTAAAAGCAGACACAGTTTGGTCTCTGTCCATGTGTGAGAATACCTCTGTGCATCTTTACAGTGACATCCTATTTCCCATTTCATCTTCAAAATTCATTTCTCTGAGTCCTCAACATTCGAGGCCATCAGTCTTTTAAAGAATATAGGAGGTCACTCAACCCATCTGAATAATGAAATTTAGGGCTGAATTTAGCTTTCCTCTTCTATTGGTCATCACTGATAAAACTTGATTGCTTAATATTTTTCCTGGACATTCAGGTACTGAAGTCTGTCTTCCAAATTCAGTGATTAAATGTGTCTTAAAATACCAAGAAAATGACTTCTTAGTCTGGTGCTTTTCATCATAGAGTTGTGGCTAAAACTGAACTGTCCTTCAAAAAATGTGAACCTTCATTTATACATTTTTTATGTGAATGCCAGCTGAAAAATTAAGCTACTTATGTTGCAGCTCATTCATAGTTTACACTTTAATTTATTTATCTATTCGATTAATGTATACAGTTAATGGACATAAATAAAAGTAGTCTTGAATGAAAGCAATCAGGATATTGTGTAGCATCTAAGAACAGCACTAGTTTGTTTGTTTGTTTGTTTGTTTGTTTGTTTGTTTTTGCTCTCGCTCCTTGTGTATAAAAAAGTACAGGGAAAGCTGTACAATCCTTTAGCCAAGTGGCTTGTAATTGGAGAAACGATAGAAATGCTGAGCTAGCATCCTTCAAGCTACCTCTGATAAAGATCTGAACTGAAGGAAATAATCAGTGAGGACAGTGCTACTTGTCTCTGCCAAATGAATTAATTCATCCCTAGCACCATCTACTGAATTGGACTCTCCAAATGCCAAACCATGGCCCAGGAAGGTAAATTCATCTGACAGAGATATAGTATTGCCTGAGATGAGAGAAAACTTGTTCCAGATCAAAAGTAATCATTTTCGATATCCTCATGGCATCTTTGGTTTGCCACAGCAACTGCATTTGTGTCAAGCCTAGTTAATTAAAAAGACTATAATCAAATTCCACAGTACTGAAAATATGCCCAGCCTCACCTGCCCTCACTGACTCACAAATACACATGCACTTTTGTTCCAGAAATACTGAACCACTAATAGTTCCTGTAATAAACTATTCTAATTTACACCTCTGGGTTGTGCATAGCTTTATCTCCACTAAGATTACCAATTTCTACTGTGCTTACTTTGCAAATTACTATTCATCCTTCAACACTTACCTTAGACATCATTTTCCAATTTCTAATCAGCTTTGGAGACAGCTGCTTTGTACAAGCATGGAAAAGTTTTGTAGTTTACTTTGCTTTAATTTCCTCCTCTCAAAAAATGGGATAATAACAGTGCTTATATTTTAGGACCATTATATAGATTAAATTATAGAATCAATGCAATTCATTGAGCACAGTACCTGGCCCACAGTAAGTACTCCATAAATGTTACAATTTCAAAGTGTTTATTTTATCATTGCACTGACCACATTGATTGCAATTAAATTATAATAACCTCGATTAACCTAAGAGCTTCTTAAGGTCATGGACTGAAATTTATTCAGTTTGTCTTTAGCCCCAACATAGTACCAGGAGAGCAATACATTTATGTTTAATTAAATTGCATCTACTTGAGGTCAGCTGATGCTTGTACAATAATAACAAAAGCTAAGTTTTTGAGCACTTACTTTGTACCAGGCATTGATATGGAGCTTTATGTGTATTAATCCCTTCAATTCTATAATCCTTTAAACCAACTAGGTACTATTATCTCCATCTCAGAGATTAGAAAACTGAGGTGGAAAGAAGTTAATGGTTTTACCAAGATCACACAATAGAGCCAAGGTCTGAAGCAAGGGAATTTGACTCCAGAGATTTTACTCTTTAACAGCTACACTTTAATGACTTGCTGCTCACAAAATTCATATAATAGGTATATGTCTGTGTGGTATATGTAATAGATTGCTGTCAATTTATTTCAGATAATAAGCTTTCAAATAAAGTTCACAATGATACCTATATTTGCATCAAAACTATATTATTTATGTTAATCTGAATTCTTTCCGTTTGTCATTTGTAGAAGCATCAGTCAAATTGACTTAAGCAAAACAAGAATTTAGTGGCTTCCTATTGAAAAGTCCAAATATCAAGTTAATTTCAATTACACTTGGACTCAGGCTATCAAGCAGAGCTTAAGACTTTGTCTCTTGGTCACCATCTCTTGGCTGCGATTTCCTGTGTGTTGTCTTTATTCTCAAGCAGGACCACTCCATGTGGGAGTCCTGGACACTTCAGATTTATAACTTATCAACTTAGCAATCTCTTGTGAGAGAGAGCTTTTCTTCCCAAAAGAGCCAAAGTCCCAGAATCACCTCTTTGGCTAGTCTCATTCACATTTGAACCGGTCACTAAGGCAAAGAGGTAGCAATATGCAAATATGTTGGGACTAGGTCACATAAGCACATAAATTGAAAGAAGGGTGTTTCCCAAAAGGTAAACCCAAGAATCACCATCAGGATGTAAAAGTAAAATTATTGCCGGGGAGGCCAAATAACAAACAAGAACAACACTGGTTTCTAATTAATTCTTATTTGTCCATAAAGCCTGCTTCTTAGAACTTTACATGGCAACTTTAGCAGTGAATATCAATAATAAGACTAAATTTAATTTTTAAATTCAATTCTTCTTCCACTCCCAAATAATAAGTTGATACATTTATCTATATTTTTCACAAAATGGAGTTTCTTGGTCTGAACTACAATTGTAGAAAGGGGATCATTAGAAGATGACTGATGATTACCTCATTGTTTTATGCTAGCTGCTTTGCAGAGCATGACAAGTTTCAGAAATTAGTTGATATTAAGATGTGTGTTTATCATGGACTTAGATAATATTTATGATTTACCTTTCTGAATCGAGGGGAGACATTATTCATGAAAAGTTGCATAATGAGATTCATAACTGAAAGGAAGTAATTTTGGTATATTTCTTTTTGTACAAAGCAGTATGCCTTTACTCAGAATTTCATGTTAAATCATGCTGCACTGGTGATTCTTTTTTTCTGATAAAAGTTGTCATCTCAGAAAGTGAAATGAAAATGGTTTTTGAACTTGGTACTTGAGTTAGAGTCAACTTAAAAACTCAGAATATAAGAAAAATTTTTTCTTCAGGTTTTGTCTTCTTTCTAAATATAATCAATTCAAAAAGATTATCACACTCTTACCCCATGGCTCATACTCAGGTAGAAATAGATTTCAGCCCTCTAGATGTAGGACAGAAAAAAAATATTAAATCGACATTAAATAAATATTAAAAGCCTTTTCTTTAATTGCTATTTTCCCCGTTTTCTTTCGATAGCTAATTTCCAGTTCTCTCCCAACTTCTTTCTTGTGCTATAGTAAGGCTCAAAAAATATTGCACCATGAGAGCAATTCTGTATGCTCTTCTTTTCTTGTCCAAATAGTACAAGACATAGAAATAAATCTTAATAGTTAAGTAAAATTAATTTAGTTTCTCTAAACCATAACAGTTAGTATTACTCCATTGTGAGCATATCTGGATTGTAATTAAGAAAATTCAACAATCCCACTGACACTAAGTGCTCCAGGAAATGCCTAATTTACATACAACTATGCCAGTTCCATATCTTTTGCATTTGGTATATTGTGAAGTATAATATGATTGTGCATGCAAAGTAGAGAGACACATAATGAGAACAGAAAGCCACTCTTAGAACAATATATAGGCCCTCTGAATTTCTGAATTTGAATGTAAAAAAAAATTACTCTTCAATCGTTGAGAATATTTGTGCTAAATGGATAGAAATGGAAGTGATCTGGCCTTGGTGCAGTCAAATATCTGGAGTCACTCATTCATTTAGTTAGTCCACAAATATTTATTGAGTACCTTTGGTATTACTTGAGATTGTGTTAGGTGGCAAGTTGGGAAAGAATGTGGGAGGCCTGGACACTTCAGATTTATGACTTAACAGCTTAGCAATCTCATGGAAGAGAGAGCTTCCTTTTCCAAAAAGTCTCAGAACCAAATCATTGGCTAGTTCCTTTCACATCTGAACTAACCACTGAGGCAAAGTGGTAGGAATATGCAAAGAGATTAAGACTAGGTCACATGACCACATGAATTGAGAGGATGCCCAACTACAGTAGTTTTAATAATAAGAATTGATTTTTCTTGGATACAAGAAGTCCAGAGATATTGGCTGTTGACATTGATTCAATGACATAAGTGCCAGCATTGCGTCAATTTTTCTAAATTTCCCTTTATGACACCCACCAAAAGTACAGCTGTCATATATGTGTTTCAGACATTGATTTGAGAGGATCGAGGATTAGGACAGCAGTGACTTTGTGGAGCCGGAGCCTAGTATGCCCTCAGTTACATGTCTGTAGTTGAGAGCCTCAGATGGGATAGTTACTCTCTGCTCCATGTGACCTTTCATAAGGTCAGTTTGGGGTTCCAAAAAGCAGCAAGCTCCAATCACATGTTTGCCAATACCCAATTGCCCAAATGAATCACATGGCCAAACCTGCATACAAGAGTCAGGGAAACAGACTCCACCTCTTGATAAGAAAGGTAGCCAAAGTCAGATTGCAAAGAGGACGAAGAAGAATTTGTGGCCATTTCTATAATCAGAAAAATGGGAAATCAATATCACCTGGCATAACGAGAAAGTAAATACCAAAAAAAAAAAAAAAAAAAAAAGAATCAGTATTAGTACATCACAGTTGCTTCAGTAAGCCTTTCAAACCACCACAAATCTCCTCATCTCTTTCAGAGATCATCAGTCCTCAGATTGGAAAGTAGTGTTCTAGGTTTCTTGGTTTCGCTGTTGAAGTTTTGGAATGTGTTGCACCCTGCTTCCAAATTAACTAAACTTACAGCTTTTCAATTCAGCCAGAAAAGTAGGCGACATGTAGCTCAAGCCAGAAAAGTAGGTGACATGTAGAGCAATGATTCTGAACTTTTTGCAAATAGATGCATCCGAAACATTGCTGCATTATATTCTTAGTCTCCTTTGATTTTCTAGCTTTTTTAATTCCACCTTTGACATGAACAAAAAAAGTTTCAAAGTGCAAATATGTGTGCTTTCCCATGTGTGTTGGCAGTTTCTAAAGTCTCATCTTAGTTTAAATGAAGTATTTGACATTGTCGAAATTGAGTATTTAAAAATAGGACCTTATATTACTTCTCTTCAACTACTTTGAAACTCATATGTGAAAGCTCTGGCATGGTTTTGTATAGCTCATACTGCCTATATTAAGTGATGCTAAGCATAGAACAGATAGTCTATAAATATTTTCTAATAAGTAAAGCTAAATTCTTCTAAATCATCTAGACAACCATAAAAATAACCATACTAATTGTATTGCATTGCATAGTGGAAAATAAAAAAGCAGTTGATTGCTATTGTCCACTTCTCAAGGTATTAATAGGCAAAGGCATATACCAAACAGATATCAGGTGGCTCCCACCAAATTATTTAAAAAGAACAGTTATGAAATTATTTTACTGTTTCAAAACACACACAATAAAATTAAATCCAATAATTTTGTATGATCAAGATTTATACATTTCATCCTCACATGAAAGTCAGTATGTTTTCTGAAGTTGAGTTATTATAACAAAAGGCATGAAGACATCAAAGACTCCCCAGAGACTACATGAGCATAATGACTTTAAAGCATGTTGTTCTCTTACGAATATCTGTGAAAAGGGCATATAAAGCACTGAGAGCCACAGGTTTTCACCCAAGCCTTACCCCTCCCAAGATTGCCATGTTCTCAGTTGTAATTCACTCAACCACCCATGACATCCTAATAAAATACAAGGAACAATGTGTCTTGTTCAATTCCCCAGGATTTTGATTCGAAGGCAATAGGTAAGTTCAGGGTTAGAGACACTTCTCTCCCACTTGCTATCAATTTTTATAGATCTGAAGTAGCCTAAGAGATTTCACATACCCTGTTCTTTCTCTTTTGTCTAAAGTCTCCATCAGTGCCAAGAGCATCTCACTGGGAGTCTGAACTTTCCTTTAATCAAATCCTTTTAGAAAATGACTCAGAATTTATTGAATAAAGTAGAGAAAAATTGATACCTTTTCATTAGACTGACAAAGTCTTTTTCACTGCTGGCATCTGAGATGTGTTTTCCATTTAAATTTTATTTATATCAATCTTCTCTAGTGGGAGATTAAAATGAAAGACTTTACAATCAGCATACAACTTTCTTATTACTGCCAAGATTGAAAGCACTAGTTTTGCAAAAGAACTTGATGCTAAGAATTTTCTGGGAATAATTTAATTTGGGATTAGTTGTAAAGAGAGGTCAACCAAAAGTAATGTTTTATTATATTGATAACTATAATAATGATCACATGTGAAAAGAGGAAAGTGTACTTAACTGACATTATTTAATTATGGTAAATCTGCGGCAATTCTAGAAAAACTATGTTACAGAATCTAATAATAACTTCATAAAGCACTTTCTCAAATTAGGAAAATGCTTGTATACAAGTATACTCCTCTAAGTTGCCTGACTAAGTTCTAAAGTTGTGAGAACACAGAGAGCTTAACATCAAAAGATATACAAATATATGTGTGGCTTTAAAATTAATTAGAAATGTTATTTTTTTACATCTGAACTTCCTTTTGATTTAACATGAAGAGCCATTTTGGAGTTCTTTTCTATACCCACATTCAGGTTACCACCCCCCTTCTATTTTGTTGCCATGGATGTAAATGGATCAAATAGAAGTGACAACCATAGGGATATAGAATTCCAGTGAGATAAACATAAATGCCTTTTTTATTTTGAAATAGAAAGATTCTTACACCGAGTTGGCTTAACCTAAGAGATACTTGTACAATAGATACATGCCATTCATTAGTGACCACCAAGAATACCTATGTATCCTAAGCCATCAAATATGGTGTTGCTCATTTGTTTGTTTGTTTGGTCTTGGAGCCTTCACTCTGCTTGACCTCTTTATTCTCTCTTCATTCTGTGACATCTCGCTGGGTTGAATTTCTTTGAGGAAAAATTATTCACAAGGAAATGGAAGTTTTATTGCTCTGTTAGATCAACTCTATAGATAGCCGAGATGGACTATGAAGGCCGGCAGTTGGCTAGGTTCACTAGCTGACTAAGCAACATGCTTCTGTAACCCCAAAAGACAAGCAAATTCCATGCCTCACTAACATCATAAAAATTCAGTATTAGTGAAGTTGTGCAGAGAAGTGGACACTTATGGCAAATCACAGTTAGAACAATTTTTCCAGAGGACAATTTGATACGATATATATGACTCTTTAACTTAGAAATCCCATCCCTTGGAATTTATCCTATGGAAATGATTAAATACACTTGCAAAGATATATGTGCAAGGGTATTCGTATAAACATTCTTTCTAATTACAAACTATCAATCACAAGAAAAAAAAGATAACTTAAATCTTCAATGGTATGAAAGTGGTTAAATAAATTAAGATATAGCTCTACTATGGGATATTATTCAGGTGTTAAAATAATGATGCATTTAATTTATTTATAGACAAAAATGTATGATTCTATATTTAGATTTTAAATAATAGTATAAGACAGTGTGTATGGTATGATCTTACTTCTATCAAAAATTTTTATATTATAAATTGTTAGTATATGTATTTATTCAACCATTTAAAAATAAATATTAATCTATTTATTTATAATAAATATAAATAAATATGTGCCAGCACTCTTCTAGCCACTTGAGAATAAAAAGTTTAAACCTTCATAAAGCTCACAATCAAGTGGGAGGAAAGACAAATACCCAGGTGAACTAAAAATGTGTTAAATCAGGTAGTAGTACACAATATGAAGAAAATCAAAGCAGGGTATGAAAGTGGCGGGGTCACGGGTGTGGATCATTTTAGACAAGTTATCAAGAAAGGCCACTCTAAAGAGGCACAGCTGAATTGAGGCCAGGTTAACATCAATTCTTGGAGAACACGGTTCTGAACAGAAGGTGAGCCAAATCAGAAAAGAGATCTACAGGTTTGCAGAAGAGCTAGAGGGCTAGAAAGACTGAAACAAAATGGAGGGTAGGGTGGGGATGGTAGAAAAGGTGACTGGAAAAGTGGAAGGTGTCAAAAAACATGGATCTTTGAAGGATCTAATAAAGCATTTATAATTTATTCTATGTGATGGAGACCATTGGAGATTTTTAAGCAGAGGAATGATATGAAATTATTTGCATTTTAAAAGATCACTCCGGGTGCATTGTTAAGAACAAATAAGAAAGACTGGGAAAAACATACCCAAATCCAACAGTTCACTTGTGTCTAACGTGTGTGTGTACATTTTCCTTTTTTTTTACATTCAATCAAATGCTCTCATTTTAGAGAACAGTTCAATGAATATAGACAAAGGTATACACTCATCCTTTTTTATTAATATATTGGGGTGACGTTGGTTAATAAAATTACATAGGTTTCAAGTGCACAATTCAATAATACATTATCTGTATATTACATTGTGTGTTTACCACCCAAAGTCAAATATTTTTGATAATTATCTGTATGCTTTGAATTTTAGAAAAGAAGACATATTACATTTAAAATTAGAGAAGAAAAACATAATGGTTTCTGTGGCTGACAAAAATAAAAACATCAAAATGTTTACATCTCTACAAAATTACAAATTACTATCTGCTATAAACGTCAGGGTCACTCAAATATTTTAAACATAGAATGTTAAATTTGAGAATACAGGGTATGTAAAGTAGGAAATTTTTTAATAAGCATAGTTCTTTGTCCTCCTTTTTAACAATATGTTAAAAATAATGTACCTATACAAATGCCAAAAATGTGCTGAATTTAATTTCAAAATAAAACCACCAATTTAGTGAAAATAAGACCAATATCCAGTGTTTGACTTATGAGCTGATGTGAGGATAGAGTTATTATGTGCAGTAGTTCCCCCTTATCTATGGGGGGTATTTTCCAAGACCTCCAATGGATTCCTGAAACCACTAATAGTAACAAATCGTATATATACTATGTTTTTTCTTATGTGTACATACCTATAATAAAGTTTAATTTATAATTTAAGCACACTAAGAGATTAACAAAAATAACAAATAATGAAATATGACAATCATGGAAATAACAATTGACCTTTGAACAACATAAGTTTGAACTACACAGGTCCACTTATTTGCTTTTTTCAATAAATACTGTATATCTATTTTCTCTTCTTTATAATTTTCTTAATAATATTTTTCTCTAGCTTACTTTATTATAAGAATATAGTATATAATACTATAACATATACTATATACTATAACATATAGTATATATAACTATAACAAAATATGTTGATCGACTATTTGTGTTATTAGTAAGGAAGGCTTCCACTCAACAGTAGACTCTTAGTAGTTAAGTTTGGGGGGAGTCAAGTTACATGTGGATTTTTAACTGAGTTGGCACCCCTCACCCCTGGGTTATTAAAAGATCTATTGTAATGTAATATTAGTTATGTGAACATGGTTTCCTTCTCTCTCTCTCTCTCTCTCTCTCTCTCTCTCTCTCTCTCACACACACACACACACACACACACACACACACAAACACACGCACACACACATCTCTGTCTCTATCTCTCCCCCTCTGATAAACAATCTGTAACCAGACAGCTACTAAGTAACAGGCATGTAGTATATACAGCAAGGATATGCTGATTAAAGGGATGATTCATGTTCTGGGTAGGACAGACCAGGACAGAGTGAGATTTCATCATTGCTACTCAGAAAGGCCCATAATTTCAAACATATGAGTTTTTCTTTTCTGGAATTTTTTATTTAATATTTTTGGACTGCAGTTGACAATGTGCAATTGAAATTGCAGAAAGCAAAACCACTGATAAGGGGTTACAACTGTATTGAAAGCAGAGAATAAGCCAGGGTTCCAGCCATGGTATCTAACTTAAAATGAGGAATATTATCATTGGTAGGAATTAGGAGCACTTCCCTGAGTTGGCAAAAAGTCTCTGAAAATTGTCTCTCCCAGAGCTGATAGCTCTTCTCAAAGAAGTAGGAACTATACCTCTGCCTTCCAATAAGACAGCTAGGAAGAGCCCATGACAAGTGGAAAATTTATCTTATGTTTTGTGTAGTCTCTTCAAATTCATGTGAAGTTCACCTCTTACCTTAATATATATATATACTTATTTGCTCTACTATGAAAATAATTGTGCTGATAACTTAGTTGTTAAATTACTTCATCAATGATGACTTCTCTTACTGTTATCACCCTGACAATCTAAATTATATCTACTTTTTAATTTCTCTTATAGTACATTTTATCTTTTTTGTGGATCACAATTTGTCAGTATATGTTTTTGCATTACTATATTTCGTGTGAATCTCCCATAAGAGATTGTATGCCACTTTAGAGTAGGAACTGTGTCTATTTTGAAAAGAGCATTGGAACAGCTGTTCGAACAACCTGTGCAAAAAGGGAGGCTAGAGAGCTGACCCCATCCTCTCATGGAGTTCCAGCCATTGCTTTAAATTGCATGATGGGTTGCACAAAAATGAGCCTGGAAATTAGTCTTGATTGATGTACTCATAACCTACTGGGAAAATGAATGAAATGGTATATTCAACCATTTAATTAATGCTCAGACTCTTATGTCATTGACATGAGCTGAGAGTCTGGCATAATACGGAAGGACAATGGTTTACTTTCTAACTTTGTGAAGAATTGCCTTTTCTGTTTTAGAGTGATTTTATTCTGTAAAGTAGTAAAAATGACTGTTGCTGGTGATGATAATAGCTAAGATTTATTGCACATTTACTAATGCCAGATACTCTGCTCAGTTCTTAAGATGCATTTTTTTTTCTGTAATCCTCACAAATCCTTTGATGTAGGCATTATTTTTTCTTCTCATTTCTTTTTTAATTCATTTATTTATTTATAAATTGCAAACTTATCTCGAGCTATCCTATGCCATTCAAAGATGAATGCAGAATGCTTCTGCCCTCAGGGAGCTCACTGCCTAGTGAGTAGGCAGGCATATTAGCTAATAATTAGAGTCCAATGTTTTTAAGGTTACAGCGAATATGGTTACTAGCCATACATAACATTTCTTCAGTTGCAGCTCTGCTGTTCTTTGCAGTTGTAGAGTAAGCATCCAAAATGAAGACCTATTCCTTCTCTGTTCAAATGCTGAAATGCTTAACTGGCATTTCAGTTGCTGGATTCTTTCTCCTTCCACCTGGCACATCACTGCTGAATTAATCTTTCCTGTAATCATATCTTCCCTTTGCTCACCAAATATAGAATCTATATAAAATTTTTAGTGCCTTACCATTCCTTTAAGAAAATACAAATTATTTAAAAAAAAAAAAAAAAAAAAAAAGCTCAGGTTCCTTGATTTCAAAAACTTCCACCTCTTATTAAGGTTTTCTCTTCCTACTCACCACTGTGAGCCTGCTCCTCTGGCACAATAACAATTTACTGGTAAAGAAGCACTTTGCTCATTTATACCTCCTTATCATAATTTACTCCAAAATGCCAATAGCGCGCGAATTGGGAAGCCCCGTGCTAAATTGTAAGCTCTCAGGGTTGGCGCTGTGTCATGTTCATTATTTTACCCTCTCAGTAAATCAGGTATTGAAAGTGTTGAATTGAGACTCGAACAATATTTATTGAAATTATAAAAAGGGACTATAGTTCTTAGACAATACAAAGTGTATGTGCGGTATTTATTAAACCCATTGCTTATTAGTACCTTGTTCTATTCCCATGGTAAAATACCTCAAAGTGGATTAAAAAATAACAACAACAACAAAAAAGGATTTCTTCCCTATTTAAGATTTATCCCTGAAAGATGGATTGATTCTCCTTTTACAGTCTCTCTCTTCTCCACCGCAAAATGACCTGATATAAGGGCAAAATCAAGACTCATGATTAAAAGTGGCTTTTGTGATTTTAAGACGCTCCCAAGGGAAGGTGAACATTCTTGAAAAAGTTGAAGATCAGATATTTTTCTGAACATGGCACATTCACCAAATGAATCCCAGAACCCCAGGGTTAAAGGGACCTTTAAGACCCTCTTTTGTAATCACCACAGATAAAAGAGAGCTGGTTTTGCAGCTGTTACTTAATTAACTCAGTTGTTCTAGAAAAGTCTTTATAGCACTATGTATCTACCTCACGAGTTTCTTATGGCTTCAAAAATTGTTCACTAGTGAGACTTTCTATTAAAATGCTATAACTAATGAAATCAAGCCATTTGTAGCTCAGACTAGGAAGACTTAAGTATGAGATAAACTGATCATTTCCCAAATTATTTAAGTTAACTTAATTTTACAAGAACCAGATGTATTTGTTTTTCTCAAATGTTTGTGTCGACATGAAAGTTATTTTCAATAATAATACAGTAGAGAGAATTCATTCATTTACTCATCTTTGTTAGAGTTGCATGAATCCTGAACAGAAAACTAGAATGAGTCAGCATTACAATGATTAAAAAAAAATGTTATTTTTGTGATTAAGCAGAACTAGATTCTAGTGTCAATCCCTGCACTTGCTACACGTGTAAGCTTGGGGACGTTATTTAACTTCTCCGGGTTTCAGTTTTTTCATCTATAAAATTGGTTCAAAATAATTCCCACTTTATAGGGTTGCTACGAAGATGAAGATAATGCTTTTAAAGTACTTAACACAGAAACATATCAAAGCATTTTGAAATGTCAGTTATCATTTTTATTATTGTACTGAGCATTATAATTCAATATATTTAAGGATTTTAATATTTAAATTTTTATTATAAATATATCCACAAGAAAAAATATAAAAATCCTTACAGAGAATTAATATTAGTTCCTCTTATTAATCTAATTGATCATTTTATTTCTAATAATCTGAAGGCTTTACATAGCTTCCAGTATGAGAGAAAAGGGAGTAATTTTTAAATCCCCTCTGTGAATTTTTTTAGAGATATTGCAATAAATGTAAGTTTATGAAAAAAAAAATAAAATTGAAAACTAAAGTTTGACCTAGAACATGAAGTGATAGATAGTAAGATGACTATATAATGCACAAATTGGAAATAAGATCAGTCTAAGAGCATCTTTAGAAGAGCAAAACTGGAAGAAAAAACTAGAGTCTAATAAGTCAGAGGGTAGTGCCAAATCATCAAACTTTATTTAGGAAAGGCAAGTATAATATGAATTTTTAGAATTTATAGACATGTCTTGGGACATTTTTATTTTTGAAAGCCTTTTCTTTTCCCTATGTGCCACTGGATATTTATAACCATGAATTAAAGGTGATATGTGGATTTTAATATGTATTCTTTTTCCTATTGTCTACATCTTCATTTTGCAGATTCTGATGCTTAGGGAAAAAAGAAATTATTTTGTTAGCTTGCAACAAAGTAGGTCAATTCTAAGCAGCCTAACAACAAAAACAAAGGACAGGGTCTTTCACACGTGGGCAAATATACTAGAGGCTGACCTCCTGAGCAGTTCATTATTCCTGAGCTTCTGTGAGAAAAGAGTGACAAAATGGTAAATCAAAGGCTGTTGAGAAAGGCAGTTTCCCCTCAGAGCTGAGATCAGAGGGTTTCCATTCTTGGTGATACAGACTCAGGGCAAGTAATATAAAAACATTAGATGGGCTTTAAGGGGACAAGCATGGCAAATGTGACAGGCCTATTTCTGACTGAGCGATGGCTGAAAGGGAGGTTCAGATTGTAGGTTCTCAAAAACCATTGCCAACATTGACTTTTGTATTACCTTATTGGAAGCTTTGCAATTTATTTTTGTTCCCTTTTATCACTACATATGTTTTCCTTGTTGCCCAAATATATGTTTCCCTTACTTAACATTGTCATCCATTAGTTTACATAACTAGACTAAAATCCATGACTAGAATTTTTCCTACTCCATGTTCTGGCACAGAGCCCTACTATGAAAAAGGAAAACATTCATATAATCATTTTGTACCCTGTGGAGAATTTGTGTTTTCTGTTATAACTCTGTGTTTTACCAAAATATCACATTGTCTTGCATATGGATAAACTATTTAGAAGATTTTACTTCCTATACTTGCTTGCCATATCTAATGGAGTTGCATTTTTATGGTTTGGTCTGGTCCATGTATAGGGCACAAATCAAATATAGATAAATTTACCTTGAAAACATCTTTAAATTGAGCTTATAATGATTTTGCATATATAATCCTACATAGTAATTTTTACTCAAAGATTGAGGAAGACTAGATTCTAAAGAAGAAAAAGACAGAACTAAGAAAAGTGTAGAAAGAGGAAAATCTGAATGCAGATATCTGGATATTCAAACTATTCTTCTTTTAAGCTAATAATCTAATCTCTCTGGCAAATGCAGGATGGAGAGAGAATTTTAATGTTCTCCTGCTTCATCGCACAGTTTACTCCATTTCATTTTCAAATTAACAAATGTTGTTTATTGTTGTTGTTTGTGAGAATTAAGCAGTGTGGTGGAGACTCATCTTTGGGGTGTGAGGAGTTGACAGGTGATCATGGAAAGAACTAGGCTTTCATTCCAGTGCAAAAACAGCCAATCAGAAAGTAGCACAATAAAAATACTGGTGGACATTTTGAAGATCTTGACTAGAAAAGCCAACGAGGGTTTGTGAAAAACTAATACCTAAAGGAGCTTCAGAAGTGACTGATGCTTAGACAGAAATAATTTTCACTCAAGGCATTGATAAAACTGTGGAGCTTCTTAATTTGTATTGAGTGAATCTAGTCACTAGTTTTATAAAATCTTATTATCAAAAAAAAAAGTGTTCTGTAAATATATCTACTAAATTCATTGCCAGCTGCCTATTGTGGTCAATCTTGATATCACCTTGAAAAGTAGAGCTGTTTTATCAGGGGCTTAAATTTTGAAAGTTCCACCCACATCATATTAAACATATTAAAAGGAAACCGCAGCATGTATCAAATATATTGTGACTGGAAATAAATATTTTCATTTATTTTTACTCTTGGTTTTTGGCGTGTTTTTTTGTGTGTGTGCAGGTTTCTTTTGTACTTTCAGTCAATTTGTTTTTTAAATTCTCAAGACCCATAGGCTGGGGAATAAACACTAAAGCTAGATGGAAAAACTAGCCTTTCTGAAAAGAATAACTCAGTTATTCTGAAGAGCATTTAGCACTTTGTCCTCTTCATCAAAAAGAAATAATACACAATTTTGACTTACATAAACTAACATACAATTTCCTCCAACAAGTAAGTCTTCCTGTCCATATGTTTTCATCATAGGGGGAGATTTTTGACAAAACGTAGCTGGATAAAACCAGACAGCATAATTATATTTGCATTGTAAGACTTATAAATTAAAATCTTATTCTTCTTAATAGAGTATTCTTAGTCACAAGGTTAAAGAGAACTTATCTGCTTCAAAGAGCATTAACATCTGCAGAGGGACAGAGCACCAGTGCCCAAGTTGTTTGGACAAATTGCAAACACACTTATTTCCTGTTTTTGCATAGCCTCCATAGTGATTGGGAAATGGTGGTGTGAGATGGAGCCTTGTCTAGAGGGAGAAGAATGTAAGACACTCCCCGATAATTCCGGATGGATGTGTGCTACAGGCAATAAAATTAAGACCACAAGAGTAAGTTCATTTATTTCAAATGTCTCGTGCATGTTACAAACTGTATTATTTGCTTTTGTGTTATACCAACAGCACCCAAAGAAGCTTTGAACAGAAGAGAAGAAAACCTTTTCTCCAACAGAAATCATTCTTAACCATTCAGATCAGTGTCCATACATCAACAAGAAGTTAGAGATTGAATTTAGCTTTTCCATAATTAGCAGTTTAATGTTTCTGTTACTGGGTGATAAATAAAGCTGGGTTACAATAGCCAAAGGGAAGAGGAGCCATGAGGCAATTATTTAGCTAATTCATTCAACATCTATGGTGCTCAGAATAGATAATAAATTTAGGGTCTTGCCTAATTTGTCCAGATGTTTTGTTGAAAAGTTTCGAATTTAAGTACAGCCATTTTCTAAAGGTTCTTTAAAAGGAATTCTTTGATGAACTTACAGGGAAGTGATTTTTGTAATGTGAATAATTCTTCCTCAGTTTCTTTGGTTAAATAAGGAGTTGTCCTCAAATTATATAACAACCTACCTGGTGAGGGTACCCAACCCGTCAGAATTGGTGTCCTGATGCTGGAGTAGGATGGAGAGGCTCAGCTAGGCCAGCCATTGACTCTGTAGACAGTAGGCCATAAAAAAGTCTGAGAGTCCTAAAGGGAATGGTGGGGAAGGTGGAGTGCTCAAGACACCTAAGACATTAACTATTGATTTATTAGTACAAAGGTATGTTATTATTTTAATGACCAGTATGGTCATATATGTGCACATCACCTGAATATCAGCCCTGTGTATGTATTTTAATGTGTTGGATATTTTTTAAAGCAAACTCTACTAATTTCAAATCCCAATATATTGAATTTGTAGTCTTCCAAAAGGTGACTCAAATTGAAAAGGGCATCTCTGATTCCAACCCCTGTATTAGAGTCTTAACTTGATCTTTCTTCTCAACATTATCTTTTCAAAAAATAAAATTGGTTCTTGCAGTTTCATGAGGCAGAAAACAAAAGTAATGCTACATAATACCATATAAACACTTTTATTTTCATATATAAAATAGATGGAGATGCTTTGTGTGTTAAATTTGGTTGCCTGTACTGATCACATTAGCTGGTGAATGGCCATACCTCCCCAGCTTTCAGCCAGGAGAGATTTCTGAACGATCCTAGCTTGTTAACCTGCATTTTTGAGCACCTGAGAAGCTCAGCATGAATTATTCTATTTCATCTCAATGAAACACCTACAGAAGAAACACCCAAAGAAATAAGCCTGATTGGTGTAAACCTGCAGAAACCATTTTAATTATCAGGTGGAATGTAGGTTTTAGGTTTTCGTTTGGTTATATTTTTCCTGAAATTTATTTTACCCTCACAAGTTAATTTGAAGCTACTGTGAATTATGGACAGTGTAATTCCAGAATTATGAATCTAATCACCATTATTTTAAAAACATTGTTGATATATTTTTCTACCAAATTTCCATTCCCTGTTCCAAATGATAACTGATCACCAGTTATTGAAATTACGCCCTACTCTCATGGTGCCTCTGGACTTGAAACTTAGTAAAAAACAATAACACAAGTCAAATTTTTTAAAGATTTAAATATGTGAAATTCTAAGAGTACCAACTAGGAGACTCTTTGGAAGCTAGACTGTAAACAAACAAAACATAAAAATTGTTAATGCTACTTCCTCATGACCTATGTAACTTTATTTGGCCAGCCTCTGTAGAGTATATTTCAGAAGCATTAGGCATGTTGTATGTACATCTTAGACATTTTCTGACACCACAGAAGTACAGTGCAAAATCTGATCATGGTAATAGAAGCTGGAGCACACTATGTTTGCTACTACCCTAGGTAGGCTGAATTCAACCCAGTCAAGTGTACAAGTGAAATAAATTGTACCTGCAGTGAGTTTGAAAGCAGAGGATGTATGCATCCGTTTCAAGAGAGGAAATGAGAAACTGCTCTACAGCCATGTGAGCAACACATCAGTCAACTGAGAATTCTCAAGTCTGTTTAGAGAAGGAAAAGAAGACACTACAAAAGATGTACTTTCTAAACTTTGAAAAGACTCAGATACTACTATTGACATATTTTCTTTCCTTTCCTAACCAAGAAATTCACACTTTTAAACACAAAAGTGAAATAAACACTTTTAAACACAAAAGTACCAATTAGGTCCAAACGATACATACAGGAGCTTTCCATTCTGTATAAATGGCATGCCAACAACAGTCTTTAGATCATATGCTCTGAAAACACACTTTATATTAATTTTTCTAGTATGCTTTTTCTCTTCTTCCCCATTAGAGAATGAATGTGCTTACACACCTCAAATATTAACTCTAGCAATTTAACTTTTAAAAGAGTTTAATTTACAGATGTACTTTAATTTGAATCACATGGTTTCATTTTTCTGTTCTTAACTAAGGGGTCATCTTTTGGATAAAAAAAATTCAAGTTCTTCTCAAAGTGAAAAGAAATTTTTTTCAATCATCTTTTTTGTTCTGTGTAAGATTAATTCAAAAGGAGTGGCTCTTAGAAATAAAACTGAAGAAACATACTCAGATTTTTAATGACAAGTGGAAGTTTCTTTCACATGCTATTTTAAAAAAATAATCCCACTGTAAAAATACTTTCAAGAACAATTCCTAGTACACCACTGTTTTCCTCTACATAGAATTTTTCAAAACCGTTTTGGTTACTTTCCAACACTCATCTTAAGCCAAATTTCTCAGCAGTCTATAATGTAAACAAAAGATGCTCAAAGTGCAATGTAATTTTTTATAATGTTCCTTTTTAAAAGAGGGTAGAGAGTAGAAATTTGGTGTTTTAATTAAACATCCAGACACTCTGGATTGTGGGGATAGCCAGTGTAACAGACCACAGTCTAAAGAAAAACCTTGGTGAAATTGGATCTCGGAGACAATATAACACACAGAAGGAATATAAATATTATTAGAAAAAGACTTTTCTTTCAGGAGACTTGAAAGAATAAACCTTAAGGAAAGAGGAAGCTTCCTGAATGAATGCCACCTATAAAGAGTAAGTAGTCATCCTTAAGAAGTTCTCCAAAACCCAGCCTGGAGTAGAATAAAGCTGGTGACAGACACTCTTTTGGGGAAAAGCTTTGTATATCTGGGTGAAGTTTCATGGCTAAATTTTAACCCTGACCCTGCTTGATCATTGTTCCAATTGTTTTATTAAAATTGCTTTGTTTGGTAGTTTATAGCAAGACTAACAAACTTGAATACTGACTAGAGATTTTTTCCTATGGCTTTAGATACCTATTAGTTTATTTCTTTTCTTTAAACTAATATATGAAAAACATAAGTTTGAAAATTGGAAAGGCAATTGATCATACATTCAGGAACAAATCTATACCCAGTGTATTCAGCAACAATGGTTTAATTTAGACAGACGGCCCTCTTCACAAAGAAAATAAGTTGTTTGACAATGCTGTGATAATTCACAGATAAAAAGTAAATATTGGTTGTTTGGTGATAGGAAGAGGAAGGAAACGAAATGAGAAAATCAAAGGTATTTGGGGGTAAATAAGTAGATCAAAATAACAGAATGCTGAAGTATCAAGTAGCTTTGGATTTCCTACAAACCACTATGTTAATGTCTTTTAGACGAGTGAGAAAATCAATAGTTAACCAGTAAATGTATTAAAGTCTCTATTACCTAAAGTTACTATATAAAGGTTTTGAGGATGTGATGGTGAACATCACAGAGCCCTTGGTCTTCCACAGAGGATAGGGTTAAGTTTGGGTCGAGGGGGTGAGGGTAGCGGGCTGGTAGAAATAAACAGATAAATAAATAAAGTATTTTTTTGTAAACATCACTTTCTCCCTCCTTTTGGGAAAAAAAGAAGATAGTAAAAACAGAAGGTGATAAATACCACTGAAATATAGGAAACCAAGGTTTAGAAAGACCTGTTATTTATATAGAAAGGATAAAAAAAAATGTGTGAAGATTTCTCATATATTCTACCCCTGGCCCAATCTACTTTTGAATACAAACATTTATTACTATTCCTACCTAACCTGAAAGCTTCAAATGGATTTGCACCCCTAGACCCAGACAGTAAATTTCTAAGACTACAAAGAATTAAGAAATGATGAAGAAAAATGTCTTAAGTCCCAGAACTCTAAAATAGAACCTTAACTCTATTAGAATTATAATTTATGCTTTTGAACATAGGAGTCTTTGGGACCATATTTAAATAGATTATATGGCATTATTAGCTATAGGAGTATGCTCTTGATTGCCCTTCAACTATGTCATTATTTGATAAGCAATTCTTTGCCTTACAAAGGTCTTCTATGTTTCTAAACAAATTTGGTCTAACTTTGGCAATGACTTCACCTTATGCCAACGTGACACGGCTATGGAATGACCTATCTGTTTCAAATTTTCATCAGACACAGAATTGACTACATAATTTGCAGAGCCCAGTTAAAAATATAAACATGGGCTGCCTTGTTCAAAAATTACTAATAATTTCAAGATTTCAGTATCAGATCATTAAACTAAATGTGGGGCATTTTCCAGCACAGGGCTCTTTGCAATTGCATAGGCGCTAGACCCATGAAGCCAGTTCTGGTTAGACATGGCTTCAAGAGTCTGTCTCATCAGTCATGGCAAAATTAATTTAATAAATTGATAAAAATATGATGTCCTGTCAATGTGCTTTGATCATCATTTGACAACTACTGCTATAGACGTTAACATTTTTTTTTTTACTTCAGATCACTTGAAAGAAGCAATATCCTAAAAAATCAAAATGTGCTCATTTTCTGCCTACTCACCTTTTTTTGTACCTTCATTTTGTTCCTTTCTCCCTGAAATTTCTTTCTTTCTTTGTTTTCAGATTCACCCAAGAACCTAACAGAAGCATTTGTTATAGTAATAAAGGAAAACCAACCCTGCGGAAAATACATTTTAGGAATTTAAAACATCGAACACATTACAAGCCAAATGGATTTCTTATCTGCACTTTGACTGGCTACCAGATAATCACAGTGCTTTTACTATGTGTCACAAAGTATCCTATAGTAGAAAGACCCAGAGTTTTTGGCCAACACCATCGAAAGTGTGTTTTAAATAAAAGAGTTTTCTCAATGAAATTTTTGGGGATTATGAAGAATGATCAACTCTTCTAATGTGGATCTATAGTTACTTTGTACCATTTGAAATATATGTACATATAATATTTTGAAATATTATATATTCTCTTCAAGAAATGAACAGTACCACAATTTGAGGCGGCTGGTGTATCTCTTTGAGTTCTAGATGTTTTGTTTTGTCTCTTTTTGTTGTCATTTCTTTTGCTATCGGCAAAGAAGACATGTGCCCTTTTGAGAGTTCAACATGGCACTCACACTGGAAGACCAGCTACAGGTGGACTCCTGGAATTTGAGGCATCATAATACTGAATCAAGAGCTTCCTTCTGTTTCTACCAGATGGCCCAAGGAAGCACAGTGTCCTGTTTTATTGCTTTCTGCCCTGTGCAATATTAGCATGCAAGCTTGGCTTATATAACCATACTTTGTATTCCATTGATATATGATAACCGTTTTAACCTCTTCCAGGAAAATATTTTTAGAACTACAAGCTTTTACACATATCAGAGTGAGGATTTTGGAGGGAGCTGCTCCATGATGCTCTTAAGACTCTGGCAGAATTATGGTAGAATATGGATCCCTGTATTAATAAGTCCTGTAAATACAATGTCTTAAGGCTTTGTATAGCTGCCCTAGACTGCAGAAATGTCCTCTGATTAAATCCAAAGTTTGGAATCATTAAGTACATAGTGCTGTAGCCACAAGTCTAATCATGACACTTTTTCTATGTTTGATTTGCTTTTTCCAAGAGTATTCGGATCTCTTCTGGTGAGATAGAAAAACCATTAAAACAATTAGGTTTCAGAATAATCTATGTGATCAAATGTTGGACAGCCCTATTAAAGTGGTAAATAACTTCTTTCTAAACTCACTTGTCCTCTTTATTTGTCATATATTTTTCCTGAATTAGTTTTAGCCAAATCCATAGAACACTCAACTTAGTCATTCAGAATTTTTTCCACGAAATTTTTGCTGCCATAACAGCCACTATTAAAAAAAAAACAAACAATATTTGGAAAACCAGAAATCCATTATTATAACTGCAGGGTCCAGCCAACAAGATGAAATGTCAAATCCCATTATTGGGCTTTCATAGTGAGCACATAGATGATACATATGAGGCTCACCTCCCAAAAAAGAAATTATTGATCATCTTCTCTTTTTGAGAATTATTTAGCTACTACTTATGTGAAGGAAATACCCACTTAAGTTCTGGTTTACCTCAGAATAGCCTAATAGTTCTATACAGTACTATTTCTTATCATATTGCAAGTGTATCTGTTTTTTCTCCAAAGCCTTTTCTCTGGAATGCAAGTTGTTCAGGCCACTTATGAGCTCAGAAGTGCAGTGGGTTCCCTAGTCTGGACTTTTTTAGTGTTAAACCTCAGGTAAAATCCAGAAGTTCCTTCTTCTCTATCATATAGCTTGAAGTCTGATTGAATGTGTAAACACTTTAACCAGCTATATCGATTCTACATCATGAATGCTTCTAAAAGCATCCAGAAATGGAAATGGAATCCTCATATAAAATTTAGGCTTCCCAAATACTTTCAAAAATATTTGTGAGAAAGTAGCATAAACTTCTACCAGAAAATAAGAATTTCTTGTGAGCCTATGGTCCATATCTATGTACCAAGTAATATATTAGGAATTGAATTTTCATCTGTAATCTTAGGCGTGAAAACTGAAATCAAAACCCCAACAAATAATCTAGGACAGTATATCTCAAAATGTGGGGGAAAAAAGTACTTTGGGAAAAAATGTACTTTGGGAAAATTTTAAACAAAATAAAGTAGAAATATTTACTGAGGGAATTTTCACAGCCTTTAATACACCGAAAGACACCTTGTCTTCAAGAAAGATTAGAACAAGGTGAGTTAAATAAAAATCTTCCAGAATCCAGACATGTTGGGTGGTCACTTGACTAATAGAGAGCTCATTTCCTGCTTAATGAGAAGCTACAAACATTTATGTGTGAGAATATAGTCACTGTGTTATCATATCCTTAATTTTTCAAGAGAACCAGACATGTGCATTTTTATAGCAAGTCTTCTAACATTCTTAAACAAGATTAACTAAAATGAGATTATTTCCATTAAAAAAAAATCTATGAGCGTTATTATTGCCCCAAATTCTCTGATCACATGCCCTTTTCTATGAGATTAGTGTTTCCTGAAATACTCTTAAAAATCTTGATCCCGAATGAAAATGAATGAGAAGCAAAAAGTATATTCAATTTTCTATGGCCTCATACATACAGATCAGTCTCATGAGTTGCAATATGTGGAGTTCACAGCTTTTTCTATTCTCTAACCAGAGCCTATAAATCAATGAAAGAGCTAGTTTAAAGGTCCAGGTCTGTTAGTTCATTTCCTATCGGTCAGTTAATGCGACAGACCTCTTAGAAAGACCTAGAAAAAGAGCAAAGTGGAAAAAAAAGACCACATCATAATAAGGCAACCAACAACAACAACAAAAAAAACAGTTCAAATATTTGTAAATGTCATCAAATTCAATTTAGATTTATCCAAGTCCCTTACATAAATGTGCGAACCATCAACTTGTGTTTAAATTTAACTTGTAACAGTTTGGGGAATTCAGTAACTACCATCTGCCTATTGAATCTGAACATTTATGGTTTAAAAACTTATAACATGTATTTCTGGTAATAAAGAGCTCAGTGTGGTATGACTAATATTGATTTTGAGCTTGTGCCTCAAGTAGGATGAATAATGTTATAACAAAATTAGAACAAATGCAAAGGGTTTCATCCAGAGGCCTTCTCTAGGTAAAAAATGAAAATATGGCTTATTTCATAAGACAAAAATTTTTAAATAAGGTAAAGCTTATTTGTTGACTTTTTTGTGTGATTAGATTTATGTATTAACGGACTTGGCAAGCACATGGAGAAGTTTTACTACTCGGCTTTTTTCCTTTATACAATGATGAAGGATGTTTTCACCAATACACAATTCAACATCTTTTTCTGATCAAATCCAGTGTAACTTCATAAAGCAATATAGTGATTTTATAGTGCAGTATATTATACCACCTTGCCATTGTCACCAATATAGTAAGTTATGGAGGGTATAAAATGTTTATCTGAGGAGAGCACACATTTCTCACCTGCATGAAACATTCAGTCCTTCCTAGAAGGTCAAATATCACGTCCTATTAGGAGTTTCTCTTTTAATTAAGTTTGACAGTCCCATTTCAAAATTTATTGTCTACTTGACAAAGCTCCTTTCATAGGTTATCTGTTTTCTAAATAAAAAATTTAGTGTCTAGCAAATTCTAGGGCTGAAGCCACCTCCATCTAGTTTATAAATATATGAAAACAAAATAAAAGGTACTACTAAGAATTGTGGGGACTCGGGACTAGAGGAAGCAGGGATAGAATCTGATTTCCTAGTACCCATGTGTATACATAAACATGATGAAATACAATCATGTTCATACTTTAAAAAGGAAGTCATTAATTGCACACAAACATACACACACACAAACAAATCCTCTGCTATTAAAGATTTAAAGATTTTAGGCTGAATAGGTCAAGAATATTTGTTTTCCTTATAAAAGATCTCAGAGGTATATCATTGGATGTTGTAGCTTGCTCACATCATTGGTCCACCAGTGGCTCTCATCTATTTATTTAATTTATTTAGGTAGTTTTATTTAAAAAAAAATTAACTTGTTATTTATTGATTTTGGCAGCTAATCACATTGTTAAAAATAATAGCTGATCACCGAATATGAAAGCTAGGACTTCAACCATAACTGACTTATTTATTGACCAGGTGTTTTTTATCCAGAGCTAATTCCCACCCACTTAGAGAGGCTGTAACCCAAGGATAGCATCACATGCACACTACGAGAAAAACTTGACGCCAGACTTTCCTTAAGACAGTCGTTCTCAACCATAGGCCATGGTACATGGATATATGACCATATATCATGGAGTGGGTTGGAAGTGGCTTCTTACTGTTAATAAACTCCATGAATACATTTTTGAAGGAATTATAATTGGTTATGGGTAGTTCTCATACAGGGCCTAAGAGGCATATATGCCTACAGGAGCTAGCCAGGTACACAAGTTAGTTAACCAGGGTCACCTGTTAGTGCCTAAGCACACAGTGATGAGGGTAGTGACCTAGCTGCCTGCAGGATTCCAGCTCTCAGAATTTGGTGCCAAGCAATTGTTGCTATGCAGCATTAGGGAGCCTGTGTGGCCCAATTCTTCTGTTTTTTCTTTTTTAGGAAAATCTAGAAATTTGGAGATTTACATGAAATTTCCAAATTTTACTCATTTAAAACCCATTGATTGAACTTTTATTAAAAGATATGGGTGAAGACCCTATTCTGTTTACAAACACAAGTTTGCAAATCTGGCCTGAAATTCCATTATTCTTATGGATTTCATCCTCATGTGCTTCCTGGTAGTAGAAAAAATGACACAGACAGAGCTAGTTTTCAGTTCATTGCACATGACCTGCAGCCTATCTTTTGCCACTGAGACTACTATGGGTACAGCAACAGACATCAGTTATCCTCAATTGGGAGTATGACGGGGTTGCAAAAAGGGGCTGACCACTACGCTTGAGTAGGGTAAATAGATTAAACTTCCATAGATTCCAAATCTGAGGTCACCAAACTAGTGTAGGAGCAAATTTTAAGGACTGAAAGGAAGCAGTATAATGTCAGTAGATCCCACAGCTGGTGCTAAAAGACTTGAGAATCTTGTACATTTAGTTAAAATAATGCTAATTAACGGTTGCCCAATCAAAGTGGCCTTTTCTCTCTACTTCCACCTTCCATACATACCCTTCCATGTGTATGAATTCTTGATTTCTTTGTCGCTTGACCTGGATGCCTCTCAAGATGGCAAGACTGAGACCCTCTCAAGGTTTCTCACCTCTCTCACCTCTGCTATTCACCCTACCACTGTCACAGTTCTTCTTCTTCCTTTTACATTTCAGGACTAAAAATCCCTATATATATTGAAAAGAGCCCTACAATTGTAACCAAAACAGCCATCCCGCCAAGAGTCAAGTCTTTGCTCTTTGCTTTAAAAAGCTTGTAAACTCTCTCTCTTTCTGAGTTTTCATATCTGTAAAATGGAGATCATTGTACAAAGTTTAATGGTTATGGAGGTCTAGGGAAATAGAGAAAATGGAAATGTTTTATAAATTTAAAACAGCATGTAAGCTATTGTTATTATTATTATTCTCAGATTACTCTTACTTTGTGTCACCTAAAAGCTTTCTGTGTCAGTGCTAGCCTCATTCAAGGCAAACAAACAAACAAATAATAACAACAAAAACAAACAAACAGAAAAAAAGCCAAAATATTATTTTATAGTCTCTTTCTAGAAAGCTCAAAGACTAGACAGACCTTTGCTCAACTTTGAATTCCCCATTTGCCATTACCACAGCTAATGTTTTCAAGTCACTGGAAAATGCCTATATAACACAGACTTGAACAATGGCATTGACACAAGCAAGTAATTGCACATTGGAGAAGGCACCTTGCTGATGTCCAAAATGTTAATCTTGAAACTAAATTGCTAATAGCCTGAGAAATCTAGTATGTAAGACAATTTTCAGCAACTACACACAATGTCATCACCCGGCCATTCTTTTTCCCACTTTCAGTCCTCTTGTCATTCAGGCTAATTGTCCAAGCAAATCCACATGTTATCCAGTTACTACAGAGTTATGACTTTTCATGCCTAGTCTTACACACAATTTACTGGTAAAGACTGCTTTCATTCATTCATTCATTCAGACATTCATTCAATAACCAAATATCTGTTGAGCACTTAATATGTGTCAGTCACAGTACTGGATACTTGGGATAACTTCAGACATTATATTGTGCTAGGGGAAACAATGAAACACAAAAGTGAACAAATAATTATAGCTCATGATAAAATAAATGCTAAAAGAGCCAAGAAAGTAAATAATGGGAGGGAAACATGAACTTTATGTAGGATAGTCAAGGAACAGCCTTGGATGAGGTGACATTTAGTCTGAGAACTAGAGAATAGCAGAAAACAGCCATGCAGAGAGATAAGGGAATGGGAGTGAGGATGTGGGAGTTTTACAGTTAGAAAGATTAGTAATAACAAAGCCTAGCCAAGGAAGGCATCAATGTGTTTGCAAAACAGATAAATTCTCTTCCAGTTAGCATCAAAGCAGAGCAATTAGAACAAAGTGGCATGATATTGGGGAAGTAACCTTGGAGTCAGATCATAAGGCCACATAGAACATGATAAAGACGTCGAGTTTTATCTGAATTATAGCAGGAAGCCATGAAATAAGATTTGTAAACAAGGAATAACACAATCACATTTGTATTTGTAAGCAGACACTGTTGCTATCCACTTATATTCTCTTCTTGGTTTCAGACATGCATAATCCAGAACATATGTACCAGATAATTAGGAGAGCAACCATCAACCACTGGCAGATAGAACTTGATGTATCAGTTCCATAGGTTCCTTGCCCTGAGGTGGGATAACTCCAAGGCATATTCTATACCATGGCTGCCCAGTAGAACTTTCTGCAATGTGAAAATATTCTGTATTTGAGCTATTCAACATGGTAGCCACTAGCTAGATGTCCATGTAGATATTGATCACTTGAAATGTGTCACCTGTGACATGAGAGGTGATTTTTACTTTTATTTAATTTTATTAACTTAATAATCAGCCACAAGTGGCTAATGGCCACATTATTAGACAGCACAGTTCTATTCAGTCTTCAAGAGGTACCAAGTAAGACTGAGCTTCAGTTGCCCAAATCCATAGCTTGCTCATAAACACACTTTTTATTGGCTTCCTTTCATTTCTTGTCTCACTTTCTCACTTTCTTACCAATGTCAATGTTTTAAGATAATCATTATATTTCCAAAATAGAGAAAGATGGCAAAGGCATACGAGTGGAACTGAATATTTAGTAAGGAGGTTTTTAGAGTATTTAGAGTAAACATATATGACCCACTTCCTTGTCAGAGCCTGAGGACAGAGCAGTGAATCATTCTTTTCCTTTTTTTGGAAGAGTTGAAAGCTTAGCTTCAGGTCTCAGCAATATCGGTCAATTGTCATTTCATAGATTTAGTTATCCAAAGCGATCCTGATAAAACAGGATTAAGGCTGTGCTGCATCTCTTAGCAATAAGTCATAGTGAGAAAGCTTTACTCCCTTCTGATTCAGCCTGCTCTTAGAGACCTAGACTCATTGTCGATGAACAAAGTTCAAATTAAATTATTAATGAGAAAAATTTCAAATTTGTCTCTATTGCTAGTATTTTCTTTTAGCAAATGGTGAAACAAGCAAAACATCCTAGAAAATGCATGAGTTAAAAGAACCCTGCTCTCTATTCTTGACTTAGGGAATCACTTAAACATCTTAAAATGGTTCTTAGAAATGGCATTCTGTACAGGCAACAGCAAATCATAACAATAGGAAACTGGTGAACTATTTAAAGTATCAGTTTAGAATTTTAAAGGGCATAGGCAAAAGATTTGGCCAAGACAAATAATCAGGAAAAACTATATGTAAGAGTGACAGAGACCTCCAGGTATATAGTTAGGAGAATTAAATTGACTTATGACCTAAATTCACTTCCAGAAATATTAAGATCAACCTAAAAAACTTTTTATAGCTATTGTTCAAAGCAAGTAGGACAAGCTTACTACCTGAAGCAAGTAATGCACAGATAATAGAGAGTTCAAATTTTTCTCAAGCAACTATGTATGTTATTTCTGTTTTTTTCTTTTCTGTGCCAATAAAAATTATCTTCTGCTTAAAACGTCTGGAAGGAATATTGTTAAAACTAAACTCAAGATAAGAGAAGGGATTTGTGAAACTGTATTTAGCTCTCCTCAATAATTAAAGTACTCTGGGTGCAGTGATTGGGGAAGGAGAGAAGACATGATTTGTACCATTTATTGATTTTTGTGGTGTAAATATTTCCACCATGGCTGATTTCAAGCTCCCAGTAAGAGAAGTTAGGAAGAGATGTGCATGAAGTTCAGAAGAGATGGCTCTCCTAAGCCAGTAAAAGCCAAATTCAGTATATTACTTAATTGAGAGACATCATACTTCTAGTACTGAAAAAGAACTATCAAAAAAATTACCACTGTAGTCCCAAGGAATTTTGAGGAATCTGGGAGAGGCATCTAAAGTCTAATATTGGCTAAATGTAGTTACAATTGTTTTTTTTTTTTTTTAAATGGATTCTAATAACTGTAGACCAGTGACCCTGTGGTCAGCCCAGGACAAGACTCCAGAGTAGATAGCTTAAAAATTTTTTGTAAGTACTTAGGGAAACAGTAATCACCAGGATCCAACTTGGGTTCACAGGGAAACAAATCATGACAGATACATTTTTCATTAGCCTCACTGTTTTCTTTAACTAGTTTTCTTGGCTATAGCTGATTTTACACTACAACAATAGTTAAATAGCTACAACAGAAATTTATGGCTCAGAAAGGTTATTTTCTCTTTATAAATTTTTCTGACCCCTATTATAGAGAAGTCTAAATTATAGTAAAAGTCGTGTGAGTTGTTTGGACTCATAACCATAATAGCCATATTCTAATGTTTCTAATTCACAGAATGAATGTATTCTGGAGAAAGATTTCTAGTAGCAGAATCCTGGGTTCTGTTTTAGCCATGTCCTGTGCTTGTTTTATTATCAACGGTGTGAAAGAGGGTATTGACATGGTATGCAGATCGATTTTGCAGATAATCTACAGTGAAAATGGTCATTGACTACCTAGCATGGTTAAATCAAGTTCAAGCAAATAGGTGAAGGAAAGCAATTTTGATGGTTAGAAAGAGTTGAAGAACATAATGTTTAGATTCATGGAAAAAAAATAAGCCAATCAACATGAGAAGCTTCATTTAAATATTTGAAGGTCTGTCATTTAGAAGAGTGATTAAATTAGTTTCTAAAGAGTGTATAGAATTTATAACTAAACATATTTCAATTTAATATAAGAACAATTTACCCAATAGACTTTCTTTAGTATTTAGTGAGCTTTTTGTTATGAATGGTTTTCAAATACAGACCAGAAAAACTCTTAGCGGTGTTGTAGAAGAATTCATGCCTAAGCAATCTTCTAATTCTCAGAATTTGTGATTACTGAGCCTGATTTCTTATCAGTTTATTGAAAATAGGATTAGAGATATTCTGTAATGTCAGATTCTTATGATAGAAGAAATTCTTAAATTCTGGAGAGCGACTCAAACTGCCTATAACAGATTGTTTGGTTCCGAGGTACAGATGTTCTTTAACTGCCTCAGAAGCATTGCTCACCAGCAAAAACAGATCTTCCTTCACAATTCAGCAGCATCTGTTTCTTGAAAGTAGTTCAGCCACACCTGGAACAAGTCAGCTCCACTGCTAATCAGTCAGTTATAGCAGTACTGGAGTGATGATGGAAATGACTTGGAGTCTTAGGAATTTTATAATAAACATGAGACTTTTGTTATGGAGACTAATCAAAAGACTTCAGGGATGTTCAGTCAGGTATAACTATAACTGCTGGAATGAACCGGCCAGAAATTTGATAATAGGTAAGCAGATCAAAAACAAATAAGTCAAAAACAAACAGGTTAAAGGCAGGAATTGATTCAAAAATGTAAAATCAAGCAAGTCACTGAGTATTTTAGCCATAAAGTCTCCATTACCTTTACAATGGTTCATCAGATTATAGCTATCATCTAAATCAATGAGATACTCAATAAATAAAAATTCATCTAGACAAAAATCTCTCAACTCCATTTCACATTTCAGTTTTATCCTGCTACTTGTGATCTCAACACTCCTTCCAGAGATTTGCAAATAAAAGATCATCAAATGGGCCTTTGCTCTGTCGTAAATTTTGTTTTCCTTCTATGGGAGAAAATTGTTAAATGAGAGCAATCAATGCTAACACAAAAGTTCCACGTCCTTTGGTAATCAATTTGCTGTTGCAGCAAATTTACCTGAAATCTGACAGCAAAATGCAGATCACTTGTCCCAAATACCCCGTGGTGCTGAACAATGCCTGCATGCAAACAAACCCCACCAAAAAATGTATGGCCCCTGTCGAGGGACAGTGTTTCACAAGTTAATGTCTTTATAATCCTACCCTAATACAGTGATTATCAGCCCTCCAAGATCCAATACCTCCTATGGACATCTTCTTATCCTTCTGAAACAAAATTTATGGCTAATATAACCTCTCAATACATGTAATTCCAAAATATGTGTATGATTCACAAGTATATAAAAGAGAAATGAAATAAAATGAATTTATAATAAAATGATATTTATATTAATTTGTAAATGCCCTGGGATGTCAGAAGACAATAAAAGACTTAAAGGTTGAATGTACTTTTAAAACTAAGTTTAGATTTAACAAAAGTAAAATTTACCCAGATATCATTGACAAATTATATTTTAAAATGCAGACTAAGTAAAAGAAAAGGCATGTATTTATAAAACCAAGGAAGTAACATTTGTAAATAAAAACTAAAACACATAGCCTTATTGCTGACTCAAGTACATAATCATGTTCCTATTGGTGATGTAATTTTTCTAAAATGGTTACTAGTTCTTGATAAAGTTCAGGACAAAACAAGACAATTGTTCTTCCATTTACAGCAGAGTTACACCCCAGAGTAATTTTAGTATATATCAAAATCATATCAACACAAATGTCTATCGATCAATAAATGGATGAAACAAAATATGATTTATCCATACAATAGAATATTAATTAACAGTAAAAAGGAATGAGATGCTGCTATATGTTATAACATGGATGAACTTTGAAAACATTATGCTGAGTGAAAGAAACCAGACAAGAAAGACTAAAAATTGTATCACTCTATTGAAATAAAATGTCCAGAATAGGTAAATCTATAGAGACAAGAAGTAGCTTAGTTTCCAGGGCTAGAGAGAAAGGGGAATGGAAGATTGACTGCTAATTGATTGGAACTGATGAAAATGGTCTGGAATTAGATTGTGGTGATGGTTGCACAACTTTGTGAATATAGTAAAACCCATTGATTCGAGCACTGTTTTAAAAGGGTGAATTTCATGGAATGTTAATTATATCTTAATTTTTTAAAAAATGCTTTTTGTATCTGTGTTCAGTTCTGGGCTCAGATCATTCTAAACAGGTTTTTCACTCTACTCTGATATTCAGTACTTCATTAATAATTCACTGGGAAAATAATTTTCTCTTGAGCAGAAATATCTCATGCAATTCAGGTCTTACAGAATTTCTCCCTGCCCACCATAAAATGATAGTTGCCCACACCCCCATAACAACCAAGGAATCACTGCACAAATTTTCACATGGCACTTGCGTTTAAGGTATTGGCCTTGTTGAAAACTACAGTTGTAATAGTATGCAAAAATAATCTAAATGTATAAATATTTTGCACTACAACTTTCTGGATTCCAAACAGACAATTAGCCACCACTTAAAGACCACTTGAAGGATGATTCAGCCTCTATCAATTGGTCCTTTCACTTGTCTCTCCGTCCTTTTCAATCTGACTTTTAAGAAAGCAAGCAGTGCAGAATGTTCTCTTGCCTAGTGATCCATGAAATATTTGCAGGATTTTGTTTGTTTGTTTTTCCTAAATAAATACTATTAAGATATGCAGTATTTCTCAGAATTTGTAGCATCCCTTAGGGTAAAATAATGATGTATTTCTCAAAAAGGAGTTCAACAACTTTATAGTTTAAGGATGCTTTGAGGTAGAGGGTGAAAAGCAAGCAAACACAAGAACTTCCAAGCTATTTAGGATGTTTTTTTGTTTTTGAAAGATTCTTTTTTTATATTTTTACTTTTTTTCCATTAAAAACAGCAGTTAAGGGAGCCTCAAGACATAGGAAGGGCTTCAAATGTGAAACTGGGTAGCTGACTCCTCGTAGAGTTGAAGAAGCACCACAGGCTGCTGGCATCACCAAAAAATAGCAAAGAATCTTTTCAGTTTTTCTTTTCATGAATTGGCCCTTTCCAACTTCTGAAGGCTTAAAACCAGGATCCAAGTCAGGATGTCTAGAATGATTTCAAGGTAAGTCTAAAATTCTCAAAATATTATACTTTTTTTTGCAATATTTTTTTTCAAAATAAAACATGCTCCCATGGTAATTTAGAAGAGATAGGAAATACAACCTGGCCTTTCTCAAAAGTAATATTCTAGCCAGTATCACTGTGAGAATGTTTTTCACAGTCTCCTCTGAACCACTTCCACTTGTGAAATGGGATTTGATAAAACAATTATTTAGATCAAATATTGACTATAATCCCAAATCCAGGAAAAACGTAGGCATTTTATTTTAAAAATGTTATTTTCTTCTGAAACACCATAGAGAATTTTTTAAATCCCATAGTAAGATTAGAGACCTGTCTTGTATTTCGATGATAATTCCATTTGGACTCCTAACATAAACCTTGCAAATTCTGCATCTGGAATGAAAACTCTTTGTCAAATATTTTAATGTGAACATACAGTTAATTATTTGTTTGAATAAAGTGAAATCTACCTTTGAAACTGACCACTCGCCATTTTGTTTTTGTTAAAGATCATATCTCTACAGAATAATAGATTTGGGTCAGATCAAACACATTATTAGGAGAACTCAAGATAGGCTAAATGTCCATTGGGAAGAATTTTTTTAGTTTGCATAATGACAGTGGTCATTATGATGGTGTGTGTATGTGAGACATATAAATTGTACAGAGGGGACTTTGAAGTTATATGGGTTTTCGAGCTGGCTTCTCAAAACCTAATATAAGGATTTTATAGGAAAGTGACTCTTTTAGGCCCTCACCATGTCCATTCTGCTCTTAAAGCTGCCAGCTCTACAGCCAAAGCCCCTAAATATGCCTGAGGATTCCTAGGTTGTATGTTTGTTCCATGATAGAGTTCTTTTTCTGCTTTATTTTTTAACTTCTTGTTACAGAAAACTTCAAGCATAAATAAAAGTAGATAGAATAGTATAATGAAACCTTGTTTACCCATCACTCAGTTTTAACAAATAGTATTACATGGCCCATCTTGTTTCATCTACACCCCCATCATCCCCTACCCCAGTTTATATTGAAGCAAATCATATCACTTCATCTGTAAATATATCAGGCTGAAAAAGATAAAGCATCTTTTCAAAAACATAATCATAATATGATTATCAAAACTAATAAACAATTAACAATAATTCATTGACATCAACAAATATAAAGTTGGTGATACTTGTGCTCTTCTGATCACCCTACAAATTTTCAGCAAATCACTTGAGTCAAGATATGAAAAAGTTCTATACATGACAATTAATTGCTATGTCTCCTAAGTCTCTTTTAATTTGTAGGTTTTCTTTCTGTCTTGCTTTTGTTCCTTGAAAAACTTTTTGAAGAAATGAATGTTTCTTATCCTTTAGAATTTTCCCGAAGTCTTCATTTTGTGGATTACATCTCCCTGGTATTGTTTAAAATGTTCCTCTGACTCATGAATTTCCTGTAAGTTAGTAGTTAGACCAAGAAGCTAAATAAGATTCACACTGTATTTTGACATCAGGAGGCATATCATGTCTGCTTGTCTCTTTTTGTAATGTCATTGATCATCAATGATTGATTATCAATCATTGGTGACCACTGCTCAGATCCACTAATTTCTTAGCAGTTACAAATGGCTATATTTTTAATTCTAGCATTCCTTCTTTGTTTAGTAACTGGAATATTTCTTTAAAGAGAAATTTTCCTCATCATCTAGGAGAATAGATTTTATAAGAAGACATGGTAAATGCTTAATTCCCTTAGTTTATCAGCTTTCATCATACTGAGGTGTTTAACCAGCATCCTCCAAAGTGACTAATGAATTTGTTGGTATTATTATAACTTTATGGAAGTAAATATATGTGATGTGTTTTAACTCTTTGCATATGTTATCCTGATTGAAGCTTGAATTTCCCTATCTTTAGCCAATTTAAAGTTATTGAAGTCTTGCCAGGGATTTTTAAAGGCAAACTAGAAAGGCATTTTAGTAGAAATTCCAAGGGCTTACTGAGCAGCAAATTAAGAAATCCTTTCCTTTACAGAGTACTTTAGCAGGTGCTAACACTCTTTCATCCCATTTAGATTCATCCAAAGTCACATAATATTGGAGTTGAGCTCTCAGCCCACACATGATGATGTCCATGTTGAACAGCAGAAGAGACATAGCCCAGGTGAATGGAACAACTCTGCCAGGTCACCAGGGCTTCTTGATGGTAGAGCCTTGATGAGGCATCAGGTCTTCTGATTTCAGGGTTCTTAATACTGGATCTTAATAAAGTTAAGCATTATTATTATTATTTATTATTATTATTATTATTCACATCAGTCTTGAGAACAATCTTAGGTTCATTCTAGGTACTTGAAAACACAAATGTGGGATTGAATCACACTGTTCCTCACTCCCAAAAATGCTTTCATGGTATGAACCAACATGGTGGATTATAGCATGTTATATTTTCTCATACTTAGAACCACAGTTCATGAAGTTCACTAGAGTCCATTCCCCAGGATAGAAAAAGGTTGCAAAGGCATTGCAGAGTAAACACTTTGGAGGGAACAAATCTTATTTTAACAAGCTTTTTTTTTTTGGTTGAACAGAGGTAAGGAGAAGGTAGAGGTAAAACAGGAAAATTTAGAAAAAAATTTTCAGGTCAGACTAGCTTTTTCTGGAAAGTGATGAAGCCCTGTGATAGGTATCTCACCACTGTCAAGCATTTTGCTCTAACCCAATAAACTGGATCTTTTTCCTGCCAAATGGAGACATAAAATAAGCATAACATCTTAAGCATGTTTCAAGTAAATTGACTACAATTGAACTGTTTAAAATGGTCTAATACTCTTCCGTCATAGCTGTTTTCATCCATCACAGTTTCTATTACACAGTATGATTTGATGAGGTTTAGAATAAGTGGGAATTTGCTGAAAAGTCAAACAATGGTTTTGTTCTTAAAACAAGGTAACATTTACATAATAAGATAAAATAAAATGTTTCTCTTAATGACTTTAAAGAAACAATTGACTAAAGAAATGACTGTGACTCCAAATTAATTGAAGGGAAAAGTATTTCAGTCAAAGAATGGCAGTGGATGCTAGTAACATCTCTCCACATTGTTCCCTGTTATTACAATTGCTGTCTACTAATAAATGGGCAAGCACCTCTGAGTCACTAATGGCCTATGTAGAAATAAGTGGATGTAAAAACAGCATGAACCATCTGAATGAAAAGCTAAAAGTGAAATTAGTGAAGTTTTAATAGACGTCTAGATATACAAGTTTCTAACATCAAATAGGCATATCGTGGGGTAGCAAACTTTTTTCTGTAAATGGCCGTAAAGTATTTATTTTAGACTTTGTGGACAACTACTAAACTCATCTGTCACAGCATGAAAGAAGGCATAGACAATACACAGACAAAAGGACAGGGCTGTATACCAATATAGTTTACTCATAAAATTATTTATAAAAAGAAGCAGTAAGCTAGATTTGGTATGTGAGCCATAGTTTACTGACGTCTGATATAGATGACAGATTATCTTGCTTTCCTATGAGAAGTTGGCACTTAGTTGCATGTGTGAGAGAAAAGATGCATATTATAAAATATTTTTCTTAAAAAGTAGCTCAGGTTAAGAGGTCACAACTCAAATGTCTACGGAATGAAAATTTTCAGTCACATGAGAGAAGTGACTGTGATAAGATGTTTAGAAGTGGTGAGAATATAGCTAAACAGAAAGAACCTGTCCCTCAATATAAAGGGACACTGTTACTCAGCTGTACCTGATTCTCGCCATGTGAAAATGTACAGTAACTCCACCTCTTCTAAGAATTTAGTAAAATTTTTCTATTTGTAAACATTAGAAAATAATTGAAAAACTTTTAGAAAACATTCGGACAAAACAGAACAAACCTCAAGACATCCAGAAAAGTATTAGTAAGCACGTAGTAGATTCTCAATTAATGTATATCCTAAGGAAAGAGGAGAGGGAATGAGGAAAGGAGGAAGGAATGGACACAGAGAAACTGATAGAAAAGGAAGAAAGAGGAAAAAGTAGAAAAAAATTAAAAAGAGACAAATGACCAAACTATTCCTTAAACTACCAGTTTTCAAACTCTGGGCAAGAGGCTACATCCCAGTCATTCATATTTGATCCAGCACTGGCCTGACGACATAATGTGTATTAGAAGAGAGGAGATGCTTTATATTTATTTAACCAAAATAAAGTGTTATTTTCAATGTAATAGAAATGAAGTACAGTGAAAACCAAAACCCTGAAGGGAGAAATCTCAATTTTTGTTCATGCCCCACATTGTGGGTCAGACCACAATGTTCAACTTTAACTTCATCACATGTGTAGTAGCATTATCTCCTTCACTATACATGAGATCATTCAGGAGCTTTGTGAAAATGCCAGTACACAGTCTCAGAGCCCAGAGATTCTGATTTAATGGGTCCAATGTGAAGCCCAGGCCTTGAAAATTTTTTAATGCACCCCAAGTTTTTCTATAGCACAGCCAGGGCAGAGAACCACTAATCTAAACATTAAGAACATATGTGGTGTTAGGATGGTATTTACATTTATGAAAAGTAAACAATGTAAAATTGCTTCAGATTGTTGTCCACTGATGTCTCCAGTAAGGTATACATTGTTGAATTGAGTTATCCAGCAAGGTCAACAGTTAATACTTCCATACAGTACTTCCCAAAGTCTTAGCTCAAGGGTTGGAAAACAATAGCCCACTGCCTGCTTTCGTATGGCCAGTGAGCTGAGAATGGATTTTACATATTTAATGGTTGAAAAAAAGTGTTTAAAAAATGTTAGTGATATGCCAAAATTATAAGAAATTTGACTTTTAATGTCTAGAAATAAAGTTTTAGTGGAACTCTGCCATGCCCATTCATTTCATATAGTGTGTGATTACATCCACCCTGTAATGGGCAAAGTAGAACAATTGCAACAGAGATTGTGTGTCTTGCAAAACCCAAAATATTTATTATCTGACCATTTATAGAAAACCTTTGCCAACCCATGTCTTGAAGAGTGTAGGCCCTTTTATTCACAAAAACTAATAAATATAACAAACAACTTCAGAGTCTCAATAGGTTATCCCAACAAATATTTATTTTCTCCTCACATCATAGACTCCTTTCATGTAGCACTGAGATTCTTAACTCTATTGTGCCTTAAACCCTTTGGATAGTCTGGTGAAATGCGTCAAACTTTTCCAGGATAACAGTTTTAAAATGCATAAAATAAAATACATAGGATTTATAGAAAATTATATTAAAATTCTGTAATAAAAATATTTTTAAATGTGGCATAGTAATATATGTGCCTCTTTATTAAAGCATTAAATAACAAATTCTAGCAGCAGGTTTAATAACTACCGTAATTTTAAAGCAGTGTTGACTGTAAAATTTTTTAAAATATATGTGACAACTGTAATGTGATTTGAAAGACCTGTGATTTCTCTAGGTCACAAAGTCATAGGTAGTGCTTTAATCATTGTGGTCATTTGCCTACATTTGTAATAGAGTGGGATGCTAAATTTAAGTTAGAGTTTCATGAAAACAGAGATGTAATGTTTTTCTCACCAAGCTCATGGACTCCTTGAATTTTATCCACAGACCAAAGGCCCATAGACTCAAGGCTAAAAATACTTGAGAGGCTCTGCCATTTCTAGACCCTTAGAACTTTCCATTTTAGCCTCTGCTTCCCACCAGAAGGCAGGGAAGAGAGAACAAACACAAGGTCTGTCCTGGAAGTGTTAAGGAACGTGATATAAAATACAACAGCTTACATTCCATTAAGCAAAGCTCTGTTTATGTACCCACCTAACTGAAGGGAGGCTGAGAAATGCAGTTCAGCTGTGTGCCCAGAGAAAAAAAGAAGAGATCTACTTAGTGAACCCTCAGCTAGTCTCCACCACAGCCTCCTCCTCTCCAAAGCACTACAGAGAATACTTCTGGAAGCCTATGAGTCAGCTCGGGCTGCCATACAAAATACCACAGACTGGGTGGCTTAAATAACAGAAATTTATTTTCTCACAGTTCTGGAGGCTAGAGTCCAAGATCAAGATGCTGTCAATTTGATTTCTGGTGAGAGTCCACCTCCTAGCTTATAGATAGTCACCATCTCACTGTGTCCCTCACGTGACAAACAGAGAGAGTGAGTTCTCTGGTGTCTCTTCTTCTAGGGATGCAAATCCTATAAGATCAGAGCCCCACTCTTATGATTTTATATAAATTTAATTACCCCTTATAGCCCTTATCTCCAAATTGAGTCACACTGGGTATTAGTCCTTTAGCAAATGAATTTTGTAAGAACACATTTTAGTGCAAAGCAGAAGCCATATTGAATTCTTCTTTAGAACTCAACTTAGAGAAAAGAGAATGTTTTGTTCGGAGTCTTCCTGGTTGCTTGATCCCAATATGGTAAACAGCTCCACATTTTTCCATTTTTGTGTTTTATCCTGAAGCAACAGAGCATTACATTAATTGACTTGTCTTATTAATTCAATAAACTGCTTCCAGAATGAAATGCTTAGCTTGTTGTGAGTCCTTTTAGGATGTTGGGAGAAAGCTTCAAGGCTCAAACGGCTCTATGGTTTTTCACAGTCACTGAAAATTTTTATGCACTGCTGAAGATATGCCACATTTAGAATTACTATAAACTGCTAGTTTCTCATTACATTATAATTTAATTCACACTTTTTAGTATGATAAAAAAATATTGGGTAGTTCACATATTGTAGTAGGATATTTGCTCATAGATAGTTAATACTGTGTTTTAGCATTTATTTTAAATAACATTGAATACAGTAAATTTGACAGCCCCAATTAAAGCCAAAGGAAATTCTCATATGACAATCATAACTCTAGCCTAAAACAGTAAAATGTGAACTTTAATCAAGTCCTTTTTGAAAATAAAATTGGAAAACCACTGAGTTATCAAGTAAAATCTTTCTACAAAGAGGGGAAAATGCAGATATTTAATTATCAAATCATTATATTGCATGCCTTAAATTAACATAATGTTATATGTCAATTATATCTCAATAAGGAGGGGGAGGAATCGAAGATGTTTAAGAAAATAAAATCTTACAGGAATTAAAATAAATCTTGATGGTGACTTTTAAAGGACTTCCCAGACTTATACTGCTGGTTTTGTTTTTCCCAACATCCTTTGGTACAGCACCAGAACACTACAGATAGATGCTTAATATGTTTTTTTAATGAGAATTATATTGATGATGATGAATATATTTTTGAAACCACATGGGATAGTTATTGAAGCATGATAAGGGAGTGTTTTAAACAGTTATTAGCAATTTAGGCACTAATCTCTAGGACAATTTGAAATTTGCATTATTATCACATACGTGGCATTTTAAAGTAAAAGTAAAGATAGTCTGCTCTCTCCACAAGAGCACAAATGAACATGTGTTTGGTTTTGTTTCTTTGCAAAGACATCATTGAACAATAGGTTTTTTCAAAAATTCAAGAAGGTTTGAAATGCTTATTCTACAACATGTTTAATATATTGAGCCTGCAAAGAAGTTCATACCTAGACAAGTGGATTTAATATAAGTATTTTTGCCCCAATGCCCACTGAAGCCTAGAACAAGATGCAGCAGTAACCAGATATTATTTTAAGCTTTCCCTTGGTGTATTGTACCAAAATATGATGCCATTCAAAGATTAATGCAGTAGGAAAATGAGTTTATATTGAAAAAAATTACTTTTTAATAGGTTTGCCAGTACTAATAAGAATTAATAATAGTGAAAAATCTGAAGTTAGTCACTAGGACTATGACTCTTGTATGACCTTTCTTAGGGCATGCTCTTTAACCATAGAACTTAAGACCCCACTTCCTTGTTTCCACACAAAATGTAGCAAACGAACTGGAAACATATGAATCCATCCATTCATTTGTTTATTGAAATATTTATTTATTTATTTGAAATGTTTATTTTAAGATTTATTCAACAAATATTTCTTGAATACTGACTATGTGCCAGGTTTTCTTCCACTCATCTATTTTATCACACATTTTTCCCCATACATTTCAGGAATTACATTCCCTGAAAAATATAATTCAAACAATAGAGAGTACACAAAGAAAAAAAAATTAGTCTCCCTTCACTCTTCTCAATGCCACTACCTTTACTATAACCAGCAAAATCCTAGATCAAGAGTCAACAATTGTGAGCTTAGATCTATTTTTACACATTCCATGAGCTAATATTTTCATTTTACATTTTGAAAGAGTTGTTTATACTGCCTGGAAAATCTAAAATATTTACAGTCTTGTAATAATGTTTAACTACTGGTATAGGTTTCCAAACCTTTTTCTAGGTACCTGTCTGTGTGTGTACATACATGAACACACAAAGAGACATATAGAAATCTATAGGTTTTTTTTTTGTTTGATAGAAGAAATAAGGTTGTGTTTGTTCATTGCTCTGTAACTTGCTTTTTTTCTTAAGAGTATATTTTGAAGATTGTTCTATATCAGTATATTTATTTTAACTTATTTTAAATTCCTAAATATCATTTCATACATAGTTCATGTTTCCTGCCTCTATAAATTTATTGTTCTCTCTTTAATTAGGAGCAATACTTCTCTGAATAATCTGCTAAACATATCCTCAATTTGATTCGCAATCACGTGTCCCCATCTTCCATTTTGAACAACCATTCAATCATTTATTCGTTCTACAAATATTTTTTGACACATGCTATGTATCAAGTACTCTTCCAACCCTTAAGGATTCAATAGTGAAAAAAACAGACCAAAATTCCTGCCTTATAGAACTTAAATTCTAGTGGAAAAAAAACAGAACCAATAAATGAAATATAATATGAAGCCAGTACAAGCAATATAAAATGTCAAATGGAAGGGCCTAAAATTTAAATTGGGTGGTTATAGATGACCTCAGCAAGAAAGTGGCTCTTGAGAGAAGACCCTTAGGAATGAGAATATCTGAAGGGAGGAAATATTTTGGCTAGAGGAAACAGCAAGTAGAAAGTCCCTGAAGTGAGTGCATATCAGGTAAATTTGAGGACTATCAAAGATAGTAGGAAGAGCAATATGGCAGAAGCAAAGTGAATGAGAAAAAAAGTAATGGAGATAAGGTTAGAAAATTAATGAGGACCTATAATATACAAGACCTGTGGGTCATAGTGAAGACATCCAAGTGAGATGTGAGCCATGGGAGCATATTGAGCAGAAGAGTGATGGCGTCTGACTTCTTCTTAACAAAACATCTCTGTTTTGTTGTTGTTGTTGTTGTTGTTGTTGTTGTTGTTGTTGTTGTTGTTGTTATTGTTGAATGAAGACTGTAGAAACATAAGTAAAAGAATAGGGAGCAGTTAAATCAATTAGGAAATGTGAACACAACTCAGGTGAGATATGATAGTGGTCCAGAATAGTGAGTAGCAATGAGGTATGTTATGGTCTAAAGGTTTGACTCTCTCAAAATGTATATGTTAAAATCACCCAGTGTGATGGCATTTGGAAGTAAATTTGGGGGAGGTAATTTGAGGTTAGATTAAGTCATGAGGGTAGTGACCTCATGATGGATCTCTCTCTCTCTCTTTTCTTCACCACGTAAGATACAATAAGACAGCCATCGGTAAACCAGGAACCAAGCTTTCACCAATTACCAGCTCTGCCAGCATCTTGATCTTGTACATCCCAACCTCTAGAACTCTGAGAAATAAATGTTTGTTATTTAAACTATCCAGTCTATGGTAATGTGTTATAGCAGCCTAAAGTGATTAAGACAGGATGTTAAGAAATGGATGCCATGAAAAGCCAAAAGAAGGAAAACCACTTTGAGACTCTGGCACACTAATCAATAGGTTACTCCCCCTCATTCCAAAATGACAAAAATAAGTTACAAGAATAATCTTCAGATATCAGGGAAAGGCCAAAGTCACCCTACAACATAAATCTTAATGTCTGAGATTATATCACATAAGGGGTAAACACCTTTAAGACAAGGGTTTCTTTGTTGTTTTAAAATGAAGGCCATATTTACTCATTAAATGTCATCTTAGAAGTTACTTTTAGGCCTGTGGTAAAATCAGTCAAACTGAGAGAAGAAAGTAATGTTTCTCTTTGCAACTTTTCCAAGAGAGAGTTAAACCATTTGTGCAATTTTTTAAACAGAAAAATAAAGATAATCTGAGTCTAAGTCAAAGAATAAGAAAGTTTCCAGAAAGTAGGGCTTTTGGCAACAGGCACAAAGTGAGTGAGGGTAGATTCTAAGCCAGCTATGGCCATGGAAAGCTTTTGGCCAGCTCCCTGGGTTGATTTTCAGCAGGTTGGGACAGCTCTGCTGGTCACTCAGGAGTTTCCTCTTCATGGAGGACTTGACTGCCTAAGTTGAAGCCATACATCGGCATTCCTCTGAATCTTCAACTAAAGGTATATTGCTTTTCTCTTTCTGTCTACAAACCCCATATCGTTGAAGTGAGTTCTACTGCATTGAAACACCTTCTCAGAGGTGTATTCTCAGGTCAAGTTCTAAGTCAAGAGTGTCAAGAACATTGAGGGAATCTGAAACCAGAAGATTCTGTGACTTTCTTAGTGCTTTATCTATCTTTAAAACAATAATGATGCTTGGATATGAAGACCGGGCTTCATGTACACTAAGGCATATAAGATCATTCTTCCTTCAATTCAACAAGATGAACAATGGGATTGGAAGATAATCAAAACAATTATCATTTAATTCTTGTTTCCAAGGGGAAAAAAAGAAGCCTAAGATATGTTTCAACCTTTGGAAGAAAAAACTAATAGTAATTTTAAACATAGTAACACTATTAATACCATTATATTATTTAGATTCTCTTGGCTACAGATGGCAAGAAAATGACTCACACTACACAAAAAGAGACGTATTGACTCATCTGTCTAGAAGTCCAGGAGTGAACACAGGCACAAAGATATTTACATGTTGGATTCAGGTGATAGTCAGTTCCTTTCTTTCTCCATGTCTGGTTTTACTTCCAATAAGTGTTGGCCTCGTTTTTATTCTCCTGCCATGTAATTGGTAGATGAAAACCAGCACTCTTATGTATATATCAGTCTTTCTTACCATTTGTGGTTCAAGTATAAGAGGGTGCATATTCTCCAAAGTTTCAGCATAGATGTCCAAGAAGAACTGTGATTGGCCTATTTAAGTTCAGTATACATCCCCCAGTCACTGTAGCCAGAGGGAGGGTATGTTGGCCAGATCTGATTACATGCTCATCCTTGTGCTCAGGGAACAGAGACAGCCACACATAAATCATGTTAAAAGTTGGAGGAATAATCCCCCAAATAAAGTGGAATTGAGGAGACAAAAATATGTGTCCCCTATAACCATATCTTTTTATTCTATCAGGAACATATCCTCTTTATTAACCACATTAAAATACCAACATTTCAATGTTTTAGAACAATGTATGCATATATTTTATGTGGAAACATCACTTTTTTCAAGTTAACAATTTTAAATTTTTATTGAAGTGTAATGTGCATATGTACATACAAAAAAGATGCGTATTTCATATGTATAGCTTAGTGAATTATGTAGTAGTATTTTATTTCTTCTCATAAGGTTCAAAAGTGTTTTCTCTGTTCAAAAACAGCTATACAGTTTAGCCTAAAGGAGACAATAGTTTGGTAGAAATATGTTGAGGAAATCTCCAAGGAGGTAGGGCTGACGGGAGATAGACGTGGAGATTAAATGTCTGCAGCTCATGAACTATCAGTTCTTCAAGGCAAGCAGGCTCTGTAATTTATTCAGCATGATTTTCCATCAGCTGGGTCTGACTTTGGATTTAGCCCACACATAATAGTGAATCTTAGTCACTAAGTATTTATTAAGATGAACCATTGGCTTAGTAAGAGCAAAGCTACAGACTGTGATCTGATTTTTTATAAGTGAGGAGGGAGGTATACCAAGAAGCTAAGAATCTGTCCTGGTATTACCAGCCTACGTATCTGAGGCACACAGACCATCAGACAACTTCCCCCAGCCTTTTTCTTACCTTAGGGACTAAGGACCCTTTCTATTTATTAGACTAGAGATTAGTTTCCCACTGCAATGTTATAGATATCTCACTTTTTCCTCTCTGTGTTTACTCTCCAACTTATCTCTGCCTCAAGGCTGACCTGTATGTATGAAAGCAGCAGGTTTCTATATTTCCTGGCTATCATTTGGGTTCAGCCAACAGAGAACATGAGCAGAGAATTGAAAGGATAAAACCAAGGTCAGAGTATTAATTTCTAGATCCCTGCCTGTAGGGCTGCATGGGATATAATGGATAAATAATATCTCTTTGCTAACTCTAGACTAGATGGGATAAAATTTCACAGTGCTTCAAGTCCATGATTTTATATATGTTTTTTTCTATTTCTCTTTTTTTCAACTTAGCCTACTTATTTCAGTATTAGGAGCCATAAGTGTCCCCTCTTGTCTTTGAAGTCACTCTTTAATTTCTTTTGGCCTTAAGTTTACAACCTCAGATTCCAGACTATCCTTTTTCATTCTGATTACCTGGAGTTTGGTACATTTGCTATTTAAGAAAATATGACTAAAGGTGACAAGTTCTCCTTAATAATCCCTAATAAAAGATATCTCCTAGGATTCCTATAACTGAAGGGTCTCCTATATCTTATCTCACCCATTCCACATAAGGAAAGATCCCAAAACACTATCACAATACCTTGTGCACCCAGCAAGGCAGACACTATCTCTGATGCACTTTAAAAAAGCAAGTTACATTTATTACATAAAAGCTGATTACATTTGTTTCCTTTACCAAGACAAACAGCAGACTCTATAACTAGCAACAGTTAAGATAGAGTTTATCTCTACCTAATGAATTTAATTGGCTATATTTCTAGAGTGCAACATCAGTGGTGATTTTATGATTCATCAATGGATGTTATTTCATCTGCAGAATTCAGAAGAGGGTTTAGATCCATAGCAATAAAGATGTTCAATGGTTGTTGTCTCTACCGTATATGACTTCTAGATTGAAGGATGAGCTCATAGAGAAAAGGGCTCAATCTTTTATACTGGAAACTGGTTCTTGTGTAGACTTAGAAAGAATGGAATTGAATAGATTAAGTGACAGTCCTTCATGGGAATTTCATTTCATTTTTAAGGACCCAAGGACTTCATCCAAAGATGGCTTCCCTCATGAGATTGCTCCACAGAGACAGAAGTAAAATTTTTTACAGTAGGTAAAACAATAACCCTTGGGTGACCTTGGACAAGTCACATAACCATTTTAAGTATACTTCTGTGCATTGATGGTAATGATATACCAACTTATTAGTTGTGAGTATCATTAAATTAGATAACCTTTGGAAAGCAATTAACACAGTGCCTAGCACAAAGTAAGCACCTAAGGAATACTTGCATTATGATGACGACAATGAAGGTAATGATTTGTAAGACTTTAGGGCATTTTACATTCTTATTTCTCTCAAACAAATCTTCTCCATTCCTGTACTCTACTGACAAAAGAACCATTTGTCTAAATACTCAAATTTATAATGGACTTCACTTCCTTAACAATTGCTCCTGGCTTTGTAGTCAATTAGGTTAAATGAAAACTTTTTAAGATACCATACAAGGCATTTACAATCTGTTTCATTCTCACCCCTTCAGCCTCATAACTAGCTTCTTCCCAACCTGCATATTTCATAACAGCCATAGCAAAGTTTTTACCTGCTCATAATGTGATACCTTCATACACTCTTCCTTTTTCCCAGAATGTTCCTGTGGAAGCCTTAAGACTTTATTCAAGAATCAGCTTATTAGCTCATATTTGTTAAGGGCGTGTTGCATGTCCAGCATTATAACGATCTTATAATGTGGTACTATTATTGGGTATAAGAATGAATCCACGTCTTGGCAAAGTCAAGCACAGCCAAATGATATACATCCAGGAAGTGGTAGAGTGAGACTTTAGATAAAGGCATTCTGACTCCAAAGTACCTGTACCAGTTTCCTATTGCTGCTATAACAAATTGCCACATATTTAATAGTTTTAAACAACACAAACTTATTACCTTACAGGTTCTGGAGATCAGAAATCCGAAATGAATTTTACTAGGATAAATCAAGGTGTTAACAGGGCTACATTCCTTTTGGAGGCTTTAGGGAGAAATCTGTTTCCTTGACTTTCTAGCTTCTAGAGACTGCCTGCATTTCTTGGCTTATGGTCCCTTCCTCTATCTTCAGAGCCAGTAGTGTTGCATCTTCAGATCTCAATCTCTCTCTCACTCTCGCTCTCCCTCTTTCTCTCTCTGACTCTGCTTCCATAGTTACATCTTCATCTCTAGTTTCAACTTACTTGCTTCCCTCTTATAATGACACTTGTTATGACACTGAGCCACTTGGATAATCCAGATAATCTTCCCATCTCCTTCCTTGTCATATGGAGGAGTCTTGTTTTCTTATCCATTCAGCTACTTTATCTTTTGGTTGGAGCACTTAATTCTTTTCCACTTAAGGTACTCATTGATAGGAACGTAGTTGTTACCATTCTTTACATGTGTTTTCATCTTAAAGAAGTCCCTCCAACATTTCCTGTAATGCTGGCTTGGTGTTGATAAATTCTTTTAGCTTATTTTTGTCTGGGAAGCTCTTTATCTGTCCTTCAACTCTAAATGATAGCTTTGTTGGATAAAGTATTCTTGGTTGTAGATCCTTGGTCTTCATCATGTCAAATATTTTTTGCCAAGCCCTTCTGTCCTGCATAGTTTCTTTTGAGAAATCAGCTGCCAGGCTTATGGATGTTCCCTTATAAGAAATTATATATTTTTCTTTAGCTGCTTTTAATATTCTTTCTTTGTATTTAACATTTGGCATTTTAACTATGAAGTGTCTTGGTGTGAACCTGATTTATGGAATTCTCTGAGCTTCCTGGAGTTTTATGTCCATTTCCTTCACCAGGTTAGGAAAGTTTTTCATCATTATTTCTTCAAACAGCTGTTCATCTTTTTTTACTGTTTTCAGTTACACCAATAAGAAGACATTTGGACCCTTAATAGTGTCCTATATGCTTCTTAAATTATTTTTATAGTCTTGACATCTTATCTCTTACCATTCTGATTAAATGCCCTTGGCTTTCCCATCCTCTAGATAGGGCATTTGATTCTTTTCTTTTTTCACTGTGTTTATTTCCTTGTTTATTCCATTTAAAACACTTCTCAACTCAGATAATGTGTTCTTCATTTCAGATCGGTTCCCTTTTATAATTTCCATTTCCATTGTTATGTTTTTTATCTCATTGTTGAAGTTCTCACTGAATTTGACCAAAAGATCATTGAGCATCTTTACAACCAGTGTTTTGAACTCTGCATCTGTTAGATTACTTGATTCTATTATATCTGGATCTCTGTTCTTTTCTCCCATATAGTTTCTGCTTCTTTGTCTTCCCATTTTGGCTGTCTTTCCATGTCTGTTTCTATATACTAAGCAAAGCTCTTAAGTCTCTCAGTCTTAGTGTGGATTTGTGAAGTAGGTGTCCAGTGGTACAGTCCTGAGAGGAGTTCAGCTGTAGGCCAAATTTAACCCCAGCCTGTGCCCCTATGAGGCCACCTGTTAAGATTAAGCAATCCAGAGATGCTATGCTTATAGTTGCCTCAAAAGGCCACACCAGAAACCGCTGCAGCTGCCTCTAGTGTGAGACTAGGTGTTGCTCAGCAAGGGGCACCTAACTCACTGAGGATGTACCTGGATATGGCTTGGGTGAACCGTGAGTTGGGGGAGGTGGAGTTTCAGGGAATTCTCTGGGCGGAGTGATCTCTGTTATTCGGTTTGATGATGTCATGGCTGTGTCTGATGCATTGGCAAGGGGGAGGGCTCAAAAGGGAACAATGGATACCACCAGCACTTCTGTGCAGAGCAAGTCTCACCTCTGCCCTCATTCAGACAATGTCTCCCTGTAAGTCACTGGTGACCCCTGTGCACAACCGAATCAGCACTATTGCAAAGTGCAAGCAAGTTCATCACCATGAAAATCTGCTCGCTGAAGTAGCCCCTTTAAGAGTTAGCTGCTACTGCTGCTGCCGCTGCTGCTGCTGCCACAGACTCTGTCTCATTCACCTGCTCAAAACCAGGCAGCCCCATGTCCTCACTCCATCTTACCTTCTGCCATTACAGAGTGCTTTCTTAGATTTCCCTAGATGTATAGCTTGTTCATCTATATCTCAGGTGATTTTTCTTTGCTGTTGCTCCTTGTTTCTGTCACATCTTTGATTTGATAGCCAGAGGGATGAACAGAGCCTCCATCATCTCCATCATATCAGTTTTCTTTTCCTAAAATTTTTATATAGCAATAGTGAACATAGTTCTGCAAGATGTGAGGATGCCTGCAGCTCATAGAGCTCTTTCAATTGGCACTTGATTTCTTCAGTCATGCTATGTTCGAGAGCTATCTACCTACTAAATGGCAGGCCTCAGGTACATCAAGATGAATTACATTGTTGCCACAGAGGAACTGACAGTCCTAAAAGCAGACATATATGAACCTAACAGTTGATCAGTAGTAATGGATGTTATTCTCACATCTGAAAGAGCCATGTGTCGTGTCTTACTGGAATCCACAAAGGCTCTTCACAAAGTCATACTTCTATTAAAAAGGGAAACATGGACTGTTAGTGTCTGAGGAGGCAATGTCATTTTGTGGTTAAGGACACTCAATAGAAAGCCAGAAATTTGGAATTAAGCACTATCTCTGTCACACAGAGGTCATGTGGTCTTGTTTAAATGACCTAACCAAATTTTCTCAAACACCTCTCCCCTTACCCAAAGGAAATAAAATCAGTATCTCAAAGAGATTTCTGCACTTCGATGTTCATTTGAGCATTATTCACATTTAAGCTAAAATATGGAAACAACCTAAATGTCTATGAAAAAATGAATGGATTAAAGGAATGTGATGTGTGCATGTATGTATCTCACACATACGTACACATACAAACACAAGAATATTATTCAACCTTAAAAAAAAGATAATTCTGACATTTATGACAACCTGGATAAACTTGGAGTTCATTATACTAAGTAAAATAAGTCAGACACATGATATCAATGCATGATATCGCTTAAATGTGAGATTTAAAATCACCAAACTCATAGAAGCAGAGAGTAGAATGATGGGGGAGGAGAAAATAGGGAGATGCCAGTTAAGAGGTACAAAGTATCAATTATGCAGGATAAGTTCTGGAGATCTAATGTACACCAAAATGACTAGAGTTAACAATAATGTATTATATACTTGCAATTTGCTAAAAGGGAATATCCTTTTTTTAATTTTTATTTTTCAATTAGAGTTGACATTCAATATTATTTATTTTAGTTTTAGGTTTACAGCATAGTGGTTAGACATTGATATAATTTACAAAGTGATACCCCAATTATTCTACATAAGTGTAAATCTTAAAATGCTCTTATCACAGAAGAAAGAAAGGAAGAAGAAGAAGGAGGAGAAAAAGGAGAATGAGAAAGAAAAAAATGACAACTACATCAGATGATGAATATACTAATGAGATTGACGGTAGTGATGATTTTCCAATGTATATGGATATAAGACACCAAGCGTACACTTTAAATATGTATAATTCTTATTTGTCAGTTAATCAACTGGTAAAGATATTTTAAAATCTTTTAAAAGATTTTGTAAGCAAATACTAATTATTTCTGTGATGGGAGGAAAACAAAAATTATATCAACTGAGATTATTATGTTCTACATTATATCTACTCATGATAATCTGTTTTAGCCATTTATTAAGCTATAAATACATTTTTATAAATCTGGGTGACATTTAAGCATTTTATTAAACATAATAAATGCCAAAGAGAAATAAATTAAAACAAAACTCCTCTCCCTAAAAATTATAATTATGATCACACATATCCCATAGGGATTTGTGAGATAGTATTTATGAAAAGCTTGGCTTATGGTCTAGCAGATTCTTTGCACCAAGAAATGCTAACTATCTATCTGCAATTATCATTTAAGATAATGCTTTGCCTTTTCTGGATGTCAAAAACAACCCATTGCTCAATATAACAGAATAATATTTCAAAGTGTTAGCTGAAGTATACTTACTACCTTTCAATGTAGTTGTTGACTGTCCACCTTTGGCAGCCAAATGGATGAACACCCATTGCAGAAGAGACACCCTAGTGCTGAGATCAAAGGTGCCATCGTTAGCCTCCAAATGGAGGAGGGAGCAAGAAAAGATGTTTTTGTCTTGCACTCAGATCCTATAAAGATCCTCTAACTGTCAGATGGGAAAAAAAATTGGATAAGAAGAGAGAAGAGACATTGTACGGGCCATTTGCTCTTCCTCTCCTACCTGAAATAAACCTTAGTGATGGAGAGGGAAACCACTTCACAATTGATTTTAATTTGGCAGTCTGGGAATGGAGAGGATTGTCACTCTGCGTGATCTGTCTCAAACTCTGGTCATTAGCAGTATCAAAGGGGTGAGATTAAGTATTAGGAAAAGAATAATTCTACATCTGTGAACCTCTAAAAGATGAGGGACAGCAATCAAACTTATAGGAGGGATCCAAAAGACTGATTACGCAGAAAAATCTGAATGAACCTGGAGGTAGGGACAGAAAAGATAGACCTAAAGGTATAAGGGTCAGAGTTAGGGCCAAACCTTAGAGACGGAGTAGCTAGAAGCCAATGACCAACAATCTGTGATGTCAAAGTCAGAGAGGGAGATGTGACTGTGGAAGCAGTTAGAGAGAGAAACAAAGGAGAGAGAGGCGGTGTGGCGTGGGATGTGGGAAGTGGAGGGAGAGAGAGAGACTGAGAGAGAGAAAAAAATGAGAGAGAGAGAGACTGAGAGAGAGAGAGATTGGTTTGACGATGCAATGCTACTAAGTAACCCAAGCAAGACAAGTTTTGCATATTGAAAAGCTCCAACAAAGTGCCCAGACAGAATAAGACCTTGATTGGAATTGGCTCCTCAGCAGACTCTTGCAGCAATTGTCTTACCCCAGGGCATTTAAAATCAGGACTGATTTAAGGGGAAAGAACTAACTTCAAGATGATTGTGTGAGGTCTTTTGAATAACACAGTTTTAACTCAGAAGTAACTTAAATAAAAATCTCTGAACTGGACTGTGAAAATCCTGGAAAAGACTGACTTAACTTTTCTTTCTGGGAGAGTCTTCAGTCAGAAAATCAGTTTCCTTAGAAATAAAGTTAATTTTTATACACCTACAATTATCTCTTTATGTTTATAAGCCATCAACATTTCCCTTTCAATAACTCATTCTCCCAGGTTGAATTTGGGCAATTTCACTGAATTAATCATATTCTTGATAACTGTTTAGAAGAGCTTGTGTTGCATTTTACATTAAGTGTATTCCATTAGCAGTACCATGAGTACTGAGTTACTGAAAAGATTTGCTGGAGGGTTGTGTGATTTAATGTATAGTTCTTGCTTAAGTATGACAAGTCGAATCTGCTAAATTAATCACCATTTGTTCAGGTGCTACTCCTCAGATAAAGGTAACTATGAAAAAATGGTAAAGGAGAGTGAAGAGCGGAGAATAACAATTTTTCAGAGAAACTTACAAGATAACTTTTAGAAATCAAGGTGGTTACTGTGTTGCTCAAGGGTTGGGAAGTTTATTCTGAAAAGAGTCATATCAGTCAGCAGGAGCTGCTATACCAAAAAACCACAGACTGGGTGGCTTATAAACAACAGAAATTTATTTCTCACAGTTTTGGAGGCTGAAAGTCCAAGATCAGGGTACCAACATAGTTGAGTAATTGTGAGGGCTCTCTTCCAGGTTGCAGACTTCTCTTTGTATCCTCACGTGGCAGAAGAAGCTAAGGAACTCTTTTTTAAGGGGCTTAGGATTTCAACAGATGAATTTTGGGGTACACTTTCAGACTATAGCACACCAGGTAGTAAATATTTCAGGCTTTATGAGTCATAAAATCTTTGTTACATACAACTCTTCAACCGCAACACTAAAGTATGAAAACAGCCACAGGCAATACATAGACATGGCTGGGAGTGTAGTTGGGTTTCAATAAAACATTGTTTGCAAAAAGCAGTCAGCAGCCGGATTTGGCCCAAAGGCCTTAAGTTTGCTGACCTCTAGCCTAGTTTGTCTGCACTAAAGAAGGTCTATCTGGCCATTAGACATGGCACCTGGGGCCTAGAATGTGAACATAAAAACTACTTGCCTGGTGGATATCACAGACATAGGTAAGAGTGGACACTGTTGGTTTTATTTTCTGGGCTTCTTAGGATCCATTTCTCTTGATATCCTTTGGGAACCATTTATCACCCCCAACTTCAGTTCACATGCTTTTGCTTGGGCTGGACTCTTGGCCCCGTGGGGAGGGAATGTGATCCAAATTTACCTGCTGAGCCTACCAATCCCCCTTGCCACAGTAGCTAGTGCAGGATTGGGGAAGTGGTTCCAACTTGTCCAGTCAGGATAAGATTTGGGATGTGTTCGACCAAGAAAAATCCCTCAGAACCAGAACCACAAAGATTTGAGTGTAAATTGTGTTTTTGAGAAGTGATCCTAGGAAATACTGGTTGATTATAACAAGCAAGTTGCAACGGAGGAGAATTAGAGTTTCATCCTGCTAGGATCTCTGGGACTCGGTGTTGAATAGAAACCTCAGAGTTAGCCCACCAGAGTAGTGTACACCCATCCCTATCCGTCACTGGTGGAGGGCTGCTTCTGGGGTGTTCATCCCAGCTACTTCTGGCCTGTCCTAGCAGAGTGGATGTTTCAGCCACAAAAGGATGACCTCAGGCAAAGAAGCACGGATGCTAAAATTTAGAAGTCAGAACCTGCTACTAAAATAGGATCCCATGGGGATGTGGGTGAGATACCTACAACTTTTGCTACCACAGAATTTGGTTGGTCTCTCTACTAGGGGTCTGAAGAAGCTGGAGGCTTACTTGATTCAGTCTGAGCTTTTGAATCAAGCTGCATGTGAAGTCATCGCATAAACATTTTAGTTATGTGAGCCCCAAATTTTCTTTTTGCCTAAATTAGTTTAAGTAACATTTCTTACCATATAAATCAACAGGGCTAGATAAAGCACATAGGAAGTTGAAATTTATTTTCTACTCGTACTGATTCATCATATAATATAATAATTATTTGGGGGTTTATAGAATTCTTAAAATTATAAGTGTAGATGTACAGATATATATTCACAAATATTATCTATATTAAATATAAATATAATTTATGTCTGTCTCTACCTATATTTACACAGAGGGGGATAGCATTCAGAAAAAGGATAGATAAATATGTTGGTTTTTAATAACACACAAAGAATTAAATAATAGAATGAAAATTCTTAGAACCAAATCCTCACAATTTTTCCATCCATCTACAATATGTAAATTCATGAATATCTGCTTCCATGAAGAGAAGCAACTGTCTAAAGTTCCCCAGCAGACTCCCAGGAGTAGTTTAATAAAAGAGACAAATGTCTATTTCTCATGAGAACTCATTGTTGTCCACTATCTCTGTACTGGAAGTTTATTTCTCTTTCTCATTTTTCCACTTCTCTTTGCTAAATGTAATTAAAAGATTAAAGTTAAGATGGTCTGACAAATATAAGAAGGCAATAAGACCAGGGAAACCAAATATAGTCATTTCAGGGAAAGTCAGAGTCAAGGGAGTAAGGAAAAGATGGCACGTGCTATGAGAGCAAAAGAAGGATCAAAAAAAGATTAAAAGAAAATTTTTTGAAATGCTTAAAGCATACACTCCTCCTTTTTTGTGTCCTCTGAGGAAATGGAATATATATATTTATAAATATATATAAATATAAATAAATATATAAATATAAATATATATATTCCATTTCCTGGAAGTTTATATATATAAATATATATAAATATAAATATAAATAAATATAAATATATAAATATATATATTCCATTTCCTCAGAGGAAATATATAAAAATATATATAAATATATATATGTATATAGAGATAGATAGATAGATAGATAGATAGATAGATAGATAGATAGATATTTGTTCAGACTGCTATTTCATTCAATGTAATTCAGTGCTGATCTGCACTTACATGGACTAAATAAGCAGATGAAGCCCTATTGAATCTGTGACCTGTGTAGTTCAATCTATGGCTTTCTATTGAAAAGGCAAAGTTCAACATCCTAGAAACAAGTTAAGATGGATTCCATTTACTCATTCAACATTTCTAATGAATGTCTTCTATACCAGCTACTATCTATGGCACTAGTGATTCAACAGTGGGGGGGCGGGGGGAATTAAACAAAAAGCACACACTCATGAAGTATGGTATTTACATTGAATGGAGAAAAATAGATAAGAATCAAAATGAATAAAATGTTTAATAAGTTAGATGATAATAATCATATGGAATTTAGATTATAATAATCATTTGGGGAAAACATAGCAGGAAAGTAAACTTGGGAGCACTCAGAGGAGAAACATTCTTTGAGATGATGACTTTTGACCAAAAACCTGAAAAGATAAGTAGAGAGTCATGCAGATATCTGAAGGGAGAGCATTCCAGGCAGAGGGAACAGCAAGCGCAAAAGCCCTGAAGGAGTAGAGTGCTGGGCCTTTCTTAGAACTACAAGGAGGCCAGTAGGAGACTAGAGCAAGGGTTGACACATTTTTTTTTCTGAAAAGGACCACATAGTAAAAGATTTTCATCTTGAGGGCCATAAAGTCTTTGCAACAACCACTTGACTCTGCCACTGTGGTATGAAAGCTGCCACAGAAACCAGCGCAAAGGTTGCTGACCCCTGGTCTGAAGAAATGAGCATTTAGTAATGAGGGCTGGTTGTATAGCACCTCATGCATCATTGTAACAACTTTGAATTTTACTTTGTGTATTAGTCAGGGTTCTACAGAGAAATAGAACCAACAGAACCAATAGAGTGTGTGTGTGTGTGTGTGTGTGTGTGTGTGTGTGTGTGTGTGTGTGTAGAGGGAGAGAAAGAGAGAGAGAGAGAGAGAGAGATTGTAAGATATTGGCTCATATGATTATGAAGGCTGACAAGTGCCAAAATCTGCAGTTGGCAAGCTGGAGACCCAGCAGAACCAATTGTGTACTTCCAGTCTGAAGATCAGCAGGCTCGACACCCAGGAAGAGCCAATATTTCAGTCTGAATCTGAAGGCAGTAAAAAAACCAATGTCTCACCCAGTTCAAAGGCAGTTGAGCAAGAGGAATTCTCTTTTATTTAAGGAAAAATTAACTTTTTTGTTCTATTCAGGCTTTTAACTGATTGAATGAGGCCCACTCCCATAAAGGATGAAAATTCACTTTCCCTGGTCTACCAATTTTAATGTTAAACGCATCCAAAATATATCATCACAGAAACACCGAGATTTATGTTTGACCAAATATCTGAATACCCTGTGGCCCAGTCAAATTGACATATAAAATTAACCATAATGTTTTGCATGGGATAGAGAGCTATTGAAGGGTTTTGAGCAGTTACATAACATAATCTGATTTACATGTTAACCATATCTCTCCAGTACATGTGTTAGGGAAGACATAGGGAAAACAACTATGAGGCTATTTTGATATTCTAGACAAGAGATAGTGATAGTTCAAACAAAGGTGGTAATAGTGGAGGTGGTGTGAAATAATCAGATTCTGATTGTTTTGAAAAATAATCAGATTAGTTTCTGACAGTATCACTGACTGAATTTTCTGATTATGTGAGATTGGTGTGGAAGAAAGACTACAGTAAACTGGACTCTAAAACTTTGTCCTGGGCTATTTAAAGGATCAGGTTGCTCACTACTGAGATAGAAAAGATGGTTGGAAAAGCTTGTTTGGGGAAAGATTAGGAATTCAGTTTTGGACAGGTGATATTGAAATGCTTATTAGATATTTGAGTGGCAAAGTGGATGCTATGGTCTGAATGTTTGTGACCCCCATATTCCTGTGTTAAGATCCTAAGCCCCAGTGTGATGGTATTAGAACGTAAGGCCTCTGTGTGGTGCTTAGGTCACAAGCGTAGAGCCCTCAAGAATAGAATGAATGCTGTTATGAAAGGAGACTCCACAGATATCTCTTGTCCCTTCTACCATGTGAGGATATAGCAAGAAGGCCCCAGCTATGAACCAGGAAAAGAGTTCTCACCCAAAAGCAAATAATGCTGGCACCTTGATCTTGGAATTCTAGTCTCCAGAATTGTAAGAACTGTTGTTGTTTATAATCAACCTAGTTTGTAGTATCTTGGTATAGCAGCCCAAATGGACAAATACAGTAGAGCGAGAAGTTGCATATTCTTGTTTGAAGATCAAAGGAAATGGCGAATCTGTTACCTAAATTCATAAGACAATTTAAGAGATCTAATTCAAAACTTTTAACATTTACTATATTTATTTTCCTCTTCCCTCAACACGTGAAATTTTTTGGAGCTCTCATTTTTTCTACTGTCTATCCTCTCCCTGCTCTGAAAACCCAGCCTTCCCTCTTCCCCATGATTTCATTGTGGAAATTCACTGAACTGCTCACCCATGCCCTTCTGGGTCTGCCCTTTTCTACTTTTTACTAGATCTGTATCCCCAGGTCTCTTGACTGAGGACAGGCAAAAAGTAAATTACAAAGAACTGATTTGGGCTTGAAATTATGCATTCTCTTTGGGGGGCTATGAGAATAGGTAAACTCTATGGACAGCGCTAAGATAAATAATAGTAATAACACATATGGATGGATGGATGGATGGATGGATGGATGGATGGATATCAGTCATAAGTGGCTAATGTTCATTATTTCAATGCATGTTTAATAGAATCAAAGAATTTTAGGATTTTAGCAACTCAAAATTTTAAAGATTATCTTTTAAAGATACATATTTTATATAAATCAAGATCAATAACTATGAATTAACTTGTCTGAGCTTTACTTTACCTCAGAAATTATTTTTCTATTAATCATCATATCAGTATAATATATGTATAGAGGTATGTGTAATCAGTGTAATTTACAGATCATCTACAACATGTAGTATTATGAAAAGTGCTTTATATTTACCAATTTCACTGAATAGTCACAACTCTAAGGGATAGCTAAATTAGCCCAGTTTTACAAATGAGTATCAGAGGGCTCAGAAAGGTTAATTGACTGGCCCTGGGTTACCTAGCTAGGTAGTGACAGAGCCAAAACTAGAAATGTGTCTAAGTCCAAGCCCTTTCCCTGCACACAGCTGCATTTCAATCATGAATAATTGTGTGTATTGGGGTGAGGGTGAGGGTGAGGGGTAAGAATAATACACATTAGATAATAACTTGTCCTTTCTGAATTTGTTTCAATCTGCTAAGGACACATTTGGGTGTTTCAGAGATTGAATTGTCATACTTTGAAAGATCTAATGTTTTATGAATGGCCTGGCTTTGTCTTCATCTATAGTTTTATTCCTTTATTCTTTTGTTTGCAAGAATTTGTATGTTCCGTAATGGATGTGGGAAGATGGATAAAGTAACCATCCTATTCTACAAAGAGAAAGAGTGCACATAAGAGAGAATGTACAAGCTCTATTAGCCAAAAGTATTATGACATGAAAATCAATTACAGTCATAAATTTGACATGAACAAGTGTTAGGGACTTATGAGAACCAAACATGAGGCAGTAACTGTTGCTCACTCTAAACTAACGGTACTTAATCAAGAGAAGGCACAAACAAGCCATAGGTCTATCCCTCTTATTATGTATTGCATTGTACTTTCCAGCCATATAATTTCTCCAGAGTGAATTCTAAAATATCCTGGTACTTAGGAGGATTGGAAAGGAGTCTTACTTCTCTCTACTAAAGAGAATTTGCTAGAAGGAATAGAGGGAAAAGTAATAGAGCTGTCTGGACACAAATTTTATTTTTAATTTAGCAGGTGTCAAATTCATATTTTTATCCATTTCTTTTTCTGTCTTATATGCTCTACTTTTAAAATCCTTCCCCTTGTTTTCAAACATATTTCATTCTTCTAGGCATGCAGAAAAGCAATTAAAATTTGTGCAAAGACAAAATCATCTTTGAATCAACCTGATGTTTTCATTTTGGTTGGAACAGTGTATAGTGCCGATGGATTGTGTCCCCACATTTCCTACATTTTCATTCAGAAAGTTTGGGTCAAGAGCAGGCAGCAATTGTCAAGCTGACACATTTTAACTTCCGGAAATAGACCAGGGTTTCTCAAACAATGCTGTTGACATTTACAACCAGATAATTCTTTGCAAGGGGGGCTGTCCTGTTCATTGCAAGATATTTAGTAGCATCCCTAGCTTCTACTCAAGAGATGACAGTCACACCATTTTTAATTGTCATGACTGAGGCAAAGGGATATATAAGACTAGTCTAGTACACCTCTTAGTGCCATAAAAAATGGAAGTTAACAAAACACACACACAAAATCAAATATGGTGGTGGGGGCAGGGTATAGCAAAAGCACCGGGAGCCAACCAAAGAGGTCTCTATGGCCAAAGCTATAACAATTTGACCAAAAAAAAATAGTATTGGTTTACAACCCAAAGTACAAAATAAATATTCGTGACTCCAAATTAAATTATTAAATAAATAGAGAAATAGACAAGTTTCCTTTGTAGAAAAATGCTAAGTAATTTATGTGGCTACTCAGCCCTCAAGGAGATGGCATGTTACTCTCCACTCTATAAATATGGGCTGCATAAGGTGACTTCCTTGCCAATAGTATAGTATGGGAAGGAAGGACAAAAAGGGTAATTTTACAGTGAAGAAACTTGAAAAACGTTATTCAGCCAAGTGATCAAGGTCAACATCAAAAGTAGTAAGTCATGTTAACAGTATATACTCCTGACATAATGAGATGAAAATGGCATTTTACCCTTTTGGTTTTCCTCCCAAAACCTGTATCCCCCGTCTAATCATGAGACAAACATAGATAAATCCAAAATGAGGAATGTTCTACAAAATATCTGACCAGTACTCCTCAAAACTGTGAAGGTCATCAGATACAAAGTATGAGACAGTGTCACAGCTGAGAAGAGCTTAAGGAGATAGATAGCTAAATGTAATATGGTATTTCGAATAGGATACTGGAACAGAAAAGGGGCATCATATAAAAAATAAGGAAATCTGAGAGACAAGAAAAAATGGCCTAGATAATAGAGGCTTTGTTCATCCCTCTTGCAACCAAAGCAAAGTTGTGATGGAAAAGGAGCAAACAGCAAGCTATTTTGCCTGGGATCTAGATAAACAGAAGCACTACAACTAAGGAGAGAAATGATTAATCAACCTGCAATGGTAGAAGGTAGAAGGAGGCAAAGACGCAAAGCTACTCAGTCTCAGTGACTGATTGAAACATAGGCCACAACCATGGCAGTCAACAGATGCAGTTGCCTCTTATAGGGGTCATGTCTGCCAGTGGACGTCTGCAGTGACGGAACTGCTTGCTCTCAGCACCAGCACCCAGTTGGCTACATAGGGGATAAAGGGACTTTCAGAAGGACACTGAGTTTTCATAGTGAGGGCTGAAAGGTGAAGCTCTTTCCCAGGCAGAAGTACAAGCAGTATCCATTGCTCCTTTGTTGAGCCCTCTCCTCTCCCAGTGTGGAGATGCAGCACTGCCATAGCTGAGATATTGTCCAACTGGAAACAGAGGTCTCTCTACCCAGAGGATTCTCTGAAACTTCACTTCCCCCAACTCATGGCCCCACCCAAGCCACATCCAATAGTGTCCTTGGGTAGTCTGGTGTTCCTTGCTGAGCAGCACCAAGACTCACACTGGTGGCAGCTGGCCTCAGTATCTGGTGTGGTTTCTTGAAGCAACTATAAGCACAGTATCTGTGGATTTCTTGCTGAATCTTAACAAGTGGCACAGGATAAGGCTAAACTTGGCCTGCAGCTGAACCCCTCTCAGGACTGTACCACTGGGCATCCACTACACAAAGTCATGCTAATAAGACCATGAGACTTAGGAGCTTTGCTTAGTCCATAGAAACAGACATGGAAAGGCAGCCAAAATGGAAAGACAAAGAAACAGAAGCCATATGAGAGAAAAAAACAGAGATCCAGGGATAATAGATTTAAGCAATCTAACAGATGCAGAGTTCAAAACACCGGTTATAAAAATGCTCAATGAACTTATGAGAAGTGTAGATGAATTCAGCGAGAACTTTAACAATGAGATTAAAAAAATAATGGAAATGGAAATATAAAAGGGAACCAATCTGAAATGAAGAACACATTATCTGAGATGAAGAGTTATTATGGTGACAGAAAGAAATCTAACACACAAAGCAATATATATATATATATATATATATATATATTTATATATGTGTGTATATATATATACATATATATAAATATATATATATATGTATATATATATATATGCCTTACTGTTGAATTATACACTTGAAACTTATTAAATTTTGTTAACCAATGTCACCATAAAAATCATAAAAAGAGTATATAGAAGAAATAAATAGAGTGGATAAAGAAGAAGAAGATTGAACCACCAATATAGAGAATGGGGAAGCCAAGGACACTCAATCAGAACGGCAAGAAAAACAAAACAAAACAAAACAAAACTATAGTAATATATTAAAGATCCAATGAGGCACAATTAAATGTAAAAATATCCATGTTGTAGGGGTACTGGAAGGAAAACAAGAAGTTGAAGAGCTATATGAAGAAATGATGATGGAAAACTTCCCTAATCTGGTGAAGGAAATAGACATACAACCCAAGAAGCTCAGAGACTTCCAAAAAAGATGAATCCAAAGTGTCCCACATCAAGCATCATCATTAAAATGCTGAAGGTTAAATACAAAGAGAAAACCTTAAAAGTAGCAAGAGAAAAGCAGTTACATACAAGAAAGCACACACAAGACTGGCAGCTGATTTCTCAAAAGAAATTATGCAAGACAGAAGTGGTTGGCATAAAATATCCAATGCGATAAAAACCCAGGATGTACAATCAAGAATACTTTATCCAGCAAAGCTATCACTTAGAGCCGAAGAACAGATAAACAGTTTCCCAGACAAAAAAAAAGCTGAAGGAATTTATCACAACCAAGTCAGTATTACAGGAAATGTTGAAAAGATTTCTTTAAGAAAAAAAAAAAACATGTATCAAAAACAGGAATAAAGAATGGTAATAACTACATTCCTATCAACAAGTATCTCAAATGGAAAAGAATTAAGTGCTCCAACCAAAAGATAGAGTGGCTGAATAAAACAAGACCTCTACGTATGCTGCCTACAAGAGCGATTTCAGATTAAAAGACACACACAGACTAAAAGGAAGGGGATGGAAAAGATATTGCCTTGATGAACGTAGAGGGTATTGCGCTGAATGATATGTCAGATAAAGACAAATATCACATGATTTCACGTACATATGGAATTTAAAAAACAAAATGAACAACAGTAACAGCAACAATGGAAATAAACTCATATATACATAGAATATTTTGAGGGCTACTAGATGATAAGGGGTTTGGTCAGGATGGCAAAAAAGGTCAAAGGAATTAAAAAGTACTAATGGATAGTTACAAAATAGACAGGGAGATTAAAGTATAGCATAAGCAAAATAGTTAATAAAGTAATAAATATGTAAGGGAGAAGAGGCATACTAGATTTAGTGGGGTAATCACTTTGTAGGTTATATAAATCTAATCACTATGCTGTACGATTGAAACTAACATATTAATGTATGCCAACTATAATCTTTAAAAAACTCATTGAATTATACAATGTAAATATGAGCAACTAATTGTCAATTATATTTCAATAAAGCAGGAAAAAATTAGAAAGTCTGAATAAAGTATATTATTTAATAATGTATTATTGGTTTGTTAATTGTTACCAGTGCACATGACAGTTGTTATTAATAGAAGAAACTGGGGATGAGATATATGAGAACTCTCTTACTATCTTGGAAACTTTTCTGTAAATATTCTAAGTAAAAGCAAATTTTAAAAAATTCTTTGGATATTGCCAAATGTCTCCTGGGAAGTAAAATCATCCCCAGCTGAGAACCATTGGAAAATGACAGACCGTCCCCTGAACAGACAAGATCTCTCAGCAAAAGCCCAGCGATGAGGGACAATCACATTTCCTGCCCTAATACTGAGTGGCTAGCCAACCCACCTCAGATTTACTTTGGTTAGGTTCATTTATTGAATCCTGGGGTGAGAAAGGCAGCACAATGGCAGAAGCAGAAGATCAGCAGGGAACAAGCATGGGGAAAGTGAGAAGAGTGGGCTCCACTGAGTGAGGAACCAGCCAGCTTCTCATGCTGGATCTGTTTAGGTGAACCATTCCTGGGAAACATCTCCAAACTACCATTTGAGTATTTAATACTGGGACTTTTTCGTCATCTACCCCTCTCCCCAACTTTTGAGTGTCCTGGCCTCAAAACTAGTTAGATATTATGATCCGTGCTGTTAGGAAGCTTATGGCAAAAGGAGAAAGTGGAAAGGCATACAATTACAGTTTTTAACAGACACAGATTGAAGCCAGCTAAAGGTTACCACTTCAGTTCCTTGTTGTAACTGTGTCTGAAATGAAAGATCAAGCATCAGAAAGTTGTTCAGCTTTTCATTAACATGTCTCTATAGAAAAGTTTGGTCCTTGAAGTCAGATTAACTTGGATCCGAATTCCTCCAGTGTCACTTTCTAGTTGGATGACTGTGGGCCAGGCTCTCCTATCTCTCTGAGTTTTTATTTCTTCCTTTATAAAATGGGGATAATTGTGAGGAATGTTTGAGAAAATTTCAATAAAAGAAAACCCAAAGGACCAAAATGGTAACAATGGTCAGAGAGATGATAATGGTCCTAAGTGAACTGATCCTGAAGAATGAACTCTTCCTGGAGTTCAAAGACACAAAAATAACACATTATATCTTCTAAGAGATTCTTAGTTCTCTCCAGTCAAGAACTGGTTGGATACCTTTTCTCCTTTGAATTGCTATCAAAAAAAGGTTGATGCCATAGAAGGAATCTATTCTATCACACCCCTTTTTTCAGTTATAGAGAAATAATTAGAAAGGTTAAGTGATGTAAATAGTTCAGTCCAAGCAGTCTTTGTAGGGAGGAGCTGCTAGAGAGCAGGCTAACTTCAGGAGAGAATTTGGGATGAGGTATAGGTCCTCAAACCCTAAGATGGACAGGTTTCGGGGGATCAGCTATGTGCTATTACATTAATTTATCTTCAGCTTCTTAGACTTTGACCCTTCTCCTAAACCTCAACCTCTGAAATGCTGATTTAAGCTCATTTTTCCAGGATTTGGCTTCATTAACTCAAGATATAAGTAAGTGCCTACTATGTGCTTAAGCACTAGAGACAGTGATAAAAGAAGTAGGATGCCAGCTGGCTTTTTAAAGGTGAGAAACAAGCAATACACAAGGATAGAAGCAAATGAATGATTAATCAGGATAGCCTAGATGGTGAACTTTAGAAAGAAAATAAATAAGGATCAAGGGACAAAATGTGACTAGATTTGGGATAAACTCTAGACTCTTGAAGAAAGTACCTCTGAGGGGATGGCAGTGGAGATGAACTCTAAAAAGAGAAAATGAGCCAAATATGCAAAGATTTCTTTAATTATCTAAGCAGAGACAATAGCCTGAACTAAGGATACTCCTTGTTGCTTCTTGCTTTTGACCTTTGCATGGCTTACCCAGATCTGGTTATTTAACTTCTTTCTATGTAGGAAGGTATTTTAGACTCTGCTTATGTGGGCCATTTGCTTATTTGTTCATTCATTCACTCATGCACCCAATTATTTATTAAACATCTACTAGTTGTCAGATGCTAGGAATAAAATAGTGTGTAAACCAGACATGAGTGCCCATCAACATGAACATTAAGAAAATACAAAGACAATTCTCAAAGTATTTCTTTGCCTAATGCACCAAATAGTAGGACCTTAGAACGATGCTTCAGAGCCCCTACCTCAGAAATAGCTTATCTATTTAGGGAGTTAGTCCATTGCTGGTAGATAATACCCCAAAACATAATTGCAAATGGATGTTGGGAAATACTGGATTTTAAACTCAGAAAGAATTTGGCCTCAAATTCTAGTGCTGTCACTGACCAGCTGTGAGCTTGGCAAAAATTATTTAATTCCTCTAAGCCTCAATTATCTTCTCTCTAAAATGACTTGATTTTATGAGACTTTGCTATAATAGCTAATGTAGGACCCAGCACATACCAGACTCTTCATAAGTGATTAGGTGACATTTTGGCCCATGTTTCCTGTATTTTTGAGTAAGTAAACAGTTGTTACCCTGAGAGAGTAAAACTATGTAACCTACATCAGGAAGAAACAGAGGTTTTGTGTTGTTGTTGTTGTTGTTGTTGTTGTTGTTTTAATTAATCTAGTTCATATCCTATTAAAATCCAAAGAGGGTATTTTGCCCAAAGTTACCCATTCCAACTTCTAGATTGACACATTCATTCCTAACAGAGCTTACATAAAATAAATAAGCAGCCCCTTTCCTGAGACCTGGACTCTCTGAATGCCTATGCAATTATGCAATTTAAATAATTACCTAATATTTATTTGGATGAGGTGTAGAAAAAGGGTAATCTTTGGATGGGAACTGCAATGGGTTATTGAAGTAAATCCAAGCAAATATCTTGAAAAACTAAATGCCATGTCTTATCCTCTGGCAGTAACCAGCTCATCTAAGAAAATGAAATTGATCATGCTGAATTATGCCTCATGTTCTATGCTCTACCAAATACAGAACCCAGAAACTACTGCATAATGTTACCCCACAGCATTAAACTACTTTTCAAAGCAGTTTGTCTCTAATTACGAAGGAAACAGATGTTACCAGTTCCCATTTCTCACATAGCCTACATCTGCCAACACCCTCCATGGGATACTGGGGATAAATCCTCAAGGGAGAATTAACCGTTGGGCTTCTCAATCACTTCTAGAATAAGGATTAGTGGTAGAAATAGAGAGGTGTTGTATGAAGGTCAATTTCTAGTTATGTCATGCGCCAGCCCATAACTGGCAGCAGGGAGCAATACTGCTGATTTGTACCAAAGCCCCAGCAGGAGTTACTTGGCTGTATCAAACTATTAGGAAGAAGAATGAAAATCGAAATAGATTGCGTCCATTTGAGGTGGGCTGCTCTAAATGCATTCACTGGGAATGTTAAATTCAATATAAATGACAAGGTCAGACAAGATCCACTGCCTTATTCTAAGTAGATTAACGTTCAGGTGCTCACCATAGGACATTATTGCACACTTTATTAGATTATGCTTCTAACTTGAAACAATAACTGTTAAATTCCAAACTACATCTGAGTCTTGGAGATAATGCCACAGAGATGCCTTAACTTTTGGACAAGTAGCTGAATGGGAATTGATTTGTTATCTTTTAAAACTTCCTAGAACTAAGAGTTTGCAAATTGACACCCAGATGACATATTCTGAATACCGCAGGGGTTTAAGCTTAGCTAGAGACTTGTCTAGTTCATTTCTCACCATAATTGGCTGCAGCTTTTTTAAATATTCCACTGGAATCACATTCCCAAATAAGGCACTGTCCTCACTATGGAGGATATTAAAATTATATCTTGTGACACTAAGGCCAAATTTGTCATTAGCTACCTTTGGCCAAAATTCATTTTACCTGCACCATTTTGAGGTCATAAAGTTTAACCTGACCAGTGAGAATATAACCACAAATTTTCAGCCTTTTCAATTCTGTTTAAATTTAATCTTTTTGCTGCCTTATTCTTACAGGCTGGGATGTTATGTTCCTTGATCAATCTTGTGCTTTCATAAAGTGACAACATTTTACCCAGACATTATTTTTCACCTCCCTAACCCTCCAAGGTGTAATCTATCTTCCAGACAAAAGAAATGTTTTTATAATTATAACTGGCGAGTATAAGCACAGTCTTTGCTTCAGAGGATGAATTCATTCATTCGTTTAAAAAATAATAATTAATTGAGTACCTACTGTGTGTCAGGCATTATTTGCACCCTTGAGCCACAGTGATAATACTGAGAGAATTTTTGGAACTCACATACTACTGGAATGAGAAACAATAAACAAGTAAACAAAACACCTCATTTCCAATGGTGAATAACATAATATAGTAAGGAAAGAAAAATGCAATTAGACAAGGTGACCATTAAATCCCTTTCCAAGAGGTTACATTTGTGCAGAGATCTGAAAAGATTTTGAGGAAGAATATTCCAGACAGGTAGCACACCAAATACAAGCTTCAAAAGGTAGAAATAAACTTGGTTGGTTAGAAAAACAGGAAAAGTCCAATGCAAAAAAGATGAGGAGGGCAAAGGCCAGATCATGTGGAACCTTTTCAGCTCTGGTGAGGAGTTTGAGTTTTATTCTGAGTGATAAGAAAACCATCATAGGAGCTTTAGTAGGAGAGGGACATGACCAAGTTTGGCCTTGCTAAAGGCTAAATTTGAGTCGATCTGTAGTAAACAAATCTATAGGGTTTTGCTTAATAATAATAGCTGATGGAATAGGTTTCAGTGATTAGGTAAGTCTGAGTTTAAGTCCCAGCCCTACCATTTGCTATCACCTTGATGAATTATTTAATTTCTTGTTTTAAACCTTTAATGACAAAATGAGCATAATAATATCTATCTTCTTAAGTAAGATCATACACACATATGATGCATAGTAAATCCACACTATGTGGTAAGGTTTATTTATTCATTGACTAACTCATTCATTTGTTTGTCTAGTCAACAAATATATATTCAAACACTGGTATTCTACCTCTTCAAAATACTTCATGTAGCAATTTTTTTTTATTAGCTACATATTATTCTTTGTTATTTTTAGAGCATTTTATTTCCTACCATCACTCTTCTCAACTTCTTAACATGATGAAGTTTCAAATTTGCCATTCCTCAGATATTTTTGTGCTTTCTCAAGTCCCAAATCCTTCTGAGAATGTGGAACATTCCATACATAAGTACATAGACCCTAAGTCCCCGCTCACTGGGTAAGTTCTGAGTTTCTCTCCCTACAACATTTGAAGGACAAGGTTTTGTGGTGCTAGCTTAGTGACTCTCAACTTTTAAAATACCAGAAAATTTGGACACACATTAAAGCAATTAAGAGATTAAAAGCAACAATAAGACTGTAATAACTAAAGAACAATTTTATGAAAATAGTATAATGCTTCACAGAGTCTACAAAAATAACCATCAGTTTATCCTCTTTGTTGATTGTTCTTCAACCCAATGCAGACTGTTTTAGAAGAACAATTTACTTCCCTGACTGAGAGCTCTCTAGTATACCTACCCATGGGACAAAGTTCTAGAGTATTCCAAGAAACCCAAGCTTTTTTCTTGATGCTGACTTGATAGCATGATTAGCTTCTTACTGTTAGCAAATTTTCTCTACTCAACAGGGTTTTCTTTAAGTTTCAGTCAGCATAATCTTACATCTGATAGAACTTATAATAATCAGTACCCATGGTTGCAGCAAAAGTTAATCACACACATTGATCAAAATTTTGAAAGTGAACATCTGAAGGATCTTCATAATATTACATGGTACACTAGTAATATTATGACATCCTTTTTGAGAACCACTAAAAAAATTTCTACTTTCTAATTCAAACAGGAATAATTGCTCCTGGGACAGTACTATGTGAACTGTGATACTGTCAGTGCACAAAACTCAGCCTCCCATTTGATCAAAATTTTACAAAGTCAAAGAAAGCTCTGATATTTCCTGAGAGCTATCTAAGTCCTAAGAATAGTATTTAGACAGGTTTGTGACTTACAAAAGAGCTTCCCGGAATGATACTTCTTCCAAATTCAGACTAATGAACACATTCCAAAGTTCTAATGCTTGGAGCGTGGCAAAGTAAAGCACGAGGTTGAAAAATCCTATGAACAGTGCTTCCAGATATCACTTTGTTCTTCCAGTGAAAACTGTGACAGCTTGTTCAAGAAATGTTTTCTGAAGTGACCATGAAATGAATCAGGTAAAATAACAGTACAATGCAAAAATGAGAAGCTACTAATTTTTAGCAGCCACATTGAACTGAGCCCCTGTATTTTGATATCCATTTTTGTTCTGTTTTCAGGCAATATCATTTAAAATACCATTCTAGTATTTTTCCTTCATCCATCTTGTGAACTTGACATAACATGTTTGAGTGAATATAAAGTAACATCTTTTGGCCTTCTGCAGGATACACTTCCTGAGAGTTGTTCTGATATTAGTAACAAAGAAAGCATTTATTGAGAAATTATTGTAACAAGTGCTTTACCTGCATTATCTTACTGTTTCCTCTCAACAATCCTATGAAGTAGGTATCATTATTAGACCTGTTCAATCAGTACAGAAACTGAAGCATAGGAAGGTTCAGTAACTTGTCTCAGGTTATCAATGCTCTATTTTAGAGCTAGAATTTAGATCACAAAAATTTCAAAAGATTGTATTTTCCAGTTTGACTGGTGACGCTTTATTCTATGTTCACTTATATGCTATATGTTAGCTCTGGGGAAATCAATCATGGCCACCAGAGCCCAGATGTGGCAGCAAAACTAAACCTAATAGAAAAAATCAGGTCACTACTTTGAGAAAAGATACTTACTTAACAGTCTGAAGGAGAACTTAATTCACCAAGAAGGATTGAGTCCTTTTGGTCTCCAAAACTCTTCCTTTCATGGTGTGTGTGGACTTCCTCACCTATGGTATAAATTACTGATCACAATTCTGTAATATCCTGTATTAGAACAACTCTAAAATGCTCCTGTTTGTTCAGAGTTTGATCCATTTTCTCATTAAGATTCCTTAACATTAACCTATTCGAAGAGATGATAAAGTAGTGTATCTGGATGGGGGGCAGGGGTAGGAGGGGCTGGGGAAATGTTAGGTCTAAATTCAGTTTATAGATTAAATGCATATATGCTACATCTCCACTATAGTTTCTATTTTACTGCTAACCCCCTAAAAACTTCAAACAATAAATAAAATAATTCTCTTTAATATTCCTTCTGCCCCTGCATTTTCTTCGGTGTGCCATCCCAAGTACTATGCTGGGGACTAGGAATGTAGGCACATTAAAAAGATACTTCAAGAGTCTTAAACTTTGCCTCAACTTACAAAGGAACAATACCTAGAGTTCATATCCTCAAGCCTATGGAATGACCACCAGAATAAATTAATTAATAAATAAAATAAACTGTTTCTACCAAACATCTGTGGGAAGTTTGGAACTGGGCCACATGTGACCTGATGTTGTCATAGTATGATGCTTTCACCTTCTATGGCAGAGCAACAATACACTGATTTTCTCATAAAGCCACACTTATTCTATTTAAAGGACTGATATTTTACTAAGGTTATATTCTTTCTACTTTTTTGGCATGATAAAATGGAAAGACCTTGAGCTGTAATCGAAGAGAGACCTTGGTTTGAATTCTAGTTCTATGTCATTCTAGCTGCATAACTTTGGGTAAATCACTTTACCTCTCTTCACCTCCATTTTCTTATCTGTGAAAATCTCCCATGATTTTTAAAAGGGATAAGCAAATTGATGTATATAATGGACTGTGTACAGTACCTGATCCATACTAGGCACTCTGTTAAATGGTAGTTGCTTTGTTGGTGGTAGTGTTGCTTCTATTTTTGTTTGCTGATATTTTTAATAAAATATCTGGCTCATTCTATCCCCTGAGAAAACATTAGTCCTTATTTACCATGCCCTTTTTATACACAGCCATTACTGCCTTCTCTCCTTTCCAGCCCACTCGTCATGAGGCCACAAGCAGGTTTCCTGGTGCAATATTTATATAGTGAATATTGGAACTAGAGTGTTAATTTAGCCTAATCTTTTTTCCAGCTTTCCCACTGGTCTGCATTCTAGGTATATGAACTGGAGTAAAAATAAGAAGGCAATGTTCCTTCTTTATATTATATACCTAAGGAATTTTTTTAATCTTTTGACAACATTGAAATTTACCTCAAGTTCAAATATCTGTCAATAAGAGCAATCATTCATGTGAAACATGATCTACTGCTCATTTAAGCCTGACCAAACTATAGCTGCACGCCAGTCCCCCCACCCCCCCCCACACACACACAATGGGAAAGCAACAGTTGAAATAGGGTGTGGGAACCAGGGTTAACAACCACCCTGGCATTTAAATAACATTGACATGTTGAAATCAAACCACTGTCTTACAGAAACTCTAACCTAAGACAAATACTCTGCAGCAGAGACAACTTTTCATACTTTAAACTACTTGTCATTCTCATATAAAACCTGCAAGTCCATATTAAGAGGCTATTGCCTAGAAATTAGAAATGTTAAAGATGATAAATAAACTTACCTTACAGGGAAGTCTGAAACAAAACTATTTTTTTCTGTTTAGTTTATCTTGTAGGTATGTTAAGAATAGATTGCTGGCTCTTAACTGTAGCTTATTATTTGGCTGGTTATGCAGAAGTTGCTATTTTAGACTCTCTCTGAGATTCTGACTTTCTGATAGGAAGTTTAATAGCTCATTAAATGGCATACGCACAGTTTTTTCAGCCTTACTTTCTTCTGTTTTAATCTGTGCTGAGGAATTTGGAGATGTACTCTCATTTTAACAAATAATGCCATGATCAGCCCAGAACACAAGAAAGTTTTTTTATAATGTAAATTGAGTTCATAATAAGTATATGAACTATTACTGAATAAATGTTATACAGTCTCCAAATTTATTTTACATGTGAGATCTCATTTAATTTTCACAAAACAAAAACTATTCACTTATCGAGAAATAGCTTTTTATTTCTTACTAAGTGCCAGGCGTGGTACTGAAATACGAAGACTGCAAATCTAGATAGCATCATTTCTCTCTTTGCTTCCAAGTGAGGAACCTGGCTTCGGGAACATCAAGTGACTTTGCCAAGGACACAAGATAGTGTAAAACATCAAGTCTTCTGATTCCAAGCCCCATGTTGATTTCCACAGAAGAAAGTTATAGATGATTGAGGCTTTAGAAATTACACAATTACACAATGTTTTTACTTTATATGTGAGAAAATAAGCATTCTTCCCAAAGTAACCATTTACAAATAGTTGAATAGAAATGGGGATTCAAGTCCCCCAACACCTAGCATGGTGCTCTTATCCAAAATGATAACTTAAGATTTATTGCATACTTCAGTCATTTTTATAATCCATGTTCTTCACTGGAGGACATACTCAAAAACCTTTTTCCAACTCACAGCCTGATCTTAGAATATAGAGGAAAACAGGAAATTAATGATAATTAATAATAATGATAACTATTTATAGAAAGTGCCCTTTCCTTATACCCCAATATAGACATTAATGACCAATGGATTTGATCCATCCATGGGTATATATAGTTAAAGGACCTCCATATAAAGAAGTATTTCAAGCTCTTAACAGAATGTGTGGCACACAAAACCCACTTACTCAATATTTTAGAGAAGGATGTGGAGAAAAAGGGAGGAAGGGAAGGAAGGAAGGAAGGATCCAGTGAGGAAGAAGCTAGGAAAAAAATGTTTTATTCGCTTAAGAAATACTTAGTAAATAATTATCAGTGCATGAATGAAACATTCTGACCACACTCGTTTCCAAGATAAATTCAAGTACTTTAGTCCATGCTGAAATTTCTTGAAGATGAGCATAACCAAGCCGACTTCTACTGATCCCTATGCTATGCCTTTTGCCTCTCCTGTATGTAGTCAGTCAGCTTCTGAAAATGCAAATTATTATGGGTATTCCCACTGCATTTGGAAGAAAGTTCAGACTCCATAAAGGTCCTGTACAGGGTGCTGTAACACGAACTTCCTCTGCCTATTTGTCCAGCCCCATCTTATTATTCTCTCCCTCTCCCTCACAGCCATCTGGCCTGCTTTTAGGTCTAAATGTATCAAGTCTTCTTGCCTCAGGGCCTCGTTACATACCATTCTTTCTTCCTAGACTATTCTTCCTGTCTCTTTAGCTAGCATACCCCACATCCCTCAGAGTCTCAGAAAAAATGTCCCTTCCTCATGGAGGCGCCTTATTCTAAACCAGGTCCCTCTCTTTTCTTCTTTAGAGCCTATCTACTCTTCATGGCGCTTATATCGATTTTCCATCACATATTTATTAGTGTGATTGGCTATTTAATAAGCTCAATTGAAGGAAGGACTATACTTTTTCACCAGTGTGGCCTGATACATGATAATGTTTTAATAAATATCTATTAGGTGAATACATTAACGGCCTACTAATCCTTTAAAATCTCATGGTATTAATGTGTTAGTTCTGGTCTGCATTAAATCTCTGGAAAGTAGGCACTTGTTTTATTTATCTTTGTTACTCCCACAGTATCTCACACGGTCCCTAACACATAGCAAATGCTCAGTAACATGTATAGAAGAACCATCCGGTAAAGGAATAGAATTCAATATTATTGCTGATATCAAAGAACAGGTACTCAAAAGAAGCTGCTAACATCCTCAGTCCAAGAGAAATAATTATCTATCTCCCTGTCTGCCATGTTAAGCAAGCTAATGTACTTCTGTAGCTTTCTGGAGTTTCCATTTGTGCTTAAAGCTGTGTTTATAAATGTTATTGTAATTCAGGTGTCATTAGTTTGAAAAAGCTCTTACCAGCCTCTGCACAGGAGTCACCAAAATGTCAGCAATCTGTTGATAATGACTTCCATGGAGACTGGATGTCTTAAGAAACTTCAATTAAACATATAAAGGAAAAAAGAATAAAAGTGACAGTGACATTCTTCTGGCCACTGGCCATCATCCTCTTGATAGTAAGTACTTCACTCTTGTAGTTTTAAATCTAGAATTTTAACTGGAATAGTGAAACACAGAAATAGTGGTAACATCCTAAGGTATCAATGTAGTGTTTGCACCTGGAGGCTTTCCCTACCTTCCCAATCATCCTCAAGTAAGGGGACTGTATACACAAGGAATAGAAGTGAAAGAAAGCAAAATGCCAATTGACTATTAGGTGGATTTGCGCCTGCTGCCCTAGCAGAGAATTACACCTTATGGTAAGCTGAGCTGAAATTTAGGGCTGTCCTGTGTGTGGTCCACAGACAAGCAGCATCTGCATCACCTGAGATCTTGTGAGAATGCAGAATCTCTATCCTCCCCCCAAAAAAACTACTGAATGAGAATCACCATTTAACAAATCTCTGCAATGATTGTATGTACATTTATCTGGAAAGTCAGATAATGGAGAAAGAAAAGCAGAGCGAGAACTCCATCAAACTAGGTCTAATGAAATGCATGTACCACCCTCCTCCTCTAGTCAGTGTCCTTAAGAAAGAGGCCATTATGGTTGATAGAACTTGGGGTTTGCTCTTCCCATGTGGCATATTCCATGTCATCGTAGTCAAGAAAAGTTCCAATTCCAGGCCAACTCAGAAAGAAGAGTTTTCTCGAGGATTTTATAAACTCCAAAATGATAACAAACTCACTCAAATTAATTCCTTTAGCTAGGAAATATAAATGCCCATATCTCTATGCCACATGGAGAGTGGGAGAGGGAGAGCCCTGAGAAGTTAATATTTCAAAGATACAAGAATAAATTCCTGGAACCCAATAATAAAACTTTAAAAATATAAATTCTGAGACAAGAAAACATTTTTATTCACTTTTCATACCTATACCCTTGCTTATTCTCAGAATTGAAAATATAAATAATGAAAAAATCAAACTCAGTTATCTGAGAAGGAAAACAAAATTCATTATGCCATATCTGACTCTTAAAAGGAATCTAGTTTTGTAGACATGAGACAGATATTAGGGGAAAATTCTAGATTAAGAATCTGCTTTAGTTTATTAATGTCTATTTTAATATTAAACTTTCTTGAGAATTTGATACTATGCATCAATACCATATGCATAACCTCTTAATTTTCAGTGACTACATCCATCAGTAAATTTGTCTTAAAGTATCCTAGAAACTGGCCAATAAAATGAGTATTTCTTTTTCTTAGGAAGAGAAACAAAAAAGGGTGATAAAGAGGGCCAATAAGCTCTGTATGACATGCAGGACAATCCTCATGAAAGCATGCTTAAAAGGTAAAATGAGTCCCAATGGGCCTTGCAGAGGGGTGTGCATATGTGTGCATGTGTGAGTGTGTGTGCATGTGTGTGAAAAGGAAGAATTACACAGGAGACTGAGGTATAGTTGAGTGTCTACTGATTTCAGACCCCTAATAAATTCTTCAGAGTCCTCATCACAGCTTTAAATTTTTCTCAAGCAGAGGAGAAAAATAGTGCCTTCCAAATATATTTTCATTGAGTAGTATACTTTTATCAATGTCTCAGCGCATTTTTTCACTCTCAACTGAGTGAGAAGCTGCCTAGGGAAGCATCTCCTCTTCCCCCAGGATTCTTACACTTAGATATATAAATTCCTGTGATCCTAATTAGCATAGTTTCTATCAAAACTTTCTATTAAGGTTTTCGAGACAGAGTCTTAAATGCTGACTTGGAAGCTTGTGAAGCAGTGGACACATTAAACATGGAGTTGTTTTTCCTCTAAATTCACCTGTGAGATATTAAACCCTAAACATAGGAAAAATGAACTTTTGCAAATTCTAATCTCCTATTTTTACTAGCGGATAGCAACTCCAGAAATAAAACAATGACTTCTTTTTTAAAATCTGGTTGTGTGAGATTTAAATATTCTCTGCTCACACAATCTAATGGGCTGGTTGGGGTTTATGGAATAAAAATTGTTGTAAAAAAAAAAGGGTGCAGGATTTTGTTCTTTAGTGAAAAAAATTAAAACTATGCTTATACAGTAATCAGACATAATGTTATTATGTGATTGCCAGTCACACTCCAAAGTAGGTGAAGAAAATATAATTAATTTTCCTTACAGGTGAGAAAATTGAGTTTAGTGAGATTATGTGACTGTCTAGAGTAGCATCTCTGGGATTACAACCCAGATCTCCTGATTCCTACGCCTGAGTTATTTCTCTTCTACGAAGTTGCCTCACCTGCTTCCAGGAGAATAGCATTTCTTTGAATTCCATATTGTGTGTTGATGTGAGCCATAACAGCCAAAGCGTTGCTCAATGCATGTGACGTTCTGCAATGGGTGAAAATTTTCAGTTTTGTAAATTATCTTATATAATTTACCAGTGCTTCCTTAAACACAAGTTAAACAGTTTTTAGAAGGGCATACACAGTTATCAAAAAGGATAAAGCCAGTGACCCACACATGGCCAGGTTTTTAGTAGCCTTGGGCGCTCTCCAAGGTGCTGATCTGGAATTCTTGGTGATGTCCACAAAGCAACTCTGGCTCCTATTCCTTATGGAGATAAGGGTTGTAATTTATTTTTATAGACACATTTCATAACCATGTTCTGGGTGTATTCTGTGCATAATAGCAATAAATCAGAAACAAACCTGGCTCCCAGTGAGTTATATAAATAGATAAGTACCTAAGTTCCTGAATAAATATAGAATGGTTTCAAAGAAAAGAGGTGTTTTACCTAGGTTTTGGAAAATATATAGCATTTGGATTGAAGGTTGAAGCATACTGTGTGAAAGAACAATGTTCATGCAAAGGCATGGAGATGAGAGATCTTGTGAAGAATAAGATTCAGCTGGAGAGTTAAATAAAATATAATACATAGTCAAAGATATGGGTAAGAGTTGAATTTATCCAGAACCTTTTTTAAAACTGAGATTTCCAGTATTGCCATATTTGGAAAATGAGTTTTACAGTGGACTATATTCTATGTAACACTGTATTTTTCTGAGGTGCTATAAATTAAATCCTTTCATGCTGCCAGTGAAGTAGTGAGGCATAGCAATAAGGATTTGTGAAGAGAAAAACCTAGGTTTGCATTATGGCTCTTTCACTTCCAACTGTTTGACTTTGAACAAGTTATCTAACTTTACTATAAGTGCTTCCTAACTGTTAAAAATAAGATTATAATAATTCAGTCAAATTATATTAACTTACTGATATCCATTAATAAATTGGAATGATATTACCTGCTTAATACAGTTGTAGTGAGAATTATGCTATACAACGTGCCAAAGGCATCTCGCTTCCCTGGATTCCAGAGAAACCTCCTATCTATGACCCAGGATTTGATAGATTAGAATTTTCCCTTTGTGTATTACATCCATGATAATTTTATACACCACCATTTGGACTATTTCAAAATGACTTTAGTTTACATGGTGAGTGTTCTTCAGCCCACCATATTGGTTTACCAAATTTAAGTGTTCTTTAAACTCAATATTTAACAGTTTATGCAAGGAATATGTAGATATGTATATAACAGGCAAAGATAAAAGTTGAAACTGACATCTCAGCCCACTCCTCACTTCTCCTACCTTGAATCCTAGATAGGAGACACTCATGGTAGACAAAACTTGGGGGATTCTTCCCATATGGTTTGGTTTGACTTATGGAGAATACTATATTAATTGCACTTTCTGACATATTTACTTGCCCCCCCCCCCTTTTCCATGTAGGGAGAGCCAGAGAGGTAACATTGGCTCTTAAAGCCTTGTTCTAATGGCTGGTTAGAATGGCAAAGATGCACCCATAATCTCTTCTAGAACTGAGAAATTTTAAATTGTCTCTTTCTACTTCTTTTCATCAGGAAAAAAAAACAGATTTCATAAGTCTCTTTTCCAAAGCAATCGTCAGAATTGGGGGTTGTGGGATTGGGAGAGACTATCTCTTACTGAATTTCTTCTTGAGACTCAAGTAACAGACAAGGAAAATACTAATGCATCAACTCTTCTGCATTAATTAGGGAGACATTTGATAAATCACAAAATTAATATGGCTGTTTCCTCTTGACCAGTACAAAGTTGTAGACTAGTTTGTAATATTGAGATAAAACACACTTGCTACCTCTACACTATACATGAGCACAAAGTGTTTATTATTCCAGCTGTCAAAATTAGATAATCACAAACTACTTGAAGAATTATCTTTTATACACCTTTAACCTGTTTTAAGATGAGCATTCCTTTCGAGTGAGTTTTGCAGAGACAATCCTTGTCCTACAGAGGGACAACAGAACTCATTGCCAAGGTGCATTTCTTTGTTCATAGAATCACCCAACGTGTAGCACAAACTGCCACTCCATTACTCATTTAACAAATATGCGTTGTATGATTGTTCTGTGCCAGGGACTGTTTTAGGGTATAGCAATAAAAAAATATGTAAAAATATCTTAATTGGGGGAGCTTACAGCCTAGCTAGAGAGAGAGATAAATATATTAATATCCATTGTTATATTGGGTAAAAACAAACAAACAAACAAATGAAGCAGTAAATAGGAGTGTTGGCAAGTGAGAAAGGGTGTTACAATTTAATATATGGTAGCCATAGAAGACTGAATGAATAGGGAAAAGTTTGAATAATGACTTCAAGGGAGTGGGGAAGTGAACTATACAGCTATCCAAGGGAAGAGCAATAAAAGTAAAGGAGTTGGAAAGCATAAAGGTCCTGAGGCCGAAGCAAGTTTGGTGAGTTTGAAACAGGAAAGACTGTGTAGCTAGAGAAAAATGAATGAGTTTAGAGTAAGATAAAATAAATAATGTTAGAGTGGGTATTGAGGATCAGACCATGTAGGCCTTTGAAAATTGTCATAGAGACTTTGAGTTCAACTCTGAATGAGATGGGAGCTACTAAATATTTTGAGCAAAAGTGTGATATGATCTGTCTTACATTTTAAGAAGTTAACTGTCTCCTATGTGTCCATTTAACACTTAGCATATATTTAGTGTCAGGATTGAGGCCAGGTATTGGGGACACAAAATTGAACAAAATCTGGTCCCTTATTTTAATTCAAAACTCTGCAGTGGCTGTTTATACAGGTTGCTGTGAAAATGAGTAAATGTCTTATTTAATTCAGTCCATGGGCAACAACCATGGGTGGTAAGCGGGGACCGTAATTTTATTCCACTGCTGAGTGCCTCTACCATTCCTGTATATTATTGCCTTCTGTTTGCTTGGTGGCAAACACATTTTTCACAGTCTCATCCATTACTTTTCTTAATCCGACTAATAATTATTTTCTTATGGCTGAACCAGGGCTGGTATATATTCAGCTAAAAGTGTGCCCGAGCAAGAAACATTTAATCAAATTTCAAGAAGTCAGTTTCTCTCTGTAAAGAAAAAAGCAAATTATCTAAAGGTCCCTTATTACTCCTTGCAACTATAGATTGATTTATTGAGAAACAAGTAAGGAGAGCTAAACTCATTTCCTCTACCCCACCTCATCCAAATTGGCAGTTATATCATTGTACATGAGTCTTGAGGCAGAATAAATGTTCTCAGGGTGATTTGGGGGTAAATTATCTAGCACAAGAGCCAAAAACAAGCTTTCTTAATAACTTCCATGATACAAAGTCACTTCTTACTGTTACTGTGTCTATGACATAGTTTATAAATTCCCTTTCACCAAGAGAAAAATACGTGAGTATGTTTTTCATACCTTGTGCATCAGTCAGTTTTTGTGGCATAACAAGTTACCATAAAGTCTCGGTGGCACAGAAGAATCAGCATTATCTCTTATTCAAGTTTTAGTAGATCAACTAGTATACTCTTATGTATGTGGGTTGGGTTCAAGTCTGATGAGGCCCAGACTAGAAAACTAGGTATGCTCTTCTCGTTATACAAATCAGAAGCTCCCAAAATGTAGCAAGTTGAATGTGGCCCCCAAAATGACATGTCCATGTCTAAACTCTTGAACCTATAAATTTGATCTCCTTTGGAAAACAAGTCTTTGCTAATATGATTAAAAGAGGTCAAGATGAGGTTGTGATTTGAAATCCAGAAGGGCCTTAAATCCAATGACAAAAACGCCTGATAAAAGAAGAGAGAAATATGCAGATGTAGAGCAGAAGACCATGTGAAGATGAGAGAGATTAGAGCAATGCAGCTACAAGTCAAGGAACACCTGGCACCACAGGAAGCTAGAGGAGGCAAAGAAGGATTCTCCCTTAGACACTTGAAAAGGAGTACAGCTTTACACCTTGATTCCAGATTTCTGACCTCCAGAACAGTGAAAGAAAAATGCTTTTGTTTTAAACCCCTCAATTTGTGGTAATTTGTTATTTGTTATAGCAATCACAGAAAACTAATCATAGAGTGATACCTAAAACATAGAATCTTACATTATAGGCTTAGAATTCATACACTATCATATCTATCCACCTTGCATTAGCCAAAGCAAGTCGCCAGGTCAAATCTAATATTAACAGGGCTGAGAAATATACTTTTCCCAGAGAAGAGTGAAAATAAGTGATTTTGTGCTGAATGATAATTTAATCTGCCACAATTTATTTCATTTCTTTTGTAGCACTTGCACACTAGAATGCACAATTAAAATCCTTCTATATCCAAGATTCCAAGAGACAATTCAGCATTTACTTGTGGATTACTTGTCAGAGCAAAATGTATTCCAGGATAAAAAGGACTATGAATGAATCATTGAAAATGCAGTAAATATGAGCTAGGTCCCCAAGGAGGAGATGGTAAAGATCTCTAAGCCTCAATTAACCCCTCATTACTGTGAAGGTTTCCAAAACTATAACTACAAAAGATATTCCACATAACTGCATCTCTTTATTTATACCTATAAAGTTTACACTAAATCTCTATGCTCTCTGGTCCTGGTAAGCTGGGCTGAGATATTATGAGAGGTCTGCTTTTTAACCTCTTTTCTTCCAACCTATCTTTTTTTAACAGTGAGCCTTGGGCCACCTCTATCAGAATTCCTTAGTGTCTTTATTACAAATGCAGATTCTTGGGTCTCACATCTCACCCACTGAATCAATCTCTGGGCATTCTGACACACATTGAAGAGAATTTTGATGCACAGGAAAATGTAAGCACCAATGTTGCTTTTCCCATTCTTATACTAAATTTCACCCATCATAGAGGACCAGCTCTGAGTGGTCCTCTCCACTCTGTAGAAATGGGGGCATCATCCTAAGCCTTCACATAGGAAATTTCTTTGAACTCTAGTGTTTTAATTCTAAATTTCATGAATATTTAGTCTTATAGTCCATAATATATTTGTTGCAATGAAGACAAATATTTCCCCCTTAGTCTTTTAGTTAAATTGACATTATCTGCTATGTTGAGCCAACAGCTTTGTGCATCCCTTAGCATGCAATTCCTTATACCCTGTCCTTATCTTCACCTTTATAAGTGATGAAGATGGAATGGGAGAGAAAAGGGGTTTATCACACTGTCTTTTCTAGAGAAATCTAGATATGTTTATGCTGAAAGTATTTGGCATTTATGACACCCTGTGAAGCCTTTTTGCAGGCTTCTAGGTGAAGGATTTGGGTCTAAAACTTTAAGCATAGTAGATAAATGATTCATTTCTATAATAAAAACAATGAAAGTGGCAACAACTAACATTTTTATGAGTACTTGCCATATGCCAGGCACTAGGCTACACTTCTTACCTGTCTTATTTCATTTTACTCTTGAACTGCCTTAAGAGTCAGGTAGTGTTTTTGTCCCCACTTTGCAGCTAAGAAACAAGGGTCTTTGCAAGGTTATGTAGACCCAGTTAAATAACTTTAGGTTTCAATCTCCCAGGCCTCCTGTCGTTTGGCTCAGACCTCCCAGAATTCTCTTTGCTGAGGACAAAGGTAAACTTATCTGGCCTATTGTCAGACCATGAAGATCACTTAAGTTTTCCCAATGGGAAGAGGAGACTCTGGAAACAGAGTGAGACTCATTGCCTTGGCCCTTGAGCATCCCATTGCTTTGTCTTACCTTTACATTACTTACCTGCTCATTTTCCTTACATTATTAACCTGTTCATTATACTGACACAAATTCGAGTCTCTGTAGTCCAGTTGGAGTGGCTAACAGTATACAGTATGTTGGTGGTGATAAAAAAAAAAATTAGTAAAGTTAAGCAAGACAAGGAAGGTGGTGTATGCCAACTATAATTGAAAAATAATATATACATATTGAAAATAAAAAATAAAAATAATTTTTAAAAATAGAGTCATAGGGTTGGAGATGCTATCTTAAATACAGTAGGTCTTTGTGATGAAGACACACACATATTTGAGCAGTGACTTGAAGGAAATAGGGAAGATAACCAGGGGCCAAAGTTTTCACCATGAGGGAAAGAGTAAATACAAAGGTAAAACAAAAAGGTCAATGTGAAGATCTCAGTGAGAACAAGAGATAAGAGATGTAACAGATGGGATCTGAGAAGATGGGGAAGTTGGAGTTCTTCACATAGGTTCCTGTATAGACAATGGCAAGGATTTCAGGTTTTCATTCTGAGGTGGGAAGCCAGTGGAATATAGTTTCTGACATGAATCATTGAGATTGTAGCATGAAGAATAAATTACAGAGAATACAGATGAAAACAGGAAACCAGTAAGAACAAGTATTTAAACTTTTTATGTCCCTTTAGCATGCCCTCCTCAGAAAAATGTTTTCGAATGTTTGTAAATACATAGGATTACAAAGAAAGTAGTTCTATAAAATGAAGTTAGCAAACTATTAAAAGAAAACTACTGTTGAGGAATATATATATATATATTAGGAAGACATTAAATATCTGAATCTAGTGGTGATCTACCAAAATTTCAGAGACATGATGAACACAAAGGTTATTTCAAGATATTTTCAACATCTATAACATATGAAAATTTCTATGATTTTTATTATTAAGTCACAGATTCTACCTGTAGTACTATGGTTTGCTACATATAGACATAATTAAAGAAAATGCTCAGTTTCAATTCCAGATTAGTAAAAATGAAGATGTATTTACTTCCATCAGAGTTTACAGACCCCCCTCATCCACAAATTCTATGTGTGGAACCAGATTAAAAATTCATGAGTTAGTATATGTGCTGCCAAAGCGAACATGAGAACCCATGAGTTAGGACTCTATTACATTATTCTAGGTAGGAGATAATGATGGCCTAGATTGCAGTAGGCTTGGTGTGTTTAGAGGAGCAATGAGGAAAACCCAATTAATTCTAATGTACTGTAGCTACTTTTTAAAGCCAAAATCCCAGGGCATGGCCTGTCTGCAAATTCTATTCCTTTCTATTATATACTGAGCATCTGTAGTTTTAAAGTCATAAATTGGCACTTTATTCTAAAGAGGTAGAAGATTAGATAGATAGACAGATAAATAGATGATAGTTAGATAGATAGATAGATAGATAGATAGATAGATAGATAGATAGATAATTGATAAATAAAGATAGATGACTGATGACGAAGATGAGAGAGAGTCTAGTGAACTAATTGAGCACAAGGATATCTTATTCTTCTTGCATTATTTTTACAGTGTCTGGAACCGTTGTGAAACTGATATAAAGTAGGATTTAGACTTCGCTTCCAGTCTTAGTTATGTAACTTTAAAAAGTTTGTTTGCCCTTCCTATAAAATAGGAATAGTTGAGTACATCTTCAGCAAATACCAGTGTATAGACAACCAATAAAGATTATGTTTTGGCCAAGCCAGGTTCAGCAGCAAAAAGGGGTATTGCAATTTATTAGCATTGTCTGCCATGGCCATGAGCACTTTCCCCATTCTAATGATGGGCAGTTCAAAGTATTTAGAAAGGGAGATGTTAGGAAATTCTGCTTTGAGAGCATTTAACAGGGTAGATCTGATTCTGAATGATCCCCATTAATGTGAAAAGGGTAGTGTGAGAGTGAGCTTGCTCAGGATTTTATTTATATATGCTCCTTACCTTAAATTTTAAATAAAAACATAATGTATCATTCTCCTTGATGAAAAGTCATCTCAGTTTTATTTTGAAAAAACATATGCTTATTCCAACTCCTTTGCCTCCAAACTTTATATGCCCGAAGATTTAAATGTGGCTGGAGAGGGGGAAATCTTCTTTGCTATATACTGAGCCATTGGTAATTTTTGTTATGAAATGCCATTCTCAGCACCAAGTCTCCACTTGGCATAATTTAAAATGGGCAAGTGATCCACACTCAGGGAGGAAAAAGAAGGCCACAATCTACTGGAATGGCATATAGACCCTTAACAATACCATTGCTACCAGCTGTTAGTACTGTAGTTTATAAATTATTCATCAATCACATAACTTTGAATAGTTCTATCAAACTCCACTTGAAGAGGTAACAAATTATTCATCATCAGTCATTTGCTTTCATCTATGAAAAATAGTATGCATTAATAACAGGGCAGAAAATAATTGAAACTACAGCCAGACAATCTGGTAGAAGAGTTTTGTTGATCAAAATCTGTGGCATACTTTGTGAAATTGCTTCTCTTGTGCCACCACTGCATGTAGTCACTGTATTTGTTAATTTTATTAATTTGCGATTTTGGCATCAACCTCAGAAGTTGTTCTGAAATTCTTAAACAAACTCAATGAAATGTTTAGCAAAAGCCTAGCAAAAACATGATTGAATCATAGTACAAAAAAAAGGTCAGCTAATAACTCTATGAAACAAATAGTTATTTTACCATACTTGGTTTGATGTATAAATCTGTTTCCTCATCTGGTCATTATAGAAATAAATATATAATTACAGACAGATGATGATAGATGATGACAATGATAAAGATAGATGATTGATAGATGATAGATAGATAGATGATAGATAGATGATATAGATAGATGATAGATGATAGATCGATCGATAGAGCGATAGATATAGAGATATAGAGATAGATGATTGATAGACAAACACTGGATAGAGAAGTGATGAAGCTTGGATAGAGAAAATGTACACATTTCAGAAAAACTAGCACAAAGATGCAGCATGAAAATATCTCAAGAATTCATTTTAGTAACTATTAGTCCCACTTTGTAATGAGCATGATGAGTAAAGTTAGAGAAAGTCCTAGAAGATGAGATGAGTAAAAAAGATTTTATCCTAGGCGTACCCAAACATCCACATAGTTAGACACCAAATCAATGAGAGAACTTTATGTAGGCATCACTGAAGTTTACCACTTTAGTGGGATAACAATGAATAAAAAGAAGCTGAAAATTAACTCGAACAAAATAGTCACTACTTTCTCTCCTAAGTGTCTCTCTATGTATAATAACTCTACTACGATTTCAATTCAGTTTTTGTTGAGTAAAAGCCATTGTGAGCGATGAGTTTCCTATTTCCTGGAACCCTAATTATGTTGGAGGCAGCATTATATTTTATCTGGACCATCGAACTTAAATGAGAAAGACCTAGCCTGTGATCTTATTCAACTATTGTGTAACCTCAAATGAGTCACTCTGGCTCCCTGGGCATCCATTTTGTTGTTCTGAAAATGAGGCCACTGCAATAGCAAATCTGCTGGGTGTATTTTAGCTCTGAGCATGGAGCAATATGCAGAGGTTAAGAGAGTGGGCACATAGGCTAAGCCTTCCACTTAAATAGTTTTGTTTATGAAGTTTCTTAACTTTTAAAGCCTCAGTTTTCTTATCTGGAAAATGGGCTTAATAATAACATCTACTTCACAAGAAGGTAGTTAGATAAAGTACCCTGAAATGTAATATATAATCAATAAATAATACCTGATGTTCTTTGAGTTGGTTTGTAATAATGACTTGGGTTTTAATTTTTAAGCAAAAGGTGTGGCGGGAGAGAAATAAAGTAGGAAGTAAGTCATATGAAAAGGAGGCTGTGCGGTAGTTACCCCAGTCATGCCATGTAGTGTGGTCCATGAGGTGGTCCGTGAGGTGGTCCATGTGATTCAGGCCATCTTGGAATAAAGTTAAACCATATTACCAATTCCTCTTTGTGATATTACTTTTTCAGTGTTTAGTAATAGCAGACAGAGTGAAGCTGGGGAAAGAACAGGAATGAAACATAGAAAACAATATCTCTTTTGATAGAAAGTTTAACAAGTATCGACAGCTTAAAAGTTTTCATTTGTCAAACTTTTTAAAAATAAAACTTACTAATTAGGAACTTGTCTACTCTATATGTTCAGTTCTCAATTTTATATTCTTCTGCGTCTGAGGTCCTGATAAATTGTGAGATAACAGAATGAGGTTGCAGAAATATCTATAAATTCCACTGGGATGCAAATATACATGTGCGGGCTTCAGAGTCCTATGCTAAGGCCAAGAGTCTCTCCAGGCACTCCCATTATTATTTCTTGGCTTCAGAAGACTACCGGAAGTTCCCAGCTAAGGAAACCAATCCCAGTAGAAAAGCAGACAAGTCAAGTTTTTTAAAAGCAGGTTATAAGATATAAAATTGTTTTTTGGGCCGATGTATTGTGGAATATTAAGATCTGCACCTTAAATTAAGGGTCTGTCACTTGTTCCATGATGCACTTATGTTTTCAAGAGGAGTTTTTTGTAGAAAATGAAATAGAGGTGAAACGCGAACGCAGGATTTTCTCAAGATGTGTTGCTTTGAAAAAAAGTGGTTCGTTGTTTGGGCCTGCGAAGAATCAACTTCAATATATAGAGTAAGGTTACCTTCAACTGCTGTGACAGACATATCTATCTGGTTTTATGTAGTCTTAAATAACATATGTGTCTGAATATAGGCAAGATATTTCCTCAAGATCCACCATTCAGAAAACAAGGAATCTCTTTATATACATGTCTTTGCAAAGTTTCTTAATAATTTTATTTTGAACGACCAAGTATTATTTGGGGGAAACCTAGCCCGAATGACCATTGATAAATTCTAGTTTAAGATACTTGTAGAGGACCCTGTACAAAATTAATTTTTTACATTTAATGTCCACTTGTCTTTCTATACAGATTGAGCATTTATTTCTGGAAGTATGACCCTTACCATTGCAAATATTCGATGTCATAAATGAGCCTTTTACAAATATCTTTAGGGCTTCTGGGTGAGTTGGCAGAGTAGGTAAAGGCTGTGCTTGCCTGCTCTTACAACCACATCAGAATCACAACTAAACTACAGAATACTCATCCTTGGGGGTCACCTGGAGTCTAGCTGAACAGAAAGCTCACCATGAGACTAATAGGAGGGGCAGAGATGTGGAACAGGCTGGTTCCATACCTATGTGTGGCAGATGAGAATCAGGAGAAATATCTCAGCTACAGAGGTCCCATAGAAGAGCAAGGGATCCCAGCCCCACACAGGGTTCCCCAGCCCAAGATTCCAGTGCTGAAAAGAGAAGTTCCCACACATTTTGGATATGAAAACCAGCAGAGATCGTGGCTGGGTGAGGTGGAAGATTGAGGGAGTTGCGGACTTTTTTCTTAAGGGGCCCATCCACAAATTTACTCAGTGACAGACTCACTCGCTCTGAGCTCCAGAATTGGGGCAGCAACTCAAAAGGCTCATGGGACATGCAGGGAAGAAGTGAGTTGTCTGGCTTCGGGATGAAGGCTGGAGGAGCAGCTTTCAATCAGACAGAAGTGCTAGCAGAGGACACTATTTTTGTTGAGTCCTCCCCCATCAAGCTTACAGACCCAGTCAGGTACCATATCTAAATCTCCATCAACATAGTTAACACTGGTCGCCTTGCCCTGGTGATCCCCTGAAAATCCACTCCTCCCAACATGCAGACCTGCTACCTCCAGTGGATTTTGCATACAAATGGCCTGTCTTGGCTCATGCTGTGGACTTTCCTAAAATCTCTCACAGGTTCACAAAATCTAAACAAGCAGCATCTGGCTTTGCCATGCCTCATGCCACTTTCTGAGCAGCCCCAAGCTCAGCACTAGTGGCAGCCAGCCTCAGTTTATGGCTTGACCTCTTGAGACACTTTCAAGCCCAGCATGGGTGTCAACCATCTTTAGATTGCTTGGTGGCTCATGTTAGGTGGCCCCCAAGTAGGGCACAAGATGCAGCAGAACTTGCCTCCTGCAGGGCCCCTCTCAGGAGGCCTTGGCCAGCATGCCCAATGGCTGGCTTCAGTCTGAGCTAGAGCACCACCCGGGGCCATATCTGAGGATGACACATCCAAAGGACAGACTGAGAAGACACCAGAGCCCTGCTAAAGTGAATCATGCTCTGTAGGGTCAGCCACTGCACAAAGGCTTCTCCACTGACCAGGCCAGTCATCACAACCAATAAGCCTGAGGATCAATCCCGTCACTGAGGAGCAAACAGCAAAGAAAGCTCAACTATACTAGGAGGACACATACAACCCATACATACTTGAATCACCTGGCTCAGGTGACCAGGAAAGACTATGCCAGTGGAACCCACAGCAAACCTACTATGTAAGGTCACTCTACTAAGACCAGGAGACATAGCAGCCTTACCTAATACATAGAAACAAACAAAAGTAGGTAACCAAAATGGGAAGACAGAGAAATATATCTCAAATAAAATAACAGAACAAAGCTCCAGAAAAATAACTAAACAAAATGGAGATAAGCAATCTACCAGACGCAGAGTTCAAGATACTTGTTATAATGATGCACAAGGAACTTAGGGGAATAGTAGAGGAACTGAGTGAGAACTTTTACGAAGAGATAGAAAACATAAAAATGGAGATAGAAAAAAAATGGTCAGAAATGAAGAATAACTTAGGAGTAATTAGATGAAGCAGAGGATTGAATCAGCAATTTCGAAGATAAGGTAGCAGAAAACACCCGATCAGAAGTGCAACAAGAAAAGTAAACCCAATCAGAGGTGCAACAAGAAAAAGGAATAAAAAAAATGAAGGTAGTTTTAGGGGTCTCTGGGACAATATCAAGCATACCAACATTGGCTTCATTACAGTATCAGAAGAAGAGAGAGAGCAGGAATTGAGAACCTATTTGAAGAAATTATATCAGAAAACTTCTCTAACATGGCAAAGAAAATATACATACAACCCAAGGAAGCACAGAGAATTCCAAACAAGATGAACCCAAAGAGGCCCGCACTAAGATACATCATAATTAAAGTGCCAATAGTTAAAGATGAAGAGACGATCTTAAAAGTAGCAAGAGAAAAATAGTTAGTTACTTACAAGGCAACTCCCATAAGACTGTCAGCTGATTTCTCAACAGAAACTTTGCAGCCTAAGACAGACTGGCACAAAATATTCCAAGTGATGGAAATCAAGCAGCTATAACCAAGATTACCATACACAGCAAAGCTATCATTGAGAATCGAAGGACAGATAAAGAGCTTCCCAGACAAAAAAAAAAAAAAGCTAAAGGAGTTCATCACCACCAAAGAAATATTGCAAGAAATGTTAAAGGGATGAAGAAGAAAGAAGAAGGAGGAGGAAGAGGAAGAGCAGGAGCAGGAGCAGAAGCAGTAAAAGCAGAAGCAAAAGCAAAAGCAGAAGCAGAAGAAGTAGAAGAAGCAGAAGCAGAAGAAGCAGAAGGAGGAGGAAGAGAAGGAGGAAGAAGAGGAGGAGAAGGAGAAAGAGGAGAAGATAAAAAATATAACTAATAAAATAGCAATAACTATAAATCTATTAACAATTACTTTAAACATAAATGGATTGAATGCTCCAATCAAAAGACATAGTGTGGCTGAAGATGTATGAAAACAAGACCCTTACATATGCTGCCTACAGGAAACTCACTTCAAATTGAAAGACAAACACATACAGAAAGTAAAGAGACAGAAAAGATATTTCATAAAAATGGAAACAAAAGCTGGGGTCCCAAAACTTATACCAGACAAAATAGACATTAAAACAAAGGCTATAACAAGACAAAGATGTACCCAGTTATTCCACTTCTGGGTATTTATCTGAAGAAACTCAAGACACTACTTTGAAGGGAACATGTGCATCTATATGTTCATTGCAGCATTATTTACAATAGTCAAGATACGAGGGATCCTGAGTATCCCTCAGTGGATGAATGGATAAAGAAGAGGTAGGATATACATACAATAGAATATTACCCAGCCACAAAAAAAAAAAAAAAAGAATAAAATCTTGCCATCTGCAACAGATACAGAGACAATCTTGATAGTTGCCAGATTGGGAATGGGAGGATGAGTGAAGAGAGAAGGAGATTAAGAGGTACAAATTGATAATTACTAAATAGTTTGAGGATGTAGAGAATAGCACGAGAAATACAGTCAGTAGTATTGTAATAACTATGTATGATGTCAGATGAGTACTGGATTTATCAAGGTGATCACATCATAAATTATATAAATGTCTAATCACTGTGTTGTACACCAAAAACAAATATAATATTGTATGTCAACTATAATTAAAGAAAATAAAAGTATAAAAAATTTTTATATATATATATCTTTATAATAAAATAAAGTAGGTAGTGGCACTGGGTAATCATAAATGTAATCATTGAAGAATGAGTGGAGGAAACAGTCTCCTAAAATTATGCAAAGAATACTTGTATCCTGGGTTAAAATATCTCAAATTGGCAAAATGACTGGATTCACAATGATGAGCTGCATATTAAAGTGAGACACAAAGATGACATGCTCTAGAAAATTGGTAGGTGACCTGAAGTGGTTCTAGTGATGACGAAGACACTGAGTCTAAGATATGGTACCACATTTATGCTTTGCTCAGTTACAAAGAGCTGGCTCATCCAAGAGTATACACCCTTCTGAGGACAGCACACATTCAGTGATTGATGAAGTGGAAATACAAAGCATGGCTCAGCCTGGGAAAACACTAATGGGTATATGAACCCTTTGTTGGGCCTGCATCATAACAAAATTTTCTCTTTTTTCAATCCTGATTCTCATTTCATCTCCTCTTCACCTTTCCATCAACAGATGTTGATCACGATAAACACCTTGCCCACAAAACTCTATCTCAACATTTATTTCCAGAGGACTCAACCTGCATGAGGAGGTTTGAGGGCAGAGAGGGAGGGAAAAGCTGAGTTCTATATGAGATCTCATGTGCAGGGTATCTATTAGATAGCTAAAAGAAGATGTCAAGGAAGCAATTCTACACATGAGCCTGGAGCTCAAAGGAAATCTCAATGCTAGATATATAAATTTGGGAGGCAACAATTTACAGATGGTATTCAAAGCCATGGTACTAGATGAGAGCCCTTAGGGAGCAAGTGTAGATGAGAAAAGAAGAGTTTCTAGGACTGAGCCCTAACATCTAGAGGACAGAAGGAATAGAACCCAATAAAGGAGGTTGAAAAGAAGCAGTCGACAAAACAGGAAAAACCAGGTGAGTTTGGTATTCTGTAAACCTAGCAGAGAGTTTCAAAGATGTAATCTGTCATATCAACGTGCTGAGAGGTTGAGTAAGATAAGGAGAGAGAGTTATTTGTTAGGTTTGGCAAGACAGAGTCATTGCTAGCTTGAGAAGAATCATTTGGTGGAAGGGTCTAGATGAAAACCTTGATTGGAGTGTTTTCAAGATAGATTAGATGTAAAGAAATGGAAAAGGGAAGTATGAAGAATTCTTTAGGTGTGCTAAAAGGGAAGAAGAGAAATGGGGTTCTGACTGAAAAGGAGAAACAGGGTCAAAGGAAAGCATTTTAAGGGGGAAAATAATTTTATTTGGTTATAATCTCATTGGTATGATCCTGCAGAGAGTAAAAATAATGGCATGAAAAAGAAAGGAGGAGGGTAACAGGAGGAAAGTTCTACAGTGAGTGAGAAAGAATGGTGTCTACTGCATAGGTGGAGGCACCAGCTACAAGATGGAACAGTTCATCCCCTGTATCAGGAAAGAAAGAAAAGGGTGCAGATGCAGGTGGGTTTGGGGAGAAAATATGAGGGAACTGTCTTCTGGTTGCTCCTTTATTCACAATGAAATAGGAAGCAAGGTCATCATCTGAGAGTCGGAAAATAGATCTTGACTTTCAAACACCAACAGTGTTATCTTTTACTCCTTTGTAGTTATCTTCCACTTTATTTCTTTCTGAATGTGTGTATTTTAAAATGCTTCCCACTCTCTTTCCCTTTTCCAACAGTATATCCCCCTGGTTCCAAATCAGGTCTCCCTGATTCCTTTTGTGTTGTTCATTTTTTAAAATGAGCTCATCCTCTTGCCAACATAGCATGACTCACAGTCATGCCATTTCTTCACACCTGAGTCACTTTCTCTTCAATTCTCATGGCCCATTGGTTTAGCTTCTTCTTCCATTTACTGAAGCAGGTTTCTTTCCTATGATTTTTTTCAGGCTGCATTTGTCACCAACCAATGTGTGCCTTTCTGTTCAAACCTCAAATCCAACAGAAAAAGAGTTGATTTCAAATGGGAATATTTAAGATTGTATGAAGATGGTGGACTAGGTAAAAGCAGGGTTCACCTCCTCCCAGGTACACACTGAAATCACAATCAAATTATAAAATAATCAACATGGAGAATCACCTAAAGTCCAGCTGATCATAACACCTATGTCTATATAAAGGAGCCACATCCAAGCCAAAAGGAGGGGCAAAGTCACAAATTGGTCTAGACCCACACCCATGGATGGTGGAGGAACACCAGGAGGGAGAGCAAGGCTGAAAAGGCTCCTTTGAAGAAGAGGGGAGTCTTAGTCTTACTTGGGGACTCCCCTGCCCAGGGTCCCAGCCCAGGGAAGAGGAGATTCCAATAACTCTGACTGTAAAAATCAGAGGTGGTTCTGGCCATTTGTGTGAGACAGAAGGAGACTGAACCCCTAGATGCCCCTTTGAAGGACCCGAGCGCAGGCTTTCTGACCTGTGGACACAATGCAATATAGATAGATGATAGATAGATAGATAGATAGATAGATAGATAGATAGATAGATAGATAGATATAGATAGATATAGATATAGATAGACATATATATATGTCTTACTGTTAAATTGTACACCCGAAACTTACTAGATTTTAACCAATCTCACCAAAAAATAAATTAAATTAAATTAAAAGAAAGAGCCAAAATGTATAAAATCTTTTTAAAAATGCCTCTCACATAGTGAGCACCAAAAAATATTAAATACTATTGTTGCTGTTGTTATATTTGTTGTACTGAATTTTAATCTCACGAGTTTGTGTTCTAAAATGAGGTCATAACTTTTAATATGTAAATGGAATGCCTCTGACACACAATGCTTCCTACTGAGGGAATATCTTTCTTTTCTCCCTGGAGCCATTACAACCAGTTCAAGGCCCTAAGAATGCTATCTAAGTTCTGGTGGTCAATTACTCCAACAGCAGCCAAACAGACTAACTGAACACTTCATGTATAGAAATGAGTGAATAATAAGACTACAAAAGTATCAACCAGAAACCCAAGTCTAGCCAAAATGGTCAAACATCCTAAAAAGTTTTTCATTTTGAATTTATAAAGCATATGTTAGGTGTTGGGGAATCAGGAATGATATCAAGAATTCCTAGTACTAACATGGGTCTACCTAAGAGACCTTGAAAATAGACAAGTTAGGGAGCAGGATTCTCTGACCCTCTGTGAAGACATATGTATAATCCATCAAGGCCATATCCGAAGAGGCTAACCTCAGAAAAGGAAGGCTGAAATTCTATCCTTTGCCAAAACACTGTCTGCAGTGAAATATTTGTCCTCCTTACTTTGACAGTGGATTAGATGTCCGGACTCTCCTGAGCTGCATGATAAGGATATCTGGTGCCTAAATTATTACCTGGAATTGAGAAACAGGTTCTTTTTACACCCAGTCATTATCAGGGCTATAGTTTACTGCTTTAAGACTGAGTTTTCTATGAGCTTAAAGACTGGTTGCACTGTTAGTGCTAGTCTTTTATTTTCTTTTTAATTGAGATATAATATATTCATTTTAGGTGTACAACATAACATTATATCCATCACTATACAGTTATAATTTTTTTCTTTTTTTCTTGTGATGAGAACCTTTAAGATACACTCTCTTAGCAACTTTCAAATATATAGCAGAGTATTATTAACTACAGTCACCATGCTGTACATCACATTCCCAGGACTTATAACTGAAAGTTTGTACCTTTTGACCATAAGACCTCTTACTGTCTTAGTGCTATGGAGCCATGTAAGCAGGAAGAAATAAAAAGTATCTTGAGCACATGATATTCCACTTAATAAATGATGAAAATAGAGCAGAACCCCACACAAGTAGGCGTGTCTTCTACAGGAATTCCTATTCCAAAATAACCTGTATGGCAAGGGGTAGCTCTGGATTCAGCACTAGCTTTCTCGTGTTATACAATTCTTGGAATATATTGTTTGTTTCCAATATCTATCCCCACTCCACACCCCCCAAAAATCAAGTCTCTGGTTTTTCTTTGGGGAATTTATCCCTCAGCCCTTCCCAGCCATGTATTTCAGGTGGGGTTTACCTCACACCATTATTTACAGTTAGAATCTCTAATTGGACTAAGTCAATCCTCCTCCCTAGGAGATTGGCTCAAGGATGAGCACCTTACCAGATCAGAGCTAATTACATACAGGAAACATTTTAGAGAAAGAGGGAGTGTTTCTGGGAATAAGTAACCCTTGCTTTCTCAGCCCCTATAATGTGAGGTGTGAAAAATGAAATCTGGCACTGCTACCAAAATACTGCTGCCATTAGAGAGAAAGGAGTTGCTAAAGACAAATGTAGATCACGAAGAAGAATTTCTGCAGATGGCAGAACAGAGGCAAGTTATTTTGGTATCGGTGACATTGTGTGTCACTTTGAATGAAGCTTGACTTGAAATATACCACAGCCTCTAGACCAGTGGTTTCCAATGTGTAGACTCTGGACCAGCATAGTCAGATTAACTGGAAAGTTGTTAGAAATGCAAACAGTTGGGTCCCCACACAAAGCATTTTAAATCAGAACTCTATGCATGGGGCCCAACAATCTACATTTTAGCAAGGCCTCTGGGTGATATGCATGAACACTAAAGTTTAAAAGGACTGCTCTTGACTGATACAGTAAGCTGATAGAAAATCAGCTAACTATTATAACTCAAGTACAATTACTCTAAAATTTTTAGTACCACAAGCTAATCTGTACCTTTCTTGGTAAAGATGATCTGAATTTGAATTTTATGCTCCTTATCCCAACTTTAATCTTTTCTATAGAGGAAGAATCAGATGAGTTGCCTTAATTAGAATTCTTTGTTACATTTCTAAAACATATCGACTCAAATGATGAATCTGTTCTTCGGGACATCTCTGTGAAGGACAAAGAGAATGAACAAGGATGTTTATAATAGAACAAACTCCTCATTATTAGGGGTGATAAAACCAGAGAGCCATTCCTTAAGCAACCCTGGCTATATAAAATCTTCTGATTTGGTTCTTTCCAGCATACTTAGCTACTTGTGTGTCTGAGTTATTAGACCATAGGTGATCAAGTTGGGCCATTCTGGATTTGCTAAATCCTGACTATTACATGGAAGCTTTCAAGCTTTTGTGTCTCTATTTCCTCATCTGTGAAATGGTGAAAACTGTTCTATTTTCTTTAGGTGACTGATATGAGTATTCAGTGAGAATTAGTATGGAAAGAGACAAGCACTTAGTAATGGCACCCATTAAGAATAATCATGCTAAGCAAAATAAGCCAGATAGAAAGAATTGAAAACCACATGGTATCACTTATATGTGGTATATAAACCTAAAAGTAACAAACAAACAGGACAAACAGAGACTCATGGATATGGGCAATAGACTACTGGTTACCAGAGGATGGGGGGAGGGGAGGAAGGTAGATAGAGTAAAAGGTTTTAAATATGTGGTGACAGAAAGAAATCAAACTATGAGAGGGGAACACACAATGCAATACATATAAAAGGCATATATAAGGCAAAATCCATATTGGATTTTGTTAACCAATGTCGTGATAGATAGATAGATAGATAGATAGATAGATAGATAGATAGATAGAATAATATTGTCAAATTCATCATTGCTACTGCAGTATAACATGCAGTGGCTATATGCATACTAGATTGCTTAGAGCCAAGGAGTGATCTAGGAAAGCACAGAATCAATTGTGCATTGACTAATCCAGGAACCCTTTGAATTCTCTCACCAATCATCCTAACTAAAGTGGCTCCAATCATCATTGTAATGTAATCTCTCACTTCAGTTTCATAGCAGAAGCTGTGTTCCTGAACCACATTCTACTCTTTAAGGCGTTTCTTCTTAAGGGAGTGAAGCTGCTGATGATTAAAAGTTGTTTAAATTGCCATCAAAACAATTCAAGTTTTAGTCATTCTTACTAAAGAACAGTCTGCTCGAATCAGTGGGTGTCTCACTCATTTCCATCGATGCTTAATTCAGGGCTGTTCTACACTTAGGGAACCAGTTTGTTAAGGATTTTGACTGCCTATCCTCTCTTGGCCACCCAGATGGTGTGCTTCCCTGACAGGGGAGGGGTCATACTAAGCATGTAATTGAAATTGCAAGGTATTTATCTTTTTCTATCTGAATTATTTCACTCAGCATAATACCCTCTAGGTCCATCCATGTTGTTGCAACTGGTAAGATTTCCTTTTTTAATAGCTGAGAATATTCCAATATATATTTGTTTTTCCATCTTTGAAATGGGCATTATTGAACCTACACATAGGTTAATAATTAAATAAGTTAATGTGTGTGGGTGTGTGTGTGTGCAGGTGTGTGTGAGCATGTGTGTTCATAGGCCAACTCTGTAGAGGTGGTAGAGTAGTATGATAACAATAATAAATAATAATGATAATATTATTGGTAATAATAGTAGGAACAATAATGATATATACACCAGGCACTATATAGTACTATGTCTAATCTCAAAAAACCCTATTAATGAGGTTCTATTATAATCTTCATTTCACAAATGGGTGCACAGAAAATGTACGTAACCCGCCCAAAGCCACACAACTAGTAAGCGGCAGAGTTATAATTCAAATTCCATCCTCCCTGACTCCAGATTCCAAGCTTTCAATTGTCCACCTACTCAAAACCACATAAACATTGCACCATAAAACGAAAATGTGAATGTTCAAATTTTCCAGAAGCATAGGATGGATAGAGAATATGATATCATTTTTTTCTCTAGGCAAAATAATACCAAATGGGAGATGCATAAGTGGCATGGAGAGTGATAAAAGCTCCCAACTGGCTGTGTGGTCAGCCCTGTGTGCTCCATGAAAATGAAGGATTATTTCTAAAGTGAAAAATGACTCCATTAGTAATAGGTTTTAAAAACCTTAGAGTCAGCACCTTCCAAAAGATACTCAGTTGGGTAATAAATTTTTTTAAGAAGTAGAGGATTTTATAGCCCTCAATTATGTGACAAGTGAGTTACCTTTAAAGATATTGGGAAAAAAATATTCCAAATGTGAACTGATGAGTGCAAGCAATTATAACTGGTCTTCATATTAAGCTCTTTCCGAGCTCATGGGAGAGGTAAAGAAGCCATAAAAGATAAGCATGCAAGGTGACTTAAACTTGGTAAGTCTACATGTAAATAGTGTGTCTAATGACTAGAGGCAGAAGGCAAGGAGAAGGATAACAGCCATCGCTAATCTGATACCTGCTATGTGCCTGCTCCTGTGTAAAGTCCTTCCCAACATTTTTTCTAGACCTTACTAAAGTATTTTAGTTGGAACCCCAAAATATGTAAAGCAATTACTAACAAAACTAAAGGGAAAACAGACCAAAACACTATCATAGTAGAGAACCTAAATACCCTACTGTAGGATATGGACAGATCATCCAAACAGAAAATCTATAAGGAAATAACATCATTAAATGACACATTAGACCAACTCAACATAATTGACATTTACAGAGCCTTCCATCCCAAAACAACTTTTTACACATTCTTTGCTAGTGCACATGGAACATTCTCAAGGATTGACCACATACTGGGACACAGAAATCTCTTCAACAAATAGAAGAGGGTTGAAATAATAATAACTATTTTCTCTGATCATAATGCTTTGAAGCTGGAGATGAACTGTAAAAAGAAAGTGGGAAGGACCACAAATTCATGGAGATTAAACCACATGCTCCTAAGAATGACTTGGTCAGAGAAGAAATAAAGAGAGAGATCAAGAGATACATAGAAAAGAATGATAATAATAGTACAACATATGAAAACTTTTGGGACATAACAAAAGTGGTCATAAGAGGAAAGTTAATATTATTACAGGTCTATCTCCAAAAACAAGAATGAGCCCAAATAAACAATCTAATGCTTCTGTACTCTAATAATAAAGTGTCAGAAAAAGAAATAGAAAGAATAATTTCTTTTTCAATTGCAACAAAAATAATAAAGTACCTATGAATAAATCTAATGAAACATGTAAAGAATCTATATAATGAAAACTATGAGACCTTATTTAAAGAAATTAAAGAAGATACAAAGAAATGGAAAGATATTCTGTGTTCTTGGATTGGAAGAATCAACATAGTTAAAATGACCTTATTACTCAAAGCATTATAGAGATTTAATGCCCATTGAAATCTCATTGACATTTTTTAAAGAAATAGAATGAAAGATAATAAGATTTGTATGGAAGCACAAAAGACCCTGAATTGCCAAAACCATCCTGAGATAAAAGAACAAGGCTGGAGGCATCACTCTGCCCAACTTCAAATTATACTACAAACTGACAATAATCAAAATGGCATGGTATTGACAGAAAAACAGACACATGGAATGGTAGAACAGAATTGAGAGTCTAGAAATAAACCCATATTATATGGGCAAATAATTTTTGACCAAAGAACTAAAAAACATACAGTGGAGAAAGGAAAGCCTCCTCAATTAATGGTGCTGGGAAAACTGGAAGGCCACCTGCAAAAGAATGAAACTAGGCTGCTGTTTATCACCACACATCAAAATTAACTCAAAGTGGATTAAGGACCTGAATATAAGAACTGAAACAATAAATTGCATAGAAGAAATATAAGGAGGAGTGATATCAGAAACACAACAGAGTGTGAGACATCCTCATATCTCTCCCCTTGAAACAACAATGAGCTGAAAATCTAAAACTCAATAAAAACATACAAACTGCATATCAACAAGTCTGAGTGTGGGATCTGCACATAAGAGCTACCACAGGGAACCCCAGGAGTCGGGTGGTGGGCTGGGAGAAATAAAGAAGCCGCATCTTGCAGCAGGAGCTCCATGTAGGAGGAAGGGAAGGGGAGAAGGCATGGCAGATCCCTGAACAACCTACCTGAGAGAGCTGTGAGCTCCACATGGCTGGCAGCAGTACCCACGCATCAGTGCAGAAAAAGAAGTGGGGATGGCAGAGAAGCGAGAACAGCAGAGAAACAACAGTTGATTACCAGCCATGGTTGTAAAATGTGAGACTGAGCTGCAACCCCTGTCCCCCAACCCAGAGGGCTCCTCCCCCAATATCCTGAGACCAAACACCACTGAGCCCCAGGGGAATCTGAGCAAATGCTACCAAAATTGTTGCTGACACTGACAAGGACTGAGATGGAGGGTAGTGAGTGTGATTGAATATCTGTAAGGGGAAAAAAAAGGTATTATTAAGACTATATAAAGCAGGGAACCAAGAGGTTTAGGCATCATTCACTGAAAACAAACAAAACAAAACAAAACAAAACCCCAGAAACACAAGAACAAGTAAGCAATGGAAACACCTCATTACCATAAAGCAAAAGATAAAATGTCTAAAGGAAAACCTCATTTTTCAATAATCACCCTAAATGTAAATGAACTGAACTCACTAATAAAAAGGCACAGAGTTGCAGATTGGATCAAAAAACAAAAACCACTATACACTGCCTCCTGGAAACAAATCTCAGTTCCAAAGACAAATACAGACTAGAATTGAAAGGATGGAAAATGGCATTTCAAGCAAATCGCATTCAGAGAAAAGAGGGAGTAGCGGCACTAATATTGGACAAAATAGACTTCAAAATAAAAAAGATAAAAAAAGATACTAACGGACACTTCATAGTGATAAAGGGAATGATGCACCAAGAAGACATAACATTTATTAAATTCATAATTATATTTTTCTTCCCTTCTTCTTCTTAAAGAAGTTCCTTCAATATTTCTGGTAGCACTGGTTTGGTAGTGAATTCCTTTAACTTTTTCTTGTCTGGGAAGCTCTTTATTTCTCCTTCAATTTTAAATAATAGCTGTGCTAGGTAGAGTAATCTTGGTTGTAAGTCTTTGCTTTTATAATATTTTATGCCAATCCCTTCTGGCTTGCAAATTTTCTATTGAGAAATCAGCTGATAGCCTTATGGGAGTCCCTTGAAAGTAACTAACTGCCTTTCTCTTCCTTCTTTTAAGATTCTCTCTTTGTCTTTAACCTTTGGCATTTTAATTATGAAGTGTCTTGCTGTGGGCCTGTTTGGGTTCATCTTGTTTGGTGCTCTCTGCAGTTCCTGGACTTGTATGTCCATATCCTTCACCAGCTTAGGGAATTTTTTAGTCATTATTTCTTCAAATAGGTTCTCACTCCCTTGCTTGTTCTCTGCTCCTTCTGTACCCCATGATGAGAATGTTGTTATGCTTCATGTCATCCCGGAGATCCTTTAAACTCGCTTCTTTATTTTCACGCTTTTTGCTTTTTGCTGTTCTAATTGTATGTTTCCTGCTTCCTTGCTTATTTAATTCTCTTCTTCATCTGATCTGCTGTTAATTCCTTCCAGTGTGTTCTTCATTTTGGTTATTGTATCCTTCATTTCTGGCTAGTTCTTTTCTGTAGTTTCTATGTCCTTTTTTATTTGTTAAAGTCCTCACTAAGTTCCTTAAGCACCCTTATCACCAATGTTTTGAATGTTGTATCTAATAGATTTCTTGCCTCCACTTTGTTTAGTTCTTTTTCTGGGATTTTCTTTATTTTTTTCCTTTGAAACATTTTTTGTCTCCTAGTTTTGGTAGCCTCTCTGTGTTTCAGTCTATGTATTAGATAGATCTGCTATGTCTCCTGGTCTTGTCTGGGTTGCCTTATGTAGTAGGTGTCTTGTAGAGTCCAATGGCACAGTCTTCCTGATCACCTGAGTTGGGAGTTGGGTGCAGCAGAAGTGTCCCTTGTGTGGGTTGTGTTTGCCTTGCTGTTGTCATTGAGCTTTGATTGCTACTGGCACATTAGTAGAGGGGATTGACCCTCAGGCCAACTAGCTGTGACCATAGCATATGAGCTGCTGACCCTACAAAGTGGGATTTGCCCTAATGAGCTCTGGTGCCTACTGAGACCACCTTTTGAGTGTGGAGCTAATGGGTGGTACTCCGTTTTGGTCTGAAGCTGGACACTGGGTATGTTGGTATTGGGGTTTCTTAGGAGAAGGTCCCATGCAGGCCAAAGTCAGCCTCTATCTGTGACCAGCCTGGGGCTATATGGTGGGAGCTACAAAGCAATTCACAGTTGGTCACTGCCTGTGTTAGACCCGGAGATATGTGAGAGAAGCCGTGATACAACCGAGGCTGGGTGCCACCGTTACTGGACCTGAGGAAGCTTTGAAAAAGGCCTAGGGCACACTGAGCTTGCCACCACATGTCAGCCGCCCGTATAGCTCAGCCACTGACATCTCATGCAGTAAGTAGTTACGGTGAGGTCAGGTCTCAGAGAACCACCAGGGTGGGGCAAGTGCTATTCACCCAATTAGTGCAGATTCAGATTTGGTGTCAGTGCTGATCCTGGGGCCATTCAAAGGCTCAGAGTACACCTGAGGCCAGCCACCACTTGCCTGGGGCCTGCAAGACCCCATGAGTTGTCCATGTAAGTCTGCAATGTGGGCCAACTCCAGCTGTCTGTTAGCACCCACCACTAAAAATGTCTCTGGGAATTGCAAGGGTGGAGTTAGTGGAGCTCACCAGGCCAGTACGGATTCAGATTTGGCATGTCGGGGGATGACTCAACACAGGAAAAATTGCACCCTCCAGCTGGCTGCACAGGAAAAGGGCTCAACACAAGCTCACTGGTGGCTGTCCCTCCAGCTCCCACCCTGAAGCCACTCAACTCAGTCTCCCCCTATATGTCTCTGGCACCTCCAAGCTGCTGTTCCTCCACCAGAGCCAAAGAGAATGCCTGGGAGTGAGAAAGTCTGGGTGCAAGCCCTTTAAGAGGAACATTTGGGTTTCCTTGCAGCCTTTTGTCTCACTCAGAGGAACGGAATCTCTGCTGATTTTCATGACTGGATGTTGTGGGGGTTCCTTTTCCCACCACTGGTTCTCTGGGCTGGGGAGTCCAGTATGGGGCTGCAACCCCTTGCTCTGCAGGGAGAATCTCTGTAGATGAGGTAACCCTCCTAATTCCCATGTGGGTGTGAGACCAGCCTTTTTTGCATCTCCACTCTTCCTACAAGTCTTGGCATGGCTTCTTCTCTATATTTTCAGTAGGTCTGTACAGCTAGTCTTCACATCGTTCTCCAGGTTGATTATTTTGTAATGTAGTTGTAATTTTAATGTAGTCATGCGAGGAGGAAAGCACAGTGTTTACTTGCTCCCCATCTTGACCATAACTTCTTGGTTTATTAAGTCAAAAACTTTGAATTATTTAAGCATGAAGATAACATGCTAGGTTGAAAAGAAGAGCTAGATTCTCACTGGCTGTATGATCATGAACAGGTCCCTTTGTTGCTTTGCATTTTTGTTTCCATATTAAAGTGGGAATAATTACACTTGCCTTGAAAGACAATCATGAGAATTAAATCATATATGTGAAAGTGTTAGGAATATAGTAGGCACTCAGTAAAGATAAGTAGGCTCCCCTACCATTTAACCTCATCCTGGTCAATTTAAAACAGGTCAAACCTAAATGAGCCAGGTTTAACTAACCTGTGAGTGTGAATGAGAGTATGTGAATGTTTATGCCTGCTCTGGATAATTACCAACCCTCTGTACTCAAGTATGAAGGGCAGTCCTTGTACGGGTCTCCTCACTGTAAACACTTGCAAACACTGATTTTTTAAACCCGTCTTCTAGTCCCCATTCTTCTGGTTATTGCACCTTGGTTCTCCTTCAAGAAATCATCTTTTTCTCACTCTTTGTCTATGTGTTTCAGTGGGAGTTGACAATAACCTGTCTCTCGTACACATGCGCACGCGCGCACACACACACACACGCCTGACTCCAGAAGGAAAAAAAACCACTTCCTTGGGTCTGGTCAGTGAACTTATTAACTATTATCCAAACCAGTATAGATTAATTCAATCTCAAGAATGCTGTTAAAACTATTAGGAAGGAGGAAGACCTTTTTCTGCTGGGATTGCTGGTTTTCAGTGTCGTTGACGTATGGAGCTGTCAGAAGCCACCATAATGAGAAGGCCTATATGAAACTTAAAAAAAAATAAGTTGCAGAAGAGAGCAGAGCTGAGAGTTGGAGAGTGACTGATGATAATAGATCCCCTGAATCCAGCTATTCCTGAGGCTAGTTGGTCCCTTGCCTTCCCAGGGATCTGATCTAATCACTCCCTACAGAAAGACTCCTAACGAATATATGCACCCAAATAGTTCAGGATTTCACCTTGAGTGAAATTACCTGTATTCATAATTTGGTTTCCTCAGCCAAACAGAGGCTCTGTAGCTGCTGTTCGAATGCTGTTGAAACCACTACAGGGTTAATTGGGAACGTGTACTGATGGCCAAGTTGCCAACACCACTTTCACATGACTAAGAGACTGACCACAGCCACTGTCTCAGTGCTAGTCGAAAAGAAGTTTTACTATAAGCCAAAGAATGTTCCCGTCTTCCTGGAACTATTAAGGCTAAGTTATCCCTTTCTAATAGACAAGGAAAATTCTCCTTCCTTCCATGTGACACTGAATAAGGAAAGCAGAAATAACCTAATTTGATTCAGTTACAAATATTCCAATGATACTTGCTGCCTCAAGTCCCCCAAACATAAAAACATAGGAGCTCATTGTCTCTCTTAAACCCCAGCTGTGTTCTCTTCCAGAAGGCCCAGCAAGCACTTTTACTAAAATGGAATTTGAGAGATTTTTCTCATCATGAATGTAAAAGAGACAGATAACAATAATAAGTAAAGAAAGCAAGGGAAGCTGAAGTGTAAGGGCCAAATGATGTGCTGTCACGGTTTGTGATAAATGTGGCAACATAGCATTTAGAAAGGAAAGTCACTAATGAGAAATTTCATTTTATTCACAAATTTTTCCTGATGTGAAAAATGTAACTTTCTCTTGCTACTTAACTGCCAAATAAGCTTTGAGGAACATGTTCATAAAATTAATGAATCACTCAGATACTGACCCAGCCTATGAGATGAAGATAAGTGCAGATATTCAAGGACTAAGTGATATTTGGGGACATGATTGACATACAAAGCTAGCTTTTTTTGTATCTGCAATCAATGTCTACCTCTTTATGAGCAAACATCCTTCTCTATAAATTATGTAAAGTCTACTGCACTGTTTTGACAATATTTCTTACTTAAGTACGACTTTTGCTAATTTCTCTACATTTCAATTCAGAAAATCTGTCCTGAGTGAGTGACTATCATTTGAAAAGGTCTAGACTGGAAGAAGGAAAGAATTTCAAGATGGGTAAGACTAAGATGCTTCAGTCCTTCTCTGTTTAAATAACTCCAGCAACATTTCACCCTTTCACCTTTATACCAGTAGGAACTCAAAAAAAAAAAAAAAGAGTTTGGAATGCTACTTTTTGAAGTGAAAATATAAAGTAGATCAGATAATTAATATGCTATTGTCCCTTAATACTGACTAGTCATGAAATCACTAACCTGTAAGAAATCTGTCATGTATAGAAACCAGAGACTAAACTAAGTGCACTGAACCCTCTCTCTAGAACTCTTTCTGCTTTTCCTAAGGCTTCCTCCAAAGTCTTCAAAGCTAACTAACTCTTCCTTCCTCCAAGCTAAATAAAAATGTAGGATGGAGGCCTCCATCAGCCTGTCTCTTGAAATGTATAAGTCCCAAGTTCAAGAAAAATAACCACAGGTAGATTAAACACAAATAGTGTCTCATTTCCAAATCCTAAGAAAATTTGATGGCCAAAATTAGGCCAGGTGTCTAGCTCTAGTTCGATCATCTCATCTAGAGAGGTGGTACCATAAAATGCAAACTACGCCATTAATACCCACAGGGTTATTTTGGAAATAACTCAAATCACAGATGGTAGCTTTTTAAAAACTGTATCTGTCATTCTAAATTCAAACTAAAGCCCACCCCCTTTCTCCACTATGCTCAGTTGCCATCATTAGCTAATTATAGTTGTGAAGCCTGCCCTCTGAACCCTAGACTGGAGGAAGCTTGTTTCCCTTTAAGTGGAGCTCGGCCAACAGTTGCTTTTTCCAATGCAAATTTCATACTAACGGGCTCTAAAACTTAAAATGAATCTTTAAACCCCATTAAACAACACAGTTCCCTAGCAGGAATATCTCCTGGGAAGGGATGTCTTCTATTCAAATGCCATATTAAGACGAGCATGACAGACTTGATGGGGATCTGTTCTGACTCATGACATTGCTTAAATTAGGTTAGGTGGAATGTGTGTAGGCATTCTAAGAAAAGCTCCTCGGGGTCCCTGTCCTATTATTTTTGTTAATAACTCTGAATTATGATCATCTTCTCTTAAGGATGATAAGCCCTGTTTCCACACTGGCTACATCATGAAGTGCATGTAAGACATGATTCCTGTAATACATAATCAACAAAGCCAGTTGTCCTGCACACTTTACTCACTAATTTACTGTTGTATTTTTTCTCCTCTTTCTTCTTCCACTAGGCTAGAGTCGGCTTACCTCACAATCTGAACCTTAATTTCTCACAAATGTTACAAGGGTCCCTCTTGTTTCCAATTTAGCTTTCACTAGAGGGACGAGTCTTGGGATGTCTCTAATCCCCACCATATGCCTCAAACTTGATTCATAGTCCACATTTCTTTGGGGGCAAAGGCTCAACTTGCATGTGATCATTATTGGTTATTATCAGGGATGTAAAAAAATGAACTCTTCAATCCAATTTAGTGTATCCTATCAAATTCTAGCTGTAAGGTAAATCTACCTTCTTATTTTATATTCAAGGAAATTTGAGACAAGATTTAATTGGTTGAAAATCATTAGAACTCAGTTTCTCTCTATCTCTTGGTTCTACTTTCCAATCAGATAGCTTTGTGAAGATGCCTGGCAGCTGCAGTATACCATGCTCCCAGCTTCAAACCAGCAGAAGGCAAGACCCAGTTTTCCAATAGATCCAACAAAAATCTCAGAATATCTACTGGCTTAATTTCAGTCATTGTAGTCAACAGAACAAGATGCTCTGATTGGCAAACCCTAGTTCATAGTTCTGCCCTTGGAATCAGGGAATGGATCAACTCTACCTGAACTGGGAATAACATAAGAGTTGAGACGGTTCTCCAAAGGAAAATCATGATGCCACCATGAAAAGAAAGTGGAGGGTATGCTATGTAGCATAAACACAAAATCCATTTGCAATCTACATTAGTAATCTTGGGCTGTCATAACAAAATATCACAGACTAAATGGCTTAAACAACAGAAATCTATTTTTATTTTCTCATAGTTCTAGAGACTGAAAGTCTAAGATCAAGATGCAAGCAAGGTTGGTTTCTAGTAAGGCCTCTCCTCCTAACTTGCAGAAGGCCACTTTTTCCCTATATCCTCACATGGTCTTTCCGTGGTCCTCACACATTTGTGTTGTCTCTTCCTCTTCTTACAAGGACACCAGTCCTATTGGATCAGACCCCCATTCTTATGACTACATTTAACCTTAATTACCCCCTTAAAGGTCCTATCTTCAAATACTGCCACATTGAAGGTTAAGACATCAATATATGATATTTAAGGGGAACATGATCCAAACAGAATAAATAGGTGATATAATTAAGATAAGAACATACAGTTAAAAGTAGGGGTGAGATGGGAAGTCAATATAATTATTCCTAAAACAATGTTATCTTTGCCTTGTCTTTTGGTTTCCTTCTGTAAATCTTTGCCAAGCTTATCCTTTGGATCTAGGATTAGAAATTGTCTAAGTAAAGAGCCCAAAATATGAAATTAGCTTAGTCCAAGGCCAATCTTTGTGGTTAATCACCACAATTAACACTTTGTTCCAGATAATTATAGATTGCTGTAAGCCTTTCTGTGCAATGCGGGATATTTGCAAGCATCCCTAGCCTTTACTTACTGGATACCAGTAACATGCCTTCCACCTCACACCCCTACCTCAGTTTGAAAAATAAAACATCTCCAGAAATTGCCAAATGCCCCCAAGGGTGCAAAATCACCCCTGGTTTGGAATCATTGGCTTAGTCAGCCTACTTTAGTGGCCTACTCGTCCTTGGTTTACTGCCAAGTAGTCATTCAGAATCGTGTAGCTCTGGCTCTGTAACCTTCATAGAGGCAGTACTGTAAAGAATCATTGTGTATGAGAATGAAATTCTCAGGGCCTAACCTCAAAGACTATATATAATTAAGTCATTATGTATGGAGCCAAAGACTTTACTTTTTTAAGAAAAATTTGTATCTATTTATTTTTTATGGTGACATTGGTTAACAAAATCTGATGTTTCCACTATACATTTTAACAGTAAGGCATATATATATATATATATATATATATATATATATATATATATATATATATTTACTTTATGTGTTCACCTTCCATAGTTAGATTTCATTGCGTCACCATGTATTTGACCGCTTTTCCCTCATCTACCTTTCCCCCTACATTCTAGTCACCACTAGTTTATTGTCCATGTCCATGAGTCTCTATTTGTCCTGTTCATTTGTTGCTTCTAGGTTTATATCCCACATATAAGTGATAGCATGTGATTTTCAGCTTTTTCTGTCTGACTTATTTCACTTAGCGTGATTATCTAGGGATTCATCCACATTGTTGAAAATGGCAGTATTTCATCTATTATAATGGCTGAGTAATATTCCATTGTATATATGTACCACAACTTGTTTAGCCAATCATCTATCATAGGACACTTCAGTTGCTTCAATGTTCTGGCCACTGTAAAGTATGCTGCTTTGACATCATGAGCAAATATCTTTTCGGTTATGGGTTTTCAAGTCTTTGGGGTAAATACCCAGGAGAGAGGTTGTGAGATCATATGCTAGATCAATTCTTAGTTTTTTGAGGAGCTGTTTTCCATAGTTTTTTCCATACGGGCTGTGCCAATTTGCATTCCCATCATCAGTGTATGAGGGTTCCTTTATCTCCACATCTTCTCCAACATTTTTTATTACTCGTCTTGTTTATTATAGCTACTCTAATGGGTGTGAGAAAGCTAGCAATAGCTAGCAATGAGGAACATCTTTTCATATGTTTGTTGGCCATTTGTGTTTTCTTGGAAGAAGTGTCTGTTAAGGTCTTCCACTCATTTTTTGATTGGATTGGAGTTTTGTTGTTGTTGTTGTTGTTGTTGTTGTTGTTGAGTTGTATGAGTTCTTTATGTATTTTGGATATTAGGCCTTTATCAGAGGCATTGCTTCCAAATATGTTTTCCAGTTTGGATGGTTGCCTCTTTACCTTGTCAGTGGTTTCTTTTGCTCTGCAGAAGCTTTTTAGTTTAATATAGTCCCATTCATTTATTTTTGCTTTTACTTCCCTTGCCTTTGAGGTCAAATTCATAAAACCCTCTTTAAGTCTAAGGTCTTTGAGTTTCACTCCTGTGTTTTCTTCTATGTCTTTTATTGCTTCCTGTCTTATATTCAGGTCCTTAATCTACTTTGAGTTAATTTTGGTGTGTGGTGATAGACAAAGTCTAGTTTCATTCTTTTGCAGATGGGTTTCCAGTTTTCCCAGCACCATTAGTTGAAGAGGCTTTCCTTTCTCCACTGTATGTTTTTTAGTTCTTTGGTCAAAAGTTATTTGCCCATATAATATGGGTTTATTTCTAGACTCTCAATTCTGTTCCACTGGTTCGTGTATCTGTTTTTCTGTCAATACCATGCCATTTTGATTATTGTCAGTTTGTTCTATAATTTGAAGTTGGGCAGAGTGATGCCTCCAGCCTTGTTCTTTAATCTCAGGATGGTTTTGGTGATCCAGGGTCTTTTGTCTTCCATACAAATCTGATTATCTTTCATTCTATTTCTTTAAAAAATGTCAATGAGATTTTGATGGGCATTAAATCTCTATAATGCTTTGAGTAATAAAGTCATTTTAACTATGTTGATTCTTCCAATCCAAGAACACAGAATATCTTTCCATTTCTTTATATCTTCTTTAATTTCTTTTAATAAGGTCTTATAGTTTTCATTATATAGATTCTTTACATGTTTCATTCGATTTATTCATAGGTACTTTATTATTTTTGTTGCAATTGAAAAAGAAATTATTCTCTCTACTTTTTTTTCTGACACTTCATTATTAGAATATAGAGCATGATGGGTTTTTTAACATTGATTTTGTATCCAGAAACTTTACTTTATCTGCTTATTATTTTGAGTGGTGTTCTTGTGGAGTCTTTACAGTTTTCTATGTAGAGAATCATGTCATATGCAAATAGTGACAGTCTGACTTCTTCGTTTCCTATTCGCATACATTTTATATCTTTCTCTTGCCTGATTGCACTCACTAGGACCTCTGATGTTATATTGAATGACAATGGTGATAGCAAACAGCTTTGCTTTGTTCTTGATCTTAGAGGCAAGGTTTTTAGTTTTTCACCATTAAGTATTATGTTGGCTTAGGGCTTGTCATATATGGCTATTATTATATTAAGATATTTTCCTCCTATATCAATTGTGTTAAGTGTTTTGATCATAAATTGGTGCTATATCTTGCCGAAGTCTTTTTTTGCATCTATTGATATGATCATATGATTCTTATTTTTTTAACTTGTTTGTGTGGTGCATCACATCAATTTGCCTATGTTAAACCATCCCTGTGACTCTGGGATTAAGCTCACTTGATCATGGTGCATAATCTTTTACTATGTTGCTGTATCTGTTCACTAGTATCTTATTTAGGATTTTTGCATCTATGTTCATGAGAGATATTGGTTGGTAGTTTTCTATTTTTGTGTTCTCTTTACCAGATTTTGGTATCAGGGTGATATTGGCCTCATAAGTGAGTTGAGAAGTATTGCCTCCTCTTCAATTTTTTGGAAAAGTTTGAGGAGAATAGGTATTAAATCTCTTCTTTTAATGTTTGGTGAAGCCATCTAGTCCTGGACTTTTACCTTTTGGTAGGTTTTTGAGGATTGTTTCCATTTTTATATTGCTAATCAGTCTATTTAGATTTTCCAGTTCTTCTTGATTCAGTCTATATAGACTGTATTTTTCTAAGTACTGGTCCATTTCTTCTAGGTTATTAAATTTGGTGTTATATACTTTTTCATAGTATTCTTGTATGATCCTTTGTATTTCTGTGATATCAGTCATAATTTCCCCTCTTTCATCCTGATTTCGTTTATTTGTGTCCTTTCTCTTTTTTCTATAGTGAGTCTAGCCAGGGATTTATCAATTTTATTAATCTTCTCAAAGAACCAGCTCTTTGTTCCATTTATTTTTTCAATTGTTTTTTGTTTGTTTGTTTGTTTTCAATTTCATTTATTTCTGCTCTAATTTTGATTATTTCTTTCCTTCTGCTGACTTTGGGCTTCATTTGTTCTTCCTTTTTTAGTTTTCTTAAGATAAAGTGTTAGGTTGTTTATTTGGGCTGATTGTTGTCTTGTGAGGTAGGCCTGTAATGATATGAACTTTCACCTTATGATCACTTTTGATGTGTCCAAAAGTTTCGATATGTTGTACTATCATTACCATTCTTTTCTATGTATTTCTTGATCATGTTTTTTTTTAATATCCATGTATTCTTCCTGCGTTTTTTTTTACAGTTGATGTCTAGTTCCAAGGCATTATGACCAGAGAATATGGTTGGTATGATTTCAACCCTCTTCTATTTGTTGAGGAGATCTCTGTGTCCCAGTATGTGGTCAATCCTTGAGAATGTTCCATGTGCACTAGCAAAGAATGTGTAAAAAGCTGTTTTGGGATGGAAGGCTCTGTAAATGTCAATTATGTCGAGGTGGTCTGATGTGTCATTTAAGGATGTTATTTCTTTATTGATTTTCTGTTTGGATGATCCGTCCATATATGACAGTATTATGATAGTGTTTTGACTGTTTCTCCCTTTAGTTCTATTAGTATTTGGTTTATATATTCCAGGCTCTCTCATTTGGAGCATATATATTAATAAATGCTATGTCTTCTTGGTGCATCATTCCCTTTATTGTTATGAAGTCTCCATCAGTATCTTTCTTTATCTTTTTTATTTTGAGGTCTATGTTGTTCAATATTAGTACTGCCACTCTTTTCTCTGAATGCCATTTGCTTGAAATATCATTTTCCACCCTTTCACTTCTAGTCTATGTTTGTCTTTGAAACTGAGATGTGCCTCCTAGAGGCAGCATGTGATTGGTTTTGTTTTTTGATCCAATCTGCAACTCTGTGCCTTTTTATTGGTAAGTTCAGTCCATTTACATTTAGGATGATTATTGAAATATGAGGTATTATAGGCATTTCATCTTTTGCTTTCTGGTAGTTAGGTGTTTCCAATGCTTCTTTGTGCTCGTGTGTTTTCTTTTTTTCATTTTGTTGCTTCGGTGGATTTTCCCTCTGACTTTTTTTGTTTTATCTTATATACTTCAGTTCTGAATCTTTGGCCTGTGGTTAACATTATGAATATGTAGAGGATAGTTATATATATATATATATATATATATATATATATACACACACACATATATATATATATATATATATATATATATATATATATACAGTTGTCCATTTTCTTCTGCGCGTACCTTATCTCCATTCCCCTTTACGAATTTAGATCTTTGAATTCTCCCCTTTTCCTTCATTGATGTCTCAGTTTGTGCCTATAAATGTTAAACATTTATTACTATTTAGCAATTAGCAATTCTCTTCATATTGTTTAAGCTTATAGTGCCCTGTTCATAAAGGTTGCACTCCTTTGTTTCTATCTGTCTGCTGGTCGCCTTACTCCTAACTATGGTTTTTTTTTTCTTTTTTTGTCATTTGTTTTAAGTGAGCTGACTCTTTTCAGTATATCCTGCAGTGCAGGCCTTGTAGTGGAGAATTCCCTCAATTTTTGCATGTCTGGAAAGGTCTTTATTTCTCTTTCATATCTAAAGGAGAGCTTTGCCTGATACATTATTCTTGACTGGTAGTTCCTTTATTTAATGGTTTGAATATTCGATTCCACTCCTTTCTGCCTTGTAAGATTTGTGCTGAGATGTCTGACAACAATCTGATGAGTTTTCCTTTATACATTACTGTCTTCTTTTTCCTGGATGCCCTGAGAATTCTGTCTTTGTCATTGATTTTTGATAGTTTTAATACTATGTGTCTTGGTGAAGGCCTTTTTGGGTTGAGATAATTGGGTGTTCTGTTCACTTCTTGAATTCCAAGCTCCAACTCATTCCTGAGATTTGGGAAATCCTTGCCAACTATTTGTCTGAAAATGCTTTCTAACCCCTGTTTCTTTTCCTCATCTTTGATAATGTGCATTATTCTTATGTTTCCTCTCCTGATGATATCAGCTAGTTCTTGAACTTCTCTTTTATTATTTTTCATTCTTCGGTTTCTCTCTTCCTTCTGATTTATTCTAGATTTCTGTCTGCAATATCACTGATCCTTCTCTCTATTCAGTCAATTCTATTTCTCAAGGCTGTTATTTCATTTTTCAATTCTTGGATTGTATTCTTTATCTCCAGGTCTATTCAGTTCTTTTCAAGAGTTTCAATTTCCTTGCTTATCCTCATCCTGCTTATCTAGTTGTTTTTCAGCTTCTGAAATTGTTGATATGAATTGTTTTTGATCCCATTAAGTTTTTTCAGAAGTACCATCCTGAATTCTCTGTCTTTTAAGTCACATATTTTTTGTCTGTAAGCTTATTTTCTGGAGATTTTTCTCTTTCTGAGATGCCTTGTCACCTTGGTTGTTCATGGTGTCTAATGGCCTGTTTATCTGCCTGGGCATTAATGGAAGTGTATTCTGCTTTTTTTCCAGAAAGAAGGTTACTGCATAAAGGTCTCTCTTTAGCCTGCTGCAAAGAAGACATTTTTCTTTTGATTTCTAGTAGGTGTCATCTAAGACTCTTGGGTCCCTGCTTTTTATAAAGTCTTAATAATGCCTTTTTTTTCTCATAGATAGTCGATCACACTTGCTATGCACATCTCAATCCCTGTCAGTGTTAGTAACAGTTTTGGTAGCATTTGTTCAGATTTCCCTGGGGCTCCACAGTGTTTGGTATCAGAGCATATAGGGGAAGGGACACGTCAGGTTGGAGAATGGGGGCTGTGGCTCCGCCTATGTTTTGTAACTGCAGCTGGTACAAATCAGCTGTTTTTTCTCTGCTGTCCCCACTTCTCTGCTTTCTGCTCTGATACTTAGGCACTGCTGCAGGCCACATGGAGCTCACAGGTCTCCCAAGCAGGGAGACCTGCCTTCTCCTCCTACAGGGAGTTTCGGCTGTGAGAGGCAGCTTCTTTTTTTCTCCCAGTCCACCAACCAGCACCTGAGATTCTGACCTGTGATAGCTCTTATGATCAGGTCCAAACACTCAGACATGCTGGTGTGCAGTTAGGATGTTTTTTGTTTAGTTTTAAATGTTCAGTTTATTGTTGTTATTGTTGTTGTTGTTGTTGTTGTTGTTTCGAGGGGAAAAGTCTGGGGACATCTTTCACTCCACCATGTTTCTGATATCTCCGTGTACATGGTACTTTGGGATACTGTGCCATTGGTCATTTGCCCCTAGTTGCTTCTTTCAAAATATATTTACTGAGCATGTACTATGCCAAGAATTGTTCTAAAAGTTGGAAGACAAATTTTGCTTTCTTCAAAGATCTCTCATTCTGATGGAGAAGACAGGCAATAAACATAATAAACGTGTAAATCATATTGTGTGATAAAATGTGGTAGATGATATGGTAGGTGATATGATCTCCCTCTATTACCCTTTCAATAAGGTTTATTGAAACCTTATTGAAAGGGTAATAGAGGGAGATCCCAGGAGTGGATATGAAGTACATTTGTAAATAGGGTAGACAGAATGAACTTAGTGAGAGAGTAACATTTGAGCAGGCATGTAGAAGATTTGAAGAATTATGCCAGCATGTAACTAAGGGAAGAGCATATCAGAGAAAGAACAGCCCATGCAAAGGTCCTGACATGGCTGAGACAGAAGAAAAAGGAAGAGTAAGAGAGATTGAGGGTTGAGAGTTAATTGTAAGTAGGGAGATATTTCATAGAACATTGTATAAAATACAAGAACTTCATAAAACGAGAAACCTTAAACATGTTTTGAGAAGAGGTATAACATAATTTGATTTATGTATTATTACTGGATTCAAAATAGTTTATGGAAGATGGAGATGGGTAAAGGAAGACTAGTTAGGAGATTATCAGAAACAACTACAAGGAATTTATTGGAGACATTACTGAGGGTGCTTTCAGTGCAGTGATCTGAATGAAAGCCTGGAAAAACTAGTTGAATGAGGTCAGGGGAAAATTGAAGACCATTAGCGTAAATAATTCTTAGAGAAATTTTGCTAACAGAGAGCAGAAAAAATGGAGCTCTAAGAGGGAGGAGAAATGCAACCAAGGAACATTGTTTTAAGGTAGGAGAGACGTCAGTGGTTTTACACAACTGGGAACAATCTAGTGTGGAGGAAAGAATTGATGACATAGAAGGAAGATTGATAAATTGCAGGTGCAGTGATTTTGAGCATGTGAAAGAGGATAGGCTCTTGTGCACAAGGGGAGGTATAGCTTTTGGTGAGGAGTAAGGGTGGTTTACCTACAGTGACAAGAAGGAAGATGGTGTATATGGAAATGTGAATCGATGTGGAGGTGTAAGTTTGTAGGAGTTCTATTGTTGCTTTAATTTCTCAAAGAAGGAAACACTGAGGTCATTAGTTATGAATGATGAGCAGGAGATATTATCATTTTGAGAAAAAAGGAATTGAGAGTATACAACTAGGAGAGTGCACTGATGTGGTACTTATGCCAGACAGCATTGTTTAATTCCAGAAGATATGACAAGGAATAAGAAAATGATCAAATCACTTTCTTCTGTATTATGTTGGGAGGATGTGACAGGGCGGGGTAAAACAAAGTCTCCAGCATTGGACATTCTTCTGAGGAATGCGTTCAGGATGTACCAAGAAATTCATTGGGTCTTGGCATACTAAGGGACTAAGGGAGGGGACAAACTCTGGCAGACAGAATTGGAATTGGGAGCATCTGAGAAAAACACTTTGCCTTACTGTTCAGTTTGTTTGATATTGGCCCTGGGCTAGTTTTAATCATCTAATTTTTTTTTTCATTTTGTCCTCACACTACCAAATTTTCTAAGAGAAAACTGTGGAAAGGTACAGGTATATCTCAGATAAACTGTGGATCTGGTTCCAACCACTGCAATAAAGTGAGTATTGCAATGAAGTGAGTCATGATATTTTTGCTGGTGGAGGGTCTTGCCTTCAATTTATAAACACTGTACCTTGAAGCACAATAAAACAAAACACAATAAAGAAAATGAGATCTGTCTGTATTTGAAAGCCTTTGAACCTCTTCGGAGAACAGCTACTGTAAATCACCAAGTGGTATAAAATTAATACCAACAGTGTTGGAAAAATGTGTCTTTTAAAGTGAGAATGCTTGTAGTTTAGTGGTCAATATGTGTTGAGTAATAGGTGACTAACTATCCCTTCAGCAAATGAAATTCGATGGAAATGCATTTTTCCAAATTTATAATTTTCAGAGGAAGAATGAGCCAGCAGCTCTTCACCATCTTTGTACAAAGGCCCAACAAGATCAATTAAGCTCATTTGTTGATTTATCCTATTCAAAAACCTCTAGGCCTCCAGGAAAGATAAGCCCAAAATGCACCATAGTTATAGAGAAAATTGATGGATGAAAATAGATGAGCAAATGAAACTGGATCTGAGAGGCAAGAGTAGAAATCAAAAGAACTTAATTTGGAAATCATATAAAACTTATAGTAAAGAGGAGAGGTTGTCCAAAATAGCAGCATTGGAGGATGCTGAGCTTTTCCCCTCCCAAGAACACATTGAATGTACATTTATATTTAGAGTAATTTTTCCCAAGAAACAACTGAGGGCCAATGGAACAGCTTCTCCATGAAAAAAAAAAAAATCCCATGAGAGAGAGACTACATAGAGAACCACAAGAGATCTCTAGGAGCTGAGGAAATTCTTCAGGACTAGACTAACTGGTGAGTGCTATTGCTTATATTTTTCCTGCACCTAGATAGCAGGCAGGAGCTCCATCCAGGTTCTCTGGTCAACCTGCAGGGCCACTGTAATGCATCTCAGTCACCCCTCCTAGAGCGAGATGAAGCAGGAACAGGAGGGTGTTACAGCACTTGCACATGGTGCCCCTCCATCCGGAGACGATCCAGTAGGTATGGCCTGGCACTAATACATGTACACATAAGGATACACACTCATGTGAGGCTCTGCCGCCTGGAGATAGTGTGGAACTAGCAAAATACTGTGATATCCACACTGGGAGATGCCCTGCCTAGAGAAAGTATGAAACTAGTAAGGTTCTATGACATGTGCACTCAGCAGCTCTGCCCAGATCTGGCTCAGAAAACAGACAATTAAAGAATTAAAGAAATCGTGGCATACTGTGCACACAACAGACAGTTCCACCAAGATCAGGGGCAAGGAAGCACACACACACACTAAACTGCTCCACCCAAAAGCCACTCTTTCTGGCCAGACAGCACACCAGGCACTGCATATGCCTGCCTTGACTATAGCTAGCCTGCCAAAACCATCCAGTACAGTCTACATAGAAACCACTTTTTCAAAATTGAGAGAGATAGCTATTTTATTTAACTCTTAGGAACAAACACAGAAAATCAAAAAACTAATAGAAAAATATGCCTCAAAAGGAATGAGGGGAAAGGAGGTAAATTCTAATATAATGGACATAAGTAATTTTTCTAATAAGAAATTCAAAGAAACATTCATAACAGTGCTCAACAAACTTGAGAATGAAATAGGATAACTCAGAGAGAACTTGAACAAACAGAAAATACAATAAAGAACCAAATGGAGATGAAGAATACAATAACTGAAATGAAGAATACAGTAAGGAAGTGACAGCAGATTAATTAAAACAGAAGAACTGATTAGCAACCTGGAAATCAGAATACTGGAAATCACCTAGTCAGAATAGCAAAATGTAAAAAGTACTTAAAAATAAGAGTAGTATAAGAAATCTCTGGTATGACATTAAGCACTCTAATATTCTCATTATAGAGATTCCAGAAGGAGAAGACAGAGAGAAAGGGGCGGACAATATATTAGAAGAAATAATGGTTCAAAATTTTCCTTATCTGGGAAAGGAAACAGACTTCCAGATACAGGGAATATAGAGAATTCCAAATAAGAGAAACCCAAAGAGACCCACACCAAGATAGTGAATTAAAATGGCAAAAAAAAAAAAAAAATAAGTTAAGGATAAAGAGATAATCTTGAAGGCAGCAATAAGGAAACAAATCACATACAAGGAAAATCTCATAAGGCTACCAGCTGATTCCTCAGCAGCAACTTAACAGAACAGAAGGCAGTGGCAGGAAATATTTTAAGTGCTGAAAGAAAGGCAAGGTTATCATTCAGATATGAAGGAGAGATAAAAAGTTTCCCAGACAAGCAAAAATTATGGGAGGTTGTCACCATTAAGCTGGCTTTATAAGAAATGTTAAAGAATTGTCTTTCAATAGTAGCCAAAAAAAAAAAAAATGAACAAAATGACAATAAGCACATACCTATCAATAATTACTCAAAATGTAAATGGACTAAATGTTATAATCAAAAGACATAGGGTACCGAAATGGATTTTAAAAAAATAGGACCTATCTATATCTTGCCTACAAGAGATTCACTTTAGATCAAAAGACACACAGAGACTAAAAGTGAAGAAATGAAAAAAAAATATTCCATGCAAATAGAAACAAAAAGAAAGCTAGGGTGGCAATACTCATATCAAACAAAATAGACTTCAAAACAAATAATTTAAAAAGAGACAAAAACAAATGTTACATAGTGATAAAAAGGTTAATTTAATGAGAGGATATAACAAATGAAAATATGCACCCAACATAGGAGCACCTCAGTATATAAAGAAAAGGTTAATAGACATAAAATCATAAAGTAATAGTAATAATTAATACAATAATAATTGGGAACTGTAATACCCCACTAAACTCAATGGATAGATGATCAAGACATAAAAATTTTTAAGGAAATAATAGCTTTAAATGTCACATTAGACCAAATTAATTTAATAGACCTTTATAGAACATTTCAATTCAAAACTTAAGATTATACATTTTTCTCAAAGTGTACATGGACCATTTCCCAGTATAGACCACATATTAGGCCACAAAACAACCCTCCATAAAGAAGATTTAGGTAGGTAGATGCTATGCTTGCCTCCTCTCACAACCACATCAAAATTACAACTAAACTACAGAACAATTATCATTGAGAATCACCTGAAGTCTAGCTGAACAGAAGTCCTATAACTGAGCACATACAGAAAAAGCCACATGAGACTGGTAGAAGTGAAGTTTCCAAAATGGCTCATCCAATATCCATGTGTGGTGGTTAAATGCTGGAAGAGATATAGCAACTGCAGAGGGTCTCCCTACACCCCACACCAAGGAGCATTTTTTCAAATGCTTTTTCTGCATTTATTGAAATGAGCATATAAAGTTTATTCTTGGTTTTGATGATGTGATGTATCACATTAATTAAATTGTGGACACTGAACCATCCTTGAATCCTCTTGTAAATCCCAAATGATGATGATATATAATCTTTTTAGTATATGGCTGAATTTGGTTTGCTAGTATTTTGTTGAGAGTTTTGCTCCTATGTTCATCAGGGATATTGTTTTGTAATTCTCTCTCTCTGTTTATTTTTCAGTATCTTTGTTTAGTTTTGGAATCAGGGTGATGCTGGTATCATAGAATGAGTTTGTAAGCTTTTCTTCCTCTTTAATTTCTTGGAATAGTTTAAGAAGAATAAGTGTTAATTTTTCTTTAAAAGTTTATTATAATTCACCTGTGAAGCTATCTGGTCCTGGGTTTGTTGTTGTTGCTGTTGTGAGCAAGTTGATTTTACCCAGCAAGTCTAGCATTAGAATTAAAAGAGAGATAAAGATTTCCAAAATAAGAAAAAGTTAAGGAATTCATCACCACCAAATTGGTATTACATAAATGTTAAAAGGATTTTTTTAAAAAGAAGAAAAAAAAGTATGAATAATAAAATGACAATATCTAAATATCTATCAACAATTACTTTATTATTTTTTATTACGATAACATTGGTTAACAAAATCCAGTAAGTTTTAGGTGTACAATTCAACGGTAAGGTGCAATTTTATAAATTATATATAATTTATATATAATTTATAAAATTGTCTGTTCACCACCCATAGTTAGATTTTTTTCTGTCACCATATACTTGACACCTTCCCTTTTACCCCATCTACCTCTCCTCTCCCCCCTCACCCTCTCCCTCTGGTAACCACTAGTCTATAGATTAAATTACATACAGTGGACAAACAAATAAGAAAACAAGACCCTTATAGATGTTGCCTACATGAGGCTCACTTCAGATCAGAAGACACACACAACTTGAAAGTAAAGGGATTAAAAAAGATAGTTCATGAAAATGGAAACCGAAAAAAGCTGGAGTAGCAATACTTATACCAGAAAAAATGGACTTTAAAACAAAGGTTATAACATAGTTAGCAAACTATTTGACATCAGTCTTAGTAATATCTTTTTGGATATGTCCCCTCAAGTGAGGGAAAATAAAAAATGGGACTTTAGCAAACTAACTTTTGTACAGCAAAGAAAACCATCAACAAAATCAAAAGACAGGCTACTGAATGAGAGAATATATTCACAAATTAGATATCTGATAAAGAGTCAACTTCCAAAATATATAAGGAACTCTTATAACACAACAACGAAATAATAAATAATCAGATCAAAAAATAGGCAGAGGATATTGAGACATTTCTTTAAAGGAGGCATCAGATGGTAAACAAGCATATGAAAAGATGCTCAACATCACTAATCATCAGGGAAATGCAAATTATGACCACAATGAGGTACACCATTCAACATGGCTGTTATAAAAAATTTAACAAGGAAAAAGTGTTGACAAAGGTGTAGAGAAAAAGGAATCCATGCACACTACTAGTGGGATTGCAAATTAGTGCAGCCACTATGAAAAACAGTATAAAGATGTCTCAAAAAATTAAAAATAGATCTGTCACATGATCAAGCAATTTCACTCTGGGTATTTATCCAAAGAAAACAAAAATACTAATTCAAAAAGATACATGATTCCCTATGTTCATTGCAGCATTACTTATTATAGCCAGGGTATGAAAGCAATCTAAATGTTTGTTGATAGATAAATGGATAAAGAAGATGGGGTACATGTATACAATGAAATATTATTCAATAATAAAAAAGAATGAAATCTTGCCATTTGTGACAACATGGATGGAAGTAGAGGGCATTATGCTAAGCGAAATAAGTCAAAGACCAATATAACATGTTTTCACTTATATGTGGAATTATTAAGAAAATCAAAACAAACAAAATAAAATAAAAACAGACTCATAGAAACAAAGAACAAACCAAGGGTTGCCAGAGGGAAGGGGAATCGAGGGATGGGTGAAAAAAGTGAAGGGGATCATAGTCAATAATATAATGATAACTTCACAAAGAATCAGATGGTTTATGACTTAGTGTTGTGGTCACAGTATAAGATATATAAATGTGAAATTACTGTTGTACACCTGAAACTAATATGATATTGTATATCAACTATAATTTTTAAAATCTAAAGGGAGCTGACTCTATTTCCTCATGTGTTTACTTACATGTTTTTTTTAAGTGCCTTCTTACTGCAAAACTTAAAATGCATGTGTCCAAATATGTTCTGTTTCCTCCCAAGTAGTTCCCTTGAGCTGAGGTTATAAACTATGAGGCATCTTTTTTCACCTCTCAGCATTAGTACATCTCCTAGGGGGGGTTGATTTTAACAAGAAGCTACCAGTTGTTCAGAGTCAAAGCTAACAAAGAACATGGCTGATCAGATAAGAGAGTTCGATTGTTAAAAAGAAGAGGCTTGATTTTCCAATACAATGTGTAAATTAAATCTACAATTTGCAAAGTTGAGATGAGATGGAAACTCATCACTAGAATATAATTGTAGCCTCCTATAACTAGATTTCTCCCTAATTAGAAATAACCTTGAGTCATTTTTTTTTCTATTTACTATTTAAAATGTATTCAGACAAACATAAAGATCAGGTTTAATTCCACTGCCAAGAGGTAATTTATATTTGTATGTATATATTTTTAAATTTTCTTTGTTCGTATAAAGTTTGGAATAAAGAATTTTCTTTTGTAAACTGGATTATTATAATAATTTATCTTGTCATTTACATAAAATGAGTGTTTGTCTGTGTCAAATGTTGAATTAGACATCATTTTTAATGGTTGCGCAGCATTGTGTTGCATAGAGGTTTCATAATTTATTTAACCAGTCACATCCTGATGGGCATAATCGTGGTATCCACTACCTAGAATATTGCTGTCATTCACAATTTTGTTTTTTACAAACAGGCCAGAACTTATTCTTCCTATTCTCTAAACCTTCTTCAGGATTTCTTCTTGAGGGTACATGTTTTACAATGTCTAACTTATAGGGTTTCCATAGTCATCATTTTTTGAACCATGAAGTTCAGATAAAAACAGTGCACTTTATGGTCAGCCTTGGTGTAGATACTAGGGATTCTGAACTCAACATTGTCCCGTTGGCTAGGCAAAAATAAATCTAATTATCATCTGGTGGCTTGAGTCACAGCTCTGGACAGCTGTCCCTATGGGAACCCAGAGGACACATCTGAACATTCAGTAATATGTCACTGTGAAACGCCATGCTGCTCTTAGCTCACACAATACCGTGATTCAGTTAGTCTGAGGAAAAAATAGAAGGAACTGTTTATATATAATCTGATTATCTTCTGTATTCAGTAAACAAGATGACCAAGTTCCGGGAAGGTAAAACCACAGTTTATAGTATCACATCATTGAGTGGGAGATCAAGAATCACACCTTGGATGGATTTCTTAGGACATTCAATAAGCAGATTAGTCAAAATCTAAGCCTCAGTTTTGGAAAATGAAGTTTAAACGCCTACCTCAGAGGATTGTTTGAAGTCCATGGAATGTAGTGAGTTCTCAAATCAGTTATTTTCCAGTAGTAGTGGAAGAATGGTAATAATAGTAGTAGAATTGTATTGCCATTGTAGTTGTTCCGAATGCATCTAAGCAGTAGTAATAGTGTTTGTGTCTGTGTGGTAATAGCAGCTGTAGAGCTGAAGTTTGTAGTGCTAGTAGTATCTATACTAGAGATAGGTGTTGTTTTGTGGTCTTGTGGCTACTGTTGCAACTGCCATTAATATCTTTACAGTAATAGCTGCTGTGGTAGTAGAATTTGGTTGGGACTAAAGCTAGATTCCTTATTTTTTTTTTTTTCATTTTAACTATCTTACTAAAGTCCCCAGTTCATTATTTTAAATCTCAAGTAAAAGGCAGAATTCTGTTTTAGAAATGTATCCATTTGTGCTTCTATAAGATTATTAATCCTCATTTTTTTTTCCTATGATGGAAGAGAGCACAAAGTCACACTTACTTACAGTTCAAATCAAAGCCTCAGCTGTCAGTTGCCCCTGACCCCAGGGAAAGTAAAATGTTTGATTAAAACTATAGGAGTGGTCAAATGTTTAAAGAACAAAGTGAAAATGAAGTCAATGGCACTAATTTTTTCTATTTTATTTTTCTATTTGCTTTCTGGACAAAGTGATTTCCTTTTGAAAAGTGTGTGTAACTTTAAATTTTTCAAGAGGAGGGAGGAGAAGAAAATATGTGCATATACAGGTAATCAATTATAATTCTCATGTATATAACAAGTGGATCACAACCAAGGTTAGGTTTTAAATCTTGTGTATGGATTTATTCATTGACTCCCCACTGACTTAATAGGAAGCACACTGAAAAATTACAACTCATAACATTTCTTTATAATTAAGGGCCAGACATCCACTAGGGCTGCTCAAAATCAAATTAATTTTTTTTCTTATGATCATACTAGAGGAGAAAATAATTATCCAACATTACAAGAAGGTTTGCAGAATTACCATATAACCCTTTCATTCAGAAAGTTCAAATTTGAGCTTCTACCTATTTATCTGCAGTGATTAAACATTCAAAATGTTTTAAACAATAGTCATAGCTGGCACAAGGCTGAGAACGATGGCATTTTAAACAATGGCACCAGTATTTGTTTAATGCTTAGGTAACACACATTGTGCTAGGGGTTTTCTCTTATGCTGTTGCATCAGTCTAGGAGTGGTTTTAACTTGGGGTGATTTGGCCCTCAGGAGAGATACATGGTAATGTCTGTGACATTTTTGGTTGTCACAGCTGAAGGGAGTGCTCCTGGTATCTAGTGGGTAGAGGTCAGGAATGATCCTAAACATCTTACCATGCTCAGGACAGCCTCCACTACAAAGAATTATGTGCCCCAAAATGTCAATAGCACTGAGGTCAAAAAACTCTGATTTGGATTCGTATTCTTTTTCATGCACCTGTATATTCCTTTAGTCATTCATCAAATATTTATCGAGCAACTACTATGTGGCATGCTCTGTACTAGCCTCTGAGGATATTCAGAAAAGTGAGGGACTTGTCTTTGAAGTAAGAAATTTGGAATATATGCATTGTTTTTCAAAAGGTAGCTCAAGTATCATCTGTGTTATAAATACCCAGAGTACTTCTAAAATTCAGGTTCCTGGGGCACACTCTGCAGCACCTGAACTAGAATCTCTCAGGATAAGACACAAGAAATTACATTCATTCTCATTTTTAAAAATTTTAATTATTGAAAATGCAACATTTGTACTGCGTACCATATAAGCATTTCAGATGAAACAATGAAATATAGACAATGATATGGAATATTTGAAAATATAAAAATAAACTAAATATACAAAATCTAATTGATTTTCATTCCACAAAGCTTCATAGATGTTAAATTATTTAACATATATAACAACTCTTTTAAGTAAATGTTGCTCATATATAATACCAATTTCAGATAAGCAGCACTGATATCCAATTACTGAAGACACTGACCTCCAGAAGAGCTGAGAACCAAGCACAGGGACTCATAGCAAGAATGTGGCAGAGTTCAGACTCAGACCCCACAGGGACTGTGATATTTACACTTCCTAATGTAAATGTGTCCCACTAAGTTTCCCTGGTCCCTCTCCTTCTCTCCCTGATCCAGCTGTCCACAGTTAATAATAGACCTCACATCTTCTCTTGCTTTCAGCAACAACTCATCAAGAGACCCCTTCTCAGCCTAGTGCCAGCTATTCAAGATGGACAACACAGAGTTGGGACCTTTATCTAAATAATAGATTTCCAGTTAATTTGTTGTAAGTGAAGATAAGTTAATATTTCTAAATATTTATAAGAGGAAAAATTGCTACTATTCATAATTCTTGACTATCTTCTTAAGAGGGTATAATACAAGGAAAGGCTAAGACCTGGTTCTAAGTGTGAGAAGTCACATAGATACCTGAGAGAGTACCTCAAACTGTACTTCTAGCATATTCCCTAGATGACTCATAAAATTTAAGATGTATTTTTCCAGGAGGAGAGAGGAACATGTAACCAGGTAAATTAAGGTATAACCAGACAAATGTTAAAATTGGTAGATAAATAAAATGCCTATCTAAATTCTATTTAGCTTTCAAAGCTCAATTCCTTGCTTTTCATGAAATAGTTTTTGGCTGCCCTAAAATGCAATGATTTTCTAAAACATTCATAAAACATGATTTTTCTCTAATTGTTTTTTAGTATAGGATTATTCCTTTTCAATTTAGATAGAATCCCTTTGAGGATCATGGTTTTGTATTCCCTGCAGTGACTAGGCTTGTCTACTGGAGGCTCAGTCAGCCAGTAATTATGGACCAACTGACCCTTGAATAAAATAAGTTTTATGTTTCTGTCAAGGTATAGGGAGGAAAAAAATAGAGATATTTTCTAAACATCAAGATAAGTAGTAGGTTTGTGTCTGAAACATGAGTCCACCTGGCCTAATCCCCTCAATGATTAGCCCAATTCCAGTGTTTAAAAGTCCTTTTATTAGGGTGGATTTTTCTTCCCTTGAGGATTTGCCAACTTGAAAATAGAATCAAACACCAATTTCTTCAAAAGAAGAGTTACTACTAATCTATCAATCTTGTTTCTCATCTGTCATGGTGAATATCCCAGCTGTACAAAGTTCCTCCTTTCTGAAAGAGAGGTGGCCTGCCCTCTAGGAGACATATTAGTGCTTGCTCCAGGTAACACTAGTCAGTTTCTTTGTGCAAGTCAATTTCTGAGAATTGGTTCTGGTGCTCAAAATATCTCTCAAACTCCCAGGGCTACCTTCCCCTAACTTTTGACAATGGAATGGTCTGGGAACTTGCAATGCGGTCTCTTCTTCACTCACCTTTAAGTGAAAGGTTATTGGCGAAGTTAACTTCAGTGGGAGCATTAGAGACTGGCAACAGTTAAGGCTGACTCAAGCCCTTGAGAGCTTTGCGAACATGACAATCAATTTAGAGACTAAGGAGGTGCCATGAGTTCAAGGCTAAGGAACAGAGACCGCAGAGGAACGTGTCAATGTCCTGAAACCCTGCTCCATAGTTACTTGGAATTTATCAGAGATTGTTCTGGATACAGGTCCATTTAGTGTACAAATCAGGGTGCTCCATCCTGGGCCTTCAGGATAGCTAATGCCAACGCTCATGTTTGGGTATGTGTGCGTCTGTCATTTTAGTAGTCTGCAGAACTTCTCTCACATAGGAGATAGTATAGATATAAAGATGATCACCTGCCACCCTACAGAAAAACCTTTGTCAAAAAAAGAGAATGCCTAGTGCTAAGAGAGAGTTGTGCAGGTCCTTGTGGCCCCTACCCGTCTGGCTGGAGCTCTCGCACAGGAGAAAAAACTGAGTTGTTTGGAGTTGCCACCATGATTTGTAAGATCCATTTCACCTTGATAGATCGATTTTGCTTCTCACATAAATACTTCAAATTAGTGATTAGGCAATGATTCTATCTGATCTATACAAAAAGATAATTCACCCAATACAGCCCTATAATGAACTTTAGAATGTTGAATATAAATATTCGTGGTATCAGAAGAGGACTTGTATATAACAAGAAAAAAAATGTTTTGTAACTATGTTTGATGATAGATGTTAACTAGACATTGCGGTGGTCATTATACTATATATATATTATATATAATGATTATGTTGTACACCTGAAACTAATACAATGTTACATGTCAATTATACTTCAATTAAAAAAAAAAAAGGAGAGGATATGTAAGATAGAGTTTTAGAAAAATTAAATATTTTGCAATGCTTTAGTTTTTTATCTATTGCATAAACAACCCCAAATCAACTCTCAAACTATATCAAAACAACTCTTCCACCACCATCAACCAACCCCCCACCCCCCTATTCTCAGCCCATTGTACGCAAATAAGATTTAAGCACAAAGTATACAAATTCAGTGCAAATTAAACAAATGTGTGGTACACATGCAAATAAGGAATCCAATCAGTTACAATTTCCATTTTAGGAACTGCCTACAGCTACAGTTCTCAGAACTGATGAGATGTTCAGATACTAGTATTCTTTTCTCATAGTGATAAGGTAAAAATATAAGAAATATGAAAAGCAAGCTTTTATTACAAATTTCTTTCCTGAAATTTAGTCAGATTTAGAAATGTTTTATTAAAAGATATGAATCCAGAGTCCATAATTTGGAAAATTGTCAGTAAATTTCCAAAGCAAATACTATACGCTACTATTTTCCTTCATTTTTCATCATAGCACCCAAATACCAACACTTATGTCAGTATGTGGCTGGTGAATACAATGGAAATGACAATCTTAAAATTACTCCATTTACTATCTTGTTATTGATAGTGATCAATAGAATCAAATAAGTGATGTTAGGAGTAATTCTTTAGATAAATGTTAACACAGGGTGAACAAGTTAGGAGAGGACATGACACATGATATATCAGGCAAAGCCACAAGAGAGATATCAGCTTGCACCTTATCTAGGGCCACCCACAGTAGAGATTTTTTAGAAATGAGATAACACTAAGAAAAAAAATATAGTACTTTAAAGCAAACTTTGGGCTTTGTTGACAAATATTTATTTTAATTTTTTCCAAGTACTACCCAGATGTCTGTGTTGTTATATTGGGTAAAAATCTTGCTTGAAACTATCAGGTAGACATATATCTCTTCTTGAGGTTCCTTCCAGGCCAGTGAGAGCTCAAGCTGACACAACAAAGCCAGAGAAGGGGTGGCTCCTAGTCTTTCAATACAACAAGAAGAATTAAAGTAACCATTTCTCTCAAGTTCATAAAGAAAAATTCCCTCATTTCATCTTTGACATCCTGATATTTCTCAGTTTTACCACATTTCCTTATTTGCTGTTGATACTCATGAGATTCCAAGCGATCACTGAATAACTGTCACACAAGAGAAGATGAAACCATAGAAATCATCATCTAGGGGCTAAAATATAAGAATGGTATTTCTGAGCAAAATGTGCAAAACTTGCATACAGATGGAACATTACTTTTTATGCATCGAGATGTCAACCAAATCAGGATCAAGTGAAAGGAAATGTCTTTGAAATAACAGTATTCGTGATTTATTCTCATCTCCTGTATTTCAAGCTAATTATCTTTGTTTGAGATGAAAAACTAAAAAGACTTAATCTGTTTTTGAAGTTCAACCCTATCAAATTAGGCAGAATATATATGTAGCTTCTTGCTGATGGAACTAGGATCCAGCAATTATTTAAAAATTAATAGCAACTGCCTTGGTAATATTTCACTTTTTGACAAACTTCACCATTTACTGATTCCTTAGAGGCTTATAATTGATCTCTCTACGGAACCAGTTTTGCGTGCCACTGAACTAGTCGCCTCAATTTAAGATCAGGAAGGGAAAATTGAGACTTTAATGGTGTCATTTCTAGGTAAAAAGTGTAATGTATGCAAAACATCTTACATATGTAGATAATTACTAAGTCATTAAATGGTAGTGACTAAAAGTTGAGCTCTGGAATAAGTTAAATGTGGAATGTAATAGAAGCTCTATACTTCTGTTTAATATTTGAACAAGTTTCTTATCCCTCCAGCCTATTTTCTGATCAGTAAAATTGGAATAATAAAACCTTTCTCATGGGGTTATTATAGGTAGTAATTAAGTGCCTGACATACAAAGCAGCAAGCATTTGTTGGTATTGTTCCCTTATTTCAAGCATATTTTCTTTCTGACAAAGAAAGAGAAAAAGACTACATTACAGAACACTTAACTTACAGACTATGCAATGTGTAATGTTATCTATTTATTTCATTTGTACTTATAAAATAGAGGTCGTGGCCCTCTTTGCAGATGAGAACAGTGAAAAGCAAAGAGATCAGTTACATGACTGCACGTGGCCTCACAGCTACTCTGTGGTCAAATGGGGACATGAACAAAGTCGTTGAACATTTAATCCCCCAGGCTCTTACCCAGCACTGTGCACTGATGTGTGCTCAGTGTCTTTTTCTGGAGTATCTGGAAACTAGGCAGTGACAGAAACTAGTGCAGAAACCAGAGCCCTGAGAGGCTATTTAATTTTCATAGTCCCACCCAGTGACAACACCAAAACTGAGGTTTATGATCCACTGCCCAGTTTTAATGATGTATCTTAGACCTTAAACTGGATTGATTTTTAAAGTATTATAATCTGCTCTTTCAAGATTTATGATTTTTCATTGTTTCATGACCACATTAACAATCGTTATGTAGAATTCCTGTTTTATTTATTTCAGTGCTAATGCTAATAATTCTTATACTATAATTAATTCATTTTAAGGTTTTACATATGTATGTAAATTTTGCATAGATATGTAAATTTAAATGTGTGTATGTATATATATATAATTTATGTATATGTACATATGTAATTGTTTTCAAGAAGAATATAAGTGTGATATTCTGAGCCACTAAATGTCTAAGAAAATCTTGCTATTTATTCTCAGAAATGAAAATTTTTTAACCAAATGTAGATTTCTTGAATTAACTGTTTTTCTCATATGTTATAGGTGATTCACTTTTTTTCTAGTTTTCTAGTATTATAGAGTCTACACATGGCTAGAATTTTGTTCCTTTGTAAGCAACATCTTTCCTAGTTATTTATAAGATGATTTTTTAAATCCATAAAATTCAAAACACATCACAAGGTAAGCCTAGACATTTAGCTCTTTTCATTAATTTTTCTTCAAGCTTTCATCAAAGACAGAGGAATTGCCCACTCTTATTTTCTTTGTTACTCATTCTCCTCCAACAAATCTGTTCGCTTTCAGGGATTCCTCATATGTATTTCTTTATGTTTCTAACCTTTATATTAGTAAAATTATCCATGTTTAACCATTCTTGCATTAATTTAATATAAACACTATAGTGTCATAATGTTAATTCATTGAATAGTTTGCTGAATTCACATGCTAATATTTAGTTCTTGTAAACTTTTGTAAATGTTTTTAAATTTTTTAAATTTTAATTAGTTTCAAGTATACAGTACATTGGTTAGACATCTATATAGTTAGTAAAATAATCCCCCCGATTGCTCCCTCCCTCCCCTGACCCTCCACCTAGCCAATGTATTAATGCTAACTGCATTCCCTATGCCATCCTCCCTATCCCTATGACCATCCATCAGCTACTAATTTGTACTTCATCCATCAGCTACTAATTTGTACTTCTTTGACCCTTCACCCCATTCTCCCTGCTCCCCAAACCCCCCTCCCCTCTGCCCATCACCAAATTGTCCACTGTATTTGTGAGTATGTTTTTGATTAGTTTTTTCCTTTTATTCCTTAAATTCCTCATATAAGTGAAATCATTTAGTGTTTATCTTTCTCTGTCTGAATTGAATGCCTTCTAGATTCATCACAGCAATATCTTTTTCCATCCCCTTCCTTTTCATACGTAGGGGTCTTGTTTTCTTATCCTTTCAGCCACTCTATCCTTTGGCTGGAGCACTTAAGTCTTTTCCATTTAAGGTACTTATTAATAGAAATGTAGTTGTCACCATTCTTTGTTCCTGTTTTTGATACATGTTTTTTCTTCTTAAAGAAGTCCCTCCAACATTTCCTGTAATTCTGGCTTGGTGTTGATAAATTCCCTTAGTTTATTTTTGTCTGAGAAGCTCTTTATCTGTCCTTTAAATCTAAATGATAGCTTTGCTAGATAAATTATTTTTGGTTGTATATCCTGGGTCTTCATCCTGTCAAATATCTTTTGCCAAGCCCTTCTGTCCCATACAGTCTTCTTAAGAAATCAGCTGCCAGTCATATGGGTGTTCCCTTATATGTAATTATTTGTTTTTCTCTAGCTTCTTTTAATATTCTTTCTTTGTATTTAAACTTTGGCATTTTAATTATGATGTGTCTTGATGTGGACCTCTTTGGATCCTTGATTTTTGGAAACTTCTGAGCTTCCTGGGGTTTTATGTCCATTTCCTTTACCAGGTTAGAGAAGATTTACATCATTATTTCTTCAAACAGTTGTTCGACATCTTAATTTTCTTCACTTACGCCAATCAGATAACTATCTGGAGCCTTAATACTGTCCCATATCCTACTTAAATCAACTTTATAGTCTTGGCATCTTTTTTCTTGTCATTCTGTTTGAGTGTCCTGATCGGCTTTCCTGTCCTCTAGATAGGGCATGTGATCCTCTTCTTTATTCACTTTGTTTATTCCTTTGTTTATTCCATTTAATATACTATTCATCTCAGATAATGTGTTCTTCATTTCAGACTGGTTATCTTTTATAATCTCCATTTCCATTTTTATGTTTTTTACCACTTTGCTGAAGCTCTCTATACTTCCCAAAAGTTCATTGAGCATCTTTATAACCAGTGTTTTGAACTCTACATCTGTTAGATTACTTGACTTATTATATCTGGATCTTTGTTCTGTTCTGTCATATAGATTCTACTTCTTTGTCTTCCCATTTTGGCTACCTTTCCATGTGTTTCTACATACTAAGCAAAGAGCCTTAGTCTCCCAGTCTTATTAATGTGGATTTGTAAAGTAGGTGTTCAGTGGCACAGTCTTGAGAGGGGTTCAGCTGCAGGCCACATTTAACCCTAGCTTCTACCCCTCCGGGGTAGCACTGTTCTGAAGATGCAGCTTTTCAGCACATTGGCCATCCCCAGTGTACACTCATGATTGATTTGTGATGTCTGCCACGGGTAGAGGAAGAGGCAGAAATGCACCTGCAGCACGAACTTTCCAGTCCTGCTCAGTGCACCTATTCTGAAACTTGTGCTATAATTGTCTATCTTTAAGTTAAAGCCTTTACACTAAGGATCATGGAATTTGGCCTGCCACTGTTTTTTGGATAAAATTTTATTGAATGCAGCCACACTCATTCATATACATACTGTCTATGGCTGCTTAGGGCTTGCCATTGGGACTGTGTAGCCCATAAAGCCAAAAAAATAAAATAAAATAAAAAATAAAAGATACTATGTGACCCTTTACAGAAAATGTTTACTGATCATTGCTGTATATGGTTCCAGTCCAGAGTGAATGTCATTCTCGGATCTGTTAAAATTCAAGTTCAGTCAATCATTTTATCTTTAAGTACTTTCATAAAAACAAAGCCACAGTTTCCTATCCCATTGCTTTTTGTTTATTTAAGATAATAGTGTTTCAAGACATGCCCTTTTGATTTACAAAATCTGTTCACTTACAAATGAATTTGGGCCACCTCTCTCCACCTATCTAAGCACCCTGCCTGTCCAGATTCAGCAAGCAATCCACAGATACTGTGCTTATAGTTGGCTCAAAAGGCCATACCAGAAGCTGGGGCCAGCTGCCTCTAGTGTGAGTGTAGGCACTGCTCAGCAAGGAGAACCTGACTCGCTGAGGATATACCTGGATGTGGCTTGGGGTGGGGCCCAAGTTGGGGGAGGCAGGGATTCAGGGAATCATATGGGCGGAGCAACCTCTGTTATCCAGTTTGATGACATCACAGCTATGGTGGCACTGTGTCCGGTGCACTGGTAGCAGGGAGGGCTCAACAGGGAACAATGGATATTCCCAGCACTTCTGTACCAAGCAAGTCTCCCCTCGGCCCTTACTCCAACAATATTTCTCTGTAAGTCCCTCATGCCCACTGCACATAGCTGAACAGGCAGGCACTGGTGCTCAGAGTGAGCAGGTCCATCAGGGCAAAAATCTGATGGCAGATGTGGCCCCTTTAAGAGGTTTTTCTGCTGCCACAGCCCCCGTCTCACTCAGCTACTGGGGACTGGGCAGCCTGGTGTCCTCGCCCTGTTCTACCTTCTGCCGTTGCAAGGTGATTCTTTGGATTTCTCCGTAGTTATATGGCTTATTCGACTACATCCCAGATGATTTTTTCCTTGCTTCTGCTTATGTTTCTGTCACAATTTGATTGGGTTGCTAGAGGGATGAAGAGAGCCTCTATCATCTACACCATTTTTTTCTCTCTCCTAATTTTAGTTCTTTTAAATTTTAATGAGATTGGTCTATCAGGTTTTTGATACTATTGTCAAGTTTTATAATCAGTATTATGTTGCTTTGATAAACATGAATTGGGAAGGTTTCCATCTGTATTGACTAAATAAACTGACTAAAACAATAAAAATTTATTTTTTAAAGTCTTGGAGGCCAAAATCAAGGTGCAGGCCACTTAGGTTTCTAGAGAGGAATTCTTTTCCTGGCTTAAAGACAGCCAACTTCTGAGTGAATGGTTAAAGGAGTACAAATTAGTATTTGATAGATGGTCACTGGGATGGGGAGCACGGCATAGGGAATGCAGTTAGCGTTAATGTAATGACTAGATGGGGAGCCAGAGGAGAGAAAGAGCAATTAGGGGGATGTTTTATAAACTATATAAATGTCTAACCAATGTACTGTATACTTGAAACTATTAAAATAAATTTAAAAAATAAAAAAATTTTAAAAATTAAATTAAAAAAAAAAGACAGCCACCTTCTGAGAGCTGCCTGGTGTCTATTCTTGTAAGGCCACTAATCCTATCAAATTATGGCCCTAATCTTATGATCTCATTTAACCTTAATTATATCTTAAAGGTCCTATCTTCGAATACAGTCACACTGCAGCTTAGGGTTTCAACATATGAATAGAGTGAGGGAAGGAGGGACACAATTTAGTCCATAGTGCCATCATTTCCTGTGTTCTGGAAATTATTAAATAATTTTATAGACTCATTAACAAAACATTTTTTTTTGCTTGTTTCCTTTGTAAGACATAGATCTTGGGTACCTTTTCCACTTATTTTGTAATTTTAAATTAATTTTGTTATATGATATTTTTCTAATCAGCCATTTAACCTAGATTTTCAAATAGATGTAAACTTTATACAGCATTTTTTTGTAATTTAAAAATCTCTCTAGACATGACTATTATATCTTTCTCATTCCATGATTACTTTTTCTTTTTCCTTTTGCTTTTAATTCAAACTAGTGAAAAATCTGATCTATTTTATTGATCTATTTTATTGTCTCCTTTTTTCTTTCTAATTGATTAAGTTCTACTTTAATCTTAATTCTTTTAAACTTTTTTTTTACATTATTGAACTGAAAGCTTATTTGATGCTGTTTTTTCAGTCTCGGTGGAACTATTGAAGACTAGATGTGATATTTTACTGTTGACTTCTTTTTTGACTTAAGAATCATAACAGGGTTTCATTTCCAATTGGTTAAACTTTTACTATATTATACTTAGATGTGCCTTGTCCTGCCTCTACTTCAAGAATATTTTTGAGTATTACAGTAATTGATTTTTTTTTAATTCCAGTATCCCTCTCTTTCTCTGGGCAGGCTTAAGGTATGGGTCTATATAAGTCACTAGGACAATGAGTTTTCCCACCTTCAGTCCCGGTATATTCTCTTCTTGTAGTGATGGCTATTAGTAGATTTGTGACAGAATGGGTTTATTGCTGCTTAATTTTTGTCTCTATTATAATGGAACCAGTGAGGGAAGTGGATAGATGAAATAACCAGAAATATTCAGGCTCAAAGTCTGAATAAAATCTATTAATCTCCAGTTCTTCCTTTGTATTCAGTTCTAAGTCCTCCTCCATTCATCCTAAATGTGACATTACATGGGTTGGTTACTCCACCTCCAGTTACTAGCAATGATAATTACTGGAAATAAGAATCTGATTCTTGTTGATTTTAATTTCTTTTCTACCTAACTCACCTATGGCTTTTCTTTTTATGATATCACTATCATAAAGTATGGACTGTTTCAAGGGCAACCGAGAATGGAATATGCATTCTTTAATCTTTGGAGAAACTCTTTATTAGGAGTCGTGCTCCTGGCTTCTCTCTTTAACATCACTGAAAATACTTGGCAGTTCTCTTGCATTAGCTCCATGTTTTCTCTCCTCCATTATGTCTCATCTTTTTTGAAATTTGCCACTAATTTTAAATTAGGCTTTGTAGTTGGGGATAATTATAAATTTATGCGCAGTAAGAAATAATACATAGAGCTTCTATGCACCTTTTGCCCAGTTTCCCTCTCTGGTAGCATCTCACCAAATCATTTTTTTTCTCCTAAAAATTGTCCTTCCAAAAGGACAATAAATTTAATATCCTTCATTTTTACTCATTTCTCAATTTTTATATCCCTTTTTCTAAAAGTAGATATTTTACATTAACATCAGCTATTTTTTCAGAGCTAATAAAAACAACACAAAATTTTAATTATAATTTTCACTGAGATAAATGTAGATTCACATGCAGATGTAAGAATTATTCTCATGTGCCCTTTAGCCAGTTTTTCCCAATGGTAATAGTACAAAATTATAGCATAATTTTATGAACAGCACACTGACATTAATACAATTCACTGGTCTTACTTAGATTTCACTAGTTTTACAGGTATTTCTTGTTTGTATGTCTGTGTGTTTAGTTCCGTACAATTTTATCAAATGCGTAGGTTTGTGTGTCCACCACCACCACAGTCAAGACAATGAACAGTTCCAACATCACAAGAATCACCCAGGTCGCCCTTCCCCACACTTCACCATCCCTAACACCAGGAAACCCCTGCTCTGTTCTCCAATTCTAAAGTTTTATTATTAAAATAAACTATCTAAACAACATCCCATACTCTGTGATATTTTAGTATTGGATTTTTTTTTTATTCAGCGTAATTCAATCCAATTGTTTACTTGTATCAATAGTTTGTTTCTTTTTATTGTTGAGTCTTATTCCACAGTGTTTTTGTACCACAATTTGTTTAACCATTCATCTGTCGAAGGTCATCTGGGCTGTTTCCAGTTTGGGATCATTGAGAAAAAAGCTATGAATATTCATGTATAGGTTTTTATGTGAACCTAAGTTTCGTTTCTCTGGGATAAATCTCGAAGAGTGCAATTGCTGAGTCATACTGTAATTGAATGTTTAATTTTATTAGAAATTGCCTAAATGTTTCCTAAAGTGGCTACACCATTTTACAATTTTACCCATATGTATGAGTGATCCGGTTTCTCTTCATCATCAGTTATAGTTGGCATACAATAATATACTAGGTTCAGTTGTATAGCATCGTAATCAGAGATTCACATAACTCTCAAAGCAATTATTCCACTAAATCTACTACCTCTTTTCCCCCTTAAATAATTATTACATTGGTAACCATCTTTGCCATGCTACACTCTACATCTTCATGTCTATTTTGCAGCTATCCATTTGTAACTCTTAATCCGCTTGCCTTTTTTTTTTTTTGCCATCTCCCCAATTCCCCTCCCAGCTAGTAGCCCTCAAAATATTCTCTGTATCTATGAGTTTATTTCTGCTTTTGTCATTGTCGTTGTTGTTGATTTTGTTCTTTAGATTCCCATGCATGTGAAATCATGCAATATTTTTGTCTTTCTATATCTGACCCATTTCATTCAGCACAATACTCTCTAGGTCCATCAATATCTTTTTCCATCCCCTTCCTTTTAGTCTACATGTGTCTTTTAATCTGAAGTGAGTCTATTGTAGACAGCATATTTAGGGATCTTGTTTTTTTATCCATTCATCCACTCTGTCTTTTGATTGGAGCACATAGCTCTTTTCCATATGAGGTACTTTTTGATAAGAATGTAGTTGTTACCATTCTTTATTCCTGTTTTTGATACATGTTTTTTCTTCTTAAATAAGTCCCTCCAGCATTGCCTGTAATACTGGCTTGGTATTGATAAATTTCTTTAGCTTATTTTTGTCTGGAAAGCTCTTTATCTGCCCTTTGACACTAAATGATATCTTTTCTGGATTAAGTATTCTTGGTTGTAGATCCTGGGTTTTCATCATGTCAAATATTTTGTTCCAAGCCCTTCTGTCCTGCATAGTTACAGCTGCCAGTCTTACGGGTCCTCGCTTGTAGGTAACTAACTGCTTTTCTTTTGCTTTTAAGATTCTCTCTTTGCATTTAACCTCTGGCATTTTAATTATGATGTGTCTTAGTGTGGACCCCTTTGGGTTCCTGGTTTTTGGGACTCTCCGAGATTCCTGGAATTTTATGTCTATTTTCTTCACGAAGTGAGGGAAGTTTTCCATCATTATTTCTTCAAATAGTTCTTTAATGTCTTTTTTTTTTCCAGTACCCCTATGATATGAATATTTTTACATTTAATAGTGTCCCATAGGTTCCTTAAATTATTATTATAGTCTCGGCTTCTTTTTTCTGATTGAGTGTCCTTGGCCTTCCCATCCTCTATATCGGTCATTCAACTCTTTTCTTTATTCACTCTGTTTATTCCATTTTATACTTTTCATCTCAGACAATGTGTTTTCCATTTCTGACTGGTTCCATTTTATAATTTTCATTTCCATTTTTATGCTTTTTATCTCTCTGTTGAAGTTCTGACCGGTTTTACCTACATTTCTCATAAGTTCATTGAGCATCTTTATAACCAGTGTTTTGAACTCTGCATCTGTTAGATTTCTTGACTCCATTATTCCCGGATCTATGTTCTGTTCTCTCATATGGTTTCTGCTTTTTGTCTTTCCATTTTTCCTGCCTTTCTGTGTCTTTTTCTATGTACTAAGCAAAGCTCTTAAGTCTCCTGGCCTTATTAGTAAGGCTTTCTGTGGTAGGTTTCCAGTGGTACAGTTCTGAGAAAGATTCAGCTGCAGGCCAAATTTATCCCCAGCCTGTGTTCCTCCAGGCTCACATATTAAAATTCAGCAAGCAATGCTGTGCTTATAATTGCCTCAAAAGGCCACACCAGAAACCAAGGCCAGCTGCCACCAGTGTGAGTCTAGGCGCTGCTCAGCAAGGGGCACCTGACTGGCCAAGGATATACCTGGATGTGGCTTGAGTGGGGCTGCGAGTTGAGGGAGGTGGAGTTTCAGGGGATCCTCTTGGTGGAGTGACCTCTGTTATCCAGCTTGATGATGTCTCTGCTATGGTGGCTCTGTGTCCTCACACTGGAAAGAGGGAAAGCTCAACAGAGGAACAATGGATAGCACTGGCACTTCTGTACAGAGTGAGTCTCACCTTGGCCCTCACTCCAACAACTCAGTGTCCCCCTGTAAGTCCTTGGTGCCCCTAAGCAGCCAACCCAGTGCTGGTGCTCAAAGTGAGCAGGTCTGTTACCGCGAAAGATTGCTCACAGCCCCTTTAAGAGGCTTCTGCCACCGCTGGCTGCTGCTGCCATAGCCTCTATCCCACTCAGCCACTTGGGACTGGGCAGCCTCACGTCCTCGCCCCATCCTACTTTCCGCCATTGCAGGGTGATTTCTTATTCCCAACCCCCAATTGTATGGCTTGTTCATCTAGATCTCAGGTGATTTTCCTTGCTGTCTGTTCCTTGTTCTGTCACAACTTTGATTTGGTCATCAGAGGGATGAACAGAGCCTCTATCATCTACGCCTTTTTTTTCTCCTAAGTGAGTTTCTTATAAACAGCATACAGTTGAATTGTGTATTTTTAAAATGCACTCTGCCATTCTGTCTTTTGATTGGTATAGCTTTCTATTTACATTTAAGGTAATTATTAATATACTAGCATTTAAATCTGCCATTTTATTATTTCTTTTATATTTGTCCCCCCTGACTTTTATTCCTTTGTTTCTTTTTTCTTGCCTTCCTATGGGTTACTTGAATTTTTTTTAGAATTTCAACTTGATTTGTTTATAGTGTTTTGAGTATATCTCCTAGTATTTTTTTTAATGGTTATGCTTAGTATTACAATTTCAATATATTGGTTACAAAGTCTACTAAGTAAGAACATTTTACCATTCAAGTGGATCATGGAAAGCTCACTTTCATTTAAATTCCTTCATCTTTCCATTTTTAATATCATTGCTATGACTATCAGATGCTATTACAGTTTTTGTTTAAATCTTTAAATATGATTTCTACAACTCATAAGGAAAAGAATAGCCTACTGTACGTATATTTATTTCTGCTCTCCACTGTTCTTTCTTCCTTATTTTCTAAGAATTATTTTTATAAATTTTCTTTCTGTTCGAAGAACTTTCTTTAGCCTTTCTTTAAAGGTACTTATTCTGGTAGAATCTTCCTTGCCTGTATAGGATGGAGAGTACTTCCCAAGCTGAATGCTATGGTGGCTGAAATCCTCTTGCCAGTCTGCCTGGGTGTCTTTTAGCAAGGGAAGGAAGTCTCCAGCCCAGCGAAAAAAGGAAGCAATTTCCCTGGCCCCTTGTTAATAGGGATCCCAATCAATCTACCTTACCAGTGGTATTAGGATCTCCTGTTGTTATTGGAGGTATTTCCTTTGACCCAGGAGAAAATGAGCCTACCTATCTGCTTTCAGTTGCTAGGTTGTTTGTCACACAAAGATTCCAGTGCTTCCAATGCCAAGTACAGACACTACAATTTGCACCATTAACCAAAATGTGTGCCAGACACTGGGAGCTACTGAGTCTATAGCTCTTCCTGCCACAACCTCTCACGTCAGGGTTTCTGCACTGTTTTGTCTTCATCATATGACTAATTTCTAATTCAACGTTAGAGGGGTATGGTTAGGGAATCCATGTGCTGGGCCAAACCTAGATTATACCCCATTCCCTAGCAGCAAGGGAGAATTTTCTATAGTAAGAAAGAAACTCTGTTTTACCAGGTGAAGAAATTATTAGCTTAGGAAAGGGGTTGATTCACTATAGCCAAAATGACTCACAATTGTCTATTACAATGATGGCTTATTCTGGAACATAGTACCTGAGTAAAAATCAAAAACAAAAACAAACAAAAAAAACATTCTTTGAGTTGTTTTTATTGAGTTGTTTTTAAACAACTGTGTTCAAGTAAATTCACACACAACACACCCATTTTAAGTGTATACTTTGGTGAGATTTGACAACTGCATAACCCATGTAACTACCACTACAAGAAAGACAGAAATTATGTCTTTTACCTCAAAATGTTCCTTTGTGTCTTTTGCAACCTCCACCACCTCAAGCAAACATTCTGTCACCACTAAATTTACCTTCTCAAGAATTTTCATACAAAGAAATCTTCAAAAATATCAACTGTTGACAAAAATACAGAGCAATTAGAAGTCTGAAATATTTCTGATAGAAGACAAAATAGTAAAACCACTTGGAAAACAGTTTAGCAGCATCTCCTTATAAAGATAAATATACACATATGATATAACGCAGCGACTCCATTCCTACTTTTTTACCCAAGAAAATGAAAATATATAGTCCCATACTTATACATTAATATTAATAGTAGCTTTATTTACTATTACTCTCAAATTTTGAAATAACCAAGAACATCTAACAATAGAAGAATGAATCCAAATTGGGGGATCGATGTATAGACAGACACACATAGTGGAATATTGCTCAATAGCAAAAAGTTCCCAAGTATCAACACATGACTACCACATTGAGGAATCTCATAAACGTTGCACTGAGTAAAGGAATCTAGACTCAGAGGAGTACATTTTATTGAGAGTGACTGAATCTATTGATCTGCTTAATGAGAATTAATATCTTAAAGTTATACATTTTTACTTCCTCCTTTTTAATATCTATGGACTTTATCCTATTTTCTAGCTTTATCAAAATGGTTAGGACCTCTACTACATTGTTTAATAGAATGGTGAGAAGTAATATCCTTTTCCCAAATTTAGGTGGCTAGCATTGATTCTTTTCATCTTTAGATATGATTATTTTCTAGGGATTTTATATTTTTATAGGTACAAATTTTATGTATACAAAATTTATCATTTAACCATTTAAGTATATAATTCAGTGGCATTAAATATTTCACAATGTTGTACAATCATCACTACTCCCTATATCTAGAATTTTTCATCATCCCAAACAGAAACTCTGTACCTATCAAACAATAATTCCCCATTTCCACCTCTCCCCTGACCCTGATGTCCTCTATTCTACCCTGTCTTTTCGAGTTTGCTTATGTTGCATATCTCACAGAAGTGGAACCATACAATATTTGTCCCTTTGTGTCTAGTTTACTTCAGTTAGCATAATGTTTTCCAGGTTCATCTGTGTAGTATATATCTGAATTTCATTTCTTTTTTTGGCTGAAATATTCCATTGTATGGATATTCCACATTTCATTTATCCATTTGTCTAGCATCAAACATTTGGGTTGTTTCCACCTTTTGGCTATTGAAAAAAAAATAGTTGCTATGAACATAGATGTACAAATATCTGTTCAAATTTCCACTTTCAAGTCTTAAAGATACATGGGAGTAAAATTGCTAGATCATTTGGCAATTCTATAGTAATAAAATAGAATGTTTTACTTTTCCAGAGCCACCAAACTATTTTCTACAATAGCTATATGATTTTACATTCCTACCAGCAATGCAAAATGGTTCCAATTTTTCTACATGCTCACCAACATTTATTTTCTAATTTTTAAATAATAGCCATCCTAATGTAGTATCTCATTGTGGCTTCAATTTATAATTCCCTAATGATCAATATTATCATGTGCCTAGAGGCCATTTGCATATCTTCTTTGAAGATATATCTCCAAAGGAATTCCTTTTGTCCATTTTTTAATTGGATCACTTGGATTTTTATTGTCGAGTCGTAGTAATTATTTATATATTCTGAATATTAATCTCTTCTTATCAGATATGATTTTCAAGTATTTTCTTCCATTCTTTGGGTTGCCTTTTCACTCCCTTGAATAGTGTCCTTCAATGCACAGGAGTGTTTCATTTTGATAAAGTCTAGTTCATTTCTTTGTTCTTTTGTTGTTATTTGTTTATCTATTTGTTCTTCTGGTGTCGTATCCGAAAAATCAATTCCAAAACCGATGTCATGAAGATTTCTCCCACATTTTCTTCTAAGAGTTTCATAGTTTTAGTTATTATCTTTAGGCCTATATTCATTTCAAGTTAATTTTTTATATTGTAAGATACAGGTCCAACTTCATTCTTTTGTATGTGGATATCCATTTTTCTACCCTCATTTGTTGAAAAGACTTTCCTTTCTCCAGTGAATTATGCTAGCATTCTTATTAAAAATCAATGGACCATACACATGAAGATTTATTTACGAGCTCTCTATTCTATTCCATTGGTCTCAATCAGTTCTTATGCCACTACCACACTGCTTTGATGACTGTTGCTTTGTAGTAAGTTTTGAAATCAGGAAATGTGAGTCCTACAACATTCTTCTTTTTCAAGATTGTTTTGGCTATTTGGAGTCTCCTGAGATTCCATAAAAATTGTAGAATGGGTTTTTCCTTTTCAAAAAACAAACAAAAAACTTCATTGTAATTTTGATAGAGATTTCATTGAACTGATACTTTGCTTCTGATGGAATCATCTTAGCAATATTAAGTCTTCCAAACCATGAACATGGAATGTCTTTTCTATTTATTTTAGCTTCTCAATTTCTTTCAGTCATGTTTTACAGTTTTCTAAGTATTTTATTTTATTTTTTTGATGATATTGTAAAGGAATTGTTGGTATCCTATTTGAATTGTTTATTGCTAATGTGTAGAAATGTGACCAATTATGTGGGTTAACTTACTATCCTGCTAATTCGAGCATGTATTTGTTAGCACTCAAATGATTTTTGTGGAATCTTTGGATTTTTCTGTGTATAAATTCATGTTATCTGAGAGCAGAGATAATTTTCCTTTTCCTTTTTTTATTTGAATGCCTTTCTTTTTTGTTCCTAATTATTTTGGCTAAAACTTCTAGTACTATGCTGAATGAAAATGGCAAAATCAGGCATCCTTGTCTTATTCCTGATCTTAGAGAGAAAACTTAATTTTTCTATCACCAGAAATTGGAGTCCTCAGTAATTTTTTTACTGGAGGGCCATTGTCTCAGAGGTATCTGTGGCCCTTTTATTCCCTTCTTCTCATATTCTATCAGAATCTTGATTATTGTACTAGTTTCAGGACACATTAAATTCATTCTTTTCTATCTGGCATGTTCATTTCACTCCTTTTTATAATATTAGTATTTCCTGAGAGACTATAAGTAAAGACTGAACTGTTTTCTTGATACTAAATGTAATAACTCCTAAACACTTTTTTAAAAGATGAAAAAAAATGCCTATATCTGTTCAGCCTAACGATAATTGCAATGACTATATTAATGTATTTCATGCCAACAATTTTCTTATGCAGATAAATGAATGGGCTGCCCAACAGACTATGTTTAATAGGAATCATACTATTATACCTGCACTGTCCAATACAGTAGCCACTAGCAACAGGTGGTATAGAGCATTTGAAATAGGGATAGTCTTTTTTTGAAAGGTGCTGTATGTAGAAGATATACTCCAGATTTAAAAGACTTATTAGGAAAAATATGTAAAATATCTCATTTATAATTTTCATGTTGGTTACACATTTGAAATGACGATATTTTGGGTTAAATAAAATAAGTTATTAAAATTAATCCATTTTTAAATTTTTTTTTATCAAACATGGCTTCCAGCAAATTAAAAATTAATTATGTAACTCATACCTGTGTCTCATATTTCTATGGAACAGAACTGATATATATTGTTTTATATTCTTTTTTTACTTAACATTATAGCACAGTTACTTTCGCATGCCATAAAGAATTCTTCAAGATTATTGTTTTTAATAGCAATTCAATATTTTATCATTTAGATACTATACATCATTTATACAATTTTAAAAACCTTTTTGTTTTACATTTTTGTGACACTTGGTTTTTTGCTTTTTGTTTGTTTTTGTTGTGTCAATTAAACTCTACTATTTATATACTAGTACTTGGAATAGAGGCATGGGAGATACTTCAACAAACAAGGGATTTTCTTTCATAACACAAATGTGAACAGAGTACCAATTTAACGCAAAATTATTTTCTTCTATTTCAGATGCCTAGTTATCAAGCAAAATAACAAAATTCACTAAAAATAAAATACCACATTTTATCAAATGAAGTGGAAAGCCTTTCCTTTACAATGAAAAAGAACTAAAATTTTCAATTTGTGAGCACAAGAGCTTTCAGGAGCTTGAGAATACACTTAACTTGGAGAAAAAAATGTCCTTGCTTTAGAATGGGAAAGAAGAGTGTAATGATTGAATTTTATAAAATTACTACTTACTCAGTAAATTATCCAATCTAAGTATAATATTGAGGTAATTTTGTATGTTCCTAACTCTTTTTTTCTAGTGATAAGAATTATATTTTTAAAAAAACCTTTATTCAAGTTTTGGATCTGCCAAATGAACAGTCAGTTTACTTGACAAAAACAATTTGACTAAATGCTTGTCTTTGTACCGGAAAAAACACATCAGTGAACTGGAAAGTTTCCTTAAAATCATCTGCCTATCTTTGTCCTCTTTTCACATCAAGTCTAGCTAATAACTTAATTAGTAGTAACCAACTCTGAAACAATGGAAGAAATGCCTAGTAGTAAAAGTATAAAGATTTTAATTGAAAGCTTGTGATAGAGTGTGTCTTTAACAATGCTTTATCTTTCAGTTAATGATGATAAGAATTTCATTTATTTTTCCTCAGTTTTTCATTGGGAAGTCAAGATGTTTGTAAATCCAGATTAATGATAACAGCAGTTAGCTACACATGCTCATAAATTTATTTGTGCTAGTGTATTTTGACATGTGGAACATAATGTATATCTAACTCAACACTGTATTCATTTCTCTTTTCTTTCTAATTAATAACAATCACCAAAAATGATATAGTAAGGAACATACTTATTCTATAATTTTTATATGTTTGCATTTATTTTATAGACTCATTTCCTATTTAGTTATACTACTAGCTTTGCCATGATTTTTGGTTATAACTTCTTTGTGTTTGGATATATTTCTATCTCCATGAAAATACTCCAATTATTGTAAGCTTATCTGTTTCAAAATTAAAATCCTATGTTATTTGCAAGTATTTAATACACTAAAGACATTTTAACACAATTGCTGCTTGGGACAGATAAGAATTTCTCTTAAGTTAATGCTGAATGATAAAGTGCAAGATACATGTATACATTTGTTAAACTATGAGGTCTCCTATTGATTTGATATCCCTCTCACCCTTAGATAACTTAAAGAGGAAGGTCAGGTCCAGTGGTTCTCAACAGGGGATGATTCTCCCAGCCCCCACCCCTGGGACATTTAGCAATATCTGAAGATAATTTTATCACAACTAACTAAGATTTGGGTACTACTAGCATCTGGTGGCTAGAGAGGCTAAGGATGCTGCTGAGCCTTCTATAATGCACAAGGAAGTTCCACTCAAAGAATTACCTGGGCTAAATTGTTAATAGTGCCAGGGATGGTCTAATCTGAAGAATGTAAATGCCTTTCATATGCTTTAAGTGTGGACATTCATAGCTATTAGCCTTCGTTGGAGCTATCCAAGCTACATCTACATCTGTTATTTTTTTGATGAATGCATACCTCTCTTGCTTGATCTAAATTAGCAAGAGTATTAAGAAATTGAGATGACTATGCTGATCCCATCTGCACCTTCACTGGTATACATACATATGCACATGCACATACACACACTCGCACTCGCACTCACTCACTTTGTGAACCCAACAGAGCTTCTCTCTCTCTCTCTCTCTCTCTCTCTCTCTCTCTCTCTCTCTCTCTCTCTCACCTATATCTAGGCAGCCCAAAAAGCCACCATAATTATTCTGACTTGTTGACAGCATGCCTCTGCCATGTTGGTTCATTGTTGCTTTTTAATGTACCCAATGAGAGAAGCAATGGGAACGGGAAAAGTTAAATGGCACTATTGTGAGTAGCCACTTACTTTCCAAGCTAGCTATGATTCTTGCCAAGCCTAAGCTTTTGTGTACCCTGGTTTTGAACATCCTTTTCAGTGTGGTTCCTTTGGAGATGAGTGGATGCAAATTCCCTTTCAAAAGGTCTGCTTTTTTTGGCCTGCCATTCCCAATGGCTTGCAGGACAGAGAAAAAAATACTAAACTGTTCAGAGTCAGTAACTCTGTGTACAGAGACTAATTCTGCAGATTGTGGCAGACATGTGTTCCTTTCCACTTATGGGGTATATATGAGTATCTTCCTTTGAAAAGCACCAAGGGAACTGGTGAGTGTTAAGAGAAAAAAAAAATTCTAGAAGAAAGAAAGAGATGTCTTGTGGCTGCCTAGAGTCACTCAAACATCTTACTTTCTACCCCTGAATGTCAATCACTCAACATATAATTAACAAGTTTTTACATCATGCAAGACATTCGTTTTAGTAAAAGAGAGGACAATACTCTTGTTCTCCGAATTCCTCAAAAAAATTGGGAAATAGGTGGAATAATTTTACAAAAAAAGTGAAACCAAGGAAGGACAGGATTCACAACCAATTAAAGCTATGACGTTGATGATAAAGGTCACAAGAAGGACAGCAATACATGACAATCTCATCTCCACTCCCCACCCTTATGCTTAAAACAGACATAATGTGAGTCATGTCACTCTTTACTGCTGCACCCAGGCATGGACTCAGAAATCTTCTCAACACTGAAATTCAAGTGACCATAGCTACTCGATGGGAGATAGTATCTTAGTTGAATTCTATTTTTCCATCCTTGGGCTGTGGGCTCTAGGTAATCACAGTGGTTTGAAGAGCAAAGACTAAAAGGTAGATAGGATTTGGATAGTGAAAAAGATATTTCAGGTCTGGCAATGACACTGTTAAAATTATAGTGATAGAAAAGTATTTCAAGAAGATTTCAAAAATATATGAGCAGGAATCTGGGGCCTGCTTAAAATTAAGTAGAACAGTCAGCGAAGCTGCTGGTTTGAGGAAAATTATAAGACTGTAGTTTTAAAACTATGTACTCCACTTTTTTCTTATTTCCTACACTCTGGAATTTCCCCTCTATTTCATCTTCTCACTTTTTCACCTTTCTACCATTCCTCCCATTTTTCTTACCCTCTTTTTCTAACATCACCCATCTCCAACACTAACGCTATTAAAAAAGAGGAGTATAATACAAAGATAGAGGCCTTTCCTTGTCTTCTTGAAAGATTTTTGTAATTTATTACCAATATTAGCTTCTGCAAATGTAATTTTTACTAGCTTGAGTGATCTCAGATCTTAGTTTATTGATAATTATAATGATAGCAAATATTTATAGCTGACATCTGGCGGGAGCATCCCCTATGCTAGATATGCATGCATAACCTCATTTCATCGTCAGAATCACTCCTTAAGGTAGATGCTATTGGCATCTCCCTTTTGCAAAAGAGATTTCAGTATATAATTGCCCAGGATCGCCTAGCTAGGAAACCACGGTGCTTCCTGGCTCAGGAGTGTATGGTATTCCTAATAATGCTATTCATTCTAGTTGAGAAAAGTAATTAAAACAAATGATTTATTAGGATGAGAAATACAGATATATTTAAGAACAGTGAGGAAGTAAAGTCTGCCGTGTGTGTATGGGGACATGTGGAAATAGTGTAAGAGTATATGTGTTTTCCTAACCATGTCCTTCTCAGAATTCTGAAGGGGGAAAAAGAAAGCTGTTAATCTGCTGGATGAAGGATCAGCTGTCCCCATATGGATCAGTGTGGGAAAGACCTGACTATTAGGAAGTGAACAAACATCTGAGACAAGTGAGCTTGTTTAGCTGCAGAGTCAATTATTTAGGCACATTACTGTTTCTGAAAAACTCTGTTCTGAATATGATCCACTTTACATGGCTGCCTCTTTCTCTTCTGAAGGATTTGAAAAATATTCTCATCTGTACTCATATCATAGTTGTGGCTCATTTAATACCTCCTTTAGAAGATATACACATACCTTCATTTCCTTCTGTGCAGGAATGAAGGTTCAGATAAAGTACAGCTGACCCCTGAGCAACACAGGTTTGAACTACACAGGTCCACTTATAGGCAAATTTTTTTCTTTGATAAATACACACAAGACTGTAAAAGTATTTTCTCTTCCTTAGGATTTTAATAACATTTTCTTTTCTCTGGGTTACTTTATTGTAAGGATACAATATACAATACATATAACATACAAAACACGTGTTAACCAACTGTTTATACTTTGATAAAACTTTCAGTACACAGTCAGCTATTAGTAGTTAAGTTTGGGAAGAGTCAAAAGTTATACGTGAATTTTCAACTGCACAGAAGGTCGGCGCTCCAAACCTGCATGTTGTTCAAGTATCAACTGTAAAGTTATTCCACATGCTCCCCAACAATCATGGACTCGTTAATAGATGGTGCTTCTCTTAGTCACTGCTAACACATACCGTGTCATGGTTGGCATTACTCTGTGAGCCTTCCCAATGTCTGAAAGCAGATGGCCATTACTGTTAGGAGCATTTACTCTACAGAACTTCTGCATTCCGAAGTCTAATGAAACACATAGAAACAAGAAAATGTCCACACATCAAGCTGGAAATAGAAGTCAAAGTATAACAGAAAAGAGAGGCTTTTAATTAAATAATGTGTTACCTTTCACTGTCAGCTCATAGTTTAATTCAGGCACTCGCATCGTGAGAACACTGGGTCAAGAATCCTTCCTCTGGAGACCTGGGAAATGCAATCATTCTTGTCCAGCTCCAGTCAGGTTTTGTTTGGAGGCCATTTCCATTGTTTTAATTAGGACAAAAAAATTAATATTATAAATTCAAAGAGAGTTGCTCTTATCTGTACAATCCATCACACTCTGAACTTGTGTGTGGAAGCTCTTTTTAATAAAGGATTTTGCAGAGCACCTGCTGTAGCTAAAACATTTTATCATCTTAGTTAGCTCCAGGATTTCTAGCATTATGTCATGTTTTACTCCAAAAATATTATTATAAGCCCTGGAATTAGAAACCCAACAATGGAACTAGCTGATTTCAATTGCCCATGAAGCTATCATATTTTGGGGAATAAAACTTGGTAAGTTTTCATTTTAATCAAAAACTATAACAGGACCAGGGGTGCTTGTCTGAAACGAATAATTTCCATATTTCTGGATGGTATTGGATAATGGCTCTCTCATCCATGAATTAATTATAAAACTAGAAATACTCTAAGAATATCAAATTGTATCACCCACACTTTCTTTTAATAACTTTATGTTTCATCAACTCTGAGCTTAAAGGATGGAAGTGAAGAGCATTCAAAGGCTAATTTTTAAAACATCTCTCTGGCTGCAGTACCTGGGAAGATCTTCAAAGGCTTGCTATGTCCCAACCATCATCCCAGTGTAATTGGCTCATTAAAGAGTCTCAAGTTGCTGGAATGACTTCTAGGGTAAAACTTTTTCCTAATACTACTTTTTCAAGGAGTTTCTGTAAATCATCCCCGACTCCTTCCCAGTTGAGTAACATCTTGAGTCGCTCAGCTCAGTTCCACATTTTTAAGGTATTTTTCTACTTAATCCAATGGTCCCTTTTGGATTTGTATTGAGATTCAGTCCTGGTTGTTCTGAACTGTCGTTCTCATCTTTATTCCTCTTTGCCCAATTAGTGTCCAATCCTGAATCTCACCAACATTAAAAGAGAATATCCTGTCTCCATTCAGTCCCCATACTCACAAGCAGAGTAGTTCTGTCACTCACAAGCTTTGAGGTGACTTTCTTGGAGGACAGTCTCTTGATTCAAAGGAGAGGAAGTACCTCTCATCATAAACCCCTGGAGAAAAGTAGAGGCAAGTACTCTTCTTGCTGTACTTCTCTTATTAATGGATGATAAGGCTGAGTCAGGGAAGAAGGGCTAGTTCTTCTACAATGGTGCTCTTAAGCAAGTGCTACAGGGAGACAGCTGCATTTACCAGTTAGAATAGGCTGTATATTGCTGCAGTAACAAATATTGCTGGGCCTTCAAACTGAGATTAAATGATACCACCAGCTTTCCTAGGTCTCCAGCTGACAGAAAACAGATTGTGGAACTTTCCCTAGAAAACCCCGACTATTACATCTCTTTGGCACCAGACCTGGCTGGTCCAAGGTCTGGCTGTTGTCCAAGGCCTGGCTCATCCAAGGCCTGACTGGCCCAAGATCTGGTTGGCGTCAAGGTCTGCCTGTGATCCAGGCCTGCAGCTAGAAATAGGACCCCAGATTTAGAATGTTATGAAAACATACTTTAACTTATTGTATCACGCATGTATGGCTGAAGGCCACTCTTTTACTCTGATCTGTGAGGAGCCATGCAGTCCTCTGGAGATCAGAAGGGGAGTACAAGAAAGAGGAGCAAAAGCAAAGTGCGTAATACTGTGCTCCCCCAACAATAGATTGCACTTCCCCCAACAGAAGTTGCTTCGCACAATAAAGTTGGTGCCTGCCACTTCATTCTCATGTCTGCTTCTTGTGTGTGCTTCTAGTTGGGAGTCTCACCATCGAACCTTCTCTTCTCGATCAGCAGTACCACTGACATGATCAGCTCGGCCTTGACAATCTCTCGAGAAAAGCTTCTGTATTAGTTATTGGCTACTGTGTAACAACGTGATACAAATTTAGTGGCTTTAAATAGCACTCTTTATAATCTCACCGTTTCAGTAGGTCCAGAGTCTTTGTATGGCTTGGCTGGGTCCTCTCTTCAGTCTAACTGGGCTGTAATCCACAAACTGCATTTTTTTTTTTAGAACTCAGGGTCCTCTACCAATCTCATGTAGTTTTTGGCAGAATTCGGTTCTTCGTGATTGTAGGACTGAGCTCCTATTTTCTTAATATATGTCAGCTGGAGGTCATTCTCGATGACTGAAGTTCCTTGCTATGTAGCCCTCTCATAATGTGCAGCTTACTTCTTCAAGGCCAGCCTGAAAATCAGTCTCTTCAAAAGAATCCAGTCTTTTATCTGATTAAGTCAGATCTATTCAGGATAATATCCCTTTTACTTAACTCAAAATCAATTGAATTTGTGTCTTAATTACATCTGTAAAATCCCTTCACCTTTGACATATTACCTAATCACAGGTGTGATATCTCACCCTATTCACAGATCCTATCTTTATACAAGCGGAGGGGATTATACTAGTGTGTGCACCAGGGAGCAGGTATCTAGGGGTTTTGGAGGACATTTTAGAATTCCACCCACCGCAACTGTTTTGATTTTCCATAGCTCATATAGCATTTAGCATTCCACCTCCCACAGCAGTTACGGTCTGTACTCAAGGGAAAAAGGAGCAAAAAGTAGGAAGCTATTGCCTCCTGCCTCCAAGAATCAGTTGTTCATGTGGGTCATAAGAAGCCATAGTCTGTTGTTTTTTGGCAACCTAATTTAATTATCTATTCAGTTCTGAGAGTTTAAATTAGGCTTCCCATATTGACAAGAAACTGGTCGATAAGCCAGACTGACATCACTATCATTTAACACAAGGTATAACTTCCAGGCAGACCAAAGCAAGTGTGTTTGCCGAGGAAACTGTAGAAAGTATTTAAAGAAGAGTTTTGGAATCAGAGAGAGAAGATTCAGTATGGTCAAGTCCTTTAAATGCTCAAAGCCTCAGTCTTCATCTTTAAACAGGGATAATTTTAATCATTATCCAGCATTATTTATGAGGAATAAATGAAATCACATATGTCAAAACTTTAACACAGGACCTAGCACCAGATAAACTTATAACAACCAGTGGCTTCTGTTATCCTCCTTTTCCTCATGAGGCACAGCCAAAGCCAAATAAATACTTGTTGCAGTAACACAGTGGAAGGCAGGCAGGTTGGAAAACTGTCCAGGTTTTGTCCCAGGAGGGGTTACAGAGCTGAAGCAAACAAGCTGACCAATGTGTCACTACATCACTCTGGGCCATCATTTGCAAGTCTGTTAAACTGAGATAACCTCCTTCTCTGTCTCCTCTCACTGAGGAAAGCGGTTCAAGGCTCTCAGAAGAAATGTGCTATAAAATAATCATATGATAATAAATACCTTGCTTCCATGTCTCTTGTTTACTTGGGGAGCACAAAGGAATTCTTGCAGCTCTAACTAACATGTCTTGGTAATAGAGTCTTTCTGTAGAATCTATCATTCTATTACTTTGTATCTGGGATTTGATTATACATTCATTTGGACTCTGCTGCAGACTGCTTCATGCCACTGAGCAGCAAGTAATCAATTAACACTCATTTTTTCTGTTGTTACACCTGTGTGTCGGAATGGGCAAAATTTCCCTGCCCTGCACTCTGAAACCTCAGGAGTATACTTAGAATCTTGAATGTTCAATACTTGCCAGATATTTTCTAACACATAGTTTCATGCCTTCTCAGCTAAATACAATACATCTTAGGATGCTCTTTTATAATTGATTTGCAGGGATTTACTCTGAACACAAATGTAACTCATTCAAACCCACTCATAAAGATATTTTGATTTGGGATGAGAATATTATCTTGTCTCAGATTTATTATTTGTCAAATGTCAATATTCAAATTTCCGGTAACATAGACATGGCTGGTAAGAAAAAAAATGGGAATCACATCCATGTTTCACAACTGTGAAGACATTAAAGAAGAAATAATTGTTACTTACAAATAAGATCATCACAAGTTGGTAGATAATGTGAGTAAAGTTCATAGAATCAAATTACTTGCTGGAATTATGCAGTGGAAATAGCCCAAGGGCACAGAGAATAATATTGATAAAAGAATATTGTTAATAAATCACACTGCCAAAAAACATTCATCTAAACCAGGAGATGGTAAATATGGTCCAGCCCACTGCCTGTTTTTGTACATAAAGTTTTACTGGAACATAGTCACGCTCATTTACTTTCATGTTGTCTATGGCTGTCTTCTACCTTCAAAGGCAAAACTGAGTAGTTATGACAGAGATTAGATGGCATGCAGAAATATGAATTATTATTTGGTCTTTTACTGAAAAAATTTTCTGGCCCCAATTTAGAGCATTAGTTATTAAATTACCAAATATATTTAGAATAGTGCTATATCTACATTTAAGTCACATCACAGTCAATTAAGACAGAAAATATGTCAACAGGTGCACCTAACAACAGGGTCACAAAATACATGAAGTGAAATTGACAAAACTGAAGAAATAAATAGACCATTCAACAATAAATATTGGAGACCTCAATACCTTACTTTCAGTAGATAAAACTGGACAGAAAGTGATGAAGGAAATAGAAGACTGGAATAACACTATGAACCAATTAAGATAACAGACATCTATAGAACACTCCATCCTACAACAGCAGAATACACACTTTTAAGTGCATATGAAATATTCTCCAGTATAGATCACATGTTAAGCAAGAAAACAACTTTAAATTTTTTAAAGAATTGAAATCATATAAAATACATTCTCCAACCATAATGGAATAAAATTAGAAATCATGAAAAGAAGGAAATTTGGGGAATTCACAAATATGGGGATATTAAACAGCATACTCCTAAACAGCAAGATATCAAGATATCAGTAATTTGGGAAAACCGAATCCAGTAATACATAAAAAGCAAGGTATACCATGACCAAGTAGGATTAATCTCAGGAATGTAAAGTGGGTTCAGCATATGATGAATCAACGTAACTCATCATATTAATATAATGAAGGACAAAAACACATCATCATCTGAATCAACACAGAACAAGCATTTGATAAACTCCAATATCCTTTCATAATAAAAATAAATAATAAATTACCAAACTAGAACTATAAGGAAACTTCCTCAACCTGTTTAAGGGCATGTATGAAAAACCTACAACTAACATCAGATTCAATGTTGAAACTCTGAAAACATTTTTTTCTAAGATCAGGAACAAGAAATAGATGTTCATTCTTGCCACTTCTATTAAACATTGTCCTGTAGGTTCTATCCAGAACAATAAGGCAAGAAAATAAAATAAAAGGTATCCATATTAGAAAAGAGGAAATAAAACTATCTCTGATTACAAGTAACATAATCTTGTATAATGAATAGCCTAAGGAACATGCACACACACACGTGCGCGCGCGCACACACACACACACACACACACATAGAGTATTACAGCTAATAAACAAGTACAGCAAGATTGTAGAATACAAGATCAACATTCAAAATTCAGTTTTATTTCTATACTTTAGCAATGAATAATAAAAGAATAAAATTAAGACAATTCTATTTACGACAGTATCTTAATGGATAAATGTTTTGGAGTAAATTTAGCAAAAAAAAAAAGTATAAGATTTTTACACTGAAAACTATAAAAAGTGATTGAAATAAATTTTAAAAGACTTAAGTGGAAACTTGAAGAAAGAACAAAATTGGAAAACTCACACTTATTTCAAAGCTACGGTAATCAAAACACTATGGTACTGACATAAGAATACTGTTGTACTGAAATAGATCAATAAAATAGAATTGAAAGAACAGAAAACAACATATTTATGGTCAACTAATTTTCAACAGTGTGACAAAACAATTCAATGAGGAAAATATATCCTTTTCAAAAAATAATGCTGAGGCAACTAGATATACACATGCAAAAACAATGAAGTTGTATCCCTACTGTGGTAGATTAAATAATGTCCCCAGAGATATCTGGTTCTGTTTTCTAGAAAATATAAATGTCATTTTAATTGGAAAAAGGATCTTTGCAGATGTAATTAAATTAAGGGTTTTGATATGTAGATATTATTTTGGATTATCAGGGTGGGCCCCAAATGTAATCACAAGTATCCTTCTAAGGAAAAGGTAGAGGAAGATTTGACACATTTAGAAGAGTATAAGGCATATGACCACTAAGGTAAATGTTGAAGTGATGCAGTCACAAGCCAAGAAATTCCAAGAGCATTCTAAAGGCTACAAGATGCAAAAAATGAATTTGTCCTTTATACCTCCAGAGGGAGCACAACCTTGCTCACACCTTAATTCTGGCCCAGTAAAACTAACCAGGCCTCGAAATTTATGGGAGAATAAATTTCTGTAGGTTTAAGCCACTAAGTCTCTGATAACTTGTTACAGAAGCCATAGGATACTAATATGCCTATCTCACATCATTTACAAAAATTAGCCCAAGATGGAACAAAAACTAAAATGTACAAACTATATAACACTTAAAAGAAAACGTAAGTGTACATTTTGGTAATCTTTGGTTAGGTAGTGGTTTCTCAGATATGATATCTAAAGTACAAGCAACGAAAGAAAAAAAATTGAACATCAAAATTAAAAATTTTGTACATCAGAGGACACTATCAAGAGCATGCAAAAACAGCCCAAAACTGAGAGAAAATATTTATAAATCAAATATCTGATAAGCTTCTAATAGCCAGAATATATAAAGAACTCTTACATCTCAACAATAAAAAGGCAACTGAATTTAAAAACTGGGCAAAGTATTTGAACAGACATGTCTTCAAAGAAAATATTCAAAAGGCCAATAAGCACATGAAAAGATAACCACACCATTAGTCATTAGGGAAATGAAGATAAAACCACTAGATAATACCAATTCATACTCATAAGAATGATTATAATTTAAAAAAAAAAAGAAGAAAAGAAAATGAGAATGTGGAGGGATTGGAATCCTCGTCCACTGCTGTTGAGAGTGTAAAATGATGCAGCCACTTTGAGAAATGCATTAGCAATTTGTCAAAAAGTTTAAGACAGAGTTACTATATAACTCAGTAGTTTTACTACTAGGCCTATATTCAAGAACATTAAAAACATATGTCCATACAAAAACGTGTACACAAATATTCATAGTGGCATCATTCATAATTGCTAAAAAGTAGAAACAATCCAAATCTCTACCAATGGATGAATAAATAAACAGAATCTGGTATATCCATTCAATAGAATATTAATCAGTCATAAAATAAATGAAATATTGATATATGCTATAACATGGATGAATCTAAATTAGGCTAAGTGAAAGAATCCAGACACAAAAGAACACAATTGGATTATTCAATTTATATGAAATTTCCAGAATAGACAAATCAATAGAAACAGAAAGTAGATTAGTGAGGAGTTGTGGGGAAGAAGGAATGTGGAGTGACTATTAATGGGGTTTGATTCTGGGGGACAAAAATACTCTGGAATTAGTTAGTGGTGGTAGGTATAGAACTTTTGAATATACTAAAAATCCACTGAATAGTAAACTTTAAAAAGGTGAATTTTGTGATGTCAATTGTATCTCAATAGAAAAGAAAATAAAGAGGCAAAGCAGGTCGTTTGTTACTGTACTCAAAGCCACATTCTCCATTTATTTTCTAAAATTTGCCATCTTTTCCTTTTTTTACATTTTTTTTCTTGGCTAGTCACCAGGTTAATTCCTTTGGGAGATGTCCACTTCTGAGAAAATGGAATATATATACTTTTCCTATTTCTCCCAAATAAAACTAGACAGACATAAGTTATGGTAGAAAAAAGAAGGCAAACTAGCTAGAAAGATTGGAATCCAGGAAACAACAGGGAGGTGAGTTCCCTAGATTTTCTTTTTGTCTTGTTCAAATTTCATACAAGGTAGTGGGGAAGTCAGCGACCCAGAAACACCAGTGGGCACAGACCAAGAAATGTCCGGGCCCACATGATTTTACCAGTGAGGTCTACCAAACATTTAAAGAATTAACACTAACTCTAAACAATCTCTCCCAGAACACAGAAGAGAGAGGAACACTTCCCAATTTATTTTGTGAAGGTAGCACTAATCTAATACCAAGCCAGATAAAGGCGACAAAAAAAAAAGGAACTTATATACCAACATCCTTCATGAATATAAACATGTAAATCTTAAAAAAATATATTTACAAATAGAATTCAGTAATATATAAAATATATATATATATATACACCATGAGTAAATGGGGTTTATTCCAGGGATGGAAAGTTGTTATAATATTCAAATATCAATCGATACAATTCACCCAATTATAAGTTAAAGAAGAAACAAGATGAGATCATATCAATTGATGCTGGAAAAAGCATTTGACAATATTCAATGCCTATTTTTAATAAAAGCTCTTAGGAAAAAAATAGAAGAGAACCACTCGACTTGATGAAGAGCATCTACAAAAAAACGTGCAGTGAACAAACTTTATGATGAAAGACTAAAAGCTGGTCCCTTAACATCAAGAACAAAGCAAGGATAACTGCTCTCACCACTTTTATTCAACATGGTCCTGGAAATTTTAGCCAGCACAGTGAGGAAGAAAGAGCAAAGGCACACATATCAGAAATAAATTGCTTCCTTTTGCAGATGACATAATGTTCTACATAGAAAATCCCAAAGAATCTACAAAAAAAAAAAAAAAATTCCTAGAATTTAGAACTTCTGAGTTCAGTAAGGTCTCAAGACATAATCAACATATAAAAATCAATTTTTCTATATACTAAGAACGGACACATGGAAAATGAAATTTAAAATGCAATACCATTTACGATTCCACCCAACACATGAAATACTTAGGTGTGACTCTATCAAAACCTGTATAGGACCTGTATGATTAAAACTACTCTATGTGACCTAAGAAATCAAAAAAGATCTAAATAAAGGGAGAGATATTTCATGTTCATAAATTGGAGGACACCAAATAGTAAAAGCCAATTTTCCTAAAATTAACGTATAGGTTAAATGCAATCATATTTTCATATATACATAGACAAAACTACTGTAAAATGGAACCAGAATAGCTAAAAATAATTCTAAAAAGTAATAATAAAGTAGAGAAAATCACTTCATCAATTTTAAGATTCATTATATAGTAATCATGAGTGTATGTTTGGTGGAGGGACAGACACCTAAATAAATGGAATAAAATAGAGAATCAGAAATATGTCCACACAAGTACAGCTAAATGATTTTTGACAATGGTGCAAAAGCAAGTCAATGGAGGAGGAGTATATTCTTTTCAACACATGGTGCTGGAGAAACTGTACATCCCTAGGCAAAAAAAAAAAAAAAAAAAAAAAAAGAACCTTGACTTAAACCTCACCTGTTATAGAAAAAATAACGCAAAATGAATCGTAGATTTAAATGTAAAATGAAAACCTATGTAACTTACAGAAGACAACAAACATGGGAGAGATCTTCAGGACCTATGATTTAATGAAAGATTGTCGGACATGACACAAAAAGCATGATCTAGTAAAGAAAAAATTGTTAAATTGGACTTCTTCAAAATTTAAAACTTTTAGTCTGTGAAAGATCAAGTTAAGAAAAACTAGCTATAGCCTGAGAGAAAATATTTGCAAACCACATATATGACAAAGGATTCATGTATAGAATAAGTAAAGGACTCTAAAAACTCAGCATTAAAACCAAATGCTGAGGATTTGGCGGAAACATAGCAGAGCAAGAGACATCCCTAGATTTCTTCCCTTGAAACAACAATAAGCTGAACATCTAAAACTCAACAACAACAACAAAAACACCAAAACTGCACACTAGCATGTCCGAATGGGGATCTGCGCATAAGATCTACCAGAGGTCAGAACCCCAGGACAGGGAATAATGAAGAAGCTGCTTCTCGGAAGCCTGTAGGAGGAGGGCGAGGGGTGAAGGTGCAGCGACTTTCCTGAACAACCTTACCTGGAAGTCTCGGGGCTTGTATGTAGCCAACTAAAGGGCCCAGTCATCAGGGCAGAAAGTGGAGAAGCAGGGCGGTTTGCAAAACCAAGCCTGACCTGCAGCCCCCAACTCCTGACCCAGAGGGCCCCTCCCTGCATATATCCCTAGACCCATCACTGGAGAGCCCCGGGGGAATTTGAGAAAACTCTACAGAAACTGCTAGGGATCCGAGAGGCTTAGATGCCACTTACTGGAAACCAAAGAAAGAGTGCCTTCTTTGCAGCAGGCTAAAGAGAGACCTTTATTTAATAAATCTTTCTGGAAAAATAACAGAATACACTTCCATTAATGCCCAGGTGGAGAAATAGTGCATTAAACACCATGAACAACCAAGGTGACAAGTCATCTCAAAAAGAGAGAGAAAAATCTCCAGAAAATAAGCATACAGACATAGAAATATGTGACTTAAATGACACAGACTTCAGGATGGTACTTCTGAAAAAATTCAGTGAGATCCAAACAAATCATATCAACAATTTGAGGAATTAAAAAAAAAAAACAAAACGACTAGCTGAGCAAGGCAAAAACATTGAAACCTTCGAGAAGAACAGAATAGATATTCTGGAGATGAAGTACACACTACAAGAGCTGAAAAATGAAATAGCAAGCCTTGGAAATAGAGTCGACCAAATGGAGAAAAGGATCAGTGATAACAAAAAACAGAAATCTAGAAATAAATCAGAAAGAAGAAGAGAGCAATCAAAGAATGAAAAATAATGAAAGAGAAATACAAGAACTAGCTAATACCATCAGGAGAGGAAACATAAGAATAATGGGCATTACCAAAGGTGAGAAAAGGGAACAGGGACTATAAAGCATTTTGAGACAAATAGTTGATAAGAATTTCTCAAATCTAAGGAATGAGGCAGAGCTTGGAATTCAAGAAATCAACAGAACACTCAATTATCTCAACCCTAAAGGCCTTCGCCAAGACATATTGCATTAAAGTTATCAAAAATCAATGACAAAGACAGAATTCTCAAGGCAGCTAGGGAGAAGAATACATTAATGTATAAAGGAAAACCCATTACATTATCACCAAACTTCTCAGCACAGACCTTACAAGCCAGAAAGGAATGGAATCAAATATTTAAACTATTAAGTGACAGGAACTATCAGCCTAGAATAACGTATCCAGTTAAGTTCTTCAGATATTAAGGAGAAATCAAGATCGTTCCAGACATACAAAAATTGAGGGAATTCTCCACTATGAGGCCTGCACTACAGGAAATACTGAAAGGGGTCAGCTCACCTAAAACAAAATAACAACAAAAATACCAGTGGACTAGTACTTAGAAAAATACAACCTTCCTAGACTGAATAAAGAACTGGAAAATCTAAATAGACCAATCAGCAGTATGGAAATCAAAACAATCATCAAAAACTTACCAAAAAAGGAAAAGCCCAGGACCAGATGGCTTCACCAGTGAATTCTACCTAGCATTCAAAGAAGATTTAATGCCTATTCCCCTCAAACTCTTCCAAAAAATCAAAGAGGAGGCAATACTTCTCAACTAATTTTATGAGGCCAATATTACTGTGATAGCAAAACCTGGTAAGGATAACACAAAAAAGAAAACTACAGACCAATATCTCTCATGAACACAGGTGAAAAAATCCTAAGATACTAGTGGACCGAATACAGCAACATATTAAAATATTATACACCACAATCAAGGGAGTTTCATTCCAGGAGCACAAGGATGGTTCAACACATGCAAATCGATTAATGTGATACACCACATAAACAAATTAAAAAGTAAGAATTATATGATCATATCAATAGATGCAGAAAAACCCTTTGACAAGACACAGCACCCATTTATTTTCAAAACACTTAACACAATCGGTATAGAAGGAAAGTACCTTAATATAATAAAGGCCATCTATGACAAACCCTCAATCAATATTATACTTAATAGTGAAAAACTAAAAACCTTCCCTCTAAGATCAGGAATAAAGCAAGGCTGTCCACTATTGCCACTCTTATTCAATATAAAATTGGAGGTTCTAGCAAGTGCAATCAGACAAGAGAAAGATATAAAAGGCATCCAAATAGGAAATGAAGAAGTCAAACTGTCACTATTTGTGGATGACATTATTCTCTATATAGAAAACCCTAAAGACTCAAAAGAACACTACTAGAAACAATCATCAAATACAGTAAAGTATCTGGATACAAAATCAATGTTCAAAAATCCATAGCGTTCCTTTCTGACAACGAAGTGTCAGAAAAAGAAGTTGAAAAAATAATTTATTTTGCAATTACAACAAAAAGAATAAAATATCTAGGAATAAATCTAACAAAACATGTGAAAGACCTATATAATGAAAACTACAAAACCCTATTAAAAGAAACCAAAGAAGATACAAAGAAATAGAAAGATATTCTGTGTTTTGGATTGGAAGAATCTACATAGTTAAAATGACCTTACTACCTAAAGGATTATATAGATTTAATGCAATCTCCATCAAAATCTCATTGGCATTTTTTAAAGAAATAGAACAAAAAAACACCAGATTTATATGGAACCACAAAAGACCCCAAACTGCAAAAGCCATCCTGAGAAAAAAAGAACGAGGCTGGAGGCATCCCTCTGTCTGACTTCAAATCATACTACAAGGTGACAGTAATCAAAACATCGTGTATTGGCAGGAAAACAGACACATGGACCAGTGGAACAGAACTGAGAGTCCAGAAGTAAACCCATATTTATATGGGCAAGTAATTTTCGACAAAAACAAAAACAAAAACATACAGTGGAAAAAGGAAAGCCTCTTCAATAAATGGTGCCGGGAAAACTAGAAAGCTACTTGCAAAAGAATGAAACTAGACTGTTGTCTATCACCACACACCAAAATTAACTCAAAATGGATTAAGGACCTGAATATAAGACCTGAAGCAATAAAATGTATAGAAGAAAACAGGAACTAAACTCAAGGACCTTGGACTTAAAGAGGATTTTATGAATTTGACCTCAAAGGCAGGGAAGTAAAAGCAAAAATAAATGAATGAGACTATATCAAACTAAAATGCTTCCGCTCAGCAAAAGAAACCATCAACAAGGTAAAGAGACAACCATCTGAATGGGAAAATACATTTGTAAGTAACACCTCTGATTAGGACCTACTATCCAAAATATACAAAGAACTCATACAACTCAATAACAACAAGAATATAAATGATCCAATTAAAAAATGGGCAGAGGATCTGAACAGACACTTCTCCCCAGAGGACATACAAATGGCCAATAAATATATGAAAAGATGCTCAACATTGCTAGCTATTAGGGAAAGGCAAATCAAAACCACAATGAGATACCATATCACATTTGTTAGCATGGCTATAATCAACAGGACAAGTAATAACAAATGTTGGAGAGGATATGGAGAAATAGGAACCCTCATACATGCTGGTGGGACTGCAAATTGGTACAGTCACTATGGAAAACAGTATGGAGGTTCCTCAAAAAACTAAGAATTGATCTACCATATGATCCAGCAATCCCTCTATTAGGTATATACCCCAAAGACTTGAAAACTCATATCCCAAAAGACATTTGCACACCAATGTTCATAGTAACATTATTCACAGTGGCCGGGACATGGAAGCAACCTAAGTGCTCTACAATAGATGATTGGCTAAAGAAGCTGTGGTACATAATACAATGGAACATGACTCAGTCATAAAAGAGATGAAACACTGCCATTTGCGACAACATGGATGGACCTCGAGATAATCATGCTAAGCGACATAAACCAGACAGAAAAAGTTTAAATCACATGATATCATTAATATGTGGGATATAAACCTAAAAGCAACAAATGAGCAAGACAAACAAACAGAGACTCATGGATATGAACAATAGACTAGTGGTTACCAGAGGACTATAGAGTAGTGGTTACTAGTGAGGTGGTTGAGGAGGGGGGAGGTAGACAGTGTAGAGTGGGTTAAATATAGGGGCGTAGGGGAGGGTGAAGTGAGTAAAGGGGATCAAATATATGGTAGATGAAGGAAACTGGATTTTGGGTGGTAAACACACAATAGAATATACAGATGTCGAATGATAATATACACCTGAAAATTATATGATTGTATTAACCAATGTTACTCAATATACTTAATTAAAAAAAAAAAATTGGTAAAGTTCTGGTGAGGGTGTGGAGAAATTACATATATATTACCAGTAAAATGTAAAATGTTACAACTGCTCTCAAAAATAATTTGGCAGTTTCTAAAAAAAATGCATGTACATTTACATATTTATAATAGCCCAAACCTGGAAACAATCAAAATATTCCTAAATAGTTGAATGGCTAAACATACTGTGGCCCGTCCATACTGGGGAATACTACTGAGCAATAAAAAGGAACAAACTATTGACACATAACTTAGGTGGATTTCAGGGACATCATGCTGAATTGTTATAGAGATGGTATATAGATTAATGGTTGTCGAGGGTTGAGAGAGATGGGCGGCAGCAATAGTGGTGTGACTAAAAATGGGTAACATGAGGAAGATCTTTGTGGTAATGGAATAGTTTTACATCTAAAACTATACACACAGACATGCCAATGTCAAATTCTTGGTTTTGATATTGCACTGTAGTTATGTAAAATAGAACCAGTGGGTGATCTGAGAGAAAAGGAACAAGGAACCCTTCTCTCTGTGTTATATTTACAAGTCTTGTGATTATTTCTAAATAAAAGCTTTAAAAGGCAAATTCACTGTTAAATTGTACACCTGAAACTTACTGGATTTTGTTGACCAAAGTCATTATCATAAATAAATAAATAATCAATTAATCAATCCGTCAATCAAATAGAAAATAAAAAGCAAATCCAAGGGAACCACTCAAGCTGGTGGGGCTAGATTTTCAACCTACCATTTTACTAACAACTTTCACTATTGAGAGTCAAGTTCTGTGAGAATGATCTGCCTGCCCTTCAAAACAGCTTAGATTCTAATGGGCAAATTAACTGCACATTTTCTTTGCTATCTTCGGACTGTTTGGACAACTAAATTTCAAATACAATTGGAGGGTAAAAACTGAAAAAAATTGAAGCCGGTGTACCGTATGTACTATAGTATCTCAACCTCCAATCAGATGAGCACAGAATTATTCTGAATGACTGGATTGATGTACCTATTGAATATATCTGATGTATAAAGGTATCTCTAGCAATTGATCTGTACCACTACAGATACACCAAAAATCAGAAGAAAACAAGAGTAAATCAAAACTTGTTCCTTCACTCTTTCTGTTTTTTAACTGTGAACCGGAGTTATTATTGCTTTTACATATTCATTGAAAAACTAAAATAAGGCTCAGACATTACATATCATCAAATGTCTAATTTTATCATTAGGTAATTTTATCAACAAAAGCTTTACGTTGATTTAGTAAATCAACATCTACTGGGGCCCCTCCATGGAGGTGCCATAAAACAGAACTTGGTTTTATAATTTGTCATTCTGATATCTATGTTTCATTCCAAATGCAGTAATTAGAATTGATTTGATATTACTCATAACAAAATATTTACTATCTTCCTGACAAAATAGCTTAGGAGACCTTTTCAGACAGAAACTTAAGGAAAATTCTCCTTAGAGAAAGACTGTGAGAAAGTAGAATGAGGGTATTTTTTGAAAATATGTATAGATTTCAGTCTCCATTAGAGATCAAATGAAGATATGCCTTTTCTTTTCACCTCAGGCCATTGCTTCACTGAACCATTCCATGGAACAATGGCTCTGCTTTAAAGTAATCTTTTCTACCCTGGAGAAACCTCAAATTGGCCAAGGAAATCCTGTTTGGCAGTCAGATCAGAAGACAATTGGGCATCACTTGCATAGGTGCAAAACCAGAAGAGACTTTTCCCCAGGCTCTGCACATTTCTTCTTTTAGCCATGAAAAACAAACTCTTTTGTCTAATAGCATCCATTGGCTCCTATTTTCTGCTGAGACTGTGTCTTGGCAATTGGGATGATGTTCCATTAAACTCCAAGACATGTATTTCCTCATTTCATCATAATGTATTTTTACTAAAACCATTTATTTATTTAGTATCTTATCAACATTTTAGTTAAGTCACTCTCATTTAAATTTTTTTAATTTCTAAGAACTCAAATTCCTAGTTCTGGATAGTCTTATGTAATTACAGAATTAATTATAACATTAGGTTCCAAATCACTCTCATCTTGACTTCTAATATCACCACCAAATATGGCTTTATTTTTACAATGTCTTCTTTAGGGGAGTTTGCTCAAGCTTTAAGGTCTTGAGAATGACTTGTGGCTTATACATTATACTTACTAACACTCACTCTAAAATTGCAAACCTCTATGACTGGAGAGGTGTGACAGGAGGTGTGACTCTCAGCTCTGATACTATATGTGATTCATAAGGATGGCTTTTCAATTTTCCTAAGACCCAGACTTTTCATCTGGAAAATACTAAAAAACTACTATGTTGTTACTTACACATAGTGGGTGTTCAGTAAACATCGGTTCCTTTTATCCCTCTAGCAATTTCTACACAGTGGAGTCATAGATGCCTCAGGCTTGCATCAAAACCTAGATTGTGGGGTTTCAGACAGAAAGGTAATAGATCAATTCTGATAGCTATATAAATCTTTCCAAAAATTCTGATATGTGACACCTCTGGATTGGTGAGGCTTCTATTTGAGAGACCAAGTTTAAAGAGTGATCATCTCAGAGAGTTTTGACAGTCAAACAGAATGTCATTTCTAGCTATTTGGATTGTCCTCCCTGCCCTGGAATAATAATTCAGTTTAAGTTAGAACGACTAAGTAAGCCAAAGGAATATCTCAAAGGAGCCCAGTTAGAGATTAAATATATTAGTAAATCTGTCTCAAATAAAGACAATGTAAAGAAGGAAGTTAAAATCACACATTGTCCTCCCCCTTTACATTTACTATACGTGTACTGATAAAATGGGAGTATACTAAATAGTTGCAATATAAATCAATACCATTTTGGGGGTGGTTCCATAGTGTAGTGGTTAGCATGTCTGCTTTGCATGGCCCAGGTGGAGCCACAGACCATGCCATAGGTGCACCAGACCCCAGGTGCATGCCACAAGTATGTGAGAGGAGACGTCCCACCTTCAGAGATCCAGTTCTTAAGGGGAAACGGCAACATCCATAGGTCAGGGGTGGAAGTGGGGGTGGGAGTGAGAATTAAAGAGAAGGAAAATACATACATACATACATACATACATACATACATACATACATACATACATACATACCATTTTAATGTCTCTATAATAATCCATTGCTCGGAGAGACCATAATATATTTAATATAAATTCCCTTTATAATTTTTTATTTTGAAATAGTTTGACTCACAGGAAGTTACAAAAATAGTAGTTTATATGTACCTTCTGCCCATATCCTTCCAATAATATCTTACATCACTGTGATACATTGTCAAAACCAGAAAACTGATGGTGGTATAATCAGTCCTCATTATTTATGGGCTCTGTGTTTGTGGATTTGTCTACTTGCTAAAATTTACTTGTAACCCCCAAATCAATATTCACAGTGCTTTCACAGTCATTTGGACATGTGCCTGCCCAGAGCGGTGAAAAATATGAGTCACCTAATGTAAATGTTCCCAGCAGAGGTTTAACATGGTGACACTGCCTTCTTGTTTAAAGTCTCATACTGTAAACAGGTATCCTTTATATACACATATTTAGCACCACATTTTCTTGTAGTTTTGTGCTTTTTGTAGTGATTTCACTGTTTAAGATGGTCCACAAGCATACTGCTGAAGTGCTGGCTAGTATTTCTGAGCAAAGGAAGGCTGTGATATGCCTTATGGAGAAAATACATGTGTTAAATAAGCTTTGTTCCAGCATGAGTTAAAGTGCTGTTGGCCATATGTTACATGTTACTCAATTGATATTAATACATGAAATAATGTGTCTTTAAACAGAAATATACATTTAAAAAAGGTAATATATTGGTTAGTAGGTGAAAATGTGATCAGAGGCTCATAAGAACATAGCCCTGTATTTCCCATAGCAACAATGACTCAGTGTTCATCAGTTCAATGTTTTGGCAACTTTATAGATCTTAGCTACAATGAATAACAAGAATCACCTGTACAACATGGCAAGGCTGTTGAGTGACTGGATCTCTCATACGTTGCTTGTGGGAACATAGAATGGTAGCGCAACTCCGAAAAAGTTTGGCAACTTTTCTTATAAAGTGAAACATACATTTATCATACAGTAATTGTTTTCCTGAGTATTCATCCCAGAGAAATAAAAATTTATGTTCACACATGCACCCGTGAATCTGTAGGTTTATGTCTTTTGCCAAATTTGAGAAGTTTTTAGCTATTTTTTTCAAGTACATTTCAAGCTCCGTATTTTTTCTCCTCTCCTTGTCAGAGTCTAAGGACATGAATATTAGATCTCTTATTATTGTATTATGAGTTTCTGAGGCTAAGTTTATTTTATTTCAATCTATTTTTTCTCTATCATTCAGTTTGAGTGATTTCTATTGGTCTATCTTCAAGTTCACTGATTCCTAGCTCATTTTGATTCTGCTGTGAAATCCATCCAGTGAGGGCTTTTTAAAAATTTCAGTTATTGCATTTTTTTAAGTTCTAACATTTTAGTTTGGTTCTTCTTTTTATCTTCTATTTCATTGTTGAGATTGCCTATTTTTTAATTTGTTTCAACAGTCTTTAAAATGGTCCGTTGAAGGATTTTTATGGCAGCTGCTTGAAAATCTGTCTGAAAATTGCAACATCGAGTGTCATCTTAGTGTTGGCATCTGTTAATCCTATTTTCTCATTTGAGCTAAGATTTTCTTTTTCCTTGATATGGTGAGTAATTTTGGACTCCAAATTTTGATAACATTTTGCATATGTTATCAGACTCTGGTTCCTATTTAAATATATTTTGGCAGCTAGTCAACCTATTAGATTCAAAATGCAGTGTGTACATCATAGTTCAAAAGTCAACTTATAAAGCCTCTGCAGTACTATTCTTTTCTATCCCACTTGTGTGTTGCCTAGATGACAGGAGTCAACCCTACAGTATCCTCAGTGGTGGCAGGCATGGAAGAGAGTGGATTAAAGGTGAAGACATGCCTCATTACTGCAGAGTGAGGACAGAAGATAGGGTTTTATGTGCCTACACACCTAGGGGTGTCACCCTAGTTCCTGGATAAGGGATGGAATCAAAATTCTGCCCATAGGCTCCACCACTATGTTGTGGTAGGGTGAGGGTAGAAGTCAGAATTCTTCCCACAGGGAAGGCATATCACCTTATTACTTTAGGTGGGAAACATAGAACTCAGAGTTCTGCCCACAAGCTCTGTGAGGAAGGGGTGCTGCCTCATTACTGTAGGGGATATGGAAGACAGGGCTCAGCCCATAAGCCACATGGGAGGGACACATACATCTCTTTGCTGTTCCAAGAGGATAGGGGAAATCTAAGTTCATCCATTGACCCTGAAAAGGACAGACTGAACACTGTGGAAGAGAGACAGAGAGCATAGGGTCCACTTTGCAGAATCCCCTGCTGCAGTACCCACTGGGGCCTAAGAAGATGGTATAGATGGTTTTCATGGTGTTCACACAAAAACAGGCAGATATGGTTAAAGCTTTCTGCAGTGCTGGATTGCCCCTTTCCCAGTACTTTGTGTGAAAGCAAGTAGGTTTTGGGGGGGCTATTTTTGTCTGCACCCTCTGGCATTTCTGGGTTGTGGCCTTCTCCAACATCCAGTTGGTGTGCACAGGACACACACACACACACACACACACACACACACACCACCACCACCACCACCACCACCACCAACAACAACAACAACAACAAACAAAAAGAAAACTACTGCCACCACAATAGCAACAACAAAAAACAAGAGCTTATGCTGGGTTGTTTCTTAAGTCTTAATGTCTCTAGCTAGTCTATCTGTCAGCACATGGTAGGTGACTTAGGTGTTTTGTCCAAGCATTTTCCCTGTTATTAGCAGAAGGAATCAAATGGGATGCACCTTGCCCAGAACCAGAAGTACAGCCCCTTTTGATGGTTATTTCAGATTCTGATTTTACACTCTTGTGAACAATTCTGTGATTCATTCTTGCTCATGCCACTGTTCAATCTCAACTGTTCATCAAAAACTGCCAGCCATTTTCCTTTTTCTATTTCTTCTTTTATGAATTATTGTGCTTCCCCCCACCCCACTTTTCTATCGAGGTGTTCGTCTTTTAACCAGTTGGTAAGAGCTTTGTTTATATGGACAATAATGTATGTCTGACATAAAAGCTGTAAATATGATTCCAGTTTTACTTTCAGTTTGGTTTATGTGATTTTGCCATGTACAGATCTTGCTTTTTATGTAGTCAAATCTATTAATTTTTACAAATATCTTTCTGTTGAGTAGATCTGCCTTCTAGGCCCTGCTCGGAGCCTGAACATCCCCTCCCCACTTCTGACCTCTTTTTGCATTTGAAATGTCAGGAGAAAAATGAGAAACCAACACAGCTCCCTTTAAACCATAGGAAGATGAATGGAATAACAAATGGGGAAGATCATCTAAGCTAGCCTTTTGTCTAATCAGAAGTGAGATAAGAGCCATCCAAAAACACACTTAAATCACATTCTACTATACAATCTGTGACCGCAGCCCAAGTGCCTACATCACCAAATCAGAACCATTTACACTGATTTTCTGCAGGCAAAGTCCATTCCCTTGAGGATATCAGACACAGCATCCTTTAAAGACACCTTAAACTATTCCCACTCTTCATCGGTGCTCAAACAGTGAATCAGGAAAGACAGTGATTGAAATAGGATATGGCAGCATCAAGTACAAAATTTCCAACTTTGCAGTTTTAAGAGTTGTCACTAACTTTTTCTCAAGCTCAGACTTAGTGGTTTTACTCCAGCTTCTTTACTGTGGCATTAAGAATCAGTTTTAGTCTTCTATTAAGATATATAGCACTCATAAATATTGAAATATTCCAAAGTATTGTCCCGATTCCTGTTTGAACCCATGCCCCTACTGAGCTGACCTAAGCAGTCTGTTCTATTGATTTGTGTGTGAGAGTGTTTGAGAAAATATGGATTATTTTTCATTTTCTTTTCAGTTATTGCAATCCTAAAATAGCAAGGGCATGATTTTATTTTCTATGATGTCCATGAATGGTTTATAAAATACTGAATGTTGAACTTAATACATGTATCATAGCAAGTGTGAAGATGAAATTCAAGAAGAAGTTAAGGAAGTTCCGAGACTCAAATTGAGCTATTGAGAATAGGATTTCAGATTTGGAAGAAGAGGACCAAAGTTCATTTGATTGCTTTCATTCTCTGACCATGAATTACAGTTATTCAATTAATAATTCAATGTCCTAAACTATTTTTATAAATACTCATTAAAAGAATCAGAGCTGGCAATTAAAGGATGGGTCAGGGACCCTATCAACAGAGAGCAAAGACCCACATAAACAACGTGAAGAAAGTACCATTTCACATTTCTAACAGACTATGAATATTCATAGCACCAAAGAGGAAAGGACAAAAGCATAGGCTTGCAGAGCCCTGTTTTGTTTACAGTCCCAAATCAATACTATGAAGACTGCCCAACATGCTTCAGTAACTGTTCATCAATTATTTAAGGGGCTTTTTTGTTCAGAGTTTCTGTTTACAAGATTACTTTGTAACTTGAAATGATTGTTTCATGTGACTGCTGGATGGGACTTGAGTTTTTTACAATATGAACTTGAAAGATGGTTTTGTGTGTATGTTGTATTTGTCATCTCCGGATGCAGATTCAAATCGGGATATCTGTGTGTTATCTTTCTCTCCAGTGAGACTCTGACTTCTACCAGACCGGTATTACAAGCCCAAGATATTTACCCATCCTTGAAGACAGAAGCAGCATTTTCAACATTCTGCCAAATTGATTGCCAAGGTCAAGGGGAAATTGTTTTCCAAGTTTGTCCTTGCTCTGCTGTCTCAAAGTTCTCACTTGAAAACAAGAAGAAAACACTTTAAGGTCTAGTCCTAGATGGTTAATTTTCTGTCAGTTATATCCAAAACTCAACCTTATGTCTTGAGTTTTGAGGCGAGGGCCTGCTCTGTGGTTCTCTTTCTGTATGAAGCGACTACTTGGACTACAAAATATTCATAAAAGAGACATAACTTTATCAAGAGCTTGTTAATTGCTAATCACTATGCTAAGTTTTTTGATACAATTTTTTAAAAAAATGTCTTCAAGGTGTATATAACATTAAGCCCATTTTTTAAAACTGTGAAAGGTGTGCAGAGCCGATATTTAAACTTCAATTTATTTGCTTCCCGTACCTGAACTCTTTAACATTATTTTCAGTATTCCAATCAACTCATAAAAAACATCCTCTTCCTCCATTGTGTAGAACAGGAATGGCAAAATTTAATGTAAAGTATGAAACTGTAAATACTTTAGGCTTTGCAGACCACATGGGCTCTGTCACAATGAACTCACTCTGCTGTTGTATTGCAAAAGCAGCCAGAGATGACACATAAACAAATGCCATGGCTGTGTTCCCATAAATCTTTATTGACAAAAACAGGCAGGATGGTTTTGGCCTATAGGCTGCAGTGTGGCAACCTTTAATGTAGAAGAATTCATGTGCTTTAGGTGTAACACTTACAAATGTTTGACTATTTCAAAGAGACCCTAAATGGCAAAGTTGGTTAGCACTGGATTCATCCTTGGTCAGCAGGTTCCTCATAGCCCATCACAAAAGTTTTGTACAGAAACTTTTTCCAATCTTGGAGAGTTTATCTATGAAGCAGGCATTTTGGTCAGGCTATTTCCATTGACACTTTCAGGAGATGATTCCCAACCTTGTGCAATACATTCTTTCCAAAAATTCCATAGTATGGGAAATTTTTCACATAAATTTTTCACAAAACCATGTAGTCATGGTTTTGTAGTGGAGAGTGCACACCCATGAAAGGGGGTGCTGTCTGCTCTCCATCTAATAGTGGTGACATGGGAGAATAGGGGCTCAATTTTGCTGAGAAAGGCCTTGGAAATCCACATAACCTGTATCTGCCCTCATGCAGTCTCTGAGCAAAGACTACACAGAGAGGGGTTGGTATGATGCCAATGTACACAGTGGTATACATAACAGAGCTGCTTACAGTCCAAGTCCAAGTATCGAGCAGGCCAATGCATTTTTTCTTTTTCATTTTACCCCACTTCAATGGTCTCCTTTAAACAAATAAAAAAGAATCCATTTACTCTTTTAAATTCAGGTAGAAATTCAGTCGTGACTATTTTTCCCAATTTAAAAATATTAGCAGCATGACATTTTTTTCATGAGGGTACTGGCATGGTATAAGATAGTGGCAAAGAGTACAGTTGCTGGATGAAAACAAATCAGACCCTGAAAAAGCACAGCAGATACTAGCTGGATCCTAAGACTAGCCCATCTTCCTGATACCTAGAACACAGGAATGTATATATTATTTTTAAAATGCTCCAAGGAAAATAAATGAGTAATTTCCTGTCTTATTTCATGACTCCTCATTGTATAATTTTCAGTAGTAACTATCTGTGTAAGTATAGACAAGTTTAATTTTATTGTGTCTTCAATTCTTTTATAAAATGGAAATATTCATAAGCCCTCCCAGGTTGAGAAGAAAAATGGATTTGTGTGTATAAGGGTAGATAATTTCCCCAACAATTCAGGGAGGTCTTGGGAAGGTTCCTTAAGAGTTTGTTGAATTTAATGTATGAACAGAGTTCAACTTTTCCACAGGCAGGCACTAAAAAGGTTTATATGATTTAAAGCAGTAAATCTGGACCTGAGAGGGAGCTATAAAACCTAGGAGGCTGCTGGTTCCTTTGGCGAGACCCAGGCTGAGTCCACAGCCCTAGCTGGGCAGCTCCATGCTCCAAGGTATAAGAACTGAAGGAGACTCAGATGCTGAGGCCACACATGCCAAAATTAGAGGGCCTAATGCTGGCATGACTGATACCCTCATAACTCCCTCAGTATATTTGCTTTAAATTCTGGAAGGTATAGAAAAATGTCCTACCTACTTCCCTACAGAAGAGGATGAGGAATGGTAACATTAAAATGCTTCTCATGAAAACCACATTTCAGGGCTAACTTCTGAAAGAGGTAAAAAGTATACTTTGAGGCAATAATGGATGAAACAGCAGCTTTGATACCTACCATTTTCCCAAATGGACTATTTATTTCCTGGAAGAAGTTTACACCTTAGAAGTGTATCTCAAGGTGAAGCAGTGTCTTTTTTACTTGATTTAATTTGGGGTACAAGATCAGATGTGTGGGCAAAGACTAAAACATGTACTATAAAGTCTACCTATTTTTTTTTTTTAAAAAAAAAAAACTCTCTTGTCTTACAATGGAAAATCTTCCACTAAAGGCAGCAAAGTATGCATAAAACATCATGAATGTGCCTAAACTTAATTAAACCTCCCTAGATTTTATCTCCTTAATGCTACATAGGTTTGAGAGAAAAAACAAAGTAGCGATCTATATTTAAGTCTCGAGTTTTCGATATAGTTCACATTCCCCAAAGTAATTGTTATTTCTTAAAGTTATTTTTCACTTTTGCATTTAAAGTTTGCAGTTCTAAGATGTTAACATATAATAATTAAATAATCACAAAAACTTATATGTCATAGCCATCAGCAGAATAAATTTTTTACTCACTAATGAGAGTAACAAATCTGGTAAGTATCCAGTCAGTCAAATTCAAATAAAATTTAGCAAACAAATGTGTATCACATATTTTCATTTTTTGTGCAAGAATATAATCAAATAGATATAATTGTTACAACTATAAACATTATAGTAATATTTTCCCCATAACTGTGAGAAAACAGGATAATTAACAGTACAAAAGTATGTTTTGGGCTTTTCTTAATATATAAAACCTATCCCGTATTATTATAGTAGTATATTTAAATAACATTATGCTTTTAAAATCTTGGTCAGCTGCTTTTCATTTGTAATAGATTTCTGCATGACAGCATTTTGAGAATATGTAGAGACATGTCTGCTGCTAAAGTCATTAAAACAAGAAAAAAAAGACTCAGATTTTATTTACATTTAAAGAAATAAGATGACTAACAATTAGTAGATAAAGAGCTAAGTTAAGAATAAATCACAATCTAAAAATTCAGCATTTCAAGACTCCTGTATAGGAATTAGCAAAATATTTTAATATAATTGACACAAACTGGATCTAAGAAATCACCTTTGATCTACACAGAAACTATTTTATATTTTAAATGATTTACCTCTATGACTACACATTAGCCATAAAAATCCCAACAGGTTTTATTTCTTTTGTGAATATGTCATGATAGAGCTTTGGTTCTAAAATATTAAAGTTCATATGCTTCCTTAGCACTCAGTAAAATGGTGCACTGAAGTTAAATGCTCACATTTTATTTCAGCTAACCTGACAATGGAACTTAAAATACAAAATAAATAAATAAATAAATAAATAAATAAATAAATAAATAAATAAATAAATAAATCATCAAAAGTGAAAATAAAATGCACACACAATAACTCCAATAAGTCCTGCTATTCTTCAAGGTTTATAAAATAAATTTTCATCACCAGTTAATCAGAGTTCATTAACTTACGTTTGCAAATATGTTTTGCCAAAATATTTTGTTATTTAGACCCCTTTCAAACCACTTTAATGAAAGGGCTAAAGGAAAAGTTTAAAAGGGGAAAGAATGAGGACCCTGTGAAACCTATGTCCACATTCCTTTGTAAAAACAATAAAAGAAATTGAAGACCCAATATTCTTTAGTGGCAACCCATTCTGAAGTCTGTGGTTTGTTCTTCCAGGGTTTCCTGGAGGTATGTTCCTTGGGATCCAGATAGGATGTCAATTGTGTGGCAGCTCATGATTATAATTCAATGCGACAAAACCATGAAGCACAGAGGGCTGGGACAGTTAAGTGAATGCCACTCCTCATGGCACACATATGCATGTATGATGTTGCTGAAATCCAAGACAATTTCCCACAAAGTGGCTAGGATGATAATCCAAATAAGAGAGCTCTTCATCCTGTCGCTCCTCCAGGACTGAAGTACACCTCTCTTTGCTACCGTGTTACCTAAAACAAATAAATAAGTGAGTATTCAACACCCCATATACACCAAAGATCATCCTTCCTGCCACCAACCTGTATGTTCCTATCTGTGTCATTGTGTACAGTTTAGCAATTTTCACCTTTGTCCATGACCAGCCTCACTAAATCAACTGTTCAAATTCTCTACATTTCTTACTTTTAGGTTGCAAAGAAATCATGCATTGATGGGACTGCAAATTGGTGCAGTCACTCTGGAAAACAGTATGGAAGTTTCTCAAAAAATTAAAACTAGAATGACCATATGACCCAAGAATCCACTTCTGGATATTAATCCGAAGAAACGCAAAACACTACTTTAAAGATGTACATGCATCCCTATGTCCATTACAGCATTATTTACAATAGTATAAGATACAGAAGCAACCTAAATGTCCATTAACATGAATAAAGATGTGTCATATGTATATCAAATAATATAATTTACTTTGTACACACACACACACACACACACACACACACACACACACACATAATGGAATATTACTCAGCCATAAAAAATATGAATGAAATCTTACCATGGATAGGCCTAGAGGGTATTACACTAAGTGAAATAAGTGACCCAAAGAAAAGACCATATGATTTCACTTATATGTGAAATCTAAAAAACAAACAAAACAGAAACAGACTCATAGATACAGAGGACAAACGGATAGTTGACAGATGAGGAGGGGTTGTAAGCCTGGATGAAAACAGGATGAAGAAGTACAAATTGGCAGTTACAAAATAGTCACAGGGATGCAAAGCACAGCATATGGAATATAGTCAATGATATTGTATAAATATGTATGGTGTCAGGTGGGTACGAGACTTATTAGGAAGATCGCTTCAAAAGTTACATAAATGTCTAACCACTATGCTGTATACCTGAAACTAATATAATATTAAATGACAATGGTAATTGAAAATAAATTATTTTTAATTTATAAAAAGAAAAAAAAAGAGAAGAAAACGTGCACAAAGGCTTCTGCAATGTGTTATTATGCGTCCTAGCTTTATATTTCATGTAGTTATAAAACTCCCATCAGATTAGGTACATTCATTGTCCATCAGGTCAACTCACACTTGCTGAACATTCTTTGTTAATGGTGCTAAGATTTTTTTCAAATCAATGCTGATTAAAATCAGCAAATGTCGAGATCAAAATGTTGCCTTTGTTACTTTTTTAACGTAGTTAATTGGCATTTCGAAAAATAGATTATTTTATAAAACTGCTGTATTTACTCAAAATGTACATCCATTTAAAAGTTTGAGTTTTTCCCCCCATTTTTAAACACCTCAAGGTCATTACTTATAATCTAAGAAAATATCAGCAGTTTCCATAGTTTGATTTCTTCATGTAAGAAATTGTACAGGTTAGATAATCTCTACACCAACTAGTAGAAAAAAACAAAAAAGCTTAAGACTTTAACATGTCTACACTATGGAAATATTTTCAAAGTAAATTATATTATTTGATAGCATAGTCATCATGCTGGTCTTTAGATCCAATGAGGTGTTTATTCAAACCTCAGATTCGCTATTAATTGACATAATGGCCTTTATTAATGTGTTCTACAATAAAGCTGCTTTTTGGTTTGTGCTAGAATACTATAGCAAAAACAAACAAACAAAACCTGTTCTCATGGAGCTTACCTAGAGTAGGGGCTGGCATATCTTTTCTGTACAGGACCAGACAGTAAATATGTTCACCTTTGCAGACTACACAGCCACTGTCACATCTACTCGACTCTGCCTTTGCACAACAAAAGCAGCTTCGACAATATAATATATAAACTAAGAACGTGGCTTTGTTCTGATAAAACTTTATTTATGGCCACTGAAATTGGATTTCATATAATTTTCATATGTTATGAAATAATATTTTCTTTTTACTTTTTCCAACCATTTAAAATTGTACAATCCATTCTTGGCTTATAGGTCATACAAAAAAAGGCCAAGAGCCAAATTTAACTAGCAAGCCATAGCTTCCAGACTCCCATCTAGAAAAAAGGATTGGATAAACTGGTAAATAAATAGTATGTCAGAGGAGACATGTTATATGAAGAAAAGTAAATCATTATAATGGAGAAAAGAGATATTGGAACAAGGAAGGTAGAAGGCTACAATTTATAGAAGATTGTCAGAGAAGCAGATAATGGAGGAGACACTTGAAAGGAGGAAGGGAGCCCCAACTCTGGGAGAAGAGCTTTCCAGGTGGAGAAAGGGGTGAATACAAGGTGTACCTCAGGTCAGTGCAAAGCATTTGTCCTTTCTCTGACTAAGGAACAGGGTGCGACAAGGAATGCATGTCCAGATTACAACTTAGAAGACTTAGAGGGATCAACTGGCTAAAGTAATGAAAGGGGAAGCCAGTAGGACCTGTGACAAATAGGGTAAAGGATGTGACAGAAATAGAAAATGGTCTTTGGCTTAAAAAACCTAATAATTAAGTTGGTCATTTTCTGGATGGGGAAGACTGTCTTTCTTTGCCTTAGGTTCTTCATCTGCTAAATGTGAAAATAGTACCTGCCCCTTTAGCTGCAGTGAAGAGTGAATGACATATGTGAACTGAATCACATGGCTCAGTGTCAGGAATTGGTGGCTACTGCCATGTTAGCTCTTTCCAGATCTACCATGCATCTACATATGACCTAAGTGTTTACAGCCAAGTATTGATCCACGTCTAGGATGTAATTCTCAAAAGCAACTTTTTTGAGGAAGCTCATTCTCCATGCCCAGCTCATTTCAGAGCCTATCTATACTAAAAGTTGAATAAGATACTTTAGAATTATTTTCCTGTAAAAATTTTATTTTCCTAATTGTATAAGGAAAGTTCATCGTTATTTTGGAGTTTTGGTAGATAGTTTCCTAACACGCCAATATTAGCTCCACTCTCATGTGACAGAGTGTTCTAAGTATTTTAAGCTCAGGCTGTAGGAATCAGGAAAGACAAGACTTCAGAGTAAAAAAGCCATCTCAGCTGGCCCTGGAAAGACAAGTGGAATTCTAGAAGAGAGGAGGTTAAGAAGAAAGCAATGGGGTATGAAAACACATGGCCTACTGGGTGAGTGGCAATGAAAGCCCATCATAAAATGGATATACTCTCTATTTTCTACCTGTTACCAATGAGAATCCATTAATGGTCTCTCATCAGGAAGGAACTTGGGCAGGGAGTTGATTCTGCTGGCACAGAAAGCAGAGTATAAACCAAATAATGGTGAGAACAGTGAGCAGGTGGGGAATTTGGTTATACCAGTGGTTCCCACATACAGGTTGTTCATCAAAATCATCCTAACAACAACTTTTTTAAAGTATGGTTTTCTAAGCCTCATCTAGACTTACTATAACAGAATATCCTAGACATGGGGCCCATGATGATTTTTCTGTAGCCACTGACACCTGTCAATTATAATATTGTAGCAAATGAGGATGAAGATGATAGTAGCCCAAGAGACAGAGAGAAAGGGATCAATTAGAGAGCTACTTGAGGACAATAACAGAAGGACTGAGTCATCATATGTCTTGTAGAATACATAAATAAAGGCCATTATGTCAGTTAATCACAAACCTGAGGTGGGATAAATACCTGATTGTATCTAAAGACAGGCATGATGACTATGCTTTCCAATAACATCAGTTACTTTGAAGATATTTTCATGGTGTAGACAAGTTAAAGTCTTAAGCTTTTATACTTTTTTCTCCTAGTTGCTGTATTGATGTAAAAATGAGAACATTAAAAAATCTTAAAGTTCTTGACATTAAATATGATTTACTTCTATTTTCGAACAACAGAAAATCCTGGCAAATGGTTGGCTTTGGTGCTAAGACATCATCGTGTGATTGTTAGGAGCCTTAATACTGACAACTCAGGTTTTAAAATAAAACTATTAGCACAGAAAATGCAGTAAAACTCAGAAATAAGGAAATGAAAATTGAGGCAGGTCGAGATGTATTTTCCCACAAGAATAGCTGCTCCCTCTCTGGGGACTCTGAAAACTACACAGGCAGAAAAAAATGCCAGCCTTTCATACTTGGGAAAGACAAGATGACTGGTTAGGGAATTGTCCCCTCTCATTTTCATATCTTCATCTAAGGCTATTAATATCTCAAGTTAACTGCTAACTCTTTTCATATTTGCATTTAAATGGAAAAAAAAATTCTGACATAGCTGGCTTACTGTAGACAATCTTACTTTTTAGCCTGTCCATGTTTTGTTGTGCATGAACTATTAAAGGAAAATGGAAACTATTATGTGATATAGTTAATACCTTCTCCTCTAGCAAGGAAATTGCTTTACATTTATGACTGATGTCTCACCTGTGGTGTAAGGTTAGCATTGATTTTAAGAAAAAGATATAGTTTTTTTGGGTGCTGAGCTCTTCACAGAAGCCAGTCACAGCTCCACAAATGAATTTACTGTACGTACATAATGGTTTATGCAGTTCAAATCACACTGACTTGGATTAATAAAGGAAACAAAGTTTTACAACTTCGAGATTATTCTCAGGTGGCATATCACTAAAAAAAGAGCTAAGTATCATGATAGCTGAGGGAACTAACTATATTATGTTTCTACAACTTTTTGAAGTGCCAAATGAAATGTCACTACCACTGAGGATTTAGCTAGAGAAAACTGATATTCCCAGCACACAGAGCCAAAATGCCCCTAAAGGTTTGCTTCCTGCAAATGCCCTCTCTAACTGCACATAAACAGAGAGGGACTCACTGTAGCAACAGGCTACTTAGTCACATCCTTTTCTAGAACATAGCTGGCTTGCACTTGTAGTCTTGTTTCATATTTAAATGTAAAAATCAACACAAATATAATCTTCCAAAATGTTACTTCTTAATCTACAAGAATTATAGTGAAAGAAAGTTTTATTATTGATGGATGTATGTGAGATCCTAACTCACAGGTAACTCCAAAATTTTTATTTAGGAAGTAGTTAGAAGGAAATGGCTGATAGAGGCCAATGACAAAATAATAGGGAAATTATGTTAAGGCAGGGTTTGCTTAGCAAGCACGTTGGGTTTACGTAGATGTAAAGTTCATTGGAATTGGCTTAGAAGAGGCACTGATAGAAGTAATAGGAGTGTTAACCTTCTTCTTCCACCAACAAATGAGTTCATGAACATCCACTGCCCTAGATATAAAAGCATATATCAGGTCTTTATCCTAGTCATCTGGTATAACTAACAAGGGCAAGTTAGTTGATAATTGCAATTAATATTGAAAACAGTCTTTATTTTAAAATTACATTTTAAACAGATAATAATGAACTTAAGTGACCTAGTATACTATGAATAATTTAGGTTATGATATCAATAAATAAAAATTTACATTTACTCTTAAATTTATTATAAAATATTATTTCATTTTTATGTTTTAATTACCTTTTATTATCTTGATGGCATTATATTTAAATATTTATTTTATAAAATCTTATTATAATATCTCATGCATATACTTAGAAGGAGAACTCTGGTTAGTGATTCAAAATAAACATAAAGGTAAAAATGTAAGCAAGCTGAGAAGCCATTCAAGAGTTATTATACCTCCATAAGAGACCAATGCTCAGATAGCAACAAGAACTAAAGAGTCACTCCACCCCAGCATTGTCTAATTCTAACAATCCCAGAATGTCCTGTGTCATTAATTTCCATTCAAAAATAGTTGATGAGACATTCACAGCAAGCTCTGAGACTATCGGGGTAAGTAAAAAACAGAAATGGGCCCTGACTTCACAGCTATGCCTTAGACAGAAAGCTTTAGGTATTAAACAAATAAATATAGCGGACCCTTGAACAATACAAGTTTGAACTACATGGGTCTATTTGTATGCAGACTTTTTCAATAAATAACCTGTACTGCTTTCTATCCACAGGTAGGAGTCCACAGATGCAAAGGGTCAACTGTATGCATCTACCTATACCATTTTATATAGAGGACTTGAACATCAGCAGATGCTGGAATCTTTGGAGTCTCCTGGAACCAATCTCCCACAGATACCAAGGGATGACAAATTTGGGAGAAGTCAACATATATATGTGCATTTTTGACTGTGCAGGGGTAGGTGGTGGGTCAAGCTGTTCAAGGGTCAACTATATACCAAATAACATAAAATATGAACATAGTAAATTCTCAGAGATAATGGGGACAAGAATCCAATCAGGGCAACATTTTCTGAAAAAATAATGATAAACTAGAAAAGAAAGGAGGGCAACACATTCCATGAAGAACACACTCCTTTGCAATTGCAAAGGCACCACTGTAAGAGGGACTAACAACCAGCAGAGATGGCTAGAGCAGAAAGAATGAAGGGGAGGTAGATTGTCAGCTTAAATTTAAGGGCCAGATAGGCAGAGGCTAGTGAACTGAGGAGACAGGGGAAGCCATTAGAAAACCTGGGGTTGGACTAGCTTAGAAGCTCTGCATGTCACAAAAATGAATGTAATCATTGTTTGGAGAATAGACTGAAAGGAAGCAAGAACAGATGTAAAGTAGCAGTAGTCCAGATGAGATACAAAGGTAGACTGGACAGAGGTTGTAAAGTACAGTGATACAGAGTCACGGAGGGATTTAGGAGGGACAAAATAACAGGTTGGATATGGGGAGATAAAGAGAGGTTAATTTCTGGCTCAAGGACTAGTGTCCTTCAGAGGGATAACTGGAAAGAGAACAGTTTGGGGAGAAAACTTTTGACTTGAAAGACTTGAACTAGAGTCTTCAATGTTAATCTCCTTATAGGCATATATTTATTTCTACTTTAGAAAATCATCCGTATAAATCAAGCTCATGAAGGACCTGGAATGAATTTAGTGGTCCTGTCTAAAATAAAGAGTTCAGCCATCAAATCACTGCTCGATAAAATCTGACATAAAGGGTGATGCTAGGAAGAGGACTTTTCAAAAATGTCAAATAGGATGGCACTGCCCAAGCAGGTTTCCCAGTTGTCCTCTTGAAGGAAGGCTAAAATGAAGAGGGAAACTCCATAGTTAATAATGTTGAGGTTGTACTTTACAATTGTGTTCTTTCTATACTTGCCTTTGTCGTTTTGACTTTATTGCCACTGCTACAGGACCAACCTGAGTAGTCTGGCAGCACTTTACAATCTTCTCCTTCCAAACAAGGATCCATGTGACACCACCACTTCTGAATCACAATAGAAGCTGGAAAACAAGGGCCAAGTAATGTTTGTGACACTCTTCATTCTTCCAAACGTGGGCAACATAAAGCTCAATACAGATTAGTATAGTGTGCTGACTTCAAAGATTGCTCATAAAAATTATTTTACCATGAGTAAATTTAACAATCCAATTAGCCATACACTCTACACCATAAAATGATTCTTTTCTTGCAGTTGACTGATTAATAACATGGTTAGTGCGATCTCAAGCTTCAGGGTGGGCATGACTGGATTTCAACTGGCTGTGATACTTTTTACGAATGACCTTGGACTAGTTTTTTAACTCCTCTCAGCCTCTGTCTCAGTTTCTTCATTTGTAAAACAGGGATGAAAAGAGAACCTCACCACAGGATGCTGAGAATAAAGCTAATCTGTGTGAAAGTTTTGGCTGACTTTGGGCCCGTCACTATGTTCTCAGAAAATGTTAGCTATTACTGTGGTCATCATCTTTGATTATAGGCTGTGTTAATAATGCAAAGTTGTTAAGTGTCTGATGCTTTTTGTTGTCAATACCAAAGACTAAAAGTGGTAAACATTTCCATCACACATGGTGCTCATCTCTCCATGCCATTCCAGGAAGTGGTTAGTGACTTGAAATCAATTACTAGGTGTAAAATGAGGATGGGAGGGCCTGACATCTCCTCACATGCCTACACTCTAGTTAGCTCACCTATGAACTCACTTTCCTTCTCAATGCACCATGCCCACAGCAGTAGGCCCCAAAAATGATTTGTGTTTTAAGTCCATGAAGCAGAAACCAGCACCCCCGTTCTTTGGGTTTGGGAGCAGAAAAGTAGAAGTGAAAGAAGCACCATCAAGTTGGTTGGTTATTCTCACGGATTCAAAGGACAAAAAGGATAGTGACGGATTTTTAAAGGTGAGCCCAGCTACAGGCTGGTATAGGACAGAATGCTGGGGGACTGGCAGAGGGGTTAGGGAGGGTGGGTAGCTTATCCCTGTTTTTCTTGTTGAAACAGCAACATTTGATGGAAAATATTCCCCCCCCCATGGATTTGACTCAAACTACTACTGCATGAGAAGTCTGAAACTCAAGTTTAAGCAAATCTCGATGAACCCTACTAATTGACTTCCCTGCATTTTCTAATTTCAATTTCACTGAAACCCTGAGGTTAAAAATTGTTATTTTCTTGCATCTTTAATAGAAGAGTAAATGAAGGCCCAGAGATATTGAATGACTTGCCAGAAGTCACATAGTTTGAAAATAGTCAAGGAGCATTTGAAGGGACACGGTGTAACATTGGAATCCATGCTCTAACTATTAAATATATACCCCCTCCCTCGCACCAGATATCTGGAGCAGAAGCATCTCCTCATATAGAATCAGCAACTAAAGTAGGTAACATAGCAAGCCAGTATATTCAAAATCCTTCTCCTGTCAGGCAAATGCAATGTGGCATGATGAGGGCACAGGACGATTTCATTATCAGCTAAAGTGGTCAGACACTGTGTCTACCCCAATGCAGAAAAGTGGCCACTTTTCCAGATTCTGGCAAAATATTGAGCTACTATACAATTAGTCTCATTAAAACCAATAGTGCCTGAGTAAAACAGATTTGTGGTCTAGGATAACCATTTGCTATTTAAATCATAAGGTGCCAACTCTGAGAAAGGAGTGTAGCTGATTGGGTTATTTATTTTGTCAGAGGCTGCCATTGAACTTGAGTGGATGGATACATGGGGGTGAAGCCTGAGAAAGTTATATTCTTTTCAGCCCTCCAAATCACAACATATCTCATCTTAAAACTAGACGGAGTCTTGTTACTTTCAAAGAACTTTTACCTACTGTTCTTCTTTTGATTGTTCCAACAACCTTCAGAAGCAAGAAGGGAAGCAGATGGTTCCAGAAATAAACACCAGAGCTTTCCATAAAGTGAGTAAAGTAAGAGAGGAGGTATTAGAATCTAGATTTTAATGTTCTTTAGCCACCAGTCTTTCTACTATGCCACAATTTGCAATAATTGTTTAGATTAATAAGTGCTACATCATAGCATCTGATCATATTCATAGTACTGACCAATCATTCATTATTTTCTGAATACCTTGGGTTGGTCCCAGGTAGATATAAGAATAAGAGAGGGTTCCCAAGCTTCAATTTAAAATACCATCTGCAAAACTGGAAAAGTTATATAAATGTTGACAGAGCTTAGTTATATTTACACAGAGTTAAAGCTGAATTTAAAATACTTTTTTAAATTATTATTTATTATTTTAAAACTGTTCTTTAGACACTTTCTTTTACTCAGCAGGGGAAACTACTCTTGAGAGGCATTTGAGCTACATGAAAGAGTCGAAAGAAACCTTGACAGATGGGTAGTGATCCTGGCCAATTGAAGGTGAGAGAAACAGTGGGACAGGTAATGTCTACCTAGAAGCCCCCAGACCCAAAGCATTGAAGTTAGGTGTTAGCAAGGAAGCACCTGAGGAGGATGATCTAGAAAGCAATCTTTAGGGGCTTTCAAGGCCAATTTAAGATTAGTCTTGATTCTCTAAGCAGTAGGAAGCCATGGAAAGTTACTGAGCAAGGTAGTGCAGTAAGGCAGGGAAACCTGTGTACCTAGAAGCATTAGCCTGGCAGGGGATTATAAAAGAATATGGGACAGAAAAGAGTCCAAAAGAGAGGACCAATTGAGGTGAGTGAGGTGAAAAATCTGGGAATAAATTCCCTACAGAGGAAATAGAATAAATCAGATTATCTCAATTTCACAGCAGAGAAATATTTGTACTTCCTTACTTGACTCATGGAGATCCAAGATAATTTTGATGCCAAACCCTAGAAAAAGAGCTTGAGAGGGAAAAAATGATTCAGGTACTCATCACAGAAAAATATGTCAACTCTTAAGAACAGAAAAGAATATTATTTGTCTCGTGTTTTGTTTAAGGATTTAAATTTAATTTATTTAAATAAATAATAGAAGAAAGCATATAATAAAGCTCTTTTTGAAATCATTTACCAGTTTTCTTTCATTTAATTGAAAAATATGAAGTGATCCTTCTAAAGACAGATTCGCAATAGGCTCCTTAAAATAGCAAGCTGCCTTGGAATTTAAAATATTTCTATTTAGGAAAAAAAAACATTTTGGTTCCTTATAGAAGAACACATTGAGTAAGGAGCTCCTATAAGTACTTTATCCATGATGAAGTTTCATAGTGAAAGACTTAATAGCAAATGTTCTTTCAGAAAAGACGGACATAATAAAAGCCACCATAGAGCTAAAATAAATGTTTCAGTTCTTTTATGAGTTAAAGATTGACTAAGGAACTCACAGCTAAGGTGAGAACCAACCAAAGCTTTGACCTGGGAGTGAATAAGATAATTAAACGTCCTGGAAGTTTAAGCTTTTAGTACATACTGAGCTGGGGTAAAGCTGAGACAAAGGATCCAGAAGGAGGATTTTATTAAAATAACTCAAGAGAACATCTGCCCACTTAATTGAGTCTTGTCTCCATAGGAAAATAAGTTTGTAGGTGGCATATTTTTTCCCTGTTACAAAATACCCTAATATACTTAAATGAGAAAGCATCAAGTCACTTCTATTTTTAAAATAAAATTCTTTTAAAAACCTTATGCCTTCCTAACTTATGAAAACACAAAACATCCCTATCTTCAAGATGTCAATCTGCAATGAATTTCTAGTTTTGTGTAGAAAGAAAGAAAAAAAGACAGTGAAGCCCTGGCTTTGTGTAGTGACTAGTGCTTTCTATAATGTTCTAGGGGAAAACATAACATGGTTAATTAGCTATTTTACTTCTGATGGATTTTTTTTTTTTTACTTTCTGTTGTAAAAAATAGATTGAGGGATTTTCTATCCCTTATTCTAAACAAATATCACCCCATTAAATAAAACGCATTATGTATTTATATAGCTATTTAAATAAGCCCACCTTTGAATAAGACTAACAACAAATGGGTTCACTTCTCAAGTTGGTCTCTCATTTGTTGACTTAGTTTAGTTGTATTTGCACACAGATGCTATGGACAGAAAGATTAAGAAAGAACATACATCATCTAAAAAATAGAGACAACTACCAGAATATGCCCTGAGATTTTAATGTATTTTATCTTTAGCTATTTTGCTCTTATCATTTTTATTTCAAGATGCTTATTGTGTTCTTTAAAAATTAATCCATTTATTAATTGTTAAGATCACTAGGTGGAAAGTCTTGCTAATTTATATTTCTTGTTCTTTAAGAAGCCATTCCATCCTGACTCAGGTAACATGCATAAAAATGGTAGTTAGAGCACTACAATTTTTTTAAAGAAATCTTTTACCTGTTCCACAAATAACACAGTATTGTTATTTTCACAGAGCACTGAGGTAGTGGACCAATATGCAGACTGAGCCTTTGTGATCTAGGTTTATCCTCTCAGCTAAATGCCATCTGACACAAGTACATATACCTGTAGTGGGGACCACTAAGGCAGGGTTTCTTGACCTTGGCACTATTTGGGGCCAGATAATTCCTCATCATGGGAGTCTATCTTGTGCATTGTAAGATATTTAGCAGCATGCCTGGTCTCTACCCACTAGATGGTAGTAGGATTCTCTGCTCCAGTGTAACAACCAAAAGTATCTCTGGGCATTGCCAAAGGTCCCCATGGGGCAAAATTGACCCTGGTTGAGAAACACTGAATTATGGTTGTGTAGATGTACTCAGACCAAAATAGGAGGCTAAGCTAGCTCAGTAGAGCTGATCAATGCTTTGGTTTGTGAAAACAATCCTAATCCATGGTAAACACCATGCCACCACTATTCTATTACCTTCTTCCATTCTCCTACTATGGGCAATTCCATGAGCCTAAAGTTTGCATTCATTCATATTCTCTCTCTCTCTCTCTCTCTCTCTCTCTCTCTCTCTCTCTCTCTCTCTCTCTCTCTCTCTCTCTCTCTTTCACACACACACACACACACACACACACACACACACACACACACACAGCTAATCTTGTACTAGGCATGAAACCTATGCTGACAAGGTGACCTGTCAAATTCAGGGATGACATTTTTCCTTCTCAGAAATCTTAGGGCATTTTATATGAACTTTGTTCATAGCACTTCATCCCCCTTTCTTACTGGCATACTGTTTCATCCAACCTCCCCCAGAAGGCAGAAATTAATCCTAAAATCTGATTTCATCTAAGGTCTCTAATATCAACAGCTCTGTTTATATCTCCAGGTTTGTCATCTACCATTTCCCAGCCAGACTGGGCTACTTCCAGTTCCCAAGTTTGCCCCATTCATTCCTGCATGCTTTATGCTACTGTGTTCCCTAGTTCCCTCTTATCTGGTAAAGCTACATCCATTGCTTCTTATGGTGCACCAACCTTGACCCCTTCTCTGCTTTCCCTGGACTCCTTCATTTAATAGAGTTTAATTAATTGTCTATCTTTCCTAGTAAATTGTAAGTTTCTTGAATGCAGGACATGAGTCTAATTATCATCCTACCCCCAGCATCTAAAACATGCCAGGCACTAACATGCTAAATTAAAACTTGATAAATGACCATATGCAAGATACATATCTTTCCAACTCTCAAAGTGCTTTTGCAAAGAATACCTTGCTGTCACTTACCTGGCCGCTACTGCAAAAACTCATAAAACTCATAAATCTTTAAGTAGCAGAGAAAACGTATTCAGCAAGAAAACCTTGTGAAATCACATCTTTGAGACAGACCCTGTATCTCATCATAAAGTCCATAAAACCATGAAAGTTGTCTGCAGTCCGAACAGTAAGTCTCATCCTTAACTAAGCAAATTCTGACATCTGAAAAAAGAAATTCAGGTATCATCAAAAGGGGGGAAATAAGCCTTTAAAAAGTAACCGTCTCCTATTCCTAAGCTTTTGTCTTATTAATCTTTTTTAAAGCCAATGTTTAGAAAGCATTCACTTTGACAAAATTAAGCTTCATTGTACTACACATTTATCTCATTTTATCATAAAACCATTCAGCATTATCTCTATAGACCGGTATTTTGATAAATGTACAGAATACATTTCCCACCACAAAACAGCCTTGTATCTGTCAGTAGAAGATTCAAAAAGAAAAATGCTTACCAGCTAAATAGTTGTATGCTTTAGGACCCAAGTAACCATAGCCTTGACAATCGAATAATTCTCCATCCCTTCTTGCAAATCCCAAATGTGTATTAAAGACACATTTCAATAACTCAGGGGGATTCATCAGTTAATTATAACAACAACAACAACAACAACAACAACAAGGTTGATGGGAGAAAACAGCTAAATTTTCTCCCTGTTTAACTAATAAAAACTACATTTTATGGAAAAGCAATGAAAACACCAGATAAGTATCTGCAGTGTGAATTAACAAAAATGCGTGACGATCTTCCAATTTCTATGCCAACTTTAATTAGTGCCCCACTAACGTCTTCTTGCTTTTGTTTAATTTAAATGTAAATTCAAATGAATTTTGTATTTTAGATCCTCTCTTTTCTTATTGACAAATAAGATAAAAGGAACATATCAGCAGAGACTAGGTCTTCCCACAAGCCAATTAGCAGCATGATACTGCATAATTATTATAGGATAAAGATTAAGCCCTAATGAAAACATATTCAGATAAGGACTAGAAGATCAGGGGGATAAGAAAACAGACATACATCCTAACTAGATTTTAAACTACAACTTCCTATACCTCATCAGTGACTTTGATCCAATAAACATTTATTGAACACCAATTGTTTGCCAGGCAATGGTAGATGCAAGGGACATGAACATGAAAACAAAATCGCAGTCTCATTTTTCAGAGTTTGGGTATTCTCTGGCCACAAAAGTTGTTCTAAAGTTATATATTTATATAAAGTTTATCCTGTACTATTCGACATAGCACTCCTAGCCACAAGTTCCCATTTAAATTTAAATTTGCACTAGTCACATCTCGAATGCTCAATTTGAACTAGGAGGGGAGATGGAAGGGAGTAGAGATGGAAATAAGGGACCCAGCTCCTGTCCTCAAGCAACTACAGACTACCAAGAAGGCACATGATCGACAAGTTTTTACAACAAATTGGGATGCATGTTATGAATTAGAATTAAGAGGAGACCAAAGAACATATAGGAAATTTGAAAGTAGGAATTAAATAGAAAAAAAAAAATGTGTGTTGTGAGGAAGAGGGCAATGATTCAGGCAAAGGATAATGACAGGTGGAGCGCAGAGCTGAAAGGGAACGGAAAGGAGTCCATTTGAGATGAAGCAGAGCGGGTGAAAGAGAGAGTCAAACAAAGTCAGATTACACAGGGCTTCATAAACCACAGTAAAGACTTTGGATTTTATTTTAAAGACAGGTGGAAGTCACTGAGGTGTGGTTTCAAGAATGAGAAAAACATGATCAGTTCTGTTTGTGTAGAAGCATCTTTCTTGCTACAGGGTTGAAAATCGAACACAGGAATAGTAAGCTCAGGAAGAGGTAATGTAGACCCCTAGGCTGTGGAGATTACACTGGGGTAGAGATAAGTGGACTGAGTTGAGAGAGAGCAAAGAAACAAAAGGGGTATGATTTGGATTCAATTGATGGAGAAAATAAATAAAATAAACTGTCATACCTGGAAGTATAAGAACTTAGCAAATTTCTTTTAAATGCCTTTTTTAATGTTAAAAATCTTCATTTTTTTACAGGTAGACAATCCTTTACCTATAATCCCCAAATCCAAAAAGCTCTGAGAATGAAAAGATTTCTTTAAGGTGGCAGCAAAACCTGACTTGAATTAACACAAGGTTCTTCACCCTGCCTTATCCCATTCTGCATGAATATTTACATAGCTCACTGTAGAAATATTAATATCTGTGATTATGGGGTATAACAGGAAAAGACATAGGTTTGTTAAGTAATAGATGATATATGCACTATGTTACCTTTATAAAAGATGACAAAATCTGAATTCAGCAACACATTTGGTCCCAAAGTTTTCTGATAGGGAATTGTGGATGAGAAATTTTCCACATTCACTTTCTAGCTGCGATCATGCCATATTACAACACTACTGATGATCATACAGCTCATAAATATGTGTCAGTTTTTAATAGGAGAGGTAAGATGTGGGTAATTCAGCTATTATTTTTGATTGTACAATAAGATCTGGAGTTAAGTATGTGTATGTATATATTTTAACTGTTATCCTTTAGACATGCATCAGATAAGACAGAAAGTCTTCATTTTCAGGAAAATTTTATGTCACTATAGAGAAACTGCTACAAGACTTAACTTCATATATCTGTTCTCCTGGGGACTAATACTTGTTTCTAACAAGGTATCTGCTGGAAAAAGCCAGGGATGCCAAAAGGAATGAATCCCAGGCCTCCACCTACAACCATCAACATTCACTCTTTTTTTTTTTTTAAGCATTGGCATAGTACTCTGCTAGAAGATTTGGAGACAACAAATAAATAATACATGATCCCAAACTATTCTCAAGGAAGTTATTCCAAAGAAGATGTTTTATAAATGTCTGTTAAAATAATAAACTAGAAATTAAGAGAATATTTGTCTATAACATTAAACATAAGGTGAGAAAACCAGGCTGAGTCCAGAGTTTGAGGATGGGAAGAAGAGCATGTCTAAGGAAGCAACTGCTCTGGTGGGTGAGACCTGGAGAGGCAATTGGGCCAGAAGAAATCAAAACACATTTTCCTGATTGTCTGGTAATGGAACTCCCCATTGGTATGTCATAAGAGACAGCATTAATAACTTACCTTACTTATCATAACATTAGTAGATTTATATTGATGTTCATTTTTGAAATGACACAAACCTAGAAGCAACCTAGTTTCTCTGCATTGCAAAGACAGTAAAGTTGGAAGATTCTTAATAGTTTTAGGTCTTTCTTCAATATTGAAGTAACTGATCAAAAAAGTCTTACCTTCAACACAAGAAGGCTGAGCCCGAGTTGTGCCAGCAACCTGCCCTGGGAAGCAAGAACACTTGACTGTTTGTGATCGCTCTTCTATGCGGTTCTTGTTACAGCACCTGTGTACAGCAACCACCTCACAGGTACCCTGCTTGATTTGCTGGTGACCTGGTAGGTAATGAGGGAGAAAAAGAGAGTGCTGTTAGGAGGAAATGACATCACCAAGAACATGAATGATACTATGACTACATTTTCCAATATCCAAATCTTTGTAACTTCTTGTTTTGATATAATTTATATGAAGGTGTCAAGAGGTGGGGGGTGGGATCAAGATGGCAGAGTAGGAATATCCTGGACTGACCTCCTCCCCAAAACACACCAAAACTATGATTAAATATTAAGCAACTATGTCTGAAAACAACATGAATATTTGCAGAACAGATTCTCTACAACTGAGAATATGAAGAAAAAGCCATATCGCGATAAGTAAAGGGCCAACAGAGAGGTGTTCCACAATGGCAGGGATATCATGATCCCAGAAGCCCCCTTGATGACCAAGGCATCTGAGACCCATCTCGGTCTCCCTGCACCAGAAAGTGGAGCACCGCAACATTAACGTCTGCTTGTGAGAACCATCAAGGCTTACGTCGCAGAAACTGAGTGGCCACGGGAAAGAGAATCTTCCATTAAAGGGTTCATATACAAACTCACACATTCTGAATCAAAATGCAGAGACAGAAGTTGAAAGGTGCCTGGATCATATATGAAAGAGATATATTGACAAGTTTTAGGGTGTCTGCCAGAGGCATTTGTTGGGGCTCTCTCTGGGACTAGAGGCACTAACAGATATCATTCTTTAGTAGTTTGCTGTGTTTGCTCTCCTATCTAATCAGCCAGTGCTGCCAACTGTTCCACCCACCTAGCATTCCCAAGGACTCATCCAGCCCAATCACCTTCCAAAGCAACACCTTGCTTCCCCCTCAGCACCCAGGGGCACTGAGTGGACCTCAAAATTGGGCCCTCCCACCAGCACCAAGCTGATGGTCCTAATGAGACTCTAAAGAAGCACCCCATGCCATAGCACCTGGTAAGTGGCACAGAAGCACCCCCAAAGTGGGTTTGAGGGGCCAGACCACACACACCAACATACCCACAACATGACTTGAGCAGAGCCTTAAAGAGAGGCCTATGAAGCAAGAAACTGAAATTTCCTGCCAATAGTGAGCAAGTAAATGAACTTGTAAGTAGATTCTTTCCCATGCCAGGCTACTGTTAGTCTGTATGCCAATAGAATATAGCATATAGAAGTGATGGTTTGTCACTTCCACAATTAGGTTATAAAAGACAGTGGAGCACTGGCTTTTTTGCTCATCACTCTCTCTGAGGAAAATCGTGTTGTATACAGCTCTATGACGATGCTGCTATAGCTAGGAACTGAAGTCTGCTGCCATCAGTCACATGAGTGAGTTTGGAAATAGATCCTAGAGTCAAAGTCAAATCTTCAAAGACTGCAACCCTAGCCAACAGCTTATTTGTCATATGACATTTCTGAGGCAGGACCACTGGCTAAATCACTTCCAAATTCCTGATGCTCAGAGTCCATATCATATAAAATAATACACGTCAATTGTTTTAAGCTTCTATGATTTCAGCTAGTTTGTTACACAGGAACAAATAACTAATACACCAACCCTGGCTGTACTTTGCTCTGATGAAAACAATGTAAAGAAGATTGTGGAGAAAGCAATGTTTAGAAATTATTTATGAAAGATAACCTTTTTGACCACCCTCATGATTTTCAGATCTACTTTTTACAAGTAATCTCATTTACGCATTAAAACAGTTTTTCCCCAAGAATTCTCATAGGTAAATGCTTTGCTTGGCTTCTGTTGTTTGATATATGTACTTTGAATAACAAAACTAATTTTAAAATAGTTGATAATTCAGATTTTAATCCATAAAGATAGGCCTTCCACAAAATAACCTCTATGTTATTTTAAATTTTTTTCTGGCCCTTCCCTGTCATACTATCTTAAATGTTGATGGGAGCAAAATTCAATTAGTGCTGAGAACAAATACTAAGGCAAAGGTCCATTTGTAAAACACGTAAAAGACCTAGCCAATAGCCAGAGAATCTAACCATCAGCATGAGAGATGGTTTTCAATTACTGCAAAAGAAAGCATGAAATGAAAGAAGTAATTAAAACTGTAGACCTAATTAAATGTTCACAACAAGAGTGTTGATTTCCCATAGTGGTATACAATTATAAAAAAATAAAAATTAATAGTATTGCAATATTAGTAATGTAACATAGGGCTTTAGCACTAAGTAAGCAGAGAAGTGAGGACTGGGAAGACCCTTTTTTAGTCCCCAGTTGCAAATAAGCACCTTTGGGTCAAATATTTCCTGGCAGCTAATGACTAGCCATGTAGGGAGGCCAGCATAAATTCTTCCTCAGCCCTTTCTCACTGACCACTCTCCCCATTAGCCACTGTCTCTGTTTGTGCAGACTGCCATAAAAAAAAATATCATAGACTTGGTGACTTGAACAACAGATATTTCTCAAATTCTGCAGTCTGGAAGTCCAAAGTCAAGGTGCTGGCTAATTCAGTTAGTTCCTGGGGAGAGCACTCTTTCTGGCTTGTAACCACTATCTTCTAACTATGTCTTCGCATGGAGGAAAAAGAGTGCTCTGATGTCTCTTCCCTTTTGTTTCTACGGACACCAGCCCTATAAGATTAGGTCCCACTCTTATGAACTCACTGAACCTTTAATACCTCCTCACAAACCCTGTCCCCAAATATAGTCACATTGGAGGCTATGGCTTCAACATATAAATAAATCTGAGAGGAGGGACATATAAATAAATCTGTAACAGCCATCATGCCTTAATTAGATTTTAAATGACCCTAGGGAGTCTATAATGAAGGCAGCTTTAAACCTCATTAAGAAAATAAAAGAAATATGCTTTAGTAACTACTTAGGGGAGTCAAGAAGAGATTAGGACATTCATTAATAACATAGTTTGCTTAGAATTTTGTAGTTATTTAGATAACTATAAATGCAAATTAATTGTCCTTTTTTTCTATTTAAAACTTGTCTCTGAATAATCAGCTTGCTTGGTCTAGAATTGTATTCATTTACATAGTATTAACTACTGTACTTTATTGATTTTAAGATATATGTTTTTTTCATCTTTTAACTTGTCAGGAGATATCACAACCGATAGTATCTTACCATTATAATTGGTATTGCTTTTCTTTCTTAGAAATATACAAAATAGCAGTGTATCTCACAACTGACAGCATCTTAGATTTAATAAAATATGGTAGGTTGTAGGCACTGTTCTAAATTCTTTACAAATATTATCCTGTGCAATCTTATTAAAGTGCTATATGTGAGGGTACTTTTTAAATTTCAGTTTTACATTTAGCAAAATGTTCAAAAATTAATTTGCCCACAGTCACACAATTAGAAATTAAGTAAAAGTGAGATTTGAATTTAAGACAGTGTCTATGTTCTCATAGCATGAGAGAAAAGAACTAGCCGTAGTGGCTAATATTTTCCCCAAGTACAGCCAAAAGGGCATCTCCACTTTAGCAACTCACAAGTGTTTCTGTTTCAGTTTCCCACTGAAACATCTTTCTTACTTGATGACATTGTTTATGGGGCTCTATAAAGACAGCCTTTCCAGAATTTGTTGACATTGGACTACAATCTTTGAATAAGAATGTCCCTTGTTTCTTGGACATCTACAACTCCTGGCATAAGACATAGGTTCTCAGAAAGAGGTCTTAAAATGGCTCAAAGTATAACAGCAGATGATAAGGATCCAGTATAGGATACACACAGAAAGCACTGATTATACTCATTTGAGCAGCTCGTTTTATGAGACTGTATTGGTCAGGGTTCTCCAGTGAACCAGAACAAATACGATATGAGTATATATAAAGAGAGGATGGAGAGATGGAGAGGGGGAGGAAAAGGAGGAGGAGCAAAGAAAGGGAAGGGAAGTGATCGAGATTGATTATGGAGGCTGGCAAGTCCCAAGATCTGCAGAGTAAGTTGACTATCTGGAGACCTAAAAGAGCTGACTGTTTAGCTCCAGTCTGAGTCCAAAGGCCTGAGACCCAAGGGAGCTGATGGTGTCATCCAGTAAAAAGGTGTTAGGCTCAAAAACCAGCAAGAGCCAATGCTTCAGTTTATGTCCAAAGGCAGAAAATGACCAATATATCAGTTCTAAAGCAGGAAGAATTCTCCTACTCATAGGAAGGTCCAGGTTTTTGTTCTATTCGGGCCTTCAACTGATTTGGTGAGGGCTGCCCACATTTGGGGGGCAATTTGCTTTACTCAAAACACCCTCCCAGAAACACCTAAAATAATATCTGACCAAATATATCTGGGCACCCCATGGCCCAGTCAAGTTGACATATAAAATTAACCACAAACATCATACAACTATATAGTATAGTATTACTGAATGGCAGGAAAAAAAAAAAAAAATGAAAGCTGAGAGCAGGCAAAAAACTAGTGGCTTTGTGGTAAATTTAGTTCTTTAAAGAGCTACAGGAGGGACTCCTTGTTCAATAAGCTTAGTACCAGAGAGTGGCAACTACAAGTAAATTCACTTAAAACAAAGACATTTTCCATCTTTTTTTTTTTGTTTTACAGAGAAATCCCATTTATTTCTATAATAAAAGGTTTTAATGTCACCATACCTCCTTTGTATATCTAATTTGTCTCATTCAGATTTGTTATCTTTTATTATTATTAAATTTATCGGGGTGACATTGGTTAATAATATATAGGTTTCAAGTGTACAATTCCATAATATATTAATCTGTATATTGCATTGTGCGTTCACCACCCAAAGTAATATCTCCTTCCATCACCATATATTTGACCTCATTTACCCTTAACTACATCCCCTTCCCCTCCTCTCCCTCTGGTATCCACTAAACTATTGCCTGGTAACCACTAAACAAAACCTCCTATGAGATTTTGTAGGAGGTTTTGTTTTGTTTTGTTTTGTTTTGTTTTGTTTTGTTTGTTTGTAGCTTTCAGTTTTTATATCCCACATATAAGTGAAATCATATGACTCTCAACTTTGTCTAACTTATTTTGATTAGCATAATATTCTCAAGATCTATCCATGTTGCTGCAAATGGCAGTATTCATCTTTTCTATGGCTGTGCAATATTCTAGTGTGTGTGTGTGTGTGTATGTGTGTGTGTGTGTGTGTGTGTGTATTGCAGCTTCTTTATCCAGTCATCTATCAAAGGATACTTTGGTCATTTCTATGCCTTGGCCACCATGAATACTGCTTTGAATCTTTGAATAAGAATGTGCCTTGTAATGAACATCGTAGTACATATATCTTTACAGATGTTCTAAATTTTGGGGGGTAGATACCCAAAAGAGGGTTGCTGGGTAATAGTGTAATTCTATTCTTAATTTTATGAGGAACCTCCATACTATTTTCCTTAGTAGCTGTACCAATTTACATTCCAACCAGTAGTGTATGATGGTTCCTTTTTTCCAAACAACCTCTCGAACATTTGTTATTACTTGTCCTGTTGATGACAGCCATTTTAACAGGTGTGAGGTGGTATCTCATTGTGGTTTTGATTTGCATTTCCCTAATAGCTTGTGAAGTTGAGCATCTTATTATCATATATTTGTTGGCCATTTGTACAGTGGGGAATATTTTGGTTGGGGATCCATCTTGAAAACTAAAAATATACACATAAAACTCATGCAATAAATAAGAGGTTGTACCTGAAATATCTCATACGGGGTTTCCTTTAGATTTGCAAGGTATGTATGTATTGAAGTAGGTAAGACTGAGTTACCCAGAAGTGAAGCTGCACTCTGGAGAGAAATGGGTCAAAGAGAAAGCAATACATTATCTCCTTTGTGCTGGCTGTTAACCTTGTTAGGTGCTGGGCCATTTCCCTCCTCATTTTGTCTGGGTAGGGAGATGGGAGGGTATTCATTTCTATTTATTTAATCAACACTTAGATACAGTATACTATGTGCCAGACACTGTTCTCAGTACTCTTAGAAACATTTTATAAGCAGGGAAATTGAAAAAGTTCTTTCATTCCTTTCTGTACTTCCAAACTTGCAATCAGGTTGCATATTTTCTTTTCAAAAAGATGACTTAAAATATGGCAGCACTGTAAAATGTAAGATGCCTTGCCTTGGTTCCTCACTTACTCGATTAGTTAATGTAGACACCATTAAAAGCATTATGATAATCTTTTCAAAAAAAAAATGATTACTTTGGGATTGCCGTGGAGGATGGTTTAACTTTCCCTGGAGAGTAAATTGCTCAAATGCATATCTTTTTATTCATATTAAATAAGCTTTTAAGAGAGGTCGTAAACAACAGAGGAAATACATATTTGTCCCAGTGCAGCCAGAGCCTTTTTCATTATAAAAGGGATAAAATACAAAACCACATTTACAGTAGAACTTCTGCAGTTGAAACTACTTGAAAGCTGATAGACAGAGGCATCAGATTAGAGTGACTTTCTTCATGCTATTATTTTCCTTGGATCCTTTTCCTTTTGTTCAAATCCTTTTTCCCTTCCTACACCAGCATGTGTGTCTGTGTGCGTGCGTGCGCGCACACACACACACACACACACACACACACACACTTTATGGCATTCTCAGTCTTTCTCTCCATGAGAGAAGAAAGAGAAGGCTGAAAACAAGATTTTATGAAATAAAAGCAGAGCATGAGGCCATAGCTAGCCACTGCCTTGAAAAAATATGCCCAGAATTCCTAGTATTTCCCTTAAAATTCTCAATGTTCTTTCCTTATCCCTGCTTCAATTTGGATTTTAGACAAAAATGGAGATATCTCAGGATAGAAGTTAAGACTATAATAGTCATGGGACCATCAGCCGTACAAACTTGGTAAATTAATTGTGGAGACAAATATCTTGCTTGAGTCCCTGCCAGGCCGTCTGCTGGGGTTAAGGATAAAGCTGCTCTCAACATGTAGAGATACTAAACAGAAATATTTGATGATTCTCCTAAGAAGGAAATGGACTCTCCTGACAGGATGACAAAGGAGAAAGCACTGGCCATGGAGTCAGAATTGCTGAGCTAGAATGCCAGCTTCCAGACTTGAGTAATTTGACTGAACCTCTCGATCTCATTTTTCTCATATATAGGTAGCATATTATCTACCTCACGTGATGGTTATAAAATTTAAATTGAAGTACTTAATGAACATAGTAAGCTACTTGAAATGCCATAAATGTTGGAATGAGTTTTTTGTTTACATATTCATTCAATAAATATTTGTTGAACATTTACTCTGTGCCAGGTATGTAGAAGCATAACACTGAACAAAATAGGTCAAAAACTCCTCTTCCTCAAGGATCTTTCATATATTAGTGATAAAAGAAACACAAAATAGGAAAGATACAATTTAAAATAGGGAGGACCTAAGAAACTAATGCTTGAGTAAGAAATTAAAGCAAGAGAACAAGCCTTGTAGATATCTGAGGGAAAGAAGCCCTTACAACTGGAGCTATGTGGGAGAGGGAGGATTAGTCAGAGATGATTTCAGAAAGATATCAAAGGGCGAATGGGCACATTATATGGGGCCTCATGGGTCACTGTGGGAACTTGGGCTTTTACTCACAATGGGATGGGAAGCCCTTGGAAATTTTGAACTTAGAATGACATGATCTTACATATATTTTTAAAGGATCTACTGTTATTAGAACAGGCTAAAGAGAAACAGGATGGAAGCAGGGACACAGCTCCTGTCACAATCCAGGGAGTGGTTACAATGCCTTGGACCAAAGTCACAGCAGTGGAGATAATAAGAAAAGGCTGAATCTGGCTATAATGAGAAGGTAGAGGTGACAGGACTTGTTAATGGGTTACATGTAAGATGTGAGTGGAACAGAGGAGTCAATACTGACTCCAAAGTTGTTGCCTTAAACAGCAAGAAGGATAGAATCGTCCCTTAAATAAATGAGGAAAAACTAGGAGCTTGGTTGTGAAGTTTTAGATGTCGATCAGATATCTAACTAAGGAAGGTCAGATAGACAATTAGACATTTGAGTCTGGAGTTTAAGAGAGATGTCTAGTTTTAAGATGGACATTTGCTCATCATTGGAATATTTGGATGGTCATTAAAGCCATGGGACTGGATAAAATCCCCAAAGAAATGACTGTAGCCAGAAGATAAAGAAAAGGATCACTTCAATGGTAAGAGTTTGAGACAGGAGGAGTGGCCAGTGGCCCAAAAAGAGAACCAAGAAAATTTTAAATATCTCAAAAACTAAGAGAGTAGAGAGTGTTAGGTTAAAACAATTGTTTTGTTTTGACTTTTAATCAATTCTGGAAAAAATTTATTTGTAGTTTCTATTAGAACAGGATGATCAGAGATATTCCCACAGAGCTAGAGTGTTCCGGGCAGAAGAACAATTTTCCTTGAGTAAGGTTGGGAACTTATAGAAACAGGAAAAGATAGCCAGGATATAATAAGTCTTAGAGTGGATTTTCCTGCATGACTTTTCAGGGGAAAAATATGTTGTCCTGGAAGCCCAGTAGACAAAGGTATCAAGGATGAGGGAGTAATCATGTTAAACACTGCTATGAACTCAAGTAAGATGTGAAACACTAGATGTTGCAACATTAAGGTCACTTGTGCCATAACAAGAAAAGTATCAGTAGAAAAATGATGTAGGTAGGTAAATGATGATTGGAATGGGTTTCAGAGAAAGCGAAGGGAGAGAAATTGGAGACAATAATTATAGCTAGAAACTAAAGGAAGGAGAGAAATGAGAATTTAACTGAATGGAATATAGATGTTAGCAATTTTTTTTTAAGATGTGAGAAATTACAGCATATGTGTATCCTGGTAGAGAAAAATCTAATAGAGAAAACTGCTACAAAAATGTCTGAGTAGGTAGGAGGGGAAGGGTGAAGCATAAATGAAGAGGCAGGCATTTGATAGGAGCAATGACAGTTACTTTATAGTCTTTCTATTCCCAATTTTCTATATATTACTCTTGTGGAGAATGGGAGGTATGTTTCTTGCTATGTGGGTATTCATTAAAAATCATCACAATAAAAAAATCCACCTAGCCACACATAAAACTAGTCCCAACTCAAAACCAGATGCTGTTTCATCAAGTCTGTCACCCTATCAGTGATGGTCCAAAACATCCTATGATGCAAATATCACAAATCATGAAGAATCTCATAACATCAATGAAAGTGACATTAGAGAGCTATTGAAATACCACTCAAAGCCATTCATTGAGAATTTGGCAGATTTAAGTCAACGATTGAAGATGAGAATGACAACTACATAGGCTGTTCAAAAAAGAGTGATTGAAGTGGTAAAAGGCTAAAGAGAAGTCCTTGAGGAAACTGGTGAAACTCTTGAATGCTTTTGTAGATACTACAATCATGGGCAAAGGACAATTACAAAATTAAAGGTAATACATTATACTACATTACAATTTTTCCCCTGAAACCTATGCAGGAAAATCCAGTCTTATTAAGACTTATTATATCCTGGCTATGTTTTCCTGTTTCTATAAGTTCCCAACCTTACTCAAGGAAAATTGTTCTTCTGCCTGGAACACCCTATCTCTGTGGGAATAACTCTGATCGTCCTGTTCTAATAGAAACTACAAATAAAATTTTTCTACAATTGATTAAAAGTTAAAACAAAACAATATGTTTTAACCTAACACACTCTATTCTCTTAATTTTTGAGATACTTAAATTTTCCATGCTCAGCAGTTCTAATTAGTCTTAACTGAATTTTTCTTCCCTCTCTACACAAAACAATACCTATTCTAAGGACTTTCCCTCTACATTTTTTATCTCTTTATCATTATTCATTTATCATTCTTTACCAAGAGTACCACCAATAGCAGATATATAGCTTGAAATGATAAGCACCATGGAATAAATTCTCTAAGAAAATCTCATCAATAAATAAACCTTGGTCTATTGAATGCATGACATATATGAATGGACGTACACACACACACACACACACACACAGACAAAATAGCTCCCACTTAAATTATAATACAAAAGCTGGCTTTAATTAACAGCATACACTTTCAAAGGTGACACTGAGGTACCACGTACATTTTAGTGGACTGAATTTTTGCATATTTCAGAGGTATTCCCACAAACTGTCTGTTAGTGGACTGAATTTTGTCCCCCACTCTATGAAATTTATATGTTGAAGCACTAAACCTTAATGTGAATATATGTAGAGACAGGGCCTTTAGCAAGGTAATTAAATAAAGTCTTAAGTGCAGAGCCCTAATTCAATAGAACTGATATCCCTATAACCAGAGAGTTCCCTCTTTCTCCACTCATGCACAAAGGAAAGGCCATATGAGGTCATAGTGAGAAGATGGCCAACTGCAAGTCACCAGAAACTTGCTGGCACCTTGATCTTGTACTTCTAGCTTCTAGAACTTTAAGAAAATTAATTTCTGTTGTGTAAGCCACCAGTCTGTGGTATTTCATTATGGCAGCCTGGGTTGACTAATATAGTCCCTTATTAATTCTAACTTCATAGGCTGAAAAAAAGGTGAAATGTTTCACATTAAGGAGTATCACACTGAAAACATGATGGGGCAAAATAAATTTTCGAGATCACTCATGTTTCTGAAAATTTCTGTGTGTGCGTGCATGTGTGTGTGTTCAGTACATTGGATTTTTAAGCCAAATTTATTATTTGCTTTAGTTTATATCAACATAATTATAATACTGAATTTTACTGAAGAACTGTCTTGTTCAAAGGAAATATAGTTTTCCACTTACTTTCAAACAATTCAGAAAAAAAAAGAATAGCTAGATGCTAGATAATCCTAGAGATATGTAAGTGGTAGTTCTAAAATGGTAGGATATTAACAGGTTGTAAATCTAGTAAGAGATATAAAGATGTTCATTGTACTTTTCTTTCAATGTTTCATTAGGTTTAAAAAGTTTCTAAATAAGAAGTTAGGGTGGGACTACATCAAATTAAAAAGCTTCTGCAGAGAAAAGAAATCATCTATAAGGTAAAAAAAGCAGCCATCAAAATGGCAAATATATTTGCAAGCAATGCCTCCAATAAGGGCCTAATATCCAAAGTATGCAAAGAACTCATACAAATCAATAACGACAACAAAAACAATCCAATCAAAAAATGGGCAGAGGACCTGAACAGACATTTCTCCCAAGAAAACATATAAATGGCCAAAAAACATATGAAAAGATGCTCAACATCGCTAGCTATTAGGGAAATGCAAATCAAAACCACAATGAGAAACCACCTTACACCTGTTAGAGTAGCTGTTATCAACAGGACAACTAATAACAACTGTAGAAGAGAATGCAGAGAAAAAGAAACACTCATACACTACTGGTGGAACTGCGAATTGGTACAGCCAACTATGGAAAACAGTATGACGTTTCCTCAAAAAACTAAGAATTGATTCTACCATATGATCCAGCAATTCCTCTACTGGGTATTTACCCCAAAGACTTAAAAACATATCTGAAAAGACATTTGCACACCGATGCTCATAGCAGCATTGTTCACGGTGGCCAGGACATAGAAGCAACCAAAGTGTCCTACAGCAGATGACTGGATAAAGAAGCTGTGGTAAATATATACAATGGAATATCACTCCGCCATAAGAAGAAATGAAATATTGCCATTTGCGACAACATGGACCTTGAGATAATCATGCTAAGCGAAATAAGCCAGACAGAAAAAGTTGAAAATCAATTATATGTGAGATAGAAACCTAAAAGCAACAAATGAACAGAACAAACAAACAGAGACTCATGGACATGGACAACAGACTAGTCGTTACCAGAGGGGAAAGGTTGCAGGGAGGAGTTAATAGAGTAAAAGGGGTCAAATATGTGGTGACAGAAATCTAACTATGGGTGGTGAACACATAATGCAACATATATGCCTTAGTGTTGAATTGTACACCTGAAACTTACTAGATTTTGTTAACAAATATCACTATAATAAAAATAAATTAATTTTTTTTTTTTTTTAAAAAAAAAGAAGTTCGGGGGTAAAAGATAACATTACAAGAAATAACTGGAAAGCATTATATCGGTAAAGACCCTGGGCTCTTCTGTTTAAATACTCTGCCATCTCTACTTCTGGGAGGTTTTCAACGAGTGGCTTATCTTTGTTTTAGTTTCCGTGCCTGCAAAATAATAAACCTTCAGAGGTTCCACAGTAGGTTCTATATACAGGTAAAGAACTGAGAATGGTGCCTGACATATAGTAATAATAGTAGTAGTAATAATAATTAGTAATAGAGAGTATGATCATAACTATTAGTACTACTACTAGTACTACTATTATTATTATAGACTATTTAAACAACTAATCTGAGAAAATTTAAAAGGAAATGCAAATAATCAGATTAGTTCATTTTTAAAAAACAATTATACTTCTCAGAATATGGAAAAAAAATCAATGCCTTCTAAGAGAAAAAAAATCAACATTATCATGGCCCCCTTAGCCAACAGATATTCATTGATTTTGAAATTTGAGAGAGTCAGCAATCTTTGTTTTAATTTTTTTACCACCTGGCACATAAATCCCTTTATTTCCCTACAAATATTCATCCAATGCTTACTTAAACCCTGAGCTCTCCCATCAGAAGCCAGCTGATGCCAAATTTAGGGTTTTTCCAACAATGTGTTATGACTCCCATCTCTACTGCATTAGATTATACTGGGTACTCTAGTTTATTTCTCTAGTTTTTGGTTTTACTATCCTACTGCACTTTTAAAGGTTTCAAATTTAGCATAACCAGTAGGGGATAGGAAGTCAAATGAAATGGGTCCCCCTGCTCAGTTGATCAGACCGAGCATCTTTCTTCTAAAAAGGGGAGCATATTTGCAGAGACAGAAGAGATTGCAAAAAGCCTCTCCATTTAAAGGTATATGATGAAGCAGAGAACTGTCATTATGCTTCACTGGAACCTCCCCTCTCAGCCCCAGTCATCCTTCCCCCATTTCCTAGCACTCCTTCAGGGGAATAGCTAAGTTTATGGTTTATCAAAAGAAAAAGAAGACAGAAGGAGAAGTAAAACTGCTTGGTTCAGTTTTAAAGACTGAAGAATTAAAAGATAAAAATAAACAAAAGGACTTGCAGGTTTAGCCCCCAGTGATTTCAACATTTCATGTACAGTTGGATAGATTTCCTATTCGTTCTTCTACTAAATTTGTATGCAAAACCATCTCACAGATCAAAAATAAATACTAGATATATGCACATATTGTGTAGAAATTGGTGAAAAGTTTCCATTTGTACATTTAAGATATAAAAAGTACATATGTATTTTTAACATTTTCCCTTAGGAAATTTTGTTCTGTTTTACTTCTAACTAAAATAGGCTTCAGCAAGAAACTGCATAATGTATTTTATCATAACCTAGACATTATTTTAGGCATTAAACTCTCTCTTATAGACATTATTTTTGTTGACATATTATACATATCATTAAGTATCTAGACCCAGAATTAAATATCAGAATACTACCCTATCGTGCATGGCACCACAGACTTTTCTCAACAGTACTTAGCAGAGTCAGTTTTCAGTAGATATTTTAATATTTTAATTCTACTAAAAGATGGTAAATTACCTACCTAGACTGATCTTCCCTCTCTTATATAATACATATCCTTATTAATTTTACATGTAATTATAATATATAAAACCTCTGTCATAGATATAGAATTAATATGTATACATAGTCTCATTAAGTCTTTGACAATAAGGAAGGGAAGGGAACAAGATAAAATTTCACAAGGTCATCTATCATCCATCAGATATTTAAAAACTCAGGTAATTCAGTTAATTGAATACTACAAAGTGCTATGATAAAATAAGTTAGACAATAAAAAAGCACTCTTGAAAAATTTCAAAAGCTAAAAACAATAATTTTCCCAAAGGAAATCTCCCAGGAAATTAGAAAGAACAAAGTTAAATAGATGGAAATTCTAATCACAAACAAGAAATATTTAGAGAAACAATCCAGATGGTCTAATATCTATTCTAGAGAGAGAAAACAATAAACATGGTGAGTATATGATCAAAGAAATACTAATGGCCAAGATCAGAAGGACTTGAATCCAGTTAGTGCCCAGAGACACAGAATGAAGAGTGGACCTACACCATGACACACATCATCATGAAATTTAAATGTCTTAGGATAATAACAGCAACGAAAACAAAATAAAACAAAAAAAAATGGTAAGGATTTTGAAAAATCAGGGGAAGAAAATATTAATATGGGGAAAAAGAAATAAAACAATTTTATGAAACTTCTCAAAAGCAAACTATATGTTAAAAACATGTGGAGGCACACTTTTGAAATTCTAAAGGGAAATATTCCTATACCCAACAAAACTATCAAAGTATGAATTGTCTCAAAACTTTTATTTTATGAACTCAGCTGTTTAGAAACTGACTAAAGGATATGCTGTAGCAAAAATAAAAAGAAGGAAGAGAAAAAAGGGGGAGAGGAGAGGTGAAAGAGGATAAGAGAAAGGAAAGAAAAAGAAGAAAAAGGAAGGAGAAGGAGGAGAAGAAAAAGGAAGAGGATAGAAACAAAGAATCAATTCTCAGAGCTTGTTAAAACAAAGCCCCAGGATCGGTTTTTCAGCTAGCCAGAATAAAAGAAGCCACCACGGAGATATCTGGAACAAAATGGAATCTGATAAGAAGCATATGCTCAAAACACATATGTGCAAATAAACAAAGCTGTTAGAAACAGTAAAACTGTCCAAGAAAGGAAAGGTAAATTTTAGCTATCAGAGTAGAAGGTTAATATGGAAAATATAAAATGGATGAATCAAGAAGTCATGGTATATGCATATTATATAGAAATAGGGTGTTAATAGAAAATCTAAAATGTAAAAAAAGAAAAGAATAGTTGCAGCTGGAAAGTGGGACTAGGGATATTAAGAGATTAGGGAGTTGATTTTTGAAATATATATCAGTATTATTTTGATAAATTTAATCATCTATTTTGAAATCCTAACAAGCCAGAGGATTTGCAAAGCCATCGAATCTTTTAGTCACAGCTAAGTCCTAAGTGCATGCACATATACACAAAAACACACTGAATTGTCCTTTGGTATCCACAGAGGATTGATTCCAGGACTCTCTGTGGATACCCAAATGAATGCTCAAGTCCCATAGATAAAATGGTACAGTATGTCCATATAACTTATATTTGAATATAGGCTATAACAGTACATGAGCTATACATCACTTCATTTGTGTGTATTCAGCATAGTGCTTGGCACGTGGAGAATTCAAGTTTTGTTTTTTGGAACTTTCTAGGCCTAAAAAAAAAAACAACACCTACAGCACCTGGTATTCCTAGGTAGTCAGTCTCCCATCCAAGTACTAACCAGGCCTGACTCTCCTTAGCTTCTGAGAGCAGACGAGATTGGGCTTGTTCAGGTTGGTATGGCCGTAGACTCTGGGACTTTTTTTTTTCCCAATATTTTTTATCCACAGTTGGCTGAATCTGTGAATGCAAAACCTGTGGATACAGGGGGCTGACTGTATATACAGTACATGTGAGTGTGTATGTGTGTGTATAGATATATGTACATACATATATGCATAAACATATAAAAACTGACTCCTTCACATTTGATAACTATATCTCAACATCTGTACATTTTCTATTTTTAGTAAATTGTTTCCATAATGATAAGGTTACTTTCAGTTAAAAAAAAATTGTATCTTTACGTGCTGCAATTTTCAGATTTACTTAAGCAGTTACACAGCCACATGTGCACATGGTTCCTTATGAGAATACAGGCAAAAAATTCTTCTTAAAACCTCTAAAACAAAAGTGGAAATCCTAATAATGTTTAATTGACATTAACGATCTTTTCCTGAGCATCACCTTTTAGACTATAAGCTTTTAAAGGGTAGGGAACACAACTCCCTTTTTCATGATTGGATTCCCACAGTAAACAGTCAGTAAATTCTTTTTAATCCTCTTTTCATATATGGCTTACACTAATACTAGAAGACAATTACTACATCAAAGTTGTTTAATTGGCAAGTCAGTAGTACCTTTATATCATGAAAACCCAGAGAAAACTTCCCTGCATAAGACTATGTGCCCATCCTCTAGGCTAATTGCAAATTCAGACTAATTTTTTAATTAGAATATAATCTTATTCAAAGGCCAAACCTTTGTTAATTTAAAAATAAAAGGGCCTTTCAAAATGAGAGGCAAAAAATATTTGAGATAAATAAAAATAGGTATTTGGAATGCAGTGATTCAGGCAAGAGCCCAAACAGTGTCCCAATTAGGAAGCAAATGTAATGACTATTTACAATAAATGGAAATGGAACAATTACATCGATAGAAAGGTGTTTCAATTGTGCAGAAAAGCTAATATAGTGAGCTAATTTTAAATATTTTTAATTTTTAGTATCGTAGTCATCAGTCCACTAGTCATAATAACTGCTTTCTTGTTATCTTTACAAACATTTCTTTGGGACACAATGTTGCTCTAGGCCCAGTCCAATGTTACTTTGCCCTGTTTACACCTTTCACATCATTTATTTTCATTTGTTGGTTTTAAAAATTTTTCTATTTTGTTTTGTTTGCTTTTAATTAAACTCGAGAAAAAACACTTTGTCAAAGTGCCTCCCCCTAAAAACACAATGGTTTGGGGAATGATGCCGAAATAGAGGTCAAAATAGAATTGCTTATGGGAGTTTCACATTTTAAATGCTGTAAAGGGTAAAAGTTTGTCACCACCCAGAACAAGTTAGTGACAAAATGTTCTGAAATGGCCTGGAAAAATCAAATACAATATTCCATTACTGATAACAGTGATTATTTCTGAGGGATGAGACCAAGAAAGGAAATTTTTAGAATAATCAAGGATTTATTTTAAAATTAAAGAAAATAAAGCAATCATAAAAACACAAGTATTTAAAGCAGAATCCCTCTTCATAAATGTTCTAAAACAGTAGTTTTCAAACTAGGGTATGTGGACCCCTGAAAATACACAAGACTTATCAAGAGGTAACAGGCAAAGACAGCTTTAAGGGAATCAATTTCCAGATTATCCTCCATACATTATTTTTTTTAACCTAAACACACAGGATGTGCCTATGACAGAAGCACATACAGACCCACTCTACAAACCCAGCTTACCTTCTAAAGAAAGAATAACTTTTGTGCAGCCTATATCTCATTATGGTACTAGAAGTAAACATATCTAGATTAACACCCAACAAAGAGAGTTTGAAATTTGGCATCATTGAAAATCCCCTCTCCAATATTCATCTCATTAAGAAATGAAATTCCAATAAAACTTTACTCATGAGGAAGACTTTCAGATTTTAACTAAATAAAATCAAAATTATTACAATAAATAGTCACAGTTAACTTCAGCCCAGTCATTACCCAAAGAGCACATAGCATCCCCTATTACTGGGAAGAGTCCCCTCTAAAACCAGGTACTCTTTTTCTACCCCAACTGGGGTGTACTAAAATACAATTCTGGAGTTAGTGCAGTCTCACAGGTTAAGGATTAAATCCTCCACAAGACTTCCCCTATTTCAGATGCCAAGGCTCCCACACTTCTGATTAGCTTGGCTAAAAATTTAGGGGTTGTCATGAACCACCCATCCTCCCAAGCTTTAATAATTCACTAGAACAACTCACAGAATTCAAGGAAGCCCTATACTTATAATTACATTTTATTATAAAGGATACACATAGGATAAGGTTTAGAAGGGTCCTAGATGCAGTGTCCACGCCTTTTTCCCTCAGATTCAAGACATGCCCACCCACTCCCACCAGCACATCAATGTGTTCACCAATCCAGAAGCTTCACCTAACTTGGTATCCAGAGTTTTTAGTGGGATATCATTAGACAGTCATAACTGATTAAGTCATTTGGACATATGATTGAACTGCATCTCCAGGTCTCTTCCTCTACCTAAAGTTCAGAAGGTTGAAAGCTCCAAGTATCTACTTATACATTTCGTCTCTCTGGTGACCAGCCACCATCCTGAAGCCCTCTATTAGTCATTAGCATAAGAAAGACAAACCTATCACTCAAGAAATGTCAAGGGATTTGAAACTTTTGCCAGGAAGCAGAAGAAAAAACTATATACACATTTAAGTATAGTTGGTATACAATATTATATTAGGTTCAGGTGTACAATATAGTGATTTGGCATTTATAAGTGATCACCACACTAAGTCTAGTAATCATCTGTTACCATGCAAACTTATTACAATATTATTGACTATTTTCCCTTTCACTTTTTCACTCATTCCCCCACTCCCCTCCCCTCTGGCAACCATCAGTTTGATCTCTGCTTCTATGACTCTGCTTTTGTTTTATTATGTTTGTTCATTTGTTTTAGATTTTAGATTCCATATAAATGAAATCATGCAGCATAATAAATACCCTCTAAGTCCATCCATGTTGTTGCAAATGGCAAGATTTTTTTTTTTTTTTTTATTGCTGAGTAATATGCCACATCTATTGGTGGACAGTTACATTCTTTATTATGCCGCAATAGGTAATTTAAATTGTGGAAGAGGGACAATTTAATTCAATTTTTAATGAAATTCTGAATTGGGATAAGACTAAGAGTTGGACAACTTAAGAGGAGGTAAAAAGGACAGGAAAGCGAGGAAAACAGAACGGTGATGAAAAAACACTGGCAAGAGAAAGAACTGAATCAAGGAGTAAATGACAGCCTATGATCAAAACAGTTTTTTCAACATATTTAGTTTTTATACAGAAACAAAGCATTTGGAGGGAGAAAGCAAACAGAAATGGACTTTGCTGCTTCATCTAGAAGACGAACCAGAATGTCTACACTAGACCTAGAGGTAGGTGTAGGAAAGCCTAACAATAAAAATAGGGATCCCTTTGCCAAGCTCCAGTCCTAGAAGAGGTAGCAATCCCTGGAAAGGAAGCTTCTGAAAGGAGGAGTTTACTTCTAGAAATAACTGATAAAGTCAATCAGCAACAGAACACTGAAATTCACAAACTATGCTAAATGTTTACAATATAGTTAACACTCAGATTCAGTATTATCAGTACTGTATTTTTAGTACTATGGTACTGTGACCATTAACAGAGAGGCATTTTTTGTGGAAAAGAACACTCTTTCCATGCTCTGTACTCTCAAAAAGTAACACTAGAAAGTAAATCAAGACAATGTTATTAAGTGGAATAACCGGTAAAGGTTAAGAATGCAACCCAAATCTTGCCTTCTGCCCATTAATAGCAGAAGAGAAAAGCAATAAAGCAAAGATGAATTAATCAACAAATGGCATTGAGTCGAGTCAACAGCCACCTGGAAAGAAATAAATCTGAATTAATATATACTGTTATACATCAATATATAATCTAGATATATTTAAACATAAAAACAAAAATTTAAACATAAAATAATAAAACATAAATACACTATGAGAAAAATGACAGTTTTTTTTTTCATTTTGTGGTAAGGAAACCCTTTCTAATCACAACAGAAAACTCAGAGGCAAAGAGAGAAAAACTTACATATTTGTGTGAAAAGAATTACATAGCAAAAATGTTTTTAAAATAGTTAAGCATAGGAGGTGGCTCCACTTGTGCTTATGACACAGAAAACTGCAAAAGAAATCCCCACAGTAATAAACAAACAAAAAGCCAGATGAACTACAAAACCATAACGTTTTTTTGAGCCTATCAGAGAGTCACAAAAAATTCAGGTGAACTGAATTCCAAAGGATGGCAATGCTCTCCGAGGACATGAACTTCTTCACTTTTGTCAGAAGCAGAGAGAAAAGGTGGCTGACATAAAAGCAGGTGATGAGAAAACAACTAAAATTTTAACCATTTTTAAGGATCAAGATGTAAGCTGAGAGCCCCAAGACACAATATAAATTTGCACTCACTATTTTTCAAGGTTCTCCACTGAGGAGAAGTTAAATTAGAGAATCTCTAGGCAATACAGTTGTGAGACTGGTGATCAGCTGTCACTAGGGAACAACACATGACTCATTGTCATACAACTTTCTCACATACTATGCAAAAGTCATCTTCAGTCTCACACAAAGTTAGGTAATCACTGTCAAGGAGGTAGAAAGGCTGAGTGCTTTTGCCCACACTGCTAGCAGACAAAAGCCGTCAGCCATTAGAGGAAAAGTAAGAAAACCTATTTACTTCCAGGATCATATAATGACATAAATAAATAAATAAATAATAAATAAATAAATAAGCGGAGGTCTGCTGCCACTGGTGAAAAGGGGGAGAGGAGAAGGACAAGAATCCTGCTCCCTCTCAAACTGTCTCTGCCCTACAGATATAAGCGAAAGTTCAGCCATCATTGAAGGAGGCACAGGAGCAGGAACACTGAGAAAGTCCCACCCTGGAAGCTCAGACATACAAAACCTGTCTAAGTCTGATGCTGACGTTGAAGAGCTATAAAAATCCCTGCTCCTGACACAAAACTTGCACTGAGTAATGAGCAACATGAATCTGCTACGGGTGTGAGGACAAAAGCGGAGAGGGAGACCTCCTCCATACGGGTCCCGCACTAAGCACAAGGTAGCAACAGTTCACTGCTGAAAGAATGAGAAGGCTGTGGGGCATTGAGGGTAATAAAAGCAACAACAAAACACAAATCCAGCTGAACTACAGACCACACTGACTCAGTCCAAGCCTGATGGAAGATGAGTTGGACCTATTTCTGGTCAAAAATAACATTTATCTTGGTCTCCTGGTAGATACATACTGTCTCGCATTTAATGAAAAATTAGAAAACACACAAAAGAAATCAAGAAAAAACAACCCAGAAGACAGTGGAGCAAAATTTTTTAAGTAGTACTGAAAAAAAACCTGCCAAACCAGAATATCACATTCACAAATGGAGCCAAAATACAACAGAAAAATTAAAGTGGAATTCCAAAAATTATTTGGAAATAGCAGGAATGGAGGGAAGGAGGAGCAGGAAAAGAGAAGCGGCAAGCATAAAACAAAAATAAAACTGGTAGACTCAAACTCAAACATATCAGTAATTACAACAAATAGAAATGGGACTATAAAATTCCTTTAAAAGGCAGAGATTGTCAGAATGGACAAAATAAAAATAAAAAGTCTGCATAAAAAGATTGGTACAGCTTTATTAAGAGTAGATATAATATATTCCAAAATAAAATGTAGTACCATGGATAAAGAGGGACATTTCATTATAATAGAAAGGTCAATTTAACAGAAAGATATAGACATCATAAATGTGTACACAGTGGAGCTTAAAAACACATGAAGCAAAAGTGATGGAATTAAAAAGAAAAATATACAATTCTACACTCATAATCAGAGACTTTACCCCTTCTTTCACCAACTAATAGAATAACTAGACAAAATCAATAGACATAGAAAATCAGAATACATCATCGACCAACTTGAATTATTAATATATTTATAGAACACTAAATCCAATAATGGCAGAATATATATTAGTTTAGGCATACATGGTAAGTCTATCAGAATAGACCATATCGTGTGCCTTATAACAAGTATCACTAAATTTAAAACTATTAACATGATAAAAAGCATGATACCTGAATACAATTTAGTTAAATTAGAAACCAATATTATTAAGATAATTAGAAACACGTTGGAAATTAAGCCAGATACTACTAAATTATCATTGAGTCAAAGAAAAAAAATCACAAAAGAAATAAAATATATTTTAACCTGAATGATAATTTTAAAAGGAGGTAAAATAAAGACTTTCTCAAACAAAAGCTAATAAGAGAGAAATAATGCCACGAGTTCAGTACAATAAGGAATAATAAGGAAAATTCTTCAGGCTGAAGGAATATGACACTAGATGGAAATTTGAATCTATACAAATAAATAAAGAGTACTAGAAATGGTAGAAATGTGGGTAAATAAGACTTTTTTTCAATCTCTTTAAATTATAACTAATGGTATAAAGCAAAAATAGTAATATATTAAAGGGTTTAAACTGTAACACAAAGGATAGAGGGACAAAATGGAAGCACACTTCTGTAAGGCTCTTAGACTATATATAAAGTGGTACATTATTGGAAAGTAGACTCTGAAAAGTTAAAGTTATATATATTAAACTCCAGAGAAGCACCATCCAATATGGTAGCCACTAGCCACATGTGTATACTTCAAACTTGAGATAGGGTTAGCTCACCTAAGGATATGAAACTTTAATTGCATTTAATTTTAATGAATTAACCCATTTCCCATTTGCCCTAAGAATACTCACTGGTAGCACTTGCAGCTGTAGTGTTTACCCCGAGATAACTCACAGATTACAGTCCTAATCTTATCCCCAAAGTTTGCCATGAAATACCTCGCTTTTATTATTATTTTCACATCACTCTAGTATATCAAAAGTCGTTGGAAACAAATAACATCATTCTATTTACAGCATTCTGTTTTTAGTTGTGGTGTTTCCATTTACAAACTATAGGAATTCTCAATTGCAGAAAATGTCAAATCCTAGATATTCCACTATGTGTTGTTCCATGCTTTAAAATTTACCACAAGGAAAAAAATTATTAAATACTAATCATTATATACATTCCCATTACATTAGAATTAGAGACAAGTTCTATTCAGTTATTGAATATAATAACTCTAAGAAAAGTTTTTATGTTTTATTTTCACATTAAAATCCAGTCAGATTTGCTTCACTCTCAAAGAATATGTTTATGTAAAATTAAAACTGGCAGTGAGCTGCGCTATTCTTTTTCTAAATGGGAAATGGGTTAAAGATTCAACTTTAAATAGCCATATATAGATAGTACCTACCACATTCAATAGTGTAGGCCAAGAAAAACAATTAAAAATTTGTAAAAAAAAAAAAAAAGTAAAGTAAAACAAAGAGGCCTCTATAATTAATAATAATGGAGGGAAAACAGAATCATGAATATACTCAATTGAAAGGAATGCCAGATTGAATAAAAAACAAAACCCAACTAGAAACCACTTTAAGTATAAACATATAGATTAATTAAAAGCAAAAAGATGGAAAATATATAGAAACAAGCACTAATAAAAGGAAAGCTGGTGTGTCTGTATTAATATTAGATAAACTTCAAAAAAAGGAATATTACTGGAAGTAAATAATAGAATGTAATGATAATAAAAGGGTCAGTACACATCAAGAGAACATAATAATTCTAAATGTATATGCATCTTATACCAGAGCTTCAAAACACAAAGCAAAATTTCATGGAACCAAAAGAATTCAAAAAATACACAATTATACTTGGAGACTTCAAAACTCTATTCTCAGGAATTAATAAGTCCAATAAACAAATAACAGCAACCGATTGGCATTTATGAAACAACTCTCTCCAACATCAGAATACACATTTTTTAGTGCACATGGGATACCCCAAATAGATTATATTCTAGACTATTTAAATAAAAAAAATTTTTTTTAATAAAAAAAAAATCATATGAAGTATATTCTCTAAACATAAAAGGAAAAATAACTAGAAATAAAAAAGATATTTGGGGAAAAAACAACTATTGATATTGAAAAAAACGTATTTCTAAATAACCATGAATCACAGAAGACATAAGAGTAATTAGAAAATATTTTGAATGGAATGAAAAATAATATATCAAAAATCTGTGTGACATAAATGACTCAGTGTTAAAGAGAAATTTATAGAATTAGATGTTTGTATTAAAAGGAAAGGTCTCAAGTCTAAAGTTTAAGATTTTTAAAGTTTAAGTTTTATAAGAAACTATAAAAAGGAAACTAAACTCAAAGCAAGCAAAAAGATGAAAAGAACAATTAAGCACACAGCAACAAAAGAGAAAATAGAAAAAATGATATAATAAATAAAACAAAAAATTTGTTCTCAGAGAAGTCCAAGTAAGTTAACTCTCCTCAGAATAATCAAGAACCAGGGGAAAAGCACATAATACCAATATCAATAATCAAAGGTGAAACATCACTACAGATCCCACTGACAATGAAGGATAAGGGAATATTATGAACAACTTCATGCCAATAAAACTGATAGCTTATTAGAAGAATTCCCTGAAAGACACAAACTACCAAAGCACATTCAAAAAGATAAAGACATATAGTGTCTCTACGCCTAATAAAATGACTTAATTTTTAGTTTAAAACCTTAGCACAGAAAAACTAGATGCTAGATGATTTTACTGCTGAATTTGTCCAAATATTTAATGAAAAATTAACATCATTTCTACATAAAATTTTCAGGAACTAGAAAAGAGGGAAAGAACTTTTACCATCTCATTTTATGTGGCCAGAATTACCCTGATACCAAAATTAAACAAAACCATTGCAAGCAAATTACCAACCAAGATCTCTTATAAACATAGATGTAAACATCCATTTAAAAACAAGAAAACCAATAACAGCTAAAATTATCAAAACGTCTGCAAAAAGAAAAAGCATGGGGATAAATCTTCACAACCTTGAATTTAGCAATGGATTCTTAGGTATGTATAAGACATTAAAAGTATAAACAAGAAAACGAAAACAGATAAATTGGACTTCATTAGAATTAAAAACTTCAGATCATCAAGACATTAAAAAAAAAAAAAGGTCTTTTATCCAGAACATAAAGAACTCTTGCAAATCAATAAGACCGAAAAAAAACCCTGCCCCCCCCAAATAAGTACAACATTTGAAGAGACACCACAAAGAAAATTTATGAATAGCCAATATGCACATGAAAGTATTCATATAATCAACAATCAACAGAAAAATGCAAATTAAACATTTGATAAGATGTTACTAGGTACCTACTAGAGTGGTTAAAATCAAAGAAGTGACAAAAGGAACTGCTGGTGGGAATACAGACTAACTGGAATTCTTATACACTGTTTGTGGGAATGTAAAATGGCATACCTACTTTGAAAAGTAAGTTTGCAGTTTATTACAAAATTAACCATACAATTAGCTTACAATCCAGCAATCCAATTCCTAGGTATTTACCCAACAGAAATGAAAGCATAATTCCACACAAAGACTTGCACGTGAATGGTTTTAGCATTTTCTTCCCTTAATAACCAAAAGCTGTAAATATCCTAAATGTCCCTGGTGAACAGATAAGCAAATTATGGGTATGTCCAGACAGTAGAATACTACTCAACAATAAAAAAGAGTAAAATCACTGACATACACAATAACATCGATAAATCCTAAATGCATTTTGCTAACTGAAAGAAGACAGAAGTCTACACATTGAATAATTCCATTTACATGTCAATTTAGAAACAGCAAAATTACGAGGGCAGAAATCAGACCAGCAGTTGCCAGGAGCTGGGAGATAAGGGAAAGAGTAAGTTGAAAATGTGCCCCAGGAAACTTTGGAAAGTGTTGAAAATTTCATTTTCTTCATTCAATGATTACACTTACTATATACATTTATCAAAAATCATCAAACTGTACATTTTTAAAAGGTGACTGACTGTATATGTGTATACCGTCTTAATAAAGCTGACTTAAAAAGTGTAAGCTGAGAGACACTCTTCAATTGATCCTAAAATCCAGTAAGTACACCTCCAATAACAAACCAAGACAAAGGCAGACAGTCTCAGAATCACATAGACAAACACAGATAAAGGAGCGCCATCCGGCATGGGAGCTTCAAAGTTGTGACCAAAGACTAAACAGGGAGAGGTCCATTTGCCACCTTCCAGTAGTAAACTTAGAGAAAGAAGAAAAGGATCCTTACAAGCACTGAAGATTTTTCTTTTTAAAAAAAATGAAAAAGGAGGGATGACACGAACAAGTGGATAAATCTCTTTCAGAGCTTCCCACCTAGTTTTTTTGACACTTTAGGTGGCTCCAGACATTGCAATACATAAAATTTTGAAAAACAAATATCTCCCCCCTCTCTCTCTCTCTCTCTCTCACACACACACACACAGGAAAACGATGAAAAGAACATACCAAAATAAAAAAAGTGGTAGTCACTAAATAATGGAATTTTGAAGACTTTCATTTTCTCTTTTCACTTTTCAGATTTTCCAAAGTTTACTCTTAGAGTAAAATGTTTTTTTTTTTTTAATGAAAAAATAAAGTAAAAACACAAATGATAAAGTGGGGAAAATATTTGTAACAGGACAGATGTTCTTCAATATATAAAGAATTCTTAAAATCGATAAGAAAAGATCATTAAAAATCCAAAGGATCATGAATAAAGTGAACTGGAAATGAAATACAAATTGCTTATAATCATATGAAAAGATGTTTAATCTCATTAATAATTAAAGAAATGCAAATTAAAACTACTCAGACTGGCAATAAATAAAAGCTTTATGATTTAAAAGTATTTATGCAATTGTCAGGGAAGGCACAATATTTTATGTAATTTGTTATACTCTATAAAGATTATAATTATTAAAACACTTTTAGAAATAAGCATCAAAATTTTAAATGCCCATTCCCAATAATTCAACAATACTACTTCTAGGAATTTGTATATTTGTCTAAGATCAAGCATATTTGCAATATTTACACAGTCACGTATAAGGTTGTTTAGACTAGTATTCTTCCACAGCACCAAAAAACTGGAAACAACCTAAATGTCCATCAACAGGGAACTGGTTAAATAATCTATGATCAATCCTCATAATGCAGGAGAGAGATCTGCAGGACTTGATATCATGTATGTTCCATTTCCATCCACATAATTAAATAAATAAAACAAGTTGCAAGACAGTCCGGAGAGCCCTCTCTGCCTGGGTGTTTTGTTTTCATTTTTGTTTTGTTTTTGTTTTTAAATGTAGACAAGTTTAAATGCACATGGAAAACTACTGGAAGAAATGCAAGGAAACGGTTAACTATGGTTAACCTCAAGGTAGGGAAACTTTTGTGTATCCTTTGTACTGTTTACATTTTACAATGTACATGTATTAGCTTTTATAAACACTTAACCTTGACTAATAATGTACTGTACTTTGGCTTTCTACTTTATAAAGTGGTTAATACTACTTGTCCAGCTCATCTCAGAAGGTAAAAATTGTGAACATTAAATGAGAAAATACAGATGTATGAAAGTGATTTGTAAGCTTTGCTGAGTGATACACAAACTGCATAAAAGTTAGGGTATTGTTGCTAATCATGATAATTTGTTTTTAGCTATAGAAAAATCACTTTATGACCCAGAATTTATAACTAATAGATCTGAGGAAAATTTAATTTAGGGAGAAAAGACAAATGAGAAATAAAGGTTAAGGACATTGCTATAAAATGTATTAGTGGAGAAAGGCTTAACTGAAATATAGTCTATATTTTTCCTCTTATGTTTTTAAAAATATGTATGACTATTGAAAGCAAAAGTTATAACATTATCTTGTGAGTTTTCAATGTATGTGGATGTAACATATTTGACAATAAGGTAAAGGAAGGAGGATAAGGGGAATTACACGCTTGTAAGCCTTCCATATTTTGCCCAATGTGTCAAAATGTTAACTCTAGATTGTGGAAGATTAGATGAGTACGTTTACATTTTAAGTCTTAGAGCAATCACTAAAATATAATACAAGGAGATATAGCTCAAAAGCCAATAGGTAAAATAGAATATTAAAATGTAATCAAATAACCCAAAAGAAGGCAAAAAGGAGGAATATAGGAACAAAAAACAGAATGGAACAAGAAGTAGAAGTGATAAACAGAAAACAAAGAATAAAATGGTAGACCTAAGTTAAAATATATCAATAATTATATTAAATGTAAATGTTCTAAACATGCCAAGTAAGACATATTATCAGATTTGATCAAATAAGAATACTCATAAGTTAACAAAATAATAACACTTCAATTACACAATAAATTCTCAGGCAGAAAGTCAGTGTCACATTCATAGAGAGGTGGGAATCGCCTGCATTAATTGTGCAAATGACCTCAAATTATACATAAGTTAGGAACATCATAACTAGGGGAAAAACTGTTATTATGTCACAGTAATAAAACAAAATGACTTCAACCATTGAATCTGCAAACTAGGGGCAAAGTGGGGAGAGCATTACACAGAAGCAGTGGAAAACTGAAAGGATCTCTCCAACCTTTGGTATCACCTCTGCACTAATGAAGGCAGGAAGTGAGCCTCAGGAACCCTACTTTGGTAATTTTGATTCTCTGGCATCTATGCCTACTACGAACCAGCATAATGATTTCCTCTTGAAGTACTTAAGGCAATCTTCAATCTGTGTAGTGGCTTAGTGGGAGGAAAAGGCGGATGTGTATAGATGGAAACTCATAGAGACATGTGACTTGAAAGAGGAAGAAACAGGTAAGGAACTAAAACAAGGTCACTGGGCTGGCGTCATCTCCTTAATATGAAATGATCTCAGGCCACGCAGTCCACAAAAGGGCTCCACCCTAACCACCTGACTACACATGGTCAAGGGACGATGGTCATACTGGTCCTGCTTGAGGTTCAGTGCAACTACTATGCGTTGAATTGTGTCCCCTAAAAAGATATATTGAAGTCTTAACCCACAGTACCTATGAATGTGACCTTGTTTGGAAATAAAGTCTTTGGAGATCAAGTTAAAATAAAGTTAGTATAGTATGACTGGTATCCTTATAAATAAGAAGAGGAAAATGCCATGTGAATACAGAGACACACAGAGTATAACAATGGAAGCAGAGACTGAAGTGTTGAAGCTACAAGCCAAGAAACATTTGGGACTACCAGAAGCTAGAAGAGGCAAAGAAGGATCCTCCCCTAGAGCCTTCAGGGAGAGCATGGCCCTGTCAAAACCTTAATTTTGGACTTCTAACCTCCAAAACTGAGAGACAATAAACTTCTGTTGTTTTAAGCCACCTAGTTTGCGGTACTTTGTGATAGCAGCCCCAGGAAACTAATACAGCAAAGGACAATATTTCTCTTTGGAACATAGCATCATTTAAAGTTTGGGTAGGGAGCAAAGAAAAGAAAAAGCTTTATTTCCATCAGAAAGAACAGGCACCCAAGAAGTGAACCTGCCTTACTTCCCTGTATGAAGCAGGGATCTTAAGCTTCAGAGACTACAAAGTAAATGAGAGAAGTGGTCATATAACCTAATCGGGCACAGAAACAAATGAGAACTTGTCTCTGGGAAAGCAACAGCTTCTCACTTCTAGTATGTTAAACTTTTGTTAGAAACCAAAATTAAGGATTTTTCGACATGGTATTTTCAAACACTGAAACACTGTGCAGGCTGTACACACTACATATTTGGGTCAAACATTAACCATGGCCACCAGCTTATAATCCCTCCTATCAATCACACCCCCAGAACCCCAAAACAGAGATTCAGATTCTAACAAAACCCTGTGACTGGAGAAAAGTCATAGTACTTACTATATTAATAGCCTGCCAATCAATTTTACTAGTTGTCTGGATTGTCCAAAGTTATTAAACAATCTTAATTTTTCTTAGAAACATGCCATCACCATTCCTCCTTGCAAGTTTATTTTACTCATAAAATGAAATGCTGGACTGATACTACATTATTAAATAGTATTTATCAAGGATAAGATCTTAATCAACAAAAAAATCATTAATTCATCATTAGTGGAGGGAAGTTATCAATTATTAATCTTATTTCTACTTTTTAGTTGAGAACATAAGCTATGATTACACAATTGGCTCACCCATTGATAATCATTTATTTTATAATGAATCAAGGAAAGATAAAGAATTAAAATCTCAAACTTGGTGGCACATATCTAATTTCATGGTTTGAGATATGTCCTAGACATCAGGATTTTTAAAAAGCCACCCTAATGATCCTAGCATGCAGCAAAGTTTGCAAACCTCTACAAAATTAAGGACTTTTTCTAACACTAGTAAAACTCTATTTCAAATTCAAAATATCATACATTTATATCCCAAAGATAATCCCCTCAAAGCTTTCACAGTTTCTGAAAAAACAAATCAGATTGATTTATGCCGTCTCTTACCCTACTTTAGTTGATGAAAATCTTCTAGGTTCCTAAATTGGTCTAAAGTTGTCCATGTCATTTTGTAATTATTTTCCTTTGTGTAGCAATAATTTTCATCTAAGATGTTTTCAAATTAACTAGATTAAAAGAATGCCACTTATTGGGAACAAAATGTTTTCTGAAGATAGGTACAACTTTGCTTCCGTTCCTAATGAAACTCAGACCTTTCATCTTAAATTCAAGCAGAATCTCAAACACTAAAATGAAATGAGTTTGATACTTTTATATTTCTATTAAATCGATGGTCATCTACACATGGGTGAAAAGCCTCCTCATTCTCTTCATTATCCCAGTACAGCTGCACAACTGCATCTGTGAGATCAAGGGGCTATATTTTCTCTTAAAAGTGGGATTACATTTTTTTCTATATTTCTGCTTTTATTATTCTTGACTTCGCAAAGCATCTCAACTCTGACAGGCAAATACAGGCAGTTAATCACTCTCTGATTTCAGGGAAGTAGAAACCGACTTATCCAAATCCCATACTGGGAGATAAATCTTTGAATAAGATTGTCTGATTCAATTCCAAAAAAAAGAAGATGGCATGACCCCAACATTTACTAAATAGAAAAGGAGACTGGACTATTGTTTTTAAATTCCACTAAGCAGATTGCACATTTAAGAAAATATAGGACCAATAACTGTATTCAGATGATCATCCTCTACTAAAAAATGCTGTTTTCATTGCTCGCTTGTAATTCGTTTAAGGGTTTGGCTTTGCAGCAAACTGTTTCAGATAAGCAATCCCATTTGGTGGTTCATAGTTAAGCAGTCCAATTAGGAAATCCAATTGCCACTTATGCAATGATTAGTCATAAAGCTAAATGGCAAAAAATAGCATTTTAATTTAGAGCTTATTTATGACCAAGAGAACATTAAAAACATTTAGCATGAACCAATTCTCTCTGCTGTAACAGTTAGCAGAACTTCATGGAGAGTAACAATTATGATCTTTCACAAAAGAAATGAGTGAGACTTTGAATCAGTTCTATAAAAGAGGGAGCTGCCATTTTTATTGCTGTGCTTGAGTTACAGATTTTAAAAACTGCATCGCACATGCAAGTTTAATTCACTCTGTAGCAATGTATCAAATGTGGGCATATAAAAGAGGGATTCCAAATTAGATAAAGTGAATTTCAGAAAATGCCATCTCTTCATCTGTCAATCTATAAAATAACTCAAGATGTAGCCTTACTGTGTTTAATGGCAGAATCAAAAAATGTATCCAGACACTGGAATTGCAAAGCTGTTTCACATATACCTCTTCTGGATGACTCATTTAAAAGTGAGCAGGTTGTCAGAAACAATGAGACTTAAACACCTTTTATTCCATGAGGAGCTGCTAGGATCCTGACCTGTGCAACCCCTTATCTTTTCAAACTCCTCTCTTTGGAATAAACTGTTTTCTTGAAAATTCTAGTATCTTTTACCAAGCTTTGGTAGGCATATGATGATTTTGGCATTGATGAAAATATGGAACTCATGTTATAAGATCACTGTCCATGAACACAAGCTAAAAAAGATGGCACCGATTAATTTCTGTCATTTTCCCTCCTCTACTTACCTCTTCATAGAGAATTAATGATTAACAAGAGGAATAGATGTTTTCTATCCTGGCGATTTTCACTTTTTCTCATGTAATTTAAAAGTAATAGGGTATATAAAGATTGCTGTATTTTACTCATGTTAAATGTGCATATGCTGCATTATTACAAAGTAACCCAAGATAACTTTAAAGACCCTCACTCTCAATGAAATAAAAATAACAGGGATAGCTCTAGCCTTCAGATAACTTTCCCTTCAGCAAGATTGACCACTAGTCTGCCCTCCCACCTTCTTAACACTTTCATATCACTTCTTCTTGCTTTCCATGGATCCCTCTATTCCTCACATTGCTTTCAGAATTCCATACTATGCATTGCTGTCACTAGCGAACAGCTTAGGCATACCTGCAGGTATCAGCGCCAGCAACTGACAGCCTAGAAGATATCATTGTCAGTCATTTGCAGGGGTAGGGGGAATATACGCTCCACACCTCAGAAAGCATGACATAACCCTATTCTTGAATGTGACCCAATGATTCTGATTCTCTTCATTATAATTTTTAATAATCATCACTTAACACCACTAAGGCAAAGAGTAGTAGGAACTAACCCTATCAAAAAGACAGAAAATAAATGCAGCTATTGCAGAACCAAGTGAAAAAAAACCTACTCTACCAAGAGTTACAAACTCTAAACTAAGCCTCTGCTTTTGAGTCAATTTATGCTTCAATAGCAAAAATATAATTAACTTTGAAAAATTAAATTCATACTGCCGTCATTGCTTCATTATCATTTAAAAAAAAATTCTTGGATTTTTATAGTAATTTGCACAAAAACTGCAGGTAGCAGAAAGAATAAGCACAAGACACATGTTTCTGGCAGAAATATTTCTCCAGTTTATTAAGGAAATAGAGCAAAGAGCTCAAGAAAGTGGACTTAGAGTGGAAGTTGGTTTTCTGACATGCTATTGCATCTCTTTTTTAGAGAAGAAAGTCAGATACTGAGTCCATGAACTACGAAATAAATTCCGAGGGCTCCCTCTTTCTACAAATAGATATTTGGAGCCACTTGGATCAGATGGTGTGCTAGCACCAGGGATATAGCTAAGAGCAACAAGACTCGGTCTGCATCCCCTTAAACCATACAATCTTTTCTAGTACAGTCAGTGGGTAAATCTTAGTGACAATGGACATCACAACAAATTCTTAGTAGAATTACAAACCATTTTCACACACACACACACACACACACACACACACACAGAGAGAGAGAGAGAGACAGAGAGAGAGAGAGAGAGACAGAGAGACAGAGAAACAGAGAGATAGAGAAACAAAGTCAAAGTGCCTAAGAAGTAGAAATAACTGTCTGAGGCATCAGGCAACAGTTTTTCTTACACTTTTTTACACTCTGGTTAGAAGCAGATGATATACATACATAACGAGTTAACTAATTATACTTCACTATTACTTCTTCCTAATATATAGAAACAAACACAGAGAGGCAACTGAAATGAGAAAAAAAAATGCTCCAAATGAAACAACAAAAAACTTCAGGAAATAAACAAAATAAAGGAAAGCAACTTACTAGAGACAGTTTGAAACACTTATAAGGATGCTTAATAAACTTAAGGGGAGAATAGATGATCTCAGTGAAGACTACAACAGAGAGATAGCATAAAAATAGGATAGACAAGCCATAAAAAATAATCAGTGAAAATGAGGAATATAATAACTGAAATGAAGAATACACTAAAAGAATCAACAGGAGATTAGAGGATCAAATTGGTCAGTTACAAAACAAGGTAGCAGAAAACATCCAGTAGGAACAGCAAGAGAAAAAAAAAATCAAAAAAATGAGTAAAGTTTAAGAGACTTCTGGGACAACATCAAACATACTAACATCTGCATCATAAGGGTACTAGGAGGAGAAGAGAGAGCAAAGGATTAAGAAACTATTTAAAGAAATAATGATAGAAAACTTCCCTAAACTGGAGAAGTAAATAGATATATAAGCCCAGGAAGCACAGTCTCAAACAAGAAGAACCCAAATAGACCAACACTTAGACACATCATTGTTAAAATGCCAAAGGTTAAAGACAAAAGTTAAAAGCAGCAAGAGAAAGGCAGTTAGTTACTTTTAAGAGGATGCCCATAAGAATGTCAGCTGATTTATCAAAAGAAACTTTGCAGGCCAGAGAGAATTGACATAAAATATTCAAAGTAATGAAAAAAAACAAGAACCTACAACCAAGACTATTCTACTCAGCAAAGCTATCAAATGAAAGTGACAAGAAATAAACAGATTTCCAGCCAAGAAAAAGCTAAATAAATTCATCACCAATAAGCCATAATTACAAGAAATGCTAAGGGGACTTCTGTATACAGGGGGAAAACCCCCATAAGTACAAATAATGAAATAGCAATAACTATGTACCTATCAATAATTATTTTTTTCAATTATATTTGACATACAATATATTGTTTCAGGTGTACAACAGTGATTAGACATTAATATAACTTATGAAGTGATCACCCCGATCAGTACCCAACTGACACCATACATAGTTATTACAATACTACTGACTGTTTTCCTCATGATAAATTCTACATCCCATGACTATTTTGTAACTACAAATTTGTATCTCTTAATTTCCTCTTCCCTTCACCCAAATTGGACAACCATCAAAATGCTCTCTGTAGCTATGACCTTGTTTCTGTTGTTTGTTTATCCTACTATCTAGATTATACATATGACATTTGTCTTTGTCTGATTTACTCCATCCAGCATAATACGCTGTAGGTCCATACAGATTGCTGCAGATAGCAAGATTTGATTCTTTTTTATGGCTCAATAATATTCCATTGTGTATATATACCACATCTTTGTTATCTATTCATCCACTCATAGACACCTAGGATGCCTCCATATCTATCCTACTATAAATAATGCTGCAATGAATATATGAATTCACATGTCCTTTCAAAGTAGTGTTCTGGGGTTCTTTAAATACACAGAAGTGGGATAACTGGGGTCCTTTCACTCTTGGTTCAGTGACTATTTTATTTACTTTTTTTTCTCATGGAAAACCATTTATCTTTTTATCTATTTATTTAATTATGACGACATTAGTTATTCAAATCCATTACATTTCAACTGTTCAATTCAACAGTAAGGCATATATATAGCATTCTATGTTCACCACCAATAGTTAGATTTCTTTTTGTTACCACATATTTGACTCCTTTTACTCCGTCAAATACTCCCTACCCCCTACCCTCTGGTAACCACTAGTTTATTGTCCTTGTCCATGAGTCTCTCTTTGTTTCTCCTGTTTGTTACTTTTAGGTTCTTATCTCACGAATAAGTGATATCATGTGCTTTTTACCTTTTTCTGTCTGGCTTATTTCGCTTAGCATGATTATCTCAAGGACCATTCATGTTGTGAAAAATGGATAAATTTCATCTCTTCTTATGGCTGAGTAATATTCCTTTGTGTGTGTGTATATATATATATGTATATATATGTATATATATATATATATATATACATATATATATACCACAGCTTCTTTAGCCAATCATCTATTGTAGGACACTCAGTTGGTTGCTTCCATATCCTGGGAACTGTGAATAAAGCTGCTATGGTCATTGGTGTGCAAATGTCTATTCAGATAGGAGTTTTCAAGACTTTGGAGAAAATATCTAGTAGAGAAATTTCTAGATAATATGATAGATCAATTCTTAGTTTTGTTTGTTTTTTTATTATTTTTTAGGCAAGGCAACCCTTGGTTAACCTCACAGATTGCAAAGATCTTGTCAGCTTACAATCCCTTATTTTTTCATTTTTTATGCCTATAGCACCTGGTCTTCCAAGGTGGTCTCCCATCCAAGTACTAACTAGGCCCAACCTTGCTTACCTTCCAAGATCAGACAGGATGGGGCTTGTTCAGGGTAGCATGGCCATAGACATAATTCTTGGTTTTTTGAAGAACCTCCATATTGTTTTGCATAGTGACTGTACCAATTTGCAGTCCCACCAGCAGTGTATGAGGGTTTCTTTTTCTCTGCATCCTCTCCAACATTTATTACTTTTCCTGTTGATAATAGCTATCCTAACCAGTGTGAGATGGTATTTTATTGCGGTATTGATTTGCATTTCCCTAACAGCTAGGGACATTGAACATCTCTTCATGATTGTTGACCATCTGTATGTCTTCTCGGGAGAAGTGTCTGTACAGGTCCTCTGTCCATTTTTTAATTGGATTGTTTTTTTTTGTTGTTACTCAGTTGTTTGAGTTCTTTTTATATTTTGAATATTAGGCCCTTATTGGAGGCATTGCTTGCAAGTATATTTTCCCATTTGGATGGTTGTCTCTTTACCTTGTTGATGTATCCTTTTGCTCTGCAGAAGATTTTTGGTTTGATATAATCCCATTCATTTATTTTAGCTTTTAATTCCCTCACCTTTGAGGTCAAATTCATAAAATCCTCTTTAAATCCAAGGTCTTTAGGTTTAGTTCCTAAGTTTTCTTCTATGTATTGTATTGTTTCAGGTCTTATATTCAGGTCCTTAATCCATTTTGAGTTAATTTTGGTGAGTGGTGGTAGACACCAGTCTAGTTTCATTCTTTTGCAGATGGGTTTCCAGTTTTCCCTGCACCATTTATTGAAGAGGCTTTCCTTTCTCCACCGTGTGTTTTTGGCTCTTTCGTTAAAAATTATTTGCCCATATAAACATGGATTTACTTCTAGATTCTTGATTCTATTCCACTGGTCCAAGTATCTATTTTGCTGCCAATACCATGCCATTTTGATTACTGTTGCTTTGTAGTATAATTTGAAGTTGGGCAGAGTGATGCCTCCAGCCTCATCCTTTTTTCTTAGGATGGCTTTGGCAATTGCAGGTTTGTGCTTCCATACAAATCTGAAGATTTTTGTTTTCTTTCTTATGCTGATGAGATTTTGTTGAAAATTGCATTAAATTTGTATAATACTTTAGGTAATAAGGTCCTTTTAACTATGTTAATTTTTCCAATCCAAAAACACTGAATACCTTTCCATTTCTTTGCACCTTCTTTGATTTCTTTTAATGGGGTCTTCTACTTTTCAGCATATAGGTCCTTCACATATTTCATTAGATTTATTCCTAAGTATTTTATTTTTTTGTTGTTGCAATTGCAAAAGAAAGTGTTCTTTCCACTTCTTTTTCTGATAATTCATTATTAAAGTATAAGAACACTATGGATTTTGAACATTGCTTTTTGTTTCCAGAGACTTAACTGCATTTGCTTATTATTTTGAGTTGTATTCTTGTGGAGACTTTGGGTTTTCTACATATAGAATCATTTCATCCTCAAATAGTGACAGTTTGACTTCTTCATTTCCTATTTGGGTGGTTTATTTCTTTCTCTTGCCTGACTGCACTCACTAGGACCTCTGATATTATATTGAATAACAGTGTTGATAGTGGACAGCCTTGTCTTGTTCCTGATCTTAGAGGAAAGATTTTTAGTTTTTCACCACTAAATATAATGTTGGCTGAGGGTTTGTCATAGAAGACCTTTATTATGTTAAGGCACATTCATTCTATTCCAATTTTGTTAAGTGTTTTGATCATAAATGGAAGTTGTGTCTTGTCGAAGGCTTTTTGATATGACCATATGATTCTTATACTTTAATTTATTTACATGACCATATGATTCTTATACTTTATTTACATGATATAATCACATTAATCTATTTGCCTATGCTGAACCATCCCTGTGCCTGTGGGATTAAGCCCACTTGTTTATAGTGTATAATTTTTTCAATGTGTTATTGTATTCTGTTCACTGGTATCTTATTCAGACATTTTGTTTCTATGTTCATGAGAGATAATGGTAAGTAGTTTCTTTTTCTCTGTTAACTTTACCTAGTTTTGATATCAAGGTAACATTGGCCTTATAAAATGAGTTAGGAAGTAGTGTCTCCTCTTGGATTTTTTTTTTTTTTTGGTAGAGTTTGAAGAGAATAGATATTAAATCGTCTTTGAATGTTTGATGGAATTCATTGGTGAAGCCATCTGATCCTTTACTTGTACTTTTGTAGGTTTTTGATGATTGTTTCAATTTCCATACTAATGATCAGTCTATTTAGATTTTCCAGTTGTTCTAGTTTCAGTCAAGGAAAATTGTATCTTTCTAAGTATTGGTCCATTTCTTCTAGGCTATTAAATTTGGTGTTATGTACTGTTTCATAGTATTCTTGTATAATCCTTTGTAATTCTGCGGTGTCTGTCATAATTTCTCCTCTTTCATCCCCGATTTTGTTTATTTGTGTCCTTTCTCTTTTTCTTTAGTGAGCCTAGTTAGGGGTTTGTCAATTTTCTTAACCTTCTCAAAGAACCAGTTCTTTGTTGCATTTATTTTTTCTATTTTTTTTGTTTGTGTGTTTGTTTTCAATTTTATTTAGTTCTGCTCTAATTTTGATAATTTCTTTCCTTCTGCTGACTTTAGGCTTCATTTGTTCTTCCTTGTCTATTTTTTAAAAATGAAGCATTAAGTTGTTTATGTGGGCTTGATCTTGTTTTTTCTGAGATAGGCCTGTATTGATATGAACTTTCCTTTTATGACCATTTTTGCCGCATCCCAAAAACTTTGATATGTGTACTATCATTTCTACATATCTCTTGATCTCTCTCTTTATTTCTTGTCTAACTCAGTCATTATTTGGTAGCATGTTGTTTAATCTCCATGTATTTGTGGTTCTTCCCACTTTCTTTTCACAGTTGACCTCCAGTTTCAAAGCATTATGATCAGAGAAAATGGTTGGTATGATGTTAACCCTCTTATATTTGTTGAAGGTATTGCTGTGTCACAGTATGTAGTCAATCCTTGGGAATGTTCCATGTGCACTAAAGAATGTATAAGTAGCTGTTTGGGGATGGAAGGCTCTATAAATGTCAATCATGTCCAGTTGGTCTCATGTGTCATTTAAAGACATTGCTTTCTTATTTATTTCTATTTGGATGATCTGTCCATATCCGACAGTGGGGTCTTTAGGTCCCCTACTATGATAGTGCTTTGGTCTGTTTCTCCCTTTAATTCTGTTAGTAATTGCTTTACGTATTTCGAGGCTCCCTGATTTGGAGCATAGGTATTAATAAGTGTGATGTCTTCTTGGTGCATTCATTCCTTATGAAGTGTCCCTCAGTATCTTTCTTTACCTTTTTGATTTTAAAGTTTATTTCATCTATTGGTACCACTACTCTTGCATTTCTCTGAATGCCATTTGCTTGAAATATCATTTTCCACCCTATTATTTTGAGCCTATATTTGTATTTGGAACTGAGATGTGTCTCTTCGGGGCAGCATATGGTTGGGTTTTGTTTTTTGACAAAAAACTCTGTGTCAGTCCATTTACTTTTAGGGTGATTAATGAAATATGAGGTTTTCTTATAGCCATTCTACCTTCTGCTTTCTGTTAGCTCAGTATTTCCATTGCTTCCTTGTACTTGTGTATCTGGTTTGTGTTTTTTTTTTTTTTTTTAAATTTATTTTGATTGAATTTTGTGGGTTTTCCCTCTGGTCCTTCTTGTTTTATGTTAGATACTTCAGTTCTAAATCTTTGGTGAGTGGTTACCATTATAAATGTGTAGAAGATTGTTATACACACACACACACACACACACACACACACACACACACAGTCTATTTTCTTCTGCATGCGTCTTATCTTCATTCCCTTTTGTGAAATTTGATCTTTAAATTCTCTTCTTTTCTGTTATCGTCTCTATTTGTCCCTACATATGCTAAATATTCATTACTATCTTGCAATAACAAATTATTTATTGTTTAAGCCTCTAGTGGACTATTCCCTCAATTTTTGTATGTCTGGAAAGGTCTTTATTTCTCCTTCATATCTAAATGAGAGCTTTGCTGGATACATTATTCTTGGCTGGTTTTCCCTTTCATTTAGTAGTTTGAATATTTGATTCCACTCCTTTGGGCTTATAAGGTTTGTGCTGAGAAGTCCGATGATAAGCTAATGAGTTTTCCTTTATGGCTTATCATCTTCTTTTCCCTGGCTGTCCGTAAAGTTCTTTCTTTGTCATTGATTTTTTGATCATTTTAATGCAATGTGTCTTGGCGAAGGCCTTCTTGGGTTGAGATAATTGGGTGTTCTGTTGATTTCTTGAATTCCAAGCTCCAGTTCATTCCTGAGATTTTGGAAATTCTTATCAACTATTTGTCTGAAAATGCTTTCTATCCCTGTTCCTTTTCCTCACCTTCAATAATGCCCATTATTCTTATGTTTCCTCTCCTGATGGTATCAGCTAGTTCTTGTGTTTATCTTTCATTATTTTTCATTCTCTGGTTTCTCTCCTCTTCCTTCTGATTTCTAGATTTCTGTCTTCAATATCCCTATTCCTTTCCTCCATTTGGCTGACTCTATTTCCCAAGAAAAATAACATTTCATTTTTCTTTTAGCTTGTTCTTCATCTCCAGAAGTTCTATTTTGTTATTTAAGGGTTTCAATCTCCTTGCTAAAAAACTCATTCTGCTCATATAGTTGTTTTTCAATTCCTAGAATTGTTGATGTGAATTGTTTTGGGGCCCATTAAGTTTTTCAGAATGCCATCTTGAATTCTCTGTCATTTAAGTTGCATATTTCTATGTCTTTAAGCTTATTTTCTGGAGATTTTTCTCTTTCTTTCTCAGTTGCCTTGTCACCTTGGTTGTTCATGGTGTATAATGGACTATTTCTCTGTGTGGGCATTAATGATAGTATATTCTGCTTTTTCCCCCCCAGAAAGAAGATTTATTATACAAAGGTCTGTCTTTAGCTTGTTGTTAAAAAGGCATTTTTCTTTTGGTTTCCAATAGAAACCAATTATCCAATAGAAGCCAAGTATCCCTGCTTTACATAAAGCCTTAATAATGTCTTTTATTCTTATAAATATTTAATCACACTTACTACCCTCAATCTCAGTCTCTATCAGTGTTAGCAATAATTTCAGTATGATTTGCTCAGATTCACATGGGGCTCCACGGTGTTCGATCATAGAGGATATGGGGGGATGTACCTTATGGGTTGGGGAGGATAGGGGCTGTGGCTCAGCTTCATGTTTTGCAACTGTAGCTAATAATAATCAGCTGTTGCTTCTCTGCCAACCCTTTTCTCAGCTTTATAACCTGATTCCTGGTCACTGATACTGAGTGGAGCTCAGGCAGGGCTGTTCAGGGAACCCATTGCACCTTTACCCCTCCCCCTTCTCCTTCAGGAGCTGTGGCTGCAAGAGGCAGATCTTTTGTTTCTCCCAGTCTACCGCCCAACTCCCATGGTTCTAACCTATGGTAGCTCTTATTCGCAGATCCTTCACTCAGAAGTGCATGCATGAAGGTTCAGTGTTTTTTGTTGAGTTTTAAATGTTCAGTTTATTGTTATTTCAAGGGGAAAGATCTAGGTACATCTCTCATTCTTCCATGCTTCTGATGTTACCGCCTATTATATACAATAGTTACTTTTAATATAAATGGATTAAATGCTCCAATCAAAAGATATAGGGTAGCTGAACAGATAAGAAAACAAGGCCAAAACTTATGCTGTCTACAAGAGATCCACTTCAGATCACATGACACACACAAAATGAAAGTAAATCGATGGGAAAAAATGATTCATACTAATGGAAATGAAACAAAAGCTGAGGTAGCAATACTTATATCAGACAAAATAGAATGTAAAACAAAGGCTATAATAAGAGACAAATAAGGGCATTACATAATGTTAAAGGGATCAACACAATAAGACATAACCCTAGTAAACATATATGCACCCAACATGGAAGCACCTACAAATATAAAGCAATTATTGACCGACATAAATGGAAAGATGAACAGTAGTACACTGATAGTCGGAGACTCTAACACCCCACTGGCATCAATGAACAGATCTTCCAACAGAAATTCAACAAGGAAACAGCAGTCTTAAATGACACACTAGACCAGATGAATTTAATTGATATTTTCAGAGTGTTTCACCCCAAAGCAGCGGAATATACATTCTTCTCAAGTGCACATGGAACATTTTCCATGCTAGGCAACAAAACAAGTCTTAATAAATTTAAGAATACTGAAATCATATCAAATGTCTTCTCCAACCAAAATGATATGAAACAAGATATCAACTACAAGGAAAAAAAAAACTGGAAAATACACAAACACGTGCAGGCTAAACAACATGCTACTAAGCGATTAATGGGTTAACAATGAAATTGAGAAAGAAATCAAAGGATACCTAGTGAAAAATGAAAGTGAAATCATAATGACTCAAAAATCTATGTGACACAGTGAAAGCAGTCCTAATAGGGAAATTCAGAGCAATATGGGCCTACCTCAAGAAATAAAAAAAAATCTCAAATTAAAAAAATCTAACCTTACACTTAAAAGAACTAGGAAAATAAACGCAAACAAATCTCAAAGTGAGTAGAATGAAATAATATAAAGAAGGAAGGAAATAATAAAGATTTGAGCAGAAATAAATGAAATAGAGTCTAGAAAAACAATATGAAAGATACATGAAACCAAAAGCTGGTTCTTTGAAAAGATAAACTAAACTGATAAACCCTTAACCAGACTTATCAAGAAAAAAAGTGAGAACCCAAATAATTAAAATCAGAAATGAAAAAGGAGAAGTAACCATGGACTCCACGGAAATACAAAAGATTATAAGAAAATACAACAAGCAATTAATTATATGCTAACAAATTGAATAATCTGAAAGAAATGGACACATTCCTACAAACATAAAATCTCACAAGACCGAGTCAAGAAGAAACAGAAAATCTGAACCAACCAATGACCACCAACGAAATCAAATCGGTAATCAAAAACTTCCAAAAGACAAAAGTCCTGGACTAGAGGGCTTCATTCATAGGTGAATTTTACCAAACATTCAAAGAATTACCACCTATTCTTCTCAAACTATTCCAAAAAATTCAAGAGGAGAGACAGCTCCTTAACTTTTTATGAGGCCACCATTATTTGATTCCATAACCAAAGATACTACAAAAACAAAAACAAAAAACTATAGGTCGATATCCCTGATGAACACTGATGAAAAAAATCCTCAACAAAATATTAGCGAACCGAATTCAGCAATACATTGAAAATATCATACACCATGATCAAATTGTATTTCTTCCTGGGACACAGGTTGGTACGATATTCACAAATCAATTAATATAACACACCACATTAACAAATCAAAAAATAAAAATCATATGACTGTATCAATAGATACAGAAAAAGCATTCAACAAAATCCAGCATCAATTCATGATAAAAACTCTCAGCAAACTGGGAATGGAGGGAACATACCTCAACATAATAAAGACCAGATATGACAAACCTACAGGTAGCATCATTGTGGGTTCCAGGTCTGGCTGTGATCCAGGCTCACGGTGAAGGATCAGGCTTCAGATTTAGAATGTTACAGTAATGTGGAAGAGCCCCTGCACCTCTTATGTAAATATGATTCAGATTATTGTGTCACCTATGTGTGGCAGAATGCCACTATTGTTCTCTGGCATATATAAAATCTATGCAGTCTCCTAGCGCAGAAGCACATGCTCCTTGCAATGAAGTAGGTGCCTGCGATTTCATTCTCATGTCGGCCCCTCATGCATTCTTTCAGCTGGGCATCTCAACACCAAAACCTTCCCTTCTTGATCAGCTCGGCACTGAAATGTGGAGTAGTCGGCAGAATGAGGTGAATATGGCCCCCCAGCACTCTGGACAGTCCCTGGGTAGAGGATACCCAGGTGGAGGACATGTGGTACCCCATTCTCCTAGCCACGTATCTGGCCACATGGATGCTCTCAGAGAATTGGGATGGAGTGAAGCTGCATCCAGAGGACGTGAGAAAGCCCTGGAGATGCTGGAGCCGAATGTTCAAACTGCTCACTGGGAGGCAGCGGGTTGGTGCCCTGGATGTTCCTGGCAGTGCTGCAGCAGGCCAGCTTGCAGGTTCAGGACCATACTGTAACTGCTTTGGAGCACTTCGCAGCTGCCTATGACTGGCTATTAATAATCTCCAGTGACAGAGGCACTCACTTTATAAGGCAGGAGGTGCGGACTTGGGCCCACACCAGTGATGTGCAGTGGCAGTTACATGTTCCTTATCGCCCATAGGCAGATGGAATGGTAGAGCGGTTCAATAGCTTGCTGAAAGACAAAATGCATGCCTTGGGCCTGGGCTGATGCCATTGGCACATTAACTTTCCACAGGCTATAAGCCTTCTGAATGAGCAGCCCCAGCAAATGGGATTATCTCCCCTTGGCAAGGTCGTAGCAGGCTTGACACGGGCTATCAAAGTGTGCCCAGAAACCGCTGCTAAACAGTTCTTGCCCTAGGCCTAACAGGGATCTTTGCTCTTCCCGGCCCCAGAACCATTGGCAGCAGGTAAACTGGCCACCAGGCCATGGCCCTGGACTATACAGGTAACATAAGAGCCATGGGTGGCTCTGGTGGAACCCTGGGGACAGGGCTTATGCAATGGGTTGCGGGTAGAACCCTGGATTTGCATTTGGTCCATGTACTTGCGAGTGTCACTCTCAGTAACTGCGGAGGAGTCAGTGTTAACAGGAGTTTTGTCCTTAGCCTCTGGCCCATTCCTCTCTATACTGTAACACCGATGGGAACCCCTGGCCTGCTGCTCTTGGAGAAACTGTCTGGTACCACAGGCCAGGGGCAGCTCCTCTACCAGCCACCCTTCTATCTCAAGATGGGCAGGTGGCCTGTGTCATCTGGGAAGGACAGGACTTGCCCCCAATGGTCCCTTTGTCTGCCCTATTCTATCATTCAGGCTGACAACAGGGAACAATGTCATGTCCTGGGTTCATGTGCTTGCTGCTATCCACAATGTTTCCCGCTCCAGAATGTGTACTGAACTACCAGTGGAAGTAGCCGAGGGACTGTTGCAGCACATTACTCTGGCTATGACTGAGAATTGGACATGTCTGAGCACCTGAACACCACACTTGATTGGGACCAGCGATGGCAGGCCATGGAAGCGCTGCTCCACCGTGATCATTGTAACTCCCCACCCCTCATAGGCTATGCCATTTCCATTGGGTGGGGATGGCTGGCAGGAGAACATGTGGAACGGCAGCAGCAGGTCCCTCACTGCATAGAGCAAGTAAGATCTGTGCCCAACCATATCATGGGGTGGCTACCCCCCGAGCTGTGTGCTAACACCACCATTGCTAATGTTCCCAAGGTCTACCAACTGGCTACCTGCAGGGTATCTCTGGGTCTGCAGGCACTACAACTGGACCTACTTGCCCGCTGACTGAACCAGACATTGTACCTGGGGACATCTATATTTAGCTGGACACAAATTACTCACTTTGCCCCAATTGCTTCACATTTGAGATCCCATATATCGCCACTGGAACCAGCAGAAACAGGCAGCATGGTGGTTCTACCCACCGGCAATATTCATTCCAGAGATGGAATCCATAGATGTAGAATAGCAGGTAGAAGTTTAACCCAGCACACCACACAGGTATTGAATGCTACACTTTCAATGGATGAAACCATGCAAATGTGGAAAGCATTACAAAACCGCATGGCCCATGACCTCCTAACTGCTGCCCAGGGTGGCACCTGTGCCCTACTCCATGTAGAATGCTGTGTTTACATTCCTGATCATGCCAAGTAGGCACAGGCAGACCTCCATGAAATGGATGCTGAAGTCCAAGCCATCTGTGCCCTGGGAAAAGACCCCTCGATAACTTGGTGGAATTCCCTGGGGTCCTCCTGGTGGTGGAAAGTAGCTATCCTAACTCTTAGCATGTAGCCTGGTCGTCTTTTGTTGTTTTTATATTGTTATTGTGGATAGTGGGCCCAAGGCAGCACCTTCCAGGCCAGATCTCATGCTGCAACCCTGTAGGGGTGGAGTGTGGGTGTCAGCTCTGGCTGTGATCCAGACTCATGGCTAGGGATAGGACTCCAGATTTAAAATCTTACAGTAATGTAGTAGGGCACCTGCACCTAACTTCACATATGTGTGGCAGAATGCCACTATTATTCTCTGACACATATAAAGCTCATGCAGTCCCCTAGCACAGAAGCACACTCCCCAAAATAGATGGTGCCTGCCATTTCATTCTCATGTCAGCTCCTCATGCGTTCTTTCCACTGGGTGTCTCACCACCAAAACCTTCCTTTCTTGATCAGCTTGGTGCTGACAATCATTACTTAATGGGGAAAGTCTAAAAGTGTTTTCCTTAAGATCAAGAACAAGACAAGGACACCCACTTTCAGAACTTCTATTCAACATAATATTGGATGTCCTAGCTACAGTAATCAGACAAGAAAGAGAAATTAAAAGCATCCAAATTGGAAAGGAAGAAGTAAAACTATCATTATTTGCAGATGACATAACAGTATAGAGAACCCTAAAGATTCCACCAAAAAGATTGTTAGAACTGAATAATGAATTTAGTAAAGTAGCAGGATACAAATTAATATTCAAAAGTTGGTTGCATTTTTATACAACAACAATGAACAATCATAAAGAGAAATTAATAAAACAGCCCCATGTTCAATTACATCAAAAATAATAAAATACCTAGGAATCAAATTAACCAAGGAGGTAACGGATCTGTTCTCAGAAAATAATAAATCATTGTAAAAAGAAGCCATAGAAGAAACAAAGAAATGGAAGCATATCCCAGGCTAATGGGTAGGAAGAATCAACATCATTAATATGGCCATACTACCCAAAGCAATCTATAGATTCAATGCAATGCCTATCAAAATACAAATAGCATTTTTCAGAGAACTAGAACAAATAATGCAAAAATTTATATGGAACTATAAAAGATCCCAAATGGCCATGGCAATCTTGAGAAAGAAGAACAAAGTTAGAGGTATCTCACTATCTGATATCAACTATATTACAAGGCCATAGTAATCAAAACAGCATGGTACTGGCACAAAAACAGACACATCAATCAGTGGAACAGAATAGAGAGACCAGAAATAAATCCATGCCTATATGGTCATTTAATCTATAACTAAGGAGATAAGAATAAACAACGAGATAAAGACAATCCCTTCAACAAATTGTGTTGGGAAAACTGGACAGATACATGCAAAAAAATGAAACTGGATCACCTTATACCAAGAATAAAATCAAAATGAATTAAAGACTTAAATATAAGACCCAAAACTGCAAAATTCCGAGAAGAAAACATAGTAAACTCGCTCATATTGCTATTGATACATTTTTTTTCTGATATATTTCCTCAAACGAGGGAAACAAAAGAAAAAATAAACATATGGGACTACATCATACTACAATATTTCTGCATAGCAAAGGAAAACATCAACAAAACAAAAGGCAACTCATATTTTCCAGATGACATGATTCTCTATATAAAAAACCCTAAAGACTCCACAAAAATACTACTAGAAACAATAAGCAAATATAGTAAAGCTTGTGGATACAAAATCAGTGTTCAAAAATCCACAGGGTTCCTATACGCTAATAATTAAGTGTCAGAAAAAGTATAAAAAATAATTCCTTTTGCAATTGCAACAAAAAGAATAAAATAGGAATAAATTAACAAAACATGTGAAGGACCTATATAATGAAAACTATAAGACCCTATTAAAACAAATCAAAGAAGATACGAAGAAATGGAAAGATAGATATTAAGCGTTTTCAGATTGGAAGAATCTACATAGTTAAAATGACCATATTACCTAAACCATTATACAGATTTAATGCAATCCCCATCGAAATACCATCGGTATTTTTTAAAAAATAGAATAAAAATTCATCAAACTGTATAAAAGCACAAAAGACCCCAAATTGCCAAAACCATCCTGAGAAAAAAGCATGAGGCTGGAGACATCGCTCTGCCCAACTTCAAATTATACTATAAAGAGAGAGTAATCAAAGCAGCATGGTATTGGCAGCAAAACAGACACATGCATCAGTGAAACAAAATCAAGAATCCAGAAGTAAATCCATGTTTATATGGGCAAATAATTTTCAGAAAAAAAAAAAATCACACGATGGAGAAAGGAAAACCTCTTCAATAAATAGTGCAGGGAAAATTGGAAACCTACCTGCAAAAAAATGAAAATAGACTGTTGTCTACCACCACACACCAAAATTAACTCAAAATGAATTAAGGATCTAAATATAAAACCTGAAATAATAAAATGCATAGAAGAAAACATAGGAACAAAACTCATGGACCTTGGACTTAAAGAGGATTTCACGAATTTGATCTTAAAGGCAAAGGAAGTAAAAGTAAAAATAAATGAATGGAACTACATCAAATTAAAAATCTTCTGCAGAGCAAAAGAAACAGTCAACAGGTAAAAAAACAGCCATCCAAATGGGAAAATATACTTGCAAGCAATGCCTCCAATAAAGGCCTAATATCCAAAATACAAAGAATGCATACAACAAAAAGACAAATGATCCAGTCAAAAAAATGGGCAGAGGACCTGAACAGATACTTCTCCCAAGAAGACATATAAATGGCCAACAAACATATGAAAAGATGCTCAATATGGCTAGCTACTAGGGAAATGTAAATCAAAACCACAGCGAGATACCATCTCACACCGGTTAGAACAGCTGTTATCAACAGGACAAGTACAAGAGTTGGAGAGGATGTGGAGAAAAAAATCCTCATACACTACTGGTGGGACTTCAAATTGGTACAACCAGCATGGAAAACAGTACGGAAGTTCCTCAAGAAACTAAGAATTGATCTTCCATATGATTCAGCAATTCCTCTACTGGGTATTTACCCCAAAGACTTGAAAACTCATATTCGAAAAGGTATTGGCACTCTGATGTTCATAGCAGCATTATTCACAGTGGCCAGAACATGGAAGCAACAGAAGTGTCCTACGATAGATGATTGGCTAAAGAAGCTTTGGTACATATATACAATGGAATATTACTCAGCCATAAGAAGAGATGAAATACTGCCATTTGTGACAACATGGATGGACCTCGAGATAATCATGCTAAGCGACATAAGCCAGACAGAAAAAGTTAAAAGTCACATGATATCACTTTTATGTGGGATATAAACCTAAAAGCAAAAAAATGAACAGGACAAACAGACAGAGACTCCTGGACATGGACAATGGACTAGTGGTTACCAGAGGATAGTGGGTGGGGGAGGAGGGGCGAGGTAGACGGAGTAAAGGGGGTCAAATACAGGGGGTTAGGGGGAGAGTAAAGTGGGTAAAAGAGATCAAATATATGGTCACTGAAGGAAACTGGACTTTGTGTGGTAAATACACAATAGAATATACAGATGTCAAATAGAATATACAGATGTCAAATTATAATGTACACCTGAAAATTATGTAATTGTATTAACCAACGTTACCTCAATAAACAATTAAAAAATAAAGAAAAAAACAAAATAAAACCTGCTAAAGGGGAGAAGCTATTTGGCTATGATACAGCTGACAAGGGGCTAATTTATAAAGAACTCATACAACTCAATAACAAAACAACAACATCAACAACAACAAACAAACAAAAAAACAATCCAGTTTAAAAAATGGGCACAAGATCTGAATAGGTATTTCTCCAAAAAGGAAATACAGATAGTCAATAGACATATGAAAAGGTGCTCAAGGTCACTCACTAATCATCAGAGAACTGCAAATTAAAACCACAATAAGATATCACCTCACAATAAATCAAAAAACAACAAGTGCTGGCGAGAATGTGGAGAAACAGGAATCCTCGTACACTGTTAGTGGGACTGCAAACTGATACAGCCACTGTGGAAAACAGTCTGGTGGTTCCTCAAGAAATTAAAAACAGAGCTACCTTTTGACCCAGCAATTGTGTTTCTGGTTATTTAGCCAAAGAAAACCAAAACACTATAGTTTGTTAAGATCTATGCATCCCTACATTCATGGCAACACTATTCACAATAGCCAAGATATGGAAGCAACCTACGTGCTCATCTATAGATGATTAGATAAAGAAATTATAGTACATAATATTCAATGGAATATTATTCAGCCATAAAAAATAATGAAATCTTACCGTTTACAATGACATGGATGGACCTAGAGGGTATTATGCTGAGTGAAATAAGTCAGACAGAGAAAGATAAATACCATATGATTTCACTTATATGGGGAATCTAAAGGAAAAAAATAAATTAACAAACTAAATGGAAACAGACTCACAGATACAGAGAACAAATTGGTGATTGTCAGAGAGGAGGGGTTTGGGGGGCTGGGCAAAAAAGATGAAGGAATAAAGAAGGACAAATTTGTAGTTACAAAAACAGTCACAGGGATGTAGAGTACAACATAGGAAATATAGTCAATATGATTTTAATGGCTGTGTGTAGTGCCAGATGGGTGGTAGAGTAATCGGAGGGATCACTTCATAAATTATGTAAATGTCTAACCATTCTACTCTATACCTAAAACTAATACAAAATTTAAAAAACAATTTAAAGAACTATGAGCAAATTTATAAGCACGTAGGCTAAGTTCTTAAGATCCTATATAAACCACATGCTGGTTGTAGTAGAATATATAAGTCAGTGATTATAGGATGAAGCTGAAAAAAAAAATTAGCCTAAATATAGAGACACAATGCCTGAGTTAAGCATTCAGATTCCTTGCTACTTCTAAAAAGAATATAGGGATGTCACTCAATATTTTTAATATCTATACATAGGATAAAATTGTAAACTGCCTTTTTCAGAGAAGACAAACTAATAAAATTATGTTATACAAAATAAAATAAGACCAAGGAAGATAAAATATGCACATTTAAATAATATGGTTATAATAATTAAGTTTAAATATATTCCTGAGCTTCATCATAATCAGGGAAAAAGGGAAGCTGCAATCTGTTTTATTGTAGTCTTTATTTTAAAAGAAAAATAAATCTTGAAAATATTTTCTTAGCAACAGGGAACCATCCATTTCTGTTTTTGAACAGAGTCATATTAGGAAGGCATGATAGATGGATAAAGCTACCTACTCCCTGCCCCTCCCCAAATGTCCACATCCTAATTCTCAGAATCTATGAATACATGACCTTACCTGGCAAAGGAACTTTGTAGGTGTGATTACATTAAGGATCCTGAAATAGGGAGATTATTCTGCTGGGCTCAATGTAATCACAAGGGTCCTTATAAGAGAGAAACAGTAGGCTCAGAGGCAGAGAGAAGGCAATATGACAAGGGAAGCTGAGGGAGAAAAGGCAAAGCTATGAGAGGTCACATGCCAAGAATGAGGACAGCCTCCAGAAGCTGGAAAGGACAAAGAAATGAATTTTCTCCTAAAACATACAGAAGGAACTGGCCCTGCAGATACCTGGTCTTAGGACTTCTCGCCTCTTGAACTGTAAAATGATAAATCTGTATTGTTTTAAGCAATTAAGTTTGTGGTATAAAGGCAAATTTTTTAATAGATACTATCCTAGTGTCACTTACAGAATCAAACTTTTCAAAACAGATGGAAACACGGAGTAGATCTTTTGCTTATATGAAAAAATTGAGCCACAGAAGTGGCTAGGCAACCTGCCCAAACTCAAAAAGTGTGAGTTTTCTGCCTCCCCCTTCACAACCACCTCTCTAATAGGTTTGCTCCACACTTGCTTCTCAGCTCTCCAGGGCCTGGAGCCAGAATGGGGAGGCTGCTTTTGAAGAATTTCATCGATGCATGTTTGAAAGCTTGTCAAAATCTAAAGGGAGAAAGAAAAGCAAGTTCTTCTGCCAGGTGCATATTCCACAAATGTAATGAGAACCAAAGCAAGTGAAGAAATGGGTTGGAATCATTAGCAAGATGTGGACTTGAAAATAAGGTTAAGGAGAAGGCAAAGCTGTGACATCAAAATGATGGGACATCAGCTTTGTCACCAAAGCTGTGGGTGTGTGGCAAGCATCCAAGGAGACGAGAGCGGATGCCACCCCTTACACAGCTGCAAAGGTAACTGGGCTTCCCAGTGTTCAACAGCCCCGGTTGCCTGCTACCAAAAAAATGCCCCCATTAACTTCCTTGACCACTCCCTAAGACCCCAGATTTTCACAGCCAGATCTGCTCTGGACATAAATTCCAGGAAAAGTCACCCACCATGCCAGGGTCATTATTTTCATTTTTATGGAGCTTGGAGATTTAATAAATATTGTTTTATGTACATATTTAACATCATAGATAGGTTCTATGACTTTAAAAGAAATAAAATATAATGAAACGAATTTTACCACAGGCTAATTGACATAAACAAGAGTTAATTTCCTAAGCCATTTATTAACATTATAACAAAATGATGTTGAACAGAAAACTTTATTGACATTATTCAAAGACCTGCTATATTGTCATTGGCATGTAGATTTCCAAGTGAAGCTCAACTCCATGTCGCCAACTGGCCAAAATATTTGGAAGAATTACTGTTTTTGCTGATGTATCCCTTTTTATTTTGTCTTTGCCTAATTGGCCATAACCTTGTATCTCTGGGTAAGCTCTGCAATCCCTGTGTGTGGGGGGGTCGGGGGGGGGGAACGGGGGGGTGAGGCAGGTTGGGAATCGTTCAATATCTCTTCTCAGTGGCTTCTATGAAAAGGTGAGATTAAGAAGCTTCTTATTTCTTAAAGTTTCCACACTCACAGACTAACTGTGACCACAATGTGGCACGGCAGGCGCAGGCGTTTTTTTACTTACCACATATCTATCAGGGCAATTCAATTAGGTAAAGTCTTATCACCATGATCTAGATCAAAGGTGGGAAAACTTTTTCTTAAAAGACCAAACAGAAATATGTTAGGCTTTGAGGCCCAAGCAGCAGAATCAAGGCTATTATAGTAATGCCCAAACAATCATTAAAAAGTGTGACTATTTAAAAGTATAAAATTCCTCTCATCATTCAAATTCTTTATAAAAATGCCATGTACAGTCATGCGCTGCATAATGACATTTTGGTCAACAAGGAACCTCAGATACGATGGTGGTCCCATAAGCTTATAACAGAAATGAAAATTCCTATCACCTAGTGTTGTCATAACATCATAGTGCAACACATTATGCATGTGTTTGTGGTGATGCTGGTGTAAACAACCTGCTGTGCTGCTAGTCGTATAAAAGTGTCACACATACAATTATGTATGGCACATACTACCTGATAATGAAAAGAAATGACTGTTACTGGTTTATGTATTTACTATACTATACTTTTTATCGTTGTTTTACAGTCCACTCTACTTATAAAATGTTTGCTGTAAAACAGCATGCCATGATACGCTGGCAGCTGCCTCATACATTTCATGCTCATATCTCCTGATTGTATCATTTTCTCTTGTGCTTGACTTGATCTTGTGTTGTTTTGTAACATGCCATACAGGCTTGTAGCCTAGAAGCAATAGGCTATATCATACAGTCTAGGAGTGCAGTAGGCTATGCCATCCAGGCTTGGGTAAGTACAGACTACAATGTTCACACAATAATAAAATCGCCTAACAATGCATTTCTCAGAAAGTATTCCTGTTGTTAGGTGGCACACAACCATGGATGTTTTCCAGGAGCCCCAGAATCTATAGTGTGTATCGGTACAAGATGCAAACCGGCCACTGGGATCTTCAGGGTAAATGCAATTAAAGAATACTGACATGCACCTATGTTCACGAGGTTTTTCAAAATAATGAGATGGAAATTATATTATAGTTTAACTCTAGTGTAAAATGATAATAGTGGTATTAAACAATAGTGAAAACTATTCTAGTGATATCACCAATTAGCTAACTTTTATATGCAGCTTTACCTTCTCTAATTGACATTTTATAAATGTTATCCACTTCTAAGTGTTCCATTTTGATTCATACCAATCTGTTGGCATTACACATGAACTGGAAGAAAATATGAAGCCTTCTGCTTCAAGTATCCTAATTTACATGCTAAATCAGAAGGTCAAAATAAATCTTTGTCATGTTTAGAGCCCTACACATTGGTCCAGAAATAAAAGGCAGCATGTAGGCATGTAGATGTGTGTGTGTGTGTGTGTGTGTGTGAAAGAATATATATTTTTAAAAAACAGCAAATAATAACTCAATGTGTGTTTAGAACAACAAAACCTAGTGCGTTTGAAGTACTGTGAAAATGCTTTCATGTGATGAGTATGGCTTTGTTTAAATTAAAAATTCTTTATTCTGATTGTAGTCGAACAGCAGATGGCCAAAGTTCCATAAATATGTAACCCCCAGAAGTACTCTGCATTGAAGAGCAGCCAAACCACAACAGTGTTGAACAACACAGACCAGAGAACCTTCTGACATATATAGAAGAATGAGAATCCTTCTCCATACAGTAATTCTAAACATTGTGGAACATCACCTAGCTTTTCCAAGTGCATACAGTAACCCCATTTCTTAAAGGTTACATGGCAAGGAAGTTAGCCTTTCCTTCAATTAAATTACCACATTTTCACAATATAGAACATGAAATAGAATTTCAAGTGCTTTCTTCTTTGGAAACTTGCTGTCAAAAAACAAGCTTACTTTTAAGATAAAGAGCTATACAATGAAAGGCAGAACTCTAATGGAATGGTTTACTTTAGCTTAAGTATAACTTTCCATCATTCTCTAGATACTGAGACTTTTTCCTTGCTCCCTGGCATCTAATTCAGTACCTGAAATAACATTTGAAAAAGATTTTTAGTGAAATTTACCTTCATTGCTGAATTATAAAGGTAGTTTGTTTTGTATCTACTGAGGCTAATCATAATAATTTGTACTTACCAAGTTTCAAAAAAATAATTACATGTGAGATCCACTCATCTATTTGTTATTGTCTATTATAGCCTATGCTAGATAATTAGAAATAGACGTGAATAATTTAGAGAGGACAATACTCCTGTTTCTGTGGGTCTACAAAATTGGTTTAAAATTGCTGCCTTCTCACAGTCACTCTTCCAAATGGGAAGAAAAGAAGTTCATTTGATTGGTGAAATGATGAGAGTACAACATCTCTGGTCCATAACTCTGTTCTGAACAACCTGTTTTAGTCACAATTGTTGTGACCTTCCTGCATTCAAGGGGTATGACAAGGCCACGATCTGCCATGATGGTTCATGTGAATTACTGGGCAACTATCTGCTATGTGTGAGTCACACAGAAGAAACTCGGGGTGGGAAGGAAGTACCAACAAGTCCATCTGGGCTAAAGGTCTGAGACTCATTCTCTTCCACACTGACTTTAAGTTGTCTGATTATGTTATTGTGACCTCTAGTGTTAGCATGCCTGAATATTTACATATTGAACTACAGAATATTTTCTTACTTCCATTTAGTTCTTCCTTTATCATAGAGTAAGGCATCATGTTGGAGGGTTTTCTTAAATTATGTGTATAAGTAGATTATATTATTTGTGAATTTTGGCTCAGAACAGTAAAGGAAGTGCTCTAAAGTATTTACTAGGAAAAGGGGTGTTGGCTCTAGAGTAGAAAATAAAGGGGTTAAGGGACCAGTCACGACAGAGAAGAAGGAACATACATACAAGAGAAGCAGAAAACAGAATCGTTCATATCCATGAGCAAGTCCCTAAGAATGGCCTTTCCATTGTTTCAAAACCCCTCTATCCATCCTGCTGCCATAGCATACACCCAAAAATGCAACATTACTGTCTTCATCTTATTCAAAAGCACTCCAAAGTTCCAAGCTGTCTTCAAGTGCTCATAACCTAGACCAACGTATCTTCCCCCAAATAATTTATTGCTTACTCAAACCCTGTGAATGAGCCACCCCCATCTACTTTTTTTTTTTGCTAAACGGATCACAAACAGTCTCAAATCTCATCTTCACACCTCTCACCTCTCTGCTTTCCCTATGACGAAGTCTATTCTCACCTATATTTCCAAACTCTACATTTTCCCATATGGTTCAAATCAAGTCCCACATGCACAAAACCAAAATGATCATTTGTTCCTCTAAAAACCTAGAAGGAGTAATTAAGTATGAGAAGTATGGCATGGTAGTCAGAATAGGGTAAATTACACCACAGATTACAAACAGCATTAAAATCTGAGTAGTTTACAAGAGTTTATATCTAACCTATGTCAAATGTCCAGCGAAGATGAACAATGCTTCTGGCTCCAGGTCACTCTCTTTCTAGGACACAAAGCAAGGGAGCAGGCTTTATCTGGAATATTGACCCTCATCATGACAGAAGGAATAGAGAACATGGAAACCCCAACTAACTCAAACATTTGCTCAGGAGGTACATGTCACTTTACTCAGATAACATTGGCCAAAGCAAACTATACGATCAAACATAATGTCAGTGAGGCAGGAAGCAGAGGGGCAACAAATATTTTCAAATAGTATTAAAATCTACAATAATTGAATAAGCCTGCATAGTTAGTGATCACTTCCTACGAATGCCCTTATACCCCTAGAATACAGTACTAAGTTTTATGGTCAGCAACAAGCCATTTATATGTATTCTACTTTAATATGATGGTCACTGTGGATTTGAACATTTTAAAGTACAAATTAAAACACTGAAAGCACATCTGATCAGTATGAATCAGAACCAATGTCTCTTTTGAATCGCCAGTTTTTTAATCTAGATTACTAATACAGTGGAATTCCAGTACACCAAAATAATTTTGACAGGAACTTAAAGTTTGCTATAACAGTATGCAGCTTAGAGTTATTTTATAAAAATTTAATGTTTCCAATGTAATATGGTTGCTATTTTGCAGTTTTGAAATACATAAATTTGAAATGAGATATGAAGTATTATTAAAGTTCATTTCATATACAAAATTAGAAACAATGTAAGCCCTCCACGATTAAGCAAAATGTGAAGAATTTCACTTCCAAGTCCATGAGCCATGGGAATTAACAACTGTACTATAACACAAAGGTTCCAATTTAGCTGGTATGCAGATATCTACAGACTTTGATAGTATTACAGAAACTGATTCTGCAAACTATTTGACTCACTATTGTGCCATCATTTTAATAGTCAATACTTACAAATTAAATTATTTTTTAAGTTCTGAAATAATGCCATTCATACACTCACTGATGGTGAAAAATGTACCAAAAATCAATAACTTTGAACCACTGCCAAAATACCATGCTGTTAATTTAGGTGTAAACTCAGAGCAATGAAAATAAAACAGGAAATACACCATCAAAGCAACAAGAAGATATAATAGTTGCAGATTTATAAACCATGAAAACAACCCCATTTGATTTCTTTTCCAGGGGGAAAAATGTCTTGGATGATATGCATTATGAATTATGCAAGTTCTTCCAGTACCCCTTAGAATCCATGCCATTGCCACCCTGAACTTTAACCCTTGCCACAAGAGCAAGCCATGAGTGCACACTCCCAATAACTACGCCTCATTCAGGTGTTTTACCCATATGTAATTTTTATCCAAAAGAAAATATTGACATGTTGAAACTATGGTAAGTACCTAACAGCTCTCTGTCTTCTATTTAAAGATACGGCTGTCAAATCCATCACTTACAAAGATATTTGCGAGTGCTTTTCCAGTAAATCTGTGATAGAAACCGCCTGTAGAAAGCTCTACTGGTATTAATTTTGCAATCCTATTGAGCCTCATGTTAACAAAATAAAAATGTATTATGTTCACTCTTTTTACATGGCAGGTGTGGACAGTTTTGAAAGCCACTTCTTACTTGTGGCTGTCATAGCTGTCTTTCTAAATTGTCTAGTGAAAACAAATATTGACTTTTAAAAATAATATAATCCAAAAGGTAAATAGGATGTAAAATGTTATCAAGTCAGACCAATAGAACAAACACTTGCATGCCTACTGTGTGCAAAGAAATATGCCAGATTTAAGCCTAAAACTCTCACCAAATAAACCATTTGATATGTCATCAAATAAGCTGTCTTATGAATTCTGATTGAAGCTTGGTTGTCTATACTGCTCAGTGACAGCAATCAGCACTATTTACTAGACCTTCTTTCATATTCTTGATCAAGAAAATTTTTCTAACCACTGTTACCAATCCAAGAAGCAACTTCATTGAAATTCTTACAACACTATTTATTCCTTTCATTCTGTTTTATGCTTTGCTTATATGAAATTAATTTCACTCTTACCATTCTACCCTACTCTAAAATCATTTATTTGCTACCTCCTCTCTCCTGGTCAGTTATCATTACAAATAACATTGAAAACCATGAGGCCCAAATAAACTTAGCTGGCTTTACAAGAATGGCTTTGGTGTTTCACAAAAGAATCAGAGTAATCACTTCCTTGTCTAAAGGGACATATCATCCCTTCAACCCTGACGATTTACAGAATACATACAATGTCTCTTAATATAAGTATTAAGATCTTGAAGTGTCACCATTCTTCCCTGTGGTCTTTTCACAATGTTTCTCCCCAGGCATCATACCTGAGGCCCTGGGGCCCCCAAGGGGTCCACAGTTGGCGAGGGTGGGGTGGGAGCATGATGAGTGGAACTTGGATGAGGAGAGAAAAAGTCACATCTTTATTACACTAACTTCCAACTGAAATCTAGCATTTCCTTCAATGATGAATACAGGAAATGAAATGCAATAGTATCAGCAGTACCTGTGATTTTGTCACAAAGAAAAAAAAACTGGTATTTCCTCTTATATTTTAGTTTTTGCAGGTATCATTTATGCTCATTACTACTTCAAAACTGCAGTCATTATTAGGCCTGCCACAAGATCTTTTTGAACGTGTTACTAAGGTTCAAATTTCACTTTAGTGCACATTTTAAAATGTTTGATAACTATTATTTCAATATAATGGGTTTCCTTTGTTGCAATACTAATATTATTTTATGAATTAAAAACGTAGTTATGAGAACAGTGTATAGACATTATGTAACACCCTTCCAAAGGAGCCTATGGCTCAGGTAGGGAACCCCAGTGGTGTGGGGCAGTGATTGCACCCAGTGAGTGAGGCAACTAAAGCCTAGACAGGCTAAGCGGCTGCTCTAAGTAATTCAAAATATAATAGTAACAGCTACAACAATACAGATTATTTTCTAATACTTACTGTATTTGTTTCCTATTAAGTGCTATAACAAATTACCTCAAATTTTGTGGCCTAGAACATCACAAATATTATCTTACTATTGTGGATGGCAGAAGTCCGAAATGGATTTCACTAGGTTAAAATCTAAGTATCCACAGGGCTGTGTTCCTTCTCCTTGTCTTCTCCAGCTTCTACCAGCTCTACTTGACAGCCCTCTTCCATATTCAAAGGCAGCAAACACATCACTCCATTCTCTGCTTCTGTCATCGGGTCTTTGATTCTGACACTCCCATCTCCCTCTTTAACTCATATGAATCCTTGTGATTACACTGGACCCACCCGAATCATCTAGGACAATCTCCCCATCTGAAGATCCTTAATTTAATCCATCAGGTTCCAGGGATTAGGAAGTGGACCTCATTAGGGAGCCATTATTGTGCCTATTACATTAATCATACTTCCACCCACACTTTATATGCCAAAACTATCTAATGAGTTCGAGAACATCATTTTCAGTGTAACAGATAAGAATTTTGAGCTTTTAAGTTCAGGATTTAAGGTCGCACAGCTAGCAAGGGGCAGAATCAGGATTCAGTCCTCTTAGCCACCAGACTCTGAAACAGCAGCTACTGTGGAGTCCTTACTATGTATAAGATGCTTTAAATGTCTTGTATTTCCTTATCCTTTATCATCCAGATATGCTGTCTTACACCATCCATACCCACTCTAATTTATTCTTGAATGCACAAAGTTTAATGCTGTCTTGCATGGCTATGTAGGGCCTGGCGCCTTTACTGGCTTTCCCCAGGCAGTCCCTGAGTTTTAATTTTATTTATCTAGTATTAACCTTATCTTAATGGACACACTTCAGAGTATGAGGGTTGGAGTAAAAAGGAGAGGCTCACTTAGCAGCTTCTCTTCCTTTAATAAACATGCGAGGCCTTCTACAGGACACTTCAGATCAATTCAATGACCATTTCTGCTTTTCTGTACAAGGCTTTATCTTGGGTTCTATTGGGGACACAGAAAGGTGTCCATCCTACTACCAAATAATTGATGTAAGAAAGAATAAGCAGAAATCTACTGATGTTAATGTGACTATTACTCAGAGAGGGGCACTGTCAGTGACCCAAGCCAGAGGTCAACATCATGCTGACGCTTTTAGTAAGGAGAGAAAAAAATCAAACCAGGAGGACCTTCGGAACAGGGTAGGAGCTTGGCAGAAATCTCTGCAGAACGATGAAGGATTCTGAGGGTGAAAGAGGGCTCTGGGGCAGAATTAGAACACAGTTTGGAAACCATGGCATAGCTCAGGGAAGAGTTTTATTGGAGCTGATGAGAGAAGGTGACATAAGAACAGAACACTGGACCTGGAATCATAAGGGAATCATAAGGCCAAGGTCTGAGGAACCAGCTCTGCCACTACCTGTGTAACCACAAGTACTTGATTATGGCAAGTTTTCTTATCAATAAAGAACGATAATTAAAAGGGTAATTCAGAGGGCTGTTATGCAAAATAAATAAAGTAATGTAGTGAGCCTGTGTAAATGTTCATCTGAATTGGAGGGTAGAGTCACAGTAGGGAAGCATTACCTAAAAACGAGGGGAAGATGAGACATAGTACAACATTACCAACAGTCTGAGGAAGACCAAGAATAATAAAAATCCACATTCCTTCTGAAGACTCAGTACTTTTCTACTCCAACCTTTTCCTCACTCAGTAGTAGTATGAGAGCAAGTAGATATGAGAAAAAATAACAAGTTCTGGATTATTTCAGAATATTTCCATTTTAAATAAAGTTACTTACTCTTCAAAGACAATGAAATAATCAGATTCGACAGATATACACAGAGATAGGGTCTAGAACTGTCCATGACTGAAATCTGACTTTGTATGAAATATGGGATCCAAATTTATAGTAGCATGTCTTTCTAAGGACCCCAATAATAAGTTTTCCTAAAAATAAGTCCAATAAGAATGAATAGTCTACCATCTTTTCTGTTGATTTAAATTGTGTATAAATATTTAGTTCGGATGGAAGAGCTACTTTTCTTAATTCTTTTGTGACTTTGAATAAAAGTTTCCCTTAATAGGCATTCACTCTTAGGATCCATCAACAGCAACAAAAAACAAACACTTTCATGCCTATAATTCGAACAAATAAAATAAAATGATCACCTCTTTCACAGTGTTCATTTCCTTATAAAACGTAGCTGAGGAATAAAAGACAAATGTCAAATGCACAGGAGGTCTTCCCATTCCTAGCTATATTATCTTAGGTAAAGTGGTATCTGTAAGCTTGAGTTGCCACATCTGTAAAATGGTGATAAAAATACAAAGATTATATGAAACAATTTGTGTAAATCATCTAACACTCAGTTAATAGGTGAGGAGACATGTATTCCTGACTCGTTATACTCCATTAGCTAGAGTTAATGCTCACCTTGGCTTCTCTCCCCAAACCTCAGGAACCCCTCTCAAGAGGAAGAGAAATGACATGCAACTGGGTGATTAGAAAGTTTAAGGAAAAGAAAGTAGACATTCAAAGGTGTGTCTGTGGTAGGCTCTCTTTTAGAACCTGCCTACCTGAGCAGGTGCTAACGTTCTGATCTGCTCAGTTCCATGCAGTAAGGACCCACCCTTGAAAATGTCCTCCTCCATCACACCTGGTAGTTGAGTCTATCTGATTCAACAGTAAAGTGTGGGCAAGTACATTTTGCCATAGACCCAAAGCCACATTCTCTAATCCTGTCATTAACAGTAGCATAGTTGAAATTTCATTTCTCTACCTGTATAATTTTTGTTTTATCACTGATTCTGAAATCAGACACATGGAAAAGAATGTTCTTTGTTTTGCTCATACAACCCAAATTATAGGCACACAATACTAACTGCTATTACTAACATCATCACCTTCCAAATTCTCCTACCTAATCTTCACCACCACATAATCCAGGCGCCTTCCTGTCATCTTCATCTGAATGGCTAATAAACATTTCAAATCATCATACCCCAAGTCAAACTCCTGGTTCCATTTCCACCCATACATACATGTTCCTCCCATATACTTCCTCATCTTAGAAACAGCAACTCCTCCCTTCTGGTTGCTCAAAGCCAAATACATTTGCATCATCCTTGATCTCTTCCTCTTACAATCTACATTCCATCTGTCACCAAAATCGTGTTGGCTCCATTTGACAACATTTTCAGAGTCTGCTTAGTTTTTACCACCTCTACAGCTACTACCTTCATCCAAGACACCCATATTTCTTGCCAGGATTATTTCAGCAGCCTCCTAACTGGTCTCCCTGACTCTGCTCTTGCCCTTCTGCACATCAACACACCAACCAGAGTGATCTTTTAAAGTGTAAGTTATATAATGTTTCCTGCTCGAAATCCTCCAAGATCTTGCATTTTAATCAAGGTAGAAGCCAAAGTCTTCACAATGGCCTTTGAGGCCCAATTCTATCTATATCACAACCCTTGTCTGGAAGTACAGTGTTCACTCCAATTAACTCTCTAACCTCACCACCTCTACTCCTTTCCCTCCTCTTTACAGCTTGTACATTTGCTGCACCCTCCACTTGAATCACTTTCTCCCAGTAATCTTCAGGTCTGTGTCTAAATGGCATCTCATGGTAAAAGCCTTTCCTGATGACTCTATTTGAAGTAACTACCACCCCCATTCCCACTCTATTTCCCCAACCCCTTGATTCTTGTGTTATTTTTCTCCTTACAGCTCATCACCAGCTGATGTTTACTCTTCTGTGTTTGTTCATAATATATCTCCATCCGCCAGCATTAAAAGTTCCTTAAGGGCAAAGACTGTTTTTCCACATTGAGAACACTGCCTTAATAGGTACCTATGCTTAGTATCCATCAATGATAACAAAAAACAAACACTTCCATGCCTATAACTTGAAAAAATAAAATAAAATTATCATCTCTTTCACAGTGTTCATTTCCTTAAAAAACACAGCTGAGGAATAAAAGACTAGTGTCAAATAAATGTACACGAGGTCTTCTCATTACAAGCTACCTGATACATAGCCGGCATGAAAAGACTTGTCAAATGAATAAATGAATGAATGAGGTAGAGGTACACAACAGATACAAATGTATCTCTTCCTTGCCAGCTGACTTCTAGAAGGTATGATAATAATAAAATTGTTAATAAATAAACCCCCAAATTGAAATGTTATGGTTTCTCATTCTAAGTCAAGCGGGCTGCTCAAGCAGAGCACAGAGAGAAAAATTTTGTAAGAAATTTCACTACAAAGACTTGATGTTATGTGGGAGTCTTACACAGGTACAAAGTTGGCTCACAGGTGACATAATTAGGTCAGTGGGGGCAAGAATGCTTAAGAATGATAAATCTATATGACTTGTCAAGTCAGTTCTCCTTGTAGCTTCAGCAGCTGCGCCTTTCTTCTTGCCTCCTCAGGATCAAAAGCCAGACTCTTAGCCATTCAGCATCTTCACTTTAGAAATTCCACTTCTGGACAGCTATTTTTTTTGTCTCCTTCACACAGGCCTCTTTAAAATTATTTGTGATGCTTTATACACACCTACCAAATTGCCTTTCACTTTGTGTCAGAGAACTGTGCAGATTACAGTGTGTTTCTAATAATATGCAATATTGTTACCAAGAAACCCATTATTAAGTGTCCTAAAATGAGAAACTACAGAGAAAAAAGAAGAAAGGGGTGTATTAACCTTCTGCCAAGCTCCTTATTTCTTGATTGGTGGCATAAGACTTGACTATTTAGTTTGTTGGAGAAGCTCCCCAATCACAAGATACAGGTTTTGTCTAGGATCTCTTGCCTCAGGAATAATCCTTGAACCTCCATTCACCAGGATGGTTTGCCAAAAGACAACTTTATTTCCAATGCTAGGGAGAAAGTGAAGCTCAAAATTAAGAGGGAATAATATCTGTTAGAAGCCACAAGGTAACAATTAGACTCCTTGCAAATGGTACTCATCAAATTTAAGTGACCTGCTAAGTATGAAGGAGACTGCTGAGTATGAAGGAACCAGTGTGTAGAAGGATCTGAGTTCTAGGACTTATACTAACTATGTCACTGGTTGTGTTACTTTACTTCTGAAATCTCTTTCTATGAGAACATTAATATTAGAAGTGGGAAATCATGAAATAGCCATTCATTCAATAACTGTTTAGTGAGTACTTACTACGTTCCAGGCACTCTTCTAAGCAGCGAGGATACAGAGAAAACAGAACAAAAAAACTCCTGCTCTCATGAAGGTTACATGCTAGAAGGTCTTCAAAATAAAAGCTATTTCCAAAGCAAGACTTATTCCTAATGTGAAAACTACTTTGTATAGTAGAAAAAAACACTCAGATTTCAGGGTTCAAGTCCTGATTCTGCCACCTGGTAGCTGTGCGTACTTGAAAAATTTCCTTAATTAACCTTCCAGATCTTTAGTTTTGTACATTATACCAGGATGCAAATGAATGAAAGAAAGCATATAGCAAATTACCTGTCATATAGGAGTTGCTTCATAATTCTAAAGAACAGTGATAATAATCAGTATAATTCTCTAGTCCAGGGTTGACAAATTGTGCCCCTCAGGCCAAATCTGACTGGTCACCTGTTTTTGTAAAAAAAAGTTTTTTTGGGACACAGCCACACCCATTCATTTATGTATACTAAAACAGCAGATTTAAGCATTTGCAACAGAAGCTATATGAGTCACAGATCCAAATACATTTACTCTCTGACCCTTTAAAGAAAAAATTGGCCAACTCCTGCTCCAATCTTGTGTTACACTAAACGAGATCCAAGAAAAAGTACCATCAGCAACACTTAGCAGCTTGTTTGAAATACAGAACCATAGGTCCCACTCCAGACCTGAATCAAAATCTACATTTTACCAAAATCCTCAAGTGTGATTCATATGACATGGAAGCCTGGGAAACACTGCCACACAGTTTGTCCATTGATGATATAAGCATTTGCTCTAGATAGATATAGTAAAGTTTGACCTTCCCTTCCTACCACTCTAGCCAATAGCTGAATTCAGAACAATTATTGTCCACCTTAGTGAACATCAGAATCACATATGGAGCTCATAAAACAAACTCCTGAGGCCTCCCTCCACTGATTCTGATTCAGTGAGTTTGTGGTGAAGTCAAAGAATCCACTTTTTTAAACAAGTTCCCTGTGAGGAGAGTCAGACACAAGTGATCCTGAGACACAGCTTTGGAATCATTACTTTATTTATTTATTTATTTTTAGGCAAGGCAGCCCTTGGTTGACTTCACAGATTGAAAGGACCCTGTCAGCTTACAATCCCTTATTTTTTATTTTTTACACCTGTAGCACCTGGTCTTCCTACGTGGTCTCCCATCCAAGTACTAACCAGGCCCGACCCTGCTTAGCTTCCGAGATCAGACAGGATCGGGCTTGTTCAGGATGGCGTGGCGGTAGACTTGGAAACATTACTCTAAAAGAGTACACTTTTATATGAGGTGGGGCACAAATCAAGAAACATCTTTTGTGTCCATCACTATTAAATGTTTTTCTTTTGGATACTTACAGTACCACCAGGAGATTTGTCAGCAATAGTTTACTATAAAGCAATGATGCATGATGCTCCTGTGGCTATATAGGGTTTAAGTGCTACAACTCGGAGCTACAAAAAAATTTTACCACACTATTATTTTCAGTGACATTAATGTGTTTTTATATCTTCATGACCTTATTCAAGAAACTACTGAATTCCAAATGTTTATAAGGCATCATTTGAGGTATATCGAGATTCTAAAATCAAGTGATCCAATTACCAGTCATTCATTCATTGCACAAAAATTTGTTGAGGAACTGCTTAAAAGCAAGGCACTGAGGCTAGCAGATGTGTTTTCTAAAGGGTCAGACAATAAATATATTAGGCTTTGTGGCCCACATATGCTCTCTGTTGCATATCATTCCTTATTCCTCAGATTTTTTACCCCTGTTTTAACCCTTTAAAAATGAAAATATCATTCTTAGTTCTCAGGCAGTACAAAAACAAGCGATGGGCCAGATTTGGGCTGTGGTTTGTAGTTTACCAATCCCCATTCTAAGCAATGGGACTCTAGCAGTGGATAAAACAGTCCCTGTCCTTGTGGAAATTATACCCTGGCAGAGGAACACATATAATAAACAAACGAATACAGTAAAGTGTAGACAGCAATTAATTTCTATGAAAAAATAATAATGAGATAAAGAGTGACAGCAGACAAGAACTTCTAATAAGGGTGGCCAAGGAAGGTGACATGTAAGCAGAGATCTGAACGAAGTGCAGAAATGTGCCTTTCTCTTTCAGATATGGTGAGACTTATTCAAGTTAAATTATCATCATGAGGAATAACGTTAATACCACTTAAGCATGTTAGAAACAATGTCCAAAACAAAACAAACAAACAAAAAAACACACCAGGAATTCACAATGAAATGGGCTTTACGCCACAAATATTAAGTCAAGGTAGAAGCAAAAGTTTTACATGATGTAAATGCAAATGTTTCAAATAGGTCTTAAAGTTAGCACCAACTCAAGTTTCATTAACACTCAGATGCAACACAACCTTTTCATATTGAAAAATGTTCTCCTACCTTTCAAAAAATCATACTAATTCCTCCTTTACCTGACCTATGGTCTGCACTCTGCTTTCCAACCTTACATTGATCTATTAGAAGTATTAACTTTGCGATCAGTGGATCCTCACTGCAGAAGTTTGTTGCAAGGGAGATGCCAGATCTTTGGAGTTTCAGTTAAGAGGAAAAATGGAGTTTCAGTAAAGAGAGCAACTCCAGAAGCTGGCTAAAAGTATCAAAAGTCAGACATCAGCTACAGTCACAGAGGCACTGGGCTAGGTGGAAAGAAAATGGGAGAGACCCACAATGAGTCCACCACAAGAATGAAGCACTGGCCACAAATTTAATGTACAGGCAAAAAGCTTGGGAGAGAAAAATCACTTTCTTAGAGACTCTTTTTCACCTCCCTTGGTTTCTAGGTAGAAGCTTTGATATGATACTGCCTTTTCTCCAAAGAGATACTTTTGTTCCCTTAGGCTAAGTCTTAAGAGATCAGATGAAGATTATGAGACAGGAGGACCCCATTGCAAATGTGTGCTGCATCAGTAAACCTTCCCTGGCCAGAAGCCAGGGTCTTGTCACTTACTGGTTTTAGAAAAATCATTTGCAAGGCTAGGTCAGTAGTCTCTCCAAAACAACACATAGCTTCAAAAAATAACTTAAAATTCTTAAGTTCTCTTTCCTTCAAAATCCAAAGACAAAAGCTGAGAAGCTGGCTGATGACATTCACACATACCCAATATGGTGATGAAAAAGGGAAAATAGAGGCCTAGCCTTCGCTATGTGTAAAAATTATAGTTCCACAGTTAGTTTAGCAGCAAACACATCCTGCATGAGGAACCTTTCCTGGTTTGCCCCTGGGTACCACCATGCCTGCCAAACACCACATTGGGCTTATTGCCCTGACTGTGGCTAGACTGACCAAAAACTGCTATTCTTGTCCACTTATTATCATTTCATAAAATACTGAACGAAGTGGAGTTTCTTTCTAACTCATTCCCCACATTGGCTGTTAAGACAGTAACACTGTAATCATGCAAATATCTAACATATTCAAAGGCTCCCACCCTTCCTTTACAAGTCTAAATAGGTGATCTTAAAAAATAAAACATACATGCCCCTCCAAAAAAACCCCACAAAACTTTTAATTTGCATTAAGTCTCTGTGCTTCCACAATTGTTCTTGCCTTTCTTCCCTGACAGCACAAGGCCATCAGCTCCCAAGCTAAATCACAAGGCGTGACTATCACCCTGCCCAATTCATGCACTGTTGCCTTCAATTGATTTACTAGAGGAGTTTGAGAGGAACTGAGATTTTTGAAGGCCACAAGTTCCAAATTAGCAGATTTGAGCATGGTAAGAAATAAAATCACTTGGTCATAAAATCCACATTCATTTCCCAGGTGTACAACACGTTTTGGAAACATTTATCACCTTTGTGTGCAGTTCCTGCTTTGAACTTGTCCTTCAAAGATTGAGTAAAACACATGCAGAATTCATTCATCAAACATTTTAAAGTCTCTATTTTGTGTCAAGAATTAATGCCAGAAATTTCTCTGTAAAAGACACTACTTTCTAGTAGTAGAAATACTATTGCCACTAATAGCTATCACTTTTATAGCACTAGTGCCACTTTACATACAATAATATATTTAATCTTCACAACTGTACTAAAGGTAGGTGCTTTTATTAGCCCCATTTTATTGTTGACAAAACTAAGGCACAGAAAGATTAAGTAACTAATCTTCGTTTCCAAAGCTATTAAGTGGCAGAAGCAAGATTCGAACACAAGAAATTGGCCCCTGTGCCATTAACTATATATCACCTTACAACGCCTGTGGAAATTTATCTTCTCTATATTTAAGAGGAACACGTACAAAATTAACCTGTCAAGCATTTTCTGAGGCACTATCTTACATATGGCTCCAATGTGATGAGAGAAAATGAAACAGACACTACCTTCTCTCTGCTCTGAGTCATGCACCCAGAAATAAAAATAATGTTCTCCATTCATGTATTTTAGTCCTTTAGGCACAAAATGTAACTGGAGTTTTCTGTGACCTAAATACCTCTTCCTAGGAAGTAGGTACCTTAAATCAATAAGGCAGAAACTTTCAGCAGCTTTTCCATCCCACTATTCAGCTTTTCCATTGACTATGGTTGGTCAACTGACCTTGGTGGCAATGGTACTATGAACTTGGATGAAAGGTAAAAATGGACAAACTCATTGAATTACATTACATCCCATTTCCTCAACATTCCTCATGTCCTTTATAAACATTGTCCACAACAAGTGCCATTGGCTCTAGCAATAATTTCAATTGCCATCTCCAAAGAAAACGAAGCCTGCACTACACCACCCCCTACCCCAAGACCAAGCTCCCTAGCCCCTCTGCCACTTCTCAGATATGGCTCTCTTAGCGTGGGCACACACATAGCTCATAGTATATGCGATGCGTTGGACTATCTCCTTTCCACCTCATTAGCTCACCCAACAAAAATGAACTTGATTCATTCGAACAGCTTGCCAAGGAAAAAGCCAATTAAAAACAAACAAACAAACAAATCTAGGGAGGAAATAAAAATATTCCTCTAAAAATTCTCCCCTAAATAAATTTCCTACCTCTAGCACAAACTATCCTTCCCAGGAATTGGAGTGATGAAAATTCCTGCTGATGGATATAATTCACATATATTTTTTCCATTATCTTTCTTTGGCTATTCTGGATGGAGAATTCTTGCTTTTTCACAACATACTTCCTTTTCTCAGATCTTCTGAATTTTGGCCAACATATGAATCTAAAAGGTGGCAGTAACTCATTGTGACAGATTAAAGATGACGACAAGTGCTTGACTCTCCTCTGAAGAAGAGATGGGGTCGATGTCCCCTCTCTTTGAATAAGAATGTGCTCTGTGACAGCTTTGAATAATACAATATGGCAGAAATGACACTGCCAGTTTATAGGCCCAGACTGACAGCATCCACTCTTGGTTTTGTTAAGCTTGTTCTTGAGCCCTGAGCCACAACTAAGAAGTATAACAACGCTGACGGAGAGACCAAGTAGAGAGGCCTTGAGACCATGTGCAAAGAAACCCGCCAGAGCTTAGCCTTCCAGCTGACCACTGAAGTGGCATAAACATGAGTGAAATGACTGTGCCTACTTAGGACTGGCCCAGGTGTCAGCTGAATGCCACCAAGCAGCCCAGTCTGGCCACCAAGTGTGCCAGAATTCCTGATCTACAATTGGAGCACATAATAAAATGTTGTTTTAAGTCTCTAAGTTTCAGAGTCATTTTTTACACAGCATTAAATAACTAGAACGCCAGCCCTTCCACAAAAGCCCAACTTTCATTCATGTTATCTTAGCCTCTCCTTTTTCAAAGGATCCACTACTGAACAGCTCATTCAGGTTCACCATCTTTTGACAGGTTCATCTAATTGTATGCCCTTCCCATTCTTCAGTTTTTCAAGAGGATTTGTTGCTTGCTGATTGCCATTTACTCTTGGACTGCAAAATGGCCTCCCTTACTGTGAAAAAATTGAAACCAATGCTCTCCTTTTCAAATTCCCTTTGATCTGCTATAGGATCATACCTTCAAATAAGTGCAATTCATTTATACTAAACACTTAGAGATAGGCTAGAAATCGGGTTACCTGATTTCAAAACATGCTCATATGATCATATTAGGTAGGAGAGATCAAAGGAAGGTGAAACTAGAGGAAGGAGTGACCTTAGAAAAAGATCAATGGAGCTGTACCCTGAGTTGGTGGCAGGAAAAATTGAGGAGAAGCTTCAGAAAACAGTATTAAGATCATACCTATAGAACAGGGGTGAGCAAACTTTAGCACACCCCAGAATGATTAGGAAACCATCTTAGTAATTCAGATTCCTCAGGCTCAGACCAAGAGACTCTGATTCAGGATGTTTGAGTGGGAGCCCAGGAACATGTTCTTTAACAGCTTCCCAGTGATTCTGCCACAAGTGGCTACAGACCACTCTTTGAGAATCCCTACTTGAGGTCTTAGCACCTGATGAGTGAGAGAAATGATGAATCAGCACTAACACCTGAGTCCCAAGACTGACTAAAGCCAACACAGAAATATAGAGGTGACTGTTTCATGCCAAATAGTGTTAGGAGGGACCAGGCATCTACACGGGAGTAACTAATTGAATTTGGTAACTTGCATTTGATCAGTTTTTAGCTATATTCTGAGGCATGTGAGAGCTACTTTTATATAGAGGGCCTGTGGTTGTCCAACTCTGCCAGCAACAGGTAGAAAAGTCCATCTAATTCCAGATAGAAGCATTAGAAACCCTTTTTGTCTACAGAGCTAAAGAAACATTCTCCATGTAACAGTGCCCAAGGTCATCTGTGCATCTCCACTTGCCTGACTTCGTGTCTTTCTCAACCTGTCCAGACCTAGAGTAAGTGGTGTAGCTCACCAGGCCTCCTAAAACACCAACTAAAAGTTTTAAATTGAATTGGCCAAGTTTTGCTTCGACATAAAAATCAACACACACCCATGATCAATTTCTTTTCAGACTTACTAATCCTGAATCATTAGTCATTGAAAATCAATAAGGACATTTCCAAACACTCCTATACCATCTCAATGCAACACTGTCATCTACTAAAAAGAAAACAAAGACTGAAACCCTCAGTTCTATGAGCCCTGCGGGAGCGGGGGAGGGGCGGGGAGGAGGGCGGGGTACTTCATCATCTCATATGCACAATTGGACTAGATAATCCTTTTGGATCTAAAAACTCGACATGTTTCCCAATAGTGCTCTGAAATAATTCCTCCTTAATAAACTCTTCTTCTTTCAAAGGAAAACTGAGCGTTCTGAAACAAGAAATGCAAAGGTTCAGTTGTGATTCACTTGAATCTTTTGCAAGAACATGGTAATAATGTAATAAGTAATGTGATTTCTAAATAAGTAAATTATACTTTAATTTACAATGTTAAATACATATAAAGTTGGAGTGTCACAATGTTTATGTATCTATTAGCTTTCATTATTATTATTATTATTATCTACTACAGTGTTAAGGGAAAAAAATTTTTTCTACTGGTACTCTAAAAATAAATCTTCAATTGTTAATATATTGGAATTGGTTGTGTTTTTAATACAGGAAAGTGTGACTCCATAACATCCATCTTCCCTCTATTACCTTCAAGTCTATTTCCAGTAATATTTTAAATGCATGACTTACCATTGATTATTAATTTTCCCTGGAATGCCCACCTTTCCTCCTCTCTGCCTACTAGAAGAGACTTGTTTTTAAAATCCAGGTAAGTCCCATCTCTCCTTTGAGATGGAGTTGGGGTGAGGGAGAGGTTGGGCCATGACCTCTACCTTCCCTGGGTCAATCTCTTTGCTAATTCCCATCCTACATCGAATTTTCATAACACAATTAGCATCCTCTACATTTTTCTCTAATCTCTTACCATCTGTTTTCCATAATTTGGCCCTTTTATTAATTATTCATCTCAGTGCAATAAATTTTTATAGAATGCCGACTGCAGGCAAAGACATTATAGCGAGGTGATTAAGAAATGGAAACATGCCCAAATCTGAGGCATTCTGGATCCTCGACTTGCTACCTGCATGAACTTGGGCTAACTGCTCAACTGTTGTGCCTCAGTTTCCTCATATGTACATATAGAGCTAATAGTATAACCTACCAAAAGGACTTTTTAAATAAATGAATACTTGCAAAGCACTTGGAAAAGGGCCTGGAGCAAAGCAAGCCTCAATAAACATTAACCATCACTGTTATTACTATTGCTAAACATATTCCGGGCTTGGAGAATGCAGAAATAAATAAGAAATAGTGACTTCCATACTTTAGCACTCATTCACTGATTTAACAAATATTTACTGAGCACTTGCTATATGCTAGGCACTATTCAGGGAATATAACTAAAAATTCTTTCATTGAGGGAGCAAAACGATAAACAGTAGAAAAAAAGGAAAATATAAGAGGATGTCATATAATTATGCATTCCATAAAAAATTATAAAGCAGGATGAGAGAGAGAAAGTGATGTAGCAGGAGAGGGGACACGTGAAGAAGAGATGGCATTCAAGAAAAGTCCTCGATGAAACAAGAAAGTAAATATAAAAGAGGATTCAAGGCAGTAGGAACACAAGCCTAAGATGAGAATGTTCTCTGAGAAACAGGAAGGTGGCCAGAATAGCTGGAACAAAGTGAACAAGAAGGAGAATGGCAGGAGATGATGCCATCAGAGGTATAGCCAGGGTGTAGGTCTGGCAGGGCCTTGGAGGTCATGGGAAGAACATGCTTTATTCTAAGGATCATGGTAAGCCATTTGAGGGTTACAACCATTCAAGTGACATAATCTGCTATGGAGAGAATATACTAGAACCATACACACTTTCATTAAGTGTAAATAATGCTGCACATTCACTTGTTGTTCTTTCATATTTACTCTCCCACTTCATTGAGGCCTTTTCTTAAATGTCATCTTTTCATGTGTACCCTCTCCTGCCATATGCATCACTCTCTCCCTTCACCCTGCTTTAAAATTCTTTATGGATATCCTATCGTATTTTCAGTTTTTTCTACTGTTTGTTGTTTTGCTCTCTCATTGAAAGAATTTTGTTATATTCTCTAAATAGTGCCTAGCACACAGTAGGTGCTCAGTAAATATTTGTTAGCTCAGCAAATGAGTGCTAAAATATGAAACAGTCCCTGTGCCCTATTTATTTCTGTATTCCCTGAGCTCTATGTGGGCAGGCACTATCTTAGGATTCTTGGAATTTCACAGTTTACATGGAATAAGAAACAGATCCATGATTACAGATTTATTGACTGAATAAACTATCTTCACCTCTCATTTGACTTTGCTAAAAAAAAGTATCCACTACTATGTTCTTTTCTCTAGTTTTGTTTTGTTTTTTTGTGTTTTGTGTTTTTGTTTTGTTTTGTTTTTGTAGTTTGTTCCTTTTCCTAAAGAACTTGCAAAGAAAGTTGAATGATTTCTAACTTCTGGAACACAGCCTTGAGAAACAGAAACATTCTACTGAGCTCTCCGAAAATCAATCATAACTCCACAGCATAACTCTAGATGTTACTTGTAACTATGTGGATACACGCCAGTTCACTCTTAGTTAACATACAAACCTAGCACCCTTGGTTTCAAATCCACAGAAAAATAAAAATCATAATAGGTAGGAATAGGGGAGCTGTTAGGGCCCAGGATATCAACAATGGTAAGAGTTGATTCTATGAAAGCTAAATAAGTGATGGAAAAAATCTAAGTCACAAGAGAACTATGCTTAGGGGTACTACAAAACTCAAAACTAGATGTTTCTAAAGTAGCCAATACCAAAGAGTTGAAATATGTTCTGTATTTCTTAATACCAAAAAAAAAAAAAAAAGAAACAGTAAAATATATTCTAGATGGATTTCTATGCAAAATGGTCAAAATCAGCAAAGTTTTGGTATACCATAATAATACCTCAATTTACTCTTGTCCTTTATGCATAACATAAAGAAAATCTGATTTCCAAAATGAAGCTCAATAAATTACTAACATAACAAATTGACAACAGAAAATAAGTTGCAAAACAATATCTAGAGCAGATGTCATTTATGTTCAAAGAGAGACTGATTTTATATGTACATATATATAAATTCACTAAAAAACATTGAGTGGATAAGCAGACACTGGTAATGCCAACCCAATATCCCTCTGCTCCATCTTCCTTACTATCAGAAACATGATTTTTTTCTAATGCAGTCATGTAACGATGTTCTGACCAATGAATGAATGTAAGTAGATTTCACTGGGCGGGGTTTCCGGGAAAGCTATTATTTTCCTGACAAAAATTATCAGAATTGGCTGCCATGCTTTTGTTTCCTTTTGCCCTTTCCTGTTTTTCCTGCACAAAATGCAAACACAATTATCTAGAACTAGAGCAGCCATCTTTCACCAGAAGAACAAAAGTCACAAACTAAAGATGGTGAGGCAGAAAGGAAGATGGAGTCTGATCTTTGAACACCTGTACCTCTCTGGACTACCCACCACCCACCCCTAGACTCCTTATTAGGAAAGAAAAAATAAGCTGATTTGTTTAAGTTTAGTTGATTACTACATGCAGATGAACACAATCCTAACTCATTAATACGCCAAACTGAAAGCAGTAGTTGGGTTGTTACCCCTGAGGAGAAAACTGGGTAGGAACACAGTGGGGGAAGAAAATTGGGGGGTCTAAGGCAGCTTTGTTTCTTTAAATGTTTTAAAATAACAATGCTGTATTATTTGTCATGTTTGATTAAAAATAAAATAGAGGATCATTCTGAGAGTCCACACCTAATATGGCACAGAGGAATAAGACATCCCTCTCCAAAGAATAAGATGCTCCCAAACACGCCTAACTTGTCTATCCCCTCTTAGAAAGTTCATCCAGAGTCTTATGGAAACTTCTCTTGACCTATATTTTCAACCCATTAGGCAGCCTCTTGAGGTAACATGCTTTGTAGGCCCCCAAATGTCACAGTAACCTTCGCTTGATTTTTAAATTAACTCATAAGAACAATACTCAGGCAGGAATCTTGAGCTGGAAAGAAGATACTACGGTTCCACTTTCAATGGTAGCACTAATCCTTGCTGAGAGTCACTCAACCCAGGATATAGTTTTCAGCATTCATATGAATAGAATAAGTAATAATTGTCCCTCACTCATTCTCAGGGAGGTACAGTTGAGAACCACAACACAGAAATGAAACATGCCACTGGTGAAGCATTGTATTGTGAAGGGGAAGAACACTGGCTCTGGAGGGAAACTAGTGCAATTCCAGCCCCTGCTCCACCACTGAATAGCTGTGTAATGTTGTGAGAGTCACTGCATGAGTATGAACCTCTGTGCAAATATGGGGATAACAACACAAACCTCCAGGATAGGGGAGGAAGTCAAATAGGGTACGCACGGGACAGAGGATCCACCACAGTGACTAAGAATAACCTCATAATTATAATGACCAATTAAACTCATCAACAGGTAAATAACATTCTTCTTGAATTAAACTTAAATTCTCTGAGCTCTAGTATCAGATTCCATGCACCTGTTATATACTTTCAAGAGTGGCAGTTAGATTCTCTTTCACAATGGCATTCTATAATTTTTTCCTTTTCAAAATGTTGCCACGTGGCCATTTCTGACAACTCAAAGATATCAGTGGCACAACTGTTGAATAATATGGCACAATAATAAGTCCCTCTTAATAAAGGAACATCATGGTCTGTCAGTTCACTAAGTACATTAAGCATACATAGACCATTACAAGGACGGAAAAACAATGTCTGTATCATGAGGTATGGAACTAATTTGAAAAGAGGATAAACAGAAAATAATGTTAGATATTAACTAATGAGAACCCATGGTGGGAAATCTTTAATCATCCAGATAACGCTCTTAATTGTCATCAAAAAGATTTCAAATCATTGAAATTAAAAATAACCTTTATATACTACGACTGCTTTCCTAATTTATTGTTACCTAAAAAAAAAAGAAATTATATAGAAATACATTGTAAAATGTAAATACATGTACATTCATTTAAATAACTATTGTTATATGCGTAAACTATAGTATATATGTATATTTTTATGTATATACATACACATATACTATAGTTAAATGTCATTAATTTTCCTTGAGTGTTAAAAACTCCAGAGACAAAAACCACTCATAAATAGCACTTAGTTTTAGCATTAAATAGCTTTGGAAGCCAACACTTTCTTTTTAACTCAGAAGTTAATATATTTCTTCAGCTAATATGGCTTTCTCCACCACTCCTTAGAAAAGGAAAGTCATATTAGCTGAAAAAAATATATTAACTTCTGATTCTAGTTAAGAGACGACATAATGACTAGAGCAGGCCAATTTATCTCCATTGCATTCCATCATCCAGTAATTTAAATCAGATTTCAGATTCTCCATCCACTTATCAACCCCAAACACCATAATGAGACACTGTCTCCAAAGAGAGGGATCCTGCTTTTCTCCCCCTCTTTGGACTGTCAGATCCCATTCACTTTATCAATGAGAATGGCACGATCTCCATCTCTGTGGGTGGAACACAGAGGCCAGCACTTAATGGCATCTGATTAACATAGGAGGAATCCTCCTTCACACAAGCAAACACTTCATGAAAATGCTTGGCATCCTTTAAACATGCACCACCCCCTCAAGTCTCACTGCTTGGAAGAATACCAAGAATAGGATAATGTCCACAGCTTTCACAATTTTCCTGTTGTTCTCATTATGTTAGAATAAAATTAATAACACTAACAACCTAGCATACCTGCCATTTTAAGGAACACCTGTGTGAAGCAAAAATATTACTTCTTGCCTATCTCAGCTAATGGTAAAAGAGACACTACACTTTATTTACCAATATAATTTGCTTTTCAACCAAATTGTATATAAAAATGTTTGATGGGTTAGCACGAACAAGGCACTATTCTAAGTGGCGTGTGTGTGTGTGTGGCTGTGTCTATGTGTTAATGAATACACATCCACACAGATGCAAATGGAATCCTCACAGCAACCTTATAAAGTAGCTACAACTACTGTCTTATTTAACTAAGGAAACTAGTGTTCAGAGAGGTTAAATAACCTGCTTGAGACACAGCTAATTTAGAAGAAACCAGCATTTATTTCCAGTAAATTTTGATTCCAGAGCCCAAACTCATATAAAATGACAAAGATGCTTGATATTTGAAATAAAATCTTCTAGTTATTTTTATCTTCTTTCTGGAACAATGAGAGTTGTTGAGTCTAGTCTCAACAGTGAAGTCAAGTCTCTCAAATTTAATTGCTTAAACTGCAGGGTCTAGGAAATTGACCCAAAAAATGACGGAAGCATATGACACAGAATATGAAAAAAATGTCCCATATCCTGGGGCCAGACAGCAGTCAGCTACAGCAAACTATTATAAAGCATTAAAACCCAGTATTGCCCAAAATCTGGATTTTTATGTGAAATCCTATGATTTTCAAACAAAGTGATCAATTTTAAAAACACTTTTTAAACATAATCTTGGCCAAACAAAACACATCTGTGGACCTCAATTACCTGTGAATTACAACTTTGAGACCTCTGCTTTAAATAATATCTTAATCGAATTTTGGGTAGAAAAATATATCGAATCACTGGCAATAATTGGTAATAGCCACATTTCATTGCAAATATCTGTTTGAAAATTGTTTAATTCTGAAAAACTTGAATCCCTTACTCTCCATGAGACACTTAACTAAACCTTTCTCAATTCATGCCTTCTTCCTGCGAAGTTTTCCTTTGGTCAGGTAGAAAACGACCTTGCTGCTTCTATTTATTATTTAACAGAACTCAGTCTCAAAATCCCTGTCATAATCTATAATGAAATAGAGAGAGCAAACTTAATCAGCTATAAATGTACAGTAGTTAGCATTCACTGCGAAATGCTAATAATATTTTGAGAATGCCATTTCTCTTCCTGGCCTTTTGACCAAGTTGGTTAATGAACTGAGACTTGGGAAATAATGGAAATAATTTAGGCAGAGAACTTTCCAAGCATGCATCAACTTTGAATTGGATTGTATCCAAACAGTAAAAGCAGCTTCGTGACAGTAGCCCATCACACAGGTTTGGCAAGGAGAGCTCACTAACCAGTGTGAAAACACTTGTGACACTAAAAAAGGAGTATCCAATATTTCAACTACAAGTGCAAATACAAGCTTTTAGGCACTCCTCACATCGAGTTTTCTTAGAATACTACAAAATTAAAATTGTGTGCCTAATATGTACATAAAACGCTTGAATCCTGTGGTTGCAAAAAATTTTCTAAAAGATAGTTCAAGTCCTCAAGCACTTATTTAGCACTTTGGTCCCTAATCTACAAGCTAATCACATATACTAATCCCGGGCTGTGACCCCAAAACTGATCAAGGGAAGTACAAAAATTATTTTCCAAAATCTCTGCCTTCAAATTTCTTCCTTTGAAAGAAGACATTTCACACACGGCTTCTGGAACCATAAAGGAGAAAGGCTACAGTGGCCAGCCATCTGTTAGTAGTTTGTAATGTTAAATATGCACCCTTTCCCCACCCCTTCCTGCCACAAGCTCTGTCATCCATCCATATATCCCAAAGAAATTCTTGAACAGGACTATATAGGGACATTTACATGGATCATCACCAATCCATTTTTGTTGTTGCTTTGTTTTTGTTTGGGGATAGTGGAGAGCAAAGTAACCTCGGTGTTCATTACTAAGAGAATGAAGAAGCCACTTGAGGTGGGCGTTCATTGTGGACTATTTCACTACCAGGAACTAACTCAGGAAAATCTTTCCCACCTGCATCCTAAAAAGCTGAGATGACAGGCCTTAAGAAATTTTACTTTAGGAGAGAAAACACCCCATTTAAGTCAGTGTTTACTCATTTGAGTTATTTTTTTTTAATCATATTATATCAGGTACCTTGTGAAACAAAAATAAGATACCTGTGCCTACCCTTTAGAAACTCTTACCTCCCTGGGAGGGAGACAGACACAAATCATTATCTTGATAAAGCCTACAAAAGATGTGCATACTGTACAATGCAAGTGCCAAGGCTCTGACTGCCCCAGGGGACCCAGGAGAGAAGAGGACACACTGCAGGAATGTGCCATGGAGGTGAGTAAGCCTGCCTCGTCTTGGCCCAGCTCTACACTCTCAGCAAAGATATCACACCTGGAAGTTTCCGAGTATTCATTTACTTCCCTCTCCCCAAATGGGTAGGATTCATGAGAAAATCAAGGCATCTGTGACCTGTCATCTGACTCCCATCTGCTGAAATGAAGATTGAGATGACAAATGTGATGAATGGAGATTCAATTTACGGAGCACCTGATGGGGGAATTCTGCAACAAAAATTTCATTGATGTCTCCCATATTGGTCTACATAAGCTCCATGTCCCAATATTGTGATATGATGCAAGTGATTCCAGTTCTGTCTTCTGCCGACCAACTTTTCCTCTAGTTCCTTTCCCAGCTGGCGGGAGGATCAGCTTATCTTTGTTGATACCTGAGGTCAAGGCAAAGTAGCCTCCCACATGACTGTCAAAGACTTCTCTGTAAGGAAACAGCTCTCTGATGATGCCACAAGTGCCTGGACTACCAGCAACCTTTACCAAGTTGGGGGACTTGTTAAGGGCAGGTAGGCTAAGATGTATTTGTAGACACATCAAATCATCTTTTTTTATGCCATGGTGAAACCTATAAACTTCCTCTTAAACAAGCACTATAAATGCATAAAACTCAAAAAAATTGCAAAGGAAATCGGTTATATTAAAATACTCTAAAAACCCAAAGACTTTGTAAATATAACTTAAGACATGTGCATGTGTGTTTTTTATGTAGACTTGTTACTAAAAATAGGCACACAGCAGCATACAGACCATATGACAGTCCTTACAAGAATGTCCCTTTTAACCCTAATTAACTTGTGTATTAAAATGTTCCTGATGGTTTCCAAGCCAGCACATATTATAGGATATTCACAGAGAGAGATTCTAACTCCACCCTTTAGGAGGGCCCAAATTACAAATATATTCTAGTAGTGATATGCATCACTCTATCTACCACCCCTTGCCTCCTTCTGAGTCATCAGCAGTAAGGATAGAGTAGAGTGAAGAATACTGTCAGAGAGATGAGAGCAGAGTCCAGTCATTTAATCATCTTGGAGTGGAACCATCTGAACAAATGGGCATCTGAGCAATGTTGAAACCTACTAGCCACAACTGCTGACCAATTGTTTACATCATGGTCTCATTACACCTCAAAATTCAAAAGAACCTCATCAGAACATCATCTAGCTGGATGTTCCCCAACTAAAATAAGTAAGAATACATTTTACTGGTAGGAATAATGTTCACAGTATATTTTTAGACAGTGGTTATACTGTTTTATTCTTTTATTTAAAAAAATGCATAAATCACACAGTATTAATAGGAAGTCAAACCCCTTTTAAGTCAATTCTCTATTAAAATGCCATCAAACACATATTTTCTCCATCAAAATACAATCAACACATGCTAGAAAAATAAGACTTATTACAGATGAGAGACGTCTATCCAATCTTGTCAATTACTGGTTCCAAAGTGGGTATAAGCATCCTGAAGAAGCTACTCCATACCTAGAAGGCAGATCTACACACTGTGAACTTAAAAACTCATCTAACTTCTAGTTTTACTGCTGTAGAAACTGAGGCCAAGAGATTAAACAACTCATGACGGTAATCTTTCATGGTCTACACAACTAGTTATTTTCTAAGTCTGGAAGGAAAGCTGGTCTCCTGGCGTCCAGGCTGGCATTCTTATTGCTCAGAGATGCACAGATATGCTGTTTAAAATACTCTTTTCTAAAAGCAGTACTGTTTCAATTACTGCACACCTTTATTTTAACTCACTAATTCACACTAATTAGTATGGAACTATCAGTCTGGCTTATTAATATATTTAAAAATAAATATATGATTTTATTATTTGCAAGTACTTGCAGCAATTTCACCAAGATAACAAGAGAATTTATAAGGAGCAATATTTTTTTACCTACTAAAATGCATTAAGTACATCATATAAAAAATGGATCATAAACCTAAATGTAAAGCCAAAACATTTCATAGGAAACTACCTTTGTGACCTTGGGATAAGGGAAAATAGTTCTGAAACATCAAAAGCACAATACATTAAAAAAAACAAACTGAACAAACTGGTAAACGGGACTCCATCAAAACAAAAAACTTCTGCTCTTCAACAGGCACTTAGGAGAATGAAGAGATTAGTAGAAATATTTGCAATTCATCTATCCAATGAAGAAATTGTATCAAGAATACATAAAATATTCTAAAACTCCTCATGAATACTGATGCAAAAAAAAAAAAAAAACCTAAATAAGATACTAGTGAACCATATACAGCAACATATTAAAAAGATTATACACCATGATCAAGTGCACTTCATCCCAGGGGCACAGGGATGGTTCAACATACACAAATTGATTAATGTAATACACCATGTAAACAAATTATAAAATAAGGATCATATGATCATATCAATAGATGCAGAAAAAGCCTTCGACAAGATACAGTATCCACTTATGATCAAAATACTTAACAAAATCAGTATAGAAGGAAAGTACCTTAACATAATAAAGACCATATATGACAAATCCTCAGCCAACATTATGCTTAATGGTGAAAAACTAAAAACATTTCTTCTAAGATCAGGAACAAGATAAGGCTGTCCACTACCGCCATTCTTTTTCAATATAATATTGGAGGTCCTAGTGAGTGCGATCAGGCAAGAGAAAAATATAAAAGGCATCCAAATAGAAAATAAAGAAGCCAAACTGTCCCTGTTTGCAGATGATATGATTCTCTATCTAGAAATCCCTAAAGACTCCACAACATCACTACTAGAATAAGCAAATACAGTAAAGTTTCTGGATATAAAATCAATGTTGAAAAATCTATAGCATACTTATACTCTAATAATGAATTCTCAGAAAAAGAAGTGAAAAGAATAATTCCTCTTGTAATTATAACAAAAAGAATAAAATACCTAAGAATAAAACCATAAAGCCTATTAAAAGAAAATCAAAGAACAAAGAAATGGAAAGACATTCCATGTTCTAGGTTTGGAAGAATCAACATAGTTAAAATGACCTTATTACCTAAAGCATTATACAGATTTAATGCAATCCTCATCAAAATCTCATCAGCATTTTTTAAAGAAATAGAAGAAAAAATTATCAGAGTTGTATGGAAGCACAAAAGACCTCAAATTGCCAAAACCATCCTGAGAAAAAAGAACAAGCCTGGAGGCATCACTCTTCTTGACTTCAAATTATACTACAAAGCGACAATAATCAAAATGGTATGATGTTGGCAGAAAAACAGACACACAGACAGTGGAACAGAATCGAGAGCCCATGTACATATGGGCAAAAATTTTCAACCAAAGAGCCAAAAACATACAGTGGAGAAAGGAAAGCCTCTTCAATAAATAGTGCTGGGAAAACTGGAAAGCCACCAGTAAAAGAATAAAATTAGATTGTTGTCTATCACCACATACCATAATTAACTCAAAATGGATTAAGGACCTGAATATAAAGCCTGAAACAATAAATTGCATAGAAGAAAACATAGGAACTAAACTCATGGACCTTGGACTTAAGAAGGATTTTATGAACTTGACCTCAAAGGCAAGGGAAGTAAAAGAAAAGTAAATGAATGGGACTACATCTACACAGCAAAAGAAACTGTCAACAAGGTAAAGAGACAACCATCTGAATGGGAAAATATATTTGCAAGCAATGCCTTCAATAAGGACCTAATATCCAAAATATACAAAGAAATCATATAACTCAGTAACAAAAAAAAAAGGAAAAAAGAAAAAAAAACGATCCAATTTAAAAATGGGCAGAGGACCTGAATGAACAGACATTTCTCCCAAGAAGACATATGAATGGACAACAAATATATGAAAGGATGTTCAATATTGTTAGCTATTAGGGAAATGCAAATCAAACCACAATGAAATACCATCTTACACTAGTTAGAATAGCTGTTATCAACAGGACAAGTAAAAAATGCTAGAGAGGATGCGGAGAAAAAGGAACCCTCATACACTGCTGGTGGAACTGCAAATTGGTACAGCCAGCAAATTGGTACAGCCACTATGGAAAACAGGATAGAGTTTCCTCAAAAAACTAAGAATTGATCTACCATATGACCCAGCAATCCCTCTACTGGTATTTACCCCAAAGACTTGAATACTCATATCTGAAAAGACATTTGCACATCGATGTTCATAGCATCATTATTCACAGTGGCCAGGACATGGAAGCAACTGAAGTGTTGCATAAAGAAGTTGTGGTACATATATACAGTGGAACATTACTCAGCCATAAGAAGAGATGAAATACTGCCATTTACAATGACATGCATGGACCTTGAGATAATCATGCTAAGTGCAATACACCAGACAGAAAAAGTTGAAAACCACATGATATCATTTACACATGAGATATAAACCTAAAAGCAACAAATGAACAGGACAAACAAACAAAGACTCGTGGACAAGGACAATAGACTAAGGGTTACCAGAGGGTAGAGGGGTAAGGGGGATGTGATGGGGTATAAGGAGTCAAACATGTGGTGACAAAAAGAAATCTAACTGTGGGAGGTAAACACACAATGCAATATATATGTGCCTTACCGTTGAATTGTACACCTGAAACTTACTGGATTTTGTTAACCAATGTTACCACACTAAAAAAAATTTTTTAATAAATAAATAAATAATTTTTAAACCTTTAAAAACTCAATATTAATATAAACAACCCAACTTTTCCAAAAATGGGCAAATGATTTGAATAGAGACTTCACTTCAGATATACAGTAAAGCAAATAAAAAAGATGTACAACGTCATTAGTCATTAGGCAAATGCAAACTGAAACCACCTTATATCACTACACACAAAATGGGTAAAATTTAAAATACCAATCACACCAGGTGCTGACAAGAATGTTAAGGAACTAGAACTTTCACACACTGCTGATGGGAGTGTGAGTTGGTATAAACAGTTTGGAAAACAGTTTGACAGTTTCTTAAAAAGTCAAACATACATCAAACATACATATGAACCAGTCATTGTGCTCCCTAGATATTTTACTAAAGAAAATGAAAACATATGCCCATATAAGCACTTGTATGAAATGTTCATAACAGCTCTATTTGTAATAACCGAAACTGGTAACACGCCAAGTGTCCCTCAACAGATGAATGAACAGTATGACACATGATGGAATGCTATTCAGCAATTAAAAGAAATGAGCTATTGATACATACAACACCATAGACGAATCATAAAACAATTATGCAGAAAAGAATCAAACAAAAAAGGAATACATGCTGTATGATTCCACTTAAACACTATTTTAGAAAAAAGTGCAAACTTATTCATAATGACAAAAAGAATCGTTTGCCTAGGGATAGGAGTGGGAGGGGGAAGAGGGGTGTGGCTATATTCATTAGTTTGATCATGGAGATGGTTTCTCAGACGTGTGTGTGTACACATATATGTATTAAATTCCACACTTTCAAATGTGTGCAGTTTACTGTATATCAATTGTACCCCAACAAAGCTGTTTTAAAAATTTAAATAAATGCCTTACATTCCAAACATAACACCAAATTACATGAACTATTTCATTTGAACTTCACAAAATCACTTTTGAGATAGGGGATGTTGTTACACCAGTTTCCAAGAAAATAAGACTGAGGCTCAGAGAGATTGAATAACTTTATTGTTATTCAATAATGCAAGAAGCTAGGACTTTACAGAGCAAAAGAAAAAGCACTTTGATTTCACATTAAATAAATGCTTCCAAAGCACTTGACAATTTCTTAAGATAACTTAAACTGGTCCCAGGCAAATATATTTACACTGTTTATTTGCTTAGCAAATCTCTTTTCATAGACAACACATGGGTAAATGTCAGCCCTATCATTTCAGTATCACCACAAATTCTAAAATTAATAGGGTTCAAATTAAGGTTTCAGCAACTTAGAGAAACAATCTAGGTTCTAACATGTCACACACTCAAGTCAAAAGCCAGGCTCATTGGAAAACAAATTCAAGATCAGCAACAAAAAAAACTAATAGCCTTCTTGCTCTCAGCTCAAAAGATCAAAGAGTGTAATTTCCCTTTGAGAAAAGACTGACACACACACACACTCATACACCTGGCAACGAAAATGCTGATCCAGCCATCCTGTGGACGTTTCAAGTTTCTAGACAGTACCCTAAAAGTACTAACTAGGAAAATAATGAATTCCGCACTCTCACTTTACATGCGGTCATTCTCTCCTATCGGATGTGATGACCTGCGACATGCAATATCTCCAGTTAAGAGATCACGGTCCTCCATGGGTAGGCACTTATTTGGAAGTCTGTCAGACGACTGCAGGACACTTGAGGAGAAAACAGCAACATGCTCGGTCCTCTGGCTCAAATCCAATCAGGTTTCAAAGCTCCTCTTGAAAGAATTGACTCCCACCACCCCTTGCAAATGCTTTTCAAATAACAAAGTATGTACACCTGTGTTTGATTTAGGTGGAGGAGGCACACACCTTGACTTTGTACTCCTTCATTTATAACCAAGTTCAGGTTCAAGTCTCCACCTCCCTGCCTTGCTGGCATTTATTTCCAGCCCTTTTGCAGGTAGCATGCAAAGTCACTGACAAACTACGGAAAAATGAGCCACTTTTAACAACACTGTGGATTAAGTCATTTATTTCATTTCATGCCCATATTGTTTTTTCTGGAAACGAAGTTCTCTATTGTTTCCCTTTCTGGCTCTGGGATCCCTAAACTCTCTCCAGCACAGGTTTAAGAAACAGGAACAGAGAGCCAAGCTGGAGATGCCCACCACCTTGGGGCCCTCTTAGCCCTGTTTAAATTGGTTATAGTTCTTATCTGATTTCAGACATTCTCCAAAACATAAGCATTAATAGCACATTAATAGGAGTGGAATTGTTTTTAATTCTTGTACACATAGTCTTCTCATAATCAATTAATCCTTTTTTAATGGGTTTTTGAATGCCCCTTCATTAACATTATTTCCAGTACGCTATTCTGAGACCACCATATGGGCCAAAATATTGCAAGCATCCAAGCAACACCTAGGAAAACACAAAACCTTATTTTTCTTCCTGCTCCATCTCGATTCCTCCTGAATCATTTTACCAATAATTTAATTTTCTTATATGGGACAATAGATTCTGATTTCCTGTATAGCACTGACATACAGCTGAGATATTGACCCATGGCTTTTTAAACCCTAAATCATAGGCTTTGTTTACATGAGTTTCAGTGTATGGCTTGAAAGAAGAATGAGAAACTTCATTCTCAAGGGTAAAGTGAATCTTTTTGCTAACTACCCAGAGAACTCTTCAAAGGCCTAGTCTGCCTCAAGACTCAAAAAGGGGGCTCACAAGCTCACATAAGGAACTGAGAGTCTTTACTCCCCTGTCAGTGAAACAACCCTTCCTTCCCATGAAAAGGATGAGTAGCACACTCATTTGTCAGATACTTCACAAAGCTGACCCTGCCAACAGCACTGGGACTTGAATTTGCAGCTGAAGAGATGAGAAGAAGCTGAATATTATCACCTCAGATAACCTGTTCCTTTCCTTTCTCATTAAATGCTGAGATTATGATGAGCCCATCAAGATGGCACCAGAGAAAAATAATGTAGGGTACAAGGCAGGTCAGTGGAATTCCTGACACTAAAGGCTTTTAGCGTCCAGGAATGGATACGATGCCAGTGCAAAATAAGTATTTTCACAGTTCTAGCAAAGAGAAGGAGATGAAGGTCACCTTTATGGGGGGAAATATACCTCCCCTCAGCCTAGCTGTGGCATGGTGAAACTGAAATGGAGACACATCACCACTCCAATCAAAGAGTAGCTTAATGAGCTAGAGTCAAACGTCTGATATTCTTTTTGTTTGTCTTCTGAATCAGCAGTTTTTATCTTTAGCTGCCGGTCTGAATAATCACCAGTGCAGCTGTTAAATAATACAGTGCCCCGGGGTCCATCTTGCAAGATCCAGATGCAACATAGCTGTGTGGGACTTCTGATTTTTTGTGTAAAAGCCTCCCAGGGGGAGAATCAAGTATACACCATTAGGTAGATGCCCTTTTCAGTTACTACCAAAACACAAGCTTTTTGACCATTCTACCAACCTTTTCTATTAATTGAAAAATAGAGGCTCTTTCTGTGGGCTTGCCTACATAGAAATATACCCATACAGTTAATGAAATAATCATTCAGGGGGGCTAGGGCAAGAGGGAGGAACACAGGGACAATTAAGGAAAAAACATATTAAAACTAACATCAGATTTCACTCGATGAGTAAATGCCCATTACTGATCAAAATAAGCTTTCCAGGGAGTAAGTTTAAGACTTAATGGCCGAAGCCATTACACCCATGCACATACACACACACCCACTATTTCAAGTTATTTTGCTACTTGTCTCTCTCTAAAAATACTCTCTTGCAAAAAAAAAAAATGATCATACAGGCAGTTCATTAGAAAACAAAACCATCTTGCCCACTCTTTATAACTGGAGATTACAAACCCCACTTATTGGCATTTTCCCTAAATTTATAAGTTGTTATTCGGGAAAGGGAAAAAAAAGTAAATAGAACATATTTAAAAATGAAGTGAAATAAAGTTATATAAAACATTGTGCCCTATGATTGACCCATGAATCAAATAACATAATTCTAATCTTTCAGAAAGTAATGCTAAAACTCAATTTCTTAGCTTGTGCTATTGATTACAGAAGCCTCTAGCCACATGAGGCTAGTAAGCACTTGAAATGTGGCTAGGGCCACATGTTAGGCTAAATAAAATATATTAGTAATATTAACCTCACTTGCTTCTTTTTACTTTTTAATTGTGTATAGAACACTTAAAATTATGTATGTGGCTCTCATATTTCTACTGGCTCTTCTAAACCTTGCCTGCCCCCTTGTGTCAAAACTCAGCAGTGCAGGCAAATCATTTTTCAAAACCATCTGTAATAGTATAATTCATTTTAGTCTGCAAAGTAAAAATAGCAGCTTACACATGCAATTTTATTACTTGAAGTTTTCACATATAATACAGCACATTTAAGCCTTACAAGAAAACTGTTGTAGAAGTTGTGTTCCCCACCCAATTGTTATCTTTGAAAGAAATAGACATTTCTTATGGGAAACTAGGGCTAAAATAGTCATTCCTATCAAAAATATTTAAAGGATTCCTACACAATTTCAGCCATTAGAAAGGACAGCAATATGGACCCAAACTGGGATGTAACAAGGACTCTACAAATAATTTATCCTAAATTAACTATAACACAATGCACGAAAACACACAATAACAACATTCATATTTTGGATTATCATTTATAATAGAGAAGACCTAAATCCTAAATTTCCATAAATTTAAACACTACAGAACCTCTATAAAATGGAATGCATTCAAAAGTAGGCAGATCTCAATAAAGACATTCATTTCTACAGAGACTAAAGCAGGTTCAGAGAGGTTAAGTGACATGGACAAGGTCACACAGCCAGCATGTGCAGAACCAGGATTATGTTAGACTCCAGAGCCAACACTTGTTTCTATTTACTGCCTCATTCCCAAGTGTCTCCAGTTTTACAGGGCCTTTACACCTGTAAAGAATATATTAAATAAGAGGCTTTACACTGAAATAAATTATATTAAATAGTAGCTAAACACTACAGCATTTGGTGGAGTTGAAACACACCAAACTAGATCATACTTAAAGCTCTCTGAGGAACTGGAGCTACTGAAATGAACTTGTAAACCAGCAGCACCCAAGTTCCTAACTAACTCTCAGCCACATCAGAAAGGTAGCTATTATTCTGTTTTCAAAGGGAAAATTTTTAATAGTTTGAAGTGTTCAAATATTCCCAGGATAGATCTCAAGAATGTGGAGTGCTTTCTGTCCCAAAATTTTCATGTCTACATCTATAAAGTTTTCACAAATATCACTAAACAATTAACTCCACGGGACTCAAGGTTCTGAAATTGCCAACATCTTTCCACTTTCTTGTGTTTGCTGCCCTCTTTCAGAGAAGTATTCTGCTTAGTGAGGGGTGGGGGGCGGGGATAAAAATGCAAATGGCTGGTTGAGGAAATAATAGAGAGTTAACTCTGGCTTCCTTTAACTTGATCCCTTCACCTTATCTATGACTCTGAGGCTACAGACATCCATCTGGCTTACTATTCAATCATTATGTCAAGTAGAATTTTAAAAACAATAAAGGTCTTTCATGGTTTCTAGTTTCTTAAAAATACTACCTCTGGACTTTTGAGGAGGTTTACCAATATCTTTTGCCTTAAAAGAAATTACCACCACCAACTGTGAAAACTAAGTAGGTTTTTATTTTGTTTTGTTTTTTTAATGCTTGAACTAAAATCAAACTTCAGTCTACTACACCTAATACTCCATCCTCCCAAACTGATGATGAGACCCACCTTCCTCCCTTCTATCTTAGAGAGGTGGGTTGTAAAATACCTTCTTGTTTATACACAACCATTAACAAGCCATTCTCCTAAGCCATTACTCTGCATCCAGTAAACCTCTAACTAGGGTTATAGGGCCACTGTCCCTTTAATTGGCCAGCACCGATAACAAAGCCCTCAGGGACACTCTCAGTAGTCTTTCTGGACTCTCACACACAGCCTTAACACTCTGCAGCTTGTTTCCACTGTCAAGCTTCTTTAGGTACATGCATGGTGAGGTAATGCATCTGAAAGAGTTCCTCAGCATCTGGGTACACAGCCCCCAGTTGATTCTGACCCTGGAGTTTTCCAGCAGCTGAATGTTATCCCAGGAAGAAAAAAACCCACCTGGCCACTGCAATGATCATGGACTTTCTTCTCCTGCAGGTCATTAGTGAAAATTTACAGCACCTCCTATCCCTCTCCCCACCGCGCGTACACACACACACACACACACACACACACACACACGGCCTCACTGGAATGGCAGTGGTGAGAAGAGGAGCAGGAAGGAACAAGGAAAGAGATGGTCAAAGTGCTCCACTGTCCTCCAATTACAAAGAGCTTTTGAGAATTGACAAGTAAACAACTGATGGGGCCAAGAGGAAAATGAATAAAGGATTAAATAGCTCAAAGAAAAACAACAGTCCACCAGCACATTAAGAGTCTTCAGTCAAAAAGACATGCAAGTCGAAACAACCAGACAGCAGTTTTTCATTACCACGTCGGCAAAAAATTAAAACTTGATAGCACCCAGAGTTGACGAGGACATGGGGAAATGGGCATTATCATACTATTACCACTGGTGAAGGCATAAATAAGTCCAAAAGTTTTAGAAAGCACTGTGACACTATTAAAATATTAATGTGCTATGCCAGAGGCTGCAGGAGTCTCACAAAATTCGTGCTCTTACCTTCTCCAGGGCCCACAGCTAGTGTTTCCCAGCCATCAAAGCTCCAGCCAATGGCAGAACAGTGCAAGTGATGCAGCCCACACCTAGGCCCGGCTCAGCGGTACTTCCCAGGCCTACCCTCCTTGCTCATTTGCCCTCCTAGCTGGCTGGGATGGAGATCATTTCAGAACAACCATGGAAGCCACAGGTTGAAAATGAGAGAGCTTCCATCCATGTGAGTAAATGCACTGGAGTAGTGAAGAATTACCCAACTAACTGACAGATTTACCCACCCAGCACTCGTGAGCAAAAAATAAAAGTTCTTTTCTTGAGCCATTATGCATATTTGGTCTATCTGTTACAGCAATTAGCTTGCTCTCACTAAAATACTTACACTTACTTTAATCCAGGATTTCACTGCTAAGATTCACTTGAAGTCAGAACATATATATTTATTTATACAAATCTGGAAACAAGCTCAATGTTCACCAGAATTAGGAATGATCAAATAATTTATGGCACATTCACACAATAGATGGCTTTGCAGTGTTACAAAGAGTGATATAGATCTTAAGTACTCAAACGAAAAGGTCTCTAAACTCTATTGTTAAATGGGGGAAAGAATCCAGGTACAGAACAGGGTGCACGGTGATACATGTGCATACACGCATACGGGTATACACACTCTTTTTTTTTCGAGAAGGATAGTTGTGATGGTTAATTTTATGTGTCAACTTGACTGGGTCATGGGAGGCCTAGCTGTCTCCTTAAACATTATTTCCAGGTGTGTCTGTGAAGGTGTTTATGGACGAGATTATTAGGATTTGAACTGATGGACTGAGTAAAGCAGGTGGCCCTCCCAGCGTGGCTGGGCCTCATCCAACCCATCGAGGACCTGAATAGAACCAAAAGGTGGAAGAAGGCTGACATTTGTTCTCTGACCCTTGAGCTGCAACATTGGTCTCCTCCTGCCCTCTGGGCTCCAGGTTTTGCTCAGACTTCTCATATCCCTACTACTACTATGCTCCTAGTTCTCAGGCCTTCAGACTCAGACTGGAATCTACACCATCAACTTTCTGGCCCTCAGGCCTTTAAACCACGTCACTGGCTCTCTGGGTCTCCAGCTTGCAGGGCACAGCTCATGAGATTTCCCGTCTCCATAGTAGTGTGAGCCAATACCTTATAATAAATCTCTTTATACACACACATGCGCACACACACACACACACACACACACACACACACACAGGCCCGCCTCGTTTTATTGCACTTCGCGGATACTGCATTTTCACCAACATCATGGCAAGATCCTTCAACAGAAAAGATTATGACTTGCTGAAGGCTAAGATGATGGTTAGCATTTTTAGCAATAAAGAATTACATTTTTTTTTAGACATAATGCGGTTGCACACTTAGTAAACTATAGTATAGTATATACATAACAGTTATATGCACTAGCAAATCAAAAACTTAGGTGCCTTGTTTTATTGTGATATTTGCTTTATTGTGGGAGTCTAGACTGAACCCACAATATGCCTGTATCTCCTTTTACTTTTCTCTCTCTGAAGAACTCTGACTAATACAATAGTCAACAAAAAGTTAAGAGGGTTTCTTTCACATCTGTCTATGTTGTTTGGAATTTTTACCACCAGCAGAAAACTACGTAATTAATCACATAGTGACAAATGTTCAAAATTAATGGGCCTAATAATAAATATTCATTTAGCACCACTAAATTCCAGGCATCAGGGACACAACTTAAGAATCATGTAAGGCAGTAAGAGTTCACAGGAGGATTCAGAAGTCCTCCCTCTCGACAGACACACACTACCAGCAGGAGGCCAGAGGTCAACTGTGGAGGTCTTGGCTGTTGGGCAAAGGGCAATTTTGTGAAGATGCTTGTCAAGGCAACAGGCAAGCTCAGTGAGAGGACAGAGCCCTCAATATGCAGGTACCTGCCTTGATTGTTTTAACGGTTGTGAAGATGATGGGATGAGAACTTAAATTCCAAAGATGAAAGCAGTAAGAACCTCCCAAAAGCCAAAGAAAAATCAAAAACCAGAAGTGATGATAATGCAAATAAAATCATCTAGGAATTCTAGGGTGAAAATTTCATTTCTTTAGCAGGATTTAGCCAGGTTTTGCTCAGACTTCTCATATCCCTATTGCTGCCAAATATTTCCTTACATAGAAGGTACTGTCCATATTTCAGGCATATATGATTATAATCTTAACTTATACTTACAGTTCTACCTTTCAAAGGGTATGGTAAGAAAATTGAATGTTCAGTCATGTCCTCTGTTTCCTTTAAGTTTTAATCACTTTTCAGCACAAGCCCTCAAGCCTAGTTCCTGGATATCTGGAAATCTGCTGTTGATAAGCTATCCCACTGAAAAGCTTTGCCTGTCTACTACCTGACTCTCAACCTACACCCAGAAAAGAGATGTGTATTAAACAGATAAGACTAATGACTTCAAGAATTCGATCCTCAAGAACAAGTTCATCAAAAGATACGTACAGCATAATAATCAACTAGCCGGGGGCACATCAGAGGAGCCTGATAGTATGGCTTTTATGTGTTTTTTTTAAAATTGCAATCATTATTTTTCTCATCTTCTTCCAATTTGAGGAGTAAAGCTAGAGGAGTAAAAATTGAGTCATATAAGACTTTAAAAATCCTCTTAAGCCTAAAATTATGTCTTAACATTAAAAATATCAGAATAACTGAGTAGAAAGCATGACCACTATATGTCTGAAGGTAAGGATATCTAATAAACTTCTCCACATACCGGACCTCTTGGAGAGAGATTTCACAATTCTGGCATATATGTGTTTTATGGTTCAAGCTTCACTTTTTTACTAAAAAGTCAAAGCATGCCTGACATTGTCACGGCTCAAATTATCAAAGCAGAGACAGTAAATTAATTTGGCGAGGAGTCGCCTATCGAATATAAACTATTCAGGAAAACACAATTCATTCAGAAGTTTCCAAGTCTGTGTCATTTTAAATGTTTATGTACCAAGAAAAGGCTCATGCGCACACACGCACACACACACAGATGCTTAACTAATTATTTTAATCTTTCTCTAGAAATAAGCTAAGTATAGACACAGTTCTCACTAGAAATTATCAGAATGATTCTCTAAAATTTCAGAAACACTCCATTTTAGGTCCCATGCAAAAGTTACCACCTCCTTTTTGTTCTCTGTTCTTTCTTTTACTTTTCTTAAAAATCATTATCATCTTTTCTCCACACATCTTAAAAGGGTCTTAAATTGTGTGAAAGCTCTCTTTGCTATGACCCTGTAAATGTCAATTTAGGTTTATCTGTAAAGATGTTCTGCCTTCAAAGGAAGCTGCAGTACACACACACACACACACACACACACACACACACACACACACACACGAAGTGCTGCTGGAGCATTATTTACAACAGCCAAGACATGCAAGCAACCTAAGTGTCCATCAATAGAGAGTTGAATAAAGAAGAGGTGGTACATGGACTATTACTCGCCCATAAAAAAAAAAAATGATATCTTAACATCTGCAACAACACAGATGGACCTAGAGCAGTCCCTTTTTGGCACCAGGGACCAGTGCTCCTATGAGAATGTAATGCCTGATGATCTGTGGTAGAGCTGAGGCAGTGATGCTAGTGCTGGGGAGCAGCTGCAAATACAGATGAAGCTTCGCTCGCTTACCTGCAGCCCACCTCCTGCCGTGCAGCCCAGTTCCTAGCAGGACACGGACAGTATTGGTCCGTGGCCCAGGGATAAAGGGGACCTCTGACCTAGAGGGTATTATGCTAAGTGAAATAAGTCAAACAGAAAAACACAAATAGCATATAATTTCACTTATATGTGGAAACTAAAGAACAAAATAAATGAACAAACAAACAGAAACAGACTCATACAGAAAACTGAAAGTTGCCGGATGGGAAGGAATTGGGGGTCTAAGTGAAAAAGGTGAAGGGATTAAGAAGTAAAAACTGGCAGTTACAAAATAGTCACGGGGAAGTAAAGTATTGCATTAGGAATACACAAAGTCAATAATATTATAATAACTATATATGGTGCCAGGTGAGTACTAGACTTTTTAGGGGGACCACTTTGTAATTTATGTGTCTAACCACTATGCTGTACACCCAAAACATGTAATACTGAATGTCAACTGTAATTGGAAAAGTAAAATTTTTTTCACTTATGAATTGTTAAAAAAATGAAAAAAAAAGACGAATTTTATGTACTTACTAAAAAATGTGAATAAAGTACTGCTGGTTTTCCAGATTACTTGAAAAAAATCACTACTAAAATGAAAGTGTACTCAGGAAGGGAAAAGAAAAAGAAAAACCTGGAGAACATCTTTAAAAGATGCTTAGAGCAACACTCTTTAAGCACTAACCATAGAATTGCTTTACTTTGCTGTATTTCATGCTTTCTCTGGTTATTTACACACCATCAAAAGCTCTCGTCGAGTACCTCTTCTAATATGTGGACTCTGAGGTTGGAAAGGGTTTTATTAATTGATCTCAACGGCGCATAATGAGCATTAAAGGGCCTACCTGCGTGTCCCCGGAGGTGCTGGCTCGAGGCGGACATCAGCTTACAGCACACCATTAACACATAAGCCAAGAAAAGCCAGTGCGACAGCAACACGGACCTAGCATAGACTCTCATCCTAGAGAGAAAGCAGAGAGCAGGCCGCAAGTCAGTGAGGCGAGGCTTCTTGGCAAACACGATCCGGGGAAGTTGGGAGATGCCCTGTGCTGGATCTCTTCTCCCTCGAGGAAACTGAGGGCCAATCAAACCTTATCTGCACCGTGCATTACCTCCATTTTCAAAAAACATCTTTCATAATTAAGAGTTTTCCAAGTCTGCAGCATGCTGCAGTGGGAATTCTATTTATGAATTCCCAGGCTACAGCTTGAGTTGACCTGATAGAACATTGAGATTATGTACTATTTTATATCATGAAATCTAAAAGCTGTATACTGAGAGCTGGATTCAAATCAAATATACAGGTCTGTGCATCTGAAAGAAACCACAAAAGTTTCACATCCAGCTCAAGAGCTTTTTTCCGGTTTCTTTGACTATATATTAAGGCCTAAAAGAGTAGCCTCATAGCTCAGAATTTGGTGTGAATATGGATGGGCAAGTACGGGTGAATATAAAATAAACAACTTCATGTGAACATCAACAGATTAATGAAAAAAGAAAATGTAGCATGTATGTGTGTATATATACCCTTATATGAATATGATCCAGCCATGAAGAAGGAAGTCCTGCTGCCATTTGCAACAATTCGGATGGACCTTGAAGGCATTATGCTAAGTGAAATAAGTCAGATAGGGAAACACGAATACTCTATGATATTACTTATATATGGAATCTAAAAAAGACAACCCCACAGAAATAGAGAGTAGAGTGGTGGTTACCAGGAGTTAGGAGGTAGAGGAAACAAATATGGGGATTAAAATTCCAGTTATAAAATGAACAAATTTGGGGATCTAATATACAGCAGGATATTATAGCTGATGATACTGTATCTCATACTTGAATGTTGCTGAGAGTAGGTCTTCAGTGTTCTTACCACAAAAAAGAAATGGTAACTAAGTGATGGGATAAAGGTGGTGCCAATGCCACAATGATTATCATTTTGCAACTTACAGATATTGAATCAACACTTTGTATACCTTAGACATACACAATGTTATGAGTAAAGCTGTGAAAATAAATGAACAGACTTAATTTCTTAAGGATGGACAGTATCAAAAGAGTTGCTCAAAGATAAATTCAGTTCTCAAATGTTGTTTTGTGGCCTATTCTAAAACAAACCCAAAAAAGAGTGAATAAAAAGAAAATATCAAAAATGTATTCCCCTTCACTCATCTGCCCTTTTTGATATTATAGGGAAATTAAATAAAACTTGATTAACTTTTGGTTTGTTCTTTTTTTAAAATTAACTTTTTCAAGCAAGTCAGGGCGGCTTGGCATTTGAAAACTCCAGTGACATTAGGTTCTGTCTAGCACATGTCTCATGGTGTCTGTGATCCACTCTGGTGGGTGATAGAGACCTCCTTTCTATATATACAAGACATATCAATTCATGAGCAGACAATAAAGACATGAGTTTAGATATATATTCAGCTAACACTAGAGGCAAAACTCCTGAGAAGTCCTGGAAAGAAAGGTCTAGCACCCTGGCTGCCAGCCCAGCGGGACTTCCACCAGAACCCTGATCCCCTGCTGGAGGGAAAGCAGAGCCTTAGGGACCTGGTAGCCACATCATACTCCTCCCAGAGCAGACTCTGCCCTTCCCTTCCCTTGTTTTTTCCTCCCCTTTTCTTCCCTCCCTCTCTCACAATTTAGTTCAACTATATCTTGTTGAAAGGTTGTCATATTGCTCATTGATTTGAGACTCAGTCTACCTTTGAAGCAGCCAGACCACAACAAGAGTCTAAGGTCATCTTCGAAGAACTCTTAAAAGGGCCACAAAGCATTGGCTTCTTTGTGCCCTTCACCTGGGAAATCCAGAGCATTCTAAACGGACATGGAACCATGGGGTCTCTGCTTTGAAGGGCCTGCACGCACTTTGGTTTCTCAAAGCACATCTCCGGTCTCCCCCACCTCGGCATGCACACGGGAGACAAAAACCCTAAAAGCAGTTCGAAAGGTGGCAAAGAAAATATAGGAGCCTATGTGAGCTTAAGGTGATGTTATTTAATTACCTGATCAATTTAGGGAATTGATTATTAAGTTATTATTGAGTAGGGAAAGCATGGAGATTCAAGATTCCATTTTTGCTGAATTTTTGAATGAGGTGCTCTGTGCCACCTGCAGTATTCTAAAATTCCAGTTGTTAAACCCAGTATCAGTCACTGATCTAATTGTTCCAAAGGTTTATCTCTCTTTCCCAAGGGTCGAAAATTCAATACCTCCAAGTGAGCGAGCAGGCTGGTGGGTAGAAGTTCTGACGAACAGCAGGGACTGTGGAAACCTGTCCAGTGCACAGCTCCCACAGCCGCTTGTTACTGCACAGATGTGAGCACGGGAATGGCAGCTACGATTTTCCAAGAGAAACTGGATTCTGATGTGCAGTCTGCACATTTTATATCTTGGCAACTAATTTCATTTGTTTTGTTTCTAAAACACAGAACAAACCAAACAAAACACATTTGCAGGCTGGATCAGGCAGGCGCCCTGGCTTCCAGTAGGAATTAATGGCCCAAAAAGGAAAAATTTTCAAGGAATCAGATAAACAGAATAGTCTTCTATTGCTGTGTAATGAATTAACTGCCAAACTTAGCAGTTTAAAACATGAATATATTATCTCAGTTTTCATAAGTCAGAAGTCTGACACATTCTAGCTGGGTCCTCCACTTGGGGACTTACAGCGCTAAAATCAAGGTGTCATCTGGGTGTGTCCTTCTCTGGAGGTTCAACTGGAGAAAGACTGCTTCTAAGCATCTCCCTGCTATTGTCGAAATCCATTTCCCTTGGGCCTGTTTGACTGAGGTCTCTGTTCTGGTGATCGGCCAGAACTACTCTCAGCTCTTAGAGGCTACATGACATGCCCCCCACCACTGGCCCCTTCAGTCTCAATCTCCTTGTCCATGAAAGGCCCAGTACCTCACTAGGGCTCATGTGATTAGGTCAGTCCTTTCCAGGATAATCTCTTTTTTGATTACTCAACATCAATTTATTTGGGGCCTTAATAAAATCCCTTTATCTTCCCCATATAACCATAACCTAATCACAGGAGTGACCCCCACCATCATTCACAAACCTGCCCCTACTCAAGGGGAAGAGATAACACAGGACGCAAACACCAGAGGGTACAAATTTTTTCAGACCATCTTAGAATTCTGTCTACCAAAAATGAGTAAACAATCCATTCACAAAAGTTTATACATATATTTGGTTTACAAAGAATCAACTGAGTATTCAATCCATATATCTGACTTAAGTATTTACAGACACAGGTTAACACCAAGATTTACATCACTGAAAATGGACTGAGGCAAGTGATACCCAAATGCACAGAGCTCTCCCTTGCTCTCCTTTCTTTCAGTCGACACTCCCCAGAGAGCCCTTCGGACCGTATCTACCTGCCCAGCCCACGTAGCCAACATCCGCACTCTGAGTCGTGAGCAAGGTTCCTGAGATCCTCAAGGTAAGTTGTTCTTTCTCCTAATTAAAACCATCTGACTCAACCTGGTTTTAAAACCTACCTTCTTGTCCTTCATCCAATTTCCAGATGCCCAGGTCTCCCACTGGTTTCTTAACTCTTATCATCCACTGTGTCATTAAACACTTTTTCCTGCTTAGTGGGTTGGCTCCCCTGCCTCTAACCACAACGGCCCACTCAATTTAGAATCTCCAAGAATCTCCCAATTCAGATTAGGTCTTTCAGGTCCCTGATTTACGTAAACTCGTTTAGATGGATTTCACCTAATTTGGAGAGTATATTTGACATGGCCTGAATCCCAAAGGTTGGGTTCCCTGGGAAGCCAACCGTGAGATGAAAATTGGTGAGCAGGTTAATTAAGGGGTGCTCTTGGGATCATCACCTGTGGGAGGGGAGGGGAGGGGAGGAGAGGGAAGGAAAGAAGACAGGCTAGAAGGAGGAAAGGCCTCAGATAAACTGTATGGAGAGCTACAGAATTGAGATGTCTCTTCTCAGTGGTCCCAAGTTGGGCAGAGGGCCAGGCCTTTATACTTTCATGTTGATTAGTCATTGGCCATGAGCTATTCCTAAAAAGAAGGGTCATCTTAGGCAAGCCCTCAATTCAAAGAGGCTGGCTATAGGCCATCTTCTGCAGCACTCCCAAACTTGAGGAAAGAAATCCTTCATTCATGAAAGGGAATCTTGCAGTGCATCACAGTGCCCACCACTGTCCATCTTCCGATAGAAGATTCCATGGCATGTGCATAATTTACTTTGTGGGGCTGTCAGTCATCCACAAGAGGAGACCCACTTCCAGGGTGATCACTTCATAAGACATATAAATGTCTAATCACTATGTCGTACACCTGAAACTAATATTATACTGTATACCAACCATAACTGAAAATTTTTTTAAAGACAGAGAGAGAGAGAAACAGACAGACAGACAGAAAAACTACCCTCTAAGGTATAAAAAACCCATGCCATGTTCATTAATGTCATGGGAAGAGGTTTCAAATATAAACCCTATACCAATTTTGCCTTTAGGTCCTCTCTTTCTCCTCCCCTGGTTGACTCCCATAGGATGCATTTCCCAGGCTCCTGAATCAGCTGGCTACCCGCTGGGTTTAACCAACAGGAATGCTAGCTGGAGCATGGAGCGTGGGAAAGAAAGGCCAAGGTATTTCTCCTCACCCTCTCCGTCTTGAGCAGGATCTACAAAGTTAGCCATTTCTCCTCCACAGTGCCAGTTCCTACCAGAAGGCCCCCTATGGTTCCAGCTGCCTCTGAAGGACCCTCCTGTAGGCACGTCCTTCATCCCACCTGCCCCAGCTGGGGGCAACTTCCCACTATTGCCAATTTCTGGGCTGCCTCATATCGTCTGCTTTACTCCTGACTCTTCCATCACATATGTAACCAGTTCCCTAAATTCAAGTTCCTCTATTGCACATTGTTGGAGTGGTTCTGTTTTCCCAGCTGGGTCCCAACAACAAACTCCAAATCCGAAGTCTCAAGGGCAGCCATTCCAAATCTCAGGTGATAATCCTTGACCTGTCTTCTTCTTGCATGGTCAATTCTACATACCAGGCTCCTGCGGGAATAGCGACAAGCTTCCAGTGCCCAGAACAAGTAATTACTCAACAATAGCTATGATTCCCTGTAGAAATGCTTAGGGATGAGGAGTAGCTCTTCAGTAATAACTCCTTATTTCATTCAATAGTCCAGACCCCCAATAAACGGACTTCTGACCTACCACATCTATTAGATTTCAACTTCAATTTCCTCCACATTGAACATTTTAGTCCAAACGTAAAACAAAGCTGGTTTACCTTTAAAATCTCACCTTTCACCCTACCGAATAGCCAAAACACTGCTTTACAAACTGAAATAATTTCAAAGATAAGAGCTTAAATTTTAAAAATTATGATTCCCCAAAGTCTCAAAAATTCAATGTAAAAAAAAAAAAAAGGCTTTTATAAAGAATCACCAACTCTAAAATACTGTTTTGCTAAATTCTTAATATTTTGTACAGATATCATCTCTAGGTACGTGTTAAAATTATTTTACCTTGGAGACTTCATAAGATTTGGTTCCAGTCAAACACAATTATTCCAGAACGTATTTCAGAGTGACTCCAAATCCCCATTTGTAGCTAGGACCAATCATTTCTGCAGTTCTGAAAAATTATCTTAGCTTGGAAGACCTATTTAAAAAACAAAAAAAGACAGCAATTAGCATTTTAATGTTGAAATGATACAAATTTCCAGTAGCGAAATAAGGTTTTTTACAATGACACCTGCAGTTTCAGGCAAGCGGTAGACAGCCAAACACATCCGCATTTGCAGTGTCCTAATATACATGGGGTTAAGGGCAGAAAGACAGAGAATTCTGCGCTCATTAACTAGCCACATATTAGTTAACAGAACACAGCTTTAAAGGAGAAGTTCTCTCAACAGCAAAGGCATTCAAAACTTTACAGAGCCTTCCAGACCATCCATGATGCAAAATTTCGCTCTCCCACTTCCTTAACCAAAGAATGAAAATGGACATTGGGGATGATCCATCGCACGAGTTCTGCAACTGACCCAGACTCAGAGAGCAGTGAATAGAGCCAGCATGGAGATCTGAATTCCTAGCTTTGTGTGATACAAACCTGAAGATGATGCTAAACAATCTGCAAGGATGCTTTTTGAAAACAGAGGGCAAAAGTCTTTCCAATACAAAACACCATACCAAAATACAAAGAACTCTTGTTAATACCGTAATTGACACTGCCTTTTGAATACACAAACCTAAAAGGACTTTTCCACTCAGTGAAAACATTTTTACAAAAAGGACCCAGATGATTCCAAAGACATCTCAAGAAGAAAATAATGAAACATGAAATCACACCATTTTTAACATTGCTAAGTTAAATACATCCCTCCAAGTAGTGAAGATCAGAGAAATAATAATGTGTCAATAAATATTAAAGCAAATACAATATAAAAATAAACTTTGTAATAGTATAATTTGAACCCATTACAAATCCATCACAAAGCACAACTGATTTTTCTCTTCTTTAGATGCCCCTGAAAATAATTACACAGACTTGAAGACCCACCCCTTTGGGGCTTCAGGAGAGAGTGGGCCTTGAGTAATTAGCTCAACGAGAGGGAAGAGGCTTTGAGTAACTGTATAAGGTATTCAAACAAAAACCGGAAAATGTTCACCTCTCAGGTCTTCCAACTTTATTATGTTTGTCCTGATGTCCACCCAAGGGCACAATGTGACTTTCTGTTATTTGAAAGAAATACGGAGTATAATTTATCAGAACCCATCATAATGAACACCTCCCATATAGTGGAAACCAAAATGACCTTTTCCTGGCTAATATTTATCTTGTTTTCTTCACATAAAGAGAACCACTGGGGATTTTTTTTTTTTCAATTCATTTTAAAAAATGGTTCCATCAATGAAAAGAAATGTAATCTAATAGTTTGTAGGCCAGATGAGAAGCCAGGAGTTTTAATTTTAGGCTGAGCAGTAACTCATTCAGTCAGATTTTTCCAGAGTGGACCCTAGGCACTCACATGAAAAGATTAACTCTTTCTGTACACTCAAGGCCACCAAAAATTTCATGCACGGCACCAAAAGCATTTCCTGCCAGTCATTCATTTCCCTCCATTGTTTCCCAACAATAGCACAGTCCTTCCTATCAGTCTGCTTCAAAAGTAATTCACTTTTAAAGAGTCTCAGTGTTTTCAATGACGAAAGACATGATGTATAACTAGACTAAAAAAAAAAAAAATTAATGTGTCCACTAATTCTCAGAATGAACTAAAAACACTCAGCATTTGGAGGATCTTTCACCTTACATGTTGGTATTGTGTGGAGATAGTCACTGTTTTATGACAAAAAAACAGAATGCCTATTTGTGTTTCCTGGTACCAAGAAACTTTGAGGTTCCCCAGCAGAGGGGACCGACCATTCTTCAGATGTTTATTTCTGTTGCACACAAGAAAAAAATGCTGCCTACACTTGATTTACTATCAAGGAACTATCAAGGCTTCATCTCTCTTTCTCTTGATCTATTTGCCTTCAGTCATAGTGGGTTGACTTTCCTAAGATGCCTCTTTTGGAATACAGTTATTTATTTGTTATAGATAAGCACTGTCAGAATACCTCTTGACGTCTGTTTGCTACACTCGCCTCACTCCACACATGCCAATCTGTATAGCATCAAGTTCTCATTTTTTCATTCTAAAATCCTTCAATGATGAAATATCATATAGTTCCTTTTAAAATCAGAAGACACAATGACCTTAAATCTGAATCTACTCATGAGTTATATTCAGACTAAATCACATTTGAGGGACAGTCTGCAATGTAATTGCTCTGTATTCTTAAAAAACTGTCAAGGTCACAAAAGATTATATATATAAAAATCATAACGAACTATGGAATTGTCCCAATTAAAAGAGAAACACATGGCAACTAAATGCAACTGTGATCCTACACTGGATCTAGGGCTAGAAAAAATACACACATACATTCTCAGGATGAACTGCACACAGACACACACACACACATGTGCACATACATATATATACATATATAGCTATAAAGGACATTATTAAGATAATCAACAATTTCTAAATAGAAGCTGCAGATTGAATTAGTGTTGTGTCAACATTAAATTTCCTGATTTTGATCACTATACTGTAATTAGGAAAGAATGTCTTTGTTAACCTTGTTATTAAAAAATACAGCCTGAAATATTTAAGAATAAAGGGGTAAATCTCCAACCTATTTCAAATGATTCTGAAGGGGGGAAAAAAAGAGGGGAAAAGAAGAAAGGAAGGGAAGAAGAGAAAAATGAATGAATAAATGAAAGAGAAAACAAATAAACATAATGTAAGCAATTAGTAAATCTGGGTGAAGGGTATATGGGATTTATTTGTACTATTATTTCAACTTTTCATTAAGTTGAAATCATATCAAAATAAAACATATGTACTTAAAAGGCCTACAGTTTATAAGATATTCTAAAGAATATCTTCAGTTTATAAGAAATTCTAAAGTGATTTAGAATTTATTACCAATCCCAAATAATGAAGAGAATTGATAGTTGGAATGTTCTGGTTAATTCAACTCACTCAAGCACCCAGAAAAGCTTATTTGTTTTCATTTAAAAGGTACTGACATAATGCCTACTATGGGCCAAGCACTGTGTTACGCACTTTAAAATATTAACCCGCTTAAAAGTAGGATTTGTTTATAACCTGATGAGATATAAATATACAGATGAGAAAAATAAGGCACAGAGAGGACAGGTGACTTGCCGAAAGTCGTTCAGCTGGCAAGTAGTGAAGCCACCTGGCACCTAGGTGCCTATTTCAATTCTTGTAAAAATTATTTCCAGGAAGTCTTAGTACCTTTTCATGCTTTAGTAATAGATTGAAAATAAATCTACCTTTCTTTGGGAATTCAAGACATTGATCATCAACCTGTAGATGAAAAGTCCTGTGGACAAATGCATATAGGCAATTGAACTAAATTTGCTAGCAGATTCTAGCTTGGAGCCTAAGATTATTCTTATATTAATCTCTAAATAAATTTTGCCTCGTCTCTGAAAAGCTGGTGATAAACAGTGATTACGATTTGCTGCAGATTTTTTAAAGGCGTGTTATTTTCCAAATTAAGACCAAACATGCAAGAATTCTAAAGACCTTGAGTAATTTAGCTGCCATTTTTCAAACAGATGAAAACAACTGCACTTCAGGTCAAAATCCCTCCAAAACATTTCAGTGAAAACACGCCAGAGCCAGAACATAACACAGAAAAGCTAAATTACTTGAGTTGATTTCTATGAAAGAATTCAGCACTGAAACAAAAAAAAAAAAAGATTTTTGTCTGTGCATCTGCTCATACTCATTTCCTGACAAACTCCTATTCAGAAGCATTTTTGCAACAAAACAGCAAGGCAGACTCTCGCTTAATGACAAAACAAACAGTCCTCATGCTACTCAACAACACTGTTCTTTCCTGCCTGCCCACTGGCCAGGGAGTTTTCCAAGCTCCACCCTCCAGAGTGGGCACACGTGAATAACTACCTAGGTATTTCCAGACTCACCACCACTCCACCTGACCTCCCAGGGTGAGACTTCCTGGGATGGCCCTGTGACTCCCATTCTCAGCCCCTCCAGTATCAGGGCACGGTAGGAATAAATCTAAATCTAACAGCAGCTAATGATGCAACAGATGACGCCCATAAGAGTTTAGGCATTGTGGTACATTATTTCTCCATACTTATATCTACTTAATCAAGACGAAGATAATAGAAGTGAGAAATGTTTCATAAATTAGCAACCTATATTTGTGGAGTAAAAAATAGTTTTATGAATGGAAAAAAGGTGAAAGGAGGGTTCCGCTAAGTGGCGTCTTGTCCAATAACCAACTGAGATTTCAAAATGGAAGTTACCTACATAAAATAATGCATCATTTCTTCAGACATAAATGAGGAAAGATGTTTCCATTTCCAGTTGCTTAAACAATACAACCCCAGTGAGATATCTCCTGGAAATTTTCAAATAGCTTTTACACAAAAGTATGCAAAACCAAATATAACCTCTTTCTTGACAAATTTATTCTGAAACAAGAATAATGCTAATGAGCTTTTTATATTTGAGAGTGTACTAATGAAAGTAAATGTATTTAGGAGATTATCCACGCTCATATGAGCATATTTCAAGCACTGCTACTTGGTTGATACCTCCACTGAGCTATCACATAATTATCACATGATACATGGAATTACTTGTAATTTAGAGCATGGCTGCCGTCATATGTTAAAGCAGGCATATTTTTCTGCCAAAATGTGCTATATACATGTTATAAATTGCTTTTTTAATTGTTTGCTTAAAATGTCTATGAAGAATTCACAACGTGTTAAAGTATTGTAAATTAGCCATTAAAAACAATAACTGTGTTTATTAACTATTAAAGAATTTTATAAACGACATTTCAAGTGTTACCAATATCACCTCATCTAAATTAGGTAGTAAAGAGTTCTTTTAAAAGGCTCTTCTAGTCGAAGATAATTTAAATAATTAAAATAGACGTGCTGTGTTTTTATAAGGTTCACACTCTGTCATTTTAAGAAATGAGAAATTCCTTAAAACTGCACTTAAATAAGTGCAGTGACAGATTCCCTTCTCATGGAAGTACGGGCAAACAGTGCATTTTGTTATTATAGAAAACCCCTAGCTTTCCACTGATCATGAGAAGTACAAAAGCAATCATTGTTAAGTGATAATGGTTCATTGAGAATCCAAATACATAAACTGAGAAAATAAACCAGCATCAAAGTTACATAAAATAAAATCCACTCACCATATTCAGGGACACCCAGCATGACTCCACAACTTGTTGTCCAAGTAAAACTGCCCAGGTCTGGGGCTGAACAAATGGGAGTGGTAAGGGCAGTTTAGCCATAAATCTCTCAAGGCCCAATTATCCTTACTGTAGAGGGTTTATTTCTTTTAATTAGACCAGTTTTTAATTGGAAATTTTCCTCTCATTTCCCATTATTCAAATAATCAAAACACAGTGTCCAAGGATTTTATTTAACATAATAACATAAGCTTTTCGAAGCCACTTACAAATTGCCACGCTTGTAAAATTTTATCTGAAAAGTTTTTATGTGATGATCTAACTTCTACATAAAGAATATTCATAAAAATAAAGTACATAAATATCTACTACTACTATTCTACTACTTTAATCATTATGATGGGGGGTGAGGTCTGTTCACTTAAACCATAATGCAGACAAATCTCCAGAGAAAAGAATATCTTATTTTGCTTCCACAATAATTTCTAACATAATGCCCTACACATCTTGGGTGTTAAATATGTTTTGTTAAATAAATTAATAAATGTAAATTAATAAATGTAAATTTCACAAATAAATGCTCATTTAACCACTATGTTCCCAAAATTCTTCACCTATAAACTAATATAGTTCAACTAGATGATCATCGAGATATAGTTCAACTGTAACTCACAGAGCATTTTAGGAGAAATAGTGAGATTCAGCTATTAAAGACAGAGCTCATGGACATATATACATATTAAATTCAGCTGCGGCAGGATTATACAGCAAGACAATGCCTCTGGCAGACAATATTGGCCATTTTAATCCATAAATGGGATAGATGGTTCTTAAAAGATTTAGACTTATATTAAATTTTCAACCTTAAAATCATCTTTTGTTTGACAACAGTGCCCTCTTGTGGCAAAAATAAGGAAGTATCTTGACAGTACTAACGTTAACTGATTTACAATGCTTTTATTTTATAATTTTAATTTTTTAATAAATCTATATTTATAAACAGTACAAACTATCTTAAAATAAACATGATACTATATAATTTTAAAACAATATCATACTAAATGGCATTAAAAGGGTAAATCAAAATATACTAATTGACTTCTAAATGAAATATTTATATGAATACTGCATATAATAAACACACGTGCATAATGAGATTCAGTATTTGTTGGTTCTCCCTTTAACTTTTTATAACAGAATTCAATGCTACAATCTATCAAAGCTCCCTAGTCTTTTTAAAGATATTCAAAACACTCTGCGGGTGTATACCAAAAGCATACCAGGCACTGGCTTTATACCGGGACATGCTAGGGGAAATAGATAACCAATTTCTGTCTATCCAGAAGTGACAATCTAGTTGTGAAAGACAAATATACATGGAGCAACAAAGAAAGTATGTCAGTAATATCTGGCATTGTCTTTCAGGATAATAAAGATGTGAACAATGTCAAGAGTAGACTGGCAAGGACTGCTGTAACCCAGGAAAACTTCCTGGAAGAGGCATTAACTCAAAGGAGTAAAAGAGTAAAGGAGTGTTTTGGGAAAGAAATAAAGAGGTTTCTGGGCATTTTTTTATCTTTGTTTTTGTTCGTTTGTTGTTTGGGGGGGAAGATCTGTATATGTGTGGGTTTGTTTTGTTTTGCTCTGATTTGATTTGGTGGAGGAGGTGGAAGCGTCACTAAGGGAAACCAGAGAACTTATGGTGAAACGGGGAAGGGAGAGGATGCAAGTAAGGGGCTGATCACAGTGCGGAAGTCATATTAAAAAGCCGAGCACAACTTCCATGCTCTGTCTCCATGTTCAATGGGTCACCACTGCATGATTCCTTCAACAAGTATTTTTTGATCATCTCTTCTGCACCAGGCTATGTGGAGTCCTGGGCACAGAAGATGAATAATGTCCCAGGTGTCCTGGGGCTTACATTCTAGCATGGGGAGACAGATCAACAGGTAAATAAGCATGAATATGATAACTATGGATTAAGGTAGGTGTTACAGAGAAAGCAACAGTAAATACAGCGGTCCCCCCACCTTTAATTGTGAGGGCTATGTCCTAAGACCCCCAATGGATGCCTAAAACTCTGGATAGTACCCAATCCTGTATATACTGTGTTTTCCTACACATACATACCTTTTCACTTAAAGGAAGCACATTACGACTCCTCTTTGGCATATCTGAATTGCCAGCATCACTACTCTTGCACTTTGGGGCCATTATTAAGTAAAATAAGGGTCACTTGAACACAAGCACTGTGATACCAGGGCAGCCAATATGAAATCTGAGATGGTTACTGAGTGCCTAGTGGGTTGGGAGGAGTGGGTACGCTAGACAAAGGGATGATTAACTAACTTCTTAGGTGGAGAAGAGTGGGACTGCACAAGATTTCATTATACTCAGAACAGCATGCAATTTAAATTTTATGACTTCTTTCTATAATTTTCCATTTAATATTTTCAGACCATGGTTGACTATGGGTAACTAACTAACTGAAACTGTGGAAAGCAAAATCACAGATAAGGGGGCACTATCATATAGTAAATTCCAAGTACCTTTGGAAACTAGGGCCAGAGAGGGCAAAATCAATGAATTCCATTATTATCTATCTCTTTATTCCAGTCTTCTATAGCCTTCCTGCCACAAGGCCTTTGCACATGCCATTCCTATTGTTCAGACACATTCTTCTGTCCTCCGCCTAAACAATTCCTGCTCAATCTTCATATTTCAAGACAAGTATCAGTTCCTTGGGGAAGTTCTCTTAATTATTAAGTAAAATCTCTGAATGTTGGTCTTTTCTTGATTTTTCAGAATTGCATTGTTACACTAGCGTGGGTCTTCCCCATAAGACTTGAAGCTTTATGAGGGCAAAGACTTGGTGTCTTCTTTCAGTATTGCATTTTGGCTCTAGGCTTAGTAAAGGACCTAGCACAGAGCCAGGCATGTACCAACTATTCAACAAATATTTGCCGAATCAATGAATCTGAAAAACGAAACTTAAACAGGATGCCCCATCTTCTTTCCCTAACAAATGTGGGTTTTTTTCTATCACAGTTTCCACCTTGTAGCAAAATTTTTAAGTGTTGTCGAAAAACAAAATTGCACCAAGTAAACCTGAAGATCTGATTGGTTTTACTGAGCAATTCATGAATTGGGGAGCATCCAATCTAGCAAGCAGAGAGGGGCTCCAAAGAGCTACAAAAAAAGAAAGGTTTTTAAAGGAAAGACAAGGAAGTCATAAATAAAATTCTTTCAGGCTTAGGCAACCTACCTATGAGGGACAACAGAAGTCTCTGTGGCAGATTACATCACCTTTCCTTGGGAGATGAAAAGGATTATTTCATTTATGCTGACTAGAAAATCCCACACTCACAGGTTAAAACTACATTCCTGAAGACCGTTGTGATGGCAGTTAGGTTAGGTATTAAGTCTTGGTTTGCTTAGCACAAATGACTCCATTGGGAGTTTCTCTTTTTTTTTTTTTAACACCAAAGACACTTTCTTAGGTGTGTATTCAACTCACAATTACTACTTTCACCATGAACTTCCCAACCCCCACTAAACTTCCTAAGAGGGTGCAGGGCAGCATGGTTCACTATGCAGTTCAGCCACCTATGCCTAATTCAATCCAAGCCAAGTGAAGTTTCCTCTTCCTAGAACATAGAATTGACACCGAGAGACAACTAGTTATTCTAGAATAAGCTGTTAAAGAAGGAAATATAATTTGGGGAGGTGTGGGGTGGCCATCTTTCTCTCACTACATGTAAGGTGGGAAAAAAGGCCAATTTTCAGTGAGATGAGATTGACACAGATGTGCAAAGAGCAGCAATGAAACCAAAAAAAGAGCAAACTCCAGGTCTCGGATGTTCTTGGCCCACCTTCATCCATTCCCTTGGATTCTGAAACTTTTTTTAAATAATAATTTTCATCTTTGCTTGGCCCAGCTGGAGTGATTTTTTAAATTGAATCCAAATAGAACTGTCTCATTTCATAGACAGGAAAACTAAGATCCCAGAAATTATCTTCCTGAGATTACAAAGCTAACTGGTAGGAGAGCTGGACTTCATATCTGAGCCTTCTGACACAAGAGCCACCCTGTCTAAACTGCCTAATTGATAGCTACTGGTCACATGTAGCCATGTAAGTTTAAACTAAACGAAGTAAAAATTGTATTCATTTTTTAATTTTTGTTTTTAATTAGTTTGCATTCAATATTATATTAATTTCATGTGTACAGCATAGTAGTTAGATGTTATAAAATTTATAAAGTGATTTCTGGATAAGTCTAGTAGCCGTCTGAAACCATAATAGTTAATAAAATATTATTGACTATATTCTTTATGGTGTACTTCACATCCAGTGATTATTTTGCAACTGCCGGTTTATACTTCTTAATCCCTCCATCTTTTTCACCCAGTCCCCTAATCCCCCACCCATTTGGCGATCATCAGTTTGTTCTCTGTATCTATGAGTATTTCGGTGTTGTTTGTTCATTTATTTTGTTCTTTATAATTTTCACATGTTAGTGAGGTAGTATGGTATTTGTCTTTCTCTATTTGACTTATTTCACTTAGCATGATACCATTTAAGTCCATCCATGTGTTGCGAATGATAAGATTTCATTCTTTTTTTATGATCAAATACTATTTCATTATGTACCACCTCTTCTTTATTCGATCCTCTATCGATAGACACTTAGGTTGCTTCCATCTCTTGGCTATTGTAAATAATGCTGCATTGAACATAGGGATGCATACATCTTTTCGAATTGGTGTTTGAGTTTCTGAATGAAGTAAAATTTGAACTTAAGTTCGTCAGTGGCACTAGCCACATTTCAAGTGCTTAATAGCGCCATGTGGTGAATGATATTGTATTGAACGACACAGCTACGGAAACTCCACCATGCATACAGTTCTACTGGACCACACTGGGTGCCTGAGTGATCAGTCCTCTCCATTTGTGAAATCTGAAATGAACTGCAAAAGCTCACGTCAGCCAGTGTACTGAATACAGTGGAAAACACTGCAACGCAGGTGGAGCTTGCTGTTCCAAAGCTTGGGTTCTCATTCCTACTGCTTCACATCTTTCCAATGGGCAAATCGCTTAACTTCTCTGGACTACAAGTTCTTCATCTTAAAATAGATTTTAAAATAGCTACCTGGGTTCCTGTGAAGTTCAAATTGAGGCATAATCAAGAAAAAGGCTCTGTAACCTGCACTTGTACTAATATATGGGTTGTTATAATGGAAAACGGCAACAGCTAACTGCCACCTCCAGAGCCCATATAAATGCCTGGCTCTGCTCTAAGCGTTTTCTATGCATTAACATATTTAACCTTCCCCACACGCTTTTAGGTAGGTGCTATCATTATCCCTATTTTCAGAGGAGGAAATTTGGATGCGGGGAAGTAATGTGACTTGCCCAATGGCAGAACTTGAACCGAGGTTCCAGCATGTGCCCTGTGCCCATTGTGGCCAAATCTGCCTTCCCTATGGCTAAAAGTGGGCATTCGCCCTTCCCTCTCTTCTACATCTACCACTGTTTTTTCAGACAATGCCTGTATCATTCATTTTGTGTATACACACTCTAGTTACAATCTTGTCTTTTGGGCTTTCTCTTCTAATATTTTTACCTTGTGTGTATATATTTTTGTATAAGGATAAGAGAACCTTACTGGACACAAAAACACCTGATGTCAAAACAAAAAGCAGGCTTATTCACTCTCACACATTATGCAAAGTAGTAATCAGCAATCAAATCCTGCTTGAGAAAACCTGACAAACCAAGTTAGTAAAAGCACTTTCCAAAGTATTTTCAATCTAATAAGTAATTTCAGACATCATTGGTTCTCCCAATCAATGGCCATTTCTATAATAGATGAAAGGAACATAAAAAAAAAGCAGAGACGGGAATTCTGAGAGATAACATCCCAGCATCATCACTCTCTGAGGGTTAACATTTGCCTAATGTATAATAACAGCTTCCCTTCAACCAACATTTGCCAAGCATCTCTTGTGAGGCAGATGTTGGAGCAGAGGGTCACCCCTACTTAGCAAACAGGAGCTTCAGCACAGGTCTTAAATAACTGCCAATGCTGAAAACAGGGATTCTGAATGTGGGCTCCTTGGATAGAATTCAGGGGTCTACGAACTGGAATGAGGCAAAAAACTGACATCTTTATTTTCACTAACCTCTACTGAAACTCATCATTTCCTTCAATTATAAATTCTAGCAACAAACCAGAGGGGTATTTTGTAGTTCCTGTGACTCAGTCAAAATGGGAAACCATTGGTATTTTCAAGTCACATTTACAGTTTGTTGCATATACTTCAAATTGTGTCTACCACAACCTCATAATTATTTAGTTAAGGGATCTGCCTATATATCATGTTGTTTACTGTATTAATGTTCTATATTACAAATCATCTTAATGTTTTGATCACTACATTTTAGTACAGTCGGCTTCCTTTGTAATCCTATAAATTTGCTTTATGTGTATTAAAACATCATCCTGAGACGGGACCCACCGGCTTCACTAAACTCCAAAGACATGGGACCCATGGCACAGAAGAGGGTAAAGTATCTATCTACGTCCTAGGAGCTGGCAAACCGTGCCTTCAGTGTGGAACATCACAGCGCCTTCTTACCCCTTCCTCCTCTCCCACTCTACGTAAGCTGAATATTTCACCCATCAATTCTGCTGATACTAACACAGGAAGTTTGAAAGAAAACTGACATGATGCAGTGACTTCTGTGTAAGACATAAACTAGTCACAAAAGCACCAGAAAACAGTTACAGAATGATTTTTGGAAGGTTAAAAAAAATTGCCCTGTATCGAAAGCACCATCGTTTCAAGTACTTCTTCAAACCACTATTTGTAATGTATTCCAAGTTACAAGTGTAGAAATGGCCTCATTATCCCCACAGAGGTCCTTCAGAAAGTCTATTTTAAAGCAACACCTCTGAAAGTTAACCCGCAATCTAAAAGCCAGAGCTATAAATACACATGGCCTGGGAAAGCAATAGGAAGATGGATTCCATGATTGTGTCTTCAAGAAAGAAAATGGGAGAGCTGTAGGCTAGCGGATTGCTTTGTGAGCAGCTATAAGAAAAGGGAGATGAAGTTTCAAAGATCTTTAGGATAGCACGTGCCAGAAGTCCAAGGGCAAAGAGACCCTTGTCATCCTGATAGAAAATATATAAGCAGGCGACCATTAATAAAGAGGTTCATAAAAGGCTTCCCAACTTATAGCATAAGTGTCTATGCAGGTTATGACAAAGTTAATGAGGTGAAGTTGTTAATATGAATGAGGTCACAGGGTAGGTTCTCTCCAAAGCAAGGCCTGAGACAAAGATGTAAGAGTGCATAATAGAGGTCTCTGATGTGAGCCATGGCAGCTGGATTCCACCAAGGCCTCCCAAGAAGTATAGAGAATGGCTCCCAGAATCATCCACTAAAGGACAGGTGGTGAAAGCATTGACCCATCAGGCTTCCATCAAAGACAGGAGCACTCAGGTTCTTCCAGGCTACCTTCGCTTGTGCACCACTGCGTCAGAGAAGGCTCTGTAAGGAAGGCAGAAAGACGCCTGGTGAACGCTATGAATAGAATATGAGGAGCTTGAGCTGGTACTCCATGTAATATCTCTCAGGTGCCCACAGATTCACTGCTGAACTTGCTGAGAACAGTCCTTTGGGAGGGGCTAAGAGATATGACACGAAGTATCAGATGTATCTGCTACCCAGGACAAATGTGGAATGTAAGATGTTTTCTTCTGGAAAAGCTTTTCCTGTGTTGAATTCTAAAATCCATTCACTTACCAAATATTTCTGAGCCCCAGCTATGTGTTATACACTGTCTCTAGGCACTGGGATACAGCAATATTAGGACAGGTGAGGTCTCTGCCCTCATACACCTTGTATTCTGACAGCAGCCATCTGAAAAATGAGTATTCCATTTATTGATAAAGAGATGATAGGAGAAAGAGTGATGAGGAAAAGGAAGAGAGCAGAGAGGAAAACTTAGCAAGGGTAGTCAGGAATTACTATTTTAGCCAGAGCCTGAACGAAGAGAAGGAACTAGCCATGGGCCATGTGGAGGAAGAGCTTTTAAAAAGAGGGAACACCATAAACAAATAAAAAATAAAAATAATCGATCAATTTTTTTTTTTTTTTTTTTAAAGAGGAAACAACATGTCCAAAGATCCTGAGGTACAAAGAAGTCAACTAGAGCATACCAGGGCAGTCTCCCACAGGGTGTGTGGAGGGAGGGGAGAATTTGTTGTAAACAGGAACTCTCATCAGTCAGGGAATGAGCGGACTGTGGAAATTTGTTTTCAGATAGTGACGAGTCCTCTGCAATACATAGGGTCCTCTCTCCTCAGGCTGACTTCCAGCCAAACCAAAGTATTTTCTTTTCTTTTCTTCTTTCACCATGTTTTCATCCACAGATCACTGAACTTGAAATGTCACAGTGTTAACCAGTCTTGAACCAAAGTAAAAATCCCAAACTGCCTGTAGTCCCAGAGCATTTTGGAAAGGAAGAAACAAAAGTAAATCATAAAGTATTTTTACATCTGAGAAAGAGGAGAAAGCAGCAAGTGGGAATAGGTACATGTTAAATGAAATATGTTCGGTGTACACACCAGGCCAGATAAGGAAGCAGGATGAAGATGGGCCTCAAAAAGCAAGTGTCCTTCCTCAAAACAGCCAGGCTAGTTCTGCATCTCCATTCTGTCATCACATCCTGGGTGATGATACATCGATTGGTGTAACAGAAAATCAGATATTGATTTCACATATCTGTCCCTGGGCATTAGTGAATTTCTTGCCAGCTGACTGCCCTTTAATTTTAATTATCTGGGGCCTTTTAGCCTTGAGAGACTTGGTATGCAAATAATAAGCACTACTATTAGCTTTTATTTAGCATTAACTATGTGCCAAATATTATGCTGAAAACTTGTTTATATGTATATTAACTCATTCGAGGTTTGCAAAAGCCTTCTGAGGCATAACCTCATTAGAGAAAACTCAAACACAGCAAGGTTAATAATTCAACCAAGGTCATATAGCTGATAAATAGGGAAGCCGGGGTCTGAATTACAGAGGGTCCTCTTCCAGAGTCCTCTTAAGCACAAACTCCAGGACTTTGTTAATTCGGTGTTAACTTCACAGCTGACTTTCTGTGGTAATGATGTTCTGAAGGTATTGGAAGCCGACCTGTAGAGAACTCACTGCCATCTGAAAACCCATTTCCACAGTATATTACACCCATCGTGAAAGAGTCCCAATGAAGCAATTTTAGCCGAGAGAGAGGAAAGGGGGGAAATGGAGAGAAGGTTTAGAGAAATTGATCCTCCACTCATCCCGAAAGTAGCCAAAGAAATTAAGGCTCATCGTCCAAACAGAAGGTGGAGGCAAAGATATGCACCAACTGTCATTCTCAATGTAATGGCTTTCTCTCTAGCTGGCTCCTTTAAAGTCATCTGCTTTGGAGAATGCCTCGATCCTCAAATGAAAAATCTTCCAGCTTCCGATATAAGTGTCAGGAAGGCAAAAGGCTGGCTTGAGCTGAGCCCAGCAGAAAATGCACAGAACTACAAAAGGCTATTTTTGTTATGCTCAGGGCAAGGAGAACAACAAGAAGACAGGTCTCCAGCTTGGAGAGGGTAGTGTGATGCTAACGGTGACAGCAAGTGGAATTACTCGCCCTCCAGTCTGCATCTGTATTCTGTCAAGAAGAATGAGATGCTTTCCATAAAGGGTGGGGGACACTGGTTAAAGGGAACTGAGGTTCAAAACAGGTTGCTGCAATTGTCAGAGTGCTGGCCCTCTGTAAATGAGTCCAAGGTTCCTGGCCTTGATGAATTAAACCTCATGCTACTGACAGCATGAGGTGTAAGGTGGCAAAAGCATCATTAGCAAACTCTGAAAAATCCTGGAGGACAGAGGATGTACCATCAAATAAGAGGGAATGGAAACAGACATTCTACTAATCATAAATCAGTAAGCATCTGCCAATCTCACACACACAAAAATCTTAGAATGCCCTTAGTAACATGGGGGGGCGGAGAGGGGGGGGCAGAAAGTAACAATGATTACTTGGAATCGGCATAGATTTACTAAGAACAATTCATACCAGATGATGCTCATTCCGTTTTTTCGTACTCACTGAAGTTGACGATCCAGAGACTTTTACGGTCATAAAATCTGGAACGCAGCAAGATATTCTCAGTTTTTCATAAAACTCAGAAGCAAAAATATAAAGAAATACAGGCTAGACATAACGAAAATAAGTAGGCTAAATAACCTACTAAAAGTTCTCCTTGCAAAGTACCAATCAATTATGTCTATGTCAATTTAAAGTGTAGTCCCTAGTGGTATGCCACCAGGCTCTACCTAAAGCCCAGTCCTGTTCATCTTCTTATCAATAATCTAGATGCTGATGGTGCCAGCATTCCACTCAAATTTGGTGATGACCTGAAGCTAGGAAGGAAAACAATTCTGAAATATCTGAACAAAATTGAAAAAAAATCCAGTAAGGTGACCAATCTACTGAAAGTTAAAATGGAATTCTCTAGAGGTAAATGCAAAATATTAAGCTTCAGTCTAAAATCATCAATGAATAGGATTGAAGAAACGCTGCTCTCTGGTAGCACATGGAAAAAGATTGCTTGTAAATGTCTTAGCTGACTTGGAATTTAAATGAGAAATACAATATGGCTGCCAAAAATGTTACTCTGATCTTACGTTTTATTCATAAAAGTACATTGTTTAAAACTAGAAGAGATAGTTCAGTTATACTCTGAAATAGTTAGACCAGAATGAAAGATAATACGTTACTTGGTTCAATTTAAGAATGACAAGGACAAATCAGGTTTCATTCAGCATCTATGGCCAGGATGCTGGTCCAGCTCTATCCCATAGTTTCCCATCATAATGAAATGTTCTGTATTTCCAGTGTAGCAGCCACTTCCACATGTGTCTACTGGTATGTGGCTAGTATAGCTGAGGAACTGAATTTTTAGTTCTACTTAATTCTAATCAATTTAAATGTATGTAGCCACTCGTGGCTACTATATTGGGCTGCCCATCTCTAGATAAAGCCATATGCCAAAAGGTAGTACTGGAAGGACACTCACTATGAAAAAAAGACCTAATGGAACAAAATAGCAAGTGTTTATATCTGAAGTACTCTCTTATGGAACAAGGATTAGAAATATTCTCTGAAGACCACTGGGCAGAACTAGGACTTAGAGAAATTACAGTACAATAAAACTCATGGCTGTGTAGAAATAAGTGCTTAATAATTATGACAATGTCAGTTTTATACAGCAAGACCCATGGCCATTGTACTCAATGACCAGCCCCTAACACAGTGCCTATTGAGTGAAAGAATCAATCAATTTAAAAAAAGAAATAAAAAGCTGCCTCAAAAGACAATAATTTCTCCCAGTCTGGAGGAGTTCCACGAAAGCTGTCTGACCACTTTGCCAGAGATATTATGGAAGATCCAGGCACCTACCAAAAGGCTGCTGGACTAGATAGCCTTTAAGGGCCTTCCAGATCTGCTAGGAGTCTTTTGGCTACCATTAGAAGGAACTGGGTTCAAATCCTGACACTCATTATTTGTGTAATGATCTTAGATACCTATTGCTACATAACATATCACTACATACTTGGTGACTTCAGGCGGCATACATTTATGATCTCACAGTTTCTGTGGGCCAGGAAACGACATGGCTTAGCTGGGTCTCATGAAAGTGCAGTGAAGGGGTCAGCCAGGGCTGGTTTCTCATCCAGAGGCTAGACTGGGGAAGAATCTGCTTCCTCACTCACATGGTTGTTGACAATATTCAGACCTTCATCCTTGTAGCTGCAGCACTGAGAGCTTCAGGCTTTTTGCTGGCTCTCAGTAGAGCTGCCCTAAGTTCCTAGAGGTCACTTGCACTTCCCACCACATGAGCTTCCCCAACATGCCCACTTACAACTCCAAGCCATCAAAGAGGCTCTAGAGCAAGTGTGCTAGCAAGCAGAGTTTACATAAGGAAACACAATCACAGATGTGACATCTCATCAACTTTGCTCTTTTCTGTTGTTAGAAGCAGGTCAGGTCCCACCCCCACTCAAGAGGTTGGGAATTTTACAAAGGTGTGAACTCTAGGAAATGGGGATCATGCAGGGCCACCCATAATCCTTTTTTTTTCTATAGAAGATTGCTTTGGGAGATTTCTTAACTGCTTTCCCTTATGTCCCTATCATAGTCTCATAGGACAAAGATAAAACATCAACAATTAAAAGGTGCTTGCAATTAGTGCTAAATGTTCTTTTTAAAAAGACTTACAATCCTGTTGATTTTGGTTGAGAGAACAGAGAGGGACACCTGGCATACTCCAGCTTCTCCTCTATAAAAATTAGGCCACCAATAGCACAACAGAGTCATTAGAGGCACACTTACTATATACAAACTCGCTTTAGAATGTTTAGGGTCAAGTTTGTCTCCATGACCGCATTTGAACCTCACAATAACAAATCTAGTAGGATAGATTTAGGTTAAAGAGGCTTAAGATTAAAAGAGAAGCAAGGCGACCCTTTAAGCCAAAGAAATACTTAAGAATTCTCAACCCATCATCCATTTTACAGACCTTTGTTAGTTATAAGCAGAATTCATTCAACATTCATTTATTCAACAAATTTGAATGCCCAGACTCCTGCATGAAAACGTTCCTTTGTTCCTTCCTGTTAAGTAGCTCAGTGATTCTCAAACTTTGGGGATAAAAATCATTCTATGGGGTTGTACACAAAAATATTTTACAAAATTTTGCAGTGAGTAATTCTGACTATACATGACTTTTCTTTTACACACTTAATTCAGTACCAAATCCTGTGTGCAATCAGATTCCCTTGTCCCAGCCTTATAGGTTTGTCCTAATATGCATCGTTAAAAGGCTGACACAATGCTTGGCACTTAATTGTCTGATAAATATCAACTTCTACATCCTTTTAAATTACTAAGCATGTGAAAAAAGATTTGATGGTAGATTTTGCCTGAAATAGGTTCATTTTAATTTTGCATTCCCAACAAGAGGGTCAAACTCCGTATCTTTCTCTTCTGCTGAATTTACATTTCAAAAACTGTAGCCCCAAAACATGTTAAGGGCACTGTTCACATTCAGAGCAGCTGCTGCTGAAAGCAAAGATGCTGCTAAAGCTCAAGAGAAGAGCAATTATGCCAAGCCAATCGATAAAATGAACTGTAAAGATTAATCCTCCATAATCCTTTTTTTTCTATAGAAGACTGCATTGGGAGATTTCTTAACTGCTTTCTCCTATGTCCCTATCATAGTCTCATAGGGCAAAGATAAAACATCAAGAATTAAAAGGTGCTGTCCAATTAGTGCTAAATGTTCTTTTTAAAAAGATTTACAATCCTGTTGATTTTGGTTGAGAGAAAAGAGAGGGACACTAACAGAGACATTATGTGTTGGCCACTGTGCTGGACAAGGTCCCCATGCTGACTCACTTATACCTCACATCCACGCTAGAGATTGTTATGATCAACCCTGTTCTACAGATGGAGGAACAGACATTGTGAGAAAGGTTAAATGGTTCTCCCGAAGCCCCCCCCCCACACACACACACACACTCCTTCTCTCTCTCCCTCTCTCTCTCTCTGTCTCTCTCTCTCTCCACCAGAACTAGAAGCTAGACCCTCAGAGAGGGACCCACTAATATATAGCATGTCTTCAGCATAGCTGAATCCCCAAAACTAATAGTTTGTTTAACAAATATTGGAGAGTTGATGTGCTGGAGACCACCAACCACTGCATGGCTTATAAACCAGAGACACAAAAATACAATTGCACCTACAATCTCGGGGTATCAAGAGAGGAAAGACTGTTTAATTTATGTCAGTACGTCAGAAAAGGTTAAACAGAAAATTAAAATGCCACAAAGTTTCCTGGGGAAGGGACTACATATATTGGGATATGTGTGTCAGCAGGTATGACCACTTTGCCTTAGAAGCCTTATTAGCAGTAAAATGTTTCTTACTCACACAGAGAGCTCTAGTGCCCAGATCATCAGCCCGAGCTCTGTGAAATCATTTCAATTCTCTGCACTCACCTCTGAGGCATCATCCCCCTCCCGTAAGCCCCTGTGGATCAATGTTTCATCCGCTACGTTCAAGTGAATCACTGATCCTTCTCCTTCACTCTTTGGGTCTAGGCTCACGGAATATTTCCCACACCTTTATTCCATTATTTCTCTTCTATTATTTTCCTTGTTGTCTGTTTCCCACTTCTCAAGACCTTAAAGAGAAGCCAACTCCTAAAGAGATGAGCCCATTTCTTTTTTTACACCTGCCAGGGCCCCTTTAATCATGAAACATCAGGAAAGACCTGCAAAGCAAAATCTCCCTTCCACTTTTACCAGTCCCATCGACTCTTGTCTTTTTATTTGCCTGCAGAATAGTACAGCAAAAGAAGGAAAGGGGGCGGGAATTACCATGATTAAAAGACTGCCCGCAGCTCAAGGACACAACCAAAATGTTAGATGCCTGACTAACTACTGGCCACTAATTAAATGCAAAGCAGTAGCATTAATGCAAAATGGGATAAGCAACACTATATTGGGCGGTTGTTTTTGTCTGCACAATGAACACCCCTGGTTCCCCATCTCCCCCTCGCCATCCCACTGCATTTTTTGAAGTGTTTGGGACCAGATGAGCAAGCAAGCAGCATGCCTTTAATCAACTCTTACTCATCTGCGTGTGCCACTGCATTCAGAGAGAATTAATAACAGCTTTAGCTGAACAACAGGAGAACCGAGGTGCTGCTGACTCCTGTTCAAATGTTCCCAGATTCATGGCTGTTCTTTTAAACCCCAAGAGATCAAACTCAGTTGTTCTTCTGTTATAGCCTAAAAATTGGAAAGGCTTGAGAATACCCTCTCTGGGCTTCAGAAAACAACTAAAGATAGACCACTAAAGTCAAAGGGAAGGACTGAGTTCTCTTATATTTTCCTCTGGGTTGAATGTTAAACCACTTATGGATCTCACTTTGGGGGTTCAAGGTATCCTCCCTGGTTCCCAATGCAGGGTGGCTCCTGGAAAAGGCGTGAATGAAGGCACTTGGAGACGAAACCCTGCCCCAAAATATTTTCCCACCCTGATTGGCTATCAGAGATCAACTCTTACAGTTATTAAGGAATTGTCTGTCCTAGAGAAAGTAATATGGCAAGACTTTTAGGTGCTCAGCCATTCATTAAATGGCCTAAGTGACATTTATTTTGAGTAACAACCATCAATATAAATAATAATAAATATAATGGCTTTATATTTAATGACGACTTCTTATGTGTCAAGCACTCTGCCGTGTGCTATAGATGCATCCCCATATAATTCTCACCTGGTACTTTCTCTAGTTTACAAATGAGAACACCTGAAAGAACTCACGTCATTTGCCCAGGCTTGCACAGATAATTAAGACTGAAGCCTAGATAAGTGGCTCCAGAGCTCAATTTTCTAAACACTCCCCAGTTCTGCTCCCTCCTGGTGGCTAGGAGGGGCTGTGAAATAAAGCTGGCCATCAAGGAAAAGAACAGAGGGCACAGGGATGGCAACATCACCAGTTAGGACACCAAAGAGCTCAGGACAATGCTTGTTTTATTTAGCAGAATGGCTAGGAGCAGAGTACCTAGGAGCATAGGTTCAAATTCCAGCTCAAATGGTGAGCTGCTGGTGTTCTATTTCCAAGGCATTCCTTGCTTGCCCTCTCTCCAGAACCAGGTCCTACAGAATGATAACCATTTGGAGAAATCAATGTTACTAATCTGATCAATATTTGAAAGACATTCTCAATTAGACAGAGAGAGACAGAAATTCAAGCTCTGTAAGTCACCAAGCTATGTGACTCAGGCAAAATGCTTCCTCAGACTGTTCCTCAGTCTTCTCATCTGTAAAATGAAAACAATCCTAATTAGATGGGCTAATACAGCCAAAGTATTTGGAATAGTGCTTGACATAGGATAAGCACTAAAGTTTTACCTATATTTTGTTTTTATTATTTAACAATTCTGGCATGAAATAGTCCTGGCTCAAATACTCACTCTAAAAAAAAAGAAAAAAGATAAAGAAAACAAAAAAACAACTAGGATATGCAAAAGAAACAAGAGCATATGTCTACCAAAAACACATGAGAATGATCACAGCAGCCTGATGCATAGTAGCCAAGACCTAGAAAAAGACCCAAATGTTCAATATTACAGTGGATAAGAGTATCCCGTTAAAACTATGAAATACTATACAGCAACGAAGAATTAGTGCTACATGCAATAGTAGACACAATGACGACCAAAAAATTCTGACAGGAGAGAATGTATACTGTATGTTTCCATTTACGTGAAGGTGTAGAGGAGGAGAAATTAAGCTCTGCTGGCAGAGGTAAACTAGTGGGCACCTGAGAGGGGTGGGTATGAGGAGGAGGGGGTACAAGGGACTCATCTGAGTGCTAAAAAGTCTGCACTCTGCCTGACTAGTGGTTTCATGGGTGTCCAAATATGTGCAAATTCACTAAGCTCTAATGGTTCATTTTGGAACTTGATTATAAGTTAGATTTCAATTTTTTAAATACTAACAAAAGGTACTGAGTCAGTATGGTACCATATGTGATTTTATGTACAAAATCGTATTTTTTCACTTTAGTAATTAATAGTTTTAAAAGTTATTTAAGTAGTGATGCATTTAGTCTATATTTAATTAATTAGAACATTAAGGTTACTGTTTTGCACATGACTGCTTAAGATGAGACTGAATAAGTTCCAATACAAATATATTTCAATATAAATGTGGAATAAATTCATAAAAGCCATGAAAGCAGTGCGTAAATAAAGACCGACAATCAGAAGCAGCACATGCCTTAGCTGTGAAAGTGATCCAAATGAGCCTTTATTCTAGTCCCCTGTGGATAAAAGACACCCAATGACCAAATCCAACCCACTGCCTGTTTTTGTACTCATAACCTAAGAATGATTTTTACTTTTTCAAGTGGTTGGGGAAATCAAAAGGTTAATATTTCTTGACACATGAATACTACATGAAATTCAAATTTCAGTATCCGCGAATGACATGTTATTAGAACATAGCCCTGTTCATCTGTTTACATATTGTCTCCAGCTCTTTCCCCACTACAACAGCAAAGTTGAGCAGTTCTAATAGAGACCACGTCACCTGCAAAGCCTAAAATACTTACGTGGCCATTAACAGAAAAAGTTTGCTGATCCTGGCTCTAGTAGATAAATTCTGTCTTGCTAATGCTGCTGCCTCATAAAGTCACTTCACTCTTCTAATCTCTTCTCACTGAGAGGTTGTTCTCAAACATTCACCATGATTAGCCTGTTGGCTCTAAATTCTGACTTTACAAAGCCCAAAGTATGTGCCCAAGCTCTGCATTCTGACCCAGTGGAAGCCAAAGCCCCGTCAGAAGATCATTGCCACGGAAGATAACAATCACAAACTGTCATGAACAAACATTACGAGTTAGCTTCTTGTATCACACTGCAAAACTGTCCATTTTTTTCTGAAATGTTTACTCCACCCTTGGGTTAGTTCTTGCTTAAAAACCAGCCACCGTAGAGTACTCTTCTGTTTTCAAGCCTGAAGTATATCTTTAAAGTATAAACATTTAAGGCTGTTGTTGGAAGTGTACGAGTAAAAATTAATTGAGATGCTAGTTGGCTGATAAGTTTAACTGTCAAATGGTGATGGAACATGAATTTCCCATCTCTGTACTTTCAAAAGCCCTTTTTCCTCCACATGGAATATCCTTCCTCCCATCTTCATTGTAGTTAAGTCTTTCTTACCAGACAGAAAGCTCAGTGAATATGAAATCTATATTAGAATCAAAAATCATATCCAGCACACCACTTAGTGCAAAACAGGCATTTGGGTAATATATGGGGTGGGGGGGGCGGGACTTAAAAGACAAAGTTCTATCCTCATTCAATAAATGTTGAATGGATCAAGATATGCTGAATTTATCTGTTCATCTCTTCAGATTCTAAGTGACTATCTATCTTCAAAAGCAATAGCTATTTTTGACAGACAAGTTCAAAACCTACCAAGGTGAATGTGTACTTTTGGAAATAGGGTAAACACCTGGCAATTTTAAGAAATTCTTTCTTGTAGGATGCTGCTTAAGAAAAGGTGTAAGGTTTCTATTGGCTCTGTCTAATGTTAAGCATTTATGAAATGCTGTGGCTCAGAGCTCAGCAACTGGAGTCATTTCAGGCAGTAAATACACATTTCCTGTCAAAACACATCAAACGGTAAGATTTCAATTTATTTGAGAATGGGTTGTAACTAACTTCAATATTGGCAATTTGAAGAATTCGCTCATGGCTTTTAATAACCTTGGCAGATTTCTTCGCTTTTTGCCGTCAGAGCACAGAGTACCTCTGTTTGATGCTCCCCAGAAAGGTTCTCAGTATCATTCCTCCCATTCCAAATCCATTGTGTAGTTTGCTTCCCATCACTCAGGTTTCCCAGAACGAAAGCTATGTCTGCACATAACTCAAAAGAGCAACTAGACTGACAGACTATAAATCCTTCTACCGCATTATGAACTTATTAAGGGAAGGGCCCTAACCTCATTTGTCACTCCACCTGTATCATTTCATCTCACTGCATGGAACAATGACCTAGAAAATAAAGGCTTCAACACAAATTGGCTTGCTCTTTTACAAAAATTAACTGTAGTGTTAGGCAAACCAAGACAGGTACCTCAGCTCCACACAATCACCGGGGCCTCAAACCGCTTCTATCATTTTGTTCTGCCTTCTCTCCTCTGCCTTTCATCCGCTGGGGAAACTCATAGTCCACAAAGGCTGTTAAAGCACCAACTATTACCTCAAACTCCAGGATTTAAGAGGTCCAGAAAGGGCGCCACCCTTAACTTCAGGAAGACTCCCCAGAAATACTACCCAACACTTCTACATCTATCTCTCATGGCCACCCTAGTGCCAGAGAGGCTATAAACATAGTCCTGATTCTGTGCAGCATATGTCTGGCTAGAAATCAAGGGTGCCTTATAAAGGAAGGGGGAAGGATCGATATTATGTAGTCAACTAGCATTTCTCCCACAACCCTTATTATATACATGTCTTTTTGTACAGAGAGACCATCAAAGACTAAATAAATGAAGAAACTTAGTGGTGCCTCCAACATGGTGCCTTTCGTCACCTCAGAAAACCTCTCAGAAGATTCTATTCCAACATCCTAGAAGGCAACATTTACTGCAAGATGTATTTCTTCTCAGACAGAACACTTCTTCGCAGATAGGTCAGTTAACATTAACACAATACTTCCTCATCATACTTCTTATCACGTTAATAAAATAAGAGATTTCAGATGTAAATAATACCTCAAATGCATTTATTATGAGAAGAGAGTGTTCTCTGGTTTGAGTTTTCAGGTTTTGTTCTTTGTGAAATTTAATTACAAAACCATGGGCATTTCTATCTCATCCAAAATCAAAGCCTTCCACCCCGGTGTGTCAATGTGGAAAAAACTGAAAGTTCAGAGAAATGATGGCATTTTCTCTAGGATCATATGATAAGGTAGAAGCCAAAACTCTGAATTCAACACCTCTTGAGTTTTCACACCAATGCCCAGCCTTATGGATAAGCACTACACGTTGGCAGAAGGTAGCATGGCTTCCGGCAGAACCTCAGGAATAAGGACAAGATGCATTTATGCACTGAGCTGCAATTTTTAAAGCATTTCCACATAGTCAGCAATTAGAATGCTTTATAGGAAACCAGATCACTGTTGTTCTGAGTAGGTAAGAGACATATAAACTTGAGGTAACATTTGAGACTTAAAGGACGAGAAGGAGGTAGCCAAAAGAAAAAGAGGGGGAGAGGGGGACAGAGGACCCATGCTCCAAGGAAGGAAACATCAATTACAGAGCCACTGAAGAAGGAGTGGGTTTCGTGTGTTCTGGGAAACAAGAGATGGCTGGTGTGATCAAAGAAGAATAAGCAAGGGGGAGAGAGGTCTCAGATGACATAAGAGAGAAAACTGTACTGGAAACCCTACTCCTAATACAACTTCTGCTTTTCCTATAACCAAACGCATTTTTAACACATGAATCTTTTCTATCTGCTGTCTCCACCATTCTCACTCAATCTACTTCTAAAACTGTCTTTCCAGAAAAGGAAGAGAAGGTATCGTTTTAATGGCGAGGCATACCTAATTTTAAAATACATACACAATTCCAGAATTTGCTTTTAAAGTAGGTTTTCCGCAAACTTCTTTTAACCAGTGCTTTCAAATTATAACTCCATTTGTGTGTTATTTTAAAAAATAAGATAAGTGTGTATCTGTAAATACACACTTTTATTTCTTCTATATCAAAAGCAAACCTTCAAAATATCCCTATGCAAAGCTCTGCCATAGCATTTATACGTAGTAGGTCTTCAATTTCACTGGCTAATTTGATCTATAAGTTGAAAGGTCCATTGCTTCAACCAGTTAGAAGAAAAAAAAAAATGTTTACTATCTTGGCATCCATCAACTGGTATTTTCAAGGGCAAGAAAACTGCAGCGCCCACGGAGTGTCTGAGGTGCTTAAGGTTAATGGCTGTATTTACATAGCCATCAATTCACTTTGCAAAGAACTGCCTCAGTGCTGCACAGTTCCCGTCAGGCAGCCCAGCCAGGGCAGAGCACAGTCTCTGAAGGAGAGAGGGGAAATGCCTGATAAATCTTAACAACGCTGCTTGTTTTCATTAGATTATTTCTCTATTTTCAGTTGAAGACTCTTGGGCCTCTTATTGCACAAAACAGACTACCCTTCCAACTCTCCATGAGTCAGTTTCTGAAACACTTTGGGATTGAAGTAAATAGTAGCTATACCTCCTGTGATACAGGTGTAGACCTTCCACCTGTACTGTCTAAAATGGTAGCCACTATACCACGTGGTTATTTAAATTCAAAGTTAAATTAATTAAAATAAAATTTAAAATTCAGTTCCTTGGTCACAACAGCCACATTTCAACTCCTCGACAGTCACGTATGGCTTAGTGGCTTCTACCATGGCCACACTGATTTTAGAACACTCCCCTCATCACAGTTTTGTTGGGAACTCAAAAGATTGTTTACAATGTCCAAGGCCTGACCTGTCCTGGAATTTATATCTCTTAATTCCAAGAGAACATAATGATGGAAGAGGCTTTCTGCAGTCTCACATTTTCTGGTTGCATTCCCAAGCAACTTGATTCTCTAAAACACACCCACTGACCTGGCAATTCCAATCCTACTCCTCCAAAACACTAGTGCATGGCTACAAAGAGACAGGTGATGGAGAGAGGGCTTTAAACAATAAACATTGCATCTCGATCAATATCAGGCATGAATTTGTTCAAGAATGTTCTCCTACTCTCTGTAATAGAGAATAATGGAAAAAATCTAAATGCTCGTCTGTAGAGGAACAGCTAAAAAATGTAGTACATTCACAAAGGAACATTAATGGCAATTAAAGAAACAGACAAGAGCTATGGATGTATCAACAGAGATATGGAAGACAATGGTAAGTGAAAAAAGCAAATTATAGAACCAAGATATAGTATGATGCTATCTAAGTGAAAAAATTCACACATAATACTATGTATTTAGTAAATGTGCATAATTTAAATAGCATAAATAGAAAAATTTAATATATTTTGATGTTTTTACCTTATACTTTTTAAATAAAGGTAAACGCCAAATATGTTGATCAGTCAGCATTGACAAATCAACATCAAATGATTAGAGAGAGCCTACCATATGACATCAGTCCATTCCTCCTCTTCGTGTTTGGATTTCTTTGAGACATGCATATATTAAATAATTTAAATATATACAGAAGGATACCAGCCAAACTCTTTATAGTATTGGGGGGGGAGACATAAATGGGTTAGAAGGGTAATTAAAGGAGATATTTATTTTTTATGTATTTCTAATTTTACTTTTATCTTTTTACAACTTACACATTGCTGGAGGGGCTCCCACAAAGTCGCTGTAATCCTGTATCATAACTGGTGGCAACATCCTCCATATGATACAGTGCCAACAGCTGTAATAACACTCACCAGCCACTCCCAGCTGGCAAAGTATACCATCTATACACACCAGGCTCTACTCTAAATCAAATGCCATGGTTTGGTTTTGTTTTGTTTTTAAGTAGATATTTGTTCTTTAAAAAAAAAAAAATTAGGCAAGTTTTGCTGTTTGGCAGTTCTGCTGTTTAGTCTTCCATGTAAGCTATCTTCTGTCATGCCCTAGTCTGACACTCAGCTTAGAAGCCTCATCTAACTGTCTGGTTGGGAACAAAGGGCAAAATGGCACGCCGCCAAGGAGGAGAGATATAGCATCTTGACAGTTGGGCAGAGATGACCAAAGTGAGAACCTGCTGAAGGGACAACAGTGACAGATAGGACCCAGGGAAATGTTAGTACAAACCTAGTCACACACAACACGCCACAGCCTTCGAGAGTACACCACAGTTCCGCAAACCAGCCACGTAATTAAAACTCAGCTCTAGAGACAGAGGAGGTGAAATGACTCTGACCCAGTTCATCCGCTCTCTTCTTGGTCGTTGTCAATTCTACCCTTCCTGCTGACATACAGATTTCTATACATCAGACCATCTCTAAAAATAATCTCACTAACTCTAATTTTTAAAAAATGAGTAAAGATTTTTAAAAATCAAACTCTTTACATTTGTTTCATTCAGAAAGAATTTCAGTTTTCAAACTTCACATTTTTTAATAGTGTAAGACAAACTAATACCCACTGAAAGCTTTTCGTGTAAACAAACACAGAAGACAATTTTTCCTCCATGTGGCAGGAGAATGCAACAAGCCAGCTATCTGTTCTAAAACTTTCCATACCTCTTCAAGTCCTATAATTCCATCTATAACTCTGTCTTCCAGTCCTGACTACATCTTTGATAATTCCCAGAATGGATGAAATCTTGAATCCACATCAGCTTTCAACATCTGCTGAGTCTTAACTATACAGGAACAAAAACAAAATTCTGGGATGTCACCTGCCAATAGGATTACAATTTAAATCAGTCAAAAGTATATGGAAATAGAAGCTACATTTCTTTTCCTAGTGAATGTAGACATCAGCCAGACAACAGAAGTAGGCAACATGACGGTTATGTGCTACATGCAGCAAAACTGCCTCAACATCCATTTAAACAGCTATATGATTCTTATTTTAGACATTCTCAAATACACAAAATGCATCTTATTCTCTAAAAGAAACTTAAGGACATTATCAAAATAGGTTTCTCATATATAATACTGATGCAACCAACATCTAATTTGTATTTTTGGCTCAGTAATTTAATCTTCAGAATCATACTGAGACAAGCTTATCAGTGTATTACAAAATGAGAAATTTATAACCTACTTAAAAGGATGTTGTTTTACAAAAATCTCCTTATTAAAAATGCTTAACTTTGTATAACAAACCACAGTTATGCAAAGAGTGGTCCAAGGCTTGGCAGCATCAGTGCTCAGTGAGAACTTGTAGGAAATGCAAATTCTCAGGCTCCATCCCAGGTTCACTGGGAGGATAGAGGAGGGTAGGGTGGAAATCTGTGTTTTAACAAAGTCCTCCAAGTGGCTCTTATGGACTGGTATAAGTGACAATATTAAGAACTGCAATGATACTGGAAATGGGGGACAGGCATACCAAACAAGATTGATAATATAAAATTTTAAAGATCCAAAATATACAGAGGACCAAAAAAAAAAAAAAAATGCAATCAGTATACACCCTATATCCATCTCCCCTTGTTACTTACCTCGAAGTAAATGAGAACTGTGAAATTCATATATAGATGTAGTCAACTGCTTGTAAGTTCAAGTCTAGTTACGCTATGGTTCAGAAATATTTGCACATCAAACCAGAATCTGAGTTTACACTTGGGATCCTGAGTCCTTTGTAAATGTGAAGAGAGTAAATTCAGAATCAAAATGTCTTGAAGAAATTGTTTTCTAGGAATCTTGCCAGTCCTTTTTCTCAGGGTGACCTTAACTTTCAGACTTGAGGAGTATTTTTCTTTCCTGATTAATACTTCCATAGGATGATTAGTGTACTTTGTTTGTGTATATATATAGACAAGCTGTTTTCTCCTTGCTATCAAGAACACCATTGTAAAAGGATAACCAATATCAATATCAATGGTTATCAATGGGGAGCTTACTGGTATACTCTGTTCCCCCTACTCACCCATGAAGAACATGGGGCTAGACCATGTGTTCCAAACATTGGTCATTTTCTTTTAAATAACACAGAAACCTTGCAAATACTCTGCACACATCTGACTAGATTCCAGAAGGACCTGTCCCTCAAAAACAGGCTTATTTCTAGGCCTTTAGAATCAAATTAGAACACCTTATCAGATGTCTATTTGTACAAACATTCATTTCAAGTGTATTTAAATGTCGCTACATCTTGCTTTTGCTCATCACATCCAGCAGAGCCTCCTCCATTGTGTAATCACAATAATGAATACACACTGGGCGCTTATGAAGGATTCGGGTACCACAAAATTGATCAATTGTTAATTTATAAAGTGACTAAATGTGCCTTCCTCTGCAATAGTTCCATTAAGCTGTGTTTTGGTGGGAAAGACACCCATGTCCTCAGCCCACTGTCTCTGTAAAATAAAAGTGCGACTATCACCCAGATCCTACTAAGGCTTATCTTGAATTCTATTATTTCCTTGGATGTCTCAACCTACCCACTATTCCCCACCTCCAACAAAAAGCAAAAATTGGCATGGCACTTTAAAAACCATGGGCCACATGGTTACTAATTACAGAGGATTCAAGGCAGAACTGAGATTAGTAGCCAAAATAACTAGAGTGTATATTTATTGGCATCTTATTATTTTGATAAAATACAAATTTCACAATGAGTATTTGATCAACCAAATTCCTCAGTGTGTCAGGATGAGGAGTTTTAGAGCTTCTCCTCGGGATAAACACGTTTGTTATTTATCTCTTATCCTCCACCATATCTCGGCTATATGCATGAGGAGTTCGGTCAATATTTCTTGAATTGAAAGACTGAAAGCGCTATTGTGAGCTTTGGCTCTGAACCACACTGCCTGGGTTCACACTGTGGCTCTGCCACAAGCTACCTACGTGGCTTCATCCTGTGTGCCTAAGTTTCCTGATTGTGTCTGCCTTGTAGGGCTGGTTGGCGGGTAAGTGAGACAGTACATAAAAAATACTTAGTGCAGCAAACTGACACAGCCACTATAGAAAACTGTGTGGTGGTTTCTCAAAAAGTTAAAAATAGAATTACCATAAGGTCCAGCAACTTCACTTGTGAATACATATCCAAAAGAATTAGAAACAAGGACTCAAAAGATATCTGTACATCTATATGCACAGCCACATCATTTGCAATAGCCAAAAGGCAGAAGCAACCCATGTGTCCGACAATGGATGAATGCATAAACAAAAGTGTCACATATAAATACAATGGAATATTATCCAGCCTTAATAAGGAAAGAAACTCTGACACATACTACAGCATGGTTGAATCTTGAAGGCATTATGCTAAGTGAAATAAGCCAGAGGCAAAAGGATAAATATTGTTTGATTACACTTGTATGAGGTACCTAGAGCAGTTAAATTTATAGGGACAGAAAGTAGAATGGTAACTGCCAGGGACTGGAGGGGGCAGGAGGAATGGGCTATAGTTCTTTAGTGGGAATAGAATTCTGATTTTGCAAGATGAAAAGAGTTCTGTGGATGGATGATGATGGTTGCACAACAATGTGAATGTACTTAATGCCACTGAACTGTATATTTGAAAATGGTTAAGTTGGTAAATTTTATGTTATTTGTATTTACCACAATTTTTAAAAATGTTTCATGCAGTACCCAACAATATCTTTATTCAGTAAATCATAGCTATTGATGTTACTATTGATTTTTATAAAATCAACAAATCAAATATTTCACAAATATTTGTTAATGTAATTTGCCTAATATAAAATGGCAAATACCCACAGAAAAGTCTAGTGAAATAGACATTTGCTGAGGTCCAATTCCATTTCAGTGTACCCTTGTCTACCCACTCCGTCCCCCACCCCCACCCCCGTGACCTTATTGGGGATATTTAAATAATAACCAATTAGTTTCCCCAATCTCAGCAGCACATCAGCCTCTAGGCACCAAGGTGAGTGGAAATTCAGCGCATGAGGTAAAACAGACTGGTACTGAAGGAGAGACTCGCAGCAATGCCCCAGCTTGCTTAATGGATCTGCATGATCCTAGCAGACCTAACATCACAAAGAGCAGGACAGAGAGGGAAGAAAATTCTAGTTTCATCTGGGGAAAACTGAGTCCATGGTAACCAATTTCATGGGTCTTTTGATTTGCGCCCATGGAGGGTGGGTGGGTGTGTGTGGGTGTGTGTGTGTGTGTGTGTGTGTGTGTGTGTGTGTGTGTGTGTGTGTTGAGAAGGAATTAATCCAAAAACATAGATGAAGAAAGCTGTGTGTCTCTGATGTGAAGCCGGGTTGCATAATCACTTCTGAAAGCAGAGAAAAGGTAACAGATGTTTACATTACAATCTGGTTGCTTCTTGAAGGGCTGCCAAATGATTTAAATAGTCAGGAAGACTGCAGGCCCCAGTGATTTGTTGCCCCCACTAACGCAGGCAAAGAATTCACCTCAATAACATTTTCTTTGTATGGCCTTATTAAATACCCCTACAAAATACTTAAGGCTTTCAAGCTACTTAAAATTTTAAACTGCACACCAATAAAAAAGGTAGAACAGAAAGACTTATTCACTGACATTATGAAACTTGCTGTCTTTGGTAAAGAGGGATGCATTAAAAAGGAATTCAAAATCCCTTTTAACTTTTGGGTCTTCCATAGCTAATACTAAGATGAATTTTTAAATAGAATAACATACAGCCAAGAAAAAGAATGGCATATAGCTCTTTTCACTAATTTATCATCCTTCCCAGAATGACTCCAGAGGATATCCGAGTCTCATATGAATACATGTAAAATACTCACCAGTACATAGGACATCTTCATTATCAAGGGGGTTTTTCCTGACTACAGGGATGTCACAGACCCCATGCATGTCAGCCTCCTTCCCCAGTCTCAGGTTCACCTCAGGCCCACCCATGGGCCTTCGTCAGGTAAACAAAGCAGGACACAAGTTATATGATGTATAACCCCATTTAACAAAAATTATGAGGTCTAAATGTCTATATGTAAATTGGATATTTACCAAAATATGAAGAGGAATTATCTTAGTAACAGTATTGGGTTCGTTTTTTAATTCCTTTTTTATGCTATTCTAGTGTTTGAATTTTCTATCCCAAGCATGTGTTTTCTTTATAAATTTAAAAAAAAAAATTAAAGAAAGAAATCTTCGAATCAGCAGCCTAGAGTGATTAAAAGAATCTTGGCTAATGCATTTAGAAACCTGGATTCCCTGCCAGAAGTAAGGAGGTGGTGATGGATAATCCATTTCGTACTCTGGGACTAAAACTTTTCACTAGAGCAAGATCTCTCAGCAATTGTGACATTTTGATTCCCATGTTGTAGGAGCTGTCCTATGTCTTATAGGATGTTTAGCAGCATCTCTGGCCTCTACCCACTAGAGACCCACCCAGTTTTATCAACCAAAAATGTCTCCCAACATTGCCAATGTCCTCTGGGGAATGAAATTGCCCCCAGTTGAGAATCACTGTACTAGATGGTCTCTAAGTTTCTTCCTTGCTGAAAACCTTCTTTGATTATTTAGTAGACTTAGAAGTATCTAAGTCTGAGGTTTTAGGGCCAAAAGTACTTACGGTATACTAAGAACTCAACGATATTTTCATGATTCATTAAGTGAAGGATATGAAAATGAAGAAAATAAGGAAATAGTGAATTTTCAGAGAAAACTTAAGGACATATGGCATAGACATAAAACTAGGAGAATTCAAACAGACGCAATGGTTAAGACAATTCGAATGCTGCAGAAATGTTTTATTGCTTTCTAGTTTGAAATGAACTTACAGCACAAAAGAGCCGACATAGATTATTTTGTATGAAATGTCATATTTTTATTGGGAAAAAAAGCCTGTTGTTTTCTCTTAATTTTATAAGAAATACATTGGTATCTTCTAAAAGGGATACTTAACTCTTCTACACTAACAATGCTACAAAAAATCTCATGAAAGGAGACATATTATCCACACCTTTACTATTTTTCTAAATATAGTATCTTCTTTTTATTTGCCATTTTAACAAGAATTTCCTAACATCTGACACTAGTATACTTCTGAATTAAAATTATTTATAGTCATGCAAATGACTTGCTACTGTAAGTTATTGGCATCTTTTGAATTAAAAAATGACCAAAAAAAGGATTCAACATGGTTTTAGATTCATGACTCTTTGGAAATCAGTAGCTCAGAATGTTTCATCAACAACACCCCACACCTGGCACACTAAGTGTTCAACAAATGTAAGATACACTTACAATTATGCCAGGAAGTAGGGTTTTATTCCAAATTATTAGTTTGATTTTACAGCAACTAAAAGGCACAAAGTATGAGACTATCGCACAGCAAGTCAATATTCTGAGTTCTCTTTCACAACTAAATCTTAAATCATTACCTAAAACTGTCTCATAATCATTTTAACATCTGTCTTTCAATATGCTCGAAAGTGTCCAAATTGAGTCACTCCACCCAATCCTCTCCCACCGTCACCTCCCATTTAAATGTCTCCTTTGTAACTGCCAATACTGCAACAGCTACTAGGGAGTGACCCAAGATAGCTAGTGCATACAGTCTCAAATCCTTGAGGTGGGTTCAATGAACCTTGATAATGAAGGAAGTGGATGTGGTCCTCCTCTACAGAGACAGCCGAAATGGGTCAGGGGTCCCACCCCATCACAACAGTCATCCTCTGCAGATCTCTTTGGAATGAGCACTAGGCTAGGAGTTGGGACCCTGGGATTCTAATCCCAGTTCTTTTTATACCACAGTGATTCAAATCACACCTCCCACCCTTGAACTTCTAGAAAACTGAACTCTGAGGAACTTTCCAGATTTAAATTTCTGTGAGCCTTTAAGTCTTTCTTTAAACAAGACTGTACAATTAAATTTAAGTTAAAACACACACGCACACACACACACACACACACACACGCACACACAAGAGCCCTTTTAACTGTACAGAGGAAAGAGATTTAAACTTGAATGACAACTGTAAAATAAGAAGAGCTCCTTTTATTTTTTCCACAAATATCAAACAGATGGGAAGCCAAAGTTAATTTTATCTCGTGAGAGGTGGGTTGCCCGAGATCACAAGCTGAGTAGGCTATCATCACAAAGCTTGAGCTTTGTAATGTTTTTATAAGTTTGGGCTGCCTAGGACCGACATGAGCTTTTTAAATAACGTTTTCAAAACAAAAAAATTATACAGTGATGAATGTGGCCAAGATCATTTCATCAATCCCTTTGTGAACGCCTTTCTCCTACTGCCTATCCGCCACCCTCAATCCTGAATCTTCTCAACAAAATAAGATAAAGTACACTTATGATTGGATTGCCTTCAGGTCTTTAAGTCATTTTGCTAATCCTAGCAAATTTATAACCAACAACTGACGAAACCCACACATATACACAAATTACCTATCACCTCGATGTTCCATCTATCTTGAGAGGAAAAAAATGCAAAAGGCTAGTCTATGTACTATGATGGCTCTCCATATATGTAAAGAAATAGAGCCAGAATACAGGGTTAAAAACTCCCGAAGAGGAAGAAGGCATGAGGGGGGAAATGTACTTATGCAAATTCTAAAGAGATCTATAAACCTGCAATCTGAGAATTTTATTATTAAGCTAAGCTTCTTAGTAAAGAAATCCCCAAAACTCTCCAACCGGGCAGCTAATTGAGAGTTAGGAAGAGCCAAAACGACTTCCCTCTTCTTTTCACTTATCACTGGCAATATAGAAACCCTTGCTCAATATGATAATGTGAATTTGTCAATGCAAGTTCAAATCCAATAGAGGATTGGCTGGTGATGATGTCATTCCCTGGGTTAATCCCCAGTGAAAGCAGTTTTAATATCATATGCATCAACATACATTTACATAACAAAGTATTATATTAAGTGTAACAATAAATGAGTTGTGCAGATAAAAGCAGCTATTAGAGAAAGGTTATGTGCCACTGAAAAGGAAGTAATGGGATAAAGAATCCTTTTTGTCTGTGACTAAATTTAACTAGGTCATCAAACAATACACATCTCTAAAAAGATCAAAAAATGAATATTGAAATTCAAGTGACCTAGAACATTCTAGTACTAGAAATACGGAAGGGTTGCCTTTGATGAAAAATATTCAATAACCGAGTAGGAATACTTGTAGGATTTTTGTATGGTGAGGTGGAAGTAAAAAAAAAAAATTAAAGTCATTCAAAAATACTGCTTTGAATAGCAGCCACTGCTTTTCTGAGAAGGGTAACTTTCTTATCTTTAACAGATAAAACTAGGCAAGTTGAATCGTGACTTAAAACCTTATAATAAATTTTAAAGTGTCAAAGGGAAGTTAAGATGGTACAGAGCAGAACAATGAGAGAGAAAAACTGAGAAAGGAACCTTGAAATTCAGCTTTAATATTGATCAAGAAACGTCCGCACAAATGAAGAAACCTCTCTGCACACATGAGCAATGCCAACTCACACGGTCAGTTTGGGAGGACATAAGTCATCATTAGTCATGACTCTGAAAATTGCTCTCATGTTGCCTTATTAAGATCTTTATTTCCAATCCAAAGGAAGTGTTGGGCTTGCACACTGATTTATGCCTACAAACTTGGCAGAAATGCTTCTCACTAAAAAACCCACAGTGAGCTGTTGAAGAATTCTTCAAGTCATACATACATCTGTTCTCAAATGACTTAGTGGAAAATACGGATTATATTGTGAAATGTATGTTCCTAAATTATTTTAGCCATTTTTAAAATCCAGTCCTTGCCTGAACAGGGCTCAGACCCAAAGACCAATTGTTCCCACCTTGTCGCCCCTCAGCAAGTGTGATCACAAAAGGGGCCAGTGTGATCAGAAAGCTTAGCCATCAAGTAAGCACGTTTGGGTGTCTAGATCTGCAGGTGGGGTCTTCCGGTTGTTGTGGACAATCCCTGTACCCAGGCCATTAGAGAAAGAACCAGACCAAGGCTTTAAATATGCCCATCTCCACACACTGGGATCGCCTGTCACATCACATCAACCTTGCTCATCTTGGAGGGACGGCCGTTGAAAAGTTAAAGGGAAAAAGAGTTCAGGGATACAAATGCTTCACCAATGGTAATGGGGAGTCCTTAAACTCTGGTGGCGGGGATAGGCAGGCACACGGTGGGTCTCAGCGAGTCCATGAACCTGCACATAACACATCTTGCTGAAGAGCTAACTCATAGCTCGTCTAAGGTTCTCAGAGGGGTCCCCCCAAACGTTAAATGATACTGATTCAGGAGAAAAACACATCAGTGGCACTGTATCTGGCTTGGGCTGCCTTCCACTTCCCATCCTCCGCAAGGGTGAGCTAATGGTTTAGGATTAAAGCTGCCCTCCCTTCCAGAAGGGAGTGACAGGGTAAACAAGACAAGAAAACGCTTGGAATGAGAGGAAGAAATGTAGACATGATGGCTTGGTGGACAAATCCGAGGTGCCTAACTCAGAAAAGAGAACTTACAGAACCGCTCCAGTTCTCCACTTACGCGGGAGCTTTGCTCTCCCAGCTGGAAGATGCGTCCCGGGCGCACGCGGCACCTTCCAGCAAGAGCCCTGCAACCAGTGGTTCAGGATCCACTAATGAAGCCCCAAGTTATGAAGCCTCAGGACTGGCTTCTCCAAAACAAGAGCTCACGGACAGTTCGCCCTCTCTCCTCGTACCAGTCCATAAGTGGCCTCCCCCGCAGCCGCAGAGCACCCCCACTGGGGTCTCTGAATGGCAGGCAGGAATCTAGAAGTTGGAAGCAGCGCTACCCTTCCCCAGCCACAGAACCTCACTTCAGAGAGCCACTTCTAACTTCAGAGGGCAAGCCAACTACCGTACAGGTCGCCCCGCACTGCAAGGAACCAGGATGGAAGCGGGGGGAGGGGAGCGGCAGGAGGGGAGAAGGAGGCTCCTGCGAGCAGAGTCATGTCGGTATCAGTCAGAGCGCAGCTGCTGCTTACAAGACAAAAATTGAGCATGGGGTTGAAAGCCACCCCAAGCCCAACTTGCAGCCCCTCTTTTCCCCATTCGAACCGGTCTTACTTGACTAAGAGTAGGCAGCCAGGTCTGCGCATCCAGGGTAAGACACCGATCTACGCACCAGAGCGGGAGTTCGCTGACGGCGCCGCCTCCCCGCGGGCCCCCGGGGAATGGCCCATCACCTCTTCAGGACCGCTGTGAAGAAAGTTGCTATGTCTCTCCAAAGACGAGTCCGAAATTGCCGTGGAAGAAGCAGCCGTTGCGACTCCGACTTCAAGCCTGCGGTCTGGCGGCAGCCGCGCTTGGGGTCGTTGCGCCCCGTCCAGGGTGGCGCGCAGCGAGCAGTGGGGAGAAGAGCGGGACGAGTGAGCCAGCTGTGGGGCTGGGCCCGCCGCGGGCCTCGCTGATTGGCCGGGCCGGCCGGCTGCCCCAGTCCGGGCTGGACCGGGTGGTCCACGTGAGCTGACCCTCTCCCCGCCCAGTGCCCCTGCTCAGTCTCCGCGCCTCCACCCCTCGGCTCCCGGCGCCTCTCCAGAGCGCCTCTCTGTGGCCACCACTCGGCAGGTGCCGAGAAGGTACTCTTTCTGAATACCTGCTAGCCGCGTTGATACCTGCATTAAGGGAGAAAAATTTAGGATACAAGTCGCAATCGAAAACAATCCCACGCATGGTGTCTCCATCTGAGGACTCAAAGCAGTTTGCAAACAGGCTTACTTAGCCGCCTTTCGCATAGCACATGCATAACTAATCTGGCTTCTTATATAACTTGTTTGCATGGGAGAGGAGGAAATTCCACATACGTCAATATCTGAATACTTTCTTTTTAAAATTATTAAAACCGCAGCTAAGACATCTTCGACTCACCCCTCATGGCAAACCCTCCTCCCTTCTCCCTTACCCCAGTGTGGTAACACTAATAATCAGTGACACTTAAACGGTATTCACTTTACAGAGAATACCTCATCTGATCTACTTTTTACAGATAAGAAAGCTGAGGAACAGAGAGGTAACATAACTTACTGAAGATCATACGGTTAATTGGTGGTCAGAGTGTAATTTCAACCCAGGAAGTATCTCACAGAATCCATGCCCTTTGACATTCGGTGTACTCCAGAAGAGGCATCCCCTGAGAACTTGTTAGGAATGCAGACTTTCAGACCCCACCTAAAATCAGAATCTCCATTGTAACAATCCCCAGATGGTTAGTATATACATAAAGTTTGAGAAGCTTTGCTCTACTCTACTATGCCATGCACTGTTACTGGTTTGCCTTACAATCTTCTTGTCTTCTTACTCAGCATCAACATAAAATTAGGCATCATCCTGCCCCAGTTGCATGCCAAAATTTGCCTTTTTTTGACCTTACTGCTTGAACTAATCTATGGCAGGCCTATCTCTGTTCTACCAACCTTTGTTCTATACACACACACATGCACGCACGCGCGCGCGCGCACACACACACACGCACTCTCCATATTATTTTATCATTTAATATTGTCAATCCTTTTTTCTTTCGTCATCAAAATTGGAGCTCAGCAGCCAAACATGGTCATGTTACCATGTTGTCACTAAGAGGGAATTCAAGGGCTGAGATTCTACAAAAGAGGAGGACAGATCCAAGGAAAACCTGAAACTACATGCCAGGAGATGCCAGAGCTCTCTCTTGACACCATTCATTCATTCATTCATTCAATAAAACTGAGGACCTACTCTGTGTTAGGCACTGCAATAGGTGCTGGAATATACAGAAGTAAATAAACAAAACAATACAATGTCCAGCTCCCATGAAGCTTACCTTTTACTAAGGGGGACAGGCAATTACTGTGATAACTAAGTGAAGTACACAGTGTGGTAGGCATGTTACAGAGAGAAATAAACTACAAAAAGGGAGATGACTGCTGGGAGACTGTGATTTTAAATGTATTCAGGTTAGTTCTCACTGAGAAGGTATCATTCGAACAAAGACTTGGAAGAGCTAAGGGAGCAAATTCTTTAGAAGAACTTCAAATTCATTCATTCACCAAATATTTATTGATTCAACACTATGTGTCAGGTATTATTCTGCCCTGTGTCTGCGTGTTTACCTAAGCCCTGTTTAAGTGTTTTTTATCTCCAAGTTTTCCTGGACTGAAGTTTTCTAATCTTAATGGGAAACACAAAATGTAAGCAATTTTGTGTGACTCAAACTAATACCATATTCTCCCATCCTGGATGTCAAGTGTTGTTAGGAAGCTAAATATGTCCCCAAAAATCCATATGTTGACATTGTAATCCCCAGTACCTCAGAACATGCCCATTTGGGAAAGAGAGTCTCTATAGAGATAATCAAGTTAAAATGAGGTCATTAGGATGGGACCTAACCCAATGTGCTGGTGTCCTTATTAAAAGAGGAAATTTGGAGCAAGACACAGAAAAGAGAGAATGTTATGTGAAGATGAAGGCAGGATTTGGGTGATGCTTCTACAAGGAAAGGCATGCCAAAGATTAAGGGGAAACCACAAAAAGAGAAGAAAGGCATGGAATAGATTCTCTCAGCCTTCAGAAGAAACCAACCCTGTCCACATCTCGATCTTGGACTTCTAGCCTTCAGAACTGTGAGACAATAAATTTCTATGGTTTAACTCACCTAGCTTGTGCAACTCAGTTACAGCAGCCCTAACACACTAACACAAGTATGTGTCTAAAGTAATATGTGGTACAGTTAAGTAACTCATCTACAAATTTCCAATTACCTGATGTCTTTTTGTGCAATAGCAAGAAGCCAAAATGATCTGGTGAACTGAGACTTACTAACCAAATTCACCACAAGAAAAAGCAAATTGTGTTTTAAAAAATAAGCATAATGATCCCTAATTATTCGATTATTTTTTAACCAACTATCAAAAAGTCTGCTGTGTGGCAGACTCTGAGACAGAGTGACAAAAAAAGGCAGATGTGGTCCCTTCTCTCACGTGACTTGTGTATATTTCAGAGCAGAATAAGTGTTTTAAAGAAAATAAAATAAGGCTAGAAGATTAAAAGAAAGGAGAATAGGTTTAATTTAGATTGGCTGCCCAGGAAAGGCTCCTATCTGGTGGTAACATTTGAGCCAAGACAAAAAGCCATCCAAGAAAAGATATGGCAAAAAAATGGTTTTAGGAAAACATAGCAATTCTTCTTATAAGAAAATATTCCTGTCTTTCATTCCATAACACCTTTCCTTTCTCTCTTTGCCACCCATTTGCATTCTTTGAGGTTGTGCAAATCAATGTCTTTTTCATAAAAATGGAGTCAATTATTTATTTTCTAATGTAAGAACCTGCGAAGGTTGTGCCATCAGGGTTTTGCGCACATGCACACACACACTCACAAAACACTTTGACATGCTTTCATATTTGTAGAAAATGACACCATGTGACTTGGTCATTGTGTTTATTTCCCCTCATTTTTATAACATCAAGAACACTACTGGTGACTGACTGTGCATGCAAAGGAACATTCTAACTCTCCTAGGCCTATTTATAAAATCCTCGTACTATCAAGTGAAGCTTCAGTTTTAAAAGTTTCCAATGCTCATGTACTTTGAGTGTAATTTTTACTTAGGAGACTAATAAGAATAACAGCTAGCATTAATTGTAGGCTTGTGTGTGGCTCACTAAGCTAAGTCTTTCACATGGATTATCATCTTCATAACCCTACAAAGTAAATTTGCTTCTTGTAATCTCTATTTCACAGATGAGAAAACTGGGGCTCAAAAGAGGGTAAGTAACATGCCCACAGCTGAAAACACAATTCAATGGCAGGATTATGAGAAGTGAGTCAGTCTCTTTAATTGCAAGACTTGTGTTAGAATGGGTGAACAAAAGAGCAAAAAGCATTTGTCTCTCCCTTCACATTCGTCTTTGCAATTTTCATAGCACTGTTTTCTAACTTTTTATATTTATCCCAGCCCTTTAACTTTCAAGTTTACTTTTCTATGCAGATATTTGCTTTGCTTTCGCTTGCTTAAAACTGGGAATAAGGAGAGCTTGTAATAAATGAAACAAATGAAGTATTTTTTTGTTTTCAGTCTGTTTGTTTTTCAGCAGCCTCGGAGGAAACGTGAATCAAGTTTCCTAGATCTCCGCCTACTTTGACATACATCCGTATCTCGTACACTGACAGTTCCTCAACACAAAGGGGTCCCTCTCCTCACTCAAATAGCAGAAAATATCACGCCCCTTGCCAGACTAAATGCTCAGTGCAATGCTCGATGCCAGCTCTGTCTTTCTTTACAGATACTAATAAATCCTCCCTCCTGAAAGTGAACATCTAAAACTGACTTCAGCTGGTCTTTGTGAATCACTTTCTATTCTGGTGGCCTCCCCACAGTCCTGGTCAGGGAGAAAGCCCAGGGAACTCGCAACATTGAAAAGAGGTAAGGTATCTTTCATTGGAGCCTGGATTCCCCCGCCTCGCTTAGGAAGTAGGCAGCTCTTTTAGCTATTAATGACTTCCTGCCTGGGATGGCTTGTTCAGGCTTGTTTTAGACTTCTGGAACTCAGACAAGTTGTCTGGCCATTCACTTTGGAAGGTTCAGGCGGGTTTCATGATCCTTCCTTTTGCTGACCGCAACTGCTTCAATAACGTATGCCCTGGAAAAGAATGGCGCTTCAAGGCGAATTAGCATAAGAAGGATTTGTGAAACCACAGTAGGAGAGCATTTTGAGAGATCACGTAAGAGCTGTTATATGGAACAATATAAGCTAGTTCCAAGCAGGACCAGCCTCTGGTAGAATCATCAAAGAAATTATGTTCCTTTTAGTACCGAGTCTCTTCTTCCCAGGCCTTTCACCCTGACATTTCCCAACATGGTCGCTTTGCCCCCAGCTACACAGAAGATTGCTACTGTCATTTATTAAATCATTTTTTCATTGATTCTTTCATTAATTCACTGTAAATTTTTGTGAAAGAGATATTCGTACATCTATATTCATAGCAGCATTACACACAATAACCAAAAGATATCCACTGACTTATGAATGGATAAACAAAATGTGGTATATATGTACAATGAAATAGTATCAGAATTAAAAGAAAGGAAATTCTGTCATACCCTACCATACAGATGAAACTTAAAGACATTATGCTAAGTGAAATTAGCCAATCACACACAAAAAAACACAAATATTGTATAGGTGGTTGCCAGAATATGTGGGAAAGGGTAGGGGGAAAACGGACACTTAGTGTTTAATGGGGACAAAGATTCAGTTTTGCTAGTTGAAAAGAGTTCAGCAAATGGATGATAGTGATGGCTGCACAATATTGTGAATTCACTTAATGTCACTGAACTGTACACTTAAAAAGGTTAAACCAGTAATATTATATATATATATTTTACCATAATTTAAAATTTTCAAAAATAATAGTTCTTCTAAATCAGTCTTAAATAGCAAAAATTTAGAGCTTAAAACGTGAGATGTGATTCAATTTATACACAAATGACCAGACTTAAAAATATTTTTTTTACATTTTGTTTGTGTGTGCTAGACACCTTAGATGCCATTTAAAAAGACATTCATAATATCTGAACTCAAAGAACTTACAAAGTGTACCACAATGACCTGGATGGAAACTTATTCAGTTCATACTTTCTTCTCCAAAAAATATTTATTGAGTGCCTACCAGATGGCAGGATCTCTGCTACCTGCTAGGATTCATTGCTAAACAAGAAAAACTCAAACCCAACCCTCACAGGGCTGCCAATCTAGCAGGGGAAAAAGATATAAACAAGAAATTTTTGTTTCTCTAACCCTTGTGCTCCTTCAAAATTTACTGGTTCTTGGAGAGGAAAAAGAATGACTTAGACGATAGGGGCTCCGTTCATCCCTCTGGTGACTAAATCAAAGTTGTGATGGAAACAAGGAGCAGCAGCAAAGAAAAATCGCTGGGATCTAGATAAATAATCTATACAACTAGAGAGAAATCCAATAAATCACCCTGCAACAGCAGAAGGTAGGACAAGGCGAGGATGAGGGGCTGCCCAGTCCCAAGCGAGTAAGACAGTAAGACGGAGGTTGTGGCGGCAGTGGCAGCAGATGTCTCTTAAAGGGGCCGTGTCTGCGAACAGATTTATGCAGTGAGGGACCTGCTCTCTCTGAGCACCAGTGCAGATTTGGCTGCATGCACGGGGCACCAGGGACTTACAGGGAGACACGGTTGAAGTGAGGGCCAAGGTGAGACTTGCTCTGTACAGAAGTACTGGCAGTATTCATTATTCCCTGTTGAGCCCTCCTCCTTCCCCCACCCCCAGTGCACTGACACAGCTCCCCTATAGCCATGACATCATCAAACTAGATAACAGAGGTAGCTCTGCCCAGAGGATTCCCTGAAACCCTGCTTCCCCCAACTTGTGGCCTCACCCAAGCCACATCCAAGTTTATCCTCAGTGAGTCAGGTGCTCCTTGCTGGGCAGCGCCTAGACTCACACTGGTAGCAACTGGCCTTGGATTCTGATGTGGATTGCTTGCTGAATCTTAACAGGTGGCCCTCGGAGAGGTGGAGGCTTGGGCTAAATCTGGCCTGCAGCTGAACTCCCTCTCAGGACTGTGCCATAGGACATCTACTTCACAAAGCCACACTAATAAGATCAGGAGACTTAGGAGCTTTGCTTAGTACATAGACACAGACATGGAAAGGCAGCCAAAATGAGAGGACAAAGAGGCAGAAACCATATGAGAGAACAGAGATCCAAATACAATGGAGTCAAGTAATTTAACAGATGCAGAGTTCAAAACACTAGTTATAAAGATGTTCAGTGAACTTTTGGGAAGTGTAGATAAATTCAGTGAGAACTTCAACAAAGAGATAAAACCATAAAAATGGAAATGGAAATTATAAAAGGGAACCAGTCTGAAATGAAGAAAACATTATCTGAGATGAGAAGTATTTTAAATGGAATAAACAAAGTAAATAAAGAAAAAGATCAAATGCACTGTTTAGAGGAAGGGAAAGCCAAAGAAACTTAATCAGAATAGCAAGAGATAAGATGCTAATACTATAAAAATAATTTAAGGGTCTAAATATCCATCTAATCGGCATAACTGAAGAAAAAAAGATGTTGAACAGCTGTTTGAAGAAATGATGATGGAAAATCTCCCTAACCTGGTGAAGAAAATGGACATAAAACCCCAGGAAGTTCAGAGAATCCCAAAAACCAGAGATCCAAAGAGGCCCGCACCAAGTCACATCATCATTAAAATACCAATGATTAAATACAAAGAAAAAAATCTTAAAAGCAGCAAGAGAAAAACAGAGTGTTACCTGTAAGGGAACACCCATAAGACTGGCAGCTGATTTCTCAAAAGAAACTATGCAGGACAGAAGGGCTTGGCAAAAAATATTTGACATGATGAAGACCCAGGATCTACAGTCAAGAATACTTTATTCAGCAAAGCTATCATTTAGAGTTGAAGAACTGATAAAGAGCTTCCCAGACAAAAATAAGCTAAAGAAATTTATCACAATCAAGCCAGTATTACAGGAAATGTTGGAGGGACTTTTTAAAGATGAAAATACATGTATCAAAAACAAGAATAAAGAATGGTAACAACTACATTCCTATCAATAAGTACCTTAAATGGAAAAGAATTAAGTGCTCCAACCAAAAGACAGAGTGGCTGAAAGGATAAGAAAACAAGATCCCTATATGTTGCCTACAAAAGACTCACTTCAGATTAAAAGACACACACAGACTAAAAGGAAGGGGTTGGAAAAAGATGTTGCTTTGATGGACCTAGAAGTTATTTAAGTCAGATAAAGAAAGATAAACCCTATATGATTTCACTTTAATGAGTAATCTAGGAATAAAAAGAACAAACTAATCAAAAACAGACTCACAAATATAGTGGAAAATTTGGTGATGGACAGAGAGGAGGGTTTTGGAGGCTAAGGGAATGAGGTGAAGAGTTAAAGACGTACAAATTAGTAGCTGATGGATGGTCATGGGGATGTGGAGCATGGCATAGGGAATGCAGTTAACATTATACATTGGTTAAGTAGAGGGTCAGGAAAAGGAGGGAGCAATTGGTGGATTGTTTTACGAACTATATAGATGTCTAACCAATCAATGTCTTGTATACTTGAAACTAATTAAAATAAATGAATTAAAAATAAAATAAAATAAAATATTAAAAATTTACTGGTTCTCACCTTCTAGACTAACACATGACATTATGAAGTCTGCTAATGATGTCCAGAAGTAAATTTTCTAACTGTGGTCCTTTCCAATACTTATAACATATTCAGGCAGTAATAGAAACAATGTATTAACCTGGTATTTTCCAAAATGTGGTTTGCATCCCACAGATGGTATGCAAGTGATTTTAGCTGAAACACAGAATGTTTTTAATAGTTGTAATTTATTTTAATATATATTAGAAAAAAGTTAAACAAGAACATTGAAGGTGATTTCATGGATATTGTTAGAGTGAGATTTTAAAAAGATTCAAATTAAAGAAAAATATTATGATAATAATAAAAATTTAGGCAAAATCAGAAAGGTGAGACACAAAAAAATCAAGAATGGGCTGACATTTGTGAAAATAGAAGTAAGTCTTGGCAGAAATGCTTGCCCGGTGACAGGGTGGTGGGAATGATATTCTGAGAAAATCATTCTGAGAAAAAAGGGTAGGTAGTCACTTTCATATCCCACCATGTGCTTAGCCTGGCTCTATTGTTAATGTTCTCTTCCTTTTCTAACTCTGCAACTCTTAGGGGGCAGCCACCTCGCATCAGCTGAGTGATGGCATGTGTTGAGAGCCTCTACCTTCCCTCTTCACCAACTCGGTTTCCTCTAAACAGACTCAACCTAGATGAAGATGGTAGTGAAGAGGGGGAGATAGTCACTTATCTTTAGATTTGGGTTCTGAGCATGTTGATTTTGCATTGAAAAGTGATATTGTGGCGAACAAATGGTGGCAAAAGAAACCATGCTTTCAGTCCTTAACCTGTCCTATTTTCTCCCCTAGATCTCTAGTACAAAACTTTGGAGAAAGCAGAAAAATAAGTATTGGGTTTTATTCCAAAGTTCTTTCCATCTGCCCTATTTTAATACAGGCCACAAACACCACATGCTATTTGACTTTTATTTTTGGACTTGAATTTTTTACCTCTACCTTGGAACAACTTTATTTGGTAAAAGGTCATAAATGTTAAAGTAGGATTTAAGAGGCTTCACTTGGACATCTGACATTTGGAATACTCTTGATCAGAGACTTATCCACTAGGGAAGCCAAATCCATCAGTAGACCTCAAATCCTATGGATTTCAAGCAAGTCACAATACTAGACATTTGCCTGCCTGCTGAAAATCCCCTTCCAAGAAAGCATACTAGCCACAATTGTTGACCGTGACAGAAACTCAACACAAACTGATGTAGACAAAAAGAGGAAGCGTTCTGTTTACATAACTGAGATGTTCCAGAAGCGTAACTGGTTACCAGTACACAAGGGAGGGTTTAAATGTGTATGGGTGCCTTCCCCATCTCTTAGCTTTTTTTTTTTTTTTTTTTTTTTAATGGATTGGCCTCATTCTTTCTTAACAAGAGAACCTTCTTCCAAAAAGCAGGGAAGATGCCCTTCAACAATTCCAGCTAAATCTTTTCAGCCCTATGACCCTAAATACAACAAGAATTAACCTCTGGCTTGAAGTTAAAGAAATCTGTCCCAGCTTGTTTCACATGCTCAGGTCAGGCAGAGGAGATGACTGGTAGTCCCACCATAATCATGTGGTTATAAATTCATAATGTACATTGCAGGTGTCTGCCTCACCTGCTGCCCTGATTGAACATGCCATATAACAACAGTTAATTAGATTAGTTTGTGTGCCTAAGCCAAGAACTGTCCATTCATTTAATACCTCTGACTTGTGGTCTGACTGGAAAAGTGGTATGGGACAATAAGATTTTACTCATGGAATGTGAAAATGGGAGCCTAACAGACTAAGCCATTTACTTGGGGCAGTTGAACTACATGACATGACATGACAGACAATTAAGGGCAATGTGCAGTTGAAGATATAAAGAAGCCAGCCTACAGAAACTGGATATCTGAGCAGAGTGAAACATCGACTCTGAGACCACATAACCTTTGAAAGAGAGGTTCAGTAAGTTGCTGACTCAGTTTCCTGGGAGTTCCAATGCCTGGAACTTTTGCAATATGGGTAGGGTATCCAGGTAAGAAATGACTAACACATTCAGTGCTTTTACCCATGTTATTTCATTTTCTCATTATTGTACTCCATTAGAATGTCTTTATTTTCTCCATTTTACAGATGAAAAACTGAGGTTCAGAGAACCAGTCTGATCTTTCTTAATGTGATTTTTCATGTTAGAAAGCCTGACTTGAGGTTGCCTACGCACCTTAAGTATCAGAAAAAGGTCTAGGCTGGAGACATGGATATGAACATTATCTCCTTAGACTCTTTGAGATACTCACTAAAGCCGTGGAAAGGAATGAGGCTGCTAAGTGAAGGATAACAGCCAAGGAATAACAGTGAGAGCCCTCATCTATTGGGCACTCACTCTGTTTGAGGTTCTGCCCATTGTGTGCTCTATCAACAAAAGAAAGACTGAAGTAGAACTTGTAAAAGTAACAGCGATCATACTTCTAGGTGTCATAAGATGAAAGGGACTTTAAATAGTTCATTGTCTAGATCTTCGTAATTTTCCTGCCATGTTTACATTGCATTTCCTCACATTGAGCCCAGGCTGAAAAAATTCAAGAGAATCTCTCTTTTACATAGGCATTTCTGAACAAACCTTGCAATTTAGCACAGGCCTATAGAGCCAGGCTGAAGAAAATGAGATGGAGAATATCAAGGAGTGAGTGTCAGGCTGAATAGGGTGACTCTGAAGGCAACACCTCCATCCGGTCTTGATAAACAAGGTTCCACATTGAGAAATTTTGCTTACAGTGAAGAAAGTGGTCAAATTTTATTTTCTTCCATGTGGTTGTTCAATTTTCCCAGCACTATTTACTGAAGAGACTCTCATTATATATTCTTGGCTCCTTTGTTGTAAATTAATTTACCATATCTGCCCCTGGGGAATTTAGAACATTCTAACATTGTAATAAGATTTTTTTTTAACGGCAGCAAATAAAAAGTAAAGTAAATTGATTGGATTGGAAGAATCAATATTGTGAAAATGTCTGTACTATCCAACGCAATCTTATCAAAATTCCAGTGGTATTTTTTAAAGAAATAGAACCAGTAATCCTAAAATTTGTGTGGAACCACAAAAATCCTAAATAGCCAAAGCACTCTTGAGAAAGAAAAACAAAGCTAGAGGCATCACACTGCCTGATTTCAAAGTATATTACAAAGCTATGGTAATATAGTATGGTATTGGCATAAAAAAAGACACAGATCAATGGAACATAATAGAGAACCCCAAAATAACCTCATGCATATATGGTCAATTAATTTATGACAAAGGAGCCCAGAAATATACAACGAGAAAAAGAGAGTCTCTTTAGTAAATGGTGTTGGGAAAATTGGACAGCTACATGCAAAAGAATAAAACTTGCCCATTATCTTTACCATTCACAAAAATTAACTCAATATTGATTTAAGATTTGAACATAAGATCTGGAACCATAAGACTCCTAGAAGAAAATATAAGAAGTAAGCTTCTTGACACAGATATTGGAGATCATATTTTGAATCTGACACAAGAGCAAAAGCAAAAAAATAAAAAATAAGTAAGTGGGACTGCATCAAACTGAAAAGCTTCTGTACAGCAAGGGAGGCCATCAACAAAATGAAAAGGTAACCTCTGAATGGGAGAAAAAAATTGCAAATAATATATATAAAAAGGGACTAATATACAAAATACATAAAGAACTTATACAACTCAATAGCAAAAAACAAACCTGATTTAAAAATGCACAAAGGATCTAAATAGACATTTTTTAAAGATGACATTCAGATAGCCAACAAGTATATGAGAAGATGCTCAGCACTAGGAATCATCAGGGACATGTAAATCAAAACTGCAGTGAGATATCACCTCACACTTGTCAGAATGGCTTTCTCACAAAGACAAGAAATAAGTGTCAGTGAGGATGTAGAAAAAAGGGAACTTTGTTCACTGTTGGTGGGAATGTAAATTGGTGTGGCCACTATGAAAAACAGTATGGAGTTTCCTCAAAAAATTAGAAAGAAAACTGCTGTGTGATCCAGCACTTTTATTTCTGGATATTTCTCTGAAGAAAACATAAATACTAACTCAAAAAGATATACGTACCTCTTTGTTCATTGCATCATTATTTACAATAGCCGAGACATGGAAGTAACCTAAGTATTCACTGATGGATGAACGGATAAAGAATATGCGGTACATATATACCATGAAATATTATTCAGCCATAAACAAAAGAATGAAATTTTGCCACTTGCAACAATAGAGATAGACCCTAAGGGCATTATAATCAGTGAGATAAGTCAGACAAAGAAAGACAAATACCATACAATATCTCTTAAATTTGGGATCTAAAAAAGAAAGTTCATTGAGGAGGGGTCGAAAGGTATAAAGAAAAACAAGCCATGGATAGTTTGATTTACCACTGTATTGTCAAAACGAAACTGTACTTGTCACAGCAGGTGAGCAAATAATATTTGCTGAATGAACTAGCTCCTCAACTCTTGCTTTAAAATAACGAGAAAAAAACCCTTCTATTATATATTTTATATTGAACATGGGGAGTAGATAGAATGTTGTAAATATAACCTATAAAACCTATTTGTTTAAAAAATAAAATTTATAATAAAAAAGCAAAGTATGATTCAGTATGTCAGTGCTTTATTTTGTAAAGTTATTAGCACACGCTGACATAAATTTTAAAGAACAAATATTTGTGCTGAGGTGACTTTTTAAATATTCCCTTGTACTTACTTTTACCCCATGACCCTTTTTTCTGTCCTCACTCCCAACAAATCCAAGCAGCTAGACAGTATGTTTACAACTCCAGGGGAAAACATACCAAACAAAATTTGTAGAACAAAGAGACAAAGCCATAGCTTATGAGTTTCAAACTAGGCTGCTGAAACCCATGTCAGAAATAATAGTTTTGAAAAAGTTTCTGAGCCCCAGAAGCCAGGTTTTTGAACACCAGAAAGTCACAGTATACCTTAAACAATAGATCGGGGGAAATATAACCTCCCCTCTAGCTTTCAGAGTAGGTACAGATTCCATAGGCTGGCTGGAAGAGACAATAGTTTGAAAAGAAGAAAGTAAAATGGGGATGAACATTACCTAGAGAGGCTACTGTGGACAGTGGTCCTCAAATTGTGTAAGAGCAACAGAAGTCTGGTCTAGGCTGGAAATACTCAAGATTTCTCAACCTTACTGCTACTGACATTTTAACCAGACAATTCTTTTTTATTGGAGCTGCCCTGTGCACTGAAGGATGCTTAGCCAGATCCCTACCTTCTACCTAATAGATGCCAGTAGTACCTCCAAGTTGTGACAGTCAAAAATAACATAGCCAACTATCCACTAGGGTGGAAGGGAGCTGTGTGGAGAGGGGGCAAAATTTCCCCAGTTGAGAACCAGACAAGATGGAGTGAGAAAGAGAGAGAGGAGACAGGGGCAGGGAGGAAGATTGAGATTACATACACATACACACATATCTTTCTAATAAAAAAATCTATAAGTTCTTTGTACAGAAAACTTCAAAAACACAAAATAATCACCAAAAAATATCAATATCAATGTTTTATCTACACATGATTATTCTAATATATATATTTTATTTCAAGAAAACCAAAAAGTGGGGCCCTGAAACCATATGTTATACTGTTTTGTAATCTGCAATTTTTTTTACTTCACGATATGTCATGAATTTTCACAGAGGCACATCATCCCTTAATATAGCCATACACAATCTGTTTAACCAGTACCCTATTGCTAAACATTTAGGTTGCTCCCAGTATTTCACCATCATAGGTAATGCTCCGATGAACATCATATATTCCTTCGACTATTTTCTTAGGATAAATTCCTAAGGAATTGTCTCAACAGAGAAAACTGATATTTGGAGACTTATATCTATATTATTTACTCTCTCCCTGGCGTAAGTAATAGGTTAGTGACTCAAAATATACCTTCTATTTCTCTAATTCTTTTATCTTTCCACAGTGTTTTCCACATTGCCACATATTTAGGGCAGCTACCAGCTGTCCCTTTTTACTGATGAGAAAACTAGTGTTCATGGAAGTTAAGTGATATACCCACAACAACACAATTACTTAACAACAGAGGATTAAAACCTACCCCACCTGAGTCCTGAGCTTTTTGCTATTAGCGCTCACATTGGTAGCATATATACTGCCAAAATTGAAATAATCTAGAAAAGATTAGTATGTCTACAGCTATGGATAATAAGCAAATTTATAAGCACTAGGCTATTAGAATAATTCTTGATTATGATTTCTAAGTATAATTTTGTGTAGATGCCAGAGGTTCCAAAACATAGTCGAGGCTGAGACTTCGGGTGAGTGAATCTGCTGTTTCCCATGCAAAATTCCACAACCAATCTCATCTCCAAATGCTGACTTAGAGGGATAATATTTAAAGATGCTAATTCCTACATCTGCTTCATTCTTATCCCTAAAGCCAAATTGAGTTGGTACAGTCTGTTTTTACTCCCAGTTACACTCTAACGCAGATTTATTACCAATTAATTTCTTATCAAGGAAAAACAACCCCATCATAAGTATTTTAGATAATGATGTCTAAGTATTTTATATTTCTTTAAGTCTAAACAGTTAGAATAGAGAGTGCATCCAGTGGTCATTACCTCTTGATGCTTGCATTCTTTTTCATGTTTTGAGTCAAAAAAAAAAAAGAAAAAGAAAATGCTACCCGCTGCTTAGTCATTTTTTAGGTTTAATGAGATTAAATAAATTCTGAGGGAGAAAAGAGTACAGCTTAATAATATTTTAAGTGGTTTGTAGAAACATTCCTTCTACCATGGGCATAATTTTAAACTAAAGCCAACTTCTGCAATGCTATTGAAGGCTAATGAGTGCCTTAATAATATGCAGAGGAAAAAGCAATGAGTCGATTAGATACAGAAATATCCTAGACCTCTGAAATACAGTTAGGAAAACAACTCAATTGTACTCAGAGACAGAACTCATTACAAAGAATTATCCTAACATTCCAGTGATCCATTAGTTACTCATTAATAATTAGTGATCTTCTTGGCAGCATATGTGGAGGTAATTGACACTCACTGATTTGAGGGCTAGGCTTTAAAGCTCCAGATAAACTTCGAACCAATTTCTCTTAGTTCTAATAATAACTAGACAATAACACTGTAAAATATCACGTAACTTCTATTTCCTAGAACCCAGTTGATGCCACTCTTTCCTCCTGTTAATTAAAATTCTTTGGGAGGTACGCACTTTTTTAAAAAATGAATTATACAACAGACTTATCTAGAAGTTCTATTTTACTTTTGCTGATTGCCTACCTTGTCTTTGTTCTGTATGCGCATGCCCCATGTGCCCAAGATGTTACCTTTAAACATACTTGCTTTCTAATGGTTAAGCACCCAATTGTGTGAATGTACTTTACATAACCCTGACACAAACAGAGTTTCTTAGACTATGGCAAATTCTGAGATGGTTGTTACTTGATCCTGAAAGTTGCGAGCAATGGGGTACATTAGATGTGACCCTGCTTGGGTAAAGAAGGCAAATATCAAGGAGCTGGGGCCATCTGAACACATATAACATTACGGAGCTCAAAAAAAAAAAATGTGAAGAACCAATAGGAAAAAACAGGCAGAGCAACAAAAAGGAATGGAATACTGATACATGCTACAACATGGATGAACCCTGTGAACATTATGTTTCATTTTATTATTAAATGAATTAAGCCAGTCACAAAAGACTACATGTTGTATAATTTCATTTGTCTAAAATGTCTAGAATAGGAAAGTTCATAGAGAAAGTGGACTAATAGACAGGAGCTGAGGAAAGGGAAATGAGGAAACTGATTAATGGGTATGGCGTTCCTTTTTAGAGTGATGACAATGTTCTAAAATTAAGTAGTGGTGATAGTTGCATAACTCTGTCAATACACTAAAACCACTGAACTGTGAACTTTAAATAGGTGAATTTTATGGTACGTCACATCTCATGAAAGCTTTTTTTTAAAAAAAAAAAACAGGCAGAAACAGAAAGAATTCGAAAGAAAAGAGCTAGTAGACTGAGTGGTATAGGAGCTCAGTCACTAAGAGAAGTTTCTTTATATTTTCTGGTCTGTTGTCAGTGAAGTTTTCATGCAATTTTGACGCAACTAATAGGAAATTTTTTAAGAAGAAAGATAAAATCAACACTGGCTCTTGGCTCAGGTCAACCAGCTAGATTTAGTAAATATTGCCCAAGGACCTACTATGTGTCAGACACCTAAATATAAGGAGATTGCTGATCCCTTGGAGTTACAGGATTTGAACTAGAAAACAAAATATTTAAAAAATAAATAAATGAAGAATACAAATATTAAGAATAATTCTTTCTGGGTAACAGAATGATGAGTATTTTATTATTTCAAGTGATCTAGACCATAACGACTTTTTATATTACAAAGAGAGGAAAATTAAAAAATTTTTAAAGCATTAGAGAAAAATATAACGAGTGCTCTATTAAAGCTATGGAAGCACAGTGGAAGAAGAAAGGAGTTAGGCCTGAGGAAGGTCAGAGAAAATTTGACAGGCAATCATTTGATGTGGCCCTGAGGGATGGGAATCTTGGGCTTATAAAGGTCTGAGGATGTTCCTCCATTCTTCATCCCTGATTTGAAGGACATGAGAAGGGCTGAATCTAAGGCAGAATCCTTCAAAGTCTTAGAGCCTGCAGGAGTGGGCTTCAAGACTCATCAGCTCCCCACCCCTACCGCAGGCCCACCCTGGGAGAACCCAGGAGCTGTAAGCTCTTCTGGGCCCTGCAAATATTGTCTACTCCCCCACCACCTCTACCCACCATTAGGATCTGCCTTTTGTTCCAATAAAGGGCGGGAAGATTGTTAACAAATAGGAATCATTAGAAAGGAATTAGCTTCTGGATTTGGGCCAGTGGGAGCCACTTCAGATTCTTCTATTGTTGCCAAAACACATAACATGGTAAGACAGTTACTCTAATAGTTTGCTACAGAAGTAAACACGGAAAGCTTTGCTATTAATGTACGCATAGTGTGTGGCAACACGTGGAGGAAAGCCTGCATTGGTTCAGTTATTCTGTAAGAGAGCCGGCTGCTTTTCCAAAGCTGTTAGTAGGGTTCATTTATTACTATCAACTTGTTCCTCTCCACAATTCTGACTTCATCATCGTTTGCCATTCTTGCAGTTATCCCAGCAGTCTGTGGAACAAAAGAAAATGGCCAAAACCATACTGGCTCAAACCCATGGTCCAGCCACCCCTGCACTCTGAGTGTGACAGGGGGAGGAAGCCTAATATGACAAAAGAACATGGGCTTTGGGTTTGAATCCTAGCTCAAACAACCATCAGCTAACTGGGCTTTGGTAAAGGTATTCCAGCTCTCTGGTACTTCATGTGCTCCTCTATAAAGTAGATATAGTGTTAATACTGCCCTTATAGGGGGTAGTGAGCACTATTTGAAATAAGATTCACAGAATCACCAGGCTCCATAGGTATGAAACACATTCGAGGTCATATTCTTAGTTCTCTCAATAGAAGACTTTATAAAGTAGCATCCCCAAGAGTTTAGAGAAATTACATATGCATCCTATATCTTTCCTTGATTTACTTATCTAATAAGAATATATTTATGCATAAATAAACATATATAATATACATACATGTGTATACATATATATATATATGTATATAGCATCTACTTTATTAGAACTCTCTTGGTTGCAAGTGACAGAAATTCAATTTGGCTCAGAACTCCTTTAAAAATTAGAGAATATTAGTTGATTCACATACGTGAAAAGTCCAGTAGCAGGTTAGTTTCCAACACAGCCGTATGCAGATACCCAAATAATTCTATTACTAATATGTCTTTCTTCATGTTTTAATCTTTGCTTTTCTCTGTGTGGTTAAGTGAATCGACATACATAAAGCACTTAGGATAGTGCTTAGCTAAAAATGAGCGCTGTATAAATATTGTTTCATTTAATCCTATTTAATCCACTGTCCTATGAAGCATGTACTTCTATTATCCTACCTTTACAGATAAAGGTACTAAGGCAAAGGGAAGTCACGTCGCTATTCAATAACCGAGCTGGATCAGGCAGTCTGATTCCGAAAGCTTCTTGACCAATTCTCTTGGCTGTCCCCTAACTGAGCTAGAATGGGAGATAGAGCCCTGATTGTGAAGGGATAGAAAACATAAACCCTAAAAAGCAAATACTTTCAAAATAAAGCAAATAAGCAAGAAAGTTTAGATCACCTGCTACTTGATGGGGTACTATCCTTTTAAATCTGTTTTTCTTCTTTTTTTTCTTTTGATTCAGAAAATAAGTTCTTCTTTCTATAACTTATGTATAGATTTCATTAATCCTATACAAAAGTTGGAATTACACCCACTTAAAAATTCTAGAGATGGGAAAGGGTTGGAATATGAGCCCTAGTATTAGTTTTTCTTCATTGATGACACAATCTCCCATCCCAATCCATTATTTTGCTCTTTTCTGTCCTGCTCTGTGCCCCACAAGTCTGGCCTGTATTGACTGAAACTCTGGTCTACCTTCCCCTTTGGCTTCTGGTTGGGTTTGGCCAATGGTCCCTGCCCTCGTCCGTTCAAGCTAAAAAGTGACGATGGTTCCCATGGTTGCTGGGCCCTGGGTGCTTCACTACCTCTTACTGGTTTCCTGAGCCCAAACCACACTTTTGCAAAGAGCCCCTTTGCTTCATTTTCTTCAATTAAAATTTTTGAGTTTGTCTCAGTTTCTAGCTTTACATAATGAGTTTTGTAACCTCTTGGCATTTCTACCTTCATGAGCTTCTACTCTCATAAAATAATATTAAAAATTATACTTTATGATTGCATTGGTATAAAGATGAATATAATCCATGCTGGATCATATCCATGTTTTTCTTCTAATTTTAAAAGAAATCAAAACATTTTCATGGGCTCCTAAAAGTAGCATGGGCCCTAGGCACTGAGCCTATTATGCAAAATCGAGGAGTTGGCCCTGACTCTTTCCTGCCAGGACTCTAACAGATGCCACTCCTTCTACCTACATACCTGACAGACAGAAAACGGACCCAGGAAGGTAGGCTGCTATCATGTTAAAATTGCGATCCTCTGGTCAGATTTCCCGAACAGACTGTTTCCATTCCAGTGAGCTCAGCATCCTTGTCCCTAAGCGGATCCTATTTCCAAGTCACAGCTAAGATGACAAGATAATAATGGGGAAAATGGAGTATCTAGGGTTGAATTAATGCCTAATTTATTTATTACTCTCTGTATTCTAGTGCCAATTACACAACAATCATATACTTCATTAATAATCCTCACTCTCCTTTATGTAAATAAATATATCTCTTTATAGTTGTGAAGAATAGAATGTTTTCTCTAAGTTCTCAGAAAGATCTCATTTGGCTCTCAGTATTGAAAAGCAAGGTTGGAGTTTGTTTTATTTTTAAAAGAGAAATGAGATTTTTCTTAATGATAAATATTGCCACTAAGAGGCAATGTGTTGAGTATTGATGATATTAAAGGTTATATTTAGAATTCTATTTGTTCTGCTGGCTCTCAGTCTGTGACCACCTCATAGACCAGGCGGAAAGAAATGGACAGTGTAAATTATGCTGGAAAGAAGACACAGCCAGACGGAAGTATTTTTAAACCTAAAACAAGCAGGTATTGATTTTGTGCTGGAGGCAAACACCTCATACCCTACACAAATGTGGGACCAATGCCACATTTTGCCTTTTTAAAATCTTCAGTTCAAATTTCAAGTTAAGTACATGGCCATGCTACCCTGAACAAGCCCAATCTCGTCTGATCTCAGAAGCTAAGCAGGGTCAGGCCTGGTTAATATTTGGATGGGAAACCACCAAGAAGACCAGGTGCTGTAGGCGTAAAAAAAATAATAATAATAAATAAGGAATTGTAAGATGACAAGGTCCTTACTATCTGTGAGGTCAACCAAGGGTTGCCTCACCTAAAAAAATAAAAAATAAAAAATATAAATAAATAAATAAATAAATAAATAAATAAATAAATAAATGGAAATGTCAAGTTAATGCCGCGTTTAAATCTCTAAGCCTCTGGATCTTTCTGTGCCCCCTTGTCAGTTGGTTCTTTGACAGACAAGAGGAGCGAGGAGATCTAACGAAGGACAAGGGAAGCTGAGAATTTGCCCCTCGACATCCTCAATCATAAAACTAATTAACTGTTGCAACTGAATTGTCTAAGTTCATTTCAAATTATGTTTTGGTAAAGTTCGTCTTTTTTTCAATTATCCTGGAATCGTAAATGTTGAATCTGAGGTACAGTTTCCCCACTCTCTGAATCTTGTTTGTGTTCTTCTTACCGTTAAGCTTATCATATGTGATGGCCCACTTTACTAGATACCTAGGGGAAGGAGTACTCTCGTGTGGGAAGAAAAGAAACTATTTTTTTAAGGAATTAAGTCTGAAAAGATTGCCCTGATTTAAAGAACCCAAATTTTGACGTATTGCTGAGATAGTGTTTTAAAGTATATCCCCCTTTAACGATTCATAATCCAGTTATAAATTTGTGTTTGTTTTATATCTTTTTGTTTCCATCCTCTTATGACTATATAACATATACCCTGACAAGTTTATAAAGAATATTGAGGTTGATACTTGCTGGTCTTACTAGAAATTAATCAAAATCCATCTGTTCCCTTCCTAGCCTGGACAATTTCATTACAACTAAATCAGGGATTATAGGATTCTTACATCTTTTTTTTTTTTTTTCAACATAGTTCAGTTGATTTAGGAACAATGATTAAAGCTGCTTTACTTTAAGGAAGATTGTTTCCAATCTTCCCTTCTTGCAAGGCAGAGAAAGATGAAAGCATCTTGATCCTGAAATATTTATATCTAAGACTAGAAATCTGTATCAGAGGCATGATGAACGATTGCAACCAAAGACTTTTTATTTAAAAGTCATATTTCTTATCTTCACACTTCACTTTCCTCAAAGCTGGAGGAAATAAGTCCTAAATACATTCATTGCCCCTTATCCCAGGTAGATGTCCTACCTTTATTTAATTGTAAATTCAATGTCATAATAAAGAGACTCAAAGATAAAGATTACCTTTCTGACACTGACTATGTATAGGGATAAATATCAGTTATCTTTATGTGGCTTTAGTATGACTACTTTCAAAGGAATGCAGAATACAAATTAGAGGAATGAATTTAAGCCTCCCTCAAGGAGATACCTTGATCTGGGATTCAAGAAATCTAAAGAATTAGAAGTGATTACTAGGGACTAATTCTGGATTTACCCAGCCTCAGGCAGGTGCTATAATTAGCCATTCTCACTCTTTTTTTGTTGTTGTTGTTACATCTAGTTTCCATATATTTCCCCCTCAAATGCCCTTTTAATTGAAGTAAAATGCTCAGACCTTAAGTATACAGTTGGATGGGCTTTGACAAATGTATACACTCATAAAACCATCACTCCATTCAAGATCTAGAACATTCTCTATGCTTAATATTTGTATGTGACTGCTTTAAAAATGAGAATTAATACAGCCTTTTGCTACAAGGAATGTCTCCCTTCTAAATTCCTAAAGGAATAAAATAAAACCAAAGGCCTGTGAGCTGGTTCCCTGTGGAGCCAAAGGCTGTTTGAAACCAGTCCATGTCCAGGGCCTTTTAACAATGTAACACAAAAAGAAACTGATCTTGACGGACAGGCGGAGGGGATGGCGTCATGGCCCAAACATCAGATTAGAAACACAATGATTCCCTGGGACTGGACGCTAAATCCTGGCAGACGATGCAGCCTTTCATCTTCTGAAATGGAGAAATTGAATGAAGCAAGGCCAATTCTGGGCCAGACTGCTATATAAGATTTTTTTTTTTTTTAAATTCCTAACTGTTCTACATGGACATTTAAACCTCAATTATAGCAGACCTAGAAACTGTCCTTCTGTCCTTGACATTTACTCTTTCAGCACTAGTTCCTGTGCAACAGGAAATCAGTTATCCACCCATATTCCCAGCCCACAGGGCACTGCACCTCTGGGATGCTTTCCTGTGTGGCAGGAATTCTGCTGCATAAAAGAAGAATTATAAACACTCATCCTTAGAAATTTTTAAGGGAATGTAGGTACAGCCTCAGGAGTGCAAAAGGCTCTTAACTTCATTCAGTAATTGCTGCTCAGGAACCTAAGCACAAAAAATAAGTGAACTATGTAAACTGACAAAGTATAACAAAAAGAGTTGAGTTATGGGGAGTTGCTTCTGCTGATTTGTTTTTAAAACTAGGAGTTCTGTACTGGCAAGTTTTATTGTCAATATATTGTGATACCACAGCAGAGTCAAGGAACTCTGAACCCAGACTGAGTTCATATTCTAGTTCTGCCACATATTTGATACATGACTTTGAACAAACTACTTGCTGCTCTGTATTTCCATGTCCACCTCTGTAAAGTGAGAACAGCAATAGTACCAGCTCAGGGGGCAGCAAACATTTTCTGTAAGAGCCACATACTAAAATACTTTAGGCTTTGAGGGACATGCAGTCTGTTACAATTGTTCAACTCTGTCACTGTAACATGAAAGCAGCCATAGACAGTATGTAATGAATGGGTGTGACTGTCCCAATACAACTTCATTTATGGACACCGAAATTTGATTTTCATATAATTTTCATAAGACTATTTTTTTAGAGCAATTTTAGTTTTACAACAAAATTGAGAGAAAGATAGAGAGATTTCCTATATATCCCCTGACCCTACACATGCATATCCTCCCCCATGATCAATATCACTCACCGGAATGGTACATGAGCCTATAGTTTACCTAAGGGTTCACTCGTGGTGTTGTGCATATAGTATGTCTTTGGACAAATGTATAATGACAAGTATCCATCATTATAGAATCATACAGAGTATTTTCACTGCCCTAAAAATCTTCTGTGCTCTGCCTATTTATCCCCTGCCCCCAACTTCTGGCAACCACTGGTCTTTTGACTGTCTCCATAGTTTCACATTTTCCAAAATGTTATATAGCTGGAATCAGATTGACTTCTTTCACTTAGTAATGTGCCTTTTCAGATTGGCATCTTTCACTTAGTAATGTGCATTTAAGATTCCTCCAAATCTTTTCATGACTTGATAGCTTATTTATTTTTAGTGCTAAATAATATTCCATTGTCTGAATGTACCACAATTTATTTAACTATTCACCTACTAAAGAACATGTTAGTTCCTAGTTTTAGTGCTAAAGAATAAAGCTGCTATAAACATCCTTGTACAGATTTTTGTGTAAACATAGAATTTCAAATCCTTTAGGTAAAGACCAAAAAGTATGATTGCTGGATCATATAGTAAGAGTATGTTTAGTTCTATTAGAAACTCCCGAACTGTTTTCCAAAGTGGCTGTACCATTTTGCTTTTCTATCAGCAATGAATGAAAGTTCCTGTTGATCTATAGCCTCACCAGAATTTGGTGCTGTCAGTGTTCTGGATTTGCCATTCTAATCAGTGTGTAGTGGTAGCTCATTGTTGCTTTGATTTGCATTTCCCTGATAACATGATATGAAGTATTTTTTCATTTGCATATTTGCCATCTGTATATCTTCTTTGGTGAGGTGTCAAGGTCTTTGGCCCATTTTTAAACTGGGTTCTTTGTTTCCTTACTACTGAGTTTTAAAAGTTCTTTGTATATTTTGGGTAACAGTCCTATATCAAATGTGTCTTTTGCTGACTCTCATAATATTCAGGTGTCAAGAAATATACTTATTTTGATTTTTTTTCAACCACTTAAAAACTGTAAATGAGATTTTTAGCTCACAGACCATACAAAAACAGGCGGTGACTAATAGTTTGCCTACTCCTATATTGGCTCATATTGCGTATTAACACATGTAAAGCTCTTAGACCAGTGCCTAACACATTGCAAGCACCACTTTCATGTTAAGATTTACTGTTATTATATAGTAGAACGTGATAAATGGTCACTTTTCATGGGTCTGGTAGTTCTATTTCCCAGAATGTTGACCTTATGGGCTTCTAGTTTTGAGAAAAAGAGATGAGGTCCTAAGAGAAAATATAATCTTAGTGTCTTCCCCCGATATCTAAGAAAGATATAGTGAACACTGTCTGCAGATATGGATCCAATACACAGAATGTGCTACTGTATAGATCCCATCATTTGGGGAATGATTTTTTTAAAGCCATTGCTGTCCATTTTTGCACATTAAATCCCACAAAGAGATTTATTTACAACATTAAATCATTTTGTTGCTGCCCGGCTATATTTTTAACTATTAAAATATTCATCACACACTCTAAGAACCTAACACCAAGTGTTTTATGACCTTTTAAAAGATGTCTTCTTTTAAAATCACCTTCGAATGGGGATGTCAGTTTCCAAGCAGGTCTAATAAAGAGTAGTCCATTGTTAAACATCAAAGGAGATAAACGAGAAATCACTACCCTAGAAAAGACCACCAGAGATGGACTGATTAAACAGAAAGTGATGAACAGAGCTGTGGGTTGGGAAAGTGGGATGGGATGTGGAGAGGAGTTTGGGGCAAAATTTGTTTGTTTCCCTAGTATGAGAAACACAGTCTATTGTCTTTAACAATGGTTCTCAACAGGGGGCAATTTGGGGACCTATAAGATATTTGGCAATGTCCATAGACATTTTTGGTTGTCACAGACGAGTTTAGGGGTGGGTGTTGCTACTGGTAGAAGCCAGAGATTCTGCTAAATATCCTACAATGCACAGCATAGCCACCCACAACAAAGAATTATCTGGCCCAAAATGGTCAGTAGTGTTGAGACTGGGAAATCCTCATCTGTAGGAATCACTCCAGCTGACCCCCATCTCACATCTGACATTATTTTGCTTTTACTTTGAATTGGCTGCTATAGACATGTGTCAAACAACATAAATGCTGCAAAGCATCCCTCCCTATGTTTCTATTAAGGATCATAATTCAATTTGAATTGTCCATCCACCCATTTTTTCAGAGGCATTATGATGGAAAAATTGCAAGAAAACGTTCATTTAAATTACACAAATTAATTCAATTACCCTGAAGGAAACTGGTACCAGATCACCAGATTGCTGAGCAACTGATGCTAATTTGGTAATTCAATTTACTAAACAGGTAATGTGACAAATGTTTAAAATCTAGTCAGCTGTAGCTAGCACCAAGCCATCCAATTGATACACCTGCTGTGTATCAATTTGGATTCAATTCTATTCCTTGTTCTAGACCCAACTCAATCTGCTCAATTTCCTGAAGTAAATAAGGCCCTTTATGGACCAATACAAGGTGAAAATGAACTTCCATCTTTTTACAAAGAATTAAAATACTAAATAAGCAGGAGAACGGATAAAAAGCTTTCAAATCAATTTAAAGAGTCACAGTAATTCTAATTAATCTTAATGTAACTTAAAATTGTATGTACATTAACATTGTATATTTTACACTTTAAAAAATGTAATATCAGTTTAAAACTTTCCTTTTACAATAAAATTTTATTTAAACTGTATTTATAGAATGCTATTTAAATTAATCTGTATTTATAGAGTGCTTTATAATTTACGAAGTGCATTCACATATAATATCTCGCTTGAGCCCTAAAATAATTCTGAGAGGAAGATATGGCAGGTATTATCATCCTTGATTCACAGATGAAAATACAGGTTTTAGTCCGATGTATAAGTCCCTTTGAATTAACAGAACACTCAACAGAAGACATCATGTTTTAGGAAGTAGGATTAGGATAGAGACAAACCATTGTCTCAGTTCTCTGTTGCTGAATAAACAACCCCAAAAGTCAGCGACTTAAAACAACAAATGTTTTATTGTATCTCACAATTTAGCAGAACAGGAATTCAGGCAGAGCTTAGTTGAGCAATCCTTTTGCTCCGTGTAGTGCTCACTGGCATCGTAGGGGTCATTCTGTGGTAGTCGGCTGATGGCTGGTGTAGAGGGTCTGAGACAGCTTTATTCATATGTGTTTTTGTGGGGACAGCTAGAAGGCTGGGCTCAGCCAGGTCTTTCTCCTTCCTCATGTTGTCTGAGGGCCTCTCCACGAGGTCTCTCCAGCAGGGTAGTCAGACTTCTTGCAGGGCAGCCAAGAGCAAGTACTCTGAGAGATAGAAATCAGAAGTTGTCAGTCTTTCAATGCCACAGATATTGCCACAGGGTCACTTCCACCACATGGGATTGGTCAGAGTGGTCACAGAGCCCATCGAGATTTAAGAGGTGAAGGGAAGAAAGGAGGGAGAAGACCCTACCTCTAAATGAGAGGAATGTTAAAGACTTTGTGGTCACCTTTAACCTGCTATAAGATCCAACTTAAATGTTGAAAATGTCCCAATGTCTCTGACACCTTTCTTAGCATTAAAAGTGATTCTCCTCAAAGAAACTAGTTATATCAGAAGAAACTGTAACCCCAAGAGGGCTGATAAAAGCAGGGCTCAGCACCTGTGTGCTCACCTGTATTCTCTGTTGACTGACTGCTATCTTTGATCCTCTCCATTCCTGACTTCAATCATCATTTCTTTGCCAGTGACATCTCTTCTTCCAAGCTCCAGGACTCCTGCATCCACCAGATACTTTCAGCTGGATACCTCACAGCCACCTGGAACTCATCACATCCAAAGTGGAACTCACCCTCTTTCCTCCAAAGCCTGCCTCTCTCCCTGCCTTCACTATTGCAAGTGATACAATCAGCTACTCTTTTTTCTAAATCTGTATTCTGAGTGCCATTCTTGACTTCTCCTTCACTCTTACCCTCTGCATTAAATTGATAATTATGGCCTATATATATAGATGTAAACTCTTAATACCTACCCATTTCCCTCCATTCTCACTGCTGTTATCCTAGTTCTTGGACGTATACACTTCTCTCCCATTTCTCCTGCCTCCTGTCTTGCTTACATACAATCCAGAGTGACCTTTCTAGAATTCAAATATGATTAAGTCACTTCACGTTTTAGTTGGGAGGCACATTGTTGAGGATAAAATTCAAACTCTTTAATGCAATTTATAAATTTTGTTCTTGTGTGATTTGATTTGAAGACACAAAATGCCATCCTGCCCCAACATATTTCTCTCACTGGTATTGCCAATAAAATGTTCATACTACCCATTCCTTTCAGTCAAGGCATCTGAAGTCTCTATTAAATACAAATGGTATCTAAGAGGATTAGCCCCCATTAATACCTTACTAGCCATTAACTTTTTTATTGGGGTTCATTCATCAAAATATCTCTGTAGTTAGTCAATCTTTTCAGGGTGGGCCACAGGATAGATAAGTTTTGAAAAAAGCAAGGGTTACCTAAGTTAGTGCCTGGAGCCATTTCTCATGCATAAAAATTTAAATAATTGACTGATATACATAAACTATTTAAGGATTTGAAGAGATTCCATTTTGTGAAATTATCCTATATGCCATTTCTGAATGAATTAGATAGTGACTGATAGTAAGAAAATAAAGGAGGTGTCCAATAAATGGAACGATGGATATATAGCCACTTAGATCCAAATTTTCAAAGTCATCTGGAGAATCATTTAACCGTCTTCATTTTATAAGAGTAACATAGCTAGAAAACCAATAAAATCCCCCCCAAAATTAAATTCCAGGGGATGATTTACATGCATTAATCACATAAATTTGCATTATTGATTATTTCTTGAAATTAGGGACCCATCGGGCAAGACTTCATTGCAATAGTATTTATTACTATGACAGGACTTGACCTTTAATAGAATTCAATATTTTTTGAAACAAGTTCTCTGATTCTTCTTCATCCATCTTCCACTGATGTTCCACTTCGCCAAGTTCCTAGCTTATTGACAAGAAATGGAGCACCAGCATGTGGCCACCACCATCAGGATATCCACGCCCTCACTCTCCCGTATGCCTAGGCTACTGGCTATTTCTTCATATATCTCCTGCCATACTCATTTTTTTTCTGACATTCCTGCGACATTTTTCATCTTCTTTCCCAGTAGCTTCTTAAGTTCCTACTTATCACTTACATTTCCAAAGCACCCATACATCATTTGCTTATAAAATCTGCATTACAGTGATGATAATGGCAATAACAATTAGTTAACATTTTTCAGCACTTTGATGTTATCTTATCTTGAACTCTCTTCTGCAGTTCTCACAATACCACTACATTGTCTTAGTATTATTAGTATTTTTTTTTACACAACAGGAAACTGAGGCTCAAAGAAGTCAAGTAATTTTGCTAAGATTGTACAATTAATCAATATTTCACAAAGATTGTCTGATAATGCTGAATCAGAAAATTAAATTGATTAGGACTAATCACTCAAAATTATTTTATACACTAAAATACTTGTGATTAAAATGATATGATGTTAATGATTTGCTTCAAAATAATCTAGTCAGGAAGAAGATAGGGTATAAATGAATCAAGGGGAGCCACGAATCGATAATTGTTTTGGGCGCTCATTGTACAACTTGCCCTACTTTTATGTACATTTAAAACTCACCAAATAAAAATTTAGTCTTCTTTTTAATGTCATTTTTAATACAACTACATTTAATACATTTTTAATACAAATACAATTTAATGTCATTTTTAATACAATACCACTACATTGTCTTACTGATCAAGCCTACTGATCAGGATAGTCATTCGGAGTTTGTAGATAATTTCAAAATGTTTCATTATGCATTCAGGCTTAATACCTAATACAGGGATATGGGACGAGCACTTCAGCTTTAGATACAAATGCCTCATCTGTGTCACACAAGTTTATTTTTTTCTAGACCTCTGTATATGCATCCCATACTTGTCTTAGTGGAAGAAACAATTACCCAGGCACTGTGTCCACCTGCATGGTGTTCCCTTTTAATTAACCTGTGTAGCCTTTTTCACTTAACCTAGTTTCAGAAGTGACAGCCACTTGGGCTGTCTAAATAACGTTTGCCAATGTTCCTTTATTGGGTGTATTCAATCAAAACAATCCTTCCAAGTGTGTGGTCCAGTTCTCCAGAGCTGGTTATACTTTCTATTCAGCCACGATCCTTGTCACAAACATCAGTGTTATAACTTGTCTTACTAACCATAGTGCTTAGAATTGTTTCAATATATGAAACCTCCATCAAACCAATATGTCCTCCTTTCTCAGTGTTTCTATGCAAAAGTTATTCCACAACTCTACTTTAAAACCCTTCTGCCAACATATAATATCCAGTGTCGTGTCCCGACCCGCGGGACTTGTTATTCGTTGGGGCGAGGAAGACCCAGCCTGTAAAGAAAAACGGGCGGAGAAAAAGGAGCGGAGGCAAGACAGTGTTCTGATCAAGCCTCAAATTTTATTTTCGGATAACAAACATATTTATACGGCAAGAACAAAGGGGGGCAGGCAAAGGGTACCTGTTGCAATATGATTGGTCTTCAGCTGGTGGTGTGGGGAGCGGTAAGGACAGGGGGAAGTACGAGGTGGGGGGGAGAGCAGGAGCCTATCAGCACCTTTGGTGGTCAGCCAGCTTCTCAGAAAGACTTGTTTATCATGGGTTTGGTTCTCACAGCCTGAGGGCTTTAGAGACCAAGGGCGCAGCTCCCAACAGTGTCGTAAATATGTAGGAATGTAGTATACTTACATAGCTGCTAAAAGATTAAATAAAAAGCACCACATTTCTGGGTGCAAATTTATTAGTATGTTATCAAATCTCTAAAAATGTGCATGCCCTGGGGACAGCAGTACAGCATCTAGAATTTACCCTAAGAAAGTAATTGTGCAGATGCACAAAGATGTATGTGCAAATATATTCAAGGCAGTGGTTGTTTTTTAAAATGATATTGAGTAATTAGAATTTAACTGCCCAACAACATGAGATTAGCTCAATAAAATTATCTGCAGACACTTTAAATGTTGAAATAAATATGTTTATGGTAATGCAGAAGTTCCTTAAATTCTGTTAGTAAAGAGCCAGTTACTCAGAAATATACATAGTGGGTGTGTATATGTGTATGTATGTATGTGTGTATATATGTGTGTGTGTGTGTATACACATATATACATACATATATTCTAGCGTGAAAAGGTTATACCTATATATGTATGTGTATATAAAATTTGTGTGTATGTATTTGAGAAAATGTCGAGGGGTGTGCGACCTAGGTCTGGACTGGTAAATACTATAGTTTCCTTCAAGTGATTTTTTTTTCCATCTGTGTTTTCATGCATTTTTACAATGAACATGTAGTAGCTACATAAGAAAGAAATAAGAAAGAAAATTAACAGATAAAATCTGCTTGTCTAAATGTGTTTCAACTGTTCAGATAAAAGGAAAATGAAATAACCTGGAGAAGATGTAAAAAACCTTTGGGAGCGTCGTTTCAATAAAGAGAAACCTTTCAGTATTAATTATTGAATAGAAATAATGGAAAAGGTAATGGGGAAGAGGAGCAGAAAGCAGAGTTAAGAGTCACTCTGCAGTTGGTAATAATATCCCAACTCAAAGCTGGGAGCTCTGAGTGTGATGTGGCCCCCAAACCAGTGAAACATTGTGGCATGCTTTCTCTCTGTTTTTTGGAGTGCCACCTCTTTTGGCAACTTCTATTGTAAGCCAGGTATTATTCTCTGACCCTTACAGCAGCTCCTCAATGTAGGTCTTCCCAAAGGGTGGCCCAGGGGGTACAACTCCTTGCCCAAGGTTATAGCTGGTAGATCTGAGCTGAGATTATGAACCTAAATGTGCCTTTTATCACCATGGTCTTCATTACAAAAAGAAGAGAGACGGAAGCTCAGAGAGAGGCATCATCCTGTTATGCTAGTGACTAAGACAGGACTTTGGTAATGTCTGGGTAGAATTTTCTGAAGAATGGGGTCAAGCTGAGTTGTGCAGGCAACAATGACTTTTTAAGGAACGGAAATGAGCCTCTGTGACTCTAAATCATTCAGGCTAGATGTTTACAATGAGTGGTTTAGCTTCAGGCCAATATTAACTTCCCTTCCTATTACTATCAGATTAATTACATTTTGTTGCTTTTTCTAAGTACATTTCAAATCAGTGTACCTATAATTCAGCAGTTAGTATTAAAGTAGCAATGGGTCTGCAATTGAGTTATCCGAAGCTCATTTACAAAATAGAACAAAATTCCAGAATCTCTTTTTGGTATTTAAATAGAGCATTAATAATAAGTGACTAGGATATTGTTTTTAAGTTGAAACATCTAAATTGAAAAATTTAGATTCTTCAGATTACAAAAGAAATCAAGGAAGATGTATAAAGGAGGATCAAATGAACATGGGTAAATTTGCATTTTAAATAATGGATCTATAAAATATACATAAAATACAGTTACAAAATCTGTCATTTTAACATTTAAACAAACCATAAACTACAAAAATATTGTGTATGCTGGTATGTTCATGTACAAAGATAAGATAGACTTAAAGAGAATTAGTATTATCTGACAAATTTCAAATATTAAAGTATTAAAAAATAATATTTTCTACGCACTTCAGACTAGATATATAAATATATGCATGTGTATATATATATACACACACATGCATATATAGATAGATATAGATATAGATGTAGATAGATAGAAATAGATATATAGATATAGATATAGATAATTGTCTTCATTTGGATTGTTCCCATGATCTCATGCCTTTACATGCAGCTAATATCAAGGACTGTTCCACAGCTGATCAATAAAACACAATTTACATCAAATGACCAGAGAGTTGTCAATTTTTAAAAATCCCAGCCTCTCTTGTGGATTGCTAACTTCAAAGACTTGCATTAAGATTATTAAGCAAGTAATGATTGATTTATTACATAACATTAAGAAATGTTTTCTTTGAAGCACAAATTAAAAGGTCATGGATGCCAGAATTTTTCTTCAAGTTGATAGTTAAAAATGCAGAATAGATCATTTAGCTGGCCGTGAAGGACACATGAAGGAGATTTGAAGTAAGTCTCTTTCCCAGCAATATTTCATTGAAATGCTTAATATTCTGCAGTGGATTAATGAGGCCGTTATCTATTTTCAAACAATGGGTGAACAATTAAGACCCAGTTCTGAGAACAAATTAGTGTCACTGTTATTTTGTGATGGCATTTAAAATGACCATTGCTATAACAATGGGGCACTATTTAACAGGACAGAAAATAATCATTTACATCTAGCAATTCAGCGGAGGTTTGAGAAAACAAAAAATATATGTGGCAGCTGCTGTTCTTAGAAGTAAAACTGACATTTTAGGATGAAAGCAATTTGACCAGCTGAAACCTAAACATGCTTTGTGCCATGTCTTGAAGTCACCCAAAATGTATGCCAATGTGCTAATCATTCATCATAAAGCCAGTGAGCTATGCAATTTCTCGCCCTGGTTTCAAACTCTTAGAGGGAGAGGAGATGGGTGCAAATCTTTGAAAGATCAGACTTGAGAATGAACAGAATTAACTAAGCACATGAATATAATAATAATAATAATAATAATAATAATAATAATAATAATAACATATACCAAGTATGGGTAAAATAATCTACATATGAAGTTTAACTGGGAAAAATTGATCTTGCAGTTAAACTCAAGTCCAATCCAAGACTAACCACCTGTGTGTTCTAAATAATGAGGAACTACATTGCTCAGCAAGCTTGCATCACAATGCAAACAGGATAATAAATTATCTCGCATTTCCCTAGTGCATTGTTATGGAAAATTAGGATGAAATTTTGGTGTCATTCTACAGGTGGCAAATAAGAATAAACTATTTTTCATGCCCAGAGTCAAATAAAATCAGGGTACTTTTCTTATACTTTTGTGAATTATAATTGTGTTTACCTCAATATCTTCCCTAAAGAATACTATCTAATTCTACTTCCCATAGCTCCAGTCTTTCCTTCCCAGGTTGCAAAGTTATGTTGGTTGTTATTTTAGGTAAGTTCTGTCATTTAGTGGTTCCCCTCACCCCCGCATAGAAAAAGAAAGAAAAGTCTATATGGCCAAATTGATGTGATGAAATGATAGGTTTAAAGAATAATTTATTATACTATCAAGATCTTGGCATGCCAATCCTGAAAAGACTATTTTGAGCTGTCACTTCTAAAGCACATATTTTTTCATTGACTGACATGCCAAGTGCTTGATGGAATAATGAATTGTTCCCATTGACATCACCATTGCACACAACGCTTGGGTTCCATGCAGCACTCTTCAGGGTGATAAATAACATTGCTGCTTTTTCCATGATGTGTAAAACTAAGAGGTTGAGGTCAGGTTCAGAAATTTGCTGAGAAGGGGATGTTGGTTTAGGGGTGGAGGGAAGAACGAGGTGAAGGTCAGGGATACCATAAACATCAGCCATGAGTGTGGTACATATCATAACACTTCACAATTAAAATATACATGAGTCTACATTTTGACACAACAGCAACAATACACCACTTCCAAGTATTCTACTTTGTTGCTTGTATTTGTGTTTTTTTTTTCCTGACTCAAAAGCTATTTGCTATTACTATATTCAACCAGACACTAAACTCCTCTCACTCAGAGACCAAAAAAAGGTAAAAAGGAGGTCCCCAGATTCAAGCCATGGGGCCATTGTCCTTAGCACAGATCATATACATGTTTCCAAGTTACACTCTGCCCTAAGGTATCATTGTCCAACTTTGTATTTCTAGGATAGGCCAAGTCCAAACCATTCCAGCCAGGGGAAGGCCTTCCAAAGGCCTCAGACCCACTGAACAAACTTGTTAGGAGTCCTTGGTAATATTAGTGGCCAGATTGACAAAATGCTGAGTACTGACAAAGGTCACCACCCACAGAGGCCATAATGCATGAGTACTTCCTATTTATGCAAAGTGTTTAGAAAGGCTTGGGCCTTCCTTGACAGCAATCTCTCCTTTCCAAGCAAAGCCTTCACTCCACATGCCCCTGAGCAATGAGCTCCCCTCTCCCTTCACTAAACAACAATTCATTTCTTTTTTTCACAAAAACCAGCTTTGATTTGCTCCCTCCTAATAGTCATCATCCTATTTACAATTGAAAACTTGACACAAAGCAGGATTTCGGGCAGTATCCTCCCACCCTTAAGCATTTCAGCTAACAAATGAGTCCCCCTCTCCTCAGAGCATACTTATTTCATAAAAAGACCTTAGAGTAAGGCCTAGAGCCACCCATGGCCACTTTACATAACTGAACTGTAGGTTTACATATGTGCACATATTTGCATATATGCACATACCACTTGCCATGTACTCAGAGACATAATTAGCAGAAGTGCAGGTTAGATATAGGTCCAGACTCCACCCTTACCAGCAGAGAATGCTGAGATTGGGAAAAGGAAGGCTCGCATTTGCCTTTGCAGACTTGGGTGGCCCAGTCCTTGGTGTTAGATCGGCAGGGGGTGGGGGGTGCGAGGGGCCTGCCTGGAGGCTTCCCTGCTTGACATTGAATTTGGCCAAGGGCCCACCCTAAAGCCCTGGCTCCACCGCCCTAATCCTCCACCACCCTGATCCGGATGCTCAACTGACATTCCCCATTCTATACCCTACCTGAACATAACCCTATAAAAACTACGCCCTCCCTCCTGTCCAGGGTGGGGCTTCTATGGCCCCTTTCCTCTGGGGCCAGTGAACCTTGCCCGGGAGCCCTCTCCCAATAAAGCCTTGCTTTTAAAACTTCTCTCGGCGTGTCACGCGTTCACCTTACACTTGGGGCATTTCAGATTAATGTTGTCACCTATGCAAAGGCTTCTCTGGTGCTCACAGGCACAGAATCCTGGCTCCCTATGTATCTGTCTCTTCCTCTTTCTCCTTGGTTCTCTGGTCTTCTCCCCGCCTCCCCCCGCCCCCCCCCCCCATTTATTGAGGCCTCACTGTGTGCTGAATATTAAGTGTGTGATCTGGGAATAACCTTCCCCATCTCCTCTACCCCCATCTGGAGCATTTCCCTTGCTTATGGCATGTTCTTTCCCTTCAGGGCACCAACCTCAGTTTATCCTTATATACCCTCACTACCTAGTTATCTGATTGATATCAGTTTCCCCTATTCCCTCACCACTGTTTTCCCAGAAAAGTGCTTTGCACATAGAATGACCAAATAAAACCTCATAACAACATTGAGGCTGATTCCTTCAATAGACCCCATTTATAATGAGAAATATGAGGCTCTGTGAGTGTGATTTGCTTTTGGTTACTCGGGCAGTAAGTGGCAGCACAGGGCCTGTTTGAGGCCAGGTCCTGTGACCATCACTATTCTTCCACAGCGCCTCTCCTCTGGTCGTGGCTCTGCAAAGCCCCTCTGATTTCTTATAAGACTTCATGTACATGCACTTGTCATTACCCTACAGAAGACTCATGGTGGGTCTCAAGAAGTCTCAAAGGGTAATGCAGACACTACTCACAGGCTACTCTGGGTTCTCTTCCACGGAACAGCCATGGGCTGACAGAGTAAGACCAAAATCGGCTATAATGTCTTCCGCCATGGGTGATTACTTGGAACAGGATGCTGTTCACTAGGAATCAACTAGTCAAGACCTTTCTGCAGGATTCCTGGCTGATGGGTGCTACTTACTTCTACCACTAAGCAGACTTTTAAATGCTAATACTAGAAGGAAGAGGAGGAGGAGGAGGAGGAGGAGGAAGAGGAGGAAGAGGAGGAAGAGGAGAGGAAATCATCATGGTAGGAGGAAGGAGCACCAAAAAGACAAAAGCAGAATATAACATCTTTCCTTGGTATTAGCCCTTTTCACTACTTTAAAAGTAAGGCCACAAAAGAATGGGTTCCTTTTTCTGTGTTTCTTTTATTCTCTGTCCTCCAGATTTATTGCTTGCCCAAAGTAGCAACCACCATAAACTTTTCTTTCAGTAGAATGCTATTTGAATTGCAAAAGCAAGGATATCCAAGAATATATAATCTAGAAAAAGTAATGTGATAATATTACAAAATGACTTTTAAAAGGCAATGTATTTGTACGGAGATACCTGACGGTGGAACCAGAATTTCATCTTGGCTCCATGGTTCAATTTGGTAATGCTTCTATGAGATGCTCCATCACCACATCTTACTTTTAGTTTTACAGAAAAGCAAATCTAGTGACATCCTTCTAAACCAGAGGAGGAAAAACTCCAGGTTCCATTTCTATGAGATGAACTATAAACACTTCTAAAAGCAACTTGTGTAAATTCTCTCCCTGAAAGTTGCTGGATATTCCTTGCATTTAAAAAAAAATGATACACGGACAAAGATATTTCTCTAGAGAATTTACATTTTTATATCAGTATAGCATTGCTCTTATAGTGAATCAGTGCTTTCTTGCTCTCCTTCCCATTTTCCACCTGTCTTAAGAGTTTGAAGGGTTGCCATAGTACTGAAGAGGAATTTTCCACTCGAATAGCTAACCTTGTAATCAGCTCTTTGTTCTGCATCTGTAGACATGCTTGCCGCATAGGCCAAAGGGCAGAGTGACCTTGAGATTAACTGAAGCCTCACTCTCCCCTAGATAAGACGTACTGCCTAAGTTTTTATCTGAAAATCTCATGCCCTGTAACTGCCCGTAGCCAATAGCAACTCCCACGCTCTGTAATCACCTGAGGACTAATTAACCAATCGGCCCATGTCAACTGTAACTGTGCAGATAAGCCTTATAAAAGTAAGGTTACCCCTGAGCTCGGGGCCCAGATCTTCAGAGCACTAGCTCTTCTGGGACCGCCTGCATAATAAATCTGATTTCCCAACTCTCCGAGTGCTGCTTGGTTTCTTGCTGATCTGATTTTTCTGCAACAGTACTAGTGTACTTGTTCCCTTAGATCCCATTTCCCTCCTTCTGCTGCTTCCTTTTTAGCTAGCTTTTACATGTTAATCCTGGCCTCTCCCTGCCTTGCCTGTAACCTGTTCAAAATGTGTCTAGTACTTGCCTCATTTTACTCTTGTTGTTGGGTTTATTTGCATGTCCATAATACTTTAATTGTGGGTTTTCTTCTGGGACTTGCAATAGTTGCCTTTAACTTCATCTCCCACTTGCTAATTTCTCATCCAATTGCCTCATATAGAACCGGTTTGATTTCTCCAGTACCTTGTTTAACACTCTGCCTAGCTTAGATTTCCACCCAAGGCAGTAGGCATTTCAACAGAATTGTGTCCTTGCGATTTACTTTCCTAATAACTACAATTACTTCTTATCTACATTTGTCTTGCTGATTGAATGACCTCAGCTCGAGAGGCAACATGTTAGGGTAGCTGGATGGCATTAAAGTGTGACTTGATTACATTTGGGGTACAAAGGCCTGGTCCAAGCTCTTCTGTCTTCATGGTATGGTATGGAGATAATCACACCTGGAGTGCTGGCATGGCTGTGTTACTTAGGTTGTTTCAGGCTGCCAGGAAGAGGTATTCCAGTTTATGAGCTGAATGTACAAGTGGCCTCACAGATAACTAAAAAGTGACTCAGAGTTGTACTGACATAAGAGAAGCAGCAGTAGCTCACATCTGGGACTTTGGCATTCTTCTTGCATCTCACATCCAAAAGTCCCCTGCAGAAGAGATCTGGGTGAGTCCTTTATTTGCCCTTTATCTTGTCACCTCCTGATTGAATAGACTTTGGCTCAGCTATTGATCCCTGGTCCAAGCAACTGTGACCAGGTAGCACAATTGACTCAACTCAGGAACAAGCTGCAGCTGACCAAAGCATTTTCAGGTGGAAAGCATTGCCTGGTTGCCTGGTACCCCTTCCCCAGAATGGGGGCTCCGGTCACAGCAAATGTTTATGGCAGCCTGCCTGCAAGGGGATTCTTGCAAGGCCGATACTCACACTCCTTGAGAAAAAGATCCAGTGGTCAAATAAATTTGGGAACAACACATGTTACCTCATTCTGTTTAAGAGATTCACAATGCACATTAGTATATCAAAGGTGTGGAGAAGCCCTGCAATAACAACTCCTTAACTTGGCTTGAGGCAGCATTACCAAGTAAATTCTTTTTACTTAACATCTTGTTGATGCTCAATAGAAGATACTTTGACAAGAGTTGACTTAGACCTCATGAATTGCCTGGTGCCACCAGCTTTATCACTGTCTCTCGAACTAGCAGTTCCTAAGTACTGTGCATCAAAACCACCCGGGGACATTTGACTAAATAGAGTGAGTTAACTGTACCCCTAGAGATTCTGACTTACTTTGGGGAGAGGCCTAGAGATCAGAATTCAAATGCTCCTCAGGTATTAGAGCTTCAAATAATAGTAGTTCTATATGTTCCAGTATATATAAAAATAGCATTTACTGAACACATCCTATGTGCCAGGCACTAATCAAGTGTGATTTTATTTTCTTATTTTATTCTTAAATCTACCCTGCTGAATAGATATTACTACCACTAGTTTACAAGTAAGGAACTTAAAGTTACGTGAGGCTAGACAAGCCCATGATCACACAGCTTATGTGGTATGAAGCTGAGAAATCAGAAGCTTCTGATTTCTATATCCAAAGTTTTTAGTCTACATGTCTCTCCTGGGAACCTTCTTCTCTTGGTCTGGAAGTGCCTGTTACTGGTGGACAGTTAACAAATTATTATGGAATGAACAAATGTCATGAAGGATCTCCAAGGTCTCTTTCAGCAAACACATCCCAAAATTCTGTGACTCGATGTTGTGAAGAATAAATGATACCACACAATTTGAGGTCATATCCATATAGACGCTCAATATTAACCCTCTTTTGTTTACGCTGAAAAGCATTCCTTAATTAACATTGTGCAATTCCTAGCTGTCTAGCCTTCAATGAACTCTTCTGCTTACAGTTTGGCTCTACTCTAACTAAATGGTAACAGCAATTGCACATGCAATCACCTATAAAGCTAATTCAAGAAAGACATTAGCTCCTAAGAATGATTGAGGAGCAAATGTGCTATCTACAGATCTTAAAATAGAGCTCCCATTTAAGAAAATTCCCTTGCACATCAATAAAAATGCGCACCACTAAACAGCTTGTCACTAAAAATCATCTTCCTGGGGTTAAATGCTCTTTGCACAAGTGTTCAGGAGATATTACACAGGATTCAGGCATTGGCTGCAGCTAAGAAATTCCACACTCAGATCTGAAAACTTTCCATGATAATTTTTCTACTCTCCCTCAAATCGGGAATGAAAAAAATCCATCACACACAGAAGCAAGGCCTTAGCTTAGGTTTCTGGAATTCGTAATGGGAATGTTACACCAAGCTTCAGGACACAAAGCAGCCATTTGGAAGGGCTTTACTGCCACGTCGTGGTCAAAATGTGCATTACCGTCCAAAGCAAGGGCCACACAATCTGTGCACTGCTCTAAGCCACTTCTTTTATGACAGAAATGCTTATGACATCTTTTGACATGGCTCAATAAACTAAGACATAAAAAAAGGGTATTAAACTACCTGGCAATAGCCCTTGGTTTGGAATAGGTTCTTTTAAACTGGTTTCTCCCACACAATCATACCTGAGTTTTGTTATATGAGCCTAGTTTCAAAAAAGTATTTTTCAAATTCTTTTTCCATTGACTATGTTTTGAAGAAAACTATTTTGTAACACCAAGAAAAGGCCTAACTCCAGGATTATTTCCTCTATTCCCTATTTCCACCAACCAATTTCTTCTCTTCTCCTTCTTTCCTTCCTTCCTTCCCTTCCTTCCTTCCTTCCTTCCTTCCTTCCTTCCTTCCTTCCTTCCTTCCTTCCTTCCTTCCTTCCTTCCATCCCTATTATCTGTAAACTTCCATGTTTAACTTTAAATTCCTTTACAAAGAAATTCCTACATCCAATCTATCTGTTACTTACAAGCTGTATGTCTTTGGGCAAGTTCCTTATTCTCTCTGCTCTCTGTTACACATTTAGTAGAATGGTTTTTACATTTTTAAAAGACAAGGCTGGCCAAGAAATAACAAGATGGGAGAGAGAACACATATTGCCCTCAAAGTCTACTCTAGCCTTGTACAATATGAAGTGCATGGTATTGCCTATAAGTAGTCTAAAGCAAATACAACCTGAATCTAGTGAAGGCTTTCGATCTTTCGGTTGGCAGGGAGTAGGAGAGTGGAACAAGCTCAATGGCATTGCCCTTGCCCCTAGTGGATGCTGCAGGGGGCCACCAAGACCCACCCTCCCAATATTCCCCCACTTGCTGGGAATGTTATCTGCTGATAGATCAGAGCTTGATGGGTCACAGCTGAGTTCCTCTCCAGGAACTGCCCTCAGCTCAAGGGAGCCACCCTGTCCAAGGTTATACTTCTCTGTGGGGATGGCCCATATTTGAAGATTCATTGATATGAGAATCTTTTGCCTCATTTGGGGACCACTGTGAAAAACCACCCAGCTCTACGCCTCCCCTGCTAAGCTCTCACCTGCTACTGCATGGCAGTTCAATTTCTCCCTCTGCCCGAGCCTGGACCCCTTATTCACAGGTGTTGATCACAAGCACCTTTGCCAATAAACTACCTGCAGACAAATTTCCATCCCAGAGCCTGTTTTCTAGAGAACATGACCTAAGACATCCCTCTAGTCTATTTGCAACATAACAGTTAGAGTTATCCTGTTCAAAGTAAGTCTGATCACTACTCTTCTGTTGATATCCTTTCAATGACTGCATCTATTCAGACTCAAAGCCTTGCTATCTGCACCCCAGTCCCATTATCTTTTTGACCTCATCTACTCCTCTGGTCCTCGATCACTCCAGCTGCACTGGCTTCCTTGCTGTTCCTCAAACATGCCAGGCACATTTCTGCCTCACGGCCTTTGCTTGTTCTGTCGTTCTGGAATGCTGTTTGCTCAGTTATCTGCATTGCTTGCTCCCTTACCGACTTCAAATCTTGACTCAAATGTTGCCTCAGTGAGGACTTCTCAGACCTTCTGCTTAAGCCTGATAAACTCCATTTCATCCTTCCACATCCCTCATTCCTGCTTTACTTTTGTCCATAGCATATTATCAGCACCTGACATAGTATTTTACTTCTTTATGTTATTTAATATCTGTCTCCTCTACCAGAATGCGAGCTCCATAAAGGCAAGGGCTTTTTTTTCCTGTTCTTTTCATTGCTGTTTCCCTAGAACCTAGAATAGTAACTGGTACATAGTAGTTGCTCAATTAACATTTACTGACTCACAAGTGAGTGTGTGACCAGAAGACTATGGATGTGGAATCAGACCTGTAATCTTTAAGGAAGTCCCTTAAACAAAATCTGATTTTCTTCAAAAGAAAAATGAAAACAATTCTGATATCACTTTTGTAAGGATTATCCAATATAACATTTGTGAAAGCATCACATAATAAACTGCTGAATATATGTGAGGTGTAATTTTTATTTAAACTGAATTCTTCAGTGAGCTACGTAATTGTTATAATCTAGAGCTACCAGACTGCCAAAAGTAAGCATATAACATTCAGACACAGAAAACCTTGAAAATGTTCTGGTATTCAAATAAAATAGAAAAAGATTTATTACAAAGCCATACCCAAAATGTACAAACTATGAACTGTATTTCTTTTAAGGACAATAAAAAGAGCAGTCTTTACATTGTAAATTTTATAATATTTGCAGATTTTTTTGCTACCATAAAAGTCTGATAAAATTCCATAAAGTGTCAAATGTACTTTCTTGTTTCTATAAAACATACTCTCTTAAAATGCAAAATATTCAAAGATAACAGTTTTATTATTAAACCGTCCTCAATTTCTGAAATTCTCACTAGTCTACTACTAGCAAGTAAACAGAATCACATTTGCACACGCTTCTTAACATGAGGTAAGATAAATTTTTTCAGATGTTTATATATCTGACTAAAAGTGCAACATTGCCTTTACAATTCCTTCCTTGTGAATATTTTCCCACTAGGTATTCAGTGTTCTGCACAAAGAACAGTAGCAACATCACTCATTTAAAAATTCGTTATAATTCTTTTTATACAGTTTTAAGATCCAGATCAAAGCTATTGCTATCGCAATTCGCTATTTTGTTTGTAGATATTTGAATAAATATTCCTAAACTCTAGAAGACTGTTCATAATCCTTTAAAATAGGGGCAGCAAACTTGTTCTTTAAAGGTCCAGCTAGTAAATATTTTAGGTCTCTGAGGTCAAGTCTCTGTTACATATTCTTTTTTTAAAAAATAACTCTAAAATGTGAAAAAGGAAATATTAGCTCTGGTGCAATTTTTGAAAGTAAACTTTAAAAAATTGTCACTAGTCTCTAAATTAGACTACTCAAGTGTTAATAAAATGTAAACATCATCTTTCGCAGTAAAATAAATCCACGACTTTTGACTGCTAAACAGAAAGTTGATAAACAGTAAGAAATGATTCCCATTAAGAGTGGGCTGCATTTCAGATATGCTTTTCAATCAGTGGGACTTTCTTATGGCTTCCTTTTCATTTTGAATTGGATAATTCACATGTGTGTTTTGAGGGAGGTCTCTATTTTTTTACAGATAAAAATTCTCTTCATGTAGCTAATTCGAAATTAACAAAATCAAATACTGGAATACTTCCATGCTAAAAGAGGTAGATGCATATACATAGGTACATGCAGTTACAAATACATGCATAATGGAAAGCACTATTAGGTATATAAATGCTCTCCACAGCTAAGAAGAAACCAGTGGAAACCAGCTAGAAGGTATACAAAGCAGTGTTAAAGAATGTTCTAATTTTTTTATCATATGTAATTGTTACATTTTGGCTAGAAGGTATACAAAGCAGTGTTAAAGAATGTTCTAATTTTTTTATCATATGTAATTGTTACATTTTGGGAAAACATGATTTGCATATATGAAATATATGAATATAAATTAATACAGCAGCATGATTCAGTCAGGCTCTTGATGCATATTACCTGGAGCTGACGAAAAAGATATAGCAGAGATTTCAGTGTGAGTTAGTTCACTGATATATAACATGGTTCTATAGCTTGGTACTGAGAATCACAACTTGGTGTGTGTGTGTGTGTTTGTGCGCGCGCATGCACATGTGTGATGCATGTTTTCTTTTTCCACCACAATCAGTTCTATGAATAAATTATAGCAATGAAAAGAGTCATTGTAAATTTACTCAAATATATTATAAACAAGCTGGAAGCCTCCAGAATCATAATCCCACAGTATTCTATAAAAACATTTACAAATTCTAAAGCTAAGCTGAATACTTTGGTATCCCTAAAAAGAAAGCTCAGTTATATCAGCGAGCCCATGCCCACTTTTGAATCATAAAAATTAAAGTTTTCAGTGCAAAAATAGTATCTTGATAAATAGCAATGACACAAAAATCACATGAAACAGTTAAAAACTAAAAAACCCATAAGGAATATCCTGAAGATATGTTTTGGTGTAGAAAAGATAACTTGGGGGCTAAGAAATACCTGGTTGTTTTACTAATTTAACTGTGAATAAGTGGAGTATTAAAACATTTCCTTTCAACATATTCATAGCTCATCATGTTTTTTCTTAAACGGCCACTTCGGGTGTTGCAATACATGGTCTGCAGCCTGAAGGACAAGGTGCATAAACTCTTCCACATCAAAAGAGTAGTTGGTAAATTTCGGATGTTCTCCCAGTGTCGGGTGGTGGCCCTGCCAAAACAAACCAGAACACAAATCTGTAAGTCATTGAGAGCATGGTGTCTGAACAAAAATATTGTTTTACTTTGGCCAAAGCAATGATTTTAATTCATTCTACCTCCGAGGTCAGAAAGTTGTTCAGTAAAGGTACAGATAACATGTATTTTCTGCATAGACCGTACACTCTCTGTCACAACTCAGCTCTGCCACTGAAGGGCTCAAGTAGCCACAGACAACACCTAAACAGAGGAGCAAGACTATGTTCCAATAAAACTTTACTTATGAAAACAGGTGGTGGGCCAGATTTGGTCCTCTGGTCCATAGTTTGCTGATCCCTTCTACGTATAATTTAATAGATCATTCTAGGCTCAAATTTCATGAAGTTGGCTTATTAACATTAAAGAGATAGAGTGCTTAATTACCTCTTTCCCCTAATCTGCAAATATAAGATACAACAACTCACTTCCAGAGAACAATTCATCTCTGGATTAAAGTTTGATCATAGATTTTCATATTAATAATTAGATAATTTAAAATAATTAAAAAGCAAAACAAAGTGAGTTTTGCTTTTTGCCATTGAACTTTACCTTATCTTGAGGAAAGACTTTGTTCTGCCTTCGCCAAGTGATGTATTGCACACCTCTCAGCCTGGCCAAGTCCAGGTAACAGCGCTCATCTTCACAGTTGTACCTAAGGATACAAGGGCATCCACACATAAGACTTTTGTCTGCGGATTTTGCCAAATCCACAGTTCTCTGTGGATTTGGCAAAATCATATGATCATATCAATAGATGTAGAAAAAGCCTTTGACAAGATACAGCATCCATTTATGATTAAAACACTTAATAAAATAGGCACAGAAGTGCATAATAAACATGATGAAAATCACATATGACAAACCCTTAGCTAACATTATACTTAACAGTAAAAAACTTAAAAACCTTTCCTCTAAATTCAGGAACAAGGCTGTCCGCTATCACCACTGTTATTCAACATAATATTGGAAGTCTTAGCGAGAGTAATCAGGCAAGAGAAAGAAATAAAAGGCATCTGAATAGGAAATGAAGAAGACGAACTGTCACTATTTGTGGATGACATAATTCTCTACGCAGAAAACCCTAAAGACTCCACTAAACACTACTAGAAACAATAAACAAATATAGTAAAGTTTCAGTATACAAAATCAATGTTCAAAAATCCACAGCATTCCTATACTCTAATAATATATGGTCAGAAAAAGAAATGAAAAAAAACCATCCCTTTTGCAATTGCAACAAAAAGAATAAAATACCTAGGAATAAACCTGACAAAACATGTGAAAGACCTATACCATGAGAACTATAAGACCCCTTAAAGAAATTTAAAAATAATACAAGTGGAAAAACAGTCCATGTCCTCGGACTGGAAAAATCAGCATAGTTAAAATGACCTTATTATTTAAAGCATTATACAGATTTAATGTAGTCCCCATCAAAATCCCACTGGCATTTGTTAAAGAAATAGAACAAAAAATTATCAGATTTGTATGGAAGCAGTAAAGACCCCAAATTGCCAAAGCCACCCTGAGAAAAAAGAATAAGGCTAAAGGCATCACTCTGCCCAACTTCAAGTTATACTACAAAGCAACAATAATCAAAACAGCATGGTATTGGCAGAAAAACAGACACACAGACCAGTGGAACAGAATTGAGAGTCCAGAAGTAAACCCATATTTATATGGGCAAATAATTTTCAATAAAGGAACTAAAAACATACAGTGGAGAAAAGAAAGCCTCTTCCCTACATGATGCTGCAAAAGAATGAAACTAGACTGTTGTCTATCACTGCACACCAAAATTAACTCCAAATGGATTAAGGACCTGAATATAAGACCTGAAACAATACAATGCATAGAAGTAAACATAGAAACTAAACTTATGGAATTTGGACTTAAAGAGGATTTTATGAATTTGACCTCAAAGGTGAGGGAAGTAAAAGCTAAGATAAATGAATGGGACGACATCGAACTAAAAAGCTTCTTTCTGCGCAGCAAAAGAAACCATCAACAAGGTAAAGAGACAACCATCTGAATGGGAAAATATATTTGCAAGCAGTGCCTCCGATAAGGGCCTAATATCTGAAATATACAAAGAACTCATATAACTCAGTAACGACAAAAAAACAAACAATCCAATCAAAAAATGGGCAAAGGACCCAGACACTTCTCCACAGAGGACATATAAATGGCCAAAAAATATACAAAAAGATGCTCAACATCACTAGCATTAGGGAAATGCAAATCAAAACCACCATGAGATACCATCTCATACCTGTTAGAATGGCTATAATCAACAGGACAAATAACAGCAAATGTTGGAGAGGATGTGGAGAAATAGGAGCCTTCATACACTACTGGTAGGACTGCAAATTGCTACAGCCACTATGGAAAGTGGTATGGAGTTTCCTCAAAAAACTAAGAATTGATTTACCATATGATCCAGTAATCCCTCTACTGGATATTTACCCCAAAGACTTGAAAACTCATATTCGAAAAGATATTTGCACACCAATGTTCATAGCAGCATCATTCACAGTGGCCGGGACATGGAAACAACCAAAGTGTCTACGATAGATGATTGGTTAAAGAAGCTATGGTACATATATACAAGGGAATATTACTCAGCCATAAGAAGAAATGAAATACTGCCATTTATGACAACATGGATGGATCTTGAGATAATCATGCTAAGCAAAATAAGTCAGACAGAAAAAGTTGAAAACCACATATCACCCATATGAGGGATATCAAACTGAAACAACAAAAAAAACATGATAAACGGACTCATGAACATGGACAGTGGATTAGTGGTTACCAGAAGGAAAGGAGGGAGGGGGGAAGAAGATAGGGGTAAAAGGGGTCAAATTCAGTAATAGAAGGAAATCTGAGTGATAAACACATAATGCAAACACATACACAACATACTGTTGAATTTATACTTAAAACTTATTGGATTCTGTTGATCAATGTCACCCTAATAATTTTTAATAAAAAATAATTATTATAACTATATTACCTTAACTTTTAAAAAACAGAACAGAATGGAGGAGACCGACCTTTATCGACAGGGCTGACTAACTGTGAAATTGATATCATCTCATAATACCCATCTTTGCATGTATGGAAGTGAACTTGGGGTAGGTAACACATGCAAGGTCATAGAGCTCATGATGCAGAAACTGAACCCACGTTTGTTGAACTCCAAGGCCTGAGCTTTTGCAGTTACACGTCTCTACTTCCTCTCTCCTTCCTGTTTTCCCTTTCTCCCTCTGTCTCTAGGAGAAATGAAGAATTGAGATACAACACACAATTAACTGGCTATTTCTCTAACACGCATATTTTTTAAATTTTTGGCATGGTGTTGGAAGTTCATGACAACTTTTTCCTAAATAGTCTTCCATTTAAATACTGAGTCAAGTCATTTTTAAAGTGACACCATAAAATCAAGATATTCAGACACAAAGAAGGGAAAGCTCGTAACAAGTGCTGTCTCAAGAACTAAAGATAAGACATGGCATAGAATTATTAAGGGAGAGAAGGCCCACCGCCGAGTTAGAGGAGCACCCAGGACAATCATTTTCCCCCCAAGGCGTCAGTGTCTATGGGTGTGGAATCAGTGAGCACTAGGCAAAGTGGTTGGCTTGTGTTTTAGAGCTATGTTCTTCACGAGACACATAGGTTCTCAAACTCTAAGCTGTGGTAGAAAACAGGTAACATAAAATTTACCATCTTAGCTTTTTTTACTGTACAGTTCAGTAGTGGTAGGTATATTTACAATATTGTGTAACCAATCTCCAGAACTTTTCATCTTGCAAACTTACACTCTGTACCCACTAAACACAAACTCTCCTCTGCCCCGCAGACCTCAGCAACAATCATTCTACTTTCTGTCTCTATGAATCTGACGACTCTAGGTACCTTGTAGAGGTGAAACCACACAGTATTTGTCCTTTTGTGAGTGGCTTATTCCACTTCACATAATGCCCTCAAGGTCCATCCATGTTATAGCATGTGACAGGATTTCCTTCTTTTTTAAGGATGAATAATATTCCATTGTATGTATTATACCCCATTTTGTTTATCCATTCAACTGTCAATGGACATCTGAGTTGCTTCCACATCTTGGTTATTATGAATAATGCTGCTATGAACATGGGTGTGCGATACACAGGTTCTCTTTTAACACAAAAATTATACTAATGCAGGAAGATGTTCACAGTTTAAGAGACACATAGGAATGAACTCAGAGTAAAAAACGCAGTCACATCTCGCAAATCATGCTGAGGCAGGAGGAGAAGAAGGTAGTTCACTTGCTAAGAATATAATGGCAGTCTGCAGACTTTACCTTTTTAGCATTAGGTCTTTTTTTCTGTCCACCTACTTATAATGTGACTTCCCTATAATGATTAAATATTAAGCCTTTTGATGTTCTGAGTGAGTCTGAGCATGTATAAAGAGCATTATGAGCTGCCTCAGTGTAAAACTGTCTCTAAACACTTACAGTTCAAATACAGCAGCCCAGTCTGGAAGGAAAAGTAAGTGAGTCAGACCAGCTCCGTGCATTCCAATAAATATGTCCGTGTTATGAGTGATCCTTAGCTGATCTAAAAATCCAAGTTCCCTGTGAACATACAGAACAAAAGACAGATGGAGAGAAGAAAGTATAAAATGAGTTAAGCTCATGACTCACAGTAACAATATTTACACAATGTCTTTCCCGATTTAAATCATATTCTACCATGACTATTTTTGACAACTTCAAGCCTACTCCAGTAATTAACAACTTGATGATTCAATAATTTAATTTTTTTCTAAGTAAACTAAGTTTTTAAAAAACTTTTGCATTTATTTATTTTAGAAGCAAATTTCATAGCTGTCTTGAATGGAAAATCAGTAACACATGACATAAAACTGTAAAAATAGACATAATCGAACTAAAAAGTGTTATTCAAATCTAGGTAAATACCATTGCAAGGCAAATTCTTTGTATTTATCTGAGCCGGCACCTGCTCTCTCTTTATGAAAAACTGAAATTAGCAAGTGTTGAAGAGATGCTATCGTATACTAGCACCAAATCAAAATTTCCTTAAGATGATAAAATGATTTTTTTAAAAAAGGAAATAACTTCCTCCTTGTGTGAGTTGTTATTCTATGCCATCTGAATAAGTAACACTATCTCGATACCACTAAGCATTTTCTTGCCTTTGCAACAGACGAATCCACAATTTTATGCATGTTAGGATTATAGAAGTATCCTTTGAATTTAAGACACCGAAAAGATGTTCAAACTCTGAACCAATATCAGTATCAAGAAGTTCACTGAAGTGAGTCTGGGAAGAAATGCTAGAGTAAGGATAACGCTCTGAATAAACATAATGGAATTAATCTCACAGTCTTACTTACCCAAAGAAAAGAAAAATAAATAAACAGGATTATTTTGGCTCTAAGAAGGGAAAGTGAATTTCCTTTGTCAGCTTCTCCTCTTTAAAGAGCTTCCTCTCACAGTACAACAAAAAGCCCACACCCACGCAGGGAAAGGAGGGCAACAGGCACCACTGTGTCTCGCACGAGGCACACAGGCTTCTTTTTCTCTAGGAATACCAACTGATGCCGAGGGGAGGGTGGGCACTCGCCCAGGTGAATACACCGTGGAGTCGCCAGTTACGAGAAATGCCTGTGGGTCAGGCCTCACAAATCTCCATGTGATTATATTACTAACAGTGTTCTCAGACTGGCAATGTCTGAATTTACACTCATTCCTCCTTTACCTGGGAAGCTCCTACATATCCTTAAAAGCCAGTAATGACAGAGTCTCAGAAGTGCCCTTCCTACTTTGTCAGCCTGATGCCTGACCCTTTCTTGCTTCCCATTTTTTTTCATGTGGCAATGAGGGTAGTCACCACGGCAGTGTAATCTATAGGAATAGCTTCGCCAACCTGGGTGAGATGAGATAAAATAAAGCATAATAGTAAGTCTCAACACATGGTAGCTGTTCTTACAATTGCTATTTATTCGTATTGAGTGCTGAGGTATTCAAGACAAGAGCCTTGCCATCCTCCGAAACTGAATTTCTACTGCGAAGCCTGTAATGAGCACATGGTAGGCACTCGGTAAAGATTTGCTGTATAAAAACATAAATGTATGATGAGTGAAATGCAAAACTCCCATGCTTACCAATAAGTTTAAACCTGTCTAAATTAGGCACACTCATCCTAGTAATATGTATATTTTTTAAAACCGAAATAAATTAATTTGGAAAACGAGACTATGCTTGTGGGTGGACGAGATGAGAAGACAAACGTTTTCACCTTCCTTTTGGAACTTTCCTGCACTGCTTGAGTTTCCACTAAGAACCACCTTTACAGCATTATTGGTTTACATGGACTGGGGCCACTTAGTAAGTGATGCAACACTTACTTTGTAAGCCCTTTACTGCAGCAGAATTTTAAAAGAAAAAAAATTTTTATATTTCAAAAACTTTCATGTTATTTTATGACACTCAAATTATTTACATGTAACTAATTTTAGGTCAAAAGTTGAAACCTAGCAGCTAGCACGGTTAATTAGGCCTACAACATTTTTTTAAACTCACAATTTGTTGCCATCTTAAAAAGTTTGGAAATTTCTAATGAAAATCTGGATTCATCACTTCCCTTGAAAAATGAGAGTGAGCAACATCAGGCCCTGTGCCCAGGGTCTTCACCTGCCCACTTTTCTCACTGATGGCATCTGCTTGTCTTGACCAGGTCTAAAGCGCCAATAACTCCAGTTCGAAAAATCCTTTCTGTCCCCCATTAACTCATCCAAAAAAAAAAGATGACAAGTGTCGGCCCATGGGTGATTACTTACTTATACTTGTAATCGACAATCTGGACTTCAAATGTAGATACTGTTTTCAGTGCGTTTACAAGCTAGGAAAATAACAGAAACATTTAGAATTTCTTTTCCTTCCTTCTCCTGGGTTTTACTTTCCTCTGACTCCTCACATTTCTTATTTCCCATGTAAAATGTTTTTCATGTATTAAATGTCCGTCAGGTTTATTGTTTTAACCCTAAACTGAGTTCAAATGCAGCCTCCACCACTTGGCCATATTATGTCCCTAAAATTCCGCGGCACTGGGTTGTTCTGAGGCTGAAAGGAGACACAGTTCAGGAAGCAAAGTGCTCGGCATAGAGGCAAACTAAGTTTTAGCTGTTATTTTACATTTACATTTACATTTACATATTACATTTGCTAGTCATTCCCTTAACTTTCAACATATATTTGCTGGGTACTTACTTTGTTCCAGATGTTATGTTAAGAACTTTTTTCCTATCCATTACCTTATTTCAGACAAACCACTTTGGACCTTATCCTCTGAAAATATAAATTCTTGGCAGAAAAGCATTTTAAATATTTCTACACAGAAAAACAATTATTCTTCAAGCAAACAGAAAGAAAACATCTTATCTACTTTCAAAAACATAGCTATGATTCTCTGCCTCCTTCAGAATTAGGCCACCTTCATCCAACACTGTGGATCACTGCTACTGAGAAATGTCTGCACTGGATCCTGTCGCCTTGTGGCATACAGTATGCTGCAACAGCAACGTCAATGGTTACAAAAGCATCATTAAACTGTGCTGGCAGTTCTAAGTGCTTTGGGTGTACGTCACTTAATCCTCATAAAAAAATCATACCAAGGACATATTATGCTCATTTTGAAAATGATACAACAGAGGCTTAGAGAAGTTAAACAACTTTCCCAGAATTGTAACTACAAAGCCACGTACACAACCACAAAGAGATTTGGGACTTGTGACCACCTGCCCAAGGCACTGTAGCCCCCAGCAGGGCACGGGCCCTGGCAGCTGACCCTGAGTGGCCACCTAGAGCCGTTTGTCTAGAGGCTCAGCTGCTGGGCTTCTGCTTCCCCACCCCGTGGCACTCCCGGCTCCTAGGAGCTACTTTCTGCTTTCACTTTTGAGAAAAGAAACAGCTTCTGGATCAGATGTCTTTTGAGTAACTGTATTAAAATGCACTTGTGCATAAATTGTCTAGTCACCTCGTCAGGATTGTGGGTTAGAGTCCCAGTCTAGGATCATGGGTTAGAATCTCCCCAAAGAGAGACAACATGAAAGGTTAGCCACTGAGGTACCCAAAAGATTGGGTTAGAGTCCCAGGGTTTGGATGTTTGGAAGAGTACTCAATCTACTTTACTGTGGGTGCATCAGTCTTATTTTGTGTGCATTTTGCTTTAGATTAAAGGTTCTGTATTTCGTCACCCTTCAGCAAACCCTGAAGGAGCCGTCAGCGGCAGCCAGGCAGTCCTAACTCAGGGCAGCTGTTCATTTCATTCGGCCATACTGATGGAACGCTTGCTCGATTACCAACTAGAGGTCAGCCCTCCACATCTTGAGTGCATTGAAGGTGTGTGGTGCTGGCAAGGATGAGCCAGGGTCATCAGCTGGCCTCCACTGAGAAGAGTCAAACTCAGGATCCGAAGCATTGTGGCAAGTTCAGATACTGTAACCCCACATTAATTGGCTTAAAAGAAGTCATTAACCGTTAACCTAAGCTAACAGTATATTTGATATCTTTTATTGTCACTTTGGGTAAATGGATAATTTAATATTGTTTCATAGTGATAAATGATCTTTTTGTTCAAGTATGTTTGACAAAATGCCCACGATTTGGGTTTTAGAAGGAGACGTTTTCTCAACCTGGAAATGGCTATGGGTTATTCCAGTAGGCCCCTGGAATGCCTCAAAGATTTGTTCTCTCTCTGTAAAAGTGAAATTTTAAACTAATTAGGACTGTTTAATATACTACAATTACACGGGAAGCTTTGTCAAATAAAGAATTCTAGTTGCTATCTTAAAATGTTAAATATTATTGTAAGATATGTTCAAATTTCTTTGTCAAATGTATACTGAAGGCAGGACTCAGAGGTAAATTAAGAGTGTCCACTTAGAAGATGCTGTGTGAATCCCACCAGTGATGGGCTCAGACAGCACCAGGCTGGGAGCCCCTGCCTTGGTCCCTGGCCTTGGCTCCTGCTGTGGCATTGTTGTCTCCAAGGCCAGCCCCAGGGCTCAGCCCAGGCTGCGGCAGCTGTGAGCTCCATGCAGACTCCAGACTGGGTTGCGGACACCCAGAGTCTGCTCAAGGAGTGCCAGCCCCAATCCCAGCAGAAGCAGATGGTGGGTGCCTGATAATGGGACTTTATAAAGGCCCAAACAAGAGCCCCAGGAGAACCTATCCACCTTCCTTGAAAGGGCTTTTGAGGCTCACAACGTGACATGAGACAACAAGCTGCACTGCTCACCAGGGCACTTAACATTGTTCAATCAAGATCCAGTAAGGCACCTCCTGGAGGAAACAACTAACCAAGGGTCAGACTCCTGGGACCCCAACTGAAGCGCTGTCCACCTTTAGAGTGACAACAATGTACATATTGTAAATAAGAGAGTCCCTGGAGATGAGAATGTCCTAACCACCCCTGAAGGATAGGAAAAGGAACTTCCCACAAGGCAACCCCCAGATACAATAGTTCCTTGGTAACTACCAGGAATGACAGGGACCCGGGGTTCCTTTAGCTTCTATTTGCTCTATCAACATTTCTTGCTAGAAAGCCTGGGTGACATCTGCTGTGGGAAAGAGGCCTGTAGTCTTTAAACTTCATCCAGGTACTAAGACTACCAACTTGAAACAATACCCTTTGGTATAAAGCCGCTGATAGCCACCTTTCTTAAATGCCAACTAATCTGACCTTGTCAATCCCCATATGACACTCTCACCCTGCTGGAACAAAAACCCAGGGCCAGAAATTATCAATTCGTATAGGATTTGAGAGCCATTAACCAAATTGTAGAGGACCCAGGTGGTGGTGCCAAATCCTTGTATTTTGCTTATAACTTGATTTGGAGACCTTTGCTAGTTTACATTTCTGGACTTAAAAGATGCCTTTTACTGCATATCCCTAAGTCCCGAGTCCCAGGGACTGTTTGCCTTTGCATGGGATGATCCAGAGACTAAAATGAAACAACGGTATTGTGGAATGGTAACTCCCACAAGGCACAGCCAAGGAAAGACTGAAAAGATGCTGGGGCCCTCAGAAATTACAAGCTTCATGGAGGCCTCAATCTACAGGAAAGACTGAAAAGCTGAATATGTCAAGAAACCACCTTAACTTGGGGTAAGGTCTTATCGGCTGCCCTGCTTAGGGTAACAGTAGCCCCCAGAGGCAAACTCCAGCTGGGCCTTATGAGGTATTATATGGGAGACCTTTGCTTGAGCATATTGTACAATTTAGATACTATAAAATTTGTGTAGTCTCTAAGTGCTACCTTATCTGCTCCTCAAGGTTTAGGAAAATCAATACCCTGAGGGTCAGCTGCAGCCTAATTGGAATGTACCTAATGAAGTCCCTCTAGTGTTACTTTTCCAAAGAAACAGGATGACTGAGAACCCCCTAGCCAGGAAACATTTCAAAAGTAGACTGTTTCTGCCCAAGGGGCTGGACCAGGCCTGTATAAACCTAAATTATCTATCTTAACTTGCTATTATTTTGGTTTAAACAATGTCTTACTTTCCTAGTTGTGACAGTTGCTTGTATAGCACTAGTAGTCTACTTTCTCATGCTTTCTTGCACTCTTCCTGATTTACTTTGTCCCCTTATCAGCAGAAAATAGCTGGAGCAGGAAGGACCTATTTCCCAAGACTGAGGAATGAACAAAAAGGGGGGATTTGTAAGTGCAGAACAAGCTCAAATTGTTCCTATCCTGACCCAGAACCAAAGTTATACCACTCAGGCGTAACACTTGTGAACCCTTTATCAGCTTCCCTGCCTGCCGCTCTCTCACCCCCCACAGAACCAGAGGACCAGGACATGGAGAGAACCTGAACACCAAAAGCATTTCAAAAGAGAAGCGTCTGTTGTCCAAGAAGATCCAGTTATGAAACCCCTTAAGTCTTGCTCTGAACCTTAGATCAAGGTGATAGATTTGAATGGTGCCTCCTATCTCCCTGCCAGTCGATTGTAAATAGAGGCTTATCTTTTCTCAAAAGCCAGTGTTATAGTGTTGGCTTCTATGTACGTCAGGCAGTGAGCCATTGCTCAGTAACAGGATCTCCTGACTAGCCAATGTCAGAGATAGAATTAAATCTAGGTCGTCTTCCCCAGAACCTGTGTTCTTAGTGCACTCTACTCTCCTGCTTACAAAAAGTAACAGGCAGTAACCAAAATCAAATCCCCAACCCCATCTCTTTCTCTTTCTCTTTCCCTCTTTCTTTCTCTTTCTCTCTTTCTTTCTCTTTCTCTCTCTCATTCTCTCTCTCTCTCTCTGTCTCTCTGTCTCTCTCTCTCTCTCTCTTTCTCTCTCTCTCTCCGCCCCCCACCCACAAAAACACAAGCATGCACAGTCACATAAATCGAAAGTTTTTCTGTCTAGATAACCTCTAAACCCTCACAAATATACTACTTACATCAAGAAGTTAAAGGGCTGAGGATATAAGATTAGAATTCTGTTTTCCAGGGGGGAATTAATCAGATGGCGTGAGCCCTGGTCTTGTAATGAGATGGGACCACATAAAAAGGATTGTGTGTTTCAGAATCCCATGGCCAGCACGCTCTTTTCCACAATTTCTATTCATACCAGAAAAGTAGCCATATCCCTCCTGACATGATTATTCCAATCTTGAGGTTGAGCGGGATTGCACAAACTGTCACTTAACAAGGGCATCTGGATTTTATTGGGCATCTGGATTTTATTGTCTATTCACGAGTCAAGGTATAATCCCAGGTGCTTTTTTCTCTGCCTGGTAGCTGCCTTTTCAAGTAATTGGATTTTTCTCCTCCCTCTGCCAGTTAGGTGCTCTTTGTCTTGGAGCTGGGAGCTGAATTACCAAATCTCACCTCTGGGCAACGTCATTTGGGCAATCTGCATGATTGAATGTGAAAACGCCCATGGCTGCACTGTAGCACCCACTGGCATGACCCCCTTTCTACTGGACTTTCCAGTGGCTTGATGCTGTTCCTTAACCCCACTCTTACTCTTGCAGCCTGAAAGACTGGGAACCAAGGTGGGTCGGCCTCCTTTAAGAGCTACATGTGTTAGAGGGCACAACATTTTGGTTAAGAAACAGGCTCAGACCCTGACTGCCTTGGCTCACCCCTATTACTCTACTCACTAGCTGGGTGACCTTAGGCATGTTAAAACTCTATGCTGCAGTATCCTTGTCTAGAACAAAAAATAATAACAAAATACCTACCTCATGAGTTTGCTGGGAGGGCTGGGAGACATGCCTGGGAAGCACATGGTAATATGCTTGGCACATCATCAGCACTCAATGTGTTTTCTCTACCAATACATACCATTACTCTGCCTGCTCATGAGGCTTCCCATCCGTCTATCCCAACATTGCATTACTTGATACATTTTTATTTCCAGGACTGTAAAACACACACACATTGCTCATATCTTTCATCCACATAGCTCATAGTCAATGCCTCATTACACCATATGTTCATGTCCTCCATCACCCATATGGGTCTAAAGAAGAGATGATAATTACATAATTTTGATCAGCTTGTTAGGCAACCAAGTTAATCTGAGTAAAACATTTTACTGCCCTTCTACTACACTTTTCCCATCTCCAGTTCAATGAAATGCTTAAGTTCAAAGCCCAGGAGTTCACACTTGATTCCCACTACCTTTCCTGCCATTACCTCATACACTAACTGCACATTCCAGCACTGAGCATCGAAGGCTCTACCTACAAGACACATCTTGAATCCATTTATTGTGTGACATCTACTGTCATCACTTTCGTCTAAACTCTTAACGGAACCTTAGCAACAGCTCTTAATCAATCTCCCTGTTCTTACTCTTGCAGCCTGAGTGATTTAAAAACAAATAAGTCAGCTCATGTCTCTCCCTGTGTATTCATTTTCTATTTGCTGCTATGACAAATTACCACAAACTCAGCATCTTAACAACACAATTTATCCTCTTACAGTTCTGTAGGATAGAAGTCTGACACAGTGAGATGGAAGTCCCGCTGGGTTAAAACAAGGTGTTGGCAGGGCTGCACTGCTTCCGGAGGCTTTTGGGGAGAATGCGTGGCTTTTCAAGCTTCTACAAGCCATCTGCACTCCTTGGCTAGAGGCCCCTTCTTCCTTCTCCAAAGCTAGCAATCTTTTTGTTTGTTTTGCATCTCTCTAGTCTTGTTTCCACCATCATGTCTTTTTTTTTTTTTTCTACTTCCCTTCTTCCACTTTTAAAGAAGTGCTGAACTGAGACCTCATCAGTAAGAATCCAGCTACAAAAAAAGCTTTCTAGGCAGAGGCAAAGGTTCTCAGGCAGAGTGAGCATAAATTCCATTTGTGACTACATGTGTCTCACCTGGATAGTTTTGAATGATCTCTCCATTTCAAGGCTGCTGATCAGCAACCTTAATCCTGTCTGCAGTTTTGATTTCTCCCTACCATGTTCCCTAACCTATTCACAGGTTCCAGGGATCAGGACCTGAGTCTTTGAAGGGCCATTATTTCGCCTATCACACCCTGCTTAAAACTTCACAATGGCTTCCCCTCACACTGGAATAAAGTCAGTCTTCCCATCAAGGGCTATGGGGCTGATAGGATCTGTGACCTCTGCACACCACGTCTGACCTCTCTCATTTCTTCTGATATCACTCCGACCTCTCTCGCTGTGTTACACCACATTGGTATTCTCTCCATTCCTGTAACATCTAAAGCTCTGGACACCACAGGACATTTGCTTCTGCTTGGGAGGCTCTTCCCTTGGCCAGCTTCTTCTCTGACCAGGTCTTAGCCCTCAGACACCTCGCCTGACTGCTTCTCCTTCCTGTCTGCATCCCTGGTCTCTATTGAACTACTTTGTTTTACTCCCTTTGTAGCACTTATCACTATCTAAAATCACCTCACTTATTGACCTGTTTACTTTTCTTGCCTGTCTAACCTGGAGAGTGTAAGCTCCATGAGGGCAGGGACCTTACCAGTCATATTCTCTACCGCAGCTCCTACAACTTGGCCCAGCACATGGCAGGTGTTCGATACATTTCTTGTGGAATAAAACTTACTATTTTGAGTACATCTTCCAGCCATGCTGTTTTAGGCATGGTGATCTTATTTGCAGCAAACATAATTTATGAGTTTACGCTGTTGAAATGAGTTTGGGGAGTCCAACAGATAATTGATTTCTAGGACACACAGTCATAAAAAGGATGGAGACTTCCAACTTAATCTGCTGCTGGAGTTCACAGTATTGCCACATTCCATCAACCATTCCCCAGAGACACTCTCATATTTTTGCTGCTAATTTTTCTAGAGGAAGAATATTTGGCAACCCATGGCAGTAAGGGCAGGACTCGAAGACAGTTTTTGCTTCTTTTCCCACTATGAGTTGGTACAAATGAATATTTACAGTAAGGCAAAGCTGGTATGGGGATGGATGGTTTGATGCCTTTTGGTAAAAATCCAATAAACTTTTCTAAAGGCTAATAATTTCAAATCAAAACATTTAATGCAATGTGAAAAAAATAAAGCAAAATAATCACGGGAAGTTAAATTCAATATGATGATATTAAAAATGCATACCAAAACTAACCTCATTTTGGTTTAGTATTTTCCGGTACTCTGTGCTCCGTGCAAGAATGGTGACTCGAATTTTTCCATCCTGTAATCAAAAACAGAAAGCAAAATAATAGTGTGTATGCCTGGACAGATGAATGAACACCTGAACCTAAAATATGATTTTCACAAAGAGATGAAACTCTATAAGGACACATTTATGGAACTTTTTTTTAAAAGCCTGGTTACTTCACAGTTTTCTCAGGGAATAAAAATGCATCTACTTTTGCCACAAAAGATAAAACCTGTCCATGATACTTCTGTTTGGTTAGTTGGGTAGTCTTTTTCAGCAGAGGTTGTACGGCTTAGGCAGGGATTTAGGGGACGATGGAGCGATATGGCAAGAGGAAAAGAAAAGGAGAAAAAAAGCACTTTCTTTCACTATCCCTTGTTTATCTTTCACAGGTTGTTGACATCTGATTTCGGATTACTCGAGGTCATAAATCGTTAACACAGAAAACGCTATCTTTTAAGTATTTCTTTTTCTGCAAAGGTAGTATTGATTTTTATTCAGAGTGAAAACAGAACTCACAATGCAGTAAAGTCCTCAACATCACCTCATAGGTTCTGTGACTTTAAGCAAAATGGCGTATAACAAAACCAATGTTACCACAGGCTAATTGATATAAACAAGAGTTAAGTTCCTATGGCATCTCGTCAATGTTATAACAAAATGGCACTAAATGAAACAACATTATTTGAGGACCTGCTGTGTCTTCATTACCTTGGGTCCCTCTTGTGTGATGTTTAGTCTGTGTAGAACATGCTGAGAAAATGCCCTGAACAAGCCAGTATTTTGACAACCAGAGATCTAGAACAAAAACAACAGTTCATATTACAATGAGTATTCGTATATACTATTTAAGATAATCTCAAGTCATATATAAATGTTATCTTTACATTATCAAGAATAAATTCTAAAAATATAAACATTGACAATAAATAACATGCTTACCAAAGGAGTGTTATAGAACAGTCCATATCTCATCCTGGGGAGTAGTGAGAAAATAGCTTCTTTAAAACATACCTAACAATGAAAATATTTTAAAAGGTAAGAAAAGACAATTTGTACCCTTCACACGAAATAGCCCTTATGATTACAGAAAATCAATTTTAATTAACTTCTATTTTACATGAAAATATTTTGAATAGCTAACTATTTCATTCAGGTGACATTTATGTTTTTGGAAAAGCTACGAAAAAAATGTTTTTAAAAGCTTCATGGTAAATAACAATGAGGATTCCAGTTGTAAAAATGGTAATGGCTAATAGAAACTCATATTAAGTATTTACTTGATGAGTGAGTGATCTGCAATGACAATTATTTATAGATATTTCAGTAAAATTTCCAGTACCCTTTTGGAATCATAGGTTTTCAAATGTATAACTTCATAATCAGTAAATGCTTTCCATGTGTCAGAGAACAGATCACCATATCCATAAGAGCTCTGAAAATAGAAACACAACAAGTTAGGGCAATAAAAAGAGTCAACATTGCTTTTCAAGAATGCACAATGTACCCAAATTAGCTTGTTAGTGTTAAGAACTAATGATCCTAAACAAGCTCATAAAATCCAGATAAGAAAAATGGAATTTTTATCTTGGGATGGAGTAAGTACCTAATTTGATATAATATCAATAAAAGTAATCACCACAATTATAATCTTAGTCAGCTAGACGTATTTTGTTTTTCCACCCTAGCCTTTTCTATTTTCATGTCTGAAACTGTAGTTGTGTGTGTGTATGTGTGTGTGTGTGTGGTGGTGGTGGGGGGGGGGTTCTGTGAGTTTTCTATCCAAATTACAGATATACACAACACATACATATACCACCATCTATCCACACTGATATGCTCAGCCAGCAAAAACCATCTGGGTAAATAGAATATGCCTTTGGAAATAAACTTCAGAGCAAGAAAACACCTTCAAAGTTTTAACCTTAGAAATACAATGTATGCAACACTACGACCTACCCATTCTCTACTGAGTAACATAATTCCCCACTAACATTAATGAGAGTAATAATAATAATAGCATCTTGCAAATTCCTGTCGCAGACACTAAGCACTTGACATTATTAACATATTAAACCACCCACAAACTTAAGAAGCTAGGTAATATCCTCGTTTTACAGATGAAGAAACTGAGACACAATTTAAATGATTTTCCAAATTCATAGAACTGGTATATTTGCAGGGCTGGGATTAAACCTAAAGTGTTTGGTTCCAGACTCCATGTTCATAACCTCTATAGGGCAGTTGCCTCTCAGCAAGAACCAGTTCTTTCTAGTACATTTACCAAATGCATCTCATTTCTAAAAAGTAGAAATTAATTATGTGCTCCATCGGCTAAAGGAAAAAGATCAATTTATTTTAAAATGGTATAACTTAGATTGAAAAATTCAGCCAACAGAAATAAGAAATGTATTGTAGGATTACAGTCAAGGTCTCAGCTGGTTATACATTTCATTCATTATGTTCATGTCTTTTTACCCTTTTGGCATTTTCTTTTTTTAGGTTATGAAAATTTTATGTTGCACATTTTAGAGTTATTTCAAAGTTATTGAGAACTGTTAAATGTGATGATAAAAAAAAAAATCCTTCTTTTGCAGCTTCTCGACTGCCGTTCTAATAAAGGCCCTTCACAACACCATCACAAGTGAAACTTCCCTGTTCTGGCTCAATAAGAAATAAGGAGCAATTAAAAGAAGTGACTCAAGACGGTTACTTGAAATAAAATACCGCAGATAAAATAGGACACTTTTAAAAGGAAAATTTAATTATAAAATATATTAATCCTCATTGATCCCTTTTCAGGAAAATCATGTATTATTTAGTAATAACCACCTCTAGGAGCTTCTTTTCCACGTCCTTCAAATTCAAATTATCTGTCATAGGGGAAGGAAGGACTGCTTTCTTGTCTCATATTGCAAAATATTTGGATATTCTTAAAAATAACAACACTTCCTCCTGTGATGTGTCAAATTTAAGCATGCATATAACCTATAACTTAGAATTTCTACTTGTAGAAATCTATCTTACAGGAATGCTAGGTGAGTGTGTAAAGACATATGTATATGGGAAGGATGTTCATTGTAGTATTTCAGCAAACAGCAAAGAACTGGAAGCAAACAACGTGATCTGGGTGGGGACAGAGATAAATGCATGCGCAGAGGCAGGCATCCATCGAACAGCGTACCACTAGCAAGCAATAACCCTAGATGTACTGACCTGGAAATATGTCCATGACATACTATTAAGTTAATAATATGAGACAGAGAGAGTATATTTTCTATAAAAATATATTTACATTTATTCAAATAAAGGTTTAACAAGAGACTCTCACATGGTAACTGCAATTACCTTTAAGGAAAATAGAGAAATATTTTTTTTAACATTATAAACTTCTGTGTTGTTTGAACTCATTATAACCAGATATTATGTAATTAAAAATAATAAATTTAAATTACTTCTCAGTGCAAGAAAATATGGAAAGCCTCTAGTAATAGCCCCCTTTTAGTAATTCTGTTAAAAAGAGCAACTCTTCCATGCCTAGAAATTCTGCAGAAGTGTCCATTAATTCATGTCAGGTTGGTGGCCTTACCCATCCCACCAAGGAAGCCATGTGCCTGAAGGGAGAGGCCAAACTGCTAAACTTTGCAGGGGCTAGAGGGAAGGCCTCACAGGCCTCTTTCTGGGCACAGTTTGTGAAAGGTCACTAAGATGTGAGCAGCAGCCATAGCCGCTTCTCTGCCCTTCTCCTGGCCACACAGATCATCTGAAGCCTTGAGGACTGGCTCTGAGGCACCACTGTCCACTATCAGGGATGCGAATCACAGCTGGCCTGGGAATCATAGTATTGTTTTATTCAAGGCTTTACCAGCAAAAGAGAAAAGTCGGTGGCTACATTACACCTTAACACTATCCCCATCCAACCTTCAGAATTCTGTGGGCCTCAGTTCTAGAGCAACCCTGCAGATCTGCCTGTCCTGAGAACCTGAATGAGCAACTAGTAAAGGCCTCTCTGACCAAGACACAGGTTTAAAATGGAAGCAGAGAGAGCAGCAGAGGAGGGAGATAACATCAGGGCACCCAACCTGCTGGGCTAAATACTACCAGTGTGTCCAGGCCAGTCACGGTCCACCTGCCCTGACATCATGTGCCCCATTACCAGAGTAACCTGAGAACTTCATGGGGGCTGTGCATCCCATTTACTCCAACCCAGCAGACACAGAGAAGGGAGAGTTGGAGAAGATGGCTCAGTTTAACTTAGTTCATTTGAGGAAGACATGGAAAATCAAGCAACAAGGAAAAGAAGCTTCTGAAGAGTGTCTGGAAAAATTTCCATCAATCTAACTAGTTCTGCACGGAACAGGCTATGAAGTACTGTGGTTTCTGGACAGTGGTCTGGGGTTAGACTTCCTGGACAGGAACCCCTGACTCCACCCCTTGCTGACGGTGTTACTGTAGAACAGCCCAGAGCCTCAGATTCCTCATCTGTAAAATAAGCTAATAAAAACCCTCACCCATGGAGGATTGTGAGCATTAAATAAGAACATCAGGTATTGTTTTTTAAAAAGAACAATCACCCTGAGTTAATCATTCAAGGCTACCTATGGCTAGTGATTATGGCCTAGAAGCACTTACACAAAAAGATGAAAGGGACTATTGTGCTCTTTGCTCACAGAAACATTTTCAGAAATGTAACTGTGTTGGCAATAAAACTGGAACACAAAGGGAAATGTAAAAACACGCAAGGAGGGAAACCAAAAGTGAGCATTAACATGCTAAGAATTAAAGAGCCAATTCTCATCTGACTTCAAATCAAACTACTTTTCTAGGCAGCTCAACTATGAGCTTTATATAAATGAAAAAGTATTAGCAAAACCATTTCCCCTTCTGCATAAGGATCTGACCTTCAGTTAACTATCTAGCTCTGCTCTTTCGGGAAATGAAGACAGCATATGTCAACTGTGTTTCTAGGTACCATTACTTATGATTTTAAAAGATGCTTGATAGATAAAGTGCACCTGGACTGGGAAAGGGTACACTGACTCTTGTGACTGGCTGGATCTCTTGTGGGGATCCTGAGGCTTTGCCAATTGAGTTGTCCCAGGAGATACTGTATCTACCCCAGGTGGATCCCATCTCCTTGCACTTTACAGAAGGACTCCTTCAGGAAGAAATGCCTAATGCTGCCCTGCCAGCAAGCTGTGGTTCTCCTGCAATAGAGTTCTCAATAGACTCATGTCAAGAGGGAGGCCGGTCAGAGTCTTGTAACTTGGAATGTTTAGCTGAACCTTAGATGACTTCTTGCGGGGCATTCCACCTTCCCAGTTTAGGCAGCCTCTCTCATGTATACTACAAACTACATGTTCGTATCATTGTCTTTGTCACAGGTAACACTCACAGCACACATGCTGTGTGTCAGGCACTGTGACTATTCATACACTATATGGTTTATTCTCAAAATGACACTGAAGTAGATACTATAATTATCCCATTTCACAGTTGAGTACACTGGGGCAACTCTTGGTGGGGGTTACCTTGGCAGGTGGAGGGGCCAATATGGAAAAAAGCAAGGAAAAGGCAGGAAAAGAAAGACTAGAATAAATAAAGACAACACTAAAAACAAAAAAAGCAAATAGCAGGTGTAGTATTTATGTGCACGACCAAGTCTTGCCCTGCGTGGAGAGCTCATACACATAGCACAATTGTCACAATGCAAGCAGCAAGAGGAAAGCTGCAGGTAAGCAAAGGCAGACAATAATTACAGCAGGCCAAACTGTAAATACAAGCAAGCTGCCCCACATGAGGCATGCGGGGGGTGGAATGGTCACAGGGGTCAACAGGATGACAGTCTTCATATACCTGTCTCAGAGGAACACTAAGCACAGGTTTTTGGTCTCTAGAGTTCCACCCGCCCAAAGGTAGAAAAAAATCTTCCACTGCCTCACTCTAAAATTCAAAGAACCAAGCTATGTATACCTACCTATGTATCTGTCCATATGTATACGTACATGTAAATACATTACACAGACACATTCCCACTCACTGGCATGTTTATTTGAATGTGTGTGTCTTAGAAAAATCTATTTCACCACATCAGAGTAACAGATTTATTGAGCAAAGCAAAGATAGAGCTGAGGCCGACAGCATACTCTCACTTACCGTGTCCCACATCACAATGTACACATCTGTACTGAATGAATTATTAACGTGCTGAGTAATATAAAGATTGATAAAGTCACAGAAGTGGTGATACATGTTAACACCTAGAATTGGAAAAAAGAAATCTAAATTAATTAAGTCCAAAGAACAAATGATTGTGCAATTTTTATTCTACCCCATCTATTTATAATGTGATGGACTTTTAGCTGAAATAAATGAGAAATGTTTTTCTAAACATGAAATCTTCTATACTCAGGTAGTACTCAATTTACAGATTGGGTTCCAAAATTCACTTTAAAATTGGGTACTTAGAAATCAGGAATACATTTTCCCCCCATACACACCAAGTAACAAATGATCATAAAGTTCCCAGAAATAAATAAGTAAATAAATAAATAAAACAGTCTATTTAGCTCAAAATTGCATAGAACTATAGGACCATGAAGACTGATTGTTATTTTTTACGATCATTTATTTTAAAAAAATCAATTAAGCGACACCTTTTCATCACAGAACTATTGACAATAATGGCAACTATTAACGTTTTAGTACCTTTCATTTCTGTCTCCTTTTTTCCTATTTAATCACTATAGCATTGCTTTTTGAAAAAAAGGGCTGAAAGGCTGAAAGTCATTTAAAAGGGCTGAAAGTCTCATGTCCTAATTGAAAGAGCATGAACTTCAGAATCAGAACTGGGTTGAATCCCAGCTCAGCCATTCACGAGCAATGTTCTCAGATAAAAGTCCCTAAGCTTCTCTACTAGAAACAGGAAATCATTATATTTAGGTGCCAGCTTTGTTAGAAGAAATGCAACGATTATCTAAAATTACCCGGCCTCAGAACTGGCACATGGTGAAACAATGAAGACAAGCTGGTCCTGCAGGATCAGAGAAGTTTGGGGCACAAGTGTTGCTATTTATAAGTTCCTAAGTCCATCATTAAAAAGACCGCCCCCCCCCAAATAAACAAAGAAACAAACAAACAAAACACATTCATATTCTCCCTCCCTCCCTCCCTATCTTTTGCTGACTTAGGTGTGCAGGACCCAGTATTCAACCTGGAAGTGAGGAAATCTAAAATGGATGAAATTCCAAAAATCGACATTTAAACATGCACCTTAAAGGGAGGAAATGTTGATTGAAAGAAAATCAGTGACTCATAAAAGCAGAAATCATAAAATATTCTGACTTCAATCCCATGGTAAATAACAACATTGTGTGCCAGAAAATAAGAGCTAAAATATACTCAGTTATTTTTAGAGTGGTATATTACATGACTGTTTGGAGAGGCTCCTTTTTTCTCCCAGAGAAATCTTGGCAAAGAGTATATTTTCAAATAAACGAAAAAAAGAAAGTTCTATTCCAATTCCCCTTGCCCTAGGTGAGCACATCATGCACATTAGCCTCCTCTGAATGTACCATTCAGCAGGTTCATAACATTTCTTGAGGAAGGTGGTATGCACAAAATGCTCGGTGCTATGAGGATTTATAAATGAAGGAGAAAGCGCAGGTTCTGTCCTCAAGAAATGTGCCTCCTAGTGAGTCTTGCTCTGCAGAATGCTCATTTTCTCAAGGTACGAGTTAATATGAAAAGGAAAAGTTAATAGCACAAGTTAGAAGAAAAAAGTAGTTATGAATATGAAATGACACATGTCTACCATGGCCTATTATACCTACTTTACATACTTTATTATATAAGTATCTACATACATTGAACAGTCCACACATACTCAAGTCACTCTTTTATAGACAGATGACAGTGTTTTCTTTGCCCCTTTTTAATTTGCATACTTAAAAAATGAGTCAGGACCTCAAACAGTATTTTTACTTGCTCTTATTTCAAAAACTTAAACTTGTCCGATTTCTGAACCGAATATTTTGTAATATAAAAATTATGACTTCAGAAGGCATGGCACATTAAAAATATGATCAATAAATTATAGTAAGTCTGAAATATTCGTGACAGAGGGCTCTCTATATTTCACTGTAAGCCCAGCCTCTCATGAATTTTGATACAGTATGACATCTTCATCTCTTATGATGAGAGAGAGAATGTAGTACAATTCATGTTTCTCCTCTCCAGGAAAACCAGTTCACAAAGTTAAAACTGTGTTTGCAAGTTGAAAAAAGCTATAGACATAAATGGGAGAAAAACACTGTAATTTTAACTTTTTTCCAAGAATAAACTGCAGAGCTGATGTTCAGAGGAATTTTAAGTTCACTTCAGTCATGGAAACAGAGGTCAATGGTGTTCCTTCACCACTTACAGTACATAAAAGGCTTTTGAAAAACTTTCTAATGAAGCACAATCTAAACCAAGTGATTAGAGAAAGGAGATGGGGTAAATTTAGTTACAAAAAGTATACATGTACCTTTTCCTCTCACCTCCTTATTGAGTCATTTGATACAAATGTGCAGGCTTCTTCTAAAATACCGAAGGTATTAACTAATGAGAAATTCAAACTAGTTCACTTCTTCAGATTAGAAAGCAGAAAGTAAATCTACTAATTAATGTCATGCTGCTTCCCTAAGCCATAGGAAATCACTACATAGACATAATATAAAAGGATCAAAGCCTCATTAACTAATAAATAAATAACAGACAAATTAACTTCTCACCTGCATCCAACTTCATGAAATAGGTTGGTTTTTCAATAACAATGTCACAGTTAGCATTGTCTAGAGGTCTGAAGTTGAGCTGCGTATAGCTTTGGAGCTCAGCAAACCTGGAAATATGAATTGGGAGGAGTCTTCAAAGTGATTCTCTGACCTTCTACTACAATGTAACTTAAGATCTATTCATTAGAGTGATTTTATTTCTAGAATAAGCTCTTAGAAATACATGTGAGACTTCTCAAACTTACTAACACAGAGTTGGAGACTGATTTTACTGTTGAGACATGAACAAAAGTGATTTTAAATTTCAGTGTAAGGCCCAGATCTTCAGAGTACTAGCTCCTCTGAGACTACGTGTAATAAATTTGAATTCTCCTTCAAAAAAAAAAAAGGTACACTGGTAACTTTCCAGACAAAGAAGCAATTTGCACATTGAGTTAGCTAAATAATCTACCAGTAAAGTGGGAAGATTCAAAAAGATTCCAAGGCTCAGAAGCAATACTGACCCAAAAGATCTCTTGTGATGGACTGCTTGGATTCTAAGAAAGACGGCATTAAAAGAATTATCAAGTGTCTCGAAACAGCTAAGCTTCCCAAAAGAAGGGAAAGTGTTTTTCTCAGAAAATGTCTTTGGAAGCTACATGGCACAGGTTTCTTCCACACAAAAGAAGACAATCGGAGGCATATGACAGGAGAGAGTTAGCCTAAAGATCATTTCTAATGCTTCATCTTTTAAACTACATCTGATGTAAAACAAATATCAGACAGATCCTTTTAAAACACACATGATGCTGAAAGATGGTGGTTTCAAAAATATGTACACAAATTCTTTGATACTTCTTCCTTCATGAAGCGGAGCTTAATTCCCTCCCCTCTGAATGTGGACTAGACTTGGTGGTTCACTTAGAATGAACAGAAGATGGCAGAAGCTATGGTGTGTCAGAGATTAGGGTATATAAAGGCTAAGTCCTCCACCTTGGGGCATGCTCTCCCTCTCCCTGTCCCCCTGTTTAAAGCCACTGTGCTCTTGGGGAAGCTGGCTGCCAAGCTGTAAGCAGCACTAGGGAGAGGCCCACGTGGCAAAGAAATGACACCTCTCTGGCCAATCGTCAGAGAGAAACTGAAACTTATGTGAAGATTAATTAACTAAAACCTCATTTGAATTGGAGTTGGGAGGGCCTGGAGTGGGAACTCTCATGCGCTACCACTCACTGTCAATTACTCTAAACAGGAAGACAGTACTTTCCATCTTCAACAGGAAGATGTTTACTACTCTTCTACTCCAACAGTAACAAGGAGAAATTTCTCACTTACGAACCTACTCAAGCAATGAAAGACTGTTACAACTCATTCAATGAAAAGCCACTATACTTCGAATTCCTAGTTTCCTCCAATAGGCTCTTTGTTTACAACAGCCCCTCTAAATTCCCCGTTTCCTCTATAAAATAATGTTCCTCTCCTATGTCCTCTAGACTTGGCCATGGTTCACCTTTAGACTGCATGTCCTTAATTGCAATTCCTTGTTATTTCCAAATTAACCCATTTTTTCTAGAGAAATAGCGAGCTATTTGTTTAAGGTCAACACTTATGAGTGAGCTTAGAAGCAGATTCTCCAGGCCCAGTTAAATCTAGAGATGGCTACAGCTCTTGTTAACGACTGGACTATGATTTTGTGAGAGCCCCTGAGCTGGAAACACTCAGCTCAGCTGCCTCCAAATCCTGACCAACAGAAACTTTGTGAGATAATGAATGTTTGCGGTCTTAAGCTGCTAAATTGTGGAGTAATTTGTTATACAGCAATAGATAATAAATACACATATATTCTACAGTGTATTTTAGAGTAACTTGTTACATGGCAATAAATAACTAAAACGAACACACACTAGGAAACTACCAAGTGAAATCAGATATCAAAATGTACTAGGAATCAAAATGCCCACTAGGAAACAGGAACTCCTATTGCAAAACTCTGTTAAGGAAGTTGCTGCATTGTAGACCGCAGAATGCCATACAAAAGTATGCTAGATTATTACCCCGAAGGGTTTGCTTAGGATGAAGATTTGACCTCAAAAATTAACATTATATAAGAGTATCCTATGTGACTTGTGATACTGTGATTTCTAATACATATATTTGGTCTTCACCTCCATTTCTGGCACAGAGCTTCTAAAACCCTTGGGATTTCCTAAATGATGAGAGCCACAAGGACATCTTTTGTTGTTAATGAGGTAGCTTTTGGACCACCTTAAAGTTGGGGGCTGGTTTCCAGAACCAACCATGGGATTAGAGGGTTGGAACTTTCTCTCCCACCCTCTGACCTCTGGAGAAGGGAGAAAGACTAGGGGTCGAATCAGTCACCAGTGGCCAATGACCTAATCAATGCTACCTAAGAAATGAAGCCTCCATGAAAAAACAAAAGGAGAGCTTCCGTGCTGAGGAACACTTACAGATTTGGGGAGAACAGTGTGCCTGGAGAGGTCACAGAAGCTATGTATCCTTTCCCATACCTTGCCCTGTGCATTTCTTCCAGCTGGCTATTCCTAAGCTGTATTCTTTTATAATAAACAAGTGATCTAACAAGTAAAATGTTTCTCAAAGTTCTGTGAGCTGCTCTAGCAAACTAAACCCAAGAAGAGGGTTATCAGAACCTCCAGTCTATAGCTGACTGGTTAGAAGTACAAGCGACAAACCTGGGCTTATGACTGGGGTCTGAAGTCGGGGAGGGGGTGCAGTCTAACAGGAGTAAGCCCTTAACCTGTGGGCTCTGACGCTATCTCCAGGTATGTAGTATCAGAATAGAGTTGAACTGCAGGATACCCAGGTGAGTTCAGAGAATTGCTGGGTGGTATGTGGAAACCCCACACACACTTTGGAATTGGGTACTCAGAACCTTAGACTATAAAGGAGTAGCATGAAAGTTCTGGGGGGATGATAGAACAGTTCTGTATCCTGACTGTGTAGTGGTTACATGCACCTAGACATGTGATATAAATTTCATAGAATTATACATCCAAAAAAGAAAAAATGAGAGTATATAAGCACTGATGAAATCCAAATGTGTTTACTTATTGACAAATGTCAATTTCCTGTTTTTGACCATTGTGCTATGGTTACATAAGATGTTGTCATTAAAGGAAATTATGAGTCTAAAATTATTTTTAAATCAAGTTTTTTAAACTACCCTAATTCCTTAATGTCTAGAGATGATAAATTTCTTCATAGACCATAGAACTAGTCTAATATTTAAAATGTTTTAAATCAAAATGTATTCCCCAATTTATATAAAGTTCAAAAAGCTAATCAATGGTGTTGAAAGTCAGGATAGGATTTGCCTTTGGAAAATGGGGGTTGTGACTAGGAGAGTGTCTGTGGTGATGATGATGGTCTATTTTTGACTTGGGTAAATATTATACAGGTAGGTTCACTCTTTCATAACACAAACTTTATACTTCTCTATATGTTTGTGATATAATTAGATAAATGTATACTTCTTTGAAAAATGTATTTCCCAAAACACATGCAGCAATTATTAAAGTTAATAAAAATTCATTTTTGAACTTATTTTTTCTTTTATTAGCAAACAGTAAGTACTATATATCATACTTCCTAATATTTTATAAACACATATTTGATTCATAAATAACTGACAGATTCACTCTGTAGCCATCACTCCCCAAAAGCTCATGCCAAATTATCTATGAATGAAGTAACGCTCTCCATTTGAAAATTACTACCCACATCTGCAAGTACCAGAAATTAAGGCAAATATTTTAGAGACATATATTTTTAAAAAATCTCACCAAGACTGCAGAGGGCTCTTGCGCTGACCTTCGGACATTAATGTACGAATGTCAAGTTTACACTGTCCTCCAATTTCACCAGCCTGGAAAAAATCTTCCTTAAATCTGGTGAGTGACAAAATATTAAATTGAGTTCAGAAATTTTTTCATGACTCAAGCATATTGATTGTAACCAAGGTAGTTTCTCAATTTCCAAAATCAGTTTTTCATCAGAATTTAACTTTATAATAGAATAATTCAAACATATACAAAAGTAGAAGAACGATATAGGTACATGATAGACCCAAAATCCAGCTTATAATCATCTCATGGCCAATTGGGGTCTTCCATCCCCAACCATCTTCAATCTCATCACCACATTATTATGAAGCAAATCTAAGGCATATTGCTGGGCCTGAAAATATTTCAGAATTTCCATTAGTTTTAGCATCAACCACTTAAATACCTGTCACGGTTTCTCTTGATGTTTCTTAAATCAAGATAGAGATTGGCTGCTCTGCAATACTGAAGATAACGAGAACATACCAGACTTGAGTCATTCTGAAATAAGGTTGAGAAAAAGAAAAAAATAACTCTGAGTATTAACATTTCAAGGACACACCCAAACTTGCTGGACATGTTGACTATATATGTACACCTTCAGGTTGAAATCACACAATGTGATAAGGAAAGCCTCCCAAAGACGGCTTCTGTTTAAGGATTTTTCCCCATCCCAAGTGGACTTTAGCCAAGCACAGGTTTGCCAATTTCACATTTTTAGGTGACTACAAAGAGCTCCAAAATGTTCTATTTATATCACCTCAAATTCTAAAGACAAGAGCTATATGAAGCACTCAGAGAGAGCTACCACTATCCTACCTTTGTGAAAAAGCATTTGGGGGTGGGGGGGGTGAGGAGAACATTTTGAAAAAGTCAAATGAAACAAGAATACATACATGAGACAAGGCTGACAGAGCAGTATGCCAGCTACAAAACACGTAGGGTCGCTGTCTGAACAGCAACACAAGGAAATGTTTTCTAAATCACTGAAATAAATGAGTTTAAGAGTCAACTACCAAAGCCTGTTTCTATTTCTATTTCTACCAATCTGGTTAGTGTTGAGAGAGGGATAGTTCCAAAAACTTTTGTCTGGTCTGGATTTTATTTATAGATTTACCATTTCACTATTTCTCCTGTAATTCTCAATGAAAACAAGGCCTTAATCTTGACCTGCATGGTATTTTGGAATCCATGGTTGCTAAGGGATCATACTCTAATAGCACAAAACATAGGCAGACAGATCTTGGCCAGGAAAACATTCTACAAACAGCCTTGGAAGAGGTGTGCCAGGTAAAGCAGTAGCTCCTCCTTTGCCCTTTCCACATAAACAGCTAGACACCAGCCAGAGGATACAACCTATGAAATAGCATTTGGTTAAAGGCATCCTGCAGCAGTGAGGGTTAATGATTTGCTTCCTCAATAAAACTGTTTAATCTACCTTGTGAGAACTGCTCAAAGTTCTATTATGGGATATCCTCCAAAAGTGCTATAGAGCATGTATTCATTTATTTATTTTTTTTAATGCAAGTGCATTAATTTTTTTTCTTTTTTTTTTCTGGTTTGCCTGGAGATAATGGAGACTCTGAGACGTCAGAGACTCCACCAGGGTTCAAAAACATTGGGAGATAACAGATCTTAGTCATAAGTGCTTAAAACTCCCTGGACTTTTAAAAACACTGAGCTCTTTGCTAGGAGCCAGGCCCTGCACTGAGCATTTTTATACGCAGAATCTTATTTCATCCTAATCACAAGCTATGAAATAGGCGTGGCTTAAGAGCAGAAGAAATTAAAACACAGGCTGGTTGGGCGCCCTGTCCAAGATTCAGAATTTGAACTCTGGAATGTGGAGCCTGCTCTTCTATGCACTACACCAAAACTGCCTCTAGATAACATGTTTGCATTACCAACTGAGTGCAATGTGGCACAGTTGACAGCAAACAGAAAAAAATCTGCATTTTAAATCTAGATGTATGACTAACTCTATGTAGTAGCTGTGTGGTCTTGAAGAAGTTGCTTGACTTTTTTGAGGACCCTGTCTTCTTCTCTGGGCAAGTGGCATCCATAATACCTGCCCTGCCTATCTTCTATCCTTGTGAGAACTGAACTAACTAACACATAGGACAGCTTTCTGCAAACTGTAAAGTTCTAAACAAAGAGCAGTACGGTGGGAGTATATCATCTGTCCCAAACTACTTGCAAGGGGAATTTGGAAAGATGAAATTTGTCTTCTTTAGCACAGATTGGGGGAAAAATTCTAAACCTAGTGGTATTTTAACTGCCTCAAAATATGGCCATCTGATGTATGTGTGAAAACAAGGACATGGTTTCCAAACAACACAGAACCACCTGTGTTCGGAAGTGAAATAAAAGTCCACACTAATAAATACGTGAGCATGAGGGAGCCCTTCACAGCACCATCTACTTTGTGTTTACATTACAAGATAAATATTACAAGTATTTTAAAATAAACGTGCTCGTATACTAAGAGGCTAAACACCCACCATTTCCTTAGGCTGGCAGAGCACATGAAGTTCCTCCAGCCGCTCTCCAGCATATCCGAAGTCAGCTTGTTTCCAGAATATGTCCTGGGCTGATTCCAGGGTATCTGTCCTATTTGTAAACAAAGAGACTCCGTGACTTTTTTCTTTTTAATTTTCTGAACCTTGAATTTTCTTTCTAAAGGTTAAATTGCAAGAGATTTACCATTGATTTTAAGTAAACTATCATAATTTTCCTAAAACTATCTCTTGCTATATGAAGTTACCAAAATAAGTTTTAATAGACTTACTCCCTTATAATAAAAATACACAACAGAAATGTATGAAGTTAGGGTCATCTGGAACTAAAGAGACTGAACTGTTGATAACTATATTTTTCTTAATCCATTAACCTTGCAATGTATTGGAAATACTAATTAAACTTAACTCCCCTCCAGAATCAAGAGGAAATCATCGATTTATCTTCTTAGTGTTTGCTGGGGGAAAGTATTTTCTGTGATCTACACTGTTTTCTCCCTCTGGCAGAAGAAATGACAGATATTCCTGGGGGTGAGGGGTGGGGGAGGCGTTAGTCAAGTTGAATCCATGACTTTGTAAACAAATTAATATTTAAATGAATTACTACCTAAAACCAAAAAAGTCTAGATAGGAATTGGAGCATCAGCAAACACTGCAGAGAAAGATGACTTAAAGGGGAGGAGTTATTCCATCTGGAAACTTACCATCCCATGTCGACATAGGTGCAAACAGGGTAACCAAACCTGAACTCTGGTTTGCAGGATTTCTCATAACCCCAGCAATACTTTAGATTTTCTAAGTGTTTCTAGAACATAAAAAATGTACATTTAGACTGACCTCCCTTTTGACATTGAGAGAGGACTCTTAGGTTTCTCCATGAAGAAAACAAAGCTTTATAGAACTTTTGCTTTTATATTTTACAATGCATATTCATTTCATAAAAATAACGAGTAAATTCTAAGAATAGTAGTTTTAAGGTTCTTAACAACAATTATCTTTAATCACCACCACTGCCACCATCATCAGCCAGGATCAGCGGACCCCACACAACATGAAGAGCTCTGCAACCCTGGGGGGACACAGCAGCTACTGTTGGCCAGGGAACTTTGAATGCTCTTCTGCAATGCTAGGGAGGAATGCTAGTCTGAATCCCAGGTCTGCTTCTCCACAAGCTTCCTGTGTCAGCACCATGGGAAAGGAAGTTCCTCACAATGCTCGGCTTTGATCTCTAAGGCCTCATGAGATGTCTTAATTAGCTCCAAATTGAGGCCTTTCCAACAATTCAGAAAACAGAAGGAAAGTCACAGTAACAGTCTTAATTAAGTGCATTTTTAAAAAAAGAGGTGTGAAATTCTTATGTTACTTTTAACTAGATAGCCTTTTCTGCATAAAAAAAAATTAATTTGATTCATTTATAGAGTATACAAATAATATTTATTTTACTAGCAATTTATATTTTAAATCTCACTTCTATGACTGGGACATAATTTTAAACAAAGTTTATTCACTTAGGAGTGTGAGATAAAATACAATGATTGACTTCCATTACAACCAAAGGATAAAATTCTACCTTCAAGTTCAAGTTATAAGGCAGAACTACTAAGTTAGCCTAAATTGCATACTTTTAAAACGAAGAGAAGAAATAATATTTACCTTATAAGGACAATGTGAGTCTTTTTCACAGACCGTGGCAATATGCCTATTATTGTGCAAAAAGAAGGGAATGTGCTCTTCTGGCAAGCGGAGGCTGGCATAGTTAAATAGAGGTTCTCCTGGAATGCCATCGGCCTCAGGAGTGGCCTCATCTTGGCTACTCAGTGGGACATCATGAAGCAGTATTCCAAAAACAAGCAGCATTAACATAGCAACCTCCAAACCTAGCAATCAAATTGAAAATGTGTTCATTAAGACATATCCTTTAAAAATCAAAGGGGTTAAGGGCTAAGCATAATTACAATGAACTTCGCTACATTACCCAGTATTGTTCCTTTATTCAGCAAATACTTATTGAGAACCTGTTATGTGCCAAGGCGCTGTGTTAGGAGGCGGTAAAGTTTCTTAACTTCCACTGCTGGAAAGTCTTTTTATAAGTAAGGTTTATTAAGCTAAAAATGATAGCCAAGAAGAAAACCAGTCTTGGGACATGGAGTCTAAACCACCAGCAGCATGACTAGGTAGCAAAGATAGCACATGCTCTGTCTCAGAGTTTTGAAAGTGTTTTTATATGTCACATAGGGAGAAAGGGGAAGAAAAAGATAGCCTGAAAGAATTCTCTTGAACTATAGACAAAGAGGTGGGAGAAGGTAAAGCCCCAGCTCTGGGATAGAAGAGTCTGCATAAAGAAATCTCACTCCTGTTGAGTGCCTATGGTCCGCAGTCCGGAAAGGGCAGATGTAAGCACCCCTGGGGCAGAGGGTGGCACTACTGGAGTTAGATGGTGCCTGGCTCAATAATCTTCGGAAACAATCATCTGGAAACTAATCCAAAACCCCAATGGGCAAAACAGGAATGTGAGAAGTCTTCTGTTAGCTGGCCCACAGCCATTAACAAACAGTTCTGTCTCTCACAGTCTCAGCCTCTGTAATATAATTTAGAACATCTCATAATTTTTTTTTTTCTTTTCAGAGTTAAGTATACAGGGATGAACAAAACGAGAACAACCCCTGCTTTCATGGATCTTATAATCTAGTACAAGAGACATATAAAGTAAACAAATAAACAATTTCAGATGATAAAGGCTATGAATCAAATAAACCAGGGGATGACACACTTTTTCTGTAAAGAGCCAGGTGTAAATATTTTTGCAAGCCATACAGTCTTCTGTGACAATTACTCATTAGTGCTTTTGTCTGGAAGAGTAGCTACAGCCTTTGCTAAAGGATTGGGAGTGGCTGTGTTCTAATAAAATTTTATTTACAAAAATGGGAGGAAGGCCTTGATATGACCATTTGCAGGTGTGTGAAATAAAGGTAATACGATAGACAACACAGCAGGGTGGTTAAGAACATGGACTTTAAAACTAGACATACTAGGTCTGAATCCAGCTACAGCTTCCTAAACTATATGACCCTGAGCAAGTCATTTAACTTTTCTGTGTCTCAGCTTTTCCATCTGTAAAATGGAAATTATAATAAACCTTTCCCATAGAGCTGTTGTGAGTTAAATATTGGTAAAGTGTTTAGATGTATCTGACACATTAACCACTATGTAGGTGTTTATTAGATAAATGTTTAAAGCTATGTTGAATGGGCTGCACGGTGCTAAATAACATTTGAGCTGAGACCTGAATGATGAGGAGCAGGGAGAACATGCCAGGGATTTGAAGAAAAGGAAGTGCAATGGCTCTGAGCAAGTGTGTATCTACTGAACAAAAAAACTAACAATCACAATCAGTATGTGAGTATATACTATATGCCAGGTACTCTTTTAAGTACCAAGGATGCAGCAACAAACATGCAGTCAAGAACTAAACTCCTTGCCCTTGTGAAGCTTACATTCAGGTGGGTGTAATAACAATCTACGATAGGACTTAGACTTAGAAAACTCCAGGAGTGAAATTCAGGCAGTCTACCTCAGAGACCAGATCCTTAAACTCTCTCTGTCCTGCTTTAGAATTGTGAAAAGAGATAATGGCCACAGACCTTACTGTATTTCTAACTCATACATAAGGATTAAATTTCTCGGACGAGATTTCTACTGTATATCATAGACAATAATCACGCCATTCTTGGTTCATTTTAGTGGTATCTTTTCTGTATTTTTTTTTAAAGTGCTCGTTCCACGAGATGATAGAGTCATATTGCACATTAGCTGCTCCCCAGCAAGGTCTTCTGTCACTGGGGCATACTGGAAAACACAACTTTCAAAAGCAGTCTCCATTAACTATGGGCAATAGAGATGGGGCTTTTAGAAACAGACTGCTATGTTCCACCAAGCCTCAAGTTCCAAGGCCAATGGATCATAATCGAACACCAAGAGTATCCTTTCCCTTCTACAGTGGCAAATATAGTGGTTTTTCTTTTAGGTGTATCTAAAGATTATATTGTTATCCATTGTAAAAGTGAACTGATTTAATCTTTTTGGTTAGGACTTTTATCAAACAGTAAGTTGACAGCAATTTTACAAAATTATTTAAAAATACTTATTAATAGTAACAGTAATTTATAATAAAAATATTTACCTCTGTAATCCTCAGACCACCCAGAAGCTGTTGCACTGTTTTAGTTACATAAAACCTGTCAGAAATAAAACATATTACCTTCAAAAGATGCTAAAGTAGACTTTACCATCCGGGTGATATTTTGAATTGAAGGAAATATTAAGAGAGACAATAACTTACTGAAATAACTTAAAAGCAAAGGGCCTGACATGTAGTGAGATAATCACTAAGCAGAAAGCCTGGCTCATGGTGCTTTCTTCACTTTGGGGAATACCATACTGCTAAAAGCAAAGTTAGAGGTACCATTTTCAACACAGTAACTTAGACCAGATTCTAATGGTGAGCAGGAAGGAGATGGTCCACTTCATAGAGGAATCAACTAGTACAGGCAGATAAAACATTCCTGGGAGCAAACAATTCCCCAGATTCTCAGCCTAGGAACCCTAATTACTGAATCAGTGCTACTTACTCGAGCTTTACTGCTGCTTGGGCCTCACGTTTCAACAGGCAAAATGTCCCATTCTTTAATTCATCCTTCCCAGTAATAAAGCCATTGTTATGACTAAGTCCTACCCTTTGGTCATCCAAGCCCATTGTCCTTAGCTCTAGCCATCACAACCAAATCCACTGATCCATGGAGAAGGAGTGACGCTTAGCTTATGGGAAAAATCTAAAGACTCAGATCAGAAACCTGGTTTTTGCAGAGGACATGTACTCACTCGCATAAGCTGGAAAAGGGTGGCTGCTGGTGCATGAGAACTCACCCTCGGCAGAAAGCCCTTCTCGTGCTGAGTCCTCTTGCAAGGCCCCCAAAGAGGGATGGGCAATACTGTAGCAGATGGAAGCTTTAGCTGGTGAGCTACTTACTTTTTTCCTCAGCGCAAAGTAGCTGCTCCCTCCACTTTCCTAAAGGTGGGAAAGAGAAAAGGGAAACTCCTGAAAGATCAGAAGTGAAACGCTGAGGCAGACAGGGACCACGGTGGTCGAGATGTGGCAATGCTCAAACAGAGCTTGGGAAAGTTTGACGAAGGCAGTGGACAAATGAAAAGCTAAATGTATTTGAGATTCACAATGATTCATAAACGGCTCCCCACTGTGCCATAAGCCTCATGATAGGTACAAGGCGGGGGGAGGGGAGGTGAGAAAAGGCTTGGCTGCCTCAGACGACGAAGTGGAGGTCAGCCAACTCTGCTAGAACTTCAGACGGGTAACCAGCGCCCTCCGCCGCCACCATGCTGCGCTGGGTTTCTCCACCCTCGGCACCGCCTGGGGCTGCTTGGCAGACGTAGAGATCCTGGGGGCCGCCCACCACCCCACACCGCACCCCTCACCCCTACGCCTCTGGTCCCGCGCGCCTGGGAAGGTCCTGGGGGAGCGCCTCCGCCCGGGCCTGGGAAACCCGGCCAGCGCGGCGCGTACCGGGAACGGGGCATCATCCCGGCTACAGGCACCTGGATGGGGCTGAGCGCCCGGGGCCCGGGAGGCCCAGCGCCGGCCCACAGGCGGTGGGAAGGTGCTGGCGGAGCCCGTGGAGAGGCTGCAGCCCGCCGCGGACCCGCGCCAGGAGCGGGCAGGGGCGCCCGCTGCGTGCCTGGGCGAAAGAGGCGCGCGCAGCCCCGTCGCCGCGGGGAGGGGGCGGTGAAGGCTCCGCGGATTCCCGGGGCGAGTCCCACCTGGAGTCGGGGGAGTCAGGGCTCGGGAGGAGGAGGAGACGGCCGCTGCTCAGAAGGAGGGAGTCGTCATAACCGGCTACTGCTGCTCACCGGAAACCTGGGGCGCCAGAGCCTACGCGGGGAGGCGGGCCCGAGCCCGCGGAGGGGGCGGCCCGAGGCCGAAGCCCGGGGCGACACCGGGCCAGCCAAGGGCTGGGCGCCCAGAGCCCCACGCAGGCGCGCGGGGAGGGGCTGGTGGGGCACCATCTGCTGGCCCTGCGGCTGAGATCGCGGCGGGAGCCTCCGCGCCAGCTGCCTCAGCAGAGCTAGGAAAAAAAGCAGCGTCTAAAGAAGCTAGATGTCCTCCTCGGGAGAAAGCGATAAGGCTTAGAGACTCCTAGGATAGGATGGTAGAAAACCTGACTCTCCTCCATACTATTGCGTTTCATTGATGAGTATTTTTAGCTGCCCTAACTTTGAAATCTGGGGCATTTTCTGATGATGAAGATCTTTGGCATCCTCGCACATTATATAGTAGTATACTTGACTCTCCCCTAACCTATCCGAAAACTCACCAAATTCAAGTGCTGCTCTGTGGAGTTTAATTTTTATCATTTTTTAAAATTTTACAATTACTTGAATTGTAATTGTTTATTATTTTATCATAATTATTTTAACGCCCATATCCTACGCTGTCTTCTACTCTTGGCATCTCTATGAGAGCATACTAGAGTTGATCATTATGATTCAACTTGAACTGATTACATGGAAGTTGACACTGTAAAATAAACATGCTCAGACACATAAAATCACCAATATTAAGTAATGTGATCATAGGAAACGCAACAATTTATTTCCAAAGGCTTAAATGCTTTTAAAATAATTTTTTTAGATGTTATTAAGAGAATTGTACAAGTTCCGTTAGTAATAAGCGTTAATGTTATCTGGATTTAGGAACGTAATCTGGCTTTTTTTTTTTTTTTCAAATAACGCAAAAACATAGAGTGTTTGACATGCACCAGTCATTATTCTAAAGCACGTTACAGTATTAACCTACTTACTCTTTATGTATAAGACTTTGCCTCTCAGGGAACTACTGCTCTATTATTTCATATTTTGCCTACCCCATACCAATAAGGACAGTGATTTTTAAACATGCTTTTCTCAGCTTACTGGCCACCGTCCTACTTTGGTCATGTACGGGAAATGTAGCTTTCCTGTTAGCTAATTCAAAATGAATTGTAAGCATTTAAAATAAATTTTCACACAAGCTGGTTTGCCATTGACGTGATATATATATTACATAAAAAACATTTATATATTTTTAAAACATAATACATAAGAAAGGCTTATAAAAATAGAATGGCCTCATTGTAAGACTATACATGCCAACTGGATTGGTGTGACATGCATGTGGTGCTATTTTAGATGGCTACATAGTAACCTGTAATCATTCAGCCTCAGAGGAAACATGATGGGACTTTAAGAACATAAGATTGAGTTCTGTATTATTGCAACAGCCATTCTCAACATATAATTTCCCCAAAAAAAATCAATGTTAAGATTTAGTTTTAAACTTTCTTCAAATTGACATCGCAATAAACTCAAATGTCTATTCATAGGAGACTGATCTATCAGAATAAACTATTGTATATCCACACAATCTAGAACTATGCAAGTATGAAAAAGGATTGAGTAGTCTCTCTAGACACTGAGTGACATATTGAGTGGAAAAAGCACGGTAGAAAAAGGATGTGTAATATGCTGTCATTTACCTGGGAAAGGGAATATATATAGCTATAACAAAAAAAGTAAATATACGTTATATAGATGTGACTTTAGAATCACGTATTTTACATTATAAAACAAAATTAAAATTTTAAAAAGTAACCCTTTATCATTGAAAGTAAAATGAAACTAAATGAATCTAAATGAGTCAGTGGCATACCACAGCAGAAGAATTATCTCAAGTGGCTTAGAAATGTAGTTCGTACATCTTGGTAAGACATACCTCAAGACTAAAATAATTATAAAAGAATCATAAATTGTTTTCAGTAGCCAAATTCTTAGTGGCAGTGTTGGCTGAAATAAACCAAATGGGAGTAGTTAAGACAGCATCTTTTAAACTGAAAATTTTAAGATGTAATACAGATGTAAGTCTGATGAGGTTATATAAAAATCCTGTAGTTCTAAATTTGAATTATGGGTACCAATTTGAATTAGCAATATATTTTATCTTTAAAACAAACCTCCCCCATCATTTATTGAAAAGACCTATAAACAACCAACTCCATAGCAATGTAGACATAAGAAATGTCCAAACCCGTAGAGAATTTCTGAGTTTGAGCAAAAAATTATGATTCCTAGAAAGCAGGGTCTCAAATACGAGTGTGTAGTTTCTTTTATGCATTTGGAATTAGGGAGGGATGTAAGGAAGATTACAGAAAGGTGGGAGAATGCAAGGCAGGGATTGGATTACAGGATAGTTAAGATTATGTGCTCTTGAAGATAGTTACACCTTCTAAGGGTATTCTAGCTCTTCGAAGGTGTATTAACCTAGATGCTCAAGAACAATGGACAAGGCTGGCTTAAAAACTTTCCACTGAACAAGTTATGTAGGCCTGGGGTGGGACTACCCACCATGACCTGCTCAGTTAAGAATTTATGATTTATTACAGCACCTCTATTTTGTCCATAGCAACAAGCTCCCTTTGTACCGAGATTGTGATTGCTACAAACCATTTTCCATTAAAAAGAACAGAGACTCCTAGAAACATGGGTAATTTGGGGTCTGTGGCAGCAAATGAACAAAATGAACCTGAAATATGTTGCATGTGGAGCAGAGAAGCCATCAAAGGCTATGAAGATCCTATCAAAAAGACATAGAAACCAATTTGAAAAGCATCCCTCTGGCCAAAGATAATTTCAAGCATCAATAAAAGCAACTGGAATCGATTGAAACACAAATATATTAAATATTATATAAAAAAGATTCAAGCAGTCAACCAAATACAAAAGCCAAAAACCTCATTGTTCATCTCTGATGACAGAAGGAAACCCACTCTTATTTGTGAAAACTGGTAATAAAAAAAAAAATTCAACCATATTTATCCTATCTTTCCTAATGGAATTATGATGCAAGTAACCAAATAGCTGATGATGTAATGTTACTTATTACAGAAATATTCCACACTCAAATATGATAATCAAATCATATGGCTAATATTTGCTTCAAAATAATTAGTGTGGATTGAGAATAAACAAGTGAAAAATAAAACAAAATGATCCATGAATTGTTGAACAGTTAAAGAGTTTATGTTAACAACTATAGGGGGATTCATAATGTTCTATTTGTGTAAGTTTGAAATTTTATATAATCATAATTTTTAAAGTTTGTTAAATGTTAAGTTTGCAGGTCTTATATTGACATTTTGGATAGCTCATAAAGTGTTAGGCAGGAATATCAGCAAGATATAGTTTACTGATTCTCTGATATGTGAATGTTTAAACTGTAATTTAAAGGTATTAAAAGTATAAGCAAATAAATTTTGACTAAAGTTTGACTCTTATGCTACAGTTGATCTATATGCTTATGATTAAACGGAAAAGCAGTAAGTGCCTTATAGTTAATGGTTAATATTTACAGTAAATAGAGATGGTAACAGGCAACAAGTTTACGATGAGTTTACTTGCTGCTCCTAGCGAGGTGGTTATACCTCTGAGGCTGGAAAAGATTACTCTGGCATTTCAAAGATATGTTAACCTAGATGCACAAGAACAATGTACACTTAGCATGATACTCTCACGATCCATCCATGTTGTCACTAATGGCAGTATTTCATCATTTGTTATGGCTGAGTAGTATTCCGTTATATATATGTGTACCACAGCTTCTTTAATCATCTGTTGAAGGACACTTAGGTTGTTTCCTTGTCTTGGTTATTGTGAATAATGCTGCAATGAACATAGGGGTACGCATATCTTTATAAATAAGTGTTTTCAAATATTTGGGGTAAATATCCAGGATAGTGATTGCTGGATCATATGGTAGCTCTATTAATTTAGAAAGCTCCATATTGTTTTCCAATTAATCTAAATTGGCTATACCAATTTACATTCCCACCAGCAGTGTATGAGGTTTTCCTTTTCTCCATATCTTCTTCAACACTTTTTGTCTTATTGATAATAGCCATTCTCACAGGTGTGAGGTGGTATCTCATTGTGGTTTTGATTTGCATTTCCCTTATAGCTAGTGATACAATTTCATTTATCTGTGGGATATAAGACAGAAAGCAACATATGAACAAAGCAAACAAACTCAGACACAGACAACAGTGCGGTGGTTAATAAAAGGGAAGGGGATGTTGGGAGGATGAAGAGGATAAATGGGGTCAATATATAGTGACGGGAGGCTTTGGGTGGTGAGTACACACTGCAATATACAGATGGTACATAATAAGACTTGTACATCTGAAATGTATGTTATTAAGAAATGTTTCCCCAATAAATTTAGTTAAAAATAGAAGAACAATGGACAGGGCTCGCTTAAGGCAAAGATAAACCTTTCACTAAGGAAGGTATAGGCCTGGGGAATGACTACCCACCATAACCTACCCAGTTAGAAATTTATGATCCCATCATTCATTCCGTATGGTTACTTTCCAGTCACTGGGCTTGTTAAGCCTGTCAAGTAGTTCCCAGCTTGTCAGATTTTCTACATGGGCCCTTTTCATTCACACCTCTTAATATTATGATTCTAAAAATTAAATTTAGCTTACTAGAGAGTAGGGCAGTATGGGGAATAAATCCTGGACAGCACTAAGAGTAAATTCTCTGTATCACAATTCTGGATTACTGAAGCTTTGGGGTTATTTTGTGTGTGCTGTTTGTTTTTTAAAAAGTATTTAAGTATTAAGACTTAATACGGTTTAAGATTTTAAAAAGACACAAATCATCCTTAATTACCAGTTACAATAAATAAATCTTAAAGTTATGTTTTCTGAAAATATATCATTAGAAAAACAAAGCTTAATACCAGTCTTAAAATGCAAAAAATTTGAGCTTATCCTCATTTTCTTAAAATATGAATTCCACAGTTACAAGTTATATTATCCTCACAAAAAAATACTATCTCCATTCATTGGTATTAACCACTTTAAATTATGTTAAAAATGAAATACATTACTATTTTAAAATCTTTATTAAAATCAGACCCATGCTTACTATTTACATTATCTTTCATTTAGAATTAAGAGATTTATAATATCGATTTGTAGTTTAAATCATACTTTCAGCCCTTTACAAAATATATAGTTTAAAACTGAATAGGGAAAATTTTTTTAGTGAAAATAAAAAATTATAATACACTGGAACAAATGTATACATACTAAACAAAAAGCTGTAAAACAAGATAAAATATATACAATATTATATAAATTTTCAATTTTTTCTTGTGGCTATTTTCTAAATACTATATATCATATACTTTTAATAAGTATTTGAATAAAACTTTCGATGAATCAAATGCCAATAGAGGGATCATGAGAAAAAATTTTTCTTGAACATTCTTTTCATTTACTTAATTACAAAAACTAATGTTTCTCTAGGTCAGAAATTATCGATATTTAGAATTTCTTAAATCACAATATAGATACATTTGATACATTCTCATGTGCTAAACTGTAAAACAGTAAGTTCTCAAAAAGAGAGGCAAAGAAAAAGGAAGAAATGTGGTCTCAATTTAGCTTCCCAAGAGAAGGATGCCTATTATCTGTGCTTAAACGGCCAGACATAGAATAGGGTTCATACCTTTTACTTTTTTCTTGAAATTGTTATGACTTGTAGTATCTTTGTTTTCCTTCAAGAATGGAAACATCTACTGCAAACTATTCTCTTATCCATTAAAAGATAAATATTACCTTATTAGAATATGGACAGAGAAGTTTTAATGATAAAGCAAAACTTAGCAACCAATATTTATTATATGTTGTTACTCAGAGAAGTTTTTTAAGAAATTTATTCAGTACACTTCTCAACTTATAAATGTATTGACAGATCTAACTTTATAGTAAAATAAGATCATTATGAATATCAGCTATTTGTTTTTGGATAAAGAACAACATATGGTAATATGCAGCCAAAGACCAAATTAGCTGCTTGCCATTAAATTAAATAAATTGAAACACTTTAAAGTTTTAAGTTGTATTGATTTTATTTATGTTAATTAGGATTAAGAGAAGAGAATGTTTAATATTATGAAATTGGAAGGTTTGAGTTTTATTTAAATCTTTTCTCCACAACTAAGTTTTTTCCTTACCAATGAATATTTTAAAGAACAATTTAATAATGCCTAAACTTCTAGTTTCGAACACTTGACAGAATTTTGCAACTTGAGTTTCCTATATTTTCTAATTCTGTACATTTCTTATTGCCATTAGTCTTGTCATTTTTTAATTTTTTTTTTTAAAAAGTCATGGTGACATAAAGCTATTACACTGATTTTTACCACTAAAATATAAAAAGTAATTTTCTGAATTTGGCTCACACTCAAAGAATATGTATTAATGCTACACATAAGAGATCCAGTGACAGAAAAACTATCTGGAATACAAAGAACAAAAATGAGGTCACTTGAATTGCCCTGAAAAGCATTCAAATTCTTCAACATGGCTTACTTATAGGTATATTTCTAAGTTCTAGTGTTTAAAGTTTAACTAAAAATCAAATGAAAGTTTTTATTTGCAAGTAAAGGCAGCTAAATGACTTTTAATAATAAAATGTATTAAAATATTTCACAAGTCTAAAACATAGCCTGATTAACTTAAACAAAATATAATTTGGAAAAAGACACGGCTATTTTTTAAAGCTATTCTACACTACTTTTGTGTTTAAAGGTTCAAGGAAAAAACATGATAAATTACACAGAACTGCAGATTTCAAATTTAAAGTTAACTCCTATAATCTATTTCGTCATGAATTTTCTGTAATATCAAACATTCATTTTTAATGTGTCAAAAATAAGGCTTTACAAAATGTGAATGATTAATTTTTAAAGAGAAAATGTTGTTAATAATTTTATTACTTTGATTCATTTTATAGGGTAAATCACTTAAATGTTACTGATACATCACAAGATCATTATTAGTAAGTTTCTTCCATTATTCAATCATGCCTAGATAACTTTGAATAGCTACAGCTCTTTCCAGATAGGTAAAATTTGTACAGGCTTAATTGTAAAATCTGAGTGAAAAAAATGTTCAGAGAAGAAAATTTTTTAATTTAAATTATTCACCCTTTAAACCTCAGTGTCAGCATGATTTCTTAGTTCGAAATTTAATAATCAGAGGTTTAATCATTTTTTATATGAACACTTATTATCTGTTTTCATGAGTTGTAATTAGAAATTAAGATTTAAGTGTGAAAGATTTCAAAGTTTCAATGTTAAAATCACTCATTAAATGTTCTCCATACATACAAACATATATAAATTATAGCTAAAATTAGTTATTTATCTGTAATATAATATATAAACATCATTCTCCTTCCCTAACCATATTGATATAAGGGTAAAGTAATAAATCTCTGTGTTATTCAAAGCCAAAAAAAAAAAAAAAATGCTTTAAAAATAAATCTTTAAAGACAGTTTCAAAAATAAAGTTCAAATATTACACAAAATAATTTAACTGCAAATATTGCTACTATATACTATAAAACTTTTCAATTTTTGTAAAGTAAATTCACTTTAAATTTTATAAGAGAATTTATTAGTAGTCTGCATTTAGCTATTAAATGTTTACATTCGGTTTGATGGGAATGTAATTTTCAGATGTTAACTAAGCCTTTGTCTTAAAAGTTCATCTATTTGAGTCTTATACATATTTTTTACATCTTCAAGATCTAATCGAAGTTCTTCTGCCTCTTCTGCTTTTTCTCCATACATCTGCAGAATAGTGTTGTATCTTTGATCCAAATCCTACAAAACATGTTTGTTTACAATTTGTAAAATAACTGTACAGAACATCTTAATTATATTTATATTATCATAAATGAGTCATCAAAAAAACACATTATAATCTCAATAAAAGTATATAATCAATGTGTATACAAATTAAACTCACGTTTCAGTCTGTTGGGATAAATAGCAAATAAAGGAATAAAAAAAAAGTCTATGGTCATGCCACCCTGAACGAGCCAATTTCATCTGATCTCAGAAGCTAAGCAGGGTTGGGCCTGGTTAGTACTTGAATGGGAGACCACCTAAGACTACCAGGTGCTATAAGCATTCAGAAAATTAAATAAATAAATAGATAGATAGATAGATAGATAGATAGATAAATAAATTTATTAAATAAAAGCCAAATGGCTATCGATCTTACTGTATCATTCCACTAAGTATATAATTTCCCAATAGATAGCTTAATCTGTGTTTTCTCCCATTAATTTAAGCAGATTTGATAAAAGTTTAGTCTCTGGTTCACTGTGGTTTAAGTATTCCCTGGCACTTATCCCATAGGAAAAGGTGAAAAAATTTTTTTACATATGGCTTAATAGTGACTATTAGTACTAAATGTGCTATCTAAAGTATATACAATATCAATGTACAAAATAGTACTAAGATCATACAAAAGTGCAACATTATAAATGAGCCTTGGTCAAACAAAATCTAGCTATTTTCCTATGTGGGATTAAACATGATTGTGAAAAATACTTTGAATGTATAATATAATTCGCCTTTAAAGTTCTTTACTCAAATACTAATAATCTAAATTTCAAAGAAATCATTAACATATATATGCATTTTATATAAACTAAAAATATAAGTTTTAATGCAACTGGATTAAAACATCTTAGGTTCAGCCTTCAGTGAAGGATACTTACTCTTAGCTGAGTTCGAAGTTTGGGTATCTCCTTTACTTTCTCTTCAAGTTCATCATTTTGATTTGTTAATTTAACTAGCTCTTCAGCCATTATTGAGCGTGTTTTTTCTAGATTGCCAATTTCTAGCTGAGAAACATTACCGGAAATTTAAATCAAAATGGATCTTGTTTAATGCTCCCACTAATACAAACGTATCTGATGTGTTTCGGTTTTTTTTTTTAAGAAATAAATATATCAACATATAACCACAAGGTAGCTTTTTGTTAAGTAGAATAGCAGCAAAAAAGGATTTCTTTTCCTCAGAGGAATACCATTTATAGGGTTTACTATGAAAGAGATAAAGAACTAAAGGAAATCCAATCATCTGAAATATGCAACCCTATATTTTTCTCTAAGGAAATAGCATGTATTTTAGTTATTTTAAATTACAACAACACAGAGAAATAAAAACACAGTTTAATGTAACTCCAGCTGTACAGATCATATTGACAGACTCTATTGTCACTACCAAAGAAGTTCAATTTGGGCCCACAGGCACAGCATACAGGGCTACATAACATAACAAGTATTAAGATTATGCTGATCTATTTTTTTCCAACTCAAGAACATCTTATTTAATAGAGTAATATTTTCAACTCACTAAAATCATACAATGTGAATAGAAGAGGAAAGTTTTACTTCTGAGTGTATCAAGTTTAACACTGAACAGGTAAAACATTTTAACATTTCTCACTACGATGTTTTTAAAAAGCAAAATGGTAGGATGCTCCCTTCTGACTCATGAGGTTTCCTTTCAGGTGCACAATGTTAACAGTTCTAATTTCTCTCATGACCTTTACTCACTCATTCCTCACAGGGGGAGTTGGAGCAACATCTAAGTGGTAAATCTGGGAAGAATAAAATGAGTATTTTCAGCTCAACAACTTCCCTTTTTCAGTGTTTGAAAAAGGTTATCTGCAAAGAGCTCTTTGCTCCTAGATGCCTGAAAATCCCACCTGCACAAGCTACAACATGTGGGGAGACCTACAATAGCCCAGCATTTCCTGTGCCACAGTTATGTAAATCTCCTTAATTATGGCAATCGGTGAGCAAGTTCCCTTCCCTCTTATCTTTGGATAATTTCTCCAACTGCTTTTATCATTAATATATGTGATACATTTTGGGCTTCACATGCCACTGTTTCATTTTATTTCTCAATCTGCTTCAGGTGCTACTTACTGGGCATCAAAATTTCAGCTACTTCTATAGCATGTTTAATTTTTCCGATACCTGTAAATGAGTAATTTCTCCTTCCCTTAGTTTTAGCTGAGACTGGAGATTTTCAATAATGCTTGATCCTGCTCCCATCCTTACAGCATCATAAAGATTGCTTCCATTTGCTGATATAGACATTGGTCCAAAAGAGTGATCATGAGGCTCATCCTATGTTAATTAAAGAAAGCAAGAGTAATTCAGTTATTATAGATTACATTTCATTATATGGTTAAAACAAAATGATTCAGTCAATTCTTGCTTTAATATTTCTATGACTTTCTCAAAGGCAGGAAATCATCTATATTTCCTCAATCAGTACTCTTTCACAAATTCAGATGAACTGCCTATGAAATAGCAGAGTCATGGTGATAGGCAAAACTGCTATCTGCATAGTCTCTTCATTATTCACTTTAAGAACTAAGCACATGTAAGAAATAAAACATCACCTGAGACAGAAAAGATGTCTGTAGCCCTGCCATCTCAACTCCACTTATTGAACTTGAGCGTGACATTGTGGGAGTGCTAGAAACAGAAAATGGTTTCCGTTCCTAAGGAGTAAGAAAAAATTCAGATTAAAGAATAAAATGATAAATAAAAAAAGCCAGAAACTTTTCTAGGATTAATGACAGCAAAGACTCATTCTAATATCCTCATAAAATGTTACAGATATAATTTCTGAAGTCTTATCCAAGGCACAAAATTTAGTAATTTAAAAGTATAGATAGACTTGATCAAATCATCTGAGGACCCGTGTATATTGTGACAACCTAATTTGGTTTATTTCTAATGGAATAAAATGTTATTGAAACTATTACACGAACTGCTTCTTCTTATACAATATAATACTAATTACTATCTATTTCTTTAGAATAAGATTACTAATGAGTTTTACAAACGATTAAGTTTCCAGCTTTTCCATTTTATTTTCAGTGTATTTTTTAAAATGCCAAATAAATTCAAAAGGAAATTTCAATGTGCATAGGTAGTTTTAACATATTATGCTATCGAGTATACTATAATCTTTTAAATATAGGAAAACTCAATTTTAAAAATTACCTTTGTTCACCAGAAAAGAAGTGAACCACCAGTTTTACTCCCAAAGTGTCTACAGGCCAAATGAGAAGCATGAATTTCAGTGAGAGACTACAAAATTAATTTAAAAGGAAGTTCTGTAATTTAAATCCTAGAAATTACAGATCTCTGAATAAACTCAAATTACTTGGATCCACTCTGAGCTAGACACTGCTTACACCACTAAAATTCATCATTCTGATCTTAGACAGAAGAAATGGTATTTATAAAGTATAAAATTATAAAACAATCAATGATTAATCACAATAGCTACCATCTGGATACATCAAAAACAAAGCAACAAGACAAAATTCAATACCTTTTCTTTTATTGCTTCTTGAGTAAAAATTGCTTTCTTCCTTTCTTGTTCAACTTTCATTTTCTCCATTTCTAACTGACTATTCAACAGTGTCTAATGGAGAGAGATATAGTTAGACAACTTCTGTGATACTAAATCATCATCATTAGTCTACCTTAAAGCTAGGAGCATAAAGTATATAGTCTTATTTGTTTTATTAAGAAAGACCAAGTTCCAAAAACAGCAACCTCGCCCGTTTCATCTGGTCATCTCATTACTTTGCTACTATTCCCAACCATTCTCTAATGGAAGCCTTAAGATTTGAGCATACCTTTTCTTTCTTTGTCTCTTCAAGTGTTCTTACATATTCATCTTTTAAGTTTTCTAATTCAACCTGGTATCTATTAAGCCAGAGAAAAATGAAATGAAACAAAAAATATGATAGTACACGCTATTAAAAACTCACTACTTTATTAACTCCAGTTAGATATTTAGTAGTCATTTTTATTACTGGCTTGATTTTTCAATTGTATTTTCCAGACCACTTGGGTTTTACTCAGAAGCCAATGTAATACTTTTATATATTTTATATCGATGTATGACCATTCAGACATGTGCAGATTTTGCAAAAGCTAGTTAAGTAAGGGGTTCTGTGAAAATGTTTGCAAAAGTTCAGATATTTTACTTTATAAATCACTTTTACTTATTTTTTTTAAAGTAAAATTTCCAAGGAAGAACTCAGAGGGTAAAAACACACTAATCACTGCCTTGATATAATTTCATATAGATGGATTTTATAGTTGTGTTTCCAATGAACCAGCACATTTAGAAAGACTGGAACACTGCTAAAACCCCTGTAATATGAAAATAATTCCAATGAGTGGTCTCCAAACAATTTTGTGGTTATGGACTCCTTTAAAAATTCTGATTAAAGCAATGAATCCTTTCTCTAGAAAATGAAAATACATACAGAACATGCCACACAATCTCAAGAATACATGTAAGGTTCAATGCATCTCAGTACTATCTTGTTATAATATCCAATTACTAATGACTGACTTAAAACACTAAAAGCATATATTTTCATTTCTCAGTGCTACAAGGCTAAAAAGAGAAAACATGTTTTTAAGTGCTTTAAAATGTCACTAAGCTACCAAACACTCAAGAAATATGCTCACCTATTATTTTCATCTTCCAGTTTTCTTAGCCTATTTTTCTCTGATTCTACCTGGGCCTGAAATCTACTGTTTTCCTGTCTTAAGAGAGAATTCTGTGACTCTATGGAAGACATTTGAATTTTGTTGGCAAGGAGTTCTTCTGTAGCCGCACGTTCCCTTTCAACTGCTGCTGCCAGTAGGGTCTGGGATTCACCTGAATAGAGAATAAAAAGGAAAATCACGTATACATATACCCAAGAGGCCAAGATACTATGTCAATTCTGACTTGGAACTTTTAATGATGTAGGTAGCCACACTTAATACTATAACTACTTATTGCCTAAGACAGGACTGCCTACAGAGACTAAACCACCAATCTTAATTTGTTCCTGCATCATCATTTTCCCCAAAATATTTTAATTTGAAAGTGGAGTTATGCATTAAAAGTGCAGAGGATCAACAAATAGTGCTGGAACAATTGGACATCCACAGGCCAAAAAAAAAAAAAAAGACAAAAGAAAACCTTCAAAATAAACTTCATACCATTTATGAATATTAACTCAAAATGGGTCATAAAGTTAAGTAAGTATAAAACAAAACTATAAAACTTTTATGAAAACAAATAGGAGAATTTTCAGGATCTAAAGATAGACAAAGAGTACTCAGATTTGAAACCAAAAACATGAGCCATAAAAAGAAAAATTGATATTCTCAGACAAGAAACAAGCTAAAGAAGTTTATTATTACAAGAAATGTTAAAAGGACTTCTTTAAAAAGAATAAAATATATGAATATATATATAAAAATATTGCAAAAAAAATTCTCACTGACCAAAGTAAACACATAATAAAAGCAGTGAATAAACAAATACTAACAAAGGTTAAAAGGCAAAAGTAGAAAGATGATACATAATTACAACAGTAAATTAAAGGTTATACACAAACACACACACAAAGTTAAAAATAATGACAAAAACATAAACACAGAGGGGTGAATAAAAATGGTAGTGATTTTAGAATGTGTTGAAAATTAAGCAACCATCAACTTAAAATAGACTGCTATATATGAAGCACAATGTAACCACAAACCGAAAATATACAAGAAAAGAAATAAAGAAAAGGAATCCTAAATCACAGAAAGGCAGCAATATACAGGAAAGCAAGAGAATAAGTAAGGTTCAGAGAACTACGGAAACAATCAGAAAACGATAAAATGGCATTAACTACACACCTATAAATAATTACTTTGAATGTAAATGGATTAAAAGCTCCAATCAAAAGATGAATGGATAAAGATGTAGTAAATATATATAATGGAATATTACCCGACCATAAAACGGAATGAAATCTTACCATTTGCGACAACATGGATGGATTTAGAGGATATTATACTAAGTGAAATATGTAAAACAGAGAAAGACAAATACCATATGGTTTCACTTATATGTGGAATCTAAAAAAGCAAAATAAATGCAGAAACAAAATAGAAACAAAGTCATAGATACAGAAAACAAAATGATGACTGCCGGATAGGAGGAAAGTTGGGGGGCTGAATGAAAAAGGTGAAGAGATAAAGTTGTACAAATTGACAGTTACAAAATAGTCACGGAAATATAAAGTACTGTATAGGGAGCAGAGTCAATAATATTGTAATAGCTATGTATGGTGCCAGATGGGTACAGGACTTATCAAGGGATCCTCTCATAAGTTATATAAATGTCTAACCACTATGCTGTACATCTGAAAGTAACATAATATTGAATTTCAAATAACTGAAAACAAATTTTTTTAACTGATAAAATAAATTAACTTCATAATTTTAAACTTTTGCTCTATGTGAATAGGATGAAATGACAAGCTACAGACTTGGAGAAAATAAATGCAAACTGTATTATCTAAGACTAGTATCCAAAATATATAAAGAAGTCTCAAAACTCAACAATGAAAATGCAAATAATCCAATTAGAAAATGGGAAAAGACCTGAATAGACATTTCATCAAAGAAAATGTACAGAGAATAGGCACATGAAATGCTGTTCAACATCATTAGTCATTAAATTAATGCACATTACAATAATAATGAGATATCACTACACACTTGTCTGAATGATTAAAAGGAAAAATAGAGACAACACAAATGCTAGCAAGGATGTGGTGGAAATAGATTACTCTCATACGGACAGCCACTTTGGAAAACGGTTTTTCATTTTCTTTAAAACAAACATGCAACTACCTAGCAATTGCACTCTTGGGCATTTATCCAGAGAAATGAAAATTTTTACATAAATGTCCATAGCAGCCTATCTGTATAGACAAAATCTATATCAGTCCATACGCTCTTCATCAGGTAATCAAAATGTGGTACACACATACCATTAAAAAGCACACAGCAATAAAAAGACTAAATCACCGACACACACAATAACTCAGATGAATCTCCAGGGAATTACTCTGGGCTAAAAAACCAGTCCCAGAAGTTTTATACAATTCTATTTATATAGCATTTTGAAATTCCAAAGTTTTAGAAATAGAGGACAGGTTAGCAGTTGCCAGGGATTTGAAACAGGGATGGAGGCTCAGAAAGATGATAAGTGTGGGTTAAAAGGGCAACGTGAAGGATCTTTGTGATGTTGGAATTATTCAATATCTTACTATAGTAATATACATGAACCCACACAAGTGGTAAAATTGCGTAGAACATAATATACAAACAGAGGCATACAAACACACAAATGAGGACCAGTAAAACTGGGGAAAAGTGAATAAAATCAGTAGACTGTATCAATGTCAATACACTTATTATATTATAATTTTGCAAAATGTTAACAATTGGAGATACTGGGGAAAGTATGTAAGGGACCACTCTGAATTATTTCTTATAACTGCATGTAAATCTACAATTATCTCAATAAAAATGTTCTATTATGGTATGTTTCTCCTGTGGCTTTGTCTATATTCCAGTATAATACCACGTATTGCCAAGAGTATACAGACTCCAGGTTAAAAACCACCGAAAAAATGACTTCTACCTCTCATTTATCGCTATTTATTTTGGAAGGTGTCATTTTCAGATGTCTCACATTTCATAAAAAAAATTGGTCTCAAAAAGTTGTCATAAATGACAGACCTAAGATTTATACATAAAAATTAAACAATATATGAAGGTTCATTTAGTTCAGTGGTTTTTTTTTTTTTTAAGCAGATACATCTTTTTCCATACAAACTCTTACATGGAAATCAAAAAAGGATTGACAAAGGAGGAACTACTTTCATTAAAGAAGCCTGGAAGGAGCCCTGCTTCTTATTTATACTGTCCCTCTCGCCACGACAGCTAGCCCTAAGACACATCTAAGGGATCTACTGAAGACTGTTTGAAAGCCACTAATCTCTTTCACCCCTCATGATTTACAGTGGTGAGTAGATCAGACAAGGTAAGTGACTTCCTCCAAACTGTTTGGCTGGGTTATTAAAAACAAAACAAACAAACAAACAAACCAGAAAAGCCTTGAGTCCAGGTCTCCTGACACTCATTCAAGTCTGCTTTCATAACTACACTGCAAAGTTGTCTTAAATTACAGTTAGTTTTAGGCGCAGAATGGGCACATGGATTTTTCATGAACCTGTTAGCTTCTGGGATATCTAATGTACACATACACTATCTGTGCTTGAATAAACATCTTAAAAGAATACTTTTCTTTTTATTAACAGCACAGAAGGGCAAGTTGGGGGTATTTCTGTAAAGAAGCAGAAACAAAATAAAAACTTAAGACTCCATAGGATCAGAATACTAGATCCCTCCCCCCCCCCCCCCCGCTGGCTTTATTGAAATAGATAATTAGTTCCTTGTCTTTGCACTATACAATTCAATGAGTTTTTTAAATTATAGTTAGCATACAATAATATGCCAGTTTCAGTTGTATACTATAGTGATCAGGGATCCACATAACTCGCAAAGTGATCACCCCTAATCTAGTATCCCTCTTCCCCCTTACTTATTACACTAACCATCTTCCCCATGCTACACTCTGTATCTCCGTATCTATTCCGCAACTAAAAATTTATACCCCTTAATCCCTTTACATATTTCTTCCCCCCAACACCCCATCTAGTAGCCTCAAAAATATTCTCTGTATCTATGAGTTTATATCCATTCTTACGTTGTTTTGTTCTTTAGATTCCACATGTACATGAAAACATGTGATATTTGTCTGTCTCTATCTGACCCGTTTCATTCTGCACAATATGCTCTAGGCCCATGAAGGCAATCTCTTTTTCCATCCCCTTCCTTTTAGTCTGTGTGTGTCTTTTAATCTGAAATGAGTCTCCTGTAGGCAGCATATGTGTATGTGGGGTGGGGGCATGATGGAGGGGGGCTTTGTTTTCTTATCCAGTCAGCCACCCTATCTTTTGGTTGGAGCACTTAATTCTTTTCCATTTGAGGTACTTCTTGATAACTATGTAGTTATTACGATTCTTTACTCATGTTTTTGGTACATGTTTTTACTTTCTTAAAGAAGTCCCTCCTATATTTCCTGTAATGCTTGCTTGGTGTTAATAAATTCCCTTAGTTTATTTTTGTCTAGGAAGTTCTTTAGTTGTCCTTCGACTCTAAATGATAACTTTGCTGAATAAAATATTCTTGCTTGTAGACCCTGGTTTCATCACGTTGAATATTTTGTGCAAAGTCCTTCTGTGCTGCATAGTTTCTTTTGAAAACTCAGCTGCCAGCCTTATGGGTGCTCCCTGTAGGTAACTGCTTTTCTCTTGCTGCTTTTAAGATTCTCTCTTTGTATTTAACCTTTCGCATTTTAATTATGATGTGTCTTGGTGTGGGCCTCTTTGGGTTCCTGGTTGCGGACCCTCTGAGCTTCCTGGTGTTTTATGTCTATTTCCTTCACCAGGTTAGGAAAGCTTTCCTTCATTATTTCTTCAAACAGCTCTTCGACACCTCATTTTCCTTCAGATACCCCCATGACAGGGATATTTTTACATTTAATAGTGTCCCACAGGCTCCTTAAATGATTACTATAGTCTTGGCTTCTTTCTTCTTGCCATTCTGATTGAGTGTCCTTGGCTTTCCCATCCTCTCTGTAGGTCATTTGATCCTCTTCTTTATTCACTCTTGTTTATTCCATTTAACATACTTCTCAGATGTGTTCTTCCTTTCTGACTGGTTTCCTTTTATAATTTCCATTTCCATTTTTATATTTTTTATCTCTTTGTTGAAGTTCTCACTGAATTCATCTGCGGCTCCTATAAGTTCATTGAGCATATTTATAATCAGTGTTTTGAACTCTGCATCTGTTGATTGCTTGAGTTCATTATTTCTGGAACTCTGTTCTGTTCTCTCATATGGTATCTCTTTGTCTTCCCATTTTGGCTGCCTTTCTGTGTCTATTTCTATGTACTAAGCAAAGCTCTTAAGTCTCCTGGTCTTATTAGTGTGGCTTTGTGTGATAGGTGTGCAGTGGCACAGTCCTGAAAAAGGTTCAACGGCAGGCCCAAATTTAGCCCCAGCCTGTGCCCCTTCAGGGCCACCTGTTAAGATTCAGCAGGAAATCCACAGATGCTATGCTTATAGTTGCGTCAAAAGGTCACACCAGAAACCATGGTCAGCTGCCACCAGTGTGAGTCCTGGCACTGTTCAGCAAGGAGCACTTGATTCCCCAAGGACATACCTGGATGTGGCTTAGGTGGGCAGCGAGTTGGGGGAGGCGGAGCTTCAAGGAATCCACAGATTCTGTGCTTATAGTTGCCTCAAGAGGCCACACCAGAAACTGCTGTCACTTGCTACCAGTGTCTAGGCAAGGGGCACTTGACTAGCTAAGGAAACCTTTGGATGTGGCTTGGGAGGAACCGTGAGTTTGAGAGGTAGAGTTTCAGGGAATCCTCTGGGCGGAGCAACCTCTGTTATCCAGTTTGATGACCTATCAGCTATGGTGGCGCTGTATCCGCACACTGGGAGGTGGAGAGAGCTCAACAAAGGAACTTTGGATACTGCTGGCACTTCTGCACAGAGCAAGTCTCGCTTCCAGCCCTCACGTCGACAACTCAGTGTCCTCCTGTAAGTTCCTGTTGCCCACCAAGCAGCCGACCTGCTGCTGGTGCTGAGAGAAAGCAGGTCTGTCACCACGAGTCTGCTTGCAGACAGAGCCCCTTTAAGAGGCATCCACAGCTACTGGCTGCTGCTGCTATGGCCTCTGTCCTACTCAGCCACTTGAGACTGGATAGCTTCACTTCTTGGTCCTGTCCTACCTCCTCCCATTGCAGGGTGATTTCTTATTTCTCTCCCCAGTTGTGGGGCAAGTTTGTCTAGTTCCCAGGTAACTTTCCTTGCTGTTTGCTTCTTGTTTGTCACAACTTTGATTTGATCACTAGAGGGATGAACAGAGTCTCTATCACCTATGCCATTTTTTTCTCTCTCCTGAATACAAGATTTGATTCTGATTTTCCTTAGACCTATCTCTGCTTTTGGGAGTCTGAGACTGATTAGAATCATATCTGATTTCCATCTCCTACACTATTGCAGACAAGCTAGAAAAAGATCAGATTTAGCAATAAACAAGGAAAAAAATGAGTGTAGAAGTCTGGTAAAAATAAATGAAAAAAATGACACGGATAATTTTAGATAGTATCTGACACATTAGGTTAGGGGAAAAAAATGATCTGAAAGTCAATTAAGATTTTAAAAAATAAATGTAAAAGACATAAAAATCCACAAGACACAAAATATAACTATATAACCATCAGAAAAAGTGATTTTCAATACCATACTATTATCCTAATTCTAAGCTAGAATAAGGGCTTCAGCATTGAGCTTATAAGAACTAAAGCAGTTACCAAGCCTATCAGAAAGAGTCTTCTCTAACTTCTCCCACGACGACGTCTGGGACCCTAGAGTTGCTTGCAAATTTTCTATCTGCCGAAGCAATGGTCTTGTTGTTGATGAAACACTTTGACTCAGTTCCTGGTTTCGATTCTCCGCTTCCTGGAGTCTCTGAATCATGAAATTCTTAAGTCACTAACACTGGCAGCAATAAAAACATTGGCAAACAAACTTTATGAAAAATTTCTGAAAAAAATTATTTCTCCACAATAAAATTACTTTTTAAATTAAATTATTTTCTAATTATTCAATCCTTTAGTTATAGTTAAGTTGCACAAGAGTATCTAAATAAATGCTTCTTTACAAAGTGCCTTCAATCACCTTAAGGTAAAAAAAAAAAAAGAGAGCATCATCCAAACCTCCCTATAGTTTGCCTTCTCATCCAAAAATTTCTAAGTATTTATAAAAACAGATCAATCCGAGTTGCATTTTTTCTCTCTTTCCCTATGCATGTTCACTGAGTGAAAATTAATAGTGACCTAAAAACTGAACACTGTTTATCTGCCCCCACAGAAATCAAAGGCTGATAATTAATAAACCACCTTTTACAAATGAAAAAATACTGACTACACAATAAATCTATCATAATAAAATTATTTTCTATAAAAAAGAATTAAGACTTGGTTCCAACTCTAATATTATTCACCTAAGCCACAAAAATACAGCAAATGATATATATATATAGGGTAATAATCCTCTCAATTCCATGAACATTACCCCACTGAGTCATTTCTTATTTCTAGGAAAATATATCTTGGATATGTGTTTAGGAAAACTGTGACAATACCTGCTGGAGTTCACTGATCTCATGGCGTAAATAATCCTCTTTCCTGGCAGCTGCTTGTTCTGCACGTTGCAGTGCCAGCCTAAGGTCCTGCACCTGCATAAGGAGAACCACTATCAAAAACAATTTCAAACATTATCTATAACTTCCTGCTAAGTACATATTTTGTGTTTTTATTGTTCATATGTAATATTCTATATGATCCAATGAGCTTTAACATATGATTATCACACATCCCTTTTATCAAATAATTCCAAAACTGGAAGTATGTTAAATATGTACTCTATTAGGCAAAAAAAGGATATAAGTATGTGGATGGCACAGTCACTGCCACACAATATGAGGAGAGAAAATGCATCCACAGATGTTTCCAGTGCAGAATGTGATAAAAGCTCTATGAACTATAAACACTCATCCTGAGAATTCACTCCATGGAAGCAGATCACTATTAACATACAAAGATGTTCCCTACACTGTCAGCTAGATTAGCAAAAACACACAACACATTATTCTAAATATCCACCCATAGTAATCTATTTTTGCAAATGTTGCTACATGAATATACCTATTAAAAGTTATGATAAATGTAAGACATGTAAAAACATATAATCTTAAATGATAAAACTATATAATATATAATATCAAGTATAAAAAATAGGTACATGGCAATAAAGATAAGAAAGTAACACACAAAATTGACAGTACTTGTAAAAGGTGATGGTTTCATGAATGGTAGTCCCATACTCTTTCTCCCAATTTTTCTTTAATATTGTTTTAGTGTATTTTAAATTTAAAATATTAAATTTATTTAAAAAATAAATGTAAAAGACATAAAAATCCACAAGACACAAAATATAACTATATAACCATCAGAAAAAGTGTTTTTCAATACCATATCCCAGTGATAGAGTAGCAAAAACATAAGGGGGTGTATAGACAACAGTGTGATTTAGAATATCAAAATATTGAAAACAACTCAAATATCCATCAATAAAAACTGACCGAATAAACAATAGTATATTGATTCACACAATGAAGCATTATAACTGTAAAAAGAAATTTCTTAAAAAGCTCTATGTTCTACTACAGCATGATAACCAAGATATTTTATTTAGTAAATAAAGTAAACTATAAAACAGTATAAATAATAAACTTTATTTTATGTAAGGATGAGGAAGATACAAGTAAATATGTATATAAATGTATATATATATATATATATGCTGGTGGGGGGTACATAAGTAGAAGAAGAGAAAATATATTTTTTCTCACATTTTCAAATAGAAACACTGAAAAAATAAACCAAACACTAATAAAATGGTGACTTATAGGGAAATATAAGGAATGGGGAGGAGCTAATGTTGTCTCAATATGTTTTGTTATATAGTTGTGGTATCATGTAAATGTTTTACATATTCATGCAAAATTAAATCAAAAGTGGACTGGGGTCAATAAGAAAAGAATGGTCTTTTCAGCAAATGGTGCCAAGACAAGTGAATATCCACATGCAAAAGGCCTAAATATGAAAAAAAGATGATAAAACTCATATAACGAAACAAGTGAAAATTTCCATAACCTTTGATTAAGCAACAGCTTCTTAAACATGACACCAAAAGCACAAGTAACAAAGAAAAAGTTGGTAAGGTGGACTTCATCAAAATTTAAAAAACGTTTGTGCCTCAAAAGACACCATCAAGAAAATAGAGGAGTCTACGGCCATGCCACCCTAAACAAGCCCAATCCCATCTGATCTCAGAAGCTAAGCAGGGTTGGGCCTGGTTAGTATTTCGATGGGAGACCACCTGAGAAGACCAAGTATTGTAGGCATAAAAAATGAAAAATAAGGTATTGTAAGCTAACAAGGTCCTTGCAATCTGTTAGTTCAACCAAGGATTGCCTTGCTTAAAAAAAAAACAAAAAACAAAAAACAAAACAAAACAAACAAAAAAAAAACAAACAAAAAAAACAAATAGAGGAACACCTACAGAATGGGAGAAAGTATCTGCAAATCCTACATCTGATAAGGGTCTCGTACAAAGAATATGTAACAAACAATAAAGATGACCCAATTTAAAAGTAAGCAAAGGATGTGAATATTCAAATAAATTTCTCCAAAGATATATAATAGCCAATAAGCACATAAAAAGATGCTCAAAATTAGTCACTGAGGAAATGTAAATCAATACCACAATCAGATACCACTTCATACCTAATAAAAGAGATACATTTGAAAAAAAAAAAGATAATAACAAATATAGGCGAGAATGTAGAGAAATTGAAATCCTCATATATTGCTAGTGGAGAATGTAAAATGTTGTAGCTGCCATGGAAGTTGGTCAGTTCCTCAAAAAGTTAAATATGAGATTACCATATGACCTGGGGGTATATATCCAAGATAGTTTAAATTATATGTTCACACAAAAAATTGTAAATGAATATTTATAGCAGAATTATTCATAAAAGTGTAAAAAAACCAAACATCAATCAACTGATGATTCTATAAGAAAAAGCCAGACATATTTCAAGTTCCATCCTTCATCTGAGGTCCATGGAGTTACATGGATTCTCCTGAAATTATATGCAATACTTAGTATTCATCTGCAATGTGCTTTTCTCTGGTAAGAAGGTCCTTAGGTCTCATAATATTCTCAGATAAAATCTGAAATTCACAAAAATATTAAGCAGTACTGGTACAACGTAAGCACTGTTTTAACAAGTTTATAAAAACACATAATTAAGTTTGGCATAATCCAGTACTCTAAAAAACATGCTCGACAGGATTGTAAAGGAAATAACATATGTACCACTACATAAGGTTTGATTCAAACTAATAGATTCTTCAATTTGTAGAAGCACAAAGATTTAAAAGACTAATTTAAATTCGGCATCCATTGCTTACTTGAATGGCTAATGTTTCTTGCTGCTGACGGGCTTCTTCTTGGACCTTCTCTAGTGCTGCAGAAAGTTCTTCTTTAGCTTTCATTTCACGACTTAGAGCAGCTTCCTGTGCCTCACTATCCTTTGCAGCATTGGCTTTGTGAAGATCAGTAAGTTCTCTTAAAAAATTAGATGGGTAAGTTTATTTAAAATAATATACAGTGAATTACATGGCCACGGTTATGAAATTTCCACAGACTTCCACAATATCCAAAATGAGGAAGAGCTGACCCCATAATAAACACTGACTACAGTGAGGACTGTCTCTGCTGAATAGTTACAAGTCATATACAGCTAAGTTTATAAGCGTTGTTAGTGATAACAGAAAAAGGGTTTTTTCAACATTTGCTCTGTTAATTGATATTCAATGAGTTGGATATTTACTCATTTTCTTACTTGTATGCACTATCAAGAGCAGCCTGAATACTTCTGTTCTTTTCTTCAAGTTCATCTATGTCTACTTGAAGTCGGCCAAGATCCTTCTCTTGGCGTTCAACCACAGAATTTAGTTTTTTAATATTTTCTCTATGTTGTTTCTCAACCTCTTCTTTGCCATCAAGGACCTATATTATTAAAAAGATTAAAGTATTTTTCAATAAGTAAGGCCTTAGTAAATAACTGTATTCCAAGAATCCAAGTGTTATAATAACAAAGAAAAAAACTTAGCATTCATTTATTAAATTGTTGGGAAAATCCTTCCAACATTATGTACCCCAATAAATCATTTAACATGTTTCATAAACCACAGCCAACTGTTCATATACCAAGTAATAGCAATATATATGTAGAGAATGACTAATATTCACCTGTTTTAAATGTTGTAACTCTTCTTCTAGCTCTTTAACTTTTTTGTTCAGCTTTGCAATAACATTTTCATTTTCTTTGTCTTTAGCTCTTAATTTCTTAATGATGTTAGAACTATGCAGCTGCTGTTTTGAAAGTTTTTCTCCTGGAAATGGCAAAAAAATATAAATTCAAATAATAATGATTCCCTAAGAATACAAACAGAATGTTTTATCTAGCCAGTAATATAAAATGACAGAATATTTTTAAAATCACGATACTGTAACCACCAATGTTAAAGTGATTTGAACAAGAGTAAATGATAAAATTACTAGGTGGAAGGATGGTGGGAAACAGAATATTTACAGTCTTAAAGAATCACTTCCACATATTACTTATTAGTCACAAAGGGGAAAAATGTACTTTTTCACTGGAAAAATCTGGCAGTCACCACCTTAACCAAACATTCAGTCTTGGCATCACCAATTGTGGTACAGCCTAACATTATGTATCTACTAATGTAAAGGAATGGCAGGTACACAATATCATATTTATTAGAAATGTGATCTGAATCTAATCATGAAGTAAGCGACAAATTCTTGAACATGGGGCACTCTGTGAATCAACTGGCCTGGACTCTGTAACAAAGTCTTCAATTTTTTGAAGAAGAGCTAACTATCCTAGATTGGTGGAAAACGAAAAAGACATACTGATCGAATGCAATGTATAAACTTTGATTGGGTCTTGGGGCACAACAAATGACCAGCTATAAAAGTATTTTTAGAGATAATTGGAATAAATGATAAAATATATGCTAGAATACACTTGTGAATTAATGCTGATTTTTCTTATGTGTGATTACAATGTGCTTGTGAAGGAAAATGTACTTGCCCTTGGGAGATGCAGACTGAAGAATTTAGGAGTGGACTAAAGATTCAGTGCAATATTTATCAAAACCCCAAGGGCATTTTTCATACATATGCAAAGCAAACAAACAAACAAAATATAAATAAATAAAAACAATCCTAAAATTTATATGGAACCACAAAAGACCTCAAACAGTAAAAGCAATCCTGAGTAAATACAAAGCCAAAGGTATCACATTACCTAATTTCAAAACATATTATCAAGTCACGGCCATCAAAAACATATGGTATTGGTATAAAAACAGATATAGACCGACGGAACAAAAAAAAAAGTTTTGAAATAGATCCACACATTTACAGCCAACGAATCTTTAACAAAGATGCCAAGAACACACAATGGAGAAAGGATAATTTCATTAATAAATAGTACTGGGAAAACTGGATTTCCATATGCAGAAGAATAAAACTGGATCTTATCACATACCAAGTATAAAAATCATCTGAAACTAGATTGAAGACTTCAATGTTAAGACCTGAAATTTAAAACTACTAGAAGAAAATACAAGGGAAAATCTTTTTGACATTGGTCTTGGCAATGATTTTTTGGATATAATCCCAAAAGCATAGGCTACAAAAGTAAAAATAGAGAAGTGTGATTGCATCAAACTAAAAAACTACTGCAGAGCAAAGAAAACAAGAAGAGACAATCTACAGAATTTGTAAGCCATATACCTGATAAGGGATTAATATCCAAAATACATAAAGAACTCATACAACTCAATAGCAAAAAAAATAAATAGCCAATTAAAAAATGGGCAAAAGACACAGTCATTTCTGAAAGGAAGACAAATGGCCAACAGGTATATGAAAAAGTGATCAACATCACTAATCATCAGGCAAATGCAAATCAAAACTACAATGAAATATTCCCTTACACCTGGTAGGATAGCTATTATCGAAAAGGTAAAAGATAAGTATTGGCAAGGATGTGGAGAAATGGGAAATCTTTTATACCACCGGTATAAAACAATCACGTTGTATATCTTAAATATATAGTTTTTATTTATTGATTATATCTCAATAAAACTGAAAAGAAAGATTTTAAGAGTGGAATTTATGTTATCTGTCACTTACTTTCAAAAGGTCTGGCAAAAGGGTAGTATATGTGTGTGCTGAAAGATATGGTGGAGGTATAGCTAGATGTTAATAGTTGATGAATCAAGATAATGAAGCAATCAATTATTTACTATGGTGTGCTTTTGGCTTTGTGTCTTTTAGCTTTTTAGCTGTGAATTTAAAAATACTTCTGGGGGATATGGAAGCAGTATGTAAACACTTCCATATAAAATCAATATTTTCCCTAAAATGAAGTTCATTAACAAAAGAAAACATCAGCCAACCCTGATTAAATTCCAAAATAGTAACATTTGATATTAATATTTTAAATAACTTTCTAGAAAATAATAAAACCATGCACTTATCACTCTCCTAATATTATACACAAAGCAGTTACTGACTTGAAGACATCTTGAGATAAAAATTGTCTTATCAATTTTTCCTTCATTCTTCTATTTTAGTGTTTAGACTGTTTTGTAATTATCTTTGTACTCATATTTCCCTCTCATTAAACTGTTAGCTCCAAAGGGGCAGAAAAAAAAATTGGCATAGATGATAGAGGCTCTGTTCATCCCTCTTGAGACCAAATCAAAGTTGTGACCGAAACAAGGAGCAAATAGCAAGGAAAAATTGCCTGAAATCTAGGTGAACAAGCCATACAATTAGGGAGAAACCTTGGAAATCACCCTGCAATGGCAGAAAGTAGGATGGGGCGAGGAAGTGAGGCTGCCTGGTCCTGAGCGGTCGAGTGGGACAGAGGCTGTGGCAGTGGCAGTAGCAGACACCTCTTAAAGGGGTTGCATCCACAAGCGGACTTTCAAGGTGATAGAACTGCTCGCTCTGAGCACCGGTGCCAGTTCGGCTGCGCAGTGGGCACCAAGGACTTCCAGGAGGACACTCGGTTGTCAAAGTGAGGGCCGAGGCAAGATTCACTCTGTACAGAAGTGCCAGCAGTATCCACTGTTCCTCTGTTGAGCCCTTCACTCTCCCAGTGCACAGACTAATTGCCACTACAGCCCAGATGTCATCAAACTGGATAACAGAGGTTGCTCCACCCAGAGGATTCCCTGAAACTCCGCCTCCCCCAACTCGCTGCCCACCTAAGCCACATCCAGGTATGTCCTTGGGGAATCAAGTGCTCCTTGCTGAACAGTGCCAGGACTCACACTGGTGGCAGCTGACCATGGTTTCTGGTGTGACCTTTTGACGCAACTATAAGCATAGCATCTGTGGATTTCCTGCTGAATCTTAACAGGTGGCCCTGAAGGGGCACAGGCTGGGGCTAAATTTGGGCCTGCCGTTGAACCTTTTTCAGGACTGTGCCACTGCACACCTATCACACAAAGCCACACTAATAAGACCAGGAGACTTAAGAGCTTTGCTTAGTACATAGAAATAGACACAGAAAGGCAGCCAAAATGGGAAGACAAAGAGATACCATATGAGAGAACAGAACAGAGTTCCAGAAATAATGAACTCAAGCAATCAACAGATGCAGAGTTCAAAACACTGATTATAAATATGCTCAATGAACTTATAGGAGCCGCAGATGAATTCAGTGAGAACTTCAACAAAGAGATAAAAAATATAAAAATGGAAATGGAAATTATAAAAGGAAACCAGTCAGAAAGGAAGAACACATCTGAGAAGTATGTTAAATGGAATAAACAAGAGTGAATAAAGAAGAGGATCAAATGACCTACAGAGAGGATGGGAAAGCCAAGGACACTCAATCAGAATGGCAAGAAGAAAGAAGCCAAGACTATAGTAATCATTTAAGGAGCCTGTGGGACACTATTAAATGTAAAAATATCCCTGTCATGGGGGTATCTGAAGGAAAATGAGGTGTCGAAGAGCTATTTGAAGAAATAATGAAGGAAAGCTTTCCTAACCTGGTGAAGGAAATAGACATAAAACACCAGGAAGCTCAGAGGGTCCGCAAACCAGGAACCCAAAGAGGCCCACACCAAGACACATCATAATTAAAATGCGAAAGGTTAAATACAAAGAGAGAATCTTAAAAGCAGCAAGAGAAAAGCAGTTACCTACAGGGAGCACCCATAAGGCTGGCAGCTGAGTTTTCAAAAGAAACTATGCAGCACAGAAGGACTTTGCACAAAATATTCAACGTGATGAAACCAGGGTCTACAAGCAAGAATATTTTATCCAGCAAAGTTATCATTTAGAGTTGAAGGATAGATAAAGAGCTTCCCAGACAAAAATAAGCTAAAGGAATTTATCATCACCAAGCTACTATTTCAGGAAATGTTGGAGAACTTCTTTAAGAAGAAAATATATGTATCAAAAACAAGAATAAATAATGGTAACAACTACATTACTGTCAATAAGTACCTTAAATGGAAAAGAATTAAGTACTCCAACTAAAAGACAGAGTGGCTGAATGAATAAAACAAGATCCCTACATGCTGCCTATAAGAGACTCACTTCAGATTAAAAGACACACACAGACTAAAAGGAAGGGGACCTAGAGAGTACTGTGCTGAATGAAATGGGTCAGCTAGAGAAAGACAAATATTGCATGATTTCACGTACATGTGGAATCTAAAGAACAAAATCAACAACAACAGCGGAAATAAACTCATAGATACAGAGACTATTTACGGGGACACTAGACAGGAGGAGGGAAAAGACAGACAAAAGTAAAGGAATTAAGAGGTACAAATGGATAGTTGTGGAACAGACATGTAGACACAGTGTGTCGCATGAGGAAAGTGGTTAATAATGTAATAAATATGTAAGAGGGAAAAGGGTTCTAGATTTAGTGGGGTGATCACTTTGCGAGTTATGTGGATCTCTGATCACTATGCTATACAAGTGAAACTGGTACATTATTGTATGGCAACTATAATTGAAAAAAGATCTCATTGAAGTGTACAATGTAAACACAACCAACTAATTTTCTATTATATTTCAATAAAGATAAGGGGAAAAAAATCCTGAAAGCTCCTGAAGGACAGGGAGTGTGTTGTATTTATTACTGTATCAAACACAATATCTGACATACTAAGTGTGAAATATTAGCTTAATAAATGAAAAAGAAATATTGGGTAAAACTAATTTTTAAAAATAAAGTGATTGTTTCCAATTGTTCTCAAATACTTACTCTTGAAATTCATTTAAAGTTCAATGACTTAAGCACAGAAATGTTCATCCCACTATTATTTGTAATATTAACATTTTAGTAACAAATGTACAACACAGGAAAACTGTGAGATAAATTATGGTATATCCATACAATAGACTTTAATATAGCCATCAAAAATGGTATCAAAGTATTTAATGGCATAGGGAAATGTAAAAGGGAGATTGCAAATTAGATATATCTTAATTATGTTTAAAATGTATTTACAAGGGACAAAAAGAAATAGTTCCTTATAAAATTGGATTAGAATTTATGTTTTCTTTCTTCATATACTTCCTATTACTTCAAAACTTACTGCAAATAGCAAGTATTGTTCTTTTAACTAGGAAAACTTTAAGAAATGAAAAAGAAAAATTTACTTAAACTTCTTTTCCAAAACTCTCTTCTTTCATATAGTACCTAAACTAATTTTAGTGTCTATTTGTAAGAATTTATGTCATGAAGAATCTTTAATTTCTATAACTACTAATCATAAATCTTTCCATAGAGAAGTGCTCAATAACTGAAAAATTAAAACATGGATATAATGAAAAATTCACTATCAAATGCCAGATGAATACAAAATACCATAGAATATCCAAACTAGAGACTCAGACACTATAAAAACTCCAGAATTATAACCTTCAAATATCTTGGTTTAAATGACAAGCTCTAAAACCTGCTATAAGCTTTCCTCAGGAAGCACAAACTTCTATTTTTCAGGGAGTTATTTTACTTCCCTAGAAACAATATGCTACACATATCTCTGCCTCTATAAATCTTGCTCCCCGTTTTTCCATACACTGTCACCTACCACTTCTGAAATTTAAGGCCAAACCTTCCTTGCTCCAGTATTTTTTTTATTAGGAAGCAACAGCCAGTTATGTTGCAAGTATTTTTCCTATTTATACAATATTTTTCATAATCAATTAAATACGCACCTTCTTCCATTAACCCTTGGATCTGCTCATCTTTCTCTTTCAGTAGGTCTGCAGTTTCACTGCTATTTAATCTAGTCGCAAGTTCTTCTTTTATACTTTTGATTTCCTAATTTTTAAAAAATGTAAATACCATAAAGAATTACTTTTCATTGAAAAAATCTTTTTCATTTTTTTTCCATATTCAAAAAAGTCATCAATAATCATATTGCCGAAAAGTTTTGTTCTGATAAGCCACATTTATTACCTTGGTTAATTAAGACTAAGGAAACAGCTTTGAATATAATATAGAAAACCTGAATTCAGATATAAACAGGTTTTAATATGGAAATGTAAATGAGAATAAGTTAAATTTCAATACCCTTATTGAATATCTCTACATACATTTTCTATAAGCATTACATTTGAAACATTTCAAACACATCCCATCTTCCACTATATGTCTTTACCTCATTAAAATTCACTGCACTTATAAATGTGTTGTAAAATGAGAGAAAAAAACAATTACATAAAGTTTGATCTACTTTAATAAAGCAGAGAGTCAGCAGAAACATGTCAAAGTAGTTTATCTTTTAAAACTAACGGAAAAGTACGTGAAGTGTTCCGAGTTAAAATCTGGTTTTAAGAAATGCTCTGAAACTAAACAACAGGTCATAAAAATTAACATTAGGTATTTAAATCATACTTTGTATACACTATTATTTAATCCTCGCAACATTCCTATAGGGAAGGCACCTGCATTATTCAACTACGCAAATAAGAAAACTAAGACTCAGAAAAATTGAGTAAACTTTGAAGGTCAGAGAGCTTTTAAAGTGGAGAATTATGACTTGAAACCAGGTCCGTGAATCTCAATGTCCATTCTCTAACCACCCACAACATTGCTATCCACTTTCCAACCATCAAAATTTGATTCAAATATCAAGGTCCAGTAAGACCATCGTGTCTTCCACAAAACCATTCTCATTTCCCTGGTCAGAATTCATCCTCTGTGATACCATTCCAAACTGCTTATTCATTTCTATCTATAACTTATTATAGATAAGTACTATAGAGCTGTACTATATAGTACCTTATAGTTGACAACTAGTACTATATAGTTGACATTGTCTTCTACCACTAGAAAAGCAAATTCATCACTTAAGGTAATTACTAAACTTGGTTGGTTACCAATTTCTGAAATAGCCAACTGTTCCAAATTATAAGAATTAGAACAATGGTTCCTAACCAGAAGTAATTTTGCTCCCAAGGAGACATTTAACAACATCTGGCAACATTTTCAATTAGCACAACTGGCATGTGTGGGGGGAGGTGATTGGGGTAGAAAATGGGGAAGGGAGGGTGATACTGTCATCTTTAGGAAGGGGCCTGGGATGCTAATAAACACCCTACCATGTACAGGACAGTCCCATACGACATAAAATTATCCAACTCAAAATGTCAATAGTGCTGAGGTTGAGAAATTCTACATTAGAATAAATCAATATTATGCCTCTAAGAGTCACTAACAATTAGAAATTATTTTAAAATTATTTTGACTTGAATAAGTATATATAATATGTTTGAAGTGGTAGGAAAATAATAAATGAGAGTAAAGATAAATTTTATTTATATAGTGCCATTTAGATTTAAGTATTATTTATTTTGATAGGATTATCATTTACAAAAATTATTTTAGTGATCCTTGTTATGTATCTTGCAAGACCTTATGCATAAGCTATAAAGACATGTACTTCCTTAATATTTTTTAAAATGTCAAAATTGAAGGCGCATCTCAAAAAAATCTATGTCTCTATGGTTTAATATTATTTTAAACTTCTATTACCTTTTTAGCAGCATCTCTCTCTTTGCAGGCTAGCTGAACTTTCTTTTCCGCTTCTGCAATTCTTTGAGTAAATTCATCTTTCAAGGAAGAAATGCTGCTGCTTTCTTCTTTCACTCTGAACATTTCACTAAATTTAAAATACCGAAACTGAGGACACTTGTTTATATATTCCAAAGGTAACAAGATGAGTTCAGTTTGCAAAAGGAAAATAACATTGTCTTCAACACATACATACCTTACTAAAATAGATTGATTTTAGGTCTGTTAACTTTTCAAAGAAAAATCACCTGTTTAAAACACTTCAAAGAAAACCTATTAATAACTGAAAATGTCACAATGTTTGATGTTAAAACAAGAAAGAAAGAAATTAAATTTTTCATTTTTGAATCTTGTGTCACAGTTTACCAATCACCTCTTAAGGTACACCAATACGCATATTTTTTTTAATATCACAGTTTTCTTTAAGCCATGTTTTAAATCTCTAATACTAAAAGATTATAAATAATAAGGAAAAAGAGATTTTTTGTTTTTTTGGAAAACACCTATCTTCAATGCCAAAGATAATATGATAAAGATAATGTGAGGAGAAAAGTAATCTCTAAAGTTAGAACTGAAATGCTATTCGAATTTCAATAATTATAAACAAATCAAATTATAAACCATTTTAATTAAAAAAAAATTTTAAATAATAACCGTGTTTATGAGACTCTATAAAATATGTAAAATTATTCACATTTGTAAAATACTTACTCTTTCAGATTATCATAAGCTTCTTCTAGAAGTGCTTTTTCTTTACTAAGAGATAATAACTGAGCTTCCCTTTTATCGAGTTTCTCATTCAAAAATTCAAGTCTCTGGATAAGGAGAATACACAAGAATCAAACATTTAACTTTAAAAAAACATTTCTATATTCAGGTGATGGGTTAAAAAGGTAACCTAATCACTATCCTAAAAAAAAAAAAAAAACAGTATTAGCTCATAAAAAGAATTAAAAATAATATTGGGAACATACTGGACAGAGTACAAGAAGTCATAATATAGCTAGGAGGAGTACAACCACATAGCAGGTGGGAGTATTAATTAGTAAACTGCTTTGGAAAACAATCTGGCAATATCTAGTTGAAGATCTACATATCCTTTGATGTAGAAAATTCTACTTTTAGGTATGCCTTAGAAGAGAAAACTCTTTCATATATACAGGAACATTTAGAGCTGTTTCTAACAGCAAAAACTTGAGAACAGTATGTACATCCCACCAAAAGAGGGAAATAGATGTAATCGAAAAAGATAAAAGGGCTTCAAAGCCTCTAATAATGTTCTGGGTATCCTAGGTGGGTAGTGGATATATAAACGAGTATGTTTTTCCATATTATTCTTTAACCCCAAAATGTAACATATAACTTTTTTTTAGTATGATACATTGCATTTAAAAAAATAAATTTTAGAAAATCCATAGGCATGCAATTTTAAAATCTCTAGAAAATATCTCTATAAAGTAAACAAAAAGGAATGGTTAGAATATTTTATTCCTTAGGTCCTGCTGAAGCAGTGATAAATACGCATGAAGGGAGAGGAATGTGCCTTTTGCACTAAACAAAAAATTAAGTCTTACCTGATTTATGTCTAATTTAGAAATCACTTACCTTATGAAAATAGTTCAAAAATATCTCACTGATAATAAATAGGAATGGTTTCTAGAAATTCAAACTGCTAGTGAAGCTACAGCATGGCATTTTGTTTGTGAATAATATTAAACCAAGGTAAGAGAATCTTTTTTTTCTTTAACATTAAGCAATTCAATATAGGCACTTACAGGATATTTCATCAAGACATCTTATTTCTCAGAGGAGTTTATTAAAGATGCCAAATTCAATGCAATTTCTATATCAAAAAATCACAAGGAAAACCAAAACTGTGACTTAATGTTAGTTAAAAAATTTACACCACTTTCCTTTTATACTATTAGGTAGAAGCAATTTGTCATTTCTAGCAATGCCTTTATTCACTGAACATTTCCCTTTCTGAAGATAGCTATCAAAAGAAAATATCAAAAATAATATAAAAGATAAAAGGAAATGGGAACAATAACATCAAGAAAAACATTTGTAATTAATCTAAAAACTAAATTTTTAAGATTGCTACAAATAATGTGAACATGCAAAAACTGTTTTGATATAAGAAACCCACATAACAGATTTCTTTTAGCCCCTCTATCTACAAAGAAGTTGAAGATATTTGTTAATATACAAAGACAGTCCTTTGCAAACTGACAAATTAATGAGAATAGTACAACAGAACTGTTAAGATGCTAAGGATTCAATAGCAAAGGCATAAGATGAAAGCTTTTTTAGGTTTAGTTATACTGAAATATCAACCTATGTTACTACAATAGTCACCTTGGAGAAATTTCAAATAATTTATTATTTTTTAATCAGTACAAATTATGATGCATCACTAAATATTAAAAACACATGATTTAATCTCCGAAAGCATATCCAAAATCCCCTTCTACTTTCTACAGTTACCTTGCAAACATCTTCCTTCCCAAAAAGTGCGTCTGACTGACTTTCAGTAGCTTTGCACTGCTCAGCCACCTTGTCTAAGACAGTATGTCCTTCATTTATCGGTGTAGAAGAAACCAAGATATCAGGCTGTTCACAATTAACAGGAGTTGCACTTCGTCCACTTTCTTCCATTTCCATTTCCTCGGTGGGTATTATTAACGTTTCATTTACTTCCTGCTCAGATTTTCCTTCAACAGATTCAACTATTTTGGTCTTTGGAGTTGAAACTATAATAGGTACTAAAGCATATCCCTTGCTTGACAATTCATCATCTGAATTGATTTCACTTACACTTCGGCTATCCAATGACTGTACACTAAACGAGTCTATTCTTTCAAAAGCATCAGAAGAACAGCAACTCTCAGTGAGTTTTTGGAAATCATCTAAACGATTATATTCAGGACAAGCAGATGCTGAGAGAAGCTGAAAAGATGTCTGCATTAAGTGAAGACTTGATTTTGAATCTGTATTCTCTTGTCTCGAACTTGCTGAGCTCTCACTTATTACACTTTCATGATCTAAAACTTCAATATCACTGGTGGTAGAAGTACCTGATGAGAAGGTACTAACAGGAGGAGAGGGTGTATTGCTCTGTCTGTCTTCATGTTTTTGTTCCTTCGGTTCAGAAGCCACGTCCTTTGTTTCTGCTGAAAGAGACTGTGTAGATATATTAGACACATTTTCTCCAGTCGTTTTCACATTAATTATACTCTCAGATACTTTCAAACTTATGGTTGACATCTTTATATCAGATTCTTTATTAACAGTTTCTTCATGTTTGCCTTCAGTTTTAGATGACAGAGTATCTACTGCCAGAGTTTCCCCAGATGATACACAAGGAGAAGGGTCTTTTACTTGTGACTCAGTTGTTTCAGTTCTTCTTGACTGTCCTGTGTGCAAGGATCCCTGTAAGGTGTTTTTCACTTCTTCTTCTAGTCTCTGTGATTTAGCTGGCGGTTTTGATACCACTGGGCTCTTCTGAATGGTCTGTACATCCGTTGGAGAGAGAAAGGCACTGAAGAAAGTTTCAGATTCATCTACTACAGTTCTCTGAACTGGCTTTGTAATTGCTTTAGGAGAGGTTACTGGTTGATTCTGAGGTTCGGTCTTTGATTTTAACCCCCAGGTTGAAGTATCCCATCCTCCACTGACAGGGGGACTTATTCCTTCAACCAAATAAATAAATAAAATAAATAAATTTAAAAAGGATATATATTATATTAATATATTATAATATAAATTAATATAATTTACATAAGTCAATATAAATATTTTTTTAAATCTATAGAATTCAATCTATAATTTGTACCTGTTAAACTCCTTACTTACAACATAATTAATTATTCATAGGTTAACTTTGGGCCTTCAAGAGAAGTAGTGTGGAACTGTTCAAGAGGAACTAGGAATAAAGATAAAAGACTTCTGGCCTACTAGAAGCATGTACATTATTCCCTCCCATAACAAATTAAGAAAGTAATGGTATCTTATAAAACCCATGCTAAGTCCAAAATATATAAGATGCATTTCACGACAGACAGTATCTTCACTTACAGGTCATGTGCAGTCATGGCAAATTGTTGCTACCTTCTGATCAGAGAGTTCCATCTTAATTTTATTCTCGTAACATCAATAAAAAATATAGAGTTGAGTGCTAGACAAGAGGGCAACAATCAAAAACTGAACCCAAAATACCTGTAACAAATGTCCTTTTCCAAAGATCAAAGTAAATTGATGGGAACAGTAACTTCTCAAGGACAAATTCATTTTCATCCACTTAATGACAAGCTCATTCTCCAAGTCCCACTCTCCAAACCCACATTTTATGAGAAAGTTTTATTCTCTTCCAAAATTCCATGTTATGTCAGCAATTAGGTCATATGAATTTCAGAAATGGGCATTTTTATTAGAATTATTGCTTTTTGATATAAATGGCAGTTTACACTAGGATTTTTTTTAAATACTAAGGAGAAAATAACTTTAGAGTGGGAAAAAACAGTATCAGTCATAGAAATATACACTATTAAAAACCCAATGATAAAAAATGGCATAGTCCCTAAAATATTTAAAGCATTTGTTTAAAATTCTGCCCTTTCTAAATTCAAAAGTGGCTGAGCAGAATTATTGTAAGCTATGCCAAATTAGAAGTTGGTGAGGAGAGCACAAGTACCTAAAAGCTCCTAAAAGTCTATCCTTTAAAATGACTTTGGAGGTGTGTAGAAAACTTCAGTTTAGAGGGGCATAGTTTATATCCATTTGTTCATTATATGAAAACAATTATAAGAAATGGAGAAAACCGAAATTAAAGATGAAAATGAACAAGAAAGATTAAAGATGGAACTCTCTGATCAGAAGATAGCAACAATTAGTTTAATTTATTGAGTCATCTTAATGAATTACATAAGTCAAATTTTGACTGTTAGAGAATGTTTTCTATAAATCCTAGAATTATCTGATATCCACTTAAATTACTTCATACTGAAGACTGATAACCTTGTAATGATGGCAATGTAAAACACAGATGACCAACAAACACGTATGGCATTTCATTAAAATCCAAGTCTATTCTGGATAACCTATTTTAAAAAATGAATTATATAGTACAATTCGAGCCCCAGGTTTCATAAAACGAGTATCCTTATATTTAAAACTTACATTGTCTCCTCTAAAGGTCAGTAATTCAAATGTGGGGTACATATGTCAAAGGAAGTTGAGCTACTCCAACAAGGTAAAAATCTTGTAAAAATAATATCATGACATACACGCATGGGCCAAAATGTCTTAAAATGATATACCTCAAATTTAGGTACTGACTTTTTTTCAACGATGTAAAATTAAAATTAAAACCCAGAAAGGAGTAGTCAAGAATAATACTCTTTTCCACGGAGGTCACATGCACCCCAAATCTGGAAATCTTTACCCCACACACCAAAATGCTAAACTTCCTTAGACTTAGAGCCAAAACCAACGGAAGATCGCTGAAAGATTAAGCTCACCTATTTGGAAATAAACTGTGATGCAAGCCCAAAATCTTGTGCCACAGTGTACACGGGTAGTATTTGCAGCATATTCTGCCCCTCACCCGCTGAGTGGCCTAGAAGTTACTTACCCTATCTGGGCCTCGTTTCTGTTAAAAACGGATAAGTGACCCTAACTCAGAAGCTGCTTTGCAAATGAGAAAGCCATAAAAAGCACATTACGCGCTACTAAGCACTAAGTGCTCCCTAAATGTTAGCGACTGTTCCTCCTGTCCCTGATGTACTTCGGTTCTTGGCTCCTGGTCCCAAGAGTGCAGCGATTCCAGAGGGTTGTGACTGGAGCTCTGTCCAGGGAGCGCGTGGGGACAAAACCATCAAATAAAGTCCCTTTCATCTGAGGCCCGCAAAATCCGCACCCAGGGCCACAAGCAACGAGGAACATGGGGACGGATTTTCCCTTGGCAAAAGAGCGAAGACCAAGTTGGAGACAAAATAAACTTATGAGGATGCCCCGGGGAGAAATGACTTCCTAAGAACTCTCTCGTGAGGAAGGAGCCCTGTGTACAACCCCTTCACCTGTTTGTTTACCTCGGAAGAGAAGCCTGCGGGAGCCTAGAACCGCCCCTCTCCTTACCCGGCTCTCCGTATGGAATGGTCTCCGCCCAGGCGCTCGGCTCCTCTTCCTGGATGTCCAGGACTCTGTCGATGGACTTCTGGGCCTGAGACAAGGCCTGTTTAGCGAAGCTGGAGAGCTGGGATGCGTTGAACCAACTCATCTTCCCTCCTCAGCCGACAGTGGGGCGGCAGCACCAAGCGGGAAGGTCGAGGGTCAGGCCGACTGGCGCAGGCCTGGGGAGGGGTGCAGCCTCGCTCCCTCCCTCACTCGACCGCCACTGTCAGCGGGTATCCATGACCCTGTCTCCCCCGAAGCCGGGAGGTTACCCTCACCCTTCCCACAAGATGAGACGAAGAACTGGACTGCGCATGCGCTAGCTTCTTCCACGTACACACCAACCAAATCCCAGTGTCCTGAGTTCCGTCGACAGACGAAAAAACAAGACGAACGTTTACGTCACATCCGGGAGCCAAGTGTTGCCATTAGTTACCGAGGAATGCGGAACAGTTTCTATCGATACTGATGATTACAGGCGTAGCACGGGTCTTCTCAGCCACCCGAAAACTGCAGTTACCAGCAGAGGCTGATTCCTTTGCGAAGAACAAACGAGTTTTCATGTGGGTTCCTTCCTAGAAAATAGCTCACGTACTAAGAGCTAGTGCCTTGCAAGCCATAATGGCAAACAGAGAAATTTGGGATTCGCATTTCGCTTAGCACTTTACCTCGAATATTTAATCATTTCTGTGTTAACTTGGCCTTAAGGAGGAACCTTGAGTTCCGGTTTGCCTAAAAATACTAGATATTGTAAAAAAGACCTGCTCCAACCTGATGGAAGCAAAAAGCCATCTTCCACAGTGAGTTACAAGCTAGAATAAGGTAAAGGCGCGATCTTTCCCTCCCTCACAATACAAGTCTACTCTAGGCCCCAGCCGAAACAAACCTGGGAAGCACTAAGCCTATTACTCTATTAATGTGTATTGTGCATATATTTAAATACAACTTTTGCTGCATGCACTCTTCAAACATTTAGCTATATGAAGAAATCTAATTGGTGGTCTTCCTAATCTAGTCAGTACCTGTTAGCTTTGGCCCCTATAATGTTAAAGATAAAATTCTACCAAATTTAAAAAGCTGTATTTCATATAAAAATCCAATTTCTAGCTGATTTTGAAAAATAAGGATAAGATGGAAGAGTCAGCAGAAGTGGTTGCCCTTTTAACAAATACTTTTCACTCCAGTTTGCCACAGATCTTACTACATTCTCTTATTACACCTTTCCTGCTCTGGTTATTTACCTAACCTGTCTGTCCCTTATATTTGAATACTTTACCCCACTGCAAGGAACCAAGTCATAAGGATTTATTTAAAAAAAAAAAAAAGAAAAAAGAAATCAGATTTAAACTCTGCCTGCCCTTAAGTTTTCTTTCAATAATTTTACTTCAGTAAAAATTTGCATTTGAAACTCTTGCAGTTTACTAAATCTACACATGTAGTACTAAATAATTCAGGTTACTTCAGTTTATCTAAGTAGCTTGAGAAGGGGTTTTGGGGTAGATGAGACTTTTAATTGTACAGTTTTGAGTAAATGACCTAAACTTTCTAAAACTATTCAGCTCTCTGAAGATACTGTTACCTTCTTCACAAGGGTACTTTGAGAATTATTATTGTACCTATATAAAGTGCTGAATGTTAGTTCCTTCATATTCAAAAATTTATACTGAATCTGTAACTAAATATTTTTAAGTAAAGCAGAGAAATTTATCCCATATAATTTTATAATGAAACTTAAAATCATTTGTCAATATGGAGCTAGAAAGAATAAATGAAAATTTAACCCCTTTCTATTCAAAGCTTCTGAATAGAAAACTGCTAAGTCAACAACGAACATTGAAAACACATACATTTTTCCACACTGATACTAAAACTCATTTTACAGTCATCATGCTTGATTTTGTTTTAAGCCTTACCCTGTTTGTGGGGGTTGGGGGGAGGCATTTTAAGAGACCTTAATATAGTTATTCCATTTCATTATTGTTAGGCAAATTAAATCAGTAGATATTTACTGCGGCAAAAGTATTAATTCGGGAATCATTTCATAAATTATATAAATGCCTAACCAATGTCCTGTATACATGAAACTAATAAAATTAATTAAAAAGTTTTAATCTAGGTACAATAAAAATTGTGTTAGTAATTCTGCTACATATTTAAAAATTATTACCAGAGAACTAGAGTACTATCAATATATTTTAAAAAGTTTCAGAGAGAAAAGTTGACAATATATGATTTTATTAATAAATAGTGCAAAAGCATCAGTGATAACTGTTTAAACATTAAATTTTTAAACATCCATGTCTTGGTTTCAATGTTGTGCATATTGGCCTCTATGGCACTGTAAATAAACACATGAAAATATTTCCCATTTCCATGCACAGGTATTCAGCTATAACACTATTTACAAATTACTATGGACAGGGCAACCTTTGCAGTAATTAATATTCAGTTGGACAGCCACAATTAAATGAATATTAAATAAGTAAGATGTAGGCTATGTTCAATATGCTCTAGATGTTGTTACAACATTTAACATTATTTGAAACTCAACTTTATTTTCTTTAAAGGGATATCTTTTTGCATATGTGGGTGCTCAAATAAAAACTGAGGAATGCATTCTTTAACCATAATAACAAAATTCACATATACGAGGGTGTTAGCTTCTTCCTTGAAAAGAAGCAATACATTTGCTCATAATCTCTCTCTCCAGGCATTATTTACCATATTATTAATGAAAATATTATAAGCATCAACCCCAAAATTGTGTTCAGGGAAAGTTATAAAGTTAAAAAAGAGTGGCTCATTATATAAAAAGTCAAATTCCAGCAACACTAATGCTAAAAATGAATCAATTAAATTTCTTAGCATTCACGAAGTATATTTCCTTAAGTTTTCTATTATGTGCAGATTTATTTTCCTTAAGAAGTAAAATGAAGTTTGAATAGTACAGTCTGTGGTGTAGTGACATCAGCAACTGCTAGTTCTTGGCCGTCAACAAGTCCCAATTCTAAAACAGAAAAAGTAAAATTAACCCAATCAAAAAAATAAAAATCTCAAAAACGATAACAACACACACATATCCAAACTAAAGAGTATTATGGTCATGACAAATATCAAAATCCAGTTCTCTTTAATCAAGGGAATATTATATTTGACTTCTTCGAGATTTTTAAAGATTCTACTAAAAGAGCAATTAATGCCATTACTGTTTCTAAAGATATAAGTAATTATGATGATATCATCATCCGAGGGTATTAAGAACAAATCTAGAAGTATGTTACTTTCACTAAAGAAGAGAAATTGATTAGTAAATAAATATACTCATTTAAAATACCTTTCAGTGTCTTGGAGAGATTTGGCCTTGTTCGTTCTTCAATAGAGGTTACTGACTAGAAAACAAAATTCTTTTAATGCAAAGCATATTAAATGAAATTAAATTTTTAATATAATTTTGCAAAATAAATAAAAACTGAACACTTATCACCTGTAAGTAAAGTGTTCTATTTTTTCCCTCTAATGTGGCTGTGATGGCTGGAGATTTCATCTGCCTAAATATGATTATGAAGGAAAAAACCCATCAAACATCACTTTTTAAAACACAATTCTAGTTTTTAAAGTTTTAAAATCTTAAAATTTATTCCACAACATAACAAAAGTATAGAACACTTACAGAGAAGCACTATTGGTTAAATAATCCAAAACCTCCTGTAGTTTAGCTGATGGAGAAAACTGAATATTTTGTGGCAGTTGGCTACAAGCTGGACAGTTTTCCTACATATATAAAACACAATACATCACAGCAGCAGATGCACCAATAAGTCTCTTTACAACAATGAAATGAAAATCTAGTTGTTTTATAACCATGCTTATTTCCTATTAACAAACTCTTTTGCTTTAAAACCTGCTTTTCATAGGCCATTTTTCCTAAATTAGTTATGTAGTTATTCCAAGCTATACAACAAAAAATATGTAATAATTAGGTTTCTGAAAGTTTGAAAATACTTAGAGCATGGGCAATTTTATTCATATTTCTAATTAGTAATTAACACTTAAAAATTAAAGTATGCATGATCGAAAAAGTTTTCAGTAGTATAATACTAACCTTTCTTTCTGCTTCGAATGTGTATGTGTATAGTCCATCTACATCATTGAATACCAAGTAGTTATTAAGGGGAATATATGCACTGTAATGAAAAAAATGTTCATCTTTAAATAATTGAGCCAGATCAAAACAGAGAAGTACATACACATTAAAAATGAAACCCATTACCTTGTGGCTATTTTAAAAACCTCAGTGGCACACACAGCTGAAGAGGGGAGAAAACAAAGGTGTTTTAACTTAATGAAAATGAGACATTTAAAATTAAAAGTGTTTAAAAGTCAGTTGTAAATCAGAAAACTTTACAAGGCTATTGATTAAAAAATAGGTTAATATCTAATCTTATATTTAAAAAACTGGAAAAGTTAACAAATTTTATATTTGTTTTGCATAATAATCCAAGTGAGGTTAATATATTACATGTTTTCCTTCCTCTTCTTTGGAATAATGAGCAGACTGTCATACCAATTAAAAAGAAATGGTCCTACAATGTCATCCTACTGCAGAACACTTTATGACATATGTTAAGACAAAATATATACAAGTTCCAATAGCTTATTCTTTTTTGGACAGCTTAATTATACCACCCACTCAAGAAGATATGAAATTCCTAGAACACCAGTTTTCTGAGATCAACTGGATAAAAAATTGTCAATTTAGATATTGAATCAAAAACTAAAGGTAAGAAACAAAATTAAGCAGTGGCCTTTTTTCTCACCTGCAATGACTGCGTTTGTAGAAGCTACTGCAGGAATGATTCGTTTTACTACTCCTGAAAAAATATACTTATTAAAACATGTTCGTTTCTTTTAAAAAGCATGTATCTTAAGTTAGACAGTATAATTATTAAATATCATTTCATAACTTGATTTGCCAAGCTTTCAAGTCACAAAATAGACTTAAATTTAACTGTGAAGTAATCTTCTTTTATGTTCCCATCATTTTATAGCATGTTTAGAAGCTTCGATAAGTTACAGTGGTAAAAAAAAAAAACAAAAACACACAACTCTTCACTAAGCTACTTATAAAGATGAGACAATAATAGCTAACAATTAGAGTGTTTATTGTGTTCTAGGGACAATGTGAAGATTAAATAGGTATTACTAGCCCAAAGTATTTTCGTTTCACTCTACAACTTGTACTACAAAAACTATTAAGCACAGTTCTCTATTTTTACCCTATTTTTTTCATCTCAGTATTCACATTAGGAATGAACAAAACCCCACTTTATACATTTTTTTAAGAACAAAATAAATATTCTATTTTATAACTATATTGAATGTTTATTATAGAAAACAAAAACTTCAAAGAAAAGTAGTCATATTATCTTGGAATGTGAGAGAGCATTAAAAAATGTAACTTCTGGTGTAGGAAAGTTTCCAAAACTTAAGGAAAAAAAGCAAATATGTAAGACATGAAAGGAAGATAGTTAAGAAGTCTGGAAAGCTGTTTTTAAAATGTTAATTCTGACCATATGATTACATTTAATTTCAGAGAAGAAATAGGGAGGAGCTAACCTCATGATGGTTAAACTGGAAGTTCTCCAGTGAACCACATACAGTAGGATGTACTGAAAGGAGAAACAGGTAGTCATAAACGATGAGAAGGATAAAGAGAGACATGGCCCAATAAGAGCATTACCGAAATAATAATCCCATCCCCAATCCTTCAAAAAAGCTGAACTTCACTTCTGATTTTCCTTCCCTGTCAAACCCCTCAATCATCAAGTTGTAAAGCACACACCAAGCCCTGCTCAAAGGTATGGCAGGATGAACAAGACTACATATTGAAATGAGTTTACAGTTCCTGATAAGGATGAACTGAATTCATTTAATTCAGACAATTACCAAATCTGTACTATATGCCAGACACAGTTCCAGGTGTTATGATGAGCAGCAGTGAAAAAAATGACCTGCTTTTATAGAGCTTTCATTCTGGTGAGGGAGATAACATGCAAGTAAATACATAGGAAAATTTCAAATATAAGGAGTTTTATGAAGAAAATGAAATGAGGTATGTGTTATAGGACTGACAATGGGAGCAGTCCATTAGATTGGATGGTCAGGGGAGACCTCTTTGAGGTGATAGTTTGAGCTGAAATCTAAACCATGAGAAAGATGAAGCCATGCAATGATCTAGGAAAAGAGTATTTCTGTAAGCCAGGAAGGGTAAAGATCCCAGAGAAGGGGTATGAAATATTTCTTGCATAGAAAAATGAAGCTACCATTAATTCTGAGCAATAGTACAAAGGTAAAACAGTGAACGGCTAAGAAGTCATTTTCAGCTGAATGAGAGAACTGGTTATATTGATACCTGAGTGATAAGCAGCTAGCCTTGAGGGAATTCAAGGAAGAGCATCCAGGCATAAGGACCAGGAGAGCTCTACAGTGGAAATGAGCTTGGTGTATTCAAGGAACACAAACCATACACTTGAAACATACTGGATTTTGTTAACCAATGTCATCATTAAAAAAAAGGGCACGAAGCGGGTCAGAATAGGGGGAGTATAGGAACCAACAAGGAGTGTGTTAAGAATGAACTTTTCAAATGACATTATTAGAATATCAGTAAATTTATGGAAATAATCACTGAAGACAATGGCAGATTTTCAAAATGAAGACCAAGTCCTACCTTGGGAACTCTCTGATGATCTTGGACAAAATTCCAGAAAGGATAAACTGTGAATACCTAGACTGGGAAGCATTAATCACTAACACTGAACATTATGATTGTTCACTGAGATAAGTTATGTTAGACTAGTCTCACTTAAGTTACTATGATTACTTTGGCAACTCAGGGAAATGTGGAAGATAGTATATCCAAGCTACAGCAGAACACCTGGAAAGGTCTTTTATGACATCCTTGTGAACAAGACAAAAAAATATGAAGTACTCAAGAAGGTCTGATCAACAAAATGAGATAAATCTAAAATTTAGGGCCAGACCAGAAGTATGTTTCAGATGTCAGTTCTCTGCATTTCAGTCTTGTTAAATTTTTTAATTATTTGGAAAAAAAATAACGAGAATATTATCGTCAAAACAATAGGTGGAATGAAACTAGAAAGAACAGATAAGTTGGCGGGCATAAAAGAATGTATGAGAGAGAGAAGAGCAGGTTTTATTTAAGAGAACATTTATTAGGGCCTATTTTTGAGTATAAAAATTACAAAACTACCACCTCTCAAAACTGCCCTATGACAGGCAGATGTGGCTTAGCAATTGTATATGTGGAGAAGACTATATGTTATTTTATTTATTTTTTAATGCCTGTAGCACTTGGTCTTTCTAGGTGGTCTCCCATCCAAGTACTAACCAAGCCTGACCCTGCTTCGCTTCTGAGATCAGACGGGATCAGGCTTGTTCAGGGTGGCATGGCCATAGACGGAAAACTAGATTTTAGTGGATAATAACCTCAAAAACAAAAGTATAATATCAAGGTAAATAACAAGTAAACAAACAAAAAACCCTGCTTTCCTCTAAGATTGCATCAATTATCAGAATTATTAGAAGGCTATTTATCTAAAATAAAACCAATCCTAGAATGCTACATTCTAGCCTAGTTAAGTATGGATAACTAAAATACGGTTAAAGAAAAACAACATAATAGAGATTTAAAGTCATGTAACATGTCAAAAAGTTAAAAGAACTAGAGAGGTTTGTGGCAGTGATAAAGATTTGGAAGGAATGTGATCACTGTTCTCAATACATTAAGTGCTACTACTTAAAAGGGAATTAGATTTATATATGGTATATCTTGGGACAATACTCAGATCAAACTAAAGATGGAGATTTCTTCTCAATATATAGAATAATTACCTAACGGTTTTGGCCAAATGTGGAACAGACTGCCCAGGAGGTGATAAATTGCTCTTCAATGAAGGTAAAATGAATGAGTCAACTTAGATGCATTAGGGTCTTCTTCCAACCCAAAGTAAGTAAGATTCAATGATTTTATTAAAGTCCTCCTCGTAATAGTATGGATCCTGCTGAATTTACTTCCCTCCTACCAACTTCGGGGCACCAGGAAACTACTATTTCCATTTCAATCACTTATCTATTATTTCCTCCAAAGCATCCCCAGCCCCTAAAAAAAAGGATCACCCCAAGATTGTAATTTATTACAAATCACTAACTTACCTTGAGTGAGTCTATATGTAACACCCCTAATATTATACTGTGATGCTCTCTCTAGGGATTTTTGGAAAATCCACTGAATATGTTCAGGATCATCACCCTCTAATGGAACCCCTTCTATTGGGGGCGGGGGAGGAGAAGAGAGAAACATGTAAATATAAATCATTTTGTGTTTAACGTAATTATCAAATGAATAATATAGATGAATAGTCTATATTCTGGATTATGAAATGAGGTTTATTACCTCCAAAAGGCTGTTCCTTGGGCCACTGCAACATCCTTACATACTCAATACAGTGTTCTGGTAGCCTGGGCATAGATGCGATGGTGCACATGGGAAAATTAACCTAAAACCATAGTTTGTCCTTTTTAGTAGATTTAAAACAATGAATCATTTTTAAATGTCACTTCTATTATGATCTAGTTTGTAACAAGTTTCTTATAATTCATCCTAGCCTTCCACTTATAGAAACAAAACTGTTATACCATAATATTTCTAAAACTAAGAGGAAGTGTCTGAGTCATGTCACTTAGGCTGATCTAACTATAAAAACAGGTTTGCCCTACATTTATAAGGTATATAAATTTAACTTTGTTAGACTACAAGAAGACAGTGCTAAATAAATTCTCAAATATGAGCATTTTGTTTACTGACATTAAATGAAGATAAAAAATAAAACAAAACATAAGCAAATCCAGAGTTAAATTAATCCCAAGTAAAAATTCATAAAATTATTACATTTAGAAATCAAAATTGCAACTGTCCTTGAAAGTGGGTCTGTAGATTAAAGAGCCCCACATTCGGAAAGATAATTCTCACCCCAGTATTTATTTCTCTGAAACAATCATAGGCAAAAACAGAAGAAAACAGATTATAGCTCTATCTCAACATATAATTTTTAATTGATCCCTGGATCTCTACTCTCCAAAAAATAAAAATACTAATGAATTATTAAAATAATAGTATCAAAGCTATGATATTCAGTCCATTACTTTCCTCAAATAGAGCTGAATTTCATATTTTATCATCTTTCTTCTTAGCATGATTTTTAAAATATGGTTACCTCTAATTAAAAATCCTAAATACTGAAGAGACAATATTTCAACCCTAATTCCAGCCCAAGATACTATAAAATAAATGCAGGTACTTCCTGGATTACCTGTGGTGGATACAATTCTAGTGTGCATTCAATACAAGCTGTCATTCCAGGCAGAATCACCCGGGCATTTCCTTTAAAACCTTCTGTTCCTCCATCTATCAAAGGGACAATGGAGCTTGGATCTAATACACCATCTTCATAATTTAGAAGAGATATCTAGGAAAATTATTTGAAGGGTTTAAAAGAGGGGGATAAGAAAATTTTTTTAAAAAGCATGCTATTAAGTAATTCTACACATCAATAGCATTACTGAGTACTAATATACCAAATCAAAGGATTATGATATTAACATTTATGTCCTTGTCTGAAAACGACTAGCAATAAACATAGGAAGTACAGGTACTTAACTGGAAATTAAATAAACTCTGATTTTTCAAAAATATTATATGCAATTCGAACTTTTAGTGCATTAAGAGTAACAGCAAGAACTTTAGAGAACCATAACACTAAAGTCTTTACCAGCATGCCATTTATCCATCTTCTGGCTATGATAGAGTCCAGTCCACATACTATTATATGAAATTCTATAAGAAAAAAAAATGTAGGTTGTTTTTTTTAATGCCATGGCATAAAATTTATACTTTTAAAGAACACACACACACACACACACACACACACACACACACACACACCCTCCTAATCCTTGAATAATCTTTCCTTAAGTGAGAACAGGAAAATCCAGTTAAATGGAATCAAGTAAGAATTAAAACTGGCATTCTCTTATCAATCTGTCAGCACCCTTACTGAAAGCCAACACCAAGAGATAAAAGCAAAAGGATAGCCTTCAGATAGCTAGTAATATTCAAATAGCTAGCAACTAAAAAACAGTAAGAATTTACTAAGAATTTCAACTGAATAACTTACGTCGATAGAAAGTGTCGTTAAAATCTTGAATCTTATTGAAATGTCTGAATTTAAGTAAAGGAACTTAAGCTTCTGAATTTGTAATTTGTAAAGTAAATTTGACAATGCCATAAGGAAAATCTTAAAAATGTATATATAAAAATTACATAAATGTTCAGAACAGTGGAATTGTAGAAAATAGAACATAACTCACTTTGACAAAAATTTTTCAAACACTCCTTCCCTATACTTCTCTAAAATTACGATAATCTATTATATCTGTATATATATTTTTTTGAAGCAAAAGATATATACAACATATACTATGCTGTCCTAGATTTTTTATTTTGGCCTACAATTAAGCTATGAAAAATAAATTCAGTACTAACCCTCACCCACTCAGACTTGTACCGTCTGAATGCTAGTCAAACAGAAGGCATAAGCTGCAACTAGAACAGAAAGGTCAAAAGAGAACCAGAGAAACACTGGAGGAAGAGTAATAGGGGACACAGGAGCCAACCAAGAAATCTCACCTCCTGGATTTCTATGAAATACTCAAAAGTTTCCGAGATTTAAGTAATGAGGACAGAGTGTACATACTTTTTTTCTTTTTCCCCAACTGAGGCCTATATTTGCATCTTTAAATTGTTTACTTTGAAATAATATAGATTCACAGAAATCTGAAGATAGTACAGAGAGGTCCTGTGTGTCTTTCATCAGCTTCCCCCAACAGTTACATCTTACATTAGTACAATACCAAAACCACGTGTGTCATTGGTATAATGTGTGTATATTTGTCATTTGAACACATGTAGATTTGTATAAACCACTACAATCTAGATACACAACACTCCATCACTATAAAGATCTTTTTAGTGCTATTCTATCCCTTTAGAGTCACACCTTCCCCCCTGGCAATCACTGATTTGTTCTCTATTTCTGTAATTTTGTCGTTGGAAGAATGTTATATAAATAGAATCTGACAATTTATGACTTTCTGAGATTAGCATTTTTCATTCAGCATAATGCCCCTGATATCCATCCAAATTGTTACATATTTTACCAGTTAGTATACTTTTATTGCTTAGTATTATTCCATTGTACGGCTGTACCAGTTTTAAAATTCACCTATTGATGGGTGTTCTGGTTGTTTCCAGTTTTTGACTACTGAAAAGAAAGCTGTTATGAACATTTAAGAAAAAGTTTTATGCCAATCTAAGTGTTCATTTCTCTGGGATAAATGCCCAAGAATAAAACTAATGGGTCATATGGAAAGTGTATGTTTAAATTTTTAAAACAAACTATTTTCCAGTTGGCTACAATATTTTACATTTCTCATCAGCAACATGAGTGATCCAGTTTTTCTGTACCTATGCCAGCTTTTGCCAGCTTTCATTACTATTAAATTTTTTTATTTTAGCTATTCTAATAGGTGAGTGGTAATATTTCAATGTGGTCATAATTTTGATTTTTCTTATAGCTAGTGATATTGAACATCTTTTCATGTACTTTTTGCCACCTTTTTAAGTGAAATATCCCTTCATGTTTTTGTCCATTTTCTAATTGCATTGTGTTTTCACTGTTGAGTTTTAACAGTTATATATTCTAGATCTAAGTCCTTTGTCAGATACCTGTTTTATATTATTTTCTAATCTGCAGCTTGTCTTTTCATCATCTTAACTTAACAGGGTCCTTCACTAAGCAAGTTTTTATTTTGATGAAGTTCAATTTATCAATTTTTTTCTTTTATGAATGTTTTTGATGTGGTCTAAAGATATTTCACCGAACCCTAGGTCCCAAAGATTTTCTGTTATCTTCCAAAGTTTTAGTTTTACATTTTACACTTAAACCTATAATCAACTTTGAGTTACTTTTTGTAATTACGAGAATTAAGTTAATTCATTTTTTTTGCCTATGTATATCCAACAGCTCACCACAATTTGTTAAAGAGATTAACTTTCCTCCATTGAATCGTTTGCACCTCTGTCAAATATCGATTTGCCATATGTCCATAGGGCTATTTCTGGCTCCTCTATTCTGTTCTACTGATTTATGTCTACCTCTCTGGTAATACTACATGGTTACACAGTCTTGATTACTGTAACTATATAATAAAGTCTTGAAATTAGATAGTAACTCCTCTCACTTTATTCTCTTTCAGCATCAATATTAGATTAATTTTGTCCGTAGCAACAAAAAAACTTCCTGAGATTTTTATAGAAATTGTATTAAACCTGGACGTAAATTTGGGCAGAAGTGACATCTTTACTATGTTGAACTGTCCAATTTCCTTCATCGGCATTTTGCAGTTTTCAGCATACAAATCCCATATTTATTTTATTTACACTTAAGGTTTTTTTCAGTAGTTGCAAATGGCATTGTATTTTAAATTTCAGCTTCAACATGTTCATTGTTAGAATATATACTTTTTATCAAATAAATTAATGCTGACACCTTCTATTTGGTTAATAATATACTGTCTATTGTCTTCTACTATAAGGAGACACAAAGATTAATTGGATCCATCCTAGAAACTTACAGTCTAGTACAGGAGATAGGCAACTGACACTGAAATTAAGAGCAATAATGCGAAATAAGCGATGGCCCTGGCTACAGAAGCTTAATTTAAAAATCAGGGCAAAAAAAATTATGTAACTTTAAAGAAAAGATTGGAAGGATATAAAGCAAAATGTTAACAGCAGACATTTCAGTAATAAGCTAACTGCTGTTGCTCTTTTCTTCTTTTTGTTTATCTACATTCTCTATGTTAAACGTCTTTTATAATAAAGAAAAAAACAAAAGCTTTAAAAAAATAATTTTTTGTCAAAAGGATACGGAACTACATTGCAATTAGGAACTCTGTCATTTAGAAATTCTGCAGCAACTTCAGCTTTAGGTCTTCCAACATCTTTAGGCCTACAGGAAAAATTATATTTAAATTATCATTCATGAACTAAATCTAGATGTTATAATTTCAAACATAAAAATGGCCACATTGAGTTTATAGTTAGAGAGTATTTAGAAAAAATATTTTTTCTAATTATTTGTGATGAACAGTCATTTAACACTAAATGTCAACCCTTACTGATGTTCCAAATTAAGTATTTACAAAGACTAACAACTCTGTATTTAAGTGAAAATGTGAATGGTCTTCCCCCTACCCCCCATCCCCCATAAAGCATAATAATGGCATATTTCCTGGCCAGTTCTCACGGTGGCAATTCCCCATGTAAAAAAATTATCCCAGACCTAGAGCCTTCCAAGTATCTGCCCTCAATCCCAGAACTTCAAAGTGTTACTATGCAGGTCTTAGCTGAAATATACACAATGAGATTCATTCTAGGCATGCAAGAACCTTCATTTATCCCTTTCTTTCCATGTGTGCTGATTAAGTAGTAAGTTTTGTGTCCCATAAGAAGCCATAACCACATTTTTGAAAAAGGAATACTTCCAAAGGCATTATCTAAAATTGCAAATGTCACCAGTATTTTCGAGAAGCTAAAAATATAAGGCTTCAAAGGTCACTCTTAGATAATAAGTAGCTATAGATAGGGAAAAAACATGAATTTACTCTTCTAATCTCAGTGCAAATGGTATTTTCTTTCCTAGTATCTCCTCATTCTCCTCAAAGAAATCACTTCTTGTATATGTTAGTGCTTCATTACTACTTTTTCACTTTTTTGTTATACACACAGGTCTATCATACTAGACTATGAACACCTGGAAGAAAATTATTATAATCTTATCTCTTCATATTCTTTCATATATAAACACAAACAATTTTTTAAAAAATCAATATGCTTATTAGAAATACTTAAGTGCAATTTTAAGGAAAAATACTTTAACATGTCTATTTTCTTTTCTGCAATAAAGCAGTGTTCTTTTTTCATTCAAAACTTGACAAGAGTTGTAGTCTTTGTTCTAGCTTGCAATAGAAAAGGCTCTATTATAAATCAAGAAACTTGATTTCAGTATTACATTCAACTACTCTGGATAGAGCTCTTCATACTCCTTCATCAGGTATATAAAAGGGGTAAAGTATACTTTCATGATTCATCTCAGTTGTGGATTTTATGTGCTTTTTACAGTGGACCCAAAATGAAATAACTACTAGACTGTTTCTGTGGAGATTGTGTGCTAATTTATCATTCCGAGATTAGGGAATCAAATTACTTCACCTAAAAAAATGCATCCTAAATAAAATGGGTTTTCACACACATCATCCTTGTAGGATACCTTGGTCTATTTTTAACCTTGAAAACAAGTATCTACCCTGAGGGTTGCCCTGAGATTAAATGAATAGAGCTTTCTTAGAAAGTACCTAATACATCCTAATCACTCAATATCTGTTAACTATAATTAAGATCTTCAATCATTATTTTAGCCAAAAATTAAAGGGTACGACCATTGTTATCATAACCAATCAATTCAGTAGGGTGCTTTAAAGAACATTTATACACCAAAATTTGTCAGGCTGGCAAAGGCCTCAAAATTTTTCTATAGAGAAAGGAAACTGCAAGGGTTAAAAAATAAACAAAGAAAAGTTAAACATAGGATTCACATTGCAATAACATTTCATTAACTTCACTTAATTTAACCCTTTAATCTCTTTAAGATCTTCCACAAAGATAAAGTAGAGGTTTAATGCCTATCCTAAAAGCTAATTTTATCTTTTCTAACCTAACCTAACCTAAACTTACCCTGCATACCCAGGACTGACTGCTTCCTCTTAGTACCCTAATCACTAGAAGGAAAAAGTCCATCATCTCTCCATATCTATAATTCTTTGACTAATGAATAGACACTTTTGTCTAGCTACTCAAACCCTTAAGTGTTACATGCTAAAATTCACTAATGAACTTTTCCTCAGAGCTGCACGTGTTCCACTTTCAGTTATTAAAATCATTTCTTACAAACCATTCCTACATGATTTTTCTATTTTATGTATGTCTAAGGTAATTTATCCCTTTCTTCCATTTCAGTTGCTCCTGAGTTTTCTCTCAACTCATTTCCTTTCCCACTTTGTAAAAACCTCAGACACCATCACAACTTCACTGTCCCAGAGTCATCACTGAAATATTGGCTCTTAAGTTCTCACCAATATATTTCACTAGGACCTAATATTCCAGTTACTGTTCTCTTGTGAATTCACTAAGAGAAGAGCTGAACTCTATCTTCAGACCACAGTCACCCCAAAATCACATAAACTTTTTGAAAATTTCTTTAAGATATTAAAACTTACCTAAATAAAAACTGCCTATTTAGGTTGGAAACATCTATAGTGTCCATGTCTATAACATGAATCTGTCTAAAACCAGATAATGCCTGTGGGGATAAAAAAAAAAAAAAAAAAAATCCAATTAAGCAGAAATTACCTCACAGTTGAAATTTTAATATTTGTTTTCAATGTCGTTCTAAATCTACAAATTCTCAATAAGCAATTTTACATAATAGTATTCGATGGTTAGTCTTACAAGGTATATGAAATTCATGGTTCTTGTAAAGGTCAAAAATATGTACCTACTTAGTTTTAAATAGTCTAAAACCAAAAGAGAACAACTCAAAATTTCTACAGTTGTTTTATAATCCCATAAACACATGTGTAAAGTTTGTTGCTTTCTGTTGCCAGAGTTTTTCATTTTACTAGTCTTACTAATTAACTGTACATACTATTCTTCAGAATAATGTTAAAAGCAGTTTATACAAACTTTATCTTAGTTCATAAAACACTAAGCATGCCATGATCCAGAAATAACTATTATAAGATGTATATTATAAACATATAGGTACACTGCACATGTAATGTAAAAGGATTATCTTAAAAGTATTGAGTCAAGAACGAGCAATCAAAACAGGGAAAACAAAACACTGTTGTGTGTCAATGATAATGCCATGCATTCCAACACTATAACCACTGCTTAAATTTACCAGCAGAAGCAAAAGATTTTAAAAAATTAAGTCTCATTAATTAATCATGCTTTTCTAGTCTTGGTCAATTTACTTAAGTAAACAATTTAAATCACTTGTCAATAATTTCCCCATTTTTCTGCCCTTCCTTCTAACAAGGTATCCTCAAAAGACTTTTCCATACTTGCTTTCTCATACTCCTCTCTTGTGCTTACTCTGAACAAGCTTTCATTCCTACCACTCCACCAAAAACTGCACTTGTCAAGGTCAACAGTGAACACCATGTTGCTACCTCCAATGACCAATTCTCAGTCTCTGACCTTACCCATCTGAAGTATTTGGAATTGTGTGGATCAATTCATTAAAACACGTTCTTCACTTGGTTGCCACTCACATGAGAATTTGAACACTTTTTACAAATTGGTTTCCAGTTCACCACACTCAGTTTTCCTCCTACTTTGTAGGCCAGAACTTAAGAGTACTCTTGTACTCTTAACTATCATCAAACAGAACTCTCAAACTCGACAGTTTCCAAAACCAAACTCAACCATCCTTGCTCACCACCACCACCACCAAATCTGTCCTTTCCCCAAGTCTCCCTCTTTTTAATGAATGCTAACAAACGTCTTTCCAGTTGCTCAGGACAAAAACCTTGTTGTCATCCTTGATTCTTTTTCGCTCTTGTCCCACAACCAATGTATTAGCAAATCTTGTTGACTTCATCTTCAAAACATATCCATAATTTGAATGCCTCTGTCTATCCCAATTCTACCACCCTGTTCCAAGGCACTGTCATCTCTTGCCTAGATGACTGAAACCTTTTAACTAGCCTCTCAGCTTCCTCTTTTATTCTTCCTTTAGGTCTTTTTTCAATATAAAAGCCACAGAGATCCAAGTTAAAAGTCAGATCAAGTCAACTCATCCACTTAAATCTCTGCTTAAATCTTTCTGACTCAAAGTAAAAGGCTAAGTTCTTATTGTAACCTTCAAAGTCTTTTGTGATATTCATTTCAAGCCCCTCCATCTCCTATTACCTCTGATATCCTCTCTGAAAATAAATACTCTCCCTTAACCACTTCTGCTTTATCTGTAATAACCTCCTTACCTTCATAGAACATAATAGTTATGCTCTCACTTCACAGCTTCTGCATCTGTTGTTCCCTGTCTAGAATGTTCTTGCTTACTTTTGCTCAAATAGCTTCATAAACTCATTCCCTTCCCACCAGGCTATAGATCTTCCATTCTTCTTTTCTCCAAAACATTTATTACCATTAAACATACTATGTATTTTTTTACTTATCTTTTTCCTTCCACTATTATGTAAGCCCCAGAAACACCTGTCTGTATTGTTCAATGCTGTATCTTTAGCACCTAAAATAATGCCTGGCACATGGGGAAGGAGACTCAATAAATATCTGCTCAATCAATAATATTAATGACATATTCTTTTTTTTACTGTGAGTCTTGGGGGGCGGGGGGAGGCGAGGGGCAGGGGTCTTACGATCAATGTTGAAAAAAATGTATATTGCTTATGTACTTATGTCTGAAATAAGCCAAATAACAGTGGTAATATCAAAAACTCTTAGTTTTCTTTTGTGTAAGGTTATTACAATGTAATAAATAAAAATCGTGGCCACTCCTAACGTTGCTTGATGACTACTCCTCAGATCTAATTCCCAATTACTTTACATTAATCTACATCACATTTACAAATAACAGCTTCAAATGGAAAAAGTTAAGCGTTTGTGCATACAATGCCTACCAAAACCACTGCCCATCCTTTCTTCCTAGAACTCCTTGGCTCACATACTGCTAGAGTATTTATGTCTAATAAGGTATTATCATTTTGGCATCCCCACAGAATATATCTCACACACTGCTATTTATATTATGTGAGAGTTCTCTCCCCAATGAAACTTCAAATTCATTAAAAGACATAGATCATGCTGATCTATATATAATCCCCACAGAATCTAGCACAGCACTAAGTATCATGAGTGTATTAAGTGTTTATAGTTTCACTAGGAGTGATGTTACTATTTTCTAGCAAAATTAATGTTGTCAACTTTTTAGGTCCTTCATGTGGTTCCCTTACTGGCTTCACTTTCTAAGGAGTCTTTAGCATTTCTACTTTTCTATATACTAGTGAGAAGCCTGGCATACGTCAGCTCTAAATCAATTCTCCTCCTATCCATTTTTGTTAAATAAACTTTTTTTTTTTTTAAAAGAGACTTTGTGGTTATCAGAAATCAATTAAGTTAATTAATTAAATCACAAATTATGGATTTCCAATCAGTATATAAAATAGTTTCACTAAACAGTGACTCTCTCTTCAAATGATATTCATCAAAAACAAATTGAATAATAAAAAAAAAAAGTTTAGCTTTCCCAAATTTTATTATCATATTGTTATCAAATATTAGTCTGATTAGGTCATGCAATGACCTATGGTTCAGAAGAAAAAACACTTGACTACGAATTGATGAGCTGGATGAGATCCCATGCCCATCACTATAATCCAGAAAAATTTGGGCAAGGCATTTAATCTCTCTGAACCTCAGTGTCTCCCTCTACATAAAATGACCCAATGTCTTAGCCACCTAAGTGGGTCATCTTTAAGAAAAAAATAACAAATTCTTTGAAATTACAACATGTTAAAATATGAATTATCAATTTTGTTATTTATGTCACTGAAATTAATGAGTGCTTATCAAGAGGAAGCACAAAGATTTCTTTAACAAAGAGCAAAGAACAAGAATTTCTATTAAAGACATTATAGTTGAGAACTTTAGAGTTTAAAAGTTCCAAAGTTGTTACCATCATTCTAACTATTTAAATTTATCTAACAAAGGCTCAGGACAAAATGTTAACAATCATAATGAAGAAATTTTCCTAGTATGACAGAAAGGAAAATTATCAAAAAGGAGAAAAAAATACGTATTTTATATACTATTACCAGATTTTTCAGGAGCTCACATCCCAAGCCGCCAGCTCCAATGACTAGAACTTTACACGTATCTAACAAAAACTGGAGAGACTGTAAAGAGTAAAAAGGCATATTAAAATCTAGTTGATAAAAACCATAAGCACCATCAATACAAGCCATAAAATAGTTTCCGCTCTTTCCACGAAAAATGCAAATTAGGATAAAGAGCAGAATCTCTATTTAATAAACTCTTTTAAATTTATAAACAAGGTAGAACCAGAAATTCTATAATAACCCTAATGATTTCAGAGCATTTCAATTTTAATGTTTTTGAATTGACTTTTATTGTATAAAATTAAAAAGCCATTTCTAACCAGAAAAACTATGCCTAGTTATCTTTTTTTAACTTTAAAAGGGGATGGAAAGCATCGAATTCATTATTTAACCGACTTCCTAAAAATAGAAAAGTGTGGAAACCTTAAGAACAGAGACTCAAGCACTGCACAAAATGTTTAAGGTTCTTTAAAAAAACATTAGTTGTTATTCTTTTAGAGTAAGTGAAACTTACAAAACGTGAAACTGCAGGAAGAAAAAACATAAATTCTTAAAAAATGTGTATCAACAGAAATACAATTTGAAATGATTACTTAATAGTACTATCTTAAATCACCAGGCCAAAAAAAAAAAAAAAAAAAAACACCCCACCAGAAGCACAAGAAAATATGGTAGATCCAAAGGAAGGCGGAATACTGTCAATTCTGTCCAAAATTAAAGGAAAGAAAAGTTATTTAGATGAGACACTGGGTCAAACCCAAGAGTCTGCATCTTACTTTTTGGAGTAGCACAATACCTCCATTTCAAAAAGCTCTTTGTAAACACGAAATATAAAAATTTACTATAAAGCATCCTTTTCTCTACCTTGTAATAAAAAACAAGTTTTATCTAATTGAACATTTGCTTTAAGTCAGACACTATCAGCCCAAAGTTCTATTACTCAATTATACAGCAATCACATAATTTTTAACATGCAATTAGTCACGTTCAAACCTAAGGTGTTCATTTAACTAAATTTCAAAATTTAAACAAGCACATCTATATTCCTATCAAAATTAATTTCTCATAGTAAGACTAAAAAGGAGAATGTCAGAAGTCATTTTAAACTGGAATTTAAAATGAAATATTAACTTAGAATTTTAAATGAGATTATAATGTAACTCAAAAATTTCAACATATTTCATGAGAAATGTGAAAATGACTCAAATCGGTTGCAAATATTCAATTTAATATTTCAAGATAACATACACAATTGTATTAGTATTTTTATAAAAGCAAATGAAAAGAAAGCATTTTATTATTTTTGAAATATAAAACTATTAGAGGAGTTATTTAAAAATAAATGTTTCTCACTTCAGTACTCGGTTCGAAATCAGGGTGTGTGAAGGGTCCAGATCGCTCGAGGAACTTCTTTACATGGTTCCAGCGACCTTCCCAGTCTCCAGTGTCCCCACACCCACCATCAACAGCCATTCTGCACAGAACACAGTAAATTCAGCTGCAAAGGTCAATATGAAAAAGGCACACCTACAACTATTATGGTTTCCCCCAAATGAAAAGGTAACCACACCAAACCTGCTCAAATAAAAGGTGAAATATTTAATGTGGTTATGCTTTTAATTTTCTATAGTTTATTAAAAATTAAGAACTGCATGTGTTTGAGGAAATAAATCAGTCTACATGTTTCTGGGTTGCTTAAGCAAACCAAAATCAAACTTGGGATATTGTTTAACCAGTGAGAAATGGGTTTTACATTTGGAATTTACAAAAGATTATTGCAAACTTCCCCAAACTGTACCTTCAACAAGCCTGGATCAAAAAATATCAGTGACAAGAAAAAAAAATAAACATGTAACTGCACTTTCAGAATTGTAATGATTCAAATCTAACTCATTTGTCCTTTCCAAGTTTGGAAGGTGTGATTTAAATATTTTTCATGAAAAGAACTTGCACACATTTTTCTCTGAAACAGAGATCCCAATTTGCAAAAAAAAGAATCTAATACCATTATGAGGTGCGCAAAAAGTTTTAGATTGCCAGATAAGCATTACCATTTAGAAACCTTTTAGAACATACAACTGAATAAGATAGGACTCAGTGCAAAACTCATGTTTGGTTGTAATTATTTTTAATTTTCAAATTTCTTATAACCCCACAATTTCTACCTTTGAAAATACTAATATTTTTACAAAAGGGAACAGGAAGTATTGTCTAGCAATAAAGACCACAGGTTTTCATGTCATAGCTGGGTTTGGTTCCACAATTAATAGCATTGTGACCTTAAGTAGATTATTACATAACAGCCATAAAACTCATCTGTAGATTGTTTATGGCTACTTGGGGTCAGAATGAAGATAGAGAACCTACACTGAGGCCTCAGTACAATACTCGGCATGCAGTAAACATTTAAACTGTCATTTAAAAAAAAAAGTGGAAAGGAAATGAAAAGTGGGAAGGAATGTGAAATTAAGCTTGACACACCAATCCTCTTGCAACTGAATGAAATTCAACTTTCCGAGGGAGATACCCAAAGACTAAAGCAATGCTACTGGGATTTGGCACAAAAATTAATAACTAAACCACACCCACTGAAAGAGAGTACTTTCTTCTCCTCCCACGTAGGCAGGAGCAAAAAATTATTTGGCGTTGGCCAGGTTGGAAAACATTGTTTAAATCTGTCTCACCACACAAAACTAAGCATCTGATAAGAAACAGGGTGTGTAATAAGTGGCAAAATGATCTCTTTGGAATCTACACTCTCAATTATTCTGCAAAAATGACTGACGTGCTTAGTACTATACCATATAAAGTTCTCATAGAAAGTTTGCAATTAATACTATTGTCTTCGTGTTTACGAAAGGCCAGAAACGGCCTGGTTTCCATTTTGTATGTTTAAGTAAGACTTCCTTTTAAAAAGGTCATGTCTCTGACAATTTGGGATAGAAGAGGAGGAGGGGTGCACGGGTCCTTCCTCTAGACCTTTTAGGTCAATCAAGTACTCTGGCAAGTCCGCGCCGGACCTGCTGCGGTGCACCCCCGGCCCAGTGCCTGCCTGGGATAAGGAACCAGGAGCGGACCGCCGGTCCCCTGGGGCTGCGGGACGGGGGTCAGGGGATGAGGCCGCGCGGCCTGCGCTCCAGGTGCCCCCCTCCCAGCCCCCCGGGGCGGCTGCGGCTGGTCCCCTAGGCCTGGGGTGGGGGGAGGCGGGGGTCCCTGGAGAGGGATCCCCGCCTCCCGGCAGCACTAACTTCTCAGCCAGCAGCTCCTCTATTCTCCTTCTTTTCTTCTCCCTAAAAGAAAGAGAGAATAAAAGAAGGGTCAGCATCACGCTACACATTGGGCGCCGCGAGAGAATGAGGGGTCGAAGGGACCGGGCGGGGGGTGAGTGAGGGGACCCCGGGTGGCGGCGACTACCGTCCACCACCGCGCTCTCGCACAACCCAGCCCGGCCCGGCACGCCTGCAGGGCCCAGGTACTTACGGCTCCTCACCATCCGCCATATTGTTCTCCGCCTCTTCCCAGGTGCCCCCACGGCGGGCATGACCAAGCTTAGGGGCGGGGTCAGTGGGAAAAAAATCGGGGCCGGCGGAGCGGGGCGGGGCCGGCGGGGCCGGGCGGGGCCGGGCGGGGCGGGGCCGGCGGGGCCGGGCGGGGCGGGGCGGGGCGGGGCGGGGCGGGGCGGGGCGGGGCGGGGCGGGGCGGGGCCAACTTCACCGACGTTCCCGGGCTTTAAAGCCTTTCATTGTCGTCATAATCTTGAATACTACATTTAATTAGATAAATCTTAGCCAGTGTATAATATTATGTTGCGTGAAAATATAGATGTAATACATTATATGTTTATACAATTTATATGTTAATAAATAATTATATTAAATGGTATATTCTTTGGAAAAAACTGGAAGACCCACCTAATATGCCAGATCTTGCATTTGAGGCAGGGCATCAGGGGACTTTTCACTTTCTACTTTACAGGATGGTTCCAACATCTTTGCATAAAGGTACTCACTTTGAGAGTAAAATTTCTTCTAAATCAGTTCATAGGGGTGGGATAACGATATCATTAACATGAATATTAATATTATAGTGTCACATCATTCCGTCAGATAAGAAATTCAGTGGAAATGGAACTAAATTGAAAAAACTTTTTTCTGAGTATTTAAGTAGAATATTTAAGGAGAATAAAAGTATAAAGAAAAGTATAAAGAAAAAGTATAAAGAAAAAAGTATAAAGTATAAAGAATAAAAGCACAAGAATTAAAGAATAATTTAGAAAACCCATGATCTCTTCACTAAAGATAAATCGCGATAAAACTTTGGAGTAGGTATTTTCTTCCAGAATCATAAATTGATAGATTTATGTGTATGACTGGATACAGAAAAATAATCATATTATATACAGATATACATACATGTATACATATATCCTTCCTTGGTGGAGTAGGACAAAAATGAGATTTAGATTCAGAAAGAACTTAAATTTTTAACTCTCCACTTATTATCTATAAGACCTTGGGCACATCTCTGCCTTCATTTGCAAACTGAAAATATTCACCTCCATAGACTGAAAATGAAATGAAATCCAAAGTGGTTCTCAAAATATAGTCCCTGATCAGTTAGATAAGAATCATTTGGGAACTTGTTACAAATGCAAATTTTCTGGCCCCACCCCCAACCTTCTGTAAAGCCTTGAAGGTTTCTATAAAAAAATAAAACTTGAAAACTGCTAAAATGCAGTACTATATAAAGCTTGATGGGTTTTCAGTAAATGTAGTTGTTAATAAATTATGATATTTAATCACCTCTGTCTTTTATCATCCCCCAATCAGGTTCAATTCAATAGCATTCACTGAAGCAAAAGTCAGTGCCAGGCAATAAGTGGGGGGTTAGAGTCTACAGTCCACAGTCCATAGCAGGAGACACCAGCCTCTTTCTAGGTCACATGTCTCAATATCAACCTAGAAACCACTTTTCCTTGCCCAGACTATTCTGCAGATGAAAACAGTTGAGGTTAAATCCTTGCTCCCAGCAATGCTAGTTTCAGGAGACCTTTTGATTAGTGGTAGGGAGCATCACAACCCACTCAGATGGTAAAAACCAATAAGTACTTTAAGTATCACCTAGACTAAATCCTCCCATTTCACAGGGAAGGAAGTTGAGGTCCATGGACAGGATGCTACTTGCCCATGAAGAGGTCTGCAAAGGCATCTGGTCCTGCTTCTTTGTGCCTTGGAGCTAACATCCTGACTCATTTTGGTGGTATTTCGATAGATTACACAAGCCATTCCCACTGGCTCAGACTGAAATTAAACAGCCACCTGTGCATGCCAGTAATGAAAGTAACAGACATACAAGTAAAACCTTCAACAGACACTTCATTTCAAACAGAATATATCATAAACTATTAGTCTATCCACTATAGTTGATATACTGACAGATAAATATTCAAGGTGGTCTTATCTAGAAGCACAAGTCTGGGTATAAGAGCACCAGGAAGGCCTCTGCGGTGAATCTGACCCCTCGAAATGAACAGTAACAAAGAGCTGCTACTAAGAGCATTTCAAATAGTGCTTGCAATAAAATAAGGATTCCATATGTGCTCGTTTTTATTAAAAATGATTTTATGACTGAAGGGGAGCAGAGTTTGCCACCCCTCGGGATATTATTTTAAGCTACTTATTTTTACGAAATGAAAAACAGGAAAATTTCTAGAATTTTTCCCTAACCACCTAAAAGAATTTAGATAGAGGGCCTGCTCCAGGAAGGGAGCTAACATCATAGATAACCATAGTTTATCATGAACTACTGTGTGTTAGAGAGGAACCTCGCAAGACATGTTTGATCAAAGCCTTCTCTGTGTACCATTGTTAAAGATGTCCCAGCAAACATTTGTTTATCAAACATTTGCTTTGCCTTCTCCATGTGGATAGCCTTCCTTCCCTTGGAAGTTCCAAACCACAACCCAGGTTTTTCCTTAATTCCAGATGACATATACTTCTCAACGAGGAGCCCCATATTTTCATGGAAGCCTCATATGTACATACATAATTAAATTTAATTATATTTTCCTGTTACTCTGTTTCATGCCAATTTGATAATTAGACCAGCCAAAAGAACTAAGAGAATCGGTAGGAGGACAAAGGTAGAAATGTATAGTGGAAAAAGAAAAAAAAATACCATAATCCAAACAGAGAGAGAAGCATAGTTAACAATTGTGGAGATAGGGAAAAGGGGATCATGCTCCATACCACTGTATCTGACTTTTTCCATTTCTTATTTATTTTTAAACCTCTTTGGAGGTTTAATCAAATAAATAAAAACACTGAACAAATGTTTACTAGGTATAATTGCCTGTGATCAATGAGTAATCATATTATTACTAGCACACATTCGATAGCTTATGGTCATGTGGAAATGAGCAATTAGAAGGCAGTGGGGCCCAACTAAGACTCCTACGCTGGTCTTGATCAAGATCATTTACTCTGCTTGCTCACAGTGCTGCTTCTTGAAATTCGTAAACCCTAGGGAATTTTTCCACACCCTCTGACTTCCTGTAACTGAGTACCAAGGCCTGGCACATCTGTAGATAACACTCCTGTCACTATTTTGTATTTAAGTTGATGTTTCTACTGCATTACAAGATCCTCGCAGGCAGGGCAAGGCTGAATTCTTCTCAACTTTTTTATCTCTCACAATGCTTTTATAGCCTTGAAAGGACTCAAACTATCTGGTGACATCACACTGAAAATTGTCAGCCTTTGTTCCACTATCAAGTCTACCAAGATACAACCACAACAAAATTACAAAAAGATAGAGAAAAGTCAGTGGATGTTAATTATAAAAGCATAGAAAACAAATTATGTTAAAGCACTATTAATATCATGGTGTCGGAGCAATTGCTATACACTAAGTACCTCTCATCCACTCTTTTATTTATCTTCAACTATACAGCAGATGTTCTGATTATACCCACTTTACACAAGAAGAAAATGAAGCTGGAGGAGATTGATTTCTCCAAAGTCACTAGCAAGAAATAGAGGAGCTAGGACTCTAATTTTGCTCTCTGACATTAAATCTTCTCATCTTTCCATAATCAAGAAAATATGAGAGTTCAGGAATATTTTAACATTTTAAATTTTATTCAACACCAGTGACAGTATTTTCTTAGTCATTGTGATTAACTTAACTGCCTTCTGAATCCTGTCTTCTAGGCTTTACATTAGGTATATTTTGTTGATTTCTGATTTGTTTTTGAAAATTGGTGGTTTGAAGAGAGTGAATTCAGTTTTTTAAGAATAGCACCACTGGTAGGTTTAGAGATTGTTATTTTAGACACTAGCATCCCAGAATATGCCTGCTATACTATGCAATGAACTAAAATATATTTTTTCTGATGCATTTGAGTTAAAAGGTTTATTGTACCAAGTAGCCCCTTACCTGAGTAAAGAAGACCCTTTGGAAGCCTTAGACAGGAATTTACAACTAAATTGTGCTGGGATACAAAGCTATCTCATTATTTATTTATTTATTTATTTATTTATTTATTTATTTATTTAATGGCAACATTAGTTAATGAAATCCAATAAGTTTCAGCTGTACACTTTAATGGTAAGGCATATATATATATATATAAATGTGTATATATATATGCATATATATATTTACACTATATGTTTGCCTCTCATAGTTAGATTTCTTTCTGTCACCACATATTTGACTCCCTTTACACATTATTATTTAAAGCATTGTATGCTCTTTTATTAAAAGTTGTCTCCAAATATTAGGATAAAACCGAGAAAGATCTTTTGGAGTGGAATCTATGTTTCTGCCCAGAAAATATTGGGGGCAGGACAATTAGTTCACTGCAGACCATTGTTTGTTTTCAAATGTAAACAACATGCCCAGAAATAGGGCTGAAATGACCAGAGTGAATACTGTATCAGAATTTTGCCCTCAGAAAACAAGGATGGAGAACAAAGAAGAAAAGTAACAAATCAACCCCTTGGTTCTACGTTCTTCTTTCTAATTTTGTCAATTCGATTTCATTCATAGTGACTCACGGTGAAACACGAGAATTACATTCAGATGTGCAGAGGTAAGTAACGACTTAGTTTTCAAAACCAACTCAACCTCCAGTATCACTATAGTTGCCTTCCATTCCATTTCACTTAGACTGGCATCTGAACAGCTGCAAAAATTTTCCACAGGGTCTAGAACACATTCCTAGGTTAAACAGAAGGGGAATTTTTAACAAAGGCTGATTGTGTTTGGCTTGCCAGGGAAGGCATCACTACCTCGTATCAGACAGGATATTTCCGCTGGTTTCTTTCTGTCATTTTGTCTTTATTTTGCACTCTGCCCTTTGCTCTGTCGCGGGGCCCCAGTTTTCCTGTTACCAACCACTCAGAGCCAATCAAGAAGTAAAGAAGAGAAAAACGCCCTCCCGCTTTCAATTTCCTTTGCTTCGCTGCCCTCCAACCGCAGAGCCGACAGAGCCAGAGCTGCTGTCATCTCTAACTTAGCTCAGCTGATCAGTTGCCGCCGCCGCCGCCGCCAAATTCCAGAGGCAAAGAACAAGAAGCTGAGAGACCAGCCATGGACGTGAATATCCCTCCGCTCCGAGCCTGGGATGATTTCTTCCCAGGTTCTGACCGCTTCGCCCGGCCAGACTTCAGGGACATTTCTAAATGGAACAACCGCGTGGTGAGCAATCTGCTCTATTATCAGACCAACTACCTGGTGGTGGCTGCCATGATGATTTCTGTTGTGGGGTAAGTGGGATCTCCCTTCCGGGCACTGATCGTGGGCAGCATGGAGGGGGCTCAGGGTACAAGATCCCGGTTTGCAGAAACGCTCTCCACGCCCAGCGCCCGCTCTGGCAACTGTAAGAGGCAAAGCCAGTGGAAACTCGTTCGCAGATCCAGGCCGCAGCCATCTGGGGGAGCCCCATTTCCTTTCGGCGCCTGAGGCTGAGACGTGAGGGGGGTCCTAGGAGTAAGAAATGTTGCAAACCACGGACAAGAAAAATGATTTCCCTCTGTGCCCCGATTACGCTGTTGTTGGGGAAAATATTTGTAGTGCCTTTTAAAAGGAAAGTGGTGTAACCTTATCCTGGGGCTAGCTAGGGCGGACGCCGCCCTGGGAGGTTTGGGGCGGCGGGGTGTGGATCCGGACTCTGCCTTCTCGGGGTGGTAGTGTAGAAAGGGTATTACAGAGTCGACGCATTCTGTGGATTTCTCCGCGTAGTGCCTGCCACACTGTGCAGGAGAGCTAACTTGGGAGCAAGAGGATGAGTGTTCCCTTGTGGCGTTTCTCCCAGTGTGTGGTTGAAGGTTGTCCTGCCTCTAGGAATGGGGTCCTTTCGCTATTTCTTCCAGGTGTTGCTGGGCGTGGTCACTGTTTCTACACTTCCGAGCCTGTGGTTTGTGTATTGATGGCCTTTTTAACACCTAATCTTAATATTAAAAATGTCCCAGGTTGTACACAGGCATGCACACTGGCAGTGCTAGAAACCACCTTCTCTTGTGTAGTTCACCCTTTAAGGAGTGCTTCTCTTTTACGGAATGCGGCAGTGATATTCTAGATCTCGCTTATCATACGCATCTTTAAAGAAAAAGCTACCCTCAGTTATAAAGTTATAAAGGAACTTATTTGCCATTAAAGAAGTGTCTGACATTTCTACTTGAGTAAACACAGAGGGAAAGAGCTTGGGAGAAAGGAAAAATCCAAACTTTGAGATTTGTGAGAAAGGGCAAAGAGGGTGGTTTCTTAAGTTGGTTTGCTATTCTTTGGCTTATTTATTGAATCCAGGCTTGGAGCCTGGCGAGATCAATCAGAGATGAATTCTTGCCCAAGGGCATGTGGCAGTTTTTGAGAAGCTACAGGGCCAAATACACAGCGCAGAGGAAAGAGTTCACAATTTCTGGGTGTGCTTCAGAGTAGTTACCCCTATGCGGAAAAGGACACTCATTTGTGGAGTTTCATAGACAATTGATTACTCAGATCCTCATTATGTGTTGCTTAAGGAACTGCAGGCTCTGAGAATGGCTTGGTGTGTAGAGGGCAGGGGCTCTGAGCCAACCCTGAATTAGAGTGGCAGCCAAGTTAAAATTAGTTGGAGTAGGACAGGCCTGAGGCAGCTGCCTTCTGAACCTTTCTCTAGCTTCATGCCTAAGGCTTATTTCATGACACACTAAAAAAAAAAAAAAAAAGTTAAATTAAATGAATCGTAAATAGGATTGCACCTGTTGTTTTGCTTTATTTTTTCTCATTTTGTAAAGAAGGAAGCAAGGTATCTTACCATAGCAATCTAGTTATGGGTTTTTGTTGTTGTTTTTGCTTTGTTTTGTTTTGTTTTGTCAAGCAAATGAGCTGAAAAAACCACTGCTTTTCAGACGTGTATTGCCCATACCAAACACAGCTCAGGCATCTTTGCTGCCTTGATGGAATCCATTTTTCATAGGGAGGGTCAGAGGCCAGCTCCTCATTATGGGGTCCACTAACTCAGTCAGTTTGGAGGCATTGGCCCTTCCCTTTCCTTTTTTCAAATGAAAGATGTTGGTTGGCAGTGATACTTTTGAAGGTAAACATTAAAAATAACCATGTTTATTTTTTATTATTATTAGTTTTAAAAACTTACAAGTGATAGAGGCCAGTAGTAAGTTGTTTTTAAAACTATGTACAAAATGTGACATTTCCTTTGTACCTCAGTAAAAATTTAACATTTTTGTTGTCTACAGTCTGTAGTTTTTCTACAAATCGCCCTTTTCTTTTTTTTTAAAATCTAACAATAATAAAAGCTAACATTTTTTAGTATTCTGTGTGGTAGAGTCTTTGCTAAGTAATTTACTGTATTCCCGCGTAAAACCCAATATTATTATCATTGTGTTGTTGTTGTTATTATTATTATTATTATTATTAAACGAGGCTTAGAGACGTTAATTGACTTGCTCAAAGTCACAGTGAGAGTTATGCTTTTAACTACTGTGCCATCTTCTCTATGAGTCATGAAGTCTAGAGTTATCCTCTTAAAGCTGGGAGAAACCAAATATCTTCAGGGTCAGGGACCTTAGCTGATTCTGGAATATTTCTCATTCTAAGAGAGCTCTCCTCATTTGGTGATGTCAGTAGGTGGGTGGGTTGGAGAGGTCCTGGAGGTTGTTTATCCGGATCCTCTACTGACATTCGATAGTTTCTCATTTATCTTGGTAGACTGTGTATGTAAATGTGGCCTGGTTGGTTATTGGGAAAAGGACTGTGTTCAAAGGTTGTCTTCAATGGTTCCATCACCTGCTGGTGAGGAGGGGCCTCCAGGGCAGAGGAGAGCTCTAGTCTAAACTCTGAATGCTCCTGTGTTGAAAACCCGCTTGAGGGAGGGTAGAGAAGACCTGCTTTTCAAGATTGCAGGAAGGGAGATGGAAGACCAAGAGGATATCATCTAGCTCCAAAAATACTGGAAAGGGCTGCCTGTACCAAGGTGAAGATTAAGAGGGATTAGAATATAGATAAATCCGTGTATGGGACCTGATCAAATAGGTCCTGATAATCCATGTTCAGAAGTTTGATCTTCATTTGAACAGCATGGTTTACCAGGCACATGACTTCCACTTAGTAGTTCTACTATGATTAATTCTGAGTAAGTCTCTTAGTTAATAGCCCTTGTTGAAGACAGTTGCCATATCCTCTGACTCTTCATGTAGTATAGGTTAGTGGTTAAGGGTTTAGGCACCAGAGACAGATTAGGTAAATTTTAAATCCTAACTGCCAATCACTAGCCATGTGACCTTGAGGAAGTCACTTGAACCACCCATGCTTCAGCTTCCTCATCTGTGAAATGAGACTGACTAATTGTAGTACCTGTCTGATAGGACTTCTTAGAGGATTATCTGAGTTAATATAGTCAGGTCTCTTAGAACAATGTCCAGCCGCAAATTTTGCTTCACAAATGTTACTTATTTTTATCATGGTTGGTGTTGCCATAGAGATTACTGAGAAATATAGATAGTATCTTTATCCCAGTAGCTGTATCCATCTAAACTCTAATCTCCATCTTACTCAACTCCTCCTGCTTCTCCTACAAGACTCAACTTTGGTACCATCTTTTTGAGGAAACATTCTCCCTTTGTCCCCTCACTCTCTTGTGTTAATTGGGCCCCACACCTATGCCTATATCTTTCCTGGTACTTACCCCACAGGCTTTTAAATTGCCTCCACTCTGGACTATAGACATCTTGAGAACAGGGACTGTGCATTTTCTTTGTAATTTTTTTTCTTGCTGTAGTTATTGTTATTTTTATTCTCTGTATCCCTGAGACCTACTATATAACAGATGCTTAGCTGGTGAGTGCAAAAAGTAAATAAATGAACTGTAGGGCCTCAACATAATCTCAGGGGCAACTTTTAATTTATTTAATGGAAAAAAATTATTTTGAAGCACATAGAAGCATGCCGGTACACAGGTTACTCTTAAAATGATTCTAACCGACAGCACCTGCATATTGGTTAAGATTATCATAGTGTGTAAAAAATCAATTTAAAAAAGTTACAATTCAGACTTATTCATATCGCCCTTGTAGAATTTTGATGAACTACTCTCTGGTGAGATTTCTCAACCTCAGCACTATTGACATTTTGGCTTGTGTAATTCTCTGTCGTGGGGACTGTCCTGTGTGTTATAGGATGTTAGCAAAACCCCTGCTCTCTACTCACTGAATGTCAGCAGCACTTTCCCCTTAAGTTGTGACAATCAAAAAGGTCTGCAGACATTGTCAAATGTCCCCTGGGGATCAAAATCTCCCATGACTGTGATTGAGAACCACTACTTTACTGCCAAGAAAATTGTGATGATTCCTCAACATTATCTTCATGAAATTCAAGTTGCTTTATAACAAGTTACAAAAAGAATTCTTAGCAATTAATAGCAAAGCAACTTGACTTTAGCTCCTGACTTTTCATACATAAGAATGGAGTGGATTTGAAACTTTACATTGCTTTGATCCTTTTCCTTAATTTATTGATTGTTGGGCTATCATTCTTTTATTAGTCTGCCTTGGAGACTTGACTGGCTCTACAGACTCAGTCTTTTTATTTTTTGACAGAATTCCGACATTTGCTTTTATTGGCTTTCTGCTTAAAAGTTCATTTGCTCTTGAGTTCCACTGCTATAAAATAGGAATTAAATGACTTAATCTAAAGCACATTAAGGTCTAGCAAATAACAACACTCAAATGTTAGGTGTTATTCTATTAAATCCTAGGTTACCAACATATTTAAAACTCTCACAACTTGTGTATTCTTGTAGGCAGAAGTATTAGATGACAAATACACTTTAGTGGTTTTGTCATTATTGCAACTTACATTGCTTGTAAAATTTTGCTTCCCTTGAAGACTTGAGTTTCCTTTTGAGATTCAGGCATCACTTTAGAAGAGATTGAATGACTCAGAAGGAATAACACAAATAACAATCTGGGGCGATGTGTTTTACTGAAAATGGCTTTGTGTCCTTTAAATCAAGATAGGAGAGATGTGTAAGATTGAAGAGGACATGATTTACCTTCTACACACTTGACACTCGACATCTTGGCACTAGATATTCTTTTACATCACATATAGCAATAGAAGTCTGTGCCTCTGTTTTTAAAGTGAAAAGCAAAGGCAACACCTAGCAGCACTTGCAATTTAAGTACTAAGCATGTGATACATTCTAGTTATGGACAGGAGTTTCTATGTGCTTAATAGAATACCAAAAAATATGAGCTGGAGAAATCTACCCAAATCGTGGGCCATGGAACAGCAGCATCTTTCACCCTGGGAACTTGTTAGAAATGCAAAATCTCAGGCCTCAGACCTATTGAGTCAGAATGTAACAAGACTCAGAGAATTCACAGGCACATTAAAATTTAGTAAGTCGTCTGATTCAAAAGAAGATTTAAATAAGAAAATTTAAATAAGTATACCTATATGCCTAGGTGCCATCTTCAGAGATTCTAAATATAGAGTTCTTCTCTGAATCCAGGCATCTATAGCTTTATCTCAACACCCCATTTTATTCTGATATACACCCTCAAGCTGAAGTTGAAAAGTACTAATCCCATCCAACTCCCCAGCTTCACAAATATGAAAGCTCGAGATCACATGGCCAATTGGAACCAAAGTGGCTAATAATAGCTTTTTTCTTTTTTTTTTTAGCAGCTTCTTTTATTGATATGAAGTGAAATACTTTTCCATTAAATCATATTGCAAATATTCTAAAGCTCAAATAAACCAATTTCAACTGAATAGGTCACTCTCACAACATATGTATTATTTGCCTGTTTTATTCTCACAGATCCGTTCCTGCCACCAGTACCCATATTTTATAGCACGACATCAGAAGCAGCAACCAGGCACAGAATTTTCAAACATGTAAACACCTGTACTGCATCTCCAGTTAGAAAAGGACAGTTATTCTCATTTGTGTACATTCATGCCTCCCTTTTAAGAATGCACAATGTGGTTGCTAATGGTAAGAGCCCATATTTTTTTTTTTTAGAAAATACCTCATCACCTTTGGCCTATTGCCAGAGGCTGGAAAGTAAACTTGCCACGTTATGCTTTTAGTTGCTTGAGACGTGAAGGACTTTCTGGAAGGCTGGTAATTCTGTTTGAAAAAATCATTGCTTTAATCTTTTCAAAATGAGTGTGGTCCCATAATATGTCCTAGGGTTATGCTACCAGTACCTAGTGTTAAGAAATGGTTAGATTTCTTTTCTTTTTTTGCCACAAGGATAAAAAATCAAGTTTCTAGTTAGTAGAGGGAGAAAAGAATAAGAGAACCCTGGGATGCTCTAGATGGAAATATATAAAACATATGAAATTAATTAGCCTGTTTATGCTAAAAACCTAGTGGAAATGTTTTTGAGATTAATCAGCTTCAACACCAGTTCTACAATATGATTCTTATTTGTGTTGCTTTATTCGTTCACTCCACAAAGTATATGAAGCACTTACCAACTTCTCAGGCACTGTTCCTGAAGATACAGTAGAGAATAAGACAGCAATGATTCCTGCCTTCATTGCAGTTAGAGTCTAGAAGGGCAGCAAGACAACACTGAACACATAATAATTTTTATACGAGTGTAGCAAGTAGACAGAAATATACAACTATATAAACATACATCATTTTTAACCCGACTTACTTGATCTCCTTTGTGCATTATGATTCCAAATTCCAAAACTCTCAGATGTTGGGAATGGAAGAGGCATTTAGTATGTGAACAGAGGAAAGGTTTATGAAAGTTTACTCATCCTCACCTTCCACTCAGTTGAAGAAATATTTACTGAACACCTACTTTGTGCCAGACACTGTGTAAGCCCTGAGATTATAGGCAGGAATACAAATTCACTAAGCCTTCCCAAATCCTCCCAGAATTAATCTCTTTCTGCCCTCCCATACCCCTTGATTTGCACATTAAGCAGAGCATGTGGCATGCTGCTGTATGTCTTTCTCTAGTGGGTTATGTGTTTCTTTTGAGTATAGAACTTTAAGAGGTCTATTAACATTTAATACAGCTTTAATCTCAAAATTTGTCATCTGATAAGGATAGCTTTCCATTAAATCATCTTCTAATACTTTGTTCTTCTTGGCTTCTCCCCACACGCTTTTTTTTTTTTTTTTAATAGTCCTTTCCACTGTCAGTCCAAGGTGTGTAGTTTCTGTCCCCTTTTTCTACATAAGGATTTACAGTGGTTCTGGATAAATGTTCAAAATAAATGACCATATTTTGGATTCTTGGCCCCTTTCTTAGCAAAAGCGCTCAATTTATTAGGGAATCCAATTCTACAAGATGGAGTTGAACCTATCCACATAATACCGAATTTATCAGCACTATTGGAAATTTCTCATTTTCCTTTTGGAAAAATGCTTTCATGCCCATGATCTTAAACAAAACCTGAAGACTACTTCATTCTGCAGACATTTACCATAAATATATAAGATTTCCTAGCTCTCCCTCCCATGGAGCATGTGCTAATGGAGACACCTGGAAGGCAGAAAGCCCACCTGAAGTGGAAAACTGGGCCTTTGGTTCCTATTTCTAATCCTACCATAGATCTGCTTCATATTCTATCAGTACAGCTTTTCTTTGTCTCAGAGGAACGAAAGGGACTGCAGAAATTGGGTGTCAGTGGGAAGTAAATAGACAGGAAACTGCTTGTAGGAAGAGAATTTATCTGTCACCAAGCTCATTAGCGTATGTCCAACTCCTGTCTTCTTTCCACGGTTCCATAAGAACTTGTCATGTGACAGTTTATTCTGCTAAAAGTGTTCAGAAAGAACAGTTTGTAAACAGATATCTTTCCACTACAGTTCTAAAGCATTTCTTGTGAGAGTAGATATGTGTTCTTAATTGTTGAAGGAAATGATGAGTGTACATGAGGGATCATTGTACCATTCTCTCTCCCTTTGCATGTTAGAAATTTGCCATAATAGAAAGTTTAAAAAGGATTTGTTGCAGTATTACCAGAGCTTTGTACACTGTTATTTGAAGCTCTGTCACTATGGGGAATATGAGCAATATGACTTCTAACCCATGTCTGACCTGTTGTTTGTTAAAAATAAAACAAGTAATTAATTAGCTTGATACATGCAAAAGAAAACCTGGAGATTCATAAGGTATTTTACTATGAATGTAAATGGCTGCCAAGACAGTGGCTTTTTTGGATGTGAGTGTTTAGTTTGTACGAATAACATGGGGGAATAGGTTTCAGTACACAGTGAGTATGCAGGAAATAGCATGGGACTTCCCAATTCACTTGGGTAGGAAAACCTCGAGATTAGATTACTGTGACGTTTTTGTGACGAGACAGGCTCCTGTCCCACCTAATTGCTGGTGATCATTAGGCCCAGGAGACACTGATCACATTTAGTCAAAACTGGTTTGTACATTTACATTTATACTTTACAGTCAGAAACAGTTCTTGCCAGGACAAAAGCCCATGTTAGGAAACCAAAATAACCTAAGAAGACTGTTGGGGTTCTCTGAGGTATCAAAGGGCAAGCGGGTCCTATCTGGACAGGTCTGTAGGACCCACTCTCCCTCCTGGCCCCCAGCCTGCTCTAGTGACAAAATTTACAAACCTCACTGATTATATCATAATAGTTATCTCTTACATTTGCATAGGAGTTTAGATTTTTTTCTATTTTTGCTTTGCTATGTGTTTTCTTCATCACAGCTCTCTGAAGGCACAAAGATGAGGACTATTTCTCTAGTAATATTTAGTGTACAATGAGAATAATAGTGATTTGTCCAAGACAGATATCACATCTCTTAATTTGTGGCCATAGAAAGTTGCTGGGCTTATTTAAATAACAGGAAAACATGTTAGATTCTTACTTAGTTTTTTTTTTCCCTTTCTTTCTTTATTTTAATGAGATTTATTGAATACTTGTACTGTGCTAGGTGCTAGGAAGAAAAGGTCATGCCCTGCCTTCTTAATCTCTAATGAGAGACAAAGATATTCATCCAATACTCATTCAGATAAATGTAAAACTGCCCCAGGGGTAAGTGCTATGAAGAAGAGGCATATGGTGATATGACCTGGTCAGAGAGATTGAGAAAAGGCTGATTATGCTAAGATTTAAAGGAGGTAAGAGTGAATCAGGTAAAGAGAACAGCTTGTGCACAAGCCTCTCGTGGCTGGAGGCAGGAGGAGTTCTAGAGGTCATTAGAAGCCCCAGTGGATGGAGTGCAGAATTAGGAGAAGATGGTCTGAGAAAGCTGGCAGGCAGAGTGATTGCTATCTTTTAGGGCTCCCTCATACTAATTATTAAAAGCACCCTTACTTACTCCTAGCAGATATAGCCTATGCCAAACTGTGGGCTTGGCAAATCAAGTGTGGCCTGCATTTCAGGCCCACTTTCCCGCTCAGCCAGCTTTCCTTGGCCCAGGTACAAACTACACAGTTGTAGGCTGTGGACTTGGCTACAGGGGCAGGCAGGGGCCAGAGCCTACAGGGCCTGGTAGAATATGTAAAGAGTTCTGTTTTTACTCTGAGAGCAATGAGAAGTGAGAAAATGGATGGGTGGATTCATATTTGCAGTGATCCCTTTGGCTGTTGAAGGACTGTAGAAAAACATCACCAATTTGGTGAAGTCTACTGTGAGTAAATTGTTCCCCACCTTCTTGGTGAGTCAGGCTTCCCCAGGAACCAAACTGCGAAAATAGCTTTTTGGGTTAGAAAATTGGAACTCTATGAAAGCTGCTTCTGCTGCTCAGGAAATATTTTGCTGCTTCAGTGGTTTTTGTTGGCATTGTGACATGAAAGGAGTTACCAAAAGTGAGCTTGAGTTTATCTGAGGATCTCAGTTTTGGTAAATTTTTATCGCCAACTCTGCATCTGGTGGCCTTGGGACAAACTTATTAACTTCTCTGTTCCTTAACTTACTTTCCCATAGAATGAGGCGAGTTCTCAAGGTAACACTCGGCTCTAAAATTTTGTGATTGGCCAAGATTTTTCTCCCTTCCGCAGTTTAGGCTGGAACTATAATTAGCTGAATCATGTTGGCAAGTTTAAGGCATGTGTTCACACCCACTAATAGCCACCTTCCTTCAGAGAGAGAGAGAAAGAGAAATGAGAATCCCAAGGGATTTCCCAGAATGATCCCACTTGCTTATCCCAGCTGGAAGAATGGAGTTACTTAGAATGGTTGGGGGTCGGGGAGAAATTACTGAGGCTGGTTAGCAATACAGAATGGGTTATGTTGTGAATTGCTGTCATAATTACATCAACTGGCACCTTTTTTCCTCCCCTGGATCCTTTTGAATACATTTTTTCACTTCTCAGGAGCTTAGCTTATTCATCTATGTAATGGGACGGAACCACTTCATTTTTCAAGACTGCTACAGGCTTCTGTGGTGAAATTCTAAGCCTTTTTTTACAACCATCAATGATTCCACTAGAATTTTCAACTATTTATTTATTCATTTGAATATATATGTATATATGTATGTATATATGTATATATATGTATGTATGTATATATATATATACCTACATATATATATATGTACATGTTTTTATTTTTATCTCACAATGGAAAAACATACTTAATGTTTTGTGTGTGTGTGTGTGTGTGTGTGAAACTGGTCCTATTTCCACCAAGGACAGAAAATTATGTTCTCTCTTTTCCTCTCTCCCTCTCTCTGGTGTGTTTGTTTTATTTGCTCCAGTGCAGGTAGGTGCCAGCGCATTGAAGTGGTATGCATTTTACCATTTCTTAGAATTGAATTGCTGGTAAGCAGAATAAGAAAGAAAATCATTTCTGCTCTGAGTAACTTGGTTCATTTTTTCCAGTTTAGAAAGTTAGTTACTTTCTAATTATAGATTGTGGCTGAGTGTGTTGTAAACTGAAACCAGTTCTATAGGACTCTTTGCTCTTTTCTTTTCCTTTGAGCATGAGCAACAGGAACAGGTGAAAAGCAAATCCGGAATTGCTTGAGTTAGGCCTGGATTTTTCATTGTTCTTTGTCCTTGGCTGTCTGTGTGTCTGTCTTTTTTTCTATCAGTTATAGTTGACATTCAATATTATTTTATATTAGTTTCAGGTGTACAGCATAGTGGTTAGATATATAATTTACAAAGTGATCCCCTGATTAGTCTAGTACCCACCTGGCACCATACATAGTTATTGCAATATATGTCCTTGTCTTTATTTAGACATTCAACCCAGATGTCTACTTGTCCAGAGGAAAATAAAAATGCTTAGCATGCATTTTATTACATGCTCACTTCAAGAATTATTCTAATAGGTATTCTGGAAACAACTTAGAAGAGTTTGACACTTCGCTGCTAATCAGCCATCTCATTTACATTTTATGTAAAGGACTTTCCTTAAACTTGAACCCTCCACTCTAGTTCTTTGAGTTAATGTTGGTCTTTGCTTTTCTTTATAGCTCAGAATTTCTGGGATGGGTCAACGTCAAGGCCATGTTTCTTTCAGGTTCCTTTTCCCACTTTTATTTGCTTATTTTTAATTATCAATTTTTAAATATCTAAGTAATACATGGCTATTGAAAAAACATGAAAATATAAATAAACAAATGGAAATAAACTAGTTGTGATAGTACTACCCAGTCTAACTATTGTAATCTTTGGTGTTATTTTCCAGAGATTCTTTTTAGTGCTAAGAATGGGATGTATTAATCTGTGAGAATTTCTGGGTCTCTCCACTTAGTCTTCCCACCACCTGGTAAAGAGGATTTTGTTTTTGTTCTGTCCAATTTTTTCCTTTCCTGGGTCTATTAGGAAATTTTTGTCTTTCTCAGACCAGTTCTGGGGTTAAATCAGGAGACAGGCTATACCCACATAAAATTTTAAAAAGAAAAGTAAAGAAAAAAGAGCAGAGAGACTAACTAGCCCCAGATAACAAAGAACTGGAGAGAAGGACAGACAGAAGAGCGCATGTGCTGGATGTTGGGAAAGCTTGGGAGAGTGGGGAGGGGAGGGGCGGGGCGGGGCGGTGGGGGTGGTGGGGGTGGGGGTGCGCTTTGGCTGCAGAGGATCTGGAGAATGGGCGGGGAACCACGGTTTGAGTGAGAATAGGAACAACTTTGCTGTGGTATTTGAATTGAAATTGCATTGATGTAACTGCATTATTGAAGAGGTGATGGAAGTAAAGATGGACTGTTGTAGTCAGCCTGTGCCAAGCCTGGGGCCCAGGGCTGGGGAACATTTGCTTTTACATTTTCTTTTTTTATATGTTCATTTTATTTTCTACTACAAAATTATACACTGATTGTAAAATTTTCTACTTCTGGGCTGAATAACGTATACAATCAATCTACCTAATGGAGAGAATATATTGTAATTGCTTTTACCCACTCAATATATTATTGATGCCTTCCCATATTATTAAGTATAATTCAGCTTTCAAAAAGGCATGGCCATATAGGTTATTTCTAAAAGTTTTTAACCATGAGTTCCACTCACGTGAATACCATTGCAATTCAATCTTTGCATTTTTATTTATTTCCTTAGACTCTATTCTGAGGAGGGGATTTATTGCCTTGAAGGGAATAAGTATTTATTTGCAAGAGTTTTGAATGAAATAAGCATTTTATTATTATAGGGTTTAATTTTAAATTATGTGTTGCTACCCTATCCACTATTCAATTCCATGCATTTAAATAGAAATTTTTAACTTTTTCAAAGCAATTTGACATTGATTATACCCCTGATTTCACCCATTAAGGTGAAATAGTTTCACTCCTATTTGAAACTACTTAAAAATAACTCTCGTGTTTCAGGAGGCAGAATCAGCTAATATTTCAAGAGATTTTTTAAAAATCTTAGTTATTCTACATATGAATCCCTACATGAGTATGAATCTTTCATCTACTCTATTTCAGAGACAGTAAGCTCTTGGCATCGCCTTCCATTAGCCTTTCTTTCCCTGTCCCTCGTTTCTAAATCAGTCATGGTTATATTCAGAGATGATGAAAACAAACTGACTGGTTTTGTCTTTCCCAAGTAAAATGCTCATTAGCCTCTTGTGAGGGTGAAGAGTTAGTAATTTGTTATACTTGCTCACCACAGATGTCTCATTAAAGGTTTTGTATATACAGTGGGTTGGGGTGGAGGTGAGGGCTACAATGCCCAATCATTCTTGCTTATGAAATACTTGGTCTAAATTTCCTCTTTATAATATATTTACCCATTATCAACAGTAGTGTAACCTTTGGCTCGGGTACCAATGAATCCGGAAGCTCTGTGCTTGGAAATCTCGTTTGATAACCTATCTTCTAATGTTACTCTGAGCCCTTTTAAAGAATTATCATGGACTCTGTATGCCAGGAGCCATAAACTCAAATACCTCTATGGCTGGGCCAGTTACACAAGAGAAGCAGGCCAGCTATTAGAAAAACAATGATTAATGGCAGTTCATTGGGGCCTCTGTGTCAGAGCTGCAGTAGATAGTAGTGGGGACTGGGACTAAATGGAGAGCATTTGTTCTATCTGAACAAGAAGGTGCTACAGCAAGTTGTTGACACATGGGAAAGTGGGCCTAGTGTTAGATTTTCTTGTTTTCAGGAGAAGGAAGAAATCCAAGTTTTATGGATTTTTTTTTTTTTTAACAATTGGGATTCAAGTAAAAGTTTTTTAAAACACTGTACAATTCAAACACAAATTCGACTATAGACTGGATCTACCTCAAGGAGGCTATTGTGTGACCTCTACTCTACATTCATCTATCATGGCAGTTTCTACGACAGTTTAAATAACCTCTTAGAGCTCAGTAAATATAATCTAATGTATACTAAAACTCAGGATGGATGAAAGCTAAAAACAGCCCCTCCAAATGAGGGGGTCTCTTAAATTTCAGAAGTCTTTTAAAATTGTGGGCCTCCAATAAGATAGTCTGATGAGTTTTGTGAGAGTCAAATTATCTAGGTGTGACTCTTAGCTCTATGCTTTTCTCAAATGTTCTCCTAAATTTCTTCTTTGGAGAAATGAATGAGTAGTATCTGCCTCAGAAGGTTCTGAAGATTAAATGAGGCAATTTAGATAAAATGCTTAGTAAGTACTCACCACTTGTTTTTGCTGCTTCTCCCCTTTCTCATTTTCCTCTTCCTGCTACTACTACTATTGACCTAGCCCCCCCCCACTTTTTGTTCCCCATATTCCAGGTTCCTGAGCCCCTTCAACATGATCCTTGGAGGAATTGTGGTGGTGCTCGTGTTCACGGGGTTTGTGTGGGCAGCCCACAATAAAGACATCCTTCGCCGCATGAAGAAACAGTATCCCACAGCCTTTATCATGGTGGTCATGTTGGCTAGCTACTTCCTCATATCCATGTTCGGAGGGGTCATGGTCTTTGTGTTTGGCATCACTTTTCCTTTGTTGTGTAAGTAAACCTGAGTTGACTTCTCTTACATCTAAAAAAAATGTAGAAACGAGTTGCATTACGCGTTTCTTATGTGTAATTGCATGTCTGCAAAATTATCAGAATTTTCCGAAATAGCAGGTCAAGTTCTGGTAAGTAGTCCATTAATTCCACAAGTATGTACTGGGCACACTCTTCTGGGGACACAGCAATAAACAAAAAACCCCAGAAATCCTGAGTTACACAGCAAGAAAATGGCATAGCCTGCATTGGACTCCAGATTTGTCTGATAGTAGAGTCTGCTCTCAATCTTTAAGTGCCATTCATACAGTCCTGACACAGGGACGAATGTATTTCATTTGGAAGTAAACTACTTACTCTCTGCTTACTCAGATTATTCATGTCAAAAGTTTATAAACCTATACATATATAATTGATGCAGAATATAGATATCGAGTCCTCCAATTCTGGCAAAGAGAACTAGATATTTTCTAAGTTTTACATGCATTGTTTACTGAGATCCCAAACACATGAAGCAGAAATAGAGATAAGATAAAATTTCAGTCTCATCAGAAAACTGGTTAAAATTCTAGTGTAATAAGTGACAGGAACATCCCTTTAACTTTTAATAGCATTTCACTTGTTCATTATTCCATTAAATAATATCAATTACTTGTTTGGGGTTGTGTTAGATTAAACCCAGAATATTTGTTGATGAATCCCACACTGCAAAATGTTTGAATCAGCAAATTCATACTTTTTTAAATAGTCTTCAAGTTTTCCTTACGTGTTAGAGGCTTAGTATTTCAGTGATTCTGCTAAGACACACATTTCGTTAACTATAGTACCTTTCCACATCGGAGCCTGAGACAGGCAAGTATGATGAAATGTGTCATAGGTAGAGAGTCATGAGTGTTGATTTTTATTCTTAGACCAGCTGGAAACCAGCCATGTGATTCGGATCAGGTATCCCGAATGGGCTGTAGTTCACTCTTCTATAAAATAAAGAAACTAGACAAGATCAGTGATTCCCAAAAATTGATACTCGTGAGAATCATCCAGAATGCTTTTTAAAGATATAAATTTTTTGGCCACATTTCTTGGAGATCTTAATTCTGTGAGTTGAATAATTCAGTGATGGCCAAAGAGTGTGTATTTTTAGAAATCTCCTCATATGTTTCTAATGGTCAGTCTAGGTTGGGATCCTCAGGTAGAATGCACATTAGTGTTTCTCAAAATGAGAGTCCTAGATCACCTGTGTTAGAATCATCCAGAGTGAGTATTGAAATTTTACATTCTAGAGTCCTACCTCAGTCTTAACAGTCTGAATTTGGGGAGTGGGGGGATGGATACTGGGAATTTATTTAACAGGCTCACCAGGTGATTTGTATGTACACAGAAGTTTACAAATCACTGGTGTAGATCACCTGAGGTGCACGTTTAAAATACAGATTTCCAGGCCCATTCCTTTAAGGTTCTGGTCTAGGAGAGAGGCCACGGATTCTGTTACTTAACAAACTTGAGTAATTCTCAATGACGAAGCAAATTTGGGGAACACGAGGGTATATCAAATCTATAAAGACTTTAGTTTTTATCTATAAATCTATATCCAACACGTTGGAAAAACCTCCTCTTAGGTGGACTTCCCTTCCTAGGTAGACTTCACCACATGCATTTTGTAGGGAACAAAGTACAGATAATCCCTGAACTGATCATCAGTTCCTTTCTGGAAACTTTGTGTAAGGTTGATCTTTATGTAGGTTGGTATCATGTTGATTAGCTTTGAATGTTAGCATTTATGTAGCAGCTAAAAGGCAATATCAATGTAGAGTGGAAAGAATGTGTTTGCCAGATTATGGTCCTGCCTGCTGAATACATGCTTTCTTTCACACTAAAAGGAAACTATGTATGACTTGACAAAGAGCTTTATATAAAACTATATAAAGTCCAAGGATCCATTTGAGGATTTGAACCAATTAGAGAATCAGACTGGACTATACCTGAAGCAGTTTACTAAAAGTATGAAGAGAGGGAGTATAATGTTAATGTGAAGAAAGATAGCTGTTGCTTTGGTGCTAACCACATTTCACTTCTTTGTAGTGATGTTTATCCATGCATCCTTGAGACTTCGGAACCTCAAGAACAAACTGGAGAATAAAATGGAGGTAATAGGTTTGAAGAGGACACCAATGGGCATTGTCCTGGATGCCCTGGAACAGCAGGAAGAAAACATCAGCAAACTCACTGACTATATCAGTAAAGTGAAGGAATAAACATAGCTGACCTGGTGATAGGGCTGCAGAAGTCAAATTGCTGTTCGCCCTTGTCTAGACCTACTTTCCGTTTGTATTTTTGAAATAGGAGGTGCACATACCATCCAACGATCTATGGCATCATGCATGTGTAGGACAAACTGTTAATATCTCTGATGTTACAGAAGAAGGCCTCAGAAACTGAAAGAAACCACCCTCCTAGTATGTCGAAGTTTCAACTACATTTATGAAAACTGATAGGAAATGGAGCACACATATTTTTAGCGGAATAAAAGAAAATAAAAGAATCGTGGATTGTACAGCAATGATACTGTTATCTTGTAGAGAAAAAAGTCATTATTAAGTGTCAAGGCAATATGAGCAAATGAAAAAAGACTATTAAAATAGCTGATGTCATGCATTTGCCTGTTTAATCCCCTCCAGCATCCTCCTCCAAAGATATCCCCCAGGATTATAGTATGTGGAGTATAGTTTTTATTATTCTTTTAAAATCAGAAATGATCTCTATCACCTTGCCTCCTATCTGATGTGCAGTGGAAATGGGATAAACTAGTTGTTTATATTTTGTTTACAAATACAAAAATAGCTGTTTAGGAGAATATTTTGTCAATTTTTTGTAAATTTTTGAAATGCTAGTAATGTGTTTTCACTAGAACGTATTTGTTGCAAACTGAATGTCATCTTCCTTAAGGAGGTGACAGCTGTATAATCTGTATTGCTCTATACGTCTTGTTAAAAACAAACAAAATAAAACAAGTTCTGTTTATATTGCAAATTTTTGTTGTTATAACAAAAAGGTGTCCAAGATAATGTTTCTTATATTATGTCATTGTTTAATTTTTAACTGGAACATTTAGAAAGAAGAAAATGAATGTGTATGTTAATAATTCCTTAGGGTCACAAAGAGGACAATAATATCTGATCTTTTGAAATCTGAAAAGCACCTTTAGATGACCAAGCAAAAAGACTTAAAAATGGGAATGAAAATAGGAGTGATCACCGGTTTCTGCAGTTCATAAAACTTTTAGATAGCAATTGTTACAACCATGTTTTTATGGATAGACATTAGAATTAAGATAGCGTATGTTTATATATTGTTACTTTCGTCTTTTCATTTCCCATGTGTTTAGAAATACATTATACAAGTGTTTTGCTTGCCAATGGAGTGATTTCATAGATGAATAGAAAACATTTAGGTTTCCCTTACATTTAGCTATGAAGACAATTGGAGCAGTACTTCTTGAAGAAACTCCCTGTATGTCCTAGAATAAGCAACAGAACATGCTGCTCCTGATTTTTCTTATATTTTCCCAGCCAACCTACAGCCTTCTTATCTAGCACAGTGATACCACCATGACTTCATGGACATGGTCTAGGAATTGTACCCTTACCCAAATATGAAGAATAAAACTTATCAAAGGTTTTTTTTTTTGTGAGACTTTGTTTAATGCACATCTGTGTTAAGTAGCTGAGAAACTCAGTGACAGCCCTACAAACGATGAGGATATACTATACAGCAAACACTCACTTTGTGTTTCAAATACTATATAATAAAGCTTTAATACTTTTTCCCAGCCAGAATAAAATTGAATTCCAATGGGATCCTTTTTAAACCTGACATGGGTTTATATACATTTTAGTCCTATTTTCTACATGGTAATTTCTGTTGACTAAACAGAATAAACTTGGAGAAAGTGACAAGTTGAATCTTAAAAATATACTCATTATAAATATAATACTAATAGTGGTCAATTCTGGAAGGATAAAGAAAAATGTAGCATGTAAATACTATAAATTATTACATTTTTTCTTTTTTATAACGTTTTATGTAACTCATAAAATAGTGCTTATATAAAAATTCAAAGTAGAGAGCAAACAATTTCTAAAAATGTCCTGGCTTTTTATTATATTCAGTTTTCTAAGGATGCACTCAAATCGATGGTTAAATGCGGATGTTATATATTTCGTTATTTGGAAAAACTTTTTTCATTATGTTGTCTCCTCATAGTATTAGTTGGATGTCGACATTGCACAAGGTTTGCTATCACTAGGATGTCATAAAAACATCCAGGCTGGGGCCACACAAGGGAGGTGTTTTCTAAAGGCACTAGGAACTCCTTGGCTCACATATCCACTTCATGTCAACCTGAAACAGGCAGGGTAACCCCTCAACGACCTCCAGTCAGGTCTCAACCCCTCAGTCAACAAGAAGCAAACATTTGGGGAAAATTATTACATTTTAAAAACAAACCTTTCAGAGATTTTTAGGGTAGAAATGGGTAGATAGAAAAAGCATATTGTGAATGACTTTTGTCTCTTGACAAAACCTGTGCGTTGAAGCAATAAGCTGTGAATTTGGATCTTTTTTTGCACATCTAAGGTTCAAGTCCTCTTTCAGGATGATCAGCACATTTTAAAGTTCCTAGCTTTATTAACACTGTGGCTCTACAAGCAAATGCATAAGGGCTTTCCAGAACCTCAACCACAAATATGCATTAAGCTTTTACACGTGATGAGAGCGCTTTGTCCTATCAGTGTTTAGTCTTTTAGATGTAGAATATGTTAGACACTTAAAAAGTTCTATTTATTGACTTAACTAGCCTGCTTTCTATGCAACCATGTTTTATAGAAATAGTAAAGGAGAAAACTATCAGTTGTTGGCTATTCTAAAATTGATTAATAATCGTAACAATGTGAATACTTTCGTATACACCATCTTTAAAAAATAAAAACACTATATTTCTTTCCCATGGCTTATCCTTCCAAAAACTATATTGTTTTAAGTTTGTCCCCATTAATTCTCTCCTAGCCTGCTTGGCTTGTTATGTACCACCTATGATTATGTAAAAGGAGAAAGAAGGCAGGTGCCAATCATTTACTCAGATAAAGTAGAGAGAAAGCATGAAAGTGTGATTTCTTGATTTCTAGGATTTTACACAAAATTTCAGATTCTATGTATCTAGTGACTAGAATGGATAATGAAGGGCTCTAGGAATTTGGAAGGAGGAAAGAACACAGATTGCAGTTGTCTGGAAGATTTTTATGGAGGATCGGGGTCTGACCTAGGCTTTGAAGACAGAATAGGACTTTCATAAATGGGGAGTAGAACAGAAAGAAGTCTCTCAGAATATTCTATGGAAGCCTCCGTGAGAGCAAAGGCACAAGGAAGTGCATGAGAATGTTTCATGAAGAGAAGTATAAAAGATTTGTGGCAAATAAGACTGGATTAATAAATTGGGGGCCAGGGAATGGAGGGCCTTGAATGATAGCATAAGGAATTTCAGTTTAATTTCATAGCAAGTTTTATTTAGAGTACTTTTGAGGAGAGCAACAAGGTCAATTTCGAGTTGCAGACTAAACTTATAAAACAAACAATATAGTTACCGAAACCAAAAGCTTCTCAATAACTATATTATTTGTAATTTATTTTATTTTATTTTATTTTTACAAATGTAGCATACTATCTCCCACTGTCTCTATATGTATGAAAACAGGGAAGTTTTTATATACACACAGAGTTGTTTTTGCCATAATTTTTTTCTGAAAATACTTCATTTCCTCCACATTCTGCAGCTTATACGTTCCACTTCCCACAGATACTCCCATCAGAAGTATACCCCCAAACATCAGAGGAATGGCAAAGCAAGAAAGCCAAGCAGAGTTGGAAACTGCAAATATTTCCTGATTCTAAGAGATAATTAACAATTCTTCCCTTTCAAAGCAACAGAAGGGCCTTGAGTTCAATTTACCCTTCATATTTCCATGGAATAAAACATGATGTGCTCCTTTTACGATACTGTGTGGTGAATTAAAGCAGAGAAGATGGAAGTAGAAAAAATTTTTAACATTTCTATAGTATTTATTGTTATTTAGCAGAAGAAAGTAATAGTAAAGCAAACATTTACAATTTTTTTAAAACTTCTGTGCTGGAAGCATGACTCTAAATTTCACTTAAGTCACTCAAACTGATTGAAAGTAGAAATTGTTGACCCTAAATATTAATATTTTATCTCCTTTCTCCGTCCAGTCTCTACTTTGTCTCTGGCCAAGCATTCTGCCTCTTACAAAATACTCCTATCAGATGTTTGAATTGTTCCCAGTTCACCACCTGGATCCAGAAGTACGCTGCCGATGTAGTCTCCAAGCTCTAATCCAAGAGTCGTTACTTCAATTCCTTGTTCTTCTAGATTATTCTGTTGCCCCTTATTCCAGTTCTTTTGGCAGTTGCACCTGTGATTTAAGCATTTGAAGAAAAGGAGAAAATTAATCCTGGAAATTCAAGAGCTTTACAGCAAAAAATGACATTTACATGCCTCAAAGGATGCAGAATGGATCAGGCATTCTGGCCAGAGAGCTCCCAAATCATGAGAAAACCACCATCACCACTACCATTTACTGGGCGTTTCTGATACCAGGGACCGACCCAAGGGCTTTGAGCACATGTGAAGCATATCTTAGAAACAAGAGGGCAAGTGCTGGAGCCTCCTGGGTTCAACTCCTGCAACTAGCACTTGCCAGTTGTGTGGTGTCAGGCATCCATTTCCTCAGGTGTAAAATGACAACAGTATATCTAAATCGCAAGGTTATTTTAAGGATTAAGTAGTATAATGCAAGTTAGTAACTGGTGTAACACTTATTTTTAAAATATTTTCTGATTTCATCCTACAACAGCCTTGTAAAGAGGGTAGAGGTTTAGATAGGATAAATAATTTGCTTAAGGTCACATAGTTAGAAAGTGGCAGAACAGGATTTGAACTTAGATCTGCCTGATACCAGTACTCATGCCTTAATCATCAAAAAATGCCACCACAAAATATAAAATATATGCTCTTTTAACAATCTGTCTTTCCTCTTTGAAGCACATTCCTTCTTTGATGTTCACAAAAAATAATGTTGCAAAAAGAAAAATCACAAAGTCTAATTGCAGATGAACTTGTAGCTTTGCTTCACAGGAATAACTTAAGGCAAGTTCTCAAAGGGGTTCAAGTGGTATATCTTAGGAGGGTGACTCATCTATTATATACATACCACCTTCCACAGAAGGCTGAAGAAGTCCATAGGTCACTTCAAATATAGAAGAAATGGCCAGAGATGAGGATGAAGGCTCAAGAGTCTGCAATCTTACATTTTATAGTTATAACTGCTCACGCATCATGGAGTCTTTTGGCTAAATAAGGCTGTTCATATTATTATACTGAAGTTTTTTCAAAGGAGAAATTTAGCAGTGTCTTTAGGAAACTGCCTGGAAGCAGTACAAATAGACATAGGTGAGCCCAAAGTGAAATTGAGTGAATGTTAAAAGTTACCTTGTTTGATTAGCACAGAAGATTCCATATGATATACATGCAGTTGGCCTCAGAGAATTAAACAGATGCTACAGATGGGATTTTTATCTCAGTGAAAAGTCTGAATACTTGCCTGGGATGACAGGCAGTGAATGGACCACAGCATTTTTAAAGGTGAAAGGAAATCGTACATTGCCTTGAGGGCTAAGCCTGTGCATAGTTTATGTCCTTGGACTATTAGCATATTGATTCAAAATTAGTAACTCATAGTCATTATCTAATAAATTCAGTGTGTTATACAAGACAAAGACTTTTAAAACATAGCTAAAAACAAGAGCAACAAAAACTAAAACATTCCGCGGGAGTCAAATAAATAATGGAAAAGAGTGCAGGAGGCCAGGTGTCAGGCAGTACAACATAGTGGGGACTGAGAAAAACTGGAGAGTGCATAACCTAGCTCAAGGGAGAAGCCAATACACAGATCCAGCTGATTTGTGATATGCAAATGCAAGCCGTGTGGCCAGATCTGATGTTTCAAGTGGTTCAAGACATCTGAATTTTTTAATGCGATATTTCTTATTTTATATCATAATACTCAAGCCAAACAAAACAGGCTTTCAGATCTGGCCTAAAGTCCACTAGTTTTCACACTTGGCTTTCAGAATACACCTCTTCTAAACTGAATAGAAGAGCAACTTCTAGAAGGAGGTAGCATTTGAGCCAACCAAGTATATAGATTTTCCTTTATTCTTTGGTAGATATTTCATTTCAGAGATCTTGGGCCAGAAGCATGGTGTGGGGAGAGAATAAATTTTAAAATGAAAAATATGCAATTTTAAAAGACAAACTGACTACTTAATGAGATATGCTCTAGAAAATACGAAAATAACATTTTTAAGTATGTGAAAGGAAAACTGGTCTTTTTTAAGTTTTCTAAGAATAATTTTTAAGTATGTTTTTGACATTCAGTCTAGTTAAAAATATCAGTTAAAAACCCACAAGATTTCAAAGTTGTATTTTAATTCTAACTTCATACTTGAAAATCCAGGGGTTCAGAGAGCATCTCTGTCCTCCAATGCAAGAGGGGAAAACCCGAAAACCTTTAGTTTCGCCTCTCCAAATGAGCATTGTTGTGTCTCATTTGATTGGCCAAAAATATCTCTTTCTGCTGAGATTTTGTGATATCATCATTGATGGCATTTACAGTATTTCACCAAGTCTAAGATATACATTTAGTGATATCTCAACAGACCTGAAATCAGAAAGCATCTTACAATCAATGGTGTTTTATAATATTTGGCTACATGTGCAAGCAGATACATCAGCCTTTCTGTTTGTGCCTGTACTGAGCTACTACTCATGCTGTAGCTGTGTTGCCATGTAAAATATCTTTTAAAGAATGATAAAGCAAATGTGGCAAAACGAGATGAATATGTAACAATTCTTTGAACCGTTTTTGAACTCTGTAAGTCTAAAATGACTTCAAAATAAAAAGGTTTTTAAAGTCTTAAAAGATTACACTATGACTTGGCATTAAAGCAGAAATTTATTATGTATGCAGCAAGGCACAAAAATGCAGCAGTGGGGAGAAAATTGACATTAGTGAAGTGAATTTTCATCAGTGGAATGATGCATTTTTATTTTTCTCACAGAGCATTTTACAGGATCACGTAGATTAAATTATGTAACATTTTGTTTCTGAAATACATGCAGAGATGCCTATTGCAGGCCAAGCCAGGCAACTGAAAGCAGGAGATATTGCTAATCTTTTGGAACACATAAAAGGCACTTCAAAGCAGAGACTGATATGCGAGACAAGCCAAAAATTAGTTCAGAGTGTAATTTGAAACATCTTTTATTAGTGGACATTAAAAAACACAACTTAAAATTGATAACATTTTAGAACCGATTGAAATGTAAACTGTAATACTTAGTAGGGTGGTGCATTTTGCAATTATCATCATGAATTTATTCTAATGTCTTTTGCTTTAGGACCTGAACTCAAAGCTGATGTGTTCTCAGTTGAGTAAAAGGTAGTGTCTTGACTATGAAGACTATAAAACCTACATTGTAAGTTCTATGATGTTGAGACTGTTCCTGTCTTATTCACTGCTGTGTCGCTGCCCCCTCTGATGGTGCCTGACACGTGAGAACACTACATAAATATTTGTTGCATTAACGAGTAAGTGAACGGATGGAGTGGAACAGACTCCAGGAAAAGCAGATTTGCTCAGTAGAATATCCCATAGAAGGCAGGGAGTTAGGACAGATGATCATTTGAATTTCCTCCTCTCTTCTACTCTGAATTCACGTGCAGCCTTTAATGCAGGTTTTAAAAAGAGTTCTCTTCATTCTTTTTAGACTAGTTATTTTCTGACTATGTAGCCACGAAGGCAGCTTGGATATACTTTACCAATAAGTGGTTAGAGAAGTGATAAAGCTAGTTTCTCTCAAAACAACACCCTCATTCACCCCCTACTGAGGTCTGGCTGCCTGGAGAAGAGCAGGTGTAGAATGTCTTGATGTTGTGCCCAAGGGCAAGCAAAGAACTTTCCTCATGTGACCTCTAGCTTTCTCCCCCTGGCTCCTGCTGCAGCAAGAGTCAGAGTCTCCCTAGGTCACAGATGAAAATTATCTTTGATTTAGAATTGTTGTCAATTCTGCATTACCAGAAGATGGGAATAAGGGACTACATACACACACACGTGTGTGTGAATAAATAACAACTATCTTATTTTACAATGGATAGCTCTTGAAGCAGAAAAAAAAAGCTTAATGGAAATTTGTATAAAATATCTTGAAAAAATTGTGACTCTGTGATGAAATAATATGTTAACTATTTTGTCAATATAACTTCAGCTAAATTACACACTAGATTTTAAAATTGTTAATTAGCCACCACCTGTGGCCTTTGGCCACATACCTTTTAGCCTCCATAAATGCTATCATAGCAATAACAAAAGAAAGTTATTTCTGTAACTTAACTTGCAAGGAATAAAACATTTATATGTATCGGCAACAGTAATAGTGAATCATAGTAAATGTCACTGAAATGGTAAAATATCTAAAAACTCCATTAATTTGTGGCGACACTAGCCTGATTTACCACCTGTCTGCCTGCCTGAAAAGTGAAGAGAGTATAAATGCAGTTGCAGGTAGTCTCTCTTCATCTACTAAAAACAAACCAATAGGTTTTAAGTATTTCAGAAACACTCAGTTATCTGCAAATGACTGGACTAATTGGATTCGTTCTTACTTATTCCGATAGCAATTCCTCAAATTCTGATTGTAAGCTCTGTGTCTTTAGGGTGAGGAAAAACTTGACCCTGGACTCAGAACTGAATTTCAATGTCATCTCTAGCACTTCCTACCTGTATCTCCTAGATGTTATTTAACTTCCCTAAGTCTCAGTTTCCTTTTAATAAAATGAGGAGAATAACTATATCTACCTTATGGGATTATGATGATTATATGAGTTAATTTATATAATGAACCTGGCCTATAGTAAGTGCTTTGTAACTGTTAGATGTTGATATTATTGTTACAGAGGTTGTACAGATGTATGTCCTTGGTGATAATCAGTAACTTAGATTTACTGGTAATGCCAATGTTCTTCCTCTAGTCACAATTAATGAAAATCTCCTGGTGTTAAAATGCACAGGGAATAGAGTTGGTAAACATTTATTGTGGTTGTTCACCATTTCTCCCTCCTTCTACTTACAGGTTTAAGATAGGCGACGTTGCTGTGTCGAATGTCATTCAAGAGCTGATCTCTGGGAGTGATTTCCACCAACGGGGGTGGCCTATTTCTCGGCACTGGTTTTAGTGTTTTGATCACATCTTTGAGGTTGGTTTTTTCAGGTGGTTCTCTGTCTTCCGGCATCCGAGATTTACGCTGGATCCTCTTCAGCTTCACCACCCGGAAGGAGTCAGGGTCCGTCCTATACTGAGGAGGCTGTGATGGCTTTTTCATCACTTCATTTTGTCGGCTGAAGGGGACTGCTTGGGGATTAGGAGGATGAGGAAGAGGTTGGAGGAACTCCTGCATTCTGGAATCTGGCATTGGTCCTCCCAACATCTCCCACATCCCTGGTGGCAGCCCCAGCCCGTTCTCCAACATGGCTATTAACCTTCTCTGCTCTTTGAGTTGCTGCTGTTTTTGTTCTTCTTGTCTTTTCTGCCTTTGTTTATCCTGATTCCTGGTGAGCAGATTAGTTACCACCATTCTGGGACCTGGAAGCTCAAAATGGTAGCCCATCTTCAGGAGAGTGTTATTTGCCTTCAAAAGCCTGGATATTTCCATTTCAGCGTGGTGGCCCAGCATGTGCCTTTGATTATGAAACCGAAGTTCGGTTAGTGTCTCATTAAATTGGAGGCACCTCATGATGGCCACAATTCCTTTTCCTGTGATGAAATTGGACTCGATGTTGAGTGTGGTGATACTCCTATTTTCACGCAACATGTTAGCCAAGGCGAACGCTGTATTCTCATCCGCACCTACGTTCGCTAAACTGAAGGTTCTGATGTGTTTGTTTTTCTTCATTGCATTGACAAAGTCCAGTAACATTTCTTTGGGGATGTTTTCAATGTTGTTTAGGTTGAGTTCCTTCATGTCAGGGTCATTTTGTCTAACTCGTCTCAAGCTCCCATCTAGGTCTGTTTGGTTTCCTGAAGGCCTTGCACTTACCTTCAAAAAACTGGTATCTAGAGCTAACTTCTTAGGATCTAATTTTGACACTTTTTTCTCACTTTTTTCTTGGGCTTCTTGTCTGTCTTTCTGTTCTTCAAATGCTTTATTAGTTACCTGCTGGCAGTTGTTCTTGCCATTTCTGACTTGCTCCTTTACTTCACCTTTGTCTTCTCTTTTAGTTTTTTCATCACTCCCTTCACTCTCATTTTCTCCTTCATCATCTTCATCATCATCATCATCATCATCATCATCTTCTTCTTCATCTTCATCATCTTCATCATCATCATCATCTTCATTATTATCCTCATTATCTGATTCTTGGACATTGTTGCTGCCCTTTGATTCTCTTTTATTTGCAGTAATTTCATTATTGAGCTTTTCTTTTAAATACTGGGATACCTTTTTATTACTTTTGTCTCTTTCTTCAAGCTGCTCTTGAGTGTTTTCCTAAAAGAGAGGTTTGCAAGGTTTAGAATACATGGCAGTGAAGAAACACGAAGCAGTAGAACAATATCTATTGAAGATTTGTTATTAAGAAAAAAAGTAAGCAAATTAACTATATATAGTACTCTACTTGTGTGAATGTATATGTATGTACATATGTACACACACATGCAATATATGAAAGTTTATAAGAAAAAAGTCTGTTTTACTGTTTAGCAAATTAGTAGTTCTCTCTTCGTAATAGAGGTAACCATTAGGACAACTGAGAAGGGAGAGACTTGGAGGATATTCGCTTGTTACAATATATAATTCTAGAGTGTTTGAGTTCTTCTTAGACAAAGTTTAAAACACAAATATAACCAAAATAAAGATAATTTTTTATAGATACACACAAACACACAAACATACATTTTTGGGCTATGTTTACCTCAACCAGTATATTAAAATGAAACCTCGGTAGTATTTGGAACTTGTACTGTTTTTAGAAATGTCGCAGAGTTCCAGAAGCAGTTAATGATTATTTGTTTTGAAAACTTGTGGAGTTATCTACCAATACATTGAAGTCTTTGTTTTGTATATAGTTGAATAGGCATCTTTGCATTTAATAACCCTGGGTTACTCAATTTCCGTATAGCCATAACCAAAATTTACATTCCTCTTTGCTTGCTAATCTGTATAATGTATCTCCCTAAAAACAATATATTGTAGAGGAAATGAGAGCAGTTTGATATTTTGGAATAAACCAAAAACCTTCATTTGTCTTTTCAGCTCTGTGAAAACTACCCTGGCTACTGCAAGGACAGGTTCACTAGTCCAGTTTCTTTTGGAGGAAGGTATCTAGGAGGCAAAGCGAACTACAAAAGGGAACAAGATTATGCAGAGACATAGAAACAATTGATTAGTCTGGGAAGGAAAATGTCAGCCTTTTATCAATAGTGTCTATTAGATAGCTGTCCTTCAATTAATTCACTTTCCTATACAGTATGACACCTCAGAGATGTCATTTTAAAAGCTGGTGTAGCTGTTTGAGACACAGATTTATTTGAATAAGAACTTGATCTTTCTGTTCATAACACTGTAGGTTGTAATTGACAGTTGACAACACCTTAACTTCCTAAAACCTTCACTGCTGCATTTCTTATCTTCCCCAGTAGGGGGAGCCAGCCATCAAGCTGTTTAAATTATACCAAGGGTAGGAAAAGTACAAAAACTACCCAATCGATTTTCTTTTCCTGAAATTGTTCATATAGAATTTGCTTTTCCTCCAATTGTAAAATGTATGAAAATTTTACCTTTAACTTTAACCTGATAAAGTTGTTAATTTATTTTCTTGAGTTCAGTACAGGTTTAAACTCTCCTAACTGTGAGACCAATTTATAACTTTCCTAATTACAGCCAGTCTGATAGTAATGTGACAAGATCTATCTATATCAGCAGGGACGACTAAGAGAGACTTTACCTGGGGGTAATCCCTGTCTTTTTTTCTAAGTTATTTTTAAGTAGAACATTAGAAAAGAATGCTAATATATGAGTTTATAGATTTAATCGCAATTCTACTTTTCATACAAAAACATTTAAGAACAACTATCTTTAAAACAGTTTAACAGCTATTCATTTATAAATTCATAACTGATATTTAATGCACTGCGAATGTTGGATGTTTCATGTTCTTTGACATGGTTTACTTTTAGGATATGTGGATGGACCTCACAGGAACTGTGACACCCTTGAAATTGTATGTGAAATATTGTGTGTGTATGTGCCAGAAGGGTAAAGAGCTTTCATCAGTTTCTTAATGGGGTATGTGAACCAAAAAAGAAAAAAAAAAGAGTTAAGAACAATTGTTTCTGGGTTATGAGTTAGTTCATTAAATATTATGTCTATAGAATACAGGCTTTTCTACACAGCAAACCCAATAGCAGCTTTTAAAAAAGAGGCATTTATAAGAAATTACCAACTTTTCCTTCACAGCAATACCATGTAAGTATTTCAGAAAGTTCCAATCTGGGGTAGGATTAAATATTACAATTTAATCTTTAAGGACATGAAATCTTGAGAAATGACCATTACGACATGGACATCTGCCATTCCAGGCAGCCATTTCTCTGCTGTACACAAATCCCTGATTACCTCGGATGGCACAAAGGTGACAGGAACGCGTTCGTCTTCTAGCATGCGTCTGGATGCCTTTTGCCAATACATATAATCAACAAGAGATTTATGGTTGAAGTTTCCTGTTGGTGGCTTGTCGGTTTGATCTTTCTGAATCATTCCCACGGGAAGCTTGGGGTCAGGGGCCATGACTTCCATTTCCGACTGCAGTTCTTCCAGCTCTTCGGGGGACAAGTTGGCCAAGATTTTATCTTCATCAAGCTCTTCACCAAAGAGTTCTTGATCTGAATTCCTGCTGTGCTCTGACATGATTTTTTTCTGTATTTTTTCTTACTAGAAAAGGAGATATGATCAAAGATGATTTAAAATAACTCTCAAGAAGTTCCTCCAATTAACGAGTGTCTCAGGTGAATACCTCTTTGAGAGCTTTTCCCCCAGCGACCCCAGTGGTGCTGAGCAGCAAAGTGACTGCAGTGAAAACCATGCCGTGTCTATATTAAGCAGGGCTTGGTTGGATACAGTCAGTTTATGGATCTTCTATGCTGCTCTCTTTTTGGCAACTTGAGTCAGCTGTGCAAATCCATCTGACATTTTAGTACAGCTGCTTAGGTTTGCCAGTGAGTTAACAGGTCTACAGAATTACTGCAGGGGAAAAAGAAAAAAAAAAGGATTCCAATCCTATATGCATTCACATTGTCATACACAACTTCATGCAGCCTATACACACATACCCCAATACACAGGGGAGACCACTTCTATTTACTTAAATGATTAAAGCAACTTACAATATTTCAGAAGGAAAATCCAACCAATGGCTTGGGTTCTACTAAAGTGAAAAATTCATTTCAAGGAACTTACCTCTTCACTACAATGTGACTCTGGAAGCAAATAAACCTGTACACAGCAGAGCAGAGGTCTGGCTGTGTTTCTCATCTGCTGTGTAAGCTGAACCTTTGCAAGATGTCCTATTTGCATCTAGATCCTGTGATCTAACAGGTGGGGACAACCAGCACTTGAATTTCCACTGTGAGTAGAGAGTTTAATATTTTAAATAATTGTTTTTTTTAATTAAGTATCTATTAAGCCAGGATAAATTTAAATGGATCTAAACTGAAATGTAAAAAAAATAAATAAATAAAAATAAAAATTAAAGTACCAGAAGAAAGCATGAGAAAATTTTTTTCATAACTTCGGAGTATGGCAATATTTTTCAAATGGCAATATTTATCCAAATGACAAATGTACATTTTCTTTGACCTCACCATTCTACCTTTAGAATTTTTTAGCCTACTCTTTTTAAAATTTAAAAAAAATTTTAGAATTTTTCATCCATGTTTTTATTCTATAGCTATATTCCCATGAGTAAAATGACAGATGTACAAGATTATTTAATACAGCAAAGAGAAAAAATAGTGTACTGTATGCTATTATTTGTGTGATAAAGGGTAAAAAGAATATGTGTATATGAACAAATCTTATCAACATAACTCATCCTTGGAAAGGTACATAAGGCCAATAACATGGGATACTTTTGGAGAGAGGAACGGGTTGCCAAAGAAGGCTGGGAAGAATACTTTGTTACTGTACAAATTATAATTATCAAAATGTGAACTTTAAGAATATAATACTTACTAAAAAATACACATTATTGCACAAATATTAGGATAACACAGGGAAACACAAAGAAAAAAATTCCTTTTATTTCACAATGGGCTATTAGTATCAACATTTTGGTCATGATTGCAATCCTTCTGGGCGTATGAACTCAATCATCTTTTGTCACATGTTTTCTTTTTTTCCTTACAAAATCAGGGTTTGTTTTTTTTTCTAGGCTATTGTATATTTTACTATTTCATAATTTTTAATAGCTCCCTGGTAGGATTCTTTATATAAATGTACCATAATTTATTTAACTAGTCTCTGATTGTTGGATATTTGGACTGCTTTCAATTCTCACAAGCACAAAACAGTTCTTCAACAAACATCCCTATAGCTCAATATTTGTACGCATGCAAGCTTATTTCCTTAAAACAAATTTGATCTAAGAAGTAAAATTGCTGGGTCAAAGAATTAGAACAATTAAAGGCTTTTAATCTGTATGGCTAAGCAATCCCCTCAATATTATGTGTATTTGCAAATTATTTGCAAATTTATTTGCAAATTATATACATATTATTATTTCAAAATTATACATATTTTATGAATATTTATAGCATATATTTATTATATAAGCTAACATTTTCTTAAGTGTTATACTTATATTAATATTTGTAAATAAAATTGATAATTTTGACATGTTTTGTTTTACACACACACACACAACACACATGCACTCACACACATCAAAGCATATGTGAAAAAAATCAAGTGTGACAAGTTTTAAATGGATGTTCTAATATTTTCTTCCTACCCCAGGGGTTTATCTTGAACTTTCCAAGGTTCTTCATGGTTAAATTATTCCCCAGAAAAATATTTAAAATTTTACCTAAATAATCCTTTTTAAAGTAAACAGCACAGGTACATGGTGGCAAATTACCATTTAACACCTGTCGGGTTTTCCTTGTGTCCTTGTAACAGAAGTAAAAGCTCAGCCTCAGTGGGCAGGGAGGTTTGTAAACTACTTTGTTGACCGATGATTTGCAGGTGCTTATTTCATAGACTTAGTTTACAGTATGGTGGTGTAAAAAGACGACCAAAAAGTTTTGTCTTTAAGGAGGATTGGGAAAAGTTATATTCTACATTCATCTCTTAGAGATTTGTAAAGTTTATGACCTTTTAGATACTGCGAAAAATCATACAGAAAAGAAACCCATTTGTTTAGCCCAATAGGCCCCAACCTTAGTTAATTCATACTTCTCTTTCTTTCAAAAATTGCTTACTAATATTCAATACAATTAACTTCCCAAGATTCATACTTTGGGAAAAGCTGATCTAAATATAAAAGAGGAAGATCTGGAATCAGTCTGCTGGATTCAAGTCTCAGCTCTACTCCTTAGTGATATCTGGCAACTTAGTTATCCTAGTTTCCTCATCGTATAAAAGGGATCTGAGAATATTTACCATATGCAATTATTGATAGAACTACATGATGTTTTATATATACATAATATATATATTAAATAGGATGGTGCATGGCATGGAGTAAGCCCTCGATAAATGCTAAATATTACTCTTCTCATATTTCATGGATAACCACAGAAAAATCTAAAAACAAAGGCAATTACAAAACACATTTTATAAACCACTTCCACAATAGAAACCATTATATTAATGGCAATAAACAAAAGGTCTTAAAAAATCTTGTTGTTTTTATAGAGAGCAACTGTGAGATTTTTAGTTGAAATTATTTATAAAGAAAATAGAAAACCACCATCTGCATGTAAATATAAAGCTCTCCCCAGAAAATGGTCTGACTTGTTGTTTGTGAGCTTTCAGATTTAAAGTATATTCTGATGAATTCCAATTGCTTTAATGAGTCCAGATGTGTTTGATGATCAGGCAGATTTAGGAATATATGTAAGAGGTGCTTCTTCAGCTAACTTTCATTTTGCTGAATCAGTTTATGAAGTGGGCATATCTCTCCCAGCTGCTTCCATTGTGCATTTTATTCATATGCTGACAGGAAGGATTTTGCTGGTATAATTAGCCTCATTTGACACACAGATGATTTAGTTGTGCTTCCCCTTAATGATTTTCTGTTGCAGCCACCTCAGCAGCTTCTCACACCAGAAGCCAGCTATGATACCAAAAAAAGGAGCTAGCTGGAGGATAATTGATTAAATTTTATGGCCAGATAGGGCATCACAGATCTAAATGTCTGGCGGAGGATAAGTGCATGAACGCCTTGGCCCCCACCCAGAAGCTACTGTATTGAACTCTCAGGAATCTGTGTATTTTTAAAGGTCTCCAATGATTTTGCTGTGTAAAGAAGTGTGAAAATCAGAGCTATTGCAACCCACTGATTTTACTGATCAGGCTTAGAAAGCTTAAGAAACTTTACATTTGATGAAGTTTAGAACACTACCAGAGAATATGGTACATTGGCATATTAAATATCTTAAGCTGAAGGACTATGAGAAATGGCAGGTCAGGAATTCGAGAAACAGAAGGTTCAGGTAAGACTCACTGACCTCCCCTTTATCCCCTGAAGCAGCTCATCAGACCTTCCTGTGAGAGGTGCCCTCTCTATACCAGGAGGGAAGGAGCATCCTTATCTCTGAAGACAGGGGGACTCCAAGAAGAATCTGAACAAACAGGTCTTGCTAGTTTCCCCAGTTCAGGATCTTGCTCACTCATACCCTTTGTCCTGTCAATATTTTCCCATGACTTTCTATTTTTCATCTAACCTAGTAGAAAAACACTCAAGTTTAACATTTCTTGGGGTCTTCATTTCCTTATGAAGGCTCCAGTGTCATGTAAAACTTATATGAAGTAAATTTTCATGCTTTTCTCTTGTTAATCCATGTTTAGTCTGTCCAATTTACAGGGCCAAGCTGAAGAACCTAGAAGAGTAGTAAGAAACAAAATTTTTTCCTTCCCTATATTGAGCAAGACAACCTCTGGGACTCAGTTACTTCATCTGCAAAATCCTGTAAATGTACCTGCTTTACAGGATTTTTGAAAAATCCAAATGATATAATCCATGGTAAACACTTATTAAACATTAGTTATTATTATACCTTCACAAATGAACTAATTGTGACTCTTTTTTTTTTTTTTGTCTAGAAAGTACCTGATACTTAACTAATATTGTTCGAAATTGAAAAAACGAATGGCTTTTTAATTTTATTCTTTTAAACAGCATTTAGAATGCATGTAAAAGAAACGTGTAAAGCTTGGATATACTTATGAAAAGTCCTGATGCTAAACAGAAGATTTTCTTTCTTAGATCCAGTTATTTTCCCACCCCATTGTTATTCAGGATGGTGGAAAACTGTTGATAAGTCACCCCTGTCTCCAGCCCCAAGCACTAGCTGTAAACGGACACAATTTCTACAAATGCTTCTCAAACGTTACTAAATAAATCAGTTCTGTCCTGTCTATGGCATGTTTGCTTATGCAGTTCTATTTGGATCACCAAGACTCTGGTCACTGACTCCAAATTGGTTGAGGATTTTGTGAGTGAGAAATGCCTAGTTCGCTCTTCAAATTTCCCATGGCTGCATTGACTCAGAATGGGCTCTCAAATTTATGAAGCACCTACTTCTTTGGAGCCAAAATATCCAGCCTGTCAGAGCACCTTGAATTACAAGAGGGTATTTACTATTTTGTCTTAATTGTTTTCTAAGTCATCTCAAAATTCTTAAATTTAATTGATTTGATTTCCATTTAATTTCAAAGGTCAATTAATTTTATAATTTCTAAAGGGTATAAGAATGTTATTACACTAATAGTGTTATTAAATATTACTGATATTATCATTACTGCTATTACCGCTACCACCACTACTTCTGCTGCTACTGTTATTGCTACAACTACTACTACTGCAGCTACTCTTACTACTGTTAATATAATAGTCATTTGCTACTACTACTGCTATTAATTTTATAGCTGCATGCTAACATTTTTAAATACTTAATGTCACTAAGCCTGGGATAATGCTTTATATATGATATATCAATTTCTTCACATAATAATCTTGAAAGAGGGATACTTTTATTAACCTTCTTTTATAGATATTAAAACCGAGGCATAGGCATTTGAGCTAAAGACTGATTACCTTTAGGTGGGCTCCTAATCAGTGTCCTTTATCAGGAGTCCCCCAAACCTGGGGCTGAGGACTGGTACCGGTCAGTGGCATGTTAGGAACCAGGGGGCACAGCAGGAGGTGAGGAGCAGGTGAGGAAGCGAAGTTTCATCTGTGTTTGCAGCCACTCCCTAGCACTGCCTCAGCTCCACCTCATATCATCAGGCATTAGATTCTCATAGGAGCACTGGTCTCTGGTACCAAAAAGGTTGGGGACCCCAGCTCTACTACTTCCTGTCAGTCCAGTAGAAATGGTATCTCACATACGTAAAAGGTTGGAATTATTCAACACAGAAAATAGCTCTGCTTGTTGGTGCAAATAAAAAAATGGTGAAAAAACTAGCAGATTGCAAATAATATAATCATCAACAGCAGTGTACCATCTTCAAACATCTACTGAGAGTATTAAGACACTGTCGAAAAGATTCTTGAATCAAAATGTGTCTGGAGAATGCTAGGTTAAAGAAAGCTAGAGGTATTTCTTAACCAAAAAGTGTTGAACATATCAACCAAACATGAGAATTGTAAATTTCTAAATGAAAAAATAGTTTTTTTCTGAACTGATGAGCATAGAAAGCTTTTTGCATTAGGACATATTATAAGACTAATGCTCCTCAGAACAGATTTTGTGAAATGTAAATCTAAGCAAGTCAAATAAAATAAACAAACTATATTGTGTGTTTACATAGAAAAAAAAGAATGGAAGGAAATACTCCAAAATATTAAAACTCTGAGTAGAGGGATTACCAATGATTTTTATTTGATTTGATTTTTTTTATTCTATTTTTTTCTATTTTCAGAAAAACAAATAAATGCTGCTTATTTTTTAAAACATAGAAAATAACTCCAGATAATTTTTAAGTTGATTTTAGAACAACTGTGTTAATCTTCACATGTATGACATTTTCCAATTACTTTGACAGAAGTTTACATTCTCAAAGAGAGATACTAAAATACTTAAAAACTGAGAGCAAGCCTAAGATTTCTTGAGAGTTGTCAACAACATATTTTGGCACAGAAATTTCAGTCAACCTGTGAATCCCCAGCTAAATGAAAGGGCGATTGTACAAGCCATGTGAATGTACTAAATGCCACTGTACTGTACATTTAAAAATGGTTATTAATCTGATAAATTTTATGTTGTATATATTTTACCACAATAACAAAAAGCAAGGGTAATGAAATATATTTAGGTTGCATGTTTTATTTTGAAAGATCCTCATAACTTCAGATATTTAAAAATGTGTTCATAGCATTGCTTATTATAATGACCTGGAAATAATCTAAATGCCCAACAAAGAGGGATTAATCAAATAAACTATACCTATTTCTACTACCTAGTACCACAAAATTTGTTTTAAAAATTGATATAGACCTATATTATTATGAAATTGCATCTACATTTTATTAAGTTTAAAATGCCTATTATTAAACAGCACATTTTGTTTAAAAATTTTAAAATATAAATATAATCCATACATATATATTTATTTTGTATATAACCACAGAAAAAATACTGATAGAATCTATATCAATATGAAATAAATACTGCTTTCTTCTTTAAACATTTCCAAGTTATTTGAATATTTTACAAGTGTATATAATTTTATAGTCAGAAAAATTTTAAACCATATTTTAAGTGTGTATTAATGTATAAGCAATATCTTGGTAGGGATCATTTTACATCATTAAAATGTTAACCATTCTGTAGAAGCATTATCATGGAGAGGACAGCATTTTCCTCTGTTTACTATCTTCAAGTAAAAAAGTAAGAATGAAGACAATTGTTTTTAAGAAGTCAGTAAGTAAATGGGTCAGGGAGTCAAAGTACATGGGAATGACATAACCAGCAAAATCAGTATTTTGAGTATTCGTTCACTACAGATTAATTTATAGATTTTGATAGACTTTGAAATAATAATATTTAAGACATTCAGAGAAATTAAGTATAACTTCTACTTAAGAAGTAATTATGTGTTGTACAAACTTGAAACTAATAATATTGTATATCAACTGTGATTAAAAAATAAAAAAATTAAAAAGAAGTAATTATAAATTATTAAATAGAAAAATATAAAAAAATAAATATAAATGCTTGGAAACATATAATATAGAAATAAGCCATGCAAGAAATGGAATAAACTCTAGCTGGATATAAAGTACGGTTTTGAATTAGAACATAGAGCTGTGATGCTCAGGATGTAGTGGGGAGCCTAGGAAGGATGAAAGAGCACTTGAGGTATAGATAATGATTCTAAGGCTCCCACACTTGTTCAGTAGAAAGTCCAGAATAAGAGAGTGAAGAGAATGATGAAGAAGCAATATTTGAAGAAAAATTATTGCTAATTTTCCAGAATTGAAGAAAGACCTAGGTCCCTAGAGTGAAAGTGTTCTCTGAATACTGAGCAAAATAAATTGAACAAGATTTAAAACTATCTGTAATTTTAAAACATCTGCACCTGGCCATTCTTAGACAACTTGTAGTAAAACTGCAGTGCTTCAAGGACGCTACCAGAGAGAAAAGACATTGTACACACAATAACAAAAACAAATCAGTGACAGTAGACATCTTATCTGTAGTTATGGATGCAAAAAGTCAACAGAATAATATAAAAACGTGTAGGCAAGAGAAGTACCAAATTCAGGATAGTGGCTCTCTCTGGGCAGGGAAAGAAAGGGGTGAAAGAATTTTAACTACAATATTTGATGCCTCCAGATAGTATTTGAAGCACTGTTGGTGGGAATATAAAAAGGTACAGTCACTATGAAAAAAAGGATGTCAGTTTCTCAGACCATTAAAACTAGAACTACCATATGATCTAGCAATCCTACTTCCAGATTTATATCCAAAATAATTGAAAAGAAGATCTCAAAGAGATATTTGCACATCCATGTTCATGCTGACGTTATTCATAATAGCCAACAGGTGGAAGCAACGCAAGTGTCCATCGGCAGATAAATGGAAAAGTAAATTGTGGTATACACATCCAATGGAATATTATTCAGCTTAGAAAAGAAGGAAATCTTGTCACATGCTACAACTTGGATGAAACTTAAGGACATTATGTGAAGTGAAATAAGCCAGTCATAAAAAAACAAATCCTGTATGATTCCATTTCTATGAAGTACCTGTGGTCATCAAATTCAGAGTCAGAAAGTAGAATGATGGTTGCCAGAAGGGAGGGAGAGGGAGAAATGATGAGTTGTTTGTTGGGTATATAGTTCCAGTTTTGCAAGAAGAAAAAGTTCTGGAGAGCTGGTGCACAACAATGTTAATATACTTTACTGACTTGTACACTCTAAAATGGTGTGTTTTCTAAAATGATGTTTATGCTATATGCTTTTTACAATTTAAAAAATACTTGAAAAAATGTCGAATAAAACTATTAGAAGCAAATAATTAGATGAAAAATATGTTCCCACTAGTATTTATTATAAGATTTTATTCTCCGAACTAATTTGCAAAATAAAAAGGCATTTTAAAAAATTTGATGATATGAAGTCCTCCAATGGGGTAAAGTATAGGCATACAAGCGAAGACTATGAAACAACAGAAATGAACTATTGATATACACAGCAACATGATTGAATTTCAAGAACTTTAGGTTGAATCAAAGAAGCCAGACACAAAAGAATACATGCAGTAAGGTTCTATTTATGTGAAGATCAAGAACAGGCAAAGTGAAACTATGGAGATAGAAATCAAAAGAGCACTTACTTATAGAGGGTGGGGGCCCACTGGAAAGTTGGCACTGGGAAACTTTCTGGGGTGATAGCTATATCTTGATTGGAGCATTGGTTATGCAGGTAAATACATTTGTTACAACTCATCTATTTATATACCTAAGGTCCAGGCATTTCACTCAATGCACATTTAACCTCAATACATAAATAAAACTTTAAACAAAAAGCGAAGGTAGAAAAAACATAGGGCATTCACAAGTAGAAAAAAGAACCACAACATTGGTGGCACCGATACCCGAGGATACAAGAAAAAGGGCACTTGAGTTGATTGAAATGCAAGGAGAAATTTAGATAACAAAATTCTGTTACTTAAGAAGCATTAGGACATTGGAGAAAAGGCCAGAGCTTCAAGAAACTTTAGAAGCATAACCTGAAACCACATTCAGTGTCTCAAGAATTTTATCAAATCTTACCGAGGTATGAATAAGCCTTCTTTTTGGTGCCTTTCCAAAGAAACGGCTGAAAAAAGATGGTTGTTGGAAAGAAATTAATTTTTTCCCTATTTAAAAAGACTTGATTTTAATTATATAAATAATACATGTTTATTAGAGAAAAATAGAAACTATAGATAAGAAATCATCAGTTAAAAGATAAATACTTTTAACATGTGGTGTGTGTTTTTTAATGCTGTAACTTTTTAAGATCATTCCTATCTTTTTGAATATGTGAGACTTTGCAAATCTCACTTTGCAGATACCTGTGGCTGTCTATGCTGGGGAAAACCCAATAGTTAGATCATGTAATTAATCATATTTACCCCTAGACTCATGATGTGGTCTTAATACTTTCCTCGATTACTTTCTCTAAAGATGAGACTATTGTCATCTGAGAAATTAAATTGGTCTTTCAAATGTTAGTTAGCATTTATGACTTAAAATGTGTTCTGTAATTTGAAAGGAGTAATATTTCTCCATGAACAATTTCTTCCTACAAATATAAAAACACTATTACCTATACCTGTGTGTGAAATATGACAAGTGGCTGTAAAACATAGTTTTTAAAAATGAATACACTAGAATTTACAAACCCAAATAAGCCCGTTCCCTTCCGCAGTCTTTTTGGTAGAATGTGCACTTATCCAAATGGTTCTTCCATTCGCCAAAGCATCTCTGCAATCTCTGAGAGCTGCCTTTAGCCTATGGTAGATTTTGTTAAATACTCTCAATTTGACTATTCTCTAATAGAATAACAAGTGGAGTAAGATCAGGAACTGTATCTGTCTCATTTGCTTTCTTATCCTCAATGCCTAAAAGAGATAACGAGGGGCTTGAAACTGATGAGGTGAATGAATGGTATTACATTTTTATTTATTGAGGGTTAATTGATTGCTGAAGTAATTTATAGTTTCCGAAGATGACTATTTTTCTCCTTCTCTCCTACCTCCCCTCTTTCCAGTGTGGATGGAAGTGAGAGTGATAGGAAACAGATCTGGGGAGGTAGGCAGGGGTCAGAAAATGTGTAGATGGTAAGGAGTTCATATTTTATTATAAATCTAAATGCAACTGGAAGCCACTGCAAAACAAAAATTGCAAGGAAATAAAATTATTTGCCTCTCAAAAAGATCCCTCTGAGTACATGAGAAGAATAAAATCCATGAGGGTAAAAGTGGAAGCAGGGAGACATTTAAGTTACTGTGGAAACCCAGAGGAAAAAGATGTCAGTGTGAGCAAGAGAGCTCATAATGGCAATAGTGAAAAGTGGATTGTTTCTGAATGAATTTTGTTGGTAGAACAGGAGTCTAGTTAGCAAGAAATAAGGGAGTTGCCTCCCACAGGCTTTATAGAGACAAATAAATCCCTACCATTTCAGTCTTCAAATTTCTCAGTTTAAGATTCAAATTTCAAAGAATGGCATCTGATTATCTTAGCTTGGATGACCTGGGAAGGGTGGGACACCTTGACTGGGCACTCCACAAACATTCCTATCCAGTGGGGAAGAGGATGGTGCCTGAGAATTATTGGGGTGCTGTTATCAGGAAAAGAAGGAATAGTTACTGGATTGGCAAACATACAACAGATATCTCCTACATGTGTGCTAAGTTTATAATCACATCATTGATTCTTTATAGAAAGAAAATCCTAGCATATCATATTATTGGACACATTACTAGTTAATAAGTATTAAATTAACGCACAAGTAAACTGTAGCATAAAAATTAAGACATTAATCCCTAATATTTTCTTTATCATTAAGCTGCCTGCAAAATCAAGTTCAAATTGGCAAAATTTTGCTATATTAATTTAAAAATTTTCAAACTTCCTGCATTGCACTTTTAATTCTAATAGGTTTTCCAGAACCTAGGTGACAACTCCAGGTTCATTGATAAAACCCCATTTTCTTTAGAGAGTCCCAGGAGTTGCTTTCTCCACTTTGTTTTCTTCTGTTTGCTACTCCCTTAGCTAGTATAATACAGGGCACTTTGTATTATGCCAGTTAATGCAAAGTGGAGACAGCGGTAAAGTAGTAGAAAAACCACTTAGTTGGGTATTAGAAAGCTGGATCTTGTCTCTTATAATCTCTTTCTTGTGGACAAATCCCTTACCCTCTCTAAGTGAAGTTTCCTCATCTGTGAAATGTTATCAAATATGTCTATCTGACAAGTTGTTGGAACTAACTGAGAATGTCTGTGAAAGCATTTAGAAAATTACAAAGTGATATATATATATATATATATATATATATATATATATATATATATATATATATAGGCAAGTTATGATTATAAATGTAGACCATTTCAGCATTAGAAATCCTGACCTCTTTGTATTTCCTATCAAATTCTGTCTTACCTTCCCTTGTTTACATATTTAAGTTGGAATGTCAGCTGTATCCTATTTTCCTAGCTGACCTCCCTTCAAGTTTCAAAAACGGCTTAAACCTCCTCCAAGAACCCTTATCTATTCTTCCCTTGTGTGTGTAGGATGCTTCCTCTTTGGAACATTAAACATCTGTGCTATGTCTATCAGAACAGGTATCACACTACTATTTCATGGATGTGAGCTTCTCTCTTATTAATTCTATTTCGTTGTGCATTAGTTCTTCCATTTCATGATCTTGCTGTCTTCCTCTCATGATGTTCATTTTTTCGTGTTTGATAATTTTTGTGTGTGCACATGTGTGTGCTCCTCTTTGTATTTGAGATGAATTATTAGCCTGCCGTCAATGCTAGTATCTGCTACCTGCGGCCTGACTTCAGTTGATTATGAATAAGGGCTGGACACACAGCTAGACAGGATATGCTAGTAGTTAGTTCTCCAAATAGAAACATTTTCAATTAACATATTTTTTCCCCTTCACTGTGTAAAAGAGAGAAGAGATAACATTCTAATATCTAAAAGATAACTATTACTAAAATGATCTAAAGTTTATTCAGTATTCCTTGCATTCTTTATAACAAAAGATTTGCCAGTGTCTCAAGCATCGGAAAGCTTTGCAAGGACAAGGAGAATATTTGTTCTTCACGTCTTCACATGATTCAGTGCACACAAAAAGTTATCTAGTATTTTGGTTGAGTGAATGAATGAGCCACTTAGATGGCTGGGGAGAGAAAGAAGATATGTATGGTACTTATCAAAAGTACTTACCAAAATTATTTGATAAATTTATAAGGTCAATAGGAACACAAAGAAAGCCATAAGTCATGTGTCCCCTCCTTAGCCCTGACATTTAGAATCAGATCTTCACTGATCTGATTCTACTGAGCCTCTACTGTGCAACAGAGTTTACACAAGGGGATTTTGCCTCCTACTCCAGCCGAGCACAGATATCATCACCTTGCAATTGTATGCAGCCTGGCGAGCAACCAGAGTGTCAGTTTACATAGTGAGGCTGTTGGAGGTTGACAACTTTTAAAACAACTTAAACCAAAAATAACCAATAGTAGTACAAAATAGCTAACCATACTGTAGCTGGTCTTCAAGTTGTAATTGCAAGTCAGGATCAATTCACCTAGTGAGCTCCTATTATTATAGATAAAATTGTGCTGTTAGAGGTGAGAAAATGACATAGCTGACTAGGAGCAAGTCAGAGTCATTGTTTCTCCAGGTTTTAAGGCACAGCCAATCTGCAGGATTATTTCAGGGCTTTTTGGCTTCACTGGTTCATATTACATTTTTTAGTAAACCATTTCAATGGGCCATGGACACTTTTCAACATTATGGTTTTTACTATCTTCAGAATTTCATATTTGAAAACACATGTTTTCTTCTAGGAGTTCAGAAATTTAAGCCACCCAGAAGGAGGAACAACTACAAAACTGTTGGAGGAATTAGAACCGGAGATTAATTTGTGGTCACCCCACCACCACCATTTTTTTTTAGTCACAGTTAGGTCGTCTCTTTAATCCTGTGACCGACATCATTCTTTACATACTTCACATATTTCCTGGGTTCTATTTTTAAATTAATGAAAGTGTCATATGCTAAATGTTTCAAAACAAAATTTACACTATTGGCTTCGATTTTTTTCTCCGGATAAACTCACAAAATGCTTATCCTCTTTGGTAGCTAGACATTCCTCGACTTTTCTCAGCAAATGTTTCAATGTAACACAAACTAGCATCACTTAAAAAAAAAAAACACTTGTACGTATGATAGACACTTCTAAAACTGAAAAAAATATTTATCTGTCTCTGTCCAACTGCAATCCACTGAAATGCAATCTGGGGATTATAGAGGGTCAGATGGTGCCTTTACAATAACAATCACCCAGCAACTAGAGGAATAAAAGTGCAAGGCTCTGGGAAAGAGGCAAGGCTATGGGAGCACGGTATTCGAATGTTTACCAGTTAATGTAGGGACTAATTTTGGAGGAGAAATTATTCTGCTGTGAATTTTACTAAAATAATTTTTGAAGTGTTTTATATGTTGTGGCATGTTTAATTTCTATTAACATAATCTCCCCCTTTCTTTCAAAAATGTGTATTTCTAAAACGAAGAGAAATAACATTCCAAATTTCCATGAAAAAATAAAATTAAGGTATTAACTAACATGTTTCAATCTAAAGTAACTTTATTTCTTGCATTCATCCTAATAGACTGTCCATTTTTCTTGGCATCAGAATATATTTTGAAAGCTTAAACACCCCTTGAGCACTCAAATATGTGTGTATGTTTACTAATTAGTTTTTTAAATTTAAATACAATTTTAATTAGTGAAAAATTAGTCCTTATACATCAAGCAAGATAAGAAAACAGTGAAACTGCCCAGTTGCTACCAAGGCTTCTGAATAGCCTGCCAAGGCCATGTCAGGCCATGACCCAGCAGAAAATTACAACTGCTACCACTGGCTCAGGATTACATTACAGATCAGGGGTGACAAATATATGGCACTTGTATTGCCACTCCTCTATGTCATGTCCATGGCAGATATTGCTAATTGACCATGGCATTCTCTCTAAGCCCAGGAGCAACCTCAGAATTTTTCACAGAGCACCATACTAGTCAGCCACTATCAATCAAGTTGGTGTCTGAGATGAACGCTATATCCAAACCCTAATTAAAACTATTGAGCAAGATGGTCAAATAAGATATCCCTCATTTGTATCTCCCTTCAACAACAAGAACATGACATCCCTCCATGAAAAAAAAAAAAGTGTCTTTGTGGAAGCTTTAGGATGGAGGTAGGAGATTTTGAAAGCTCCAAGCAGTCCAAGACTGAGAAGAGCTGTTTTCAGAAGGTAGACCACGGTCTCAACTATAGATGCAGAAAACTTTATACCCCTGAGAACCTAGCTTCAACCCCATTTGGCTTTTGTTCTGTCACCAAAGTCATATGCCGAGGGACCCAGGAGGGGTATGGCCCATTCATATATCGGGTAATAGGCATACAGACCTCAGTCCCAGATGTGAACCCTGAAGCAGATCATGAACTGGCTCCATTCTTTCTTAGCTGCAGTCTGAGCACCTCTGGAGGCAACTCTGACAAACTTCATTAGACTGTAGATTCTGAAAGACTCTGAAACTGGGCTCCAGCCCATCTCAGCCACAGTTTATGAGCAGGCCTGCTGGCACAGGGACTCAGCTGGAGACATTTCTATTTGTGCCACCAGAAGTCCTAAAATATCCCTATTCTTAGTTCCAGCCCCCTCATAACTACAGTCTGCCAGCAGTCAAACTTAGTCACAAGAGACAAAGAATGTCATTATATAATGATAAAGGTGTTAATTCATCAAAAGGATATAACAATTGTAAATATATATGAATCAACATTGGAGCACCTAAATATTTAAAACAAATATTAAGACAACTGAAGAAGAAATAGACAGTAATACAGTAAGAGTAGAGGACTTTGACAGCCCACTTTCAGTATAGGATAAATCATCCAGTCAGTAAATTAATAAGGAAACAGAATACCTTGATAACACTATAGACCACCTAGGTATAACAGAGATATATACAACTTTCTGTCCGATAGCACAAGAATACACATTTTTCTAAAGCACATGTGGAACAGATTATATGTGGGGCCACAAAGCAAGTATTAAAATTTAAGAAGATTGAAATCATATCAAAGATCTTTTCTGATATCTTTAAAATTAGAAATGAGTATAAAATTAGAAATGAATAATGGAAAACTGAAAAAATTACAAATACATGTAAATTAGACAAAACACTTCTGGACAACCAATGGGTCAAAGAATAAATCAAAACGGAAATCAGAAAGTATCTTGAGACAAATGAAAATGAAAATACAGCACATCAAAACCTATAAGATTCACATTTACAACTGCATCAAAAACAATAAAATACCTAGGAATCAAATTAACCAAGGAAGTAAAAGACTTATTCTCAGAAAATTATGAGTAATTAAAAAAAATTGAAGAAGACATAAATAAATGGAAGCATATACCATGCTCATGGGTAGGAAGAATCATCATCATTAAAATGGCCATACTACTCAAAACAATCTATAGATTCAATGCAATCCCTATCAAAATACCAATGGCATTTTTCAGGGAGCTAGAACAAATCCTAAAATTGATATGGAACCATAAATGATCTTGAATAGCTGCAGCAATCTTGAGAAAGAAGACTGAGAAGTATCACACTACCTGATATGAAACTATACTACAAGGTTACAGTTATCAGAACAGCCTGGTACTGGCATAACAACATATACAATGACCAATGGAACAGAATAGAGAACCCAGAAATAAAATCCATCTATACACTTATTTAGCATATGATGAAGGAAGTAAGAACATACAATGGGGTAAAGACAGTCTTTTCATTAAATGATGTTGGACAATCGGATACATGCAAACCACCTTCTTACACCGTATACAAGAATAGACTTAATATGGATTAAAAACTTAAATGTAAGACCTGAAACCAAGAAACTTTTAGAAGAAAACATAGGCAGTAATCTCTCCAATATTGCTACTAGTAATTTTTTTTTTTTTTGGATATATCTTCTTGGGCAAGGAAAATAAAAGTAAACAAATAGAGCAACCTCGAACTAAAAAGTTTTGCACAGCAAACCATCAATAAAATGAAAAGACAACCAACTTAATGGAAGAATGATATAACAGATAAGGGGTTAATATCTAAAATATTTAAAGAACTCATACAACTCAACAACAAAAAAAACAAACGATCCGTTTAAAAAATGGGCTGAAGACCTGAATAAAGATTTCTACAAAGAGGAAATACGGATAGCCAATAGACATATGAAAAGATGTTCAAGTTCAGAGATATGCAAGCTAAAATCACAATGAGATAGCATCTTACACCTGTCCAAATGGCTATCATCAATAAATCAAAGAACAAGTGTTGGCAAAGGTATGAAGAAAAGGGAACTCTTATACACTGTTGGTGGGATTGCAAATTGGTACAGACATGATGGGAAACAGTCTGGAAGTTCCTCAAAAAATTAAAACTGGATCTACCTTTTGACCCAGCAACTGTATTTCTGGGTATTTAGCCAAAGAAAATAAAAACATTAATTGGTAAAGAAAATCAAAACATTAATTAATTGGCATCCCTATGTTCATGGCAGCACAATTTACAATAGTTAAGATATGGAATCAACCTAAATGTCCATCAACAGATGATTGGATAAAGTAGTTATGGTTCATATATACAATGGAACATTACTCAGCCATAAAAAAAAAAAATTAAATCCTATCATTTGCAATGACATGGTTGGAGGTGATTATGCTGAATGAAATAAGCCAGACAGAGAAAGATAAATACCATGTGATTTCACTGATATGCAGAATCTAAGAAACAAAAAATCAAACTAATCAAAAACAGACCCACGAATGTAGAGGACTATCTGGTGACAACCAGAGCGGAGGGGAGTGAGGGGGGCTGGGAGAAAGCAGTGAAGTTTTAAAGAAGTACAAATTAGTAGTCATGGGGATGGGGAGCACGGCATAGGGAACGTAGACATCAGTAAGGTAATGGGTATGTGTAGAGCCAGAGAGAAGATAGAGTAATCAGGGGGATTGTTCCATAAACTACATGAATGTCTAATACCTTAATAAATCTGACATTAAAAAAAAATATGGGATTCAGCAAAAGATTTCTAAAAGGAAAGTTGATAGTGATAGGAGCCTATATTAAGAAAAAAAGATTTCAAATAAACACTCTAATTCTATACCTCAAGGAATTAGAAAAATAGGAACTAAGAAAGCCCGAATTAACAGAAGAAATAATAAAGATTAGAGCAGAAATAAAGACTAGAAAGACAATAGGAAAAAAATCAATGAAGCTAAGAGTTGTTTTTTTCAAAAGGTAAAAAGTGACAAACCTTTAGCTAGACTCATTAAGGAAAAGATGACTCAAATAAACAAAATTATAAATGAAAGACAAGACATTACAACTGATACCACAGAAATACAAAGGATCATAAGACTACTATGAATAATTACTTACCAACAAATTGAATAACCTAGACATTTCTAGAAACATACAACCTACTAAGACCGAATCATAAAGAAAGAGAAATATGAACAGACCAATAACTAGGAAGATTTAATCAGTAATCAAAAGCCTCACAACAAAGAAAAGACTAAGACCAAATGGCTTCATTGATGAATTCCACTAAACACTTAAAGAAGAATTAATTCCAATCCTTCTCAAACTCCTCCAAAAAACTGAAAAGAATGGGACACTCTCAAATTTATTTTCCTAGTCTTTCATTACCCTGATATCAAAGGTAAATAAGAACACTACCAAAAAAAAAAAATTACAGGTAAATATCCTTGAAGAATAAAAATGCAAAAATTCTCAACAAAATATTAGCAAACCAAATTCGACAGCACATTAAAAGGGTCATATACCATGATCAAGTAGGATTTACCTCTGGGATGAAAATTAATAAATGTGAGATACTACATAAATAAAATGAAGGATAAATATCAAGCAATTTTTTTAACAGATGCGGAAAAAGCATTTGACAAAATTCAACACCCTTTTATGATAAAATCTCTAAACAAATTAGGAACAGAAGAAACATAACATAATAAAGGCCCTATATGACAAACCCACATCCAATATCATACTTAGTGGTAAAAAGCTGAAAGTTTTTCCTCCCAAATCAGGAACAAGACAAGGATGCTTACTCTCATCACTCCTATTTCATCATAGTACTGGAAGTCCTAGCCAGAGCAATTAGACAAGAAGAAGAAATAAAAGGCATTCAAATTGAAAAGAGGTAAAATTGTCTGTGTTTGCAGAAGACATGAACTTATTTATATTATCTGTTGTAGGATCATTTGTTGCAGGATACAAAAATCAGCACATAGAAATCAGTTGTGTTTCTATACAATAACAATTAAATATCTAAAATGAAATTTAAAAATCCCATTGACAATAGCATCAAAAACAATAAAACGTTTAGGAATAAATTTAACCAAGGAAGTGAAAGATTTGTACACCAAAAACTATAAGAATCTGACAAAAGAAATTCTAGAAGACACAAATAAATGGAAATATACCCCATATTTGTGGATCAGAAGGATTAATATTGTTAAAATGTCTGTACTATCCAAAGACATTTATAGACTCAATGTAATCTCTATCAAAATTCCAATGGCATTTTTTACAAGGATAGAAAAAAAATCCTAAAATTTTTATGGAACTATGAAAGATCTTGAATAGGCAAAGAAATCCAGAGAAATAAGAAAAAAGAAATCTCGAGAAAGAGGAACAGAATCTCAAGGCATCATGTTTCCTGATTTCAAACTATGCAACAAACATATAGCAATAGAAACCGTATGGTACTGGCATTCAGATGGACACATTGACCAATAGAACAGAATTGAGAGCCCAGAAATAATCTCATGCATATATAGTTTACTAACATTTGACAAGGGAGTCAAGAATACTCGATGGGAAAATATAGCCTCTTCAATAAACGTTTCTGGGAAAACTAAATATTCACATACAAAAGAATGAAACTGGACCCCTACCTTACACCACTTACAAAAATTAATTTGAAATGGATTAAAAACTGATATGTAAGACCTGAAACTGTAAACTTCCAAGAAGAAAACATAGGGGAAGAGCTCCTTAACATTGATCTTGGTAGCAATTTTTTATTTTTATTTTTGGATATGACACTAAAAGCACAAGTAACAAATGTAAAAATAAATAAGCAGAACTACATCAGACTAAAAAGCTCCTGCACATGGCCAAAGAAACAACCAATGAAATGAAGAGGCAACCTATATAATAAGAGAAAATATTTGCAAATCTTATCTCAGATAAGTTAATATCCAAACTAAAAAAAGGAACACATCCAACTTAACAGCAAAAAAATATATATTCAATTAAAAAATGGGCAGAGGACTTAAATAGACATTTTTCCAAAGATGACACATAAATGGCCGAGTACATGAAAAGATGCTCAACATCACTAATCATCAGGGAAATGCAAATCAAAACCACAGTGAGATATCAATTCACACCTGCTAGGATGGCTATTATCAAAAAGATAAAACAAATGGTGAGAATTTGGAGAAAAGGTATCCCTTGTAAACTGTTGGTGGGAATGTGAATTGGCACAGCCACTATGGATAACAAACAGTATGCTGGTTCCTCAAAAAATTAAAAATAGAATCACTACGTGACCTAGCAATTCCACTTCTGAGTATGCATCCAATATAATTTAAATCAGGATCTCAAAGAGATATCTGCATCGTTGTTTTCATTGCAGAATTATTTACAATAACCAAGACATGGAAAAAATCTAAGTGTTCATTGGTGAATGAAAGGATAAAGAACATTTGATACATGCCTAGACCTTGAGGGCATTATGCTAAGTGAAATAAGTCAAACAGGGAAAGACAAATACTGTATGATTTCACTTACATGCAGAATCTTAAAAAAACCAAACTCATATAAACAGAGTAGAATGGTGGTTTCCAGAGTCTGAAGAGCAGGGGAAATGGGGAGATGTTGGCCATATGGTATAAACTTCCAGTAATAAGGTGAATAATTTCTGGGGAACTAATGTATAGCATGTTTACTATAGTTAAGAGAACTGTATTATATAGTTGGAAGTTACTAAGAGAATAGATCTTAAATGTTCTCACTACAAAAAAAATTATGTGAAGTGATGGATGTGTTAACTAATCTTATTGTGGTAATCATTTCATAATATATATGCATATCAAATCATTACACTGTACACCTTAAATTTACACAATGCTGTATATAAATTATATCTCAAATAAATCTATAAAAAATATTCATCAAGAAATTAGGTACTTTTTTTTCACAAATATTGTTAAGGATTTGGGGTACTATTCACTCCTTTTCCCTTTTAAGATCTGATCCTTGAATTACATATACAGGGATCAATCACAAAAAGAAAAGCAAAGTGCAAGTTTATTCATTGTTTGGTAAGAGCACCATACTCTAAGGCAAAGCCCTGTTCCTCACTCAGGTTCAAGGAAGAAATGGGGCTTCCTTCTTACTGCCTCTTGCAGAATCTAAATCTTGCGATTTGCCCACTTGGGACCTGTGTAGAGGGTAGAGGTGGAGGCAAGACAAAGAAAGTAGGAGGAGAAGAAGACTGCTGAAAGAGAAGGAAAGAATAGGGCAGGCCAAGCTCTAAGAGGGGCCCTGAATTATCTAGCTAATTTTACCACATTTCCTTACAAGTAACAGTACATTTCTTGAGCTCTTACTGTATGACAGGCACTGTGCTCATCTTGACCTCATCATCTTATTTGACAATCCCTATATCCTTCTGTAGAAGCTTATCAATTAGAAATCGTATGGGTGACACTGTCCCAATCCAAGGACCCCTGGAAGATGTGTGGCACTCTCAAACCAGAGGTGGGGCCGGCATAAGGAAAACTGTCAGGAGACAGTGGGTGAGAATGGGAAGGTTCTTACATCTATAGACCAGAGGGCTGGGGAAGGAGGTCAGTGGAACCTGGAGGAGGAGCTGTAGCTAGTTAGAGGAAAGGCCAGCAGGTAGGAGGTATGGCTTTAGGTGGAGGATGCACCTGCCAGATCTAGCTTTACCTAGTATATCGCATCGACCAAATACCTTTAATGTAGTCCATTAAAGTCAGACTCCTCTGTCTATGTAGCATAAGGCCCTAGGTAAAGAATAAAATTTAACTGGACATCCTCTTTTTATTTGCTAAATCTGACAATCCTAACTTGGGCATGTTACTGCCCAGTCAACATTGAGGGTTTTGGTATAGAAGAGTGCTGCAAGTATTCAGTATGGGATGAGCTACTGCCGCTAAATCTTAGAGAAAGGGAGGAATGAGATTAAATAGCTAATAAGTGCTAAAGTTGGATTAGATCCCAGCTGGGCTGAACTCAGTGTCTTTTAGCCATTATGTTATCAGTCTCTGTGACATAAGAGGCTTCAGAAAGCTTAAGAGATGTCATTTTAAGAACTCTTTAACACAGTGGCCACCCCACCAATGAAATGTGGCCCAGCGGAGGTCAGATTCTCACTAATCAGATTAGCATGCCTCCTTTAGGGCAGCAGCTCTCTATGGAGGAAGGAGGGATCTTGTCCCCTCAGTGGACATGGAGTAATGTTTAGACACATTTTCAGTTATCACAGCTGGTGCTACTGGCATCTAGAGGGTAGAGGCCAGGGATGCTGCTAAACATCCTCCAGTGCACAAAAAAGCCCTTACAACGAAGCACCTGGCCCAAATGCCAATGGTGCTGAGGAGTTTGAGAAATCCTGTCTTAGAGAAAAGGAAGAGTAGAGAAGCGTGGAAGAGTTCCCTCCGCTCCCCAATACATGCCTCAGATACAAAGAGGGAGCTTGGGCAAAGACCTACGTGTGAGATGTCCTCTAACATCTGTGTCTTAGAATAGAACTGATCACATGCTATTTTCCTTCTTAGATTTGTACATTTAATGTTGCCTATAACACAGGAGTTAAAGGGGAAAATATGCCAGCAGAAGATGTTTTATAGCCAGAGAAACCAGGGTTCTACCAAGGGATTAGAATTTATGATTATGAGAACAGTTATTAGTACCATCGCAGAACTATTTGTCCTAAACAAATAGGAGTATACATCCAGGGAATTTAACATCATTTAATTTTTTGCTAAAGCCAAGCATAAGTAGAAGTAAATATGCTACTTAAAATTATATTTATAAAACCAAATATTCTTTTTAGGTTCTTTTGGATCAGCTGTACTACCCCTGTCCTCTATATTGAGAATAAACTCTTCTAGATTAAGGGGCACACAAATTTGATCTTCTGAGATTGTTTTTGAGTCAAGAAAAGCCTGTGTTAAAGAATGATTATTGGCGTGTTGATTCATAGATCAATATATTTAAATTCATATATATCTCCTTTTTCATATAATCTTCAAAGAAGGGGTAAGAGTTGCTTTATGAATGTCACCAATTGGTGACTGAGAGCAGAGGGCTAGATTTGGGCCATTGTTCTACATATTAAAAATATGTTGATCAGAATCTAGAGACTGGGTTTGGAGCTATTTTTTTTTTTCTCCTTCGGGGTCTATCTGATTACTTTGCTTGTCTTATGGTTACTTTTGATACTGACTCAACATAGATACTGGGCTAAAGATGTCTGTATCCCTTGAGATTCTTGGTAGATCTCCAGCCCAAACCTTCTTGTTCTGTTGAGATTGTGCCAGATCTACAGTATATGTCAAGCCAACAGCTTTTGAAGGGTAGATTGAACCATCATTGCTAGTCTAGCATTATTTATGCATCAAATCTATACTTAACCATTTGATTATCGAGGTACTTGTATTAGCTAGAACCAGAATTTTAAACTTATTAAAGACATAAATTCCATAAGGCTTTTTCAAATGGGACTAAAACCAAAATATATTAATTACTTGAGTAACCAAAGGGGATCTTTACAGAGAGTGTTCAAATGTCTAGTGTGATCAAATGGCATTAATCCCAGGGAGAAGAATCAGTGTGTATAGATCATCTCCTATGTTAGGTACTGTGCATGTATATTTCCTATCCATGTCTCACAACAACAAATCAGTTTCCTCATCCTCATTTGAGGGTTGAGGAAAATGACCTTGGGCATATAACCTAATAAAGCATCAGTACATTTATCTATAGACTGGGAGTAATCCCACCTACTTCATAGGTATGTTGTTAGGATTAAATGAGGTAACACATGTGGAACCTAAGTACATGAAAGAGCTAAACTACTGTTAACTCTTATTAGTATTATTTCTACTTATAATTTGACCACAATGTAAGAAACTGATCCCAAATTCTCTGTTCTTTCCATTATACCACATGATCTCCAAATAACAAGTCATAATTTTTTTCAGTTATTTACAACTAATCTTAGGGATGGCTGAAATGGACCATACATATTGACCTCTTTCTCTCTCCCAGCTTTAACTTATTATTTATTTCTCAGAACCTCCTCCTCTCATCAAAGCCACCCCACCAAAATAAAGGAGGAAAAAGAACTATAGACCAACTAACTTTTGAGTGCTTTTCTCTAATCTTAAGGTATCTTTTCCTTCATATTTTAAGAAAATTATTATTTTAGTTTGGTATGCTTGGATTACAGTAAGATAAAAAACCATTACAGGAAGGATGCTTCTGTAGCTGTGGTTTCTGGACAGGAACCCATTATTCGGCTGAAGTCCTACAATGTTAATACCACAAACTGCTCACTGCTGACACTGCTCTTGGGTGGCCACTACCTAGTATTTTCTAATACTTGATGATGATGATAATTACAAAAATAATACCTCTGCTTCTCCTCTTCCTCTTAGTTTCACAAGATAATAGCAATCTTGAACACACATACACACACACAGATCACTTCCTTCAGGAAGGCTTCCTTGACTCCACCCTGTCTCCAGGTGAGTTGGTTGCCCACATCCAGTCCCCTATATATCCCTGACAATATCTCTTTGCACTATAATAATCTTTGTAACTTACAATAACATGTAATATTACAATAACATGTAATGAACTTGATTGACTCCTTGATTAGACAGCAAACTTCTAAAGGATGGATCCCCTGTTTGAGATTATGGTATTCCCGTTGCCTAGCACATTATAGGCAATAATTTATAAACAATTCATTTAATATATAAATGAAGAGCACGTGAAAAGCCAAGGAAATAAGAATGAACACATAGTGTACTTGCACATGCTTTCATGGAGGCATGGGCAAGAATGAGTTAAAAATGAGGAGAGCTTTGATGAGTGGATGGTGGTCCTTGGAGATTAATGAAACAGTAAAATGAGCTAGAATATCATAGATCTTAAGTATTCAGACCTGGTGACCTGGACAGTAGAAAACCATTTATTTCCATGTTTTATTTTTTTTTATTGTAGTAAAGATGTATTACATAAAATTTACCATTGTAACTACTTTAAAATTACAATGTAGTGGCATTAATTACATTCATACCATAGCAAAACCATCATCACTATTTGTTTCCAAAATTGTTCATCACCCTAAACAGAAATTCCATAACCATTGAGGAATAACTTCCCACCCTCTTCCTCTTTTCAAGACTTGGTAACCTCTAATCTACTTTCTGTTTCTGTGGAGTTGCCTATTTTAGATATTTCATATAAGTGGAATCATACAGTATTTGTCCTTCTGTGTCTCACTCATTTCACTTAACATAATGTTTTCAAGGTTTATCCACGTTGTTGCATGAGAACTGTATTTAAACAGAGATTAGAGACAGCAACATCTTGTAAAGACAGTGTTAGAAGGTGCATATTAGTAAAGTGTGGACTTGTTTATTATTGTGTAGAGCTTTTGATACTTTTAGTGCTAGAAACCTAAACATTTCACAAGTATGTCACCAAATTTTGATCAATATGCAGAACTTACGTTTTCTAAGACTGAGGGCACACATGGTTTACAGCAAAACCTGTCAGATGGTGATACCTGTCACAATGACACAGCCAAGGGATACAGTTATTCTGAGAAAAGAGAGTGGTAAGCATCAAGTTGGAAGGCAAGTGAAGGATGTGATAACTGTGGCTGCTTTTAGAGATGAGCAACATTATGCTGCAATAGCGGTCATGTGGTAATTATTGCTGGCTTGCTTATATCTTATAGAGCTGACAAAAGTGCTAGAATTGGAGAGTGTGCTACATATACAAAAGATTCAAGAATAACATACCTAGAATCACAACATGCTCACATTTAATTTGTGAACTCAACTCTAAATGCCAGAGAGAAGCAGAGAGATAGAGAGGGAAAAAAAGGAAAAATGATTTTTAATTGTACAAGTGATTCTGTTGACTATTTCATTCAATGAGCTTATGCCCCAGAGTGGACATGAGCTGGGAAATATACATCTATTTTCCATGCAGTGATCTTGTTGAATAAAAATATGAGTCTGGGGTTTAAAATGAAATACTTTTTATACAAAGTGATCATGAAAGAGAAGTACTAGTTCATCTGGGGCTCAAGAGAAGAAGTATCAGTGTATTCCAATCAGCCATATTGAATTTACTGAAAGATAGTGTGTCACTTTTTAATGTTGGCCATCTCTAATAAATTTTCTGGCAGTATTTTTACTAGACACAATTTTCACCTTATGGGCTAACTTTAGAACATTCTCCAATTCTAGATTAGTCTTTGTTATAAAATATGGTGGAAAAACTATAGCATCTTGCAGTTTCTTGAGTGTAGTCTTCAATGCTTTTGAGATTTTGGGGTTATGAGGAGCAGAAACTAACTAGAGTTAGCACAAGCTTAAAAAAAGGTTTAGTTGAGGGTATTCTATGAAAACTTGCTTTTATATATGTAGGTATGAAGATGCAAAGATGGGTGCCTTTTAAGAAGATAGCAGACTTTCCTCTAAGTGTGTGCCAGGCTGTATTGTATATCTTGTTAAAAATGCATGCTTATTCAGTAGGTCTGGGATGAAGCCTGAGATTGTGTATCATGTAACAAGCTCCCAGGCGATGCTGATGTTGCTGGTCCTCTGACAGCTAGTTGAGTAGAAAGATTCAAATGCTGCTATTTTGACACCACCTATTTTCTGAAGCTTTCTCTTCCCAATTCCAAATTCCTAAAAGCGAATGTGATTGTCCCAGCCTGGGTCAGGCATGCACCCCTAAAGGGGTCAGATCATAAAATAGCAAAACTACTACCACTACAACATTTAACAAGTGTTTACTCTAGGCTTGTTGCTGTGCTATGTATTTAATATATATTTTCTCTTCTAATCTAGAAATCAACTTAGAGAAGCCTAGTGACCTCCCCAAGGTCACACAGCTAGTAGGAGTCAGAGGCAGGTTTTGAACCTACACTACCTGACTCTAGAGCTCCCGTGCTCTATCAATTTTAAGATTTGACCATGTAGATTGTGAGAGAGAATCAGCCACCTGGGCAGTTGTGCCCTAGAAGATTTATTATATAGGCATTATACTAGTATTTGTGAGTCAGTATAAAGGTGGGGACTAATTAGGTTGCTGGAGTTGTATGGTTTCTTCAACAAATAATACCCCTCAAGTTCAGAAAAAGGACACAGGTATTATATGAAGACCAAAGTATGTATAGTATATATAACAATAAAAACTGGGTAAGAAGGGATGGTTTAAATGTCTGTTCCTTGCTACTTAAAGTGTGAGCCACAGACAAGAACATTGGCGTGCTCTGAGAGTACATAACAAATGCAGGTTCTCGGACCCCATTCCAGACCTCCTGTATCAGAATCCACATGTTAACAAGGTCGCAGATGATGCATAGGGTTGGGGTTAACCAATAGTACCTGGAATTCCACAACCAGCTCTGGACAATCTCAGGACTTTCTCTGTTCTTGCTTATAGATACTGCCATGCTAAGCTTACCCTAGGGTTGTGGAGCTGACTGAACGCTCCCTCTCTACAGGCAGACTGTAAAAGAAAGAACAGGGGAGTGGCCAGGTCTGGCTCAGTGGTTCTCACTCCCCAAAATATATATTAGTATTACCTGAGGGCTTAGAAAAAAACGTGATTGGGTTCATCTTCAGATATTCTTTTTATTTGATTCACTGTAGGGCTGGGGCATCAGTATGTGTTTTAAAAAACCTTTCTGGGTGTATATAACATGTAAGGGTCTAGATGAATTCCATCTATGGAAACGTAAGGAGTGGGGATTGAGTGTACCTTCTTAATAATTACTTCCACTATTCCAGGTGAAATGAAGAGGAGCTAACAGAGCAGGGCTTCTCAGACTTTAATGGGCCTAAGCATCAGCTGAGGATCTTCAACTGACTCTAATGCTGTAGGTCTGAGCTGATCAATCATTTGTTCTCAACCATCGACTTCCGGATCTGGTTGACGTATCTTTGTGGACTGAGGTCCTCAAAAAAGCTGAAATTTGGTCATAGGAACACACACACACACAGAATGCCATGTAAAGATGAAGTCAGAGACCAGGGTGATGATATACAAGGCAAAAGATGCCAAAGATTGCCAACAAACCTCCAGAAGCCAGGAGAGAGGCATGGAACAGATTTTCCTTCATAACCTCAGAAAAAATCAATCCTGCCCACACCTTGATCTCAGACTCCAGAATTGAGAGACAATACAGTCCTAGCAAATGAATACAGTACGTATATATTATTCAGTTCACAAGTACTTGATGGACAAGGAATTAGCTTTAGATTCTAAATAGAACACATATTTAAATAAAACATGGTCCCTGATTTCTAAGAGCTCGCAGGCCAGTGGGGGTGGGCAGTAAGCATAACTGTGTGTGCAAGCATGTGCACGCACATACACACATGCATACACACACATGCACACACACACACACACACACACACTACTAATCCAGAAATTGGTGGATTGTGTAAAATGTTAGGTAGTGATCTGGGAAGAATCCGTTTATCTGGGAAGGAAGTAGGAAAATTTCACTGGGTAGGTAGGGTGTGAATCAGAATTTGAAATGGTTGTTCAAGTTATGCTGTTTCCTGAAAATCCATTGATGTGTTTTAATGATTCACTCTTGTATAATTAAAACCTAATTCCTCAAATAGTACCTAAAGTTCAGGTTAGCCTTGAAATATTTTCCCCTTTTCCAACTGCATGTAACATTATTGGAAGAAATAATTGCTGATAATATATTCAATTTACCTAGCTCCAAGGATATGAAATTTACTGGTTTCAACTCGTGGTGGGCATCATGATTACCAGTATTTTTTTTTAGGCGAAGCAACCCTTATTGACCTTACAGATTGCAAAGACCTTGTGAGCTTACAATCCCTTATTTTTTCATTGTTTACACCTAAAGCATCTGGTCTTCCTAGGTGGTCTCCCATCCAGGCCCGACCCTGCTTAACTTCTGAGATCAGATGAGATTGGGCTTGTTCAAGGTAGCATGGCTGTAGGCATGATCATCAGTATTTTTAAAAAGACTTTTAATTAAAATACAGCCAACATATAATATTGTATTAGTTTTAGATGTACATCATAGTTATTCAAAAGTTTTATACCTAAAGAAACTGATTGTCATAAGTCCAGTAATCATTTGACACCATACAGTGCTATTATAATATTATCGACTATGTTCCATATGCTGTACACCACATCCCCATGACTTATTTGTTTTATACCTGGAAATTAGAACCTCTTATCCTCTACACATTTACCCTCTCTTTTTTTATTTTTCAGTTATGGTTGGCATTTAATATTTTTATATTAGTTTTAGGTACACAGCACACTGGTTAGACATTTATGTAATTTATGAATTAATCTCCCCAACTAGACTAGTATCTCCACTGGCACTATATATCACCAGTACCATATTATTGACTATATTCTCTATGCTTTACTTTTCATCTCCATGACTTTTTCATACTACTAATTCGTACTTCTTAATCCCTTTACTTTTTTCACTCTACCTCCCAAACCCCCTCCCCTCTGGCAACCATCAGCTTGTTCCCTGCATTTGTAAGTCTGTTTTGTTTGTTTGTTTATTTTGTTCTTTAGAAGAGATATATAAATGCAATCATATGGTTTTGTCTTTCTCTGACTTATTTCACTTAGAATAATGCCATCCAGGTCCATCCATGTTGTGGCAAATAGTAAGATTTCATTCTTTCTTTTATAGCTGAATAATATTTCATTGTATATATGTGCCATCTCTTCTTTATCCAATCATCTACTGATGGGCACTTAACGTTGCTTCCATATCTTGGCTATTGTAAATAGCATTTCAGTGAACATGGCGGTGCATATAACTTTTTGAATTAGTGTTTGGAATTTCTTCGAAAAAATCCCCAGAAGTAGAACTCCTGAGTCATATGGCAGTTCTATTTTTAATTTTGGAGGGAACCATACTGTTTTTCATAGTGGCTGTACCAATTTGCAATGCCATCAGCAGTGCACAAGGGTACCCTTTTCTCTACATCCTTGCCAACACTTGTTGTTTGTTGACTTCTTAAAGATGGCCGTTTTGATAAGTATGAGGTAATATCTAATTGTAGTTTTAATTTGCCTTTCTCTGATGATTAGTGATAGCATCTTTTCATGTGTCTATTGGGCATTTGTATGTCCTCTTTGGAAAAATGTCTCATCAGGTCCTCTGCCCATTTTTAATTGTGTCGTTAGATATTTTGGTGTTAAATTGGGTGAGTTATTTACAAATTTTGGAAATTAACCCCTTATCACATGTATCATTGGCAAATATCTTCTCCTATTCAGAAGGTTTTCTTCCCACTTTGTTGATGGTTTCCTTTGCTATGCAAAACTTTTTAATTTGAAGTAGTCCCATTTGTTTATTTTGTTCGTTTCTCTTGCCCAAGGTGACATATCAGAAAAAATATTACTAAGAGAGATGTCAGAGAGTTTACTGCCTATGTTTTCTTCTAGGAATTTTATGGTTTTTGGTCTTACATTTATGTCTTTATTCCATTCTGAGTTTATTTTTGTATGGTGTGAAAAGGTGGTCTAGTTTCATTTTTTGCATGTATCTGTCCAGTTTTCCCAACACCATTTATTGAACAGATGTATTTACCCCATTGCGTATTTTTTCCTCCTTTTTCATAGATTCATTGACGTTACAGGTGTGGATTTTTTTCTGGATTCTCTATTCTGTTCTATTGATCTATGTGTCTATTTTTATGCCAGTACCATCCCATTTTCATCACTATAGCCTTGTAGTATAGTTTAATATCAGGTATTGTGAAACATCTAATTTTGTTTTTCTTTCTCAAAACTGCTGTGGCTATTTAAGGTCTTTTGTGGTTCCATATAAATTTTAGGAGTATTTGCTCTAGTTCTGTGAAAAATGCCATTGGTATTTTGCTAGGGACTGCATTGACTCTATAGATCGCTTTGGGTAATATCAACATTTTAATGATTTTAGTTCTTTTTATCCATTTTAGTTCTTCTTATATACTTCAATTTATTTGTATCTTCTTCAATTTCTTTAATGTCATAATTTTTCTGAGTATAAACCTTTTACCTCCTTAGTTAAATTTATTCCTAGATATTTTATTTTTTGATGCAATTGTGAATGAGATTATTGTAATTTCTCTTTCTGATAGTTCATTAAGGGTATATAAAAATACAGCTGATTTCTGAGTGTTCGTTTTGTATTTTGTTATTTTACTGAATTTATTTATCAGTTATAACTGTTTTTTTTTTTTTTTTTTGCTAGAATCTTTAGGGTTCTCTCTATATAGAATTATGTCATCTGTCAATAATGACAGTTTTACTTCCTCCTTTCCAACTTGGATGCCTTTTATTTCTTTTTCTTGTTTGATTGGTATGGCTAGTACTTCCAATACTATGTTGAATAAAAGTGGTGATAGTGGACATCCTTGTCTTATTCCTGATCTTAAGGAAAATGCTTTTAGCTATTCACCATTGAGTATATGATGTTAGCTGTGGGTTTGTCATGTGGGTATGTTGAAGTATGTTCCCTCTAGTCCCATTTTGCTGAGAGTTTATATCGTAAATGGTGCTGGTTTTTGTCAAACACTTTTTCTGCATCTATTGTTATGATTGTATAAATTTTATCTTTCATTTTTTTAATGTGGTGTATCAGGTTAATTAATTTGTGGGTATTGAACCAACTTTGCATCCCAGGAATAAATCCAGCTTGCTCATGGTGTATGATCTTTTTAATATATTGCCAAATTCAGTTTGTAATATTTTGTTGAATATTTTTATGTCTATGTTCATCTGGGATGTAGACTTATAATTTTTTTTTTTGTTGAGTCCTTGTCTGGTTTTGAAATCAGGGTAATGTTGGCCTTGTAAAATGAGCATGGGAAACTTCCTTCCCCTTGAACTTTTTGTAATAGTTAGAGAAGAATCGGTGTTAATTCTTCTTGGAATGTTCAGTAATATTCACCTGTGAATCCATCCAGGACTTTTGTTTGTTGGGAGTTTTTTGATTACTGATTCAATTTTGTTAGTAGTAATAGGTTTGTTTAGATTTTGTTTCTAGGAAGTTATCCATTTTCTTCCAGATTGTTTAATTTGTTGACCTATAACTGTAGGATTTTCTTATAATCTTCTGTATTTCTGTGATGTTAGTTTTCACTTTTCTTTCATTTCTGATTTTATTCATTTGAGTCCTCTCTTTTTTTCTTGCTGAGTCCAGTTAAAGGCTTATCAATTTTGTTTATTTTTCCAAAGAACCAGCTTTTGTTTTCATTGATCTTTTGTATTGTTTTTTTAGATTCTATTTTACTTATTTCCACTTTGATCTTTATTATTTCCATCCTTCTACTAAATTTTGGCTTTGTTCATTGTTCTTTCTCCTGTTCTTTTAAGTATAAGGTTAGCTCTTTTATTTGAGAATTTTTTTTTGTTTCTTGAGGTAAGTCTGTATTGCTATGAATTTCCTTCTTAGGACTGCTCTCACTGCGACCCATAAAATTTGGGTAATTGTATTTTCTTTTTCACTTATCTCAAGGTGTCTATTGATCTATTTCTTGATTTCATTGTTAACCCATTAATTGTTTAGTAGCATGTTATTTAGTCTCCATGTATTTGTGTATTTCTCAGGGGTTTTTTTTTTTTTTTTGGTAATGATATCTAGTTTCACATCATTGTAGTCAAAGAAAATGCTCAGTATGATTTCAATCCTCTTACATTTATTGAGACTTGTTTTGTGGCCTAATGTGTGGCTATCTTGAAAAATGTACCATGTACGCTTAAAAAATGTATATTCTGATGTTTTGGGGTAAAATGCTCTAAAAGAATCAATTAAATTAATCTGGGATTGGAGAAACATGGCAGAATGAGAGACATCTCCAGATCTTTCCCCTTGAAATAACAATAAGCTGAACATCTAAAACTCAACAAAAACATCCAAACTGAACACTAGCATGCCTGAGCGTGGGATCTGTGCATAAGAGCTACCACAGGTCAGAACTCCAGGTGTCAGGCAGTGGGCTGGGAGGAAAAAAGAAGCCGCCTCTAGCAGCCACCATAGCCCCCTGCAGGAGGAGGGGCTTGGGAGTGCTGTGAGCTCCATGTGGCTGGTGGCAGGACCCAGTCATCAGCGCAGAAAGTAGAGAAGCAGGACGGCAGAGAAACAACAGTTGATTTTTACCAGCCACCATTGCAAAACTGAGGCTGAGCTATAGCCTCCAACCCCCAACCCAGAGGGCCCCTCCCCACATACCCTCTGGGACTGAACACCGCGGAGCCCCAGAGGAATCTGAGCAAACACTACTGAAACTGTCCCTAACACTGACAGGAACTGAGACAGAGTCGTGAGCATGATTAAACATCTCTAAGGAAAAAAAAGACATTATTAAGGCTTTATATAAAGCAGGGATCCAAGAGGCTTAGATGCCTCCTACTGGAAACCAAAATAAAAGTGCCTTTTTTTTTTTTTTTTTGCAATGGACTAAAGAGAGACCTTTATATAATAAATTTTCTTTCTGGAAAAACAGCAGAAGACATTTCCATTAATGCCCAGGAAGAGAAACATTCCATTAAACACCATGAACAATCAAGGTGACAAGGTATCTCAGAAAGAAAGAGAAAAATCTCCAGAAAATAAGCCTACAGACATAGATATATACAACTTAAATGACAGAGAATTCAGGATGGTACTTCTGAAAAAACTCAGTGTGTTCCAAAACAAGTCATATAAACAATTTCAGGAAATGAAAAACAACTAGATGAGCAGGGTAAAGAGAATGAAACCCTCAAAAAGGACAGAATAGATCTTCTGGAAATAAAACAACAACAACAACAACAACAACAACAACAACAAAAACACTAAGAATTGAAAAATGAAATAGCAAGCTTGGGAAATAGAGTTGACCAAATGGAGGAAAGGATCAGTGATATCGAAGACAGAAATCTAGAACTAAATCAGAAAGAAGAGAGAAACTGAAGAATGAAAAATAATGAAAGAGAAATACAAGAAATAGCTGATACATCAGGAGAGGAAACATAAGAATAATAGGCATTATCGAAAGCAAGGAAAGGAGCAGAGATTAGAAAGCATTTTCAGACAAATAGTAGACGAGAATTTCCCAAATCTAAGGAATGGGCTGGAGCTTGGAATTCAAGAAGTCAACAGAACACCCAATTATCTCAACCCAAAAAGACTTTCACCAAGACACAATGTACTAAAATTATCAAAAATCAATGACAAAGAATTCTCAGGGAGGCCAGGGAGAAGAAGATGGTAATTTATAAAGGAAAATCCATTAGATTATCGTTGGATTTCTCAGCGCAAACCTTACAAACCAGAAAGTAATGGAATCAACTATTTAAATTATTAAGTGAAAGGAACTACCAGCCTAGAATAATGTACTTGGCTAAGTTCTGCTTTAGATATGAAGGAGAAATTAAGACCTTTCCCGACATACAAAATTTGAGGGAATTCTCCACTACGAGTCCTGCACTACAAGAAATACTAAAAGGAGTCAGCTCATCTAAAACAAAATGACAAAACAAACAAACAAACAAACAAACAAAAAAACATAGGATTAAGGTGACTATCAGGCAATTAGAAGCAGAGGAGTGCAGCCCTTACTAAGAACATGGCATTATAACTTTAAACATTAAGAAGAGAATTGTTATAGGAAGATAATAATGGACATTCATCATACAAAGGGACAAATCGAGACAACAATTACTGAAAAAAGGAGGATTCAAAGACCCAAATTCGCAAAGAGGAATGGAGATAAGGCACGCACAGAAGAAAATGAACGACTGTATATATATAACTATCTTTTTCATATTTGTAATTGTAACCACACACCATAGAGTCATAACTGAAGTATATAACATAAAAAAGAAGAACCAGAGGGAAAATCTACAAAGTGAACTAAAATAAAGAAAACAGAAACACAAGAACAAGGAAGCAATGGAAATATTGAGCTACCAGAAAGCAAAAGATAAAATGGCTATAAGAAGACCTTATATTTCAATAATTACTAAATGTGATTATTAAATGTAAATGGACTGAACTCACCAATAAAAAGGCACAGAGTTGCAGAATAGATGAAAAAACAAAACCCAACCATATGCTGCCTCCAGGAGACACATCTCATCTCCAAAGACAAATATAAAATCAAAGTGAAAGGATGGAAAATGATATTTCATGCAAATGGCATTTGGAGAAAAGCGGGAGTAGTGGTACTAACATCAGATGAAATAGACTTCAAAATAAAAGAGGTAAAGAAAGATACTGAGGGATACTTCATAACAATAAAGGGAATCATGTGCCAAGAAGACATTACACTTAATATCTATCTATGCTCCCAATTAGGGAGCCCCAAAATATGTAAAGCAATTACTAACAGAATTAAAGGAAGAAACGCACCAATACACTATCATAGTAGGGGACCTAAAAACCCCACTGTTGGATATGAACAGATCATTGAAACAGAAAATCAATAAGGAAATAACATCCTTAAATGACACTTTAGTCCAACTGGACATAATTGACATTTACAGAGCCTTCCATCCAAAATGACTGCTTATATGTTCTTCTCTAGTGGACATGGACTGACCACATTCTGGGACACAGAGATAGCCTCAACAAATATAAGAAGGTTAAAATCATACCAACCATATTCTCTGATCATAATGCTTTGAAACTAGAGATCAATTGCAAAAAGAAATCAGGAAGAACCATAAATACATAGAGATTAAACAACATGCTACTGAAGAATAACTGGGTCAGGGAAGAAATAAAAAGAGAGATCAAGAGATACATAGAAACAAATGATAATGATAGCACAATATATCAAAACTTTTAGGTCATGGCAAAAGCAGTCATAAGAGGAAAGTTCATATAAGTACAAGCCTACCTCCAAAAACAAGAATGAGCCCCAATAAAACAACCTAATCCTTTATCTTAAAAAAAAAAACTAGAAAAGGAAGAACAAAGCAACCTAAAGTCAGCAGAAGGAAAGTAATAATCAAAATTAGAGCAGAAATAAATGAAATAGAAAACAAATAAACAAAAATACTGCAGAAAAAATAAATGCAATAAAGAGCTGGTTCTTTGAGAAGGTTAATAAAATTGACAAACTTCTGGCTGGACTCGCTAAAGAAAAAAAGAGAAAGAACACAAATAAACAAAATCAGGAATGAAAGAGGGAAAATTATGACAGACACCACAGAAACACAAAGGATCATACAAGAATACTAAGAGAAAGTATATAACAACAAATTTAATAGCCTAGAAGAAATGGACCAGTGCACAGAAAAATACAACCTTTCTAGACTGAAACAAGAAGTGGAAAATCTGAATAGGCTGATCAGCAGTACTAAAATTGAAATAATTTCAAAACAATTATCAAAAACCTATCAAAAAGTAAAAGTCTGGACTAGATAGTTTCACCATTGAATTCTACAAACATTCAAAGAAGATTTAATACCTATTCTCCTCAAACTCACCCAAAAAAATTGAAGAGGAGGCAATACTTCCCAACTCTTTTTATAAGGCCAATATTACCCTGCTACCAAAGATGACACACAAAAAGAAAACTGCAGACCAATATCTCACATGAACACTGATGCAAAAATCCTAAATAAGATATTAACAAATCAAATATAACAACATATTAAAAGGATTATACGTCATGATCAAGTGGGCTTCATTCTAGGGGCTTCATCAAGTAGGGATGGTTCAACATATGCATATCAATTAATGTGATACACCACATAAACAAATTAAAAAATAAGAATATGTGATCATACTGATAGATGCAGAAAAAGCCTTTGATAAGATACAACATCCATTTATGATCAAAACACTTAACAAAATCAGTATAGAAGAAAAGTATCTTAACATAATAAAGGCCATATATGACAAATCCTCAGTCAACATTATTCTTAATGGTGAAAAACTAAAAACCTTCCCTCTAAGATAAGGAACAAGGCAGGGCTGTCCTCTATCCCCACTGTTATTCAATATAACATTGGAGGTCCTAGCGAATGCAATCAGGCAAGAGAAAGATAAAAGGCATCCAGATAGGAAACGAAGAAATTGAACTGTCACTATTTGCGGATGACATGATTCTCTACATAAAAAAAAAAAAACCCTAAAGACTCCACAAGAACACTACTAGACAATGAGCAAATACAGTAAAATTTCTAGATACAATATCAATGTTCAAAAATCCTTAGTGTTCCTATACTCTAATAATGAAGTGTCAGAAAAAAAAGTGTAAAAAATAATTCCTTTTGCAATTGGAACAAAAAGAATAAAATACCTAGGAATAAACCTAACCATACATGTGAAGGACCTATGTAATGAAAACTTTCAGACCCTATTAAAAGAAATCGAAGAAGATATGAAGAATGGAAAGATATTCCATCTTCTTGGGTTGGAAGAATCCATATAGTTAAGATGACCTTATTAACTAAAGCATTGTACAGATTTAATTCAATCCTATCAAAATCCCTTCCGCAGTTTTTAAAGAAATAGAACAAAAAATCATCAGATTTGTATAGAAGCACAAGAGACCCCAAACTGCCAAAGCCATCCTCAGTAAAAAGAATAAAGCTGGAGGCATCACTCTGCCTTACTTCAAATTATACTACAAAGCAACAGTAATCTGAACAGCATGGTATTGCAGAAAAATAGACACACAGACCAGTGGAACAGAATTGAGAGTCCAGATGTAAACCTATATTTATATAGGCAAATAATTTTTGACAAAAAAATTCAAAAACATACAGTGGAGGAAAGAAAGCCTCTTCAATAAATGATGCCTGGAAAACTGGAAAGCCACCTGCAAAAGACCTGAAACAATACAATGCATAGAAGAAAACTTAGGAACTAAACTTAAAGACCTTGGACTTAAAGAGGATTTTATGAGTTTGACCTCAAAGGCAAGGGAAGTAAAAGCAAAAATAAATGAATGGGACTACATCAAACTAAAAAGATTCTGCTCAGCAAAAGAAATCATCAACAAGGTAAAAAAGACAATCATCCAAATAGGAAAATGTTTTTGCAAGCAATGCCTTGGATAACGGCCTAATATCCAAAATGTACAAAGAACTCATGTGACTCAATAACAACAAAAACACAAATGATCCAATCAAAAAATGGGCAGACGATTTGAACAGACACTTCTCCCTAGAGGACATACAAATGGCCAATGAATAGTTGAAAAGATGCTCCACGTCACTAGCTATTAGGGAAATGCAAATCAAAACCACAATGAGATATCACCTCAGACCTGTTAGAATTGCTATAAGCAACAGGACAAGTTATAACAAAGGTTGGAGAGGATGTGGAGTAAAAGGAACCCTCACACACTGCTGGTGGGACTGCAAACTGGTACAGCCACTATGGAAAACAGTATGGAGGTTCCTCAAAACACTAAGAATTGATCTACCATATGATCTAGCAATCCCTCACTGAGTATTTACCCCAAAGTCTTAAAAACACATATCCAAAAAAATATTTGCATACCGATATTCATAGCATTATTCACAGTGGCCAGGAAATGGAAGCAACAAAAGTGTCCTACAATAGATGATTGGCTAAAGAAGCTGTGGTACATATATACAATGAAACATTACTCAGCCCTAAGAAGAGATGAGATACTGTCATTTGCAACAACATGGATGGACGAGATAATCATCCTAAGAAAAATAACTCAGACAGAAAAAGTTGAAAATCACACAATATCACTTATATGTGGGATATAAACCTAAAAGCAACAAATTAACAGGACAAAAAACCAAAGACTCATGGACATGGACTATAGACTAGATAGTAGGGGATGCAGGGTCGGGGGAGGTAAACGGGGTTAAGGGAGTCAAATACATATGTGGTGGAGGAAAGAAATCTAACTATACTCTAATAATGAAGTGTCACAGGGTGGTGAACGCACAGGGTAAATATATGTATGTCCTAGTGTTAAAGTGTACAGATTAAATTTACTAGATTTAGTTAACCATTTTCGCCCTAAAAAATTAATTAATTAATTAAAAAATTCATCTTATCTAATGTATCATTTAAGGTCACTGTTTTCTTGTTGATGTTATGAGGCGTTAAAATCCCCTACTATGACTGTATTGCTGTGAATCTCTCCTTTTATGTTCGGTAACATTTGCTTTATGCATTTAGGCACTCTTACGTTGAGTGTATAAATATTTACAAGGGTTACATCTTTTTGTTGAATTGATCTCTTTATCATTATGTAATGTCTCTCTTTGTCTCTTAATACAGCCTTTGTTTTAAAGTTTTTTTGGTCTGATGTAAGTATTGCTACCCCAGCTTTATGTTTGTTTCCATCTTTATGAAATATCTTTTTCTATCCCTTTACTTTTAGTCTGTGTGTCTGTTGATATTAAGTGGGTCTCGTAGACGGCATATATATGGATCTTGTTTTTTTGTCCATTACACTACCCTATTTCTTATTTTTTTCTCCCTCTTTATTTCTCTACCCCCCCACTTCCACCCCTATCCTATGGATGTTGCCATTTCCCCTTAAGAACTGGATCTCTGAAGGCGGGGCGTCTCCTCCCACATACTCACAGCATGCACCCAGGGCCTGGCGCACCCGGGGTATGGTTCATGGCTCCACCTGGGGTGCAAACCCAGGACCTTCTACATGTAAAGCAGACGTGTTAACCACTACACTATGGAGCCACACTCTCTAACCTATGTCTTTTGATTGAAGCATTTAATCCATTTACATTTAATGTGATTATTGATAAGTACATAGTTATTGCCATTTTAATATTCACATTTATGTCCCCTCTCCTTTCCTCTTACAGGAGTCTCTAACATTTCTTATAATACTTTTTCTTGTTTGGAAAGCTGTTTATCTCTCCCTCAATTACAAATGATAGCCTTAATGGGTAGGATAATCTTGGTTGTAGTTCCTTGCTTTTTATTACTTTAAATATTTCCTGCCAATCCCTTTGGTGTGCAAATTTTCTGTTGAGCTATCAACTGACAGTCTTATGGGAACTTCCTTATAAATAGTTAATTGCCTTTTTCTTGCTGCTTTTAAGATTCTCTCTTTGAATTTAACCTTTGGCATTTTAATTATGATGTATCTTGGTGTTGGCCTCTTGAGGGTCATATTGTTTGGGACTCTGTGCTTCCTAAACTTGTACATCTATTTCCTTCATCAGTTTAGGAAAGTTTTCAGTCATTATTTCTTCAGATAGATTTGCAATTCTTTGTTCTTTCTCTTCTCCTTCTGGTACCCCTACGATGCATATGTTGTAACACTTGATGTTGTTCCAAAGGTCCCTTAAACTATTCTAATTTTTTAAAATTCTTTTTTCCTTTTTCTCTTCCAATGGGGTGTTTTCTGCTACCTTGACTTCTAAATTGCTGATTCAAGCCTCTGCTTCATCTAATCTACTGTTGTTTCCTTCTAGTATATACTTCACTTTAGTTATTATATTCTTCAATTCTGACTGGTTCTTTTTTATTGTTTCTCTGTTCTTTTTATGCTTTCTAGCTCTTTATTGAAATTCTCATTAAGTTCCTTAAGATTCTTAAAACCATTGTTTTGAACTCTGTATTGGTAGATTGATTGCTTGCATTCATTTTGTTTAGTTCTTTTTCTGGAGTTTTCTTGTGTTCTTTCATTTGGGACATTTTTTGTTTGTTTGTTTGTTTGTTTCCTTATTTGGCTGCCTCTCTGTGTTTCTTTCTATGTATTAGGTTGATCTGCTATGTCTCCCAGTCTTGGCAGGATGACTTATGTAGTAGGTGTCCTGTGGGATCTAAGTGGCACAGTCTTCTTTGTCACCTGACTCAGATGCTCCAGGAGTGCCCCTTGTATGGGTTACATGTGCCCTCCTGTTGTTGATTGGTGGTGGCATATCAGTGGGTGGAATTGCCCCTCAGCCTTACTGGTTGTGACAATTGGCCACAACATTATATAAGCTGCTGTGAAGGGATTGGTCCCATCAGGTAGGATTCACTCCAGTGGTTTTTGGTGTCTGCTGAGAGCACACTTTGGGCGTGTCGCTTGTGGGGCTAATCGGATAGTATTGTGTTATGGTTCTGCTTGTTCTGGGACATCTTGGAAAGGGCTTCTGTGCAGGCCAAGGTGTGCCACTGTCTTTGTCTGGTCCAAGGCTACCTGGTAGGAACTACAAAGTGATTAAAGTTGGTTGATGCCTGTGCTAGACCTGGAGGTGCATGGGAGAGTCTGTGCTATGAATTGAGGCTGGCAATCACCAGTACTGGGCTTGGGGCAGCTCAGCAATAGGCCTGGGAAACACCGAGAACTGCCACTGCCTGCCAGCTCTTAATAAGGTTCAGCCACTAAAAGGGCCATGGGTGGTATGATAGTATGTGAGTTGGGGCAGGGTGGGGTGGGGCGCAGTCTCAGGAATCACTAGCATGGGGTGGGTGGTGTTCAATGAGTTAATGCAGATTCAGATTTGATGCCAGTTCCGAGCCCGTGTCCACTATGCAGAAGGCTCAGAGTACACTGAGGCCAGCTGCCACCTGTGTGGGGCCTACAACCGCCCCCCCCCCTCAAAAGTTGTCTAAGAAAGAGAGCAACAAGGGCCAACACTGGTTGCCTGCAGGCTGTCAAACAGTTTCTGATATTGCTCAAATTTGGTGGGGTGGAGTCCCAGGGAGTCACCAGGGTGGAGTGAGCAGGGCTCACCAGACCAAAGAAAATTTTTATTTGGACAGATTGAGGGAAAGCTCAACCTAGGAAAGATGGCACCCACCCACTTGCAAAATAGAAGGAATACTCAGCACAAGGACAATGGTGGCTTTCCTTTTAGCCCTCACCCCAAAGCCACACAACTCAGTCTCTGCTATATGCATCTGGCACCTCCCCTAGCCACTGTCCCTCCACCAAAGCCCAAGGTGAGTGCCTGGCAGTGAGAATGTCTGTTTGTGGGCCCTTTAAGATGATGCCTGATTTTCTAGCCACGTTCCGTCTCACTGGAAGGGATGGAATTCTGGCTGATTTTTACAGCCAGACGTTGTGGGTGTTGCTCTTCCTCATCATGGTGCTCAAAGATGGGGATCCCTGTGAGGGACTGGGACCCCTTGCTGTTCAGGAGGGACCTCTGCAGCTGAGATACCCCTTCTGATTCCTGACTACCATACATAGTTGTGGGGCCAGCCTGTTTCACATCTCTGCCCCTCCTACTAGTCTCCAGGTGGCTTCTTCTTTAAAGCCTTAGTTATAGGACTTGTGTTCATCTAGTCTTTGGATAGTTCTCTGGGTTGATTGTTCTATATTTTAGTTGTAATTTTAATGTGGTCATGGGAGGAGACAAGCACAGCATTTCCCTACTCCTCCATCATATACTCTTAATCATTGTCACTTCACTGTGAATGGAAGTAAACCTTTGGTTTTTACAATATTGTTCTGCCAAGGAAATAAATTATGTTGCCTAGAGCTGGAGATCTCAAAATAACATTTATAGGACATGTAGCAGAAAACACCTAAAGTATTTTTTAAAAATTTTATTCCAACTCAGGATTATAATTTCTTATTCCAAATCATGTCAGTAAAGGCCCAAAAGGGGCTTTTGTAAAGCCAAATGAAGCTCAAACTGTCCCTTTGCTTTTAAGCCTAGAATGCTAAGCCAGTTTTCTACATTTTTTAGCTCTTGTTACTCTATTATAGCCATTTACTATTTCTGATCTGTGCTCAGTACAGAAATGTGGGCTTAATTCAGCAGATCTATTCCATTTTGAAATTGTGAGCTCTATTTATTAAAATGTCTGGTTACCTTGGTAATAGGGCAGAGAGGGTGATTGTCAGATAAAATAAAGGACAGGCATGGGACCTGCACATACTGAAATTATTTGTTGTTTTCGTCAACTTCAAATTAATTGGGTGTTCTTCACTTTTATTGAGTAAATCTGGCAACTCTAAACACAATACAAGTGAAATTATCCTAGAGTAGAAAAATTTTAGCTTACACCACTTTGTGAACATGAAGTATAAACAGAAAGAGCAAGACATAGCTTTAGAATCATTCCAGTATTGGGTAGATTTCTGGCCTTATGCTCAATTATGTGGCACTGAGCAGTGTTTCTAAGCAGTTCTTCTCAGCTTCCTTTCTCTTATCTGTAAAATTGGTATATATATATATATGTATATATGTATATATATGTGTGTGTGTGTGTATATATATATATATATATATATATATATATATATATATAACATTTGCCTCCTTCAGTTGTTAGGATCAAGTGTTAATGGAGTGCAGTGTAGTGTCAAACCATATTGGAGACTAAGGCAAAAAAGAAAATCAGTAATACTGATCCAGTCTTCATTTAAATTTTTGATATTTTTATATTGTTTTTTTGTAAGTTAAAATTTTATTTTTCAACTGAGTTTTCTGATGCCCCCTTACATTTTGCACCTGAGTGAATAACTCACTCATTTCACCCTAATCCCAGCTATGGCACTCAATGAATGTTAAATATAATTAATATTACCATTTTATTTTTTAAAACATTTAAATTTAATAAATGTAATATTTTATTAACAATATTTAATGTTATTATTAAATATGTCCCACATTAAATAGTGTCACATTAGAAACAATAATGACAATAATGACAATAAAAATTTTAAGGGCTTACTGTGTCCCAGACACTGCGTTAACCTCATTAAGTGCTTAGCTTTATTGAATTTTATGATTTTGTGAAATTGTTACAATTATTATTTCTATTTTATAGAAAAGTGATATTCAAAAAGATTAAACAACTTCCCCAAGAAGACACAGCTGAAAAACCAAGATTCGGGCATTAGAAATTGATTTTTTCCTATAGAACTCTTGAAACTTGTTTGTACACGTCTGAATTTTGCCTGCAATCACCCAAGTGGGCCTCTAGGTGTCCTCATTGACCAATTCTGTAGATGCCAGAATACCAGGCCAACAAGAATTACCATTTAGGGAAGGTTTTCTCAAGCATGCTCTTCAATAACACCTTCCACACATTTCTGGGCCTGACATAGAAGATTCTTGGTTAAGTAGAACCAACCTCTCCTTAGACAGGGAGGGTGTGACACCTACCTTTTTAGCACCATCTCTAAGAGCAGCTCAAGCATCTATTATTGTCCTACCTGCCCTTGGACAGAGGCCTGGCAAATAGGTTGCCAAGTGTCCTGTATCTATGGGATATGTTCTATATTTATTGATTTTGTCCCTTATTGATTTTTTTTCAGGATACCCTAAATGTCCTGTATGCAGTTAAAAAAAATTTTTTTTTTTTTAAATTAACACTAGAGCTATTTTACAAATTTAACTGGGCATCACGTATTTTCATCTGCTAAATCTGGCCACCCTACCGACTGGTTTATTTGCATGCTTCTACACACAAAAAGGCTGATAGATACCAGTCTTTGAGCCAGCAGCAGGGTCAAGGCCAGGGTAAAGCAAGTGAGGCAGCTAGGGCACCCAGCTAAGGAGGAACTCACTCTCAGGCTCATGCAAGTGCTCCTCACCCTGCTCCTGGCCTTGTGGGAGAGCTCTGGCTGAAAGGTCAGAAACACTTTAATTGGCTTGACCTCTTGGTAGAAACCTTGGTGTAGCTTTCTTTCACAGTGAACTCCAGAGTGGCACAAATTCGTACTTTACAAAGGTTCTGTTTTATGCATTTGTGAGTTGCAATCCAGGCCTGGTTGCCTTCTAGATATGTAACTTGGGCAAACTACTTCACCTCCCTGAGCTTTCCTTTGGGATTAATAATTGCACACCTTGTAAGAATTAAATAAGAAAAAAAAATTCCAGATGTCCACAATGATGCCTGAGACATAATCATCTCTTTATAATGATGAATTATTTCAATAGTGTTGTCATTTCCATGGCCAAATTAAGGCAGTGCAGATCCTCAAAACTACAACTTTCTAGATCTTGTTTAATAGACCACATTACTTACCACCTTTCTTTCAGGAAATAATACATATTATAAAGCCTCTGCTGGGGACTAGATGTTGCACTGAACTGTTTATGTGCATTATTTTGTTCTGCCTACAAAATATCCTTATGCCAGGAGTCGTCAACCCCCAGGCCACAAACTGGTACTGGTCGTGGCCTTTTCGAAACCAGGCCACATAGCAGGAGGCGAGTGGCAGGCGAGCAAGAGAAACTTCATCTGTATTTGCAGCCATTCCCCAGTACTGGTATCACTGCCTCAGCTCCACTTCAGATCATTAGGCATTAGATTCTCCAATGAGTGCCAGTCCTGGGTGCCCAAAAGGTTGGGGACTACTGCCTTATGCGATATATACTGGAGAGGAAACTGAGGTTCACGAAGGTTAGAAAACTTAACCTAGTTCACACAACTAGCAAGCAGTGAGGAGGCTGGGGTTGAGTCCAAGCCTGGACGCAGCTTGTCTCCAGGTCTGCCTGACTTCAAAGCCCACACGTTTAACCACTGCTTTATAAAGATAGTGATGTCTGCCCAGACACCCACATCATCAGCTTCTGGAAAGTTTCCTTCCATGGTAATTGAAGGGCACTGGGAAAGCCCTTCCCAGTCTTGGCCTATAAGTATCTCTAATGAGATCTTTCTTACACTGGCTTCCCAATCTTTACTCTCCTTTTTTTATGGAGCTATTTTCTTCTGAAAATGAGGAGAGAGAGACATAAAGAACGGTTTTCTGAGAAAAGTTGAGTTTGTGTTGGAAGGGACCAAGGATGGGAAGCTGCAATGCTAGCCCTAATCACTACATCAGGAGCCTTTTTAGAATACATTCCTCAAATGCCTTTGCTCTTTGCCTCCACCCTTTTTGAAAAGCTAATTCCAGCCTGGATGGCTTTTGACTGGCCCTTCATTAAGTGTATCTCAAGCTACACCCTGATCAGAAGTGTCTGAATTGCAGCTTAAAAATGCAGGCTGCCCTGCACTATCTTTTTATTTGGTTATTTTCACCAGGCCGATCTGATTTCTGTCCCCGCATTGACTCGTCCCCCTCAGGCTGACCCTTTTGTTTGCTTCCTCCCTTTCCTTTTCATTTACTTTGGTTTGCATTTGAGAGGTGATAGGTGAGCAGTTACTTTTTATAATATCTTGGTTAAAAAGAGCATGAAATTTGAGGTCGGGCAGACACAGGTTTGAACATTAGCTTTACAACTTATTGCATGGTTATCATGTAACTTAGCAATAAATAATGAAGCCACGATAACCTTTCTGATCTTCTCTCTTTACATCCTTTTCTGGGATAAGCACCACCTGTGTCACAGTTGCAGGAAGGATTAAATGAAGTAATGTATAATAGCACTTAGTCCCACTGTTGAGACAATAGTGAGAGCTCAAAAATGGTATGCATCTTTCTTCCTTCTCTGTATTTCTTTACGGCACAATCCGTTCTATTTTAGTTTCTAAAATTGGCTAAGCTTCTCCTATCTTTAGGGCCTTGATGAATAACATAATGTCACTCTCTTAGCCATCACAGGGCTTCTTTTCTTCTTTTGCATAACTAGATCTTCTGTTACTAATCCCCAAGTCTAGGCTTAAGCATAACTGCCCCAAGGGCCCCACGTGTCCCACCAACCTAAGGTATTATCCTCTTTCTTCTCTCACCACTCTGGTCTTTCTTAGGACTAATGATCACTTTAAGTTACTCAGATTGTTCACTTCTGTTTCTCCCTCATTGGACAGTCAGCTTCAGGAAAGCATTCTATTCTCACTGCCTAGGAAAGACAGTGACTGATACTTAGTTGGTGTCCAGATATTAGTTGGATATATGATTTTTCAAATCACATACAATCTCTCTCTCACCCTCAGAAAACAATTCTCTCCTTCACTAACCCCTCCTTCCTCCTTCCAAAACTAAGAAATCTCTGCTTCAAACACTGGAAGGCAGCATGCATGGAGTTTGATCTAACAAACACCTTTTCTAGGTAAGTCACCCAGGGTTTGTCAATAGGGTCACTATGTTGTGTGGGGTCATCCCATCCCTTGCAGTGTGTTTAATGTCCCTGGTTCTTAAATGCCACTAGTACTTCCAAATCACTGGGAGATTCCAACACACATTGCCTGATGCCCCAGAATGGGCAGGACAACCTCAGTGAAAATCACAGGCCTCATAAACATTGGGTCCTTCATGAGTGTTACAAGCAGCCAAGAAGAGACGGTTATCTAAAACTCAGAAGACAGGTCAACTTCCACCTGTTCCAGGTCCCAGTACGTGGCTCTTGTCAAGGCTGTTGATCGTCAAAAGCAAAAGGAAATGGAGAAAATGTGTTTGTATATGTGCGTTAATATTAAGAATCAGGTAAGTATCACCCAAATAAATCTTGGTGCATATTTCTTATTTTCTTTTGCAGGACAGATAGACTCTTTCAATGAATCAAAGGTAGAAGAGGATGAAAGTGTTGTAAGGACATCTGTCAGTGGGCTTAGATTCTAACGGGAGATTAATCTCAGATTCACTCTTTCCTATGAGAATCAAAGCTTGAAGTGTATAGCACATACATCTGACAGAGCTGAGTTTTGAGAGGATTCCTCAGGGCATTGGTAGAAGAATCTATAAACTTCATAATATCATACTGCCATGAGCAATCAGAAATGGGAAGGGATCAATAGATATTTTCAGTGCTGCTGATCAATATTTGTTCATCATGGCTATCTGTGATTGTATCAAGTGTGAAACATTTTGTCAACTAGAAAACAATTTAAGAAATGCTCTTGGTCCACTGATGAGCTCACATAGCAATAAATAATGAGGTCTAGCAGACAGCCACCCAAGACTAGGTAGTGTCCTAGGCAAGGGTTACCTTGACTGAGGCCTTTTTGTCACTGGCAAATTAGGTCCATTATCTTTAAGAAATGATAAACAAGGAAAGCTAAGCTTAGCAAGTATTCACTTAAAATTTTCATTAATACATTAAAAAAAAATTGTGTTTGCCACTCTTACTATAAAGAAATTGTTCATGGAACAAAGTGGTGGTAATTTAGGATTTGGAGTTTGAAAAGTCAGGATCTGTTTTCTGCTTTTCTTCTAATAGCTGCATGACTTTTGGCAAATTACTTGATGTTTCTAATTCTCAGCCCCTTTATCTAGAAAATGGAGATAATAGCATTATATTCCTCACTGGCCTGCTGTGGGGATTAAATGAGCACATAACTTATAAAACACTTTAGCACAGTGGCCTGGGACACACTAAAGTATAATTAAACAAATATTGACTCATTTTTGCAAGGCATTTATTTTCTACTCAAGGGTGGCATAAGGATGGGGTTGGAAAGAAGATAGTGGTAGGAAAAGGCCTATGAAAATCCAGGGGAGGGGACAGGAAAGGGTGAGAAACATGAGAGATAAGGGCCTAACGAACGTCGGGCTGAAAGGTGAGTTAAGTTTTACATCATCTTCTGGACTCCATGTATGTGTTAAGATGTTTCTTTCTAGAAATGGACTGCATCTCCATGCGCTGTGATGTAACAGAGGACAAGTGACTGGCTTTATCGACAAGCATGACTATAGCATCTCTTCTGATCTGTCTGTGCTGCTCAACGGAAGTCTAGCAATTCTGTTACTGGAACTTGGGACAAGGTAAGTATAGAAACAGAGTTGTCAGTTTTTAGAAACTTTAATTGCAACTTGAGAGAGTAGTTTTATGTCTGATGAATCTAATAATAGAAATGGACATTTTTGTATCTATTATCTCCGTTATCTAGCAATTCATTCTTTAAAATGAACTTTTCCCCTTGTAATTCACTTTCATTTTACGACCACAAACTATAGACTCACAACAATTGTAAATTAAAACAAAAACGGGTCTTTCACCACTGATAGTTTGAAAAGTATTACTCTAGAAAATAATCCAAACATTTTCACTGTACTAAAGAAAGTTATTATTTGATTTCTGAAAGTTCTTAAAGACTAAAATTTGAAGAAATTCTTTAGTTTGAACCTTCGTTCCTAAGAACAGGCCAAACCACTCATTTAAAACAAATCTGGAATTATTATTACCCACAATATTAAGCTTTTATAAATACAAGGAAGAATTTTAAAGAATTTTCTCAAATATAGATAAATCGAACATCAAGGAAGGTGAGGCAATTTTTAAATCCATCTTGTAAAACAGAAAACTTTATGAGGTAGATTGCTATAGATTGATACAGAGTGAGGCTCATGATGTGTAAGGTGAAAAAAAGAGTTGTAAAACTACTTGTAACATGATGCTGTATTTTAGAAAGACTACATGCATGGAAAAAATCTGAACTAACATACAATAAATTGTTATATCTGATAACATTCCACTTCTATGGCATGATCGTTTTTATGTTATATATTTCCTTTGAGTTTGTATTTAAAATTTTTACCATTACTATATTTTGTAATAAGAAAGGAAATTTACATGTTGAAAAACTTACCTCTGTCACCTTTTGGTTTCGAATAAACATAACAATAAAGTGATTTGAAAGATGTTTTTCAAAAAAGTTAGGAGGGAAATTATACCCTAGGCCCACTGTGCTTCCATTTCTACACCTTCTTTCCCCATCTGGGAGCCGAGTTCCAGTTGTTCCTTCAAGGCACACTTGCAGTTCTGAGCATACTATTTCTTGAACAGCAAAAGGTCATTTCCATGTAAGGTACTTGCTTGCAAATGTTAAGTTCTTCCTCCTCATCATTTCCCACTCCCCACCACCCATTTTGCAGGATAAAAAGGCATCAGGTGAAAACTTTTCTTGAATTTAAAAATTCATCCTGTGAAAGTAGGATGAATTATATGTTATAAATAAACACCATTCTCAAGATTAGGGGACCTAAAAATTTACATCCGTTATCCTCTGTAAGGCAATAAACTACTGTATTTCTTCCATTCTAAGACAACTTTATTGTGAGACATAGCATTATTTTATGCATCACTAAGAAAGAAAAAACACTACCAATTCAACTAGGATATATCATTAACCAAAAGATGCACCCTGATTTCAGATATATAAATATAAAAAACTTGCATCTTGGAATTAAAAAATTGCAATAACACTATAACTAACACTGCAATCTAGTCCAACATAATTACTTGAAGTAGAGTACCTTAAACTGCTTTGTATGAACCCTGAACATAAATGGAAGAGTACGTAAACATTTTCAGTAGCACACCTTTAGTTTATTGACCTATGTAAAAAAATAATAGGTCTTAAAAAGTCAGAACAGTAAAAGAATATGCAAAAGGATATTTCTGTTTCTAGGAAGCTATACAAATATGCAAAAAGAATGTTATTTTTTTTTGCATGTCTATTTCTTGTTCCAAATTTCTTCCCCAAACTTCATTTTTAATGATACAAATGACTAAGGACCAGTTTAATGAATCAACTTTATGTATATATTACATGCTTTGGAATATAGATAGAAAATGTTCCAAAAAAGTTGTTCAGAAACTTCTCTATTCACAATATGCACAAGAAACCTGTATAAAAGGAGCACCTTTTAAGGAATTTTGAAGCAGAGTAAAGATGACAAAAAAGATTAATCTGGAATACAGAAATATTTGTTTAAAAAATACTCAACCATAAACCATACTAGTTAGTTCTTCCACAGAAAGTATGAGGTAGTTTTAGCCTCATAATTAAATCTACTGCAGCTTGGAGTTTTGTTTGTTTGTTTGTTCTTGTAATGACGAATCTTGTTTTTGTCACTTGGTGACCTAGAACTAACTGAAATCCAGACATTTACTTTTCTAATGGTCACCATTTTAAGGCACACAATTCATCTAAAATGATTTAAAAATTTTTTTGTTTGCATTCTTTCTGTATCACCTTAAAATGCTTTTTCAAAATCTTGATTATAAAACTTTCTATATCAAGTCTGCCATTTCAAATGACAGCCAACTTGGAGAGCTACCAGCCTGAATTACAGCTCATCATGCCATTAGGATAGAAATAATAATTAAAAAAAAAGCTCAATGATATTGTACCTCAGCAAATTCTCCAAGCAGAGTTTGTCAATTATTCAGTGGGCTGCTTCATTTTCCTCAGTCTGCTACCATAAAGTTATATTACAGGATGCTACGGCAATAAGTCTTTCTGGAACCCATTTTATGGTGCTTATGAAAACCATCACTCGTTATAATATCCTAAAAACATTTACACTCATTCAGAACTTCAATGAAAATCCAGCTTCTCTTCAAGTAATTTTCCAATACTGTCTAAATTGTTCATGTCCATGTAGAAATAGCGTTATTCTTCATCAGCTCACAAATTCAAACTTTCTGATGGTAAGCAACAACTAAAGGAGCTCTGGTTTCCCTTCTTTCATCATTCTGAATTGTGCTGATATTTCCTGTCCTTCTTTCCTCCTGGAGATCCTGAACACACTTCACAGTTTTGAGGTTTCCCTTCAACAACTTTTATTCCCTTAAAAAGTGCTTGCTATTGATAAAGGCTGAGTCCTTTCTTGGCAATGGTTCAGCGTGGTCTGACTTTGTTCTGTTAGCTTAGTGCCTGGATTTTGAAAGGCAGGTTGTCATTCAGGGGCTTTGTGTGGCTTAGTGTTTCACTTTTGGGGCAAGGTGAGTCCACTCTTCGACCTTTGATGCCTTCATGTTTCTAAAGCCAAATAGCTAGCCTTCTGGGAAAATGAACAAATTTTGCAAGGCACACTAGTGTGAGAATGCGGTGCTTGGTCAAGAGGTCCAACTGCAGTTCAGACTAATGTTCCAGGCTTTGAATCTTCATGCCAAAAGAGCCTCTGCTCGCTACTCTCCAGGTTGTCTTCCAACCGGTTTCCATCTGTACTGTCCAGTTGACTGGTTTCTGTGTATTGTCTACTAAAAGAAACCACAGAAGTTACTACTTGTGGTCATTTTTGTTCTGAGTACAAAAATTACTACATTCAAAGTTAGTAGAAAGCAGTGTTAAGAAAATTATCCAAAACTTGGCAACAAGGCAAAGGATGACTGTAGTTCAATGTCATCCTGGAGCATTGTCTAACAGGCCCATGCAAGAAATATTTAATTCTCTAGAAATATACACCTTTGTCTAATTTATATTAACCATCGATTAGGACCCAGAATGTGTTAAGTTACACATTAATGTGTGTGTGTGTGTGTGTGTGTGTGTGTATTTAGTCTGGAAGAAATACAAAAAAACTTTTGTTTAGTAAAAGAGATCATAGTTATAGTTTTAGTGCCCTGTAGGACATTAACTAGTTTTGTATCTAATCTAGTAATCTTATTCCAGCATTTTCTCTTTCAGTGTGTTGAATACAGTTTTAAATTCTCTTGGAACCAGCTTTACCATTCTGTCAGTTCTCTCATTAATGAGTTAGATAGATCTTTGACACATGCCCATTTTCCATTTGTGTGAGAATCATATTTTTAATTTTTTAAAAGGTATTTTTAACAGCCACATTTTAAGTATTCTTCTGATTAAGAAAATATGCTAGATGCTTTCTTTAGGGTTAAAGGAATATATTTAGAAGGCCAGGGCACCTTGTGAAATATTTTAGATCCCTAGGGTATATAGGCCAAGTGTAAATTGGAAACAGTACCATATATAAAAATCAGAGGCATATTTTGATGGTATATCCAAATGAGAGCATCCTATTACACAAACAATTACAATAAGTAAAACCTCATTCATGTAATAGTGGGTTAGAATAGGTTAGGTAGTTAGTAGATTTCTTTTTATCTTAAACTTCAATGCCCTTTAGTAAAAGTGATAAAAAGCCTTTTAGAAGAAGAGCTTTGGAAATAAACACTATGTGAATACAGGTATTTAATGTTTTCATCTAATATAAAAACCAAGTCAGATTTCCATAACTTCACACATCAGTCAGAGCAAGCAGAACTCCTGCTGTGTAAGAAGCAACACTCAGACCAGAGGGACTGTACTTACTACGGCTGGCTACACTTAGCAAAAGAGAATTTAAAATTGATCTCATTTCTGGAGACACAATCGTTCTCTGGGACAGAAGCCCTGGTTTTTGCCTAGTGATAGATAAAGATAAAGTAGAGGAAGGGAAATGGAAAACAGGAAGTGAAAGAGAAAAAGTTATTTGAAAACACTGTTGGCAGCAGCAGAGCCAAGACTTAGACTATATTACATATGAGGTAGCATAAGAGACTTTAACATTTCTAATTTTGGAAAGTTTATGCCGCTGACAATTATACCAAATCATACTAAGGAAAAAAAATTGGTAAAATTTGTAGTTTTCTGTAGTATTAAAATCTGGACATTCTGGGGAAAAAATTCTTTAAACAATATGTATTTCATTTATTTTTTAAAAAATCACTGATCTATTGCTAAGCATTTCAAATCTTTAATTTAAGAGATCTAAAGTTCTTCATCTTAATCTCGAAACCCAATTTCTCTCTTATTTTAAAAATTATGTTTTCATTAACAGTAACATGAAATTTTAGGGTAGAATTGCTAAAACTTAATGGATGATTGTTATACTTGCCTTAGGTTAACAGGTCAACTTAAATTGATCAAACTATAACATAATTAAAGAAAATCTTAAATAGACATGTAGATGGAAATAAGCACACCCCTAACTCTGTGTCTGGGAGGGAAAACTGGCAAACTTTTCTAAAAAGTAAGCGATTAAAAAAATACATGTTTTAATTTAATCTTTTGACTCTACCAATTTGAATTTATCCTAAGGAAATAATTTGGAATTCAGGCAAATATTTTGCATAAAGATGTTAAGAGCAGCATTACTACAATTCAAAAAAAAAAAAAAAAGAAAATCTTAAATCATTCAAATTAGAAATATGAGGAACTGTTAAATAAACTGGTGTATTTATTAGTGAATATCATATTGGTCACACAAAATAAGGTTTAAAAAAGTTTTTAAAAAATACAGGAATATGTTTATATTATGACATTAAGTAAAAAACTGGGATGTAGGACTATATATAATGAAGGTATAAAATCGCATATGTAATATAACAATCATGTTAAAAATGGGTACAGAAAAATGGAGGAAATGTGCCAAAATGTTAATAGCTGCTCTCTCTAGATAGTGGCATTACGAATAAATTATTTCCTACTTATTTATCCTTTTATAATTTTAATTTTTCACAATGAGCTCACATTATGCGCACATGCGCGGACACAGAGACACACACATACAACACAAAATAGAGATCTTTAAATAGTTCTAATTTCCTGTTCATTGTGCCCCACTGACATAAAACTCCCCTAATCAAGCCAACAGATGGGCAGACTCCTTAAAAGTTCCCTAAAAATGTTTCGCACTTTCCAAGTCCAGTGAAAGTGGTGTTAAGGATACGATTAGAATTGTCTTATACACTGAATGTTTTCTATAACATTTCTAACTGAGTCAACAAAAAGTAAAGTAAAAGTATATAAACATGAAAGCTATTTGCTAATGTATTATACAAAATGATTAGAACTGAAATAAAAAAGTTTAGTACAAATTTTGTGTCAAAGTCCTTTCAGTTCTTGCTTCTCATTCTCAAGCATTATTTACAGAAATCCAAGCCATCTGACCTCCTCCTAGGTATATTTTCATTAAAATTCTATTTTGAGCACACCCTTTGTTAAGCTGAGACAATTGGCCTAATAATATTTCAAGCCAAGAAAAACTCCCACTGAATATGGAGAAGAAAAATAAGGCTTTTGGAGATGAAAATCTCCAATTTGCTTGTAACACTGAGTGCTTTAATATGAAACTAACCTCTTAAATTCACCCATATAAAGACCTTTATAAATTATAGTCTGTGTAAGTCTCCTATGCCTGAAACATCTGATTTAATGAAAGCAAAGTTAAATTTTCTAAAAAAAAAAGAAAATGCTCTACTTCTTGGTACCATGGGTGTGGATTATACTCTGTGAGAAAGTGATAGGGAGAAATGACCTCTTCAAACTTCTGTGTATACAGATAATTGAAAAACAAGTAATTCAGAGTTTGCAATCTTTTTCAAAATCACATTTTAACAAACTGTTCTTGTATATTTCCTCTAAATGTTTACAAAGTCTTACTTTTACAAGTAGGACAGCTGCCTGTGTCTGTTTCTTCTTAATAAATATAGGATCAGACATAAAAGGCAAATGTTTGAAAGTGAGCCTACCAACTGTCTATGAGGAATCTTGGTATGAACAGCTTTTTCTGGAGTAGAAATTTTTTTTCCTGCAAGGTTCCAGAAGATTCTTACATGGATAAATCAGTAATATAATTTCAAGTACTGCAATTAAAAATAAACCCTTCAAACACAGAATTTAATGTACAGAACTCTAAGAACAGGGTTAAATTTGAATGAGCTAGATTGGGGTCAATAGCTTTTCCTTAAAGGGTCAGATATTTTTGGCTTTGTTGGCCATACTGTGTCTGTCACAACTACCCTGCTGTGCCCTCATAGTGCAGAAACAGCAACAGATAACATGGAAATAAATGAACACGGCTGTTTCCCAGTAAAACTTATTTACAAAAACAGATGGCAGCTGGTTTTGGCCCGTAGGCTTATAGTTTGCCAACCCCTGAACTAGGTTACTAGGTTTCTTTCATAAAAGAAAATAGGATTCCTGAATTCTTTGGTCCAGGAACAGGCTACAATAATTTTCAACCATTTCTTCCTTACCTGCCTGGAGAGAGTAAAGGATTATAGATGTTGCCATAGCAGCTGGTGTAAGATGAATGTACCGGGGTCTCGTATTCAGAAAGCCCTACGGTTATCTGGGTCCTCCAGTTCCCAGAAGCATTTGTAGAAGACACTAGAAATAAAAATGGAAAGAGAGACAAAATTAGTGGTAATATTTAAAGTGAAAATTGTTTATGCCATTTAGATTTACATTCTAATCAGCTGTGAACAGAGGAGAGATTAAAAGCCATGTTTAGATCAACAGAGTTTCTATTCCAATTTAGTCTCTTACTGGCCTTGTGAGTTTAGGCAAATGGCTCATTCTCTTTAAGCCTCAAGTTATTCATCTGTAAAGTGGGGTTAATGATATAAATATATTTTGTGTAGAGATAATATCAGGATGATGTCTGAAAATATTTAGCACTGGCATAGAGTAATCTCTCAATAAATTATAACTATTATTATTAATAATGGGGATAAGGTTATTTAAAAGATGTGCAATTAAAAAAAACCAAAAGACAAGGCAGAAAAAAAAAACAACCTCATATATTGAGAGAATCTTCATATTTGGGGTATGGTGGTTGGGTACATAAGACTTCAGTTATAAAGGTAAGGTGATGAGTTTCTTGGAGGCTTTTGGAGGAAAAACATTCCTTAGTCAAAGGCAATACCAGTCACAAGGAGGATCAAGGCATATTTTTTGCCTTTGGAAAAGGTGGAGAGGAGGGGAAGGTAACCAATATAGGAAAGATTTCAGGAAGAACAGATTTGGTTGTACTGGGGGACTGGACTGGAACATAACAAGGGCATAATTTGGGAACAAAGCCCAGTGAATGCCTCATCGCTAGGCATTTGTTATTCTCCCTCTAAAATCAGTTCTACTCCATGCCTAGGATGCACAGGTGACCACAGTTCCATGACGATCATCCAAGAGTCAGGTAACCAGCACTACTCATGGGCCTTCCAGCTTTCCTCCATTTTCTGTTCCTGACAGCTAACTTCCTCTTCTCTCTCACACCCACAAAGCACATGTGACCAGTGTGGGAGAAACACATTTCAAAACTCATCTGTGGCCCTGGATGCCACCAGGTTTTGGCTCAAAGATGTAACACTCTCACTTTGAGCTTCCAAGAATGTTTCATTAGTCAGTCAGGGGCTGAGAGACTTGGTGATTAAGATATCAGTGTGAGGATAGACTTCCCACTCCATAACTTACTAGCTGTGGGGCTTGGGCAGGGTCATTTATACTCTCTAAGCCAGAACTGCCTCAGCTACAAAATTAGGATAATAGTAATAAACATGACAACACTCACCATATAGAACTGTTGCATACATTAAGTGGGATAGTACATATAAAGTGCTGAGCATGCTGCGTGGCATGTGGTATGTTGCCAATAAATGGAGGCTGAGTCACTGAGAGAGAGAGCCTTTAGGTGGCTGGGAGGAACTACAAAACCCCTGACTAATCTGGCAAATAATCAGATACTTATCTCTCCATGAGAATGATGCATGCCTGTTGTATAACACATAGCCAGGAATGAGGAAAATTCCAAAAGGAATTTTGGGAATACTCATTCCATACCTCTAAGTCCTTAGAAAATGATGTCTTTTGGTCTGTGTGGCCAAATCCTGCTGGAATCAGCAAGGCTCACACAAGGTCCAAATCAGGAAGGGTTAACTCCATTCTCACCTTTGCCCCAGACAGTGAGCCAACTGCTAGGAATGTTGTTTCTGGGTTACATCTGCTTCTCCCCAGCCTTGCTGTTTAAGGAGCATTACTCCGACCCAGTGCCCTGATAACCATCCACATGCATCTCAGCCCTTCTTGCCTGGTTCTCTCCTTGTAGCACTCTGCTTAGGTTTTGGTTTCTGAAAGTTTCTCATGCAACACCCTGAACTTTAGTGGGAAGAGAGGCATTCTCCAGATCAGAGCCATAAATAACAAGATATAATTACAGGAGCCTTTTCATATGTTAGATGTGGTATCAGGTGGGAAAGCCCTAGCGGAAGTACGAAGTCCTACACAGAGAACTTGAACCCAAACAGAAATCTCCATGGAAATGCCTTTTGTCAACAAGCGTATGAAACTTTTAAAGGTACAGTTTTCATTGACTATTACCCAATGATTCAGGAATCCCTGTGCATGCCTCACTGAGGTGTCATGCTTGAAGGAGGGGGCAAGACTCATGCCCTCAGGTTTTCATGCAGTTCAAGAATTCGTTCATTTCTTAGAAACTTTAAAATTGCTTAATTTTCATATATTCCTCTAGCTGCTACCTAGACTGTGAGCTCATTGAAGCCAGGAAGTAGTTCAACACTGGCTCCTCGACATCTTAGATGTGCCTGCTTATTTATTTGCTAGTAAATTAAACCATGGACAGACACTCCTCTTATTGACCTATTTCTCCCATTTCTCTACTTCAAGTACTCAGTATAGCTGGGTGCATCCCGTAAGTCTTCCACAAATGTTAGTGGAGTTAGGGGCTAAAGTTAATGCACAAAGGGAATATCTCTAATCAAAATTATCTTTAAAATGCCTTTAACAGTTGTAAACTAGAGTATATATGATTGCTGAACTGAGTCAAGACATGTTAAGTACTTAGAACAGTGCTAGGAACAATGCCTAAATGCCAGCTCCTTTCTCAATTATTAGAAACCTTATATAGGTACCTGAGCATTCAAAACAAACTGCCTTTAGATGATCAAATTCCTGGTGGAGAACAGGGAAAGACTGTATAATTCTGTTTTCTTTGTACCTGAAGGGTTTATCCTAATCTTTTAATATATCAAACATCAGTGATCTGAAGATATTTAAGAGATGTGACTGTCAATATAAAATCTAGAAAAGATAAAATATGTGGACGCCCTTAACGCAGGGCAGCACATAGAGTAGGTCTTCAGTAAATGTGGAATTTCAGTCAACAACCTGGTTCTTGAGACTGGTATGGACTGTGTTCTTCCGCAACCTGGAGGGAACTGTTTGTAAGTTGGTAATTCATATCGCGGAGCCACCCAATGGCCACCATTCTCCTGACTTTGGGTATTGGTCTCATGATCCTTGAGGGGGGTGGTTTTGGGTGGGAGGAGAACAGGAGGTAAATGAAATCAGGGTATCAGGTGCCTATGCAATATTCTTACCAGAAGAGTAGGAAGATGCTCTACTGCTTGGAGAACAGGGTACTTGTAGCCCGGCAAACCCCAGGCATCTCTGTGACCCCCTGTCCGAGTCAAAGCTAGTCTGTGGGCTGTGCCCCTGCTCCTTTTGCCCAGAGGCCCGCTGGTACCAGCCACGCAGGTGCTCTGCAACCAAGGCCTTGTGGATGTTTTTGGTGATGTGTTCTGACTTGGCAGCAGCCTTCCTCGGCAGCCGGAGAGTTGCATATGGGTTATGAGGCACCCGGTCGACCTCGTCTTCGTGAAAGGACCTGCTATAGTCTCTTTGGCGGTCGTATCCATAGTGGGCCGAGGCTCGGAAGGAAGGATTGACACTGTACTGTCCCTCAGTGTCGTTCTCATAGACGTACCCACCACTGTAATAAAGATCACACTCTGCATATGGCGTGTACCCGGCGATATAGTAACTGGAAGAATGCTGCTCCTGATTCTTTGTGGAGACGCCATTCCTCAAACTATCCTTTTGTGCTAGGTTGGGCATGCTTCCTGAATTTGAGGTTGAAACGTTCTGCTTCTTGGACCTTCTCCGACCCCTGGCGCGAGTGTCCAGGGTCTGGGTGGTATAATAGGGGCCGGCAACTGGCGTCACGCAGTAATATTCTGTGCTTGATTGGCTGGTGTAAGAAGACCCGTCATCCAGGATTTCTGTGCTGCTGCTTCTTTGGGATCTGGAGAGGGAGAAAAATGGCTTATCGCTGTCCATCTCAGAGAGGAGGTGGGACTGGGACTCCAGGCTTCCGCTCCGCTGGCGGCAGTGCTGAGATGAAGATTCAGGTCTGAAAGAGGGAAAGGCAAACTTGTAAGAGAAAGGAAAGGAAGACTGAATTAAGGAAAAAGAACACCACACCGAAGGATTCAATAGCAATGGGATTGCAATAGGACTTTAAAGATTTCCAAAGCTGACTGCACAACAGAATCCATTTGTTCATGTAATCCACTGGTTCACACACAGCTCACTGCTCTGATCAAAATAAGGAAAGAACCAGGTTCTGTCAACTGTGTAATCCATGTCCTTTCTTGAGAATAAGGAAGATAAACTGATGATACACAACCTACATCAAAGCCTGAAAAACAAAACAAAACAAAAGCAAACCCAGTCTTTGGAAGGTTCTCTTTTCCAATAGGATAAGAGGATTCATAGACAGAGCCTGTGTTCTAACTGTGGAGACATATGGGTGAGTCACCGCTCTGCCATTTCCCAGCTGTGTGAGGTTGCATGAGATATTTAACCTCTCTGAACCTCACTTCCTCCTCTGTGAAAGGAGTATCTAATATCTACAGGTAGGCTTGTGGGGACTAAAAATACGGAGCATATAAAATAGCACAGTCTTCAATTAACAGTTCAAAATATTGCTATTGTCATTATCTTCATCCTCACCATTGAATAATGAATGGTAATGTCTTGGAAAAATTAAGGTACAAAAAACCCCAACATCTACACAAACAAAATACATTTCAATTACATTTTGTTATTACATATGTGAAACTGTGGGTAGAAAATGTAGATCTATAAAAGAGTCCTATTGTAGAAAGTCCCTTAAAATGACTACAAAATACAACAAAATAAAACAGAACCTTAAAGCAAAAATTAACAGAACCAAAGCAACTGGAATGAAGCGCTCTTACTCCAAGTGGCTGCTGCTGTAGGCGTTTCGGGTGAGAACTGGCGTGGTGGGCATGCTTCGTCCGCCTGGCGGCCGTCTCTCCACAGTTTTGTAAGGGCTGCTGTGTGACGACAGCATTTCTCTGTGACGGGAAAAATAAATCAGGAAATCATAAGTCTCTCAACTTCTCTGGAAAACTTGTCATAAGCTGAAGGAAAGAGAGCATGGGGATAAACATGGGAAGGGTGTCTTGGTGGTTTAGTATCCTGGTACGTCTGAGATGAGTTTTAGGGAAGTACATGTGGTCTGACCCTCAGGGTCATTAATATGAAGGAAAAAGTAAAAAAGTTTACAACAAGTATTTATATTAAAATAGATTCAGAGCAACTAGAATAGGGACAGCAAATCCTTTTTCTGTAGAGTCTAATAGTAAATATTTTTAGCTTGTGGGCCAGATCTCTGATCGATTACTCAGCTCTGCCCTTGAAGTGTGAAAGTAGTGTTGACAACATGTTAGTGAATGGGGTAGCTGTGTACTAATAAAACTTGACTGTGAACGTTGAAATTCAAATCTCATATAATTATCAAATCACGAAATATTATTGCTTTTGATTTCCCCTTTAACTATTTAAAACCATTCTCGTAAGCCATATAAAAATAAATAGGTGTTAGGATGAACTTGGCTAGTGGGCCACAGTTGCTGACCCTGGACTAGAAGGCGGTATCCTTAAATCCCTTTGTCCATTTGTCGGCACAGTGAGAACACAACTGAAGTTAATTTTTAAATTAAATGACTTTGATTAACTTTGTACTTATTAAAAAAGCATGTCAAGTTCATTGCAGAAAAGTTAAAAAACACGGATATAAAAGAAAAACTTAAATGTCCATAATCTGATACCTTAGCTCTATAGCCAGTCAATACTAAATATTTTCAGATATTTTTCCTAAGCATATCTACTTATAAGCATTTATACTTTTTAACAACACAGATGAGATATTATTGTATTTCTCTTTTAAAACCCACTTAAAAATTGTAAATTATATCTAACATTTCATGTTGCTTAATATTCATTTACAATGTTATTTTAATGACTGTGTAGCATTCTACTGTAATGATTTACCATAATTTATTCAAACAGTATGCCAGTTGAGCATTTGGGTTGCTTTCAATTTGTCACTAATATAAACAATGCTCTCTATGGCCATGCTATCCTGAACAAGCCCAATCCTGTCTGATCTCGGAAGCTAAGCAGTGTCACGGGCTTGGTTAGTACTTGAATGGGAGACCACCTAGGAAGACCAGGTGCTGTAGGTGTAAAAAATAAAAAAATAAAGGATTGTAAGCTCACAAGGTCCTTGCAATCTGTGAGGTCAACCAAAGGTTGCTTCATGTAAAAAAACACACAAACAAACAAACAAACAAATGCTACAATGAGCATTCTGTATTTAATTAGTTCAACAGGAAACATTCCTGGTAAGTGAAATTGCCGGATCATAGAGCAAACTCACCTTAAGCTACTGGGCACGTGGAGATAATAATTTTTAAGATAATGATTCTTAGTTATAATTCTTTCTTTTGCTGAAACAGCTTTGTTTTCTCCAATATAATAAATATACTTGTTGAGTGCTATCTAATAGGACTTGCTTTAAGGGTAGAAATGTGCTATATCTGTGCTGCCCAATATTACAGACACCAGCCATAAGTGCCTGTTAAATACTTGAAATGGTTAGTATGACTGAAGAAATGAATTTTTAATTTTATTTACTTTTAATTAAATTGAACAGCATAGCTTTAGACACTAGGGATTCTACTGTTTAAGACAACAGTTCTTAAATGCCAATTTACAAACTGGGGCTGATACGTGATAAAAGTTTTCACTGGTCTTTGACAAATTATAAATATAACAAACTGTTTGTTTTACTTTTGTAAGTGAAAATCATTTAATCTAAATAATTTTCTTTTATTTTGAGGCTAATTTCCATCTTCATGGAGGTACGGTATAACATACTGACTAAAATCACACCAGTTTTTGGAGTAGGCTAACTTGGTTTCTAATTATGACATTTATTAGTTGATGAACTCGACAAATTATTTATACTTTCTCATCCTCAGAGTACTTATCTGTAAATGGTAATGACAATAGTAATACTTTCAGGATTGTTGTAAGAATTAAATTCATTAATATACATTAAAACACTTTGAACAGTGTCTGAACAGCATACAGTGTTTGAACAGCATATAGTAAGTCCTAAATAAATGTTAACTTCAATTATGATGATGATGATGGTAAATGTATTTTTGATATTTAAATGTCATTTTTTTTTTCTAGGCAAAGCAAACAGTTGCCAATCCTATCTTGGGTCCTATTTTTAAAAAATAGTATTAATCCATATAGCTCAATTTTGGGAATCACTGGTCTGTCATCTTGTTAAACTCTGGTGTTATTGCCCTGATAATATTTAGCTGAGACACTGAGAAAAATGTTCTATTATCTATTTTACAAATTAAAATTAGTTGAAATTCCCATTTTTATTTGAAAGACCAGAAGTTCTGTCAGCTGGCTTGGTAAAATGGTATTTAATGACAATTTCCCGAGAGCATGGGTTATGAAACTGAACTTTGGACACTATACCCAAATCCAGAGTATAATTAATATAGTTATAATTTAATATAAACCGAACAGACTTTAAATATGAAGAAATAACCAAATGTTTTTTTAAAAGAGCTCTTAAAAATACTTCTACTTGTGTCACCACAAATAACTGGGTCAGTTTCTATGATTTAGTTTTACAAAGTAACCCCTTCTGAAAGGATAAACGAGATAATCACCATTTTGGAGAAAAGATCTGATAACTGCAAGGCATTCACCTTATTAATAATGTGACTTCTCACCTGGACTGCCTGGTATCCACGAACTGTTCATTGATGGATGACTTTCTGAAATGGATTCGCTCAATACCGAGAGACTTGGGAGGAAGAATTCTTGGAGAATGAGGTACTGAACTTGATCGCTGCCCAGCAGTAGTGAAGGTGTCATTGGCTATAATAAGTAAATGATTAAATGAATAAATAAGTAGGTAAGTAAATAAGTAAATAAATACCTTGCAAACACCCACAAATAGAAATCAGAAGATCTGGTGAACAAAAGTGTTCTGATGATGATGTTTTTAGAAGCACTAACTTTTAGGAAATTCATTTTTGTATTTTATACACTACAAAAAAAAATTAGTAAATACTCTTATGGGGCCTGATCCAACTTTTGGCAATTCAATTCACTCTGAGCAAAGAGATCAGTTAGGTGGAATGGGTGGCTTCTTTCAAGTTATATTATAGAAAAACCCCAGCGTACAAAGGGACAAGAGGAAGTCAACCTGTAAAGTTGGCCTGGATCATTTTTGTTCACCTTTACTTTTAAGCTCTTATGCTTCTTTGGCTGACCTAAGGCTCATCCTGTCACTGAAAGCGATGAAAGTGATTTATGCGGAAAGACAAAGGACTTGTTATGTTGCCCACTGATAACTTGTATTTTCAAAGAGGAATGGCAAGTACGACCAAAGAAAAACTTCTGAAATGGTGGAATTTCATGCACCATAAAACTTGGGGGAAGATAAAGCAGTGGGGTCTGGTGGCTTCCTGATTTCATTAAATCATATCAGATAGATAGCCACTACTATATTTAAGCACAAGGAATTACAAGGGAACACTCTATCACCTGATATGGAATCCATTCCATCATGAAATGTGTTGAACAAACACAGGCCATCACAACAGAGATAGCCTACCTCTATGAAAGTGACACAATGACATGTAACCCAATTTCTAGAATGTGTATTTCTTCCTAAGGAAAAGAAAATAAACTCCTAGTTATCCAGAATACAGTGATAATCATGGTCTACACTATAATTTCCTGGTTTGATATTGGACTCCAAATATATAAATTGAGACCACTGGGAAAAGCTGGGTGAAAGGCTCTCTGTATTATTCAGACAATTCCTTGTGAGTCTACAATTACTTTGATAAAAAGTGAAAAAAAAAAAAAAAAACTCCAAAACCAAAAAACATCCCACAGAGCCTCACAAATCCTTATTGAGAGATTCACTTACTCATGTTATGGTATTCTGATTCTCAAAATCATGCAATTCTTATGGAACTGTATTTAATGCTAACCCGTGTAGAAGTTAACTGTAATCCCTGTTTCCCAGTCTTTCTGCATGAATATTAGTTTATTTTACTGTTCTCTAAAGAACAGCAAATAGGCTTTAGTTAACTAAAAAATAATCTTAATATTTCAGAACATATAATATTTTAAACCGAAAAAAGGAAGCTACTTACAATCATCATAGGTGGTAGTGTCAGACAAAGAGCTGCTCTCTGATGGGATTATGTCTTCTGTGAATGAAAAATACCACCTTTAGTATAATTGTGCATTTATATATCTATAGAGTTTAATAAAGCAATTCTCAATGGAGTGCATCTTATTTAGATAAGTGTAACAAATTACAATACGTTAAGAATAATGAACTATTATAAGAATGGACTCATTTACTACCGAAGATATAAACATCTTATATATCATATAAATATTACATTGAACTATTTCTTAAAATGGAGCAAACTTCAAGGGAGTTTTCATTTTCAACTAGTTTTCAAACTAGCTTCTCCACATGACAAAAACTTTACCCTATACATTGATTGTTTACAACCAAAAACTGGCAAAGAAAATTACACTATTTGTGTCATAAATGCTAAATGTTATGTAAAATACACTCGATCCAAATATTTGAGAATCTACTGTTAGTATAACTTCTTTTTAGACCCCTCTCCTGAAGAAAAGGACCTTTTTAAAAAAAAAAAAAAAAAAAAAAAAGAGTGTGGACACTTGGTGGTGCATTGAAATTAGCCCAGGGTTTTTCAACCATGGGTGGCACTACTAACTTTTTGGACTGGATAATTCTTTTTTGAGGGAGCTGTCCTTTGCATTGTAGGATCTTCAACCTCTACCCACTAGATGCTGACAGAACACACTGTTTTGACAATCAAAAATGTCTGCAGACATTGCCAAATGTTCCCTGGGGGGCAAAATTGCCTTGTTTGAGAATCACTGAATTAGACAGACCTGGGTTTAAATCTCAGTAAATTACTTAGTTCTCTGAGCATAATTTGGCTCAACTTTAAAATGGGGATAAGAACAATACTTAGTGAATAGTGCTCAGGTGAACATTAAATGAAATAATGGATATAAGCCTCAAGCTCAATTTTTGGCACAGAACAAATGTTCAATAAACATTTGCTATACTTATTACTTTTATTACCTAGACACAGTGTTCTGGTGAAAAAACTCTGGTAATGGGATGTGCCCACAGTGCTCTCAGTATTACTGATGCCCATCAAGTGTTAAATAATGTATTTGGCAAAAATAAATGTCTCAGATGTGTTGATCTGCTTTGGCAAATCCTTCCTTACTCAATGTCAAGTACTGGCAAAGTTGCAGGCAAATACGACACCTCAATGTAAGCTTCACAGACGTTATGAAGGGAATCTCCCCCATTCACTTTCAAATGTGAATCTCTATCAGAGCCAGGTGGACTATCTCTTAATTGGACACACAGTAAAGCTTGAAGGCAGAGTGCCAGTATAGTCAGCTGTCAGACACGCTCACAAAAATCTACCCAGTATAAATGCTCAACCGTTGGCACCATCTGCTGCCCAAATGTCAGTCACTGTAAAGGAGAACACTTGAATCCTGCACAGTTTGGGGATGAATAGGCCACAACAAATGGCTATGAAAGTTAAGTTCACTGTTAATCACCCATCTCTGTAAGTACAGAGTATAACCACAACCAAGGCCAACTGGATTTTGCATTCAGAGTCAAAGCCATCCTAAATTCTCCAGCTGTAGTTGACTAACACTTGTGTGTTAATGTCTGTGCATTCACTTTCTAAAAGCCTTATCTCTGCTTTTAAAATCACATGCCCTAAACCCAAGTTTACTTAAAACCTAGTTACCGCCCTTGTAAAATCTAAGATGTATAAACTATTTTATGTCCTAGTAAAAAAAGAGAAAAAAATAATGCCAACCATAACATCATCGAGTATAAGAATTATCCCAATTTCACAGATGTTTATATATGAAAAAAAAAAAGAATCTTGGAGTCAAAAGAAATATAATCATATTTCAACACATTTTCAAAACTAAAAACTGTGCTAATAAATATGTAAGTCCATTTAAAAAATAAGAAAAATATGTAAGGCTGATTAGACATGAAATCTACATGATATTTTTCAGTTTGCTTTTTTCTGAATGTCAAAGTCTTAGACACATAATGTTGAAAAATGTGAAAATACAGGAGTATTAAGAAGAAAATTAAATTACTTGAATTTCCCCAATTATTAGTATTTTAAAATATTTCCCAACTAGTTTTTATGTGTACATATTTTACACAATATTGGGATCATGTTGTGGTTATAATTTTGTATCTTGCCTTTCTGCATTTCTTGTTATATCACAAACATATGCCCATATCTTTAAATAGTCTCCATGAATGACAGAGCTCTTTTATAGTCACATAAGTTGGATAGGTCCTTAAAAAACTGTATGGTCTGCTGCATTAAAAACTTTTGGGAAACTCCTGGGCAGGGCCCAGCTCTCTTAATACTCTGTGTTGTTAAATGTATTCCTTGCCAGTTAAAGGTGAATCTGTCTTATTATAAATGACTATTGTGAAAGCTCTTTCATCTTGAAAATTAAAGCGGTGCAGTAGTATAGTATTATTACAATAGTGAGAATGTCATTGAAAACCAAGTTTACATACTTGTAAGACTTAAATTCCAAACCATTTAAGAAAGTTACTTTTAATCCTGTTCTTTCTTTTATCTCTCACCAAATGAACTTGTTTGGAAATGCTATTTATCATCAAGAGTCCTGACTATGACTCAAAAAACTTTGTTACTAACCTGGTAAAATAACTGTTGCTTTCTGGCTGGGTTTCTTTCCACATCTAATTCGGTATTCATTTATTGCATTTTCAATCTCTTGAAGCTTTTTCACTGCATCCGTGTAATCTTGCTTTCGTTTTTTCTTCACGGTTTTACAAAGGTCTGGCTCATTGGCAAGTTTCTTTGCAGCTTCAACCAGTTTTTGCTGTATTAGGAAATTGCTCTCCAGTTCTTGCAAAGCAGGATCCTGTATTTATACAATGATACTGTTTTATTTTTATGGATACATATAGTCACTCTCACTTACACTGGGTAATAAATCAACTTTCTTGTGTATTCTCAAATCAGATGCTCTTTGAGAATAAAATCATCTTAAGTTTTTACTGCAAGGTATCTTCATTTTCCTATAAGACAAGACCTCCTTCATCCATATACTTGAAGTTCTCGTTAGTCCAAACATCTTTCCTTTTCAAAGAGAACGGCTCTTCATTCATTCAGTTGGTTGGGGGAAGATCTTATTTTTTAAGAAGGGATTCTTAACCCAAGATTCACAGACACAGAATGTTATATTCATATGCCAATCTTTAGAGACTGATACATTTGGGTTTGATTATTCTTTCTGGTGGTTCCTGGCTGCATGACCCTGAACACACTGCTTAATTTTTAATTAATTTTTTTTCACTTGTAAAATGGAGATAACATCTACCTTACATAAGTATGGTGAAGATTAAATGAGATAATATATGTGCATTGCTCAGCTTAGAGCTGGGAATGCAGTGAGCACTCCATAAATATCAAAGCTCATTTTATTATTGATGAAAACTGCTATTATGTTCTAAAGTCAAGATGGTTAATTTCTACAAGAAACATGAGCAGGGTCACACTGTCTGCTGATGTGTAAATGAGAAAGTACGTTCCATACTGGCTAATGAATCTGTTAACTTTTTTATACCCACGTGCTATATACATATATTATCTCATTTGAATATTCCTTGCATCTTTCAGAAGGAAAAAACCCATCATTGCACTCCCATTTTGTAGATAAGGAAACTGAGACCTGAGAAATGAGACTTTGAAGAGGCTCAACTATTTGCTAAAGGCTACTACTTAGTTTTAAGTGGAAGAGTCTAATGTCAGAGGTATTAATTCTTATACTGTTTCTCAATTTATAAATATTTGGGTGCTCTCTATGTTTGGGGGAGTAACATAGCAAGAAATAACTCAGTTTTAATTGATCTGTGCATAAAAGAAAGAATTCAATTTGGCCCACATCCAACTTTCAACTGGTGAGGTAAAAACGTACAGCAGTGACTCAAAAATCAAAGCAACAAGTCAACCAAATTCAACAGCTTTTCTATCTCATTGTTACTAGAAACACTGGGAGCTGGTGCTCATACCTCTTCACTTGGCAGCAAGTTGTCATCTAATTTGAATGTGGTACCTACACGCCTTCTGATCTGAGGCGGTTTCTCACCTACATTCAGTGGATACTCCTTTGGCATTTTGCCTGTGAGCTCCTGTAGAAGAGAAAAGAATCAATAGGGGGATAATTGACATTGGGTGGAGTTGTCAAACATAATTTGAAGAGTCCCCCAAAAGCAGAATAAACTCACAGCCTCCCGCAGACAGATCTTCTTTAGCTCCTCGACTTTTTTCAGGAGTTTTTCTTGCAACAGCTTTTCCTTCTTCTTGAGTTCAAGGATTTTCTCTCTCTTTTGTTCCTCACTAACTTCTGAGTCTTGAGAACCTGGAGAGATTAGAAGGGGCGTGGGCAGGGAAGGTTTATACAAGGAATGTTTCCTTCCTTTTGAAAAGACAAAGGATTTTTAAACCAAATCTGCTAATAAATAATAGTTTCTTTCTTTTCTCCTTGTTTCTGAACATAATAAAAGGAAACTGGAGTACATGCTCTCATGCTTCTGGGCATCAAATGGAGCCTGGTAATAAAATATGCCTTTTGCATTTCGGCCCAGTCATTTTAGAAGTAATGATAAAATGTTTAAAGTTTTAGACACACCCAAGGAAAGACTATTTTCCTGAGCAGGTGAGGTTAGGTGTTCTTGAAATAGCTGTTTAGAATATTCTTTTAGAAAGCAAGCAAGCAAGCAAGTAAGGCAAAGGAGTGTTCTGTGCTTCAGATTCACAAGTTGAAAGTGGGATCTAAATGAGAAAATTCAATTCAGTGAAGTTACATACACTTCGTGAAGCTACCCATAGGCGCTCACTATCTTTACATCTAGTGTTATTTATACAACCTATTTATATTTAACTTTACATTACATTTTATTCAAAACTGCTGCATACTATAAATTTTGATATGCTTCTTTATTTCCCAAATAATGGATGGGTTAAAAGACGCATTTAAAAGTGGTTTATAACACCAACAAAAAAATGTGAAATAAATTAAAGATTGCTTGCATTTTTCTCTAAGCCCAAAATATTACCTGAAGAAATTAAACTGCCATTGCTTGCCATGATGAATGGACTTTTTGCCTCCAGTGTTACCAGTTTGGAGGTCCTTGGTGTTCCCATCTCCGTCAAATCCATCGCAATATCGTCTAAACTTCTAGCTGAAGGAATTTTTGCCTAAAAGGTACACAACACTGTGATGGAATGCACTCAATTACACCTATTTCAAATTAATGAAATTATTAAGTAATTATAGAATAGAAATGTCAACAATTTGGAATATATATATATATATATATATATATATATATAGACACACACACACAAGAACTAAGCTTTGTAGCTAAAACATATTAACAACTGTGCATGATTATTTCTCATGGTATATTTCAATCATCAATTTTAAAATGTCACCATACATGCATGCCAAAAGTTGGCAAATTTATGGCTTTAAATTGGGTTAAGCATTGCCCATTTTTAAAATGTAAAAAAAAAAAAGAAATAAGAATAGTTGGTAGTAAAGTTTAAAAAAACCTAGAACAAAAATCCGCGTGCTTGCATCTTTTCTGAGAATGCTTATAGTTTGAACAGAAAGCAAATGAGGGGCGGGAGTTTATCGCTACAGAAACTCTTCTAGTCACTTACTTTGCTCTGCTTCCGGTCCAAGTAAAACTGATGCTGACTAATTGCCATCACCCAGATGGACTTGATGAGAGAAGAGTTTGCATACCAGGTTTGCACAAAGAGGCCACTTTGCCCAAAGGTTCTTCTTGACACAGAAATCCTGAAAGATTTAGGAAAGCACTCAAATTATTTGCCCCTGGCCTCAACAAGCACAAAATGTACCCGACGAGTAATGTTGTAACAAACATCTTAATTGCTTTTCGGCTGTCACACTCTTATGCTGACAGGGTTCTGATTTTCCATTTTTATGACAAAACCACTCGCACCTATGTAGTATCTTTCTGTAAAACTAGCATGTTAAAAAATACATATACACACTCAAAAGCAGGTGACAATTAGGCAAATTAAAAACCGTTAAAACCATCACAAGGTCAGGATCAGCATCTTCCTCAAGGTGAAAGAGCATCTCAGATCTATAGACTTGTCTGGCTCTGATATTATCAGAGGATTAACAAAATAATATTGTTGAAAATATGCAAGTCCAAACTTGGTCCAGAATACTGCTTGTGCACAACCAGATGAAAAGGAAGATAGGGTGAAAGAGAGGACGGGGGGGGGGGGAGGCAGATGCTGTGTGGGGAATGGGAGAAAAGGACCAATGTTCTTTGTAGGAATTCAGGTCATTTTTTTGTCACAGCTGTTTCCTCCATCCCTCTGACCTCCAAACATCCATAAATGTGTTTGAAAAGCAACCAACCACTAAAGGCTGATAAAAAATTCTCCTGAAGAGTTTAAAGAAACTACAACCCTGACTTTAATTAATGTTGATACTTGGGCAACTGTTTTTTTTTTTTTAAGTGATCAAACGTTAAAATGAGCAAAGGACCTGAATAAACATTTCTCTAGAAAGATATACAAATGGCCAATGAGCACATGGAAAGATGCTCAGCCATCATCAGTCATTAGGAAAATGTGAATCAAAACCAGAATGAGCTACCACTTCACATCACCAGGATGGCTATTGAAAAAAAAAAAAAAAAAAAAACTCAACTGAAAATAACAAGTGTAGGGAGGATGTGGAGAAAAATGGAACCATTCACGTTGCTGACAGGAATGTAAACTGGTATAGCTGTTTTGGCAAACCACCTGGCAGCTCCTCCAAAGTTTAAAGAGTTTCCACTTCACCCAGCAATTCTACTCCTAGGTATATACCCAAGAGAAATGAAAACATATGTCCATGTAAAAACTGCACATGAATGTTCATAGCAGCATTATTCACACAGTCACCAGAAGAACCAGGCTGTAATTAATCCTCACCTCCGTGGATCATGTACTTCAACAGCAAATTTTTTCTCACGGAAATATAAATTCTCCAGCTGTTTCCATTGGAATAGCTAATAAAATGAGAAAACAATGAACCACAAAGCTTTAATCAATGCTAATCTTTACTAAATCTAGAAATCAGCTTAATAATCAAATAATCGAGGTGCACAAAATTAAGCACAAATATGTGACGCAGTCTTTTTACAAATCAACTACAACTCAAAACCATTTTATTGCTTTTTCTGACAGCAATATTCGCTTCATCAACCAATCTTCCTTAAACAATAAAACTAGGCGACTGTGAGGTACATGCATACTATTTTTCCTCTGACTCAACTAAGTAAGAGTAAGGAAATCCTAGTAGATTCCAGTATGCACATGCCTCCTGATCAAAGATGTTGACTTCATATTTAAATGGAAAGAAATTCAAAGGGATGTTTCGGTAAGACCACAGATTACATTTCAAAAGAATGCAAAGTGAAAGTAAACCCGAACTTCAAACAGGGGTGATTCTCCGTGACGCCAGATTCCCCATTCCCCGCCTACAAGTGTTCCCCTAAATGCTACAGAAACCAGGCACCAGAATTGGAGGCAAGGGGTGGGGGGTGGGGGGTGGGTGGAATGCTGGAGTTGTCCAATTGGTTTCTGAGCAGGAGCCTCCAGTTTTTGTAAATAGAACTCACTTCTATATTCTCACTGCTGACATGCTGTGCAGCTTGCCAGTTTGTTGAGAAAAACATACTTTACTAACAACTTGCTTTTGAAAACCACATAATTTGTAAAAAGCAGCTCATTCACAGAACTGAGTGTGCCCTGCTGTATTTTCCGGCCCCTTAGGTTAGTCTGAGCCTCATCTTATCTCTTAACTTGGACTTCATCGCTGAATTCATCTTCTCTGTCCCTAGTCTTGATGATTAGGGAAATAACACCACATAGATTTTATTGCATTATTAGACTTTGGCTGAATTTTTAAAATTATGTTTGAAGAATCTTAAAAGAGCATTTTAATGATCTAAATAATACCTTCTTTTCCATGCACTATCAGCAAAACCATTTCCTGAAGTATAGGAATCAAGGTTTTTCACAAGCACATAAACCTCATGTAAAGGAACGGCATGCGTTCACTGTGCATGTGCAGCCAGGAGATAAAAGTGTTCAAACTAGACCCTCAATCCCAAACATAGTGAAATAAAACAGTACACATTAAGAACACAGCCCTTTGTGGTCTGAACATGCAGTCATCTCTAACTAGAACACTCACTCAGGTTGAAAGTTATCAGTGAAAGCTTAAAGCTACATACCAATTTCCTAAAATGTCCGTAGACTGAAGACTTTCATTTCTTTTAATCCAGAAGTTCCAAAAATGGGACAGAAATGTGAGAGAAAATCTCAAGGTTCTCTCCAACTCCCACTCCCAGACAGCAGCGGCATCCGTGAGTTGTGAACTGAGTTTCATAAGACACTTAGGTGTAACTCAATTTCACAAACTAGCCTCCCACGGCTGACACACTGACTGACATCAGCAACTCTTACCCAATGACACCTCCCCAGTTCTACTCCTTTCTCTGATCAGTGAGAGAAGAGCAAAGTTCTCAACAGCAGATTTTCCCAGAGGAGAAACTCATTTTTTATATAAGGCACAGTGTGAATTCGGATGATACTTCCTAGGAAGTCAGTCGCTTTGAATCCAGGTGCGAATTTCACCGGAGGCTGTCCCGGGGAGCCATTTCTACCCGGGTTTACTCACCCTGGACATGAACAGGTTTTACAGGAAGAACCACAATGCAGTTCAGCTGTGTTTTCCTTTGTGTCCATTCCCACACACATAAAAACCAGGGCTGGACTTGAAACATGATCTCTGAAAGTCACCACCTCCTCCTCTTATCACTTACAAATGTAATATAGTAGCGCTTTTGCCTCCATTCAGCATGTCCCTGCATTGACAGCAAACATGCTTCCTGCAAGCAAAAACCTACTCAAAAGGTGAGGGACTTCAGTTTACTTAAAGAATTTGAAACAAGTGGCAGCTGGGTTTGCAAAAGAAGTTATGGGAACAAGACTGAGATTTTGTCTGAAAGGCAAAGCCATTTCCCTATCTGAAATTTTAAAAGTTTATGCAAAATGCGATTTCATATATTTGCCTGTAATACTATAAAAGTGAATTGGAATGACACCATTTGTGACAGCAGTTGCCACTAGACTGGCCATGGTAGAATGTACGCGGGGTAAGAAAATTCAACATTACAAGTAATGTTTTATTTCTTTTATTAATAAAAATAGGATGAACTAAGTATGACAAAATATTAGCAATCACCAACTTAAGTGGTTATATTCTTGGAACTCTTGTATTTTTAAAAAAGAAGAAATGCAAATTTATCAAACTAAAATAATACACCTCTATATAAAATGAACTCAGGTCTGTTTTACACAAGAGTGCAATTTCCACCTTTTAACCATTTGAGGGGCCTCTATTTTAGACATTTATTATTATTGTGATTCTTATCAACGTTTGAAGAAGCTAGGAAAATATTTCTAATTATAGTGGCACTAGATCTAGCTGGCAGCTGGAAATATGCTAGCTTTTCTTTTAAAATTTCTGAAATCATTCTTCTATTGTGCTTAACATTATTTGGGTTTTCTTGATCTCAGCAAGCCAGGATGAAACTCTGAAAATGGCAACGGAGCTGAGGTGAAGTGATTCATTTACTGAAAGATGCTCACGGCAACCCTCCTAGGACAGGGCCTATTATATAGCAGGCAACTGACTAATTTTCCTTTCTTTCCTTTTTGCCAATGTTTTCCTTAAAGGATAAATAAGAGACCCCTACACCCCCCACCGCCCCCCTGCCCAGTCAAAATCATGCAGAGACTTCAGATCAATGGAAGGAAAAGGGGAAAATGATCAGCTGACTGACTTGTTGGGGCCTCTACATTAGAGAAATGGTCTGTCATATAATAGAGAATATTCTAAATCATCTGAAATATGAAGCGTTTTAGAGAAACCATTATGCATTTGAGGAAAGAGATCAAATTTCAAAGGTAGAAGGCAGCAAAGTATGCTTCACATTTTCTATTATTTGGGGAATACCGGTGCCCATATAGCGCAGGACTGTCCATCCCTGAGTATGTCGTCTTACAAGGTAGGACAAGACTATTAAATATATTATCTATGCATGTGTGTATACACAAACACACTTGTAATTTTCATATTAAAATCAAAAACAACATTTTGCCCAAGCCAAAATTACCACTCTTAGAGATTGGGGGCGGAGGGGGGAGGGGTTTATTTGCATTGCAACACAAAGTTAAGAATATGAAACTGGACTGTTTTCCAAAATGATCATTAAAAAAGTATAACAACAGTCATTTATTAGTATTTATTGTTGTTTATGTGACACTCACTAGTAGCTATAAGTTAGAAATTTTGCTGTTTTTTGGAACCTATGGTGTTAGTAACAAAAGAAAATGCTCGTATGAAGAAAATAAAACTATAAATTAGGTCTTCCCTACTCTACACCCATCTAGAATGATTAGTTGTGCCCTTTAGCACCAAAAGAAGGAAGTAGATAGCAACAGATGAAATAATAGCTGGGATTAACTTTGAGACTGAAAAATAAATAAATAGATAGATAAAATTTAAAAAGTAAAAGAAGAACAATAAACAATGATATTAACAAAGAGATAATCAAAAAACTACAACAGAAAGAGAACATATCCTAAGGTCAGTAATCATCGTATCTTAAAAAAGATAGTGTCAGAGAAATTTTAAAAACTGATGCAGAAAACCAAAGCAGAATCAAACCCTATTTTGAAAGTGTTGTAATAAGTATTGTAATTCCTCTTTTAAGTATTGTAATAAGAAGAAATTCCCTTTAATCTTATATGTAAAGGAAGTCGATGGTTTTAGAATTTGTCACACATTTTAACACTTTATTTAATGAATTTTATGGATTGACTATTTAAGCCATTTTCTTGAAATCTGCAATCAATATTTAGTTAGATCCAACCCACTATTATAGACTTAACTAGAAGAAATCACTCCTTCCCAATCACAATTACAATGGTTCCTAAATATTTGAGGCTCCTGTCAACTTTAGAAAAAAATACTACAAGGAAAAGCACAGGGACTTTTAGAAGACAGGGCAGTGCATACTTTAGTTACTCTTGGAGTTGTTAATTCATTCCTCTTCGATCAACAAATGTTTCTTCTCCACCTTCTATGTGAGAGGTCCTGTTCTTGCTGCTGAAAAATGAACTGGTCTCCTCCCCTGTGGGGATTACCTGAACCAACTGCACCAAGTCAGACTGCCTTGGTTTGCATTCTAGTTCCATCACTTGTGTTTTATTTGGCAAACAGCTTAACTTTCCTGAGTCTCGGTTTCCTCATCTATAAAATGGGACCAACAGCACCTGTCTTAGAGGGCTGTTGGAAGGTTCAGGGAGATTGTTTGTTAAGCACTTAGCTTGTCTTAGAATAAATATTTGGTAAGTGATAAAGCTAGTTGTATTTGCTACAAAGGACTCTCAGTCCAATTTACTAATTTTATCATGCTTTTGTGCAGCCGCGTTATAGAAGAAACAGCTCTCTGGATCACTGATCTGTCTTTCCCCTGATGAATAACACTCAAGTTATTCTGTTGACACACCTGTGTCACTCAGGTTTCTGATTCTGTGAGTTTCAGCCTCTGTAAAAACTGCTGTATTATCTGTTAATTTTATTGTTGGCTTCCGGATACACCCTCTAGGTAGGAAATGTGTTTACTGTTACTGCATCGTGGAGGTCACAGAGGGGGAGGGAGTGGTGGGTCAAGGCACGCCCACAGGGAGAGGCATGGCACCAAGCCCCCTCCTGTCTGGGGTACCCAGGATAGGAATGCGCCCCGGCAGGTATAAAAATGCTGAGGAGTGTGCTCCTGCCACGGCATGAGGGACCTCCTGAGGTAATAAACGACTAAAAGAGAAAAAGCTTTGGACAGAAAGGATCGAACTGTCTTTTTCAATCTTGTCAAATTGAAAGTAGACATCTTCCAAAGGTTTAACGCTAGCAAGGACAGGAAAGATGTCACCAGTTTTTTTTTTTTTTTATAATAGTTCTTATAGGTTAATCATTTAACTGCAAATTCACCTGGAAATGACTAAATTTGGATAGTCATAGCAGTAGTGTATGATTGTACATCCAACAATGACTCACAGAGTGATTCCATGCTATAACCTGAAGAAAACAAAATCATGGTATCATTGATTTGTTATTTTTCATTAAAAAAATTTATACTTGATGAACCAGCTAGTAGATCCTTTTGCCTTCTAAAGTATGACAAAAACAGAATTTTGCAGGATTATTGGCTTTTAGGAAGCCAAATTGACCTACCTTCTATCTAGCCATCCATCCTTATATCTATCGAATGCTTATGTGACTGAACAACCCCATGAGGAGTACTACTTTCAATCCCATTGATGAATGATAAAACTGAGGCTCAGAGGGGTTTAAATAAATCGGCCAAGGTCGAACAGGTACACAGGGTCGGCTCTGGGATTCACAGCCAGGCACAACCAGGTTCCGAGTACACCAGTGTCTAATCAAAGCTCATCATCATGTCTTTGTCACCTGAGAAGAGTACTCTATGGACATTTGTTATGTTAACAAAAGAAAGAAAGAAAAAAAGAAAGAGAGAGAGAGAGGGAGAGAGAGAGAAAGAAGGAAAGAAGGAATGAACAAATGAGTAACTCCCAGTTCTACTTTACAGAAAGTAAAAGCACCAATTATGGCAGCCATTTGCAGAAAAGGACCTTGAGTCCCTCATAGTTTACTTAGACTAGCGGTCTCAATCAAAGACGATTTTGTATCACTCCCCATCCCTCCCTACCACCCAGGACATTTGGAGATGGATAATGCATTTTTGGTTATCACACTGGAGGGGAGGGTGCTGCTAGCATCTTGAGGGTGGAGGCCAGGGGTGCTATGGAACATCTTACCATGCTCAGAATAGAATTATCTGGCCCAAAATGTCAATAGTGTTGAGACTGAGAAACCCTGACTCAGAGGACAATTTTTGGTGATGTAACTTTGTTTTGATCAGTGGAGTGTGTTGATGAGGAAGATAAAATTTTTGCTCTGAAAAAATGAATTTTGGAATTCTATTTTTCTCAGCTAGGTATGCCTTAAGGAACAATTGTTTTCTATGCAAATGTTACCTACATGAAGGTCTTACAACAACTAATCGGACTAGAAGAAGCCTTGTAAACAGCGCCAGGTATGCTAAACTAAATTTTCTTAACATACCTAAACGGGACACACTCAGGTAGAGAAAATTACCTGATGTGATGGCATAACCTTCTGTACATAAAATATCACATCTTAAATGCAAGGAGTAAAACATTCTAAATATTTGTGAAAAAGTTTAGATAAAAAAGTTCTGGGTATCAGGAAATGCATAACATAAAAACCCGACTGTCTAAGAAGATGTCATCTCACCCAGATTTCCTTTGTGGCCGAATCTCTAATCTCCCCAAGTTGATCTAATGACTTCCTGTTAATAATGCAGGTATTACTCATCACATGTACTTGATATGACCAGGGTTGATCTGCTGCTCGCAGGCACCTGCCTGGTGCTTTTGGATATTTATAGCTGGCATCCCTAGTCTGGTTATTATTTATTTTCAATAAAACCTCTACTTTTGAATATAATTCTGTCTTTCCAAATCTATTGTCAGGTCTCTGATGCCAGGGACTTTTTTTTTTTTTCCCTTAAATAAGATAAAGAATATAAAGTACTACCTCAGGGACCTTGCAAACAGATGGCTTCAATACATTTTTTTTTTTGAAAAATATAAAATTGGGTACATTGCAGTGTCTTGCTAGAAATTCGTCCCTGAAGTTTGAATGAATTAAAACCAAACCAATCTTTCGTCATAAGTACACACTGAAGAAAGCTTTACTGTTTATGCACCTTCATAGAACAATTTTTCAATGTTTTATGTACTATTTGGTTTTCTCTACATTTGAACTAGTCAATCTTACTAAAGAGCTTGCTTTCATTTTTCTCTTTGTGCCAACAATTCGGCCAGTTGGTAAATGCATAGAAATACAAAGTAATATTAAATAATGAAATCTAATAGTTTTGCCTGTCCAATAGGCATTTCTCTTCTTTAAATATCATCTTCAGTTTCTACAGGGAAACACTCTTACTCTTTAAGCTCAAGCTATAGTGATTTCCTCTCAGTTGTTACAATGTGCCCCCTTCCCTCTCATCAGCATATACTGTTCTCTGACTAGAACACGCAAACCCATTCTTCACAAGCCTTACTTTCGCATTCTTCAGCTTTCACCTTAAATGTCACCTTTCTCAGCGTGGCCTTCCCTGAACACACTAAATGTGCCTCACCCATCCCATTATTGTCCCACCATCAGAGACTATTGTTTCCATCAGAAACCGTGCAAAATTTATAATTATTTCTTGCTTACTTGTTTGTTTTTCACTAACCATCCCCTAAAACACTTAAAAGAAAACAAACACAGTGTGACAAAAATTACTTGTCACTCTCAGGATCTATTTTTCCTCCTTCCTTTTAGAACCCAAACACCTTGAGTTAAGGCTTTGCTCACGGCCACCTAGAGACTGCACTTCACAGCCTCCCTTGCAATTAAACATGGTGACTTTATGAATAATAAGACTGCTTGTCTTGGATTCTTTCCATTTGCCTCCTGGTTTTGAAATGGAAATGGATACTCATCAATGCCCGACCAATTCTCTAAGAGTTCCTTGTCTTCTTAGAAGAGCCACTTAAAATTCTAAGTATGATTAACTTTAGGAGGGGAAGAGAAATACCGAAGCTGTACAGTAAACTTTCTATAAATTATTGTTTGAAGGAAAAAATATCTATTCACTAAAAGAATTCACTAACTCTTTGGGTCCTCAGTGGTCTGTGAGGTAGATAGAGCAGACAAAATTATTTGAATTTGACAGTTGAGAAAATAAAGGTCCAGAAAGGTTGAGTGACAACTCCAGGTCAGCCAACCAGTAGTGCAAGACTGGTTCTTATTTCAAATCCAATATACAGGATTTGAGCTCTCCTCCCACAGATTCTGCAGAAGGTTTTAACAATCAGTTTGATTACTGGTGTGGCTGAAGCTTAATTATACACTTTAAAAACAGCGTGGACAGGTCTCCAGTTGATATTTGGGGATTCATTTGTTTCCCTCCACAGCACTTTTAATTTTGTATTGATGTAGAAAGTGCGGCTGGACAGCACATGTTCGCTTTTTCTGGCATTTAGGCAGCATTAGAAGTAGCACCCTAAATGTGATGTGGTAGTGTGGTGAAAGCAAAGGGGTTAGAAACGATCAAGACGGCTGTCCTTAGAAAAGCAAGCAAGTCACTGAGTTTAAATGAAAGGAACCTTGTACTTTTATGACAAGGAAACAGAAAGATGTTTGTGCTTGTTACTTTATTCATCTGGCTCTGGGTATTTGGGAATTCCAATAGTTAAAAAAAGAAAAATTAGTTAACTGAAGGCTGAGAACCTTTTCCCCACCCTGAAATACCCTGGGGTGATCACAAGACTTTCTCAGCATGTTACAATGCAGAAAGATACTAATCTTGAAAGGCATTTTATCTCACTATGGTCTTCCTATGGCACCTTGACTAGCGTGCCATTTTTATTTCTCTCATCTCTGTCTGGTTCTGGTTTTCTGAGGTGAAATAACTTGCCAGAGGGGAACAAATCAGTCATGACATGTACTTTAATCAGCCACTGACCCACTGTCTACTTTATGAAGAACAAACACTTTTCCTTGAAGTATTGAATAAACAGTAAAAACCTAGAAGGAATATAAGTCTGTATGTTTTCTTTTCAGAATAAAACTTCATCATTTTTAAGTTCAGATGTCCTATGATCTGAAATTCAGTTGCGTTCTATTATGTTTTCGCATTCCATAAGAGTTTGCAATGACACATTTCATGCACAAAGAGAGGATTAAAAAGAAAAACTGCTTATGATCTGAATTTTTAATGCCCTGAATTTTTGTGGCTTGTAACTCAGAATTTAAAAATTTTCTTTTAATTTGCATCATGCACTAGGGTATTGTTAATAATGAACTAGAAGAGAGGCAGAGTGCTTTACCAGTCTCTGAGAACAGTGAGTGTGAATTAGTATATGAAACATTAGGGCAATGGGTCTGTAGCAATGTTGGGCTCTTCTCTACTCAAAAAGCGATCCAAGAATATTTCTCACACCCATCTTTATTCTCTCTCTCTCCCTCACTACCAATGAGCAACTACTGGTTATCAAGTGATGACTGTGTATCAGACAGTGCTAAATATAATCTCATTTAATTCTCAAAACCACCCTATGCATTTGATGGCATAACACTGTACAGATGAGGAAGCTGAGTTACACAGCAAATAGACAGCAGAGACAGGCTTTGGATTTCTTCCCAAACTCTTGCCCTGAATTATTACACTATATGTATTGAAGACAACTTGGCCCCCATGACTGGCAAATGCCTTATAGCCAAAATACATGAAGGGCACTTGCTGGGTATTCTGAGAGGTAAGACAAACATAGTCCCCAACAGTCATAGGCTATAACATTATGAGGACAGATGGCCTCAGCCTGTGGATCTTGGACCAACACTTTTTCAAAACAGCCTTTTGGCATCAGTCGGTCTCTCTTATTACTGGCAAATATTACTCCTTCTGGCTCGTTTTTAGGCCATATCATTATAACAAAGCAGGCATGTGGTTCAAGAGGCTGATCACATACAAGACCTCCCTTTCCAGCCTTTGTTTCATTTGAGTTTGCCAATTTGACCTTAATTTGTGCCCAGCCATTGGTAACTTGCTGCGCATACAGGTCCAAGTATACAGTTGAAGCAGATCCTGCTTTTACATGTATGCATACATGGCCCTTTAAATGATGCATTTTTTCATTTATCCCAACTGGGCCAGGACAGGAACTTGTAAAACATCCTCCCTCCAATCAAACCCTTAAATTGTTTGGACGTGGAAAAAAATACAGATATGAAAGCAAAATCCATTCTCAGATTTAAGAGAAGAAGAAAGGAGGAGGTAAACAATAGTATAGAGTAGACACCTGCTTAAATAACCGAGAAAGAGAAGGCAAGACAGTGATTACACAAGATGGCCTTTTATGAGTTTATGAGTTTTTTTCCGAACCAAATGACATCTCTTGAAAATGAAATAGGAAAACTCTGCAAACTGAAAAAAAGAAGTGGCTTCTGACCTTTGTCTAGGCTCTGGAATGAATGAGCACACCTGATTATGATCAGTGTCAAACAATATTTACCAATTTCTACGAAACTGTGAATGTAAAGAAAAGGCCACGAGTCATGAACAACTGAGAGGAAATTAATTGCAATATTTACCGTGCAGATTCTGACTCATCATTATTTTGATGGAAAGCTTGGTTGTTTTCAGTGGTTACATTTACATTCTGTAAGAATCTCAATTTTATCAAACCACATTAACTAAGAAAATACTTGTGAGTCAAGCTATATTTTACATGCAAGATTCAGAAAACCAGCAGGACCCCTGAATGTTATTTCTTAAAGTAAAATTTGGGGGAGAAATAAATTACTGAAAACTGCTGACATAAATGAGGTCTACCTTAAGAAAACATGATAGGCCATAACTTGATCTTATGAAATAGGTAAACTAGGGGTTAGTTGTTTGTCCACCTTTCCCCAATGGAAACAACCATAATATCCAAAAAAACGGAATTGGTTAAATAATGCATTTCTACACAATGAAACACTAAAAAGAGTAACAGATTTATTTATAAGTGACCTAAAGAAATTTGACATGGTAAGGAACAGCGTATATAGTAAGATTTCTCACTCTCTGTAAAAGCTTAGTATACACAATAACCAAGTCTAAATGAACCATTTCATAGCACTCTCTTGACACTGGTCATTGCAGGGAGAAACAGGGACTGCAGGACTTCCTGCCCTCACCGACATGTTTCTGTAGTTTTTGCTTTTTTGGTTTTTTTTTTTTTTTTTTACAATGAATAACTTTTGGTAAAAAATTAAAACATATAATAAATAAAAATTGATTTTGCAAAACATTTAAAAATTATATAACTCTCATTTCTAATGTTCTTTATTAGAAATTTGGTCTTAGAAGCAAATTTTCAAGTATTCCTTATTTCAATTGATCTTGGTCACAGGGTTCACAGAGACAAAATTCTATTTGTATGATTACATATATGCTCTCTTACTGTCCTTCACACAGATGGATCTTGGCTGTTAAAAAATGCTTTATTATTTTTATTGATAATTTGGATACGCCTCAATGCCCAACTAGATAGGCATTAGAAGGGGGCTGTGGTTTGCCCTAGGCCACCCTTTTGTGTTGTCTGTGTCAGTTTCACAACCATGAAAAGGAGAGAAAAGGGAAGTTTTACTTATTCTCTTAACTGAGAGGAAGATTGTGAGCACTGATTAAAGCTGGAAGGACACTTAGAAGAAAAGCATGTGATTATAAGGGCCTACCTTATGAAGAATATGGCTGGTTTTCTAAAACACATTAAGGCAAGAGACAGATAGAAGTGATGAAAGTTATTTAACGCTCTGATGTCGGAGTATGATAACACAGGCAACCTAACCATGGACTGTTATTATAGGCCATTGTTTCACTGCCGTGACTCCTAGTGATGACAGCAGCACACAGGGAGGGTGGGAAAACTACCAGGACAGCATGAGTAAACCTTCTGTCATTCTAACACCGAGTAGGCCAGGGCAACCGGATGGTTATCTATATGGACTCATCTATTCTTATATAGGCAAAAATGTCGTTTACACTTGTGCTTGGTTCAAGAGAAACAACTTCATAATCAAGTTTCAAATGGAAAATTACGTAGCTCTAGAAAATCTAAACCCAATAGAGTGTGACCCTTTAATAACTTATTTTTCTTTAAAGAAATAGACATGTCTAGTGTGGAAAATTGTTAAACAAAGGTAAGCAAAAATAGCAAGAGTAGTAAAAAAAGTATAACTCATAACTGTATTACTGAGAGGCAATGGCATCAAAAATTTTGGTAAATGTCTTCACAATTCATCCATCTGTTTTACATCCAATGTAAATATGTGTGTGTGTATAAAATATGAATGGCATTATCCTGTTCATACTAACTTAACTATTTTACACTTAACCCAGTCTTCTCTGAACTCATGGTTTTACTAACCCAAAGTTCTCTGCCCAAGACTGTTTGCTGTCCTTTAAAGCAATGACTCCAGATCTAGAACAGCTCAAGTTTCTCCTAAGTGTCTGAGATGATTCACACTTACTTTCCGAGGTTTCACCTTATCTTGTAAATCATACTGGCCAATTCCTTTATAGCTGATTCCAAGCCACCAAGGAAGTCCTTGTTTATCCTGGAAGATGGAAAAGCATGAAAACCAAGACCTAATTGTTAAGTCTTTTAGAAGTAGAGTAATAGTCACCAATTTCATCCTTTAACAAGTTTCTGCAAGTCAAAATAAAGCTGTCTTGGTAAACAGAACAGTACTTAATAACCTAACTTGTTATTAAAATGCCTTCTTAGTGTTCCTTCAAATAAGATTTATAAGTCAAAACAAATACTGTTAATGCCACCAAAAAGAATGGAGTATTAAAGCTTTGATTAAACAGTTGGAGAAGAAATAAAATGTAAGTAAATCAATTAAGAATTAATCCAGAGTATAAAGCCAGTTATCTATTAAAAAAAGAAAGAAGAAAGAAAGAAAGAAAGAAAGAAAGAAAGAAAGAAAGAAAGAAAGAAAGAAAGAAAGAAAGAAAGAAAGAAAAAGAAAAAAGCTTTATGTTCTTAAGACCAGCAATAAAGGTCAGGGAAGTTTCCAAAAAATTGCAAAGATGTAAAAATGGTTCCAAAACCTGATGTTTGTAATACACTTAATGATGAACATGAGAATACTGAAAAACTCTTTTGGAGAACTATATAATTCAATGACAGGATATCCGAATAATGACTTCGAGGTACATATGGGGAGAGAAGAAATTTTCTTCCCCATAAATCTATCTTTTAGGTCTTACAAAGCCAAAGATATATCAACATAGGGAAAGAAAAACTTAGGCTGAAACATATATGCATAGGCAAACACACTAATAATCAGTAGAAATTAAAGTTGCATTAGTACATAGTTTTAGTACAGGGTATCCTCATTATGCAGGTATTTATTATCCAATTCCCTACCGTTTTGAATTGCAAACATTGTCGGAACTTGAAAAGTCACTCAAGACTGATTGATTATAAAATTATTCCTCTTTCAAACAAGACTCCTTTCTTAACATTGTTTTATTCCTTAACATCTTGCAATATTTCTTAGTCAATCTCTTTCTGCTAATAAACATCCGAAAATATTACACAAATACAAAATATACTGATTGAAAATTGGTACTGAAAATCTTACAAAAATGTGATGATTTTATGAAGCTGTTGAAATGACATTGGAGAGTGCAAGATTCTCATACAAAGGCACTATCAAATGACTATCTGGTAGCATTTAAACGCTAAGCAATTGGAAAGAGAAAAATAAGCAAGAAGAGCTAAAGGAACAGGTGTGCTAAAAGAGAACAATCTGAATATCTTAGGATTATAGAGGCTTTGGGAGAACAAAATGTGCTTTATAATTTGCTAAAGTGTCAAGATATAATCAGGCTTTTATTTTTTAAGAAAACCAATACTATTCTAAATGCTCAGATTTCTAGAGACAATTAAAATGTGTGTGTGTGTGTGTGTGTGTGTGTGTGTGTGTGTGTATTTATGTGATTTTAGAAAGTCAGTGTTGTTCGCTAACTCTCACAAAATACCATGGGCATTATAAAAGCTTTGCCACATAGAACTATTTACCTTTACTGCATAATAATGGACTCCATAAGTTGGTAGAGCTTCTACTATTTTCATATACCTATGGAAAATGAATATATATTATAACCTCTTATTAAAATAGAGGACCCTTCTGGGAAAAGTAATTTAAAGAAACAATTTGTATTCACTTTTCTCATTATAACCATGTCTTTGACTAAAGCAGAAATGAAATAAACCATTCTACTGAATAATATATTTTATTTTATCTTGCATATTAAGATTTCTATGACTTAAAAACATACCATATTGTAGTATACACTCAAACTCAAGTGTTTTTTAAACTAAGCATCTAATGATGCAAAACAATGATAATCAACTTTTGGGTCACGTTCATAATAAGTAAAAATTAAAGCTATTCCATGTATTAGAGAAATATACTTAACTTTTAAGTCAAATCTCTTAAAAATGTACACTTAAAAAAGGTGAATTTTTTTGTATGAAATCCTGATTTTAAAACATATGCTCCTCCTATTAAAGCAATGTTGCTACCATTTGCTATTTTCAATTCAACAAGTATTTACTGTGTACCTATAAGACTTTATGGCACAGAATAAATTATGTAAGACTGCCTCTCTGCCTACAAGAAATTAACTTCCCATTTAATACAAGTGGACTTATTGCTGACATTTTGAAGATCAATTGCTCTGGACTTTGTAATCAATAATTTGATCATTTAAAATAATAAATGGTCTATATGTAAATGAGTATAATAGTTTAGGTAAATGTGCCCAGGTCGTGCAATAGTCATATGGCACAGCCAGAATTCTAACTGAGTTGAATTTTACACTCTAAGGCCTTAACTACCAAGTTAGTCTGTTATTTGGAGCCAAAACGATAATGACCAGGGGAACTTAAAGGACTCTGCATTTAAGTAAGTACATTTCATAATATGCTTATCAGCCTAATCTAAAAACCTTTAGGGAAATTGTTTTTCCTTTTTTTTCCAGTTCAGAAAATAGGCACGATGAGTTAAAATGTCAAGGATTCAACTTTAGGACTGCTAACTTCTGCATTTCTTCCTTGAAGATCACAGGTATGCTATCATAAAAGGAGATTAGTGTAAGAGGCAGAAGTATAGGGGAAATCTATACACTGACCAGGGGAATGGCAATCTCCAAGGAAATAATTCTCACATGCTCTGAGCTATAGTCAGGAGTTTTTAAAAAAACTTCTATGGCCATAAAAGTTACTCTACAATTACTATAGCAATAAAGCAACATTACCTTTTATAATTATAAAATTATAAATTTAGTTTTTATAATTAAAAATTTTTAATGTAGTTTGTGAATTGTTCGTAGTAAATGAATGGTGACTCTATAAGTGTAAAATGCAGAAATATATCACTATGGCCTTTTTTGGTAGCATGGAAAACAGATTATCCAACACCAACATTGTTTGTTCCACCCAAAGTAGAGTCACAAACCAGGCAACCAAACATGGCCTCCAGACAGGTTTTGTTTGGCTCATATTGTATTAAAATTTTCTTAAAATGACTTTGCAATGTTTAAAATGGGATTTAAAAATTGTAAATTCCAGCTTTTTGGGGGGGAAAAATCAGAAGATCCTGCAACATTATACTTGAATTGTGGAGTAGCCTTACCTCTACACGAGGTTCTCTAGTTCCCCACAGTCCCTACCATTCCTTAATACCCCACACTTGGCTTACATTTCTCATTTTTGCTACCTGCCTGCCTGACACTGATGGCATCTGAACTAATTAAACCAATACATGGAATGAACCAAGACATTTTATAATGGAAAGATATTTCTAATCAGATGAGGACTATATACACACAACTATACTACAGAAATCATTTCAGATGATTTCTATAAACAGAAAACGTTAAAAGTATATCTAAGCAAAAAAAAAAAAAAAAAAAAAAGATACTTACCGAACCACAGCTTGACCTCGAGTCAGACCTTTGATTTTCAAATAATGCTCAATTACCCTGTCCTCACTGTAAAACAATGAAATGAAAAGTATGGCAAGGCATGATTATCTGAGATACAAACTCATCCTAAGATTCTTGACTGGCTACTTGAGAAACATGAGAAGAAAGGCCTTCAACAACTTGTTTGGGAGAGAAGCTGGCTGAATTTTGTTTCTGTAGGACATAGATTTCTGAAGAATGCAAGCCTCAGACTTTTGACAACCTCGTCATAATTTTTCATTTATATTTTATATAACATATTTATATAATATATTAATATTTTTAAAAATGATACAATGTCAATTTATCAAATGAAAAACTAATGTCCTTTGCCATTGAGATCAGCAAGTGTTAGTATTAAAGACATTTTCCTTAAATTATTCAAAAAGGTTCAGGAAGAACTAAAACTATTTCTGAGTTTATATTCAATTTAAAATACTACTATCACTACTCAGGGATGCACTGCTTTAGGAGGAAACCTTTTATTATTGTCCTAGGATAAAACATGCTGACTAGAAAGGGAAGAAATAGGCTAAAGTCCAGCAACCCTTGATATCATTCAGCAGTTAGACCCTACAATCAGACAGGTAGCTCTTTCAGTCATACCTCATTATAAAGTAGAAGAGTAAATGTTTTTATTTCTATATATCTGGTAATCAATGGTAATTGTTGTTGTTGTTTTTTCTTAAGAAACTATCACTTCACAATGATTCATTTAGAAAGTTCCAGACTCAGTATACAATGTAGGCTCACTACTCATTTCCACTATTTATTTGAGGAATGTATTCTAACTTTCATATTAAAGCTATTAATGTTGAACATTTATTTTGTAATCAGTTTTTTAGTGAAAAAGAAAATTATCTTTAGGGCTTGAAGTCTTAAACCAAGGAAATACATTTAAAAGGGAACGTAAGTAATTCAAAGGGGAAAAAAAGTACTTTTCTAGGAAAACTGTTATATGGAAATGGGTACCGCGGATTCATTAAAATACAAACAAATAAAACAACTCAAAATATACAACAATTTCCAGCCATAGAGAAAACCTCTGGTCCTTCAAGTCATTTCTGGTTATTAAGAAAACCTCTGTCCAAGGAAATCTGTATTTTATACCATTAATATTGCACTCTGCTAGGTTAAGGCCATATTACACAATGACCACACATTTACTGAGCATCATGTTTACTTAAAAGCACACTTTACAGACCTTTTGCTCACTTGATTGAGAAGGCACACAGCTGCTCTTTACAAATGACTACAATCTTGGTACAATGATTTCCAGTGAGCTTTGACAGATCCTTTCACTGGATCAAGGTCTACTTATGGTTACTCTGACATTTGATGGGCAATTGATATTTTCTTCACTTGCATATTTTTTAATTTCCTGAAAAGCATGCAGTTCTCAGTAGAAGCTGTGATAATGGGGTCACTTGCTATCTTGCTTTGGCTTACCAGTAAGCAAGGGATGGATGCTCCTGAAGAGTTTTCGTTGGAAAGGCTGGTAATGTCTTTAAATCTTTCCTGGCATTTTCATCACTAAAAGAAGAGTAATATAGTAATATCAGTCACTGTTACCTAAAATATTATCCAAGCTAGTCACCAGATGAAATTTGAAAAATAGCTATAGCACACCAAAATGTTGTCAGCAAATATAAAGCTCTAGAGATAGTCCTTAATTTGACAACCCTTCAAGTCATCTGATATTTTAAAGTTTAAAAAATCAAAATAAAATAGTATTAAGCTGCCTTAATCCTATTTTCCCCACTCTTCTCATAAACTTGCATCAATTTGCATTGTATATTTCCTGTATGTATCTATATTATTACATAATTATTACATAATTATATAATAATTATTACATACATTCTGTATTTTATTTTTACAAAGCATTTTTAAAATTTCATTTTATACTTTCTCTAAATTCCTATAGCAATCTCATCATTATCTTTAGTGGCTACATAATATTCACCATGTTGGAATACTGGTTATCATACTATTCACATAATATCACCAATTTTTCATAATAGATATTATTGCAATTAAAAGGTTTATGTAGACCTATTACTCATCTGTTATTTCCTTACAACTCTCTGAAATAAAATAGACCAAGTTGGCCACCTGTAAAAATCACCGAAATAGAAGATGACTTCAAAAACATGTTTTTAATGAAACCAAAGGTATCACTCAAATTGCATCAAGTGAACTCAAATGTACCTCATGTAAGGTCAGCTATTACCTAACTTTAAAATGGTAAAATTCTGGTTGTCAAAAGAGAAGGGTGTGGTCTTCATGGAATTTAACAGAAGGAAGAACAGGTAATACAACCCAGTCATAGTTGGTCCTGCACTGTATGAAAGAAAAATACTCTCTAACTCCTCCAGGTATTTAGGGAAGTAGTCTATGAGGAGACAGACGTGACTGTCTAGGGTCTATCAGAGCCTAGGATAAGTACATTAAAGAGCTACTCAAAATCCTGATCAAACTAGTATTCACCAAACAGCATATTGGTAAATCTTCACCTTCTTTCCACCTCTTCATATCTTTACCATAGCCACTCTTTGTTGAGAAGTTACCAAGAGCTGAGGCACCATGCAATGCACTTTTGGGGCATCATTTACTATTACTCTTCCTATGTGGGAGGTACTATTATTACCCACACCTTACAGGTTAAGAGTGTGAGGTTTAGAGAGACTTAGTCATTTGTTCGATGTCTCACAGATACTACTCACAGAAGCCAGAAGGCAACACAGCTTGTTTGGCTTTAAAGGACAAGACCATAGCTCTTGTAGCCTATTACCTGATCCTCCAACAGACTCCCTAGCGTGCTCTAGAGAGTTGATATAAACATTCTCATTTCTTGCAAGGTATGAAAAGCGTAGCTCCCCTTAACCCTCACCTCTAGTTATAAATGTACCCACTGAACCAATTAGTTTCAAAACCCATCACTTATGCATTTTTACATTAGCTTCCCTGGAGTTTGCCTCAGTGTGAATCATGATACCAAAGAGATGAACCTCTAAATGGAGGACCAAATATTGAACCTAAGGTGAATCTCTTCCCAAATCATTCATTCAATACCCACAGATCAACTGTTATAGATCAATTGTTATCGGTCAAACTGGGAACCAAGTATGGCCTGTGGATAGGTTTTGTTTGGCCCACATTGTTTTGTGCTGTATTAGAAACTGCTCACTCCTGACATTTGATCAAGTTTGGTGTAAGTGATTCTCCTTCACTATCTACAGAAGTCTGTTTTCTGGTTCTGGTTTCCAAGTTTCTTCACCATGTCACAGGAGCATGAAGTGAACCCACTGAAGAAACTGTACATAGACTTACTTTCAGTAATAAAAACAGATAGTTAGAGTTGAGTGTCACCTAGCTTGGAGACACTATGATTTGTAGGTGTCAACATTTCATTTCAAAACCAGGTTAGTGGCCCTTTCTAAAGGTGAAAGATCTGGCTTTACAAATTATTACAGGAAATAAAATCACCTGGATCCTGTTCTTACATAAGGACAAATCTCTCTATTCATTTGAAATCTGAGCAGTACAGCTTAACCATTTTGACAGTCTTGAGAAACTGGTTTGGGCTTCCTGAAAACTAAAATATACCACAACCCCATTTATTCATATTAAAGGTCACCTGTCAACTCCCAGTAATGATATTTATTTTTCTTAATAATTTCTTTTATGCTCTGTCCTTCAAATCTCATTTTCTTCCCACAGAAGTTGGCTTGTCAGTTTATGAAAGGCAAATGCATGTGTATGTTCTAAAATGACAGACTAAGTACAACACTTTTGTTATTAATCATCACCACAAAACACACATGTGTTATCTTCTGGGTCCATGAGAATTATATGCTATGTCCTAAGAACTCAGCCTAGTATTGACTTATTTTTTTGAATTATGGTTAATTTTGTGGCAATCAAGAAGCTGCTATTTACCATAAACTCATTTATTTATTTAGAAAGTATGTATTAAGTGTACATACTGCATACCTAGCATTTAGAAGAAAGTGTCATATGATAAAGTTACCCATTTTCCCTAACCTCATTGGCCAAAACAATAATGTGGTTATCCCTAATTGCGAGGAACACTGGGATATGCAGTCTTTATTCTGGGCAGCCACATGCTTAGCTACAAATTCTACTCACATAAAAGAAAGGGATATTGGATACTGGGGAAAAATAATCAGACTTCATTGCTGATAGGGAACCACTACTCAGACCTTAGTAATTTCTGCCATGTGGGAATGTGGATCCTCTATTGATTGCATTTTTTCAAAAATAAGTCAAAATCCTCAAGTGTAATGTAAAATATCTGAATTTTAAAATACTGCCTCAACCAAAGAACCAACCAACCAATCAACCAGCCAACCAACCAAAGATTAAAACTAAAACACTGTGTAGGCTGTGTAAAACATACCAGCAGACCATCGTTATCACTTTGCAATTTCTGGCATAAACTATTAGTAAAAAATGGATAGGGAGATGCCTTCTCAGCTTTCAACTTGGTTTCTAGTTTTAGAAAATTTATTAACAGTGCAAAATTGTCAGTAGCGCACGAATAAAAGAGATGCATGAGTAATTTTGATAAATGTGGAATCTGGGCCATAACAAATTATCACATTCTCAGGAAAGAACACAATCTTATTTCTTTGTATTAGAAAAGGTTCTTCTTATTTCTCCAAATCTGGTTGTTTGTGCTATTGCAAAGCATCCTTTCCTTATGAATATATAACGTTACTTTCCTATAAGAACCCATTCAATAACTCATTTCAAACAAGCCACCACTGATATTGAGGTGACTGAGCTGTGGACCTAGCTGTAACACTAAATGAGAGAGCACTGGTAAGATTCAAACATGATTGAAACAGGCGGCCTGGCAGAAAAATAGGTTAAACCTTTCAAAAAACAGTGCACAGCAGTGCACTGAAATACAAATGGCCAGCAGAGAGAAGCAAGTGTTCCGCTTCGTAAGTATGCAGGGAAATGCACATTAAGCCATCAGTGAATCACCATTATGTACCTGACTACTAAATTTTTAAACTTTGACAATACTTAGTTTACATGAAGACATGGGGTAACATAAACTCCCATCCGTTGCTAGTGAGAACGTCAGTTGGTATGATCATTTAAAAAATTTGTATATGCTATGATCCAGCAATCCTTTCTTAGATATATCCTTAGAGCAATTTACACAAAAGAATAATGTTTATAGTGGCATTGTTCACAATAAGACAAATAAAAGAAACAACCTAAATATTCCATAACAGTAGAAATGATAAAACTGTAATGTAAGCATACCATGGAATACCATACAGCAGAGAAAATACAGTATAGCTTCACACACGATGAATCTCACGAATGTTAAGAAACAAGACTCCCCAAAACATATACATCATAATCCCATGTATATAGAGTTCGCAAACAACCAAAATGAAACAAGAGAATGATATATAGGTGATCAAAGAATAAACCAAACTAGAAAACATGTCATTGTACTTTGGAGGAAAAAGGATTTTATTGCAGGGGGAGGCTGTAGACAGTGGGGAGGCTATCCACTGGGTGAGGTTGCAGCAACATTCCTTGCTGGGAGTGGTTATGTCGAAGAGGAATTTGCACTCAAAAACTAATCAGCTCTTTGTTCTGCTTCTGTAGATATGCTTGTTGTATCGGCCTTACTCAAAAGTAACTAAAAAAACTCGTCCTCCCTTTGGCTTGCTCTGTCTAAGCAACAAATGTAACTACCTATAACCACAGCAATTCCTGCTGCTTTGTAATACTATAATGCCACCTATAACTAGAGCAACTCCTGCCAAATTTTTAAGGGTCTGAGGACAAATAAACCAATCAGCCCTTGCCAAATAAGTTCTATATAAGGAATGTTGCAACTGAGCTTGGGTCCCAGATCTTCAGAGCGCTAGCTCCTCTGGGACCACTGGTATAAGAAATCTGAGTTCTCCAACTCTCCGAGTTCTGCTGGGTTTCTCGCTGGTTTGATCTTTGCATCTTTTCTGCGACAATGTGGCCGCACATTTTCTAATTTGTGCCTTAAACTACATATATATTTTATGCATTCTTCTGTGTGGTATAATCCACATCACAAACTAGATCAAATATAGCTAATGGGTGGCAGTGAAGGTACTCAGAAGCAAGCTCACTGCCATTGAGAGGGAACTACCAGGGTTTTAAAACACTGGCACATTATTCTAAAGTTAATCTTGATCATTTTCAGCGTTTAGGACCAAGCAGGATTTCACATTTGAGTGGACTGACAGTAACTGCGTACTTATTTGTTTACCCTCTGAAGAAACCTGGTCAGGGAATCTTCCCAGAATCTGAGGCCATGTGGATCCACTGAGTTTGCAGAGGCAGTGAGGTCTGCCTTCAGCACAGAGGACAGGCAAGCAGGGCAGCAAGCTCAGATTATATAACTCAGGATCAACCTCAGGATTTGGAGGGAGAGCCTGAACAGCTGGGAGGTGAGCAGGCACAGTTGGGGATGTCTCTGCCTTTACCCAGTAGCAAACGTACTTATCCTGTCTGGACATTCTTGACCTAATAGCAATGGAAGTGTTATTTTAAATATGCACTTGACCAGAATTGCCAAGAGGGGCTGATTTCTCCACGTCGTAGCCAGAGAGAATACCTACAAATGTTAAGGCTTGCTGCCTCTCAGCAACAAAACCATAAATTGCTTTTATCATTTCAGCAGGAATTCAGATGTCACAATGAAGAACATGCTTGTGTTTTATCTGATTATATTTTATCCGATTAGGCTGAATCTCTCCATTAGGTATTCCAGATTCCTTTTCTGACAGCTTTCTGGAAGGAAGTGGCCCATGACCCACCATTTAGCCACTGCAACCGTGTTTCAGGCAATGATTCCTTCTGGCATTCTCAAGCCCCCTTTCATGGCCTGTTGTTTTTCTTTACTGACCTCAAAAACCCTGTAGGAATGTGCCGGCCTACTCATTTTTGAGAAAGCCACATGGTTGGCAGAATCAAGGCCACCCTTTGTGTTTGCTGGAGCACTTGTGTGGAAACAGCCACCCCCAGCAAATGTGTGCACCTGCTTGTAGCTAATTGGGAACTTGCTCACAGTGACAATCAGCCACCTGCCATTGTGAGGCTGGAGGGCAAGGGAGTGCTGGCAATTAGCAAACTATGGGTGCTAGCACTTCCTAGAGCAAAGGACACACTGAGTTCCCTGGAAGATGGTAGCTGTCTATGCTCGGTGTTGGGGCATCCCTAGGTTTTTAAGGTAGTTTGAAAAAAAAAAAAAAAAAAAGCCCAAGCTCCAAACTTCCCTTTTCTTTTTGATGCTAAAGCTCTTCCTTACCTGAAATCTAAAGAAAAGGTGCTTAAAAAGCACATATTAATTATAATGACCCAAAGGCAATGTATATAGAAACTTCACTTAGAAAGAAATAAGCTAAACCATTTAAAATGTAACCTGGGACTGCAGTCTCCTTTTCATCCACAGATAAGCGTAGCTCAAAATTCATATTTCGTAAGAGAGCATACACAAATGTAAAAAAGCTATTGTTACTACCTGTTTGGACACTCAAGAAAAAGTCTAACATGTAGCCTAAATATCATCAAAAATTAAATAACAGGTTGTGAGAAGGGGCCTCTGAGAATTTGGGCAAGTTGTCATGCTGGGAGCTCTATTTAATGCTGTATTCCAAATTTACTGTCATTGGGAACTGCACTAATTAGAAAATTTGCCATTCTGGTGTTGCCTTATACAGACTCTGGTGATAAGCCACTTTCTTACCTACGCTTGCTAGAAACCTGTGGAGGCTGTCAAACTTTTGCAGATACTGAATCGGACCTGGTAATGATGACTGTAGCAGTTAGAGAAAGTGTATTTCATGTCTGTTACATGGTGTAATAGGTGCCAGTTTAACTATTAAAGCATTGGAGCTGGATCCAGTGTTTGAGGATGTCAGCTTGCTTAAACATGTCATTATTAAAAGGATATCAGTTACTGTGTATAAACACTAATTTCCTCCACTAATCTATTGGCATTGATCGACATAGCTCAGTGATTAGCAGCAGTTTAAGGTGTGTTATCAGTTTACTTAGAGCAATTTTTCGCTGGCCAGATTGCCTTCAAATCACCCTTTTCAAATGAAAAGAATCATGTTTCTCTCATTTGTCTGGGAACTTGGCTTTCAATGATGAATCTATTTTCTCCTTGATATATTAACTATGGAGTTCTAACAGTACATTGCTCTCTACAAATTTGTAGGTAGAGTGATAGTAAAGGTAACAAGAATAAGAGAACACAGTTCAGTTGACCCTTGAACAGCATGGTTTGCACTATGTGGGTCCATATATATGCGGATTAAAAAAAAAAGTACCGGTACTGTTTTTGATCTGCTGTTAGGAGTCCACGGATGGGGAGGGCCAACTGTATGCACTGGTCCATGACATTTTATGTAAGGGACTTGAATGTCCACAGATTTTGATATCTGCTAGGGGAAGAGGGGTTTTGGGGGTCTTGGAACCAATTTCCATGGACACTGAGAGTAGTTAAGATTTTGGGGAGTCAAAAGGTATACTTGAAGTTTGACTGCACATGGGTGGGGCCAGTGTCCCTAATCTTCGCATTGTTCAAGGTTCAACAGTTACCAAAGTTCCCTGACCCCTGACCTGCAGTATCAGTATTATCTGTTAGAAATGCAAATTCTTGAACCAGAAGGGCTAAACTGGACCCAGCAATCATTTAACTAATGGCTTGAGAACCATTACAATAGAATAATAGAATAAACACATCATGAAACGCAAGGAGATTTTCAAGAAAGAGGTAGTAATCAACAATTTAAAATAAGAAAGAAAGTCAAGGAGGCTGAGGACAGCCTAGGAGGTTAGGTGCGGGAGACTTGTGGAGGCTGACTAGCAAGCAGTGACGCAGTGAGCACTGCCGTTCAGTGCCTGGAACAAATGCTTTGAACGACAGCTCACACTCGCTGGGCATTACGAGGTGGCAGAAACTGGGATAACCCTCTCTCTATAGGCGTACCATGCTATTGTCACTAGCACCCCCATTTCACAGATGTGAAAACTTAGATTTAAGAGATCAATTTAAATTCACACAGCAAGAAAGTGCTGCGACTCCAAACCTCTGCTTTATTTAACCACTTTGCCCAATTCTTCCAAGACTCCTAAAAGAGGACAGAAAATGGGGAAGGAACAGGTAGGGACGAAGGGGAATACTTTCTTCAGCTTAATTTGGAGCTTCAGAATTTATAATTACAGTGGGCACGGATTGATTCTATTAAAATATTTGCTTCTTGAGTGAGAAAAGGCTTATTAAAACTAGATTAATCTGGAGTAGTCAAAAACTGGATTATACGGCATAAGAGATCGAAACACAGATAATCAAACCAAAATGACTGGTCTATAGTTATCCCCTAATAGCAAAGATACCGAATTAAAAAAATTTTTTTTTTCTAAAAGAGCTACAAAATCAGACCCCAATCATTTTCAGCACAATTTTAAAACAAGGCATCTAAACTCATCTGAGCCTCACTTCAGGTGAGAAGCCCAACACCCCAACAAAGGCTTCTTAAACCACACGGCAGACCTGATGCCCGATTTTTCATACTGATTCAAAAAACTCATAGTAAGATCTCTACCCCTGCAAATTATCTCTGTTACAGGATACCAAGGCCTGGCAGCAAAGAGAGAAAATTGAAAACAAGCTGTCAATTTTCATTCATAGTCAATCATATGCAAAGGCAGAAATCTCGGCCTCAAATCCACTCAACGTCTAGTGCTGCTACTGATTATTGCAAATAATTAGTTTTTAAAAAGTGCTTATAGACAAGTAATTTCATTATAGCTAAAATATTTGCCCTCCTCATTTTCTACTCCCCAACCAAACCCCAGCTAGGTGGTTAAGCAAGCAGAGTTCATCTGGTCCAGCCCCTGAATTCACAGCTGAGGGGAATGAGACCCACAGATGTATGAAGACTCACCAAAGGCCCTGTAGTGAGGTGGTGCTAAATCTAGAGGAGCAGTGGCCGGTTGGCTGGTTGTGGGGACTCCAGGTCGGAACAGCAGCAGGGAACAGGAGGAAGGAATTGGAAAGATAGCGTGGAGAGGAGCGAGAGGAGGAGGAGGGGCCAGAAAAGCCAGGCCAGCTGGGCTAGACCGTGCTCCCCCTCCCAATCACAGGTCCTTCCATTCTTGGAATTTTCACTCCACCCTTTAAACATTTTTTGATCATACCTCAGGACAAATCAGGTTGTAGTTATTTACAGAGTGGATGGTGAGAACTAAAATACATAACCCATTCTCCTGGCCTCTGCTGAGGCTAAGGGTACCCCAGTGCTTCTGGGAAAGGGAGAGGGTGGCCCTCTCTTCATCTTGACAAAGTGAAGCTCCTTCATTGGGGTTCAGGTGTAAGCATATATTTCTAGGCTGCCTCTGGTCCCCAGCTCTCTCAGACCTCTCTTTCACAGAATAATAATAATAATAATAATAATAATAATAATAATAATAAAAAAACTTGTGGCTTTAAAGGAGACTTTTTCAGGCAAATGCTGTGTGGCAGACAAGCGCTCACCATTTTACTTATAGGAATTCATTTAATTCTTATAGAAAACCTAGATGTAGGTGAATATTTCTAATATATAGGTAAGGAAATGGAACTGGTACATGGGCAGCCAGGATTTAGATGCAGGCTATTGCAAAGCTTCCATATACTTAGAAACAAATCAACACACTAACAAACTCACTGGCCCTAGACCTATGATTTGCAGTAGTAAAGTCTGGACTTAAAACTGGATTCAGTCCCAGGTCTCCATGTTCGAAGGAGCTTTTTGGTGTTAAATAATCTAATCGTTGTAAGCCTTGGTTTCCTCATTACAAAGATAGGGATAGTTACCTCTCTTAGGAAGATGACAATAGGCTGCTGTGAAGGCACTTGTCTATGTTCAGTAAATGTGTTCTTTTATTCCTGACTGTACACAAAACCAGATACTGTATTTTACCAAACACTGTATTCCTACCACTCTTAAACCAGGCTGGGATGGATTATACCACTAAGAATCCCCAGTGAGTGATCTAGGTTAGAGTTGCTAGTTTAAAAATATAGGACATACTTATCCTAAAAGAAATATTTTGTGTTTACCTGAAATTTAAGTGGGCATTCTTTATTTTTATTTGCTAAATCTGGCAACCCTAAGGGTTGGGGATAAATGATGTGAGAAAACTTCGAAAGCAACTTGCCAGGTCCCAGGTTGTAAGCAGTTTTAGGATTTGTTCACTAGATCCACAGTAACTAGTAGTTTAGCCATGAAACTTGCTCCTCCAACATCATGACCAATCAGTGTCAGACCCTCCTTATCTCAGCACTCTCCTAAAGATGCAAGAAAGCAGCTTGTGTTCTGGGAAACACAGTGTGCTCTCAGTTAGAAACTCCTTTGCCATTAAATTTTTGTCTGTGTTCTAACTGGTAACAAAGGACACATTACTCTGTCCATCTGCATGCTTGATAGGAATCAACTGTCAAAAAATTTTTTTAAGTCTAAAAAATTTCTAATAATAATGAAAATGTGATGAGAGATTTTTCTAAACATAAGCCAGCTCTTTGAGGTTTCCGATCATGTCTACTTTGAACCTTTAACTCTTTTAGAAGAAACACAATCCATAAGAATAACTCAGGCTGAGAAGCAGGTTAACATGAAAATTTGTAAATATTTAAAATAAAAACATTTTGCAAATACGTGGAGACAGAAAGTAGAATGGTGGTTGCCAGAAGCAAAGGCAAGGGGGAATGAAGAAATTGTTTAATGGGCACAGAGTTTCAGTTTTGTAAGATAAAGAGTTCTTGAGATTGGTTGCACAATTTAAATATATTTAACATTACTGAACTATACACTTAAAAATGGTTAAGAAAGTAAATTTCATGTTATATATATTTTACCACAATTTAAAAAAGTACCTCTTAAACAACTCTAGAGTTAGAGAAAAGGGCACATGGAAGACAGCACAATCACACAGAGAGTGTTTTCCTACAAAAGAATGTAAAGTCAAAGAAATGTATCCCTCTCCTGGGAAATTTCCTACCAGACAAGTGAAAATTATTTATGGACAACTTAAAGCCCCAAAGATTTATCTCTTCTTCCTGCATGTGTGACTCAATGTGCCATTCCTGATCATACAAGAACCAGATTAACCACACTAGCCTTTCGAACACAGATAAGACTGAATACATGTTATGTTGTTACTCAGCGTTTTTTGAAATCAAAAGGCACTGAAATATATATCAGCGAGGGACTATAAAAGTCATCCCGCCAAATGCCATCCTGTAGCTCGCACTGGAAGGTTCTCACTTTGAGGAATGGAAGAAGTTCATGTCACGCTACTTTATACTCATACCAAACACCAAATGTGCAAATGTCTTAGCCAGCCGTTATTTGAAAAGACCAACTAGACTGTTTCATTTTAGTACAAAGTAACAGTGATGGGCATAATGGGCCGGCTCGCTCCTAGAGAAGAAAACTGAGAATGCAAATAAGTTAGTAGCTGTTTAAAGATATAATGGTTTGGGATACTTACAACATACTAGGTACTGAACTAGGCACAGGGCATGGGTTACTTTAGATAATTCGCACAATAGCTCTTTTCCACAGATAAGATTACCATCTCCATTTTACAGATGGAAAAACAGGCTTAAGGAGGCGAAAGTGCACACAGTTCCTCAAGGTTAAACTGGGATTAGAATGCAGGGAGACTCCAGGGTTTGAGCTGGTAAGGACATCATAACGTTGTTGCCAGAAACAAGCTACACAGATTTATCTGGCGTGTGGGTCTAGGAATTCCCGAAAGTCTAACTGCATTTGTATTATCTTTATCGACCCAGTCCAGTAGATACCATTAATCATCTTTTGGATTTTCTTTTGAGGAATTACCAAATTGAAAGGCAGATTAGAAATTCAGAGGGTGTGGGTTCAAATCAAAGTTCCACCATGGTGACCATAAACAAAAAATCAACCAGATATTTAGTCAGCAAAAATGATTTATTTGGGGGAAAAGAAAGTGCTGCAGTTGGGTATGTGTAGCCATGGTGAGCCACGTGCAAGTCCAGGAGACAAAGAAGAATGAAGTTCTTTTTTTACAGGGGAAGAGGAAGTTAAGGGGAGGGGATGTTATAATCACAGAGTTCTTGGAGGGGCCCTTTGACTGATGTAGGGTGTGAGAGCTCCTCCTACAGGTCCTTCTGATTCCTGTCTTGGGTGATGTCTCTGTCATAAATTTTGACAACCCTATGTGGAACAGATATGTGACCTCGATTGCCATGCCTCAGTCTCCACATCTGCAGAATGAGGATCTCAACAGGTATAATTTATGGAGAAAATGATGTGAAATATATGAATATCTGGCACCTCGTAGATAATGGTAAAAGCAGTGTGCATAATGGTCATAATGGTGAAGTGAGAGCATGAGCTCTGCCATCGGACAGTCTGGGTTCACATCCCAGCTCCACATTTTACCAGTTGTGTGACTTGGACAAGTTACTCAACTTATCTGGGCTTTAGTTTCCTCACCTATAAAATGAGGATAATAATACTGCCTAGTTCATAGAGTTAATACAAGAATTAAGGGACTAGATATTTAGGAAGTTTCTAGAACTGAGCATTTCAGGTGCCAGGCACTATTCTAACTCCTTCACATACATTTTCTCTCTTGATTTTCACAACCTATGAGGTAGAGGTTATGTTACTCCCCATGCCTCAGACCTGGGAGATCATGGATACCGGAATCAGAAAGGGCTAAGAGGTTCCCAGACATGTATGTAAAAAAGCTGGTTTGTAGAATTTTGTGTAATTCTACCTTTCCCAACAGAGCTCCCTCCTTTTAATGCTCCATTCAACATCCAGGTCTTCTCAAAACCTTAGAGTTTTCGACAGTGAAGATCAGCCATACAATTTGCAAGGCTCAGTGAAAAAAGAAAATGCACAGCCCCTTGTTTAAAAAATCATGAAGAATTATTTGATGACAGAAGAGCATCAAACCAAGTATGGGGCCATCCTGAGCAGGGGTGGGTGCTGTGTGACTGCACAGCTCATGAAGTCAGCCCTGCCCACAGGTTTTTCTCTGGTAGGTTTCCATTGTCTTAATTGCTTCCTTTCTGCCTGCCCAGCCTCTGTGCCTGTGCCCAGAACTGAAAGAGCCTGTTCACAAAGGCACATAGGCCTCTGGGAGCAGCCAGTTATGAACAGGGCCTCCCACATGCTGTGGGGAACCACAGGCTCACTGCTCTGGGATGGCAGAGAAAGGCTGTATGTAAGCTTTGATTTGGGAAGTTTCCGTTGGGCAAAATGAGTAGTATTCCACAACTCTTACATTCACTTTGAAAGAGGACTCAGCGCAGGAGGTCTGTAAGCCACTGTGCTAAGCTCTGAGTTTTTAAAGAATACAAAATATATTTTAAAATTTATATTTTAATTGTTAATAAATAAAAACACACTGAAAAGCAAAGAAGACAAGGTGTAAACATTTCTATTCCCACCAATCTTAGACAACTGTTTATCATGACAACAATAATAATAGCTTAATTTTTTCTGCCCCTTCCATAAACCAGGCAGTGTGCAAAGCACTATAATACTGTATTGCACATTTGAAAGTTGCTAGGAGGGTAGATCTTAAATGTTCTCATCACAAGAAAAAAAACAGTAACTATGTATGGTGACATATGTTAATTAGACTTATTGTAGTGATCATTTCACAATATGTACAAATATCTAATCAGTATGTTGTACACATAAAACTAATAAGATGTTATACATCAATTATACCTCAATAATAACAAATAAAAAAGAACTGTAATATTCCTATTCTTAGCTTAGGAAACTGAGTCTTAGAGATGTTCAATAACTTAGGTAATATTGCTTGCCAGTGAGAAGTGGAATCTGGAACCAAACTCAGAGTTTCCTAACTTTAGAACCCACTTTATTATAGTCTTTATGGTGGAGAGGTCTCTATCTGTGCAGAAAAAAAATATTAGAACTTCTAATAATATTTATTTTTATCCATTCTTTTAAACATGTTACTCTATCTCATTCATTTAGAAGTGTTACCCTTCTGGGAATATTTCATGATATATACAATGTTGGTATAGTTCTACATGTATATAATTGAATAAATAAATAAATAGTATACATATACTGAGAATGAATGGGGGCTGTATGAACAAAAAAATTATAGAGACCACTGCATGCACTGTGGTGTAACTTGCAAACCAGTTTTTATACATGTCTCATGTGTTTGAATATATTGGTATACATGTTTTGTAATAAAAGGAATGGATAATATGTATACTTTTGTTTTTCTCCACTTCATATATTATAATATCTCTCCATATCAATAAACATTTACCTATAACAATATATTTAATGTAAGTACTGGCCTCCTTAAATAGTAATTTTGATAGGTGAGATATGAGGATTTAGAATAAGGATCTGATATCCATCTTACATTTCTATGCCCTCACCCTACCCCAACTCCAATGAATGGTGGAATATAATTAAGTATCTGGAAGGTAGAGAATCTTCTTAAAAAATACATCTCTCTACCCCAAAGCATTGAAAACAGGATCTCAAAGAAATATTTGCATACCTTGCTCATAGCGGTATTATTCTTAAAAATCGAAAAGTGGAAATAATCCAAATGTCTATCCCTGGATGGACTGACAAACGAAATGTGGTATACACGTACAATGGACTATTATTCAGCCTTAAAATATAGGATATTCTGACAGATGGTATATCAAGGATTAACCTTGAGGACATTATGCTAACTGAAATGAGCTAATCACAAAAATATAAGTCCTACATGATTTCACTTATACAAGGTACATAGAATAGGCAAATTAAGACAGACAGAAAGTAGAATGATGGTTGCCAGGGGATGGGGAGGAGGGGATATATATTATTGTTTAATGGGCACAGAGTTCTAGTTTTCTATAATGAAAAGTTTTGGAGAAAAATGGTAGCAATGGTTGTACAACTATATGAATTTACTTAATTCCACTGAACTATACATTTAAAAATGGGTAAGATGGTAAAAACAAAAAACAAACAAAAAACCCATCTCACTATAATAGATGGGACTCAGTGGAAAGTGGAAGCAAACTCCCAAGTACCGAGTCTCCATTCTGTACCAGGTATCCTGCAAGGTGCTTTATCGCATTCAATCCTTGTAACCAACCACTTAAAGAAAAGGGACCTTGGGTTCAGATGGCTTGAAACTGGCTCAAGGTCACTCACAAGCAGATGAGGAGGGCTTGTCTCAATGTCCTGTCTAAAGTCAGAGCCCCTGCCTTTCCCCAATGTCTTCAATAAAGGATGTAGAATGATTGTAGCTCAGTAATAAAAAGAATACCACAAATTTAGTTTGCCTCTATAATAGTCCTTGCTTGGTCCAGAGCCTCTCACACTGTAGGTATTTAGTCTTCAAGAATGAATGGGGTTGAGCAGTGAGAAAAGGGCAAAGTATTCCAAGGGCACCGATGAGCAAGTGCTCATTTCCTACCTTCTCACTCTGAAGCTATTTCCTCAAGTGACTAATATCAGACTTGTGGCCACTCCACTGATAACACCACTTACCATGGTGGAGTCCACCGCCTGCTATCTGTCCCTCATTGTTTTCTATCAAACACAACAAGGATCCACGTAGGCTCTTTTACACAAGTATAAGTTAAAATGGTAAACCTGCAGAAGTGGGGGAGATCTAGGGACTGCAGGTCTGGTCTGGTCACTCAGTTCATCAGCTGTAAAATCAAGGTTCAAATGAATCATTTGGGGAAGCCTAACATTCTATGTTTAAAAGATGAAAAAGTGTCCATTTTATGGGATGAATAATTTCAAACTCAGCACTTTTGAGACAAAGCAAGTTCAGAACTTGATGAATGTTTACCCTGCCTAAGAGTTAATGGAATTAAAATCGAGGGGAGTAATGAATCTGGCAGGGAGTACGAAAAGCAGACTTCTCCAAACTGCTTATCTTTTAATGATATTTTGTTACTGAGCTTTTAGCAAATAAATAAACCCACACATTACAAAGTAAAGTCCATAGAATACTGGTTTGTTAAGATGCTCACACATCTGGGATAAATAAGTATGGGAAACACTGCTTATTTGTCTTCTGGGAGATTCACCACGCACATGAGCAGATTGAAAATTGATTTAAAAAAAATGTGAACTTTCAAATTTTTAACTAGGTATTTCCCATACTTATTTGTTCACGGTTCTCTATTTGTTTTTATCTTGCTTGTTTTTTCACCATAACAACTCTTAACATTTGGCCAAGCCATTAGAAATTATAATATGGTAACATAGGTATAATGTCACATAAAATCTCTTAATTTCACTTGTAATGTGGGGATAATATTACACCAACTCCATAAAGTGAAGATGATTAATGAGTTAATGTTTATAAAACATGTTAAACAATCTAACACTTAGAAGTGTTTATAAATCGTTAAAAATAAATAAAATATGAATGTATTGAACTGATTTACAAAAGAACGTGTCTGTATCTTTAAGTCAAACTTTAAAATAGAGTCATTTCACAGAGAAAGAGAAAAGCCACTGCATCGACGACTTTTTCACAAAAGCGTTTTGCTGATTCATTAAAGTCCTGGCTTGAAATAAGACAGAAATGTTCAATTTCTGTCAAATTAGATTTCTTTATTCTGCCAGCACAGAAGGTAATCATTCTTACAAGTTTGTGTTGGAATATAAAAATGGAGACTCCTGGTTGGTAAAGAAAGACATGAGGTTTGGAGTCTTAATTCTGCCACTCTCTAGCAATGTGACCTAGACAGTAAGCTACTCACTTGCTCCAAAAGCTCAGGTCCCCTACGTGTAAAATGAGGACACTAATAGTGGTTATTGTCAGAGCTGGTGTGAAGATTAAATATATTAATAATAATAATAACAATGTCACGTAATATTTACTGAGACAAAAATAAAATAAAATAAAATAAAAAAGGGTTCCAGAGAGGTTAGTTACCCGGTTACACAAATGTTACAAATGGCTAGGCCTGCATTTGAACTCAAGGAGTTAAATACTCCTGTCTTTAGGACTGCCTCCCCACTGATGCGAGTAAGTACTCAACAAAGTACCTGGGAGCTGCTAGTGTTATTACTGTCACTGATTTGAAAAGCCCTATAAATGGAATGATATTTGAGAGCTTTAAGTGCTCCAGAAGTACAAAGGACTAGGGACAGAAGTTCTTTAAAGTCTTTGATTCCCTCTCTTCCTATTATTAACTACTCTCAGGCATCTAGAGAAGTTCCTTTCCCATGGGAAATAGCTGTATTTTGTAGCGCAGCTCTATGTTGTGAACTATTCCTTCCCATTTGAGGCCGAGTGACAATATACTCTCATTCTGACCCAGAACTGAATTGTAAATTGTATTAACTCACCTTTTCTTATAAGCAGAAGTGCCCTAATCACATAGTTACCTGGTAACTTTCAACTTTGAGGATGAAGTACAAAAATAAAAGAGAAAAGAAAGAGAAAGAAATAAAGAGAAAGGAAGGAAGGAAGGAAGGAAGGAAGGAAGGAAGGAAGGAAGGAAGGAAGGAAGGAAGGAAGGACTGAAAGAAAGACGGAAAAAAGATAAATGCTTTGCTTTTACAAACTCATTTGTGGCTGGCTCAGTGACAAAGCCTTGCCTCCTTGCCAAGTCAGCTTTCAAGAATTCTCTGTTTGTCTGTGTTGTGTTACTCAAGTAGCTTGTTATCTTTGTAGCTTAAGGGCTGACTTGGAAATTCAGACTGTCAGCTATTTAAAGAAAATGGAAGTCCCCACTCCACTATTTTAATTAACTTTCAGAGTCAGAGAGCGTGGTTTCTTACCGGTAATGATAATGTTAACTTAAAATACTCCTAAGGAAACATGGCAGGAAGGGGGAGGATAGTCCTTTTTAAAGGCATTCTAGGAAGAAGAGTTGAGTGAAGCCATGAAGAAAAAATAGTACAGGGTATGTGGAGAAAAGAAGTGAGGCATAACATAAACAGATCTTAAGGAGCATGAACAGTAGAGCATGGAAAAGAAAATGTATAATGTAGATTAAGTAAAGCCTTAAATATCAAGTTAGGGGGTTGGAGGGTGGGTGTCTGTGCGATGAGAAACCAAGAGATTCTGGAAGTCAACAGTGATGATCAAATTTATATTTTAGGAAGATAACTGGGGGTTATGAGCAGTTGGTAGTCTGCAATGGAATCAACAGATATGGGAAATCACTGGCTGTGTCACAAAGTCTCTTTCTGATTCAAGATTTTCATCTATTGATTTGTTAAGTGGCAATGATAAAAATTACGATGGCGATTGAATGAAATCGGGAACGGACCGTTTAAACGATGTCATAGAAAGCTCTCAAACAGACAATATCTACACACGTACATTTACAGTCAGATTGAGTAAAGAAAAATAAGGGCTGAGAAAGCCAGGGTTCTGATAAAAAGAAAAGAAGGGAGCTGTCTGACAGATGGAGGAAAAGAATGGGAGGGGAAAAGGTCAATCCTTAGAGATGATTCAAGAGAATGGTGATGTTATTCAAGGGGAGACAGAGGACAAAGAGTTCATCTAGGGGCTGGGATGCTGGTTGGTTCAGCTTTGGAACTATTACATTTGAGAAAGAGAGAGAGAGTCCTAAGAAGTGGGTGTACCAGGGCAGCCTTAAGAATTATCATTGTGTGCAATCATTGCTTTAATTGAAAAAGCCACATTGCCCTGATCTAGGCAGGTATTTGGGGATATTTTTTGGTCCATGTTTAAAGATCAGGGTAAACTCGATGAAGTTCTAAAAGCCGAGAGCTGCAGCCACCGACATGTAAAACAACAATAAAGTGGAATTCAGAATTGCCCCTGAAGTAGTCCTTGCCAGAAAGCCAAATTCCCTGGAAGGACGGAAGACCCCTGCTTATATAGCTCTAAATATCACCCACGGGGCCTAGACTGATGCTGACACATTTTAGGCATTTGGTAAATGTTACTGGATAAAGCTATGGATTCTGTATAATTCTAATTTAGTGCTATCAAGGATGAATAAATTTCATTTCAGCACTTTGTCTCCTTTAAGGAATTTCTCTTTGCTTGTTCCCACCTGAGGAACAACACCTAAGAAAATAATCACAGATAACCATAATTCCAACTACATAGAATTGTTCATAGCATTATTTACATTAGCACAAAAATTAGAAACAATTTATATTTGAAACAATAAGGGAGTGGTAAATCATGTTCATTAATTTGATGGAACATTAAAGTGGCGATTGCAGCAGCTGTTCTAAGCACTTTGCAAATATTAAATTTAATCCTCATAGCAATCCTATGGGAAGTATACTATTAATATAAGTCCCATTTGACAGATGAGGAAACTGAGGCTTGGAGAGTTTAAACAACTTGTTCAAGATTAGACAGGTAACAAGTTCAGACCTGGGATGTGAGTGAAGCTGTCTGGTTCTAGCGTCTTCACTCCAACCGCTATACAACATTTCATCACGGCATTTTAGTTTGCCTGATTTTCTTTAATTCATTTTATAACACAACTTTGGAAGAAAAATATATCCTCTCCATTCGAGGAAGGAGGAGATCAGATAGGGAGGGGGGTGGTGTATAATGAAGCAACCAAAATTCTGCTTCATAATAAACCCAATGACAAAAGTTCACATTTCCTATTCTTTTTGTCATACTTAGCAGTAATAACTAATTCTTGTAAAACAATTTATAATTTATAAAGTCTTTCCACATTAGCCATCTTTTCATAACCACCTTGTAAAGTTGCTATTTTCGTTAATCCCAATTTACAGATGAGGAAACCAAGGCCCAGAAAGGACAAGTGGCTCACCCAGGGTCATGTTGCTAGTTTCTAGATTCCTAGTCCCATGCTCCCTCTACAATTCGGCACGGTTTAGGCAATTTCAAAACAGTGTCCCCCATTTCTTTTGTCTAGTAATCACTCAGGAACCCACCAGGAACAAACAGAAGTTGAGGAAAAGAATTGGTTTGGGCTTGGTTAGACTAATTTACCAACCGTGAAGTCTTAGAGCTAAAAGGTCTGGACTATCAAAGGAATGTCCCTTCTAAGCCTTCTTTTGCCACAGGCAAGTGATCTTCCCCGAGGAAAGCTTGTGAAATCAACCTTTCTCTTCTATTCTTTCCCCTAACACATTATTATGGCTTCCTCAGACCCACCTTAGCCCCAAAAGTCTCTTCAGAGGTTGCCCAGAGCAGGGACAGGGTGATGATAATGATGAGTGCAATCATGACACTATAATAATTAATAACAGCTAAAGTATATTCAGAGCTTGCTACCTGCCAGGTACTGCCCTGTACAATGTTTACAAACATTTAATCTCATAACAGTCTTATGGGGGTAGGTGCTATTTTCCTGATGAGGAAATGAGGCCCAGAAGGTGTCCATCACTTACTTGACTGGAAGAAAGTGGGGGAGGAAAGGCTAGTAGTTCATAGACTGCAGAGTGTGAAGCCCTCATTTGTAAATCAACTTCGTACTCCCCCTACATGATAGCATTCCTGGCATATCTGATCTTCCTGGGAAATATGGCTCCTCCAGGAAAGACAACAGGGGGAACACGGAGTTCTTGATGTTAATGGTTTAGAAACTAATTTATCCTTTTATCTGCTGACATTTTCTTTTAATTAAAAAAAAGTAGTGTGAATTGATTTGTATGATTCTTTCAAAATATTTTCTAACCTAAAATAAATTTACAAAAAACAACATAACACAAAATGGAGCTAGCAGGAGAATATAGTGAGTTGATCACGGCGTGTTAGGTGGACTCCTCAGTCATTCGACCAAAACAAATGGGCAGACAAGGGGAGTGCTTGGAGGTTCTGAAGTGAAGTATTTCTGTGACTGGAAGTTTTCAAGCTTAGAAGGCATTACTTGGTTATCAGTCTGTTAAGGAGCACACTCTTCAAAGACTTGGCTGAGAATGAGTACTAGCTGATCTGTAAATAATCCACGGGTAAAGTTTACCAGGAGTAGAACATTAACATGGCAGAGGCAAGGCTTCCAGTGGGTCATTGGCCTGTGAGCTGTTTCTAATAGGAGAAACACCTTTAACTGTTTCTACTCCCCCAAGTACAACTATTGCATAAAAAGGACAGAATGGAGCAGATAGAGGGTGAATTCAAATATAAACACTCTCTGATGATGTGGCCAGTTAGGCAGTTAGAACGAGTAAGTGTCTCAGAGGCAACAATACAACTGTTAGGTCAAGTGTATGAAGGGTGAGGCCCCTTCAGGGCAGCTGCAAAAAGAAAGCCCCTATTAATCCCTTAACTAAGCAGCTGATGGATTTAATCTTTCTGTGTTTACCGTATAAGTCTTCAAACACAGGATTATTATAAGTTTAAAAATCAGCACAAGATACCAAGGCTTTTTGTAGATTTCTTCGTCAAGTTAACAGATGACAGAAAATTGGAACTTTGGAGAGCTTCTGATTACAATTCACTCACTCTGGACTGAAAAATTGTAAGAAAGCTTCATTCCCGGATTTATTCACAAAAAGAATAGGTCTCTATTTGAAAAGCAAAGCGATCTCAGTCTCTTGCCTTGGGATCTACTTTCTTTTGATTTAGCATCCATTGTTATTTAAAATAGCATAAAAAGTTTCAGCTAGGGTTATTTACATGGTATTATCAGTAAAAGAACTATTTTACCTGATGTAATCCCCTTTGGCTTCCTGAAAAAAAAAAAAACAAAGATAGATAATCAATTTCTCTTTGTAAATTAAGCTAAATGAATTTTACTCTTGATTATTTCCCCCTCTTAGAGTTCCTGAGTTTTGTTTTAAAAAACTACAGGAGGAATATTTTTCCAGTGACCATGGGGAAGAATGTGGCATTGATAAGAAAACACTAGCATCCATGAAATATTTCTTACTCTTAACAGAAGAGACAAAAATATCTTAAAAAGCACAGATGATTATTTCTCCTTTTATGTTTGAGCGGCACACTTTTTAGTCTGTATGCAAACCTTTTAAACATGATACAGGTAAAGCAACACATGCTATTTGTTTACTCTTTTTAAACCAGCATGGAGCGCACTTGGTTTTTCAGTTACTAGTGCCTTTAAGAGTTAAAAGGGCGCTTTAACTTAACCTCAAGAAAATGTATACAAACGTTACTTAATTTAAATAAAAATTACGGCGGTTGTAAAAACTGCTGCCTCCTAAATTCAAGTAACCAGAGCTCTTTTACAGGAATATAGTCTTAACTCTTTCCTTAGAACAGTCTAAATTTCCCTTTCCTTTGGGACATACTATATCACACTACAGCTCATGCAAACTCTGCTAAAACAGAAAACGGTGGCTCACATTTTTCATTGGCAAACAGCTGTCTTAAAAATCTATCAGCCACTGACTCATGCAAAAGTTTCAGAGTTGCAGGCAGTTCACAAAAATTAACAAACAAAAAGGAGCAGGTAAAAGGCAATTTGTCAGTTCTTACCTGTAAAATAAGCGCCGCTAACTTGAAAGTGGTTTCGCTGTCTACTTCGATTTGCCCCTGTTGGTGGAAAAAGAAAGCATCACTGAACACAGGCCACCCTAGGTTGTAGCAAATGGCTGTGGAATTGGGGAAGCTGTCACTGCTTGGCACCTCCAGTTTAGGATCAAATGCAGATCATACCATTGCAGAGGAAAGGGAGGGGGGCGTGGAGAGACCCATCCAGGGTTAAGAGGAAGCTACATTGTGTGTGTGTGTGTGTGTGTGTGTGTGTGTGTGTGTGTGTGTTTAATTAGCTATGGGAAATTTGTTTAGAGAGTACCGCTCTGGAAGGACCATGAATGACTCTGAGGCTAAAAATTCATACAGCTCTAAATGAATAATTTTTAATTTATAAGTTTATTTTTAAACTGCAGATTTTCTGAAATTTTTTTCTTTATGTCATAGCATGGTTATTTTGGTATACACGCAACACAAATATTAAGAATATAAATTCACTTTTCTGTCAATGATACATTATTTAATTAATATTTGTACCATTATAGATAAAATGTAAAGCCTTATAAAGCAGTTACAGCGAATGCGTCAAAGACTAAAATTCTGTTGCTTTATATTGGAATTTGATGAGCTCTAATTTATCATTTTTCCAGTTTTATTTTTTTTTCGTTCAAAATTACAAATTAAAATAGGAGTTCTGGCCCTTGGTTAATAGCAATGCTTTTTCAATAGCCTGGTTGGGATGCATAAGTGTATGTGGAGGGGAGACTGCTTCTATCAATAATACTTACACGTGCCTTCATTTATTTTGTTAAATATAGCGATATATGTAAATATCATTACTATGTTATGTAAGATGTTGCAATAATAAGTGGTTTAGAGGAACCTTGACTTAAAATATTTTTTTGGTGATATTCTAGCTTATAAGCATAAACATACACAAATAATTCCATGTAACCCACTCATTTCCTAAGTCCTGTATAATTAGTACCTGAAAGTGCACAGAGTTTAACAACATGGAACTCATGGGCCTGGAAATTGCCCTGCCCTCTTTCTTTCTCCTCTCTACCTGTTAAATCCAGACTGGAGACTTTTCCAGTTATACCAAGTGCATCAATGGTGAGTAATTAAGAAGTTCTCAAGTAAAGGCACACTGTGTAGGTTTACAGAAGCAGTTTAGCTCAGTGAGGATTTCTAAGAGGATTATGCTTTTCTCTCAGGTTTCCCAGTGATTTCACTGGGGTTCTCAAAAACAAAACAAAATTAAACTAAACAAAGCCATAAAATAAAATAAACTTAAATCCCAGGACATTACAATGTCGACAATGATAATAATCCATGTTTCTCTTATATGACAAAATAAAAACAAATTAATTTCATCCGCCAACACCTAAGTGTTCCTTCTGAAACTCGAGGCAGCAGATCTGCTTCCAAGTTTTTTCACTTCAAAAACTGACAGGCCCAGAGCCTTGGAATTCAAAGCTCGCCTATAATCTCCAGAAACCGATTATACAATCAAAGAGAAGCCAGGTTGATGGTAGGAATCAATTGCCCTCTGTCTTTGAGGCAAGAGACAGTAGTTTTCTAATCTGGTGAAAGATGGTGAAGTAGTTAACGCAACAGGTGAGGTGGGTGTTGATCAAGATTAAATTTTAGAAAGGTTAAATTCCTTAGTAACAAAGTAAAAGAAACTCATGCAGAGAGAGGAAGATAGGAGGGGAAATGCAAAAACATCTTTGAGTTTGAAATCAGACCTGATTCAAAGTTAAAGTCAAATTTATCTTAATTCTTAGAGAAGAGAAGAAATAGATTATTCTGGTGTTAAAATAAGTAAAAATGAATAAAATATATTGAAAATATTGCCGCCTCCTGACACCGCATGCCTCCCTTTGCCTCATTGGAACCTTAGGCGAGTCATTGAAACAATATTTTCAATTTAGTAAACAGAAGTTCAGCAGATAAAAAACCTCAAATAGATACTTTTAAGGATGCTGCCAAATAATTCTCTATCTTAGAAGGGTCATTAAATATTAAAAGCGCTGAAACGTGGAGCCGAAGCATGAGAAGTACCAGCTCTAGAAAAGTGAGGAGGCAAATATGCAGCTTGCCTGTGGACTTTTTCACTTACACAAAGGTCCCAACACAGTTCTGGTGGAGGGCCATAGTGGGGTAGAGGGATGGGGCCTATCAAAATCCAGGGAGAGAAGAGAATGCATAATTTGGCAAAGCCCCACATTCTTTTGTGCACCTCAGCCCCCACCTAAACTTCCAGTTAATCGCCATTCTGGAAATTCAAAGCAACATATTTTGAGTTCTAATACTGATGTCAAAGTTACTTGATCTGTGCATGAGGTTCACCAAACAATGGATCAACCACAAATAATACTATTTGCCTGATTCTCAGCAATTTCACATGCTGGAATTTAATTAAGACTTACACAGAACTCTAAAATTTCATGCCTGAAGTGTAAAAGTTCATTAGAAACTGCAGTCTGCCGTAGGACAGAACATTTCTTCTATGACCATGGCAACAGAGGTAACCTTATAGGAACTAGGCAAGCAAACACTTGAGAAACGGATCTCCTCAGAGAGGTAATAGGATCCTTCAGTGGGTTTACATGACTGTCAAGGATAAACAAAGAGAAGTAGAGAGTCAGTCAGATAATGAGGCTGAATGCATAGAGGTAACATGAAGCTGTATCAAGTCCTGGTGCTACACCCTCATAGCTAATTTAACCGGATTATGGATTCAATCACTAGGTCACTGAGTTTAGGCTCCACATTGGACATATTATTTTTGTCCTTGACTTGCTGGCTCACTTGATCAGGTCATCATGCTAATGAGGTAACTCTAGGTTTTTGCTTCTCAAGTAGAACAGTATAAAAGAAAGTATTAGAACTAAGAGTGAATTTAGTGAAAATATGAGTCTTATTAATTTACAGATGATGATACTGAGGATGACAACATAAAGTGTACTAATCAATCCTATAGCAGATGTTGACTCTGGACTCCCAGTCCAAGAGTCTTTTCATTCTATCATGCACTGGTTAACTTGCTATGACTCCAGTATAAACATCTCACCAGGAATCTTCCAAAGGCATGCTTTGGTAAAAACTGGAATCAGGTAAGACTGAAAAAATGACTCCAAATGCACGTCCATTGTTGATGGGGCAGCATGTTATCGTCACACACACACACACTCATAGTAGAATGGGAAAACTATTTCTGAAAACTCATTCTGCTTTTTCTGTATCAATGTAGTTCTCCATGGCAACTTACTCTACACTATAGCAATGGGCTTTAATAACTTAGTCACAAATACCCAGAATTTAGAACTACTTGAAAAAACTCTTGGGAGGCCTCAGTTTGTATCCAAGTCTATTACTATTAACCTATCTATTTTAGGATTAAACATACAAAAAATTAACCTGTAGAACACCAACAAAATAAACATAAAAGAAATGAAAGAGAAAATTACCACTTACAACATAGTACTAATTGATTGAGGCAACAGTCTTCAATGAATAAAACCATTGAGTGACCGTTAGATGAGAAACTGTACAGGACATTTATATAATCTCAAAAGATCTCTACATAGGAAAAAATAAAGTGGAAAATGGTAATTCTTCAATGGTGAAACCCAATAGATACTGTCCTAACCAAGGAATGAAAGAGCACCAAGAGTTGGACAGACTCATATGCCTTTTGATGGTATGCATTGAGGACACAGCCTCACCTATAAGCAGTGCTGGTAAATATAGATGTCTCACATATAGGAGAGGGGAAGAGAGCCCTGATTTGTAGCATTTGTTGAATTCTATGACTGATTTCAAGAACACGGTATTGGAAAGAGATGTGAGAATTGGCTCTCATAGCTGGTACTATCTGGCTCCAGCATACCACTGGGTCGTATTCCTGCCAAAAAATACATCACTAGATTGAATCGTGAAAAACCATGAGACAACCCCAAACTGAGGTGTATTCTATAAAACATCTGGCCCATACTCTTCAAAAATGTCTTTGTGATGAATGCCAAAAATGGCAAAAAAACTGTTCCCAAGCAAAGGAAACTAAAGAGTCATAATAACTAAATGGAATGTGTTATCTTGGATCAAGAGGAAAAGTTGTTATAAAGGGGTGTTATTGGTACATTTGGATTGTATATTAGGCAATAGTATAAATTCACTGTTAAATTTTTGAATGTCATGTTTGTTATATGGTACTTATATAAGAGATGTTCTTGATCCTAAGAAATATTTAGTGTAATATTTAGGAATAAATAGTGTAACTTACGAATGGTTCAGAAAAATAAATTACACATTTGGAGGAAAGGAGGGGGCAAGTGAGCACAAATGTGGCAAAATGTTAACTGGAGAATTTGATTTGATAGACACACTGGCATTGTGTGTGTGTGTGTGTGTGTGTGTGTGTGTGTGTGTGTGTGTGTTATTCTGGCAACTGTTCTGTGAGTTTATTTAAAAATAAAAAGTTTGTATAAAGAAATGACAAATTTTCCCAGAGTGCAGAATATCTCTTTGTCCTGACTGCTTAATACCCCTCTCTCTTTTGTGAGCAGAATATCCCATTCTTTTGGAGAACTGCTTCTTTCCCCACTGGCTTCACTTCCATAAGCAAGTGAAGGATGCTTGTCCAGAGACCTTCCCAGAAATTTTCTAAATTAAAACTAGAAAAGAAAACTCCCCCCACTCCCTGCCCCTTCAGGACAGAAGTGAGGAAGATGTGAACCAATGAGAATCAATGCATACAGATAAAGAAAGAGTTGCTTCTTGACATTGGGTGTCAATTGTATTCACTGCTGAGCTGGGCCAGTCTTCAGAGTCTGATTAAAATTCAAAAATTAGCACGACTGTTGCTTTTGATGTTGTTTAGATGCTCTCACTTTGGTTTATCGCTAAGCTTGCGAACAATGCAAAAATGAGTGAGTGGATACAGCTCCCTAGAGCTTTTCTAATTCCTCCCATGGACATATCTACATGGAGAAGGAATCTGCCAAGCCAGAGAAGGCCAGAGCTATGAGCTGGCTAGTTTCTGGACAACCAGATGTGGAGGAGTCATGCCAACACTTAATATCTACCTCTCGTCTAACAAGGCAATTCTTGCTAGGCCATAGAAACATACGTCCCTGTGCTAGTTCCTTCTTTTTTAAGGGTTATCATGACCCTAGAAGGCCAGGCAATAACTGCTACATCCTCAGATCCCTCCACTCCATGTGTAAAAAGAACCAATACTTTCTCCTTTGTCCAAGCTAGTTGTGAGAGGTAATGTTTATGGAGGATGGATCCAATGATATACTGCTTGTTTGTTGCTCTACATCAGAGTTTTGTAACCTTGGCACAATTTACATTTTGAATAAGGTAATTCTTTATTATGGGGGTGCATCTTAGGGTTTTAAGCAGCAACCTAAGTCCTTTCTTCACTCACTAGATTCCGGTAGCAGCCTTCCCTGAGTTGTGACAACCAAAAATGTCTCCAGGCATTTCCAAAAGTCTCCTTGGGGCAAAATCGACCCAGCTGAGAACCTGTGCTTTATGACTCTCTGTTTTATTCTTGGATTAAGCTAGAATCATCAGAAATCTACAGAATTGAACTATAAGGTTTATCCCAGGTAAAACTGCGTTTTTGGAACTGCGTTCTGACATTACTCCACTGGCTGATGCTGAGAAATAATACAAGAAACAACCTTTAGAAACCCATTATTTTAATAACACTATGTGTGTTGCTGAGGACATAGTTCATTACATCGTACAATGTCCCTTTACGAGGACTTTGGGTGGAGTTTCTGATTCTTAGGACCAGTAGCGACTATGTTCCTTTAAGCAGCTGCTTTGCTTGGAACTTACTGACCACTGTGAGTTATGCCAGTGGTCATAACTCCCTCTCTGCTTTGGATCGTAAGAGAACTTGAATTTCAAATTTGTGGGTTTAATGCTTTATACTAACCAAGATAAATGTTTTATACTAATCTTGACCTTGACAGCATCTATTATTTCTACCTTTATTTTCTCACCTACAAATAACTCTGATTTCATCACTTACAATATTTTAGTGTGTTTTTCTTCTTTACTGAGGTATATATGATAAAATGCAGAAATCTTATTGTGTATATACTTGTGTATATATATGTGTATATATTTATGTAACCATTACCCAGGTGATTATAAAACATTCTAATTTTTTCATCTGAGAGAAATGTATGTATTTTTATAAACCACATCAAATCAATAAAAATATTTTTGCTAATAAGAAAAGTATAAAATAATACTACAAAATTGTTTCAATTTGTAATTCTTGGATTACTAACCAATTTGAGTATTTTTCTTACAATTATGTATTATTTGCTATTGCCCATGTGTGAAATAACCCTTTGTTCATTTGTCTGTTTGAGAACTTAGGTTTAATTTGAGCTACCAGTATTAACACTTTATCTTGTCTATTTGATACAAATTTTGTCCTTCAATCTTTCCTCCTTTGATGAGTTTGCCTTCTCCTGGCCTATGAAGTCAGGTTGGACTGGGGCCTATCCCACTGGAAGAATCTGTAGGGACTCAAGAAAGTTATTTTTTCTGAAACTCAATTCCACATCTGAAAAATGGGGAGTGATAATGTTGAATTTGCTGAGTTGTTATGGTATTAAATGAAGTACAAATATAAAGCATTTATCATAAAATCTAGCACCCAAAGACTCTCTCAGTGTTATTTTTTCTGCACTAACATTTGCCATGTTGCTTCTTACATTCTTATATGTCATTATATCTATATGATTATTGACTTTGTTCTGGGATACTTCAATTTTTGTGTAGTTTTATAGCATTTAATCACTGTTCTAATATGTCTCAATATCTCACAGGATAAATGCTTTAATTTTACATAATCTTTGACAGTCTCTTTCACTTATTTTTAAAAGAAATTTAAAAATAATCTTGTCAAGTTTTATAAAAGATGTGATAATTTGTCTTCTTCTGAATCATGGTATGTCTCCTTTGAAACTGCTTTACAGTGATCATAAAGTTTTATAATATACCATAAAGATCACATACACCCTATGTTAAGATTAATGCATAGTATTTTATGTTTTCCTTTATAAATGGGCTTCTTTTTCATTATGTTATTTATTTGATTATTATGTAGAATTATTAATTTTAGTGAATTTAACTTGTATTGAATTTCTTCATCACAGCTAATAATGTCAAAAAGTTTTGGCTAATTTACTTCTATTTTCTAAACACATAGTGAAATTGTCTCCAAATAATATTTTGGTACAGTTTTTTGTAATGTACAGTGGTATAGCTGATTGTATTATGTAAAGTAGATATTTTACTTAATAGGTCAAAACTGCACTCCTCATACACTGCTTGTGGACTATATGTTAGTTCTGGACCACTGTTTTGTCACACATATACACTATAGTCCAGCAATTCTGCTCCTAGATATATGTAGATCCACTAAATGACAGGTATTAAGATCTTCATGGAGTTCTATTTGTAACAACCAAATACTGCAAGTTACCGAAAGGCCCATCAGTGTGTAAATAACTGATGGTGTATTCATTCTGTGAACTATTATTATTCAGCAGTAAAATGAACAAACTGGCTGCAACTATGTATGACATATATGAATCTCAAAAACATAATTTGAACAAAAGAAGCCAGATATTAAAGAACATATACTGTATACTCTAGTTATATAAAATAACAAATTCATCCAAAACTAATAAATGCTACCAAGAGTCATGGCAGTGGGGAGTTTAATGACCGGAAGAGAACACGTGAAAGGCTTCCAAGGTGCTGGTAATGTTTTGTTGATACTGATGCTAGTTACACAGATGTTCAGTTTGTAAAAGTTCATTGAGTTGCTCACTTACATTATATGCACTTTTCTATATGTACATTATACTTTATACAAAGTTAAGAAACAAACAAATGGAATACCTGATCTACCCTGTAGTCTTTCTCATCTTACTTAATGGCAAGTCCATCCTTAGTTGCTTAGTTCCAAGACCTCGATGGCACAGCTGGGCAGTGAGCAAACTGTGCAACTGTATTTGGTGATTTTTTGCACCTTTGAATACAGTATATGCCTTATTCATTTATTTTATTCTTTTTCTCCCCACTCACCATTACCCCTGCCTAGCAGGTAAAGTCTTAAAAGCATGGGTTTTTATTTATTTTGGCCTTAGTTATATCTCCAGAACCTAGAACACTGCCTAGCATACAGCAGGTGCTCAAAAATATTTGTAGAATATCAACTAAAAGCATAGTAAAGTAAAAAGTTGGTGGGAGCATTTTTATTTTTTATTTTTAAAGGGAATGCTTCTCGTGTTTCTTAATTCACGATGCAGTTGATTTGTCTTGATTTTCAACTCAGGGTAAAGAATACCAGCTTTCTGAACCATGAGAACATAGCCTAAGCTTCACCAGCTACGGGAACTGTAAGCACAGTACCTGGGTGGCAAGGACTAGATATGCAACACTAAACACAATGGGGTGTTAGATGTCAAAAAGACTTTTACTCTTCTGGCTTCACTTTATAAAAATGTGAAAAACAAAACTCTGTCTCACAACTTCATGGATTTTGGAGGACAAAAAGAAAAACAAGATATAAAGATGCTTTGGAAAAAAGTAAGACAGCATTACAAGAAAAGCAAGCAAGTCCAGGTGTTTTCGTGGGTGTATATCATAGTTTCAGACAGTATGACCACAGTATCTGTGCAGACTGCTTCTCAGAAACTTGATCACAGTGGAGATAAGAGCAAAGAGAAAGAGAAAGTTTGCAGTATATGAATTCACGTTTGATTGTGGGAGGATAATACAAATAAACACATGGATACGGAAATAAGAAAGGATGGAGAACTAGGCAGACCATACTTTCTGAGGATCAGCCGAGGTATGGTTTGTGCAATGCATGTTATTTTTAGGTGGACAAGTGACACATATTTTTTGTTCTTGGGATGAACTTCCAACTAGTTTAAATAGAAACCAGATCTTAGTTTCCAGAACCATTCTCCACTGAAAGGAAGAGTGGCTAATACCATGGCAATGGCAGCGTTTTGAGCACAACATGAATGATAGAATAGGTTGTGACACATTGATTAAAAAGGAATCCATGAGTTCATGTCGATATTAAAACAAATATTTTTAAAAGGTAGGGTTGGAGAAGAAGGGAAAATTAGTTTTTACAGATGAATGTTAAGAAATGTCAAAGGTGACAAGTTAGAGAATCACAATTTACAATTACCACACTAATAACCAACTTAGGTATGATCGCCACTGGAGGCAAAAACCATTGGGCAGGGATTGTTGAGAAGGAGATGGCTAAACAGCCTCAAAGTGTCAATTCCAGACAAGGAGAAAAGATGAAGAGAAAACTGGCAGATATCACCTTAACCCATACTGACATCGCCAACCTCCTGTGAGATACACTGAGAAAGGACATGATATTACTTATGTAGTATTCCTGCCACAGGAAATTATATTAGGCTAGAGACTCTCAAACTTTGGTGTGTAGCAGAATTACCCAGAGAGCTAATAAGGAATACAGATAGGCCCAGGCTCGATGAAGTAGGATAAGATAAATAGTTGTGGGTCTCTGTATTTTCACCGAGCTCCCAGAAGATTCTGAGATATGTCCAACATGATACATGTTTGGAAGCAATGAATTAGACAAATCTATATTTCTGAAATTAAGAGATATTCCAAAAGGCAACGGGCTTATATTTGTCAAAAATACCAGTCTAAGAAAAGCCAAGGAAGACTAAACACCTGTTTCAAATTATGGAGACTAAAGGGGCATGACATTTAAATGCAATGTGTCATCCTGGACTGGATTCTGGATCAGAAAGAAGGAAAAAAGGCTATAAAGAGCATTATTGAGACAATTAGAAAAATTTGAACAATACCTGTATAATAGATATACATAATTTATGAAATATGGGATTAATCTTATAAAACTCTAAACTCTACACAGGCAGAGATCTGTTTAGCTTGCCACTGCACACCCAGCAGCACTTATATAGTGTCTAGCATGTAGTGGACATTCAATAAATATTTCAACAAAATAATCTATACTTAAAAAAACCCTCAACCTTTTGATGACAATGTTTTACCAAAAAAAATACCATCAGGATTATGAGTCTTCCTCCCCACAATTCTTATTTTTACCTTGTTCCCATTTTGAGGTCTTGAGGTTCCACTTTATTTTTTTAAGGCTAGAAAAAATGGGATTGTCACATAGTCAAATATCAGAGACACTGGCTCCACCAATCCTCTTTATAAACTCTTTCACCAACATATTTTCAAAGCAAGGGAGTGAATGTTTATGAGACTGACCTGATAATTAGAGGTGTGGTGATCTAAGGCCAAATTGTTATGCAATGCAAGAAAGACAGGGAGCCTAAATAGGTCAGGCTCTGCTAATAAGCACGGAGGTTCAAGGCACCCACATCTGATAAATACGCAGAGAGACAATTGGAGAACAGATGAATAAGCATTACTAAACAAACGCTTAGAACCAAGCTCTCAACTTCTGTACTTGCTCTTATGCTTTATAAAATTACATACACAGCAGACTTTAATTACTCCATTCTAATTGCCTAAATGCACCCTGGCACCAGTTTACAATTTCAATTTGTAGCAGCAGAGTGTTCTGAGGGAAAACAGTCATATTTAAAAAAAAAAAAAAAAACGTGCGAAGTGCCTACAAGATAATCAAGGATGATTAGAGGGAGAAAAGGATGAATCAGGAGCAAGAAAGTTATTGTCATGATGTTAAAATTAAGCCTTTGAATAAAGAAGCTATGCTAAAGTTAATAACCTATCTGGATGTTTTATATTAGTAAATATGTAATGATACTTTTATTTTCAGGACTATTGTGCACCCATCTGATTAGGCTTCCCATTTACAATTTTTTTTTTTTTCCAACAGAGTATACCACGTTTAAAATATTTTCATCAACATTCTCCTTTTATGCTATACTTGTGGTTATTTTTGCTCAAATAATTATTATACATGAGAACATTTTATAACAATCCTCTTGGGAATTTTGGAATAATATTGTCAACAACAACAACAACAACAAAGAGACATTTATACGCTAATTATCTGTTTCAAGAGATTGAAATTAATTCCTTAAATCTTTAGGACAATCCTATGAGGAGGTAATGTTTTACTGCACTTCATAGGTCCAGAGGCTGAAACTCAGGAAGCTAAAGAAGCGTAAGGCAACCCAGCCTGTAAGTAGAGAAGTCAGGATTTGAAGCTAGACAGTTGGGATCCCCTTTCCACAGCCCACTCCCTCTTCCCATGCCATGTACCAACCATACTTGGGGTGGTCTCTCCAAGGAGTGAACAAAAAATCTTAGTTGTTGTCCAACACCCATGAAATATTGACTTCACTTTAGCTGAGATAACGTGTTCATAATATATATTACATATATTCTTAGCAAATTAAAAATCATAACCATTTGTGGCCAATTCAATGGGTTTTCATGAAATGGATATCTCAGTCTATTATGTAATGAATTAATTTTGCAAAGCATTAAATATCAGGCTTACTTAATTATGCAGTGGAAGTTTTCTATTAAATTTCTTCTTTCTGAAAATGTAAAGATAGTCCTTCGAACCTCCTCTATACTCATCTTTAGCAGGTGTAACCTGCAGAAAGGCAAATTATATCTGCTTCTACTATGGGTTAAAAAAATAGATGACAGATGATAAATGGACAGGTAAATAGATGGATGAATGGATAGAAAGAAATAGTTGGTATAAGCAGATTTGGTGTTGAAAGTCTTTTAGCAATATTGCTTTAGAAATACATGATTTGTGCCTTCAAATATGTCAACCTAAGCATTTTCAAAAGCCGTAAATATACAAAAAAGTAATATTTCTAAATAGAGAAAATATCTTACAGTCTTCTCATCCATTCCTAGATTTTAAAATTTTGTATTTTCAGCTGAATAAACCATCTACCTCCTCCTTCCATCATAGCATTTATCATACTATTTATATGACTTTTTTTTTTAGTCGGAATTTAGCTGTAATGTTATTCTTATAATCCATTTCTGAGATGATGGTTTACTAAAAGTATCATTACTGGGTTTAATGTTTTGAGATAATTTGTGTTAAGTGGCGCTATAATGAAATGCAGGTCCTCTAAATGGATTTTTAGTAGCTCCTCTCAATGTATTCAACAAATATTTGAGGGGCTACTTGTTTTGGCAATACAATAGTGAACAAAGAATTCATTCTCTGTAGATTTACCCTGGCTGGTGACAAATGCAAGGTATTTTCCTTGTTCGCCACTCTATGACCAAATCCTTTTAACTCTGTGGCCTTAGTTTTTTCATGTGATGACTAAATATCTTCAGTTTTTCCATCTCAGGGAGCTGGTTAAAGCATATGATATAGTGCATATAGGAATGTCCCTGAAGATTGAAATTGGCATGTGTTATAAGCTATTATTATGAAAACTTTCATTTTCACAAATGCACAAGGCAGCATACATCTGAATGCTCATGGCTTAAGACACACATAATTTCAACGTTAGGAAAACACAGAGGGAAAACCACATGAAACAGAGAAAGGTGAAATATTACAAAACTTTCAATAGCCCTTTAAAACATGGTATTGGGTTTCTTTGTTCCTTGTGGACTGGATCTTCTTCAAACCAACTCTGGTGTTTAGTTTAGTGATTTCACTTGGTAAATATTGACGGTTGGTTATTAGGAAAAGGCACACTCACCGCTGCATAGACAGAATGTATAGCCTGTAAAATTCAATTTCTGTTATCGATCCTTTAAATTATTTCAGTATCTAGAAATAAGCTTAAGGATTAAAATGCATATGCTCACTCTCTCTCTCTCGTGCACACACACGAACACACACATGCACAGACATTCACATATGCATACACTCTTAAATCCCAAATGCTAAATAAAACTCTGCAAAGTTAGCAGACATACCAAATATATTTTAATTCTTGATAACTACTGAAATTGTTGGTTGTTGAATTACATGGAATAATTCCAGGATGAGAACCATGAATGTGATGCTGACAGTAATGGATTGGTTACAGAAGAATATGCTTCATATTCTGTTAGATTAAATTGAGGTGAGACTAATTCTTCTTGCTTAAGGCATTATAAATAGGGATAGTAACAGGTCTTTCCATGAATAGGTACTTTAAAAAAATCTCTTTGCCTAGAACAGGCAGCTGGGACAGTACTAAATTATCAAAATATCTTTTTAGGTTTTAAGAGAGTGTTTCACACAAAGTCATGTTGTGATTATTCAGGAACTCGTTATTGACTTTTGGGATGATTAACTTCTCCAAATTTTCTTCCACCCTGTGCTGTTATTGCCTATATGATAACTTTGGCTCTAGTAAGAAGGAAAAGGAATAATCAATGATATTTAGCGTAGTTTGGCTGAATAGTTGGGGTGGGAGAATATATTGGAAGACTTAGTTAAAATGAGGTTTTAGGATTAACTAGTCTCCATCTGTATATATTTGCTGTCCTTGAGGCAATCAAAAGTTGATGACTTCTTTCTTTGGAATTCCAAGAAAAGATGTTTGAATCTAAGAGAATTGTGTCAGCCTATCCTTTTAGCTGATTTTACAGTGATTCTCCTAAATGTCTCCAAAATGTACTTATTGTGAGTAAAGCAGCAAAGTTTACAGTAAATTATGCTGAGACACCTATGCTTTAAAATCTGATCATGCGATCCCAAAATTGTATTACAATAGGTTCAGTATATTAAATTTAAAGGTTACAGGTACAAGATCAACTCTGGAAAATTGAATTTAGGAGCAGTATCTCCATCCTAGGTAGAGAAAAGAAAATAAGATTGAAAGCTGAAAAAGTCTAATTTTATGGTTGTTACTCAACTGATTTTCAATTTGGTTCGATCTTTTCACAAGCTCATTTTGAAAAATTTGATCAATTTAGTTGCGAGTGTAACTACATTTATTTTGCTCACTTGATAAATATTTACTAAGGGCCCCTAGTATATGTCAGGCTCTGTGTTGGTGGTTGGGACATAAAGATGAGTAATAGCTGATCCTGGTCCCAAGGAGTCAGTCCAGTTGTGGGGTGGCAAATATATAAACAAACAATGCAACACAATGTGAACAGAGTTAGAAGATACACTTAAAGGATATTCTGGATGTAGAAAGAACTTAACTCCCTGTAGCAAATGGTGCACAGGTGGTAGTGCACGCAAAGGAAGGAAACAATTGCTTAAGGGGCAGGGACTCTGTAGGTGAGTTCTGAAGGATGAGCAGAAATTTGCCAGAGAAAAATGAAGGGAAAGAAAAAGGCATCAGCAGAGAAACAAGAACATAAAAAAAAGGAAGACATTCGGCTAAGAGATAAGTATATATAAAAAAGGCATGGAAGCTTGAGGAAGACTGGTCTTAATCAGGGAATAAGGAGTTATTTCAGTATGACCACAGGGTGAGTGTGGGAAGAGGCTAGAGTGATAAGCCAGGGCTTGTGTGTCCTATTCTGGGGCTTGATATGTAACAGCAGCAGTAATAACAATAATAATAATAGCAAACAGTGTCTGTGGCCGGCACTGTTCTATATACCTTGTATATAGTAACTCACCCACTGAGGTAGGAACTGTTATTATCCCCATCTTAGGGTCGATAAAACTGAAGCTTAAAAGTATCAGTAACCTACCCAGCTTAGAGCCAAGGCCATGTTCAAACCCAGGCTGCCTGTCTTAAAGTCTTAAATTGCCACCACTTTTCTAGGTAGCAGGAACAGGCTACAATGTTAAGTGTGGGAGGTACTATGTCTTGCTGACTTTTTGTTCTAAAATGCCTCAACCTTACCATCCATTTGTTTATTCTTTAATCATTTACTTGCTTGCTTATTCATCCCTTCAACAACCTTTTGCCTAACATCTAGGTCCTGGAGATTCCAGCATAAAGAAAACCTGGTCCTTTCCTCAATGTGCAAGTTTATATCTAATGAAATAAAAATGTGAATTTTCAGTTCTGCACTCCTTCCCTATATGACATACTCATGTTGCAATACACAAATATAGAGAATGTAGGAAGAAAAGTAGACAAAATGAAGTCAAAGTAGCCAAAATAATAAAGAATTAAAAGTCTAACAAAACATAAAATGTAGGCAGCAATTGATCTTAAATAAGAAAAATATATGCTCAAAAGGCAATAGGCCAAAATAATATAATTAATGCTCTAGTATTGGGATTATGGGTTGACTCTTTTGTTTGGTTGTACTTTTATTCATTCTCTAAATTTTCTAGTGAACCAGTATTATTTTTCCAGTCAGAAAAAAACACTTCTGTCAGTTGTCTTTAAGATTAGACCTTTTGTTTTTCTAGGTAAAGCAATTAGGAATTTTCACCTTCACTAGCTTTGTCCAGTGAGAAAGAAACACAGTGTTTTTCTAATGAAGGGAGTGTTTATTTTCTTCCTACAGTTTTAAAGAGGTAAAGTTTAATGAATATACTGATTATGTCTTTATCTTTCTGATTTAAACTAATTCAAGCTCTTTGTTAAAAAATATCAGAAAAGCATTTCTTAGAATGGAAAAGTTCTTCTATAATCTCACTCCCATGCTACCATGCTATGCATTTTACTAGTTTTTCCTATGAGTACGTTTTAAATATATAAAAGTAAACAATAAAGTTAAAAACAATCACCCAAAAGGTGAAAGGATGAAGAAGTGCAAATAAGTAAAAAACAAACACAAAACAATCACCCTCTATTTGCTGTTCTGTAACTTGATTCTTTATAAACTTAGCAATGTAGTTTGGACATGTTCGCATGTCAGTCGAGGAGGGCTATTCTACTTTTTTAATGGCTGCACAATATCCTGTCATATGAACTGAGTCGTAATTATTTAATCCCTGTTGGAGTATATTTAGGCAGTTTCAGTTTCCTACTATTAGAAATAATAATCTAAGATCTTTTAATATTTATCTTTTCATAATTATGTAAGATCTTCCACAGGATAATTCCTAAAGTTGGTGGAGTGCTGGATGAAAAGATATACTCTTAATTTTAACAGACATGGCCAAATTGTCCTTTAAACCCACATGGGTTTTTAAAAGAGCTTTGGTGTCTCCACGTTCACACAGTTAAGTGCAAATGGCATGAAGATTCTAAAGACATTATGCAATATGCTCTATCACTTTAAATGTGGTAAGAGTGTGTTTTGAGATCATAGGTTGGGACTCTCATCAAGTCTTCTAATGAAACGGCACACCTAATAAGGTCTCGGTCAAGAAATGGGGCAAGATGGAGGATAAAAATAAACATGATTGGATAATCTTGTAATAACTCTAGCTTTTAATAGGATTGCTAATGTTTGGCTCATTTGCATTTCCACATTTATTCAAAACGTGAAGTGATGAATGCTTATTAGAAAAGAAAAGGGAGCATAATGAAATCTTTTAAGGAATTACTGAGCCATTTTCTTCTCCATCTTCATATGGCATTTACTCCTGCTAAGCCTGGAGCAGAGGAGGTCCTAAATGCCTTGGTATCCAGGCCAACATCTCTTGACTGACTCCTAAGATGTTTTATTTAAATAATCAGAATAAACCTAGGTTTTATCTGTGGCCGATCTAGGGGAACACCCAGAAGGTTTATAGTTGTCTTTTTTTTTTCTTTTATTATTTTATACTACAGTATAGATCTAGAACAGCATTTTCAAAAGTATTGTCAGTAGTCCATTCGTAAGTATTGTTTGAAAGAAGAATTTCATACGCAGGAAAGTCTGAAAAATATTGGGTTAAATAAAATCACACATTTGTATGTTGAAGGACTTCACGAAACCTTCAATATATCAAAGCATGTGGTGAATTTCCAAGAAGTGGTCTAATATTCAAAATTTCTTAAATTCCTTTTGGTATGAAAACAGCTTATGATCATGAGATTCCTAAGTTATAGATTTAAAGTTCTGTGAGTGTGTGTGCGCATATGTGTATACGTATTACAAAATTCTAATTCTGTTTGTGAGATTTCTTATATTGCAGAGCTAGAAAAATATTCCAAACTGCTTTTTATATTATTGTAGGAGGGAGTAACAAGTAACATCAAGAATTCTGGGCATGTTCAGTATCTCTAAGGTCCTGGCATCTTTCAGAACTATTATGTCTTAGAAAGTATTGTCAGACATCTTGTCTTTAAAATAAACATAACACACACCAACATACAAATGTATAAATGGAAGAATCCTTAAGACTTAGGACAGGCCACAAGAAGGTACTGGTGCTAACTATTTTACTACAGATAATGCAGAACTCATCAGAAATCCTGGCCCTTAGTAGAAATGCAATAACTTTTTTTTTATTGAATGAGAGAATGAATGAATGAATGAAGACAAATAGTATTATTTCTGAAGTCAGACTGCCTAGTAATTAGTCCACTGTTAATGAGCTATTTAACCATGGCCAAATTATTTACCTTATTTATGCTTCCCTTTCCTCATTTGTTAAAGTAATAATAAATAATAATATCAGTTGTTGTGAGAATTAAATGAATTAATACATGAAAAAAATCAGTGACTGTTACTTGGTGAGTCCTCAGGGAAGTTGAGCTGCCATCCTCCTCCTCCTCGCCACTCCTGTACATAATCTCTAACACACAGCACCTCTTGAACTGCACTTGCTTGTCCATATTTTCTGTCTTTTCATTATAATAATTTTATTCATGTCAAGAGAGACAAGGTGGCCAATACTATTTTTTATTTGCCAAGCATGACTTCAAATACCTGATTAAAAAAAAAATGAGTGCTAGCAATAAATGTTGATTGACTACTAAAGTCACAGATATGGTCAAAGAGGCCTCCAAAATAATTACTGGGGACAAGCCTATAGTCCTGCATTATTCATTTAGGTTTTTCCAGCTGGCAACAGGTTGTCCGAGGTGGACCACAGCCTCCACGTTAAGTACTTCCATGTTCCCCAGCGTCAGTTTCGGCATTTCCACATCATCACCACCTGGCACAGGCGGTTGTTTTGTGAGGGTTAGGTGTGCCCCTCTGCATTCTCACCAAGGAAGCCAAACAGGTTCAAGAGCCCTCGCTTGAATGACAACTCAGACAACAGTGCTTTCCTTGGGAACACTTGACCCGCATGGGCAGTTCCTAACTTTCTGGTAGGTTCTGTTCCAACATGAGTCCTAATATACTTCTGAAATAGCTTTTCAGAATTGCTATGTCCTCCAGCCCGGACTGTGAAAGTCATTTGGTCCCTAATGATCAGAGTCAGCTCATTAACAACCATGAGAGAAGACCATCTGCATATCCAACAGTGTTGGAAATAAGAGAAAGAGGGAACCTAATCTCAGGACGCCATGGGTATGCATGTTCAGTGAGCAGACGACCCACATCCACTGAGAGGCAGTCTGTGTTAAACTGGACTCTGACTGGCATATTGCCTGGGATGAATCTTGCCTCCTCCACTTTTTAGCTATGTGACCTGTGTGTGTTACTTAACCTCTGTACCTCTGTATTTCCATCTGTAAAGTGGGGGATAACAATAGAACTTACCTGTAGGTAAGTTACCTAACTTACCTAATAGGGTTGGAGTGAGAACCAAATGAGTGAATATACACAATAAGTGCCTAGCAAATTATATGTATTCAATAATTGTTATTTGCTATGATTAGCCCACTTTGTAACGATAGCCCCTGAGTTCTAAGTTATTGAGGACATTTTTATTTTCCCAGAGCAATGAATAAAAAAAAAAAAAAAAAAAAAACTGAGACAAATGAGAGGTGTTTATAAGGGCCAGGGTCTCCTTCTGGTATTATTTCCCAACGATGCTTTTCCTACTTAGTAGCTCTGTGACATTAAGCAAACTACTTAACCTCTCTGTGCCTCAGTTCTTTAATTTGTAAAAGGAGATCATAAGCTTCCTTCTTCACAGGTTATAGTGAGGATCAAATGTACTTCAATGTGTACCACTTAATACAATGCTGGCACACAATAATGTACAGAAAGATATTTCTTTCCTTCCCATTAGTCTCAGAGCTGGAAATAAATTTCATACCTTCTTCTGCTTTCTTGTTTTAAGGTGAAAGGTCTTTTTTTATTTTCTAACTTCTAGAAAGGAGAGGAAGAGAAATAAAAGGGTATTTTTCTAGTGTCTTGTCTGTGGACCTTGATTCATATATCTCAAAGTGAGGTTTAACATGTATTGAAACATTCTGCATTTTTAACATGCAGAAAACACGGTGGTTCCTCAAATAAAGTGTTCAAGAGAATCATCTGAGAACTTTGTTGAAAAGGCTAATTTCTAGCCGTCTTCTCAATTCTAACTCTGGTCTGGAGAGAGGCAAAGAGGAAAGAGCATGCTCATTAAAAATAAGCATTTGTTGTAAATCTGATCAAAGCAGTCAAAGGTGACACAGAGAAATTCTGCCCTAATTTCATGGAATCACACTAAAATGGGAAAAATGGCTCAGCAAGGTAAAGTACCTTTCCTAAGATCACATAGCAGGTATGGCTCAGATGTAGCCCTACTTCTATGACCTGTCCTTTGAATTACATTTCCTCGTCAAGATTAAAACACAGTTCGATTTTAAATGCATTTTCTTATATTACAAATTACAGCAGGTCATGGTGGACAGAAACACTTAATCATTTGGATTACTTTATAAGGACGAGAATACATTAAGCCAGGTTTTGTCATAACTACTGCTAAGATAGACTTTTTTTTTTCAGAGAACAAATTTCATTTTCATTCATGTTTAAATTGGGACTTAAAATGTCAGAAAAAAATTAACTTATGTTTACATGGTCAATTAATCTATGACAAAGGAGGCAGGAACTTACAATGGGGAAAAGATGGTCTTTTCAATAAATGGTGTTGAAAACACTGAACAGATACATGCAAATAAATGAAGCTGGGCTACTTTCTTAGGCTATATACAATAATAAATTCAAAATGAATTAAAGAATTAAACATAAGACCTAAAACTATAATGCTCCTAGAAAAAACCATGGGCAGTAGGCTCTCTGACAGTGGTCTTAGCAATATATTTTTGGATATGTCTCTTGGAAGAGGGCAACAAAAGCAAAAATAAACAAATGGGGCTATATCAAAGTAAGAAGCTTACTTCTTACTTTGAGAAGAGAAGGTAACCATCAGCAAAGTGAAGAGGCAACCTACCGAATCAGAGAAGATATTGCAAATGATATAGCTGATGAAAGGTTAATATCTAAAATATATAAAGAGTTCATACAACTTGAGATAAAAAACCAATCTAGTTAAAATATGGGCAGAGAACCTGAATAGACATATATTCAAAGAAGACATGCAGATGGCCCACAGACACATGAAAAGATGCTCAACATCGCTAATCATCAGGGAAATACAAATAAAAACCACATCATAAGGTATTACCTCACATCTGTCAGGATGATTATTATCAAAAAGACAATAAATAACAAGTGTTGGGGAGGATGTGAAGAAAAGGGAACTCTGGGGCACTGTTGGTGGGATTATAAATTGGTGCAGCAACTATGGAATATGGTATGCCAGTTCCTCAAAAATTAAAAATAAAATGACCATTCGACCCAGATGTTTCAAATAATAGTCATGGGGCTGAATTCTGTGAATATAAATCCATATGTATATAGCTATGCAGAGATTCAGTAACTGTGTTAAGCCTCATCACAGATCATATTTCTTACTAATCAAGCATGTATAAAGATATCGTGGGTTTGTCAGTATTTGCAATAAGAGTTCTCTCGTCCTGCCTGTGTGTTTCTGTCGTCAGTGGAAGGAAAGAACTGGCAGTAAGGGAAAGCTGTCTGGCAGGGAAGAAAAAGTGTGTGTGCAGGGGTGATTAGAGGTTCTGAACACATCACTGCTGGGAAGAATATCCTCTTCCCACTGTGGAAGAGAGCTCGATTCACTCTCAGATCTAGCAGTGAGCCCTGCATTAACAACAGCTACTACCACCGGAGACTGACTTTCACCAACCAGTAATCCACCTACATATGTTCTACAGCTGAGGCTAAGTTCTCATAAAACTTATTTACTCCTGTGGTCAAGACTAAGAAACTATTTAAAAGCTGCTTTATCAAACGGCTGCCCAATTTTGTCAACTTATCGTCTTCCGGATCCTGTAAGGTCTCTCAGGATTGTTTGTTACTAGCCATCTGCATATTACTTTAGATAGAAAATATTCAACTCTAAATTCCTACAACTGAATTAAAAATAATTATCCCAATAACAGTCATATATTGTAGTGCCTTACCATATTATGTTTTGTCAAAGTTCTAAATTCTTTGGTAAGTCCCACTTAGAAAGACATCCTAGGAACTGACATTCATAAGATAGGATAGAATTTAAAAAGACTTTGCTTTTCATTACTTCCTCAAGACCAAGAGAAGTTAGCATACAGTGCACAAGATAAATAGCACAAGTTAAATTTTACATCCTATCTTTCTTTACATCATTAATAGAGCAAACAATTAAGAAGGCTGTTTCACTGGACCATGGCCAGCTAGGGTGTGAAAAATATCACAAGGAGTAATTGTATTTCTCCACATAGAAGACAATGACCAAATGTTGTTTGCAAAATGTTTTCCTGACTCAGTAAATCCTGCATTTGCTATATAAGTGTTTACTTATCAGTCGACCATTGGAGTTCTTTAGGAGGCCCAAGTCTCAGAAAAGGAGACTGTAACAAAGCCTTTGGTAATGGGAATATTTTAATTTCTCCATTGAATTAACCAAAGACTGCTTTGAATATTTCGGATTCTGGTCAAGACGAGGTAATGGGAACTGAATTTACCTTCTCACCTGAAAAAAACTTAACACAAAAGGACAATAAATGTGAAACAGTAGTTTTCAAAACAGTAAACATCAAGCAACAAAGGACAATGAATCTTGAACAAGGTGAACCTCGTGATTGTCCTCACTTATTGCCATTACATTTCAAGGACATGAAGGGGAAACATAGATAGAGCAGAGTAAGCTGTCTGAGTTGAAAGAATTGAGAGACTTGAGAGAATAAAAGGAACAGAATTTGCAAAACAGAGTGCTAGAGTAAAGAGAGTTATACAGAGTGAGAATACTGAAGATCTATAGAGGGTTTCCTTTGAGTATTCAGCAGAGTACTGATCACAAGATGCATGAAAAGAGCCTACCAAGTTGGAGAAAGAAATATCTGAAAGGATGAAAAGTGTAGAGTGTATGGTTCTCAAGCAGGGCTGGAAATGGTGCCTGTTTTTACCAGCCAAACTGAAACTCATAAATCATTGAGTAGAGTACTCAAGAAGGTCTTGCCGCAGTGGTGGGGGATAGTTAGCCATAGGCCAGCCTACCAAATCATAAAGTAAGACCCGAAAAAATCAACTGCATCCAAATAACTAAAATGTATCTTAAAACAAGTGTTTTAAACATATGGAGCAACCAAAAAGATAAAATTAAACAGTGTTCAGTATCCAATCAATATCCAGCATCCAGGCACATAAATAGCCAGAAGGACATGGCCCATATGAGAAGAAAAATCAGTCAGTCAAGACCATCCAGAACTGACACAAATATTAGAATAAGCAGACAAGAACATTAAAACAATAATTATAACTGTACCGTATATGTTCAAAAGTTAAGGAGTCATATGCAAGATGTAAAAAAGATCCAGGTTAAACTTTTAAAGATAAAAATGTCAGTATGTGGGATGGTATAAATGGCAGATTAGATTGCAAAAGATGAATGAAACTGAAGACATAGCAATAGAAATGATATAAAATAAAACACAGAAAAGAGAATTAAATAAAAATAAGAGGGCACCTCTGAGCTATGGGACGTCAGGTAGCCTACTATACGTGTAATTGGAGATTCCAAAGGAAGCATTGGTGAGGACAGCAAAATATATTTGAAGTAAAAACCGCTGAGATAGTTCCAAATTTGATGAAAACTATTAACCACAAGTCCAAAATGTTTAATAAACACCTATTACGAGAAGCATGAAGAAAGCCATATTAAGGCACCCCATAACTAAAATTACTCAAAGTAGTGATAAAGAGAAAATCTTCAAAGCAGTCAGAGATAATTGAATGTTTACACAAAAACAATAATGATGTTATGTGTATATGCAACATTTCTAACAATAAAATGTATGACACCAATAGCACAAAAGCTGAGAGAGGAGAAATAGAAATATACTATCGTAAGGTTCTTGTACTACATGTGAAATGGTATAATCGCATTTGAAGGTAAACTTGAGTAGTTAAAGGTGTATACTATAAACCCTAAATTTTGTTATTTGCAAATAATAAAACAAAGAGTTATAGCTAATAATCCAACAAAGGAGGTGAAATAGAATCATAAAATAATGAGTCAAGAGAAGGCAGAAAATAGGAACAAAGAACAGAGGGGACAAACAAAACCAATAGCAATATGACAGATTTAAATGTAACCATGTCAATAATCACATTAAGTGTAAATAGTGTAAAGAACCAGTTAAAAGACAGACATGGCCAAAATAGATTAAAAGAAAGAGACTATTATGTTGTCCACAAGAAACGTACTTTAAATATACACACAGAACACTTTAAAAGAATGAAAAGTGATTTAACATGCTAACACTTATCAAAAAAACTTGGAGTGGTTATATTAATATCAAACTAAGTAGATTTTGAAATAAAGGATATTACCAAGATAAAGAGGATCATTTTACAATGATAATAAAAAAGACACAGCAATCCTAAATGTTTATGTCCTAATAGCAGAGCTTCAAAATATATAAAACAAAAATGGATAGAACTGCAAAGAGAATAGTAAAATCCACAATAATAGCTAGAGATTTCAATACCCCCTGTTTGATTACAAGTAGACAATTAATAAGACATAGTAGACTTGAACACCATTATCAACCTATTTAATATTTAGAGAACATTCCACCCAGTGACAACAGAATATACATTCTTCCCAAGTGCACATGAACCATTACCAAGATGGAGCATACTCTGGGTCATAAAACAAGTCTCAATAAATTTAAAAGGATTTAATACACGAAGTGTATTCTCTGACCATAACAGGATTAAATGAGAAATAAATAACAGAAATATCTCTTTAAAATCCCCAAATATTTGGAAACCAAACTTCACATTTCTAAATAACAACAGGCCAATGAAACTATTTAAAAAATAATTTAAAAATTTTTGAAGTGCATGAAAATGAAAACACAACATAGAATTTGTGGGCTACCATAAAATTAATCCTTAGGGGAAATGTTATATACTAAATGACTATCTTAGAAAAGAAACATTTAAATTAGTGATCTCAGCTTCTGTCTAGGAACTAAATAAGAGGAGTGGATTAAGCCCAAAGGAAGAAGAAAATGAAATGAAATGAAAACTACCAAAAGTAAAAAGTGAGTTTAGCAAGTTTGCAGGATTCAAGATTAATATACAAAAATCGATAGTATTGCTATATACTAGTAATGAACATTCAGAAATTGAAATAAAAAGTTATGATTTACAATCATATTAAATAATATGAAAGACTTAGGGACAAATCTTACAAAAGACCTATTAATTGAAAACACTGCTGATAGAAATTAATGATGATCTTAATAGCTGAAGACATATACCTTGTACATGGGTCTAATGACTGAATTCTGTTAAGCTGAACTCAAATGTGGGTCAGTTCTTCCCACATTTATCTACAGATTCAGTGCAATCTTAATGTAAGTCTCGGCAAATTTTTTTTTAGTAGAAATTGACAAGCTGATTCTAGAATTCATATGGAAATGCAAAAACTTAGAATAAATAAAACAACTTTGAAAAGGAATGAAGTTGGATTTTGTTCTGATTACAAGATGCATTATAAAGCTGCAGTAAACAAAATAGTATACTAGTGGCATAAACATTGTCTAAAATAGATCGGTGGAACACAATAGAGAGTACAGAAAAAAAATCTACACATTATGGACAACTGATTTTTGAAAAAGGTGTAAAGGCAATGCAATGGAGAAATGCTAGTCAACAAATGGTGCTGGAACAATTGGATATCCACATGAAGAAAAAAAAAAAGAATTTCAATCCATATTTTGTGCCATATATAAAAATCAACTCAAAATGAATCATAGACCTAAGTGTAAAACCCAAAACTCTAAAACTTCTAGAAGAAAACACAGGAGAAAATCTTTGTGACCTTGAGTTGGGCAAGGTTTACTGAGATACAATATCAAAAGCATAATCCATAAAAGAACATATTGATAAAATGGACTTCATCAAAATAAAAGCCTTATAGTCTTTGAAAGACATTAAGACAATGAAAAGCAAGCCACAGACTGGTAGAAAATATTTGCAATCCATATAACTGATAAAGTAACTGTATCCAGAATGCATACATTCTGAGAAGTCAATACAAGAAAACTACCCAAAGAAATTGAGCAAAAGATTCAAACATGAGAGGATATATTGGTGGTCAATAAGCACATGAGAGATGCTCAGCATCATATGTCATCAGGGAAATGCAAATTAAAACCACAATGACATAATACTACACAGCTATAAGAATGGTTAAAATGAAAAAGACTATCCATGCCAAGTGTGGAAAAGGATGTGAAGGAGCTAAGACTTTCATACACAGCTGGTGAACGTTTAAAATAGCACAGCCACTTTGGAAAATAGTTTCACAGTACCTTAAAAAGTTAAACATATATCTACCATATGATCTAGCCATTCCGCTCCTAGGTATTTAACCAAGAGAAAAGAAAGCATACATATGCTTATGAAGATTTGTACATGAATGTTCACAGTAGTTTTATTTGTATTAATCTTCCAACTAATATAATGTCCATCAATAGGTGAATGGATCATTTTGCAATACATATGTTTGAAATCATCACATCGTATACCTTAAACTTACACAATGTTATATGTCAATTATATATTAGTAAATTACATATCTGGAAAAAATAGGAAAAAATACAGGTGGATGGATAAACAATTTAAAGTATAGTCATACAATGGAATACTACTTAGCAACTAAAAGGGATGGACTACTAATACATGCAACAACATGGATGAATCTCAAAATAATTTTGCTCACTGAAAGAAAACAAAAAGATTATCTATTATATGACTGTATTTATATAAAACTCTAGAAAATGTAAACTAATCTATTGTGAGAAAAAGCAGATCTGTAGTGGTTGTGTTTATTCACTATCTTGACTGTAGTAATTGTTTCATGGGTAGTATATATGTCAAAACTTTGAAGATTGCATACTTACATATGTAAAGTCTATTATATCTCAATAAAGCTGTGAAAAGCAAATGAGCAGAACTCTACTCTTGCTTAGTCTTACACAAATTAAAGGCATGTGTGCGCAATGGAGCAACCTCAACATTTTGGTAGCCTAGGGGAAGAGTACAAATGTAGGTACCTTAACCCACAGCCTGTCCTCCTTGTCTCTCCAGGCCAGGCACCATCCAAGTGTCCCTGGCCACCCTCAGATTTAGGGAGCTATATGTGGGCAGAAGGGGCTCCCGCCAGCCCTAGAAGTAGGCATGGCGTCTGACATCCTGAGCACCGAGACTATAACCTAGAAAGGAGCGCCCAGCTCTGGTGAGCACGTCTTGGCCCTGCAGCCTCCCTACCCTAGCCGAGGATGTGATTTGAAGAGCACAGAGAGGAGGCCTCCAAAACAGTGCTACTCTACAAGGAGATAAGACAAGAACTGAGAGTGTTTAAAACTTTTATAGCAATTTGACATGGCTGCAACATCCAAGCATAGAATCATTTTTCTATCAATTTGTTTTTATTGAATTTCACAAAAGCAATCTGTCCTCGATGGATTAGATACATATAACAAATATTTTTTTAAAAAAGATTCTTCACTGCAGGTAACTGAAACATGGCTTTAAAGCACAAGGCTCTCAGCAGAGACCCCTCAATAATCCTGGGTTTGAATTATGGTAAATGTGGAGCATATTCTGTTAAAAAAGATTTCTGGTCTAACTTTTGTGAGGTTGCAATCACAATTGGATTGATCCATCTTTATGTCTTTCTGGGTCATTCTGTGTGGAGGACTAGCTGCATTTAAGGTTAGTGGGGATTCTGTGTGAACATGATTCCTCTGCAGATGGCTATCATCCCTATTCAGAATTTAAGAAGAGCTGTGAATTTTTAGGGGGGCGTGGTGAGGTAGGAAATATCATTGGAAAAGATTATGGCCTTTTTTGCCTTATATTCATTTGAACATAAAAACACAGGTGGTTTCTCTGTACACTTCCAGTCCATCTGGAGTCCTCTGAACATAACAAACAGAGCACCTTACCTTGTGCACGCAGGACTTTGCGTTCAGGAAAAATAGTTCCACTGTGGTTTTATCCTTTAAAAACGAGATGCTTTCAATGTAAAACCTGAAAGATAGTAACAGAAGTTTATTTCTTCAGATTTCTTTCCTTATCTCAGCATGATTTCATTTCCTCAGTTTTCCCAAAAGCAGAGAAAAAATTTTGTGAAACTAGGGGATGGTCTTCTGAATCTGCAACATACATGAATGGATGTGATGTCTGCATATATGCAGATAAAATCTCCTCGTTTTTTTGTGTGTTGGAAGGTGAGTTAAAGTGAAATTCAAAACGGCATCCAACTGCAAACTCAACTTTATCTGTGTTGAGTACTCTTTGATACACACAGTTTGGGAGCTCGTACTACCTCAGGCAGCTTCAAACAAAGCCCAGGTGAGCCTTGAGCAGAAGTCGAAAGCAGAAGTTGGCTGAGTAAGCACGTTATAACCTTAAGGTCTGTTGGCAGCTCAGTGGTTTTCAGACATGAGGTGGGTGTGAGGGCCCCATGCCTGCCTAGCCCCCATCCACCAGGAGTTTTAATAACACCATCCTTCTCTCTCATCCCTAGGCCAGAAGTCTTGAACTCTTAGTAGTACTTAATCTTGGTCTTTTCTCATGCAAATCAGAGTATTCTGAACCACACTCTCCCCACCCAGTTTCCTGGACTTTTGCTTGTTCAGTCTGTGTGGCCACAGATTGAAGGTCCTTCTCTTAGGAGTTCTGGCAGCCCCATGTAGGAAGGTGGGGAGTCTTTTACAATTTCTGTTTTCATAATCTCCCAATGATGAAGCTGGCCAGTGCTCTGGGGTGGGAGACTGGGCTAGCCTCAGCCCTGAGGTTTTTCCCAAGTGTTGGAAAAACCTCAAGCACTAGCTTGATGAATAATGCATCAAGATTCCTAATGCCCCAAGACAGCTCACAGTTTGGGTCCTGTAGGAGAACTTGCTCCCAAAGTGGTGAGAGTCAAGCAAGATAAACAAGGGCTAAAGTGGCATGGTGAGCTTGTCCTCAGCTCTGCAAAATCACAAAAGGCCTTGGGCATTTACTCCACCCTCCACTCTTTAGCAATGACAAAACATTTAATAAATACATAAAACTGAAAAAGGCCATGAAAGATTTTATCACTGAGATATAAAATATTTTGAAAAATTCCACCTCTAATGAATCATTAAAGGAAGTTCCAGAAAGAGAATAAATCTTTTATGTTACTTACAAGGGTTTATCTCACTTATACGTGATATTAATGAAGACTGATGAGTGTTAGGTTTGTGAGAAGAGAAAGTTAAGGGAGGAAAACGAGCGGTTGGGGGAAACAGGCTTTGGAATCATAAAGACCTAAAATAGAGAGTACCACCTCCACGTGTGGCTTTGGGCAAGTTATTTAGTTTCTTTGTGTCTTTTTGAAAATGGGTGTTGATTGCACTTAATTCATAGGGTTTGGGGAAGGATTAATTTAGATAATATATGTAAAACACTCAATAAATTTTAACAATTATTAATAAAAATCCATTTTCTGGAATTTAATCCAATGTGGCTTGGTGGAAATGACTTCGGCTTTGAGTCTAAGATAACTTTATCTACAGAGAGGGATAAGGATGCTTACCAAGTATAATTTAAATGAGATAAACACAAAGTGCCCATATAGTAACTGTCACATACATGATAGGGATTCAAGAAATTCTAACTGTTGTGGCTCAACAAAACTTACATTATGTTAGAAAGACTTAAAGGACTTGATGAGGTTTGAATTATATCTGAGGGCTAGGAGAAAACAGGATTCCGAAGGATATAAAGAATCCAGGTGGGGAAAGTACTATAGGTACAGAGCATTTCTTGGGTAGTGTGATAAACATTCATAATCTGGCTTTCACCAAGACAGAATCCATTATAATGTGGATATTCTCTCATCGATCTAGTTTCTCCTACCCTGGCCACTGCTGGACAGACGAAGTATAGCCACCCGATTCGAAGGTGGCCTGCGAAATGGGCTGGAAAAAGAGAGCTCAGCCCAACAGATTGTCCTTACATGGGATAAAGAATGAACAAGCCAATCATGTGTAGTCTCTGAGAGAGACAGGTCAAAAGGGAAACAGTGGAAGTAGAGGGAGGTACTAAGCAGAAACCATGAGAAAGGGAAAGAAGGACAAGAGTCAATGGCAGGAGATGATGGAGCAGAAGCAGAGAGTAGTGAGTCTCTGCGATGGTGGACACAAAGCAGGAGGCCCGGAGGCCAACTAAGTCCCTTGCATCCTGAAGGAACTTCCGGTTCAACTAGGCGGTGGTGGTGGTTTCCTGCTTTCTTTGCTTTTGCATGTACTTTTATCCCTTTCAACTAAGAAAAAATGAGCAGGCTTCCAAGGGGCAGCCTGAAAGGGCAGCAGCAGTATCACAGCTAATGTTTCCTGAGCTTTTACTTAAGTGCTGGACCAAGTGCTTTCCATTCACTGTTTCATTTAATTCTCACAACAACCCTGGGTGGGATATATCTATCATTACCCCCATTTCCCTGATGCAGAGTTTTAGAGATTTGTCTACCTGGCAGGGCTAGATCCTGCTCTGGGTCCCTTTGACTCTGTAGACAGTGCTCTTAAACAGAACCTCCTCCTGGCTGCCTCTACTGGTTCATTCGACCAGCATTTATGTGGGAAGCTAAACCCTGGATAACTGTTTGCAGCTCAACATTAAAAAATAGGCAGTGAAACAAGACCAGTGCAATAGTCCCTGTGTTAACACATACATAAATACATTCGTTCTCTATTGTTTCGAAAAGGAGAAAGAGATCAATGGACAAAAACAAAAAACAAAAAACAAAACAAAACAAAACAAACAGTGATAGATTTGGACTTTACCTATGAAACACCTTTTTAAAAGTCATAGGAGTAGTCTCAGGAGGGAAATGTTTTCCCCGAGGAAGTGATCTCCCTGCCCTATAAAAGTCCCAGGTCAGATTAGTAAAACTCAGCGTCGGTTTTCTCCTCTAGAATTTTTTCCTTTCACTTTTAATAACTTCAATATATATCTCTAGCGTAGAATTATCTCTAGCAAAGATTGCATTAAAAGCATAACCTCAATGAACTAACAAAGTTCATAGTAATTCCTTAATATTTAAAATCCAGTCCTCATTCAAATAAATAAATAAAGCTGCAGTGCTCTACAGCAGGAGTCACATATGCAAAAAGCTTTTAGGGTCACTGGCTGGATATAAAAGAGCAGAGCACATTCTCAGCAAAGAGCTCCCTCTCCAAGGTGTGGGCATGACACCCAAGCTAGATCAGTCAGATTCTTTCACCCTGGAATATAAATACACTTAGAATGACCTAAAGATCAAAGGTGGCTGGAGATGAGTGTTCTGCCAGCAATACCTTGATGAAATTGTCCATGGTTTTCTACTCTCTAGACCCCTGCAGAGGCCTGGGTATTTTTTCTGAGGCCTTGTTGGCTCTGTTTTCCTTCAATTCTGTTAGCCACAATTGCTTCCTATTGCTGGCAACCAAAGAATTAAAAATAATAGAGGGCTTCTATGTGCTAGGGACAAGACAAAGGACTCTACAGGAATCATTTCATTTAATCTTCGGTACAACTAGACACTGTAGGTAGCAAATTATAAACCCATTTTACAGATGGTATATAGAGCATCTTCCCTACGCCATAGAGATGGGAAGTGGTGGAGCCATGATTTGAACTTGGGCCAGTCAGGATTTAAAGTTCATATTCCCAACCAATATTATAGAATGCTTTCCTAAAATAACAATGACAATGAAATATAACATGTACACGAGGCAGTGGGGCCCAAGGGAAGGATGAAATGAACTCAGCTTATGAAACAAGAGGGAGAAGGCTGCCAAACTGAAATCCATAAGACTAAGCGCCACAAGACACTATGTGTTCCCTCAGACAGTTGAACTGAGTCTTAAAGAATGTATGAGTTCACCAGGTAACATAGGTAGGAAGGGAAGTCCAGAGAAAGGGCATATTAGCCAGACCAAGCCTCTTGCTAGTCTTTGAGAATTTAAGAAACCATATGCAGGGAGCTGGATTGCTTAGCACCAAATCAACTGTGGCTTGTCCAACTCTGAACAGATACCTTTGTACTAGAAACTGGGTTCACCTGAAGCCCAGGCCCCTGACTATACCTCAGTTCCAATAAACAGGTCCCTATCTTGTTTCCCACTGTTTTCTGGCAACTTGCCCTGTTGCCTTCTACCTTTCTGCCTAGGCATCGGATTACCTGCTCCCTGAATCCAGGATCCCATTTCTCCTGAAGGGGACCATTGTAATGACTTAATATTTATAGAGTGTATGAAAAGTACAGAGGGTTCTCTGGGAGAATGGCTCCCCAGGCACAGTTATTAGCAAGAACCATAAACTGAAAAAAAAAAAAAAAAAAAATCTAGGGCTTCTTCATGAAATGAAATGGACTATTCCAGTATCATAAAATAAAGACCTTTTGTTTTAGCTTTTTTTTTTTTTTTTGGCAAAAAGATACTGTTTCCTTTCTGCATGCTTACCGTGAACAATTTCACTAAGATTTTATGAAGATGAAGCCCATGGTTAAATTTTCAGTATCAAAGTGAACTCAAGCTGTTTGACGAGGCATATGTTTTGGAAAGAAATCTCATATAACAAGTATAATTTTTGAGAAGAGAATTTGCTTGAGGAGGTTTTATCTCTACTTTTCGTGCTTATTCCAGTGACATTTCTTTTTCCCCCTTCTCGATGGGACCGGTGTTCCCTTAACCACTCATCAGTGATAAAAGATCATGCCTCAACGACATGACAGATGGATTGGAGGGGAGGCAGGCCTGTTAGCCCGATGACAATACATGCCTGTCAAAAAGCAGAACACTCTGGTCGGTTGGAATGGGCTGTCCATCAACAGTCTCTTACATGTAGGTGGCCAATATTTTCATCATGGTCAAAGTCAACACTATGGGTTTGGGGAGATACTAATTTGAACCCCAGCTCTACCACCACTGATGAGTCTTGGGTACTTGGGCCAGCTTTTTGGCTTTTAAGTGCCACTTTCCTTACTTCTTCCACAAATCAGAGGAATGACAGATGTTTTAAAGGTGTTCAACATAGTGAACGGCATGTAGCTCAGCATCAATGAGTAGTGGTGATTATTACTGTACTATTATTATTCCTCTATTGACAGTACTGTACCAAAGGCACTGACTTAGTTGGGAACTTCTTTAAAGCTTTAACTATAAAAATAAGAATAGAAACTCCAGGTATCTTTCCTAAATTCTTTCCTTCGAGGAAGCAAAATGCTACAAAAGTGCCCGTTTTGACATAGAATGGGAAAAACTGTCAAATGCTCTTCTGACCATTTATAACTTTTTCTCCTCACTTAAGTATATTTTCTTTGTTTTCTAGGGCCTTCACTATGTCTAAGTGATATCTTCCAAGAAGGTGAATTGGCAGGAGTGCCTCAATTACTTCATACTCTGAACAATGCTGAGTTTGTGACCTGCACCCACTAAGGGCTAAGTTAAACTGCCTCATTCCAGGTTTCATTCAGCTGTTGTGGGTAATTTAGTCATTCACTGAAGCCACCTGCGTAAACAGATTTCGATCAGATCCTAATCCACATTCTGAGCTGGAAGATCTGTTTATTGCTTGTAATGACCCTACAAGAAGATCTCTGTTTATTGCTTGTAATGACCCTGCAATATTATAGTCTCATTTTATAATGCATGCTGAAGATAGCAGTGTAATTTAAGTACATTTCACTTTCTCCAAGCACATCACTTTCTCCAAGCTACTACACAGTGCTTGTGGGAGTCCCATAAGTTCCCTTTCATCTCTAGAAGGAGTGCACCCCTGGTGAATTCCCCAAGGGAAGCACTATTTGTTCCTACAACATGCTCCTCTGCCAGGAAAAACTCTTTCTTACTTCCGAATTTCCAGGCATAGCCAGGGGAACGAGAAAGTGCCCTCCAGGTAAGCCTGTAAAAACCTGCCCGGTTGCTCCTCTCCCACAAAGCCACTCTTTCTGAATTTTTCAGGGATGGGCTGGAGGCCCAGGAGGGGAAGGGCCTTGCTCTGACCTGTCCAAAAGGGGAGGGAGTCTTCTGCCCCAGGCAGTTATGAAGTGTCAGAGTCACATGGTAAATTCCTTGCGCCTGCTTCTTCCCTTCAGAACCTCAAAACAGCCTGCTCCCTTACTCCGTGATAAAAAAGGGACAAGTGCTCTGAGGAGGCAGGAAGAAAGGCGGGAGAGGCAAATTGGATACAGAGGTGAGGGCTGGGCCTGGTGAATGATGAAGACAAACAATGAGATTCCCCCAACCCGTGTAAAAGCAAATGGGTTAGCCCCAAGCCAGACAGCCCCAAAACTTCCATATTCAAAGGCTGTGTATCACATTATGGAATATTTCACCCACTGAACATGTGGTCGAAGTAGTCTCTGTTATTTATATCATAAAAATAGTTACCATTTATTGTTATTATTATAACATATTTAACATGGATAATCCTCTAACAACCCCCTGTACTACCTTCCTGTAGCTCCACCTCCATTTTATAGGTGAGGAAACAGACCTATAGAAGGTGCCAAGAGCCACACAGTTAATAAGTGGAAGAGTTGATGCAAACGCCCTGGTTCTCATTGGGTGGGTGGGGCGCATTTGGTAATGTCATTTTTTGATAGTCTCGATTTGGACGGTGTTACTGGCATCTTGTGGCAGGAGGCCAGGGATGCTGCAAATATCATACAGCACAGCATGGCTCGCTACATGAAGAGTTACCTGGCCCAAAATGTCAATAGTGCCGCTATTGAGAAACCCTGTACTAAAGGCCAAACTTTTAACTTCTGCATCCTACAGGTTTTTTCATCCTTCAAAATACTAATTCTTTCCTTTTGCCCCTTTGATGTCACCCTTAGGACAGATTACAGAGGAGAGCGAATAGATTCTCATCAAAGATGTCTGATACTGGATCAGGGAGCACACTGAGAAATATAATCCTGTGAGGAACTGGAATCAAGATTAAGTATGAGTTTTAAGGATTCTGTGTCTTTCTAGAATTCTCATATGAATTAAGAATATTGGATCCTCAAAGATGAAGGCTGCTAACCAATTGCCTCAAAGTTCAAGAATGGGTTAGGCCGCTTAGGAAGTCGTGGTTGATATTAAGGCAACTGACAGGATCATTTCCTGGTTCAGGGATATTGTGTATTCAGATGGGAGTGTGGTGGGTGGGCAAAGAGCGCTGGCTGATTCATACACACCCCCAGCTCTCCTCTGTTGAACCTACAGTAGGAGGAATCAGTAATTTCTCTCTCTCTCTCTTTTTTTTTTTTTTTTAACACATTCTTGTCCTCTTCTTATTGTAAATTACCTACTCCTTGATAGCTTTAAAATATTTTTATTTGAATGGCCATTCAGTCACAAACATTTTAGCTTTTCTTCCTTTTATCACTCCTCACACTTGCATAAAAATATTGCTCAAGTAATATGTTCACTGTAGGAAAAGATATATAGACAAGCAAAAATAAATAAAAGCATTTCCATAATCATTCTACCAAGAGATTAAATACTGTTAACATTTTAGACTTTTTTTTAATCCATCTAAATATTTGATATAAGTGTAAACCATGTTGCATATATTACTTTGTGGTCTGCTTCCTTTTCCTAGAATATGCTGAGGGCATCATTCCATATTAATACATCTCTTTGTTCACCATTCTTTATCTGTTGTATTGAAGTCCATTTATTTGGCTCTATTAGAAAAAACGCAGGCCGAATGATGGGGTCCCACAGGTTGTAGTCATGATGCTTCCTTGAGTTAAACCCTTTTTAAGGCTGAATGTACCATAACCAGGCCAGGGGATACTGAAAGGCACTCAGCAGTCTTTCAAAGATGTGGTGTTGCAGGAATGATGAAAGAAAGACAGCAGTTTCCCCCCCCCCCCACATTTCCCCCTAGAACTTCCCACTAATATGGTCAGTTCTCGGCCTTGAGTGTCATAGACAATGCTTAGGGGTAGCTCTAAGTGGCCACTTTTAGGCCTAGGGCACAGCAAAGGTGACTTGGAAAGAGAAGGTAAAATGGGGAGGAGGAGAGGGAAGACCAGAAATAAAGTAAAAAAAAAAAAAAAGAGGCATTCAGAAGACTAAGTGGGGTGAAAGACTCCAAGATCTTGGATTTGCGAGGAGCTGAGTGGTACCAGCCTGAGCTACCTCCTATTGCCCTCCCGTGAGGAAATGGGAGCTTTTCCAATGAGGTCACGCCAAGTCCCTGTTCTCTGATTTAAATGCTTGCTCACTCACTATCAAGCTTTTCAAATGCTCACATCTGGGCTGCATTACCAAAGAGGCCCATGTGTTTGCAGGAGATAATTTACAGCAGCAGATAACAACCCCTGCCTGGAGAAGTCCACCAGCAACCTGGGGGAGTTGGGACTCACATGGAAATAGAGAACTGGTTACATAAATTATGGTGTATAAATAAATTATGGGTGTAGATACACACATGTGTCATACATGTATTTAGCACATATAATTGTGATTTTTATAACTAAAGAAAAGACAACAGTTTAATTCTGCAATTCATAAAGGGAGAACGAAGTGCCCACACCTTAAATGTTTTCCTTCCTTCATGAAGCAGCAGCTTATGTTTCTGAGCTGCTCTCTGCATTTCGGGGGATAATAACCAGGAGAAAGTCTAACCCACCTAAATCTGTAGGACCCCAGTGCTTAGCTCAGGAATCAATGAGGCAGTATTTTGCCCAGTGCCTGCCACAGGGTTAATGCTATATTTCGGCTGAAAGGAAAGTTCTTGAGAGCACAACTGTATGGTATTTTGCTTTTTCATAAATTTTACAATAAAAAATGATATTTGATTATGTGTGCTTAATACTTTGCAAAATTGTTTTGTGTCTCTGGACTACTTACTTCTCACAACCAACTTGCATTCACCATTGCATTTCACTGTATCAGAATCTAGGCCAGGAATGTGGGTGATTTGGGAGATTTGGAGGTTGGAGGAGTGTGACTATAGTTTAAAAAATTTTCCAGGATGGATCAGATATGACCCCCAACCTCGACACTTGGAGAAGCTCTGAAATGCAATATACTTTTTCATCTAATCTCTTTTATAAAGTGACCAACTGTTCGCTGTAAACATGCTATAACTTAATGAACCTATCTTCATTGTTGGCATTTGGATACTTCTAATCGTATGCATAAAAAATAAGAGAGACCCTGTAATGTGCTACCACTGTGGGACATTCTTTATCCAGAAGCATTAACTACTCAGCAGCTGCACACTTCACTGTCCATGAACAAGGGGCTTGGCACCCATGTTCCAGTGCAGGCAGCTATATTTGCTAATGGGAGAGGAAATGACCCTGATATCAAAAGAGGTCTTCTGTATTTCCAGAGGCTCTTATATAGTGACCAAATATCCAAACAGAACAAAATGCTGTCTTAGGTTCTATTCTTCAGGGACTAAACAAATATTCAGTCAACACAGGCAACCTAGAGGGTTGGTGGTGTTGTCTATTGGGATATAAGTGTATCACCAGCAGTTCTGTTTTCCAAAAGAGGAGGCCAGAGGCCCTCAGAAGGCAGCTGACTTCACTGGGTGTGTGGCAACCACATTTGTAAGACCTCCAAAAAACTACATTCCACTCAGTGACCTGGGTCAGTTTTCTTAATTCTTCGGTGTGTGCTTTTGCTTGATCATTTCTTTAATTAAATTGGAGTAACAACAAGTGCTTAATTGAAATAATAACAAAGACTATTATGATCTCATTATACTGTTAGAAGAATTAAGTGAATTAAAAACTTGATAAGGGTTTTAAACATGAAGTAGTTAAGGGGAAGTCATGCCAAGTGATTACGGGACACTCTCGAGATAATATTCTAAGTAAGTGCTGAAACTCATGAACAAGCAGCAGGCTACTCCGGCATTTCAGGAACCTGCTCCGAAAAGATAGGGCGGCTTTATGAATGACTGTACAGGAGGGAAGACAGAGTTGTCTCCCCTGGTATTTTGAGACCAAAAATAGACCAGATATTAGCTGTCAAAGAACAAGTAAACAAATCTGGTTACTACATAGAAGGTACTTGTTAAATTCTCCAAAGACATAATGCTTTTACTGAGAAGTTACGCTACATAAACACTACATGTGTGCACAGAGGTAAGAGTGCAAAGGTATCAACTGCAGCTTATATTTTAATGTAAATAATAGGAAGCAGCCTAAATGTCTAATAGGAGACTGGATTGCTAAGTTATGGAAGCTCAAAGAAATAAATTAGATCTTTATATACCCAATAAGAGAGTTCCAAATAAAAAAAATAAAGGTCAGTTACCAAACAACTTATTTTCCTTATTTTTCTTTAAGAAGGGGAATGAATTAGGGGCAGAGGTGAAAAAGAAGGCTCGCAGAGAGTAATTTTTACTTTTTTCTCTATACTTTGATGTAGTTTGAAATATTTATAGTCACGATATAATTCTTTGTGGAAAAAATGATCTATGTGAAGCCATTTTCCCTACATAATACACAATTAAAATTTCTCTATTCTCTGACCCCTACTTAATTACTAATATGCATTTTTTCTCCATTGCTTGCTGGCTCATGTTTGTCTTTTTCTCCATTTTCATGGACAAAAGCACTCACATGCTTTCCAAGAAATTCCAATATTTTTTAAAAGGATTTCTGTCCATTGTCTACATCGGCTACGCTCCTGGACAAATCACCATTATGCTACCTGTTTCCAAGGGTTTAAAAATATGATCTGTGGTGGTAAGAAAGAAATTTTCAAACCAGATTTCAAAGCAGAAAGCAAACAACAAATTGGAGGTTGTCAACACTTTGTTTACTGAATAAGAGGAAGCTACCATCCATAATTCACCATCAATTCATATATAAAAAGATCCTTAAAAAAAAAAGGTAGCACATCTTATTACTACACTTTTGTATTTCATGGAGCACACTGAAGTTAAAAAAAAAAAAACTGTGGAAATCAACACGATTTTGCCAGGTAATCATAGTATAAAAACCCCAGAAAGGAAAAATAAGAAACTTCCACTATCATGCCAAAACAAAGCAGATTTCAACATTCAAAAAAATAACATAAACTCAGAATATAGTAATATTCTTCAGGTTGATTGAGCTTTTGGAAAACATATTTAGATTTATCATAAATCTACCATAGCAGCTAATTTTATATTTGGCTTTAGGAAAACAAAAATTTTCATCAAATTCAGGATGAAGATTCAGGGTGAGGGGCCTTCAGCAAAATTGGTAAAGTTTTATTTCTTAAGCTAGGTATAAAAACTCAGTGTTACTATTCATAACATTTTATTTATCTTAGAGTGTGAATAATTAATGTAAAACAATATTTCCAACATGGGGTGGTTTTAAGAAATCATTAATTTAGTTAATATATCCATTTCAGGAGGAAATAATTGAGGTCCATATGTATGGTTGAGTGACTTGCCCAAGCAGAGCTCAGAGAATGACTCCATGCATTGTACCCAGCAGCCTCTCTGAATGCAAGCTAAATTCAGATTTCCACACTGTTGAGATCATTCTTTCAGTGAGCATTTGTTTGCATTTTATCTCCTATTCATATTAAAGGTGTAAAATGTATAAATTCCATTACTTCTATAGTCTCTAGAAAATATTCCTACATAAAATGTAATAACAAATGTTTGCCATATTTCAAATATAAAAATCAAAAGTATGTTGAGTCAGAAACAGACTTATGTATTAAAATATATTACCTACCTTTTTCAGCCTTAAATTGATCATGGGGCTCAAACTGAGCATTTGAGTAATAAAGGAAGGTGATTCTATATTTCATCTTCAAAGAAAATAGTTCTACACAGTATCTATGGTAACTTGGTCCCCAGACTAAGAAAGCAGAGAATCTCTTTCACATACTAATTTTTGATAAGACACTTCTTTTATTCTCTATCTCTCATCGCCAGAATTTTTTCTTTTTTAAAAGGGAGGTGGAGATGCTCAATGTGTCTACGGGTACATACCTCACAGCAAACTGCAAAACGGTTGGGCCTGGTTTCTTGGGCAAATCATGGTCAAGAACTCGGTGATCTAACTGTAGCCAGTTCTGCTGACCTCTGTAAGAGCAAAACAAAGAAAAAAATTAAACAGAAAATCAGAGGAAGGTTCAATATTACACAGTGTTGGCGAAGCTGTGGAGAAAGTTACTCCTATGTGCTGATGGTAGGTGTATAACCTGTTGCAATCAGTAATGAAGACAAGTTAGCAATTTATACCAAAATTATAAAAGCACCTGCCTCTGAACCAGCATTTCCATTTCTAGGAGCTGACTTGCACATGTGGAAAATGGCCTACATACAAAGTTACTCACTGAAACATTGTTTGTGATAGCGAAAAGGCACAAAACAATTTACATGTCCAAAAGGGTATTGTTTTAAGAAAGTGAACTTAAACTGAGTGTTGAAATACAATACAGCCATATTAAAATTGAGATTATCTTTATAACCTTATTTTGAACAATTTCTAAAATATGATGTTAAATAAAAAAGCAAGGTGCATAACACTGAGTATAATATATCACCATTTAAAAAAATTAAAAGAGATATATATATATGCATACATATAAGTATCTATATCTGAGAGAATAAACAAGGAACAACTCTGACTGCCTTTAGAGGTAGAAAGCCAGGTGATATTAAATATATTAATCTTCAAGTTCTTATGAAATACGAAATCTGAAATATTTTAGATAGTCATGAAGAAGAAAACTTCTGGTCATTTAATGAAATCAGACAGACAAAGATAACAATACTATAGCTTTTTTAAAAGTACAGATTTGAACACCTCCTGGGTGCTGTTTCTCTATATATATTATGGACTTTCTAATATTTAAGCATATTTATTTACTCAAAAGACTCGACAAGTTCATGGCTATGAATAGTTCTTCCTAAATTTTGACCTCCAAGAGATACAAGGGCTGATGATACTGTGGCTCAGGACTGCTTACATGACCTTTTCAAGTTTTTCAACTAGTTGATCAGTTTTGGACTGTAAATTCCCAGAGGGCATAGACTCCATTATGCTTGTTGACATAAAACTTAAGAACATGCTGATAGTGGTGGGGTGTCAAATTCTAACAAAACCTATAATGAGACATTTTCCAACCTATTTTTGTCTTACAGTAAATAATTTTTAAAAAATCAGAACACTCCAAGCTCTATTCATTATAAATAGGTAAGAAAAGTGGACATAAATAAAATTGATATTAATACTACTACTAAGAGCTAATCTTTATTGACCACTGCTCAGTCTCAGTCAAACTGGAACTTTTTATGTGTGAATATTATACTTAATAACAAGTCTGCAAAGAAAGTGGTAGAGTGGGGATTTGAACCTAGGGCTTTATATATAGGAGAAAATGAAATTAGAGGATTGAATCAGCTTTTATATCTTTTGGCTCGATCTCTATGGCTTACTGGTTTTAGCCCTGAAAAAAATGTCTTTGTTTCTGCAATTTAAAACGAGACATCTGAAACTGTCCCTGTCTTTTCTTTAAGGAATATTATGAAGATAAATAAGCTGTTATAAATGACAAAAGGCCCATCATCTCAGGCTCATCAGATGGGAAGGTGATCAAAAGTCATAATGATGTTGTAAAACCTATTTGTTATGCCTTCAAAAACAAAGCTTATTCAGAAGATCCTTTCAAAGGAAAGGAAGAAAAAACATGAAATGTTTGAAAGAAATGGGAACCCTTATGAAGGGCCACTGTCTCAGGAGGGCGGTGACTGCCCTCTAGGGGTGAAAGACTCGCTCTGCACACAGAACCCCAGGACTAACTGGGTAAATCTCAGAACTCTGCCCCACTCCCTCTAACAGGACCATGGATTGGCTTTTGTTGGTCACCGTCACTACTTTCATTATGTAACCACACGACTCTATTTTTCCATTTCTTTTCTTGGCCTGTGGAGTAGGGTATAGACATTAGCTAGTTTTATTGACAAAGTGTCCCCTTCAGCTTTGCCTTATTCTATTTAGAGATGTTCACTAAAGGCAAACGGCTGATGTGGCATCTAGGCTGGAAAATGCAATTCACACAGCATCCTGGGAGGGGTCTGACTCAGTGGTTTTATGGTGGGGACAGAGAAAGGGGAGAGCTGAAAGAAAATACTTTCCAAAAATATTTACCAGACAAAGAAAAAGAACTAGGCTTGTGACCAAGACATTCCAAGGAGACACCCCTAGACAGAAACAATTTTCCAGACCTGTTCCCCAGAACAGTGGGAATGGCCAATTCCCACTCATTCCTCCTCCCTAAAAGCCCAGTGCATACTTCTTCTGAAAATAAACACAGCTAGAGCCAGAAGACACCTTCCAAACTGGTCATAATTCAAAAATAGACTCTGCTGTCACTTGCAGGAGAGTGCATTGAGGACATTTTGGAGCCAGGCTTCTCGGAAAGACTGTAACATTGGCCACTGCCGCCACAGGAGATAACTGGAGGAGGCGCTTGAGTGAGACATTCTTCTCTCAACAGAAGATTTAGAGAGAAAGCTCAGGGCAGGAGAGGGGAAAAGTGGCCCAGGTCATTAAAGGAAGTCATTCATATTATATCTTTCTGAAGAAAAGCTCTTACAGTCTGAATACCTGATTTATGCACTGTCTGGTTATGTTCACCTGAGCTTGGAACTTTCCCAGAAACTTTCCATGAGGACTGGATCCTCTTTTCCAGCCTGCCATGAACCTCGTAGCCTGGGGAACTTGTGACACCACAGTCCTAAATCATGCCACTCCTCTACATAATATCCTTCAGTGGCTGAGGGGGGCCTCTCACATCTGCATGACTCATAGGGCTCACCTTTGATCTTGTCTCTCTTGTATCTTACTCGGTGATCAGGTCAGTCTCCTTACCATTGGGTAAATGTACCATGTGCATTATCACGTCCATACATTGGCCCACAAATGACTCTTTCCTGGAGTGTTACCTCTTCTCCCCTCTATCTAAAATCTCTCTGTCCTGCCAGGTCCAGTTTTAGTTACCTCCTGTGTGATTCCTGTACCAGTCCTCCTCTAGCCTCCTTCTGAATGCTGATTAACAGGATGGCAGCTCCCATATGATTTAAAAGTACATAATACTAGTGACCTATTATATGTGCCTTATGTAGTACTTATTATATGGGTACTATTATTAGGGCCATTGTACAGATGAGAAAATTCGTGTCAGAGATGTTAATTGACCAAAGATCACACAGCTACCAAAGTCCCTCCGTCTCCTTCTCAACCCTATCTTGTTCCATTTTTCCTCTTACTCTCTATATTTTAGCTGTACTGGCTTTTTGTTTTTTTCTTTTCTCAAAAAAAAAAAAAAAAGTCAAGCTCAATCCACCTTTTATGCTGCATTTATCTGGAATGCCTCCCCAAAATTTACAAAACTGCTTCTTGCTTTTTATTACATTTCTCTGCCTAGAAACTTCCTAGTTCACCCCATCTAAAGCTGCACCCCAGCTTTTCTTGATTATGGCCTTTTAGTTTATGTTCTCCAAAGTGCCTATCATTTCTGGTATTTTCCCATATTTGTTTACTTGTTCAGCTAGACTATGCCATTGAAATATAAGCTCTATGAACACAACAACGTTGTCTGATATGTTCACAGCTGACTTCCCAGGATTTAGAACAATGCCTGACATGTGATGGGCACTCAAGAATGAATGAATAAATTACTCTAATATTCATGCTTTTAGCCTCTATGTGATCTTTTTAAATTATAGAGTTCAAAGCACTTACTGATTATACCACATAACTTAGCCATTAAGTATTTATGATTTTATGTCATACTGTTAGCTATTATTTCATTCACATTCATATTAAACTTATATGTGTGTGTTTTAATCCCTGATTCACATGCACTACTACTGTCTTTCCTGCTGAGCATGTGGTCAATGGACATATGCATTTCCTATTTCATTCGGCAGAGGATTGATCATACAGGGTCCCAAACAGTTGTTGAGTGAACAGATAATTTTGTGATTTAAGTGAGGTGGATGATGGTGAGTGTACTTTTTTCTGCTTTGTCAAACCTTATTCTTAAAATATACTGAGTTCAGAATCAAAGTTTTCAGGTTTTTTCATGTCTCCTGACAACTCAGTTATTTGATTTTACCCAGTCTAAGTCCTGAGCCCATTGGCATTTCCAGGAGGTCCGAGGCTTGTAGCCTACCCAGGCTGGAAACAGTCAGAGGCCACAAAGTATGAAAAACAAATTAACCCCTTCTTGTGAGTATTTTATGCCTTATTAAGCTGAAGAACTAAAAGAATCTTAAAATTGGGAGAGTTATGGAAAGAATGCTGGATGGTTGGCCAATATATTTTGTGTCTGGAACACATTTTCTTGAATTTTAATATTTGAAGAAATCTTTGGAAATTATCCCTGGAAAGGGGAAGTATTCCTCATTAATGTATCAGGCTGCATATAACATAGGCAAATTGGCTTGCTGTAAAACAGACAGACACACAAACACACACAGACGAACACAGACAGAGGCATGCGCGCGCACACACGCACACACACACACACACACACACAAAGAGCTGTTAAGTACAAACACATTTGCTTACATGAAGTTTTAAATTCTCACAAATTTATTGTTATATACCTGCCTCATTTCAGAGAGAACTTAAATTATTGACAAATACATACAATATCCAAGTTAGAATAAAAAAGAAAAAAGATAGTAAGGATGTAACTTAAAATGGATCTACATGGAAGTTAAAAAATTTATTCCTTATTAAACTATATACATATTTTACCCGTGGGCCATAAATTTGCCTTTAAACTTTCTTGCCACCAACACCAAAACATTATTATTCGGTTTCAAGATCTGAATGAATGACAATCTAGTACTTTCATCATTGATACATAAGTTAAATAAGCAAGCACAGCTACATTCAAAATGATAACAAACTCATTACTACAAATTTCTAAAACACTTAGGACAATATTTTAAATTCTTAAAATGGTCAATATTTCTTTTCCTTTTGCAATGTCCCTAGGAGAAAAATCTTGCATTAAAGAATCTTTAACTAAGCAGGATATATTCTAATTCTTGGAGCATTTCCCCACCCCCTTTTTTTTTTTCTAATTGTGAATGACAGTGAGTAGGTGGCCCAGACAAAAGGTAAATAAATAGAAACTACTGGAAAAACACTTACGTGTCATCTGTAAACGTGATTCCAAAGTACTCTTTTTCTTTCAGGTTGAAATGTGAAGCCACGAGGTCCAGCAACTCTCTTGATAAAAGTTTGGGCTGTCAAGATAAACACCTGATTAGAAACAATTTGGTTGCCTCTCTTTCTTATTGCTACCACCTTCCTCTGCTCCAAATAGTTTAAAGCAGCTTTTGTTTGTTTGTAAATACTGACCCCCTTTTGCTGCATTAGATACTCTACTATTGACCAGTCTCTAAGTCTCTAAAAGACTGGGAAGGAGAGGAAATGCCAATGAGATGATCATTTTCATATATTTGCAATTCAGTCTAGTACCTTACTTTTTTTCCTCTAGGGTAAACCTGTGCTTACTAATGCATTAGTATTTTGGAAAAATACTTTTTTATATTTAATATCATGCTAATGACTAACACAAAGAATATTAAACACCTCACTGTCTGGATTATAGGACTACCTTTATCTGGTGGGTGCCAGTTGAAGAGGGTCAAGACCCAAGGCTGTGGTGGGAACCGGTCACAGAGAAAACTAGCAACAACAACGAACAAACAAACAACAACCAACCAACCATTCATTGTGTTGAATTCCTTACATCTATTATCTCGTTTCATTCTTACAATAAGCCTATGAGGTAGGGTCCTTGCTTCCATTTTATAGATGAGACAACCAAGGCCAAGAGAAATTAAGCACATTACTTGATGTTACAGTTAGGAAGGGCAGAGATCTGAATCCAGTCTGTCCAACTCCAAAGCCTAATAAGTTTTTTATTTCTCTCTAAGGAGTAACTGTACTCACTGTATAGATCACCATCACTAATACTGAACATCTAGTTAGAAAGACCTAATATATGAGCTTTTAGAGAACTGATAGGAAAAAGTATGGTTTGGAATGAGCCAGAATGTTTGGACTGATAGTGGATGCTGGATATGACTTTGAGCCAAATAGTTTAGGGTTCATTATAATGGTTTGAGGAAGAAAAAATACTCATTATCAGAGAGGAAAGAGAGAGGGAAAGGGAGAAAAGAAGGAAAGGAAGAGAGAAGGAAGAAAGGAAAGAAGGAAGGGAGGAAGGAAGGGAGGAAGGAAGGGAGGGAGGAAGGAAGGAAGGCAGGAAGGCAGGAAGGAGGGAAGGAGGGAAGGAAGGAAAGAAGGAAGGAAGGAAGGAAGGAAGGAATGAAGTCCTCCTTCCTTCCTTCCTCTCTTCCTCCTTCCTTCCCTCCTTCCCGTTCCTTGTACCTACCGAAGGAAGGAAGGACAAATAAGCAGAAATCTAGACTAAAATGTTTGCTCTGGTGAAACTACTGTTGATTGTACTATATCCATTCTAATTGAAGCCTACGTATAATGGGCTAGGGACAAGTCTTAAAAGGGAGAAAAATTTAGGTTTCATCAAAGGAAAGAATTCTAGCCACAACTGTAGGTGTGGTTGTCAGTGGGGACTTCACAATTTTTAAGACTCTTGGTAGAGTGTTGGGTAGCTAAAAGGACAAGCATCAACGATTAAAATTTCATTACTCATACAATCCCAAATATTTTACAAAGAGATTTCATTACCATATGTAATCTAGCTTGATTTTAACCATAATTCTGAGGAAGACTAGGCAATCTTAATCCCAGTTCACAGTTATGAAACTGGGTACTTAACTTTGAGAATGTCATGTAGCAGGAAAGTGGCAGATTTTCAGTTCATGATAACCCTTTCAGGGAAGCATTATGTTTCCCAATTTACCAACAAGAGGTTTAGAGAAGCAAAGTCACTTGCCCAGGGCCACGTATCTAGTGAGTGTCAAAGCTGAGACTGGAAACCAAGCATCTCTGAATACATGTCACCAAGTTATAGTTACTTTTATATACAGACTAGGTTTTCTGACTTCAAAGTTACCTTTCTCCTCTCAATCCTGAGTCATTGGCTTTGAGATACAGATAAGTGAGCAGCCTAAACACAGGCTATGAGGCTCACGGAGAGAACCAGGATGGGTTGACCCTGTGTGGGCAGTACTTACCTGAACCAGCAGCTCCAGTCTCCTATCATCCAGGAGGTGCACCTGGCAGTGCCTGCCTTCTGTCATCTGTAGGGACAAGATAGCAAGAGCAGTGTCAGGGCCAGGGTTGGCAGGAAAACCCATGAACTTGATTTATCTTTTATTTCACATGTGATATGCTCAGCCTAAAAATGGCTTCAGCTGAGTTAATTAACAGGCTTTTCATAAACAGATTTATTACATAGCATTACCTCTTGGATTTATTTTTTATTTAAAAAATATTTTTAGCTCTTGGATTTAAAAGAAAAGAATAAAAAGCAGAGACAACTCAATATATTGAAAAAGTAATACCTATATACTACACATAAGATTATACTATGAATAGTAGGTTTCCTCCCCAGAGGAAACCACTATATTTTTCCTTGAATTAATATTTTAGCTTTTTAAATGAAAATGACTTTATTCATTGGTATATTTTAATATATACAATACATACATAATTATAAGAAGAAAAAATAAGATTCTAAAGTTAAAATTGAAAGTCTCCATTTTTGAAACCTTTGCCCTCCTTTGTAAGTACATCACTACTATAATTAAAAACAGTTAAGAACTGTTAAGACACAAAGTTAAGAACAGTTCAATGTATAAATTTCCAAGTGTATTTAATTTTTATCACTTGCAATACTGGGAAATATTCTTTGTAAAATATTTAAATAATACATAGAATGCAATGCTTCTCCTTGATTAACTCATGCTTCAAATCACTCTATCTGCCGCAATTACCACCCTGTTAGTTTGAGAATACTCACAGACTACCTTTATATGAATTTTCATATATATATGTACATATTAAAATAACATTCATATTAAATGTTTTACTTTAATACTATTATATTGGTCATATTGTTCTGAAAATGAAGCAAGTACTCTTAATATTTGTGTCTCTGTGTGTTACTGTCCAGAAATTTTATACATACATACATATATATATATATATATATATATATATATATATATATGACTCTGTGTGTGTGGGTCTGTGTATGTGGTGTGTGTGTGTGTGTGTGTGTGTGTGTGTGTGTGTGTGTTTCCCATTTTCAGTGTGAGTAGAACTATGCTAATTCTTCGAGATCTTTCCAATGTTAACACGTATAGACCAACCTCATTCTTTTTAATGGTTCTAGGTTCTATGGTATTGAATCAATGTGTGGACATATAATGATTTAATGAGTCTCCTGCTGAGAAACACTTAGGGTGTTTCCAGTCTTTTGCTACTAAAAGCAATGTCACAATGAACTTTGCACATACGGCTTTGCCCACAGATATGTTAATTGCTGGGTTACTTTTGAAAAGCATGGGCAGTATTTTGTCTCTCAGCTGCTGTTCCAAAATGTAAGACTGGAAACTCGGATACACATAAACCTAATTTAAAGCCTCCATTACTGAGCATGAACTATGTACTTAGCTTTGCTTTATATGTATCATCCCTAGGATTAGTGTTATTATCCTCAATTTCACACATGAAAAAATTGATGCTCAGAGTGGAATAAGCAACCTACTTTTAATGTGAAAAATACTAATTATTGCACTTACATTTTTTGATTAAGCTCTGATCTGAAAGTTTAAAAACTAACTCAGTTGGTAAGGCTATAGTATTACGGAGAAGTGGCCCATAGGAACCACCTGAAGTAGTGCTAAGAGGTAACTGGGCAAGCTGTACATTATCCTACGGCCCCTGATTATGTCCTTGACTCTGCAAAGCCAAGGCCAAATCCACACTTTTGATGGCAAGGGGAAAAGGAACAAATCTTTGTTTGTTCCAGGCACTAAGCTGAGTACTTTACGTATATTACCTCATTAAAGCTCCACAAAAATCTATACACTCCCATTTTACAGACAAGAAGAAACCAAGGTACAGAGTTTAAGGTAATTTATTCAACGTTACAGCAAAATCAAGATTTAAATTAAAGTCTAATTGAAAAAAAAGTCATCTTATTTTCTAACCTTCTATACTATGAGAGGAAAGAAATAAATATGTCAGCTCTAATCATTTTATTTCTTTTGTAAAACCTACATGAGCAAACTTCAAATACATGACCTACAGAAAGATGTAATAAGATAATACTCAAAAGATCAATTTGCACAGTATGAATCCATTAAGGAATATTTCAAAATATTTCATTTCACTAAGGGATGTTTCATAAAATATTTCAAGTTACTCTGTTGTTTAATGATCCAAATGAATGTATTTCCTGATTTTAAAAAAGCATCTCTTTTTTCCTTTCCTTTTTGCTTTCACCCTCCCTCAGACTAGTCAATGTTCCTTTTGTAAACACATAAATTTGTCTTAGAGAATTAAATAGTAAATTTTTGTTTGTTTGTTTATTTGTTTGTTTTGGTGTGTCTGCCTATCTCAGACAAACATGGAAGTAATGGCCATCTTTGTACAACTTGGTCCTGCTCCTTTGTCCTCAGTTGGTTGAACCAGGGATAAACAGCTGACCCAATCAGAACCTCACTCCAGGGAATCTAGAGTTCAGTTTGAGTAGATGAAAACGTGGTTGCTATGGGGCAGACAATAGCTGCTGTGTGTGGAGAAAAAGAAAAGCCATCTGCAGAGAGAATGAAGAAGACAAGTAGCCAGAAGGAGGCAAGAGAAATCATGCAGCCTGAGAGGAAAAGCTGGAGAGAACTGCTGTCAGGTTCCTACTGTCTTCCCGTCACTTCTAGACCCTTCCACAGGTCTGTGTGAAGTTTTGTCCTTGAGTTCTGTGAAACATTCCTGTATTGCTTCAATAAATCCTTTTGTTTCTTTCTTTTAAGCTAATTTGAGTTGGATTCTGCTTCTTGTAACTAAAAGCATCTTTATGAGATACCACAGGAATCTATACTTAAACCAAGGTAAAAGGTTTCCAAAGGCTGTGCTTCTCAGATGATGTCATTAACATGATAAAGTTATCAACTCATGATCACTGATGTTCCCATCAATGACAATACAATAGCCAAGGGAAAGGCTGACATTTTGGGGAGAGGGGTTCTGAAGAAACACCTCATTTTGGATGTGATACGATACATACAAGCTGGAGAAGGGTGGTACAGATGAACTGGGGAGAAAAAAGTGTTACAGTTTTATGCTCACAATGGCACATCCTTGTGAAATACTCACGAAGCCCTTTGCTCCCTGTGAGGATGGCTGCTCTGGGTGCTCAGAGGGCTGATTTCATAGTTGCTAGCAATAAAAAGGCCAGCCCTTGTACTTACTTAAATTGAAGGTTGAAAGGTGGTGGATGCATTTTGTTCATCAAAACAATGCTTATAAATAAATCATAGTTGACAATATTAGAAATCGAGAGATGCCACTTAATAAAAATTTAGATTTTAAGAACTGGAAACAACGGGCTGGACTTCCTCCATGGCAACATTTGGCCAGGATTGAGCATAGCAGTTCCCTCTCCAGATGTGGTTTGTGGTCTCCAGCTCACCCAAATGTATTACCTGCCAGGTTCCTGAGAGACCTGTCATGTGAATAACAAACACTGGTTTAAGTTCATGTGGTACTAGGGAAGCAATGCAGCCAATGTCAAATATGTTGTGCACTAAGCAAAGGGCCTGACACTTGAATCCCATTAATGTGTAGTATTTCAACCTCTACAGACACCTAGGAAGTTGGCATCTCATTTTAATCACCAGAAAACTGAGGTCTGAGAAATGATTCAATTTGCATAGTTCTAAGCCACACACAAGCTCAAAATAATATTTCATCTCTTAGTAGCTGTGTTATCTTAGTGAAGCTACTTACCCTTTCTGAGCCTCAAAAACAATGTCTTGATAGCTTTTAATCTGATACTCTCAAAGTAGAATAAACTACTTTTGAGGGCCAATTTATTAGAGTCCTTATTTGCTTGAAAATTAACAAACAGCTAAACTTTCCTGTAATTCATTTATCCTTCCATTTTTTTTTTTTTTTACAAAAAGCTTTTCAATGGGAAGACTCTTACTAACCCATTTTAAAGATGATATATGATAGGTAAAGTTAACAAGGCAGTTAACGAACAGGCGGCAGAAAAATTCTCCAGAGCCGATCGAGCAGAAATAAAGAAAAAGGGGGCTGTTAGTTTCTGTGTGTCTTACAGTGCCTGGTATTTAATAATAACAGTAATAATACCACTAATTGTCACTTTCTATATTCTAGGCATTGCGCTAAGCATTTTACATGTATTAACATATTCAACCCTCGAGGTATGTAGTCTTATTACAGGTGAATGAATTTAGAGAGATTATAAATAACAAATTTTATAAATGGCAGAGCTGGACTCAAACCCAAAGCTCCAGCTCTTAATCACTTAGATATACACACGGTATTCCCTGTACTGTAAAGTTGCAAATTGTGGGAGAGTCTTCTCACAATCCCATTCTCAATGGCTTAGATGAGTAGGTAGAAAGGGGGAAACAAAGGGTCATAAAGCAGGCTTAAAAGATCATTGAAACTGTAGAATTTATAAATATAAAGAATCTTGAAAGCATCTAATAATAGCCACTGATTTGCGATACTATGGAAAGGACTGGTATTTAATAATAACAGTAATAATACCACTAATTGTCACTTTCTATATTCTAGGCATTGCGCTAAGGAGAAACTATGGAAAGGACTTGTCCAAAACCACAGACAGTGAATAGAAGACCTGAAATTAAAATTCAAGGCTCTGATTTCCAGGCCAGAACATTAGCAGTATGCACGAGGTTACTCAGCTAATAAATAATACCATCTTATTCAAATGCACTTCCCCCTAACAGATTGATTTTTTTTTTTAAATTAACAAAACAAAATGAAAACCTGTAACTATAAAAAAGACAACACCAAACTGGGCATTTCTTATTTATTTAAAAACATTAGTCCCACTGATGCTTTATCTCTAATTTCAACAACAGGAGTCATATTTATAGAAGCTATTCATGGGTCACAATGATTATATCCATGAATACAGAATCATTTTTAAAAAATATCAAAATCAATAACTAATTTTATTGAGCATATTCAATATATTTAATATGTAGTAACTCATTGTTAATGCCAGATGTAAATACCTCTATTATCTTTATTTTACAGTTGAGAAAACTGAAGCACAGAGAGGCCAAGTAACTTGCTCTGGGTCACACAACTATTAAGAGGCAGAACTGGGATTCCAACCTAGGCAGAAGAGCCCATGTTCTATTGCAGTTTTCAATGTAATTATAACTCACAGAAGAAATTAAATATATTTTGCAGTTTTCGATGTGATTATAACCCACAGAAGAAATTAAATATATTGTCTTTACATTTCATATTTTATTAAATTGTCCTGACAATGTGCTTTCTTTACTAAACAGGAATTTTATAATACCACTTAGGAGAAGAATAAGTAAAGAAGCATTTCTTATTACAAATTGCCTTCTTTTACAATTTAAGAGTCTATATTTCCCTCTTTAGCTCTTTAGTTTCCTCACCCCAGACAAAAACTAGTTTGCCAAGGTAAGCCACAACACTTCATTTAAGTAGTGCCACAAGAAGTCTTCTCATAAGCAAACAAAAAGATAGTGCGCAATCCTCTTCTAGTCTGTGTGTGAAGCTGTGTTTCACAGAATCACTTTCAAATCCCAGAGACCACTGATACAGTTTCAGATTTGACCCCTGCCCAGTGACAGCTAATAGCAGCAATGCCTTGCATGGAATAATAATAATAATAATAAAAAAACATGAAAATGATCTCTTTGGAAAGTCTCACAGAGCACCCACCCAGACCTGATACCCTTTCACCACCTCCACCATTCAATCCCAGGAATATGGAGGTTCAAATTGTGTGTGTTGGATTAAAACTCCCACCTCAGTCTGTGGCTGCCCTGCGTTTGGTGCCCAGCTGAGAGAGTAGGTCCTCAGAAGGTAAGTGCTGAGTGCTGGTGGAAGGACCCTATCCATCTGGTCAGTGGTTAAATGAGGAAGACCAGAAGGGAAGTGAGAATCAGCCATAGGCCAGACTTCTGGCTTCCTGGAGCACCCTGATGTATAGCCCAAAGTGGGGTTCAAGTCTGAATGAATATACCCTTGCCTTCAACGCTGACTCCCACTACCTGATTTAGGAGATGAGAGGAGAGAGAGAGTAGATAAGAAACATAAAAGGTAGTGAACACAGGGAGCATGAGACCATTCGTAGTGACTGGGGTCAGGTTAAAAAGCAAAAGGAAATAAAAACTATAAAAAAAGAACAGCACCCCAGCCTACTTTGGTTTTGCTTTGCTTTAGTAGTTCTTTGGAACACGAAAATGTGAAAGCTTGATAAGGAAACAGCAAGCTTCCCCACATCATCCCCCTTCCCCATCTGATCTCATTCCCTTTTGACCTTTTCTGAAAGCTTAGCATATAAGAGCCTGCCTCGTAAAAATGACTGCTCAGGGTTTTTTGTAGTGTGATCCATCCAGAGTCTAACTGCGGTCATTCCTTGTCTAGATATGTGCAAAATCAGCTATCTAACCAGTCTCCGTGCTTTCGAGTCCCATGATGGTCTAATCTCCCCATGGCCATGTGAGCAAGATCTCTAAAATACAAATTGATCCCTTTGTTTCGTGTCTTAAAATTGTTCAATGGCTTCTCGTGCAATGCAGTGAGGAATCTCCTCACCTCACTGACAATGTCCACATTACCTGTCTCCTCACCCTCTCTAATTTTGTTTCCAACACATCTACCTTACCCTGACACACCAGTCACATCGGCCTCCTTTTCCTACTCAAAATAAAAGCTTGTTCCTACTTTGAGACTTTGCATATGCTGTTCCCTCTATCTGGAGTGCGTTCCCCCAGATTACTGCATGATGGGGTGCTTTTGCATCTCTCACACCTCCAAACACATGTCACTGTTTCCAAGAGGACTTCCGTGTCCTGGACATGTACTCTCATATCATGCTGTTTTATTTTTATTTTCTTTATAGCTAATATTTCTTATCTATTTTTTTGTTCGTTTATCTTTCTCTATCTTTAATTGTTAGAATGTAAATACCATGGGAGCGACCTTGATTGATTTGTTCACCACTGTAGCCCAGGGCATAGAACAGTGCCTGGCACAAGGTAAGAATGTGGTAAATAAATATTTGCCGAGTGAAAGAACACCTTGACTATTCATAACCTAGACACAATTAACAATGAAATAAATTCACAAATGATTTAAATTTACAGAGCATAATGTTAAATGAGAATGTTCCAAAACATCTCCCAAGCCTTGGCCCAGACAGTCTTACATATAAAAAGCAAGCTTCTCACCCAGAGAACAAGGTATGCTATTAAACTCCTTATCACACGAGATATTCTGGAGGAACTGGAGAGAGGTAGAAGGCATGTATCTAGGACATTCTTACTTTGGGATCTATTGAGTGGTTAGAGTTTTATATTTCACCCAAATGATGTCAACTCGCTGAACAGGGCCCCTTTATATCATCTCTGGGTGTTGATTAAATATGAGCTATTGACACTCCTGCTGAGAGAATGGCCTAGACTGACACAGATGTCTCCAAGCCGAGTCAGCTGTGATTTTCCTTCGAGTTATTTCAAGACGGCGCCTGTCCTCCCTATGTGCTGTCACTGGGAACTTCTTTTTCAGTATCAATAAATAATTCTCTTAGCTTCTATTAAGCATTTGCTCTATGTTACATGAACACTAAGCACTTTGCATGTGCAGCGTCTTCTTTCAACAACTCTGTGAAGTAAGATGTTTTACTATTTAGATTTTATAGATGGCAATACTAAAGGGCAGAGAGAGTTGTGTTGCTATGAACAAACGTTTCATTAGTTGTATGAAAGTAGGACTCTTGTGCATTTCTCACAGGTTCACTGGAAGTCAAAGAGGAAAAAGACAGTGAGAGAAGAAGAAAGGGAGGTGGAGTAAAAGAAACAAAGGAAGAAAGGAAAATGGGCCAGAGTTGGGGGAGTGATAACGAGGGAGAGAACTCATAGTTTATCAAAGATGAAATTGAGTAATTACTTGCCTTAGGAAAAATGTTAAGTAATGGCTACTGACCATGCTTCTGGCTCTGTCCAGAGTCTTTTCTTTAATTTACACGGGTCATTTAAATTCATTCATAACAATCTAATGGGAAGTAGGTTCCAATACTAGCTTCATTGTATAGATGAGAAAATTGAGGCTCAGAGAAAGTAAATGATTGACCCCACCTTACAAGGTCACAGAGCTAGGAAGAGGTGGAGTAGGATGTAAAAGCAGGGACTCTAATCGCAGAGTCCACGCTCTTCACTGCTATAGTATTTCCGTATATTTCTTATTTAATAGGTCTTATATATCATATCATACAGAGCTTAGGGATTTAACATATTTTGATTGCCAAGTATAACACTGTTCTGGAAAAGCTTGATCTAGTTTCCCCAAACTGCAGCTGCCTGGTTCAAACTGGAAGCAAGACCAGAGGAGAAGCAAAGTTTGTACAGTCACCATTCTTTGGCCACCTCCTGGCCCTGCACCAGAGAAATATGGACACCTATTAAAAATGGTGTCTATGTGTTTGCTATTGATTTTCTTTAAGCATCAGGATGGAATTCATGCCCACCTCTTGGGCTGCTGGCTCTGTCATGCTGATGTGAACATTTAGAGGACAGGATGATATTGATCAGTTATGTGGCCTCCTGGACCTGAGTCCACATTACTCTGGGCTTACGATGTACTCTAGCACATCATACAATTAAATCAATGGGGAAAAGCTCTGGATCATGTGCTCATTCATTCACTCAAACCATATTTACTGAGCACTTTCTAAGTGCAAGCACTGTTCTGAGTACTAATGTTTATCTGAAAATGACATCAACAAGGTCACTGTCTCTGGAGCTTGTCCTAGAGTAGGAATTCTCAACTTTGGCACTATTGACATTTGTGGCTGGGTAATTTTCTGTTGTGGGAGGCTGTCCTATGCACTGTAGAATGTTTAGCAGCATCCCTGGCCTCCACCCACCAGATGCCATTAACACCCTGCCCTAGCCTGCTGCCTCTTGTGAAAACCAAATATGTCCCCAGACACTGCCAAATATCTCCAGGGGGACAAAATCATCCCTGGTTGAGGACAATTGCTCTACATGAAAAAGAAGAAAATAAACTATTACAATTTAAATAAGATATTTTCAGATAACAATAAGGACTCTGAAATAGCTCAACTGGCAATGGAATTAATTGCTTAGCATGCACAAAACTTACTTGAAAACTCATTTCTTACCCACGAAGCATGAGAAGTAGGGAAATTAATGGAGAGAATTTATACTGGCCCACTGCTCTTGACAAGTGGCTTCCAGTAGGCACTGGGGAGAGAACCTTGTTTTCTGGACATTAGCACTCAGCTACAAGCTCCCTTCTGCCTGGTAGAGGTTGGAGGACAGCAAACAACAAAGGCTGGCCAGTGGACAGCCATTTTTGCAGCTCCAGCATCAACCTGGCAAGCAATTTTGGTCAGCTTTGGCAGAAGCTCCCCAGAGAGGGCATTCTCATAAAAGGCAATCTCTTACCAGATTATAGCCTGATCTCATAAGGCTGGTGAAAAGGCCAGGTTTCAGAGAAAGAAAGATAGAAACAAACAAACAAAACAACTTTTTAAGTCTGGAACTGAAGGCTATGAGGAGACATCGGTCTGGGTCCCTGAGAAGTAAACAAGATTTAGAATCAGAAGTCTTGGGTTTGTGTTCCAGCTCTGCAATTTAACTAAAAGGGCCTGCAAACCATGGTATCTTTCTAACCTTAGTTTCTGTCTCTGTGAAATGGGAATGATAACACTTAGCTTTGTTTGTCTCTTATATGAATGAGGGTTGAATCTAAAATCTACCTCAAAGATAGAGATGATACTATAGCACCAGTAAGATACTCTAGTTATTGGGCATAGATTGGGTGTTAGATCTGTTCTAAGTGCCTGACATACATCATCAGCTTTATCCTAGTGCGATGACTACCACTATTAGTGGAAATGGTTTGTAAGCTGTTGACTGCTATTATGTTAACTCTAAGTGGTTATTTTGACTTGGATAAATGGTTATTTTTCTCAAGAAAAAAGCTCTTCTGGATTAAGAAGTCAAGCTGTCACACCTAAATTGAAAATTAATCCACCAGTTAAACCCTGGAAAGAGCGGGCAACCCAACAGCTGGGGATTAATTCCATTCTAATTTCTCAGTGGTAAATCAACAGGCTAACTGAAAAATATCATTTTTAGCTGCTCATGTGCCCAAAGCTGGGAACTTTTGCAAACTCTTGCTTCTTCCCCGATTGTGACCAGATAGCGTCTTGGGCCAGCCACTTTTGTTTTCACTAACATGAAATGGAAATGAATATGTGTTGACTGCTTTGTCTATGTCGTGTGTTTCATACCCATTTTATCCATGAATTCTAACAACCACCTTACGAAGTAAATAGTTTTTGCCCTGTATTTTATATAGAAGAAGCTGAGACCACAAGAAGTTGAGGATAACTTGCCTGAGCTTCCTAGCTAATAAGGGACTGAACCAAGTTCAACAAGCAGCTCACTCAGTGACAAGGGGGAAAAACAGGAGACATATCTTCATGGAAGCTGCAGTGAAAAGCAGGATTCTCATTATATATACTCTGCACTTTTCCAATTAGAAACTTAGATTAGGCACTGATGAGAGACTGTCAAAGGTTTATTTTCAGAAAATCATGCAGGATATTTCTGAGGTTTCTTTCCAGAAAGAAACATTCTTTTTACTTAAAACCAGTTGTTAGGCTGTATTTTTAGATGTCATGGTACAGTATCAATGAGTCAAAAAAGAAAAAAAAATGGGAGAAAACAGATACTATAAACAAGAAAAGTCACAAAGAGTCACCAAGAAAAGCCAAGAGCACAGCCTGTGGGCTGCGGGGGATGTTAGTTCTCGTGTGCAGTTCCGGTTGACCAAAACGAAGTTCTCTGGGCGCCTTATAGAAAGTGGAAATTTTGGCTTCGGTGATTATGCAAGTAGCAGACACCCTGTGGTTTGGAAACTTTCTGCTTTTCCAACTGTCAGTTTTCTCTTTTCTTGTGAAAAACAGCCTGTAGGAAGGAGCAAAAGTACTGCATTTTTCAAAAACTTAGAAGTGAAGACAAGCACAGCTAGGGTGAAGGGATTTTTAAAATAAACTGCAGTAATACTTATAAGTACTGTTTATTCACTGTATGGCACACTTGCAAATCTGGGCTGAATATAAAGCCCATAGAGCAAACAAATCACACATATTGCCCCAGAAACCTAAAAATAAAAAAAAAAGAATGCCTAAACAAACTTTACATTAGCTTTTGAGTACACACTCGATTTCAGAGATTTCATGTTTGAATTTTCCATCAACTCTGTTACAAAATGTCTGATTTATCCTTTTCAAAATCTCTTTGTTCTTTGTGGTCCATGTGAAAGTGGAGGCTGAAATAAATCCTTAGGGGGTTTATAACTAATACAAACAGATTGTATTAGCTCCAGATCTCTAGTTTGTTTGGTAGAACAGCCATATTTGGGAAGGGGATTTAGAAAAGTATTACTAAAATGTGGAAACAGAAAAGTCAAACTCATTTGGGACAATATGGAAACATTCTTAATCTTAATGTCCAGGACTCTTTTTTACTGTCACAGAAAAATATTCTCTCTCAACCTAGATACTTCTAATATTGACTGAAGAAACTTTTTTGTTACCTAATGCAGGTTATGTTTTCAAATGAGGTTCAGCCATTTTTTGAGGCCAACACAGTATTCAAAGATTAAAGCAAAACGAAGGTCCCAGGTCAGGGAAACAAAAGAAATGTGAAAAAGGAACCAAAAAAAAAAAAAACAAAAAAAAATTTCTGAGAGAACACCAGGAAACACAATGGGGGGCAAAGAATCTTTCCAAAGAAAGAATGGTGATGTAAAGCCATCTCACAGCACCCGTGAGAGCCCACTGTTCTCATTTTCAAGCTGGTTGTTAAGCACAACCAATATTAAATACTTAAGTATGTAAACTCACAATGAACTAAATTACATTAAAAGCAAAGGCAATAAATGATCAAAACTCACTACTTTCCAAATATTTTACTATATTTTACCATTATCTTTGCTCTTGAGGTGATTTATATCTATTGAATCTGTATGGTACCAATGCAATTTACTGGTGTGCTACCGCTCATTTCTTTCCAACTCAGTGCTGTCACATCAGTAACACGAAATAGTTCAAGGTATTTGCCCCATGGAAATTGGCAAACGCTATAAATTGGTGCTCTTGTCCCCAGATTACTACTGGAGAAGTTCAATGGAGAAGGCAGTCTTGGGGAAAGCGCGCTGTTCAGAGCACTAAGTCAGGATGGTAAGGCCAGTGAGGGACCATGTGACAAGGATGAAAGAACAGAGTTTTTGAATTCAGACAGAACTGTGTTCAGAGCGCAGTGCATGCAAATTTATAGGTCTTATTTTCTTCATCCATAAAATGGGACTGACAATGTCTCCCAAGAGTTGTGCTCATGGATGTCTGGCACAGAGCTTGGCAAACAGAGGCTGGCATGACAGGTGAGTGTTACAGAATTGTTCCTTGAACAGTCCCAGGGGTTGGGGTGCCAACCTCTCTTGCAGTCAGAGATTCATGTATAACTATGTAATTCGTTATCGTACTTCAAAAAAATCCCCAGTGGGCAAGCTCGCCACTGAGGTTCTCTTGACACATGACTGCAACTCTCCTCTCAAACGCTCAGTGTCATTTGCCTCTCCTGTTCTTTGCCGCCAAAATAAAGTTTCATTTACTACTGCTCTCCTAGCTCCTATGACAGTGCCCAGCCCATTGTGGGGCTTAATAAATATATGTGGAATTAATGAATTTCCCTTCATTTCCATCTCTTGCTCCACTTCTGAGTTTTCTACCCATTTCTACTGTTTCTACCCATTTCAACTGAGTGACTTTGTTGCCTCTTAATTACCAGATTCCAAACAGCTGTGTTGCTACTATCCTTCTGGAATCTATCAAATCATTGGACTCTTTTCCCTGCCGAAAGAGGCCTCCAGGACCTTAAAGCATTGGTGAAAGACATTTCCAGCTTTTCCATTCACAAGCAGAATTGAGCATGTGTCATTATGCTCTGTCGACAAGTTTCTCCCCACTTCTGTTCCTGCTCTGTTCTAATCTCAGTTCCGTTCTGCCTTCAGCAGAAGGGAAGAATCTTGTGAGAGGAAATCTCACCCAACACTTGCAGCTGTATCCAGGGAACCAAATATTTATCTCCTGTGGCCCTGCTTCAGCATTGTTTTTTGGACTTGCTGTTCTGAAGGGGTGTGAGGGGCTGGGTCATTTAAACAAACATGGGTGCTTCTAGTAAGAGTGGCCTGGATGGTGGATTATGCAAATTAATTGGAAACTCATTAAGTTCCAGAACTTCAGTGCTTTTCTCATGACACTTGTTTTAGTCAGGGGATAACACAGGGTGGAGCCACCCACTCAGCCACTTGGCACAGGGCAGTGATTGGGAGCATTCCCTCAAAAGTCAGATGGGTGTAATGTCTGATCTTGGCTCTTCTTCTAACTAGTTGGAGACTTCAGGCAAGCCACAGACCCTCTCTGAGTAGCTGTTATAAAATAGGAATAATTTTGCCTACTGCGTTGTAAGCATTCCATAGGAAACAGGTATTATTACTTTTTAAAGTGTATATAGTGTATTATTTAAGAAGTGTGAGGGTTGAGAACACGGATCTCTGAGTCAGACAGACTTGGGTTTAAACCCCAGCTCTGCTTTTTAGTACCTGTGTGGCATTGTGCAGGGTACCCCACTTCTCTTGAGCCTTGGTTTCCTCATCTAAAAATGAAAATAATAATAGCTCCCCTCACTCCAGGCCTAGGAGGGTCACATGTACATAAAATGCTTAGCTGAGTGCATGCAATTAAAAATATTATTATTATACAATTCAGTAATAAAAACCAAGCAATTGCTACAGACTCCTTCAGGGTGGACATTCTCAAAGCCTAGGTTCAGGTGCCGAGTAGGTGGTGAGCAGGTTCCACTCTTTCCCTGAACTACACGAAAGAGAAAGAGCAAGTAGATCTAGCCATGAATAAACTTGGCCTTAATGATCCAATTAGAAAAAATATCATCTAGCTTGTCTGGAGTACTATAAACTTTCAAAGTACTGTTTCTTCTTTTAAACTTTATAAGTTTTAGTGGGCCAGAAGTGTCATATCCCCATTTTATAGATGAGGCCACTGAGACTCAAAAAAAGGATGTGACTTCTGTGTGGTCATATAGCTAGACAGATCCAAGATTCCAGATGTGAAGTTCCTGCTCCCTACTGTCCAAACAAGCTCCTAACCCTTACAAACATATTCATCAAAAAGTAAGGTTAAAAAAAAAAACATCCTAAAATACAAGCGGGCTCTTACACATGATGCTTCATCTTGTGCGTTTTATGGTGGGAAGGCTTCCATGACATTAAATTAGAATTGTAAAGAGCATCGGCTCTCCTTACCTGGGGGTACTCTGGGAAAGCTACGACACTCCACCGGCACATCCTGACTGCCTCGAGTGCTCACTCTGCCGGTCCCCAAAGCCTTATATTAGGCTGAAGTCAATGTGAAGAAATGTACTTTTAAGAAATTGGAGGATTTTATAACAACCCTGGAGATAAAAGTCCTGGTTTTATGGCTTGGGAATAATTATTCTAACTACTTTCACCTTTTTAGAGTCCTGGAAGCTTTAATGAACTGGAACAGGGAAGAGTTTTATTAAAGAGAAGTGATTTATTTAAAACAAGAAAAATGGATCATGCAGTATTAGTTAAGGACTGAAGGTGAGGGAAGAAGATACAAACTTGCTAGAGTCAGAAGAACCCTGTCAACACCCGGATTGCCATGAATATTGTGACTGAGAATTAGAATTAGAAATATCTGTAGAACTTTCTGTTATAATGACCTTGTTTTTGTGTTACACCAACTGAAGTTCTGCTTAGTTTCTATATAAGTTTACATATGTTTCCTTCCTCTGCAAACACAATTTAAGTCATTAACAAAAACTACAGTGAAGAAAACAGAACTTTTTTCTCCTTAATTGGATATTATTCTAGTTTATCATTTCTTTCTCCCAATTAAATAACACCCAATTTCTACCAAACTGTGAACATTGTCCATTTTGCTGGCTTCATTCATCACTTGTTTTGTTTGCTTTGTAATGAGTAAATATTTTTTGAGTACCTACACTGTGTCAGGTTCTTGGGGATGAAATTATGACTATACATTTTTATTTGGTGGGGGAATTAAACAACTGAATCTTATGCCACTGAGGAGTGAGCAGAAATCGTTTTTCTTTGATTTATAGATCATAAAATATGTCACTTTAAGTGACTGTCCCACTTTCCCCATCAAGATAGGGCAGAGGCAAGGCTAAGAAGGCCCCGTCTTTTGCATTGATGTTCAGTAGAACTCCCCATGATGACAGAAATGTTTTAGAGTGTGTTGGCAATTGGGTATGGCTGAAGTTCATGACAATGGAACCATGACCAGGTGTGTCATCCTCAAGGACAGGTTCCAGAGGAAGATAAAAATAGGCTGGCTTCACAGCCTCTTTAATTACTGCTCTGTGGCCTTGAGCATTTGATTAAGCTTTTTTGAGACCCAGTTTTCTCATTTGTAAAATAGGAGGATAATATTATCCATATTCTTTAGCAAAGACCTCCTCACCTGAAACCACTGAGGTTTCCTCACCCGCTTTCCCCACCCCCCCACCCCCCCGGTTGTGTAAACCATGGGAGAAAATAAAGTGGGGAACTGGGATTAAACAATTTGGAAAAAATTTTGGAAAAATTTTGCTCTTTCCCCCCTGCCTGTTAGATGACTCGAGTTGAATACAGCTGTTCATAGGCTCCAATAAATTGTGACATCACCATTTCCACTAGGTACTTTCAGTCAACAACTCTTGGGTTTCATTAGTGGTTAAGCAGGGTGTCTGAAATCTCAGCTTGACCATTTTGTCAACTTTGTGAATAACAACCATTCATGTATTCACAATCATTATCAACATCTAATTGTATGTTGAACTTTATAATAAGCTCTAGACGATATAATAGACTATAGCCAAAGTGTTCCTCTCTTACAGACTTGTTAGTCAAGGTAACAATGAACACGCAAACTAAGCAATACATAGGATGATTTCAGATCATGCTAAGTACAGGCAGTCCTGGAACTACAATAGTTCGACTTGATGATGGTGTGAAAACAATACACATCCAAGAGAAACTGTCTAGGCTAAGCTATGGTGTCTGTAGGATAGGTGTATTAAATGTAGTTTTGAATTATGACATTTTCAACTTATGATCAGTTTACTGGGATGTAACTCCACTCTAAGTTAAGGAGCATCTGTGCCATGAAAAAAGAAAACAGAAGAATGGGATGTAGGAGAGTTGTACCCTGGAGTAGTGAGGAAAGGGCTATTTGAGGAAGTTGCATTTATTTAAGATGAGAATGATGAGGAGTCAGTGTTGGGAAGATCTAGGAAAAGTACATTCCAGACAGAGGGTCAAGAAGTGCAAAAGACCCATGCAGGAACATGTTTGGTTTTTTTAAGACATTGTTGCACAACTTTTTTCATTATCATATTATTAAGAGCCTCTCTGGACATTTTACCCCCTAATACCACCCTCCTCCATGAAATTTTATTATCATAGATATACTGTATATCTCTTGAGTAAGGGTGAACTTTACCCAAGAGGGCCTATCAGAATATCTAAGTTTTTTTCTTTTTTCTTTTAGCACCTCAAGAACCAATTTTCACTCTCCTTAGGAGAGAAATCTTACTGTTGAGAATGAACAGTTTAAGAAAAAAAAAAAAAAAGACAGCAAATGTGGCTGGTCACTGAAGGGAAAAGTATAGGAGACAAGGTCAGAGTTAATGGGGGGCTCATTAGTGCTTCTCAAAGTGTGGTCCCCAGACTAGTAGCATCAAGACCAATTGGAACTCGTTAGAAATTTGGAGTGTCACTCAGCCACTTATTTTAGCAAGCCCTCTAGGTCACTCTGGTGCACGCCGAAGTCTGAAAACCACTGTATCATTTACTGCACTGTGGGCCTTCATAAGGAGTATGGGTTTCATTCCAAATACAACAGAAGGCCACTGGAGGTTTTTAGGTATGGGGGAGACATGATCTGGGGACAAGTTGTTGTGAGGACTAAATAAATAAATAAACTTAAAGAACTTAGCATATAGTAAATACTAAAACTATTCTGCTTAACTCTTAATTCTCTCTTCCCAATTCCTAATGCTTAATATCCAAATACAGATCCCCCATGCCCCGTAGATCTCTCTATTTCTGTCAGTGCTACCAATTCAGCTGGTGGGCTAGTAAATCTGTAACATGTTTACGAGACTGCTTTGGGTAGTGGGGAAAGTCCATGGTGTTCTATTTGGTTTCCTCTCTTTTACCTTTTTCCTGTGAGATTTAACTGTTGGCCTAGAAAATGAATCTTAATGTAAAACTGGAGTTTTAGAATCAGTTCTATCATTAACTTTCGGTGCTTTTAAATAGGAAGTGCCTTATACACTGAGGTAACACCATGTGGGGTTCAGGATGGACTTTAGCATCAGGCAACCCCAGATGCAAGTCCTGACTCTGACACTAGCCACTGGGACATTGAGAAAGTCATTTAATCCTGTGGATGGTTTACCTGAAAGAGATGGATCAAAACAGTACCTTCCTCATGGAGTTGAGGTCGAAACACATGAATTTGTGGAAAACACCCAACACAGTGCCACCTGCAGTGTTAGCCACTGTGACGATGATGATTACTGAACTGGCCACAGGCACAATGTGATGACATGAACCATTATGGAAAACGTAGTCTTGTGAGTCTCAGAAAAGGGAGAAAACAATTTGGCTTGGGAAAGACATCAATGGGACAGGTTGATGACACAGATAAAGCATCTTCGAGGAGGAGGCTGCTTTCTATATACACGATAGCAAGTCGATCTGAAATAATCTAGCCAGCTCAGAAGGATTCCCCTCAGTGCTATCATATCACAGGTGTGGAAGGCTCTTGAGAGGGTCTTCTTGACTGAGGAGCTGAGCTTCAGCACTGACTGAATTCAATCAGAAGAATGTTCCCATTCCTTAGGCAGTTCATCAAGCTCTGTACCACTTGTTTCCCGCCCGCCTCTCCCCTAGTCTTGTACTCCCTCCCCCGTCACTCTCTGGGCTCCAGACACACTGGGCCTCTTCTAGTTCTTTCTCTGTATGATCTCCTTCCCACCTGAAATCACAAGGGGGTGCAGAAAGTCCCTAGTGAACACAATTTACCAAAACATAGATTAAAAGTTATTTTCTCATAGAAGTCATGTATAGTGGTTGTGAGTGAAGACTCTGGAGCAAGATTGTTGGGGTTCAAACCCTGGCTTTGATATTTGCTAGTGGCATGACTATGGGAAAATAATCTTATCTTTTTGTTACTTAGTTTCCTGCTCTGCATAATGGAAATAATACTGGTACCTTGCTACGAGGTTTAAATGAGCTGATGCACATAGAATGCCTGGTAGAGTTCTGAGCTCCATGACTCTTATTGTGAGAATTATTTGTTCTTTTTGCTCTCTGTACTTCTCTTTTGTAGCTCTTTTCACAATTGTAATTAAACAACAATGCACTTTTTATACAATATCTGCCTCCAGGGACCATATCTGTCTTCTTAACCACTGTTGCCCTAGTTTGTAGCATGCACCTTGCAAAAGCAGCTCTCAAAAAACATCTGTTGAATGAAAAAATGGAGTCACTTATTCATTTCATAAATATTTGGAAAGCAGTAAAATCTTTCGTCATATAAAATATTTCAAAGTAGTGCTAGTGGATGAATAATCTCTTTTAAAAAGAAGGCAAAAGGATAATGCAAAGTGGGATTTGTAGTGTGTTGGACCTCAATAGTTATTCTAATTAAGAGAGGTACTCGCCCTTTAGGTGGGCACTTGAGGCTGTGCATGGTTACCAAGAACAACCTCCTGCTGTTCCAACTCAAATAACAGTTACTGCAAAATCCCTGCAGAGTTTCAGATGAACCCCTAAAGTCAGATGACTTCTTCTAATGGTGAATAGAGCAATTACTTTCAACTCGACACAATGACTTTACCCACAACTCAACACAAGGCCAAGTGTCAAGCGGGAACCTGCCACCCTGGTTGTTTCTGAAAATATGACTACTGTTCCCAGAGGAGCAGTATAAATTGCTACAGAGGTGGAGGTAGCAGGACTTGCTCTCAGGTTCTAAATAGCTTCTATGGAGTCCATGTTAGTCCTGGGACACCACACATCTAGTGGGCTAATATAAGTTTAGGTGCTAAAGAGTTTCAGAAAAACTCATTTCTTGGACATCACACACAGAAGCCAACTACTTTCTCACCAACTCTTGAAAAGACACACACAGTTTATTCCAATTCTTCAGCTGGAATATGCAAACCTCTCACAGGTCTATTAATGATGTTAGCAAGGTTTGCAAACCAACCCTCTACCTCCACGTATAAGTAAAATGTGTTGGTGAGAATCTTTCCAAGAAGACTTTCTGTAACTTTCATCAGATTTGTATTTGTATTGGTTCCATGTCCTTAAAATAGTTTATAACCAGGTCCTTAAAATGATGAACAATTGACCTTAAGCCCATTACCATATACCACAATCACCTATTTGTGAACTTGTGTCCTGTGAAATTCACACATATGTCTGCAAGTTCATGTGTCCAAAATGACAGAGGGCTGGTGAAGATCCTGACAATGGCAAGTTGTAGAGATAGCCAAAGTGGGGTAATGAATAACAGGTTATGTTACTATGAACATGAAGAGCCCTCAAAAAACTACCCATTCATTACTTTGTATATTCAATCTTCAGGTATTGTCTACATATTTTCATGACACCATTCTTTATTTGCATTACTTGAGATAGATGATTAAATAATATTAATGGAAATTTATTAGGCATATCTTCAAGGCCAGAAGTTCTAATCCCCCCAACAACTCATATAATAATTTTCATTATCACCATCAGAGGGCCAGAGGGGGTGACTCAGTTCTTAAGTGGCAAAGCAGGGTTTACATGCTAAGGCTCAAAATACTGCACTCTCATATTCTTCTCCTTCTGTTTCATTTGGACAGAGCCTATCAAAAACAAACCCTTTACCAGTGGACCCCTGAATGCTTGAGGGTGTCATTGTTTGTTGTAGTTGACATTGTTCGATTTCTACCTCAATACATCCCTGTTGGTCCAATCCTTTGACCTCAAAATTATGTTAAATAAATTCCACTACTCATAGCCATTTCATGTCAACAGATTTACACTCCCAAGCATGATTAGCAAATGAACTAAAAGTCAAGCTTATAAGAGCTACAGAGTCACTGGAAAGTTCCAATTTACATTCTTCCACTGGTCAGGGCTTCCTAAGTGTAGTGGCTGCATGCCATTCACCTTAATAAGGCCAAGCCTGGCACTTTGTTGGTACAGTACGCTCTTAGGAAATATGTGTTAAATTTTTAAGAATATGGAATCTAAAAAACAGTGTCAAATTTCAATACAAGAGTTTTATCCATTACCAAGATCCTGATTTCTTCCTAGACAGAATCTCGGTGTCTGATTCCAGTGAGTGGTTTCAGTAATTTCTCCATTTCCAACTCTGCCTCATTCAGTTTGCTCCCACTCATACACTGCCGTTGGCACCACAGGCATCTGGGTCACTGTCGTCCTAGCCCTGAACTCTTTTCTAAGTGAAAAGGAAAATACCAGTGGAAAGAAAGAAAGAAGGGAGAAAAGAAAGAAGGAGGAAGGGAAGAAAGGCATGAAGACAGGAAGGAGACGGAAGTAAGCAGAGAGAGGGAGAGATACAGCTACAATTTGAATAACAGAGAAGTAATGACAAATAATTGGAGTCAGAGCATTTTCAAGCTGAAAAAACTTCAGCATGAGTCTAACCTCTTCACACACAAATGTGATTCTGAGGCTTAGATAGGAAAAATGAGCTCCCCAAGGCCACAGAGCTTGCCAGAAAGGTAGGAGCATCTGATCTGGAATCCAGTCCTCTTTGCCTAGTATGCTTTTGAGCTATGCCACACTGCTCTACCAGTGGTCTCCAGGTTCTCTATTATGGATGTTCTGCTTCTGGACTAATCCTGTTACGAACTGAAAACCTGAATATAAACACACCTAATAGGGTGGTATACAGAAAAATCTTGAAAGAACAAGTACAAACTCTGCTGACTTGTTCATTTCAACTAATAAGGATAGAAGAAAAGAAAACCAAAAGAGAAAATAAAACAATACAGGACTATAGAAGTGAGCATGCCTTTATAGCCCCACCTGCAAAATTTTTTTTTAAGCATTTGCAATCAACAGAATGTGCCCAATATTTTCTTTTTCTTAGATTGCTTTATTGGAATGATATATTATTTGCCTAAACTTGCCAGATTACTATAACATATATTAATGTATATTTTACCTGTACTTAGCTTTCTTTCTAGTTTAGAAAAAGTCTTTCAGTTGAAAGTTTTTATAGTTTTCCAACATTAAGCAAAAACAAATTTCAATTAAAGCTTCATGGAGCTCATCTCAAGGATAACCAAAAGTCTCATACTTGAACTAGGATCTTGAGATAAGTCTCTACTAAGAACTCACTAATATTCTTAAGGTTCTTACAATATTTGCAAAACAAGGAGAAAGTATTTTAGCACAGTTTTACCTAATACTACAGCTTGTGCTTAGGAACAAGACTGCTGGTTCTTTTTCTTGGGGTCTGTTAATGAGCCTGACCTCTGGTTTCCACCAGCAGCTGGAAGCAGTGTATTCATAGTAAGAAGCAGAACCTCACTGGGGCTACGGCTCCCATATTTCCAGTCCCAGAGAGAAACGTGTGCATGAGAAGAAACTCATGCTGCAGGAAATGCAGAGAAGTTGGACATTAGGCAAAGCAATCAGCTGGTACTAGAAACAGCACAGTGGTGGACAAAATACAGAATCAAGATTCAGGAGACATGGACTTTAGGCTGTGCGAGGCCTGTAATGCGATATGATGTCTCAGGAAAATTCCTTCATTTCTCTGGATTTTAATCTCATCAGTAATAGAATGAGGGAATTAGATAAGGTTCCTCCTTCCAGCTCAGGTGGTCCACGGCATAAATATATTTATCAATTCAACTCAACCAACGGTAATTTGTCCACCACTCATCTCCCTCCCTTCCAAAAGTTAGTGAGCACTCTCTCCATCAGTAGGCATAGTACCTGTCTGCAGTAACTTCCATTTCCCAGTACAGTAGTCCCTCCTTATCTGTGGTTTTGCTTTTTGCAGTTTCAGTTACTCTCAATCAATCACGGTCCGAAATATTATGTGAAAAATTCCAGAAATAAACAATTCATAAATTTTAAATTACATGCTGTTCTGAGTGACATGATAAAATCTCACGCTGTCCCGCTCCATTCTGCTCAGGACATGAATAATCCTTTTGTCCGGTGTCCCAGGTCATATATGTTCCCTGCCTGTTGGTCACTTAGTATCCATCTTGGTTATCAGATCAACTGTCAAGGTATCAACTGCAGTGCTTGTGTTCAAGTAACTTTTTCTGACTCCTGAAAGTATTGCCTTATGAGATGATCTTACTTCTGGGGAGCTTCTATGGCCTGAGTCTTAAGAATAGAATCATCTAATAATGCCATGTTGATAATCTAGATCAAAGGGCTGCATTTTGGATAAAATTATATTCCTTTCCACTCTTTCAAGTCAGTCGATACCTTTAGACAGGACCGATTTAGAGACAAAGGATTCTTTTCTGAGGCCACATTATCATGTCATATTATGGCAAGGGAACATTATCGAAGTCGCTACTGTGAAATATTTATTTCCTTGACATTTCTCTTCTCTCTCCAATCCTACCCACTTCCTCCACAGACTTCCTTTTATACCCAAGAGCTTTGCAGTCTCCTGGATGAGACAATTTCCTTTGTTTTCTGACGGCTACCCAGTTTTCCTCCCCTCCTCCATTTCCAACGTTTACCTATCAGGAAACAAAAAACGAACATACAGATTTGGACTTGATGAGTTTACCATAACCACATTACAAGGAAGGAAAGAAAACAAAAAGCTTCCCTTTAATTAGGATGTAAGACTTCCTCTGACAAATCATAAAAATTTTATTAATTAATTGATAGCCATCCTCAAAAATGGCATTTCCGAGATCTCTGCCTTGAGCTGCTGAATCTGATCTCAGAGAGTCTCCATCATTGACTGGAATTGGAAACAGAATTCAATCTTCTTGGTTCTTTAAGGCAAAAGAGGGACGTATATTAGAATGTCCCTTTACAGAAGCTACTAATGAGCTCTAGGCCCCCACAGGATCTTTGCTGCCAAATACTTGAAAAGACAGAGAAGGCTCCAAGCAAACTGTGCTGAGATGATTAACAACTGCAAATTTAAAAGCATTTTCGAGCTGCTTACTGACACAATTCCGGCATTCTTGCTGTCCTTTCCACATTTGTAAATGAGCGCTAGTCTTGAGAGTTTTTTTTTAAATGAAAAGAACAAAAGAAAAGAAAAAGGATAGAAGTGGGGTAGGGGGAGCAGTGAGGTGGAATTATAGACATCAACAATAATTATCAAAGTTCCGAAGTGAAAACAACAAATCGGCCTTTTAGGACCTTTAAGGGAGCAGATAGCATTTAAAACAATGACAGGAAAACCCTCCGAAAGAAGAGCATTAAGGATCATCTTCACTTTGGTATCAAATTGGAGCATATCCAGTTCTTGTTTGGAAAGAGTAACCCTTTGAAAAGAGTGAAGATAAGCATTTCTTGTAGTTTCCTTTTTCTGAAAGCTGGGCTCTGGAATATTAGTACTTACATAATCTGCCCCAGTGTAATATTAAAATCTGCCCAAGATTTTGTTAAGAAACGCCAGTAAGAGCACCATTACACTGTCTGTAGTCAGAAGATTATAAGAGAAATTGTTCTTACCTCCGAACCATGATCTCGGCTCATTTAAAAGGACTGAAGAGAATGTGCAAGACAAAGGACACATGTATTAAGCACTTGTGGTGTGTGAGTGTGTGTGTGTGTGTGTGTGTGTGTGTGATTTCTCCAAATAGAAGCTGGTGGAAGTAGGGATCTAAAAACCCCGACGCCTTCCGCTGCCATATAATCGCAAGGAAATGACCTTACCGTTTGTTGCTTTGATTAGAAACAAAAGCCTTTCAACATGAGTCAGGAGAGCAATGGGGAAAAAAACCCAGCAACAATAACCAAACACTTCTGCTATTTCTTTTGGCCACCTAAAGTCTCTATTCATTGCATGTTTGAAACACATGAAATGTTGTTTACTGTTTTCTAAACTTCATTGATAATGGATGATGTGAGTTGAATAATTAATCAGAGATGGGCTATGTCATCTAAGAATTCAAACTTCAATTTCAGCTCCTTAGTCTCTACATATGTCAAATGAGCCAGCAAATTTAATAATACAAATAGAAATAATATTTAACTCAATTTTTCTATGCACAGCCATTTCATGTCAATAACTTTTTCACTCAGGAAGAAACTCAGAATTCCATGGACAAGCTTTGTAATACCAGTCAGCATCAGCAAGGCTGGTCACAAACAAAAAATCTTGGCAGGATGACTATGATTACAAAAAAGATTTATTTCACAATTTGTAATTTAACAAAATCATTACTATTGAAATTGCTTAACAAATAGAGCATAATCAGAATACTTTATTTAAGGTGAAATACAGAGAAAAGTATACACAATCAAGGAAACATGATAAATCCACTCGTTATTTTTAAAATGGTTAGGTAAGAGCCTGTGATGTTACCACGTTTCTCCCACCTGAAAAAAAAACCTTTTGGAATTTTGTGCAAGTGTGTGGTATGGCTAAGAAAATAAGTTCTAGAGTCAGACAAACCTGGCATTTTGTAGCCGTATGTTCTTGAGAAAATTATTTGACCTCTCTTAGAGTCCATTTCCTTCTTAGTAAAATAGTAATAAAAATCACTATCTTAAAAGGGCTGTTGGAGGAATTAAATGAGATAATATATGCGAAGCATGAAAAAATTTGTCTGGCATGTAGCCATATACCACATGTATTTAAATAAAGAATGAGGTATCCTTTCCTAATTACACCTCTCAAAAAATTATCCCTCAGAAATGAGGAAGTAGATTTATCTTCAAATCCTTTCACAACTTTAAGGCTCTTGAACTATAACGTACTGTCTGAGGAAACACTATATCCTGTTACAACCTTAATCGATGCCAAATTTGGATGTTTATACAGGCCATTTGATGAAATCAGTATGAAAGGTGGCAAAAAATTTAATCAGATTTAATAATTATTGTGAGCATGTGAACTCACAATTAGAAGAGTTGGATGTTAGAAAAAACAAATTAGTTACGTATTATTTTAAAAGGCCATGCAGTAGGTGGTTATGCTGGGAGACCATGTATACACACCTCCAGATGAATGGAACAAAGAAAAAATGCAATAATACGCTCCGAGAAGTATCATTTACGGAGATTTAAAAAGTGTTGTAGCTCAAACAACAGGTAAAAGCAGAGAAGCTGTGCTTGAAAAACCTACGAGGATGACTCAAGGAAGGACTTTCAAGGCCCACACATGGATGCACGTGGAGAGACTCATAAGAGAGGAAGAGTGCAAGACAGCAGTCACTCCAATCATTAAAGAACGATCTTTAATATTAGAAGTACATATTCCACTATTTCATCTGTATTCCTAAATTTTTATATATCCAAGTTAGCCAAAACATTTGTTTTAAGTTTTTCTCATTGAGAAAATGAGGGAATTACTTTATATTTGGAGAAAACTTCTGTTTGGGTATACGTAACATTAAAAGTAAATGGTGACTTTCTCACTGGGTTGGATAGCCTACTAAGAGAACTTGTGTGACATTTCTGATTGTATGGTAAAAACCTTTTCACTGTTAAAGGATAATTTCAATTTTGATAACCAGTTTCAGAATCAGGGCATCAGGATGAGCTAAAACCAGAAGGCCAGGCCAAACTGAAGGGCAAAGTGAAGGCTGACAGACCGAATACAGAAGTGGGGCGAGGTCAGGTAATGGCTGCGGGAGCACACAAGAGGATTCTAACTAGGAGACTATCAGAGTATCTGCTGTTTTTGCTTGTTCGGGGTCTGTTTCACTTTTTTCTAAATACAGATCCCTGCTTTCCTATGAGGGCAACATCCAAATCATTAGGATGAGGCTAACCTTAATGCCCCCATATCATGGGATGAACATGTGATTCAGAACTAACAAATAAAAATACTCTACCTCCATACTCTCTAGTTTTAGATATCAGGGAAGAAGCGTGTTTGTTCTTGTTTCTTCTAAAGTTATAATGATGCATGGATGAGAGCCTGAGGTTCCTAGGGTACCTCACGCTGGACAGAAGAGTTGGAAAGAGACAGACTCCAATGGCCATCTGAATCACTATAATTTCCACTTCTGCTTAAGCTAATTTTAATTTTTTAACTTTTCTGGAATGTTAATTAAAATTTATTTTTTCAATTACAGTTGACATATATTATATTAGTTTGATGAGGTAAGGTAACCCATTTGACAGCAGTTATTACAATATTATTGACTATATTCCCTATGCTGTACTTTACATCCTCATTACTATTTTTACAGCTTCTAATTTGTACTTCATAAATACTTTCACCTTTTTCACTTATACCCCTAACCACCTTACCATCTGGCAACCAACAACCTATTTTCCGTATGAGTTTGTTTCTGTTTTGTTCATTCATTTATTTTGTCTTACAGATTCAAGTGAAATTACATGGTATTTGTCTTTGTCTGTCTTATTTCACTTAGCATAATACCCTGTAGGTTTATTCATGTTGTCGCAAATAGTAAGATTTCATTCTTTTTTATTGCTGAGTAATATTCCATTGTATATATACACCACTTTTTCTTTATCCATTGGTCTATCGATGGACACTTAAGTTGCTTCCACATCTTGGCTATCGTAGTAATGGTGCAATGAACATAAGACTGCGTATATTTTTTTTCTACTTAGTGTTTTGGATTTCTTTCGATAAATACCTAGAAGTGGAATTGTAGGGTTACATAGTATTTCTAGTATTAATTTTTTTGATGAAACTCCATACTGTTTTATGTAGCAGCTGCACCAATTTACAATCCCACCAACAGTGCATGGTGGTTCCCTTTTCTCTACATCCTTGCCATCATTTGTTTGTTGATTTATTGATGATGGCCATTCTGACAGGTGTGAGGTGATATCTAATTGTGGCTTTAATTTGTATTTTCCTGACAATTGTGATGTTGAGCATCTTTTCTTATGTTTAGTGGCCATCTGTATATCCTCTTTGAAGAAATGTCTATTCAGGTCCTTTGCCCATTTTTTTAAATTAGATTGTGGCTTTTAAATTTTTCTTGGTTGTTGTTAACTTGAATGAGTTTCTTATATATTTTGGATGTTAACCTCTATCAAAAATATCATTGATGTATAATTTTTCCTATTCAGTAGGTTATGTTTTTTTTTGTTGATGGTTTTCTTCACTGTGCAAACACTTTTTAGTTTCATGTAGTCTCATTTATTTATTTTTTCTTTTGTTTCCTTTTTCCAAGGAGACATATCCAAAAAATACTGTTAAGAGCGATGTCTAAGAGTTTACCACTGCCTATATTTTCTTCTAGGAGTTTTATGGTTTTGGGTGCTACATTTAAGTCTTTAATCCATTTTGAGTTCATTCTTGTACATGGTATAAGAAAGTAGTCTAGTTTCTTCTTTTTTTTTTTTTTTGCATATATTTGTCCAGTTTTTCCAACGTCATTTATTGGAGAGGCTGTCTTTATCCCATTGTATATTCTTTCCTCCTTTGTCATAGATTAATTGACCATATAGGCATGGATTTATTTCTGGGTGCTCTATTCTGTTCCATTGATTTATATGTCTGTTTTTATGTCAGTACCATGCTGTTTTGATTACTATAGCCTCGTAATATATAGTTTGATATCAGGTAGATTTCTACTTCTGTGAAAAAGAGTGATTGCATTGAATCTGCGGATTTTGGGGGGTAGTATGGATATTTTAACAATGTTAATTCTTCCTATCCATGAGCATATCTTTCCTATCCATGAGTATATTCTTCCCTTTATTTGTATCTTCTTCAATTTCCTTCTTTTAACTTCAGTATTTTATAATTTTCTGAAAACAGGTTTTATCACCGTGGTTAAATTTATTCCCTAGGTATTTTATTCTTTTTCATGTAATTATAACTGGGATTATTTTCTTAATTTAGTTTTTGATTGTTCATTATTGGTGTATACAACTGTCACCAAATTCTGATTACTTTTGTATCCTGCTACTTTACTGAATTAATTTATCAGTTCTAATAGTTTTCCTGTACAATCTTTAGGGTTTTCTCTATACAGTATGATCTGCAAAAAATGACAGTTTTACTTCTTCCTTTCTAGTTTAGATGCCCTTTCAATTTTTTCCCAGAAGGTCTGATTGCTGTGTCTAGGACTTCCAATACTATGTTGAACAGAAGTAGTGAAAATGGACATCCTTGTCTTGTTCTAGATCTTAAAGAAAAAGCTTTCAGGTTTTCACCATTGAATATGATGTTAGCTGTGGGTTTGTCATATATGGAGATATGTCATTATGTGGAGATATGTTCCCTCTATTCCTACTTTGCTGAGAGTTTTTATCATAAATGTATGTTGGATTTTGTTAAATGCTTTTTCTGCATATATTGGTATGATCATATGATTTTTATCCTTCATTTTATTTATGTGGTATATCACATTAATTGTTTTAGAGATACTGAACCAACACTGCATCCCAGGAATAATTCCTATTTGATGATACTGTACAACCTTTTTAACGTTGCTGAATTTGGTTGGCTGGTATGTTGTTGAGGATTTTTGCATCTATGTTCATCAGTGATATTGGCCTATAATTTTCTTTTTCTGTAGTGTCTTTGTCTAGTTTTGGAATCAGGTCAATGCTGGCCTTGTAAAATGAGCTTGGAAACCTCTCCTCTCCAATTTTTGGAATTGTTTGGGAAGGATAGGTATTAATTAATCTCTAAATGTTTGGTAAAATTTACCCATGAAGCCATCTGGTCCACGACTTTGATTTGTTGAGAATTGTTTGGTTATTGATTCAATTTAGTTAGTAGTTATCGGTCTGTTCAGATTTTCTGTTTCTTCTTGATTCCACCTTGGAGGATTGTACATTTCTAGAATTTATCCATTCCTTCTAGGTTCTTCAATTTGTTGGCATATAACTGTAGAAATTTTTTTTAATTTCTGTGGTATTGGTTGTCATTTCTCCTCTTTCATTTCTGATTTTGTTTATTTTAGACCTCTCTTTTTTTCTTTATCAGTCTGGCTAAAGGTTTATTAATTTTGTTTATTTTTTTCTAAGAACCAGCTCTTGGTTTCATTGATCATTTCTATTGTTTATGAGTCTTGACATGATTTCTTGTTTATATCTTTAGCTATGGGAATTCTTTTCAGCTAGTGTTCAGGTGGTTCAAAAAATGATGGTTTTTCTATAATTTAGTTGTAATTTTTATGCAGTCACAGATGAGTTCAGCCCACAGTTTATCTACTCCGCCATCTTGACTGGAAGTTTTAACATACCTTTCTTTCTTAAGCTAGTTTTAATTTTTTAAATGATTCATTTGCAACCAAAAAGATTCTATTTAATACACTAGTTTATAGGATAAAGGATAGCTGGAATCAGATATCCTTTACCAGTTGACAACCTCTGTTCAACAACTCAGGTACTTATTGATGTAGAACCAGGGAGCTCAGTGGGCTCCAGAGGCAAAGATACAGGGAAGCCTAGGTGCCAGGGATGCAGTCTTGGGAACTGGATAGTTCCTGTAGTACTATTTATCAGACAGAAGTTTTGTGATCAGTGAATCAGTTAAGAAGTGGTACTAGAGAACTGACTTTCACAAGAGTTCAGACACAGGGCAGAGCTTAACCTGGGATCTCGGTATGTAGACTTAGGGATCCCTGTTATGGAGTCCCACTGAAAATGGAATTATACCCTGGAATAGGTCCAAATAAATATAAGTATATATGAAATCACACTTATATAATACAAGTTGTGACATAATTGTAAACTTCAACTGTCCCTTATCACCTAAACTGGTAAGCTTCGACAAGTGATGATTTAATGTGGAGGCAGCACAAGAGAAATACATCCACAAATTGTGGAAGTAGTCCCAATTTTAAAAGGAATATAGTCTTAGGAATCTTTTAAAGAAGCTTTGCATTTATTGTAAAACTATCACTTTCATCACTGAACACTTCATATACTGAATGAACGTCAGACATACCATGAAATCTCAACACAGGTAAAACACAAGATTTCTAGAACTCTGACAGCTGGCTGGACATAGCTCTGAGGCATTGTCATAAACTTAGAGGATGAATTTTAAGATCGGCTAAGACTGCACTAAAGAATATTTCTTTCATAATTCCTTATCCATCTCTAATTCTGCCTCTAGAACCAATTCAGTTTAGTTCAAATCTTCATTGAGCTATATGTGCTAGGCCCTCTAAGAGAAGTCAGGGATGAAAATGCTAGGGTCTTGACCCTCAGGGATTTACAGCCTAGATTAGGTGTTTCCCAAGGAGAGCAGAAGGATCATCTTATTTTTCACCTCACAGTCAACCCTGTGGTTGGAATTATGCATCCTTTCACACGCATGCTGGTTTCTGTTCTTAAATCTTTTTTTTTTTTTTTTTAATGCCTGCAGCACCTAGTATTCCTAGATAGTCTCCCATCCAAGTACTAACCAGGCCGGACCCCGTTTAGCTCCCGAGATCAGACGAGATCAGGCACGTTCAGGGTGGCATGGCTGTAGACTGTTCTTAAATCTTTTATCATTCTGTATGTTAGAACTCTTTTGGTACTTGATATTTTTTTCTTAAATTTGCATTCATTCCAATAACTTTTTGGGGGGTGTCTATTAGGTGCTGGGCTTAATAATAATGGTTGTACGACCTGTGTAGTACCAAGCATTGTACATTCTACTGTTTTGCAATTTTTACTACTTTTTGAACAAGGGACCTCACATTTTCATTATGCACTGGGTCCTGCAAATTATGTAGCTAGTTCTGTTGGGTACTGGGCTAGGTGATGGGGACACAATGATAAAAAGGCAAGATAATAAAGGGGGGTGAAAAATAAAAATAAGTTAATAAATAAGGTGATTTCAGATAAGGGTAAGGCCTATGAAGAAAATAAGGCAGGGAGATGTGATAAAGAGGGATGGAGGGGATTGGGTAGTGAGAGTGAGCTTCTAGGCTAGGACTGGAGGTTAAGAAGGAACTGGCCCAGTGGATAGCTGGAGGCTGAGTTCAGGACCATTTCTTTCTGTTCAAGGCTACAACATGTGGTATGTAGAAATCTCTCAACTCATATTTTGAATGAATAGAACTTCTGTTTAAAGAGGAAGAGCACCAAATACAGAAAACTAATTCATAATTTATTAGAAACTGGGACAGCATCTCTGACCGATAAGGGACATTTGAAGTTTACTTAAGATCTCTTTTAGGATCACATGTTTTAGCAGTTGGATGGAGTACACCATGTCCAGGAAAAACAACCCCGATGGAAAAGTCCATTACTCATGGTCTCCTCCAGGCAGAAAAGAGGTAAGTTTCTTGTTCTCAGCAGATTTTCTTGCTTTCTTAACCATAAATTGAAAAACAGAGGTGAAAAAAAGTTAGGGAGAAAGGCAGGCATTGTCTATGCAGGTTTACTTTCCATCTGTTTTAACAGGATGAGTGTCATGCCTTTTGATTTGGTTTTGCCATTAGGTATGTGAAGTTAACATAAGCTTTGTAAACTATAAGCTCATCTCTGTGTTTGAAAAAATAAATAGCAAAAAAAACTTTGTAGTTCAGAAGTCACCAAAAATGCTCCAAGAATCATTAAAAGGTACATACATTCACCTTCATTTTCTGAGTTTAAATGCTACATACAATAAATAGTCAACAGCCCACATTTATTGAGTACTGACTAGTACCAAGTACTATGCCCATGCTTTATACAGGTTATCTTTTTATCTTGGCAGCAACCCCATGGAGTAAGTACTGATTCATCTCCATTTTACAAATGAGAAATTGAGGCTTAGAGGATCTGATAACAAAGCCCTGCCTCTGGGTGTAGAAAAACTGAATTTGAACCCAGGGCCTACTTTCTTAAACACAGCATTTCCATTCTGCTGCTGCAATCAGTGAGAAATGCATCCAGGGGTTAACATTCAGGCATGCTGTTAGATTTCCTTCCTGTATTTCTGCAGAATCTGTTTTTTTGTGTTTGTTTCATTTTTTTTCTCTCTCTCTCCTTTTGCATTCTTTTAAAAACAAACAAAATAAAACCCCATAGTGGAAAATTTCAAGCACTCACAAAAATTACAAGCTGGTGTAATGAATCCTTCTGTATCTGTCAGCAAGTTTCAATAGTTATGGACACATGGCTAATCTTGTTTCAATATTTTCACTCATGTTATGTCCTATATGTATTATTTTGAAGCAAATTCAAGACTTCAAGTAATTTCATCTGTAACTATTTCAATATAAAAGATACAAACTCTCTAAAAACATGTGCTATTTAAAAAGAAGTAATAATTATTTCTTAACATCATCAGATACTCAGTGTTCGAATTTCCAATTGTATTATTAAGGTGATTTTTTTTCAAGTTTGAATGGAGATTTAAAAAGTCTGCATTTTGCAATATGTTGACATTTCTCTAAGTTTTCTGTTAATTTACAGGTTCTTCTTCCATCCATCTCTCTCTCTCCAACCCCATTCTCTCTTATTGCAATTTATGTGTTGAAGAAACTGAGCCATTTATCCTGTAAACTCTCCTACACTCTGAGTTTTGCTGATTACATTTCTTTGGTGTCATTCACCATATTCTTCTATCCATCGTATTCAATCAACATTGAATCTGACAGCTTGGTTAAATTCTGGTTAGACCTTTTTTGGCAAGATTGTCTCATAGGTCACCAACCTGAGTCCTTTCATGGGGGGTGGGGCATCTTTTTTTGTGATGTTAGCAGATGTTGATGTTCAATAGCTAGATCATTTAATTGACTAGGTTGCAATATGATGACTTTCCAATTCTATCACCTTTTACTTATTAACTAGAATATTTCTATAATGAGAAATTTCCCTTCATTTACTAATGGGTTACCCAGTGCCACAATTCATATGAGAAAGACAGAGCAATGCTGGATTCTTTACTTTTATTCACCAATTCTCAAAATAATAAGTTGACACCTCTAATGGTGGCCAAACCTTTTAAAAAGTATTTATAAATACATGAATTTAGATATATTATATGTTTCAAGTCACTAAAGGTATTTTCCTTACTGATGTTCAAATTGTCCCATATTGGTCAATGGTGGCTTATTCAAGTCAATGTCAGCATCCTTTTGTCATGACCCTAGAAGTCTTTGATATTTTCCTTGATACCTGGGATAAAAGATGCTCATCTTACCCATTTACTACCCAAGACTTGTGCAGCATCTGTGATTACTTTTTGTTTCATTTTAAAAAATGAGTTGTGATTTATATATAATAAAATACACTTAATTTCAGAAGAACAATTTTATCAATTTTGACAAAGTATACACCTATGTTATCCACCCCTGTCAAAATATAGAATATTTCCAGAAAGGTACCTGTGCCGATCTTTCCCCACCCCTATATGCAACCACTGTTCGGATTTCTATGACCTTAGATAAGTTTTTCCTATTCTAGAACTTCATATAAATTGAATTATAAAGTATGTATTCTTTTATGTCTGGCTTCTTTCATTGAACAAAACATTTTTGAGGTTCATTCATGGTTTTCCATATATTTGAAGTGCATTTTTTTTTTATTCTGAGTAGTATTCTAATGTATGAATATACTATAGTTTATTTTTCTCTCTTGTTAATAGGAATTTGGGCTATTTTCAATTTGGTGGTATCATAAACAAATATGCTATGAACATTTTTTATAAGGTGTGTGTGCGTGCACATACATTTTCATTTCTCTTCAATAAGTATATAGGAGTGGAACTAAAAGGTCATAGAATAAATGTGTTTAATTTTTAAGAACTGCCAAACTTTTCTAAAAGAGTTAACCATTTTACATTCTCATAAATAATGTATGAGAGGTTTTTGCTAACACTTGGTGTTATAGATCTTCTATTAGTAACTGTGTAGCAGTAGAAGCAGCTGACTTTGACTTTTTTTTTTTTTTTGGTATGAGTACAGGCTTGGATGATAACTATAAATTAATAATAGAAAACATACACCAGACCCTGTTTCCATACTTTATAAGTATATACTCAATAATACCTTTGAGGCAAGGACTATTATTATTATTATCTACATTTTAAAGATGAGATAACTGAAGCAAAGAGAAGTTAAGCAACTTAAATGAAGTCACACATTGAGAAAGCAGCAGATGCAGGATCTAAACAGAGAGCTTGGCCCCAGGGTTCAGGCTCCTGACTTGTATGTTCTTCTGCCTCTTGCAATTGTTAATTAGAATCCTTTCCCTTTCTTTAAAGATTTTCGGAGATGCTGGCAAATATACAGTCAAGACTACTATCCTATTAATTAAAAAAATGCTGTTTTCCTAATGGAAAGCACACTGCTTTTTTTTTAGAATTTGTCTTTACTTCTACCCATCTTACTCTGAACTTAAACATTTTCCTTTTATCAGCACATATTCAGTTCTTTTTCTATCCTTTCCTCAAAAGTTTCTTATTTAGAGCACTTTTTTGGTTGCACACTCTTCTGTAAGTTCTGATCTTTAGGTACTGAGCAGATATTGTATCAGAATGCTTTTTGTAATAACAAACGAAAAGTGAAAATAAGTTCAATAATATGATCTATGATCTTAGTATTTAAAGGGTAGTTCCAGGGTTGGTGAGGTCCACAGATAACAATGCCATCAAAGTCCCAGCTTCCTTCTATTTTTCCACTCAGCATGTTCTTCGGGTAACATTCCTTCATGGTGGCAGCACAGCTGCCACTCTTCCAGGCAGCACACCCCTGCTCGAAAGCGGGTTCCCTCTTTCATATCTCTTTTTAAGAGTAAAGAGAGCTTTTGAAGAAATGCATTAGCAAATCACCCCCATTGGCCAGCTATGGGTCATATGTTTACCCAAAACCAATTCCTGGTAAGAGAAATGAAGTCATCATGATTACCTTTGACCACAGCTTCACAACCAATGTGTGGATATAATTGGCGATGTAATCCTGAGCTAATGGCCCCCTCAGCCCTCGGTGCAGCCTGAGACTCTCCCAATGGTTACCTCAAACCCTGAGCAGCTTCATATACATTTACCCTGAGTACCATACAGACAATATCATTTTGTATATATTTTGTGATATTGAAAAACATTGGGAAGTACTGGTGTAGAGACTAATCAAGATATCCCCAAGTAACATGGAGGATAATATTGATCTGTGAACAAATCGGTCCTCTCTGGATGGGAAAAGGAAAAAAAAAAAAGGCTTTTGGAAGCAGGCTTAGAAAATGACAAGAAGAAAACCTATAAGGGAAAAAACACAGCCAATATTATGCTATACGACTGTCTTGTCTGAGTCTTGCTCCAGTTGCTGCCCTGACGGTTCCGACTTTGAAACGTTCTCTCCTCTAGAGTTTAACAGAGTATAGGAGCAAGCAGGTATCTGTTGGCCAGGTTGAAGTCCTAGCCGAACCAGGGAGTAGACAGAGGAAAATCTGGCCCCCTGGCCGGTAGGAAGCCTGCACTGGGATCTGGCTTTTGATTATTTGCCTAGTGGGTACTTTTAGAAGGGAGACAAAATGCTAACAGGAAGCTGATGGTGAGTGCTAAACAGTTAAATGTGACCAAAGTCCTCTTGAGGGGCTTCCTATAGCAATTCCAACTTATCTCTGAGTTAAGCTTGCCCTGTTGAAAGTCTATATCCAAATAAATTTGTAGGTCAATCCACCTCTCTCCAATAACCATAAAGTTAATGGGACCAGCAGTTTCAATCATCTCCCAACTAATCAGTTCTGGTATCTTCCAAAATGAGACAATTGACAGTTTCATGATTGCTTGTGGCTATGAAATCTCATGGAGACAATTCAACTATGGTTAAATTATATTTGAGTTAATAAATATGGATTTAGAGAGCCAAATAAGCTTAAAGGCCTCAGGCATTTGAGATGAAAAAGAGAAAATAAATGGCGCGTCATTCGTTCGTCTGTTCCAAGTGTTATTCCTTTTAAAACATAAACAAACAAACAAACAAGTAAATAAATAAATGCCTTGGTGATTCCTTTCTAGCTTATGTAAACGAAGTTTAGAGCATTTATAGAAGTGATAAAGCAAAATTGTTGAAATTCACTAAATAACAAATGGGGAAACCATACAGTAATCAACAAGGAATATGTTCCAAGACCCCCAGTGGATGCCTGAAACCAAAGATAGTAACAAACCCTATACATATATTTTTTTCCTGTACACATATCCTTATGGTAAAGCTTAATTTATAACTTAGGCACAGTAAGAAATTAATAACTACTAATAAAATAGGACAATTATAACAATATACCGGAATGAAAGTTATGTGAATGTGGCATTAATAACTAAAAAAGGGTTACTTGGACACAAGTACCACGATACCTCAACAGTCGATCTGGTAACCAAGAAGGCTATACTAAGTGACTAACAGGCAGAGAGCATACATGGCATGGAGACACTGGACAACGAGATGATTCATGTCTGCGGCAGGACCAGGCAAGATGGTGCAAGACTTCATCACCTTAGTCATAAGAGGATGTGACTGAAAATATAAATTGTTTATTTCTGGAAATTTTCATTTAATATTTTCGGACTGCTATTGACCACGTGTAACTGAAACTGTGGAAAGCGAAACCACAGATAGGACGAGGCTACTGTATGAAATCAGACAGTAAAAAGACGTAAAAAGAAAGAACTGTTCTCAACTATTTCTAAATCTTCAGACTTTTATACATGACAGAGGGGCTATGTAAAAATCTATCTTTATGATACTTAGATTTTAACTAGTGATGCTTTGCATAAACTTACTCTAACTGTGTAAGGAAATTCCATACCACTTTGAGATGATAAACATTTTCTAAGAGACTAAAATTTGTTCTCAAGCCTGGCTCTGAAAAAATACAAGCCAATTTATACTGTGGTAAAATGCAGAATATGCTTCTCTTGATGTTCTCAGGCGAGAACAATTCCAGTGCTCCAAGCATTATGGACCTTAAGAAAGTTATGAAAATTGGACAGCTCCACTAATAAATGAAATAAATTAAAAATGGAGATAAAATATAAAATTTTAGCTACTAGAATGGTATAAATCAAAAGTTTTTTGGCTACGATAGAAAAAAATTCTTGTTCATTCAGTGGCAGCATAAATTGGTACAACCATTTTGGAGGTCTAAATTCCTTCCAAACAAAGTATTTATCTTACAGAAATTCTCCCACACATATTGTACATATAAGAATGTTCATTGTAAAAATTGGAAACAACCTAAATGTCCCTTAATAGGGATCTGGTGAAACTAATTATAGTATATTCAAACCATTGAATATACAAGTTATGAAAAATAATGAAATAGATCAGTATCTCAGAGATGTTAATAAGTAAATACATTGCAGAATAAGATGTATATGATGATTTCACCTCTGTAAAAATTTATAGTAATGTACTATGTATGTCACTATATGTTTAGAAAATATCTGATGGTTATACCCCACTGATAAAATACTTTCACTTTTAAGCCATGCATTTCTAAAACAATTAAATTTATGCCCTTAAGTTATTTTATTGATAAAAACTCTATGGTTCTGAAATGAGTCCAAATATTACTTTTTAATCAATGTTAATCATATCAATAATAATCATTATTATTAAACAGACACACTAGACGAACACTTGGAGTACACTATCGCATGTTGGGTGCTGTGATACAAGGGTAAATTAAACAGAGCCCTGTTCTCTAGAAATACTCTATGAAATAGCCTGGATTAAATGTTTTGAAAAGAAAGTTTTTAAAAATTACAAAAATTATAAATTTTGCTATAAAATTTTTAATTCAGGATTATGAAAGCAAAAGAAGTAGAAACCTCACCCTTCATCCACTTACATTTCCCAGGGGTAAAAATTATTCATGGTTTGGTGTATGTATTTTCAACTCTATTCCCCCATGTACACATCCACACATTTCTTAGATCTGTCCTGTCTATTTCTCTCTCTCTATATATATATACACACATCTTGTATATTGTTCTGTTCTTTGTTTTTGTTTTTACTCAAAATATCACTGAAAATTTTGGGGGGCTGTGACTTACAGCTTTACTTCATTCTTCATACTGATCTCAGAGAATTCCATGGTACAGAGAGGTACAGTTCACCCTTGAACAATACTGGAGCTTTAACCTAACTCTCTGACCCCTGCAAAGTCGAAAATTACATATTACTTTGGACTCCCCCAAAACTTAACTACTGACAGACTACTGTTGATTAGAAGCATTACTGATAACGAAAATAGTTGATTAACACATATTTTATGTTATATGTATTATATACTATATTCTTACAATAAAGTAAGCTAGACAAAAGAAAATGTTAATAAAAAATCATGAGAAAGAGAAAATACATGTACAGTATTAGAAAAACCCGCATTTAAGTGGACCTGTGCAGTTTAAACTTGTCTTGTTCAAGGGTCAACTAGTACCATCATTTAATTAATAATTCTCCAATTCATGTCTCCACTGACTTGCTATTTCAAAAAACGATGCAATAAAAATCCTTGTACATGTGAGAATGTCCCTATATGTGAGAATGTCATTAGGATTTTCTAAAATGGAAATGTTTGGTCAACAAGAGCACACCTTACATTTTGATTGGATACAACTAAACTGTCCTACAAAAAGGTTGTAACAATTTCCCAGATCAATTATAATTTTATTTTTTCTGCTTCAAAATATCCATCTCTTCTCTTATCCTTATTTTAATTAGCTTTATCTAGATGAGAAGAGAGCATCCCATTTCTAGGATGCTTTTTTCTTTTTCGCTTATTTTAGTAGTCAGATTTTTTTTCTTAAATTACAATTTACTGAGTTCTTGTCATTTCCCAGGCACTGGTCTAAGCAGTCACATGGCATTCTCTCATTTAAACCTGATGACAATATTATGAGATATTATGTTCCTATTTTATAGGTGAGAAAACTGACAATCAAAGGGGTTAGGTATCATGCTCTGGGTCACCCAGCAAGTAAGGGATAAAGCGCAAAATTGGAATTCACATCCATCTGATTCCAACATCCTCAGCTCCCAAAAGATATATGCAAATCACTCAAAGAATATAGATAAAACTGTTCATCTCATTCCAATGTCTATTAAAACAGACCAATATCATTAAATAGTTGTAAATAACAAATGAAACTGCTTCCTCTGTTTCCCCTTTCTTCTCACAGGTCCCTTATATCTGTAGCTGTCTATCTCATCCTCCTTCTGGAAAGGGAGTTGCTGGAGAATGAGAGTGGAAAGCTCTCAACTTTGAGTAATTCACTCTGCTGCTCTTTACCAATACTCAGTACCTCCCAGAGTGGCAGCACAGGGCATGGCCTGATTTCATGGGCAAGTGAGCTAAGCCAAGCCAAGCCAGGAGGTGACATGTGAGTTTTAGCACATAACCAGTTCTCCGGTTTTCTATTTTCTTCTTTTTAAATCAGGGGAAACAGATGAAGTTGTTCGCCAAATTTTCACTTGCTAAGCTTTATTAAAATTGATAAAGATTTCCTAAAGAATATAATCTGTTATGAAACCTAACCATATTATTGGTACTGAGTACTTATTTCAGGGTCATAATAAACTTTAGATGTGATGTGGAAGATTGTGGGGAGAAAAGCTATGTGTAGTGAACACATTGGTTCATGGTTTTACTTTCTGGAAAAATTTCAGATATAGTCATATATATATACATATTATATATGTACAAGTTTTTACACATTTTATATGTGTATACACACATATGTACATATATAAAATTTATTTATTTACATATTTAAACATGACTTACTTAGCTTAGAGAAAATACACCAGAACAAAGGAGAAAAATGAAAAAGATAGAAAAACAATTTGCTTTAATTAAAACACACAATATATAGCAAAAAGGTATGGCAATAGTTTGCTATATCTGTTACCTAACATAGTGTTTATGAGCCTGAAAAAAAATTAAACTGATGCAACTCAGTAGTGAATAAAGAGCACTGTTCAAACTCTGGCACTAACATCTCAAAAAATATTTTAAAACTTAGAGTTGGCTTCTTTAATAAACTCAGAAATTTATTAAAGGAAAAAACACATTCACTAAAAAAAAAAAATCTCATTTCCAAAAAGAATTTGAGAGCAAAATCTTATGAGTTCGCCTGGAACTATACCTGGCATCAATACCTAGAAAAATTAATATATAAAAACCTTAAGGAAGAAAGAGCCCCATAAATATGAGTTGAGAGTTCAGATTCTTTATACTCTGACCAAATTGTTTCAAACTTAAACATTAATTTTGTTTAAAAATTGGCACTAGACCTTTTTTTTTTTTAAGTAAATATACTGTCTTTAGGAAATATTTGGGTGATATCTAGTATTACTTTTTGTTCTAGAGGTTATGATTCTGAAATTATTAGAGGTTGATAATTAGACACAATAACTAGCTCTTGTAACTCAAAGGGCCATACTCTCTTTATAACATTGTTTGTGCTTGCAAAATTTTAAATAGCTTAAGTACAGCCAAAGACTTCAGAAAAGCAAGTTTTTAATTAAACACTAATGAGGGTCACAAAAAATGTTGTTTTTTTTCCTCCCAAGAATCCAAAGGATCTTTCCATCCTTAACTCTAGTGGATGGGAATGATCCGAGACAGGGTCAGAATGAAAAGCAACATCCACAGAAAGCCAAAAGAGAAAGCAAAAGGTCTGAAACGTCTATCAGCATTGGTCAGGCAAAACAGGGCACCTTCCAGAGCTAACCACAGGGCTGGGCACAGGAAACAGCAATCACTTGACAGTTGGAGCTGACAAGAACTGCAGACACTGCCAAATTCCCCACCCTGGGCTGGGCACAACTGGGACTTGCAGCTGGCTGGACACAAAAGCTAGGGTCCTTGGGTGAACCTGTTTTCATAGGAGCTGGAGGATATAACCTGTGTTGCTCTCTAAAGTGCTGCTTCCCTATGAAAATGGCTGTCAGAGAACTCAAATGGATGGATTCTCAATCAAGTTACACCAGCTTGGGGCTATTTTCCATAATGAAAAAAAAAAATAAATACACACATACAAACACATTTCGACATGCTTGGGTTTTTTCCTGTATTCGGTTTCTAAAACTTCCCAGAATGCATAGAGTCTCCCTAATACTGCTTCCCCCTCCTCCTCCAAATTCTTAGTGCCTTTCTACATCACATGCTGCCACCACTCATCCCTGGTCCCCATTGTCTCTCAGTTGGACCTCAGAAAAGGCCTCTTAACTACTTCTACCTCTCCCCAGCCATTTCCCCAGAGTGGCTACGGCAAAATTATTAAAATGTAAAGCAGGTTCTTTTGTTCATTTACTCAACAAATATTTCCATAGGACATACTACGTTCCAGGCACTGAGGATACTGGGGTGAACAAGGAAAAGTTCCTGCATGTCTTCAGCTAACATTCTGGTTGGTGAGAGACAACAGGCCTATGAACGAATAAATCCTAACATCAGGTGGTGATAGAGTTACAGAGGAAAATAAAGCAGAGTGAAAGAATGGTCAGGGGTGGCCCCAGGTTGGGTGGTACCTGAAGAAAGACCTACAGAAAGTGAGGGGGCAGCACGTCATGTGGCCTCCTGGGTGATGAGGTTCCTAGGTAGAGAAAAGTCCAAGAGCAAAGGCTCTGAAACTAAAATGTGCTTGGCTGGCTTAAGGGACAGCAAGGAGGCCAGTGGTGCTGGAGAAGAGTTAGAAGGGAGAAGAATGGTGGGAGTTTAGACCAGACACTGAGTGTGTTTGCTAGGGGAGGAGGTGGAGGACCTCAGAGAGGGCCTTGTCCCTAGAGTAAGGCTAGCTTTTCCTCAGAGTTGGGAAATCATTGGGAGGTTCTGAATGGGAGAATGACAAGATTGGACTTTGTTTTAACAAAACCACTCTGGAGGCTGAGTTGAGAATTAGGAAAATGGCATTACCTATTTAATATTAATGAGTTTATTAATTCTTGCTAGGCTACAGAATTTAGTAGAGAGTAGAGACTGGGAAAGTCCAAGGAAGGACTCTCTGAGGGGAAATGTAGAAAAAGAAGACGCCGAATGATTTACAAACAAGGTCCATTCTATATAATTGCTGAGTGAATGAGATTTGGATTTAGACAGATCTTTGTACCTGGACAAGTTATTTAACAGCTCTAAACAATTTCCACATTTGCCAAATGGGTTTAATAATACCATTTCAAGTCAGTGTTAGGAAAATTCAATGAAATGGTAAATATAAAGTGCTTAACACTATATGTGACACATAGGAAATATTCATCAAGTAGAAATAATCATAGCTAATATCTTTTAAATGCTTTACCATAAGCCAGGCATTTATGTGATCTAGCATTGTTCCCTCAACAACCCTAGGAAGCAAGCACTATTATCATTTCCATAACATACCCAAGAAAATGAGACATCGAGCTCATCAAATATGGGTGTTTGACCTTGAACTCTAGTCACAGTTTGCACTCATAACTACTAGTATGATAACTTTTGGCTTAGGATCAAGTTTGTACAAGGGATCCATATTTTTGCATTTGCAAAACTACTATTTCTCAATGTAATTTTTAACTTTTATACCAAACTTAAAACGTAGATCTTATTTTATCCTTTGCAGGGATAAAGAATCAGGCTCAGAACAATTAAGTAGCTTGGCTCAAGGTCAGCTGGTAAATGATGAAGCTTTGATTTTAACCCAGGTCCAGCTGATTACAGCCCATTCTATTTCTCTATTTTATCAACACTCCTTTCTCTCTTAGATAATAAGCATCTAATCACATTTTAATGAGACAAACTAATTCCTGTGAAAATATTTGCTGGCTATGTTACCCAAGGGTAGCATGATCCTAGTCATAACTGGGTATCCTTAGCAGTAGAAAATCTAAGGGTCATATGGGAAGAGAGCTTACACAGATGAGAAAGTAGTCTGTGGAGCCCCATAGCTTTCATACATGAGAATCTGAAGCTCTTAGTCCTATGAAATAAGGTTTGGGATTGAGAGGAAGAAATTTTAATAGCTTTCTGTTGGCGAGCAAGAAATAAAACAACTAAGTAGTTGTGAACATCATTCACAAACTAATCCAAGAAGACAGCAGCATTAACTTGTCAGAGTCTCCTGATAAAAAGTTGTAACATGAAACCATGTGGACTCAGTGTCTCTCACAGTGGTCAGTGGGCCCTTTTCCTGGTTTCCACCAATACAATTCTTAATCTGGGTTGAGTGAGAGAAAACAGGCGACAAGGCTTCTGTAGATTTCAGAAGCTCTGAAGGCTATTTGTGTTCATAAGAAATTGAGAACATAGTACATAGGAAGATAATTATTTGCCAGGCATCCATTCGCCCAGCCAGCCAGCCAGCCAGCCACATAGACAGCTAACATGTTTTCAGTGCTTTTAAATATCAATGCATTTAATTTTTATAACAATCCCAGGAAAATAACTCTTTGGGGGTAGATGCCATAATTATTTAGCCTTAGAGAACTAACATGGCAACATAAGTTTAGTCAGTCTGAGTTGACTGACTTCTTTGTTAAATACTAGGATATGTTTCCACCCAATGTTTGTTGAATGGATGAATCAGTGAATAAATGATAAAATTCTACCTCTGTGTGTTATTTACCTTTTAATAAATAAAGCAGCAAGTGACAAAAGGTTGAGCATTGGAGTCAGCTAGAGCTCTGTTCAATTCTAGCACCATGACTTCTTAGCTAATAAGTGTATAAAACCACTAATGTGGGATTCATGGGATCATCCTGAAGAGTTGTTACAAGAACAAAGACAGATAAAGCACAACATCTGATAATGCTAAAAATCTAGCAGTTCTCCTTGTGAGTACATACCCTAGAGAAGCTCTTGATCATATGCACAAGAAGATGAATATAAAAAATTTCACCGTAGTATTTGGGGACACTAACTCCATCAATAAGAGATTGATAAATTCATGTAACTGAACACAAGGTTAAAATGAACTTAGAGATAAATTCCAAAAGCTTGTTGAGAGAAAAATAAGATAGCAAAATGACATATTCATATATAAATTTTACAAATATAAAAATATATATTGTTTATACAAAACAGAAACAGACCCCAGATATAGAGAATTATCTGTTGGTTGCCAAAGCGAAGGGAGGTGGGGAATATAAAAGTATATGTATATAGTCTATAGATACAAACATATAGGGCAAAATTATAAAAACATATCTGGGAATGAAAAACACCAACTTCAGGATACATTATTTTTAGGGAGATAGGGGAGATACAAAGGGAATTTCAACTTATTGTATAAAATTTTATTATATTATACAAAAGTATCTAAAGCAAACATAGCACAATACTAAGATGTCTTAAAACTGAGTGGTAGGTGCTTGAGTTTTATCTATATTATCTTTTATAAAACCCAAAGGTTTTTTTTTTTTTTTAAAGATAATACACGAAAAGTGCCAAGCACAAGGCCTAGCACACAGCAGCTGTTTAATAATCAGTAGCTATTAGTTGAATCAAGACAGTGAGACTATATAAAAGCAGTAGTTAAGGAGAAAATAGTAATTTAAGCAATAAGCTTTGCACAAACAAAAATTTTTTTCAAGGATGCCAGAATGTATATCTGTTATATTTATGTAGATACACACACATACATGATTATGTATAAAAAACTTACTTCTGCCTCCTCTCCATGTTATAAGTCATATGGTTTTGTTTATAAATTTTAGAACTATAGAGCTTATTCCCTATTTGAATCATTGAGACTTTTCCACAATAACCAAATTGGACATCACAAATATAATGTTTAGAATAAACATAAGTAGGGGATAAATGGGACGTTATTTTATGTTGTAGCTTCACAAAGATGAAATGAGAAAAACAAACACCAATTTGAAAAAGCAGGTGAGTCTATTTTTAAGCCGGTGTTTTTCAAGCTGGGCAACAAAGGTTCAAAAACATTTTTCAAAGATCCTGACACTATTCTTGCTGATCTTAAATGACACTGTCTTTTAGAAATTTACTTGTGTCAAGTGATGGGCTAAAATATTAAGATAGTTTCCCTTCCTAGTTTTAGGGCACCTTAGCATCTTAGTTCTCTGCCATGTAGTTGCAGTCTTTATTTACCAGGAAAGGTGGAAGATGAATTTTCTCAGTAATAAGAAGACTTGTATTTCATTTATCAGCCAAGTTTTTGTTCTTTCCCGTATGTGTTACTACTAGTAGCTGACTCCATGGCTACCCATCACTTGAACAGAGTGTGGAATCCAGTAAGGAGACAGCCCTGATAGGCCATCTTTTAATGTTAGATTCTTCTATACCTTTCACATAAATGCGATCTTCACTTTCCACTTCCTTCCTCCTGGCCCCGCCTTAGTTTAGGCTTTGATTCTAGCACCTGTTAGGCAGGCATTTGTAGAAGATACTGTGATGTGTTGCCCAGACTTATTTTCTCAGCTGTCAGAATTGTGGTGAGCTAACAGCCCTCAGCTTTCAACTCCCTCTGGGAATTGCCCTCCTTGAGACAGAGCTGCCTAGTCCAAGGTCACATTGTCTTCCCAAGAGCAACCAATGATGGGTTGATGAAGATGAGGGGAAGATCCTGTCCTTTTGTTCGAACTGGGGACAACTCTTAGTTTCAGAGCTACCCTTGAGGTCAGCTGAGGCCTTCGTCGAGCCTGAATTGTAGCCTGCTTCTCTCTCTGCTTAATCCTGCTTCTTTCTATTTCCTTCTATTGGCCTGGATCATCAGAGTGCTCTTTAGTAAACTTTCTCCTTGTTAATCTCTGTTTCAGAGTCTGCTTCCTAAGGAACAAAATCTGCATCAGCATTCATGGTAGAAATGCTTTTCTTGGCCCCTGTGGTTGAGTGTGTTATGTGACCTGCTCTGACCAATGGCATATAAGAAGTGACATGAGCCACTTAGAGGCCATGCACTTAATTGCCAGTGCAAAGCCCCAAGGAGCTCTTTACTGTCTATCATGGCAAATGGCAATATTCAGGAATGTTCTGTGAGCCTGAATGACTGTGATGAGAAGAGCTTATAGTCAACCTGTAATTTGGTAGTGTAAACCAAAAATACATCTCTATTGTTTTAAGCCACTAAGATCCTGGGGTCTGTTTGTTGCCATAGCAAAACCTATCCTATCTTGATTAATGTACCTACATCAGTGCAACAGCCTCCTAACTTCTCTTCCCTTCTTACCTCCACTATGCCACCTTCTCCCAAATCAGCCTCACTCCTATCAGTATAGTTCTCAACCAACCTTTCTCCTTTTGACAAAGTTCTGGAAAAAAAAAATCATAATCCTAAACTTAAAATTCAAGATCAATGAAGTTCAGATGCTACTCTCAGACAAAATTCTGTCTGCCCCTCTCTCCCTCTCTCTCCTCATCAGCCTTAAAAAACTCTTTTTATAATCCCTTAAAGTCATGTTTTCCCACATTTGAAATGTGCTCTGCCTTTCTTCATCTACCTAACTTCTATTTGTCCTTCAAACCTCATCTTGAGAACCAACTCCTCCAGGAAGCTTCCATGGCTTTCCTCCCTTCGCCTTGTGTTTTATCTCTGATTTAGACCCCCTCCACTCAGCATCTAGAGCATCATGAGCAAAGCTTTTCTAGAGTTTGATTTCCTTAACTGTCTCTTCTACTTGACAATATATTTCTTCAGGAGAGCAAGAACAACATCTATTTTGACTTTGTGTTTCTAATACCTTGGCACAGTAACTGGGACGTGGTGAACACATGATGATTTTTAGGTATGAATAGATGCACAAATAATGAATCAATCTATAACTTCCATCATTATGTTCTACAAGGGAAGATCTAGTAAAGGTAAACTAAATATTCATCCTGAATATTTATTAGTTTCCTAGTGACTAGGTTTTTGATGAGAAAATTCTTCCATTTTCCTTCAAGTTCTGTTTTTCTATGATTAAATTCTAGTCTTTTCTTCCTTTGGCATTCTCTACCCAATACATTGCTTTTTTTTTCCTAGTCCAGGGATTGGCAAGCTTTCTTTGTAAAAGGTCTGATAGTGAATGTTTTCAATTTTGTGGCCAACACAGTTTTTGTATCAACTACTCAGCTCTAAGTAATTGAGTCACAACTACTCGATTCTGCCACTGTAGTAAAAGAATAGCCATAGATAACATGTAAATGAATGAGCAGGGCTGTGTGCCAATAAAACTTTATTTACAAAAGCAAGAGGTCATGTGCCAATAAAACTTTACAAAAACAGATGGCAGGCCAGTTTTTTCCTGCGGGTCACAGTTTATCAGCCCCTCATGTAGTCTATATAATGCAGAGGACTGTGGAGAGTGACTGGTGGGGGCAAGTAAGGTATATATAATTTGAAATACACACAGGTCACTAAATGCTCTGTGGGGATTTGCCATTTGGGAGACGGTCTTTCCAATCCATTGTGGTGGGACAAAAAGTTCAGGTGTTATCAGTTTATGAATCATCAGAATCTTGGATATAGAGAGATTATCTCTTTAGACACACTCGTGTAAACTGTCAATGACCACCTAGATTTTATGTATGAGCTTAAAGAAAATGTGGCTCTACTGTGTGGAACACAAGTCCAAATACCCAAAGTCCACCCTATACACACTGCTGTGGAAATTCCAGTCTCTCTTACTGAATATCCTCACATTTAAAGATGAGAATTCAGTATCCAGAGAACTAGTCTCACTTATAAAAACAATAGTAATGTCATTTATCAAGAACTTTCTATGGGTCCGGTATTAAGTCCTTTACATAACCAGGAGCTAACATTTATTAAGCATTTGCTTGTGCTAGGCAAGTAGGTACTACAGTTCTCCTCTTTTAACCACAAGGAAATGAGGCTCAAAGAGGGAAAGCAATTTGTTCAAAGTCAAATTTGTTCAAGTTTGAGCCCATAGCTTCTGCCATGTTCTGCACTGGATGTTAGTTACCCCCTCAGTGCCAGCTGCCTGCCTCAGGGAAGTAGACCCAGTCTCTTATGGTGACTTAAATATTCCAGATTTTCTCCATGTTGCCTCCTGCTGGAGATAATAACTCCATTCAGAGTTTGTATGAAATTCTACCTCTGAGACTTTGGGGAGGAAGAGAAAACTTAATTCCAACTCTCAAACTGAGGGCTTTGTTAGAACATTCCACACTTAATAAAAAGCGAAGGGTGTTGATATTTTTTAAAACAACATTCTCCTGTCATTTTCACCTTAACTGCTCATTAAATCTAATTAATAGCTATACTGTAACCCATCCAGGCATGATATAAGCAGGATAGATATATGGCTGACAAATCAGTTTTTAGAATTTAGCCCCAAATTCAAGGTGAATATCCCATGTTTGCAACTGTAACCCAACTCAAACCTTCACTCACAGAGTAGTAAGCCTCATTCTGCTTTTCATTTAGTCACATTACTACAGAAATGCCTTATAGTTAGTGTCATAATTATTCATACTTATTGGCAAATTAAGACACTTGCCTCTTAAATATCTATAAGTGGAGGAAGTGTTCAATTTCAAAGAAATTATGCTTTCTCGGCTTTGCCAACCAGACAATAATGTTGTCGCCAAACTCCTTATGAATAGGTGGGAGATCTTACTTCATTTATAGTACATGAATAAACAAAACACTCCAGGAGACAGCCGGGTATTTCATGTAATGGATATCTCCCACCCCACCCTTATTTCTCTCTAGAGTAACTGAGGTCTAGATTTCCTTACAAACAAGACTATTCAGAATAGAAGCAAGAAAAATGACACCTTTTATCATAAAGATGATAAAAACATTGGGTTCAGTAAAATATGTAACTCTATGATGTGTGTTTCCAGTTCATATGCCAGAAAGCTGGGTAGTACAATGAAACATTCCCCTCTACAGTTTAGAATTCATAATTATGGGATAGCAATATGGGTTTCCTAATGGTGTATCTCCACCTCAACTCAAATTACTTACAAGAACCTCATGGCAAATACTTACCAATGTATTCGTACATCAATCTTTGTACTTACCTTGAAAAGTAGCTATTTTATTTAAAGAGTTCTAGATTTGAGATTCCCCTGCAGGTTCAGGGGACACTGCTGGCTGCATCTCAAGCGAGCATTGACTTTCTCTCATTGTTTAGCAACTACGTGGTCTTGGGGGCTGACCTCACTTCCAGCTTCAGAAATGGGTCCGCTCTTCCTGGGGCCTAAACCAATCAATATAATTCACTGTTTCTGAATGTTTTTATTCATTATTACCCCCTTAAGAAGACTTTTTAGATATTTTTTGTTATCTAGTCTCCTATTATAATGCCACAAATATACTGTATATCTGTTTATGTATTGTATATTTGTGCTTTATACACAAAAAGAGTGAGGTTTTTTTTACCCTTTCTTACCCTCAGGAACCTGTTTTTGCCTCTTGGAGGCCTATCGTTCCCACTCAGAATGCATGTATTATAATCCCAGTCCCTGTGCCAACCAGTGCATGGCATTAGGAGTTGGCACAGACCCTAAGTTAACCCATTAGAGTGTAAACTGGGAATTTTTTTGATAGTCATTGGATATGAGAAACTTTCTTTCTATCTGGATGGGATGATATGTGGATCTAAGCCTTGGAACTGCTGCAGCTATCTGCTATCACGAGTGAAGAAACCAGCTGTGGATAAAGCCATCACACAAATAAGACAGGGCTAAAAGAATCACAGGGAACAAGCATGGTACCCTGATCAAACCATACATGACGTTCATTCTACGTTAAACTTTTCAGTTGTGTTAAAAATCCCTTCTTTATATTCTATAGGTTAGAGTTGGGTTTTCTATTACAATAAAAAATGCTAACTGACAGAACAGATAACATTTATTGACTGCTTCCTAAACAAACTCTAGGCACTGTGCTAAAAGTCTTACATGTTAATTAATTCTGTTAGCAATCTCTGTGATTAGTACTATTATAGTTCCCATTTTATAAACGATGAAACTGAAGCATAGTAAGACTAAGTAATTTATCCATAGTCATACATAGACAGAGGTAGGATTCACTCCTATGTAGATTTAACTTGGAGCCGAAGATATTAACCAGTTTATTTTACTGCCTTTCAATTCTATACAATTTAAATCACTACTTTCCTGCTCAATATTTCAAAGGCTTTAGAGAAAATAGTGTTTCATTGCTAACACTGACTATGTTGTACAATTTAATTTAAAATATTTAACAAACCTTATTTCTCCAAAGATTTCAATCAACCTTATCAAGAACCCATGGAGTCTCAGGTTTCTAGAACCTTCAATTCTGAATTGGTCACTAACAGTATAAGAGATAATCTGTAAGACCCTGAATCCTTAGGGAGAGAGGCATGAAGGCCGTCTGGCCACAATACTTGTATTCTCCTTTTGAAAGTTTCTCAAACGTTACAAAGCAAAAACAAAACTATATCAGGGTCACTGCTCCTACAGACCAAACTGAACGACGATTTCCCAAAAGAGAAAAAGGCTGAGAGGCAGACACATCTCTGGCTTCAAAGAGCCAGGTGATCTGTGTAATATGGCCAGATGGGATATATCTACAGCTCCGTCTGGCTTTTGGATTCTTTCAAAACGCAAGACCTTTCAGACATGTTATTCAAAGCGAGAGTAGAGAAAGCACAAAGTAAAATGTTCCTCACATTTTAACAAGGATGACACAGATGTCAAGGATGACAAATGGACACCAATTCTGTAGATACCCACAGTTTAACTTCAGGTCTTTTCATTTTGCTTGACTGATGGAAAACTACGGTTTGTCAGAACCAGGGGCCTGATCACATATGGGACTCAGTACAGTGAGACAGAAATCACAGCCATACTGGGGGCAGGGTAGGGGGAATCTAGGAACTGTAACAAAGCTATTCCACATCATAGGAAAGAAAATGTGATGCTATATTCCTATAGAAAACACCAAGTATAATCTTCTTAAATGCAATGTATATATATATATTTTTTTAACCTCCAAGATATTAACAACCAAAGCACATGACTTTTAAATCCACAAATGACTGTTCTAAAACAAATCCAGGGAAGCTGTAGTCCCAGAGAGGATGTATGGTCTCCTAGTCGAACAAAGTTGCTGCATTTTTTGCCTGCAGGATGGGACCTAGCAGAGAATAAAGAGGCTGTGTTGTGTGACAGGGAGTAAATCCAAATGTAAACATTTCAAAGGTCAGCCAAGCCACCCTTCCCTCTCAGCCCGTCATCCTCCTGCAAAGTGTTCACAATTTGCTGTCTTTCCTTCCAAAAGCCAGGAGACACAGAATCAGCTTTTCCTGGCTCTGCCTTGCAAATTGGGGCTGCCTGATGGAAAACTGAAATAAAATCAGAGGGAAGAATGCAAATCCATTAATGCCTCTTTGACTAAAATGGTGTGAAATCATTGCTTCTGAAATGCTCACCTCCAACCCCCATTGAGATAAAGAAGAAATCATCCGAATGTCAACGTTGCTTCCTGTAGACCCTCTGCTGCAAAGCTACAGCTTTCTTAGCTTAGTGCCAGCCAGTGTACCATCACTCTACGACAGATGTCTGCAAATGCTGGGACTAACTCGCAAGTGTTCCCCGTGCCCGGTGGGAAAAATTCACAAGCTTTATCAGGCAACAGTTACCCATAGCTGCTGAGCATTTGACCCAAGAGTAGAGCAGCCCGCTGGGAGTTTAAAAAGAGAGAGGTGGAGAGAGAGAGAGAGAGAGAGAGAGAGAGAGAGAGAGAGAGAGAGAGAGAGAGAGAGAGAGAGAGAGAATAAAATCATACAGGTGGAACCGGCTTTCCACGAGCGCCTGGCATCCTGCAGGGGCCCTCGGGCGCCGCGTACCCTGCCTTACCTGGTACACATCCCGCAGCCCGCACCACGTCCGCAGCACCTGGTGACAAGCCCGCAGCCTGTCCGTGTACCATCTCCGCAGCGTGGACACGGTCAAGTTCCACACGAAGCGGCTGCCACTGAACAGCAAGTCCTCCACTCCACACATAAACACCGAAGCCATGCCTCCTTCTTCCCTCGGAACCCGGAGGTGCCTGGCTCCGGTAGATACAGCCCAGCGGGCCGACCAAAACGGTCCCACCGCCTGGGCGCCCAAAGCTGGCTTCCGCGGGCAGCCGGGGGTCAAGCCTTCCACCAAAATGATCTTTCACCGTGAGTGCTGGCCAGGCTCAGGCGGCATGCCCCGGGATTGGGCGCCCGCCAACCAACGGCTGCGGCTGGCACACAGAAGCCCAGTGTCCACCCCCACCCGCTTGCTGGCAGCGCCGAGCAAGCTGCGCTAAGCTCCGCCAGGAGAGCCCTCCGCGCTCTGGGGGCACGGGAAGCCCTGGCCCGCGAGGACTCCCCCTGGCGCTCCCCGAGCGCTGTGGGCAGGGGGGTGGGGAGTGGAACTACTCTTTGCAGGCAAAGAGGGGAGCTGCATTTCAGCGCACTTGGCTTGCACGTCGTGCACACACACATACGCATACACACGCGCGCGCGCACACACACACACGTGCACACAAACACGCGCGCACACACACGTACACCAGCCCGAGTCTCCTAATCTTTGGGGAACATCTTTACAGGGTCTTTGCTTGGTATCTTGCTCTGTCTACACTCATAAATATCCCTGGGCAACCACAGATGCAGGAGAAAAAAAAAAATCCTCCGTAGCATCCCTTTGGACCCCACTCCTGGGGGAACAGCACTGAATGTTTCCTTGTTTGTGCTGGAGCCAAGAGATGAAGATACCAGTCTCAACGCAACAGTGTGCACGTGGCTTCAAAACCTGCCTTTGCTCCTAACTTGAGTGTCTCCAAGAAAATGACAACCTGTCTGTTGTTGCCAGCCAGGGGGCAGGTTCCATACCCCTCGCACTGTGTTAATTCCAATGCAGCAGTCAACTCATGAGAAAAACAAAGAGGATTCTTGGTCTCTAGTAGATAGCTTCCAGTTACTATTTGCTGGGAAACGTAAGCTCACAGGAGAATCTTTGGTTTGTTTCTGGAAAATTCACCTCTGGATATGTCTAGCAACACAAACAAACCTAAATAGGTAGTTTATTCTTAACTCAAAAGCTAAGAAAACTGTTCCACCACTCACAAAGTCACCTGATAATGGTTTTTTGCTGTTGTTGTTGCTGTTTTAAGTTCTCTCTCAGGAACTGATATTGCCTAACGTGTTTGGAAAAGGCAGCCCAAGAATTTTGTCCCACATACCATCAGTCTCTGTTTTCCTTAGAATGTGTGTAGATTTTAGTGCCATACACTACTACATTTCTCATAGCAAAAACACTGCAGCCAATTTCAGGATGTTGTTTTTTCCTGAATCCATCTGTAAGACAATTGTCTGTATTTTACTGGCAGTTTCACACCTGGGCTGTTATCTTTGCTATTAAGTAGCAGAACGGTAAGGTGCCAAAGCCTTTCTCCTAAACTAGCTCAGAAGGCTTCAGAACAGATTATCAGCAAGTAAATCAGCTTTATTTCAGGTTTCAAATGTGCTGTTGAAATCTTAATTCAGGTGAAACTCAATCAGTCAAAAGGACACAAAAATCTGTTCTCAAAGTATCTGTTGTTTTCAAAGTGACTATAATCAGGAATCACTTAAAGGACATTTCTTCTTTTACTACTTTTTGCTTCTTTTTATTACTAATAAAATTGCCTAAGATATTTTGTTGAATTAGCTAATAGGACACAAAATCTGATCTAAGATCTGCAAACCTTTCTTCGTAGGAAATGTTCTATATGCTCATTAGTATTAGCATTCTGATGATACCCTCCAAGATAAGGATCACAGTTTTTATACAGAATCAGAATATACTAGATCTTACTGAATCAAAAGAAAATGAACTAATTATAGTTTTAAAAAGAAATGTCATAATTCTAATGGAAAACTGTTGAACTTCAAAAATGGGCTATTTGTACAAGTGATTGGTGGTGGTATATTTATTTATTTTTTAATGATGTAGTGTGATTGTGTTCTCGGAAGTGATGGGTAGCCAAGGGAATACCAGAATAAAACCTACAACAGGTCAATTATCTCTGTCTCATGACACCATCCTGTCTCAGAAGAGATGCTCTAGAAACAGCATGGCTATCATCTCTCTATGCAAGATCTTGTATCAGTGGTCAATTCCAAACTCAGTGATTTTCATTCAAAGTTTCCAAAGTTGATGCTTACATTACTTTCTATAAAATAAGATGTGGTATAATATGGGTTCTCAAAGTGTGGTCCTTGAACCAGCAGCATCAACAATATCACCTGGGAACTTAGAGATTCAAGTTCTCAGGCTGCTCCAGATTCAGAAACTAGGGCGTAAGCTCAGGGATCTGAGTTATTGTGCAGCCTCTGTGGGCTCCGAGTCATGCCAGAGTTGGAGGACCACTTTTGTAGGAAGGGATAATTAGGAGCTAAGTCACCTGAGAAGATACACCTGATTTAAATCCCTGCTCCTTAAGACCTGTAGGACCTTGTACAAACTCTTTAAACCTACAAAGCTCACCTGTAAAATGGGGTGGCAAAGGGTAAGCACCCAAAGAAACAGACTGCTACCACCAACAAAATCAGGAGTTGTTTCATTTTTCTAGTCAGATAAAACCGAATAAGTAAAAAGTGGTTTGTTTGTTTTAAATTTTAACTAATTATCTACACCTGCTTTCCTGTCCCTTTCTGTGTGTTGGTTGTTAAAGTTGGTGGTAACTTGTTTTGGGCAGTAGTTCTGTCACTCTTGTTCAAGTTCCCTAAAAGTATTTTGAAGCTCAATCTACCCCACCACAGATAACTTTTCCTGAGGACTCAGAAAAGTAGTGTATGCTCCAAGCTGGGTGCAAGTCAGGGAAAGACATCTTGTTCCCATCATTGTAAATGCTGATGTTGCTTCTTATCCAAGCAGCTTTCCTCTCCTGTAGGAGAAGTTCAAAGCACTAAAACAAGTGGGATTTTAGAGAAAAATAAGTGCAAGTTCCTCCATGCCAGGGACCCAATGGTAGGTGGCAAATGACCTCAGATGTGTATCAGTGGAGAAAAGAGCAAGAGACCCAAGCGTGGCCTCATTCTTATAATGGACCAACCACGTGGGCCATAGCAGATTCCAGACACACACCCTTGAGGCTGGTCTAAAATTTCCTGTGGAAAGAGAGCCAAATCAAGCTAGCTTCAAAATCGTTTGACTTTTCCTTTCCTTTCTTCTTTCTTTCTTCTCTCTCTCTCTCTCTCTCTCTCTCTCTCTCTCTCTCTCTCTCTCTCTCTTCTCTTCTCTCTCTCTTCTCTCTCTCTTTCTTCTTTCTTTCTTTCTTTCTTTCTTTCTTTCTTTCTTTCTTTCTTTCTTTCTTTCTTTCTTTCTTTTAAATTTTAGAAGAGGGATTCTCTCTTTCTCTTGCATCACAGTTCTCTGCAACACACTAATTTCCTGCAGCTTTCTCTGGGGGCTTGAAAAAATGCTTCAGGTGATAGCATTACTCGTACACCTGGGAGTTCTGCTACAGATGCAAAAGAAAAATTGTCATTATCCCTAAGTTTCCTGTAGGTTCTCCTTTGAGCAATCAGCAGGAAGAAGATCACAAATGCCAACCTCTCTTTAGAAACAGATAGCTAGTTCTGTCACTCACAGTGTTCCCCTATGTCTGTCAGAAAGAGTGTCTATCTAAGGCCTGTGGACATTTTAAAAATGTACTCTATACAACTGAAAAACAGTGCGGCTAAATTCTAATAGACCATGAATATCTGACATACGGTTTGAAGGAGATGAAAACAAGGTCTAGTTCAATGGCTCTCAATCTGTGGCAATTTTGCACCCCCACCTTGCACCAGGGAACATTTAGCAATGTTTGAAGATATTTTTGGTTGTCACAACTTGGGGGTGCTACTGGCATCCCGCAGGTGAGGCCAGAAACCCTGCTCAACATCCTACAACACCCAGAACAGTGTCTACAATAAAGAATATTTCTTCCCTAAATGTCAGTGGTGCAATGATCGAGGGATCTAGGTCTAGTTAAACACTATATGGCTTTTTCCCTCATATGACTTTTGTGGTAGCAAAACATTCTTCCCTCTTGATATTTTCTCTCCAAAAGGCAGACTGGGAAAGAAATGTGACAATCATTCTATAATAGTTTTCACACACTCAACAAAGAGGTATGACACTCAAAGCCCTTTGAGAAAGAACTGAAATTCCATTTCCATTATTTTCATTTACCTTTTTTGGATCTTTATTATAAAAATGAGGATAGTAATTTTCATCATATGTTACACATATTTTGTTACTTTAACTTCTGGTTTTATCATTTCATTTAAATTAGAGGCTCCTTAGTAGGGGCGAAGGTTTTCTTTGGCACATCGAAAATAGATTCTTCCACATCAACCCCAAGGCGGAATGTTGATGTATTCCTTGAGCCATGTACTGCTCTGCAAGTCTCTCAATGTCCACATGGCAGGATATTGCCCCGTTTGGACCACTTTTCTCTGTTTGACTGTAATCTCCATGAGAAATCCCTGCAGGTGAGGAGGGGACTCGGATGGTCCCTCCTTATGCAGAAGCACCCCACACATTAGAAAATGTTTAGTGACCTTTAGTAACCTCTGCCCAGTGCATAACAGCAGTACCTCCAGCCATTATAACAGCAACGATGAAATGCACCTCCATGTATTTCTAAATGTCCCTAGGTGAGGGGTAGCCACCCCCATTCAGAAATTGGTGGAAGTAGGGACATGGTCTTATTCATACTTGTTTCTTCAGCGACTGGCACATAGCAAGCAATCAATAAATGTTTATTGAACTGACAAATGAATGGCTCTTTGTCTCAACAGTGAATACAGAAAGAAGTTCATCCATTCCCAAAATACATACTCTTGTTCATTAAAAATTATGTATTGAGTTTTCACTACGTGTCAGGCAGGGAACTAAGTACTTAGAACGCACTGTGACAAAACAGAGATGATCTCTGTCTGAGTCTTAGAAGAAAGTGGGGAAGGCAGACACTTGAACAAGTGATATAAAGAAGCAGGCACTGCCACATGAGGTTATAACAGAGACATATAATGTGGGATGTGGGGAGGAGGGTTAGAAATGCTTCCCTGAAGATGTGACAGTGCAGCTGAGACTTGAAAGCTGAATAGGGAGAAGGCAGGTGATAGGGGAGAGGGAGACGCAAATAGCAGTTTTAGGCAGAGCAAGCTATAAGAGCTAAGGCTCTGTGGTAAGAGGGATCTGAGATTTGCAGAACTTGAGAGAAAAGGGAAGGAGGGGATGTTTCAGAGGTGGGGTGAGGAAAGAAGCCCAGCTTGGGAGGCAGCTGCAGAGTTCCAAGGTGGGAAGAAAAGGCTTAAGGTAGGATTGTGGGAATGTCTACAAACTAAGCTGAAGGAGTCAAGATGTGTCTATAACTCCTGGGACCACAGGGACTTAAAACGCAGAATAGGGTAAGAGTTAGTGGGTGAAAATGCCCCCTTGAAAGCGAGCGTTCCTTGTGGCCTCTGGGAGGGCCGGACAGAGGCCCTCACTCGGGGAGGACACTGGACAGGGGTGGGAGGAGCAGGGGAGGGGGGGGGGCGCGGCGGGAAGGTCCTGTATGCCCCTCCCGTCTACATCCTGTCCCAAAGAGGAGGCAGGAGAGTCTCACCTGTTATTTTATTAAATCAAAGTCTCCTTGCTCAAAGACAAGAAGAAGATGCTATCTTTGTTGTGTAAACAAGTACAAAAAAGAAAGTAACGGATTGGACTCTGCATCCATTTTTATTAGTTAATTCACTGAACAGATATTGAAAATTTTAGCCGGGTCAAATTTTAGAAATCACCTGGTAGAAAGCACATGAAAGGACTTGGATACTGGCTCCAGGGAAGCCCATGTGGATCAGAGGGGAAGCAGCTGACCTTTTTCTTTAAAGCAGAAATTGTATCAATCTTGTTACTTACACTTCACTCCCATAATTTGTCACCTTTTACTTACACCTAATTTACATGCGCATAAATAATGACAAAAATAAAATAGTAATAAACTGGTCTATATAGCACACTTTATTTCTAAATAAATAAAGGCAGCTTCACATATAGAGAATCAGTTGATTCTCACAATATTCTTCCAAGGTTCAGTGGAGAAAGTTATTACTGGCTCCATTTCATAGCTTAAGAAACAGAGGTACAGAAAAGCTGGGTAATTTTCTAAAGATCAATGGAAAGAATCATTTAAAAGCATTTTTAAAAAGTGTAGCTGATAATTTTTCAGTCCTACTTCAACACAAGGATAATTTCTTTTATGTTATCATTTTTGGCTTAATACTAAAATTTATAGGGTATGAATGTGTCTAGGAGTTATTTATTACTCCAGGAACTGAATGTAAGAAAATGTCCACCTTTTGGTTTTACCCATTTATTTATTTATTCGTTCATTCATTCATTCATTTATGATATAATTGTTTTATTTGTCATTTCTTTTTTAATTTATTTTTATTATGATGACATTGGTTAATAAATAGTTTTACCCAATTTAGATAGAGTGAAACAATGAGAAGAAAAAGAAAATCTATGATGAAAAGTAACAAATTTTTTTTATGGGAGATAAGACGGTAGTTACTTGAAATGTAGTGGATCTTCACTCCTATATAGTAAGTGATAGGCGGAAAATGAAAAGATATATGAAAAGTCTTAACTCTCCCATGATCAACCATTCTATCTATACACAGATAATTGTAGTGAAATGAAACACTAAAATCAGCCAAGATCAATGCCTTGCAAAGTAGTAAAAACTCTAAAAGCCAGGTGTATTCTAGAAATCAAACAAATAAGTACAATAGGTTACAAAAATAGATCATTTTCCCACTATTAGTAAAAAATACAGAATGATTTTGCAGGCCTATTGCTAGGAATTTCAACTATTTGGCCATTAGCAGCAAGAGCAAAATAAAAGCAAAGTCAAGCATTCAAAAAAAAAAAAAAAAGGGAGGGGGAGGGACATGAAAGTATTTCTTGTATCTTACTATCTTAAAATTAGTAAAGTTGACAGTAACAACATATTGCTGTCAACTACAAGATGAATTGTCTACAAAAAAAATAAAGCCAAAGGCAGTATGCTACAGTCTTCGAGACCAGTGGATAGTTTATAAAGTTGAGAAAACAGTCATGCATTTTTCAGACCAAGAGTTCAAAGAACTCCAGACAGTATTGAGAGGAATGAAGAGAACTACAACATAATCTGGTCTTGACTCTAAAACAGAGGAAGAAAACAGGGATTTCACTTCAGACATAGCTGGCACTGAAGAAACTAAAGGTAGACCTCTTCACCCTAAAAAGCTTCCATTATTACCTCAGTTTCGTGGTCTTACAGATGAACTTGTTTCTTCTTTGTATGTTTATATATTTTGGCAGATAGTGTTGGCTGTCTATCTATCAGCATTTAACCCCTTTCCAGAGACTGATTTTGTGAGTGGCCATTTTATGTGCACCTAGGATCCATTATGATCAGTTTAAAGGAAGGCATGAAATTCCATTCTGGCAGTAAGATATAAAATGAAGCTTTCTAAAGAGTTTTGGAAAAGATTTCCCTCTTTGAAGAGATAAAAAAAAACACGAGAATTTTGTTAACATATTCCTTGATTCCTGTTTGGGACAGTGCTGCATGAAGACACAATACTTTGAACTACAAAAGCAGTCTTGTCACCAGGAAGACATGTGTTGACAGCAAAACAGTAGAAAAGAGAATGATAAAAGTCTGGGTCCTCGATAACATTTAGAGGTCAAAACAACACCGAAGCAGCCTACTTATAGATGACTTAAAATGACGTGTGAACAATACATGGCTTTACATAACTTAAGCTGATATTAGTTAGATGTTGTATCACTTTCAATAGATCACATTTCAAAACTTACTACAAAACTACAGTAATCAAGACAATGTAGTACTGGCATAAAGGCAGACATATGGGTCAATAAAATAGAATCAAGAGTCCAGAAATAAATCCACATTTACAGTCATCTGATTTTTGACAAGAGTGCCAGCACCATTTAATGGGAAAGCATAATCTTTTCAACAAATGGATCTGGGACCACTAAATAACCACATGCAAAAGAATGAGTTTGAACCCTGACTTCACACCATATACAAAATTAACTCAATATAAGTCAAAGAACTAAAAGTAAGAGCTAAATCCGTAAAATTTTTAGGAGAATTGGGTTAGGCAATGTTTCTTAAATATGCCATGAAAAGCATAAGTAACAAAAGAAGAAAACTGATAAAATTATCAAAATTAAAATGACATTCAAATTTTACTGTATTGAAAAAATGCCTATTATATGAAACTGAAAATAAAATCAGTAAAAAAAATACTGCGCACAAACTCCATTGTGAAACTGAGTGCATGCATATGGGAAACAAAATTAGAGAAAAATATATCAAATTATCGATAGTAGTGATCTTTGAGTTAGGAATCACTGGATGATTTTTATTTATTTGGGGGGAGAGCTTCCTTTTCCCGGTTTTCTACATTAGCATATATTATTTTTTGATTTATAATTTTGATATGCACATATAATCATACAAGAGGTTATTTTGTGAATGAAATGTAAGCCTCTCTCCCATCCTTGTTCTCCACTCATTTCCAGGGCTGCCATGTAAGAGTGTTCAAGTTGTTTACTGAACAATAGCATCTGGTTGAGGCAGTGAGTGAGGGTTATAATCTTGCCTAGGCTTTGCTGGATAAGCTGTAACTGATGGCTCTGCGGAAAAAGTCCTTTCCATCTAAGCCTCAGGAAAGTGTTATGTAAGTGGCAGCCCTGCCCTTCACTCCTCCCCAAAGGCTACCACTATGCTTAATTTCTTATATACCTCTCCAGACATCGTCCATGTTATCCTAACATATGCATCATACTGTATGTATGAAAAAGCTATTTAAAAAGAACAAATAGGAAAATGCAATACAATACAATCAGAACTTAAGTACTTCTAGAAGTCATTCAAGGTAGCATGATAAAAGTGGGTTTAAAGGAAGAACAAAAAATATATGTGGAACATACGAGCCTTAAGGGAAGAAGCCTAAGTACAATGATTGTTGCATTGTTTCCACCTAAGCAGTCCTCAATTCACACATGTTGCTTCAACAACAGATGAAATTGCTTATACACATTGCCAAGTGGGTTGATATTTGGTATTTCATTTACCACATTCCCCACAGTTTAGAAGAGTGTGGTGGTGTGCGTATAGTCCAGCCTCCACAGTACGTAGCTTTAGGATTTTAATTTGCTGAGAAACTTGAGAATGAATGTCCCTATGTGAAGCCTGGCACTTCCATTGCATTCTCTCCAGTGTTCTTCAAAACAAAGAGACTGCTCAAACAGAAATCCCAGGGCACTCTATTAATTTGTACTCAAACATCTATATATTCATTCAACTTGGGCTATAGTTTCAACTTGTTTAGGATAATGATGGTAAATCAGTAAATAATTCAAATTATGAGATATGATTACAAGGATTGCTCAGTTACTCTAAATAACATTCTCAGACTTTTGTCTGTGTTTCTGTTCCATGTTTTGCCTCATTACAGAAGGCAATACTGGTCTTTTGTGTTCCAACTCTTTTGCCTCAGGCTCTTCATATTTACTGTTCTTTCAGTCCTAAACGCTCTTCTCCATTCTAGGATTTCATCCAATGAACTTCCATTTATCTTTCCAGCCTTAGCTTGAATGTTGATCCCCCAAAGAATGTAAGCACTCCACCACAGCAGCTTAATCTTTCCCTCTTTAATATTTATCACATTTAAAATTACTTGCCTAATGCCTGATTTCACTATCAGGCCATAAGCTCCATGAGTGCAGGGACCACCTGTCTTGTCATCGTTGCATCCCCATTGTTTAGCCTGGTGCCTGGCTCATAGTGAATACTCAATAAACCTGTTAATTGAGTACATGGAAATGTAAAAGCTACCCACAGCTCTACAAATGGAGAGCCTTTACTCATTTAAAAAATTAGGTGCAATTTAAAAGATAGCTCGGGATTGATTGAAAGCCAAAAATAATAGCTTGGAACCTACTCTTAGGTCTAGAAGCATTTTCCAAGGAAGACGGAGGTAGAAAAACAAGGCTGGTATTGGATCAGGCCAATCATTGGATGAGAAACATAGTCGAGACTCAGGAAAGCCATCAGTTGACTTAAGTGTGAGATATTTCAAGTACAGTTTGGGACTCTGTGTGCTAAGAAAGAAGATGACATGTAAGATTTCTGGAGTTGAACCATCTTAATTTTAATTTGACCTGATTCAAATAGGTCTTGACAGTAGCATCAGGGATTATCTGAGACATATTTGTCCTCCTAAGTGGCTTAGTTCTCTTAAAGCCCCTTTCAAAAGTGCTTTGGGACATTCAGAAACTAGTTCTAGTTCTATTTCTATTACTTCAGGTTATGCTAGGAGCAGGATAAGAAGACTTAACTAATTTGCCTTGTGGATTTTTTCTCTGTTTCTATTTCTAAAATAGAATACTTAAGTCTGTTAACTGATTATCTTCAAGACTACAGAGAATGTCAACAGTTACTGGCATTCTTTACTTCAATTTTGAATACCCTTATCCATACGTACTACTATACAGTTTCAAAGAGGACAAAGAATTAAAATAAAGTACATAGCATAGAAATATATAAAATGCAAACATTATATTTACATGATAAAGCACAACTACCATGAAGCATTGGATTAAGTTTAAGATGGAAAAGAATTTTCAAAGCCCACCATCATTAAAATATGGTTTTGTAGAAAGGAGAGCATCCATATTAATTTAATTTCCTTCCACACCAGTAAATGCTTATAAAGACTGGCTCTCTTCAATGAGATTCCATCCAAGTAAACTACGCGGCAAAGGGGAGGAAACACATGACCACCTGGGGCCAGGAGCAGGTCCCAAAGCAATTTTAGCAATCAGAAACTGAATTCACCTATTTCATCTTAAAGATTCGTATGGATTTTATATTATTTTTCATAATGTATCTTTGATTTTCTTTCTAAAAATTCACACCATGCTCTTTTTTTTTTTTTTTTTGGTCTGTTTTGGTTTTGTTTTTGTTTTGGTTTGTCCTAATCTCTTGGGATACCTCCCAATACCCTGATGAAGAAAGTGCATCACCACAGTGCAAAAAGCACAGATGTAGACTTTAGGGGATACAGTCACTATAATCTGTACAGATTTCAGAAAACCTTTTAGTTTAGTAAAAAAAAAAAAAAAAAAAAAAAGGTTTTCATCAATAAATGATTAAATATGGTCAGTTTTTGGAATCTCATACAGACTCCTATTATAGCATGTACCACACAATAGTAAATTTCTCATTTGTCATGTCAGTCCAACTGTTGTGGTCATGGGGTAATTGATTACCCAACATCCATTCTACCCAAAACAATTAGCCTAAGCCAGTTATGGCAATCCTGTTCTCCTCTCCATGTGCTTGGTTTAGGAAAAGGCATGCCCGTCTTGGCCATTAAGGAGTCTACTCAGGGGGCTTCTGGGACACTTTGCCTAGAACTGGTAGAGCCACCTTGCTGCCAGCTTGAGATGAAGCCAACACAGAGATTTGATTTTAGCAAGACAATTACCAAGAAGGGAAACTGGAGCCTTCGAGTATTGTGTAGGAGCCCGAGCTTCCCTATCTCAGAATTTTTTAAGGTAATTTTTCCTTAATAAACCAATTAATTTGTGGCTTCTCTGTTACTTAAAGAGCTTTTTAACAATACACTTTACATTAGGCCAGAAACTTTGTCAAAGGCAGGATATATGATTTACTTATCTTTGTAGCCCTGAGGCTAACAGAATATCTTACATATAGTAAGGACCTAATTCATATATGTAGGAACAAATTGAACAAATTATCAAACTTAAGATGTACAAAATGAATTTCCCGGTCAACTGTAGACCTCTTAGACATCTAATATCCAAATGACTAACCCATGTTATAGCTACTATTACATGAAGGTAGGTGGGGTTGTTGGCTTCAGCAGACAGTACTACAATTGACCTCAATATATTATTAAAACTATACATGACAAACAGCAATAAAAAGGGATAAGAAACACATGAGATGCAAGCATGGAAATGGCTGGCTAAAAACAGGTGAAAAAGATCTAAAGTGATTATTTTGTTCAAAGGAGGCACAGCACTGGAATGTTTGGGTTATGGACTAGACATTCAAATACACAATGCCAGAGAGGAACAGCATTTGTTTATCTGTGGGACATCCAGGAGGACATGTAGTAGTAGCTGGATGTATAGATAATTCTGAAGATACTGTATGTGCGTCTCCACTGGTGAAACACAAAGCCTAGGTAAAGGGCACCACTTTGTTAGCACGAACTGCTCAGATCACAGAAGTGCTTTGAGATTAAGCATGGATTTAAGGGCCTCAAATGGACCCACTGATATTCTTCAGAAAAGGAAAATTTACGCCTTCCTAATATTCCTGAAAAAAGGAAGCCATGTGTCAGTTATTGACTTACGGAGTTTCTCACCCACCAACCCATCCTAATGTCCTCAACAACTCACAAGTATTATCACCATTCTCATTTTAAAACTAGCCTAATTGAGCAGTTACTTCCATCAAGCAAAGAATTCGTTTAATGGTAGCATTCTACCAGAGGTCCTTTCCTAGCAAAGTAAGGCTTCAGCAACAAGGAAATTTCAGCAAGGAAGGAGGGAACCTTCCTCATCAGGTAAGTGGAGAAGCAGACCCCCTTCCTGTCATTACTGCTTACCCTTGAGACTGAAATATTAGGCACTATTCAAATACAGTCACAGGATCCTTTGCAGAGAGGAGAAACAGGATGGACAGGTTTTGATGTGAAGAAACCTTAAATATGCATCTAATGCAATCAAGCTTGAAAATAAGAGGCTTAAGAACATGGTCAGAGCTTACAAGTTCAAATGTAGTCTATTTATTACATATAATACAGCATTCTCTACTCCACACACATGCACATGGCACACAGATGTATGTGCACACACAAACACATACACAGGTCTCTTTGTACATTTCAATTCTACCTAGACTCAGTGATAAATCTATTCCTAAGAATCTTTTCTTTTACATTCTCTTAAAGAAAGTCAAATAGGAAATCCAGTGCAAATATATTTCTTCCCATGAGATTTCTGTCCAATAATGGAACTTTGAAACATTTTAAAAAATGTACAACCTTTATAATCTAGTGGATCATTTTAACATCATTCTTTAATATTAGGATGACAAATGTGACTCTACATTTGAACCTGTTTATTAGAGTTAGAAGTATCAGATAATAACTATAGCTATTTTATATTGATTTCTCGTTACGAAGCACACATTAAGCATTTAATCTTCACCACGGCCTCTGAAATAAGTATTATTAATATTATCTCTATTTTACATATGGTGAAACTGCGGCATAGAGAGGTTAAGAGAGGGACAGGCTAGATTCAGAGGCCGGAGAGAAGCAGACAGTGGGGTACTCAGAGGCCAACAATGACAGCAGAGCAGTGAAGTTAGCCCCTTGGTACTGGGAGGGGGGGGAACTGGGCACAAACAAAGTAGGTCAAGAAGGACAAAAAGCCAAGTTCCATGTGAGCAGTTGGGAATAAGGACATCGGCCAAGGAGGACAAGGCACAGGGAAAGGCAAGTCGGGTAGTTCAGAACCCAAAACTCCACAGGAATGGAAGGAGGGTGCAGGGTGCAGGAGGTCTTGTTATACCCACATGTGTCTACCAAGAGGGCAAGGACCATGACTGTCTTCCTCAGAGTCATATCCTCAGGGACTATCACAGTGGTGCTGGCACATCAACAGGCACTCGGAGAAGGCTTACTGAAGCCAGAGGCAATGAAAGGGGTTAGAAACGTGGTCCAGCATCCCAGGAGAGAAATGTGGAGTCCAAGCTGTACAGAGGCTATAATGACTTTATTTGTCAAAGCTCTTTGACTGCAAATGACAGAAACATAATTGTAATCAATTTAAACAAAATAAGAAATTTATTGGCTTATATGATAGGACTGGGGAACAGGCACGGTCAAATGGGCCTTGAAGAGGCCAAGAATTTTTTCTTTCTTTTTCCTTGTTCTTGCCACTACTTCCTTTGCATGGATCATTCATTTTCTCAGGTGTGTTATCTGAACAGGGTATAAAACCACAATCGAAGGTTGCTTCAGGTACATGTCCTTACAGTCTACTAATCAGAGAGAAAAAGAGTGCTCTTCCCTGCTAGCTCATGGGAAAAGATGCCAATTAACTATCATAAGCATGTGGCTAGGATGGGGTGTCTTGGGGTGTGTGTAGCGATTGGCTCAGTCAGAACAGGAGCCATACCAGGGTCTAGAGGAAGGGGTACCATCCACGATTGGCAGCCCTCTACCAAACAACTTGCTCAAAGTGTGGAAAAAACATTTCCCCAGTGAAGGGAGTTCCAGGTGCCAGAAGAAGAGGGTAAAGGATGTCGGACAGCAGAAACAGCAGATGTTCTCTATAAGGCCTCTTGCCTTTGAGACAAACCAGTACCCAAGCAAGCTAAGGTAGAACCATTGCTTAATCATGACATCCTTATTCCGAAATACACCATGATGTCTCAGTTACTTTGACACCGTATTTTCCAGTCCTTCTCTCATTTGTGCCAGAATTTAAATAATCTGTGGTGACCTGCTTTCTGTTTTGTAGAAAGGGCCTTTTAGCTCCATGGCAGCACATCCAACTGAAATATAAATTTAACTCAGTCCCTCTCAGTGAAACAGTACCCTAAGATATTTACCATATTAACAGTTACGGCCTTTATATTAAAGTGATTTCCAATAATACTCTTTTGCATTTTCAATGATTTGGTTATACGGAACCTTGGGTACGATACTTATTAAATTCTTCTATCTGTTCCAGGAAGGAATGCATCGCTTTTTTGTTTTTCATCCAAAGAATATCAGTAACACCACATTAACAATTTTAATGGGATCCCATAAATATAAAAGCTTAAAATATTAATAAAAAACCCCTCACCATTGTCATGTGAGAGGACACTTCTTATTTTCTTTGCATAAACCCAACACAAAAAGACGCAAGGTACCAAATGAAAACCTTTTGCCAAGGTTTGCTCAATGTTTTCAAATGGTCAAAGGCATGCTCACACTCTCACTGGCTCAACTTTTAAAGCTCCAGGTTTGACGAACAATGGCTCTTGGAAAAACCTGAGCTGGATTCCAGCTGACCCTCTATAGTATGCATACAACTATGCTGTCAAGATGCCAAACGTGAAAGGTGCAAACCAGTCTCCTAGTGTGTCTGGATTTGTTTAGTCAATAGTCATTGGATGCTCCCCAGACAGTAAGGAGTATATCTCTCACACCAACTGCCCCTTTAAATAGCCTTGCTATGTTTCCTTTGTAAAATATTCACTTTCCTTCCTGCCCTCTTCTCCAATTTCTTGAGGAAAAAAGAGGCAAGAAACTGCTAAGTAATGCTGCCTCCTCATTTGCAACCTACCTATCACCCTCTCCTCTTTAGAAATTAGTCAATTTTGTGACAGCAAATATGGACACTGGGGCAGGTCCTCATTGTTGTCAATGGATACCTATCTTTAGCCAATTCTTACCTATTACCATTAATGTTAAGTTTTTTACTAAATATCTGCTCTGGCAATTGAGTAGAGTGTCTTTGGGGGTTTTCCTGAAGATTGAATAAACCAGAATACAGGGTGAGTATGGCTGAGTTTAAGAAAGACGTAGTAATACAGATGCCCCCACTCCAGCCCCTGGCAACACTGCATTTGTGCTTTCCCCTGATATGAATTCGACAAGAGAAGCTTGGCTAAAAGTGAGAGTAAGGGTTAGCTGAAAGAGAAAAATAAAGCAAACAGTGTCAGTGATCCTACTGATAAAGTAATTCTATTCAATAAACATGACATTGATATGAGACTCAAGAATTCTCAGTGGGCCTCAGTTCCTCGGTGTCTCCCATGGTGTGAGCACTGCACAGTGTAATGAATCTCTTATTTAAAAGGAGGTGGAGGCATTTTTCATACAACGTAGTCCCTAACCACAAGCCAGCTACTTCATCTGGTGCTTAATCAAAGAGAAACAGTAAATTAGGTTCCAACTCTAGACTTAACAAGAGACATTACGTTTGTCTCTGACATGGCTATCCGAATGACATTCAAGGATTATATATTAAACATGATTTCTGTCTTATGTGATTCTCTGATCTGATGGTAACTACTGGACTAGAGATGGAAAATCGTTCTCCACTCAAATGCCAACTCCAGTTGATTGGTAGTGGCTGCCTGGGCATTGCTTTGAAGAAGGAATCTGAGCCTCAGTGGGAAAGAATGCTATGATTGATTAGTAATGTCTGCCAGGGTCCTAGAATTAGTGAATAAGTGGCTAGAGAAGTGTCACCCATTTGCTGTTTCTGAGATTGCACTGAGGGTGCAATCAGGCATCTGATTTGTTGTTGTTGTTGTTGGAGTCCAGACTATGAGGTTTTTATTCCTGGCTATATGGAGGAAAAAGAGTTAGGAGTCATGGAGTCATGGAGGGATATGTATGGAGCTTACTGATCTAGATCAGTTTCAGCACATTTTTTCTTTAATGGGGCAGATAGTAACTATATTTGGCTTCGTGAGACATATGTCTCTGTTGTGACTCCTCAACTTTGTCATTATACTGCAAAAGCAGCCAGAGACAATACATGCATGAACAGGTATGGCTATGTGCCAATAAAACTTTATTTACAAAAATCAAGACAGCCTGCTGACCCTTAATCAAGATTATGAGTGATATGGGTAAGAGATAATGCACAGATGAAAAAGAAAGGTGAAATCAGGAAATTTTTGTCTGGAAAGGAATTTGGAAGCAAATCTGAAAAGTACCTCTTAAAGTAATAGAGAACCATGCATTCCTGGGACATGAAACATTACTTTCAATTAATAGTCAGTAATGCAAACATGGACTCCCCCACATACAAGCAAAGGACCGTTGCCCCCATTAGTGTGGTTCAAGAGCCAAATGTCCCCAAAGGCACTATCTTGCTGGTCTGAAGTTTTGCATCTAGTGAGCAAAACACTTTCTCCAGAAGGCCCTTGTTGAAAAGTAAACCTATCTTCATGGAATACTTAGTACAACAACCCACCACCTTTGGGAACATGTTAGCTAACAGAGAGCAGGGCTGTGATGGAGGGAAATATGGAAATATGGAAAATGTTGTACAACGGGGAAATGAAATCAGAAGAGAGTCAGGGCCTGCTGCACTGGCTGGACAGGTAGGTCTGGATGGGGCAGTAAGCAAGACCAGCTCTCCTGAGTTGGAGGCCACCAAACATTTGGAGATAGTGATGGATTTTGGCAGAGGGCCAGAGCCACTCTTAGAGCAAGGATGGCCATGGGTGGAGAAATTTTCAAGCAGTGGAGGAGAAGATGAGTGAAGGTCTCGCCTCCAAGTTCCACCTGAGGACTGATGCTCAGATGTGTTCATACAGAGAGGCAGCTTAGAAGTTCAGGTCTGAAACCAGATTCTATCCAACCTGGGGTAGAAATCCCAGCTCTGCCTCACTTGCCCAATGGCCCTGGAGGAATTACTTAACTTCTATAAGGCTCTGGCTTGTCATTTGTCAGATAGAAAGAAAACCACATTCTTCTTAAGGTTGTTAATGAGAGATATAGGTATAGCAGTGTCTACAGGGACAGTCCCTGCACTAAGTGGGTTTTCAGTGTCATGGTGTCTAGTACTCCAACACTCAGACTGTCTCAGCAGGACACTTGCTTTCACTTTTTTCAGCATTTCTTTGTGAAGCAGAGTCCACAAAGGAAGGAGTGGGTTACTAGAAAATTGTGGCTTAATCATTACCCTGAAGTTAGATGCCTAAATTTCTCTCCTTAAATTAGACAAGCAAATCTACTGGGCTGTGGAGCAATTTCAAATAAGAATTCATAAAACAAACAAACAAACAAAACAAAACAAAACACAATAAAACCAAGGAGATTCTTAGGCATGACTCCATTTTTATGTGTCTACTATAGAAAGGCAATGATGGCTTGGAAGCAGGGGTATTAGTGTGTCATCCATCTGTCCCAACAAGGCATGAGGAACATAATAAACTATTACTAACAGGTGGGCCAGGTGGTGCAGTGCCCACCAGCATCCATCCTCCTCCTTTGTGTGAAAATTCCTAATTTCAAGCATTATCCACCCCTATAGAACTTACATGCTGATCAGTCCTCACTTCAGGGGGAAACCTAATGAGCATAAACCAATTAGCATGTCAGTGAACCTGGGACATACATCAGTTCGTTAGAGTCTCAGGACTATTGCTTCCAATTCTGGATAAAGTTACCCTCTCTTTGTACACGTAAGGCACAGATAATGAGAATTAAACTGCTTGATGCTATAAAGGGAATAAAAAATGTGACAATAAAGCCCACAGAACAGACAGAATTCAGAGAGCTGTGTCAGCTTCTTGACCAAACCTCACCTGAAATTAGACCTCTGGATTTCTCAGTTACATGAGCCAATAAACATTCCTTATTGTTTAAGCCAGTTCACACCAGGGTTTCTATTGCTCATTTGGGTTCTTCTACTTCGGGGATGCTTAGACACCCCCAGCAATGCCAACAAGAACTCCACCCTTTCCTCAGATGGATCAGATTTCCTGACAACAAATGCAATTTCCTAGTACAGGGAACAGACCCTGGCTTGCTGCCCTCAGGCTGTGCAGAGAAAGGATAAAGGGATAAAGCCTTACTTTGGCAGTTTCCCATCTTCCTCTCTGAGCCCATCTCTTGCTCCTGAATGTTGCTATCTGTCCCAACATTCCATTTGGAATGATTTGGCATCAAACAAGTCTGACCAACTTCAAGTTCCAAAAGCAGATCTGATTTCAGCTCTGAAATTCTCATGTCTGTACAATATACTGACATTCTTGTGCAAAAGAGTAAATGTGTGAGTGTACAAATGAATGAGTGAATGAATGAATGTGAATATGTGAATGTATGTGAAAGTGCAAGGGTGTGAGTGCACAAGTGTGTATGTGAGTGCAAGTGTATATGAGTATATGCAGCATGTATACAAGCTGTTTCTGAAGAAGTACTCCACCTAGGGGTGAACTGTCAAACTGATGTCCTCTGATGACACAGAAAGTAGGTATGATCCAGTACTGACCTCTGAGAAGGAAAACAGCAAAAAAATTTACACAGAAGGCACAGCTTTCTCTTTTAATAAGAGTAAATAATAGAAAAGTTGTGGCACAAAGGAAAACGAGTACAATATTTTTTACTGTAATAGAAAATTCTACACAAATCTAATGTTTGAAAATCTGTACTTGGCCTTTGGAACAGGTGCTGCAAACCCTAGAGGGTCAACCAGGTGAAATCTGAAGTCTGTGGGTCATGTTCTCCTGTGGCAAACTGGAGGTGGCATGCTCCATCGAAGGGGGACACTGCCAGTTAGCTCTGAGTGTTGACAAGTGGTAACGATGGCCCAATGGTGCCAGAACTTTGATTCAGCAACAAAGCTCACCAGAACAAGTTACCTAGCTTTATACATGACTACCTCAATTTTCTGTATGGTGGCTACAAATTCACACAGAATTCAAACTTTAAGTTACCAGTGTACAACCTATGCTTAAATTCTCAGTTGCTTCTTTAGATTTGACTAGGTTTAACCTAGAACTCCTTTAAATTCTTATTGCCCTAAGATGACTTGCAAATATGACTCAACTCACAAAAAGTACAATTAACCACCCCACCTCAGTCTGAAGCAAGATACACTCGGATGATTATAACTGCGCCTAAGCAACACCATTCAAACCCAGGATAGAGAGGGAGGAGTTGACAGCATAGGGTTTCTGAATTCTATTTTTCATCCTACAGGATATGAATCACACAGGGCAAATCCCTTTGTCAGGAGCACGAGGAATTGGAAATGTTCTGTCTCACTGACTTCATAAAAACGTTTGCTACTGAACAAAATCTTCAGCTGCAAAGCTGAGCTTCCTCTTTTTTCTAGGGGAACTCTGAAGAAGTTCATCACATAAAGTAGTGAGTAATTTACAATATTCTGGACAACCAACTAGGGATGTGGTTGTAATATAATCTACATTGGAAGTCGAATTAATGAAATCTTGGCTTTGAATCCTAATTTCGCCATACGCTTCTTAAAATTGAAGATTTCCAAGGGCCATGCTTTTGAATAATTATCTATATCAAATCTGAACAAACCCCCAACAAAGTGATTTTTAAATCTGATTGTCTTTGAGCTGAGTTGCAGAAACAAAGGGCCGAGTGCTCAGGAATACAGCAGGAATATTACCCACTTACCGATCTAGCCAGGAATCTTATTTCTCTCTAGACAAGAAAGATAATGGTTAACATTTATTGAATGCTTACTATGTACTAAGCAGGACTTTAAGCACTTTTTATATATTAACTTATTAATTTGCTCAAACCCCTATGAGATAGGTATTGTTTTACCTCTATTTTTCAGATGAGGCAGAGTAGGATTAAGAAAATTATACAAGGTTTTCCAGCCAGTGGGTGGTGGAGCCAGGTTTCAAAACTCAGGCGTTTTGAATACACAGTCCAAGCCTCACTGCCTCACTGGATTGAAATGCAAATTTAAAAGCTTTAAATAACAAAGGACAGATAAACTAAGGACACTTCACGTCACCTACAAGGTTAAAGAGCTTATCATTGGAGTTAGACTATATGGTGAATTGACCTGCTTCTTAGAAGGCTGATTTTATTTTACTGACTCCTATTTTTTTCTTTGATAACCCAAAAGTTAGAACAAAAGGGAAGTGAGAATATGTCCAAGTGGGGTTAGGAAAAGATAAGGGTGGCCTATGGACAGCCTGAAGTAAGCAGTGGAAGTAAGAGTGCCTCTTGTTCAAAGCCCTCTCTGTTGAGTCCAAAGAGAAATTCACATAGCTGAGCAGCAGGAACAGGGATGAGAGCCCCGGCGGGTGGATGGAGAGGATACTTGAGAGAATGCCAACAACAAACTCCATTTACTTCCCAGATCTTCCAAGTTCAGTGGGAAACTTCACAACCTCTAGGCTCTAAAACCTGCTTTGTCGTTCCCTATAGCACAGGTAGGCCTCAGAGTTGCCATAATCTCCTGTTGGTTCCACTACAGTAGTTTAATCATATAACCTACAGTAATTCCTGTGGCCTCTGATAATGGTTCGTGACTACATTTTTGACACCTAGACAATGCCTAGCCTATATGGAACACACAGGTCATGTTTGTTGAGTAACTGGATTAAAGAGGCCCAACTAGAACAACACGTGAAACTCACTGATATCAATAAAAGCGACGTCTAATATTTCTTGAGCACTAATGAGGTAAATACTTACATATACAATGATTTCACTTAATGCCCCAACTGCTTTATAATGGAGACCTTATTCTGATTATTTCCATTTTATGGTTAAGGAAACTGAGGCACAGAGAAGCAAAATAACTTACTCAAGGTCACTTAACTAGCTTGAACTTGGCCAGGTGGTAACTGGATTAAACAGAGTTGAATCAATAGACATTATTTCTTGCTGCAGATTAGATCTCTTAACTCACATTCCATCCCCCCACCCCGACCCCACAATCTACTGTCCTAGGCATTCCATGTTCTCTCATGAATTCTTCTCAAATACTTCCCCCACCACACTGCTCATCTCAAAACTGTACCTGTGCATAGTCACAAATCACTGTAACCCCATTCCATATCCAAGCATCCCCAAATGTCATTTAATCCTAACAATGGCTTTAAGAAAGAGGCAAATATGTAAGAAGCTTGAAATATTAACGTTTCCTCTCTTCTCTTTCACTAGCTTTAGAGTTTGACTTGACTGCCTCGTTAACTTCAAAGGACGTGATGAATTCACCATGAATCCCAAAGATAGGCAGCGTTTTTGAGAAACAGCAGAATGAAGACAATAAAACTCTGCATCTCATATACTGTGAGCTGCAGAGGAAAGGACGAGAAGAAAACAGTACAAATCGCTCCTAGTTATTTCTCAGAGATGTAATGAAAAGTGGAGAAAAATTTCTATTTGCTTTATTTCTTCTGTTTATACCAATGCCATTCCTTTCCCTTGCACATTTGGAACCTTCTGGAATTTCTTTATTCTGGCTATTTTGTTGGGATTTTCATTACACTGGATTTGTTTCTTTTCAATAAGGATGATGTTAGTCTGGAGGAGAGGTATGCAAATGGAATAGTTTCAATTGTTTCTCATATCATCCAGAGAGAGACTGTAAATGATCACAGAGAGATTTTTAATTCATATAGAGAGGCGGCCACCAATGGAGAAAGTTGGTTACAAGTGATAAATGCATATCTGAATAGAACAATGAGATCTTCTTCTATAAAATACATAATATTCTCCCCAAAAAACCTCAGTCAGGAGGAACTAAAGTGCTGCTTTAACAATCAAGAGAGACACACTAGGACAGGATTGTCCATCAAGCAAATCAGTAGTACAAATCAGTGCTGCACTGGAAGTATCCCTCCCCCTCTAGCAAATTCATATCATGTGGCTAGGAACTAAACATTCTAGAAAACAAATAGTTTTTCCTTTCAGCAAAAGAAAATAATGCTTCCTTTTAATTAGAAGGTGTTCCTTCAATGAAAGTCTAGTGGTCTACGGGCAAAAAAGTCAGGTAATCTTAGGTCTCCAACAGGGTTGAATCGATAGACATTGTTTCTTGCTGCAGGTTAACACTGCCATTAAATTGGGTTTGATGTGCAGCACATTTCAAGGGAGTGCATTTCAACAGCATCATGGGTGTTCCCTGAGGCAGATGGGGTGCCCAGGTAGCAGACAGCTGTGTTGTCCTTCAGGAACACCCAAAAGAACCTCTCTTTCTAATATTGGCTTCTACTGATGCTAAGATCCACACTGACCACAGCCCAATTAGAAGAAAAAAATATTAGACACATGTATTTTGTGAACAGGCAACAACATAAATGAATTACTCAGATGTAGCCACAATGGCTTGCTTCTCAAGGCTGGGCACCCACCTCCAAAGGGAAGCAGAGTCACACAATACGGTGTATGGGGAGCAGATTTACACTCTTAATTGTTTTCATTTTAACCGTATGTGCTTGACCTTCTTTCATGAGTCTTCTGTGTCCATGATCAGGCCCTGCCCGCCTCTCCAGACTCGCCTTATTCCGCTCCCTCACTTCCCTGTCAGTCCTTGAATGCACCACACAATTTGGTTATATGACCATTGCACATGTTGTTGCCTCCACATGGAACCCTTGGCCTCTTCCTCCTTCTCTAGGTAGAGTCTTACTCAATTTCAACTCTTAGATAAAAGTCATGTCCCAGAAATAGCCGTGCATAATTTTCCCAGCATTGGCAAGTTTCTTTTGCTAAAAAACCTCATCAAAACATGTTTATTTTCTTCAGACTTATATCAGTTTGCAGTTACACATTTATTTATGAAGCTATTTAATTTTTGTCTTTTTCACAGGGTTGTGGGTTTTTTGAGAGCAGGAAATGTTATATGTTTTTGGTTTCTAGTATATTGCCTTCCCTCATGGCAAATTTTCTAGGCACTCAAGGAATGTTTGTTGAATGAGGAACTCCACAAAACATCTGGTGGACATATTAAGGATCAGATAAAAGATAGCAGTGCATGTAGATTAGTCATTTATCCAAACAAGACTCCCCCACTGAATAAAGTACCCTGCCCTCTCAATTAGAAAGATTAAATATAACAAGTTTTATATTGGGGACGAGGACCATTTTTTTTTCTTTGACCACCAATTAGCACCAAGAAGCTTGAAGTGAAATTTGTGATTTGTCCTTAATAACTGACACTTAGGTAGGTATTTTGGCCTAGGATTTAACCAATTGGGCTTCAGAAGTAAGTCAAAAGCCCTTTGGAAAAATAAAGGTGGGTCCCCAATGAGCAGAAGAACTCCTCGAAGCAGAGATACCAGGGTGGGTAAGCAGGCCACAATGGGTTTTCAGATGCACTGACACTGGAAACACAGGAGATGTCAGAGGTAAACAACAAGAGAGGAAGTCAGAGAGGGAAACAGTCCGGGAAAGTTCAGGTTGCTCTCCCTCCCACGCCCTCACTGCCCATTGTGGCTCTCACTGAGTCAGCCCAGATGGGAGGAAAGCAAGAGACCTCATCCGCCTAATGTCCAACCTATTCCTGGCCTGGAAGTAGGGAGGATGAGGTTTGTGATCACAGCTCAGACACACCCAGGTACTCCACCCCCAATACCCAGAGATTTCAATCAGGGCCCTGGAATAAAGAACATGGGTCAGGGGATTCCAGTGAGCCAAAGTATTATTTACCAGATGACTTTGGTAAGGTACTTAACGTCTCCAGGCTTTAATTTCCTATATGAAAAGTATGGAGTTGAATCTGATTCAAGATTGCACATTCAAATGCCAATGGAGACCAACCAGGTAATGAAAATACTGCAGCAGGCTGAGTTAAGACAACAGGAAGCAGTGAGGACTACAGACAACATGTCTTGCCTAGAAAGGGCATTCCCGTTGTCTCCAAATGTTCCCATTTTCCACAAGAAGCCAGAATTTGGACCTTTATATCAAATCTCCTAATTTTTAAATGTGAGCTTAGATCTGCAAGACAAACTAACAAGATAGCAGGTGTTTTGCAATCTTGATGCTAGACATGTCCTGGTCCATAAGTTAGCCACTAGCTACATGTGGCTATTTCAACTTAAATTAATTATCACTAAACAAAAATTAAAAGTTCAGTTCCTCAATCACCCCAGCCACATTTCAGATGCTCAGCAGCCACATGTATTAGTGGCTACCATACTGGATAAGACAGATGTGGAACATGCCCAACTCCACAGACAACTCTCTTGGAAAGCCTTGATCTAAATGATCTCTAAGATAACGTCTAGCTATTAAAACTCAAAATAAAGACAAAATAAAATGGGCTTTACTTTCTCAATTGGTAAGAAACAAGGTTCCTAGAATTTCGTTGCATAACTCCGACACAAAAGGGCTGGTGCCATCATTTTTTCTTCACTCTGATGAGTTCCCTACAGTTTCACTTAAATTGGTTTCGCCAGATTTGTTAATAGAAACCTGCTGATACTTTCTAACCTGCTTCAACATTCAAAGTAAATTCTTTTTTTAAAAAATAATTTAAATCACTTTATTGTTTTAAAATAATAATAATTATTATGGTTATTTATTATTTGGGGAATACAGTAGAAAGGTCTCCTGCCTTATGAATTTATTAAAAGTTGGTGGAACTTTAGTCCAGGAGGTTATGGAACAGCAAAGTTATCTTAGGAAAGAAGGAAGTGCTAGAAGAAATATAATTTCCTTCTGGTTTTCTCTGCTTCTTCCTACCCCAATCCACAATATTTACTAATGGGAAAACAGCCCCTCATTGCTCTGAACATTGTCTGAGACTAGTGAAGTGACTTAGTTTAAAATTTAAATTTATTTTATCATCTCAACTGTGAAGAGAAAATGAGTGAGAAAGGAAGTTTGACGTCATTTTTTCTTGGTGCCAGATTAGTGCTGCTTTGAAGATTGTGTTTTTATTTACTTTCCTTATTTATTTTATTTTTCAATTACAGTTGCCATACAATATTATATTATTATATAGTTTCAAGTACACAACATAGTGATTAGGCATTTATTTATATAACTTATAAAATGATCACCCCAATAAGTTTAGTAACCATATGACACCATACATAGTTATTACAATATTAGTGACTATATTCCTAATGCTATACTTTACCTCTCCATGACTATTTTGCAACTAGCAATTTGTACTTCTAAATCCCTCTACCTTTTTCATCCCACACCCAAAACCCCTAACCCTCTGGCAACCATCAGCTTGTTCCCTGCATCTATATCTGTTTCTATTTTCTTTGTTTATTTTGTTCTTTAGAGGCCACACATAAAGTGAGATCATATGGTATTTGTATTTCTCTCACTTATTTCACTTAGCATAATGCCTTGCAGGTCCATCCATGCTGTGGCGAATAGTAAGAATTCATTCTTTTTTTTATGGCTCAGTAGTATTCCATTGCATATATGTACCAGTCCTTCTTTTTCTATTCATCTATTGAGGGACACTTAGACTGCTTCCATATCTTGGCCACTATAAATAATGCCACAATGAATATATGGATGGATATGTCTTTTCAAATTATTGCTCTGGATTTCTTTGGACAAATGCCCAGAAGTGGAATTACTGGATTTTTGTCTTTTGCTATGGCCTTTGTTTTCAAGACTATTTTGTCTGGTGTAATTATAGCTATCCCAGACTTTTTTTCATTTCCATTTTCATAAAATATCTTTTTCCATACCTTTACTTTCAATCTGTGCATGTCTTTTGATCTGGAGTCTTGAAGAGCAGCATAAGTAAGGGTCTTGGTCTTTTTTTTTTTTTTTTTTTTAATCCACACAACCATCCTATGTCTTTTCCTGGAACATTTAATCCAGTTACATTTAAAGTAATTGTTGATAAATTGGTAGATATTGCCACTTATTATTCATATTTTTGATGGTTTTTTTTTTTCTTCTTTTTCTGCTCAAAGTCCCTTTAACATTTCTTGTAATACTTCTTTGGTGATGTTGAACTTCTTTAGCTTTTTCTTTGTCTGAGAGCAAAGTAAATTCTTGAGTTATTTAATTCATAGGGATTTGAAATCTAAAATTGTACTAAAAAGAGAAGGTGGGAGTGGGGAAGGAAGAAGCCCTATTTTATGTTACCTAGCACTTACCCCTCCCCAGCTAGATGAAGTTTCACTTCCATACAGAGCTTTTAATTACCTGTGCAAGATCTTCCAGTGTGACAACCAGCAATGTTTTAAATCAGGGGTCATCAAATTCTTCTACAAAGAATGAGATAATAAATATTTCTGGACTTATGGGCTATATGTCTCTGTGGCATCTACTGATCTCTGCCTTATTTCATGAATGCAGTTATTGACAATATGTAAACAAATGAGCATGGCTGCATTCCAATAAAACTTTACCCACGAATACCAACATTTAAATTTCATATAATTTTTAAGTGTCATAAAATATTCTTCATTCAATTTTCCTCCTATTCATTTAAATCTTTCTTAGCTTGAGATTGTACCAGAACAGGCAGTGTGAGGGATCTGATCCACAGGCTGGAGTTTGCTGACCCCTGACTAAGTCTTACAAGCTCCCTGATGGAAGGCTGGCGGCCTGCGAGCCAGGGAGAGTCGAGCTCTGGCACATGTATACAATTCACAGCATTTATCCAATGTAAGTTCCATACTTAGCTAATGCTGTTCAGGAGCAGGGTAGTATAACACAGAGATTGTTTTGTGTAACTGCCTTATCTATACAGTTGATCCTCAGTATTCACAAATTCCATATTTGCAAATCTGTCTACTTGCTAAAATTTAGTGTAACCTCAAAATCGATTCTTGTGGTGCGTGGTGCTTTTGAAGTCATATTCAGATATGTGCAGTGGGGAGAAAATTTGAGTCGCCCTTTGAACAAGGCCCTAGCTAAGGTCAAACAAGGAAACACTCTATCTTCAGCTCACATACTATAAATAAGTATCTTTTCGTGACTTTTTTAGCATAATGTTTTTTTACATTTTTGTGTTTTTATTGATGACTTTGCTGTTTAAAATGACTCCCAAGCCTAGTGCTGAAATGATGATTACTGTTTCCCAGCATAAGAAAGTTGTGTGATGTGCCTTAAGGAAAAAATACCGTGTTAGATAAATTTTATTCAGACATGAGTTACAATGCTGTTGGTTGTGAGCGCAATGTTAATGAATCCATAATATATAGTAAATGAAGTGTCTTTAAACAGAAACACACATAAAACCAGTTTATGAATTGACTGGCTGATGAGCGTTTTTGTGATCAGAGAGTCACAGAAACCTACCCCTGTATTTACCCGAGGAGTGATAGTTCAGTGTTTGCTAATTTAGTGTTTCTGGTGACTTTATAGAACATATGTACTGTAAATAACAAGAATTGACTGTATATATTTTTACTGATATTAAAAAAAACAAGTCACTGTGATATCCTGTATGTTTCCTTTCCTCTACCTTATAAGTTGCATTTACGGTTTACTGAGGAAGACTGAAACTATTTTAAATGAAGTTTTTAGATTATCTCATAATTTTAAGTTTCCATAATTCCCTGGTTTTTGGTTCTCCAGATAAATGGGCTGTTGCCTGGTTTATGACTTAGAAAGCTATTTTCAATATTCTTTACTCGTAGGTAATTTGCAACCTCAAAGACTGTACTCTAACTTCTGAAACACCCCAGGCCTAAAATCTCTGCAGGACTCTGTTGAAAACTTGGCTGGTGAACATTTTGTCACAATGTAAATATTCAACAGAGTTTTGTAGACTATCTGAATGCTACTAAATATCATTCATAATAAATAACCAAAACCTAAATATTCATTGCGGGAGTCAACCAGAGTTTTATAGGAGACCCGGCACCTTTATTATGTCCTTGGATGTGATTTTCATTTGCAACGTTGCATAAAATGCACTGGCATGGTCCTTTGGAAATGTATCATGTGAGGTGGTCCAGCAGGGGAGTTACTTGGAGATGGAAGAGAATGTTGAAAGCTGAGACAACTGAGGGCTGAGGTTCAGGCAGAGCCAAAAAAATAAAAAAGGTGTTTCAAATGCATTTAGAAGAATATTAAAAAGTATGTTGGTGTCTTAAGGATACATATACATGCACTTTTTTGTTGTTGATGACTAACTTCTGACCAAATACAATCTTTCTGTGATTACTGATGCAATCACTGGCATTGACTGAGCTCTTCACCATGACTGTGTCCTATTCTCCAAGCATTCTAAATATCAGATGACATTCTAGTGCTTACTATATGCCAGGCACTATTCTAAGCACTTTAAATATATTAACCTATTTAATCCTCAAATAAGCTTATGAAATAGGCACAGTTATTATCATCTTCATTTTCTAGATGATGAAACTGGGACAAAGAGGTGTCATGTAACTTGCCCTGGGTCACACAGCAAATAACTGGCAGAGCCAGCATATAAACTCAGGAAGTCTTAATCCAGAGTCCTTTCCCTTGACCACTATTGCTACACTGACTCTCAATAAAGCACTGGATAATTGTAGAGAAAACCCAGTTACAATACAAAAGGGATTTTTACAGTGGCTGCTTCTAGTAGTGGCAATATTCAATTCATACATTAGCAGCATTATTTAAGTCATCTTTTTCTCTCTCCTTCCCTCCCTTCCTTTCTCTCTTTCTTTCAGTTCTAATTTACATATCATACAATTTCCCATTTTTGACAAACATATGTAGTCATTAAACCACCATCACAATCAAGAATGAACAGTACCATCACCTCAAAAAATTCCTTCATGCCCCTCTATAGTCAACCCCCATCCCCACCCCAGTTCAGAGACCAAGGATTTTAGTCAGGGATCCATGAATTCCAAGGGATCTTTGCACAGAATTCAATAATAAAACTTAAATTAGTATAAAAATTATATATTGAAAAATTTTCACTAACCTCTAATTCAAATTTAACATTCCTTCAGTTATGAATATAAGTAACAACTACAGATAGTATCAGTCACTTGGTCTCCAATAGAAATTACAGATACTCTTATATCACATTATAGTTGTCAATATTGCAAAATATTGTTTCTACTCCTGACTACTTTGGAATTATGGTATGCTAGATCTTGTTATTTATTGTATTACTAAATAAGCACCTTTGCTATCATATGACAAATTTTGAGGTCATAAATGTTTTAATAACTATTTAAATATAATTTAACATACCTTTAATTTTAAAACTTTTTTTTTTTTAAGTTTTAAAAAATCTTTAAGAAGGGATTCAATTTACTGACGGTCTCCCCTTTCTCAGAGGATGGTGCTAAGAGAAACCATATTTTGGCAAACTGAATCACCTGTAACTTATTCTACCATCATCCTAACCAATAATTGCTTAAAGTGCAAGATATAGAAATGAATAAAATTCAGTCCCTGCCCTGACTGATGGAGGAATTATGCATCTTCTCTTCTTAAAACTGATGGTGGAAGTTGAGCTGTGCTCCTTCACAGCCCAATGCTGCTGCTGCTGCTTTCTCTAAGGACTGTTAAACAGCACCACCTGCCTGCAGAGACGCCTGCTCTCCCAGCCATTTGCAACCCACCACAGGGCTGACAGAGGACATCATCCCTCAGAAAGAGGCACCAGCCAGCTATACTTCCAAGAGGGTCTGAGCTATCCAGACACAACACCAGCTACTATAAAGATTAAGTAGAAGCCGAATATTGACATTTTCCAATTATTCAGGATCACTTTGCGATCAGGACTGTATTATTAAGACCCATTGCTTATACTTTGGTTTGCCATCTCTAAATCAATTATTTCTCTCTTAATTTATTAATGTAATAAACAAATCAATAGAAAAAGGATGGGAGTAGGTAATGAGAAATACAAATGGCCAATAAATATATGAAAAAATCCTTGACTTCACTGATAATCAAAAGTAAATATTAAGTGAAAAGAGATATGTTTTCTCTTATCAAGTTGTCAGAAGCTGAGTTATTTTAATAAAGTAAATGAATTGATGTAAGACATATGTTGACTCTCTTAAATCCTCACATGGAAATTCATAGTTGAAATAAAAGCTTTTTTGAAAATGGAAGATTAATTTGAAATTTACTTAGACTAGGTTAATTTCTGAAGATAATTTCAAGAGGCAATGCTAAAAGAATGAATGTAAGATTCTAAATCACAAATTTAAACAGAAGCAATATAAAGGAATCATAGATGCTGCTGATATTGACTTTACCTACTGGTAGTCAGGACTTGGAATACAACAGCCTTTATTTCTACATACCTCTGGTCCTCTGTCTTTACCTACCTTTTGCCCCAATCCCTCTCCATAATATTGTGACTGGACTGTGCCTTAGGCCCAGAAGAAGATGGGAGACCTAGCTGCTTTAAAAGATTTCCTTGTCTTTCACAGTTTTTCATTGTGTTATTCTCTCTCTTCAGTAGTTAATTTCTCATTTGTAGTATTTCCATAAAGCTTTCTAAACAATTACCCTCTCCTCATACTATAAATTCCTCAAGCACATCTTTTTCATTTCTAAAGTGTAATGGTCAAAAAGGACATTTAATAAATGTCAATCAGTTCTGCTGCAACATGAAAATGGATGGAGTTAAATTTAAGAGGAAACAGAAACTAGGGATGAACAGCAAAGTTGAACTGCTGCTCATTGTTTTCAGATCCCTCCTTTCTGGGGCAAGGAGCCACACTGTCACTGAAACTGGCTTCGGAAGTAGGTATTCTGTTCACACAGCACACTCACTTGGCCCCTGGGGAAAGTTCACTTAACAATGCACAATTTAAAAATTTAAATATTGACTCTGCTGGCCTGACACCTGAATCTCATCTCTGACTGATGTGGAGTTCAGGAACATGCATGGCCTTCTTTTGCACCCACTTTTCTTGATGACATTAGCTGAAACAAAAGAGTACTTGGAAAGAGGAATAATGATAGTATCATTTCGGTGCTCGGTGAATCAAATACTTCGTGCAAAGTAAACGTACAATAACACTTATTTTGTGAGTCATGAGATCGGTATTATTGTATCTTTATTTGTCAGAAGGTTTGGAGGAGTTACGTCATCACTCACCAAAGGCTCCGAAGGAAGTAAGTGGTGAAGCAAGGAGTTGAACCCATCTAACTCCAGAGATCACACTTAATGACTACATATACTGCCCTCTTTATTAAATTATTATTAATCACATGATATATTAATATAAACTAAATACAGTATTATAATTAACATAAATACTAAGTTTATTAAAACAAACTTTCAGCATTAAGGGGAAAAAAATCACCTGTCAGGTGATAATTAGCTTCAAAGCCTACTATATAGGTTGAGCCTTTTTTTATACTTGATACAGCTTTTGTTAAAGTTTGACGAAGAGTACAGGTTGTTTCCTGGGTATATCATGCAAAGGAAACTTCGAGGACATGCTAATTTAAATGGGGCACATGCCACATGATATTAATAGCAATCAGAAGTTACACAACAGAATGGGCCAAGTTTGGAGCTTCCGGCAAATGCTGGGATGCAACAACCTGCCCCTTCCAAGTAGGTGCGATACTATACAGTGTGCTATAGGTAAGGTTAAGGACAGGAAGGGCTGGAATGGAGACTTTCATTACTACTGATCTAAAATACACTTTTTAAAGTGTATGTGAGAGAGAGAGAGAGAGAGAGAGAGAGAGAGAGAGAGAGAGAGAGAGTTAGTTAGTTAGTTTTGGAAAGAGGATTAGGGAGAGTCACCATAGAAAGTTCCAGAGGTGGGTGGAATTTATATGCTAGGCTTAGATGAGACAATTTTCCCACTCACATTAACAGCAATCAATTGATAATGTTTGCCTAGAGCTCTGTCAGGAAGAATTGTGAGATTGCTTCTGAGTTCTACAAAGAAAGCAGGCTGTGCCATTTAATAATGTCTGCCCTGGCATGGGAGGTGACGGTGGCACATTTACTGCACATTTAATCAGGACTAGAACATTCATAGGACTGCAATATCTGTTCATCACCACAGAGGTACCCCAGAGCCGCCAACCAGGACTGAGAGGAAAGATCACAGTGCGGACCTGCGAAATTTAAATCAGAAAAGAATCTGAGCTGTGAAAACATAGGGGTCTGTGAGATTTACTGCCAGTCGTGATGAGATAAGCCCATAGATGCTCCTGGGGGTCAAAATGGCAGAAAGACCACTTGGCTGAGAAACAGGAGAGAAAAAAGCCAAGAAATATGGCTGAGAATAAACGTGTATTCCATACTGGCCTAGGAGAGCTTGGTAACTTGCTATTTATTTGGCTCAGACTCAGATTTTGGAAATGTGACTATAGGGCTATTTATTTTTCTTATTTATTTCTTCATTCCTTGAAAGTTTTTAGCAAAGTCTGCTTTAAAATGTTAGCCTGCTTCAGGTATGTTGAAAACAAAGCAAGTTTTGGTCAATGTTTAAGTCATAATATAAGAGAGAGGGGGGAGAGAGAGAAAAAGAGGGAGGGAGGGAGGAAGAGGAAGAAAGAGAGAGAGAATGAGAGAGAAAGAGGGAGAGTGGGAGTGGAGAGAGAGAGAGAGAGAGAGAGAGAGAGAGAGAGAGAGAGAGAGAGAGAGAGAGAGAGAGAGAGAGAGAGAGAAACTACTGACTACTGTCCCCTGGTGGTAGTTTTGGAAAATCCCTAGAACTGTGTAAGCTTCCCAAATGAGTCTCAGGAAGCACTAACTCTTCATGATTTCCAAAGAAGTACTCTGTGGTAAAATAACTCCAGGAAACAATTTTATATTATATAGCATATGTTCATATATTATTTAGTATATTATACATATTATAATTCCTTTCTTGGCAATTCGTGGTATTTATTAGTATGTTAAGTCCCTAAGATGTTCTGTAGTAAAGAAATTACTCCTTTTAATTCATTATTTCCTATATTTATTTGAACATCAAAATGAAGTCTTTTTTTTTTAAATTAATCTAACACTTTGGGAGACATAAATCTTAGGAGGAAGGAAAGAATAAAAGGTCATGTTTTCTTTTTCCAATATGAAGATTTCCTTACCAGATATTTCCCCTAATAAAATCTCAAAAATTTGTATTTTTATGTAATAGCATTTTCTTGTATCATCTTCATGATTGACATTATTAAAAAGCCAGGTAAGTGTTAAAGAATAATTTCCAGCTTGAGATAAATCATTTACATATTTCAGGTCACAGGCGTCTTCTGAAGAAAAGTTAATAGTATTGCAATACACTCAAGATTTTCAGTTATAACTATCCAGCAGAAATTCAAGAAATGTTTGTACAATTTACAGACAGCTCTCCTGATACTAACGCTCTTCAGAGTTGGTAAAACATAGTGGCTCAGAGAGTCATGTTTCCAGTGTTTGGTGACAAGCTGTGCCTCTCACTAGCTGTGTGACATCAGCTGTATTACATAACCTCTCTGTGCGATGTCCTCATCTGTGAAATGGAAATGACAGTATTACCTAGTTCTGTTGAGGATTAAATTAGTTAATGTAAAGTATTAAAAGAGTGCCTGGCACTTAGCTAGTAATTTGTTGCTTCTTAATCTGCACTACTGAAGTCAGAAGTATGAAACATTTAAAAGGAATATTTTTTTTCCTTTTAAAAAATTGTACTTTTGTTTTAGGTCATAAGATTATTAAGAAATTTTGGCCAACTACCAATAAAATGTATTAGGGTGATATTTAAGCTATTAAGCCTTTGTATTTGGAAACATAGGAGTTTTTCCTTTCTTAATATATATTTTTTAAATTATAGTAAAATATACGTACGATAAAATGTTCAGTTTTAACTATTTTCAGTGTACAGTTCTGTCATTAAGTACATTTACATTGTTGGGTAATCATTATCACTATCCATTTCCAGACATTTTCATATTCCCAAAGTGAAACTCCGTATCACTAAACAGAAACTCCCCATTTTCTCTTTCAGCTCCTGGCAACCACTATTCTACTTTCTGTCTATGAATCTGACTATTCTAGGTACCTCATTTAAGTGTAATTGTACAATATTTGTCCTACTGTCTGGCTTATCTCATTTAGCGTCACATCTTCAAGATTCATCCATATTGTACCACGTGTCAGAATTTCATTCCTTTTTAAGGTTGAATAATATTTCATGTTGAATAATACGGTATGTTTATACCACATTTTGTTTATCCATTCATTCCTTGATGGACACTTGAGCTGTTTCCACCTTTGACCATTATGAAAAAAGCTGCTATGAGTATTGGTGTACAAATATGTGTTCGAATCTCTGCTTACAATTCTTTTAGGTATAGACCCAGAGGCAAAATTGCTGAATCATATAATGAGTCTATGTTTAATTTTTTTGAAGAATTCCCATGTTGCTTTTCCATAGCAGCTGCACCATTTTAAATTTCCACCACTAGTGTATGGGATTCCAATTTCTCCACAGCCTCACCAAACTGTGTGTGTGTGTGTGTGTGTGAGTGTGTGTGTGTGTGTGTGTGAGAGAGAGAGAGAGAGAGAGAGAGAGAGAGAGAGAGAGAGAGAGAGAGTCATTCAAATGAATGTGAAGTAGTATCTCATTGTGGTTTTGATATGCATTGCCCTAATGATTAGTGATGCTGAACATTTAACATTTTTTAATGGTTTTCAAGCAGATTTCCATAGGAAGAACACTTATGTTAATTCCTAGCACTTTTAACATTTAGATTCTCCTAAATTCATATGCATCCGTGATTAAAAAATCATTCCTTGCTTTGAAGGGAAAAAATCAAGTATTTGTTGCCTTTCTATTTATTTTAAAGAAACTGTTTAACAGTTAACTTTGAGTGGATGATGAGAGTTTATAATTTTCAATATCATAAAATATTTTTGACATTTGAATATTTTTACAAAAATCAGGCATTAATTTTGAAATTAAAAAATAATTTTAAAAATAAAATATTTCGAATAAGAGCCAACACTTTACGAGCTTAAGTAGAGTCTGGAAATTCAGCAGGAAATTCAGGTACCAGCAGAAGCACATCAAATTCTTCCATGTTCTGTGTTCTAAATGCTGGTCAAACTCTAAGTAACTATTTTAATCCTGTTACTCATACTTAATAACTGTCTATTAAATGCTTGTGAAGGTGTTTAAAATATTTGTGATTTCTTTTTAATTTATTATTATATTTTTTTCTTAAATGTATTGTAACCAGACTGTTTTATCCAAAAGTCTAGAAGCTACCCATTTTTCATGGACCTAAAAAAATATTCTAGAGTTAAAATACAAGCAAACAAACTTACTGGCTTTTAAATGTGAGAAGAAAACTACCTAATCTAAGGTAATAAACATTTAACTTACTATCTGCAAAAGTTAGCTTATTGTCAACTTCATTGGTCGATAAGTCATAGTATTCATTAAATTGCATGACGTTGTAATAAATTAAATGAGTTTCTTGTAATTAACAATTTTAAGAGCAAAATGATGTCTTTAAAAATGTATAGAGTTAGAAATTATTTTTAATGTGGGATACATGTACATTTTAATATGGTTGATATCACGTGGGGTAGGTGTCTGAATGAAAAATTCCTAGAGCTGACAAATATCTTTAAATGGGCCCCACTGTAATCATTTAAATTTAAACAAAATAAACACATCGAAAACTTCTGCTCTTTAAAAGACAATGTTGAAAAAAAGAAAAAACAAACTAGAGACTGGGAGAAAATATTTACAAAGTATACATCTGCTAAAGGACTTGTACCAGAATATTTTATAAAGAACTCTCAAAACTCAATACGAAAACAAACAAACCTCACCCGCACCCCCTCAAATTGCATGAAAGATTGAATCAGACAATTCACTGAGCAGCTATACAGATGGCAAGTAAGAACGTGGAAAGATATTCCACATCATTGGTCATTAGGGAAATGCAATTTAAAACCACAATGAATTACTACTATGTATCTATTAGGATGGATAAAATAGAAAAAGACTGATCATACCAAATATTGACAAGGATGTGGGGAGACAAGAACTTTCATTCAGTGCAGGTGGGGATGTAAAGTGGTACAACCACTTTAGAAAACGGCTTGGCAATTTCTACACCTACCATATGATTTGGCCATTTCACTCCTGGGTGAAAGAATTGAAAGCATATGTCCATACAAAAACTTAGTAGCATTATTCATAATAGTGAAAAAGTGGGAACAACTCAACTGTCCATCAAAGGTAAATGAATAAACAAACTAAGATTTATTCATATAATGGAACACAACTCAACAATAAAAAGGAATAACATACCATATATACTACAACATGAATGAATCTCGAAATAATTAGGCTGAGGAAAAGAAGTCAGGCAAAACAGAGTACATACTGTATAAAAATGCAAAATATTCATAGAGATGGAAAATAGATCAGTGGTTGTCATAATCAGACAAGAAGATTACATACTGTATGGTTCATTTATATGAAAAAATAGGAAATGCAAACTAATGTATAGTGATAGAAACAAGATCAGTGGTTACCTAGGTTAGGAGAGGGGCTGGGCAGGATAGAAGGGAGGGATTACAAAGGAACAGGAGAAAATTTGGGGGAATGATGGATGTTTTCACCATCTCTTTTTGTGTGTATGTGCTGCTTTTTAAAAATTATTTTACAGTTCTAATCAGATATAATCGATATAGAGTGACGTATGAGAGTTTAGGTGTATAGCCTGATTTGATTTACACAATCGTGAAATGATAACTGCAGTATGTTTAGTTAACATCTATCATCTCATATAGATACAAAAAAAAGAAAAAAAGAAAAAAAACAATATTTTCTCCTTGTGATGACCACTGTTAGGATTTACTCTCTCAACAACTTTTATATGTATCATACAGCAGTCATCACGTCTTCACCATTGTACATCACACTTCAAGTGCTTCTTTATCTTATAACTGGAGGTTTGTGCCTTTTGACCACCTTGATCTAACTCCCCTTCTAGTCCACCCACCCTCCCAACTGTTGGTAACCACAAATCTGATCTCCACGAGTTTTTTTTTTTTCAAGATTCTACATATAAGTGAGATCACATAGTATTTTTGTCTGACTTATTTCACTTAGCATAATGTCCTCAAAGTCCATTCATGTTATCCTAAATACCAAGATTCTTATTTTTTATGGCTGAATAATATTTCATTACATATATACCACAATATTTTTATCCATTCATTCATCAATGAACACCTAAGTTGTTTACATATTTTGGCTATTGTAAATAGTACTGCTACGAACATGGGGGTGCAGATATTTCTTCAACAAAGTGTTTTTGTTTCCCTTGGATATAGTCTCAGAAGTAGGATTACTCGGTCATATGGTAGTTCTATTTTTCATATTTTGAGAAATCTCTACACTGCTTTCCATAATGGCTGCACCAGTTTACATTCCCACCAATAGTGTATAAAAATTCTCTTTTCTCCATATAACAGATGCTATTATTAGCTTGATTATGGTGATCGTTTCATGGGTATACACATCAAAACTTATAAAATTACACAATTTAAATATGTGCAGCTTATTTTAGGTCAGTTATACCTCAATAATGCTATTAAGAAAAGTTCTTATTTGTAGTAATTCAACAATACACAGGTATATAAAAATAAATAAATAATCTTTTGTCTGGTACTATCAGGTAATCTCCCTGAGGTTACCAACATAAATAGCCTGGTGTACACATCTTTCCATACTTTATACAAATTTAGGATTACATTACAGGGTCTAAACTTTTTTATAAAAATGGATGACCCATTAAAATGGGTCCTTTTCTGCAACTTTATTAGAGTTTAAAAAAAAATCTCTTATTACACGTAAAAAATTCTAGGTGTTCTGATGTTGAGACTCATTTTTATAACCAACACGCCTTAAATACTTAACCAAAGAAAGGAATGTAAAACTACAAATAGAAACATTTTGCTTTGGAATAAATTACTAGATAGAGGAGTCAGTCTTCATTGAAGGAGGGGTAAGACCAAATTCTTTCTATATTCAGAGACTGTTTTTCCACAAGATGTAATTTAATCTAGAAAAGAAAAACTATCTTGTACTTAAAAGAAAACTATCTTGTACTTTAAACTGTAATTAAATACTCACTTTGGGTTAAACATTGAACAGGGAGGTTAGACATGAGCAAGTTCAACTGCAAACGAAGCTTTCAGAATTGTGTTGTTTGTACAAACTAGAAAATTATACCAACTCCAAAGTTTTAGTGCAGGTCAAATTAACTTAGAAAACCCTCTATTCAAAAAATTTAAAATACACGCTTACTGTGCATAATGCAAAAAATACACACGCATATAGGATAAAATTTTCTCTTTTCCTGTTCTATTTCTAATTCCATCTATCAGATATTACCATCATTAACAATTTGAAGGTATCTTTCCAGACTATGTGGTGTGCATAGATGTGCATGCATGTTTTGGGGCTTTTATTTATCTGTTCATTGGCGTTTTCTTTAAAGTTTTTTTAAAATTGTGGTAAAATGTATACATGACATGAAATCTGCAATTTTAAACATTTTTTATTCAGTGGTATTAAGTATACTCACAGTGTTGTGTAACAATAACCACCATTTATTTCCAAAAATTTTTCAACACTCCAAACAGTACTCATTAATCAGTAAGTCCCCATTCCTTACTCATTCCAGGTCCCAGTCATCTTCAATCTACTTTCTGTCTATATGAATGTGCCTATTTTAGATATTTACTGAGCTAAGGGGATGAAGTTGAAGAAAATGGGTCTTATAGATTACACCAAATAGTCTGAGATGGTCTGATTTCTATTCTACTTAACATCCTCAATAGGTTCTCGGAAATGCAACTTTAAGCAAAACGACATATAATGAAACCAATTTTACCATAAGCTAATGGATATAAACAAGAGTTAAGTTCCTACAGCATATTTCTAGTCACGAAAATAGTCTGAATAAAAAATAGTCTAAATAAAGACCCCAAACACTTCTAATGTTAACACTGAAGTAAGTGTGAGCTATACATACATTTAAGAAAGATGAATAAAAACAAGTAAGAGAATGATTTTCTAGTCTTATTATTCCAGTTCAGGGTGCTGGGTGGCTGGAGCCGATCCTGGAAGTTCGGGGTGCAAGGCAAGACCTACCCAGAAGGAGGCCTCTCCATCTCAGGGCCACTCACCCATACTCAATCAGATTGAGATAATGAAGGCATGCCAACTAACCTAAGTGTACATCATTGGGATGTGGGAGGAAACAAGAGTCCTTGGAGAAAACCAGGCAGTCATGGGTTTGGGGAGAACATGCAAACTCCACACAGACAGTGTTCCTGCTGGGAATCAAAAATTTTTCTTATCATGGTTATAATGGAAAGATGTTGAATAAAATGCCATTGTTCGAGGGCCTGCTGTAATTTAAGAAGATCCCTTATCATTTAAGTCTATATTCCCCACTACTCTCAAAGTACCTAAATCAGTAAGAGTTTGAGAAACACAGTGTGCCCCACTGTAAGTTTCTTGTATCTCTGCCCGGTGCCCATCAGTTCCTGTGATAGCTGCTTGGACAGTGAAAGTATGCCCAGGGTTAGAAATATTACCCTCCACTTAACCAGAATCTTTTGGCTTACCCACCCATCCCATCTCAAAACTCAAACAACTGAAATTTCCATCCTGAAAGTATATTTTATTTCAATCAATAATAAAATCAATGAACAATTACTGAGCACTTTTTATACTTGTATATATTAACTCATTTCATCTATTCAAAAACTCCATGAGGTAGGTACTAATATTCCTCACATTTTACATATGAGGAAACTGAGGCAAAGGAAAATTAATCATTTTGACCACAGTCACACAATGGTAAGTGATAAAACAAGAATTTCCAGAGTCTATGTCCTGCTATGTGACACTCCTCTCTAGCAGGGACTAGCTTGCAGAAATTGCAATCCTACTATTTGTTTTACTCAAAGAAGCATTTTGAAAAAATTGTGTAAATGATGTTATACAAGTCTCTGACTTATGCGCAATTCATACTTCAGTATGTTATGCCCTTCAAGCCACCTTTACCTATAAAATGTGAGCTTCTGAGGTCAGCTAATGAAGAACATCTTCAGATATCATATGGTAATGCTGCCTACAGGCCCAGCAGTTTGATTTCTGTCGCATTTCGATCATTATTGCAAGCCTTGGGTAACCATTGGAATATTAGATTCCTCCTCCTTTATTATATTCTAAAAATCAGTGGAAAAGAGAAAAGGTAACCCAAAGTATCAATATTTAAGATAAAAAGCACACCTTTACTATGACTAAGCTAAGGAAGGAAATCATTGCATATATAAAAATAATCAGCCTTTAGCTTTGCTCAATTATCTACAAGACTTAAGCTGGTCAAGTGTTTAACTACAAATAAAAATAAAATAATTTTACAAATGTGTATAAAATAGAAACACAGGAAATGTGTTTATGCACAGTATAGTTAGTACATTGTTTGCTCTCTGAGAAGATAACTCCTTTATAAAATGTAAAGTCTGTTATTCACCTTTTGGGCATTTTGCTTTTATTTGCGAGTAGAGGATTAACTGTATTTACTAATTTTCTTCCTCATTGCCGGTAACACAAATATTTTGATGGCAGTTCATATCATGTCCTATCCTATCACCACCTGACAAGTCAAAATACATTGACACATAAACATACATAAACATACTTTCCTCTTCTAATATATCAAAGTTCAGCATTCATAGAGCTGTCCACTTACCTTTAACTAGTAAGTGTTTTGCCTTCCTTTGTTTTCACTGTAATAATCTTCGGATTTTGTTTGCCATGACAGATGTCATCTTTTTCTTTCACACATTCTTTCTTCTGGATTTCTCATCAAAGCCTGTAACACAGAAGACAGAAATTCCTTCATTTCTATAGGGACATAGAAAAGAATTAGAACTCTCAAGCCAGTGACATTTCTAATTTCCCCAGGGCTGGCTATAGTTTAATTACAGTTTTAAACATTCATCTAATTAGATGAGATTTGGAATAGAGCTATCTCGAAATACAGACAAAATTGAGGCTATTCTCCTTAACAACTAAACATTTGGTACTGCTTTGGCTTCTTACATAATGTATTTCATTGAATACGTCTACTGTCTCTGTAGGAAGAGATTCTGAAGTGCTAAAAGTTAGCTACAGGCAGTCATAAAATCAGGGCTGCCAAAGTGGGAGAAATCAATAAAACATCACCTCAAAATATGTATTTCAGAATGATTGAAGCCAGGATGGCACTCTCAAATCTTGTTTTTAATAGATGTCAGTTGTGGAAAGATCAAAATGCATGTCGTGAATACTGATGAAATTTACTGTACTGCTCCATAACATACTCATTTATACACATTTATGATTCTCACTAAAAAAAAAAAAAAAAGAAAAAAAGAAACAGCTTTGTCCCAGGAGCTCTTCTTAAGCTGGGAGGAGCACAACTCCCTTGTCCACTGTGGGCCCAGACAGTTTCATACACACCAGTGTGTAAAAACTGGACAAAAAATGGGCAGAATCAGCAGAAGTGGTATGCATTGTTCTGCCATGTGATTAAATGAAACTCTACTGTCGCACCTTCCCCTTCCCATCTGAGTCTCAACTCTTCCTAGATGTGGATGCAGGCATGAGGTGAAAGCTGGCGGTGGGAAGCAGAAAGAATTCAGTATGATTGTTCACAGGCACCTTCGTCCCCTCTCTCCTTACTGATGCCATGTGACAAATCCATTTTTTAAACAATAGAAACTAAATATTCAGGGAGCTCAACTACAATGAGAGCATGGTAGGTCAGAAATTTCTTGTAGGCAATAATTTTTGGTAGGCTCTTAAAGTTAATAAGAGGCTCATTTTATGTTAGGTATTTTAAATTAAACATTAAAATGTTAACAGAATTAAATGTAAATACTGAATTCTAATGTTAACAGAGTGTAGTTATGAGGATGGTGTTATTGGGTACCACTAAATCAAAATGAAAACCTCTCATATCCAGTCATCCCCTTAATTCCATGACTTTTAGATAAAACAACATGAAATAAACACATTTCCTGATTGCCTAGAAAAGTTACTGCATATTGAGTGCCCACTATAAACCATAAAGTATCCCAGGCACATCACTTATATTGCTGATAATGCTTTTGGAAACTCTGAAAATAATATAGGTATTATTATATCATGAAGATGAGGAAACTGAGTCAGAGAAATGCGATACTTTGTCTAAGGTTACCCAAAGCTAGTCTTATTTTCTGATTCTGTGGCCCCATGCACAATGACTTCCTGCTTGTGATAAGCAGCACTATAAACCAAGGAATGGGAAAACCTCAGAGCCCAGCAATAGAAATAGAATGGAGAGTATTTGGAAGGAGACTAAAGAAAGGAAGAGAGGAAAGATGAGCTAAGAGCATTATGAGAATATATTCTACAATGACTCTGAACATGCATGAGGGATATGTCTTAAGATCTTTGAACACACCAAATATGCTAATGCAATTGGAGCATATATAACTTCATCCATAAAATTGTGTGAAAGATACTGGTGATATTAGGTACCTGAGGTGGGCAAAGTTGTTCAAGTTGTTAATGAGTTAGGGTGGGTGAGTTATGATTTCCCACTGTATCAGTTTGCTCAGGCTGCCATAACAAAATACCACAGATTGAGTGAATTAAACAACAGACATTTATTTTCTCACAACTCTGGACACTGGAAGTTCAAGATCAAGGTGGTGGGCTGGGTTCATTTCTCCTAAGCCTGGCTCCTTGGCTTGCAGATGGCTGCCCTCCTCTTACTGTCTCTTTACATAGTCTTTTCTCTGTGTGTGCATATCCTTGGTGTCTTTTTTGTGTCCAAATTTCCTCTTTGTATAATAATCATCAGTTGGATTACATCAGGGCCCACACTAATGGCCTCATTTTAACTTAATCACCCTTCAAAGGCCCTCTCTTTATTTATAGTCACACATTCTAAGGTACTAGAGGTTAGAGCTTCAATATATGAATTTTGGGAGAACACGATTCAGCCCATAATATCCACCAACCAAGTAGTTCTGGTAGTTCTGGTGTGCCACAGCAAAGAAAATCCAGGCACTAGAAAAGTGACAATCCTCTATATGTCATGAACCTTCAGTGTCACTCATGAAGAGTCGAAGCCCACTAGTATCTGAATGAAGGAATCTAAGACTCGATTATAGATTTTAGGGTTTTTTTTTAATTTATTTTTTAAAGGAGGGAAGGGCCATAATTAAATAAACCTTATTCACAATGGTTTAAACCAGAGGTCAGAAAACTGTCTGCGAATCAAATATAGCTTGCTGCTTGTAAATAAAGTTTTATTGGTACAGAGCCAATGTCCATTCATTGTGAGATTGTTTATGGTTGCTAATAAGGTACAACTGAATAGTTGAATAGTTATGACAAAGACACAGGGCCCGAAGTATTTACTTTCTAGCCCTTCAAAATAACAGTTTGCCAACTTCTGATTTAAACTATGTTAATCTGGTTTCTTTTATTGTAGGACTTCTTAGGGTCTTAAAAACGTATATTGTTCAAACTTAGGGGGAGGATATATAGTTACGTTGCAGATTACTTGGGAAGGAGTTTTTAATGTCAGCTTAAACTGACACCATACAGGTCAAAATTAACACTGAAAATCCCATAAGGAAAGTGTCATGGTAGAGCCCACCACCCCATGTCATTTTCAATATGGCCATTATTTCCTTCAAAGTTCAACAGATAAAATTTTCTTTGAGCAATTCTATGAAAGAATTGGCTTTGTTTATGAGCCATTCATATAAAAAGATGTATATTTTTAAATGACTGAATCACTCACTCCGCTTGAAGAAACTGAGAACAAGCAAGGAGTGGGAGATTCAGGATAGCATCTCACACTCACTTATCGAATCTGCCAAAGTTAAATAGGCATTTGATCTGACTTTGCTGGAGTTTGCATTGCTTCTCAATTTATTTAACCACAGATCCTCCCTTTCCCATCCCTCTCCACTTCGAAGGAGCCTTAATAGGACTTACGTTCCATGCAAAACATTTTTGGAAAATGCTGAAATACTAAAAAGCATAAGTCCTCTGGAGCAATCAGAAGACATGAACAATGTTTTCTTAACACATTACCAAAGAAGTTTAGGACAAAGGCACAATGAAACACCACTTTACACTCATTAGGTTAGTTGCTATTTAAAAAATGGAAAATACAAGTGCTGGTAAAAATGTGGGAAAACTAGAACCCTTGTACCTTGCTCATAGGAATGTAAAATGGTGTAGCCACTGTAAAATGTTCAGCAGTACCTTAAAAAGTTAAACACAAAATTATGACATGATCTAGCAATTCCACTTCTGGGTATATACTCCAAAGAATTAAAAGCAGGAAAACAAACCGATACTTGTATGATCATGATCATTGCTGCATTATGTATTATATTGTTCACATTAGCCAAAAAGTGGAAACAACCCAAGTATCCATCGACAAATGAATAGATAAACAAAATGTAGCATATACATACAGTGGAATAGTATTTGTTCTTAAAAAGAATTAAATTCTGATATATGCAGCATTATGGTCAAATCCTTTTGAGTTCAAAGCAGTGCTAGCAAGGATGCTGGTGCCTGCACTTGGCACCTCTGAGCTAAACTCTGCTTCCAGCCCTGTCTAGCACTGCCCCTGCCCCCACGCTTGTCTCCACTCACCCCATCCACTCTCTATGTGGCAGTCCAAGTGGGGGCAAAAATACAACAATATACAATGGATACTGTTGACATGCCCATCACTCAAAACGAACAAATGTTATTTTCATATTTATTTCACATTCCGCTTTTTATTCTTAAGAGAGCCACAAAGAATTTAAATCCTCCATGTTAATGTTACTTTCTCCAGTCCAACTATTCCTTTCTCTTCAGAGACAAATACTATTATGAATTTAGTGGATAAGAAGTTCATGAATGTGTGTGTAGGTATCCAAAACAATATATCCTATAGTCTACAGTCCTGTGGTCTTTAAACTTTTTGTAAGTGTCATCATGTTGTATATTATTACATGGTATTCAACATTGCTTCTGAGATATTTTAATTTTGCTCCATATAGATCTAGATAACTATCACACAGTGCTCTATCACATGGCCACATGGCCACATCACAGTTTGATTTTCTGTTCCTGGACTTAGGGCTATTTGGGTGGTATCCAATTTTTGGTCATAACAAAGGATGCTCCAGTGCACACCCTTCAGTTCTCCTTCCATTCAGCTGCAGAGGTTGTCCGGGAACGACCTGCACATTACTGTGTGGCAGCAGTGTCTGTGCATGTGCAGGATTTTCTCCTGGTGGGTCTCACCTGGGGCAGTTCAGCTGACCTAGGGGGTATTTTAAACATGGGAGAGTGTTTTTGTGAGTTGGGGGTGGAGTGGGGCAGAAATGCTAAATTTTCCACAATGCATAAAAGTCCTGACTGACAAAAATTTGTCCTCCCCAAAATATCAAGAGTTTCCTTCACGAAACACTGTTGACGACTGTCTTTGGTAGAATCCCTGTGTTGTAGAACATGTACATGTTCGAGTCTAACTAGGAATGACAACTTGCTCTCCCAAGTGCTTATTTATCTTGGTTCCTTGCCAAGTCTCACTGTCAGCCTTTTGAATTTCTGCTACCCAGATAGGCATAAAATTCTATCTTGTGATTTTAAACTTGCATTTCCTGATTTTATTAGTGATATGGAAAAAACACTTTCATATTATTATTGCTCATTCCTGTCTCCCTCTCACAAAGTGCCTGCCCATTTTTCTATTGGGTAGTTTGAATTTTGCTTATTGATTTATAGGATTTCATTAGAAAGTCTAGAAACGTAGCTTTTGTTAATTATTTGGGGTTGCAAATATCTTCTATCAGTTTGTTGCTTGCCTTTAATTTTATGGTGCTATTTTGTGCAAAAATTATACATTTTGGCATAGTGAAATTCATCAACCTTGTCGTTCGTGAGTGTGATTTTTGTGTCTCTAGCCTATAAAAATATTTACTTTAGCCTAAGAGCATGAAGATATCCTCTTCTTTCTCTCTCTAAAGATTTAAAAGTTTTACATTTTAAAACTTACTCTAAGATTCTACACAATTTTGAGTGCTGAAGTTACTTTTTAAAAAATCCCAAATTTGAAATATCAACTCATCCCTTCCTGAATGTAGCCCTCCTGTTTCTGTTACATTTAGAATGAAATCCAAAATCCTTATTATGGCATGATTACAGTACATAGCTTGGCCTTGTCTTCCTCCTGAACTTTATCTTGCATCTTCTGTCAGTCATTAAGCTTTAGCCACACTGGTTTTTCATATGTACCCCAAGCACATCATGGTAATTCTACCTCCAAACCCTTGTCTTTGCTGCTTCTTTTTCTGGAAACTTGTTCCCCAGATATGCATGTGGCTGGTTTCTTCTTGCCATTAGGGGCTCACATCAAATGTCATCTCTCCAGGACCCAAGGGAGAATGACCCTCCAATCATTCATAATGACATAGCTCCTTTATTTCTTTATGGCACTTGTCACCACTTGAAATTATCTTGTTTAACTCTTTATTAGTGTTTCCCCATAACAGACTACAAGCTCTACAAAATCAGGGCCACTGCTGTCTTGTTCTGTCCTGTGTCCTCAGCACCTCAAACAGTTCCTGGCACACACTAAATGTTCAGTGAATATTTGTTAAATGAATGAGTGAATTAATAAATTAATGAACTTAGTTCTTCTATGTCCTCTTATTTTAGCAAAAAAATATTCCTTTTCTCCCACTGGCCACACACACACCAGCAAATGAATAATATTAAGTAGACCTTTTTAGTCTCTCAAAGAAATAACTTCAGGAATACTTACAAAAAAAAAAAAATTCTAAACACAGCTATGTTCTGCATATCCAGGTTTCTAAATTGCTTAGAAGAGTGAAAGCCCCACTCTCCCATTCACCCCATTTCTACTCCCAAGAAATAACCATTAACAGTTTCTTCGCATGGAGCCAGAAACTTTTTATCCACTCCCCTATTTCTCTCTCTCTCTCTCTCTCTCTCTCTGTTTCTTTTTTCTTTCTTTCTTTCTCTCTTTCTCTCTTTCTCTCTTTCTCTCTTTCTCTCTTTCTCTCTTTCTCTCTTCCTCTCTTCCTCCCTTCCTCCCTTCCTCCCTTCCTCCCTTTCTTCCTTTCTTCCTTTCTTCATTTTTATCCATTTCTATCTATCATCTATCATCTTATATCCATCTATCATAGATTAAACAATTTGAATGATTGAATATAGGAAGTTTTATTCTTATTGATAAAGTATCATTTTTCATTAGATCTGAATTTGTTAATAAGGTAGCTTCTCACTCTCACCTCTAGAGGTTTTGATGCCATAAACATGAGGTGAGTGAGGCCCAGAAGTCTTCATTTTCAGCAAACAGCCTAGATGATTATGATGTAGATGATCCAAAAACCATTCCTTGAGAAATGTTCACCTAGGTCAAAGCAATTTAATGCTATCCTTATTTAAGACCATGCAGCCTCCTTAATGTCAAGGGGCATATAGAGCTATGTGAATGGCCAGTGACAAGCTATGTCACATCTCTTTGCTCAAAAAGAAGGTGCAGCAGATCTTGCCTTCGCTGAGATCCCAAGAATATGACATGCTTATGAAGCCACATAACAATCAGAGAAACATCAAAACTAGTAGTGAGGAAACCTGAGTTCTAACTCCATACTGTCCTGCACCTCAGTTTCTTCATATGCAAAATGGGACGTTTAACCAGATAATTCAACAAGCCCCTTGTGCTCTAACATTTTATGAGAAACTTCAACATCTCATGGATTTGTGACTGGGCTATAGCTGATTTTTATCCTGTACTTTCCAATTTTCTAGGATGAGCTTATATTATTTTTATAATAGAAAAAAATACAAAGCATCTTTAAAAAATGTTCTCATTGTTACTCAAATAGGATTTTCACAAGCTAAGATGCTTCTATTCCAGTACTAAGTTCACTACTCTACTCTTCATGAATATAAAGAAACAACAAAAACTCAACATACTTAGGTCAAAGCATTAGCCATCCTTATTTGTTTGAAAGAAATTTAAAATTTGCTTTAATAAGCAAAATTGAATCTATGATGCTATACAAAATGGTAAACATGGAACTAAATAACTCAAAGATCTAATCTCAGATAAAATCTCAAACTAAATGGAGAAATTAACAATATTTAATATCTTGTTTTGTTTTGTTTTTTAGACTTCTGGATTCCGACATTTCTGACAAAGTAATTTTCAAACCATAATTAACAACAAAAAAAGGCAACTTTCCAAAACGTCTCACAGAGCAAAGTAAACTTATCAGAGCCTTTCTGTTGCAGTAAGCATGTTGCCAACAGGGACATATTAGCAGTAAACAAAGCCAGAAAGGGTTTGTATCTTGCTCTGAACTGGTGTCTGCTGAAAATGGCTTCAGAGAAATTAGGTTGAAGGTGATGATATTTCCAACATCACTTATTAGCATGTCTGGAGATTCATAGAAGGGAGATGATAGGGTCTTTACAACCAGAGTTTCTGTCATGAGATATTTACAAATACTTACTGTTATTCTAGGCTTCAGAATAATTTGATCATTGTTCTTTCTAACAGAGAACGAAGGATGTAGACATCCTTACCATTCACTCCAGGTGGTCTCCTAAGAAAGACTCTCACCACTTCTTGGCTGCCATAAAACTATGTATTCTTTCCCCTCATGGCCCCACTTCCCATTCATCAGACACACCTAGAAGTACTATCCCTAAAACATGTTCTCATGTCCTTATTTCCAATCCCATTATCCTAGTCCGAGCCACTATCATCGTTCTCTAAGACTACTCTAGTAACCTTCTTTTCCTATTTTTTTATTTTTCAATCTGAGTTAACAATCGATATTATTTTATATTAGTTTCAGGTATACAGCATAGTGGTTAGACATTTGTATCACGCTACTTAGTTATTACAGTATTATGATTATATTCCCTATGATGTACTATACATGCCTGTGATTATTTTGTAACCATTTTTTACTTCTTAATCCCTTCACCTTTTTCACCTATAACTCCATGTCCCCTCCCATGTAGCAATGATCAGTTCGTTCTCTGCATCTAAGGGTCTGTTTCTGATTTTTCGTTATTCGTTTATTTTGTTCTTAAGATTCCACATATAAGTGAGATTACATGGTATGTGTTTTTCTCTGATTTATTTCACTTAGCATAACACCCTCTGGGTATGTCCATGCTGTCACAAACAGTAAGATTTTATTTTTTCATGGTGAGTAAAATTCCGTTATATATATGTACCACCTCTTCTTTATCCAGTTGTCTATTAATGGGTCCTTAGGCTGCTTCCATATTTTGGCTATTGTAAATAGTACTGCAGTGAACATAAGGGTGCCTAGATCTTTTCAAATTAGTGTTTTGGATTTCTTTGGATAAATACTCAAAAGTGGAAGTGCTGGGTCATAAGGTAGTTTTATTTTTAATTTTTGAGAAACCTACAAACTGTTTTCTGTAGTGGCTATACTAATTTGCAATCCTACCAACGGTGCATGAAGTTTCTCTTTTCTCCACATCCTTGCAAAAACTCATTTTTTTTTTTGATTTCTTGATGATACTCATTCTGATAGGTGTGAAGCGATATTGTGGTTTCAATTTACATTTCTCTGAAAATGGTTTTGAACATTGAACATCTTTTTATATGTCTATTGGCCATATGTATATCTTCGTTGGAGAAATGTCTGTCTATTCAGTTCCTTTGCCCATTTTTTTAAGTGAATTGCTCATTTTATCGGTGGTGAGTTGCATGAGATTTTATATATGTATGTATGTATGTATGTATGTATGTATACACACACACATACATCTATCATTTGGCAAATATCTCCTTTCATTCTGTAGGTTGTTTTTTGTTTTGTTGATAGTTTCCTTTGCTAAGCAAAAACTTTTTAGTTTAATGTAGGCTCAACTGTCTATTTTTTTTTCTTTTGTTTCCCTTGCCTAAGGAGATATATCAGAAAACATTACTTTACTAAGAGCAAAGTCAGATAGTCTACTGCCTATGTTTTCTTCTAGGAGTTTTACAGTTTCAGGTCTGATATTCAAGTCTAATCCATTTTTAGTTTCCTCTTGTATTAGCGTAAGAAAGTGGTCCAGTTTCATTTTTATTGTTCTGCATGTATCCATTCAGTTTTCCCAACACCATTTACTGAATAGATGTTCTTTACCCCACTGTATATTCTTGCCTCTTTTGTCATAGATTAAGTGACCATATAGGCACGGGTTTATTTTTGGGCTCTCTATTATGTTTCATTCATCTATGTGTCTGTTTTTATGTCTGGACTATGCTGTTTTGATTACTGTAGCCTTGTAGTATAGCTTGAAAACAGGCAGCATGATACCTACGATTTTGTTCTTTCTCAAGATCACCATGGTTATTCAGGGTCATTTATGATTCCATATAAATTTAAAGGTTATTTGTTCTAATTCTGTGAAAAACATTATTGGTATTTTGATAGGGATTGAATTGAATCTATAGGTTACTTTAAGTATTATGGACATTTTAATATTGTTAATTCTTCCTATATGAGCATGGTATGTGCTTTCATTTATTTCTTCTTCAATTTCTTTCTTCAGTGTCTTATGATTTTTGGAGTATAAGTCTTTTACCTCCTTAAAATTTTTCCTAGTATTTTATTTTTTCGATGTAATCATGACTGAGATTGTTATCTTAATTTCTCTTTCTGATAGTTCAATATTGGTGTGTAAAAATACAACCAATTTCTGAATGTTAATTTTTTATCCTGCTACTTTACTGAATTCATTTATCAGTGATAACAGGTTTTTGTTGTTGTTGTTGTTGTTTTGCTGGAATCTTTAGGGTTCTCTCTCTGTATATAGTATCATGTTATCTGCAAATAATGAGGTTTACTTTTTCCATTCCAACTTGGATGGCTTTTATTTCTTTTTCTTTCTTTTTTCTTTCTTTCTTTTTCCTTCCTTCCTTCCTTCCTTCCTTCCTTCCTTCCTTCCTTCCTTCCTTCCTTCCTTCCTTCCTTCCTTCCTTCTTTCTTTCTTTTTGTCTGAGCTGTGACTAAGACTTCCAATACTATGCTGAATAAAACTGGTAAAAGTGGACACCCTTGTCTTGTTCTTGATCTTAAGGAAAATGCTTTTAGCTTTTCCTCAGTATGATGTTAGCTGTGGGTGTGTAATATATGGCCTTCATTATGTTGAGGTATATTTCTTCAGGTCCCAATATGCTGAGAGTTTTTATAAATGGATGCCAGACTTTGTCGAACACTTTTTCTGCATCTGTTGATATGATCATAGGAATTTAATTTTTCATTTTTTTAATGTGGTATATCAGATTAATTGCTTGCAGATATTGAACCAACCTTGCCTCCCAGGATAAATCCAAGTTGCTCATGGTGTATGATCTTTTTAATGTATTGCTGAATTCAGTTTGCTAATATTCTGTTGAAGAGTTTTGTGTCGATATTCAACTGGGATATCAACCCATAATTCATTTATTTGTTTGTTTGTTTGTTTGTTTATTGAGTCTGTCTGATTTTGAATTCAGGGTAAGGCTGGCCTTGTAAAATGAGCTTAAGAGGCTTCCTTCCTCTTGAATTTTTTATAATAGTTTGAGAAAAACAGATGTTAATTCTTCTTTGAATGTTTGGTAATATTCACTTGTGAATCCATCCCATTCAGGACTTTTATTTATTGGGAGATTTTGATTGCTGATTCGATTTTGTTAGGAGTAATAGGTCTGTTCAGATTTCTGTTTCTTCTTGATATGTATGTTTCTAGGGGAAGTTATCGATTTCTTCCAGGTTGTCCAATTTCAGTTTGTGTGTGTCTTTTGATCTGAGCTGGGTCTCTTATAGACAGTATATGTATGGGTCTCATTTTCTTATTCATTCAGCTACCTTATATCTCTTGATTGAAGAACTTAATTCATTTACATTTACATTTAAAGTGATTATTAATAGGTACATAGTTATCGTCATTTTATTTTTCATACTTATATTGCCCCCTTCTTTTTAAAGAAGCCCCTTTAACATTTATTGTAAATACTGGCTTGGTGGTGATGAATTCCTTTAGCTTTTTCCTGTCTGAGAAACTCTATCTCATCTTCAATATTAATGGCTAGCATTACTAGGTAGAGTAGTCTTGGATGTAGATCATTGCTTTTTCATCACTTTGAATATTGCATGTCAGTCCCTTCTGGCTTGCAAAGTTTCTGTTGAGAAATTAGCTGACGGTCTTACGGCAGCTCCTTTGTAAATAACTAGCTGCCTTTCTCTTGTTGCTCGTAGGACTGTCTCTTTGTCTTTAACCTTTGCCATTTAAATATGATGTGCCTTGGTATGGGCTTGTTTGGGTTTATCTTGTCTGGGACTCCCTGCACTTCCTGCATTTGTATATCTATTTCCTTTACCATGTTGGAGAAGTTTTCAGTCATTTCTTAAAATAGGTTTTCAATTCTTTGCTCTCTCTCTATTCTGTTTCTAGTACCCCTATCATGCAAATATTGTTACTCTTGATGTTGCCTCAGAGGACCCTTAAACTATCCTCATTTTAATAAAATTATTTTTTTTCCTTTTAACTGTTTTGATTGGGTGAGCTGCATGCTCCAGGAGTGTCTCTTGTGTGGATTGTGTGTGCCCTCCTGTTGTAGTTGAGCTTTGGTTGCTGTTGGCACATTAGTGGGTAGGACCGACTCTCAGGCTGACTGGCTATGAGGATTGGCCACACCCACAGCATATGAGCTGCTATGTGGGGGCTGACCCCACAGATTGGGATTTGCTACGGGGGGCTTAAGTACCTGTTGAGATCACCTTTTGTATGTGCCACTTGTAGGACTAATCAGGTAGTGATCTATTATGGTCTAAAGCTGGCCCCTGTATACGCTAGTTCTGGTGCTCCTTCGAAGAGGCTCTCATAACAGGCCAAGGCCAGTTGCTGCCAGTGACTACCCCAGGCCTACCTTGTAGGAGCTACAAAGTGATTCGCTGTTAGTTGCTGCCTATGCTGGACCTGAAGCCAAGTGGGAGAGGCCAAACAGTGAACCAAGATTGGCTGTCACCAGTATCAGGCCTGGGGTAACTCAACAAAAGGTCCAGGGCATCCCAAAGCCTGAAGCTTCCTGCCCGCTGCCCATAAGGCTCAGCTGCTGACAGGGCCTTGGGCAGTATGTGACTTGGGGGAGGCAGGGTCAGGGAGTCACTCACCAGGGTGGAACAAATGGTGTTTACCAAGTTAATGCAGATTCAGGTTTGGTCCCAGTGCTGAGCCTGGGGCTATTCACAAAAGTCTCAGCACACTGAGGTTAGCTACTGCCCATATCAGGCCCACAGACCCCTGATATTTGTCCAAGAAAGACTGTAGCTCAGACCCAGATTAGTTGCCTGCCACGATAAGTGTCTGGTGGTACACGAGCTGAGGCCTCTCCTGTTTGCTACTGAAAGAGACTCCTGCTGTGTGTGGGGCAGAGCTGGTTGCCAAGCCACCGAAAGTGCCTCCAGCAGTGGGCAAGTTGAGTGCGGTCAGGTCCCAGGGAGTCACCAGGGTGGTGCAAATGGTGTTCACCAGGTTAATGCAAATTCTGGTTTAGTGCTAGTGATAAGCCTAGAGCCACTCCTCAAAATGTCTAGAGTACACTGACGCCGGCCAGCTGCTGCCTATCTTGGGTCTGCAGATCCCCAAGGTTGTCCAAGAGACCTCGGCGTGGGCTCAGGCTGGTTGCCTGCCACCGAAAGTTTCTCCAGGGGTGACTTAGATGAGGGGTGGGGATTCCAGGGAGTCATCAAGGTGGAGAGAGCAGAGTTAACCAGGCCAATACAGATTCAAATTTGGCCATGTGACGGGGGGACCTCAACAAAGGAAAGATGGTACCTGCCTGTAGGCTGCACAGGAGGAGGGCTCAACACAGGAATAATGGCAGCTGTGACTCTAGTCCTCACCTTGAAGCTACACAACTCAGTCTTTCTCGGTATGTCTGTGGTGCTTCTCGAGTTGCTGTTCCTCTGTCAGAACCTGGGGTGAGTGCCTGCAAGCAAGTGAATCTGTGCATTGGCCCTTTAAGAGGATATCTGGGCTTCCAGCAGCCCTTTGTCTCACCTAGCAGGGTCAAACCCCTGCTGGTTTTCACAGCCAGATTTTGTGGGGACTCCTTTTCCTGGCACTGGAACCCTGAGCTACAGAGCCTGGTGTGGGGGCTGGGTCCCCTCACTCCTCCGGGGAGACCTCTGTAGCCAAGCCCTCCCTCCTGATGCTCAACTGCCACATGTGTGTGGGGCCAGCCCATTTCGCATCTTTGCCTTTCATACCAGTCTCTATATGGCCTCTTCTTTGTATTCTTGGTTATAGGAGATCTATTCAGCTAATCTTCAGATGGTTCTCCAGGTTGTTCTATAATTTAGTTGTAATTTTAATGTGGTTATAGGAGGAGGCAAGCATAGCATTTATCTACTCCACCATCTTGCCTGGAACTCCAGTAGCCTTCTTACTAATTTCTCCACTTGACCCCTAAAACAATCCCTTATTCGCATGATGGCCATATTTATATATCAGGTAATTTCTCTCCCCTGCTTAGAACTCTTCAGTGTCTCCTGATTTTTATAAAACTCTATCCCCTCTCCACCTCTCAAACCTGACTTTATGACCGTAGTTCCTTCACTTTCTTCTTCTTCCATACTTGGCAAATCCATTCTCACTCCACTGTCCCTACTGCTTACATCAGTTTCTCCAGACCGGTCACATGATTCTAACTCAACACATGACACCTTCTTTAACCAATATATACTAAATAGTATCAACTTGAATTTGTGTTATTCTCTACCCCATTTATTTCCTGTATAATCCTGAAATTGCATTATTTACTTGATTGCTGGTTTCCTCCCAGCCACTAGAATATAAGCTCCATAAAGAGGGAAATCTTGCTTGTCCTATTCACTGCTAAATTCTCAGAGCCTAAAACAAGGCACATAGTAGATACTCAGTGACTTTTTGTCAAATGAAAGCATGTGCTGTTTTAGATTTAATTAGGACCAAATTTTTCAATGTTCTGTCCATTCAGAATAAAAATCTCAATTTCTTGCCTGCAAGACAAGTTGTTAAAAGAAGAGACATATCTCTCTCTATGAATATCTTCATTGTTACCCCACAACTAGGTTAGAGGCTCTGATGTAGAGCTCATTTCTTTGAACTCAGAAGATTCTTTGGAGATGTCAAATGAAATCTAAATCTCACTGACAAGCTAAGATGACTTGTACAGTGTGTCTTGACTTGGGGCAACAATTGTGTAGGTTGTCATTTCTGGAAGTGAAGGCTTACAGTCTGAGTAGGTTGGTTGGTATGTCACATGGACTGAGGCAGATGGATATAAAGTACAAAGAAAATTTGCTAAGATACTCTATTCTAACTAGGTGTTCAAAATGGGGAAAGTTCTTATGGGGCCTATCTAAATAAAAGGATCGACTAACTGAAATTATAAATGGGTCCCATCTCAAAGGTAATTCCACTCTGACTTGCAGAGTAAACTATAAATGGTAATGACATACAATTTTCTGCACAGTATATTGATTCACAAATCACTTTTATATATTCAATATTTCTTTTGTTTTTCAGGGAAATTCTAATGTTGGCCAAATGTATTTATTACACCTATTTTATATATGTCAGTATGAGACTCATGATCTCACAATGAGTAAATACTAAAACTTGATTTTGAATCAAAATCTTAGAAGATCAGTAGAGATACTAATGAACCAATAAAAGAGATATTGCGAAGGGCATTTCAAATAATCAACTTTGAGGTACAATTTACAACAGTAAAATACTCCCATATTAACTGTTCAGTTCATCAGATTTTGACAAATAGATACACTCCTGTACCCGCCACCACAATCAAGATATAGAACAATTGTATTCCCTGAAAAGTTCCTCATGTCCCCCTGCACTCTATCCTCTCCTGCTCCTCCTACCTCGGCCCCAGGCAGCCAGTGATCTGCCTTCTGCCACTGTGTATTAGTGTGCTTTTCTAAAATTTCATATGAATTGGATCATACAGATTGAACTTATTTTGTGCCTAGCTTCTTTCGCTTAGCATGTTTTTGAGATATATCCATGTTTTTGCATAATGGTAGTTTGTTCTTTTTAAATCTTTTTTGTGGGTATATCCCAATTTATCCGTTCATCTGCTTATAGATATCTAGATTGTTTCCAGTTTGGGGTTATTATGAATGCAGCAGCATGAATATTTCAGTACAATAGCTTGGAGTGGAATGGCTAGGTTCTATGATGAGTATTTTAAATTTTATAAAAACTGTATTCCAAAGTGGTTTTACCATTTCATGTTCCCACCAGTGGTGTATGAGAGTTCCAGTTGTTCCCTGTCCCTATCAACATTTGGTATTCTCAGTCTTTCAATTTTAGCCGTTTTTAATAGAAATGAGGTGGTATCTCATCATGGTCTGGTTTTACATTTCCTTGGTGCTAATAATGTTGAGTATCTTTTTACATGCTTACTGCTCACTTGTATAACTTCTGCAAAGGAAAATTTGGCAGGTAAGAAATATAAGTAATTTTATTTCTCATGTGTAAGAACTTGCTTTATTTTAGACACCATTTTGAAAAATGTAATCTGGAAAAGGATTTATAAAATATTCAGGCTATAAAGATCAATATATTTAGAGGTCAAACTAAAAATAATGCAAACAATGTATGGTAGAAAATATCCACATTTTATTATCTTTGCATTCTTTACTTTACATTAATCTAATGCTCTAAGAAACTAGGGGGTCTGAATTTGCAGGAAGTGTCTGGGATTGAATTAACTTGATCTCAGCAAAGAAGGAAAAAGCTTTGCTCTCTTCACTTCCAATTACTTTCCCTTCCTAGACTTAACTTTATAGACCATGGGGTCAATTATTCACAGTATCTTTTTATATCTAGTCGTAAAACTGTAAGGTGAATCATTACAGAATTAATATTCAACAGGCTTTATATAACTGCTTAATGTAGTGCATAACTCAGATTTTATCACCCCAAGGCCTCTCAAGATCTATAAATGCAACTAACTTAATAAAACACCATGTATTTTAACTCTAACATTACCTTGACAACCTCAACACTACAAAACCACTAAATTTAGATTAGACAACCAGAGAGACATTGATAACAGAAATGTTCTATACATAAAAGGCCAAAGCCTGCATGAAGACTCCCATGATGACAACCAAGGTTGTATTCTAATACATTTGTTTTGCGAAACTCATGATTCTAATAAGCTTATTTTGCTTCTAGGGAACTCACAGAGGAACTACTATGAATTTTATATAACAAAAGAGTTTCTGTCTCTTAAATAATCATCACCTCCCAGAGGAAAAAAAACTAATGAATACATCTACTAGATACTACCCCCTACCTCCCACTCAAATAGATGTATATACTTTCTAACCCAGAGGAATCTTATGGATATTTCAGTCCACTGATCATATTTTACAGAAAGGGAAACCAAGGCCTCAAGAAGTAAAAGCTAAAGTCAGACAATCACTTCCAAAGAGCTGGATGTTAATCTTCTGACTCAGACTCTAGTCTTAGCCTTGTGATTTTTCTTTCTGTTTAAGACATTTTTTTTTTTTTCTGATTTCAATAGTTATGCAGGGTAGATGTAGAAGTTTTAGAAAACTCAGAAAAGCAGAAGGGAAAAATATTGCCAAGTCCTCTCTAATCTCAAGACTCTTAGATAATGACCCTCAAACTTGAGGTGGGGCAGAATGATGTAAAAGCTGAGAGGGCTGATTTGCAGTCATGCATTTGGCTTCATATCTTGGATCTTGATGTGCTTGACAGTGCTGTGACCATGGGAAAGTTACTAAACCTCCCTCAGCCTCAGTTCTGTTGTCATCAAACTGGGGATAAGAGGGGTACTTATCTCTCAAGGTTGTTATGAGAAAGTGGTAGAATGAAATTTGAAAAGCATTTCACAAAATGCCTGGCGGTTAGCACTCAATAAATATTGCCTAAAATGATTATATCCTTTCAGAAATTCCTTTATGTATCTGCTTTAATTCTTTAAAAAAAAAAAAAAGCAAACCAGTTCTGTGGCTTTTTTTTTTCATCTAATGGTATATGTGCCATGAAAAGTCATTCATAGTGGCCATTTCACTAAGCCAAACTGGCCCAGAGAAACCCAAATATAAACTGTTATCTGGACAGCCACATATTGGAGTTCTAACTATTAAGAATATATCCAATAGTCCAACAAATATCTGAGAGTTTTGGGTAATGTCCCCAAAACATGGCTGCATACCCCTCCCTGGCTATGTCCTATGATGATGCTCTAGGGAGCTTTGGAAAGAATATGGCTCCTGGCAAATTCCCTCAAAGTATCAGTCCATTCAGAATTCTGCCACCTCACTGTTGCCAGGAACCAGAAAGACCCCAGTGACCTTCTCACAAAAGGGTCATCTCAGAGGATGACTTGTAATGTCATGACCAGGGCGGTGACTGCCAAGCAATGCAGGGAAGGTTTTTGAGAAAGAAAAAATGTCCTACTGTGATCTCTTTTCTACCTACCCTGCATGTGCGTGCACGCACGCACACACACACACACACACACACACACAATCACAACTGTTGGCTTGGCAATGGTCAGTGACTAATGGGCAACAGCTATAAAGAGTACTGTGATAAGGATTATGACGCTGGATCAATGGGAAAGTATACTGGTGTTGATTAGCAATGTCTGCAATGGAAGATGGCAACATTGGCATGGTATGTATGCCACGTTGCTGTCCTTTCTGATCTTTTTTAATGTCCTTAATTTTATATATATGAAAACTAAGGTTTGTGACAATGAGGAACACATGGATCATCCAAGGTTGCAGTGAGAGTAAGCAGGAAAACTGAGACCAGACACCACTCCTTAGGAGCTCAGTGTTCCTCTCTCCACGCCTGACTTCTTTTCTTCTTTGGTGGACAGAATAGGTTTCTGTCATAACCATTAGATAATCTTGGCATCTTACAATCCATTCAGACAGCTCTATAATGAATAAGTTAGACCAAGATAATTTTTTAAAAAATCACTAGTCCTAGGTTTGTACCAAGACCCTGGCAACAGCTAGTACACAGCTGTTATGAGGATGCATACTGTACTTTGACAAAAGACCGGTGGCCGGTTTTGTCATGTTGGTCTGAGATAACATACTGTATAGAAAGAGAGACCAATGTTAAGGAGGGATTTTTCCCCCCAGACTCTAACATAAGTGGGCTTCTTCTTTGCATAATGGAACCTTAAATAAACAAAATACACAATGGATGTCTACAACATTACAGTTGTTGAGAAAATGGCTATAGAATTTTATTCTAATTTGTATCCTTTCCAAGAATATCAAAGTCAATATGAATGTTACAATGATGGGAGAAAAAAGACACCATTATTTATTCTTCCAATATTCAACAGGTATTTACTAAGTGCTTACTATGTACTAGTAATACAAAAGTGATCAAAAGGGAAATAGTTTTTGTCCTCTCATGAAGTCTACTGAGAAAGATTGACTATTACGAAGCACTGTAATAAGTGCATATATACTATTAACAAGAGAGGACTTAGGGAGCTGAGGGAAAGGATGCTCACTCAACAGGACCTGCGTCCTAAAGTGGTAAGGGTATGTGATTTGCAGCCAGACAAAAGAGTACTGAGATGCTGTTTCTTGTCACTTATCTGGGGTGACTTTGAGCAAGTCACTTAAACTTTCTACCCCAATTTCCTTATCTATGAAACAGAATTAAATCCTTACCCTGTAGGAATTATGACAGGTATTGAGTTAAAGTTTATTAAGTTCCCAGAGGAGCTTGGCACAGAGTAAGGCACAACATAAATTTATGAAATCAATGAAAGAATCATTATTGAACACACATTTGATCTTTAATAGCAAAAGCGATACTGGCAGAGAGTGATGAAACAGACTAATGGGACCTTAATCCTGTCTTGTTTCTAGTAAGAGACACTGAGAATATGTGTGTGTGTGTGTGTGGTGTGTATGTGTGTAACAAACGCAGTAGCCCCCCACTCCAGCCATGGTCTCAACTTCTGCAGTTTCAGTAATCCGCAGTCAACTGTGGTCCAAAAATATTAAATGGAAAATTCAAGAAATGAACAATTCATATGTTTTAAATTGTATGCCATTCTGAGTAGCATGATGAAATTTTATGTCATCTCACCCAGGACATGAATCATCCCATTGTTCAGCTTATCCATGATGTATATGCTTCCCACCTGTTAGTAACCTAGTAGCTGTCTCGGTTGTTAGGTCAACTGTCACAGTACCGCAGTGGTTATTCTCAAATAACCCTTATTTTACTAATAATGGTCTCAAAGCACAAAAATAGTCATGGTGAAAATTCAGATATGTCAAAGAGTACCTATAAAATGCTTCCTTTAAGTGAAAAGGTACGTGTGTGTAGGAAAAACCATGGTATATGTTTGGTACTATCTGTGGTTTTTGGCATCTACTGGGGGTCTTGCAACATGTCTCTCAGGGTTAAGGGGGGATAACTGTATATAGCAAAGTCTTAAAGAAGCACATTTGATTTCACTGGGTCGGTGAGTGCTCTACAACAGGACTGTCTAATAGAAATATACCATTAGGCACAAGTGGGAGGCACATATACTATTTTCAAATTTTTAGTAGCCATATTAATAAAAGTAAAAAGAAGCAGGTAGAATAAATTTAATAATATATTTACCCCACTATAGCCAAAATGTTATCATTTCAACCTATAAACAGTATGAGTTTATTAATGTGATATTTTACATTCTATTTTCTTTTCATTGTTGTTACTAGGCCTTCAAACCTAGTATTTTATATTTATACCAAATCTTAGTTTGACCTAGCCACATTTCAGATGCTCAGTAGCCACATGTGGCTAATGGACTCTGTACTGGACAGCACAGTACAGACGGGAGACTTTCTTGAAGACAGAAGAGCCAGGTGGGATTATAAAGAAGGTGGGGCTTGAATAAGATGGGCACTGAAAGACCTGACTTGGTGTTTTTAAGGTTACCTCTCCTGGCATGAAGGCTAGGTTTGTTGCACTTTATAGACGCTTCCTTCACCTGGCTCATTCTGTCTCTGGGAGCCCCAGAATCTCCTTCCTGCTGGTACAGGGGCCACACTCATATTTGGTTCTTATATTCTTTGCTGGCACCTTTGGGCTCTCAGATTGTCCTTTACTTCTTGGCACTCCCTTACTTGACACAGTATCCAGTGTGCAGGAAGTATCCTGAGGTGGCTTCTTCTTTGTGTAATATAGTTCTAAACAAATAAAATATAAAATGAAGACTTGGGATAGCCAACCTCTGGCTCCCAAAGTTACTAGGCCTGTCAGAGCTCCAGTTCTCCCTCTAGCCACAGAGAGCTGCAAGTTAAATAAATGCCAGAATCATTCCCAGCAGAAGATCAGTCTGTATATGGGCTCTGAGATGGAGAGAGATGGGCACATGGCCTGGCTATAAGGCCTGGCATTTGGCAGAGATGAACTAGGAAACAGAGGCACCAATGGTCTGACTCTTTGTGGGCAGGTCTTGGCCAAGTCCATTTTCTATGGTAAATGGAGTAGGGAGACCCATGTGGCCAAGAAGTGTGTGGTGACCTGTACTAAAAAGAAATTTAGACAATGAGTAAAACACAAATGAGGAGCATGAATATAAGAGGAAAGAGGCAGAAGCCCAGAAACCAAGAGCCATTTTACGGGCTTAGTATACCTTCATCTAAGTAAGTATTTGAACTGTCTCCTTCCCTAAGGTTCACGCTCAGTCATGGTGGTGGCTGGACCCAGATCTGCCTCCTCCTCAGTCTTGTCTTGTTCTATAGTCCAGTGGTTAAAAGTGGGGCAACAAACTCATGCAAGCAAATAAATAACAGAAGTTGATTGGATGAGGAGTCAGCACATGCATGCTCCCCACAACTCTCTGCTGTGTCCCAACAATAAAGTTACTATTGGTTGAAAAGAATATGAATTTCTGAGGGGTCACTAATCTTAGCTCAATAAAATCATTATCAGAACACACGACCTCTATGTAGAAGGAGTCCCCAACTGTCGGCAAGTGAGAATGTGACCCTAGTGTGCCCAGATCTTGCAAATTTTCCAAAGTTTTAAGTATGGATTTTATGTGATATTTTCTAGTTTTAAAATGTTTGGAACTATGTCAATAAAATTTTAAACACTGAACAGGGCCACACCGTGAGCCAAAGGAAACGGACTATGGGACTGCCAGCTTGAGATTTCTATTGTACTTCAAAGATACATGGTCATGGTCCTGCTCCACCATCAGTTTCTCAGATCCATTTTGTTCTGAGGCTTAATTAACATCATGCACATGAAGGGTTTAGCATAGTTTCTGGCTCACGGTGAAGGCAGTTAATAACTGGTGTTAGCTAGCTCTAAGGAATTTCTGAGATTTATTTCTAACTATTACATAGGGGTCAAATCACAGGATGCCCCTGAAACAGAACATCTGAAACAGGGCTCCTCTCCCACAAATGGTCCCCTACCTCTTCATTTCTGTTTCATGGCTTAGATTTATGTCACTTTCATTTCGCTTTGTCAATCCATGAAATTCAATTTGGTTGCACAAAGGAAGTAAGAATAAAAAAGGTCAGCTCAGGTGAAAATGTAAATTGATATAAGTGTTCCAGAAAGTAGTTTGGCAATGCCTAACAATAGACTGAAAAAAATTTGTATGCTTTTGACTCAACAATTCCATTTAAGGCATTTAGCCTAAGTAAAAAGTGATGGTTTTTATAAAGATTTAATCTTAAAAATATTTATGACAGTGTACTATACAATAGAAACAAGGAAATCAAATGCCCATAAATAGGGGATTGGTTGCAAAAGTCACGATATATTAGAATGCTAATTTTTGTCTATCACAGTCCCCCGTGACTTTCACCTGTTATATTCACTATATGTGTCTTGCAGTAAACGCTATGAAAGCAGGGGCCCTGCCAATCTTGTCCATCACTGTATGCACATGAGTAGACACCAATAAATATTTAAATATATACAAGATAGCTTATGTAGTAAGATTCCATTTCTTGTAAAAAAAAAAAAAGACATGTTTTCTGGAGGTATGTTATTAGTACTTTTCCCTAGATCAGAGCTCAGCAAACTGAACTGGCTGCTGGTTTTTGTAAATAAAGTTTTATTGGAACACAGTGACACTCACTCTTTTACACATTTTCCATGGCTGATTTTGCATTATAATGCAGAGTTCAGTTTTTGCAATTGAGGCCACTTAGCCTGAAAAGTTGAAAATATTCACTATCTGTCCCAGAAAAAGAAGTTTACTGACTCCTGTTTAACTGGTAGAAGTTCTTTCTGAGTGGTCTCGTAGACACACATATATACACATATATGTATATCCGTGTTTGTGTGTGTGTATTTTTTACAATGAACATGTAGTACTTTTGTAACAGGACAAAATTAGAATTATTTTTACAAAAGGAAGAAAGGAATAGAGGAAGGGAGTAGGAAAGAGAGTAGGAAAAGAGGAAGCAAGGGAGGGAGGAAATTGTTTATACATATTTATCAATATAGAAAAATGTCCACAATGAGTGAAAATTTTAAGTATGGTATGAATAGAAGGGTACCATTTTTGTAATTCCTGGATAAAGCACTAAGGAAATAAACAAAAAGTTGGCATAGCTGTATCTAGTTATGGAACTATAGATGGGTGTAATTTCTTATTTCCTTCTTTGCTCTTAGTCGTACAGTTGACCCATGAACAATATGAACTTGAACTGCAAGAGTCCATTTATACTTGTGCTGTTTTCAACTGCATTTGGGATTTTGCAAATGCAAGGGCTGACTGTACGCATTGTTTTATGTCATTTTATATAGGGGTCTTAAATATTCATGGATTGGTATTTGTAGGGGTCCTGAAATCAATCCCCCAGGGACATTGAGAGGCAACTAAGTTTTTGGAGAGTCAAAAGTTATATGCGGATTTTCCACTGCTTAGGGGTTGGTGTCCTTAACTCTTGCATTGTTTAAGAGTCAACTATATTTTTTAAACTTTCCAGGATAAACATATTTTATTTTCATCATAGGAAAAAGAGAAAATAAATGATATTAAAAAATAGATAAAAGACAATATCAGTTTACATAAATAGAGCAATATTTCTACTAGCCTTTGACAGGCAAGCGATGGTACATTTACTTGGGGTCACAGGAATATGCCCCTTTCAGCACACTGCCATCATTACTGCACTCCACTAAAACGGTGACATGGCCAAAGTAGAGAGAGAGGTTAAAACCCAGTGCCACTCTTTTTTCAGAAAGGTTTAATGCTGGCCCCCAATCTGGCCTGGATACTTTTTCTTTACATTAAAAATAATTTAAAAAATACTAATCCACTTAATTCCTTCCAAAGCACAGCTTACCATTTCTATCTAGATTAGAAAATATGTTTAGAAAAGATATTTTCTAGCTTGGTAGCTAGACACTTGTAGTGCCCCAGCCTCAATCACATGTCCCCGATTTCAGTCTTAGCCAAGATGGACATTTCTGGCAATGATGGTAGCTCCTACTTCATGCTTGCACAGTGTCTCTTTCTGCTTTTCTCTCTCCATAGGAGGTAGGGGAAGGTAACCACCCCCTGCACCAGGGAAGCCCTCAACAATGAGGGAGCAGTGGATCAATGCCCCAGCCTCTGGTCCTGCTAGAGTGGAGTACCAGTTACCCACAGATGCCATTTTTCTTGGCTGTTTCTCCTGCCTTTGCTCATTCCTCTCATCCCTCTCTCCTGCTTCTTGGAAATCTCCTCCCAAATTAGCTTCTTGCACCCAAGATCTTGTTTCAGGTTCTGCTTTGGAAGAACTCATACTAAGAGAGCTCATAAGCAAATATCGAACTAATAACAAGAATTATACCATAGAGTCCCAGAAAGTTCTCATAGATGACATGAAATAGAGTTTATTACTTCCTAGGATATATTCTTTCACTGTACAACTATTTATTGACTTCTACACTGGGCCACACACATGCTGGGTATGCAATGTGAACTAGATAGACACAATTTATACTTATGGAGCACAACACATTAAATAATTGTACTAAGAAAGTATAGAAAAATATAGAAAAGATTAATGTCAGGGAGGAAAAATAATTTTTCCTTTATCCTTCTGAGTATTTAGCTGAGATTCCTATAATAAAGACAAATTCACAGGAGAAAAGAAACAGAATTACATCTATACCTCATGTATACTTGAGAGATACCTAGGGGAAAATGAGTAACTTGAAGAGGTGGCTAAGAATTAAGGCTTAAATACCATCCTAATAGGGAAAGAAGAGGGAGCCTCTCAGGGGAGAATAAATGATTTTTAAGAAAGATGAATGGTCCCTTAGAAGAATAGATAGGAAGTAAGATAGTTAGTGACAAAGTTTGTTTGGATATTGTATGGACTTCTACAGCACCCACTCCTGTGATGAGTCAATCTTCTTTGATTGATGAAACTCCCTGGGAGGGGATCTGTGACAGCTGGGTTCTGTCTGGAGGATCTGTCTTTCAACAGATAAGGACAGTTCAGAAAAAGCCTCTCCCTGCATCTGCTGCCCTTCAAGTGCCTACAGTTCAAAATAATTGATATACAAAGCAGTAAATTTGGGGGTGTATGTCTTGAACTCATACGGTCATATTTTGAGATGGCATATCCTGCTACCCTACACTAACATAGTCTGAGAGGTTTCTGCATGAGGTTTTTAAGAAGGCAACATTTAAATTGAGCCCTCACATAGGACTTAGACAAAGAGTGGGGAAGGGTTACGATGTTTCCTCTACGTACAAAGACTAAGCAAGGAAGGTGGATATTTCATGGGCTGTCTAGCCATGTTAAAGGTTCGAGGATTTCAAAATGTGTGTGGTTAGCAAACATTCTCCCCTTTCATCTCACATGGGTTAAATATTCCAAGAGCTGACAAGTGTTTGGACACCTTCAGAGTATTAATTACTGAGAAGACCAAAACTGACCATTAAGATTTAAACATGGCCTGAAGAAGCATCCTTGAAATCAGGCAGTGCCCCTGCTAGTCTGTTCTTGGCAACCAGGTAGAGTGTGGTTTTTCTACTAGGTGGTAAAAACCATTCTAACCTGTTTCAAAGACCCACAGCTTCAGGTTCACAAAGATGTCACTTTAAATTGGGTTGAAGAGAACCTGCCTGCCAATTCCCCCAGAAAAGCCTCAGAAGAATCTGATCCTTACAAACCTCTGGGGCACACACACTCCCTGAGAATCTAAATCAGCTCAGTTCTTCCTAAACACGCACCCTTTTGCACAATGCTTTATATGCTAAGAAAATATAGTAAATACATCTTCGGTGCTTCTATGTTTATGATTGATTGCCTTTTTTCTTGTAGCAATCTTGTAAGAGTTTGACTTCTTATTTTTATTATTCTCACTGCATACTAATACTTCAAACATTTCAGTAAATTATGGCTCTCTGGTTCCTACTTCAGAATCATTTAACTGATTTAATGAGTCTAATTATTGCATATTTTACCTTTCATATGAGAGTGCAAGAGTGTTTGGGCTGAAATAGCTGGCAAGAGTTCAAATACTCGGGAAGGAAAAAAATAAGAATGGGTCATGCAGGACTCACAACAGTTCATTTTATGCCAGAAAGAATACGTATACACATATATGTATATGATTTAAATATATGTATTGAAATATATATGTATATATGTATACATATATACACACACATACATACATATACATCTACGTATATAGATGTATGTATACATTAGTTCATTCATTCATACATTCATTATGTATTCATATGTATGCACCAGACATTGTGAAAGATACCAGATCAGTTTAAATGGCTTTTTCTTAGGACTGCATTCCCCTATAGGGGGCATAAAACATAGTAGTTAAGGACTCCTGAGCTAGACTGTAAATATTTAAATACTGGCTTCATCATTTCTTACCCATGTTACCACCAATTAGTCAATTTGTGACTCAGTTTCCCCACCTATAAAATGAGGATTATAATAGCACCTACTCTACAGGTCAATTGTAAACATTAAATAAATCAGGACATACAATACATGTAAAATAATACTTGGGCCATAACAGGCCCTCTGTAATTCCTGCCTACCTTTTTACTATTGCATCTTGTCTATAACACTTATAGCAATTACGGTTGTCTAATTGTCTACTTATCTATTTATTTAATTAGCTACCATTATTTATTACTATTTTTTGTTTGCCTCCATCAAATTATAGGATGTATGAAAACAGAGACTAAATTCAATGCAGAGCTTGGCAGAAAGTAAGGTGCCTAGTAAATGTTTGCTGAATGAATGAACCAACGAATAAATAATTCTCTGCTGGGATGCATGATCCCTCTCACTCCTGACAAGCCTTTCACTTCAGAGCTTGCCATTTGTTGGACATTCCACATGGTTTTCTATCCAGATGGTGACTGTGACAGAGGGAAGGCATTCTGGCATGCACGGAAGTTACAATGTCGGATGACGAGCCAACTCACTGTATTATTCATCATCAAATGTTGTTGGCCAGGAAATCGATTGCTATCAGCTGAGATCCACAGTGGTCAAGTGAAAAGGCTAATTTTTAACAGAAGCTAGGATCATTAGAGAGAGAGGGTGATGTGGTAGGTAGGAAGACAAGGTTAAAAAGTGAGACGTCTCTCAGTCTTGTCTTGGCTTTGTCACTTGGGCAAGTCATTTCACCTCTCTGGACCCCTCTGGGCCTCTTGGCTTAATGAAGGACACAAACTGTCATCGGTAATTTGCAAACCTGGTTGCGCACCAGAATCTCTGAAAAGCTTTTTAAAATACAGATTCCTCTAGGCCAGTAGTTGGCAAACTTTTTCGATAAAGGTCCAGATAGCAAGTAATTTAGGCTTTGCAGGCTATATGACTGCTGTTGCCACTGCTCACACGCTGTTCTCCCACTGTGTAGTCACAGCAGCCACAGACGATAGGTACACAAACGAGTGTGGCTGGATTTGGCTGGGGGCCATGGTTTGCTGACCCCTGCTCTAGGTCAAGTGTACCCTCCTTAGGTAAGGACCTATTCTCTGCATATTTACAAAAGCTCCCCCAAATGCTCTGGAAAATCAGGTACACTTGGGAGCCGTGGGATTAGCCACCATAATGCTCCTTCCAGCTCTTACTGAGGCTGTGATTCTACATTTCTTATATGGGGCTACTCTCAGTCAACAGTATGTAGTGATATTAATATTCTTTCAAACACATCGTATTTGGGTATTAGCTTTCTACAACTGAATTTTTTACTCTATCAAAATCCAATTCATTTTTACTGACATCATAACTGTCGGGTGACAATACACACTATTTTTTAGAGATAGTCGCAGTTTTCACCTGATGTGCCTGAGTAATTAAAATAGTGCCCTCTTTCATTCTCAAAAGTGTCCAAATTGGATAATAAATTACTCGGTCATCTTTAGTGACAACCTTGTGGGAAAACAGTCAAAATGATTGCTCCATTTATTTGATACTTACTAAGAGATAAGTGCTGATTAGAGGGCTTCATCCATATTATTCCAATTAATCATTACAACATTTTGCTGATGGTTGATATTCCTAGGTTGGGTTTCCCCAAAAGCAGACCCTGAGACAAGAATTTGGGAACAAGTAGCTTTTCTAGGAAAGTTTCCTAGGAAGCAAAAAGAGGGGAGTAAGAAAGTAAGACAGTGAAAGGAAAAGAGCCAATATCCAACACACAGAACACTTGCAAGTAAGTTACCACTATGAATAACAGGGGCTCAGTCCTCCTGGGAACCCTCTGAGAGGTCATATAAGCATGCCTCAGAATTTTCCCACAGCGGGGCAAGGAAACTGCCGTGTTACTCCACAGCTCCCATCCCTCGTTGGTTGAGGGTCACTTCTAGAGATGTTCACTCTCCCTCCTGCATGTCTGGCCTGTCCAATTAGTTAGAAGGAGCTCACTCCTGTGGCTAGAGAATCAATGCCCTCAGGCAAAAGACACAAAGAGGTGGGTATGAGAAGTGTCTGCAGACAGGCCCATGGGCACTGTATCTGTTACCAAGACACTGAGGCTTAGAGAAGTTAAGTCACTTGCCTGAAGTTCCATAGCTGGTAAGTAGGTGGTGAAAATAGGATCTTGACCCATGCATTCTAGCATTGGAGAGTTCACCCTTAACCACAGCATATGCCCTTTCTGTGTCTACCCTCGAATCAGCTGTACATTGCCTAGTCTCTGCACACTGGCCTTGTTTCTGGCTTGAGAGACCCTTACAATGACTTACAAAATTCTCCCAGCTGTAAAGCCAGGTGTTTTTGCCTCTGTCACAGCCAGAGACTGAGGTACTTATAGCTGTGGGTTCCCCTGGCCTCTCAGAGGACTTACAAGCAAACTTTTCTTTCTCCCTCCCCCTGTACTCTTCTGAGGCAATGGTAACTTCATATGGCTTCTTTAAAGACATCTTTGTGAGATCAAGCAACTTCTTGTCACAAAGTCATGGCCAGCTTCCTTGTATATGGTACACTTCCTTGTATTTGCCTTCTCTCCTTCCCTTCCTCACTCCTAGTCTCTGGCATTGTGCAATCCCCAATAAATAGTGTTAGCATCTAAGTTTTATTTTGCAATTGAGCCTAATTTACCTGCAGTAGGCTTTGACAAATGCATACACCCAGGTAAACTACACCCTTATCTAGATCTAGAATATGTCCACTAGTCCAGAAAGTTACCTTAAGCCCCATCCTAGTCAATCCATTTTTCTCAGCCTTATACAAACACCATAAAGTTTTGCCTGTTCTAGAATGTCATAAAAATGGAATCATAGATTCTAGCACATGAGCTTTTGCTTGGGGATCTGTTTTTCAAGGAACCTGGGCTAGAACTTGCCCCTTAATTGATATACGTTGTCTTTCTCATAATTTATAATTGTAGCCCATTAAATTATGGACACAACTTCAGAGTGGATCAAAAGAATTACAAATATTGGTATTTAAAGTTCATTATCAAAATGTCTTTTTAATGAGCGATTATTATGTGCAAGACAATCACTTACATGCATTTTATACCTTTTTTCATATATCTTCATATTTTTGGTTTATAGATAAGGAAGCTGAAATTTCATTTAGGTTAAGTGGTGATATGAGATGGCACAACCTAAAAGTGGCAGGCAAGTCTGGGGTTTGAATCCAACTACATCTAACTCTAAGTCCTAGGCTCTGTCATAACATACCTTACTTATAATTTATCTGAATCCCCTAACTTAGTAAGCATGATTCTAAGGAAGCCCATAAGCAAATGCTGGCTCATGATGTACAGAGTTGACAGAATAAGGAAACCTATACAAGGAGAGTGCTCTCTTAATAAAGAAATAATTGCCTCACCTCCTGAGTAGAACTTGGGAAGGTCTCTAATAGAGGTCTATCTAGTAAAAAAAATTACTGGATATCCCAGATCACAGATCACTTACTACCGATAGCAGGTAGGTTGCTCAAAAACCACACTGGAAGCAAGAGGGAGCAAGTAGTGAATAGTTGAAGGCTTGCTCATATTCATTTGAAAATGTACACTATACCTTTTATTTAACTCGCTCATTCAAAAATGCTTATGGGGCAACTACTATGAATAAACCCTGATGTTCTCCACTCTGAGGTTATAGCAGTGAACTGTCTGGATTTCTGAATAAATAATTAATAAATCTATATTAAATTTTTGTTCATAGTAATTTTAATACATGTTAGAGACCTTTTTTGCCCATCAATACCTATTTCATCAGAAGCGAGAAGGCTACTTTGGCCAGGAGGTTCCCTGGTAATAGGACAGAAGGAGTTTCCTGACCATTTAGAGAGCACCTAAAAAATCCACTTGGCAAATGAGTGCAGAGGGATGAAACAACATTATCAGTGAGTACCCTTACAAATAGAACGTTTGGAGGTCAGAAAGTAAACCATCACACATATATGATTACCAAGGCTATTAAAACCTGAAAATGACGTTTTTCTCTTACTTTCTATAAAGTATGAAACTAAGACCAAAGACTAAGTAAAGACCATGTAACTATTCAGTATGGAGTAAATGTAGTCGTTTGCAAACTGCTTTGAAAAGCAGAAACAGATGTGTTTCTTACAGAAGTGGTCCTACTAAGAAAGAAGAAGGATTGATAGAATTAGAATCTCACTAGTTTGCAGTCCTTAATGTATTCATGGATCCTTCACTGACCCTCAACAGAGTGACCTCCCAACACCATGGGGCTCCTAAGGGAAGAACATAAATTAGTCTTAAAAAAAAAAAATTGAACCTGAATTGGATCTGATAAAATCCCTAGGGCCAATTAAAAGAAGAACATGGTGAACTACACAGTGGGGATATAATCAGCAAAATCCAGACTGTGAGAAACTCTACAAATAAAATAATCCAGTTTCTTCAACATATAAATGGCAAGGGGAAAAACAAAAGATATGAAGGGGAAACTGATAGATTAAGAGACCTAACAGACATATCAATCAATCCCAATGGATCGATAATATTTGCATCTTGATTCAAACAATCTAGAAAAGAATATATTATCTATGCGACAAATGGAAAGGTAAACACTGGATGTATGATGACATTAAGGACTGACTGTTAAATTGAAAGATGTGATACTAGCATTGTGCAAAATTAGTCCTTATCTTTAGGAGATACGCACTGAAATATTTATTAAAAATATATCTGAGATTTGTTTCAAAGCAAAGAGGGGAGAATGAGGACATTAATACAGCATGGTTGGTCATAAATTGATGAATTTTGAGGCTGAGTGATGGCTACAGGTATGATCATCATACTATTTTGTCTTTCGTATATGGATTTTGTACTTGTATATGTATATATACTTTTTATATTTGTATTTTTCTATACTACAAAGTTAAAAAAAAAAAACAGAAAAAACAGAGAACTCTTTCAAAAAACAAAACTTATATAGAATTCCAGTCTTTAAAAGAGGTTTTTAAACTGCTGCTTCTCTGGGCAATGGGAAAGTTAGGGGCCCTGAACATGCCTCATTTTTCTCCATCTTACTCCCCCAGCAGGCTTGGATGCAATGTGAACATCCCTGGCAAGGTGGAAAGAATATAGGTTTGGGGGCCAGTGAGACATGGATTTGTGCCCTGGCTCTGCATTTTCACAAGTCTCTTAGGTTCTCTGAGCTCAACATTCCCTATCTCTGGAATGAGGCTAACACTACCTTGAGTACTTAGTGATCTATTAAGAGAGTCAGTACCTAAGTGGTGAGTGGTATGATTTGAACCCAGTCATGAAACTCCAAGAGCTATGCCTGTAACCACTATGCAAGACTGTCTTTGATAATGAGGTATCATGGTGAGAGTTGACATTGGAGATTCACAGCCATTTGAAGCCTGAGATCAAAAAGGATGACTTCATTCACTGTAGACAGTGGGACATATAGTCCCTGAAATCCAACTTCCGATTTTTGAATCCTAGGTCTACAATTACTAGCTATGTGATCATGGACAAGTCACTTAACCTCTTAAGCCTCAATTTTTTCATTTGTAAGATGAGGTAATAACAGTATGTGCCTAGGGTTTGTATGAGAGAAAATATGATAATATAGGCATAGTAGTCATCTGTTATTTATGCCTGCCCAGCATTCATGCTGTCTCGCCTTTCCCTTCATTCTCTTTGGAAGAATCAGACTCTCTCAGTGTTCGAGAGGGACTGAGAGTACCCGCAGCTCCAAGGGTGGAATATGACTGGTCCCTGAGAGAACCACATTCTCCTGTCCACGACTGATTTAGATATGGGTACTGTATCCACACTGAGTCAGTGATATTCCAACATGGGACTTACTGCTACAAAAAAGAGAGTGTTTTTTTCCTCCAGGACATTAAAGAAGCCAGCCAGAGGCTGTTAGACCACTGCCCAAAGGCACCTCACCCCTGTGGAAGAAAGCACAACTCATAGATGTACTCACCTAGACTGGAAAATATCTCTAAAAGTTTCAATCGCATCAGTAAATAAATTCTCCAGTTGGTCTGAAGCCATTCAGAACTGATTAATAGTCTCCGGAAAAAAGCAAATGCTCAATGCATGTTAGCTAAAATGATTGTTTATTGAAAATGGATCAAATTTCTCCTGCTACATTTCTTCTATTGCTTTGCTTGGGTTATTAATTTCAATTTTTTATAAATTACAGATAATTTCAAATAGATGCAAAAGCAGAAAGAAAGGTATAATAAACTCCCATAAATTCTAACAATTATGGATAGCCTTGTTTTGTTATACCCCACCCACTTCCCCTTTTCTATATTATTTTGAAGCAATTCCCCAATATATACCTTTCCTTTTTTTGTTTTAATTTTAAAAAATTTTTTTCCCTGGCTCTATTGATACATAATAGATAATGAGTTGCTCATATTTACATTGTACAATTCAATGTTTTTTATTCAATTATAGTTTGCATACAACAATACACCAGTTTCAATTTACAACCTAATAATCAGAGATCCACATAATTCACAAAGCAGTCACCCCACTAAATCTAGTACCCCTCTTCCCCCTTACATATTTATTACATTATTAACCATCTTCCCTATGCTACATTCTACATCCCTATGTCTATTTGGCAACTATCCATTTGTACCTGTTGATACTTTGCCTTTTTTTTCACTGCCCAATCTCCCTCCCATTTGGAAGCCCTCAAAATATTTTCTGTATCTATGAGTTTATTACTGCTTTTGTTGTTGTTTATTTGTTCTTTAGATTCCACATGTATGTGAAATCATACAATATTTGTCTTTCTCTATCTGACCCATTTCATTCAACGCAATACTCTCTAGGTCCATCAAGGCAATATCTTTTTCCATCCCCTTCCTTTTAGTCTGGGTGTGTCTTTTAATCTGAAGTGAGTCTCTTGCAGGCAGTATATGTAGGGGTTTTGTTTTCTTACCCATTCAACCACTCTATCTTTTGGTTGGACCACTTAACTCTTCTCCATTTGAGGTACTTGTTGATAGGAATGTAGTTATAACCATTTTTTATTCCTTTTTGATACATGTTTTTCTCTTCTTAAAGAAGTCCCTCCAACATTTCCTGTAATGCTGGCTTGGTGTTGATTAATTCCTTTAGCTTATTTTTGTCTGGGAAGCTCTTTATCTGTCCTTTGACTCTAAATGACAGCTTTGCTGAATAAAGTATTCTTGGTTGTAGGTCCTGAGTTTTCATCACGTCGAATATTTTGTGCCAAGTCTTTCTGTCCTGTATGGTTTCTTTTGAGAAATCAGCTGCCAGTCTTATTGGTACTCTCTTGCAGGTAACTAACTACTTTTCTCTTGTTGCTTTTAAGATTTTCTCTTTGTATTTAACCTATGGCATTTTAATTATGATGTGTTTTGCTGTGGGCCTCTTTGGGTTCTTCTTTCTTGGGACTCTCTGAGCTTACTGGGGTTTTATGTCTAGTTCCTATACCAGTTTAGGGAAGTTTTCCATCATTATTTCTTCGAATAAGTTTTCAACTACTTATTCTTCCTCTTTTCATTCAGGTACCCCTATGACATGAATGTTGTTACATTTAATTTTGTCTCACAGGCTCCTTAAGTCATTATCATATTCTTGGCTTCCTTTTTCTTGCCAGTTTGATTGGGTGTCCTTTGCTCCCCCGTTCTCTATATTGGTGATTTAATCATCTTCTTCATCCACTCTGTTGATTTCCTCTAATATACTCTTCATCTCAGGTAATGTATTCTTCATTTCTGACCAGTTCCCTTTTATAATTTCAATTTACATTTTTATGGTTTTTATCTGTTTGTTAAAGTTCTCACTGAGTTCATCTACACTTCCCCTAAGTTCACTGACCATCTTTATAATCAGTGTTTTGAACTCCGCATCTGTTAAGATTGCTTGACTCTATTATATCTGGATCTCTGTTCTGTTCTCTCATATGGCTTCTGCTTCTTTGTCTTCCCATTTTGGCTACCTTTCTGTGTCTGTTTCTATGTACTAAGTAAAGCTCCTAAGTCTCCCGATCTTATTAGTGTGGTTTTGTGTGGTAGGGTTCCGGTGGCACAGTTCTGAGACGGGTTCAGCTGCAGGCCAAGTTTAGCTCCAGCATGTGGCCCTCTAGTGCCACCTGTTAAGATTCAGCAAGCAATCCACAGATGCTGTGCTTATAGTTGCCTCAAAAAAAACACACCAAAAACTAAGGCCAGCTGCTGCTAGTGTGAGTCTTGGCTCTGCTAAACAAGGAGCATCTGACTGGCTGAGGATATACCTGGATGTGGCTTGGGTGGGGCTGCAAGTTGGGAAGACAGAGTTTCAGGGAATCCTCAAGGCAGAGCGACCTCTGTTATTCAGTTTGATGACGTCTTTGCTACGACAATGGTGAGTCCAGTGTGCTGGGAGTGGGGAGGACTCAACAGAGAAACAAAGGATACCACCAGTACTTTTGTCTGGGAGAGACCCTCGCTTCTGGTTCTCACTCTGACAACTCGGTTTTCCCCTGTAAGTCCCTGGTGCTCTCCGTGCAGCTTAACTGGTGCTAGTGCTCAGGGTGAGCAGGTTCATCACGCGAAAGTCTGCTCACTGACACGACCCCTTTAAGAGGCATCTGCAGCTGCCGCTGCCGCAGCCTTCATCCCACTCAGCTGCTCAGGACAGGTAGCCTCACATCCTTGCCCTGTCCTACCTCCTCCCATTGCAGGGTGATTTCTTATTTTTCTCACTAGTTGTAGGGCTTGTTCATCTAGATCCTAGGTAACTCTCTTTGCTGTTTGATCCGTGATTCTGTCACAAATTTGATTTGGTCACCAGAGGGATGAACAAACCCTCTATTATCTATGCCATTTTTTTCCTCCTCCTCAAAGTTGTACTTTTTCATCTGGCCAGAGTGCCGGCAGTACATGTAGAACACGCCAATGCTGTTGCTCACAGTAATATAGTTCCCATTGGTGTTGAAGGCCAGTAGGTAGACCAGAATCCAGCGGAAACCTTTCTGAATCTTTGTGGGAATGGCGTTGAAGAGAGAGTACAAAGGGCAGAACTCTTAGAATGTAATGGGCTCAGATTCAGATGCAATGGCCAAGGTGTCCCACAGAGGATCTTCAAGCAGAAACAGAAATATTTCTTTGGCATTGAGGGAAACCTCCTGAGGCAGCCCCTCGGGACTGGTGGGCCCCTGCAGGGCAGGAGGAGGTGGAGATTGCCTCTGGGCTATGGGGGCTGACAAGAGCCCGTTCCTTGGGCAACTGGGCCAACCTTACTGAGCAACAGTGGACTCCAAATGGGTTGGAGTCTATATACCTTTTCATCTATATTTTTCAGATTCTTTTATAGTGATTTCTTTGTAGTAGACATAGATGTTGGCCTACCCATTATCTACTTCCTTGTTTATTCCATCCATTATGGTTCATTTCTCACTCTTTCCCTACATAGCCATTACCAAAGCCCCATTGGTAGACCTGTTTAGCATAGGGGTAATTTCATTCTCCTTATCAATAACAGGGTCAGGAATGCAACTCAATATTGGCTATTGAAACATGAATAGGATACTTCTGGGAAATTCTTCGTTTTCCTAAAATGTGGCCACAGAAAATGGTCTCCCTTTTTCCCCATGAATATTGTCCTATCTGGAGGCGATACTCAGATCTGGAGCACAAATATTTGCTACTGGACCGAAGATGCAGTAATACCAAAGATGGCTGAAGACGGGGGAAGAAAGCTAAGTCCTCAATGATATGATTGAGTCGCTAAATCAAGTAACCCAAAAGCTTGCTCCACCTCTAGACTTATTGTTCTGAGAATTAAAAGCCAGCTTTATTGTTTAAGCCTATGTGAATTGAGGAATTTGTTATTTGCTGCTGAAAGCACCCAACTTTGTCATCAGTACAAACCTATGACCTGTATAGTCTGGGTTTCAAAAGCCAATTAAGGAATCAGACTGAGATAATTTAACAAAGATGCCCTAAGAGAGAGAGAGGGTTAACCCAGACAGAATTTGATTTCTTTCTTATGTAAGAGTTTACACAGGTGGTCCTAGACAGGTTAAAGTGGCTTTATGGCCATCAGGACCATTTGTCCTGCCATCCTTCACATACAGCTTTCATCGTCTCATCTCAGACAGCTACTTTGACTCCCAGCAGCACATATATACTCCAGCCACTGGGAAGAAGACAAGGATGATGCAGACATCTAATGTCTTTGGGATACAACTCAGAAATTAATTACACACATCACATCTCATTGGCCAGAACTTAGTCACATGGCAACAGACAACTGCATAGAAGGCTTGGAAATGTAGTTATTATTTTGGGTGATTAAATGTCCAGTTCTATTATTACCATAAAAAGGGAAAAATAAATACTAGGGCACAGATAGCAGCCTCAGCTAGAGAAGAAGCAGGGAGGGTTAATTTGATTTGGTTCAATTGACTCTTTTTAATTAAAATGACTTCAGAAGGTAAACAAGATTTAAAAGAAATGTCTTTAAGTACCACCCCCCCAATAATTTAACAGAGCCTATTTACTTAGAAATGGGTAAAAGCATGCATCCTTTTCATCTCTTTTTAGGTGGAACTCAAAGGGATTTCAACAATCAGTAATACCATGTTAGCCCAGTTTATTACCTTGTATACATGAAACTAATAACTGAATTTTACTGATTTCCCTTAATTCCAAATGTCTTTTTCTAAATTAGACTGCATAACTATGGCTTAATTATATTCTTCTTGATAGTCACCAGAATCCCATAACAAGCTCCTATTTCACAATGCTATTATTAATCAGAGTAATCCAATTTATGGAAAAATAAAGACAGACAAATAGAGAAAAATGACAGAGCGGGCAAGGAGCACAGTATGCTGTAGCCCAGCTGAAATGGCTGTCAATAAAGGGTTTATTTACATAGTTAAGATATAAGAGAGACTTTGATTCAGTGGCAGCAGGTTTTAAATGATGCATAAGTCACTGAAGCAAATCCCTTTCTCCATGATCCCCTCAGGGTCAAGTACCATGTTTCAATTATAATTTCACCAAATTGCTGTGATGCAGAACATGTTTCAGATTAATAGCAGTACAGCATGGTTCTCTGCAGGACAGAATCAAAAAATTTAGTTCAGAGGTTTGTTGAAATATACCCCCAAGATGCTCAGCTGTAAAACACATTAAAGACTCCAAGCTGATGGGACTATTTCTGATCTGTATTCCCCAAAGAGGTTACTTTTACAGAAAACAAGTTTATTATTTATGGTAGCAAGTAAGATTTCTCAGAGCAGCTGAGGAGGCTTCTTGCAATTACATCAGGAAGGCAGACCTGAAGTCAATTATGGAAATCATATTTACATTAATAGAGAAAGTTATTGTTTTGCCAAGATGGGTATTTCTTTCTAGAGCATGCTCATGATGAGCTTACAAGGAAGTACTAAATAGTTTGGTTTGGCTTTTTATTTCAAATGGTTTTATTCTTTTGAAAAGGAATTTGTATAGAAAGATATGATTTTACAAGTTCTACTTCAAATTGCCAGTCAAGTTTTAAGAGAATATCTCTTAGGGGTTGCCATGGGTCAAATGGTTATGGCATTGACATATTGAACATATTGGGAGTAAAGAACTCTAAAGAACTACAAGTTTTGCCCAAACTGGTGGCTATATTAGCATTTTGAAGTCCCGAAGTGAGTCTAATTCCTCCACACACATTATTGTAAAGAAATAAGAGCAATTTGGGATCTAACTTCCATATCGGTTGTGATGTTTACTAACTCCGCTCTTTATCATTCTAAGTAGAGGAGAAAGGACCTTCCTTAAAAGAGATGAAGGTTAGCGGAAAACATTTAGACCCTCTCTCCAAGAGTAACTTATCTGATGAGAATTGGAGAAGACCAATTATTAATATGTAGCCTCTGCTTTCTTTGGCCTTTTCTCTTTCTAAACTGTATACCTACAGCAAACATGGACATTCTCCCTACCCTGTTCTTATGCTTGACAGGTGTGAGGCAAGTTGCAATCTTCTATTCAACTGTAGGGTGTCTACTATCTTCCCAAGTTTGGGCTCCAGAGTTCAGATATAGGGAGGAAATATAATAAAGACCATTTTGGCTTCAAGTCTACAGCATGGCTTTATCATCAGTAGAGCTCATATCTTGATCCCCATCACACTCCTCATTGTGAATTTGAAGAGATGAGAATATGATTATCTCTCACAAACCCAACACCTGGTATGGCTTTCACAGTGTCATCTTGCATTTGACCCTAATTTGACCCTTCCAGCTGTATCTGTCTTCTTCTCTATAGTCATTTAAGTATATTTCAATTTTTTCAATATCCTTATGTTTTTGTTTCTGTTGAAAATTCAACTGGTGGTTTGTAATCCAACGGCATGGGCATGCAGAGTACTTTTGAATAATGGGTTTAATATGACTAATGTAATTTACGAAGATTTGTCACTGCTGAATGTAACATGAAAAATTAGGTGAAAAACAAATTAGCTTTAGGCAAGAGGTTTGAAGGAGTGGTTTTACATGTTTAATCAAGAGGGAGAAAATCTATCAAATTCAATAAGAGAAGGCTGCTTCTACTGTTGTTACCCCCAGCAAAATATTATTGATCTTTCAAGCCTGGATTCTTAGGCTACCTTCTCTCCTTAGCTTTCTCCTATCCTGCCTCATAATTTCTGCTCCTTCTTTTCTAATATTCCTAACACAATTTATAAATTAGACATTCACTTCAGTAATCCAAATCTTCTTCTAAAATGCAAATTCCCAAAGGATGGTAATGAAAAACTACTAGTAATCTCTACAATAGTTTGAATTAGTTGCTCTCCTCTTGTTTTCTCATCTTTTGTCTGGTCTTAGCTCATGTATGTGCTAGGGAGAAATGAGTACATGTCACAGAAACCTTTTCTAGCAAACTGAAGTTAATAGAAAGAAAGAAAGAAAAAAAGAAAGAAAGAAAGAAAGATGGTTTCTCGTACTTCATCTATGAGCATTTCTGTCCCAAAGCAATAGGTTTAAGTGCACATACATGATTACAACAGCAAATCAAAAAATTATAGCTGAGAGGTATGTTCTTATACCATGTAGCTTAATTGCTTTAAACACCAGAACATTGCGGTAGCTTTCATATGCTTTTGTTTTTATGGATTTAATCACCATTGAGGCATATTAAGCTAATGCCATGTGAGGAACAACAAGGAACAAGATAAACAGAGTTCCTGCCTTCACAGAGGCTACTGTGTGGTAGGGAAGATGGACAAGCATTTACACCAGAAATAAAATGCTATGAATGGAGAGCGAAAGGCTGGCAGGGAAGCCTATAACAAAAGCAATTCATCTAGTCTAGGGATTAGAGAGGTTTTATGGAAGAAATGACTTTTAAGCTTAGACCAAAAAGATGTATTTGAAGGAAAAAGCAAACATCTTGGTGTTGGGAGATGAATTCAAGTTACGGGAGTGCCAAACAACAGCTATGGGACCTTGGGCATGTATGTATTCTCTCAGAACTGCAGTTCCAAATCTGTAAAATAAGTGAGGGCTTGGAGAACTTAATCTGTAAGGTTCTTTTTATAAGTTCCATGATCCCAGAAGAGATTGCTAATCAGTTTTGTCCATCTTTAGTCCACCCTTTCCAAAACAAAACAAAACGAAACAAAAAAACAACTAACACAAATAACAGAAAATAGTAGAAATATCAGTTGGGAGGTTACAGTGGTAAAACTGGGGTAGGGGGAAGCTTTGAAGTCAGACCACCTGAGGTTCAAATCCTGATTCTGCCCCTTACTAGCTAAATAACTCTGGGAATGTTTCTTAACTTCTGAGAGCCCTCAGTTCCCTAATATGTTATAGGGAAAGACTGTTACTTACCTCATGGTTTGGTTACGAGAACAGGAGTCTAAGATATCGTAGGTTAATTCTCTGACCCATGTCTCTATTTTTTCTCTGCTCATAATAGGGTTGGTCACTGAATGAGACTCTTTGTTACCTATGAGACCTTTTTATGATTACAGATCAATAAATCCCAACATGGAATACCCTAAGAAAAAAGGGAAATCTGGAGAATGATATTTCAAAACTTTACATTCCAGTTAGGCCATAGAAAGGTCAGGGAGGAAGCCAGTTCTCGGGGAGGATATAATCAGTTCAAATGCAATTGAAATTCTAACTCTCTCAGCATGTCAACTCCAATTTCCTGGTTCATGGACTTGTTCTACAGAGAGAAAAACTTGGCCACAATAGCTCCCAAGCTTCACCTTTTACAACTTGAGTCCCTGAAGAGAAAAAAAATCTCAACCTTCAGGGTCCTAAGTTCAAGTATCCCAGGGAAGAGTTCCAGCTTAGCTGCAGTCAGGTGCCTGTCCCTGGACAAACCAACAGTCAAGAGAAAAGAGGGTACTGGTGTATAAAATGGCTGCTCCTACAGCAACCAGGAAGTAGGGCTTGATTGGGCAATTCCCAAGAGAAGGAGATTGAAGCAGAGCAGAGCAGAAAATCCCACAAATGTTGACTAAAATGATGCCAAAAGACAGAAATAACTGAATAAATAAAACAAATACTTTTAAATACTGAAATTCTTCTGGAGGAAAATAATCATCACCTGGATTTCAGAAATCACTGAGCATACACTCATTTACTTTTCTCATGAACCTGTAGTTCAATGCCTAAATTTAATTTCCTTGGATTTTAGTTTGCTCTCTTAAGGGATAGGGAATAAAAGCTTCAATGAGATATAACATTTTAATAAAACCCTAAATAAACACTGTTGCTGAGTGCTTCTCTATAGCCCTAACTAAGAATATCATAGGACTAGGTGAACTGAGAATTACTGGCCATCCCTGGGAAAATATGAAGTGTGTCTACTCCTGTACTTAATGCTCTAAAATATGCTTCCACAGGTGACTGTCCTGTGAAGATGACTAACAAGGAGTGAGAAGAAGTTGGATAAAGAGGGAAAAGAGGAATAGAAAAAAGGAAGAGAGGGAAAAGAGGAATAGAAACAGCTAAAGAGAGATGGGAAAATTAAGCCAGTCTGACCTGGGGTACTGCTATAACATCTTTCTTTTAAAAGCAAGTTTCATATAAGTATTTCACACAGTGGAGATTCTTCTAGAAGCTCACTTACACCAATTCCCCTCTAACTTAAGGATCAAATCTTTCATCAACATTTTCTGAAATATTTTGGAGGAGACAGGAATTGCCAAATATGTCCAGGGAATGCCAAAGTGTGGGGTTATGCCACTGCTTGAAATAACCTTGCGGGATCCCAGAGGAGCCCCTGAATAACATTGCATCACAGTATAAAAAGATATGCCTTTATGGTTCTCTTTTAATCCTTCTGAATAGCCCTCAGAGAGTTTCAGTTTGGTGCTATCATATACTTAGCACCTCTCTAAAGCCAGTTCTACCCCTGTTGTGCAGAGAGAAAGCAGAACCTCTGTTGGGCAGGGGGGCCTAGACAGAATTGAATAACACTGGTGTGTTTTCATTGCATTTAATAGCCCAATACCATTCAGTTTTAGGCTGGGAATATTGGCATTTTATACTAGACCCTTTATGTTACCTTTAAATTAAGAGAGGTGGTTAAAAAGGCAATGCATTTAAAGAAAAATATCAAGAGTGGTAGTACCAGATGTAGCATAGATATAGAGAGTATTCTTTTAGTCACTGAGCACACATGCTTGTGAGTTTCATAGGTCAAAAGGAGATCTTATGTTCTTAACCCAGCTCAGTGTGGGAGTAACAGTCAAATATTTTAAGTAGGAAAGAGTGCCAATGTATTCCAAAACCTTTGCCAGAGCTTCACGTTTTTTAAAGTGATGGTTAAGAGATTCTTCTCTCCTTCAGTGAAATATTTTCCTTTAGGAAGCACTTACATTGGTGATAATAACAATTATAACAATTTAGAATCCTAACAAGGTTTCTTCTTAAAATCTTCAATCTAAGAAGATATTTTGAGGTCCAAGATAGAAGGAAACTATGCCAAGTTTCAGGATTTGACTAATGGAAAGCTTAAAATGGATTGTAAAACTGCCTCACCTCATATTAATGATAAAACACTGGAAAATATGGGACTGTCTTGGGAACTGGCCACCAATGGGATATTTTTCTATATTTCATGCTGGGAAACTTCATGAGGAGGAGAAGACACAGAAAACCTGGAAACTGCTGGTGGAAAAATAGTGATGGCTCTCTTTGCCAACTCCTAAAAATAAAAGTGATAAATGTTAACTAATCATGAACCTGCATAGTTATTTTTAAGAACAACAGAAATAAAAATGGAAGACTTAATTTCCATTATTAGACCTTATCAAAAGACCCAAATTGATGATTTTATTTGAAAGAACATGTCACCTAAAAATAAAAACCAATTATATCCAACGGATAAATCATGAAAGCAGAATACTACTCAGTAAGGCTTTTGTGGGTTCAGCTTGCAGATTTGGTTCTCCTTGAAACAAAATATATTTTAGCTTTCTTTTCCCTTTGTATATGATATCATGGCAATCACATTTATTATGTTCTCCTTATTTCTTTGGCCCTGGTTCTTTATTTGAATTTCTCTTTTATGTCCTTGTAGTAAATACAGGTCTTTAAAAAATACTACATTTAACCCTAAAAGGAGTTAATATTTTGAGCTCTACTCTGGAGTAAGCAAAGAAACAAGATTTATATTGAGTCTTGAAAGAAAGGAGAAGAATGAGAATGGCAGACATACAGCATGGGGAGTAAAGGGTAAACAAAGTCTAAAAACAGGAGGCTTGGAGCATGTCCAGAAAACATGGAACAGTTTAGTTTGATTAGAAGAAAAATTAATGTATGAAGGAAGTCAGAGATAAGGCTTGGGAAGCAAATGAGAGACTAGATGGATAAAGATCTTGGATATTAAGCTATGAAGTTTAGGCTTTATCCTATAGGCAATGAAGATATTGGGCGTCTATAGGTTGATTTAACCAAGAAGGTTTTCCAACAAAATTAATCCAATCTATCTGGAAGAGGAAGACTGCAGAGAAAGAGATTGGCCAGGTGATTATTGAGCTATTTCAGGAGAATCAGTTGGAGGCAGGAGGAATAGAGAGATAGTGGATGAGATAAGACCTGTGGCATTAAATAAATCTACAGGACTGATAAACTGTTTCCTCTTAGAAGATGTCAGAGATAACTCTTTTGTTTGGGGCTTTCGGTATTAGTAGATATCCTAGTAAAAATATCCAGTAGGACTTTTGGAACCTGAGTTTAGAAGACTGTCCAGAGATGCTGATGCAGTTTGAAGTGTTATCCACATAAGAATGGTCCAAGGAGAAACTTTCCAAGGGCAAGTTTCTTTAGAGAGAAGAAGCATGAATCTCAGAGGATGAATGACCAATGTATATGCTTCTTACAGCTTGCTTCAAAAACCTGGCTAAATTGAGAAATCATTACTCTTAAGTTTGCGTGATTATGTGATCTCGAATATCCATACTTCTATTCACATTATTATATACATCACCTAACTTAAATGTGCCCCTTATATCATGGCTGTAATCTCATTTCTTCAACCCAAGTTATGTTTTAACAGGAAAGAATGATGGAAGGAAGGAAAGAAGGAAGGAAGGAAGGAAGGAAGGAAGGAAGGAAGGAAGGAAGGAAGGAAGGAAGGAAGGAAGGAAGGGACGGACTTTAGAATACATATTTCTCTGTCAAGAATGATTTAGATGAAGCCCTGTTGAGGATTTAAGAATTGCTTTAAGATTTTTTTTCAGTAGTATAAGTAAATAATATCAGTGCCTTCATCCCTAAGTTCATTTATAGCCAGAGAAAATGAAGCCTTGTCCATCCAGAATTTACCTGACTGCTATCAGCTGCTTTACTACCCAGTCAGAGCTTGGCTCCTTGAAGGCTTCACGCCATGTTAAAAAGATGCCACCAATTAAAAATGCATTCTCCTGAGAGCCCAGAAATAAACTCTAATGCTCATGTTCAACTGATTTTCTACAAAAGGGCCAACATAATTTAATAGGGAAAAAAACAGCAATTTCAATAAATTGAAACAAACAGTTTTTTCAACTGGGACAACTGGATAGCTGCATAAAAAAGAATAAAGTCGGACACCTACCTCACAGCATAAACAACAAAAAAAATAACTAAAAGTATATCATAGACCCAAATATAAGAGCTAAAACTATAAAATTCTTAGAAGAAAGTAGTAAATCTTCATGACCTTGGAATTTCATAGATATGACAACAGCAGCACAAACAAAAAATCAAAAAATAAAAAACAAAAAAACCCCAGAAGATTGATAAATTAAACTTTATTAAAATTAGAAATTTTTATGCTTCTAAAGACACCATCAAGAAAGTGATTTTTTTTGGATATGTCACCTCTGACAAGGGAAACAAAAGAAAAAATAAACAAATTGGACTACAGAAAAACTAAAATGTTTTTGCACAGGGAAAGAAAGCAGCAATAAAACAAAAAGACAGCCTACTGCATGGGAGAAGATATTCCCCAATGATACATTTGATAAGGGGTTAATATCCAAAATATATAAGGAACTCAAATTACTTAACACCAAAAATACAAACAATCAGATTAAAAATAGGCAGGGGACCTGAATAGACATGTCTCCAAAGAGAATACACAGAAGGCCAATAGACATATGAAAAGATGATCAACATCACTAATCATTGGACAAATGCAAATTAAGACCACTCACACCTGTAAGAATGGCTATGATCAGTAAAATCAGTAAATCAAGAAACAAGTATTGATGAACATGGAGAAAAGGGAACCCTCATGCACTGTTGGTGGAATTGCAAATTGGTGCAATCACTATGGAAAACAGTATGAAGTTTCCTCAAAATATTAAAAATAGTACTACCATATGACTCTGCAATCCTACTTCTGGATATTTATTTATCTAAAGAAATCCAAAATACTAATTTGAAAAGATATATGCACCCCTATGTTCACTGCAGTGCTATTATAATAGCCAAGACATGGAAGCAAACCAAAGTGTCCATCAATGATGACTGGATAAAGAAGAGGTGTTACAGATTACAGAATATTACTCAGCCATGAAAAAGAAGGAAAGCTTACCATTTGGGATAACATGCATGGACTCAGAAACTATTATGCTAAGTAAAATAAGTCAGAAAGAGAAAGACAAATACCATATAATTTCACTTACATGTAGACTCTCAAAAACAAAATAAATGAACAAACAAACAAACTTATAGATACAGCGAACATTTTGATGTTTGCCAGTAGGAGGAGGGTTGGAATATGCATGAAAAAGAAGAAAAGACTAAGAAATACAAACTGGCAATTACGAAATAACTATATTTGGTGTCAGGGAGTACTAGACTTATAGGGGGAACCACTTCACAAATTATAGAAATCTCTAACTACTACAGTGTACACCTGAAACTAATATAATACTAAATGTCAACTTTAATTGAAAAATAAAAAAATAATTAGCTATAATCACAAAGATGGACAATAACAAGTATTAGCATAGATGTGGAAAAACTGTAACCTTCACATATTGCTGGTGTAAATGTAAAATACTATAGTCACTGTGGAAAACAATTTGGTAGTTCCTCAAAATGTTAAACATAGAGTTGCCATACAACCCAGAAATTCTACTCCTAGGTATTTACCTAAGATAAATAAAAACATAAGTTCACAAAAAAATTATATACGAATGTTCACAGCAGCATTATTCATAATAGCAAAAAACAGGAAATAGCCCAAATGTTCATCAATTGATACCTGGACAAATAAAATGTGGTGTATTAATACCATGGAATATTATTTGGCAATAAAAAGGCATGAAATACTGATAGTGTTGCAACACAGAAGACACCCAAAAACATTGCAGTCTTCTCTCCAAAGTCAATCAGAAAAGACTACACATTGTATGATCCCACGTATATGAAATATCCAGAACAGGCAAGTGTGCAGAGACAGAAAATAGATTAGTGGTTGCCTAGATCTGGGGGGTTGGGAGTATGGGAAGCAACTGCTAATGGGTACAGGATTTCTTTTGAGGGTGATGAAAACATTCTAAAGTAAGATTATGGTGATGGTTGCCCAACTCTGTAGATATACTAAAAGCCATTGAACTGCACATTTTAACTGGATAAACACTTTTCATGGGATGTTGGTACATAAATTACATCTCACTAAAGCTGTTTTAAAAATACGTTTACACCATGTAGTGCATGAAGTTTTTAGCACTAGCCACACACCTGCTAGTCTTTACAGCCCGACCCCTCTTTAGGCCCTCTGACCCATTTCCTCCCTTTGTTAGGAATGCCTTGATTCTGTTTTCCGAAAACTGGCTCCCCTTATATTTCAGGAAGGCTTTAACGTTCCTTCTCTCAACATGTCAGGCTTGTTTCTGTTTGAGGCAGTTCTAAAGGTGCTTCCTTCTGCTTGGAAAGCTTTTCTCTCAGATCTTTGGAGGGCTGCCTCCTTCTTATCATTTTGGTCCAATGCAAAAAAGACTTGTATTTCTTTAGCTCAAGTAGCCCACTACCTACCACTCACTGTTTTGCTTCATGGCATGCATTTGTACCTAAATGTTAGCTTCTGTGTTTATTTTCATATTCACATTTGTGTTTGTTTTCCTGCTTACGGATTTACTGTCTGTCTGCCTTACTAGAGCATATACTCCCTGAGGGCGAGAGCTCTGCCATGGCTGTTCCCACCACAGAAGCCCTGCAACCAAGTTGTTGGCTGACTGATCGGATGAATGGAGCACAAAATAAGATTGCCTGCCTCTGCCCTTAAAACAGGGTGAAAAAAAGGAAAGCATAATCATCTACAAAACTCTGCCTTATTCACCCCCACCCACCCGGAAAAGTAGCAAGACTTTCTCAACCTGTTTTTCACTGAAAACCTCTTCCCAAGATACTGATTTCAAAAAAAAAGTTACCTCTTCACCAGAAGGTCCCAGCACTGTCTTGATGAAAAATTATGTTTCAGTAAAACCAAAGTCTCAACCAAGATTGATGAGAGGAAAAAGAGAAAAGCAAATGACAGAGGCTAGCTCACACTTCCAGTGAAAAGAAAATCAAAGAGGTGCTCAAACAATAGGTGTCAGGAAGCCACACAGTGTTGTTCTGTGTCTCTCCTTTCAATGACAAAATGATCACTTGGGAAACAAAGAGGAGAATGGAGTATGGCTTATTGTGGAGCTTCTCAAATTTATAGCTGCCTTTGTGTGGCTAATGCAGAGTATGGAACTCTTCAATCTTCAAAAAAGAAAGAGAGGAAGAGGAAGAGGGAGACAGAGACAGAGAAAGAAGGAGGAAGGAAAGAAGAAAAAGATGAGAAAAAGAAAAAAAACAGCTAGACCTTATCCCCACCTAATATTCTTCTGCATAATAACTGAATCGAAAGAAAGAAAATGATTGGAAAATGAAAGGAAAATTTGGAATTTTGAAACTTTATGTAAAAGCAGCATATCTTTTCCTATTTCCTAAACTAATTATGTCTCTTCTATAAAAAAGAATCGAAACAACGCCAAAGTTATGAAAACAAAGCCATTTCACTGATGTTCAATTTCTTTTTGACCTAACAGTTAGTAAAAGGACATCAATAAGAAAGATGTCAGAAGCCCTTCACAATTTACCTGTTACACCACAAGGGACATCATGTCCAAATAACTTGCTGATAATGCAAGCCTCAAGATAGGTTCACAAAAGATAAAGACTGAGTTCAGATACAGCAAAACAACTCAACTCATTGTAACCATGACTCCATTATGAAAGGCCACTAAATATTTAAGACAATCATTCAGAAAATATTCTCATGGTCACACAAGAAGAGATCAGAGATTGCAAAACGATCCTTGCACCTAAGCCCCTTCTTTCCCCTCCTCTGCCCCACCTCCACATGTCCCAAGAGGTTCTGCCAAGAACAAGTTTAGTATCAGCTTATCATAGGCTCTAGACTTAACCCTGCAATCACATCCTGCCCTGGCAGGAAACGGAACCTACAATCAAGACTCCCTCTGGACTCTGATTTCTATATCTTGCCTGTTTGGGGAGGCGGCAGAGCATGTGGAATGACTGCATACAGAAGTGTGAGTTTGCAAAACGTGTGTTAGAATACTGGTTTAGGCACTTCACAAAGGGGGATTGGGCAGCTAGCTGTTTGTCACTGGTGAAATAGTATGGAGCATCTAACAGTTCCTAGAATCCAGTAATCCATTCAGGAGAGGTTAGTTCCCTTTACATAAGGTTTCTGAGATTTTCTAGCAATAGATGGGTTTACACTGCCCAGAGGACAAATCTAAGTGACCAGATGCTCACAGCACAGCAGTAGTTAAGAGCATGGGATCAGAATCAAATTAGAATTATATTGCTAGGAAGCCTTTGGTCAATGTATTTTTACAAACTTAAAATATCTTAATTCTCAGAATTTACATAATGACTCTTCCAGGCCCTTGGCACAAAGAAGAAAACTTGTTGTCACACTGGATTCTGTGTATTCCTAACCAAAAGAAATTTCTACATATTACAACATAGGATGGGAACAGCTAATGTTTGTAAAAATCCCAAGGAAAAATTTTGGTGAATGTTTCTAATAAAACATGGTAGGGGGCCTGCCTGTTGCATTAACCCCGCTTCAAGTGAGGACATGGAATTATGATTAGATATCATTGCAGATGATCACTTCTGTCCCAGGAGAGGTAACAAAGGGGTCAAAGCATCTTCTTCCTTGAAAGAGTAATCAGTTTCATTGAGTTTGTTCCATCCTCTGGCCTAGAGAGCAATGTCCACTCTGGATCTAGGACTGCTCAGATGTAAGAACAAGTCCCCCACTGCAGAGAGCTGTGGACATTGGAGATGGTTCACATGATGCTTGGTATAACTAGATTGCGGCAATGATGAAACCTCTGTTCTCCTACTGTTGATTATATTTCTTCAAGTTTAAAAGACACTAGTGAGAACCATCTCTAATTTGAGCAAGATTTTAAAACAATAGGTTCAAATTCTAGGTCTAAAACATCTTAGCTGGGAGGCCTTGAGGGAGTTACATGATTGTCCTGTGGCTTGGTTTCTCTATCTATAAAATGGGTATAATGCTAGTACCCACCCAATAATATAGAATCAAATGATACCATACATACTATATAAATGATTAGATGCATCTAACAGTTCCTAGAATCCAGTAATCCATTCAGGAGAGGTTAGTAATGTGCCTGACTCAGAGTGATGGCGCTTTATGATGACATTTTATGTTTGTTTAACTAAATATGGAAGGACTTCTTCTATCAAGTTCTATAGTTGAATTCCAACTAGATGTCAACATCCTTTTTGAAAAGAAAGGTTTTATTTCTTGCTACATAAAGAGTTACTCTCTGTTATATTATATTTTTTTCCTACTCAGTACACAAAAAAGAAAAGGGAGAAATATGCTCAAGAGAAAAAACAAGTTTTAAGGTCTTAAAGTCAGTTAAATGCTATTTGGCGGAAATTAAATGCAGTACAACATAGGAAATGAAACCATTGCTTCTGAACGAGGATGAATAAAGCAGTTTGCTTTAAGTTTCTAATTAATAATCAAAGGTTAGCCATGTGAGAAATCCCTGTTCTTCAAGGTTTCATGCCTTAAGTTTCATTTTGCCATGAGCAGGAATATATATAGAATTAAAAACTCCAAACCTCTTCATTTCCTGAAAAATATGATTAAATTTTTTTAAAAGTTCTTAGGACTTAGATCTATAGTTTTCCAGACCTCTAAATTGTCTGAATATCTCAGGATTGAGTTAGACCATCAAAAGGCTTCAAAGTTGGGACATTCTCGATTCAGTCATATTATATTTTTAATATTATTATATCCTTCATTTTTATACAGACTGATACAAGAAACACATGGTGACAAAGACAAATGTACAAGGGTACCCACTGCAGCAATGAACTAGTACTAAAAGATTAGAAATATTCTAAATGTCCATAAATAGAATCCTGGTTAAATGGATGATGATGCCTCCATACAATAGAATACTATGTGTATAATAAAACAAAATGCCACAGTGACTTCTAACATATATTAAGTAAAAAAGAAAGGTACAGAACAATGATATAGCATGCTCAAAGTTCAAATCTACACATACATACTTACACATATATGCACATACACTTACAAACATGGTTGCACAGTTTTGGTTGTACATCTCAGGCCTTGAATCCATAGCTGTCTCTAAAGAGAGAATCTCAGAGACAAAGATTTTACTCTCTGTTATATTATTTTTTTCTATTCAGTACACGAAATAGAAGAGGGAGAAATAATTTCAAGAGAAAAAAATAAGTTTTAAAGTCTTAGAGTCTATTAGGCAGAAATTAAATGCAGTATAAGACAGTGAGGAAGTGAAACCATTGCTTCTGAACTAGGGTATTGGTCAAAGGGAGACATGCTTTTTCACTAAACACCCTTGTGTGCTCTAAGTTTACAATATGTATATATTATCTATTAAAAATTAAACCAAGAGATTCAATATGGCACAGAGGGTAAAGGCTGTACACACCTCCTCTAGCAACCACACCAAAATTATAACACACTACAGAGCAACCAGTGCATGGAGTCACCGGAAGTCTGGCTGAACAGAAGCCCTACAACTAGGTCACCTCAAAAAACAGGTCACCTCAAGACGGTAGAGGGGTGGAGATGCAAAACATCCTCGATCCCATGACCCCGAGTGGTAATGGAGAACCAGGAGGGCTATCTTGGCTGCAGAGTCCCCTCCCTGACCTGAGGACCGAGGAGTCTCGGTTGCACACTGGGCTCCCCAGCCCAGGTCTAGTGCTGGGAAGACAAGTCCCCACAACTTCTGGCTGTGAAAAACAGCGGATGTTGTAGCTGAGTGAGATGGAGGGCTGCGGGAAGCAGAAACCTTCCTCTTAAAGGGCCCGCACCTGGCCTTACTTGCTGATGGACTCTCTGGGCTCCAGTACTGAGGCAGCTGCTTAAGGGGCGCCAGAGACATACCGGGAGGGGCTGAGCTATCAGGCTTCAGGGTGAGGGCTGGAAGGGCAGCTGGCTCCCAGAGGAAGGTGCAAGCAGAAGCCATTGTTCCTTTGTTGAGCCCTCCCTTCTCCCAGCCTGCAGATGCAGGCATCATCAACCTAAATAACACAGGATGCTCTTCCCAGGGGATTCCCTGAGACTCTGCCTCTCCCAACTTGTGGGCCCACGCAAGCCTCTTCCAGTGATTTATTCCATACAAACAGGCTGTCTTGGCTCCTGCTGCAAACTTTCATAAAATCTCTCAAAAGCTCACAAAACCCAAAGAAGCAGAATCTGGCCTCGGCATTACCTGTACCTCTTGCTGAGCAGTCCCAAGCCCTGTACTAGTGGCAGTAGGCCTCTATTTCGGACTTGACCCTTTGAGGCACCTATAAGTCCAGTATAGGTGGCAGCCACGTGTGGATTACCAGATGGCACCAGAGGGAATAGGCTGCGGCTAAACTTGACCTGCAGCTGGATCCCTCTGACATCTGTGAAAAAAGGCCCCACAGCCAACCTACTATATTAAGTCACTCTACTAAGACCGGGAGACTTAGTACATAGACTAATACATAGAAAGACACAGGTAGACAGCCAAAATGGGGAGACAAAGAAAAGTGTCCCACTTGAAAGAACAGAACAAAGCTCCAAAAAAAGAATTCACCAAAATAGAGACAAGCAATTTACCAGATGCAGAGTTCAAAACACTGGTTATAAGGATGCTCAATGAACTTAGAAGAGAAGTAGATGAATTCAGTGAGAACTTTAACAAAGATAAAAAAAAAAAAAATGGAGATGGAAAATATAACAGGGAGCCAATCAGAAAAGAAGAATACAATATCTGAGATGAAGAGTACATTAGAGGGAATCAACAAAGGAGTGGATAAAATGGAGGATCAAATCAGTGACATAGAGGATGAGGTAGCAGAGGACACCCAATTAGAAGAGCAGCAAGAAAAAAGTATCCAAAAAATGAAGATAGTTTAAGAAGCCTCTGGGACAGTGTCAAGCATAACAACATTCACATCATAGAGCTACCAGACGGAGAAGAGAGAGCAAGAAATTAAAAACCTATTTGGAGAAATAATGATGGAAAACTTCCTTAATCTGGTAAAGAAAATAGACATACAACCCCGGGAAGCACAGAGAGTCTCAAACAAGATGAACCCAAATAAGCCCATGCCAACCTACATCATAATTAAAATGCCAAAGGTTAAATTCAAAGAGAGAATCTTAAAAGCAGCAAGAGAAAAGCAATAAGTTATCTATAGGGAAAGACTGACAGCTGATTTCTCACCAGAAACTTTACAGGTCAGAAGAGATTGGCACAAAATATTCAAAATGATGAAAATCCAGGACCTACAACCAAAATTACTTTACTCAGCGAAGTTCTCATTTAGAATTGTAGAACAGATGAGGAGCTTCCTAGACAAGGAAAAGCTAAAGAAGTTTATCACTGCCAAGCTAGTATTACAGGAAATGTTGGAGACTTCTTTAAGAAAAAAATGTGTATCAAAAGTCTAAATAAAAAATGGCAATAACTACATATCTATCAACATAACTACATCAAATGAAAAAGAATTAAATGTTCCAATCAAAATATAATGTGGTTGAATGGATACAAAAACAAGACCCTTACATATGCTGCCTACAAGAGACTCACTTCAGATTAAAAGACACACAGAGACTAAAAGTAAGGGGATGGAAAAGGTATTTCAAAATGGACCTACAGGGCAGTGTGCTGAGTAGATTAAGTCAGAGGAAGACAAATGTCATATGACTGCACATATATGTGGAATCTAAAGAACAAAACAAAGAAACAAACAAAAAAATTAAACTAAAAAATAATGGCTACTGTGAAGTCATTCTGGCTGTATGTGTCTAAAAAAAATCATCAGCTCTTTAAAATGTTATTAGATATCCTACAAAAAAAAGTACTTATGCTCTGCTCATCTGTGTGTTTCACAATGTATATTCCTATGTTACAGTCTCCGAGATCTTGTATCGGGAATCTTGTATAACTTAGTTTAACCCAACATTTCTCAAATTTCTTGATCATTGAACCTCCCATCTTTTTTTGAGGGGCACTGTCTCTGAATACCACATCTTGGAGAGCACAGCACAGTAGCATTTATTTTTAAAAGGCTTTGGCCACCACTTCATGCACTATCTAACAGAGAGGTAGGAATTTAGTAATAGGGTTACTTTTGTTTAGTCTCAGGAATTAAGTACTTTCTATGTTGAAATTATAAGAAGTCTGTAATTAATTAATTTTTTTACACTTTGGCTGCCAGGAGGCACAGAACAGCTGTGTCTCAACTTTCTCAACCTTAGAATGGATACAATAGCACCTACTTTGTGGGTGGTTGTGAGGTTGAAACTAGATATCCCATAAAAAAAATGCCACTCTAAGTGACACAGATGAGAAGTCCAACACTTTAATTAGTCTCTGCCAAAGTTCCTTTTCATCTAGGCCAAGATAAATGCACATTGTTGTTCCCAAGAGACAGAGAAGTAAAGATCAAGGCAAACCCATCAGCACTACCAAGGACACCACCGAGAAGCCTGGGGGGTGCCATGGATGGTCTTTGTACAAAGAATAGAGCACTTTGGTCACCTTTGTTGCTTATGACCAGAAAGGTCAATGAAGGAGAGGTCCCTGGGGGTGAAGGTGAGGGCACAATAGGCTGTCCTGTTCATCATCATTCAACAAATATTTTTCAGGCTTTGGAAAGATTAAACGCAGCTGTAACTGAGGCAGCTCTCTTATCTGCTGCTAGTTGGTTGCTGCAGAGACCATTCTATTTGTAAACATTATCCAGCACTCACACCAACTAAGGCTTAAGCTTGATGTTTATCCAGCAGCTGCCTTCCCCACAGGATCCTTTCATATAATAAAGAAAAAGTGTGAGTAGATTTTACCCAGGAGGCCACGCCAAGTGTTTAACAGCTATGTTGTATTAAAAATCACAGCATGTAGAAAATAAATTTTCACTTATCTTCAAATTTTTAAAGGAAGGGAAAAGTCAGTTTATCTATAACATGTTTTAAATATATAAGATTATGAACCTAATGATACTTTGCTGCCTATGTGCTGTGGAACCCTGGGTCAAAATTCTACTGAGATAAATTATTTTTCTGGGTATAAAACACTTTCGAGAGGTTGATAGCTGGAAACACATACTAAAAAGGACAAAGTGAAACTGTTTTAAAAGACTATCTGCTACTTAAAAGCTTGTTGATTTTCATTAATGCCAGACTACAGGGGGTCTAGTTGAAAATGATGAAGACTGCTACAAGTAAATATGATCTGTTCCCTTTAAGAAAATCACTGTGCATCAGAATTTATGACACCGATAGAGGATAGAATCCCTGAGGGATGGTCCTTCAGGTTAGAAATTGCAAATATCTCTAGGTGCCACAAGAACCACAAAAGAAAGGTCTTGTAGTTCATAGGATGAAGAGTGGTCACCCTTCAAATGACAAAGGAAGTAATTAACATACTCAAATGAGAGATAAGGATTGGACTAGAAGTGTTTGATATATAAAAGTCTAGAAATTATGTGTATAATCTTTGACCTAGCAATCTCATGTCTAGGAATGCATTCAAAGGAAAAAAATTAAGATGTGTGCAAAGATTAATCTATAAGATTATTCATCATGGAAATGACCAAAATATCCATCACTGATGAATAGATGAATAAAATGTTGTTATATCCATACAATGCCATATTCAGCAATAAAAATGAATGATGTACTGATAGTGCTACGACATTGGTGAGCCTTAAAAACATTATGGTAAGTGAAAGAAGCCAGTTCCAAAATACAACACATTGCATAACCCCATTTATATGAAATGTCCCAAAATACAAATTGTCTGGGTCTGGGAAGGGTGGAGATGGGGATGACTATAATGGTAAAGGTTTCTTTTTGGAGTAACAAAAATGTTCTAAAATTAGATTATAGTGGTGGTTACATAACTCTGGATACACTAAAAACAATTGAATTGTACACTTAAGTAGGTGATTCATATGTCACATATATTATATTCCAATAAAGCTTTAAAATAGATTATTCATTACAGTGTTGTTTAAATTAGAAAAACATTGAAATAAACATAAATGACCAACAACAGAGTTGGGCGAAAAATTATTCTAAGACAAAAGTTGTTCTACTTTACAGCCACTAAAAACACATTCAAGAAACAGAATATACACTATAATTCCAATTATGCAAAAAATGTATGTGTGAATAAAGAAGCTTTAGAAAAGGTGTAAAATACGCCAAATTATTTTTTTACGATGATTATATATGATCCTGTGGGGTTATGAATTATTTACTTCTCTTCGCTGATTTAAATGCAATGACCACCACTTTTGTGACAATAAGCACATGTGACATTTTACTGAGTACTGATGATATGCTAGGTAGAACCTAGGCTAAGTGATTGACTGGATGTAGGACATTTAATCCTCCAACCATACCATAAGGCAGGCACTATCAACTGTTGTCACTGTACAGATAATGACAGTGAGGCTGGGAGATGTGAATTTACTCAAGGTAGCACAGTCTGCTTGATACCAAAGACTGTCTTTTTTCTTTACTTTCCCTGTTCCATTTTCTAGTAAAGAGGGAACACATTGACTTGGATTTCCCCCAAGGAACTTAAGGTCCATTCAGCCTTCTCTTCCTCCACTTGAGATAGATATCTGGGTGATGCTAAAGGGAGCAGTTTTAGTATCAGAAAGGTTTATTAGAAAACTCTCACCCTGAACTGGTGTAGCATGCCTGCCGTTCATAAAACCAACTAGAGGAAATATGGTAGTTTCCCAAGTGGTCCTTATGTAAAATGTATAAAAAGCAGTTTCTGGTGTGACTTATGCTCTGTGCCTCTGTCTGTTGGCATTCCAAAACATCCCACCAGTAGCTATGGGTACCCATTTTACAGATGGTAAGACTAAGTCTTAATTGGTGGTCTCCAAAGTGTAAATTGTGAAAGGTGGGGTATGGAAAAAAATATTAAACTTCTATTTAGATATATTTTATTTCATCCTTTAAAAGCTTGTGTTTGAGGGTATGTTTTATACTGCAATATAACCCATATTCTGTTGGCCGTTGACTTTATGTCAGCCCTTTTTCTAATGGCTTTGCAGATATTCGTTTCTCACAACAACTCTATGAAAAAACTGAGGTACAAAATCCATGCTTACCTATTACATTATATTGTGCATAAAATATTAGTATGGTAATATACATATACTCTATGTAATTTATAAATAAATAAATAAGTATGCAAATTTCAGTTGCCTGAATTTTTACTGATAAGATAGATTCACAACCAAAAATATAATTTAATTGTGTCTTAAAAATAGAGAACACTACCTTCCAAGTAATAATAGAAAACATAAAGTAGCATTACTACAGCTTCTGGTGCAACGCCTTCTCTCAAGGTGTTGATCTCTAACTCATCAGCCAGGACCCGGTCCCACCTCTTGCTTCTCTGAGTGAAATTTATCTCCCCTTATCCCTTGCTTGATCTCCAAATCATGTATTTTTGCTGTAATTTTTTCCAGTACCTTTCTCTGAAAGGTGAGCTTCCATTTTAAGAAATTGGACAAGACACCAAAGTGGGGGCTTTAAATCAAACAACTTTAAACCCATCTCTTCCTGTGCAGGAGTGCAAGTCTCTGAAACTCTCATTCCCACTCCTAGTCTGCATGGAAAATGTGCTGTGGCACTCCCCGCCCTACCCCCAACTGCCCTTGCCATTGATGAGAGAGGTTTCCTAGTTCGCCCACAAGGCCCTCTTCCCCTAAACCAGCCAACCCCCAATCGGTAGTAAGGGTCCAAGCTAGGGCCTCCCATCCATACTTGCTCCCTTGGTCCCACACTACCCCAAGGAACAAACACCTGGATTCCCCATGCTGTCCACATACTGCAGCATTCATTTTCTGCCTACCTCACTTTCTCACCTGTGGTGATTTACGAATGTGATTTTTTAAAAAAGATTATTATAAATCATTAAAAAGAAACAAGGAGGAGGAGGGTTATGTATGTGTGTGTGTATATAAGGACAACACAGATCCTATGACATGGAATGAAGGATAACGGTACCTGTTATGCTGGTGGGTTTTTCTTTGACGCTCCTGATCCATCCTCCTCCTTTTTCTCCCTCCTCTCTCCCCTCCAGACAGGCAGGAGATGATAGAAGGGGATGAGGGGTAATTATTCCTTGCTCCCTCCTGATTCTGGGCTACTTCTTTGGCAGTGACTGCTTCCTCCAGGACTCCCTGCTATGGTTCCATATCTCACCTGATCTAGCTCTGTCCTTTGTTCCTTTTAGGCCTTAGGGTAGTAACGGTTTGCCCAGCTGCTAGCTTCTGGGTGACTTCCTAGCCTGGTGTGTCCCCTTAGCCCCACCCAAACTTCTGCGAGTGGTTCCTTCATTAATTCTCTTCGTTTGAACTATTAGAGGTAAATCTTGTTTTCCGCCAAGATCCTGACTGATTGAAACTCTCCTTTATGCCCAAGCGAGACACCTGACAAATTCAAAGGGTAAGAATGATCTCCTTCTCAGTGTCAGAATTCAGAATTTCCATTTACAGTAAGAATATATCCTAGAGACCCTCCATGCATCTTCAACCAAGAAATGATCATTGCCAAGCATAGCTGAAATTATAAAATCTATTTTCATAAATCCTGACTTGAATTCTGCCAGGAACACATGTGTAATTTTGACCACATGCCTGACCTTAGTCTCCTGTCTGAAGCCAAGTCTAGAGCAGCTTGGGAACAGCTTGCCCCACCCTGCTATCCGTCCAAACCACAGTGGTAACCCAGCTCCACCAGCGGCACTGAATCCTGGGGCCTGCTCTGACAGTAGAAAGCAGGAGTCAAAGGGACTAGGCTGTGATCTTCTGGTCTCTAGGGACCATCAGACACCCTTAAGCACAGTCCAGATTCTCTTCTGGAACCCTATCAGTCATCACATGCTGGCAGGCATGTACAGAGTCTTCCTGGCCAAGTCATGACACTAGATACAGGAAGTAGATGGAAGACAAAGGTCAGCACTGCGCAACAAGGTGGCCAGCCAGGCTGATATTGTCAGCCTCTTTGTCTTCTTTTAGATCTAAAGAACTGGACACTAAAACAGACATCATGATTGGCACAGCCAATCCCCCACAGCTATTACTAACCTCATTAGAAGGCTTGGAGCAGACATCTGAGGAAGGCAACCTGAATTCAAATACAACCTATAAGTATCAGTCTCTCTCCCCCTGCTTCCTGTAGATAGAATAATAAGATAAGACTTCAAAAGGAAGAATTCTTCACCAGAACAGGCAATTAGATACTTGTCTTACAAAAGATGTAGCTGGAGCTGAGGAGATCTGAGTTGAATCCTCAGTATAGAGCTTCAATGATTTAATTGCTTTGGTCAAAAGCCTAGAAGTTAGCCTTGTTTCTGCTTTTTTTTTTTTTTAATCTCTCACATCTATTTCACCAGCAAACACTGTCAGTACATGTCCAACAGTTATCTCACATTTATCCACTTCTCTGTATGCCTATTCCTAAAACCATGGTTGAAACTACCAGCTTTTCTCCTCAACTGGCTTTCTTCTTAGACTGTGGTGTACCTACCTTGTCAATCTTCCATAAAAGAACTAGAATGATCTTCTAAAATTATACTCAGATCATGTGACTTTCCTGCTTAAACTTTTCAATAGCTTGGAATAAAATATAAGCCCTTTACAAAAGCCCTAAAGAGTCTGTCGGTCCCCAGTTATGCTCCGCCTTCCTGGGGTCATGACTTCATGATGTTCCAGCCACATGGTTTTCCTCCTCCTGTTGTAAAATCTGCCAAGCTTGTTCCTACCTCAGGACCTTTGCACGTGCCATTCCCCCTAACTAACATGTTTGTTGCTCCCAGAATTTCCTCTCATCAATTCTGTCTCATCTCAAATATTTTCTCTTCACACAAGACTTCTTTGCCGAAGCACTTTTCAAAATACCTCTTCACATTCATCCCTTGCCCTGTTTTATTCTTCATGGTATTAAATGAAATTACAATATTTATTATTATGATTTTGCTTAGTTATCTTCCCAGATAGATCATTAGCTCCATGAGAACAAGAAATATATTATATTATATTATGTTCTTAGAAATGGTTCTGGCATAGAGTAAATACTCAATAAATATTTGCTGAAGGAACAAGTCCATAGCTTTGAACAATAATGAGTACCTCTGAGTTCATAAGCAAGTTAGTTAATATTTGTAAGCCTCAATTTTCTCATTTATAAGAGATACTAATAAGTGCCCACTGTTTACTCTTATAACTCTTATAAGAGTTATGTTATATATTATAGTTATTTATATATGTATAAGTGTATGCTTTTATAGCTAAGCTATAACTCTAAAAATAGTCTAAGAGATAATAAACACTGAGCACAGCTTAAGTCATAAAAGTTTCTCTTCATTAAGTTGCAAAGAATTCCTTGAAGAGCATGGCTGTTATGTGACATCCCTCAGGCTTCGCAAACAGCTCTGACAAGTAACATCAAGAATGGGAGGGTGGGGGTGGAGTGGGGTAGTTTGGAAAAGATTATAGGACCACACAACAGCTTGACCTCACAGTTTGGCCTGGGCCTGGAATATTCAAATTTTGTCAAGTGCTACATTATACTCTGGGTACTTGTGTTGACTTTGGCTATGGCCTATGCAACAAATACATTATACTCTAATCTTCTTTAAACACCGGGCCTCAGGGAATTCCGCTCAAGGGTCAGAGATGGGACATTTTATCAAGTCCCATTTATCTCCTCCATAACTTTGCTTATATTGGGACATATACTTCATTTCCTTTTCATGGTGTACTTATGAGGTCCAAGAAGCCAGAGGGAGAAGGCTTAAAACCCAGAAGTCATTCTTAACGTTAATTCCTTCTCTCTCATCTATTTTTGCACCAAGTTCAATTGAGTTTACCTTCTAAAGATTTCTGAAATTGGGCTGCTTCTGTCTCCATTCTCAGCTCCCTGGTCTAAGCTATCCACATTTCTTGATTGGATCCTTGCTGTAGCCTTCTAACTGGTTTTCTGTACACATTATTGAATCTTTATTTCAAAGCTAAAGCCAGAATAATCTTTTCAAAATACAAATCTGACCATATCATCTCTTTGACACCACCAAATGAGGTAAACATCTCATGGTTCTTATAACTTTCATTCCTTACAGTTATCCTCACTGTAATTTCATATTTATTTATGTAATGATTTAAATATCTCTGATCCTTCTTAGACTGTAAGTTCCATGAAGGTCACAGATAATGTCTGATTTCATTCACTGTTGTGTCCCCAGGTACCTAATACAATACCTGGCATATGGTAGGTGCTCAGTAAATATTTGGTGAATGTATGAGAGGATGTATGAGTCTCTATATCCTTAGCCCCTAACACAGTACCTGACCACAATACCTGAGAGAGGAATCTTTATTTTAAAAAAAGAAGACTGGAACTATCCACAATTTCCAGAAAAGACTTCTAAGCCCAAAGCCTCCTTTCTCCCTATTATTTCATACTCTGATCTTTTCCATGTCTCTCTTTCTCTCTCTCTCTTTCTTGCACACACACACACACACACACACACACACACACACTTTCAATCATTCAAAAGACTTATTCTTCATTATTCATAGATAATTGTCTTAAGAAGTATGCCTGTCATAAAATCTCCTTAACCTCTTTCCCAAGCATATTAAATAAGTTTGACTGATATAACCTTTGCCAAATGCCACTTCTAAGTGAAGAGAAATATTCGAGGATACTGACTAGAGTCCGATGTCCTCTCAGTTCTGACTTGAGGACCAACTCTGTAGGCATCACTGTCTTTCATTTAACTTAAGAGTACAAAGAAATTCAAAGGATAAATGGTAATCTTATTTCTTAGTATATTCCCTCAACTCCTATCCAAATTTCTCAGCAGCATTCTCCTCAGTCGGTGTTATTTGGGATAGATGCAATTTTAAAAGTAATGTCTTAGGAGCCTCCCCAGAATGTTATCTGTTAGGGAACGATGTTTAATATTGGTTAGGCTTAGCATGAACCACAAGGTAGCATCAAAATGAGTTCATCAGGGTACTTTCCTCTATAATGATTAAAATGATAGTTAGTATTTACTAAGTGTTTTACTCTGTGCATTCTATTTAACTCAGTATGTACAAAAATCCTATAAGGAAGATATTGTAAGGATATTGAGACTCACAGAAGTCAGTGGCTTACCAGTTACTAAAACACAGAGACAAAGCCCATGTTCTTGACTGGCACTACATGTAACAGGGCTATCAACACCAAAAAAAAAAAAAAAAAAAAAAAAAAAAACCACCAGTCACCTCCAATTCATTTTCAGTAACTTGAAGGACATAAATGACAAACAACATTAGAGGCATTCTAGATTTATACCCAATTATAAGCTTTGGCAAGCATTCCACAGATAGCAAGTATATTAGTCAACGTTTGCTAGGTTATGCTTCAGTGGCAATCACCTCCAAAAATTAGCAGTTTACAACAAAATAAATTGACATTTTATTCATGTTACTTGTCAGCTGTGAGTCAGCTGAGGTTCTGCTCCAAATACCTTCTCCATTCTGGGAATCATCCTGGGATCTGATGGCTACTTGGCAGAGGAAAAAAAGGGGGGTGGGATAGCGAATGACAGAACCATGTGATAACGCTTAAAGCTTCTGCATGGATGTGGCATATGTCATTTCTTCCCATATCCTGTTGACCAAAGTGAGTCAGTCATATGGCCAGACTTGGCATCAGTAAGTCAGAGAAGTAGTCTCTTTCCACAGGCTACGCAATGGCAGTCACATGGAAGTAGATGGGGATGCAAGCTCATTACCGGGAGAGGAGCAAATGATTAGTTATAACAACATAATCTCCCATAACAAATAAAGACGTAAGCTCCTGAGGGTCAGGCATACTCAACATATCTCACCCATGTTATTTGAGAGTACATATAAGTGACAGAAAACTCAACCAAAATTGGCTTAAGTAAAAAAGGGACTTTATTGGCTTGGGTTATTGAAAAGTCCATGGAGTTGTAGATATAACTTGGCTCAGACAAATGATGTCATTAGAACCCAATCTACCTCTACCCTCGTCCCACCTTTCATCTATGGTCTTCTGTATGCTGGTTTCATTGTTATGAAAAATGGCTGCTCACAGCGCATGGCTTCTGGACTTCTAACTCCAAACAAACAAAAAAGAATATGTCTCTTCTGCTAGATCCTGAGTGAGTCCCGAGATTGACCCTAATTGGACCAACCTGAGTATCTAGCCCATCTCTAAATCAATCAATATGACCAGAGGGTTTAGTGTTTTAATTGTCCAGGCCTGGCTGACTCTCAGAGCAGGAGGTAGGCCTTCCTGAACCCTATGCACTGAGAATCTTAATTCCTTTTCTCTAATATGCCTTAAAACAAACAAACAAAAAAAACCAATTCCTGAAGAGGTTCAATATTAACTGATTTCAAAGCATTTACAGTAATTGCACAGTCAAACAGATTTGAGAGTCTGGCATTTTTACAATATTTACTAAAGCTACCATCTGTAACAATTTTTCTTCTCTCACATTACAAATCTAACTTATCCTCATTATAAGCAATAACTAATAAAATGATGTGAAAGACTAACTTAATATCTACCAACTAAAACAGAGGAAACACTAAATAAAACAAATATTGAGTCATAGCATGACCTAACTTGTTTATTAAAGTCAGACCCAAAATATTTTCTATCAGGATAAAAACCAAATATTCGTAGTTCATTCCTACGCCATAAAAATCAATGAATACTAATGTGGGTGATTTTAATTAGGGAAATCTGTGCTGCGAATTACTAGTAACTTTTAAGTGAAACAATGGTCTACAATTTATTATTTCGAAATGGTCATAATAATCAAATAAATAATCAGAATTCTTTGTATTACTTAAGGCAACTCTGGCTGCTCTTACAGACCCCAAATTTCAATAGTTTGACACGACAGAGGTTTATTTTTCATTCAGATAACTCTCTGAGGTGACTATTCCAGATAGGCAGCTTTCCTCCATGCAATGATTCAAGTACTCAGGTCTCTTCCACCTCTCAGCCTTGCGGTTCTCCATTCTCTAGGGCGGGATTTTAACCTTGACACAGTTTGGACCAGATACTTTTTTGTTATGCAATGTAGGATGTTTAGTGGCATCCCTGGTCTTTACATGCTATATTCCAGTAACTCCTTAACCCAAGTTGTGACAACCAAAATGTCCTCAGACTTTTCCAAATTCCAATGAAAGGCAAAAATACTCCCTGGTTAAGAACCACTAGTCTAATATCAGTCCCAGCATTAGTTTTGTCAAGATTACAAGGTGATTCCAATGGAAATGAGGACTGAGAACCAATGTCTTCATGATTAACAATGTCCTGGAGATCCTGGAGAAAGCATGGAGAATCACAGCCACTTCTTAATGGTCTTGGCTTTGGAGTATCACACATCACTCCCATTCACTTGACATGGGCAAGAACTAGTCGTATGTATGCCCTTCCGCCTCCCCACCCACTGCAGAGGGAAAGAAGAGTGCTGGGAAATACAGCCTCTGGCCGGGCAGCTGCTTCCTAGCTGTATATGGAAGTGGAGCACAAATTTTGGCGGACAGAGTCATCTCTCCCTCATCTCTCAATTTTCTCCCTTTTGATGGAAGATCCCACGCTGCACATGGTTGTACCTCTGTCACAGGCTGATTTAAAGGAGTCCTTCCTAGAGAGGTTGTCTTTAACTAAACCGGCAGGGAGAATCATTCTCTACCTTCTGGTATCAGAGCTGTTGGGTTATGAGCCAGATCTGCTAGTGGCCAGTAACAACAGAGTACATTCTATGTATCAGGCACTATTGTAAGTGTTTTACACTTACTTATTCATTTCATACTTGTAAGAACTTATGATTTAGGCTCTAATTATGTTCATTTTATAGATGAAGAATTTGTCTAAAATCAAGTGACACAGGTGAGAGTCACACTCTGGCTATCAGCCTACCCAAGTGCATGCTCTTGACCATCAGGCTATACTGTTCTCTACGGGGAAAGCCGACCTCCAACACATGAGAGTGAAGGCACAACAAAAAGTAGCACAAGCAGAAAAGGCATTATTCCCAAAGCCAGGTCTGCTTCTGCCTTCGTACAGTGTGTTTATATGAGCTTAAAGATTTTTCTTTCTCTCTTAAGTTAATTTGAATGATCTTTCTATTACTTCTAACAAAAGACTCTTGATTCTTAAGTTATGTGATAAGCATTAGTCCACATGTATTCTCCTGTTCTGAAAATTAAAGAATCTAGGATTGTACTTACTCTGGACAAAAGGGAAGATCAGGAGATCTTCTCCTTATAGCCAAGGGTACTGATCTTTAGTCCTTCAGTTACTGACACTAATGTGTCCTTAGTAATGGTGGAATTTATTAGGGAACTCAATACCAACCAGTACTAATGCTGGTGTGGGCCTGACCTGGGCTTCAATGATTATTCTGTGTTTGTCAGCACTCATTCTGGATGCCTAGTTGGTTTATTAGCGCCTTAGTGCTTTGTTGGGGTTTCCTCTCACCATTCTTCTTATCACATGTGTGAACTCAGCCTTCAGCTACTGTGGGGTTAGTCTTGTCACCAGTTGGCTTACTTAAGGCCGATTGCAGACCTTTATCTGGGACTACTGTTCCTTACTGGATTATCTATTTTTATCCATCATCAGATGTTCCTGATGCCAACAACTTGCTCAAATTACCAGTCATGCCTTATTAGTTTCCTAAAATACTATTTTCTGGTTTCTCTCTTACTTAACTTCCTTGCAGAGCTGGGTCTAGTCCCCACACAGTGACCACATCTATTTCTAAACCTTGCCCTCCCACCAATGTAAACCACCTCATTATGGTTAAACAGCTGTGGTAAACCATGATTACCAACAATTTCATTCAACAAAAACTTACTGCATTGCTACTATTGTACAAAGTTCTGGGGAGTACCAAGATGAAAAAGACACATCACATGATGACAAGACACATCACACTCTTTGCTTCATGCCCTAAACAATTTTTATGAGGACCAGTCACTTGCTTTTCCCTGGCTAGTGCTGGTAATTACAACCATGAGCAAGATAAAAAGCCATGTAGCTAAAAGTTTAGATAAAGAGAAACAGATTATAAATAAGTGAGCAAATAAAAAGGAAACTAATTACTAAGTTTTTGATAAGTGCTAAAAAGGGAAAGAGAGCATTAGAGTAGGGAGTAAAACAAGAGATCTACTTGGATGCAGTGGTCAACCTTCTCACATGTTAAATATTTCTTTATTATGTATTAATCTTCCATTTCAGTATCTAGAAATTTTGGAATGGCAGCCAGTCCTAAGCTAAATGCAGTTCTTATTGCATTTTGTTGGGATAACATAATATTTCTTAAAAGTAATTCAAGTGGGGCGTGGTTCTACAGTTTGCCCCAGGTCCCACCTTTCCCTAGGCTTCTATTCGGCCTTGATTATACACTTACGTAATCTGCCTTATTGTTCTTTACCAGCATTTTGAGTTTGAACTCTTGATTCAATCTTTAAAATACTTGTGGCAACAGATCCGATCTCCTTCCACATTCCTCTTCCCCATAATTTGATAAATTTACAAATTTATTTGGCCAATACTCTTCTTCTTCTAAATGTTAAACTGGAAATTAAGCTAAAAATTATGTGTGTGGATGTGAATTTGTGTTCTTCAGTGTATATAAAAGAAAATGCACTGTTGGCTGTTTGCAAGAAAGAAGAATTTAAATGTGCCATCTCTTCAAGTAATAGCTCTTGCCTCAGTAAAGACTTCAGCCGGTCACTTAAGAATCCTAATGGATATTGCAATCTGAAGATACAAAGGCGGCTATGCAGAAACATCCCTCATCTTTGAAACACTCATACATAAAACAGAATTTATGTCACACTTGGAAGACCAAGAGCATTAAAATGTATCTGGCAATATTTTCCAGCCATGAAGTGGTGAAGGTCTACTTAGAAAGCTTATAAGTAACTAAACAGACACACAAGACATTCCAGACATGCTAGAAGATTAGGTCACCAAGCATCAAAATTTGTAAAGTCATGACTGCCTAATAGAGAATTCAGAGTAATTACAGTTGAGTCCCTACTTGACGAAACCCTAAAATTACAAGTCAGGTAAATTAGGAGAGTGTTTCCTTGACAAATGGTTTCTTCCAGGGTCACAGAAGGGAAGACCACGTATATTTATTGACATAGTAAGGTCCCTAGGTCCCTTCAAATATGTATGTTTCTATGGGATTCATCTCATGCTTTATTCCAGAGGATTTACAAATAGCCTATAACATTCCACAAGATACAGTCAGATAATATAAAATAAGGAACTTCTTTCCTCTCAAATAAGAGACAACCTGGCCAGGTTAGAATGTCAGTTTTCTATTTAGCTAATATTTATATCATCCAAGTCTCCTTTTTCCTTCTTGTAAAAAGAATGGAACAATTTTGCCTACTGTGAGGAGTGGTTGTGGGATTAAATTGTACAGTCTTCATAAAGCATGTAGTACACTAATTATAAAAATAGCTATTTTGTTATTAAATTAAAATTCTTAAAATGTTAGAGAGACAATATCATGTGTCAGAAGCCATGGTCAAATGATGATCAGAAGTGAAGTCAGTTTAGAAGTCTCAACACAAAATGTTCATCAGTTTCTCTCATGGTGGTAGAATTACAGATGTTTTATTTTATTTTTTCCCCTTGATGCTGAATTGCTTTATCATTACTTTTATTATCAGATAAAATAAAGAAGTTCCCATTTACAATGAAGAAACTTTAACAAAGTTCAGGCATATCAAAATTATATAATAAGGATAAAACCAGATTCTACTTTCTATTGATTTCATGCATCCTCAGGAAACACAGCACCATGAATGCACTTGTAAATTACTGATCTAAACTTACACATGCAGGGTAGATGACTCAAAGAGTTAACAGAAAAGCCAAAGGTGTTGATGACCACTGCAGGCAAGCTCACACTTAACAATGGCACCTGGAGCTCTTTAATCTCTCACACATTGCACTATATGCAAAGGACTTTGGAGACCACTCACATTTACCTATAAACAAGTCAACACATAGGGTAAGACAAGAATTTTCCTACAGTTCTGTCATAGCGCTCAGATTTCACATCTGCCCTTTTCTGACATTTCCTCTTTGCTTTACTTCAAAGCAGTGAACATTAGAGAATCATCAACATTTTTACAGTCAACCAATAAATCTGACCACTTTTTTTCCTTCCTGCAGACCAATGAAGCATTTTATTTACATGCACGGTCATTTATAAATAGAGTACTTTATTAAACTCATAAAGATATCTCAGAACCAAAACCGTCTTTCCAAGTACAGTGAATAAATTCTTGGGTTTAAGATTTGCTTGGGATTAGATATTTCCAGCACTTGGCCTAATCAACTGTCATAGGGACATTTATGTCATTAAATTCCATCTAATAGAGATTTTCAGGTTAATGTATAGTAGTTGTACAACTATTGTTGCAGATTATATTTATTTTGAACTTCCTTCGTCCCCCTTAGGCCTCATTCCTCTTTAAATCAGGTTGAAAAAAAATTTCAATAAATTTTCTAAATTTAAAAGTTAATTTAAAAATGTCTTGATTGTTTTTGTTTAAAATGTGCCAGACACTGTGCTAGACCCTAGGGATACTATGCAAAACACATAGTCCTTTTCCTCATGGATGGTAGAGTACAGAGATGTAAGAGCATGAAGCATATAGAGCCTATATAGACACATATGCTTGCTAATCATAGACATGGGCTCAGAGAGCATATATGGTGGCCATGACAATAAACCACTTGTATCTCCAACTGCAGGGAGCATAGCTCACTGCCAGCCACAGCTACCATTCCTCCTGATCCTTCAGGCTCCTCCCAACCCATAGCTGAGCACTGAGGGGAGGCCAGACTTCTGTGGGAGGCCAGATTTCTCTAATGAGCAACTTGTGCTTGAGGACACCCCAATGGCTTCATTCAAGTATTCTTGGAGCTGAACAGAGTCTGAGACTCTGCCTTCCCCTTCACTTTTCACAGTGCCCAGACCTGCATGGTGGTCTGAAAGTTCTCCCTTTCTACTACTACCCCTCCCACTCCTGGCCTTTAAGCTGTATAAGCACTTCCCCTAACAAATCCCTTGCACTTCTAATATGTTTTTGGCATCTGCTTCTCAGAGGGCCTGAATGAATACAATATAAAGAGTGGAACACAATCTAGTTTGAAGGGTCAAGGAAGCCTTTTGGAGGGGGGAAGGTACTAACAAAGATGAGACATGAGTACAAGTACAAGGTAATGAGGCCAGGAGGAAGAGAAGAACATTCTAGATACATTTCAGCATGTGCAAGATCCTCCAGTCATAGGACAGAGCATGTCCAGTTGAACAGAAAAGAAGAGAGAAAAAAGGGAGCTTTATGTAATTTGCCTAGAAAGCAGGGAGAGACAGAGACAAAGACAGAGAAACAGAGAGAAGAAGGTTCAGAGGTAGGTAAAAATGAGAGAGAGAAATAAAAATATCCATTGCTACTCACCATAGTAGGTATTCCACAGTGCTTGAGTTAAGAAAAAAATATCCTATGTAGCCCTGGGTCCCATTTAATTTTTCATAAGAATTTTTTATTAAGAATTTTAATGTTTTTACAAGGAAGGCAACACTGAATAATTGAGTCAAAGTAACAAGTTTGGTAAAGTTAAAGTATTAATATGGTGCAGGCTAAGCAGCTTAGACAAATAGAGATAAACATGTATTTCTCTTTTATATAATGGTCTAAATAGAAACTGGTAGTCTATGGCAGGTAGAGAGTTTTGATCTGTACAACCACAGAGAACTCCATGATGATGGGTTGGCTCTGTCATCTTTTATACATGGTTTTCAACATGGTTGCTCCAGGTGTTTCCTTGTTCCCAATTCTCCACTAGTGAGAATGGGGAAGGAAGGAACAGCCTGCTATCAGCCTAAACTTAGATTTATGAACAGAACTGCCAACAAAGTAGGCTGGGGAAAGTAGTCTTTAGTTGGGCAACTACACACCCAGATAAAATAAGAAGGGGTGCTCTATTGTTAAAGGGACAAAGGTAAATAGGTCAAAGAATAAATCACAGAGTAATTTAAAAAATACCCTGAGACATATGAAAACAAAAACACAACATATCAAAATTTATGGAATGCAGTAAAAGGAGTGCTAAGAGGGAAGTTTTAAGTTGTAAACACTTATGATTAAAAAAAAAAAGATCTCGAATCAACAACTTGTTTATACTTCAAGGAATAGAAAAAAAGAAACACAAAGTAAGCCCAAAACTAACAGAAGGAAGGAAATAATTAAGATTAGAGATAATTATAATAGAAAACATCAGAAAAAAATCAATGAAACTAAAAGTTGTTTTTTAAAAGATCAACAAAATTGATAAACTTTAGCTAGACTAAAAAAAGGAGATAAGATTAAAATAACAAAAATCAGAAATTAAAGAGCAGACACTACAACCAACGCCACAGAAATAAAAATAATTATGAGACTACTACGAACAACTGTATGCCAACAAATTGGATAATCTAGAAGAAATGAATGAATTTCTAGAAACACACAACCTATCAAGAATGAATCATGAATAGAAAATCTGAACAAGCAATTAACTAGTAAGGATATTAAATTAGTAATAAAAATCCTCTCAACAAAGAAAAGCCCAGGACCAGATGGTTTCACTGGATTCTACCAAACATTTAATGAAAAATTGACACCAATCTTCCCCAAAACTCTTCCCAAAAAATTAAAGAGGACACTTTTGAACTTATTCTATGATGTCACCATTACCCTGAAACCAAAGCAAATGAAACCTAATAGCACATTAAAAGTATTATCCCATCATGACGAAGTAGGACTTATTCCTAGAATGGAAGGGTGGTTTGACATCCGAAAGTCAGTCAATATAATATATCACATTAAGAGAGTGATGGGCAAAAACCACTTCATAATCTCAATTAATGCAGAACAAGCAATTGACAAGATCCAACACCCTTTCGTGATAAAAACACTCAACAGACTGAGAATAGGAGACTACTTCAACATAATAAAGCCATATATGAAAAGCCCACGGCTTTTCAGTAATGAAAGGTAAAGCATTTCCTCTAAAATTAGGCTCAAAACAAGGATGCTCATTCTTGCCACTTCTAGTTAATGTAGTATTAGAAGTACTAGCCAGAAAAATCAGGCAAGAAAAAGAAATAAAAGGCACACAAATTGTAAAGGAAGAAGTAAAATGGTTTTTGTTCACAGATAATATAATTCTGTACACAGAAAACCCTAAAGATTACACACATGTGCGTGTGCGCGCACGTGCGCGCGCACACACGCACACACACACCTATTAGAACTAATCAATGTAGTGAAGTTGAAGGATCCGAAATCAATACAAAAAAAAAAAACAGTTGCATTTCTAAATACAAACAATGAAAAATCCAGAAGGGAAATTAAGAAAACAATTATATTTACAATAATATCAAAAGGAATAAAATACTTAGGAACAAACTTAACCAAGGAGGGCTTATGTATTGAAAACTACACAACATTGTGGAAAGAAATTAAACACACAAATTCATACAAAGACATTCTGTGTTCATGGATTATAAGACAATGTTGTCAGGATGTCAATATTACCTAAAGCAATTTACAGATTCAACACTATGTCTATCAAAGTCCCAATGGAATTTTTGACAGAAATAAAAAATCCATTCTAAAATTCATATGAAATCTCAAGGGACCTTGAATAGCCAAAACGATTTTGAAATAGGAAAACAAAGTTGGAGAATGCTCACTTCTAATTTCAAGACATATTTCAAAGTTACAGTAATCAAAATATTATGGTACTGGTATAAAGAAAGACACATAGACCAATACAAAGGAGACAGCACAGAAATGGCCCAAAATATCTTCAAGACTACTCAATTGGGAAAGAAGAATCTCTTCAGCAAATCCTGTTGGGAAAACTGGATACCCATATGAAAAAGAATGAAGCTGGACCAATATCTTATACCATATGTCAAAAAAGAAAAAGACCCTCAAAATAAAACAAAGACTTAAACATAGGACCCCAAACTATAAAACTTCTCAATGAAAACATATGGGAAATGCTTCATGACACTGGAATTGACAATGATTTCTTGGATGTGACACCAAAAGCACAGGCAACAAAAGCAAAAACAGAAATAAAACTTAAAAACTTTGTTCATCAAAGGACACAACCAACCAAAATAGTGAAAAGGCAATCTATGAAATGGGGAAAATGTTTGCAAATCATAAATCTGATAAGGGCTTAATAGCTAGACTATACAAAGATTTCTTACAACTTTACAAAAAATCAAATAAGCTGATTTAAAAATGAGCAACGGATTTGAATAGATATTTCTCCAAAGATGACATACCAATGGCCAACAAACATATAAAAGATGCTTAACATCATTAATCAGCAGAGTTACACAAATCAAAACCAGAATTAGGTATCATTTTATATCCAATAGGATGACTACTGTTAAAAAATAGGAAATAACTTGTTTTTGCAAGGATGTGGAAAAACTGAAACCCTTGTTCACTATTGGTGGGATTGTAAAATAGTGCACCTGCTATAAATAATAGTATAGCAGGTCTTCGAAAATTAAAAATAAAACTACCATAGGATCCAGAAATCCCTGCTCTGCGTATATATCCAAAAGAATGGAAAGTGGGGTTTTAAAGACATATTTTCACACCTATATTCATAGCAACACTATTCGCAATAGCCAAGAGGTGCAAACAACCCTAATGTTCATTAACACATAGATGGCTAAACAAAATATAGTATGTATGCACAATGAAATATTATTCAGCCTTTAAAGGGAAGAAAATCCTGTCACATGTTAAAATATGGATGAACCTTGAGGCTATTACACTAAGTGAAATAAGCCAGTCGCAAGAAGACAAATACTATATAATATCACTTATATGAGGTATCTAGGGTAGTCAAAGTTCATAGCACAGAAAGCAGAATGGTGGTTGCCAGAGACCAGGAGAAGAGGGGAATAGAGAATTGTTGTTTAATGGGTACATTAGTTTCAGTTTTATACGATGAAAAATTCTGGAGACGGGTTGCACAATATGAATATACAGTTGGCCCTTGAACAACATGGGTTTGAACTGTACTCCACATATACTTGGGTTTTTTTTTTCCCAATAAATATAGAGTTGACACCTATATCCCTGGGTTTCATACTCTTCGATTCAAATATCCATGGACCAAAAACAGTAATTTTGATCCATAGTTGTGAATTCATGGATGCAATGGACCTGCTATATGCAATGTTCTATGCTATTTGATGTAAGGGACTTGAGCATCTGAGAATTTTGGTATCTGTAGGGGGGTGCGGGTCATAGAACCAATCCCTGCCCACACCAGAAGACAACAGAAGTTTTAGGGGAGTTAAAATTTATACATGAATTTTCAACTGTGCAAGGTCAACATCCCTAACCCCTGTGTTGTTCAAGTGTCAACTGTATTTCACACTACTAAACTATACTCTTAAAAATGGTAAATTTTGTTATGCGTTTTTACCACAATATTTTTAAAAGCTATGAGGAAAATCACAGTATAGTATCATAGTGAGGATATTAACATTAACCTTAGTTATATACTGATCGATCTTTTTTCGGATTTCCCTAGTTTTATCATAGTCGTGTGTGTGTGTGTGTGTGTGTGTGTGTGTGTGTGTGTGATGCATGTCTGTGCAAAATTAGTTTTAATAGCTTCATTCAAAAAAAGGACAAAAGGGAGAATGAGTATAAGGGGACAGTTAGTGGGGTATAGTGACACTATCTTCATTTATTCCTTGTTCATTTATTGTGTACCTGCTCCAAGTTAGACATGGCCTAAGGCAATAGGGATACAACATGACACAGTCCCTGCCTTGTGGAACTTACACTCAATTGTGAAGACAGACAGTTAATTCGATATAAGTGAAATTCAGCAAAGTGCAAGGGCCGTGGAATCAAACTTGAGTATCACTCATTCCAGGCATGGGAGAGGGGAATGGCCAGGGATTCCTTTCTGGGAAAAATGCTGTCTCAATTATGACTGGGAATTTTCCCAGTAAAGACAGGCAAGGACATTCTAAGCAAATATGTAAAGAAGAAAAGTGCATGATGCCTTCTGGAGGGATGAACTAGTTCAACATGGCAAGAGTTTAGAATGAGGTACGGTGTGCTGAGGAATATCACTACAGAGGGGTCTGATCATAAAAGAGCCCTCACTGTGTTAAGGAGTTTACCAATTCCTCAAAGCAGTGGCTTCTGTCCACCCTAGGAAAGTGCTGCCCTTAACTGTACATCAAGCAGCATGCTATAAACTTAACATTTATTATCATAGTTTTTGTCCTTCTCACTACAATCCATTGAGGTAACTGCTATCTTCTTCATTTTACAGATGAGGAAACTGAAGATAATTACTTTTATCATGTAGTCTGCCCAAGGTCACACAGCAGCTTGTAAGTAACAGAGTTAGGGTATGAACCCAAATTTTTCAGATTCCAAAGCTCACAGTAATATCCACTACATAACAGCATGATAGGACTAGATTCAGGCATAGAGTCTCTGGAATCAGGCAGCTAGAGTTTGAGTCCTGATTCCAACTCTTGTTAGCCATGTGGCCTTGGGCAAGTTACACTCTGAGCTTCAAAAAAAAATTTTCAATATGATAAGCACAATTCAGGAAAATACGGGGGCTGTGGGATCTTAATTTTTCAATTTCATTTGTAAAATTGAGGCTAGCTAAATAATAGCTAAAACATAATAAGCACTATAAAATAATTAGCTGCTATTATTATTTTATATTTCTTCCCAATCTAAATATCATATCAAAGAGAAGTTGCTAGAAAGATAAAAGCAGAGGATAAGTTGTATAGGCGTCTATAAAAACGGTGCTGATGAGAGTGTTGGGGGAGGTAGTTCCATCACTGACTTGCTGACCAATTACTCAGGGTCTAATCTCTTATAAATAAGGTTATCGATATCTGAGCAACTAAAACCACAGGGTTACAGTGAGGGTCAAGAGAGAAAATGAATATCAGAGTACTGTAAAAGTATAAACCACAAGATACATGCTTCATATTATTATTAAAATGCCATATGAATCCAGTCATTTGACTTTTTTTTTTTTTTAATGAAATGTCAACTGTTCTCTGGGTACTGCATTAGGTTTATGAAGGCTCTTAAACTGTAGGTGAAATATTATGCCCTTATTCATGTTTGTAGTTTTCTTGAAACTGGCACCATACTTGTATCAGATCCCTCAAAGAACGCATGACACCAAAAATATTAAGTACTCTGCCAGGTACTATATACAAAAAAAGTAAGCAATCCCCTTCCCTAAGATCAGGAACAAGACAAGGATATCTGCTCTGAAGCCTTTTATTCAATGTTGTATTGGAAGTTCTAACCAGGGATATCAGACCAAAAAAAGGGCATCTATATTGGAAAGAAAAAAGTAAACTATCTCTATTTGAAGATGACATGATCTTGAATATAGAAAATCTTAAGGAATAAAAAAAAAGCTATTAGAGCTAACAAATAAATTCAGCAAGGTTGCAGAATACAAGAAGATGTGATCAACATACAAAAATCAGATGTTATTCATAAGCAATAATCCAAAAATTAAATTAAGAAAATAATTACATTTATAATAGCATCAAAAAGAATAAAACTAAGGAATAAATTTTACAAAGTGCAAGATTCATACACTGAAAACAAAACCTTGTTAAAAGCAATTAATGACCTATATGAATGGAACGACATCCCATGTTCCTGGGTTGGAAGATTTAATGTTGTTAAGATGGCAATATTCCCCAAATTGATCTAGAGATTCAATACAGAATCCCGACATCTCTTTTTACAAAAATGAAGCTGATCTTAACATTGATGTGGAAATGAGAGAGACCCAGAATAGCCAAAACAGTTGTGAAAAAGAACATTGGAAGGCTCACACTTCCAAATTCAAAATTCATTACAAAATTACAGTAGTCAAGAGTACATGGTACTAGCATAAGGATAAACATATATATCAATGGAATTGAAATAAACCCATGTGCCTATAGTCAATTGATCTTTGACAAGGGTGTCAAGACAATTCAATGGAGAAGAAATAGTCTTTTCAACAAATGTGCCAGAAAAACTGGATATCTGCATACCAAAGAATGAATTTACACCATTATCTCATGTCATATACAAAAATTAACTCAAAATGAATCAAAGATCTTAAGATCTAAAACTATAAGACTCTTAAAAGAAAACATAATAGTATACCTTAGTGACCTTGAATTTAGCCATGCTTTCTTAGATGACATCTAAAACACAAGCAATCAAAGGGCAAAAATGGATAAAGCTGATTTCGTCAAAATTAAAAACTTTTGTGCTTCAAAGAACACTATCAAGAAAGTGAAGACAATCCAATGACTAGAAGAAATATGCAAAAATCATACCTAAAAGGACTCTAGTATCCAGAATATATAAAGAACATTTATAGCTCACCAATGAAAAGACAAATAACGCAATTAAAAATGAGCAAAGGATTTGACTAGACATTTCTCCAAGTAGATATATAAGTGGCCAATGATCATATGAAAAGATGCTCAACATAATTACTCATTAGGGAAATATAAATCAAAACCACACTAAGATACCACTTCATACGCACTAAATGGCTATAATAAAAAAGACAGAAAATAACAAGTGTTGGTAAAGATGTGGAAAAACTGGAACTCTTGGACACTGCTAGTAGGAATGTAAAATGGTTCCATCACTTTGGAAAACAGTCTGTTCCTGAAGATGTTAAACCTAGTGTTAACATATGACCCCGTGACTCTACTCCTATTCATACAGAGTTTTGTGCTTGGATGGTTAGAGAAATGTCTATTCCTAGTAGTCAAAAAGTGGGAAAACCCAAATACCCATCAATGAATGAATAGTAAAAAAAATGTGATATCTCCATAAAATAGAATATTATTCAGCCACAGAAAGGATTGAAGTACTGCTATAGGTTACGGCATGGATGAACCTTGAAAACATTAAGCTAAGTGAAAGAAGCCAGATATATAAGGCTATATACTTTATGATTCCATTTATATGAAATGTCCAGAATAAACAAATATATATAGAGAGAAAGTAGATTAATGGTTGCCAGGGGCTGGGGGAAGAAAGATTGTTATGGGGCGATCTGTTACAAGATCTTTTCTGGGGCGAGGAAAGCATTCTGGAATTGGAGGGTGGTGATGATTGCACAATGTTATGAACATGCTAAAAAAAAAAACCCCACTTAATTGGAATCCTTTAAAAGGATGAATTTTATGGTATGTAGTCAAGAACCTTAAATGTTTTTAAAATTTTAGACTTAAAGATACTGTCTTTGCATAGCTTATTCTTTTATCCTGGCACTGAAGACTCAAATATCTGTGGGAGTCAGGCAAGTTAGAAATGTGTTGTAGCCGTTGAGTATAAAAAACTAAGTGCTAAAGTGCTTCTATGATGACCCCTACCTCTTAAAGCACTGTCTGGTTCAAATAACAGAGACAATCAATATATGTTTGCCGGTCATATTTAGCCCTGAAGCTACCAAGTGCAACCTCTAAAATTATTTTAGGAGAAACCAATAAAAAAAATTGGGAAATGTCACTGCAGCAAACTACGAAGGGAAAAGAGTAAGAAAGGAAGGTCATCTGAATTTTAAAAGGTGTATTTTAAGTTCACTTAGAGTAACTGGAAAAGAGTAATGATCATTTGAGTGAAATATACATTTTTAAATAAAATTTTTCCTTTATAACAGTTTAGAATTAGAGAAAAAAAATGTGAAGATAGCACAGAGTTTCCATATACCCCACATCAAATGTCCCTTATCTTAACTTCTTATATTGTCACAATTAATGAACCAATATTGATAAATAATTTTTATTAACAAAGTCCTTACTTTATTGTCATTTCCTTAGTTTTTACCTAATGTCTATACTCTGTTCTAGTTTTCCATCTGGGATGCCACTTTACATTTAGTTGTCATGTCTCCTTAGGTTTCTCTTTGCTGTGACAGTTTCTTAGACTTTCCTAGTTTTTAATGACCTTGACAGTTTTGAAGAGTATGGGTCAGGCACATTGTAGAATGTCCTTCAGCTGCAGTTTGTCTGATATTTTTCTAATGATTAGATGAGGGTTATGTGGTTTGAAAGGAAGAGCACAGAGAGAAAATGTCATTATCATCATCACATCATATCAAGGGGACATACTATCAAAAAGACATCACTATTATGTTGACCTTGATTACCTAGCTGAGGTAGTATTGCTCCATTGTAGTTACTCCCTTCTTCCCCTTTCCCTGCTATATACTCTTAGGGAGAAAGTTACTATGGTAGCCAACTGTTACGCTCCCTCTCCTTGAGGGTAGAATATCTACATGAAGATTTGGAATTCTTTTGTAAGAAAGATTTGTCTACTCTCCCCCATTTATTTACTTAGTCATTTACTGCTATCAGTATGGACTCATGGGTATTTCTTTTTTTTTTCTTTTTTTGCTTTATTGTGATATAATTGACATATAACACTGTGCAAGTGTAAAGTGTACAGTGTGATGATTTGATATATTTATATATTGCAAAATGATTACCACAGGAGGGTTAGTTAACATCTCCAGCACCTCAAAATTACTATTCCTTTTTTGTGGTTAAAAAATTTAAGATTTACTCTCTTAGTAACTTTCGTGTATATAATATAATATTAACTATAATCACACAGTATACATTAGATCCTCAGAACTTATTCATCTCATTACTGAAAATTGTACTCTTTGATCAACATCACCCCATTCCCACCACCCACCCCTAGCCCCTGGCAACTACCATTCTATTCTGTTTCTATAATTTAGGCTCTTTTAGATTCCACATAGAAGTAATATAATATGGCATTTGTCTTTCTTTGTCTGACTTATCTCATTTATTTTGATGCCCTCAAGATGTATCCTTTTCAAAAATGGCAAGATGTTCTTCCTTCTCATATATTCATATGTTCTTTTTCAAATGTTCATATATATGTATATATAATATATATGATATATATGTGTGTGTGTGTGTATGTATATATATCTTCTTTAGCCATTCATCTGTTGATGGACACAGGTTGTTTTCATATCTTGGCTATTATGAACAATGCTGCAATGAACATGGGAGTGCTGCTATCTCTTCAAGAACCTGATTTCATTTCCTTTGGATATACACCCAGATGTGGGATTGTGGATCATATGGTAGTCCTATAATTAACTTTGTGAGGAACATTCTTACTGTTTTACATAGTGGCTGTACCAATTCACATTCCCACCCTACAGTGCACAAGAGTTGCCTTTTCTCCACATCCTTGTCAACAACTTATCTCTTGCGTTTTTGATAATAGCCACTACAACGTGTGTAAGGTGATCTCACTGTGGTTTTGATTTGCATCTCCCTGATGATCAGTGCTAGTGAACATCTTTTCCTATACTTGTTGGCTATCTGTATGTCTCCTTTGGAAAATGCATATTCAGGTCCTCTGTCCATTTTTAAATTGGATAAGGTTTCTTTCCTTATTTAGTTTTAAGAGTTCCTTACATTTTTTGGTTATTAATCTTTTGCCAGATGTATGATTTGCAAATATTTTCCCTCATTCCATAAATTGCCTTATTTATTTATTATTTGTTTGTTTGTTTGTTTGTTTTTACTGTGTAGAAGCCTTTTTGTTTCATGTGGGCCCACTTATTTTTTTTTTCACTTTTATTGCTCGTACTTTTGATGCCAAATCCAAAAAAAAAAAAAAATGTTATTGCCAAGACGAATGTCAAAGAAACTTTCCCCTGTGTTTTCTTCTAGGAATTTTACAGTTACAAGCTTTATGTTTAAGTCTTTAATCCATTTCAAGTTAATTTTTGTGAGTGGTGTGAAATAGAAGTCCAAATTAATTCTCCTGCATGTAATTATCCAGTTTTGCCAGTACAGTTTATTAAAAAGACTATCCTTTCTCCATTGAGTATTCTTTCCTCCCTCATCAGATATTAGTTGACGCTATAAGCGGGGGGTTATTTCTGGGCTCTTGATTCTGTTCCATTGGTCTTTGTGTCTGTTTTTATGTCAGCACCATACTATTTTGATAATTATAGCCTTGTATTATTGTTTGAAATCAGAAAGTGTGATACTTCCAGCTTTGTATTTCTTTCTCAGGATGGCTTTGGCTTTAAGGTCTTTTGTGGTTCCATGTGAATGTTAGTAATGTTATTTTTTTCTATTTCTGTGAAAAATGCTATTGAAATTTTAGTTGCATTGAATCTACAGATGGCTTTGGGTAGTATGGACATTTTAATAATATTACTTCTTTTGATTCATGAACACAAATATCTTTCATTTATTTGTGTCTTCTTCAGTTTCTTTTGTCAAAATATTGTAGTTTTCAATTACGTCTTGGTTAAATTTATTCATCTCCTTGGTTAAATTTATTCCTAAATATTTTGTTGGTTATGATGTTATTGTGAATGGGATTTTTAAAAATTTCTTCTTCAGATATTTTGTTATTAGTGTACAGAAACACAATTGATTTCTGTATGCTGATTTTGTATCCTTCTACTGTACTAAATGTGTTGATTAATTTTAACAGTTTTTTTTTTTTTGGTGGAAGCTTTAGGATTTTCTATATGTAAAATCATATCATTTGCAAGCAAAGACAATTTTACTTCTTTTCTGATCTGGATTCATTTTATTTCTTTTTCTTGCCTGACTACTTTAGCTAGGACTTCTAGTACTTCGTTGAATAAAAGTGGTAGAATGAGCATTCTTGTCTTGTTCCTGATCTTAGAGCAAAAGCTTTCAACCTCTTACTATTATTGAGTATGATGTCAGCTGTGGGATTGTCTTATATGGCCTTTATTATGTTGAGGCATTTTCCTTCTTTACCCAATCTGTTCACAGTTTTTATCGTGAAAGAATACTATATTTTGTCAAATGACTCTTCTGTATCTATCAAGATGACCACATGATTTTTATCTTTCATTTGATTAATATAGTGTATCACATTTATTGATTTGCATATGTTGAACCATCCTTGCATGCTAGGAATAAATCCTTTTCGATCATAGTGTATGATCCTTTTAATACGCCATTGAATTGGTTTGCTGGTATTTTGTTGAGAATTTTTGCATCTATATTCACCGGGGATATTGATCTGTAGTTTCCTTTTCTTGTCCTTAATTGGCTTTGGTATCACGGTAATGCTGGCCTAGTAAAATGAGTTTGGGAGTGTTCCCTCCTCTCTTGTTTCTTGGAAAAGTTTGAGAAGGATTGGTATTATTTCGTTTTTAAATATTTTGTAGAATTCACCAGGGAAACCATCTGGGCAAGATTCCTCCCAAGTCACTTGATACATGGTGCTATATCCCACAGCTCCCTCAAATGCACTTTTTTTCTGTGGATGGATTCCAAATTGTTGTTGTTGAATAGAGGATCTGAGTAAGGCATGTATCATTCAACCATGTCGTTACATCACTGCCTCGTGGGTATTTTCGACTTTTGGTTACAATCCGATGTGTATACTTTATTTATTTTATTGTTTTTGTTGTTCAAATTGTTCCAGCTTTGGCCATTGGGAGTTCGGTTGGCTCTTCTGTCCCTTTGACATACCCCTATTACTGTGGTCAAGTATCTCAAGACATAAAAACACAATTTCCTTACAAATATATAGAGAACGTATATCAAAGATTTACTTAATTAATGAGGGAAACAGAAGATGACAAAAAATAATTTAAAGGAGGATACAAAAACCTGCTGCATACACACATATATCTGCATCTGGCCCTCTTGCTTTCCTTATGTGTTAATGTATATATAATGCATATATACACACATGTATACACTATGAATATATACATGCGTACATATATAAATGTACAGACATATACATACATATACACACATGTGTGTGTATATGTATACACACACATGCACACACACACACATATATATATACATATTTATACTTAAAGTGTAAAAAAATAATGTTGAAGTAAGAATCCTAAATTAGGTGCAAAATGGTTAATGTCATACAGTGCATTAAACCATAATTTTTGGGGTTAACTTCTCTCATGAACAAAATTATTTGTAGCTTTGCAGTTATAGCAGAAAAATGGATCCCTAAAGATATCTGCATCGTAATCCCCCAAATCTATAAATGTATTATATTACATAGCAAAAAGGGCTTTGTAGATGCAATAAAGTTAAGGATCTTGTGATGAAGAGAGATTACCCTGGATTATCCAAGTGGGTCCAATGCAATCCCAGGGATCCTTATGTGAGAAAGAGAGGAAGACGAAGTTCAGAGTCAGAATGAGATTGGTGGATGTTACACTGCTGGTTCTGAAGGTGAAGAAAAAGGTCTAGAGTCAAGAAATGCAGGCAGCTTCTAGAAACTGGCAAATACAAAAGAATGAATTATTCCCTAGAACCCACAAAAGAAATGTAGTACTGCTAACATCTTGATTTTGGCCCGGTGAAACCCATTTAAAATTCTGACCTCCAGAATTGTAACATTAATTTTTGTTGTATTAAGGTACTAAATTTGTGATGATTGTTAACAGCAGCAACATGAAATGAATATAATCTCTACTAGACAAAATGCATTTGGATCTTATCAGTTTCCTACCAGTTACCGCTTACCTTTAAGGATTCTGGGCTCTAATAAATAGTTAATCATGAGTCAAAGTTACCTTCCCCTACAGATCTGGATGACTCCTGGGTGGGCTTGATTGAACAGTGCCCTAGTATTGTGTGGAAAAGACATACAGTAACATTTTCTGCTTTATTTCCAAGTTTTGAATAATCTTTCTTAACATCTATTTTTTCAGTCCATATTTCTCTTTGAAGTATTCACATACTTCCATCCTTCTCCTTCCTCAAAATCTATTCATCAACCGAGTCTATATATCAGGCACCTCATTCCTAAAGCTAGAATTTGTAACTGTGTATTTCTTGTTTCTTTTTTCAAGTAGCATACAGTAATATAATACACTCCCTTCATTTCACTTTTCCTCTGTGATAACTTGCTCAGCTACTACCCTATGTCAGGTTGATTTGTTCAACCCAGCAAACCTTATGGAAAAAGTACCAAGTCACCCACACATTTATTTTAAAAATGGACATCATAAAGGCTAGGAAGAGTTGAATGGAGGGAAAAAAATTAATGAAAGTAGCTTTAGGATAAGAGATATGACTTGAATCTTTCCGAAAGAGAAGAAAACTGCTCAGCCATCAAATCTCATCAGAAGATAATGTTCTTTTGAAGTCCCCATTGCATAAAGAATCTGAAACTATCAAGGGCCCCAAGTAACGGAGTAATGTGTTCCTACACATTTGCAGTGACAATAGGATCTTCCAGAGCCAGGCTGTAAAAAGAGTCAGTCTTCCTGTCTCCAGTTTTCTCCTTTCAAATCTATCCTGAGGGCTCTCCTTTGACCTTTCTTTAGAAAACACTTTATCAGCTCACATTGTCTTTGTGCCTCCTTTTGATTCCAGTGCGGGCCTTCAAGTGCCTCTATCATTCACCTAGCTCTGCTGCAGCTGTCCATTTTTAAGAAACCCCAGTTGACTGAGTGCAGTGGTTTTCATATTTAAGAATTTGTCAACATCACCTGGACGGTTGGTTAAACTACAGACTGCTGGCTGTCATCCCTAAAGTTTCTGATTCTATAGGTGAGGGGTAGGGCTCAAGAATTTGCATTCTGCCGACAACCAGTTAATCTTTAAGTAATTTATCTTCCTCAATAAAATAACTGACCTTAATTTTTTTTAAAATGTGCATTCTAACAAAGTTCCAAGAGACACTGATGATGCTGTTGCAGAGAGCACACTTTAAGGACCACCACCAGGATCTGAGCTTGGACTAATCCTTACCTGAGCAAATTTAGAAGAATTAAAAAGTGTCCCCTTGTAAGAGAAGACTTTGGGGTGATAAAAATGTCCCATATCTTTATTGACATCTGGTTACACTGGTGCATACATTTGTCAAACTCATCAAATTGTCCACTTAAAATGGGTGAGTTTTATTGTATGTAGATCATGCTTTAATAAAATTTATTTAAAACTTTAAAAAAGTAATAGAATCACGTGTTCCTATACATTTGTAGCAACATATTTGGTCAATCATCATTCAGTAACTATTTACTGACTCTCTTCTTGGTGACAAGTACTTTGATAAATTCTGAAAACGTAAGGATAGATGAGAGATGGTGGTTTTGTCCAAAGATTTCTCCAAGTCTGATGGTGGATACTGAGAAATATACTGAAAATTACAATATTATGTAGTAAATAGTAGAATAGGAGAAAAATCAAGGCCCCATAGGATGTTGCACTAAAAATAACTGTTTGTCCCAACCACTATCCTTTTCTTTAAAAATTACCTGGTCCAAAGTCCTGGCAGAGAAAGTGACTTCAGGTGCCATCTGCCCTTCCATCCCCTAGGTCATAGCTGACTAGAGCAAGGGTGACTCTTGACCTAAGCTGGATCAATCTAGTTGTCTGCTGCTGCTGGAGAGATGCAAACTTGAGATGGAAAAAGAAATAAATCCATTGTCCCATCCTCCTGCTCCCCCATCTCCAGCTACCATTTTCCATTGGCACAGCCTAATCCAAAGCCAGCTAAAAGGGAGTGTGGTTGATGCAGCTTGCAGATTACTACCCTGGATCACAGTTCAGAGAACAGAATGGGTTTAGAGATGAGAATCAACAGATGAATAACCAGCAGGGTGTCAAGCTTGTTAATTTAATGCAGCTAACCAAGAGGCTGCAAACATCAGGTTACCTCAGGTTATTTTTCTAAGGCTTTTTTAAAGGATCTTTCCTCTCAGGGAGAAATCCTCCGGAATTCATCCACATATTCAGAAAAGCAAAAATAAAAATAAAAAATAAAAATAAAAAAATAAAACAATAAGTGTTATTGTATTTAGAAAAAGTTTTTGACCACCCGGAAAGGCCGTAAAATAACAAATTAAAAAATTAGAGAACAGTAAGGACCAAAATATTCAGTCCTGACTAAGTGCAATAGGCAGAATGGTGGTATCATGTGCTTATTCTACTAGAAAGCTGGACTCTAAGCATTTCCAAGGAGGATGAAGAAATCAAAAGGATGAGAGATTTAGCTTTATAGTTCTTTAGCATGGGGTTTTGAGCCTTGAAGGCTATTGAAATGCTTAATGTAAGATAAGGCCAAGGCCCGTTAATACACATAAAGCCAAAATGGTGGGTAGGAGTAAAGGAGGGGAAGGAGCTTCAGGTGGCACGCAGGTATTCGTAGGATAGCAATTTGCACAGAAAGTAGATCCCCTCTATCTCCTTGGTGAGATAACTAGGGTGTATATTCTGCACCATTTCTGAGAGTTTTCCCATGGGTTTAAAGTCCAGTAACCCATGGTGATAGTTGACTTAAAAGGACACTCTTTTATTTGGTAGCCTTCACTACTTTGTCTTATTTCCCCACTCTGCTACTTACGTTTTGTGAGATAACCTCTCAGGTTACACTTGAATTTTTGTCTAAGGTCAACTTCTGAAGGAAATCAGACTAAGGAAACCATAAACCTACACCACATTGAGGCCAAATAAAGATTGCCCATGTTTTTCATCACGCTTGGGCAAGTTTACACAGGTAGAGAGATATTTGTTCATCCCATGTTTATCAAAAGAGGGAAGGTGAAGAACTGAGTGAGCAGTGGGTTTCTAGAAGAGTGAGGTTTATTTCCTTCTGTAAATAAAGAACAGAAAGCTTTTGTGCAAATGACCTTCTTCACTTACCGAAGTCTTGCCCATATAGATGTCTGAATTTTTGACTCCTTCGATAGAAAATCCTATGTATTCTTAAAGTTGGACTCTTTTAATGGGGTATTTTGTAAAGAGCACTCTAAATCCCTAGAATGTGGTTGGTGGGTTGTTTTAACCTGACTGATGAGATCTGTATTAAAAAAAAAAAAAAGATTTGCGAATCAAATTCGTTTATCAAATTTATCAGCCCAGGGCTGATAAATTTCCTTGGACAAGAGACTCAGTACTAAAACTGGGAAAGTCAGAGTATTCCAGGATGACTTGGTCACCTTACTCTAGATGCAGGTTACACATAGGATCTTTCAAAGTCCAGCCTCCCGATTCTAATGTATATATTTCAAAATAAAATTTTATTTTTAAAATGACCCCAATATAAATTTACGCTGAAATAAAATAGCTTCTTTCTAGATTTCTAATTACAAAATTCCAAGTAAGTATAACAGAACGACTTTGGTTTTCCTTTTTGTCTGTGCCTCTGCTTTGCAGCTATTCGCACTTGCCTGGCTGTGGGGTAACACGACAGTTTAAGGGAGTCCATTTGGAAATGTTTAGTACCTCTTCTTATTCATATCTTCCATACAGCCAATGGTCAGCAGGGTTGCACCCCAATTTTAAACTCTGAGGGCTCTCCCCAAAGGTGAATACAGAAACTGGGAAAGACTTCTCACCTGTATTCAAGGGTAAAACACATAAATGTACGTTAGCTCTGCCCTGAGTTACCTATCATCTTTCTTCTCTTGGGTGTTCAATTTTTAGTGCCATTCTGTTTTCATCAGTGATGAACTTGTGAAAATCTTTGCACCCAAATTAGAAGAATGTGTCACAACCGGATGAGGGCAGAGAGCAAACCATACCCCAGGATGGAGGACATAAATAACAAAGGGTGTGAATGGCACCAGAATGTGAGAGTCTCTGAGAATTAGATACCAGATGTGTTGTCTGCATAATGTGAGAGGAAGCCTTGGATATTTGAAGTTTAAAATGATTTTGGTATCAAACTAAGAAATTTAAACCCTGTGATAAATATGTGATGTTCAATGAAAAAGTTATAAGTAGATTTGGAATCAGAAAGGTATTTGTGTTTGAATCCAAGATCTGTCACTTAACTACATTTATAACCTACCTGTACAGGTCATGAAACCTTCCTGAGACTCAGTTTCCTCATTCATAAAATGGAGATGAGAAGGAAAGAAAGCTGACTTTTGTTGAGCACCTGCTATGCACTAGTCAGTGCTGGGGACATTAAAGAAATTGTTTCATTTAAAATTTTATAGTCCTGCAAAGCAGCTATATTTGGGCACATTTTACAGATGAGGAAATTGAGGCACAAAAAAGACAAATAATTTTGTCAGCATCACTTACCTAGTAAGTGACAAAGCCAGAATTCAAATCTGGATCAGGCTTACAAATTGGTAGTTACAAATAGTCACAAGGATGTAAAGTATAGCATAAGGAATATAGTTAATAATATTGTAATAACTGTGTATGGTGCCAGATGGGTACTAGACTTATCAGGGGGATCACTTTGCAAATTATATAAATGTCTAACCACTATGTTGTACACCTAAAACTACTACTATAAAATAATTTAAATGTCAACTATAATTGAAAACTTTTTTAAAAATGTGAAAATATCAGACACAGCATTGAGTTATTGTGAGATTTAGTATATCACATATTAAAATCTTTGTTACATTCTAAAAAAATCTAGGTCAGGCCAACTCAGAGCTTTTGCCAGATAACTCCATGGGGATCCTAACTTACTTCTTACAGTAGTGTTATTTGGGTTCATCCAGAAGCATATCCTGAGATAGACTGCAAGTAGTTTATTTGGGAAGTGCAGGAAATACCAGTAGTGAAGTCAGGAAATGAGATAAGGAATGGAAGGCAGCCAAAAAAAAAAAAGTGTGTTATCAACCCAACAACCATGGTGAGCTGGTAGAACTCCATCCCACTGGGGAAACTTGAGAACCAGCCTCATGCAGCACAGTGCAACGATCCCATCTGAAGGGCGAGGGACCTGGGCAGTTAATTATACACCAACTTCTGACAGTCATTAATTGAGATCTACTTCTGAGATCTCTGAGGTGGAGTGATAATTCCTAGTGCTTCCCTTGTATGCTGTGCTTGGCAAAGTAGGACTGTCAGCCCGAGGAAGCCCTTGACAGAGAAATACAGGTGTGGCAGTTAGAAGCAGGACAGTGTGTCCTGAAGTGGTAAGGAGAAGAGTGTGAAAGGAGCATCACAGCACTAGAGAGCATACGTATGGTGGCAGGCTCAGGGCTACTCTTTATGGTAGCTCTACTATGATTATGCAAATAATTAACAGTGACAGGACTTTTGAGGTCTCACCTCGGGTAAGAATCCTTACCTGACCTAGAATTGTTCCCAGGGTCCCATAACAAAGTCTAAGTGAGGTCAGCTTGCATGTGTTGATCATGAACATCAGGTAAATGCCAGGCCTACCCGGTCCTCCACTTTGGGCTGTTTCAGAGACAGCTCTACCCCTCTGAGGTTCAGTGAGATGTTGACCACCTTACTGAACTGGGTCAGACCCTTACTGTTGGGTCTGAGTCCAGATGGAGGAGCCAGAGTGGGTGCTTTGGCAGAAAGACACAGATACTTCCTTCTCTGTCCGGAAACCCAGTTTACTCACCCTGTAGGCTCTGAGGAGGAGGAGTTTGGAAAAGGATTGTGAGCCAAGAAAAGCAGGGAAGGATAAATGTAGTTTGGGTGATATGGTTAGCAAGAACTTTTATTTTGTGTCTCTCAAGAAGATAAAAGTCTATTTTCCTGCCACCTATTAAGGTCCTTTCTCTTCCAGGGTGCAATTACTGAGCATTATAGCAGTTGTAGTTTTGAGTTGTTCCACTTCCATCTTCCCCCCTCTCCATTAGGGGAGTTTCCCATTTTGTGTGCTTTTAGTAGAACAGTGCCTATCTCTCCCTATGAATCCAAAAGACCAGATTGTTACTCTCTTCATGTGACAGTCCAGGAATGCTGCAGAGACTTTTGTACCTCGACATCCATTTCCTTTCATCCTTTTAATAATAACACTTGCAAACACCATGGAAGGGAAACATGGCGGGGTGAGAAACATCCTCAGATCTCTCCCCCTGAAACAACAATAATCTGAACATCTAAAATGCAACAAAAACCACCCAAACTGCACACCAGCTCGTCTGAGCATGGGATCTGCACATAAGAGCTACCACTAGTCAGAACCCCGGGTGTTGGGCGGTAGACTATGAGAAATAAAGAAGCTGCCTTTCGCAGCTGATGGAGCTCCTTGTAGGAGGAGAGGGAGGGGTGAAGGTGCAGTGATTTTCCTGACCAGCCTACCTGGAAGTGCCAGAGTTTCTAGCAGCCAGCAGCATGGCCCAGTCATCAGGGCAGAAAGAAGTGTGATGGGACCGCAAAGAAACAAAAGTTGATTTTTATCAGCCATGGTTGTAAAACCTAGGCTGAGCCACAGCCCCCAATCCCCAACCTAGAGGCCCCTACCCCCACACCCTCCGAGACCGATCACCACAGAGCCCCGAGGGAATCTGAGCAAACGTTACCGAAACTGTTGCTAACACTGACAGGGACTGAAACTGAGAGTAGCAAGTGTGATTAAATTTCTACAAGAAATTAAAAAAGACATTTAGGCTTTATATAAAGCAGAGATCCAAGAGGCTTAGATGTCACCTACTAGAAACAAAAAGAAAAGTGTCTTCTTTGCAGCAGGCTAAAGAGAGACCTTTATATAATAAATCTTCTTTCTGGAAAAACGACAGAATACACTTCCATTAATTCCCAGGTGCAGTAATAGTCCATTAAACACCATGAACAACTAAGGTGACAAGGCATCTCAGAAAGAAAGAGAAAAATCTCCAGAAAATAAGCTTACATATGCAACTTAAATCACAGAAAATTCAGAATGCTACTCCTGAAAAAACTCAATGAGATCCAAAACAACACAAATCAACAATTTCAAGAATTGAAAAAATGACTAGATGAGTAGAGCAAGGGGACTGAAACCCTCAAAGGAACCAAATAGAACTTCTGGAGATGAAGAACACACTGCAAGAGTTGAAAAATGAAATAGCAAGCTTGGGAAATGGAGTCAACCAAGTGGAGGAAAAGATCAGTGATAATGAAGACAGAAATCTAGGAATAAATCAGAAGGAAGGAGAAAGAAACCAAAGAATAAAAATGAAAGATGGCTATTGATATTATTCATATCATTATTAATTATTCTCATAGTTATTGCTGACCAAGTCAGGCAGGATCAGTAACTTTATAACTGCTGGTCTGAAATTAGTTGTGCAAATTTCTGGAGGGTTTGGGTAATTCATGGTAAATTAGCAGGTCAGCATAGACCATATATTCTCTCAGACCACTGTAGGTAACAAGCAGGTAAAAGACATATAGGCATACCCCATTTTGTTAAACTTCATTTTATTGTGCTTCACTGGTGCTGTATTTTTTTACAAACTGAAAACAAGACCCTCCACCAGCAAAAAGACTGTGGCTCGCCCTATTGCAGTGGTCTGGGCCCAAACCGCAATATCTCCATGGTGTGTCTGTAGTCCATTTAGGACAAAGGACATGTCTGACGACAAAGTGGACAGACCCCTGGGGTGGTAATTTTTGATCCTCTGCAAAGATACATTCTGGGTAGGAGTGTGAGGGTGGCATGTGAAGGTGGGGAAACCAGCTAGTCAGGGGAGAATCGAATATCTTCATCAGCAGCACTTTTCTTGGCTAACCTGGAAAGCCACTTCCTTAGTGTCTGTGCCAACTGCTAGTGGCCTGCCTGAGACCAACTTCCTCCATTTTTAGTAACGAAACCCCAATTTTATTTGAGATGATAGCGTGCTTTGCTAAAAGACTACATTGCCCTTCCACAGTATTAAATATGGCTATGTGACCAAGTGCTGGACAGTGAGGTGTAAGTGAAAGTGTTTTGTGGGACTTCTGGGAAGGGTCCGAGTTGGGAGCTGACTTAGGTGGGAGAGTCTGCTCTTCTGCCTTTCCATCCTCCTGCTGCTGCCTAGAACACAGATATGATGGCTGGAGTTTCAACAACCATTTTGGGACTTTGAAGGCAGAAACCATGGGTTCAAGATGGCAGAGTCACCAGATGGGCAGGGAAACTCAGCTGTCTACATGCTAAACCCCTCATCACTGGAGAGGGTGGGTGTTACTTCTTAACACTGCCAACCTACCACTTCCACAGTCAGAGAAAGTCCTCAGACAAATGAATGCAGGTGCTAGCAGTGGGAAGTCACACAGCCTTGCACTGAAGTGGCAAGGGGAGGATATGAGCTGGACACCAGCAGCATCTGCTACAGCAGTTGGTGATGGAGCCCATGGGCCGCCATTATTTAGGGCTAGTCAACTGATGCTATGCTGGAATGTAGTCAGTGTTGCTAGAGCTTCTGACTTTTTAAACCAGGAATCCAAAATTTTTGTGGTATCTCCTGATTCATAATTGCTGATTATTAGTTCAAATATTTAAAAAACACTCTAAGGGCTAATTGAGCTCTTTGTAGGCAGAATTCGTCCTGTGAGCAACCAGTTTATATCCACTAATCTAGGCGAATCCCTTTATTTTATGGGTGGGGAAAACATGGCCCTAGAGGGAAGTAAGTTGCCTAAGGACACAATGCAAATTAAAGACAGTTAACCCAGTTCCTCATAACTCCTAGGCCAGGGCCTTTCCTAACCCTCTGTACTGACTTCACTAACAAAACCTCTTTCCTTGAACCATATGTCCATCCATAATGGATAGGAGTCTTGCCACTGCCCTTCATTTCACTCCGAGCAAAGGAAATCTCCATTCTTCCCATCAGCACAGTACAATATGTGGTTTCACTAGAAATTGGATTTGTTATGATTCTTCATTTCATAAGGAGTTATGTAGTACTTATTTTGTCCTGGGCTCCCTTCCAAGTAGTTAACAAATAACTGCTTTAATTCTCAAAGCAATTCTGTGATGTAAGGACTATTATTTCCCTAATCTTAAAGACAGAAAACCAAGGTGCAGAGAGTTAAGATACTTGCTTAAATTAGAGTAGGTAGTGGCAGAGGACAAAGACAAATCCAGGCAGTTGTCTCCGGAGTCCATGGATGTAACCACTATTGTACGCTACCTTTGAACTAACTACCTACTTAGGCTTTTAAAATATCTCGATTGGTTCTTTTTGCCGCTGTAACAAGAGTTAACAAACCTGGCCCATAGGACAACTCCTGCCCACAGTTTGTTTTTATAAATAAAGTTTTACTTTAATAAAGCCTTGCCCATTATTTCATGTATTATCTGTGGCTATACTTATTCTAAAAAGAGAGTTAAGTAGTTGCAACACAGATCACATGGCCCACAAAGCCTAATATATTTAGTACTTGGCCCTTCATAGAAAAAGTTTGCTGACCTTTATATTATAGACTCATCAAACATTCTTCTGTTTGCAGGTTTTTTATAATGCTGCTTAATCATAATGCAGAAATATCCTATAATCCCCCTAAAGCCTTAGCATACACAGTGATGAAGTCACAGGTTAGACTTCCAGAAACTGCAACTGTGCAGAGATGTCTGAAAACCTAGAGCTTAGCAAAAATACCCTCAGAACAGCACTCAAGAAAAAAGATTTTTTTTTTTTTTAAAAAAAAAAAAGCCCTATAAAAGAGGTGCAGATCTAATGATGGGCCCTTATCTGGCCAACAGTTTTCAAAGCAAAGCCATAGAAATACCCAAAAAAGGGACAGAGAGGAGAAACAGAGCAAGAGGCACCTCTTGTAATAACTACCAACAGGCATTTTGCAATTAGAGACCAGAGTTCAAGTCCCAGCTCTACTTCTAACTTCTTAAACCTCATTTTTATAACCCTTAAAATAGGAGAAACGATCTCATTTCTTGGAAACTAAGCATATTAGCCAAGATTATTATATATATGAAGTTCTTAGCACCCTGCCTGGGATTTGCTAACTCCTCAGAGGAGCCCCGTTATTAGGAATAATGGTAACTACAAAAGAATGAATATCTGTGATTATTTATACAGAAGCTCTCAGCCCCACACAATTCAGTTGTCAACAAGTAAAAGGATGATGGCATGGAACAAAAAGTGATGTTTATTATGAGGAGCCCAAGTCAAGAAAAAGATCTAACTACATTTATATCCTTTGTGTAAAAAAGTAAACAAGCATGTACTATGTTTTCACCAAAGATAGTTGAAGCAAAAAAGTAATGTGGGTTGGCAGAGGTAAGCTTTAAACACCTAGAAAAATCACTTAAGTGAAACAAATTACTTACTCCTTGACAATGCTATTATAAGTGAAACTGTATAAAAAGTGGGAAAAAAACATTGGCATTGTGTACTCTGAAAGAAGACAAAGTTACATTTCTCCTCTTATTATTATAGTGAAAAGTGTCTATTGAATAGCATGAACATTTCCTGACAAACTGTCACTTTTTAAATACCCTTTATCATTTTTGCAACTTTTCTCTGAGGTCTAAAAAGGACCAATGAGAGTTTTCCAGTATGCTTTTCCAAGTGTAATTAAGTTCAATGCTAGAAAGTACAATGAGAACTTCTCATAATGCAAACTGTTTAAAGCAGCTGAATCATTGCAAAAATAATTTCTTACTCTTCATATGTTTGAATCAAACTTTTGACCTCTAGTAAACTGGACACCCCATCCTTTTAGGCAGTGAAAGCACAACTAGATTGAGAACATTAAGGCATACAAAGTAGTTCACTTTTTTTTCCTCTCTAAAAGATACAAACGGAATTAATTTAACACAATTGGAGCAAATTACCATGATATGTCCTCAGTTTAAGTTGTATGGCCCCATTGGGACAGGGCGCTATGGTCCCAGTCTAGGGACACGTGGTTTACATTACTTAATCAGAATCCTGCATTTCAACTTGCACATTTAAATAGATGCAATCAGTTTATTTGTGATATCTCAAATATCCTTATCTTTCCTGATTTATCAAAGAAGCCATACTACCCTAATGTTCTCAGATTTGTCTAAATACTGAAAGGTTACCAATACTGACAAGTTATACCAAATATCATTTCTAATGCACAGCAAATAATTTTACTGAAATGTTCCACCAACACACTACTGATACGAAAGCGCTTTTAAATGCATTTATTTATTTAAGTCTTTTTCTTTTTAAAGTTAAAATGAGAATAGTGCAATGGGTACAGATAAAGTGCAGGGGGCACACTTCTGGTTGTTCATAGCATAAAGGTTTAGAGGTGGAAGAAACTTCATGCATCACTACTCACTTCCAAATCCAGAGAGCTAATTATCATGGCTCAGATCAGTCAGCTGCCATGATGGGATAGAATTCGGCCTTCCCGACTCTCCACCCAGTGCCACTCTAGCCCCTTCTCCTAGTTCCTCCTTTATTTGGCAGAGCTGTGCCACAGTATTCAACTTGGGTGAACCACAGCCAGAGCTGGCTCGTTTGTTAGCGCATGTGTAAGCCTCCCATTCAGGTCACATATGGTCCCCCTGCTCTTTCGCAATGGCTGAATTGATAGGATGGGCTCAGTCAGGTGTAACTAGGGAAGCTTGAAAACAATCCTCAGGCTGCATCCATTATCAGGTCCCTACCGACGCTGTCGACTGGTAGAAGCACCAGCTGGCGGATGGATACTGGTATTCCAGAAAGACCTTTTGAATCAGGAGGGGCTGTGACAGGGCCCATGCTGTGGCAGAAGTATAATTATTTCCAATGTCTGTCTAGGCTACTTGATGATTTCCAAAGGAAAGCACCTCATAATTGCAACAAACAGTAATTATATGGGGGTTTGGGAGGCACAGTTTTGAACTTATTTCTTATGTAAGGTCACAATGCCAAAAACTCCAATATGAAAATAGTTTATTCCACAAGGCAGAAAGGAATATCATCAACTTTGGATATGTGCTCTGTTTTAGGGGACAATATCCTCATCTGAAATAAGATGGGCCATGAGAATCTCCTGTGACGTATGCTCTCTGCCAAGAAAGCTAAATCTCTCAGGCTGTGACTAGCAGGGATTGCATCAAAGAGCACAGACTCACTTCTGAGGTTGAATTCCAGGTCTGTCACTTATTATCTGTGAGATTTTTAACAAGTCATACAGTCTCTCCAAGCTTCGGTTTCAACCTCAGTAGAGTGTGGGTTATTATGAATCATTATGGAGACAGAAATAATACTGCATGGAAAGCACTTGGTAAGTGTCTGGTACTTACAGGGACTCAGTGAATGGGGACTATTTCCAGGTGATGGGGCCTGTTTGAAGAGGGAGATTATTCTAACCAAATATTCCAGACTGATTCTCTGTGTTGCTGAAATCTCCACTTTGCACATGCAGACTTTATTTGGAACCTTCCCTGTTACTTTGTACCCTTCCTTGGAGTCACTCTCCAAGCCTGTCTTGGAATTCTCCACTTGCTGCTACAAATCTCTCAAGCCCACATGAAATCCCACCCGGCCCAACCCCTCCCACCATCCCACTGCAGCAGTTCTGGGGCAGCCCACTGCACCTGCACCTCTCATTTGCTGTTGCATTTTGTCTGCATGGGATTGTTTACCCACCTCATCTATTCACATTTTCTCTCCTCAGCTAGATGAGGCTTCTAGGAGACAGGGGGTTACCTTACATTACTTTGTATCCTCCACAGCACTGGGCACATGTCCAAGAATCTTCTACATTCTCTGATCCCTTGCTAAGTAAAGTGTGGTCCAAAGGCCAGCATCATCAGTATCACCTGAGACCTTGTTAAAAATGCAGAATCTCAGGCTCCACCCCAGACCTCTTCAATAAGAATCTGATCCCCAAGTGATTCAAGTGCAGAGGGAGAAACATTGCTCCGGTCTGGTACTTCTCAGACCAGTCATTCACCATTTCCCTTCCTAGGTTTGGCCATTTTTCAATACTACTCACACTGTTTTACCAAATAAGCATATTTTAAATGGTTTTCATTGGCATGATGTCTTGCTTAGCCTTATCCTAAGCAATAATATCCAGTCTGTTAATAGTTTATTTGGCAAAGCAGAAAGGAACATATTATTTAATAAGATTTGAAGGTATAAGCGAAACATTTTTTTTTCCTGTATACATTAAAATCTAAATAACCATTTAGATTCTGTGAATACTATCTTCACAGAAGCACATAATTAGGGCCCCCATCCCACTTGATAAGAGGACAATTAAAAGCAGCACATTCTCAAAGGCAAAGTAACATATACCTAAATATATGTCTCAAGCTGAAGAGTTGCAAAGCAGATAACTCATTGGCCTTGGGCCTTTAGGAGGTGTATTTTTTCAAATAATTTGCTCCAAGAAACCACTTAACTACTTTCATGAACAAATTGATTTAAATAAATGCCTTCCAAGATTTGCACATAAAAGCATCATGATCACCTCTTGTAAGAGGTTTAGGGTCTGCAGTGGGTTTTTAATCAATATATTTGTCCTTTTTCCCTTGGTGTCATTGGAAAGTATAGCAACCACTATCAATTTGACCTGCTCTGCATTTTGATCTCGTAAGTTCTGATATTGACCATGCTTCAAGTGTCAGCTAAAGCTTTCCTAACACATGTGAGAAAACATATTGATCACCTATTTGCCTGAATATAATTCCACTCATCCTCCATTATTTTGGACATTAAAGAGAACAGAAATTAGACTACACTGAGTTAGGCACTTGTACATTGCAGTGAACATTTATTTGACTTTCTTATCATCCATTTCTCCTTTTTCCAGCAACTGTATTCATTGGAAGTCCACCTCTGGTGTGCAAAGTCTGCAGGTCTGGGCAGGACTCTACTACTGGGGCAAAAGGGTTCCCTCCAGCCAAGCCAATGGGGCCAATCGGAACTGATTTTGAGACTTTCTCTTCAACAACTGGGTAAGAGAGGTAAGTTCCTTTCTGTTGGACTTGAACCTGGAATTCTGTAAACGCGCAATGGCGATAGTCATCTTGTCACCCAACAAGGAACCCAATACATAAAGGAAGGAAGAGAAAGGCAGAGCTGAAGAGGAAATGGAAGAAATCAGATCCCGAGGTCATCGTTAGGCCCTGAGCAAGATGCTCTTGAAGCCAGTCCTACCTATGTACCTTTTAGAAATTTGACCTGTATATATGAAATATGTATATATATATATATATATATATATATATATATATATCCTGATTCCATTAAAATTGGATGTTCATCATTTCTAAAAATACACCATGTAGCAGTGGCTTTCAAACTCTTTTAACAGCAACTCTTAGTAAGAATTACATTTTGTACTGCAATCGAGAATGCGCACACAACCCTAGATAAATAACGGACTCAAGGTTTCATGAAACTATATAATCTTTATTAACATATAATGATGTTGATATTTTCTGTCTTGTTTTGCTTTAATGTTTTAAAAAAAAATAGTGGTTGCGGCCCACTAAATTGATTTCATGACCTTCATTTTGAAAAACACTGCTTTATGAGATTAGGTTAAAAACTGATTTCACCAGGAAGAATGAGATAAGAAATGACATGATAATTTCAGTCAATCTGGTTATTGAGGAAAATGGGTTTGGTCCATAAATCAAGTATCTAGCAACAGAAAATTGCTCTCATCATTTCTCTCTGACTACACAGGACACGTTTACCGAAAGAGGAGAAGAAAATCTTAATGACCTAGGAATAAATGAATTATTTTAAAAAATAAAATAAAAGATATGTACAAAACAAAATAAAAAACTATGTCTAAAAAGAGAGAAACGAGGAATATATAAGTACGGGAAAAGACACCTAAGACTTGCCGATGAGCTGAGTTACATGATTTATTTATCTATAGGCTTAAGATAGTAATATCAGAAAACCTTGGCACTTGCTGAATATGTAAAAATAGTGCCTTCATGATCAGATCAGATCTCTGGGGCAGATCTAGAGCGAAAGAGCAGGAGGGAAAGAGATCACTTGCAGTATAAGCCTCAAGCCTGCTCTTATGTGTGCAATGTCTGTAAGATAACTATGAAGAGTTCTTGAAATTCTAGACAATTATTGAAGGCTGGATAAGATACTCAGGGTATTTTTAACTGTTTCCCATGTACCTTATTTGTATTGTCAGTTAGCCAAAACTTCCTTTTTGTCTGATCAGAACCTTGATTAAATCTGTGAATCGAATAGTGAACCAAGGCTCTCAGGCTTGCTGGAAGTAGAGGCCAGTGAGAGTAAACAATACTAAGAAAACTTTGGCTGCCTTTACATTCTGGAGTAGCTGTGAAGTTTTAACTCCTCACACACTTTTCTAGAATGTTAGGCTAAAGCCAATTTGTTTCCCTGTTTGAGAAGCCCATTAATTTTCCTGCCACTAAGATTAGAAATTTATTAATTTCAAAACAAAATGAAGTTTAAGACAATCACATGCACGCTCAGAAGTGACTTCTGAGAATTTTCCCAGTGATAATGAAAATCAAACCTCACTAACATAGTATTTTAAGTAGATTTCTTCATTTCCATCATTATATATTGTTCAAATACATTCCACCTGCATTACTAAATTTAAGCAAATAAAGTGTTTGATTAATATTTGCAGATGTCAAAGAAGTGATCAAACTCTCCTATTCAAGAAGTCCTTGTTATTGCCTGAATTTTTCTGGTTCTCTTTTAAGCCATGGAAGCAAAATGTGTGTGTGTTTATGTGTGTGCATGCTTTACTTTTTATTACAAAATTTTCAGATATACAAAGGAAAAAAAGAATCATATAATCATCAAAATACCCCTCGCCTAGTTTGTAACATTAAATTGAGAAACCAGAATATGTACTGAGTGCTTACCTCAGGCCAGTCACTCTTTTAAACATCACCCTATTTAATCTTATGAAAAAATATGACGCAGTTTTTGTTGTAGTTATTGTAAACATTATTTTTTTCATCCTCATTAATGTCCCCATAGCATATCCCTTTTAGAGGCACTGTCATGGTTGAGATCCTGACATCTGAAATCAGACCTCATGCAAACCTCAGATTACTAGTGTGATTTATGGTAAATTATTTAAGCTCCCCCCAAGGCTCAGTTTACCACCCTATGTATTAGTTATCATGCTGGGGTGCCATTCTAAATAGTCTGTGTATGGCAGATGAAAGTGCAGCCTGACGAGGTTAAGTAAAGCAAAGCTATTTTTCTTTCCCTCCAGACATTGGATTTGAAGTCTGACAGATCCATCCACTTTAGGACAGGAAACAGCATGCTAGTGATTGCGCTAAAATCTTGTACACATCCTCCGAATTGGTGGTAAATTTCTGGAGCAAACACTCGCTAACCTTGAAGGATCAACCAGCTTTCCTGAAAGACTGCTGCTGTCAGCACTCCCAAGTCTTTCCTCCCGAAGGGGCCACCTTCCAGATGCAGCCGTCTGCGTACCAGCAAACAGACCAAGTCGGTTCGCAAAGTTCAGAGGAGTTGGCTTTGGTATGTTTACAAGTCCTAGCAGATCGCAGGAATGTTCAGGATAATTATTACCCCACCCAGGAGCGCCCAGCCCAACCCTCTCACATCTGGAAGGAAGCGGCCACACAAAGGAGAGCGCGAGAGACCTCCTCCTGCGGCTGTTTTTTTTTCAGACAGGGGAACATTTAATATAAGCTCTCAGCCCTTTGGGGAACAAAACCAGGCACTGCTCATCAGTGTCGTTCGAGCACAGGACATTCAATGCAAAGAACGAGTTCATCCTCTAGTACAAATCAAATGGCATTTCTCAAAATATCATCTTTGTTTTTCCCTCCCCAGAGGAAAGCGAAAAGTGAAATACTCCAGAAAACAGGGAACGATCCACACGCGCACAGTCTGCCAAACGTAGGAGAGGCTAGGGTCTGACACACCTATCTTAAATGAGCTTATTATCCTCTGGTGACGCCTGGGATTTCCCTCCACTATATTCGCCGCCGCGTTTTGAAACTATCTCTGGGCAGCCGGATCTGGGATTCATCAGCATTGCTCCCCACCTCCCACGAACGCGCGGCCACCAAAGCACATGGTCCCTGGCGGCGCGTTTGCAAACCCCACCAGCGCCAACGCCTCGAAACCGCCAAACTTCCTGTCTCCACACCACCGAAGACACCAAAGTGCCGTGCCAGGCGCCCCTGGGACTCTAGCGGAGGCGCAGGCAACCCCCGAGCCGCTGGGCGGGGTTTCCTGCTCGCCCGAGCACCGGGGGCCGGCACCTCCACTGGGGGTCTCCAAATGTGCGCACTGCGCCCGGGGCGCATAGGGAGAGCTCGCTGTGTCCGCGTCTCACAGTGGCGCCCCCGCAGCCCACTCTGGGCACCCGGGGCAGTCGCCCACCTACCTGCTCTGCTGCCTCCTCCCTCTGACGCTCGGAAGCTGTCGACTGCTACTTTATTGTCTGGGTTGCTCACCGCGCGGGACCTGGGAACCCGGCTCCGCGCCAGCCCTGCAACTCCGCTCTGCGCAGCGCCTTCCCCAGCGGACACCTTCCCTCTTCCTCCTCCTCTCTGCCCAAGCTCCTGCTCCGCACGTGAGCCGCGCAGCCCGACTCCCGGGCTCGCTGAGCAGCCAGCGCCCGCCGCATCCCCCGGCCCGGGGCTGCTCGTCGCCCCCGCCGCGCTTCCTCGCTTTGATCCACACTTACAGCTGTGCCCCGGATCGCCTTCCTCTCATCCTTCCGTCCTTCCGTCCTACCAGCCTCCTCTTGCTGTCAGCCCCGGCTCTGGTCTCCTCTCCCTAGCTGCCCCCGCCCGCTGCCTCTCCGGGGGCTGGGGCGGCCGCTGCCAATGAGACTCGGCTGATGCGCTGTTCCGGCCCAGTCATTGTATCGGGAGGGGAGGAAGAGGAGGTGGAGCGGGAGGCAGGGAGGGGGCGCCCTCGTCTCCCCGCCGCGCGGCTGCTGGCTGGGCTCGCCTTCCGCGACAGAGAAAAGGCGCTGGTGCCCTGGGGCACGGAGCGTCTGGCCCCTCCAGGAGTGGGGGGAAGGGAGAGAGTCAAAGCCCGCGCCTCTCCATCTCTCCCTCCGACTCAGAAAAGCGCAGGGATTCGGCCTCCCAGGCTCGAAGCATCCTATGACCCGACAGCCCTTAGAATAAAGGAAAAGAGGCACGGGCGGCTGCGGGAAGTGCAGAGCCTAGCTGGGGATGGGAGTGGGTCTGGTTAATGACCTAATGTGAGATTCCCGCAAACCTGGTGTCTCTGCTGGAAAAGAAAGAAGTAGAGAGAAAGAGGACGGGAGGGAGCGTAATAAGAGAGAACGGAAGAAAATAGTGAGAGAAAGGAAAAGAAGAGGGAAGAGAAGAGCCAACCCCATGCCAGGCATTTATCCTCCAGAACAGTTCTGTGGTTCGGTAGTGTTTTATTGTGCTTTCTTTACAGATGGAGGAACTTGGAGAGGTTAACTCAGAATATCTAGTGACAGGGTAGAGATTCCAACTTTATCTGAATGTAATTAAGCACATGAAAGAAGACCGAGGGAGAAAGGAGGACCATTCAAGAAAGATCTCCAACGGAAATTTTCGTATTATCTCCAAATGAGTTGTCAAGTAGAGCAGCAGAGGTACGCTGACAGGGCCGAGAGAGAATATTTCCCAAATAGCCTTAAATGTGTGTCCCACTAGCAAGCCCACGTCTCTATACACCATGAATTAATTCATTTTTATAACTAAATCTATTTTTAAAAATAATTATCTCGTGACTACACAATCGAATAACGCTATGTTTTGGCGAAAGTTTAGTTGATTCACCCAATGACAATATTTGAAAGAGACCACAATTTCTGTAATCCTGGCGTTGGCGTTTCTCCTCCTCTCCTGTCTCCTCTCCTCCTGACAAATCGGCTTACAAAAAAGGATAGGGTGGGGAAAGGGAGGGCACTTTTGATTTCCCAGGCTCTGGCATAGCCGCTACTGACATGAATTGGAAAGCAAGATCTGAAGTAGTAAAAGCTTGGGGTTTCATGATGTATAATATTATATCTGTACACTGTGAAGTTTAATTAAATTTTCTTCTGATATGGAATGGACAGTTTGCTTTTAATTAAATAGACTATATTGAATGAAGAGCTGACATTTACTGAGTGGCTATTACATGCCCCGCCCCACACACCAGACCTGAGCTAAATAAGCACTTACTTGGTATCATCTCCTTTGGTTCTCCTGGGAGAAAGGGCATGGACTGGAAGCTCCATGAGGCCATGGTCTCCATTTGCGTTGTTCAGCTCCTGGTATGTAGCCATGGCTATTCAACATCAGTTGAGTTAATGGACCCCCATTTTGCAGAGGAGGAACATAAGACTCAGAGAGCTGAATTGACCTGCCCTAAAATATGAAATTAGAAAGTGGTCATGCCTGTCTTTAATCTCAGGTCTGAAGACTCCCTGATCACTACACAATACTGTCTATTCAATGTGAACAGCAACATGACGGGGAAGTACAAAGAGAAATGACATGCTCACCCCTCATAAGTGCACAGAATTTCTTTGGAGAGAAAGCCTTTAACATGTGGCATTGTCACTAGAGAACAATGCAAGGAGTTTAGGGCAAAGTGGAGTAATACAGGAAATATGAATAGAACAAAGCTGGGCATCTAAAATCTACTCAGTATATATTTGGTGGGGGGGGGGTAATAAAAAATCAGACTTGGCTATAATATGAAAAATGCAATATAAGATGTCAATAAGATTGACCTGGGTCAGAGTAGTCCAGGCGAAATTTCTAGAAGATGTGGGATATTTACTGTATTTTCTTGGAGCGAAAGAGCTCTGATTTGACAATGGGAGCTCCAGGGCTGTTCTATCTGGGTTTAAAGCCCAGCTTTTTAAATTACATCAAATAGAGATGATAATAATGCCAACTTTATGGGTTTGTTGTAAGGACTGAATTAGTTTATGCACGGAAAGTATTTGAAATACTGCTTGACCCATGATGAATGTTTAATAAATATTAGCTATTATTATTTAAAGGTGGGGGGAGGACAGCTTTCTCTCCAATTTCAATCATCTGGTAAATATTTATAAAATACCAACAATAACCAAATAAAAGCACAACACAATAGAACAAACAATGTTTTTCTTAATTTTTATCCTAGTGTAGAAGTATCAGCTCTGGTTGAAATGGTTTTTGCTTTTGTTTTTGTTTCTCATACTGGAGACTATATCTATTAATGGGTGAGGTCACACTTCATCATAGATGAAGTTAGTGTACAGACAAGACTGAGCAGCAGTGAGACACTGGTGTGCATAGGAACTCCTGCAGAGCTGGATAAGCCTCAGATTCCTGGACCCCAGCTGGATGAGGCTCATGGACCAGAAATCTGCATTTTTAACAAGTCATTCAGGGGGCCACTTGAGGAACACTTTTTTTGCCCTTTCCTTTACACTCCTTGGTGCCTATCCCCCCTCACTGACCAGGGAATTTTTCCACCCTAAATTGTTAAACTCTTGTGATGAATCCAATGTTGTATGTACATTTCTATTTAATTCCATGCACATTTGTTAAGCACCGATTTTGTACAAATCGCTGTTATTGGGGTCTAAAGAGGAATAAAACCCTTCATGCTAGCAGGGAGTTTATATTCTGGAAGAAAAGATGAGAGCATGAAAAACTGTAATAATAAGGTTAAAGTGTTTTGAGCTCTTAACAATGTGCTTTACCTGTAGACATGAAAGAAATCAATAAATAAGGGTGCATCCGGAAAAGGGAAAACAGAAATGGTTTCATGAAGGAGGCAGCACTTCCGAGCTGCCTTCTTGAAAGAAGTTGCTCTAGTTCCCAGGAAATATGGTCAGAAGCCCAAACAAAATATGCACAAAGCAGATTTGTGCATATTTTGAGACTGTTAGTTTGAGGAATCAACCAAAGAACTTCTCAGAAATGACAAACTGAGGGACCAAGTAAGTAACATAAGTTAATGAATTAAAGAGGTATGAAGCAAGGAGGAGTGGTGAGGACTATGACAAACTAAAGGATATATTCTCTTCTTCTATAGAGGGCAGCCACCATCATTCCGAGCATACGGTAACTATGTGGGACTCTTAATCTAATTGATCAGATGTTTTGATTTTTTTTAAAAAGCTGAAAATCTGGGTATTTGTAAGAAATTTTCCAATGTTTAAAAAACCTTGGCAACCAACTAAAATTTTAAAATATTCTGTATACAAAATGAAACATACCTAGAGGCCAAACCCACCTAGGGACTGCCCATTCACAATCTCTGTTATGCGTTTGGCTGGAAGAAACACACCTCGAGAAAGAACAACTAATGATTCCTGTACTTTTTGGATGACGAGTAAATACTTAATGCTGGTCTGGCCACTATGCAGAAATCCTGCAACAAACAAAATTTAAAAAAACAGGTCTTGTCTTTCAGAAACTCAATTCAGTTGAAGAAATGAGACAAATACATGTGAACAAAACTATAGCAACAAGCAGCAAGGAGAAACTTTGTCCTGAAATGTAGAATTTCTAGTGAAAAATTAGGGCCTCATCAATAATTCTGTACATAATAGAAGGTTCGTGGCCAAGTTTTTGATGCAAAATTGTGCTAGAAACTCCCTGGACTCCCATTTTTCAAGCCTTTTATCTCAGTTCTGTGCAGTATAAAGGAAAGTTGTTTTGGTTTGTGTGTCATGAGACTCAGCCTCTGAATTAATAAGAATATGCTTCATACATATTTTATGTCCAAATTAAAACATATTTATTTAGGTATTTATGTATGCATTTATTTGTACTAAAGGTAGATATTTGTTCATTGGAGTTTTTGACAATACAAAAATATGTAGAACAAATTAAAAATTACCCACAAGTTTACCAACCAAATACAATTCCTAACTGATTGACCAGTTGTTGGAAAAACACACACACACACACACACACACACACACACACACATACACACACAGAATGTACATGTAAACTCACATATAAATCATCTTGTATATTGATACAGCATAATTTACTCACCCAGTCAACTGTCGCTGTATCGGTGTACAATTGGATTTTTTGTTAGTTTGTTTGTTTTATGTGTAATTTTAAAGCCAAAGTTAAAGGAAGGTCGCACCATCCCTGCAGAACTCTGGGGCTTGCAGCTTTAGTATGTTTACATTTTCCTGAGATTTCCTAATGAAAACTCAGATTTCAAGTAAGAACATATGTACTGTTTACATATTTTGTAGCTAAAGGCTTGTGAGTGGGTAAATGTTCATTACTTTGTACTAACAAAACATGAGACCACATGCTCGTGTTCATTAAGCACTTTATATGTGTGGTTTCATTTAATTAGTATCTCTATGAAGTAAGCAGCCTTGTTTGCTCCATTCTACACATGAAGAAATTGAGGCCCAGAGAGGTGAAACGACTTGCTTAAGGTTACACAGTAATTCAGGAGCTAACATTTGATCCAAGGACTTTCTGACCCTAGAAGTGGAGATCTCACCCACAGTAGGAGACCCAGCCTTTCTTGATATTTTTGTTACTAATGTAATGGCTTAGGTAGATCATACTGATATCTGGGTTCTCAATATGGATTATTAGAGAAATCAAGAACCATATTCATAGCTACTCTTATTCAAGGTCAATCGTTGAATTTCTTTCTAAAGTACTCTTTAGGTAACTAAGAACCCCATTAATGAGAATAACTACCATCTGTTAATACACTTCAAGTTATTTTGCGCCTTCTTAAAGGGCACCATTGTGTCACACATTTCTATGTAACCCCTGGACACACTCTCAAGCCTGCAGCTGCTTAAGTAACTAAAGGGTGGCTTGATACCTCCTGCCTCCATGGGAAGTATTTATTATAATTGATACTTCACTTTTTCATTTAACCTCTATCGATATGAAATTAAAGCCTCTCCTTTCACAAACCTAACCAAAGCTGTTGTGTTTTTTATAAGCAAGTGTAGCACAAAAGTATTAGGTCATTATCTCCAATCTTTAAACATGTCATATCATATAAATAAACATACATAAGTGCTTCCTTTTAAGTGTGCTAATGATCATGCCCTGAAGTTTAAAAATAAGAAAACTTAATTACATTTAAACACAGACTGATATTAGGTTAAATCATAGGAAACTGACTTTTGTGGTTAAAAGTCAAATATCAGCAATTTCATAGGGTTCCACTCAGTGTCAAGCGGTTGCTGATGATTAGCTGTGACTATGAACTTGTGTCACTAGGCTAACTGTGGTTGCTCTCGCTTCCACAGTACGGAAGTTAATATAATCAAATGGGAACCTCACAGTAATGCATGCATAACTGTCTTTTGAGGGTACTTTTTATATGTGAAAATGGTTTTCAATAATGTTCTTTTGGCACTTCACTGGTCGACACACCTTGGAAGGAGTCCTGCACTGCAGCCCAGCTCCTTGGAAAATGGTGCAAGCACTGAGGTCCAGCAGTTGCTTAAGTTGGAATTTAGAGAGTATCGTCTTTCCTTTCAAAGGGCAAGGACACTCCATAGTAAATAAAACAAATGTTCTTTAATTATTTTGTAGTCATGTTACTTAATCACAAAGATCTCAATCCTGTTAGAGTAGATAATTTGGAAATTACTCTGGGAAGGACTCTTTTCACTGGAAAGGCTGCAAACTGGCGTGTGTTTTGGCCTGTATGATGTTCTATAAATTGTTGGCAGTTAGAACTTGGATATATTAACATATACATCTGAATTCTGATGTGGATATACCTGAGTATATTTGGAGAGCAGACTCTAAATCCAAACTGTAAGATCTGATGTTGTTCTATTATTTCTAAAAGAAGATTTTTATTATTTTTTATTTTTTAAAGGAGATTTTTTAAATGTTATTCTAGACATAGCATTTATAAAAACAGACCACTCTTTAATAATAATTAGACTTTCCTTTCATACTTCTAGGAGTATTTCATTAAAATTTTTTAATTTCATGTTTTCCTTTAAAAATGAATGCAACAGGAAAACAAACTTCCTTTAGCTCAAGATAATCCTCCTTCTCATTCCAGAAATGAATTGAAGGGCTCTTCTAGTTCAGTGGTGGCCCTGTTTCATTTTCCCTTATGTCTGTTTCAGTTTGGGGACTCTGGTGACTTGGGGCAACTCCTTTTTCTCTTAGCATCAAGAAATGATAAAATTTAAAGGGATTTAGAGAACCTCTAGCCCGAAGATTACAAATTCAAGGATAAGTGGCCAGGCAAGAACATAAATGAGTGCAGTGTGTCAAGTATATTACAAAAGGGAATAGTGGAGACAGTGGCAAATTGGAGAGCATATGGCCTATCATAGCGGCTCTCTCTACTAAGTAACAACTCATTGTTAAGAAACAGTGTTGCCAGATTTGTTTTCTAAAAGAAGCCAGATTCTGAATTTTTACTATATCTCTTGATTATTTATTAAATGTCAACAACTAATTTGAAACTATTTTAAACACAGCCAAACAAAACACATATGCAGTCCTGATATGACTCAAGTGTCCCCAATTTGTGACTGCAGATCCATTGCAACCCCTTTGTTTTGAAGATCAAGAAACAGAGGCTTAGAAAGTGAAGGTGACTTGCCCAAGAGCATATGCTATTTAATAGTGGGAGAAGAAGTGAGATGTTGGCCACTTGTCTTCTAGCATAGGGTTTTTCCAGTACGAACATCTGCTTCTATTTTATTTCTGAGATTTAAATGATGTTCCTAATTACATGATTTCAAATGCTATACATTGTTTTAAAAAATGTTGATAATAATATTCACTGTCTTTGAAGCACATAATTTGCAATAAATGGCTTTTCAGTCACATGATCACATAACAAAAATTGGTTCTAACATTTATAAGACCAGTACAATTTTACTTCCCCTCATGTACTAAGAAATCTTTCTGCATCTCCACCCTACACTTTCCCTCCCTTCATCTATTTACTAAATCTTGCCCAATACAGAGAAAAAGTAAAATATTTAGGAGGAACCATGTTGACTTCTCTATTATGAACAAGTAGGCAGGCAGGAAAAAAAATACACTTCTGAATCAGAGACTATAAAAACTAAGCCATGCACAAAAAGCATTTCAGGGCAGTTTGCTTGTTTTGCCAAAGCAAACATAACACACAGTAAATTTGTAAGGACCTCAGTACACTTTGGAGAAGGGGTGGAGATAATTTTTCTGAGTTTCAGTAACTGAAAAACCTCCATTAGGTATCTGAATTTTTTTTTCAGAAAATTTTTTTAAATGTAGAATAGTTTGAAATATAACAAACATTCCTACAGCTACAGTTAGGATTGAAATTTTTGGCATGTTTGACTATTGTCCTTTGTTTTTAATCAGAATAAATGAACCCTTACAGAAATATTGAAATTCCCTTTACCTCCTATTCCCAATCTTATTCTTATCTCCGACTACTCGGAAGTAATAACTATCATAAATATTGCATGAATCCTTCCAAACTTCTATATATATATATAAATACTATATAGTACCGTTTTAACTGTGTTTTTAAATTTATATACATGATATTATATACATGTAAGGTACCATAGCCTATGTATTTAATTTTAATAACAAGTTATTTTTAATTGATCCAAGTTGATTGATATGGATCCAGTTCATTTTTTTAATCAGTGTATGACAGTCTACATTTTATTGTTCATTTCAGTAGATGGCCATCTGGGCCATTTTTAATATTTGAATCATTTTGTTTAAAAATATTTAAAGTAGAAATAATTTTTCTGAAAAGAATGACAACCAGTATTAAACCAGTAGTTTACTATGCTATATAAAGAATAGAAGAGTAGAAAATATTCTACACATTTTTTCTAAATTCAGAACTCCTGAACTCTCTAGTGTATTAGGGAGTCCATTGGCTCTATTTTATAGCAAATTTGTTATGGATGCTATTTTTTATGAAGAAAGCATTCATAGCTCTTGTGATATTCTCAGTTATCTGTGCTCTCCAAAGGATAAAGAATCATTATTTTAAAATATTTCCTGCTTACCATGGGAAGTAATCATTGGCTTTCTGCAGTATTCCCTCTCACCAACATTCTTTGAAGAAATTTCTATCTTTCATTGTGGTTCACAATTAAATTAAACCAAACAGTTAAGTATCGAAAACTCCCTACATGCCAGTAGCCATGACATATTGTCTGTAGCAAGAACAAGAATAAGGCAGGACACCCCACTCCTACCCTCTCTAACATCACCACCACTCCAGGCTCTCACAGACCTGAGAGCTTAGTTAGGAAGAAATTACCAAAGATCAGCACAGTGCTTCTTAAATGTAGCATTACTGATATTCCAGTTGGATAATTCTGTTGCATGGCAGGTTTCTTGTGCACTGTAGGATGTTTAGCATCCCTGGCCATTACCCACTAGATGCTAGTACACCCCTCCCCACAGGTTGTGATAATCAAAATGTCACCAGATATTGCCACGTGTCCCCTGGAGGGCAAAATCTATCCAGAGGAATAGCAATGGTTTAATGCAATGAGCAGTGCCAAAGGGAAATATGGATTTTAGTTTGAAAGACTCTTCCTTTAATGAACAGCCTATGCAAAATGGAGGCAAAATGGAGGGCAAGAATCATTGACTGGAATACTCAGAGAAGGATGCTCTTGTCTTGGCAATGTTACCAATTATTTTATGACTTTGGAAAAGTCATTCAACTTTTCTGAGCCTTGGGTCTTTTTTTTCTAAAATAAAATGGTTGGATACTTCTAGCTCTAAAATTTGACGGTATCTTTGATATCTGAATCCTTGGGGAATTATCAGGATGGGGGTGGGAAACTAACCTTTGGAATCTGCTGCTATTTTGGATAAAATAAACATAGATAAAGTGCTCTGCTAAATACTGTATGTTATTGAAAGCAACCTTTTTATTAGAAAACATAGCCTCTAGATGCATTTGCCACGTTACTTCTTTGTAAATGATCTTGTCAATTGCCTTCCTCATTATAAAGCAATCTTATAGACTCTATTAACAGGAATTGTAGGCTGTTAAACTCTCTCATAAATTTTGTCTTCAGGAAAGGGGACCGGATTTATAGCCAATGACACATTAAAACTTTTTTCTCTTAGCCACAGAACAGATACAGTCAATGAAAGGCTTTCCAGACTACTCAAAAAGCACGATCTTGGATGAATTATTCTGAAAAATATAATAATATCAGTTCCACTAACAATATATCTTTGATTTCTATTGTGCTAATGACAATATGGGCACAAGTCCATTTGTACCTAAGTGGACACCAGAAATAGGTATCATTAAGGTAGCTGCTTAGCCATTAAACAGCTCTGGCTTTCAGTTTCATAATCTTACAGTCAGGATTCCAAATGGGTAGAAAGGGATTTGGTACTCTCCTTTATGGTAACTACATACATGCTGCTATTCCTCATTAGAATTCATTTCCCTCAGGTCTTTGCTTGGCTGGCTCCTTTTCATAATTCACGGATGGGCAAAAAGTCACTACTTCAGAGATTTCCCTACCTGCTCTAGATAAAGTAGTCCTCTATATTTTCTCCCTTATTTGTTCACCTAGTTATTAACTGTCTTCCCTTATGACAAGGGAAGTTCCATAATCATAGGGCTTATTTTGACTTTTTTATTGATGTATCACCAGCACCCGGAACAGAATTGGCACATAGTAGGCATTTGCTAAGTGCTTTTTCAAAATCATGTTTTTAGTGTAATGTTTAAGATCTCTTTGCCAAACTCCAGGTCATGAGGATTTAACTGTCTATATATTTTTAAGTATTTTGTAGTTTTTAATTTAACATTTAGGTGTATGGTACATTTTGAGTATATTTTTGTATAAAGTCTAAACTTTAGGTAAGAGGTTCATTTTTTTTTAAATATGTGGATATCTAATTGTTCCAATACCACTAATTGAAAAGGCTAACATTTATCGATTGATTTGTCTTAATCAACCTTTTGCAATCCTTTGTAAAAAATTCATTGGACCATTTTTGTGTATTTCTGGACTTTCCACTTGGCTCTATTGATTTGTGAGAGTATCCCTTAGCCAATACCACACCGTCTTGATTACTATATCTTTATAGTAAATCTTAAAAGCAGGTAGTGTGGTTCTTCCAATTTTGTTTTATTTTTTTAAACTAAGTATTTCTTGAATGAATGAATGAATGAATTGAATGCTTCTCCTTCCCTCTTTTCTTTGTTAACTCCTATTAATCATTGAGATTATAGATCAGTCATCGTAGCCTCAGGGAAAATTTTCCAGAACATTCAGCCTATGCCACATCCCTGATTATGTACTCTGGATAATTCCATGAAACTTTCTCATCTTGGTACCCTCTTGGTTCTCTTTTGGGAGTGATTGCATTGCCTCAGGGAGTGTTTGGCGATGTCTGGAAACACTTCTGGATGTCGCAATTGTAGAGGAGGGATACGAAGCTCTTTAGGTGTAAAAGCCAGGGATGCTTCTGCACATCCTACAATGCACAAGCCAGCCCTTCAACAAGAAGTTATCCAACCCAAAATGTCAATAGTACTGAGATCGAAAAACTCTTCTCTGAACAGATTGGTAATTTTACATTTATTTGTGTAAGTCTTGCTGTCTTTAATGTCTATCTCTCCTACTAGACTATAAAATAATGACTAGAATTTGAGATTTGCAACCCTCAAAACCTCATCCAACCACTCTAGAATTAGGACCACCAGGAAACTCACTTAACTGTGTTTGCCAGTTCTTAGATAAGTTGATAATGAATTATATTAAAAACAAGCCAAACATTAGTTCGTTTGGGTAGGAACACAGCAGAGTAGCTATTTAACCATTTAACCAGGCATAACAGAGCCAAGGATCAAACCCAGAAATGCAAAGGGCCAAACACCAGAGAGTATTCAAACTGGTCAACCACAGGAACACATCAAAGAATTTTGCTGTGACTTTAATATAGGTAATATATGCCATACCTGTGGCTTTGGGTATTGATGGGGGAGATAAGTAAATTGACTCCAGAAGGACCTGAACATAATATATGAAAACAGCATCTTCTCCATTTGAGAGAAGAAAACCTAGTCATCTCCCCCATTTGAGAGAAGACTAGGGCTCAACAAAGGAGAATCAATGCTCACATACACCTACAATGAAGAAAAGACAGAGAGAATAGTTATGTTGTGATCAAGAGAAAACCTTGTTAGAAAAATGATAGCTCTTTAATACCTGTAATGATGTGTAAAAACTTCCTCCTCTTTAACAAATTTTTGTTGAGTCCAGGGATAATGATCTAGTTTATTTGTTATGCCATTAAATAGACTGAAATAAAGTAAGGAAAGTTCATGTGTCCCTCAGATTGTTTTCTAAACATTTTAATAAGAAACTAATATATCCAAAGATTTATTTTGGGATCCTACATTTTTCACTAACAGAGTCAATCTAAATTGATGGAGGCCTGATGTTTATTTAGAAGGCAATGTACTTCACTCATATATGTACATCACCCAGAGACTAGATAAACCCTTTGAACTGGATTTAAAACAAAACAAAACAAAAAAGATTTAGTGTAATCCTCACTGTCTTTAAAGTTATCCATAAAGGCCTTCTTACTGGCTTACTTTAAGGATTTAAATGACAAAATTTCTGTCCTCTACAACTGCAATAATTTAAAATGAGAGACCATTAGGAAACAGATGGTAAAAGAAACTTTGTTTATTTTTCTCTTATTTTTTCATTTTAATCTTTTCAAGCTTCTAAGGACTCAAGACAGATGTTTATGACCTGTTTTTTCTCTAAGGCAGTAAAAAGAAGCTGACTCAAAAGTGCTAGGGAGAGATTAGTTTAATCTGTAGTTAGATTTCATCTACTGAGTTCCTGGATAGCTTTTTAATCATTCAGGACGAATCATGACACACATTTTAAAACAATCTTCTTTACTATGTGAATCTCATTTCTAAAGAAGAACATTGTGTAAAAATGCTCTGTACTTTTCTTGAAGTAAACCTCGACTATTTACTTTGGTGCCAATTTATTGAGAGAGTTCTATTTATAATCTCCGGATTCTAGATGACATCTTTATCCTTTAAATTACACTTAAAGGAACAGAAATAAGAGTTTTCTTTTGACACCCACTCTCCCATTCATGAATCTCAAAATTCTAGCTTTAATTTCTTGGGACTACACCATCTATGGTCAGTGGTCCTCGACACACAAGGACAATTTTGCCCCCAGGGAACATTTGACAGTGCCTGGACATATTTTTGGTTGTCACAACTAGCTGAGGAGGGAAAAGAAAGTGTCCTCTTGGCTTCTAATGGGTAAGGGCCAGGGATGCTGCTAAATATCCTACAATGCACAGAACTGCCCCCTCAACAGAGAACGGCCCAGCTCAAAATGTCAATAGTGCAGAGGTTGAGAATCCCTGATCTATGATTTTTATCACTAGCATTAATGGAATCAAATGCATATGTGCTTGACAGTTTTTAGTAGAGTATTTTTAAAACAAGATTACACTTTACTTTCTTGTCTTTCAAACAGGTTAAAATATTAATGGGGAAATCAATGATTTCCTCAATTAAGACTCTCAGTATCAAGGCTCCATTACTGATCTTTCCAAATAACTCCTCTATTTTGGTACCTGGGAAAACCATGTAATTATATCTAGCAAAATTTCCAATGGAAGAGTCGTCTAAGAAATCTGGAGTTGGCACCTTCTCTAAGACTTCAAAGAAAAAGCTATTGATTTTCTTGAGTTCTTTATTTTTTTAAATGGGCTATATGCTATTGTAGTAAGTTTTTATTCTGAAAATGCCCAAATAAGTAAGTGCTGACTCAAATGGAATCATTGAGTGTCTACTATTTTTAGAACTGCATTGTCCCTAAAAATGTGGGCCTAGGGAAATGAAGCTCAAGTCAACCAACTTCTTGGTCTTACCTGACAGTGATGTCCTATCTGCAGGAGGTGCTTGAAAAATGCTTACCTGCCAATTTTACTTAAGAATGGATTGTCCCAGAAGCAAATCCTAAGCCAAGAGTTGGGTTCTCCTATGGGACACAGCTGAAGGAGAGCAGAAAAAGGAATAGGATCAGGTAAGGGTGAGATCTCAGGTCCAGCCCAGTCTCGGCGTGACCATGCAGGAAGCTCTGCACCAGAAACTGCACATCAGACCTCATCTCGCCTAGAGAAAAAAAGCTGGGTCTTTATACTTCCACTCCAGTCAATCTTTGGCTTTTCCAGGTGAAGCGGGAAAACTTCCAGGCACTTTGACTTTCCACCCAGGGCAGAGGCTGCACTTCCCAAAGGCAAGCCTCTGTAGAAGGTCCCACATGAGAGGGGTTAGGAGTCAAGCAGCAGACACTGGCCATAATAGAGATGTGAGAGGGTCTGTAACTTCCACTGCTTCACAGCCCTAACGTGTGACAGCACCTGCAGCTGGGGGAATATGAAACCTTCATTCATTCATTCATTCATTCAATCAATTGATGAATCATTCAATGAATACTTTTTGAATTTCTACTGTGTCATGAACTGTGCAATGAGCTAGAGATAAATGGTGTACATGAAGTGTGTACGGTACACAGGCAACTGCAACACAATGCTGGTGGAAGGTGAAGCGTACAGGGAAAGGACATTTAATCAGCCTGAAAGAAAGGATTCTGGGGAAGACAATATTGAGTTTGAATCTTAGAAGATAAGAGTTAACCTGGTGAAATTGTCTAGACTTCAAGGTTGGGCAATAGAGTCATGAAGATTTTCCTAGGTATAGGGACCAAGGTGGATGACATCCTGGTTGACACTTTGGGAACTGAAGTAAATACTCATAGGTTATTTCTTCCATGAGGCCAGAGACAACACTGCAATATATCTTGGGGATACCATTTTTTTTTGGAGGAGTTTATACTTTTCCCAGCCTGTGTACCAGTGAGGGCCAGAAAGCTTTTGAGAGCTATTAGGTTGGAGGGTTGGGACCAACCATGGTACCATGGACTTTATTATCAGTGTTCAATATTGCTGGAGGATGAGAAGCCTTAGAGAGGCAGAAACAAGGACTAACATAGGCAAACACCTAAAGTGCCACTCTCAACTTGCTGTACGAACAGTGTTTATGGGCACCTAACACTGCAGCAGAGTCCTGAAGGCTCTCTGCTAAGGCCAACATCAATCTCAGTCACTGGATCCAAGGGGAGGTGCTGGAGTTGTTGTGGGCAGCTAGAGACACAAAGAGGTTGGGGACAATAGCTTTTGACATCTCGTATAGAGGTACTTTACTATTTTAAAAACAAGTATTACCTCATAGATGTGCATCAGTTGGTCATTATGTAAATGAAGGGAAATGGCTGCAAGACTTCCAAAAGTCTTAAATCATGTAGTCATTTCTAGTCCCTGCTTTGGGTAAAAACATGAGTACAAGGAATATTTTATTTTTCTCTTTACTAAAAAAATGTCTTTATATAGTATAACAATGGTGCTACATACCTAATATAAGCACAGCAGAGAGAAAATTAGGGAGTGCTAGGGATTATGGCAAACTGGAGGAGTACCTATTCTGGTGGGAGCCACTGCCACTCAGCTGAAGCCAATTGGGAGCCATTTGGGCGTATCGACTCAGTGTTGTCAAAACTTTTGATTTTTAGAGAGGAGCAGAAACTACAAATTTAAAGAGATATTTCCTGATTTTTAAATGTTGGCATCTAATTAAAAAATGCTTTCCACACTATGTGAACCAAACAAAATATGTCTGTGGGCTAGATTTGGCCTGTGATTCACCAGTTTGCAAGACTGTCTCTCCAAAGAGGTCAGGTCCGTGTTGGTCTTGCTGCCATTCCTTTTCTTCCTCACAACTTTCTTCTTTCAATTTCTAGAATTCCCAGAGGCAGATGGACTAGACTGACCAGTTCTCTTCAGCTGAGGCAATTCATTGTTTCTTACAATGGTGGTCACACCTGACCCAGGTGCCAGGGGACATGTTAGCTATGTTATTTGAATGGTGGAGATGATTAAATCTGCTTGTGTTTACATTCTTGAGAGGCCAAGGGTCAGGGTTGGTGGAGATTTCCCAGATGAGTTTAAGACAAGGACAGTCAATCATGGTTACTTCACAAAACTGGAAAATCCATCATTTGAAGTTCTCGGGAATGGTAACAAAATACTCAAGTGAACTATAAATGGCAGTGTAGCTTCCTACTTACCTTGATTTATCTACCTTCTCTATGAGATATTTCATTCTCTTATGAGCATTTCTGCTCCATGTGTGGAAATAACAACTTGCTTCAAAGTCGGCATTCAAAGAAATAAAAGCTATAAAACAGTGGGATCACGTAACGTACATACTCAGTGTTCAAGCTACTCAAATTCAACTATGTGAGTGGGCTTTACTCCTTCTCCCTTCCATGCTTCAAACTAGACTATGGTCTTTACTGCTTCAGAAAGGGGGGAACCACAGCCAAATCCAAAAAGAATTGAAAAGAACTTAATTCTTCGTTTTCAATTTTCCTGGTATCTGAGTTCTAATGATTTAAGGACAATTAATGGATCTTCAAGGGAAATTTTGAATATATATGATTTTTTACTTGTTTTTAAACTTTTAATGCTGATCACTTCTTAACAATTATCACCATCATTCTCATAAATACAGTAATAATAGTTATCCTTTATTGAGTACCTTCTGCCAAGTATTAAGCTAGACATGCTATAATATAAACCTCATATGCTTTAGCTTATTTAATCCTCCCAGCAATTCTATAATGGCAGGCACTATAAATATTCCCATTTGACAGATGAAGAAACAGGGGCATATATACATACACAGTAATCAGTCTGTGACAGAGCCAAAATTCAGACTCATCCATCTGACTTAAAAATTATACATTCTTTGGAGGGAGAATTAATAGTTATTGCTTTATTGATAGTGGTAAAAGTTCATTGTTTGCTTAAAAATAATTATTTTTATAACAAACTCTTACTAAGAGCAATGTTTCTGGCAGCAACCTAGCTGATAAAATAGTCTCGCCACCTTGGAGTCTTTAGGGTGTTTGGAAAAAGAGATGTGAATACAGGATTAAAGTATAAGATGAGAGGTAAAATAGAAGTCTTTCCAGAATAATAATTTTTTTTAGTTTCTTTTCCATCTGTACTCTCATCAGTCCCAGCCCTCAGCTGTTAGACCAGCTGGAAATCCCTAGGTAACTCCTCAAATCTCTGGGTAAAGAATCTTTACTGGCAAGTTATACCTCTGAACAAGCCAGGTAGCATCTACTCAACCTTCTTAATTAGTTTTCCTGAGCTTGTTATTAAACATGGAGTCTGAAACTTTTAATATCTAATTGCTCTGACATCATCCACAGAGATTTCCTCCTGGGGCACAATTTCCTAACGTCCTCACAGTTCGATTTATACTTTTGTTACTGAGAAGGCTGCCAGGCATTAGGCAATAGTCAAACCACTAAGAGGCTACAATACAGTGGTTCTTTCCCTCTAGAGTCTGGCTAATAGTCCAACACAATGGAGCAGGCTTGGAAGGAGTGTACTACCAAAGCCACTGCAAAAGTATGAGGCAAAGCAGAAGAAATCTGTCATATACTTCAGTGCTTTGGGGCTTAGATTTCATTAGGGAAAGATAAAGACGAACCTTTGGGTATAAAACAAGAGTTTGTAACTGATCAAAGATAAGTTTAAACAAAGATGATTATTCTATCTGAAATATTTGCTGAGATGATTCTTCCTTTGAATTTTATAAACAGGCAGAGTGTTGCAAAGAAAGAACAACAATGTTGCTAATATTCTCTAGAGAATATGGTTTCCTGGGAAGTGACATATCCAGAGGGATTGTTAGAGAGTTTCTGATCTGTTAAAAAATTGCCTTCATAAAGATGAGAGCAAGGCAATAAATCCTAGAAGGTAGTTATGTTTCTGGACATCTCATGACACAGTATTCCATAGACTTATCCTTTAAATCTCCGTGTATCTTATTAACACTTAGTATAATAGCCATAATTTATTGTGCATCTGTTTCAGGTATTGAACAATAAGATTTATTGAGATTCTTTATCTCTAATTCCAAAGTGAGGCAAAAATGTTGGAACTCAATCTGTGCCGTGGGTCTCTAAAATATGCATTCTTATGTTATGGGAAAAATATCACCTACAAGGAGGCGAAAATTGATCTGGGGGAAAACTCAACAATATATATAATATTTTCTTTATTTATTGATGGACACTTAGATATCTCTTCAAGATAGTCATTACATTTCTTCATATATATTGTATATGTGGGATTGCTGGGTCATGTGGTAGTTCTACTTAAAATTTTTTGAGGAACTTTCATATTGTTTTCCATAAAGATGTACTAATTTATAGTCTTGTTATCTCCTGTCTTTTTTTGTTTTTTTTTTGGATAATCATCATTCTAAGGGTTGCGAGGTGATACCTCATTGTTGTTTCGATTTGTGTTTCCTTATGATTAATGATGTTGAGCATCTTTTTATGTACTTGTTGGCTATTTGTATGTCTTCTTTGGAAACATGTCTATTCAGTTCCTTTGCCTGTTTTTAAATTGGATTGTTTGATTTTCTGCTATTAAGTTGTATGAACTCCTTATGTATTTTGAATATTAACCTCCTATCAGATATGTGATTTATAAATATTTTCTCTCATTTTATAGGTTAACTTTTAATTTTGTTGATTGTTTCTTATGCTGTGCAGAAAGAAGCTTTTTAATATGATGTAGTCCCACTTACATATTTGTTTTTATTCCTTGTGTTTTGGTGTCATACTCAAAAATTTGTTGCCAAGCCCAGTGTCAAGGAACTTTTTCTCTACATTTTCTTGTAGGAGTTTTACAGTTTCAGGTCTTACATTTAAGTCTTAATCCATTTTGAGTTATCTTTGTGAATGGTGTAAGGTAGAACAGTTTTATTATTCTGCATGTGGATACTCAGTTTTTCTGACATCATTTATTGAAGAGACTATTTTTTTTTCCATTGAATATTCTTGACTCCCTTGTCAAATATTAGTTGAACATATATGAGTGTATTTATTTCTGAGCTCTCGTTTCTGTTCCATTGATCTATTTATCTATTTTTATGTCAATGCCATACCTCTTCGATTTATACTATAGCTTTGTATTATAGTTTGAAAACAGGAAGTATGATACCTCTAGCTTTGCTCTTCTTTCTGCAAATTGCTTGTCTGTTTGGGGGTATTTTCTGGTTCCATACAAATTTTAGGATTATTTTTTTCTATTTCCATTTAAAAAAGCCACTGGAATTTTGATAGAAATTGTATTGAATCTTTAGATGGATTTGGGTAGTGTGGACATTTTAACATTGCTTATTTTTCCAATCCATTAAAAAACTTACTCTTCTGTGTATATTGCACAGGTATACGTATAGTACATAAACAGATATGCAGTGTATCTGTGGTATTACATTTTATGGGGGAGGTAATAATTAGAGAAAAAGAGTGTTTAAAACTCTCATAAGGAGAGTAATAATGAAAAAAGGTTGACAAATACCTTTTAAGAAATAGCTAACTCCTAGTTTTGTGGGTTTTTTTTTTTTTTTTGGCAGGGAGGGAGGCGGATTTTGTTGGTTTTGTAATCTAATGTGACTCGAAATTTTCCATTTCTATGTCTTATTTTATATATTCTTGTGTTTAAGTTTCTTCCATGTTTTGAACTTTTAAAAGACTTTTTCTTTCCTTGGATTCACAGGCCGTTAGCATGGATTGGGGGCACATGATAACTCACATGGAGTGGCTTCCCCTCTTCCCTCCTTTGCCTTGTAACCCATGCTCTTGGATGCTGTGCTTATGTTTAATTCTCATAACAATCAGGGAAGGATGATGTTATCATTCTCCTTTTACAGATAAAGCAACTAATGTTTTGAAAGTTTAAGTCATTCATTTCCCCATGGTCTCACAGTTCATTTGTGTTGGATGGGATTAAACCCAATTCTGGAAGAGTCCAATGCCTATGCATATTTGAACCATACCCCAGAATTCTCAAAATGGTAACCTATGGGCCAGATCCAGCCTCCTGACATGTTTTATTTGGCTAACTAGTATACTTAAAATATTTGAATTTGTTTTCAACACTTAAAAATTGGGATACCTTTACATAAAAATGTCTGAATTTCCAACTTCTCTTTAAAAGATTAGAGGCTATGGCATATACCCTATATGGCAACATGACTGAAAGTAAGTTGTGGATACATTTTAAAATGTAGTATGCATATTCCAGTTTGCCTAAGTCCCAGCTTTCTCTATTATCTTACACCCAATCCCCTTTATTTAAAGGCTCTATAGACATTTGGCTCTGTGGCCTCTAATATGTAGTATGTTGGATTCCTTTGATTCTCAGTGTGTTCTAACATCCTCGTGTGTTTCTTCAGTACTTTTTCTTTTCATTCATCCATGTAATAATTTTAAAGAGTGATTTCTGAATCCAGTTTAATTTACTTTATTTTCTCTTATTTTTTAGATCTCTCTAGAAGACTGACTTACTCAGTTTCAATAAAAATGAAACTTTTTTCTTCTTCCAATAGCTATGTTATATTTCATCTGAAAATCCTTTTAATTCATTGCTTATTTCCTTAGAGTCTCCATTTCTGAAATTCATATGCTGCGAAACCTTAAAATATTCAGTCTCTCCCACTGTGTAGGTTTGAGCTACACTGCCAGGACATATCAGTTGTACTTCATAGTTCAGAGTTTTGAATAATGATTATGTGGGGACTTTTCTCCCCCTCTCTGAATTTTTACGGGTTAAACTGAGTCAATGGGTCTATATAACGCGTTTTTCCTCTTGGAGTCTTTCCTTACAAGTATCTTTATTTTGACATGTGGTACTTGGTAGATTAAGTGCTTGAAAAAAAAGTGGTCTGCATGCCAATTGTAGATGTAACTCAAGAACTCAAGAAATTGGTCAAGGAGAAGGAAACACCCAATGAGTACAATTGACTGGGGAGTTCCAGTCAACAGTTCCATCTCTGTGAAGGTGGGAGAATCCAAGAAACAAACACAAAGCAAAGACAGCAACAGATAAGTTGAGGCATTTCTATTTAGGGGTCAAATGTCTGTGTTTTTAGACAATAGTTTTTATGTATTTTTAATTTATTTTTATTAAATTTATTAGTGTGACATAGGTTAATAAAGTTACAGTTATATAGGCTTCAAATGCACAATTCAATAATACATCATATGTATATTGTATTGTATGTTCACCACCCAAAGTTAAATTTGACCTCCTCGCTCTTCCCTTATCCTCTAATAACCACTAAACTATTGTCTGCTCACGTGGCAGTTTTATGCTATTCCATTTGTTACTGTAGTAATGCACTTTTTATCAACAACGTCTGGCTCTCCAGCAATGATCTAACAAACTGAAGAAAACACAAACACTACCATAAAACTTGTGGCTGTATTTTGATATATCAAACATAACTCTTTCTTTTGTGTGGTTGCTTTAAACATTTTATTTATGCATAAAACACAAATCAGACTACAGAATTTAACATTTTGCCCCAACTTATTATAAATGCATTATATTCATTGTAGGGTTCTCTCACTTATTCATTTGTTTATTTGTTCATTCATTCACATGTTCATTCATTCATTCATTCTACAAACACTGAGTGAGCTTTTGAGCTTTTAAAAATACATATGCCAAAGCCTCAGGCTTAGGGATTCTGATTTAGTTGGAGTATAGAAGGGCCTTGGTGTTGGTAATCCTTGAAAGATCCCCAAGTATATCTACTGGTTAAGAACCAGTATTTCAAAAGAACCTTTTGTCATAAAGTGTTTTCCAACTATTATTGAAGCATTATTGTAAAAGATTTTTTTAGATTAAGGGTGGATACACTTTGGGATAAAGAAAATAATGTGCCTTAATAACTAATAATGATGACAATTAACATTTCCTGAAGGCCATAGGTACTGGGCTAGGTAATTCATTTCAGGAAATATTTTAATTAATTTCTGTATTAGCCCTGTAAGGTAGATACTGGTATCCTTGTTTCGTATCGAGAAAATGCTATTTAGAGGGCATGCGTAAGTTCACACAACTAGAAGTGGTTTAACTACTGGGATTCCAAGTTCGTATATCTGATTCCAAAGTTATGTTCTTTTTAATCTGTGAACTCATTCAGAAATTTTGTGTCGACATTCTTGTATTTATAAAAATAAATGATATGTTTTTCACAGAGCATTTACAAACACATGACCTCAGTGTTTGATGCTTGACCTTAATTTATGCCCTTGGGTTTTGTGAGTAACTCTTGACTTGATATAATATTCTCCTCTTCATTTGACCAAACTGAATGTGTCCCCATTTAAAACTAAACAACCCTTGATTAAGTTAACAATCATATTTTGGAACACATATAAAATTTGTAATTTGGAGCTACCTTAGGGTGAGTTACATTCTATTTCTAAATTTCCTTAGTTTGATCTTAGTTTGGACTATTTTGATTACAAATGGCAGAAACTGAAATCGAACCAGCTTAAGGGAAAAAGGAAAATTTCCGTTGCTTTATTTTAGTTGAAATACTGAATCCTTGCTTCTGGCATGGCTGAATCTGGTGACCTAATGATGTCAGCAGGAAAGTGCCTCTCATTCTCTTTTGGCTCCACTTTACTCTCTGAAAGCTTCATGGATTTGGGTGGCAAAACAGTTACCAGTGGGTTCCTGCATGCACCCTATTGGTTTAGAAATCCCAGGGGAAAGAGAGTGGCTCTTTCTAGCCATTGCCAGGGAAACATCCAAACCTGATTCTTCTTGGCCCACACTGGGTCAGGAGTCCATCCCTGAACTAATCATTGTAGAGCAAGAGATGAGAGCCCTCAATGGCCAGGAGTTGGGAGTGTCTCCAGCTAGAGCTGTGAATGGCATCTGTTTCTTCTGAACTACAAGAATGAATGAAGAGTGGCTCCTCAGTGGGAAGATTTGGGTTTTATTTCAGAGAGGATTCAGAGCAAGCAAAAGAAAGACTCTTTTTAAGCTTACCTATTTGCTAATATTTCAACTTCTTTTTTATCAGTACTTTTCTTTCTTATCTTAATAATTTTTCAACTTTATTCGTGACATCATTCTTAATTTTGGTTGTTTCCTTGTTCTTCTCTGGAAATTTACTGCTGGCAGCACACGGGTTGATTCTTTGCCTTCTTGTTGATACCACCTGTTTTTTTTAAGGTTCTACTTTAAAAAATTATGCTTTGGGCAAGTCACATTATTTTCGTATGAGGTGTCTATTACATCTACTGGGACAATACTATGACTCTATGCACCTCAAGATTAATGAGAAACTTCAGGAATGTAGACAGAAATTATGAGGAAAACATTCGATGTTTCCTCTAAGAAAATCCAATCTTTCCAGTATATAAAATTCTGTAATTTTACCAATCATCCTAATTTCCAAATCCAAAGGGCATTTGCTGAGTCCTTAACACTTTTCAAGTCGTTGTTGCTTAGAAACAGTTGATGATCCACCTTCCTTTCTTGATACTTTTTACTTCTTTGGCTTCTTTTAAAACATATTCCTGGTTCTCCTTCCACGTCTCTTCCCATTTATTCTCTTCATTTGTATTTTCTCGTCATTTTCCAACACTTTAAACATTGTGATCCCCCAGTTCTTCCCATGGTCCTCTCACTGCCTCACTTCACTGATGTACTTAATCTAGATGATTTCATCCACTTATATATTTCCAGTGCCCACCTATTTGTTGATGCCTCTAAAATGAGACCCCAGCCCTGACCTATCTTCAGAGCATGTAAGATTTCTATAGGCAGCAGCTGGCGAACTTCTTCACACTCATGAACCCAGGCATTTCCAGGGAAACACATCAAAGACTGCGGAGAAGATCCTTCTCAGAAATTCACTTCTCTCTGCTTGTTCCCTCCTATTGCCTTAATGAAGACATGTCTCATCTGTTAGCTTTATGGATTTCTAGCTACCTCTCTGACTCCAGCCATGTTTTTCAAGCTCACTCTAAAGCCCATGTTCCTTCTATGGGTTCTAATCACCTTAGGGTATACTCTAATGAGGAAAATTTTTCTAAAAGCCAAATAGTTAATATTTTAGGCTTTGCAGTCCTAGGAAAAATTGAGGATATTATGTAGATATTTATATAAATATTTGTTAAATTGTCAAGATGATAAAAAAAAAAAAACACTTTTAACTTGTGGGTTGTACAAAAACCAGTGATGGGCAAGATTTGGCCAAGAGCATTGAGTTTTTTGCCATCCCTTGATTTATTTGTTCTTCTCACATGGTGTATAAGTTCCTACTTGATCTGGCCCTTCATTCCTCTCTATTCTCATTTCTCACCAATCTCTGTCTCCTATTTTGCACATCAGCAAAACTGTGTGGCTTACAGGGTCATGTTCCATGCTGTTTCCTGCCTCCTGGCTTTGCTTATGCTGCTCCCCCCTGCCCAGCATGTTTCCTCTCTCCCAAACTCCTCTACCAGATCAATCCCTATGCACTTGTTCCCACTTAGCTGAAGGAATTTTTCCTTTAGGAAGAACTTTCAGTTTCCATTAACTCTAGGCTAGCTTAGAGGTTCCTTTCTGAGTTCCCACAATTCTTTGTGCCTATTTCTGTCATCACTCTCATCACATGGCAGCATAACTATTTGTTTTTATCATTGTATCAAGTACTAGACTGTGAGTTCCTTGATGAGCAGAACTCGATCTTATTCACTCTATCTCCTCAGTGCTTAACACAGGGTTTGGCACAAAGCACACATCCTATAAATGCCTATTGGCACTTAATTCTTGCTCGACTACTCTTCTTTAGTAGAGAGAGAATATTGTATCATAAATAAGTTCTTTGAAACACTTGTATGGCAGTCTAAACACCTACAATTTCAATGGTCTAATTCTAGCTCAGGGAGATCTATTCATTTTAATAGTTTGAAAATCATTTATGAAAGGCCAGCTCCTTTGGTTGGCACATGGCTCTAATAACTCCAAGGCCGAGGATTCAAGAGCTATTTAGTTGAGAGTGCTTTGCTCTGTCTCGAGTGACCACAGGCTATATCTATAACCCAGCTAGCTGGCTGTTTTTCAGATACTTGCCATTTGTCACCAGGAACTATAGACTCTAGACACATAAATCCATCATCCAGTGCTAGGGCAAACTTTTCAAAGCACATGCCACTGACTAGAAAATAGAACATGCTCCTTGCAAAAAATAAGTAGCATGTAAAAAATATATTTAATATATAGAATAGCATAGAAAAAGGATAAACTTAGAGAAGTAGACAAAATGGTTTTACCATAATTCCACTAGTAGGAGTCAACCACTTTTAAAATGTGGACATTGACTTTTTTCTATATAATTTTCATCATTATTATTATTCTGTTTATGTTACTTAGTTTCGTGATTTTTTTTCTGTACCTAATATTATAAATAGAGCATTCTCCCAGGCCCCTAAAGCTTCTTGTGAACGTAATTTTTACATTATACAATTCAATGAGGTTTTCAATTATAATTGGCATACAGTAATATATTAGTCTCAGTTGTACAGCATAGTGATTAGAGATCTATATAACTCACAAAGTGATCATCCCACTAAATCTAGTACACCTCTTCCCCTTTACATATTTATTACAACATCGTCGACTATTTTCCTTATCCTACGCTTTATACTTCCATGACTATTTTCTAACTATCCATTTGTACTTCTTAACTCCTTTGCCCTTTTTCTCCATCTCCCCCGTCCCACCTCCCATCTAGTTGCCCTCAAAACATTTTCTATGTCTATGAGTTTGTTTCCATTTTATCGTCGTCGCTGTTTATTTCGTTCTTTAGATTCCACATGTGTGTGAAATCGTGTGGTATTTGTCTTTCTCTATCTGACTTACTTCATTCAGCACTATACTCTCCAGGTCCATTAAGGCAATATCTTTTTCCATTCCCTTCCTTTTAGTCTTTCTGTATCTTTTAATCTGAAATAAGTCTCTTGCAGGCAGCATATCTAGATCTAGGAGTCTTGCTTTCTTGTCCTTTCGGCTACCTAATCTTTTGGTTGGAGTACTTAATTCTTTTCCATTCGAGGTACTTATTGATAGTTATTACCATTAATTATTCATGTTTTTGATACATGTTTTTATTCTTAAAGAAGACCCTCCAACATTTCTTGCAATACTGGCTTGATATTGATAAATTCCTTTAGGTTATTTTTGTCTGGGAAGCTCTTTTTATCTGTCCTTCAATGCTAAATGATAGCTTTGCTGGATAAAGTATTCCTGGTTGTAGATCCTAGGTTTTCATCATTTTGAATATTTCGCACCAAGCCCTTTTGTCCTGCATAGTTTTGTTTGTTTGTTTGTTTGTTTTATTTTATTTTATTTTATTTTATTTTTGAGAAATCAGCTTCCAGTCTTGTGGGGGCTCCCTTGTTGTTTTTAAGATTCTCTCTTTGTATTTATCTTTTTGAATTTTACTTATAATGCATTTTGGTATGGGCCTCTTTAGATTCCTCTTTTTTTGAGGCTCTGAGCTTCCTGAGCTTGTATGTCTGTTTCCTTTACCAAGTTAAGGAAATTTTTCATCATTATTTCTTCAAATAAGTTTCCAACTACTTATTCTTCCTCTTTTCATTCAGGTACCCCTATGACATGAATGTTGTTACATTTAATTTTGTCTCACAGGCTCCTTAAGTCATTATCATATTCTTGGCTTCCTTTTTCTTGCCAGTTTGATTGGGTATCCTTTGCTTCCCCATTCTCTATATTGGTGATTTAATCCTCTTCTTCATCCACTCTGTTGATTTCCTCTAGTATACTCTTCATCTCAGATAATGTATTCTTCATTTCTGACCAGTTCCCTTTTATAATTTCCATTTCCATTTTTTATGGTTTTTATCTGTTTGTTAAAGTTCTCACTGAGTTCATCTGCACTTCCCCTAAGTTCACTGACCATCTTTATAATCAGTGTTTTGAACTCTGCATCTGTTAAGATTGCTTGACTCTATTATATCTGGATCTCTGTTCTGTTCTCTCATATGGCTTCTGCTTCTTTGTCTTCCCATTTTGGCTGCCTTTCTGTGTCTGTTTCTATGTCCTAATCAAAGCTCCTAAGTCTCCCAGTCTTATTAGCATGGCTTTGTGTAGTAGGTATCCAGTGGCACAGTTCTGAGAGGGATTCAGCTACAGGCCAAGTTGAGCCCTAGCCTGTGGCCCTCCAGGGCCACATATAAAGATTCAGCAAGCAATCCACAGATACTGTGTTTATAGTTGCCTCAAGAGGCCACACCAGAAACTGACGTTAGCTGCTACCAGTGTGGGTCTTGCCTCTGCTCAGCGAGGAGCACAGGATCTGCCGAAGACACAACTGAATGTGGCTTAGGTGTGGGAGTTAGGGAAGGCAGAGTTTCAGGGAATCCTCTGAGTGGAGCTGGACATCTCAGCTATGGTGGCACTGCATCTGTACACTGGGAGAGGGGAGGGCTCAACAGAGGAACAGTAGATATTTCTGTCACTTCTGCTTGCTGTTTGCTCCATGTTTCTGTCACAACTTTGATGTGGTAGCAAGAGCAGATGAACAAAGCCACTATTATCTATGCCATTTTCCCCTGTCCCCCATGAATATTATTTTAAATTATCACTTAATAGTCCATTGTATGGCTATACTGAGATTTATATCATGATTGCTCACTCGTTGGAAATATCTGTGGCATCTAAACTAAGAGAGTGTAATATAAAAGTCTTCTTTTGTTCTAATCTTTCAATTTAGGTTCAAATGTTAGTCAAAATTATTTCTTTGTCTACATAAATAAACAAAAGGTAGCCAGCGTGTAGAATTGGCATTAGGGCTAGAACAAACGAGGAGATAATTTCCTTCCTCCCTTGTTTTACAGAGGTGCAGAGAATTTATGATTTGTCCTGAAGACCACCAGCAGGACAAGAATTTCACTGCAAACAATACGGGTCTCTCTCCAAGAGACATGGTTCAGGGTCATGTTGGCTTGGAGAGAAATGAAGCAACTAAGATGGCAACAGTTTTTCCTTGTCAGAATATCAGTATGTACCATTTGTACCTCTCATTGCAGAAGGTGATCCCCTCGGGTTCAATGATATCTCATATAAAATTTTCTCCCTGTGATCTGCCACCCCCTCCCATTCTCCACCATAAAAATTATATTCTATTTAAAAAAGGGTAAAAATAAACATGTACATGACATATATTATTTATTTATTCCACTCATTTATGGGAACAGAACTATCCCATTAAAACCAATTATTTAGAACATGGATTTGGTCATATTTTACCAGCAAGTGAAACTCAAACACACATTTCATGATCTTTTATGAAAAGAATCTTCAGACAAAGAATAGCATAAATGAGAAATAAAGACTTAGTTGAGAGAAAATGTTCACCTGTGTTGGGAACTTGTGAGAAAAAATAGAATTATAGAATTCACATTATATTTGAGAATTATAAACACGGAAGAATGAAAAATAACAGACCTCATATATTACTTGAAGATATTATGTTCACATTTATTTATCTTGGCTGTAAGATTTTTCTGAGTGGGAATGTGACCATATGCTTCCCTTTCTAGGAACACAACTGTGTCTAGTCAATACACTAGTTAAGTAGCAAAAGATAGCTTTATAGCATATTTAATTCCATCCTTCACTTTGAAATGAAAATCAGTGTCAGTTCCCTCCACCTCATCAAGCTGTTTTCCAAATGCTAAATTCCGTCTTTCATCAAACTTCTTCCTATCTCATTTGTCAATGTTCTTTTATTTTCATAAATATTTCCTACTAAATTTAAGAGTAAAATGCACCCCTTTCTGTCTTACCTGCTGACTCCCCATAGTAATAGTTTCTTAGTTCTTAGAAGCCTAGAGTAGAAAGCCTCAGAAGAATTCCCAAGGAAGACAGTTTCAGCCCCATTATTCTAGGAAGACTCCAGAGAAAGACAGAGAAATGCCTCACTTTCTTTCCATCGATATCTCCATAGGAAGGGAGAATATGTGTTATTCAGCCCCAAGTAAAGAGGACTCTTTGACATTTCAAGTTCAAAAGCCTTACTGTCTATAACTTCTAATGTAATTTCTTTGTAAAGTGTCTAGAAAGAGGATGAAGCAAGAATTAAGCACTCAAGAAAAAGGCAGGATAAAGCCAAGCCAACTGTCCTACTTATTTAGCATTTATTGTATGCTTCTTATTGTCTAAATCCTTCACATATGTTATCTTACTTGGATCTTCATAAAAACCCTAGTGTTAAAAGGATTAGTATCATATTCTTTTACATAAGAAGATTGAAGTTCAGATACATTAAAACATTTGTCCAAGCTTCCATAGATAGTAAGTGGCATGCCTGTAATCAAATTCAGGTTTCATTTGATCTTTGAGTCCTTGTTTTTAACCAAGTGCAGTCATGAATCACTTAACAATAGGACTACGTTCTGAGAAATGCTTTGTAAGGTGATTTTATCATTGTGCGAACATCATAGAATGCACTTATACAAATATACGTGGTATAGCTCACTGCTCCTAAGCTATAAGACTGAACAGCACGTTACTGTACAAAACAACAGAAGATTAAATCAAGCACAAGAGAGAAGAAGCAATCAAGATATGCGGTAAACACAAGATGTAGGAGAAGGCTCCTGACGTAACACGGCATACTATTTTATAGCAAACTTTCTTTTGATAAGTAGAATGACGATAGTAAATTGCTGTTAAAAAGTATAACGAATTCATAAACCAATAACAGTTGTTTATCATCATCATCAAATATATGTACTGTATATGTACTGTTTTATAAGACTGGCAGCTCAGGAGGTACATTTACATCAGCATCACTACAAACACATGAGTAAATGCATTGCTCTACCACTTTAGAACAGCTAGAACATTACTACAATTATGACATTACATGGACTACTACTTTATAGGGATACAAGGTCACTAGGCAATGGGAATTCTCAGCTCCGTTATAATCTTATCGAACCACCATAGTATATGTTGTTGGTCATTGACCAAAATGTTGTTTTCTGGTATGTGACTGTAACGTGCCTTTCTGGTAAAGGATCCAGGAAAGAGATCAAATCAAGAAGGGGCAACCAGGCTGAAAAATGTAAAGTAGGGACTTGAGACAAAGAAACTACAGGGATTACCTGGGGAGAGTGGAAAGTGGTCACCTCGCCTTGGGCAGGAGGAGGTTCAGAAACGTGTCAGACAGAATTCAGCTGGCAAAAATTGAGTCCAAAATGGTTCTACTTCTTCAGTTGAAACTTTGCTTCATTCTCGCTAAGGGCTTACTCTTCTCTGCCCCTCCCTCTCCCTCTCCCTCTCCCTCTCCCTCTCCCTCTCCCTCTCCCTCTCCCTCTCCCTCTCCCTCTCACTGTTGTCACCTTTGCCCAGATCCCTTCCCTGACACAGTCTCATATCACTTTCTCTTTCCCACTCTAACTCCAACCACACTGAACACCAGGGCCCTCAAATGTACCATTTGCTCTCCCAAATCTAGTACTTTACTACCACTGCTTCCTCCGACTGGAAGCCTCTTTGTCTCTTTCCCTTAGCATGATTATCTTCACCTGGGAAGCTATACTGCATCTTCATGGCAAGTGTGGACTCTAAAACCAGATTACTTAGACTCAGCCCCTAACTCTACTTCTTACTTGTGTGTGTGTGAGACCTTGGCCAAGGGATTTAGCCTTTCCATTCCCATAGTTAAAGGGTTGTTGTGAGGATAATTGAGATAAAACATGTAAAGTGCTTAGCACAGTGCCTGACTTACAGTAAAAACTCACTGTATGTTAGTTATCATTTTTCCTCAACCCTCAAACCTTAGTTTCCTCTCATCTTGGCTGAAACTAGGAGTCCCTCTCTGGAACACTCTGATATGGTACTTCCATTCCTGTATTTTAATGGTCTGTGTCTTCTCTACCTCTTCTGATGAACTCTAAGCTCCTGGATGATAGAAACCATGTTTGTCCTGTTCCTGTCTGTTCTTCTAGGGCCTAGTTAAGTGCTTAGCATATGGTAGGACTCAATAAATAAATGTAGAATTGCAGCTTTGCCTGACCTCTCAAGTCTGAAAGGTGATTATTTGTTCCTGACCTTTAACTTCAATTTCAAAGTCAGTTCACCCAATCAGGTATCATGCTCCTAGGAATACATCTACCATTGATAAATTTTGTTCAGAAAAAGCTGTCTCTGGATCCTCCTCTTCCTTGAGTGCTAATTTACTATCAGTGTCTTCTGTGTTTAGCATTATTATGACCAGAAGATCTCCCCAAATTCCAAACACTCATGTTATCAAATCATATACCTGAAGGAAGAGAAGAAATCTAAAACTAGGCAAAGGAAATCAGCATACATTGTTCTTATTTGAAACTTGGTATTATGAAACATTCCAATCATATTTCATAGGAGGTCGATTACTTCCTGAACTCTTATGTACCTTTCATCCAGCTTCAACAGTGACCAACTCAGAGTCAATCTTGTTTTACCTATGTAACTATCATTATTTTGAAACAAATTATATTTATCATATTATTTATTTACTTTATAATTGATGAAATTGAGGTTTGGGAAGTTTAAGTAATTTCAGACAAAGTAAAGGTTCTCATTTCTTTTCATTTATTCATTCATTCAAACAAACATGTTTATTGAGTACCTATGGTAAGGCAGGCACTAGAAATTGGTAGGTAATGTATAGGAAACACAGAGTCCCTGTTTCTATGGATCTTATCTTTTGGGGGTAGAGAGAAGAAGGAACCAGACAAAAAACAATTGGACTAATACATGAAGGAGAAAATTTTAGATGATGGGTAATTGTTCAGAGGACAACAAAAGAGAGGAATAGGTAGAGATCATAAATGGGAATAGTAAGAGAAGATCTTTCTGAGGAGGTGACATTTAAGCTAACCCCTGAATAAATAGAAGTCAGAGATGAGATGCTCTTAGAGCAGGGAATTTTGGACAAAGGGAACAACAAGTATAGAGATTCCAAGGTGTAAATAAACTAGAATATTCGTGGGGGGAAAAAAAGACCTAAGTGGCTGAAATAGAATGTTAAAAGATAATTTTCAAAAAAGGGTAAAGTCGTGACTCTCACATGGATATAAAATAAGCATTTAGTAAGGATTTTGTTTCATTTATAAATCAATGATGGAATCTAATAGATGTTATCAATGGTTCAAAGAAGTAGTAACAACAGCACAAATTAACATGGAGTAAAGAAATATTGAAATAAGTGTCCAAAGAGAAGCAAAACTAGCTTCTGCCACAGGTGGGGAGAGAAACAAATTAAACTTCTACTGGACAGGACAGATTTGCATATACCTTTGATAAGGCCCATTTTGGCTACTAGGTGAATAAAGAACTATTACATGTAGAGACAACTACGTAATTGGAACATAGTGTAAAAAAAATGATTAAAAGAAGGATAAAGTCATAACTCTCGTACAGATATAAAATAAATACTTGTTACAGATTTTATTTTCATTAATCAATGAGGAAACGCGACAGTTAACCCAATGAAAGATGATGATTGCTTGGATTAGAAGGTGGCAGTGAAGTTGGAGAGAAGTGAATGGATTTAGGATTAAAGAACTGGCTCTTGTTTTTACCTGGAGTCTTACTGCTAACAGATACTCAAAGAGAAAATGGCCTTGAACCTCCTAGGCTGGAAAAGAAGGGGAAGGAAGAAAAGATCTTAGTCTTTGGGTAAATCAGCAAGAAAAAACAGAGCTAGAGGCAGGAGGCATCAATTTTTCAATGGGAGGGAAACAAAAGCTAAACAATACTGAGACCTGAAACTGTTACCTGTACCATGTAGGCCGTGGTTGATAATAATTCTTATTCATACTGAACTGTTAGCCTGGAAATTCCCTCACTGCCAATATAATGGTAAGTTTTGCTTTGCAGAGGAAATGGGACAAGGAGGTATCCACCTGGAAGAGAAAAGGAGCCAAGGTTACAATCTTCAAGGGTTCCCTGTAGAGTGGAATTCCCACCCCCCCATACCCCTTCTTCATCGTGGCCCTGTATTTCAGATATTTACCTAGTACAAGTGGCAGCAGAAGGCCAATTTTAGGACTCTTGTTTGGGGGCTGCCTGAGGGGACATTCCATGACAATTACCATGACCTTGGTTGACAGATGTGAAAATTAAGTCCTGGTGTTGTCACTGTAAATTGGAGCCTGTGGATTCTCAGGAGGGCTCTCCTTACTGCACCATGCAGCCATGTCTCTATGGTGTCGATTAGTTCAAAACAACTCAATTCTCTGTATCAGTGCTGTTCAAAAGCACTTTCTGCAATGATGAAAATGTTCTATAACTATGCTATCCAAAACATTAGCCACTAGCCACCTGTGGCGATAGACCACTTAAAGGGTGTCAGAGAGACAGAGGAACTGAATTTTAAATTAAATTTAAATTAACTTAAATCTAAATAGCCACATGTGGGTAGTGGCTACTGTATTGGTCCACACAGCTCTACACCATAGCTGTACATTTCTTAATAAAGCTGGGTTGCGGATATTTGTTCATTGCTTTTTGCCAGCATTAATGTTTGAACACTTCTTGTGTGTTTGAGGAAAGTTCTATTTTATGAGTTTATATCTCCCCAAAGCAGAAGCCAGAAATACAGTTTCCCAGCTTTCCTCGTAGCTAAATGCAGGCATGTGACATAGGCTCTGCCAATTAGATTCAAGCACCTGGTGGACTCTATTCTGGTGAGATGATGGCAGATACTTCTAGCTACCAGAAGCAGTAATGGTAGAAGGTCCAGTTAAAGGGTCTGGACAATGAGTCAAACGCAGGCAGTGTAAGCTACCAAGCCTATGCCCAGGGGCATCAGCTGTCTTGTCTCTGCTAAAGCTGGCATGCAAAATGCTTTGGTTATCCTTCCTGGATGAATAGATTCAGCTTTATCCTTGGGCCATCCGGGGATTCAGTGAGCCACTTAACATCCTTTGATACGCAATATCTCTGCTTAAACTAAGTAGAGATATTTAATGTCTACAATTAAGGACTCTGATAATAGCAGAAACCTTACCCAGGAACTTTTAGCCAAGAGGGAGTGTTTATTTATTAGTTAGATTGGCTAGGTTTTGCTACAATAACAAACAATCCAACATCTCAGTGACTTATGCAATCAATGTTTATTTCTCATGCTACACAAATGGTTGTTGTGGATCGGCTGCTTTGTTTCATGTTTGTCTCACTCCAAGATTCAGGTTCTTGGAATAGCTGGTGTCATGGGAGAGACAAAAGAGAAAGAGTGAGTTACGACCTGGGCCTTGAAGTGTCTTCTTGGAAATGAAAGCTCTAGGCCATGATTTATGACATAAGCAAGTCATTTGGCCATTCTGGAATAGGGGCTGGAATACATAAACCACCTCAGGATGGAATAAAAGCTATTTTGAACAATTATATATTCTACAACTACAAATAGCTAACATTTATTGTGTGCTTAATTTATATCAGCGAATGGGCTAAGCCCTTTATATACATTATTTTAATTAAGCTTAACAATGATCCAGTTTAGCTATTCTCCCCATTTTATGGGTGAGCAAATGAAGGCTTAGCAAGATTGACTGTATTGCTCTGAGTCATAGAAAATTAGTAAGCAGTGGAGGCAGGATCTGAGCATAGTTCTCTTTGACTCCAAACCCCATATGTGCTTCCTTTTAAATTGCTTCATGCTTTTAATGTAAGAAGAATATTTTTGAGAGAGGTGGGAAATGTAAACTAGATCTCTCTAAAATACTTTTTTTCAAGTTTGCAATTTAGCACTCTTGCAACTGAATAGCTCTAGCTTCCTAAGATTTTCACAAAATTATGAAATCTGAGCCGCTGTTTTCTTCAATTCTTTTTTTTTTTTTTTTTTTGCTGCAAAATGTTTTAGGGCTCAGTTTAACTATCAAAACAGTATTTTTCAATAATAAGATTATTCAGCTAGTTTTTTAAAATATTTTTTTCTAGTTTATTTTTACTATTTTAATGTAATATAACATCAATTGCTTTTCTTAGAGGAAACACCAAAAGTAGATGGATGTGGTACCCTGCAGACACTATTTGATACTTTTATAAACATACATACACCCTATATAAAGTTTTTAATAATACAATTTTACACAAATGGGATTAATATTATACCCATTGCTCTGTTCTTTGTTCTTTTATCATATCATGGCTATCTTCCCATGGTAGTATATATAGAACTACTTCATTCTTTTTAACAGTCCACTTTAGTTTATAAAGCAGAATTTAAGTCGTAATTATAATAAATCATATTCTCTTTTTCCCATTGCTGACCAAACGCTCATCCAGGCTCATAAAAAGAATGCTGGGTCTGGAATTCTTTAAAATAAAATAAGCGTGAGTCTATTGCCCCTCCTGGTTTGACTCTGGTGGAAGTCATTTTTCTCTTGCATATATTTTATTTCCTGGAGTGCTTCCTTTCCTCCTGCCTGCAGCTGGTCTTCAGTGTGAAGGAAGTATTTTTGCTACCAGTTCTGGTCCAAGGAAAGTGGGGTCCCAGAAGAATGGACCACCAATGTTTTCCAGTAAATTCTTTCAAAATAACCATCTATGCAACCACCTTTATCCATATGAGCATTCTGTGAGGAATGACTAATTTCATGAGTCAGAGTCTCCCTGCATTCCAGTTTTGTGCTTATAGGTGCTTGTAATGAACAGATTAGTGTTTAACGCATTAATCTGTACAATGCTCTCTTCAAAAATTATTTATTTGTTTGGTCTTGAAGGCAGCCAACATGCTTAATACACTGCGCATGGTGATGCACAAATCACCAGAGCAAGGGAAATTATAAATCAACGGAAAATGAATGGTCAGCTTACAGTCAGAGCCCACCAGGTCCTCCACAATGCCACTTGATTAGGAGCTGAATAATCTCACTTGGCAGTAGCACTGGAGCTTTTAGCTTGTGTGTGCAAGGGCTTTTTAAAATCATGTACACTCTGAGTATTTGGTTTTAAAGGTCCCCATGGGGGTGGCCTCTGTGAGCTTGACTAAACTGAAATGTTCTGGTTCAAGAAGGGAGAAAGACATGGAGGGAGGATCATAAATTAAGCTCCTGGAAAGCCCCTGGGGTTATGTCTCCAGGGACCAAACCAGCTGAGTCTTTCTGTCACAGTTCCAAAATGAATAACTCACACAACTAATTAAGAGTAGTCTCGAATAATTAACATCTGTGCAACCAGACAGTTTTGCTTCGGGACCATTAAGAAGAAAATCCAAAAGTGAATGGTACACAAAGAGCGTTGGGTGCCTCAGAAGAAACATGTCTGTCTTTTATCCCCACTGGCAGATGGTCCAAAGGTGCAATTTATAAGACTCCTTGGAGGTTTTCGAGACACTGCAATGGTCACACAGGGCAGTAGCTTTACATTGTCTGTCTCACCTTCTCTGTGTCACTCCCATCTGTCTCTCACTCCTGCTCTCTTGAGTCAATTCCAACATAAACCACACGCATGCACGCTCACGCGCACGTGCGCGCGCACACACACACACACACACACACACACACACACACAGTGAATGGCATGTTTTAGCAGCACAGATGAAAGGAGGTAAGGAAGAGGGAGCTGCATAGAAGATGAAAAAAGTCTCTGCAATCAATATCATGAGAGTTGAAATTAAGTTAGAATATACCAAAATAAAATGAATTCGTGCTAAGAGATCCACTATGATTTAAATCCTATACTAAAAAGACTAAATTAATTAGAATGATTTACAATTCAACAAAGAAATAAACTTAGTATGTAAGTCATTCCTGTTTTACCTCCTCTGTTTCAAAATTAATCATTTTTTTTGTTTATGTGGAAACGCATATATGTATAATAGAAAATAAATTTATTTCCGATTAAGTCTGAAAATATATACAAAATACTGGTAACAGTGATTGTTTATGAGGTCCATGTCAGAAAGTGGGTCCCCTACAAACAGGAAAGTTAAGAGAGACTCATATATCACTATAAATCCTTTTTTAAAAATGTTTTTTAGTGACACTTGACATACAATATTATACTAGTTTTAGGTGTAAGTAGACATTTGCATACCTTACTAAGCAATCACCCCTATAAGTATAGTACCCATTTGGTACCATATATAGTTCTTACAATATTATTGAATAGATTTACTGTGCTGTACTTTACATCCCTCTAACTATTTTTATAACTGGCATTTTTTATTTCTTAATCCCTTTCACTTTTTTTTTTACCTATCTCCTTAACCCTTCTCCCATCTGGCTACTGTCAATCTCTTCTCTGTGTCTATGAATTTGTTTGTTTATCTTATTTTATAGATTCCACATATAAGAGAAATCGTATGGTTTTTGTTTTTCTGACTTACTTCACTTAGCATAATTCCCTCTGGTATGTCGCAAATGGCAAGATTTCATTTTTTTTTTTTATGGCTGAGTAATATTTCATTATGTAAATGTACCACCTCTTTATCCATTCTTCTATCAATGGACACTTACGTTGCTTCCATATCTTGGCTATTGTAAATAACGTTGCGGTGAACATAGTGGTGTATATATCTTTCTGAATTAGTGCTTTGGATTTCTTTGAATAAATACCCAGAAGTGGAATTACTGAGTCAGATTGGTAGTTCTATTTTTAATTTTTTAAGGAACCTCTATACTGTTTTCTGTACTGGCTGCACCAACTTACAATCCGGCCAACAGTGCACAAGAATTCCTTTTTCTTCACATCTTCTTCAGTACTTGTTAATTCATTTATTGAAGACAGCCATTCTGACAGGTGTGAGATGTTATTTCATCTTAGTTTTAATTTGCATTTCCCAGAATATTTGTGATGTTGAACATCTTTTCATGTGTCTATTGTCCACTCATATGTTCTCTTTGGAGAAATGTCTATTCAGGTCCACTGCTTGTTTCTTAATTGCACTGTTTGTTTTTTTGGTGTTAAATTGTATGAGTTCCATATATATTTTGGGTATTAATCCCTTATCAGATGTAACATTGATGAATATCTTCTCCCAATCAGTAGGTTGTCTTTTCTTTTTGTTGATGCTTTTCTTCCCTGCATAAAAATGTTTTAGTTTGATGCAGTTAGTTCATTTTAGTTTTTTTTTTCTTTTGTTTCTCTTCTCTGAGAAAACTTATCCAAAGAAATATTGCTAAGAGGGATGACAAAGAGTTTACTGTCTGTGCTTTCTGCTAGTTTTATGGTTTCAGGTCTTACATTTAAGTCTTTAATCTATTTTGAGTTTATTTTTTTATATGGTGTAAGAAAGTGGTCTAATTTTATTTTTGTGGGTTTTTTTTTTTTTTGTCTAGTTTTCTCAACACCATTGAAGAGACTGTCTGTACCTCATTGTGTATTCTGGCCTTCTTTGTCAAAGATTAATTGTCAATGTAAGCATGGGTTTATTTCTAGACTATTCTATACCATTTATCTATGTGTCTGTTTTTATGCTCATGCTATTTTGATCACTATAGCCTTTTAATATATAGTTTGATATTAGGTAGATTGATACCTCCAATTTTGTTGTTCTTTATCAAGATTGCTTTAACTATTTGGGGCCTTTTGTGGTTCCATATAAATTTTAGGATTATTTTTTCTATATCTGTGAAAAATATCATTGGTATATTGGTAGCAATTGCACTGAATCTATAAATTGCTTTAGGTAGTTATTTTAATGATGCTAATTCTTCCAGTCCATGAATATGGTATATCCTTCCATTTATTTGTGTCTTATTCAATTTCTTTCATCAATGTATTATAGTTTTCTGAATACAGGTCTTTTACCTCCTTGGTTACATTAATTCTTAGGTATTTTATTCTTTTTGATGCTATTGTAAATGGATTCTTTTTGTAATTTCTCTTTCTGATAGTTTGTTATGGCTGTATATAAATGCAACACATTTTTTAATATTAATTTTGTATCCTGCTACTTTACTGAATTCATTTATCAATTTTAATATTTTTCTGGTGGAATCTTTTTCTCTATATAGTATCATGTCATCAGCAAATAATGACAGTTTTGCTTCCTCCTTTCTAATTTGAATTTTTTAAATTTATTTTTATTGTCTGATTGCTGTGGCTAGGATTTCCCATTATGAACCTTTTGGTATCTTTTCAATTTTGAATCATGTACATATATTACTTAGGCAAAATTGTCATTAAATAAAAGCATGCTTTTGGCAATAACAATGCAGGGCTACAGAACGATAAAAGTTAGTCTAACATTCCTCCTCTCCAGACCTCCACTCCAGCAGTAAATGCTATCAGTGGTGAGGTGTATATTCTTCTGGAACGATGGTTCTCGACTTGGCTGTGCACTGGAAAAAAAAAAAGATATTATATATCTTTAATAAATATTTGTAGACTATTTTATTGGTCATTTAGGTGGTTTCTCTTTTTACTTCATTTGGATATAGAGTAAGAGATTTTAGATTTGACTCTTGCTGAGTTAGTATCATTGATTCTAAATTTGAAATTATATATATATATATTTTTTAAATAGTACTTTAGTTTTTATAGTAAGTTTTTTCTAAATCAGTGATGCAAATCACAAAGTTTTAAGTCATTTTTAGTAGCTATCTTAGTGAAAGCTATTTTGATAGTAAATAATTAAAATATGCTTCAAACTAGTATAAGCCAAATAAAGGTATTTTATATGAAAATAATGAGACATCTCCTGGAAATAAAGTTAAAGTTAGCTGCTAAAACAAATGCCAAATCTTCAATGGTCTAATAGGATAAAGATTTGCTTCTTACTCATTGCATAGACCAATTGTGTCTTCACCAGGTCACCTTTCATAAAGTGAGTCAGGGACACAGGCTCCTTTAACCTAATGGTTCTATTGGATCTCAAATCTTCTGCTGGATTCTGTTCATTGACCAGTCAGTCAGCAAAGGAAGAGAGAGCCTGGAAGGGCCCATGGGAGAATTAGGGAGTTCTGGAAGTTGTGTAAATTCCTTCTGTCCATATTACATTGACTGGGAGTCAGTCATATGTTATGACTTAAGCACAAAGGAGGCTGGAAAATGTAGCCTAATTGTGTGCCCAAGAATAATAGGAGAACATAAGTGCTGGTAAGCACTAGCAGCCTCTGTCATTCATAATCAGGAATGTAAGGTGAACTAAACAAAATGTTGGGTAATGTTTAGGAAACCCAGAAGTTGTGTTTTCTCTCTTTCTCTCTCTCTGGGCCACATCATCTGTCTTCGCTTCTCTATTCACCAATATATCATTCTTCTTTCCTCTCCCTTTCCTCCTGCCTTCTCTCTCTCTGTCATTGTGTTTCTATATTTCACCTTCTCTCTATCCTGCTCTCCAGGTAGACTTGAGAGAACATGTGTTGTTTTGTTTGCCAGGCAAAATGCCTGTTCTAAAAATAGTTATCTAATTCTAGCTATAAGTGCTACCAAATAAGAGTTCAAGTTACAATGAAAGTCCATGATGGAGGTCCTGACTTAGTAGGAGGAGTCTTCTCTGAGACAGTAATAGTTCAGCTGAGATTTAAGGAATGAGGAGGGTTAGCAGGTGACAAACAAGGGAATGGTAGAGAGCCCCAGAGAGAGGAAACAGCATTCTTTACACGGGTTGTAAAGGAGAGGCAAATTTGGTTCTACCAAGGCTGGTCTAGAACAAGTATTCTAGACCATGATAAGAATTTTGGATGGTTTCCTTACACATGGAAAGTCAATCCCTTCTCTTTGAATACCTATTTTTTAGAATAAGGACCACTCTCTTAGGCTTCTTTTTCAAAAATTAGCAAGAGTAGCATAATTGATAGGGCAAAGTGGTTTCGACCACATGTTTAACTCTAGTCACAGGGAGTGGAAAAACCAGCCATGACCAAACTATGTGTTAATGCACACTAACCACACAGCTCCATTTTATTCCAATTCGCTAATCCATGCCATCAGAAAAGTGACATGAAATCATTAAAAGTTAAAGTCCTAGAAAGGATGTTTTATAATGTATAATTGCCTGAAAATTGATATATGTAGTAATTATCAGGCAAAGAATGAGCTGAGATGTGCCAATTCCGGTTATACTAAGATTTTGCTTATAGTGTGTTTTTTATAGTGGTTGAAACATTAGAACATCGATTCTCTTTGTACATTAATCCCCACAACACATATATATCTTTGTTCCGGACAGAAAGTCAGCAGGTAGAAATGTGCTATTAATGGTGTGTTGGCATGACATTTCCTATATTTTGAAAGATAGCCTGAAATATTAAAATACTTTTTAAACCAGTACAAAGTTAAATTAAACAAAGTTGTTCTACCAAATGACTATAAACTTCTTAATGATGGTAGTACAAACCTATAAAGAGGAAATGCAGTCATGACTATAAACATGAAGTAGCTTCTTCAGTGAGAGAAAGAAATAAAATTATCAATATTTTTACAAATTGAAGACCAAATTAAATATAAGTATCTTACCAAATAAAAAGGTCTTTAACCCATTTTCTGATTAGAAAAGAAAGAAAGTGCAGCTCACTGTCAGCGTTAATTTAATTTTACATAAACACACTCTTTGAGGCTAAAGCAAATCTGACTGATTTTCAATGTGAAAATAAAATATAAAAACTGTTCTTGGAGTTATTTCTAAACCTATCTTGTCTCTAATCCTAATGTAACAAAAATGTATACATAAATTGGATTCACCAAATGAGTTTCTGGTTAACAACTGAGGTTGCTGCATTTTCTAGGATTTGACATTCTTAGCAATTAACAATTACTGTGTAAATGGAAACACCACTACTAACTATAGAATGCTATACATAGAATAATGTCATTTGTTTTCAAAGACTATCAATATACTAGAGCAATGCAAAAATAATAATAAAAGTGAGCTATTTAGTGTCGAACTTTGGGGGTTAGGTTAGGAGTGTAATCTGTGGGATATCTTGGGGTAAATGGTGCAGCTGCAAGTGTCAACAGTGAGTATTCTCAGGGCAAATGGGAAATGGGTTAAATTATCATGAAAATGATATGTTCTAAGTTCTCTAACAATAATTTTTCATAGGCAATCCCAGCTCTGAACTGATATTTAATAAGTATGTAACCTTAGGCAATTGTATAATCTTTTTGAGCCTCAGTTTTCTCATCTGTAAAATGATTATCTTAATTAGATCATATTCTATAAGTTTGTTTTGAAGATCGAGCTACTCCATCTAAAGCAGGTAACACAATTCTTAGCACTTACTCAATTAAAGATAGTCTTTATCTATAAAATAGTTTCATAACAACTTTTCAAAGTCAGAACTTTCATGCGTTCACTAAACAAAATATAGTTTTGAGATACTAGATATTTTCAGGTAGATACACAAAGAAGTATGGCCTTTATTGTCCCTACCTTTGAAGAATTTAGAAGAGTTTTCTTATCACTAGTGAGATAGAGTGATAGATTGATGTCATACACCTAAATTTTCTGAAACTTAAGAACTCTTTTAAAAGAAAGTGTTCTCTCAGACCCCCATATTAACTTGAATTATTTTGTTATAATGATATTTAAATATTTAAGTATATGTAAATATGTATAATGATGTTTAACATGATATTTAAATATTTAAACATAAAAGCATGTATAGACTCCCTATTGTTCTTAGGTAACTATAAAACAAAAGCAAATAAGCAAATTAAATGCAAGGTACAGAATTAATACAATTCAAATCAATGGCATTTCAAGTATGCAGTAATGTTTGCTAAAACCAAATGGTATTTTAGAAGTGCTTGGTTCAGACAGGTAAGAGGGGACCAGATGTCAAGAGAGGTTTTCTGAAGCAGGTAGGGTTTGAGATAGCAAAGAATGTGAAGAAGATTAATATATACATCTTTTTAGCAAGGAAGTTAGCTGCCTGAGAACCTGAATAGATTGTTTACTAGATAGTTTTGAGGAGGAAAAAAAAAAGAAAAAATAAATAATACGAGAAGCAAAGTTTACAAAGGTAAGAAAATTTTCTTTCAAGCTAAGGAATCTGTGCTCACTGACAATGTAGAGAAACAAACAGGCTATTGTGGAAAAGAAAGAATGGAAGTTTGTGTTTGTAGCACTGTACTATTACTCTCATACATCCAGTATCTTTTCTCCCCTTTCCTCCACTAAAAGGCCCCAACCCTTACTGCACTCCACTGTGATTGATCTATGGAAGGGTCTCTGAACCAGTCAAATAGTTTCTTCTGAGATTTTGAAACTTGAGCAGAGACTCAGAGTATTCAAAGGAGTCTGGAACTATCATCTTATTACACCATTACAGAGGAAAGAACCACAGTCTCTATTGCAAAGATCCTTACTATGTCTTTCTTTTTTTAACACTTCCTTTGATAAATTAATTGCTCCTTAAACTACTCAGAAGCATGTTAAGTTAAATGAACCAAAAGAACATTAACTAGTACATAGGTGGGGACACTAAATGTTGATGTAGAGACCTACTCCTCTCGGACCTAAGGGAAGACTGAGCGTAAGGTGTTAACACAGGTTGATAAAGTAGATGAAGGGATTCTGGTAAAATGACTTCAAGTTTCTTAACGAAGTAGAAGTTGGATTATATGCCAAGTATAAGGAAGTGGAATGTGATTATAAAAAGAACTTAACATCTGAGGACATATTTATCCTTTTAGATCAGGGTACAAAATCTCTGTAGAGAAAGATCCAGCATCATTTGGAAGATTTTTGATTAAACCAATTGCAAGCCTTTGCATGCTACGTTTAGAGTTCGAGTACAGTTTTTACAGGGGAAAGAAAAGTTAATGTGCATAATTAAGGGAAAGAAGAAATTGGACCTGGTGTGTATTGGGGATGGATAGAGAGACTCTTATGGAGAGTAGTAACAGAACTGAGCACTATTTATAGGGAAGATGAGAGTAGAAATGACTAGTGAATGAGGATTTAGTAGGTTTTTGCCAAGTGGTGTGTGATTTAAAAAAGATATCCACAATCTTTCCTAATATAGGTTCTGTAAATGTTCCATCACTTTTTTATACTTCAGGCATAGTAGACATTTGTTTGTGAAGGGGAAGCAGTATAAGGCTGACTAAAAGAATTGGATAAGATATGGCTTTCATATGGGTTACATAACCAATCATTTGAGAACTAGAGACAATAAACTATTTTTAAGAAAGAATCTAAAATCTGCATTATAAAAAGTTATTGATGTCTCAGGACTTGCTCTGACAATGCTATCATTTGAGTAGCCTAGGAGCAAAAAAACAAGAAGCATATGGAGATCAAGACTGTGTGGATTTTTATTATGAAGGAGTGAGGTTTATTCTCTCTCTCTCGCTCTCTCTCTCTCTCTCTCTCTCTCCACACACACACACACACACACACACACACACACACACACACGTCTTTCCAAAATTGTCATAAAACATTTATTTCAGGGCTCTGAAAATCAACCAAAAGGAAATAATGCATTGAGAACCATATATTCATGGAAATATCACTAAATTTGGATAAGAACACACCACACTTAAGTTGGTTAGCACAGTAGGTCTGTCAGACAGAACTGACCTTGAAAACTAGCAACTTTGTTGTTGGAGGGGCTAACTTGATTTAGAGCGGAGAATGAAAAATCTGTGACCAGTGGTGAATGGGAAAAGTCTGCAGCAATCTGACTTTCAGTGATTTCAGTCTCTAGTGGAATGAGTGGCAGACAAAAAGACTAACAAAAACTTTAAATAATGAAATGAGCCACTGAAAGGCTTAATAAGCATTCCACAGATCCCTGGCTGTCTGGGAGCCTATACACAAGCACAGTGGAGAACAGAGAGACCCCAGTGAAAAGTAAATACTAAGACAGGCTTGAAAACTACCCTAACTTTGAATGTTTTCTTTAAACCAAACGTAGATCCAACAGCAGAGGGTAGAAGCCTTTTGGACTCAAGGTATTTGACTCAAGGTATTTGTGTACGACCACTGACCAATCACTGGTTGACCATTAGGCTATGCAAATACAGGCTGAAAAATTTTAAAAAAATAATTAAATTAAAACTGAGGAGAGACATCAGAGGCTGCACACTGTGGGGTGACAATCTGACTTTGCAGATTAAGTAAAAGCAAATTAAAACAACAACAACAAACAAAACAGCAATGGTTAAAGCTATCACATGAAAAAAGGAAAATTAGAACCCAGCGTTCCTATACTATCTAAAATATCTAGTTTTCAAAAAAATTATAAGAACTAAAAAAGCAAGAGAGGGTGATTCATATTCATGAAAAAAGTAGTGAATAGAAACTCAGGATGGGTCTAATGTTGGAGTAAACAAACAAACAAACAAAAATAAAAACAAAAAGCCCCAAAGACGCTATTATAAATATGTTCAAATAATCGAAAGAAATAATGTCTAAAAAACAAAGGAAAACATAATGACAATAATTTAACAAGCAGGGAATATCAATAAAGTAATAGAAACTATTAAAAAGAAAATGGGAATTTTAAAGTTGAAAAACATGATCATAGTAATGAAAAAGTCACAAAATGGACTCAATAAGAACTGAGACAGCAAAAGAAATAATAAGTGAACATGAAAATAAATCATAGAACTGATTCAATCTGGAGAAAAGAGACAAAAATATTGAAGAAAGATAAAGACCATAGAGATCTATTGGACAACATCAAGTGTATTAACACGAGTATAACTGAGACCCCAGAAAGAAGGTAGGAGAAAGAAGAAAAAGCATAAGAAGTAATGGCTTAAACTTCACAAATTTGCTGAAAAGTACTAATCTACAAATCCAAGAAGTTCAAGATTTCTGAATAAATAAACACAGAATGTCTCACCTAGATTCATCATAGGAAAATTGTTAAAAGATAAGATCTTGAAAGCAACAAATGTAAAGTTACTTATTACATACAGTGGAACAACAATAGAATTAATTGTTAACTTCTTATGAGAAACAATAGAAGCCAGAAGACCACTTTAAAAATTGCTGAAAGAAAATGATTATCAATCAAAACTTTTATTTTCATCAATACTATTCTTTAAAAAATGAAGGCAAAATAGAACGTGTTCAAATAAATAAGAGAGAATTCATTGCTAGAGACCTGTCTTACAAAATATACCAAAGAAAATGCTTCCGGGTGAACAGAAACATCTCTAGGGAATGATTCAAATCCATAAGAAGAAAAAGAAGAGCACAAAGAATGGTACATATGTAGGTGACCATAAAAAATTGTATGAATGTATTTTTAGATTTTTTACTCTTAATTTCTTAAATGCTATAAGATTAGATAAAGAAATAATTATAACACTGTATGCAAATAGTAACCATAAGAGAGTTGGAATGACAATATTAATATTAGACAAGATAGACTTTAAGACAAGAAATATTACTAGAAACAAAGGGATTCAATAAAGATAAAATCATCAATATAACAAAAAGATATTAAAATTATAAATGTATACACATCTAAAAAAAAGAGCCCCCAAATACATGAAACAAAAACTGCAGAATTGAAAGGAGAAATAGAAAAATCAAAAATTATAGTTAGAACATTTAATATTCCATTTTTAATTATTAAGAGAATAATAAGAGAGAAAATCCTGTTGGCAAAAAAAAATGTCTCTTCACCTAAGAGACATTTCTAGAATATTCTACACAACAGAATACACATTCTTTTCATGTGCACAAGGAATATTCTCTGATGTAGAGCATATGCTAAGCATAAAACTATTTCAATAAGTTTAAAATGTTAGAAATTATTCAAAATACTTTCCCTGATCACGGAACAATTACATTAGAACTCAACAACAAAAATAAATTTTAGGAATCTTTAAATATTTGAAAATTAAACACTATATTTCTAAATAACCCATGAAAAATTAGAAAATCTGTCTAACAATAAAAATGAAAGTATACTATATCAAAAAATTGTGGGATGCTTAAAGCAGAACTTAGAGGAAGATTTATAGCATTAAATAGTTATATTAGAATAGAAAAAACAGTTTTCAAATCAAACCAATAATGTAAGCTTTCATCCTAAGAAACTAAAAAAAAAAAAACAGCCTAAGCAGAGATCAATGAAATAGAAAACAGAAAAAATAATAGAGAAATTTAATGAAACCAGAAGTTTATGTTTAGAAAGATCAATACAATTGATAAGCCTTTGACTAGAATGACCAAGAGAAGAAAAGACAAAAATTATCAAATAAGAAATGAGGAAGTGTCAATACTCTAAATCTACAGAAATTAAAAGGCTATACGAGAATATTATATATAATTTTATTAGACATCTTAGAGGAAATGAGTGAATTTTTAGAAAGATACAAGTTACCTTAACTGATTTATGAAAAAATAGAAAAGCCAAATAGATCTATATAAAGTAAAGAAATCAAAGTAGTAAAAAAAAAATTTCTATACTAAGGCCATAAGCCTTTACTGTTGCCTTCTGTGAAACATTTAAAGAAAAAAATATCAATTATCCAAAAACTTTTTCAGAAAATAGAGAAGTAGGGAACATTTCCAATTCATTTTATGAAGTCAGTATTACTCTGATAGCAAATCTGGACAAAATATCATAAGTAAACTACAGATCAATTGTACTTATAAATATAGATGCAAAAAACCTTGACAATACATTGGCAAGCTGAATTTGGCAACATACAAAAATAATTATACACCAAGTAGGATTTAGCCCGGGAATTCAAGGTTGGTTTAGTACTAGAGTTCAGCATGGGGTCGGCCATCAGCTCAGCTTAATCTGGTTAGTTTAGGCGGAGAATGAATTCATTGAATTAGTAGGGCAGAATGAAGTACAAGAAACAGGCACAGTAATTCAGTGAACTATGTGGCCTGAACCACAGTCAAAAGAAGACCACAGCATCAATTTGATTAGCCTGCTGCTTCTGCTTGGCCTAACTCCTAAAGTGCCTGAATTCTCCTGCTGCTCTCATCAGTTAATATTTACTATCACATTACCGGATCCAGAGCCAAGGCCAGAGAAGGATCATTAGATTGGCCAGAGACTGGGTCAGTGACCTGTGAAGGCAGAAAGTCTTGTGCTAAAAACATTGAGGCAGCAGAAAACATGCCTTGGGGTTTGCACAATGCAAAAGAGAAAGTCATTTCTCCCTCTTTGACATCAAATAGGCTGTTGGAACTTGTATTAGTCAGCGTTCATCAGAGAAACAGAATCAATAGGTCACATATAAATACACACAGGCTATTGAGAGAGAGATGAGAGATTAGAGAGAGAGAGACAGAGACAGAGACAGAGAGACAGAGATATTTATTATAACAATTTGTTCATGCAGTTATGAAGGCTGAGAAGTCCCACAATCTGCCCTCTGCAAGCTTAGAGAACCAGTAAAGCTGGTAGTATAATACACTTTGACTCAGAAAGCTGAGAACCAGAAGTGTCCACGTCCCAGAGCAGGAGAAGATAAATGTCTCAGCTCAGGCAGAGGGAGAGAATGTGCTCTTTCTGCACTTTTTGTTCATGTGAGCCCTCAGCAGATTGGATGTTACCCACCCATGTTTGGGAGGACCATCTGCTTTACTCAGTTCACCTATTCAAATGCTAATCTCTTTCATAAACACCCTCACAGAGTTACCCAGAAATATTGTTGTACCAGCTATGTCTTTATATGTATTACCTAGGAATCTTAAATTCAGGTAAGTTGACACATAAAATTAACCATCACAGACCTGTTAGGAAAATAATCGCCAGTTTCTTCAAAAAGTCAAAGCCTTCAGTCTAATGCTCTCCCAACTGAGCTATTTTGGTGAGCTTACAAATGGGACTACATCAAACTGAAAAGTTTTTGTACAACAAAGGAAACCATCAACAAAACAAAAAATAACCCACTGTTTGGGAGAAGACATTTGCTAATAACACATCTGATAAGAGGTTAATATCCAAAATATATAAAGAATTTATACAACTTAACAGCAAAAAAACAAACAATCCAATTAAAAAACAGGCAGAAGATACTTCCCCAGGGAGGAAATACAGATGACTAAAGACATAGGAAAAGATGCTCAAGGTCACTAACCATAGAGAAATGCAAATTAAAACCACAATGAAATATCACCTCACACCTGTCATAATGGCTATCATCAATAAATCAAAAAATGACAAGCACTGGTGAGAATGCAGAAAAAAGGGAACCCTGTACATTGTTGGTGGGATTGCAAATTGGTACAGCCGCTGTGGAAAACAGTATGGAAGTTTCTCAAAAAATTAAAAAGGGATATACCTTTTGACCCAGCAATCACACTTCTGGGTATTTATCCAAAGGAAACCAAAACAATAATTTGTAAAATTTATGACAGCACAATCTACAATAGCCAAGATATGGAAGTAACCTAAATACCCATTAACAGATAATTGGATAAAGAAATTATGGTTCATATATACAATGGAATATTACTTATCATAAAAAACATGAAATCCTATCATTTTCAATGACATGGATGGATCTAGAGGTTATTATGCTGAGTGAAATAAGTCAGACACAGAAAGATAAATATCATATGATTTCACTTACATGTGGGATCTAAGGAACAAAAAGAACAAACTAACCAAAAACAGACTCTCAAATATAGTGGACAATTTGGTGATGGGCAGAGAAGAGGGAGATTAGGAGGCTGGAAGAATGGGGTGAAGAGTTAAAGAAGTACAAATTAGTAGTTGATAGTTGGTCATGGGGATGGGGAGCATGGTATAGGGAATGCAGTTAACATTAATGTAATGGCTAGGTGGAGGGTCAGGGGAGGGAGGGAGCAATTGGGGAGATCGTTTAATGAACTATATAGATGTCTAACCAATGCATTGTATACTTGAAATTAATTTAAATAAATAATTTTTTTTAAAAAAAAAAGTCATAGACTTCTCTCTACCCTTTCCCTCACCTTTTTCCTTCAGGAAAAGGATGAACAATTCTGGAAATAGCATTTCACCTATGTATTTCTAGAGTCACAGAGACAATTTAAAAGATTGATTAATAAAGATGTATATTATTCTTTTGAGCCCAGTTTTGTTTCACAATATTTTCCCCAGAGAATGCTACAGACATTGATATTTGCTGCTTTACTGCTGGAGAAAAGTCTGATACTAAATTCAATTCTTGTTACTTTGTAGTTTCCCCATTACATCTCCTCCACCGACTGCCATTCTAGGCCTTTTTAGGATTTATATACACGTTCTTGAAACTCAGAAAGTCTTCCAGGATATGCTAAGTTTTTCACTGACTAGCTTAAACAATGGCAAACCCTTTCCCAGCTGTATAGTTTCATATAGGTTGCTCGTTTCAACTGAGGAAGGTTTACTCCACCTTAACTTCATCTTCCACAATAGTAATTTAATTTTCCACAGTGACTATTTGTCTCCTTGGATCCTATATGGAGTATTTAATCATGTCCTTGAAATTTTGATTTCTTATGATCCCTCCTGAGCCTATTAATTTCATTTTTCATTTTATTTCATTTCATTGTTTTTTTATTTCAATGTGATTTACTTATGGTAGCCTTCTTGCCACACAGAGGTCATTTCTTCTTCCATTCAATTAAGGACACTGGTTTTATAATTTTCCCCCTGTTTTTATGGTAAATCATTTTCAGAGGCTAATTATTCTGAATCTTCAGGGTAATGACTACTTTCTCTTTTCTACTGTATTTTTCATGGATTCCTGTTGAGTTTTTTTTTTTTTTTTCTGGTTTATTCATCTAAAAGAGCGACAAAGTCCACTTTGTCTTTTGTTTGTTAATCAACAGGGTATGAGGATTGCCAGTGAATCTATACTTTGTCCTCTTGGTTGTATGTTATTAACATATGAGAGCCTTAAAAGAGGCTCTTATTTAGTGCAAAACAGCCTCAAAAGAAAACTAAGATATAAACCATAGGAAATAAATCCATGTGTATTGCTCACATTTCCATTCTTAGTGTCTTGCATGGATTCATCAAGTGCAATTCTATTGGCCTGATGTGATCCTTAACTCTCAACCTAGAACAAATGAAAAACTACAATTCCCAATTAGTACCTGGGGCATTTCCTGTGTTTTCTTTTGTCATTCCTCTCCACTTCCATTTGGTTTCTGGGAACTTTTGCCTCTTCCTTGACATAAAAATAGAGATCTCACTGGGTAGGGAGGGAGTGAGAATAAATGGAAAGAGAACAACACCAATATGACCACTTCAGAAGAAAAAAAGCCCACCTGTAGAGTAGGGAAGAACATAGCTTAGTTTACTAGTAAGTTTAATCTGGTATTTTGGGGAGGTCTGACAGATAAAGGCTCTTCCATTTTCTTTTAAATAGTCATTACAGTAAGTGAAAATTTATAGCAGGTATTGGCTCTAGATTGACCATCAGTCCAAGTTTGGGTTATGGCTCTGATTTTAACCTTGCCCTATGTTTTCATATATATTTTAATGGGAAGTTGTGAGATTGCGAATCAGGGGCTGCTAATCAGATGCTACTCTGAATGTGAAACACAAGGGAAAACTTTAACTGAGCACTTATCCAAATGATGATAAATGTCAAGTTCATGCAGTATGAACTAAAGAAATCTTACTGTACAAGAGCAGCAAAATTATCTTTTTTTTAATTAAATAAAGTTCTTAGTTTCATGCCTTTATTGTTTTCCTTTTGTTAGAGAAAAAATAAAATTCTGCCTAAATAGATCCAATGGTACTTTTAAAGTGAAAGAAAACTAATTTTTGTTTTGTATTTTATTAAAGCTCTTCTATACATTAGAAAAATCATGACATTATGAAAATTTATCAACACCATAAACATGGTGAGATTATTTTATAATAGTGTGATTCATTTCTCTTCTATAAATGCTTATCTTCCATATTTCTGATTCTTTAGAGGAGACAAAGGATGGCTCTAGCACCTCACATTTTAATAAATTTATTGGCACATGTTTTAAGAAAATGGTCAACATTTATTTTTTCTCTCCATGAAATTATATAATAAACTCAGACTATTCTTAATCACAGAGTGTCTTTTTCTATTGTTGAATGTTGTATTTCTCAGAGTAGAGTTCAATTCTGTTCCAACGTTTCACGATTTCAATAAAAATACCCTTTTGAAATGCTTATTTTAAAGTCAGAAGTAAACAAATAGTGCATGTGACAGGCAAAACAGGCTTTTGCTAAGACTGTATGAAAGATGACCGGCTTGCACATGCTATTAACATATTAGCTTCTTAAAAGAGGCTTTTTTATGTAACAAGCAATCTCAAAAAAGTATTCAGTGCCATCGTTAAAATAATAGCATTTGCACTTGTCAAGGAGGAATAAAGAGGCACCAGGCTGCTATTTTTCAAATTATGCAGCATCAATTTAGTAAAGACTGCCATAGAACATTTTTCATACACTTGCTATGTAAATTCTTTATTCAGTAATTTTTCTGCAGGCTCCTCCCACCCTCGCTTTGTTTTCATTTCTCCAATTCTTTGTAAGAAATTAGACAACTCATTATTCATGGGTTGGGAAGAATTCAATGAATCATGGAGAAAAGGTAATTTATGAAGGCAAGTCACTCTCTCATCTTCGATGTGTATAAATTATAGTAATTTATTGTTATGATACAATGACCTGTTTTCTAGTTATTGCTTTGGCCCTAGGAAAAATTAAATGCAACATAATTTTTGTGTAAAAATATCAGTTTGTGAGCTACTCGTCTATCTGAGGCAAACCTGCCTCATTTGGAAGCAATTGACTATGCCAGTGAATTGCATTGTTTTTTATTTTTTCTTTTGGAAATGATACAAGCTCAAAGATATTATATCCATGCCTGATCTTTGACAAAGAAAAGGATTTCAAGAGTGAGCACTAAATTATTTATTTCAAAGCAGAATTCTTTTTGGTCACTATATATGGTTAGACTCTACAATGTTCTTTAAAAGAAAAAAATATGTGCATATATTTTTCCCAAAGTGCTTGTTTCTAAATTATAATGCATATACTAATACCCTTCTGCCAGGGATGCAAGCAATGACATGTTTTTTAGTTGAAGTTTTGTGAGATAATTTTCTTCTTGGTACTATTAGAAACTATAGCATCAATTTTGTCTGATGAACATTTTTGCTCAAATCTTCTTTTGTCAGTTTAACTAAAGCAAAATTTTTAAATTGAGGTGTAACATAACTGCAGCAATACATGCATATTTAAGTGTACAGCTTACTGAATATTTACATATATTTTCTCCTATGTAACCACTATCCAGATCAAGGTGTAAAATGTTTCCAGCTACCCAGGAGGCACCTTCATATTCCTCCCTAACTATTACATTGACTTCTTTCACCATAAATTAGTTTTTCCTGGATTTGAATTCCTTTTAAATAGAATTTACAGCATGTAAATAGAATTCATGCCTACCTTACAAAAAGAAGCCAGAAATAAGACTGATTTCTTTTCATTTCATTATTCTTTGATTGAATTTGGCCAAATTGTTCATTTCTGTGATGTTTTTTAGAGGCCTAAGAGCAGTCTTATTTTTTAAAGTAATAACATGCCTCTTCCTCAAAGGGTTTTGCATGGACTTTTGTCTTCTTTGGAGAAAGAAGCATTCATTCACTCTATTTATTCACAAAATACTTATTAAGCATGTACCTGGGGAGGTGCTAGTGGAGTTGGGAGGATGAAAATTAAAATGGACATGATGACCAACCTCAGGAGTTTATAGTCCAATGAGGAAGATAGAAGAGAACCACATACATGTACAAAATGGTGGTAAGTACTATGAAGTAAGAGTAAGGGAGATGATGAAAGAGAATTAATAGGAGAGTCATACTTCAGAGGGGTTGGTCAGAGAAGGCTTTTGATATATTGATATACCTCAGATTTTTAAGCTGAAGCCTGGAGGAGGGGAAGCAGCAGCCAGGGGAAAAGACAGTGGAAGAGCAAACTATGCCAAAAGGGCCTGAATTGGGAGAGCACATGGAGAAACTGAGAGAAGGTCAATGTGCCCACAACATGTTGAGAGAGAGAGAAGATAGTGTAAGATGGGATTCAAGAGTAGGTAAGGGAAATATACTAAAGGATTCTCTGGAGTTGTATCTGTACCTTGATATTGGTTCAATTCTTAATATCTTGTGATCTGGATTTCTCACAGGGCATTTGGTTGAAGTGAGTCAGCATATCAAGTGTGTCTTGAAGCCATCAGAGGAGGACGGTGTTCCTGCAAGAAATGGAGAAGGTCCTCAATTTAAATGCTGAGGCAAATGCATGCGGGTTCCAGGTCTGGCTGTGATCCAGGCTCCGGACTAGGGATAGAACTCCAAATATAAAATGTTACATTAATGTAGTAAGGCACCTGCGCCTAACTTGTGCGAGCATAACTCAGCTTATTGTTTATCACACATGAGTGGCAGAATGCCACTATTGTTCTCCGACATTTATAAAGCCCATGCGGTCTCCTAGTGCAGAAGCCCACGCTCCCCGCAATAAAGTTGGTGCCTACCCTTTCATTCTCATGTCTGCTCCTCGTGTGTTTTTTTTTTTTTTTTCAACTGAGCGTCTCATCACCGAAGCCTACCCTTTTGGATCAGCTCCACGTTGACATGTGGTGTAGACGGCAGGATGGAGTAAATAAGCCCCCAGCGCTCTGGATGGCCCCTGGGTGGAGGATACCCAGGTGGAGGACATGTGGCCCCTCGCCTCCCAGTGGTATCCCGTGGAAGAGCATCTAGCTACGTGGATGTCCCCGGAGGACTGGGATGGAGTGAACTCACATCTGGAGGACATCTGGAAAGCCCTAGGATTGCTGAAACCGAATGTCCTGACCGCGCACTGTGAGGCAGGAGGTCGGGTGGCCTGGATGTTCCTAGGGGTGCTGCGGCAGGCCAGCCTGTAGGTTCAGGACCAGGCTCAATGGGTGCAACAATTGCAATGTCAGGAAGAAGCACTGGAAAGGCGGCTGGCTGCAGCAGAACGCATGCTGCAGGGCCCTGACGGGTCACTGCCATCCTCCCGGTAAGTGGGAGCCCGCCGGAGATACCGTTGTAGGCTCCGCTGGTGATACAGCAGCAGGTTGAAGTAGAGCAGCTGTTGGGGGAGCAGGGGGCAGGGGAGAAGGAGGAGGTGGAAAGGGCAAGCTGGCGGCGCCCCATGGGCTAAAAAGCATACCACCTTGATCCAGTACGCCCCTGCCAAACTCCGGTACCTGATGAAACACGTACAGCACATTGCCAGGGAGACGGTTCCCGGGTGGCTGCTGCGGCTGTGGGAAGACAGAGCCGAAGGGACTGAATTATCTCTGGAAGAAATGGCTTCCATAAAGGTGGTATCATCCCTCAGGCAGCGCCTCCAGAATGTGGCACATAGGGTGCAGGGCGCAGGCACCCTATTAACTGGCTCAGGTCTGCTGCACTGACAATATGGGCCATCCCTGGGGAGCTGGCAGAGACAGTGAGCAGGTGGACCACATACTTAGATCTGGTACAGATAATTTTGGTCCAGATGATGTTTCGGGCCCAGTACACTAGCCCTGATGAGGAAGTATTTACAACCCGTGTGAAAGACTTGATCTAGACCTTTGGCCCAGCTGATACCTTTGACATCATGGCAGCACTGCTGGCCCCTTATGTGGATAGGCAGATCCATGAGGTAACGTCTGCTATGGCAAGGTTGGGGGATGTGGAAGTGAAACACAAGGAGCAGTTCACCCGAGTGCGGCTGTACAATCTCCTGCACTTCCAAAAGGCGTGACCGGAAAGGGAGCGGGTGGAGGGGGCAGCGCCCAGCCCAGTCAGCTGTGAAAGGAATCCCCGGCAAATGTGGTTTGATCTCCTCCCAGCAGAGGTCGCTGCAGAAAAGATTGAGCAGCGACCTAATGAAGTGCTGCAGGCGCTGTGGAATCAGCTGCGCCTTGACCAGCAATTGACTTTTATTCCCAAGAAGAGAGCCGGTTAAGCTGTGTGACTAGGGAAGAAGCCTGACGGCTCCTGGCGCATGACAGTTGACTATCGGAGCTGAATAAAATTATGCTGACCCTGCATGCTGCGGTGCTAACGTTCGGACATCATGGACTGATTGTGACATGAACTTGGATGATACCATTATGTGTGGACTTGGCAAACGCATTTTTCTCTAGCCCTAAACTGTGCTATGGTCTTGTGGTTTAAGAGTTTGCCACGTGGAAATGGCCGCCTGCAGTGCATTTGTATTACATATGATACTAACCTCTCATTCTCTTGCAGGACTAGAAGCAGTGGCTATCAGCCTACAAGGGGCTCTTGCCGACTGGGGTTGGGCAGTCAACAAGGACAAGGTCTAGGAACCTGGGTTCTCTCTCAATTTCTTGGGAGTTATCTGGTTGGGTAAGAAATGCCAGAGGCAGTAATTGATCAGTCATATCCCTGACCTGAGACTGTGAAGCAGCTCCAAACCTATCTGGGACTCCTGGGGTTTTGGCCCCTGCGCTGTTTAGTGTGAAGGTGTGCCCAATGGAATTGGACCCCCGAGAAAGGAGAGGCCTTTAATGCTGGCTACAAAACAAGTTGTAGCACGAGCCCAAACTCTACATGTAGTTGATAGGCCACCGTTCCATTCCTGCTTATGGTGCAGGTAGATGATACAGGGTTTGGGTGCGACTTATGGCAGAAGCACGGTTCTCGGAACGTACCGATAAGCTTCTGGTTCCAATTGTGGAAAAGCGAGGAAATGCAGTGTTTCTTTGCTAAGCGCGGAGTGTGGTCTCTTTATAAAGTAACTGGCTGCCATTATGCAGCCCCTGCGATCAGTGAGACCATTACTAGCCGTAATCCTGTAACCGGTGGAGGGGTGGCTGCAGCTTCAAGGAAGTTTTTTTTTTTTTTTGTTTTTTTTTTTTTTTTTTTTTTGGCACAGGAATTGTACAGATCCCTACGCTGCCCAAGTGGAGGGATGTACCTGGAATAGCCGGCGCAGTTCTCTGTGAGCTTCCTGTCCGGTCAACGGCGCTCCGTATTGGGAGGAGTGTAGTTCCGAGCAGAGCTCCTGGCAGAGCTTGCTGAGATGGGAGACACACTGGGTTCCTATGTAAAGGGCCAGACTCCCATCCCTGAGGATGCCACTGCACCCCCTATTGGGACCAGTGCAGTTTCAAGCAGAGCTCCTGGCGGAACCTGCTGAGATGGGGGAAGTACCAAGTTCCTATATGGAGGGTCGGGCTCCCATACCTGAGAATGCCTGGTATACAGATGACTCATGCGACGCGCAGCCCCCGACATGGGCTGCTGGAGCCTTACAGCCATCTAGAGAAACCTTTTGGTATGAGACTGGTGCTGGCCAATCCAATTAATGGGCAGAGCTTTGTGCTGCGTGGTTGGTTCTTATGGATGAAACTGGTGCAGTGCACGTCTGCTCTGAGAGCTGGGCTATGTATGGAGGTCTAACTTTGTGGCTGCCCTGGTGGGCTGCCAGAGTGGATGATAGGCCACCATCCCTTATGGGGCTAGGGGTTGTGGGAAGACCGCTGGAGGCGGCGTCTTCAACATCGGACCACTATATACCATGTGCCCCACCATGGGCTGTTAGAGGCCCCAGGCAATGATGGAGCCGATGCGATGGCACAAGTTCGCTCCGCCTGTGTACCACCAGTTCCAGCAGACATTGGCCCCTGGCTTCTCCGAAAACTGGGACATGTAGGGGCCTGAACCATGGAATAGGTAGTGAAGCGATGGGGCTGTCTTCGACCCGTGCACAAGCACAAGTGCAGTGTCACATTGCCCCTGGTGTACTGAGCAGCACCCAGAGAGACAGTGAGTAAAGAGTACCCCAGGGGTGATGCTCTGTGGGGCTGAGCCACTCTAGGAATGGCTAGTGGACTACATAGGACCTTTGCCCACAGACCAGTGACACCACTATGTGTTCACAGGTGTGTACATGGCTACCAATCTAGGATTTGAATGACCAATGGCAGCTGCTGGTCAACACCATACTGTGACCTCTTTGGAGCACCTCCCGGCAGCCTATGGCCAGCACTTATTAATCTGCAGTGACAGAGGAACCTGGGTCTGCACCAATGATGTGCGGTGGACAGTAGCCGTCCTAGGCCTTGTAGCCTGTAGCCTGGTAGTATTTTGTTGTTCTTTATATTGTTCCTGTGGATTGTGCGCCCAGGGTAGTGCCCTCCAGGCCAGATCCCACGCCACAACCCTGTAGGGATGGAGTATGGGTCCCAGGTGTGGCTGTATTCCAGGCTGGCAGCTAGGGATAGAACTCTGGATATAAAATGTTAGATTAATGTAGTAGGGCACCTGCGTCTAATGCGTGCAAGTACGACTTAGCTTATTGTTTATCATGCATGTGTGGCAGAATGTCACTATTGTTCTCTGACACATATAAAGCCCATGCGGTCTCCTAGTGCAGAAGCCCGTGCTCCCCACAGTAAAATTGGTGCCTGCCATTTCATTATCATGTCGGCTCCACATGGGTTTTCTTCAACTGGGTGTCTCACCACTGAAGCCTTCTCTTCTTGATCAGCTCAGCGCTGACAATATGGCATATTATTACCATCATTTTTGAGTTATCTAAGAGAAGAATTGAAGGAAGTGGTTGTATACTGACCCAACTCAGAAAGATCATAGTGGAATGAAATTCAGGAGTTCTTATACCAATTCAAACTCTAGGATACCAGTTCAGGCTGAAGTATTTTTTATTTTGAAGTAGTGGCCAGAGCAGTATTTTATTACTGACACTGTTTAGGATTGTCAGAGCATGGTCCTAATAAAAAGGAAACAGACTTTTCACTGATTTTATTATTGTTTCAAATTTTCTCCAGAAAATGCATACCCTAATTGCCTATACTCAGGCTTAATGTACCCATATTGATATACTTCTGTTTTGAAGCACTGATATTTTAAATTTTTTATTTCGGCCATGAGAGTAGTTTAAAATTTAGAGCCTGAGAAGTTCAGGAAGGGCCTCCTATTCTCCAAAATTCATAAATTCTAGAATTCCACAGGAAAAAAAATAATGTAAAGAAAAATGATAAACTCTCACTAAAATCTAATGAAACACTCATTGTACTTTTCATGAGATGGTAATCAGGTGGCATCTGATTCACGTAAAATTTTTATAAATATCATTTGTGCTAAATAAAAATTATTTATGCTAATGCTATGAGCATTCTGAATCATATGGTATAGCTTAGAGCACTGGTCTTCAAACTTTTTGGTCTCAAGACCCTTTTACACTCCAATATTGAGAATCCCAAAGACCTTGCCTTAGAAAATTATAGAAAACAGTAGAACACAGAGGTACATACTTCATTAGCCACTAGAGATATGACATTATCGGAAGTCACGAAGACTCTGGAAATCTACACTGTACTTTTATAAAGAATGAGAGTAGGAAAGACAAATGTCTTACTATTATAATAAAAATAGTTTTGACTTTTCAGATCTTTAGAAAGAGTCTTGGAGGACACCCCTCATAGGTTCCCAGACCACATTTTGAGAAATACTGGCATAGAGGTTAATAATACTGGCTTTAGACAACTTAAGTTCCTTTCCCAGCTATACAATCACTGGAATTCTCTTTCTGAGAGCTGACGACTTCAACTGTAAAATGAGTACTTACCTCACAAACTATGGTGAAAGATCTATGGCAAATTACAGACAGTGTGTCAACTAGGAATTTTAGGTTGCAAACAACAGAAGACTCAACCCAATTTAGCTTCAGAAAAATGGAAATATCTAATGGCTCATTTATCTTAAAAAGTTCAAAGTTTTGGCTCCAGCTACTGTTTGATCTAGAGTTTATGGAGGTGCAAGGGATATAGCTTTGTGTCTTAGCTCTCCTCCGTGTCTTGGCTTTGTGGCCAGAATGACTCACCTCAGCATGCAACAATGGCTACAGAAGTCCCAAGCCACACATATTCATACAACACCCTCCAGCTGAAAGGAACCTGTCTCTGCTGGTGGCATCCATGGAAGAAAGAAATAACTTCTTTTCCCAGTTTCTAGAATCATTGTGTTTTATTTATATGCTCATTTCAAAATCAATCGCTATAGTCTGAGGAAGGAAATACATTTATTAGAAGCCATCCCCAGAAAGGTAAAGTCAATATTACCTACCCGAACCTCATGGCTGCAAATATGATGCATTGATTTCTCAAAGGAAAATTTAATGCTTTTGGTGGTAGAAGGAAGACAGAGAGATTCTGGGAAAAAAACAAATAAATGACCACGATAGTATGTAAAGTCTAGCACATAATAGCTATTCAAAAATATCAATATCTTTCTCAATCTAATTTGAGTAATTCTTTCGTGATCCTCATTTCTAGAATCACCACACTAATGAACAGGATGAAACCTCTCTGACAATATAGTTGTGCACGGTGGCAGTCATAAGGGTGATACTTGACTCAGTCATACCAGCATGAACCCCTGCATCCCAGAGACTGTCTATCTCAATAAACATCATTTTATGCTTTGAGGAATTTTGTAATCTAATAGGGCTGAAACTGCTAAAGAGAATGTCTCTGAACAGAAATGAAAACTGCGCTAAAGAAGAATAAATAGCCTATCAGAGGGGGGAAAAATGTGAGTTCTGATGTTTCTCTGTGTCGGGCTAAGATTCTGATAATCAAGTGCTGAAGATAAAAATAGTAGTGTTCAACTTCCTTAAATAAGCTGTGGCCCCAGGGAAGATCCTGGTGCCTGAATCAAAGGAGGCCACTTTTTCCAATCAGTATTGTTCTCACACAAAAATTCTTAGCCAAGTCGTTTTTCTATAAAGTGACATTCAAATACCTAAAAGGCACACATCAGTAATTGGAACTATTTTTATCATGTTCAGTGTGTGATAGAATAGGATTTTGACATGTCAGAAGTGCCTGAATATCAGCATGAGTCATGAAAACATTGGAGAGACCAGAGTTGATATGATATCTCTAAATATCATTACTTATCCACAAGCATAAAGAGAAGCATAAAGACTTTTACCTACTAAATTTTCTTTCTGAGTTTTTATTTTAGGACTTTATGATAGCGAACACGAATATTTTCTTCTTGCTTGTAGCTTTATTTATAGTCTAGCCCATTATAGTTCACTTCTTAGAAGATGTTAGGGCCTAAAGAAAGAAAAAAGATTAGATCTGAGAGACACAAGAGCTGGCTCAACTGAAACTCTGTCTTCTCCCTGTCTAATGGTTCCATCCTCCTTTATAATAAGTATAAGAGATAGCGGCAAACAACTGTTAAAATTGGGACACTAAATAGAATTAATCCAGCCAGCCAATGATTAGGTCAACAGGCTTATAACTTTGTTGGACAGGTTTTATTAGATATTGTATCTTTATTATAGAAACTTGGAAAATATAGCAAAGTATAGTTTAAATAAGAACTACCCACGAGGCAGGTGATTTTATTAATACTTACTATAGTTTTGTCCTTCTTTGTTCATATATCATTAATTTGTGAACATTTTTCCATGTCAATAGAAAATTCTTCAAAAAAATTATTGACAATTTAATATATTGACTATTTAAGAGAGAAAATTAAGGATTTATCCTGTTTCTTGTATAAACTCTATTTCGGGGTAACCAAATAGGCATAATCAACATGTGAAAGTTGATGTTTATAGAAGTCTAGCTAAAAATATAGAAAAGATGACATAATTTTTAAAGTTATAATTTTATAGTCTGTAATGAAATAATTGATTCAGTCAAAGACCATCAATAGATGAAGCAGTTGATAAAAGGTTGTATATCAGGTTTTGTTACCTGAATTTAAGAATAGAATAACCAGACCTTATGTGCCAATACGTGAAGCAATATGAGTAACACAGCACCATCCATAAAATATTCTTACTTAAAAAGGAGCAATTCACAACCACTAGACTGGCTGAAATTTAAAAGACTTGACAATTCAAAGTGTTGATGAAGATGTAAAACAGTATAACTCTCATATCTTGCTGGTGAGAATGTAAGTTAATCAGATTTTGGAAACCAGTTTGGCAATTTCTTATAAAATGTAATGTACACTTATAATACAATCTAGCAATTTAATTCTTAGATATTTACCCAAAAGAAGTGAAACATAACCACACAAAAATCTGTTCAGAACATTCATAACAGCTTTATTTGTAATAGCCCAAACTGGAAACAACCCAAATGTTCGTCAACAGATTAATGGAGAAACAATTTTTGGCATATGAATACAATGGATTATTACTTGGCAATTAAAATAAAAGACTACTGATATACACAACAACATGAATGAGTTTTAACTAGTGAAAGAAGCCAGATATAAAAGAGAATATATGATTCCATTAAGAGAAATCCTAAAATTTCCAGAATATTGACAATTTGTACAGCCATCAGCAATATTTGAAAGTCCCCATCTCAGCGTATCCACATCATCACTGAGGCTTATCAGTTTCTTAAATCTATAATTTGATGGTAAAAATGGCTCGTTTTGATTTGTATTTGTTTTCTAGTAAAATTGAGGTTTTTTCATTTTCATGGGTATTTTTTTGTCATCTTCTTTTTCCCCTTGGAAATTATTATTTATTTATTTTTTCTATTTTTATTACCATCATACTGTTTTCTTATTGATTTCTAAGAGTTCTTTCTTTATTAAGGATATAAACACTTTGTAATATTTGTAGCAAATTTTTTTTTGTTAGTTTGCCTTTTTATTTTATTTATGTTTTGAAAAACAGAGCCTTTCTCTGGTAATAGCCAAATTTATGACTCTCTTTTTAAAATATTTATTCTATGCTTTTTTCTCTAAAGGTCTCAGAGATACAAAACATTTGCCTAAATTTTCTTGTAAATTTTTATAATTTAATTTTTATGTAAAAATTTACATACGTCTGGGTTTACTTTGGTATTTGGTGTCAGATATGAAACTTTTTCATCCTTTTTTGTGCATAGACAATTTGCAATACTATTTTAATAATCCATTCTTCTCTATCATTTATCACGTCCATTGTTTATTAAGAACTTACATATTGTAGAATGTGTTATGGACTAGTTACTTATTACATTGAGCTATGTGTCTATTATTATGTGAGTACTACATGGTTTAAACCATACCTGTTACTATATATTTTAATATTTAATATAGCTTATATATGCCTACCTACTTTTGAGAAGTTCTTAGCTTTTATCATCCATTAAATTCTCCGAACATTTACTGACTACATTTTGTTTGCCAGGTACTTTGCTAATAAGTGGAGATAAAAATCTGAAAGGATAGACAAGCTTTAGATTTTCATATTGAAATGTATAAATGCTATAACAGCAGTAAATAACTAAAATAGTTATAACACTGAATACTTCCCATAGGTCAGGCACTATTTAAGTGCTTTAAATATACTAACAATTTAATCCTCAGGACAATTATGTGAGGTAGGTATTATCCTGTTCTTATTTATTTATGATGGAAATCAGGACACAGAGAGTAACTTGGCCAAGTTAAGTAGCAGTAAGTAGCAGAACCTAGATACAAAATCGAGCAGGTCTAGAAACTAGAAATTTATTACATTGGTGGTGGGAATGTAAAATGATGCAACCACAGTGAAAAGTGTTTGGTAATGCCTCAAAAAGTGAAACATGGAATTACCTGTGGCCTAGTGATTCTACTCCTAGGTGTATACTCAGAAGTATAGGAAATAGGCATTCAAACAAATACTTGTACATAAATGTTCATAGCACCATTATTCATAGTAACCAAAAGGTGGAAACATCACAAATGTTCATCAACCAATGAATGCAAAAAGAAAACGTCATATATCCATACAATGGAATATTCTCCAGCCATTAAAAAAAGTGAATTGCTGATAAAAGCTACAACATAGGTGAACCTCGAAAATGTGTCAAATGACAGAAGCCAGTCACGTACTGATATCATTTCATTTATATGAAATATCATGATAAGTAAATTCAAAGAAAGCAGTTGATGGAGCTTAAAAGAGGTGGGGGTGGGGGTGGCTACTTAATGGGTGCAGAGTTTCCATTCGGGATGTTGTTTCGAAACTAGTCAGAGGTGATGGTTGAAAAACATTGTGAATATACTAAATACCACTGAATTGTACATTTTAAGATGGTTAATTTTATGTTCTATCAATTTTATCTCAATAAAAGCGGGGGGGGGGGGGGGAGTCTGTTTTTAAAGTTCCTGCTATTAATGCTGTCCCATAAAATGTAGAGTAGTAAACCCAAGCTTACCAGATCTTGAGACAGCTTTACAGAGGAACTGATGTCAGTGACAGCTTTACAGAGGAGCCGATGCTTGAGCTGGGTTTTAAAAAATGAGTAGGGATTCAGCAGACAAGTTGTGTTTGTGTGTTCGTGTGTGTATGTGTGTGTGTGTGTGTGTGTGTGAGAGAGAGAGAGAGAGAGAGAGAGAGAGAGAGAGAGAGAGAGAGAGAGAGAGAGAGAGAACACGGAAAGAAAGAGGGAGAAACAGTCCAGACAGATAGAACAGTTGTGAAAATTCATAGGCAAAAAACAGAAAGTGAATGTAATTTGGTAATGATGGCAAGTAGGGCTTTAGTGGGAAAGAGTGAAGTGTCAGGGATGAGGTTGAAGCATGATAAAAAAAATCAACACATATTTATCAATCGTACATCTTCAAAGTTCAAAGATTGGAAAGCCCAAAATCTACTTGTGTTTGGCAACGTAAACTCATGTTAGCTTAGAACACCTATTATTACAGTAATGCCCAAACATATTTAGCTGCTGAACCCTAGTATATAATAATGAGTTCTTTACGCATCTCTAGTTGTAGTCTTTGAGCCAACCAAACAACTTCGAATATATTTTCTACAAAGGCATTCACTTACCGTTCATACTCTCCACACATACCAATTTTACTTTGATGTAACAGAGGCAGACATTGTCAGTACTCTGTACATATACATTCCTTTTGAACTGACCATTTCTGGGCCTGTCAGTTTGACTTTTAAATGTCAACATCTGACTCTCCTTGGTGTGGTATTTTTTTGCCACAAGAGCCCACATTCTCCACATGCACAACAGGCTAAAAATGCTGGAGAATTACAACCTTCTGAAGCAGCCTTCCGAAGACTTCAGGCTGTTGGGAGGTGGTGAATACATAGCCCAACATCTTCTCCTTCTGGATGAAATGAGTCTGAGGAGTATTTCAATGCAGTTTCCCAAGTCCCAGGCAGAATTAAGTTCCAGATATTTACAGAGATAAGTTGCTTGATTACACACCCTTTATTCATTTCCTTCTCTTCATTGTCCTAACTCCCCTCTCCCCTACTTGCCTTCAAATCCTTGCCTCTGGGTTTTGTCTGCTTGGGGAAAAACCCAAACTAATTTATTCACAGATTTGAATTCACTTCCTTAGTATGTCATTCAGAGTCTAGTTAGGAAAAAAGAATTTCTCCTAGATATTTCAGACACAGGGGATTTAATAAAAGGAATTGGTTACCGAGAGAGAAGGGATGATACCCAGTCCTCATAATCTGCTTTTCACCCTGGCATGAAACCAGTAACCTACACACACAAATTACACTCAGGGAAGTCATTCCTGATCCCCAAACAAGGTAACAACCCCCCGTTATCTGCTTAAATAACTAGCCACTGCTTCAGTACAACTTTTATTTCTGTAAATATTTGATTGATGTCTATCTTCCCCGCTAGATTAAAAATCCGAGAGAGTAGAAACCACATCTGTGTTTTGCTCACTATTATATCCCTAAATCCCAGCACAAAACCTGGCATGTCATAGTCGCTCACTATCTAATTGAAGAAATGACTGAATCAGTGTTGTGCTGGCATGTACCAGCCTGCGAAAGCCAATTGTGCATTCTCTTCCTAACACCATATCCAGTGATGTCAGGTTGGCAGTTTAAAACTGACCATTGTGGGAGTGTTTACAATGTAGAAACTGGCAAACACTATGAATAATGGCTCTTTTATTTGGATAACTAGTAACTAAACATTTACCAGCATACCACTAACCGAATCCTACCTAAAAGTGCAACATACACAATGCACCCATTTCTGAAGCTCAATTATCATGACTTTTACTGAAGGTGTTAGTATCTGACTGTATTTGTGCAAGAAGAGAAAGAAATTTTTATGGAGTTTTTCTCCCAGGCATCATTGGCTTATTTGACTTCAAGGATGTCTTCTGTAGATCTTTACTGTTCTATTATTTAACAAGTAGAAATTAGAATCAGAAAGAGAAAGTTGTTGGCAATATGCTCATGGCTTCCAGCATTCATGGACACATGCAGTTTTGGCCTCCTGGCCTGCTCAGCAACATGCAGGACTCAGCGAAGCCTCCGGCCAAGCCGTCTTTCAATCCTCTGCAAGTCCAGGCACATGTTGATATGACTGTAATCATTCTCTATATTCATTATTTTAATGTGGATTTATTTTGGTGCATAGCGAAGTAAATGCTTTCCTTGGGGCTGCTCAGATTCTGCCCTGTAGTCCTATCTAACCACCAAGTACACTGCTGAGAGAATAGTTACTTTACCTACAAGGAGATCAAAACTGCTTTTATGCAAGAGAAGGTTTGTGAGCATCGGAACTTCTCCCAAGACTGCTCTTTGAACCAGTCATTGCACTTAGGTTATAGAAGAATATTTTAGGATGTGAAAAAATGGTTTTAATATATATTAAATTTAAAAGTGGGCATATTTTTTAATTTCCAATCCATAGAAAAACTGGAAAATGTACATAAAATTTTCCTCTGCAATTTCTTTGTGTGGTAGCATTGCGAGTTATTTTCATTTTCTTCCTTTTTTTTTTGTATTATTAGGCATATGTATTAGATTTGTGATCAATGTAAGTATATTATGCATTAAAATAACAGCACACACTTTTTTTTCTTTAGTGCCCACTTTTGCTACAGTGGACTAAACTAGAAGGGTAGTCCCCAGTGTAGTCCATACTACCTCTGCTTTTAGAAGTGAGCACATATTCAAGTCTGGCCCAATCATTGAACTACATCCTCCTAAACTCAGTGATTTGTCCAGGGTTAGGTATGTGAGCCCTAGAAAGCATCAATAAAAGTCTTTTCGTGTGACTTGATGAACAAACATTGAGAGAAAGTTTGTTTTTCTCTTTTGAATTATGAGCTGTAGGGAAATAGATTTAGGCTGTCTCAGAGTTTTCTTCTCTTACTTGTGGAAAGGATCTTTCTGGAAATGAAGCCAAAACACCAAGAGAAGAGAAATGAGATTTGAACAATATTCAGCAACACTGTTTGATATCATGGATCCACCTGCTCCTGAGACTACACTCATCACTGGACTTACAGTCACTTTTGGCTTAAACTAGTTTTAACCAGGATTCTGTCATTGATAATTGGAACTACTTTTACTAAAAAAACAAGAATACTGTATTATAGCCAAAGATTAAATTGGGCAAACTGTTAGGTTATTCCACACAATCTGCAGCAAAAAGATGGTTATTTAAATTGAGCATGGTGGTTGGAAAAGAAGAAAGATGAGGATGAAGAGACACACACGGGGAAAGAGAGAGAGAGAGGAAGGGAGGGAGGGAGAGGGAGAAGAGAAGGCTGGAGATCTGCATACTAATTGTCCCTTTGGAATGAATTTGAAAAAACACTTTTTTTTTTTTTTTTGGCGGGCAGTTTGTTCTTGTCGCCACAATGTAAAATGTAAGGGTTTAGTCTCAAAGCGCAGTCTAAGGACTTCTAGGTTCCCCGTGACCCTTTCAGGGGATATATTAGGTCGAACTATTTTCATAGTAATATTAAAATATATTTTCCCTTTATATTCATTCTTCCACAAATGTAATAGTTTTCCAAACTGCATGACATGCGATGATATCATCACTCTAACAGATAATGAAATATATGCTTGTATATTCTTGTGCTGTCTACACTTTTCAAAGGTACTATATTTAAGGTATAAGTATCTTTTCTAGAGTTTTTCAGTTTGTTCTCAATACTTCAACTCTGCTCTTACTAGCTATTATAACCTCATTGATATACAATAAATTACTTCATAATCCCTAAATTTTCCTGTAAACACAAGACACAACTAGAATTGAATATATTTGATTATCTTATTTTGCAATAATATAACATACATTTTCCCAAAACTTCTCAACTTAAAATTTGCATCTAAATTATTTTAGAATTTATAATATTTTATTCTAAAATGAAAGAAAAATTATTTATATTTTTCTTATACTTAATAATGGATCATTGGCTTTTAAAGGAAAATTAGAAGACTTGCCTTCTGAAATTGATGCATCAGTGAAGGAGAAATAAAGTATTGCAAAGAAACTGAGCAAAGCCGTAAAATGAGACATAAAAAAATGATGACATGGACCAACGGAGTAGCACCAAACTTCTTCATTGCTATGCTCTTACAGGAACAAATAACAATCATTAAAAAATAATAAATAATAAATGCCAGTTTCACTTAAGAGTATCCTTGATAAAGCAAATTATTAATTTCATTAATACCAACCCTCGGTATTCTGTGTGAGAAAATGGTAAGTACATGTGAAGAATTTTTGCTGTATTTTGAAGTAATATGATTGTCTCGAGGAAAAGCACTTGTGTGATTGTTTGAGTTATGAGCTGAACTAACTGCTCTTTTCATGGTACAGGGTCTCTGAAAAACAACTGACAAACTGCGGTTATTTAAAAATGGATATTTGGCAGCCTCGTTTTGGAAAATGAACAAAGTCAGACTGTCACTTCAAAGAAAACAACTGACAGAATTTGGTGTCAATGATAAAATTTGGTTTCAAGTGAAAATTAGAATTTTGGAAAATTTTAGATGGACCACTGTGAGCTTGACACTGTGAGGTTTTCTAATGAGATTGGTGGCACTATTTACATATCTGATTATTTGGTATTTTAAAGAAATGTGCAAAATTAGCAAGCTTTTCATAACTCAGTGAACCCATATTTCCCAAATGATCGAGCCATAATGTTATACAATCGCACGTGGCTAAAAGATTCATTTAAAGTGCAAGTTAGACCAATGGATTTTAATGAAAGAGAATACAAAAAGTTTATTGATAAGTTTTCAGATTTTACACTGAAACTAATTTTTAAGACATTACCTCTTATCTTCCCATAGTTTGGCAGAACGACAGCACACCCAGTAGCCCAAGACCCCTTCGAACTTTTTCTTGCATCATGCTGGCTAAAATTTTATTAGCAAAACAAATCACCCAAAGTCAGAGTGGTGTACAAGAAGAGTACTACAAAGTTACACAACAAAGAATGTAAATATAGGATGGAGTGATGAATCAAGGACATTTTTGCAATCAACCAGAGCTATAATAATGATCGTGAAGCTTGTGCTAGGTGGTTTGCATAACTTTGGAAAATCCTGGACATAACCTTATAATGTGGGTATTAAAGCTAATAGATTCTTGTTTGCAAGTGACAGAATCCCCACACAAACTATTTCAAGTAAAAGTATATTTACAGGCCACTTAATTAGAAAATGAATGAGTTAGGGTTACTTAACATGTCTGAGTTATGGTGTGGCTGGATCTAGAGGTTCAAATGAGATCTCTGATGCTCTATCTGTCTACAGTGCTCAGTTTTGAGTTCCTCTGTATGTTGAGTCCATTCTGCAGATGACATTTTCTCTGAAGCTAAAAGAGTTGTCTCAACAACTCCAGGTTAACATAATCCTCACAATTTGCAGTCCTAGAGAAAGAACACAAGGACTTTGTTCATAAAGTCCCTTGGAAGCTCTCATTGGTCTGGCATAGGTCATTAATTTATAATGAAAAAGGAATCCCGAAGCCAAGAGTTTTGATAACTGCTTAATTAGATCATCTCTGAGTCCCCTTCGGTTTTAAAATAAGAAAATTATTCTTCTATTATTTGTTACCACTAGGCTGAATTATAGAGACCTCACATTTGGAATTCACATTTTATCTGAATCATTACAGTATATTTTATTTATTATATTGTATGAGATGCCCCACTCACAAAGAGCTGGGATAAGTCTGCAAGTATCCAGGACCACTTGAAAGTAGGCTACAGTAGGAGGCTGGACAAAGCAGAGTTCGCAGTTTTTTTAATCTTATCACGTTCACATAAAAGAAACAGCAAAACTAAAAGTTCTGTCTGGCAATGGAAACTTATTGCCAGTAGAATTAAATTTTGTGCAGAATATCTTACTTCACTAACTGATTATATTATGTACATTTATATAATCTCTAATTTATCTATCCCAAAATAAAATCTAGCTAAAGGAGGGTTAATAGATTCATCTTTTATGTGAAAGCCAGCCAATTGGTGGATGCTGCCAGAATTGCCTGACCAAAGGATCTTGAAGCCAGAAAGAAATCTGTGTTGATTAGAGATGTCTGCCATGGATACAGAAGGGAGGAATGGTATATATGTGCCATTCTTAACTTGGCTTGTTTTTGCTGTCAGAATCTAATTAAAAAAAAACACACGCACATTATCGTTCATATAAAATGCTTATAAGAAACATCATCGGAAGAGGTGTATTTTATCAGTTATCTAGAGGCAACCAGGCAAAATATGGTTTAATAATTTAAACAGAAATAAGCAGCACCTATAGAACTTACTTTGTAAACTCAAACCAAACAGTCACAAATGTCTCATTCATTCATTTCTTGAGCATTTAATAGGAACCTATTTTGGTCGTGCAGTATACCAGCTTCTAGGACAACCAAGAATTACAAAATTTACTCCATGTCTCCAGATACCACACAGTCTAAGCTCAAAAAAGCCTAATACTTTCTGTTTTCTCTAAAAGGGATAGCTCTGGTCTTACATAAGTTTTCTAGGGGGTGTTGTATGTTATTACTGCTACGCAATGAAGCTGACTCAATAGAATTAAGATTATGAAATTGTCTAAACCTAAAACAGCATTTAAACATTCACAATGTTTAAACATTCAAATGTGTGCCAAGATGGCATACTTTTGGCATGGGCTCTGAAGGAAATGGTATGCACGCATTCAATTATCATTATTGGTACAGATTATCCATTGCTAAATTCTCTAATGAGAATATGACTTATGTTTGCTTGCCGTTATACTTTATAGCAGACGTGTCACTGTACAGGTTAACTCTCACTCTCACGTTCTGATGGCTTGTATTCTTCTGTTTGACATAGCTCACAGCTGCACATTACAAACAGAAGGAATACCTGTGGTGGTCTTCACACTGTTTGTGCAATATGTGGTGAGTAATTTCTACACTGTAATTAATATTTTGGATCCTCACTCACTGATTTGGCAAAGAGAAAATAGTAGCCCATATTTGACAGTAGCAATCCTGACTGGCCACTCTAATTATGTTGGAAGGACTTGTTCCCCATAGTCTGTCCCGGTGCCATGGATCCTGAAGAGTCTTTATCTCTACAGTAATAATTATTACATGGCGTGCATCATCTCACCTTTGCCGTGGTCTGAAGAAACCCATTGCCAAATAATAAGCATCCACAATAAAATGCTTCCAGAATATTCTCCGTTGAGCCAGCTGTGTTTATCTATGTAGTAGTGTTTAGCAATCCCAGAGACAGGAATATAAAGAACCAGTAGGAAAGATAACAATACATTGCAATAACACCTTGACTCTTGAGTTGTATTTTTTGTTAAAATTTCCCCAGTGGTCTTTATATGTCTGGGAGGCTGCATGCCTACAGGAAAAATTGTGGATATTGTGGTCAAACAGACATGGATTCAAATTCTTGTTCCTCATTTACTAGCTATGTTCTCTTAGGCAGGATTTTTAACCTGTGTAAGCCTAGCTTCTAATCTATAAAATTGTAATAGTGATGCTCATTTCACAGGGTTATTATAAAGGTTAAATTAAATACTAAATATAATGTGATAGGCACCAAGCTGGTACTCAATGGATATTTTCCTTCTTCCTCTTGGATCTATATCACTTAGTGATATTTTCATGTTTTCGTTGGTTCCATTTTTTACAGTTTTTTTTATGCTTTTAATAATTAAAGGCTGCTTGTTTTTTTATACCAGTGTGAGGTAAAACAATGAAGTAGAATGTGTAAGTGTTTTACTCTATTATTGTTAGCATTTTATTCATGACAATTATTTTGCTTCTCTCTACTCTTTTAAGGAGACGAACACTAAAGGCATAGCTATTTATCTTCACCTTTGCTGCTGGTGGTGTGACTTGTTCTGCGCGCAGTTGAGACTGAAAAGAACAATGACCTGTCATTCCTCTCACCCAGTTTATGTGGCTCATCTGTCTTGTGGCACTGACACCAGCTGCTGCTTGTAAGTCATTGCTAGGCAGAGCAGCAGTAGTTTTAGAATCCACAGAAACCAGTTATTCTTTTCTTCTAGTACTTCCGCAGAGCTGTGACCATTTTTACTCTGGCAAATGCAGCATTATTGCAATGAGCCATGTGGTGTTTCTCCAGCACTTTCAGATTTTGCAGTGAACCTACTAGCTGTCAGTTCTGGCCCAAAAAGATATTTTAAGCAAGGACACTAGAGATGTCTGTGAAGAACGGGCACGGAGAGTCCTGGCTTCTCCTTAGTCTAAGCAACAGAACTTTACTCCTCGGTTATCTCAGTACTCAAAGAATTTATTGGGTGTGGTCAAGGCTACTCTGGGGACAGGGGTGAGGGAAGTGATTTCTAAATGAGAACGTGAAGGTGGCCCAAATGTATCCAATGGCAATTGTTTTCAGCTTTCCTCAGTGAGTATGAGGGGGGGCAGGGGAGGAAAATTTTCCAGGGCCTCTACACAAATTGGAAAACAACCTAAAAACCTCTTAAATTGTCAAACCAATTGCATATGTTTCAGAAAAACAATTCTTAAGCTGTCCAATTAATTGTTCATATTTCAGTGAGAAGCATCCTGGGGGAAAAATTATCCACAAGTGGTCTTTATTACTGTATTTCCCCTCAGTGAATTGGAAAGTAGTTACTCACTATTTTACTAAGTTTAGTTTTCTTTTTAAGTGCTGCATCAGGCTTTCAGAAAATATGTATTATGACTGCTGTAGGCAAGCAACCCTGGGCAGTGCAGACTTTGAAGCCAGAAAGATAGCAGTTTGAGCCATTGTTCCACTACTCTCTTCTTTATGTAGCTTTGGAAAATCACTCAACATCTCGGAGATTCTATTTTTCAGAGATTCTATTTCTTCATCTATGAAACGGGACAATAATATTCAAAGGACTTACATTGTGTACCCTGCATCTTTTCCTTTGGGTAACTAACTCCTCCACCTACTTTTCATAAGATTCAGAAAGAATTAGCCCCACAATGTGTTGGAAGCTCTTGGCGAGAGGCTTTATCTTCAGGGCCATGATTATTAGTTCAGGAATAGACATATAATCCAGGCCCAGATAATGAAGAACCACCAAGAGACTTTTCTGCCAAATCCATTGGGAAAATGCCCTCTTGTCCTCTGGAATTGTAGGTAGGATGACCAATTTATCTGTATTTCCTGGGACTTGCCCAGGTTTAGCACTGGATGTCCCACATTCCAGGAAATCTCTCAGTCCTAGACAAACCAGAATGGTTGGTCACTCAAAATGCAAGCTGTGAGGATGATTCAAACCTGGAGTTGCTACAAGGGGCTTCATGTGGGAAAAGTGGTTTCCATAATCAACACAATATACAGTTGAGAGATAGAGAGACAGTGCACCAAAGATCACATTTGGGCTCCCATATTCAATCTTGCTTTAAAAAAATTGTTAAGTAACCTTGACTGGTTTACTTCCCATAGAAATAGAATTTTGCTTGAAATTGTTCATATGGGCACTCTCTCATCTGCAATCAAAAATTCTTGTTATCATAGCAATTGATTACTGTCAAGATTTAACCTGATTTATGATTTACGTAAAGCATCTAGGGTAGGTGGGGAGGGAGGTAGGGAGGAGAGAGAGAGAAGGAGGGCAGGGAGAGAGAGAGAGAGAGAGAGAGAGAGAGAGAGAGAGAGAGAGAGAGAGAGAAGAAAAGAAGAAGAGGAAGAAGAAGGAGGAGGAAGAGGAGGAGGAGGAGAAGGAGAGAGGGAGAGAGGGAGAGAGGGAGAGAGGGAGAGACTGAGACTCTAGGATCATCTTCACACCTCTGGTTATGGCAAAGGGGGCCCTGATTTATCATGACTCTCTATATTCATTTTCTTTGCCATGTAACACTAGTGACTACGACCACCACCTCACCGCTCCACTTGTCATTTCTTTTTGCCAGTGGATGTTAGCAGACATGATGCTTGGGAGACTGAACTTGCCATGGCTCCCTGTCTTTCATCATCTTGAAAAGGACATACCTGAGCTCTTCTGTTGGAGGATGAGATTCACAGAGCAGAGCCAATCAGCCAATAGCCAGCTAAACCTCACATACTCATGAACCAAGCAAATTTGCCTTAGAGTTCTAGGGTGATTTATGCAACACTACTATGTCCACAAATAACTGATGAAAGGGCTAACATTATGGAATGCTTACTATGTTCCAGGAAATTTTCATGTATTATATAATTTAATTTTTATAAATTCCTGAGATGTTATTAATTCTACTTTATAGAAAACTGGGGCAGAGTGAAGTTAAGAAAATTGCTTATATGCAGAAGAGCCAGGACTCAAATATAAGGAATCTGACTCCAGAGTACTTTTAACCACCATGCCATAATCTTGGTCTTTACTACTCTGCTCATGATATGCACATTACAAATCAATATTTGAGGCTGCAGGACATGATTCACTAGCAGATCATGAAATTAAATGATTGGGTCATAACCAGCACTATACAAACATAATAGGACAGAAAATATCAGTATTATTTCATGAAACAGGTTTGTTTTACATATATTGATATTTATGTTTATAAGTCCTGAGCTGCTTTACAAAATGTATTTCTCACTGTGAATCATAATCAAAAAGCTTGAAAGCCACTGCAATAAATGTTATCTGTTCCTATTATTATTTCTAAATGCTATTAATTAGCTAAATATTGTTTATACCAAGTTTGTTTTTATCCTGCTCCCCACTCACTCACTGGTTTTTACTCCAGTAATTAAAGAGCATTTTCCTGGACTCACTAGAACAGAGGTGGCAGCATTCTCATAGCCCCTTTAGAGCTGTCATATTTCAGATGTCACCATCTGAGCTTGCTTCTTCTCTTCTAAGGAGACAGGAAATCCTGTCACTGTGAGAGCCCAAGAGATTCCTTTGTAATGAATGAATATTCTCCAACAGGGCTGGTCAAATCCATAGTTGTAAACCAGACAGCATAACTCCACCCCCAGAAGACTGTGTATTGGCTGGGGATATAGTCTTTTAAATTGAATCAAAGCTTTTGGGTCACTGTTTTCCTTCAAGAGGCCTCTGGTGGTTTAAATGTGTTAATCAGTCTGGGAGCTCTGTAACTAAAATTTATATCAAGTCATCCACACTATGATTAGTCATTAAAATCAATGTTGTAATTGATAGGTAGTAAAGGGCTATTTGGGGCACATAATTTTGTCCATTTACTCTCTGTTAAATAGTGTCAACCAAGCAGAAAAGATAGGAAGATATGTGAAAGGTAAAAATTACAACATAAATAATTTTTCTTTGCAATCTTGGTGTCTGCTATTTCCTGGACCCAAAGGTCTATAGCCAGCACTTTCTGTCTTTATTGACACTGATTCCTCTCATGAAGATAGGCTTGTTTGACAACTATATTTCGAAGTTCAATTTAGACCGTTATATCGAGTATATGATAGAAAATATAGAATACTGTCAGGATGATGTCTACATATTGCGTCTTCATGTGGAAAGAAATCAGGGTGCTAAATTAAAGGAAATTGACTTTGTTTCCTGTGGGGAGGTGTTTTGACATTTACATTGACAGTTACATAATGAAGTGCTGGTGTTTTGGTGATGATTAGAGCAGTAGCCTACACTGTATGCACTTCGGCTTTAATTACCTACAAGGATTATTTCTTTTGCTCTCCTGTGTGGCTAAAGGTATTGTGTTCCATTCAGGCACACAACTTCTATAGGCTTTTCATTCTCAAGAGGATACTTAAAGGATCCTACCGCCAGTTAGTTTTCCCTGAGTCATTCAGATCTGAGTTCATCTAGAAATAGAATAGCTGCTTTGTAGGCCAGCAGTTAAGACCCCCATTTAGTATTTTTTGTCTTCTTTCTAGTATGTGAAATCACATCTTATGCAGGGGTTAAAGAACTGTGCACAAAACACCCTTGAAAAATCCCTTAAGTGGGTTGTATGGGATAATGTTATTCTACCCATCATTAAGGCCAACAGTCAGTTTTTCTACCAGTACTGGAACAGATGGCTGGTTCTGTAGCTGACACCAGATGAAGTAGTTGGCTTGCATTGAGCAGCCATGTTTTTTGAGAAATTCATCATTTTATGTGCCAGAATCACACCTCAGGACAAGAAGATTCTCATTTTATGAGAAGCGTGAGGGATGTGAAACTGACTAAAGGACGAAATTGGTGTCTACCACCTTAGACTTCTCCAATGGAGCCATGAGACTTCACTAGCATAGAAATTTTGGCAACCTCCTCAAAGGGAATTAGAAAACACAAAATAGCATTAAACAAATCATAAACAATTATAACACTGTCATTGCCACAACACAACCTCACCTCACAGCATCTAGAAGGGTTTCTAGTTAGCATGTTATTCACTTTATCAACCCTTTGTGTTATATCACAATTTGGATAGATCTATAGTTAGTTCTAACTGTGCTCTCTTATATACTGAGAGACACACATTTCTCACTCAGTCTTTATTCATCCCAAGCTTCATTTTAAATTATATCCAGTGGTGTCCTGGTAAATTGACTCCTCAACAGAGAAATAAAACTCTTATTTGTGGTGTTCACTTATTGCCATAGTGTAAATACTCCCACCAAGGCTGATTTTAAACTAACATAATTAAGTCACTGAACATGAACTGGGAAAAAAAATTAACATAATCTTTCTCTAGTTGGTTCTAATAGCCACTGGTTCCTCTTTCATCTGGTCTTTCCGTAAATTGTACCTCCCTCTCCATGGCATCCTATGACCCACTCGGCTGAGTGACTATTGCCATACAGCATGTAATATCATTCTAGATATTGGACACAAATTTACAGCACACCTATTAAAGCTTTTCAGCACACAAGTGCATGTGACCCACTGGCAGAGTGTCATGGCTTTGGGTAGTTGCCAGCAATTATAACCATTTGCTCCTCCAGATAATACAAAATATACTTTGGATCAAGCCAGAACGATAGATATCTATTTACCTGCTATTTGCTAACAGCGCTTCTCCATGAAGCCATCAGTGTATATCATAGGAGAGCTCTCAGAAACAGCCTCATAAAATATGAGTATTTTACGTACGTTGTTTCGTTGGTTGCTGTTGGCATCATACTGTAGTCTCCTTATGGAGATCCCTCGGGAAATGTTCATCAGTTTTTCAATACCAGCAATTGTACTTATTCTGAGCAATCTGTTTTTAATCTTACAGATCTTGATTTGTTTAATTGATTATCTACCTTTTTCGTATAGACAGCCAGAAAATGTGGTCTCAAGTTTTTACTTATAATAAATGTCAGTTCATTATAACATCCTTTTTCTTCGCTTGATTTCTGCATCTTCTTACATGCATGAATTCATTCAACAAATATTCAAGTATCTGTATGTAAAATAGTGCACTAGAGGCTTGAGATGCTCTTAAAGGTTCTTTATTCCATGATACTTTTGTACTGGTAGAGTCAGACTAAATAAAAAATTAAGAAATTAAATAATACTAAATAAGTAGTTAAATAAATCATCATGCAAATAAATATATAATTCCAAAAGGTGCTAAGCGTTCTGAATTTAAAAACATAGTATGCTAATTTAGACAGGGTTGTCATATTGTGCCACTATCCTTGTGACGTTTTCTTTATGTCTCAGTTTTAATTATCTCATCATATATTTTATGTGTTGTTAAGAATAAATAGATTTAAGGTTTTTTTTTCCCCCCAACAAATGAATGAATGAATAAATGAGTTTTTTTTCACTCAGATTATCACAACAATTGCCATTTAAGTGCAAAGCATGTTCTTAGAAACATGCATTGAATGAATTATAATAAAAATGAATTGTAACAATAACCATGTACCAGACATTGTTTTAAACATATCATGTATCTTAGTAGTTGGTGTGCTGTGTGACCTCAACTCTCTCTAGGACTGTTAACATACGACAACGCTCAGCAGTCAGGACTTACTAGAAATTTCTCTTGTTTGGAGAATGTTGCCTTGCTCAAGGTCCAGCCCCCTTTCAGGGACAACAAAAAACATACTTATGATAATTGTTTAAAATTCATATTTCTAATTCTCAACACCAGAGAGTCTGAGTCATACATTCTGTGCTGAGGCCAAGAACCAGCATTTCTAATAAACTCCTGTGGTTGATTGTGGCCCCAGTGGGCAGGAGTCCACATCTAGGGAGACAGGGCTGTAACCTTGCCAAAAAATTATACCTGTAGCAATTTACCCATTTCTTTTGCCTTCTCCTTAGGGAAATTTCAAACAGCTAATTATCATTTGCTAAAAATCATTCTGAAAATAATGTCAGAAACATGGCAGAGTGAGAGATGGCCCATGTCTCTCCCTTTCAAACAACAATGAGCCGAATGTCTAAAACTCAACAAAAAACAAACAAACTGCACACCAGCATGTCTGAGCGTGGGATCTGCACATAAGAGCTACCACAGGTCAGAACCCCACGTGACAGGCGGCAGACTGGGAGAAACAAAGAAGCTGCCTCTCACAGTCACTGGAGTTCCTTGTAGGAGGAGGGGTACGGAAGAAGGTGCAGCAACTTCTCTAAACAACCCTGCCTCGGAGTGCTGTGAGCTCCAAGTGGACAGGGGCAGTTCCCAGTCATCAGAGCAGATGGCAGAGAAACAGGGACAGCAGAAAAGCAGGGACAGCAGAGAAAGAACAGTTGATTTTTACCAGCCATGGCTGCAAAACTGAGGCTGAGCCGAAACGCCCTGCTCTCAACCCAGAGGGCCCCTCGGCACATACCCTTCAAGATGGAACGTCGTGGAGCCCCAGGGGAATCTGAGCAAACGCTACCAAAACTGTTGCTAATACTAATAGGAACTGAGACTGAAGGTAGCGAGCGTGATTAAACATCTATAAGGGGGAAAAGAGACATTATTAAAACTTTATATAAAGCAGAGATCCAAGAGGCTTAGATGCTACATACTGAAAACCAAAGGAAAACACCTTTTTTGCAACAGGCTAGAACCCATTATATAATAAATCTTCTTTTTGGGAAAAATAAAAAAGGAAAAAAAAAAGCAGAATACACATCCATCAATGCCCAGGTAAAGAAGTGGTCCATCAAACACCATGAACAACAAAGGTAACAAGGCATCTTAGAAAGAAAGAGAAAATTCTCCAGAAAATAAGCTTATAGACATAGAAATATGCAACTTAAACGACAGAGAATTCAGCACAGTACTTCTGAAAAACCTCAGTGAAATCCGAAATGATTCATATCAACAATTTCAAGAATTGAAAAAAACAAGTAGATGAATAGAATGAATTCTTTAGCATGGAGATTGAGACTCTAAAAAGAACTGAATAGACCTTCTGGAGATAAAGTACACACTGCAAAACTTTAAAAATGAAATAACAAGCTTGGGAAATAGAATCAATTGAATAGAGGAATTGATCAGTGATTTCGAAGACAGAAATCTAGAAATCGGAAGGAAGAAGGGAAACCAAAGAATGAAAAGTAGTGAAAGAGAAAAATACAATAACTAGCTGATAACATCAGGAGAGTAAACATACAAATAATGGGAATTCTCAAAGGGGAGGAAAAGGGGCAGGGATTAGAAAGTATTTTCAGACAAATAGTTAATGAGAATTTTCCAAATCTAAGGAATGAGCTGGAGCTTGGAAGTCAAGAAGTCAATAGAACACCTATATATCTCAACTAAAAAAGGCACATTGTATTAAAATTATCATTGTACTAAAATTATCAAAAATCAACAACAAAGAGATATCTCAGGGCAGCCAGGGAAAAGAAGATGGTAACCATTAAAGGAAATGCCATTAGAATATCGTTGGACTTTTCAGCACAAAACTTACAAGCCAGAAAGAAGTAGAATAAAATATTCAAACTATTAAATGAAAGGAACTATTAGCCTAGAATACTGTATCCACCTAAGCTCTCCTATGATATGAAGGGGAAATTAAGATCTTTCCAGATATACAAAAATTAATGGAATTCTCCACTATGAGGCCTGTACCACAGGAAATACTGAAAAGAGTCAGCTCACCTAAAATAAAATGACAAAAAAAATACTTAATTAGGAGTAAGGCAACTAGCAGGCTGATAGAAGCAAAGGAGTGTAACTCTTACTAGGGACAGGGCATTATAATCTTAAAAATATGAAGAGATTTGCTATAGCAAGATAGTAATGAACATTCAGTGCACATAGGACAAATTGAGACAATGACTAAAGAGGGGAGGATTCAAAGATCCAAATTCACAAAGCAGAACAGAAGAAAAGGGACAACTGTACATATATAACTATCCTTTACATATTCATAATGGTAATCACACATCAAAGATTCAGAACTGAAGTATATAACATAAAACAAGAAGGACCAGAGGCAAAACCACAAAAGCCAAAATAAAGAAAACAGAAACACAAGGACAAGGAAGCAATAAGAACACTGAGTACCAGTAAGCAAAAGATAAAATGGCTATAAGAAGACTTCATATTTCAATAATCGCCCTAAATGTAAATGCATTGAACTCACCGATAAAAAGACATGGAGTTGCAGATCGAATCAAAAAACAAAATTCAACCATATGCTGCCTCCAGGAGACAAATCTCAGGTACAAAGACAAATATAGACTCAAAGTGAAAGGGTGGAAAATGATATTAAAAACAAATGGCATTCAAAGAAAAGGGGGAGTAGCAGTACTAGTATCAGACAAAATAGACTTCAAAATAAAAAATGTAAAGATACTGAGGCACACTTCATAATGTTAAAGGGAATCATGCACCAAGAAGACATAACACTGATTGATATCTATCCTCCCAATCAGGGAGCCTCGAAATATATAAAGCAATTACTAACAGAACTACAGGGAGAAACAAACCAAAACACTATCATAGTGGGGGCCCAAATACCCCACTGTCAGATAAGGACAGATCATCCAAACAGAAAATCAATAAGGAAATAACATCCTTAAGTAATACTTTACACCAACTGGACATAATTGACATTTACAGCCTTTCATCACAAAACAGTTGCTTATACATTCTTCTCTAGTGCACATGGAATGTTCTCAAGGATTAACCACATACTGGACACACAGATAGCCTCGACAAATATACAAGGGTTGAAATCATACCAACCATATTTTCTGATCATAATGCTTTGAAACTAGAGATCAATTATAAAAAGAAAGCAGAAAAGAACCACAAATACATAGAAATTCAACAATGTACTACTGAAGAATAACTGGGTCAGAAAAGAAATAAAAAGAGAGATCAAGAAATACATAGAAATGAATGATAATGATAGTACAACATATCAAAACTTTTGGGACACAGCAAAAGTTGTCATAAGAGAAAAGTTCGTATCATTACAGGCCTATGTCCAAAAAACAAGAATGAGCCCAAACAAACAATCTAACGTTTCATCTTAAAAAAATAGAAAAGGAAGAACAATTGAAGCCTAAAATCAGCAGAAGGAAAGAAATAATCAAAATTAGAGCAGAGATAAAAGAAAATGAAAACAAAACAAACAAAAAACAATAAAAAAAATGCAACAAAAAGCTGGTTCTTTGAGAAGGTTAATAAAATTGACAACCCCCTGGCTAGACTCACTAAAGAAAAAAGAGAAAGGACATAAATAAACAAAATCAGGGATGAAAAGAGGGGAAATTACGACTGACATGGCAGAATTACAAAAGATCTCAGAAGAATACTATGAAAAAGTATATAATAACAAATTTAATAACCTAGAAGAAATGGACCAGTACTTAGAAAAATACAACCTTCTCAGACAGAATCAAGAAAAACTGGAAAATCTACATAGACCGATCTGCAGTATGGAAATTGAAACAATCATCAAAAACCTACCAAAAAGTAAAAGGCCAGGACCAGATGGCTTCACCAGCAAATTCTACCAAATGTTCAAAGATTTAATGGCAATTCTTCTCAAACTCTTCCAAAAATTCAAAGAGAAGGCAATACTTCCCAATTCATTTTATGAGACTAATATCACACTGATACCAAAATCTGGTAAAGATAACACAAAAAAAGAAAACTACAGACTAATATCTCTCATGAATATAGATGCAAAAATCCTAAATAAGATACTAGAGAACCAAATACAGCAACATATTAAAAGGATTATACACCATGATCAAGTGGGCTTCATCCCAGAGACACAAGGATGGTTCAACATACGCAAATTGATTAACATGACATATCACCTAAACGAATTAAAAAATAAGAATTATATGATCATATCAATAGATGCAGAAAAAGCCTTCAGCAAGATACAGCACCCATATACTATCAAAACACTTAACAAAATCGGTATAGAAAGAAAGTCTCTTAATATAATAACAGCCATATATGACAATCCCTAGGCCAATATTATACTTAATAGTTAAAAACTAAAAACCTTGCCTCTAAGATCAGGAACAAGGCAAGGCTGTCCACTATCGCCACTGCTATTCAATATAACATCAGAGGTCCTAGCGAGTGCAATTAGGCAAGAGAAAGATATAAAAGGCATCCAAATAAGAAATGCCACTATTTGTGATGACATGATTCTCTATATAGAAAACCCTAAAGACTCCACAAGAACACTATTAGAAACAATAAGCAAATACAGTTAAGTTTCTGGATACAAAATCAATGTTCAAAAATCTATGGCATTCCTATACCCTAAGAATGAAGTGTCAGAAAAAGGAGTAGAAAAAAAAATTTCTTTTGCAATTGCAACAAAAAAAAATAAAATCCTTCTTTTGTTGTTTCATTCTTCCTTGTTTTGGTTTCATAATTTCCTTTCCTTTTTGTCTGGATGTCATTTTCTTAGGAAATTCTAAGCAGTTGTTTTAAAGTTGGTTACAGATTTATCATTTTATTTTGTATGGAGTAAAATCTCTCAATTGTTGATTTTGTTGGCTGTGTTAGTGTTCCGTTTCCTCCTGTGTTTTAGAATTTTGGTCTTTAAAGCACATCTTAAGCGGGAGATTTTTTTTTGTGTCTGATGTCCCTGCCTCTTCTCTCTCCCTCTCTCTCCCTCTCTCTCTCCTACTCCCATTTGCAGTTGTCTCTGTGTAGCAACCTGAGTTCTTCTTGCCCACGTCACTCGTGCTTGTCCCTCAAAGATAGGAGTAAGGTATTAGGCATTCAATCTTCAACCTTGTCTCAGGTCATGACTCTAAGACTGAGTCCACTTTCTTCTACTTCCTGGATTCTCATCTTTATATAAACTAAAAACTGAGACCACCTGTCTTTTTCTCTATGAAGCTTTCTAGACCTGGAGGATGGGCTTATGTGGCCCTTAGCTCTACTCCCCTAGTGTACTATTATATTATTTACCATATATTATTTATCATTTAAAAATAACTGTTCACGTGACTGCCTCTCCTACTATAGAGTAAATTTCCGGAGGATGAAGACTGGCTTATTCTTTGTTCCCTGGATATGTTGCACAAATGAACCAATAAATATATTCTTGATGAAATAAAAAATATACAAATAATATGATTCTTACTGTTTTGTGAATATGCATTATGAGCAGTATATTCAGTAATTAGAATATGGCTGGATACTTACAAATTGCAGTTATTCTAGTTTTATAGCATGTTACATAGTGAGTTGGTGTTAGCTTTTTCATTGTTTCATGAAGTTTCTAGATTTAGTGAGGCCAGGATACAGTAGTTAATTAACTTATGTCAATAAAATAAAGTCTAAATAGAAGCTTAAGTTTATAGAAATAACAGATTAGTAATGGAAACCAGCTCATTGACTCTTCTGGGAGTTTTCGAATAAGACTGAACTCCAAGATTTCTATGAATTTCATTTAAATAGCAAAGAAAACACTCTATTATCTAGCCAGATTTGCCATAATTGGCAGAAGCTGTAGAATTTTTAAGTGTCTAAAGTTCCAAAAAACAGAAGTACTTAAATCTATCCAGAATTCATGCATGTGAATGAAATTGTAGCCAAATCTGAAAATGTCAGACATGAGATTTTTACACCAAAGGGATTCTAAGTGTGAAATATCTTCACTATTTTGTCTTTTCTTTAAACTGAACCCCTAATAACTTTTCTACCATCAGGGCAACCATTATTGGTTAATGATAGAATTAAAGATGAGGGCTGTGTTGCTATTTATTTACATCCTGTACTTTTTAGTTAAAAATTTTTACATTTAACAACAGAGAGCTTTACTGAAAATTTAGGAAATGGAGGCAAAGGTTAAAGAAACTGCGAGGAAATAATCTCTAAATACAGAACGTGACACCTTCAACAGAACAACTCGCTTAGTCTCTTCAAAAAGTCATTATCATTAAAAAATATGGTGGAAGAAACTGGCCTAGAATAAAATGGCATACCCCAATGCAAAGTATGAAACTTGATTTGTGTTTGTGAAATGTAGCCATAAAAAACATTTGAGGGATCATTCAGAAAAATTTTAATATAAATTCAGTATGAGATGATACTAGGAAATTATTGAAAGTTATCTTAGGTTTGATAATAGCATTGTGTTTGTGTAGGAGAATGTTCTCATTCTTAGGAGATGCAAGATGTATTGCTTGTGAAGCATATGCTGCCTATAGTTTATTTTGAAACAGTTCTGCTAGAGAGGAAAGAAGGGAAGAAAGGGAAATAAAAAAAATGTTAAAAATGTCAAATCTATGTGATGAGTAAATGAACATTCATTGTGTTATGCTTTTTTCAATGTTTGTATGTTTGAAAATTAATTATAAATTTGGAGAAAAAAAAACAGAGACTTTGGAGTTAAGTCTGCCTCCCAGTTTTGCCAGTTTTTAGACTGAGTTATTATAGTTCTCTGAACCTTGGTTTTCTCATCTGAAAAGAGGTTAATAATATTTCTTATTCCATAAAATTATTATAAAAATATATAAGATGGCACATGTAAAGCGTATGTGTACTTAACACATGTACTTCTCTCTTACCTATTATTATCATTACCTATTATTAGGTAATTAATACCTCTTACTATAGGTATTATTACCTATTATTATCAGTATTTAAGGTACAATTTTGGCTTTTCAAATCGCTTTCATAAATATCTTCTTTAAAATTCACACTGAGCCTATAAAATAAGCAAAAATGGGAAAATAATTATCACACTATTTACTATGTAATATCTAAAATATTTCACCTATTACAATTATTATATTAGAATTATTGGAAATAAATATGCACTTGAATGAAATGAAGACTATTACAGTGTTACTTTTCAAAAATAAACACCCAAATTTTAAAATAAAGCTATGGAAAATGCTCTGAAAATATGACATGTATTTTAAACAAAAATATTTTAAATAATGTAATACTTTAGTGTTAATCCTTCTGAATCAGTCACTTAGCTTAAGAGAGATCATTATTACACTTTCTTTTCTTTAAAATAGTATGAGTTTGATGGTAATTATGGCTTATGGGATAAATAATTCTATCATACCTTGTTTATAAAACTTGAACATCAGATGTAGGATATACTTAGAAATCAGGATAACATTAATACAATAGAAGTTCCTTTTGATTTTCAGAGTCTTTCTAAGAGGTGCAAAATGTTACTATCATTAAAAACCTGGCTGAGGAAAGAATAAACAACATTTGAGAGTCGATCATTGGCTTTGGTCTTATTAAGGCCACTGGTGGTGGTAATTATAATAATAATAACAACACAGCAGCAATAATAGCAGCACCCATTGAATGAAGGCATACTATGTGCCAAGCATTATTTAAGTTACATTTTTCTTGTTACTTTGGGCAATTATTCCTGAGCCTAATTTTTTTTCTGATAAAACTGAGTTATTAATAAGCATCCACCTTCCCCCTATTAAGGGCCAAATGAGGTAAGTACTTTAAAAATTGTAAAGTGCTCTGCAAACACAGTGTAATTAGTTTCCATCAAAACATCAACCTGGGAGCAAGCAGAGGAAAGGATGTTTCCATCGCTCCTCTAAGCCTTAGCCTGGAGGCCCTGTAAACTCAGAAGTGCTGGGAACCTGTATTTGAAAAACGAAATGCAATTCTCTGGTGAAATGGGAAGGGACAAGTTGCTTTTTGCTTCCTAACCTCCCAGGATGAGAATTTTCTTTGCTATTATTCTTTTTGTTGAGTACTTATCATTTGCAATTTTTTAGAAGCCCATTTTCTTCTCCTGAGAGAGTGTGAAGGAAGAAATCTACCACCCAGGATGGGGCCAGGAGTGGAAATTTGTTTAAACAAACAAATAAACCCTCTATATTTGCATTTCAAGTAAAGCACTATTGATTTTTTTTAACATCAAAATTTACTAGCTTGTTATATGATGCCAAACCACTGAATTAATAATCTCAGGAAAACACACAATTTGGAGATTTAAATTTTCTGCACTTTATTTTTTGTAATGTTTCAAATGCCTTTGATATTCTACTCATGCCTAGACAGCCAAGGGTGAATGTAATTAGAATGCAATGAGACAGTATATGTCAAATAAAAAATGTTCTTCCTCCACGTGTCTCTAGTACATCTGTGCTGTGTGTCACCCCAGAATGGAGAATCATTGAAAATTTCACTTTTTATACAGTGATACTGGGTTAATAAATCAAGAAAGACTTTCGAGTAATAGTTGATTTATTCTAAAATTTCAGGCATCAATGAGTCTATGGAATGTGGTCCTTTTTCTCTGTTTATAATAGGGCAATGATGCTTGTCTGTGTATTTGAAAAGCTGAATTTCTGAAGTGATGCATGGAGAATTTATTTTCATCCCAGATATCACAGCAAACAGTTTGTAAATAACTGACTGATTCTTTCCAGAAACAGAGATGACAGTGCAAATACATAAGACACTTCACAGCAGCAACCTGGTAATTTTTTTTTTTTTAAGTTTTAAATATCACCAGTCAGCAGGAGTAATTTCTTCCTAGATTGCTATAAGATCCATCAATTGGATTTCCTGGGATCCCAGTATATATCTCTGCAGGTGTTACAAACAATATTTTAAAGTTGTTATTGAGTTAATTCAATTGCAAACTGTTATTCTCTTAAGACACATGAACTGGATGAGAGTGAAACAAATAGGAACAGAGCTAAATCTTTAGACCTGTTGGGATTTGTGTCCTCTAACATCATTTACCTAAGAAAATAGTACTAAAAGTTTTCAGAGTTTTGTTAACCAGGAAGAAATGGAACCTCTCCTATGTGGTCTTTGGGAAAACCAATAATGTAGATATTACGAATCAAATAACTATGAATCACAATATAAAATGCGTATATCCTTTGATTAGGCAATTCCACTTCTAGTCTACCATAAGGAGATAATCAGAGGAGTACACCAAGGATTATGCCAAAGTGGTTCACCAAATTTTTGTGATTAATAAAAAAGGAAAATAGCGTAATGTCTATTAATAGGGGATTAGTTAAATAAGTTTTGGTTAACTGAACTTTGCAGATATTAAAAACAACAATATGCCAGTTTTAATTTTAATTAATTCATTATTAGTATCAACACTAATATTTATAAATTAATATTATAAAATGGAAAACACATTACAAACTGCAGAATTCCATGTCAGTAAAGTGTGTGTTTGAGTGTAACTATATGACGGAAAGGCTAATCACCAAAATGTTATTAACATCCCTCTCTGGGTTACAGAGATGTGATTACTTTTTCTTCCTCATGTTTCACCATTTTATAAAGATCAGGCATCATTTTTAATATTGAAAGTCATTTTTACTCAGAAAAATTATTCTCTCTGCAAAACCCCCACTGCTCCCTAATTACTTGCTAACGTTAGAACATGAGTTTTCCACTTGGTAAAGGATTTATTGATTTGTGGAAGGAGAGAAGCCTATGAAACCCCACAATGCATTGCTATCAAAATCATCTCGGGACTTGGAAACCATGAGACTGAACACAAGCTGCAACTTTATTTTTACCATGTCGAAGACATGTCGGTTTTTTTCATCTGCAAAGCGAAGATCGTAATCATTGCCTTATTCATGTCTGAGATGTTAATAATACCCTAAAGTGTTACTGCATTTACACTTTCATAGCATTTTGTTTTCAGTCTGCTCTGTGATGCTTACCGGTAGATAGTAACATCCCCCTTGTGTGGATGAGGAAATAATATCTCTGTTTCTCCATCTGTTAAATGTGACTAAAAGCCATACTTACCTCCAAGAGTTCTTGGGAGAAGCAACTGAACTAATACGTGTAAAATGCTTGAAATGGCTCGGCATACAATGAGTTCTCAATCATATTAGCTGGGTTTTTTTCCTGTTACTGTCAATATTATTATTAAACAGAACTTGGAGGATTATCATCTTTTCAAGTCACCCATTGAGACACTCTTTGAAGTGGCAAAGCTGTACCACTCTTAATGGAGAAGCCCAGAGCCCTGTGGCAGTACCACTTTAAAGGTGAAATATGTTGTTAGAAAGTCAATTTAATAATCAGGATAATAGATATCTCTTAGAGGTATAAAAAAGTATTCTTTATACTTTATACTGAATCTATAATGATCTATAGAGAAAAGCAATCTAGCAAAAGATAATTTCTGCTTCATCTATTTGAAATGAAAAGAAAACAAATCCTTACATTAGATGTATATGGCTAAGCCCTTAATTGCCTTAGTAACGTTTCCTCTTGTTTGCTAAGAAGAAGATCAGCCATCATTTAGGATTAAAAAGACATGAAATTAGATTGTTAATGACATAATCTGTACAATGTCATTCTGTGCCACCATTCAATCTCATATTTTAGAAGAATATTATTGATATGAGAACATTTTCAGAGTGTGTATTAAGATTAAACACTGGCAGTCTACAGAGCAGTATATAATTATAATAAAAAATGATAGTATAAATAATAATAGCATTTGTTGAGCATTTTTCCTGTGACAGGCAATGTGTTGAGCATAGTATTTGCATTTTCTCATGCAATTCACTCCCCAAGGTGGTAGGAACATTATGTTATCCCCATTTTACAGCTGTATCCTAATCCAGAATTCAGGCTTTGAACCACTATGGGGTACAGGAGGACACGCAAAAAATAGGAGAAAGAATGAAGGGGAAAGAGTTGAGTTTTCAGTTACTGTTTCCAGGCCAGGTGACAAATGTTCAAATACAAGACACCATCCAATGGATTTACCTACATTTTGACTGAATCTCAATATCTTTTGAGTAAAAATAAAGGCCTACAATAATCTCTGATCTCCATAGTAACTGTTAACCATTTAGTATTACCAGTTTCTTGTTAGTCTAAGTCAGTTATGAGAATGTAAGTTGCCCGCGCATTTCTCATTGTAGTTGTGCTAACTTTTCCCACTGGGGACAGCATATCAGGATGCAGGACATTTATACTACTATTGAGACAACCTTGAAGCTGTTTGTGTGTGTGTGTGTGTGTGTGTGTGTGTGTGTGTGTGTGTGTTTAAACTCGTGAAGTTCCCATCATCATCTCTTAATATTACATGTCCATCCCCACTGGGTACCAGACACTGCATTACTCTAAAAATACACTTCCTTTCCCATAGGACTTTTTGAGTAGTCCACAAACTGACTTAACTGCATGCTTTTTCTTTATGTGTCACTAGCAATGGAAAATTGAATATGATAATAGTTTCATTGACATCAGGAACACTTGGGTTTGTTTTTCCTACACAGATCATAGAATAATCTTTGTAAAGCATAAAAATGCTTTTGTCACTCTTCTAGGCTTAAAATTCTTTATGAGCTCCTCATTAACTACAGAATAAAGTCCTTACTTTTTGTAAGCATGACTGACAAAACCTGTATGGTCTGCTTCCTCTCAACATTTTTCTCCCTTATATACCTGTGTTCTGATCAACAAAACTCTTAATTAATATTGCTCAATCCTGCCAGACTTTTTCACAATTCTGAGCCTTTGTCCCTACTGTTGTCTCTGGCAGCAATGACTGTCATTACCCCCAACTTCTCCGTGGGTTTATACATCTTGAACACTGTACTCAGACATCACTTTCTCCATAGTGCCTTTCTGAACATCCTGAGCCACACTTAGTAACGTATCCTCTTACACACCCTCAGTGTATTTTTGTACCTCGACTGAGGCAGTTATTACCCTTGATCAAACTATGAATCCATAAACGCAGAGACAATGTTTTATTTACCTCTGTAATCTCAGGACCTAGCATAGTGCTTAAAACACATGGTTCTGTAAATCTTGAATGAATGAATAAATGAATGTCAGACAGTGGCACAATCTTATAAATCAATTGGCATAGGTGTTTTTGACCAGGTGTCCACAGGTAAACTGCAACTTTCAATGAACTTCCTCTAAAACGAATGTTAAATTATGATTGAACCTGTGAGGATAATTGTGCACACATATGTCTGAGTAGCTGGTCTAGAGCATCCATCACATACCCAAAGAATTTATGACATAGTGACAGAGTTACAGATTACTGATATAATTCAATCTCTGCACAAATGAAGGTCTATATTTTCTCTGATACATGACAAAACGAGCAAAAAACATAGCCAAGGGTAGGGACTTTTGAGAGAAATAAGCCTGGGCATGAGCATCCCTGAAGAATGAAGTCTCCTTTCAGTATTCAGAGTGGGAGATGCTCAAAACATCAGTGCTTAGAAGGATTTAGACCTGAGTAGCATGCAATGCAAGCTCAGGGTTTAGTTCATTCAATCTCTTATCTGTTGTGGACCATATTACCTCATGACAGGGTATGTGGGTGGTGACGAGTGAGATGGATTCTTCTCCCTTCCTGTTGATTCATTCACCTAAACAAATTCTTCATTAAGTTCAGAGAGCCAGAGGAAGTGACATTAGTTTGTGGATTCTTTGTTATTTGAAATCTAGCTAAATTATAGCACTATTCAATGGGGCTTTTTCCTCTTTCTTTCTGGCTTCATAGATTTCCCTTACATTTTCAACTGGGTGAGTTATTTGCCATTTGCTTTCATAATCTGGTGTTTGTGCAGTGTCATTGGAAAAAGTTAATATGTTCTTCCTGCTACTCCAGGGATTTCTGCAGCTTCATAATGATGGAAGTAATCTATAAATGTGGTCTCTAAGAGCACCTCTGGGCCTGACTTTTTGAATGAAAGGCAGAGTGGAATGGAAGAAATCTGTTGGCACCATCATCATTATCTAAATGGATATAAATGCAGCAGATTGAAAAGGCTCATCCTTACCAGAAATGATAAGAATCAAAAGGCCTACTTTGTGCATGTTTAATTGTAATGGTGCATTGAAACCAAATTACCAAGTGGGGGCTATGAACACTTCGCAGAAGGCAATTGGCCCCACATTTATTTTTGCCATCTTAATGGGTATTAGAAGATGCCTAGGCTTCCTAAACACTGTGCACTTCTAACCTGAAAGAATATTTCGGCACGTTAAGAAAACATGGCATGTATTCAAATGAACTGAGTTACATTAGCCTTCTTTCTGGTCAGTTTGGGTCAAATGGTGACTTGTCTATTCAGTGCATAGTAGCTAACTTCTGTTAAGCACAAACTATGTTTTAGGCATAGTGCTAAGCTATTTACATACATTATCTCATTTAACTCTCACATACCTATGAGTAGGATCTGTCATTATCCCATCCCCATTTTGCAGAGAGAGATTCTGAGACAGAGAGAAATCAAGTAACTTATCTAAATTTGCATAGTTAATAAAGTAAAAATATAAACATATTTATCTGACTCCAAAGCCAGAATTGTTAATATGTGAAATAATTTCTTTTTCTATCATCAAAGCATTCCTTTATCAACTTATTGGTTTATTCAACAAATATTTATTGAGCAGCTACTATATGCTGGTTGCTAAGTAACAAAATGAAAACAAACCAGACATTGTTCCTGGTTTTAAGGACTAGCAATAACCAGAAAGAACATTTTGTTATAGTTTTTTATGCAATCTATAGCATCATTCTTGCCTTTTTCTTCCTGATCAACATCATCATCATTATCATCAACATGAATTACTATTTATTGGACCCTCAATATATGCCAGATGCTATATTGAATACCATTTACCTCTAACAACCCTTCGACATCTATTCATCCCCACAATATGATTAAAAACTACAGTTCACAGAGCTAAAGTGACTTTGCCCATGTCACCCAGCTAGCAAGTTGCAGAGCCTACATGTAAACCCAACCAGTATGATCTCATATTTTAATAACAATATCACCTGAGGAATCTGAGGTCACTCTGAAAAACAATGTCATATGAAAATTTTGAGGGACTACTCTGAAAATATTGGGGATAAAAAGTTTGAGGAAAAATAAAAGCATTATGTACTGAGTGCTTGCTTTCTGCCAGACACTGTGCTAGGAATTGTTCATATATGCTCCTCTTTACGCATTTTGATATCCTGAAGGTGACTCTTATTAGTGCTATTCCTATTTTACAGGCAAGGAAACTGAGACTCAGAGAAATGTGAGACCCAAGGTCCATACACAGTAGAGATAATATTTAACCCCAGATTAACTGTAAAGCCTAATATTTTATTAACAATGCTGCCCAGAGCATTCCTGGGGAAATGTTCGTTTTCAGACAGATCCAAATAAAACCCTCTGAAAAGCAGCGCAAAGTTGCCTGAAATATACAAACCTCTGGTCAGGCTCCATCTGAATAAGGACCTGAGCTCTCCAACACTTATATAATATTATTTTTCCCCATATTTAAAATACGCTTTGTTTTTTCTTCTTATTTGGTGGAAGAACGCTGTGTGTGTTTGGGGAATGAAGAAATAAAAAAGAGAGCAGGATGCTTAAAGATGAAGGGATTCTAGAGAACTATGGAAACCCAAGTTAATTGAAGTGCTCTGGGGCTTGGCCTCCTGCAATTTCTCTTTATCTGCTGATAACTCACCTCTGGAGGGCCAAGGAGTTGGGGGAAGATGGTCATTTTTAAAGAAGAGAGCTTCTGGCTACGTTTAGTTAGGTCTTTCCACACTACATATAGTAAAGGGCAAGAATCCTGCAGTTCACAGCCTTCCCTGAAATGTGGCTGGATCTCGGATTCTAATAAAGTTTCAGAAGATTGGGATTCACAGGGAAGATTAGAAGGACTGGCATAATAAGAACAAGATCATTTAGTGAGCACCTCTTATGTGACTACTTTGCAATCATTATCTTATTTAACCTTTTTTTTCCTACCCTGCAAAGGAGGCATTTTTAGGCCCATTTTATAGACTAGGAGATTGTAGTACAGAGACAGAACTTCCTGCAAGTTTGTACAGCCAGGAGAGATAGACCTGAGATTTAGATCCAAGGTCAGATTTTAAGTACAATTTACTTCCCTCTTCAGGGGCCAGAAAGCGGTACTTGGACCTTCTGCTTGAACATGGCTACTGTCTGGCATCCTTATCTAAGTCACTGGCCCATGAGGTTTCCCTTTAGGCCTTGACCTTTCCATTCTTTGGCCCCTTTCCCATTGTCAATCTGTATTGGACTTGTGGGATAGGATGTTTGCCCTGCTACCTCTCACTTCTAGGGGATTCACACCTTAGCTATTCCACGCAAGTTCAAAACCATATTACTACCAGGTAATCTTGACCACGAACTGGGAATGTATCTCCACCTAAGAATAGCTAATTCACAGGATGGCTAGCAACCTGTGAGGTGAGCTACAAAGAAAGCATTGTCCAAACAGGTATGATGGTTACTTATAAGTTTAATTCTTTTTCTTTTTCTCTCCAGCCCACCCGTACTCTGAGGATTCACATAATGTAAAGTGCTAAGATTCACAGAGAAAACTGGTGGTGACTTTTAGGGGCAGAAGCTGCAAAGACGTCCAGGGAAAGGCCTTAGAAAGTCTGGGATCTTAAGAGAAGCAAGAAGCTATGGAGAGATAGAGGCAAGTTCAGCCTAAGAGCAGGGGATCGATGAATTCCCATTGCTGATAGTACAGCAGAGTGCTTTAATACTGAACTAGCTCTCCTTGAGGCCTAGGAGACCCTATTCCACCTTTGAGATTCCTACCTCTTTTGCTGCTTACCTTTATTTCCATTTAAACAGTTATCTGGAATAACATGTTGAGTCTCTGGTGCTCACATCAAAGATCAGAACAGATATGAATCTTCAAGAAGAAATTTAGTGCAAAAGGAGGGTGAGCTTGAGAAAAATTTGGATTTTTTTTTTCGGTTCAGCTCTGTGAAGATGTTAAAATGTAAATTTAAATCTGGATAGAGAAACACTTTATAACATTAGGTCAAGTAGAGCTTTGAAATCAAGCTACTATAATCCATGATATTTATATAAGCACATCCACAAGAAGTCTTACCTGTGTTTGAACACTTCTGGCAATGGGGATCTCACCATCAAGGTGTAATTGTCAGATTTAAATGACTAAAACTTTTGTATAAAAAGTAACTAGGATAGAAATATAATATAAAACAGAATAATATATCTCTGATACTTATATGCTAATTATAACATCTGTTCATTGGGCTAGGTGTGGGAATGAACAACACAGGGGTATTCCTGCCTCCATGAAGTTTACATTATTTTTTTTAAGTTCTATAATGAAAAATTTCAAACATATAAAATAATGGAGTGAAGGGTATAATGAACACCCATATATCATTGCCCAGTTTGACAACTAAGAACATGTAACTGTTTTGTTTCATATTTATTCCTTTCCCCACAAATCTCCCTACCATGCTGCTGGATAATTCTAAAATAAATCCCAGATGTCATATAATTTTAGATGTGTCTCTTTTTTTCATGTACCACAATGTCATTATTCACACCTAAAAACATTTAATAATGATTTCTTAATATCATCTAATTTCCTGTCTTTTTTTTTCAAATGTTCTGTTTATATTATAAATCTCTTTTTACAGTTGATTTGTTTGGAGTTTTACATTCTAACAATAGATATTATTGTAATATAAACACAGCTGAATCTTGATATTTCATTACTGAAATATCATATATATACATATACATATATATGTGTGTGTGTGTATATATATGTGTGTGTGTGTGTGTGTGTGTGTGTGTGTGTGTGTGTGGTAAACCCACATGGAAGAGTATTGATTCTTTAAAATGTATAGAGTTAAATAAAATCACTTGGTAGCCCTTATTTTTAATTTTTCTTTGCTCTTATTTTAGAAATTTATCTTCTGGAGATTATTGTAAACAGGAAATTGAACACGACTCATCTGTTTTCCCCAAAATGGTTTCCTTTTCTTTTCATGTGGCTTTCTTAGTTAACAAGCACAGGTATGTTCACAATGCAATAATACTGTTCCTTGGAAAGCTTATTATTATGAAGGTCCGTCATCCTGAGAAAATATTTATTTAATGGAAGTCCACTAGAAAAATGGTAGAGCTGTTGATCCAGCAGTCCTACTTCTAGGGCCTAATACAAAAGTAAATGTAAGACAAAGTAGAAATAATTAATATGTAATTATACATTACACAATCATATTAGTTGCTAAAAATTTTTATTTACAAAGAATAATAAAATAAACATGTGTTATGTATAGTTATAATACATTATACATTAAATATATACTTTACAAACTAAATCTAAAATGATATGTCTATATATTATGCACAACTATGTCCATCTCATTGTTAATTATAACATTGCAATTTTTAACATCCATTGATTGGAATTAGTTAAAGAAATAGAGGTTCATCTATACAATTAAATGCTACAAAGCAGTGGAAAATTATGTGAAAATATACATATTAATATGGAAAGATAAACACAAAATAATTTTAGATAAATTAAATAATTTTAGATAAATTAAAATTATATATGTACATGTATAAATTATATACACAACTTACATATATGTATAAATACATATAAATAGCTTTTATATGTATGTACAGTAGTCTCCCCTTATCCACAAAGGATATTTTCCAAGGCCCCCCCACTGGATACCTGAAACCAAAGATGGTACCAAACTCTATATATATTATGTTTTTTTCTGATATATACATGACCTTTTCACATAAAGGAAGCACTTTATGGCTTCTTTTTGGCATGTCTAAATTACCAGCATCGCTACTCTTGCACTTTGGGACATTTCTGCTAGGTCTGTCCTACAAAATCTCCAAACCTGAATCACTGCTTTGGCCTGAGCTAGGACGCCCCCTATGTAGATTTAAAGTTAAACACAAATACAAGGTAATTTTTGCTAGCGTGGGCAGTGGTGTTATAAGACATGAGATATGAGAGCAAATTATTGTCATGAGCCAGCCTAGTGTAGGAAGGCTTCATAGAAAGGCAAGGCAAGAAGAGTACACATTGAAAGGAAAGAATAATAATCAATGTCAGGGTCATTGTGTTTAGCTGTAAAGGTTTAGCTCTGCACATCTCCTGGAGGTAGATGGGACCATTTACATTAAAGATATAAAAGTTTATGTTAATGATGCTTCCCTAATGATACATAGTGCCCAATCTGTACAACTGTATCTAAAACTCCTGGGTCCCATTGGAACCAGGGAACACTTCATGGAACAGAAGTCGCCTTGAGATTATCATTTCAGGACGAATCCATTCCTTAGAAATGTACTAGCATTTTTATGCCAATATTCCAACACATTTTTATAATATCTATAGTGAATGTATATGTATGTGAGATTAAAAATGCCAGCAATTAAAGATAGACTCCTCTCTCAAAAGAAGGTCTCTTATTGAAAAAATTTTCAATGAATCCTTAGTGTACTCTTGGGTATATTAGGTTTATTTCTGTTGAAATTAATCATATTTTCTAAAAGTACTTCCTGGGAACTATGAAACTGATTATATAAACACTGATAAAAATGTCCTTTCCATATTGACTGACATGAATCAGATTTTTCTTTTGTTTCATTGCATAAGATAATTATTTGTGTTTGTGAAAAATGCCTTTCTTACTTAGAAGTTTCCAAAAGAGAAATTTAAACAGGGTATGACAGAATTACCCTTAAGTTTCATGTAGAACTTTAAGACTTATTAAGTTGGAATCTAAGAAGCCAGAACTCAATATTTTTAAATAAAAAAGAGAATTCCTGTTCTTTCTATCTTTTTTTCCCTTTCATCTTGTTTTTCTTTCCTTTTTCTTCCCTCCCCTGGCATGGTGGCTGAGCACATAAATAATTAAGTATATCGGGGATAATGGGAGCCAAGTTACTCAAGGCCAGAGAAGACAATTACAGATGTGATTTTGTAATTACCTTAGAAAGATAATTCCAATCAATATTAGATTTGAATTGATGATAGCAGTACAAATGCATGTAAACAAATGCATATAAACAGTGTGTTTATACACACATATGTATGTGTATACATACATTTTTTTTCCAGCTCTGTCTATTGAGATCCAAGAAGCAATGACACTCCAATAGCAATGAGTACACCCAGCACTCAGATCTTGGTGTGTACCATCCTTTCTTAAACCAAGGCTTTTTGGAGAAATGACTGCTTCCAGGTTTGGGGACAGAGAAAGTTCAAGAAGAACTTGGGAAGTTCAGGATTAACCGTGCATGATATTATTGTGCCAGAATATAAGGAAATGGTCAATGAATAATAAATTAAAGAATATAAGGGCCAGCTTGAAGGATATCCCAATTACTAAATAGGGGAAATATTAAGGATCAAAATAAATAAAGATAATAGATTATAATGCATTTAATAAAATGAGAATCTATGGCTCAATACAGACACAAATAAATAAATAATGGAGAAAGAGAGATGGAAGATTCATGTGGAAATCATCAGTGGATGCCAATGATGATGACTGAAGATTTGGGTATAGTTTTCTAAAACCTCCCCACAAAATACTAATTAATTACAAAGAGAAACTAGTGAATTTAAGGTGAAAAAACATTACACTCTAATTTTACCAGGTAATCAAGGTTAATATCATCAATGAGGAGACAAATCAACATCTTACACCTCCTTTTGTTATGCACAGAAAAGAGCACAGCATCATTTCTGTGGTATTCCTGCCAAGAATGCATAGCCAGAGTTTGAGCATGAGGAAAAGTTGAATGGATCCAGACTGAAGGTAATTCTACAGAATAAAAAGCCTGCAATCCTTAAAAGTATAAAGGATTTAAAATGTAGAGAAAGACTGTTCCAAACTGGAGGAGACTGAAATGACAACTAAATGATAACTAAATACAAAACATATCCCTGTACCAGAAAGAAAAAAGAGATATTGTTGTGACACTGGCAAATTTGAAATGGATCTGTGCACTAGATCTGTGTTGTGTTGATTGGGAGGATTAAATGCTGATTGTGCAGGAGAATATTCTCATTTTGGGAAACACAGTGGCCTGTTTAGGGATGACAGAATGTTGAGTCACCACTTCCGAAGTCTCTGAGCTCCTGATAAGCCAGGAGCTAAGCCACTAAGCTCGATGATGATGATGCTATAAAAATAATTCACAGAGTGCTTCCTATTACTAAGCACTGTGAGGGACGCCATGTACATATTAATATCATTTACTCCTCACAATAACCCTAGAAGGGAGATATGATTTTTATACCCATCTTACAGATGAGCAAACTGAGACCCAGAGAGATTCTGTGTCCAATATCACACAGAAGCAAGATGACAGCCCGCTGCACCACATGGTTCACAGTTCTTCTCTCCTCACTCATCCTCTAGCTGTTTACATTTTCACTTTTTCTGGATTATTTACTAGGTTGTTTTTTTCCATGAAAACAGAAAGTGGTATGATGTTTATAATATAGTGTCAACTTTATCTCCAATTAAACATAAATAGATAAAACAGACCTCTCCCTCAATGTGCTCAGACTCCTAACACCTCCTAACACCTACGTTGTAGGCTCTTTGGGGACCCATTAATCTAGTCAGGAGAATCCATGATTTCTTCCTCCTCTTTTCCTTAGACCATCACTCTGATGAGAATAAGCAGGATAACTAAATAAACTCCAGCAGCTGTCTGCTAAAAACCAGGGGACATCAACATACCTCATGAATGTTACTAAATAGGTCCAAGAAGCTGTCTTTTGCCAATATCATTCCATTGTTTCCCGAACTTCATCATTACTGGGTATAAATGCAGGAAAATTGAATTCGAAATAAAACATCTTTATGTATCCAAATACATTGGCTTATTTTTAAGACGTGTCTTGCCAAATGAAAGTGTTTTCAATGATGCTTTCTTGGGAGTAAGTTGGTGGCTCACATTAGCTTAGGGGCACATGTTTCTTTTCCAGGGGTGCAAAGAAGTGACCATTATTGTCACTTACTGCAAAGGAGAGTTGTCCCCAGCCAGTTTGGCCTAGTCTCCTTTTCTTTGGAATGTTTGTACAGATGTATCCACCCACACGTGGGCAGGGTTTTAAATTCACTCAGGATTTCAAAACTGAAATCTCAAAATAACCCTATGTTCTCCCAGCAAATCCCCAATCAAGAGAAGCACAGTAGACCTCTGCTAATCCTTAGCTTCCTTTTTCTTACAGACCTCACTCCCCTACCTCAAAATGTCTTTTGTTTTTATTTGTTTTCCTTTTATATACTCTCCTAGGAACTAATTAGATATTCACTTGAACAACCTCCCTCCACTGTTTCTTTTTAACTAGATACTTTGAACAAGGGTTGTCTGAATTCAAATCTAGTACATCTCTCCACGTTATAACTTATATTATTGTTATGCCTTTAACTGGTTAATATTCCCTGTCCCTTCAGAGACTTCAAGCTTCACGAGGATGAGCTCTTGTCTAGCTCCATTCCAGAGCCTACAATGCTATGTTGACTTTTCAGGCCCTCAATAAATATTTGGTCAGCTCCTCTTCAGAGTCGGTCGAGAATTAAAAACACAGACTGGAAACTGCTCAGGAGGTTTTGTTATTCATATATTTTATATCTACATTTGGTTAGTTATACACACATGGAATTCTTAGTATTGGCAGCTAATATTCAAAAGTTACATGTAAAAAACATTGTTATTACCTCTAAATCACCCTTTTCTGGGATCTATGTTAAAATTTTAAATAAAATTAAAGGAAAATCAACATATCAAATAGTTTTTCAGCATCAGTAATTATTCTTACTGCATTACACAAGTCCATATGTATTTACTGAGAACCTTTAAATACCTGGCACTGTATTAGCCATCCTACAGGAACAAACTGGAGGAAGGGGAGGGCAATTTCTATGTGCACGGATTTGATTATGTTATGGAAATCTAAGGGCTTGTCTTTATATAGAAAAACTATAGAGACTTTATGCCATTAAGTTATGAAAGTAGCCCATCAATGTCAGCCTGGACCAGTGATTCCTGGACATTTGTATGTTTAGAACACTTATGACGCTGCACATATTTGGGGGCTGACATGAGGCTGTAAAAACACAGTAAATAGACATACGTATGCCGTTTATTATGATCATTACTTTATAAAAGTAAGGACATCTTGGTATCAAAAATAAAGAGCTAAAGAACAATGTTTTCAATGAATAAAATTTTGACTTATGGAAAATTCATCATGTGTTTTTTTATTTCCAATTGACTGAGAAGTGACAGAAATTCTGCTACATCCCTGTCTGGAAACCATCGTGAGCCTTTGTGAGGGATCTTGTGTGTAAAGTGCTTATATGAGGGAGACCATGAGTGGCTTGGCAGCTGTAGGGATGTTAATCAAGTTCTCAAACACCCAGGAGCTTTCTGTCTGCTCCCCAGAGCGGGGTTTCACAGCAAACATCAGGGCTATTTGCCCCTGAGGACACATTAGAGGAAGGAGGTAAGGTGGCTGTCACCTGCCCTTGGCACTGTAGGAAGTTTGTTGGGTGTGGAAAGGAAATAAGTGTGAATTGCAGGAAAGTATAAATCTTGATAATGCCCTAGGGTGGGGTAAAGAGCTCTAGGCTTCCCCCACACATCGACACAGTCTTCACTTGTGTTCCTGACGTGTGGGATTAGCCAGAGAGGCAAGAAGACCCCAAATGCTAACCAGTTTGTAAGCCGATATTCCACATCTCACTCAAGTATTATTTGGCCTGGCAAAGGTACTAAGTTGGAAAGGTTGATTCTGATGTGGTATGGCCCATGGTTAGGAGCTCAGGATGCCAGAAAGCATTTGTAATTTTCCTAGACCTTTTGGAAAGTTCCAGATCAAGAGTTTTCTCACACATGTGCTACGTGTCAAGGTCAAGATGTGCTGAAGTAGCATAGGCAGATTTCAATCAGGAAATGGAGCTATTCTTTCCATATAATTTTTCAGTGCTGAACAGGAACTGAGAGAAAGAACCAGAACTGAAGGTGCTGTGAGTGTCCATGAGAGAATATATCAGTGTGTAAAGCAGCGGGCCGTCCAACAGAAGTGGAATGCAAGCCACATACGCCACTGTAAATGTAAAGTTTACACTAAGTAAAGTAAAAAGAAACAGTAAAAATATTAATACTATATTATTAAACTAGAAAAACAGGGCAAAACTAATAATTTCAATAATATATTGTTAACCCAAATGTATTAGAAAAGTATCATTTCATTATAATCAAAATAAAAACTATCAATATATTTTACATTCTTTTGTTTCAAACCAAGCCTTTGAAATTCAGAGTGTATTTGACACAGTGCCTCTCAACTCTATCTGCATTTCAAGTGCTCAGTAGCCACATGTGCAAGTGGCTCTCATGTTGGACAGTGCAGGTCTAGAGGTTGAAAGCAACTTTATACTTTTTATTTCAAAAGAGTTTATTTTTCCTTAATATCAACAGGTAAAAATGTTCAAAATATAATGTTTTAAAAATAGGTTTTAAAACAGTATTATATTTTAACTTTTATTTTTAATATGTGGACGTATGTATAGGACATATACATGCCAAAATAAAAACAATGGTTACCTACGAAAAGTTTGATTAAAATAGATATTTTCCTTTTAATTTTTCTTCTTGATTTCCTATATTTTCTTTTATCAAAAATGAACATATAAAATTTGTATACAGGAGAAATAATACAAATACCGTTTCTTTTATCAAAGAATCTGAAGCAAAAATGACAATGTGCTGACGTTTGTTAGTTCTGAAAGATGACAAGTAGGTATTGAACGCAGTGTTCACTGTATATACACCATTTAAATTTTTCTCTAAAACAAAAGTTAAAAAGTTTTTAAAAGCATTATATATTTATTGAAGACAATTTTAGAAAATATAAGCAAACAAAAGATAGGAAAAGAGTTAATGCCTTGGATATATATATACATATAGACACACATCAGGTCCTTGAATAGTGCCATTTTGTTTAATGACCTCTCCTCATCCATGGCTACTTGGCTTTTCTCTGAGGCCTCTGGTTTTCTCCCACATCTCAAAGATGTGCACTTAGGGTAGTTGGAGTGTCCACATTGTCCTAGTTTGAGTCAGCGTGGGTGTCTGTGAGTGCCCTGCGATGGAAGGGCTTCCTGTATGGGTGGCTCCTGCCTTGTGCCCAGAGTTGCTGGCACGAGCTCTGGCCACCTGCTACCCTGAGCTGGAATAAGCAGATTGGAAAACAATGATCGTTACTTGTGTTTATTCATCTTTCTTAAATGTCTGTGTAGCTTACAGTATTGTGTTTAATATTAGGTAAGTGTTTGGGGTCTTTATTTGGAAGTTTGGTGATGTTTTGTGACCAGAAATATTCCATAGGAACTTAACTCTTGTTTATATCAATTAGTCCATGGTGAAATTGGTTTCATTATATGTCATTTTGGTTGAAGTCTCAGTCTCCAAGAAAACGATGTTAAGTGAGAACATAGTGTATATACATAGGTGTTATTTATCTATTTTAAAATAAAATAGAATCATACGGGGTTTCATTCTGATTTTTTTTCCACTTTATTCTTTCACAGCTCCTAGAAGTTAGCACTTTCTATAGACAGCATCGTCTTAATGGCTCCGTAGATGACAGCAGCACAGCAGTAGCAGCCTCATGAAGGAGTGTCAGAGCTGGCTTTTTATACTTGCCCTATACTGGTTCAAACCTCGGTCTTGCCACTTTCCAGCTATAGCAACACGAGAAAATGATATGTAAGCCTCAGCTGATGTGCTGTTATTGCTGTTTTTGATCTGTAAGGTGGGGAAAATAAACGCAAAGTACTTTGAATAGCATCTGGCATATAGTAAGCTCTGTGTGTGTGATTAGTAATCACAAAATTAGTTCTCTGTGGAGCTGACTCTACCTTACTTTAAACCAACTTATTACCATAACACTAAGTAGCACAATACTCAATCATTTGACTTTTTAAGAAAATTACAAAGATTACTTCCAGCACATTTTGTGTTTTATATTTTATTTACTTCGTAAGGATGTTTGTTTCAAACTAAATATTATTGAGCCCCTTCTCTGTCCTGTTACCTAAATTTCTGCGTTAAGGCAGAGTGGGCCACACCCATGCCAATTACTAGCATTTCCAAAGATATGTTCCAAGGAACACTAGTTCTGATTAATATCAAGAGGAAATACTAAAGAGAGAGGAGGGGGATATTCCAGGTTAGACTGAGGAAATTTGTCATTAAACAAATTTATTGAGGTATATTTTGTGCAGGACTTCAATATGCTAATATGCACTGAAAATCTCCAACAAAGGATACAACTTGAAATGTCTTTGGCATTTTTTCTTTACTAAGAACTTTGGGGGTTACTCTTGGCCCAATAAATTTTGGTAGACACTATTCTACTTTGAACAACAATTTCACTTGCATAATGCTTTGAAAATGGAGGCCTGATGTTAGCTAAATCCTGGTGATCCCAGACTTCAGCAGAAAATCTTTTGGTTCATTTGTTTTCATATTTGCTTTTGGAAAATCTTTTCCAATGGTACTACTCTTCTCCCTAGAATACAAGTGAGTTTTCTATTTGTTCGGCGACATCTAGGCTTTCCTACCTGAGAATTATGGGATCATACTCAAGAAGTAAGAAATGCAGACAAGGCTGGAACAAGAATTCCAACATGTTTCCTAAACACCAAGGCATGTATCAGTTTTCTATGCTGGGCAACAAATTACCACAAATTTAGAGGTTTAAAACAACACACTTTGTTATCTCATTATTCCTGTCTATCAAAATCCTGGGTATGGCTTAACTGGGTTCTCTGCTGTAATGCAGTTCGGGGGTTGCTGGGGCTGAAGTCTCATTAGAGGCTTGATTGGGAAAAAATTTACTTCCAAATGTATTCAGATTGTTGGCAGAATTCATTTCTTTGCAGTTACAGAAGTCATAGCAGCTTGCTTCTTTGAAGCCAGAAGAGTCCCTTTCTATTCTGCTAAAATAATGTTATATATAAGGAAATGTAATCACACAGATAGCATCCCATCACCTCTGCCATCTCCTGTTAGTTAGAAGGAAGTCGCACGTCCTAGACTTGCTCAAGGAATGGGCAAAGCATGCATCATTAGACAGTGTCCACCAGAGTTCATTTCTAAAATCCTACATGAACTATTGTTTTCTTTGGCAGGGCCCAAGTCCGATTAATTGATAGTTACATCCTGGTTAATTCGGTTATTTCTTTTTGTCATTTCTGTCAACTGATATATATTAGTTTTATGCTCCTTTTTTGAATCTCTCTCATTTCTTCAATTAGGTTTATGTTTAAATTGAAAGGCAAGGATAACATTTCTTAGTATTCTTCATAGCTATTAGTGCAGATCTCAAAGTAGGCTTAGTATATGCTTATTGCATACATGAGTGAAGCTCTTGGCCTATGTTAGGTCATTCTTTCCTAGCCAGGTGGTCTTTGGCAAACTGCTTAATCACTCTAAAGCTTGATTTCTTCAACAATAAAATGGGGATAATAATATTTCATGGAGAAATATTATAAAAGGGTAACTTAGACCATTTTAGCACTCATCTGCTTAAAACTTCAGTGACTTCCTATGCATGTAGAATTAGAATCAGATTCCTTGCCTGTGCCTCCAGGGCCTGCATGATTTGGCTGCAGCCTTCCTCACCGAACCCATCTTTTGTCACTCTCTCCCATGCAGTTTTCCGCATCACATGAGCCTCATTACAATTGCTTAATTTTGCCTAATTTCTTCCCACCTGAGTGCCCTGGCATTACCTCTTTCTCAGCTTAGAATGTTCTTCCCCCACATCATATCACCAGTTTCTCCTTGTTCGTCCTACCTGATGAGCTCCATTTGCCCCATGCTTTTTTTTTACTTGATTTTATTTCTTTTTCCTTTATACCAATGGTCACCTCTAAAACTCATGTATTATTTGTATGCATGTTTACTGCCTCTGCTTCCCAGACGCAGGCATTATAGAGAAAGACATTGGCTGATTTGCCACTGTATCCTCAATTCCTAGTAAAGTACCTGGCATATATTTTTTAAATAAAATAGTGCTCTTTTTATTGCAAAGTACAGTTCATGAGATACAGTTTAAAACAGACAGATGGCTATATAAACAGAAAGTAGTATGAAAAAAAGTAGCAACAGTAAAATGCCACTTTAAGGTTAACTAAAATTGGAATTCCAACCAGAACTGGCAGACTCTAAATTCCAAATTCCTTCCTCTTAACCTTTGATTATTATTTTGCTGTTTTCTTCTTCTTGGTGCATACAGGAAAGGGAGATGTCTAGCAAGTTGATTGTAATTTGGTACCTGACACACGCTAATAATAAATTAAACTGAAATTATAGCAAAATTTAATGATATTGTTATTGGAAATCCACGAAACAAAAAAAAAAATGATGGAACATCTCCATTAAATCAGTACATTAAAAAAAAAACATTCTTACTGATCCAAATTCATTTATCTAACCATAGATTAATCTCTCAATATTTATTTACAGAAATAATGCAAACCCATTATTCGGGATATTTAAAGTTTTCAAAATAATTATTTTATTTTTCCAAAAGGTTGAAACAATTGGTTTTAGCTGTAGTGTGCAGTTGTAAGACGTGCGCATTGCCTATATTTTAGCATATATTTGTCCAGGCTTTTGAAAACAACTTTTGGCAAGATTAGGGGGTGGAGAGGGCTGAAAACCATCAAAATTCTCTGTGGGATACTGCCATCTGCCGGTCAGTTTCCAGAAATGCAACTTTGAATTCATTTCTCGAAACTATAATTAACTCAGAGCTATAAATTTCTCTGAAATTAATGTAAAACTTGGGATCCAAAACATAGTTGTGTTTTAATATTAATTTAGTAGAAACAAATGTCAATATATAAAAACAAGTGAATGATGGTTTCCCTATAATCTGAGGTAATGTCAATGTCAGCTTTTAAAAAATTTCTGTCGAAAAAAAAAATCATCATTAGCATCTTCATGGGGCTAAATCAGCAAATCAAAGAGCCCCGAGCCATAGCCTTTCTACAGTTTACTAGATTAGAGCTAAATTAGTTTAATTTCCTTCATCAAGTTCCTGTCACAGCATTCCCTCTTTATTTCATGTGGAGATAATAAAAACTGACAAGTCTGAAATAAGAAACTTGTCTTTTCCCTGGCTGATCCAGAGCCCATTGGTAACTCTCATCTTTAGTGTGTCCTATTCTGCATCTACTTCACACATGACCAGCAGCAGCTCAGTACTTTGCTGATTATATTCAGGCCATTGAGTTGATCAGCAGCAGAGGGAGCTGCCTGTTCCTGGAAGGGGTCTGCAGACTGGCGAGGCAAAGCCAGGATGTACCCTACAGCCAGCTGAGAAGGCTCCCTGCCCTCTGAGAAATGCGCCCCAGCCAACTAGGGTTCTTGCTTTCAGATCTTTCTTGAGTTGGAAAGCAAATGCATTTTCCTAAAGTTGATAGTTTTATGACAGTTGTGATGAACTTTCTTAGAGTTAATATTCTGCATTCTTAATACTGGCATGATGTCTAGTTTGATCTAAATGTACTTGGGTTTGAATTGAATGTCACTTCTCAGGAAACACTGAGTGTTGGCTTTAAAGCAGTCTCCAGGAGTTAAAGAGATATGTGTTCCAACATGCCTAGTTCCGTAATCTTTAGGTGCAAGTTACTGCTGCTGGTTGCTCTCTGAGCCTGAGTTTCCCACTCAGGAGTTCTTAACTTTGAATTCATATGTAATTTCATATTTGCATTAATGAGTTTTCATGAACTCCCCTGAAAGAATATGTGGGGTGTGTGTGTGTGTGTGTGTGTGTGTGTGTGTGTGTGTATGTTTGATGTGTGTCACTTGGATATATACATTTTTGTTCCCAAAGTGTCCTTAAGCTATTATGAGATTTTCGGTGTGGCCTATAACTTCTCCCTACCCCCAAACAGTTAAGATTTTCTGGGGTTCTGCCATTAAATGAGGATTTTAACAATAAAATTGTGGGGATAGATGAAGGTAGGTAAAAATCACAGGCAGAGTGCCTAGTGCCTATGACTGTTACTTTGGATGAGGAGATCAGAATAGGGGTCAAACTATTACTACAATTAAGAGCCAGCGCAAATGCAATTGGGATAAATGAACTTATTTTGAATCCTTAATGACTGTCAGCATTCTCTTTGGCCATAATGGGCCTCCTATAAGTGTCTGGATAATGTTATCGCCATTATCATAACTGGGCCTGATTTGACTGAAGAGCACTGAGCTATGACCTTTGATGATGACGCCTTTTTTTTTCTACCCAGCAATCCTAGATTACCAGCCAAAGATGGTGCTTCTATGTCAAAACAGGGCTTCCAAATTATCCCAAGGGCTTATCGAATACATCTTTCATTACGTGATTAGTGAGAAAATCAAATAATGCTGAGGTAGATGCTTAATAAACATCAGTCCCCTACACTATGTGATCTAGGAAAAACACGAGTTGATAAAAGTAATTCAGCCCTCACTGAATTAATCGGGTTTTACTAGATGGCCAGGATTATCCAATGTTCTATTTCATTACTCAGTGAAAGCAGTTGTAATAGAGTGAAAAAGGCACTGATTTGGGAATCTGAAATATTTGATTTTAAATTTCATTTCTTGGGATAATCTTGGGGTATGGTCTTGTGGAATTAACAAACTGCCCAGGATTCCAGTTTTTCATCCATAAAATGAGGATTTGAAAAAATTAATGTCTAGACTTTATTTTAAAAGAAATTAATAGAAATAGCATTAGGCTTCTACTTTTCTCTATATTATTTTCTTAAAGACAAGGATGAAGTGTAATTACTGACAACTTACCTTGAAATACTAATTTATGTTTCCAGAATAAACTGTAGTAGATAGCACTTTTATGATATTTTAGAATAGCAAAGGTTAAGTAGTATTAAGATGATTTCTCATAAAAGAGCATTTATCCCTGGTTACTAAGAGTCATTAAAAAAACCAATGCCCACAGGACTTACTCAATAGATGATAACTGGGTATGTGAAGTAAGAAAAAGTCTCTGCCCTCTCAGCATTTACATTTCTGTGGGAGGAGACAGAGGTGTGTAAAATACCTACCAGAATGTCCATGTGAGAGGTACTGATCATTTATAAATGGCTCCAGATTCTGAGGATGTTAATACCTCACACTTTGGGTCTCTGTGCTTGGATGCTTGCTGAGGAGGATACCACAGAAGTGAAGACATCCCTGAGGTAGAAAGAAAAAAAGACTAGGAACTTGGAGCATGACACTGCACGCACAAAGTGAATCTGAGTTCACAGAAATGTCCACTGCAGCAGAGACCAAAGGCAGAGGTGTGCCAAGGGAATGGGAAGCAGAGCATGGTAGGTTTCTGCTACACTGCAGAGGGCTGTTTTTATAGAGTGGTGAGAGATGGTTTCCTGGAGGAGATGTTCAAAGATGATGAGAAGGGACCACTTATGTGAGATCTGGAGGAAAGAGTTCCATAGAGAGGGAATATTAAAAGGTCATGAGGCAGACACAGTGGAGAAAAAGAGTAATAGTAAAAGATCAGGCATGTTACATCTCCCATTGGCCACCATCACTCTCTACTTTCTTACTCTATGTGGTAGAGTAAGAAACAACAACAACAACAACAACAACAACAACAACAAACCTATGTTTACATTTTAACCTCTGACACCTGTGAACCTGACTTATTTTGGAAAAAACATTTTTGCAAATGTTATTAAGGTAAGGATCTTGAGATGAGATCATTCTGGATTATCCAAGTGGGCCCTAAATTCAGTAAGTGTCCTTAGAAGAGACATGTGGAGAAGGTAAAGGAATGTGGAGGCAGAGACTGGAGTTATGTGACCATAAGCCAAGGAATGCCTAGAGCCACCAGAAGATGGAAGAGGCAAGGTAGGGTCCTCCCCCAGAGCCTTCAGAGGGAATGTGGCCTGCCCACACCCTGCTTTAGGATTTCTGGCCTCTAGAACTGGGAGAGAATATAGTCTCTTGTAAGCCATGCGGCCTGTAGAACTTTGTTACAGCAACTCTAGGAAATTAACGTGCACTGCCACACTGTGAGTTATTTGTGACATTCACTTACGGTCTAGCTCTTTCCACTAGATCATGAGCTTCATTGGGGCAGAAGTTTGTCTTGTTCACTGCTCTGTCCCAAACATGTGTTGCTTTTTCCCACTGATTCTGTCTTCTGAAGTGGCCTTCCTAAATAAGGAAGATTCAAAGCTCTTGTCTTCTCCCTGTCTCGGTTGACAGGAAGAAACCCTGTGCTTCTATTTTGTGGGTGAAGCTTGACTCAAAATGAAATCGTATGTCAGGCAGGAAAAGAGTTATTTTAACATAGGAAGTTTAGTATAGGGTATTAGTACACAGATGATAAAGAGCTTAAAGAGAAAAACGATCATATATCCTGAGGTAATCTAGTTTTTACCCCCTGGAACTTGTGAAACAAAAAGGAAGAGCTTGGGTTATCAGAACTTAAGGAGCTCTGAGGAAAGCACAAAGTGGCTATTGTTGGCTTTTTGGAGAGCGTGAGGCTGATCCTGGGAATGCCAGAAGGAATTGGAGGTTGGAGCCAGCTGCTGCTGTGGGCTGGAAGGGTCACAGCTTAGGCAACTCTGAGAGGAACAGTGAGCAAATAGGGAGAAAAGAAGTCCCTTCTCTAGGATCTTTTGCTCTCTTCTCACCTCTTCCTGCCTACGAAGCTCCCTCTGTGCTTCTGTTAACAGATTTCATAGGAAGCCACCTGGAAAGGCATCTGGGAAATGTAGTTTGTGCATACCAGAGCTCAGAGTGTAGAGAAATGGATTTGGAGCTCAGAGATAATGGCTTAATAATGAGCATTAATGATAATCATGTGCTTTTGGCCTGGCATCAAAAGACATAACAAGGATTAATCCTTTGCAGCCCTGCACATATGTGTAATTATTTAATTAATCATGCATATAATTTTTTTGTCTAATAACTGTCTTCCTTACTAGATTTCACACTCTACAAAGGAGTCTATTGTCTATTTTCTAGCATGTCTAAAAAGTTCTTAATTGCCTGACTGATTTTCTGGGTTTTTATCTTACTAGATTTAATGTTTCTGAAGGACTATTCTATCCTTTATGTTATAATAAAAAGTCTTCTTTCCTTGTATAAATATGACATAGCCCTTACTCTTTAGTGCTATTATCCTAGAGGTGGGGAGGTGAATGAGGGGGAAAGTTGACAAGAGGCTGCTCTGGAGTCTAAATTACGTCACTGAGCTGTCTGTACCAAACCAATTATTATCAAATCTCCAGTATCTGCTTCTATTTGTTTCAGGTCAGCATCATTATGGACATAGTAAGCAGGCTTTGCTTAGTAAATTCCTTCACAGTCTGTCTTTATAAAAACTCAAAACCACTCATTTTCTCTCTGAATAATGTGAATCTGATTCAGTATATGGTTCTTAGCTGGAGATGATTTTGGCCCCCAGGGGACTTTGGCAATGTTTGGAAACATTTTAGGTTGTGATAACTGAGGATGATGCAGCATATATTGGGTGGAGGCCAGGGAAGATGCAAAACATTCCCAAAGCACAGGACAGTACCCACTACAAAGAATTACCTGGCCCAATATGTCAGCAGTGTCAATCAAGAAATCCTGATCTAGTATAAATATATATTTTTTATTCGTCACTCCATGAAATAAAAATAATATAGTGGAAAAATCATCAGCTTGGGAATTCAAAAGAATTTATGTTAAATCTTACTTCTTTCTCGTATCAGCTTGTATGATCTTAGGGAATTAACAAGTAGCTGAAGACTTCAATTCATCATCTATGAAACAGGGGAATTAAACCCTGGTTTGTTGCATCATTATGAGAGCTGCATGAATTAACTAATGTACAGTGCCCCATATACAGGACTCCCTCGGTAAATAGCAGGTGGATATATGAAGATAGGATATACATTCCGATGCTATTTATGCTACAATAGCCTACCCCAAAAAAGTACTCTTTAACATCTTAATTGCTTTCCCCTGTCAAGGAATAAAAATCTGAGAAACTACATGAAGACACATTTCTCAGAGCAAATTTTTCATTAATGGTATTTATTTTAACAAGATCTTGGTCTACATAGTTTAACTTATACTAAGGATTTTACTTAGAGTAACCACATTCTCCAAATCTTTAATCTCATTCAATCATAGTCAGAAAAGGTCAGACTATGAATATATGAGGATAATAAGAACAAATGTGTAAAATTAAGGCATCAATGAAATAGCTAGAAGACACAAAGTGTTTTAAATATTAAAATAAAATAACTTAGCAATTGGATTTAAGCTTAACAAAATAAAACAAAAATTATTTAAAATGTTCAACCTTACTTATAAAAAATCATCTTAATGTTAAAAATGTACATTTAGTTATACCACAAATAACTGGATTTTTTTCTGCCTCTATGTGTAACTTGCCAAAAAGAATAAATTTATAAAGTGTATCTTTTTAACGATTAAAATAATGCAACTGTATTTTAGAAAATATTAAAAACTATAAGAGATTAAAAAGGAGAGAATTACAAAAATGATCCATAGTCCAATAACCTAGGGATAGACGCTCTAACCATTTCATCATATTTCCCTTCTTCTAATCACTAAATGAATATTGAGGCGGCATTTCCAGATTTGTACCAAACTGGGTACATTCATTGTGGTCTATATTAGCACTTTGGACCATACCTAGTACAGTTTAGGGTTACCTCTTGGTTGAATGGGTTCTTAATTAAATATATGTATTAAGCTGTAAGGTTACATGAAAATAGCACAATACTGAAGACTTAAAATCATCAGTTACCTCTTATAACTTTTTATGAATTAGGTTGTATCATAAGAAATGGCCCGTATGTACATCAATTTTTGAGCTAAAAGGTGGCAATTTAATTACAGCCTGTATTATATCACGAGCTTTTTGAACACTAAAAGTGAATATGATTCTTCTTTTATACCACGTGCAAAACTTGGATGACACCGTTGTAGAAGGAAGATGCCTAAACATTAAGCACCGTATTGTACATCTGTGCATGTGCTGTGAGGGCCCCCAAAGCCTTTATGTGAGGCCAATAATCACAAAGTATTTTGTGGAATTGTGTGCTTATTATCTTTTATTACATCTAAATAATGTTCCTACATTGCTGATGAAATGTAAAATGGTACAGCCACTATGCAAAACAGTTTGCCAGTTCTTCAATAGGTTAAACATTGAATTATATATAACCTAACAATTCCATTCTGGGTATATAGCCAAGAGAATTGAAAACAGGTGTTCAAACAAATACTTATATATAAATGTTCATAGCACTATTCACAATAACCAAAATATGGGAACAACCCAAATGTCCATCAACTGATGAATGGAAAAATAAATGTGGTATATTCATACAATAGGATATAATTTAGACATAAAAAAGAAATGAAGTACTGACATCTGCTACAATATGGATGAACCTTGGAAACATTATGCTAAATGAAAGAAGCCAAATGCAAAAGGCCACATACTGTATGATTCCATTTATATGAAATACTCAGAAAAAGCAAATCTATAGAAGCATGAAGTAGATTAGTAGTTGCCAGGGGCCGGAGGGAGGGAGGAATGGAGATTTGTTGTTTAATGAATATAAAATTTTCTTTTGGGGTGATGAAAATGTTTTGGAATTAAATAATATGATGGTTACACAACATTATGAATATACTAAGTGCCCCTAAAGATAAATTTTATGTTATGTTTATTTTACCACAATGGAAAACAAACAAAACGCAAAAACCCATGTTTGAATTAGTTAGGCTTCTTTTGTTTGCAAGGGACTGAGCTAAATCAAATTGGTTTTTAAAGGTGGAGTTGGGGGTGCAGGGCGAGAAGAATTCCTTATATTACAAAACTGGGAAGCCCAAGGTAGAGAATTCAGACAATGTCATGAGGATATATTCTCATTCATATTCCCTCCCTCTGTCTTTTTCTCACCTTTTCTCTCCTCTGAGTATTGGTCTGATTCTCTCCAAGTACAAGTGGCCTTCCACTGTGTGACAGGATAAGGCAGCATACAGCCTCATGTAGATGCTGGCTTTCATCACAAACTGAAGGACACCAGATGAAATAAGGAATCTCTCAAACTAACCAAGCAGTATCGGGTAACGGTAAGAAAAAAAACCTCCCAGCACTCTAACTTTACCAGCTGTGCAATCTTAAGCAAGCTACTTAATTTCCTTTCACTTCAGTTTTCTCATCTGTAAAATGTGAATACTCATGACATCTACCTCTTTAGGTTGTCATGAGGGTTAAATGAATTAATAGTCACAGTTCCTAGAATTGGTCCTGGCACATAGTAAGTTCTTTTGATAAGGGTTAGCTATCATAATTATCACTGTCGTCATTATTATCATAACGTCTATTTGTAAAATCCAAGGAAAGGACATGTTTGGCCAGGTGTGGACCAATGAACAGCCTTGTGCACAGGGTTCTGGAGCGGGCAGCCCCACCAGAGGCAATTCTGATGAAGAGCGAAGTTGTTACCAGACAAAGGGAGTAGAGAGCTGGACAGACATAAATATCCAATGGCTGTCTCTGGTATAATACATACTCACGTAGAGTGGAAATTAGCACTTGTGTGTTCACTTGCTGCCAAGCTCAGTTTTAAGTCATTTGTGTTTATTATGTTAACAAGGAGAAAATTCTGAAATGTCCTTAGATAAATGACAGCAGGCCTAACTAAGGCTGGGAGGAAGAGACAAGAAAAGGCTAATTAGTTACCAATTGCAGGCCAACACCAACAGAGGACTTCTTACATTCCTGAGTGTGTGTTGAAACTTTGAAATAACCTCTGGGTGGCTGTTTCCAAGACTATCAAGAGAGAATAGCCTAATAGACTAAAGTGCCAACACATCTTGCTTACACATGAACTTCCTGGACAGTTGCCTACAACCAATACAAAAGAGCAAATACTTTTTCCTTAGATTCGCACCTATCCCAGAACTAGCCCCGCTTTACTTTCTCCTACCCCATTTACCTGTAGCCAATGTAATTTGTTTTCAAAACAACTTAACATCTTTTTTTTCCTCCAAACTTTGTATGACAAAGCCCCATCAGTCCTAGGACCAGGACCTGTTGACTTTCCCATCTAGCTCTGCTGGTGGTGGATTAGAACGCAGCCCCAGGACCAGGTCATTTTTTCTGGCTAGTGTATGGCTCAAAAAACTCTTTTTTAAAAAATAACTTTCTACCATGAAAGTTTTAATTTAACAATGTTATTTGTTCCTCCAAAGACCTATATGATAAAATATCACTATCATTACAATGAGGCAACCACAGTACAATGAGGTGAAAGAATTTGACTAATGTTTCAAGGTCAAGGTATAATCTCAGGCAGTCTGTCTCCAAAGCCTAAATTCTCAGCAATTCGGCAACTCTGTTGACTTCTACTTAGCAGCAGTTAAAGACGTGTTAATGAAAAGAAAGGAAAAAATTGGGTGATTTGCACGGGTAGTATTTGTACTGGCTAAATAAAAAAGAGAGAGAGAGAGAACTTTTTTAAAGATACAAATATGTTAACAGGTTCTTTCTTAAAGGCAGCGTATGAAGGAGAAGCAAATTCATGAAATAAGGTTCTATTTGCACTCGGGTGGGAAGAACAAATGTTTGTCTGCTTGAATAAATAGCTATACTTTCATAAATTTAAGCCTCAGTCCCACCGAAAACTTTGAGAGACTTGGAGGTGGAGATCTTTGAAGAAATCCAAAACTAACAATTCTCACATTATTGTGCTCTTCAAGCATGCATCTCTTAATAACAGGCTTAATTCAGGGACCTCCAGTTAAGCAAACAGGTCATTTTCCCTGACGATGAAAGGGTAAACACGACCCTGTGGTATGAATGAGTTCATTGTCTTGCATTGTGAGTCTTGTACCAAGCACCTGTAGGTGAGAAACTGGTTTTAGGACAAAGAAAGTGCCACAGCTGGCAGTTAAATAAAGTGAAATTTGCTTGTTTTGGCCAAACATTCTATTGTACTAGATAAAGAAAAAAACAAGCTTTTTAAATAAACATGTATGAAGAATGTGGAAGACTGGACCCATTCCTGTATGTGACAAAAGAGAGGCTCTGCTTTATATTTTGAGAAGTGAGATAGATTGAAGTCAAACATATTTATTTAATAGCAGAGCAATAAAGAACAGCTGTGGAAAATATTTAGATGATACATAGAGAATAACACATAGAGATATAGTTGCATCTTAGATAAAGAATAAGGCTGAGATATCAGGGTTTTTTTTAAAAGTCTTATTTCCCTGAAATTAAAAAAGACTCACAACTTTGTGATTTAAATAATGTAGTTAAAAGATGCCATCTATGAAAGATTCATATAGCACAGAAATGTGGTAACACCTATAGCTTTTGAGTGCCTGCTATGCACCAAGTAATATTCTCAGCGTTTTAATTTATTCAGTTCTCTGAATTCTATGGAGGTGGTTATTATTACTAACCCAGTTTAGCAGGTGGGGCAACTGATGCCCCGAGTTGGAGTTATCCAGCATCTAAGCTGGATCAGGGAGTTAGATTCAAAGTTATGAGAACAACAAATACTGGGACTCCATGAAGTCTTAGAGGTTGTTTAAGGAAAAAGTAGAAGACCACAGTTCTGCACCCATCTGCTCCTCACTCACCCCACCTCCAATCCCTTCACCTCCCGGAGGTAAAGTGACTAGTTCATCTCTGTTTGCTTGAGACTTTCCATATTTTAAGACCACAAGCCTTGTTTCCCACAAACCAGCAAAACGAGATGGTTATTCACCCTACCCAGAGCGCACATCACACATAACAGTTTGTTTTGTATCTTTTCCGTGAGTATATAAATGTACTTTCATAACTTTGCAGACACACATATGCATGTCTCTCTGTGACCTGCTTTTCTTATGTCTCAATGTATAAACCGGCCCTTTCCCTTCCCTCTCTCTTTAATGAGTGTATGTGCTTTCATTGTAAAGTTGTTACAGTCGTTACAGTTGTTAATATAAGCACCCTTCAAGATGTTCTGCTAATGTGAGGAGAAAAATAAGTACTATAAATGAAATGAAATAATGGTGATATTTGAGAAAGTTGCCAATATTTTAAGTACTAAAACAAAATGGAAGGATAGAAAGAATAATAAAAATCTCCAAGAAGCAGAAACGAAGAGGAAATGATGCACCAGAAGATTAGTTTTATTTTCAAAGGAAAGAAAGTCTCGGTAGATGAATGTCAGAACATTAGGAATCCATCTCTGGTTCTCCCCATGGAGAACTATGGGACTGTGGATGAAAGTTTCCACCTGGGTTTCCACATCTGTAAAATGGGAGAATGCCTGTGAGGACAAAGTGAGTGTAAAGCACTTCGATGAATTGTACAAATATTAGATATTCTTATTAATATCCCAGTTTAAGAACTAGCTGACAGGTGTTACTATGATCACTGAAATATGGTTCAAAGGAAAACATCACGGTGTGATAAAAGAGTCAAAGTTGGCAATTCTTACATGTATAAGATTCACCCAGGGAGGTGGTTAAGAAACGAAAATCAGGAGCCCCACCACTGAATTATTGAATTAGATTCTCCAGGATTAGAACCTGTGCCTTTGTGATTTTAATGAGTCCAGTCAGGGAATTTTGAAGCGAACCATCCAAATTCACAAACTGAGAGCCAAAATACGACACACCAACAGGGGGCGCCATTCACTTGTTTGACAATGCAAATAGCGGCAGCTAGCGCTACGCGGTGCCTGGCCTGGGAAGGTAAATCTGGCCCTATGATAAAGATCCTCCATTGAAAACTCTCGGAAATGACCCTTGACCTTTTGCCAGTGACCGAGAAAAGGCCATGAACTTCTGCTGAGCACCTCCTGTGCATTAGAACTTTCCACATACATTATTCTTTTAATTTACTTTTTTATTTGGATGGAATCGGCATAGTACAAAATTAACCATTTTAATGTCTACGGTTCAATGGCATTTAATATGTTCACCATGTTATGCAACCACCACCTCTCTCTATTTCCACACATGTGTTTTCCTATTTAACCTTCACAACATTCCAAAAGGTCAAATATTTGTTAACCACATTTTCAAATGGCAGAAGAAAGGCTACAGAGCTTTAGTAATTTATCCAAGATTGGACATTTAGAAAGGGATGAAGCTGGGATTCCAAATCATGTCAACCATCCAAAGCCCTTTCAAATGTACAAGTGGAAGGAAGAACCCCGGGATTCTCCATTTTCATGGAAAATATAGAAGCAGAATTTAGGACATTGCAGCTTTAATTTCACAAGACTAGTCTAAATAAATCAATAGATATAATGCTCTACCTCTCCCCACCTTATTCCACTTCCCACTGATGTAGATCGGGACAATTCCCCCCAGGGTGGGGGACTCAAACCCTCCACTGAGAGAGAAAAGGGTTCTTGGTGAAGAGAAAGAAAGACTTCAAACACACACCAAAGTTAGAGTTAAAAGGAAAGTTTGTTAGAGAAGCGGTCGCACTCCATAGACAGAGTGTGGTCTCCTCTCAGAGGCAAACAGTGAGAGAGCCTAAGAGAGTCTCAAAGGGATGGAGACAAAAGAAATGAGGACAGTGAGAGAGACAGAGTAAAGGCACTGAGAGGGACCTTGAGTGTTCAGGAAATTAAGTGTATATGTCATTCTTTAGTTCCTGTGAGTTACAGTTTGAAGACTTTGTTTATCCATTTTCCTTTGATATGGACATATAGTGAGGAAGGATAAGAGTATGTAGCATGAAAAGGTAAGACTATGTAGTGCGAAAGGCCTGCTGGCAATTCTCAGCCTGTGATCCATAGACTCCCCATGGTTTTAGCCAGAGGGAATGAATGATTTTATTTTGTGTAGGGCAGCCATTTAAAGACTCTGTTTTTCCTTTTTTTTCCTTCATGGAGGTTGGGGGTGGGGGAATGGGTTGTTAGCAATCCTGGCAGAAATCTTTGTTTTGCAGGTTTCCTTGTGGTATGGCTACAGGGCAAATCAGCATGTTGCAGTCTCTGAATATACCTTGATTTAACATTTCAGTTCTCTTGCCTCTTCCCTATATTATCACCTCTAATCAGTTACTACCATCCTTTCTTAAGGACACATCCTACATGGGTGCCCAATTGCAAGTTTAAATTTAACCATGAGGTAAAGCAACAACTTTACCTGAGCCTCAGGAAAAGAAAGGGAACCTTCCCAACTGTAGGTAATCTCATGGAGAATAACGTGTGATAGGATGTTATCTTCTGTTCCAGGACCCCTAGGACCCAAGCACATTCAACCCTGGTCTGCTGACTGCAGTGAAGCAAACACACTTCTAGATAGTATGACCATGTAGTTTATCACCCAACAGGGACATTTTCCAAAATACTTGGACAAAACGACAGGCCAAGCTGGGACTGTCCAAGACGTATGAGGACAATGATCACCCAACTTGTAGACCCTCTTACTAGGAGATTGAAAGGCCATCACTCCTCAGCAATGTCCAAAAGCAAGAGAGGAGCAAACAAAGCACATTGAGAAATAAAGAGTTAGAAAACAGTAAAACTCAATTAGGAAAAACCAGGCCAAGTGAAATATCCATGAAGATTTAAAGTTAGTTGATTATAAAATAATAGGTGAGAAAGGAGCATAAAGTAAGAAAGTACGCAAGAAAGTATGGACGTGGCCAAGCCAAATGAATCTCAAAAAATCTGGCACCCATAAAACAAGCAGAAACATAAAACTTCAGGGAGCGTCTGTACCAAACCAATTAAGTCCAACTAAAATGGCTGTAAAAGAAAATGCATCTTGAAGCCGGAGCAGAAGCTAAATGGAAATCAGATGACTTAGGAGAAGAGAAGCCAACAAATGACTCATAAAAATATCTCTTGAAAAGGAAAGTTAACAGAAAAACAGAGAAACATCCAAATACAATGATTCTACAGGTTTCGGGTCTGGTCCAGCAGAAGGTTTCTCGTGACATATCATGATAGTCACAGACACAAGAGAGAATCACAAATCCTGCTCCTAGCACAGCTCACTCCCTTGCTCCAGTGGGTTGGAAAGGTTAGACAGATGGCTGGTTTGTGTGTGAGTAAGTAAGTAAGTGAGTGTGTGTGTATAGAGCCGAGCAAGGTAAACTCCCAGTCTCCCTCTTAGCCTGGCTGCCAGGCCCTTCCTGCCTACCCCTTCTTCTCCTGCAGTGTAGAGTCCTCTCAGGACTGGATGGGCTTACAGTAAATGCTACCCACTGCTTGGCTGCAGGTGTTGCAAGTAGAAAGATGGACTGGGGCTCTTAGCAGAGTGTTTAATAGGGAGAGGGAAAGAAAAAGGAAGGGCAAGCAGGATTTACTGAGCACAGCAACAAGCCTTGAACCATTTGCAGAGGACTGTTGCTTGCCATGGTTGTGGTGTTCTGCAAGCACTGTTGCCCTTTTAGATAGGATTGTGATGTTTTCCCTCATTTCACTTTCCATGAAGGAGGATCAAGAATTTGGCAATTTTAAGGGTCTTGACTCAAAGCTTAAATTTTTTTATTAACTGAGTGACCCTGGCATATACCTTTTGCTCTCAGGTTTCCTGTCTGTAGGCAGAGAAAATTATCACCTCTCTTGCTGCTTGTGAAGATGGAGAGCATCTTTGGGAATTCCCAGAGGATTGTCCTGCATATAAGATGTGCTCACAATGAGGAGCGTTCTGTCCCCTTTCCTGCAATAGAAAAAGAAATGGTTAAAGTCACTGAAGACTTAAGTTCTCATCCAAAGTCAAACCATATATTTTAGCCATGTTGGAACTAAGATTCAGGGCTCTTGTTTTCCCTCCAGCACACATGCTATTCTCAGCCTTCTCTGCCTCCCTGCAGCTCACGCACGTGTCCATCTGCATCTGGGGTGAATGGTCTCCAGCATGCAACATTTCTCAACTCAAGTGCTGGAATGGCTCTGCTATCTGCCTTAGGACTTTCTCCAACACTCTGAAAGTGACTCCACTTCCAGCAAGACGAATCTAGAAGTGCAGGGTGGGAGAGGGGTTAATAAGCACCAGAAGAAAAACCCCAGCCAATGAAGGTCAAGGTCTTTGGGAACATGGCCCCCAGCCTCCCTGTCTTGGCCCCTCTGAAGTTCTCCAGTGTAATTAAGGCCCTTTACCTGCAGAGATAACCTTAGATTCTACACTCGTTATTAGCTTTTCTTACTTTCCCTGTCTCACTCTCCCCACTCCATCCCTCTGCATCCTGGTTCCCCAATAAAGCACCTGCACACCAGTCTTTGTTTCAGACCCTGCTTTGGGGAAACCCAACTAAGACACCGTTGATTTTCTGTTTTAGGTGAGGATTCTACATGACTTTTTTTGCCTTCTGCTCTCAGAACTGCAAACATCTTACTCCAAGAAGAGCATCATAATACAGTCTCCTATTTCCTGAGTGCGTACAATGTGCCAGGCAATGTGCAGGGCTAGTATAACAAGCCTAATATAATAAGAATAACAAATACTTTCTTCTAATGGCACTAACATAAATGATATAAGTGTGAAGACAAATATTTATACCTCCTCTTTCCACATACAGAGAGCAAAGGGAATAGTGTGCCAGACCTGACATGTTTTCTAATCATGTTAAGGAACAGATGTATGTCGTGGGTCCTGTGGCTGTTTTGCCATGCTGGACGGTAAAGTTCATCAGTTAGATGGCTTCTTCTAGAGCAGATTCCCTTCTGGGCCTTTTGGAAATGCAGAAGTAGGCACAGTGTTAATTTAAGGTGGTGGATGAAGAGCTAAAAACTCAAAAATTTAGGAAAAGTTTATAGACAACTACGAGAAAGAAAAAGTGGGTGAGGCCTGAGATGTCTCAAGGGGGCAGGTCCCCAGCAGTGACATATCCCGTGGCAAATTTCCACAGGGAAATGTTTAATAAACCTTTAAGAACAAATGAATTTACTCGGCTGCTGTATTGTTCTGGGAGATAGGTCTTCTCTGCTGTCCTCAGTTTGTATCAGGCACAACCACATGATTCTCCTGTGTTCAGACTCTCAGTGGGGATGATAATGAGATGTCCGCATTTCCTTCATCATGGATCAGAGAAAGGAAAGCAGCAGCAAGGGATGAGTCACAGTTTATAGGAAAGCAGAGTAAGAAGCTACTAGGAGAAAAGTAATCCCTATCAGAAGACTACCCAAGGGACCTCTAGATTTCACAATGCAGATGGGAAGGCAGACTATAGTCAGGATGTTTTGATATAGGAGAGTGACTCAATGCTGAATTTTGGGGGCTTGGGGACACCAATATTTGAATTATAAATATACTATCTCACTTAATTCTCAGTAATTAAATGGTGAGACCCATTTGATGGATGAGGATGTTGAGAATCAAATGACTTGTCTGATGTCTCAAAGGCAGGTTCTGAACCCAGCCCTGACTTTGAAGTCTCACATTATACACATGCTGCTCTTGGCTTATGTTAGACTAGAAAGAGAATCAGGTCTCACGCAGATCTATCCATCCCATTTTGGACTAGGTTTTTTAAAACCTTGGTTTAAAATGTTTTTCACATTGGCTAGAAGTATAAGAAAAATTTCTGAAAGTTAATCCAATTCCTTCTTCCTTCTTTGACTCTAATTATTAGAGAAGAAATTAGTTCTTCCACATTTTATTCATTTTCAAAATCCTGCGTGTTACACACATATGAATGTATACACATACACACAAACACACTTGCACACACCACAGTTTTCTTGGGGTAGTTCAAATTGAAGTTGCATGTGTGTCACTGCATTTCTATTGCTAAGCAAGTGTTGGCGATGTTTGCTTGGGTCATTTGTACAGGAACCGGAGATCAAGTGCTGAAATGATTCCTGTTACAGTCTGAATTGTATTAGGAAAGAGTAACATCTGGCGCCACGGAGTGTGGCCTTCCACATGTATAATCAGAGGCACAGAAAACCCAATACCTTCAAGATTCCCAAGCATTTCATATCATGTTACAGGAGAAAGGAGTCATTCATTTCTTCATTCACTTTTTCACCTACTTATTCATTCAAGAAATACAGAGTTTCTTCTATGAGTCGGGCACTGTTTTAGGCACTTGGGATCAAATTAGACCAAAAAACAAAAAAAGAAAACTAAAAAATGAAAAAACTAAAAACCCCCAAAAGACTCTGTCCTGTGAAGTAAAGGTAAAAAAAACCAAAAACAAACAAACAAAAAAAAACCAAAGTAAATGGTAAGTGTAAGAATAAATAAATAAGTTGTATAGTCTATTAGAAGGTGATAAATGCAATGAAAATGGGAAACACTAGAACAGTACAAAAGGGGTGAGGAAAAGGAGAGTGAGTTGCTGTTTTAAAGTCCCACACAGGGCTCATTGAAAAAGTGACAATTGAGTGAAGACTTGACTATTAACAATCCCTGAACAAAACAGTTAGGAACCCCAGGGACGCTTTCTGAGATTGGCTTGGCCATGAAATTTCTGGCCTGTAAGATTTGCCTGTCTCACGAATGTGTCTGTGAAATTCCACAGGGAGGCAGCAGATCCTAGTGGTGGAATTTGGATGATGGAGGCCTGTGCTTCTCAGTGGCAGAGGAGGGTCACGAGAAAATTAATTTTGTCCTGAGTGTGTGTCAAGGCATCTCTCCCTATCCTTATTCAAAATGTTAGATGGATTTGGCTTCACAGTTCTTTGTAATAACAGCAACAAGAGTTTTCACATGCTGAGACTTTACTATGTGCCATACACTAGATGCAATATTATATTAAAAATCTCTGTGCTAGATCTTGTTTTTGTCCCTATTTCTCAGATGAGGGTGATGTGATTCAGGGTCTCATTGCAAGTGAAGTGGGAACCAGCATTTTCCATAACGTCTTTGGAAAATCTTTGGACCTTGAGGTGCTGGAAGCTTTAGATTGGTTTGTAAACCCACTTGTTTCAGGGGGATGCAATTCCCTAAATCGGAAGCTAGAAACTTGAACATGAGCAACATCAAGATGATAATAATAACCAGTATTTACGGAGCAGCACCAAGCACTGTGCAAAATGCTTTTTATACACCATGTCATTTAATCTTTAACGGCTGTGCCGAACTGTTCAGGTAAGAGAAAGAAGCCACTGACCGTGTGCTCCCCCCATCCCAGGCTTTGAGTGTATTGTTATATCAGTTTCCCTCCTGAACAGTTCTATTTGTAAATGTCATGTAATCAACATGAATATTTAAACAACCCAAAGTTATATAATATGAAACAAAAACAAGATAAAACCCCTTTCTCCGTATCAACCTGTGTGTCAATTTGTGCTCTTCGATAAATAAAAAAGTAATTATATATCTGAAATTGTATAAACATAATATCTGAACATTGTAAATTTTTATTAAACTATAGAATAATATAACATAAAAATTATGTTTCTCTTAGTCTTTTCAATAACATATTTTTTCTTAGTAGTTACCGTTATAGCTTTAAATAATATAATAATATATTTATACCGTTAGTTATTGATTTAGCAACTTCAGAGCATAGCTACTGTCTCCTTGCTAGCTCACTATTACCCATCAAACTCTCCATTTTTGTTAACTTTATTTTTTCAGGGTTTTTTTTTTTGCTGATTAATTTTGGGACTTCAAATAATAGATATAAGGTTTTGTTTTTAATAAATACAATTTAAAACATGTCTGTTAAGTTTTTATACTTAAAAAGGGAGAAAATTAGGGCAGTTATATTTATTCCATCTCCTATGATCCATCTTCCTTCTGTCTCTTGTCACTCAATGGTCAAAATTTGCTCCATGGGAGTTTTTTCACTCTCAGTGCTATTTATATCATCTGTCCTTTCTAGGGGAAGCCAGAATGCACACCATTTCCAGAAGTGGTGGGAGGAGTCAGAAACTTTGGGTATGACTGGTTCCCCCTAGTTGCTGCGTTAGGTGGGCTGAGGCCCAGCATGCTGCTCTGGTCTGTGAAATTGGCGGTGCTCAGCGAATCTGAGGCTGAACATTAGTTGTGTTAGTAGTATCTAATACTGTCTCATTGCCCTCATTTTTATGCATGAATTCTTGTTTTATGTATACAGTATTTTAAGCATTATTCAGGTTATTTATTAAAATTTGTTCATCTCTTCTCTTCCCTGGGTGGGTCTCTAAGAGATTTCCTAGAGATTTAACGGTTCTGTTTAATTCGACTCTCTCATTTATTGGTTTTCCTCAGAAAGCAGAGGTTTACCTACTTCTTTTTTTAATCATTATATGTTGTAATAATTGATCATGTTGTCATAATAATTTATGACAACAACAAAACAAATACTGAATAATGATTACTTTATACCAAAAACTATTATAAGAACTTTTTAGTATCAGGTCCTTTAATTGTGGCATTAAATAAGGGGGTGGAGCCATTAAGTGGATAATACAGGATTCAATCCCCAACCCTCTGCCTCTAGAGCTTGAGCTCTTGACTGTCACATAATACATGGTGTTGTATTTGGTTTGAATTTAGATTTTACTTTGATTAAAGTGTCAGAACTTTAAAATAGTCCAAAAGGCAAATAATGCTTGTGGGAACAACCACTAACTGATCCCATTTCCGTTCTCCTGTTCTTCCATGGTTGGAAATCTGTTAGCTAGGCATATGGCTATCCTAACACTCTGCTTTTAAGCTTCCTTTGCAGCTAAATGTGGGCATGTCATGAGTTCTGGCCAATAGGATGCAAGCAGGAATGTTGGATGGCTACTCAAGGAGACTCTCTCTAAAGAGACTGGTAGCCCCACCTGACATGCTTCCTTCTTCGTCCCTTACGCATCTTATTGAGAGGAGAGTGGATTTGGATTGCGAAGATGTCTGCTGTCTAGGAGTGATGAGCTGGGGAAGTTTTGTTCTTCTCGGTTTTATTAATGGGCTGGAGTTGCCATAACAGAACTGAGCTGCACCGTGCATACCTGAGCAAAGAATATGCTTTCTCATATTTAAGTGATTGTTATTTGTATATATTTGTTGCTATTTTTGTTACTTGCAGCCTAATATAATCTTAACTAATACAGTGCTAAAATGAAAAAAGAGCAATTGTCTGGCTTACATCCAGCTCCCAGTCATGTGCAACACTTTTTTGCTATTTCTTCCTATATTTACATCTACATTTCTGAATGATATGCTTTTGCTGCTTTTTCTCAATTAATTGATTTTGCTAATATTCATTGACTGACTTTTATGGTAGCTGTGAACTTCACTGCCTTAAATCTTTTCTTCTTCTTACCCTGCCTTTCCAGTATAGATCTATTATAATATATTTAGTTAAATTGATAGTCTATAATTATATAGATATGATTAAGTGATTGTTCACTGATGAGACAAATTGTTAGCTTTACTTATAATTTTTCTTTTACTTTTTTCTATTTCTCTCCCCAACTCCTCCTGTTCCTTTTTCAATATAATTTTTCTTTTATAAGTGTGGGTTTTCTCTATAACTGTGAGGTTTTCCTTTGATTCTCCTGCTGGACAGGTTTTTAATTTCCATTTTATATCTTAAATTTTTGAGTCTCTCTTTTTTCACTTTAACAATGATAACAAATATTTATTGGTTATGTACATTATGTCAAACTCTGAGCTTGATGTTCATTTAATGCTCTGCAGTGCTTACTATTGTCCTCACTTTACAGAGCGCAAAGTTAAGGCAATAGAGCTCAAGCAAATTACCTAAGGTCACAGAGCTGATGGGAGCAGAGTCAGGATTCAGACCCAGGTCTTTCTGACCCCAAAACTCATATACACCTTATCCCTCTTAATTAGGAGGAGGAAGAAAGGGACATTGCCAAAACTTAAAATTCAGTGAGAATGAGCAGACAGAACAGATACTAGGCTGATAAGAAAGGAAGACAGTTGTTATTAACTGGTTCATACCAGATAAATGTCAGCCCTGTCTTAACTAAGAACTCCTGACTCAGCCTAAGATAGAAGTGCAGCATTTTTTTCTCTACTGTCTTTCTATAGATGAACCTGTACCTTCTATTTAAAAAAAAAAAAAAAAAAAGGCAAGTGGCAGTGGCCTATAGATCTTCATATTCCAAACAAAAAACTTGAATTAATCGGCTTGCTTATGGTCCAACAGCTAAATGACAGAAGGAGGATCTTACCCTGCGTCTCCAGCTTACAGAACCCAGACTCTTCAAGTGCTGGGACATCTTTCATGGTTGTGCTCTCAAATTTACTATCTCAACTGTCAATGAGGCTTGATGAGGACATTTTTCAAATTGAAACACACACACACACACACACACACACACACACACACATGCGGTGAGATGATAATTTGGCTACTCTGTGTGTGCTAGTGTCGGTCAGGGAGTTGACCTGTGTGGCTCCATTTCCTTGAAAGAGATTTTGATGATTTGAGAAAGAACACAATAAGATCTTTCAAACTGGAGCTGTCCCAGAAAATCTGGGACCTGTCACTAGAACAGAGGTTTTGGAAGTAATGAGATTAATAATGAGACATTAATGAAGTAATGACCTAACTCCTGCCAATTGAGTCAGTGCCTTCCTGTGTGTAAATAAATAATGAATTACAGGAATAATGTTACCTGAGATTTACAGAATATTTCCCAGCTGTTTGAAAAAGCTGTCTCTCCCTGAGGATCAGAGAAAGATTTTTTAAATTATCTTGAATTACTGAGATTGCCATTTAGTAGTGAGTAATCGTTTCCTACTGGACTCTCAAAAGTGCTTAATTATACTCAGAGAATAATTTGCTCCAGCTTTAAAAATAAATTTGGATATTGCCTAAGTCCCTTTTAAAAAACCCCTATGGGAATATGCCACTAATACAAATGAAATCAATGTCTGCACAATTCCCAGAGTAGCATGTATCCTTGCCCCAGTCTATAAAATTAGTATTATAATGCTTACCCCTTGGGGTTGTGAAGGCTGAGCAATGATAATCAGCAACTGGCTACATACCAGGCTGTTTAAGTGCTTTATACATATTAACATACCATCCTTGCAACAACCCTATGAGGTAGGTACTATTGTTATCTTTATAGGTAGGGATACTGAGGCACAGAGAGGTTAAGTAATTTGCCTAAAGCACACAGCCAGTAAGGAATAGATTTGGAGTTTTAACTCAGAAGGTGTGATCACAGAGCACATGCTCTGTGAAAACAAGAAAGAGGTTAGGTTGGTATAGATGGCTTGTGATAAAGTCCCAAGGGAGGCAAAAGCAGCCAGCCGGAGGAGGAAAGAAGAGTTATGCCATGGCTAATTGAGGACGTTAGGTTCTGAGAGTCTTTAGAATATGGAAAGTGAGAAGGAACAGTGTTATTAACATTAGGAAAGGACTGGAAATCTGTGTGCCCCACCAGTACTTCGAGGATCACACCCACTAGCTGGCTGTGTCCTGAGTGTGAAGTGTGGGGATGGCAAGACCTCAGAAGAAAATGATTTTATGGCACACCAGAGAGGCTGTACCTGAACACCTGGCCCGAGAGCTCCAGCCAAAGCAATGATTCCTCTGCCCTGCAACTTCAGCCAGCCAGTTTTGTCAATGGGAAGCTCTGTAGTAACCAGTGTGGAATAAACACTCAAGGTGCCTTCTCAAGTATTTCACTTTGTACAAGAACCAGGACCTTTGAACAACCCAATAGGCGGAACTGAATTTCTGAGAGTCTTACCTGTTGGGGATTAGCAGTTGGATTTAACTAATTTTTAAAAGGAAGAAATGTGCTGTTTCAGACGGGAATATAAATGAAGCACAATTGGCTGTCAGTTGATAATTTTTGAAGCTGGATAAGAAGTACATGGAGGTTCCTTATATTGTTTCATCTACTTTTGTTTCAGTTTTATATTTTCCATAATAAAGAAATTTAAAAAATAAATGTATGGTTTCTTGCACACCTGAGATTGCACGTTCTTACCTGCTACTCATAGATAAACCAAAACTAATAGGAACCTATAATCTGAGAGTCTTATATATTTGGTTTTGAAAGATAGAGACAGATACTCCAGTTAAATTCCTATGAATACACTGAAGCTAAAAATTTCTTTGCAAGGTGAAGATGCCCTCCTTTGCTTGCCTTCAACAGTTAACATTTGCATTAGCACTTTTTAGGGCTCTAACATATCTCATCCTCACTGACTTTCTCAACTCACCTGTTGCATGGGAAAAATAGACATTGTTTTCACTAATTTTTAAGATAAAAAAATCCATACTGAGAGACAGAGATTGTGATTTTCCAAACCCCCAGAAATCAAGTTTCTAATGAAGTTGAGCCACAGAGTTGCTTTCACTAGCTTGTCCCAGAGGGCTTTGAGAAATATTGGGGTCATAATAGACCCTTGAGTCCTTCTTGAGTAGCTGGCCCCAGTTGCCATAGATAATTTCTTTAGAAATAGTTGAATGATAATAGATTTAAATGAGCATCCTATTTTATGGTTTTGTTTGTTTGTTTGTTTTAATTACTTCATTTCACTTAAAGACACATCCTTCAAAGCCGAGCCTTGTTTGAGCAATCTAGAGATAGGGAAAGAACTGACAACTATGTTAAAAGAAATGCCACCAGTAGTAGCTTACTGGCCTGGAAGTCACTAGGGATCTGGCAACCATTTTCATTCATGACATAAAATTTACACCAGTGGTTTCCTCATACTTCTGAGTGTTATGATGGAGCAAGAAAGGACCTTGTCACTATCAGAGGCCCTTTGATTATCAAAACAAATAGAATCCAGTGTTTGAATTGGAAACTTTTGTCATTCTTAGTTTTTGTCAAATATAAGAAGAGGAGGTGTCTCTGTCTCTATCTCTGTCTCTGTCTGTCTGTCTGTCTATCTCTCTCTCTCTCTCTCTCTCTCTCTCTCTCTCTCTCTCTCGCTGTATTCGAAGATGAACATAGATAGCTTGTATCTTTTTAATGTTATTTTCTTTTCTCTGAGCCTTAGCAGGTTTTCTCCTTAAGCAGAGCTTTTGAAAAATGAGTATAAAATGTTCTTTCCCATTTTACTGTTCCATTTTTCCCTCTTCCACAGAAATATTGTGCCCATTAAATATTCATTTATATCATATAGATGGAGGGAGGAAGGGAGATGCTGGTTCTGAGACCTCTCATGGGTGTTGTTTCACACACAAAAAAAAGTGCCTGGAGGCCAGCCGGGGCATTAGGATGTTTGACAACTTCTCTGCTTGTGGAGGATCATTTGCATTTGGTCCTTGGAGTACTCTACTTCTCGCAAACTTCTGTGAGGCAAAGAGTGTTTCTTGGGTTTTGAACTAAAGTGGTTATAAGGATTTATCAGTCTGGTGACAGATGGAGTGAATTTCTCTCCTCTTCCTCTTCCTTCTCCTCTTCCTCCATCTTTACTTTTTAAATAAATCCACACGAATATGGAGTTTGCTATGATCAAGTTTTTCTTTAACTTGCTCAGGTCATGTAGCTGGGAATTGGATAATCACAACTGTAACATTGAATTAAATGAGCACTACATTTAGCATGGGTTGTCTTAAAATGTAGAGTTGATTTGACTTTTGTTGGTGTTTGAAGGAGACCAATGAGTAGTATTATCTTCCTTCTCCCCACCAATTCATAAACAAGTGAAAGATAGACTCACATGATACAGAATATAAATATAGACTTTCTGTTGTTGTTGTTGTTGTTGTTAGTAAAGTCAGTTGAAAAAAGTGGCTGACCTGCAGCCACTTCTGGACCTCATAAGTATTCTCCCCAAGTTCAGACCTTGACTGATCTCACCCAAACAAGAATCCATATTCATGGAATCACTGCTCTATACTGCCATGGATAGAGGAAGAAAGATATGTTTTTTGAATCTCATTTTGAAGGAGGTCCTGGCCTCAGTTCTTATATCCTTACTATTTGGAAGTAAAAACAGAGCATAAATCACCCATTTCAACCCAGTGCAGGCAGATGCAGAACCAGAAGGAAAAAGGGGATCGGGCAGTATGTTGCTCCATTTTTTTACCTAACGTTTATGCAGTGCTTTCTTTATACCAACCAAATTTCTAAATGCTTACATGAATTAATTTACTTAATCCTTGTAATGGTGAAATGAGACAGGTACAATTATCACCATTTCCATTCTTGCAACTGAGGAAACAATGCACAGAGAAATTACATATTTTGCTGCCAAGTCGCGGATTGAATTTTGAATCCAGTATGGCTTCAGGGCCCTCACATTTAAACACTTCCTACAGCTGCTTCAAAATGTTTCTTGTTTCTTAGGGAGGAAGGGAGAAAGGGGATGAAAGGAGGGCTAAACATATAACTTCAATAACCGTTGCTAATAAACGTGAGGAGGAGTGATTAAAGTTCCGATGATCATCACTGGTTGATTGTGGAGCCAAGAAAGATCTAATCACTTCTCTCCCGTTCTCAGCAATGGATATATAACAGGATGCTATATTTGTGACACATATGCAGCTATTCTCTCCCCTCTAACTATGAAACAACATTGAAGATCAATCACAGCCAAGGTTTGTGAGGCCTGAAACTTATACAATTTGGAGGACTTCTTTAAGAAAAGGAATACCAAATTACAGCTACCAAATTCTATATGAAAGTGAACACATATGGACTTCTCTGGGTGTTCTTTCTCTAAAGCTTGTTTGCTTCTTCTCCTGAAGAGACATTAGGCTTTGTAAACCACTTACCCTCTAGTCAGTTAGCATCTCTCTGTACCTACTTATTAAATAAGATGGGTCCTCTTTGAGCTTCCACCTGTCATGTACCAGAGTTCAAGACAAACTCTATGGTTTAAGAAATAGCCTTTGTTGGAGAAAGGAGAAATTCACATATGCCAAGATCAGTAAGAGAAGAGAAAACACGAGTCCACATCTCATTATTCCACAAAAGTCCATACTAGGGCAGGGACTTGTGCTGAATTCTGTTTTGTGGGGGAAGTCATAGGCTGCTTGGTATCACACAGTCTAGACTGGGGGATCAGCTAGTCAGTTTTCTGGCAATACCAGCTGCCTAGAACCTGGAGACTTTGGAGCCTATGGGATGTTGTGACGTTTCCTGTAAGGAAAGGGGAGACCCTGATCCCATGAGAAGCTGAGCTTGAAAATGGCCTCTCCTTGTAGAAGAAAGGGATATTACTGATCTGATCAAAACTAATATTTTATCCACTTAATGTGAAGTGAGCACAGTATCATTTCTAGACATTTTTGCTCATTGAACCCCACATTTAGGTTTACATTACCTGATGTTTCAAAATTGTTCACTACAAAGCCTACTATATATTGAACACTTACTACATGTTAATTAAAAGATTACATTTTATATAATTCTACTAACTGTGGGATAGGTACTATTATTACTTTCATATTATAGAAAAAAAGTACAAAGGACTAGAATTTGCGTGTTCACCATTGTCACACCTATCACACAGCAAATGTGGGAATCTGACTCCCATACTGCAGCCAGTGTCCTAAAACCTTTGCCATAATGCCTCCCAGCATAGCAGGAAGGGAAAACCAAGGTTGAGAAAACTGAGTTCTCAGTTCTGGGCTTGCTCTGCCAGCCTTCGGTTTGCACTGTGGGCAAGTAACTTTCAGCCTTAGAGCTGGCCTTACAGCTAGCTCCATACATGGGGACGTGGACAAGTCCCACATGCCGGGGTTGGAGAATGGATTAAAGGAGGTAATTTTCTAAATGGTAGCATTATTACAATGTTAATGTAGGGTTGTATTTTCTTCATTTTTGAGTCTTTGGTGTCTTCTGATTACTCAAAATAAATGAATGAATGAAATGAGAATTCTTATTGGGTCAAGACATAAAATTTTAGCATGAGGTGGAAAACAAAAGTAAAAAAGAAAAAAGATAAAATGAACTCAATAATATCCTTTTTTAGTTCATGCTTCTTTAATATTAAGTCATTGAGGAGCGCGCACACACACACATAACACACACACACACACACACACACAGAGCAAATGATTCTCAAACCTATGTGTGAGTTGATTATCTGGCAAAACTTTCAATGACACTAAAGGGCTTCCTTTCAAATTGTTGCTGACATCATGCTACCAGATTAAATTTTTTTAATTGATCTTCCTTGGGTGTATCTTGGAGGTAAAAATAAAAAACTATAGTTCTTCTTTTCTCACCTTTCTAGTGTAACTTTCAGGTACAAATATAGATTGAAGTGTTGCTGTTGTTAAAATGACACACTTTTTCACAAAGGCTAAGATTAGAGTTTCCAAAAAGAAATTCACAAGTGTATGGTACAGCTCTGTAGGCCCCTCGTTGTTGATTTTTCAAAGCAGTAAGAAATTAATCTTCTTATTTGAGTTTACTGAGTACCCACTGTGTGCTGTGGGTGAGTCAAAGGGACATAAAGATGTTCTTACCTTAATATATTTGCAATGTGGTTGCAAACAGTGCGTAATCATAGACAATTTTACTAATGGTGCAGTTAGTGCATAAGAATTAAGACTCATATCTGATAGAGGTTTAAGTAATAAAATAATGTAATTAACTACATACAGTGATGTCGAGGGATTAGTAGCCCTAGAATTGACTGAGCGCTTTAACAATTTCAGGCTCTGGATATGTATCTCTGAAATAGTCTTAGCATTTCTCTCGTGTTCGCAAAATAGCTGCTGCACATTCAGACAAGATATTTTTACATGACTGTTTTCAAAGGCAATGGGGTATCCTGTGAGAGAGCTCTCCTTGCATACCTCTCTCTTTTATCATATTAAAGGACATTTGCCCAGAAATGCTTCCAACAAGCATACTCTTAAATTGCATTGGCCAGTGATGGGCCACAAGGACAAGTCTAGCTGCAAGGGAGCCTGAAAATAGAAGTATCCGAACTTTTCAGTCTCTATAATAGGCAACAAAGAAATAAGGGAGTTGAGAATTGGCTATTGGAAAGCCAGTCCAAAACCAGATACAATGATAAACTGCCAAATAAGTGGCATAGCCTCAAATTTCCAGTAGAATTTTCTGTGATGATGAAAATGTTTTGTCCATGCTGTCCACCATGGCAACCACTAGCCACCATGGCTACTGAGCACTAGAAATGTGACTACTTGACTGAAGAACTGAATTTTAATTTTATTTAAATTTAAATAGACACATGATGCTAATAATTACCGTATCGGATATCACAGAACTATAAACAATACCTTCTAAAAGGTCAGAGGCAAAACAAAGACATTACAGTGAGCCAGAATAATTTGGTAACCTTCATGGGGGATGAGGAACTCAAAGTGGATTTGAAGGGTAGCTGGGGTTTGGAAGTTTTCTAAGAGTGCGAGCTTACCTTAAAGCAGAGAAGCAGAAAATAATAAAACATTCTTAGGAGAGGCTAAGCAGATCAGTTTGGCAGAAGTATGTTTTTTTGTGTGTTTGTGGAGGAGTGGGCAGAAAGCTCAGAAGCAGATTCAAGTCATATGGCTGAAATTTTTGTATGCCAGCTTGGACTGCGTGCAGTAGGAAACTTAAGTGGTTGAGAGAAGTGTAAAATATGAAATGGTTTCCTAAGTAGGAAATCATTAACCTGATCATGGTAGGAAAGATTAAACTGGTGATGCTAATAAAGATGGATGGAAGGCAGAAGATTCAGTTACGACAGTGTTTTCCAAATTATTCATGTTGTGGCACATGTAAAGAATGATGTATGTATTACTCCCTGGGGCAAATGGGCAAGACAGCTGTTGGTTGGGAGAGACGAGCCCAAAGACTCCGCTACCCTCGGCATTTATCTCAAGATCGTCAAATGAGGATCATTATCTCCTCATACCTATGCCTTTTTGCAGCATGGTAGTGAGCACCAGCACACAGTTGGGATCCTCTAAGTTAGCAACTGTCCTGAGCTAAATAAGCTAAATAGGTAGTAGTGTATAAGAAAAAAAGTAAAGAAAAACATGAGACATTTTACAGAAGGAATTGAAAAGAATTGGGAACTAATTAAATGTAGTTAAGTCCTAAATTTTGAAACTGATGATACCAGAAATAAAAATATTCATGCATGATTGTTTTCGAAGGCATGTTGTGATTTCAATTTAAAATTTGGAGATGAAAATTGAACCATTATGGTGGACTATCTCATTGGCGGCCTGTAATGATCCATGGCTCCAGAAGTCATGTTCTTATATAGTCTCGTCCCATATAGATCCTGTGCTTGATCATGTGACTTATTTGGTTAATGAGACATTAACACGAAGCAGGCAGAGGTTTGGTAAGTGTTTGTGCATTGAGATTTGCCATCTCAGAACCAGCTACCATGACATAAAACTATACCGCCAAATGATGAAAGGTCATGGACAGAAAGATACGGGGCTATGAGAATACACTTTGTACGTTATAGCCCCACCCTAACTCTTAGCTGAGTGGAAAAATAAGAGTGACTTCAGCAAAAGAAACACTCAACTGAGATTCAGTCCAAAAAAATTGATGAGATATAATAAATTGTTGTTTTAAGCCACTACTAAGCTTTGGGAATTTTGTTAGACAGCAACAGGCAATGGAAACACCATCCAAATAAAGATATTTGATAGGTCCATGGTGATATAAGCATGGAATTCAGGCAAGAGATCTGGGCCTTAATTTTGCAATATATGCATATTTCTGTCATAGCAGTTGTATTGTAATTAAATCGGCTGCTTGTTTCCCTTACTATACTGTGAGCTTTTTGAAAACAGGGACTGGATTTTTCGTGATTTCTAACACACTATTCCTGGCTCAAAACAGATACTCAAGAGATCTGGGCTGAATAATAGAACAAGAGAATTAATATAGTGAAGGGCAGTGTAAAAAGAATAGCTCTTGGAATCAGATAGACCAGGCTTGAACTACAATCCTCCCAGTTGCCAGCTTTGTGACTTTTAGAAAGTCACTAATTTTTACTGTATAATGTAAGTAATATCAGCTACTTCTCAGAGACATCTAGGGGAACGAATATATAGTAGATAATAAAGTGTAGCTTTTATTACTGAAGATGAATAACATGATAACTAAAATGTGAGAACAAATGAAATCAATAAGGGGAAAGTGTAGAAAGAGAAGAGCTGTGAGCCTGGGAAAGACAAGTAGGGAGTAGAAGAAAGAAAATGATTAAAATAGAGAGAAAAGTAGAAGTGAGAGCATTAGAGAGGAAGAACCAGACCAATTGGAATGTCAGGAAAAGAACCAAGATAGGACACATTTTATTGGCCAATAAAGGGCATAGATTTAAGGAAGACAAAATTCATGTTGCTACAATGAATTGGTGTAGTTTATAGGATATACTTCTGTGTGTGATCCAGGACTTTCAGTGGGGAAATCTTTGAAGGAAAATATTAGGCTTTCTCGAATGAATTAACTGCAACCTAACTAAAGACAGTAGATTAAATAGCAGTCTCTTCTACTCTTTTTAATGTAAGTTGAGTGCCTGGTGGATGATAAGAAAGTTTAAACTTTATGTGGTTGGGCTTTCAGTGTCTAGTAGAGTTACTGTAAGAAAAGGATTTGTGGGGAATAAAGGAATGGTACAAGAAAGGGGAATACTACTTATAGTAGGCCTCCTGGGAGAGATTAAACTTCAGAGATCTAAATCTCTGAAGTCATTCCTCCCTTGGAGACAAATAACATAAAGACTGAAAAGACAGTTCTTTAAAACATTGCAAAACATTCAATAAAACCAACAGCTACAAAAACAGACTCATAAGTTATACAGATACCTCTCATTCCATTGTACTGAAACTAGAAAGAAATTAGGCCAGTCTTTTAATGACATCAGATTTTGTTGGTAAGAACTCTGAAGTTTACATTTGTGAGTTTTGCTCCCCATTGTTTATTTTTTCTTTATTAGATAACAGCATCCTGATTTTGTTTTAGGGAACTATCTTCTTCCCACTCAGTTTGTATCTTTCAATAGAGTTTATTTTACCTCTCCTTCACTCTCTGTTCCAGAAGTAGATGTGTGACAAATACCTAGTCAATGCAAACATGGTGATCAATTCAGAGATGGATATTTACCTTAAGTCAAATCAATCAAATCCAATAAGAGCTAATTCTGATATTTTGCTTGAGCACCTAAAAAAGAGGTATATCCATTTCTACTGAACATAAACTTGGGATGATGTAAGCATGGAACTGCCAGATGCCATCAGTGGCAGAGGAGTTGTTTGACAACACAGTTAACAGGGTAGAAAACAGTGTGGAGCGGGATCTCTTCCTGGTGATATTCTCTAAACCTCTGAATATAGCAGTGCCTGAGATTTTGGACTATATGAACTAACAAACATCCTTTGTTATTAAAGCCAGTGTGAATTTTTTTTTATTATTCCTTGCAATTGAAAGAATCTTGACTAATAAAACTCTAAGAACATGTAAATGTATTGGTGTATGGGAAGGGAATAGTACCAGACATAAATCTTTCAGAATAATTCTCAGTTCTGTTCATTGGACTCACTGAGCACTCCATTTTAAAGATGAGAACTCTGATGCTAAGAAAGATGAATAAATTTGTCAAATGCCAAAAAAAGAGAGAGAGAAAAATGCGATTTAAACTAGATGACAGAGGAGCAGTTGACAAGTTACTGCAGAATGGCCAAATCCAGCCCCCTACTTGTTTTTAATGTCACACAAGTTGAGAATGGTTTCTACATTAAATGGTAGGAAAAATTAAAAGATGAATGTGATTTTATGACATGTGAAAATTATATAAAGTTGCCACTTTCGAAGACAATTTGGTGGTTTTTAAAATAAAACTAGATCTTTCGTTACCATGCAATCGGGCAATTATGCTCCTTGGTATTTATCCAAAGAAGGTGAAAACTTATGTCCACTGAATACCTGCACTCAGCTGTTTATAGCAGATTTATTCATAGTTGCCGGAACTTGGAAGCAACCAAGATTTTCTTCAGCAGGTGAATGAATAAACTATGGTACATCTAGACAATGAAACATTTTTCGGCATTAAAAAGAAATGAGCTTTCAAGCCATGAAAAGACATGAGGGAAACCAATAAATATTGCTAAGTGAAATAAGCCAATCTGAAAAGGCTGCATACTGTATAATTCCAACTCTACGGCATTCTGAAAAAGGCAAAATTATGGACACAGTAAAAAAAATTAGTGGTTGCCAAGAGTGGGGGGCGGGAGATAAAAAGGCAGAGCACAGAGGATTTTTAGGACAGTGAAAATACTTCATATGAGATTATATTGATGTATAATCATTATGCATATTGTACTTTTATCCAAATCCATAAAATGTACAAAATCAAGAGTAAATTCTGCCCTGGTGGGTTGTTGATAACGGAGGAGCGACAGGGAGTATATGGGAAATCTCTGTACCTTCCTTTCAATTTTTCTGTAAACCTCAAACTTCTCTGAAAAATAGTCTTTAAAAAATATTGTGTGAAGTTAAAATTTCAGTGCCCATAAATAAAGTGTTACTGATACACAGCCATACCCATTCATATATTGTCTATGACTGCTTTCACACTATGACAACAGAGTTGAGTAAGTGAGACAGAGACTGTATGATCTGCAAAGCTTAAAGTATTTACTCTCTTGACTTTATGGAAAAAGTTTACTGTCTTTTGTAGTGGAAAATATACACATGAAGAAATCTCAGTTCCTATAGTAGGATATCTACGTGTGCACATATCACCTGGTTGCATATATACATATGTGTGCACATATATTTATACATACATTTATTTGGAAGAATTAGGGTCAAAAGAAAAAAAAATTATCTTTTTGTCTACTTTAGGCTGGACCATAATTTGGAAGCGATGCCACACAAATACTTATTTTTCAAATGAGAGTAATTTTCAAATATTTTTAGTAGTAGAATCCCTTTATTGAAAGAGATTTTCACTTAGCATAATACCCTTTAGGTCCATCCATGTTGTCGCAAATAACAAGATTTCATTCTTTTTTATTGCTGAGTAATATTCCATTGTATATGCATATCACATCATCTTTATCCATCCATTTATCCATGGAAATGCCATGTGATTTCACTCACATGTGGAATCTAAGAAAAAATTAAACAAACAAAACAGACTCATAAAAATAGAGAACAAACTGATTGCCAGAGGGAAGGAAGGTTAGGGGATCAGTGAAAAAAGCGAAGGGGAATAAGAGGTACAAACTTCCAGTTATAAATGAAATAAGTCATGGAGATACATTGTACAGCCTAGAGAATAATACTGTAAAAACTTAGCATGATGACAGGTGGTTACAAGACACATTGTGGTGATCACATCATGAGGTATATAATTGTCAATCATGTCGTACACCTGAAACTAATGTTCTATTGTATGTCAGCTATATTTTAATAAGTTTTTTTAAAAAGAAATTTCCAGTCATCTGTTAAAATGTATAATAGTCAAAAGCAGTGTTCATTTGTATGTTTCTCCATCCTTGTCTACTAATTGCTGCCTATGGCTCAACTGCATTTTTAACCCTGGCCATTGCTAACCTTATCAGTTCCAACAATAGGCCCTAGAAATTGCTGTGATACCTTAATATAGTTTGAATAACTTAGTTTGGAAAGCAGTGACAGATTTTTGCACTAGATCTGTGGTTTCCAAACCTGTCTGCAGGTCAGAAAGGAAGGATGTTACGTTTAAATTCCCATGTGCTTCCCTTCTACCACACACCTCAATTCCATATCATCAGCTCTGAGAAAAAACTCCAGAATCTGTTTAACAAACTCTCTAAGTGATTCTTATAAGTGGTTAAGGTTAGAGTTCCTGTTAGTGGTAATCTTAAATTTCTTGCTAATTCTGAAATTGGGTCTCAAAGAACTTTCAAAAGAGATTCCTAAAGAAAGATGCAGAAATTCTACAAATCATCTCAGTTGTCCTTTTCTCTTTCTTTTACTTTTAAATAAAACTTACACAAATCTGTAAAAATTCAAACTCTACAAAAGGAACTTTCCCTATGGCTTGTGACCCAAAGTCCTCCAATTAATTACCTCTTCAGAGATATTGAGAAGTACCAATTTTTCGTACATCCTCCTAGAGATAGCATATACAAGCTTTCGTGTCCATCTATCCTTTTCTTTTTCATAGCAGAAACTAGAAAACCACACACACATGCTAATTTTCATTTCACAATATTATCTACAGCATTGGAATACAGAAAATTATCTAATTAGTTTTATTGTCTGAACAGTATAAATCCGACAGTATTTTTTTCACAGTATTATTTCTACTGAAGGATTATTAGGTTATTAATCTAGAATGTGATGTGTATGTACGTGTGTGTGTGTGTGTGTGTGTGTGTGTGTGTGTGTATGTCTCTCTCTCACTTGGATTTAACTGTTTGCGTATGCAAATGCATTTGAAGAATGCATTTCAAGGAGCTTTAAATTAATTTCTTATGATAGTGTTAAGAACTCGAATTAAGTACTCTTTTCAGACATTTTTTTCCCCCAAGTTTACTTGTTTAGGTTTAGAAAGCAACAAGGAATAGCAAAAAGCAGTGCCTGAAAATTTTATTTAAAAAATATATTTAATAAGAATTCTACTTTTTTAACTTAGAAAATGTATCGACTACTTACTATGGAAGGCTACTCTCGTTATGGTTTTATCTAACTTATTTTATTTACACATCTGTGAAGTGGATGTTCTCTTCTTTGTTTTACAGATGAGGAAACTGAGTCTTTGAGTAGTGACATAAGTCACTCAGGTTCCCATGTATCGTAAGCAGCATGATTAAATTTGAAACTGTCTTCCATTCTAAAAACCTAAGTTTATTTCGCAAGACATGGTACTTGAGCCTTCACAACTAATCTAGTAAGATGTTATCTATATAATTTCAGGCTTAGATTTTTAAAAACCCTCCAGCGAAGAGTAGGAATAATATTCCACACACTTTTAGCAATGCACCATTGAAATAGAAGGAAGGACAATTCCTTTATTCCAATGTATGAACAGAAAGATGGAAGATTTATTATGTAGGAGGGCTATGGACAGAAACAATAGAAAACAGTCATCCTAACTGAATTCAATATCTGCTTATTATCTAGGTCTTTCTGAATTTCTGTCCTTGACAGTACCAATTAGCTACATCTCATGAAGAGATTTATAATCTGACAAGCCTGAAACCCTGGTAATTAGGAAACTCCTCATTATCACTCATCTTTTGAACAGCTCAAACTGGCAGGCAATTGTCAGCTTTAAATTGGCCAAGGATTCCTGAAGTCTCTCATGTCAGCATGCAAAAAGAACAAAACTGCAAAATTGGGGGCCCCTTTCTTGAATGAATTGGAACAGGGGATTCAAGCCAAATTAGGGGGTTGTCGTACTAGCTGGGACTAAAAATCTACCCTGACCTCTGACATCCATGATTTTTTAATTGGTAATCTCCATATAACAGCTTGGTTTTTCCAGTTTACATCACTTGTGCCCTGTCTTATAATACATAGCAAATTTCTCAATATATTGTAACTGCAGCAGAAAAAGCATTCATACTCTTAATTAATAATTAAGTTATTAGTTAATTAGTCATTATAGTTAATATTTATTGAACATTTATATTTTCATTAACTACTGTATGAAGATCTTTTACATGAATTTCCTCACCTAACTTTGGCAATAAGTTTCTGAGGTAGTTTTTTTTTAACTATTGCCATTTTACAGATGAGAAAGCTGAAGCAGTCAAGGACACACTGTTACAGAGCTGGGATTTGAACCCATTGCTGACTAACTTCACAATCATTGGCTATAAATATCATGCACTAGTACATGGAAAAACAAATCCTATAATTACAAATCTCCCAAATGTCATTCTTTTCTGTTTGCAGTAAATGTATACTTGACATTGCTTTAGGCTAAACATCCAATGTTTATGGAAAAGGATTAATTATACATATGTGACAAATGATCCTTCATTGGAGAAACTGTGGTCTCAGGAGTTTAACTGCTCTGTAAGAGAACACGTAAGACTTTTATTCAATTAAAATCTTCATTTCTGCTGGCTGTGATTCTTATGACATTTATGTATCATTTCTTGGTTTTGGAATAGAGTGTGTGTGAATGTATGTGTGTTTTATTAAACAGTTGCTGCTAGAGAAAGAGAACCAAGTAACCTTGGGAAAAACATGGCCCTGTTAAAGGCCGTAGCACTATGGAGAGAATGGAAATCCCTACCATCAGTCATTCTGGAAAGAGGCAGGCCAGTCCTGGGTTAAAAATAAGGACTATATTAGAAAGCTGAGGTAAAAAGAGACCCTTTTTTTTATTTTAATCTCTTTTGGTTTTTGTAGACACAGTCAGAAGACATGTATTCAAGCACCCCCAAAGAGGAGATATGAGCTATTTCCTGAAACATGGGAAAAGGTGTGAATTAATTAAACATTCAGTTGATTCCTGCCTCTTGAAATGAATTGGACCTATGGACTCTGAGAGAAGCTACATTTAACACATAATTTACATTTTTTACATTTCAATTACTCTGAAGTCTTTGGTAAAGTCTTACTGAACATTATAGCCTGGTCTCAACTTTCATTAGATTTTCTTTGATTACACTTGGTGAGAAGTTATTTGAAGAGGAATAGCAAAAGACTGAGTAAAGACAGACTGTAACTAATAGGTTCTGGTTCGAAGTTTCAGATAGACTACCTGTGTTTATATATTCTTTCTTCCAAATTCCACAAAATGATACCAAAGGGAAAAGTAAGTTATTAATTTACATAGCAGATGCTGTTGGTGCTCCACTCATCTCTCAGACTCACCATGTCACTAGAAGATCACTACGAGTATACTGGAAAATAGCATTGAAGAAACATCCTGGGATATAAACTAAAGAGATCAAGAGATGGTTAGTAGAAGAAAAAAGATAAAATTAGAAGATAAATCTTGCAGAAACAAAGTATGACTCATTGCAAAAGAAAGAAGAAAAAGGAAGAGAGAAAATTATCAAAGAACAAGCATAAGAAAATTTCCCCAAATTGAAGGACATAGCTGTTCAGATAGAATAAGTCTAGTAAGAGCTCAGCACAATTATTGAAATAAGATCTATTGTAGTGGATACTGTTGTGTGGCAACGGATTTCACTACAAGACTGAGGCACTCATTCCCCCATGTCCCAGGTATGTTGATGGTTGTTAGTTCTCAGATGATTTTCTCCTGGGAAATTAACATTGACTCAAGGGCACTACCTCGCCTTTGGTCAGTCTCTTCTTGGGAATGGCCTGCATCCATGACTAGCTACCAAGTGGGACAATTCTGAAGTGATGCTCCAGTTCCAGAACTCTCCATAGGATTGGCTGAAGTGTCTGTTGCAACTGCATCACAGCTCAACTCCTCCCTCTAACCAATCTTGCTTTCCTTATCCCTCACAAGTGTGATTTTTAAGAGAAGTCTCCAAAAAACTTCCTGCACAACCACTTCTGTCTCTGAACCCAAGCTAAGATCATATCAAGGCATATTGTGGTAAAATTTTAGAGCTCAAGGATGAAAAAAAAAAGATCCTGAAACTTCCAGGGAAGAAAAACAGTAGATCAAATGTAACAGAACTAGAAACAATAGCATGGGATTTCTCAACAGGAACATTAGAATCTAGAAAAGAGAAATAACGAGAGAAAAATATTTTCATCCTAGATTTAAATTTACTCGTAGACTATAGATTTCATCCTAGAAATATATAACTAAATAAGTACGAGGATGACATAAAGACATTTTCATATGAATAACTGCTCAATAAATCTACATCTTTCTTAATCTTTCTCTGGAAAATACTGGAATGAAGTGATGCAAGGAGGAAAAGCAGCAGACCAAGTATAGATAGTCTACCAAAATGAAAGGGTAAAGCAAGAAAGAGCGAGACATGAGATGTAGGAAAATATGGAATGTTATCCAAAAAGTTGACAAAGTGACAGCCCTAGGAATGTGTATTTGCAGCAAGCTAAAAGAAAAATCAACCTAGATAGGATCAGGAGGACAGAGGGCTCCAGGACAGAAGGCTTTAGGAACCAAGAAAATAAACAATAATAATTAAAATAAATAAAGTAGTTATTAACTCCAGCAAAAATATGTGTTTGAACACAGAAGGAGGCATAATTCTAGTGAACTGAGTAATATTTGCATAATCATAACAATGTAAACATTAACTATTAATTAGGTAAAACATATGACTATGTTGGAGTGTTGAGAAAAAGGAAAATGGTGGGACATGATGATGAACTACGTTGTTATGTAGTGAAGTCAGTGGATACCTTCCTAAATTTATGAGCCAAAAAATAGCTGTATATGCAAAATATTAGAAATACAAAAGTAAATTCTAGAAGAGATAGCTGGAGAATTAAGGATGAGTTGCTTCTGGGAGACAGAAATAAAAAATGGCATAAGGAATGGCTTTTTTATTGTAAACCTTTAAGCATTGTGCATGTTAGATGTTTAAAGTCATGAGCATGAATTTATTTAATAAAAACTTTTTAAAATTTAATTAATAAAAATGTCAGAAATGGTAGAAAATGGTCTACTATTAGTGATATTGGCAAATGTGGAGTACAAAGTGGATGACTAATGGGGATGACATGCATCAACCTGCACAGAATCATGGAACATGCAAGAATTTTCTAAGAGCTGATAGAAAATCTTGTCAAAGGAATCCAGGTAAAGGACTATACTTATAAAATCAAAACATCATGATATACCATTTTCACCCCTAGGTTCTGTTGACAGCTTTGATACAGAATGATAATTGCCTGGCATCCATTCTACCATAAGCACTTATACCCTTGGTAGATATTGCTAACCTAGTACAGCCCTTTTCCATACATAGATATGATCGATTAGCAATATTCATTATGGGCACGGAAAAGAGAAGTGGCAGCACATTTGCCCAAAACCCTGTGGCTTCAGAATCCTTCCCAACACAAGGCTCTGAAAGCCACACCATTCGTCAGTGAAAAAACTCTGAAGGGCTGTCCCAGTTCCAGAGCTCCTCAGAGGACTGGCATCCCTGTACATAATTTGCCATTCCTCGTATAAAAACCTACCTTTCATGTATTAGTTCAGAAACAGATGCTAAGACAGGATTAAAAGTACAAGTATTTATTAGAGAAAATGGCTGTGAAAGAAAATAGCTGAGAGAGCCATCAAACCTCATTGCAAATAGCTGTCCCAGTAAAGGAGAGAGGGAAGTTCTAAGAGTAGTTCTAAGGAGACTTTGGCAAGGTCACTGGGGAATTCTCAAGCCAAAGTCACCCATCAGAGGAGTTCTGTGCCTCCCAGGAATAGGCCTGCCACAGTATCCCTGCCACGCTCAGCCATTGCCCATGGGAAGTGTGGCTTCAGCCCAAGCACAGTATGTACTTCAGATCATAACTGGGACTTAGTCAGTAATTCTCCCTGTAGTTGGAGGACTGTGGTTCACATTCCCAAGGTCTTTACATCCCACCCTAGCAAATGAAGAGAGCTCCTTTCAGACTAGCCTATAAACTAAGGACCTAAAATCACAGGTGTGACTGTGGAGTCACAAGGGAAGATAGAGGAAACAAAGTGTGGGCTAGGCCAAACTCCAGGCAGTAACAGACAGATTGGGGTGTTGGTATCTGCCTCACGACAGGCTGATGATGGACACTGGCCAGATCTGGATAGGGAGAATAGAATAGGAACTTTTTTAGCCTAAATTTAGGCAATGAAATGAGGGGAAGGATTAAGAATCAAAAGCTAGGAAGACTCTGATAAGAATCCTCTTATGTATTTGTCAAAGACTCCAGGACACTGACTCAACATATTTCTGTTCTCCTCAATAGCTCAGACAAAGCTGTTTTAATCAGTAATTACATTAGAAGCTATAATTAGTTACTGCACCACCAATGAAAACCATTAATAAACGTCCACTAAGTACCTATTCTTATGCAGTGGGTATTAAAAACACAGTTCTTGACCTCCTGGTACCAATGATGGAGATGTAGCATAAACAAATTCAACCAGGTATGCTGCAAACACATGCACACATAGATAAATGATCAACTCTTTAATTTAAAAATTTTATTTTCCAATTAGAGTTGACATTCAATATTGTTTTATATTAATTTCAGGTGTACATCATAGTAGTTATATATTTACATAATTTACAGCGATCCCCAAATTAGTCTAGTACCCAACTAGTGCTATACATGATTATTACAATATTATTGACTACATTCCCTTTACTTCAAACAGACATCTATACAAAATGGCCCCCAAAAGTCAGTTACTTCATCTGCTATGCCATCAAAGAAACAGATTTGTTTCTAATGTTAGATAATATATTTTTAGACTCTAGTTACCGTTTTCCCCAAATTCATAACATAAAAACCTTCCTATTTTGAACTCATTTGTGTCATCGTGTCTTTAGAGTTACACAGGCCTAATCACTTAGATTATTGAAAAGCATCATTTGTTCTTTTTAGGGCAAACATTGGTCATTTAACTGTATCTGTTGTAGGTGATTCCCATTAAAGGCTAATAAAGACACAATTGTCAAAACACATAAAACTATAAACAGCCTTCTTGGTTTGAGGAACTTATAAAATGCTTAAACTTCTCTGTTCTTTTACTCAGTATGTAGTAAATTGTGTCTTTCTCTGCTTCCAAATTTGAAATCTGAGTATTAAACAGAAACAGGAGGATTCTGAGTTAGATTTACATGTATTAATTAAGCTTTAATACTTGGTGAAGTATGAATTTGTTACACATTGAACAGATAGAAAGCTGTGTTAGAGAAGTTATTCACATTGTACTATGAGTCACGAGACCATATCAAAACATAAACACTTGGCTTAATCTGTACATTTGTGTCCTAGCATATGTTTTATCTAGTCCAATCTCAGGTTACTAGAATTGGTCTTCATCAAATCTAGACCCTAACGATTAAGCAAAGTAGTTGGCAGAGGAGTCATCTTTGTTATTACATTTCTAAAGCAAAGTCCAAATTACTCTGCCATTGGTTATTTAATGACTCTACATATTTCCAAACCCATCTTTTGAATCTGAAATGAAAGGACTTGAGGACCTTTCAGTTCTTTCTGCTAGCCTGGTAATGACAATAAAATAATCTACTATTTTATCCACCAATAGTGAAGTAGTCTGATCAACTAAAAATGACAGGAATACTCTCTCTCTAAAAAAAAAAAAAAAAAAAAAAAAAAAAAAAGGAGAGGTCCTCAAATGACAAATACTGAACTAAAAGCGTTGATCATTCAGATGCTAATTGGCCTCTATGACTAATCTAACGCTTCAAATGCTGCACACTTATTACGCACACTTATGACGTGTCTTGGCCACACCCCTCCCATTAGCTCTTTAAACATCTCGGGGACCTGCTTTGCCACATTCCCATCATCTTTATTGAGCTAAAGACATATACAACACTGGGAATTAAAAGCCTTTTCCTTCCCTGAAAGTTGATTCATCATATTTTGTTTGGACTATATTCCTAATTCTATTACAATAAAAAACAATTGAATTAATAACATTCAGCATTTGGGAAGATGATTCAGGATTTGTTTGAGAAGTAGTAGTGCTTTGGGGTTTTTTGTTTAAACACTAAAAATAAGAAGGATCATTTGGCAGAAACCCAGCTCCCGAAGATACTATATCATTCTAATCATTAAATATTTTTAAAGTTTAACATAATTATTATTCTTGTCAAATGTGTAACTCCTAAAATTTCCCCCATTAGCCTCAACTATATTAATTTTACCACAGCTACGAAAGCAGAAAGAAAATCGTGCTACAGTTTTTACTTTCCATGGGCACCTGTTCTATGGTTCAGTTTTAAAGTTAAGAAAAAATGCATTTTAAAAATTTAAAGTATTCATCTGAACAATGTAATTTACCTGAAGAAATCAAGAAATCAAATAATATTTTACCTTAGAGACTACTGTGAAGTGAAAAAGAACAAACATATTTCAGTTTTGCTTTAAAAATTTTATTGACAACTTCCAGCCGGCACACACAACTTCACACATAGCCCATATACCCTCAGACACACTCTCATACCCACCCACTCTCACCCATACCCTCAGACACCATGTGTACATTTTCTTACATACAGACCCTCCCTATGTTATCTAGATTCTATTGCATATGTTCATATCTAAGTAGTGATTTTCTTTTGTATTATTCCAAAAAAGTGCTTTTTAAACAAATGTTTTCAGGAGGACTAGTTCTATGGAATTTAAAAAGATGTTACAAAATCAGTGTGTGTGTGTGTGTGTGTGTGTGTGTGTGTGTGTGTGTGTGTGTGTTCATTCCATGGGCAAATAGGTTTGAGACATTTTAAGATAAAAAAGTTAAATCAGAGCCTTTAATAAACTAATGTGTCCTATGCAGCTCTAATAAAGAGCTATATTGCATATAGAGCCGTGCTGTCCAATGGGTAACCATTTACCACATATGGCCATTGAATCCGGTCTGAGCTGAGATATGCTGGTGTGTAAAATACACATGTACTACAGAAAAAAAAAAATGGTAAAACATCTTGCTAATAAATGTTTTATGCTGATTACATCTTGAAATGATAATATTTTAGATATGTTGGATTAAACATATTATTAACATTAATTTTACCTGTTTCTTTTTACTACTTTAAATTTTACTACCAGGAACCTTAAATTACATAGGGGGCTTGCATTATAGCTCTATGGGTTCATGCTAGTACAGAGCATTTTCCAAACTTATCTGACCATGAAAATTAATTTTTGTGTAATATTTTATTGATGTAGCCTAGTGGGCCTTGAATTTGGGGGTTCTGAGATTTACCATTAAAATGAAGAGAAGGTCAACCTTAACATCAAAAGTGAAAGTTGTTTTGCATTTACCTGGGAGCACTGGTGAGCCTGAGGATGAATGTAATGTTTAAAGTATTTTTCTGAGATTCTACTATGTGCCAGGCTCTGTAGTACTAGGCACAGAGGACGATCAGTGAATCTCACATGTGGCCCTCAAAACATAGCAATAGAGACCAGCAAGTAATAATATCATGCTTTACAATACTTACTCAGATCAGATTATCGAGCACCCCCTCAATAGAGACCTATTGAATGGGCTCTCTGGGAGTGAGGCATTTTAACAGGCATTCTCAGTGATTCTGAGACATATTACTTTATGAATATCTAAATATTTTAACACTTGGTACAACCATGTTGGTGCATACCAGCACATACTGAGTGATAATTTCTCTGTCTTTAAAACAAGGATTAACATGCTCATTTTTATAAATGAAAATCAAATAATGTGCCTAAGGCTACAGAGCTGGAGATAAGCATAGATTTTCTAGTAGTGTTCTGTTCACAACATCGCAAATTTGGGAAATTTAAGAAATGAATTTGAATTTTGAAACTAAACCAGATTTAGATGTGCCTTCTACCTTTTCTCAAAATTCTCCCTCATTGTATGTAGTGGCACAGTATTGCATTCAAATTCTAAATCAAGGATGTTCGAATTTACCCCCTGACGCTTTGAGAAGGCTTCCTGTTTACAAAGGGAGAAAAGACATTTTTTCTTGTGTTTTTTTTTTTGATATATATTTAGTATGAAAACATGTTTTTCTATTTTTCGACCTGGGCCTTCATCCTTCTGCAGAAATGCTTTGCTCCAAGCAGCTGGCAGGACTCTAAAGGGCTAATATCAGCGGTGATCAAGTGGCTTCCTTTTCCTTACTCGGCTTTGCTGGATTGCCTGTAGTTCTGCACAGCTGGGATTGATAAGAGGCTGATGTTCTCATTAGGCAGCATTTTAAAAATTGTTTCATCCCTTATTCTCCAGAACAACTCTTAATCCCTGGGTAGAAGTGCAGGTTTGCATTTTCTGCCTTCCAACAAGGGGCAGGGGAGAGTCGAGTCAAGACATGTACCTCCATAAATTAATTTTGTGTGTGTGCCTGTGCCTATGTGTGCATGTGTGTGTGTGTGTGTAGTGATGGTGATTGTAAATTGTAGGCTTAATTTTTCTTATTGCTGACTCATTTGAAACCCTAGACATCCTAACTTTGAACAAGCGTGCTTTAAAAAACCTTAACAGGTATTTGTATAGGAAGACCATCTTATTCATCACTCTTTGTGAGAATTTACTACTTACTCTTTTCAACATAATACACAGGAAAGATCACTGCAATACATTGAGCCATGATTAGAGCATCCAATAACCCTGACCTGTTTTTCTATAAATTTTATATGAAGGTGGAGGTAGATGGTAATGATGTTTTCTTTGGTTGGGTGTAATTATGCAGTTTCTAAATCTAATAACACTTTTTTTTTTAAGGATAGAGATTATAAATGGGCTTCAGGTAATAGTGTTCATGTGGAGACTATGAATATAATATTATTACTGTTCATTTTAAACAAGAGAAAATCTTTAGATCCTTCTAGAAGCAGACCAAGGTCATTCTTATAAAAAATCTAAACTGAATTGATTGCCACTAACTACAAAGGTTATGCTTTCTGTTAATATCATTCACTTAATGGAGAACCTAATGAATGTTTAAATGGACCTCCTAGATTTAATTTGCAAGACCTTCCATAGCCTAGCTCCCTCTGTCTCTACTAGAATCCTCAATCCCTGGAACTTCTAGGAGGAACAGAGCCACTGAAGATGCAATAGTCACAGAAGATCCAAACCATGTTTGGAAAGAGAATATTTAATTCTATGCCTTAAATTCCCCATTTTAAAAATAAAAGTAATAACATGTACCTTATAAGATTGTTTTATAAATTGAGATAACAGATTAAAATTTCCTTACCATAAAGTTAATGCTCAATTAATATCATCTATTATTATCATGTGTTCAGTCTTTTCAGGGCCTGGGCTAATAGACTAACCAGCTTCCTATGCCAAAAATGGCATAACTTAATAAGTCCTTACAAATGTGATTAGCTAATCCTCATAAAAAAGGCTATTACTTATAAAAACTGAAGCTGAAAGGTCAAAATGTGGAAGAAAGATCACACTGGGAATCATGATGATCCACAGAAAAACTTAATTTCTAACACTCTCTGCCCTCCATCTTCTGTAAATATGTATTGAACTATCCAATATACTCATTTAATATGATTTTTGTTACTTTTGACTTTTGAATGTGTATGTGTTGCTTTTGTGTCCCTGTATCATTTAGGGTCCAAAAAGAAAACTGAAATCACTTTAGGTGTCTCAAACAGAGAGGATTTAATATAGGGAATTGTTACACAGGAAATGAAAGAGCTGAAAAATGAAATGGGACATGAGATTAGCAATAGGGGAAAGGTAGTACCAGCCCTAGGACTGGAGAGAGAAAGGATGTAGGTTGCCAAAGCTCAGGATTTGGGACCATCTGCTGGAAGTTGGAATAATAATAGGCTGCTAAGAGGGAAATGAGAACAGGAAGAGAGGAGATATTTTGCTGAAAGGGAACTGCAAAGGAGATCCAGTCAGGTCAGTTACCTGGGAAGCAGAGTGGAGAAGTACTCCAGTTTCTGCCCTCCTCTTGCATTCAGTCTTGCACCACTGCCTCTCATTGGCCAAAACACCTGAAAGCCAGAAGGCAACAGAGTCTGAGGAATGTAGTTCCCTAAGGAAAGGAGCTGGGAGAGCAAAAGATCATATGACCAGCAAGTGCTCAAACATATAATCTGCTCAGTGTCATCCATGGCATCTGCTGGGTGTTTCTTCTCTGTAGATGCTAAAATCATTATTCTTGTGATATGCATTGTTGCTTCTGTTTGGGTTGTGATTCACTCTCTAAAGATAAGAGCTATGAGAAGAGGAGTAGTGAAATTCCATAGAATTCAAGAGACTAAGTTTAAAAGTAAAATGATATTTTTAAAATCATATAAACTTTGTGTCTAATGTTCTCTAGGTACAACTTGATGACTCAGAAGTTTTTAAAAATTTTTTTTTATTATTATTGGTTTTTTTTTGGTTTTGTTTTAGCAAATCTTGATTATCAATGTGATCAGCCGTCTTTCCAAGATCTAGAGGGAATGATTAGCAGGAAGTTAGCTGAGAATTGAACTAAATAACTTTGTGTTTGAAAGGGATTCATTTTGCATGCTTAATCTCAAGTATATTTTAAATAGCATTGAAATAAATATTTGCACAGACCTATATTGGTGATGAATCCTGAATTTTGAATAATATTTTATATTTGCTTTATTACCTCCTTTGTCACTCTGATATGTGTGTGTTAATTACACTTCTATTAAAATATCAATGCTGCTGAAAATCTGAGGCAATTCTTAACCTTGTAAAAGGTAATTTTAGTTCATTTATGTAGAGTCAGAATTTGTATCCACTTGTAGAGTAATATTGTGTGACACAGATTTTGCCTTTTCCATTACTTCATGGCAGAGAGGTAGATTTCAACAAGATTGACCATTAACGTCTTGCTATTGCTGAACACAAAGTGTGTGAGGCTTCATCAACATGTGGAAGCCCTAGAGAGACTCCTTCCAAGCTTAGTATTAACTCATTCTGACACTTGTTCCTTGGTTCATGCTTCATCTGGAAGAGTTCACCCATGGTGCATTTATTTTTAAACCAATCCTCCTAAGAGCTATCACCTTACTGACAAATAAAATAAAGACTTACTAGATCTTGGGCTGAAAATATCCCTGGATGGCTATGGTCACTGGGATTACACAGCTGTGAATTCTGTTGTTTGTAACATAACTTGTTGCAATTCACGCATTTGTCTCTGAGGTCACTTCTTATTCGTAAAAAATATTCTATCTGCCATTTATAGGTGGAATGAATTCGCCATATGGATGAAGGTGTAGCTTGTTTTGGGAGACCTTGAAGAGGTCTCACAACTCTCTAGACTTATCATTTCACCATCAGCGACTGAATATGGAGTCCATCAGGAAACTCATGCCTCATCTTTCACTCCTTTGAGTGTGTCGGACATGTAAAGTTGGATACTGGTGGTGTGTCTGTCAGGCCCCATCTCTTCCTCAGAAAATTCTACCTCTTCCCTAGAGAACTGCTTCTCTCCATACACACAGAGGATCAGACTTAAGATAGCCATATTTGCACAACTTGACTTCATCCTCATTAATTGGGCCAGAGTGGACCCATCAGGGCCAATCAGTTTCTTTCTCCCTAGAATTTGCAATTGGTTGACTGCTATTCAGGGTAATCTGGTCTTTGAACCAAGGAAACGTTAACCTGGGAAGGTATAAGTAACCGTTTCCGCCAAGAGCTTGAAGTTCAAGAGGAATTACATGTGAAGAGAGAAAAGAACAGAGTGGATATGGAGAGAAAAGCCAAAGAAAAAGAGATGAAATATTGCCTGATGAATTAATCACCTGTTACTGAACCAAAAATTATTTGAAATGTAGTAGCTTAAAATGATCAACATTTATTAGCTCGCACAGTTTCTGAGGATCAGGAATCTGGGACTGGCTTAGGGTCTCTCATGAGTGTGCAGTTAAAATATTGGCTGGAGCTAGAAAATGCACTTTTAGACTCACTCATGGGGTTGTTGACAGGAAAATTCTGTTCCTTGCCATATGACCCTCTCCACTGGGTTGTTTACATGACATGACAGCAGACTTTACCCCGAGGGGGTGGGAGGGCCGGGAAAGAGGAAGGAGGAAGGGGTGGAGGAATAAGGAGAAGGAGAGGGGGACACAGAGAGAGAGAGAGAGAGAGAACTCAAGATGGTGGTGTTTAATTTTCCTTTGAGTGTGTGCTGAATTTAGTAACTTTTCTAAAGGAAAAAATACAGAGAGGAAAAAATAGTATTTATACAGTGGAGAGATATGGCAAAACCAGCTCAACCAAACAACAGAAGTTAGCTTTACCAGTGGTAATCATGTAGATATTATATACTCCTGATATGATGTGATGAGATGATTATATCACCTTGAGGTTTTCTTCCCCCAAATCCATAATCCCAGACTAGTTCTGAGAAAACAGCAGATAAACCAAAATTTAGGAACATTTCACAAAATATCTGACCAGTACTCCTCAAAAATTTTAAGGGCATTAAAAAAAAGAAAAAAATAAGACTAAGATACTCTCACAGATTTTAGGAGATTAAAGATACTTGATGAATAAAAAATACAATGCAGTATCCTGGATTAGATTCTGGAACAGAAAAAGGAACTTAGTAGGAAAATTTTTGAAATTTAAATAGTCTATGGTTTAATTAATAGTATTGTACCAATATTAAGTCCTTAGTTTTGACAAATGTATCATGGCTGTTGTTATCATAAAAGGAAACTGGGTAAATGGGATATGGAAAACCTCGATATTACCTCTGCAACTTTTCTGTAAATATAATTATCCTAAAATTTAAAAAAAAATTAAAAAACTGAAAGTAAAAAAACACCACCCCAAAACCTACCAACCAAACAAAACCAAAAATAATGTGCAAAATGATAAGCCCCAGATGAGATCACACCCCTTAAGAAGGAGATCTAAGTTAGAGTCATATGTGAGTGGATGAGATAAAGCAATAAGCCTTCTCAGAGAGAATAAGGGTTGGTTGCATGCAAAAAAAATAGTGGAAAATATAGTGTAGCACCATGAGATATTCATATAACTTCTAATAAAATTATACGGGCTCAATAAAATGAAGTAGGGGTTGTAATAGTGCATGAGGTGAGAGAGACTAGCATGACAAATGCTAGGCCTGGGCTCTTTGCATAACACTGACACAGTGCTGACTTTCTGTAGGAGATTGTCTTAGTGGGCGCAAACTGTACAAGAAAATACCGAAGACTACTGGCTTAAAGAATAGGAATTTATTAATATAGTTCTGGAGACTGGGCAGTGTAAGATCAGGGTGCCAGCATAGATGGGATCTGATGAGGACCCTCTTCCTGGCTTGCAGAGGGCCTCCTCTCACTGTGTCCTCACATGGTAAGGAGAGATGGAGAGAGAGCTGTCTGGCGTCTCTTCTTATAAGGGCACAAATTCCACCATGAGGCTCTGACCCTTATGACCTCATCTAAACCTGATTACCTCCCAAAGGCCTCATCTCCAAATATACATCCCCTAGGGTTAGAGCATCAACTTATGAATTTGGAGGGCGGGTACAAACATTCAGTATATAACAGATATCTTATGAGACAATGATATATTCTTTAGGCCTGGGATAGGTATACCCCACAATAGATTTGGTATGCTGAGGTTATAAAAAATAAATACTTCTAAATCTTAGTGGTTTACTTATGTTCCATGTTCATCATGTGTTGGTGGGGGGCTATGTTTCTGTCATCCTCACTCAGGGACCCAGGCCATAAGGAGTCTCCACCATCAGCAATTGTTATAGACAGGGGACGAGAATGTGACAAATCACACATTGACGCTTAAAAGCTTCTGCCTAGATGTGATATGAATTGCTTCCATTCACATTTTGTTGACCTAAGCAAGATACATAGTCAGGTCTACCTTCCAGGGTGTGGGCAGTTCAATCTTATCGTGTACCTGGAAAAAAAAAAATGAGATATTGGTGAATAGTCTTGATGATCACTGAAGTCAGGAATCTATGTCAGAGTGTGACCAGGAAGCGTCAACTGCTTTTCTGCCTCCTCTTTCGTTTCTGTTCATTTCTTTTTGTTCCCTTTCTCCTTATCTTTATATCTTTATTTTCTCTCTTTTTCCCCCTCCTTCACTTTCCTTAAACAATTATTTTATAATCACAAAAATGATATATTTAAACTGCAAAAAATTCAGGTAACACTGAAACATTAAAAATTTTGCCCAGGACTTTTCTCCTGCAAGACATAATCACTCTAAATGGGTAAGGTAGAGAACATAATTCCAGATCATTTTTATACAATGTAATTATAAATATTACAGTACATTTTAAAATTATAAAAATAAGGTAACACAATACCTTATAATGTGCAACTTGCTTTTTTATTCAACAGTGTAACTTGGATACCTTCCTTTGTTTTTGAACCAAGAAACAACGACGACTACAAAACATTAACAACAATCATATGTTGAAAACCTTACTTGTGCCTCTCACTGTTCTAGGAATAGAGTACCTACTGCTAACCAAGACACTATCTCTGTCCTCAAGAATTTTGTATTTTGCTGAGGAGAGATCTGCGTCTGGTCCTGCCTCTGTCACTGATAGTTGTGAGACCTTAGCCAGATATCTTGGCATTATTGGGCCTGCATATGTTTGTGTTTTCTTCTTAACAACAACAAAAATGAAGGGGTGAGCCATCTGTTCTCACCGTACCTATGGGTCTAATTCTAACTATACTATATTTGTGTTTTTGTTGCAAACAGACACTGCTCACTCACTGAAGCAAGATGAAGGAATGAATTGGAACAATATTGTGTAGCTCAGAGACCAGCAGGGAGAGCTGAACAAACATATCTGGGGATGAGCAGGAACTAGGGGTCATTGAGAGATGTCTGTAGCAGGAACTCATGGTTCAATTTTGTAGGGTGCTGCTATTGGATGTCTCAGCTCCAACAGCCTTCACTCCTAGAGTTTCTCTGTAGAAGATTTGGCTTTCTGGGAAAGAGAAGCTTATTGGTCTAGCTTGACTCAGCAGTTTATTCCTCTGACCAGAGAGAGCTGGATACTGCTGATCGACAGCCGTACAAATACCACCTGCAGAGATGTTGGGTAGTTCCCTAAAGACCAAGGGATGTGCTCTAAGGAGAAGAAGGAAAGAAGGAAGGAAGTCTGACTCAATAAAAAATGGTTGTTCACTGCAGTAATTTCCTCCTTTTTCTTCATCCTGTCCCTGTCCTCTCTCTTATTTTCTATTACGAATTTCTCAATTTTCTGCTTTTGTTCTGCCTATCAGTGTCTTAGGCAGGGCAGCCAGTAACAAGCATTGCTTAAGCTGGTGGAGTTTCAATGTTTGAGAGGTTCTAATCTCTTCTTTATTGCCTCTAAGGGAACGCTTTCTGGATAGATGGTTGAACTACACATTCCCCTATTTTTCAACATGTGGAGACACAGTGATATCGCTGTACTTCATGCCTTTCATGTTTTTCTGAATAGCAAAATTGAAAACTCCTAAATTTACTTGTGGCACTGATCTAGAAGGGATTGGTTAGATAAGTCTCACCATCTTGTCCACAGCTGTATCATCCGGTGACTCAATTCTTTTTCTTTAATTATTATTTAATCTTCAGAAAACCTGAGGAGACATATGGGCTCCATTTCTATAAAGATGTACAGACATTTTGCATACAATTTCTTATAAATGTTTTGGGTATTTGTAAACCCAGTAAAAATTTACCTATAAACCCAGGAGTGGTTTATAAGCACTCTATGTACTCTTGATATAATAGAATACTGTGTAGTCTTAATCAATATAATGAATATGTTTTTAATATGAAAAGCTGTTCAAATATATTATGTAAAAACAGTCTGTTAGAAAAGAAGAGAAGTGTGTGTGTGTGTGTGTGTGTGTGTGTGTGTGTGTGTGTTTAGTAACAATAAGATTATGTTTGGATGGCTACTGAGGAAAATACTAAAAGCATTTCTCTCCGGTGGGTCAATTATGGATCATTTTAAAATTTTTTGTTTATTGTAGTGTTTTTTCAAATCTGCTAAAATGAACACATATTATTCATGAAATTTTTTTAAAAAGAGTGATAAAAGAAATAAATGCTTAGTCAATTATGGCTCAGCTTTTTTATGCTGTCTGGTTTTCATGGCTTTTTGATTAGTAGTAGAAATAATTAGGAGAAGTGGATAAAAGACTGTCTTATATCATTTGCTAAAGAGAATCCTAAGGGTTAAACCTATACTTTGTCACTTTTTCTTATCATAATCATCACCATTATTAATCACTAACCTAAATAGAAAATTTAATAATTACCATTTTCTCCTTGCTTTCAAAAGTCATATGCATATATAGAAACAGACTAAAGCATTACAAGAATATGTAATTTTTGGAAATAAAATTTCTTTATAATTCCTCTTTCAGTCCTAATAATAGCTATTAATGGTTTAATGTCTATATACCATTACACACACACAGAGAAAGTTTGTTTCTTAAATGAAAATAGAATTTACATACAGTACATTATTTACAGTGTGCTTTTTTTATTTAACATGTGTACATTTTTTTTATGTCCACTCATAGACCTCAGTCTCACTGTTTCTAACACTTGCATAGAATTCAACTTTAAAAATATCATAATTTAACTACATCCCAGTGCCATGGATACAGTTTTTCAAAATAATGAAAAATACTGCAATAAAAATTCCTGTATATACATCTTCGCACTTGGTGGGAGTACTTTTGTAGTGTAGATTCCGAGAAATAAAATTTTTATTCTTAATTTTTCACAAGGTAACTTATTTGCAGTCCTCATTTCTTAGTTAATCTCTGTGTCCTACTGAAACGGCGACAGAGTATAAGGAGTTGAGCTGGCCAGCTGGCTGTGGATTTGAAGGTACTCAAAGATTCCTGCTTGATTGAGCAGCTTAAACGTTAAGAAAACATGACTTTCTGAGTCTGCAGCAGCCAACATGTTTGCTTTGGTTTAATTGTCAGAGAAAAATACTGTACAATGTAGCTTAACAACAGGGGTTCTGTTCTGAGAAATGCATCATTAGGCGATTTTGTCATTCGAACATCATGGAATGTGTTTACACAAACTTAGATGGTATAGCTTACTACTGTAATTGCATATATTGTATTTTAGTATGATGAGCAGAGCAATCGGACTGTCTACAGTAGCATCACCACAAACATTCGAGTAATGGATTGTGCTATGTATGACCTTACTGTGGCTATGACGTCACTAGGTAATAGGAATTTTTCAGCTCCGTTATAATCTTATGGAACCACTGTCAGATATGTGGTCCCTTGCTAACTGAAAAGTTTGTGACACATGATTGTATATCCCAGAAGAGAGTATATACCTCAACCCCATTTTCTTTCTAGTCTGTATTTGAGAGGCAGTGACTGGACGAGAAGTTCAATGACTATTTGATGCAATATAAAGGACTAGTATAACTCAGGATAACTATGTTAACGGTAAAGAGAAATAAAAGTCTTTCCAAAACCTTTTAATTTTTTTTCTTATTCAAGATATTTGGATTATTAAAATACTAACAATAAATTTGGTCTCAACAGTGTCAAATGCTATTTATCCTTCCCTCTTATTTCTTCATAGACCTGCCCCCATATAGATATAAAAAAAGACCCCTTTTCAAACACTACAGGTTAAGAATTTTTCCCATAGACCACAACATGTCCATACAATGGAATTTTGTACAGTAATAAAACTAAACTAAACTACATATAGAATCATGGATAATTTTTTTTTAATGTTGAGTAAAAGAACCAAGACAAAAAAAGATTTATATAAAACAATTCCTGATTATTTATCTATCACTGCATAACAAATTACTCCAAAGCTTTGGCTTGATACAACAGAAATTATTTATTATTATTCATGTTTTCTGTGGGTCACTTATTTGGGAGTGGGTTAGAAAAATTCTGGCTCAGATTTCAGGTTACAGACAATGTTTTTTTGAGACTATGCTCACCTGAAGGCTTGACTTGGACTGCAAGATCCACTTCTAAGGTGGCTTAATCACAGGACTGACAATTTAGTAAAAACTATTGGTACGAGGCCTCACTCCCTGTTTAAGCAGCCTCTCCACAGGACTGCTTGATTTTCCTGATGCTCCATCAAGGGGGAAACAATATAAGAGAACTAGGCAATACATTTTTGCAAAAAGAAATTACAATAAACTTTTATGACAGCCTTACAAGTTTGTCACACAGACCAGACCTAATTCAATGTAGGAAGAGACCACCAGGAAACCAGGATCATAGGAAACCATTTTAGAAGCTAGCCACCATAATTACCATAATTTCATTTATCTAAGGTCCAAAAATAAGCAAAATTAAACTATATTGCTTAGGGGGAAAACTCATGTTCTAAAATTATAGAAAAGAAGGCAATGATTACCATAAAAGTGTTTACCTCTTGGAGGGAAGAAGTTGTGAGTGGATAAGAAATCTTATTTTTTAAAGAATACATTTATGTTTTATGCACTTTCCAAAGTGTAATATATTTTGTAATTGCAAAAAAGTTTTTTTCAAGAGAATTGACATGAGAAACAGAAAGTGTTCTTTTCTCTTTTATGCCTCAACGTAGATCAGTGGATTTCTAAAGGCTAATTTAAAGTATGATCAAAAGAAGAATAACAAAAGAATTGTTGCAACAGTAACAATTAACACTAATAATAATATAAAACTAGTCAACAGTTCTTATGAGTTCCAGCCAATATAAAGCAACATGCTTTATACTGAGTTCCTTATTTAATATTCACAACAACCATTTCGGTTCTATTTTCATTATTGGTATAAATAATGAAATTGAGAATTAGAGTGATTTAGGTATCTTGCTCAAGGCCCAGGGCCAATGAATGGTGGAGCTGTGTTCTGAAGTGAGCCTTCTGAGGAGGTCGGACTACTGGTATACATTTTAACTCTCTTTGTTTTTGCCTAAATCGAACAATCTTTAGAAATTCTCAGCTGGATTAGTCAACTAGTTTTTCTCAAATCGACTGGCACAAAGTAAGTTCTAAACAGATATTTTTAAATGAATGAAGAAATAGGGATTTATTTATTTTATTAATTTTACAAAAATTTTGTATAGAGGGTATCATAATTCAAGCACTGTTCAGTGTATTTTATGAAATTAATTCCTTAATGGTCTACTGACTATCACCTGATGTCCATTCTAGTTCATCTCTAAGAGGTAAGTCCCTGAGGACCTCCCCTTCTTCATTTGAAGGGCAGGATAAAGTTTTCTGTTTTTCTAACTGCTTGACCATTGACCACTCACTGGACTTGATATTTTAGCATATTTCTTTGGTAAATCAATTCAACAGTAGTACATTGAGCCCCTACTCCTACTGGGTTTTAAGGGTAGGAGGGGAAAGATGAATATATTTTTATTCGTAACCTGACAAATGAGTCTTTTAAAACTTTGTGACAATTTTTTTGTGTGTGTTAATATGGATGGGAACATCAAATCCTTTGAGGTTTACCCCTATAGCCTCCACGACAGGAAATGTGCACTCATTTTGGCTTATTTAGGTTTCTGATTTTAGTTCCTGTAATAAGTGCTAAATATAAATCATTCAGTTATTTTTCAGCATTATATTTCTCCAGATCACCCACTAGCAAGTCTGAATGTGTCTGCCTGTTCTAAGGAAGAGCTCTTAGCCTCCTTATCGGCGATGCCAGTGGGACACAGGCTAAATTCTACTCTGATAAATCAATTCGAACTAAGATAGAGCCCTAGTGATGAAGTTATTCTGTTCAATCAATGTTTACCTGATATACAAATGGACTCTGTGGAAAACCTAGTAAAGATCCCATTTTCATTTGTATTATTATTGCTACATTACAAAAAGGAACAGTGAGAAAACATTTTCTTTTACTGGATGGCTAATTCAGTTGTTGAATATATATTGTGGGCATGGTCCCAGCCCTCAAGGATTCACAGTTTGGGACTAGGGATGGGGTCCCTAAACCAATCTGGGGACCTCGTGAAAGCTGGCAGAATAGAACAAAGCTTCTTGGGGAAGGTAATACTTGAGCTGATTCTTAAAAGCTAAAGCAATGTGTTGGACAAAAGGGGCAGGGAAAGGCACTCCAGAAAGAGAGACACAGTCTGGCATAACCCAAGAACTTCAAATAGTTTGGGATAACTAGAACTGCTTGAAATGAAGGCCAGGCAGTAATATGAGAGGAGTTTGAGATGGGTAGGGGGATCCAGGACATGAAGAGATGGGTAGCCAATGTTAAAGAACCAGATCTTTTTCCTGTAGCAATGAAAATTTTGAAAGAGTTTAAAATAGGGAAAAGAGAAGATGGGATTTGTATTCTAGAAATATTCCTCTTGGCAAAATTTTAAAAATATTTCTACTTTTTTGGCCTAGTGATTCAATTTCAAGGCAATTATTGTGGATGGGAGCAAAGTTTTAGCTGCTAGGATAGTAGTGAAATTATCTTTACCTATATATTATAGTGAAAAACTAAAAAATCCTAAAGGCCCAACAATACAGAGATTACAAAAATAAATTTTAGTACATTCATATAATGGAGATATTTTAGAAACATTAAAATAATGTGGTAGACAAGGAAAGCTACTCATGATACATGAGAGGGAAAAGTAGGTGGCAGAGTGGTACACGATCTCCTGTTGAATATTTCTCTCTCTCTCTTTCTCTCTCTCCATATATATATACACACACATATACCCAGGTATAGATATCTCTGGATGGTGGTATTTTGGATGTTTAAATTTTTATTTTTACTTATCTGCATTTTTAATTTTTAACTAATAAATATTATTACTTTTCTAATAAGAAGATGAATCTATTATAAATATTTTACATAAAAGCCAGTAACCTCATTTTGGTAGTGGTTTAGAGGAAGATAGACAAGTAGGAATGCCCACTTTGGAGTCTGTATTCCTTCTTTTTTGCTTTATCATTTATGGAATGTTTTGTGTACTTTTACTTATTCTTATTCTTATGACCTCAGACACCTTGGAATGAGAATGAAAAGCATGACCTTTATTGACTGCTCTGCATTGGGTTTGGAGTCACAAAGTTCACACCAGGGTCAAAACACTCTTCCTCCTTTACCTTGGTAGCTGTGAGTGGCCAGCCACCAGCTGCCATTGGCCTGGTTTTAGGGTTCATGAGCTACAAAAAGGCACTTTGTTGCTTTGAGTCTATCCTTGACAAACTTTTGTCAGCCTCCTCTGTATTCTCTTCCCAACCAGGACTTGACTTTTGGATTTCCATCTGCATTGACCAATTTTAACAAAAATCTTGTCAAGTCTGTTCAGCCAACACCCCCAACTCTTGAAATCTGATCATCTTTCTTACCACACACCGTTCCCACATCCCCAGGTAATATTTGATTATCATGGTTTGCCTTCTGTTAGAATCCTGCTAGGTCATTTTAGCAAAAAATTATACTACTCTTTTAGCAATTTTCTATCCACCGACCACCTCCCACTTGCCTCCTCCATTCTACCGTTGGCTATAAATCTCCAACTTTTATCTGTTGTATTTGGAGTTGAGTCCAAGCTCTTTCCTTTACTACAAAGTCCCATTGCAATAGTTCCTAACATATTGCAATAGCCCCTCTGAATAAAGTTGGCTTCACTGTCAGAATAATTGTTTTCTTTAACAGCTTTTAACAAGATAAAACTATCCCAAACCCACTGCTCAGTTCCTAACCCTGGTGATCTTCAATTGCTCTCTCACAATTGGCCATTCTCGCGACCCATCATATTTCCATTCCTAAAGCCACTTAAATCGCACTCCAGATCTTAACCAGCCCTTTCTTAATCCATTTTTGTTGTCATTCATATTCAAACTTTACAAATTTTGCATTGGATTATTTAGTAATCATTCTCTTTTTACCTATCTTCTCACTTCATTTTGTACCCTTCTTTTTGTTGTGTGTTCTTTCCACCTGGCTTTATGTCATTCCTTAACGCAGTGGTTCTAAAATTTCCACATACCTAAGAACGAGCTGGGGATCTTGCTAAGAATATGAATTGTCATTCTCCCCCACTTTGAGATTCTGATTTAGTAGTTCTGGTTCTGGGCTTGAAAATCTACATTTTAATTGAGACCTCAATTAATTTTGACAGACATGGTTCACGGATAACATTTTGAGAAGGCCACACTACTTTCCTCTCTAGTCTACACAATATAGTACCCTTCCCTATCCCTTGCACCTCCCCAGGGGCTCTAGATAGCTACAGTATACAACATTTGTAAGAACAATATATTTGGAAGACTAGAATGCACAGAGTCCTGGAGGAACAATGGATGACCACGGAGTGGTCCATGGCACCTCTAAAGTTGTGAACAACATTTTGAGTATTCTCTATTTTTCTGGCAGAAAGTATAGAACTTTCATTAGATTCTCAAAGAAATTCACTATCCAAACTGTTAAAAAGTCCTACAAAGTCATTAAGCAGATGCGTGCCTTGAAAATTAATTACCTTTCCACTTGACAGGTTTCACGTTTGAACTTTGTGTGGCATAGACTGTTTTTGTTGTTGTTGTTGTTTTTGTTTTTTCAGGCAGGCCCATGTGTGGGCATATATTCCACACTTTGGCATATGTAGGAAGAACATACACTGGGAAGATGGTACAGAAAACTTGCCTGTGGACAACCTCCTGCCCCTCCCTCCATCATCTCTTTCCCTTAGCATTTTTCTGTTATTTACATTGTCCTTCAACTGGGCCTGTCTCACCTTTTTGTACAGTAATTAAATAGTCTCATTAATATTTAATTCTGTGCTTATTAGAATATATTTCAAATACAAAAATTGAATTTGATTATGTTTAAAAGAGGGAGTGGGGAAGCTTTATGGGTTTTGGTATACATACCTGAATTTATTGCTATCAGGGAACCTGCAAAATAGGGTTATTTATTTTCTTAATTTTAAGTCTCTGAAGTACTGAGGGAAAAGAGTATTGAGTGGCTTTGGGTGGTTAGAGTTTGGGCACAAAACCTAGACCTACCAATTGAATTGAGTTTTGACCTTGGACTGGATGATAAGTAGGTGAAGTAGTTGGAACTTTGTCTGATCCATTCTGGTGGTGAGTGGCTGTGGCTATATCCAGTATTTCAATGACATCCTGTGTCCTGTCATGTCAATTGTGCAAACTGTGATGTTTATTGACACGGTGGTGACCCTGATAGGTGTCTCCACCAGCTCAGTTCTATGGCATAGATTTTGGAGTTGGTCCTAGTTGTATAGTTTCTGTGCCAGGTTCTGCTGCCCTTCCTGAGGGTTTGGAAGCTACTTGATATACTTTCAATAAATTCCTTTCTGCTTAAATCGATCGTAGTCAGTTTCTGTTGCCTCATTCTTTAAATATACCACATGCAATCCTGTGTCAATGTCTTCCCCTTGTCCATTTTTTTTTTGTGAATGAGATGCCTTTTTTAAAATCTCATTTTATCAGAAACTATACCCCATTTAAAAAAGCATTATGACAGTTTTTTTTCTCTTTTTCTCTGATTATTTAGTTTTATTTTTTTATCATGGAAATTTTCAAATGTACGCAAAATTAGAGAAAGTAAGTAGAAACTTCCATAACACATTACCCAGTTTCAACATTTTACTCTAACAGATAAAAACGTAAAAAAAAAAAAAAAATAAGATAAACAGTATCACTATCACACTTAATAAAATAACCAATAATTCTTCAATTTCATTCAATTCCAGTTCATGTTTATACACTTTCAGTTTTCTTCAAAATGTTTTGACAATTGGTTTATTCAAACCAGGCTCCAGATAAAATATACGTAAAGTATTTGAGTGATATCCCTTTGGTTTTCAGCTTATTTTTAAATTGAGATATAATTTACATACTCTAATGTGTCTCTTAAGTCTTTAAAAATCTATAGCAATTCCTTTTTCCCCTTTATTTCATGCTATTTATTTTTTGAAGAATTTCTTAATGTCTTGTAGAATTTCTCAGTTTTTGGGTTTGTCTAAATGAATCCTTGTAATGTTATTTTCATGTTCCTCTCTTTTTTCTCCTATAAATTGGTGATTAGATCTAGTGGTGCAATTAAATTTAATTCTTATGTTTTATACTCTGGATTTTTCCTTTCTTTTTATTCCCTTTGTTTAGGTCTAGCTCAATCACATCTCCTCTAAGAAATCGTCACCTCATCTCCGTTCCTTCTCTCAGTGGTTGCTCCTTTCTCAGACACTTACACCATTTACCTATCACTCTATTTACCTATGAAATAATTTTTATTTCTACTCCTAAAAAGGCCGGGACCATGTCCTGAGTGAACGGACCATATATGGCTCATCACTGTTATTTTCCCCATATCTAGTACATAATGTGGTTGGCTTCATAAATAGTTGTTGAGCTAAATGGATACGAAAGTACAAATCCTACACCAATTTTCTGCTGCTTAGCACTTGCTGCCTTATGTGCAGTTTCTCAACGTGTTACAAGCTTTGATTCAACTCCTAGACTGGGAGTCTCTTGAGAGCAGGGAGAAAATCAAATTAATTTTTGTAGTGTAGGTATCTAACACAATGCCATATCAATAACTAGTTCATATTCATTCATATTATAATGGAAACTGTTGTCTATCTCTCCTTGATGGACTTTTATGAGCTCAAATAAGAGGTGCATGTGACAAGTATTTGCAAAAAGGTAAAATAGTACATAAATATAGTCATATTATTAGTAACCATAATTATGATCTCTGGTCATTGCTTTTGTGCTTTCAATAGGCACAATCCTTGTTTGAAATGTATGGAGATGTTGACTTTAAATCACCTTTTTAAAGAAGTTGTACCTCCTCCTAGGATGAATTCATTAATGAAGAAGAATTACAGGAGAAATCTATCAGGTGGCCAACTTTTCATTATAAGGATTAGTGGTATGGCCATCCACAGAAAATTTTCCGCCTAAAAGAGTGAAAGGTTTTTAGGGTGATTACTCAAAGCTCTTTTAGTTGTTAAGTGACAAAAGCCTAAACCAAAGTAGTTGCAGCAAAAAGAAAAAGAAAATTGGTTTACATATCTGTAAAATCTAAGAACATCACCTCTCTGATTGTTGATCTAATTCTCTATCATTTTTGATCAGCCTCCTGTGTGGCTGTGAGTAACTGGCTCTAAGTTTTCTTCCCTCCAGCACCATGCTTCCAAAATCAGACAGTCTTCCCCAGTTGCCCTAGCAGAAAAGTTCAAAGGAGGATTCTTAGTTATTTTAGGGTCCCGTGTCCATCCCTAAAGAAATCACTGTGGCTGAGAAAATGATGCCCACTGATTGGTCAGGATGAGGTCATACACCCATTCCCATTGTGTAGCAGATGGCAGTGTAATTAGTAATGTAATGGAAGAGAATTTCCCCTAAACCGAGAGTAAAACAAAACCAGAAGAAAAGATGTAAGGGAAAAAAATAGCAGCTATTTGTGTGTAGTTCAGGGCAATCGCAGCTCAGAGCTCTGCGCCCTAGGTATCTCTTTGCAAGGTGCACTTAGTTGTAGGCAACTTCAGGAGTCTTAGCTTTTTGACAGTTTTTTTACCTGTCAGGTTTGATCCTTTAGGTCTAGCAGGTCTCTGTTTGACATAACAAATGACACAATGATTGTTTCATTATAGTTCTAACTGGTTTCTAAACTGTGTTTCTAAAATGAAGTCACTGATAGACTTCAAAGGGTCAACAAATTATGTGCAGAATCTTATTTACATCTATATTTTCTGGGGAGAGGGTCCATAGCTTTCCTTTGATTAAAAAGCTCCTGTTGAACCAAAAGATTAAGAAGACTCCAATGTTTCACAACATGGAGACCACTGATATTCGGACAACCAAGTTTGTCACTATACAAAATGGATAGCATCTCTGATCCATACTCCTTAAATGTCTGTAGTATCCCCAAGTCACTATAAAAATCAACCTTTTCTCCTACATTTCAATCACTGAAAGCTGAGAATCAAGATGAGTCTAGGAGTCTAGGTTGAATTTTCTCTTTGTGTTTTACCTTTCTTCTTCCTTCTGGCAGAGAATAACACTTCTTTATACTTTTAACATCTAATTTCTAACAGTCCATCTATTATGGAATCTGGGATCCCACATTCATGAGCACAAAAAGCCCGGTTTCCTTAGGATTGTTCAGATATTTTGCCATATTTTAATGGTATAGTGAAGGACCTAAAAGTAGTATTTTGGGGAGTAAATTTTATTGTGGGATTTTGGCAACTGCTACTATAACACAATCTACCTCCTGCATTTCCCCCCATATCTCCTTGAGATCCTCAACTCTAAAACTGACCCACCCTACTTAAGATCTTTTCTGATGTGAAATTAAAATATTTCATCTTAAGGCAAAATGGGCAACTCCTGGGAAATGCCCACTCATTAGTTGAGCCTCCTTAGAGTTTTCTTCTAGGATGATCATTTAGTTTATAAAGCCTGAAAGGACAAACTCACAGATGGAAATGTTAGTCTGAAAGGAGTATCTTCAAAATCTAATAAATAAAAGAATGACCACTGAGCAGCATTTTTATAGGTCACACATCACTTCCTCCTGTATTTGATCATAAACATCTTCTAAAACAAGTTTGTCAATCTGCTCTTTTATAGATGAAGAGGTTGAAGTTTCTAGAAATCAAGTGACATGCCCAAGATTACACAGCACTTTAGAGGACTCAGGATTTCAACTCTGGGTTTTATGACTTTAAAAGCGACCCTTAACTCTCTACTGCCTCCCAGATGCCTCAGGATACTTTTAAAAGAAGGAATATGGGGAATGATTGAAAGCAAAAATGAGACATAACTGAGCCTGTTATTCTGTTACCTAAGTGAGTGCCGGGAAGCTCAGGCTTGGGGGTTGACACTTGTACAGTTTATTGCTCCACAATTTCACTCCCGAAATGTTAGGACAATCTCGTTTGAACTCTCAGCCAACTGAGAAATTAATAACAGACAGTGACTACGCTGTTTTGCTACTTTGTGCCTTTTTAAATTAACGGAAACTTTCAAGTGCTGCTTTAGATTAGAAATGGCTAATTGGATAAAGGAGGAAGAGCCTCTCACCTGGATAAATGGTATTGTAAAAGCTCAGACTGAATTATAGAAAAGGAACACACAAGAACACTTTCTACAATGTTTTCATTACAGAGTGAAGGGAAGTTCCTTCACTCTGTTTCAATCCGAGGACACGTTGATATGTCGCAGCAGGGCTGGGAAGCTTACAGACTGATAGGAAGTTCTTTTATTTTAAGGCAGTCTTGAAGGCTAAAAACTTTCTAGTGCCAAAACCTTTCACTACTTATCTATCTATCTATCTATCTATCTATCTATCTATCTATCTATCTATCTATCTATCTATTTTTAAAATGAGGACTTTACGTCTCTTCCCAAATGTCTGAGCTGGGAGGAGCATAACAGTAGGAGAACAGGGCTGAGTCCGTTCTTATTAATATTAAATAGCTAAGTCTGTACCCTTGAGGCAAGTGGGGAGGAGGGAGAGGAGCTGCTGACATTGACAATGAATCCAAACAGGAGTTGCACTAGCGGTGTCTACCACGTTGCCTCTGCGCCCGCCTGGCCTTCTGGGAACTGTAGTTTACATAGGAACTGTTACTCTGGCCAGCTAGGAATACCTCTGCCGGAGGAACTACAGATCCCAGGCAGCATTTTGCTCTCCGCCCCTCCCGCCGGGTGCGAGTGTAAACTCCCCGCGCCGGGGAGGGCGGCCGCGCGCGGGCCAGCGGGCTGAGCTGGGTACTGAGTGGGGGCGCACGCTCGCGGGACCCAGGCCCCACCACCTCCTCTCCGTCCCCAGGCTGCGTTCTCATTTCGAGCAGTGGAAGGACGGGAAGCGGGAGCCATGCAGTCGGAATCGGGAATCGTGCCGGATTTCGAAGTCGGGGAGGAGTTTCACGAAGAGCCCAAAACCTATTACGAACTCAAAAGTCAGCCCCTGAAGAGCAGGTGAGTGGTGACAGCTGGATGGAGGCTCGGCGGCCGGCCAGGGGACCCGGTTCCTCCCACCCTAGGGTGCAGAAAGCCGGTTGCCCAGGCTCTGGGACAAGGACCCTATGCCCTTGCCCGGAGCAGAGGGCGAACTGCCCCTTGCAGTTGGGGTCTGTGTCTGCTCGGCGGGTGCGCCTTTGCAGGACTCCTCCTAAGCGCACTTCGGGAGCGCCGCGCGAAGCCCCGGGTGGCCCGCCCAGGAGATGGGACCCTCGGCTGGGGATGCCAGCTGCTGAGATCAGGTGGGGGCTGGGAGGGACCCGGTGTCGAGGTAGGGGAAGAGGAATGCGGGGCCCAGCTGGTGGCCAGATGGGAAGGGGGAAAACTGTTTCCAGTGAGCCCCTTTTCTGAAGATCCCAGCTGGCTGACTCCGAGAGGGAAGGAGAGCTTGGGGTGGGTCGAAGCGCGACGTTGGAGGGAAGCAATTAGCTAGTTTGTTGTCGCCTCCTAGGAATTCGGTCCCTCTGGGAAAACCCGCCCTTGGCCGCGTGCAGGTGAGGTTTCCCTGAGCCTTGCCTCTCACCTTCCGGACCGCTGCGCCTGAGCGCGGGAGGGGGTGGGAGCAGCTCATAGGCGTGTCTCAGCGTCCGGGTTAAACCCTGGTGGGCAATAGAGTCCCATTCAAATTCTGGCCTTCCCTGGAAGGGAAAATGCCTTGTGACTGCAGACTATTGGGAGTGTCCCCTGCTTGGCAGCGACACTTATTTAATTAGCTAAGGATGTACAAAAGTTTTTAGGAAAGGAGTGAAGACAACCGCTGGTCTTGCGCCGTACCACCTCTGGTGCCCACTTCTTCGACCATCATTCCCACTTACCTGTGGAATGGGTTGAGTATGTTTTTCTGTCAGTCCTGTGACCACTTCGGACATAACCAGGATTTACTAAGAGGGAGATCGTCACTTGAAGCTGTGAGAATAGAGAGGGTTTATTTCCACTCCTCTCAGTTGTGAGGTAAAGCTATATAAATGGAAGGTTCATAACTGCTCCTGCACCCACCTCAAACCTCCCTTGCCTGCCCCTTGCTGTGAGTAGGGCCCGGGTCAATGGGCCTGGCTGGCAGAAGGTCCAGAAATCAGGGTGAATGAAGAGGGGAACTGAATCATCAGTGAGGGGGTGTAATCTTTGCTCTGGTGTGTAGGAGACTTGTACTTGGCTTGTAGTGGAAAGCAGAGCCTATTTCCTTTAGGGCTGTGTCAAAACTCTGGACCCAAGTTAGTGAAGAAAATCTGTGGACAGTACACTCTATGCCCTGGTTGCTGAAGCAGCCTCTTTGCAGATGCTAACAGAGATTGGAAGGAAAACTACTCTGCAGTTAGACGAATAAAACCAGCCTTTAGTTGGTGATTTCTTTTCATAATGGCTGTTTTGTGCATGAGCATAGATTGTGTGTGTTGGGGGTTGGGGGTTTTGAGTAATATTGTGCAAAGGGTATTGTTGGTTATACTCACTGGGGCTTTATCTGTACTCAGCTGAAGGGACCAGTGTTTTACCGAGCAGTCTCTGCTTTTGCTTCTATAAGCAAATGCTTACATGGCCAGAATGAGGGAGATAGTGTGTGTGTGTGTAGTCCTGAAAGAAATGAATTAACTGGACTGTTTGGAACATTTTTGATGGTAGCTGATACATAACATTAAATGAGTTTGAGAGAGTGAGGAAAATACCATCTGGAATAACCCAATTGAATGCCATGAAACTCATGTTGAAAGATCTGGGCCTGTTCCTTTTCAGAGTCGGTAAAAAATTACTTGCAAGGGCGAATGTCCTCGGTAGCTAGCTGACATATGTAAAGAAAAGTGTGGTACGTGGGAAGAAATGGCTTCACACGTTGAAGCTAGAAACAGGTGTGGGACAGAACCGGTGGAGAGGAAGGCTAAATTAAAAAAGTTGTTGTAAAACTGTCTCTGGAGCAGATACATGCTCTTTGAAATAAAGCAGTTAAATAAAATCTGTGAATAAATATATGGGGTTGACAAAATTTCCCTATACTGTTTTCCATAGTTGTCTAATGTATTATCTTCAACATCTGTTGTGTGTCTTTAAAAAGGCCACGTTTTTCAAGGCCTCCTCCTGGCTTTTTGTCCTAAGTCTTTGACCGGGCCCTCCCTTCTTATAAGTCCTGGTTGGAAAAAGTTGAAATTGAAAGGTTAAGGCTGCTATTGCTATTTCGTTTATCAATTTGAATCTCAGGATTGTTTCTTCGGGATGAAAATATGTCCAGAATCTGCCCACTTCTCACCAACTCCTCTGTTACCACTTTGGTCCAAGCCACCATCAGCCATTGCCCGGGTTATTGCAGTAGTGTCTTAACTGTACTCCTGTCTTCTACCCTGACCCGCTTTAGTGGGTTTTGAACACAGCAGCCACAACGATCCTGTTAAAATTGGTTCTCTACCTATGGGTAATTTTGCCTCCCAGGAGTCATTTGGCAATGTCTGGAGACATTTTTGGTTGTCACAACAGAAAGGAATTCCTACTGGGTTCTAGTAAATAGAGGCCAGAGATGCTGCTAAACATTTTACATTGCACAGGACAGCCCCTATAGTGAAGAATTAATATGGCCCCAAATTAATCTGTCACCACTGAGGTTGAGAAACCCTGTGTAAAAACCTGTCATATCATGCCACTGTCTACTCAAAAACCTCCAGCGGCTCCTAGTTTCAGTAAAACTTGAGATTCTTAAAATGGCACAAGGCAGTCTATATGTTCAAGCTCCCTGTCAGCTCTGAGTTTCTCTCTTGCTGCCATTTCTAGCTCCCTCTGCTCCAGCCAGGCTGGTTTTATCTCTGTTCCTGGAATACTCTAGACCCCTTTATCCCAGGGCCTCTTATATAGTACTTCCTAGTCCCTCTGCCTAGACCATCCCTTGCCTAGAGAGCCACAGTGCTCACTCCCCCGCCAGCTTCAAGTCTTCCTTTAAATGTCATTCCTGTGAAACCAACCTTAACTATGCTATTTATAATCGCTAATACTCCAAACTTTCATCTTCTTAGCCCTACTCTATTTTTTCCATGGTACTTTATAACCTAGTCTATAATTTTCTAATATGTTTATTATATGTTTCTTCACATTAGACTGCAAGCTCCAAGGCAGCGGGTATTTCTGTCTCTTCTTTGTTTACTGTTGTTTCTCAACCTTGGGCTATTGGCATTTTCAAATGGGTTATTCTTTGTTATGGGTGCTGTCCTGAGCATTACAGGATATTTAGTAGCATCTCTGGCCTCTGCCTACTAGAGGCCAGTTACATCCCGCCCCCTGAGTTGTGACAACCAAAAATATCTCCAGACATTGCCAAATATCCATTAGAGGCAGAATCACCCCTGTTTTGAAACTACTGGCTTAGAACAATGCCTGGCACAATAATAATATGTTGTTTGAATATGTGTTGCTTTCTCCCTTAGTACCCCACTCAGGATGAGTGTTTGATGTTTGCCTTTGCATTCAACATGCCATACCTTTTAAAATAGGTATCTTCCAGAGTCTCTCCAAGAGGAATTTATATATTCTTCATTGAGGCTAAGCCCAGATATGCAAGTGTTTCATTCCTAACCCTGATCTTCTGGCCTTTAGGAATGTGAAGCTCCTGGATTTAGATGATGTGAACCCCATTTTGGTCTTATTGACTGGCAGAGCTGTGTCGCAGTTAGACACATGCTACAGAAAAGGTTCTAATGAAGATTTATTTGCACTTTGGTTTCCCCACCAAGGTTTTTGAAGTCGTTGTATGTGGTGGGAATGGTGGGTAGCAGAGGAAAAGTGCTGAATATCAAGGGTGAACCGAGAATTTATACATCGGCACATCATATCTGGGAAACAAATGGGAAACTGTTGAATTAGCTCCTAGAAGCGAAGAAACTCTCTGTATGTCTTTGGGACCTGAAGAAAACATTTTAAAATATGGCAGCATCTTTCAGGTTCATGGTTGTTTTGTTTGGTATACTTAATTTTGTGGGCTTTGTAGTTGATAATGCCCTTTTCCTGGACAGACTTAAGAACTGACTTAATCTAATTTTAGTTTCTTCTCTTCTCAAATTGTTAGTGATGTTTTAGATAACTGTTATTTAATTTCCTGCAAATTAGAAATAGGAATTAAAGGGAGTTTTTGGTTTATAATGGCGGGACAAGATATAGCGGTGGTTCTCAAATGCTGATTAATAGAGAGATATGTGAAGTTTTTCACAGGTTTGTGGTGAATGAGAAAGACAAAGACACACAGTCACGTGCATACATTTCATTAGAAAACCACCGCCATTTCATAGATTAATTCTGAGACTTTCCCTTTCTGTCTTCCTGTTAAAAATGCCCTTTCTTTTATAGAATGATAATCCATTCTTGGAAAAAGAAAACTGCCAACTTTTATTGGTTTCTGAAAGTTTTCTTGATTTTTCTGATCTGTCCAATCTAGGGTACCCCTTGAGTGAAGATTAAGAGTATTGTCTGGTGTCACTGTCTGCCCCTAGTAACTGGCTGAGTGGCCTTTGGCAGGGTAGATGACTCTAACTTCAGTTTCCTCATCTGGAAAATGGGGACCTGCCTCCTAGGAATCTTAAGAACATTAACTGTGACATTGACTATAGAAAAGTATTAGCATGGTGCCTGGTACATAGTAAGCGCTCAGGCAGTGTTGGCAGATGTTTTTCTTCTTGTTTTTTTTTTTTTTTTTTTTTTTTTTTATTGCTTAGCAATGAGTCCTGACACTCCAGAAAGTGTTTGCACTTGTTGACTTTGGCTTTCTTCATTAAGGCTAGTGTTGTTATACAATAAAAGACTCCAATTTTAGTAAATTCTTTTTTGCTTTCCTCCTGATGAGGTGTTCAGACAATTTTTTGCACTTTATATTTTTGTTCCAATCTATAACCATTTCTTTATGCTGGTCGGAAAAAAAAAAAAACTGTTGTGACATCAGTGCATAGGTAAAAGTTCATATTCAGCAGGTACCAACTGAATTCTAGTATGTGTGAATTAATACCAATAATGATAGCTAACATTTATTGATCATGTCCCAGCTCCTGTTCTAAGTGTTTTTACGTGTGTTAACTTAATCTTGTAAAACTTGCATGAGGTAATAATAATAAATAAAAAAAGCAATGATGTTAATTATAATTTTAAAACAGGTAATGCTTATATTGTGCTTAACATTGCCAGTAATGATTTTGAATACTTTACTTGTATTAACTTGGTTAATCCTTCCTTCAAACATGGGCATATGTATTTTTATTATTTTCATTTCCCAGAGAAGGAAATTGAGATATAACAAGTAGATGGGCCTGATTTAATCTGAGGCCATCTGGCTCTAGCCCAGACTCTTGTCTGTGAGTCTGTACCACTTGTGAAAAGCACCGTGTGTGACTGGGAAATGTGCATCATGGTATACCTTCTTCAAAACTCTCCTCAGTGGGGTGAGGGAAGGAGAACACATGGATCCAGCTAAACATACAAGACAAAGTGTGATTGCCATGAAGAGGTGGGCATCAGTAATAGGAATTTAATATAGGAGGGGAAATTGGGGGCAGCTTTGTGAATGAATAGGGGTATTTGAGTTTGGCCTTGAAGGTCAAGCAATATTCAAACATATTCTTCTACAACATTAAATAAAATGTGAGATGCCTTGGAGGGCATACTCTTAAAATAGACTCCTAGGGTGTTTGGTTGCCTTTTTAATTTCAGTCAGAGTCCCAGCTCTTCCTCGTGGCCCATGGGCACCTGGTGGTGGCAAAGAGACTGGATGCACGTGGACAGGTTCAGAGGGAGCCGTGCTGAAGTGCTGTGCCCGTGGCTTTGCCACTTGACTACTGTCTGTGTCTAAGACATTTAGCCTCTTGGAATTTGTTTCTTTATTTGTAAAATTGAATCAATAGATCCATCCTCTTAGGGTTGTAGAAGTTTTAAAACTGACATAAAATGTATAAAACTGCTTTTCAGAGTGCCTAATACATATTAGTAAGTAATAACAATTTCTTCTTTTCTATTTTGTCATGATTGCAATTTTCCCCCTTTCCATAACAATATCTAAACAGTATCTAAAGCAAAATAGACAAGATTGAAGTGTCCTCACCTGGCAGATGTTCAAATCTTATTATGCAAATTAATTGTATGGTTTGATTAGATGGAAAACTTGATTAAAGTGGGATTCTAAGTGTTGGTTTTGAGCATTATGGGAAATTTCCTTTTCCTGAATATTGCTATTTATAGAATTTATTTAAGTGTAGGTATGTGTATGTGCATTTAATTCTCTTTGAGTTCTGCAGTGCAGTTTACACAGGCTGATGTTTATATCTGCTCCAGTTGTGCAAGAAGTGGAAAATATCCTTTTTTTAGAACAGGTCACATGTGCTTACTGTCAGGAATAGGACCTCAGTGTAAAAAAATGTATCTTGGGACAAATCAAAGTTACTAAATTTCTCCCTCCAACTGCTTTGTTTCAGAACTGGCAGTATCAGGACAAATAATAGGTGAAAAAAAGATCCTTGGTTGATTTTTTTTTTTTTGTCATTTTTCAAGGACAGTAAGCAAGAGTTTCATTTGTTTTGTGTGTGTGTTTTAAGTATAAAATATACTTCGCTCTTAGGTTTGTCTCATCGAAGTAAATTATAAAAATATGTTTGACTCAACTCCAAGTATGCATTATTATTTGGAGAAAATAATCGAGAAGACGGGTCAAAGATATTAAATGCAGTCACCACAGGCTTTTGATATTGTGAAGACAAGTTTGCATTTTTTATGAAGGTTTTTGTGAGTCTAGTGAACATTATGTACTCTAGGGCAAGAAATTACACCAAGGCATGAAGTTGGCATTTTTACTGAGGCAGATGAGGACTGAGGGCGAGAAGATGTGCAAGCCGGTCTGGGATCTCTGTTGAAAGTCCCACAGCCATTTTCTGTTCCTGAGGATTTGTGGAGGAGGACCAGGCTCCTCATTTCTCTAGGTTGGTTCTTAAGCCTGGCTTCCTTATTTCTTTGCTACACCTTTCCCTTCTGCGGCCTTTCATGCATGCCATGAAGAATACAGAGGTACACCTTTGGAATATTCACATGAGACATCTGTCCTGAGATTCAGAACAATGAGGCTCTTCTTTTCAATGGTCAGAATTTCTGGGGGCTTCTCAAGTGCTGAGCACTGTGCTGAGTATGTTACAGATGATAGCTCATTGTCTGTTTTCCATTTGAGCAGGATGTTGAACTAGGGCAGGCTGAAAGGGATGCAGTGCTTTGGGGAGTGATGAGAAAATTGTGAGAATAAAAAAACACAAAGAAATAAATGGTACCTCAGACTCATGAGTACTCTATTTTCTTTTTGGGCACTTCCAAAACCACTTAATTTACACAGAGACAGTATAATTTTGGGGTCAGAAGTACCTGGATTTATGTCTTTCTTCTTTTCCTTCCCTTCCTCCTTTCTCTCCCTCCTTAAAACAGTTATTTACTAAGTGCCTCTAGTTATATCAGGCTCTGTGCTGACCATAGGGAATCAAATGTAAAAACAGACAGGCAAGGTTCCTGCTAGCATACTGCTTCCATCTTGGAAGTGGAGATCCAGTTATAATTAACCAAATAGATGAAAAAGATACATTTTGGTGCTATGAAAATTATTGATAGAGAGTGACTGGGAAAGAAGAGAGCTTTATTGGATATTGATAGAGAGCGACTCGGAAAGAAGAGAGCTTTATTGGATTGGGTCATCAGGAATGACCTCGTGGAAGAAATGATTTTGAGGCAGGACCTGAATTTCTGAAATAAATGTGCAAATCTTGGTGCTACCACTCACTGGCTGTCTGACTTTAGACAAGTAACCTAACCTCTCTAAACCTCAATTCCCTTTTCTGTAAAGTAGGGCAATAGCTACCTTGTAAGGCTACTGTGAAATAAAAGGTAGTACACAGAGAGCAGCTAACCTTATAAGTTTTCAGGAAGACATATAGGACCAGTTTAATGTAATCCTATTTTGATCTGTATTTGGGAATCCTTGAATGCAGAGGGCCAACTCTAATTTTACTTGTATTTTTGACTGCCTGGGGATGAGGAGGGTAAACACCCAACCCCCATGTTGTTTAAGAGTCAACTATGTATGAATAATGGAGAAAGAAATACAGACATTAATCTTCCCTGTAAGTGTTTATAACTTGGCCTTAAGTGTTTTCCTAATGTGGAGTGAGTCAGAGATTTATGCTTGTCTGGATCAAAAGTGGATATGGGTCTCGTTATTTTTATTATCTTCTTTCCTCTAGGATCATCTTACTTGTGCTGTTCCCTTGCTCTTCTCACTGTTGTTGTGTTGAGGTCATTCATGTCTGACTATGTTCTCCTTATGTTCAGCCTAGGAATAATTTTTAACTGGACTTTGAATTTTCAGTATAAAGGAGAGGTCGAATTAACCTAGGATTAAAAAGTAAAGCTTAAGATTGATTTAGCAACATATACACACACCACGAGTAACTCATGCAGAACTCCTTACTCCTAGTCCTGTGTTTCAGCCCTACATCATGCTTCCTGTGTATACTGATGTGAAAATGTCAGTGTTGGTGCAGAAATGAAAAAGAAGAAGCCTTTTCACCCACACACTGTTTCAAACTTTCGTCAGTGTTCATGTCTATAGACGATGGTGTGTTTTTAATTCAACCATTTACAAAACAAATCTTCAAAGCATTTGAATTTCAGTAGCTGTGTTCTTTAATTCAAGTACTCATGGAGTGGGAACTTTCAAAAAGAAAAATCCTGGGTCGTGTGGGAGCAAATATTTAAAATTTAAGTGTAGTGAGTTACAGGTCTAAGGAGGGCACTGGTAGGATCCTGTTCTTCTGTAAGAAAATTGTGGGTTATTGAGCAATTTTTGAGGAAGGCATCTGTGGCCTTTGCCCTTCCACCCACCCCTTACCCAAAGTGGGATAACTTGCTGAATCATTCACACACATTCTCCTATTTTCCCATGTGATCAGAAGCATATGGGAGCGGTGGTCCTCCCTAAGATGGGAGCATGTACAGCTTTTATTTGTAGAATATAACCTTTTTCTTTCTGGGAAGCTTAACTTGCTTCCATGGGAAGAAGATTTAAGGCAGAGAAGATTCATTTAGCCTGATGGTAGAGGTTATAGATGGAATTATGAAACGACAGACAGAGGAATGCTGTCTTTACTCTGGTACTGTTACTGTAATATGTTCCTAAATAATTGGTTCTAAAAATCATGTTTTTTAACACATACATTTTATTTTTATAACTGGAAATTTGAAACGTGGTGAAAGGAAAAGCACATAGAAAACCTAGAGATGATTTTCCAACTTAACTTGGAATCTAGCGCAGTCCTGATAAAGCCTACCAGGGAGGCTCAATGAGATGTGGCCATGCTGTTCCTCTTATACGCATCTGTTCCAAACAGCTGGAGATAGTACTCTAAAATAGAGTCCCTGAACAGACATATGGATATTGTAACAATCTTTCCTCCATCCAAAGGACTGTGTGTATGTGTGTGTGTGTGTGTGTGCGCGTGTGTGTGTATTTATGTAGCATTTAAAGTTTTTCAACAAAAGACAGAAAGGTAGCTTTGCTCAGTTGTATTACGGAGCCTGCACAATAGCGCTTTCTAAATGTAGAACATTGGCACCTCTGCCAATGGAACCTTTGCAGTGGATTTATAATGTGTTTGGCAGAGAATGAATATGAATAAATATTAACATAGTATTGGCCAGTTAGGATCATTACTTTTAAGGGCAGAGGATGGCACCAAATATGCATTATTGAAAAAATTGTAGTTATTTATTTTTAAAGAAAGAGTTTACAGTAGCTTATGTAAAGTAGTTCCTGAAAATATAAGCCGTTGCCATGATTCCTAGCTGTGTTTTGAGTAAAAGGTTGTCTACTTGCTGCAAGGAAGTATGCTTGGAGAGTGACTTGTGAGATATTGGTCACTGGCATGTGGTGTATTGGGCAATGCTGTGTAGACTTTTTGGAACCACACCTTGCATCATTTTAGCATGGTCCTTTGTCTACTGGCCTTAGGTAGATAAATATAATATTTTAACTAGGTAAATGCTAGATGTGTAAATGCTAAATGATGGGATCTTGGAATGCAATTCTAATGATGTGATTACATATGGAAGCTTTAAACCTTTGTCGATGCAGAAATGAGTGAGAGGGTTTGATGGTGCTTGCTTGTTCATGGTATCACGGTCACTAAAATTCATAATTTAATGGCGGGGGCTGCCATTATAATTTAATGGCAAGGAAAATTAATTGGAACTTACTTTTGGAGTCAGTTATACCACATGTCACTGTGCTGGCTTAGTATACCCCTTTCTCACTCTTGGGTTCGTGTACCCGACATCTTTCTAATCAGTTTTCACTGGCAGCCAACTTCCTTTTCCTTATATATCTCCTCTAATGGACACTTTTATTTTGCCTGCACATAGTCTCTTTTCCAAATTCTTGTAACAACCCCTTTCCATGTGCTCAGCCCATGTGCTTCAGTTTCATGACTGCAGGAATGGAGAATTTGACACAGGCCGGACCATATTTCTTTATCTCAGGGATTAGTTTCAGGGAGGTGCATGTTGACTAATGAAAATGAATCTCAGGATTTTGCTTATTAGGTGCTAACAGAAAGAGCTTCTCCCTCTATTCCCATTGATCTTGAATTTGGGAAGTTTGAGAATAAGCTGCCACTATACCTTGGAGACAGAAGGAAACTAAGTCCTTAAATTAGGTTAATGTTAGTTTCTGTAACAAAGTGTCATGCAGTAGTCACATGTGTAATAAATAGTTCCTGGGCGGCGGCAACTTTCCTTCATATGCCAAGTCAAAAATCCAGGCTCTTTCCATCTTCTGGTGCTACCATTGTCTAGAACCCTGTAGTACTTTGTGTTTAGTAGTGAAAAGAAAAAGAAGAGAAAGCATAAATAAGGTCTAAAAGTGACAGGCATGACTTCTGCTTAAATTCTATTGGCAAAGGCCAGTCTCATGTCTATATCTGGGTGAGGGCTGGGAAATAGAGACCCCAACTAGCAGAGACACCTCTATTCTAGAAAGAGAACACATTTTTGGTGGTTGGTGCGTGGCATCATTGCCATGGTCCTAGTAGTAGTATTTTCAACCCTGGATCAAGTTATGCCTATCCTTGGTAGGCCTAGTTAGGCCGGTTCTTGAAATTTTCTGTTTTTTTTTTTTTTTAAATTTTTTTTTTTATCAGTAAATTCCTTTTCTGAGTAAACATGGTTAGGTTGGATTTTCTCTCACTTGAATGGGGACTTCTTGATGCTATACATTGTCTGAATCCCACCTCTATGCAATGCCTCATATTCCAAGTTCATTGATCAAAATCATCACCCTGCTTCCCAACAATAACACATCTTCCACTGTCACCACCACCTTAATGCAATGGTTTTCAAAATCTGGCCCTCAGACCAACAGTGTCAGTATCACTCAGAAAATTGTTGAAAATGTAAATTCTCAGACCCTGCCCTGGACCTAGTGAATTAGAAACTGTTGGTGGTGGGTCCCAGTGGTCTGTGTTTTAACAAGCCCCCCAGGAGATGCTGATGCACACTTAAGTTTGAGAACCGCTGTCCTAATGCTTTTTTATCATGAACCCTGTCTCTATATTGAATTATCCTTGTATTACTGTTTTAGAATGAAAAATTCTCTAGATTAAAATATATTTAGTAAAAAACGGGGTGTTGCTTGTTACAGTCAAAACAGAGATAATCATTGATAATAATTCCTTACTCATTAAAAAAGAAAGGAAAATCCCCAGGTAGAGTTCTTGCTTGTTCAGATGTGATCTCTGAGTGATTTGCAGTTAACTTAGCTTTACTACCATAAAGAACCATGGCTCTACTATCACAAGAGATTTGTAGTTTAATCTAGACTCAAAAAGCATGAAACTCAAAGCATACTGTATTCACTTGACTGAAAGATTTGGTTGAGAAACAGGGTGATAGTGGTTTTGAGTGTGCCCACATGACTAAATTGTTTTTCACAAAACTTCTGCTGAATAAAACTTGAAATATGACTGTCAGCCTGTTTTTCTGTCTTAATGAATTCCAGACAGTTTGTAGAGTGTGGGAGCTTCCAAAACAGAGGGGCGGAATGACTTCAACCAGCTAGTATCTGTTTTATCACACATAAGGGTGTCCTGACATAACAGAGCCGTTTCCCTTGGAATGTTACCAGACTGTTCACTTTTGTGATGGGGAGGTATAGACTGGGAGAGGGAAGGCAAGGCTGAATGTGTGTCAGACAAATAGAGCCTGTAGAGAAGTTTTGGACTTTTCATTTATCGAGAAATTCAACCTATCCTTTTGATTAATCTACTTAGACCCAGGTACCCAAGCATTCCCTGTCAGCCCCTCATGCTGACTTTCTCCAGAGAAAAAAGCCCTGATGCTTTTTTGTCAATTTAAATTCCAATTTGACCATCTATTAACTTTTTTATTTTGGGCAAGTTATTCTTGTAGCCTTTGTTTCAGCAGAGGGCTAAGTGGGGCTCATGGATGATAACATGACCTATGTTGTAGAGTAATTGTGTGGATTAAAAAAAATATGTGTATAAAGTGCTCAGTCCCAAGCCTAGCTCTTACTCAGTGCTCTGTAACTGCTTCTCTCATTCTGGTTTCCTTTGTATCTATAGTATCAGCAAGGTTTTTGATTTGAAATGCATTTTTAGTTTTAGACACTTGAATAAAGAGAAAACAAAGGCAACTAGCAGGAAAAGAAAAGTTACCATAGAAGAGAAGGGGGCGTGGAGGCTAAATAATCTCGAAATTGAACAGTCAGTGCCAGGATCTTTGGGAGTTGATGCAGGTCAAGTAATGGTGAACTGTGCGATGCCTAATAGGGAGGTTTTTATGATGTCACGTGCTATATACAAGTAAGGTGTTACCTTTTGTTTCCAGAACCATCTTGGTCTTTATCGACCTATTTCCTTTCATCATAATTATAAACTATAGCTGGGTGGAGGAATAAATAATAAGATCCACTAACTAGGGTTTCACAGCACCGTGTAGTGTAGCAGCCGAGCTCTGTTGCTTCCTCCATGTAGATATTTATCATTTCTAACTGTCATGTTTCAAGTTAGCCTGTAATGAGTTCTTGCTGTAGCTTGTTCACATTTAACACAGCAGCCTCTTTATATAGTTATCTTTACTCAGTATAAGTCATAATACCTTATATTCTTAAATCTCAGAATCGTTATATCTCTTCCAGGTTTTTCCCTCCTAGTAACAGTGTTTAGCTCTTTTAAAGATTAGGACCTAAGTTTAAAATTTTTTATCCACACCAGTATAATAGCTTACTCCCCCCTCCCCCCAACTTTGTTGAGGTATAATTGACAAATATGAATCCTATATATGTACGGTGCATAATTTATTTTGGTATATGTGTACAATTGTGAAATGATCACAACCAGATAACTTGCTTTTCTTGATCCTCACAAAGTTTCTCCCTGAAACCTGTGGTTAAACAGGGCACTAAAAAGCAGAGAGGATTAGCCTGAATAGCAACCATCTTTCTCAGGAGGCAAGTTCCTAGCATATTGCCCACATAAGTGGATGCTTCATAGGTTACAGCTTAGTTGTGTTACATGGATAATGAGGGCACCTGCCTCATCAGATTGCTGTGAAGGTTCAATAAGCTATTGAAGGTACTACCTGCTGCTGCTGCTGCTGGTGCTGCTGCTGCCGCCGCCGCCGCCGCCGCCGCCGCCGCCGCCGCCTTGATTATTGCTACTCCTGCTGCTCTACTGCTGTTACTGCCCATCTCAGCCTGCTGCTGCACCCAGTATTACTCATGGTGTCAGTGCTATTACAATTTAGGAGTTTACATAAGAATCCAAGTGGTTAATCTGTGCATGTATTGTTGACTCTACCATTGTTTTGTCACTGTTAAGTAAATAGATAACAATTTGATTTTTCAGAGCTGTAAAATACCCAACCATATAGTCAGTTCTGAAATGCTTGAGATAGATACAGCAAGTTTCAAAACTTGTACTAGCACAGGAGTCATCTTGACCACTTTCCCCAAATATCAGCTATTGTGTGCAGAAGAATGGACATAAATTTGATTATCAATCTGCGGGATACATCTTCTACCAGAATCCATACATACATTCATACAAGCACATATAGGATACTCAAGGCAGCATTTTTTAGAGTATTTGCTGCTTTCGTATTGTCATGAATAATCAAAACTTGACTCTTAGTTGAATAGCTCCTGTCCTGAGTTTTATAAACAGGGAAAATGACAGTTTTCCTTTCTCCATGTGCTTGAAACACACACACACACACACACACACACACACACACACACTTTGACTGAATCAAAAGACATTGAGTTAGGTGCTTTAGAGGGAAAGCCAATATGCTTGGAGAATTAATGAACATAGGAGAGAATGATTGTCAGCAGTGGACCAGTCTAATGGGCTTCTGAGCTCTGCATTTCAGCGAGAGAACAGGATGAATCAGCTGTTTAGGCTGGAGTTGAGACATAAGACACACATAACTAGGGGAAGAGGAAATGGACAGGCAGTTTTGGAAGTTCTCAGAATAGATTTATTTCTTGGGTGTTTACATAGGTGGATGTTAAGAGATGTGACTCTTATTTTCTCAGAGTCATGGTTTGGGATTTATTTCTAAGATCCTTGGACAAATTTTCCTTGTCCACAGGTTAAAGTAATATCGAAAAAGTATGTATTGAGCCTACTATGGGGTCAAGATGTAACGGTGAGCAAAAGGAGTCCACTCTAAACCACTGTCACTTTTGGCAAATGGGTGGCTGCTGGGGAATGACAGGAACCCAGATCAGATTGTCAGGGGCCAGAGAAACTCTTTCTGAGGACTACTTGGTAGTCACATCATTTACCCTGTGAAAGAAATATTTATTTACTGATAGTAATATGTTATAATATATGCAACATGTTGCCAACTCAATGTAGTCAATATAACTTCTATTGAGGTACAATTGACATGTAACATTATATTATGTGTATAACATATTAATTTGATATTTGTATATATATTATGAAATGATCACCACAAAAAGTCTAGTTAACTTCCATCACTATATATAGTTACAGAATTTATTTTTTCTTGTGATGAGGGCTTTTAAGATTTAGCAATTTTCAAATATGCAATAAAATATCAACTACAGACACCATACTATATATTACATACCCTTGAGTTACTTATTTTATAACTGAAGTTTGTACCTTTTCACACTCTTACCCCATCCCATTTCACCCATCCTCCAACTCCCACCTCTGACAACTACCTATGAGCTCTGTATCTAAGAGCTTGTTGGTTTTTTTAAAAAAATTTATTTTTATATTCCACATACAAGTGAGATCCCATATAATGAAAGAGATCATGTATAAGTGAGAAATATATTTTAAACAGATATTCTTTAAAGCATCTTCTTCCTATAAATAGGCTGATAGCACCGATGGCGCTTCAGCACTAGGCTTGGGGGCTGTCTTAGTCAGGAACGTCACCAACAAAAAGCACTCCAGTGCAAGAAGCATAGCGCTAAATAGACTTTGAAAAATCACTTGTTTACTGCATGAGAGCTGAACCGGGAAGGCAGAGTGTCACTCATTTTGTTTGACCTTAGCTGGGAATGCCTGCGTTGGGTGACTCATATTTTTTACCTCTCTGTTCAAAAATGACTGCAGAAATGCTTTAAATGTTGATTTTGGGGTTACAAATAAATTTTAGTGAGTAGATGAATTCACAAATAGGGAATACACAAATAATGAAGGTTGACTATTTAAAAAATATTTTTTGCATCTATCCATTTCTTTAGCAATTCTTTGTCTGATCTAAAAAATATGCTCCCTGGGAGAACATTTTAAAACATTGGCCCAACACTGTTCTGGGTTATACATAAAGCCACATTAATAAAGCTTTTTCAGTCACCTGATCTCCCATTTTTACCAGTTTATTTGCCAATATAAATAGCCCATCACTTTCAGATCTTTAAAGTTGAGTTGGACTGTTCTAATACGTTACTCTTTATTTTGATATAATTTCTACTGTTTTTTTTAGGAAGATGGACTGTAAGAATGGGGACCTGGAAAAAGACTACAGAGAAATTATGGGGGCCATTGCTGAAGAATCCAGCAAAAAGCAGTAGGATGGCTTAGAACTTCTGGTGTAGGAGTTTTTAAGTACCTTGGCTGAGCTTACTCATGGCTTAGAGGTTAAAGGTGATGATATTCACTTCTCAATGTTTTGAATATTATAATGATAAACATAGTCATTAATTGAGTACTTGTTGGGAGTGCTTGGAGTTCTTTTAGGAAGAAGGCAAGAAAAGGATTGTTTTCAGTAGGTCTAGCAGTTTTGAGTTGCATAGCAGATAGATCACACAATTTAATAACAACAAAGAAACACAAACAGCAATAATAATAACAGCAGCATCTAACATTTTAAAAGCCCTTACTACAGGCTGTGTCTTGTGCTAGTATTTTAATCTCATCTACTTTTAAGAAACAAACTCACAGGAGTTAAAGTAATGAAAGTTACATATCGCTAGAGTTAAAGTTGCATATTTTTCTGCCTTGCATCAATAACCTACCTTTTGCATTTTTGTACTGTATCCTTGTGTGTTATAAAGAGAATGTCTTATTTAGTTTGTGTGTACGTGTGTGTGTGCGTGCGCGAGTGTGTTTCTTTCTGTCTTTATCCTGGGATTAGTAAGGTCCCTGGGTAATTTTTTTTCCTTCAGATTTTTCCTGTGATAAAGAAGAAGGTGAAATAACAGGAATGACTAATTTAGATCTAGTTGAATTATAAACATATAAAGGTACCAACTACTAGGTATTGCGTTAAGTATTTCAAATGCTTTAGATAATTTAATTCTCATGAGGTAGGTAGGATCTCATTTTATAGATGAAGAAACTGAGGGTTGACTCTCTTAAGTCACTTGCCTAAAATTACTCAAATAAGGGAAGACCCAACCTTAAAGTGAGGACTGTCTGACTTTAAAACTCATCTTTTTATCTACCCTGCTGTGGTGGTTACTGTGTATATTAGGGTACCTCAGAGAGTCAAGATAGGAAGTGATTAGGGCTAACAACTCATGTTGATTTTGGAATAGAAAGAGGACTAGTTTTCTGCTGAAGTAAAGACAAGAGGCTCTGGGTGTGGTTGAACATATGAATCCAAGAAAAATAGATCTCTCTATTAAAGGTGCTCACAGCATGCTTGGTTGCATAGTCCTTTGTTTTCAAAGCTGTTTCTGAAGAAGGAAAGGAGATAGGCTGTAAAGACTGCAACAAAGGTAGCAAAAGATGAGATGATGGATATTTAATTGTTCAAAAGGGTGTGGTGTGTAAGTTGTAGATTTTCCTCATTCCTCATTAAAGATTATCTTTGAGTGTTCCTAGTTGATGATATCAAGAAGTCTTGTCTACAAACCCATCCTTATGGTCTCCCACTGAACATGTAGCTCCTAACATCTTGATATTTTTCACTCATCTCTCTTTATCTTTTTCCCTCTAACCTGACTTGTTAGTTGTTTTTCCTATGTGTCTTCTTCATAAAGTCGTACCGAGCCTATTGCATTTTGAACTGTTTATCTTTGAATGCCAAAGGTCTTGAAACATAATGTTGTGTAATAAACATAGCTTCTGTCTTGACGTGTGTTAAAAGCATTAGTCATTGTAAAGTATTGAGTTAAATATTTTCAATAAAAGGATATAATGATCTAATAGAGAGGGAGAAGTTATAAAAATACTTAGTTGATAGCTTTAATGGTGAGCTATGTACTTAGTTCCATCAGTGATGGGTTAGAGATTCAGAGAGTGAATATAAAAGCATTCTAACTTTTTATTATTAGGAGAGGAGAGAGACCAACAATTAAAAAAAACCCCACTGAATTCTCACACATATTAAGAAAAGTGTAAACTGTCTTGAGTTTCCAGTGCTTATGCTCCTGATTTACTACTACGTTTTATCTTTAACTACCCTGAGAAATCTTGGGGATTTCCATGAGATATTATCTATAAGGACTCCTGGGCTGCCTTTTGTCAGAAAGCCCTCACTTAGCCTTGTAATAATTTCTCTTTTGGCAATCCTTTGCAACACCATCAGAGAGCCAGGGATTTCTTGAGTGGATGAGATAGGTCTTTACCTGTGGAGGTGATGTTATGAAGAGTTTTGGTCAGTGTTAGTCATTGTGAAACTATGTGCCCGCTGTCCCAGTTTATCTCTATAGACATCTCTCCATGACAGAAGATTGAATCCTCATCTCTCCATGCCTCTGGGCATCTAAGGATGTTAGAAGCACATTGGTTTGATTCTTTCTAGGGAGTATGTAGTAGATACTGGTCTTCTCTAATGAAATATTATCTAGATGAGTGTTTGGTAATCAGTTTAATAGGTTGATGTGTCTTATTTCCTGGGATTGGAGGTTTAAAGTACAGACACCGTGTGCTACCTCTCCTTTACCCTACCAGCAGTCTTTAGTCATTCCAGTAGGCAGCTTCTGAGCTTTAAATATCTTTTCTCTCTGGGAGAAGTTACAAACAAGGAAATTGCTTTAATGTAAGAATAGAGGGCATAAACTGCATCTTTGGTTGCTCTTAAAATTTTCTCAACAGACTGGATAAGTTCAAAGGCTGTCCAGGTCAAAATATATCACCTATGAGAAAAATTTTCTTTTCCAATATGTTATCTTGTACAAAATGATAATTATTTTCACATTCAGGTTAGGAATTTATGATGTTTTGGGCTTAGAGGGTATGTGGAGGGAATATCTATTTTTGCCAGATTTCCTTGCATCTGAAGTGATATTTCTGGAAGGATTATAAATCTCTAGTCCTTCTATGTATGATTTTGAACTTATTTGCTATCATTAGTAACTGAATCTGTAGATAAGGAGGTAGTTTTGAATGGTAGCCAAGTACTTGTTGATGTAAAGTCTACTTTACCTTTAGCGATTCCCATCATTAGCACCTCCTTCCTTCCTGGCTAAATTCCCTGCCATTTCAAGTAGGCAGCAATTACTGGTTTGTTAAAGAAGCTGGCTCCTGCTGCCAAGGAGCCTATTAATTATCACCGTGTCTCTAATTTAGCCTTACTAGTGTTGAGAGAAGGTGCATGTAAGCGTGTGGCAGAGCAGCTACAATCGCATCTTCATAATAATCTCCTTTCTGAGCTGGTTCAGTGGATTCAATGTTCATGCAAAGGGCCGAGGTGGCCCTGGTGAGTGTTTTCAACTCTCTTCTGTGGGTTCTTTGGTCAGTCGAGTTTGGTGTGGTTTTATTCTCCCTTTGACTCTGACCTGAGTAAAAGCCGATGGTTGGCATTTATGTTAGGAATTCAGACCTATTCCGGTCCATCTCTGAACTTAAATGGGACACCTTCAGAATACTTCAGTGGTTTTCTCCACAAGCTATTTTCTCTTCCTGGGAAAAGGAGACCATGGAATTGACTCTGTGCCTGTCTTCAAGAAGGTAATGCAAGTGATAACCACAGTAACTCAGTTTATAGTTTTTTAAAGAGTATCTTTATATAGCACATCGAATCTTTGATTAGTAAATGGCTAGATCACTTCCTGTTTGTTTTCAGAAAATATGCAGTTCACTTGTTTCAGTGAACATTTTTTCAGAAGTTTCAATGGGTTATTTGATTAGGTTTGTAGTACTTATGCTTCTTTTTCCACTTTTTATGATATTTTTTGGCATTGTATTTGAAGCTGTTGAGGTGATTCACTGCAAAGTGAATTAATTTTCCACGTTTTCACATGTGTTTTCCAGGGCCTCCCCAAATCCCCCCCGCCCACCATATGATCAGCTATAGTTTTGTCATTCTTGCTGGATCAAATATAAATGCTGATGTCACTGAATTTCTTAAATTACAGCTGGTGGGGATTAACAGAAATTGTAAGAGAATACCACTTCCTCATTTTGCTGTTTTCTGGACTGATTATTGTCCTTTTAAGTCCTGTAGGAGGATAGGGATTTGGAAGTAAGTTCTCTGTCTTCAAGTTAAAACAGCAATATTCATTTCCCTTTTTCTGTTAATGTTATTCTTCAAAAATAATTTCATGTTTAAGATGCTACTCTAATGTGCCCTTTAATAACCTCAGATAGACTTTCCCTACCCCTGATTCTGCACATCAGGTTGTCTTCTATCCTGGTGAAGGGTTATGAATACTTCTCTTAAGTAAGTTTCCTTATATAGAATATTTTTACTCAACAGTCTTTCACCAACTCCAGGCTGTTACTTGTATTAGGTGAAGGGTTGTGATTCATTTATTTTTTTTTCCAGAGCCTTTTATTCTTTAAAGAATACCTATGCCTGTCCTCATTGTTTTCCTGTTTAGAATCTGAGTGTTATAACAGGTCTGATTGCTTGACACCCTCTAACGTTTATTTTTCTGGCTTTCTAGTTTTTATTCTAGCAATTGGAGTCTGGGTCTAGGCTTTCCTGTCACTCTCTTTTGTGAGTTGAGTGGTGGCTCCTTGAATGTTTTCCTAGGAGTTCTCTGGGCTTCTGGACAGGACATTGGAGGCCACCTGTGCATAAATGATGGCATGACGGTGGTATTGATTGAATTGCAGTCCTGTGGAAACAGAAATAGAAAGCATTTGCACTTTCCTCTGGTGGCGTTTTTGCTTATTTTGTGTATTTGGAAAAGGCAGCCGTATGCAAACTGCTGACTTACTATTTTCCCTGGAATGGAAACCATTTGGATTATTTCAATGAGTTTTAGCTAAGATTTGTTTGTTCACAGTATTAGTTTTGTTTGCTGGTGTCCTGTTTAGAATAAGATCATAATGTGTCTTTTTACTTTGTGGAAATTCATGCTATTTGGTGCCTTGGGATTTTGCAAGCCATGAATTTGAAAAAAATCATGTGTTTACTCTAGAGTCAAAATGGGAACTCTTCAGTCAAAATTATGGATACATAAATATTTCCATTTGGGGTCAATTACTTTTTTTGAAAAAAATATTTTTTTGGCTAAATTATTTAAGATTTCAGATCAGCCCTTTTCCTGGTTATTTTTTCCACTAATTAATTTTTCTAATTTTTTAAAAGAAAAGTGATTAAATATAAGATTACAGCCCCAAATTAAATGTACCATACTATTCGATATAAGATGATGACTGGCTCTTTTTCATTGGCTTTGATGATAGAGAAAATTTAGTTTAATTTCTAGTAGTAAAATTTGGATTAGTAATAAAAATAGAATTTTCTTACTGTAAGAACTATTAAGCACTGGTTTGAGTTTTGAGTATAAGTTATGATGGTTCCGCCTCTATGCACTATAGGGTCTATATACACTTAGCCAACACTTTTTTCTAACATTGTGATGATAAGCTCTTTGAATTGAGATTTAGGAATGGTACAGTTATCTAAAAGATACTTCAAATATCACTGATGTTTGTAAAAGGTTGAATAAATAGAATAAAGGAGGGAAAGAAAATAGTTATGAATTGGTTGAATTGTTTGGAATGAAGTATTTTTTAAAAATGAGTTTTTATATTTATCTGGAAAATGTCACTAAATATAAAAAACGGGAGTTTAGTAGTGAGGGGAAGTGAGTATTAGAAACATGTTATGAGGTGATAAAAGGAGCTAAAAATTAAGTATTGAACAAACTATAAATATCACTGGGTTGATGACCATGAACGTTTTTGTTCATCATTTTATTCCACCAAATGACACCATGCAGGACCTAATAGTTAATAAATGTTGAATGAGTAAATGTATTGCGAGGCCTGGTTCCAAGCCCAGCTGTGCCACTAACTAATCATGTGACCTTGAGCCGACCATTTATGAGGACTCTTGTCTTCTCTTTTATGTACAGTGAAGAGTAGAGACTAGGTCTGCATGACTAGGTGGTACTGTGCTGCTCTTTCTCCCAGCATATACCATGGCAGATGTTGCCAACTATCACTTTGTTCTGTCCTGTGAACCTAGGAGGAGCCTTGGGCCCTTCTGAATTCAGTACATCTGGCTTCCACTTCTCATTGTATATACTAGGTGAAATTTATTTGCTATCTCAGAAGTGCCTTCTCTCTGACATCCCTTACAATGGTTCTTTGATTTTGAGTCATTTTGTTTTTGAAACCTCAGGCCCGGTTACAAGTAGGGAATATTTTATGAAGTTTCTTTGTTAGCAGGTGTTCACTTAAACAATAGCAACAACAACATTGCACACTATTGTCTTGCCTTTCAGTAGTTTTTCCTGGTAGATTTAGCAGATTTAGGTAGAACTTAATGAATGGGTCTAGAGAATATTCCTCTAGTAGAGTGAGATATCAGGAAATAATTAGATTAATAGTTTTTACTTTTACTGTCTGAAGTCCATTTATCCACCTAGGAAATGGTTGTTCTAAACCTACTGCATACTGGAGACTATGCTAGTGATAAAATGGCAGCCTATAAGATATGAGCTCTGCCTTCTTGTAATTCACAGTGACATGAATATGGTGCTAGGTCTGTAAAAGTAACAAAAGATGGAGGAGTCAGTTCTTAGGGGGGGAAAGGAAGAATAAAATGTCAGAAGAAGTTTTAATTAATTATCAAAAGATGACTCAAGCAAATGAGAAGGGGGTATTCCTGATAGCTGGGAGACGTGGAAGTATAGTGCAGTATGGCGCCTTTGGGACAATGTAAACTTTTGAGCATGGGTGGATTTAAGCAAAGAAATAGCACTCTGGCTGCCAAATGAAGAGTGAGTTGGAGGGTGGCCAGGTCTAGTGTCACGGAGGCCAGTTAGGATGATTCCAGCTTAACAGTTTTTGTGAGAAATGAGGGTACATACGCACTGTTTATCCCTGGAGAGAGGTTGTGATTGCAAATGGATACCAACCTTGGTCACAGATTTTAAAGGCAATGAAGGTAAAAGTAATGTGTGCACACTGCTTAGTGGTAACAATAGTGATTGCTTATTCATTCATTCATTCATTCATCAAATAGTCGGGTGCCTATTCTGTAACATACCTGGGAAACACAATGGTGAATGAAATAGACATGGTCCCTACCCTAAGGAAGCCTGTATTCTAATGAGAGACACATTCAAGTAAACAGGTGATTATAGATTACCGTGTATTCCTTATAAGCTAAGTGTCCATCCTATTTACAGGCCTCCCCCTCATTTTATATAGCTAACTCACCATTTGACCAATAAGCTCTCTACACTCTGTACTAAGTCTTGAGGAATAAGTTAGGTAAGTACCACGTTGCATATGCATTGTATTGCACACGCACACACACATACATGGCTTTAAGACATCTGACTTCATACCAGAGGTAGACAAGCATATCTGTTCCAGGTAAAGTTTCGGACATCTTCTGAACTCCGATATTTTATGGGGAATAATCCTGGCTTTTCGTTTCAGATCCAAGAAGAAAAATCTTAGCTCTTGTAGTCCTTCCACACATAATTGGATTTTGAAGTTGGCTTTGGTGGCTTCTTCAAATTGGCCTTCACATCTGTGTTCTAGATTATTGCCAGTGTTTGGGATTCTTATGCAGGAGCAAGAATTTGCCTCAAGACAGCAAGACTGGTAAACATTAGATAAGTGGCTTATTTTGAAGAGATGTTTTGGTACAGAAAGGGCAGTAACAACAAATTCTTCCCCCAAATAAAAACCTCCACTTTTTCCATCCAACTCAGTTGAAAACCTTTAGATCATAAGGAGTCAAAATTTAGCTGGATGGATCTGATAAAAATTCCTGGGAAACCATTCTAAGTTCCAGCACCGTCCTTTGAAGATGAAACATTCTAACAGCATAATGGTAATCAGAGCTGGTTTGGGTCGAATGTGCTCTATTTCCATTTTGCCTGACCTGGAGAGGTGGTATATTGTATGGCTAAAATGCTTGAGTCAGAGTGTCCTAGGTTTGAATTCCAGCCATGCCGGGGAGCAGCTGTTTGAGTTTGGGGCAGATTATTAGGATTCTCTTTTTGTTCACCTGTAAAATGAGGTAGTGGTTATTGTATAAGCCCTTTCGTTAAACCTGCCTGGGTTTACTCTCTGCTTTACTGCTCCGTGACATTGGGTAGCTTGTTCTTTTTGTATCTTGCTTTCCTTATTGATACAATAATAGTAGTGATAATATAACAACAACAACAACAACAATAACAACAAAAACAATAATTCCTACTTCATAAGAATGTGGGAAGAATTAAGTGAGATAATGCACATAAAGTGTTTGCTATTGTGTCTGGCACGTAGTTAGCACTCAGTGCACCTTCTCATCTGTTTTCTCTGCCATTATTATATCGAACTTTTGAAAATGTTCTGTAACACCATTTGATAACTTATTGTATTCCTTCTGAAAGTTAAGACTTCATAAAATATATTCATTGCTATATGCTTTCGTCTTTTTTTTTTTTTTAAATTGAAGGCTTAATAATACAATATCTGGGTTTGGATTAGGGTTGCCAGATAAAACACTAGATGTCCAGTTAAATTTGAATTTTATATAAACAAAGAAAAATTTTTTAGTGTAAGTATGGTCCAAATATTTCATGGGATATTTATACTAAAATATTATCTTTGTTCATCTAAATTCAAATTTAGCTGGGCACACTGCATTTTTATTTGGTAAATCTGGCTACCCTAGTTTGTGATAAAACTTACCCCTTTGCTCTTTCATCCATTTCTTTACTCAAATAGTTGTATATGAATGCTTATGTAAACACAGTGAATGGAAAACGAGCATAGAAATAGTTACACAACTTGATGAAATATTTTCTAGCATCTTTAATAAATCTGTCTCTTAATTCATTGTACCTTTGTAAGCAATGGGTTCATCAAATTGAGATTATGTTGACACTTGAGTACATAATGCAGTTGCTTGAAAATTCGGAAATGTTCTCCTGTTGCTTCTACCTGGAGGGAACTATTAATAATGACACATTAATGTACACAGGTATGCATTCCAGAGAGTCCTGAATACCTCATCATCTTTGAAGGAAATTATCTCATTACTCTTAGAGTCACATATCTAGGGAAGGTCATTCTTATGGTTGGCCTGGTTTTCCAAGTAGGAAAATAAACACAAAGAGGGGTTAAGTTAATAATTTAGAGTGATTTCACTGTGCTTAGAATTTAAGTTAATTTTTAAGTAGGTTTGGTCTTTAAGCTATTAGACTAGTTGGAGATTTTGAGAGAATTAAATCCAAGACTGAGCTTCTTTCAGTTCAACTCACATTTACTGAGAAACAACTGGGCATGAAGCAACTACAAAGCAGTAGAGAGAGATTTAAAGTATAGTTCTGGCCCTCAAAAACTTTAGTGGTAGTGGAGCAATAAAGCAAGAAACAATTATGACAAAAGATGGAACAAATAATGTCAGAATCTAAGGCAAGTAAAGCCTCAGATGGTTGAATGTAGGAAGTGATTAAATTTTAAGAACAAGTGACGTAGGAATGGGTTATATTAGGAATTGCTTACTGGAGGGTCATATTAAGAGAACTCCTTAAAGATGAGGATGATTTCATTTGGCAAATGAAGTGTTCTAGGTGTAGGCTTGTTGCAGGAAAGATCCAACATCAGACCGATGAGAAACCAAGCAGCACTCGGAGAGTTGGAGAACTCAGGTTTGTTACGCCGGTGGGCCCAGAGGAGCTAGTGCTCTGTAGATCTGGGCCTGGAGCTCAGTTGCAACATTCCTTATATAGATCCCTTTTTGGCATGGGCTGATTGGTTAATTTGTCCTCAGACTGTTACAAAGCGGCAGGAATTGCTATGGGTTACTGACAGTTACAAAGTGTTACAAAGCACAAGAGTTGCTAGTGTGTACAAACAGTACATTTGTTGTTTAGATCAAACAAATGGGAAGGTGAGTCTTTAGTCAATTTTGAGTATGGACCATGCAGCAAGCATATTTACAGAAGTAGAACAGAGAGCTGATTAGCCTTTTGAATGAAAATCCCTCTTCATTTCCCTCTTTTGATGGCTGTTTAAATTCTTATAAGGCATCATCCTCTTGATCTCCCTGGGCCAGGTGCTGGTAATTCCACAGCATAAAGATCTTTGCTACAGTCTTTCTCTCTATACCATAACCTGTATAAGGGAGGTAATCGACTGGACAACAAGAGGCAACAGGCAAGGGAGAAGGGGGCAGACCCCATGGAAGGAGGAGGAATACTATTCCAACTAAGATCGTAAAGCCCCCGAAGGTAGAGAACCAGCCTCCAAAGAAGTTATTAGAGCTCCACTCTTTCTAATTCTGTATGGGTATATGAGCTATTTTTCTAATATTAGTAGCTATATCAGTTACAGCCTGGCCATTGTTATCTATTTGGAGACAGCAATCGGATTAGTTAAACTTCCTGCATACTCCCCCTTCTCCCATTAGCAAGTAATCTAAAGCTAAACATTTTTGATATATTGTTGCATGCGTCTGAGACTGCTGTGTGGCCAGGAGTTCTAAGGCTGAGGCCGTCTGGGTAGTAATGATCTCTAGCACAGCTTATAACCTGATAATTCAATTATATGTATATGAGGGTTCGGTAACCCCAGCTCCCATCTTGGGCTCAAGTTGCGGGGCCAGAGTATTGGATGATATGGTGGGGTGGCCATTCACCCTCTCCCCACGTTTGTTGTCCCCCTACTTAAAGTGACCTGTTAGCCCTGGCTTTTAAGTCTTGATAATAAGGGAACACCCAGCTCATTTCCTCCTTTGTTCGATAAGAGGAAGAAGCCAGGTTGAATGATCTTGATGGTGCAACTTCCCTTCCAGTTGGGTATAAGCCCTCTTCCCACAAATCCAAAAGAACCCACCTGGGGCTTTTCAACTCTTTGGGCTAGTGGAGTTGAGGGTTTCCCAGAATGTGCCAATAGCTGGGATGGCATGGAAAGGGTTAGGGACCATGCCTTCCTTTTAGTGCAGTTTGTGACAGTCGTGCCTTGGTCGAAAGAGTGGCACGAGGAGGAGTTAGTTATAGTGCTGTTGGTGGCCCAATACTAGGAGGGAACTTTGGGCCACCAATTTAGGTCCGTGTGATTTAAAAATAGCATTCTTCTACATGAAGTCTCTCCAACCCACTGAGCATATCTTAGACCTATCTGGCCAAGACATTCTTTTCCTGTTACATCTGAAGAGAAGACGACCCAGATCCTGGGTTGACCCTCTTCATGTTGAACCACCATGTGATTCCACTGAAGGAGGTAAAAGGCATCTGGGCTAGTTCCCTTCCAAGCCAATCCTCACTCATGGGTGCTCCTCCACACACTCAGCATTTAGTAACACCAAATTCATGGGCTATCCTCTCAGCTAGGTCAATAAAGAGGTTCTTCCCTAGGCTTTGGCTCAAGGTGACCTTTAGCTGATCGTACATTGGTGGGCTTTTGGGCCTAGGAGACAGTGTAGGTTTTGGTGTGGTTGAATTATGCAACCATTGGACAGTTTCTCCAACTGCTGGGCCCTCTGTGTGGTTATGGACCTTTTCTTTTTCTGAGGTCCATTGCCAACATGGCCAAATTTCCCCTAATTTTTCAGGCTCTTGGCAAGATGGGCCACTTTTAGATTTCACTTTTATGTACCCCATCCAATATTTGAATCCTCAGTAAGTGCAGAGTGTGGCATTTAGGGCACACCCTGTGGATAGACTGGTCATGGAAGTAAAGCTGGTGGCAGTGTTGGACCCTATCCTGTACCTTAGGATGCAGTGGGTACAAGGGAAAGAAGAAGTGGGGAGACTGGTGCCACACACATGGAAGGAAAAGAGTCTTTTGGGGTGCCATCCTACTTGAATGATCAAAACAACCAATGATGATCAGACAATCTAGAACCGTAAAAATGTACCAAAGGGAGTTTAGCCTGAACATGTAAGATTTGAGAGGATCCTGACGTAGACTAAATAGGTTAGGGCTAAAGTGATTCTTTGACTCAGAGTTCAATTCGAGGGTGCTACTGAGGCCAAAAATAACGCAAGGAGCAAGACAAGTATAATAAAGAGAGTTAGAGCTGCAGAGGGACAACAGTACATCTGGACAGTCTGGACGATTGATCCTCAAGTTTCTGCTGTGCATAAACTGGGGTGGCCAAAGCAGGGCCAAAGATCTCAGGTGGATTTATGCTGCCTCCGGAACGTGATTCAGAGCGGCTGATCAGGAAGAGGCTCTACAGTCCACGTCTCCCATTTTTCCAGAGATGCTGTTCTCTTTACCTGGGTGTGGTGGATCCACAGGTGATATCTGCAACTTTAATAGCAGTGGTAGTTGCTAATATAATAGTGGGAAGGCCTGTCCATCTTGGCTAGAGTTTCTCTTTCTTCCAGTCTTTAACCCATACTTTATCTTCTGGCTGAAAGGGGTGGACCCTGTTCCCTGAAGGAGGCTCTTTCTAGGGTTTCCTGGGTCATGTGGTGGAGGATCCTCCCTGAGGCCTGAAAGTGTTGAGACATTTCTAGGTCAGGCATTAATTGAGGGTCTCCTTTTAGCTTCCCTGTCACTGGGGGAGGTCTCCTGTAAAGGATTTCGACAGGGGAGTGACCCGAAGGCCTTGGGGTGCATCGTGTTCAGAGTAGAGCCAAAGGGCAGCAAATCAATCCAGGGTAATGGGTGTTCTGACAAAGCTTAGCTGGAGTGGTTTTGAGGATCTGGTTCATGTCCTCAACTTTCCCTGAACTCTGCGGCCTGTAGGCCGTGTGGAGCTTCCATTTGATTCCTAGAGCTTTGGACAAGGTCCAAACTAGGCACAAAGGCAGGCACATCGTCTGATCCTATAGAAAGGGGTAGTCTGTATCTTGGAACAGTTTCTCTTAATAAGGCTCTAGCTACTTTTTGTGCCTGTTCAGCAAATGTAGAAAAAGCTTCAACCCATCCAGTGTAGGTGCAAACTAACACAAGCAGATATCTGTGGCTCTGTCAGGGCTTGACTTCAGTAAAGTCCACTTCTAGGTCTTCAAGTGGTTTAGTTCCAATTGTTTGCACCCCTGGATTAGACCCTGGCCTTTGGCCAGCGTTGTTTCTTGCACAAGTCACACATTTAGCACTGATCTAGGGGCACAGAATTAGGAGTCTGGATATGAAATAGCAGCCTAACAGGCTTTCTAAAGAAGTCTTTCCTTGGTGAGTTAATTCATGATGTTGTTTTACCAGCTGAACTACCAGTGCAGTGGGAATAAAGTCTCTAATCTGGAAGCTCCCATTAGGCCTTTTTCCTCCTAGTTTCCCCTTCACTTGAAGCCCACTGTTCTTCCTCCTTAGTGTATTTTGGGGATAGAAGAAATTCTGTTGCCAGGAGAACCTTGGAGATTGGCTTAGGGACCCGTTGTGGCACTTGGTTGGTGGAAAGCCTTCTTAGCTGCTTGGTCAGTTTCCCTTACTGACCAAGTTGGTTCTTCTCTGGTGGCCCTCTCTGTGTATGACTGACACTTCAGAAGGCTTCCAAACTGCCTCTAACAGTTGGGGGATTTCTTCTTTGTTCTTGATTTCTTTTCCTCCCACCGTCAGTAATCCCCTTTCTTTATAAATGGCCCCGTGTGTGTGCAAGGTAGCAAAGGCATACCTGAGTCGGTATAGATATTGGCCCATTTTTCTTCATCCTGCCATAGCACCTGGATGAGTGCCCATAGTTTGGCCTGTTGTGATGACCAACCCTGTGGCAGAGCCTCAGCTCTGATTGCCTCATCGGTAGTTGATATTGTGTGGCCGGCTTTGCGGCGTCCATGGATGAAGCTGCTTCCATCTGTGTACAATACCAGTTCTGGATTCTGAAGAGGAACATCTGTCAGATCTGGCCTGCTTGAGTAAACTTCATCTGTGACTTCCTTATAATCGTGGTCGGTGGTGGGGGGGCCTTCCTCAGTGGGCAGATACATAGCAGGGTTCAATGTGCGTACAGTTTCGAGGCGGGCACGTGGATTTTCACAAAGCAGTCCCTGATAATGAGTTATTCTGGCATTGGTCAGCCATTTGTGTCCCTGATTAATCATTAATGCAGTAACAGCATGGGGGAACTTTACATTTATATTTTGTCCTGGCGTAAGCTACTCCGCTTCTCTGACTAGGATTACCGTGGCAGCTAAGGTAATTCTGCAGCCACCGGATTTAGCTGTTTGGACAAATATGCAATTAGGTGTTGCCATGCCCCGACTATTTGTATGAGGACACCCAGTGTAGTGTGATTCTTCTCATGTATGAAGACGTTAAAGTCCCATGTCACATCCAGTAGTCGTAATGCTAGGGCACTGGTTAAGAGTCTCTTTATTTCTCTGAAAGCTTTTTCTTGTTTGGAGCCACATTCTAGGGGTTCTTTACCAGACCCAGCTGTGGCTTCATACAGTGACTTGGCAATCTCAGAGAAATCTGGTATCAGCAGCCCCTAGGAATTCATGACCCCTTGCTTGGTGTTTGGCCGAGGTGTTGAGCAGATGGCCAGTTTCCTTTCAGTCCAAATGCCCGATGACCTTCTGAGAAGATGAATCCAAAGTATCTGACCTCCTATTTGCAGAATTGAGCCTTCTTTTATGACACCTTGTATCCCGTGGTAGAGGGTAGGGCCAGTAAGGGTCTAGTACCTTTCCAAAGTATCCTTGGGTGGGGCTAGTCATCAACAGGTCATCTATGTACTGGAGTAGAGTACAGTTCAGAGTCTGTCTGGGAGAAGGCAGCTAGATCTGCGGCCAGCACTTCGCCAAACAGGGTGGGTGAGTTCTTGAAGCCCTGTGGCAATTGAGTCCAGGTCAGTTGCGTTTTTCTCCCGGTATGTGGGTCTTCCCACTTAAAGGCGAACAAAGGCTGGCTGGCCAGTGATAACTGGAGACTTAAGAAGGTGTCTTTAAGGTCGAGGCATGTGAACCAGTTTTCTTGAGCAGGTAAGAGACTCAGGAGGGTATACGGGTTTGGGACTACCGGATGGATGGCAATCACTGCATTGTTGATGTTGTGGAGGTCCTGGACGGGGTGGTAGTCCTGCCCCCCAGGTTTCTTGACTAGCAACAGCAGAGTGTTCCAAGGTGACTGACACTCAACTAGAATTCCATTATCACGTAAACGCTGGATGTGGTCCCGAATTCCTAGGTGTGCCTCCCGTGGCACTGAATATTGCCTTCGTGAGACAGGGATGGCTCCTGACCTCAGGTCTACCATAATGGGTGCATGATTTTTGACTAGACCTGGGGCCCCCTTTTCTGTCCAGACAGCAGGGAACTCTTCTAGCAGACTGGTTGGATTTATTTGTTTCATTCCTGGAGAGTAAAGACGCCATTCATCCTCCCTGGGCACAGTCACAGCCGTCATTAGAGTAGGCTGGCTCCTCAGTGTGAGACTAGTGGGCTTCTCTAGGGTAAAGGTGATTTGTGCTCCAGGCTTTGTTAATAAGTCTCTACACAAAAGGGGCATGGGGCACTCTGGCAGGTACAGGAACTCATGAGTCACTAGGTGGCCGCCTACTGACATGAGTGGGCTTTACGGAACAAGCGGGAGACTCGGTCCCCAGTGGCCTCAATGATAGTTGCTGTTCGAACAGTGAGGGGAGCCACAGATGTGGTTACTAAAGAGTGATCAGCTCCAGTGTCCACCATAAAAGTCATTTCTGTTGTGACCATAGGCTCCTAGGGGCTTAGGATCAGGGAGCCTGGTCGTTCCCAGTCTGATTGTTCTTCGGCCTGGATGATGTGCTCTTGGACTGGCTCAGGCTGGTATTTTCCTTTATGAGGCTGATCAAACTTCTTTTGCTGTTCAGGCATTTTCCTATGATGAGGGCACTCGTTTCTCCAGTGGCCGGTCTCTTTGCTGTAGGCACTTTGGTCACAGCGGAGGGGGGTCTCCTTTTGGTTTCTCTCTTTCGTAGGGGAGCAGCAGTCTGTTGTACTGGACCCAGGTTTCCTAATGCAGCTGCCAGCAGGGACACCTTCTATTTCATCCGTTTGTCAGCTGCCTTTTGGGCTTCCTGGTCATAGTTTATAAACACCTTGTTTGCGACCTCCAGTAGCTGGGTGGTGTTCATCCCAGCAAAGCCCTCTAATTTTTGGAGCTTGCGGCAGATGTCAGTGAAGGATTGGGCCACAAATGCCGCGTTGACCATGCCCTGGTTCTCTCGTGCTTTGGGGTCAAAATGGGTATACACTTGGAACACCTCACATAATCTCTCATAGAACTTTTGTGAGGGAACTCATCTAGTTTCTGGAGTACCTCTGTCATTTTTGATATGTTTGTTGGCTTCCTAGCCCCAGCTTTTACCCCTTGCAGTATGGCCTACCAGTACCTGTCGAGAGACTCTCTTCTGTATGGTACGTTGAAGTCCCAATTGGGCCTGGTGTCAGGTGCAGCCCCTGAGGCCCATGCTGTGGGGTCTGGTACACCTTCTGGTGCTTGTCCTTGGAGCCATCCCTGCGCTTCTGACAAAAACCAGTGTCATTCTTTGATGTTGAAGAGAGTTAGGAGATGGTGACAGTAATCTCACGTATGTTGACGAGTTTGGAATTTGGATTCAAGCAGGTCAATCATTGCATGAGTTTTCTCCAAATAGGATGGGGTGTGCTGCTTTAAATTGAGGAGGTCGGCTGTGCTGAGTGGTTTATAGTAGAGGTCAGGGCAGCCAAGCTGCAGTGTGCCATCCTCTCTAATCTCAAAGATACCTTGCACCTCTCGAAGGGGCATCTGCAGTGCTGTAGATTGCTGAGCTGGATGCATGGCCGAGCGAAGGCACTAGGGACTCAGGCTTCGTGGCCGCTCGGGCTCTTGGGGCGGCAAAGGCACGGATGGTGGAGGGCTGTCCGGCAATTGTGGGTAGAGTGGCTGCGTGGGGACTGGCGGAGCTGCTGGGATGTATGGTGGTGGGAATATAGGTTCTTCCTCAGGGTCCCCTTGGTGGATGATTTTTGCTGGCTTCTCCTTATCCTTTCCCTGAATTCATTGGGCCACAAATGCCTTACTTTGTCCCTGCTTATTCACACAGAACCAGGCCCAAGGGGGCACTATAGTAGCGATTTGCAACCATGAGTCTATGTACGGAAACTGGTCTAGATGTCCGTGGATTCCTGTCACTGCCTGGTACACAGCTCTCACAGTGGGAAGGTCTAGGGTCCCTTTTGAGGGCCATCCTACCCCAAAGGGGGGCCATTCAAGCTCACAAAGAGTACGAAACTTTTCTGGAGTCAGCTTGACCCTGCGATCCTCTGAGAAAGTTTTCTTAAAATTTTCAACATAAAATTTAAGACAATTGGCCTAGAGAAGCCCCCTCCCCACCATATTTGCCTTAGGGAGCTGTCTAATGAAGGAGAAATAGACCTTAAAATTTCAAGAAAATAATTTGATAGAGATGACCCTTATGTCAGAAGAGCCATTTTATCTCACAAAGAGTGTGGAGTTTCTGTATGGTGAGTTTAATTCCATAATTTCCTGAATAACCCTTTTCTTGAAGTTCTTGACCATTGTGGCCAGGGGAGTAGGACTTCCCTGTATACCCCCAAACCCCCATGCCTCCCACAACAGACAGCAATCACGTCATACAGAGAGTTGGGGAATAGGGTTGGGGAAACTTTGGAGTGGACGTCACTCACTTCGCCCATCTCTGGCTGCACCCCTCGTGGGGATATTTCAGGAGCCTCTTAGCATTGGTGGGTCGGTATAAACCCCTGACCTGGATCACTGAATAGACTCCTCACAGAGATCCAGTGAGGAGCTGTATGAGGTTCGCCACAGAACCGCGGATTGGGGCTCAACTCTCAGTTTGTAGAAGGCCATGTCACAATCATTCAGCACTCAATCTCTTTCATGTAACCTTCCACCATTCCTTAACCTGATCTGTGGAGAGTAAGCAGTTGCTCCTCTTAACTTGTGGAGGACACTTAGTTATTGTTTGGGGGGTGGTTGGGCCTCCCTTTGCCCAGTGTTAACCAAACACATTCCACCCTGTGACGGTGACACAAAGACAAACAAGGGTGGGTGCCCCCTCCAAAGGAGAGACCATTCAGATGTTCATCTGGCCGTTTCCCGAAAGAGCTTATGTGACAGCCATAGCGGACTCAGCTTTGTGACTTATGATCGGACACTAGTCCAGTGCCACCCTGGACTCTATGCCATACACCATGGATCTGCAGAATGAGCCCACATGGACTCCATAGCCTTTAGGGGCCTAGCTGTGGAGCCACAAACTCGTACCTGACTGATCAAGGTGGCCACGCTGCTCATTCATTCACTCATTCATACATCAAGTTTAAAGCATTGCCTCCACCCTTTCGAAAGGCCCTAACCTGACGTCTCCCCCACTGGGGAGACCCTGATGTCTCCTCCTCCCTTTTGGAGACCCTAATGGCTTCCCCACTGGGAAGACCCTGACCAATGTTTTCTAACTGAAGACTAGGCGGTGATCAAGCTCCTCTTCTGTCCAGAGATGGGACCTGATTGGGGGCTGATCCCGGGACATTACCTCATTCTTTGGCTGTTCCTGGTGAGTTGGTCCATCCCTCCTATAAGTCCAATCAGGGGCTCAGCTGCCCTGGGAGTTGGGGCGCTGGTCTGAAAGAACCCAGAATACTCATCAGGTGGCATGCCTCCTTGTCTGCCTTGGAGCCTCTATGCCCCAGCCTGGCTAAGCCAATGGTCTGGCGGCTCAAAGGGTCAGCGTGGTTGGAATCTCACTGGAGCTTCCAGAAATGTTGCGGGAAACGTCCAAAATCAGACCAGCGAGAAACCAAGCAGCATTCAGAGAGTTGGAGAGCTCAGGTTTATTACGCCGTGGGCCCAGAGGAGCTAGCGCTCTGAAGATCTGGGCCTGGAGCTCAGTTGCAACATTCCTTATATAGACTGTTTTTGGTACTGGCGGATTGGTTAATTTGTCCACTGTTACAAAGGGTGGGAGTTGCTATGGATTATCGGCAGTTACAAAGTATTACAAAGCCGGGAGTTGCTAGAGAGTACAAATAGTTACATTTGTTGCTTAGACAAATCACATAAAAGGGAAGGTGAGTCTTTAGTCAATTTCAAATTCCACCTGCAAAGCAAGTGTATTTACAGAAGCAGTGCAGAGAGCTGATTAGCCTTTTGAATGAAAATTCCTCTTAAGGCTTACCATTAACAAAGACCTAGAGGAGGCCACATTTGGAAATGAATATGTTATTTAGACATGACAAAAATATAAATAGCACCATAGAGGGCTGCGACCTCTTTTCTCACATGTTACTGTTTATGGTCTAGAATTTCCAAATTAGAAACTTTACGTTATGTAGGTGGAACTGGATTCATTCCATGTTGGTTTTCTAAATATTTATTGTGCACCTGCTGTTGCCATGTATGAGGTAGCAAGAGACACTTGGGCAACCCTTAGAAACTCAATTGCTCACTTAATACCAATTGAGAGTCACTCCATTGAAATGTTTTTTTTTTCTTCCTGAAATGAATATTTGCAGTGATCTCTGATTTAAATTGGGCAAAATCAACACCAGAAAGATCTTATGAGAAGCTTCTAATGAGGCACTCTGGTTTGGAGTATTTGCTTAAATGACTTTGAAGGCCAGTTTAACTCATTTCCTGTTGGGATGACACTTGTTTATTAGACTTGGCTTGAAATAATAGCCTTAATGGCTTTGAATGGTCTCAAATGATTCTACAGCAGTGTTGCCATTAGCAAATGAGAAGATGTCTACAGGTGGCATGCTACACATAATACCTGCTTTAGCCCTCTTAGATTTAAGAAAAGAGCTGTATCCATCTTAGCATTAGCTTTACAAATTTGGAATATTGGAAAGTAAGAGTTACCATTGCAGTAATGCTAAAATATTTTTCCACAATTCTTTTCTAGTACTTCTGCTTTTTCTTTTTCTTTTCCAGATGATTTCATGTGAAATTAATGCCATTTAAAAATGACCCTAGCATTTGGAACTTGTTTAGATAGATCACCCCAACTTCTCCAGCAAATTAATTAAAATGGGACAGGGTTCATGTTGGTAAGGAGATAATAAAGCATGTCATGAAAAGCATTGGTTGGGTATCATGCCCAGTGCATGATTGGGACTAATGGGAATGGAAGACTGCATTTTAAAATTTATGTGTGTTGGGAAATAAAGCTCTGAATTAGATTAGAAATTAGCAAGGCATTTAGTGATCCTTGGTATTTTATTTTTGTAAATTAGTATTACTATATGTTTTTCAAGTTCAGACAGGTAGGTCTTTGTGGATATTTTTGCTATTTCAGGTCCTGGTGGATGGGATGTGCTGTGGATGCAAACCTTTACTGGGTTTTTAAACATGAAAGAGCATAAACTATGTTAGTTTGGGTCTGTCTGAATGTTATTATTATTTTTTTTCCTTGACGACTGGGCCAAATATTATGTAGTTTTAATATCCACCCTTGGTTCCTACTGCCTTATTTTTGGCCACTCTTAATATCTTCCTTTATATATCTGTCATTAACTTATAATTGAAGCCTGGTGGTTTTATACTTAGAATGATGTATAGGGGTTTAGCCATGCCAACCATTTAGCCTTAATGGCAAATGTGGGTTCATGCCAGAAAGTTTTTGAAATCTGGTCTCTTTTCTGGGATGTCCAATCGAAGCAAACCATCCACTTCTACTCTTAAGGTGAAGGGCACAGGGAAGCAATTCAGAAGGGATTTCTGCATCTGCATATGTAAGAAGAGCATCTCATTTCTGATAAATTATTGGCTTGCTAGTTCATTCTTCATACTGCCTCAAAAGGGATTGCTTTGACAAGTTGTTGTTGCTTCATTCTTTAGTTTACTGACTTTCACATAGGGTATCAGTGGATGCCAGTTCTAGAGTGGGTACATAGTGATGGTAGATGATGCCCAGGCCAGAAGCTGCTTCCCAGAGGCTGCCAGACACTATCAGACATTCTCTGGATTTGGGCCACTTTTAAACTTCATCTATCAACACATGTAACCAGTTATTCAATTAATATTTACTAAGGTTTTATATATGCTAGTCACTCATGTAGGTTGAAGAATATATGGTGAACCAAACTATTTTAAATCCTGTGATCATGGAGTTCACCTGTGGGGGATGGGAGAGTTGCAGAAATAAATACATAAATAAGTAAAATATATAACATGTTAAATAGTGATAAGTGCTAGAGAGAAGATAAAGGATAGATGGATTCGGGGTGATTTGTGATTTAAAATTGAGTGGGCAAGAAGGTTTCACTGAGAAAATAACATTTGAACAAAGATAAGAAGGAAATGAGAGGGTGGATCTTGCCAGGATTTGGAGGAAAGGCTCAGCAGGCAGAGGGGAGGATAAGTACATAGGCCCTGGACAGAAGTGTGCCTCATTCAGCGGCAGCTTGATGGCCACAGTGTCTTGGACAGGCTGAGCAAAGGGAAATGTAGTAGCAATGGCAGGAGGCAAGATCAGGGGGGATATGGAATATGAGTGAGGCAGACCCTATAAGGATTTGTAAAGACTTTGCCTTTTACTCACTAAAAATGGGGACCCATTGCAGATTTCCAGCTAGAGAAATAACATGATCTGATTAATTCATATGGCAGCCCAGTGTGGTGGGAAAAACAGTGGTCTGAGAATTTAGGGATCATTTTAAGTCATGGTTTTGTCACTAGGTATGGGCAAAGTAGTTGAGCATTTTGAGCTTCAGTGTTTTTTTCTCCTTATAAAACAAAGCTGGTAGACTAGATGATTTTTGTTGACCTTCCAGATTTTGATACTACCTGTCTGCATTCTTTATCCCCCACCCCCATTTCAGTGTGTTTGAGTATTTCATATTTGTGGATGATTACATTTCTTTTTGAGTATGTAGAGTTGGACCTCAGATGTGTGAATTATTTTACTGCACTTTATTTTAAATTTCTTGAAATTTTCCATAAACATCCCACATTGAAAACCTTGCAAACTATGAAATAATTTTCTATATTGACATCAAGGATTGCTCATAGACAAAAATGGTGTGGGTAAACACAGATTATAAGCTTTATTATATGGCCTTAATACCTTTTTTTTTTTTGTTACAGAGAATAGAGCTTTCAGTTGAGAAAGTGATAAAAAGATACAGCTTCTGGCCTCAAGAAATTGAGTAGGTGGAGATAGCCCTGTCAAAAGGGTGCCCCACCAAGCAGTTTTAATGGCAGAGAATAGGGCAGGAAGCCATGGCCAGCCTGAGGCCTGTGAGAGTCACAGGCTGACTAATATTCAGGTACACCTTCAAACCAATATTCTTTAAATAAGTTTCCATCATCCAGTTAAACCTGGTGCCATGCAGGCTAGGAGACACCAGAAGCTCGCAGCCTCTATTCTATAACTTTGAGCAATTTGGTTCTGTCCCAAACTTGTACCACACTGTTTAGCACATTAAGGTCCTGCAATTAACCCTCTTTAAAATCAGGCTAGGGACCACATTTTATTATTCAAAAAAATTTTTTTTTGGCATCTCAACCCTCTCCCTTCCATCAGAATATTTCTTTTGTCTCCTATGATGTTTTAGTGCCCCTTATAGGCTGGTGCCCCAGGTAGGCACACAGCTGGTCAGTTAATTTATCTTCCTTGTGGAGAAGTTTTACCTTAGCCTTGCCTTATTTTTAAGCCTCCAGGATAAACTCTGTCAAGTGGAGCCCTAGTCATTTTATACTGACGTAATCTATTCTTCATGTTCTATTAACTGAACCATCTTGGGCAGCTTAGAACTGATGTATGTTTCCAGGTTAAAAATTCTGGAAGACAATTTCCAGGAGATAAGAGGGCTCCCACCAGCCTAGACTGGCCCTTCAGCTGAGGCCCTTAGCATATGTTGGGGTGCTAGAGGCCTTGCTGCCAAGGAGAGTTATCACTATTACGAGTGCCATGATTCTCAGAAGGATGAGGCCAGCCCTTTAGCACCTAAACCAGAAAGAGAGTCAGGAGTTCTTGATTCCTATGTCACACTGCCTCCTTTTAATTCTTTTCTATCTCAGGCCTTTACACACATTTTCCTATTATCATGGACACTTTCCTTTCATCCTTCTGTCTTTCTACTCCATCTTTCAGTCTCAGTTTAAAGGATGCCTCCTGACCCACTTCCTTGTCTTCTCATCTGAGTTAGTTTGCCATGCTATTTTAGTATGGTTTCCTGATCTTTTCTTCATACTACTTACTTAGTATTTAATTACTTACATAATTATCCTGTATTTATCTGTACGTTCAGTGTCTGTTTCCCAACTCCTTGAAGCCAGAGAGCACAGCTATTTTGTTCACCATTTATTCCCAGAGGTTAGCCCTAGATCTGACACAGATAGGCATTGTATAAATATTTGTTGATTAAATGAATCCCAAAATGAAAGAATAAATGATTAAAAGGCAGACTTCTGCATTTTCTTTTGTCTATTTATAGTCAATGTCTATTCCTATCCTGGCTAAGGGTAACGACTGTTATTGACTTTGTATATTATTGAGGATGCTGAAGATGTGATTTTTTGTGTCTAGTATAATTCTGTGGCGTTGTGGAATTTTATTATAGTTGTCTCTGCAAAAACCAAAACTCAATGACACACACAAATCAGCATTCTTTAATTGGTGTGGGCTTGACATGTTGGGCTATGATTTATCAGTTTATTTTGCTGTAGTTGTACTTTTATTCCTTAATTCTGTTTCCAGAAATGAGCTTTAATTCTATTTAGATCCTCCCCCATTCTATTTATTAAGACTAGAGGAACTATTGCTTTTTCTTAATAGGATTCATAATGCTTTTTTGGAGAGATTTATTTTGGCTTACATAATGGAACTTTTAAGTGGGTGAGGATAGAAAACTGAGTGGTACTTGCTTTAGAAGAAAGAGCAAAGTTTCCTACTGTGTGTAACCTCTTGCCCCCAAACAAAACAAAACAAAACAAAATAAAACCCAAACAGTAGACTCTATTTATTTCTAAAATTAAACTGCTTAATGTATTCATATCACAAAGATGGGCTCTTCCCAATCTGTGATGGCTCGTTTAATTTATAGAGAAAACATGCATTGTTCTGCATATGTGTTGCGGTTGCACTGGCTCCCAGCAGATTAGCTCAAAGGTATCTGTGAATAGTCACACCCTAAACTACACAAACTGAATAGTCTTAAAGAGGTGGAAAATCTGATGCATACTGTTTCCCAGCCACTCATGCCTCAGGAAAAAATATGGGAGGTGGGGAATGAAACCCAGGGCTGCTAATTTATGTTCCCCAATGTGGCACTTGTTGGCTGTGTGACACTGGAAAACTAAATTAATTTCTCTGAACCCCAGAACCCCACCTGTAAAGTGAAGATAAAAATACCACTTATCTCAGTTACCGTGAGGATTTCAGGGAATAATGTATGGACAATGTCGCAATGTCCAATACGTTATAAATGCTCTAGAGATATTATTATTACTTGAAATAGTCCTGTAGGTAGGATGATGGTAGGGGCATAGACTCTGGAGGCCCTGGCTTGGACTTGAGTCCTGGCTAGGCCATCTTGACCTAGTAACTTGACCTTTTTGTGTTTGTGTTTCCTCACATGTAAAATAAGGATATAATAATACCTGCTATAGGGTTGTTATAAAGACTGAGTATTTGTCAACTCCTGGTACATGATAATAGCTATGTATATGTGTGCAATTGTGACTAAGAATGTTGAGTCCTGCAGATAGATGGTCCGGGATCATAAGTTAGACTCCATCATGTACCAGATATACGATTATAAAGAAGTTGCTAACTTCTTTGAGCCTCAGTTTCCGCTTTTCATTATATGGGTTTGATTCTATTTGTAGTGCCAGATTTTATGAGAAACCAATGAGGAAATACAGATGTAAAGTACTTAGCATAGGGCCTGAAACATGGAAATTTTCAGTAAGTCATAGTTACAGCAAAGACTTTTCTTACAATTGTTATTGCCATCACTATTATTTCTATTATTTTTAATTCTATTGCTAATATGTCTCTGGGTTATATAGAATTATATTCTAAGATGGATTATACAAACCCTCTATGGAAATCAACTTGATTAATATTTGTAAAATAATGTTGAGGTCTGTTGTTACTGTTCATATATTTATATAAATGGAGCTTATGTCAGCAAACTGAAAATAGCAGTAAAATTCTTATAATCATTCATTTACAATTTTATAGGTCACAAAAGATCGAAGTTAATCAGGGTCATTGTTAGATGGACAGTTCTATTCATGGAAAATGACTCATAGGAAACACCAGGAACTAAAATTTCCAAAACAGAAAAATAAAAAGCCATCACATAAACTATGCTTAAATCAAGTCTGTATCTATTTCATATCTGAGCAGAGGCTGTTTTCATAGAGTAAAGTTTTGATGTTTAAACTTCTGCTGTTAAATCTCATTTATGACTGAGAACCATTCACCATCACCACATATCACCGGAAATGGATAAGCACTGATTCTAGTATTAGTAGCATTTTCCACTTTAGTCATTTGCGTGACTTTGTCTACAATATCCATATTTAAACCTTTGTGTTGTTTTGTAATATATCTTTAAGGTCAACTTCCTTTTTTTTTTTTTTAGGTGTGTGTGGGGGAAGTAACAATTATAATACAGAGCTATAAATTGTACTTCAGAAAAGCAGGGCTTTGACTAGCATTTGACCCGGGTATGCCCCATGGAAGGTGGGAGCTTGGGCAGAGCAGTTGGGTGTGCAGAGAAGTACAGATGGTTGTACCAGGCCTAGGTTGTCAGATACTCTCAAGTGAAAATATGAAAGTGTGGTTGAAATTTCTAGATTATATGTTCTGGAAGGATGAGTGAAATTATTCAATCAGAAATATGTGAGAGAATGTTCTCTGGGAATGTGCAGATATATGCTGAGACTATGGGATGCTTTGAAGGCTGGAACCTGGAGAGAAATTTAATTTGATTTCAGTGTCATTGGGTCATAGAATAGAGGACCTTTTAAGTCATTATTAGCTAGATGGGTTTTAGTCAAAGGCCAATAAGGAGGCATGGAAAAGTTTTAAGTAGGAGCTATAGGGTTCTATTTGTGTTTCTGAAAGATTACTATGGCAGTGCCACACAAAATGGATTGCAGAGGGTGGTGACAAAGAAAACCAATAAGAGCAGTGCAGACAGAGGATAATCCCATCCTGGCCTTGCATTGGTGGTTGTAGACATGGAGAGGAGGGGGCGGAATTGAAAGATAGTGGGGGATGAAGGAGCATAGACCTGGGTGATGGTTGGACTAAAGTGCTGAGAGAGAGTGAGAAAGGGAAGGATAGGTTTTCAGTTTCTCACATGGGTAGATGGATAGAACAATGGTTCTGTTTACAGAGATGGAGCTTTTGAGAGAGAAGCAGGTTGGGGAGGGTAGGCATTAGTTCTTCCTTGTATATGGGGTGTTAAGAGGTGGTATAGCTGGCATTTGAGAGAGCTGTAGGGCAGGCATTATTCTGGGGGTAAAGTTCGTATTTCAGTTAGGTTTACATTTTTATGCATGAAAGTTAATAGCCAACTAATAGTTACCTAAACAAACAAGAATTCATCTACTCCCATACAAGAAGCTCAGAGACCCATGAACACTGCAATTCTTTCAGTGGCTTCATGATGTTAGAACAATCCTCTTGGTGATTTGTCTTGGCCTTTTCTTAAGTTTTGTAAACCTTGTGGGTTGCAAGATGTCTGCTGTTCCTCCAGGCATCACATCTGCTTTAAGAAGATGGGAAAGAAAAAAGGGGTGGAGGTTAACATCTGTAGGCTTTCTTACAAACCTTCTGTAAATGTCTCCTTATGTCTAATTGGCCAGAACTGTATTAATGGCAGCTCCTCGCTGGCACATTTGTGACCTGAACAAATTGTGGTTATATTAGTAGGAAACAAAGGAAGTAGAACCTCTGTATGCAAAGAGTTGCCTGGTTTGCTTCAACCAGGTTTCTAGTAAAGAATGAAGGGGTATAAAGTGTTTGAGAACATAGAAGAGTTTAAACACATGCTTGCAAAATTTCAGTGGGCATATTTTCTCTTAACTCTGCAGTTAGCCCCAAGCTATAACTTCTCATTAACATATAAATTTGGAAATGTGTTTAAAGTTTGACTATATCTTTTTTACTTTTAAACACGAACTTCAAATTGTCTTTAAAATATATTAAACATATCTTTTATCCTATCTGATTAAAATTCTCAACCTACGGAAGATATTTTTCTTAAATTTATTCCAAATCTTTCTTATCCCTAAACTCTCAGTGGACCACTTTGGATTTAGAGCAAATGTGGAAAATTCTATTTGGTGTTCACTTACTGAGTTCAAGTAAAAGCAGGGAATGCATGATGGAAAATGTCATAGCCTTCACTATGACTTGTATCTGTAAAGAATATAATTATTCTGTGTTTAAAACTGGAGAGAGGAAATGTTTGTTCACTTTTTTGAAGGTAACATTATTCAGGGTATCGTAAGATGCAAATATTTGCCTTCCACTCCAGTTTAATTCAAGATAGTCTCACCATCTAATATATGCAGAATTCTGTTAGTGATTTAGCTAATAGTGGCTGTGAAGATGAATAATGTCTAGCCTCTGAGGAGTAGCAGAAGAAGCAGAGATTTCAGAAAGAGGCGTCTGAAGCCTACCACTGTGCTACATGATCTTGGGACTATTGTTTAACCTTTCCGAACCAGATTATTCTATAAAATTGGGAGGAGAGCAGGAGATCATTTTATGGTCCCTACCACATACATATGCAAAATGCTTCTAAAACAAGGGTGGCTGAGGTACATTGAAGAGCCAGGTAAAATATGGTAGGGTGTAGAATAAGGGGAGATTAATTTCTGCTGGGAGACTTTAAAAAGGCTTTGTAAAAGATGGGGTTTGAAGTCTTTGTTGGAGAATGCAGAGTTTACGGGTGATGAAAGATGGTGCCACACTGAGAAAATGCACATAATGTGTGTGGCTTTTCAGGGATTAATAATTGTTTTCAATAAAAGACAAAATGAGGACAGCCTTGTAAGTCTGGCTGAGTGGGTTTGGACTTTGATCTTTAAGTGATGGGCAGCAATTGGAGACATTTAAAAAATTCATAGAAATTTAGTTTTAATAGAAGTGGAATTTGAGGGTCAAAGAATATGTACATTAAAAATTCCATAGATTTTAAAAATTAAACTTTTTACTTGAGTTAAGTGTAGATTCATACACGGTTGTAAAAAAAAAATAGTACTGAGAGATCCAGTGTACTTGCCCGGTTTCTCCATAGCAATGTCTAGTACAGTATCACAACCAGAAAATCAACTGAAGACTTTTGAGGAGAGTCCATGATATGCCTGAATCTGTGTTTTAAGTGAGTAATTCTAGTAGGGATGGACCGGAATGGATTAGAGGTACAACATGGAGACCAGGATACCCTTGGGAGGATCTTGGAATTATTGAAGAGAGGGCATGAACAGAGGGATGATAGGATTGGAAAGAGGGGGAATATTCAAGGTAGAAACAACAGGATTTGGCAATCATATCGGGGTGGTAAGAGCAGTCAGTGCTTTTGGGCAATTGTTCAACAAGTAAGTATTGAGGACCAGTTGTGTGCCATGCACTCTGCTAAGCACTATTAAAAGGTAATCTAACAGAGACTAGACAAGGTAAGTTAGGGGAGGTCGACCAGAGAGAAATTATCTTGGCCTGGACAAGACAGGACGAGACTATACCTTGTGTAGAGGAGGTAACTACTATTCTGCTGCTCTTTTTTGCCATATGGGAATATAGGTCCAGTGTGGTTGGTATTTTGATTTTTCAGAAGCCAGAAACCTAGATTTTTATATGAGATCTCCTAGTTTTTAAATGTTACTTACTATAACTTAAGAGAAGAAGATTCATACCTATTAGCATGTACCTATGGACTAGATTCACCTTATAGATTAGCCTCTGTTTTCTCGATGGGCTCTTTAGAGCTTATTTAAGTTGTTCACTGTTTTATAACAAATCACATCAAACTTAGTGGCTTAAAATGATAGCCATTTTATTATCTCTTACTGTTCCGAGAGCTGACTGGACTTACCTGGGCAGTTCTGCTGGCTTTGGCTTGGGGTCCCTCACATAGTTAATAGATAAATAATGGCCAGGGCTGGAGAAATCTGAAGGTCCAGCTTGGGCCCTGAGACAACTGGAACTTTCTCTTCCTCCGTGTTGTTTCAGGGCCTCTCCATATGGTCTTCCTAGCAGGGTAACTAGATTTCTGACATGGTGGCTCAGAACTCCCTGAAGGGAATGTTCCAAGCGGGAGTAAGCAAAACATCCAGTCTTCTTAAGGCCAGATCCAGAATTGCCAAAACATCACTCTTGCCACCTTCTTTTAACACAAGTCAGAGGCCAGCCCAGATTCCTTGTGGGAGAGGGCACAAGGATAGGGATACTAGGAAGACTGGTTCATTGACAGTCATTTTTGGAGACTAACCACAACTGAAGTGAAGATCTCCAGATACTGGTGATATTGCTTATCAAGATAAATTGGGAAGACAGGGCAAATTCTCCTGCTTATCAGCCCATGGTACTCTGAAGTTTCTGGCTTTGGAAACAACTCATTTGTAGTTATTTGGTTTTTAGTCATTTAAGAAATAATACTATTAAGTGATAGGACAGATCTATTCTGGTTTTGGTGAGTGTGTGTTTTTTTAAATATGTGACCAGATTGTTAATTAACAATGGATCCTTAATCATGTATTTCTTCAGAAAAGGGGCCCTCAGATAAAGTGTTAAATAAGAATCCCAAATCTTTACTGTCCCCAAGTAGGTGTAGCTAAATGGTTCATTATCATGGCACTTTTGAACCAGCTACATTATTTGCGAGACCTCATACAAAATGAAACTGTTTAAAAATTAAGAATATCAAGGTAGTAATAGGAGAGCATTAAACCAAGCCCAGGCTGTATGCAACTGTACAAGTAAGTCATTCATCCTTCAAGCCTGCCCCACTTGGACCCTTGGAAATGCATGCAAATATTGGACTAAAGTATATTTTTCTAGCAGAAGGTATTGGCTCTAATCAAATTCTCATTTGATTTTGACACCCAAAAAAGTTTTAGAAGCACTGCTTAGACAAATCAGAAAAGGAGAAGCTTCGTGTTTGAAGTTCTCTGTTCTCGATCAGGCAGTACACCTTTTGGCTGCAGCAGTTGGTTTTGGCAAATGTTTGGTCGCGCTTCCTGCCCCTTGAGCCTTCCTGGATTCCAGTGGCACCATCACAGTAGGGACAGCATATGCTGTTGAGTATTTGATAGGTCATCTATTGAATGGACTTTTTCTCTCTTCCCTGAGCTCTTTCTGAAGCATACCGAGTAGATTGCCTATCTAATTGATGGGCACTTAAGTTCATTTGGAACAGACACTAGCACAGTTCATTATGCTAGGAATCCAGGGTCAACAATTATGGAAGGTGGTTGGTAGACTGTAGACAGAGCTGCCATGTTGCACAACTTCAGAGGGAATATTAGTTTGCTTGGGCTGCCATTAACAAAGTACCACAAACTGAGTGGCTTAAACAACAGAAATTTATTATCTCACAGTTCTGGAGGCTGTAAATTCAAGATCAAGATGTCAGTAAGCCATGCTCCCTCTAAAAGAGCTAGGGAGGGATCAGTTCTAGGTCTTTCTCCTATTTCTCCTAGTTCCTTAGCTTGTGGTAAAATGACTTGAAGTCTTCACATGACATCTCCGTGTGTGTGTGTCTGTGTGTGTTTTCAAATTTCCTCCCTTTTTAAAGACACCAGTCATGTTGGATGAGGGGCTCACTCTGTTCCAATAGGATTTCATCTTAACATGTTATATCTGTAACATCCCTATTTCCAAATAAAGTCACATTCTCAGGTTTTGGGGTTTGAGACTTCAACATATGAATTTTGGGAGCACATGGTTTATTCTGTAACAGGGAGCACGTTCATGTTATGATCCGGAAATGGCAGCCGCTGGCATTGTACAGCTCAAAGCCTCAGTAGCTGTACATGGAATAAGAACCTCAATCTAAGATAATAATATAAAGTGTTTGTAGAGCTGATTTTTTGTAATACATGAGCCACTTTGAATTACTTGTTTGGAAACCTGATTATAGCATCATAGCTCTTAATTTTTTTTTTATCATCTCTCTCAATCAACGGATGCCAAGTTGAAATTATCCTCACACCCACATGCCTGCCTGATCCTTATAATACAATAATAATAGCTGACATATATTGAATACTTCTTATGTAGTAAGAACTCTGCATGCATTGTCTAATTTTATCTCCACAACAACTCTATTAGATAGTTACTGTTATTCTTCCATTTAACAGATGAGGGCACTGAGATTAAGTGGTTTGTGTTTGTGTAACTTGCCTATAGTCACATAGCTAATTAAGTGACAAGTTGTGATTTGAACCCAGTTTTGTCTGATTTATATAGGGTGTGTACTGTATTTTTAGAGGAATGCTTGCATATGACAATTCACCACTCAAAACCTGTTTTATCATGGGGCTTTTCTTTTTCTAGATTATCCCATGATAATAAGTATTCTCCATCTACATTTATTTCTTTCAGGATTCATAATCTTTTTCAAAGTAACCACTAGTCCTTTCATAGATTTTATTGCTATCGACTTCAGTAAATCTAGGAATATTCAATCTAGAGTAATGGATATTACTAATGGTAAATGGTGAGTGGGTTTATATATATGAGATGTTTGTTTTACAAATCCTTAGGAGAACATAAAAACTGACTTATTTCTTTGACACAGATGAGAATAGAGCCCTAAACATCACCCGAGAATTTTCTACTCTTGGTAAGGAAAATTACTCTCAACTAATTTATACTGTGTTCAGTATAACGTGCTATATGGTGAGACAGGAGAGACAAATTCCCTCGACAGCACCTTTTTACTTTGTTCTTTCTTTTGCAGGTAGCAGCTAGAATTCTCTTTTTCTATCAGAGTGATAGTCCAATTAAATTCATGCATGTGAATAGGTAGGTTCTTTTCCAGGTATGAGAACAATGCTGGTTTGGAAGCAAAGATTTGGTATCCTCTGACATATTATGGGAAAGTTCAGATACCAAAAATTACATTTTGCTTGGATGATTTTTGTCTTACTTGCCTATCTGTACAGTATTAAATTGTGAACATTATGTTAGAGTCATCTTTCTAAAAATTCTGATTATTCTTGACTAATGGTTTATGTTGAGCAAGTAGAAAAGAAAGATAAGGTGCTTTATTTCACTACAGTATAGTCAAATATATATACATGCATGCATACATATGAGCATATATATGTGGTATGTATGTATACCACATATGTATATAATCTCACCTTTGTTAAAATGTCAAGTCATGTTATGTTGCTTTTAGTACCGTAGATATGGACTGTGGACCTCCTTACTCTAATTGAAGTATTTGCCCAGGGGCTATGGGATACTTTATTATATATACTTTGCAAGGTTCTGATGGATGTTTTAAATTATTCATTATACATGTACATATGTATACATATATTCAAAATAATTAAAAAATATTTTCTTCTGTGTGTCTAAAAGCAGTGGTTCACAAAGTAAATAGTTCGAGAGTCGCCTATGTAAAAATCATCTGGGAGTGCATTAAAAATATGAATTCCTGGATCCTGGGATGCCAGCCCTAATGATTCGAGAGTTCCAGCAAACTGAATGCTTCTCAGTTTTTCTGGGGTTCTTTGCCATACTATCATTTGATAACTGTGGTCTGAAATGTATCAACATGAGCATCGAGATTCAATTTACTTTTCTCTTTTTTGATTTACATTCATTCCTCTTTCCTGTCTTTCTTCCTTTTCTCTTTCCCTCAAATATAGTAAAGACAATTATTGTAAAGGTTATTCCAATGGCTTATGCCTTTTTATCATTCATGAAGGGTTTTGTTAATTTTAGCAATATCATAGGTCCATCTTTTTGTGTGTGTGTGGTCTATACAAAAGGAGCCATTGGGGAAGAGGTTCCTTCCTCCCTCCCTCCTTCCCTTCCACTATTCTCCACAGCAGATCTCCAGGAAGGGATAACATGTTGTTTGTTTGTTTGTTTTTCCCCCCTCAGGATAAACCATGGCTATTATTGCTAGTGGATATTGTAATAAATGCTTTTCAGCAATTTGTGACCCTCTTCCTTTCTATAAATCCCAGAATTTATTACAGACATTTCTAAAGTTTATAGAGGATACTTTTTGGGGTGAGAAAAAGGAATCAGGATTCTTTGAAAAATCATTTTGAGTATTTTCTGAGATCCAAGAATAGGTAGTAATGACTCACTCAATGTTTAATGTCCAGGGTTTTGAGATCTATAAGTAAAGAAAACAGTCACAAACTAGAGGTTCTAATGGATTTTTAAAAATATGAAGTTTTTAAAAGTATTTTTGACAGGTTAATTTCTTCATCCTCCCCTGTGTTAGAGAAATTTTTGTTGAGAAGGTAAATTAGCAAACTAGTCTCCTCTTTTATCTATTAAATTAGGAATTTTCCAGGTGGCTTGGATGGCTACTTCTAAAGGTATGTAAACCTAAACAATGATTTTAGAGGCAGATTCTCCATTATAAAAGACTTATTAACATAAGAAGATCATAACTTACCCATTGTGAAGTTAAGACACTATTTTAATTTTCTTTCTAAAGTGTTAGATCCAAGGTCTGTTTTCCATTGGAGACCCCTAAGTAAATCTCAAGGGTCTCATATCAATATGGAACGATTGGCCTGGATTGTGGGCTCCAGCACTTAACTGTGTGGCTTTTGTTTGTTTGAGCTGGTTAATACAAGTGAGAGCCTGTTATCCTTGTCAAAGTGCTGTGGTTGGATTTTTTTTTTTTTTTTTTAATGTTACAAATCTATTATCTTCCTGCTGTGTCTCTTTCATGGAAGCTTTGTACTGGCAGCGATCCCTTGGCTGCAGAGCTTAGCTGATGGACTTGGCATTGAGTATAATTCAGGTTATCCTAAGAGGGGCTTGAACATTCCTCATGAGGGCTGAGGCAGGGCCAGCTGAGCAGAACAGTGAGTCATGGTGTGCTGGGGCAGTTGTGTCTTGAAATAGCAGCAGCAGCCGCAGCAGCCGCAGCAGCCGCCGCCACCATTTAATAGCAGTAGCTAGCCTACCATTAGTGATGCTTCCAATGTGCCAGGTGCTCTGCTAAGTGCCTTGCATGCATTATCTTGTTTAAATTGGCAATAGTCCCATTAACTAAGTACCATCTTTCATCTCCATTTTACAGATAATCATCTCAAAGTCACATGATTATTAAGAAGTAGAAGTGGGACTTGAACTCTGATCTCTTATACACCCAAATCATGAATTTAACAAATAACACTACACTCTCTTTGACTGAAGTATGCATTGTTACTGGCTTTTTCCCTCCTTTAAATCACATCATACTAATTTTTACATGGTAATCCAGGCACGTGAAGACTCTCTTTTCTTATTTTTTTATGAGTTTAGATTTTGATAAAGTTTAACCTTGGGAAACTGAGAATGCCCTTCAGCTGGAGATCATGTCCATCTACTGAGTGGTCAAGGGACAGGAGGAATCTTGGGGTATGTGAAATGTTGGGAAGGTAGAGTAAAAGACAAAGAGATAGACAGATGGATACATCCAGGGTGATTTTTATCTCCTTAGAGGAGAAGTAGGGATAGTAATTATAATTCAAGAACCAGAGTTCAGAGTTCAGCTAGGTAATAATCTCATAGGAGGCTTTGGAAAAAAGAAAGATTTTGCGATCAATAAATTTGGGAAACTGTACATTCTAACATCCATTTGGTGAGCAACAACACTGAAAGCACTCATAGCATCTAACTCATATTGAGTGCTTTTTGTATGCACTATAAATATACCAACATAGTAAGGTAGATATTAGTTTAAGAAGAAGAAAGGTCATCCTGCTATTGTGTGGTGGAGCTGGGATCCTAATCAAGGTAGTCTGGTTCCAGACACCGAACTCCTCTTTACTGTCGCCTCTTCTGGTGACATCTACTGAGGACATAGACAAGTGCCAGGCCCTGTTCTAAGTTCTTACATGTGTTTGTATTTACTTATTTAACCATCTCAAGGATCATAATGTGTATTAGCATATTAAAGATTCTGAAATGTCCAGCAATCAGCAAACTTTTTTATCTTTGTCTAGTGTTTCTCATATTTACTTGACTACAGAATATTTTGTCTTTTTTGGAGGGGGAGGAGAGTTGAGGGAAAATTTCTGCCATTGTGTACTTTGGGGAAATTAAGATCAACAGAATCATTTCATTCTAACTTTGCTTCCCTTTAAACACAGGTATGAGACATGATTTATTTTCTAAACAGAGCAAGGACTCTCCGAGAGTCAGGCTCCATTCTGCAACTGTACATGCTTGGTGACCTTCATCAGGGCTGCATCTTGCTGCCCCAAGGGACACGAATATCTGCTTCTATCTACAGTAAATGATTATAAAACTCTTTGAGTTCCTTAGAAGAAAGAAGCTATTGAAGCCCAGGTCTTTGTAATGTCCTATCACATATCCAGAGTTCCTTCATTTAGGTTAACATTGAAAAATGAATGTATATCCTAGCAGCATAGATTAAATAGGTTTAGCTCATTCAGGGGAAGAAAGAAAACATATCTTCAAGTTTTTATAAGTGGCATTGAGATGTCATGATTGATGACAGTCACTTAAGTAACATTAATATTGAGTTTCCTATAAGACTATGGAAGCCATATGTTTGTTTGTATATCCTTAGCATTTTGGGATCCAAATATTTGAGTCCAGAGACCCAAATACATACATTGTGGGCACATATTGTTGGAAGTCTGTGTTATTTAAAACATTTTGTTTCAGCATTCGAGTTTGATCTGTGTATCAGATAAAAAATTCCTTTAGTTATGAATGACATAAAATCCATCTCAAGCAAAAATGATTTATTGGTTCATTTAGGTGAAGAGTCCAGGTCCTTTCAGAGTTGGTTTGAACTTCAGGGTCGATTTGACTCAGATACCTAGTGTTGCTATTATGAGTCTGGTTTCTCATCCAATTCACTCTACCTTCATTGTGTCATGTCATCTTCAGTCTATTGTCGATTCTACTTCCTGTCAAGATGTCTACCCAAGTACTCCTGGAGCTATTTATTCCTTCCTCCACATTGAGAGAGAAGGGGAGAGAGAGAGGTTGGAGGGGGTTGGGCAGATAGACAGACAGGCAGAGACAGACAGAGGCAGACAGGCAGAGAGGCAGGCTTAGAGACATATTTCTGGAATAGCAAGGAAGATCAAACCTTTTTGTTGACAATGGCTCCATGTTCCACTGCTGGATTCTAAGTGAGCTTCACCAAAAGAGGTGTGGATCCTAGAGAAAAATCAGGATAGTTTACAAAGTAAAGTCATTCTCATTTCTCATGCAGATTTAAACAGTTGAGATTCATGACACAATTTACCTGATAGTTTTCTTTTATATACTCATGTTAGCAGTTGCATGTGAAACTGGCTTGTTAATAAATAAAAGACCTAGATCAAGGTTTAACTTATAAAGGATTTAGTTTCAAGCTCTACTCTTTCTTAGTAGTACAGGCTACACCAGACCAAATTGCAGGATTCTCTTCCTTTCAATTTGTTGAAAAGTCTTGGTGTTTTGGTTTTGAATTTGTAAAGCATCAAATTAAGTCTCCATCTGGTTAGCATTTTTCTCTACTAAATATCTTTTGAATGAGTGAATCTGAGGTTTCATTAATACAGTATAAATTATCCTAACTTTATTTCTTTTTCCTTTGTATTGATCTCAGCATGGCTGCTCATTATTTCTGACATTGAAATTCATACTTTCACAAATAAAAGATATGTGTCTCCACATGGGCCTCCTAGGTGCCTGACATTACATAATAGTTCTACAAAATTATACCACTGATAAAATAGTTAATATTGAGAGGCATAAATACCAAGAATGATAGTAGTAGCCAGAGGTGAATTGAGTACTGTCTGTGTGCCAGGAAAACACTGTGCTAAGTGCTTGATCTGCATTGTTCTGTTTGTTCATCACAACAGCCCTGGGGAGGAGGTGCTGTCATTTCCTTCATATTACAGATGGGGAAACTGAGGCTAAATAATATGTACAAGGTTGCATAGAGAGGAAGTGGTGGAGCCAAAACACAAAACTCTAACTCTGAGCCCTGTGCTCTTAACTACTATTCCCTCTCCCAGAAAAACCAGGATACTTCAAGTCTGCTCCATCTACCACTACTAGTAGTGGTAGACGATTGATTTAATTTTTTACCAGCTGCCTTGGAAAAACCTGACCTAAGAGTCTTTAACAAGAAAATTTTTATTTTCCCCAATAACCCAAATTATTTTTATAAAAAACAAAGTTGGAGAACTCACAATTCATAGTTTCAAAGTATATTACAAAGCTCTGGTAATCAAAATAGCGTGGGATTGACATAAAGACACAACTAGACCAGTGGACTAGGATAGAGAGCTCAGAAGTAAACACTCAGACATATGGTCAAGTGAACTTTGAATGGGGTACCAAGACCACAAAATGGGGAAAGAACAATCTCTTCAACCAGTAAGGTGGGGAAAACTGGATAGTCACAAAAGAAGTTGGATCCTTACACTGTATACAAAAATTAACTCAAAATGGATTAACGATCTAAACAGACAATGATATCTTGGGTATGACAACAAGAACATCGACAACAAAAGGAAAAATAGACAAGTGGGGACTATAAAATTAAAAATAGACAAGTGGGGGCTATAAAATTAAAAAACTTTTGTGTATCAAAGGAAGTAATCAGAGTGAAAAGGCAACCTATGGAATGATAGAAAATATTTGTAAGTCATATATCTGACAAGGGATTACTATCCAGAATATAAAAAGAACTCTTATAACTCAACAACAAAAAAATCAATCTGATTAAAAAATGGGCAAAGGACTTGAATAGACATTTCTCCTAAGATGATGTACAAGTGGACACAAAGATATGAACAAATGCTAACCATCACTAATAATAAGAGAAATGCATATGGAAGCCACAACTAGATATTACCTCATGCTTATTAGAATGGCTATTATAAGAAAACAGAAAATAACAAGTATTGGTGAGGATGTGGAGAAATTGGAAACCTGTGCACTATTAGAGAGATTGTAGAATGATGCAAATACTGTGGAAAACAGTATGGAAGTTCTTCAAAAAAATCAAAAATAGAACTACCATGTGACCCAGCAATTTCACTTTTGGATATATACCAAAAGAATCAAAAGCAGAGTCTCAAAGAAATATTTTCACACCCGTGTCCAGTACTATTCACAATAGCCAAGAGATGGAGGCAGCCCAAATGTCTATTAATAGATGAATGAATAAATAAAATGTGCTATGTACATACAATGGAGTATTATTTAGCCTTACAAAAGGAGGGAAATTCTGATGCATGCTAACATGGATGAGCCTTAAGGACATTACGGTAAGTGAAATAAGCCAGCTACAAAAGATAAATACTGTATGATTCCATTTATATGAAGTATCTAGAGTAGTCAAATTCATAGAAACAGAAAGTAGAATGGTGGTTGCCAAGGGTTGGGAGAGGGGGTGGAAAGGGAGTTTTTTAAATGGATATATTGTTTCAGTTTCATAAGATGAAAAGTTTTTGGAGATCTCTTGCACAGCAGTTGATAATAATATTAACATCACTGAACTGTATACTTAAAAGATGGTAAATTTTATGGTATGGTTTGATTTTTTTTTTTTCGTTTTTTTTTTTTTTTACCAGAATTTTCAAAAATTACATTTGTCTCCTGGTACTAATTTAACTACTTAATTATTTGAATTCTGACTTGAAGTTGCCAAACCTGACCCTACAGGATGAATGAGGCCCACAGACACATTCAGATGGACCCACAACCTGTTTTTGACAAAGTTTGAGCTAGTGGTCAACCTTTTAAAAGATTAGGAATTTCACATACAAATTTCTATTTCTAGCTTCTCTTTGAAAAATGGAAAATCTGGAAACTCTGGGCCTACATTCTGTCCAACCAACAAATGACTGGAACTGAGAAGTAGGCAACCTCTTTTTATTCTTACACCAGGCCCAAGGCCATACAAATGTGTACAGGCATTCATATACACACATATATGTATACTTGTATTTACTTTCTGGTCACATTATATGTAGGTTAAACACGTTAAACTCCTTAGTTCCAAATGCCTCCTCTATTAATGCACTGCGGATGCTCTGCTGTTCCTCCACTAACTACTTAGGGTTGCTAACCTCTAAGTAGCCTATTCTGTTTTAAATCTGAGAGTTATGATCCCTGTCTTTCTGTAGGAACAAATATAGAGCCTCAGTGCTGTTTTTTTTCTTTTGCTGTTTTACTTGCAGCAAATGTCCTACGAGTCATGTTCTAAATATAGATGTGTTAAATTTCAAATGTGAAAGTTTTTGATGGGTCACAAGCCAGTTTGCTTATCAGAGGAAATGCTATGATTGGCACAAGTCTTTACGACTCTGGGGGATTGCGAAGTCCGGTCTCCCAACTGTGTTCCAGCTCTTGAGGCTGAAAGAAGCTCTTTCACTGCTGAAGAGTTCTCCAAGTTGTTTTTCTTCTTAATAGTATGGTGATTCTTTGAATGTCATAACTTAGAAAATATAAATACATGTTCTTTAGTACATTTCACTAGCACTGAATTAATAGCACTGGGTAAATCATTTCTGCAAGCAAAACAAATAGTATTTTCTGATTTTTTTATATGTCATCTGTAAGTGAATGCCTGTGTATAGAAAGGAATTCAGAGACCCAAGAGCTTGCCTCTTCATGAGAAGTTAAGAGGAATAGTTACTTGTTCAAAATATAAAAATTGTGACTATTTGAAAGTTCACAATGGACCAATATTTTACCTCGTATCTTTTAAATATTATTATGTAGTCTTTCAAGATAGGGCTAGTGGCGTTTGTTGCAAGTGGGGGCAAAATATTGCAGAAACAGCAGTGGTATATTTTTTAAAGCTGTATGTTGCATGACATTTATATGTGCATGAAGCATTATTAGCAAGGCCTGTATGTTTCATGCTGGGCTTACTTGATTTATGCAGTAGAACTTAGAAAAGGTAAAAGTAACCAACAGTAGAGAAGGCTTTAGTTTCCAATATTGGGAGACTAGAGGTATTCAGAGAACTTTTTGGCAATGAGACTCAAGTAGTTAAGTTCCTGTGCCCTGAACGTTACTCCTCAAAGGGGTGACCGATGTGCTGAATCCTTATCTGCATTTGCCAGAAGTGAGGCTGTCATCTAGCACAGTTGACATCTCTGTTTTTGAAAAGAGATATGACTGTAGTTGATCCCATCACTATCTGGTACAGAATTTTTGAAGATGAGCAGTGAATCAGAGGAAACCAAACAAAACAAGCCAGTTGAATCAAACTGCATTGCTAGCCGAAGGCACCTGATAGTGAACAAAGTGACAGATGTTTGGAGTTGCTCTCCCAAATTTTATTTTAGGGCTTTTATCCATTATATTGGTCAACAGCAGCACTCGCTGGTAAAAACAGGAATAACAGAGTCAAGTTTTCCTATATCTATTACAGTGATGTTCTCTCTCTTTTTGTCATCTTCTTCTCTTCTCCACCTTCCTTTATTTGCTCCTTCCTTCTCCTCCTAAGCACAATTGACTTTATAAGAGTTTTTTAATTCCAAAAGAATAACATAAAGAAAAAACTTCTTAATTTTCTTCCTCACCATCCACAATCCTGCCCTTCTAAATAAATCAGTATTAACAGTTTGGTTTGCATCAACAATTCTTTTCCTACTCATACAGACAATATATATGCACAGAAAAATTTAAGTTTTTACAAGAGTGGAATAATGCTGTATACAGTGCCCTGTAACTTTCTTTATTCTCCTGACACTATTTCATGGGCATCTCTCCAAATCAATACATTTAGCTAAAAAGCATTATTTTTAATGGCTGTAGAATATTTCATAGTATGATCTTATCATAATTCATTCACATACTCCTCCAATTGATTGATTTAGATTGTTTACAACCCCCCTAAACCCGCAAATTGTACTGCTTATTTTAACCATTTTTTTTGAAAAGCCTTTACCCTATGCGATAATTGAAGAGGAAGGTTAAAATGCGTCTCATTTTTCATTTTACTTTTATTGATTACTTGGTAATTTTATTTGGTTTTATGTGCTTAGGTCTAAGAATCTTTGCATTCTGGATATCTATGCTATAATGCGGGGTTTCTCAATCTTGACACTGTTGTCATTTTGGAGCAGATAGTTCTTTGTTATGGGGGCTGTCCGGTGCATTGTAGGATATTTAACAACATCACTGCCCTCCACCCCTTCAATTCTGGTAGCATGCCAACCCCTGCTCAAGTACAACAACCAGAAATGTCTCCAGACACTTGTCAACTGTACCCTGGGGACAAAATTGCCTAGTTGAGAACCATGCTCTAATGGAAAATGTATATAAGGTATATATTTAAAAACTGGCAGAAAATTATTTTTCTTATATATATTTCTACATATATACTTGTTTTTCTCATCTATACTTGACAGCATGAGTCTAATGTCACATAGTAGTATTAGAAATGAATCTCAATATTACCTTCAAAATAATGAGCCTCAGTTGGCTCATTTGTACAAGACAGCACTGGGATCTTATATAGGTTGTACCATTTTGGTGACGTACTGGTGCATTGACACAGGGTCTCCATTATAAGCTGCGCTATCTTAATCCCGTTTGAGTATTTCTTGGCTGTGACTGGGGCAATACCTACTCAATTAGAGAAACATGGGCATGAGATGGGAATGCCATTTGAGTCATATCATTTTATTCAGATGGGATTCAGGCATTTCGTATGGTACACATAGTCCTGCCCATGGCACTCTGGATATTTCAAGTGTATAGGAGGCCGTGGCACCCAGGTAGCCAACCATCTGCTGCTCTTCTTTGTCTCTGTTGTATGGCATCTTTCCAACTTCTGACCACGGGCAAAATAGCTCCACTGGGAGGATCATTGTTCCCACTTTCCACATATTCTATAATTTTTTTCTGCAAATAGATGCCTGTATAATGATTTAAGTAGCTTCACTTTTTACAGTGACTATTGTTAATTTGTTTAGTCAATAGGATGTGTATTATACCTGAACGGAGCTGAGCATCAGGCCCTTAATTAGAAATGTATCCCCTTATACAAGCAATTTTTTTTTTTTTTTTTTTTTTACAAAAAGTCCAGTGGCCTTGTGTTGGTTTTACTTAGTGCCCTATGCAAATAGGTGACTAAAGATTACTGATGTTTTTAGGTGCTGGGGAATAAGTCAAAGAGCTTTTCCCTTCTTTTGCTTAATAGTGAGCTAAGATGATTGAGGATCCATTGTCATCTTTGGTTTGCATATTAGTTTGATAGCTTTGTTGTCAAGGTAATAGGAAAACGTTAAAATTTGTGTTCATTTAAAAAATAGTAATGTCATCTAGGCTGTTTTGCATTTATGGTTTATTTATACACGTGCGTGCGCACGCGCACACACACACACATACACACACACGTAGCTACTGCTCAGATCAAGAAGGTTTACTCTCAGCCAGTAACCAACTCCCCCCGCCCACACTCCCCCAAAGAAACCATTAGTCTGACCTCTATCCCTCTTAGCTTTGCCTATCGGCAAATGGAATCAATCAGTGTTTATTCATTTGCCTCTTTTAAAGAAAGCCTGATGTAGAACTCTTTCAATTAAAAAAAATATAGAAAATTATGTAGTTATTTTTCATATTACAGAGAAATTACTTTTGGTTTTAAAAAATAATGAGTTTCTTACCTCTTTTAAAACCAATCTGTTTATAAAATTTAAATATATGTACATAGCTATTTATTAAATTAATCTTACATATTTTAAATTCACATGACATTGTAAGTATGCGAAAACACATTTTTAGTCTGCTTTTTCTTTATTTTTACTCATGTACATACCCATACCTAGTTATATAGAACACGGGTTTCTTCCATCATAAATCATATAGAATCTGTTGTAATGAAACAAAATTTTAGTTTTCTGTTATTTTTGAAGATTGGGTTGAGTTGTTGTTCCTTTGAGAAGTATGGCAATTGTCCTTTTTGTAGAAAAAAGGGATATGACCTGACAGGATTTTTCTCTGATATGATCTGTCCGTGCTTGTGAGGAATCTTTTGAAATAGGTAGTAAAACCTTTACTGCCATTCCAATTGTAGTTTGTGAAGCTGACAAGCAAGTTTTCTTGGGAAGAGCTGGAAAACAAAACCTGGGAAGTCTGACCTGTTACTTAGTCCATACTGGTTGCCCTGACAACAAAGTAAACATTTCAAAATACTTGGGCAAATGCCAAAAATAAGTGATGCCTGGGGGTTATGTTGTTAAAACAGAGGTTCCAAGACCATGTTTAGTTGATAAAGGTTGCAGAAACCATATCCATTTAAGAGTTTTGTTGTAGCTTTCTGACTCTTAAGCTAAATGCATTAGCAATGGGAAAGTCTTTTGCAGTAAGTTACAGTAGCTGAAGGTTAGGGTGATACAGGAAATAGAACTCCAATCTTTGTGCCTAAGTAGTTTTTTTTTTCTTAAAAAAAAAAAAAAAAACCTGTGTTCTCACATTGTACATATTCACAGAGGTATTTGTAGCCTAGTAGCAATATCTACAAATCATGTTAAGTGAACGTTTATTATAGCATTTACTGTATACTAATGATCATTCATTAAATAATTTTGGCAAATGAACTAAATTACAGGAAAAAGGCTTCTCTTGGCAAAACAGGAAGGATTTCTGTTTTGTTAGACTCTGTGGGAGAAAAAAAAAAAGATCCTGTTGCAGCATTAGGTATTTAAAGGGGAACAGGTTATAATAGTTGAGTACTTAGGGATTCAGGAAGCCCCTTTTTCTCTTTCCTGTTTTCTTGAGACTTATACTCTAATATCGTCCTCTTTGGTTTTAATCGACACTCATTTTCAGTCTTGATTTTGGAATGCTAATATTTTCACTACACAGTTAGTAAAAATAATGTGATTCCTTATAGATGACTTGATTGTCAAAGTAATTTCTTCTGCCTATTTTGCTGGAAATACTTGGTATTTTTCATCTATGATCGAGGTTATCTTTGTGAGCTGTCAGTGGTGTGGTGACACTTGTAGTGATACAAATCTGGGACTCCCCTGCTGTGGGTCAGAGATTACAATAAAAATATGAATGTTAATTTCCGAAGGATCATGCCTTTTAGATTTTACAGAGGGATCTAAATAGATTGTAGATAAAATGGTGATTCATAGTTTTAGTTTTTAATTAATCAGCATCCTAACTGAAAAGAAAAAGCCCTCTAAAACTCTGTTGCCTTCAGTGGTCCCAGATCCCAGTTCTGTGACCTTCTGAGGTGAGAACATTGATCTACCCTGCTTATGCCCGCAAATGACCTGGCCCTGCCTCCGTTTCCCCATCTGTAAAGTGGAGATACTGCTGCCCATATAATATAGTTGTTGGGAAGATTAAAAGCCCAACTTCTTTTAAACATGCCAGCATAGTTCATGGTTCTCCAATAGCTGACATTTTTATCATTTTATGGTAAGGAGACTATGTTGTATTAGGGGAAGCTAGGCGGATAAACTTTATTCAGTTCCTGTTGTGTGACATACCAGCTGTATGGGTCTCAGCCCGGTGATTTAACTCACTTAACTGCCTCTGAGTCTCAGTTTCCTTAATTGCAAAATGAGAATTCCAAAAAGATAATATATTTAAAGTATGTAGCATGGGTCTCTTCATGTAATAAGTATTCAGCAAATGATAACTGCTGCTGTTATTATGGTGGTTATTATATCATTATTATTATTATTTGACCATGTATTTACATTGCAAAATTTTTGTGGCCATTTCCATAGCCCAGCTACTATTATCTCTCCCTGGGTTATTGTTAGCCTTCTAACCTCTCTCCTGTGTTGGTACGAAGACCTTATGTGGTCTGGTCTTTGCCTACCTCCCCATTCTCTCACATTGCTCCCCACATTTCTTTCTATGATTCGCCTACCATGGACTTCATTTATTTCTTCAAATGTGTTACGCTACTTCCCTGCAGAAGGCCTTGGTAAATGTTGTTTTTCTCTTTGGAATAATAGTCCTCTTCACTTCCCTACTCATTCCCTTATTAAATATCCTTTTAGGATCCTTGTACTTCACCTTAACTTTGCCTTCTACTTAATTATTTAAATCATTTGCCATTTTATGTTTTTTGTGGGCTCACTTAATGAATTCTAAGCCCTACCTCAGACTGTAGGCCCTGATAGAGCGGAGATAATGTGAGATGTGGATTTCCATTATATCTTCATTTGATTCCCTACCATACTCATTTGTTGTGAGAGGGAGTGAACAAATGGATGAATGACTGAGATGTTAATAGAAAATATCTGGTCTACATTTGAGGAAATAGAGGCAGGTGTGGGGTGTGAGCTTCATCCCTGGCAGAATGCACAGGAAGAAAGCAGATTAATAGTCTGGCACCCCACAGAGGAAAAACAGTGTGTTTATGCAGGATGAAAAACTGTGCAAATGAAATGCAGGGAGGAAGGAAGAAGCTTAGCAGGAAATAGTTGTCGAGTGGTGGAAAAAGGAAATAACTGAGAAGTGACTTGATAGAAAAGTGTGCATATATATTTCCTCTGCCGTGGTTCTTAATTTTTTTCATCTACTCATTTGTCACCTTGGTGTTTTTGTTTTTTGTTTTTTGGGGGTTTTTTTTGAGTCTGATTTACAGTGTTCTCTTTTTCCCTCTAGGTTGTCATGTCCATTTATTTGTACAGACGACTTACATACCAAGATAAGCAAAAAAACAATGGCAATTTCACTTTTATTTTGTTCTTCCTTCCCAGGACAAACACTGTCAGGTTCTTTCATTGTCTTATTATTTCATCAAAAATGCCCTTCTGTTATCATTTCTAATTGTTTAAAGCTTCAGCATTGGCTTCTCATTTCAGTTGTCCATGTCACTTCAATGAATGGGGAGATTTTTCAGGGAAGACAACCTCTGCTGAGACCACTGTCAGGTGCTCTGGCTGAAGGGAGTGAGGAACCATTTGTAATGTAAGTTTAGTGATTTTCTTTTTTAGTCTCTAACCTTTCATATTAGCATTATGTTAAATATAATTCATATAACATTCACCATTTTATAGTGTACACTTCAGTGTTTTTTAGTGTATTCACTATCTTGTGTAGTCATCATTGCTGTCTAATTTCAGAATATTTCCATCACCCCCAGAAGAAGCCTCATATCTATTAGCTGTTAGTCCCAGCTTCAGATTACCCCAACCTTTGGTGATCATTAATCTACTTTCTGTCCTTATGGGTTTGCTTACTAGTATTTCATATAAATGGCATTATGCAATATGTGGTCTTTTATGATGGGCTTCTTAGCATAATATTTTCAAGGTTCATCCTTGTAGCATGTGTTAGTACTTCATTCCTTTTTACGGCCAAGTAATATTCCAGTGTATCGCCAGACGACATTTTGCTTATTCATTCCTCAGCTGATGGACATTTGAGTTGCTTCCACTTTTTGGCAATCATGACTAATTTAGCTACAAATATCCTTTTACAAGTTTTTATGTGAACATGTTTTCAGTTCTCTTAGGTGTGTATACTTAGTAGAATTGTTGTACCTTATGTCAACTCTATGTTCAGCCTTTTGGGAATTTTTAGGCTATTTTCCACAGCAGTCGTACAGTTTTACATTCCCACCAGCAATGGACTAGGGTTCCAGGTCCCAGTCTCTCCATATTCTTGCCAGCATTTGTGATTTTCAATTTTTTTGATTTTAGCCATTCTAGTATATTCAGAGTTGTTATTGTGTCTGACTTTTTTAATGGTGGTTTCTGGTGGGCTTTGTGTAGTTCTTCTCTTTGCTCCTTTCGTTTAAAAAAAATGGATATTGTTCTTGTCATTTTTATTAGAACTAGATTTTGTAGTGGGTCTTTTCTGGGACCAAAAGAATCTTGAATAGTATTTGAGATACTACTGTGTGTTTGGGAAACAACATGCTTCGAGAAAGTAACTGAACCAGAAAATGGCAGTTATAACCTATAAATTAGGATTTTTTTCTACCAAAGCAAGCTTCAAGTAAATAATCTTAATGTGTGAATTATAGAAAAATTATAGGAAAAATGTCAAAAAAGAAATTAGGGTAATAAAAATTTGTGTCTCTCTATGGTTTGGATTTTTTCCTTGTGTAACTTTTTTTTTTTTTAACATTAAATGCTTATTCATCATATGTTTTTACCGTGATGATTATTTATATGTAGATTAATCTTGTAAGATCCTTTAAATCTTGTAGAAAAACTCTGCTAACATTAGCCAACCCTGTTTTTTATTGTTGTTTCAAGTGAATAAAATATCATGACATTAAGAAGCTTAAATAATTATAGATTTCTTTTCCTCTCAGTCATTGGATGCAATTTAGTATTAAAATGATAAAATTACTCAACTTTAGTTAACTTCAGCTGTCTTAACCCCTTCTAAAATTCTGTTTGTGGTTTTGTAAACCTTAACAATGTCAAATCAGTGAAAACATTATTTGTTATTTTCTAATAAGATCGTTACCATCTAGTAAAATCGTCACTGTCACCCATAAACTGTGAGTACTTCAGTTATGTGGGGAAACTGGTTTCTAATCTTTAGGGGCTTACAGTTGAATACAGAGAGCATTGATGCCAGTAGGTATCATGGATGTGAAGTGTTTGCAGCATATAGTAGGCAGGAGGAAGTCCCTAGTTATAAAGATAGAAGAAGCAACTATGATATGTTTGACATTAAGATTTTAAGACATTTCCATATTTCAGACATTAGGGAAACATACTGATTTCTGATTATTCTAGGAAAAGAAAATTAGGAAAAATATTGGAAGGAAACAAATAGTTGTTGAGGGCCTACTAGGTGACAAGCTGTGTTCAGAGGTTGATTGTAGAGTATAGTGGATGAAAGCTAGGGATCTTGGAGTCAGATGGCTTCAATTTGAATTTCGGCTGTGATGACTATTTGTGTGATTATAGTGGAAATAAGAGTACCCACCATCTATATGGTTGTGAGGATTGGAGGAAACCAGTTTAAGTAACTTCTCTATTTGGTGCTTGGCCCATAATGAGCACTCAGTAAATATTAGCCTCATTGTCAAAATAGATTGTAATTATTGTTATTTTATAATTTAATTATTATAATTATTACTTGAAGGAAGTGGTGTTATATGCATTTTTTCATGCAAGAAATGAGGCTTAAATAATGAAGAGATTTTCCGACAGCAGTTGTTCTCACCTAGGGGTGATTTCGATCCCCAGAAAAAATTTGTCAATGTCTGGAGAAAGTTGCAACTGGAGTTGCAGGCTGATACTGGCGTCTAATAAGCAGGGGCCAGGGATGCTGCTGAGCATTCTACAATGCACATGACAGCCCCCACAACAGAGAATTGTCTAGCATGAAATGTCAGTAGTACCCAAGTCGAGAAACCCTGGTCGACACATGGACCTTCCAGGTGAAGAAGTAGGATCATTTCTTCATGAGAACCCAAGGAATAAAATAAAGTTAGTTTTTGACAAGTCCCTTTAAGAGAGTTTCATAGCTTGAGACTCAAATATGGCTTCATTGGGAAGGTGACAAGTCAAGTCACGGTAAACTGAGGTGATGTTGGAGGGAATCGCTGTTCATTCGGTTTTTCCATCATTGGTTCATGTATTGATTTGATATCATGCATTGATTCACGTGTTAATCATTTATTCTGCAAACGCTTAGCGAGCATCAACTCTGTGCTGGTCATGGTCCGCATTCTCATGCAACTTCTGTTTCGCTAGCCAAACATCACAGAAATGGAAGAGAACATTTTCAGAATGTAACATGAGAAGAAAAAAAAATGATTTAATATATGAAAATTCAGTTTATGAAGTTGTCTAATTAGAACTCTCACATTAATTTTTTTTCTTTTTTCATTAACTACTCAAAAACATTTATGTACTGGCATTCACTGGCATCTTCTTGCTAGGTCCTGACACTCTATGCTTAGGGAACTTTGTCTTCTGTTTGTCTTTCCATATCTATCCCTCAGAAAGAATTTGCAGTTTATCATTCTCATTACCAGTGAAAATCTTTTCAGAAATAAGAGCTGTTTTGGTCTGTATTGGTTTCAGCTGACTTTAGAAATTGAGGTTAATGCTTGGGGAAGAAAGAACCTTCCTTAGGTATGTACTGAGCACTGTGGTTTACTTTTAATAATTATTTTAGTATGAGGTAGTTTGTTGGGTTTTATGGGAAATATCATAAACTATCTAATTTCCCTAAAAAATGCTTGACTCATAAAAAAGATTGGAATAAAGCAATTATATTTTTTAAAAATGTGTCTATTGATAGAAGTTAATACCAAAAAGCAAGTGTGTACATACATACACACACTTTATGATAAATTGAAGGTCTTGATTTGCAACGATTTGTACTTTTATCCCATGAAAAAGCAAGAATTGCTGCTGTTATTATTATGACCTCCATTGACCCAATGACTCAGTTTTTTTTTTTTTTTTAAATTAACCACAAATTTTCCCATAGTGAGGAAGAGGGTAAACAGTTTCCTTGATACTGGGAAATCCCCAACTTAGAAGTGTATGTTCATCATGAATGAGCTAGACTAATTTTTTGGTTGTTTCTGTGCTTATCTAAATAGAAAGGTCTAAGGCAGATGTACCCAGTGCTATACATATGAAGAACTGAGTCAGTACCACAGAGCACAATTTTACTGGTCACTCCTGTGTAGTGCGAGCATGCACTGAACTATTTAATTCTCTTGCCATGGGACAGCCAACTCTACAAACTCTCTGAAGTTCTAAAAATATATAACCGTTTTTATGACAGAGCATAATATTTTTTTTCTTGATTAATTTTGCCGGTTTGGTTTGTTTCCCCTCCCTTTCCATTTTCTACTCTCCTCTCCCTCCTGCCAATAATTTCTTTGAACCCTCCACACACTTTTGGGGTTGAGGCCTCCTTTTTATTCGGGCTTGTTTATTGTCTCGTCCACTAGATTTTCCATGCTATAAGGCTAAGAAGAATGTTAATTTTGTTCACTACACCTCAAAACTTAAAACATTCATGTTATATAATAGACAATAATTATTCAGTGAGTGAATAAATTCATTTTTAGAAGAATAGTATATAGTGTTCTCATACTTTAGTCCATTTAATGTAAATGATCATATGAAAATCTGCCTTGCAAAGCAAATTTTGGGTGCAGTCTGTTTGCAGTTCTAAAAACACTGAGGGATTCATTTTACTGTTCTTTTAACTGAAAGACTTTTTTTTTTTTTAAATGAGGAATTAACTCTATAATAAAAAGGTTTTTTGAGTTCAAGAGCCAATTTATAATTTGAAGCTAAGAATCTTTCCCTCAGAAAAATGTATTTAGCCCATTATAAATTTATGCATATAACAATAAGATTTATGATCTTTCATAGGTATGTCCTTCAACTGATATGTTAAGAACTCAAGCTGTTGTCTCTGAACCTTTATTTAAAAAACAAAACTGATAATTTCAAGATGGAGCTCTTTTACTTAAAATTGTAAGCCTATGGACTTGTAATCAAAACCACAATTATTGTTAGATTGGTTCCATGTATAATTAAGACAGAAAAAAATACAAGCCAGTAAAATGAGTAATGCAAGGAAATTGTGATGCACAGCTTCCTTTTTGCAGAGGGTGTAGACATTCATCCCTGTCTAGTTCTCTGGTGAAGATTCTTATCTTGGCTGCATAGATTTCTGTTTAACATCAAGGAAAACAAGGTGATCTGCCTTTTCTTGGGGAAGCTTCCCTCTCGGCTTCCTGGCCCCAAGAAAGTATTGCTGGCTGGGTGATTTTCTTTTAACTTATGCACTCTCCCCCAGCATGTTGGCTGGTGGTCTTATTGCCTGACTTATCTTTTATTTAGAATTCCTGTGGTACATTCTAGCCCTCTGGAGCTGTGTTAGGGATGACATAGCGTACCTCAGACATGAGGTATGCTTGGATGTTAAATTTTATGCCTTAGGCAGTCTGTGGATCTTTTACTTCTTCAGTCTGATTAATGGGAAATTCAGAACTGTAGTTAGGAGATAGTTCACCTGAACTGTTATTATTCCTTTTTAAAAATTATTTTTTTATTTTTTATTTTTTATGCCTACAGCACCTGGTCTTCCTAGGTGGTCTCTATTCAAGTACTAACCAGGTCTGACCCTCCTTAGCTTCCGAGATCAGATGGGATTGGGCTTGTTCAGGGTAGCATGGCTGTAGATTATTATTGCTTTGATAGAATTAATGATCAAATATTAGCCCAAATTAGATCAAATATAGTGTCCAAAGGAGAAACATGGACTGTGCTTAATTTTACATTTCCCTTTTCAAAGGCTTTTTATATTGATGAGACCCGATTAATAAATGGAAATGTAATTTAATTTCTTATACACCCTGGTTGAATTTGATGAGTCTTGCTTTTCTACAGTGACATGTATACAGGCAATATCTTTGTTTACTAAGTGCAATAATTAAGGCAGAATGCTTTTTACTACACTTCTGTGGTAGATAAACTACTCTGATACTTTTCTTTGGGTTGAAGTTTTCTTTATCCAGCCGTTGAAGTACTTACCTCATTGAAACAGTTAATCTTCCAGTGACCTGTTTTGGAATATATGGACCACAAAGGCACTTCTCTAGAGTTGCTCCAAAGTATTGTGTATTTAGTAACTAAACTTAGTTATTTTAAATGCTAGGAATTGTTGAGTTGCCTATATATTTGATTGTTCTCTCTGTTCAGCAATTTATTATGTTGGAAAGCTACTTAGTAAATATCTTTTTTTGTTGTTGTTAATTTTTGTTGTTGTTATATCTATCTAGCTACATGTTATTAATATGTAGCTAGATAGATATAAATTTAGATTTTATGTTCATTAACAATTCAATCAATTTTTACTGACAACTTTGTATAGTTGCTGTAGCAATAGTTATTGGAGATTCAATGATGAACTAAAACTGGGATAACCATATAAATTTTAGTTCAGTTGGATTCCTGTGAGACCCAAAGGTGCTATTCTTAGTAATTACTCAAAGAAAACAAGTGTAAACTGGGGCTGTTCCAGGAAAACTGAGATCAATGATCACCTTAGTTTAAATAGGCATAGTCTTTGTCTTCATGGAGCTTGCAGTCAATAGAGGAGAAGGAGATTAATCCAGTAATCAGACAAAATGCCAATTTACAGCTATAAAAAATTGTAAAAGACCATATAATAAGGGACTTGACCTAGTTGTGGGGTTAGGGAAGGCTTTTCTAAGGAGATAAATTTTATACTGAGATATGGAAGCTTAGGAGTAGAGTATGGTGAGAATATTTCAGAAGGAAAAAGAATGTGCAATACGCTTTGGGGTGGGAAGGGAGTATGGCATATCTAGACAATTGTGAGAAGACCAGAGTGATACAGGCACAGCCCTCAGTGCAGAGCGTGGTGGCACTGAGGCTAGGAAGCTTGGTCCAATCCTCACCACACAACACATTGACTGCCCTGGAAGGGGTTTAGATTTTACCCTTAACACAGTGGGAAGCCATTATAGAAGTTAAAGTGGAGAGAGGGATTAGTAGGTAGTGGGTCACATCATCATTTGGTCTTTGAAGGTTACTTGGGCTGTGGGTGTGAAGAATGGATTGAGCAGGGATGGGTGGGCTGAAGCAGGGCTGAGGTCAAGAGTGAAGCTGAGGAGAGTGGTTAGGTAGCTCATAGTCCCGTTGAGGGACTATAGTGACCTTGACTAGGGCGGTAACAGTGGAGTTGGAACAAACAAATGAATATGAGAGGTATTTCTGAGCGAAACTCAAAAAGGCTTGGAAACAGACCCTTACGGAGAATGAAGAGTGTTTAAAATTCTTTTGTACCTACCTGTAATGATATACAGTTCTGTTGTGTGCAGTCAGCCTATTTTGTAGATCGGAAATTGAAGCACTGAACAGAAACCACAGAACAGATAGGGATAGCTTAACTGACTTCTGAGATAGTCTCTAAGTGACTGGAGAAAGTTTATGAGAAGTCAGAAACTCAGAAAATATCTTAACTGTTTGGTATCACCAGGATACCGTGTAGCATGCATCTTGAAAAAGGAATTGGGTGTGGGGGAGAGTACAGCCTTTACATTCTTGTGTCAAGAGTTGAGCTGTGGTATGATTCCAGCTAGTATTGCTTTGTCATTAATTTCTTACCCTGATCTCTCCTCAGTTAGCCTGTAGGGCATCATGACTAAGGTATCATTTAGGATGCCAGAATAATTTTCTAAATAATAGGGGTTGAAGGTGCATTGAGGGGTTAAGGTAAGGATTCCCAGATGCTTCATATACGATCAGGGTGTATCTTAGATATTGGACCCAACTGGTTTATCACATGGTTCTTTTATAAAGTTGTTGCTCATATTAAAGAGTGATATAATAAAGCTTATGAATTAAAAATAAAAATAAGATCACATGAGTGTTTATAAACACCAATGAAATAAGTGTATCTTTCTTTGTTATGGTCGGAAGACTTTTGCTTTTGTACATGACATAGCATCAGGCCAACATAGGTATTTAAATATTTGTCAGATAATGAAATATTGTAGTTTGCTTCTTTCCTAGGCTCTGGGTTCTTGTTTTATTCGTACTGCCTTTATTGCTGATGTATAATGCACACTTGTTAGCAATAGTTAAACTAGATCTTTCTCTGGAGTAGTCTTATTATATTAGTTCAGATACTATACTGAGAACATCAAAATTTATATTACCATAAGCACAATTCTGTTTACTCTTTAGGTATTAAATATCAATTTTATGGCATTCTAAAATTCTTAAGATAGTATCTTGAACATTCTTCCAAAAATATTGTTTCAATTAAATAAGAAGCAGAAATTCTTTCACAGGTCTCTCTACTTCTTTTGCTTAGCTCTTTTTAATCTTGGCAAATTATGAAATTTCTGCATCAGTTTATACATAGAGATCCAGTTTCCATTAGCAGTCTTTTTTGTTTGATTGGAGGTGAGGAAGGACTTTGTTAGAAATTTTCATCCGCTGTCTCTTCCTTTTTGTTTATTTGTTTGTTTGTTCTGTGCTGAGTATGTTAAGCAGGCTCATCTACCTTTGGTCCTTCATCCTCAGCTCAGCATTGGCTGTCCAAAAGAATTGAATGTTTTTTCCAAAAGCTTAGTGCAGATGTTAATATCTTGTTGCAGGATTTGATACTGAGAGTGACCGAGGCTAGTGTTCAGGGATAATGCAGGTGGCTTTGACTACTGCTTGCCAGCTCATTACTTTACTAAGCAATGAATCATATGTTAAATTAAATGTGGTTAATTTTTTCCATTCAGTTCTTAAAACCTTATACATCAAGTTAGATATGTGGCTTGTTTAACTATGTTTGCCATAAGCAGGGTTCCTGGATTATTGTCTAGTACGAACTGAGATAGTCCAAAGATTTATTTGACAGCAATATGCTCAGCTTTTGAAATAAATAACATTTATTATTAAATAATATTCAATATTCATTTGAAGTAAATAAATAATAGAGCTAGTACTCAAAATAACTTTTTAAATTTAACAATTTTGATCTTCATTCAAAACGTCAGTTTTGATTAACTCCCTGAAAAAAGACATGTAATTTCTACATTATCTATGTGATAAGTGGAGCATCTGTGTTGCTTTAAATCTTTCTTATCATAAAAATCCTCATTAGTGACAGAGAAATAATGACTATCTTCAAGGGCCACTATGAGGGATAAATAAGATTATTCATTTGTTCATTTAACAAATATTTATTAAACATTTAAATGTACAAGGCACTATACTAGACATTGGGGGTATGACAGAGCTAAACCAAGCTCTTGCCCTCATGGAGCTTATATATTATTTAATATTTGTAAAGCACATTATAGGTGATTAATAAATGGTGGCTCTAATTGTTGCTATCCAAAATTTATCTAAAACTTGTCATCTAAAATATGTTGTTAAATTATTTGAGAATTTTTCTTATTTTGTATTTGAATTAAAGTAGAAGTGTTGAAGAATTTCTGTAGATATATTTGCACATTTAATTTTAAATTTCTAAAACAGTAATTCTCAATTCTAACTGCACATTAGAATGACATGACGCGCTTTTAAAAAACTAAAATACCAGTGTCAGGATGCTGCTGTCAGAGATTGTTCTCGTCTGGGACTCGGGTACTGGTATTTTTTTAAAAGCTCCTAAGGTGATTCTAATGGGCAACTATGGTTGAGACTTACTGCTTTAAAGGTAGGAATATTTTATGAATGTTTATACATTATGGTTAATGATAGATTTGCTATTTTTATATCAAGGTATATAACTTGCTGTGGGAGAAGAGCTATATCATTAGCTATGGAAGGAACAGTTTTGATGATAGGTTTCAGAATGAAATATGTGGCTTCAGAAAACTAGGATATGTGGACTTTGGGCATGACTGCCAAAATGCATCTGTGTTACCTTAGGTAAGTCATTTTACTATGTAGGCCTCAGTGTTCTTATCTGTAAAACGAGGTGTTTGGTTGAATGCGGTGAAGTTGCTGACCAGTACTAGCATTTCGCTGTGCTATAATGCAGGAGTCCCCAACTCATGGGCATGGAACTGGTACCGGACTGTGGCCTGTTAGGAAATGAGCCATACAGCAGGAGGTGAGTGGTGGGTGAGTGAGTGAAGCTTCAGCTACTCCTTAGTGCTAGCATCTCTGCCTCAGCTCCACCTCAGAACACCGGTCCCTGGTGCCAAAAAGGTTGGGGACCGCTGCTATAATGTATTGATTTAATGCTCCAGTTTGTGAATTACCTGTTACCAGAATGGTTTCTTGGCCTGCTGCCTTATTCCCTCCTTCCCCATTTCTAATCAGATGAGTGGTAAACATCCAATCAAAGCCTGACAGACCGTCACCTGGCCAACAAAGAGCTAACTGAGTCTTGGGAGAGTTTGAGTAAAGACACAAGTGTTATTTGTATCTGTGAAACATAGAAGTATGAGGAAGGGCTAGGGGAGCTTAATGATCACCTTGGACCATGTGTGAATTGTGGAGTAGGTGTGCAAGGCAAGGCACAGTATTCATGGGAATACAACCAGGTAACCCATGAGAGAAATGGTGAAGAGAGCTTTGTGTTTGACCTTATCCTAGTTTCAGTCCCCAGGGCCCTAGCTATATTTAATTCCTGTCCTTGGGCAACTGTGATATCTTCTTGCTGTTTCCTTATCACTTCTTCATCCTTGTACTCCATTGGGTTTCTGTATTTTGCAACCCCGAATGATTTGAGTAGAACATTAGGTTAGTAGACATTTTTGAGAAACAAATGGAGCAATAATAAAAATAGAAATGGGGTAAGGAGAATAAGCAAAATAACTTAGATGTCATAGAAAGAATGAGGATTGTAAGTTATAGTCATAGCTCTGTCCCAAAATAGCTCAGTGACCTTATCCAAGGTGCTTGACTACCAGGTTTGTCTAAAATGAGAACGGTGCAATCTCATAGGGATGGTGTAATGAAAAATTAGATTACAGTTGAAGAAATGCTTTGAAAAGGTAAAAGGCCACGTCAGCGAGGGGATTGCATTGTTAACAGATATTTGGAGAATGCAAGTTTTGAGATGTTTGCCCTCAGAGACATAGGTTATAAAGTATGCTTGTAGGACTAAGTCTTTAAGTGTTGATTTAACTCTAAACAGAATAATTCTTTACTTCTGTCAATTTTTAATTTTCATAGCTTGATTTTTCTCCCAATGATTATTATTTTATTCTCAGAATTTCTAATTATTTGTTGCCTGAATTATGTTATAGAGTTCATATATACACATATATATTTAGATATAGTTCAATTTTTTTATAAAGTTCTGAAAATATGGGTAACAGAGTTCTATGTGTTATGAGTTAATGATAAAGTTATTGTTTTTCTTTCTTTGGGTTCAGAGCAAGAATTAGGTCATGCAGGCAAACGATTTAGTTGGTTGGGTTTTTTCTTGTCCTCAGTTGACATATCCTAAAATTAATTTGTTGGGTCCTGCTCAGTGGGTTGGGCAGATAATGGGAAAGGTTTGTGATTGGAATAGTAAGGATGTCAAGAGTTCAGAACTGAGGGAACTTGTCCCTGCAGTGAACATGCTTAACATTTGGACACTATTAAGCCTGACTCAGACAAGAGTTTCTTATCCTTCTATATTACTCTTGAAGATAACTGTTCATTGACACAGTCCAGGAACTAAGAAAGATTAGATAAACTATAAGGAAGATTGGATCGTTTAGTAGCTAGAATGCATACAAAATCTTTTCTATCATTTATGCATTTATTTACACCAAGTGGAATAATTCTGTCTCTCAGAAGTGCTGTTACATTTTCAGGTATATTTTGCCATTGATAGTATTCCCTTTCTCAGTGCCACTTACAAATTCAATTTATTTCAGAAGCAAAAGTATAAGGATTTTTAATAGACTCTACTGCTGGAAAGACCTAGGCTATTTTCCCTTACATTCCAAATTGTTTTCTATTCCTTTAGCAGAAAAGGAAGGTCATCAAATGTGGCTCTCATAGATCTGACGTTGGACCACAAGTTTCTTGAATCATTAGCAGCTTTGATAGAATTACCTAGCTTGCATATATTTGAGATTTCTTTAAAAGGCGTGAAGCTCATTATTTTCAGTGAAGTATGAATGGAGTATGCAAAACTGTCTTAAAACTTAATGACAGGTTGATTAGAGTTAATAGGTTTAAGTTCAGTGGAAAATTAATGATTTTCAGAGGATGACTTTTTTTTTATTGGTGTTATGAACAAAAAGTGAAAATATTAGAAGGTCATAGATAAAATTCTGTAATAGAGCACCGGAAAAGAATCACTAATCCATTATTTTCTAGGGACACATTAAGACCACACAAACATAATAGAGGATCACTAGGTATTTAATTTAAATGTTCTTGGCAGATATTAGATGCTTGTCAACCCTATGGTCGATTATTGTTTCATCTGACCTTTTGTCTATTCGGTATTCATGTATGATTGGCTTATGGAAACTAGGAAAGGGTTATGTATTATATACTCTTGGTCCAATCACTGCATGACTAGGCAGAATCTTGATTTCTTTCTCAAAGGATCAACTCTCTGTAGACTTTGATAATCTTCCCAGTGTCTGATGACTTAGCCTTATTTGTGGTATGTTTTATTAGACATGACTTAAGTATCGATTCATGATTCATTCAGTAGGTCTTTTCCAATTTTGTATTTTGAAACTATCAGTTTTGCTGCCATTTGTGTGTGTGCGTATGTGTGTAGTATGAAATTTTGGTATCTTTAGATACCAAAGAGGTGTGCCAGTTTTTAATTTATTGGTTCATGTGGAAACAAAGTGCAAACTTCCAGGTGTCCCTTCCCAGTGGAGTCATATGGGGATTCACTTAATTCTCCCAGCTAAAATGTGTGGTAATACGTGCAAAGTGTTGCCAACCAAGGAAGTTCACCTGAGCCTTGGTTCATGATTTATTTTGGAGGTCATGTAGTTTTTGTGTGACTGACCTCAGCTACTCAAACTCTAGATCCTGCACCGCCCCCCGCTTCCCCCAGCAGCAAAAACCTGTGTTCACCTTAAACCATATTGTTAGAAAAATTTTTTTAGAATAAACTTTTAAACTTTTCTGGTAAACTGATACAGCATGGCTCAAGGCCTCAGGCATACAAAAACACTCTTATCAAGCCCAATATTTCAAGGACTCAGAGATTATCTCCTAGGAGCCAACAAAAGCCAGTCCTGAACATAGACCTTTCTGTGTAATGTGCAAGGTTTGAAAAGTGTAGGCCTGCTGAACTAAGTCTTTCTTGCCCATATATCTAGCAATATTTTAATAGATGCTAGTCATTGTGAATGTGTCTCAAGATTTTGTTGTCTTCTTTTAAGAATTGTTGAGTTTTGTCCTGGCAGGCAGTTAACTTACTTGAGGATCAGCTTAATCTTTGAGGTTCTTTTTAATCTTTGTGAGAGCGGATCTAGTGTAGCCTTGTTATAGGCCTAGTTTATCTCTACTTCCAAGACATGACCTTTCTGGAGTCTCTACTGAATGCTGCAGACTTTCAATGAAGTTTCTCTACTTCGGCAGGTTGTACTTTGAATGTGTCCTTCTGTGAGCTCTCAGTTTTTTTGCTTATAGCTTCCCAATAGACATTCTTTTCCTAGTAGTCATTTTTTCTCTGGTGGTTGTTCTTTGCTGAGCCTTGTGGTCTCACCCTCTACATATGGATATTGCTATTAGGCTAAAGACTCAAGGAGACCCGTATAAAGATTTCTAGATCTCTTTATTGCACAGCTCCTTCCTTTTTTGTACTCTGACCTACATAGTCCAACCATCCCATTCTCTCTGAATTCCAACCTTTTCTTCTCAATTCATTGAGATGGCTCTGCTCTGCTCAGATTCCCCTTTTCCGTCACACAATCCAGAAAATACTTCTAGGCAGAAAACCTAGGTAATCATACTTATTTCATTTGTTTCTCTGCCTTCAGGGATCGCAGTCATGAAATTCCTATTGTTTAGTGACTGAAAAATGTTATTTTATATATTTCATTGAATTTTTTAGTTAATTACGGTAGAAGAGATAATCTGGTACCAGTTACTATGCATGGCTGAAAGTGGAATGTTTTTTCTAACATACTTTTTATATAATGGTTAAGATCAGGTCTTGAGAGTCAGGCACGTGGGGTTCAAACTTAATCTACAGCATTTCCTGTCTTTTGATATTTGGAAGTTTGTTAACATCTCTATAAAAGAGCATCATCATCTCTAATTCATAGGATTTTATGAGCATTATTTGTGAATGTTTAGTATAGCTCCTGAAATATATTAAGGCTTATTCGATGATGATGATGATGATGATGATGATGATGATATGATAGTGATTGGTGGTCATTGTATTTGGCTATATTTGCACAATTAAGTGAGATTGTTACAGGGGAAAAATCCTATTATGTTAGAAAGTCAAGGTGCTGCAAGTCATATGGTAGTTATTTATCACCAAAGTATGTTAGGATCAAGGGGTACATGGACACTTTTTTTCCTTTCTCTGCTTGCAACTGTCAGAAAAGTTACAGGAAAATTCATTGATGACTTTTAGGCATGGGAGCTAAAAGTCATCAATGAATTGCTTGTTCTGAAACTACTCATAGCCTTTAGGGATACAAAATGGTAGACTGTGTGCAAAATGCCTTTAAAAATCAACCTGATTATATCTTTAATGTTTTATTTCTTAAGCTGTGTATCGTTTATATTTTTCTTCATTCTTTTGGTATATTCAGAATGTTCCATAATTTTGAAAACCTGTGTTACCCCCTCAAATAGTCCTGATGTTTAAAAAAATGTTGAATTAAACATGTAAGTTTCAGTATGATGGGTGGTGTATTTCCTACTTAAGTAAAGTTTTAAAATACATATAGAACATTATCATATACTCATAATGAATGTGTGTGTGTGTGTGCATGAAAAACTTATTTTGGAAAGAAACACTAACTTCAGGAAAACAATTTCTTTCTGTGAAGAGAAATGTATGGGAGGGAGAACAGGCAAGAATACAAAAAGGTCTTAAATTGAATTCATGATATTTTATTTCTGAAAAAAAAATGAATCAGATATTCAGAAAAATATCTTAGTATCTAGGCAGTGCTTATATGAGTGGTCATTATATTCTCTGTATGTTTGATGTATATCTGAAAAACAAATAACAATAATGTTCTAGTTGGAATTAAAACTCTTCTATTTTAGTGGTTTGGTTCACGTATATCAAAGCCTTTTGGGGATGTTTCCAGGTATGTGCTTATAATATTCTTCATTGTGTCTTACCTTGAGGCAATTCCAGAATATAAAGTTATACTTAGGGGTCAAGAATACCTCTCTGTCTGCAAATTTATTTGCAATAGTTATTGTTAGGATAAAACTTGATGGCTGGTCTACTTAATTTTGAATTATGGGAATCAGAATGCAGGGACTTTCTCCTCGGTCAGTCTGTGCTCTAAGTTTAATCAGTTCTCTTTTGAGCCATTCAAATCTTAAAACCCCGAAATGGCTTCTCATTGCCAGGATAAAGTCCATACAACTTAAGGGGATCTATGAAGCTCGTACTTTCTCCCCTGTTGCTCCTTCCACCGTCATCTATGCTTTATTTTTGTCATTCAGCTGTACTCAATTTTTTTTCCTTCTTTTTCTTTTGATTCCTCTCAAGTTCCTGTTCATTCCTTTGTTTTCATTCTAGGCTTTTGCACTTGTATTTACCCATTCGTCTGTAGCTGTCTTCTGTCTTCCCTCAGTGTTTTTAGCTGACTCTTATATATCCATCAGTTTAGTTTCAGTATCCCTATTGATTATTCATGTCTATATCTATTTCCCACAATTCCCCAATAGTAAAGCTCATATCTTTACTGTTGTTGCTTGCTTATTCATCTTTCTAGTCTAGATGTTTTTGTTTTCATTTCTCCAGCACCTGCATATTGTTTGATATGATATAGACACTAAATAAATTTTATTGAATGAATACATGAATGAAGTACATTTGGGCTTTTACTTATATATTCTAGCTAGATAATTAAAATTTAATTAAAGATAATTAAAATACCGAGTCTAAATAAAACATTTTTGAATATTTTTATGAACAATTATATAAAACATTAATAGAATTTGGAGTCAAAAGTATATTTTAAAGTCAGAGAAGTAAAGTGTTTACTCTCAAGGGAAGAATGTTAGAGTCTGTGTCATTAATAGATTTATTTTCTTTAATTAATTAACTAATTAATTTCTTTAAGAAATTCCATTGAATTTTTTTTACAAGTAGCACGTGGTATAGAAAAAAAATCAGAAGAGAATATTTAAAATGAAAACAGCAGGCGTCAGTTCCACTGTTTCTCAATCTATGTAATCAAATAGGTTAAATAAAATTTCAATAAGATTCACTTTCAAGAAGAAAAAATATATATACATATGTACATCAGAACACTATAGTGATGTAAGAACAGCAACTACAGTTGTTCACTTGAGGTTTGGATGGGAATAAAGGTTCCCACTAAAGAGACTTGTTAAGTCATGACTTATTTTTTTGAAAAATGCCATATAAAACATGCAGTGTCTCCTCTAATGTTAGCTTGTTTCCTGTAACCTTCTTCCTCAAAGGCCCATCCTATAAAAGGTTTAGCCTTGTTTTTTCCTCCTCTTTCAAAGACAGTATCAAAAATAGTACTAATTTAAGCCCTGCTAAATGTCCAGATGCAGCACCTGGGGAAAAAGTTCAGAAGTTCAGAATTTGGAACTGCTTAAGCTAGGACAATCTGCTTGCTGCGGTTGCATGTTGGGTTCTAGAAGCTGGTAACTTCTTTTGGGTGGGCATTATTCCATTAGAACAGATGGCCTGAAGTGTGAATGTGTCAGAGAGTGAAGCCTGAGTGTGAACTTGTCCAAGAAGTTGAAGCACTTCTCAGAATATCTTCTCCTGATGATTGCCATATTATTACAACTATCACTTTCTGAGTTGGAAGAGAAAATTCAAAGAAACATGAGAGAAGTCTTTAGATCTGCATTGTCCAGTATGTTAGCACTAGCCACATGTGGCTATGGAGCACTTGAAATGTGACTAGTCAAATTGAGATGTGCTATAAGTGTAAAATGCATACCAAATTTCGTAGATTTAAAGTAAAGATGTAAAATATCTCATTGAAAACTTTAATGTTGATCAATGTTGGAAATATAATATGTGCACATTGAGTTAAATAAGATAATGAAGTTGATGTCACCTGTTTTAGTTTTCTTTTTAATATGTAAATAAATGTATGTGGCTCACTGAATATTTTTATTGGGTAATGCTGTTTCAGGAAGATCTTTACCAGGGATGTTCATGGAATTTTGTCCAACTTAAACTTTGACATGACTGTTTATTGTGAAATTGTCAGGTCAGATATGGAATTAAAATCTTGGAATTTCTAAGTTAGTTTCTTAATAACTTGTAATTTAAATGTAGCAAGCAATAAAAGCAAGAGTAGGATTTTTTTTCCAGTCGTTAAAGAAATTTCTAGAAACTAAGAGCTTTGCAAAAGCTAAAAATTCATTCTCATTGTTTTATTTTTAAGTTCTATTTTAAGTTTCTGCCAGGACAAAAATGTTCATTCCCTTTTGGGTTCTGATGGCCTGGTAAAACTTCTGTGTAAACCCAAGGGATGTGATAGAATTGGCACAGGAGAAAATTAATTTGGTTGGGATCCATGAATGAAATGGAGGTAATGTGCAGGGCTTGCAGAGTCCACTGTAATCAATCATTGCAGAAGTTTGCTGTGTTGCTGGGGCTGCCTAGCACCCTGCACTTTGGGCAGCAGCACGTCGAGATATCTTCCTGGAGAACCCTACTCTTGTGCAATAAGAGAAACGCGTAAACATAGCAATAGAATACGTATATAATTGTAGGCCACATATACACACATTCAATAAAGATGCTTGGCATTTATTTGTGTATGTGTGTATGTGTGTGTGTTTCTGGAAAAAAATTAAGTGGATTTTTCCGCAACTTTTTTTTCTTTTAGCCTAATTGTAGGATATTTTCCAACCCCACATTTTTCCAGTAACTTAAGCTCAAAACTCATAGCAGTGAGGCACTTTCTTGTCAAAGGTGAGTCAAAAACAGGAACCTTTTAATTCTGTCACATGAATCTGGATGTTTTAAAATAATAATAGCACAGAGAGCTTTTTTTTTTTTTTTTCCTTTAATCGTCAGACTTTTAGCTACTTGACTTCTTCACCATTGCCGAAGCCAGGAATTCAGAAGTGTAGGTCGAATATTCTCCGTAGCAAATGCATTCAGGAGCATACACATTAAATGGGTTATAAATAGTATCTGCCCTGACAATGCTGGAATTTTCTCAGCTTCTGGAGACATTGAAGTCTTTGTTTTGTGGGTCGCTGCCCTCTCTTCCACCCCCTAAGCTTGACTCATAAAGCTTGAAAAACTAATGAGGTTGCTGAAACTTAAAATCTAATTGGTAGGATGTATGGGAAACAATGAGGAATGGCAGAAACCATAGCTTGGGTTCAAGGTGGCTTCTCTGTTGCAGTCCTGCAGCTTGCTCACTTTGTTTCAGGCTCTTGAATTAATTTTTTTTTTCTTTCAGTAGGATCAAATTTGACTTAGATTGAAAAAACTTAAAATGAAAATTAAGTAGATAACTATGAAGGCTAATATTAGATCTTGAATTCTCTAGTTAGAATAGGAAAAAAAATCAATCCATGAAAGCAAAAGTACAAGCCAGATTTTCTTGATACTGCTACACACACACACACACACACACACACGCACACACACGCACACACACACACACACACACTCTTAAAAATATTTTGCTCTTATATTCTGGCTTTATATATGATAGTTTATAATAGGGATTCACACATTATAACCTACACCCAGATTGCTACCTGATCATTTACAGCCATAGAACTAAGAATGGTTTTTACAATCAATAGTTGTTTTCAACCATTTAAAATTAAAAAGCAAAACATGAAACATGCAATAGAGACTATACGCCGCTTGCCAAGCTGAAAATACTTCCTGGTCCTTTACCAAAAGAGTTTGCTGACCATAGGTTTAGAATGTGCTTGCCATGCAGTGCTTGATATTGCATATATAATCATATAAAAAAATTGTTTCTTAGATTTTGTTAATTCTCCCAGCAAATATTTCTTGAGTATTTTGTTCCTAGCATTGTCATAGATACTGAGGAAAAGAAGTTTAAAAAAGATACATCTCTCTACCTTCACAGAGCTTGCAGTCCTATGGAGAAAAAAATCGCAAACTTAACCAGATTAAATGGAAATAAGAAACTAAAAAATTAAGTCCTGAGAAGAAAAAGCAGCTGAGTGTGAGACAGAAAATAATAGGAGGTTCTGTGTGTCTCACCCTCTGTTCTTCCCTCCTTGGACTGTTCTGTGGAATGGTGACTAAGTTATTTCCCAGATTTTGATTTTACCCCTTTCCCTCCCACACACAAACACAAAACACTTCTTTGCACTTCCCTGTGATTTCCTTATTTTTTGCTCTTTTTCTTTTCCCAAATCTCATTTTACCCCAACTGAAATTCATTTTTCAGTCAAGGCCGATTGAGTCCTGCAGGTTGGTGTTCACAAGGTGTATTTATTTTCATTCATTCTTTTTTTTTTCAGTCAGCTTTTCTGTGTCCTTCTTCTTAAGGTCTGTTGTTTTTATGTGGTATATAGCTGGGTTGTGAACCTTAGTCTTTTATATTTTTATTTCTCATTTCTGGAAACATGGATTATGATTATTTTATTTCTTTTAACATTGGGGTCTTTCCCCAGATCTGATGTTCCCTAAAAAGCCTGCATTATGTGATCTGCACCAGAGTCAGTTAATGGCACATGTTTGCCCGTTTCCTTTATTCAGGATCGTTCCTGTGTGGAATCCCGTGTGACACTACCTGACCGTCACTCCTGCTGTCCTGAGCATACGCACTCAGACGTTCCCTTTTCTGGTTTAGAATGTGCCCTTCAGCCTGCCTTTTGTTTAGCAGAATGACCAGAGCTTGAACCAAAGGCCACAACTGACACATACACAGGCCTGAAATTATCCTATGACAGAACAGTTACCATATTCATATAAATGGCTAAGCAAAGGTCAAAATATGAGCAACATTATTTATGGCTCAGTGAGAGATTTGATATTCAGAGTCTGTCATCATTTGTCAGAAGACTGTTATTATCAATGTCTGTGTCATGCTAAGGACCATCTAAAAAGTGATTTGGTACAAACTCAGAATACAGGAAAAAAGAAGACAATTTAGATGTACCCTAGGAAACAAGGACCCTTCACCTGAGTTAAAGTTATTCTGTTATTTGTGCTACTCTCTGACTTGTTTGCCTCCTGACAAGTGATTTTTCCTCTTTCTAAATTAGTTTTGTCATCTCTAACCAGGGAGTACTCATAAGATCAAGTTAATATCTGTGGCATGGATACAGGGTATTGGGTTATTGGAACTTATTGTGATTGTTTGCCATAGGGTCAGGCCCAAATTCACCCTCTATTGCCTGCTCTGTGAAAATGAATATGGACCCTGAAAAGTTTTTTTTTTTTTTTTGTCAGCTGGCATGCTGTTAAGCTTTGTCAGGAGAGAGCACTGCAGAGACTTTGCAGGAGAAAGGTGTTTTCCTTCCTGGAGTTGGTGTGTGTACTCACCTGGCTTCTGTAGCATTCATGGCTTTTCCACCACCTGTCTCCTTCAGAGATATCTACAGGGCCTGTTCTAGTGTCTTATGTCTCCTTATGTCTTCTATTCCTATGTTCTTTAGTGTTTTATTTACTTCTTACTAGCTAATCCTGTTATAGTTAATAATTTCTTATATTAAAAAGATGAAATACCACTATTTGCGACAACATGGATTGATCTTGAGATTATCATGCTAAGTGAAAAAAGTCAGACAGAAAAAGTAGAGAACCATATGGTTTCACTCATATGTGGGATATAAAACTGAAAGCCACAAACGAACAAGACAAACAGAGTCATGGATACAAACAACAGTTTAGTGGTTACCAGAGGGAAAGAGGGGAGGGGGGAAGTAGATAAGGATAAAGGGAGTCAAACATATGGTGGTAGAAGGAAATTTAATCTTGGGTAGTGAACACACAATGCAATATATATAAGATATATTATTGAATTATATGCTTGAAACCTATATGATTTTATTTACCAGTGGCACTCCAATAAATTTAATAAAAAATGATTTTTTATATTAAACTTTCCCCATTCAAATTACTGTGTGGTTTCTCTCTCCTGATTGGACCCTGACTAATACAGGGTGCCATCAATAGAAGTAGGTTTTGTGATGGCATTACAAGAAACAAGAACGTAAAAGAGCCTAATGGATTTGTATAAAAGAGCATAAAGAATTTATATGTTATTATGTATTTCTTGACATTCTTCTGATTGAATGAACAAATCTTAGGAAAATCTAGAAATTTTCAATTGTTTCTATTGAAGGAGGAGGTTAGTGGTTCTGATGATTCTAGAGTAAAAAAATCCACAAAAGATTTAGTCTGACAAATTGACCGTTCTCCTTTGTGTGGGAGCTTCAGGGTATTTGAACAAGGCTGCTGACCTGACCCAGTTGGTGAGTGGTAATTTAGTTTCTGGTGACTGTCTGCAGAGCTGTAACTTCTACCCTGATAATCAAAAGTTAGTTAGATGTACATTTCAAGTTTGTTTCCTTCTACCCTCATATCAAGCAGTTGTTTTTTTTTGTTCCGCTTTTCTGTGTGAATGCTGCAGCACTGTGATGTGGACAAGTGTAGGGCTAAGGGGGAGAAAAAAGACCAGGATGAGATGCCTTGAGGATTATCTGGTCTGTTCCTTTTGATTTTGGAATGGAGAAGCTGACCACAGCTTGCTCTCAAGAGTATACACTTAGTTAGAGAGCAAAAGAATGCATTGAAACAGATTTTCATGTTCCTACTTGGTTGTTTTTCCCCTGGCTCAAATCTAGTAACTTTTAGACCTTTAATGATTTATTTTCTTACAGTTGTACTTAAGATTTAGAAAGCTTTGCAAAATATAGTTTGTCTTTTATTAAAGAATGTTCGAGTTTAAATAAAAAAATAAAGCAGAAAACACCTTGAGTAGGTGTATCATTTTTAATTTAAAAAATTTTTGAAGTGTAATATATATAGACAATTGCTCTTATTATAAGTATATAGCGTGACAAATTTCTTATAAATTGAACTCTTCTTAACTAGCACTCAAATCAATTAATCGAACATTACCTGTACTCCAGATGCTCCTTTTCTGTGTCCGAGAGTAGTTATCATTCTACTCCTGTCAACATAGATTAATTTTGCCTGTTTTGTACTTTATAGAGATGGAATCAGTCATACATACAGTAAGTACTTGCCCATGCGTGACATCTGTTGATCATGATTATATTTGAGAAACTTATTTCCATTGCTATATGGTATTTCATGTATGAATGTATTGGAATTTATCTATTTTACTGTTGATAAGCATTTAGGGAGTTTTCCAGTTTGGGGCATTTATATATAGTGCAGCTATGAACACTTGTCATTTTTATTGTTACTTTTTAAATGTTTTGACATTGGAAGACTGAAGTGTGAGGTTAAGGGCAGAAGCTTAAAATTAGACAAACGCATTACTGTGTGTAATCTATTTAAGTTATTTACATTCTTGAACTTCTCACTTGTAATGGGCATACTAATTCCATCTTGCAGGATTTGGGGGAAAAGGTAAAAGGATGCTCTGCATAGTGCTTTACACAACATGATAAGTACTCAAAGAATGGAAGTTGCTATTGTTTTTTTAAATTAAACTTTTATAAATTGTTGCAAATCATCGGCATAATTTGTTCATTTTCTTTTGCTTGTATACAGTGTTTTCACTTTTTCCATGGTTTGCATATACTTTGTTTGAATCCTCTTTGTTTTCTCTCTCCCTTACTTGATGCTATGCTTATTACCTGCCTGTTTTACTCCAGGTATAGGGGCAGGGACTGAAGAAGAATTTTTATAGGCTTCATTCATTCCTGAGTTATCATCTCATTGTGCCATGTAGGCTTATCATTACAATACTGTGTTTTTTTTTTCTTATTTTGTCTCAATCAGCTCACTTTGTTTTACTTTGCTTTGCCCACAGATGTAATTTTTTTGAAATAATGGGTTTATAGTAGTATTTTAAAGAGTTTCTATTTACCATCAAAAACATTTCACACACCACCACCAATATGCGTTTCACATTTTTGGAAATATTGAACTAAGCATGAGCCCTGTTTATTGGAACTCATGGTCTATGAACAGAGGTGGAGAATTGAGAAAATAGCCCCACATGTTATAGTTTTTCTGGTATCCTTTATTGTCACTGTCTTAGCTCACATCCTCCTGACCTCACACCAGCCTCTGAATGCCAGTATTCTTCCTCTTCAACCTCTCACTTGTGTAATCCACGCACCCCAAGGTAGACGGGATACCTTTTCTCAGGAGTGCTGCTTCCAGCTGCTTTCTACAGTAAGAACTTAAGAAAACTCAGCTTCACGCTAAAGTCTTCAACAAACATTGCTGTATGGGTTTTTTTTCTTAAAGACATAGATATACTGTGAAAGAAGACTGTTGTATCAATCAGTAGAGGCTAAGTTTTGCTGCATTAACAAATTACTCTAAAATTTTAATGACTTATAAAAATCTCACATTGGCAGTTACTCTGCTTTATATCTCTTTCTTTCTGAAACTAGTTAGGGCTTAAGGAGCCCTCCCTATTTGGGACATATTTGTCTTGAACAGAAGGAAAAGGAAATTAACTGGTGGAACCACATACTGGCTCTTAGAATTTCTCCTGGGAAGTGGCACATGTCACTTGCACACACATTCCATTGGTCACAGCATGTCAATGTCCACGCCTTGTATGAATGGGAGACATATATAAATTTTCCAGAGGGAGTTCTGAGTGGGAAGGGATTTAGCAAGGAGGGGCAGTGTGGTCACACTTCAAACATTTTCATTGAATCAATAGATGTGATCTTTGAGATATAATCCCCAATTTGTTTTTCATTGTCAGTTTTATTCAACAGCTTTCTTCATTTTTTTTTTTTTTTTTTGGACCTGCATATAAATTTACTGCCAAACTACCAGTCAGGCAATGCACACGATATACAGAAAACTGAGGCTGTAAGTAGGTGGCCCAAGTGCCCTGATGACTTCCTGCTTCTCACAAACGTCTACTTGAACATCAGTGACCTCGGCAGTCTGGAAGAAATGAGGAATTAAGTTTCATTCTGAAATTCAATAAATATTTTTTTCTTTCTGTCAGCTAATGTGACAGAATCTCTGTGGAGCATGAAGGAGACAGCCCTGAGTCCTCCCACTAGAAAATACATGTTATAAATATGATCAAGAACATCTTTGCCTTTATTTACAGTTGGCCCAAAGCTAGGATTACATGCCTGGATGACAGCTAATAAATAAATTGATCAGTTTTGACTCCATGCTCAGCCTCTAGCATGCTTTCCTCTGGAATGCATGTTTAGTTGGACTTTGAGGAAAATCATTAACTCATCCTGACTTAAGAAAGCTTTGTGAATGACTAGAGATTTCAGGATTATGTTTCTATAATTTCGAATGTTATATTTTAAGATAAAGGATAATTTAAAAAAACTAGCTAGCATCCCTCATTAATCTGCAGCTATTTTAATGAAAAAAAAAATGACAGCTCATTTTCCTCTTAAAAGAGTCATGTCAGTTTTGTTTATAAATTATATTTAATTTTTTTAGGTCTGTTTAATATAGTTTTCAAGTAGATAATATTAACTAACTTAAAATAGGTAAAGGAAAGCAGTTGTGGCCCAAGTGTACATAATTACAGTAGCATTTCTAAAAACCTCATCATACTAGTTTATACAATAAATATTTTTTTGAAGCTGCAAATACATAAATGCAAAAGATAACTTATAAAGATTGCATTTTATAAGTGCATTCATGTAAAATCATCATTATATTTAGATAAAGAAAATGAATCTCATTATAACTGTTCTATTAAATGTAGGAGCTCTTGTAAAATGAACAATCTGATCTTAATTTCTATGTTTAAATCTTGGGATGATTTGAAGTGAGGCACAATGAATCTATTAACATATTCTTGGAGACTAGTATTATGAGGATCATGGACTAGCTAATTTTATTCCTTGATAATTGAAATTAGTATCCAACAGAAGTCTTAATAGGAAGCCGAACATTATTTTTCTCATTATCAGCTGGAAAGCAAGAGCATTGGCATCTAAATTGAATACTGGGATCTCCAGTGTGTGTGATATGCATATGTGGTGTGGTGTTTGTATGTGCGTGCGTGTGTGTATGATCTAAGAGTCATGTTATTCATAGCGCGACTCATGGACTAGACTGGTTCATAAACTGTGTGTTGCTGCTCTGTAATGAGATAAGAGCAGAAACTGGGAGTATTCAGAAACCTTTATAGCAATTCGATGGAGTAAATTTAGGTATGTTGAATCTAATTCAAATTTGGGTTTGCATATTTGTGTGTCTGTTTTTTTTTTTTTTTGGTTTCATTTGTCTAAGAATTAATTTTTATTATAGTTTATAAACATATTGGTCTGTGATAGATTTGAAATTTAAAACTAAACAAAACAAAACAAAAGACAGGCAAACTGGTGTAGACCACAGATAGTTTCAGTAGTGTTGGTGAGAAACCTGACTTACTGAGACAGAGAGGTGGTATAATTTCTAATATTCCACAGACATGATTTCTGACATGGAATACTTGGATTATGTTGAATTGAGCTTTTCTAATACCTAGGTAAGCCATATACCCTAACTGTTCTGTCTGTTTAATTGTGACATTTTGATTTGCTTATTTCCTATAATGGCTTGCAGAGAAGTAATTCTTTGGATTCATTCTAAGCACTGAGAATTCAGCTGTAACAAAACTGAAATACAATATCTACTCTCTTCTAGCATATATAAAAAGAATTAAAAAAATATATATGCACACGAACATATATGCATACACACATGTATGATCTACAAGGTAGTAGATTGGCTCCAGGTATCAGCCAGTTCTTGATCTCTTGCTGTATGTATTCCTCTACCCAATGGATGTTAAAATCATTATTAATGTGGTTTTGTGTGTGAACCCTGTGACTAACAAAGTAGAGAGTCCCCAGGTGACAATGTAGGTGCTTTCCTTAGGGCCACTGGTTCTTAAGTGCCCCCTCCGCAGATCAGCGATGACGATGTGACAAGTGAAGCCGCAGAGACTGGAGGAAGCATGGCAGTCACTGTCCTGAGTTGTCATCCCCTTTCGGGATACCTTAAACACAGTTAGATCAAACATGTTTCTCCGGTTCAGCACTATCAGCTCCTGCAGGAAGGTGTTCCATTTCTAAGAATTGGGGCTGACGTGCTGGGGAGATGCTAACTCTCTGAACTGGGGCAGTGTTCTGCACATGTGCCCTTCTCTGGGGTCAGGTTCCCCAGCTTTCCTCAGCTTCTATGAGTAATTCATGATCCCACAGCCAAAGACTCAGTGGTGTTCAGTGGCCTAAAAAGCCTTTTGCACTTTGGCCCCTAATGTTTAATCTGAGGTTATCGCCTCCTGTTTTCTTTTTCTGGCGTCCCTGCAACAGCTAGACTGGCCCCCTCATGTTGCTCCAGGGTGCCACACGTAGTCCCTCTTGGAATGCTCAAGCTCCAGCCCCAGACCTAGAGCTCATCTCTTCACCTGCTTTTAGCTTTTGCTCCACTGTCACCCTCTGGGGATGCCCTGACTACTTTATGAAAATTGTATTCCTCCTCTACCCCTGTCTTAGTTCTTGGTGCTTTATTTTTGCCCCTAGCACTTATTACCTTTAACATTTTATATGGCTTAGTTATTGAGTTTTTTGTCCTTATTTCCTTCCCTACTCTGGTGCTCCATTGAAGTGGGGACTTTTGTCTTTTTGTTCATTGCTCTATCCTCAGTACCCCAAACTGTCTCTGGCACATCGTAGGTGCCCAATAAGTGTTTGATGAATGAATGAGTGAATGAATCTGGGCTCTTACTCTTCATTTCAGACTATACCACATGGAGCTTAAATTCACCCAGTTTAGCTGAGATTCCTCAGGTTGTGTATTTCATCCCATTGGTTATGGTTTTATAAATATCAGTTCTTATGTTGCCATAAATAAGCTTTCAAATGCGTATCTTTATTTTTCTTTCCAATTTCGAATATCTCACGAAGCTTTTTCATCTTTTGTTAATTGATTTTTATTGTTTGTTTAATCTTATTTCACCTTAGAGCCTCAAAGCGTTCATAGATAAGACTGTAGGCAAGTTGACTGATTTCTCCATCCCCTAGTTTCCTCATCTGTAAAATGGAATAATAATATATAACCTTATAAGGTTGTAGTGAGAATGAAATGAGAAGATGCTTATAAAGTGGATAGCACAGAGCCTGCGTAAGCATTGGCCGCACTGATGCTGATGAAAAGTGACTGTCTTGTGGCTCAGCATAATGTTTGGCACGTGGCAAGCACAGAGTAAATGGCAGTTGTTACAATTATTGTGTTTTGACTGCTCCTTCCATTATTACCGCCACTGATGACATGGTCCTAGACAAGCATCAGAGGTTAAGGCATTAGCAGAAAATTCTAGAGGAGATTAGGGATGTTTTCCCTTTTGTTTCCTTCCCTTTTCTTCTGTTTCTTTTTTGTTTTTCCTTCCTCTTTTTCTTTTTTTTTAATTTTTTTTTTATTTTTTGGGGGGTGGGGGGATAAACTGATTCTCTCCGCTATCTGTGCAATGGAAGAACTATCAAGTTTGAAATCTATTCTTTGCTGTCCCAAGTGATACTGTTTGTCACCATCATGTAGTTCTTAGTCTTTTTGTAACATTCTCTTTGAATAGATAGTAACAAGTAACTTGTCCAGGCCCTTGAGATGTATTTCCACATATATATTTCACGACGATCACGATTTCTGGCAAAGATTTCATTTTTTTGGAGGGCATTCAAGGAGCTGCCTCATAAAAATGTGAATGCCTGGGTTGTTTGCTTTCTGTCCTTTTCTCCTCAGTGCCAGATTAGTAAAGTTCCACAGATTTGAATCTTACGAGCAATCAATCAGCAAATGTTTATTAAGTATAGAAATGGAGGACTTTTTGAGTAACAAAATGACATGGTGAAAGGTGAGCTTTTGAAAGATTAATCTGGGGTCTGTGTGCATAATTGATGGAGAGGGTGTTACAAACCCAGAGAAGGGAGGAAGGGAATATATTGTGAGAGTTGGAAACAACCAGAAATACAGCAGTGTTAATGGGATTATAAGTAGGGTGGTACACAGAGTATGTGTGTGTCCGGCTTTCCTTGATATTGCCAACAGTCTCCCAAAGCATTTGTCCCAATTTATGTTTCCGCCAGCAATGTCTGAGAGTTTTGAGTCTTCTCTATTATTTCTAGCACTTGGTTACTTTTGCTGCATAACAAATGCTAAAACACAGTAAGGGAAAGCGGTAGCTATCATTTTATTATCTGTCATGACTTCTGTGGATCAGGCATCAGGAGGGCTGGCCTGGGAATTTCTAGCTCAGTGTCTCATGGGGATATAGGCAGATGGTGGTTGCCATACCTTCTGAAGGAGGAAGCCATTGGCGGTCAGTGTATACCCCTTCTTATCATCTTTTTGTACCCAAAGAGACAAGATCACACTAGAGTGAGCCAAGAGAGTGGAAGCCCTGGTCCTGCCAAGGAATGAAATGAACATTTATTGAGCATCTACTGTGTGACATGCTCTGTTATTATATGAGACTTTTATTTTCTTCAGCATGATCTTTTCTTCAGAATTAACTTCCTAGACGAGCCTTTCCTTAATAACAATATATTTATACTTTCCTCTTTATTTTCATCATATTGCTCAATTTGTTACATTTTTAGCTCTTTATTTACACTGCGTATATAGTTCTTTGCTTATTTATTACCTATCCACTCACATTCTCTTAACTCCTAGCACTAGAATGAGGATCTGTGACAACAAGAACCCTACTTTGTTGGTACACTACAGTTTACCTAGTTTACCTAGGGTTACCAGATGAAATATAGGATACTCAGAGAAATTTGAATTTCAGATCAAAATGAATAGTATGCGACATTTAAAAAGTATAAATATCTCAAATATTTAAAAACCGTATACTTAAGAAATGTATATCTCAAATGTGGGACATGCTTATACTGAAATATTTGTGGTTTATTGAAACTCAAATTTAATTTGATATCTGGTAGTTAGTTCTATTTGCTACATTTGGCTACCCTATTACCTGATATTTAGCCCATAACAGAAACTGAATAAAAGTTTGAATAAATGACTGAGTTAATAAAAGAATTCATTTCTTTCTCATAAACAGCTTTGTAAAATGGATATTATAAGAGAACTGATGTTTAAATAATCTAATAAGCTTTAACATGTACACATGCACCCAGGCACAATTGATGCAGAGTGAAGGTAAGAGTAAAATTTTGAAAGCTGCTCACTGTGGCTTTCATTTGTCTTTGTATTCTTTTTACTACATCATACTGTCTCGATTTGTTAAAAGAAATTTCTTCCCTGTGGCAGTCAAATTTCTTAGTTGTACCAACAGAAACCTAAACTCTCTTTAAGCAGTTAGTTTATTAAAGGGTTTTTAGGAGTCCACGATCCCCAGTAGATGAAAGAAGCTGACCTGAGCCCTGCCCTAGCTCACTGTGGAATTGATCTAATGGAGATATTGATGTTGCCGCCACCAGACACAGATACTGTAGTTTGCACCATGGATCCCACCAGTGCAGACCACTTAACCACATAGCCAAACTCCTAACCCCAAGACCTTCCAGATGTAGCACTTATTTCCTTGCCAGTGTACAGTTCTACACGGTCTGCCCCATGTATGTCCCACTGGGAGAACTGAAGGCACATGCCTTTATCCTAGCTGCAAGAGATTGTGGGAACGTTAACCTTTGGCTTCCAAAGTTGAAGTTATCTCTGTGTCTGTCTAAACTCATAAGGGGAATTCTACAAACACAGGAAGTGTCTTAAAAGGTTCTGGGTAGCCTAAAAGATCATGTGTGTCTACCTAATACCTCCTTTGAACTTTGGTAGCACAGTGTCTTCTAATTTTAGAACAGGTATTTCTACCTTGTGTGAAAATAGGAATTATGTTTGCAGTACATTTTTTTTTTTTAATGTGCCTGCAGAGCACTAAGATTACTGCCAGAGAAACTCAATAAGTGACTGAATAAAAACTCCATTCTCTGTATGTTGAGATTTTACTCATGTAAATTTTCTAAATTTCCTGTCATAAACATTTGTAATAAAAGTAAAGTTTTCAAAACTTGGTAAGTAACTGGGAGAAAAACTATAGATCTGAAATACCTTATCCATAATTTCAAAATTCAAAAGTGTCTGAATACTACAGGATTTTTATTATTTTCTTTACCTCATTTGTCAGAATTATCTGACCTGAAATGACATGAGACTATTTATAGATCTATTATCCCATTAGTTGAATATTCATGTTTCCTGGCAGAAATATTAATGCATTTGATTATGAGCTGTTGCCTTGATCTCACTGGGGATATTATACTGTGTATGTATTTAATCTTTATAAAATCTAGGAAATTCTGATCCAAGGCCCATCAGTCCCCAGGAGTTTTTTTAAAGTGTGTGTGTGTGTGTGTGTGTGTCAGAGAGCGAGAGTACACATGTGTAATATGTACATAGAAATTTCTGGAATGATACCTTAAAAACTGATTACCTCTAAGAGAAATAATTGGATGGGGAGAAAGTGAGAGGTAAATTTATGCTTCGTATTCTTCAGTATTTCTAAAAATTATTGTAATAAAATAATTGCCCTTTTCAGTGAAAGAGGAAGGAGTAGAATTGGCTAGAAATTTTATTTTATTTAGGAAACAGTGGTAATATTAATTTTAAAACATAGTTTATCAAGCAGCTATGTCTTTACATATTAGTTCAACATTATTGACTGCTGATGAGGACCCACTGCCTTTTGGACAATGTGTGCATGCTCTGGTGGCAGGGAATTTGCATCAGCAAAAACACTAATTTTGCTAAAAGAGTAAAATAAAGCCAATCAGAAATGTGATGAGTAAATGAAACTGTTGTTAATGTGTTGGGTTTGGCATATTTTACGAAGTCTGAAAGATTACTCATCCACTGTACATTTGCAGAAGTTCTTTAACAAAAGCCAGATGCATCGAAGTAGCAGGGGTTAGTAGGTGGATGAGAGGATTAAACCCATTGAATTTTTGGAGCTTTGGTTTGTAGCTGTTTTTGGCTTGTCAACAGGCTACTTTCCTGAATCAGCCTATAGGATGGCTTCCCAGGGTAAGTTTGATTTTGCTTTGCTGGTTTAAAATGTAAATGGTAAAGGAGATGTGACTCGTTGCCTTTTGCATTGGATTCTGTAAGTAGTGATTGTGTTTCTTCTGTGAGAAAGACATTTATCATATTCCAGAATATTTTGGTGTCCCTGTTTCTGTTTTTATAGCTTTACCTCACCTCCTCCTAGTTTTTAAAGTCAAATGCCCAAGTGCTGAAAGGATTTACCAGGGGATTGCAAAGGTCATCTGTAAGGTTTGCGGCTGGCATGTGGAGAGCAATGTGATGGAGCCATGACCCTTTGTGACCCTTTCTTTTAAAGAGGATATTTCCAGTAAATTAGTGTAACACACTTTGTGAGCTTGTTTATGACCTTAGAAATGGTTTAGATTTTGCCGAGTGGTTGTAACAGATGCTTTGTGACATGTTATCATGGTTTCAACGTGCGCTTAAAAAAAAAATTAAAACATTGTCATACCTCAGTAAACATGAAGTTCATTTTTTTTTTTCCTTTTAAAGAGACTCAGGAGAACATTCAACACTACAATAGTCCTTGGCTTCTGCCTCCAGAATGTTGGTTCTCAAGGTCAGAGAAAGTAAGGATTCGCCAAGCCCTCACAAGTGAGCTTTGTAGTAATTGGTGATGAAATTATAAAAATACCGCTTTTCCCACTGGGTGTTAAATGCCTCTTTTCATTAGCTATGGTATGGGGAGCAAAATCATGAGATTTTTTTTTTTTTTTTTAATGTTTAACCATAGCTACTTTTAAAGGCAGTTGTCATTTTGTGGCTGCCTTTTTTCTTCTGGTGTCTAGCACAGTGGAGGACTTTATCTTGTATCTTTTTATGACACTGATGAATAATGGGATATGAGTAGCTCTCTAAAAGGAAGAGGGTACAGAGGAACATGGTCTGGACGGTCTAGAAGGGCCCAGTGGCATTTGCTGCCAGCCATGGGTGGGGGTCTACTGCTCTCCCTTTCCCTTCAGCTCTCAGACAGGCTTCAGGAGGTCACTGTGACGTGAGGGCTGGGCATTGACATCTCTGTGGGCTTAGAAGGAAGCTTGCCTCAAGATTTCTATTCATTAATGTTTAATACCCATGAAAGAAAATTGATTGATTCTAAATGTAGTCTTACCTCAAGAAAGACTATACATAAAAATGAGTAAGGGAAGTTTAGCTGATTTTTAAAAAAATGTAGACATTCACATTAAGATCTTAAAAAATTAAAGCACTTCTGTCCGTAGTGCTGTGTGATTCACTTAGAAATATTTGTACCCCCCACCCTGTGTCTGAAGCTCTATGTTAAGGGCTGCATGAAGTTGGAGATTAATGTGGCCCATCTTTCTGCATCAGCAGTTCTTGAATATTTGGGATAGGTATGCAAAAGTTGCAATAATTCAGTTGGTCAGTAATTTAGGAACTTTCTGTTACTGTTGTAAGCAAGGGTATATTCTGGAGTTGCACGTGAGATAAATTACAAAGCTACAAAGAGACGTCTTTCTTGTTGACAGTGAATTCAGACCATGTTCCTGGGCCTTGCTTCCAGTCTTTATGGGGATATGAGTGCCTTTTGCTGTGAGAGGTGCTTTAGTGGAAAAGTTATAGGGTTCACTTTTACCCCTTCTCAAACACAACCTTTCCAGGAATGCTTCTGTGGGTAAAAGAGGTGAATGGCTGTAAGGTTTGAGAAGAGTAATTGCCCAATGATTTTAGAGCAGATTATGTGTGTGGATAATTGGCCTCTTTTGATTTTCTTCTATTGCTGTAATTTCTTAGTGTTTCTCAGCTTCTCATCAAAAAGCGAGAATGTAACCCCAAACAGCTTTTTACTCCTAGTTGCTTATTCATAGGGAATTTAACTTAAGTAGATATAATGACAGGTATACTTCATATTTTATAGGAGAGAGGATTCAAGAGTATATATATTTGAACCTAGTCTTTATTACACGCACTCATATATATCTGTATCTACATCTTGCAAATAACTAATAAACTCAAATCTACATTTGCACAAAACATCAAATCTTAAAATAACTTTGAAGAAATAAAGAGGGAAAGCTAGCAGACAGTATACATGACACTTTAATGTGTGTATTTACTTCTTAGAAATATTAAAATGCAGCTTCGTTTTGTGTTGTTAATTCTGGTGTTATAATATTTGAAAAGGTGACAGATAAAAGGGCAGAATGCAATTCTTGAAGCTGTAATTTGCCATAGACTAATAATACATGTTCATTTTCTTTTCCAAATGTGCTATTTATATAATTTATATTTTTAACAAATCTTAGAACTAGAATAAAAATAGTAATTATTCTTAAGGACAAGAAATGTTGCAACTATGCCAAATTTGGAAACTTTAAGTAATTCGCTTGGTGGTTAAACCTAGCTTATTAAGTATTCTAATTTGTATGTCACAGAGCATACTGCTGGGCAGATATTGTTTGCTAATGTTAAAAGAGATTGAGTTTATTTGGCAACATTTTTTTTTCTCCCAGAAAAGTAAGTATGTTTGATTTAAAAATAGCATGTTCATTTTAAAGCTAAGTTAAGATAAATCGGTAAGACGCAATAGTGCACAGAGCAGGGACAGTAGTGTAATATGTGCAAAGAAAAAAGACTGAAAGGACAAACATCAAAATATTTGCATGTTAAAATGAAGAATAATTCTTATGTTTTTATACATTTTTTTTCTTTGATTTTGCAAAGTGATTAAGTACATTCTTTGGAACATAGTACATTTGTGACACACCTTAGGCTTCATATAACTTTTAAATGCTGAGTTAATAATTTATAATAAAGATGTACATCAAATATGATGTGAATATTGTCCCCTGGAGTTGAGCAGTATGATAGCTTTGAGTAGAACTTACAGTCAAGCAGAATTAATGTTTTCAGATAGTATTTTATATTGAATCCCAGTATAGTCAGTTCTTCGTTAACACACCATATGCATAACAAGCTATGTCAAATCATGCAGTAGATTCCAGAGCCTATAAGAAAAATGAGGTTAGGGGCACAATACTCAAAAACTTCATCAGTGACATATTAAAAAAAGAAAAGGCAGGAACCTAATAAAAACAGTAGACAGTTTTACAACTTGTTAAATGGTTAAGCAACATATAAATACAATAAACTTGATGCTTTTCCTTGAAAAGACCTGGCGTTTGCTTGTGGAAGTGGGTTTAGGAAGGATCGCAGGTTGTAAATTATGGTGAAATGGAAGAAGGCTTATCTGAAATTTATAGAAAGCTGTAGCACCAAATGTGGATGCGTATGGTGCGTATATGCATGGTAAACTGAGGTAGATGTTTGATGTATGTGCATTTTGTGTATTTCCACACTGCTTAATTCAGCTGTGTGTAGTTTACTATGTTCACTTAATGTTTCTTGTAGACAAAATCATAGATAAGCACACCAAAATTCATTTGGCTTATGCTCAAATTGTTCCCTAATGTATCAGCCTTGTTTGAGAAAATTTGAATTGTTAAAACAAGCATTATAGAAGAACTAAGTGTATATAAGATAAATGAAATCAAACTCCACTAGTTCTGAGTATGTCAAGAGCCCAATTTTGAATCCACCCTCCCTGTGACCACCCTAGGGATTCCACAGAGCATCACTGTGTCTATAGAACTGGATCATCCTTTTGTTTATGACCTAGAACGGGTACAGAACAGTGTTTCATTTGTGTATACATTTGGTCCTACCTGTGTATCCCTCCTTGGCCAGTGACTGGAGGCATACCAGGTTCTTTAGCATTCACAAAGTTCGGTCCCACTGCCAGATAGACAGGCCAGTAAAGCTAACGGCCTTAAACTTAATGGCCCCCTAGAATACATCACTCCAGGTCCTTGTCAGGAAATCTAACCTTGAGCATGGTGCTGCTCAACACTTATCAAATGCTGCTGTGAAAAACCAGTATTGATGGATTGCAGTCTGGAGGGTAGACTTTCATTCATTTTTCTGAATACTCCTAAACAATGAGGAAGAAAGGGGATGTCATTTGAAAAATCATTTTCCAAGGTGGCTTTTGCTTTGATTTGTGAAATAACATTTAAAAAAATTTACATTTATCGAAAGGGAACATTGGTTAAAAAATAGTTAACAGAAATCTATAAAATCAATACCTGAAAAAAGCTAGACTAGCAGAAATTTCTATACCTGAGAATTTGTACCCTACCCCACATTCCCAACCGGCAGCTATTTTTACTGAATTACACTTAGTATTATGCCCTTAACCCCTGTTGAAGATTGTTATAAGGTAGATCCTTATGAATTTTGATTGTATGAGTATCTGTCTTAAGGATGGTATGGTGTCTTCTTTATGGAGGCTCTTGGGAGAAGTGCCTCTGTGGTTTCAATACCAAAAATGACTGTTCTACACAACTTTGGGTTTTTATTTTATGGATATAGTTAGTCATGTAACTGCTCATGTCTTCTTCCTCTTTATGGCCACAAGCATGTCTTTTTTTTTTTTTAAACTCACACATTCTTTTTTTTTTTTTTTAACAAAAAGCAAAATTAGTTTGACAACATTGGAAAAATGAGACGGTTACACACAAGTGTATTTAAATTTCCAACATCTCTTGAAAAATCAGATCTGGCAACATTGGGCTCACATGTCTCCATGGCAACCATGGGATCCAAAAAAGTAGTGCTATTTTCCTTAAAATAGAACAGTCACTTTTCAGTTTGTTTTACTCCTTTACTTTACTACCTGGCCCTTATAGATGGACATTGGGCTCTGTGCTCTGTGGTTTAGAAAGCAACTTTCAACTCACCTCTAGAATATGTGCAGATTATTTTTTGCATTTTGTGTACTGATCTTATTCTCTTTTCTTCATCCTAGTTTCTTTCCTCATACACAATGATTTTCTATTGTTTCATCTTGGGACATTTTGTGCTTTTATAGACGTTGCGCTAAGTTCTTTTGAGAAGAACCAAGGTATGAATAAATAAAATAGGAAAGTGATTTTTTTCCCCTCGGATAATTTTATTTTTTGCCTGAAAGATTTTTAAGACAGTTGCAGCTCTTTCTTTGACCTATTTTAGAGTGTACTTGATTCTAGTTCCATTAAGAGTTCTGCAATTCCTCATTTTTTTTTTTTTGTAATTTTTCATAGAAACTCTGAGAAAATGTTGTTTTGTACCTGAGATTGGTTGACTTTCCATGATCTTGCATTAAGAATTCAAAGCTAAGTCAGAATAGTTGTTCATTTGGGTCTAAGAGGGAGGGTTAGGACACCACAACCCCCCTCAGAGGGTATTTACTTGCCAGCCACAAAGATCATGGGAAGACATCATCAAGTATCCTACATATGGCACTGCTCTGGGTCCTGGGGAAATGATTGGAGGAGACAGGGCTGCTGCTGGTCTGAACACCTGCTGTTCACATCTTGCTGTTAGATGTTAGTGCAGCCCAAATAATGTTGAAAACAACCCTGTTTTGATCAAAATGTGGAATCATTAATTTTCACATACTATTCAGGGTTTCCATATTTCTTTGAGAATTCTGAAGACCTAACAAGGCCAACATTCACCCTTTGGTGGGTTTACATTTGGTTTATCACATGCTCCCCACTCCCTCTTGTCTCCATGACACTGAGGATAAATACCACTTGCCTTGTATTCCTCCATTTTCTCGATATGTAACCTTTTGTTATTTAATGCCATGTCTGTGCACCACATCAGCTCATCTTGCTGGTTGAGCATATCCCATATGTTTTCAGGGACAGATTTTTTTTCATGTTTCTCTTCTCCATGATTTTAGGGTCATACATTTCTTCAGCAGGAGTGTCATGCATGTGTGTGTTTGTGTTTGTGTGCGAATGTTGTTAAAAAGAACTCTGGGCTCATTCATTCAACAAATATTTATTGAGTACCTATTCTGTTCCTGTTCTGGGGATAGAGCAATGAATAAAATAGTGTCCTACTGAAGTTTACTTTCTGGTAGGTAGTGGTAAGTGCTCTGAAGAAGAATAAAGCCAGGAGGGGTTTCTATTTAATTTTAGGCTGATTCTTTTTAATTTCATCCTGCTTCTGAGATCTCTTTTGAACAGAGATGTGAATTAACTAGCTGAGGAAAGAGCCTTGGAGCTGTTTGAGGAAGAGCCTTGCAGGTCAGGGGAACAGCAGTGAGAGTAAAATTCCCGAGGAGGAAAGATGCTTGGATTTGGCTTTAGATGTGGCTTTTATTTTGGTGCTGCCTCTGATAATGGTGTGGATTAGGCTCAGTAGCTTTAGGCCTCTGTACCATGTCTGCGAACTCATCTCAAAAATGCTAAGATTCTATGTTAGGGAGGATCATGCCTTTCTCACTAGTCTCTACCCAGGGTCAAGTCTGGTCTTTGGTTCTTGCTAAGTGTTTGGCAAATATTTCTGCAGTTAATAGATGTACACATAAATGGTGTTTATGCAGTTAATAAATGGGTACATAAATGGTTTTAAAAGCATATAAAACATCTTAAAAGCAGGGTCTTAGCTAAGTGTATGTCACATTCCCACAAATTCAGCTAATTATTGGTCACCCTCCAAAAAGACATTGAGGGCTAGACTGAAGGCAGGGGCTGTGTCTTTGTTGTTGTGTCTTTTGATGTTCATTGTTTTGTCCCACCTTCTAGCATAGTACCTGTGGACTCATATTAGGAGCTTAATAAATATTTGTTGTAGAGTGAATAAAATCAAACCAAGCATACATTTACAACTCTTTCGTAAAGCAGTGTAGGTGTCATACTGGAAAGATATCACACATTTTGCCCATTTCCTACCCAGGAAAGACACACTAGAACTAGAGAAGATTGAAAAGACTAAAGTGGTGTCAAGGTCAGGCATAGTATTGGAAACAGATATGTGAAAAGAATTTACTTAGGCTAAATGGACTGTGTTAGTGGCATTAGCAACTGATGGTCCTTTCTGTTGATAGAGGTTTCTTTCACATTCTTAGATTTCAGACGGAGAGAAAGATCTGTTTCATATTTCACATTTCTTTAGTTTCCTTGTGTATACCTCAAAGACTGCTTCTGTTCAGTTTCTTGAGAATTTATCATATTTTCTGAAAACCATTTGGGAACCCCTTCCTGGACCTTTGTTTTAATTCTGGTAAGATGGGGGTATTTTCTAATTGCCGTAATCACATTCTACAAGCTGATAGGCTCTTTCCATCACATTCACATTTAATGATGTGCCAGCAACATTATCTCTCATCAGCCTTGATTACTTCCTTTTGTCCCCAACTCAGGAACACATTCTGCTAATTTTTGTTCTAGGACAATTGGGTGTTCTACTCTTATTTCATTTTCAATGGAATGCAATCATTTACTGTGCTTTTGTAGAACAAGTTTAAAAATGAGAGTAAGCTTGGTGAAGTTGTAAGTCTTTGGGGTTCAGGGAGGATCATAGGAATGCCTATCTTTTCCTTTTATTCGTGTTCTTTAAAGTGAAGAGAACACAGTTTTTGTAGACAGTGTTAGTTTAGATGACAGAGAATCGGATATCCTGGCCAGCTCTCTGGGGATGATGAGAATGGTTATGTTTCTCATGACTGTATTTTTCCAATGCTGACTATATGGTAGTATCACTCTGGCAAATATTGGCTGTCCATGGAACATTTTTAAAGGCAAGAGTTTCATGAATTTCCTATCTGTTACCATGGCTGAGGAATCAAAACAAAATATTCTTCATACATTTCCTTGTGCATTTATAGATGAGTTCTAGTATATTGCTTTTATGTTAGCTCCTAGATCACATGAAGAATATAAAATATTCTAGAAAACACAATAATTACGAAGAACTGGGTAGACCGTATTATACCATTTTCCCTTTTCTGCATAATAATGTCATGCTAGGAATGGTGACAGAGATGAATTAGGTACAGAGAGGCTTTGCAAGAATTTATGTTTTCAGGCTCTCGTTATGGACATGATAGCATGATAGCTTTTGATAAAGATCTCTATTTTCACTAAAAAGAAGCAGACTTCAATGATGATAAAAAACAAAACAAGCCCACCATAGATATTTCAACAATCGTCATAAAAGTTTTTCCACTTTTCTAGAGTATGCCTCTCATTTTTTTAGGTGATTAATGAGAATAAGTAATAAGATGTAAGTTTGCAAGAAGTTCACAAGCAGAGTATTTTGAGAGGTGGCTTTTTGCACTGGGGCTTTATTTGGGCAAAGATCCCTCTACAATACCTCATGTGTCTAAGAATGTAGAATGTTGGCCAAAACATAGGTCAGGGGTTTCAGTTTTGTTGCTGTTATGGAGGAGTTCCTTTTGTCAGACCATGTTAACATCAGGCCATGGTGGTTGATATTAGTGGTGCTGATAATTATGTTAATAATGGCTACAATGTATTGAATGCTCACACCATTTTAGGTTCTGAGCCAAGTGCATGCCATGCATTAGTCCATGAGTTATCTCACAGCAACTTGTAACATTGGGATGCTTCTTTCTGCCCATTTTATAGATGAGGAAAGCTTTAGAGGGATTGAATAATTGCCCCCTGGGTTTACTTAAACCCTATTCTTTCTGACCCCAGAGCCTGGGCTCATAACCTCATTCTCACCATATCCTTTTTAGAAGTAGGAAAACTTGCCCGGAATATTTCAGTGACTTGCTACCTATTTCCTTACTTCCCTCCTCTTTTCTCTTTAGGTGTTTTTCCTAAAACCAGCTTTCTGAAGCATACCTCTCCATCAAAGTCTTTCCTCCTTTGCCTGGTTAATTCCTGTCAATCTTCATGACTTCCTACCCTGGGCTTTCTCCTTTGAGTTCCCATAACACTTTGCTTCTATCTTAATCTAAACCCTTTGCAGCTAATAGTCAGCTACTTAAGTTTTCCAGGGATTCCTAAACTGTGGCCCAAGCATTCAGTTAAGTTTCGTATGTCTGTGCCTGTGTGAATTTTTTTCCGGAGACACTGTGTAATTTCCAGATGAGTCTCAGAATAGTATTTAACCAAAAAGTTTAATATATTATTTATAGGATTCCCCATTTCCCCCAAGTAATGAGCACCTGGATGGGAGGAGTGTATCTTATTCAATTTATTTCCTTGGATGGATATAATGATATAACATTTTTTGAGTATCTAGGTAAGTGAATATATTTACTGATAGTGCAATGGTATAGCCTCTGGGTTAAGAACATGGGATCAGATTCAGGCTGTGCCTAACTACCCTTCAGCAAGTGATATACTCTCTCAAAGCCTCATTCTTCTCATTTGTAATAGGGACGTCGTAATAGTATTTAAGTTAGAGTTGTAACTGAGGATTAAAACAAAGTACTACATGTATAATGCTTAGCATGAGCGTGTATAGCATACCTTCCATAATTAGATACTATTATTATTATTATTACTTAAAAACTTTTGAGTGAGTCTAGAGGACTCACTCATGATTTTTCTAGTGACTATCATGGAGATATTTAAAACGAGTTGTCATACCATTTTTAGTTTTAAAGGCCTCGAACCAACATGCTTTCTCTAACTAGTGTGGCAGGTGCAGCTCAGATGTCTCCCTGAAATGTGTTCTTGGACATTTTCTTTCCCTGTGACCTCGACCCCAGCCACACAGTGGCTCAAGATCTACAGACAGATACCCTGAAATGCTAGCTAATGGAAATTTTGTGATATGGGCACTCTGCCCCCAAGGATTTGGACATATGTTTTTTGTGTTTAAATCAACAGAAAAAAGTGCAGCTGTAGCCATCGTCTCCATATAATCATTGAGGTAGCCCTTTTCCGTGCACGTTCTTGGAGCCCCTAGAGTGCCAGGCTTGTCACTTGCCGTCCCTTCTGTGCATCGAGGTGAGTCCAATAGGTCAGATGAAAGGCAGAGGCTGGCAGAGAATAATCACTTATTTACATAACACTGAGGAATAGCTGTGCAGAGACCAAGACATACACGTTACTTATAATGGTGTGGCCATAAGGTCACATTGTCAAGAAACAGCCTTTAGAAAAGTGCTTTAGTTGGTTATTTATGAACTCTGGCCTATTAATGTGCACTAAATATAGAAAAGGTAGCTCAAAATCTCTTTACAAAAATATATTGTGAGCTAGATTCATTGACATAAGGGGAAAAATGGTTGACTCTTTTCCCATAGTCATTTTATTTTTAAGCATATACCATTTCTTTTTATCACTGGTAAAAAGTAACTTGGGTGAGTTACTTCCAAGTGTGTATTTTTTTTTTAAATATTAAACTTGTATAGCAGCTTTATTTACAATCACCAAAAACTGGAAACAGCGCAAGTGCCCTTTCACTGGTAAAAGAATAATTAAGTCGTGGTTCCTCCATACAATGGAATACTAATTAACAATGAAAAGGAAGGAACTATTGACATCTACAGCAATGTGAATGAATCTCAAATGCACTTGCTAAGGGAAAGAAACCTGACTCAAAAGCCTATGAATTATATTATTACATTTATATGACATTCTGGAAAAGATTAAACTGTAGGGACTTGGTGTATAGGTGGTTTCTTGGGGTTGAGGGTGGGTGATGTTTTAACTCCAAGGCACAATCCAGGGGAGTAGTTTGAGGTGGTGGAACTTGGTTGTGGTGGTGATTACTATGTGAATCTATATATATTTCAAAACATACAGAACTGTACACTAAAAAAGGTGAATTTTAATGTATACAAATTAAAGTAAGAGGAATGATGGCATTTATACAACACACTCAGAAATATGGACCTATTTTGAAAGGACAATGTATATCATTTGAATTCCATGAGTGGTTATTGATTAGCTACTATAATGCAGCACTTTATGGGAAATCATAAAGGAAGTACTAGTCCAGGGACTTAGTGTTATAACAAACAACTTTGATAAATGTGTACAGAAAAACTGCAAGGTAATTTTAAGGTTATAAGCATAGTATGGGAATTTAGATGGAAGAGGAAGAGACATCTAGTTGGGATCATGGACGATTTTTTTTTAAAGAAAATAAGGAAAGTTTTAAGGAATAATAATAAGGAATAATAATAATGAAAAATCTTGAAGAATGGATAGATTTTTAAAAAAATTTTTTTAGTAAACTTTTAATAAAAGTATACTATTCCTACAGAAAAGCATGTACATTTTACATGTACAGCCTGATAAATTTTCACCAAGTGATCAGCACCCTATTAAAGAGAGCATTATTAGCACTCTTTGCCTTCTGCTCGTCAACCCCTCCCCCAGATATAATCAGTGTTCTGACTTCTAACATCATAGATTAATCATGTCTGGGTTTTATTTAACTTTATACAAATGGAGTCCTATAACATGTACTCTCATGTCTGGATCCTTTTGCTCAGTGTTATATATGTGAGATGCATCCCTGTGGCAATAGTTTATTACCAGAGAATATTCCATTGTATGACTACATCCCTATTTATCTCTTCTACTGTTGATGGGCATTTGGGTTGCCTATAGTTTTGCATTGTTATGAGCAGCACTACTATGAACATCATTGCTGTATGGTTTTGGTGAATATACATATACATTTCTGTTTGGTACATACCAAGTAGTGGAATTAGTGGATGAAAGGGCATGTGTATGTTAAGCTTTGGTAGACACTACAAACAGTTTCAAATCTTTGAACAAGTTTACACCCTCAGCAGTAGCATCTGAATATTCCAGCTGCTATCTCCTTGCTAACATTTGGTAATGTACCTCTGTTTCATTTTATTGAAGACTGTGTAGGATTTTCGATAGAAAGATCGTCAAGCGCAGGAAGGATATTCCAGGCAAGAGGAACTACCCAAGCAAGGTTATCCAGCTAGGGTTAAAGAACAAATACATTGTTTATAGTGCTTGGTAAGAAAGGTAAGTTGGCCTTGATTGCCAGTCTAAATAAGATATTCGAAATTCATTCATTCCATGTTGATGAACCATTAATTTTCTTTTAAGTAGTTGCATGAAAATAGCAAAGCCATCATTTAAGAAGAATTATCTAGTTGTAGGTGTAGGATATATTGAGAAGAGTCAGGAGGACAATTTAGCAGTCAAGGCTACAACTGAATCATGGCAGAATAACTCTGAAGACATGCAGTTTAGTGGTTGATAGATAATGTGTGAATAGTTAAGGGGAAAGAAGAGTCAGAGATACCTCTGACCAGTGATGTCAAAATTCACTGTTATCTTTCTTGACAAATGATTTATTCCTGCTATCTCTATTTCTTTACTTCTCTTACACGCCTTACTTTCTAACATTTTTTATTTAATTGTTAAATATACATATAGAAAAGTGCTAAAACCTTCTGGTTTAATAAAGAACAATAAAACAAATAGCCATGTACCCACTATATCTTGAGATATAGAGCACTTTAGAAGCCTTGTCTTTGATTACATCCTCCCCTCCACCCCTCTTCGAGTTAACCCCACCCTGAATTTTAGATAATCACTCCCTTGCCTTTCATTACAGTTTTATTGTCTATTAATGTATCTCTAATGTATATTTTGAACTTTAAGCAAATAGAATCATATGACAGTATTCTATATGACTTGTCTTTTTTCATTCAACATAATTTCTTATTTTATCCTTGTCGAGACATACAGGTGTAGTTCATTTACTTTCACAGTTGTGTAGTAGTCCACTGTCTCTATAATCCCCAATTTATTAATCTGTTCCTCCTTAATTAATTCTTGTGTGATGGCTTTAATCAAAATAATTTTTACACATTGCAGATACTGTGGCATATGTGAAAGATATGTATTATATTGAAAATTTTGCTTAACTATTTAGTGCTTACAGTGCATTGGAATTACTTTGTCTCCTGTATGGAAGAGGTGCTTACTCTAAGAGTTTCTGAACCTTGGCACTATTGAAATTTGTGGCCGGATAGTCTGTGTTGTGGGGGCTGTCCTGTGCATTGCAGGATATTTAGCAGCATCCCTGACCTCTGCTTACTAGATGCTAGTAGCACCCACTTCTCCATTTGTAACAATCAAAAGTGTCTCCAGACATTGTCAAATGTCCCCTGGTGATAAAATTATCCCTACTCTAAAGTATTAGGGTTCAATGAAAAGGCTTTGAGTTACCATGATTGACTGCAGAGAATCGTCACTGTAACCTTCCTCTTCTCTGCTGCCCAGTCCAGCCCCAGATAGTGACTGTGGAACAGTGGTATATTCTTATCTTTTGGCAGTGGACCTTCCCTGGTCTGGGAGAGCAGCCATTTCCTCTTGCAAGTGCGTTAGCTGTCTCACTTCAGGCTGGTGACTATTTTCTTTATTTTCATAGACTGCAAGTTTATATTCTCTCTCTCTTTGCCATAACCCCTCCTATCCTAGAGATGATTTTTACTTTTTGTGTCTGATGAGACAATCATGCTCATTGCATTTATAAATTGTTTCTATTTCTATTTTTGAAATTATCAGTTTAAAAGCTGTAATAAATACATATTTAATAAACCAAGTTAAAAATGCCAGTGAACTATAAGATGTGCATGTTTTGAACACACATTTTTCTTACATGATAGATAGTTTGATATTAATTTGTGCTTAAGTGCTGTAGAAAATAATGTAGAATGCTAAAACAATGGAACTTTTGATCTTTAAGAAATTTAAATTAAAATATATTTTGGTGGCACACAGTTCTACCATAACTGTGTATAGATTTTTTTCAAGTGCAATACAAATCTGTACATGAATCTCAAAGCATTATAAAGTTGGCTCCATCTAGTGCATAAAAGTATTTTACAGCTAGGGGCGGAAATCTGTACTAGAATACTCTTTTGTCATGGTACTTCATTATAAAATTAGAAAACAAAACAAAACAAAAGTCGACTATAAGCTATATTTGTGCCCCAGGAAATAACATCCCAGAAGTGACGTTCACAGCATGAGAGGAAAGGTCATTATATATTGAAACATCAACATCAAACAAACATGCCTGACATTTTATTCTAACTGCCTTGCCTTTTTTTTTTTTTCAATTGAAGGTCTTATTTACAGTCACTATCAACAAACATAGTGTGTCACTCCATTGTGATATTCTCAGCCATACTTGGCCAGGTCTTCATTCTTCCCGTATAGAATCATATCTTAGAGTCATGCTCATTATCCACACTTAGGAGTGATTAGGGCCAGGCCCACTTATTATGATTTCAGAGCCCTACATGATTTTCTTTATCAGACTGAAATTCTTTGTAGCTGTTAGCTTCTCACTACAATAAGAATAGGCCACTATTTCTGGACTGTGTTTAATCTTGTTTCCACTGAAGGATTCTGGCATGTTCTTTATTTTTCTCAATCATTGTTTCCCAATTTTTAGCCATACTCATGCTATCTTTATGACTTTGCCCCCTTAAAAAATTAAAAATGTATTTTAAAGGAGATGTTATAATAAATGGAAACCACAAATGGAAGTATGTGTAAATTAATATTATGGAATTGGAGGACATTGTTATTAGGTGTATTGTCTGGAAGAGCCTGAGTATGAGGTCTGAGCTTTTTTTGTTACAAAGGGCAAGTGTTGAGAGACTGAAGATATATTAGCATCAAACAGAGACTTTTTCCTGGGATGAAAGAAATTTGAAAGGGCCTTTCTCATTGAATAATTCCATGGTTATTTAATATGGAGTCTGTGTGTCTCTATTGGAGATAATCTTGTATTAACACACTTTGGGAAACTATGCTCAAGATTTACCATCTTTGCCAAAGGAAGTTTGTCATTCTCCACCAAATTTCCAAAAGTCTTGTTTCCCCTCCAAGCCTTTTCGAAAATTCTTTTCTGAGCACTTTCTTACTTATTCTTTCATTAGCATATGTAAATTGTGCTGATACTTGTGTTACCTTTTTTCCCCCTTTGTAACCACATTTTCTCATTCAGGGAAGCCTGCTTCTTTCCTTATCTGTTTGTTTATTTGTTTGTTTAAAAGTAGGGCATGGTCAAAAGTGGGCAGGGAAAGTTTCATAGTCAATTAATTAATCATTTAACCCATTGACAAATAGTTATTGGGCACCTTCTCTGAGTCTGAAATTATGCCCAATTCAAGAATGAAGAGGTGAACTAAACAGACATGGTTTATGCCTTCATGGAATTCAGTATCCAGTGTGAGCTGCTGGGTACACAAAAATAAAGAGGCAACTCCAGTGAAAGGTTCTAATTTTACAATTGGTTTACTTCTGTGATTGTTGGGTGGCTCACATAAATTTGGACCAGGGAACCATAGTGAGAGGTATGTGGCTCTGGAGTTTCAAACCCCAGATCTGCGTGTAGCTCATTAACATCTTGACTTTGCGCAAATAACTCACCTCACTCCCTATTCCTCAGCTTCTTTATTTAATAAAAGTGATTAAATAAACATGAGGCATGATATTGCCAATATAAGGTACAGTTATCAGTATGATGATATGATTAATTCTTTTTTCTCTGCTCCCCTTTCGTTTTTTAAAATGAAACAGAAACATAATCTCACTTTTTCAAATTTTCAGTTTTCTGCCTGGCACACTAAAAATAAAAATACATTGAACCTTGACCCAGTATTAGAAACTGAGCAGCTTATTAATGGGAATATCATTGTGGATGATGTTTAAAAATTGCAAATTTATACAATTTCCAAATCGTGTGTTTAAAATAATGAAAGATTTGAACAAAGTTACTCAAAAACATTTCCCTTATTAGAATCTAAGATTCATAATATATGTTGTTTAACTGATATGTTTCAAGCGTATTGATCAGTGCCTGAGACATAGAAAGTGCTCAATAAATATTTGTTGAATGAATGAGTTTTAATAAGAATATATTGATTTTTCTATCTTTTATTCGTCATTTTATCAATAGCTCTTAAAAATAAAGCAATATTATTTGATATAAGGAGCCAGATAAGCTTGAATGGGAGTGGTTTTTATTCTCTGCGTCTATATTAGGATGCTTGCCTGTAATACCTGGCAGGTAATTACTACTTAGTAAATGTTAAAGAGAGAATTAGGTAGCTTTGTTGGGCACTTTTAAAAATAACATATTTTATTTTCCAGTTGTAGTTGGCATACAATATTATATTAATTTCAGGTGTGTAACATAGTGATTAGATATATCTCATAGCGATCACTCCAATAAATCTAGTGCCCCTTTGATATCGTACATAATTATTATAATATTACAACTATATTTCTTATGTTTTCCTTTATATCTTCATGACTATTTTGTAACTACTGTTTTTTCCTTCTTAATCCCTTCCCCACTTTTCACCAACTGCCCCAACCCCCTCCCATCTGGTAACCCTCAAATGTTCTCTGTACCTATGAGTTTGTTTGTTGTTGTTGTTTATTTTGTCCTTTAGATTCCACAGGTGCATGAAATCTTATGACATGTGTCTTTTTTTAACTGACTTACTCCACTCAGCACAATACCCTGTAGGTCCATCATGAAATATTTTTTTCTATCTCTTTACTTTCAGTCTGTGTGAGTCTTTTAGTTTGAAGCGAGTCTCTTATAGGCAGTATATGTAGGGTTTTGTTTTCTTATTTATTCACCCACCCTGTCTTTGATTGGAGCATTTAATTCTTTTTCATTTGAAGTACTTGTTGATAGATATAGAGTTGTTGTTCTTTATTTATATGTTTGGATATACATTTTTTTCTTAAAGAAGTCCCTTCAACATTTCTGTAATACTGGCTTGATGGCGATGAACTTCTTTAGCTTTTTCTTGTTTGGGAAATTCTTTTTCTGTCCTTTGATTCTAAATGATAGCTTTGTTGGGTAGAGTAATTTTGGTTGTAATTAGGCACTTTTTTTTAAAGGGCACATGACTTAATATTTTTAAGCAAATATTTATTTTTCTTTTTTGTCACTTCATGGCAGTATAACTTGAAATTAAACAGGCTATTAATTTAAAATATCGATTATTTTGTTTTAATGTTTTACTATCTATCTATCTATCTATCTAATCTATCTATCTATCTATCTATCTATCTATATACACACACACTTAGATTATAGGCAAGACTCCCTAGAGTGTAAATGAAATACAGAATGCTAATGTGTATTGAGTTTATTATGATTGATTGGATTTAATCAACAGAGAGGAAGGATTTCTGTGCAAATATTATTTTTCTCATTTTAAATCCTGTCTGCTTAGCATAACTGAAACAGGATGTCATTAGTATAAGAGTGAGTATTGAGATGCTTTAGAGGGTTGGGAAATTTTGACTATTAACATAAATTTAACATAAGGTGGTCTATTTAACACAAAGTTGTTCAAAAGTTTTGCTTATTTAAATACATGATTTTCTGCTTGATTTTTGTATGTGCATATGTAGTAAAAATACAAATTAAAAACATAATTTGTAGAATGAGAGCAGAAGGTTCTCTAGGCTAGAAAGTTTTGTCTTTAGCTAAGACACCATTGTAAAGGCGTTGTTGGCAGTCCAACATCAGAAGAAGTTACCGATCGTCACCAACATCTTAGTTTTTAGTTATTCATTATGAACAAATTATTCACGAATTTCTCTAGACATTTTCTGAGTTTGTATATATTTGGAATCGGTACCTTCTCTTCAGAAATCACATTTCAAAAGCATCTTCACTGTTGTTTCCAAATAATAAATTTTATCTGCCCTACAACTTGAAGTTCTTTGAGCCTCCAAGGACTGACTTTTCATCCCCTACGGTATTCTGAAATAGAGTCCTTGTTCCTTGCATAATATTGATTGATTGCTATTTTTTTTGTAGGCAGTGTGTTAAGTACTTTTTACACCTTATCTCATTTAGTCACCACATTAACCTATTAAATAGATGATATTACCCCCATTTTACAGATGCAAATATTGAGACTCAGAAATTGTACAAGTTGCCCAAGGTAAAAGCTACAAGATGAATACGCTGTGTGGGGTATGTGTGTGTATGTGTGTGTCTACATTGTACCACCACAGTATGTGTCTTCAGTTGAAAAATGGAGCTAAGTTTATATCTGTAGGAGCAATATATCAGCTATTCATTCATATGTAAAACAGTGGACCATTCACAGGTTTGCTGTCCACAGGATGAAACCGCTGCCTTGGACCCTTACCACATCTTATGCAAATTGGAGTGTTCATACCTTAATTTGTTGACTTCTATACCACCTTCCACCATAGCATGATTGTCCACAAGAAACAGTCTATCTCTGCTTTCAGCTCAGTTTTTGAATACAAATGTTTAATTTACATACATAAACTACAAAGTCGAGCTGACAAAGTATCCCTTTCTTCATTACCTCTATCCCATTTTTACATTTTTCCCTTGGACCATAAAAGACTTGGGTGTTTTTTTGAGTTGTTGATGTCCTGGTATCTTATTAAGGGATGGAAGCTTGGGAAGGATTGATTTACCTTCCTTTAGCAGCCAGGACCTCAACTAATGTGGTCTGTGGGGGCCACTTCTAGTAGCTGAATATCATGTGGCTTTAACATATTTTAACATTTTAACTCATGCTTGGAAGAAGAAAGAAACTGATGTCTTAGATGATGTTAATGGTGGTTTACTCTCTTATTTCAATCCTTAATACCCTTAAGAAGATGGCAGAGACATCCTATGTACTTACTTGCTTTTCAGTATTTACCTTTGAAAAAGGTACTACAGTGAAAGAGAAATCCACATTTTTCTTTTTAAGCGAGTTAGGAAATAACCACTAAATTGGGAGAAAAACCCACAAATTTGAAGTCCTAAAGTAGAAGATTTTATTTATTGTGAAGTCATATCGTAATTTTGCACCCTCCTTATGGCAGCAGCATTATCTTTTCCTACTTGTCTACCTAGATAAGGAAAGTAAATGGCATTTTTACTAAGTTTGTCATTTGAAGAATTGCCTTTAAAGTAGAATAATCTCAGCGTTTCCCTCCCCAACTGTGTGTTATATCATGAACTTGTTTTATGTTGTAGGTTGTGGTTTGCTTATTACAAATACCTCATTGCCATTTATAAATAACAAAGAAATAGCCTCTGGATCATCTTTAATGCAGTAGTAAGTATTTCTTTTGAAGCGAACTGTAAGAGAATATCAAAGAGCTCAAGCTAGGGAATTAATGTGTTGTATTGATTATTATATTAAACGAAAGGCCAAACTATTATTTCATGTACTCTCCCTTCAATTGCTTAAAAATTTAGAATTTGGAGTGCCTCTTTGTAAATCCTGTTTTTATTCTCAGGACAGATATTTCTAAACAGTTTTAAAAATCATTAATTTTTCCCTCTGGATGTTTGTATAAGCATCTGAACAGTATTTAAATAATGTTGGCATGAGCTCAAATTAAGTTTACTTGAGGTCATTTTGGTCTTGTCCTCATTTTCCTTTTCAATGTTACAGGGCATCCTTGTGTGCCAGGTACAATGGGCAGTCTTTCAGAAGATGCTGTGTCATCATTGTTACCGGGAGATCTGTTCTTGGTAGTAGAAAAAAATAGAAATAAGATGGAAGAGATAAAGATGATTGAGTGGTACTGAACAGTTATTTCTGCAGATAGGTAGTCATTAAAATTTCCTTCAGTCAAGCTGTGAGGGGTTTAAAATAGAACTGATAGAGCAGTTCCTTGTAGCTTTGTATCCCAATACTTTATGGAATGTGACTTGTGTTTAGAAACTAAAACTTCCAAACAAAGAGTATATAATTGTGTCCCATTTATGCCTGTTGACTTCCTTCCTAATTAATGAAATGTCCCTCTCAAATTATGCTTTATAGACCCCTTCTTACCTGATCCTTTGCTCTTTTGTCACTCTCCCTTGCCTTCATTCCTTCATCCTTCCCTCCCTTCCTCCTTCCTTCCTTCCCTTCTCTTCTTTTCCTTCCTTCCTTCCCTTCCTTTCCACCCTTCTTCCTTCCCTCCCTCCCTCCCTCCCTCCCTTCTTCCTTCCTTCCTTCCTTCCTTCCTTCCTTCCTTCCTTCCTTCCTTCCTTCCTTCCTTCCTTCCTTCCTTCCTTCCAGAAAATATTTATTGAGTACTTACTATATGCCAGGCACTGAGAAAAAATAAATACAAAGGATTCTGCCTGGCCTCAAGGATAAAAGATATTTAAAACAAATGAAATGATTACAAATTGGGTTAAGTGCTGTAAAAGAAACAAAACAAACATATACTGAGAGAGCGAAAAAACAGAAGTAGGTGTTTCTACTTTAGACTTCCCTGGGGAAGAAATATAAAACCTCATCTGAAAGATGAAGAAAAAGCCATAGATGATTGGCATGTGTGTGTGTTTTAGGTTTCTCTAGGGTGAGCTCCTGAAAAGCTAACCCTCTTGCACCTTCCTTTTTGTCTTCCCCACAGCACTGAGAACAGTGTCTCTCACATGCTGAGTGAATCAATAAATGTTTGAGTTGCAGGGCCTTTCGGTGGCATCTTACTTTCTTTTGACTATTAGCTTAATGGCATGTGGAAAGAGGAGGGGATGTGTCTGTTACTCTTGAGAGTACTCTTTAAGTTTTATAACCACTTTAATGGTACTATTAATTACCTGATAATAAAGCTTTCAAGGAACATTTAAAGCATATCCACAGTAATTCCAAATGGACAGTTTAAAGAATTAAATTGTACAAGTAAAAGCCTTCTTTATTCAACAAATAAAGGGAGCTTACATTCTTGGGTGTTTTCCTGCCACTCGTAGGGAGGTAATTTACATAGAATATGTTATATATAGTTATATACATTATAATATGTTATATATTACTGGTTCCCAGGCCTGACTTTACATCAGACTTTTATGAGAATCTTTAAAAATATACAGAATTCCAAACCATACCCCTGGAGAGTTTCATTCAGTTGTTTGGGGAGAAATTTATGACATTCGTGCTTTTAAATGCTCCTGAGTTGATTTTAAGGGAGTGGAATGTGGAGAAGGGTCCCCAGGAGCTTCTGAAAGGAATACAGGTTTGGAGTCATTGGCCGGGGTTGTAGGAAACATGTACAGTCTGGGTAGATGCTTCCTCAGCAGTGTGGAGGAGCTAGTTGGTGGGACACTACAGTGCTGGCCTCATGATAAGCCCTTATTAACTACCATGAGGCTGGAGAGTGAAAGTGTGTGGTTACTGAAAAGACCAATGGCTGTCAGAAGAGAAGACATAAGAAAATTGCATGCTTTGTGGACAATAAAACATTTGACACCCAAGTAGAATAGGAAGAATTCTGACTGTGATAAAACAGTGGTTCTGCTTTTATTCAGCTGAGTTTTGGACAGGATAACAGGTAAAACGTCTTATCTCTTCTCTAACCTGTTCGACATAGTGATTGAATTTTTCCTTCCAAAAAGATTCCAAGGCCCAAATTTAGTATCCAAAGAACAAGTCGGCTCTCTCTTGGATGGTTGATAGTTTTAAGTTCCATTTTAGTCGAGGTCATCTGTGAAAAGGTCAGTAAGAATTTTGATGACTGTGGTTGATTTGCTGGAAATTGGGACGAGGGGTAGTAATTAAGATTTGAAATGCATTAGAGTACAGGTAATTTTATTTTGCGTTCAGTGTTTTACTTTTTAAAATATTATTTTTTCCTTTTCTCCATTATCATAACTTGGTTTGTGTTTAAATTTAGGGTTTGTATATGTAGGTGTGTGTGTGTAGGGGGTGTATACATATGCATATACATTTCTACATGCACTTAGGATGCTCATCTAATTAGTACAAATGTGCACAGGGGAATTGCTCACATATTATAGATAAATTCGTTTTAAAGGTGTTTATTGAATATCAAGATGGACTGTTCTGTTAGGTTCTAGGGATACATGGTAAATCAGACATGGTTTACCATGTTCCTGCTGCTCAGAAGACATTCATTGAGTAATTGGGTGACTGCTTGAGGACCAGTATTTTAGTATTGGGGAAAAGTACGTAATATTTCATGAATTTTATAGATAGAGACAGATGTGCCCATTTAAGTCAAGCTCTAGTCCATTTTCTGTAAGCATTTCATTGCTTGTCCAAGAAGATTCTCAAAGAGCACTGGTATAATATAGAACTTTCTAAAATACCATTAATAAGTTGAACACATGCCCTTTAAAAGTAATTTTATTTAAACACTTATATAAATGGTCAATGGCTTTCTTTGGGTGTTGTATTGTTCAGGATAAAAAAGTCAGGCGATATCATTGTCTGAACATGCCAGGGGAGCATTTGGCACCATACTGTGTCCTCTCCTGGAAAGGCCGGAATTGATATCATTGGTTTCATGGTCAACATTTGAGAGCCCATGGAGGGTACATATTTTTCTGTGTGTAAGCAGAATAAATCAGGATTTCAATTCTAAAATGTACCTGGGTACCTTGTAACTTAATGCAGTTCCAAATAGTGCCCAAGGTGGGAAGGAGTCTAGCTCGGTGTTTTCAAACATAATCTGTTAAAAGTCTGGTAATTTTCTGCCCTTTCTATTTTCCTTGATCTTTTACTTCCTCTATTTCTGGTCAATGTGAATCCAGGTTAACAGGCCTAACCATGTCATAAACATAAGAGCTATTTTTCAGTTGAGAGCTTTATTATGTGTCCGACTATGCTTAAATCACATTACATATAGCCCCTTCATCTTTCACAGTAATGTGTGTGGTAGCCACTTAGCATTTCCCCTTTCTCAGGTGAAGAAATGGGTACATGGAAAGTTTAGTAATTTGCATAAGGTTGCAGAACTAGTAAGTGGTGAGATTTCAATCTGGACAATTTAATACCAGAACCTGTATTGTTAATTTTTATGCTGTACTGTGCTAGTGGTAGGAGGGAGAGAGTTGTGGTTAGTTGACAAAGAGAGTACTGTAGCACCTTAGTCATCTTTTTACCCAGTACCAGCAGAATACCTGCCATGTAGGAAGTAGTCAGTAACTGTTGGTTGCTGTATCAGGGACCTAGATTTCCCACTTCACTTTTATTCTTTTTACATATTGGTCTTTCATTTTTCCATTAGTCTGCCTACTTTTCTCCACCCCTTCTCTCCCCTTTCCCCCTCATTGCCCCACTCCCACCCATGAGCTATCATTGCCTCCTACCAGGACCTTGCAGTATCCATAGCTGGTCTTGCCTTCTCCAGTTGGTTCTCCATATAGCAGCCAGAGGGACCTTTCTAAAAATTCAAATCTGAGCCCATTGCTCTCCTGCTTACAAGTTCTCAATAGTTCCTGCTCATATTGGATGAAAATCAACTACCTTTCCATGGCCTCCCAGATCTTGCATGGTCTGGCCTTGGTTGATGCTTTGATTTCATGGATGCCGCACTTTCCCATCATTTTGTCTTCTAGCCGCAATGGATCTTCTTTCTAACTTCCCACCCCAGGGTCTTTGCAAATGTTGTTACACTGCTCAAATGACTCTTCTTCTGTGCCCTTGCTGTACCCCCTCAACTGTTCCCCAACTCAGATCTCAGCCCAGATGTCTCTGCCTTAAGGGAAGCTTTTTTTGGGCCTTACATTTTAAGCTTTTCCAGCTTACTGTAGCAGTTATCACATGTATTATTATTATATATGAGTGATTGTTTGATATTTGTGTCACAGTAGACTGTAAACTCTCAGAATTTATACAGTATCTGGGACATAGTAGGTATTCCATAAGTATGTATTAAACAAATGAATGAATGAATAAATGAATGAAAAATGAATAAGGAATAAAAAGAGCCAGAAATAGCTTATCTGAGACTCCTGGCTGGATGTTTCCTTTTATTAAAGGGAACCTTAAAATGAGATCATTTCATTATATTATAGCATTTGAGTCTAATTATAGCTTATAGGGGTTGCATTGTTTTCCAGCCGTTTACTTGGGAGACTCTTAGGCACAGAGAGGAAAAGTAATTTGCTCAGGGTACACGGCTTGTCAATGTCAGATGTCTGTGCCCTGACCTTTAGATTGTATGTAGAGAGAAAGATGCATATTTTCATAACACTGTGGGACATCTTTGGTGTGCTAAGTCTGTAGGAGGTGCATCAATATTTGATAATATTGATGTGGTTATGTTGGAATTTTAAAGTGTCTTTTAAGAACATGTATTTTTTTTTTCCTTCTTGTATACCAGTGTGTTCAGAATTTAATTGGATGGCAGTCTATGAAGGCACTGGTTTACATCCTAAAGCTGTGTGTGTTCTAATAGATGGTACCCACAATTAGAAGCAGCTCGTGTTTGACTCCCACCAGGACTGGTCAAGGACAGTCCTTCTTATATTCTTGGGGTCTGAGGGTAAGAAATGCTGTCTGGATCTCTAGCCTGTCAGCAGGAAAGCATGTTCGTTTATCAGGCTCTAGTTCCAAAAATGTCTGTTAACGGATGCAAAGCAGCTAGAGGTATGTGATGAGCTGATGCCAAGATCTCCCTAACTGAGAAGGGGCACAAGCAACCCCACAACCCTCCTTGATTCTGCAACTCTTGTCAAGTGTTAAAAATTCACTGGCATGTGAAATTACCTCTCCTTTCAAGTTCTCTAATAACAAGCAGCCGCCGCAAGCCTCACTCGGTACCTGCACTCAGGAGGGCTAAGTAAGCATCCCAAAGGTGCTCGTCTGGCTGCTGGTTGGTTCCTGGCCAAGCCTGGGTCCTTGCGTAGCCCCCTTTGCAGTGTGAGGCAGCATTTTTGTCCTGCAGGTACAGTAGGTACTGGATTAAACAGGTCTGCTATTGCAGACAGACACCAGGCACCTTTCTAGCAGGAGCTGTGTTTGGATTGGAGTTTCCAGGGCCTTATCAGGAGCCACCCCTAGTGACACAGCCAGTGCCAGAACTAACTTTGACTTTCACTCTTCGCCAAGGGCTTGCAGAACACCTTAAAGGAAAAAAGATGGAGGCGCTCAGAGTTCAGATGTTCATGCCCTGCGCCTTTGAAAGCTTATATCTGTAAGTGAAGTTTTATTCTGGAAATAATCCCGGGACCACTTAACAGGAGTGATTTTTCTTTTAAGGGGGAGGACAGCCAGAGGGAAGGTTTTATTGGGAGGTAAAAATACTAGAACTGTTACTTTGTGACCATGGCTTTAATTAGCTTGAGCTGTAACCTCTAAGAGGTAGATATGACAAGGAGAACAACTAATTTGTGGGGGGAATCAAAAGATAGCCCTTTAGATTTTCCTTTTTCTTTAAAATTGAATGTTGGTCTTAAATTAATGCCAAAAAATGACTGCTTAAAAAATCTGAGAATAGAGCTTGATTTAAGATTACAAGTTAGACTGCAGTATAGCTTCGTTATGAATTAAAAAAGGATTTTCTTCAGGAAAAAGAGTATGCTTAATAGTAACATTTGTTAAAACTGCCCCATTGCAGACACTTTGGATTTTTTGCTCTCTCCTATTTTTTCTTGACTGTGGAATAGTAGCAGTAGCATTAATAAAATCTCCTTTGCATTTCTGTGTATTGATTTTTTCCCCCTCCCTTCGAGAGGAAGACAAACATTCAAACATCAGAATCATCTGCCCAACATGTAAACGTAGAATATGTTTAAAACTGTCAGTTTCAAAGAAATACTAAAATGGAGAATTACAAATGGATGATATCTCTCCCTACATTCTTTAACATTTACTTTTAATGTTAGGTGATAAGATTTGAAAACAATGCTGAAAGCTGTGTCCCTAAGTGAATAGGCATTCAAGCAAATCACCTTATGCAAAAGCCACCTCTTGAGCTTAATAATTATTTACTGAACGTTCCTGGGTCATGAGAGAGGTTCTGATTAAGTCAGAAATGCATTATGTTCAGCAGCTTGTGAAGGTGTGTTTAAAGACGGCAAGAATAATGGAAAAATACTAAATGTAGCAGAATTATTTTGAGAATTTGATTCTTAAAAAAATAAAAATTCTTAGTTTAAGTGTGGTTAAAGTTCATAATGTTCAATAGATACATCTTTAAAAGGTCTTATAGAAGCTTTTAAAATGATTTCTAATTTCTTGTGTTGTTTTTGCTGTATTGAGTTTGCTGTTATAAATGTTTTTCATTCTGTATTTCATTAAAACAGTTTACTTATCTCTGTAAAATGATAGAACATTTTCATGAACAAAGTATATATAATTATGTATTTAAAATGTCATTATGCTAGAAATGTTATACATTTCTACTTTGTAAATCAGATAATAGTTAGGGAGGTAATAACCATTTCTTGTGATTCATACACCATAAGAATGTCCTCTATAACCTAATAATTTTTAAAATATTAATTTTAAGCAAATTAATAGATGTCATGTGGCTAAAACATATTCTGATGGAGCATAAGTACAGTGGTGATGTCACCCTTGAATGTACACCCAAATTTTTAATTTCAACTCCTTTTGCTAAATTATTTTGAATTTTTTGTTGCGGATAACAAATACTTGCCATAGGAGCATGTTTCCCTAGAATTTCTCAGAATGAAATTCTTATCACATATCTTTGACAAAACTTGTTCACTGAGCTGTTGCCCATTAACTGCTTTGTGCTTGTTCTTTTAGGGAAGGCACACACTGTGAATTCATTGTTTCTTTTATATTTTCCTCTAGGAAAGCAAAGGAACCATAGCATAAACAGCAACGTTCTAAGAGTTTTCACTTCCTAGAAAATAACTTGTCAGTTTTCACTAATTTTGAGATGGTAAGATGCTCAGATGATGCCAATGCAGAATTTAAAACATAGCAGAGAAGAATTCATTGCCTAACTTTTACTTGTCTACATGGTGTGTTGACCACCATTCCCAGTATCTTACCTATGTTAACACATTTGATTCTCATAATTCCTCAATGACAAAGGTACTTTTGTTTTACCTCCATTTTTTAGATGAGAAAATTGAGATTTGGGCAAATGGAAAATCCTGCCCAAGTCATATAGCTGAAAAATTATAGGGCCAGGCTTTCAACCTAGGCATACTGGCTCTAGCGCTTCTGCTTTTTTCTGTTATGTTCTATAGATTTCCATTTAACATATTGAGTGAATTGATGTTTCTTTCTCTGCTTTTTGATTGATGGGTTTCTCTAATGCCAAGATTTCTGAATTACCCGAACTATATAATTTCAGCTTTTGAGGGGCCGCATGTAGTTTAATGCTACAGTATTTGTCTGTCAAATGTTTTTCCTGTGTCATATTCACTGTTGATTATGAGGCAGTTGTTTGGAGCAGGGGAAAACTCTGTTGAATATATACATTGATTATAAGATTTGTTCTGACTTGGAAAGTCTTAAAATGTGGAAGAAAAGTTTTTCTTAGAATTAAAGAAATACAGCTCTCTTTAGAGCTCAGATCTCCTTGGAAAAATGTCTTATGTGTAACTGGATGATTTAAGCAAATGGTTTGACTAAAGTTCTTCCAACACTAAGGTTCCAATATTATCCAATTTTCTGAGGTGAGATATTTGTTAGGATAGAGAAACCAAATTTGCCTATTGAAGAGGTATTTATCTCATCCTCCTATGTGCCAAATATTTTTCTAGGTGCTGGAAAATCTATATATGAATAAAAATGTAAAAACTTTTATCCTCATGGAACTATCTACCAGGTCATGAAGGACCAGGTATATTTCAACTCCATCATTATGTTCAGGGCCTCATCCTCATGGTCCAAAATAGCTGTTGGAGCTCCAACTATCACAGCCAAATTCCAGGGGACATGATGGCAGAAGGTTCAAATAAAGGTGTATCTCTTCAAGAAGAATTTCTGGAGGTACCATATAACATTTCTACTTAAATCTCTTTGACAGAAGTTAGGCATGAAGCCAGTCTAGCTCCTAGAAAGCTGGGGAATGTTATAGCATTTGGCAGAATACCAGCCAAAACAAGGAGGAAATAGGAAAATGGATACTAGATTACTTGAGTTGCGGCTCTTAGGCTGAAACTTTGGTACTTATTATTTTGTTTTGTTTTTTTTTTTCAGAATAACTAATATTTTCTAAGACATCAAAAAACCCAGCTGTGGTATACCAGAACACATCAAACTGGCTTAAGCAAAAACGGAGATTGATTTGCCCTTGTAAACCAACATCTACTATCTAGGTTTATCAAAGGATCAGGGGTGGTTTGATTCAGATTCTCACTGTCATCCAAATATCGACTTCCTTCTATGTTCTTCCTTCTCAATTTTCCATTCACTCTTTTAACTCACATTACTGTTATATCTAGTTTGGCTTTTTAAAAAAATTTTTTCCAGATAGGCTCAGGAAGTTCCATATTTACATTCTACATTCTACCATCTTTCCAAACCTTAGTGTGAAGAGTTATTTTACCCCAGTAGTTGTTGTCAAAGGCATGACTCTTATTGGATCATCTTGGAGCAGAAGCCCATTTGATGCATATGCTGATTGGCCAAGCCTGGAGTGTATTTCTGTATCTGGAGTTAGTAGCACCACCATAACCTCATAAATGAAAGTGAAAAAGCTGTTTGTTAAAAGTGAAATCAGAGTACTTTACCAAAGGAGTGGGACCGGATTCTGGGCAAGTATGAATAACATGTGGACCCCTGTAAATCATCACTACTATTTATAAGGCTGCCTCCTACACCATGACAGGTGCACCCATTCGCTGCTCCTGAGACCACAGTTAGTACTTCTGTCTTGATTTCCACACAGTATTGCAAATTTGATAGATATTGCTAGACATGTAGTAATTGTTAAGTGATGGCAGTCTAAGGCTTTTGACCCTTCTCTGACCTGTTATAATGTCTAAACAAGAAGACAAGAGCATATCCTATACCTGGAGCAGTTATTTGAGTAAGTTTAGAATGGTTTTCTGTCTTTAAAAAGATCCTACCAATTACTTTAATGCTGATGTCTGAATTCTGTCATTAGGTTGTCAAAGTTTTGGATTAAAGAAGTTCTTTCTTTTAAAATACTCTAGGTGGGGTATCATGCCATGTCATATCAATTATATATACTTTATAGTGAATGAATTTTTGGAGTCTTTAAAAACATGTCAGCTAGGTGTACATAGAATTCCATAGTTGGGCAGAGTAAGCAAGAGTTCTGGAGTGTGGTCTAGTGAAAGGAAGCTTCATATGAAAGACAAAAAGCTTAAATGTGGGGCACCTCAACTTCATCTGCCTTTTAGCCTTTTGATGGTTTGACTTGCAGAGACTATTTCTTGAAGGGAATTGATGCCTGTAGTGGCATCTGTGGAAAATGGAGATCAGTTGTGGTCATAAAATGAGGAAATGATATCCTCATATCCTTGGTTGAAAATATGTTTTAGTAAGAGATTGACATTCTCCTTAACTGGAGTGTATAGAATTGAGAAACTTTTTGGGAGTGGTGAAAATAACCAACTTAAAAAAAATCTGATAGTGAAAATTGCCTGGAAGACCATCGTTCATATACTACAGAGGTCTCTTAAACATTTTTGTTCTTAGCTCTTAGTTAAAGAATTTTTTTCAAGCAATCTCAACGTATTTTATTTTACTTATAAATTGGATACATGTGCTGCTGTACTAATATCACATTATATAACATGTACAACAAAAGAAAATAAAAATGAAATATATATATCTATATGAAATGTTCTATTTTTTCCTTTCCGCACCTCCAGAGTATCATTCTTTTGTACCCTCTTGTGAAGAATATTGATATATTGGGAGTACTATTAGAGCTTTCTTTGATTTTGATCTAATCAATCAATTACTGAGATTACTCTCAATGGTACCTGCTGGAGGTCCAGCTTAAAGAATATTATTCTTGAATACATATGGGGAGTGTCCAAATTTTATCAACTAAATGGGGTCAAGGTGTTGAAAAATAAAGATTTCAGATTTCAACTTATAAGTTATTGGTGGTTCTTACTTTTTGGAATGTTTTCTTCCTTTTGTATAATTAAAGATACAGTGCCCCAGAGGTCAAAAGCACTGTCCCTTTTGGACATCACGATAGCCCTCATGTCGAGCAGAATGTGGCCTTTGGAAAACATTCAAATATCTGTTGAAGGAAAGAAGAAGAGAAAGACAAGCTGCACTTTGCAAGCAATTTTTATTTTCTCTGCTCCAGAAACCGGTAGTAATTATCGTCTGAGCTGGTAATACTACCCGAAAATGCTAGAATTTTGGGAGGTCTTTATTTTTTTCCTTGATCACTAAATCCCAAGGGTCATGAAGACAAAAGTCCAGAAGATGTAAATTTTTGATGCCAAACTGTGAAATCTGTAACTTTCACATTTACATGAGTTATATTCTCTGCTGCTTTAAGTAAACTGACAATTTCTTATTTTCTTATTTCAATTTCAATATTTTCTTATTGGTACTTTCACCATACATGCTAAAAAAAATTAAAAAGTCATGCTTCTATTTACAGTGATTACTTTGGAAGGACTGGAAAGGTTAGGATAATGGAGGTGCCGATCATTCTGAAATGTTGTTATTTTAAAAAGATATATCCATTTACCAACTCTTTAGTGATTTATATACTTGGAGGCACTTTGAAAAGACTCCTAAGAATTTCTTTTAGCTGACAAAACAAACTCATTGGGGACAATTTCTATAGATTCAGACTGTATGTTCCTTTTACTTATGATAAAGTAGTTGTCTTGTAACTATAAAGATCCACTGGCAATTTCTAGACTGATATTTTTGTCTCTTTGGGTTTATAGCCCATTTGGCAGAGCTGAGTAGTCCTCCCCATTCCATTTCATTCAACATGTTGATTTCCTTGTTGGAAGGACTCTTCAGAGCTCTTGTCAGGCTTACTGGAGGTGGGGATGGAATGTGAATTTCCTCAGACATGGAAGAAAGTGTTCTAGTCTAAGAATCAGACGTGTGGGTTTGTGTACCAACTACTACGAAACAGGTGCGTGATCTTGGGGTGTTTGACTATTAGTTTTCAAGCATGGCCAGGCATCAGAATTAACTGCAGAATTTTTTGTAGACATATCGATTCCTGAGACTTACCTAAAGTGAAATCAATTTCTAGGGATAGAGACTGAGCATTTTTATTTTAGAGAGCCTACTCAGCTCATTTTGTGACAGCCAGCCTTTTGTATTTGGAAATGCCTATAGCTTAACCTATCCATGACATAGCTTTCTCACCTGTACTGAGTGAAGTTAATATTGTTGTCCCTTTTTGTGTCTCCACTGTGGATGTGAACATCAGCCATTGTGGTTTCCTGTATAGAATTACATTGTACCCCAGTGAAGGCAAATGCTAGGCTTTGAGCTCTATCAACTGAATGATTATAGTGAAGATTAATTTTTTTCGGAGAAAAATGCTAGGATTTTTATGTCTCGTGAAATAATTGCAGGATAAACTATCTTCTCTCTCCACTCCTGAAAACTTTGTCATGTTCTCTGAATTAAATAGGGATTACCTAACCTTAAAAGACAAATCTCTTATGGTCCAAACTTGCATATAGGCTTATAAAAATTGCCTTCTTACATCGGGAAAGAATTAGCATGTTCATGATTTAATACTATTTTTTACTACTAATTTTTGAACTGTGTTTCAGTTTATTGGAATATGTTCCAGTCACTTAGGTTTTTACATCTATTACAAATTTTAATCCTCATCACTGTGCCGACAGGCAGATGTATTAAACATTCTTTATAAATAAGGGAAATCGAAGCTCAGAGATGGCCTAACTGAGGCATGACTACAGGTTAGTAAGTCACAGAACTGGATTCTGCCTGAGGAAATGATGAGAGGAAGTACAGGGAAAAGTTTATCAGTTCCTTCAGCCTAGAGACTAAATTTCAACTGACAGCAGTTTCCTATCTGGGATGACTCTGATATGGAGACCAAAAACTGATTCTTAGGTCTGCCTAAGGAGTTTGGCATCATTGTCAAAGGTGAGGAGTGTTCAGGCAGATGTCATTTGGATGCTGGGGTAATGGGTTGAATGGAATTTATGATATACTTAAGTGGTTAATAATGATAGTGGAATTAACCAGAATATACCAGATAATTTGGAGCGCGTGTCCGCATACCTCTACCACCACAGAGAAAGGAGAAGCTTTGAAATTTAAAAAAGTAAATTCAGCCATTGGGGTAGGAACTCAGATTACATTTAGTGGCTACCTAGCATCCATAGTGCAACTGTAGGTTGAGCACTTTAACTTAGCTAACATTAGCTCACTCAGTGAATGCAGTACCTTTGGGAGGAGCATTTTAGAGAGGCCCAGAGAAGTGGAGTGGCCCTGTAAATATCACCGTGCTCGGCAATGACTGCTAGAATTTGAGCCCAGTCGATGGCCATCTCAAGTCACTGTTGAGCAGTTCCCAGTTCTCAGGGAAGTTGCGTGCCTGGCTTCAGTAATTCAGATGAATGCCAGTAAAAGCATTTTCCTCTTCTTCAACTGGCTTTCAAAGAGTAATTTCTTATGATGAGATCCATACCTGCCCATGTGGAACTAGATAAGAGTCAGATAATCTAGATAATTGACTTAATTTTAAGGCATCTCATAAAAATTATATGACCATGCTTTAAACTCTATGAGATTAGAAACCAGGTATTCCCAGCACCTGGCACAGAGGAAACACTCAACTATTTGTTGAATAAATGACCTTTACATAATCTGATTAAAAGGAATCAGACTCATGGAATTAGTATTATCTAACACAGATAGAGTTTCTTGGGCCCTGGATGAGTTCAGTTAGCTTTTAAAATTAAATACATTCATTTGGACAGCTCTCTTTGCTTGCTATTAGTGTCTAAAATATCAGGTCTTCATTTTAAAAATACACTTTGTGGCCATCCGTAATGGTCTCATGTAAACCTCGATTTTGAGTTAAAAACATTATGCTCATTTGTCTTGCTAACATTTGGAAGTGTAGATATCATTATTTTTATCTTTAAGGTGATAATTGCAGATTCAATTATTTCTATGATAAAAGGATGTTTAAAAGATTGAAAGTAAAGCTGAGAATCTGGAAGTCATCTTAACAATATAGAAATATTCCGCAGGGAGTATGTGCAATGAAGTGACTACAATCTTCCTTTGCACATTTGTGTGTGCGTGTGTGTGTGTGTGTGTGTAGGGGGGGGAGATTTATTAATAATGTCAATTAGCGAACCCTGCTAGCTTTTCTTTAGTGGGATTTTCATTTATTTATATGGGTCTACTGTATAAATACGTGTTTTTTTTTTTTCTGATGAGGTATTTTCAGTAAATGCTTTAAATTATATTGTTGTCGACTTTAAAGTTGGAAACCTTAATGTAGTTGATAACTAGTAATTTTAATTTAAGATGTCTCAAGAATGTTCTACTGTTAATTGAAAGGATTTTTCCCTCCGTATTACAGCCAATGGCTTGTCTTGAGCAGCTAATTAGTGCGATTATTCCACAGCTGCTTTTGCTACAGCACAAAGGTTTGCTCCTGTTTTTATCAAAAGGATCAGCCTCTCTGGGAATGTTTTAACCTGACAGGCTTTGAATACTAAGACCGTTTATTTATTTATTTTAAATACTCCCCCACCGCCCACCCCTTCTCCCTGTCCTTTTCTTGGTTTAGGAAAATACATTTTGGTTTTGAACACATACTCAAAGTGGGAAAGTATGTTTTCTTTTGATGATCTTTTAGTAGAACTTAACCTGGTGAATAGATTATTTTGAGTAATGCCTAAGTATTCTTATTGCGTGGATGATATTAAAATCATAAGCAGGGTATCAAGATTGTTCAATCTGTGTGTGTCTGTAGGAAACTAAAGGAAAAAGGATTTAACTCTTCTGGGAGGCTAAAGACTTCCAAGTGAACCATGCTGGATTAGTTACTACTTTCCCATCTTGTTCTCAAAATATGGTCATTGATGGATCCAGTCTCCTTTCTTCTAACCAAATGGTGACTTTGGTCATTCAAGTCATTCCTTCGTGTTCTTAAATTAGTGTCATTTAAAAAATCATTACAGCTTTATTTAGTTTAGGGGAAAAAGGTAAAAAAAAAAAAAAATTTACCTGTAATTCTACTCCTGCTCTGGCAACTTTGATTATATAGTCCTTGACAGTAGTGTGTGTGTATTTGTGAGCATACACATACCTTACTTATTTTAAATTAGAATGTAAATACATTTTTGAATCCTACTTTTAATTTACTCTTATTATATACATTTCCCACTTTGCTCTGTAGTTGTGTAATTAAAAAAATAATATATTATCAAGTTCATGTATCATTCATGTATTATAATTTACTTTTTAAACCTATTTTATGCTTAAAGATTTTAAATGGTTTTATTTTTTCCTCAGCTTTGGTAAGATATAATTGACAAAAAATGTGTATATTTAAGGTATATAATGTGATGATTTAATACATGTATATATTATGAAATGATTACAGTCAAGCTAAATAATACATCCATCACCTTACACAGTTGCTATTTATTTTATTTTTTGTAATGAGAACAATTAAGATCTCTCTTGGCAAATTTCAAGTATGTAAAGCAATATTATTACCTATAGCCACCATGCTGTACTTTAGATCCCCAGAATTTATCTCATAACAGAAAGTTTGTATCCTTTAACCAGTATCTCCCCTCATCATTTACTTAACTATTCTCATTTTAGAGTTAAAATCTAGTTGGTTCAGAATATTTTGCAACTTGATTATAGATTTGTAATGTCAACTTTTCTACATTTTGACTTATTTTCATAGGAAAATTGTCTGCCAATGAAATTTTTGAATCAAATTGTATGAACAATTTTACAGCTTTGGGTAATATTGTTAAATTGTTCTCAAAAGACTGTGATAATATGTACCAACAATGGCTCAGAGTAACATTATCATATTTTTTCATGTAGTGAATATTTTTTAAAAATTGGATCATACCTTGAATATTATTTTGCATTTGGAGTATTATGTAGTTTTTATTCAGAACAATAAATATATTTCTACACCATTTTTAATGGCTGCATAGTATTATATTATATGAACCTATCATAATTTACTGAAACAGTTTCCTGTGGTGAGTAGTAAGTAAACTGCTAGCATCATTTTTATTAGGTAGTTTTCTGGAACTGTATGAGGGTGAAACAAACATTTGTTCATTCTTTAGCATGTTCATTATCTGCAGAGTTGAAGGTTCTTATCTTAAAGGAGTTTATGAGGATGGTCAATGATTTAAAGTCTTTATTTTGACTCATTAAAAAGTAAAGACAATAATGGGATTTATACTCAAGGATGGAAGCTAAAGGTGCTTTCCTTGAGCAGTGAATATTTTCTCAAATGTTACTTTTTTCTGTTTCCAGGTGCTAAGGTTTTGTACTGTTTGCCCGAAACATTTTTTTAGAAAATTTTATTGCTAGAAATAAAAAATTTAATTTTCTAGATTATAATCATAGCAACAGTGACTGTTTATTGAGGCAGTACTACGTGGTGCTCATCGTACTAGGGGATTTATGTGAATTAGTTTGTTTATTTATTTAATCCTCACAAAAATTCCTATGAGCTATGGTTTTAAAATATAATGATTGCAACAGAAATTTTAAAAACACCTCCTACTTTTACAAATGGATAATTGAACAAAAAACTATTGCTGTCTCTTTTTTCTGGATATGGTAAAGGCAAAGAGAGGTTTAATAATTGATTGATGTCATAGAGCTGGCAAAATAAGCAATAGAAAAGCTTATTTAGGAAAATTAGGAAGTCTTTTTAACTTATGAGTAACATTTAAGCATTTTAAATAATTTTGGGGAGAGTTAAATCCCAAAATCATTAAAAGTAGGCCTCATGGGGAACTTGCAGAGTGCATGTAGGAGAGGGCATAGCACCATGAATCTGAAGAAAAGATGGTACAAAGAAAGCCGGGCAGAGAAGAATTGGTTTGTCAGACCAGCTTGTCTTCTGCCCTCTTTCCCAAAGACTGAGGTTGAGTTCAGTGTTAAGATTCTGGTCCAGATGTTTCTTTCATTAATGATTTTTACTTCCCATATCATAAAAAAAAATTCCCCATGACAAAATTCAGCTTTTCTTTAAACACATCTGTGTTAGTAAACATTTTAGACATCTACAGGGAATTTGAATAACATAAAAGTAGCTATTGGGTTAGATTCAGTTATAAAAAAGCAAATCAAGCAATTTATTTTTAAATGTGGAAATCTGGGTGCCATTAAGATGCATCGCTTCTTGGCACTTCGTATGACGGCGCTATATTTGGTGGTGATGAGTAGTAAGCGGTATAAAATGTCAAAAAAAAAAAACAATTTAAGCTGCAAGATAAAAATGCCTAGATGTAATCAAGCTGACTTATTTTAATTCAACTACTAATGACTTCAGTCCTGTCACCTCTTGATTTTCAATTATGTGGAGTACTATTCTGCAACTTGATTATATTTGCACAAGCTCATTTCATAGCTTGGTGCAATTTAGGGTACCCCAAAATGCAAATGAAGGGTCTCATTAGGAAACTAAATGTACATTTTTTTTTGGTTTTCCCACAGCAGTTCCGAGGAGCATCCTGGGGCCTCCAAGCCTCCAATAAGCTCCTCCACTATGACATCACGCATCTTGCTACGCCAGCAACTCATGCGTGAGCAGATGCAGGAGCAGGAGCGCAGGGAGCAGCAGCAGAAGCTGCAGGCGGCCCAGTTCATGCAACAGAGAGTGCCTGTGAGTCAGACACCAGCCATAAACGTCAGTGTGCCCACCACCCTTCCCTCTGCCACGCAGGTGCCGATGGAAGTCCTTAAGGTACGTGAGTGTTGCTCTTGTTGGTTGGGCCAAGCCCTCTTCCAGAACATTTTCTAGGTGTTTTATTTATCTGAACATGTATTTGGTCAAATTGACCTATCTGAATCATGTTTGTCAATGCCAGCTCCATTGATTTCTCCATGGCTTTGTATTCTAAGACAGATGCAAACTCTCTGTAAATGTAATAGTAACAATCACTAAATGGGGGAAGAGTGTTGATGTTCCATGAAAAATCACAAGTAGGAAAAAGTGTCCGTTGTAACGGTATCTTTCCATCTTACTTTGAGAAAGTTTCAAAGTGTACAGGTTATCTAAAATGAGCCTCTTCTAATAACTTATATATACATTGTCCCCCAAAACATTTCATGGCCCTTCTTTAATTTTCTTCTTTATTTAGAAAATAATCTTAGCTATAGAATCTGACTCTTTCAGAAAATCTCTTCAGTTATAAAACTGTAGAAGAGATTTCTGCGCTTTAATAACAAGAGTGCATAATCCTTTAACTGAAGTGAGTTGTCTGTTTTGGGTCTTTTTGATTTCTTGCTGGAGTAGAAACTGCAGGAGCTTGTTAGTGTCATTCTATCAGGGACATATAGCTTCCTAATTATAGAGAAAATTGTAACAAGTCTAAGAATAGAATTCCATCTCACATATGTGTCCACAGACATTGGGAAATAGTCCTTATTTAAAGATAAATATTGCAACTCTTAAATATGACCGATGCAAGGAAAGTTAAAAGGAAAGTAAGGGAACTTCCCTTAAAAAAAAAATTTTTTTAACCCATTCACCTAATTGATTCATTCTGAAGAGTCCCGAGTGTTACTGTTCATTAAACAATGTGGACTTTACACACCAGTGATTCATTGTTCGTCTTTGCATTCATTCGTGTGCTCAAAAAAATATCTCCCATTATTTAAAGTTTACTATTAAAACAAATAGAGGGGATGATGTGTTATAATTGGGGAGCAATATATAATTCTTACTAGGAAGTAGGAAAGAAATTCTTTTAAAAAAATTTTAAGTCAGTTTTTATTTGCAAAGATGTTTTTAAAATGTAGTGATGAAATGATGAAACTTTTATAGAAAAATCAATTGAAATCCTATTAGGACAAAAAATATTTAAACAGTTTAGCATAAAATTTGAGACTACTGTGATTGAAGTTCTGGATATTGCCACAATTAATGAATATTTTATCTTCCCCTTGCCCTCAGTGAAGGCAAGATCTTCCTTCGGGATTAGATTATATATTAAAACTTTCTGTTCTGCTTGGGTGAAGTTGACAATCACTGTTTTTTATAGATTTAAGACTTATTTAAGACAAGTTGTCATCTGCTATTTACAGGAATCATAATTGTTTTGTCTATGCTTTAGGTTATTTAAAGTTGTATGAGTTAAATAATAAAAAGTGGAGAAATCTGTTTTATTCACTGCAATAGTCAACTTTTTAAATCTGAAGGACAAATTTTAGAAGAGATGACATAGGTTTGTGCTAGTAGTGGATTATGTCCAATTCAAAGATAATATTTCATACTATATTAAAGTGTATTAATTGAAATCAGGAGTCCTATTAAGGCAGTTACACCTATCCCGTGGTGGAAAAATTATCCAAATGCAAATGCTTTGAAAACATTTCCATATCATCTTAAAAATGGACATCATTTTTAAATGTTTTTATTACTTCAAATATGTTATTTTGACAATGATTAAAATTAAAATCTATAATAAATGGTTTGAATAATATACCCATTTTTCTTCATATGTTTCTGTGTCCTGATAATACTGTGTGAGCTGCAATCCTCACTTTATGTCCAACGTTAAAGCACTAATTAGTTATTAGTCCTGGGAGACTTAATGTAATCAAAAGGAGCAATTGATAAATTTACATTTCATGTTGAATACAGTTGATCTCTATTTAAGGTGTGCATTTTTATACTTAAGTTATATAAAGTAGTGAAGTGTGCCATAAAAATGAAGAAACAGAATTGTTGAAATAGCAGTGAGGATTTGCATCCTTAAGTGAAAGACCAAATAAAAATATATGATTTTACATGACAGTCTAAGAATTTCAAATAACAATTTTAAGGAGAGTATCATATAAGTGATTGCTTTAGAGACTTAAAGACTTGATACTTTATAGAACAGTTTACATATTTTCAAAAGTTTTGTGTATGAAAATATCAAATAATATTTATTATAGAAAAGGGAGTGAAATGTGGACTGTTTTTCTCTTCCCTTTTATAGTTTTTAAATTGTAAGCACAATTTTTTAAAATAAATGTTTTTTATAATGCAAAAAGTTAATTTACTTAATTTTGGACAATTTTTCTATGATTTTACATTTTCAAAGAATAAATAATATCAAGTATACTAATTGAGTGCACTAAGATACAGATTACATTGAATAAATATTTTCTCATAGTGCAGCCTGATTAAATTCTTAATTTAATTTTTAAAGATTTAAATTGCCAGAATGGAACATACCTGCTTCTCAGTTGAGGTAGGTGTGTACAGTCAGACATATTAGCATGTGCTAGAGCATCCTGGTTAAATCTCTCTATCTCCTACTGGTTTGTAAGAATTTGATAGAAGATCACACACATAAACTCAGGTTACCAACATTATACTTATGAGTGGGTGGAATGACTGATTTGAAAACTAATTTAGTGTTTTTAGGTTAATTCCTTTTTTATTTTAAGCAGAGTTATGCTTAAAAAATATGAAGTTTTATAAAGCCTATTTAAAAATTGTTCTCAACTTCAGGGAAACTAAAGTCTAATCTCCTGAATTCATATTAGAGGTCGGAAATTTGCATTGCTTATTCTTCCTGTGATCATCGTTCAGTCTGTAAATTTGTGAAGGTTTGCAGGATCAGTATCTGGTTTCTATAGTGATTTAATTACTTTGTAGCTTTATTTCTATTATTGATTTTCATGTTGGGTTATATGGAATGATTACTTTTATCACTATATATTTACATATTAGTGGGATTAAAAGAACCCTACTCAACTGAGTATTGTAATTTAAGTATGCTTTTTTTTTATCATAAGTTAACCAATACTTGGAGTATGTAATGCATTTTTTTTGCATTAGTGAGCATACCTTATTTCAAATTATGAATTAGTTTTAAAAAGTCATTAAACACCATTAATGAAAGCGATTTCTTGTACAGGCTGGTTTTATTGACATAGGAGTCATACAGACCTGAGGTTTGAAATTTGATCTAGCTTCTATTCAAAGAAAAGCAGAGGAACCAGGGATAGACCTTGTAGATACATATCAGGTCTCATAGCTAAAGAAGCATAATGTATCAGCACTGTGTTATTGTCTACACAATCATCAAGTATATCTTTTTTACTGTCCCATCTCTCTAATTGACTGATTATTGAGGAGCACCCAGTTGCTCTGACCTTGGACTGGCAAGTTCATCAAAATTTCTCTCCCTACATGGACTTCGATAGCTATAGCTTGAAGATATTAGCTTATAGTTTGAAAACATTTCTCGGGTTAGAAATTTAAAAACAAGGTACCTCTCTGGAATAGATTGTACATAGAAATTTTCTGTTCTCCTTAGAAGAAAGGTTATATGAATTTAAAATAAACAAAAAAGATTTTAACTTCAGGATATTTTCAGTAGTTTGAAAGAATTTATTTTTTAATTTTTCTTTTTTTTTCCCAAATCATCTCAGACAATCCAAGAAGTTGGGCAGATTGCTGCAGAATTAGAAATGATACTTTGTGCTCATCAAATACAGAAACATGTTTTGCCAGGGTCCTAATGTGGCATCCCGTATGGATAGTTATTCTAGGGAGCCAGGATGGAAGTTCTTCCTTGTCACCCTGTTCTACACCCAACATTCCTTAAGATTGGGAGGGTAAGGATAGATGACTCAATTGCTGATCTTTCTGTATAACTTATGAAATATGCCTGGTGTAGAATTTTCAAGGTGTTCTTTAGATATAATAAAGGAACTCAACAAAGGGTGTGTGCAGTTACAGATGGGTTGGTGGGTTACAGATTAGCAGAAGGGACTACTCCCACACCCAACTATGCATTTAGATTTTGTTCCTGATTTATTTAGCCGGGAATATAGAACCTGATTAGCATCACGGTGGCTGCAAGGAACAGGAATAGATGCAGCACGTCTCAGGTCGGCTTGCCTTGCTCCCTTTAGTTAAAGGAATCTGTTGCTAGAGGCACTGTTCCCATTAGAAGGGACATCTGAGAATTCTATTACCGTAGTCCATGGCCCATCATATATTTATTTATGATCGTCTGTGGGCCGTCTAGTCAGTGTGACTTTCATGAACGTTCTGTGAGCCTCAGTTTCAGTTTGTAAATTTGGTGTCCTTTTGTTTTTGGATCAAATTCTGTGTGTTTAAGGCTACATCCTTCTTCAGAGGACAAAGGAACTTAGTTTCCAAGTTTCACAAACAGCTCTTGATTCTCCCAGAGAGAAACATCATTTTCCTACAGAATTGTTGAATCTCCTAGTAGTATCACAGTGATATGTTCAATGGCATGAAAAAGTAAATTTTGTTTCTTTTTAAAATTAATTATTATTGATTTTTAAAAATTACAGGCAAGACTCGTTAACTTGGAACAAATTTTAACAGTGTGGAAGAAAAATGCAATAGGAAATCCTCTCACCCTCCCACTCTTCCTCCATCTAGGTCCCTGGAAGGAACTGCTGTTAACAGTTTAGGGTGCAGCCTTCCTAAATTTACCTGCTTTCCAACTCTACAAGTGCCTTTTGTGGGAGCAAAGTCTGAAGAAATGTATTAAGTCGTTTTGGTCAGGTAGACATAAGCCCTATCTCCTCGTTCACGTTTGCAAATAGAACAAAAGAAATAGAATTTCTTCTCTTTCTGGATTGTCTCTACTTTTGAGAAGATTGTTTCAAATTCCATTCTTCCTTAAGCAGAGTGGGGACTTCTTTGTGTCTTGAAAACAGTTAGATCATTTTAGTGTTGCAAGAATGTTCCAGTTTGCATGCGCACTGACTGGCAGCCATTTGCTTCCTGTGCTACTTTGTGAACCCCAGGCACAAGAAGGTGCTCCTTAGCATTGTCTTACATTTGGTAAAATCAAACTTAAATAGGCTAATGAGTGTAAAAATCTCAGTAAATATATGTTGATTAATTTTAAGATGTCATTTTCTGTTTGCACTGCTTTTAGTGACTAGTAACTAGTAATGAGATGCTGGCTGAAGAAAGTCATCTTTGCTTAGATATTTTAGTCCTGGTCCACTTGAAAGGGCAGATCCATGGAGAGCAACTATCTAAAACAAAATATTCAACCTTGATACAGCTAAGCCTATGAATTAATTCCACTTTTCTGAAAACATTGAAACATCAGCTTTCATCACATGTTCACGTGGTAATATTGACACAAAATGGAAATGATTTCTCCCCCTATGACTCCAAGGGCATTTTTATCGGGCCAAAGGGTACGATAGAACCTGAGTGGTTTGATTTCCTCAGGTTGTAGATGGGGCCAGCTATGCTCTGTGGGCACCTGCACCATGCAGGTTTGGGAGAGACACCTTCTCTTTAGGCATGAGGGTCTTTTGCATCTCAATGAACCAAAGTCATCTTGTGAGTTTATGTGAGAAGGCACCTGCTCAGCTCTTTTTCTGCTGTTAAAAGAAGCCATACTGATAAGTGTACTCTCTTTTCATTTATATAGTTCTCAAAATTCCATACTACTAGTGGTTAGGGTAGCATCTTAAGGAGAATATTAAGGTCTGAACCTAGGAGTGAGGCCTCACGCCTAGAAAATTAGAGTGGGCCTTCTTTTTTTTTTTTAAAAAAAAAAAAAAAGGAAAAAAAAATCAGGTTCTGCTTGGTAACTTCTTTATAACATGATGAGACCTACAGAGTAAGCATTCTCAACAGGATGATTTTGCCCTCCAGGGCAAATATTGGTTCTTGAAGGGCAAAAATATCTTCAATGTTGCAATGGTTTACGGGCCTCTACAGGACCATAGTACATAAACACATGTGCAGTATATGTACCTGTTGAAATTTCATGGGGATGAGGATGAGGGAGAGGCAATTAGAAAAAAAGTATGTCTAAAAAGTCTCCTTAGGGGCACGTGGGTGAGAAACATTTCTGTAAAGTACTCAGCCTCTTTCTCAACTCCTCTCTTTGTGTTGTGTTTAGAGAACACATATTAAGACTCTTAACCTACATTCCAGGTAGTCTGTATCTCCCTAGGAGAACCGTTAGGATAGCAGCCCTGATTACCATGTCCGGCACTGAGCAGTTATTATTAGCATCCCAATGTCACAGATGTGGGAGCTGAGGCAAAGGGTTTTGATAGCTCCCCCAAAATTGCTGAAGTAAGTGGTACAATCAGCATTTTAACCCGCTCAACTAAACTCCACAGCCCATATTTCTTAGCCATTGGTAGTCATACCTCTCCTAGAGTGAATGCCCTGAGAAACTTTAACAGGGATAAGTAGCAGTGTTCAGTCCCTTGATTGACGTGGTAGCCTGGGGCCTGTTGCAAATGTTTATTATGGAGCTTCAGGCTATACTTAAAATTTGTATAAGCATTACTGGTATAAATGTGGTACTAACTAAAGCAGCTTGGAGGAGGGAAGGCAGTGACCGCAGGGACATTAATTATTTATTGGATGAATTGGGTGGTAGGCTGAATACTTCATATCTTTTATCTCATCCCTATTGCACTCCTATGGGATGGGTAGGATATGCCCCATCTTCCAGCTGGGGAAATTGAGGTATAGGGAGATCGTCCCTGGCTTTTATTCACACTATTAGGCTCCACATCCTACCCTGTCTCCTTGTAACCACCTGCCCTGCTGCCTGTATGTTTTCTACAGAGTATAAGGATGTACTCTAAACATTTCTAAAGAATCACCAGTAACAGAATATGTTAGAGCAAAGTGGAAGAAGAAACTACAGAGGGGTCCCACAGGTTTAACAGAAGAATACATTATCTTAATGGGATTTTTAAAGGCCATCTATACTGAACAATTAATGTGTCTCCATGAGTCACCATGATACATATAATGAAAGACCAAGATGTGTCCTTACCATATAAAAACTGCCTGGCTACATTGACCATGGTGGTTACTTATGGTTTAGTTATAGTCATCACTTTTGTCAAAAAGCACTACAGTAAAAGTTTCTGAAACATTTAAAGATTGTAACTTAAGATCACTTATGTTCTAAAGATTCTGTTGGCCACTGTAATAATTCATATGCTCTATAGTTCTATATATTTTAATAATACATTTGTATTATTTTAAATGATTTTTGAAATACTGAATTTGATGGACTCACATGTCTTTTAAAATGAATTTTTCCCTGAAATTATGACTGCACTTATACTCCCCCCACCCCCCACAGTATTAGAACTTTTGCTATATTTTAGCACTTATAACTGGAACTCAGTTCTGGTCATTTTTCTGTTTGCTTTTATGTAAATAATGTCAGCTCTAATTAATCTTTTATTACTGTATGAAAAGATTGCAGTCTTCTTCACTACGTTACCTTCTTAATCTCAACAATTAAAAGGAAGGATTTAGGTTTGAAAACCACTGATGGACTACTTTCATTGGTATGCTCTTGAACAATAGAGATTGTGGACATGTGTAAGCAAAATTTACTTTTACATTGCCCTACTAAAATAAGTGTCTGAGTTTAAAATATGTAAATCAGGACAGTGGCTTTGTGCAAGGTTATAGCTGCTATCGGTACTAGAATATTGGCTCTTGCCCTGAATATGTCTCCTTCTGTTGACTTCTATGAGTATTAGCCTGAACTTTAAGGAAAATTTAGCTCCTGACAATACTCTACTCTTTCAGATCTTGTTTATTAAGTTAGATGTTTTTGCATATTGATTTATAACTGAAAATGAGACGAATCAAAATTGGAGCATATGAAACAGATGAAGTAGGAGGCTGTTAAAACAGAGTTGGTCCTAGGAAAGTAAGAGTTCTAATTATGCTTTTAAAAAATAGAGGCTGTCCTAGAAAAGGGTCTAGATGAAGCTATACCAGACTATTTCTGCTAGTGACCTCTGGAATGAGTTTTGGGATTGTAGGTGGTAGTGGTAAAAGGCTTTGTTTTTGTTGTTGTTATTTTTTTTTACTAGGAGAGAATATTCACTCATTCTTAATGTAATTAAAATGAGTGTTTTTAATGCATTTAGGAGTCTTAGCAAAGCTCTCTTCACCCACAATTTTTTAAGCTGCACAATTCTGTCAGGTGAGTTGAATAAACTTATTTATGCACATTATGTAACTCTAATGGTCTTTCTGATAGGAAAGATAGCAAGGATGTGTGGGTACTGAAAATTAAAACTGAATAAAAGGATTTGTTTAGACAGGTTGTGAATAATTTTTAAAAGTAGTAAAGAGGCCTAATATGAAAATCAAGATTGAGATTTCTACTACCTTACCACCAAGCATAGCTTTGTTGTAATCTCCTCTGTTTGCCCTGAGTTTTATATAATTAAAATTTAGAAGCTAGAAATGTTGTTGAGGCTTAATTAGAAGCGACAAACCAGAGACATTCCTGCTAGTTAGGAAAGGCTTAAGAAATTCTTATTGGCTAAATTACAAATATGTAACATTTTTTCTGAACACTGCATGGTAGTTCAGACTGCCTAAAGGTGACAAGATTAGCTCTGTTTTTCTAGTGAAGTAGTAAAAATTAGATTAATAAGTACCAGGCAAAGAACCTTTTCTTTTTGCAAAAGAAATCTTACCTTGGGTACTTCTGGCTGTGGAGATCGGTGCCTTAATTAGCCACATGTTCTTTTTACCTCCTGGGAAATAAGTATGGGATAAAATTGGGGATCAAGACGTAGACACACATTGACTTAGCACACGCCGCTAAGTAATTCATCAAGGAATGTTGGTAATTAGTCCTGCCTCTTTCAACTCTTGGCTTATTTCATAAAACCAGTTGATTTAAAATAATGCCTGCTGATTTATTACCAACACGTTTCAAGACTGAGACTTGGCTTTTAAACAAAGCAATATTGTGCAGTGATGAAAACGTGCTCTCTTGTTTTTTGTGTTTTTACAAATTCTGAAGGGCCATCTTTAGTCCCGTATTAACTTTGTTGTGTTTTCTTTCACCCCATTCAGCATATTACTAGGCTTTCTTTTGTCTCTTGATGAAGAAGAAGGGGGAGCAAATTAGAGAAAAAAAAAAAATTCCAGGCTCTTGGAGATTTTCGATGTGAGGTGCTTGTCAAAGTGTATTGGCTCAGAGTGGTTTGATGGAATTTAATTTGAATCCTTTATCTGGTAAGACAGGCTGTAGTAATAGCCTTTGGTCCTCCTGCATTGTTAAGTGCTTGATGATATTAATGACAGCCAGGTTAATCTTAAAAGATTGAGTTTATGAAACTCTTATGACTTCAGCCTCATATTCTTGGTATCCAAACACTGCAGTAAATTTTTATTTGGATGCCAGATTCTCATTAACACCAACTGATGTGCTTCATTATGCCTTGAGGTGTGACCATAATCAGAGTCCCTGTTGAAAATCTGGAATTAGACTGGCTCCAATACTTAGCCGGGTGACCTTGGGCATGTGTTTTGTTCTCTCTGGGCCTCAAATGTCCTCATCTGTGAAATGGAGGTAAGAGCACTCTAGAGAGTCTTTGTAAGGGTTAAATGAGATAATTTGCCTAAGGTAGCACCACACAATAGAAATAGAATGTGAAACTCATTAGTAGATTTAAATTTTCTAGCAGTCACATTAAAAACATTAAAAAGAAACAGGTAGAATCAATTTAAGAATATTTCTTTAACTCAGTATATCCAAAATATCATTTCAATATGCAATCAATATAAAAATTAACAAGATTTTTTAATTCCTTTCTTCTTTCATAGTAAGTCTTCTTAGTAGCCTTTCATACTAAGTCTTCAAAACTGAGTGCGTATTTCACACCTACAAGCGCATCTCAATTTGGATGCTAAATTTTCATCAGAATTGCTCCATGTTTAGATTTTATAAGATTTTATGAGCTGAAAAAGTAGATTTATATACCCAAGCTGTTTCAAACATATTTAAAAGATTTCCAATAATTAAATGGAGTATGTTTTTAAATTTAAATTTACATGAAATAAAAAATAAAAAGTTCATTTCCTCAGTGCCACATTTCCAGTGCTTAGTAGCCACATGTGACCGATGGCCTCTGTATCAGCACAGATCTAAAGCTTTTACAGCAGTGCTGGGTAGATGGAAAGTTCTCAATAAATAAATGATTCTGCTTTATTGTTGTTGATGAAGAAGAATATAATAATTTCTTATTATTAATCATCTCTATATAGTAATTATTACCATCTCCAGTTGCCATCTTCGTCTGGTGCCATATATCTACCCAACACTGTTGTTTTCCTGCTGCCTTCCTCCCCACCAAAGAAAACAACAACAAAAACCCCCCAAAACATCTAGTCGTTTTCTTTCTTACAATGCTTTGGAACCTAGGTTAGCTGACATAATTCATGTATGATTGATATCTCCTGTCAAAAACAATCTCTGGCAGGAGGACACAGTGAAGAGTCAGGCTTGATAATGTGGCGTTTGGACCCATCTCTGCCAGCAGCCTTCCATTGAAGCCTCAGCATGGTGACAGCTCTTGACTTGTTAGTCACACATCTTACTCATACTCTCAATCCAGTTTCTTTTCAAACCTACACGTATCACACTTACATAGCACCTGTCCAGTGTGTTAAAGATGTCTAAAACCTTAGGAATATATAAGCATTTTATCATTGTTTTTGGTGCAAAAAAAAAAAAAAACACTGAAGGAAATATTAGTTAATCCTAGGTGATTCTTTAATTATACATTCCCTAGCAGCTAAATTTATATGCCGGGTATTGAAAACTGTTTTTTTTGTGGAATTTTAGATATGTTTTTTTTATCTGCACTAATGTCATTAAGGCAATTTCTTTTCTCAGTTAAATTGTAGTATATTTTTAGGAATTTGCAGCTGAGAGTAAAAATTAAACAGGTGTTCCTTCTTTTCTTATTTACCAGGTACCCAAATTTTCTGTTTTGGTATTAGTTTTGGACCATTTATTAAACCAGAAATGCTACACTTAAATTATAATTTGTGTTTTTTAGGCACCTTCTCATTTTCTAACACAAACATTGAATTTGTTATATTAGAATTAATAAACGTTGCTGGAAAGATTTAATGTGATCTTCATATAATATTTAAGAGCCTATAAAATTGCATTCTTCTTCAGTTATAAGAAGCAAAAAAATTAAGCAAAAATGTTAACCATTGCATGACTTCCTGGAAGAAAAATCACTGTGTTGTCAGAATTTATGATTTCCTTTGTTTGGAATTATATATTTTTTCAACGTTTATGAATTATTTTATCATCTTCAAATAATATAAGTTAATGAACATGTAGGCCATTGTAAAGTTGATTTCAATTTTCCTGGTAGCTTTCCAGGTTTATATTAAAATCGCAGACCACAAGAATATTTTCAACTCATTAATTGGCATAATCTTGATAAAATTCATAAGACAGTGTTAAGAATATGGGTCATTATGCTCATTTGTGTTGATTCTTAGGACCACTGAGATCTCATACACAGAAAGAAAACCCAGAACATTCTGAAAGAACAGTTTTGATGTAAAATCCTTATTTAATTTGACATGAGCCTATAGTATGTAGAATTTTAAATGGTGTTTCTTGGAAAGTAGTCTGTAGCTTAGTGTTTTTCAAAGTATGGTCTGAGGCCTGTAGCCTCTGCCTCACAGGGAGTTATTTAGAAACAAAGATTTCCTGAGTCCATCCCAAGCCTACTGAGCCAAAACCCTGAAGGTTAAGAGCTGTTAATCTGTTTTAGCCAGCCCTCTGGATTGATTAGAATGCAAGCTCATGTTTGAAAATCACTGCTGTAGAGACCTGAAAGTTAATTCGTAAGAAACCTAAAAAAAAATTAGGCAATATTAGTGCAAATAAAATCAACCAAGTTTCTTAATTTTAGGGCTTTTTAGACCTACAGTAAACATGTAAAGATGTATAGCATATCTTCAACAGCAGTACAGTAGGTGGGCACTTTGAGAAGAGGTCAGGAAGAAGACAAACAAAGGAAATTTTGCCTTTGTGTAAAATTGATCAGTGAATATTACAAAATATTCAATATCTCTTTAGTCTTTTTTCATGGGGTTCATTCCATTATATGTATGATTATGCAAAATTAATAAAAATAGATTAATCCTGTCAAATCTTGGAGAGAAGAGTTGCAAATAAAACAAGAAACTATAAAAGTGCACAGTGGTTCACACTTTAAGCTGCAGAAACTATTGTTCCTTTGGAGGAGCCTTAAGACATCATTGAATCTATTTGCCCACAAATGTTTGTAAATTACATACAATACCTCACATATATACCATACACCTTTTTTTTTCAAGTAAGTGTAGATGCTGCTGCGATGAACACAGTACGAATAGATTCTTAAGCCATATATTTCTTTTTTTCTCATTTTTAGACATTTTCTTAATAATGAGATCTAAGAGCACAACACCTAATCAAATAGGGCCTTGAAATATTTGACTTTTAAAAAAGGTAAAGGCTACTTCTTTTTAGGAAACTTTTTTTTTTAAGTATCAAGTATTATTTAAATTCTAGTTTCAGACTACTCCAAATTGAATTTAGTTAAATGGTAACACGAAATGGCCTATTCAGAGTATGAGGATTCTAACATTTATAATTTCACAAACAGCAGACCCTTGGTGGTCAGTCTATATGGCCTTAACGGTCTTTACTGACATAGCCATTGTCTTTGGCTATGCCTTTTACACTTAGGCTTTGCCTTTTACACTGCAATATTGACATAGACAAAAAGTGTTCTTCCTTTTCTTTTATTTCCTTTTTTTTTTTTTTTTTTCATTATTAGTTTTCTGTCTGAAGGCAGTACATCCAGTGTATGAGGCCAGCTTGCCTCCTAGTTGGAATAAAGCAAACTTTCCTTTTTGGAAGCTCCATGGGAAATACTTAACTCTTTCTGATGCTGGAGTCCTTGACTTGCACCTAGCATGCAGGTCCAAGTCCAGCATCAGATGGGGCATGGCTCACATAGGAGCCATGAATGCACTTTTCTTACCTCCCTCCTAGTGAGAGGAAACAACTAGAAATAACCCTAAGATGCCACTTGTAAACTTTTGCACTGATCATGAACCTTGTTTCCTAGATCAACTTTGCTTTCCTGTTCGGGTTTCCATTTTTTCAATTAAAATTCATTCAAAGAATTCTTGCCCAGGGATGTCTGAGTATGTGCTACTCCTGTTCTCTGGTTGCAGCAGACATGTGGAAGGGAATGGGCTCTGAAATTAGAAATCCTTTCAACTTCAATTCTTTTGTCCACGTTAACAGGGATAATAAAAGTCCCCTAGCTCACAGGGTTATGATGAGAAATAAGTGACATGATGCTTGCAAAATGCTTAGCACTGGCACAGTACTTACTGATGCTAATCAGTGTCAGTGTTTCAACCAGAGACACACACCAAGTTCACAATGACTGAGCCTCACAGTGGATTCTTGAGAAGTAACCAAAACATTAATACTTTGGCAAAAGGAGAGGGAAGTTGATTCTACATGCGATCTGGCATTAATTTCTCTAGAAGTATATGGGGTCTACAAAGATTATTTTAACTGATAACTATTGAGTTTCAGTTCAGTAGCAAGGAATTTTTATTCTTAAAAATCTCACTATGCAGATTCTCTTAATAGTGACATTTTTTGGCCACAGTTTTTAACTTCCCCCCAAATTATACCCATTACTTAAAATTTTTAGAAGCTGTTTTGATGATTGAAAGCCAAATCAGACAACTGTTAAATCCTTCTTTTAGAAAATTCTGGAGAAAGTGGTAAAAATTGGAGTTAAATTTCAAGAAAAATTAATAGGTTTTGGGCTATCAAAATTCTCCCTGTTTCTGAAATTAAACTTTTACTTACAAGCTGAGAAGTCAACAATTTTGGTTCTGGAACTCTAGTTAAATATAAGTGACAATATATGATTTTTGTTAACTGTTCACTTTTGAAAGCATTATTATTTTTAGACAGGTAGAGTTTCAAAATACATTTAAATATAGCCTCTCATCCCTGAGCCCCAGGGCCCACTTTATACAGCCAGTCAACTGATGAAAACCAGTATCTGTGTTCAGAGTTTTTGCCTCTGATCAAGATGCATAATTATTTTTATCTAGTCTCCAAGTATTTTGACTCACATTCACTGTGATTACATGACTCCTTCCTTACATATGTTAATTTTTTTCTAGTCTTAGATCCTGTTGTTCTCCCTCCTGTATTTTTTAATTTATATAAAATTTAAGTTTTTTTTCTATACTTTTTTTATTTGTTATTTTAGAAACATGTCACCGTGAGTGTTCTGTAGTCAATACTACTTGCTGCCATTTATTTTTGCTATTAAATCCTTTATCTTAGTTTTGTTATATGCATTATCTTGAGATAAGTCCAAAGGCTATTCCCTTCAATAGATCTTGAAACATTCACTATGTTAAATCAATACTCCAGCCCTGAAATCAGCCATACAGGCATAAGTATCCATGCCCATGTGTGGACCTGCAGTATGACCTTGAAGAAGTTGCCTTCTGGGCTTCAGTCTCCCCATCCCTAACTCTGAGATTCAATAAACTGTCTTTTTTTCCCTTGAGACATGCTTAGTTACAGGTCACTGAAGTTTCATTTGTGATAAGGTGAAGACAACAAACGACTTTAAAAGCCCTTGAAAGAAATATTAATTTTGTTTTACACTGAACAGATGTCATGATAAAGAACCTGGGTGTGTATGATGTTTACAGCTCTGTTGTAGTTTAAGTGAACAGTTTCTCTTTTGGGGTAACAAAAGGTGAGTTGGAAAACTCTTTTATTGTTCTTTAGATAGTCTTATTTATGTCTAAGTGTTTTATTTATATATATTATATTATTATGTTTTGGTTATCATAACAGTAATATCAATTACCGGCTGTCACATACTATATTTCTGAGACTTTTCTGAAGGTCTTTTAAGCAGAAACTGAGCACAGACTTTTAGTAATAGATGACAAGGGAGTTGATAAGACTGCTCAAGTTTATTTATGCAAATGTCTTAAGTAAATATATATAAAGTATTTAATTCTCAGGTTTACTAAACCTCTAACATAAAATTTCTGGCATAATTTGTGGTCACAGAATAGTCTGTAGCTTTTATTTTCTTTCCTTTATTAAGCAGAAAACCAGTTGAGGCTAATAATGTTTGTTTATGGCTGATCAGTGAGTAAGGGCAGGACAAGGGGAATTTAAAATGCAATTCACTTTTATATGTATTTTGTTCATTTTCCTTCAGTTTACATATTAATACTGACTTTAATGCTCTTCTTAAAAGAAAGAGTGTGTGTGTGTGTGTGTGTGTGTGTGTGAGAGAGAGAGAGAGAGAGAGAGAGAGAGAGAGAGAGAGACAGATAGAGAGACAGAGAGACAGAGAAAGAGGGAGACAGAGACACTAGTCTTCTCTCGAAGGCTTACCTTTTCTAGCGATCTTTCAGTTTTTCCTTTTTCTTCCCCCTTGGAGGACACCTTTGCAGATATTAATCTTCCTCTCTCCTTTTTTTCTACTTTAAATGTACAAACCTGGAATTACACAGCCTGCTTTCAATCCTAGCTCTGTCATTAGATAATTTGGGGAAATGACTTAGTCTCCAGTCTAAACCTCAGTTTCTTCATCTAGAAAATAAGCACAGTATCAGTGTGCCCTATTCTGTTGCAGTGTGTTTCTTTAATGTGAATATCTCAAATATTATTGATAAATAAAGAATTCATGCTATAGTAACATGAAATTCCTTTTGGTTCATTTTCCACAGCATGTTAATGGTTGAAGCAGTTATAGGCAAGCTTTACCGTATGCTTATATTGTATTTAAAGAGAAACCTTAGCTATAGATAAAGACTTAACCTAAAATCAGCCCAATGTCTATAAAGCACTGCTCTTCCTGCCGCTTAAGTGGAATCCGGGATCGAAGAACTGCTTGCTTTGCCACTGCGCTCTGCTCCCTGGGGAGCTTGAAAGAGCAGAAGCGGCAGCACAAACACATTTCTCTCTGTATTAACACAATGCACCCATAATGGAGGCAATATCCAGACTCAGAGTTTAATTTTTAAAGAAATCATCCATAATTTACCTTTTGAAGGGAGGAAGCAGGAGTCTCAGGATTTAAAACTGTCTGTGAAGCCAGCTACAAATGCCAGTAGAAATTTAACTAACTGGTGCTGAATTAGGTTTTACTGATTGTTGTTATTCATGCTCTGGTTACAAAGGTCCTAGGTATTGAGTCTGTCCCTAACCTTTTTTCCTATGTGCCCTGTTGTTCAGAGTACGTGATTTTACAGAACATCCATTTTCCAGGACTTTGTAGATGAAGTTAAAGCAGAAGCGCCTGCACCAACTTCAGAATTGTGGTAATTTAACGAATTAATGTGTACAAAGTATGCAGTGCAGCTCCAGAAGTGGGTGCCTGTGAGTGGTGTTTTGAAGGACAAGTAAGAAAACACTCAATAAATATTAGCTTCTGCTGTGAAAGCCTTCTAACGTTGACTTTTGCTCCTCTAGCAGTGAAGGCAGTCTCTTTCAGGGGACTGCAGTTCAGCCTCAGAAGGTGAGGACAGTTGTCCTGGAATGGTTAATGTAGAGTGGAACTTGGAAGAACAGGTAGGATCGTACCAGAAGGACTAGGATAAAGGAGCATGGTATGAGGAGAGGAATGAATCAACAACACATATTCTGGATTATGCTGTGAAGCAGTGAAATCCAAGGTAATAGAAGATGGGGTTGGGAGAGTGTTGGGAGGGGAGGCTGGATGGGTGAGCAGAGGCCAGGTGATGAACGGCTTGTATGTGATGCTGAGGAGCTTGGATCTGACGTAGTGGTACTGAGTAGCCACTGACGCCACATATTTGCATTTGTTTCTATGTGTTTGGTTATTTATTGTTATTTTGGAGAAGGAGAGGGACAATCAGGTAGATGCTGCTGAGAACTGATAGAGATGGAGGGATTGGTTTTAGAGGAATGTGACTGGAGATGGGAAGGCTATTAAAATCACTTTGGGAATAAATGAAGAATGCGTTGACTCCAGAAGTCTTAGGAGGCATAAGAGGAAAGCACTGGTTAAAAAAAAAAAAAAAGAAGAAGAAGAATTAAGGGGTAGAGGAAATGGAACCTTGTTAGAGAGAAAGGAGAAGGAATAAAAATAATACTATATATTTTACATAGAAGAAAAAAATGAATATAATAGAGATTAAGAAATTGCTCTTGATGAGAGATTGGCAGACAATGTCCACAGGCCAAATCCTTACTGCTGTCTGTTCTTATAAAGTTTTATTCAAATATAGCATGTTCACTCTTTTCCATATAGAGTATGTCTGCTTTCACACAACAGTGGCAAGGTTGAGTAGTGCAATGGAGACCTCATGGCCTGCAAAGCTGAAAATAATTGCTCTCCGGATCTTTATAGAAAATGTTTGCTGACCTCTGGTCTATGCACATAGCTAGTAATTGGTAGATCTGGGATTCAAATCTTTAAGAGCTGAGATCATTTCTCTTGTTTACCTCTAATCCTGAGCATTTCCATTGTGTCCAATATATAGTAAGCCCTCATAAATAAACTCTTGTTGAATGTGAATGAATGAGTGAACAAACTAGCAAAATCAAATCTACTTGATTCAGAGCCTGTGCTATTCACAATTATTTTGTATAAATTATAAAGATATTGGGTAGGAATTAATATTTGAAACAAATATTTATTGAGTGCCAAGAAAGTACAAGGCATTGCTCTTGGTTTGAGGATTTTTATGTGCCTTTGTGAAACTTACTGCTAATAGAGGAGACAAATGTTAATCAAACAATCACAGAAATGAATGTGTGATTACAATGTTGTTGGGTACCAGACAAGAGGAGCACAGTGTTATGGGTGCTGGCGATGGGAGGATTTGATGTGAAGAGTCAGAGAAGATTTTCCTATATTTATCTGTTCTGTGGTCTGAAGAATGAAAGACTTAAATCTAGCAAAATGACATGGGAAAAGTATTTCAGGCAGAGGGAACTGCATATGCAAAGGTCCTATGGCAAGAGAGAGCAAAGAACAAAGAGAAGGTTGGCTATGTTGTGTGATACTAGAGAAATGGATATTGTTCCTGTGATCAGGAATCCATCTGTTGAACCAAGTCTAGTCTTGAGCTACATGTTTGAGACTTAGTAGTATTTTAATCCAGAGGAGTATGCGTTCACTGGAGTGAGTGTTGTAAGAGAAGATGTGGACCTTGAGAAGAACTCTGGAACACAGCAATAAAGGAAAGGGCAGAGTATAGTGAACCTATGAAGAGATGTAAAAACTAGGAACAAAACTTGAAGAACCTGGTGTGGCAAAAAAGCTTTGAGTTGTAGATATAGCATGTATGTACAACATGAAAAGTGTCATTGGATTTTTCCATTGAGAGGTCACTGTGACCTTTGGGAGAGTAGATTTGGGGGAGGGAAGGGGGAACCGTAGAGCCACCAATCTCTTGAATGAATGAGCAGAGAAGAAATAGAAACAAGTATGTATTTCTTCAACAAATAGTTACTGAGCATCTGTGTATAGAGACCCAGTGTTGAGCAAAACTGGATATAGCCCTTGTTCTCCTGGGGCTTACAATTAACTGGGGGAGATGGTCACTTAGTCAGACAGTCTTCCCAACACAACCCAAAAAGGTGAGTGGACAACCAAAAACTAGGTAAGTACTATGAGGGAAAGAAAGAAGTTTCCTTCAGTGCCTTTACTCTGTCTCTCTCACTGTCCTTGTCTCTCTCTATGTCACTGCCCCCTCTCTGCCTCTGCCAGGAGACCCATTTTCTAATAAACTTTTCCTTTAAGCTCTTAAAAAGAGTGAAGGTTTTGTGGGGGTGGGGAGGTATATAGCAAAGAAAAGGGGAAGGGTATGGGCAGGGAAAAATTCTCTAAGTGACCCTAGAGCTGAAGGAAGCCTAGGTGTTAACTCTGTGAATTCTGTGGTGAAAAAACATTTTAGACTATAAAGAAAAGCTTGTGGCCAGGCCCTATGGTGCCAGAGGCCTTAAGCTCCAGGAAACAAAAAGTGGATAGTGTGTTTGGAGAGTGAGGGTGAGAATTGTGCAGTACAGGTGTAAGAGGTGGACAAGAGCCAGAGCATCCAGGGACTTGTAGACCATTTTAAGGATTCTTGTCTTTATCCCAAGAGCAGTGGGAAGACATGAAAAGGTATTAACCAGAATAACTAGCCAGACTTAAGTTTTAGGAAGTATAGTCTACTGTTTATAGAGAGAGTGTGACCTGTTCTGCCTTTCTGGACCCACACAAGCAGACCATCCTGAGAAGGAGTCTCATCTTGGGAATGTCGTTGCATTGTCTGAGAGTGGATGGCCTGAAGCTCCCAGGGAAACACTAGCTCATGTACGGCCTATGTGTGCCTTGGGAAAAAACATGAAAGTTTCTCCTAAAGTCACTTGGAGAAAATTCTCCGGAGGAGAATAATTTCCTTATTGACTACATGCTATTATTTTAGGAGACCAAAATTTCTGCATCAACCAATTTCAGACAAAAGAGAAACAAATACAGGTGACTTCTGATAGGAATGATTTTAAGGGCCACTGACTTTTGGCTTGAGTTATATCTGGCTGGTGTCTCTCCATGGGTTCTACCTGGAGACAAAGCAGACATGTTTTCGGATACCTCCCCCTTTAAAAGCCATTTCTACAATCTCCCTGCTTCTGCATTCTCCTTTTTTTTTCATTTGATGAATCAAGAAGGTATTGCTAAGAGTACCTTACTTGTGTGATTCCCCACCAAGAAGTCTGTGTATGTTAGGAGGACTTGATTACTGCTGGCATGGAGGAGAAAGAGAAAATAATGGCTTTTCAGAAAAAGTAATGGTGGTCCCCAAAGGCAGGGAGCTGTGGCCTTCTCTGCCACATTCCTGATTCCAGTTGGTGGGTGGCCCCTTCCTCGGCTCCCAGTTAAGACTCACCTTACTTAACCCTGTTGTCGCTGGTTTATTTTTGCATCAATGATAACCTTTCTCTGTGGAATTAAAAAGTGACACCTTCCTGCCTTGTTCTAGCCTACATTCTTTTTTCTGAGCCCCCCTCCTTTTTCCAAGAGTGTCTTCTTAATTAGTTTTTTATAAAATGTGTGGTACAATTACCTGAATTTCTTCTCATCCATCCTGGCGTTGTTTAACCAAACACCTCCCACATCTAACTTCTTTGTGCTGATCCTGATTGACTCATGAGGTGACACTGGCTCACGCTTGGCAAACCAGTGACCTTCTTTTCGAGCTAGAGTTGACAAAAGCTTATAAGAGAGGATTTAAAAACAAGGGTAGTTGGAAACATGCAGCTGGCCATTCAGTAAGGAGGAAGCAGCTTAGGTAAATATAGTAAGAGGAAATTATGTTTTGAATATTTGGCTGGATAATTTCCTCAGGCACAAAAGTTTAACATAATTAAGGCAAATAAAGGATATGGCAATGCTCACGAAGGGAAAATGTGGCAGATAGATAAAGTAAAAAGTTATTTACAATGTCCACGATAGAAATAGTACTATAGAAAGTCCTACATTAGTTACGTATTAAAATTAGAAGAATTTGTCTGGAAAAGTAATAGCCATAGAGGAAAAGTGGGCTTAAAGTATATTAAACACCAGAAGCTCCACCCCACCCTTTTAAATCTTCCAGAAAAGTTGTTTCAATTGAAAAAAAGAAAAAACTTGTGAGGATGGAATGAGGTATGTGTGAAGTACATTGAGCTCTTTGGGTAACAGTTGCTGTTGTATAACTTTTTATATATCAACGACTTGGGTTTCAGTTGTAATTTCAAGCAGCATACTTCTAGACTAGCTAGATAAAAGGAACTGCTTTTTAACCAAATTAGTAGTGATTCAAACCAATGTGATTTAACAAAAAAAAAATCCAATATATCTTTAGTAAACTTTCCTTTTTCTGTGTTAGCATTAGTAGTATTTAGCTTCATTTGGAACCTTTTTCTCCCTAAATATGAACAGTATGTTATTAATAATGTAACTAATTGGTTTGACTCTCTTTTAAAAATTATATTTTTATAAGAAATTTTACTATTTCCATTTTGGCAAGGTTTAGATAAATTTCATGGGTTTGGGTAGTCTTTTCAATTTACGAACCCAAGTCTATTTTTTCTATCGTGTCACTGACTCTATGATCCTGCTCGTCCTCCATCCCTCTCCCGACCCCTGTAGTTCATATTTAAGACTATCTTTGTCAGAGTATGAATCCATGAAAGTTAGTTATTGCTTAATTATTTTTCTCTTAATAGCCCAATACCAATTTGAGACAGGGCAGCTGGTCCTACCCTATGAGTAGCACACACTGTAGCCAGAAGAAGAGACCAATCAATTTTACAGTAAATTCTGAAAATAAGCATGTAACATGTTATCACCTATCTAATCCAGAGATCATCTGAGGAAAAATTTGGGCAGTACTTTGGACTTCTGAGATGTAGTATATGCTAAATGTAGCCTCCCATCCCTATGTCATTAAGAGCTTATGTAATATGTGCAATTAATTGACCCATTTGTTTCAGCATGTGTCAGCCTTGCCATGTTAAGTGTTACAAACTCAGAGTCGTCCACTCTGTGCCTACAAGGGGATAGTAGGGGCTGGTGGGGGCAAGTGGTAGTATTGTAATTTGCCTTGCTTTGTAAATTGAGATATAGCCTCAATCCAACAAGCCAGAGAGAGAGAAACATTCTTCTAGATTGTGTCCCCATGTTTGGTGAAAATAAGAATAGAGTGGCCATCAGTGGAACTGAGACCTTTTACATCATAGTACTGGGAAGAAATACATTTATGTTGTGTGGTTATTCCTTTCTTTAGTTTTTCTTTTGTTTCTGTAGTGATGGATTATTTCTTGTGCTTCATCCTCTTTTTTCCATTTATAGAAATTCATAACTATTCCATTTTTAATATATTTATTTTAAAGCTCAGTTTTAACTTTGAGAACATGGATCTTGTCTGCTTGGCTTACTGCTGTGGCCTTAGCACCTAGAATAGTACTGGGACATACCCTGGGCTTAATAAATATTGAATGGAATTAACGTTTAATTCATGATTCACTGTCTACCCCTTGATTTTTATATTTGAGTGACCTAGATGTCCAATGGGCTTGTGTGGATGATATATATATATATATATATATTTTTTTTTTTCCTCCAAACGAAGGGTTAAACAGATAGCTCATAGGTTATTCTGGTATAAAATGGACCCCTTTGAAAACCAGCCTGAGGCTTCCCTTTTTTTTTTTTAAATATGTGACGCCAGTTTGATCTTCTGACCAAAATACTACTTTTAATTACTGTGCAGTCTTTAGTTATATTCATAACCTTTGAAACACTGAGATGGCAACACATTCAGCTCTTTGTTTTTAGAGATGTTGCCTTTTGACTTAGTTATTGGCAGTTCATGATATTTAGTTGGAATTACCTCTGGAGCATTTTAATATATATTTTTCTAAAGGCAAAAACCAAAAAAAAAAAAATCCTAATGGATTTCTTTATTTTTTAAAATAAATTACTCTGTTTTGTTTTGTTTGGCAAAAATATAGAATAATTAAAATAATACAGTGATGATATTTTTTAATCATGTTTCATCATTTCAAATTTTGTTTGTGGAGTTTATAAACTGTGGTCTCCAAGTCTTCAAAGAGTTTAGGAACTAGATTTCTCTTTTAAGTCAATTACATTTTATGGGTTTTCATTTCAATTATTTTGAAGCCATAGAGTTGAAAATTCAATGTGTATCATTAGAACAGTTTTCCCCTATGATATGAGTCTCCTTTGTGGTTAGAATAGTGATTTCCAAACTAGCTAATTATTGGGATATATGGTGTCAGTCTTTAGAGAGGTAAATTGAAACTTTACTTTATTACTCTGGTTAATAAATGATATGATTTAGCATTCTACTAGGTGTCTTTCTCTTAAAACAATTTATAATTATTTAACATTTAGGCAGTGTTTTCGGAATGCTTGTCACAAGACTGCTTAAATCCTGGTAGATTCTGAAATGGATTACAGATCTGTCCAAGAGGACTGTGGTTTGGTTTTTGTTTGCTTATTTTGTAAGCTACATAAGTAAACAAACAAGGTCTAGAATGGAGACTGTCAACCTATAGACTGTTGGATATGATTTATAATAGGAACTGTCAGTATACTCCCTTTTCTACATCTTTTGCCACATATTCACAATAAAAGTAGCAGCATTTATTTTTTAGTTACTTAATATATGCTGGTCACTGTACTAAGTGCTTTACATTAATCATCACACTTGATACTTACATTGTCAATATGAGGCAGATTATGTGATAAAAGTTAATATGGAATAAGTTCTTAGAAAATAGGTCTTTGATACTGTGGTTATAGGATATAGTGATTCGCTTTACCAGCTGCTAAATTCTGTTAAGTTTCTAACCCCACTTTCACAAGATGGTTTTATAAAAGTTGGGATACTAATATTGTGATTGTATGACTTATAACATGAAATATTAACTGAATGCCACAGATGTGATTCTTAGTTATCATATAAGGTTTTAATCTTCTGTATTAAATTTCAATATCATAGTTAGTTATTGTATTTAGTGAATATATTTGTATACAAAAGTTCTCTTTTTTAAAAAAAGCAGATTTTCCAATGTTCACAAACCAGATTTTATAGATTTAAATTTTATTATGTTTATGGATTAGTTCACTAATTAGACTACTAAAAATAATTTTGTTTGAAGTCATTTAGAACAGTTTATGCTTTCATTTTTTTTTAACTTTTTAAATTTTACTTTGGACAGTTGATTAAAGCACAAGTACAAACTGGACAAATGAAAATGGAAGATCTCTTTCAAAGGCTTATATTCAAGGAAGGTGGCGTAGTTAAATAGAAACACAAAGTTAAAAAACAATAAATAAGGAAACAATATTGATAACATAAATAACTAGCACAGGATTAGTACCTAGAATAGATAAAGAACTCCTGAAAATCATTAAGAAAATAGTGGTGTAAGAGGAAGGCCAAAGCATATATAGACAGTTATAAAAGCTCAGTCTCATTTGTAACCAGAGGAACTAAAAATCAAAACAATAACCAGATATTACTTTACAGACAATTAGATTGGGAAAATTTAGAAAGTCTGATCATACCATGTTTGGACAGAACAGGAAAATTAGAACCTGAATTGATTGTATGAGCATGGATTGTACCAACACCTTGGGAACAATTTGACAACATTTAATCAAGTTTTCAATATGTATAACCTACTATCTAGCAATTCTACTTAAAGGGTATACCCTAAAGAAACCTTAAAGGAGATATGCATTGCATCATTATATGTGTTTACAACAAATTGCAATCAACCTAAATGTCTATCGATAAGGGAATGGATTACAATACATGGAAAATCATAACATCACAAAATAAATGAAGTATAGATGTGTATGTATCATTATGAATAGATTTAGAAACGTAATATTGAGTGAAGAAAGCAAGTAAGTTCAGACATACATATGGTCAGCTTTTTTTTTTTTTTTTTTTTGAAGTAAAGCACACAAAATAACATAGGGACTTTATAGGTGATATGTTATAAATGAATGAAGAAATGGTCTGATGGATACACAAAAAATTCTGGGTCACAGTTGCTTCTGGGTAGGGCAAGAGGAGAATGGGACTGAGCAGGGGAACCAATTATTATCGTCTCTAATATTTAATCCAAAGCAAACAGGAAATTTTTTTTTTCATTTTAGGTTGCAGGGAGATGGCTATTATATCATTCTCTACAAATAAAAAATAGTAATTTGTAGCTGTGTGGTGATGGATGTTAACTAGACATATTGTGGTTATTTCACAATATATACATAATAAATCATTGTATTGTATAATGACACTAATATAATATGTGTTAATTATAGCTCAATAAAATTTTTAAAAAATAATTTAAAGTAAGGAAGAATTTAAGGGGAGGGGGAAAAAAATGTAGTGAAGCACATCCCAACCAAAGAGGCTGCCAAAGTACTTATCATAGAAGCTTGTCATCACTGCCTTTGGTGAGCTTCCTTAAGCACTGTCCTAGATACTTTTAAGTTGTCTTCTGTGTTACTACTTTCCTTTACACTGTAATTATCTTTAAGGTAGGAATGTTGCCTATGATTTCTTTGAAGTCAAGCTTCATTCTATTTCCCAAAGAAAGTGGAACACTAATTCTCTTAGATGCTTACAAAAATTAAGAGGTTTCTCAAAACTGTTAGAGTCAGTGTTGGAGAAAGTGAGGGTTTATAGGCACTGAGACCCTCTGTTGGGAATATAAGAGGGATAGCCTATTTGCAGGGAATTGGAAAACATCTATTAAAATATGAAATAGACATTGTCTTTGCCCAACTATCTTCTACCTTAAAGACTCCGCCCTCCTCAAAAGTTTATAAAACAGTGCAATGTGTTCATGAATGAAAGAGTACGTAATTCTTCATTACTTGTAATAGTGAAAATTAAGAATCACCCAAATGGACTTCAATCTGGGAATGACTGAAAATTTTTGTTAGTAGAATGGAACACAAGACAGATGCTTTTTTAAAAAGAGGTAGGTCTAGGTGTCTTAAAGTGGAAAGTTTGTATTATATTATTATTATAGCAAACTGTAGAAACATGTATCATGTAGCTAGATATTTATTTTAAAGGCACATATATACGTGATTATATTTGCATTTGATTCTATTTGAATTAACCTAGAAATATAGAAAATATACATAAACTCTAAAATGGATGATATCTAGAAAATACTACTAGAAGAGAAGAAAGAAATGGGGCTTTGTGGTCTAGATTTATATTTGTCTTATTTTAAGATTTTTTTAACCAGCTTGTTTTATCCTTGTTTAATGAACAACAGTAGTTTTACTAATATTTGAATAATACTTTGGTCTAAATATATGAAGGAAGCATGTCATGTGTTGCATGCTATTTTATTTCTTTAGGGGATGAGTTCTTCATTGAGAGCTCTCATTTGCTCTGCGTTTGTAATGTAAGGTTTTTCTCCAGTTCGAAAGAAAAAGCTGAGGTAATTGAGCAGGACAGTAGAGCATAGTTGAGTTTGCATGAAGGTGACTCAGATTTCAGCCCTTGAGATACTTGATCATCGTGTGCAGCGAAGGACTGCATCTTATTTATGATAATGCAGTCTACTCTTTTTGGATATAAATGATAGCACAGCTCATTGGACAGGAGGCCAGAGATGGGCAGTACCACGGGTGTCATCAGCATGTAAACTAACCCAGTGATTTTATATCATCGTAAGAAATGTGTTAACAGCATGATAAAACAAAGGCCCTTGAATTGTTTTGGTGATGGTGCCTACTCAAGCTTTCTATATTCAGGACGACATAAAGCTGTAACTGGCTTTCATGAATGCAGTATAGATTTGATGTTGCACTTTTATTAACTGTGACGCAATGGATTATGGCACTTAAAATGAGAAAGGGAATTCTCTTTTAGATGTGAATTAACAAGACACCTATTCTTAGGAAAAGTTGTTTCATGGCCTTCCCCATTTGTTTCTGTTGAGGCTGTCCTCCTCTTCTGCTTATTTATTAGACAGACACACACACACACACACACACACACACAATTCATACTCAATACTTATTACTAAGGTTGAACAACTTTGTTTTCAAAGAACAATTTTACATTTCAGAAGAGGATATTAAACTGGGCTATGACTTAGGGATGCTCTACTCACTTGTACAATGGCAGTAATGACACTCACCTGCCCTAGTGGGGCATTAGGTAGATGCTGTCATTGAAGTGTCAGATGAGTAAGTTAGTGAAAAACGGCAATTGCTAAGGGCTGGGTATTTCTGTACAGAGGTCGGTTGTAATAGTAGGCTGTTTGTTAAAATAAAGCCTAGGAAGAGGAACCCCGAGTTTGGCTTTCTCTGGAGTCGCTTAACCTACAAAAATAATGAGCAATTCAGGAAAATTCATATCAATTCAGTATTTGAACAGGATATTTATTGACCACCTGCTCTGAGTAATATATTGTCCTAAGCATAGGCTGAGATATAAATCCTGTCTTTAGTTTAGTGGGTTCTAATGAAATGTAAGCATCTTAAAGTTAGTGTGCTTCTTTGTATAACAAACAACTTTGTGTTCTGTGGGTGTGCACTGTAGAATACATAGGTATAAACATGGATGTTAAACATAATCAATCACTTGTTTCTCTAAAGTTAAATAGAAGCACTACCTGTTTCTACATTATTACATTTAATATAGTCCAGAGAAAATGCTAGCAGTTCATTTCAGTTGCTTCCAATGAGAAGAAATCTAAGAGAATCCATTCCTTTGAGGTTTTGCCATATCATAAAATTCTTTTCTAAACCAGAGCCTGCATTTCTTTGAACATAAGAGGTGTGTATCATGAGTGGACACAACAATGAATCATACCATATAATTCTTGTTTGTGTTAAACATTCCTAATATATAAAAATTAATGATAATTCCCCTTATATATGTAAATAAATATGTTTGTATATGTAATCACATAATCATATATATTTAAGCATGTACTTATTTCTATAAGCAATATGTATAATTATATATATATATATATAATTATAAAGGTTAACAAACTTTAGCCCTATATCAGAGTTTTTAATAGCTAGCAACAGTAAGCAACTCTGGTTAATTTTAAAAGAAAGAAAATTTATTGACAATACTAGGTTGCCTACAGAGTTGCCAGGTAGGCAGAAGAACCAGGCTTGGAAGAACCAAACTATACAACAAAATGGTCTGGAGAATAATGACTGAAACCTGCTGTGTTGCTTCTGCTGCATCAGAACCACCATCCCCAGTCCTGCTTCATATTTATCTCTAGCATTTGAATCCAGTGCGGGTACATCTGATTGGTGATCCTGAATCACATGTTCACTCCTGAGCCATAAGGGAGGCTGGAAAAGAAATGAGTATGTTTTTTCACCTCACTAGTAGGAGGCTAGCTCTTCGGCCAAAAAAAATGGCAAATTCTTATTATAATAATCATACCAGAAAGTTTAGAAGGTAGAAAAAATGAAACTATCATTACATTCCATTGTTTTGATACAAAACTATTTTAAAATAAAATTTTCCTAGTCTTTTTTCAATAAATGTTTTTGTGACAATGAACTCATAGCTTTTATACTTTCACTTTTTCAATATTCTTTCATACTGCTATATACTCACCATATATATCATTTTTAATAATGGCATAATTCAAATAAAGGTTGGAGATTACATGTACATGTTTATTATTATAAAAATAATGTTATCAACATGTTCATATTTAAAGCTTTGGGATCTGGACATTGTTTTTGGCAGTTAAGAACCAAGAGAGAAATCTTATCAACTCTCTATTCTTTAATAAGAAAAATTAGTATACCTAATTTATACCTTTCTCTAATTGGTTTAAACGTAGAGATGCTCCTGGCTCCTCTTTTTTTCAATTGGGGTAAAATTGGTATATAACGTTATATAAGTTTCAGATGTACATTTATAATTGACATGTGTATACACTTCAAAGAGATAACGAAAGTCTAGTTACCATCTTTTACCATACAATTAACCCCCTTCAACCATTTTGCCCATCCCCAAACTCTGTTCTCTGGTATTCGCCAATATAGTTTGTTTTAGATTCTACATGAGTGAAATCATATGGTATTCATCTTTGTCCATCTGATTTATTTCACTTAACATAATATCCTCAAAGTCCATCCATGTTGTCACAGATGACAAAATATCATTATTTTTTAATGGCTGAGAGGTAGTCTATTTTGTGTATGCTTATGTGCTTGTGTGTTTATGTGTGTGCGTGCCACATCTTCTTTATCTATTTATCCATCAATAAACACTTGGGTTGTTTCCACAGATTTACATATATTAATTTTGTATCCTGTAATTTTACCAAATTCATTTATTCTAACAGGTTTTTGGTGGAATCTTTAGGATTTTCCATATGTACTATCATGTCATCTGCAAATAGTGAGTTTTACTTCTTTGTTTCCAGTTTGGATGTCTTTCATTGCTTTATCTTGCCTAATTGCTGTGTCTAGGACTCCTAATACTATTTTGAACAAAAGTGGTGAGAGTGGACATCTTTGCCTTGTTCCTGTTCTTAGAGGAAAAGCATTCAACTTTTCATCATTGAGTATGATGTTTGCTGTCGATTTGTCATACATGGTCGTTATTATGTTGAGGTACATTCCCTCTGTATCTATTTTGTTGAGAGTTTTTATCATAAATGCTTTTTGAATTTTGTAAAATGACTTTTCTGCAACTATGTGAATATTGAACCATCGTTGCATCTCTGGAATAAATCCCACTTGATCATGGTGTATGATCCTTTTAATGTATTGTTGAATTCGGTTTGCTCATATTTTGTTGAGGAGTTTTTCATCTATGTTTATAAGGATATTGGCCTGTAATTTGTGTGTGTGTGTGTGTGTGTGTGTGTGTGTGTGTGAGTGTGAGTACACGTGCATGCACCCTTATCTGATTTTAGTTTCAGGGAAGTGCTAGCCTTGTAAAATGAGTCCGGAAGTGTTCTCTCCTCTTCAATTAAATCTTCTTTGAGTGTATGGTAGAATTCACCAGTGATGCCATCTGGTTCTGGACTTTTATTTTATGGAAGATTGTCAATTACTCAATTAGTCTCCTTAGTAGTAATCAGTTCATTCATATTTTCCATTTCTTCATGAGTTAGTCTTGAAAGATTCTGACTCTTTTTCATGTGAAATGTTATAGATTCAGAATTGAATGAGTTAAATTGGGGGCTCTTTAAACATTTTAAAACATTTTATTAAGGCGGGCTATGTTTGCTAAGCAAATATTTACTAAATAGCACAGCTTCTTAATTTAATATTAGGAAAACAAATACATAACTTAATAATATCCCGTATCTAGACTAGGTAAGTTGATGTGTGTCGTAATAAGCTTATGGCTGTCATATGACTATTAACACTTGCCTCATAATAGTTTTTGAAGTGAAACATTTTAGCTTCATTAAAATCACAAATCTAGGAAAGATATTCTCTTTTGTGGATATTCTGAGTCAATATAGTATTTACAAGTGGATTCTTCTACAATTAAATTATATCATAAAATGAATGTACCATAGTTTATTAGCTAATTCACTTGGTAAATTTGTCAGTCTACCATGCTTGGTCTTTAAAAGCCTTGCTTTTTCTTGTAAAATTCTGCTATCATTACTTGTTCATTGGACATATTTTTATTATGTGTCTCATACATGTCAGACCAACCTAAGTACCAATGTACAAGAATAGGAAGAACATTTGTTCTCCTGTCAAGGGGATTACATCAAGTAGATGGTTTTATAGTCTGGAAATGTATATGTATGGATGCTTTAGTATAACTACACTAGATTGTTTCTAGGACTAATGACCCTCCCCAAAAAATCTCATTTGTACATATTTAAGTTATTGGCATTTGGGTCAATGTACATAGTTTGAGGACTCAGGTCTGGAAAATTTTTAGGTATTGTTTAACTTCGAATTATGCAGATATTTGACTTGATACATTGTCTACCTCCCCTTTTTTTGCCATTGGTAGCCCTGAACCCAATTATAATTCTACTCTTAGGTGAGGAGTGATTACATTGATGGTGCGATATACAAAAGTCATTAGAATGTTAAATTGGAAGGTTTGGGGAATAGCATAACATTTTCAACATTAAGTCTTTTAAAAATCACATTCTTTATATTCTTATTGATGCTTTCATTTCTACTTTCTTGATCTCTAGTAAAGGGCTATTTGTTGTACCAAATGTTCCCTAGAACTGGGATCCTATAATACATGGTTAAAGAGTCAAGAGTAGTAAAATATAATTTAAAGTAATAATCCAGCATGAACTTCACTCTCAGAGATTGAATTGGGTATAATCTTGCAGGATTTTAGTGGGTAGATTGGTGAGTATGTTTTATATTTTAGAGATATATATAAATCCCCCTTTAGAAAAGATGGAGCCTTGGTCTTTTTGAATAAGATAACTTTTGTTCTACTGCTGATGTTGCCTGGTGACCATATCAAAATTCTACTTTGATCAATAGGAAGATAAATACCATAGTACTGTGAGGATGGTTCTCTCAGTATGGGATTCTTTGTGATTTTTTTTCCCTTCCCTTTGCTCATCTTCTCTAAATTTTCTCCAGCCATATACATTTTATATTTAATAAGAAAAGCCATAATTTTGTTTGTCTCTAATCTTGATGATGATAAGATACTGACAGCAGTTTTTCTCTGGTGCATTTCTTTTCATGGTGACAATTTTGGGGGTGTTTTTGCCTTATCACTTATAGCAGGGCTTTGATTACTCTTGAGAACTGGAGCCATGATGCATCCTGCATATTTCGGTTGGTTTGGAGCTCAACAAACTAGGGCATAGATCTTTTACTATTTGAGAGCAGGCAAGTGACATTGGCCTAGTTTTTTAACCTCTCTGCTTTTGGTTCCCTTGTCTATAAAATCAGACTAGCAATGGCACTTACCTTTATTGTGAGCATCAGGTAACATTAATGTGTACAAGTTAAGAAGTTAATTTTTCCTAATTTTCTTTCCTTTGATCAGAGAAAGCAAAAATTATATTAGAACTCAGTCTCGTGACCTCCAAAGACCATTTTGAATATGAAAAATAATATAGCTTTTTAAATAAATAATCATGTTTTATCTAAAGAAAAACAAAACAAAAATATTACATTATCTAGCCTTTGATTACATGCTTTTCCTTAATCATTTCTATTATTTCGAGCAAGCGCATGTGAGGTCTCTCTCTCTGTGTAACCATTTTGTAGTAAAGGCTAACTTTCTAAGCATATTTGGTACTAAAAGTTAATCACATCATTCTGTTTTTCAATGCCAAAGAAGAAGAGAACACTCAGATTTAGTCACTGCAAAGCAAGTATTTTATAGAGTGCTAACTAGATAAAACACATAATACAAGGAAGCTTCAGTTTGGCAGTTGAAACTGCTTGTCATTTTGCTAAACATAAGAGTCCACTTAAGGTCTTTTGGGTCTGCATTTATCTGTTACAGGCATCATTTGAGACAAAAACTTAGTGGAAAGATTATTTCTATCATGTTAGTTCTTTTCCTTTTTCCTTTCTGCGTGGCTTATAGATTTTTTTTCCCCTAAATGTAGTTGGGTAGGGAGGCAGATAGGAAAATAAAACTAGATCTAGAATCTTGAAGACCACAAAGAATTCGCCGTTTAATCATCAGGATTAACTACTTTATGTAAACACTCATGACTTTTTGTATGTGTTTTTATATCTAAGCACTATTTATACTTACAAAAAAAAACTATTATGGGAATTTTCTAATAGATAAAAAAATAGGAAGAATAACACAATGAGCTTCCTTCTCCCCCTCATCCCGTTTTAACAATTAAGAGCATCGGCTATACTTCTATTTGTAAAATGAAAGTCTGTGTGTTATATACAAAATTATGATTTACGAAGTTCTTGAAATGTATTGAAAAAACTTTTTTAAACTGTAGGAAATGAATAGATGAAAAACTGTTTTGTTTATTGATAGTCTGGGAGAGTAAGGAGGATTTATGTGAAACATCGTAGAACTAAGGATTAATAAACTCTAGTTTTGTTTGCAAGTGTAGTAATCTTTTATTTGGTATTTCATCAGATAGAAGGGACTTCTGACACTCCCTGATATGGCCAATGCACTCATAGTTGATGTTCAGAAACACTTAAGCAGGTTCCCAGTGTGCTTCATGAATCATCAGAATTGTTCACTTTTATTCTGTGTAGTTTTAGGGCACACTTTGTCTTTTCTGTGTTGAATTAATAATTCTCGATTTACTAGAATGACTTTTCCTGCCCACTTCACTGTCCAGAACTCAAGGTGATATGAAGTCTTGGGGTTTGAACTAAGCTATTCACAATGATGATGACTATTCCTCCTCCTTCCAGTTAACTGGAAAGACAAGATATGAAATAACTGTTGGCCAATTATGAAGCTCAGATACAAGGAGGAAGCACATCAATAGTTTATGCTATTTCTGTGGCTTGACTGGTTTTGTAGCTTTTTTCTGAAATCTACCCCCAAGAGGTTTGGGGTGGTGAATCGATATATCGCTTAGTGTGGGGCTTCTCCTCTATTGATATTGGGGTCAGATGTTTCTTTGTCATGGGAGCTGTCCTGTGCACTGTAGGGTGTTTAGTATTATCCTCAGTCTCTCTACCCAATAGATGACAGTAGCAGCCACCACTACCCCTGAGTATCCTTAGCTGTGACAACCAAAAGTGTCACCAGACATTCCCAAATATTCCTCAAAGGGTTGAGAATCACTATCATAAGTGGTAGGAGCATCTTACATGTAAATGTGTATGAGTTTCCCTTCCTTTGGTCCCCCACACCAACTCACCAATTGTAAGCTCCTTGAGAAGAGGAATGAGATATTTTCCTTCATGTTGAAGTCCCTCTTTTGATCTACTGCACAAAATTTGTAGACTTTTGAGGACTGACTAAACCATTGCCTTTTGGTTTTGTTTTTATCCAAATCGTATAGTGCAGTAGGCCTTTTAATAGAAGAGTAGTCTAGATGCTTCTCTTCTTCCCTAACTTTGTTGATATTGGTTTATAATTAGATATATGGTGACTGACATTTCAATGATACAGTGGCCCCTTTTTTCCCCTTATAAAAGACATTACCAAATTGTTCAGTCATTTAACCTTTCCTTTAAAAATCTCATGATACTTAGATGCTTTTGGCTAACAAAAATTCCTTTTGATTCTGGAGATTCTGTTTGCCTGCCGACCACACCACAACCTCCACCCCAACACATACTCCCCGCTACCGAAAAGAAAAAGAAAAAGAAAAAGCAGCAACTCTTAAATTACTCCAAGTCCAGAGGCAGCTTTCTCATAATAAATGTTCCCTCTGACTTTCTGTTGTATGTCCTATCTTCGCTGACCCACTAATGGCTTGAGTTCCTGCTTTTGTTCGCTTTGGAATCAGGTAGAGCTTTTCTTTAAGCCAGGCGAGGATTATATGTATTAAAGAGAGGCTTATTTATAAGCGAAGTATGGAAAAATACTCAGAAGAAATAATTATTACAAAGACTCTCTGTACAGTTTCAAAACTAGAAATGATATGATGAAATATGAATTCTGGAGATAACTCATAACATGGTAGTGTTTAATATAGTGGTTGGGAATGAGCCTCATTTTCTCATTCCTAAAATGGGAATGATAACAGCCTTTACCTCATAGAGTTGTAGTGAAGATTAAATGAATGAATCCATCGAAAATTTTAGAAAAACTACCTGGCACACTGTAAGTGCACAATAATTACTTTTATTTTCACTTTTAAAAATTCTCTTTATGAGAAATCCCAATATATTCCCATTTTCTTTCTTCTTTCAAAATACTTTTGTTTTGCAAAAGAAATGCTTTTTTTCCTTTTCCTCTTCCCACCTTTTATCTATTATTTTTGTTGCACAAAGAAATTAAAATGGGACTATTCCGACTACATGTATTGGTTTTGTATAGGTGTGTCTTCATAAATTTTTATAGATTTGCAGCAAATTTTAAACCCGTCTGAGAATTTGCTTTGTAGAGTGTGGTGAATTTTTTTTTTTTTTTGCAAATGAAATGCATTTTTAATGAAGAAAATCAAAACTTTATAAGCTTAAGTTTCAGTTGATTAAATTTTCGTATGACATAAATGTAGATCATTGGCCATTTTTTTTTTGACAGATGTAGTTCTGACTTTGATCTGAAAAGGTCAATATGAATTTAGTTTTGTACACCCCTGAACAAGTAAAAAAATATTTCATTTGTGGCTAAAATACACACTCCTAGTTTGATTAGTGAGAACATCCCATGGGCAGATTCAACTTACTTTGTTAATAAAATGTTTCTCAGAGACATTTTCAAGCTGACCACAGCACAGAAGAAGGACATGGATCACACTGAATCAATGATCAGTTCGTGGAACATAACGTCAGCACCTTCAGAAGAAAGGTTCAGGCAAAGATCCAGAATAGCAAGTAAAAAACCAGCCATTTTATACTTGCGATAGATTAATAGATTGACCAAGTGCTTACCTAGAAAATATGGTGCTATACGACTTCCCTTTTTATAGAAAAAGAAGATAAAAAATGAATATGGATAAAGTATCTAATACATAAATGTGTATAGGTTGTTTTAAACTGATATAAAAGCAGAGAGAATGGTATAGTGAGCCCCTCATGGACTCCTCACTCAGCTTCAGCAATTATCAACTCATGGCTCATCTTGTTTCATGTATATACCTCCCTCTCGCTTACAAATACTAGACCTAATTTCATCTTTAAATGTTTAAGTACATTAGAACTCTTCCTAGAAAGATGTATAGTCGAAAGTTTGCATACAATTTTTAGAAGTTTAAGTTTCCCTAATACCCAGTTTAAGAAGCAATGCCTGAGCTGGATCATTTGGAAGTGGGATCGAGAAGAGATTTCACAAAAGCCTTCTGTGTGATACTCTGTCGGGCAAATGTTCCCTGCTCTAACATTCTTGTTTCTTCCCATTTACTCTCAACTTTACAATTCATCTGTGATATTTGAGTGAGCTAAAAAGATGACTTAAAGAATGACCTAATGTGTCCCCACCTCCTCTCACCTTCAAGATGGCCTTTCATTTTTTTGAATTGAATGAGCTAAGTGATCTAACACTGATCTACTTAAATGTGAAAGCAGAAATTTCATGACTAACAGTATTAGATAACATTAGTTATCGAGCATGTACTATGCGCTGAGTACTTTTCATGCATTTTTATCACTTAAACTAATCAACGAACTCAGCAACTATGCGCTGGGTAGTATGCACAATCCCATTTTGCAAATATAAAACTGAAGTTCAAATCATGTAAGCAGCTTGCCTAGGGTCTGAACTCAGATTTATTTGGAATTCCAGCCAGACATTAACAATACTTAACACCACCCCTCTCCAGTACTCTCTGACAGTTGACCATATACTTAGCTTGTATGCCCCAATCAGGTATATATGGTAAATTTATACCCATTTGCATCATTTATAATAATTCCTCAATGGTTGTATAAGACATTTTAGAACATTGCATGAGAAAGCCCTTAATGTATGTTATTTTTAAATGACAGATTTGATGCAAGCCAAAAAAGAAAAAGAAAAAAACAGAGAAAATACTTGCAACGTATATCTCATATCCAACTTCATCTTAATATTTGATTCCTAAGTGTCATCATCTTCCATATAGGTGGCTATGGGAGCCTCCTAATTATTTTTCCTGTGTCCCCTTTTACCTTCCTTCCACATTGACCTCAGAATGATGTTTTACAAATGTTCACCTGATCATGTCACTTTTCTGCTTAAAACCTCCCAAAGGCTTCTTCTATCAGAGCAGAAAAATCACATTTCTTTCAGAGGCCTGCAAAACTCCATAAATAGCGTCTGGCCCTTACTGCCTCAGTTCACGTGCTGACCTGGTCACTTCTCCAGCACTGCTGGTGTGGTTGTTGTTGATGTCTGTCTTGTTCCTCCAATATGCCAAGCTGCTTCCTACCTCAGGAGTCAAGCTCCTCTGGCTCTCAGCATAGCTGGCCTCTTCATATCATTTAGGTTTCAGCTGGAATGTCACCACAGAGTAGCCTTCTTCTCTACTAATGGCTTTCTATGTTTTATTTACTATGTTACACTGGTGTTACTCTATGAAATTCTTCTTGATTTGTTTCTATCGCGTTTGTCTCTGCGTGCTCAACTGAAATACGGTTTTTGTAATATCAAGAGCTTTGTTTTAGTTGCCACCCTGTCCTCTGTAAATGGTGGTTTAATGAATGACCATGTTGTTAAATCGGGGTGGTTACTGTGTCCCCGCATGTCAAGCTCTCATCGCAGTGCTCCACAGTCAGAAAGTGCTGAGATGCTGCAGTTATTGTTAGGGTCGTTAATTCCAAACTAGAATTTCATCTTCACATAATCTCTACAAGTCTTAGAAATCACCCAAGACAGTGCACTTCCTCAAAAATTGGGAGACCCCTCAGTCTCCTGATGTAGAACCTGAAGTCTGTTATTATGAAGCAACTACTTTTTGCTAGTTTTCAGCTCCTGTAGACTTGACCTTCAAACCAGCAACATTCAGCTCTCACATCTGACTGACCTTTTGCTTAGGCCCAGGGCAATGTTTTCATCTCTGACAAACTTGACCACTGCCAATTTTTTAAGAGTGTCAGTTCTTATGAAAAGGAGTTTTGCTGCCTGTACCATAATGATCTCTAATACCCAGTAAACTGCAAACAATGGAGGCATTTTTTTGGCTGGGGGAATGCTAAAACAAGGCGTCTGCAATTCTGAGGCGGTGCTAAACTGGGGCACACGGAAAAGTTCTAGCACGTGGAATGCTGCACTCCCAGCTCTGTTAGGAGGGGGGAAGAACTGGACAATCCTTACAATGGGCTATTATAAGGGCACCACTGAACCACGTAATCACAGCCCTTTACAAAGCCATAAAAATGTATACAAATACATTTAGTATACTATCAAGTAGTATACAAACTCAATTGTCTGGACTTGAATATTAGACTAAAAATTTCATAAATAACAGAGTCCCCTTAATCTGATCAAGTATTTTTTTAAAAAACTGAAATGAGGCAGTTTCATTATTATATAACAATTTCATGGGTTTATTTGTTATTTGCAAAATTTTGAATAGAGGAATGATGCCTGAATATATTTTTATTTGTCCAGATCCACAAAATTTAATTTTTATGGAGTGTATATATATTTTTTAATTATAAATTTGTGCCATGTATAGTATAGAAAATAATCAATAAAGTAGCAATAATCTATAATTTTATTATTCCAGGGTAGTCATTATTAAGACTTTGCTAAATAATTTGTAATTGGTCTACTTTGTCTATGCATTTGTATAAACAACATTTTAAAGCCAATTTAGGATCAAAATAGATGTAGTGTTTCTAACCTGCTTTGTGTTCTCCTTAATTGTGAACTTTCTCCCTCATTAAAAGTCATTTTATAAAATTTATATTTTAATGGCTGCATTGTATCCACCTATATACCATTGTTCTCAGCTGGGAGCAATTTTGTCCCTTACAGGACATTTGGAAGGTCCAGCGACATTTTTGGTCATCAATAACTGGTGCTGGGGGGAAGGTGTTACTGGCATCTACTGAGTAGAGGCCAGGAGTGCGTCTAAATACCCTGCAATACATAGGGCAGTCCCACAGCAAAAAAGTATCTGGCCCCAGGTTCAATAGTGCTGAGGTTAGAGAACCTTGAATTCATATGGCTACCTCATAAGTAATTTAATCCAATCTATCATTAGGTCTTTGTTTCCACTTTTTGTTGTTAGAGATTAATAGTTGTCACACTTCCTGTAAAGGACCAAATAGTAAATATTTTAGGCTTTTGGGGACATAGGTCTATTATTCAACTCTGCTCTAGCACTGGTATAGCCTGAAAGCAGTCAAAGACTATATGTCAAAGAATGAGCATGGCTTCTCCCCCATAAAACTTTATTTGACAAACAAGGTGGAGGGCCTTGGGTAGTAATAGTAATTTGTCCTTTCCTATTATAGATAATTGACCATTCCTATTATAGATAATGCTTTGATTGATATCCTTGTGCTTAAATCTTTACCCGTTTATGTGATGATTTTCTTTAAAAAGTTCTTGAAAGTGTAATTGCTGATAAGCTTGTATGTACCTTCTAAAAGTTTACATCAATTTATTTTATTTTCTCACCCACATCATATGAAATTGTTTGTTTAATGAGGCTCTTTCTAAGCACACATATACCACCACCATTCCATCAGATTTGGAACTATCTCCAGGAATGTGGACTATGAAAGGCTAAAACAGGGTTTGCTAATTGAATGCCTTCAAGTCAGGGAGATAATCAGTAAAGTGTGCTAGTTGTCACTGGTGAGGTGAAGAGCAAGTGGCCATCAGAAGAGGGAAGCCGCCTCTCAGCTCTGTTCATCGAGGCCCACTAGAATGCAGTTCAGTGTTGCTAGATCTTCCAATTTATTTAGAGAAACCAGAAATCCAAATTTTGGTGTGAAAACTTCCAGTTTTTTATTAAATCCTGGGTAGGCCAATAAACCATACTTGTGGACTATTGCCAAGAACCACCTGCTTGAGGACCCGTGCTTTAACTGTGACTTATCAAGGGGTCTGCACCTCAGAGATCGTGACAAATCTGCAGGCTCCTGGTGATGTGTTCTAGATCCTCAGGGCCGTAAGTCTCATAGATGAGAGCTATAAGAACTAGCCATCATTGTGAAAACCCTAAGAGAAAAGCAGACTATCTCTCTGAGTAGGGAGTTAGGCTGTGAATCACTGCCTGGCCTGGAGATTTAGTTCCTCCAGAGCTTTTTCAATTAGTCAGGAAGAGTGAGAGACTGTCACATCACCATTTCCTCAGGACATTTCCAGAGGCTGTGAGAGTCCTAGCCTCCAACCCCTACAATGGTCTGCACAATCAGACCCCTTGTTCTCAGCTTCTGTTCTCCCATCATTCATGCACTTCAACCACACTGATTCCATTTATTCATTGATTCACAAATATTTGCTGAGTTTTTACTATGTGCCAGGCCATGTCTGAACAAAGTAGAGCGGGATAAAAAGATCAGAAGCACTGGCAGAGCATGGGTTGAGATTTTGAGTAAGTTCTTAGGATAGGTGTAGGAGATAAGATCAGAGAGGTCATGCCCCAGGGTGGGTGGGAAGTAGGGAAAGTGGGCATGGGTCTGCAAACTTCGTCAAACTTGATAAAACAGATTTTTGTTCATCTTATCCAGAGATTCTGAGTCAGTAGCTCTGGTGTCGGGCCCAAGGATGTTCATTTCTAACAAGCACCACAGGTAGCACTGGTTTAGAGTATGGTAGGCCATTGTAAGAACTTTGTTTTTTTTTGTTTTGTTTTTTGTTTGTTTGTTTGTTTTTTTCCTCAGAGGTAAACAGAGAACCATTACAGGATATCTTATTGCAGAGGAAGGACATGATCTGATGCGTTTTACAAGGATGGCTCTAGTCAGTATATTGAAAATAGACTGCCAGCGGGCAAAGACAAAAGCAGGTAGAAGAGCCAAGACTTTCAGTAATCCAAATGAGAAATGATGATGGCTTGGGTCAAGTGGTAATAGTAGAGATGGTGAAAATTATTTACATTCTGGATATATTCTGAAGAGAAAGCCAATACATTTTAATGGATTGGACATAGAGTGTGAAAGAAAGAAAGGTGGCAAAGATGACCAAGGTTTCTGGAATGAGCAACTAGGTAAAACCATGTAAAGACCATTTTCTTTTTTACGCACCAGAAAAAAAAAGCAATTTCATACATTTCAACCTAATCTACTGAGATGGAGTAGCCCTTGGGAGGAGCTGATTTGGAGGGATGATGAACATATTAAGTTTGAGATGTCTGCAGTCCTCCAAATAGTGCTGTGGAGTAGGCGGGTAAAATGAATCTAGAGTTCAGAGACATCTGGATTGAGCATGTAAATCCCTGAGACCAGCTTAGATCACCAGGGCTGTGCGTGCAGATAGGGAAAATCAAGCTCTGAGCCTTGAGGCACTGTGCCATTTAAGAAGGAGAGAAGGGGGAGAACTAGCAAACAGAAACTTGAAAAGAAAAGATGAAAGAAATTAGAGGAAAACCAGGCAAGTGTGGTAAATTAGAAGTCAAATAAAGAACTTGTGTTAAGAGACTTTTTTCTGTTCCCTGAACATGAGAAGCTTGTCCGTACCTGGGGACATTTGTGCTTGCTGGGCTTCTCTTCCCACTAATCTGCCCGGCTCATCTCTTCCCCAACTTCAGGTCTATGCTTAAATCTCGCCTCAGTGAGGCCTTCTTTGAACAGCCTGTAGAATATTAGCGTAGTTCGCTTGACATCTGGTTGGTACTCAAGCAGTGTTTGTTGAATGAATGGTGAGCATATAATTCTTTTCATGGGAGCAGAAATCCAAGTGAGAAAGTATTCAAGCATCGCACTCAACAGGTGGTGTGGTCCATGGAGCACCCCCTGGGTGCTTATTAGAAATGCGAGGTCTTTGTTCCCACCCCAGACCTACGGCGTCACACTGCATTTAACAAGATCCCAGGTGATTTATATACACATTAAGGTTTGCACCCAATCTGGTATTTATTTTTTTATTGTTTATGGCAAGAAAGCTTTGGATGTACTCTTAGATATCTATGACTCAAAATAAGAGGTTAAAACTGTCAAAATCAGATATCTTCTATAGTTGCTTCTGTATTCAATCAGTTATCTTCATATGATTTTAAAAACCTCTGAAAAAGGCTTTCAAGAATATTTTCTATAGTTATCCAAGTGATTTCATATTTTTATTTTTTTAATTTTATTATTAGTTTCAAGTATATATTACATTTATACAGTTTATGAAATGACCCCCCCTGATTATTCCTCTCCTCTGGCTCTACACATAGCCATTACATTACTGCAGACTGCATTCCTTAAGCCGTGCTCCACTGCCCCGTGACCATCTGTCAACTACTAATTTATATTTTTTAACCCTTCACCCTTTTCTCCCAGTCTCCCCACCTCCTTCCCTTCTGGCCATCACCAGATTGTCCTCCGTATTTGTGGATCTGTTTTCGATTAGTTTGTTCTTTTTGTTCCTTCGATTCTGCATATAAGTGAAATTATATGGTATTTATCTTTCTCTGTCTGGCTTATTCACTTACAGCATAGTAACCTTTAGGTCCATCCATGTCTTCGCAAATGGTACAATTTCATATTTTTTATGGCTGAGTAATAGTCCATTGTATATATTAACCATAACTTCTTTATCCAATCATCTATTGATGGGCATGTAGGTTGCTTCCATATCTTGGCTACTATAAATTGTGCTGCCATGGACATAAGGGTGCATAGATCTTTAGGAATTATTGTTCTGGTTTTCTTTGGATAAATAGCCAGAAGTACACTTGCTGAGTCAAAAGATACATCCATTTTTAATTTTTTGAGGAACCTCTAGACTGTTTTCCATAGTGGCCGTACCAGTTAGTTTTATTTTTAATTGCATAGCTGCTGGTCGTCCATGGTGAACAATTTTGAATGAATGAATGCTAATTGTTTTCTATAATTTACAAAACCTTACTGTTTAACATGGCATAACCATGTAAATGACTGATATGATTCTCAGAGTGCAGGACTTGTAAATGCATGGTTTTCTCCCAAAGTGAGTAATAGATTAAATTAATCTTGCTGTTTCTCTCATAGGAATTTTATTCTGAAAGTGGCATTTTTATTCCGAGATTATAAATACTCTGCAGGCAGATGGCTACCTCTCTTTAATCTTTCATATTTCTACTTGGTGGAGATAAAAACTTGATGTTCTTTTTATACGTAGACCTTTGGCTTATATTAGTCTGAGAGAGAAAAATTATATATATGGGAGGAGTTTTCTTATGATACTACCTTTTTTTCCTAAGGCTACTAAATGTTGCTTGTCCTAAACCCACATCATCCCCACTTTGCAGGTTATAAACACACTATTTTATAGGTCATTAGCTAAGGGTAAAAGATTTGGAATTTTTGGTAGGGCTAGTATAGTTTATTCTACTACAACATCAAAATTTTAGAAAAATGCATTACTGTCCTTTCCTTTTATACACATTCATAACTCATTTCTCTTCATTCAGAAGCCTCATGTTCCTACAAAGTAATATGACAGAAAGCAGTATAGAAGTATACAGACCAATAAAAATAGGACATAAATTCATATATATTTGTGTATGCACACATAGGGTATGTGAACACAACTCAGGATTTACAATTTTATTTTTACTGCTTTATTCAGTTGAAGCCCTAGATCAATACTGGTCAGCAGTGCAAGCTATTGGCCTAGTTTATTTCTGAGGACAGAATCATGAAAACCTGGGTCTGATTTCTAACCCTGGCAAATCTTAATTTTCTTTACAAAGTTTCTGGTTTTTTATCTTTAAAATAGGGATAATTAAGTATACTCTGGGTTCTTTCATGGCTGCTTGTCCAATTTAGACAATATTTGAAAAAACAACTACACAAAATTATATACACATATACTATTTCTTTTTAGAAAAATCACCTCATTCTTTCCTTCAAACCTTGCTAAAACTTCTATATAATAGGAAAGCTGAATTCTGGTTAGGTGAAACTTGCTTACAGAGTAGAGGTTTACACTTCCTGTAGAAATCCTGATAATGGATATTTTAGGCTTGGGGGGCCTTTGGGGGCTCTGTTGCAACTACCCACCTCTGCCTTTGTAGTATGAAAGTGGCCATGGATAATATGTAAATGAGTGGGTGTGACTGTGTTCCAATATTGTTGACCCAAATTTAGATTTCAAATAATTTTCATGTATCATGAAATATCCTTCTTTTGATCTTTACCAACCATTTAAAAATGTAAAATTTATTCTTAGTTTACAGGCCTTAAAAAATTGAGAGTGGGCCTTATTGGGCTGTTGGCAGGCCCCCTGTAATAAGGCAAAAGACTTGGGCTTATCAACCTTAGTCACTTCTAACTTTCCTTTAAGTACTCTTTATTTTGCTTTTTGTTTGTTTCTGATTTGGTTCTTCTCTCTTATGTCAGGATTCATATCCTTATCGTTGTGCTTATTGTTTGTTAAGGATGCCTTCGTACAGATTGTACAGAAAACAAGTCAGAGTGAGAATAAGTGTTCTGTGCTTGAGTTTTCTTTCGCGGTGATGTTATATTGTGGAACTAAAAAGAACCTTGGCACTTACCAGATATGACCTTGACAAGACTTTGTCCGAGTAACTTAAGGAAGTTAGCTGTCTCTGTTTTAGTATTCTTTCAGGGATGGGTGATTGCATAATTGACTTTCTCTATGTACTAATTTAAAAAACAGTATGAAAGTCAGGGTGGTAGTAGATAGCGAGTGATTGAATTATAAATCCCTTTAATATTTTTTAATTTACTGAGCAGAATACATTCTATTTAAACATAAAAGGAGAAATTTAAAACTTTATTGACTTGTTAAAAAATAAATTATAAACTAAAAGGACCATGGGAATTTTTATTCAGTTTTGTTTATATTCTGGTTTATAGATAGTAGGCTGAGTAGAACAGTGGACATCAGATGGGGATTTTTTTTCCCCTCTAGTGAATTATTTTGTCAGCCAAGATGGTAGTATCTACAGGAACCATCTTACACTGATGTGTTCTAGGATCTCTTTAGAATGGAACTGATGGAAAATAACCTGTCAGTGTTACCTGAGAAGTGGCAAAGCTCAAGTGTGATAGTTAGAAGGTGTTCCATTCCAATTCTCTTGCTATCAGTTCAAGATCTGAATGAACAAAGGGAAAAATGATAAAACTGAAACTTCCCTACTTGGGGCACATCCTGAGAAGGCAGGGGGTTTTTTTGGAAAAGAAAGTAAGGCTGTAAAATACAGAAGGCAGCAGGAAAAGAGGAAGACCAAATATGAGATGAATTAACTCCATACAAGAAGCCATAGGTATGCATCTACAGAAACTGCAGGGCTGTTGAGGACAGCACAGTTTGGACATGTCTCATTCAGAGTCCTCGGGAGTCATTGCAGAGTCAAGGGGATGTAACAACACAGTAATAAGGAAGAAAAATTTCAAAGTCTTTGAGTTTTTGCATCATCCTTTATGTGAAATAAAATTTTTATCAATAAAATACAATATTTGAATAGAGTGTAAAGTATTCTACCTTTATTTTGTGGTCTATGCTTCAAGTGCTGAGCAGTACTCAACTTTTGCTATCTGAATTCCTTAATTTAGGTAGTTTGTTTAAAGGTCAAAAACATGCAAAAATTGTCAGGAAATCTTGCAGATGTTAATACCACATATGTTTTAATTTGTATGCTCGTATGTGGCAATTTAAAAATTAATGAAGAGGAAGTCACTAACTAAAAATCTATGGTTTAGGATTGTTGAGGACAGAAATTCTATTTGAATGGCTTTTAAAATAGTCAAGGAACTATAGAGCCTCAGTAATGCTCTGAGGAATTTAGGGTAGGGTTAAGTGTCATCCTCCAGCACCTTCTGGATGGGGGAAGCAAGCCACACAGAGGTTGTGATGAATGACAACCTCTCTGCATCTTGCTTCCCTCATCCAGGTGGTGAATGACATGGCTAGGGTGGAGTGGTAAGACTGCTAGAGTACTGTGTTCTAGATCAGCAGTTTTACTTCCTAATATACCAAATATTGATAGGTATAACCCACAAAACACAATAAATTCAATGATTTAAAAAGGGTGCTAAGACAAAAAGTTTGAGAACTGCTGTTTCAGATACATTGCTAAGTAAGAGGCGTGATGTAATTTAATGCTGAAAACACCTCTGTGGGACAGGTTCTATTATTACCCCCATTGAGCACATGAAGAATTAAAGGCCTGAAAAAGTGAATGACTTGCAGAAGGTCACATAAATAGTAAGTTGCAAAGCCAGAATTCAAACCCAGTTTTCGAGTGCTTAACTAGACTGTTGACTGTGTTGTCAGACATGCTGTCTCTGAGAAGCACCAGGAAGTTCCTGGATTTTGACGCTTCTCAGAAGAGGAACTAACCTTCTCAGAACCTAGGCCACTCCCCAGGGAATGTAGATATGATTCTCTTCTTGAAGAGTGTAAAGCAGAGACCACATTCTAGTGGCCTGTGGTCTGAGTCCAGCCTATAGCTGTTTTTAATTTGTCTTATACAATGTGAAAAATTAAATAATTAGGTGTCATTTTTTAATCTGGGAGATTTCACTTAAAAAATAACTTCAGATTGATAGCTAAATTGAAAAAGTGGAAGATCTGGCCATATTGGACTGATATTCTCATATCACCACAATCAGCTGCAGCTTTATCAGCTGTTTTCTTTTAGATGAAACATTCATCCTTTAGTTTGCCACAGACCTCACTAATCCCTATTACCTCATAGCTCATGAACCTCATTTATGTTACCTGTTTCAGGTGTTTGGATCAGAAATAGCTGTAAATGTTCTGAGGGAATCTGTTCTCAGTTTAATTGAAAACTAAAAAGACCCTGACAGTCAAAAGGCAAAATACATTCCACTCTGATTACCCCAACCTGAATATAGTAAAGACCTCACTGGCAGTGCTAAATAGAGAACAAGTGGCTTCTTTTTCTTACTAAAGCATAAAATTCTGATTCATTAAAGAATAAGGTTCTGCCAGTGAATTAACATTTATTTTTAAATGTGCAGGCTTTTCTTTTTTAAGTGTAATAGTGAAATGAGCACTTTACACTCATTGCCCTCATTTTATGTTTATTTTAGTAATGTCTACTGTCCTCATTATTATCGTGTCTGGACCCTTTATCAAACTTAAAATGTCTCTGTGAACCTCTGTATGCATGTTAGATCAGTTATTTGAAACAATTTGAGACTGTCAACCTAAAGGACTTCAGTATCCTGGGCATTTGAAAAGACTTATTAAGCTTCAAATTTTTTGTAGAAAGTATCTCCCATTTCAACAGTGAATATTAACCATTATCATCATTTTAAATATGTATTTGTTTGCCTTTTTTCTTCCTTTGTGCAAGACTATATAAGTATCATAAAGCTGGAAATCATATCTATGTGTTCATAATGTATATTCTGTGCTTTCTTTGTACCGTGTTTAGCACATAATAGTAAATAACGGAATGAAAAATGAGTAAATATATAAGTGCATCAGTTGTGTATATGATAACTCTTGTTCTTCTCTAGCCCCAAGAATGATACTAAAATATTTTTGGTAAAAGTTTTCATGCTTTCTAATTTGAGGGTTAAATTGAGGTGATATTTATTCCATTTAAATATATATTCACTTAAATATACATCCAGCGTGAGTGTGTATGTGTGTGTGCATTTTTTCTGCTTTATTTAGGATAGCTACTCTTCTTCCAGATGTGAGATCAATAGGAAAGTTACATATCTATCCAGCTAAGAATAAGATGTACATTGAGACCAGGATGCAAGATGAGCCTGATGAACTTGGAAGTTTAGCACAGAGAGTCCTCCATACTAAAAGACAGTCTTCCTGTAGTTGTAAGTGGCAGAGTTATTCGGCTGTTAGAAAAATCTCATGTGTAACAGCAGCTTTTAGGCAATTTCTTCTCCAAAGGGGGCATTAGTTCTTAACCTATTGCTGAAAGAGAAATACCATTGTCTATTAATACTACTGGAACTAAAGATGAATAGTGAATCGGCCTTGATCTGACAGTGAGTTTGACTTTGATAGCTCATCACTTAAAAAGGTTCTTTTATATTTATGAAAAAAAGCATGACGTCAAGCCAGGGGGGAAATTGATATCAATATTTAAGACCAAATTTGTAGGGTTTCCAAAAAAAAAAAAAAAAAAAGCCCCTTGTGCGAATGGTTTTTTTTACATGCATAACTAATTAGCTTAGGTTATTATAAGCAGGGCTGCTGTGATAAAGTTTCCGGTGGTGTCTCGGGATACCTTGTTTATAGTGCCTTCTCTGTGCCAGTCAGTCTGCAAATCGGAATTACAGAAAGTAGAGGGAGTGACTAGTCTACAGTTTCTCGTTGGATTGGGGCCACCTAAAACGTTGTTATGCTGGAAATGCTAGAATATAATCACTATCAGGTGAGCTTTATTCTTATTCCTATTCAGTCTCTGAAATATAATGCAATAAATTGAGTAATTCACCTTTTCATGTTATTGTAATAGACACACTATTTTCAATAAGAACAGTTTTACTAGTCTAATGCTGTTTGTTTGATGCCATATGAAGTAATTCAATGTAGTTTTGAACTAAGTAAATATTAGTAGGATTTTTTTCCCCTGGTGCATGCCTGTGCTTTCTCCATCAGCTTCTGTACCTAGCTCATAAGATTAAATTGTGATTATCAAGGAAAAGTGACTTTAAGTTAAGTATCATTGATTTTAAAAAAGCATTTCTAATTCTGTATTAATGTTTATAAGAAATAAGAAAGGAGGAAAAAATAGCCTGGTAGCTTAATATTCACACATTTAAAAGCACATACATTCAAGTCTTATGCTTTTGAAAAAAAACTGCTTCATATAGAATTGCTTTTTATGTTGCATTCAAGATCTTAATTAAAATGTTAAATAATCATGTCCAGATGAAAGTGGGAGGAATTAATCCACAGCTAATTGGTAGAATCATCAGAATGTTTGTTTATTTTCTACAACCGTTTTACAGTTGTTTCTTAAGTTTTATTTTTTAAACAAAAAGCTGTTCTGTTTGCCAAGGAAAGTGAAATAAGTTGAGTTCTATTCCTTCTAGATTACAGTTTTTGATCTTAATAAACCCTTTCAGGTGCGTTGTGGAAATTTGTGCCCTACAGATAGTTGCAAAATTTTAGTTATCAGAAGAAGGGCACAAGGCTTAAAAGAGATGTACTGCTAATTAGCAGGGAAATAAAACAGGGCAAAAGTATTACCCCAAATCCTAAGAGTTAGACTTTAAACTTCAGTAATATCAAAATCCATTAGCACAGTACCTGGTACATAACAGGGGCTTAATCATTAATTCTGTTGGTGGACTGGCAAGTCTCATGTTTGTGCCTTAAAGATGAGCTGTCCGAAACTCACAAATAACAGCGCTGTCTTCTCTTCCCTCCGTGGCTATGTTCAGGTGCAGACCCACCTCGAAAACCCCACCAAGTACCACATACAGCAAGCCCAAAGGCAGCAGGTAAAGCAGTACCTTTCTACCACTTTAGCAAATAAACATGCCAACCAAGTCCTGAGCTTGCCATGTCCAAACCAGCCTGGCGATCATGTCATGCCACCAGTGCCGGGGAGCAGCGCACCCAACAGCCCCATGGCTATGCTTACACTTAACTCCAACTGTGAAAAAGAGGTAATTCATGTCTCCTCCCCTCTCCTGTTTTCTTACACTAAATGACTGTCTGTTGGATATTATTCCCGCACTTGACTATGGACTCTAGTCTGTCCGTGTGGCCACATTCACTGGCCTGTGTCTCACATTCTCCAGCATGGCCGTCACCCTCCAGCCTCTTCTCAGCATCACTGGGTTATTGGGTTATAGCACACAGCGGGAGACCTGGCCCACTCTGAGTGGAACGTGGAGGCGAGGACACTTTCTCTCCCATCCTGTTTCTCCTGCATTAGCTGAGTGTTCTCTTCTCTTCAATGCCTTTCCATTTACAAAGCAGTGAAAATTCAGAGAGAGGAGAAGGGAAGGTGGAAAAGGAAAAGCAAAAATAGAAAAGGTGTGGGACAGGCGGTTTAGAAGTTCCGCTTGTGAATGTCTGGAATATTATTTTTATTTCTCTCTGAGTTGTAAAAAAAAAAGTACAGAATGTGCATGGATGGATTTGAATAGTAGAGCACATGAGAATTTAACAGAAAAACAAAGGTTTAATTGTTAGATAAGTTCAGTTTTATAATAAAATTGCTGCTGCCTGTTAAATCTGCTTTTGTAAAGGCTGGATTGGAGACAAGACTCAGACACACCTCAAGCTAATTGTTGCATCAAAATTTAATGCATAGATATACCTGAGAGGAGAGTTGTGATTAAATGCCTGTTATTTCTAAATTATGAGATGATGAGCCTCATTTTAATGGAGTTCTACTGTACTCTGAAATGTTTATGTGATTTCAGAGGTGACTTTTCTGAAGTTTGGTTCATTTTAATTTCTGAAGGGATAAATTCTTTTTACCTATGCCCAAAACAACTGTCTTTTCTCTGTCCGTATTTGTCATCTATCAAGCTGATTTGATGGAAGTTCTTTCTTCATTATTTCGTTTCTCAGTCAGATTCCACTTTATTTGAAAGATTAGTTCATCTTGTTGCTGCACCATCAGCCTCCTGTGAACATGTCATTAAAAAGTCATTTGCAAATCTAAGTCATGGGCTGATTTTGCTTGTGTTTTTGCAGGGATTTTATAAATTTGAAGAACAAAACAGGGCGGAGAGCGAATGCCCAACAATGAACACGCACTCACGAGCATCATGCATGCAGGTACTGAATGACTCGGTGCCCAAGGATGTAACACTTTGTAATGAGAATCTATGTTTGTGGCTAATCTACCTTCCTGATGAATTAAGGGTACCCACTCATCAATTTTTTTTTAAGATAGAAAGCTATGACAGAGCCATTGTCTTCATAGTGTCTCATGATGAAATAATACTAGGGAAAGTAAATGCATTTTTCATTAAGTTGTTTTAATTCATTAAATAGTATTTAAAATACATAAAGTTTAGTAAACAAAATCAAAAAGCTGTACTTCATTTAGATGCCATCATCAGTGTATGTTATGCAAATGTGTAGGGTAGCAACTTTGATAGACTATTTGTAAAACCAAAATATGTGTATAATCTATATATTATTTTATAAGATGGAATCTCATGGAACATACATTCTGACACTTTATTAATTTAATAATATTTCATGGATATTTCCCCAAGTACTTAGAGGTTCTTGTATGACATCCTATTTAATGGATATATAAATTATGCTACATTTATTTGTTAATATACTTATGTATATTTAAAAATGTGAGTTAGATGTATAAGAGAAATAATAAGCCATAAAAATCCTCTTTTTTTTTTGCTTTCTCTATTTTTTGTTATCAACTTGCATTACTTTTTTATAAGAAAAAAAATTATTTTAAAAATTCTATAACACTAATTCAGTAATTTTATTTCACTAAAAATAAAATTAAAAATATACAAAGAAAGGTTGTTCATAAGCCCCTTAGCACATTAGTCTGTTTACTGGCTCATTTAGAAAATTATCTTTTAAAAACAAAACAAATAAAACTAATGTATGTTGAAATGGAACTTAATAAACCATGTACTGGCAGTTATTCAAAACTGACCTCTAGTTATTCTTCTCAGAGACCACACATAATGCTCCTTTTTTTAATGTTTACTGTATTCCTGCACTAAGAGCACTTCATATGATTTATCCTGAAATCTCATAAGAATGCAGTAAGGCAATGAGTATTATTAACCTTATGTTACAGATTGGCCTCATGAAGCTTTTAAAGATTGGGGCTTTGCTTCTAATACAGAAAGTGTGAGATTGAGGGTTCCAACAAGCCCCATGATGTTAGAGCCTGTCCTCTTTAATTGGAAGTGGCAAAAAGAAAAAAAAATACACAAAGGAGCATGCCTCTGAGTTCTGAGATTTCATTGTGTGCTTATGAAGCACTCTAGATATAGGTGTGTGTGATACACCCGTGCACACACACACAGCAACTAGTTTGGATACATAAGGTGTTTACGAACAAATGTTTTCACATACTTTGCAACTGCTGCAATGCACATGTAATCACTGTTGTTTGTGATCATAACTAATGTTTTGGTACTTTAGGAATAAAATTGATCTAGTGGGAATGTCAGCTCCACGAACATAATGATAACCTCGTCCTGGTGTAGTCCTTGGGGAGTACCAAGCACACTGGCAGCTCTACAGGAGAAACTTACTTTTTAAGTCACTGTAAGATCAGTGCAGGGCCAGCCAGTGGCCTGAGAACCACAGTGCCCCTACACGCCTCTATGGGAGCAAAGGGCTGAAATACCATGTGTGTTTTCCTATTCCAAGGAGGGTCTAGGAAGGGGATGGGATATAGTCTTTAGAGAAAAAAGATGTCAGCTGTCATTCAAGATGAGGTTTCCTGGTTCATCTTTCCTATTGAGAACAGGCAGTTTACCATAGCAGCTGAGAACATGGTTCAAATTGTGGCTCTAAACCTTCTTTGATGTGTGACTTTGAGCTAGTTGCTTCTTGTTTATCTCACCTGGAAAATAGATATAATAGTACCTACCCTGTTTGGGTTATTGTCAGGGGTAAATAACTTAGCCCACAAAAAGCCCTGAGCACAGTGTGTGACACCTGTGAATCGCTTACTAGAAGCTGGTTGTAAATGTCATCCTTATCATCTGTTAGTATTAACTAATGGCCTTGGATAATTTTCATATTTTGGGAGGAAGAGCGCAGTTACTTCTTAGAATCTAACTAAAGAGCATTATTACTTTGGGTAAGAAGAAACCCAAGATCTCTTCTCAGGTTGCTTTGCACAGTTTTTGCTTATATTTCTCTTCAATTGACCTTTTTCCTGCAGATGGATGATGTTATCGATGACATCATTAGCCTAGAATCAAGTTATAATGAAGAAATCCTGAGCTTGATGGACCCTGCCTTGCAAATGGCAAATACGGTATTAATGACTTTTTTTTAAGACAATTTTGAGCTACTTCCAGTGTTCTCTCTCTTTTCCTGAACTTTATCTTTGCAAGTGATTCATTGAGAAATTTATAATAATAAAACAGATAATTATTTCAGGATCACAAATAAGTGACTTGAACATCAGGAATTAAGTATTTCTCAGGAGATTATAAAGCTCTGTACTCCCTGTATAGTTCAAGTCTACTTTCAGTAGGACGTTAGGCCTTCCAGTTCCCCCTGACATCCAACGCCAGCTTGTAGTACACTGCTACCAAGGGAAACACTATGGATGATACTGTGTACAACAGTTATCTAGTTAGCCTGAAAAACTAATGCATTTTTTAAAGGCAGTACCTTATTAGTCACAGGTAATAAAGGGATAGTCGAGTTACTCTTATTCAACAGCAAAATTTATTCCAAGTTTAGTTAGTAGACCAATAGAAATATTTGTTCTTCTATGTTACTTCTCTCTATAATTTGGAGCCTTGCCTGTATTGTTTATTTCACCTCTTACATTTGTGTCTTATGATACTGTTTTGCTGAAGTCTTATTGCAGATTTTATTTAGCCCTTGCAGTAATTCTTTGAGTCCAGTTGGGGTGGTATCATTGCCCTTAGTCTTAGTAGATTAGGAAAGGTTAGCTATTGTTGCACAAGATTACATGATTTGGATGTGTCAAAGTCAAGACTCCTCCTCAATAGGTCTTTGAATGCATAGCCAATCCTTTTCTGTGTTCCATGAGAGCAATGTCATGAAACTATCCTAATCTTTAATAAGTAGTGTTTAGAAGACACTTCCAAAGGGGTGAAGGGAAGTCATTGTTTAATGGGTATAGAGTTTCAGATTTGTAAGATGAAAAAGTTTTGGAGATTCGTTTCACAATAATGTGAATATACTTAACTTTGAACTATACACTTAAAAATTGTTATGATGGTCAATTTTACATTATGTGTGTGTGTGTGTGTATGCACACACACACACACACACACACACACACGGGTTTTTTTTAACCATGATAAAAATTTTTTTTAAAGACTCAATTCTTATAATAACTCTCTTGGTCAGAGAACATGATAACCCTTAATTATTTACATCTAAATTATTAGTAAACTAAATTTTTATAGTTAGTATTTTCTTTTGTTTTCCACCTTGATCCAGTTCTTTAAGTTCACTTACTTGAAGTCTGGAGGAGTGAGGACTCCTCATAAAACCTCAAAGCCTCTTCTAGAATCTTTGTCAGCTTCCTATTCATTTAAATTCATCTCCTGGTTTTGAAAGAATTAAATGTTCTGCCATCCTGACAAATATTTCCATGTCAAACTCTCCCCACCCTCTTTGAGCCTTTGGTTTGTTTCTCTGGAACCATGCTTCTTCCAATTTTGTGCCTCCTGTGAGGCAGACTGTACTTGCCCACAGTCAAAATCCTAGGACAAACATGAGCAAAACACTTGGGGGAGCTTGCCCTAGGGAATTTATAAATATACCCAAAGACATGGGTATACTTGTAATGTTTTCAGTGCCTTAGCAGTGTTAATTAGCAGTGGCGCAGGCATCCCAGAAGAACTTTGCTAATGAATGTGGTCACTTTGCCAGTGGTGTCTAGTGGGCACACTCAGGAGAACTGTAGAATGGATATGATTTAAAAAAAAATCATTGCTTTTGTTTTTCTCCAATGATGGAGACCTTTAAAGTCATCAGAGCCAACCTAGTCCTCGCTCATTGCATTACATTCCTCCTGTATATCCTCTGTACCCCTTCCAAAAAAAAAAAAAAAAAGAAATCAGGCATCTAGCTTCTTAAAAGCCTCCAAAGAAGGATATACACTAACTCACAAGAGAAGCAGTAAAGCATAATGGTTAGGAGTTGGAGATTTGTGACCAGACCTGGGTTCAAATCCTAAGTCTGACATTTATGGTGTGACATTGCATGTTACTTATCTTCTTAAGTCCTAAATTTCCGAATCCGCAAAATGGGACTGATAATTGTCCTACCTCAACAGTATCTAAATTATTAAGTGTAATTTATTATAATAACAAATAATCGTGATAGTATTTTATTCAGGGCTATTGAGTACCTACCTATGTGTCCAGCTCTATGATAGAATAACATCATACTTAATAGTCCAGGTATTCCCCACAGTGAGTCTCTCTATGAATTCCAGACATGGTTCCCAGTTTGCCTTATGGAGAACTTTTCCCCATGATGACGCTTCTGAAGATTGCTGACATGACCCCATTTGCTTTTCTCCTTTAGACTGAATACATATGTCTCCTCAGTCAATCTCATTCCTTTATTATCTAATTGCTCCTGAACTCAATTTAAGATTGATTTAGCATTTATTAAATGCCTAATATGTGACCAGCACTGGGCAAGATGCTGTGGATACAGATGAGTAAGTTGTGCTTCCAGTTCTCGTAGGGCTCACCAGTCTGAAAGTGGGAGACTACAGAGACCTTGAATGGAGAAGGATAAATCAGGAGCATGGAGGCTATCTCAAGGGAATTCTCAAATAGGAAAGATCCTCTGTGCAGAGTTGAATTAATTCCCAGCCAGGAGAGGAGTAGTAACCTGTAGCCACCCTCAGAAGTCACAGACTTTGTCCCCATGTCCATTTCTCTTCTATATTAATACCTTGGTAAAGGCTAAAAGTGGCCCCATTAGAGCCTATGAGAAAACTATTTTAGCATTTTGCTCTTGGGAAAGACAGCATAACATAGAGGTTAGGGACACAGACTCTGAGCCACACATCTGAATTCAACACATACTCTTGAGTGAGTTACTTGACCTTAATGCCTCACTTTCCTAGTCTGGCAAATGGGGAGAATAGCATCTAAACAATATAATCCATGTGAGAATTATAAGCGTTAATCTACAAAAAAAATAACATTTAGAACAGTCCCGGCCCTGATCTGCTCTCACTAAATATTAATTACTAGCTCTTATTATGATATATTTGTGTTTTGGTTGTCAGAATTAAATAACAAAGCTATTACATCTTACTAACACTTAATAAAATTTTTTTCTGCAGTAAAATTTAAACAATGTTTCTCATGTTAGGCATTTTTCCTTTTTATTTGATTCTTTGAAATGCTTTGTTTCAAGTTAACTTTTAAAAAAAAAAGTGGCAGGAACACTTAGAAAGGAAACTATCCTAAGGGAATCGGAGTCTAGAAATAACTATTCTAAGAACACAAGGGCCCTCTTGTAGCATCACAAACAAAGAATAAAAGTCCCAGTTTACTTGTGCTAACAGTACCCAATTGATATTCAAAGAAGGGGACTATCCAAAGAAAAAAACATAATAACATTTTACAATGATGATTTACTTGGAAAAATATTCATTTTGGTGTAGCATAACACTGAAAAACTCAATTCAGAGCAAGTTTGGGGAGCACACCCAAATGTGTCTGCCTTCTCTATTTATCTGGATTTACACTGTGGCTTTCATCTGTTCATTGTGTAACTTTTTGCTGGAAGTGAAATCTTGTCCATCAGGTTAACATGCTGGATAAAAACCCAGCAAAGATACAACATATCCATGTTAATAGAAGATGCCTCTCTTCTTCTTTAGCTCCATAGGTATTATTTTGACCTAGTTAAAATGTTTACTATGTTTATGAGGGAATTTTTTAACCAAGAAGGGGAACCACAGAATTCTTTCTTAAGTATGCATGGCCAGGAGACTAATTTTTAATTTCTAATTTTTTAGAAAGCCATATCATTTTAATCAACTTTCCTTTTAGTGGCTTTGACAAATAACTGCTATTAATACAAAGAATATAAGCAACCATTTAGGGCAGGGTCTCTTGGCCTTGGCACTGTTAACTTTTGAGATGGATAATTCTTTGCTGTGGACAGCTGCCCTGTCCATTGTAGGATGTTTAGCTGCATCCATGGCCTCCATCCACTAGGTGCCAGTAGCACCCTCTCTGCCTCCCAGTTGTGATAACCAAAAATGTCTCCAGATATTGATAAATGTCCTCTTGAGGGACAAAAATCACCCCTAGTTGAGAAGCAGATCTCTTGATTCCTGTGTTTAGCTTTGCATTGCAGTCTGGTAAAATTGGTGTAATAGTCTATGTGATACTTGGTAATTAACACGGCAGGTGGTTTTGTGGAGCAGAGTGAAAATTAGCTTGACTATCCAACCTATAGACCGGGAATACAGAACTTTCTGGAAAATTAAATTACTAAACAGCAACTTATTGATAGCTTAAGTGGAGGGTACTGTTTTACCTATTTTATCTTATTTTATTCTTACAAAACCCATGAGCTGAGAGATATGATTGCCACTTTTCAAAGGGGGACACCACACCTCAGACAGGTTTAAGGCACACAGTAGGTCAGTGACAGAGGCAGGCTTTTACTCAGGCATCTGACTCCTAAACCCACTCTGTAAATCACTGCACTATTAATTTATAAATTTGAGTATCCACACTTGGCTAGTGTGCAATGAGATTTTTAATTGCTCAGGTCTAGTTAGAAATTAATTGAAAACTGCAGTTTCTAATTGATTAATATCATCAGCAGGTCGATGCTGACCCCCAAATACTGCTATAAACATGGGACATGAACATCTTACCAAAAACCTCTGTTCAGACAGCTACAACAGTGGCTTTTCTTTCTGTAAAACCAGTAATATAACTTATACAAAGTCCTTGTCTAACTCTATGCCTGGCACAATGTAGGTACCCACAACATTCAGTTTTCTCCAGCAAATTAGTCTGGCAGGCTCTATGCTGACAACTCTTAATTGGCAAATATTGGAAAGCAGCCTAAGTGGAAAATTTTTTACAGGACTAGATAGAGGGTTATAAGCTGCTTTTTTTTTTTTTTTTTGACTAGAAGTAATGATGTCTGACCTTAGTGAACAAGATAAGGCATCTTGTTATAGAGATTTTAAGTCCTCTTCCTTCTTGGTGGGCACTGTCAATTCATACCAATCACAGCCATCTTCTCTTAAGTTTTTAGCCCCCTCTCAATTCATTTCTCTCTGGGTTTTCCCCAATCTGCTCACTGCTTCCCCCACCCTGTGTGTTCCTCTGTTTTTTTTTTTTTTTTATCTCTCTCCCCTCTGCCTATGTGTGACTCTCTCTTCCTGTGTCCACCTCAACCCTGTGTCTGTCTCTCTTATTCCCAGTTTTTAACATGCTCTTATTCTTTCTCTTCTTTCCTCTCTTCCTCCGTCTCTCCCTGTCTGTCTGTCTCTTTGTCTCTCTGTATGTATGTGTGTGTCTCTCTTTCTGTGATTCTACATTTATTAAGTATATTCATACATATACTTTCCCTTTAGAATATAGTTAGAAAATATATTCCTTTCCTGGAGAAGCTTATCATTAGATGTCTGTTCAATGTAGATCCATTGATGACTTAGAGGGGTTTTTTTAAAGCTGGCTAAACTTATCAGTTGCCTGTTATTTTTCTCTAACAAATCATCATAATTAATCAATTGCATGTTTAGCTTGCAATTTGCATTTGAAAATATGATATATATGATTTATATTTCTAGAGCTATGGGATTAATTTTTTTTTAGCTCGTTGTATTGAATTTTGAAGTCACATTCTTGGTTTATTAATATCCAATAGTTCTCTCAAAATCTGAAACTTTGAAAAATAGGAGGATAAATCTTTGGAATCTACAGAGGTTATGAGATGTCATAGCAGCTTTAAAATTTTGACCCTCTGAAAATTTATAGTGCTGTATTGAGACATTTTAACATTTTTCCCTCTGCTCTGTTGAGTTGGACAAGGATAAAACTGAATACACACAGGACAAGGTTGATCCTAAGAAGGTGACCTATTTCAAATAAAATAATTTAGTGAAATGACAGCTAATAATCCAAGACTCCTCCCCCCCCTTTTTTAAATCAATTTCTTAGCTAGAAGGCCTTGAAATGTGGTTCAGGGGCATTTTAAATGATCACAATGCATTGTTTGTATGCATCTGTGTAGTGGGAAACTTGTATTACATTTCATATACTTAATATTAATCTTGCCTTCAAAAAGGAACAGAAGACTGAGTGGGAAAGGGAGAGATGTGCTCTATTGGTCTGTCTCTCCTCCTGCCCCAACCTAGTCATATCATAACAAGTGTAACATTAACCTGTCAGAAAGAATCTTTTTCTGTCTACAGCCCTCTCTCATCTCTTTAGCTAAAGGTTTAGTTTGTATTTATTTAGAACCCATGATAAAAATAGATAGCTGATGGCTACCAGTGAGAAGAAACACATTTGATTCTACCTTTATTTTGTGAGATATTTTCATCTGTATGTAGAATGAAAAGTTGAATATTGCAGTACAATTTACTGAATACCTCTCAGTCACTAAATATTTTGATTACATTTAAATGCTATCCTAATTTACTTTTCTCACATGTAGAGTACAATTCAGAATGTGTAATCAAGGAGGGGAAGGGCTAAATGATATACAGTCTTACCTGGTATAGTTATAGGAATGGAATTAAACTGAAAATGGAAAGTTTCTGAGGCAGAAGAGATCACTTAACTATGTCCCTGTAGTTAATATTTAGAACTTTATTTCAGGGAGTGAGAAGAAACGTCTGGGACCTGTTATGTCTACAAAAATGGGCACATCAAACTCTTGCCATAAACTAGTTACAGGGAAATGCATATACAACAAAAGGAAGTCAATGCTAGGAAAAAATAATTTCACAACTTTAAAATATTCAATTAAGAACTACAGAATAACACTCCTAAGCTAGTTTGAGAAAGCTAAAATACTTTTTTTTTTCTAAGTATAAATTTTTGTTTTATTAAAGTCAGTGAGCTCCCTCTTGTGGCTTTGTGGAAGATTTCAGTTTCAAGGAAATAGCTTTTCTTTAACAATAAGAAAGCATTTCTTTTTCAATAAGAAAACACTTTTCATTGCTTTTCCTTATAAAAGAAAGTAAGAGAGAGAGAAAAGGAAGAAAATTGGCTTTGCTGAAGAACTCGATTTGGTGAAGACGTCATGCCGTGTAGAACCCTATCTTATAATAATAGCCAGCATTTACTGAACATCTGCTGTATGCTACTAGTTGTGCTAGAAAGTGAGTTTGCCATGTTATCCACTGTCTCCAAGCTCAGAATAAACCTATAAGCTAGGTAGTAAAGCTATTCGTGAGTGTGAGATTCTCCATCCTTTCCTCTTGCAAAGGCAGCTAGCTAAGGAGACCATATAACTATGAGTGAATGAAAAGATAAACATTTCATATTTTCTAATTTTAAAGAATGATTTTATATCAGACAATTTATTTTAAATAAAGTCTGGAATAGGATATGAGTTTTAGCTGAATAACTTAGGAATTGTTCAATAATTCATTTCCATTGTTTTTCTCTCCCTAGTTACCTGTCTCTGGAAACTTGATTGACCTTTATGGCAATCAAGGACTGCCACCCCCAGGCCTCACCATCAGCAACTCTTGTCCAGCCAACCTTCCCAACATAAAAAGGGAGCTTACAGGTAAATACCTAGTCTAGGTGCCGCTTACTAGCTATTTTCTGTTAATTTTCTAATAAAGTTGTCAAAATAGTGACCTCCAGACTATTTCCAACTCACAGGCATACTTTTTCTTAAGTCTAGGCAGTGTTTAAAATATTGGGAAATATTTTATGATGGAGGATTTATACTTGAAAAACCTGATTTTCAATATTTGCGATACTGGGAATCAGGGCTGCCATTACTCCATGGCACAATTACGTGGGACACCCATCATTGTATCTGTAACTGCTGTCCACTTTGGGGTTGTGGCAGCAGACAACACTTTCAACTATAAAATGTCTCCACCCAGTCAGTGTTTATGTTACTTGCCAAGGCCCCTAGAGGCTTTGAGTCTGAGAATCCTGGTCTGAATCTTCCTTTGACAGACATTTAAGTCCACCATTGGGATAGGGTAAGAATATAGCTCTTATATCTTCAGATGCCTGCTATTATTTTTGCTATATTGGGTGCAAAAGATTTATTCTACAGAGTAAAAAATAAATTATAAAATAGAGCAGTGTTGTTTGTTCTTGAGGCAAGCGTGAAATTACCTATTTTGCCATTTCATTTAATGTTTTAGAGAAAGCATTTGGCCATTAAAACATGATGAAACTATATTAGAGCTGGCATTCCACCATGCTGAATTTTATGGTCCTCACCTTATCCCCCATTTTATTATCTGGTCCTTGCATCCTGCAGGATTGTGAACAGACTGAGAATATAGAATGTAAATATAGTACAAAAACTTCCTGTCTTGTTCAAGGATGTCTTTTAAAAAAACTTTTTTTTTAGAAAATTGTTGCAGGACAAAGACAAAAATATTATTGATTTTGGTTAAGGTAAATAATTAATATCAAAAACTATCAAAAGCCAACAAACAAGCAGGTACCCTGAAGTACCATGATGTCTTAGGAAATACTGCTAAATGAGATCTATATTAAATAATGATAAAATATGGTTAGAGTGACATGAATAAAGTTCTTACTGCTTGAGTGCAAAGTGGAGTTTTGAATTATGTATATGATTGTTTCTTTGAAAACAACAGAGGTAAAGTGTCAGGAGTGGGAAAAATGATTAAAGGGAGTATAAATTTTTTTTTTTTTTTTAAGCAGGTATAATGGACAACACATTTCTAGAGTCACTGGTCTCTTACAAAGTGACCAATCAACCAGGACAAGGGCAACATGATAGGAAAAGGAGAAAATGGTTCTCACCACTGATAGCTCAAGAGGTAGCATGGTGCTACCAAAAGCTTAAGAGTTAGTAGATCTGACCTAAAGGGGTGGAGAGGATGGATTGTTTTTATTAAGTCCAGTTTTCCCATCTGTGTTAGGGTTCAGTCAGGAAGCAGAAACCACACAGTGATTTGAACAGGGAAAGTTTAAAATAAAGATTCGTTAACCCTGTACAGGCAATTAGCTACTAAGAGTGATTAAATACTAAAGAGTGCCCTGAGGCTGCAGGGGAGTTCCCAAACTTGGGAGAGAACCTTCCTTCCCAGGACCAAGAGTCTAACCTCATTGGGGAGGATGTGGTTACAGCCAACTAGATGGCAAAGAGGTTCACTGGGTAGCCTTGACCAGAGCTGGTCCACAGTTGGTGAGCTGGGGATGACAAGCATGGGGTGGGAATAGCAAGCTGAAAACAAAAAATAAAAAGAAACAAACATAAATATTAAAATATTAAATTGGAAATATGTAAATAAAAGCCTGTAACACTTCTATGTGAAGAAAAGGTAGAAAATGATTTGGATTGACCTTACCAATTGAAATAATTCAGCCTATGAATTATGTATATGTAAAATGCATATAATAATACACATATAATTAATATATAGAGATATATATACTTCACTGTCTTTAAGTTTTCATGTTCGTGTGTTACAAAGGCATCAAAGAAAGAGCAAAAAGTTCTGTTGCCTGAAAAGAAAGTTTGACTCCTGGTAATACAGTATCAACAACAAATTTCCATAGTTTTCTAGTTTTTTGTTGTTGTTGTTCATACCTCTATGTTTATAGTGTGTCAGACATACTTGTTACTGGTCTTTTACCATTTTGTAGCAGCCAAGTTTTTGCATTTATTTGTTATATATTGCTATTGAAAAAATGCAAGTTTTTTAAAAGTCATAACTTTAAAAACCCTAGTTTTATTTACAATCAAGTCAGATAAGTATCCATATGTTTAGAAAATGAGATGTTTTGTCATTTACATTATTGTGTGCCTTGAACATTTCCAGTTTCTAATTACTTCATTCACGTGCACAGCGTGTATTTTTCCCACAGAGTCTGAAGCAAGAGCTTTGGCTAAAGAGAGGCAAAAAAAGGACAATCACAACTTGAGTAAGTTGGTTTTATGTTTATGATATTTGATATTGGAATCGATGTTCCCCTTTATATCAAAATTTTTTTCAAAAATTTTAGAGGGAAATTGCTTTCTATAGCTGTTAAAAGTACATTTTATGGAAGAAAATTGTTTTTCAGAGAAACCAAGATATATATTGTTTCCCATATTTTATCTAAGATCAAATTGAATTTTTTTTTTCAGTATCCTAAAGACTATTTATTTTTCTTATTTATAGTAATGGTTTTTTCTCCATGTATGTGTGTGTGTGAGAGGGAGACTTGATCCCCAACTACCCAGTTATAAGTGTTGCTCACACTGGAACTTATTAACAAAAGGAGATTTTGGGATCACCCTCTCCCATGATATTTGAAAGAAAAAAAACGAAATATCTGGGGAGGAATTAATCAATAGATGAGATAGCCTCCCAAATTTCTGACTTTACCTATGATTTTAAAAAAAGATTTTTAAACATTTAAAATTATTTTTATGTGTTTAATTTACTCTTGATCAAATCTTTAGGTTATTCCTATAAAAACTTAAGATTTTTGTTTTATAAAATATAACAGAGGCTACGCAGTTAAACAAAAAAGGAATTGGGCTTAGAGGTGGGATATAGTTTGCATGACCTCTTGTCCTCCTTTTTCTAAATTGATTTTTAAGAATATAACTTATGTATAAACTTTGCCATTACAAAAATGCTAGATTAAGGCCAGAGTTCTCCTCTGTTCATAAGAGTAATCTTTTTTATTTTACAATTTGCTGTTCATCTTCCCAACCTCTTTTCATGTATTTAAGAATACACACACATACACGTGTACACAGAGAATAAAAATCCTTGTTTTGTATAGGACTTAACACAAACAGTATCATATTGTCCATGTTTGTTGCCGCTAGCTTTTTTACTTAGCAGTGGGTCCTGAAGGCCTTTTGCTGTTGATAATCTGCATCTACCTTTTTAAAACTATTGTATAGTATTCCACAGTATGACTATATGATGTTTTGCAATCTACCTACTGCTATGTATTTATGTTGTTTCCAGTTTTATAAACAATGCCACAGTGAACATTTGCATATATGTCTCTGTGCATGGGGAATTTGTTTCTCCAGGTTAGGTACTGGGAGATGGAATTGCTGGGTCCCAGAGGGGGCGATTTTTTTCTTTTAACAGACACTGCGCTTCTCAGTTTCCATTTCAGTTGTGAGATGCTTTCTTAATCTCTCACCCAAAAGATTTGGATTAATATTTCTAAAGTTTCCTCTAGCTTCTAAGTAATTTTACTCTTAGATAGTTCTCCTTTTCAAATACCTTAGAAATAAGATAATTAGGTATTATCCAAATCTTGTCAAAACAATATTCACCTTTACTTAGGCACCTAATCTCTCAAACTCATGGTTGTCAGTAAAGTGTAAATACGATTAGCTCAAATCTGAGGGCTATAAAACTATCCTAAAAATCTCACTAACCATTAGAAATTAATACTCAAAGTGAAATTGCCTGTTGGCACAGCTCTTCTTTTTCTAGGAATTTATCTTAAAAGTACGCTTGCCAAAATGCACAAAAGTACACATCCACTTATTCACTCATAACTGTTTTTACTGAGCCCCCCTTATGTGTGAGGCACTTTTCTGCAGAAGCGAACCAGGCAGACAGATTTCCCATTTGAGTCAGGGGCAGACAGAGTAGATGAACAAACAAATACATTAAGGTGGTTCTTTTCAGCATAAAGTATTATAATAGAAATAAAATGTACTGGCAAAAATGTTTATTATACCATTGAAAAAGGAGAACTTGGGAATACTCTTAATATTCATCAGTAGAGGATTTGTAAATAAATTATGGTACATCCACGTAAGGTATGCTTAGTGGTTTTTAAGAATGGAGTCAGTCTGTTTCACCTAACTTAGACGATTTCTACAATATGTTACTGAGTGACAAGCAAATAGTAGGATAATATGTATAATATCCCATTATGTAAAAAGAACATACCATATAGGGATGTGTGTGTGTGTGTGTGTGTGTGTGTGTGTGTGTGTTTATGTGGATGTGTGTGTAGGAGGCAGAGAAGATCTAGGAGTCACCCTCATTAACTATTTCCTTAGGCATATATAGGTGTTCGATTGTGTAAAGAGGTGTCTTTTTCTTTACCTTTATACACTTTCATGTATTTTTCAATTTTTTACATGCTTATATCACTTTTAAATTAAAAAAATAATTGGACGGAAGGCAGTGAATTAAAAATAAAATGTGATGTATCTAAATGTTCACAGTGAGAGATGTGAACAATATGCTGGTAATAAAAGATCGGATGCAGAGTCATTTTTAGTATTATTCTACTGTAACCGTATCATTCTTTATTTAATACATGAGTTACCGAGGGCCTGTTATGTGCTAGGCTCATGTGGGTGCTTGGACTGCGTCAGTGAACAAGGATACATATTACATACATACATAAAATATGCAGACATTAGATAATAGAAAATTCTATGAATGAATGGGTGAATGAATGGGTGAATGAATGAATTATGTGGATATCAGATGGTGAAAGTTTTATGAGACAAAGTGCAGCCACGAGGGTAGAGTGTGAGGATGGGCTTTGGGTTGGCGATTCAGATTTAAATAAAGTGGTCAGGGAAGGTTCTTAGTTCAATTTGAGTCTCCATCTGAGAGAGATGAGAGCAGAGCCATTCAAATGTTTGAGGGAAGAGTATTCCAGGCAGAGAAATAGCATTATAAAGTCCTAAAGTGGGGAGTGTGTCTGACTTAGTTGAGAATAGCAAGAAGCTCATGGAGTTAAAGAAGGAACACAGATGAGTCACAATAGAAGATATGGTCGGATAGGAGAGGAATAGAAAATGAAGTCAGAGGGATGAGAGCCCACCAGATGCTAGTAGGATGCCTTGAGGACTTGACTTCTGCCTAGGTGAGATGGGAAGTGATTGCAGAGTTTTCAGCAAAGGAATGGCATGCTCTGAATTATATTTTAACAGGATCCCTCTGGCTAGATAGACTAAAGTGGATAGGGAGCAGTGAGCATGGCTGAAACACAGATTCCAGTTAATAGGATCACAATAATGCAGGCAAGAAACGAGGGTGGCTCCTATCAGGTAGTAGTGGAGGGTGGAAATGGACAGATTCTGGAAATATTTTGTAAGTAGAACCAATGGATTTTGATGATGGATTACATGTGGGATATGGGAAGAACAGAAGTACAGAATTGATTCTAAGGTTCTCGCCTAAACAGCTGTAAGGATGGAATTATATTAAGTGAGGGGGGAGGCCTGTAAGTATAGCCATTTGAGTGGGAAAGATCATGAGCTCATGTGTGGAGTGTTGGGCCTCCCATTAGACATCCATATGGAGGCACATAGCAGTCAGATGTATGAGTCTGGAATTCTGGGTAGTTGTCTGGGCTGGAGGTATAAGTATGATATATAAGTATCAGTTTGTATATGATATTTGAAACCATGAGACTAAATGAGATCACCAGGAAGTGAATGTGGATCAAGAGTCCCAAAAACTATGTCTTGGGTGTCACATGTTTATTTTTAGAGTGTAAAAATAATCACCAAGGATATATAAGACACTTAACAGTGCTCGTATCTGGATCATAGGGGATCTTTATTTCACTTTATATGTTTCAATTTGGAAAAAGTAAGAAAACGTCATGCTTCAGAGTTTGGAAGAGGTTTGCCAGAAGATCAAAGATCCAAAAATTTCTTCTTCAGAACCATTGATTATCACTTACTATTTCTGCTTTAATAAAAGTCTAATAAGACAGTAATACATAGTTGATTTAATCATAGAATTAATCACTCCGCTTAAAAAATGCAACATATATTGAGAAAACAGTGAATAATATTATCTGTCTATGTGGGTCAAATATAAATATGTATTAGGATATACAAAATAACAATAATAAAAGTGCATTAGGTTATGATATGTTTAAAGTAAAATATTAACATCTTTAATTCAATGTACTAGACCATAAGTTATTTGGAATTTATTTGCCAGACTACAAGCAAATTAGAAACATTTATTGACTCATGTTTTGCTATTTCACCCTCCCCTAAAAAGGTGATAATTTAGTTGAACATACCACTGGATTTATAAGATGGGGATGCTGTTAGGACGTGTGGCATAGTTAAAGATGCTGGACTTAACTTGTAGGGCTCTGGTACCCAGTACTGTACCCACTCATCACATCTGCCTATCAAGCACTTGCATTGTGGCTTATCCAAATTGTGATGTACTGCACATGTAAAATATACACTGGATTTCAAACACTTAATAGAGAAAGGAGAATGTAAATACTGAATCTGTAAATTTTTATACTGGTTACATATTAAAATGACAATATTGTCGATTATTGGATTTAATAAAATATTAAAGTGAATTTCACCTCTTTTTACTTTTTAATGTGGCTACTGGAAAATTTAAAATTACATTTGTAACCTGCATTCCGTTTCTATTGGGCAGCACCAGGCTAGAACAGGCAGGGGTGTTTGTATGGCCTGTGGGCCAAGAATGCTTTTTATACTTTTAAAAGGTTTTAAAAAATCAAAACAATAATATTTTGGAATATGTGAAAATTATATAAAATCCAAATTTTTGCAACTAATATTTTTTGTAGTGGACTGGCACTCCGCAAAACAAAAAAAAAAGAAAAAGAAAAAAGAAAAATTGTGCCCAGTTAATATTATCACATTTTGACTTTTATCAATAAATAATTTGTGAAAATCTGTTTTTTCTCTTGTTATGTAAGTACCCACATAATAGCCTCAGTTTTTGCCATTTAGCCTGCAAAACCAGAAGTACTCACCATTTGACCCTTTGCAGAGAGTTTGCCACCCCTGGTCTGGAGGATCAGGGTTGAGTTCAGGCCTTTCCCATGTATTACTGGGTGTCTTGAAATCTAAATATGTCTAAAGCGGTTTTGCCATTTGTAACTGAGGATAGTAACTCCAATTTCAGGGTTGTTAGAAGGTCCAATGAGAAACTGGATATCTCAGAGCTTTGTTAATGATAAAAGGTAGCTCATTTTTAAAAGTGTTTTAATCTCAGTATCAAAACTATGGTAAAAACAGAGAAATGTAGGTTCAGGTTTACATGGTTCTGACCTGTGAAGTTAATACATGCATGCCTTTAATGAGATACAGTAACGCGAATGTGGTGCTGTTACTAATAGTTCCTCTGTGCTCTTTTCTTGAAGTTGAACGAAGAAGAAGATTTAACATAAATGACCGCATTAAAGAACTAGGTACTTTGATTCCCAAGTCAAATGATCCGTGAGTACAATTGCGTGTTAATCTGCATCATATATTTTTTTCATACCTTAATGTTTTTTCGTGTGTTGCAAAAAGTGTGCAGTTGTAAAAACTGGTGTAAAGAAGTACCCCCTCTCTCTTTGGTTTCATTCCTAAACACTTCTTATACCTGTCTTTTGGTTAGTCTCATCAAACTAAAATTTCAAGAGAAATAAACTGAAATGTACAGAAGGGTGATTGGACATGTTTATTAGCTTTAGGTGTGAGGAGGTAGCTTTCTGAAATCTCAGAATCCTTGGCAAATAAACACTAAGCTGCTAAAAAATAAAATTATTTTAATGGTTTATATAGGACAGAGATTTTAGTAGCTGTTAAAGAAAGATTTGTTGACTGTTCTTCAACTCATACAATATCTCCAGGTACTGAGAGCTGACGTTGGAGACTTCAAGTTTAATAATATCAGTCAATTGTTTTCTGTTTTTGTTTTGTTTTGTTTTGTTTTGTTTTTGAAAGCTTGCATGTTCTTTGTATGTTTTACCCTTCTAGAAAAAAAGTAATTTTTAATCTTTTTCTAAGTATGGGTCAGCTAATAGAGATTTCAGCTTTCAGTCTCTCTCCCCTCCCCCTTTCAGAGATAACAGTTGTAAAGATAATTTTCCTGCTAGCAACATCAGCAAATAGGACAAAAAATACACAATTTTTATCCATTAGAAATTGGCCCATTTAAAGGAAGGAGTAGAGGATCTATATATTTTAATGGTTCCCACAGGCCTTCTATGAAATTAGCTTGTGAATATGACCTTTTAGCTACCTAATAAAATGTAAAGATGAAATCAAGCATTATTCATGCAAGGCTTATTAAATTTGCTATTCACATTATTGTCAGGGAATTTGTGACAAAATAAAATAAAACCATTGCCCATCGTAAGGTGGCCCTGATGAATGTTCATGCACAATTTCCATCATCAACATTTTGCTTTCCCGGGTTTTTCAAGGAAAGCCATTTTGAAACTCAAAACATTCAAATTCTCAGTTCTGCAGCACAAATTTATCCTACTTAGGGGCTGTGACCTTCATTTCCTCTAGTCAGTCTTGCATGATAGTTGAAATTGAATTCCCGTTTTCCTGTCCTTTATCAGCTTTCACTTTTTAGCATATTCTTTTAAACTGTAGCATGTGAATCTCTTTAGGAACATATTAGAAAATTATGGGCCTGGAGCTAATGCTTCTATTTGCATATCTTCTTTCACCATTGTATCAGAATACTTATATGTTTATAATCTTAACTGATAATGATCTTTAATCGCAGGCATTGTTTTAATATAAAATGAACTGTAATCTGTGACGGGAGTTTTCCCATACCAGGTTTCTAAAACAGACTTTGGGGCTGCTGTAGAGATACAATCCAGCCGATCAGTGCCTCAGCCCCATATTTCCTCCCTCCCTTGAGCAAATGTGCCTTTATTGATTTATATATTAGAGATCTATATACGCTTCTGTGTGGGGAAAAAACAAACAAACAAACAAAAAACGGTCTTTCTCACTACCAAAAAGAAAAAGAAAAAGTTTTAAAAAAACTTTTTTTTTTTTTTTTTTAAGCCCAGAAGCATAATTAATTGGTTGGGTCTCCTAAGGAAGCAAAACACAACATAATTTGTTGAAATGTCACTTCTTAAAAACTGAGTAGCTATGTACATATTTCAGTAACTGGTTTCTAACCTTACTGGTTGCATTAAGACACCTTTCATTATAGTTACGTTTCCCTCTGGCTTCTAAAGTTTCTCTTTCTTTGATCTTAGCTCTGAACAATAAGCAAGTTGGCTCTGTGCTCAGTCTGAATATCTGAGGACACCTCCTGGGTTGCCATCTTTAGTGCTCAGACCCCAGGGATCAACCCCCAGGAACTCTACCAGGGCTGTAACTCTGCCTCCCATAGGAGAACTTCTGTTTTGTTCTGTGCCTAACCCATATGAGGATCAATTACTTGGTGGTTTGTGTTAATGGCCTTCCATTCACACATCCCACCTGATACTTCCGATCTGCTTTTACTAGCTATAGATTATGGTTTAGGAGGTTTTCCATACATTAAATTGTTTTTGTTTTCTTCATTATCACTATCATTATCATCATGAGTATTATCTGTTAAAGGGCTCACATTAATTTAAAGGGCCACAGAAATATTACATAATTATAATTACATTCTTAATTATTTTTCTGGAGTGCTCTAAATTTTTCAGCTCACTTTTATCTACATTTTAATGGCATTTTAAATTTTCTCATATATAAATACCTTAGTGGTATGGTGATTAAAAACAGAGGCACTGACCTCAGGCTCCCTGGGTTTGAATTCCAAAATAGGCCCTTACTAAATGTCTGACCTTGGGGAAGACACTTAAGTTCTTGTGTTTCATTTTTCTCATCTCTTAAGAAAAAGGAAGAGGTTCAGAAAATTTATACTTAGTCTAGTTGTTTCGAGGACTCAGTCACATAAGAGGAAGAATGAAATGGTGGTTTAGGGCATGGAGTCTGGAGCCAGATTATCTAGGCTTCCTGGCTGCGTGACCTCAGGCAAATTACTTAACCTCTTCGTGCCTCAGTTTCCCAGTCTGTAAAATGAGGATATCAGTACCTACCCACTGAGGTTGTTATGATTAAATGAGCTTTAAGATACTTTTTAAAGTACCTGGTACATAGTAAATGCCAGGTATTTAAACATTTTTAATATTTAAAAATAGCTATTATATTTTATTAAGCCCTTAAGTGTTTGCTCCATTATTTGAGTTGCATTCTAAACTTTTCACTGCATATTTATATAAAGTGCTTCATTTGATCCCAATAACACATGCATGAGGCTGCTCTTATAAATGTAGTATCAGTATTTTATAGATGAGGAAATGAAGACAGAAGTTAGATAACCTGCCCATGAAAATTCATGATGAAATCCGAGGATGCCACTTTTATGCCACATACAATCAAGTAGTGAGAACTCACAGAATTTTTTTTTTTTAACCACAGTTTACCCTGTCTGTCTGAGTTAAGTTTATAGTCCTAGGAAGCTATACTTGTTTAATATAGTGTTAAGAATATTGACTTTGCAATCTACAGACCTAAATTTAAGTCCTGACTTCACCTTATAGTAGCTCCGTGATATAGGGCAAGTTGGATAGTCTCTGTTTCAATTCAAGCACAATGTCCCATATAAGAAGAGGGTGGACAGTGTCCAGCACGTGGCAAGAACTCACTGAAAGATAGCTATTTTCAACTTAAATTGTAATCACATCCTTAGAAGCTGCATGCTCTGAGTATTGAATTTTCATTGAGCCTCGAATCATACAAAAAGTCTCTTTCCTTCCATTTTCATCACAGAGACATGCGCTGGAACAAAGGAACCATTTTAAAAGCTTCTGTGGACTATATCCGAAAGTTGCAACGAGAACAACAACGCGCAAAAGAACTTGAAAACCGGCAGAAGAAACTGGAGCACGCCAACCGGCATCTGTTGCTCAGAATACAGGTACATGACATGGGTTGTGTAAAGTTTACTGTGTGTTACTGACTTTAAGATGGGAAAAGAAATGATATAATGAGCCACAAGGGAGTTGGCTTACATGATTCTAATACAGTTGATACTAATTATTTGTGAATTCCCTGTCTTAATTTGCCTACTTTACAAATTTATTTGTAACCCCAGATCAATGTTTGTGGCACTTTCTTGGTCATTCTTGGACATGTGCAGAGCAGCAAACTTGAGTTGCTTGACGCACTTGTTCTCAGTTAAGGTTGAACAAGGCAATGTTCTGCCTTCTTGTTTCAGCTCATACTATCAACAAGTGTCCTTTTTGCATCTAATTAGTGCCATGTTTTTCACATTTTTGTGTTTTTTTGTGGGTGATTTTGTGTTGTTTAGTGTTCTTAAGCACAAGAAGGCTGTGATATGTCTTATGGAGATAACTGTCATTCAGACATGAGTTGTACTTTTGGCTATGAGTTCAATGTTAATAAATCAACATTGTATATTAAATAAGATGTCTTTAAACAGAAACACACATGAAACAAGGATATTTGATGAAAATGTGACCAGAGGCTCACAGGAACCTAATTCTGTATTTCCTCTAGGAGCAGTGGTTCATTGTTCACTAATTCAGTGTTTACAGTGACTTTAAGAAACATAACTATCTTAGTGCATTTGTGCTACTATAACAAAAATACCATAGATTGGTGGCTTACACAACAAACATATGTTTCTCACAGTTCTGGAGGCTTGGAAGTCTAAGATTAAGGTGCCAGCAGATTTGGTGGGTGGAGGGCCTGCTTCTTAATTCAGTAAAAACCATCTTCTTGCTGTTACCTCACGTGGTGGAATAGGCACGGGAGCTTTTGGGGTGTTTTTTACAAGGGCACCAATGCCATTCATGAGGGCTCCACCCTCATGACCTAAGCATCTCCCAAAGCCCCATCTCCAGATACCATCACAATGGAGAATTGAGTTTCAACATATAAATTGGGGTGGGAAGTGGGGGAGGGCATGAACATTCAGTTCATAGCAATAATTACTTTGAATGATGAGAATTGACTGTAGTTGTTAAATACAAAGACGCCTTAGTATTGCGGGGAGGGGTGCAGTCCATGGTAAAAGCCCATGTTTATAGGTAACTTAGCGACACCTAGAAGATCTTATCATCAAGATATAAATTTAAGAAATAGTTCAGAGAGTAAAATTATACCATATGTATCTTTAACTTTTACTATATAGTCTTGAAGGAAGATTTACTAATTTTATATTATGTGGAACTCACCTGTCATTTAGGGAGTGTATGTACCAGGGTAAGCATGGAATGGGGGAATCCCTCTTTAGTATCAGCTTGCTTTTCTTAGGCACTCAGCCTCTTATGCTGAGTGTAAAGACACAGCTGCCTCTGAAACTGTCTTGAAGAAGAGAAAGAAAAACTGATTTTCTACTAATGAGCAAAGGAGTTTGCAAGAGTAATTTTAATTTACTCGCTGACTTTGAATGCAGCCTACCAATAAGGGTCACTGACACTGTTCCTTCTTCTTGAGTAGATGGACCAGATGGACCCACCTCTTACCAGATTTTACCATAGGGCAGGAGTTGTGTTTCAGGTTTTCAACGCAACTGTTTATGGAACAGCAATGCAAAGCATGACACTTTTAGAGACCCACATGTTTCATCTAGTGGTGTTAAGCCTGGGCAGTGGATGTATTTAACAGAGTAATTCATTAATAATAATGGCCTCTGATCTTTCTAATGCCCTGCAACAGAGCTGACATTTCAAGATGCCACATCTCGCATTTCACTACAGTAGTCTTCAGCTGTGGGCAGGGAGGCGAACACAGTTCTTTTCTATGGGGTGCATTTTAGAATCTCAGTAGTGAAGTAGAGGTCAACTGTAATTTGAAAATCCTCCTTCCCTTCCTTCTCTTTTTCTTGGCCTTCGTTGTTTATTCCATATTCCTTCCTTTCAAGAAGTAGCAGTAGGTCTTCAATCTCTCAAACTTAGTATGCCCATTTATAAAAGCAGCTTGTGCAAATATTTGTTTCCTTATACAAATATTAATAAAACATAATAATTGCTTAAAACTGTAGGTTTTAAGGTTCAAAATATGTCTATTTATGTGAAATATGAATATTGTGAAATATGTGAATTAGAAATTCTTCCAATGTTGTGGTGAGGCAGTCTTTAGAACTTTTGCATATCATAGAAAACATTATTAATTTAGAGGGTTCTGTAATGCCATGAGCCCGAGTTCTCTAAATGAGATATATCACATTATTTAGAAATCTAACCAATGTTTTAGTCAGCTGATAAATATTTTTAATTAAATAACAAAAGATTAAAGTGTTTGCCTCTCTTAATACAGCTTTTTAAAATATTTTTCTATTATAAAAAAAATACGTGTGTGTGTGGGTTTGTTCTTACTAGCATGTTGGTGTAGATTTACAAAGAGTGCATGTTTTCAATTTGGACCTAACAGCTTCCTTTCATTTTCACTCTAAGTGATACATGCAGACATTTTCACAGAAGAGCAAGCCTGAAGCCTTAATATCATTGGAACTACCATTTTATTAAACAGCCCAGGGCTTTAAAATGATGCCTAGAGAGATTTATGTTTCTGGAGATGATGGAAAGGAACACACAGATACTTGTGTAACATCTCAGGCTCCCATCTCTTACTTCTATTGCATCCAAAGAAAGATCTTGCAGATCAAACAACCTTAAATATAGATCGAACATGACATTTCTGAAGCATATATCTCTAGCTTGTGGGCAAAGGTTGAAAGGCCATATCATGTTGGAGAGTACTTTTCTTTCTCTGATGAGCCAAGATGACTTGCTTCAAATTTATATTATGTTATAATAATATTATTGTATCACAAATATAGAAAGGACGGTATTGGCATGTGAAAGTAGAACGCTCATTAGAGAGTCAGGGTCTCTAGGGTTCATTTTACATGGGTCCAGGGATACTCAAGAAGGGAGAGGGAAATACCTGCTTGGAAGACGTTTGAAGTACTGAAGGAGTCTCTTCCACAAATTCAATTAGGCAACAGGCTGCCATATCAAACACCACACACCAGGCAGCTTAAACAACAGGAATTTATTTCCTCAGTTATTTATCTGAAGGCTGAAAATCTAATATCAAGGTATAGGCAAGGTTGGTTTCTCCTGACACTACTCTTCTTGGATTGTAGGTGGCCACTGTGTCCCTGTCTTTTCGCGTGGTCTTACCTGTGTGCATCTCTGCATCCTAATCTCCTCCTCTTATAAGAACACCAGTCCTATTGGATATTGCGTTAGGGCCCGCCCTAATGATCTCATTTTAACTTAATTACCTCTTTAAAGACACTGTCTTTAAATACAGTCACATCCTGAGGTTTTGGAGGTTAGGATTTCAACATGTGAAATATGAAGAAAAGGTAGGAAGGAATTCTTCATCTTACAGATAAGAACTTTTTTATGCAATTAAAAAAGGTTTCTGTTCCTCATGGTGAGGTGAGCTAAGTGATGCTTCTCAAGCTTCAGTTGCTTGTGTAGAACCTTCACCACTTTTGCCATTACTACCCGAACTTTCTGAGTTTATGGTGCCCTTGGTATCTTAGTTTTCCAACACACAGTGCACCTCTAGAACAAAGGAAATACCTACCATTTCTCTTAGGCCCTAACAACTTAGTAGCCATTTGAAGATATAAAACATCATTCGAAAGAAAAATTGTATTTTGAATGTTGTTTTTAAATATTTACTTACCACATTACTTACTAATGGAAAATGTGTTCATGTTGGGCACCGTATAACTTCTTGAGTGTTGGGATCAGATTGGACCCTTGTTATTCATTCCACATTAGTTTTCATTTAGTACTTGCTTGTTATCATAACCACCACCCAACATCCAGCTTTGTGATACTATGATGCAATAGAAGAGAGTATAGCACAATCTAGTGATGAAGCTGTAAACTATCTTGACTATGACAGTTCCCACAATGGTATCACCATTTTTCTTGAAATTTTAAAATATCCCCAGTGCCCTCTGGGTTCATTATATTCCTGGATATCTCAGTGTACAGTTTAGAGACCATGGAATGATATTATTTACTGAATATTTTACTTTAATCAGCTCACATCTTGAAATTTTATTTTTATATATTTAAACTTATCTTCATTGTGAACATTAACATCTATGAGAGAGTGTCTCTACATTTAATGCATAATAAAATCCATATATCACCACAAAATCATTTCATTTTACTACCAGTAGTACTTATACTCTAAGATATATGGCATTTATTAATTTAAAAGAGCAAAAAACTGTTATTTTAATGTTTATCGATTTCCTTCTAAGTGTCTAATTTTTTAATATTTTTCAGAACAGTTTTAGTTTTACAGCAAAATTAAGCAGAAGATACAAGGCTTTCTACCCCGGCTCTACACCCTGCCTCCCGCACTATCAACATCCCCACCAGAGTGGTACATTTGTTACAATTGATGAGCCTACATCATTATCATCCAAAGTCCCTACTTCATTAGGGTTCACTCTTGATGTGGAACATCCTACAAGTTTGGACAAATATAAAATGACCTGTATCCATCAGTATAGTGTCTTATATAGTAGTTTCATTGCCCTGAAATGTTCTGTGCTCCATCTATTTAAATGTCTGATTTTCACTTTTATTTTAGGAACTTGAAATGCAGGCTCGAGCACATGGACTTTCCCTTATTCCATCCACGGGTCTCTGCTCTCCAGATTTGGTGAATCGGATCATCAAGCAAGAACCTTCTCTTGAGAACTGCAGCCAAGACCTTCTTCAGCATCACGCAGATCTAACTTGTACAACAACCCTTGATCTCACAGACGGCACCATCACCTTTAACAACAACCTTGGAACCGGGACTGAGAGCGGCCAAGCCTATAGTGTCCCCACGAAAATGGGATCTAAACTGGAAGACATCCTGATGGATGATACTCTTTCTCCTGTTGGCGTAACTGATCCACTTCTTTCCTCTGTGTCCCCTGGAGCTTCCAAAACAAGCAGCCGAAGGAGCAGTATGAGCATGGAAGAAACTGAGCATGCCTGTTAGCAAAGCCTCCCTGCTCTGCATTCTCACAAACTGCTTCTTTCTTGATTAGTAGATTTAATAATTGACCTGAAGGGGTTTTCTTGATAATTTTCCTTTAATATGAATTTTTTTTTCATGCTTTATCAATAGCCCAGGATATATTTTATTTTTAGAATTTTATGAAACAGACTTGTATATTCTATTTTACAACTACAGATGCCTCCAAAGTATTGTACAGTAAGTGTACAGTATTTGTGAACTGAATTCACCCTGGACGTTAGCTTTCTGAGCAAGAGGATTTTGCATCAGAGAAATTTCTGTCCATTCTTATTCAGGGGAAACATGGTTTGAGATTTTTATGCCTGTGACTTCCTTGGAAATTAAATGGAAAGTTTAATGGAAAGAATGTAAAGCAACCAAAAAATAAAATAAAATAAAAGAGAGAAAGACAGAGAGACAGAGAGAAAAGAAAAGAAGAAATCCACACTAACTTTTTCCATTTTGTATATGTGTTTGTTGGTACTGCCTTAAAGATACAGTACCCTTCTAGCAGTATTTAGTCTTTATACTGCAAACTATTTAAAGAAATACCATATTCTATAAAAGAAAAAAAATACAGCCATTTTTATGACAATTGTCTGGTTAGAAAATATAACTGATACCTTACTTAGGTGCAACTGAAATTGGAGGGAGACAGACCAAGGTTCTGAAACATGGGGTCTCATTGTTCACTCTGTGCTGTTGTAAGTTTCCTCATCAATGAGTATGATTCAATTTTTCATAAGATATATTTTAGTTTGAAATGAAAATTTATGTTCTCTCAAAGTAAAATATTGAGGAGCACTGAAAGTTTTACTTTTTTTTCCTTTTCAGTTTTGCTTTTGATAAGAAAACCAAACTGGGCACATTTGTAATTGGCTTTACTATTTTTATTTTTAAATTATGTTTTACTGTTTATTTGATTTGTACAGATTATTGTCATAATTTTTTTTCAGTATGTTTGTATTAATTTGTAAGAATATGCATCTTAAAATGGCAAGTTTTTCAGTATTTTTACAACTCACTGGTGGTTTTCTGCATTCTTTTTACACACATGAAAGAAAACTTTTATGCAAGGTCTTGTGTTTAAAGAGAGCTTTGCGAATATTTTGTATATTACAATCTCACTCGGAACTGTTTTCCACACACTTAAGGTGTAGTATTAATAGGTTAAAACCTGCTTTCTAGGGAAAATAAACTTACATATTTATTTTTAGTGATAAAAAATAGCAATATTCTTGGAGACTGATAACTATAGCGTTAATACGCTCATTATGGTCATTTGAATTGAGGTTTATTTCAGCAAAGTTGCTGAATTTTTTTAGAGAGAAATACTGTATTGGCAAATCACTGTTACTTGATAACAATGTTTTAACAAGCAGCAATGTTGTAAAGTTAGTTTCAGTGCATTATCTACTTGTGTAGTCCTATGCAATAATAGTAGTGTTACATGTATTCTATCAGGCCTAGATGTTTTATACAGATGACATATGGTGTTAAGAGCCAGGCTGTTGAATGGAATTTCTCAGTAGCAGCCTACAATTGAATAGCAAGTAGCATAAAGCATATCCATTCAGAATGAAGTGCCTTAAATATAGCAGTAGTCTTTTTTGGATGAGCACTGACTGAACTGTAATGCAGGAGAAAGTTTTGAGAGGGTAGCTGTAATCAAGAGGAACATGTAGCACGGTGCCTATGTAGACAATATAAGAGCTTCCAATTTTCCTTCATATATTTTTAATATTAAATATATTTTAGTGACAGAGTGCCAACTTCTTTCATCAGGAAACCTTATTCAGGAGGGATTTTTTTTTTCATGAGTTTAAATGTCAAATGTGAATTGGTGATGGGTGTTGGAGGATTCAGAGAGGAGTGATTGTCAGATATATGGATGGTTGGCTTATGTGAAAATAATCAACTGCATAGTTCCCAAGCACGCTGGGCATTGAGAATCCTTGGAAATGTTGATGATGCTATCAGTTTTATAGCTTTATTATGTAAGGGGGTAGGGAAAATTAGTTCCCATTCTTTCAACCTCCTTTATTGTATAGCTCTTTTCCTAGAATAGTGATGCAAATCTGCATGAACAGCTAATTGTACCATAGTGTTCACTGATACAATCATAGCATTGTCTATTTTTCTCTTCATATTTATATAGGGAGAGAGGACCTGGGTGCAAAATTCAGAGATTGCAATGGTATGATGCTAGTTTTCTTTAGCTGATTTGAAAGATTTTTGAAACTAGAGCAAGGTTGACCAGCCTATGGCCCAAGGAACATGGCCAGGGTTAACCCTTATAGAAAGCTTTGTTGAGAGAAAGCATGGCATCTTGTACCACTGTCCTGGATCTCACGTCTCCTGAGCTCATCATCGCCTGCTTCCCTCTTCCCCTTCTTAAGAGACAATTTCTGGGAGTGGCAGGTGAGTAAGCCCAGGAGAATGCTGCAACTTCGGGCGTGGTTTTCTTTCTTTCTTTTTTGCCAAATAGAGTGTGGATTCATTTTAGGGACTAGTTAAGCCAAGAGGTGGTGGTTTGAGCTCCCCGTTTATGATGAGAGAATGATCCACACCACTCCCTCTATCCCTGGGTACAGAATTGTGACTCAGGTTGGGCCTCCATGTGGAGTGACTAAAATGCCAAACTCTTCACCTGCCTCTGGGTAAAGTAATGGGAATACCAAACCTTCTGACTTTGCCAAAAACCATACAACCAACCTGGTCATACATAGGATGACAGAGTTTTTCTGGTTGTTTTTAAATAATAAAGCAATAAGAACAAATAAAATACATAGGAAGTTAAAAGGTACAAAATAAAAGCACAAAGGAATGCACTTATTGATATTTTTTAAATGCACTGGGGAAAAGTTGATGTTGATAACAGTGTATTAAGAAACCCTATTTCTTGGGAAAAAAAAAAAAACAAACGACTGTCTCTTGCGGACGCTTGGTACTGTAATGTAGTCATCTGCTGTTGGATGCAGCAATAATTTCTGTATGGTCCATAGCACTGTAAATTATGGATCAATATTAATGTATCCAATGATATAATTGAACTGTTGTTCTTGATAGCCTCATTAAAGCATTTGGTTTTTCACATAGTGGCCAGTTGTGTTTAGTTCATGGCAATTTTGAATATTGTTTGCCTTATCAAAAATGATAGCACACATTTTCTTCTGATTTAATGAATAACAATTTGCATGAAAAAAATTTAAATGCCAGTAAGTTTGGGTTTTTTTGTTTTGTTTTAGTTTTAAATGCCATTGTAAGATGTTACTCTTTGGTTTTAAGTACTTTTTATTACTCTACGACTTGCACTCAGATGAACTATAATTATGCTGTCTCTTTCCCCTTCTGAATTTAGGGAGATTTTTAAATTCCCAAATGCCAAGAATTTATTTTAGATATAGAAGTTTTATTTAAAATGCTTCAGTGAGAGGTGGTTTTACAAAAAGGTAAATTATCAGAGAAACCTGTGCATATTTACAAAAAAAAAAGATGTTGAGTTTTTAAAATACAAATTTATAACAATGAAAGCTTAATATACTCAGGTTTCCAGCTCCTGTCTTTTTTTTTCTTTTCTTTTTTTAAATACAGCACTTAAGAATCATTTGATAAATGCTGGATTTGACTTGGGAAGTGTCAGACAAAACATGTCTTTATTCCCTTGCTAGACCTTAAACTTCTGCCCTCTTAAAAATATATATATTCTGGTTTAACCTCTGGAGAAAATGAGCAAGAAGCTTCCTATAATATTTCTGATCTGATTGTCAGCTTTCTCTTAAGTTTGATTTTTTCTTAAATTTTGATGTACAATAATCAAGCCCTTTCTTTTTCAGAGTCATTTGAATTATATTTCCCATAGAAATCTGATTATGTGATGTCTTAAAAAAGTTTAAAAGTAGAAAGATTTCTATATGAACAAGAGAATTTTCTGGAGCACATTGAAAGTAGTTAAGTTGAAAGTTGGAACTATTCATCTCCAGGAGATCAGCAGCAGGACATTTACCCAAATTTCTGACCTGTCATTTGCCTATTAACATTTACTTCACATTTTATAAAGATTCTTAATCTCTAGCCCCACCCCATCCCTCCAAAATACCCCACATACTTATATGTTATAGCATTATTCCCTGAACACAAGCATGGACTCAGCTAGACTTCTTGAATTTGAATCTAATCTCTTCTCTTTGCCAGCTGTGTGATTTTGAGCAAGTTACTTAGCCTCTCTGAGCCTCTATTTCTTTTCTGTTTGTTAAAGATAATAATAGTAGCTACCATATGATGGTCTTGTGAAGACCATTTAAATTAATATACTAGAATTTTAGCTTGGCAGCACACAGTACATGGTAGCTGTTTTTGGATTATTATCATAAGTATCTTCATTATTAAAATAGAACATACTCCCTGGACCACCGGAAATCATTGTACGTTTCAACAGCAGCATGCACATTTTGAGAAACACTACATTTTAGCATAGGGCTAATATTTGTGTGAATTAGCAAGGCAACAGAAGCCACAGGCTACTTTAGAGAAGAGAACCTGGCTGTCCTTAGGACCCAGAGTTAGAATATTTTAGAAAATTAGTAATAAACCCAACTTATCACATTTTAAAAGTCTTCAGCACAAGTGACCCAATATTTAAATTTATTAAATCTGTATACTCTGCATGCGTGCCTCTGAGAATCAGTATGCTAGATTATTTCCAGAAAATACGGCTTGCTGACTCTGAAATCTCTATTATATTCCCTAGAGAATTAAACTTTTTATTCCTTTATGTCATATACTGATATTTTGTATCTAAAGAATGGTGTCTTGACTATATCCTATCTGTTCACTTTCCTATCAATATTTAAATGTTTTTCAGGTTTTTATTTTCAATTATACTTACATTCGATGCCTTCTTTAGAACTGTATCTGAGGAGTTAATCTTCACAATCCAGCCAACATAAATGAACCTTTAGAACTACTGTTTTTATTTTTTGTGTGTGTATGCCAAGATTTAATGCATAGCCAAGTAGCATGAGGAAAGCTCATTTAAGAGGAGTGTTGTAAAGTTAGATTTTCATTATATTTAGAGAGAGGTGGTGATGATCTCAATTCTTTGCTGCCACGTTTGAAGCTCAACAGCAATGGCTTCATGTCCTCACCTCCATGACCGTGAATCCGTAATATACATCTTTTGCAGAATACAAATGACACTTCCATTCCATTACTTGTGTTTCTAAGAGGCATATTCCAAAAAAAATTTTTGAAGTTCAGAGTACCTTTGTCATATTAAATTGTTAGGCAAGTTTATATATAAAATTTAGACATGGCTCTTCAGATTTGTGTTAAATATTTATAGGCCTTTGGAGCCTATTACCTGTACCAGATATACTGGAAAGTAATATGACTGTACCCAAATCCAAATAAATCTTAGCAACATTTTTCTAAATGGTAAAGGCAGTTTGCTTTTGAAAAATTTGCATTTTAAATTTCTAATTATGGAATCAGTTGAAGTTGTATCCAAATGGGTGCAATTGTCACTCAAGATTCCTTACATATTATGCAGACAGCAAAATCTGTGTAGATAGAAACCACTAAACTAGTGTTTCCCAAACTTTCTTTTATGCAACTAGTTCCACAAACTCCCAAAAGTTGATTTGGGGAATGGGGGTTTGGAAGTGGGGGTAGGAGGTAAAACACTGTAGTTAATTTTGAGGAAGTTAATTTTGGGAAATGCTGAATTAACCAAATCTGAACAAGTATCTTTACTGCAAGATTTCTCACATTCTGAAATATACTAATGTGAATCATATTTGACCGCAGGAGTGTGTGTGTGTGTGTGTGTGTGTGCGTGCATGTGTGTGTATGAAAGACCTACATCTGTTAATGTGTCCAAAAATCATAGTTTGGGAAACTCTGAAGAGTTTGAAGAAATTATTCAGAGTTGATAATTTCTTCTGTTTTCCTAAGGTAAATATTCTTACATTTGTTTATAGGTAAACCATTGTCATTAAATTATTCCTTAATAAACAAATTAGCCTAGATTTTCATTTTCAATGAAAATATAAAGTTCTAGTTCAAGAAATATATTGCCATTGAAATATTATTCCTGAATTCAAAAAATAATTTGTTTTCACTTCTGTTATGCTCACATTTAGTGTACTTTTTCTATGAATGGTAAAAGTCCTTTACATTGCATGTCTCCTACACTTAAATACAGCTGCCTGATATTAAGCGAAGTAGGGTTGGGATCTTGGTGATAATACAATTGGTTTACAACTGTAGATCCTGCTCACTGTTTTTTGGTGGACAGAAGTTAGGAAGAATTGTATGGTATTTAGAATTTACACAGTCTTGTCAATGATTTCTTTTTTAATGCAGGCAAATCATAACAGACAAGGCTATACCTCCAAAGTTCGGTTATTAATTGGTTGTAAGCCACCCCAAAAAAGCTGTGTTAAACATAGACTCCCTTTCTTCCTCCCCTTCCTCCTCTTCTTCTTCTCCCTTTGCTTGAATCAATTTTAGCTGGTGTCTTGTCACTTACATTAAAAAACCATATTTGTGATCAGTAGGCAAGGACTGGCAAGTTTTGCCACAATATTGTTAATAAGAATAGTCTTATTTAAAAAAATAAAAATAAAAAAATAAATAAAGTTAGAAATTAGTACTAGGTTAAAAATCTGTTTTGCTAGGACTAGAAATAACTGTTTACAACCTCATCATCACATCTTATTTACATGAGTTCTTGGGAGCATAAAAGTTTCATGTCTTTAAATGGCCAAAATTTTCTGTTCACTATTTTGATGATAGGCTTTCTCAAGTATATTATTCTCTGCCTCTTGAAACAGAGTATAATGAATATAATTTTATGTAATCCAGTTAGGTTATTAACAGTTAACAAAACTGTATCTTGTACAAAGAAAATGTTTCCTGTGTGGTGGTCTGGACATCCTTCTGTAAGAGCAGTGCATAACATACTGTGATTTTGGCTGTGCAGAACTTTTTTCTCCCCTACTTTCTTGTTTTTGTTTTTTCTTTTTCTTTCTTTTTTTTTAAACTGGTCTTTGCCTAATAGAAGTTGCTATTGTTGGATCTGTGACTTGGTTAAAGAAGTTTTGCTGATTAGAAACACAGGCCAGACTTCTTGGGTCATGAGGTTCCATTTGCTATGCTACTTATAAGTCAGTCTTCTTTCTACACTTAACAGGAATTCCACTAATTTAATGCAGCTCAGACCATGACAAGGGTCAGCAAACTTTTCTATAAAGGACCAGATAGTAAATACTGTAGGCTCTATAGGCCAAGAGGCAAAATCAAGGATATATCATTACTTGTATAACAAGAGAAAACTAATTTCCACAATTTTTCAGTGATGATATTCAAAGTATAATAATAATTGAGTACCATTTTTGTAACAGATTTACTCATGAGAAGAATGAAATTGTTTTTTAGGAGGGAATAACATTTTGCTTAATTGGGGTTCAAAGTTGTTCTCTAGCATCAAATTAATTGTAAACATTCACTGTAAAAGCCACTCATAGCTCATGGGCTGTTCATGAATAAGAGGTAGGCCAGATTTGGGCCACAGTTCCCCAACGCATGGACTATGGCATAGAGAGGTAATTGTCCCCGGATATGTTTTCTTCCTTTCATTAATAGGATGCTCTTAATTTTAGCTCAGCACATAGTCACATTGCTGGGTTCCTTTTATTCCAGAGCCCCTTGCAACTAGGTAGGACCATGTCATTACATTCTGGATGACACGATGTGAGCAGCCCTGCGTTTCTTACTTCTTACTAGCTAGGAAAGAGTAAGTGCTGAAACAGCCAGTGAGACCCAGAGAGAGATGCCCCAGCAGCCTTGGGCCTCTTATCCCTAGACTGCTATGGGAAGAAAGAAAGAAACTTATTTAGGGTCTGTCTTTTGAATTCTTTCATTGTTACAGTTTAGGTATGCTCACAGTATACTATACTCTTTACAATTAAAAGTAAATGTTTCCTTTCTTTCTCCTCTTTTCCTACTCCTCTTCTTTGTCCTTTTCTTTGATGACATAATTTCAGGATTATCACTATCTCCTACTAGCCTTACTACTCAAATAGTCTAAATTAAGGAGTTTTTTTTTATCTGCCTCAGCAAAACCAAATTAAATTTCCCTTTGTAGCTTGAATGAAAATAGTTGGATTAGAATTTAAAAGCTATCCAAGGACTTTGTATATTTCCTAAACAAACTTAAAAGATGTACTTTTTCTTTAGTAATAGTAGGAAGAAAAAAAAAAAAGACCTTGAGAGTATATCTTACTTTGGTTAGTGAAACCTGCAGGCAGATTATATGTTTATTAGGATTATTATAAAAGCCTAGATAACATCATTGAATACTTATTTCTTCTGTTGTCAGCTGAACTTTTTCTTTAATCATATCTAGTTTGAGATGAGAAACTGCTAAAAGTAGAGTATAGCACATATGCATGCTGCACAAAATTGAAAATTATGTGAGAAGCAATAATTTGTTCAAGTACAAATACTGTTCAAATTCAAGACAGTACAAATGCTGCTGTCTGTGCTATGATTCACTGCAGAAAAGGAGGGCTACTGTGGCATTTTTCTCATCATTTTATTAGGCCATGGAATGAATATGTGATAACTTCTTGGCCAAATAATTTAAATTTTCTGAGTTTCAGTTTCCCCATTTGGAAAATGGAGGTAAAAATGACCATCTCAGAGGCCTCTGTGAAGATTTTGTGAAAAAAAATAAGAAACACTTATTTGTACACTTGGCAATGTTTGATGGCTGTTATTTTCTCTTCGGTTGTATTTATGCCACAGTGCTTTCTTTCAAACAATAGTTGTCTTTTCCCACAAAAAAAGAAACTCTATCATTAGTCAACATATCTTAGTGGCTATAAAGCCCAAACTGCATTTGGTCATAGATAGTGTTTGAAATGGTGTAAGACTTTATTTTTTCAAACTTCATTTTTTCTTTTATCATTCAAATAGTTTCTTGAGGGAAAAGGGCAATAGTTCTCTTTCTTTTATCAAAAAATAATAGGACCTCTAGGTTTGCACATTTTTCTGCAAGATCCACACAAGTTTGGGGCTATACCAGGCTCCATAATGTGGTCAAGAACATGGATGTTGGAAGCCGACTGGGTTTGAATTCATTGTCCTCCACTTATAGCCTTATAACCTTCTTTTCTTGGACTGGCCTTTTAGTCTAGCAGCTCCAGCCCTTTGCTTTCCTGGTGTTTTCCTTGTTTTTGTTTTTGTTTCTCAGCTCTTTCACTTATCTAATGCTGAGTAAGAAACCGGCCCAAAACTGTGGCATAAAATAAGATGTTTTATTATGCTCGTGAATTCTGTGAGTCAGAAATTTGGACAGGACATAGCTGAGATGGCTTGTATTTTCTCTGCTCCATGATATCTAAGGCCTCAACTGGGCGCGAAGTCTCCAGCACCTGGTGGTGGTGACTCATAGCTGAGGCTATAAAGTCATTTGAAGGCTCTTTCACTCGCCAGTCTGACACCTGGGCTGCAAGGATTCAAAAATTTGTCTCAGCTGGGACCGCTGACCAAAGTGCCCACACGTGGCCTTTCCATGTGGCTTTAGTTGCTCTCAGCATGGCAGCTAGTTTCTGACAAAGAGCATCCCAAGAGCTAGTTTAAAAAAACAAAGGCCACGTAGCTTTCAATGACCTGGGTTTGGAAGTCAAAAAGTGTTACTTCCACTATTCTGATCCAAATCGTCATAAGCCCTGTCTGATTCCAGAGGAGGAGACATAGACTCCACTCTGTTTGGGAGAAGGGTCAAAGGTTTGAGGGGGTTTTGTTGTTGTTGTTGTTTGTTTGTTTGTTTGTTTAATTGTCCTCCTATAAATTTAGCTCTATTGTTACCCAGATTCTGGTTTCTGGTCCCTGGTCCCTGGTCTTGCTTGCTTTATTTCTTTGACTAATCCTGGCTCTTAGGATCTAGACCCTAGAGCATTTCTCTGTTAACCTTCACTTGCTCCTTCCACAGCCCAGACTGCATTCCCTGTTACTGCCTACTCCCCAAACCCTGCCTCACACTTCCTTTCTTTGTTCCAGCTCCATCTGCCTACGGAAAACTCATTGGGTAGAATAATACTTTTATAATACTAACCAAACTTTTCCTTAGTATTATAACTTCCTCCATAGTCTAGCCAAAGCTTCGTAGAGCTCAATTATTCTGTGCTCATAGACTCAGAAAAGTAATGTTTCTTCAGAAAGTGGAAAAAGAGGAGGCTCTTCATAGGAAAACAGAAAAGATGCACAGCATAAGGCAAATATTTGGATACGAAGTTTCCCTAAGAGACTCCAGAAAGGTCCTCCAGTTATGGGAGAAGAGATTGTAAAAGGGAGAATAATGAGAGCAGAGATATTGGTAGATACCAGAGAGATAGACTTCATGCACTATTACTTGGGCCAAAGCCTGGGGAGATGGCAAAAATCTAGATAGTTTTATGGAATCAGAGGAGCAGAGAGGATGTGAGGTTTTTCCCAGGTAAGTTCTTGGAGGGGCAGCACTAGAGAAAAAAATGACTTGGAGTGTTTAGGTAGGATGGGACCTTAGGCAGCATAATCACCCAGCAGAAAGACCTAGAATTAAAGGAAACAGCCATGCAAAGGAGGATGAGAAAAGACTCATCAGTAATTCACATGGGCCCATCACCGAGGGAGACTGACTGAGAAGGACGTAGAGGACATGGTGCTTTGCTTCCCCCAATGTCTCTTTTTGTAGACTGCCATGAAGCTTAGACAAAACCCTGTGGAAAAAGAAGGAAATCCCCAAATAATAAAGATTAACATTTCACCTCCTATTAAGGAGATGGTAGTCCCAAATTAGAAATTAAAACTATATATATGTATATGCATATAAAGATGTGGTATATATAGTTTATATATAAAGTATACATATATAACATATAAATATATGCAATAAAAAATATATATACATATATGTGTATATATATGTATATATGTGTATATATACATATATATGTATATATGTGTATATATACATATATATGTGTATGTATATATGTGTATATATATGTATATATGTGTACATATATATACATGTATATACACATATATATATCACCTCTTCTTTATCTGTCAAAGGATACTTAGGTTGTTTCCCGTCTTGGCTATCATAAATAATGCTAAAATGAATATAGGGGGCACAAATACTTTTAAAAATAAGTGTTTTCAAATTTTTCAGGTAGATACCCAGAAGAGGGGTTGCTAGGTCCTATGGTAACTCTATCCTTAATTTTTTGAGGAAACTCCATACTCTTTTTCATAGTGGCTGTACCAATTTACACCACCAGCAGCAGTATACAAGGGTCCCCTTTTCTCCACAGCCTCTGGTTATTCTCACAGCTGTGAGATATTGTAATTTTGATTTGCATTTCCCTTATAACTAGTGAAGTTGAACATTTTTTCATATATCTGTTGGCCATCTGTACGTTTCCCTAGGAAAAGTATCTAATCAGGTCCTCTGCCCGTTTTTTAATTGGATTGTTTGATTTTTCTTTGTTGAGTTCTTTATCTGTTTTGGGGATTAGTCCCTTATCGGAAGTATCCTTTGCAAATATCTTCCCCTATCCCTTTGGTTGCCTTTTTTGTTTTGTTAATGGTTTCTTTTGCTATGAAGAACCTTTCCAGTTTAGATAAATAAAACAAGTTCCATTTTTTTTTGTACACCAAAATGTATATACTACAATCCATGTTCACTACATATATTTAATGTTTCATAGTGAGAGAGGTTTCTAGACAGAGAGGGATATATACAATAGAACACTAAATGGCACTGAAATCCTAATTTCTCTCATCTTAGAATTTTATTATATATTGAGTTTCTGTCAAATACATTAATGGGGATATAGAGTGCTCTCAAGTAAGTGGAAATTGTTATGAGTAAGAGTTGCCATTCATTCATTTAAACCTTACTGAGCAACTACTGTATGCCAACCATTATTTTAAGTGTTGGGGCTACAGAAGTAAAAAGGACATAATCTTTGCCCTTGAAAATGATGCTCACCTGCTAACACTTTTAGGACAGACATAATTTCTTGGTCCCATAGACTAGGTCTTAACATTCATTGCTAGATACATGCAAATGTGTGGGGAATCTGGTCTGTTTAGAAAAAGTATATTCTTAGAGCTTCTTCCTCCAAACACCTAATGATCTCGAGGGCAATTCCCCTCCTCTGTGGTTGGATCAGCCATTCAAGAGAATGATCTTAAATATATGTACACATGCATATCCATCCACACACAGCATCTCTGTATTCTGTAGTAGGGCATGTTGCCATTGCATAATATATTTAGACAAAACCACTTACTTCATAATGATCTTGTTCACATAAAACTGCAGAAATAAATAGTATTACTGATTTCTTCTTTTGTTTGATGTTAGTGTAGGATATTCATTAAGAAAAGCACTGGATATAATGGCAACTTAATTATGGTATGGGAAAACTTAATGAAGGCAAATTCCCCTTTAGAGCTTAAGGCTTTAATGCCACTAGGCTCTTCTGTTTATTCCAATGAATTACATTCTGGCACCCACAAAAATCACGTAACAAATGCATAACTAATGTGACATTCACACAAAACATCACATTAGTTCCATATGAATGCTTCTATTCCAGTGAACACTAAACCGAATCATGTTATTGTAATGTGAGCTGTGATTTAATACCCTAATTTGTAAGTAGTTTTGTCTGAATCTAGTATGTTATTTACACCACTCGTTGTGGTTTCTAAGACGTACTAGATGCACACTTTATTTGGCTTGGCTACCTCCCCCCTGCCCCCCCAATAGACACACCCCTAAATGATATATCAAATAGTAGTTTGCTACTAAATATGTTCTCAACCATCTTCCTACCAGGTACAAAATTACAGGGTGGCTGTAGTTGACTTTTTCAATAAATCAAAACTTTCCATAAAGTAACATGCTTTGAGATTTGGAGAACTAAGAATTAGAGAAGAAAACAGATTATCACCCAGGAACACTTAATAGTTGAATAATATTACTTATAAAATAAAGTCAAAATTATTCTGTGAGCAGAAGTCAACCTATTTTGAAATAATAGGAAATTCTTTCTGCCTGGAATCCTTGTGCTCCAGTTCATATGGCAAACTCACTTGCACCCTTCAGGCCTAAGCCCAGTTGTTACCTCTTGAGAAGGCCTATGACTACTCTGTTTAAAGCAGCCCCCTCTGTATCAGTTACACTCTATCACATCACCCTGAGTGGCAATATCTACTACCTGTCTTTCTCTGTTCTCCGTTTTTTCTTAGTAATAGAATCACCACTTGATTTCCAGGTAGGCATATGACCACCTACAAGGAAGGCTACATATTCCAGCTTCTCTTGTAATCAAGGACTACATTCTGGTTATTGAGATAAACACTAAATTATCCTTAGTTTATGCTACTAAGAAAGTTTGGCTCTCTTGTCACCTTAGTCTTTCGTGAAGATATAATAGCTGGAACCCAAGTAGTCATCTTGGACCATGAGGTAGAAATCATGTGTTGACAACGAAGGACAATGAATCTGAGTCCTTGATGAATTCATGAATCTGCCTTACCCATTCTGAAGAGCCTTCTTTAATGTGAGAGAAAGAGAGGAATGAAAATTTTAAGCCACAATCAACATATATAACAACTTGTCCAGCACATTAACCTAAACCAAACCACAGAGACTAGAGTACTGATTAAACAGAATAGATGCCAGTATTAAAAAATTGTTGTAGCTACCCCAGTACATACTGACTGAATCACAGCCTTGGTTAAAACCAAGTGATTTTGAGTCTTTCACTTGCAGCTAAACCTAATACTGAGGAATATACCCTATTTCTTTTATAACCCTTATTATGGTCTGTGACAATATTTTCATTGTTTTACTTATTTATTGACTCTTCCTCCCCCTTAAAATCTAATCTCTATTAGGGCAGAGAATGCCTCTGGGGTGTGCTGCTGGAACATGGCTCTGTTAGATGTTGAAAGAATGAATGAACTAATTCTTTAATTTTTCATTGTGAGATATAATATTTTGAGAATTGCAGATCTGGGGGAGTGAAAAGAATTCTATTTGGAGGACTAGGGTTGGCAGTTGAATTGACAAAAGTTTTTTTCATTTTATTTTTTCTGACTTGAAAAAAACCTGATGAAATTAGTGGTAGATAAAAATTCATTTCCAGCTTCTAACAAGGAATCACAAACAATGGAGGACATATAAATAGAGTAGCAGCTTTATTAATACTTTCCTACTCCATTCGTGATCTTTTGATGACAACCCTACCGGAGGCACTCTTTATCAGGCACTAAAGCAATTTAGATGCTGTCACATGCCTTTCTTGATATATATGTATTAGACATAAAGCAGTTTTGTGTTCTTTAGCTTATTTTAGTAGATAATTAAAACTCCGACTGTCTGCTACTAAGCAACGGAGCATGGAAGAGGTTGATCACATCCTATCACAAAGATAGAAAGAGGAAAAATAATAAAAATAATCATACACATTCCCATAATCAGCCTTCAGATCTTAATTATGTTTTAACTCCTTTGTTATGCCAAAGGCAATGCCTATTGGCATTAAAAGGACACTCTCACTTTTCTCCCTAAGTTCAATCTATTTCTTTCATTCGGATCCTCGTCCATGTATGGAATCCTCTTGGGGGTATTTAGGGTCACAAGGGATGATAGAAAACTGAGATAGGAGTCAGGAAGTTTAGATTCCATTCAGCCCCAAACCCATAAGATGTTGCAGGGCTGCAGCCAGATTCTAAACTCAGGGAAGTGTGGGTGTGTGCAAGGCTGCAGGAGGGGGAGGGAGACAGGATTTGCACCATGGTAGGTAAGTGCATCCCATACCCAAAACAATCCTCTACCACCTTTCTACCTGACTCAAGGTCTTACCTCTGAAGTTTCAATTGTATATTTCACTCTGCTTCAAAAGTTGCCTTTTGACCAGTCTTAACTTTTATATTAATGGCATTTCTTTAAAGTTGTTGCGAATGCATCAGTTTTGAAGAATATGCAGAGTACATAACTCTTGTTCTATTATGGCTCCTCCTCCCTCAACTCCCCAAAACACTTCTGAATATGAACCTTATTCATTCATTAATTCACTCATTCACAATTGCTATTATTATTATTGATTTGTTTTTTTATTCAACACTTTGATCTGCCTGTGATGAGTCTTATTTACCATATTTGTCAGATAAATCTTTTCGTTTATATTTTATGCTTATTCTAGAACCTCTTAGCCAGCTTGAGAGTCTCTACGTTACCTCCTCATAGTCCTTTGTTGGTCAATCCACCTTGTGAAAATGATTTCTACTGTCAGTTCTCCTTTAAATGAAGAGAAAATACAGAAGATAGGAACTTGACATCATTTACAGTTTTGGATTCTTGTTGGATGTTCTGTGAAAGTTTTAGTTGTTAGGGCAGAGGGTGGGAACACTCAAACTCTTGGTGAAAAAACATAGAGATGGAATCTGATGTAAGCAAGCCAGAGCAAAGAGGAGTTCATTGAAATGAATTGAAACTGGCCAGTCCTGTCATGCAACTTGGGAAATGTTTCAATCTGGAGAAGTGAAATGACTCCACAGGAGGAAACAGTGTGGCTTCTCTAACTCAATTCAAGGGATTCCCTGTCAAACCAGATTTATATAGATCAGCAGAAGTCCTTCCCCTCTGTCTCTCTTTTCCAGAGTCGCCCATTCTCCAACATCCATGGAACTGCACCACTAAAAGACTTCTGACCATATTAGGTTTTCCAGAGCTCAGACCTACCTAACTTGCTTTGGATGAGCAGGGATAATGACGGGCAACTAACTAGTAAGGATAGAGAAAAAATCCGGAGTTAGGGAGGGCAGGGAAAGTTAAAAACAATTATGTATATTAGGAAAACCCAAAAAGTACTTTTATGTATTGACATCTCTGCATGTAAAACCATATAAATTCCTGGTAGGGAGTGGGCAAGAGGAAATAAATCTTAAGGGTTCATGGTGTCCTGTTCCATTTGCTTTTCTTCTTTAGCTTTTATAATCTTACTACATATTAAGAAACCAAAGCCGACATGAGCTCTTGTCTCTGTTCTTCTCTCAATACCTGAATTATTCTTTTCCAGGCAGACAGATTGGTTCCTCTATTTAGTCATAGTTATACTTCAAGACTCTTCATTGTCTATCCCAGAAAGAGAGAACCTGTGTGGGAGAGATTGAGAGAAACCTATGGATACAGAAAAGAATGTAATTGGTGAACATCAGCCAATAAACCGGCTCCATGAGTCAAATGTCTATCCTTGCCCCAGTCAATTATCATGGGGACAGAGTCAACTTGTGAGATTATTTGTCAATAAAGAAATGGATTAGGTAAGCTTTCTAAACTTTCTCTACTTTTGGTAGTCTCTGGAATTTTATTTCCCACACAATATGTCCAATTCCTATTATCTCCGTCTTCAACTCCACATTACAAATAGTTAAGCATTAGTTATACTGTTGTACCTAATGTATTTATTAAGGACCTTCCTACATGTAACGATACACAGGTTACTTTTTAAAGTAGCTATTAATCTCTTTTGTGAGTGGAGTAGCTCAGAATCTCACACACTCAAAGGTTCTCTCTTACCTATAGCCAACATGGAGCACAATTAGCCTAACACTCTGAAAAACAGATTTACATGTGGGTCTGTGTTTTATGTTTCCAGTCAATCTATAACCTTCTGGTCTCACTATATTTAAAGTACTATAAGAAACAACAGAATCTGTACCCTCAATGAGTCTTTATCTAGAGTGGATCATGACATACGTGATTTTAACATTTTCTTCAAGTCCAGCTGTGAAATTTGTTCCTTGAGACAAAAAAATTTCTGCAAGAACATCTATTACAATTACATGTAATGGTCTTAACTATGTACTCTCTTCCTAACTTCCTTTTCTGCTGGGGTTGTGTCCAGCAGCTGATTTCAACTCAGGAAAGCATTATGATTGTAGGTCATAGCTTAGCTAAAAGGCCATGTTTTTGCTTAAGGGTAAACTTGTTAAAATTGGGAACTCAGCCAAGGTCATCCATCTAAGAACATTGTGAAAGCGTCTTACAGTTGTTCATCTAGCTACGGTCTAATTAATTTTCAAATGGACAAAGTAGCTTCTTGGGCCATGTAACAAGCATTTTCATTCATTTAAGCAAAGCTGGATTTGGCTCAGAGCAGGGTCACGAGAAATTCTAATGGCTTCTTCTCTTCTTTGTGTGTCCTCAAGAGAGCTGCATTGATATCAACAAAGCAAGATTTGTGCTCCAGGCAATCAGAGTAGAATCAGTTTCTAGCCAGCCAAGTTCTTTGACTTCCCCTAGAAGGAGAGGGAATGGAATTGAGCATATGGGAAGGCTCTCTAGGCCCTTTTACATTATTGGATATAGCTATGCTCACATAATGAAATTGTTGAGATTGTTTAAACCTTCTGCAGAGACTTCTGTTAGCAGAGAAGAAACTTGTACTAAAGCCATAAGAAGATTGTATTATAGATGTAATGGAATCTTTTTTATCTTTTGCCTGATTTTCTCCACAGAGCTGACATTTTTTTTCTGGGCATGAAGCCAAAGGTCTATTTAATTTCTTAAAATTTCCCATGGTCACTAATACTGTCCTGCAATGGCAGTTACATAAATTAATAAATAAAGGTAAAGCCATTAGAAAGGTTGTGAATCCTTGCAGTTAACTTTTCAATAACTTTAGAAGTTTTTTCCCCCCTAAGGTGGCTATTTTACACAGTAAACATAACACCTATAGAAAGCATGCTCTCGAATCTTCAGATATCGCCTAAGTTTCATTAAAATATTGAGCTTGTTTACCTTTGTCTTGAGGGACCATATCTATTATTAAATAAGATTTGAATGTAAAAATGCAAGTTTACTTGAATCAAATGAATTCTTATGAACAATTGAAGTTGTATCACACCTTTATTTTTATTGCATTTAGGATTTGGGGATAATAGTTTTTTTATTTTGAATTTAAAGTATTATTTTATTTGTTTATTTGTAGTTTTTCCTATTAGGTTTTTCGGGGGACAATTTAGAGACAGAAATTTGTTGTTTCTGTTTTTGAAAGAGAAATAGGACCCAGGTTGTAGGCAGCTTCTCATAAAGAACCATCATGACAGCTTGACCATGAAAAAAGCACCCCATTGAATACCATGTATTCCAGGAAATGGCTGGCCACAGAAACCCCTCTGCCCCTAACATTCATTTCAACAAGGTCCCCAAATTGCTTGCTTTTCCCTTAGCAGCCAAACAAAGACTGCCAAATGTACGTGTATAAAGTTATCCTGGCTTCTAAAACTCTCACCTTAATAGAACCCTTGCCAGTCAGAGGCTGTCTTAATCTTTCCTTTTTACTCTACAAAACACACTCTCCCTTCTAACACCCTGAATCTCTGCTGAAATTAAAGTAACAGCCAATGTGTTCCCTTGTAAGTTTATGAATAGTCTTTGTTAATTTTATCTCAGACTTAGTTTTGTCTTTGACAGATATATTCTTGACTTAGAACAATATCTTGCCCATAGAAGAATCAAATATTTACTCATTCAACAAAGTTTTACTGATTACCTACAACATACAGGCACTATTCCCAGCACTGAGATATGAGATATATAATTTGTCCTTTGTCCAGTATATGAAGGTTAATTCAAGAATTTCATAAATAGTAATAACTTATCATTCGTTAACAATATTAAGATGCAGACATGCTTTTTTATAGTTTAAAGAGAAGCGATTCCTCTTTTATATGTGTAGCTGAAACCAAATTTTTCTTCATAACCTCAAAAACTACTTGTGATAAAGAAGTAGTTATTATTATTTTTGCCAACACATCACCTTAGTATCTGTGATTAGAGAGGCATTACATTTTCAAAGAAAAGAATAAATTAGTTGACCCTTTCACAGAGAGTTTTTTCTAGCTGGTGAAATAAACTGTCCTTTTTTTCTTTTTTTAATTCCAAGAACTACAACATAATTGTATAGTGATATCTATATTAACAGTTTTCCTTTTTCATCCACATTTTATTTCTGTTTCCAGGATTAAATGTAAAAGGATATTCTCAAAAAGATAGCAAAAACAATGAAAAGCAAGACTTTATGCCAAATAGAAAACTTTTTTTTTAAGCAAATAGCAAGGGTATATGAAACATTCCCATTTCTCTTTTCACAAAACAGAATGTTCTGTACTTACTATATTAGCTAACAAATTCAAATCTGTTTATTTTGTTTGAAATCCCACTTCACCCATAAATTACAGCATTACACAATAACACCAGAAGGACAATATCACCATTGTTTGCTTTTACAATCATCTCTGCCCACAAAATTCTGTTCCATTGTCAGCTTGCTGTCATCAAGCCATTGTTGTTTTCCTCTTTTCAGGATCTCCCTACTAATATCATTCAAATTATTTAGACATTCAGCAATGTTTTTGCTATCAGTGCAGACATCTAAAGAGTTGGAGCCCCAATGTGATGACCAAATACCCCTTGACTATTTATCTTTCCAGAGTCATTATTCCTGAGGTCCCTGAGTAGCTGAGTTGCAGTGTGTGCAAGCAGGAAGGGGTTGGGGGAGGGGAGCTTCCCCTGCTGAAGCTGGTTTGTTCCATTGGACAATGAGGCCTTTTCTGCTTGCCTTTCCTGGGCACGTACACAATCAGATGGTTTAGGAGAGGTGGGGGAGGCAGATCATTTATAACAACAATTCCCAAATGTTCTAGGGTAAGGAGTTTTCAAATTAAAAATATTATACACACACACACACATATACACACACACACATATTTGTAATTACTAATTCTCTTTACCTCCTTTACTAATTGCAAAAGAACGACAGCACTTGATAAAAAGTTAGCATATAAAAAATCTCTTTTTTCTTGCTCTAGTTCTCCTGTTTTCCTTAGAATTGTTATTTTATTCTATCTACAATTATTTATTTTGTGCCTTCTCTGTGTTAGCCATTGGAAATACAAAAATGACTGGGCAGATACAGTTCTTGCCCTCATGGAACTGAAGGTTTAAAGGGGAACACAGATTTTAAATTCTTTCTAGTGTTTTGGTGTTTTTAAGAATATGTTCTATATGTATACATGTAATATGTATACCCTCATTTTTAAAAACAGAAATGGTGATTTACTATACATATGCTTTTGTGTTTTGTTTTATTTCTATAACAGTTTGCAGAAGGCTATTTTTTAACGGCACAACATTCTTTCTTCCTTACAAGTAGCACCCTGATTTTTTTATTTTGGGTAATCACCTCTTTCTCATTTTGCATACTCCTTGTGGGGATGTAAATCATGTCTCTTGTCCTCCAGTAATCAAGAGTTAGATATATGACCCAAGCTCTCTCTTCTTCAACCAGAGTGACTCAATGATTGAAGCAACGTTTGGAGGGCACTGCCAACATCTAGACCAGATGATGGAGTGACATCTGATGCTGAGCGGTCTGGAGCTGCCAATTCTTCTTCTGCCCTCTAGACACCTGGCCAGTCTGTGGACCAAATTATGTTGCTCCAATTCATTTCATTTTGTGCTTGAGTTCTCCAAAATTGGATTCTGCTGCTTGTAACTAAAGCTATTTAATCAAAGACATACAGTATATCAGCATACGCAGACCTACTTCATTCTTTGTTAGTACCTGAATGGCATTCCATTATACCCATGTAGCACAGCTTATTTAACTGTCCCCTAGTAGTGGTCACTTAAGTTGTTTCTAGTGATTTATCAACAAATACTTCAGCATATACATCTATACACACACTATATTCTTATATATCCATCTTTGGAAAGATGTGTGAATATGTTTTGGGCAATAGATTTCTGGAAGTGAAAGTGGTGGGTTAGAGGATATGTACATTTTAATAACATCTAATAATGTCGAAGGTCCTCACAAGAGAATAATTGTGCTACTGTAACTATGGATTGAGATGTAAATAATGGAAAAAAATTAATAACATTTTATTTGTAATAACTGTTTATGGCCACTAAGTGAAAAAGGTAATTCTTGTTGAATTTAGAAAGTAATTCTCGCGAAATTTGGAAAACTGAAAAAATAAACATAAACACAAAGAAAAGTCAATCACCAAATCACTCATGATTCTCTTACTCAGAGTGGCGGGATTGCATTCACTCACATTATTATTTTATCCAGCTTTTACAGGTATTTTTGAAGAGGATTGTGATTAATAAATAATTTAATCATAGCTAAAAGCAAAGGCCACTAAATATTCTTCTTAAATCCCAAATATATGAGATTTTCTACTTAACTTTTCATTTTTGATTTCTAATTTACTTATTAGTGGTCTTGATTGGTTTTGACCTTTTGAAATTTGCTGGAACTTATTTAATGAATCACTATATGATCAACTGTGGTTATATTTCTGTGTGCCTTTGAAGAATGTCTTTTCTATTTTTAAATGTCTTGCCTACTTTAACTTGCTTTAAATCGGATTTGCTAGTTGTGCTATTCCAATCTTCTACATCCTTGCTGATTACGTTTACTTGATCTGTTAGTAACAAAAAGGTATGTTAAATTTTTCTGCTATGATTTTGGATTTATGTGTTCTTTTTTATATTTCTGCTTATTTTTGCTTCAGATATTTTGAGGCTCAGTTGTATATGCAAATTTAAAATTATTGATGAGTTAAGTATTTATTATTTAAATTGTCTCTCATCAACTCTAGTAGTATTTTGGTCTTAAAATCTATTTTGTGTTATTTCTTAGCTTCCTTTTGTTAGTTTGCATGGCTTAAATTTTCCTCTCTTTAACTCCTTATACTTATTCCTTGTAAATAGCTTGTAGTAGATTTTGTTTTGTTTTGTTTTGTTTTAATCTGGATGAATAGTCTTTGTCATTTAAATGAAGCACTTAGTACTTTTATATTTAATGTAATTATTACTACATTACGGAATGTCTTCTATGTGTTCAGACTGGTTTTTCTTTTTTTTTTCCTTTTCTTTTTTCGTTTTTGGTATTATTTTGGATGAATTAAATTAAAGATTTCTTAATTGTCTCATATTTTTTCCCTATGAGTTTGAAAGTTTTACTCACATTCTTTTGTTATTTATATGGCTATTACACCTATCATTTATTTCTCAAACTCAAGTATTAGTAATTTTAACCTCTTTATGGATAATCTGAGGATTTAGTGCTAGCCACTTTAATGATATTTATTCCTTACTAATTAATATGACATTGTATGCTTTACTTCTATATATTGCAAAAGCAAATATAACATTAGTGTCATTGTCTTGTACATTTAATATGTACAAGAATATACAGGAATATACAAGAATATAGCTTGTTTTTGCATCTCTGTTTTCTCATCTGGAATAACCTTTCCTCTACTAAAAGAACCCTCTTTAATTATTCTTTAGTGAATGTGCTAGCCATAACTTCTTTAAAAATAAAAATGTCTTTATCTTTCCTTTATTGGGAATTATGATTTTTTGATTTTCCAGTTTGATGAGTGATAATAGTATGCTACTGCTTTAATTTCCATATATTTTGTATATTTGCTACCTATTCTCTTTCTTCTCCTTGGTACTTAATCGTACAAAGTTTAGAACATTTTTTTTTTTTTTCAGGAGATGAGGGGAAGTTATATTATTCATATAATTGAGCTTAAGGTGAAATATATGTTTCTGGTAACTTATCTGTTTATTGCACAGATGTGTCTGTGCACACACAGACACAGGGACCAAAGAGCTGCCTATGGCTAATAAATTGACTCTTTATATGAACAAGTACATTAGTAATGCCACCAAGATTTCTAAACCATTCTTGACAATCACTCTGATTTCACATGACGAACTCCTAGACTAATCTTTTCCTTTACAGTGTGATACTTTGGGCATTTTTCTCTTTTCCTTGCAATACTTCAGAAGAGGAGCTCTTCTGAAATTGCTTTGAAGGGAAGAGATAATCCTAGGTCAACAAAAGCGCACTCATTCAACCAGATATTTATTTTGAGCACTTACATGAAAAGTTGCATTCACTCCCTTATCCCTCCTTATGTATTGTGGGGATGCAGAGCTCCTTAAAACTTAATAGCTTACAACAATAATGATTTATTATCTTTCACATATTTGCATCGAGAATCCTGAAGAGCTCACTACCGTCTTCCACTGGTCAAAGCAGATCAAAAGGCAGGCCCGGATCCAGGGGCGGGTAAGCAGGGGGACGAAATCTATTTCTTGATGGGTGGAGTGACATCAAGGAAGGAACTGATGGAAGCCCTCTTTGGACACTATTCACCACTCTCCTTTAGCAAGTATTTCATGTTTCTTTACTGAAGACCAGAACACATTGCTTCTTTCAAACTTGTATTTATTTTAAAGCATAAATTAGAACATGAGTAGCACATATGCTTACCCACTTGGTCCTTTCCTTATTGACTAAAGATAGAACAGACTTGTTCTAAACAGGCTGCAGTTAATGCAAAGTATGTAGGCCACCCCTATAGAGGCTTGCTTTATGATCAAGAATTCATGTAATGTTTTAGTATTTCATTTGCTTCAGCTCCCTGTTATTAGCTAATAAAAGAATTATAGTTTTAATAACTAGTTGACAAAACTGATGTTATCGATTTTAATAAATAATCAAACATTCCTGAAAGCAGACATCAAATAAAGTATTTAAATCCCTAACACCTTGCCTGTGCTAATCATGAAACTCAGTTAAAGGACTAAGATAAAAAGAGATTAGTGTCAGTAGGAAAAAAAAAAAAAAGCATGAATTACAGATTATAAGACTTACAGTTTGCTTAATAAAAACCTGAAATGCTTAATAAGCATCTATTCTCTTACACATCTACAGAATACTTCCACCTTTTGTTTTAAATGATCATCCAAAGGAAACTAATGACCATAGCAAATGGAGAAGTAAGAGAAAGTTGTCTATCAAATGCCTACCCTTCCTTCACTTGGTTTTCTCTTCTGTTTTTTCTGATGAGCTCTATGACTTTTGAGAAAGAGAGAAACTGAAACTCACACAGATGAAGTAAGTAGTCCAAGGATGCACAGCTACTAAGAAATGGAAGTGGGATTCAAAATTGGGATGCACTTCTTAACAAAGTCCAAATGATTTCCGGCTCCCATGCTGTATCTCAAGGGGGAAAAAATCATAGCATAAGAAATTCTACTGGGGGTCAGCTCAGAGCCATCCTGTTCTAGTGTCTTTTGGTGCTCTCGTCGTAGCACCAAGGAGGGGATAGATGCTATTCTCATGTCTTTGGGTCTCTGTTAAACATCCCCAATTTCATTTTAATAATCTAGTCACAATTTCATCACATACAATCCCTCAGAAATAATTGGTATAATATAGAGGACCGGCTTTTACACTTTAAGGTGTTACTCTAGAGCTCTTAATCTTTTTTGTACTTCAGATCCTCTGGCAGTATGGCGAAGACTCCTCAGATTAATGTTTCTGAATGCATACCATAAAATACAAAGAAAATCAATTTTATTAAAATACAGTTTAACACAGTACAGAAACTTAATTTAGCTCAAGCAAAAAGGAAAAGCATGTCAAGAGTGGGGGTGAGCTTATTGGCTTAAAGAACTAAACCAAGGGTTAGCAAACTATGGGCCAAATTAAGGCCGTTATCTCTTTTTGCAAAATTTATTGGAATAGCATTAATTTCATTTGTTTATGTGTTGCCTATATAAAGAGATTTTTTTAAAAGTCTCCCATTTTCTCATGAAGAGTAACTTCTCTCTCACTCTACCTCTAAAGGACATTCCAGGTCCTTTGAAAACTAAGGATCTGGCCAAATCTTTGAAAGTACTTATAGTTAGGGTCTGACCAATGACATTTTAAAATTTAATGACCTTTTTCTTCTCAGCTCCAATATATAGGTAAAAAAAAAAAAAAGCTTTTTTCCCCCCTCGATTAGACTTTCAAAATATACGTAATTTGCTTGTAATCTTAACAAAAGTCTATTTTAGCTCATGAATGCTTTCATTTAATCTGAAATTTGAAGGAGAGAAGAGGTCTCAGAATTACATGCAAGACTGAAATGAACATAGATTTAATTTTTCTTTACTATAGAAGTGAAGTCAATTGGTTAAGAAGTGTCTGGAAAGAACACTGCGGGTGTTTTGGTTCCCATTTCTCTAATAGCAAAGAAAACAAAGATTGGGAAAATCCGATAATGCCCATTCAAACATGACCTGGGAGGGAAGCCAAGAAAGCAAGCTATAAAACAAATAAATCACTTGCTATTATGAAGCATGGAAACCACAGTCACCTCAGACCTAAACATGGACATAATCATTATTCATATTATGTTTTAAAACACAGTTGTTCAAGAGAGACCTCTGTAAACTTATTCTGGAAGTAGCCAATGAAATTAATTCCCTCAGGTGACTGCATCCTGGCAAGACAAATGGCAATGCTCTGGGTTAAAAGGCAATATGACCTTTGGCCCAGAAGAGACAGGGATAATTGTGTTAACTGTCTCCACTCCGTTGTCTGAGACCCCTCCCAGACAGAGCAGGGGTTCCTGCTGTTTCTGCCCCAACATTCTGAGCTGGAGTAGAGAGAAGTGATTCAACATTGCAATCATAAGCTTAAAATTATTTTCTAAAAGCAGTATCTGTTGGTCTCTTGGGAAGATAAAACCTCCTTTGCCTACTATGGTAGGTAAAATCATGGCTCCTCAAAGAGGTCCATGTCCTACTCTCTAAAACTTACGGATATATTGCCTTACAAGGCAAAAAGCACTTTGCAAATGTGATTAAGTTAAGAATCTTGAGATGGTACGCTGGATTATCCAGGTGGGCCCAATGTAATTACAAGGGTCCTTGGTCCCTATAAGTGAAAGAGAGAGGCAGAAGAGTCAGAGTTAAAGAGAGATCCAAAGATATTAAAGCACTGGTTTTGAAGATGGAGGAAAAAGCCACAGGTCAGGGAAAGCAGACAGCCTCTAAGCTGGAAAGGCGAGGAAACAGATTGTCCCCTAGAGTCTTCAGAAGGAACACAGTCTTACACATTTTAGATGTCTGGCCTCCAGAAAATAACATGATGAAGTGTTGCTTTAAACCACTAAATTTGTGGTAATCTGTTACAGCAACAATAGGAAACTAATACATCTAGTTATTACCATTCTTTATTCCTGTTTGCAATACATGTTTTTTCTTCTTAAAGAATTCCTCTAATATTTCCTGTAATACTGGTCTGGTGGCGAGAAATTCCTTTAGCTTATTTTTGTCTGTCCTTTGACTCTAAGTGATAACTTTGCTGGATAAAGTTTGCTTGTTCATAGATCTGAGTTTCATCACATTGAACATTTTGTGCGAAGCTCTTCTGTCCTGCATAGTTTCTTTTGAGAAATCAACTGCCAGTCTTATGGGTGCTCCCTGTAGGTAACTAATTGCTTCTCTCTTGCTGCTTTTAAGATTCTCTCTTTGTATTTAACCTTTGGCATTTTAATTATGATGTGTCTTGCTCTGCGCCTCTTTGGGATCTTCTTTCCTGGGACTCTCTGAGCTTCCTGGGGTCGTATGTCTATTTCCTTCACCAGGTGAGGGAAGTTTTCCATCATTATTTCTTCAAACGGCACTTCAACATCTTTTTCTTTCTTTCTTCCTTTCTTCCTTCCTTCCTTCCTTCCTTCCTTCCTTCCTTCCTTCCTTCCTTCCTTCCTTCCTTTCTTTCTTTCTTTCTTTCTTTCTTTCTTTCTTTCTTTCTTTCTTTCTTTCTTTCTTTCTTCTTTGTTTCTAGTACCCCTATGACACAGATATTTTACATTTAATTGTGTCCCATAGACTCCTGAAATGACTATTATAGTCTTGGCTTCTTTCTTCTTACTGTTCTGTTTGAGTGCCCTTGGCTTCCCCATCTTCTATATCGGTGGTTCGATCCTCTTCTTTATCCACTCTGTTTATTCCATCTAATATACTCTTCATCTCAGATAATGTGGTCTTCATTTCTGAATGGTTCTCTTTTATAATTTCCATTTCTGTTTTTCTGTTTGTTTGTTTGTTTGTTTGTTTGTTTATCTCTTTGTTAAGGTTCTCACTGAATTCATCTACACTTCCCCTAAGTTCACTGAACATCTTTATAACCAGTGTTTTGAACTCTGCATCTGTTAGATTGCTTGACTCCATTATTCCTGCATCTCTTCTGTTCCCTCATATGGGTTCTGCATTTTTGTCTTCCCATTTTGGCTGCCTCTCTGTGTCTGTTTCTATGTCCTAAGCAAAGCTCCTAAATCTCCCTGTCTTATTAGCGTGGCTCTGTGTAGTAGGTGTCCAGTGGCACAGTCCTGAGAGAAGTTCAGCTGTGAGCCAAGTTTTGCCCCAGACTGAGCCCCTCTGGGGCCACCTGTTAAGATTCCACAAGCACCCCACAGATGCTGTGCTTATAGTTGCCTCAAGAGGCCATGCCAGAAGCTGAGGACAGCTGCCACCAGTGAGAGTCTTGTTGCCGCTCAGCAAGGAGCACTGGACTTGCCGAAGACACACCTGGATGTGCCTTGGGTGGGGCTGCGAGTTGGCAGAGGCAGCATTTCAGGGACTCCTCTGGGTGGAGCAACCTCTTTTATCTAGTCTGATGACATCTCAGCCAAGATAGCACTGAGTCTCCACACTTGAAGAGAGAGGGCTCAACTGAGTCTCCACACTGGAAGAGGAGAGGGCGCTGACACTTCTGCCTGGGAGAAAGCCTCATCTCCAGCTTTTGCTCCAACAACTCAGTGTCCTCCTGTAAGTCCCTCATGCCCCCTGTTTAGCTGACCTGGTTCTGATGCTCAGAGAGCAGATCCATCACCCTAAGTGATAACTTTGCTGGATAAAGCAAAGTCCATTCAGGGACATGGCTCCTTTAAGAGGCATCTGCAGCTGCAGCTGCAGCTGCCATAACTTCTATCTCATTCAGCTGCTGGGGACTGGGTGGCCTCGCATCTTCGCCTCCTTCTCCCTTCTACCATTGCAGGGTTATTTCTTATTTCTCTCCATAGTTGTAGTGCTCCATTCATCTAGATCCCGGGTAACTTTGCCTGCTGTTTGCTCTGGGTTTCTGTCATGACTTTGATGTGGTTGCAAGAGGGATGAAAAAAGCCTCTATCGACTACGCCATTTTCCCCCTCTGACTGGTATTTTTTTTATCTCAGTACTCAATGCATGTAAAATTTTTAGAGAAAGATCCTTAAGAGTTAGCTCTCAAGGGTTAGTGGGAAGGATAGATGAAGAAAGCTGGAACCTGGGTAGTCTGGCAGGTAAGATAGGAGAATCAAGAATCAGTGGCGTAACCTCAGTCTGGGAGGCAGTGCAACACAGAAGTCCTGGTTTTTTATGTGGGTAAGATGGCATAAGAGTCCTGGGACTTATTCTGCTTGGAAAAAATCACTGTTGTTCCTTTTCATCTTCCTTAAATGGCCAACTGAAGAATCTAGTACATTGGCCAAGTTTGTAGACTCTGGACAAGACTATTTGGTTTTGAAACAAACTTTCTGTAAGACTTTAGGCAAATCAGTTAATCTCGTTCTCCCCATTTTTCAGTAAAGAATGACGAGTTATTTATGTAAAATACTTGAACAGTGCCTGTAACACAGTAAATTTTATTATGATGATGATTAGTTGTCTAGGTTTTGATTCTGGCTCTTTTATTAATGTTTAATCTTGTACAACATTTTAAAATCTAAGTGAATCTCAATTTCTTTCATTTATAAACTAGAGATAATAATGGTGTTTACCTTAAATATTGTAATGAGAACTAAGATCACACATATAAAGCATGTGTCACATACTAAGTTCTTAGTAAACTTCAAACAATTGAAGTAAATGGGGCTCCAGGCAAAGGAAGCCAGAGTCATTGCTTAAGCCTCCCTAGAATGTAATTCTTCATCTTCTTTTTTAGCTTTTCTTTCTTTGCCTTCAGGATAGTAAGATTGAAAGGACTAAGAAAGTCACTTACATTTTTACTCCAAAACCATGTAACTCAAAACTGTAATTCTAAACCATGAGCTAAGGGGGTGGGAAGACACTGTAAAAAATGACATATCTTGGAAAGTCGACTTTACTTAAAGGTAAATAATTTAACATATTTTTCTTTTAAAACAAACATAGATGTATTATGAAGGAGAATGCAAATTTTACATGAATTTTTAAGAATAAGAGTGGATTATTTAGACACTTTCTGATTGAAGCTTTAGAAAACCAGCTCAAGCAGAAAAGACATGCTTGCTCCTTTAATGTGAAACTTTGGAGGGCTGTCTTTCAGAATCATGACTGGATCCAAGGGGGCTAACGTTGCTATCAGGGGTCTTTAGTTTACAATCTTGCAAATCTGTTTAACTCTGTATTCACTTTGTTTGCAGGAAGGCCACCTCTGCTCTGAAGGCAGTGATGACCTTTGCTCCAGGCTTATAACCCTTGGCATCTATTATTTCCAAAGGGGAGTAAGAACTTACTGCTCCTAGTATCCCATGTTACCCTGTGTCACAAGATTTTACCTACAAGATAGAAGAAATCTAATTGGCTAAAGTAACCTGCTTTCCAATGGGGTTAAAGTGTGTGGGCCCTTACTTCGACAAACCCCCAAGATATGGAAGTATTGAAAAGAAAAATAAAACACATTCTGATAATTGAAGAAGGAGGAGGGGATTACAGGCTAAATTAACCCACGTCCACCATGAGGAGACTTCAGAGAAAATGCTTACTTCTCAGGACATAAACTTATTCGATTCTTTGACATATTTATCTGCACTCTAGACAAAACTGTTACCTTTCTCTGAGCCCACACATTCCAGCCAAATCAGATGCATTGGTTCTGCTCTGTAGGGTAGAGATGAGAATGAACACATGAAAGAGGTACCCACCTTTGTTGGCCTGCTCCAAGAATCTAAAAGTTGCCACTTATGGAGAATATATTAAGGGATAGAACCAGTGACCCTGACTTTCCTTCAACCTCCTGTGTAACTTCTGGCCTTACTCTTCAAGGGTCTACACTGGAGTTTGAGAAAAAAGCTTTTTCATAAAAGTCAAGTGTGATTTTATATGAGATGTCCATCTGTCTATATCTTTCAAGGACTTGTGGCTTTAGTTAAGAACCCAAAACTCTGTTCTAAACATCATTCTAGCATTACTAAAAAGGATAACAGAGTTCCTAAATTCCTCCCTTAAGTAGATAATATGGACTTGGGTTATCAAACTAAGTAAGTTAAGTCAAAAAGAGCAAATAAAGATGTACAATCATCTGGGGACTTCTCCATAACAGGCCAAATGAACTAACACCTGCCCACCAATCTGAAAACTGTGGAATCTGTGGCAAATGCAAATGAGTCCGTTAATAGGCCTTGCTTAGACAAACCTGTCACAGAGGTGGTGTTGATCTCAGATTTCCCCTCTCTACTGCATGGGGCCCAGAGCCTTCAAACTGCCCATTTTCTACTATTTCCATGTGTGCATTTCTCTCCACCTTCTAACTATCCAATTGAGCCAACTTGGGTCACGCTCCTTTCCCATTAGCTAATGGGAATAGTAATTATAATAAATAATAATCATAGCAGTAGCAGCTACTGTTGATTCCCTTCTATAATTCATGAGCCCTTTATAGATATCATTTCATGTCATCTCCCCAACAACTACATGAAACATGTATTATATAAACATACATTTTTATTTACCAATGAAGGGATTCCGATTTAGAACATTTAAGGAAATATTTCAGTTCCACAGAGATAATAGTAGAACCAAGTTATGAGAGAATTAGTAATGGTAAATGAAATGTTTTACCCTCCTAGTTGAAATATTTTTCTGTTAGCAGGGGCATTCTGGAGCATATGATGTCTTAGCTCCAAGGAGGGAGCTAAGAGTGGGAATTTTATTTTTCATAGGAAATGACTTTAGAGATCTTTCTCTTTTTACCACATCACCTGTTCATGGAAAGAATTCCCTGTGTGTCTGTATGTCTGTGTATGTGTTCGTGTGAGAGGGGTGGGGAGAAAAGGGTAAGCACGAGTCCTTTACTCAATAAGAAGCTACCGAAACATATTTCCTGCTATGATAATTAGTATCTTAATTTTTTTTAATTAAAAATGTACATTTTTGTTGCATTAGATTTTCTTTTATTTCTGTTCGATATGTTTGCTTTTCAAAAAAGGATATAGCATGTGGCCTACCTTTTAGCCTTGTTAAACATTTGCTGTTTTTATAATTGTTTACTCTATTTTAAAAAGTTTTAATCTATGAAAATGATGTCATTCATCCACTTATAAAATAAAATATCTGTGGCAAAATAGAGAAGTGGAAAAATGCTAAAAGAGCAGTCAAGAAAAATATAGCTTCCCTTTATAGTGCCAAATAAATGTCTACTATACCTGATTGTATTTCTCTATTTTTCAAGACTTCCCTTTGATTTTCTGTAATTAACTGTCATTAAAACATCCAAATTACTTTTGGTGCAACATCTCAAAGGATTTCTCAGATTGTGGTGATATGAACAGGCAGAAAAAAATCAGCATTATTATGTATTTTATTATTTGAGGATTGTTTTCAAGCCACTGGAGTAATTGGCCTATAGCCTGCTCCAATTAATAAGGTTTTTAAATGCATTTCTACAAATCTGTTTTTTGGAAGCAAAAATCTTGACTTAAAAAACTTGGTCACAGTTGAGGCTTATTGCCATTCATGGATAAAGCCTGGGAGCCATTTCTTTTTTAACAATTATTTTCAAAGAAACCTGTAAAATCTTCATCAACATTTTTAAAGAAGTAGTCCCTATCAAGGAAAAGAAAGACTTTGAGATCTAAACCTGTTTAGCCACCGTAGTAGATGACAGGGTCTTGCGGCACCTGCTGTGAGGTAGTGCTTGCTGGAAGGCAACATATTAACAAGAAGGGCCTTTTGTTTTTGCCAACTTAAAGGTTTTATTTCTCTAGTACTCTGTTGTCCTTGAGTCGGTGCTGGAATATACTGAAATTTCTACAAACTGATTCTCTATGGAAACTCAGAGTATTCAAATGACAACAGGATGTCCTCCACTGCCCTCAAATGTACATAATTTGATTTCATTGATGAATTGAGTTGTGAGTCAACAAATACAGAAGAGAGACAACTGATTATTTCTAATAGTACTATTGTTCTTTTTGTTGTTGTTGTTCTCTGGTCTTGCAGCTGGGAACATTTATGGGACTAATTTTATTTCTTATTGCAAAATCTATGTAGTATTTTGACTTACACTGTAAATTTCAAAGGCAATTATAGTTGACCACATGAAGTAAGATCCCTTTGGACTTAAGCATCTCACCATTTCCCTTTGTCTTCCCCAGTTGTTTTTCAAGAATATCATTAAAGACTTCCTTATTCTGACTAAATTTGGTTTGCAACTAAAGAGTTTATAAGATCCCTTAAATTCAATTTGGTTTAACTTTTTCATCTTGAAACAAAATGGTAACTGTCATCATTTTCAAATGGAATAGCTTTTATCATTATAAAATAGTTTTTATTTTAGTTTTTTTTTTTTAAATTCTGGAGATAGAAGAAAGATTGCTTGGATACATTTCTTGTGAAGAAAATGTTGGGTTGATATTTTTATGTGATTGCCTTGAATTAAGAAAATAGAGAAATTGAACTCAAACTTTCTCTTAATGTGACATTCTACTAGATTCTAAAACATCTTGCTATGACATCAGAATTTATAGATCCCAACTCATTTCATAATCTCTCTCTTGAAGTTGGCTCCTTAAACAGTGGAAACTATCAAATATCTTCCAGTTTCTAAAGCTAGGAATCTTGTAATTTTTCCATCTTTTAAAACATTTCCTGCAGCCACAACTTTCTTATCATGTAGCTATTTGTCAACATAGCTGCCATTCAAAATTCATATTGGGGAAGCACCTGCATAGCACATAAAAATTTAAACCTGACTCTGCTGCACCCTCTCCTCATGCTTCTCTTTGATACTATTTGTCTGCTGTCATAAATTGAACTATATCTGCTTGTCTTTTGAAGCAAGGTTTGTTCCCCTTTTTTAGCTCTCACACAAGCGCATTTCTGTCCGTCTCTGCTCACGCTGAATCTTCTTTCTAGAATGCCTATACTTTTACTTCTGCCTGTCTTAATCTCATCTTCTCATCTGGGGATGGTAACAGCATTTTTTTTTTTTTTTTTTTTTTACTTTTCCTCTTTCCAATTATTATCACCCATATTGGTCTGCCCCTTGTTCCAGATATGGTTCAATCACAAGTCAAAATCCCACTACCTATGTTTGTCTTGTTTCCTAAGCTAAAATGCAGTTCTTTGACTCAAAGAACAGTTTTCCACACCCCTTTGTATTCCCAAAGTGAGTGGTACAAGTCTAGACATATTGTAGGTGCTTAATATGAAACAAATATTTGCTTAATGGAGCAAAATACATGATTTTTCTGGTTTTAACTGATATAGCACAGTTAAGACACAATAGTTTGCTATAATTTTTCATGATTTATGCTCTTCATTTTTTTTATTTGTTTGTTTGTTTGTTTGTTTGTTTGTTTGTTTTACAAAGCCATCTCATTCATTTGGCTCGAAATAAAAATTAGACATCACCTTCCTGGTAGAAATAGAAGCCAGTCAATGATATTAGACCAGCGCCCCAAGAATAATAATAAAATTAGCTGGTTATTTATTAACAAATCATCATATGCCACCAAATGACATGGAAGATGGAGAAAATAAGATGTTTGCCCAGAGGCACAGAGCCAGAAAGCTCGAAGCCTCTGATGCCAGAGGATCAGTCACAGCCATTACACTCTGCTTCCTCTTGGCTGAATTTTGTTTTGCTCTAATCTCTGTTATTTTCCATAAGATCCCTGAGACATATATATACAGGGAAGAGGCAAAGAAAAGGATCAGGATGTCCTTTTGTTGGCCCGGACTTTGACTCCAAATCTTAGTGTAAACCTTTGATATTTAGATTGGTCCCAGTGGATAGCTATTTTTTTTCCCCCCTCAGGGACAAGAGCTTAAATCGAATAATCTATTTCCCTACTACCTCATGAAAATCTTGGAACTTAACACTGATGGCAAAGAGAAAAAGAGGAAAAGGCCTGAGAGAGGCAGAAAATTCAAGAATATTTGACATCTCAGGTCTGTTTAGTCAGTCGTGGGAAGAAATGAGAATAAGATGGCTTGAAGTTGGTTTTGGTCATGAGCCTGTCCCACTCTTGGTGAAAGTGGTGAAGGGGGCCTGGAAGAAGCCTTGAGCTTCCCGTAGAGACCACCATGGGGTGAGATCCACTTAGGTGTGAAGAATATGTTATTTTAAAATAAAATCAAGTCAACTCCATAAGATTTGAGAATTGGTGAGCATAATAAAGTTTCAAAGCACATTTTCTTAAAAGAGTCTTGAGGAAAAGATATTTTGGAATAAGTACAGTAGTTTTATGTTAATGATGAACTTCTGTTGTTTTTGTATTTAATTAGCTAACAATGACCTTACATCAGAAATCCTATTCTCAGAACTTAGAAAAAAAAAAAACAGGAAACGGAGAGGGGAGCAAACTAGTATAATGGAAATGACAAGCAGTGAAAGTTTGGTCGTTTGTAAAAGTGAAAAAGGAAAAAAAGAATTTTGGAAATGTAATCGATGACACAATGGTATGTTCTTTAATTAAACAGTTAATTTTGATAAGGCTCTCTATTTTAATAAAGGAAATAATGTCTTTTGGAAGATGATACTCAGTGCTGTTCTTCAGTCACTGACTATGTTCATTTTCTAACTTCTGAGAATGGGATTTCTGATTAAGGTAGTTATTAGCTAATTAAATATAAGACAATTAGAAACTCGTCAACTTATTTTGTTTATTCATTTATTTTTCCTTTTTTCCTCCTTTCTGCCTCACTGTCTCAGTCTCTCTGACTTTTCTGTATTTTTTTTTTGCCCCCATCTTTCTTTCCCACTGAAATTAAGATTTCCTGGTGGTTTAGTAAATCTGTAAAAAAATAACATAGGGTATTTACTGCCTTGGCAGAGTCTAAAAGATGACAGACTGCAGGAGTGTTGGAAACATATCATGTCTCTGATCACCACAGACAAGTGGTCTAGACTTAGGTTTTGTTCCTTCCTCCCCAACATCCTGTGGGAGGAAAATTGTTTGTTAAGGTCAGATAATAGGACAATTTTATAGTAGACTGAGAGACACTGAGAGCCCTAGGTCTCTTTTGAGATTCATGTTGGTAGACATGGAGTAAAAGGAACTGGTGTCTTCTGAGCTCACCACACTGAGATTCTGGGCATGTTGGCATGTGAATACAGTTGAAGGAAGTATACCAAGAGGACATAATTGTGGGATTGTACGTGCATGACATTTTATTCTTTTTTTTCTTTTTCTCTTATAAGGAATATTGAGTAACCAGTTTAGGAAGCATTATTGGATGATGGGATAGGACAGTAAGTTGTATTGAAGCAACCCTTTAGCACTGATTCCTGGAGGGCACTGTGTTTGAAATGTAAAAATAAGGCCAGGTCCTAAACTATACTGGGAAGTTTGTAAAATGGGCACTCTGACCCCATTTCAACAAAGAAATCTGCAGACCTATAGATTATTCTACCATGTGTGAGTTGGACCATTGAGGCACTTTCATTTGCCATAATTTTCTTTGAAATTGAATGTTCATAATGATTTATTTTAGTGGTTAACTAAAATATTTGTGTCCCATTTAGACAAAGTAGTGGAGAGGACAGCATCTGGACTTTGAGGAATGAGAATGAGAGAATCGAGCTTCAGAAAAAATGTATCATCAGCCAAGTAGAAAGCTAAAATTTTGTACAGACTAATTAATTGTGACTCAATTTTTGTTCTAATACCCTTGAAGACATCAGACGTTAATCTCCTCTCTCTCTTTTGGAGAATCTTCTGAAAAATTTAAGTGAGGGAGAGGTGGACTAAATTAGAGTTTTTTTGAAAGCCATGATTGAAATTTATCACCAAGCTTGCACTAGATTATCCCTCAATGTAGCAACCCACTAATTTTAGAAGCTTCCTTCTTTGTCATGAAAAATCAATTTAATATCATGAATAATTTTTTTTTTTTAAATCAGGGAAGTTGTGAAGATTATGATGAGTGTTCAACTGATTGGTTCAGAACAACAAAAATTGGTTTATTTCAGAAAACACTGCCAAGGTAGATATATACATTTATTCTCTTACACCAAATCTATTCTTAGACCCATTTGTCCCCAGATGTTGCTGTCTTTGGGGCCATACATCATCAGAGTGAGTGGCTCTTTTAATGTATTGCACTAATACATTGTGTGAAGGACAGCACGATGATAAATTTCTTAAATGATAGTGCTGTCTAAGGCTAATGACTCTAAGAGCAAATGCAAGGTAATGCAGTGATTTCTTTTCAGGCCCCAGGAAAAAATACAGAAGATATCTCAGAACCATTTTCACTTGGGGGTAATATTAAAATAGTATTTCAAGGCCTTTGCCATAGACACTTAGGCAGTATTAGGACAAATTTTCAGTTAAAACCCATTTAATGCTTTCCCTTATGGGAGTTAATTTTTTTTTTTTTTTTTTTTTTTTTAGTTTTGGACAACTCCCACCTGAAGTTGTTTCTCTCTCTTTGGGAATACGATATGCCTTATGCTTCTTTGAATATGCTGTGTTTGTCTTGAACTTTTTATTTTGAACAGGAGATATATTCCCAAGACTGCTCACATGATTGCAGCCACAGGGTTGGACTAACAGGCAGTATTTGTGGCTGGAAGACACTTATTCTGGCAAAAGGTACATGGTAGATAGCAAATTCCTGTGTGTGCCAGAGAGTTGTATCACTTTCATGCCCAGAAATTGCCAGTTTATTTATTAGTTAGAAAAGGAACAACCCTAAATTTGAGAAATTGGGAAGCAAAATGAAACATTTAATAGAACATTTTGGTGAAAGTCATTTCTTTGGTCAGTGTGCTGTACTCTTTTTGTGCTAAAGACAGCAAAAACTTGACCAAATCCTTCCTTAATACTTGGTGATGAAGCATCTTGAGATATATGATTTCCATTCAAAACAAGATGTGCCTAATGTTTTTCCAAGGGAAGAAAATAAGTCCAAATACTCACACAATGGAGTTTCCTCATTGATATGATAGTAATAATAACTAAAATGTATTGGACATTGGTCTGAGCATTGCATTGTCCCAATGAATAGAGGCAGGAGCAATTTTAAAGCCTATTTGACAGGTGAGCAATTTGGGCTTAGAGACAATAAGTCGCTTAGTAGATCTGGCATTGGACCTTTTGACTCCTGAGGCTATAAGCTAAACTATTAAACTATATTGCAGGCTCATGTATTTAAAATTAATCCTATGTCTTCTTATACATCACAATGCGAAATAGTAAGCAAGTCACAGACTGGATTTTAAAATAATTTCATTACCCAATTAATTGACTTTTACCAGATGATAATACATTTAATCCATTCTTCTTTCCAGCCAAATATATGCACAATGAATAAACTCTTTTTTAGCTAAAACCCACATCAAATTTTGAGAGTTTTGTAAAGTGCCATTACTCTTAGCATTTAAACAATGAATGAGACCAGTGTGGAATCTTTTAGTCTAATATCTCTTGAAAGTTCTCACTTTTCTGTTAAGAGCTAGAATAGTGGTTCTAAACTTCCCATTTAACCAGAAAGCAGCATTGTTTCTACTAGTTATGCCTTATTTGTTTATTAAAATGGTTATGTATTGATTAGGTCCTTGGGGTAGTGATATTAACTTCTAATAGGAAGATTTGGTTGAATTCCTTGCTCTTTACTGTTTGAGGATTATATTAGAAATCATTCTTTGTTCATTACCCGATAGACTTCTTACTTCTAGAACTGTTTTCTAGAATCCATATTTATTCCAGTTCTCTCAATTGCAGAGAAAAAATCCAAGTTTAATGATCTTTTTAAATGGGCTTAATTTTGGTTCATACTCTGTGGAATATTTATCTTATGTGAGTGCCAATAAGAGAGGACATGAGATAACAGTATAGTTTTATTGATATTTTTGCTAATAAATTTGAGCTGACGTGAACAAGACAAATTAAATAAATAATAAAAATAGTTACTACTTACAAGTGCTTATTTTTAGATACAAAATCAAGTATTTTATAAACTCCCCCCCGCCCATTTACTACCTTATTTATTTCCTAATCAGATTTTCTTTTTTGGAGCTTGTGTAATTGAGAGGTTGGGAACTGGCCTCTAACTTTAGTTCCTTTATCAACTATCCCTAGCATGGAAGGATATTGCTGGCCACCTTCAACAGCTGTATTAAGCAGACAGTTCTGATCGGTGATTATCTTGCTTCACTTTCTACAAAGATAACCAGAGAAGATATCGATGTACCTCACCAGTGCTCTAAAAAATGATAACTGTATTTCAGAATATAACTACATTTGTATAGTCCTGACCATATGCTACATATTTTACTAAGTGATTCTACATTATTATCTCATTTATTTCTTAATAATACCATGAAATGGCTATTAATAACCTCATTTTGCAAACAAAGAAACTAATGCTCAGGTATTTTTAGTAAGCTCCACAGGCTTGTAAATATGTGTTTGTTGAATGCCAAATTTGTCATGATATTGCTCAATATTACCAACTTTTTAGATGTGTTTCAGAAACTTTAGTTAAGGGTTATGGCACAATGTCTTGTCATTTTTCGTTTTGTTTTGCAATGCATATTTAATAAAAATATTTTATTATGTTTATTACATTTTAAATACTTTATTAATAAAACATTTTAAATGTTTAATAAGAATATTTTCAGTTATTAATGCATTAAAGTAATAAATTTTAAAATGTTTGTTGTTCATCTTATAAAAGTAATGCAAAGATTGGTATAAAATAACAACTAAGTCTCTTTCTTCCTGCTTTCTATCCCTTCCATCCACATTTGGCTTCCTGATATCTCAGCCTCAAGCCAATCACAAGGCACTATTAAAGAACCACAAGGTAGCTGACTTAGTTTCTTCCTTCTTTCCTTCCTTCCTTCCTTCCTTTGACCTTCCTTCCTTCTTCCCCCACCAGCTTTATTGATCTATGATAATGAGATACTATATTGTGTAAATTTAAGGTGTACAATGTGATGATTTGATACATGTCTATTCCAAAATGATTATCAAAATAATCTTCATTAACACCTCTATCACCTCAAATAATTACCATTTTATTCTTTTTTAATTGATATTTATTTATTTTTTCCAGCTTTATAAAATGTAATAGACAATTAGTTACTCATATTTACATTGTACAATTCAATGACTTTTTTTTCAATTATAGTTGGCATACAATAATATATTAGTTTCAGGTCTACAGCATAGTGATTAGAGATCTATATAATTCACAAAGTGATCACCCTGCTAAATCTAGGACCCTCTTCCCCCTTACACATTTATTACAATGTTATTTTCCTTATGCTACACTTTATATATCCGTATCTATTTTGTAACTATCCATTTGTACTTCTTAAACCCTTTGCCCGTTTTCATCATGACCCCCAATCCCACTCCATCTAGTAGCCCTCAAAGTATTCTCTGTATCTATGAGTTTGTTTCTGTTTTTGTTGTTGTAGTTGTTTGTTCTTTAGATTCCACATGTATGTGACATCATGTGATATTTGTCTTTCTCTATCTAACTCATTCAGTGCAATATCCTCTACGTCCATCAAGGCAATATCTTATTCCATCCCCTTCATTTTAGTCTCTCTGTGTCTTTTAATCTGAAGTGAGTGCCTTGTAGGCAGCATATGTAGGGGTCTTGTTTACTTATCCACTTGGTCACTCTCTCTTTTGGTTGAAGCACTTAATTCTTCATTTGAGGTACTATTGATGGGAATGTAGTTATTACCATTCTTTATTCCTGTTTGGAATACATGTTTTTTCTTCTTAAAGAAGTCCCTCTAATATTTCCTGTGGTACTGGTCTGGTGGCGAGAAATTCCTTTAGCTTATTTTTGTCTGCAAAGCCCTTTATCTGTCCTTTGACTCTAAGTGATAACTTTGCTGGATAAAGTTTGCTTGTTCATAGATCTGAGTTTCATCATGTTGAACATTTTGTGCCAAGCCCTTCTGTCCTGCATAGTTTCTTTTGAGAAATCAACTGCCAGTCTTATGGGTGCTCCCTGTAGGTAACTAACTGCTTCTCTCTTGCTGCTTTTAAGATTCTCTCTTTGTATTTAACCTTTGGCATTTTAATTATGATGTGTCTTGCTCTGCGCCTCTTTGGGATCTTCTTTCCTGGGACTCTCGGAGCTTCCTGGGGTCGTATGTCTATTTCCTTCACCAGGTGAGGGAAGTTTTCCATCATTATTTCTTCAAACACCACTTCAACATCTTTTTTCTTTCTTTCTTTCTTTCTTTCTTTCTTTCTTTCTTTCTTTCTTTCTTTCTTTCTTTCTTTCTTTCTTCTTTGTTTCTGGAACCCCTATGACGCAGATATTTTACATTTAATTGTGTCCCATAGACTCCTGAAATGATTATTATAGTCTTGGCTTCTTTCTTCTTACTGTTCTGTTTGAGTGCCCTTGGCTTCCCCATCTTCTATATCGGTGGTTCGATCCTCTTCTTTATCCACTCTGTTTATTCCATCTAATATACTCTTCATCTCAGATAATGTGGTCTTCATTTCTGAATGGTTCTCTTTTATAATTTCCATTTCTGTTTTTCTGTTTGTTTGTTTGTTTGTTTGTTTGTTTATCTCTTTGTTAAGGTTCTCACTGAATTCATCTACACTTCCCCTAAGTTCACTGAACATCTTTATAACCAGTGTTTTGAACTCTGCATCTGTTAGATTGCTTGACTCCATTATTCCTGCATCTCTGTTCTGTTCCCTCATATGGGTTCTGCATTTTTGTCTTCCCATTTTGGCTGCCTCTCTGTGTCTGTTTCTATGTCCTAAGCAAAGCTCCTAAATCTCCCTGTCTTATTAGTGTGGCTCTGTGTAGTAGGTGTCCAGTGGCACAGTCTGAGAGAAGTTCAGCCGTGAGCCAAGTTTCGCCCCAGACTGAGCCCCTCTGGGGCCACCTGTTAAGATTCTGCAAGCACCCCACAGATGCTGTGCTTATAGTTGCCTCAAGAGGCCATGCCAGAAGCTGAGGGCAGCTGCTACCAGTGAGAATCTTGTTGCCGCTCAGCAAGGAGCACCGGACTTGTTGAGGACATAACTGGTTGTGGCTTGGGTCAGACCGCAAGTTGGGGGAAATGGAGTTTCAGGGACTCCTCTGGGCCGAGTGACCTCTGTTATTCAGTTTGATTACATATCAGCTATGGCGGTGCTGTGTCCGAGTACTGGGAGAGGAGAGAGCTCAACAGATGAACAATGGATACTGCCGACATTTCTGCCTGGGAGAGAGCCTCGCCTCTGGCTTTTGCTCTGACAACTCAGTGTCTCCCTGTAAGTCCTTGATGCTCCTCGTGCAGCTGGCCTGGTGCTTAGAGTGAGCACGTCCATCACCACAGAAGTACACTTGGGGACACGGCCTCTTTAAGAGGCATCCGTAACTGCCAGCTACCACAGCCTCTGTCCCACAAAGCTACTGGGACAAGGCAGCCTCACTGTTTTGCCCCCTCCTACCTCCTACAATTGCAGGTTGATTAATTATTTCTCTCCTCTGTTGTAGTGCTTCTGTTCATCTAGATCCTAGGCAACTTTCTTTGCTGTTTGCTCCATATTTCTGTCACAGCTTTGATTTTGTTGCAAGAGGGATAAACAAAGCCTCTGCCATCTCTGCCATATTTTTCTTTCTCCATTACCATTTTATTCTTGTAATGAAAGTATTCAAGATTAACCTCTTAGAAACTTTCAACTATATGATACAGTATTGTTAACTATAGTCATTATGCTGTACATTAGATTCTCTATAACTTATTCATTTTATAACTGAAAATTTGTACATTTTGACCAACCTCTCCCCCTTTCCACATCCCCAGGCCCTGGCAACTACCAGTCTACTCTCTCTACAAGTTCAGCTTTTTTAGATTCTACATGTAAGTGAGATCATGCAGAATTTGTGTTTCTCTGACTGACTTATTTCACTTAGCATAATGCCCTTAAAGTCCACTCATAAAATGGTAGGATTTTCTTCTTTATATGGATGAATAATATTCCATTACATATATACCAACTTTATTAATTCATTCATCAATGAACATTTGGGTTGTTTCCATGTCTTGGATATTGTGAATAATGCTGCAATGAACATTGGAGTACAGATATATCTTCAAGATAGTTTTCCACTTTTTTCAGATATATACCCAGAAGTGGGATTGTTAAATCATATGAAAGTTCATTTTTTAAAATTTTGAGTAACCTCCATACTGTTTCCCATAGTGGCTGCACCAATTTGCAATTCCACCAACAGTGTACAAGGGTTCCCTTTTCTCCTCATCCTCACCAACACTTGTTATCTATTGTCTTTTTGACAAGAGCCATTCTGGTAGGTATGAAGTGACATCTCATCATGATTTTAATTTAATTTCCCTGATCATTAGTGATGTTGAGTATCTTTTCATGTGCCTGGATTGAGCCACAGGGTTTACAATCTTTTCATGTTTGGAAGGTCTTGTCATGAATTGCCTCAATTACTTCCTTTGCTTGTCATAAAAACTTTCATTTTTATGTTTTTGTTTGTTTGTTTGTTTGTTTGTTCAAAGAGAAGCACCATATTTAAGATGAAGTTTGAGGTAGCTAAGCTGGAATGGTTTTATTTGTTTTTCGACCCTTGCTTTTGGGACAAGGGAATTGTGTGACCTAATATGAACCTAATCCTGTCTGTAGAATCCCTTAGCTAATAATTAGTGTTGGATTTAATTCGACTGGGTTGTGGACTCAACTAAATACAGAGGTTACAACTTCTTATTTTGAAAGATAGTGTGCCATTTGGAAGTTTCAGCCACAGAATTCTAGCACAGGTTTTGTTCATCAGCACAGTTTTCCAGTGTAGTTAAGCCATTCCTAATGAATCATTGCTGAGACATTCTGAGAGGATGATCACTGTAGCAGGTGAATCCAATGAAACTCACCCTTACCTTGAAGTGAAAACATGAGGCAATGTCCTCCTCTTGCTCATGAGTGGCATGAAATATTTACACTTCGAGCTATATAATAATAGCATTTGTAACATCTGACTTTTTAAGAATAAGGAGACTAAACAAAATTAGTAAACACTATACTAAAAATCCCATTTCATGCAGCATGCAAGGTCATTTTTCTTTGCAGAGAAAATGAGATTAATTAAGTTGTTGTTGTTCTCTAGTGCTTATTTTTTACAATTGGTCTACTGGGACTAAATTCAAATGTATAAGAGGGCCCCTCATATATATGGTCAACTGAATTTTGACAAGGATGCAAGCCATTCAACGAGGAAAGGACAGTGTTTCAATATACAGTGCTAAGAAAGTTGTATATCCACATGAAAAAGAATGAGATTGAACAATTACCTTAAACCATATGTAGAATTAACTCAAAATGGACCAAATATCTAAGTTTAAGAGCCTAAGCTCTGAAACTCTTAGAAGAATACATAGAAGAAAATCTTTATTCCATGTAGTATCATGAAATTGGGTTTGACAATGAGTTCTTGGGTATGATACAAGAAGCATTTGCAATGAAAGAACACAGATACGCTGGACTTCCTCAAAATTAAAAACTTTTGTGCATCAAAGGATATGACTGAGAGAGTGAAAAGATAAACCACGGAATAGGAGAAAACATTTGCAAATTATATATCTGTTAATAAATTAGTATATGGAATATATAAAGAACTCCTATAACTCAACAAGAATAACAAACATGGAAAGTATTTTAAATAGGCATTTCTTCAAAAAAGATTTACATATGGCCAATAAGCACATGTAAAGATGCTCGACATTATCAGTCATTAAGAAAATGCGAATCAAAACTGCAGCGAGATATCCTTTATATCTACTTGGATGACGATTATAAAAAATAGAAAATAATTATTGCCAAAGATGTGGAGAAATTAGAGCCCTTGTGCATCCCTGGTGGAAAATTAAAATGGTACAGCTGCTGTGGAAAACATTTTGGCAGTTTCTCCAAAAGTTAAACATAGAATCACCATATGACTCATCAATCACACTCTTAAATACATACCTAAATAATTGAAATATGGAACTCAAACAGGTACTTATACACAAATGTTCGTAGCAGCATTAATCCCAATGGCCAAAAGGTAGAAGCAACCTGTGTCCATAAACAGTTGAACGAATTAACTAAAAATGTGATATATATATATGTATATATATAATATGTATATATGTATACATATGTATATATACATACATACAATAGAATATCATTCATCTGTAAAAAGAAAGAGAATTCTGATACATGCTATAGCATAGATGAACATTTAAAACATTATCTATGTAAAATAAGCCAGACACGAAAGGACAAATATTGTATGATTTCCCTTTTATGAGGTACCTAGAATAGGCAAATTTATAGGCAGAAGTGGAGTGGGGGTTACTAGGGGCTGAGAGAGAGGAGAATGGAGAGTTATTGTTAAATGGGTACAGAGTTTCTGTTTGGGATGATGAAAAGTTCTGGAAATAGTTGTGATGGTTGTTGAACATTGTGAATGTACTTGATGCCACTGAATTGTTAAAATTGTTAAAATTCTAAATTTTCTGTTATGTATATATTATGTACATATACAGAGAGGAGTGAAACACTACTGGGCAAAAAAAAAAAAAAAAGACTAGGTAAGTACTGAAATGTAAAGCTAAGTGTAGGCATTGGTTAAAATTGTAGTGACTATCAGTTTTAACAGGTGGTAAACATCTTTGAAGGAAAAAAAAATCCTTATTTTAGGTGTATGCATAACTAGTAGGATATTGGTAAGCTTTGCTAAATGGAGCCAACTTTACTTTCCAAGACAATTTGATAACAAGATATTAAAACACTGTGAATTTTCGGAGTTTGAAATTGCAGAATGGCTGTGTGTGCTTAAGAATAAATACAACTAGCACAGTGCCAGCACATGGTATGTGCTCAACAAATAGCTATTGAATGGCATGCTTAACTTTACCAAAAGCCAACAGCTACATAATAATTTTATTTAACTTTAAAAATTATTTATGAGTTGTATATTGCACATTCTTTTTTTTGCGCAATGTACATTTTTTCGAGCCATAAGCTTTATAAAATGGAAAAATAATGCAAACTGGCACACTCAATCAAATGGAATTCTATTTTAAATTTATAGGAATTTGGAAACATGATTCTTTTAGGGATGATAGCTGCCTAGAATTAGGATGAGATTGTTATTGTGATCAGCCAATTAACATTTCTAGGCTGCCCGTCCGAACAACCACCAATATTTGTATTGAATTTATGTCAGGATATATCAAGCAAACAAGAGGAGAAGGGTCTAAAAAAAATCTTTCAAATTAATTTGAATAAGCCAGGAATAGAAAAAAAAATATAGCCACTTGCTTAAATTATTTTAAAGGTAACTTTTTATCGATTCAGTTTATAGCAATATTTTAAAAATATAATAAAGATATATTGAATAGTGACTTAAAATATATATATACATTTTCAATTTTTTCAGCCTAGAAATTTCTGCTGTCTTTTTTACTTATTACTTTTAAAATTACAAAGGGCAGGAAGAAAACAACTTTGTTGTAGCATTTAAACTGAGTCTAAAGTATTTGGTTATGTATTTGACAGCTAAGGATGCAGAACTTAAACTTTATAATAATGAGTTGGTATTTTAACATTTAATCTGTGTTCAGATATGTGGAATTAGACATGTAGTATCATGGAATAGCTTGGGAAATGCTTTATTGAACAAACACTTGGGGAGTTCTAGTTTGGACCAGCTGTGCTCACAGCAAGGCAAGGCCTGGAGCAGCTCAGACCCTAGTATGGGGGAGAGAGAGAGAGCAGTAAACAAGAGACAATGAATCCAAATAAGTGCTACAGTAGGACTAAGCCCAGAAGGCTTTGGGAGAGCTCCTAGCTTTGGAGGAGTAGTGGAAAGCTTTGTGAAGCTGTAGCAGATGCTTTGGGAGGTTTTCACAACTTCCCCTCTGCCCAACTCTGTTATCAGCTGCCCAGGCAGTGGCTATTCTGAGGCACTGAAGGTGTGGGCAGTACTGCTCAACTTTTCTTGCAAGGGCCTTTCTCTGAAGCATCAGAACCTGGAAGCACTATACAGAACTGCCCAGGTATTTAATGCCCCTGAGGGCAACCTCCCACTGATGGGGAAGGGAGGATGGGAATGAAAGCCAGTAGTTAAATGCTGTAGTCTCTCCACCTTTAAAGAAACCATTCTAAGAAGCTTTCAGTGTGCTTTTCAGAGGTCCTACCATTGCCTACAGCAACAACCTCGATACTGACGCTTTATTTACTTTTCCTTTTTCCCTTGCTCAGTCTTATCACTTTGCCCTCCTGCTTCCTGTGTTCACTTCCCAACTAATCCACCTGCACTCAAGTCCTTGCTTCAGGCTCTGCTTTTAGAAGACCTGAAATGAAGACAGAATGTGACATTTGAGCTGGGAGTTGAATGATGTAAGGAGGAGTTTGTTGAGGGTATATGTGGGCTGAGGGGGCAAGTTACCATCTAGGTGAATGAAGCAGCTGGTATAAAATCACCAATATTTCTTGGAGGTTTTAAAGATGGCAGGAAGGTCAGAATATGCTAGGCTGAAGGATCCGAGAAGAGGGAGAGGCTACAGAGGTTCGTTGGGGTCAATCGTGAAAATCCTTATGAGCATGGGAAGGATTCAGGACTATCTTGTAAGTGACAGCATATAACACGCTCAGCGGGGATGTCAAAATGCTCAGAGGTGAGAGGCAGGAGGCAGGGAGAATATGTCAGGAAGTGTGTATCAGAAAGTAAAGCCCTGTGATACTCTTTGGCTTCCGGTAAAAAGGATTTTAGAAGCATTGAGACTTGATTGTCACTCTGGAAGTATGAGATCCTTCTCTGGGAGTCTGAAATTATAGGCCACTGTTGTGGGTGCTCACAGCCCTTGGGAATGTGGTAGCAAGGGTGATGAGGGGGGAATATCAAGGACTCTAGCCCCTGCCATCACATCTTGAGTCCAATGTGTTCGATGTGCCTTGTGTTATTTCCACCACCTGCTAATCATCTCAAATTGCACGGCGTCTCAGGGAGGTGGGTAAATGGAATCCAGGGCAAAATGGCACTTCTAAACTTCATTTGGTATGTCATCATCGGGATGAGAATCAGCGTCTCTGGGACTGAAAAGGTCATAAACAGAAAACCTACAGCGCCTCTGAGTTTTCACAGATTTCAATCATTTGGTCCAAATCCAGAAACGATCTCGAGACAATAAAAAGACTGCTGAATGGTAACCGAGGAGGATGGCTACACTCTCAGTGAACTACGTTGACAGTACCAGAGGCATTTAATTTTCATGGCCTTGCAATAAATTTAAAGCCAAATTATAAAAGTAAGGCTCAGTTTTGGTAAGGCTCCAATTTACATGCTTCGGGCTTTTTCTAACTAGTCAGCCAGCTAAGAAAGTTTAGATTTAAAGACATTTACCAAAGTGTCCTGAATGAAAATTTCCAGCATTTTGTGGTATTTTCAAAGATGTCTCATATTGGTTGGAAAGTGAGCTGTGGCTGCTGAAAGGTAATATTTAAAGGGGTAAGTCCTAAAGTTTAAGACCAAATAAATCACTTCATCTAATGTATTGTGAAACTAAAGCAATAATTACATTTTAATTATTGCTGTGTTAAAATTTCATTATTGCTTTAGTTTCACAATTTGCCTTTCAAGGAAAAGTGAGGCTTGCAAGGGAGGTGATATGGATTGGGTGGTCAGGATCTCTTAGCCTCAGTTTCTTCCCTTGCAACATGTGGATATCAGTAACTATCTTATGGTGATGTTTGATGCAATAAATTCAGTAATTGTGAAGCCCTTAGTGAAGTTGCTGGTGTATATTAACTATGAATACAGTAATCATTAACAGGAAAAAAAAAAAAAGGTCCTCTGTTAAAGGATGAACAAAAATCATTTGCAGTGCATGAGGCTGAGAAATTGAGTAATCTGTAGGTTGACCTGGACAATAGTTGGACTCTGGTGTGTGGATTGAATGGCTCTGAATGGGATTGCCTTTCGAAGGAGAGAAAATGAATTGCCTGTCTACCCTGAGCTTCAGCTGACACTGAAAAGGCAGATGAACTGTTTCATGGTGTTATCAGGGTTCCGTTTTTACAAGTGGTTGCACGCATCCCTCATTTGGGGGTTCAAATGAGTAGTTTAGGAGAGAAAATGGATGTCTGTTTTCTTGAAGGCCAATTTGGGAGTGCAAATCTGGAACTTGGGATCTCATTGGAAAGTCTGTGTTATTTAAATTTCTAAAATGAGCCCTTCTAATATGACCTCAAGTTAATGTGTGGGTCTGTTGTGATAACAGCCTCGAGTAATTTCTTCTGAGCCCACTAAGCAACCCAGGATAAAAGTATTGTTTTTCCATAAATGGTGGAATTGTTAAGAAGGTAACAAATTGCCCCAGACTTTTGTTGATGAGACAGAATTCAAGTTTGTTTCAATCTAGGGGGGACTTTAAAAAAATACTTTTGAGAGACTACTGTGTGAAAATACTATGTGCTTGCCAGAGATACTAGAATCTTGCCGTATTTTTCTCTTTCCTCCGCCCCCACCCGCCATCTCTCACCAGACAGAACAGGTGAAGAGGTTGAGTTGTAGATCTCATTTCTCCTGTTTTGCTGCTTGTGAAGTCTGCCAACAGAATCCACCTTGACAAAGTCAAGGACTGTGCGTTTAATGTTGAACTGAGTGAATAAATTATGCATGAAATTGTGCCGGAGTCTCTAGTGTGCAGAATTGCTCCTTTTGATATGAAAGGTTAATTCAGAAAGGAGTCCAAAATAGCTGGAAATTGTGGGGATAAGTGGATAGTATTCACTGTTGTGAGCTGTTATTACTAGAAATTGCATTCCCTCCCTGGCTTCCCTGGAGATTTCACTTTGCCAGTGAATATAAACTGTACTCAATAGAATAGCATTTAGGAGTAACAAGAGTGTATGTCCACACACAATAAAATATTCTAATGGCATTTTAAAAAGAAGTTGTACTTTTTCATGTATATCATGCACCCCAAGGAAGAATTTCTATTGCATTTAGGTCAAGAACAAGGCATATCAAACATAATGAGTTTGGAGCATATATATACTGAGGGGGGGCTGCCTGGGACTCCCATTTCAGAGCCTAGACCGGTCATGCTACTGATTAGCTATGCAAGCCCGGTTTCTGATAAAGCCCAAACCATCCTTGCTTAAAGAAGAAACTGTCCCAACTTCTTTTATCAGTACATTTTACACATCCATCTTTAATTTAATCTTTGGTAAATTTATGAAGCTCTTCAACCTCTTTCACTTAGATGCCCCTTTTACACACATCCTTATATCATTTTTATGTTAGTTCATTATTTCCTGCAGAAAAACGTAGTTGTCTGAAAAGCTAAATTTTACTTAAAATACACATACACATATTTTTGGAGCTTGTTAGAGACTCCTTTTTGTGTTTCCATCACAAGGGAACAGAATTGTGCCGCTAGACTGTGAAAGTTGTTTATTTTTGTTGCTCTTATGTACATTTTCAGAAACCATCTTCTTCTTACTCTCCACCAGGGACCAGTAGTTTTTTTTCTCTAATTATACAATGGTCTCATTTCTGACCTGGGGTAGTTTTTAATTTTAATCCCTGTTTATAAACTGACGACATTATCCTATTGGGAACATTGAAAGAAAGGCTTTAGTCTTTTGTGTGTTTTAACTATTGGATATTCATTCAGTGTTTTAAAATGTATTTTGGGTTAACCAAAGATGTATTTTTGATGTCGATTTTTTTCTTCTGTATTTCACTTACTTATATATTTCACATTAGCAACAAAGCTTTTTAAACTATAGATGGGTGATGGCAAATAGTTGTAGTATTATCACAAATCTAACAGGAGTAACAAAATAGTTATTACTTTCTTTAGGTATTCCTTTTTTCGTTTCAAATATTTATGTGGAAAAAGATATAGAAATCTTGGCACAGGGGAGATATTTCTACAGATTTTGGCAGATGCTGGGTTAAAATAAAAGTTGATCAAACATCAAGATGCCTGCGTTTTGTTTTTTTTTTTAAGTGTTATTGTGTTACTTTATGGCATTACCAAGGAGCACTTAAAATGACTAATTTTTACCCTACTCATTAATGCCAAGAGTGTTAAATTTCTTTATTCTCATGTTTATGACTCATTAGTCTGAGTTCTCGACAGCAAATTGGCAAAATGGCCTCTTGTCACTGGAAATTGTTCCTTCTGCACAGTGCGAATATGCTGTGCCTAAGGGGCTGCAAAATTTTCTTTCATGTGAACCTGATGCTGCAGGCTGCTAAAACTCAAGAATTAAGTCACAAGGTAGTATGGAATTAGCTGAATGTTCTGATGACTTGATTACCTCAGTGTCTATTCCCGAGATACTAGACTCCGTATATTCAAAAATATTTAGTGCCAACCAAAGATACCTTTTTGGTACAGATTCAAATGCCTTCAGCAGATCGAACTGGAAAAATCATTGAATTAATATCTTTGTAGCACAGGTTATCAAATGTAGTGAAGATACCAATTACTGTCTGATTATAACTTATACAATTCTACAAGATAAACAAAGTAGTAGAATTATGTAGAAAAGAGTTATGTAACACACATATATATATATATATACACACACATGCACGAATAAAACAAAAACCTAAGTCCTTCTAAGAGATGTTCAGTCTAGCATATTACATGAATATAATGTATAAATACATGTCTTATTTTACATATAAATATAATTTTACATATAAAAAAATTAAAATATTTTGTATAATTTAAAATGTGAGTTATGTAATTCTAATTAAATGTATTTTATATGATTTTAAATATAATATTTGGATATATTATTTTAAAATATGGTAACAGAATGTTCACCTTTACCCCAGACATTTTTTCAGGCAAAGAATTACCCAAAGAAACAATTTAGAAAGAAATGGGGAATCTTTTCCACAAGTAATTAATACCTTTAAAAGCCTGGTTGAAATAACTAGTTAAGCAAGAGAATCAATCTCTTTTAAAAGCTTCCAATTCACTAGAGGCCCATTCAACAGCACACACCTGATCACCAACAGTCCAACATCCTGACACCATCAACATTTTCTTTACTCAGCCCTCCTTTTTCTTGAGGGAAAGGAAAGTAGACATACATTTGCTTAAAAATGTACACATTCCTCACACCCCAAAGGTCTAAAAGCATGAAGCACTCAATTTTTATTGTGAAGTGATTAGTGGATATTTAAAATTTGGGTTTAAAATGGCATGTATTAAATGAGTTAAATAAATAAATAAACAAACAACAGTTTGTGAAATATTAAACACAACCCTTTTTCCCCGGCTGTTAAGCCCAAATATGGGCCTGCCAGGTATGTATGTTATTTTGGGAAAATCTAGGGCTTTATAAGCTCTTCTTTAAATTAACAAATTATTCTTTTTAACTGTAAATCATCTTTTATCATTGAACAAAAGATAACTTTACAAAAGCATATGTATGTTAACAAGAACTGCAAGGAGAAAGTAACTTGTTCAGAAATGATTTAGCTTTTTAAGCATCACTTGAGGATGATATATAAAAGGCACTTTTAAAAATGCAAGTAATTTTTAGGAAAAATATTATGCAAAGGCTTTATTTGTTTTCTGTTGTGTTGTGTTAGCATCCATTTCATGAAAATATTTTTCATTATGAGAAAATCCTTCATTGCAAGAAAATTAATTTTTTCTTCTTTGCACAACTCCAATCTTTTTATACTTTTCTTTCCCAGTGGATAGAATGATCTAAATGGAAAATACGTTTTTGAAAGGACAAATTTATAGGTGAATGTGACCAGTGAAAATAATTAAAGTTAAAAAATGAAAATCAAGTGATTGATGCAGATCATCCTGGTAAGCAGTTTGGAGTTCTGCTGACTGTTTATAAGAAATGACCATCTACCCTAACTGATATGGGAGCTCATTTTAATTTACCGGTGCTGCATATTGATTTTGGAAGATTTGCAATGTGATATGTGCAATAGGTATTTTTGCAGCTGGTACCAAGTGTATCCAACACTAATATTTATTTTATTACTCATTGCATTCTTGTACTTTCCAATTTTAAGGCATAAGAATTGATATTTACCCTTAAAATACTTGTAAAAAATCAGTATGCTTACTATTTGGAATCCTGGGAGCACTGCTTCTTTTTGGTTGTAATGTGTATTGGTTTCTTATTGCTATTGTAACAAATTACTGCAAATATACAATTTAAATTTATTACCTTACACTTCTAGTTCTCACTGTGCTAAAATCAAGATGTTGGCAGGATTGTATTCTTTCCTGGAGGCTCTAGAGCAGGGGCCCCAACACCTGGCCTACAGACTGGTCAGTGGCCTGTTAGGAACTGGGTCACACAGCAGGAGGTGAGTGGTGGGTGAGGAAGCAAAGTTTCATCTGTATTTGTAGCTACTCCCCAGCCCTAGAATCACCACCTCAGCTACACCTCAGATCATCTGACATTAAATTCTCATAGGATTACCAGTCCTTGGTGCCAAAAATATTGGGGACTGCTGCTCTCGGGGGTCATTTGTTTTCTTGTATTTCTCGGCTTCTAGTGGCTATCCAGATGTCTTGGCTCACAGCTCCTTTTCCCATTGTCAAAGCCAGACATGTTGCACTCCTTTCACAGGTCTTCCATAGTCACATCTTCCTCTGCCTGTCACCTCCGCAAGAAAAGGCTCTGTTAAGGAGTCATATGATTAGGTTGAGACCACCTAGATGATACAGGCTAATCCCCCATCTCAAGGTCCTTAACATTTGCCATGTCCTTTTTGCCAGGTGAGGAGACATAGTCACAGATTCTGAGGATTTGGATATAGACACTTTTGGGGGGCAGTTTTTATGCCTATCTAAACAAAAATATTGAAAAAAATCAATAGCAATAGCAGTTGCCATTTATTTTATTTGGAGCTTTTGTTGTGCCCTTTACAACAGTGATGATATATGAGGCATAGTAGGTACTTGATAAGTATTTGTTGAATTAATTAATTAATTAATTAAGGATTAATTGATTCTTGTCTTTATTAATCAGATAAGTGGGAAGATAATTCAGGTTTGATTGCTGGCAGAGAATTAGGGAGGGAGGGTTGTAGGAATTTACTGATATTTATAAGCAAATCCATAACTTGGCGTAATATTTTGCCAGAGGAATAGGATACAGTAACTTAAAAGTGAATGTCAGATGTTAGCATAAAATCACCGCTCAAGTTCAAAGGTCAAAATGCAAACCTGTATACCTGTTTCTTTAAGGAAATAGGCAGCAGAAGGTAGATGACTCTGAGTGTTCTTTCAACCTTGTGTAATACACAGGAAGGGGACAAAACAGAGCTCTGCATGCACAGGCAGCTAGAGTAACTAGGCGTCATGGGTGCTGAAACATAGTAGATTCTTCTTGGCAACAGTCGACAGATTCCTAAAGCTTCTTAAAACTGGAGTTTGCTTTACATAAACCTCTTGTATCTCTTTGAGAATAAATAGAGCATGCATAATAGAAATAAATTGTTTCTATTTTTGAGTTAGTGTCCAGAAATGGCTTAGGTCCTGGACCAAAAGACCTACATTCAAGTACTGCATAACTGAGTGATAGAATGTATCTGTAAAATAGAGATAATAATATCTACCTTATGAACTGATGGAAGTATTAGACATAGAGATATCTCTATAAAGCATTTATACAGGAACAATGAATATAGAAGACACTCAATAAATAGCAGGTATTATTATTATATTATAAAATATCTCAGCCAGCTTCTAATTTTGCCAATATATATTATATGAGACACATTTTAATTAAAAGTTTAGAGTCTGGATTCATTCATCTATTCATTCATTTTTTTTTCACATATTTTAGAATTCCCTATTGTTGATTATGCACTGTGCTATGGGCTATGAATACAGTAATGAACAAAACAGGTATGGTCTCTTGCCTCACAGCACTTTCAGTCTAGTAGAAGGGACAGGCCATTAAGTTTATAAACAAATTGAGGTCAATATCGTGACACCATAACTTACCAGCTGTGCGATTCAGGGCAGATGACTGTACCTCTCTGAAGCTCTATTTCCTCATCTGTAATAGGACTTACCTCAAAAGGTTGTTATGAGAGTTAAATTACATAAGCCACATAAATTTTTAACATTGTCCTTGGCTTATCAAAATTATTATTTTATAATTATTTTATTGCTAGGTACCTAAAAAATACATGGTTCTATTTTTGATGAGGAAGCATGTTCTTTATAGGGAAAATACCAAATAGCATATCGACTTTGAAAAATAAAACTGTGTCCTAACCTTCCCTTCCTGATTACTCATGCTCCATTTTTCAGGGAATACTATTACTGCTAATACTATTGCTCCATACCTACAATTATTAATACTATTTATGCTACTACTATGCTTAACTTTTACTAACTTTTTGCTCTGTGTCAGTCACTATTCCTATCACAGTGCTTACATTATATTTAATCCATGCCACAGCCCTGTCATGTGGATTAGGTGCTATTATAAAACTCATGAACGTATATCATAATGTTTAAGGGTACAGGCTTTGAAAATAAAGCTGGGTATGTTCAAACCCTGATCCTATCATTTTTTCACTCTTTGGTCTTTTCCCCATTAAGCCCTTAGAGTTCTCATCTGAAAGATGGGAACAATAAGAGTATCTCTTATTTTGGATTTTAGCGAAGATTACATGTAAAACTGTTGGCACAGTGTCTGGCATATGGTAAATGTCAACACAAGTTAACATTTATTATCATTGTTCTTGTCATTGTCATCATCCTCATCCTCATTTTCTTTAGAAATAAGTCCCAAACAGCATGATGGGAACAAAGAGATCTTTTGGGTTATTGCTGCTGAATTATTAAGAAACATGGTACATTGGTCTTAATTTTTAAAGCTGGAAAAATTTCAGACAGTTTATAAGTCCCTGTGATCTTGTACAAATATATATTACTGGAATTGATGTGTGGAAAGAGCATAGTTTGTTTTTACCTCAGCTGAAAATGTGCAATGACATAATATAACCCTTTAAGATAACAGAAGCCAGCTGCCCCATTCATATTTAAATATGAGTCACCTTCCAGGGAGACTTGCAAGATTCTATGTGCCAAGCTGGAAAAGTAAAAATTGCTAGTAAGGTGGGAAAGAATAAATTCACACTTGGAAGGAGGTATTACAGGCTAGAGGCCCCATTTAGCCAAGTCCTTTTTGGAGCAGAAAACAGCACCCTAGTGGCCAGAGAGAGGAACTACAGCATCATGATGTCATGGTCAACGTTTCATGGAACACTTTTCACATTCAGGGGACACTTTTCACGTGATTAAAAATATTTTGTATAAATGGCACACATACCCAGGCACAAACATAATCTGCTGTAAATACTTTTAAAAAGTGCAGTTTAGTTATTTTTTTAATTTTTCCTCCAGACTTTGGAATTGGATTGGCCAACCACTTCTAGTTCAACAGAACAGGTCTTAGAAGAAAGATAAAGCCTGAATTATTCACAATAAGGACAACAAAAGAAAGACCTGAAATTTCAAATAATATCTGTTTTTATCAGTGTTTGCTGAGAACCCATCAGGAAGAGTCAGCCGAGTGGGGCTTGGGAACATTTTAATAATTAATTACATGTGTAAATTGAATTGACACATAGACATTTGGATGAGGTTAGAAGGTTAGTTTGAAGGAATGACAAATTGCTAATAAGGATTTCCCTCATGGATGAATCAGATTTGCTATGGCTCTGTCTCTGTGAACTTCTACTTGAATGATAATTCAATGATCAGAAATCTGTTGGTTGAATCGAAACCTGGAAGTCACTTTAATTTAGTCAGCTGTAGACTGGCTGTGGAATATCTCCTGTTGCATGTCACAAAGAATAGTCATGCTCACCAGGAATGGCAGTGAGCATTACTTGTGGGAATAGAGTCAGATTGTCAGAGAAGATAAAACGGCAAGCTATAAAAATTAACTTGAATTTTACCTTTCAATAAAATCTTTTGGAGGACAACTTGACTATTTGAATCTTACACCTTCGCTTCTATTTCAACTTCTGCCAATGCACTTAAGGATTTAACAGTGAAGATGTTCAGAGTAGCATTGTTTACTTTAATGCGAGATTGAAAATAATATAAATATTTATAGTAAGAGATTAAGTAAAGTACAAACAATTATAAACACTCATACAATGAAATATTTTTGTGTGGTTAAAGTTGTTTAGAATTACATATATATCTATATCTATATCTATAAAGAGAGAGAGAGAAAGAGAAAAAGAGAGATGTAAAGATGTATGCTATATATTACTAAGTGAAAAAATAAAATGGTAAATTTGATTTTAATTATGATGATGATACAATTTAACTGGTATCTTTTTGTACAATGTTCTTTAGATAACAAAAAAATTGTGGAAAGTCTTATTTAACTTCTTTCCATTTCTATTAACTTAATTAAATTTATTTTGGTGGAGTTCTGATGTTAGATTTCTTAGCTACATAAAAAAAATATTTATTTTTATTAAAAAGATTTCAAAATATATAACCTATTTACTTTCTGAACTCCATAATGACTTATTCATAAGAAAAGCAAAAACAAAAACTACCCACATGAATATTTCCACTTTAACAATGTCTCCATAATAATCTGGGTTTCTTGTGTGTTCTCAATGGTCAGTCTAATATTAGTGACTCGATTGCAGTGTCAAGAAATATATTTTGTAGAAACAAATGACAAAAAGGGTTTCCTAAATTTGCTTAAACAAAAGCCATCCATCCCATCTCTCTTTCCCCTGTCACCCTACCAGCTTCTTGCAGTTAAAGAAATTGTGAGAGTAAATGATAAATGGCATCATGTTATCATTAACACTGCCTCCATTAAATGTATATGAAGAAACACTTTATGATTTCAGTATTAACTTTCCCTTGTACATTGCCTGTATGTTTTTATAACAGTAGAAAACATAGGTTAAATATGAGAGCCTGAGAATGTCATGCCTCCTAGCACAATTTGGTGAAGACGTTTTAGAACAGCATTCTGGCATTAATGTTGTGTGATGGCACACACATAGACATATATGTATATTAGATCAAGATTTCTCATTTTGACACTATTGGCATTTTGGGTTGAATAATTCTTTATGATAGAGAGTTGTCTTATACATTGTAGGAGGTTTAGCAATATCACTAGATTCCAGTAGCATTCTTTGTCCCCCTGCTCCTACATGAATGTTGATGAAGACAGACTTGATTTGAAATTTTGTCAAGCAACCAAAAATGTCTCCAGAAATTGACAAATGTCATGGGAGAGCAAAATTGCACTGCATCAAAGAAGCACTGGTTTAAATTGAGATCTATATGAATATATGTACGGTGTTCATGGGTATTATTTTGGGGTGGACAGAATGTAAATGATATCCCATCTTCTGTTTGCTTATCTTGTTCTAATTTGTATATATTGATGTGTATTACTCCTGTATTAAAAAGATGTCAAAAGACAAATTATAATAAATGAATCAAAGCTTTTTGAAAAGTAAGGCATACAATGCTGTTACTTATGGTCCTTGTAGTTGGGGAGTGCTTTGCAGTTTGCAATTACCTTCATACACACACATATCTTCTTTTGGAGCTTTCTGATTTCATGAAGTTAGATGGATTGGGGTTATTACCTTGCTTCTTTACAGATAGGAATGCTGAGGTCTAGATCCAGGTCATCCAACTGGTTAAACAGCAGAAGTTGCACTTGAACTTTGGCCTCTTGACTCCTTAATTACATTAACAACTGTTCTGGGACCTTTAGCCTTTCCATGAGTGACCTGCAGGCATGGCTTTTATTTGTGTTTGCTCCAGGGACTGGTGTGCATATCCCTGTGGTCATGTTGACTTTTCAATGAGAACTTGCATTAAATAATAGAGAAGAGAGCAGAAAGGTAAGGCATCTCAGATTCAAAATCTTAAAGACATTAAAAACACAGGCAATGATGGAGTCTCAGATGGATGACTAATATCCTTGACAGAACTCCCACACAAAGTCCCAAGCCATATTGAGGTTCTTAGTACACAAGGAGATGGACAAGTGTCAATTTTGTGAATTATTTTCTATAAAATCATTTAAATACTTAGATTTTCTGCCTGGATGCATGTTTATTTTGAAAAATCTTAGTGGAATTAATTCACGTATTTTCAACAGAAACAGGCCTTTCCAGATTTCCCATTATACTAAGTTTCTGTTTTTTGTTTCAATTGGTGCATTTCCTCTTGTTCTGTTAACATAATGAGAATTAAACATGAGCATGCTCTGCTACATACACCCATATGCTGGAAATTTAATTTCTCAGTCTAGGTGTGTCTTGGATAAAAGATGGTAATTATTGTTACTAATATCAGAGCGCACAAAAATACTCTGAGAAATAAATATTTAATATTTGATAGTCATTGCCTTTTTTTAAAGTTTTTTAATTATTGTGTGTATAGCAAGCAAATTGTATGTCTTCTCTTCCGCCAGTCTTGAAATTAAGCTCTTTCAATTTGAACAGCATCTGGTTGTCAAACACATACAATTTTATTTTCTTACGTTGAGTACTGAGCATTCCAGCATATTGGAAAAGCAGTTAATATATAGATATAGGTAAGAGTAAGAAATCTTGTTTTAGATTTTAATTTTAGTTTCAATTTCAAGAGCATTAATACCTCGCCCCAGTGACTACACTTTTAATTTAACCTACTGTGCTTGCGTTCTCACATTTCAAAACTGACAAATGAATGGGAAAGGAGGGAAGGCTTTATGTAGTGTTGGACTTGGCATAACTCCTTTAAAAGCAACATTACCCATCTTTGGATCTTGGAATGCATTGCAAAGAAGAGAACCCAGCACATAATTTGGTTCTCCAAGTAATTCTTGAACTAATCAAATCAATCTGTGCCTCATAACTCCTCTGTTGCCCCTCTTGGCTACCTTGTCTATTAACTTCTCTTGTTCCGCCCTTGGTTTAACCTTCAAATTTGACCATTTGTCTTCAAGGTTGTGGCTTTCTGTTCCACATGTGACTTACTCAAATCTGTAAGGCTAAACCGTAACTGGGGTTGCCATTTATAAAATCATTAACCCCAAAAGCTAAAGGATGTGTTTCAATCACCTTATATCTCCATTAGCTTAGATTTAGAATTGTAGACTCAGTTTGTATTTAAGAGCCAGACAGGAAATACAGATGTGTGAAGAGTGCAATGGGCAGGACAATAGAAAGTGTTGAGGGCCGTGGTGAACTGAAGAGTACATGACCTGTGTAAAAGGGGAGATGGATATTCCATTTCCTCCCAATGTCGTTCTTCATGATTGTGTACACAGAGTTGCTGAATATATTTGTTAAGAGAGGAGTCAAAAATGGAGACTTTTGGTTGAAATATATCTATTTCCAAATGTGAAAATAAATTCCTAAGTTTTAAAAACACTTGCGTACTCATCAGGGAATTTTGCAACGACAATATTTGATGATGTTTAGGAATTATTAACTTTTTGGTGTTATACTGGTATATAGTTATGTGTTTTAAAAATGTCCTTATATTTTTAAAATATTCACTGAAATGTTTACAGATGAATAATGTAATGTTTGACATTTGCCTCAGAATGATCCATGGATTAGGGTGGGGAAGTGGATATAAGTGAAACTAAGGATACAAGTGAAACAACATTGACTATGGATTGATAATTTTGGAAGCTGGATAATAGATAAATATATGAAAATTTAAGTTGTACATGTTTGAGGTTTCCATAATAAAGACCTAAATAAAAAGCCATGTCCATAGGCCAGAATTTACTTCAGGTTACTAGAGTTGTCTCTGGTCCAGGAAGTTTTCTATACCCAATTCATATATGTTTTTGATTCGTGCTATATTTAGCTATAGTATTTTTTTTATGTTTATCAAAAATGTACCACTCTAATGCAATGTGAGTTGACCCTCATTCCACAATTTCTGATTTTTTTGAACAATTGCATGTTCATCCCATTTATTTTGTAAAATTTTAAACTTTCATTCATATTCCCAGAATATGTTCAACTTTCAGCCTTCCAGATTTTTAGTTCTTTGTATTCTTTTCTCATATAAAAGTTCTCAAATTTATCAACATGCATTTCAGAGGCTTTTCATTGAGTGTATCACTTGTGACCATTTTGCCTTTTGTAAAGCAATTGGAATTTTACACAAATTCCAAATGTATCATGGGTTACAGCAAGGAGAGATTAATTTCCCTTTTAATTTTATCACCTTTCTTATTTCTTCCTCCTCTTTTTTTTTTTTTTTATCAGGATTCGAATCTGCTTATTCCTCACCCTTTGGACTGCGAGCCTTTGAGGACAATCTTATTTGTCAATCAAGAGCTGAAATGATGCCTAGTGAGAGAACAGCCTTTCATTTATTCAGAGATATTTATTGAGCCTTGTACTCACTGGCAATTTTTGCATCTTATTTCTTCTCACTACTTCAACTTCTTTCACTCTTGTGAAAGAAGAAAGTAATATTCCAATTATCCTTTGGGTCATTTCTATTTTATTACTCTCAAGGTTCTGTACAGACTGATCTGGAGCCCCGTTTATTTATTAATTTTAATGGCTCTTTTTCTTTTCTCTCCTCCTTTTTAGCAAAACAAAGTAACAGACAAAAAAAGCTCTGTGGAATTCCAATTGCTTTTTAACCAGTCTCAAATTCTACAGCCTGCCTTGACAAGCTCTCTTCTTTATTCAACAAAGATTTGTTGAACACATACTTTGTGCCAGGCACTGTTCTAACCAGGAGGATCTGGTAGTAAACAAAACAGATGAAGTCCCTGCCTTAAATTAATGAGGAAGATGATTAAACTGGATTTCAATGATGAAAAGAAGGATTTAGTAATTTCTTAAAAGCTATATCTGTTCATCAACAATTTTGGTACCTTTCAGATGTTCTATTTTTTTCTTTCTGAATATGACTACTTAGTGAGAACACTCTTCCCTTCCCCCCCACCACCCTGCTTTAAGACCTACTTGATGTTTTATATGTGGTCTCTCTATTAAAAATGTTAACAGAAATATGCTGTCTAGGTAGAAAATTATTTAATAAAATAAAGTTAAATAATATTAAAATTCATAGTGTATCTATAAAAATGTTTGTATTTCACATCTAATGCTTTTATTAGGTGTTAGTGTTAGATGGTGTTTTTAAATTAACAAAAGATTGTCATTCATGGTAGAAGATAAACAGCCCTAATTCATATATTCTTCCTTCTGTATTAGGCAGTGTTCAATCCTTATCAGTTGCATATATTTTTCCTATGACAGGAGGCCATATTTTCATGCCAAATTTAACTGGTGCTATATTGAATAAAAGCCTTATCTATATAAATGAACTAGTTTAAAGATACTAAGGCATTTAGTCAACTAATCAGCTATGAAAATAGCTGCATCCAGAGAAAACATTTATCTGTAAGAAATATCTAATGTTTGTGTCCCAAAAAATGTAGGCAGAAATTTATGTGATAGCCAAAGAAACCTGTGCAAAGAGAATAAGAAACAGCTTTTTAAATAATCCTACTAAATTATATCAGAGCTCTTTCTCTCTATTATTTTGTTGCAATAAGACCTTACCCAATTTTAATTAAATAAGAAGTTGAAATAAATTTTATGGATGATTTTTATTTTCCTCTGGGGGGTGATGACAATCAGTTATTTAAATATGCCCTTTTTTTCTATCTTCCTTTTTTTCCCTTTCTCTTTTTGAATGTTTATTTACCTTTTATAAAGGTTATCTGATCCTAAAAGGGTGGAATATTTTTAATTCATTTTAAAAGAATGTTTGCATATACACTTTAAAAATTTTGGATTATTCTTGTAGGACTTTAACACAACACTGAAAATTTGGCATCAGCAAGCATAATTCAACTAAGAATTGTCTTTGCCTTGTTTGAGGACATTTAGTTTTGAAATAACAGCATTAGAGTCTTTTGAAAATAACAGAACACGAACAGAAAATTATTTCCCTTGGAAAAAACTGTAGCTAATTTTTCCTTTGGCTGATTTGCTGCTGAAATCACACATTCGTATAAATGCCAAGCTATACATATGCATATACATATGTATATGGATGAGCACGTGTGTGCGTGTGCGTGTATGTGTGCATGTGTATGTGTGTAAAATTCCATTCTACGATAATGCTATAAATTGGAAATTTTGTATTTTAAATGAACACTTATTCATATACAGGTCAAATAGTAATACAGAATGTTGGTGTTGCTAGCACATTTCATCCAAGATTTTAATTAATTAAGTTTTATAATTCCCTCATGCAGTGGGCAAATACTGTCATTATCTCTGCTTTATTGATGGGATTTTGAGAGTAAAATCTTGTTCAAGGTCAAACAAAATCCTGGTCTTTCAAGCCAAAAAGAGAGGGAAATTTGAGATATTTATTTGATATTTCAGTTGAATCTAAGTATTTGTTGAGTGAGTGAAATATACATTTAAAAAAAGATTTTAGATCTGAATTTGTCAAAATACCTTTTATGTTTTTCCTTTTCAGAAGAATGTCATCTAAATTTGAATTTAGTTGAGCTTCATTCAGCCTCAAGAGAGCTGATGAAGAAGAGGCAGATATGCATTCATCAGTGGAGACCACTGCACAGGGGTAGCAAGAGAGATGGCCACACCTGCCCAATTCTCCTCATCCCAGAATGTGGAATGCAAAAGAATTCTGCCATCGTGGATTAGAATGGGCACTGAACTCTATAGCATGAGGTTACATTTCTACTCAACTTGACTCTGAACCTGCGGTACCAGTTTGCTTTAGTTTGGGGGCAGTAAAAATGTCAACTAATTCAAAACAGTTTTGACTATTCCAGATAGAATCACTAGATTTAACAAAAGGTCTCCTAAAAATTGAAAGAGCTTTGGGGAAAATTACAGATTTAGAAACTTTAAAGTATAATGCATATCCTGGGCCCAGTCTAGTCTCAGTCCATAAAAATCCAGTGCTTACTTTGTAGTCACAAGACTGAGAAGTAAGAATTTTGTCCAAATAGATATTAGGCAATTGATACGGTTATCATTTAACTTTCCAATAATTACAGTTATGAAATGATTCATCCCTAAGAACTATTCTTGTCCAAAGTTCTTTTCTAATTATACCGTCTCATTTGTTTCTCTATAATAATAGAGGACCTGCATTCATCGAGCACTTTCTACTTATCAGCAATTGTATACACCATCATACATGTTTCACAATAGGTAGGTTCTATTTAAATTCTCATTTTACATCTAAGGCAGAAAGACAAAGAGTACATAGTTATCATGAGGTAGAATACAGTTTTGAATCTAGTCTGCAGAACTCCAAACTCAAGCCTACAGGAATTATCACTACCCTGGCCAGTAGACAGATATTAATATACCCATTTTATGAACTGAAGAAACCAAGGTGGTTAATTGACCTGCTAATTGATGTGCTTATGTTCTCTGGTCTCTATTTTTTTTTTTCTAACAAAGAGCTCATTTCATCAGACCACAAACTTGTGGGATGATATAAATGTATGTTTGCTAGGAGATTTTTGTATGTATTATTTGTAAAGTGACCTATGTATTATACAAATAAATAATAATCTTGAATCAATAGAAATTGAATTTTAAAATACAGTAAGGGAACGTTAAGTAAACATTTTAGAAAGAGATCAATTCAAAATTTGGTTTCCGAGGTTCATTTTGGTTATGGAGGGCTTTTCAGCTGTTTTAGTGAAGGAAACTTCATTTATTTATTTCTCTCACATATATTTAAAATTGTCAACTGTATATTCATTGTAAACAGTGAGAAAGATGTAGAAGATATGGACGCTCTTCAAGATCTTGAATTTCGTTGGTAGCAAAGATCTGCTTTGTGAAAGTCATGTGTAACCAGATCCTGTGAAATGCTGTATAGATTTGTAAGAAAAGAAAGACCATTGTCAGCTGGCATTAGTCAGGATGCCTTCATGGAGGTCGTTGATGTTGAGCTGTGTCTAAAAGGAATAAGAGAATTGGAATTTGCTGAGAATTAAATGCAGAATAAATCACTCTATTATTGCAAGGTTTATCATTCATTGTTAGACTATTAAGTGCCCTCTCTATACTAGGCACTGTACTAAGAGCTGGAAATGCAGTAGCGATGATGAAACACAAAGTCTGAGCCCTCATAAATTCTATGGCTTAGAGGAGAAACCAACATTAAATAAGCAAGTGTTATAAAGTCTGTGCTGTGAGAACTCAGAGCCAGGGAGTTTGCCTTAGCATGGGAGTCAGGCAGGCAAAACATCTTTGGGGAAGTACTCTAATAAGAGATGAAAAAAAATCAAGAGAGGTTCTGACTCTGGTTATCAGCAGTGTAATACATACATAGAAACAGTTATTCAGTGGCCAGCTTCCTCTGCCACTCATACTATTGCTGAGCAAACTTTTCTTCTACCTGTTGGTGAATACTTAGAGAGTTCAAGTTAATTAGAAGGTTATCCTGGGAAAGATATTATGAGGGCTCAATTGCTTCCATCATGTCCTGTTTGGTAGTCACAACGCAGGGAAGGGGTTCCTGGCATCTTGTGAGTAGAGGGATGCTACTAAACATAAACATCCTGTAATACACAGGACAGCACTACCCATCCCGGCCCTCCAAAACCAAACAAACAAAACAAAACAAAAACAAAAAAAAATCCTTATTGTGAGGAGTTATGGAGGTAGGTCAGCTGAAGTTGTTCATACTTACTTTAATAAGCAGTAGGGAATATCATTTCAAGTTTTAGGGCTGAGGCTGAAGTGGGCGGTAAAAAAAGGCCTATATTTTAGAAAAATAAGTCCAATGACATAAATAGCATGAGAGGAACAGAGAGCAAGTGGTGGTGGGGAATTTTATCCATAGTATAGATCGGAAGTCATAAGAGTTTAAACTAGGGATGACGACAATAGCGACAGGGGGTAAAAATGATGTATGCCGAGATGCCACAGAGGCCATGACTTTCAGATGTGTGGCACTGACATCATTGAAAAATAAGCACAGCAGGAATTGGGGTTTGGGGGGAAAAATGAATTAGGTTTGGACATGTAATTGAGGTGCTGGCAAAACCTCCAGTTGGGACCGCCTAGCCACTGAGCTCAGGAGCTCAGGGCCATGACCGAGTCTGGGGACCATGTTAACATCTTTCTTCTAAGCCACAGTCCTAAACTGGTACCCTGTAGGCCCCATCTGGACTACAGATGTGTTTTGTTTGGCCTGCAGAGTGTTTTAAAATTCTTTAAAATTTCCAACAACATATACATCGAGAGACTGCACATAGAAACCCATCTTTTTAGCTTATCTTGAAATATCAGAGCATCTGGCAATTCTGGGTTCTCATTTTTGCTTGGCAGCAGTTTGAGCTGAGGCTTAGCTGCCCCCTTCAGACAGATCATGCTGCCTCAATCGTCACCACTCCCTATTAATTTCACCTGGCACATCTCACACATTTGCTTTACCTGCCTCAAATCTAAGTTTGCAATCTCTTTTTTTAGGTTATGGTTGCATCATCTATGAAGCCTTTCTGGAGATGCTCCCTCAGCCTCCACTCGTTACTACGTTATTCTCACCTGTACTTCCTCAGTCGTGTCTTATTTCTATAGCATCTCCTATCACTCCCTCCAGATTGACTTTCTTCTGTTGTGGACATGCATGTCTCCCTTAACCTGCAAAAGCTTCCCTTAATCCTAGTGCCTCCCAAGATCCCTTGCCCTTTAACTCAATCATTTTGTTGAATGAATGAATGATTATGAGTTAATGAACCTACTGCTTACTATTTATTTCTCTGGGAACCCCATATTCTTGTTAACTTTTTGAAAATGTTTGTCTCTTTCCAACTCGCTTTCCAAATCCTGTTTCCTTGCCCTCTGAGCCACTTAGCTATCAAGCCCCACTGGTTTCTTTTGTTTTATTTGAGTATGCCTAAGACATATTCTCAGTGATGGTAGCTGTGATGTCTTGAGACATTAACCCTTTCCATGATCCCCATCAACTCCTCTTACTTTATCTAGGCAGTCTGTATGCCTCCTCTGCAAACACAGCTTCAAACGAGTAAGGCCCTGAGCTCTCTCTTCCCCCCAAATAGATTTCCATCCTAAGTCCCTCCTACAGTGTAATTTTAGAGCTGCTACCACACACCCCTACATGCATCTGTTTGCCAAACTTCATTACATTCCTTCAGAAACCCCTCTGTCATTCTTTCTGGGAATCTAATCCTTATCATGGGAGACAGCACAGTGGGCTGGTTCAGAACATGAGCTGTGGAGTCGGGCTAACCTGAGCTGCGGTCTTAACCGCCCCACTCCATCGCTGGGATGCTCATCGGCAGGATGACGTTGTTTGGAGGATTAATTAAGGTAATATTTGCAAAGGGCTTAGCACAGTGCCTGGCTCATTTGAAGCATCATTAGCATCAACATCATCATTCTTCATCATGATTCAAGCCCACTGTCTACAATAAATCTTTTCCAACAAGGTCAGTCCTCAGATCTCTAATTCCTACTGCATTTCTTATTCGGGCTATTCAGAATTCACCCATTTTTCAGTTCATAATTATATGACCAGGGTGTGAGCTTTCAGAGGACCTCTTTGGGCCCCAATCAGCATATTCTAAATACCAAATTTGTACATGACTTTCCATGAATATTTGTGAGATAAAAAATATGTACATATATTTATTCTGTGAAGCACAAAGCTATCTTAAAACAGAGTTCCATTACCTTTTCATTTAACCAGAAAGAAACTGTTTCATGTATCTTATCTATCAATTGTGGGGTCTTAAAATAGGAATAAACTATACTAAGTAGCAAGACAGCAGCCATTCTCAGGAAACTGGGACTTTACACTTTAATTAAGAACTTGTAGTTAAGCATCTGGCCAGAAGATGGTGCAGTGTTCAAGGGATCGTTCCCTCTGAAAGTCAAGACTGATTTTGAAGTAATGAAATTGCAACCCTACCAAGTCTATAAAGAAATAGAAGAAAGTGATGCCAGTTCAGCTTTGACACTATCCTAGGGCTTAGCAAGTGTCAGACTTTCATGTAGTTTTTTACTTCCTACTGCCTAGTGTAATGAGCTGGAGGATTCTTCTAATTAGCTAAATATTATTGCACATCAGAGTGGGGCCATGCTTCCTGTACATTCTTATTTGTGTTTTGTCAGCCAAGGGAAGAAAGCTGTTAGAGGCATGAGCAGATGTAAGAAAGGCACAAAACGTGCCAAGAAGTCATGGCACTTCTTTGCTATTAGATGAGTCATTTTACTTAGCATGTTTTTCGTTTTGATATTAGTATGAATCCTGCAAGTCAATATGTCTGACTGGAAAAATCTTTTGTGTGTGATATATGTGAATGTGGTGCATATATAGTATATGCATGTCAAAGTTTTCTCTACTCCCGACAAAGTCATCCGAGAAGGTTTTATTGATAACATAGCCATTGTAAATTGCAAACTGGCATAATCTCATTATTATTATTTGCAGTTGCAGTTAGTCAGGTAAATAATGTTTCAATTTGCTTAAATTACTGGATTACATTGGTTGGAAACTAATTTTAAAGAAAAAGACTTAAAGTTGGTGCTGATCAGCCATCTTCTATCAAGTTTGTGTATCATGTACTTGCTTCGTTTTTTTTTTTTTTTTTTTTTTACCATGTAAAGTCTTCTGAAAATTGAGAACTAATTTATTATCATGTAGTTATTAGCACAATCACAAAAGAGGTCACTGGTCTTTCCTTTAATTTCTGTCACAGGCTGCAGGCCGTATTATGCTAAATTAAGGATACGGGGAGATAATTAACATAGCAACTCTGGCAAGTTTAATAGGTGAGTGATGAACATTTGGAGTTGGGTTTCAAAATCCATGTCTTAATTACCACCCTCCTGAGTAAAGTGATGAAACGGTGCTCCAGCACATGTATTACAGGTACCCTCTGTCAGGCCAAAGTTTATGTGAGTTGCCTGTAAACCCATTATTAGATTGAGAGACTTCAAAGCAAGAGGGGAAAAAGTATCTTGTGTTTTGTTTTTAAAAAACTACACGAGATTGTATACCACAACCTTATACAATATATCAATTATGTTTCAATAAAGCTGGAGATTTTTTTTTTAAAAAAGAAAAAACTACAGGAGAATTTTAAGCCATTTCAATATATTGCTCTTACAGAAATATCCAATTTTTGCAACAGTTCTCACCTGGGGTGATTTTGTCCCCCTGGGGACATTTTGCATTCTCTATTTCTGGATGTCACAACTGAGGGATGGGGAGAAGGTGCTGCAGGCATCTTGTGGATGGAGGACATGGATGCTGCTAAACATGGTACAATGCACAGGACAGTCTCCTACAGCACAGAATTACCCCAAAATGTCAATTGTGCTGAGGCCGAGAGACTCTGACCCGGAAGCATCCACTCTATTAGTTGTTTTTCGCCACGATTTGCCAACAGGTGTCACCACAGGCCCTGCTCTATCTGCAGTATTGTCAAAGAGAGAGTCAGTCCATAAACCCTGGTAACATATGGAATGAAATCCCAACTGTAAAGATTTTGTGGAAGGCAGTTACATGCTGGTGAGCTGAGGCCTATGTAACCAAAATTGATCAATTACACAAATTAAGCATAGCCCTTAAGGAATTTATTTTATTGGTCTGGACATCTGTTGCAGTATTGTCCAAATCCAAAACTCAAATGGTGCCTCCGGTTGCCAAGTTAGGCAAGAAAATCTAGTAGCTATAAAAGTACAACTGAAAACCCTATATTAATATCACGTCCATCTGCTGAATGTTACATAAATATGCAGACTTTTTATTTTCCTTGGGAATAACATTTATTTTTACCGTGCCCAGTTTGACATTCTTATGACATTCTGTTCAGTTTATTACATTGTAACTTTAAATGTTTCTTCAAAAATGCATTTATAATGTTGTTGTTAATCTTTTTTCAAGGGTCTGTACCACCTGTTTAACTTATAGTTAAATAGAGAAGTCCTTTTTCTTATAGGAAGAATGGGAAATCTTTGGACAAAGAGGCTCAGAAAAGATTTTGAGTAACACTTGTGTAGTGTAAAGGGAAATTATATAACAGCCATGAATGCTAATATTTCATCCTGCTCTTTTACAAGTTGAAATGTAATCTCCATTTTAAACTAAATTAGCATCATTTCCAAACAGAGTATCATATTTATATCAGATTTATACAACCACATCAGATTACTATTAACATGTAAAATAGTCTCTTTTATGCTGTGGGTAAAAAAATAGATTGAAGAGAATGACTTGATTTCTGCTGTAATGTCAGGGATTTAAATTACTCTTGAGTGGACATGTTTAGGTTGAGATTTGCTCCAGCGTTGAAGAAACGGCAAGTGGGGGCAGCTTTACCTTAAGAACCTGTTGTGATCCTGGCATGAAGAGAACCAAAGTACATCTGAAAATCATGATGTTCTTATCATGTCCATCTGCCGAATGTTAAATAAATATGTTAGCTGGTTATTTAAATATGTCGAGTGGTTAAGCCAACTGGAAAATTATAGGATATGTGTAGGAAAACTTAGAGGACATTTTTGTTCATGTTTCTTCCCCCTTCATTCTCATTTTACATATCCACTAAAACACTTTTTAGTAGTCAATTATTGAGTGGACTGTAGTTTAATAATAAGATAAGCCAGGATGTTCAGAGAAACTTAAAAAGCAAGCCCCACACCCAACAACAACAAGAAAAACCCCATGCAACAGAGTAAACAAAACTTAGTATAGGCTTTGGGGAGAATTACGAAATTTTCTATTTTAAAAGAAAAAATCTATATTTACAAATAGCGTTTTATCAAATGCATCCTAAAGAACATTTTTAATTGTATAAGTGGCACATGCTTACGTTTAAATAATATAAACTAAAAAGAATGTTTAAAATAAAGTTAGTTTTTTTTTTATTTTAAATAAACATATATTGACCCTAAATTACAAGGGTGTGAAAATCAAGAACAGGGTAACCATAGGTGTCATTTTTTCTTTACTAGAAAGTCAAAATTAATTGACTGTCATTTGTAACAGAATTCTTAAATCTGTCCACACTTTTGGAACTACAAGAGGGAGGGTTAACTGGATAAATTCCAAATAAATTTACTTTTAAGGAAATACATTTCCAATGTTAAAGAAGATAAACTTCAGAGAAATGAAGTTGTCTGAGGACTGAATTGGCCATGGAGGTGAGAGGGACCAGTTATTTGCCATTTATGTATTGGTGGATGAATCCTGTTTGAAATAAGATGAGATATTTTTAATATTTGTGCTTGTACTGAAATGGGAGGAGCATAACTGTGGAACATAAGGTCACCAGTCAGAGGCTGCTTTACATACTCATGGGATGAGTAACTCGTTGAGGTCGTTGAGGTCAGAAGGCATAAAGGAGCATCCCCAGGAGACCTGAGACTGGACCTCCCCCTTGCCTCTGCTACTGTCAGCCCTGATGTCTTAGGCAAGTAAGTTACTCCATTGGTGAAACAACCAATATGGAAACTATCACAAAGCAGTTTATACTGGAGGACGGGTGAGGTGGGGTGGGGTGGGGGGACACAGAGTCAACAAAAGGTATCCTGAGCTCAGAATTCAGCACCATATCAACCTCTAGGGATCCTTGTGATCTCTATTCATGCATCCAATTAAGTAGATGAATGGTTGAGAAGAGAAGGTAACTTCTTTTGGAGAGACCGACTCAAACTGACTCAACTAAGAATATAGCTCTTTTATCCCCAATAGTCTTGAAACCAACAGGCATTTTCTTTTCCTGTAACGGAATTGCTGCATTTATTGAAGTCATAAGCTCGTAGTCTATCTTTAGACTCCTGATGTAATTTCTGAATCACCACCATTTCTAAGACCACAAGATATTTAAAAATAAGATAAGAATTATTGACTGAAACTCCCTGAAGCCTGAGAGGAAAGTGAAGATACACAGCGGAGGTTTACAGTGGAATTTCTCTCCTGTAGTTTGTGCACATTGAAAATGACATGATCTATCCCAAAGAATAACTTAAGGCCTGATCCACTTAAACAGCTCCAAGTGATTTGTCATAAACATGCTTATTTGGAAGGGTTAGCAGTAACTGCTTATGGGAGGTGGTGGGGTTAACTACCAAAATCGTGCATAACTTGGATCCTGTGTATGGCAATTAATCAAGAAATTATATTCTTTGACTTTCTAACAACCCACACAGAGTGCTACATCTGTGACATGTTTAAATAGAGAGAGAAATGAAATATTTCTTTTAATAAAATGCTAATGGTTTTGTTTTGGAGAAAAAAATATTGAAATATTGTGGCGTTAGATTTATCTGTATGAGGCTTTCTCAAGTCAGAGTCAATAAGTACTTATGATAGGAAACCAACTACTTCTTGAATATGATATTCCAGTTCTCCAAATGACTCCAGGATTATGGCAATATCCCTTTATGATGTGAAGTGAGAGCACAGGAATGAACATTGTTGCAGAAAACTGTCACAGCCAAGGCTATTATTCTGGGCATTTGTTACATTTTCGAGGATATTATTTAACCAACAGCCCATTGGAATATGTTAATAAAGACAGGTAGGGCATTACCGTTTCTTTGTGTTGTCCTTCACAGGCATAACTTGCACCCAATTAGTCCCTCAAATACTTGGGTTTTCACAGCAAAGATTATTGGAGAATGTCTACTGTGGTTAGGAACCCAGAACTTAACAATTCTCTTTGAAGGTTATTTATATAAATTCAATTTTCAAAAATTTAAAAGAGGTATTATAACTGTAAAAAGGGAAATTTTCAGCAACCAGAGTGATTCTGTAATGTCTTATTTTAATTCTACGATCACTTGTGATGAGGTTAGTTTTGATATTTTATTTTTAATTAACTTTTTAAAAATTACAATTTGATAAATATTTACAAAGCATCTAATTTGTGCTGACACTGGGCAAAAGATAGACTTCTGCCTTTCAGGATCTCATAGTGCAGCAAAACAGACAAAATTATATGAAATATTTAGAATGTGGTAAATGCAATACTAATGAACTAACTAAGAGCTGGATGCTTACCATCTGCCAGGCACTGCATCATTCTTCTCTTTTACAGATAAGGGAACTGCAGCTTGGAGGAGGTCAGATCATATAATTAACAAAAGGAAGGGCTAGCATTTAAAGGAAGCTCTATGTGGTTCTGGCTCCCATCCTCCTTACACTTCACTTACTTATTATAGAAGTATGTACAAAGCACTATCCTAGGTCACAGCTGATGTTGATATAGTGTTTAGCTCATGTCTGGCACTTTGCACCCATTGCTGCACTTACTCCTCACAACAACCCAAGATACTGCTATTGTCCCATTTTACAGATTAGCAAACTGAGGCTCTCAGAGGTTAAGCAACTTGACCAAGTTTGTGCATGTAGTGTCAGAACAGCAATTTGAGTATAGGCTCTTAACCACTCAGTTTTACTTCTATGGGATATGAGGAAGACATTTAACCTGGAGAGGTGGGCAGGTATATTTTGGTGCGAAGAAAGTGCAAGGTTATCAAAGAAAGTTAGACATGGTCTTGATAATATGTATGTCAGACTTCCTCTGACCTAAGTTAATAAAAGGATATATTTTGGAACCTTTCAGAAATTTCTCTGAAAGTTGCAGATATGAATTCTTTGCATTGTGAATATCCAACACAATATCTGGGAATTCAGACTGATAAGAATTGCAGGAATGGTCTTTTTTTTTTAAATTTTGAAATAATTGTAGACACATAAGAAATTGTTAGAACAGTAGAGAGGTACAGCTTACCATTAACCCAGCCTCCTCCAATGATAGCATTTTACATATTAAGTAGACTATAGACCTTATGTGGATTTTATCAGGTTTTAGATGTACACTATTGTTTTAAATAGTTCTATGAAATTTTATCACATGTATAGATTTGTACCCATCGAGAGGTAATTCTTTTTAATCCTAGAATAAAGAAAAATAAAAATAAAATGTTTTGAACAATCATTTTGTTGTATGACATTGTTATGTTTGGCGGTTGTTTTGCTGAATATCCTATTCTTTTAAAATAGTTTATGTTTTAATGGAGTATTACCGGGATGCAAGAATAATTTTTCATAGTACAGAAAGGTTACACTTTATAGAAAATGATTCCCTTAAGAGAATGTAAAATGATTCCATTAAAAAAATAAGATTCCCATACATATATGACTTAAAAATATTCAATTTAATTTCTAAACATGTATAGATGGAAGTGACAGGCTCTTGATTTTTCCGTGTTTTTCAAACAATAAGCAGTCGATACTGTATTGAGGTGTATATTCAAAGACGTGGCCTTATATTAATTAACATGGGCTACTGTTCATTATAATTCTGTGCTTTTATTTTGTAGCTCTTTTTTCTTAGGACATGGAGGTAAAAACCCAGGTTTTCGGTGTGTTCCCCAAAGCCCCAGACACATGAGCTTAAAAAGGGGTTAAATTTTAATGAAACATACCTGCTAGTCAATGTGCCTTAAATTATAATTTTAAAAGCCAATCATTTTCTTTTTTGACTGACATGTGGCATTTTGGAGAAAATTTTAAATCTTCGGTCTGTAAGAGATGAATTTGGGGGGCTTGTAGGTGCTGTATTTAGAACAGAAAAAAAGGGATAGCTCAGAGTGAAGGGGTTGATTTTAAATCATTTGTAATTATGCCTCACAAAGAGACAATCAGAGAACATCCATTTTATACGTTCATCTGTGCATCTGCCTCTGACCTAAGCTTTCTGGTTTCTGTCTCCTTTCTTTACAAACTCTTCAGTTATGCATAGATGCACACATTAGAGAGGAAATTGGGGCTAATGATTTAGGAATGTGCTAATTAATTCTCATTATGTCCTATGAACCGAGAGAAATAAGTGAAAGGTTGTCTGCATATGCATATACACTATGTATATTTTTCCACACTGTTTTCTTCTGAAGGAAAGTTATGCTATCTTTTTTTTCTTCCTTAGGTTCTCATGCACAGTGACAGCTAGCAGTGTCCAAAGTGCTGTCATTACGACTAGAGATGTGATAAAAAGAAACATGGATTGAATTTTCTGTAAGTAAAAGTGGTTCCAGTGTTGAGAGAATATAGGTAATCAGATACCTGTTCTCCTTCAGCTTCTTAATTTAAGCATCGTGATTCCTAATTAGCAGTTAGATTGCATTCATTGCTATTTTGTCTTTGGTTATCAATGATGATCAGCCTTTGTGAAACAAAGATATGTAATCACGCTAAGGACACTCATGGATTTTTTTTAAAGGTTTTAACTAACATTGATAATAGGTTTTCCAATAGCTTGAAGGGTAGCTTTTAACATTTCTTTTCCAGCTGAACTATTTCCTGAGTTCTGTCCAAGCCCTCTATAGTTAAAGAAAAGGCTTTTTGACACTTAATAGACAATGTTGTGGCTTTTTTTCTTCGTCAGACAAATGTATAGGTTCTTAAACAGCCATATTGCGCTATCATAATTGAGACACCTTGTGGAAATGGCAATTATATGGTGACTCGTGTCAAAAACATTCAGAATAAATTATGTTTTACCTAGTTTTTAAAAACTTCCAAAGGTCTCAGTCTCTCTCTCTCTCTCTCTCTCTCTCTCTCTCTCTCTCTCTCTCTCTCTCTCTCTCTCTCTCTCTCTCTAACATTAAGTAAAGCCTTTGCAATTCACATTTTACCCAAGTTGTTCCAGCTTTTCGCTGGGTTTAGCAAAACTCCAAATTAAATCCCCAGATCAAAACAATTTGTGCGGACTCAGGTGCTCTTCATTCCTGAAAGAACAACAAAGTGGATATTCAGGGTGCTCTGGCTACCAGCTTGGCTGCTTGCTCTGAGGTATTCCTGCTCTCAAGTTAGTTCCAGTTCTGTTTATTCTGCCCTGAGCTCAGTGAAAATCCAAAGCCATCCTCTTCAAACAATACGTTTTTGTTTTTGTTTTTGTTTCCTGAGCTGGAGTTTATTTTGTGCCCTGGATCCTGTGAGTAATCCTAACACAAAGAAAAACTCTCCTTCCCACCAGTGAGAGAAGCGGGGATCTGAAAATAAAGATAAAAATTAAAGCTTTAATCCAAAAAGCAAAGGGTTTGGGAAAAGAGAGAAAAGAAGAAAAAAAATTGAACGGCAAGGAAAAAAAACAGAAAAAAAGTAAAGCTTTTAAATAAAGACTTCAGTATATATAACAGGTGTCTGATGAAACATAGTAAAATAAATAGCAATAAGCTCAGCCTATGTGGCCCACATACTTGACATACATTTTAACTACTAGGTCATTTTTTGTGTGTGTGACTCAATAGAGGACGTTTCATTTGCATAATAATGACAAGAATTTTAATACAATACATAAATTTCTTTTACTGCTAGGTCATTCTAATTTATGAAATAAATTTGTGTTTTTACAAATTTGAATGTAGAACAAATGTTTAAATATTGAAATCTATGATTTTTTATTGATAGTATAAAATGGGGCAATAGCCCTATTGAAAATTGTTCCTAATTGGGGTAAGTGTAAGTTATTTTGATTACAAAAATGGTTAAAATGGTTTCAACCTCTCAGCATATTGAGAATGGTAAAATTTCTGTAACTTCCTCACGGGGAATTTCATTTTAAAAAGTTATAATGCAAAGGAACTTCACTCTTTGTTTTAAATTTGCCCAGTGTCCAGTCAGAGATCAATAAAATATTAGGACAGATTTAGAGTATGGGATTCTGGTGGCTAAACTTATAAGACCACACTAACGGACACAGCAAAGTGGCATTATTTCAACTTAAGCCATTCGTGACTACAAATGTGCAGATATAGTATAATGAAATTGTCCTATCTTTGTAGTCTTAGGCATTGACACTTTTCTTTTTGAAGCTATAGAGAACATGAAAACAAGTAATTGAAAAATGAAATATTCAGGCCATGAAAAGGAAGAAAATATATTTATTTATAGAGTGCCCATTCTTTGTTATTACTGTACTAGTCGTAAGAGATATAGTGGTGCCCAGGATATAGTTCCTGCCCTTGTGGAACTTACAATCTTTCAGAAAGATAAACCAGAGAAAAAAGTAATAAGAAAGTGTGAAGAACAGGGAGGTAGTGTTACCGGCGCACCCAGGAAAATGAGGTTCTTGCTTTAACTACTTTTTCCCCCTTTCTTCGCTTTCTTCCCCCTCTCTCTTTCTCTTCCCTCTTTTTTTTTACTCCCTTCCCTCTTTCTTTCCTCTCTTTTTTCTCTTTTTCCCCCCTCTCTTTGTTCCTCTCTTTCAAACAATTCAGCCAAACTCATTTTTCAAAAGAGAAACAATCTGAACATTATTTAGAAGGAGACATACTATCATAATGGTTATAGCTATAGGCTTTGAAGGGTGACTCAGATTGGGATCCTGTCTCTGCCATTAACTAGTTTACAAACTTGGCCAAGAGAAATTACCACTATGTATGTATGTATGTGTATGTATATATATATATATATATATATATATATCAGGGCTAACAATACTTCACAGGAATGTTCTAAGGATTACATGGTACACTGTGAGTAAAGTTCCTGGCTCAATTCCTAGCAGACAGTGAGCATGCTAAAATTGTTAGCTCCTACTATATTATTATTATTATCATTGTTTTGACTTTTATATTCTAGGAGCAATCTCTATATTATAAAATAGCTAAGAAATGGTGAATGAAATAATGACCAGTTGAAAAATTTTCTCTGAAAATAACCAGCTAGCTTTGATATTATGTAACTCCTTATCTTTGGTTAGCTTTTTTTTTTTTTTTTTTTTTTTTTTTTTTTTTTTTTTTTGCCCATTCACAAAAGCAGGTTTTTAAAGTTCAAATTAAAAACCATTTATAACAAACTAAGTTTTTAGATAAACCTTTAAAGGCTCTGCCATATTAGATATAATTGCTATCTTTTTCTCTGAACATTTTGAAGACTAAAGATTTAGCCAAATTTCAATTAGTCCCTTTTGGAGGCAAGGAAATTTATTAATATTTACTTTGATTCAAGAGTGATTGAGACACATACTTCAGTGTGTCCATATAATGTGATAAGATTTTCTTGTGTCTTATGATATCAGTCTTACTGTATTATATACAAACCCTATTAGGTGCTGTGTGGATATGTATTCACCAAAAATCTCTCTTCCATGAATGGTGTATTCATTTTCCTGCCTCCTATTTTGTTTTTATGATTCAGTGTGCCTGAAATGCCATTCTCTCTAGATTGAAATGTTACTTATTTTTTAAGATCGGATTCCAGTGTTTTAGGTTATGTAATTTTCCCAGTCCCCGTGGGAAGAATAAACTGGTCTCTTCTTTGGATGCCGTGGCTGTTTCTCTCCCTGGTACAGGATGGCTGCATAAGTTAAGCGCCTTTCCCTACCCCCATACACCATGAACTTCTTTATAGCAGAATTTATGTCTTATTCATCCTTCCAGAAAACTAGATTCCTGTCTTCAAGGAGTTCCCAGTCCAGGCAAGGAGGCAGACATGTAAACACACGCAGTTACATTTTGATTTGTAAAGTGATATAAAACAGTTGTCTAAATTAGTGCACACAGATTAGCACAAACTTACTAAAGAACCCTGCTTTTCTCCTGTAAGAAATGAGCAGTCGGCATGTAGGTGTAGTGTGTTTCTTAAAATAGCAATGTTTTCCTAGTATTTGTATCAATATTTATGTTGTTGCTTGTGCTCTGTAAAAAAACATCCAAAACTCTCAAATGACATTGTATATCTAATGTTAGTGACAAGGAATTTAGAAGTCTGTTGAAACTGTAATATACAACTGGATTATGCTCAGTGCTCCAAACCAAATAAAGTATCGCCGAACTTTAGCTGTAAGCTAAGACGTTAAGTGCCTCTTATTTGTTGAGTTTTGCCTCTCTAAATTGCTCGGTTTGGCAGAAGACCTTTAAAAGTATTTATAGTTTAATTGATATGTGGTTTATTTTAAATTATATTAAAATGACCTGCTTATATTAAAATGACATGCTTTCCAAAACCTAATATTGCCTTAAAAACATCGCTGTGGTCTTGATAGATTTCAAAGTGTTATTCTACAAACAAGGAAGAGGATTTCAGACAGACACACCGCCTGTATCGCAGTAAATTTGTTTGTGCAGAGCTCCCAGCACATAGTTATAAAATCGTTTTCTCTTTTATATATGGCCAGTGTTTGGAAATTATTTTAAAAATTATTTTAATCTTTTTGTGCCTGTCTTTTTTTATAGCCACTCTGGATTAGTCGAATTACAACAGGCTCATAACACCATAACCTTTATCCATATATAGCCAAGCAAAGCTTTCTGCTGTTAAGTAGAACTTATGAATACTTTAGAGAAGGAAAGCATAGCTATTCTTGAACAAACTTGAGAGTTTAGAAACATTATTTTGAAATGTGCTTCCTTAAAGTCAGAAGAACTTAATTAAGTTCCCAGGGTTAATTGTTTCTGAAGTGTTAACATGTCATTTGTCTATTCAAACTCCAAAGCAAATCTAATACGGGATTTAATAATCTGTTTATGTGAATAGAAATTTGGGGTGGGGGTGGCGTGGGAGAAGAGGGAAAAGCTAATAGGCTTTTACCTAGTTAGTGGGTTTAAGGAAGAATTCTTTCTGTCTTCATTTGAAACAAATGGCAAATCCTATGTTCAAAACTCCTATTTGGGAGTATAAATTGGGGTGACAAGGAAGTTTCAGAACAAAACAGTATTTTTATACTTTGTTCATTTCATATTTATCACTAGCTTGTTTGCTAATTTTCATTTGCAAGAGGCAATTCTTCCAGCTAACTGGGTGCCTCAATGGGCCACTGATTTCTTTGAAGTGACAGTCTGTAAATATGCATAAAAAAGGGATGCAATTAGCGTGTGTGTGGTTCAGTGCAGCCTGATTCCATTGGCAAGTTTACCCACAGTGTTGATAAGCTACATTATCTAGAAAATTGGCCGCTGAAAAACAGCACCTCTGATTGCCAGCAAAGGTTCCAGATAACAGGGTGCTGAAGAGAAATATAATTGAGGTTGAATATATTAACCAAGGTGTCACATGCTCCTTAGAAGCTCTAATTTATCAGCATGTTGGAATTTTTATTAACATTTGGAATGCATTTCTACCACACTAATGAAGTGGAATTGGCAGTTCAGGTTTTAGTTATTGTCATTTCTGAGAAGTTAAATGTAATTTCTCGTTAGACACAGTTATGTAAATATATTTGTTCAGGGGCTAAAAAAATTATACATTTCACAAAATACAAATATGTTGTTAAGAGGCAGTGGAACAAATCAGTGATGGCTCAAGTCCTGAAAACCAGCCACATACTTATGCTGCATTCTGTATGTTACAGCTCTTCTTTGTGGGGGGAATTTGAGAGAAATGAAGGAAGCTTAATTTTATTAACTCTGCGACTGGCTCACTATGGTGAAAAGCAGCGAAAATTAGCCACTGTTTTAGCAGGCTAGCACATCTAAAAGGATTTTAGGATTAAACTATTTTTTTTTTTAAATGAAAACTGGCTCAAATTATAAGGTGAATTAAGCATTTGTGGAAAATATCTGCTTTTCTTTTTTCCTTTCCTTTTGGAAATACCCAAGTTCATTTTCTAATTTTGATAAATAGGTTTTAAAAACATATTTCTTAGCAATAACATTAATTTTTATCAATTAGAAATAAATCGAAGTGTGAAAACTTGAAATAATTTCAGGTTGCATATATGTGATAAAACTATATATTTTTTAAAGCAAGGGAATAAAAATCAGAAACTTTGGAATAATGAAAGAGGATGAGTCAGAAATATCATGAGAAACACACGCAGACAGCTTTAGCTCTATAGTTCTTAAGTTACACAGTGGATCCAGAGTCTTTCATTATTATAATTCATAATCACATGTGTGTAATGTGTTTCTATATCATATATTATAATGCAAAACATTTTAAAAAGGAAGTAGCTCCATTTTTATTGATTCATAAATGTTGTTTCTTCAAAGAAATGATTACAAATTGCAGTCTATAGAGCACTGTGTATTTGTAACACGCTTAGTATTACTTAATTGCACACATCTCCAACCTCAGAGAATGATGCCTGTTTTTCTCCTTCATGAGGAATAAATACAGCAGTCACAAAGCAATGGTTCCCTTAAGACAAATGACCCATGTAAGACATTTTCTCAGCTTTCCCTTTGCATTCACTCCTTAGCAACTGCCAGCCTTGTATTGTCCTATAGGGTTCCTAATTTTATTTCTTCTTCTATAAGCTACTACCACTCCTGATAGTCCTTGACCCAATCCTTTATTTCTGTTGCATGTTTTCTCTTCATCTTATTATACTTTCATCCTCTAGCTCTCAGCTATAAACTTCTAATCCCTGTCACCAGTCCCATCACACACGCTAGGTGTGTGTGTGTGTGTTGCGGGGGTGGGGTCGGGCAGGAGTGGTATTTCCTTTACCAGCAGGAACTTCTGATTGGAACTGGATTTGCACAGGGAAGTCTCATGCCTGTTGTACAGGTAGCCTTAAGCTCATGTCAAATTAGATATTTCCTAGGATTCTCATTATGGTGAATGCAGTTAACTTAGCATGTATTCCTCTCTTTTTCTAGTGTCATCGCTTAGGTAGCTAAATCTACAATTCCCAGACTCTCTTGCAGCTAGGGTTCTAGAAGAAAATTAGATCTACGCAGGTGCACACAGGAGCCGTTTGGCAGATGGAAGCAAGGCAGGGTCATTTCCCTGTGGTTTCCAGCTGCAGATGCTGGCAGGCATGAGACTGAAGATGCTGGGTTTGTTTGCAGCAGTGTTCTCGTGGGGGTCAGGTGGTAGTGGTGCTGGCCCTGACTCTGGATCATGCCTATGTTGCTGTGTCTTTGAACTCAGCAGTCATGGGGGCAGCTTCTCGATTTCCTACAGTATTGAGTGGGGCAGACATAGAAGCTCCCCCTGATAGGCTGATCGCCTTGCCTCACTTGCTTCTTGAGCCTTTCCAATAATTTTGCAAGCTCTTAATTCCATGCGTTAAACCACTTGAGTAGAAAGTGGTTTTGATTTGAAAAACCTAATCCTGATCAACACACCCGTAAATCTGGTTCAGGTGACTCAGTAATGGGGCTAGGCCCAGGGTGAGGCAAGAGAGGGACCTAGGGAACAAAATTTAGGGACGTGCTCACATTAGAGCTGTGGAAAATATCTCCTTAAGTTTCACATCCTAGGTACTTTTCTTTCCTAATCCTAGTGTTGGCTCTGCTTAATAATTAAATAGTAGATGTTATTTATTATAAAATAATTAAATAACATCTATAGTAGATGTTAGCAAAATCCAACCCATGGGCTCAATCTGACCTACTGTTTATTTAAGTAAAGTTTAATTGAAACAGGGCATAGCTTTCTTTTATGACTTGTCTATGACTGCTTTAACACTGCAATAGCAGAATTGAGTCATTGCAACAGAGACCACAAAGCAGAACATATTTCCTATTTGCTCCTTTACAGAAAAAGATTGCTGCTCTATGCTCTGTGGCACTGAGGATACGCCTTCATGTGTGGAGTCAGACTGCTGGAGATCAAATTCTGGTTTCCCTCTGACTGGTTGAGTGGCTGGAGCTCTGTGCAGGGGCATGATGGAGATTGTGTGCACACCTTGCCAACTCATTTACAGATCATGTTAGTAGCTTGAAATCAGCCTTGGTAGGAATATTTACACCAGGAAAATTGGCAAATGCTGCACATCAGGGCTTTTCCAGACACCAGCAATGGAACATTTGCTGCCTCCATAACTGTTAGATTCTTCTTCAAAATGATGTAATGATGCAATTAGTACCCCAGCAGGATCCCCACCCAGCCCCTAATTGCTGCAGCTAATAGCTTATACCCTGTGTCCTCCTCAGGGGCAGCCAATGACTTGTCGATATAGGGGTTAAAAAGCCCAGCTCCTGTGCACCATTCCATGGTTCAATTTAGGCTCAAGGACTTCTGCCATGGATCCAACCACAGCTAGACTTTCCCTGCAACCATATTCTTCATCGTCTGTCTCACTATTCTACTTCACTTCTTCCATAACAGGGCTTGTTCTAAGAAGCTTGTCCCAGGATCCAGACTAGCATGAAGAGAGTAAGGCATCTAGAATATAGAATGTAATGAGACATTCACTTCCAAGGTTAGCAAGCTGCACGATCCTGAAAATGAATGCCTCTGAAAATTTTGTTTTAGGATGCTTCACTCTTCTTACCCTATTTGGGTCCTGCTTCTCCCAGTGTGTCGCATGCTCCTGAATTCCTGCTTTAGTCTCTACTTGTAAGAAACCCAATCTAAAACTAGTAGGAGTAATAATAAATTGTTTGTTACCTACTGATTATTTTTAGGACTAAATGAGATAAGGTATGGAAAGCACTTAGAACAGTGACAGATGGACAAACACATAGGTAGATGGAAAGATAGATTAGCTTTTGTACCTTTATGTATGCTTTCCCCTCACCTGAAATGAATCCTCTGCTTCTATTTGCTTATCCAAATGGCATTTTTATCCTCCCCAAGAATGATTTTGTCTATAACACCATTACTAGTTGCAGCATTCTATATCATATACTCTTTTTCTCAATTACATAATTCTCTAATTCCCTGACTTCATTGTTTTTTCTGCCAACTGAATTGTTTTTCCCCATTTCATTGTATCTCTGCCTATAGCTTGTTATCTGTATGATAACTTACTTGAAGAGATTGACGCACATGGGAAAAACAATATAATGATAGTGTAAAAATTATCCTGAACAGCAACTTAAAAAAAAAAGCAAATTGGTAGCTGTGGAAATGTGGTTCTTGTGCTTCCTTGGTGTTCAAATACAAGGATCACCCAGAGCCCATGGATTATTCTCAGTGCCATGAAAGGATGTTAGAATACAGTCTGTTTGTATTGCCTGCAAAAGTTGTTTCTTTGGCTTTCAACAGGTTTTAATTGCTATATTGGTAGGTTCCCAAAAATAGTTTAGCTAGTTTATAAGTACTATCTCAGCACCCTGTTTAATTTATTCATTGTTCTTATCACTACTTATAATTTTCTAATTTATTTGTTTACTAAAACAATCTTCCTCTCTGATGAGACTCGAAGTGCCATGAAGGCAGGCTCTGGACCATTACCCCAGCTAGCACATGGCAGGCACACAGTGAACCTATGTTGTCATGACTGGCAGAAAAAGTGAGCTACAGAAGCATAGTATAGCCCAGTAAACATTTTTAGAGTGAACGAATGAATGAAGTCACTTAAAGAAATTCACAAGAATGTGTTCAATAAAGCCAGGAACTTCTTTTGTTTGAGCTGGATAAACCTTGTACTTTTCTACAAAATAAAAATGTATATTCATGGGTCTTTTCCCTGAGATTAGTCTGCATATGGAAAAATACAGAAACCATGCCATACCTAAAATTGAAAATGTGTTACCACAAATTCTTCACTCCCACACATTCAAGTTGTGAAGAGAACAAATTTAAGGTAGGGGTTATTAGTGTGAGACTCAAATGGCTTTATGGATTGACTCAGAGTTGGGTCCACCTCCGAGGTATTTTGTATGCAGTTGTAGCACTGCGGCCTGGTAGCAGGCTAGCCTGGTTTGACTGTAACTTTAACACAGGAGCAAGTAACTGCTATTGAAGGCGTCAGTCAAATCTCTGTTGGTGTTGGCTGTTTTAGACTGAGTTCCTGAGAACCTAGAGGGCATCTAAGAGAATCCTTCAGAGGCTGCCTAGTGATGTTTTTGGAGGGCAGGGAGTGAACAAAGCAGGTGGATATTAGGAGACCCACTCTGGCTTAAATGAGAATAGTGCTGCTTCTGTTAATGCGATGAACACTTGCTTAAGATTTCATTTAAAAGGCTCAAAATCTATCGGCGTATAGATTAAGAATTAAATTAGAATTTCAAACTCCCAAATTGGGTCATGTGAATGTTTGTGCTCTTTCCGAAGGACAGAGGTAATTTAACTTCCTGGGCAGACAATCTCAATCTATGGTTTACTGGCATGATATTCATAAAGTGCTATAAAAATAAATATCTCTAACCAATATACACAAAAACATTCAAATTTCTCCATGCCTAACAGAAAAGTCATATTTAGTAAATACTTTGTGTGACCTTATTTTGATATTGGAAAAAAAATAAATGATTTAACTTTTGGCTTTATTATCTCTTTTTCTTCCACTGGTAATAAGATTATTGTTATTGCCAGTATGTTGTGGCCTAGTATTCACTTATCTTTATATCCACGGCCTCTAATAACATTGTCCCTGGGCCAAAAATTTATTCATCCATTCATTCAAGTATTAGGTGCCAAGTATTGTGTGTAGGATAAATAGGTAGCTAGGATAGATATGGTTCTTGCTCTCATAAAACATTCTCCTGAGAAAATGGAGTCTAAACAAATAATTACATAACGAACACTTCAAAATTGTTGTATTAGCCTTATTACAAAAGGTCCAGTGTCTTTAAGAGCATTTGGCAGAAGGAGCTAACCTAGACCAGGGTCACAGGGCAGTGGGCAGAGAGCATTTAAACTGAGAACTGGAGGATAAACAGGAGTTGGACTACAAGTTGGTGTGGAAGATGGTTTGGGAAGGAATCTGTTGGCAAATTCTCAGCCTGACTCCTTAAGAAAATGGACCCTTGAGCACCTTAGTTTCTTGTCTTTTCCTTGCCTTCACACACACTTCAAATGGTTACAGGGAACATAGTATAGTCAATGGAAAAAATGTGGACCAATATAAACCTATGTTTGAACCCCAGCTCTGCCCCTAACTTAACTGTGCATTCCTGGATAGATTTCTTATTTTCTCTGAACCTTATGTGTAAAACATGACTCTCTGTGGGGTGTGGAGGAATGACACATAACTGTCCTAGTGGGAAACTCTACTCTAGCACCTCTCATGTATAGGTTTGATATATATCCTTTAATCTTCCTAACATTCCTGTGAGGTAGGCACTGTTGCTGACTATTTCTCAGATGCAGAAACTGAGGCTAAAAGGTTAGATAATGTGCTCAGGATCACATTGGCTGTCAAGTGTAGGAGCTGATTCAAATACAGATAATTTAACTGGAGGGTGTGTGTGTTTAGTTACTAACTCTTGATTTGTAAAGCAGCTGGCAAAATAATCATTGAAATCCCCTGGGTTATGGACAATCTAGGACCCTGAAGGCCTTTGTTAATCTATGAAACTACTCAGGGACATGTGACTTATTAGAAGAAGAAACATTCACTTTTACTAAAGAGCTTAGGATTGCTATTAATTGTAAGAATTAGTTTTCTCGAAAGCCTTTTATTATTTGCCATTTGGTTTTTATTCTAAAGCCACACGCGACTATAACACAAATACTGTGGGTGTGTGTGGGAATATCATTACTCTAAACTTTAAGGTTTACATGTCAGCTCCCTGTCTTTACAGCAAGTGTTGCAGGTCATCTCTCTTCTTGTTTAAGCTAAGATGAGAAATCTGGAAAGCCATTCTCATCCTCAGATTTTATGTTGCCTACAGCCACTACTTCTAGCTACTGAGAGAAGAGCTGAAGTTGTCTTGCTTCACCTTATTCTACCTTATAGTCATCAAATCTTGCTGTGCCCCACCTCCAGGATAGAATCAGGACCTTCAGTTATGAGCTGGCCTCCCACAACTGCTCGGTTTCCTTGCCTGCTTCTTGGTGTTGAGGGTTTTGAGGAAGACATCTGCTTCACTGCAGTCTAGATATTCTCTTCCTGCTGCCTTCTTTCCACTAAACTTTCTCTAGCTAATCCCTCAGGTCTTAGTTCTACATGTCATTTTAGAATATAACCTTCCTTCTTTGAATACATCAGTCCCCCAATATGAAATGTCATCTCATCTTTATTTAACCTTCTTGTATTTATCAGCCAGTCATCTGTCTATCTTTCTTCTTCTTCTTCTTCTTCTTCTTCTTCTTCTTCTTCTTCTTCTTCTTCTTCTTCTTCTTCTTCTTCTTCTTCTTCTTCTTCTTCTTCTTCTTCTTCTTCTTCTTCTTCTTCTTCTTCTTCTTCATTATTATTATTATTATTATTATTATTATTATTATTATCTAATGATTCCTTTGGATGTCTCTTTCCAGAGAAACTGTAAACTGTATCCCAAGTAAGAGCTCTATAAATATGGTTTGAATGAATAAGTAGAGATGAGTGATGTTTACATAGGTATCTTTCTGACTATTAGACATTTCAATAATCCAGGCATAATTGAAATCCCAAACACAGACCTTGATATTTGCTATGAGATATACCAGCACATGTACTTTAAACATATTTCTATTCCCCATCACACCCTTCCATCTTGACACTTTTGTATCAGGTTGTTCATTACATTCCAGTTTATCACTTTTTTATGTTCTTTAGTATGAGATCAATAAACAAACCTCAGTGGAACCCTCAGCAATTCATCCAAACCATTTTGCCTAGAGATCATTTATTAGGGGTTGCCTCTTGCTCACTGTAGCCTTTTTTGGAATCATGTAAGGGTAAAGTGGCAAACAAGAATGGATTTGAAACAGAAACTACCATTGCAATTGACACTAATTAACAGAGCTTAGAAAATCTTTTATTAGGAGCGTTTAAATCATGCAGTCTGGTTCTACTTAGAAGGGGGAAAGCGTGACCTGTGAACCATTTAATGAAATTAAAAGAGATTGTTTTTCTTCTCCCTTTCTCAGAGGATATGTTGGAATTGGAGAGGACAAGATGCATTTGTTCGAAAGTAGAGTAACGGAAAAGGGGTTCAAGGCCCCCGACCTCCATGCCTGTCCACTTTCTCTGGTTCCCTGTGCTGTATTGCTCAACAAGGCAGCTCCTTGCATTACAGAATTTTCCTACCTTAATTCTGCATTTTTCAATTCTACATGGGACTTGCATCTTATCACTTAGAAACAATAGTAGCAACTAGAAAACTAGCCTACCTCAATTGAGTGTGCTTACTGAGTTCCAGACACATTATATGTATTATTTTATTTATTTCACAAAAATTCTATGAGGTAAGTGCAATTATTATCCTCTGATTTACAGATGGAAATTGAACCATAGCAGAATTGGCCAACTAATTAAATTGATAAATTAATGAATTTGTAGCAATAAGTTACAAATTAATTTCTCCTGGACAAAATGTGTGTATTATAATAGCATGTGTTTAAAAATAAGATGTGATACTTCAAGAATGGGTAGGGGTGGAGGGTAGGGGTTGTCTGGGGAGGAGTGGGAAAGAGGATTAGTTACCATATCTAAAAAAGAGGTCAAGAGGTCGTATTTTAGAGGTGGCATGGCTTTGGATGACTTCTAAATCAAACCGTGGAGTGGTTATTTTTTCCAAGTATGTGCTGGTCTGAACTTACCCATATTCAGAATAAAAAAACACATTTTCACTAAACTTCTTAATTCAAAAAATTTTGACAGCAAAGAAAAGCCAATAGTTTATCTTTTGAAAACCTTACTATTGTTTAGAGCCGACATATTGAAAAGCCATGCAGCACCTCTTCTTACATTCTTCCTTTTCCATCATTCCCTTAATGACTTGATTGACCACCAAGATATTTTATTGCCACTCAGAGCATGAGACAAATGTAAAAGAAACAGACTATGAGGCTTGAGCATCTGTAACTTTCAAGGCATCTATTCTTGACCACATTCCCTCCATCTGGGAGTGGTCAGTGTTGCTACTTTGATTTGGATTGGTTTCCTTGATATATTGAATGAAATCAACGTTCCCCCAACCCTTATTCCTACCTCTCTCAAATTTTATAAGTAAATTTATTCTTAATTTTGAAGTTAAATGATGCTTTTAATGTTTTAACAAACATGATATCATGATCATAATTTAAGCCCAAAAAATTACATCATATTGCTGATATATAATGCAGTTATTATCGATTTCACAATTTAGTTTTTTCAAATATGAGAAGGACTAATATGAGAGGCACAGCTATTGGGCAAGTTCTCAGTTCATGGTGAACTGAGATCGTCCTTTAAAGAAGTCATAAACTAATCACCGTGTGAAACCACAAACACAGTCTATGGCTGCAGGCCATAGACTTCAAACTTTAAGGAAGAAAACAAGATTAAGAGCTTTAGGTTGCTTACGAATGTCAAAAAATTTAAAAGCATCTCTTTTTCAGTAAGAGTTTATCACTTCAGCTGTATTAGTTTCAAAAACCTTCAAGAAATTCTTATGGGATGTGGCAGGTCATTTCAACAAAAGGTCAGTCTGTTATCTCTAAGAAAAACATTGAGGGAAGCAAACTTTGGTACTGACAAAGAAAATCCCCTCATGAGACAGGCTCAGGGACTGCAGCTTTCCTTCTTCATCTTCTCACATCTCCATATGTTGAGGTTACACTTGACAACTCTATTTTGTGGACTCAGAGATGTCCTCTGTGGGTGCACCAATCCCTTTATCTTATGCCTCAAGTGTGAAAATTCTTTTCCCTTATTTAAACCAAGACAAATTTGAGTGTTTTCAAGAAGATATATTGCTCAGAAACTAAAGTGAAAGGAAATAAATACAAAGACAGAGAACTGAACTTGTCCTGCCCAGAATCATAACTAACATAGTTGAGGTCCTGCTACCTACTGGCTTGACTGGTAAAGCTTACTGGGCATCCTGCCCTAAATTCTCTTGCCGCATTAATTCATGCTGGGGTCGGATGCTAGAATAAGGACCTCAGACTTTCAGCCTGAAGTAGATTTGAGTTGGAAGTCCTGCCAGGCCTGGCGAGATTTTCTGTTCCTTCTGGAAAAAGCTCCTTATAATTCTGCAAATTCAGGCCCCCAAGTCCTCAGATATATTGTTTTAGAATTTTTTAAAGTTCTTTCTTTGGTTCTTTTGGTGATTATATTAGTTCTGATAGCAGAGTTCACATTTATTGAATATTTCCCATGTGCAAAGTAGCCAATGGTAGAAGGATAGTCCTCTAGTTTGGCTGAGTAGGCCAAGCCTAACCTCCTAGCCTCTGACCTTGATTCCTAGCTTTGGACTATAAGTTGTCTTCCAGGGTAACAAATTCCCAGACCAGAATTCTATCTGCAAATAAATGTTTGTTTTTTAGTCTTATGGGAAGTGATCATAGAGCATTTCTCAATAGATGAAAATATGTATCATAAGAGAAGCAGCCAGTACCATGCAATTTGGAAGCACGCTCCTGCCACCGTAAGGGGTCCAGCCTGAAACCTATGTACATAGGCATAAAATATGTCCCAAATTTCAAATGAATCAGCTTTATTGATGCAATAATCTTGTGGATCCCATCTACATGGAGCCTACTTACATCCAAATGTGGCAGCCAAACATGTTCTCATTAGCAGAGATGACACCCGAGTTATTTCCTTACTCAGTTGAGCACATGAAAGAAGAGAGAGGTGAGTTTTCTATTTCAGAAACGGAGTGGGCTGGACAAGAAACTATCTTTATTATTTATCATTTATACTGCCTAAGGACTCGGAGAAATGTGCCAGGAATTGTCAAAAAAGGACTGTGAGCACTTCAGTTCTTCAAATCCTCACCATCTATCACAGACATGCACTGAGGCGGGTCACAACTCTGAAGGAGGGCATAGGTGAAGGAATTCATAGGTGCGGGAATGGGTTTATGAGTGTGTTAGGTAGAGAGCCAAATAACACAACCCATTTTGATGAGTGTCTTTTCATTTATTAGCTTATATAACTGAAAGTTTAAGGGATAACATTGTTTCAGGCACAGCTGAATCCAGGGACTTAAATGTTGACAGAAAAATTTGTTTTCTTTCCTATTTAAGGTCTGCTTTTCTCTGTAATGGCTTTATTTGCAGGTAGGTTCTCTTCACTTAGGGTTTCAAAAAGCCCTAGGCTTATAGCGTCGAATTGGAGCAACCCTAGGATAAAGACGAACTCTCTTTTATAATGCTTTCAACGGACATAGAACAATAGTAAAATTTGGCTTGAATGTTAGTCCCTGGACCAGTGTCTTTTGCCAGTATGTATGTGCTCTGATTGACCAATCTGGTGCCCATGTCCAATCTAGGAGCTGGGAAATTAGTCTAACTAAGTAGGTCATATGGACTGAGAATGGATAAGGGGTAGTTTCAAAGGGAAACTGGGATGATATTACAAGAAGGAGGAAGAAGGCAAAAATAACAGATGTTCTTCTCCATGGTCTATCCATAATGGAAGTGATGCAGTAACTAGGGATGGAAGGCAAGGCTTATGGTAAGATAAAAATGGAGAATGTCTCATGTATACATTGGCCAGGCTTCTCTTAAATTTGGGATGCTTTGTGGAGAATGCGAAACAGCGGCTGCGATGTGTGCTTTGTACAGATGGGCCATTATGGTTCATTTAGTCTGTTCAACTTTTTCAGTCTGAATTATAGTTCATTTAATGGGTGTCAGTTTCCTCTTTTTGAAACTGTGTGTGGTAATATCTCTATAATAGTTTTGTTGTGAATAGCAAAAGGGATATTCATGGCATAGATGTCAACAACTCTTAGGTATTAGAGTAGTCCTTTGTATTCACAAATCTGCAAACATCTTCATGGCATATGACTTGGTCCCTATACAATGAAGTAGAAATGATAAGAAAACATAAGTGATCCCTAAAGATCTCAGCTGAGAGTTACTGTTGATAAAAATGAACAGTGAGATGAATGCTGGGTAAGTAACTAGGCACTTTCACTCACAAGTGACTTATTTTCATTCACGCATCTCCTGATGAGATCCAAGTTTGTGCATCAACGAAATGTTGGCCAGACCTTCAGGGTCACTGACGAAGAGTCAAAATAAAAGTTGTTAAATTTAAATGTAGGTGTCCTCTACACTGAACCAGGGCAATAAAGGAGGATGCCTGAAAAAACAAACACTTGTTATTGAGGATTCTTTGAAAAGGTGTCCTATCTGTATCTGAGTTCTATTCCAACCTCACTTCTGGAAGACTGTGTTCATTTGGGGGTCTCTCAAAATGCCCAGACAAGAATAGAAAACCTTCTTTACTAAAGAAAGAGAATAGGTATATGCTGAAAAGCAACCATAATTTACTAATTAACATCTATTAATAAATGTACTATGATCTTGGTTCTAAGTGCTTAATATGCATCAACACAAACAATTCTCAGAACTTTATAAAGTAGGTACTTCAGGAAATTATTATCCCTAATTTATGGTTAGGGAAAATTAGTCAATCAGAAGAATAATAGTTCAGTTGAGGTTATTTAGCTTGGAAATGATAAAATTAGGATTCAAGCACAAAAAGCCTGTACTGCTAACTGCTTCATTGTCATAGGTCAGGCATTTTGTAGGCAGACATGCTGGGTTTAGACTCCTAGTACGACCACCACTGTCAATGGGACCTTGGCTGGTTCATATGGGAAATGCTCATAAGAACAGCACCTACGCCTTTGGGTTATTTTTAGGGATAAGGTAATGCTTAGGAGGTGTCTAGGTCAGGGCTAAGTACGTGGATGTCTCAAGAAATGTAATGTTAATAATCATAATTTACACAAAATTTAAAAAATATCTGTCCAGGTGCAACGTTTACTCTCGTGGGTCAATCTTCAGAGGCAGAGTATTAGATTTTGCTTTTCCCAGCCCTGTATCTCTCTTGGGGCCTTACTTGGGCCTCCTTTGATAGATTAAATGTTCCTATTAAGCAGATGGCTGGGTGAATGTCCCTGTCTTTGCTGGCCTTACTTTTCTTGAGTGATTTCTTATTATAGGAAGGGAGTATCCCATAATAATGAAAAATTGACAAGAGCTATTGATTAAATTTTTTCTACCCTCTTTTCCTTGACTTTCCCCCATTAGTTAAATATGAGCACCTCAGAGATAAATGCAAAAAGGTGAAGGGAGGTGAGCTGGCATAGGGCTGCCTTCTGTCATTTTAAGAACAAAATATTGTTTTATTTTGTTTTGTTAAAGTCCATCTTCCTAAAAGATCAAAGGAAGAGAAAAAGTTTAGATTATCCAATTACTGGAAATAAATTATTTTCTTTTCTCTAGGACATATGAAAGCTTAGGATGGCAAATACCATCTGAGAAATGTTCTTTTTATTTTGGTGGCACAGCAACTCTAGAAAATAGGTTAATTGGTTCAGAGACTTGCTCTTACTGTTAATGGCATTTAGCTTGTGAAATTGAACAACTGCATCTCAAGACAGAATGTTCATAAAATCGATATTCTGGTTGCTAAGTGTGTGTTTTTAAGATATAGTTTGAATTAATTTATTCAAAGCCAGCTGGTGCTGTTCCCAATATAACCTCTAGGAGGAAACCTCAACCCATGTTGTGCCTAAAATAATCGAGTTTTCTGTTCTCTTTCTATTCAACTTTCATATTGTATCTAAGTTAGTACTTTTGATATTTCTAAGTTTTTTTTTAAAAAAAAACATTTATGTAGAACACTACATAATTGCAGAAAAGATAATAGTCACATACCCTAGGGCCTACTGTACACTTATGTTAAAAGTACAGCTTTTATTGGCAACTAAAGTAATAACCTTTCCGTGTCAAATTGCTTTAAATTAAACCTAAAAAAAAAAAAAAAAAAAAAAAAAACTGGCTGATATCCACACTTAGTAATTGTTAAACATTAGCATAATGTGGAATACTAAAGCTGCCTAAATCTTTGGTTTAAAAATAATTATTTACTTAGATAATTTTGCATGCAGTAACATATTATTAGAAATCTTTTTTCCCCCCTTCTAAAAACGCAGGATCAATGTATATGTTAATATTATACTTAGGCTTGACATGTAAGTGGAACTGTAACTTATTTTAGCCTCTTAGAAAGGGGTCTCATTTAATCTCTGCTCATCCATCTATCATAGACCACATACAAATGGGGTGAATCGACACTTTGGATGGCGCTGAGCATTGTTCCTTGCGTTGGGTGACCTAACACGTGACCTCAGGGGGAAAAATGTACAAGTCTATTTTTGATTAGGCTGCAACATGGCCCAGCCTGCATAATTTCCAACCATTTTAAGGCACTTGGGAGATGAGGATCCTAAATGATTGTGTGTGTGAAGCCCTCAGGCATAGGTCGCAGCCGCCTTTCACACTAATGCATTTGTATTTCCCGGATCTCTCTCCGCTCAACCATAGAGCTTTCAATTAAAACAAGCCTATAGTGATTTTAGGGTAGTAGGATTCATTTGGTTTGCAAGGTCTGTCTAGAGATTGGGTATCACCTGGGCACATCTGCCAGCTAAAGCCAGAACAATTTTTGTCACTTTCATGGCACATCGCTAATTTGAAGTAGAACTTCATTGAAAGATACTGACTTCTTATTGTTTACTGATTTCACACAGTCCTGCTCAGTCACCTTGAATAACTGCCTTCCAAATTTGTTGATAAAAGATCTTGAAAGTAAACCCTTCCAATATTGAAGAATGCTGGCATATATACATATATACATATACACACACATATACATACATATATAATACATGCATCCAGTGGAAAGGTCTAGAAACATCATTAAACATCAGCAACATGCAAATATTTGGCGATGTCACTGGAAATCAGAGACTCAGAGGGCAAGGCTTCAACACTCTAAACTGTATTCCTCTAAAAGTCAGAAGATTTGAACTCAAACATAACTATGACAATGCCCATGGAGGGTTATCAGGAAATTACTATTCTCCGAATAAGGTAGGAGAGATTAAATCTTCAGTTGAACTCCAAGAGCCTACATTCTGGGACCTCTGGCTGCCTTCTTTTAGTTCATAGAAATAAAAGAGATTAGAGTTTTTCACTTTTCCCCTTTAAGCCTGAGACCATAATTTCTAAGAAGAATCTAAAATAAGAAAATAAACATGTGGGCTCTAGACCTGTGTCTCTTCTCTGCTGATTGACTTTGTTCTGGAAATGAACCTCTCTTGGTCTCAGTGTGCCCTTATGCAAAATAATACCTGCTCTGAAATTAAGTGGTGAAACAAAAGTGTAATTAGATGATGTTTTTAAAGATTATGCTTCTTCAAAGATACAGGTACATTTTCAAAATGCATAATAGACAATTCACTTTCCTCCAAACATATCTTGCCAATTCCCAACTTTGGATCATTTTCCCCCAGGAATAACATTTACTTTCCATTTGATCATCTTTCCTGATTCAGCGTATGCCTTCTGTCCTTTATAAACTTTCTTCTTATTATTTTCTCATTACTCTAAAATCCTATAACATGATTATTTCTACCATATTATTTACCTTTATATTCTACTTTGCACTGTTTAACTTTAAAACTGCTATTCAGTGTCCCGCCCATAGAAGAACCATTCTTGTCTGCCCCCAAACTGGGATCTTGCATGAACTCATTCTGCATTCTGTTCAGAATGAACATCCAATTGTTAAGCATCCAGTAGGTCCTTAATATACACTGTGTTGATTGCTTTTATTTTTCAGTGGCTTGTTCATTTAGCATCTCATCTTATCCTCTCCTAAGTACAAATGTGCTTTTCTGTATAGAGAGAATGTGACTCCTTTCATTTGTAGGAGAGGGCCTGAGACAGACAAGTTTAGTGATTCGTTTTTTAAAATTCTTGATACATTGATTGGTGTTTTTTTTTTTTTTTCCCCACACCAGATTAGTGTTCTTCAAACTTTTTTCTGCAGATTTGTGCCACGGTTCTGTGGGGGCTCTCCTAGGACTCCCAGCAGTGAGAACACTGGGAGGAGCAAGGAAGGTGGGTGGTCAGGGGCATATCAGGGAATCTTTAAGCCTTCATTTGTTCCAAGTCTCTTTCACTACAATGTGAAGCTCCTACAGCTACAGGCTCTTTTCTCTGCCCTCAGTTTTCTCATCTCTTCTGAATATCATGGGACAGGCATAATCATAATTATGAACATTTATAAAAAAACACACTGCGTCAAGAAATGTGCCAAACATTTGTGGAATTCTTCATTCAATTCTCGCAATAGCTTTATGAGTAACTATTATTGTAGCTATTGTGTAGATAAGAAAATTGAGGCTAACAAAAATGAAATAGGAGCTGAAGAAATGTTGTGGACTGCCCGCAAAACTCTAGAGGATTGTGCTACCTTAGATTGCTGTTGGCTTGGATTGCAGATCTTCATGCCTGAAGAAAGAAGATGGCTTAATTGTTTGGAGAAACCAGATAGCCTGCTCTGTGTTAGACCTGTGCTATAACCATCTTCTGAATGGAAGAAACTGCCTCTAAGTTTATTTACAAGGGGTACTCTGGGCTCTTCTCTGCGTAACATGAGGAATGTCCTGCTAATTGAATGTTTAGGTAGGGTTTTGGGATGGTGTGCAGAGGAGCCCTGGGCAGCCGTGGAAGGACGCAGTTGGGTTTGTAAAATTCCATGCAGCCCATGTGGTGGGGTGAACTGGGAAGGTCTCTTTGGTATTTTAGTTTAGAGATGCAAACTGAAACTCTGAACATTTCTGCAGAGAGTGTTTGAAATAAATGATGCCTAGAAAAAAAACCATATTAGCCCATTCATTAAAAAAAAATCTGTTTTCTGAAACCAAAGCTATTTGATTTTTAAATGAGTGATTGAAATCCTCAGTCAAAGCCCCTAGATGCCTTTGGGGATATTTTGCAAGCCCTAACCTTTTGTAGTAAGTTTTCTACTACTTTATGGCTTTATGTTGTAGGGTAACAACAAACCTGACTCAAGGGGTTAACTTTCCTGAGGCTCTGCCTTTGACTTTGGAAATCATGTAACCATCAACACGCATATTATATTGGTTCATGTTATATAAAATTTAAGCTGTTCATGACTGAAATGTATGAGTTGCTCATCCTTGATCTCTCCCTCAATTTCCCTTATTCAATCTCTGTTCATTTTTTTTTAAGTTTATTGGGTAGCATTGGTTAATACAATTCTATAATTTTCAGGTGTACATTATAATTTGACATCTATATATTCACCCATAAATTGGACAATCCTAGTTCCTAGAGGTCCTTATGAGGATTATGTGAGAAAATTTTTAGTAAATTCATAGGATATTCAGTTGCTACCTCAACCACTAGTTTTCCTGTAGCTGCTAAAAGAATAGTGTGAAAAGCATACCTCTAGTACATAGTTGTGAGATGAAGAAATGAATTTAAAGTTATCACAAATAGTCAGAATTGTTGGTTCAAGTAGGGAAATAGCAAGTTAAGATCAGGAGAGATGTGAGCCTTAGACAACACTCATGGCTTTGTTTCTAGGTGATGACTGCTACTGTCTCTCGAAAGCAGACCAGCCTTATTCCAAGCATGTGCTCCTTTTATGAAAAGAAGATAGCCAAGAGAGTGTGGATGAATTAGTATAAACCATTACCTGCTGTTGGGAAAACAACTCAAAGAAACTTCTTTAATTACCTTTATAAAGAGCATAGTCTATATATTTGCATTTAATTTCATCACTTGGTTTGCTGTCTTCCATCCAAAACTCTAACTTATTCCTAATAGACCCCAAATAAGACGTCTTTGTATTGGCAGACATCGGGTGCTAAGGCCAAAGTCACTTATTCTAAAGTGTTTGGAATTATTGCAGCAAATTGAAACTCTAAATACAATTTGTGTCATTAACCTCTTAGGGATTATATTTTTGACTTTCTCCTATGTGACATATATCTGGTCACATATTCATTGTGAACCAGTGCTTAAAATGCATAATTCTCAAAGGTTACTAGCAACCATTTAAAGGACCCCATATTCATCTCAAAACCCAGAATTGGGAGATAAGGTTTAAGGAATGGCTGAATGGGACACTGAATAAACAAATCATTTCATAGTTCTTAAAATAAAGTACTTATGGAGCGCATTTTTATCTACAAAGCTTGAGAAATGAATTTATTAATCCTCACAACATCCTCTGTATTATTATCACCACATAATAAATATGGAATAAGAGGTTGAAAGGTTAAATTAGCTTTTTTTTCTTCCCCTCCCTGCAGGGAACTTGATATTACTTTTGAATTAGAATGGAATTGTCTGTGTTCTTTGGCTTTAACTTTGTGTCCCTTTTTGCTCAAATTTGTCCATTTGAGTTTTTTTTTTTTTTAAATATAGGATTATTGCAGAGTCAATTTTGAGAATAAATTCCAGGTAAAGTCATCCTCTTGTCCAATCCATTTTGGAAAATGCAGGGTTCGTGTACCATCACTTTAATGACAAAAATCTCTGCAAATTGAAACTGGTTTTACCGCTTTGTGCCTCTTTTTTCCTCCCTAACCCTGCTCCATCTCCTTACTGCTATTTAAATTCTCTTTCTTATTTTTGAAATTTTACTTTGAAGTGTTTTGAACATATAAAAATGTACAAAGAATGTTACACTGAATTCTCATATCCCTACCACCTTGCTTTAGAAATAAAAGATTGCTAGTATAAGCAGAAACTTCCACGGTCTTAGCCCCTACCTAGTCAAACGCCCTTCTCTTAAGTGTGACAGTGATCATTCCCATTTCCCATGTCTTTCTTTGCGTTTTACTACATATATACATGTCTCCAAGCAATACGGATTATTATGTTGAATGTTTTAAAACTTAGTATGACTGACATGATTGGGTTTATACCTTTCTGAAATTTGCTTTTTATTATGTGTAATATTATATTTAGGAGATGCACCCTTGATATATGTGGCTCTAGTTCATTTTCAATGTAATTTATTGTTTCTCTCTATGAATATACCACACATTTTGGGGTTATTTCCTGTTGGTAGACATTTAAATTATTTCCCCCAAATACAAATAATACCACCATAAAGATTCTTACACACATATATTTATATATAGATATGAGACATTTTTTCTAAGGTATATTTCAAAGAGAGGAATTGTTGGATCAAAGGGTATTGAAATTTTTATTGATTATTGCCAAATCTTTTTTGTTGAGTGATTATACTAGTTTACTCTTCAACAGTGTATGAAAGTTTTGGTTGCTCCATATTTTTGTTAAACTTCGTATTGTCCGATTTTTATAGCTGATGAGTTTAAAATGGTACCTTGTTTTGTTTTAATACCATTTCCCTGATCACTACCAAAACTAAATATCTTTTAAAATGTTCTTGTGGTCTTTTAGGCTTTGTCTTCTGGAAATTGCCTGTTCATAATTTTTGTCCATTTTTCACCTGGATTGTCTTTTTATTAATCGGCAAGTGTTTTTTAGGTATTCAAGATACCAATGATTTGTCATTTATATGTTTTGCCAATATCACTCATATCTTCTTCAAGCTTCTTTATTGCCTTCAAATTAAAATCTAAAATTTTTAGCATGGCAAATACAGACCTGAGTAATTTGGTCTCGATTTCTCCTATGATCATGTTTCTAAACATTTTGCACCTCCTATTTATGTGTTGGCACTTATGCCTCATTTTTCCAAGTTCTTGCTTATGTTGGTACCTCTCCTTGGAATATACTTACCTGTTCTTTGCCTAGTTAATGTTTATCACTCATTCACAACCCAATCTTCCAAAAAATTTTTGCTGTCCCCCCGCTCCCTCTATTCCTGGCGCCTCTTCTCTGTGCTTGCACACTTCCTTGTTCAGACCTGGGAAGACTTTTCAGCTACTTTCTTCCCAGAAATAACTGTCCTGAAGAAGAAAATAGTGTCTGATGGGTTTGCCACCCACACATTTGGCTCTAGTAAAGTTTTTCTGAATGGTCTACCAGGAATGGGTGGTGGGATGACCTTTTGAAGAAATTTTCATCCAAAGTTTGAGTACAGAATCCAGGTCCTATGTAAACATTCTGATTAATATAGTCTTGGCAGTATTTTCATTGAGTTCCATATCATCATAGTCTTTTGGACCAGCAGCATTTTCTTCTAATTTTCAAAGGCAGTTATCCACTTGAAATTAAAAAAAAAAAAAAATGAAATGTAGTTTTTGGAAGTCCAGAAAAAAAATATGGCTATTTCCTTTCCTTCTTTTCCAAGTGTCTATTCCAAATGAAGCTCATCAAAGAACTTTTTATATCTTGCCCATTGTGAACCTGGATCTAAGGCACGTATCAGCGTACTCTGTTCACTCTTTGTATAAATGACCAGAACATGCATTGGAACATCTATTATTTTGAAGCTGGGATTTAACTCAACTAAAAGGGAAAAAACCCAACACACCAAAATGTATTATCTACACTTTTCAGTATTTAACTTTCTGACTCTTTTACATACATTTTAGTATGCAGATTATTTGCCCAACATAATTTATCAGATCCTCGTTAGATAATATTCTCCTCAGGGTACATATTGTTCATATTTAGAAATTCTTATTAATCTCAAGAATCACATTGTTTATCCAACAAAATTATTACAGCTTTGATGAAGCTTTTAAAGTGTAACATGTAAATCACTATTTTCTCACTTTCATAAGCAGCTGAATTTTTGATCCGGTTGATTATTATGGTTAGTCTTAGACAGGGAAAATACACAAAATGGTGCAATAATGTGTAGATGAGGCTATTTAATTAGAACTGCTGTTAATGACAAATTGCCATCACTGTAGCTACCCCTCCTCTAAATTGCCTTTCTTAAATAGATAAATGAGTAGTGTTATCCAATGTTGTTATAAATAAGATGGGATGAATATTTAAAGCTATCAATGTTACAATAACAAATGACAGAATGGAAGAAGTAAACCAATATTTAAGTATTTATAATCACTTATTTTCTAACTTGCATGTTGATCATTTTACCTGAGAAAATACTAGAAATATTCTTTAATAAAAGAGAACTTAAACAAATATTTTTAAAAAGATTATAGAGTAAGATAAAATAAACATGTAATTTGATTTTAATGTCTGAGAAACATGTAACTTTTTATGAGTTATGTATTTATGTGAGACAATAATCATTATCTATACAACACACTCGTATATTAATAATACTTTATAACTAAAGAATATTTTATGTTTTCCAAGAATTTTGATATCTACTATTGCATTTTGTCCCTTCAGTATCCCTGGGATGATAGAATTCCTCATTTAACAGATGAGAAAACAAAAAAGCTGAAACATCAATAATAACAAAACTAAAATTATAATTCCCTGACTTCAGACATAATGCTTTCCTGCAAATATGGACAAAATGTAGAAAATTGATAGTTGTATACGGCTTGCAATTTATGAGGGTTTATAAAACAAGATATGAAGATGTGGCAGAGTTTCAATACTAGAGTATTAAATATAAATTCACATTTATTGTTTTCTCTCTTCGATATATTTTCAGTATTTCCTATATATTCTGTAATTAGGTCTTTTCTTTCATAGTTAACATACAGCTCAAGTTCAATAAGCATTCAATAGAGGTGAAATGCTTTCCATTTTCAGGTTGTCTAGTAATTCCATCTTGGTCTTATTTGAATTAAGTTTATAAGATCTACACTTTTTACTACTAGAATTAGCATTTCATCTTTTTCTACTCTTTTCTGTTCTTACTAATAATAAGCTAAGAACCAAAACAGCTTTCGAATCAATGGTCAAATACTGCTATCCAGATGAAATGTAACAAAGCCATCATGAAATTGCTGGAAATGTCTGTTCATCCATTGATCTAAAATACTTGAATCTGGCATCCAAAAACAATGTTAAAATTGTCAAAATATAATGTACTAAAGTGTGGGTTCTATGAAATTTGAGAACAGCTCCAAGTTCAAGTTCACAGTCCGTGGGCTTGGAGAGTCAGATCCTGGTTTAAAAAACTACATCTTGTCTCTGGTCAATATATGTATGCTACCTGGGTCTCTCTCTGTAGTCATCAGGAAAAAATGAACATATCAGTGTATTTGGTTGTTTCTTAGGTTTTGACTGCAAAAGGCAGAGGTTTCTCTGCTCTTATATTTCATTTGACCCTAAGCTCACCCTTTGCCCTCCCTTACATATCGTGTGTCTCTCAATTGAAAGAGACTTTGGTAAAATAGAAGCATTTCAGCCCCTTTGACAGCTAATATGGAAAGCTTTTGGCCAAAAATTATTCGTCTACTTCAGAGATTTCAAAATCAAATGTGTAGTGAAATAGAAAACATAAATGAGTAAAGTAGGCTGGGCATGGCAATAGTGAGTGTTGTAGACTGTGGCAAACTGGCATTGTCCTTCTAAGGGTATGCTCTGTGGTCACCACTCAACTTCAGCAAATGGGTAGCCCACTGGAATATAGGCCCATGGTTACCTGAGCCTCTGATTTTTTCCATCAGAGGTGAGAAATCTTAATTTTTGTGTGAGACCTCTTAATTTAATAAATTAAAAAAAAATAAAAATAAATAAATTATCATGTAAGCCAAACAAAATATGCCAGATTGCGAGATCTTTTTTCCATGTGAAAACCAGGTTGAGGGAAGGGGATGATACAAAGTTCCCAGAAAACCTCAGTTTACATGTTGTTACCTACAGCTACATGCATGGAATTCATCCCAAGCCAAATGATTTCCTGCAGTGTAGACATGATAGAGCAAATGTCTTACCCCAACGAGCGCAAAATTTTGCACATCTACGTGTTTTTATGGAGAAAATGTCCATGGCTTTTATGTCCGTCTCCAAAAGTCTATCACTCTAAAAGATTTTGAGTCTCTATTGTTATATCCTTGACAATTCGTCATCTAGTTTCTACTTAAATTCTCCTAGGGACAAGGAACTTACCATTGTGCAGAGCCCGCTTCTATTTTAGACAGCTCGAAGACAGGAAACTTCCTAATGATGAAAATTCTTACTCAACATTTTTGTTATTGGCAGCTGAAAAAGGCACCTAATCTTTAACTAGGAAAATGCACTTGAAAAAATAGTCTTAGAAATTAAGAAGTTGCTATAATTTCCTGTAACTATCACCCATTCTTATAAAAAAATGAGCATTATTAAATTGTGATAGTTACTAATGGAATTTTTAATTCTCTTACAATTAAGGTCACTGAATCTTTATGTCTTGACCTTCATTCTGAGACTATTTGCATGAAAATAAAGACTCCAAGTTTTATCATGTTCTAGTGATTAGCTTAAGCTTTTTTTGTATCATAGATTTTTAGAATGTAGAACTGGAAATGACATAAGCATCTGTGGTAGAACAAAAAACCCAATGTTCTTAGAGTTAGAAGATCTTAAATTGATTGTTCCCTTATTTATTAACTATATGCTGTTAAACTGGGAGTCAGTTTCCTCTTTCAATTGCAAGAGTCTGATAATATCTTTATAGGTTGTGTGAAAAACAAATATGAATAGGAGGTATATCGTAGTGATCAGCAAAAAACTATTTTTCTATGTTGTTATACAAAGAACTGGTTGTTTAACTTTTTAAAGCCTCAGTTTCCACATCTGTACATTGGGGCTAACAACTCCTGCTTGTGGGGTTATTTTAACTATTAAATAAGATTATGTGTGCCAAGGGTTTGCATAGTACCTGATATGTAATAGATATTCAGTTAATGTTGGGTGTTGACATTTTGATGACACTGATAGAAGTAAAAGCACTGGGTAATATGTAAACTTTAAAACTATTATAATCACTTAAACTCTTAATTTTCAAGATGGAGAGGATGGTATGAGCAACCTCAAGTTAAACAGAGCTGGGTTAGGATGTCCTTGAAAACATGGGGAACCTTCAAACAGTGCCAATTATATTATGTGGCAAGTAGCTTGAAAGTATTTAAGTATTAAAGATATATATATATATATATATCTTTAAAATAAACAGATATGTTAAGGAACAAAATGCAAAATCGGTATGAGTTTTTGGATATAAGAGATTTCACAGAAATTATGCTTTTGTAGTTGTGCATTCAAGCTGTGTGCCGAAGCCTTGGTGCATGTCTTCATCTGTGGGCGGGTTGGAAAGCGTGAGGTTCACTGCTTTGCAGGTTCCTATGTTTCAGATGTGGGGCTCCAGTGGGAAATAATCTGTCTGTACTTTCTTGCTCCTGTTATTGTGAATTGCTGGGCAACAGAGACTCTTTCTGATGTAGGTTTTTAGCAGTCTTCACTACACTGTGAGTATTTAAAATAGTATTTGTGTGTAGCTAAATTCAGGGGAAGAGCAGTAGAAAAAAATAATCAACATTGGAGAAGGAAATAAAAACACATCTACCCAGAGAGTATCTCGAGTACTTTTCAAAATTTGTTATTAGGTATTGAAATCTTATTCAGGGAGAGATTCTTGACAGAATCAAGGGAAATGTAACCCCAATGAAAAAGACAAGGTGAAATTGTAAGAAGGTAGTCTTTCTCTTGACTAATTCACTTTGCTTTTCCATTGTTAAAGAAAAAAAGTTGTTAATTTTATACTTTGTTAAAAGCAAAAGGGACATAAAATAGCAATTATTTTTTGCCATTAGCCTGCCTTTCTTTGTTTGGGGGCGCACTGTGGCAGAATAATGATCTGTGCTTCAGAAATAATGAGCAGGGAGAAGCTGTAGGTGTAGTTTATACATCAGTACTTTTATAGTGAGTACACAGAACCATTTTATTTGGGAATTGAATATTTGAGGGCTGGGAAACCCCTCCCCATGAAAGTGCAAAGACCCTGAAGCGTGACTGCTGCCTCCATTTCAGTATTTGAGTGGCATGTCGAGATCCTTCCAGCACGAGGTGCATAATGTATTGTGCAGCCTGACTCCCATGTGGAGGAGAGCACAAAACTTCCTTATGCATGAGGCATTTTTAGTAAATTGGACCCCATTTCAATCTTGATGAAACTTGATGACATTTCCAACTTGCAAGTGCACAAAATGAAAAAGCAAATTTCTAGCTATTCATGTGTCAGAACATCAAAAGCTCAAAAGCCATAATTAAGGGTGTCAGCATGGCAGAGAGACCATATTTCTACTCTTCTTAGGGGTCTTCTGGGTCTTTCCTCAGAGGTTAGAGAGAAGCTCCTCTTTTCCTTGAAGACTTGAATAAAACAATTTGGATTCATGAGCCCCACCTGGGAAACCGCCTCTTAACTTCCAACCCTGTCATGTTGATATTTAGTGTTTTTCATTCCTTTCATGAGAAAAGAAATTCAGGAATAACTATGTAGTTGGTGCTCCATACTCTTTAATAATTTCCCAGTGCTGCTTTCTGGAAGACTGAAGGCAAAATGTAAGAAACAGTAATTTCACATGGCGATTTAATTTCTTTTTATTTTGTGTTTATTTTATATGCAATTAACTTCAAATTCCACTAAATATACTGAACAAGTTCTTATGATATGCCCTTTGAATAAATATATGGACATAATATAGTTGGACATGAATAAATGTCCAAATAACCAAAAATAGATGGACATTAAACGTTTAATAAATGTCCATTTAAACATTTAAGCCAGTGCTTTTTACACTTCTATTATGTATATTTTTTAAAATGTAGATCTGATTCATAGGTCTGGAGGGCACCCTGTAATTCTACATTTCTAACAAACTCCCAGTTTGAACTGTGCAGATGGTCTCTGGATCACACTTGGAGTGGCAAGGCTTTACATATCTTTCCAAGTAAAGGAGGAGTCTTAAAACATTTAACTGTGGTCATTGTGATTATCAACAGGTAAACTTGTCTGAGATATACATGTTTTGGTTCAGATAGCCTTTGAGTTTTATTACAGAAATATTATTAAAATAAATCCCTAGTATTGTTGCTGCCTGTTAATGATTCACAAAGATCTTTGCCTAATAAGAGCTATTTTATGAAAAGCTCACATTGAATTGCAAATATTACTTGCAATCTGAGTGACATCCACAACTCACTTACATAGCCTGAGCCAGAGCCAGAGCAGCTTCTGCAAGTATTGAACACCCACTATGTGCAATGCATTGTCCTGAAAGCTATGTGAAAGTATGATATCGAATAAGACACATATCTGCAACTAAGGAGCTTAAATTCCATCGTGAGTGGGTGGGGTGGGGGAGACACATAGCATATACACATGAAAACCAGCGTAAAATGAAGGCTATTTAAAGTGATATAAGAAAGACCCAAAATGAATGGTAATTGGTTTCAAAGGAAGGAGAGAGAAAGCTTATCTGATGGCAGAGCCCAGAAGAGTCTTTATGGAGAAGGCAGCCTTTAAACTAGGCTTTGAACTATTAATATTGAGTATGTAGAAATAAGGCTGTGGAGTGTGGACTGAGGTAAGAGCATATCAAAGTGAGGGAAAGTTAGAGAAAATATATGATAGAGAAAGTAGCTTACGTGTCATAAGTTGGGAATAGTTTCAATCTGGGCTGAAATGTAGATTTCATGCGGGATATGATTGACTATAACCCTGAAAAGGAAAGTTGGGATTGCAACTGGAATGACCTTAAGAGCCAGCAGGTGTTTGGGTTTAATCTATTAGGCAGTGGGGAGCTGTTCCTTACGCAATCTCAGCTCTTATTTCAGAATTCCCTTAATCTTTTTTATTTGAATTATTTCTGTAAGAGTAAATTAATATTATAATTCTCAAATTTCTTTTGATAGTCTATAAAAGGGATTTTAAAAAGAATATAGATTTGTCATAGGAATTGACAGGATATGGAAGATGGGGAGAGGAGGATTCTGTATACTGCTAGCTGAGAGGTGACTCTGTCTCCTAAACTACAATGAAGAGATAATCCAGAGATGTGGAAAATTTTAGCCAAGAAGTATTTGAATTCGTGTCTCTTAAATTGAGTGAGGTGGAAAGGAAGAATCTGGTACATCCTCCTGGATCATCAGTTTCATTCAATCATAGTTTCACTTCATACTATATAATTTAAAACCTTTAAAAATATATTAGAAATAATTATATTTATCCTTACATTTAATTTATACAATAATTAACACTAGTCAAAAATCAGTCACATGTACCATTTTAGATTTAAATATGTTTTCCTCTTATTCTTTAAATTTTAACGTTTACCAACGCTAGTTGTTTTAGATTTTTAATTAAGAGCACTTTCTCATTTAAAACAATAAATATAGATATAAGCCAATCTCTCACTCTGTTAATCAGACAAATGGGATCCTGGCTGCTCATTACCTGGCTTTATTAGGAACAAGACACCCTGGTGGCAGCCTACTGGAATTGAAAGCATAGTAACAAGAGGGAAGTAACCTTTGAGTGATGAATGTGAAAAGTTAAGTGTATAGAGGCAATATAAATGCTACAAATGGGCTTAGCCAGTATCAAGACCTGCATAATTTATTTATGCCAATGTTTCTCAAATCTTTCTTTTATTATTACCCATCTAAGGAGTGTTTTTAAGACATATTTTCCTAATTGTTACTCCTCCCCTGCTATAATATTTCAATATCATATATGGTATGTCTGCTTAAATTCTGTGGCCCTCTGGATCTAAGATTTTAAACCCCCAGGAACCAATTTGTGCCCTCTTAGAGCTATCTAGCCCCTTATGATGACACATAATCTAGAGTTTTCCAGTTTCTCTGGGATATGACCTTGTCCGTATACTCCTGTAGCCACTCTAAAATGGATCATTTGTAACCACCCTTCTATCAACCAGAGACTTGTCAGGGAGTCAGCTATTGAGACTCCAGCTATTGAAACCCAGAAGAGGTCTCTTTATTGAACACTCCTTATTAACATAAGTTCATTTGTGTAACCAAAGTAATGCATCCTATGGTCTGATTGGCCCTTTAGTCATTCACCTAGACGAGAATCCTTACCATTCTCGGGGCTCTCCTCTTCTCTCAGACAGTCATTGCCCCTGAGGTCCTAGCTACGTGGAGCCTGCTTCTATCCAGTTACAAGTCCTTGAATTTTACATGCTAAAGTGGGCCAACAGCAGATGTAGAGGTACTTAAAGCTGCACTCTCAATCTCATCAGCCTGCTGATAAATGGTACAGGGATGACATACAGGAGAGCTTGATCTTTCATGCCCTGCATTTTTCATTTCTATTCTCTTTCTCTGAAATCCAGACTCTGACTAAAATGACTGTGTGTTTCCTCTGGGGTTCTTTCCCATATGTAATGTTTACAATAACCCTATTTATCAAGATAATTTCTATATCACAGACAAAGAAAAGGTCACACAGCTAATTAACACTGGATCCAGCCTTTGAATTCAGGGATCTCTGGCTCCAAAACCAGTGCTCGTATTTTGCACATTATACTGTCTCCTGAGAGGTCCTCCAAGCCCTTCCTAAAAAGAAGTAATGACCGATTTTTTCATTTGTCCTATTTCTGTACAGGTACCTATACATATTTTTTCACATAGTTGTTGATTCAGCAAAAATTTATTGAACAATCATTATCTAATGGGAATTTTGCAAGTTATTGAAGATATGATGAATGGTACCATTTATGTTTTGAAGATGCTCACACTTTACAAAAGAGATGAACTAGTGCATAGATTACTGTAACACTGTCTCTGACACAAGAGTGATATTGATAGCCATAGGGTGATACCTAACCCACTATGGCTAACAGTGTGGAAGTGGAAAACTTTGAGATGGGGAATCATTCTGCATTGCCATTATTTCTTTATGTGTCTTTCTCTCTGCTCTTCTACTTTATGGGATACTCAAGGACTGGAACTGTCCTTTCCATATTTGATTTTCCAGGACTAGCTACTTTTCAGCATGTTGTTAGTGCTGGGAAATATTTGCTCTCCTAGAGCTTAGAGTGTTTCCACTGCTATTTGCCAAAGGCTCTAGTTTTGTCTCCAGGTCTAATGTCTTAGGATTCTTCTGGTTTCAACACAGCAGCCAATTTAATCTAGCTTAAGCGAAGGTGCTGATTTATTGTAAGGATAGAGGGGCATATTATGGGAATCAACTTTGAAAATGCAGCCGAACCTCATGGGAAAAACTGGAATCTGGAACTGGAACAATATCAGAATTCTGTTTCTTATTCCTATTTCTCTTGTACAATTTCTATATCCTTCCCTCTTTCCATGGTGTGAAATATGGCCACCTTACACTTTCCAGATTTAAGTATTGTATGCTCAGCCACATGAAAAGGCTAACTCAGCTTTTCTCAGTCTCGATTCTAAAGTCTCTGAAGAGAGTTTCCCATTGGCTCAGGTTGGGTCACTAAACTATGACTGTTGAAGACCCATTCTTATGAATAAAAAAGGTGGTGAAAAGTAGCTCCTAGAGAAAGGGGGAATTATGGTGAACTGGCAGATACATGAAGAAATGCCATCTACTTGGACAATTGAGAGAAAAGCTCTTCATTGTAGCAGGGCACCTCTTCCAGGACACAAGGAATTAGAAACCAGGAACAAAAGTTTCTCTGATCAAATTTAAGACCCTTCTGAAATAATTTGTTCATGTGTCTTTGGCTTTCCTTGGGCCCTCTGCTCTTTTTGATCAAAGCCATGTCCCTTGGTTTAGCCTCATTGATAAATAATAATTTTTACCAAGAGTAGTTTGCTAAATTGATCTTAGACATTTACATAATGATATGGTCATTGGACCTCTAGCTCTTATGATATAATAAACAGAGTTGAGATGATTTCTGACTCCTCATAAGAACATATTGAGTAGACTAGGTAAAATAAATAATAAAACAATTTTTAAAAACAACTAATAGCTGAGTTAAAAAGAAAGAAATGGAAATATCCAAGTGCTAAGGACTTATAAATAGAGGGAGTCATCCGGAGTGGTTAGCAGGATAGCAGATTTTTGTATAATCTTTAAAGATGAGAGACTGAACTCTTAACACTGATGTGGTAGCTTAAGACACAACCTAGACCAGCTATCAGACCAAATAAAAACTATACCACATAGTTGTTTCCATAGCTCATAGTGCACAGAATTCCCATAGAAAAATAATCTCAGCTGAAGATGTGTTTACAATTAAAAGTTACAATTCACACAAGGAAGTGATCCATTCATTACTAGGGAGAATCAATTGATTCTACAAACAGGAGGATCAAAACTGAAATAAACTTGAGGTTATACAAGTGGATTAAGTAGGCCTAGAATGATTAAAGACTTCATGAATGAGGAGAGTTAGTTCGAATAAAAAAATAGGCAATTTTGATTTTAAAATTAGGAGTTCCAGAAATGAAAAAAAAAAATGGTCACAAAATTAAACCTCAGTGGTAAGTCAAATAGCAGATTGAATTTATGGGTGACAAGAGAGGGGAAGAGAGAGAGAAATGAGAGAGAGAGAGAGAGAGAGAGAGAGAGAGAGAGATCCAAAAAAATATAATTGCTGTCCTGAAGGATAAAGAATTGGGAAATAAGGAAGAGACATTAAAAGATATGGAAGATAAATACAAACTGTTCCAAAAATTTACTAGATTTTCTAAAAGAAAAGAATATGGTGATTGGTGGAAAAACCATATTATGGTTGATAATTTTAAGTATTAATTAAAGACATAAATCTTCAGACTGAAGAGTTATATAGAATCCTAAACAAGGTAAATAAAAATAAATCATTACCTAAAGATGCCATAAATAAAGTGTAGAATACTATAAAATGAAAACTTTAAAAACAACTATAGAGAAAAGCAGCAGTTATTCTACTAAGAAGAGAATTCTCTTTAGTAGTAACAGGTGTCAGAAGACAATTAAATATCTGCAAAGACCCAAGGAAAATAACTATAAACCTATAATTATGTACTATTTTAGAGTACAGATAAAGACATAGAACATCTCTCATAGAAGTTTGCTAAAATAATCCCTAAAGGAACAGGGAAATTGAAGCCCAGGAAGGAAAGAGTGGAATAGAACTAATGGTGAGCCAAAGTGTTAGAAACTATGTGAGTGAATGTGAGGATATTGATATGAGGGAAAAAACTAATATGATAAAGAATAGAAAACAGAGTGGAGCTGCAATATTCTACCACAGTAATATGAATGAGCAGAGTTCAAGTGCTTTTGGGTATATCTAAAATTTTTCCATAATTTGTTAAGAAAGCATGGTAAAAATTTAAATTTTTTATTTTTTTGCTTGAAGGGGGTAGTCATAGGAAAGGTAAGTGAATTAGTTTTCTATTTAAAATAATATGGCAGAAATAAATCTGAATATTTTCATAACCATAATTAATATAAATAAGTATATTTTCCAGCTGATATTTACATTGGCTTAAAAAATTTCAGGTATATACTCTTTCAAAAAACAGACCTGAAATATAAAGGTATCTGCTGATATAGTAGTTTTGGTTCCTTTTTAATCTCTTGGGAGGCCTAATGAAGTCCTTATAACTTCCGTGGTGTGATAGATATCAAAAGTCACATGCACATATTCTGGAGTATTGAATTCCTTCCATGACTAAGAAGTAACAACAAGTGAACATGGCTGGATGTAGGAATCTAAGTATTTTAACAATTTATAATATCAAATTGAAGAACTGCTCATCTGTGTTTGTCAGAGGATTAGTTTTCACAGGTGGCTGAAAATAAAGCACATGAAAGGACATACATATATCTTTTTAGAACAAAATGGACACATACAACAGCATATGGTATACTTACTTTAATTATAACGTTTTATCACACACATAATTAATGATAAAATAGAAATTTTAAAAGCACGAAAACCTTAATTAGCTGTGATAATGCTATGACAAAAATCCATTTTCCTGTTTTCCCTAAATCAATTTTTCCATGTTATTGGGCTGTTGATATTTTGATCATGCATATAGTTCTTAAAAGTCAGAGTAAATAATAAGTGAGATTATATTCATGTAACTGCCCACAAACCAAATTTATAATTATATAAAATCAATATATATACAAAGGCAAAATTAGATGGCTTTGAAAAATATAGACAATGTAGATAATCAAATCTCACTATGTATTTATCTGAAGAAATTATTATTTATATTTTATTCTACCACTGATTCAAATGATGAAGAGAAAGATGGCCTTATGGGATTTCGCCTAGCACATTCATAAATGAAAAAAGTGATGTGTACAAGTTTATCTCCTGCTCTGAGTTTTGGAAGTCAGATATGGTTCACTGACACATTGAAACAAGTGTTATGGACTGAATGTTTCTGTGCCCCAAAATTTATATGCTGCAACCCTTCCCCATAATACGATGGTATTTGGAAGTGGGGCCTTTGAGTATTTTGTTTTGGTGAGATCATAAGGGTGGGGCCCCTAGATGAGATTAATGTCTTTATAAAAAGAGGAAGAGAGACCAGAGCTTTCTCTCTCTTTGCCTTGTGAGCATATGTGAGAAGGCAGACATATGCAAGCCAGGAAGAAGATTTTCACCAGGAGCTGAATCGGCCAGCACCTGGATCCTGGACTACCAGTCTCTAGAATTATGAGAAATTAATGTCTGATTTTTAAGCCACTCAGTCTATGGCACTTTATAATAGCAACTTGAGCTGACTAAGAAAACAAGGCTCTCTGATGACACTGGAATTGACAAGCAGATGAAATTGAAGGTGCCAATTCAATCTTCTCAGTTCTGTGCCCACCAGAGAAGCGTGTAGGAAGGGAGATTGGACCTTGAGTAGCCTACGAACCACCTGAGCCTAAATCTTTGGTGTGCGCAGGTTTACTTTTGTGTGTTCATAATGTGAATGCTTAAACCTGAATCTTATTTACACTTCATTGATCATTATGATAAGTATATTGCCCTGTGTTTCTTGTCTTAATGGGCTCTTGAGGAATTGACAGGACATCAAGATCCTGTATTCTTATCTGGATGTTCCTTTTGGCCTCAGATAGAAAAGATTGGACAATATTTTTTCTCCAACTTGACCTCTTTGTAAATAGAGTAAAAATGTAAATAGAAATTGAAAAGGAAGTAGTCATATATGTTGTTTATTCAAATGAAAATCAAAACGTATGAATTAAAGGCATTTTTAGTAACTTTTCATACATTTGTCAAGAGATTCTTTTAAGCTAAAGCAGGTAAAAATCATTTAAAAAATAATGCTTATATTTCAGTGCTCTTTGGTGCCTCTGTTTAGACCATTCACATTCATATCTCTAGACCAAAATATGAAGTCAGGGAAAGTAGAAATTTTGAGAAATGAAAACATTAGGAAAGATTTTTAAGAAAACATTTTAGATAAAGGCCAAGTGCAAATGATAAACAATGAATTCCTATGATAAAAGCATAATATGGGGTTCAAAGTGTCATTGTTTATAGTAGTATTAAATAATCAAGTTGAGACTTTAAATACATACCTAAATTCTATTTAAGATATAGCTTCCTTTAGGACATTTTTTCTCTTAGCATTTGCAGATAGTACTTTATTTTTATGTTTTTGCTGAGCATTTTTATAGTCAATAACAATAATCTTGTCCTATCAAGGAGATTTGTGCCAATATTTCCCTAGAGACAGATAGAGAGAGAAAGAGAAACAACAGAACCATGCAAATTATATGGAAAACTATGGAAGCAAATATATGATGCTGGATTTAGGAGACTAAATTTTATATCAGACCATAATTTCTGTTGATTCAGGTAAACTGTAACAATATTGCAAAAGATACCTTATTACTTCTGATTATTCATTACAGTAATTTACTATTCATTAGCTCAAATTTATTGAGTGCTTACTGTATGTCAGCTATTGGTCTGAGGACTTTAGATATATTTGTCTCCTATAGTCATCTCAGCAATCCAAGATGCAGCTACTATTATTATGCCCATTTCCATAAAAAAGAAACAGAAGTTTAGAGATGTTAAGTTAAAGCTTACTGGAAGTTGGGTGAATCAGAATTTGAATCCATGTCTCTTGAACCCCTCAGGACATGCTGGCAATCACTGTCTTAGGCCTTAATTTTCTCAGTGAAGAGTTTTTCAAAAAGTGTCCTAAAATGAAAATTAACATACAAAGACTTTTCATGAATAATTTTATAAAATAATTTCTCCAATATTTACATATTAATACATATTTAAATATATATAAGTTATGCAAATTAAATTGAGCTAGTGAAAATACAAGCATCCATATCTTATCTAGAAAGGTAGTGCTAAGAGATGCTGATTAAGGAAAAAAATGTGGATTTTGTTTCTTTTGTTTTGTCATTAAAATATTTGCTCTTATAATGAACCCAAAGCATGTTAAAAATGGAATGAGTGAAATTAGTAGTTGGAGGCAGTTATAAGGGATTTCTTCCAGCTGAGGCAGGATCTATAGACACTGGAATGAATCCACTTAATCTTGCCCTAATCTAGCTTTGTAATGAAGTGGATAAACAAGTGATTTCTTTAAACAAGATTTGAAACAAACAGACACACAAAAAAGAACCATTACTCAATATTTAGCAGAAACCACTGAATTTGACATGTGCCTTCAAATTTCCCACAGCATTGCCATGTCAAACATGTTGGCTTAGGTTTATGGGATAAATTGATGATATTTATTTATAAAAAGTTCAGACTTATGTGTTATTGAACTTAAGAACATTTCACATAAATCTTGTGGAAGTTTGGAATATGTTCTAGAATTCTAAATTCAAAGTTTTCTAATCATGAGTTTCATTGCAAGAGTTTTGCACAAGTCAAATCAACTTGTTAAATCTGTGACACCAACAAAGGTAATTAAATTCATGGCAAGAGAAAGGAGAGCAAGGAAATAGATCAAAGAGAATCTAACAATTATCTGAATACAAATATTGGAAATTATTGCAAAGGGAGTACAGAAAATGACTAAGTTAGTGACTTGTTTTCAAGTCCTATGAGAAGGGTGATGCTTCTCTTTTTTTAAAGAAAGTTATCTGCATTGATTGCCCTTTTCTCGATTTTTGTTGTATTTTGTTTTGATTTAAAATATTTAGAGGATTCTACAGTTCTGCTGTATTCTGTGAGCTTTCCAATAAATGGTCTATTTATTTACATGAAAGACAAGATTTGTTAATGCAAAGGCAACATGAAAGACTTTTTCCTACCAATTTTCTAATGAAAGCCGGACAGTTTTTTTTTATTTGATTCTAAATTTCATTTGCTTAAAATGAAAAATGTATTCTTAAAACTAAATAAAAAAAATATCATATTATCAGTATTTCTGGCAGCAGGTGAATGAATACTTATTCTGAATAGATTCCTCTGAATGGCCGCTCTATAACTACCGTGTTTTGTTAGAAAAGTATATTAAAAAGTAGAAACAGCATCATGAATGAAGAAAAGGGATAGAAACAAAGTATAAAATATGTAATTTTTTAAAGGACCTTATCAAGGAGAATCTTAGTGAAACTTAAATGGCAGAGTCACACAATCCCAAAGCTTTCCCATTTCCTAGTCAATGAATAATTTACTTTTTAGATGAGATTTGCTAACATTATTTCAGAATAACTGTAATTGAAAATTATTAAAGCTCTATCTTTATTGCATTTTAAAATCCATGCATCTGGTGTTTGACCAGGTCTGCCTCATCATTAAGAATTTTGAAGGAAAGCAAAATGTCTTTCAAAGAATAAAGAGCAAAAACCTTAATTGCTTTCTTGTTTCCCACAAAGATGCTAATACGATGAACTGAATGTCAGGAATAATAAGACAAAATGATGGTGTACACCCTGCAAAGAGAAAATAAAACAGCTTTTTATGTAAACTGTCACCAGAACCTCAAGGAAACTCTTTGCTCTTTCCCTGCCCTGATTTTGAACTGCTTCATTAAAAGTAATTTTGTTTTTCAGGAGGATAACACCCACATTATTCTATAAAAATAATTTTAAGAGAAATCTTCAATTAAGAGGTTATTGTTGTCTGAAGGATTTTTCCATAGTTGGTTGATAGCTGAAAATGTGATCTTCCCAAGTTTGAATGGAAATATGACATTCATAATGGTTTAAAATAGATAAGTGTCTTGTCTGTTTGAAATGCCAATGAACTTGGTATTATTTATCAGATCCTTTTAAAATGCTGGAATTTTCAGAGGACATAATTTTCAAAAAGAAGAGAAATTATTTATTAATTCTTCCTGCCTTCAATTGGTCGGAAAGTTAAATTAGAGAGACTGAGAAAGCCCTTGTTCAATGCAGTAGTTAGGCTTTTGAGAATTGAAAATAAACAAGAGATCATGGACTTAAGCTACAACCCCCTGAAAATCTTCCTTAGGGTTTGTTTAGGGGGAAAAGACTATCAAACTCATTTCATTGACCACCAGATGCCTACCCAGTGCTTAAACTGGTCTAAATTTAGGCACTTGCTGGTCCACATTCCAACTTGATACATAAATATATATAAACCACTAAAAGGGGCATTTCAAATTCTTAATAAAAAAACTTTCCTCTCAATTTATTTGTTTAACAATTTATTTTCCAGAGAATCTCTTTTCACTGGACATAGGAAACTTGTCAGTTCTGGCCATGAAAATCACTTCACAACTGAGGCAACAGTGACCTAAATTACCAGACTGTTTCCCAGTTCTTGTATTGCCTTTACGCACACAAGTTCAAGTGTATCATAAAAGGGTTTCTATTGACCTAATTTGCCACTTAGACACCTTCAAACTATGTTCTGAGAAATACTTATCATAAAGGGTCTCAGGCCAAATATTCTGTGAAATTCTAAATATTGCATTATATTTATGATTAAAAAGATGCATGAGCACATGAAAAGCTCCGAGAAGCTCTGCAATCTGTTCTACATTCTTCAGTTCTACATTGAAGTGTTCAATGCAGCACTCTCCAAACTTACTCAACTGGAGGACCATTTTTATCTTTCATTTAAACAACCCTTGTAAAATAGATACTTTCCTATTTTACAGATGAAGAAACTGAGGCTCAGAGAAGTTAAATAACCTGCCAAAGGTCATACAACTCTCGAAGGATATAGTTAAGATTTGAAGTAAAGCCTGAAGCTTTATTTTATAATCTGTCACTATGACTTGAAAATATAAGGACATACATTCATTTGAACATATGGACAATTTCTACTTATGCTTAGCATTTTTTCTATACACCCTTTAATAGCTTTCTTTTTTCTCTTATATTCATGCTATTGAAATTTTGAAAAATAAAAAAAAACACTCATTACATATAGTATGTTTGCTTAGGAAAAAAGTTATTAAATTTCATGCAATACAAATGCTAAGATTGAGCTCAAATAGCACATAGAACATATAATTTTATAATCAGTTTGTAAAGATATAATGGAGTCAGGTAAAGCATGAATATTACCTTAAAGCTGAGAGTAATATTCAGTAAAATATTATGAGCCAATAGAGCAAAATGAAATAAAGAAATCCATTTGCCTGGAAGGACCTTGTTTAAGCTAATTTCAGAAATATTTAAAAGATTCAATTTTATGTGTAATATTAAAACGAAAGTTACATTGAGAAAAAAACATTTAAAAGCATTAAAATATTCCTCTCACAGTGAGAAAATATATATGTTTTATTTGCAATATAGACATGTTATCTCCCTTTATTCTCTGTATATACATGTGTATTTTTGTGGTTGGGAAAGCATGCATGTAGTAGATACACTATATACATATATAAAATGAATAAAAACAACCTTGTTAAAATATTGAATTGTTAAAACATCCATTTTAGTTATTTTAAATGTAATATAATTTCAGATTCCTTTAATAAATGTCCAGTGGACAGATTTATTATTATTATTTTTAATTTCCTGCATCAGATCTAGATCTTTGATAAATACCACAGACAACCCCAGAACTGTAGGATGGGCTTGACAGTTCTTCAATAAAGGGCTGTGTGGTTTTTTGTCAGTGTCTTCCTTCCAGTGACAGCTGCTTTGTTCTTTTCTAGTCAGATTTTCTAGTTAACACATCAAAAGTGTATCTGTGTACACAAAGTACGAAGAAAACAGTTCAAAGAGGTAAGAGATTCACTTTTAACTCTTTGATACATTTTCCCCACACTTGTCACAAAAGACATCTCATGTGGAAGCATCAGGATAAGGTGAGGAGTTCATGATGGAGCCCAGGGATGTATGGCATTTAGGAATAAGGGTTTTAGAGGGTAAATTGGTCAGGCAATTAATACACTGAGAGACTCCAAATTAGTGAGAGCTCATCTTGGGTGAGGAATGTGCATTTTTCCAAGACAACCAAGCCAAAGAGCTGGACACAGGTTTTTATATTAGATGTATTGCCAAAGCCTGGTTGTTTTTGGCGTGTTGTGCCGACAGTGGTTGCCTGCTTTATGCACATAACTGTAGAGCCATTGCCTGCACCTGTGTCAGCAGGAATTTCTGCACACACTCGGGAACTGGAGGTAGCCATGCCTCCAGGCTTGTGCAAACATGGTGGGGTTGAAACTCCAAGATCTTTTTGACTAAGGTGGCTAAACCCCGATTGGTATCAGAATATTCTAACTCCAGGAGAGTAGCCTCAGGCAGCTAGGTCTCTCTCGCAGCTTTCTAGTGACAAAGGCATTACTGAGCCAGGGATGTACTAAAGCAAAGATCAGGTAGAAGACAGTCTTCCTTCTCCTCCTCCCAGACATAACTCAGATAAGCTCTGAGAAGGAAAAATCTCTAGAAAGAACTTTCCTTTCCCCTTTAGTGAATCAGGTTGAAATAGGTCAGCACTGGACTATGCCATACGTATGTTTTCAGTGTACCAAGTGAAGCCAAAGCAATGAACATTTATTTAAAATAATTTTTGCATTTGATTTTTTAATTAAGCATCAGAATCATCATCACGAGAGGAAAAAAGAACTCTGTTAGACTTTCTAAGTTTTATGTTTTTAAATTTGACATATGTCAGATTTTCAGTACTTAGGGCCTCTGGAAATCTAAAGCCAGTCCAACAAAAAGCCATGTGCACCGCAGACAAAATAGCCCTGCATTTTCTGAGTGTTCCCAGTTGTGTCCTAGTATGCAGGAGACAGGATAGTGACAGTGAAGGGACATGGACTGGAGGGACGCTGCCTGGCGTTAGCATAGTCAACCAAGTGCATTACCTTCTTAGAGCTTCAATTCTCTCAACTTGTCCCCATATGAGGATTCTAAGGATCCTACACTCACAGGGTTTTTTTGTTTTGTTTTGTTTTGTTTTTTGAGAGGGAGTAATTATGCATATAACGCACTTGGCACAGTCCAAACACGTGGCACGTATCTCATAAAAGACACAGAAGAACAATGTCATTGACTAGGGTCTCCACAGACCTGGGATTTAACAAGTATCTATTGGGTTCCAGAGTGCTTCTGTGGGATATTTGCAATCAGTAAGAAGTAAAAAGTCTTAGACATTGAGAATATTTTTCTCTTGTACTCTATGCAGTCTGTAATCAAGAATGTGATGGTCTTTCTTGATCTTCTCTCCTATTAATTTTAAATTATTAAAGAACATAAAAGACATAGATATTCTCAAGTAACAAAGATATAATCATACTATAAATATTTGAAAACACTATAATTTAAACTAACATTAAATGTAAATAGAAAAACTGATAGGAAAAAAATGCTATACATTTTATTCCAGATAAAAAGCTCTGACAACAGAAAATATTTTATCTATTTTAGGCATGTGTTCTTTAAATTTTCTTCAAAAATCAGTTTTAGAATAGATAACTTTAAAAGATTAGATTTCTAGGTCTCAAAATAGAATTATTTTGCAAAATAAATGCTTTTTAAAAATTCTATAGTATAACTTTTGAATGTAGTGCACTTAATAGCAGCACTCTTCAGTTTTTGAATCCTCTGCCAAATTTCTTTACCTTAATTCCTCCTCGACTTTTTCCAATATTTCCAATATTTTGGTTTGTACAAAATATTGATTTCATCTTCCTAGGGCATTCCAAATGGTATTTTTTTAAGTGCACAATTCAGCTATTTTTAATATATTCACAAAGGTATGCAACCATCACCAGTATGTAACTCCAGAACATTCTCATCACCCCCAAAAAGAAACCCCGTATTTTTTAGTGTTGCCCCATTCTCCTTCCCTTAGCTCCTGGCAACCAGTAATTTACTTTCTGTCTCTATGCATTTTCCTATTCTTAGCATTTTCTATATATGGGATTATACACCATGTGGGTCTTTTGTGATTGGCTTCTTTCATTTAGTATGTTTTCGATATTCACCCATGTCATAACCTGTATCAGTATTCTCATTCCTTTTTACAGCTCAATAATATCTCACTGTATGGCTAGACCACAATTTGTTTCTTGGCAAATGGTGTTTTTGAACTGAAAATAATACTCTTTTTTTGATCCCCAAACTCATTAGTCTTCAAAATTACCTGGGGTGCTTAAAAATAATTCCTAGTACCTACCCCATAATTTTGAGATTAATGATTAGTCCCTCAGAACCACCCAGAAGGCTTGTTAGGGCACAGGTCACTGAGCTGCACCCCCTAAATTCCTGATTCAGTCGGTTGGAATGGAGCCCAAGATAACAACAGGTTACAGATGATGCTGCTGGGTTGAGAGCTGTACTCTGGGAACCACTATACTAGGTCACACTTTTCTGGGACACTTCAGTTTTTAGGCACCCCCGAGTGGTTCTGGGGTTCAGCCAGGCTTCGAAACCAGTGTACTGGTGATAGTTCCACAGTATATTAACTGCTCACATGTCATCCGGACAGGAATGTGAGCAAAGTAGTTGAAAACCTCTGAGGTGCCTCCAAGTTTGTGGGGAAGAGCAAATCTCAGAGATTTGAATGAGTATAAGAGAGGTTTGGAGGGGTGGGAAAGGGAAGAACAGAAGTGTTAAAACCTGGAGGTTTTGGAAGGCCTTTGAAGATTCTCTTTTCAAAATAATTTTGAGATGATATCAGAATGAAATGAAATCATCATCTGTGAGGTTGAAATGAGCATACAGCATAGCACCTGGTACTCGGTGGGAGGGCAGGAAGTGGGAGCCATTATCTATATTATCAACTCTGAACAGGATTGATGGGAATGCCTGGGAGAATGATTCACCAAGTAACTGAATGCTCTGGTCAAGTCACAAGTCTCTTGGCATTGCTTTCTTAAACTTTCTCTCACATCTGGAATTCGTGATTATTTGATTCTCTCTCCAGACTGTATCTTGTCTTATTCAACACTGTATCTTCAGCACATAGCACAGACATAACTCATAAAGATTTGCTGGATGAATGAATGAGGTTAATGAATGTATTTCTCTTGAATCTCTATCCAAGTACTTGGCTCAGAGTAGGTATTCTATAAATATATGCTGAATGAACTAATGAATAAACCTATAAGTTAGAGGTGTGACTAATCACAGATCTCCAAAATTTGGAAAAGAAATATATATTTTTAAAAAGTTCATCCAGTGGGTGCTGGGGAATCCCATTCAAAAAAGTCCAATCTTATAATGTTATTTGAGGACATTTTTATCTGACATGTAAGCATTCTTTCATGATTAGACTGTTAAAACACTGTACCTGCCAATTTTGAGGGTCCAATTCTCTATGAAATTTGCCTAAAAACAAGTATAGTAGACAAAATGTTAAGTGCATTTCACTATAACAATTATCTATTAAAAGGAAGTTTCATATAATTTTTTGAATTTAAAAACACTTGAATAATTTCTTTCTGTTATTTGGACTCACTGCTTTATATGGCAAGATCAATTGTGAAAAGCTGAACAAGGCTAAAAATATTACAATTATAATCAAGTAAAATTAAATGGAACATTTCGAAATGTCAAAGATAGATAGCATGTAGTGTACTTATGTGAATGAGTGATTTAAATAATGACAAAGTCTATCCCACTGAAGACTGTCAGCTTCTCTGTCTGTGAGAAGTTGGTATCTAACCTAAAATTTCACAAATAATGATATACAACATCATTTATTTTCATTCCAAAAGGAATAAAAAAATGTTTATAGCCAAATCTTTACGGCCACTATTATTGTTATTGTTATTGTTATTTTTAACTTTCAGGCGCCTCTCATTATGTTCTTCTTTCTAGGAGAGACAATGGGACGGCATCCAGAGAATAGTGGTTCATGGGTTTATCAGGTTCGGCATCATAAACTGTCAGAACTTAACGAGCCCAGAGTGCAGGATCTCAGAAAAGAAAGCCATATGTTGTCACCTTTTCCTCCTGAACCCAAGGCACACCTAGGTGGTTAATAGTGGTTCCATTTCCTGATAAACCACAAATGAGATATAAGGTTTCACGATCATTTTAAAAATTATTATTAACAAAAGGGATGGAAGCTAGTATGATTGACCAGCTTTGTCTAGTTGGGAAAAAACCTACGTGCCATCCCTAAATTAGTCCGTGCCCCACATTTTATAGATGCAGCACAAGGATTAGTCAGGACAATAATTGATGAAGTGCCTGGATCAGGCATTTTAGAGTTCACATGTTAAATGAAGTGAATGGCCTGTAGAAGTTTGTAACATCAAATAAAATAGTATAAAGTGACATAAACTTATTTTGAGGAGCTTCTCTCTTCCTGTCCCCGGTTTTCAGGCATTCTTAATCTTCTCACTAGTACTGATGTTTGGAGTGTTTCTGTATGCCATCCCATCTGGGATGCTCTACCATAGAAGTGCCTCAATTTCTCTTATTCTCTTTCCGAATCAGAGTTACTATTTCTCCATCTGATCAGCTGACAAACACTATGTGAATTACTAATAAATCCACCCAGCAGTCTCTGAATTGTATTTCAATGAACTCCCGTCCAGCAAGAAAAATAAAAATAAATTTCAAGGCTTCTTGGAGATTCTCAAATATTAAAAAGCTCTAAAAATTCCTGGGGTAAAGAAGCGAGTTTAATTTTTTAAACCATTTCAGATTTTAAAAAGTAGTTTGACAATTCAAAAGATAAAGTTTGGAATAAAGATATCTTATGATTAGGAGATTTTTCTGTGTTCCTCTCCTTTTAGGAATCTTTCCTCTCCTTTTAGAAATGCCAATTTGAAAAGTTGCCCTTTCCTACTCTCGCTTAGATTGTCTCACTCTTTAAGAAAGGAAAACAATCCCTGGCTGTATTCTGGGGGTGACGTGAAGCTGAGAGCACCATACAAGGAATTTTTTTGTCAAGAGATTTTTCTCTATTTGTTAAGGCTGCATGGGGAATGAAATTAACACTATGTTTTATTATCAGTGATTTCTACTAATAACTAGTATCTTTTAAACAATTATGTGTGTGTGTGTGTGTGTGTGTGTGTGTGTGTGTGTGTGTGTGTCTGGTAGTGCAGGAAAGTGTTAATTATTAAAAATGTAGAGAATTTATAGCAGTATAGAAAGTAATATGTCACAAGGTAGATAAAGGTAGTAATTTTTAATTCTAAAGCCTACCTTATAAAGTTTATATAAGCATTAAATGCATGTAAATTTTCAACACCAGGCTTGGTACCAATAAATATTTTCTACTAAGACAAGAGAAAAGAACAATTTCTATTTACAGTTGAGACTGGGTTATACAAATCCTAGTTAATATTTTTTAATAAAAATAGCCTCTTTTGTAGTGTATATGCTTTCCAAATGGTCAAACTAGTGTGGTCGTTGAAATATGACTGAATATTCTGTTAAATAATAGGTGATATTTATTAAGTACTTATTAGATTTCAGGTTTTGCTCTAAGTTTTTCTACATATATTATATCATTTCATTCCTATAATGACCTTAAAAGGTAAGCACTGTTATACTCATTTCACAGATGAAGACACCAATGTTTAACATGTTTGACATTTAATCAAAGTCACATACAAAGATTAAATGGATAACAACAGGTGGAAAATATTTTGGCATCTTTTAAAAGAAATGTTATAGAATATTTGACATGGAAAAATGTAGAGATCTCTATATTAAAAATCTCTTTTTTAAATAATATTTTTTATTAAAATTTTTTAAAAAATAAATAAGATCTTTATTCATCTGGTTTAATATTACTTTCCAAAGTGGGGAAAGCTGCTGAATTTCAGGTGAAAATGCAGAAACAATTGCACAGCATGAATATTGGGCTTACACAGGAATAAAATTTTGTCCTGGATGATCCAGCTAGTGCTCACACTCAGCCAGTGCATTTTATTCAATGATTTTGGGACTGCTTATTGATAATAGTCTATAGACATTAAACTACTTCTAATCAAACAGATCTCTAAGTTTGCTGTCACAGCTTGTATTTTCCACAGTGGTCATATCTATATGTACTCCATCCCACGTGCTATTTTTACAATGTGATGCAGACACTGTTTCATCAGTGGGTGATGTCTTTCTTCTCTCACCTTTAAACTGGGTAAACTTTTATAATTCAACCAATAGAATATAGCAGAACATTGGGTGATATCTAAGGCTAACTCATGGAAAGCAATGTGGTTTCTGCTCTTTCTCAATATTCTTTCCTTGGAACCCAGGAAACACATTATGTGGAAAAGCCATGTGTTGGTGTCCCAGCTAATAGCCCAAGTTTAACTTCAGATAATTCTATCCCCAGTCTTTGAGTCTTCCTTCTAACGTCCAAAAAGTCCTGGAGTAGAGACAAGCCATCTCTGCTGTGCCTTCTTGTAACTCTGTGAGCACAATAGTTGATCGTTTTATGCCAGTAAGTTTTGAGGTAATTTGGTATGTAACCATAATAACAGGAATATATTTTGTACTGAAGTGAGGAGATACTACAATAAAAATAAAAAGTGGAAGTGACTTTGGGACTAAGTAGTAGGTGAAGTAGTAACGGCCACGAAGATTCTGTCAGTGGAGACCTGATGGTTCTTGAGGAGGATCTTGAGGAGGGTATATGGGTAGCAGAAGCTACTGGTGCGGCCTTAACAAACAGAGAAAAATGATACTGGAAGCTGAACATCAAGAATTGTTGGTATGTAGTGGTGTAAATTTTACTATTACCTATTGTCACGTGGAAAGTAGGAAATGTACCTAATGAAATTGTTCAGTTTTTAAGTGAAATTTAGAGGGAACATAAAGAAGCCAGCTTTTGCCAAGTTTAAAAGAGAAACTATTTCTCATTCTAGATTCTATAAGATTTCCAAATGAGGAAATCTTTTTCAGGTGGAGACCAAATTTAGTATAATGTCAAGAAAACATTTTATAAAGCTAAAACCAAGAATGTGACTGTAAAACCACCCTTAAACTTCAGAAAAGCTTAAGGAGGTACCTCTAATAAACGATAGGGTTTTTAACGATTGTAAAGGCATGGCCTCGTACCAGCCTTACAAGGAGCCAATAGAGAGAAATGCTCATCTTGAGAGATTTGTAAGTATGCCTTTTGGCTAGTGGGGTGGATTATAAATTAATTCAGAAAAAATACACATGATTTAAAAAAATAATTAGATCAGGCTGGAGTGAAAGGGACAGAGACAGTACAAAGTGAAAAAGAAATTTTTAGGCTCAATGGGAAGGAAGCAGGCTGAGAAAACTAACTACTCAGCTGTTAACATGGGCTACATGTTATGGAAAAAGAAATCTGACTCAGAGGATAAAACTAGGACTCGGGTGAAAAATTCTCAGGATTAAACTCCAATCAAGGGATGGTGATATACATACAACTGTTTTACTTTTAGAACTTCAATGAAACGGTAATGATGATGCCTCTATGCCTTTAAGAATAGGGACCATTTTAACAGTTATCCTGTATCTATCCCACCATTGAATGTTGGATATCAGAGGTAGATAATTTGCCTCTTTTGTTCACAGGTTTAAGATGGAGAGGAATATATTTCAGAGGTTAGATTAAAGGCATCTGAGGAGACTCATTTGCACCTGAACCTGATTCACATGGCAAGATCCTTAACTTTGAGTTGATTTTGTAGTAAGACTGGAGTGTCTCAGGAGAGAAATGAGATGTATTTTGCATGTGAATTATTATGGCCAGAAGATACACCGTGGTGGATTGCATTTCCAAAGTTGATCATACAAATATACATACTACATGCTATTCTTCCAATGTGATAGTGGCATTTCTTTATTCTCTCTGCTTGAAACTGGATAGAATTTGGTAACTTCCTTGAGCAATAGAATGCAGTGGAAGTGACACTGGGTAACTTCTTAAGTTAGCTCATCAAGGGCGATGTGGCTTCTTCCTGCTTCTCACTTTCTTTTGGGGATGGTAACCTGCAGAACCCAGTCATTATGTTTTGAGGAAGCCCAAGCCACATGGAAAGGCCAGGTTTAGATGTTCTAGCCAACAGCTTCAACTAAGTTCTTAGCCAACAGCCAGCAAAACCGTAAGACCTGTGACTGAATGAGCCTTTACACTACAGCACTTAGTCTTCAAGTACTGAGGACTTCAAGGACTTTAAAGCCTCCACCTAAGGCCTTAGACATGGAGCACAGAAATGCTGTCCTCTCCATGTCCTGTCCAACAAATTTCTGTCTCACAGAATAGGTGAGCACAATAAATTATTGTTTTTTTTTCCCACTAAGTTGTAGGATAATTTGTTACTCAGGTGTAGTAACTAGAACACTAGTCAATTAAGAATGATTTTGAAAGCTCAAGTATATGACCATTATTTCTTCACCACTGGATTCTATCAAGTAGAATTCTTTTGGTTGCAAGTAACAGAGACTTGACTCAAACTAGTTTAAAAATATATAGAAGATGTATTATTTCATTTAACAGGGAACTTAGAGTTTGGACAAAGTCTAAGCATGGTATTCTCAGTGACTTAATGCTTTAAAGTGTAAGTCATCAGGGAACTCAGGCCCTTTTCATTGTTCATGGAGCTATTCTCAGGGATAGGTTTATCTCAGTCTGAAAGCAAGATGTTTTAGAAGTCTAAGTTTTCTATTCAGTTACAACAATATTTAGATGAAATAAAGCATTTCTCTCTCCTTGTGCTTTCCTCTTATGGGTAGAAACTTTGCCTAGAAGTGACCCTCCATGAGATCTTCTCACACATCTCATTGACAGTTGAAAATTCTTACTTTAGCTTCAAATGCCTGACTTCAATATGAATTCTTGCCACTAGGTGAATGGTGTTCTTGTTAACGATTGTCCCCTGAGAATAATTGTAAAAAACAAGTGTATATGGTACAGATATACAATCCACATATTAATTTTCTGTGGTATAGCAGTTTAAAATTCAGGCTTTGGGTTCAGATCAATGTGAGTTTCCTTATCTATAAAGTGGAGATAATATTTTCTACCTTGATAGGAGTTTACAAGATTAAAGTAAATAAGTATGCACATGAACCCAATAGTGTTTCTGGCACATAGAAAGCCACCAATAAACTATTGTTGTTATTGTTTTATAAGGAGTACTCATTACATCACTACCTATAAATTGGAGACAAATTTCAAGTGCTCCATGGAGCTATCCTTTTCATGCTTTTCATGCTTTTTTTTGTGATTGGAGTTGTGATGACACATAATATTTTACCAAAAAAGGGAAATATATGCCAGTGGATACATACTGAAACTAGCTGTCTGTAATAAAATGTAAACATATGATGTAACTTGCATTCTTTAAATTCAAACATAGTTACGTTCAGCATAAGCCACAACTAAGATATAATATGTATATAATTTAAGCTCAGTAAAATAGAAAATCAATTTACAACATATTTCTAATTTACTGTTATTTTATTACTTATACATATGATACATATTTATTTCTAAAACAAATATATCTCTTTGGCCACCTATTTTTTTTTTCTTAAGTTACAGGCAGTACATTACTCATGAATGGCAGAGTATGTCAGTTATTTATCTTCCCAAAGTATCTAAAAGTGAATGAAGCTTGAATTGAGCAAGGAAATACCATAAATTAAAAAGTGAATTTTCTTAGAAAAGCTGGGAAAAGGTTTGAATATAAAATTAAAGTACATTTTGCCATAAAATGTAGCTGTCAAGGTGGCATGAACCCAAATATGAATTATGATTGGATTGAATTTGTATTTTTATCTTATGAAGCACTAAGGAATCATTCTGAAGTCATTGATCTTGGCCACCATAAATCTTTATTTTTCTGATAACATGTCAATCAAGTATAAAGGTGGTAAGAGACAATTTAAGCCTGTACATTTATTTGTCAATAAAACGTGTGCTCTATTGGTTTTTTTCTCAGTTGCATTCTTTTATCATGTCAATATTTCATAAGATTATATGACTGACTAATGGGAATAGCTATTACCAGTGTTGATGTACTTTGAAAACAGCAATCCATATTTTATGGACCAGAAAGGGACAAAACCTTTACCTTTGACCTTATTAAGCATTAAAGTAAGGTAATGTGGATGACATTTGCCTCTTATTTTAGCCACTCACAATTTGCTTCTCAGGGATAAATATTAGAATATGTAACCCATCCTTTCTTGTTTTGTAAGAATGATTTATGAATCTCAAACTAAATTCTTCAAAAGCCAATTTAGGGAATAGAAATAACGCAAGCCAGAAAAACTGACAATGAGCACTTTTACATGAGTCTTTTTTTCTCCTTATTATAAAAGAGCTTGATGCATGTTCTCTGTGGATATCATAAATAAAAACATATAAGCCAGAAGGAAAATGATCACGTGTAGTCTGAACACCCAGATATACCACTGTTAATGTCAGTGTATATCCTTCTAGTCTTTTTTCTATGCATATATATTTCTTTTCCAAAAATATATCCTATTTACTGATTAATAACCCTATTTTTTTTTTACCAGGTGAATTTTTATACTTTTTATGTTATCCCACTTTGTCAAGAAAATAATAAGCTAAAGCAGGTAATTTTCACAGTATCATTTTTCTCCATCTAATGCCTTACTTCTTGTATTTGTTCATTTGTGCATGTGGCTAATACAGATAGGTAATTTACTTGTATAAAATACTCAGTGTTCTCTAAGTGTTTAAAAAGCATTGATTTATTGGTTGTCACATATTTGACAAGTTATAGTTAAGTATGCTTTTAATATAATAAAGATTTTTTTCCTGCAATACAGCTACATACAAAATTAGAATTTTTAAATTAGATTTCCATTTGTAAATCATGGCTAATAGCCAGATTTAGGCCATGTCCATAGTCATCTCTGTCAATATTTTTGGCTACTGTGAGGTAACCAACCTTCAAGACAGTGACTAGTGATTCTTGCTTCCTGGTAGTCACGCCCTTGTGCAGTCCTCTCTTATGTTGAATATAACAGACCTGTAAACCAATATGATATTGTGAATGTGTGATTTCCAATGCTGAGCCATCAAAGGCATTGCAGTGTCCACATTTCTCTGGGGGAAGCCAGCTGCCAGGCCATGAGAACATAACCTATGGAGGATTCCATGTGTCAAAGACTGAGACCTTCTGCCAATAGTCATCTAATGAGTACTCTGGCCCCACTCAAGCCTTCAAATGATTGCAACCCTAGCTGACAACTTGCTTGTAGACTCTTGACAGACTGTGAGCCAGAAACAATGGCTAAGCTGCTTCTGATTTTTGATATACAGAACTGTGAGAGAGTAGATTTTAGTTTTGCTTTAGGCTTCTATGATCTGGGAAGTAATTAGCTATGCAACAATACATATCTAGTACAAACTGAAAACGAAGGTGTCTACTAGACCAACTGTCTTCAGTATGCTCTAAATGAACAGGAGCTTATGAGAACATCAGACCTTTATCAAGAGCCAATGTAATATTTCAGTATTTATACTTAGTTGTAATGTATATTACTCATTTAAAGGGTAGAATTTGAGGCAAACTAATTGTACAAGCGGAAAGACAACACGAAAAAGGGCAATAACATCTTTCATTTGAAAATATTTTCTACCACTAGTTTTTATTACAATCTAAATTTGTCTTCTCGTTTTTAAGCTTTGATAGACAGAACACTTCTTCAGAGTAAATAAGCATGAATGTCAACATTTCGATGATAAAGACACACATACATACACATATATACATATGTATGATAAAACGGGTATTTTTTTGAAATTTAAGTACATTTTATATTACCAGAAATTTAATTATAAGTCATACGTGATTACAGCAATTGTGGGGGAAACATGACGTAAGCGCATATCTCCTTTGCATCCAACCTCGTGTGCAATGGTAACAGGCTGGACAGACAGTTCAGCGTGTACCCTTCCACAGCCCTCTGATCGCATAAAATTAGGTAAACATATTAACATAATATATTTTTTAGAAACATGAAATCTCAGTCTATGTATTGTTCCACAATAAGCTGTTTTAGTTTAGAGAATATGCATCTAGCACCTGTAGATCTAATCCATTCTTTTCAATATTGCTTAGTAGTCTAAAGCAAGGGTCTACGAACTATGGCTTGTGGAATACATTTGTCCTGCCACCTGTTTTTGTATAGTCTGTGAGCTAAAAATGGATTTAACATTTTTAAATGGTTGGGAAAAAATCGAAAGAGAATAATATTTCCTGATATGTGAAAATTATATGAAATTTAAATTTCAGTGTTCATGAATAAAATTATACTGGGACACAGTCATGCTCATTTTGTTTATATACTATCTCAACTCAATTGAGTAATTGTGAAACATAATGGCTACCAAAACCTAAAATATTTACTATCTCTCCCTTTATAGAAAGAGTTTGGCAATTCTTGATATATAGTGCTCTGTTTAATAAAAATAAAGTATAAGACACAAATGTAATTGTAACTTTTTTAGCGGCCACATTTAAACAGAAGAGAAACAGGAAAAATTAATTTTAATGATGTTTTAGTTAGTTAATACAATTAAGATATCATTTCAGCATTTATTTTTTATATTTTACTTTTTTTTTAATTCTCATCTCTATACCCCTCCCCTTTGGCAACCATAGGCTTGTTATTTATATCTCTGTCTGTCTCTCTTTTGTTTATTCATTTATTATTATTATTATTTTTTAGATTTCACATATAAGTGAGATTGTATATTTGCCTTTTTCTGACTTATTTCACTTAGCATGACTCTCTAGGTCCTTCCATGTTTTTGCAAACTACAAGATTTCCTTTTTTATTGCTGAAAAATTTTCTATATATGTGTGTATATATGTATCACAACTTCTTTATCCATTTATCTATCGATGAACACCTAGATTGCTTCCGTAACTTGGTTATTACTAGTAATGCCACAATGAATGTAGAGGCATGTATTTTTTGAATTATTGTTTTGGATTTATTTGGATAAATATCCAGAAGTGGAATTGCTGTACCATATGGCAGTAATATTTTTAATATTTCAAGGAATCTCCATACTGTTTTCCATAGCGGCTGCACTGATTTACAATCCCACCAACAGTGCACAATGGTTACCTTTAATCCACATGCTTTCCAGCAATTGTTATTTGTTGACTTATTGATGACAGCCATTCTGACAGGTGTGAAGTAATATTGTGGTTTTAATTTGCAGTTCCCTGATTATTAGTGATATTGAGCATCTTTTCATATGTCTATTGGCCATCTATAAGTCCTCTTGGGAGAAATGTCTATTTAGGTTCTCTGCCCATTTTTTAACTGGATTGTTTGTTTTGGGTATTAAGTTGTATGAGGTCTTTATATATTTTGGATATTAACCCTTTATCAAATGATCATTTGCAAATATCTTCTCCCATTCGGTAAGTTGTCTTTTCTTTTTGTTGGTAATTTCCTGTTATTTCCTTTGCTGTGCAAAAACTTTTTAGCTTGATATAGTTTCATTTGTTTATTTTTTTTCTTTTGTTTCCCTTGCCCAAGGAGATATAGCAAAAAAAAATATATATATATATATTACTAAGAGCAATGTCAGAGAGTTTACTGCCATGTTTTCCTCTAGGAGTTTTATGATTTTGGTTTTACATTTAAGTCTTTAATCCATTTGAGTTTATTTTTGTATGTGGTGTAAGAGAGTGGTTCAATTTCATTTTTTTGCACTCATCTGTCTAGTTTTGCCAACACCACTTATTGAACACATTGTCTTTACCCCATTGTATATCCTTGCCTCCTCTGTAACAGGTTAATTGACCATATAAGTGAGAATTTATTTCTGGGCTCTCTATTCCATTCCATTAATTTATATATCTGTTTTTATGCCAATACCAAATTGTTTTAGTTATTTTAGCTTCATAGTATAGTTTGATACCAGGGAGAATGATACCTCCTACTTTGTTCTTTATCAAGATTTCTCTCGGTTATTCAGAGACTTTTGTGGTTCCATATAAATTTTAGAATTAGTTCTAATTATGATAAGAATGTCACTGGTATTTTAGTAGAGATTGTATTGCCTTGTTTATGATCATTTCAGCACTTAATTAATATAAGAATTATTTATGAGACTTTTACATACTTATTTTTCATACTAAGTCTTCGATATTCATATTCAGTGTATATTTTGCACTCACAGCACATTTGGACTTGGACTAGCCACATTTCAAGTGCTCAATGGCTATATGTGGCTAGCGACTACTGTATTGTAATTTACTGTGCAAACGTACTCTAATTTATATACATATATAGTTTGCTGATAGCTATTCATGTTGCTTCCAGTGTTTTTATCATTATAAACATTGCTGTTTTCATACATATTGATTTCTATAGGATATGGAATCCCAAAAGTAGATGTTGAGTCAAAGACATGAGTAACCATTAATTTTAATAGATACAAGAATTTGCTTTTACAGTGAAGTTCAAATGTAAAAGCATGTTGGCTATAGATCATCATAAAGTTTTGTTTTGTTTTCTGTGTGGTTTCTAGAAGACAAAGAACACTTTTATTTTAAAATATAGGTATTAATATGAAATCCCCATATTTTTTGGCTTTGATAACCAATTTCAATGGTAAAAATGGTGTACATTTTAGAATGCCTCGCAGTCTCCAATCAGTTTCAAACATATTATTTTTCATGAATCTTTGACAATTTTGTGTAGGATAAGTTTTATCCCTGTTTTATGGCTGATAAGACTGAGACTCAGACAAGTTAAGTGATCTCCCGAAAGATGCCACACAGCTAAAAGTTAGAGCCAGGACTTAGAGTGCAATGTTCTTTCTAGTACCATGTTTTTGTCTGTCTAGTTCATTTGTTAATTTATTGAAAAATATCCACTGGATATCAACTGTATGCCAAGCACTGTGTGAAATCCTAGAGTTTCAGTAGTGAACAAGACCAATGGGTTCCTGCCCCAGCCAAAGCCTGAGGCATTTAAAAGGTACCAGATTTGTGAAGCACCTATACAAAGAAACATAATTAAATTTCTTTAAGCATGCTTGAGTCCCTATTTCACTGAGAAGAAGCCCTTCACCTCATTAGAGGAATTGTGATCAAGTGATGATAAAAAAAGACAAGGACTCAGAATTATCTCGGTGTGCCTACTGAATGAACCACTTAAAACCTCAAGCACTTTAAATCATTGAGACATTTAGCTACTTTCAGGGTTGCATGATCAGATATACTTATGGAACTTCAGATTTTTAAACTTGTTTTTTGACCATTTGCTGTCCCAACTCCAAGCCCAATCAGTTAATACAGGTAAAGTGCAAGTATAGTTCTTATACAATATTAGAAAGTAACATAATTTCTCCATGTGATGAAACATCTAGGCTTGAAATTCTAATATGCACCATCAATCTTTCAAATGGCATTAGGAGAATCGAAGGCTTAAATTTTAGTGAAAGGAGTTATACTAGTGAGACCTAGAAACAGCTTCTTAATGAGTAGAACCAGTAAATGAGAGAGAGAGAAAGAGCGAGAGAGCGAGAGCGAGAGAGAGAGAGAGAGAGAGAGAGAGAGAGAGAGAGAGAGAGAGAGAGAGACTGTTATGCTGTTATGTGTGATTGGGAGTGGAGGTGGAATTATTTCAATTATAATATGCACAATAGAAAATTTGTATGTACTTGTTAATGCTTTCACTTGTTGACCCTGCCCCCAATTCCACTCTCTACTCTTTTCTACTGTGTTCTGAGCCCTAGGAAACTGACTGATGAATGAAATTACATTCTTGCGGGTTTGGTCAATGGCAGGAAGTAAGGAGTGAGAGGAAATGAGGTTAAATTAGGCTATGTGGGGTAAAGTGTATCTTATTTAACTATAGCTACTTTTAGGGTACCCTTGGGTAAAGACTTCTTTCCCTTACCCTTCCAGTGAAAGAGTGAGCTCTCTGTTGTTGCTAACCCTGGTGTGCTTCACCATTCTTTGCTGATTTCCCTGGGCCTTGCCCACATCTTTGTAAATAATTCCTGTCAAATCCTTTTCAGTGTTCTTTTTATATAGCAATTGTTTTCTATTGTCCTGTCAGGACACTGCCTTACATACTATTTTTAATGAGAAGTAATTGTTGTTTATTCTTATTCATAACCTTTATAAGTACATAAGAAGTGGACCGTGATTATGCCTCTTGCTAAGCATTTTTAGAGACATCTTTGGATTCCTATCAAAGTACACTTAGACATTCTTAAGCTGCTGGAATAATTGTACTCTAAGTGTATACATTTAAAAACAGCTTTCCCGGGAAGAAGAAATCATCAGACAATATTTTGAAAGGGCAATGGCCTTTTGTAAAGGCATCCCATTAAAATGTTTTACATTTTTACCTTGACCATCATTTTTTTCATTAAACAATGTGCATTATTTATTAATACAGCCATTCACAGGGGCAGGCAGCAAATTGGCAAGTTGGCCTTTACATTAAACTTTTAATGTTAAACCTGTAACAGATACAACAAACTGCTATATATAAAATAATTATCTCTCTCCTTTCTACCTATACCTGATAAGAGCCCTCAGAACTGCTGCATATAAACAAAGTCCATTTCCTTTTAAAGCTTTTCGGACCTAAATTAATAAATCACATCCCTCTAATCTTACTATCTTTGGATTTTCAAGTTTATCAGTTAGACTTTAACTACTTGTTTGTTTGTTTTTAAGTTCACATTTCTCTCTAAGGAATCCTATACTTTATCCACAATTTCCCCCAAGTTATACTTACAAAAACATGATCTGATTATGTTATTTTCCACTTACATGTCTCCAATTACTCCCCACTGACCACCACCTAAATCTTATTGGTACATACGTGTATTTATAATCTATTCCCAACCTTCTCCCATTACCTCTTGCTTTTCTCCCCTCTTCTCTCTTTTTACATGGTACTGCCATAGCCATACAAAGCTTATTATGTCACCGAAAACACTGTTCAATACCCTGCACTACATGCTTTCACACTTTCACATGTCAGATCCACATAACAACAGAGCTTCAAAATAGATAAAGCAAAAACTGACAGAAATGGAAGAAGAAATAGAAAAATCCACAATTATGGTTGGAGATTTCAATACTCCTCTCTTAGTAATTGATGAAACTAGCAGACAGAAAATCAGCAAGGATACAGAAGAACCGAACAAAACCATTAACTAACTAAAATAGAATTGATATTTATAGTACCCTTCATTAAAAAAACAACAGAATAACATTCTTTTTAAGAGTATATGGCACTTACCTAAGAGAAACTACACCCTGGGTAATAACAAAAACCTTGACACATTTTAATAATTGAAACCACACAAAATAATTTGGTGTTAATACAAAACATATTCCTAAATTGTGATCATAATGTATCATACTAGAAATCATAAAATAAAGATAACAGAAAAAGTTCTAAACATTTGTTAATTAAGTGATGCATTTCTAAATAAAGAGGAAATCTCAAGAGAAGTTGGAATGTATTGAACTAAACAAACATAATAAAATTCGTGGGTTGTAGCTAAAGCAATATTTAAATGAAAATTAATAGCACTACATACTTATATTAAAAAGAAGAAAGATGTCATATAAATAATCTAAGGTTCTGCCTTAAGAAACGAGAAAAAAAAAACACTAAAACAAGCACAAAGAAGTAAATAATAAAGATAGAAGACATCAATGAAATTTAAAATAAAAAAAGAGAAATTCGGTAAAAGCTGGTTCTTTGAAAATATAAACAAAGTTGATAATCTTTAAAATGATTGACAAAGAAAAAAGAGAAAAGACACACATTCTTAATGCCAGGAATAAAAGACTATCACTAAAGACATTAAAAGCGCTATAAAAGAATACTACAAATAACTCAAAGCACATACATTCGACAACTTAATAGAGCATTTTAAAAGAAAACACAGATAATGAATATTACTCAATATAAAGTAGATAATCTTAGTAGTCTTATATACTACTAAATCAATTAACTTCTTAATGTAAAAATCTTTGAAAAAGAAGGCTACAGGTCCAAATGATTTTACTGGCTAATTCTACTGAACATTTGAAGAAGAAATAATGCCAATTATACTCAATCTCTTTGAGATAAGAGGAGGGAATGCCTCTCAGCACATTTTATGACACCAGAATTACCCCAATACTAAAACCTAACAAAGACAATACAAAAAAAAAAAAAAAGAAAACTACAGATACATATTTTATGACTATAAATACACAATCCTCAGAAAACATTAGCTAATCAAATTCAGAAATATTTAAATAACATACCACAATCAAGTGACGTTTATTCTAGGACTTCATTATTTAAAAATCTACCCATATTAATGGTCTAAGAAAATAAGAAAAACCACACGAGTATATCAGCTGATTCAGAAAAAGGATATGATAAAATTCAATACCTATTCGTAATAAAATATCTAAATATATTAGAAATTAAAGAGAATTTCCTCAATCTGATGAATAAAATCTACAAAAGTCCTACAGCTAAAATCATACCTAACACTCTATCTTAAAGAGGAATGTTTTTCCTTTAAGTTATAGAACAAAAAAGGATATCTACTTTCTTCATTCTTATTAAATATCATACTGGACATCCTAGTCAGTGTGATCAGTTAAGGAAAAGAAATAAATGGCATTTACGTTGGAAAAGAAAAAATAAAACTGTCATCTACTCACAGATGACACGAGGATTTATGTAGGTAGTAAGTCCTAAGGAATATCCCAAATATTCCCAGAGATAGTAAGTGGGTTTAGCAAAGACACAGGATATATGGTCAATGCAAAAATCAATGCTATTTCTATAGACTATTGATGAAAATAGGAAACCAAAAATTAAAAATGATCATATACAAAATAATTCCATAAAACAAAATACTTGGGTAAAAATCTGACAAAACATCCATAGGACCAGTATGCTTAAAATTACAAAACACCAATAAAATAAATAAAAAAATAACTAATATGTACCATATTCACGAGTCAAAAGACTGAATATATCAACATGGTCTTCTAATCCATAGTAAAGGTGTCAATTCTTTTCTAACTGATCTATAGATTTAATACAATTCCATTTGAAGTCCAAACATGATTTTTTTGTAGATGTGGAAAGCTAAGGCAAAGGACCTAGAATAGACAAAAACAATTTTGAAAAAAAGAATGAAACTTGGAAAAATCATTCTACCTAATTTTAAGACTTACTATATAGCTGCAATAATCGAGACTGTTATTGGCTAATGGATCCAAATAGGTGAATGGAATGGAGTCCAGTAATAGATATGCACAAGCATGCCAATTGTTTTTTAAAGGTATAAAAGCAATTCTTTGGCGGGGGAAAGACTAGTCTTTTCAACAAAAGTTGTTGAAACAATGAAACAGCCATATGTAAAAACATAAAATCTTAACCTAACCCTCACATCTTATACAAATATTAACTCAAAGTGGATTATAAGTCTAATGTAAAATTATAAAACTTTTAGTGGAAAACATAGGAGAAAACTTTCAGTTCTGGGATTAAGCTAATTGTTTTTAAACACTGACATATAGTCCAAAAAAGGGAAAAACTATATGTTGGATATTATCAAAATTAAAATATTTTGCTCTGTAAAAGACATTGTTAAGAATGGAAATTCAAACTACAGCTTGGGATATAATAGTTACTAGTTACATATTCATCAAAATACTTGCAGTCTGAATGTATAAAGAACTCTTAAAACTTGAAGAGACAATTCACCAAAGAGTTTATGAAGAAGGCAAATAAGCACATGAAAAAATGCAAGTCCTGATGAGAATGTAGAGCAATTGGAATTCCCAAACACCGCTGATGGGAATGCAAACTGAGATAGCCACCCTGGGAAACAGTTCAGTAGTTATTTCTAAATTTAAATATATACGTATTTATGTAACATTTTAATCTCATAGTACATACTTACCTTAGAGAAATGAAAACTTACATTAACACAAAAAAATAACTATTCATGAGTTTTTATAGCAGATTTTTTTCATAATTACTCCAAAACTGGAAACAATCCAAATGTTCTTTCACAGGTGAATGGATAAACAGTCATAAATCCATACAATGGAATACCCCTCAGCAATAAAAAAGTACAAACTAATGATAACAAGACAAGTTGCATGAATCTTGAAGCATGATGCTCAGTGAAAGAGGTCAGTCTCAAAAGGTCACATGCCGTATTATTCCATTTATAATATTGTTGACTAGACAAAACTACAGTGATGGAGAGTAGATTAGTGGTTGCCAGAGGTTAAGAGTGGGGGAAAGGACTTAATTACAAAGAGATGGCAAGCAGGATTTTTCCTGTAGTTTTGTTACTGTCCTGTATCTTTATGGTGGTGGTGGTTACACAAACCTATACTTGTGTTAAAGTTCATAGAAGTATACATTTAAAAATTCAGTTTTACAGCAGATTAACTTTAAGAATCAGAATGGAGATGGGAACAACATCCCAGATATATACAAAGGTAGTGGATACGACAGCAGTAGAACCAAGAGAAGGATCTGGAGGCCCACATTGCAAAGGATGGGAAAGAGGTTTTTGTTGGGAGCAAATGTTAAGCATTTTATATAGATGCAAAGTCTGGTGTTGGGCCTCTACCATGTTCTTTCACCCTAAAAAAGGAAGGATGTTTTACCATGAAAGGTAGTTGGTTTCCCATTTTTAGAGACCTTCAAGCAAAGGATGGAAACTCTTGCCCAAGAACTTGTAAAAGTGATTCCTGAAGAAAATGTGATGTTCAATTAGATTTCTGAGGTCAATCCATTTGAGATTCTGTGAAATAACCAAGTGCCAGAAAGGTGGTGACAGCTATTACTGCAAGGTGGGGAACAATGAAGCATGGCTAAACTGTACATCAATTTGCCTCTCACGAGGAATAGATGCAGTTACAGTTATTTTAGAGATCAATCAATTTTGGACCCCGGGCTATAAGACTAATCTGAATTTTGGAAAATTATCCCTCAACAGAAGGTTGAGCAGGATGAAAAGGATTTCTCTTTTTAAAAATCTTTTTTTTTTTTGTAGGTGTGCCATATTTAATTTAAAAAAGTGTTTATGATGATTTTGTTATAAAATTGTTTATCTGTATTCCAAAAAGTTCCTTAAGCAGGTCTGGTCTCTTGGGGGCCAGTAGAGCTAGAAGGCCTGAAGCCCTTTTCTGGGATGCTAATGTAAAGCACTTGCAAATTCGTTTCTGCAGTTAGTAGTGGCCTAGAATAGTCCTTAGCCCCCATGTATGATTTAGCAGTTGCCTGAAGATGGCCCACACCAGCGGCACTAGCTACACCTGGGGGCTTGTTAGAAATGTAAATTCTAGGGCCCCAACCCAGACTTATTGAATCAGAAATTCTGAGGAAGATGTCCATTAACTTGTGTTTTAATAATCCTTCCAAGTGATTCTGATGCAAGCTAAGTTTGGCTGATGCATGCCAAGGTTTGGCAACCATGGTACAGTTAGCTTCCTTCTGACTTATTTTAAGCAGGTCTCCAGGCAACCCCAGAGGTGATTTTCAAGTCATTGGGAATTCGCATTATCCTGTGTTAAGCTAACTGCCTAGTCACAGAAGTTCCACTTGGCCCACTACTAGCTTAATTCAAGCATTAAGCATCAGAGAATTAAACTTTCATCATGAGTCTGTCCATTTCCTACTTACAAGCCATTTTGATTTGCAGCCCCAAATTACAATCCCCAGAACAGACAGAAGGAACCTGAGCACATACTACTCCTCAGTTTCTTACGTGATTAGCTCATTATTAGCCCATTTAAGGAAAGCATATTCTTTTTAAATTAGGGTACTCCTCTAACTTCCTTTCAAAACTTAATCATTACACTCCTGACATTCTTTTTTTTTTTCTTTTTAAAATTTCCTATTGGTTGTTATTTTCTCATGGTGCTTGCCAGACTGAGTTTAAAACTTCACTGTCTGTTTTAATATCTCAATTGGTTGCCATAATATGACTGTAGAGGTTTCTCAAAACAGAAATATGTCTGCCAAGTAAAGCTTTCTGTCTGAAATTCGAATATGACATGTTTCCTCATCATTTAAAGCACTGTTATAATTAAGGATTGGTGAACCCCATTTCAGCTTGAGTTAGCTGAACGTCTAATGTTTATTCAAACATCCTGGTTTCAATAAAAACTCTAAATGTGAGTTGCCAGCACTTTTTCCATTAACTTTTAAATCCCTGTGTGTTTCAAGGGAAATATAGTTTGAATGTTTCTGAATCATTTACACTTAACTCATCAGAATATTATTTCTAGAATGTGTTCTTGTCCAAGTATCACATGCCTCTTGATATCTCGAAATAGGATGTTAATTAAAACACTGCAAAATATAAACCAAGATGAAGCTCAAAAAAGGTGACCCATACATAGCTTTGTTTCTGAACTTGGCCTCAAATGCCTTGCTGACAGGTATATCAGATTAGGATCCTTTTTACTATTCCAGAAAATATGACTGTTTGCCTTGTACTCCTGGATATAATTACATGTGCATTATTGGAGGTAATTATAAAGAACATGAGCACAAGTTAACTACATGTAGAATGAATATTTTAATTTTAAGTGTTGGATAGGCCTCCTTCACTAAAATTTCTATGAAAAAAGAAGCTATATGTCCATTTAACACTGGAACTTGGGAAACATGGAAGGAAATCGGGTGACTGGCTGCTCTGCCCCTGAAGGCTGCGCATTGCAGATCTCTAAAAACATGGAATTGAGTGAATGAATGTTAAATTTCTTGAGTCAGGCTAGACTTGAAAATGTAAACTTCTGTGTTATTAGATTGACAGAAATGTATAAATAGGTGCTTCTTATTTATCGTTAACATACTGTATTAGGATCCAGTCAGGAAAACAGACCCACTTTCAGTATTTCGACACAGTGAATTTCGTAAAAGGAACTGGTTAAGCAAGATGAAAGGACTCAGAAATCAAAATGGGGAAACTGAGGTAACACAGAACTAATTACAGGAAGCAGCTACCATGCCTAAGGCTGGAGGAACAAAGGGTAGAAGTTGATGTTCTCAAACCCAGAAGCTTGGAGGAGGGACCCCATGGAGCTGGAGTTCAGACTCTGAGGTGGAGTAGGGGCTGTGGGGGTGGTATTACCTCTAAGTGCTAGTCCATGAGGCTGGTTATGGGAGTGTGAAAAAATGCTGGACGCTAGAAATGATTAGCGCTGCCAGGGTGAAGAGCCCTATTATTCTGAATTACAGTTCAATCAGGATTCCTATTGAGACCAGTTATGGATATTTGTCATTTGAGTTAAGATGCTATATGGATGTGTTTACCTCCTTTTGTCTCCATTTCTAAGAACTTCGTTATTCTCATTCATAAAATAGGATCAATAATCTTTGCCCATTTTGATTTTTTTTTTTTGGAAAAATAAAGAAATATTAAAACATTTGGTAAATGACAAAACAGCAAATAAATTCAGGGTACTGTTCTTGTTCTTTAAGTTTTACTTCAAAATATAACATAAAATAAAAGAACTCTAAGACAAAATTGTTTATATTCCTATCATCCAATCTTATAAATTTTTTTTCCCCCTTACTCATTGTGGCATTCACTTCCTGATGTTATTGTTATTTTAAACTTGAAACCCTAGAAGTTTCGTCTTTGAGGACAAGAACTACTTCTCAGTTTTTCTAAAATAGATATAAATAATTTTTTAAAAAATAGATATACAGAAGGAAGGAAACAATTTTAAATAAAATCATAGTATTAACAAATAGTATTAAGGATGTTTTACAGCTGTGGATTATAGCACTGAAAGTAAAACAGAGCTGTGTTTATAAAATTTTAAACAGAAATATAAGTCCATGTTTCTTGAGCCTTTTTTCTAATTATATTGCTTTTATGCAGGTGAAAGTGAAAATATTTATAAAATAAGATATGATTATGGCACCTGATGCAGGAATATGTTTATCTTTCAAATTTTATAATATTTCTATGTTGAAATTGAACACGTAGTTTGCAATACCATGAAGAAAAAAATGTCATCAAACACTTAAGGGGAGGATTTAAATTCACCATTTCAAGTATATAGTCTTAAGCTTTGACTGTCATTCGAAGTATGAATAGGCTGTGTTTTCTGAATAACAGCGTCATTTCGATGCCCCTTTCATTTTTAGATTTTCATTTAGTAAAACAATGTACAAATTCAGTGAAATGTCCATTACCAATGGATCTTTTTTCTAACTCTCTTCTAATCAAAAGCAATAGTGGATACCTTCTCCTATTATTTTCTAAAGATATAAAATTTTCATGATTTTTTTAGTTTTTTCATCAAAACATGGAGTATTGGCATGTTATCTTCCGTAGGCCCCCAAGGTGTTTTATTCTCTAACCCTCTCTATCCCCATCACTAAGTGTAGGTGGCAATAGACTATTTTCCCCTTGGGGTATTGTTGGAATAGGCTGCTTTTATGTGTATTATTTTCTTAGTCAATGAGCTTTGGAAGACAAAAAGCTATCGGTCTGCTACTCAGTGACTTACTTCAACACAAAAATACCCTTAGGGGAACCACAGTGACTGGTAGAGTAGAAGGTATTGCTTCATTTTTAGACTTTACCAGCAAAAATGAATTGTAAAGTTAGAACTGTTGTAGCATGGGGGCGTTCCAGGGGGAGCGCCACAATCAATTGGAAAAGGAAAATGTGAATTTGAAATAGCTATTTGGTCTTCCCACTCCAGTAGCAGAAAATGTTAAAATTCTGTCTGGTCCGAAGCATCCACAATCACAATTGAATTTCAGTAGAAGTGTCTCACACAGTGCGTAAATGTATGCAGAGCCGTCATTCCATCGGCACGGTAACGAATCTGAAGGAGTTGCAGAGGCGATACGTTGTCCCTAGAAGGAAGGTATATTTATATATACCTATATCTATTTATCTCTATATATGTCTATATATAGACATATATAATACATATATAATATATATATTATACATATATAATATATATTATATATAATACATGTATAATATATGTATATATGTTATATATGTATTTATCTTTTTTCCTCCCAAGGAAATGATCCCAAAGTAAAGGCCATTGTTCTGTCAATATAAGTGCCCTTGGGATGTCAATGAAGTATTTTTTAACACTCACCCATCCCCAATTTTTGTTTTTAAATGACTTTATAAAGTCAAGCGTGCTCTCTAATACGGTTTCACTGACAGTGTATAAGGTTTGAAAAAGCTGTCACAGTATCAATCAAATGTCAACTATACAGATATTTTACAATGTCAGTGAAAATTTACCCATTAATGCTCAGAATTTTCTGTTTGGGGAAACCCTGCAAATCACAGGGCATTCTCTATAGCTTCAGGTCACTGCAAAAAATGTCATTGAGAAATATTTTTGTGGTTAGGTCAATTTCCCATTGTACCTATTAAAAATGAGGTCATAATTTTTTTTTTAAAGTTATTGAAATGGACCTTCATCTGGGAACATGAAAAAGGAATACAGTGAGTTTTTAGTAGATTGAGAGGAATCACAATCAAAGAAAAATGTGCATTCTGTATTTCTGTGACTTTTTTTTACTCTTTGAACATTTTTATTGTGGTTAAATAACAAAATATAAAATTTACCATTTTAACTATTTTAAGTGTATAGTTCAGGGCATTAAGTACATTTATGTGGTTTTACAGCCATCACCACCATCCATCTCCAGAGGTTTTTCATCTGCCCAAACCGAAGCTCTATATCCATAAACAACACTCTATATCTCCCTCACCCATCCCCTGATAACCACATTTCTACTTTCTGTCTCTATGAATTTGATTACTCTGGGGACCTCATATGAATCATACAGAATTTGTCCTTTTGTGTCTTACTTTACTTAGCATAATGCCTTGATGTTTCATTAATCTTGAGATTTTTATCAAGATGTTTGTTCTTAGTATTAAATAGTAAAGCTTTTGTGATCCCAAAACTCCTTGAAACTAACTTTTTTTTTTTACACAGTTTTAGGGGCTCTTTAAGATGACATTCAATTAAATTTAAATCAGAAAAAAGTTATTAATTTTTATAGGCAAAATAACTTTCTTACATCTTCAAGTATGATAATAATAGCAACACTATTTAGGGCTATGTGCTAGGCATAATTTTATGTTCTCTGCATGTATAATTTATTTAATTCTTACAATATTCCTACAAAAGTGATCTGTTATCTTCCTCTTTTTATAGAGAATGAACTGAGCTACAGGAAGTTTCAGTAATTTGCCTACGATCATACAAGTAAGCAGTACAGCCAAGTTTTAAACTCAGACTGCCTGGTGAGATGTGCTCTTAGTTATGGCAGCATTATGTTTCTTCTCATGCACTCCTCCTACCAACAAGAGACTATGCTTGAATTGGTCTGAGTGTTCATAGTGTTTCAAATCTCCTTAAATGATTCCAATAAATAATCGTGTTGCAAATCTCCTTAAATGATTCCAATAAATAATCAAGTTGAGAACTGCTAGAATAGAGCAGAGGGAAATAACGGACAATGAGCCTTGGTACCTGAGTGAGTGGCCTTGAACTTTAGTCTCCTTGAGGAAGTTTGGCCTTGATTTAGTTATCAGTGGAGGAAGTCATGGAAATTCAGCAGAGCTTATTTTAAGAAAGTTTATCTGATCAAGTTCTGAGTTGCCAGTCATCTTGTGGAATTTTGTGGTGAGTTGTGTAGCTCTTGTTGACTTTGGCTTCACCTTTCACCCTGTTCAGAGGGGCATCTCAAAGGTAACAAGTTCACACCTCAAAGGGGGTTTTAAATATAGACTGGAGGGAATAATGCATTGGAAAGACTATGTCCAAGGGGTAGGGAGTAACAGCATGAGCCAGAATGGTGTTTTAGGATAGTCAAGGAGGTATGAGAGGCATAGACCAATCAGATGAATCGATAAAATTCTTTTACTAACTTTGAAATTTTTATTTATTTTTATTTTTAGTCCTCAAATAAGTTCTGCTTTATTTTCTCTCAAAAAAATCCTATGCTAGGTATCAGTATCAATAACCTTAGACATGTCACCTATCTGGGCCTCATTTTCCTCATTTGCAAAGTATGAAGCTTCCAGGGTCTCTAAGGGCCTGTAACCATTGACATTATAGCTCTTAAGTTTGGATTTTTTTCTTCTAGATTGTGAAATCCCTTATCCAATGTGCAATTCCTGTGGGCCTAAGGCCTGAGGAAGGAAGCTTTTTTAGAAGATAATGTTAGCACATCAGAATTGGACAATAATGGAAGATGGAATTCTCATTCCTCTTCTTGTTGAGACAGGCACTGGCGATCCATCTTTGCCTCTGTCATCCTAATTTAGGTCATTCCAATTGTGAGGCTTCTCAAATAGTACCTGTCTGAATTTAAAATTTATGTTGAAGAAGCATTAATGCAAGCTCTTAATAAGATGAAGACTTAACAGTATGCTGTTATCTGGTGATGATATATTTTATATACTCTAGACATGTTTAATTAGCTTTGCAAGAGTCAAATTGGCTTGGGCAGTAATGAAGCTTTCTTTTTACCCCTTTCTCTCATATTCTGCTGTAACAGATAAGATATTCAAGAAATCTCTTTTTGATGTTGGTATATTTGTGGATCAGTCTCCCCAGCTCTCTCTTTCTTTCTCTATTCCTGCAAACTAATCTGCTTTGAAAATCAGTTCGTACTAAGGATGGAGGGCAGGGAAAAGCTCTTTCAGAGTACACAATGAAACAAATAGAGCTGTTACGAGTTAGAGCTCCTCAAATATTGAACAAATATCCCTTTGAAACAGAGTTACTAAATATTTAATATACATTTAGATCTGAGCAGCACTTAAGGGTTTTGTGACCTTTGATATTCACTCCCATTTTGCAGATGAGGACACTGACCAGAGTTGGAGCAATGTGCTCAAAGCTTCAAGTATTGAAGCCAAGACTCAAAATAAACATTCTATGGTAAATCTCTGCCTCCTTCCAAACAGAAAGATCCAAGTTTAATTTATGAAGACTATTTCCTTACTTAATGAATTTTAAAGAAAAGATGAAATCTACTAACACAGCAGCACCTTTGAACTTTAGATGACAAATGGGCATTTGTCTCTGGTGGGTCCACCCATTCAGAGCTGAGAAAGAAATGTTATGAGAATAAGGATGATATTGAATTTCATCCCAAATCACTGAAATATTTTCATACTTGTAGTCTCAGTTATTCTCTCAATATGGCTTTGAGGTATGTGGGTTGGACATTTTGATCTCACTATATTTTTAAGAGACTCTCATCTAAGGTCATGCATGTGATTAATGTTGATACAAGGTCAAAAAATGCGGCTCCTAGCCTCCAACCAGGGCAACCAATGAAATTTTATCCAAATTTTCAATAGCTGATATTTCAATAGAGACAAGACTAATAAATGAAGCAGAAAAGTGAAAAAGATCCTATCAAAACTGACAAAAAATGGAATGATGTAGGTCATTATCTGTTGTACTATATTTACAAAAATAGGAAGGTGAAAATTTAGAATTTGCCTGAATAATAACGACCTTAACAAGAGCAGTTACTTCCTTTGAGATAGGTTTTTTGGTCAAAATGTTGATGTTTAAACTTCTGGAAAATGTTCGATTTTTTTTTTTCATTTGAAAGAACTATAGGAGGTAAAACAAAGGGGAAATTTCTCCTGATGTATTTTTCTATTTTAAGGAATAGGGAGTAGTCTAGTTGTTGATGAGGAAGACTAATTGTGGCTACAGTAATGCATTGCTTCATTCACAAAAGTGCTGCCAATGTTTGCAGCATATTGTGAGAGTTCAAGAACAGAGGGTTCAGAATTTTTTCACAAGTTAGGCATTTGACACACCTAAACTTACCTTCTTGCCTAGTCCTACCGAGTTCGTTTCTTGGGTGCTTCACCCTTTTAGAAAACATGGTAAGAAGAAATAGGTTTAGGTCTCTTTGTCAAAGATATAACAATAATTTGGGGAGATTTTAAAAATGTATTTTATAGGAATTTTACATTTTCCTAAATATTTTGATTTATTTATTCCATAATCATTGAGCATGGTTCGATGCAAATGTATTTCTATAAAGATTTAATCTAGATGCAGGGATAATTGATAACTGCCAAGCCACATCCCACTGTGGCTACCTGGAATGGTGGTAAAAAACGATTTAAAAGTTACATGTGCACTCTCTAGGCAAGAGCTTCATGGCTTAATGTCTTCCATAGCCTCAGGCAAGGATGGGATGGGGGAGTGTGGTAGCACGTGAGTCAAATTATACACCCAAGAAAAGGTAGATGGCAATAATATGATTATGTGCTTATAAATTACATGAAACAAATGTGTATAGTAATTTATAATTTATAGAAGAGCTTAGAAGAGAAGCATCCTTAGTGAAATAGAATGCTCTGAGGGAATTAATGGAGCTTTAAGAATAAGTAGTTTGGTGGGCAGGAGTAGAGACTGTTAGTGAAGGTGATGCTAATACAGTATGCCAAACTAAGAATATCTAAGAGTAGTAACTTAACCAAAATAGCTGAAGCCCAACTCATTTTGGAAAAGCCTAGGAGTAATTTGGAAATGTAGCTAATACTTCTAATTTCTAGTCAGTGAGCACTTACTCTATGTCTAACTTTGCTCAGCGAGCTGCCTACTTAAATTCTCAAGATGATCTTGCAAGGAGACACCATTATTAAGCCTATTTTACAGATGAAGACTGTAAATCTCAGAGAGGTGAAATCACTCACCCAAATCATACAGTTTGTAAGTGGTATGACTATCTGTGAAGTTGGATCTGTTTGATTCCAGAGTCTACAATTTTATACCTTTATAGTTTTTGTGTCCTAGGTAGGATGAAACAAGACTTGGTAGGACCTTAAATGCCAGATTGTAAGATTTTTTAAAACTATATTTGGCATGTCAGATAATTTATTCTTTTCAAGTGTACAATTCCAAAATTTTTTAGTAAATTTACCTAGTCCTGCAACCAGCACTATAAATCAGTTAGAACATTTAGAACATATTGAATCCCAGTATGATTCTTCATGTGTTATTTACCGTTAACCCCTCCCCACTAGCCCCACGCTTATCCCCAGCAACCACTGATCTACTTTCTGTTTTTATAGCTTTATCTTTTGTGGGCATTTCATATAAATGGAATCATATTATACATATTATATATTATCATGTTATACATCTATAAAATCATATACTATATGATCTTTTGTATCAGACTTCTTTCACTGAGCATAATGTTTTTGAAGTTCATCAGCATCATGCATGTAACCATAGTTCATTCCTTTTTATTACTGAATACTATTCAATAATAAAATAAGCAAGATATACCACATTTTGCTTATTCATTCATTGGTTGATGGGCATTTAAGTTGTTTCCAATTTTGACTACTATAAATAATGCTCCTAAGAACATTCATTTCCAAGTCTTTGTGTGGACATACATTTTTCTTTCCCTTGGGTACATATCAGGAGTAGAATTGCTGGATCGTAGGGTAACTACATGTTAGCACTTTGAGGAACTTCTAAACTGTTTTCCATTTTACTTTTATACCAGCAACGAATGGGGCTTCTAGTTTTTCCATATTTTGCTAGTACTTATTATTATCTGTCTCTTTTTTTAAATTTTAGACATTCTAGTGAGTGTAAAATCATATCTCATTGTGTTTTTTTATTTGTATGTTTCTAATGACTAATGCTTTATAGCATCTTTTCATGTGGTACTTAGCCATCTGTGTATCTTTGGCGAAATGTCTATTTTGCCCATTTTTTGGGTCTTATTGTTGAGTGTTAGAGTTCTTTGTAATTTCTGATATAAATCCTTTGTCAGCTATATATCTTACAAATACCACTTTCTTGATAACTAGTTTTATAGTAAATTTCAATATTGGGCAATGAAAGTCTTCCAACTTTGTTCTTTTTCAAAATTGCTTTGGCTACTCTAGATCTTTTCCATTTCCATGCATATTTTGAAATCAACTTGTCAATTTATGCAAAAAAGTGGAAAAGCCTCATGGAAATTTGAAAGAGACTGCACTGAACTCATAGGTCAATCTGGGGGTTATTGCTATCTTAACAATACTGAGCATTCCACTCTGTAAACATAAACTGTCTTTTCATTTATTTAGATTTTCAGTTTCTCTCAGTAATGTTTTGTAATTTCCAATGTGAAACTCTAGAAGTTTTTGGGGGATGTTTATTCCTAAGTATTTTATTCTTTATGATGCTATGATGAAAGGTATTTTTAATTTCATACTTGGGTTGTTTATTGTTTGAATATAGAAGTACAATATATTCCAAATGTTATCATTTTCACATGTCATCAATATGAACATTTTTTTTGTACTTAGTCTGAAACTTTGTGTGTATTTTATACTAACATCATATTTCGATTTGAAATAAACACATTTCAGGTACTCAGTTGTTAAGTGTGACTAGTGGCTTCCATATTGAACAGTGAAGTTGTATGTACTTGCATATTAAACTGCAGTTAGCTAAGAAATATTAAATAAATAAATATATGGAAACATAAATGGCTTCCTATTCATTACATAGTAATTGGTACAACATATATAGTCATTAATTTTTGCATTTAAATAATACTCAAGCAAAATTCTAGCATCTTCTAAAGATGATCTTGAGAAAATGCTATAAATGGAAAAAAAAGATCATGCTTTAATGCAGTATTTTCCAAATGCAATTGAGCCTATATTTCACAGCCTTTGGAAGTGGTGAACAATACCTTGTATTTTAAACAACACAAATCTAGTAAGGTGCTTATGAGAACATGGGGACTGAAAGATTAAGCTGAGAAAAACAGGGGCAGAGTACTCCTTTAAAATTCCTCTTAGGAAAGTCTGAATTTTCTCCCAATGGAAGATCTATATCTCTCGGATATTTGGTCAACAAAATGCATCAGCTTTTTTGCCAACTTAAAGAGCGTTAGGGGAACAAATGGGCATCACAGAACCAGATGAACATCAGCACCGACTGCATTATGACACTCTAGCTGCTAAATCTTTCATGGTAATGGGCCATGCTGGAGATGGCTGCAGTGATAGACTTCATACTGGAAGAAGCCTGTGGTCATTGCAGGTGGTGCTAATGTCATCTTATCACTGATTTTGAAGAATCACTTGAACAGCTGTAATGAGAGTGACTAAAGCTATTGATTTTGGACTACATCTGAATGTGAAAAAGATGATGGTTTTCAATCTCAGATTGCTGCCCTCACCTAGAATGACACTATCCTCATAGAAGCAGTTTTAAGGAGTGAAAAATAAAGCATTGTTTCTGTCCTCAGAGATACACTCCATGATAGACTCATGCATTCTGAATCAAGGATCAAGAGTATTCTCCTCACGCTTTTCTAGTCCATCTTTGGGTATCTTTGCTTAGAGCATTAGTTAGCAGGCTTGAAGAAGAATTCAAGAGCACAGATTCAATCATCATACAGACTAGTAAACCTCAATATTTCCTAGACACAGATTCCTTCCTTCCTCTAGCAGCTGTGTAGTTGGACTGAAGGGAATTAAGGGAGAAATAGGTGATAGACAAAGATTATCCATCGCCCCTATTGGCAAAGCAACTCATAACCTATGGAGCATGGGTCAGAAGTGCAACCTTTTAAAGAAAAACAGCACGTGGAGCTTATATCATGTGAAAGAATCATGTGCTTATAAATTGGATTATGTTGAACTTTCGATGAAAGCATGCCTTGACAGTAAAGCTGAGAATAGATGCAAAGCCGGTAAACAAAGTAGCAGAAGAGATTAGCTCTTTGAAATATAGAGCCATCAATAGATCAAAAAAGAACACAAGCTGATGAGATCAATGAGTACAGATAAGATCCTGTTAGACTTAGCATTGGTAGCCAATGTCAGCACTAATGTTTCCATATCAGTACTTATTTATGGCCCCTCTTTCCTAACATTAGGCTTACTTAGGAGTGTTCTCAATACATAGTTATCATTTCTGCTTGTCCATCAATTTATTAGCACATTTCTTATTTATTATGTTTATAGTCAATTTTAATTTATTGTGCTATTTTAAAGAGGGTTGTTGATTATATTTCACCAAAAAACAAAGGGTTTTCCATGGAATGTTCACACCAACGTCTTTGCTAATTCTTGATTCAAATTCTCTAGCTGTTTTCTGTGTTTGCTAGTTTCTATCCAATTCAATAGCTGTGTGTTTATCACTGACTATGTAAAATTACTCTAGTAATACAGATGTTATAGCCACGAGGTGAAGGCATCGAGGTCTCTGTTCAGAAGGAGCTTAGTATCTAGCTCAGAGAAAGACTCATTAAACAACTAAAATATAAAAGGAAAATTGTTATCATGAAAAGTGGTTTTGCACACATGTATTTAATGTCAAGAGTTGGAGGAGAAGAGAAATTTTGGATAAACTTTGGTTTTGCTTATATTACTACCTATGAATAATCTTTCAAGGCAAAAATCCTTCTAAGGATTTTTTAAGATGGAAAATATCATTTGAAGAAGCTTAACATAAACATAAGTAACAAATACACTATGAAGTCATTGAGTGAAGGGTATTCAGCCACAGCTTACAGGATATCAAAAAAACATATGATGTTTTATGCAAGGAGAATTTGTGGCTTACTTACACTTCAAAATTTCATGGATTTCGGAAAATGTTTGTATTTCTTGTTTGAGATGATTTAGGGAAATATTTCTTTAACATCTTCTTTTCATATTGTGCAATTCACATTAGAGATTCTCTATGAAATATTTACACATGATATTTATTTGAAAAGAAGTAGCTAGTTGCTGCATGAAAGCTTCATGGTGAAGATTCCTTGCTCTCAAAAGCAAATTGAAGTTAAATAAAACGATTTCAAGGAGAGTTTAGAGAGAATTTTTTTTTCCTTTTTTTTTTCCTTTTCAAGAGGTAATTGATTTGCTCCCCCAAAGGGTCTTTCTAGAACTCTAGGTAGACAATGCTCTAACCTTGTCAGAAGAGAATAATAAATTTAGAGTTAGACTGGTTTGGAAAGAAAGATTTAGAATGAACTACATTTTATAGGAACAGAGCACTGAGGTCTGTTGTTAGTTTATAGGCCCTTGATTAGATAGGTTATTGATTTTGGCTGCTGGTGATATGGTTCACGTTCAGAAGGTATCAAACTCATGCTGAATAAAATAGAAGCGAATGCTTGAAAAAAAAACAACACAGAAAGTAGCAAGATGCTGGCTAGCAGGAGAGTTGTAGTTCTTCAAATGGAACAGGCAGCTGTGCCTTATTGCCTTTAGCCCTCTGGAAGCAGTTATGTGTATTAAATACTGGAATAACTTGATATTTTAAAAGCTTATATGCTCATCCAAGTAAAATGGTTTTAGAAGACTACCGGGAGTTTCATGATTTTATAGTTAAATCAATACCCAGATTTATGCCTTTTGGACACAGAAACTTGAATTTAATTGAGCAAATGGATCTAATGAGGATAGACATATTTTGTGCAGATGTAGGAGAGTTTTTTCCCTCATTATCTGAAAAAAAAATGAAACAGGTACTTTTGGTATGAAGATGAATATAGCTTTACAGGAAAAACGACAAACGTTCAGAAACTTTAAAAGATTTGTGATATTATGTAGAAGTTCATGAATGTCTGGAATCTGGCAAAATAATCTTTTGTCTCTTTAAATTTCTGAATTTAAGATTCATTAATTATACAGAAAAGCACATAATATTTTACTTTATGCTCACAATTAATGGCCATATGGTATTAAATTGGCGACCAGACTTTCAAAAATAACAATTTTAAGCAGAATCACTTGCAGTCTAGCTTTTACTCTTTCTTATTTTGTATTTGTGGTACTTCACATAGATATTTACATTTTTTCACTAATTAGAGATAACATTTTTAAAAATAAGGAAATCGTAAAGGACATTGTTAATTTTTTTATAGATAGCTATAAGTATAATTGTCTAGATAATACTTCTCAAGAGTCTTCTTGGCATTTTTCAAGTGGAAGGAAAAAACCTTTAAGAAAAATTAGCAAATGCAGAGATGCGCAATTTACTTTTCACTAACCCTAATTCTCCACAGTCTTTGACCATATTTTGCTACAGGAAATATTCAAATGCACTGTTCTTACACAAACAAAAATTTAATTTCATGGAGATTCTTTCTGTGTAATAGCTGCAAGACTAGACCTTGAAATTCAATGAAACAAATTCAGCTTCTTGAAACATATGGACTCAAATAACTTTAAGAAAAATTATTGGAGGGCAGAATTTGGCTCTGCAATATTTCAATGCAACGAAAGAGTTCCAGAAATAACTGCCTGCTTTCCTGCTGTCCAGAAAACACACATTAGAATTTTTTCCCCCATGTTACTTTTTGTCTATACTCATCACAAAGTAAGAAGTCTAGTCTCTCAGGATACTATCAGAACACCATAATTTTAAAAGTCATATTTGTATATAACAATGTCAAAGAAAAAATGCCTTATTTTTTTCACAAATGTGAAGAATTGATTACTAGTATATCTGAGAGAACCTAAGAGTGTGTCTAGAAGGTTAGCTGAAGCTTAACTTCATTGTCGTATATTTCTCCTAAAAGATATAGTGAATATGAGTTTTAAAAAGTCTTCAGACATAGCAAACCCATGTTGTTCAAAGCATTTATACTTTTTGTGTATAACACTATAAATAAAAATATATTTTCAAAACTGCACTGTAGAAAAGGGAAAATCTGAGTATTAGTTTGGGCTGAAATAATTTTGACAAAGGGCAAAAAAACTAGACATTGGTATAACTTGAAAGGCACAGTCTTTTGGAGAGTTTTTCTTCCAGTTTTTAAATATGGATTAACTTCATTAAAAAAAGACACAAGCAATGCTTATATTCTACTATAACTTCAATATCATGTGTTTAAAAATTTGTTCTGTTGTCATTTAAATCTTCTCTACTCTTTTCAAAGAACATAATTATTATCTTAGAAAATTAAAATGAGAATCACCGATTATTCAAAATGAATGAATCCTCCACCCTGCCATGAACTTCAGGAAAACACGGCATGTTAGACAAAGAGAAATACAGAACTACATTGAAGAAACTTCAAGTTGCATGTCTCTGTATTTTAAAGCTATATTGGAAGTGATTTGGTTTGTGCCAGTAAGTGATTAGAAAAGTAAGCATTGACTTGGTCATTTTGCCTCTGGAAATTAATCTGACAGAGCTACTATTTAAATGACACTGATTTAATCTAGACAGCTGATCAGATCCATTAGAAATATACTTCCTATTACTGAGAACTTTCAATAAAGCTTTGTTCATTTAAGTTTTATTTTTTACATATCTTGCCTTTATTCAAAAGGTAACCACAGGCCAGGTAAAATATTTTTATATTCCTTATAGGCTAGTTAGTTATTGGAACCCAAACGGATTTGGATTTTCCCTCACAAGTTGTTACTTTGTTTCATTAGTGGTGTGTGTGTGTGTGTGTGTGTGTGAGAGAGAGAGAGAGAGAGATAGAGAGAGAGAGAGAGAGAGAGAGAGACAGTCTCATGTTGGCGATGGGGAGTTCTCTGCGTCATGCTAGAGTTTATGGTCCCACCTGCATCCATGAGAAAAAGAAAACAAAGCTTCATTTTTAAGTCTTTGGAAATTCCATGCATTAAGAAATTGCTACTGCCAGCTTTCTCATGTTATTTAAAGGGGTAAAAAGTTCATTACACTACTTTGCTTATATGTACTGGTTTATTTTTATGTAATCTGAAGAGACATTCTATGTAATAACAATAAAGTGCTCTTAAGATGTCAGATCCATGGTTGGATTAGGGGTGGTTTTGGCTGCAGGTAAGAAAACTCAAATAATGGTGGCTTAAACACAGCAAAAAGAAGGAAGGGTAAAGGGCAAAGGCCCATGCCTGTGGGGCCTGTCCCTTATAAAGATAATCACATTTTCCTTAAGAGCTCATTGAACAGAACTCTTTCTCATGGCCCATTACAGCCAAGAGGGAACCAGGAAATTCAAAATTTTAGCTGGGCATGTTTACCATGCTGAACAAAATTTGAGTTCTTAATTTAAAGATGGGAACAATATTAGGGAGATATTTTCCATAGTGGTTATTTATCTGTTTATCTTTAATAAACATTGGTTCAGGTCAGATTTTAGTTTTATGTATGTTATTTTTTTCTTTATTAAAACTTTTATTTTCTAAGAATTTCCTACTCTTAGTTAAGTTTGCCTTATACTATCCTCTTGAATTAGTCTCATATTGGTTCTCTCCTACTTAGGATGTTGAAACTATCCACATAAGATGATCCAGTGTTATGTAGGAATTAGGAGTATCTATAAATTATTGCTCGCATACTTAACCACTAATGGCCTACTGCATTTTTCTTCTTGAATAAATATAAGCAGTCTAAATTTATACTGATAGAGATATTATTACCCTATCATATTAATGCATTGAGAGTTTAATAGATTGTAATACAAGCTACTGTTTCTTCAACCATTTATTTTCAGCATGAATTACCTTTAAAATAGTCTCTGTTCTCTTTGTCACATGGCCTATGTAGTGCTGCATTAATCATTTCAATTTAATTCTTAAAAACATTTATATAATGCCTACTATTTGGTGTGGCTTTTAAAAATCCATTTTTAAAAATGGTCTTTGAATAGTTTAAGGAATGATGTAAAATTTGCCCAAATTTTCAAAGCACTAAAAAACAAAATCCACTTTAACTAAAAAAGTATGTATATATGTCATAACTTGTGTCATTTATTTATGTATTATATTATCCTTGATACCCGTGCCCCCACCACTACTCTTGTGTGTGCATTTAATAACTGATGTAATTTATATATACTTAAACTGGACAACTCTTATAAAAACTTTTTAGAACATTTTTTCTCTGAGTTGTTGATTGCTTACAATGATCATGGGCCTAAATGACAAAACTTAATACTTCTTAAAATTTTGCCTAATGTGTTTTCACTGTCTAGTTAATCACATTTTCCATGTAAAAACGATATCTCTGTTTAATTTTGTTCTCTGAAGATAATAGGTAACATAGTTATTATCCCTAATACTCATAAAGTTTTCTCCTTCAGGTGATATTTTCTTACCTTTTTCTTAAAGCTTTTACTTTGAGACATGATGACATGATAAAAAATCTTACAGGTAAGATGGAAAGGTAAGACATGTCATACTTGAAAACGAAGGAACAATTTTATACATTTAAACTTATGGGGAAATAATCTAGCTGTATCATAGCATGTTACCAAATCCTGCATTTCTGTACCTGGGGAATGCAGAATGGCTAACTAAAACAACAATGGAAGAAAAAATAAATAAATAAAATTCCCCAGGAAAGTTCCTCAAAGTGAGAACACCTAAATAACATTCTCTCTTTGACTGTTTAGGTCTTTTTTTTAATGAAGTATCTCATTCAATCTGATCTCTTACATATTTTCTAGGTAATAAATAGGTGCTTTTTTTCTTTTTCTTTCTTTTCTTTCTTTTTTTTTATCGAGTGTTATATTTTTGATGATTGTATGATTTGTATTTGTTCTCAGACTTAAACCAAGCACCCCTACATCTGAGTGTTTATTAAGATAATATGGAGCATAGTGAGACTAGAAATGGTTTATGCTAGGAAATTATATTATCTTGCTTTTTGAGAAAAGTCTAAATGATGAATTTAATCATCAGGACCTAACTGGTTGAATAGAGAAAGAAAAGTATGAGTTGCTTAACGAAGCAGTTGTATTTGAAACCTGGGCCCAGAGACAAACCAAAATAGAGTGTACTCCAAGGCATGCAGAGGCGAGGGGTGAAACAAGATATAATGTGTAGATTAAAAACCCTGGAAGTGGATACAGCTATTTAATCATTTTAGATTTAGGTAAATAGCCATTAATTACAAGAAAAGCAATTATGTGAGTTAGAGGTTATTTGTGGCATCTAAAAGGAATTTTCTTTTCAACTCTTCTCAATAGTATGTTTTTCTCATAAGATCCAGGTTTATTGTCTTCATATGACTAAAAATGAAAAATCTAGAAATGGTTAATTTTCTATCCTTTCAATTATGTACTCAATTAGTATCAATGATGTTGAAGATTTTTTTAGGCTGCCATCGTTGAAGGAGTAGCCACTGAACTGGAACCATTTCTAATTATAGATCATAAATCCTAAGTGGACATTCTAATTTTAAAATCATGAACGAAGCCAATTCTAACATATTTTTGTATTATAGCTTATTTCCCAAATTCTAATAAATACTACCCTTTCTATTTCCCCATATATATTTTAATTTTTTCAAATTGAAATACATTTTAAAATCAATATGTACACTTAATGAAGTAGTTTTTCTTTTATGTCACAAAGCTGATATTTAATTGACTTACATATAAAGCATGTGTTATCTCACTTAACAGAAAGTCTAGAAATAAACGAACTTCCTTTTTGATTGACTCAGTACTTTAAGAATATTAGGGATCTTGGTTCTTTTCATCTCTTGTCTGCAAATGATATAAATATAGATATGACCTTGATTTAATCATAGCAATAAGTTGGCTGTCAATAGAAACCAAGACACCTTACTTCTTTATTAATGTCAAATGAAAGTGAGAAAGAATGCTTCTTCCTTTGGCTTAATATGTAAGTCCTTTCAGTCTAATTGGGTCAATTTAGGTCACCTGGCCACCCTTGGATCAATTAGAGTTACCAGAGAAATGCCTCTCACTGATTGGTATATTTTTGTCAGGCTCTACCACTAAAGCTTCACCTGAGTCCAATAAATTATGCAAACTGTATGAGAGACAAGAGGTACATGATTAAAATCAGGGTTCAAGAAGAGAGGCAGAAGGAATTTATCAGGGTAGACAATTCACACCATCCACCTTAAGAAAGCAGATATTTGAGAACTGCCCCAGGTCCATAAGTTGACTGCGCTAAAACAAACAAACAACCAAACAACTAATTAATTAATTTAAAAAATAAATATATGTGGGCTGAGACTTCATAGATACTATCCAAGAAATTTGATGGATCCTTTCTCTTACCCCACTTGTAATATCCTACAGAAACTCTGCCAAATGACTGGATAATGAATTCTTGATAATGGCTTAGAATGACTTAATATGGTAGGTTTCTTGGGTAGTGCATTATAATAAGGAACTCAGCATAAAACTCTTTTGATGATGCTAAAAATTTGGGTCCCATGTGACTTTAGGAGAAAACTAGTTTGAAGGTGGGAGTGTTCTAACCATTCATAGTAGATGCCTACATTGGGCCACCAAAACACCTTTGCACATAGTAATTAGGTGTAATTTTTTATTGTTTGCCATTTAAGAGCAAATTTCATCCAGAGGCATTTCTGTTCCTGCTCCAAGACTCAAGATCAGCACACCCATAATACCTTCACGCATTACGGATTTATACTTCAAGTAAGAATTTGAATTCACCAGATTTACCAAGACACAGAATATTTACAAATGCAATGTAAAATATATTTATTGTTTTCCTCATTTCTTAATATATTTCCTTTGGTGCAATTTAGGACTAGGCAAATCAGAGAGGTAGGATTAGGGGCATAGGGGTCTTCAAAACATTTGTGCTTCACAGGGTTTATACATATAGAAGGTTATTTAGTGGAATTCTGATTGCTCAGAGGCAACTCAATAGATGAGCCTCTTTTTATTATTATTATTATATGTGCTGCAGAAGCAAGCATTTTATTATTATTTTTTTTGATAGACATTTGATTTACTTAAAAAGTGGTATTGCAAAACATTGGCAAAAGGATTATCTTTTTAAAATTAAATTTATTGGGGTAACATTGGTTACAAACTATTAATTTCAGGTGTACAACGTAGTAATTTGACATCTGTGTACTCTATTGCATGCTCTTCAGTGGAAGATGTTTTCTTCCATTGCCATATATTTGAGCCCTTTACCCACTTCACCTTCCCCTCACCCCTTTTCCCTTTGGTAACTACCATTGTGTTTGTATTTATGAGTTTGTTTTGTTTGTTCTGTTAGTTTACTTTTTGTTTCATATTCCATATATGGGTGAAATCATGCTGTTTTTGTCCTTTTCCTTCTGGCTTATTTTATTTAGCTTAATACTCTCGAGATCCATCTATGTTGTTGTAAATGGTAATCTTTCATCTTTTTTATGACTGAGTACTATTCCATTTTGTGTGTGTGTGTGCGTGTGCGTGTGCGCGCGCGTGTGTGTGTATCACATTTTTATCCAATCATCCATCGATGGACACTTAGGTTATTTTTATGTCTTGATTATTATAAATAATGCTGCAAAGGACATTGGGGTACACATATCTCTATAAATAAGTGTTTTCATATTTTGGGAGGAAATACCCAGAAGTGGAATTAATCGTAGTTCTGTTCATTTTCTGAGAAAACTCCATACTGTCTTTCATAGTGGCTGTACAAATTTGCATTCAGCTGAATGGGAGAAGATATTGGCAAATGCTAACTTCCAATAAGGGGTTAATATCCAAAAAATATAAAGAACTTACACAATTCAACAACAAACGAACAATCCACTTAAAAAATGGACAAAGTACCTATGTAGACACTTTTCCAAGGAAGACATACAGATGGCCAACAGAGATGTGCTGTATTAATAAGCAAAATTTAACTATGTAATTTGAAGACCTATGTGGTTTTATTAAATAATTATTGAATCTGGCAGCAGCTCATCTAGCAAGTAGGGAGGTACTCTGAGGGGTTATACAAGATGAAAGGCTTTTATAGAAAGAAGGGTGGGACAAAGAAGTTATCAGCAAGAGAAAAATGAAAGTCCATTGCAGGAAGTAGGAGCTCAGGTGAAGGTGGTTTCTCATTGGCTGAGCTGTGGTGCTTCCATTGTCTGGGCTTGCTGCTGGACAAAAGGAAAATCTTTCTCCTGCTGCAGTAGTAAAGTAGCTGCACTTCCTGCAAAGTACAGCTCTTTCAGTTGCCATCAGTAACTGACTTCTGTTTCTCTTGGGGTCTGTAATTGATGTCTTTCTGTTTGGAGTAATTGGCATTGAGTGGTAGGGCATGAGATGATACTCTACGAGCCTTCCTGACTCTGATTTTCATTGAGGTTTTCTTTATTAATTTCCTCCCTGTAAGTATTGGTTGTACCCAAGTCATTAGAGGAGGAAAAAAAGCAGAAGTGGCTTGTGTAGGTAAGATATCATCACTTGAGATTTTAGCTTTAACAATTTTTCATCAATGACTTGGCCCGATATGATTTTAAAAATATATTTGTAGTGCGAAGTTTGGAATTTTCTTCTTCTGCCAATCCCCCCAATCAGATGTTTTATGAGTGTTCTAAAGATAATTCAATAAAAGCTTTCATGACTGACCCCCACTTAAGAAACCTTCCAGACTAATAATTCTCTGTTTCACCTGGAAAATATACTGTGATCACTATAATGGCAAAACTATTCTAATACACTGATCATTTGATTTGTATACTAACAAGAGTCAAGAGTCAATTGACTGTATTCCCAAATTATTATGGTACTTGTTATGTACCTAACTAATTAAATATTATATAAAATGATAAAATAAGAGTGTGAAAATATGTTGATTCCTGAAAATTAAGTTACATATTTAAACTTTCACTTCAGTTAGGAGGACAAGAAGACTATAAAATCTGGGGGTTTGAGTTCAGAAGTATCTAAAAGAATGCTTCACACATTTGTTTTTTTCTGTGTTTGTTTTTTTTTTTTAAGGGTCTATAAGATTTTTGCTTTATGAGCTAAGGCTGAAAACTTTATATGTGCATTAAGAAGGTGGTATATGCAAGAAAAATGACTCAAGACTTTAACAAACATCTACTGTTCTTCGGTATTATCCTAAAAGATTAGGGAAAATATGTACATCTACATAGCCCCAGTGAAAGAAAACGTCTAAAGAAAACGTCTTTTTTTTTAAATTTTTTTTTACTTATTTGCTTTATCTAGACTTTTTTGTTTAAAAGATCAGCTTTTACCATGACAATTTACATTTGTACATGTCCCTAATCTGACACTTCCTACTTGCAGATCTTTTTTTTATAGGGTGTATCACCTATTCATAATAAATATTGATCAATCAATATTTATTAAGCACCTACAATGAACCAGTCTCTGGTCCAGAAGATGGGAAAACAAAGATGAAAAATACACCTTTCTCGACTTCAAGAAAGTCCTTGTCTAACAAAGGGAGAGAGCTGCAAGAAGGTCAACACGATGAGAAACATGTGCCAGCGTATGGTGGAGAGTGGTGAAGGGACATTAAGCTGTTGGAGGCTCTAGGTGGGCACTGTATAGTATCAAAATACATCAAAATAAATGTATTTTGACCTTTCTTGGTTCTCAATGACTTTTGGTGGTCACAAATTAGTATGGTAGCTAATAACATTTATTGAGACTTTACCTTGCACTAGACACTGTGCTAAGTGATTTATATGCATAATTCCATTTAGTCCTCACAGTGACCCTATGAAGATGATCCCAGTATTATTCCCATTTTATAGAAGAAGTCACATATCTAGAAAAGGTAAGGCTGGAATTCAAACCCTCTTCTGTTTGTCTTTAAAATACATGCTCTAAAGTGTCCACTATGGTGCCTTTAGCAACTTTTAGTGTAAAGATATCCTTATTTGTTCATGCTATAGCTTAAAAATTGTTTGAACATATGGACAATATATGTGGGTGTTTGTATGTCTGCAAAATATACAGTTGGATGGTCTCTATATGCACTTGCTGTGAAAAATGTATGGTGTATGTATATATCTATAAACACTCCCTCCCCATATGCTGAGCGTTATAGTTAGTAAGATGAACCAGTTGGCCGTTATACATGCTGGCAGGGCCATCCTAGGAGCAGTTGCTGGGGATGTATAGCACCCCCACCCCCCGGAGGGTTGTCCTATTGTCTTATGCAGGCTCTTCAAAAACAGTTTCAGGCTCTTCTCCAATGCCAGCATTTCCATAGCCAATGGATATTTTCTGCTCTTCTCTTATGCTGGGGATATGTAGAGGGAGGAGGGGGCATTAAAATAATTTTCTGCTCTAGGCTCTCTCTGATACACTTAAGACAACTCTTTCCTGGAATATATAAATGCGAGCAAATCAGCATTTCTTAAGCCGCAGTATCCTTCCTGGAAATCTTGTTAAAGGACATACCCTGGCTACTTGTCTCAGACCGAATGAGAATATAGTGAGCCTCATGATTTCCACTGCTGAGATATTAGCATAAATCTCCCACTAATGCACCTCTGCCTGTTAGTGGAAGAATCACTGCAACCCAAGAAAATTCATAAAATTGAGAAGGGGCTAATGTTTCGCAACTGGGAAGGCATGGCTCTGTGAAGGAAGCATTTGCAGATACCACTGGAGAGGCATTTAAAATTTTTCCTTGATTGGGTCATGAGAAACGATTAGATGCCTTCCTAGGAAAAATGATTTTTGAGTTCTGAAGAACTCAAAATAAGAACTTCATCATTGATAGAGCAATTTCATCTTACATTTTTTCCTCTGCCGTCACATATCACAACAACCTTATTAAGGAGACGGGATAATTATCCCCATTTTAAAGATGAGGAAATTGAGGCACAAGAGGTCAAGTGAGTTTGAAACTTAGACTGTCCAAGCTGGAAGGGTTGTCAGAATTCTTCTAGCCTCCTGCCGCTCTCTCTTGTGGCAGTTCTTTGCCTTTTTCTTTTCCTTTTCCCTCTCCCTTGTTAACCCCTTGATCCTCTTCTTCTAGGAAGTGAAAATTTAGGCACTTAAATGTTTCCTGGAGCCTAGCGCTCAATAAATATTTTCTGGTGTGTGTTAAATGAATGTACATGGATATAAAATGAAGTCACACGTGGGACCAGAGTACCTAAGAGAGAGAGAAGCAGACTTGCAGTGGCTGCAGCATCTTGTCCACAAAGCTTCCCTTGGCAGCACCCTATCTCCACTGACTCACAAAAACACCAGGTCAAGTACCCCCCTCATGCTGAACACTATCTCATTTTACTGAGGCTTCCTTATTTGCTGGAGGCCAGTATCACTAGGATCTTTACCTATAAGACCAGGGTTTGCTTTTAAATAGGTCTCTACTTATATCTGAGAATGACTGTCTTAGAGCTGGAAGAGAATTTAGGGTTCACTTAACTGTGCCCTAGGTGTTGGAATACCCTCTGTATTGGAGCCAGTGAACTTCGGCTTGAAGCCTTGGGTAATAATGACAGGCTTGCTATGTCCAGAAGTTTTTAGGGAAAAGCTCAACTCATAAGGAAGGTTCACTTTTTGAGCAGACGGTTGTGTGTGACAACATGATATTCAGGATATAGTCTTATCAGTACTATGACTTTCACTCTCCTGGTGCTTTTCTTTTTTTCTGCTCATTATAAAATAGAGTTTTGTTGTTTTACTTGAGCTTGGTGTGTGTGTAAGAAAAGACTCATAAAGAGGAGAGAGTTTCTATTTTTTTATATTTTGGGTTTTTGAGTTATAAAATAATGAACTAGAAGTCAATTGCCTTTGAAGATAAATGACTTTGAAAACCTTAGATTTTAGTCCTGAATCTAAGAAATCTCAGTCAGATATCTTAATTGTTCTAAGCTTTAATTCTTCATATGTAAAATAAACATAGTAATACTTTATTATGTTTTCTTTTATGAAGATTGAAATAAATAATATGTATAAATTGCTTAGGCCAGTGCCTAGCACTTAGGAAGTTTTCAAGCCAACGAGGTCTATTCCAATAATAATAATAAAAATTATATTAATAAAATAATTTGATTGGTAATTACTAACATATTATATATAATATACATACTATATAGACAGGCAGCATATATAATACCTATTTACATATATATTAGTGTGTGTGTGTATACACATATATATACACATATATATATTAGTATAGTCTAGGTGTTATATATACATACATCACAGTAGTGTCCAACCAAGCGAATATTCAAGTTCTTGGCTAAACATTCAATTGTGCTGTTCCTCACTTAACAATCATGGAGTACCAAAGATAGACTGTGCTGCCCTATATCCATTTGTTCGTCTACAAAATACTAAATCCATGCCTACCATGTACCAGAAACTATGACAGTTATGGGTATACAGTCGTATATGAAAGAGGTAATGTTTTTGCCCTTGTTATTGCATTTTAACTTAACTTTGTGCCACGAAGGAAAAGAAAGGTACTAAGAGAAAAACAAAGTCCTCCTAATTTAAATTGAGGTTTCGGGGGAAAGAGACAAAATCTGTGACCTGAAGGTGAACTTGAGCGAGCCAGATGGAAGGACAGCAAAAGCAAATGGCCTGAAGTAAAAAGGCGCGCCTTAAGTTGGGGTAACTGTTGGTGCTTCTTGCTAAGGCTGGAAGCTTCATGCAAGGTTCATGGTGTTAAGTCCTGGTGAGGTGCTTGGAATTCATCAGGGGAACAATGGGTGAACACTGGAAGTATTAAGCAAGGAAGTGACAAGTTTCAGCTTAACGTTTTTAAGAGACTTCTTTAGCACCATCTTCCCACCATCAGCTGCTGTTCTTGCTCTATTCCCATCTGTAGTGCCCAATGATGCGTCTGCTCTATCTAGTGAAACATGCCCGGAGAAAAGGATTCAATTTTCTTGTTAAGGTAAAGTGGCTGATGAAACTATATATTTCGTCTTAAGAGAACATTTATTTCTTAACAGAGACCCAAGTTTTAAGCCACAGGACTCAATCTCTAAGTGTGACTTTTCTTGCAACAACGACCCCGAAAAATGAAGGAACTTCTCTTGGAGAGGGCCGAGGCCTGCCCAACAGTGTTTGTGAACTCAGAAACGAAGATATCAGGGGTCGAGTCTAAGCTCTGCTTCCTAGGAGTGTGACTTGAGTCTACTCAATTATTTTTACTCTCAGTTTCCTTATCAGTAAAAGGAGAAATAATTCTCACCTCACAGGGTTGTCGAATTAACTGAGATAATGCTCCGGAATAAATACACACCTTTGTGGAACTCTTCATGTCAATGCTATTTTGTGGGATCTGAGAAGGACCTCCCTTCCCCTGATTCTTCTTTTGAAAAGCGTATCACAAGATTCCAGGATAATTTTTTTTTTTTCAGGGTAATTTCAAATTGACTTTCTCATGATCTGTATCGTGTCATCTATGTTTAGACATTTTCACACTTTCATCCAAAAACATTTTGGGTGTTCTTCCTTTAAGAAACATATACTTTCCTCCACACATATTTTTGCATGTTACAAACTGTCTCAATGTGCAAATTATTTCCTTGAAATAATTGGCACTTTGGTGCCCATGATGGGCAGCGGTGATTCAACTGAAAGTTCAAGAAAGAGATTTCAGACAAACTGCAGGGATGACGCTGGGGAGGAGATGGTCTTTGGAATCCACTGTGATGTATGAGAGGATGAAATGAATGTCAAAGAGGCTTAAGTGCTCAGAATTCTGGTACCAAGATCGGCTGGAGGTCCTCATTTTGCCTTCAGAAAGGGGACTGGGCTGGAAACAAGTGTCTAACGGTGGTAACAAGTTTTTCAATTCCTATGGCATATGCCCTCAGAAAGCTGGCTTATCCATGCCCCCCATCCCCCACCCTTACAACCCCCCACCCCCTTCAAAAGAAAGGGGTAGGGGAGCTGAAAAACACTTGGCACAGGTGCAAGAAAGCTGAAAACGTCTGGCAGAGCTTGCAGGCGTCTTTTTCCACTCGGCACCAAATGTTTTACAGTCTTCGTGAGCCCATATAGATCCTGGCTTCTGCCCAGTCGTTTGTTTGAAACTGTAGGCTCTGAGAAAAGGCTCCACACTGCAGCTGGCCTTTAAACCGTATTTTATAGGGGAGAGTGTTCAGGGTACAATTGGAATGAAGAAAGCTTGCCTTTGACGTTGGACGTAAAAGTAACAGATTGGAGTGGGGTGGAGCTAACGCTAAGGAATTGTTGGTCTGTTCATTTTCCCAATGAAGACTAAGCTTTTGGAAATTTCACCTCAATCTCAATGATTTCACAGACTAATTTATAGCGAGCCCCCTCCCCCCCCCCATGTGACTTTAGCCCAATTTAGCTCAATTTTACTCAAACATAAATCTAACGGTTTCAAGTAATGGAGATGGCAGAATCGTTCTTAGAGATGTAAATTTCTCGCTAATTTAGGGCAACTGTGGCTTAGCTCCCACCTACACACAAGTTCATTATGAATGAACATTTAGCTATTTGACATTTAACTATTTGTTAACCTCCCTGTAGCTTTTTTGTTTTTTTGTTTTGTTTTATTTTGTTTTTGTTTCCTAACACATTTATGGTTCATAATTTCAAATGACTAATGGCTAATTAGAATTTTGGTAACTGTATTAACGATGCAAAAGAAACAGACACAAACAAAAGAGTTAATCAGTACTGAAATTTGAATGTTAAATGTCTCTTTTTCTGAGAGTTTAGAGAAAAATAGGCATTTGAGTCCTCAGGCCTTTGGTTGTAAAGAATAACTATTCTTTATTGAATAGCTGCTAAATGTCAGCCTCTCCTAAATTCTTCCTATACATTTTTTCATTTTATCTTCAGTAAAACAATGTGGTCTGAGTATGATCTCCATGTTCCAGGTGAGGAAACTGAGGCTTAGAAATTTTAAGTGACTTGCTTAAAGAGATTATTATAAATGTGCATTATGGATTTATTACTCTGGTTCTTTTAAAAAAGTTTTCAAAAAACATGAACAAAATAGTCCACAATTCTCAGAGTAAATGTTACAGCCACTTCTCTATTCTCAGTGGTTTGCGTAAAATGAGTTATCGTGGGAAAAATGTTAAAGATAATCCTGACACCTCAAGAGCAGGAAGTTTCTCAGCAATCAAGACATTTCTTTTTCAAACAGAGGAATTATTGAATATGAAACTGAATATCTGACTTAACTAATTAGTTAATATGGAAGTTATACGCTCTTTATTATTTTGGAACAGCTTTCTCTGAAATTCAGCAGATACCTAGTGACCCCCTGGGGCGCCAGAATTGTGACATAAGCTAGTCATCATGTAAGCGACATAATAGGAATGAAGCCCCCCAAAGTTTTGAATCTATTCTATTCTATGAACAACATCATTAATAAGTGAGCATTTTCTAGTTCTCAAATTGAGAGCAGTTAAAGAAAAATAAAATAGGAACATATATTTAGAGGAATGGAAAGATGGAGAAAGAGAGAGCAAGTCACATGCTATGAAACAAAGAAAAAGATAAGAAGGGAATGTTTCACTACTTCCTCGTACAGAATCAAAATCTTTTGGATGTCATGTTGAAAAGATTCCCAAATCTTCGTTCTGTGAGCTAAAGCAGATGGATGCTCCAAGTTGGTGCACATTCCTGTGTGAAGCAGTGTGGTTGCAAAGATGGGACGGGTCATTTGATTCTCTCTGAAAAACTGTCTTGTGCGACTATATAAAGGAATTATAATACTCAATGAAGTTCATCCTCTATAATGCTTTACAAATGTTAAATAAATGCTCAAACTAATAATTCAGACATATTCACCATTATTGATAAGCAGAGTTTTTAGTTAATATATGTTTGGAAAATGCTGAGTTAAATACATATGCGCTGGTTACTTTTACTGCAGGACTTCTCAGAGCCTTTAATATGCCCTATGAGTTTCCAAGAAAGAGTAATATTATATACTACTTGATTTTAGAATTCTTCTTCCACAGAGTACCTGCTTGAAACTACTGTGCTGCCAGATAGCCTTAGGAAAATGCTGGATACTATAACTTAGATAAAGAAGGGTCTTACTTTTTAATTGTATTCAGAATAATTGTGGCTAAGCCCCCACTTACAAAAAAGCTCATTTAAAGGATTTTATCACAGTTAACTCTTTCCCTTTCTCCCTTTCTTTAGTTCTCTTTGGTTTCTTATTGTGCTCATAGCATACAATTCCTAAGGATTAATAACTAATTAGAGTTTTAGACAACCATAAATTAAAGATGTAAAAGAAAAATTAAAACAGTAGGGTAAGTCAAAACTGAAATTTAGAGTTTCAGCTCCCACTGAATAATTTAGCTGTAAGCACTTGCTAGAATAACTATGTGCAATTATGTCACCTTTATGGGGAATCCTTGGGAAGAATCTTGAAATGGAGCCTGAGATACCTCTTGGCACACCATATTTTACTTCTCAAGTTGTCAGATGAGACTAATGTGTTGTGTACTGTTCTGAAATATGTTGGGCCAAGTTTGCTGTGCCCTTTTCCTGTAAGACAGGGCTGTCTACACCAAAGGAGAATGCTAGCACATGCAAATCCCCTGCTGAGACCCTTTCTGATTAGGTGTAAAATTGCATGTCTTTTAATGTCTAGACCTCCATCAATAGATTGCAGAAAATCTTGTTCAATTGTATCCCAAACAGAAGTGGTTTACTTTGAAGTTGATGAAATTTAAGCATCTGGGGTCCTCTCTTCTGCTGAGCCCCTTTCAACATGTTAATATATTTTTATAACATTCCAGTATTAAGATATTTTTGCCTCCTTGTTTCGTAAAAAGATTCTCTCAAGTTTTAAGCATCGAGCTTCTCAAAATGTGGATCTGCCCCATCCCAAAGAAAGCCTTAATTGGATTTTACCACGAAAAGTGGGGCCATACTAATATTTCATCCATAGCACACATCTAACTACAGACAACATAATAAAAAAGCTAAGAACAGCCCTTCCACATACTAGAATGTTCACCTGAGCATTTCAGCTATAGCTGTGAGTGTCCATTCAGTCTTTTCTCCTCTGTAATTATAGGGCCATACCAGATTTGGGGGTCTAGAACTCTCCAGTGATTGAAGTTTCCCACCCATCTCTAGGAAGAGGGTTGAAAACTTTCCAGAAAATGTCTTAATATTGTATAAGCTTTACAGGACAATAGAGAGCATGAGTAACTCCTAGGTTGTCTTTGGCACTTGCTTTTTGAAAGCTCCCTTTTCATGGCGAGTAAAAGAATCGTTTGGCAGATTCAGATTATACCATCTAAAGTTAACTTCTAACTGCTCTTTTAAACTTTTCCATGGGATATTCAAGTAGGAGATGCCATAGTCCTGACCCCCACTGCTAGTAGCTTGCAATGTGACCTGCAGAGACCCCTCATTCCATCGTTAACTCAATACTCTCATCTGAGACACAGAGAGATCCTTTCCTCATCACCATGTATGGTTCCCAAAGCTCTGTATAGTCTAATAACTAGAGAATTTATTAAAACTATGGTTTTCTTTTCCTCTTATAACCATATATTCATCAATTTGAAAACAAAAATCCTGATAATATTCTCCTCATATTCAATAAAATTTTTATTCTGAAAAATAAGTTTATTTTGAAAAAAGAGAGAAAAACTAATAGTTTTCTAATCGTTGGAAAGCATTTAATTGGCATCAGTGAGTTGAAAGGTTTTGGAGAGGAGTATCTGAAACTGAACCTCTTGGACCTTTCTTTACTAAATTATGACATTATCAACGCTTAAATTCTGCAAGCCTCACTTTTCTCATCAGTAAAATGGGGGAATCATCATCCCTTCCTCAGTGTTTGTTGAGGAGTTTCAATAAAATAATACATGAAAGGCTGTTCATAGAGTGCTTGGCACTTAAGAAGTGCTTATTAAAATTATCTTCTGTAATAGGTATTATCCTAATCTTGAAGAAGAGGGTGTAGGATTATAAGAGAAGGAAAAATAAAGAGATGGGAATTAGAAGTTCTCATTTTTTGGAAGAGTACCAGGAAATAATGAAAAGGGAGGTATATGGATATCTCAAAAATTGGTATGTGGTATAGTACAGAAATAAAGCATAGATATCTCTCATGTGTTATGGAAACAAATGAACTGGGTAGTGATACTAATAATAATTATAGCTACAATTTAATGAATGCACTGTTATGTGCCTAACCTACACTAAGGGCTTTACAGAATTATCTCTTTTATTCCTCACAACAGGATAGGCATTATTAACCACATTTTATTAATGATGAACTCAAGGCTCAGATAAATTTAATTATTAATTCAGTGCATTTAGAGTAAGCAATGGAGGCAGGATTTGAACTCATATCTATCTTTAGAACTCAGCCTTCTTGTTTACTATTATATTGGCTAATATAAAGCCTTTTCATGGAATATACATGCATTATAACAGGGCATTCTAGAGCAGGAGTTTCCTAATAGCCCAAACACTCCAAAGTCAAGAAGGGAGGGTACTTGGGACCGTGAACCTTTGGGATGCTCCTCTAATTCAGAGCCCCTTGATAATATTCTGTCCCCACGCACAAAGAAAAGTAAGCCTTCTAGGGTAGTTTTAAACCAAAGGATGTTCTCTATTCTCCTACCTTTCTCTACCCCTAGGAGGAATCTTGAATTACTAATAATTGCCATGTTTATAACAGATAAAACCAGAAGGATTGACGGGATTATTTCTGTATAAATGGTATTGGTTATGCAATTTCTGCTCATGCAAGGATTTCAAAGAGCATCTTGTTTATGGCATAGCTGTCTTCCTTATGCAAGGACAGAGAGAAGGAAATTTCAGGCATGACCAATAATATATACACTGGGTTCTAAGCCAATGCAAATGTGCTGAAAGTTCATCAGATGAATTTTCACTGATTATTCCTACAGGACCAATCCAGCTACTGAGAAGCAGTTTCCATTATTTTCCTCCAAGCATCAGAACTTGCCAGAGGTCTGGAATACAATTTAGGCTATAGTCAGATGGGATTTGCACTTCGTCCAGCCTTGCAAAGTCACTCCTTGGCTATTATTTTTCACTCTATTGTAAATATCAAGAGGCAGATGAAAAGTAAAAAATATGTTGGTTGGAAGATACTTATTCTCGCCTACCTAGGGTAATCAAGGGGAGACATCAGCTTCAGATTTGGTAAGTAATAACTCACATTTGACTTTAATACGCTGTGATAAACTTTGAGGAATATATCTTTTAAAACATAAAATTCTTTACCTCTGATTTAAAGTTTTGGGGATTGGTCCTGCTCTGTAGGCAGGTTAGATTTAGCATCTCTGGAATTTCCCGAGCAATTCTGAACTACTCTTTTTGATCACTTGCTGCAGCTCCAGCTTTCAAAGAGAATGAGATGTTTTGGGAATGAATTGTGATGGACTTATATGAAAATTTATATGACCAAGAATTGGATTTGTTCCCCTGGAATATTATGGATTATGTTTTATGCTGGAATTACATCAGTGTGCAGAGCAGCAGAAGGCTGGCTTAATGTAGCTAAAAATATACCTTGACTTTCCACTTGAAATAGAACTCCCCTCTCCCCAACCCGTTTCTTCCCTAATGAAAATAATGGCTTCATGACTCATATATGTGATAGACAGTAGGGAATATTTGAATCTTAAAATAAGAAGAGTTTGAGAAAGGACTAATGGTCCTTTTCTAATTTCTTTTCCATCCATCTCTTCCCTCCTGTTTTCCCTGTCACCATCTTATTTCAGGCCTTCATCACTCCATGCCTTATTGAAATTGCTCCTTTGTCAGTCTCCAGTCTCTCCTCATTTTAATTTGTCCTGTACGCTGCCACATGGCCAGGCTTCCTTTCACATCACTTTAATTATATAATACTCTGCCATTCTTTAGCCGCTTTTCATCTGCTCCTAAATAAATCACTAACTAGCATTCAAGGCCTTTTCTAGGCATGACTCTTATCTCTTTTTTTCTTCCCACAACCACTCCTTTTACAATCACCACCTTAGTCCAGGCTTCTATTAGGTTTTACCTGGAATTGGGCAATAGTCTCCTACCCAATCATCTAATTGGTCTCATTCTTGCTTTCTGCTTTCTTTTAACCCAGTGTTTCCCAGTATATTACACAATCACAACTGTAGCATGCAGGATGATGTTTAGAGTACTACACAGATATTTTCAGTCTCAAAATTATTTCTAATACATCATTGTAAAAAGTAATACTAGTTCATCAAAACTACAAATTTATGCTTAGAATGAGTGTCATCAAAAAAGTGAGTTAAGCTTCAGGTCAAGTTGGTGGAGTAGGTAAACACTGATCACTTCCATCAACGACAACATCAAAATTACAACTAACTTACAGAATAACCATCACTGAGAATTGTCTGCAGTCTAGCGGAACAAAAGTCCTATAATTAAAGACCTATAGAAGAAACCATCTTAAGACAGGGAGAAGGGGCAGAGACACAAAATGAGCTGGTCCCACACCGGCATGTGGTGGTTAAAAATCAGGAGGGATATCTTGACTGCAGAGGTCCCCTCTGAGGGTATGGGGTCTTAGCCCCACACCAGGCTTTCCAACACAGGGTTCAAGTGTTGGAAAGAGAAGTCCCCATAATTTCTGGCTGTAAAGACAGTGAATTGTGGTTGAGAAAGACAGAGGACTGCTGGAGTCCCAGGCATTTCTCTTAAGGGGGCTTAGAACAGACTCACTCATTGATGGACTCACTCACTCTGAGCTTCAGTGCTGGGGTAGCAGCTCTAAAAGCACCAGAAACACATGTAAAGGAATCGAATTGTTTAGCTTCAGGGCGAGGGCTGGGGGTGAGGAGGGGGTGGCATTTTCTCCCAGATAGAAGTGTTGGCATAAGTCATTATTCCTTTTTTGAGCCCTTATCGTGCCCAGCCTGCACATGCAGGTAGGTCCATATCTGAATCTCTATTAACTTAGCTAACATTGTTCATCCTACCCTGGTGATTCCTTGAGATTCTATCCCACTCAACTTTGAGCCCACTCAAACTATCTCCAGTGGCTTTTCTATATAAATGGCCTGTCTTGGCTAATGCTACAGATTTTATGAAAATCTCTTAAAGGTTCACAAACCCTAAATAAGCAGCATCTCACCTCGGCATACTCCATACCTCTTGCTAAACAACCCCTAAGCACAAAACTAGCAATAACTGGCCTTGGCTCACAACTCAGCCTCTTTCAGACACCTCCAAGCCCAACACAAGTGGCAACCATCTGCAGATCACTTTGTAGCTCATACCAAGTGGCCCTGGGCAGGGCACAGAAAACAACTGACCTTGGCTTGCAACAGAGTTCCTTCCAAGAGGCCCCAGATCACACCAGAGCACTGCCCAACAATCTCCAAACAACATACCCAAAGGTTGCAGGCATTATAGCCCCATGAAAGTGAGTCCTCCTCCATAAAGTCAGGCCCTGCAATAACACTGTAGACATGCCAGTCCTCACAGCCAATCAGCTTGAGGGTCAATTCCTCTTGTTGGTGTGCAAAGAGCAACTAAAGCTCAGCTACAAAAGGAACCCACACAGGGGTCACACCTGGAGCACCTCGCTCAGCTGACTGGGGAGATTGCGTCACTGGGCTCCACAAGACACCTACTATATTTAGGCCACCTGGCCAAGAAAGGGAGACATGGCAGATCTATCTAATACCTAGAAACAAACACGAGAGGCAGCCCAAATGAGGAAACGATGAAACATGATCCAAATGAAAGAACAGGAAAGATTCCAGAAAAAGCACTAAATGAAATGGAGCCAAACAATTTACCATATGCAGAATTCATAATGTGGTGTGATCAAATCTAAGACCCACGGAGCCAATTGAGATGAATTGTGAGCCTTTATTAGCTGGCCGGCCACTGACTCTGTACCATGCTGGGTTAGAGGAGATCAGTCCAGAGCTTCCAGAGGAGATAGCTTATAAAGCCTAAAGCCACATCAAACAAGCAAGCAGGTTTACAGAAGCATAAGTTGGCCATTAGCATATCTTTGCACAGGATATCTCATAGAACTACACCCTCGTTGAACATTAAACAAGCAAACGGATTATAGAAGCAGAAAATTTTCCACCCTTAACAATAACACTGGTTCTAAGGGTACTCAAGAAACTTAGTGAGAACTTTAATAAAGAAATAGTAAGTATAAAAAAAGAACATAGAAGCCATTTTAAAAAACAGTCAGAAATGAAGAATACACTAACTGAAATGAAGAATGCACTAGAACAGGGTTTTCTAACCCCCTGACTGCAGACTGGTACTGGTCTGAGGTCTGTTAGAAACCAGACCGCACAGCAGGAGGTGAGCGGCTGGCTAGTGCGAGCAAAGCTTCACTGTATTTGCAGCCATTCCCAAGCACCAGCATCACTGCCTCTGCTCCACCTTAGATCATCAGGCATTAGATTCTCATAGGAGCATTGGTCCCTGGTGCCAAAAAGGTCGGAAACCTCTGCATTAGAAGAAATCAACATCAGAACGGATAAAACAGAGGACTGAATCAGTGATTTGTAAAATAAGGTAGCAGAAAGCACCCAATTGATCAAAACAGCAAAAAAGAAAAAAAAGATTTTAAAAAATGAGAGTAGTTTAAGGGCCTCTGGGACAAGATCAAGCTTAACAATGTTAGCATTATAGGGATACCAGAAGGAGAAGAGAGAGCACAAAGGTTTGAGAACCTATTTGAAGAAATAATGACTGAAATCTTTCCTAACCTGCAGAAAGAAATAAACATTCAAGTCTAGGAAATGCAGAGCGTTCCAAACAAGATGAACCTAAACAGGCTCACACTAAGACACTTCATAATTAAAATGACGATTGTTAAAAACAAAGAGAATTCTAAAAGCAGCAAGAGAAAGGCAGCTAGTTACTTACAAGGGAGCTCCCATACGACTGTCAGCTGATTTCTCAGAAATTTTGCAGGCTAGAAGGGATTGGTATAAAATACTCAAAGTTATGGAGGGCAAGGACTTACAACCAAGACTAGTCTACCCAGCAAGTCTATCAATTAAAACTGAAAGTGAGATAAAGGGCTTCCCGGACAAGAAAAAGCTAAAGGAATTTATCTACACCAGATTATCATTACAAGAAATGTTAAAGGCACCTCTTTAAGAGGGGTGGGAGTGGGGAATGGGGGTGGGGGATAGGAGCATAAATATAAAAAATAAAACGTTAATAATTTATACCTATCAATAATCACTTTAAATGTAAATACATTAAATGCTTCAATCTAAAGACATAGGATAGCTGATTGGATAAGAAAACAAGTCCCTTACATACGCTGCCTGTAAGAGACTCACTTCAGATTGAAAAATACACACAGACTAAAAGTAAAGGGTTGGAAAAAGATATTTCATGAAAATGGAAACAAACAAACAAAAAAACTAGAGTAGCCATACTTATACCAGCTAAAATAGACTTCAAAATAGGCTATAACAAGAGACAAAGAAGGACCCAGTAATTTCACTTCTCAGTATTTCTCCAAAAAATACCATATGTTCATTGCAGCATTGTTTAAAATTGTCAAGTATCCATCAATAGATGAATAGATAAAGAAGAGAAGATACATATATAAAATGAAATACTACTCAGCCACTGAAAGAATAAAATCCTACTATCTGCAACAACATGAATGGACCTGAGGGTATTATGATGAGTGAAATAAGTCAGACAATAGAAACGCAAATACTATGTAGTTTCACTTATGAATGGAATCTAAAGAACAAAATTAATGAACAAATAAAACAGAAACAAACTCATAGATACAGAGAGCATTTTGATCATTGCCAGATGGAAGAGGAGTTAGAGGGACGAGTGAAAAAGGGGAAGGAAACAAGAAGTATAAGTGAGTAGTTACAAAATAGTTATGAGGATGTGAAGTACAGCATACTGAATATAGTTAATAATAGTGTAATAACTATGTATGGTGTGAGATAGATACTAGCTTTATCAGAGTGATCACTTTGTAAGTTATATATATATCTAATCACTATGAACTAATATAATATTGTGTGTCAAATGCCACTGAAAAATAAGAAACATTTTAAGTGAGCTAAAAGATGACTTCATGAGGTCTGTGGATTGTTGAGTCCCTTCTACATTACAACCCCATCTTCACCTCACCTCCTAAGGGTGGTTACACAAAGTCACCTCCTGAGCTTTGCGATTTACTGCCATGCCCACATTGGCAATTGTTTGATTGTAACAATGGCAGAGTGATGGCTTTAGCACCATCCTACCTTCTTGCCTTCCTACTCCATTTCAGGGACTCATGCCTAGTATTGCAAAGCTGTATAGCATGAATTTAAAACATTAATGCAGCTTTCTAAAGAGCCTCAATTACAAATGATGAGTGGCTTAGTTACTGTGAGAATCTTGTTCAATATTCTTATTTTATTTATTTATTTATTTTTAAATTTACGGGAACTTGATGTTAAATGAGGACCCATAGGCAGAAAGTGCTGAAAGAGGAAACAAAGAGAATGTTGGAGAGTGCTGAACCTAGTGAAAGCTCTGTATCCACAAAATAAGTTGTGGCTTTGTAAATTCACTTTAAGTACATTTGAGGAACAATAAACCATAAAAGAGGTTACTGTGACCTTGGTTTCTGCATAGCTTTTGAGATAAAAGGTCTAAGTATCAGAATGCATTTGGTTGACTGTAGTGTTGTTGACTGATTAAAAACAATTCATGCTCCCAGAGCCTCTCGTGGAATGCTGATTAGGATCTGGCATGGGTGCCATGTGCAGGATGAACTCTTGAGGCAGAGATCAAAGTTGCTTTGCTAAAATGGAACATTTAAAGGTATGCCTTCATAACCATAGATTAATGGGACAAAGCTACTGACATAGAGATTAAATTGCAATACATTGTCTTTGCATTTATTGCTTATAGAGTATATATCTTAAAAGCATTTTGAAGATGTTCCAAATTTTAATCATTACACAAGATAACTTTTAAAACATTACTATCAGTGAATATAATATTCTCTGAATATAGACATTATTTTTCTGATTGCTTTTGATTTAGAAGTGAATACTTGAACTTTATCATGATTTGATAATTTTTCATGTGTACAACTTTTAGGGTTAGTGATTAAAAGCATGGGTTTTGGAATGAACAGACCTGGATTCAAACCATGTGACAATTGCTTACTTGGTTTCAGACATTGGTTAAGTTATAGAATTTCTTTAAGTCTCTATTTACCCTAGAAAAATAGAAATAGTAATATAACCTATTTTATAAGGCTTTTAGAGAATTACAATAGTGTATATAAAGCACTTAATCAAATATTATCTATTCAACATTTTTCTCATCTGTAAGATCAATAAGAATTATCTAGTGAAGGGAATATGTTCAGACTCTCTGGTCTACCTCTAACTACATACTAAGAGTACATGGTGAACTTAGGGTGTTAGTAGATGGTATTGCATTTCAGGTTCAAGAAATGCCTAACTCACTCTTCCACTCACTCCTTTTCCCTAGAGTTTTGACAGAAGAAACTATATGGAAAGGAAAATAGCTAGAGAGGGAAAATACTTTGTATATACTTTTCAAGATGGGTCTTTTCAGTCAAAACTTATTCAGAAAATGGGTTTAGATTTCAAGGCTTAAGTGAGAACTTCTGCTTCCTATCCCTTGAATCAAGATAGTCCTTGGTTGAGGTGCTTCCTCAGCTGCCATGTAGAGATGTAAAGTACAGAAAAACAGGACATGATTAGCTCAATTCAAGGCAGCTGGCCCTGTGTAAGCTGGGGCAGAAGGAAAAATAAGAGTGGCCTGCTTTGGAGCTATCTTTAAGCCAAGCTCCACTATATTGTAAAATGTGGCCTGATGAATGGCCTGGCTTCCAATCAAAGATAAACAACTTCTCCTTTCTTAAAGGCTGGGAGGGAGCTGAAAAATTATCACTTCTGTATACCCCTTCTCAGAACATGGAATCTAGCTCTTTTTAACTAGAGCTGCTAGATTTAACAAATAGAAATGTGGGATACCTAACTAAATTTGAATTTCAGATAACCAAAGAATCATTTTGCAGTATATTTCATACATAATATTTGAGGCATGATTATACTACAATATGATTTGTTGTTTATCTGAAATTCAAAGTTAATTGGACATTCTGTGTTTTATCTGACAATCCTATTTCCAACAGTATTTTAAAGGTCAGTTTCATAATGGTTCATTGAGACTGGTAGGAAGGCTGTAGAACTCCTTTTGCAACCTTGACAATATAGACATTTGGGGCTAGGTGCATCTTTGTTGTGGGAGGTCGTCCTGTGCATTTAAGGATATGTGGTCGCATTCCTGTCTTCTACTCACTATATGCTGGTAGCGCCTGCCCCACCCATTGTGACAAATGTGTCTCCAGATTCTCATCTCCTTTGCACACCTGGGCTCCTTTCCAGTAATGTCAGAGCTGTCTAGACCTATGCAGAGGAGCCCAATAAAACAATTTTAATCCCATGTGGATTATAATCACTACGAAATCATTCTATGTTCACCTGCCTTTCAACAAAACCCACATGAAGCAACTGATTGGGTTTAACTCAGATATCTTCTTCAAAGAATAACTAACACACTTTAAAATCAAGTACTTACATTTTGTCAGAGGTTATCAGTTTGTGTAGCCTGGATGAATTTAGCATTTAATGGGAAAAAACTCTTAGAGTCAAACCACCTTACTAAAGTGTACATATTATTCTTCTGCTCCATTATTTTAGAGGTAGTAACTTGGAGGAACTGGATAATGAATTCTGTTCTTCAAACATTTCCACCTACACATTTATCCTTGAAACAATTGCTGATAGGCCTTCACATGGTATCTTCTACTTGTAAAGTTTCTCTGCCTGAATACGTCTTTTTACTCCCTTAGAGAAAACTGAAGTGGCTTTCGCTTTATTAAGTTTGATTGTCCAGCATTGATAATTAATTTTGTAAGCCTATCAGGTTATGTGTTGGGAAAATTTCATTAGCAAGTTATATGTAACTTGTTTCTTCATTGCTTTCCATATTTGCAGGCTTTTAGAGAAGCAAGGGTTTTATAAAAATCCATTGAGCAAAGCAAAAATAATGTTCCATTCTGGCTATATTGCTGAGGGGAAAATCTCTGTTCTCAATACTCTATAAAGGTTATATATTCTCAAATCCCTCTTATCTAGTATGCTTCCTTAGATAGGAACACTTTCTCTAAGAAGACCACCTTAAAGAATAATATTATCTTTATTTGTAATCACAGGCTTTCAACATTGTAGAAAAACTCTGATCCTTCTCAGATTCTGATATTTGTATTTAATCAATAACCACATTCCTTTTTAATCTATCTTACCTCTGCAATTGCATTTTCCCAGCCACATATGTTTTATTGTTTAAGAATTCAATTGAGAGAGCCATTCATGTTTGCAAAAAGGATGATGTTTTATTATTGGTTATAAAGGAAAGAAATTTCACACTTTGTATAACCGACCTTTTCTGTTATAGCACGGTGAATTCTGAAAGTGGGGAACAAGTTAACAAACCATGGAAAGAGAGGCCACAGAAAGCTCTTATAATATTCTGACAACATTATAAAATAAGATCTGGCAATTTTTATGTCTCTGATTGACAAGCATTCAATTTACATTTGAAATGCATTCATTATCATGTACAATTTGAGGATATGTAGACTAAAAAGAATAAGGAGATGATGGTCAAAATATTTAACACCAATATGGTATGACCCAATCAATGACACCAAGTACTATATTGTTGGGACAAGATCCCAGAGATGTCCTGTAGGTATAGGTGTTTTTCCTTTAGTGACTGGATCATGAGGAAGTGGGTGGGTACTTGGAGAGGGGCCAGGATGAATGGAGGCCTGGGGCAAGCACTGAGGAGGTTCAAGGTAGAGACTGTTTATAAGCCAGTCTAGTGATGCTTTAATATTTGAACAATTGGAAGCGCTGTACCACTGAGTACCAGCTGGACTAAGAAGTGGAGAAATTTGGGTGGTGCGATGTAGTTAGAAAATTAAGAGTACGAGTTAGAATTCCTGACACTGCCATTCACTCACTGCATGACCTTGAGTAATTCTGTTCTTGAGGCCTCTACTTTCTCTTATGAAAAATGAGAATATTGGATACGAACAGCCTTAAGTTCCCTTCTTGTTCTAAGTATCTACTTTTTCTACCCAGTTAATGATCTGCGAGTTCTATGTATACAGTATAGAATTGTCTCTGAGCTTCTGAAAAGCAGAGACTAAAGTGTTTCATAAAGAATGTGGGGCACTCTCATGCTCTGCAGGTTGTGAATAACATGATAGTCAAACAGAAATGAAGCCAGCATTAACCATGGATGCACTGTGCTCTCAGGAGCAAGACAAGAGCAGTTAAATACCTTTTCAGAGGCAGCCTAAAAATATTTTTTAAAGATTAATAGTTTTCAATATTTGGAGAAATTTACTATAGAATAGAAAAATTTATTAGTTTACTACAGAAACAAAATAAATGTTGCTTTTGCCTGAAATTATCTAAGTCAAACAAAAATAGCTACTTTAAAGTTTTTGTTATTTCTCTAGATTGTAAAAAGTTCCCTCTACTTTGTACTTCACTTTCGTGTTGATATATTGATATATTATGCTTTTTAAAAAAATTCATTGACTATATTGCAAAATCTTCATGGAAACATATAAGCACACAATGATGAGCAATGTCATGCCTACAGAAAGTAAAGAAGATTCTGAAGCAACTTCCACCTAGGTGTGCTTTTTCCCCAAATAGTTTTTTTTAATTTGGTTGAGTAGAAAATTACTTTCTAATTTATATCACATATATTTAAAAAATTTATAAGTATGAGGAAATACTCAACATAATCATTACCTTAATTATCAGAAAAAGAAAAAAAATTATGGTTTCTGATGTACATGCTATATTAGGAAACTCAGTGACGAGTTAAGTACCTGCACATATATTTCTGTGGGGTGCCTATACAAATGATAGTTTAGTAAAATGAACTTATTCTGTGTAAATATCTTGTTGCATATTGTACTTGAAAAACAGACATGAGGAAAATGAAGAATTGATTATCTGGAGTAATTTTCTTGAAACTTGCACATAATTCCCATTTATGTTCATTAGATAAAAAGAGCCTTTCTATAACAAATTAAGAATATGCATAACCTGTTATGACACAGTCATAGACATATAATAATATGGTCTAGAATTATAGTACCCTCTCAAAGTACATCATATTCAGAATTCACTGGAGATGTCTTAAAGACATCTGTTGTAATTACAGGAACATGGTTTCTAATTCATTTAATTCCCTTTCCTACCTAAACTGTACATATAAGTGAATTTTAAGAGACTGTATAAATAAATTTTTAATTACAAAATGATGTTATACAATACATTATTAATAATAACCAACAATGCATAATGTTTATGCATGAGTCCATTAGAAAGACAAGCTAATGTATGTCAGTTCTAAAAGAATGCACTAATTTGTTCTGAATTTGTGAATGAAGTTGAATCCATGATGCAAGCCAATGAGTGCAATAACACAGAGGGTTTTAGCATGCTATTGTATAGTCAGGAAACATCTTGTACCTATGGCATTTGAGAGGTATTTAAGATTTGTTCATCACATGTGATCAAGATCTTATTTTTCAGCAAGCCATGCGGTTGTGAAATTTGGAATAAGAACTCTGAGTTGACAATACTAGCTTTCCCAGACAGGTGCAGAATAAAATGGTCTATAGCATTCAAGAAATGTGTACAGTCCTTACATTTCAGCACAGGGAAATCAGCCTTACTGTAACGGAATTGCCCTGTGCAGCTGAGGGTCTGCCGGAGCTCAGTTACTTCATTGCATCAGCGGTAACAGATTTCTGAAATCTCCATGGCCAGCTCCAGACACTCGCCAGTCTCATGGCAAGATTCAAAAAGACTGCAGTCCATGTCACAGTTGCAGTTGCAATCATTGCGAGACTGGCTTTCATCCGAGGTGTGTTGATACCTGTGAGAGGGGCAGCACAAGTTGGTACACACCGTTTCACACGTATCAGGGAGCATCAGGAGACAATCCCAAAACTGGCAAAACAGACAGGTGAGGATAAGGGAGGCACATTCCTCTGTTTAAAGAAGAAGAAAGAAAATTAGTAGTGGCATGTGTCAGTCATCTATGAAGGACAAGCATGTGTAGTGATATGCTTGATAACTTTATCGCCAACTCTTAATTATTTATCCACATTAGGAGTAATATATACCATATTCTCTCAAGGTCCCCAACCTCCATGCATTACTCACTTTACTTAAGTAATTGCTTTATTAACTTCCTGAGCATTTCCTATTGATTCCACATAATCTGGTTATTTAAAGTGCTGTCACTTTTCTAAACTCCTTTATTTACTTGGCCTATCGAGGTGCTGGGAAGCCACACAATTAGCTATGCATCTGGAAATCTTGCAACTGTCTGAAAAATAGCAGCTCCTCCCCAAGTGCAAAGAGCAAGCTGGAGCAATTAGACCTGGTATTAAGGAGAGACTACAAATTTCTGGCTTCTTGTCTCAAGGCTTTCTTATTTGTTTGCTGCGGATTCCCATAAATTGGCCACACCCATGTTCAAATTCGAGTGAAAAAGACATTTCAAAATCTAATATAAATAATTTTTAAAATAATCATAGTTTTTTGGCTGAATTTTATTTTTAATTCCTGTCTCTTTTTCCCTCCAGTTATATAAAGCCTTGGTTTTATATTCACGTTAGATGAAATACGTCATCATATTTCTAAAAGTGTATAAATCTCATCAACCTCTTTAAGAAAATCAGTTTAAAAATTTACTATGCAGAATTGTAAAAATCTGAAAAGTATCTCTCAGGCATTGAAGGTAATTGGTAATTCTAGCCAAACAGCTGTGATGGGTTATAGATTATTATATATTTTTTTGTTTCCATAAAGGGAATTAGTTAGAAGATGTAGCAGTTCTCTTGTTAAAATTATAACTTTTCTTTTCTTTCTTTTTCTTCGCTTTTTAGTCAAAAACATCTCAAAAACATGTGAGCATTTTGTAAAGCCTATGTAAGTGTTCACATGACATATCTAATTAATTAAAATCAGTATCCTAAAAATTGTTGATTGCTGAAAGTAACACTCTAGCATAAATTGGAGAAAAATTTTCCACTCCTGATGGGCTTATCAATTCATTAAAGTTAGACTTTCATGAGGATTTACTTTTCCCAATAAGAATGTTAATAACTTTTGGTTTTTGGACTTCAGCCGACGGAAACTGCACAAGCTTACAGGAGAGATTTTGCAGTCTGAGAAATCTGCTAGCATATTCTAAGTGTTCTTAGAACCCCATTCATTGAATTTTAACAATATTTTCCAGGAAACTTTTTTCATTGTTCATATACTTGTTAGTCTTTAAGAGAGAAGGAAGAATATGGATGCCTGCTCTAAAAAGCAACGAATATTTTGAAGTCATTTTAATTTACTTTAAAAACACTATATAAATGTCTAAAGTGAGTCCTGCATGTGGGTAAACAGAAATCTTCCTTCTTCCCTCTGTCTCTCCCTCCATTCATCCCTGCCTCTCCTTCCCTGGCCCTCCTTTCCTTTCTTCTCACTAAGATGGTGGTAAAGAGCCACACTGTGACTTTTACGACTACTTTAATTGCCATATATTGTTGCAGGTGCTGTGGTCATTACTCAATATTTATAGTTCAGGCAGTATATTCCATAATACCTCTATGGTGTACATTCTCATCTCTTTGCCAGATTGGGTGTATTTTTATTCACTTAAAGCCAGCTCCCAGCATGTGGTCAACTCACCTCTATCTCATAAGTCACCACAAAACACCCACAAAAATTCAGGAGTCAGTTAGTACAGTACATAGACCTTGCATTTCTAAACAGGGTGTGTCAGTGGTCAAAGACCTGGGGCATGAAACCTCATCAAGTCTTACCTATGCCAAGACTGCTATTATAGCAGTCCCAGGAAAAAAAGAGGGGTTCCCAGTAGAAAATATTCCAAGCAAATGCTTCAGGCTGGAGGCTCAAGAGAATTACTCAGGGCATGACTATATAAAAATGATCTCACTTGGTCCTGTCATTTGTAGATGTGATGTTGAAAGTTTGGTTTGGAGGTAAGTTGGGTTGGGTGCAGGATGACTTGTGAAGATAGGAGCTGGTGTTTGCTATCAGAGTGTGAAGAACTTGTTTGTAAAATGGACTTATAATTTCCTGAAGGTGTATAACCTTTGGTTGAATTCCTCTTGCCAACCTCTCTGCAAGTTGGCAGACTCTGGAGGTCTCTGCTTCTGATGTCTACCATAGATTTTATTTACAAAAAAAAAAAAATGTTTTGGCCTAATCCTTTGGCCAAATTGGCATTTGTTTCCTTCTACCTTTCTATTTTGCACTTGAGAATAGAGCCCATTTTTTTCTAAGTCAGTCCTTTTTATTTGGTTATAAAAGGCAGAGCCTCTTGCCCAAAAAAACATAGCAACATTAATGAATTGAAAACAGATTTTCCCCAACTTTCAAGTGTGTTCCACACTTTTCCTAAAAGGCATATTAAATAATTCTACATGAGGAGGCTAAACTGTTTTGCATATGGCCAATTTTTGTATGCACAAAAGCAGCATAAGCAGTTCAAGGAAAATTTTGCACTGTTTGAAAAGAGAGTTGGAATTCCCCTTCTCCTGGATGGGTGTATTTTCATTGCCCACATGATTTATTGGGGCTTTAATGTTTAATAAACGTGATATCCAAAGTCATAGCCCATGATTAGCATTCCTTCTCTTGGCCCATCCAAAAAGAGTGTGCTATACATGCAACTGCCTACTTCACATCTCATCTGCGATGTCTTCAAAATATCTCATACTTACCGAGGCTGAATTGGATCATAGATCTCCATCTTTGTCCCTTTCTAGAAACCTGCCCTTCCCCCAGGATGGTGCCTGAACACTCAGATGAATTCAGAAGAAACCTGAGACACGTTCTTGTCATTTTGCTCTTCCTCTTTATACTCTCCCCATCCAATTCTTCACTAAGCCCTACTGATTCTATCTCAAATTCATACTTGAAATCCATAAGTACTATCCACATCTAGTGCCACCATCTTACTTCTAGACACCATCAGCCATCATCATGTCAACAGCAATAGTATCCTATCTATGATATTACTTCCACATGAGCCCACCTCAAATTCATTGGTTATGATAATAGTTTTAGACATAGTTAGAACAACTCTCTCTCTAAAGTCCTAAATTCTTACCATAGCCTGTAAGCCCCTGCGTGATCAAATTCCTGCCTATTTCTCTGTCTTACAACCCTACTCTCTTTCTTACTCACAGCACTCCAGCCACATGGGCTAAATTTTAGTTCCTGGGATGCACCCAACTCAGGGCCTTTGCATGTATTCTATCTTTGGTATGTGTCAGACACTGTCCCCTCATAACTTTATCTAACTCCTACTCAACCTTTGCATCTTTAACTTAAAACACCTTTCCTCTAAATCACATCCTTGCTAAAACTCTCATAGTACCCTGCTTTATTTTTTCTTCATAGTACTAACTACAAGATGATAGTAAACTAATTATTTTGCTAATTAGTTTATCTCCTACTAGAATCTAAGTTACAAGAAAGCCACACCTCTGTTGAATGAATGAATAAATGAACAACAAGGGATAAATAAAGTAGTCCCATTTTTTTGGATGGAAGGACTAAGAGGTTGTCCCTGACTGTCCTAAATCTTTCAACTGTAAGGTGGTAGAACAGAGATTCAAATCTAAGTCTTTTTGGATCCAAAGTACATGCTCTGTTTCCCATTGTTATATGATCCAACTGTTTAATAAAGGAAATTTGCAGTCTTCTACATTTTACGTGCATCTCATATAGGTCTTGAAATAACCCTGAGTTGAGTACTATTATTATTGTTTTATAGATAAGAAAACTTTGGTTCAGACAGTTTAAGAAACATTGGAAATGGTAGGGCTGTCATTTGAACCCAGGCTATCTCCTTCAGAGCTCTTAACTCTGAAGCCTGGCTTTCCCTTCGTAACACGCTTACTCTCTTCTGTCATGTTTGAGCATAGCACAGGACACTGCAGGCTTACTGACAGCCTGGCTCACCTGCTCTGCTCTGTATTCCCAACTGGTAAATCCCTTTTTCTAGGTTCTATGAATTGGCTTCTGGCTAGGTTCAGCCAATAGAGGGCAGTGATGGGAAATGAGAGGGTGGAAGAAAATAAAAGCCTGGTGTATTTCTCCTCTGGCTCTGCTTTGAGTGGTGTCAGGCGGAGGTTACATCTTCTCTTTAGTTTTCTCTATGAATGCCCTTCTCTCTGTGGTTTCTGCTAATGCCACTTACTAGCAGTCTGTTTAGTAGCAGTTAGATACTAGTGGCCTCTGAAATAACGCTGGTAATAGTGGTCTACTAGTGGCCTGGAGGGACCAAGGAAAGAGGTAGCAGAACCTTCATGTTGTTGCTAAGTTCTGAGTGGCCTCACTATTCCCTTACTTGGCTTTTCATCTCTTCTAATACCTTTATAACACATTCTCCATACATTGAATTACTTCTATTGACCCACTTGGCATCATGGCATAGGTTTCGATCACTGCCATCAGAATACCCATCTCACTTCCCCACATCTTACCTTCTTAAACCTGGATTAAAGAAGATTTAAGGTGGACCCGCAGGCCATACAGCCAATGCTGGTATTTAGCTGTGAGCAAGAAGCCCGTAACAAAACCTCTTAGAGTTGCATCATTTCCTTTTCACATCCTTAGGGTCCTTTTAGGACATCAAGGCTGTAATGTGCTAAGTGATACCCTAATAACACTGAAGGACTACTGCAGGCCCCACAGGTGCTAAATGCACAACTGGGCAATTGTTAATTAAGAGCAAGTAGCTGCATCATTAGAAAGAATCATTCTTAATTATAGGGGAAAGGGTCACAATACAAAGAGTTTCCATAAATGTCAGCCTCATGGTCACTGTCTCGTACTCCCTGAGTTTGCCCTCTCAGCTTTCAGTCTTGCCATCATGGTGACCATGATTAGGAGGAGGGAAGAACAAGAGGCAGCTTTAGGTGTCAACTATAGTTCTTGTAGCATTCCTCAATTCCAAAAACATACCACCTGCTACTTTGAGAATTATTATCCAAAGTAGCAAGAACATGATTCTTCCAGAAATGACCCCAGATAAACAACAAAGTAAGAAAAAAAAAATGCAAAATGAGCCTGGTCCAAATCCAATATTCTAACACATTAATAGTTAATGTGCTATCACAGAGAATTTGGCATAATAATGAGATTCATGACACAATGTCTCTGATTACTAAAAGTTTTTGGTCAGAAAGTATAAAAATTGGTTCCTACTCCCCCAACGTTAAGGATTTTTTAAGTGTGTAATGTAGAATGCGAATAAATAAAGTATGGCTAAATGCCTTTTTCTAGCTGGGGTATCATCCTTGATGTTATCAATTTTAATAGCTACTTAAATATGTCAAGATCTATTTAAGTTCAGACAAGCACAACTAACATTCAAGTCAGTTCTTTAGAACTGGAATGACTAGATTTGGGTGATACTTGGTAAATTTGTGCTTATGTTTTTTTCTGAGCAAATGAACTGAGATAATTATAAAATTGAAACATTTTATAAGGTGACACTACTGCATTTAATTGTATGAAATTTACTGTGTAGAAAATGTAATCATTTTATTCAGTAGTCCATGGTGTAATTAAGACTATTCTTTTGAGGTATCTTGTATTTATGATTTTCCTCTTCCACCTGGATGAAACGTTTCAAATTCAAAATTATACATCAATTAGGTATATTCTCAGGATTCTTTTAAAGGCTCCTATTTTCTAATATCATGTGTATCCCTGGCTTTATTATCTGCAGGGATGCTTTTCCAATAAGAACATAGAAACAGAAGCAGAGACACAGATAGTGCTCTGGACTTTTTCCATTTTATTTGGGAAAAGGACCACACAGGATGAGCCACGATTTAATAATAAAGTAATGTTGCAGCACACAGTGCGTGATGTGCAGTAAAGATCCTTTTAAATTCCCATCAGAGCACACACCATGAACTGTGCTAATGGATATAACACATTTTACAAAATCTGCATGTGTGAGGCTTTTCTATCCTGTTTTAAGTGGGGCAATGTATATAAATAATAGATATTAACAATTAAGCATCCATTCCTATGCACTCATTTATACATTTGAAAATAAATTAACCACAAACTACATGAAAGTGAATGTGATCTTCTTTTTTCCCTTCTGTTTCTCCTGCTGTTCCTGAAAGATATTTCTGTATTTATCTCAGTACGAACAATGACCCCAGCTCTCAATTTCTACATCCTTAAATTAATTACTATCAAAAATTCTCTAAAATGAAGTGAGTCTGACTTAACTCTTGATTTCCTTGATGTTTGTTCTGTAAGATGATGAAAGTTTCTTATTACTATTTGTTGCCTCCGTCTGAGCTTTCTGCTCTCTTTTTAATTCAGGTACCAAAAGCTCTTACCTCACTGATGGGAGGATTTTCTACAATGTGGAAAAGGAAAGATGGATTATTATCTGTGTTATCTTAAAACCAGAATTTCCTGGGTCATACTGGCCTTGGCCCAGGTTTAAAAGAAATAATCTAATTCAACTATCCTCATGATTCTCCTTTACACTTCCAAAGAGTGGTCGATGATTTTTCTTGTGTGAGGATCCTAAGTATCAAATGCTTTTTAAACGAATTAGTCATTTTGGCCATTCCCTGAGAATGAAGGGTTTAGCTGTCATGGTAGCCACACTGACCCTTCTCATTCTCCCAGGATTCCTAATAGAATACATCAGAGTGGATCTGGAGCTACTTTGAGTTATATGGTATAAACATGTACAATGGGAATTTCTAATTCTGGGATCAAATAACCAAGATCTATTACAGGTAAAATCCAGGCATCCATGATACTATCTGATAAAATGTTCTGGCATCAAACTGTTTTGAAAAGAACTCCCCTGTTTTGCATCAGTTTTTTTGATTGTTTGTTTGTTTGTTTTGTTTGTTTGTTTTGTTTGTTTGTTTTGTTTTGTTTTTCCATCGGCATCAAACTCTAACAAAGCCAGAAACGTGGATTCAAGGCTGTAACCTGTCAGTCTATAGGCCAAAGTTGGCCCAAAGTTGCGTGTAGATGGGGGTGTCTGAAACTTCGTAAAATTAATGGAATTATTGTAAATACTTAAAATTTTAGAGATTTCATGTAACACTCTAGATCTGGCAGTTTGGTGCCTTTATTTCCTTCTGGCAACAGCTAGGTGGAGCTGAATAGAGACAGTGCTTTTCACCTTGCTGCAGTCCTCACCAATCTCTATCATTTACTTCTGATTTACTTTATTATTCACATTATATTCTGGCAATCACAGGCAATTGTGTCCATAGCTTCTGGTCTAAAGTATCCATGCTAACATTTGTACAAGACATCATATGCATAACATATGTTAGAAATCATCTCTTCTCTTACTTCCTAAAACCATAATCATAATAAAGTAAAATTGAATATATATTATGTGACGGGTTTTGTACTGGTTGCATAATAGATGTTCTTTAATTTGATTTTCAAAACACCCTATAACGTGTTACTATCTCCATTATATTATAACTTGGAGACTGAAATTCAGAGGTGATAAAAAAACCTTAACTAATTTTATACAGTTAATAAATTTCAGAGCCAGGAGTTAAATTGATGTGATTCCAAAGTTCCTCTTATGCAGAGTTTATTTTGAAAAACTTTTTAAAAGTAAATATGAATTTAAATATAGATCAGGAACTATACCTAATTATATCTTCTTTTGAGAAAGTCCTCTTAGCTTTCTTTAAATGCAAATGTAGATATTGAATACTACAAAATTCTTGAACAGTTTATGTCTCCTGGAAAGGTCATTGCAAAGTTAACCTGAGTAAAATTTGTATGTCTTGGTGTGGAGTCTATGACTAAATGAGACTATGTTGATCATTTAGCACCAAACCAATTTGAAATTGGCTTTACAAATGGAACACGCCTTCTTTTTTCACGTACAGGGATGATCTGGTCTAGGTTTGCACTAATCAGAATGCTTAGGAAGTGATATTACCTAGAGGAACCAACCCTTTTTCACAGGTTGCAGATGTAAGCATCTTGATATTTTATACAGTTTATATTTATACCTTTCCCACATGTCATTCCTTTTCCTCTCTGTCTAGAGTCATAGGCTAAACAGTTCCAGATCTCAGGAAAAAAAATTGTCATTTTTCTTTATTCACTTCCTAGTCCTATAGCAAGAATGACTACTCCTCACCCTAGCTATTTAAAAACACTTTGCTTCTGATTCCCAGCTTTGAGAGAGCAAACAATCTGCCAAGCACCTCATAATTGCAAAGTGACCTTGACATGTGTCATTCACCAGGGTTTTCAAGTTGAAGTCTTCCTGTTTAATATTCATAAAGCCTTCCCCTCCTCCCCCCAACAGCATATGTGATGATTTTACAGGGGTTGGGGCTTGGGAGCTTTATTTAGAGATGGGTTGATTCTGAGAAACATACCATCAGTGTCTCTCTGATGAGCTGAAGTATCGGTTTGGAGGTAAGAAAATTTCGTTTGGCATTCTTCAAGAGAGGACAATGATTTGCGGGATTCTGACAGTTTTTTCTCATTGGGAGTTTCCTGGGCTGGTCCATCTGTGATATTGAATTCAGATACTGAATTTATAACGATAGCATTAATGGGTTTCTCTTCAACATGTTTTTCATTTGTAAGTTGTGTATCTAGATGAAAAAAAACACACACACACATATACACAAACCCATTATAGTTGACGTAACCTAGTGATCTAAGAGTGGACACTTGCAGAAAATTTCAAATTCTAGACTTTCATAAGAATAAACTCTTCTTTAAAAAATAAGGCATTATTGATGAGGAAGCTTTGAATGAAAATACAGGTAAAATAAAAAAGTGCAATAATTATAAAATTTTACACACATTCCAAGTTTTATATATCATAGTAATTTATGACATTTATTTCTACTCTGGATCTTTTAATGACGAGTGGAGAGAATCAAGGAATTCATTCACTTGGATCAACAAAACCTTATAGTATGTTGTCAGCTTACTGTCATAGTGTTTTATAGATCTGAGAAGTAGTCAAAGGATCTTCAATGTGGGGCAGTACTTCTCAGTAATGATATGTGATCTCAATCAGGTTGTTTTATTTCTTTGTTTCTGCCAACCTCAGTTTGCTCCCTTGTATAAGAAAAGTGGTCATAAATAGTCACAGGCTCTTTTTTACTTCTACCCTCAAAGATTAAGTTGCTACCCTCTTCTCTGCTTTGGTATTTGTTATGTCTCTATTCAGATGATGGTCTATAGACTTGGAGGCATGCTTCTGGGAAGAATGGTGTATTTCTGTATAATCACCCGAAACAATTATTAGATTGAGATTCTGGTTCAAAGCGGCATAGAGAAGGCTAAGAAGGTCTAGGCGCTTTATATATTTTAGAACTTCCATACTTATTCATTCATTTCCATATAATAATGGAGGTTCTGTTATATAATAAACACTGGGCTGGACAGTGGGGATACATTGTTGACTAAGACAGGCACGGTCCCTGGCTTTAACAAGCATCAATCAAGTTAGCAAAAAGTAACTTTTAAGTTACAATATTGAGGAGGGTATAAAAAAGAAGCACACCATGAAATCATATGATAGAGAGAACTAGACTGGGTATTGGTACAGTTAATTTATTATTACCTACACTCATTAAACAGAAGAATCCTAAGATCTGAGAAAAGAATTAACAGAAGGTATTCTTAAACATGCAGATAGGCTATCTACTGGGGACTTAAGACTGCAGCAAGCAATAATCCTGGCGATTTGGCTGTGCTTTTGGGAAGTGGTGAAGATGAATTCTGGAGAATTGCATTTCCATTGCTGGCCCAATGCCTGGTTGATTCAATAATGCTCACTGAGTGACTGAAATAAATAATACAATTGGCAACCTGGTTCGATTTTACCATGCTTACATAGCTCAGTGCAAGAAATATAGTCTTGCCAGGTCCATTTTCATTATCCTTTCAAAATTTACTTCTTAGTTTGGAGCAGATGGAAATCTCTACTTTGTTCTAGCTCATAGGACAGTGGTCCCCAGACCTGCCTACAGAGTAAAATTACCTAGGAAAGATTTTAAAAATTTGAAAAGTTTTAAAGCTCAGATAACCCCTCCCAGATCTATCCCAACAGATTTTCGAAGCTCCTCAGATGATTCCAACATGCAGACAAGTTTGGGAACCACTGCCATGAGAGAGGAAAACGCATTGATCTGTACGTCAGTGATTTTCAGAAACCAGTCATGAGACAGTTTCTCTTCAAAGGCTCCTAACTGGCACGGGAGCTAACAGTATGGTGCACACAATTGTATTAGGCCATTTTTGTCTCTTTCTGAGCTTCCAGAAGTCTTGACTTTCAACAACATTGAATTGTTATTCTGTATTTGTCATGCTGCTGTCTTTAAATCTCTTGGTTGCAGTTTGATTCACCCTAAAAAGGATTGGCAGAAATAGGGGTTCACAAAACAATTATTGTTGATAGCAATTAACATAATATTGAATAGACAGAATTAGCTCAACAGATTGGGAAGCTCTGGGCTTCCTCTAACCCAAGAGAGATTCACCAAATTAATGATATTTTGATGCTGCTGCTACTGCTGCTGCTGCTGATGATGATGTTAAAAATAGTTTATTTTTCTTACTTGGGTACCAAAGTGTCCAGTAACCAGCTAATATCACAAACATATAGCCATTTAAATTGTGCCTTAGAGCACTTAAGCAGTATTGATATTTTGGGCCTGATAACTCTTTGTCACAGGGATATTGTAGGATGTTTAGCAGCATCCCTATCCCGTACTTACTGGATGCCAGTAGCACTCATTGCCCTAGGTCGCAATAAACAAAAATATCTGTAGATATTGCCAAATTCCCCTATGGGGCAAAATCACCCAGGTTGAAAATCAAATCACTGCTCTCTCTCTCTCTCTCTCTCTCTCACTCACACACACACACACACACACACACACACACACACACACACACACACACAGAGTTGCAAGCATCATGTTAAGCTCTATGGTACCACATATAGCCTTACTTAACTTAAGCACTAGGAGGTAGATATTGTCGGCCTCCCAGAATAGATGGGAAATGTGTGTATTGGCACCCCAAGTTAATGGATGAATTCGTGTAACCAAGGCTTAGATAGTTTATTTAGATAACTTGCCCAAGGAGTCCTCTTTAGCAAATGATAGAACTAGGATTTGAACCTAGGCCTGGTCGATTCCAAAAGCTATGCTCTTATCCTTGTCTTTTATATTATACAATATTTTCTCTAATTGTTCTCAACTTTTATCTCTGCTTCCTAGCTATTAAGACTGCACATCAGCAAAACCCTCTTCACCCTAAATCCTATGATGTGTCAGCCATCCCAACTGAAGCCTTGCAAACAGCTTTACAGACATGCCTCTCCCTGATCAGTCTTAGCAAAGCAAGACTACTTCCTTGCACACACAGGGAATCCTGCCTTTCAGTTACAGCGGCATTCTACTGTACATTAAAGAGTGTCTTAGAAAGAGCTGATAGATAACGAAACCTTGATGAGTATGGAGATTGCAGCAGCTATTTACTTACAGAATTAATTAACAATCAGTTCAAATTATCACACGTAGTCAGGCTGCATGGAATTTAAATTGCTTTTGCACAAAGTAATTCACTAACAAAAAAAAGTTGGATAGAGGTTACTGGTATGTAAGAACATGCAGAGAATACGGTATACAGCCAAGCGGTATATGATTCTCTTTTTAATTTTGCGACAATTTTAAGTATAGCATTTGAATCTAAGTGGTGTGCTACATTAAGCAACCATTTGGAGACATTGGGCTTGTACTGAGAGGATTTTATAGAGAAGTTAAACTGCCATTCATAAAGTTATTTTAATTCTATATCTCTGTTTATATATTTTTTCATTCCCTAGTGGGAACTATCTGTTGCTCATTAGAAAATCATCTGACATACACACATTTCAGAACCCAGTCTGTTCAACCCAGAATTCTGACATCTGAAGTGAGTCACAATTTTTCGGTGAATGTTACTGACATCTTCCATCTTTTATAGATGGCATGCTAACAATAATTTCTCCAGATTCCTTCTTTTGTGGTGTTATTTGACATAGTTCCCAAAGTATTATAAAGTAGCATAAGCTAAAAGGAGAAACACGTAAAAAGTGGTATCACATCTTCTGCAGAGAAAAACTATTTTGGAATTAAACAAGAAACCCATGAAACTATATTTGGGATGTTATAGATAGGTCTTGACATTAATATTGAGAAAATATTTTTTTCCAAAAAAAGAACTACAGAATTAGGACAAAAATTAGAAGCTCAACTGTATTTCTTAGGGAAAGAAATTAAAGTGTATCTTGAAAGTCAGTGAAATAGAAAATTCATATTTAGGCTGGAAGTAATTGCAAAACCAATGGGCATAAACCTAAATAACAGAAAAGACAGACAGTTACTTTTTTATTACCATTGAATACATGTTATTAATTTAATTCAATTAACATTTATTGAGTACCCACATTAAGTAGATGAATCAATATGATAGAACTATTAATTTATTTACTTTAAGTTATTAAGCAAACATTTTAATGATTTTTATTAAATATGACTTTATGATATTTGCATCCATGTATTCACTAAGTGTGTGCATGTATGCAAATTAAGAATAAGTAGCATCTTTCTTCCTTGGGTCCTCTGATTCCATTTTTGTTTATTCATTCCATTCCCTTCCCTTCCTTTCCCTTCCCTTCCCTTCCCTTCCCTTCCCTTCCCTTCCCTTCCCTTCCCTTCCCTTCCCTTCCCTTCCCTTCCCTTCCCTTCCCTTCCTTTTCCTCCCTTCCTCTTTTCCTTTCTTTCTCTCTTTTGATTTAATTCTTTTACTTATGTGCTCTATCTCTATTATTGGTTCCTTTCTTTCCCTGAAGCTCTTCAAAATATTTATTTCTCAAGACCTTGTCTTCTTAGTTTCTTTCTTTATAACCTACCCTTGAAGACTGTATTTGTCCACATCCACAACTTAATTATTCTTTGTGAAGTTGGCTTCCAAATCTCTATGTAGTCACTCAGCCAGCCAGCCAGGGCACATTTACTGAGCATAAGGTGTGAATCTGGCTCATGCTAGGTGCTGGGGAAATTGAAGAAGAATATCAAATAGTCTTGGTCCTCAGGAGAACTACAGTCATCACGAATTGCAGTTTCACATTTGTAACTGTCTATTGGATATTTTACTTGACTTACCAGGCAAATCCTTACAATTATGTTTCTTTCTACTAAGCTCCTCATTTTTTCCCCCAAACCAGGTCACTCTGTATATCATTGAAGAATTAAAAATTCAATTTATTTTTATTTTTTCTAGCTTCCTAAGCTTAAAAAATACTCCAATATGCCCCATTTCTCCATCCATTTATTTATATGTTCTTATCTATCCTTTCTTTTAAATATCACACAAGTCCATCTGTGCTTTTTCATTCCCGAAACTACCATTTAGGTTTAATCATCTGTGTCCAGTCATTGGTGTCAACTATAGTGACAACCTTTCTCAAGACATCTATACACTGTAATCAAAATTATGTTTTCAGCAATATTTTTCTGATGATATAATTCCTTAAAAAAAAAGCAAAACAAAACTTATACACATGATACACACGCACAAAATGTTAATAGCTCATTATTACCTAAATATTTTTGCATTCTCTCATTTTCAGTTAACCTATCTAATCTATTGCCAAATTGCCTGTTGAAAAAGGTAGCTCAGTGTTAAGATTTTCTTGTGAATGGCAAAGTCTAGAAGACTATATAAAAATTATTAGATTAGCTTTTAAGAAAGGATGATTTTAATGTTAATTCTAGACCAAAATGTTTAAAGTGAGTTAGCATTTCAAATGTATGGACCATTTTAAAAATGAATTATATTTTCTCTTGTATTTAAACTATCTTCTAGTTTAAAATCTCATACTCTAATTATCCATGGTTAAAATCAGATCAAAGCAGACAGGAGACCTTTCAAACTATATACTACTAAACCATTAACGAGTAAGTAAAGTAAGTAACAGTAATTAGTTGAAGTGACATGTAGAGGGAAAATAAATGGTTTTGTATGTAAAGTTTGTAAAGTTCACACAAATGTCAGAAATAACTTTTTGTTGTCATCGTTAGAATATATGGACTGTATTCTCCCCAGTTTGGTAGGTAATAGCGCAAGACACAAAATATAGGAAGGCACTTAACATGATTATACATGCTGAAAATTATTAGAAAGAGCAAGAATCACATTTTCTAGATGCATGTAGTGCTATTCTAGAATTGAGTAAAATTTGAAAACTGATAAAATGGCTGAAGACAGAATAAAAGGAGGAAGGTAAAGATTTCTCAGTACCAACAAAAGTATGCTCAAAAAAACACGTGTTCTTTTTTCAAAGCTGAGTGGGATAATTTTCTCAAGCTGAGAGATGAAGTCTTCTTAAAATATCCTCTTTTTCCAAATGAATAGGAATAACTAATTTATGAGTGTTCCATTGCAATATCTTATTAGTTCAATTGGACAAAACAAAATCTTGGGTTCATTAAATCTATTTTGGGGGGAGAGGGAAATAAATAGGCTAAATATATTAGACATTTTTTTCTTTAATTTTCAAATATCAGCTCTGGTTGGAAGATGTCCTTTAAAGAACCTCACATTAAAGCAGAACTTATATCATTGTTTTGTGTTGTTTTCTGCAGCGCTTCAACAAAAATTCTGCCTTAAAAGGTGTTAGATAAAACGTTTATCAAGAACCATGACAAGAGGACATTTTAAGACTTTTTAATCAGTCTCAGTAAACTTCTTTTAAAGAAAAAAAGAAAAAGAAAGAAAAAGCATATTATTTTCCCAGAATGTTCAAGGTGAAAGGATTAAACATTTAGAAAGGACTAAGGAGAAGAAGGTTGAACACAACCCCCTTCTTAAGCTTCCTTGATACCCGTAAAGTAACTTCAGTCTTTTGGGGCCGAAGTGAATTTTTTGGCCTAACTCTTCTAGATAATTACCTCAGTTTTCTGCTCTCTACTATAAGTTACACCTGTAGACAGACATAGGCTAAGTGATATACTTTTATAGCCGAATCCAAAGCTGTAACAGGAGCAATTCAGTCCTAGGAGGTGGTTAAATCTTCTTCAGACATGAAAACAGTTTGCAATTATGAGTCTCCATTTCACTTTTATGTAGCTACCTTCAGTTTAATGTTTGTATAAAGTGTCTCAAGAAATAAAGATTATGTTATCTCAGAAAAAAATTGGTCAGCAATTTTTATAGCTTGATGCACTTGGGTTAGTAATAGGTTTAGGGCTCTGAAAAAATAAATGAAGCCAATTAGGCTATAAACTTATGTGAAATTTGTATTATATATACAGTTGATTTTTTTAACCATCAGTGTTTAAATAAAAATGTTAAAAATTAAACTGCAATTATTCAAAATATTCTCTATTATATTAAAGCTATGACAATTTATTTATCCCAACTATATGAATGTTACTTAAAGTCTCTTCCTTGCATTATCTATCTCATTTGAGGCTCACAATAGTTTTGCAAAGTATTATTATCACTATTATATGAATGAGAAAGTGAATGGAGGATCAGAGATTTTAGTGGTTTATCCAGCTGGTAAGGGGCAGAGCTAGTACTTGAACTTATCCCTCTTAATTCCTATGACAGTCCAACTTTACATTCACAAATTGTTTTATGAGACCGGGCATTCTGATATGAGACCAAGACACTTTTCTGAAGTATAACTTTTTTGTCCCTTTTAACTTTTCTCTATTCATGTTAATTGATCTTGCTGGTATTAGATTAGGAAGCACTTTATGTGTATGCTCAAAACCAGAACTCCTACTGATTACATTTTCCAAACTGGACCTATAAAGCCCAATGTGTGTGTTATCTCCTATGTGAAGTTTCTTGCAGTGCCTTTCACTCCAATTGAAATGAATTGTTCCCTTTGGGAACTCCCAGAGGCCTGGGTTGATATCTGCATGATAGCCCCTACTTCAGTTTATCATACTGTGGTTAATGGTGGATGTATTTCTGTTATGAACTCCTTGAGGAAATGCATGCTCCATTCATCTTTGATTTCCCAGCACCTAGCACAGTGTCTGGCAGGAAGCAAGTGTTACATTTTAGAAGACTGAAACTGACTGACAGATTGAATGTGGGGTATCTTGGCTGTTAGTTAACAATTGACTCATTTTCCCTGGGACAGGTTTTCTGAGCTCATCTTCCATAGGTCTTCCTCCCCCACTCTCGATATGCCAGTTGATCCTGGTGAAAGTCTAAAAATTCTCTCTTTTGTGCTAAAATACATATTGATTTTTATTTTGATTTTAAAGCAACATTTGCATTTGTACCAGTAAAACTGTGAAGAATATAAAAAGACACAAAGAAAACAAAATCCCCTATAATTCTACCATTAATAACACAATATTGTACTTGTTTCACAAAAAGACAATGGAAATATCTGGAGTGTGTATGTATATATCTATCTGTATTTATCTATATTTATATTTATATCTAAAAGAGATATATCTCAAATCTAAAATATTTACATATACTATTAAGATAGAATATATATTCTAATATGTATTATATATATAATATCAAATGTATGTACATATAATATAATGTTATATATACATATAATATATATGACACATATACTATATATTATATATACAGTGCTTTTAAGAGCCATTTATTCTAATTATATTACATATATATATATATATATATATATATATATATATATATATAAACATGTGCACTATATATAGTGCTACCAAGACATGTCACTCACTTTTTTAGGACCTTTGCATATATTAACTCATTTAGTACTCAGCAACCCTGTGTGGTACGTACTACTAGTGTCATCCCCATTTTTTTGGTTGAGAACTTGAGAGCACAGGGATGTAAAGTAACTTACCCAAGATCACACAACCAGTAAATGATGGAGCTGGGATTTTAACTAAGGCAGTTTGGCTCCAGGTTCATGCTCCTAACTATTACGCTGTAATTTCAGTCTAGATAGAGATTTAAAAAGAAAAGCAATATTATAATTTAATTGAATGTATTATAATTATGTTACCATTAAATTGTGAGCATTTCCTTACATCCTAAAGATTACTGAAAAACATACTCAGGTCTCAGCTCAACTGTCACCTACTTAGAGAGACTTTCCCTTATACCAAATCTAAAACAATGATTCTCAATCAGGGCAGATTTTGCCCCTCAAGCGACACTTGGCAATGACTGGAGACATTTTTTATTGCCATGACGGGGGTGGGTGCAATTGGTAATTAGAGGCCAGGGATGCTGCTAAATATCCTACAATGTACAGGAATCCTTCCCCCTCACCAGAAAGAAACCTATAAAGAATATGGTTTCAAATGACATAATGCTCAAGTTGAGAAATCCTTATGTAACGTAGTCCTAAACCTTACTATCAGCCACATTTATTAACACTACTGCTTCATTGTCTTCACAGTGCTTTTCAGTATTCTGAAAATGTCTTGTTTATGTATTTGTTTACTTGCTTATGGAGTATATGTCTCTTCTACTCTTGACTAAAATGTTAATTAATCGCTATATCCTAGAAGAGTGCTTGGGACATAGTAAGGACTTAATAAATATGAAATCAAAGAATAAATAGTACCATTTATTTATTCTTTGGTAAGAATAAATACACTATTTCTTGCCTGGTGTATCATAAATTATCTAACAATTCCCCCAGTTAATTAAGATGTAGATTGTTTCTAATTTTTGCCATTAAATAAATTCTCAAACACTGTTTTCATGAATATTTTTGTATATCTATTTGTTTTTATAGGTTGAATTCATAAGGAAGGACTTATTGAATTAATGGCTAAATTTCTAAAGCTCTTAATATAATTTACTAATTTCCTTCCAAGAAGATTGCGTCAATTTGTACCCATACCAACAGTGATTGGATTTGTCTGCTGTTCCCTAGCCAATTCTAGTTTTTACCAATAAAATAATTTATTTTTATCAATTTAAAAAGAGCTTTGATTCAAGTCTTAAAATTTTCTACATCTGAAATGATAGTCTTTCACTATCATGAGAGGTAACGGTTTTGTACACATTTTCTGCCTTTCTGGGGAATTTTTGTTCCATGACTAGACTCATGGGTAATTCTGCTATCTCCTGCATTATATGAAATTAGGTAGTTAACAACACTCATTCTGTGTTATCTATCAAGTAAATTCTGATAAAAAATATTTACTGGATATTGATGCTTGGTTGGGTTTATTTAGCTGGTTCTTGCCTTTGTGTCATGAGGGCTCTGAAAGACTTTGGAGGCTGCCTGCCAGCTTCTAGGAGTTGATGGGTTAGTATTCACCCATGATAGGCCTATATTAATGTAGGATGCAATACAATCTATACAGAGGTCCTGGCGAGGTCAGAACTTTAGCCACACTATGAGGAAGGGCAAGAGGTAACAGTAGGGAGTGACTGGAGAAGTAAATTGCATCCTTAGCCACAGCTCTTTTTACCCATCGTGTGTGCCCAATGTATCATGCAATCTAGAAAGGCATAACTGGTGGTTTAAAATCTAATTTTTTGGTGACCCACCTGGTGGGAGTTTAGCTCCATATGCCTCCAACGTGACATATATATATATATATATATATATATATATATATATATATATATGGAAGATACAAGTCTATTTAAAGGGGTTAGAACATCTATTTACATTTATTTTTAATGTTAATATAGCTATTTTATATATATTATAATATACATAGCAGTTAATATGGCAGCATATGTACCCACTGTGTGAGAATATATATAGGCGTGTGTGTACACACACACAAACACACACACACACAAAGGTGGGCTTGCTATTTTCCCTTTTTTTACTAATAAAGGTTTGCAATAAAAGCTTTGGGAACTACTGGTTGAAGTAATAGACTAAGGTCAGCTCTCTATATCCCTCTTCACCTGAAGGAAATTTAATTTTCTTATGCTTCTTTTTGGTACCCAGGGTGTGGTTGCTGGAACATTTCCAGCCACAGCAGCTGCAGTAGTGGCCTGAGTAGACTTTTCCTCTGAATTTCTATAGTGGTAACAGGATTAACAGACTCTATTCTGGAAGTACTTGGGTGGCATAACACCTCCCAGCAGAACTATTCCTGACAAGGATGTGCAGATGGAAATGCATATTTATGTCACTTAAAGCCTACCAGAGACACAAGGATTTGAGCTATAACAATAAATAGAAAAAAAAAATTCTCCAGCGTTTTTGGTAACCCATACTCAAGTGCATTGACTGTACTTGGCGAAAGACCTACAGTTTGCTCTTTGTCCAAGCATAAAATATTCAGTTTCTAGCATGTCAAGGTGGACTATTCTGAATCTATTTTAGAGAGTTAGAACAAACTAGCATAAAGTTAGGTTAAAACTTCAGGTCTTAAAAATAACAGGACAATTCTATGAAGTATTTGGGCCATTTCAAGAAAAAAAAAAAAACTCCTTTAAAAGAGAGTGTTCATTTGTTCAATTTGTTAATAGTAAATTTTATAAAATTATTTCCACAGCTGAATAGTCATTGTAGACAAAGTTTCTGAATTCAGAATAGTCTTTATAGCAATCTTTGATATACTGTTTTCTAGCTTACTTCCAAAACACCTCTGACAATACAGGAAAAGAAAAAAGCTCACCATTCAAAATATATGGGTTTGATAGTCCTAAGAATAATTTATATTGTATATCAACCCATTAGAATTGAACCAAAGAATCTAGTCAGTCTGATTCTTATGCTAGCTTTGCTTAGAGTGAAATGAACAACCTTTGTCTTCCCTGTTCCTGGTTCAGACTTCAGTATTTCATGTCAACCAGATAACTGGATTGCCATCTCTTTTGAAGAGGAGTACTTTTTGATCTGATCAGAGAGGTATGGTTTTTTGTTACTCTAACCAATTCGGGTACGATTTTTTATAAAAACGGAAGAAATTTTTCAAAAATTATTTAAGGCTTTAATTATGTTGCATGAAGAACTCTGTGAAGAAAAGTGATAATCTCAAAGATCAGCTTGTCTTCTCTGTGAAAGTACAATAAGGTATTCTCGTAATAAATTATCAGAAGAAAATATTCTATTCTTAAAAAAAAGCTTTCTTAAAAAATATTTGAAGTCTTATTTTCACAAACTGAAAGAGCAAAACAAAATTAGTAACTCGAGTTTTGAAAAGCTGTGGCAAGGAAAGTATGATAAGTGTCCTGAGGAACCACCAATTGGTACAAGGTCAAAATTACAATGATAGCATTGGGGTGAATTTTAGCATTCAAAACTAAAACCCTGATTGGAGATGACATAGCCAGAAACCAGGAAGTGTGTGGAAATGTTGGGTCTCCTTTTAAGATGGTATCTGGGGGTGTGATGTATAGAGAAAGCTTTTCATTATTAAATTTTTTTTCCTTCATTATGACAAGAACCTGGAAATTGAATGTAATAATGATTCTCTGATAAAACCTTTAGTCACAAAAGTGTTCTCTGAATTTCCCAAATGCTTGTAATGAACATGAGTTTTCCAAAATTTCTGAATATTTCAGGTTTTCTTAAATGAACATTTTAGTGCAAAAGGCCTTCATAAAGCTAAGTAAAAAGTTTCTTCATTGAAGAATTATTACTTTTCAAAACGACAAATTAAAAATAGGAATCTTTACAATGAATGCTATAAAGTACTAATGTGATGATATGGATTAGAAACCAAGACGAATGGAAACATTGGTGACTAAAGTGGTTCTGTGTGCCTACGCTGATAATTTTATTCTTTGAAAAGTATTGTATTTTCTTTGTTTAATAAAAGGAATGATGAAGGTAAGTATAATATGTCTTTATTCTTTAATGATTCTCTAAAATGTTTTCGGAAAGAAATGAAAAAGAGAGAATTAGGCATTTTAGAAAAGACCCTGGAGCTAGTGAATATTTGAAGGAGGAGCCCATCTCAGAATCATGTGGGATGCCAAAGAGGTCAGGGCAAGGACAGTGATCATCACAATGATAATTCAACTGTACAGAGCTTTCGATTCATACAAGGTTTCATAACCACTACCTTATTCTATTTGCATTCCCTCCCGACAGCAGGCCCCACACACATACATTTGCTTCTCTCAATTTTGTGAATGCGTTTACAATTGCCATTCTTTATACTTAGGGTTCCTTCCTTTTTGTCTTACCTTACTGGAGTCCTAAACATCACTCAAGACTTGGCAGAAATTATCGTTTATTTATTCAACAAATATTTGTCAACTGCTACTGTACTTGGAAACCTTGCAAGGTACTGGAAAGACGGGAATGAATGAAACGCCATTTCCCACACTCATGGACATTTTAGCTTCTCTGAGGCCTTCTTTGACTTGTGAAAAAGAAGGGCATTTCTGTGCTTCAATGACATTGTGTTATAAACGTGTATTTTCCAGCATGAGGGAAGGGGCTTGTGTTTTGGTACTCCTGAGCTTAGCATGGTGCTTGGCTTAAAGGCTGAATGAATTTGGGTATGTACCAACTTACTAAACAGGAGGTAAAGAAATGTCTAAATTCTAGTTCTCTGGGTTTAGTCCTATGTACTTCCTCCTATATTATATTGCATCCAAAACACACACATAGCTAGCACTGGTGAAATGTGTTCAGCTAAGAAGTTTTCAGACATGAACTTCTCTGCAAACTAAATAAAATTATAGAATTTTAGATGTGGAATAAACCATGTCAATTTCACCACTTCATCCATTTATTCATTTGTTTAGTACCTACTATAATAATAAAAATAATGATAGCTAACATTCATTTCACACTACATGAAGCTTTGGCTAAGTGCTTTAAATAAATTGTCATCAATCCTCACATAACCCAATGAAGAAGTTATTATAAGTTCAGTTTCCTTAGTGAGGAAATGAAACTCAGAGTGGAAGGAGGCTGTGCCTTATTCATTGTTGTATTCCTAAACTAGTGAAGATTGGAGTAAGAATTTGAATTTAGGCATTTGAAAGCTATAGTTCTCTTAAGCACTTTGGTATGTGCAAGAGATTCAAAAATGACTGAGACATGGTGCCTTTGGAGATTTATGGTCTATTTAAAGGAGAGAAATATGTCAACAGATAGTTTGCTCACAGGCATTCCTCCTTTCCTCCTATGCCACCTGTAATCTGATGTTTGTAGGAATGCAATTCTCCTTAATGACTAACGGTTGTTCAGAATTCCCCGATGAGGCCAATGTTCAAATGAAGGTAGAGAAAAGATAATGAGATGGATATTATATGATGGAAGATAAGTCAATTTGGCTGTTATCCCACTCCCTGGGACTCTGATGCATATGATTATCTCAAGCTATCGTTGTTAAGGTGTTCTTTCATATTTACAGAGCATTGCTAAATTAGATGATGAGTGTTGGTCCACTTCCCATCAGCTGGGTAGATTAGTCACCTGATTCCCCTTTAAGAGCTTCTATCAATTAGGTTGTCATAGCAAAAGAACAATTGAGACTGGCTGAAATCCTGAGTGTCTAGTAGGTGAGCGCTCTGGCTCTATCCCACTTAGTAAATAACAATAACAATATTAACCATTACCATATCCACCCTTTAAGCTTTAGATTTTTTGAAGTGCTTTTATGTTCCACACACCTTTCCCCAGTGCCCCCAAGCTTAGAGGACAAAGAAGTTCTGCTGGTCTCTTTCTCGGTACATTGAAGATCTTGGGTAGCAGAACATCAAGTAAATAGAGAGTTGAAGTTTTGGGTAAAATTTTGAGTTGTTCTTGACAATTGGAAATGAAGATTCTTTGAAATTTTTGGTCCTCAACATCTAGAAATAGTTTTTATGTTGCCGTAAGGATAAAACTAGTCACTTTAGCTCATTGTTAAGAGCTCATTGGCATTTGTATTTTAAATGAGTTATATAAAACTATGCATTTTAAATCATTTTAGATAATTGATAGTTATGGATTTATTTGCCTATGTGTTTGTAATTTAGTACTTTGGATAGGTAGGGTTTCAACAAAGCATTTCTTTACTTTAGCTACATCTGCTTTGGATTAATCTCACTTTAGTTGAATGCAAAATACATCTGCAGAAGCTCAAAAGATTGAAAACAGTGACAGAAACTCCAAAGGAATAATACTTATGAAGAAACCATGAGGCCTCCTGGGTTATATGAACTTCCTTACCATTTACTAATGGAATATTTAAACCTGAAATGAGCCAGCTATACTTTGTTTGAAGTTGTCCCTTGGTGATAAAAACAAGTATAAATATACCAGGTAATTCTAATTCAATAATTGTGGCAGACTAGAAAGAGTATTTTCTCTCTCTCTCTTGGACAGCTCAATAAGTCATCAGAATACTCTGCTGATGTTTTAAAGGAAGTACATGTGCTATTTATTGTCAAAGTCACTCTGAAAGGTATACCTTTACAGGTGATCAGCTTGTTAAGTACAACTGATATATGTGCATAGTTTATATATCACATTGGCATGATCTCACCTAGATTTTTTTATGATACTTAAGACAGTGATTCTCAAACTTTAGCATTCATCAGAATCACCTGGAGTGCTTGTTAAACTACAGATTGCTATGTTATACTTCAGAGTTTCTGATTCTGTAAGTCTGAATTTAGGGCAGATTTTTAATGTCAAATACATTACAGTTGACCTTTGAACAAAGAGTAGGTTAGGAATGCCATACCCATTCCCACAGTCAAAAATTCACCCATAGCATAAGTTGGCCCTTAGCATTCACAGATTCCCAAATAGAAAATATAAATGTTAAACAGAATGATGGAAAACCCAACATATCTTATGGCCAAACTTCTGCCACCTGTTTCAAATGATTCTCTTTATTCTGTGCTACATCATTTCAGTCTGACTCTTTGCAGCTGGATATTAATATGTGAAAACAACACTTTGTTCAAAGTTCTTCTTTGTGGTACGTCTATTATTATAAGCCATGAGGCAACTGAAACTCAGAGACAGATGAAACAATTTTCCCAAGGTCACACAGCCAAGACTCAAACCCAGTTTGTTCTAACTCCAAAGTCCTATCTCTTGTTACCATCTATCTCTACACAAATTCCCTAAAATTGACTGAGATAAGTGCAGAGCACTATAAAACACTTGAGTCCAGTACTTTGGGCCCACATATGCTTAAAATAAATTTGAGTTAGAAATAGAAATGATTCCATCTTTTCTTTTCTGAGTAAAAGTTACTTTGCTGGATTTCAAGCAAACTAGTTGAGTGCCTCAATTCAGAAAGATTGATATTCTCTCCTGCTAGATAATGAGAAATCTATTGACAATTTCTTGTACTCTGAGCTCTCATAATGAATCTTAAAGGCTATTTCTTGGTGCTCTGTCCCAGGTTTATCACCAAAACTTAACTCAGAAAATTTTTTCCCCAACATGCTACTTAATTTTAAGAGCATTCTAGAACAGAACCAGGTCAACAACAAGTTTGCACGCAATCAATTTAATTCACATACAAATGAACGTTAGGCTGTTTTAGGGTCCTTTTAGTGTTTTGTTTTGTTTTGTTTTTTTTTCCTTAGAGGTGAATTTATTATTCTTTTAGACCCTCACTTTGATCCTCTTTTATTGTGCTCTTTCTCTGATACCACTTACTCAATTGAACTTTTGTATCATCTTTTCCCCCCGAACCTTGTGGTTTTCTTTCTTTCTTGACTATAACATGATATGCTGTCTGTATTGGATAAATACAAGAGGGCAGTATCTTTAGTCTTTATATATTTCCCCGCATAGCTTAATCTTTATTCTTTATCACAACAGACATTGTAGAAAACACCAGTTTATTGTAAAAAGCAAATCTCCATGTAACAGGCAGAGAGAAAATAATTGATTTGGATGAAACTGGATTAGTAAACAGCAAGAAATAGCCAAAATATACTTTCTTCCAAGTTTGTAAGTAAACCTTTTGCATATTGATTCAAAGTCTCAGCTAAGGATTCCACATGGGGCAGACACATTACGTTTCTCCTCAGTCTCCAAGCACATTGTAATGGCAGATGAATCACCTCTGTGCGGAAATGGCTTCATGCTTTAGTTGAAGTTGAAACCTCAGTGGCTGAGCTATTTTGCTTTATTTTGTTCTATCACCTATTCTGGAAGCCCTTTGGGTGGGTTCCAGATATTCCGTAAAAGGTGGCACTTATTATAAAGAAAAACTCATAGTTTTCTTGTTGGCAGCGCTTAAGGAGTTGAGTTCGCTAAGGACAGAAAAGCACATGCAGAGGATACATTTAACGCAAAACTATAATTTCCGCAATACTCACTCAGTGTCTGACTTTACAACTGCCCCTTTGCTTTCAGGAGTGCCGAGGCAGTAATGGGGTCAGTTAGAGAGCTCCCTTCAACACTTGTGAGTCTACCCTCTGAGACTTCTCACCTCTGTGGTGTATTCTTTTTCATTCACTTAGAGGTTCACTCAGCAAATGCCATTTCCAATTCTGTTCTCTATTAAAACATTGCAGTTGATAACATCACTGTAATTTTTGCAGTTTTTTTTCTCCTTAACCATCCAACAAAGAAAGGAGCTGGATGAAAATGTTAAATGAAAACATAATATTATATCTCCTTTAACCTTCGCAAAGGGTGTTAAAACAGATTCATTAGTTTTGACTAAGTATATGGCTTTCACGAGAATTTTCGATAAGTGACATGACAATGTTGATACATGCGCTCAAGAAAATGGAGGTTAAAACATTTTGAAAATATCTTTTTCTAATATAGCTTGTGTGTTGAGAAAGTTACAGAATAAATATATGGTAGATACTTTTCAATGTTAGAAAAGAATTTTCAAGGCAAGTATGTCTTTTCATGAAACACCTTTTGTGCCATGATGAGATAGCCAACAAAAGAATTTTTTTATTTTGGTTTAATAAGAGAAAGTAATTTATAATACTGATATGTCAATATGTTTTTCAATAAACTTTCCCCCCAATTTTCTTGAATCCTCATCACTGTAAGAATTGTAATTATATGTCTTCCTCCCACTTTGAAAGTGGCACAAGGTGCTCATTTGCAGTTCTGCTGTTCGAGTCGTCACTAGAATAGAAATGTCATGACTCAGTTAACAATGCTTTATTATTCACATTAATCTTTTTTATAGTGTTCTTTATCTCAAAAACATTGTAAATCAGATATCTACCTCCCACTCTTTTGTTCATTTGCAAATTTTTATTATTCTAGTTTAAGAAAGCAATGGCATGTCAAGAGTGTATACTGTTTATATATTCTCTCTGCTTTAAAATCCTTTTCTCTGTAAAAAGTGAAGATGCCAGAAGCATGCCTAATTCCAACTTATTTATATACAGTCATAAGAAAATTTTATTTCTCTTTTAGATCAAAAGATGTTTGGTGTTTCTGAAATCCATGAACATGAAACAGTAAAGCAAAAGTATGTTTCAGTGATAAGAACAAAAGTACTTTAGATTTATGTTTTTCTTAAAAAAAATTTCTTTCTGCCTCAGTTTCTCCCTCTATGTGGCTTTTACTGCAGTAATGTTATAATTCAGTTCAAGATATATGGTGGTACTATTGTTGAAAATATTTTACAATGAGTCCTCTTAGATAAATGTTTCTAGTGGACTTAAAATCATGGTATCAAATCTTTTTTTCACCACCAACTACCAAGTTGTTTTTGATTTGATGCTTACATGATTTAAAACAATTTAGAAAAAGTATGAAATACGAATACAGCACCTTATTCCTGAATTCAACTCCATATGAAAGTATAGTAGGCATGTGGATTCACCAACATTTAAAATAAAATAAAATAAAATAAAAAGATCTCTCTGAAAATGCCACACAAGATTCCATTAAGCAGGTGAATATCAATCAGGACAACAATCAGTAATTTGCTCACTAATTTAGGAAACATTTATAAACTCTTCATATAGTACCCAGCAGTATGTTAGCTGCTGGTAGACATGACACACAATAATGAATAAGACCTGGCTACTGCCTTCAGAGTTTACTTTTCAGTAAACTTCAATAGTATATGATAAGTGAATAATAGAGGTTATATACACAGTTCTGTGGGTACAAAATTCAAGGATTTCCAATTATGCTTAGTGTAATGTGGAGAGATGTCTAAGAAGAGATGAAATTTTTACAGGGCCTCAAATAATTAGTATTCAATTGCCAAACAGCAAATAAAACCAAGAATAATCCAGGAAGAAGAAAAAAGTTTGTAAAATATGGAAGTGTGAAAAACAGTATTTATCAGAGTGTGGTAAGGGCTTGATGGGGATAGAGGGAGGAGAGAAAAAGGACTAGTGGGAGTTAAGGTGAAGCTTTTTGTCTTTACTTAGGATTTTATACTTCAGCCACTGGAGCACTAGTTCTTGTTTTAGGGATGGTGGCGCTCTGGAAATACATTGGTTTTCTCCTTGGAAAAATGAACCATACACAGACAATATGATACAGATTTTTCACCCTTAGCTCCCCAAACACACATACTATACCCACGTTTCCTTAACTCCTGTTAAAGAGCTGAAATAAAGGTTTTAGGGGGGATAAAATGAAATTATATGTTCCGTATTAGAAATTCCAGCATAGAGGATGAATTATAGGGAAAGTAGACTAGAGTCCAGGATTCTAGTTATTCTTATTTGTCTACTCTCTTTCAAATTAACCTGTAAACCAATTACAGCCTTCTTCTTGCATTGTTTCTTTTTTCCTTCTGAGATACTATGTTATCAGTCTTTCTGAATTTGTCTCTACCTCTTCTCCTTGCCCAAGTGATGAGAACATTTCCAAAACAAGGAAGGAGGATGCTTAAAAGGACCAAATACTACAAAGAAAGCAAGGATACTTCAGGATGAAAAACAAACCACTGAGTTTAGCAATTTGGTGACATTTGTTAGAACAATTTCAGTAGATGGGTAAGGCTAGAAGATAGATTAAAGTAGAGTGGATGGGGGAAGCAGAACTAAGAAAGTAGAAAAGTTGAACATATATTACTGTGTCAATACGTAATAGTTAAATATTTCTAGAGGCTTTTAATGTTCCAGATAATGTTCTATAAAGCTTTTCATGCATAGGTTTATAGAAATCCTCACATTTGCTCTATGGGCTAAACATTATTATTATCCACATTTTACATATGAAGAGGCTGAGGCACAGAAAAGTAATATAAATTGTGAATTATGATTACAGGTAATCAGTGGCAGAGCTGGGATTTAAACTCAGGAAGTCCGATTCCAGAAAAGAAGATGAGCTTTTAACTACTATTATGCACTACCTTTGAGAAAGTAGACTTTATAGATAAATAGTAACATTACTAGTACATGTTATATAATAAATGATATTGGTAATATAGTAGTATTATAATAGTAATATAGTAAGCAATATAAGTGGATAAGGTGCTAATAGTAGTCTTTACTACCTCTAAGTTGTAGGAGTTCTGATATGAAGAATGACATTTTTTTTAGAAGTCAGTAACTATAATAATATCTAAAATACTGCAATAATATAAAAATACTGAATAAAATATAACACTATTATTTTGTGTTTCACTGTGAATGGAAAAATATTGACAAAAAATCTTTTCTTTAATTAAAATTTAATTTGAAAAGTAATTCTTTGGCATAAGTATTCTTTTCTGCCTCTCAAAAGAAACTCTTTGTCTTGTAACTGATGTTAGGCAGCTAAAAAAACAATGTTTCACTAATGGAAATTCATCGACGGTCTCTGTTGTTGCTTTTTTTTTTTCATAAAACACAAAAGTTTTGGCTAAAAGACCCCTGGTATGCTTGTTCTAAGTTGTTTGTCCTTTTTCTATCTAGTTATAGTAAACGAATAGATGAAGGAAAGGAAAATGTTCACAAAGTCAATTTACTCGAGGTTGTTTACTTTTGTAAGTATGGTGCTAAATGCTAAAAATTAAAAACAAAAGAAATAAGAGTTTTATACTTTTATAATGAAAAATGTATATTCTTCCATTAATTTTTGTCATGAGTCATTTATTCTTTGATAGGCAGCACTCAAGTTTCATTTGTGTTCTGGTTTTCTTTACCTACGAAGATATACAGCTGGGTTATACCTTGCAATTCCTTAATTCATTCAGTGAATGGTATTGAATGTATACTATGTGACAGACACTGTACCAGGTGAGGAGAAACTCAGATAAAAGACATAAGTCAGTTTTCAACTAGCTTCTAGTCCAATTACAAAGTTCAAGTAGGAGATACTGAAAATTCCATGTGGCAAATTCTGTGAAAGAAGTTATGAAGACACCAGCAAAGAGCACCCAGCTCAGGCTCCATAGAGAAGAGAAGAGAAATCAAGAGCTGAATCTAGAGGAAGATTAGAAAAGATGCATATTTTCTTTTGTAAAAAGTATAAAACCCTTTTGTGCAAAAATTTTTTTTTCAATTATCGGCACTCTAGTATACATGTAAGAAGAGGAACCAGCAAAGGATACTACAGAGGAACAGTCAGGACGTAGAAGAAAAACCTGGAGACAGACAGCCAAGGAAGGTGAATGTGTAAAAGAATTTAATGGTCAACAGTGCCAGTGCATAAAACAGGAACGTTATATATTCAGAAAGCTCCTTATTTGCACGCATTGGCAGATTCACTGCTTTAAATATGGCTAAGGAAAGTACTCTCACTTATACTACCTTTAGCTCATAAAAATTTAGGTTGCTGACAGAGACTGGCAGGATGCATACTGAACCAAATCCACTTTTTTTCCAGACACGCAGTTAAATTACACTTTCCTGCCTCCTTGTATCTCAGTGGGGTCATGCAAATAGTTCTGGCTAAAGAGATGTGGGCAAAAATGATGTGCCTCGCTTCTGGGTTTTTTACCTAAAATATGCCACATGATTCTCCACATTTTGTTCTTTACATAGTAGACAGAGGTTTGAGCAAAGAATGCAGTATAAAACTCTGAGGAGCTCCCAGGGATAGCAGAGGAACAAGATGAAAAAAGGCTGCATCCCTGAGTCACCATGTGGTGGAAAGCAACACAAGAATATCTATGTGAGTTGAGCTTTGTATAGCCAAGGAAGAACTTTTATTAAGTTAGGCCACCGAAACTTGGGGGTTGCATTTTACAGCAGCCACTGTTAATAAATCTGGCTAATAATATATAATAATATAGACTATAACTCATATGTGAATTGACCAATAAATAGGTTTTTATTATAGAAAAATAGAATATTTAATATTTATTGGATTCCAGGATTTGTACAAAGTACAATATATTTATTATCTAATTTTATCCTATAAGGAATGCCATGAGTTAGACACTGTTATTGTCATCTTCACCAAATGGTTAAATAATTGGGACTCAGAGAGTTGAAGACATTTACTTAGGATCATAGAATTAACAATTTTGTGACTAGGATTTGAATCTACACTGTTAGACATGAGAGCTGTCTACTTAACTGTACATATATTGTTTCACACTGGTAGATACCATAGTATATATTGAACGACTAATATTTCGTATTACTTCTTTCGAGAAGGTAAACAAAGTTTAACAACATCCAGTATAGTTCATTTTATTCTGTAAAATAATGTAGGAGATCCATTTTACCCTCAGTATAGAAACAAATTCTTTTTACCGGTATGTCCTTTCATAAAAATGAATGTTTATTTGTGGGCTGGTATCAAACCCTTATTTTTGACCACTAGAACTATTAGTTGGTTCCCAAAACCTCTAGCAAATCATCGTTACCATCAGGTAAATAACAGATGACGTATATCTACACATACTTTTTAATCTATAGCCAAATGGACATTTGAATAACAAATCTCTCTTGAAACTGACTGATTAGAAGTTGACCTATTATAATAGCAAGTTGTAATTTATGAGTCAAAGATTCCAGTTTTTAGATGGATACCTCTTCTAACTCATAGTTTATCGATAAAACAATTTATCCCATCCCTTACTTGAAATTTGAGGACAATGCTTCATGAAGAACCCAAGGGCCATGTGTATCCAAATGTGAAGATGCCGCATCCCCCCGTCCTCCACCACCTTGCTTATGTTATCTTCCTCCCACATGGGAGAAGAGGATCTGAACAAAGGTCTTTATTAAAAAGGTGAACTTCAATTTGAATAAAAAGACCACAACTTGATCACATTTTGCTACTTTTCCCTGCTCACGGGAGCTGGAATAACCCTTAAGAGGGAACAGCAGCCAAGAAACAGCAACACTGGAACGTCATGTCTTGCCATTGCTCTGTATTTGGAACACACACTTTTACACCTTTCCTGACAAAACAGCCCACTGTTACCAACTGTAAATGTATTAAAAACACACAGGGGCCATTTTAGTACGTGTATCGTGCATGAAAACTATCGTTGCCTGACAGGCTCCAACCGGCAAGTGAAAGAGTTTTTATTGAAGGAAACAGCAGTACCAAACAGCCAGCGCGCACAGGAAGGTAATTGCTCCTTTAACATTGACGGCACACGTTTGCTTAAGGCGGAGGCTCCTGTCCCTGCCTCATCCACACTGAGAAGACCTGCTAGACAAGCAGCCAGCCGCCTCTCTCGGGGATCAAGCTGTCAAGGCAAACTTGTGCTTTCCCCCCTTTTTTTGAGCTAAGCTCTACCCCCAGAGCTCCCACTGCCTTCCTGAGTGAAAGCTCTAAAAGTACTCCCTTCTAAATTGCATCACGCATGCTGCACTCTTCAAACTGACAGAACAAAGGAACCAAATTCCAAAAGTATGATCTGAGTGACTTGTTAGTTGCGCTGGATGATTACCTCTTAATGGACTCTGAGAACAGGCTGTGGTCATTTTGACGCTGTTTTACTTGTGGAGACCTTTCCTAGTTAGTTAGTTATTAAGGTTGATTTGCTTAATTAGTGAAACAGAGAGAGAGAGAGAGAGAGAGAGGGAGAGGGAAAAGGAGAGAGAGAGGGAGATGGGGGGAGCAGAGAGAGAGAGAGAGAGAGAGAGAGAGAGAGAGAAGAGCTACTTTGTATGTTCCTATTATTTTCCCTTAGTAGCAAACTGCCTGGACCGGAAGTCACAGATATAAATTCTCTTCTGGAAGGACTAAACAGGCCTGCCACGATGTGCATGCATGTATGTCTTTTTCCCTTCTAGAACTGATGCTACACCAAATAATAGTTCTCTTGACAGCTATTTAGCACTGTAAGCTCCCAAAGTCTTATTGGTTGCTACTTCCGCCCTGCTCCCCCTTAACCATTAATAAATATGTTCAACTGGCCAAGGTCACTTTATTATTCTGACATAATGAACTGGGGGATGTGATTCCCCAGTTCTGAGGCTGACACTGGCAGGGTGATGCTTTCACCTAGAGGTGCCCCAACTACACAGTCGACACACTTGAAAGAATAAATATTGATCTGCTTTCTGAGGATGTGCACCATGTGAAATGTTAATGCTTTTAAATGGTTTTGGACATACAAAGTAGCTATTATTACCACTATTATTATAAGGTATAAAATCTCAAAGAGCATCTCATCTTTACCCTTTATCCTCATGATTAGTGCACATGTGTTGAGTGTCCACTGTATTCACACCATTCAAGTTACTGGATACAGTGATGACATTCTAAGACAAAGACATTGATTTTGAGAGTACATAACAGGGGCTATAGGTTATACACAATAATGTGAATACATATTATTTTGTGGACTTCCAATGGGAATGTTTGTCCCTCATGGGTCCTCCCTTGTTATTGGGTTGGAGACTTTCGACTTGTCTTCCCTGGGTGAGTCGATCTTTTAAATAGAGAATAGGGATAAAATTTGATGTTTAAAACAGTAATTGGCTATAAACATTTGAGCCCTTAAAAGGGATGTGGCCTTTCATTTGGCAAAATAATTTCTGAGAAAGTTTGGGTACTAAAAATTAATCATCTACAACTTTTGGTATAGGAGATGGTCATAGTTAAATTGCTCTATATAAGAAAAAGCTAAAATTTATGGTTTGTGTTATACTAGTAAAGCTCGAGAGAAATAGGAGTGCAGCAAGATGGCAGGAAGCAAGTTCTCATCATGGAATAATGGCCAGTGAGAATGGCCAACTGACACAGTTAACAATATGGTTATCTAATATTTAATTTTAAATCACTTGCTAACAGGTATGTTAAATCCCTTCACCCCATTGTTTTCTGACTTTTTTCAAACTTTAGTAAAAATCTATTGCATACAGTCTATTGTTGATGGCATTGGAAATAAAGAGATTGAAGTTATGTCTAGTGAAGCCAGCAGAGGCTGTAGGTAGATCTGAGTGAGATGTGAAAAGCATTTGCAGTGAGTGACTTGGGCTCAGATATGAGACAATTTCACTTTCTCAGAGATCCTAGACCCTTGAAGAGAGGGCTGGGTTGACATTTGAATTGCACATTCTTTTATTTAAGTTATGCATTCAACTAATGTTTATTGAAACATCCAGGGACTCTGATGGGATAGGAAATACAAAAGTGAACAGTATTGATGAGATGCCTGCACTTGGGACAGCTTATGATCATGGGATGCATCTCTCTATATATGTTTTGCAGCATTTTGGAAATTTATAAGCATCCTTTGTGATCTTCCCACAGGCCAGCTTTCTATTTTTTTCCTCACTTTTTCTTGCTTCCTTTATTTGATTTAAATTAATTTATTTATTGGCTCTTAAGTTTTCAGACTTTGCTCAAGTTTTTCTCACATGTAATGCCTCTCCTTTTTCCACCTAGTCAAATCTTGCCAACTCCTCTTTAAAGCCTGTCTTGAACATCCTCAGCTTGAAGAAACCTGAAATTTCTCTGATTTAATTGGTCTGGAGTTCAATCCAGACCACTATTTGCAACAACTGTCAAGATGATTCTAATATGTAGCCAGGGACGTGAACCACTGTCCAAAAGGGTACAAATAAAATCTTATTGGTACGGTGTCCTCTGATTGCATTTTAGTGAAAAATGTTTCTTTCCTATACATTTTCTTCTATTCACTATAGGAAGAGAAGGGGCCCTCATCCTTTTAAAGGTGAAACTATGCATCAGGAGTTTGCATCTCTTTTTCATCAGTCACCAGATGTGTCTTTATCCATCATCATTCCCTTTCCTTGTATTTTCCATCTCACTCTACTGACTCTGTCTTCCCTCCACCTGCATGCTTAGGTGTACCATAGCCTAAAATCCTTCCTGTGTGAATTTTTCCATAACCCAATTTCTTGGAGGAGTCTGTAACACTATTTCATTATTTACTTATTCCTTAATCCTTCACAACTGGCTTCCATTCCTACATAAATAAAACTGATTGTCCAAGCTTATGTGTTAGGTACTTAATAAATATTTGTTGAGCGAATAAACAAATGAATACATAACTTTCTAAATAATCACCAAATCAACAATCTTCAACTGGTTTCCCTCCTCGGTACATGGCTCTGTCCCTGACTTCTTTAATGTGGAATTCTGATCTTTCTATTCTGATGGGTTTTTTTTACAACCTGTTGGCTAGCCATTTTTTAGGAGACAGTGTTACACATGTTTATGAGTTGTGCTGGCAGATAAACTTGGGGTTCAAATTAAGTCCCTGCCACTTTATAGCTGTATGACTGAGGACAAATTGCCTACTTCATTCAGCCTTGTTTATTCGTTCACAGAAGGATGATGATAGTATTGTTGTAAATGTTGATATGATACTTAAATGCAATTAAAAAGACAATAAATGCTCAGTTAATGTTAGTGGTTATTCATATTCCAGTGGATATAAGCCTCTTATGGGCAGTAACCAGGCCATTTTTTTTTTTTCTGCCATTCTATTACATCTTTAAAACATACAGTGTTTGTCTTATGGGTCTTGAAAAATATTAGTTATAAATGAACATGTGAATGCATTGTTTCCCTTCTCTTAATGGATGATCTATCCAAAGGCCTTGGTTTCAGTGTTCTTCACTCTTTCCCTTGTTGACCTCCTTTAATTTATGATGAACTTTTGACTTTTTGTAAACTGAAATCAGACTTGGCCCTTTGTGACTTCCAGATCCACATTTGCTTTCCTTAAGATACTTCCCAAGACATCTCTTTGATATCTTAAACTCCCTATATTTTAAAAGAACTAGTCTTCTTTCCCTCTTAGTATTCATTTATATAAATATGAAATACATATTCACTATATTAATTATATATTCATTATCATATGTATATTATACATGTATATATGGAATAGCCTCCTATGTAAAAATACATGTTTAATTTATATAATTGTTTATATGTATAGACATATATGTATCATCTCTCTCTCTATATATATATTTTTGTAATAACCTCCAAAGAGTTTTACTCACCTATTTGCTTATTAGTTCTAAAATAATTCCACCTGTAAAATATTATTCTTCCTAATGTGTATGTAGCTCAAGGTGTTAGTTACTTGCCCCATAGACACGCAAAAATAATATTAACTTTTAAAAGATCACAACCCTTATTCTGCCAGCAATTTGACTCTTATTTTAATAGAAAACTTCATGTTACATAAACAGTTTTTATTTATTAAGCAACACATAGATACATTTTTATTGTGAACAAAATAGCTCAGCAATATAGAATTGTAAAAGAAAAAGCAAAACCCCCACTTTACCACTGCTGCTTGTTCCATTCTTACTACTCTTCACAGAGGTGATTTCTGTTAACAGTTTGGGATAACTCTTTTCCAGACCTTATCCATGAACATATTCATGTTGTTTTTATTTAATGTAAATGGGCTATATTTTATTTTTTAAGGTGAAACTGGATTTTTCCACTTATTAATATGTTGTGGAGGGGTGCTCATATAGATCTGCTTCTTTCTAGAAAACTTCTGTATAGTATTGCCTTGTACAGAAGCAGCATAACACATTTAGACAGACTTTTATTGATGAATGCTTAAAAGCTACCTTGCTATTTATTTTCCATGTCTCTCATATGTATAATCTTTAAACTAAATGAGAAGGCACATTTAAAACTTACCTGTTTTGGCCTCTTTGTGAATGCTGTTGTGTTCTATTTCTTACAGTGAAATGTCTACTTATCTTCCAATATCCAGCTAAATGGCAACTTAAGTGATCTCTCGCACTTTTTACTCTTCTGCTTCAGTCCTCTGAGGACAGAGATGGAGGTTTTTGTACTCCCACAAAGCTAAACCTAGGGTACTATGTATAGCAGACTATGAATCTAGGTATTGCATAAAGGAGTACATGATTTTTACCCTTTTTAAAAATTCTAACATGTATGCAAAAATAGGTCATAAGCACCTTTAAGGTAAAAATGAAATCTCAACATACCTTGAATAATGTAGATATCCAATGGCTCTATGCCAGTGCTATGGCAACTATATTGTGGACAGGAACGATATATATATTCCTTATTATATAGCACCAATAGTGCCCATCAGTCACTATAGGAAGCTATTTTAAAAAATGAGAATGTACCTACCAGGATCTCTAAGAGGATCTTCAATTGAACTAGAAAATCCTCAAATAAGGAAAATTGAAAAGGATTATTTGTACAGATGTGCATTATTTGTTTGTTTTTCCTTTCTAGGATTCCTTTCCCCCACTTTTTCATGAAAGAGAACCACACTTTCCAGTGGAGGACTACTCCATGTAGCTTAAGTGAAATGACCTTGCCCACTACTGCTCCATGCATAGAGCCATGATATCCTGAGTCTCCTGTTTCCTAGCTGTGATGGCTTCTTGTGGAATGGTTATGAGAGTCAGTGTGTTCCCTGAGACTTGAAATGAGCATGCTAGAATGAGGGTTCTTTCCTCCTTTGGAAGGTGCAAAGATGGTATAGGCTTATGACTGACAGAAGTAATCTTTCCTGCCATTTGTAAAAAGTCTGAGAATAAAGACAAAACAGGGGCCCAAACAGCCAAGTAAGATGGTAAAAGCAGGGTACTGCATTCATCATTTAGATCTCTGGTTTTACTCCTAAAGTTTGTCTACTCCTGTACATCCTAGATGTGTCTATACAAATTCCCTTTACCTAAGCTAGTTGGGTTTCTATGATCTATAATGGAAAAAGACTGGCAGAATTATATAGGAGGTTTAATTAACTTTAAATATTCTGATTCTATATCCTTCCTATCTCTTCTGAGAGGATATATGCTGATGAAATTCTCTTAAAATAAAAAGAAAGAAAGTCTCTAAATTTAATTGTTTAGTCTCTGCTTTCTAACTCCCAAAATGTTCACAAAATGGAAATGTTTTATTTTGTGAAGGTATGCCAAAAATGATCTATAAAAGTGGCTTAAAATTGGAGATTGGGTCTCATGCTAAAATAACCGGTAAGAAAAAAAAAGCTGAGATGCGATTTCTGCTGACCTGGTCTTTCATCACTCCTATTCGATTTACATCAGAGGGATGAGGGAACAGGAACTTATATATATATTGAGTACCTATCCAATTAAACTATTTTATAAAGTTTACACCTGTCATAAATATTGTTATTCTAATTTGAAAGATTTTTAACAATCCAAATGATTTTTAGAGTTCCATTCTTGCCCAACATCACCTAGCAGGTCAGATTCAAGATTAGAATTCTGTTGGATCTGACTTCTAAAACGTCCTTCTCCACAATCCAGAATGCCATGTAATTGGAATGAATATTGACTTTGTGCTCTGTTCTCAACTCTTAGTCAACTCTCTTGACATTAGTCGCTTAGCGATTATTATTTTTGAAGGGAAAAAAAACAATTATTTTCTGGGAAGAAGTATATTGCTATTTAGAGATTTGAATTTGGTGAGACATGAACTCTAGTCCTGTGTTGTTTGTTTGTTTCACTAAAAAACTCTGTGTTCATGGAACTCAGCCTTTCTAGATCTTAGTTTCCTCCTCGGTCAAATAAAAGACATAAATGTTGATCATCTCTCAAGTCTATTTCAGCACTCTTGTCTTGGTAAGTACTTCACTAGAATTCTGTACTTCCCCTATTAGTAATCATATCTCCTGTGTTATGACTGTATGCTAGATGCAATGATGTCTTGTTCAACTCAGTATTCCCCAACAACAAGCTGGGTGTCTGGCAAATAGTAGGTGATCAATAAATATTTGTTGAATAAATAAATGGATGGAGTTTATTTATGTTTGTATACAGAACATTACTTTTTATTTATTTATTTTTTAATGAACAAAAGAGTGATCTTTGATATTGTAGAAAATATCTTTGCTTTTGTAGGTGAGACGTAAAAATCAGTTAATAATAGATTTGGGTACTACAATGTTTTGTATATCAGCATGGATTTTAAAGAAGAGTTTCTTTTAATTCAAAGCTTAAAATAAGCAGAGTTAACTAAAATTTTTAAAATAGAAGATGTACTTTAAAGTGTAAAATGGTCATTTTAGGTGGCCATTGTAATTCAGCTTTTAAGGATTGATAACTGAGCCAGCTTGGTGAACCTTCTGTGTGAATGAAGCCTTCTTTAATCGGCTTTTCCTATATTATTTCATCCTGGGAAAGAAAAGTAGTAGCTAAGCCAGAAGCGAGCAGGATAACAAAAAAAAGGAGTTTGTGGCCAAAGCAACAGAATTACTTTTTTTTTTTATCCTTCCACTGTGTTTGTGAAGAAGAAGAAACATAATTTTTTTTGTCTTTGTTTAGACATTGGACAATACAAATCACAAGAACATATATTTTTGACATACTATTTTTTGGTGTTTTTTTGGAATTTGGACCCTAATTAAAAAATATGTGTTTCCTAGCCCTTCTTACTGTGAAAATCCTTGGCAATATAAACAGATGCACTGGTTGGCTTTTAATTCTGACACCAGACTGTCTGAAATAATAGCTCTAAGAAAGTGTGAATTCTTTCATTCCTCAGGCTTTAATTGTAAGTACTTAATTTGTTTCTCTTTCTACTGCTGACTATCAAGCCAATTTGGTTTACTTTTCATCTGGCTGAACATGGTGCACCTTAGAAAGCCCTTGCTATGAAAAGTTTATTCTGTTTGGGAAGACAGAAACAAACTAAAATTTTGATTTATTTTATTACTACAGGGCACATCACTGTAATTTAACAATTAAGATATTAAGTAGTATAAAAATTTAAGTAATAGGGTACAAGTAAAAGATGATAGAGTTAGGGTCTTGATAAGCAGTTTAAAAACACTGAATATTTTCATAATAGCTGATTCATTGTGTGAAAAATTAGTCAAGTTAATAGCTTACTAACTCATCTTGACCTTTCACAGTCAAAGATATTCTTCATTTTTGTGTCTACCATTTTTCACACTTTGTAACCAATTTGCTGTCACAGCATTTTTAGCCATAGGACTGACTGTGATGAATTAACTGCTGTAACTAGATGAGGTACAACATATGGCATATTAGCCAAAAAAAGTCTTCTGTTGCTGGGAGTGAAGATATTTTGAAAAATCACTAGATCTGATCTTTCCGAATATTTTCATATTTCCATTTCTAGAACTTCACTAGGTAGAGATGTGTTTTATTTTCTAAGGGAAAAAATGAAATCAAAGAAAGACCAATCACTACTGGAACCTGTGGTAAACATAATGAAGAAAGTCTTCTGCTCCAACTGAGTTCTTAAATTTGTCTCTATATATGCATTTATATGTTGAGATACTTTCACCAATTGTTTTGGAGCCTAATACTAAAGATGTTTCTATCCCCTTGGTAAATATAATGGAAAAAATGATATGGCTAAAATGAATTGAGTGTTATGTTAGAAATTGTTAAGCCCTTTATTTTTATTCTACCCATTTTGAAATAGAGACTCTAAAACTCTGATAAAGTAATTTGCCCAAGCTCACTCAGTTCACAAGCAGTAGAGATGGGCTTAGAATTGAAGTCTGCTTGATTTCAATAGCTCTATGCACAAACCTTGTGCTTTTAAATAATAATAATAATAATAATAATAATAATAATAATAACAACAACAACAACAACATTTACTTAGGGCTTTAAAATCTATTACCTAAATCTAGTAGATAGCACAAAAAAAAAAATTCTTCAGTGTGCAATGACTGAAGTAACTATTTTAGATGCTGGAAAAGAGTTGAGGTAAGGGTAAGGGCCAGTGATATGTATTGCTATTTTTGACATTTTTATGAGTGATGAAAAGAAGTCTTGGTGAATATGTATCTCCAGTGGTAAAAACAGAAGCTGTAGATTTGGGCACCTGAATTAGCTTCCTCTCTTTTACATGATACATCACTTAGTTTATTTACTTCAAATTAATCTCCCCTAAAATCAAGTTGGCCATGATAACCTCTCTTCAGGAACAGAAGGAAACACATGACACTCTCGATCTTTTTGCAAAAATACAAACACTATTTTGTCTAGTTTTTACTTGTCTCATAAGTAGAAAATTTGATTATGTGGAATTAAACTTTTGAGAATATGAAATTTCAGTGGCCTTTGGGTTCCATGACCACGCTTTGAGGCGACAACAATGATAGCTTTTAAGTTGTTTCCTGGCTTTGGTATTCTTTTTTTTTTTTTTTTTTTTGTCTCATTGCAAGCCTTGCCAAAGCTTCCCTCCTTCTCTGCTGCATTAGTAATGCAAAATGAAAGTCATTGTGCCCATTATATCTGTTAAATGGTTTCCATTTTAACTTGAGAAAAATGTATTGACGTTCATGTGTTTGGCATGGAAAATGTGTATATCTATCAAAGATAGCAACTTGTCTGTTGGAATTACAGTGCATTATGTATAATGCTGCTTTTAGCTGTGCATGTACATTTTCTGGAATCTTATTGTGTCAGAGATTGGAAAGTTTACACAAGCATTGGTAATCTAATTTTTGTCTGGTGGGTGGCTGTGGAAATATGGAGTATTTGAAAAAGCAAATGTCTTGTCCATCTGTGCTTGGGAGTGGTTTTGTGGCGGGGGTGTCTAGTCAGGTGGGGTAAAAAGCATCCATCAAAAAAAAAAAAAGATTTTACAAATATTGCCCCAGGCCTAAACTAAATATTAATTTCCCAAGAGCAGAAAGATATAACAGTTATTGTGACATGGTTTTTAGCACATTTCTGGTTATTCTTTTTAGGAGTTCTAATTGTGAGGTTGGGGAATGTTTTATCTTTCTCCTGCCTCTTAACGATAATCCTTCTCTAGACTATATTGTTTGCTATGCCTTTTGTCTTCTGCAGACGTGTCTTCAGCTCATGAACATCTTGTTAAGGTCTGTTGAGGATTAGGGGCCGTGACACAATTTTCTTGCTGAGTCTTTTTATTGGGGATTTTTCAGCTGATTTGTCTTGGAGGTCTTTGAAATGTCTTCTATCAAGCAATGATTTTCATTTTTCTTTGTTCTCCTCAAAATTGGGGTTGTATTTTGCTCAACTGTTCCCAGGGTCTAGGTAATGAATGGTATTATTTAATAGGTGAGTGTGAAATTCTGAGTGCAGCAGCTGTACTGCTTTCTGTCTCTTAGAGTTGCTTAAATCTTACTCACTGCACTGCTGCTGAACTGTAATGTAGGTTTCGTTTTTTAGCTTTAAGTATATTTCAGTCATCCATCTAAAGCAAGGTTTCTTTGGCACTGTTGTCATTTGGGGCCAGATAAATTGGTGGGGAGCTGTCCTGTGCATTGTGGGCTATGTAGCAGTTTCCCTGGCCTCTACTCACCAGATGCCCACAATGTGTCTAGGTATACTAATATCTCCTGGGGAGCGGGGGTAAAATCACCTCATTTGAGAATCACTGATCAAAAACAAGGTTGAAAGACAAGGCTGGCATGATGTAAAGGAATTTCCATAAAAAGCACCGAACTCAAGCAATGCAATGACAATGCCGAGAGAGAGAGAGCTTTGTGTCTTGGAGGATATGTGAAGGGATTGTATCACACATCCCTGGAGAAAATACTGTAATAATTGTCTATAGTTTCTTACACTGAGTAACAGAGGAGGTAAGGGTCACCTTTTTACTGCTTTGCTTCTGATCTGCTAATTATCTTCTTACCCTGTGATGCCTTTTATCTCCCCTCTACGCAACTTGACTCACATAAGGAAGATTCTAATTCTTCTCAGATTTTCCACCTTAACTACTTTTCTACCCTAACCTCCCTGCTCTTCTGTTTCCCCCACTGGTTTTCTTTGTCTCAAATGGGAACATGATGCCCATTTATTTCTTTAATCTATTCGCTACCTAATAGTACATTTTCTTCTGAGGATGAAATTTAACAAGATGCTTTCTCTTCTGTAATGCACTCCAGTAAAAAACTAATGTTTACCAAAATGAGTATCTTCTGTCCCAACTAAAAAGCAGAGATATCAACAACTGTAGTGTAGACTTTTTCATGTTTAACTTTTGCTTAATGCCTCTTTGAGTGAGTTGTATCTATTGCATTTAAGGGCAATCTTATGGGCCTGTCAAAAGAGCATCTACTTGCTACTGAAAGAGCAATTAAGATAACATATAAATGAATGAGGTAATCAAATGCATCTGATAATATTGAGATTATTTATTATTTTTTCAAATGCTGTGAAAACTGTGGAAGTATGCTAACAAATCTACTTGATCAATACATGGGATGTAAAAAGAAGAGGAGACAAGATTGACTGATGAATAAAATGAAACTGACACAAACAGGCTGACAGCCAGCTGTAAGTCTCTTTAGGGCAAATGCAATTAACTTAGAATAATAGACTCAAATTTGCTGGTTAGAAATGCATTTTTATTAACAATCACAGGCTGAGTCATTATGCTCTTATGAATAAAATGGTACTTATATTTTGTGCATGTGTGTGCATGCATATATAAATACATATACATATGTCTCTATACGTATATATCCATGCCTCGCAGATTCCTATGTGCTCTGCTTACAATTTGGGTGGAAAAGTTGATTTCTAGAATAATGTACTTTAAAAAGGAAATTCATTCAGAAATTGTCTCCAGGACTATAAATTCTGAATATTCTCCTAAATTACATATATAAAAATCATGCTACTTATCGGGTGCTATTAGATGTGAAGTCAGTGAGCCCTGGTCCCAGAACTGCTTGTCCTTTAGGGATTTGGAATTGCGATCAGGGATTTACAGATTTCATTTTGAAGAGGAGAAGTCATTACTAGAAACCTAAGCTCATTTCCTCTCCTTTAATAGCTATTTTAAATCATTCATTTAGAAAATACATTAACTATTTAGGATACTTGCAATGCGTTTCTGCTGGCATTAAGTTTGAATTTTTTAAAGAGTGTTTTTTAATAAAATTATTTCAAAAGAAGATGAGAATTAGAAAAAGGACCAAATGAGGTTTTGGTGATATAAAATTACTTTGGATAGCATTTTCCTCTTTCATTGCCTAAGAGGAAATGACTTAAAACTTTAACAAAATGTTAGAATATCAACAAATTCTTTTCATGCCATAAAAATAAAAAATATGTGACCCTTGGAAACTTAAGAAATGGCATGTGGTCAATGGCTTCTTAAATAAATTTGTTAATAATTTAAATAGAAAACAGTGGTAATTCTGTACTGCTTACTTAATATTGTGTCAACTTTAATTAGTAATTTGGTAATAAAGGGAGAAAAGATTATAGTAAAAAGTAAGTCATTTCTATAAAGAATTCAAAATATGGAGTCTTGCATAACACTGCAAAGTGCTTTATGTATGTGTGTGTGTGTATTTATATATATATATACATATATGTGTGTATATATATATATTTTTTTTTCAAATGCAAAATAAAGCTCCCTGGTTATGTAATTGCTATTCTTCAAAAGGACATCATGAAGGTTGACAATTTAAAATGTACTCTTCCTGTCACCATCCAATTTTTTTAAATGTCTACTCATGGTGTTAAAAACAATCTCCGCAGAAGAGGGCTGCCATTGCCAATTTAGGACACTGGCTTTGTTATTAGCGTAGGCATATTAGATCATCCTCTTGCTCTTCCTGCCTGCTTTGTTCTTTTGATATGGCAGGGAACTGAAATTGACAACAGCCTACATTTTGTAACAATAACTTGCATTGTTAAATATATATGTGTAGATAGACAGATAGAGAGTTCTTTTATTCCCCAAAGATATCAAAGTTCACTACAAACCATGAAAAAAACCACAGAAATATGCAGATGCTTCTGGGGTGAACTGTGGCAACTGTTTAAAAGCATAAAGTATTGACAGCCTCAAGATTCTGGAACAGTTCACAGTCATTTTTGATTTTTGATATTTTTACCCCTTTAGAAAATTTGTTTTCTTTAGGAGGAGGGAAGGGTAAAGTCATACGTTGTTACTTGTGTGATAACCCAGAAACAATTTGGGAAAGTCAGCTGGGAGCATGGTTGTCTAAGTCTACTTTCTTAAAAAACAATGCTGTTATAAACACAAGGCCAGAGCCGGCTGCTTTGCATTTCAGTCATTGTGCCATTCATTGCATCCATTAAAACCATGAACAGTAAACTCAAAATGGGGTGTCTGATGATAGGATGGGCACACCTATAAAAAAGATTACCAGATTTAGCAAATAAAAATACCGAATGCTCAGTTAAATTTGAATTTCAGATAAATGATACATAAGTTTTAATATAAGTATGTCCCACGCAATATGTGGGAATACTTAATACTAAAAAATTATGCATCATTTATCTGAAATTCAAATTTAACTGGGCATCCCGTATTTAATTTGGCAATCTTAATTATAAAAGCAAGGCTTTCTTTAGAAAGTAGATTATAATTGAGGTGTAGAAATTTTTACAAAGAAAACAGGAGAACTTAATTTTTTTTGTTAATCTTAAAACAACCTTACCATCTTAAAATTTATAAACTTTCTGTTTCTCTTCACAGAATGATAATTTATAATATTATATTTCGACATGACTCTGCTCAGTAATTCACGATTATAGGTCCTGGACAGAATATTCCTGAACAATATAAAGCTCAGATCATATCATAATAATTGGTGGATGTCTGTCTGTCTCCCTGACTACCCATGAAGGACAGAGAATTTTTAAAAATTTATTCTCCTGAGTCCCAGATAGGGTGCCAAGCAGACGGAAAGAGCTCAATCTATGTTGTTTGAAGGAATTTGTTCTCTAACCACTAAATTTATTTTCTCTCTTTTCTTTTTGTCATTTCGCTTCTTTTCCAGGCACAATAATAACGTTCCCTCTACAGTTTCATTTCTATTTTGAGATATATTTCAGCATGTTCAGGGTGAAATTTCACACCATCTTAGCAATAAAAGTATAGGTGGTATTCTCTGGCAGTATTTCTACTAAGGAATGGACTAGATTAAGTCTGGATAGTTGAGAGTGACTCTCCTGAAGATGGGGCGAAATAGCGAAGTATTTTTTAAATTCCACCAGGAAAGTTGTAGACACATTTAATTTAAAATATTTAAGTGTACTCTTGAGCACTTCACATGTATTCTTTATTATGTAATGTATATTAGCTATTATATGAATGAGTCAAGAGTTTTCTTAGAGGTCTTTAAATATATAAAAATTTTATCTTAGGCACTGTACCAACTTTGGAACTATAGAACCAAATTGCAATTTCACTGTGTGAGAATTTTAATACATAACATTATATTTTTTTAAAACTCAGAATTTTATGACTAAGCAAATTGTAAGCCTTTTAATCTCCATTATCGTTGTCATTAGTTTCATTCTTATAATATGCTACGGTCATTTACCAGGGAAATATAAAGCAAGGGGTAGCAAGAAGCAGAGTGATATATAATCTTAAGGAAGACTCAATGTTAACAACCACAAAATAAGATTAAGGTAATCAAGAGTACAAACACCGGATGTATTCATCAAGCACAAAAACATCAAATTATTTTTTTCTTCTAAGTATAAGTTTCTGTTATTTGTGGTAAAGAGATGCTTACTCTACTTTTAGGTTATATTAGACATTACATTAACAAATGAAATAAAATTTTCCATTAAGATGATCAAAACAAAAGTCCAAACAAGTACATTTAATCCACCTTTTATTAATTGGAAGGTAGAAAGAAGAGTGGTAAAGGAGAGAGATTAGCATTTATTGAGCACCTACTGCATTCAGGCACTGCACAATGAGAATACAAAACCATAACCTCTGACCTAAAGTCTCTGTCTGGCTCATGGTCCAATGAAAGAGACACACAAGGAAGTAAATGATTGTGGTGTATTGTAATGAAATGTTATAAAGACATAGTATATTGCATGACACGGTCCTGTGTAGAATGTTATTAACTTTCTAAAGAGATTACCGGAATGTCTTCACTGGGGAGATAATACTTGAGTTGAATTCTGAAGGAATTTATCAACTGGGCACAAGAGCATTTTATGTAGATGATATAACAGTCGCCAAAGTGCTGAGTCATGAAAAAGCATTAGAAGTGGTCTGATTTCACTGGATCACAGATTTCAAGTTAGAAAGAATTCCAGAAAATGGGACTGAGAAATTGAGATAGCTTAGAAATTAGAGGCCTTATATATCATAGAAAGGAGAATTTAAAGCAGGAAAATACATGGTAAAATTTAGAAAGAGAATGCTGGCAGCAGACTGGAAGGGACAAGATTGGGTTAGATGAGCAATGCTCGAGCTCTTATAATCAGGCAACAGTTAATGAAGCCTTAAACAAGACATCAATTTGTTACCGGAGATGGGCAGGATGAAGCAGATTCAAGAATTAATGAACCAAAGAACTCAACAGCTAAATATCCTGGGGAGTGGTGATAAACCTGGTTAGTATACAACAGGATAGTATTGAATAACTGCCATATGTCATATGTTTGCTGATTGTGTCCTATATGACTCAGATGAAAGGAAATCAAGAGAATTAACTTTGCTGATCGTAAATCTACTTACAAGGAAATGGGCTAAGGAGGTTTATATACATTATTCCAATTGACAACTTCACTGCCATCTTTTTCCTCAGGGAGTTTTATCCCATTTGGCTGAAAAAGAAACTGAAGCTCAGAGATGTTAAACTTAATATTGTAAGTTCACAGAGCTAGGAAATAATGTCATCACAGTTCCTACTGAAGTCCATCTAACCACAAAGTCCCTGATCTTTCTTTTAAATTGCATAGCCTTAGGTTGACTTCAAGCTGATGTGGGTGTTTGGACCATGTTGAACAAGAATTTAATTCTACATTTGGGATACTTTAAACAATCTATCCAGGGATATGAAGTAGGTTTCAAGAGCTTGTCTTTAAGATTTCCTAACTAGTTTGAGAGGACTGAAGTAGATTTGATCATTCACTCACTAAAGATTTATTTAATGCCTTCTTTCTGATTTTAGTCATAATATGGAGCTATCTTGGGGTTTAGTGTCTAAGGGAAGGGGTTTGCCATGCTGTGAAAGTATAAGCATTGGTTTCCATGCAATTTAGGAGAAAACTAACAGATAGCCCCATCGTTGAAACCACCATGTCCCAGGAGAAAAGACAGCAAAATATAAATTTCATTTTTTTCTCACGTTTTTTCAAAAAATCATCCTTTTTTCTCCTTCCTTCATGTCTGCCTCTGTAGGTCTAAGTGAATTTTTTTTCCTAAAATATATCACTGCAGGTGCCCCTGCTGTGAAAATGGAAAATAATGTAATGTTTCGGGCTATGGGAGAGCTGCCAAGTCCAGAGTACCAGCACTATGAGAGTCATCCTCCGTTTATTTCCCCCTTTCCCTTTTATGGATGTTGATGAGACACTAGTGTAGCATGAAGCCCATTTGCTCCTTGCTGTATTTATTTTGTTAAGATTAGAGTTGCTAAGATACAGTAGTTATTTCAAATTGTTACCAACGATGCCAGTGGTCATAAAATAAAGAACTAAAATTCCTTTATTTGCTAACTCTAATAAAAACATTCTTGAGGGGGCGAGGGAGTTTTCTGGCAAAAATATGAACAGTACGCCAAGTGGCCTATGTTATAGCACATAATTAGATCCACTAGTCCAGCTGATGTTGAGCTATTTTGATTGAAAATCAAGAGAGAACTTCTGGCTTTGAGTTGTTTATTAAATGATTATTTTTAAACAAAGGGAGTGGTCAGGTTGTGCGAATTTTGTGTTCCTCCTTCTATTTAGTGGTTTAAGCCAAAGTCTTTCTTTTTCAATCTGTTGCTAGTTATTTTTGTCTGTTCAATAAATATTTGAGGAATTTGAAGTTTTAACACATTCACACAACTTCTTAAGTTGGGCCTCTTAGTTTTTGTCATCTTGAGTAGCTTAAAGCCATATGTCTCATTGTATTTATTAATCCTACTCTCTTTGTTCGTAATTTGTAAAGTACTTGCAACTTTATTGTTGTCAGTGACATTTTTTAGGTAATTGATAATAGATACCATCTATGTTTCAGATTTATTGTTATTAACAAAAAAGAATTCTGTATTTTTTTCATAATGAATCATATTTTTAAAGCTCAGAATGTTTTCTGACCAAATTTAAATGAGCTCCAGGACATTCCTCTGAGCTTGTAGGTAAATATTTTCAACTAGTACTTAAAAGAAAAGCCATTAAACTATTTGGGTGGAAAAATATTCTCTGAGCAGCCAGTTTGGCAAAGGTTTGTTCTGTGAATGTGTGTAATTTCAAATTACTGTATGTTTTTATTTCACAAAAATTTCCAGCTTTCCCAGCACACTTGAAATACTAATATCCAGAGTTTCCACTGGCAATCCTTTGTTTGTCCTGGAAGAATCTTGCAATTTGGGACCAAGAAAATATTGTGTTCCCTTTGGATTTATAGACATAAACATATGTATTTCTTCTTCAGCATACAGTTCTGTTAAGGGGAAGCCAGGTTTAATGGGCAGTTTGTCAAATAATAAGAAAGCTTCATCAAAACTCATAGCATGTTTGGCTGAAAAAGTGATCTTTGATAAAATTTAATCTATTTAGAGAAAAATAAACTCTAAAATAATGACACGCCCTGATGTGGTTTGATTAAAAGCAATATTTTGTGAAATCTCCATTTAAATACCTTTCCAGAGAGACTTAGAGAATATGCTGTACACCATTGAATTGTTTTTCTTAAGCCAAACTTGTAATACCCAGTGGAGCCTTATTCTACAACAAACCTGTGGTTAATTGTAATTCCATTAGAGAAACTGCAAAAAGGTGCTTTCTGCCCACATCTTTGGAGACAAAGTGACTCCTCAGTTTCTGTGGTTATTGCTGTCTCAAGATTTTGAGATGCCAGTGCTTTGTAGTTTCAATTCTAACATCCAAGTTCTTAGAACCTCATATCCAGAAGGTAAAATGCTTTACCACAGTCTTCGGTATTCATATTCTATGTTGATAGTTCCTCTTTGCCCCTCAAAAAGGGCACCACCTGAATTTTATTTAATCTGACTACGCATGCTCTGGTCTAAGATCGTAAATGTACCACATCTCTGTCTAGTTGCATGTAATAGCTAGTGTATATTAGATTGATCTATTGATCTAAAATTTTCACTTCCTCAAATACTATTTTACTATACACTCTTGCTCTTGCTCAAGACAGGGAATGTATATCTCTGCTTTCTTTTGAAGAGTTAGTGCTGTGACTTGACTAAGATAAAAAATTTGAGGAGAACAAGGTACTCACGAATACGGGCTCCTGCCTTTTTCATTGAGAGTAATATGCCTAAATAGTTGCTGGTCCAAATATGAGAGATATGTAGGACAGACTTGGACCCAATCTTCAGCTTTGAGCTAAGCCCAACTGCTCCCAGCTTCAATTAGCCAAACTGCAGATGACTCATAGATATGCAAGCAAGAAATAAATGCTCATTGTTATATGCCATTGAAATTTAGGGTAGTCTATTATGCAATATTATTGTGGCAATATCTGATTGTACAGTGTGCCCAGTCTAGTTTCCTAACCAGTGTCTTCAAGACAACATCTATATAGGTGAGGGGGTTCTGATCTAAAGGAAGACATTTCTTCTGTTCTTAACTCTTTTGGTTTTACTAACTCTTTGAAGCTGCAGTTCAACTTTAGCTCATATAAATTTGAAAAGTGTCAATAAAGTTATGAGTCATGTGTAATTGATCAGTGCCTGAACCTGTTACATGGTGAAATAGGAAACAAAACAAAACAAAACAAAACAAAACAAAACAAAACAGGTTTTTGCAAACATATAATAATTTTGAAATGGAGATACACATAGTCTGGGTGGAATTTTTACCCTACATATCACTTAGGCTTAAAGTTTATATATTATATACTGTTATTTTATACTGAGGCATGGTGGAGCATACCATATTCCATAAATATTTTACAGGTGCCTCTTCATTTGCATCAATGTATGACTTTTTTTTTTTTTAATTGGTGGCGAAGGAAGAGACGATAAATCTTAACTGAGGATATAAGCTGATATAGTAATATCTGTCAAGTGGATTATTGACCTTAGTTCACTTAAGTTAAAGAATAATAGATTGGAAGCATGATTCAAAGGTTACAATCTCTAAAGTTAAACAAAACCAGGCAGAGAACATAAATCAATAAAGTGGACCAGGTAATAGGAATGGGGCATTCATGGTAAACTGGAGAATATGTGCCCCAGTTACAAGAGTTAGCTATTTGTCTCCAAGTGGTTTTGTCATTCAGGCACTGTAATCCCTTTTATTTATTAAAAAAATTTTTTTGAACACATAATACACATCATAAACTGTTCTAGTTTCTATAGATATAACAGCGAATAAAATGAACAGAAATATTCATGGAATTATCATTCTAGTTCATGAAACAGACAATTAAAAATGAATAAGTACAATGGAAGTATCTGAGACTATAATAAGAAGTGCTAAGGAGGAAAAAAACCAGAAAAGCATGATAACATAATACCTTCAACAAGACTATACCAAAGATGGCAGAGTAGGTAAACGCTGTGTTCACCTCCATTCACAACCACATTAAAATTACAAGTAAACTACAAAATAGCCATCATTGAGAGTCACCTGAAGTCTAGCTGAACAAAAGCCAATAACTAGCGACACACAAAAAAGACCACTTTAAGACTGGCAGGAGGGGCAGAGACACAAAACAAGCTGGTCCCACTCCCATGTGTAGTAGTTGAGAATCAGGAGACGTATCTCTGCTACAGAAGTCCCCCCAGAAGAGCAAGGCATCCTGGTCCATGGTTCCAGAGCTGTGAAGAGAAGTCTCCACAACTTCTGTCTGTGAAAACCCATGGAGATTCTTGCTGAGTGGGACGGAGGGCAGGGGGAGTCCCAGGAGCTCCTGTTAAAGGATGCCATGCAAACTTAACTTGGTGACAGGCTTGCTTGCTCTGAGCTCCAGCACAGTGGCAGCAGCTTGAAACGGACCAGAGATGCACAGGAAGAAACTAAGTTTTCTGGCTTCGGGGCAAGGGCTAAAGGAGTGGCTTTCTTCCAGACAGAAGTGCTTGCAGAAGCCATTCTTCCTTTGTTGAGCTCTCCCCTATCTGGTTTGCAAACCCAGGTGGGTACCATATCTGAGTCTCTATCATTCATTGTAGCTAACATTGGTCATCCCACCTTTGTGATTCCCTGAGACCTTGCCCCTTTCAACCTGTGTGGCCGCCTAAGCTTCCTCCAGTGGATTTTTCATATAAATGGCCTGTCTTGGCTCATGCTGCAACTTTCCTAAAATCTCTCAAAAGTTGACAAAACCCAAACAAGTAGCATCTGACCTAGGCATTCCCTGTACCCCTTGCTGAGCAGCCCCAAGCCCAATACTAGTGGCAGTTTGCCTCAGTTCACAGCTTGGTCTCTGAGGCACCTTCAAGCCCAGCATGGGTGGTAGCCATCTGCAGATTGTTTGGTGGCTCATACCAGGTGGCCCTGGGCAAGGCACAGACTAAGCTGAACTTGGCCTGCATCGGAGACTCTCTCCGAAAGCCCCAGCCTGCATATCTGGTGACCAGCTTTGGTCTGAGCCAGAGCACCCCCTGAGGTCACATTTGAGGATGACACCCGCAAAAGGCAGACTGAGTAGGCACCAGAGCCCTGCAATCGCGAATCTTGTTCTGTAGGGTCAGCCTTTGGACAACAGCTTTTCCACCGATCATGGCCAGTCATCACACCCAATCAGCCTGAGGGTCAGTCCTTTCCATTGATGAGCAAACAGCAACGAAGGCCCAATTACAACAGGAAGACACACACAACCTATACAAGAGACATACCTGGAGCACCCGGCTCCGGTGACCAGGGAAGACTGTGCCACTGGGACCCACAGCATACCTACCATATAAGGCCATTCTACTATGACTGGGAGACACAGTAGCCTTACCTAATACATAGAAACAAACACAAGTAGGCAGCTAAATGGGAAGATAAAGAAACATGTCCCAAATGATGGAACAGAACAAAGCTCCAGGAAAAGAACTAAGCAAAATGGAGACAAGCAATCTACCAGATTCAGAGTTCAAAATATTTTTTAGAAGGATGCTCAATGAACTTAGGAGAAGAATAGAGGAACTCAGTGAGGACTTTAACACAGAGATAGAAAACATAAAAATGGAGGTCAAAAACAGAAAAGAACCAGTCAGAAATGAAGAATATAATGACTGAACTGAAGAAGGGGAGTATCAAATCAGCAATTTAGAAGATAAGGTAGCAGAACACACCTAATCAGAACAGTGGGGAAAAAAATCCAAAAAACAAAGATAATTTAAGGGACCTCTAGGAATGCATCAAGCATACCAATATTTGCATTATGGGGCTGGCAGGAGAAGAGAGAGAGCAAGGAAATGAAAACATATTTCAAGAAATGATGACTGAAAACTTTTCCACCTGGTAAAGGAAATAGGTATGCAAACACAGGAAGCACAGAGTCCCAAACAAGATGAACCTAAACAGGCCCAAACCAAGACACATCATAATTAAAATGCCAATGGTTAAAGACAGAGAATCTTAGAAGCAATAAGAGAAAAGCAGTTAGTTACCTACAAGGGAGCTTCCATAAGACTGTCAGCTGATTTCTCAACAGAAACTTTGCAGACCAGAATGAATTGGTAGGAAATATCCAAAGAGATGAAAAGCAAGAACTTATAACTAGTTTACTCAGCAAAGCTGTTATTTAGAATCAAGGGAAAGATAAATTGCTTCCCAGACAAGAAAAAGTTAAAAGAGTTCATCATCACCAAGCCAGTATTACAGGAAAAGTTAGAGCAACTTCTTTAAGAAGCAGAAAGAAAAAGAAAAAAAATAAAAATCATGAATAATAAAATGACAATATCTAGCAACAACTACTTTAAATGTAAATGGATTAAATGCTCCAATCAAGAGATAGGGCTGCCGAATGGATAAGAAAACAAGACCCTTACATATGCTGCCAACAAGAGACTCACTTCAGGTCAAAAGATACAAACTGCAAGTAAAAGGATGAAAAAAGATGTTGCATGAAAATGGAAACAACCAAACAAAGGGTATAACAAGAGACACAGAAGGACCCAGTAATCCCACTTTTGGGTATTTATCTGAAAAAAAAAAACACTACTTTAAAGGGAAGTGTGAATCCATATGCTCATTGAAGCATTATTTACAGTAGCCAAGATATGGAGGCATGCTAGGTGTCATCAATCAATGAATGGATAAAGAAGAGGTGGTATATGTATGCAATGGAATATTACTCAGCCATAAAAAAGAATAAAATTTTGCCATCTGCAACAACATGAATGGACCTAGAGGACATTGCGCTGAGTGGAGTAAGTTAAAGACCCATGCCACATGTGGAACCTAGAGAACAGGATAAACAAACAAACGAACAACAAAAACGAGTTTGTAGATACAGAGAGCATTTTGATGGTTGTTAGATTGGGGGTGGTGAGATGGATGAAGGGGAGTGGGGATTAAAAGGTACGAATTAATGGTTATAAAATAGTCATGGGGATATAGAGAAATATAATAAGTAGTATTGTGATAACTATGTATGGTGTCAGATGGGTGTTGGGTTTATTGGGATGATCACCTCATAAATTATATAAATATATAATCACCTTTTTCACACCTGAAATTAATTTAATACTATATGTTAAATATTATTGAAAAAATATAAAAATTTTTAAAAATGTGACAACAGAAAAGACTACGCTATAATCCATTTAGAGAAATTTTAAATTTTTGCATTAAATAAACCTAAAAGGAAAATTTCTACTTCATTAGATAACAATATTTAAATGTATTAAAACTATACAATCACATCTAAAACAAAACAAAACAAAATTCAGAAGCTTTTCTATGATGATCATTGTTATAATGTAGTTTATTCAGCAGAATAAAAAAGAGTCAACAAGTGCAGAAATAAGATTATGAATTGTGTAGTTTGATTTAAATAACAGATATTTAGTAGACATATTTATATTATTAATATTTTTTCAGAATATTAAATACTTTGGGTAATTGTACAAATAAAATCTACTTCCAATTAGAAAAATAATTTTATGCTAAATACTAATGATAAAACATTAGTGTAAATTTTATGGTTTTAACATTGTAAAATCTGTTTGAATTCTGTTGTATTTAATGGCTATAATAAATTCATTTTAAGACGACTTAAAAGACTTATTTTTTTAAAAAGTTAAATCTGAAACATTCTAAAATTATTTTTATTTGACTGTGCAATTATCGTCAATTATTTAGTTTAATATAAGTTTTACATTATTATAAACAAATATGAGTACAAACTGAAATAACATAATCTATCTTAGATACAAATAATATAAAAGCAAAAAATAGACTTTTTGAGCTTTCCTTTCACTAAACACTAGGGAAAATTTATTTTCGTTTAGAAGGCTTTGGGACAATAAACACAAGTCTATTTTCCTTAATAGTGAGGTAATAGAAGTAGTTGTGCTTAGAAACAAAAATGTGGAAAGCAATTTTCTTTTATAAAACAGGTCATTGCTTAAGTTTATCACAGTGATACAAAAAGGTGGTCTTTTTCTTGAGATTATAAAATGAATATTAGGAGTCCTATCATCACTTAACCACCTAACCTCAATGGATGCATCTAATCACCTCCCCATAGGAGTTGAATTGTGTAGTAAGCGGTTTCTCATATATTTTTCTATACCTGATATATAGCATCCTCATTTTTATTTAAAAAGTGAGAGCTTACTATATGCAATTGTCTTTATTTTTCTCCACTTTAACATTTCTCTTTAACATTTTCATAGTATTCTTATGCATTTAACCAGTAACAATTCGATGGATATTAAGATTATCTTTTGTAATGTTATAATGATTTTCGGAATGAGTGGGGAACCAGCCTAAGGAACAGAGAAGTGCAGGTAAAAGTTATGGATCAATTAAAAGTGCATAGTTTACTTAATGAAAGCAGTAAACAAGTGAAGCTCTTAAACCAGGGTGATCTTTTAGTATCAAGAAAGTTATTTTGAGATATGTTATTAAAAGAAAAGTCGCAAGAATTTAAAATATTAGTAAACTACATGATAGAAAGTAAATTGTACTGACTGATAAATTTTGTGTAAAATAAAACTATGAAAAATATTTCATAATTTTATAGTCATCGCAAGGACACAAATAAAAAGGCCAAAGATGAATCTAGGTTGTACTTTATATTTGGTTCATAATAAGCAGATATGGAATGAACATATTGGTTCTGTCATTTGGGAAGGAGTACATGAACAGGTATGTTCCTCAAGTATGCCTTATGTACCCTCCAAACATTGGGGACTGGGGAGCAATGTCCACCAACTGAAAGAAGCCTCTGTCACTTGGAAAATGCTTTAACTCCTTGGTTGTATGTAAATTGTGGATTCTGAACATTTTATGAAAAAATCTTAATTACATGAGAATTAGAAAAATTTTAAATATGTAATTTAAAATCAGGATCTACCCTCTCCTCTCTCATCATAAGAATTGAATCAATTTACAAATGATGGTGTAATAATACCATCCATCTTTTTTTTTAGTATAAATAGTAATAACATACTGAGAGTTTGAGGTGCTAGGTAATGGAACAAGAACCAACAAGGTCAAATAATTTTATCTATTAGTTTCCCCATTATAAGGAATACTTTAAGATGGGTCCTTTTAATTCAGATAAAAGTGTTTGATTACAAAGTTGTGTGTTGCTAGTAAAAATAAAGCCACTTTCTAGGAATCAAGATAACGTATATCTATGTTACAGATTCTCTGAATCATACAGAGAAAAATGTACTCATTATTTGAGAAACATGGTTTGGCCTTTTTATCAACCCTCCCTGTAATGATCCATTGTATCAATTAATCTCTAAGCTTTAGTTAAGATGAATGCTGACTTTAAACTGTAACTAATAAAGCTTATATACCAATTCCACTTTAGAGAGGTATTTTAACTCTTTGAGGGTCTCAGGACCCATTTGTTCAATTAGTTCTTCTAAGTGCTGTATATTGGAATACTAGAAACTTTAAAGAAATTAATATAATATTGGAAAACCTAATTCACTTTCTGTTCCAACAGCAAAATAAATAATGCATTATACAGGAAAGCTTAGTTATGAGACATCCCCTCCTTTTCTAGAAGGATGAAGAAGCATTAGAAAGGTTTAAATAATAATATTGGCCTTCTACTTTATTCTGACTATAAGAGATTCCACTATTAATCATTTACTTCCAAGTTAAGGGCTTTCTAAACATGCTTAACTGTAATTAATACTGTAATTTAAAGTAGATGGGCTACTTTTACTGTAATTTAAAGTAGATGAGCTATTTCCCCTACATTGGCAACTAGAAGCTTAAACAAACTTCTTTTGAGGGATACTTGGGATTTTAGCAGATGATTTCGGTTCCCTGGGAAAATGATTAAAATGTGCCCCCCACTGTGAAGCCTAAGGAAAAGCCAGACTTTGTGAGCTAAGTAAATGAAAGGAGGGCAAGACCAGTGGTGGAGAGAATATCTAGTAGGAATTATTACAATTCAGAAATTTGATGGTGAAAATCAACATTAGAGCACAATTTATGAAAAAAAGAAAGAATATCTGCACAGTGTATGAAACAGTAAATCAGAATACATTTTCTAGAAAGTAATTTGATGACATATATGTCATGATTATTATAGAGGACTTGGTAAACTATGCTTTTTGTCTTCCCAGTACTCTTCTTTGGTATTTGGAAGGGGTTTCTTTGGGAAAATCCCTCTCAATTCCTTAAAATCTAATACATCTGGTCACTCAAGGCAGTTCAAGGGTAGACTTCTTTGGAAATTTCTCGGTGAAGGTAACAGGAAAAGATCTTTTCCTTTTAGATAATGAGCTTTAAGGAATTAGGTTTAGGAATGGCAATGACCATCTTTCCTCTTGGAGAGAAACTGGCAGGAAAGAATGTGGGTAAGAGGCAGAAAAGAAATCATAAATAACCAGAGCTTTAAGATAGATCAGGGGTAGTGACTGAGAAGATTGGAAAATGAATTTGAAGAAAATATCATTATAATAGCATCAAAAACCATACAATACTGAATTATAAATTTAAGGAAATATGTGTAAAACCTGTACACTAAAACCTACAAAACACTGCAGAGATAAATTGAAGACTACTTAAATGAATATAGCTGTTTCCCAGGATACACTCTATTTGTAGTCAATGCTGAAAACCTAAAAGAAAGAGTAAAGGTTAGAATTTCACATTGTCCTTCAAAAACCTTACCTTTATCAACCTAAAAAAGTATTCAATTATGTCTTTCACTTGGGTCTGGGTTGTGTTGGAAGTATTAAGGGCAGAGACTTCTCTGTTCTATCATGGCTGTTTCAGAAATTATGACTGAGCAGGGCTTTCTGGATTACTCCTCTGGTAGTTATTTTTTTATTTGCTCCCCTAGATACACTTTCTACTGTTTTTAAAGCATATTTGAACCCTGAAAGTCTGATGTGTACGGAGTGCATCAGTGGGCTCCCGTATTAGTTTGCTGTGGTTGCCATAAATAAGTACCAAAAGCTGTGTGCCATAAAGTAACCAAAATTGATCGTCTCACAGCTCTGGAGGTTTAAAGTCCAAAATCAAGGAATCAACAGAGACATACTCCCTCTGAAACCTGTGAGGGAATCCTTCATTGCCTTTTCCTAGCTTCTAGTTGTTTGCAACCTTTGGCATGCTTTGGCTTGTGGCAGCATAACTCTAATATCTGTCTTATTCATTACATGGAGTTCTTCCTGTGTGTCTTTGTGTCTTCACATGGCCCTCTTCTTATAAGGATGCCAGTCATATTCAATGTAGGAACCTACCCTATTTCAATATGATCTCATTTTAAGTAATGACATCTTCATGTTCCTATCTCCAAATGAGGTCGCATTCTGAGGTGCCTGGGGTCTTAGACCTCAACATATCTTTCTGAGTAAATGAATGAACTCATAACAGTTTCCTTGCCTTTTGCTTTCCTTTTGCATTAAGGCAATGGAAGTCTCTAACATGTTAATAGGGAGTGGGAGGAGAGAAAATCTGGTATTTTGTTTATTCCTCAATCTTCTTTTCAGGTCCACTGGGGGCTGCATCCCTTAATAAAAGATTATAGCTTCTGTCAGACCAGCCTCTCTTATACAGCTGCTCTCTCCAGACACAATGCATGGGGTACTTAAAACTGCTTCCTCCCTTTTTGCTTTCAGATTTAGAGGTGGAAATGACTCACTTTTCTACTGTTGCTAGCTCTAAAATACTACACACTTGTTGGTTTCCCTGACATCTATTTACACATTCGAAAATAGTACCTTTATGAAATTCTCTTCTAGTTAGAGAATGTTCCATCATTTCACTGTTGGGACCCTAACACATATACTTCCATTTGATGGATAAACCAAGTCCAGAGAAGTGATTTTTCTCAAGGTTGTAAAATTTACAGAACTTGCGGACCCTAGATCGCTTGAATAATGCCCTTTGGCACAATACAGGCCAGTGGAGAAGGAGTTACTTCAATGGTAAAAATGAAAGCTCTTTGGATTTTTATTTAAAGTTCAGTTTCATTAATTTTGGATAAAAACTCAAAAATCAGATGTCCACGAGCAGAAAATATTATATTTTAATTTAGTTCTCTTTTGCACTGTTTGAAATTTACTTAAAGACTTTAGATGGTTAAAACTTTGAATTATTCACAAGAGTCAATCCTAATTCAGAAAATCAAACCCATGACTATTGCTTAAAATTTTTTTTTTAATTTTATTTTATTAGTTTCAAGTATACAGTATGTTGGTTTTGCTTTTAAATTGAGACTAAGCACAGCGTAGTTTTTTCTTGACTGTTCTGTTAACTTGTCTCTTCTTCATCATACTCTAACATCTATGCTTCAGAAATAGTACATGTGGCACAAATATGCTATATCTGAAACCAGCAAATTCACTCTCTCATCAGCATCTCAGATATAACTTCTTATAATGGTTATAACTGTATTTTTATTGCTTCTCTCTCTACCTCTTGATTGTTAATGTAGATTTGAATCCTCTTCTCTTGGTAATTATCCCACCATCACTCCTAATGTTTCAAGATTGTTATAGTCAAGCACCCAGAATGTATAGAGATTGGATAAGGCAGTGATTAAAAGCATGGGCATTGGAGTCAAGCAAACATAAGCTCTCTTGGAAAGTAATCTAACCTCTCAAAGGCCTGTTTTTTTTGTTTTTAGTTTTTTTGATTGTTTGTTTTTGTTTTTTGTTTGTTTTTTTGTTTGTTTTTTCATCTGGATTACAGAAATAATGCCACTTACAGTGTGGCTATGAGGATTGAGATACTGCATCTAAAGTCATCAGCATAGTCTTTGGTACATAGAGGAGTTCAATGAATGAAAGCTGTTTACTTAAAGTGGTATTGAATGAGCTTTCTTTATTTTTAATAATTTCTGCTTTCAATAGAACCTTTAAATAAAGATGAAAGAACAAGAACTATAGCAGGAAAGGATGAAAATAAGGTTTAGAACAAAATTTAACTCTGGGATTCCTGGAATCCAAAGCAAAATGGAAAATGATGCACTGTTAAAACTTACAATCTGATAAAATAAGATGTGATGAGAAAAAAAAATCTAAATGGAAATGGAGTAGCTATTTATGTTTAAGTTGTTGAAGAGCACAATCAACAATTGCTTTAATAAGGGCTTTTTAAAAGATGTAGAAACATTCTTAATAAGTCTCTCTCTGTAGAAATGAGAAAAGACCACTTTTAGTAAATGCAGAGGAGTTTACAACAGGAGAGCATGGTGGTGATTTAGAAGGACTAGCAGCCCATTTCATGTAGCTTTATTTACTACCAAATGAAATAATTTAAAATTATTCCTGAGTAAATTTGTATGTAATATATATACAGAGATATACTGCTAGGTTCAAAACAAGTAGTCATTCACTCTGTGGTTTTCTGCTTGTCACATAACTGAACCTTATGATTTGTGCATGCTCTGTGTTTATCCTACTTGGGGTTATTTGAGATTCTTGGATCTCAAATAACTAACGTTATTTATTTACTTATCTATCTATCTATCTATCTATCTATCTATCTATCTATCTATCTATTTATATTAAGTTTATTGGGTTACATTGGTTAATACACTTATATAATTTTCAGGTGTACATTTTAATTTGACATCTATATATTCTATTGTGTGTTTACCACTCTCAAATGACTTTATACTTTTATCATTTTTGGAAAACCCTTAGTCATTATTTTCTCAAATACGTTTTTTCTTTTTTCTGTTTTCTTCCTCAGTAACTCCAATTATACTATATTAAACTGCTTTATATTGTCCTACAGGTCAATGAGGCTGTTTTCTTTTTCAATATTTTTTCTCTGGGCTTTGCTGTAAATAATATCTGTTGTAGTATCTTCTTGTTCACTGCTCTTTTTATCTTTTGTATCTAATCTGATGTTCTTCCTATCATAAAATTTTTAATTTAGGTATTGTTATTTTTCACCTCTAAAAATGTCATTTGATTTATTTCTGTGTAACTCACACCCCTCCTCATTATATTTGTGTTTTCCTTTATGTTTTTAGATATTTGAAGCAGATTTATAATAAATTTTTTGTACTCTTGACTACAAATTACATCATATTTATCATTTATGGTTCTGTCATTAATCAACTGATTTTTCCTTCTGGTAATAGATCACGCTTTCCTATATCTTCATATATTTAGTAATTTTTATTTTATTCCAGACATTGTAAATGTAATGTTTTGGAGTACCAGATATTTTTCTATTCCTTTAAATGTGTTAGACTTGTTCTAGTGGCTATTATATTCATTGCGATCACCATAATTCTTTTACTTTTAAGCTCTTTTAGTGTGGGCCTATAGTAATATTTATTCCAAGGGTAAATTTAGCCCTTTTAAGTTGTGCCTCTTCTGGGCTTTCTCCCGAATGCCCATATAATCACAGAATTGTCTCCACTCTGGCTGATGGGAATTCAAGTAATTCTCAGCCCTAAGTAATCTCTGGAAAATATTTGGCTGATAGATCTCTGATAATTGTTATTTCCAACAGAGTTTGCCATGCCTAACCTCATAGGTTTCATTCTACATTTATGGATGACATTCATCTAAAGCTTCAAGGGGTTCCTAGGCAAATTTCTTAAGCACTTCTCTATATAGCTTCCTTCTTTTGGGCTCTCCACCCTGAAAATTCTATTCCTCCTAGGCCTCCCAATCTTCAACCTTTGTTTCCTCAGTTCAGTGACATTGTCTGACTTTATTTTGGTTCTGTTTTTTTTTTTTTTTTTTTTTTTTTTTTTTTTTAAATATTACAATCCAAAAATTACTTCTAGGCAGAAGGCCTGGGTGATGATAGTATTCACTTTGTTTGTTTTTTTTCTTTGAGGAATCATATCTCTGAAAGTCCTGTCATACAATACCTAGAATAGTTATTTCCTATATTTTGTGCAGTATTCTAGTTGTTAACATTAGGTGAAAGGACAATTCAGATCCTCCTATGTCCTCTTGACTTGGAGCATTAAATTTACTATGAAGTATTATTGCTTTTTTATATTTTATAATGATCTTGTCACTAGCATAATCATTTTGCAATTTATATTTTTCACAAAAAGCAAAAAAACATTTCTTTGGAAATGATTTAAAATGTTAACATTGAAAATATAGCTTATTTTTTATAGCAATATCTTGGTATTTCTACATTTAAAAAAATATATGTATACACATACATACAGATTGCCTCAGGAAAAATGACTTGAACCTCTCTTGACCTCCCTTGACCTCTGAAAGGCCTTGGTGTAGTCAAGGGAATACTAGTTGTCTCCTTAGTTGAATTTATTTTGGTAATTTTCCATAGTGCAGAACTGCATCTTTTTTACATTCTTAGAAATCTGTTTTGGTTTAATCTTCTAAGAGTGGATATATTTTTCAGGGACCAACTCACGGCAGCCAGACTCATCAAGTAAATGTCTAAGAACCAAGTAATTTACAGAATAACCACAAAGATCCAAGTTTCTTAGTCCTACAACGAGACCAGTGCTTATTCTCATTGTAGGAGACACAACCTGAAAACTCACTGGTGAGCATGGAATTTAAACAAAGTAAGTTAGGTGAATCAAATAGTTGCTGGCAGGTCATACGTTCTGTCACTCATCTATGCAACAAATATTTACTGAGCACCTACAATATGTCATTTACTTTGCTAAAGACTCACTTTGCCAAAAGCAGTGAACAAGGAAAATTAGAGTTCTTAGGTTAACAACTGACAGGGAGTAATAGCAGTATTACGAATCTTATGACAGAGAAAGTACAAGGAGCTCTAGGAGCTCTAGGGCAGTATGTATCAAGGAATAAACTAAAGTAGGCTAGGATTCAGGCAAGGCTCTCTGAGAAAGTCATATTTAAGTTTCAATATAGAAGATTAATAAGAATTATTCAGATGAAGAAGGCAGGAAAACTAACCTGGTAAAGTATTCCCCAAATTGTAATATTCTTTTTAGTGATAGTTGGGTATAGGTTTGGAGCAGATGTGAAGGAAGAAATAAAGAGGAATCAGGGCATTACTTTTAATTTGGGAACTTTAATAAATACCACCTACACCTCACCCCAACCCCACCTAATTCCACCTAATCTCAACACTCTGCATAGACACATTAATACACAGATCACGATTAAATTTTTCCAATCTGTGACTTTTGGGGTGAGATTGGGCTATCAAGAGTGAACATAGTTGGAAACAGCAGTTCGTGGATCTCTGTGCCTAAGAGGCCCCCCTAAGTACATATAACCATTCCTTGGTTCAGAGTGCTTGGGAAGACTAAGAAGGAACAATAGACTTGAAATGTGATTCAGCTGAGGGGAGTAATTAAGAGCATAGCTCTGGAGTTGAAATAATCTTCATGCATTGCATGTCCTTAGGCAAATCTTAGACTCAGTTTACTGAGGAATATAGTAGGACATCTCTTACAGTTATTGTGAGACTTAAATGAGTTGATACAAATGAGATTGAGATGAGGTGGGTTTAAACACATTGTCTTATATCTAATGGGTGTCTAGTAAATAACAGCATTATTATTTTTCATCCTGCATCAGAGGCAGTATCCCAAGAGACCTAGAAGAGATTCTATTAAATTCATTCATCCATTAACCAATCAACAAATATCAAAACCTTTTTTCTGCCTCTGAACAACCTTATTTTAAATCCATCTGAAGAGCTCCATGGAGATATTTGACACATTTTGTGGAGACACTGGAAAGACATGATCAAGATGTTTTATTTTATTGTTCTCCAAACTGAATGACAACATTAAGTGGATAAAAAATATTTTCCATAATGTCCTTTGGAACTACTAAGTGAGTAGGTATTTTTAGAAAAAGAGAGAGAGAGAGAGAGAGAGAGAGAGAGAGAGAGAGAGAGAGAGAGAGAGAAGAGAGAGAGAATGTGAGATCTTGGTCTTTTGAACCAAAGTCTCTTATATTATTTTGTTTTTTTATATCTTTTCCTTCAATTAAGTAACCTTAAACAGAATGCCCCTTTATTACAAAGTATTTATAAATATTCCTATTTTCCTCATTGAGGAAGTTATTTTTAAGTATACATTTTTATAAATTGATTCAATTTTTATTACTTAAATATAACTGTCAAATTTTTAACTTATAAAGTTGAATGACATTTTATTTAAACTGTAATTGTTTTTTCAATCTAAACATTTTATGTCAACTATAACTGCTTTGCTTTTTTTACTAATTTTGGTGATATATAGTTTTCTTTTAAAATGTATGTGGTTAATTTTTGAAACATGAATTAGTTTTCAAGCAAATTAGTAAATATCAGTCCAGATGGTACACGAATATGTCAAAAATCATTAAGGTAGAAGTTTGGGAACTTTGAAGCCATGCATCCATCTTGACAAGAGGCATGGTCTGGCAATGGGATAAGATTATTGGAGCTTTGTTGGCTGAGGAACCTTCACATATGGACATGCTTGGATGGACACTGCCAACTTTTGCTACTCATAGTTTTCCTTATTCAAGCTCTCATGAATGAGCAATTCTAGCTTCTTTCTGAGCAATGTTGTATCAATAAGTTAAGTTTGGTCTCTCCCTGAAATTGCTGGCTCAGAGTTGGAAGGAGTAGATAAGAGAGTGTTGCACTTCTATTTTTACAAATTTTTCAGATAAATTATACAATGATTTTATACCTAATTTTCCCTTATTTCTAAGGTAGTGAAGGAAGCTTCATTTTTATCAAGGGCAGAAGGAAAACTAAGAACTTATGGATAATCTTCAATATTGTGAAGGTATTTCTATTGCATTCTAAAATAATGTAGTCTAACTTTATAAGGTTGTGGACTCTGCTCTAATACAGATGTTTTTGAACAAAATTTTTATGGCAGCTGTATAGCAGATGATTTAAGATAAAGGCCCTTATTGGATGAAAACTAAGTTGTTTTTAGGAAATAAGTTCTGTTTAGTCAAAATGGGAATCTGACATGAGTACTAATCTATTCAAGGGATTAGTTCACCTCCTGAAAAGTAGACTTGGGAATGGAGTATTGGCTCTAATTTCTGAGTATTCTTTTTTAAATTGTTAAATTCTTAGTATGTCCCCCTGACCTTTTGTTTTTCAGCTGATCAACAAAAAGCTATTAATTTTGGCAACTCTTTTTGCGAAGTACCTCAATGAAATATCCACTTTAATGGGATTATTTGCTTCAGAAATATTTTTATTTCATTTACAAAAGAACTCAAATTACTATTACCAAACATCTAGTATCAATAAATTTATAAACTCTCATTTTATAAGAATTATTTTTTGAAACATATTGCATATGTCCACAATTAATAATTAACAATAGACGCAATGGAAACATAGTTCTCCTTCAAACCAGAATGAGGTTTCAGCTCCTTTCATATTACAAAGGTCAAATATAAAGAAAAATTGAGAAAACTACTGTTGTGGTAAAAAAAAATTAATATCCCTTTATTAATCGATCAGATATTTAAAATACATATATTTAGAGGATTCTGGGAAAACATGGAGGAGTAAGAAATGTCCTCAGATCTCTCCCCTTGAAACAACAATAAGCTTAACATCTAAAACTGAATAAAAAACACCCAAACTGCACACCAGCATGTCTGAGCATGGGATCTGCGCATAAGAGCTATCGTAGGTCAGAACCCCGGGTGTTGGGTGGTGGACTGGAACAATAAAGAAGCTGCCTCACGAAAGCTTTTTGTAGGAGGAGGGGGAAGGGTGAAGATGCAGCAACTTCCCTGATCAGCCCTGCCTGGAAGTGCTGGGAATTTTGTATGCAGACAGCAGCAGAGCTCAGTCATCAGGGCAGAAAGTAGAAAAGTGGGATGGGATCGCAGAGAAACAGCAGTCGATTTCTACTGACTCCAGTTGCAAAACTGACACTGAGCTGCAGCCCCTTACCCACAACACAGAGAGCCCCTTCCCCCATACCCTCCAAGACCGATCACCATGGAGCCCCAGGGGAATCTGAACAAATGATACCAAAACTGTTGCTAATACTGACAGGGACTGAAACTGAGAGTAGCAAGTGTGATTAAAATCTACAAGAAAATAAGACGTTAGGTTCTATATAAGGCAGGGTTCCAAGAAGCTTAGACACCACCTACTTGAAACCAAAAGAAAAGCATCTTCTTTGTAGCAGGCTAAAGAGAGACTTTATATAATAAACCTTCTTTCTGGAAAAACAACAGAATACACTTCTATTAATGCCCAAGCAGAAAAATAGTCCATTAAACACCATGAACAATCAAAGTGACAAGGCATTTCAGAAAGAAAGAGAAAAATCTTCAGAAAATGAGCTTACAGACATAGACATACATGACTTAAGTGACAGAGAATTCAGGATGGTACTTCTGAAAAAACTCAGTGAGTTCTAAAACGAGTAATATTAACGATCTCAGAAGTTGCAAAAACAGCTAGATAAGCAGAGCAAGGAGATTGAAACCCTCAAAAAGAACCAAATAGAACTTCTAGAGATAAAAACACACTGCAAGAGTTGAAAAATGAAATAGCAAGCTTGGGAAATAGAGTTGACCAAATGGAGGAAAGGATCAGTGATGTTGAAGACAGAAATCTAGAAATAAATCAGAAGGAAGAAGAGAGAAACTGAAGAATGAAAAATAATGAAAGAGAAATATAAGAACTAGCTGATATCATCAGGAGAAAAAATATAAGAATAATGAGCATTCATTCTCAAAGGTGAGGAAAAGGTGCAGGGACTAGAAAGCACTTTCAGACAAATAGTGAATGACAATTTCCAAAATCTAGGGAATGAGCTAGAAATTGGAATTCAAGAAGTCAACAGAACACCCAATTATCTCAACCTAAAAAGGCCTTCACCAAGACGCAGTGTATTAAAGTTATCGAAAATCAATGACAAAGATAGAATTCTCAGGGCAGCCAGGGAGAAGAAAACAGTAATGTATAAAGGAAAATGCATTAGATTATCATTAGACTTCTCAGTGCAGACCTTACAAGCCAGAAAAGAATAGAATCAAATATTTAAACTATTAAGCAAAAAGAACTATCAGCCTAGAATAATATATCCAGCTAAGCTCTCCTTTAGATATGAAGGAGAAATTAAGACCTTTTCAGACGTACAAAAATTGAAGGAATTCTCCACTTCGAGGCTTGTACTACAGGGAATTCTGAAAGGAGTCAGCTCACCTACAACAAAATGACAACAACAAAAATACATAATTAGAAGTAAAGTGACTATCAGATAAAAAGAAGCAGAGGAGTACAACCCTTATTAAGAACAGGGCATTATAAGCTTAAACAATAAGAAAAGATTTGCAATAGCAAAATAGTAATGAAAGTTCAGCATACATAGAAAGAAATTGAGATAACAATGACTGCAAAGGGGAGGATTCAAAGATCCAAAGTCACAAAGGGGAAAGGAGATAAGGCACACACAGAAGAAAATGGATGACAGTATATATATAACTATCTTTTTCATATTTATAATGGTAACCACACACAACAGAGTCAGAACTGAAGTATATAACATAAAATAAGAAGAATCAGAGGTAAAAGCCATAAAAGCCAACCAAAATAAAGAAAACAGAAACACAAGGACAAGAAAGAAATGGAAACATGGAGCTACCAGAACGCAAAAGATAAAATGACCGTAAGAAGACCTCCTATTTCAATGATCACCCTAAATGTAAATGGACTGAACTCACCAACAAAAAGGCAGAGAGTTGTAGAATGGATCAAAAAACAAAACCCAACCATTTGCTGTCTCCAGGAGACACATCTCAGCTACAAAGACGAATATAGACTCAAAGTGAAAGGGTGGAAAATGATATTTCAAGTAAATGGCATTCAGAGAAAAGCGGGAGTAGTGGTACTAATATCAGATGAAATAGACTTCAAAATAAAACAGGTAAAAAAAGATACTGAGGGACACTTCATAATGGTAAAGGGAATCATGCACCAAGAAGACATAACACTTATTAATATCTATGCTCCTAATCATGGATTTCCAAAATATGTAAAGCAATTACTAACAGAACTAAAGGGAGAAACAGACCAAAACACTATCATAGGAGGGGACCTAAATATCCTACTGTCATATATAGACAGATCATCCAAACAGAAAATCTATAAGGAAATAACATCCTTAAATGGCATATTAGACCAACTGGAACATAATTGACATATACAGAGCCTTCTATCCCCAAACAGCTGCTTATACATTCTTCTCTAGTGCACATGAAACATTCTAAAAAATCGACCACATATTGAGACACAGAGATAGCCTCAACAAATATAAGAGGGTCGAAATCATACCAATCATATTCTCTGATCATAATGCTTTGCAACTAGAGATCAACTACAGAAAGAAATCAGGAAGAACCACAAATACATAGAGATTAAACAACATGCTACTGAAAAATATCTAGGTCAGAGAAGAAATAAAAAAGAGAAATCAAGAGATACTTAGAAACAAATGATAATGATAGTACAACATATTAAAACTTTTGGGACATGGCAAAAGTGGTCATAAGAGGAAAGTTCATATCATTACGAGCCTATCTCCAAAAACAAGAACGACCCCAAATAAATAGCCTAATTCTTCATCTTAAAAAAAACTAGAAAAGAAAGAACAAATGAGGCCTAAAGTCAGCAGAATGCAAGAAATAATCAAAATTATAGCAGAAATAAATGAATTTGAAAACAAACAAAAAAGATAGAAAATATAAATACAACAAAGAGCTTATTCTTTGAGATTAATAAAATTGACAAATCCCTGGCTAGACTCACTACAGAAAAAAAAAAGAACACGAATAAACAAAATCAGGGATGAAAGAGGAGAAATTACAAAAGATGCCACAGAAATACAAAGGATCATACAAGAATACTATGAAAAAATATAGAACACTAAATTTAATAACTTAGAAGAAATGGACTGGTACTTAGAAAAATATAACCTTCCTAGACTGAATCATGAAGAACTGGAAAATCTAAATAGATCAATCAGCAGTATGGAAATTGAAACAATCATCAGAAACCTACCAAAAAGAAAAAGTCCAGGAACAGATGGCTTCACCAGTGAATTCTGCCTAACATTCAAAAAAGTTTTATACTTATTCTTTTCAAACTCTTCCAAAAAATAGAAGAGGAGGCAATACTTCCCAACTCATTTTATGAAGTCAATATTAGTCTGATACCAAAACCTAGTAAAGATAACACACAAAAAAAGAAAACTACATACCAATATCTCTCATGAACACAGATGCGAAAATCCTAAATAAGATACTAGCGAACCGAATACAGCAACATATTAAAAAGATTATACAATCAAGTGGGCTTCATCCCAGAGGCACAAGGATGTCTCAACATATGCAAATCGATTAATGTGATACACCACATAAACAAATTAAAAAATAAAAATCATACGATCATATCAATAGATGCAGAAAAAGCCTTTGACAAGATACAGCACCCATTTATGATCAAAACAGTACACAAAACTAGTATAGAAGGAAAGTACCTTAACATAACAAAGGCCATATATGACAAACCCTCAGCCAACATTATGCTTAATGGTGAAAAACTAAAAACCTTCCCTCTAAGATCAGGAACAAGGCAAAGCTGTCAACTATTACCACTGCTGTTCAATATAGCACTGGAGGTCTTAGCAAGTACAATCAGGAAAGAGAAAGATAAAAGGCAACCAAATAAGAAACGAAGAAGTCAAATAGTCACTATTTGTGGATGACGTGATTCTCTCTATAGAAACCCTAAAGACTCCACAAGAACACTGCTAGAAGCAATAAGCAAACACAGTAAAGCCTCTGGATACAAAATCAACGTTCAAAAATCCATAGCGTTCCTATCTTCTAATAATGAAGTGTCAGAAAAAGAAGTTGAAAAAATAATTCCTTTTGCAATTGCAACAAAAAGAATAAAATACCTAGGAATAAATTTAACGAAATATATGAAGGACCTATATAATGAAAACTACAAGACCCTATTGAAAGAAATCAAAGAAAATACAAAGAAATGGAAAGATATTCTGTGTTCTTGGATTGGAAGAATCAACATAGTTAAAATGACCATATTACCTAAAATATTATACAGATTTAATGCAATCCCCATCAAAATCTCATTGGCATTTTTTAAAGAAATAAAGCAAAAAAATCATCAGATTTGTAAATGAAAGCACAAAAGACCCCTAATTGCCAAAGCCATCCTGAGAGAAAAGATTGAGGGTGGAGGCATCACTCTGTCCGACTTCAAATTATACTAAAAAGCAACAGTAATCAAAACAACATGGTATTAGCAGAAAAACAGACACACTGACCAGTGGAACAGAATTGAGAGTCCAGAAGTAAGCCCATATTTATATGGACAAATAATTTTTGACAAAGAAGTCAAAAACATACAGTTGACAAAATAAAGCCTCATCAATAAATGATGCTGGGGAAACTGGAAGGCCACCTGCAAAAGAATGAAATTAGACTGTTGTCTATCACCACGCATCAAAATTAACTCAAAATTGATTAAAGATCTAAATATAAGATGCATAGAAGAAAACATGGAAATGAAACTCAAGGACCTTGGACTTAAAGAGGATTTTATGAATTTGACCTCAAAGGCAAGGAAAGTAAAAGCAAAAATAAATGAATGGGACTACATCAAACTAAAAAGCTTCTGCTCAGCAAAATAAATTGTCAACAAGGTAAAGAAACAACCATCTCAATGAGAAAATATATTTTCAAGCAATGCCACTGATAAGGGCCTAATATCCAAAATATACAAAGAACTCATACGACTCAATAAGAACAAAACCAAACAATTCAATCAAAAAATGGGCAGAGGACTGGAACAGACTCTTATCCCTAGAGGACATACAAATGACCTACAAATAGGAAAAGATACTCAACATTGCTAGTTATTAGGGAAATGTAAGTCAAAATCACAGTGAGATACCATCTTACACCTGTTAGAATAGCTATAATCAACAAGACAAGTAATAATAAATGTTAGAGAGGATGCAGAGAAAAAGGAACCCTCATATACTGCTCATGGGACTGCAAATTGGTACAGCCACTATAGAAAAGAATATGGAGGTTCCTCAAAAACTAAAAATTGATCTACCGTATGATCCAGCAATCCCTTTACTGGGTATTTACCCCAAAGATTTGAAAACTCATATCGAAAAAGATATTTGCACACCAATGTTCATAACAGCACTATTCACAGTGGCCAGGACATGTAAATAACTGAAGTGTCCTACGATAGATGATTGGCTAAAGAAGCTGTGGTACTTATATACAATGGAATATTACTCAGCCATAAGAAGAGATGAAATACTGCCATTTGCGACAAACTTGATGGACCTCAAGATAATCATGCTAAGTGAAAATAAACCTGACTGAAAAAGTAGAAAATCACATGATAACACTTATATATGGGATATAAACCTAAAAGCAACAAATGAGCAGGACAAACAGAGACTCAGGGACACGGTCAATGGACTACCAGAGGGGTAGGGGGTAAGGGAGGAAGGGAGAGATAGATGGGGTAAAAGCCGTCAAATATAGAGGGGTAAGGGGAGGGTGAAGTGGGTAAAGGGGATCACATATATGGCAGCTAAAGGAAACGGGACTTTGGGTGGTAATTACACAATAGAATATATAGATATCAAATTATAATGCACCTGAAAATTATATAATTATATTAACCAATGTTACCCCAATAAACTTAATAAAAAAGAAATAAAAATACATCATATATTTATACATAAATAAAGAAATAAAAATGAAATAAAATAAATCCTGCAAGGTGGAATTATATAAGAAAATATTTATTTTTTAAAACACTTGTTGAACTTTTATTGGAAGTATCCACATTCAATATTTACAAAAATTAAAATACGATACCAACAAATTCCAAAAAGCAGAAAATGTACAGGCCATATTTTACTATGGTAACATAAAATTAGATATTAATGATAATTTAAAAAATAAATGCCTAGCCAATTGAAAGTTTAAATATTATTCTCTACATTGCTATTAAGACAAAGAAGAAATTTTATTATCTTGTAGTTAAAAATTATATTGTATTTAGAAAATAAACAGCAATACTAAAATATTGAGATTTAAGCATGGATCAAATATAAACTTAGGAAAATTATTATTCTTAAGTGATAATAAGTGAAATAACTATGCAGCTCAATAAAACTGAAAATGAAAGTGATCTTTAAAAAATGAAAAAGGAAAGGAAAACAGTTTAAAGCAGAAATAAGGATTGGAATAGAATACCAACATAAATAAACCCAAGAGTTTATTTTTATTTCAGATATGGAAAGACACTGAGAATATAGACAAAGTTCTGAGAAATAAAATAATGCAAACCACAGAATTATGTAAATAAGTTAGACATTTTAGATTATTTTCATATTCAGACTACAAAGACAGTCAGAATAGACTAACAACTTTGGAAAAAGAGGTAGCGGTCTCAATTACCAGTTAGTCGACTTTATATTTGAGTACTTTCGAACTTCTAAGGTGAAGCTAATTCCAACATTCTATAAAATATTTCAAAGCATGAAAAATAAAAAAGAACAGTTTCCAAAATAAATTTTATAAACAATATGTAATCCTGAACCTAAACGATAAACTAAAAAAAAAAAAAGAAAGAAAAAGAAAAACAGCAATCAATATAGGGTCTGTTTCAGGGCTAAATTTTGTGTTTTATTCACTTGACAATCTGGCTGACTATCATAGTCCAAGTTGTGGGGTGCTTTAATAACTGCAATTTTCTCTGCTACAGATAGTACTATTTTCTTAGTCCTACCTCAATATTTACAGAAAACTGGCTGGAATTTCACTGCTTGAGAGAACTTTTTTATGTATGTACATGAGTGAGTGACTGATTTTTAGTACATTAAATTTTCATTCCTAATGACATGAGAGGTCATTTGTCAAAGCTGGGAAGTTGTTTACATCTCGAGGATCCCAGCTATTCATCATTGATCTAGCTTAGGGTTTCCAAACTCAAAATGACAGGGACTAGGCAGGCTTGTAAATGCTTAAAGGACCTTGTAGGAAGCAAAGGGAACTGGAGAGTGTTATGCATAGATAAACGGACATGTGGCTAATTAGTTCCAGCTAATTGGTGCCATTTGGGATGTAGATTAAGTATCATTAGATGTTTGCTTTTCAAGAGAAGTCAGAAGTCTGGCATTTCTATGAAAATTTTGTGAGTTTTAAATATTGGTAATTAAATATTTAACAAGTATTACACTACATGAACTACATTGCACTGGTCTTGCAAACGTTGACCAAATGTGATCCACGGGCCACCAATTTGCAAATTCTGGTCTGGTCCACTGCCTTTATTTTACAGCAGAGAGAGGTGAGAGATTAAGAAGTACAAATTGGCAGCAACAAAATAGTCATGGGATGTAAAGTATAGCTTAAGGAATATAGTCAAGAATGTTGTAAAAACTATGTATGGTGCCAGGTGGGTGCCTGACTTATTGGGAGGATTACTTCGTAATTGTATAAATGTCTAACCACAATTCTGTACACCTGAAACTATTATAATATTAAATGTCAACTGTAATTAAAATAATTAAAAATTTAAAAAAAAATAGAATATAATGTAATGTACCTGTTCTAAATGTATAATGTAGTCTTGGCAAATGAAAGCACCACCCTGATCAAGATGCAGAACATTTCCACTTCCCCTGAAAAGCTGCCTCCTGCCCCTTTACACCACCACATCCCCCAGGAGCCAGTCCAGAGAACCACAAATCCACTTTCTGTCACTGTTGATTATGTTTACATTTTCTCAAATTTTGTATAAATGAGGCCATATAGTGTGTACTCTTCTGTCTGTTTTCTTTCACTCAGCATGTTTTTGAGTTTCATCCACACTGTTGAGTTTATTTATTTGTAACGCTGAGGTGAATTATTGTATGAACAAACTTGTTTCTCCTCCGATGGACATTTAGATGTTTCCTATTTTTGGCTGACATGAAGAAAGCTACTATTAACATTCATGTGCAGTTACTTTTGTGGACATGTGTCTTCAATTCTCTTGGGTAAATACCTAGTGGTGGAATTGCTGAGTCAGATATGGTAAGTGTATGTTTAACTTTATAAAAAAAAACCTGCTCAGCACATTTTGAATTGTGAGTTTAGGTAGGACATGTAGCATTGCTGGAATGCAGAAACCGTATTATCCTTCTTCTAAATTCTTCCATGCTTTCCTCCAAGTTCTCATGAAAAGCATAAAAGAATATTTACTGTGTTACTGAGTTAAACTTTTTTTTTTTTTTTGGCAAGATTTTGGGGAAGAAAGGAAATGAAAAAGAGACCAGAAAAGAGCACAGAAATAAATAACTAAAGAGACAGCTAGCAAGTAACATTCTGCGAAAACTCTCTGAAGAGCCTTTTATGGCTAGGTGACTTCTAAGTGGTGTTATTAAGGTCTCAGTCCAGGTCAAATAGTATCCTCCCTCTTCATTAGATCTTCAAATATTTTTCTCACATTCCTGCCTAGCTGTTGCCTAAGGAAGTCCAACCAAAGACTGGAGTTTCGTCTAAGAAAGGGTGTCTAGACAAGGAAAATGAATAAGATCCTAAGAGGACTGCTAAATCTAAGATTTACCCCAGTGATCAGTGAGACATGAAAGGTATAAACGAGGTTTCATGCAGAAGTGCATGTTTGTCCCAGAGGTAGAATAACAAGTATGCTAAGCCCAGGTAGTTCATTAAAACTTACTCAACTCAACAATTTCTCTGAAGATTACTCTAAAGAAAATATGTGTTTATGCAGTACTTATCACCTCTATTTTCATTTTAAAAATGAGATGCTAAGACCTTTAATCCAAAGGGAAGTCTTAAAAGCTTCAGGATGACATCACAGAATTATTTCTTTCTAGTAGTATTTTGGGATGATGGCCATCACTTGAGAAATGCTCTAGAATAATCCTACCAAAAACAGTAAACTCCAATAATAAAATAATATTATCTAATTGGGAAAAATTCAATCCTTGTGTAAAGTCTGAGTTATGAGGATTTTTTTTTAATGCAAAGTCTTTTTTTTTTTTTTTTTTTGGTTTATAAGAGCATTTTGATAGTGTCAGAGGGGAAAAGGCACAACATAGAAATACTTGGCACACATTACTAATTGATCATAGTTTTGGTTAATTTTTATATTTTTATTTTTTCAATTATGTTGATTTATAATATATTAGTTTTAGGTGTACAATACATTGATTAGACATTTCTATAACTTATGAAATAAACATCCTAATAAATCCAGTACCCAACTGACACCATACATAGTTATCACAATACTACTGACTATATTCTCCATGTTATATTTTATATTCCCATGACTATTTTATAACTATCAATTTAAACCTTATAAGCTCCACTCCCCTTCACCCATTCCCCACCCTCAATCTAACAACCATTAAAATGCTCTCTGTATCTATGAGCTTGTTTCTGCAGGGTATCAGGGAATCATAAGGATTGGGTGACCAGTGTTAGCTACCTTTAAAGAGACTCAGATATGGTGGCCACCTAAGTCTGCAAGCTGGATGAGGGAGAGCTCAACAAAGAAACAGTTCCCTCTGCTAGCACATCATTTCATCAAAATAACTCCTTTGAAATATAGAGTAAATATCTGATAGAAATGAATATTGATAGAGAGCTGTGACACTGTTTATCAACTTGGTGTTATAAGATACATGTGAAAAGCATTTTATCAAACAATGTTAAACTGACTGAAGAACGTAGGCGGGAGCTTCCAACATTAAGGAGTGTTATTAAAATTATTTAATATTGAATATTTCTAGTTATTTTACTTTAAAAACCAAACTTATTATTATTTCTCCTGTAAGATCTGGATTATTTCCATTAAAGATTTTTACCGGTTTTGCAAAAGGAGTTTCATAAAAAGGGAAAATAAAATCTATTACTATTTGAAACTACTTATCTGCAAGAATAAAGATTCTCAGTACTTTGCCTTCCAAAGCAAACTGTAGAAATAAGTTGCCTTTTCTGGATTATATGTCTGCAGCTGTCATTCATAACTTCAAAACAGAAATTCCTATAGTTATCAGAAACATCAGATGAGAAATTCTTTGTCTTTCTCACTAATCTTATAAATTTAGATATTTTAACTCACAAAAAAGTTGATATTAACAAATTATTGTCTGTTTTATATATTGTGTTTCTAGGTAGTAGCTTGTATTTTTGAAAATACAGGCCCTATAACTGTACAGCCTGGGTTTAAATCTTGGCTTTGCTATTGATTAGTACATGACCTTGGATAAGTCACTTACTCATCCTCACCACGCCTCAGTTTCCTCATCTGTAAATCAGGGATGATAATAATATTTATCTCATAGAGTTGTTGCAAGGATAAGTAAATTAATATTAAATACTTAGAGCAATGTCTAGCACATATATTTGTATGTAAGTCATATATACTATGTATCACTCAGTTTTGATTAAAATTCTTAATCAAAATGACATTGATAAAATTATCCATGATTTTATTTTCTCACAACGGATTTTTAAAAATATTTTGAAATGTTCTTCATTGGGATAGAAACCTGAAAGTAACAAACAAACAAGACAAACAAACAGAGACTCGTGGACATGGACAATAGTTTGTCCATGTGATTACCAATGGGAAGAGGTAGAGGTGGGGTTGATAAGGGTAAAGGGAGTTAAATATATGGTGATAGGAGATTTGACTTTGGATGGTGAACATACAATGGAATATACATATGACATATTATTGAAATGTACCCTAGAAACCTACATAGTTTTATTAACCAATGTCACCCAATAAATTTGATAAATAAAAAATAAAAAAAGAAATTAGAAAATGTTTATATATAATACTCCTTTTAACAAAAATATAATAATACTAGTTTTAGATAGTAAGATATAAATTCTATATTATTTTCAGTTTTGTTCCTTCTACATTTAGTGTCTAGAATAGTGCTTAATATGTAGTAGGTATTCCATAAATATTTATTCAATGGAAAATACTTATTTCTAATAAAAATTTTTTACTTTATACATTTGAAGATATTTCAAAGATGTTAAATATTATTCTTCCAATATTACATAATATTTTAATGAGTGATTAACATTTCATCTTGTTAATATACATATTTCTACATCAATTCCCCTATATTTGGACATTTATGTTACTTGTCTTGCTATTATAAGTAAATACTGTGACAAGGACTCATAGCAAAATATTTGCATTCACCTCTGATTATTTTCTTAGGATAAAGCTTACAGGTGGCTGGCTAATTAATTATATAGAATTTTAAGATTTATGATTCATTCAGTATTTATTTAGTAAATATCTACCAAATATTTAACCTGCGCTCTCTGCTAGATATTTACTTGGGGATACCATAAGGAATAAAGCAAGTGTAGTCTTTTCAAATGGATCTTATGGTCTAATGCAGAAGTTGGTAAACTATGCGGGGTATGGGTCAGATATAGCCTAATGCTGTTTATTTATTTTGTAATAAATGAACTTATTGCAACACAGTCATGCTTACTAGTTTGTGTATTATCTATGCTCTCACACTACAATAGCAGAGTTGGGTAGTTTTGACAAAGTCTATATATCTTGTAAAGCCAAAAATTTATCTGGCCCATTACAGACAAAAAGCTTGCCAACCTCTGATCTAGTCAGTTATAATTTTGTCAAATCACCCTCCAGAAACTTTCTTTTCTCAACTGTAATCCAGAAGTCTTCTTATTAACAAGGCAAACATGTCTTGTTTTTCACTGGATTTTTTTTTCCTAAACAAACTCCAAATAAAACAAGTCATTTTAAGCATTGCATGCATGAGTAACCACCAAATCTGAAATTAGTGAAATTAGAATTATTTCAATTTATGTTAAATGAGACATGAGAAGTACCAGCTGGCCCTCAGCAGTTATATTGAACTTTCCTTATATGCACATAAGAACTGAGAAACACTGAATAACTAAAGTAGCTCATATCTTCAGCTGCCTAGAAAGAAGATTTTAAAAATGCTTGAATTGTTGAAAGTAATAGTATACCTTTTCGCATATGAAACCATTTTGTTTATTCTGAAACTAACCAACATTACCTTAATAACTTATGTAAACAGAAATATCAGTTATTTGACTCCCCCCCCCCCCCAAGTACTGACCTCACATAGGCACAGTAATGATTCTTTGTCAAAGTCACACTGTTTGCTTACAAGGTATGAAGGTTTTTTAGACACTATAATGACGGCTCTTGATTCACTTGATAATATTTAGAATAAGCCGTAAAAGCTGATCTCTGAACGAACAGACCGCTTTTATTGGCTTTTAGTGCTATTACTACTGTCATAAGTGGAAAATTGGCCTAATGCAAGCAATACTGCTCTGTCATACTACAAAACTGCTGCTTGGTTTTATGGTTTATTTCTTCTATTGAAAGTATGGTCAGGTCCGGGGATGGTTCCACCACCTTCCTGGGCTGCATAACCTGATGCCACCACAGGCTTCAGCTCACCTGAGGAACAGGAAGGGATGTACTTAAAGATGAGTAGGAACTTGCTCGATGTTTTACCCATGTACTCATTTGTTATATAAATGCTTCTTGAGTCCTACTATGTGCCAGGTACAGAGGATGAAGGGATGAGACAAATTTGATTAAGATGAAACTCATTTTTAAATAGAGGTTGACAATTGAGGGCCTGCTGTCTCGATTTTATTGTCTCCTCAATATTTTACTTTTCTAAATTAAATTTTTATCTTTTAATGAGATATAACATATATAATAAAGTACACAAATCTTAAGTGTACGGATTGATTTAATTTTTTGTGTACACCCAAGTAACTACTACCCATCAAGATATAGAACACTTTTCAGTAACACAGACAGCTCCCTTGTATCCCCACTCCCAGTCAGCATCTTTTGCCCCAAGAGTAACTACTATTATGACTTCTATTATTATAGATTACTTTTACTTGTTCTTCATATAAACGGGATCATATAATGTATATTCTTTTATATCTAACTTTACTCAACATCATGTCTATAAGATTTATTCATGTTTTTATGTATACCAGTTCATTTGTTTTTTTTTATTGTTTTGTGGTATTCCATTTAGGACACAATTTATTTACCCATTATATTGTTGGAAGACATTGAGATTGTTTCCAGTGATTGGCTATTTTGAATAGAGCTTCTTTGAACACTCTTTTTGTATAAGAGATAGAAACGCTCCTTTTTGTTGGATATAAACCTAGGTGTTGGATTGCTGTACCATAGAATGGCAGTATGTTAGCTTTAAGATGATGCTTAGCAGTTTTCCAAAATAGTTCCAATTTATACATCTATTGGCAGCATATGAGAATCTGAGTTGCTCTGTGTTATGACTAGTATTTAATATTGTTGGTTGTAATATTGTTTTAATAGGTGAATGCCTTTACATTCTACATGTACAGAAAATTCAAGAAAAATATGTTTTCTATGTATACTTGAGCATGTGTGGGGAATACAATTGGCCATAGAGAGGTAGTGAGAACACAAGTTCTAGACTCAGAGGGATTTAAGTTGACAACCCTATCTCAACCAATTTATAAATGAGTAGCCTTAATACAGTAACTTATGTTCCATATGCTTCATATTCTACTTCTATAAAGCATAGCAAACCATCCCAAATCAAAGGATTGCTATAAGACAAATGAAATAACACATGTAAAGTAGAAAGCTAGTGTTTGGCACACAGCGGGGGCTCAATAAGTAGTTCCTTTCTCCTCTTCCTAGCAGTCTGGGAGGTTAGGAAAAATAGTAAGCTGCTCTGAGAAGATTCACCTATAAATAAAAATGCCTACCAGGTCTCATTTTCTATTTTGTCAAGCTTTCTCCCCTCCCTTATCTCCTCTCAGTTTCCCAAGCCAGACTCCTGAATGTCTCCTACATTCTTTCCTCTGCTTTTTCACTCCATGCAATAATGACAGGAACCATTTCAATTTTTTATTTAGCAAGTGCTATGTACCAAACACTGTGATAAAGCTCTACACAGCATGTTTCATAGGACCCTCAAAAAAACTACACATTGTTCTTTCCATTTTACAGTTAGGAAGAAACTGAGACTCTGAGATGTCAAATTATCTTTGGTCACATATAGAGTGGGTAGTAGAACTAAGATATGAAATCAAATCTGTTTGATTCTAATGTTCATTTGATTAACTACAATTCTATACAGCAAATTAGTCAGGAAGTCTTCTTGACTTTATATCCTACACATTTTTAAATATATAATTTTATCTTTATCTCCATTTTGCATACAAATCATGTACATCTTCTCAGGTTCCTTCATCAATGTTTTTCTTGCTAAATGTTTCACCCCACCATCACCTTATCCTTGGTGAGCTCTCAATCTAGATACACGCAGACTTAATGGTCCAGATTTGCATGAGTTTCTTGCACCACATGCTGAGTCCTATTTGCATTAAGTAGCTCCTTCATTTCTACATTTACATGAAATGCACACCATTGAGTGTGGAATGGAGTTTACTGAGTAGTTTCCAAAAGCCTGGATGATACAATCGGCAGATAAATTCCTCACCTCCGTTCCTTTTAAGGGGTGCTCTGGAATACTGTTTCTTTGTCTATATCTTCTCTAGAAGTCTCTTAGGCTACACGACTCCACCTGCCAACCCATCTACTATGTCATGATTGGGTTCTTTTTAGAGTTGTGGCCAGCATAGTAAGGCATCACAATGCATTACATCATATTGCTTTGCATCATTTCTTTCCAGGCTTAGTGCGTCAGCTTTGTAGGGCTGCTATTTGAAAAAAATTACAACTTTGGTTGCTTAAAACAACATAAATTTATTCTCTCAGTTCTTGAAGCTGGAAGTCTAAAATCAATTTCACTGGAACAAAGTCAAGGTGTCAGCAGGGTTGTACTCTCTTTGCAAACTCTAGGGAAACATCTATTCCTTGCTGCTTCTAGCTTCCTTTGGCTATCAGTACTTCTTAACTTGTGACTGCTTCACTCCAATCTCTGTCTCCATGGTCACATCATCTTCCCCTGTTCTGTGTGTATCACATATCCCTCTACCTCTCATTTATCATTGAGTTTAGGATCCATCTAGGTAATCCCAGTTAATCTCCCTAGGTCAATACCTTTAATCACTTCTGCAAAGATCTTTTTTCCTTGCAAGGTAACATTTAGAGGTTCCAGGGTTTAGGACCTGATACCTTTGGGTAGCCATTATTTAGCTACTACACTTACCTTATTTCTTCACCTTCATCACCCTAAGTATGCACCTCTCAAATAAGCCATTGACACTTTTATCCTGGCCTCAAGGTCTGCTTTCTAGAGGAGCTGAGTGAAGGTGTTGTCTTTGCTATTAACTTAGTTCTAGCCATCACTACTTCCTTCCTATAGTCTTGCTGCCAGAGGTCACTTGCCAAGATTCACATCTGATTATGTCGGTTGCTTATATAAATTTCTTCAAGAAAACCCCCTTATGGATTTTGTTTAGCATTCAAACTCTTTGGCTTATAGGAAAGCATTTGAGGATCTCCTGACCTATCCTATCACCTCTCAAATTTCATTATTGGACTCTCCTCAGTCTAATGGTTAGGATTACATGATTTAGAGTTAAATCACATTTGCTTGATCTCTGTCTTTACCATTTACTAACCAAAGAATCTTAGGCCACTTAGTTGCTCTCACTCTTACTCCCCTTAGAGTCTCTTTCACAATAACTGGGGTGATAAAACGAGACTACATATATGTCGGGCACAGGGTAAAAGTTCAAAAAAAAGTTGCTCCAGTTAGGTCAAATCGAATGCAGAAATCTAAATGTCAGATAATATTTTATGTCTCTAGGTATTTATCTATGATGGTTCTACTCCCCGAGGGATCCTCACCATTGTTGCTCTCTGCCCCTACCCCACAAGTTAACACTTTCTTGTTTTTAAACTCAGTTCAATAATTCTCTTCTCTGCAAAGAATTTCCTGACTCTAGTAGTTGTTCAAAATGCTTGCATATAAGCCATCAGAGCACCTTGTTTGAAATGCAGATCCTTTAGTTCCAAACACAGAAATTCTGTGGGGGAGTGGTTTCAAGAAATGTTCAGTTATAAAAAGCAGTCTGGGTGATTCCAGTGTGGGTGGCCCCTTAATCTACTTTAATACCCATTGCACTGCCCATAACAAGCCCTGGCTTGGAGTGAAAGCCCTCCATTTAAGAAGATGTGTCTACCCAGAGGAAAGTTGATGTGTTCTCCCACCAAATCCCCAAATGGCCACTTCTCTTATCCTTACAAATTAAATTTGGTAAATCAGATTATGTTACTTACATATGCTAATGATTTCCTTTCCTCTCTAACTAAAATGTAAAATCTTCTATGATCCAGCCCCTGATCCTCTGTCCTCAGCTCTTATCACTCAGCCTGGCTCATTCTACCAGATTAGCCTTGATCATGGCAAGCATTCTCGTGACTCAAACTTTGCACTTGCTATTTCCCATGCTGGAAATTCTCTCTCTCTAGATATAAACAAGACTCTTGCCTCATTTCGTTCTGTCTCTACCAGGTGTTACCTAATGAGAAATGCCTTTCTGACTACCCTATTTATAACCTACCTCCTTCTACTCCTTAGCACTTTCATCACCAGACATATTTATATTTATTTTTTAACTTATTGCCTGCTATTCTCTGCAAAAATACAAATTGCATGACTATTTTGTTTGTTCCTTCCGCATTGACTAGAACAATGCTGGAGAAAGAGTAGCGCTCAATAAACATTTGTAGATAAATGAATCTGCCAACATTGTCTCACCAACATGAAATTTAAAAAGAAGAAAAAGAAGATGAGCCTCATATTCATGGGGTGTCCAAGACAGGCCTGTCACCAAGACTAAATCTGGTAATAAGACAAAATGGAGCAGGGAACTAAAGAAGCAGTTGAATATATCTCAGTCATCAAGAGTTTTGAGACTAGTGGCTTGGGAACCTCAGTAGAACCAAAGGTTTTGATGGTGATTAATAAGCAAACAATAGAATCCATTTATCTTGTTACCGACAGCAACATTAGGTGGTTTGGAGTATAGATTGTGCTGTGGCAGGAGATGCCTTCGAATATAGCCTTATTAGGAAGAAAGACACTATTATGGATTTGAAGAAGCTTTGTAAAACAATGCGATGCTCTGATTGATTACTTTCTGGTTGGTCTGTATTTTCAATACACAAGGTCTGGAGGATAGTAAATGCTCAGTAATGGCAGAATAAATAGTGTCTAGATTTGGTAGAAGCTGAGAATGGATGGATACCATTATTCTTCCTGACTATTATAAATATGTGCAAACAACAAGGACCTTGAAAACAGGCAGAGCTGAGTTCAAATCTCACATATGTCACTAGCTTCGCAAATCTCAGACTCTTTAGTTCCTGTTACCTCATTGGTGCAATGGGCATAATCATGTCATCACCTCTATGGTGCTTGCACAGATTAAAGGGCTTGATGCTTGGGTCAGACTCTTTATAGCTATTATCATAATAAGAGCTGGGTTTGGAATGTGAATTACAAAAGGTTTTCAAGTTAGAATCCTGATCTCATCCAGAGAAGGAGAGAATAAAGAGTATGTAATGTTTATTTCTTTGAAAAAAAAAAGAAAAGAAAAAATGAAAAGGAAAAGGATCTGAGGCAAATATGGGCAAATATTAACATCTGTAAAATCTAGATGGTGAATAATATATTTTTTAAAGAATATGTAAAGTGTCAGAGATCAAATAGTTAATATATATGCTATTAATTTGATAAGATTATTAACTCTGCTTCCGATCCTTGATCTTTAGTCTTCCCACCATCCCACTCTCATACAAAAGGGCTTTAAATGTTTTTGGGTGGTGGAGATACTAGCTGATGGTTTTTAAAAGCCCTGAATAAAACTTGGTTTTAAAGCCCAATTAAACTGGTTTTCATGAACACAACTTTTAAAACTGTTACTACATTCTAAAGTTCCATGACAGCAAGGGTCATGTTATGCTTCATTTATAGTTTTTAACTTATTAGAGACTTGATGAACATTAACTAACAGGAAAAGTGACAAGGCCACTTGTATTTCTGTAATCCTACTTTACAATTATTTGTGGAGTGAAGTTAACCCAATTCCCAATTGTAAATTATCAAAATTTGTATTTTATTCTTCATATATCCTGCCAAATTCTATTAACCTTTCTGAAAAGAAAAGTAAAAACAAAAACAAAAAAGATTTCTTTGAAGAATGACAAACATCAAGAGTAAATGGAATTGGCAAAACTGAACCACGTTTTTGAAGTTTTATTGACAATGTGATGTGGGTTAAACTTAAATCACTGTGGTTCTAAATTACTTCTTTCTAAGAAAAAGAATATTCTTGAAATAATTTTACTTATCTCTGTAGGAAACACATCCAGTGCAAAAAAAATAATTTTGTCACATATTTTAATAGTCAATATCTAGGGCTCTAGACCATCTGGGGTTTGAACCCCGCTTCCCCATCTACCACGTATTGATCTTGGACAAATATGTTACTTATATTTCTTAAGCTCAGTTTTCTCATCTGTAAAGTGATAATAATAATAACTATCTCATATTAATTTTGAGAGAATTCAGTGAATTAAAACATGTAAGTGCTTAGGACAGAGTTGGGAATCAATAAATGTACATTGTTATTATTATTATATTATATAACCAATAAAAAAACTACTAATTTCTCCAAGCAGCACTCTTCTCTCCCTCTTCTCTAGACTGACCCAGAATCTTCAACACAGCTCTGTCCCTATATATGTCACAGTGCATTTCACTTTTTCTGTTTCCTTGACCTTATCTCCCACTACATTTTGACATTCTCCAGAGAAGGGACAATACCCTTAGCATACTGCTAGGAACATCAGGGGCTAAGAATGGCAAATCTTTGGCAAATATGCTGTCATTCCCCCCTCTGGTCACGGCTGTGTTGCTTCCCTATTCCTCTCAGAATCCTCTTTAACACAACACTCTTAGAAGCCACTGAGAACAGATTAGACTAAATAGTTCAAGATGTAATAATCTATACATCCAGTTATAAAATAAATAAGTCACGGGAATATAATGTACAGCATAGGGAATAAAGTCAACAAAATTGTAATAACCGTATTGACAGATGCTAACTAGATTTATCATGGGGATCATTTCATAATGTATATAAATATCACTATGGTGTGTACACCTGAAACTAATAGGATATTATATGTCAATTATATATCAATAAAAATATGTACAAATCACTGAGTCATACACTTTAAATGAGTCAATTGTATGGCATGCGAATTATATCTCAATAAAACTAATATATTTTAAAAGATGCAATGTATTTGTTTTCATATAGTAAATGCTTATCAAATATTGAACAATATATAATATTTCCCTTATCTATATTATTTATCATTTAAAACTTTAAAGATAATTTTTAGAGCAGTTTTGGGTTTACAACAAAATTGAGTGGGAGATAGAGATTTCCTCTTTACCCCCTGCCCTCAAACATATATAGCCTCTCCCATTATAAACATAATTCAATAGAATGGTACTTTTTTTTTTTTTTTTTTTTTTGGATCAAGAGTGAATCTAACCTTTTTCCAAGTGCAGATCTTGTCTTTGGCTTCCTGGCAGAATGTATAATACTTCCTGTTCTCCCATCTTTCACCTCTTTCTTGAATTTTATCTGATGCTTTATTTTTATTAAATTTGTTAACTTTTGCCTATCATATACTAAATATGACTATTTAAAAGATTAATAAATATTTATTAATAAACATTTCCATAAAAATGTAAACATTAATATAATAAAAATCTTTTACTTTATGATTAATTTTACATATTTTAACCTCTTTTATACTGGTTGCTCTCTGTGGTCCCCTTATGACATAAGGCAAGTGACTTCATGTCTCTAAATTTAAGTGTGTTTTTTTAACAAAATAAAGGTAATAATATCTATTTCATAGAGTTGTTGTAAGATGTGAGATTAATACACCCTGTGATTTCTTTTATAATATTGATAACAATTGTATTTAACTAATTATTTGTGGTATGTATATTTACCTTACTGGACTAGAACCTCTAGGTGTTGTTACTCTGCTACCTGTACCCTTGATAGTTACAGCTTCAAACACTGTGCCAGACATCTGGTAAACTCAGTTACTGTACCTGCTGTTAATAATTATTAACAACAGTAAGGGCGAATGTGGAAGCAATTGCAAAGATGGATTCAAGCTATGCATGTCTGGCTCCTTTATTTTGAGAAATACTAAGAAAAGAAAGTTCATAAACTTGTAATTTTTTTTAGTGTATTTTGTATGTGATATATTATTATTTTTTATATAGAAATATTTTGTATTGAGATGAATTTTCCTCTTTGAGCAATAACCCTTCTAAGCCACCTAATAATTTGACAACAAACAAAATTCATTTCCAATATAATAGCCTATGCAATGTTCTCTTTAATGATGTCCATATGTTTAAAATTATATATTTGATGATATATATATTACTTTTCTCTATATATCTATTATCTGTCTATTATCTATCTATCTATCTATCTATCTATCTATCTATCTATCTATAATTTCCAAATAAAGGAAAGAATACTTTTCTTTTTAAATTTTTATTAGTCATATATTAATTTTACAAATATTTATTGATCACCCATTATGTTTCAGATGATATGCTGTTTTTTAAATTAATTTTTTATTTAAGTATAGTTGATGTACAATCTTATATCAATTACATTATTTTCAGGTGTACAATATAGTGATTTGACATTTTTATACCTTAAAATGTAATCACCCCCTTTAATTCTAGCAATCATTGTCACCATGTAAACCTACCACAATATTATAATCTCCTTTTGTTTTTCGTCCATACTCCATTCCCTCCCTTCTGGTAACCATCCCTTTGTTTTCTGTTTCTATGAATCTGTTTTTGTTTTGTCTGTTTGTTTTGTTTTGTTTTTATATCTCACATATAAGTGAAACCAAATGGTAATTGTCTTTCTCTGCCTGACTTATTTCACTTAGCATAATACCCTCTAAATCAGAGATCCCCAAACCCTGGACCATGGACTAGTACTGGTCCATGGCCTGTTAAGAATCGGGCTGTACAGCAGGAGATGAGTGACAGGCAAACCATCAAAGTTTCATTTGTATTTGCAGTCATTCCCTAACACTAGCGTCATCGCCTCAGGTCCACTTCAGATCATCGGACATTAGATTCTCATAGAAGCACTGGTCTCTTGTCCCCAAAAGATTGAGGGCTGCTGCTCTAGATCCATCCATGTTGTCACAAATAGCTAGATTTCATTTTTTTTATTGTTGCATAATATTCCCTTGTATGTCTATGTACCATATCTTCATCCATTCATCTATTGAAGGACATTTACGCTGCTTTCATATTTTGTCTATTATAAGTAATGCTGCAATGAACATAAAGTGCACATATCTTTTCAAATTAGTGTTCTTGTTTTTTTTGGGTAAGAAGGAGAATTGCTGGCTCATATGATATATCTATTTTTAGTTTGTTGAGGAATCTTCATACCGTTTTTCATAGTAGCTGCACCAATTTGCATTCCCACCAACAGTGTACAAAAGGTCCTTTTTTCCCACATCATCCCCAACACGTTATTAATTTACTTTTTGATAATAACCATTATTACTGGTGCGAGACGATATCTCACTTTGGTTTTGATTTGCATTTCCCTGCTGATTAGCGATGTTGAGAACTTTTCATATGTCCGTTGACCAACTGTGTGTCTTCTTTGGAGAAATGTCTTTTCATTCCTCTGCACATTTTTCAATCAGAATGTTTATTTTTTGTTATTGAGTTGTATGAGTTTTTTATATATTTTGGATATCAATCCTTTATCGAATATATCATTTGTGAATCTATTCTCCCATTCAATAGATTGCCTTTTGTTTTGTTGAAGGTTTCCTTCACTGTGCAGAAGCTTTTTAGTTCGATGTGGTCTCATTTGTTTATTTATTTTTTTGTTTCCCTTGTTGGAGGGGACATGTCCAAAAGGTATTACTCTTAGGTCAGATATTTTACTTCCTATGTTTTCTTCTACCAGTTTTATAGTTTAAGCCCTTACATTTAAGTCTTTAGCCCATATGGGGTTTAATTTTGTATATGATATAAGGAAATAGTCTAGTTTAATCTATGTGTGTGTGTGTGTGTGTGTATGCATGTGTATGTATGTATATGTATATGTGTGTGCATATGTATGTATATGTGTGTGTGTGTGCGTGTGTGTATCTGTCTGTTTTCTCAGCACCACTTTTTGAAGAGATTGGCATTATTCCAGTGTATATTTTTACTATGTAAGCAAAAGTTTATTTATAGGCTCTCTATCATGTTCCAATAATCTCTGTGTCTGTTTCTGTGCAAGTATCATACTATTTTGATTATTATAAATTTGTAGTATAGTTTGAGATCAGGAAGCATGATACCTCCAACTTTGTTCTTCTTTCTCAAGATTGCTTTGGCTATTCAGGGTCTTTGGTGGTTCCATAAAATTTCAGGATTATTTGTTCTAGTCTGAGAAGAATGACATTGGTATTTTGGTAGGAATTGCAGTGAACCTGTAAATTGTTCTGGGTATTTATCAAATAAAAAATCTAAAACACCAACTTAAAAAAATACATGCATCCTTATTTTCATTGCAGCATTATTTATAATAGCCAAGATATGAAAGTAACCTAAGTGTCCCATGATAGACAATTGGATAAAGAAATTGTAGTACATATATATAATGAAATATTATTTGGCTTAAAAAAGAATGAAATCTTACCATTTGTAACAACATAGATGGACCTAGAGAGTACTGTGCTAAATGAACTAAGTCAGACAGAGAAAGACAAATACCATATAATTTCACTTACATGTGGAATATAAAAATCCAAAATAAGTGAACAAACAAAACAGAAACAAAATCATAGACCAGAAAACAAACTGATGGTTGTCAGAACTGATGGTGGGTGAAAAAAGTGAAGGAATTAAGAAGTACAAGTTGGTAATTACAAAGTAGTCATGATATACAGCATAGAGAATATAGTCAATAATATTATAACAACTATGTATGGTTCCAGGCAGGTACTAAACTTATTGTAGAATTAGTTTGCAAATTAATAAATGTCTAACTATGATGCCGTACACCTGAAACTAATGTAACATTGAACGTAAACTATGATCGATAAATAAATTTATTTTTTAAAATGATATATATATACATATTATGAATATATATATATGAATATTAGTCAACCTTAAAATATATGAATAATAGTCAGCCATAAAAAAGAATGAAATCTTGCCATTTGCAACTACATAGGTGAACCTAGAGGATATTACGCTAAATGAAATAAATCGGACATACAAAGACAAATACCAAATGATTTTACTTACTTGTAGAATCTAAAAAGAAAATAAACAAAACAAACAAACTCATAGATACAGAGAACAAACTGATAGTTGTTAGATGGGAAGGGTGTTGGGGGGATAGGTGAAAAAGGTAAAAGGGATTAAGTACAAATTGCCAGTTACAAAAACAGTCATGGAGATATAAAGTAAAGCACAGGGAATATAGTCAATAATATAATAACTATGTAAGGTACCACATGGGAACTAGACTTATCAGGTTGATCACTTCATAAGGTATATAAATGTCTAAAGACTATGTTGTACACCTGAAACTAATATAATATTGTATGTCAATTGTAATTGAAAAATAAATTTAAGAATTTTAAAAGAAGTATATATAAAAAATGTTGCATTCTGTTGTTAGTATAAGGTCTTATTTTATGAAACTGAGTATGGCTTGATAAAAACATATGCCCCTTATTTTATTTTCTCCTGTTTCCCATACTTCTTCATTATATTCCTTTTTCTTCATGGAAATGACAAAGCTAATCTGTATGTAAAAATTGAAACAACCTAGACTTGCAAATCACAGCCTCTTTGTACACCATTTAAGACTGTCTAATATGTGTATCAACTTGTTGAAAACATCAACAGAATTCTAAATGTTTTACATCTTATAATTCATTCAAAGTAGTAGCATTTCTACTGATGAGGAAAGAGTGAAAACTTTTTTCATTTTGTAATAGGTGAAGATAAAATGATTGAATTGTTTAACCTGTTACTGACCTTAGATTTCCTTTTTTTCCATAAATCCCTAAATAAATTGTAGTTTAGAATATGAGATGCTGTAAAACTTAATTTAAATCATATCCTTCATTTTCCTCCCCAAATCTTCAGCTTATTGTCTCCGTAAGATACTGAAACAAACTCTAAACAGGATACTTTCTCCCTATTAACTATTGCTTCCAGAGCCTATCAGAAAATAGGATGACCTCACTTTAGTTACTCAAAGTCCAAGAAATAGTCATCTCTAATTTCTAAAATCTATCACTTCTAACACCTTGACATTGGTTAACATACTTTTCCAAATAAGATAGTTTTTAAAAAACCATTTAATTAACTCGTACCACGTGAAGTATACACTACAATTCCTGTGTTTCCAAACTGAGCAAAGATCTTGATCATTTACCCAGCAGGTTAAATGCTGTCTTTCATGTCTTCATGAAGACATGGAGAGACTTCATCCCTATAACCAGTAAGTTCTGACAATTCTAATTTTCAATGAATGATCAAAATTTTTTTTGTCATTCACATTACCATTATTTTAATTCCTGCATAAGCTGCTGCAAGCCTCACTACCTGCTTTCCACCAATAACTTTTTTTTCTCTCCAATCCACACTACTGCAAAAGTGTTCTTTTTAAAAGTCAAATCTAATAGTGGGCTCTCTATGCTTAATGACATTTAATATTTTCCTATTACCCTTAGAGTAACTTATTTCACATGGCTAATCAAGACTGTGTGATCTGTCTCTCTGGTCTAGTCTATTTCCAGGCTCTAGTCCAAAATCCTCAGTGTGTCACGGCTTTAGCAATGTTTGTTGACTGACTAATAGTATATACATATTATTTCTTATCAAAAGCTTCTTCTGAAGTAATAGAAAACTAGTTCTCTCTGAACATTGTTTACTTTGAAAAAGAGAACAAACTAAATTTATATTTAAACACAATTCTCAGCTTATTAAGTTTAATATTGGACAGCTTTAATAATTATAAAAATGATTTGCCTGGCTCTGGGTAATTATTGTAAAATGAGTCCTTACAACAACAAAGTGAAAGAACTGAAGAGCCTAACTATTTACTTAAATATGCTATGGCAAGTTGAGATAGTTGTAAGATAATTGCCACAGACTGCAAAAAGACTAGATGTCTTGGTGAAAATTAACAGTTTAGATATTTGAGCCACTAGAGGGCTGTAATTAGACTACATTTCTGTTTAACCCCCAAGTTATTTATTTATTTTCTCTTATTTCTAGTGCCAAATTCATATAATCTCTATAGTTTCAATTGGGTAGACAGAAATATGAATGCTTATTATTCCACATGTCTGGAGGCCTTGTCGAGCAATAAGCATATTTGTGTAATCAGAATTTTTTGAGTTGCATTAAATTTCTTCTTGGAAGGTGAAAAAATATTTGACTTAGTGTCTCCTTTTATGTAAAATGAGGATTTAAACTTCTTTCAAGCATTTTAAAATTGTTGTTTTCCTTTTGTGGAGTAGATGTTAAGAAATTAAGTTATTTGTAAAGCATCATTTGATCACCAAAAAATAGATTTATAATTTTAATTTAATATTAAAAATTTAAATTATTATTGTAAATTCACAGACTTCTGGTCACCAAAGTAAAATAAAGTTTAATTCATGACTGAAAAATACAGTGGATTCAGTATCCTTAATGGCTATCTGAAATACAATTTGTTTCAGGCTTAAAGCTTTAACAGAATACCTTTTATTCTTTGCTAAATTCTACTATATAAAGAGTTAAGGGGACAAATTTTTAAAAATTCTAAATATAACAAGAATAATCAAGGTCACATCTAAGGTTGACGGTAGGGTGCTACTTGCTGAATATGAGAGAGCAGGGCTGTGTGTAATATAATTTTCTTACTGGAGAGATTATATGACTAGATAGAGATATTTGAAAATTAAAGTTAGATTTGGCATCTAAATATCCTTAGGTTTGCAGGTTTTTGAACTGTTTATTAACCATGCAAAAATATATTGCTCTTTCTTAATCTGATCACAGTCGATTCTGGATCGACTGGAATTATTCCCCCCAACACACACTTTGATGAGATAAGTTTTATTTTCAAGTGCTTGTTTTACAAAGATTAGCAAACAAAATAGAATTTCCACTTCCCCTCTTCATTAGCCTTATTTTTGTTTAGTTCGAAAACTTCAAGAGGTAGATGTTAAAATGATTAATCCTTATAACTCACTGTGTCTTAAATGACTGGATATTTGGGAGCTGAACTCCAACTTCTATCCCTTAAATATGAATATAGTAATATTACAAAGTTATAATTCATTCTGAACTATGTGATCACTACAATCTGTAGATTAATTGGCTTCTGAATCTTCATCTGATGTCATAACTAAGTTTTCTTTCCTATTCAAATCACCATGACTGTGCCGAAGATACTCTAGAGAATCCTACCAAATGAATAGGTTTAAAGAGGCATCATCTGCACTGCATGACTTCCCAGACTTTATTAGTCTCCTTTTAACTATTTTTTTTGTCAAAATGAGTGCAGATTATGGTTTATTGGTTATCTATCTTGAATTATAGTTTGAAGCTGAATCTATGATAAAGGAAAGCACTGAATTTCAAATCAGAATACCTGGCTTGAGACCCAGTCCTATTGTATATTACCCATATGAACTTTGACCAAATTATTTAAACTTCTCTGACCTTTACTTTTTTCATCTATAAAAAAAAAACACACAATAAGGCTTTCTGCATGGGACTTTTATGAAACTAAACTAAAACACTGATGTGCAATACATTGTAAACTGTCACCTGAAAGCCAAAGGTAAGGCATGTGGACTTCACCTAGTGCTTTTGGTCAGTCCACTTATAAGGAAATTCCAGTAGATGTTGTAGTGAATTCCTTTGAGATTTAAGAGCAAAAAATTGGAAACAACCCAAACATCTAAATATAGGGAATTGGTTACATACATTTTATCAATTTAATAGTGAAATAATATGTGTATAGTCATTGAAATGATGCTGTAAATCTATATTTATTAACTTATAAAGGTATTTTCATTCATTTATGAGTAAAGAAAACACATTATTAAATACATCACATAACCAGATTTTGTTAAAATTACTAATTCACATGCATGTGTGTATCCGAACATTGATACACAAATATAAGACTTATAAAAAAAGAAGTGCAGTAGTTATCACTGGCTGTGGGCATTTGGAGTAATTTTTTTCTATTTGTGTTTTCTAATTTTTTTAAGTAAACAGATTACTTATATAAAGGTTACACATGCGTACACATGCTCGAGAAATTTCTGTTTCAATCCAGAGGTTTTCTTTAATATCCGACAATTCCTTTTCTCTCTTACCCCTTAACATCCAGACCATGGTCAAGGCCTTGGGGTCAGCAGTCTTTTGGGTGCCAGCCTCTTTGTTTGCATTTCCCTGGCAACCATTATCCCAATTCAGAAATCATTCCTTCTCATCTGTGGATGCAAAAAGCTTCCAACTAGTCACTCTATTTCCACCCTTCATCTCTATTTTTACCCTTCCTATCATCTTCATAAAAATTTTCGAATCACAAATGTTTGCTAAAGCACAGAGTTGATTCTGTTATCTATCTCCTGATCCCAACCCTACATATATTTGATGGCTTGTCCTAGAACATTTAGTTTATGCTCTTTAGCCTGATTTTAAAAGCCCTTCATAATATAGCCAAGGTTTATTTCTTACTCTCCCACATATACCCTTTAGTTAGCCAAATATATTACTGTTCTCTGAACTCCCTGGACTTTTTTGTCTCCACTTTAAACCATCATATTTCAAAAGTTTGTAATGCTACTGCTTATTGAAACTCTACTCACGATTTATAGCCCAACCAAATTCTCAATTTTTCTTATTTCCAGGTGTGCTCTTTCCTACCTATGAATCTCATATCCTCAATATTTATTTATTCATTCATTCATTTATATCATTTTTTAGTATCTGTTATGACCTAGGGGCTATCAGGATACCCCAAAATATAGAGGTAAATAAGCCAAATACGTCCTCGTGCTTAAGCAATTAATAATCTAATACTTAACATTTCTCCTTTATTTAAATCTATTGATTTATGGTGAACTTTCCTTAACTACCACTTCCCCGGCAACATCACATATACACTGATTGTAGGTGCCTTGAGCGTTATATATGTTTGCTTAGCTCATAGAGTCCACTATGTTATCTTACAAATAGGAGATAGTCAATAAATTTATTGATAGAAGGCCAGAGAGAAAAATGGAATAAAATATTTTGTTCCAGTAACATAGTTATATATGATATATATGTATTTTATATATGTATTATTAACTGTGTAACTTTCTGTTTAGTGTTTTTGAAAAATTAAAATTGATTCCTAATTAGCATCATTAATTTAGTCTCTAAAAGGATGGGAACAAGTTATTTCAGCTTGTTTTATGCAGAAGAATCTAAGATAAGACTGATTTTCTTATGTAAAACTGAAGCTAAGAGTACATTATTTTATTAGAGAGAAAGTTATGTTACAAAACTCAGATTTGACCTAGAATTCAGAGGCGTGAGAGTGGCTTCTTAATAATGAATGAGTGTTGGCCTACAGAATTTAGAAGTTTAACAATATACTGAATTTGGAGACTCCAATGTATTCATGACTTATAAATACACTATACCTCCAAGTTGTGTTATTTTCTGTAAGTCCTTAGTGCAATTTTCCCTTTTCATTTAATAAATTATTCACTTAAAAATTTCCCTGGGAAAAGTGAACTCTCTTACTATCTATTAAACATCTCTATCTTTTCATTTTAAAATGAGGATATTAGCTGTTTTCCTTTTGGGGGGATAGGGAACAAAAGGCTGGATAATAACTTAAAGAATACACAAAAGGTATTTTCTTTCAAGATGTGTAAAAAGTCCAAATTAATATTTTTAAATGAATCTTGATGTTTTCAAGTGACTCTTTACTATGATAATTTTAGTCCAAATTTGCTAAACCCATTAAAAACAAAACAAACCAACAAGCTCTGTTTTATTCTTAAGATAAATCTTTATCTATCTAAGGAATTGGCTATATCCATATGATTTGGTGTGTGAGATTTGATTCTGAAAAATCAGAAAATGTCTTCGGTTGTAAACATTCTAGTATATTTCAAGTATAGCTGAAGAGCTTTCTCTTGTCTGAATTGTATTGTAAACAGGATGTGTTATTTTGTCTCTCCAACTGACTTATAAGTTCTTTAGGCATGTCATGGTATATTATTTGTGTAAATCTGTGCCTTGTAGGAAATCAAAACATTTGTTGATTTTGTTTACTTAATTTTATATTATTTCATATAACAAATGCTTCCTATGGTATGAATGGTTTGTCTTATCGATTTGAATTTTCAGGTATTACTCTAAGAAATTAGTTTTAAGACACATGTTTAGAATCTTTTTTTAAATTGTGGTCTGAATATACTTTTCATCCTTCAGAGAGTATATCTATATAAACTTTTTATATTTTTATGAAAATTATATTCAAGATGTTTTAGTATTCACATATACCTTTGGATAACTCTAATAGAAATTTGGTTTCCTTTCTATAATGCTGAATAATCTAAATATAAAAAAGAAAATAAAATTGGTAAGTGATAGAAGAACTGAATTGTAGATTTTCCTCTCCTATTGTCTGTTGTCTGAGATTAGACTTCACGAAGCACTTTTCTTATCTTCTGTAATGTAGCTATTTCTTTTCAAATACATGTTGGTGTGAATATTCAGTTCAGGAAGAAGAATCACTTGATGTCTTATTTAATACTACGCCTCCGTGAGTTGTCCTCTCTATTTTTTCTTGAAGTTATACACTGGTAAAACTACTGTCATTGCCCTTGCTTTTCGTCTTTGCTGCACATTTACTTTTCGACAGGCTTAAATAATAGCTAAAATGGTTGAAATGATTTATGCCTGCAGTGATGTCTTCATTTGCTCTATTCACATTCCTTTTTTTTTACTAATGGTCTGGTGAGCACCTAGTGTAGGTGCATTTTATTAGAGAGTATATTCCCTCTAAATGCTGTTCCTAAGCTGAAAGAAATGGGCCATAATCATATAAAAATAAAGTATCTCTTTGTAGAATTTACAATAAATGGAATGTCCTTATTCCTGAGGCATAGAACATATGGGACTTTTTTTCTCTCACTATAAGATTGCTCTTTATATTAATGTTGATTAAGTATATCATATCAACAAATGTTGTGACATATAAGAAAATGAATGAGTCTCCTAAAAATCTCAATTGAAATGAGAAAATCTCTTGCAGGTTTTAGTTTTCTACAATTTTCTTCTTTCTGTTGAGACAGAAAAGATTGGTTCCCAGTCTCTACAGATTGCTTTGCTTCTAGTTCATAAAATTGTAATTAATAATGGTGAGCTAAGACTATTCTGGATTTGATGTACTGTCCTATCATTATTGAAAGAGAGTCTTTAAATCTGCTGTTTAACAACTTGTTGGGACTTTGCACTGATTAATTCATCTGGTCACAATCTCAAGGCTGACATGGCATCTTCTAGGCCTTCCATTCCATCGGGATCAACCTCATAACTTTATAAGAAATGAACTTACTACTTTATAGGCTTAGAAAGAAATTTCAACCGTTAGCTGTAGGATATGTCACTGGAATTTAATTTGTTGACCTATGAGAACACAAGAAATCTCATATTTTACTGAACTTTCTAAATATAAAATGTTATCAGAGAATCATAATGACTCTGACATTTGAACTTCAGTAGAAGGCCAATACATTTAAAGTAAGTGCTCTCCTTCCTGAAATGTTCAACACTCCATCAACACATGTTAGATTCTTAAGAAAATATTACCCCTTGTGAAGAAAAGCACTGGAAATTGGGTCATGGGTACTGGCTCTTAGAGGAGACGTTATTTGGGGGCCACTCAACATCTGTTCTCCCTGTGTGCTGGGGCTAGAACCCTAAATCACTGCTGAAAAAGCATCTACCACCCTTTATGTGGCCTTGTGGTACAGTTGGTTAAGGTTCCCTGCCATGTTTAACCAAAAGGGGAACAACTTCTTTGTATCTGTGTCTTGAGTATAGGGCATGAGAGGATGGAAAAAGTATGTGGAGCTAATTTGTTCTAGGAGCAGTAACTTGAATATGTTTGTTAAGTCTTGCTATTTGGATCATCAGAGCTAGATTAGTTTCTGCCCCTCTAGACTTGGATTGTTCTTCTTAACTCTGAACTATCTCCAAGTCTTCCAATAAATTCCTCTTTTAATTCATTTAGAATTAGTATCTGTTACTTTACTCTCAAGAACTATGTGATGATTAATTTTAGGTGTCAGCTTGACTAGAAATATCTGGCGGCCAGTAAAACATTATTTCTAACTGTCTGTGAGGGTCTTTCAGAAATAGATAAGCATTTGAATTGGTAGTCTGATTAAAGAAAATCACTTTCACTAGTGTGGGTGGGCATCATTCAATCCATTAAGGGCTAATAGAATGAAAGACAGAGGAAGGGCAAATTTGCTTCCTGTACTTGAGCTAGGATATTTATCTTCTTCTGACCTTGGATATCAGCACTCCTGATTCTTGGAACATCTTACTTAGATCCAGATTTATACCACTGGCTCTCAGGACTTGGGACTTGGACTGAAACTATACCACTGACTTTTTTGAGCCTTAAGCTTACATACAGCAGATTATGGGACTTCTCAGCTTCTAAGATTATTTGAGCCAGTCCCTTATAGTAAATATTCTATCTATCTATCTATCTATCTATCTATCTATCTATCTATCTATCATCTATCTATCTATCATCTCTCTCTGTCTCTGTCTCTCTCTCTCTCTCTCATCTATCTCTGTCATCATCATCATCATCATCATCATCATCATTATTATCATCCATCCATCCATCTAGTTATTGTACTGATTCTGTTTCTCAGAACCTGACTAATAAAAACTATTAAAGCTTCATTTTATAATTGTTAAATGTTAATAGTAGTGTGCTATCCTTTGGTAATTCTTTACCTAATGTTCTTTTGAGAATAAAATGTAGTAGGATATATTTTACTACAGCTTAAAATATATCTTTGGTAGGCATTCCCAGGGTAAAGAGTTTATTGGAATCCAAAATGCTGACCTAAATCTGTGAAACACTCTTGGCTCTCTTCCTGGGCAAACTCCTCACACTCCTCGAATACTTCCTTTGGGTCAAGATGCTCCAGCCACTCTTGTTTGCATTTACTTCTTGGAGCATGACGTGTTTTTCCTGCCATGTTCCTTCTACCTGAAATTTTATTTGCTCTCTTCATCAACAAATGCCTTCTCAATCTTCAGATCTAAGCAAAATCTCTAGCTGATTTTTTCCTGTCAACAACTGATCTCATATATCTTATTGTTTAGTTGATAATCTTCATTTGGGTTGCCTTATAGGCATTTTACACTTAACCTGACACATCTACATCTTCTGATCTCTCATCTCCAGTCTGTTTTTCTCTAATTTTTCTCCATTCAGCATTATAATCATGCAGTATCTCAAGCCAGGAGTAAGTCTTGACTCATATCTTTCCATTGTCCCAAACCAATGCACCTGCCAGTTCAGGTGGCTTTAAATTCAAACTAGATCCCAAATTATATTCTTCCTCTTTCACCTTCACAATTTTATCTATCCCAGTTATTATTTTTTGCTTACTCAATAGCAATGTCTTCTATTTTATTTCTGTATATATTCTTAACCTCGTATAATATAAGTGATTGCTTATATTCCTTTGCTTAGAATTTCCAGTGACTTCTAACTCCAATTAGGAAAATACATACAAATTCCTGACTGAGGCCAGCAGTGTGGTCCAACATTATTTTCAACTTAGTCACTTTCTTTTACCGTTCTCCCTTGCTCACTACCTTTCTCCATAAATTTTTTCCCTTTTTTCCTTTCTCCCTTCCTTCCCTGTCTTCCTTTTTTCTTTTCCTCTTTCCTTCCTTCCCATCTGTCATTCTGAATTCTCGGCCACATGGTCTTTGCACAAGCTCTTTTTCCTGTTGTAATGCTCTTCCCAGATTTTTGCACATTTGGCTTCTTTTCATTTAAATCTCAACTCAAATATCTCTCTTGCTGAATGTTCTTAACCACCAATTCTAAAAGAGACTTCCCTCTGCCAATTTCTATCACACCATCTTGTTTTAAAGCTTCAAATAATTACCCCTGTAAAAGTATCTTGTTCATGTACTTGTTTTATTTATTTATATGACTTGCAAGGGTGTAATTTCACATCTAATTTCTCCTTTCAACTATGTTTAAAGACAAAACAGCATTCTATTTGGTTGTTAGCTTTTCCTCACCTGTATTTTGGTTATCAGGTAACACATTTTCACAAGTTAATAAAGACTAATGAAATCCAAGCTAATGATCCTGTTTCCTGTGTATACATAATAAAAAGAATCTCAAGATATGCTATTTGTGGAAATTAACAATTTAAAGTAGGCATTAGTGTGACTTAATTTTTCTAGTAAGAAAAAAAAAGAATTTAAAGTAAATATGGGTAAAAGAGGTCAAATATATGGTGATGGAAAGAGATTTGACTCTGGGTGGCAAACACAGAATGTAATATGCAGATGATGTATTACTGAATTGCACACTTGAAACCTATATAATTTTATTAAACAATGTCACTCAGATAAATTTAATTAGCGTATATAAATAAATAAAAAATAAGAAATATCCGAATGGAAGAATTGTTATGGATTAATATTGTCATTATAATAAAGCACTTAAATACATAAGTTTCTTGAGGGCAGGAATGGTGGCATTTTCATTGTTTGAAATCTGTTTTTTGCCTAATATATTGTCTGTAAGTTCAAGAGGCACCTCATCAAATTGTTGCTAACAAATCGAAAACATATTTTGGAATTGTTTTAATGCTTATAATCTAAAATTATTTTTTGAGCAAATGAAAGAAAATTTCTTCATTTATAATTAAGAATGTAATTATAATTAAGGGGATTCTAGTGAATTTATAAATATCAATAAAAATGAGTAAGATTCTCACTTCTCTATCTCATTTGCAAACAAGCAGTGATCAGGAATGAGATGCAATTCTTGCATTATAGGTTTTATGATTTTGCATTTTATTGAGAAGTTAATTTTTGGAACATGGTTTTTCAGACCTCTTGGCTGTTTTCCAGTATCCAGTTCTTAATATTCATTAATTCTGATTCTAGATGCCACGTCATGGGTGACCCAACTGCTCTACATCAACGCTAAATAAATTTAGGAAAGTTTCTTCCGAAATGTATCTAAATATGATTTTGAAATCACCAAAGACTGTAGTCACCATGTGACCACTTGTAGAAAAGGAGCTATACTCAGATTGAAATGACTATACGATTCTTATCACACTTGCTTTTTTCTTCCCGGCATTTTTTGGAAGGTGAGAGAAAAGCTTGTTCATTGCTCTCTCTCTCTCTCTCTTTTTTTAAATCAAAACTTTTCTCTGAGTATAAACTTTCCCATTGAGGCCCACCCAATTTGTAAGTTATTGGACAGAGTCAACACCTGATTAGAAAATTATAAAACTTTGCTTTGGTACATTGAGGGCACACTTGCAACCTGGGATTTTGTTTTGTACTTCCCTTTATTTATTATAACCATAAATAAAATGCTTCACAAAAGCAATTGCAGATAATTACAAGACAAGCAGTTCTATTTCAGTGGTCTTAATTTTACATGTTTTAGAATTAAACAATTGTCTTGACTTCGCACATACATGTAAATATGTGTGTATATATGTGTGTATGTGTATATATGTGTGTATATACATATGTGTGTGTTTATGTGTATGTATGTATATGTATGCCAAGGAAACAATATTTATGGAAAACTGGTTGAGGGCAAATTATAATAGTTTTTGTTTAGAACAGAAACTCTTAGAACAGAAGTTACAAACTGGTCGCCTATGGGCTGAAATAGACTCACAAAACCTGGTTTTAATTGTCCTGCATGGTGCTTTATAACTGTTGTTATTATTACTTATCTTTTAGAAATCAGGAGATTTCACATGGAAATTCAGATTTCCACCTTCTCCCAAAAAATCAGGAAACACTGTAAGAAACTGTGTGCAGTTCAAACTTTGGTGACTCCATGATTTTAAACTGCAAATGGCAACAATTTAAAGGCTTCCATCCCTTCATTTTGATATTTCTCTTTCGTATCAAATGGTGTAAGGTGCAAGCACTCAAATACATACCCAGAATGCTCCCTGGTTTAATGGAGTATTACATGCTATCTTATTCCACCTGTAATTTTTTTCTCCCATTTCTATGTTCTATTAATTTTTCCTTCATAAAGTTTTCACATTTGGGCTTATCTTCTTCCTCTCCTTGTTAGGAGTTTTATCCAGGTCAGTTATATATATATATATATATATATATATATATATATATATATATATATATATATATATATATATGTATGTATATACACACACACACACACACACAGATAGATATAGATATAGAGATAGATAGATAGATAGATAGATTTATTTATTTATATACTTCAACATATTCAAATCATGCCTCAACATAGTAGTCCTTGTTCTCAGACTGCAGTGACAATCTAGAACCCATGTCCAACTATTTGACCTAGTCAGAATTCTGTCTATTTGTCTCCTCTCATTTTATGTTAATCCATACACAAATACCTAATTAATATGTCAGGTCCATAACACAAAAGCAAACATCTTCCAGTCTCTGATGACTTTACTCCTAGCATGATCTCCTCTCCACCTGTGCAAATAGATCATGACTACTTTCAAGACTAGCCTCTCTAGACCACTTTGGTCCATAATGGCACAATACAGTTCATCTTGCCTGGTGCATATCAAAATCATATTTTATTTCTCTGATCATCTTAAAACAGGGTTTCTCCAAGTATGATCCTTGGACCTTTTACTTCAGAATCACCTGTCGTGCTCTTAAACATTTATTCCTGAGTTCCACCTATAGATTCATGAATTCCTTAAGTTGGTACCTAGGAATCCGATAAATTTAAAATGAGAAGTCTAGAATTTAAAGGCAACATGACAGTGGTACAAGACTGCCTGATGGTTTGACAGAAAGTAAAATAGGATTCAATTAAATTTACAAGTGTATTTTCAGGTCTGCCAGTATGTTTCTCAAACACTATTTACCGTAATTATTAATAATAGCTCTGGGTGTGGCTTTGACCAGCTCTGTGACACCTATCCTGAAGCCATCAGGCCCATGGTCCATTGGAGAAAAAGTGGAAGATATTTAAGAGCCTCACATTTTAGGCAAAAGTAAAATGATTAAATAATAAGTTTCTTGAGTGCAAGATTGTGTTTCTTTTTTTTTTTAATTGTTCTTTGCTCCTCTCATGCCCTATATACAGTACACCATAATTAATAAGTGTCGAATTGCAACAGGTAAATCAAATGAATGTTTGAAGGTGAAAATTAAAAATGAACATCAGTACTCAGTTTTTCAGTAATGGTGATAACTCATTGAGTGCACACTCACTCTGAGGTCAAGCACTGCATTCAGTGCTTCATGTAGATTATCCAAGTGAGCTCTTGCTTCAACCTTAATAAGGTATTGCTATGATCTCCTACATTTTAACAACAGAGCGTATTCAGCTAGAGTTGCAGAAGGGGCAAAATACACAGTGATATGAGAAGCAACCACTTTCGTCACTTTCGAAAAAAAAATCTTTTGAATAACTGTTAACCATCTATTTCATTTTGTTAAAGAAGGGGTTAATATATTTAAAATACTGATTAATAACCATTAGAGAAGTCACCGTGACAAAGCAGTTTGAGGTACAGAACAGAATTTGTAACTGAAAGACCTGTTTTCAAGATTCAATCTGCCACTTAACGGCTCTGCAAATTTGAGCAAAATCCAAAGTCCCTCTGAAACTCAGTCCTTTATAAAATCAGAACAATATTACTGCATATTAAGTTGGCATGGGGACCAACTTAAGATATTTATGTAAAGCATTATGAAAATATAGAGTGCTATTACTATTAATGATTGCTCACAATGTGAAGCAGGGTCTCAAAAACTATAACTACATTATTTTGAATCATGTTTTAAAGAGTGAAGGGAGGGGGGAACACAGAAATAATGAAATCTCATCTCCATAATCACGTAAAGCAGGTATTACAGTCCTGGAATAAGGACTCTGAGGCTTAAGGAGATTAAGTAACATGTCATAGTCACAGCACAGCTAGTAAACAGCTGAGGTGAGAATTAACAACCAGACCTAACTGCAAATGCTCTGCTGTTTCCAGAGTACCAGTTTACCCTTTTTTTTTTTTTTTTAACAAGGTAGCACATATACTTTGTCTTACATTAAAAAGAGAGAGAGTTCTATGTTTGAAAACTAACTCATTCTGATAATTCCAAATAAAGATATTGTTATCTTAAGTCTGGCTCAATTTCCTTTTATGAAATATAGTAAACATGATTTAAGTGTAGCTTAAATGATGTGTCCAAAAGGGATAAAACAGGTCACCTGGGAAATTGATTTTATAGATTATAAGAATTCGAGTGAACTAAATTGTACTTAATTATACTTGATGGACACAATTTTTTGAAAAGAAAATTCCTCAGGGAACAATTTCATTATTATTTCTATATGTGACATCTATAGCCTGGTGTAATTAAAGCAAAAATAAATATTATAAATTTCACTTAAGCAGTAGTGAAGAAACCTCTATCTTTATAGATTGAGGTTCACAAGGAAAACAAAGATTTCCTTTTGTTTTCCTTGTGAACCTCAATCTATAAAGATAGAGGTTCACAAGGAAAACAAAAGGAAATCTTTGATCCAAGTTCAATTTTTCACTTCACATATTTTTTAAATATTTTATTTAAAAAATTCGTTAATGAAGAGAATTAGAGAATTTTCTCACTCTGTGACTTTTTGAAGGAAATGATTCTGAGAATACTTCATGCCTCCACCAACTTTTATCCTGAAATAGAGTTTCTAATAGACATGAATTCTAGCTATTAATTTTGGTTACTGGGGCATGGGACAGAAGGAATTATATATATATTTTTTAAAAAGTAAACATTTTAAAAACAAGGGTAGAGTTAAGACAGGATTACGAATAAGAATGGACATGAGGGTATGTATGAATGTGGAAGTGTTCATTTAAATACTGAAGGTAAATTCTGAGCACAGATCATGCCCTAAAAGCAACTTAAACATCTTTTCTTAAAACACTGGTGGTTAAATTCATATGCTGTTGGAGTCACACAGTCTGGAATCAAATCCCACTCTGTCATTTCTTAATTTTGTAATTTTAGGCCATTTACTTAAATTCCGTGTGAATCTATTTTCTTATCTGAAAATTAGGAATATTACTCATTTATATGATTGTTACAATGATTCAGCATAGTTATCAATATACATTGTCAATGTGGTTGATGTTATCATTATTGTTTTGGTGTTGTAGAACTTATTCAATATACATACATATATACCATACCTATATATACATATAGATATGTGTATATATGTATATATATGTAGGATATATATATATATATATACACATACACGTGTGTGTGTGTGTGTGTATCCTATGACCTTAAAAAAGAATATTGAGGAATTGCAACCACTTAAGAGTTATTTCTTTACAACTGAATGCATTCACAAAATGGTATAAAATACACAGACACCTATTTAGATAAAATATCAAGTCAGTTTTCTCTAAGAAACATTAAAGATGTTCCTAAAATGAAAAGGTTATAAAACCAAACTTTCTAGTAAATAATCACAAGTTTATACTTATATTTTCAAAAGTGACAAATTTGTACTCATCATAGGAGAACATATTGATTTGAGTGTGTATTTCAAGCGACCATCTTACGCACACTGTGCCTGTGGCTGACAGCATTCTCCCCTGGGAAGGTGGCTTCTCTAATTGCAGTGAATGGCGATTCTATTTGTAGACATTACTTCCTACAGCATGCATTCCTTTCTGTGATTATTATTTAAAATATACTTGTCCTCAAATTATTTAGTCTCCTTGGCTAAAGGAGAAAATTCTACAGCACAACAAGAACCTCACAGATAATATGTATCTGGGTTGAAAATGCATATTCTCTTACCAACAAAATAATCTGTGTTTACCGAAACATAGGGAATACAAAAAGCGTTTCAATATAAAGATCCTCAAACTACTACTTAGGCCGAGAAGGAAAAGAAAAAAAACACACAAAAATAGAAGTACTAATATTATTTGAACTGCCAGGGCATTTGTCCTCTTTCCACACTATCTCTTGCTTACAAACAAAAACACAATTTTTACATTGACAGAAAATTGACAGCAAGAGGACTTACCTTCTTTCAACCAAGAAATGTTATTTTTATCATTTTCAAAGTGCTCAGCTGTTCTTACTTTTACCTTTTCCGGCTCAGTTTCTGACATCTAAGTGGAAACACAATTTGTGATATAAAAAATTCATTAAGAACCTGCATTTATAACATTGAGCTTTATATTTAGAGACTACTACCATATTATAGAAAAATGTTTTCTCTATAGTTTTGCAGTTCAGTGTCTAATGTTAAGTCTTACATTTTATCCATTTGTAATATTTTTTAAAAAATTAACATTGAAAACTAAACCTTATATAATTGTTCATTTTTCAGCAGTAAAGTTTCCTATAAAATTTTATAATTTATGAATATAAAAGAATAACATTAACAACTAGTCACAGATCTGAAAAAAATGAACATTCAGTTGATGTTTTAATGTTTTTTAATAGTCTATAGAAAAGCATGCTACAAAGATATAAATAATAATAAAACACAAAAGAATCTTTTCAGCAATTTATTGGTAAGAACCTTTTGGCCTAAGATAGGCCCAGTTGAGCTCTCTGAAGCTGTTGAGGAGACCTATCATGTACCTTCACTGCACTGCATTTGATTTTCATGGCTTACTCTAATGAGCTAGGATGTTCCATTTGAATCAGCACCTCAATATACTTACCTGTGTGTTCCAAAAGGAGGAGGCCCAAGGCGTGGGACCCGGGAGCAGTGTGGCGATGCGCTGGGCAGCCTTCCTTGTTGTCTCTCGATGTCCAGCATTCCTCTACCCTGCCAGAAGTGAGCAAAGAAGCAAATACACTCCCTCCCTGGGTGGTGCTAGATTTGTATTGCTGCCAAAAGCATCCAACTTGCGGCTGAGAGGCTTTTTTTTTTTTTTTAAGGTAATATAAAGCCTGTGGTTCAAAACAATAAAAACCTTCTTCAGTCTAGCACTTATTTAAAATGACACTCTGCAAAATCGAGGAAAAATAATGAACTCTTTTCAAATTGACAAAGTTTCTTCAGTCCCTTTCCTTCCATACCCGTCATTCATCAATTAGAGTTAATATTAAAGGATGTTGAAAAATATATAGAGAAATATACATAGATTATTTGGGTTAAAATAAAAAGAAAAGAAACATCTAAAGCTATTTCTCTAGAAGTTCATCCTGCAGCTGACATTTGAAAAGCAAGTTTTTCTAATATTTTATAGGAAACAAGAAAACATATCAAATTCTTTTGAAAGTCTGCAGATGTTCCAGAGAGGATTTGAAATAATATTTCAAAAAGGATTTGTCATTAAATTCTTAGTCAAAGCTAATACCATTTTCAACAGAAGGTTAACAAGACAAAGCACAACCCTTAGCTATGCCTGATGATAAATAGTCCAACATTTCTACATGCTGTCATTTTTTTTCATTATGAAATATAATCTTTATTTTTTTGACCCAAAGTGGTTTGCCTTTTTATCTGGACAACTGCCTGTTATCTGATCTCCTTGTATCCATTTCACCTTCTTTCTCAACTTTATTTCTTGTACTTTGCCCCCAGGTTCACTGCCTTTAAAAACTATCTTGATCAGCAAATTTCTATACTAAGAAAACTTTCAGTTTTTCTTATTACCAATAAGATATATTTCTGATTCTTTAAACAGCTAAGGAAGACCTTGAATGGTTGGATTCGATAACATAATTTTCGAACTGTGGCTTAACATCTTAAGATTTCTCCAAGGTGCCTATCCTTTTACTCCAATCAAATTGTAAAGCTGTCATTCCTTAAACTTACCTGCTTCCATTATTAACATTCCAGAAATGTTTCCCCAAAAATCCCATCTCTGCCCCAACCTTGAAGCTTTCTGGATATCTGTCATGTGGAAATAATCATTCCCTTCTCTGATTTCATGTGGGACTCTTGGCATGATTCTCTCCATTTTGGTCTTATGTAAGCCTATCTTATCTGACAAGACTATAAAACCCTTGAGAGCTCAGTCTGCATCTCAGCATTTTATTCACCTTGCTCAGATTAGTAATGTTTAAATAAACAAAACCAGAATATCAAAATCCAATGGTGTTGTACTTTGTCCCAAAGTAATAGGAGACATCTGATTACTTAAAGTTCCTTTAGGAAGTTATACTAGCAAAGAGTCAGTTGTTTTGGACAAAGCCACCTTCCTTTGGAGGGATGACAGGTGTCCATCTGGAAGATTACCTCACCAGTGCTGACCAGTTAATTCCTGATTGACTGGTTTAAATTTCACTCCTGGGAAAAGTTAAAACTGTAATTAAATTGTGTTTTAAGTCTTGGTTTGTAGGTGTGAGCTTAACCTCAGTGGCTCCATTTGGGGCCTGTTGTCTCTTTTTTAACAAAGTGTATGACATGAATTTTTTATATGGTATTTTCTTTCATTTTGAAGAGCATCATTTTTTAAATAAATTTATTTATTTAAATTAGTCTCAAGTAAGTATACGGTACATTGGTTAGACATCTATAATGTTCATAATACGATCCCCCCAATTGCTCCCTCCCTCCCATGGTTCTCCACTTAGCCATCATATTAATGCTAACTGCATTCCCTCTGCCATGCTCCTGGTGCCCACCTTTCAGTTACTAATTTGTACTTCTTTAACCCTTCACCCCATTCTCCCAGCCTCCCAACACCCCTCCCCTCTGTCTGTCATCAAATTGTCCACTATATTTGTGAGTCTGTTTTTGATTAGTTTGTTCTTTTTGTTCCTTAGATACCACATACAGGTGAAATCATATGGTATCTATCTTTCTCTGTCTGACTTATTTCACGTAGCATAATAACCTCTAGGTCTATCCATATCATTGCAAATAATAGGATTTCATTTTTTTTAATGGCTAGGTAATATTCCATTGTATATATGGACCATAATTTCTTTGTCCAATCTTCTGTTGATGGGCATTTGGGTTTCTTCCATATCTCGGCTATCGTAAATTGTGCTGCCATGAATATTGGAGTGCATAGATTTCTACGAATTATTGTTTTGGTTTTGTTTGGATAAATACCCAGAAGTGCAATTGCTGGGTCAAAAGGTATATCTATTTTTAATTTTTTGAAGAACCTCCATACTGTTTTCAATAGCGGCTGTACCAATTTGCAATCCCACCAACAATGTATAAGAGTTCCCTTTTCTCCGCATCTTTACCAATACTTGCTGTTTTTTCATTTAGTGATGATAGCCATTATGACAGGTGTAAGGTGATATCTCATTGTGGTTTTGATTTGAATTTCTCTGGAGCATCATTTTTTTAAAAATTAGACAATGTCATAAATTCTATTCCTGTCTTTGTGAGTATTAGCAACCATTTTTTTTTATGAGAGCTGTGGACATTAATAAACATCATATTCAATTGTTTTCATCTACATCACCAAAAAAAATAATAAGAATAGGCACCAAGTACTTTTTTATGAACCAACTATATATCACTAGTGCCTTTATTGGACATTGCATTAAGTGTATTTGATACTAATGCCAACCTTTAAACCACTATTTATCCATATGGAGATGTACTTGGGCCACAAAGTTTTCTACCTGAGTGACAGAGTCTGCTTTGGACTGAAATTTTAGTTTCCTGAGTTGGACTGGGGCTTGAGATGAATGAGATAAACCACAGTTTATGGTAAGAAGTAAAGAGAAACCAAGTCTGATAAACCCTAGGTAGAGCAGACTGAGAAACAACAGGTGGCCCAAAATGAATGTCAAAAATGACAAGCCGGACTTAGAAGTCAGGCTGGTTTAATTAGAATCCAAGAAGAAGAAACACATTTTTAAAAGAATCTCCTGTCTAAATTATGTTCATTTGTACCCATTTAAAATGAGCTAAACAATTCAGACCCAGGGATGTGGTGTCACAACTTAAGTTTTCTTCATAAATTCTGTTTTTTTTCCTTTTCTAAATGAAGCTAGTTTGAATGTATTTTTATTTTATAACTTTATTTCTTTTATGCATCAATATTTCTAGTTCCTAGTCAAAATTTCATCTAAAGATAGAATGTTTATGGTCAAACTATTCAGCAGAAGGCAGTCTTTGCCAAGAGAGAAACATGCAATATAATCATGTTTCATGTTCTCATTTCTGTTAAAATAAAATTGATGCATGAAGGTACAGACTTCTTTAAGAAACAAATAATTATGTGCTATCATATTAGTATTTTTTGATTATCTTCAAAACCATCATATTGTAATTTTCCATTGTTTGTAAAACAATAAAATTATATGAATAGTGTAACAGTATGGTATTAATCAGTGTGTAGAGAAATCACCAACTCAGATTATTGGATTTGAGGACTATAATTTGTAGAGTGGGGTTTTCTGAAGAATAGTGGATTGGATCCAAATGGTATAGGAAGGTGTACTACTCCTTTGCAAGTGTTTTTCACTACAGAATGGATTCTATATTATTTAATATATTATTAACTATTTGAATTGTTCTAGTGACTAATGTATACTATCAAATATTTTACATTTAAAAATTATTTTGGGAATTTTGTGGCCTTGATACAAAAATACATGTGGAGTAAATAAACATTGGCCCAAAGTATCAAAGATAAAGGTAAATAAAACAAGATGATAATTTTATATTTGCAGTGCATACTTTCCCAGAGAAAGGTTACAACTAACTCCACAAGACATACTAATTACAGGGTTTATTAAATGTTATATCTCACCAAAATTTTAGTTTTAAGAAATAACACTCAAGGATATGAGATGTATTATGTTTTATTATTGTTTTATGCCAAATCATTACAAAAGCTGTTTACCTTGAGTAACTTATTTTTATACTTAATGAAGCTGCTTATACTGACTTAGGCCTTGGCTGTCATTGAAAAAGATAAGAATAAATATGTGAATGACCCTTGCTGGTGGGTTTATTATGAAGATTTTTACTTCCTTGAGGTTATAGTGGATTGGGTCAATTTCAGTTTTTTTCTCTTAGTCTTACAGTGTAGCTCATGCTAAAGAATCTGATTATTCTGGCCAAGACATATCCTTTATGTGGTCTCAACTACATTCTCAAGGTGCTCAGTAAGATATGTACACTCTGGTTGAAGCAGAGTGTCTTGTAAAGCTATATTAACCATAGTGCACGCATTTAGTGCTTAGCCCCCATAGAAACTGCTTTTTAAAATGTATTTTAATTCTTCTATGCATGCATAGCCCAGCCCTTAATCCAGAATACTCATGGTAATCTCTGCCCTTTCCTACTTTGTGCCGCTCTTTTTTCTCCAGAAACCATGCGTTGAAATTTCTAATTACTTTAACAGCCTTAGCTCCAGCCTCTGAGTCTTTCATTCATCAAGTCTTCTACCCTTCTTGGGCTCCACCTACTTGCACTATGGTAGGGAAAGGACTGCTATGTCAAGAACTGGAGCAAATTTGTAGCTCATATTTTGTGTTTCTCTACTCTCAAGAATTACGATACTGTTCTGCATGTTGTTCAAAGCTTAAAAATAGCTTTCTCAAATATTTTGCCTGGTTTTGTAACTATATATGAAGAGATAAAAGTCCAGTACCATTTATTCCATTGTGATCAAAAGTAAAAAGAATTTTACAATTCCTTTGCCCTGATCCTTCCCATCAATCAGACATCAGAGATAGCATTATTTCACCATCCCCTGGTGCAGGGCAGATAAGCCTAGAATAAAAGAAAGCTCATTTTGAGATTCAAGTTTTACTTAAGTTCACAATTGGTAGTTTGGGAACTTTTTATTGATAAGTACCAAAGAATTCGGGATCACATTTAAACCATAATATATTAGTTAAGAATACAAAATTGTTTTAAAATAATGTTTGAACTTATAGCTCCTCCAAATTAAATTTTAAAGAGTGAGGAAGAGGGGAATTTGAAGGGGATGTGTGACAATGATTTGGAAAGTGGATGTTCATTAAGAACATGAAGATTATTCTTTTAGATAATCCTAGAATATAGAGAGAATAAGACCCGTAGATAATCTGGAGAATACTGGAGAAGAATAAATTTTTGCCCATTTTTCTGTGAGTACTTTAGTGGTTTTCAAGACTTAAGATGATCTCTGCATCCCAAGTGATAACTAAATATCAATAGCAGATGGAAATACTAGGTAGAAAGACAAATATTTCCATAATACAATGTGTTATGAGTACAACTGGGGATAATCCCAAACTTTAAGTTTGAGAGAAGTGCTGAGGGCCAACAAACAAGAGCAAAGCTCTTATCTCCCCAAAGAGATGCCATTAACAGATTTTGCACAGACAATACATCCTAGAGGCAATAGAGGGGTTATTGACTTTTAGAGAAAAAATAATGGGAAAAGAGATGACCTATAAAGGCTAGTAGGAAGTGTTCTCCCTAAGTAAAAACCAGCACTGACAGAGGATTATCATGTACTAGATTTCTACCCAGGCAGAAAGGAAGGGGGAATTATATAGCCTAAAATCTCTTTGAAGCTGAGAGAGATTGAGTTATCTTGAATTTGTAAGTTTATTTTCCACCAAATGCTAAGTTAATATCAGTTATGGAGACTTACATGTTTTATTGATCTGAGCACATGCCTTGCTTTATACTTCCATTCCCTTTATTCTCCTGGGACTTGTAAGATGAGTTCACCAATGCAGTCAACACTCCAGGATTCCAATTTAAAATTGCCTTCTTCTTAGATAATGACCACCATCACTCATAGGGATGGTTCTAGTACTATCAAGCAACCCTGCTCCTTGGCTATAACAGATTATATCAGAAATAAATTATTTAAGCTGGCCAGTCCAGTGTCTTCCCTCACAAAATTTTGAATTGGGATCTAATTAGGATTTAGCAGCTTAAATTAGTTAGAGTTGTCTAAGTAATCGAGGGTGGTTTGTTTGATTGTGGAAAAATAGAGAAATTAAGCAATTAGGGGAGAGTAAAGTGAGTAACATATTTGTTATATTTTCCTCATCTGTAAAGTAGAGATAATAATAACGGTACCTACCTCAGAGTTGTTGGGGGGAAGCGTTAAATATAAAGAGTTGGGAAAGGCCCTGAACATACTAAACACTTAGTAAAGACTTAGCAATTACATTTGTTACGGATGATTGGTTTTCAGCTTTACTGGGATATAGTTGATATGCAATAAATGACATATATTTAAAGCATGAGATTTGATCAGTTTTGACACCCATAAACCTATCTCTATAATCAAGATAACAAATACCTTCATAACCCCAAAAGATTCCTCATCCCTTCATAATCTAACCCTTTCTCCACCCCCATTTCCAGACGAACACTGATCTTTTTGTCATTCCCTATAGATTAGTTTGTATTTTCTGGAATAAATTATAAACAAAATCATACAGTATGTATTCTCTTCACTAAATTCTTTAATTCAGCACAATGATATTGAGATTTATCCATTTCGTTGTGGCACCAGTCTATATCTTTTTGCATTGCATTATATGTGCATGCAATACAACAAACAAACAAACAAACAAACAAATTAATTAATAAAGCCATTTTCAAATGGAGCAGATTTACCACCCCAGAGGAACTGCCTTGCATGTCTTATGCCTTACACCTTTGGAATATTAAAACAGAGCAAAATAACCTTTAGACTTGGCCCAAAGCAACATCGGGCCCCAAAGAAATGTTTGCAAAGGTAACAAGAAAGCAGATATTATGACTACTGAACTGATGACTACTGAACTAAAAATTAAAAACTTTATTTAAAATTAATGTCACTGTTAGTTTTTCTGCACCAATAGAAATCTCTTCTTTCTATTGATTAATTGTTTCCCTTCCCTTTCTTATAAATACCCTTGAACATTATTTGGACTTCTGCTAGAATCAATATTTCCTGAATTGCTATTTTTTTGATCTCGAATAAATCCTTGTTGCATCTCACTTTGAAAGGCCTTTTACTTTTAGGTTAACAGTACCAAAATTTGTTATTCATTCACCTGTTGATGGATATTTGAGTGGTTTCCCATTATAGCTATTACATATAAAGCTGTTATGAACATTTGTGTACAAGTCTGTAATTTTATTTTTTGTGGTTTCAGTATTAATCAAATTTTAAAAAAATAAGGAGAAAAATGAGCAAAACCTTAAAATAAATAAAATTATAATTAGGAAATACAGTTTTTAAAATGTGTCCATTAGCTTGCAAAGTTGATTTTATCCCAGAATTTCCGACTTTACCTTTAAAGGACTAGTTAACATCTAGATAGAGTTTACAGTTGTCTCATCTTTATATTTGACTACTATGAAGTTTTTGCTTAACTAAAACCTACTGGAAAACCCTACAAAGTGGGAAAAGATGGCTTATAAAATTTAAAGCAGTAAAACCAGATACTACCCCTCGACCTCTCAAAATTGTATTGCACAGATGAAGAGGCATACTGTCTTCCCATAAATTTGAACTATTATTTTTAAAGATATTAAACTTTTAGTATATTACAAGTTTGACTTATTTTATTTTAAAAATAAACTGCTAAAATAGCAGGCTTGATTTCTCACTTAAAATCTAGATATTGTGGAATATTTAATGATATTAATTTTAGCAATATAAACTGTTGTCTACTGAGGTTGTATTAGAAATTACTTTAAAATTATATATTAATAAGAATATATTGAATTATTGAAATCTTATAGTTTTTTAACTTTTGCTAAATTCTTAATAATTATTTAAAATTATATAAACTAATAGATATTATTGATGGAGTTATCATCATGCTTAAAACAAAATTCTCCTTAATTAGTACAATATGTCAGTAAAATTTATCCTAAATATTAACATCTGGAAATGTCTCTCTCTTTGGGGGAAAACCATTTCTTGACACGTAATTATTTTCCTCCTGTTTTAGTTTCCTAATTGTCAAGTTCTTTGTCATCTTTTTGGCTCAGTCTTTGCTTTTGTAGTTCCAAGATCTCCTCTGCCAAGTAGGACAGATAATCATAATTCTTTTATACAGTATTTGGTCTTCCACTGACATCAGTAAAGCTTTTTTTTTTTTTTTTTAACCCGGGAGAGAAAGAAAAAAAATATTATCTTGATCAGTCTTTTCTCTAGACCACCTCTCATGGGTCAGCCTAAAGCAGGACATTTAAATAAATTGAACTTCAAATACAATTTCAGTTTAACAGGACTTTTGGATACAAAGAGAAATTCTAACATTTGATCAGCTATTCACAAATGATGTCTGTATCCTTTAAAGAACTATAAAGCAAATAAAAATTGTAAGCTGTTTTATTTGATGTTATCTGAGATAAAAAAATTCTTTGAGGAGCCATAGAGACTAATTGGAAAAGAATATCAGTATATCCCTAAATTATAAAATTAACGAAGTTAAATCACATAAGACCCACATAGGTAATGCCACAGTGGTATAAGAGTACATGATTGTTAATGTAGAAATTTTAAGGAGAAAATGGGTTTTCTGGAGAAGAGATGGACAAATTTTAATGGGCAGAAATTACAAAAAATAATGGTTGAAAATGGAAAAGCAATATAGTAAAGATGATAAAGGGGGAAATTTCCCTTCCACAAATTAGACTGATAATGTAATTTTCTTTGCTATTTTGATAAATAAAAAGTACCAGAGTCTTTTTCTTGAATTGTAAATCTCTAAGATGCACAGGAAATAAGAAGAAAAGCTGTCCTTTATCTCATAAATCTGTTTGAAGTTAAGAAAAAAGTAAGATTGCCTTATGATTTTTTGTTACTGAGAAAGCTGGGAAAAAGTAAAATTATTATAAATGTGTTTCTTTCATAGTAATAAGTGGAAGGACTGGGATTTCCATGCAAGTCATCACTATAATAGTCTGTTACATTATCATATACTATCTCTTTGCAGCCCTCATCACAGTAGGACTATTTTAGCAAGGTCGTTTGGTTCATGCCCTTGAGTTGGCATATGTGGTTGTGTAGGCTGAACACTGTAGAATTCTGAGGTTCATGAGATGACCTCATAAACAACATTTTCTAGACTTCCTTTCCTTGTATTTTTCCAGCTAGAATGTACCACAAGATATTTTTGTGGGAGATTAGAAAAACAAAAATATAGCAGCAGCTATACTGTTTTATTATACTAGAGAGGTCAGGATAGCCACTTTTATAGTTTGTATGCATTGTTCCTTATCTGCTGGCTCATTTCTTGGTGTGGGCAGTACCAAGTCTGAAACTTTACATCCTCCCTAGCATTCTCCTTCAGCTTCTCCATCACCTGGTCTGATTGTGTGTTTGTTCCATGATGAAGGATACCAACCTCTCCTGCAGGGCGCCTGCTTTATCAGGCTTTGAGGTAGTAAGAACTATAGGTTCCAACCCAAACTTATGGGTTCTAGCTCGAGCTCATAGGTTTCAGCTTATCCTTGTCATCCTCCACTTTACATGCATTCTTGCCTTCCCAATGACCTGCTCTGCCAGCTTGTAGCTCCAGCATCAGAAACAAAAACAACAGCTTTACAGACACTAACAAGCTCCCAAAATGGTGTAAGATTAAATCTCTGTAACAGATCCCTTAATATATAAACCTCTTAGTGGTTCTGCTTCTCTGATTTAACTCTAATTCATAAAGTGCACCATTCATATTTCACCATAAAATTGCACTGCCTTTTATAATCATACAGTACAATGTCCAAGGGCCAACTAGCATCCCTGAAAGTCTATATTCCCATAGCTTAAGTGACGTAAAACAACAGAAGACTGATACTCAGCAGCAATAGGAGAATTAGGAAAAATCACCAAGAGCAAAAATATATCATTAGAGACCAAAACTAAATTCATCCACACTCTTGTATTCCCAATTACTATGTATGGATGTGAAAGCTGGACATGAAAAAGGTTGAGAGAGAATAAAATGATTCATTTGAAAGATAATGTTGAAGGAGAGCTCTATGGATACCCTGGACTACCAGAAAGATAAACAAATTAAGCCTGAAACATCACCGAAGGCAAAAATGTCACAACTTTGGGCACATTATGAGAAGACAGGGTTCTTTAGAAAAGATAATAATGGTATAAAAAGTAGAAGGCAGCAGAAAAAGAGTAATACCAAATATGAGATGAATTAACACCACAAAAGAAGCCATAAGCATGAGTCTACATGAGCTGAGAAGAGCTGTTGAAGTAAAAATATTGTGGACATCATTCATTTATAGTGTCATCCAAAGTTGGAGGCCACTCAAAGGCTCATAACACATAAGTGGCATAAAGACTAGAATCATTTGTTTCTTGTTTATTGCTCCAGTAATTGGTGGGAATGTTGACTCCACATCAAATACATTTAAGAGTTCATTCCTCACTCCTTCATTGAGTGACTACCACGTTCGCACAGCAAAGGCTCTGTAAAGCTATGCGCTAAAGTAATTTGGAAGCCTTTTCCAAACTTATTCGACCATGGAATTATTTTCTAGGTAGTGCCTATAAATGTGGCCCTGAAACTAGTGGTTTACAAAACACACTTTGAGAAACACTGAAATATATTCTGATAAGCTCAGTCATTTCACATTTGACTCTCATTATCTCTAAGTGCTATCCAAGTACAAAGTTAATGTAACTTAAAAACCCAGTCAAAATTAAATGCAACCAGGGGATGTGATAATGAAAATGTAAAGAAGAAAAATGCTTGCTGATGTGCAGAGTAATTCATTCCAGCACTTTTCAGAAGATCTTAAACGACAAGAGAAAGACTGGTAGCAGAAAATGCACCATGGGATAGAAAAAGCAGTGTATTGAACTATGACAGGGAAAAAAGATGACAGAGGAAATGCTTCTTCTCCTCTCTCCAAGCTTTTTCTCTCTTAGTTATTAATTAGAAGGTAAATATGTGAATGACAAAAAAGGAATGCTATCAGGCATAAAAGGAATTAGGTATTAGATAGCTGGAACCAGGTTAGGCTTGAGTGAAAAGGAAGAAAATCAGGCTCAGAGTAGTCCACATACTTCATCTATATCTGAACTCAGGTGTTCACATGTAGATTAGATATTTCAGAGGCATGCTAGTTGTTGTAGGGCCAATCCAGACAAAATAGTAATAATAATATACAAGGTTAATTTTTGATGCACTGGTTTTCTCTTGGTGAAACAAGCAACAGTTCTCAAAATGAGGCCTTTGGGTTGCCATAATGACTCGTCTATTGAGGACAGGAGCCCAGGACACTAAACATCCTGATATATAAATGGGATCCTGCACAATAAAGAAGCAACCTGCCCAAATGAGTTGCTTTTCTGCTGAGACACACTGAAAGTACTTTGTCTGGTTCCATATATCTCCTTTTCAATTCCAGTCATCTCACAGTGTGGGGCTGTGTGTAGCTCATCTAGGTATGGATCTGATTTGCTGATAAAAATTGTTGCAGAAAGATTGAATAAGGCTCAACTTTCAAGTATTCATTTACACTTCAAAAGAGGAAATAATCAACTGCAAAGAGTCTCCAACTAATTGATCCTCCAAGAGGGAAAAGTATATTAAAATATTTTCTTAGAACGGTAATGTAGTCTTTTTATATGGAGAGAAATTTTGAGATATGTACTTCCTTCAAAATTTGCTTATTTCAAATTCTACTATCTCCTTCTCTACCCTGCTATTCACAATACCTAACCTTTCCAAGAAATCAAATATGTGTGGCTAATATTTTACCTGCACAACATCAATTTTTAACCTTTGTAAATACATCTTTATAAAAACAAAGGGCCAGCAATTGAAGAGAACTGGTAGGCACATTCGACTATAAATCAAGTCTGTCAAAGTAAAGGAAGTCTTGTCTGAACTATTAAGTTAATCTCTCTATGAAAAATAGGTAATCAGACAAAATGGCAGTCTACTATCTTTCTTCCTTGCCTCCACATGACCAAAACAAAAATATTTAATGTTCTTTTTCTGTTTTATGGTATATAATCCTTTTTGGTATTATTATGTCATATCTTAGACCAAAAGCTCCAAATGCAGAAGAATAGAAGTAGCTGATGAGTTATAGCGCTAGCTGCTTTATGTATGTATATATGTAAGCTTTACATTCCGAAATGTACCATTATCTTCGTCTTAAAGATAGGAACCTGAGGCTCAGAAGGCTAAAATATCTAATGCATTTAATATAAAGAAATAGTGGAAGTCAGAATAGACCCCATGTCAGTTTAGCACCTAAGCTCATAATTTATTACTATACTCAATAATGTAGGAGTCTTTTTTAGTTTGCTAATAGGCTGTCCTGCATGAGTGTGCATGTTTTAGATAGCTTTGAATATAACCAGCTATTTAACAGGCTACTTTAAGGAAAGAGTAAATAATCCCTACAATCAGGGAGGTTCTGCTTTAGTTGGAGAGACGTTCTACATACAATGGCCCATGTACATAAAATGGTAGCCAAGAAAACATAATGTGTTAGTACCAGCTAGGAACTAACATCCAATATCTCTGTAGGATTTTAGCAGGGAAAAATTTTGAACATTTTTCCTATCTTATGTATATTGCCTTTCCTTTATTCTCATTATTCAATTGCTACATAAATATACATTTTATGGACATGTAGTTTATGTAACGATGGCAAGATAGTCATGAATGAAAGTTGCATTACTATTTTTAGGCATCTTTGTACATTTTTGATGATGATGATTAAATCTGCTAGTAGTGTTAACATCCATCGAGCATATTATAAAGAAATTTTGCTTCCAGACACGAACTAAGAAAAACCGTATTTAACCTTTTGCCTTAAACACCTGAAAAAAAAAACCGTAAGCAAACATATAAACAATAGTAATCAGACATATGACAGTGGGGAGTATAGGACAATGATTCTTGACATATAGAAAACAAATAAGATGAGTGCATTGATTGCCCCAGCTTGCTGCCTAGAAGAACTTTACAGATGCAGTGCAAGGTGGTGAAACTTATAAAAAGCATGGAAATCTTCCAGCATTAAGGAGACAGAGTTCAAAGATGAAGGAAGCTGAAATAAGTAGAATTCACATTCCAGAGTATTGGGAAAGAGAGAGCTACACAGACAAAATTATTTACCTTAAGTCTTCAACTAAATGTGCTTCAGTGCCTACATGTGAGAAAACTACCAAAGTCCAGGAAACACTATCAGAAAGAAACAGATAGAACATTCAATACCTGGAGCTCGCAAGGGAAAAAAAAAGAGTTTACGTTCCCATCAGCCAGAGTAAAAAGACTTAACATGCTGACCATAACGTAAATCTTCAGCTAACAAAGTATGGAAGTAAGCCAAGAAAGGATCAAACTGTTTCCAAATAAATTAATTGTATCCCAGAACAAAGATGAAAAATATGTAAAGACATAAAGAATCCTCCAGTACTCCACAATGTAAAAGACCGTGTCTGGCATCCAATGAAAAATTATTGAGAATCCAAAGAAGCAGAAAAATGTAATCTGTAAAAAATAAGGGGGAAAATGTCAATTACTAGAAATAGAACCAGAGATGCCACAGATAATGGAATTAGTAGACAAGAACTTCAACGTAGGTATTAAAACTATACTTCTTATGTTTCGAAAAATAACATGTACTTAGGAGAGACATAGAAAATATAAATATGAAACATTTGAACTTCTAAAGATGAAAAAAATACAGTGAATGGGATTAAAAACATGTTAAAATTGAAGGAGAAATGTTAGCAATATAAATTATCCGAATATATAGTAATAGAAATTATCCAAAATAAAACACGAAGAGAAAAAATTGAACCAAAAAGAAAAAGGAATGGCACCAGTGAGCTCTTGAAAAACTTGAGCAGTATTGCAGTATTAATCAATTGTATTAATACGTATAGTGGAATCTCAGAAAAAAAAAAAGATGTATAAGTGGGAAAGCAGAAAAAATATTTCAAAGAAATATAACTAAAATCCAAGTTTTTAGAAATTAAATTTCCATATTTGATTAAAACTGTAAACTCAGGTTGAAGAAACTTAATCTCAAGCACAGAAACAGAAAGAAAACTACACCAAAGCTCATCAAATCACTTAAGAGTATTATTAAGACAAAGTTGTAAAAGTATCTAGGAGAAAAGGATGCATTACAGAGTAAAACAAATAAATGACAGAAAACAACAGATATCTCATTAGAAATAATGTAAGCTAGAAGACAGTGGTATATCTAATTTAAATATTGAGGAGGAAAAAGGTAAACCTCAAAATATATACCCAGTTAATTTTTTTTTTTAAAAATTAAGGTAAAATAAAGACTTTAACAAACACAAAAGCCGGAAGAATTTATCTCCAGTGCATCGGTGTTATAAATATGCAATACAGCAATGTGCTAAGTATTTTATGTGCTTTTCTTCATCTGACCCTTTCCCAGACCTTATAGATACATGTTGGCATTGTTACTTTTGGGAATAAGAATTAAGGTTGTGAGATCTGAAAGACACAGCAGGGTGTAGCCAGACTGCAGAGTTTGCACTTAAAGATTGCAAGCTAATTTGAAAGGCTATATACTCTATGATTCTAGTTATATAATATTCTGGAAAACAAAATATTATGGAGACAGTACAAAGATCATTGATTGTCACGGGTAGGGTGGAGAGAACAATAAGGGAGGACAGAGAATATTTAGAGCAGTGAAAATGCTTTATATGAAACTGTAATGATAGATACATGTTCTTATACATTTGTCCAACCCTATAGAATGCAGAACATTAATATTGAACCCTAAGGTAAATTATGGACTATGGGTGATTATGATATGTCCATGACAGTTTATCAATTGTAACAAATGTACCAGTCTGGTAGGGGATGTTGATAATGGCAGAGGCTATGCATGTGTCAGGCAAGGGTGATATAAGAAATCTCTATACCTTTCCCTAAATTTTTCTGTGAATCTTAAACTACTCTAAAAATTGTATTAACCTTTTAAATTCTACTATCTTTATATTTTTTTGCTAGTTTAAAACCCAATTTATAAGCAGGAAATAATGTGTATTGGCATTTGGTGGGAAGTGGGCCATCTCCATTTAAATCAGGTGTCCAACAAATCTTTTTGAAAATTAAGCTAGTAATATTATCATTTTAAAAAGCAATCATATTTACTAATGACTTTTATTATAAGAATATATATGTTTAATTATTATTTTTAATTGCAGTTGATGTGCAGTAATATATTTGTTTCCAGTATACAATATAATGATGAGACATTTACATGATTTACAAAGTGGTACCCATCTGACACCATACGTAGTTATTACGATATTATGGAGAATATTCCCTATGCTATACTTTACATCCCCCTATTTCAAAATTGCCAATTCGTACTTCTTAATCCCTTCCCCTTTATCACCTATCCCCCCAAACCACATCCCATTTGGCAACCATCAAAATGGTCTCTATAAATATGAGTTTATTTCTGTTTTGTTTATTGCTTTATTTTGTCTTTTAAATTTCACATATTAGTGAAATCATGATATTTGTCTTTATATATCTGACATTTTTCACTTAGCATAATAACCTCTAGGTCCATCCATGTTGTCGCAGATGGCAAGATTTCATTCTTTTTTATGACTAATATTCCTTTATATATGTGTACTACCTCTTCTCTATCTATTCATCAGCTGATGGACACTTAGATTGCTTCCATATTGTGAATAATGCTGCAATGAACATGTAGATTCACTTGTCCTTTCAATGTAGTGTTTTTGGTTTCTTTGGATAAATACTTGGAAGTGGAATTACCAGGTCCTTCTTTATCTCTTGTTGTAGCCTTTGTTTAAAAGTCTATTCTGTCTTGTATAAGTATTGCTACCCCAGCATTTTTGTTTGTTTGTTTCCATTTTCATGTGACATATTTTTTCATCCCTTTACTTTCAGTCTGTGTCTTTCAATCTGAAGTGAGTCTCTTGTAGACAGTTTATGTAAGGGGCTTGTTTTCTTATCCATTTAGCCACCTGTGCCTTTTTATTGGAACATTTAATCCATTTACATTTAAAGTAATTATTTAAGATATGAAGTTATGGCCATTTTATTATTCATATTTTTTTACTTTTTCTTCTTAAAGAGTTCCCTTTAACATTTCTTGTAATACTGATTTGGTGGTAATGAACACCTTTAGCTTTTTCTTGTCTGGGAAGTTCTTCATCTTTCCCTTGATTCTAAATGATAGCTTTGCTCTATAGACTAACCTTGGTTGTAAGTCCTTGCTTTTCATCATTGACTATTTTGTGCCAATCCCTCCTGGCCTGCAAAGTTTCTGTTAAGAAATCAGCTGACAGCCTTATGGGAATTTCCTTGGAGGTAACTAGATACTTTTCTCTTGCTGCTTTTAAGATTCTCTCTTTGTCTTTGAACTTTGTCATTTTAATTATGATGTGTCTTAGTGTGGTCCTCTTTGAGTTCATCTTATTTGGGAATCTGCACTTCCTGAACTTGTATGTCTATTTCCTTCACCAAGTTAAGGAATTTTTTTCTGTCATTATTTCTTCGGATAGGTTTTTAATTCCTTACTCTCTCTCTTCTCTTTCTGATACCCCTATGATGTGAATGTTGGTACACTTGATGTTGTCCCAGAGACTCCTTAAACTATCTATCTTCATTTGTTTTTTTTGCATTCTTTTTTTCTTGTTGCTGATGATTATCTTCTAAATCACTTATTTGACCCTCTGCTCTATCTAATCTACTTTCGATTCCTTCATGTATTCTTTATTTCAGTTATTGTATTCTTCATTTATTACTGGTTGGTTCCTATTTATATTTTCTATCTTCATTTTCATGTTTCCTATCTTTTTCTTGAAGTTCTCACTGAAATAATTTAGCATCCTGCTAACAAGTGTTTTGAATTCTGCATCGGGTAGATTGCTTATCTCCATTGTGTTTAGTTTTTTATGTAGAGTTTTGTTCTGTTGTTTCATTTTACATTTCTTAGTCTCCTCATTTTGGCTGCCTCCCTGTGTTTGTTTCTATGTATTAGGTAGAGCTTCTGTGTCTCCAGGTCTTGGTAGACTGGCCTGATATAGAAGACATCCTGTGGGGCCCTGTGGTGCAGTCTCCCTGGTCATGTCAGTCAGATGCTGCAGGTGTATATGCCCTCCTGTTGTAGTTGATCCTTAATTGCTGTTTGCACATCAGTGGGAAGTAGTGACCCTCAGGCTAATTATCTGTGAGAATTGGCCATGACTACAGTGGAGGAGCTATTGTGCAGGGGCTGACCCTATGGAGTAGGACTTGCTTTATCAGGGCTCTGGTGTCTGATTTATCTTTCCTTCAGGTGTGCAGTTTGTGAAAGTGGTTGGATGGTACTCTGCTGTGGTCTGAAGCTTGCCACTGGGTATGTTGGTTCTGAAGTCTCTTGAGAGTTGCTCTGGTGCAGACCAAGTCCAGCCTCTGACCATGCCCTGCTCAAGGCCACTTGTTATGAACTACAAAATGATCTACAGATGATTGCCACTTGTGCTGGGCTTGGAGATGCTAGGGTGAGGCCGAGCTGCAAACCAAGGCTGGCTGCCACTAGTACCAAGCTTGGGGCTGCTTAGCAAGAGGTACAGAATATCCCGTGGCTTGTTTACGGTTTGCGAAACTTTGAGAAGTTTTAAGAAATTTCATAGCATGAGCCTAGACAGGTCATTTGTACAGAAAAACCTCTGGAAGCAAGTGGGGTGGGGTCTCAAGGAATCACCAGGGCAAGGCAAACAGAGTTAACCAGGTTGATGAAGAGTCAGATATGGCACCCACCTGCATATGTAGTCTGGGTTGGGAGAGGATTCAACAAAGGAATGGTGGCTTCTGCCAGCACTTCTGTCTGAGAGAAAGTTGCTTCTCCAGCCCTCGTGCTGAAACCATACAATTCAATTGCTCCCCATATGGTCCTGGCACCTTATGTCTTGCTGCCCCAGCTCTGGAGCTCGATCAAGTGAGTCCATCACCGAGTAAGTTTGGGCATGATCCCTTTAAGAGGAATTCCTGGTATTTCAGCAACCCCAGCAGCCCTCCGTCTCAGCCACAATCTCCACTGGTTTTCACAGCTAGAAGTTATGGAGACTTCTCTTCCTGGCATTGGAACCCTGGTCTACATAGCATGGTATGGCAGCTGGGACCCTTGCTCCTCAGAAGGGATCTCCACAGCTGAGATATTCCTCCCAATTTGTAACTGCCTTATGTGGTATGGGACCAGCCCATTATGCATCTCTGCCCCTTCTACAAGTATCCACATGGCTTCTTCTATATGTGCTTAGTTTTAGGACTAGACTTCAGGCTAGACTTCATGTGATTCTCAGTGATGATTGTTCTATATTTTAGTTGTAATTTCGATGTGGTTGTGGGAGGAGGCCAGCACAGCATTTACCTACTTCATCATCTTGACCAGAAGTTTCACAAGAATGATATTTAATTATTTTCTTAGTTATATTTTAAACAGTAAAAACACAGTGCAAATTTTAGGTAATGCAGTACAAAATTTTAGACAATCAATTACTTCATATAGTCAATTATGGCCATTCATCTTATTAAAATAATATAGAAGTAAGCTTTCTGAAGTATTTAGAATTAAAGAAAAAAAGACTCATAAAACTCTTTAATCTTCTTAGTGGAAAGTTTCTGAATAAAAGTGAAGCATTAAAAATATCTTTGACAAATCATTACATTTTATAAGCTCTATTAACACTTGTCCTTTATTTTTTTATTCAAAAAACTATAAAAATGCTAGCTATGAACAAGTCAGTGGTTAAGCTGTTTGTTATTTTACTCAATTTTTTAAAACATTATTAAATTAAGAGTACTGTATAAGAGGTTTGTATCTCAATTTATAACTGGTTACATTTAGTAATTAGTAATAACTTGATTCTACATACTGAACCTTAGTAAGAACTTGTCCAAAATTATTGTTAAAGTATTGCATCATGGGGAAAATCCATGGGCTTTTATCATTGAAAATGTAACTTTCACACAAAAAATTTTTCTGTTTTATTAAAAGTTTTTTTAAAAAAATAATTCTTATATGCTGGAGAAACTAGAAAATATTGTCTATGAGAAAAAGATGATAATATGAAATTTAGAATGTCTCATAACACTCATTTGTATACTTATTATCTGGGATTAAAGGAAAATCATGTGATTAAAGGATTTTAAAGATTTTACTTTATTTCAATTTTAAAGGAACAAATAAAACCATTTTGTCTTAAGGTTTGCTTACTTGAAGTCTCTTAAAAATTTACTGAAATAAAAGGTTCAATTGAATAATAAAGAATATTTTTGAGTACAGACTTTTATCTTTGTATTTTGCAAATTGTCAAAAACTTTAGATATATTCCATACATCAATAAAGTATTGATGAAACCTAAAATAATTTTATATGCAATAAAATGTAACTAAACATTTAAATTTTTAAATTCAGGTACAACATAATATAAGTCTACATAAAAAGACAGCTATAATATTAATACTGGTGTGAAAAAGGACTGCTAACTGTCTTGAATAATTTTAATGTGTATAAATGTTTTTATTTTTTAAAAAAATCAAATTATTTTAAAATCTTAATGATGAACTGATAGTTGATTTAAATCTTTTAAAATCCACATACCTGTTTCTATAATTAGTTATAGCACTTTGAGAACATACCAGTAACCTGATGTATATGAAAGGTGAAATGAACAATTAACATTAAATGACATATTCTGACAAACCATCTTTATCTCTGTGATAATATCTGTATTTATTTTTATATAATACCATTGAATGCGGTATTTGGATTTCCTGAAATTGTCTTTTATAGATAGCAGAGACTACCAAGAAATAATCAAAGAAGGGGAAAAAAAATATTTGTTGTTTTTCTCTATTACAGAATTTGCTTATTTGTTCAATTATTCTCATTTATAATGTTTTCATACCACTTAAAAATAGTTGTTTATATGTTTACCTGATAACATGTCCTATAATATTATGCTATTTGAGTCAGCGAACTTTGTTTAAAACTACATCAGCTGTAAGCAGGAAAATGTTTTAGATTTTTTTATTGACTATAAAAATAATAGTAGTTTATAGTGAGCAGTTAATTTAATCCTATAACTTTTTTTGCATCTCAATAAAACATTCCAAATAGAATCTAAACAAAGTGTTTAAATTTGTAGAGAAAATAATATTAAAAAGAGATTTATTGTACAGAATCTGCATTATTTGTGTGATTAAAATGAATTGTAGGTGATTTGATATATGATTTCATGCACTTATGAGTGAAAATAAAGCATAATTACTTTTAAATTAGGATGAGTCAAAATTTTACATTTCTCAAATTAGTTTTATTTCTGTTGATAATAGTGTACATAGCTATCATACGGTGATATGAAACTTGGGGAAGTTAAAATCCAAAAATTGAAGCTTCTTCTCTTAAACGAAGCACAAAGACTTCAAAGCATGGGCTCTTGAGATTGTTTAAATGTGCTGAGTGAACCTCATCCTACTTGTCAGGAATAACTTCTGTAGTATTGTTTGTTTTCATCTGTCTTCTATATTTTTTTCTCTCAGATATGTAATTTCCTGCTACTGTCAACCCTTGTACTTACCTCAATTAAAACTTAGTCCCATGAAGTAATTGGTACTGGTGGATGATCTAATATTGTGGATGACTAAAGCTTATGAGCAGCTTATCACACTGTCAGACTCCAGGGGGAGAAATGTATGTTTTCTGTTTCCTTCTTATCAGAACAAGACTTGGAGTCACCTGATATCAGACTCTAGATTTTACCTTCCCCACAAATCCAATTTATCCAATCTATTTTAGACTTCAGCATTCCACATAACCCTCCATACCTCAACATACTTTATAATAGATAAGGTAGAAAAATTCAAGGCACTGTTGGTGAAAATAAGTCAACAAAGTCTGCTCACACAAATTGACCAGAATAGTATATTTAATCATGTTAAAGTACAGAATTCACTTATTAAACTTTTCTAAGGAGCTTGTATATATAAATGATAGAATAGAGCACAGTTGTTTTTGTTTCTAAAAAACCATTAGGTAATTTGCATCTCTGTGTATATATTATGATTGAAGTTTAGAGGAAGAAAGTTCCATTTGGTTCTATTCACAGAAGACTGTTATATTCAGAAAATAGCACAATTCAGAATTTATCAAGTGCCAGGAGATTATAAAAGTTAATGGAACAAAATGGTATTAGTGTGAGATTTTGGGAAAATCTCATGAGATTTGGTACAGTAACTTCACAATTAAATTACTATGTCACTACTATATATGCAGATAAAAGAAAGTTTGGCATTTTTGAATTCAGTATTGATAGATATCATGAATGATCTAGAAATGAAAAGCTCCATTGTTTAGATAAATGTGAATCTTTTTGGAGTATTGCTTTCTCTTTCGCTGTACAAATACTCAAAGTGAAGGACACAGCAATGTAAGTCAACCAAGCAGACATTTTAGAGTAGCTTTCTTTAACTCAAAATGCAGTGTTCAAAAGAAAAAAGATGAATTTGGGAATACAAGTTCTATTACCAGAGCTCACTTCAGATTTGTGTTTTGTTTTCACTAAAACATCCTCATAAATAGGCTAACTTGTAGAATTTATTCGTGATGTCAAAATGACTGTTTCCCTCCTTGGCACTCCAGACTAGCAGGTGAAGCCCTTTCTCAATGATACCTAGGAACAACCCTCTGTTCCTCATCCTGGCTGCAAGACACAGTTCTTGTCTTCAATTTCCTCGTGGGTGACCAGGTGTCATCTCAGATCTAGTGTCCCCAAAGTGAAGTGATTACTTTCTCTGGGAAGAAATTACTTAAAATATGTTACCAAAATGATCAGAGTGGGAATTAAATGAGACAATATGGGTCTTAGCACACTGACTGGTACTGTGTAATTTCTTAATAATTGCTAGAGATGTTCTTATGAGTAAGAATATTCTTAAACATAAAGGGTCCTCCTAGGTTTTCTACTATATCTGTGTTGTTATCTTTCCTTGACCACTCGACTTGAAAAACGTATTGTCATTCCTTTGTCATCTCACTCAGGCTGACTTATGTGATCAAAAATTCCTCTACATTCTATCTTTTGACGATTTTTTTTCTCGTGCCACTATGACTGTCATCCCATAAGCTTTTGTTCAAGTACTGCCTAGCCAATAGTCCGTCCCCACTCCTTCCTTGTTGACATAGCCTATTTTCCACTTTGGAAACTGAAATGCCATATATTCACATTCCTACACTCCTTTGCACCTCAATCCTGTCAATGAGATATAAGGAAGACTTTTAGGAAAGATATTATTTTCTTCAAAAATAAATTTTAAAATAAATAATTAATAATTAAAAACAAATAATAAAATAATTTAAAGTACCTATATAATGAAAAAGACTTAAAGGCATAAACTTATTTTTCAAAGACATATGTGAAAACTTCCATCTTTTCTTCACTGGAAATTGTCATGTCAGCATCATATGTTACCTGGGAACTTCTATAGTCATCTAGATACTGTGCAAGAAAATATCACCTTTATATAGGATGACTGGGGAGGATAGATGGAAGCTACCTGGGTCTTGATTTTATTTTTTTCCTTTCAAACTAATATAGAACCTAGAGTCTAAATTGGTCTTCTAACTGGTCTGGTTGTTTATTTTTTCATTCTTCTAAACTGCCATGCACATTGCTGCTAAGCAGTACCTCCTTTTTATTATGTCTCAATTCTGATTAAATACCTTTAATGGTTTTCAGTTTCCATAGCAGTAGTATCTAAATGGAGTGGTGTGGGCAGAGTAACCCAGTAGAGCATATGAAGAAACTATTAGAAATTATATATAAATGAGAGAAATTAAATTTACTAATATTTTATATGTTGATTGGCAATGGCTTTCTCACTGGTTTATTTATCTGATGGTTACGTATCACACATGGTGGGAATTCTATGCTGGGGATCTATAAATAAGGCACCCTTATGGTTCAATTGCTTTCAGAAAATTTTGAGATACTGAAGGTTACCTGAGCTTGGTTAGTTGGACTTATAGATTATAAAAATTAATTTTTAAACTAACTCTAAAAAGTGGCTTAGAGAGATTTCTTTTATGGCACAGTACTTGAAGATAGTATAGTTATGCAAGTATCCTTCCACTATTTAGGATTTGAGTTCTGTCAGCCACACTGTAGGGCATGAACACTAATCAGCTAATCATCTTCAACATTAATCAATGAAACAAATTCAGAATTATCAAAAAGATAATTTAAAATATGGATTAATATTCACAATTATTAATGATGGCACTATCTCTTCTGGAGAGAATGCCTTGAGATATTAGCCCATGAGAGAAGTTAATGGATGCAATATACAAATAAATACATGCACATTGGGAGTATAAGCTCAACATTATGTTTTACTAGTACAGATTTCAATGAAAACAAATTGGACACATTTGACTTACAGAACAATGTCTTCCTTTCGCTACTTAACTAAATCCTGTTCCTTCTTCGTTATTACAAAATGATTATAAATAAGTTATCCTGTTTATTGAATGCTTAATTGTATGCCTAGCACTGTGCTAAGCTCTATGTATAATAATATTTTATTCACTATTTCTTGTAAACAACCTTGTAAACTAAATATTGTTCCCATTTTTATAGATAAGGAAACTGAGATTTGAAAACCTTTTTCAGAGTTACCGTGTTATTAAGTTAACGAACTGACATCCAGGTTACATTCAAGCCCTAAAAATATATTTATTTTATCCCAACTCCTGTGTCCCCATAGGAGTGGCAACAAATAAATCAATAAAGCTAACTAAATAAAACTCAATATATGCTATGTACGTGTTGGTGAAATAATGTGACTAACTCCTAAGTTCCTCAAATCTTCAAACACTGTTTTATTCTATTTGGGTTTGGTTGTGAAACAACAATATATATATATATATATATATATATATTCAGTTTTTTCCTTTTGAACAGCACATGATTATACTTGTCAAGGTTTTCATCGAAAAATTTTATCGAAATATTTTTTTCTTGATACCACACACAGCATTTCTGAGAGAAGAAGCTCAATTAAAATAGACCATTCTGAGGTCAAATAACTAAAATAGCTACTTTGAAATAAAGACAGCCTATTTACTTAGCCACTGTGGAATTGTCCAAAGTCAGGAGTGACTTTGACATACTGTAGATATCTTGAACTTGTGCTCACTCTCTTGTAGCTAGCTTTTAGTCAGTGAGCTACGCTTATGCCATGCTTGTGAAATACAAAGGTTATATTCACTTTGCCAGTAAGAAGACAGTTGTATTATGGCGTCAACAAAGGGTAAAGGGGCTTATTCTGATTTCTTAAAAATAAAGACCTCAGCCTTCAACCTCCTCTAATAAATAGATTTGAAAAATGCTATAAGTCTCAAATTGATCCATCTCATGATATCATTATAGTTACATCAAAACAGGGAACTCTATCTTAGAGAACAAAAGATAATTCAATGGCTGTAAGGTACTGTAGTCTGGGAATTTTCTAGGATAATAGCAGTTTCAGGCTGAACTTAGGACCTGGCATCACCAGCAAGAGCAAAAGTTCTTCATAAGAAGGGAGCCTCAAATTTGAAATTAATAGACCCATAGTCAAGGTCTTTTGTATTTAAAAGAATCACTGTACAAAATATCACCCAGAACCTAGAAAATGTGAGCTTGAACATCTTCCAATCTTGCAGTTTAATTCAGTTAGATAGACAGATGATAGATGATAGATAGAGATGATTGATAGATGATAGATAGAAATAATGAGATAGAAATAATGAGATAGAGATAGAGATGAGAGAGAGATTAAGATAGATATATAACTATATATTGTGGCTTTAACTTGAAAATTGTGATCGACTTCTTTGAATATCTAAGAACTGTACAGTAAGTTATATCAAAGAAAAAAAGTAAGCATGGCCTGAGTTTTTGAATGCAAGGACTAATTTGATGATTTTCTACAATTTTAGTATAGTTTCTTTGGAAACTGCTTCACAAGTGCTCCTTTATACCGGCAATTGTAAGACAAAAATAATCAGTGTAATGGTGGGTATCTCTAAAGTTGAACAAGAATTTACTTTCTTTCGGGAGTTTTTCCTGTTATACAGAGTTCTTCTCCACTCAAAGACATATATTTCAATCATGGAACTTTGTGGGAGAAACTTGTGGGAGTCAAAAAAAGCAACTTCAGAAGATTCTTTTGATTGGTATAGACAGCTTCTATTTATGAACAGCTTTTGCTCTTCATCAGCCTTGTAAAACAGAAATAAACCACAGCAGTGTGATGTTTGAGGTGGGCCTTGGTAGAAGAATTCAGGAGTTGAGTTTACTAGCAATATTTCATTTTCTTTGATACCTAACAAATCTTTTCTTTAGAATCATCATCTCTCCTTTGGAATGTTTTGTTGCAGGAGTTAAACATAATGGACAGTTTTGTTGTTCATGTAGTTGTTTTGTGTGTTTGTGTGTGTGTGTGTGTGTGTGTGAGAGAGAGAGAGAGAGAGAGACAAAGAGACACAGACAGAGAGAGAGACAGAGAGAGACAGAGACAGAGAGACAGAGAGCCAGAGAGAGAGAGAAAGTGCATTGAAGAGTAAAGTCTTTTCCAACAGATAATAGTTCATCTATTGCTAATTATTCCCAGACTACCACCAGTGATATTTTTCTTCATGTTATAGAAAATTAGAATGACTTAATAATAATATCTAACTTAATAGGGAGTATTATGTTTCATGCTCTTAAGTATTTAATTTAAAAATAATTGCTCTTGTGTTCCAAGGATTTAGAACCATGAAGAGAGTGCTAACTCCTCTTTTAGTCATAGCTTCCGCTCTAAGAGTGGGCCTTCAGAGTTGGAATGCAGCTACCCTGTTAAGTGCTTGTTTTCCCTATTGTATATTCTGCACTATGGCCACATTTCAGCTGTTAGTTCTCCCAAAGGAAAAAGCAGCAAGCAAAGAATATGAGTAAATAAGTTTTCAACATCTTGCATGTCCAAACTTTATTATAAATACTTGTGATGATGATAGATATTTTTCAAGTTTTATTTAGGGAGATTTTGTCATAACTTGGCATAACTATGTGCCATAACTAATTTTGGAATGTGCCTCTATTCCTGCTAGGATAAAGATTTGTATACTAAAGTAATTGTCCAGTTCATAAATTGATCTTAAAAACATGATTCTCTAAATGAAATTCCACTAGTCATATACTTAATGAAAATTTACATAAATGAAATTCAAAATAGTAACATTTACCACATTATCTTTTATTTAGTAATAATTTTTGTTTTTGTTTTTTCTTCATATATCATATTGTTTATTATGACTTTAACCTTTTTGCCTTGTTTTTACATAATATTTTATTTTTCTAGTTCCTATGAAATGTATTAATTTATAGATACCAAAAATTAAATACGAAACCCTTTTGATTATATACTTCCCAATGTGTAAAGATTATAGTCATGTATTTTTATTACTTATTAAATAAAATTTATAATATATTTCAAATATGTTTATAATATGACCAATTTTATAAAGAAGTGTGTTTTAATGGGGGAGAAATTTGACTTTATCATTTGGACAAGGCTGTTGTTAGAATCCCAGTTCTGCACCTCCCTCACAAAGGGTACAGTTTGATCTTGAGTAAGATATATGAACTCTCTGATCCCCTACTTTCTCATAGTGATAATTAGATACGGATATTCCTATAAACACTTTTTTTCTTTTTAATGTTATAAATTCCCTTTATTATATTCCAAAAACAAAAAGGGGGATGATGAGATATGAAATCAGAAGACCCAGGTTTGAGTCCAAGTTTTAGTATACTCTAGATATGTGATCTTGCAGGCCTGAGACTGCTGTCCTTAAAAAGTCCTGCTGAAAATGTTAATCTTTGAGTAGTGTATGGGAACTTGGATTTTAGGAGGCTTCCCATCACCCTTACTGATAAGAGTGTCTGGTTGTGCCTAGATTGTTTGCATAAATAATGTGGTTTATGCTGAACACCTGCCTTCCTTCGGGGAATCTGGAATCTTGGTATGTGCTAGGCAGAGGGTGCCCCTGTAAACAGCCCCCAATAAAAACCCTAGGCACTGAATCACTAATGAACTTCCCAGAAGACGACATTTCACACTTGTCACAACTCATGGCTAGAGGAATTAAACATATACTGTGTGAGTTCCCTGGGAGACAACTCTTAGAAGCTTGCACCTGGTTTCCTCCATATTTCATTTATGTGTATTTTCTTTTGCTGATTGTGTTTTGTATTCCTTCACTATAAAAATCATAGCTGCAAGTATGACTGTATGCTGAGTCCAGTGAGTCCCCCTAGAAAATCATTGAACTTATGATGGTTTGGGCACCCCTGGCAGTGATTTTGAACAAGTTAATAAATTTCTCTGAGTCTGTTCCCTCTTCTATTAAACATGTGTGATGCTGATATCTCACTTTCAGGATGACTGTAAAGATAGAATGTGATTGTATATATCTGCAAAAATGTCATGAATATGTGAGTTGTTGCCATTTCTATCATCATCATAGTCATCATCATCATCATCTTCATCAGCATCACATCGTCATCACATCCTTCATGTTATATCTCTTTCTGATGCTTTGTGATACACTTTCTTGAACTTGTATAAGAGGAGTGGAAAAACATCCAAGTCATTCCCTTTTCTCAGCTTGGCTCTGCTATGGTTCCATAATTAGCCCATAAGAGAACAATATAAAGCTAAAAGGGCTTGCACATACTACCACCAGTTCTGCCCCAGTAACATCTACAACTGTGTGGTAGATATGGGTTTTTTATCTGCTTAACAGACAACAAATACAATCCTCATTTCAGAACCCCAGTTTTTTTTTTATGGGGTGAGTAAGACTGATTAATCTCAGTGAAGGTATATTTCTACCCCAGCCCAGAAAATGAGTCCTGGTTGGTGAAAACAAATTCTGATGAAATAGTCTCACTCCCTTTGACCACTGATCGGTCTAAGAGTAAGCAGGTGACTATGTTCTAATACATGAAATGGTAGAGTAAGACTGCTGGAAAGTATTTACCTTCCTACATAAGAGGACAAAGGCTCATGAGGCAAAAGCCTTTTCTTACTTGACTCTTTCCTGCCAAGAACATAAATGTGATGACTGGAGGCAGTGTGGCCATTTTTTGTTCATGAGGACACAAGCCAACAAAGTAAGAATGTCAAAGCAGGAGGACAGAGAGAGCTATGTCTTTCATGGCATCATGGAGTATCACAATGTCTCTTTATTGAGATACAGTGTTCAACATATGATAGGTACTCCAGTAAGAGAATATCCCTTTATGGATATTGTGATATACAATACGTATAATGTATCAGTAATATATAAAGCCTGTTAATAGATATCCCTGTAAGTTAATAAAAGTGTCAAATCCAAAGCAAACATTTGCATGCATGGTCATTGCTGTATACCTTTCCTTGTTCTAAATCCCAAAACAGAGTTCTTATTGGATTATTGCAAGGAAGACAAACACTTTTGGAGCAATAGTAACAAAGTGTATTCTGAAATGCAGCCTGTAATAGAAATGCTTCATTCTGTTTATATCATTTCTGGTTATAAAATACTATTACTATAGGGTGTTTGGGGTCTGTTTGAGGCAGAAATAGTGATAACAGAAAGCACTTTGTTTTTCCTTTACAAAAACTGGGGAGAAGATCACCTTGTATCTATAATAAGAAACTTTCGGTGACTCACTTCAAACTCATTTTCAGTAGCTGCAGTAAACTGCTGTCATATTAAGCACTGCTTGTTAATAAGCGGAAACTTTTTAAAATATCTGTATTGGAGCATTGCTGCTTAACTAGCTTAGTATTCATGAATAATTAATGACAATTATAACTTCAGATATGTCTATGGTGCAGATAGAGGTAAAGTGCGATTCTCATCCCCTCATATCAAGAATATACACTCTCCAAATGGCTTATCACTGTTCGGGTTAGCTTTGAATACCTGAAAGGAGTAATGGTTGTCAAGTTTCCATAATGAAGCTACTCTCCCCTCCCCACACTTTCCTTACTATACTTTCTGAGAGAAGGTCACTATAGCCAGCTCACACTTAAAGAGTGAAGAGTTATGCTCCACCTTCTGGAGGGTGAAGTACCTACATAAATTATTTGAAATTCTTCACATGTGTCTTGTCTCCCTCCTCTATTTATTTATTTGCTTATTTATTCATTTATTTATTTAGGCTGATAATAAATATCTATTTATTTAGTGCTTTGTGTTATAAGCCAGTAATACTTTATTTATTTTGTTATCAAACTGTCCCATCACTGGCCATGGCTCCTGTGTTCCTTTGACATTCTTCCATCCATATGGTGTCTTTGAGCACTACCTTACTTTCTGGCACTAAAAGTTGTTCCAGGCTCATCTGTAATATTTGCTGTCACAGCCCTTGAATGAGCCATTTTCTTCATGGATCTCTTGTTCCTTTTATTAGAGAATGGTATCAGAAATCAAGACCTGGGTTCTAGATATGCTTGTTACTGAGGTGTCTTTGCTTCTAAGCCTTATCAGCTGACAGAGCAAAAGAAAAATATGTGTATACTAGCTCTTGTAGGTAATATGTATATATATATATGTATATATATAAATATTTCTACAGGTAACAACCTATATCTACTAAATTAAACATGAGTTTATATTTTTGTCTCCAACTCTAATCCATTATCAAATGGATCACATTAACTTTCTTCTCCTTACCCATCTGTAAACTTCCATTTCGACAGAGAAATCTGATTCCCAGCATTTTTACTTAGTTGTCTATTTGTAGAATACAGTACACATATAGTGGTTTCAGAAGTGATAATCCATGTTTTTAAAGGAAACAACCTTTAGCAAGGGTAGTTTAGTGTTAATGTACAGTTCTTTTTCCCTCTAGTGTTACAGACTTTGGTTATTTCTAATGTTACTTAGGTCAGCATTTTTCTTCCTGACCCCTTTCAGTGAAGTTGTTTCATACATTTGTAATGCAGTCAGATAGTTTTGTCGCATTTTGCATTTCATCTTTTGAGTCTCCAACCTCCTAAATTATTTTTTAATTTGCATACATTAAAGTTACTCTTCATGCTATAAATTTCTATGGATTTTGACAAATGCTGTGTCATGTATCCACCATTGTAGTGTCATACAGAATAGTTTTACTGTGCTAAAAATCCTCTTTGCTTTACCTATTTAAACCTCTCTTCCGAAACTGGACTTTGGGAAGTAAACACTCAATAGAATATACAGATGTCAGATGATAATGTACACCTGAAAATTATATAATTGCATTAACCAATGTTACCCCAACAAACTTAATAAAAAAATAATGAAGACCAAAAAAAAAAATAAATAAATAAAAAAGCAAACCTTCCTTCCATTCTCTTCAGAACCCCTAGCAACAACTAATCAGTTCGCCATCTCAATTGTTTTGATTATTCCACAATGTCAGATTGGAATTATGCAATATGTAGTCTTTACAGACTGGTTTCTTTCACATAACAATAGAATTTACTATTAAGTCATCTCTTTGCATGACTTGATAGCTCTTTTTTTTTTTTAAACAAAACAATTAGTGTCCTGTTATATAAATGTACCAGAGTTTGATTATCCATGCATCAATTGAAGGGCATCTTGGCTTCGGTGATTATGAATAAAGCTTTCATAAATATTACAAGTTTTTGTTGTGCAAGTTTATGTGGACATAAGTTTCACATCAGTTAGATAAATACTAAGGAGCACAATTACTGGATCATGTAATAAAATTTTGTTTAGCTTTTTAATAAACTGCCAAACTGTTATTGAGAGTGCTTGTACCATTTTTACCTTCCTACCAGAAATAAAGGACTTTCTGTCGCTCTGCATCTTCACCAACAATTTGTATTATCAGTTTTTTAGATTTTAGACATTCTAATAATGAGGGTTTTTTTATTGTTTTAACTTGTATATTCATGATAAAAAATGATGTGCATATTTTCATATATTTATTTTTCTTCTGTATATCTTTTCTGATGAGGTATCTTTTCAGATTATTTGCTCATTTTTTAAATAAAGATTTTTTTGTTTTTGATGTTACGTATAAAAATTTACCATCGAACCCAGGATCACATAGATTTTCTTTTGAGTTCTCTTCCAGAAGTTTTATAGTTTTGCATTTTACATTAAGGTACATGATACATTTTGAGTTAATTATTATTAAGGTCTGTGTCTAGATTTATTTATTTGCCTATGGATGTTCAGTTTTTCCAACGTCATTTACTGAGAAGACTATCCTTTCTCCATTGAATTGCCTTTGCTTCTTTGTCAATGTCAATTGGCTATATTTGTGTGAGTCTATTTCTGGTTTCTCTATTCTCTTCTATTGGTCTATGTGTCTGTTCTTTCACCAACACCACCTTGTCTTGATTATTGTAGTTTTATACTAAGACTTGAAATTGTATAGTGTGAGTCCTCCAATTTGTTCTTCTTCAATATTATATTGGCTATTCTAGGTCTTTTTCTTTTCTATATAAACTTCAGAAGTAGTTTCAATAACTATAAAATATCTTGTTATAATTTTGATAAGAATTATGTTAAATCTGAAAATCAAGTTGGAAAGAATTGACATTGAGTCTTCTATCTAATGACATGGAATGTCTTCTAATTTGTTAAGATCATTGATTTCTTTTATTGTAATTTTCCACATATGGAGGGCTTGTATGTATTGCTAGATTTGTATCTCAGTATTTTACATTTTGGTGCTATTATAAATGTCTATTGTAAATATAAACTATATATTTTTAAATTATTTCTAATTTTTATTTTTGAAAGCTATTGCTTTTATGGAGGAAGGTAATTAATTTTTGTATGTTAATCTTATATTCTACAACCTTGCTATTCTCACTTATTCATTCCAGAAAAGTTTTGGTAAAATCTTTGAGATTTTCAAGATAAAAAATCATGTTATATGTGAATAAAGAAAATTTTGTTTCTTCCTTTTATGACTTTTTAACATCAGAAAATCAGGAAGTCCTAAAATATAACAGAAAAATACAAAAAGATCTTTAAAAAATTCCCTCTTATGTTCCTCTGGAGTCTTTTTGTGCAATAACTATCAGCACAACATTTAAACTTTTCTCCAAACTAGGTATATTGCAAGAAGAAGAGTTGTCTTATATATCTATTTAAAGAGGAAAAATTTCTCAAGCCAAAATTTCTAGGGAGGAAATGAAAATTTAGGGGAGATATCATAACTCAGAGTTGATTCAATATTCCAAGTTCTCTTTGATGGACAAAGTAAGGGCTATACAATTTTTAATTCTAAAATTCTTACAAAATATATATTATAGTCTGTTTTCAAGAACAAAATTGGACATTATAAATATACTGTTAGCATTTTGTATAACTGTGATCCGGTTGTGGAACAACTTTATCAGAGGCAAACTAATCTCTGATGTGTCATGCTTTAGCATCGAGTTGCTGATATTTTTTCAGAAATGCACAAATAGATCTTGCTATAACATTAATTTATAATCGCTAAACAAAAACATATGCTGATTACACACTGATGATATATTGATTATAGATCTAAGCAGAAGAGAAATGGAGATCACCACCCAAAACATAAATTGAGCCACTAGGTGGACTGCAACATGCTAGAATAAAATCCATGAACACTGAACTGCAATGTACAGAAATTAACTTAATAGTAAATCAGAGTAAGGTAACGCACCAAGTAAATATATCATTCATCTGAATTTGTGACTGTAAGCAATGGCAATATAAGAATTTCTTAATGTGGAGCAAATAGCTTAGCAAATTAGATTTCATTTAAGCAAACTTGCATTTATTCATTTAACATAAATTTGTCCATTGTATGCAAAGCATTGTGACAAAACAAGGAAGAATAGTTAAAAAGAACTTAATGAATTTGGCTTTTTCCTTCTTAAGTGTATTAATTAGACTCAGGTCAAGTCATAGTAATTTTTTGGAACTGACATAAACAGAGAAAGAAATTCATTTTATAGGAGCGTCTTATACAACAAAAGTTAGGGTGGAAAAGGGTCTCAGGAAGGTTGTGGATCCTTGAATGAGCACACTAAAGTAAAGCGCAATTTCTCTTCCTCTACTTATTATCGACTCTCTTCGTGTGTTTGTGTGTGTGTGCACACGCGTGTGTGTGTGTAGTGTGTATGTTATGGTTCTCTTTAATTTCAGACCTGCCTTTTCTGCTCCCTTGTCCATATATTAGAAAATAGTTGCCCATTTACTCATCCAATAAATATTCATTGAGCGCTCATCATTCCAAGCATCTTTCTAGGTACTAAAGAAGTGTTTATACCTTAATATACAGATGTAGACAATAAACAATAAACATCAAAAATGAAATAAAAGAAAAATGCTAGAAAGTGACAAGTGCTAAAGGTACAAATAATTAGAATAGATTGAGGGGTACTGAGTATGCTGGGAATAGGAGAGGGAGGTTGCAGTTTTAGGCCGAATGTCATAAAAAGCCTTATTGATAGAATGACATTTGCAGAATGGCTAAAAGAAGTGAGAGATTTGACCATGCAGGTATCTGGGGGAAGAATTTCATGGGCAGAGGGAATGATAAGGGCAAAGGTCCTAAGGTGAAGCATGCCAAGTGTGTATGCAACAGCAATGAAGCCAGTATGCCACAGGAGAATGTGAGGATTAAAAGATGAAAGCAGAGAGGTACCAGAGCCTAGGTCACACACAATTTTGCAGGCTGTCATAAGGACTGTTCCCCATCCCACCAAAAAAAAAAAAAAATAGGAACAACAAGGTTTTGAGAGGATAAATAACATGATTCACTTTTAAGATTAGATCTTACTGCCTGAGATACATAGAAACAGATTAGTGAAACGATCAAGCTCTCCCCTCACTCCCTTCTTTTCAGTCTATGTTACAGAAAAGAGAGGTCACATGCTCATACCAGGCTAATCATCTCTTCCCCAGAAGCTGTGGCTTGATAGGTGTACCTAATGGCTGGAGCATATTTGCTTCCTGAGGAATTGTGTGCCCGAGAGATGGGGAGTGGGATGGAAGAGCAGTTTCCAGAAAGTGAGGTGCAGTTGGAGGAAAGAGTATAAGCAGGCTGGCAGTCCATCAGTTGTTCACCTCCTGACAGTCATAAATATTTTCTCACCTATATTATTGCTAACTTTAATAAGAGGGATATTGGTTAAGTCTGAGGGGAAGATGGGTCACTTGAGCTTGAAAGATAGTTTGGATCTGATCATGTAGACGGAGATAAGGGTATAAGTATGGATGGGAGAAGAGGTCATTCAAAACAGAAGAAATAATATAAGTAAGAAGTCTCAAATGTTTCCTCCCCAAGACAGGCGTAAGTAAAATACTGTAGACAGTATGTTATGCACAAACGAATTATGCACGAGTTTACTCAAGAGACTGCTAAGCTGCTCAACAATAATAGGTAATTGTCTCAGCAAACGCATCCTCCTTTAGCTTATGCACCCCAACAAACACTAAAAGGAAAAGGTATTAAGAACAAATGCCAATGTGAAACACATTTTTTATGAACATAATTGTTGCATTGAGCTGTTGCACAGGACCCTTACATTAGAAACTCTATAGACTCATTGACATAAAAAGTATGAAAATTTCTACTTAAACTTCTTCCTTCGGATATTTAAACTTGAACACTAGTACTGGTAATACGCTATGGTACAAATTCTAAAAAAAGACACCAGAGGTACTTAATCAAAATTATCTATTTTAAGCCAAAGAGGAATCATCTGAGTAATTAAAATCTCCAGAATGTTAAACTTGTTTCCCAAAGTTATTATTACAAAATATATTTCTGTTTACTTATTTTAATTTTTTTGACTTCTCAAAGATTCTGTAGCAAAGTTTTTTTCCCCTCTTTGCTAAAAAAGATAATAATTTCTTTCGTGCAGGTACATTGAAACTCTAAAGAACAATTATTTTTTTGGCTCTTCTATTTTGAACAAAATATGTAAAAAAAATTTACCTCAGGACTTGCTGCCAAAATTATACAGGGCTTTCCCCATTTTTCTCTTTCTTTTAAGAATAGTATTGGTTTCTAGGATCTGAGTTTTTCTTAATGTGTATTTAACTAGATTATCATATTGGAAATATAAGCTCATTACGATGCAGTGAGCTAATGACTATTTATGAAAGACAATCCCATATGTAGTATTTTCTGATCTAAATTCAAATTTTTAAAACTAATTATAAATATAAAACTGTTTCAAAATATGTGTCACACTAGCTATTCATTCATTTATTCATTCATTCATTCTTCCTTATTAAACTTATGTTATAGAGAGAGAAGGTAAAAAATAAATGCAAAATATGTAAATTGATTAACAGGATAATTTCAAATATTGAGACATGCTAGGGAGAAAATAATGTAGGATAATGAAATTGGGAAAACTGTGCAATGAATGGTCTAATTTAGTCTGGGTTGTCAGACATAGCATTTCTAAGGAGGTAACATTGATTTGAGACCTGAATGGTGAGAAAGAGCCAGTCTTGCAAAAACGTAGGTAAACAGCATTTCAGACAAGGAAAGAGTCAAGACAGTTCCTAAAGTTGAAAGGAGTTTGGTGTGTGGAAAGGTCAGAAAAAAGACTTGGGTAGCAATGTTAAAGTATTCATAATATGTACCTACAATATATCCTGTTTCGGGTACTGTAAATAATTCGTGATTGTAAAATCATACCCTGAGAACATATTTGAATTTCATAGATAAAAACATATTCGCCTATAAATCTGGAAAACATTGCAAAAATGATAGGTACAGTTATATCAACCATTTATCTAATTCAAAAACAAAGAGTAGGCCTCTAAGAATAAATAAGTTGACAGCATGGAGATAAAAGAGAAACCAAAAAATTTATGAACAAATATCTTGATAGAGTTGCCTTCTTTAATGATAAGTCATCAGAAAAAAAATGTATGGCTTTTTACAAGGTTATGTGTTAGACAAGAGGGAGAGTGTGGTATTTGAGGCAAAGAATAAAAATGTTTCAAAAATGTTTTAAAATTAACAGAAATACTTCTTCCATTTTCCAGGAAAATGGAATAGATGTACTTTTCTCTATTCCTCCTGTTTAGTACAACTAAACTCCCTGGACATTATATATTTTAAAAAACTTAAGAAGAAAGGTGAAAAAATAGAGAGAAGTTTAGCTAGAGATCCCAGGAGCTGAGGAACAACATTGTATTGAGTTTCACAGTTTCCTTTTTACTTCATATATCCTAGACTTAAAACTGAAGAAGCTGCCAAGTGAGAACTGCTAATGGGCACATACACACATAGACACGCATTTACTCCTACAAAAGCCTCCTCTAACCAAATAACCAGGAAAGGGAAAATGTGAGAAAAAAAATATTCTGGATAATTGCACTCTACTCTAGATGACCACAGAAAAAAATGTAACTTCATCTCCCTACCATGCCAACAAAAGTTCAGTAAGGAGTCTAGACTTCCTCACTCACCAAGCTGTAATGAGGCTCCCCAACTGGATTATAAGACAATAGAAATAATTTTATCTGAACAATAGACAGAAAACAAACACATTTTACAGAACCTCAAACACCCTTGTGACTATGACAAAAGGTCTAATATTCATGTCTTTGCAATCCTGGAAAAAGAAAGAAAAGATAGCAGGAATAAAAAAGTTGTTAAAGGAATAACCTAGCTCCCCAATTTGCAAAGACTTGAACCTACAGATTCAAGAAACTTAAAAGTATCAAACAAGAAGCCAAAATAAATGCAAGCCAAAAACATCATAGCCAAACTTCTGAAGATTAAAGAAAAAAAATTCTGAAAGCAGTAAGAGAGAAGTGGCTTTACCTATAGCGGGGGATCTAATTCAAATGACAGCACATACCTCAGGAAAAATCACGCTGAACAGAAGTGGCACAAAGAGTGTTGGAAAATAAAAATTTTCAGTCTAGAATCCTATATCCAGCAAGGATATAGGAAAAAAAGAGGAATTCCAGACATCCTCAGATAAAAGAAAACTATGAGATTTTATCCTAAGTAGACTAACCATAAAATGACTAAAGGGGGTCTCTAAGCAAACAAACAAGGAACAGAGCAATGTTGAAACATCAGGAAAGAAGAACGTGGTAAACAAAAATATTGATCAAATAAAAGATTATCTGTCTTCTTTTAAGTTTTTAAAACTATTCTTGACAGTCGAGCAAAAATCTTAACACTATCTGATATGATTCTAAGTGTATGTGGAGGAAATAGTTACAAAAATATATTATAAACACAATTTTATAGATATAGACAAGAGTATTTTAAATTTTTTTAATTTAAAAAAAGTAGAGCTAAAACAATTTTGAAAAAGAATAAATCTATCCTATTTCAAGATCTATTAAATAGAGATAGATATAAAAAAGTGTGATATTGGCGGAGGAATAGATACGCAAATGAATGGAACAGAATAGACAACACAGAAATTTATCCATACAAAGATTCTCAACGGATTTTTGACAAAGATGCAAAAACAATTAAATGAAAGAAAAATAGTCTTTTCAACAAATGGTACTACAGCAATTGAATATCCACAGGTTAAAAAAAAGAACCACTACTTAAGTTTCACATATTATACTAAATTATCTAAAAATGGATCATAAATGTAAATGTTAAACATACATTTAAGACTGAGCAAGGGGTTCTTAGATAACACCAAAAGTGTTATCTATAAAAGCAAAGATTGATAAATTAGACTTCATCAAAACAAAACACTTTTCTCTGTGAAAAGACCTGTTAAAAATACAATATCAGCTATACACTAAGAGAAAACATTTGCAAATCCCGTATCTAACAAACAATAGCATCTAAAATATATTTTAAAATCACAAAATTTAGCACTAAGTAAAAATAATCTAGTCAAAAACATGGAAAAAATGCTGCAGAGGTTACACGGATGGCAAATAACCACACATAACACTGTTCATTAGTCATTAGGGAAATACCAATTCACAATGAAGTAAACACCATACCTGTCAAAATTACTAAAATTAAAAATAGTGGTAATAGTAAATGTTGTGGAAGATCTGGAAAACCAGATCAACTATACTTTCATGATGAAAATGTAAAATAGTATAGACGCTCTGAAAAAAAAATTGTTAGTTTCTTAAAAAATTAAATATTCAACTACAGTGTGACTTAGGAATTAAATTCTTGGCATTTATCACAGGGAAATGATACATGTTCACACAGATACCTGTACATGAATATTTATAGCAGCTTTATTCATTACAATCAAAAACTGAATGTACCCACCCGCATGTCCTTAAATGAGTGAATGGTTAAACAAACGGATACATGTATGTCATGGAATACAACTCGACAATAAAAAAGAATAATCTAAGTAAATCTTCAGAGATGTAGTCTAACTGATAAAGCCAATATAAAAAGGTTCATAATATGTGACCCTATTTACATAACATTCTGCAAATGACAAAATTATAGAAATGGAGAATATATAGAACAAATAGTGGTTGCCAGGAGAGCCTGAGAGTGGGCAATAGGTAAGTGTAGCTATAAAAGAGGAAAATGAAAGATCCTTATGGTGATGGAAATGTCCTATATCTTGACTGCATCAATACAAATATCCTAATTGTGATATTATCTCATAGTTTTATAAGATGCTAACACTGGAGGGACCCAAGTTCAGTGTATGCCTTTCTGTATTATATCTTATAACTGCCTATTAAGCTACAACTATTTCAAAATTAAAACTCAAATTAAAAATTAACAAGAGAAAAATTTAGAGAGTTTTGTATTTATACTAAAAATTCAGTTAATTTTCCCTTTTGTGAAAAAATAATTAAAAACAAAATTAAGTGAAGATAAAGTTGAAAACATGTGAAGAATGTCAGAAAGACTGGAAATAGTTTAAAGACAATAAAATGTAGTCGTAGAGTTAAAATCATCAACAGAATCAACACTTCATTATGTAACTAGGAATATGGAAAATTATGATGAAAATGGTGGTGGTCATGTGAATGCACCTTTCAGACCTCCAACTGCAGGGAGTATAACTGGCCAAGAGCCTCACCTGCTGAGTGGGCCACCAACCTTCTTTCCTTCTGGGATCAGCCTTGCATTGTGATTTGATTGCCTTCCCAGTCTTACCAAGCTCGTCCTCCATTGTCTCTCACACAAGTGAGATTTTCTTCATAAAATCCTTGGACTTTTAATGGTATCTTGACTTCTGCTTCTCAGAGAACCTGAACTAACACAAAGACCTACCAAGACTTGTGGCCCTAGATACGGTAAAGGGTAGAGGTGCAGTCAAAAGTTCGGTAAAAACATGGTAAAGACAGAAACATGGTAGAGACTAAAATCAATGCATAAACTGAAATTTTATGGTTGGAAATAAGTCGTTCTGCCTTGGCTAATGTAAAGAATACCAGCAACCAGATGCCGATCCCTCAGGCAGGAGACTTTAGGTTTATTTTTTGGATCATCTGAACAGCTGTGAAGAAATACCTCTACCTACTGACATTAAAGGAATATGGCATTCCATGCCAACCAGTCCACAAGCCCTACCAAGTTTCCACTCCATTTTTTCATATATCATTCTTAAATATAAATGGACCAAGGATCACCAGCTGCTGGGGAAAGTCTCCAACAAGGAAGAAAAATATTGAAATGGACAAATGGAAAGAGCCAACTGGAGCACATACAAAGTAGGAACAACAACAACAAAAAAAGTTAGACTCCTCAAAAACATATGGAACATTACTTCCATAAAACAGGATGCTATTTTTTAAGATAAATAACCAGAGATTAAAAGAGCACTTTTGGGAAATGAAAGAAAAAAACTATTGCAAAGAAACCAATTTTAAAATTGGAAGATGAAGTCCTGGATATTTTCCAGAAAGTAGAACAAAAGAAGTAAGTAAGTGGAAAAATAAGAGAAAAAAATTCTTAGGATTGATCTAAAATATCTTTAAAAGATGGAAGAGAAAAATAGAGGGTAAGAAATGATTAGATAAATAATACAGACTAATTTTCTAGAACTAGTAGACACTTTACAAATTAAAAGTGTACACTGGGTGTTCAGCATATGGAATGGTGGGAGAATGGGAGTGATAAACATCACATGTAGCACATTGTTGTGAAATTCGAGTAAACCAGTAATAAAATATCTTAAGATCTTTCCCATGAAATAGTAGAATCAACATAATTTTATTAATGCTTAAAATATCTCAACAGGAGATAATGTATAAAAATGGAAAACCATAGGATACAGAAAAGGAATTCTTTGGATGAATAGATTATGAACTATTTAATATATTTTATAAGTTTTTGTATAAATGTGCATCATATTTGGGAGAGTTCACGTTTTCAGAAGCTTCATTCATGAGGCCATGATATAAAGGAATAGATGGGTGAATGGATTTATGGATAAATGCATGGATGAAGATAGATAAACAAATGATGACAGATAGATGATAGATAGTTAATAGATGATATATAAATAGATAGACAGACAGATGGAGATGATAGACAGACAGACAGATAAAATGAAGAACAATAAAGAAGAAACTTGAATACTCCTCAAATTACATGTATATAAGATTTACATCATTTATCTTTACTTTTAGCTCAGTTATATGATTTGGGTTTTTCTGGATATTATGAAAGCTAGAGAAAATATTAAGACCTCACTTCTCTAAAGTGCTTTATCTGACAATATCTTCTATTTAGAACATACAAACCCGAAAACTAAAATTGGAGAATTTTAGAACTAAGCCTAATACATGATAATACTAGTAATAACTGATATTGTTTTTATGATAGTGTTTATAAATCACATTCACAGTCATAATTTCATTTGATCCTTCAACAATCTTTTGAGTTATGTCATCCAGAATATTTTATTATATTTGATTTGCAATTCTTCACATATTCTAAGAAAGCCTCAACAGAAAAGTACTCAGCAAACTAAGGATGACCAGAACAGTAGAAATTTCTCATAATCATTAAAAAGAAGTTTAACTCAATGTTCATAAATAGGAATAGTTTTGTAATGATGTGTTCCTTATTTTTATATGAATCTGAATTACTAACACTTGATTGAAGGTCTAACAATAATGACTCTATCAGTGACATTAATGGAAGCATACATAATTTCAAGCAAAAGTTTTAAAGTTGTTGTCTCTAAAAAAATTTTTTTTACCATACACACTTTTTTTATGGAATATAAAATAGCACATGTTCTTTTTAGAAAATTTGGGAATTATTTCACAAAAGAATATAAAAGAACATTCATAATCCCAAATTCAGAAATAATAAATATTAAAGCATTAGTATATTTTTCCAATCTTTTTTCTATGCATACAAAACAAAATCATCAAATCATATATATGCCAACTTTAATAAGATTTCCAAAATGTATTATATGCTAACTTGCTAAATAAACAGATAATTGAACATACTGTAAACTTTCCTTAATAACTCTGAGTTCTGGTTACAAGCCAATTGTTTAATGACATTCTAAAGATCTATCAAGTGATGTCAGCTCCTTCCTCTAGCACTCCATAATTCCTCACTACTCTTATTTTTAAAACACCTGTCCGTGATTCCATTTTTTATGGGTTGTTTCTTTGTGAATTATCATTAATTAACTAATATTTCCTTCTGCCCTAAAAGTACTATTCCCAAGTAGTGTTTTTCTGTTTTTAATTTAATGCATCTAATTTGCTGTGGACTGGGAAACCACATAGTTAAGCTTATTAATCATCATAACTCCACCCAGAGCAGTAAACATTGCTAGCATTTTTTAAACACTTAATTTCATCCCAGGCAATTACTGTGATAATTGCTTTTAATCTTTATAATAACTGAGTGAGAAATTTAGGATTAGCAGAGATTAAGTAATTTGCTCAAATTCAAACAAAAACATTGACTTTAGAAGCAGAATTGTTAGAGCCTGAAATCTGGAAAAGGAAAATTGTATTCTGGGGATTTCAAGCCTATATGACTAGAAGGATGATTATGCTATTAAAAACAAGGAATATGGGCTATGACCATGCCACCCTGAACACATCCGATCTTGTCTGATCTCAGAAGCTAAGCAGGATTGGCCTGGTTAGTTCCTGGATGGGAGACCACTTAGGAATACTGGGTGCTACAGGTTAAAAAAAAAAAAATAGGACTATGTACCCCTAGTGGAAGGCAAGGTCATTTTAGGGTACACTCTAAAGGATATTATATACAAGGACATGAACATGAAAATAAAACCAGTGAATTAAGCTTAATTCAGCTTCAGTGCTTTTAATTATGTCAAGGAGAAAGTCTCAATGAGTGCTAACATGTTTTTAATACCTTATTTAAAGTTACTAGAGTAACTTTTTGACAAAAAGAGAACAGGCCTCAAGTACAAAGCTTACAGTAAGTTGTAGTATTTAGATAGACTTTACTAACAACTTGCTTTCATCATTTATTTGTAGAGTTAATGTCTATTTATAAAAAAATGACCATGAGTTTTCCTTTATGGATGTGTTATTTTTTTTAAATAAAATTTTTATAATTTTAAAAGTTAAGTTCATTTTCTTAGAGTTAAATAATAGCAGATGTTCACAGATACGGTAGAAAAAAACCATTAAAGTGTCATATAAATTATTAACTATGAAAATATGTGGCTAATAGGAGAAAAACTAATTTTTAAAGTTAGAGTACAATCCCTTAAGGGGATAGGATTTTCCATGTCTAGAGAATTTAAGTGTAAGGAATGATGAAATAATCTAAATAAAAAAGGACACTGATTTGCCATATGTTTCATTGTCCTTCTCTTCGCTCTAAGAACTGCAAAGTCTGGTATATTTATGATGTGCTGGAATCAGTTCATACCAGCTCCCAAGAGCTGATTGTTAAATTTTAAGGATTTTGTAAACCAGTTGTTAAACATAGCCATTAGTAAAATTTAAATTATACAAACTTACAATTAAACAAATCATATTAAAAACAAAGGTAACACATATTCAAAACTTAACACTTCCCAGTTATTTTACTATATTTTACTATATTCTTTGCTCTTCAGGTTATTTATATCTACTGTTACTCTGGTTGGAAATATAATCTAACAGTGTGCTGCCGGATACCTCTTCCCAGCTCCATGTCCATTGACTTCGCGTTGGTAGTTCAAAATAGACTAGGTTAAAGTATTTACACTATGGAAATTGGCAAAAGCTGAAAATTAGGAGGGATTTTTACTCCTGGAGAGGTAGTTGTTAAACATTTACCAGCATACCACTGAGTATAAGTGTAAAAGCAACTAAACTTTCATATCTCTAGCCGAGTCCTGGTGTAACGCTCCTAGTTGGTAGTGAAAGGCCTCCTTGCAAAGGTGTATATGGAAAGTAATTGAGACCACATTGGTCAGGGATGGCAGATGAGAGTTGTTTTTGAATCATGTTATAACTGAGCATTTTGTGGACGAGAAATGCCACCTCCCTTCTCCTAAACAGGGATAGAGAATATATCATCTAATTTTTTCTTGTAAAAATTAAAACCAACTTACTTATGTTTCTATCATTATTTTTTAATTAAAATGTGTTCATTTGAATAATTTCATGGGAGAGAATAGTATTCTTCAAAAGTTTGATTACTTATTTCAGTGATGTGAACTTATTCTTAAAATCCATAAAATGTAAAAGAAGCCAAAGTAGAGTGATAAAAATGTCAGTTGTCGTAACAGAATTTATGGCTTTGGTTTTAATACTAGGAGTGTTTTGAAAATATCTTGTCTCTTATCTTGTGCACACAGTGGCTCTTATTCAGCTGAGAAAGAGGTTAAGTGAGAAATGAGTTGGCTCACCAAGGATACATTTGTTCCACCCACCCCCAGCCCCCAACACACATATACACTTACACACACATACTCTGATGTTAATTTGATTTGAAAAAATATCAGGAAACATCATCATCAATTTCTCCTCTTGCTGAAGTGATTATTCTTGCTTGACTGCCCTCTGCTGGAATTCCTGAAACATACACTTGCCTCTACTACAAGTTGTAGGCGGTATGTAACTAATAATGTATGCAATCTTTTCAAGGCATATTTTGTGCAGAAGCACAGGTATGCAAGATTAGAAATCAAACTGACTTCAGCATTAACTGCAATGGTCAAGTGTTGATTTAATTAGCCATGAAAAATAGCCAAGTTTTGAATGGATCAAAGAAAACAATTATACATAATGGGTGAATTGAAAACAATTGAGTGTTACTGAAAAAGAAGAATGCTTTAATTAAACTAAAAGATATACCTAATGTTAAATGAGGTGGTTACAAAAGCTCCACAAATAAAGCTGCTTAAATGCTGATTACGATATGAGAAACCAAAAGAAATGTTTAAATGTGAAAATGCAACCTTATTAAAATTATATTGCTATTATTTAAAACTATAGTGAGCCTTTTCTCTGTTTTGTAAACTAAATCGCCACATTTAAGACTATTCATTTACTTGTTTAAAATATTCAGGTTTCTCATTTATTATTAATTCTGAAACAAAGATATTGTTTTTATGTACTTAATAAGAATATATTTCTTGAGATATTTAGAGAAAGTTATTTTAGAGAGAATAACGATTGTGGAATGTCAAACCTTATAATGTATTAGTTTAGCATATACTTATCTCTATATTTGTAAGATTTTCCAGGGTTAGAAGAACAGAGATCCACTGTCAAATAGGTTGAGTTGGTGGTCAGTTGGAACTGTGACCAGCATTTGAACAGTATTACTAAGGAATATTTTCGCTATAAAGGTCAAATCTTTCATTCAAGGAATTTGAGCTAGTAAACAGACCAGACTTCTATTGGTGTGTTTGCTGGTCAAAGTCTGAGCCTTTATTTCCTTCATCATACTCCTTTTTTGTTGTCAATATAGGAATGGAACAAAGAGATTAGAGAGGAGGCGAAAGAGCAGAGGATGACAGAAAGTCGAAGGATTAATAGGAAGAAGAGCAAATTATACTTTCCCTCCCCACACTAGTTTTGTGTCATTCTGTTCCTCATCTGCATTAGATTCTGTAAAATGAGCTTATAAAAGGCCAAGTTTTCCAAATTCAAGAAATGAATTCTACCTCATTGAACATGTTGACTTTCTAGAAGCAATGTTAATCAGGTGGATATGACTGTTAATTCTTTTGTAGCAAAAGCTGACAACTTTATAAGTAAGTAGTTTTTCTTATTTTTTAAGAAAATCACAGTTATGTGCTTTAAACTGAGGCAGCAGAGGATAGTTAAGAGATTATAGAAACTTCATTTCACCAGAATAAATGCACTCCTTTCCACTGCCCCTCACCAGCAATCACACATCTAGCAAATTTCCAATATTAATTTGAAAGGAAAATGTGAAAGCAGAGTAGAATGGTAGACAAGGAATTTAACTTTTGAGTGTCATTGAAGTTTTGAATGGGCTAAAACAATCTGAGACTTCTCAGAGTAGGATATCCAAAACTTCATAAAATCCCATTTTATTCAAAGGAGAACTATTATTAGAGGATAAAAATAAATAGCTACAATGCATTGCATTTTAAAGTGTTCCATCACTGTGCTAAACATTTTACCAGCATTATATCATTTAGTTTTTAAAAAACTCCACTATGAGGTGGGTATTTAATTGTGCCCATATTACAGATAAGAAAACAGGCTCAGAGGCCCAAGGTCACAGAGACACTAAATTCTAAAATGGGACTCTAATTCTGGTTTTTCTGACTCTAAGGGCAAAGCACTTAAATGCATATGCACCAGCAATATCATCATTCTTTCTTTAAGAACCCTTAAATCCTCTTTACGAGTCTCTATGTCAATTATAGATAAGGAATGAGCAGAGTTCCCAGGTCCTTACATACTTGGGAAATGAGGGTACTTGGGTTCTTTTAACTAAAGGCAACTGTGTATGACATTTCTAGATTACCAATTTTCAAAGAATTATAAGAAATTATACACAATACTGAAACACTGTGGAGAAGAATTTTCATTTCCTTTGGATAAATTTCCGTTGTCTACGGGCCATTATCTTTGTTCATGTTTCCAGAAACCTATTCTGGGGAAATGATCTGACAGACAGCCTGCTCCCAGTGTAGCACACCCCTTTCCCCACTCTCGTCTCTCTGCAGCATCTGCATTGGGCAGGAGCCCGGATCCATATTTACGAGACATATGTAGACACTTTTCCCTTTCTTGGCAAATGCATAAATAGAATCCTAATGTCTACATGTAGGTACTATATAAATACAAAGTTGTGCATACTCTGTGGATGTCATGCATCATTTATCCATGTATTTTTAGCATCACCAACACATTTACATATGCTGTCACGTTTCAAACTGCACCTCAATATAGTGCCTTTTTCATCGTGAACTCGGTAGCAGGCAACATCATTCTTCTAACATTTTCACCACAAATGAAGACCAAAAAGCAAGAAAATAAGTTCAAAAATAGAAGACAAATTTAAAATGGGTAACACTTTCCTAATATGTTCTGAAGATACTATAGAATTATCTAGAGCAGAGGACTAAATATTTCACTCTATAATTAGGTTTATGCCATTGTTTTAATGTCCCTATTATGCCAACAATTCCTGAGATGAATGTTTACATCTTGACCATTGCCTAGAGGAGATATAGATATATAAACCATCATTTATGATTCTGAGTTAAATGCCTGTTATGTATAGTAGCAAAAAGGGAAGGGCTCTTTAAATTAACTAAAGAAATTAGAGGATCCTCACTCAGGGATATAATATTTGGATTGATTTTTGGATGGTAAGTAGAATTTTGGATTTTCTTTGGTATCAAACATTACAAAAGGTAGAAATCAGTTGATCTAACAGATCAAGTACATGATCAAATATTAAAAATTAATTAAGCTAATGCATAAAGTCCAAGATGTGTGGTTTACTTAACAAACATCAATCTTAAATTTTAAAAACCAGAAGTCAGCAGATGATTTGCCTTCACTTCCCTTATTGAGCCCTTAAAATATCTTTTCTTGACTCTGTATTTCTGTGTACTGTGAATATCTCAAATCATTTTAAGAAGTTTATGATAGAACTGTTTTAATAGCTTTTAGAATTTTTTCTTTGAGAAGCAGAAAATTTTATTAAATTAAATATTTCATTGAATACTAAGTGTGAAACTAAAAGCAGAAGCTAGTCTAGTTGAAGTGAGGGATAAGGATAGAAAACTACTTGCCTGGTACTGTTTGAAAGTCCCTAGACTTGGTAAAAAGTGTGTGTGTGTGTGAGAGAGAGAGAGAGAGAGAGAGAGAGAGATCGAGAGAGAGAGAGAGTGAGAGAGAAAGAGAGAGAGAGAGATTCCCTGACTCCCTGAATTGTTTTCATTGCTTTTTCACATACAGATTGTCTCTAAAAGACTTTGGAATCACCCAATATGCTTACTCTGTTATGTGGAATATATTTGGAGACCCAGGAAAGATATGTTCTGCCTGTCTGTCCTTAATATCTTTCTTCCAATGGCTACTTTGGTAGCAAGTGTAATATGGATTCAACAATAATTCTGAAAGAATAGTGTGAGCAATAATTGCCTAGGGTACATGTTAGATGTGGATTCCTTGACCATCTCTAATGATACTGATACCAATAGATCTGGGGTAGAGCCCAGGTGTCTCTGTGGATGCCATTGTACTCCAGATGATTCTGATACAGTGGTCTATGAGATATATGGACTAAAATATAGACCACAGTGGAGACAAAGGAGATTGAAAGGATACAATAATAAATTAAAAAGAAAAAAGAGTAGGAAAGAGAAAAAGGGAGAGCATATGTTAACTGCAGAATGCCAGCAAAAAAAATGCCACGTGGTAAAATTGATGCCGGTTTGCTACTCTGCTTTAGAACGATAATTAAGGTCAAGGTCCTTAGAATGGTAATTGAGGTCAAGGTCCTTAGTTATGTTTTTCCAATTTACAATCATTTAGTTAAGCTGTATGCATCTCTCTTTTCTCCCTTTCTCTCCCTTCCCTTCTCCCCTTACCTCTCTCTCAAACTATCTTTTAAGAGACATTATTAGAGTTTTATTAACAAAACCGCAAAGTTTGTGGTAAATATATTCCAGAGTTTTAATACTACATGATCCTTTGTTAGATGTTTTTATGTAGCAGCAATCATAGAATATATCTGCATATGTTTGATATATCCCTACTTCATCCCTTACATTATTTCATAAGCATTTCTATATTGTTATGTATCGTTTTTGTAGTACTTACTAGGCTACCATAGAGGTTGAGAATTAAAATATTTAGTATAAGACTCAATAGAATGAATGACACTCAGTTAGTATTCAATAAATTGTAGCATTCCTACATACCCTTTTCCAAGCTCAGAATTATCTTTTTATAGATACCCAGAAGAAGAGTTACTGGGTTTGTTTGTTTGAATATCTGAAGATCTTAGTACATGTTGTACGATTTTTCTTTTTATATTTGATGTATTACTTTACAAAGAGTCATTTTAATTTGCAGTAAAGTTAGAGAGTGTCTATTTCATAGACCCTCATTAGCATGTATAATTTATCATTTTTTTTAAGAGCTGGTATTTTTAATTACATTATTGCATTGTGTGCTTGTGTTGGGGGAGTGTCTGTGGGTGACTTATTCCCATAAATATTTGTTGAACTTTAATATTTTCTTATTGTTTAATATAGACCATTTAATATAATATGAGCTGCAAGTATGTGCTAGCTTCTTTTCTGTTTGGTTTGGCTATGGGCTTTTAAAAATGTATAAATGTTTTATATTTTCTTGAGGTTCTATCTGTCGAAATTCTCAATCCCCCTCCTCATTTCCTTCCTATATTTATTTCTAGCATTCTTACACTACAGAGCACACAATGTTAATGTTTATTCCCTGCATTTGTTTTTGCTTTATTTATGCAGTTAAACATATTTAGTCTCCACTACTGTCTTTTTGCCATAGTTTCCCCAATTATCTCTTTGTTAGAGGAAGTTTGTCCACTGGTTTTTCATCAATAAGGACTCATGGAAAAAAATCTCTGAGATCTTGAATGTTCAAAACTGTGTGTATATATAAAACTGTGGGTTTAATAGCATTGTTCTTAAAGGCAGCTTGTCAGGTTATAAAATCTTTGGATCGCCTGTCTTCCTTGATAGATGATGTTTGACCTTCTTATGTTAAAAATGTCAGTGTGAAGAAATTTGAGTCTAACCTTATTTCTTCCCCCTTTACCAAAACTTTTTGTCTTACTGCCCAAAGATTCCTTTTTTAATATCTTAACTTTAAAATCATTTGAATTACAAAGATGTGTCTCGGTGTCAACTGTTTCTGGTCAGTTTTCTATGGCCCATTGTATGCCCTTTTTCTAAGAGGTTTCAAATCTTATTTCACCTACGACATTTTCTTGCATCAAATCTTTAAATACATTCATTTCTCATTGTTCTGATCATCTTTGGGGGACTCTAATTATACAGATGTTGTATCTTTTTTCCCCTTACATTCTATAGTCTATAGTTGTTATTTTAAAGCCTAAGCTTCATTTTTTTCTTAGTTTTGTTTGTTTTCTCTCTCTCTCTGTCTCTGTCTCTCTGTCTCTCTCTCTCTATATATATATACACATATAAATATATATATACATATACATACATATATATGTATGTATGTGTATGTGTGTGTATATATATGTGTGTATACACACACATATATGTATATATACACACACACATATATATGTATGTATGTATACACACACACACACACACACACACACACACACAAAATCTTACCATGTTTTCCACATTGGCTTGTCTACCTTGCATGCCTTCCAACTTTATACTGATTTCTCTTGTAATTTGTTTTTGTGGGGGTTGGTGTTAACCTAAATCTTTCACTTTGAGATAATTGTAGATTCACATGCAGTTGTAAGAAATAATATAGAGAGAGCTCATGTAACCTTTACTCAGATTCTCCCTATGATAACACTTAGCAAAATTATAATACAATACCACAACTAGGATATTGACATTGACATAATTAAAATACAGTACATTTCTGTCACCACAAAAATCCTTTATATTGTTCTTTTATAGCCATACCCACTTCATTCTTGACCTACGTCCCTCTACCTACCTTAACCCTGGCAACCACTAATCTGCTTTTGTTCTCTATCATTTTGTTGTTACTAGAATGTTATATAAATGAAGTCATACAGTATGTAACCTACCAAAATCGGCTTTTTGATTCAGCATTATTTAAGTCATCCAGGTTGTTGCATGTATCAATGATTTGTTCCTTTTTATTTCTGAGTAGTATTCAGTAATGTAGATACACACAGTACGTTTAACCATTTGTCCGCTAACGGACATCTAAGTCATTTCCAGTTTCTAGCTATTACAATAAACCTGCTAAAAAAATTCAAGTACAGATGTTGTGTGGACATAACATTTTATTTCTCCCAGATAAACAAATGTCTAGTAGTGCAATTGTTGGGCTTATGTTAATTGCACATCTAGGTTTTTTAAGAAACTGCCAAACTGAGTTACCAGAGAGGCTGTACCATTTTACGTTCCCACCGGCAACGTATGAGTGACCCAGTTTCTCTGTATCCTCACTGGCATTGAGTGTTGTCAATATTTTTTATCTTAACCTTTCTGATAGATGTGTAGTTATAGTTCATCATGGATTTATTTGGCATTTCTCTAATAAATGAGATTACACCACTTTTGGTGTGCTTATTTGCCATTGGTGTATCCCCTTCAGTGTAGTGCTTGTTCTTGTCTTTTGCCCATTTAAAAAGTCATATTATTCATTTATTTTTTCTTACAATAATTTGTACATCAACTATTTTATTTTAGAACAGTTTTGAATTCATGAAAAAAAAAGGCAGATATTACAGAGAAATTTCCAGATACCCCACACCCACTTTTCCTCATTATTGGTATCATTCATTAGTATGGTACATTTGCCACAATTTATGAGCAAATTTTATACATTATTATTAAGTCCACACTTTATTAAGATTTCTTTAGCTTATACCTGATGTGTCTTTTTTTGTTCCAGGATCTGATCCAGGATATCACATTTAAACCTATGTCTCCTTATGCATCTCCTGAGTGTGACAATTTCTCATACTTTACTGATTTTTGATGACTTTGACAGTTTTAAAGAGTACTGGTCAAGTATTTTATAGAATGCCTCACAATTGGGATTTTTCTGATGATGGGTTTAGAGAGGAAATCACAGGGGCAAATCACCATTTTTATCACAAAATGTCAAGAATACATATACGATCACCAGGTTGACCTTGCTTCCCTGGCCGAGGTAGTAACTTGGTTTCTCTACTGTAAAAGTACTCCTCTTTACTCCCCTTTTATACTGTACTCTTCGCTCTTCTCCCTTATTTATGCATTTATTTACTTATGAAATGATTTATTTATAAAAGTAGGATTCAAGACCATTTCTTTTATATTTTTGGGTAAAATTCAATATGACTTTACTTATTTTGTTGCTTTGGCCATAGGGAGCTTTCAGTGAACTCCTGTATTCCTTTGACATACCTCCATCATTGTGGGTTTTTTTTGCTTTGTTTTGCTTTTTAGCATTTTTTTAACTTTCTTACATTACAAGATGCTTCAGGCTCATTGTCTATTTACCACCTGAGTTCTAGAATCAGCCATTTCTCCAAGAATCTCTGGTTCTTTTTATTAGAGAATGGTATTAAAAACCAAGATCTGGATACTAAGTGTGCTCATTGCTATTGGGGTACTTTAGAACTACCTGTATCTATATTAGACTAAACATAAATTCATACTAATGTGTACAACTCTAATTCATTACTGCATGTATCATTAGTACCTCCTCCCCTTCCTTATCTCGAAAATCCCCTTTCAACAGAAAGAAATGTGACACCTACAATTTGTCATCCACTTACTTTATTTTTAATTCCAGTAAACATTTATAAGGTATCAGAATTGTTAACCATACCTCTGTAGGAAATAATTTTATCAACTAGGGTATAGTGCTTATATATAATTTCTCTTGTCTTTCATCTTAAATAGTTCAATCATTTCCTGTTGTCTGGATCAGCACCTTCCCCCAACCACCTCAGTGAGTTTTTTAAACATTTGCAAAGCACTCAGATTATTTTTTTACATTCTTCATTCTATTCTGTGATCTCTTGACCTCGTAAATGTTGTTTTTAATTTGCATATATCAAGGTTCATTCTTAGGGCTATGTGTTTTGAAAAATACAGTGTGTATGTGTACACCATTACAGTATTGTACAGAACAGTTTGCTGGCCTAAAAATCCCTGTGCTTTTGCGACCCTCTCTGCCTCCTCCTGAATATGTAGTAAGTTCTGATTTTTTTCAATGTTTTCGCCTTTCTCAAAAGTGTCTTATAATGGAATCATGACAGATGTAGCATTTTAACATTATTTTTTTTTTCATTTAACAGCATATTCTTAGGTTTCTTCCATGTCTTTGTGTGTGTGTGTGTGTGTTTTCTGGTAGTTCATTTCTTTTACTCACTGAATAATATTCTATAGCCTGGATATACCACAGGACATCTTGGCTGCTTCCACAATTATAAATAAATCTACCATAAATATTCAGTTGCAAGCTTTTGTGTGGACATAACTTCTCAACTCAGTTGGATAAATACCTAGGAGCATAATTGCTGAATCATATGGTCAGACTGTTTTTGGTTTGTTAAGAAAATGACAAATTATCTTTCGAAGTGACTGTACCATTTTTCATTTCAACCAATAATGAAATAGAATTCCTTTTGTTCCATATCCTCACTAGCAATTGGTATGGTCAATTTTTGGGGTTTTAGCCATTCTAATATGTGTTGTTCTTATTGTTGTTTTAATTTGTATTTATCTAACAACAAACGATGTTGAGCGGCTTTTCATGTTCTTATTTGCTTTCTGCATATCTGCTTTAGTGATGTGTCTGTTCCGTGATTTTGACTTTTTAAATTGAATTTCTTATTGTTGAGATTTAAGAGTTCTTTGTAAATTTTGGATACGAGCTTTTTATCAGATATTCTTTCTCTAAATATTTCTTCCAGTCTTATATTCTAATTTTCTTAAAGTGTATTTTTCCACATGGATGTTTTTAATTTTAATAAAAATAAGGTCTATCTTACCAAACTTTTTCTTTATAGATTGCACTTTTAGTCTTGTATCCAAAACCTTATTATCTAACCCAAGGTCACAGATTTTCTCCAATGATTTCTTCTAGAAGTTTTATAGTTTTGCATTTTGCATTTAGGTGTATGATATTTTGAGTTTATTCTTGTGTAAAGTTAAGTTCTGTATCGTTTTATTATCATCAACATCATTATTATTATTAATATTATTATTGTTTACATACGGACTTTTATTTTTCTAGTACCATTTGTTGAAAAAATTATTTTTTCCACATTGAATTGTCTTCGAGCTTTTGTCAAATATCAATTGACTATATTTGTGTAGATCTATTTCTGTACTTGCTATTCAGTTTCATTGTTCTTTCACTCTCTTGATCATTGTAGCTTTATACTGTCTTAGAATCAGGTAGTGAGTCTGCTATTGTTGTTTTCCAATATTTTATTAGTTTTTCTAGATTTTTGTCATTTCATATAAACTTTAAAATTAGTTTGTTAATATCTACAAAATTTATTACTGAAATTTTGACTGCAGTTGTGTTAAATTTGTAAATCAAGTTAGAAAGAATATATCTTAACAATTTTGAGTCTTGCAATCCATGAAGGCAAAATATCTCTTCTTATATTTAAAACTTGGATTTCTTTCTTCACAGTTTTGTAATTTTCTGCAATAGGTCTCATACTTATTTTGTTTGATTTATACCTTAGTCTTATAATCTTTTGTACTTTTTGTAATTTTTAAAATTTACATACCAGTTATTAATTTCTAGTATACAGGAAAGCCATTGGCTTTGGCATATTAACTTTGTATGCTGCAACCTTAATATTCTCTCTTATTAGGTCCAAGAGGGTATTTTTGTTGACAATGATAATTCTTTAGGATTCCCTAAACAGATAATCACATCATCTGCCACTAAACTCTCTTATTTCTTCCTTCCCAATCTGTATACCCATTATTTCCTTTTCTCGCCATATTGCACTGCCAAGGAAGTATATATTAAATGCTTCCAATATAATGTTGAGTAAGAGTGTTGAGAAAAGATATCTTTGCCCTCTTTCCTATCTTTGAGAGAAAGAGTCCAGGTTCTCATCATTAAGTATTAAATTAGCTATAGGGTTTTTGTTTGTTTGTTTGTTTGTAGATGTTCTTTAAATTGAGAAAATTTCCCTCTATTACTAGTTTGCTGAAAATTTTTAGCCTGCATTGGTGTTTGATTTTGTCAAATAGGTGTGGTTTTAGTTTTTAAATGTTTTGAGGTTTTCCTGTTTTCTTTCTGTTATCTATTTCTATTTTGAGTTCATTGTAGTCAGAAAACATACTATATATTGTTAAATTCTTTTAGATTTGTTAACATTTGTTTCATGACCAATAATATGGTCTCTTTTGGCATATGTATATACTTTATTGGCTCTTGAAAAGACTATATATTCTACTGTTATTACATTAAGCGTTCAACAAATGTCAATTAGTTCTTGTTGATTGATAGTGTTGATGATTCCTTCAATAGCCTTGCTAATTTTCTGTCTCGTTCTAAAAAAGATGTTGAAATGTCAAACTATATTTTTAGATATGTCTACTTTTATTATAGTTATATTAATTTTTGCCTCACATATTATACAGCCCCGCTGTTTGTTTCATATAGTTTTAGCGTTTACCCTCCATCTCCAAAGATATTACTACTGGATATTTTTATAGAATTCTGGTTCAACAGTTCTCTTCTTTCAGTTCTTGAAAATTTTGTGCTACATTTTTCTGGCCTTCATAATTTTTGCTGAGAAATCCACTGTCATTTGATTTTTTCCCCCCTATAGGCATGATATTGTTTCTTTTCTACTGCTTTCAAGTTTTAAAAAAATTTTTTTACAAGTTTGGCTCTGGTAGTCTCAGGGTTTTTTCTTTGGGTTTAACCCTTAGGGATTTACTAAGCTTTTTAATTCTGTAGGTCTTTTGCCAAATTGGGAAATTGAGTCTATTCAATTTGTTCTTTTTTAAAAATTTCAGTTATTGTACTTTCCAGTTCGGAATTTTCCATTTGGTTCTTTTTGTGTCTTTTTTATCTTTTATTTCTTTGTTGAGACTTTCTACTTTTTAAAATTGTTTTAGCTGTGTTCATAATTGCTTATCAGAGTATTTTTATCATGACTTCTCTAAAATCTTTGTCAGGTAATCCTAACATTGCTGTTACCTCAGCATTTGTATCTATTGATCTTTTTCATTCGAAATGAGAATTTTCTTTTATTTTAGTTTGGTGAGTGATTTTCTATTGAAATCTAGACATTTGATGCATTACGAGGCTCTGGATCTTATTTAAACCTTTTCTTTTAGCTAGTCTTTTCTGACATCATTCTAACAGTGGAAGGAGAGAGCCCTCAAACCTGCTAGGGCCTAGAAGTTTAGTTTTTTCTCATTGGGTCTGTTGACATCATGGCGGGGAGAGTTTCTCATTGTTGCTGGGTAGTTGAGGAATTTTCATTTCCTCACTAGACCTCAGATGATAACACCCTGGTTGAGAGGGTACTCGGTTACTGCTATCCATGTAACCTCAATTTATAGTACAGGAGAGGGAGGAACCTCCCTGTTACCTAAAGGATATGAAAGTCCTGGCTTTCTAATCTGATACTCTAGCAGGGACATTGGGTTATCTTGTGAAGATGGAAGTCTAGGCTTCTCATTTGGCCTTTGCCATAATGGATGGGACTAGGGCCACAGATTTTTCCTCTTGTTATCTAGCTGAAGCATAGTAGTTATTGCTTCAATGTTTCTGCCTTGCTAGGTTGTCCCTTTTTATGATTCTTTAGAGAGAGAGAGTATTTTCTTGGGTCTTATTTTGTCTGCACATTTTGGCATTTCTGGGTTGCTGGCTTCTCCCCCATTCAGTCTGACTTTTATGAGGCAAAAAAACAAAAACAAAAACAAAAACAAAAAAACATACACTACACAATGAAACAAAAACAACCAGGAACTCGCCACTGAACTGTTCCTTGGGTTCTAAGGCTCCTAATGAGTCTACCTTCTTCTCTCCAACTTTCAGTCTTTTTATGAGTGTGTGAGTGAGTGAGTGTGTGTGTGTGTGTGTGTGTGTGTACAGTTCAGAGATTTTAGTCGTACTTAGTGGGAGGAATAGTGAAAAATACATCTACTTCATCTTGTCATAAGTGGAAGTCTCTCCCAAATTCTTGTTTTTACATTCTACTTCTATATTCTATCTATTCACATCACATTTTATATCCTCTTTTTCTCTCTCAGTGTCTCCCCTAATTCTTGCATTTATGCTTTCCATAATGTTCTCTTATTTTAGCAGGTGTTATTGCATTTTCTTTTGAGGTCTTCTTAGAGGTAATTGTTTCCTCACATTTTCAGAACACTTAATGATATTTTTGGTTGTAATTTTTTTTCTGCTTCATGGCAATATTTTAAGGTAAACTTTTTTTTTTTTTGCTGCCCCTTGTCATAGCTTTCATGTTATATCTTTGTGTGATGCTGTTTCAGAATCTTATTATTCATCATTTAGTGAGTTGGCTATTTACAGATTTGTTTTCAGGTGAGAGTTTAGAATGGAAAAGAGCTAAGGAAGGCTTTTAGGTTCACAACCTGAAAACTTTCTCCTTTTCTGCAACCACAGGAACACAAATATGACATTCTAAAGAATATGGCACATCAATGTGATTATTTGTATAGGTCCACCACATCTGATCTCTCTGAACCAAACCAGGTTAAAGAGTTCTTCTGTTGTCAGCCCTGTGTACTTCACTCTCTGCTCCCTTATTGCTAATACTGGATATGTGTGTGTGTGTGTGTGTGTGTGTGTATTTTTTTACCACAGGGTGAAGCTCTTGCCTTCCATAAGTTATTATTGCTGACTCTTTCTTATACCCACTATTGGTGAGCCCTCTCAACGATCTCATTTTAAAATAATTCTCCTCCCTTTTTCTTAATCTAAGCTATTTTTGCCAGATTATAAAGATGTCCTTTAGTTATATCTATACCTTATAGTCATTGTAAATGGAAGTTGTACATTTTTTCCCCGCTGTTTTCTTGTTGCTGTTATATTATTTCCAAAAGGAGAAAGTGAAAAAATGCTGACTTAGGAAGCCATTTTTATAGTAGAAAATTTTAACCTGCATTTATTGAGTACCTAATGTTTCAATCTTTTATTTTCATACCTCAGAAGAATCAAAAGAAGACATATATTAGAAGATGAGACAACAAAGAACATGTTGATAGGGTTTGTTCAGGAGTAACAATTTTCAATTGGCAATTTAGCCTTCATTGAAATACTTTCTAGAGAAGTCACAGAAATTTCCTTTGAGTTAACTAAGCATTGTCTCCAGTTCATTCTTTGACTAGTTGGTGATTTCAAGTAAAGTGCTTTCAAAATTTCTGCATGAAGCATTTATTATATGTTGGAATGAAGTTATAAATGCCCTATAGACTAATTGCTATTACTTCCCATGAACTACAATATAATGCTTATTTTGGAAGACTAAACTTGTATACTTATTTTAGAGTTTCTGTTTTATAAGGAAAAAAACTTCCACACGTAAAATGGTGCTATGTAATTTGACTGAATCCATCAGACACCTTGTCATAGAAGGTTTTTTTATAGGTCCTTCTGTGACAAAATGGGACTTTGGCATACAGCAAGAGGAGCCACTCATTTTTCACTATTGAGTCCAAGATTCCTACTTCACTACCTCTATCAGTGGGTAAAATAGGAGAGTTGATATGCTTTTCTCATCCACAGTCATGCTCTGGATCCAGCCCACAATTAAAAAATTGAAAACTATAGAAGAAAAAACTATATGTGGTAAATAAAGATCATCTACAAATTTTTCACTCAGACGTGTCATATCATTAGTGTTTTAAACTATTTCCCATTTGCTTTTTTGTGCACTTAAATTTAATTGGCATCATGCTGTCTGTGTAATTTTATTTATTTGCTTTTATTCACTTTATTGTTAAGTGTTACTCAATGTCATTAAAAATTTTTACAAATATTCTAATCATTGACTATTCTTAATCAATCTTGTTGAAGTACATAAAAGTAAACTACAAGAAAGCAGAGGCATACCATTCTTGAATAGCAGGATGTATTATATAATGTTGATTATCCCCAAATTAATATATTAATATATAAGTAAAATACAATCTCGATTAGAAATTGCAAATTTATTTTAAACTATTTTTGCAAAGAGTAGAAGAAAAAAGGTGAAATAATCTTAATATCCATGAGAAAAAATAAATGTTCAAAATATCTAAAAATTATATAAAAATAAAATTGCATAAAGTGATTAACTTCCAGAAATTAAAATCTACTATGATTCAATAATAGATCAAAATACAATAATCAAAATATTAATGTATTAGCATAATATATCTGTACATACTTAGAAAATGAAAATATAATAAAGATGGTAATTTGATTCAGTAGAGAAAGAATGGTTTATTTACTAAATGTGCTTTCATAAGTATCTATCCATCTGAATAAACAGTAATCTTGAACGATTATGTCACACAATAAACAAAATAAATTCCAGATGGATATAAAGGTTAAATGCTTTTCTTATATAATCAAAAACCTGATAAGAAAATTTAGGAGAATGTTTTCATAACTTTAGGATGAAAGAAAGCAATTTAAAGAAGACAGAAAACTCCGAGACATGGAGGGACATTTAAATCCATAAGGATAGTTTTGTACCTTAAAATGTACCAAAAACAAATTCAAAAGATAAAGGATAAGGTGGAGGAAAATGTATCACATACAGAAAAAAGAATATTAACCCACAATTAAATGAGCAACAGAAAGCTGTTTATAGAATATAAATAAGCAATTGATAGAAGAGGAAATTCAAAGGTCACATGGAAGAATGCCTTATTTCATTAGTAACAATGAGATATTACTTTTGCCCATGAGATTGGCAAAAATTTAATAAAGTGCTGCTGAATACATGGCAGGGGAAGGGCACTCTCATACATTTCTGGTGGGAATGTTTACTGGTATGAAACATAAAAACATAATATGCAAATCAAAACTACAATGAGATACTATCTCACACCTGTTAAAATAGCTGTAATCAACAGGACAAGTAAAAACAAATGCTGGAGAGGATGCGGAGAAAAAGGAACCTCATACACTGCTTGTGGAACTGCACATTGGTGCAGCTACTATGGAAAACAGGATGGAGTTTCCTCAAAAACTAAAAATTATTGATCTGCCATATGATCCAGCAATCCTTCTGCTGGGTATTTACCCTAAAGACTTGAAAACCCATGCGCAAAAAGATATTTGCACACTGATATTCGTAGCAGCATTATTCACAGTGACCAAGATGTGAAAGCAACCGAAGTGATTGGCTAAAGAAGCTGTGGCACATATATACAATGGAATATTACACAGCTATAAGAAGAGATGAAATACTGCCATTTGCAACAATATGGATGGACATTGAGATAATCATGCTAAGAGAAATAAGCCAGACAGAAAAAGTTGAAAATCATGTGATATCACTTATATGTGAGATATAAACCTAAAAGCAACAAATAAACAGGACAAACAAACAGAGATTCATAGACATAGGCTATAGACTAGTGGTTACCAGAGGGCAGGGAGTGGGAGAGGAGGGCGGTAGATCGGGTAAATGGGGTCAAATACATGGTGACAGAAAGAAATCTAACTATAGGAGGTGAACACACAATGTAGACATATGTCTTACTGTTGAAATGTACAGCTGAAATTCATTGGATTTCATTAAACAATGTCACCATAAAAAAAATATTTATTTATTTATTTATTTAAAAAGTAATATGGAAATACGCATTTCAAGTTAAAAAAATATATCAATTTTGATTTAGCAACTCCACTCTGGGAATCTTTTCTATAAAAATAAAAGCACTCATATGTAGTAATATGTACAATGGTGTTTATTTCAGCAGAAAGTAGCAAAACAACCCACCCCACCCCCCAAACTGCAACTACCCTGAATGCCAATAAATAGGATAATGTTTAAAATATAGTATATTTCACCCATATTAAGAAATATCATTAAGTTAATATAAAAGAATAATTTACAACTGTATCTGGTAACCCACAGTGATGTCTATGATGTATGCCGTTGAGTGTGAAAAGCCAGTTATTGAGAAATCCCTATATAATGATCACATATAAAATAAGCAATGACAAAAATGTCCTCAAATTTAGATGCATTTAACTTATATAAGCATGGAGAAAAGAGAGGAGGAATACGAAGCTATCTGTAAATAGACTAACCTTAGTGGGGTGAGAATGAGGTAGGAAATACCAAGGCAGGATCAAAATGAAAACATATTGATGATATGTTTTATAAAATGTAAACTATCAAATTCTATTTTATTATAACTTTATACAAGTTACATATACATTCAGAAGTACTGAAGGGTTCTCAGTATAAATGGAAACATGAATTGATGATGAAATTCCACAGATTTTCCTTTGGGTTTTCATTGTTACTTTGATAGCAGGTTTGAAATAAATTATTTAAAAACAGCATTCATTCTTGTAAACACACAGTATTTCGCTTAAGTGCCCAAATTTGGGGCTATGAACAACTTTGTATACAAACCATCCACGTTTCAGAGTATTTTCTTAAAAAAGATTTCAAAAGCATAGTTATAAGACTAAAATATACAAATATTTTGAAAGTTCTTAATATCGATCGTCAATACTTTTTAGAAATTATTTCTATCGTACTGTTAAGGTTTTAAGAGAATAATACTTCTGACTTCAGTCTGCTTCTAAGCTCCATTAGTTGCTGACTTGATCATGCTATTTCATTTTTGGGGAAAGTTTCTCATTTTTAAAATTCAAACTATAGTGTTCACCCACTTAAAAACAACTGTAATAATTTTAAATATGCAATGCATTGAAAAAATAAAACAAGACAAGCTATGGTAAGACTAATTGATAACCTCCTGATGCAGAAAAAATATTGCTAATATTTTGGTTTCTATCTTTCCCATCATAACATGCTGGTATGATACTTATCAAGGATAATTGACAATATCAAAATTACATGTGCATTTACTTTTAATCTGGCAACCCCACTTCTAAGAATGTACCCCAAAATACATTGATACAAGTATGAAATGATATATGCATATTTTTATTCCTGTGACATTGTATGTAATGTCAAAAGTTATAAATAACCCAATATCTACAAGTAGATTTTCATAACAATCAAGAAAATAAATGAAGAAAGATATGTACACAATGCAGTGTGATAAGTTAAGTGAAATTGTATTCTTTAGGATAAAATGTGTCCCAAATATTGCAGGGCACATACTTAGGGCACATACTTACGCTAAAAAATACTCATTATTCATTTGAAATTCAAATTTAACTAGACATCCTGTATTTTTATTTGCTAGATCTGATAGCCCTATTTGAAAAGAGTCTGAGATGGAATTTAGCGTGCAAGATGTTTATAGCAGTGCCCCTAGTATTAATACCTATCAATGCAGGAAAACACTGGGCAGAGAGAGAAGTTATACTCCAAGTTAAAAAAATAAATGTCAGCCATAGGTGATCACACAAGTAGCTTTAAAGTTAAAATGGTCTGTAAGAGCATCTTCTATTGAACCTAAATGCTGCGGCTTTTATACCTTCATCCTCAGTCAGTCATTAAATGTAGTCTAAGCACCTGTCTGTGGCTGAAGCACTCCTGAAGGGGCTGACAGCTGAAGACCATCTGCTTATATCATTCTCAGCGGTTGAGAAAAAAAGTCCTTTCTGAAAGGGAATCAGGCTAATTTCTATATCCCTCACAGTAAAAATAGCAAAGTGCCAAAAAGTGTGTAATATATACTACTTTTGGTTTTCAAATGCAGAAAATACAATATATGGTAGATTTTCTTATATTTGTAAAAGTAAACTACTTATAAAATAATTAATAAAAATGGTTAACTGGTCAAAACAAGGAATAAAGTAATGGAAATTAAATATCTCTGAATATACTTTGTTCAATAATTTTCTTTTTGGGTGTAAATTTTTATATTATCAAAACATAAAATAAAGCCAATATATATATTTTTAAAGCCCCAAAAAGGTAACCCGAAATGAGTAAATCCAATATCCAATATCAAATGTTGATGACATAACTTCAAAAAAAAAAATCTAATTCTAGAACAGGGTTTTGACTACAAAATATTTTAAACTTTATTATTAACATTATATATTATCTTATTAGAGGATAAATAAATAAATATTCTAATATTATTGGAAATCTGGATTTTCAATGTAAGAAAAAAAAGAGGTACAAATATAAAAATCAAAGAATTTAAAATCCTGCGACATTATATTTAAAATGGAAATGCTAGAATGACTTGTTTTAAAAAAGAAATATTTTCCAGTTTTGTACACTAGAAAGTCCCAGAAACAATCACAGCTTAATGGTTATGAACACTAGCTGCTCATATTATGGCCTCTGCATACCATTCTTTTCTAAAAGGAACTTGAGGCTCCTTGAAGAATCTGTTATATGAGAAAGCTAAGCAATTTTCAAAAACTAATGTGGTTGTACTAAGAGACTATAAGAGCCAATTTCTAACTGTGAATATTGAAGGGTAAAGCATTTACCTTGCCTTCCCCTGGTGAATTGAATTTCAGGGTAATTGAATAAAACTGGTTAATGAAGAAAAGTTAAATTTCTTAAAGAAGAATTCCTACTAATAAATGTAGACTGAATAATGCAATTTTTAAAAAATCAGCATTTTGCAATCCTTAATAAAGTAATTCAGACAATAGTTATCAACAGAACCTAAAACTATTAAGTAAATGATTGATGAAGAATTGGTTATTTGCAGGCTGCCAAAGAATCCACTGCAGATAAATTTAAGGGGCAAAATATAACTTCACAATGGAGCTATCAGATTGTTGCCACATGAACTCATATGTGCTCACTATTGAATCAGCATTACTAGAGAAGACAGCCAAATTTTATGTACCCCTGATGAGAGGTAGTATGGAGTACATAATAATATACATAAACTAAGTTAAACCTGAATCTAATCAAGTTATCTGAACGCAAGAAACAGATTGCAGGAATTATAGGAAGAGAGAAACAAATTAAATGGCACCACAAAGAAGAAATCAGACAAATCCAGAATGTGGAACACTCTAAAATAAATAAGAGGAAACAGACTGAGTTTCTTCAACAAATCAATAGCATTTGGAAGGGGAAAAAAGAAGATTTTTAAAATATTAAAAACTGAAGCTATTTATTGATATTATTTGGATCCTGAATCAAATGAAGCAATTTTATAAAAAGACATTCTGGAGACAATTGGGGGATAGGAATATGGCTATATTAGATGATATTAAGGAATTATTGTCAATTTTGTTAGGTGTAATGCTGGTGTTTTGATTATGTACAAAAATATCCTCATGTTTTGGGAATACGCAGGGATTATATAGAGATAAAATATGATGCTAAGGGTTTGTTTTTTTAAATGATAGATAAAATTCATATAGAAGAAGTAAATAATTTTCAATTTCAATTATAGTGACTTAAAGATTCATTTTCTAATTTTCTCAACTTTTGTATGTGTTTGAAAACTTAAACAATAAAAATTTTAGAGGAAAACTTGTCTAAAAATTTATTTTAAGTATTACAAGTATCTCTTCTCTCTTTCCTTTTTGATGTATTGTTTCTTAATTCTTAGTTTTCTCACTTGCAATACTCTTATAATTTCAGTCAAACATACCTCTTACTAACTCAAATAAATTGACCTTTCTTAGGTTATATTAGTGGTTCTCAACTGGGGACCATGTTTTGCCTTTTGGGACATTTGGCAATATCCAGAGATAGTCATGGTTGTCACAACTGGAGGGTGCTTCAGGCATTTAGCATTTATTGAATTAATTAACAAATTGCTGAATAAACAAAAGCCAAAATAATCTGGTAGAGTGAACCAGGAAATCATGGCTATCTGTTGATAACTCTATAAAGTTTAATCAGGGTATTTTCCAAGGGGGTGGCAATTTTGTATATTAGTAAGTGGATATCTGCATAGCAATTTATTTTTAAATGAGAATTTAAGAATCTGAGGATTTTGTGCTGTGAAGATTGTATCACAGATAAAAATTGAAATGCTGGGATTTTGGGCTCTAAAATTTTATTTAGTTTTTATTCTTAATTTGTAGTTGAGCCAATCTTTAAAATTTTCATAATAGGTATTCGAGTGCATTTCAAATACACATCTCTTGGTCTAAATTATATAGATTTTGGAGCTTTTTCCTTTGCAAGCCTTGATAAGGATTAACTTGATAGAAAGTTAATTTGAGAGAAAAGAATATTCCAGTCATTCTCTAGTTCGAAAGATAAAGATTGTGATTTTTCTTTTTGTTGTTTTTTTCCTTTACGTAGATTAAAATTTTTTCTTCCTGCTTTTTCGTATTATTCTCATCCCCTGTCCCTCTTTACTCAGCTTATTCTCTAATAGGTAACTTTCCTTGATAAATACTTTCTATAAAAGATTAGACTTGAATCTCAATGCATTTGTCTCTGCTATGTTTTTAAATAGTTTTCATTTACATTTTCTAATAAAATAACTAATTATATATAAAAATACATCTCTCTCCACCAGTGCTGGCAGGACCTAATATACATTTTTTACATTCGTTAATCATTCTGCATGGTTAAAAGTATACGGGTATTTTAATAGTTGTTTTCCTTCAAAAAACAAAACAAAATGAAAAAACCTTATGGTCCTCTTAAGTCTAACAGGTAAAAGCAAGAAGTCATATTGGGAAATAGCTTTCATTTCATGAATGCTATAATTAATCATTTGAGGAATAGAACTACAGCAGTGACCCCTCATGTTCTTTGAAGTTTCCACGCCCACTTTCTGTATGAATTAGGGTGTTAAGTCCTAGTGTCAGTGCCAATTCTAACTTAGAAATTACATTCTTCCCACTCAGAAATTCCTCCTGGAGTTTAAATAGGAGAAATTATTTTTCATTTTCCCTCCTGAAAACTGTTGTATAATATTGCTGGCAGAGAGAGAGGATGTTTAGTTCCACCCCAAAGGTAGCTGGATTTCAGTGGAAGTTGAATCAGTATCTATATAAAGAATGTAAAAAGCCTTAGGCTAACTGTAGATGAAAAGCACTCTAGATATGTAAGGTATTATTACTACCAAAGCATTATTATTTTCACTTTGCTACAAGGTACAGCAAGCCTATAAAAATCTGCCCAACGGTACTGCAGGGAGGCACGCTTTGTGCTTTCAGTTTTTCACCTCTAACAATTTGTTTTCCTGTACCAACACTACCTGTCAATTTTTATTAAGCAAAGTAATGTGAGATATTTTGATTTTTTCTTACCGAAAATGTCCTTGGTGGGGAGTGAAATGACCAACAAAACCCTTGGTTAAAGCTACACCATTGAGTGCCACTAAAAAAAGGAGCAGAAAGCAAGTCTTGCCCAGGGATTAAATAAATACAAATTAGGAAAAAATAATCTACTCCAGTCACACTGAGTCTTAAACACGATTCAGTTGCTACCTGCTGATTTAATCAATCCTTTTCAGTTAGAGAATAGAAATTGGAGTGTAATATGTGTGATGAAAAATTTTAATAAAACACATTGGAATTTTTTTTCTTAATAGGAAATGAAATGATCTGAAGGCATCCAGAGCATCTTTAAAAATCTCCTGAAAAAAAGAAAACCAAATGGTATAAATCCGTCAAAGCTTGTTTGCAGTTCTATATTTTTATTATAACATAGAAACTTTTAGTGCCTACCTCCTTGGAATCAGAGATATAAATATGGGTCATTCCGATGACCCAAGGCCAGGCCTTTAGTTGAGGTATTTTGACTCTGATCTCTTTTGATGATCAGATAGTTTTGTTCTCCTCTGAACACAAAACCAGTCAGCGCACTCTCAAATTGGAAGTAAGGAGCAAAGTAAAGGGCTTGAACATAAATTACTGTAAATCCCTTTTCATTGTCACCGGCTAGGAGAAGCATTTGTGCTTCTGACTAGCAGGGGCGTAGCAACACCTATAAACAAAAGACACACATTTTAATCAATGTATCAAATGAGAAGCATTCCATTCCTTGTCAGAATAAAGAATAAGCTTTCTTCTCTCATCTAAAGGTGGTAGAATTCGGATTTTCTAATTAGAGTCCTAGAAAATAAGGAATTCTTTCTTCTAAGCAAGTGTTATCTGATAGAACTTCCTTAATGATGGAAATGTTCCATTTCTGTGTTGTCCAGTAAGGTAGTCACTAGCCAAACGGGGTTATTGAGCACCTCTGAAATTAATTTTATGTAATTTCAATTAATTTTAAAAGCCACATGTTGCTAGCGGCCAACATTTGGGCTAACACAATCTAGATAATAGGGGGATGAGCCAAAACTATAGACATCTGCACCCAGAATGTATCCACTTTGTCTAAGAAGGTATCCACCCTGGGCCCATGTACTCTGGTAGGCAAGGTGCTGTAGAAGAAAGAGGAGGGGTGATGGAATCTGAGCATCTGGGTGCCAGTCCTGGCATTCTGTGCTTTGGATAAACTTTTCTTTAAGGCTGAACTTCTGCAAAATAAGAGTAATAATACTTACTTTGTTAATTTGTTGTGAAGATTAACAGAAAAATAATGTTCTTAAGACAACTAGCAAAAGGCCTGCCATGTAAGAGTTGCCCATTGAATATTACATTGAATATTAATTCTTCCTCAACATCATTAAGGATATGTTGCTGTTTGAAGACATAGGACTAAATTGGGCACAGCCATTAGCCAAAGAGCATTTAACTATCATAGGTTTAGGTGAATTCCTGGGAAACCAGCCAAAATGTGTAAACTCAGAGGTTAGATTTATTCCATTCACTCATTCGACATGTATTTTAGTACCAGGTTGCAGGCAGTATGCTGCTAGGCACTGTGAGTATGATGAGGAGGCTCCAAAAGTACGATTAGCTCTTGAGTTCTTAAGGTACGTAGTTCAGGACAATCTGTGATTACCTGAGTTGGGAAGTTGCAGCAATGGTTTGTCAATAGTAACAGTTTTGACAAATGGCATGACCTAAATGGATGTCAAAAACAGAAGATTAGTGGCAGTACCTCAATATATCTTTTTTCTTCAGTCTTGTCCATTATTGATTTTAAGCTTCTAAAGGACAGATATGTTGTCTTAACTTGATTTACATAGTGGCAGAGTTCACTTCTGTTTTTCGAAAAATTCCTTTGGACGATGGTAAAGATTAAGAAGTGTCAAACAATGCTTAAAAGACACTATTAATAGTCCCTTTTCAGCGGTGTTTTTCCATCATGAGTTCTGAACTAGTAGTATGATGTCCAGGACAAATGAGGTAAGCTTTTGAACAAACATCCAAACTCAGGGTCATAAATCTATGAGCATTAGGAAAGTTATTCACGGTGGGGAATCACACTGGCTGCTTGCCTCTGTGCTTGGGGAGCAGGACTGCACAATACCACTGGCAAGACGGCTTTGTAGCAGCCTGGAAAATGTGAGTGAAAATCTCAGCCTTATGCTATCAGGTCAACAATTTAAATTCAAGCCAGACATCCAATGACAGAAGCTCCACTGATTGTCAAGGTCTCTGGCATGCTCTCGTCTCCCATCTCAAAGTCAACAGCTCTGCCTGGTTCTCTGATTTCAAGAGGGGAGTTGGCTTAGCAGCCACTATTACTCCCCAGGTGGTTTACTTGAGGCAATTGGAGACAAAAGTGTGCTGTCGAGATTATATCCCTTTCGTGAAGGGATTTAACTTAGTTCTTAACTATACAAATGAAAACATTAAATCCACTTGAACTTTAATGCATAGAATATTTGATAAGTGAAGAACAAACCAATAAAATAGAGATTGTATATTGCTTATATTGCTCTCTAATATCAACTACTTTAACTTAGAGGTACTGCAGGAATTAGACTTATGATTAATCTCATGTTAAGTTTTTGGCAGATGGAGGATTTGACGGTGTCAGTTAAGCCCAATGTACTTAAAAATTACTTCTTTAATTTGGAGTAGCAATGGCTATTAATTGATTCAGATTCAAATTCTCATATAAAGTCCTGGTATAGACACATGAGGAAAGTGTCACATACTGGATCAATTTCTCTACCTTTAACAAATATAATAGGGTAAAGGGAGCTAGCTTTCATGAAAATGTCTATAGAGTTTTATTGTTAATGAAACAGAAATTGACACACAAAAAAATCTAGGCATGAGGCAGTTGATTTCTCAGTTGGGATGTATTTCAGGAAAAGATGGCATCGTGCCTTCCCCATCAGGACTTGGTAATCATTCCACTATTCATGAACAGATGCCTTGGTCAGATCCCCAAGTGTAAGTGAATTCATTAAAAGATCTAGGGAATTGGGGTATTAATTCTAAATCATTACATATTATAGATTTTCTGGAAACAAGTAGGGAGACATGGTAAGGAGACAAAATAATAGATTGTACCTAACTCTGGGCCAGAATTTGGTCTCATGAGATCACCAAAAGAGCTTCTTTTGCATAAGAATTAAACTCTTTTGAAAAAGGTTTAAGCAATTTTTGTCACAGTGTAGAAGGTCGATGTAAGATAAAGTAGAATCACGAGTACCTCATGCCATATATGGAAGTCCCTATATAAAATCTATTGGACAGAGGAGAGTACACAAATCATTTTCTTTGAATACTTAGAAAAAAAAGAACTTTTCTGATATAATTTTTGTGAAGGAGATTCTGTCTTGTAGAATGCTTGAAATGATGGTGTTTGTAATAGTAAATAGTGTTCTAAATATATGGTGACATATTTTTGAATGTGGGCTTAGATTCTCTCTTTCCAGATCCTTATTTTTTCACTCAGACAATTTGGCACTGGTTGATCTGTGGGTGGATATATTTTCTCACCTGCACAATTAACTTAAAGTTATTATTGGAATCGTTTCCATTTTCAGTTATTACATGATACCATACTTGGAGAAAATGCTATTGAGTTTAAGAGATTCTGAATACCTAAGGGCAAAATGTAACAATCAGATCACATGAAAAACTTCATAATAGCAGTTGAAATTGTTTTATCAAGGATAAAGTTTTTAACATAGTTCTTACAGATATGTTCCTTCTTTTGTTATGGCTATGTTTATATAAGACCCATCATAACAGTTCTGTAGGGGTGTATTAAATGCTTCTGTTTACTTCTCAAATGACTTAATGTCATCAAGATATAGGAGTTACTTAAGTGCCAACATGAAATTTTAGTGCAGAACATGACTGAAATATATTATAAAAATATTATAAAAATATTTTATTTCTATAATGAAATCCAAACTTAACATTTGCTGCATTTGAACTTTTTTCTGTTTGTTTTGTTATTGCTTCTTAGTTTTCTTCTCCCAAAAGTAATAAAGTGATAAATGCTTTTTTAGCACATTGGTCCAAATAGGAAGTATGGTTGGTTCCTAGTGACTGTGCAAACCATTTGAATAGAGGTGTAGGACTCTGAGGATATACATGGGTTACACGTATGCTTGTTCAAATCATCATTCTAAAGCAGGGATGAGAAAACAGTGACCTAGTGGCCAAACCTTGCACACCCCTTGTTTTTGTAAATAAAGTTTTCTTGAAACATACTGAGGCCCCTTAGTTTGCGTATGGTCTATACCTGCTTTTGCACTACAGTAACAGAGTTGAATAATTTTAACAGACATATGTAATCTTAAAAGCCTACTGTCTGGTTTTCTAACAGAAGTTTTTCAACTCATCATGTATAAAAGATAGTTTTTTTGTTTTTAAATTTTGTTTTGTTTTGTTTTTCCTTTTAAATTCGGTAATCACTACATAACCACAAATACAAAAACTGGTCCAATCCTCTTCACTACTGCTATCTCTAAAATATAATCTGGGAAAATCTACACACTTTCCAACATCCTTTAGAGTTAAAAATAGCCATATGATTCCATTCTAGTCCTTGATACATGAATTAAAGGTGGCTGTGGGACTATGAGAAAGAACCATGGTAGCGCCACCTCATACTCACTTTCTTGCCTTGAATATGAACTTGAAACCTTGAGTTGGGGAAGTGATGTTGATCCATGTGGAAAAGCCCAAGGAAATAACAAAAATACCAATCCTGATATCTTTGGTGTATGTTAATCACAATCATAAGTAAGCTATCTAATATAAAATAGTAAATTTAAGCCTTATAAATCTCAAGGTGGGGCAGGAAAGAAAATGAGGAGGGAGAGCTGCCACAAATTCAATCTAAAAAAGAAAAAAATAAATAGGTGCTCTGAATTATAAACACATTGTACTAAGTTATGACTATTCTCTCTCAATGAGAAATCATGCCTTTTATCTCCTTCTATACCCTTTTTCTTCACCCACCTGTTTAACTTCTATTTAGTTTTGCAGTCTGTGCTAGTCTCCAAAGATGGTTACCAACAATTTCTTCTCCCCCTGTGCACTTATAGAGTGAAGTCTATGTTCCCTCCCCTTGAATCTAGACTGCCCTTTGTGACTTGCTTCGACCAATTAAATGCAGCAGAAGTGACTTCTAAGGCCCAGGTCTTAAGAGAACTGGCAGAATTTTCCAGAAGCCAAGGGAATAAAGTGATTTAAAGAGAAAGAAGTAATCAACTGTGTCAGATGCTGCTGATAGTTGAAGTAAAATGAGGACCAGGATGTGATCACTGGATACATATAATAAAGTGGATGTCATTTAAGACCTGGATTATAGCAATCTCTGTGGAGTGTTTGGAGCAAAGTCCTGATTAAAGTGTATTTAAGAAAGGATGGGAAGAAAGAAATGAGTACAAGATAGAACAAATAACTCGTCTCTTCCTGAAAATTCAAGAGCAGTTGAAGGAGGATGATGATATATGGCAAGAACAATTTTTAAGGTAGCAGAAATAGTGTCAATTTATCTGAATCCTAAAAACAATTCTTACATTTAACCTACATTTTAAAGACAGTATTGTCTCAGTATAAAAACAGTATTCTTAAAAACAAGGTTAATACTTATATCTTAGTAAATTATCTTCCTTGTGTTTCAATTTCTTCATTTGCAACTTGAATAAAAATGATCATTTTATAGAGTAATTGCCCAATAAAATTTCTTCATCTGTGGTTTTAAGTTTGATGGTATTGTTCCAGATTATTCTATTTAAACTTGGTAAAAATAAATAAGTAAATAAAATAAAAATTCATGTCAAGAACTATTAATTTAATATAATGGAATAACATGCCAAATTTAAAAAATGCTTTATTCTTGTGATTTTCCAAAATTTTGAAGAACTATATATTTAAAAAATTGGGGGCATACATATTGGGGATGAAAATATGTAAATGAATTTTAAAAAATTTATCGCTTATGATATTCCAGGAGATAGTCTGTTAATAAATTTATATTAAATTAACCCTTTCGTGTCATCACAATTCATAAAAAGAATATGTTAGCATGTTTTAGCATAGTTAGGCCATAGTGGTAATTTAGACTGGAAAGGCTAAGAGCCACTGCAAAAGAGGAATGCCCCTATCTGTGTGGTTGAAATATATATCCTGGGAATTACATGTATGTATGCTGTTTCTATTTTGTTTGCGATCACCTCTGAAAACAGCAGTTTAAAAAGTAAATCTTATTACTCTCTTGACAAAAATGTAATTAAAGCAGAAATAGATAAATGAGTAGACTATTTTTGATTTAAAAGCTTCAAATTAACTAAATAAATATTTATAATCATTTTGATCCATTCTTTAGAATTACGCCCTTTTTGGCATAATATTTTGTAATATTGTGTGTTTAATTTCAGGTTCATTTCATGTTGGCACCTGTTTTCTGGGTTCTCAATGGCACAACATGTGTCTTAGGCCAGTGCCAGTAATGTTTTTATATAGTGTCTTTCGTGGTATTTGAAGGGAAAATCTTCTCATAATTGCAAAGCAGAGGTTGTCTGTAGTCCAATGATATGTGCGTAATTGTCTTTGTTCACTATAGCCAAAGTTTGATTGTCAGCAATATTGAGTGTTATGCTTTGATTCCCTTTTATTTTAATAATTAATTTAATTTCCTTCTAATAAAGGGGGCTGGGAACAGAGTTTCATGTTTTATTTTCCAAGCTCACTTGTTTCAATTTCCTGGTGTTAAGTTAAAATGTATCCCGTTAAAAAGAGTGTGACTTTTAATTATATCAATTACAATTGATCTTTGTTTTTGTTACACAAAGGCAATCTTACCCATCATGGCAAATATCTCCGGGAAGAATTTGATAAAATTTTGTAGAAATAATGATGTCTTTTCACTTTTGAATGGATTGATGAAACAATATTTACAAGATATATTGGTTAGTTCTTATTACATACCAAATATTCTATTGCATCAGGAGAAGCCTGCTATTTATCTCTGTGAATGATAAGCCCATCTGCTCACAAAGGCTGAGCTCCTCTGTCCTGCAATAGAAAAAAGTGGATGTATCACCACCTAGGTTAGTCCTAGGCAAATTGTAAGTTGACATGATTTTGTTTTTAAACCTTTTTTCTTTATTCTGAAAATGTAAATAGAGGACTAAAAATCATAATAATGGCTCTGATTTTTGAACACTTACCCTGTGACAAACACTGTACAAAGTGTTTTCAATCCTTTATCTCATTCAGACTTACCATCCTATGGTGGGGGTAGCAGGGTAAGTACTATTCTATCTCCATGAATTTGAAGCTAAGAGAGGTTATATAACTTAGCTAGGGTCACACAGATAGTAAGCTGCAAAAGGTTTACCTGACTTTAAAGCTCCTAAAAGTAAATAATGTACACATGACCTCCTTCCAGGAATGGTTCACTATTGGCACAGGTATCAAGAGCTTAACAGCCTTATGAGACTCACCCCAGGCCATGCGTGCTTTAGAATACCATGATTCTGTTGCCAGAGCAGTCCCACAGAGACATTCTGAAGAATATTTGAAGGGAGGCCAAAGAGTTAAAAATGGAGGCCCTGGCATAGTCACACCTGTGTTTGAATTCTACCTCTACTGCCAGCTTCCTGACCCTGACTAAAAAACTTGATTCTCAATATCCCATCTGTAAAGTGAAAATAATCACAATCTTTACTTCATAGAGTCATTGAGGGATGAAATGACATCAAACTCATGATAAATTTGACTCAGGCCAGGTGATGATGTGGCTATATGGGTGAATATAATATTTTAAAAATTGAGGATGCAAATAGCACAAGCCACGGGGAGCATGGAATGGTGGAAAAATACAGGCACACTTCAGAAACATTGCAGGTCCACTCCAGACCACTGTTGCAAAGCAGTCTCCCAATAAAATGAGTTGTAATCATTTTGCTTGTAGAGGGCCTTCCCTTCAATTTGTAAAAAATGCAACACATGTGAAGCACAATGAAGCAAAGCACAATAAAACAAGGTAGCTTTGAAGCCAGGCAAATTTTAATTCACATCACAAATTTTGCATGTTTGGGGATCTCCACTCAAGATTTTGTTCTAAAAGTTAATTCCTATCTCTTTCTGAAGAAACGTGATTCAGATAAGAATGGAGGAAGGTCTTATTAGAATGTTTTTGGTAAAGAGTTTGAATATCTGAATATCATTTTGATAGATTCTTTGGTAATATGCCATTTTATGACTTGTGCTATTAATATTTGTGGTAAATTTTTATGTTAACTTCATATCAACACGTTTTCTGGGTTCTCAAACTGTTACACCAGTTTTTAATTTACATCACAAAGCTCAGTTTACAGTGTTTTTGGCTTTGGGCAAGTGCTTAAAAGCCTATGAGCCACTGTTTTCTCACATTAAATTGAGACATTAATATGAAATATTATATGGGAAGTCCTTTGTGCGATACTTAGCACTCAGTTGATTGCAACAAATGGTAGCTGTTTTATTGTTTTTCATAAAAGCTTTATCACTTGTTCATTCATTCAACACATTTTTTTGAGCACCTTTTATAGGCCACAAGCAATGCTAAAGATTGGGGAAAGAGTGGTCCCTAAAGCAGCAGCTCTTGCTTTCTAAAGGTAGAGGCAAATAAATAAATAAGCCAATAAATAGAATCATATAATTGCACAAGGTTTGTGACAAGAGATTCTTTAAAAAATCTGTGAAAGAAAAATTTGGTGCCCTTTTCTAAAAAGATGAGACTTCGGCTGAAGTTTGAAAGATGGGAAGGAATAAGCCAGGCAAAGAGCAGAGGGAAGAGCAAGTGCAGAGACCTGGAGGTAGAAATGAGCTTCACTGTTCTGCTTCTAAGCAAAACAAAAACATAAGACAGAGGTAGGGGCTGAACTCAGAAGAGTGGACTGGGGCCACGCTTTGCTGAGGAGTTGGTCTTATTCCACATATGCAGAATAGTCACTTATGAGATTAAGCTTGTAAGTGGCACATCCATTATTATTTAAAGATTACTTAGACACCTATGTGGAGAATGAAATAGAGGGAGTTGTGTGCACAAGTATTGATGCAGAAGGCATTCACATGTGGTGGCTTGGGTTCAAGTCGTAGCAGCGGTGCTGGTCCTAAGACTTTGAGAGTCTTAAGAAGTTGAACCCACAGGACTTTTCCATGGACTGGTGTGAGTGTGAAGGAACAGCAGCCACTGAATTAATAAGCACAAGACTCATTTTTGATCATAGGTTTTGCTACCTATAGCAGAGATGGCTCTGGGTCATCATTTGAAGTAAGTGTCTAAATTTAAAGTATATTGGGTCAATTTAGATGTGTGAGAATTGGAAGTTGTTTGATTACCTTATTTGGATGAACCCTGGACTTTTTGTGGTATTGTTGAGAATAGACGTGATGGATGCAAAAAAAAAAAAAAAGCAGGTTATAGCTTGCAATTTCTCTTTGCAGTGCATTGCTAAGACATATTCGGACCCAAAGGAAACATGTTTGTTCATATATACACTTATCAAAATATTATCTCATATTTTGAACCAAATGGACAAAGTTAATAAAAGCTCTATAACAAACAACATTATTATATATGGCAATTACCAGAGACTGGTGGGAGGGGAGAATGGGGAGTTAGTGTTTAACACATACAGAGTTTCAGTTTGGGAGGAAAAAAAGTTCTGATTTTATGTTATATTTATTTTGCCACAATTTTTAAAATTTGGGGAAAAAAAGACTATGTAAAGCTTTGTGTCGCAGAGCTTTTTCAAACTCCAGTGCCAATCCTTATAAAGCCTTCCATTAGAGGGCACAGAGGCTGTTGGAGACCAGGAACCCCAGACTAATTGGAAATGACAGTTCCCTTTGCACAAAAATGCAGAGTTGTAAAACAAACAGCTGGCAACAGTTCATGTTTACTTAATATTTTTATATTTTGTCCATAATTGGTTTTATGCATTAATTTTGATTTTTTTTTTTGAAATCATGCATGAAAATTTCATGTCTCTTGAGTATTGAGTGTTTCCGGTATTCCCTTAACTATTGTGCACAAGGCCAGGACCTCGCTCGGCTCTTTGTTTAAGGTTTAAAAATTATCTGCCAACTGCTGTTTAGCAGTGTTGGAGTGGTTTAAGTATCTCAGAAAGGAACAGTTTCTCAGGCCCACCCTGGGGAATAAGACACATTGTTCCCAGTTGTTTGAAGCCTTCCTGACCCTGTCAAGAATGTCTATTACTGCCCCTTCCGTTCCACTTCTCTCCTTTCTCCCCAGGCCACAGCAAAAGTGGGAGACAGATGGGAACCCACTGCTTACATCAAAGTTCTCTTTCCTCCTTCTCTTTCTTTTTGCCACTGTCCATTTCAGTACCTCTAACCTGCACATAAAGGACTTTTATCTCTTCTCTGTATGGCAAGAAAGTGACTTCATGTCATCAGCTCACAGTCTGTGGTTTGAAGCCTATGCCCTGGGACCTCTAAAGCTGTGGTATTAATATTCAAATCAAGCTTTAGGAATATAAACAAAACTCCTTTTTTTTCCTCCCTGAAGTACCTGGTTTTGCATATTAAAAGCACTTTGGGATTCAGTTTACTACCTCAGCTATAGTTTTACACAATCCATTCAGAAATGTATTTGGTGGCTTCACGTGGCCTCACCTGAAGCATTTGAAAGGTTAAGGAACCTGACTGGTTCTAAAAACCTGGAGGGGCAGACACAGCCAGCAATAGCTCAAAAGTCATCTTTAGACTAAGTCAGATTAAATAAGTTAATGGAGAAGTATAAAGTGCCTCAGGCCAGGAGTCAAAGGTCTGGTTTCCAGCTGTGACCAGCCCAGGAAAGGCCAGTTTTTTGTTAGGACATTGCATGGCACAGTGTATAAAGGCATGAGCTTGGGAATAAAAAGACCTCAGTCTGAACCTCAGCTTATTCAACCCCTCCTAGGAGACAGTAGGGTATTACTTCATCTCTCTAAACCTGTGTTCTCTTCTTTACACTTCCTAATAATTATAAACCCCAGCTTACAAGGCATCTACCTCACAAGGAAACCAAATTCATCCAAGGTATTTCCTCATCTTTAAAATGTGATATTTGGCACTGAGAGTTAAACATGATCATGCATGCAAAGCACTGGGAATGGTGCCTGGTGTATAGTAGGTGTTTGATAAATGACAGCTATTATTATTTTCTTCATTTATGACAGAGAAACGAATACCTTCCCTGGTTGATTCATAGTTTGTTGAAAGACTGAGGTGATGTCGTAAATATGAAATGGCGTTATATATTATAAAGGGTTAGGCCAATATAAGGGATTTTTTGCAATGATTTCCAAGTATCATTCAGTGACTAACAACCATAATTGTAGAGGACTCAAGAAATTAAATCCTTTAATGATGCTCAGCCACATTGAGTTGCTCTGTGACTATTGCAGGAGCATACAGACACATTGGGCAATAATTCATGTATTTATGCAGAAAATATCTAATGAGCATTTACTATGTATGAGGCATTGTCTGGCATTATTCTAGGGATATGGAGCAGTAAGTAAACCAAATCTAGAATATTTTAGGCTTTGGACATAAGGATTCTAGAGTCGTAGAAAGAAAAAAGCCAGGCTTGGAAATATGAATTCAGGAATAATCAAAGTATAAATGTTGTTCAAAGTCAAGCTGGGCACCATCTTAAAATTTAATCTTAATTCTCAGGTCCAAAACTTTGATTTTTTTTTCTCTTGCAATGAACATGAACGTAAAGGGATCATCTTCTGTTTTTTCATCCTTAATGTTAAGGAAAGGAGAGCTTGGGGAAGGAAGAAATCAGTCACTCAGGAGGACTCAAGAAGAAAATCTAGCAAAGTGGCCAAATAGGTAAATGCTGTGCTTGCCTCCTCTCACAACCTCATCAAAATTACAACTAAACTACAGAATAGCTAACATTGGGATTTACCGGAAGTCTAGCTGAAAAGAAGTCCTATCACTGGGGACACACAGAAGTGGCCACCTCGAGACTGTTAGAAAGGGTAGAGATATGGAACAGGCTAGTCCCACACCCAGGTGTGGTAGGTGTGACTCAGGTGAAAATCTCAGCTGTGGATGTCCCCCTAGAAGAAAACGGGGCCCTGTCTCCACATCAGGCACCCAAGCCCAGGTTCCAGTGCCAGGAAGAGAAGTCCCTACACATTATGGCTGTAAAAATCAGCAGAGATTGTGGCTGAGTGAAACAGAGGGGCTATAGGAGTCATAGATTTTCCTTTTAAGGGGCCCGCACACAGACTTACTTGCTGACAGATTCACTCGCTGACAGACTCACTAGCTCTAAGCTCCAGCGCTGGGACAGCAGCACGAAAGGTGCCAGGGACATACGGGGAGGAAGTGAGTTATCTGGTTTCAGGGCAAAGGCTGGAGGAGTAGTTTTCTCCCAAACAGAAGTGCTGGCAGAGGATATTGTTCCTTCATTGAGCCCCCTCTGCCCAGCTTGCAGACCCAAGTGGGTGTCATATCTGAATCTCCATCAGAGTTCCCATCGACGTAGCTAACACTGGTCACCCTTGATGATTTTTAGAGACCTCGCCCCTCCCAATGTGTGGGCCCATCCAAGTAACTTCCAGTGGATTTTCCATACAAACGGCCTATCTTGGCTCATGCTGCAAACTTTCCTAAAATCTCTCAAAGGCTCATAAAACCTAAACAAGCAGCCTCTGGCCTCAGTGTATGCCATTCCTCTTACTGAGCAGCCCCATGCCTAATACTAGCAGAAGCCAACCTCAGTTTGTGGCTTGGCCTCTGGAGGTACCTCCAAGCCCAGCAAGGTTGTGGCACATGCAAGGTGAGCAGGGCACCAGCTGCAGCTAAACTTTTTCTGTGGCAGGGCCCTTCCTAAGAGACCCCAGCCTGCAAGCTCAGTGGCCAGCTTTGGTCTGTGATAGAGCACCACCTGAGGTCACATCTGAAGACTACACACCCAAAGGGAAGACAGGGGAGGCACCAGAGCCCTGCTAAGGTGAATTTGGCTCATTCTGTAGGGTAAGCTCCTGCATGACAGCTTCTCCACTGGTCACAGACAGTCATCACAACCAATCAGCCTGAGGGTCAATCCTTCTCATTGACAAGCAAATAGCAATGAAGGCTCAGCTATAACAGGAGGGTACACACAAGAGACATATGTAGAACACCTGGCTCAGGTGACCAGGGAAGACTATGTCACTGAGACCACAGCACGCCTACTACATAAAGACACTCTCCTAAGACCAGAAGACATAGCAACATAGCAGGTCTACCTAATACACAGAAACATACACAAGTAAGCAGCTAAAAGAGAAAACAAGGAAACATGTCCCAAATGGCAGGACAGAACAAAGATCCAGAAAAAGAACTCAACAAAATGGAGACAAACAATTCACCAGATGCAGAGTTCAAAATACTTGTTAGAAGGATGTTCAGTGAAATTAGGGAAAGAGTAAAGGAACTCAGTGAGGATTTTAACAAAGAGATGGGAAAATAAAAGTGGAAATAGAAAACATTTTTAAAAAGTCAGAAATGGTATATAATAACTAAAATGAGAATACCTTAGGAGAAATTAATAGTATATTAGATGAAGCAGAGGGTAGAATCAGCCATTTAGAAGATAAGGTAGGAGAAAACACCCAATCGCAGCAGCAATAAGAAAAAAGAATTTTCAAAAAACAAGGATTGTTTAAGAGGCCCAGAGAGTCTCCAAAAGATGAACCCAAAAAGGCACACTCCAAGAAAGACACTTTATAATTAAAATCCTAAAGGTTAAAAACAAAAAGAGAATCTTAAAAGCAGCAAGATAAAAGCAGTCATTTCCCTACAAGGGAGCTCCCATAAGATGCCAGCAGATTTCTCAAAAGAAACTTTTAGGCCAGGAGGGATTGGCAGGAAATATTAAAAGTGATAAAAAGCAAGGACTCACAACCAATATTATTCTACCCAGCAAGGCTATCCTTCAGAATTGAAGAACAGAAGAAAAGAGGTTTCCAGACTAAGAAAAAAAAAACTAAAGAAGTTCATAATCACCAAGCCAGTATTACAGGAAATGTTAGAGGGACTTTCTTAAGAAGAAGAAAAAATTTAAAAAATAAAATATATGAATAATAAAATGGTAATAACTACATATATAGCAACAGTTACTTTAAATGTAAATGGATTAAATGCTCCAATCAAGAGATAGGATGGCTGAATGGATGAGAAAACAAGACCCTTACTTATGCTGCCTATAAGAGACTCAATTCAAATAGTAAGAAACACATGGACTGAAAGTAAAGGAATGAAAATGATGTTGTATGAAAATGGAAACAAACAAACAAAAACCTGGGGTAGCAATATTCATACTATACAATATAGACTTTAAAACAAAGACTATAATGAGAGACAAAGAAGAACCCAGTTATCCCACTTCTGTGTATTTATCTGAAGAAACCCAAAACATTATTTTGAAGGGACATGCAAATTTATATGTTCATTGCAGCATTATTTACAGTACCCAAGATATGGAGACATGCTGAGTATCTATTAATGGAAAGAAATAAAGAGGTGGTATATATATGCAATGGAATATTACTCAGTCATATAAAAGAATGAAATCTTTCCATCTGCAACAACATAAATGGACCTAGAGCGTATTGTGCTGAGTGGTGTAAGTCAGATAGAGAAAGACAAATGTCACATGTGGAATCTGGAGAACAGGATTAAAAAAAAAAACAGAAACAAGTTATAGATACAGAGAGCATTTTGATGTTTGTCAGTTTGGGGGATGGGGGATATTTAAAGGGGAAGAGAATTAAGAGTTACATACTAATAGTTGCAAAATAGTCATGAGGATATACAGTAGAGCATGGGGAATACAGTCAGTAGTATTGTAAAAACTATGTATGGTCAAATGGGTACTGGATTTATCAGGGTGATTTCTTCATAAATTATACAAATGTCTAATCACTGTGTTGTACACTTGAAACTAACATAATATTGTATGTCAACTATAATTGAAAAATAAAAATATAAAAATTAAAAAGAAAGAAAGATACATCATCTCTGCTAGTTTTAAAATAAAATAATTCTATCTTTTATTAAAAAAAGAAGATAATTTAATTAAAGGAAAGGATACTACTCATTTATCTTTCTAAATTTTAATTGTGCTTTGAGTGGAAAAGTGAATTTTATAAACTTAGTTCATGCTTAATGAGTTCTTTAGTTGGACTAAGGTCCATTTACATAAAAACAGAAAACAACAAAAAAGTATTCCAAATTGTTATATAAATATTCTTTAGTAGATAAAGGGATAAAGAAGAAATCAGTAGTCATTACATCCCACTGCTAAAACATTCCTATTCTAAAAGATCACTATTACAGCATTGATATATTTTCTCATTGTTTCTTTTCATAAACAATATCTATAATTGTAAATCAAGATTTAAGTATTGTATATTAAGTTTAATATTCCATTTTTAGTTTACTGTTATATCAGAAGATTCTTTAATTTTTCAGCATTTGTTCTCTAATAATCTTTAGAAAATATTTAATGTTTAATAAATGTTTGACTTCTTGATAATATGTGTTACTATAACATAGATATATCTTTATATGGCTTATCCAATTTTCTTAGAAAAATATCCTAAAAGTAAAATTACTAGATCAAAAGGTATAAACATATTAATATGTATGATCTTACCATATATTTGAATTAGATGATATTATTTACATTCTCAACATGAGGGGAAAGAAAGCTCATCTCACAATACTCACACGGGAGTATTGATTATTACTTGCCTATATATTAAATAAAATATATTATCACAATCTTTTCTTTGTGTTTGTTTATTATGAATATATTGAATGTACTTTTAGTTCTGATTTTCTTAGCTTTTCTACCATCTTACCAAACATTTACAATTTTATCTCACTTGTAATAGTTATATTTTACATATTATTTATTAAATTATCTAGAATTTCCAAAACAATGTTAACAATGTTCATAGTAGTCAGTGTCCAGGAACAAAATTTCTGGAAGTAAAATTATGATATATTATAATTGCAACAGAACAATTTGGAAAAATACTACACAAGTTACAGGGCAGATGTTAAAAGAAAAATATAAGAAAAATATACACATGTCTATCGGTGGTTTGAATATGTTCATCACTTGAAAAGAGAGATATTGACTCAGATTTATCCTGGAATCATTTTTACAGATCTCATAGAGAATGAATAAGATTGCCTATATATTTTAGACTAACTCAAATTAAAAGCTTTTCTCGTTCAAAACGAATCCACAATAATTTTGTAGATCATATCTTAACATGTATTTCTAGCAGTTTCCATAAATTACAAAACTCAGTTTCTTTAACAAATCAGCAGAGAAATTTCTAAAGCAATATATTCTTTTTTAACAATTCAAATAAACATAGTACATTCTTATCACTAATTTCCTTCTCAACAGAACACATCTTTATGATTCTTAACTAAACTCTTTATTTAACCAGTTTAAGTAGATAGATATTTCTGAGGCATTTTTTCATATTCAAAGGATATATTATAAAATAGCTTTTCTATGACTCGAAGTTTCTCTTTATAATTTTTATAATCCTAAAGATGTCCTGCGAATTTTATACTCATTCCTTCAAATTTGACTTTTCACTTCATCAACAACGTAGGGAGTATGTGGTAGAAAATGTAAATGCTCAATGTTCTGCTGAGACACACATAAATATAGATTTGTTGGAATTACTACAGCTATCTTGTCAGATTCATGGTTTTTGGAGCCAAAATTCCCTAATTCCAAAATTATGAGCATGTGACAAAATCTGATTTATATCGCTTTGTGAAACTAGGGCCTCCATATACACAAGTTGATGGGAAAAAATGGACTTAGGCAAATGAGTATGACTTAATTTATGTTTTAGAGGTCATTTGAAAATGTGTTTCAGACTTATTCCGTTTTAGATCTTGAAGCATCTGAAAGACAATATATGAATATTGAAGTTTTAGTCTAAGATAAATTTACAATGGAAATAGAGACAGAAATGTCTTTATTTGGAATAGGCAGTCAGCCCACTTTCAATCCCTTTGTCTATTCTCCTTTTGGAAAACCCACTCACTCTTATTCCACAATATCCTTGTGGTTTTATTTTTTAGAGGGAGAATTTGTAGTAGGACAGACTAGTAGACAAATTCCAGTTTTATTCTCCTAAGCAAATCATTTCAATTGTCTGAAACCAAGTTTCCTCATCTGTAAAATGAGGGGATTAGGAACAAAAGCAACAAAGTCATTATCATATAAATAAATTGCATTTAAGATCCTGATATGATGCCAGTATGATAGTAGTTAATAAAAGGAGTTGATTATTCTTTACTGTTAGATTTCCCCCAGGATGCAGACCAACTATAGGTCCATGCATATAAAAACAAAAAACAAACAAACAAAAAACCTCGACAAATATCTCTATTGATATCATTTTAGTAAAATGTTTGCAATTATAAAAACACTTTCATGGATATCAATTTTTCTCATTAATATGAAGTAAACCTTTCTAATATAAGTTAGATTTTCTTTAAATAGGGTAAGCAGAGAATATGATAATTTTATGTGATAATTGTCATAACATTTATAATAATATTATTTTCATTTTAATACATATTCAAATATTGGAACATCAAACTCTTGATTTCATGGTGATTTTAAGATTTATTTTTAAATGTATTTAACAGGAAATGATAAGGTTGATTAAAAACAATTAGTAATTATGAGTAGACATTGCATACAAACATGGCAAGAATTATGAATTTGTTACATGAGTTACTGTGATTTGGAAAACATTCACCTAGGGGAATATGAAAGGGAACTGGAGATGACTGTAATTGAGAATCTCAAAAGAGAATATATAATCATTTTATATTATGGTTAGGGATTAACGTCAAAATGTGGTCCACCAGTGTTTTAAACTGGTTTTAATCTTTTTTCTTTATTAAACTCTTTTTTCCTTCATTCTTAAAGCCATCTTTTGATTGTTTATACTTGTAATTTATGTAATAGATATTTGCTTTCTCCTCAGGGGCAAAAAGATTTATCTTCTATTACAAATTTGTAGAATCCAAATGAACAAAGGTTTCTCTGAGTAGTCTTTGTATAATTATTTAATACAAGATAGAAACCTCAAACTGAAGACCTAAATCTCATTTTCCAGGTTAGGAAATAACTTGGGTAAATACTCAGCTTTGCAGTGCAGTAGAAATTCTAGACAATCCCAGAATGCAAGTTTCAATTTAGGCCTTTGCTTTAGTCTCACAGAAAGCAGTTTCGGGTATTTGGGGTTAAGGAATTTTCATTAACGTTCTTTTGATAAAAGACAATCCTCAGTAATTTGGATAAAATAACTTAGTTATTGGTTTATTGGTTATTGTTTTCTCAAAATAATATGAAAATGAAATATAAGAACAAATCAGTTTATTGTTTAGGCAAAAAAATTTTGCTAATTTCCAATTCTAATATTTCAATAATCATTCTAATTTTTTCTATTTTTTTCCTTTTTTTTTCCTTTTTGCAACTCAAAAATATTGAAAATGTGGTTAAGATTTAGTCTGAAGATCTATTTCTTGCTAAAAGAAATATATCTTTTTAACTTAGGTTTCCTTTTTGAAAAAGCTCAAAGCAAATTTATTGGCAAAAATCTCCCTTTTGCCTAAGGCAAAGACTAGTGAAATTATGCCGTATGAAAGAGATTATTAAATATTTTATTTTGCTTTTTTGAGAAAGTCATGAGCAAACATTTACAAGGTCCTTCTTTATACCGAAGTTTATTTTTATAAACCTTTGCTGAGGCAATTCTTGTTCTTCTCTTCCTCATCATATTTCTTTAATATGTCTTTAATGCTTACTAAAATTCAACAGAATTAACGAGCCTCATTTTTCCAGGTTATATGAAAGTGTGACCCTGTACCATCAGCTAAAGTCTTGCTCTATTATGTCCTTGTTTTTCAATATTATCCATCATTTCAAATCTGTTCTATAGAGGTAATGTGTATATTTACACAGAGTGCTTTCTAGGGGAATATGTGGCTATTGGCAGAGTCTTGGTCCCTTTGTAACTTCAGTTGTTATTCATTCTGGAGTAATAGAACTAAGTTTGAGAAATAATAAAACATATTTCTTACTGAAATATTTTCTGAAATATACATGTCCTCTGTAAATTGAATTGGTTCAGTTGGTATATTTTCCTATGTTTGATATGTTTAAGTAAAAGAATTAATGTTTGGATATCTGTTGTATGCCATGTACTATTAAGACACTTTATATATGTTCTCTTAATTAAAATCTCACAACAACTCAATATTGTTTTATGAAGTTCATCATACATGAGTTACATTGGCATATTTTTCTGAAGGCTTTAAAAATACTTTAACAAACTGGTAGAATATAGAATACAGTCTCTTAGGAGAATTTATTTAAAAGTTTTAACCATGTGTATGATAGACATTTTTCATTAATCAACCTGGTATTAGCCAAGACTTCTGATTTATAGTCACAGATACCCAGTTCATAAATCATTTCAGTTTTGCTACTGATGTTAGTTTAGGGAGATAGAGAAGAGAAAGATGGTTTGGATAATGTTATTCTGCATAATGATCTATATACTTCAAATGACGGTTTTAAGAGTGTATATGCCCACTCCTCACCTTGCTCTGGGTAGAGCCATTGAAGGTTTGGGACATACACACAAAATCATGTTTGATTATTCTGCCTCAAAGCAGAAAAAGCCAGAGATAAGAAGCCCAGTCAATTTTTTTTCCTAGAGAATTGCTGGAGAGACCAACAAATACCCAAAGTCAGGAATAGGGGCCAAAAATGAAGATGGAAACAAGCAAAAAAAAAAAAAAAAAAAAAAAAAAAAAGGATTGGAATGAGAACAGATAGAAAAATGTCTGGGTTGATTTCTGGTCTTTGAGTGCTATCCCTACCTTATTGCTGGCACTAAAGAGATGGGCACACAAGTCTGACGTCTTAATTGTTCAAGCTTCATGATAGAGAATGTGTTTTTCTTCAGGTGGCTTCAGGCCTTTTGTTTGTCTTCTGTTGAAGGTCACAGCTTGGCAAACCATGACTCACAGGCCAAATCTGGCTTACCATCTTCTGTGTAAGTAAAGTTTGTTTGGAACATAGCCACGCCCATTAATTGACTTATTTTCTATGGCTCTTTCTTACTATAGTGGCAGAGTTGAACACTTCTGACAAACTGTGGATCGCAAAATCTAAAATATTCACAATAGAGTTCGTTACATAAAATACTTGCTGACTCCTGCTATAAAGATATCTTGTAAATGTACCTTCATTTTAATCTTCTGATCATAGATATAAATATATAGATAGATATACCCATACATATATATAATGTATGTGTATACGTGTGTGTGTTGGTAGAAACTTCCCTACATTTGCTAAAAGATCCTCTTTGACAATGAACAGATATTATGCTTTCTATCAAATTTCACTTTTAGGTTCCATATGAAATTTTCAGATTTTGACATATAGCTTATAGTTTTCAAAATACAAAGTACTTGTTTGGTAACAGTCTCAAATGTTTTTTTTATTCATCGATACTCAAAATGGTGATTAAATTGAAACATTCAAATGAGTTGTGAATGGATTTTTGGTTCTATCTTAAATATCCATGTTATTAAAACTTTTTACTGTTATTACATTTAGGCCAATTTAATATGTAATCATCACGGTTCTTTATTTTTCTGATGTCATTACTCTAATTATCATAGTATCTGCTTATATTTTGGGTTGGGGGATTTGTTGATATTTAAGGTCATGCAATTGAAAAACAACACGTTATCTATGACTTTGAGACGAAGGAACGCTATGCATGACATTTAACCAATATAAGACATGAATGAACCTTATATTGACCTGGACCCACATAGATATCCTTCCATATGGCAGTTTTGATTTTGTCAAGATTCAGAGATACCCAGTAGACACAGAAGACCAGATGGGAAGGAGCTAGACTGACTTGATATAATTAATCTTCTTGGGATTCAAGGATAAGAATAAAACCATAGAAAAGATTGTATATAGTTTGTGTTAGTTTAGATGTTTTCTTATTAAATAAGTACAATTCTCTTCTGTTCTCAGTGCAATGGAGTGGTGGTACCAGATTTTCACTCCTCTCATAAGGAACCAGAATCTGAACAAAATATAAGAAATTAAATTAGATAAAATTCAGCAAAAGACCGTGATGATCCCTATGAAAAGAAAAACAAAGAAGCAAATCCTATGCTTGCTCTGGATTTTTGTATGAGGCACTTTCTAGGCAACAGTGAAGTGATAGGAACCTAAGCAAAGCACAATAGTCTCCCTTAGATAAGGACACAGAGTTCAGAGTTTGGTGAACCTGAAGAGTTTGATGGGCAGCGTGCAGGAGAGATGAGAACTATACTGAGAAAGGACTCCAGAAATCTGTGAAGGGACACCTTAAGTCTTTGGCACAATCGTTAACTATTCATATGGAGGGTGAGGATCCATGAGGCCAGCAAAGAGAAATCACCAGTGAAAGAATAACTATCAGGTAGCTGTAAGTAGAACAATTCCCAGAGCTCTCCCAAGGCTGGGGCACATTTAAGTTTCAACCACCTAAAGCGACATGATCTTGTTAAACAAGGGAACATTTGGTGGATATCAAAGAAGTGTGACAGGATACTAGTAGGTAAGCTAAATAAATCCTAAATTAAAGGTTATTCTAGACATTACCTAGAAAAATTCTAAAATAAGACCCAAAGGATAAAGCTTAACTTCTAGTCAGAAAAAAAGTATTTTAATCCTTGATACTTTTTAAGGAAATAAAAATCCATACATTCGATAATTTTAAGATTATCAAAATCCAATAAAAAATTACTACACAAGCATAGTCTAGTAAGGGGAGCAGGAAAATGTGACCCATGACCAGAAAGAAAATTATTCAGTTAAAGCAGACCCAAAAAAGAGATGACAGTGTTTGGATATAGCTATTATGAACATGTTAAATGATTTCCAATAAAATATGAACGTAAAAGTAGATGAGTAGAATTTTTGAAAGGACAACCAAGTATAATTTCCAGAGTTGAAAATACAATAACTAATATAAAAAATTTACTGTGTGTATTTAATAGCAGATTAGACACTGAAGAAAATAAAATCAATGTGCTTGAATACATATAGAATAGAAACTATCCAAACTTAAGCACAAAGAAAAAAAACATGAAAATAATAGGTGGAGCTACAGTGATTTGTGAGACAATATCAAAAAGTCAAACATGTATGGAATATGGAGTTCAGAAGGAAAGCGGAAACAAGAGGCAGAAAAAATATCTGAGGAAATAATGGCCAAAATTTGTCCACATTTGATGAGAAGTTTAAACCCAATTTGCCTAGAATCTCAACGAACTAAGGCAGGATTAGCATAATGAAAACTAAACTAAACTAAGCAAATTTTAGAAACTGGTGGTAAAAATAAAAATTTTAAAAGCAGCCAGAGGAAAAAGCATATTAAATACTGGAGAGCAAATATGAGAATATCTAACTTCTCATCAGAAGCAATTCTAACCGGATGACAATGGAACAAAGTAATTAAAGTACTGAAAGAAAAATATATACAGTTACCTCAGAATTCTCTATCCAGTGAAGATATTTTTAAAAAATAAAAGTACTGTAATTTTTAGACAGATGAAACCTGAGAGAATTTGTTGCCAGTAGACTTATACTTCAGGAAATGTTAAAGGAGCCCATAAATGGTATATATGTGGAACAAATTTAAATGACTTTGCTTTCTTGGTTTTTAAAATTTCATAAACGGTAATTGGTTAAATAAAAATAACAGTAATGAATTTAAAGGTTTATAACATATGTAGAAGTAAAATTATTGATAACAAGAACACAAAGGGTGACTGAAGGGAAATGGAAGATTTTACATTGTACCTGATAGACATAATATTACAAGTTCCCCCGCTATCCAGAAGGAGAGTGTTCCTACAAAACCTTTCATAAGCAGGAACAATGTAAAGCAAAGATTATATTTTGATTTCTCATCACTTTTACAGAAGTGATGCCAATTCACTTTTTAATGCCACTTCACTTTTACAGAAGACCGGCATTAGTACATACCTGTTTTTCCTAACTGAAAGAAATTCAGAGGATTTTCGCTTTTACGGAAAAAAAAGAAAGAAAGAAAGCCATTACATCTATTCGAAGATAGCTGGTGAGAAGTTAAAGATGCATACCATAACCACTAAGAAATAAAGCAAGCAAGTACAGCTAAAAAAGCTAATAGGCTGATAGAGAAGATGAACTGGAATTTTAAAAAGAAACTCAATCCAAAAGAAGGCAAGAAAAGAGGAAAAATAGAAAAGACAGATGTGACAAGTAGAAAAAATGAGTAAAATGACAAACTAAGTGCAACATTGTAACATTAAAAGTTAAATGTCTTATAATTGAGGTACTTGCTATGAGCCTGTATTCTGATGAGCCAACATAATTATTGGTACCAACAATTATTTTCTTCCAAAAATTTCCCTAAAATCTAATTTATTGTAGTAAAGTAATGGCATTACATAAGGACATGACAATTTGGAAATGAAGTTTTAATTTTCTTGGTGATTAATCTCATGAAATCTGATTAAATTTTAAAAGTCATCACACGTAACAAAATTGTTTACACAAAAACAAGAATCACTGAAGGGGAATAAAAGCCTCAAAAGTCTAATATTCTTTTCCTACAGGAAAAGAATTAGAGAAAAATCTTAAGTATTTAAGTACTGACCATGGAAGATGTAGACATGTATTCTAGTTCCAACATTGTCCCCAAGAAATTGTGGGACCTTGTCTACATCATTTAACCTTTCTGACATTTGGTTTCTTCTTCTGTAAAATGAGGGGATGGTTTGTATTATTAACGTACTTTGGGACTAAAGACCAAGTCGATGCGCAATTAATATATCAGTAACAATCGAATATTTTTAAATGTACTAAGGCTTTTATTATCATTTTTGGCTTCTGTAACCCTGGCATCATTATGTCCTTCAGATACTTGGCTTTAGATACTCAAGCATCAGGCTTTTTTACCCAAAGATCTTTTCTGCTTCAACTATTCACATGATTTTCAAATATCTTTTTATATCTCCACTTGCCTTGTGCTATTGACATCCTTACTAGAGCCTGCTCATGAATCTGTCCTGAAACCTATCTTCTACCAGGCTAAATGCAGTATTCTGGTAAACCAGGTAGTATGTTCTGTAGCTGTAGAAAGGAAGACAACACAGTCTTTGGTCTTAATGCTTTGACTGTCACTCACTCCTACTCCCTAATCATTCTCCTGGGCTTCTCATCCACTAGGATATTAAAAAACAAACAAACAAACAAACAAACAAACAAAAAACCAAGTACAAGACATTGACAATCAACACTGGGATCATAGAAAACAAAGGAGCCTGTTTTCCAAGATGCATTTTGAACATAATTTCCAGAAAATCTAAATATAAGTTACTTGAGAAGATAAAAAGGGGATCCAGGAGCAAACAAGTTAGAAAGACACTGTAGTAATTAAGACAAAACAGATTTTTGACTGCAGGACTCTTTAGAATCTCTTATATGGTAATGAGGATTGTGAAGGGGCAATAAAATAAAATTCAAGCTCTGCAATTTTATAATTTATTACTATCACTTCAGTTTGGTGTGGCTGCAGCTTAAAACAAAGCAACAAATTGAATTTATGATATTATAATTAACCCTGTCTATACTGTCATAAAAAGAAATAGCTAATTTCTATATCTAATTTCTATATCTATTCTACCTCCTCATTGGGAGTTTGCAGAATTGTTTAGGCACAGCAGATTTATTGATATCTAGGGTTCATTTTCAAATGAGTTTTTACGTTTTGTTTGTCAGATTCACTTTGTGTTAGGTAGCTTAGAGTTGAATCCTCCTAGATGTAAGGATTTTAAATAAGTGAACTGGTTCTTTTTGTCTATTTTTTCTGTCTTTATTTAAATATAATAGACAATTAGTTGCTCATATTTATGTTGTCAATTCAATTATAGTTGGCATACAATAATTTATTAGTTTCAGTTCTACAGCATAGTAATTAGATATCTACATAGCTCACAAAGTGATCACCCCACTAAATCTTGTGCCTCTCTTCCCCCCTACAAATTTATTACATTAATTATTTTCCTTATGCTACACTTTACATCTCCATGACTATTTTGTAACTATCCATCTGTACTTCTTAAGGCCTTTGCCCATTTTCATCATCATCCCCAAGCCCCCTCCATCTAGTAGCCCTCAAAATATTCTATGTATCTATGAGATTTTTTCTGTTTTTGTTGTTGTAGTTGTTTGTTCTTTAGATTCTACATGTATGTGACATCATGTGGTATTTGTCTTTCTTTATCTAACTCATTCAGTACAATATCTTCTATGTCCATCAAGGGAATATCTTATTCCATCCTCTTCCTTTTAGTCTCTGTGTGTCTTTTAATCTGAGATAAGTTTCTTGAGGCAACATATGTAGGGACTTATTTTATTATCCATTCAGCCACTCTATCTTTTTGATGGAGCACTTAATTCTTTTCCATTTGATATACTTGTTGATAGGAATGTAGCTATTACCATTCTTTATTCATGTTTTTGATACATGTTTTCTGTTCTTAAAGAAGTTCCTCCAACATTTCCTGTAATAGTGGCTTGATGTTGATAAATTCTTTTAGCTTATTTTGTCTGAGAAGCTCTTTATCTGTCCTTCGACTCTACATGATAGCTTTGCTAGATAAAGAATTCTTGGTTGTAGATCCTGGGGTTTCATCACCTTGAATATTTTATGCCAAGCCCTTCTAAACTGTATGGTTTCTTTTGAGAAATCAGCTGCCAGTCTTATGGGTGTGCCCTTGTAGGTAACTAACTTCTTTTCTCTTGCTGCTTTTAAGATTCTCTCTTTGTATTCAGTCTTTGACATTTTAATTATGATGTGCCTTGGTGTGAGCCTCTTTGGGTTCCTCTTTCTTGGGACTCTCTGAGCTTCCTGGGGTTTTATATCTATTTTATTCACTAGGTTAAGGAAGTTTTTCATTATTATTTCTTCAAATAGCTCTTCAACTTTTTGTTCCCCTTCTAGTACGCTTATGACCCAGATGTTTTTACATTTAATTTTGTCTCATAGGCTCTTTAAATTATTATTATAGTTTTGGGTTTTTTTTTCTTGTTGTTCAGATTAGGTGTTCTTGGCTTCCTCATCCTCTATATTGGTGGTTTGATCCTCTTTTTTAACCACCCAGTTGATTTCTTCCAATATATTTTTCATCTCAGATAATGTGTTCTTCATTTCTGAATAGTTCCTTTTTATAATTTTCATTTCCACTTATGTTTTTTATCTCTTTGTTAAAGTTCTCACTGAATTCATCGACATTTCCTTTATGGTCATTGAGCATCTTTATAACCAGTGTTTTGAACTCTGCATTTGTTAGATTACTTGACTGCATTATTCCTGGATCTCTGTTCTCTTCTACTATATGGTTTCACTTCTTTCTCTTCCCATTTTGGCTGCCTCTCTGTGTCTGTTTCTATATACTAAGTAAAGCTCTTAAGTCTCCTGGTCTTATTAGTGTGGCTTTGTGCAGTAGGTGTCCAGTGGCACAGTCGTGAGAGGGGTTCAGCTACAGGCCAAATTTAGCCCTAGGCTGTGCTTTCCTGGGTGACCTGTTATAATTCAGCAAGCAATCCACAGATGCTGTGCTTATAGTTGCCTCACGAAGCTACACCAGAAACCAAGGTCAGCTGCCACCAGGGCGAATCTAGGCGCTGCTCAGCAAGGGGCACCTGACTCACCAATGATATACCTGGATGTAGCTTGGTTGGGGCCACAAGTTGGGGGAGGGAGAGTTTCAGGGAATCCTCTGTGCAGAGTGACTTCTGTCATCCAGTCTGATAACATCTCAGCTATGGCGGTGCCGCGTCCACACATGGGGGTGGGGGTGAGGTTGAGGGCTCAACAAAGGAACAATGGATACCACTGGCACTTCAGTATGGAGCAAGTCTCACCTGTGGCCCTCACTCCGAGGACTCAGTGTCCCCCTGTAAGTCCTTGATGCCCCCTACACAGCCCACCTGGCACAGGTCCATCACTGTGGAAGTTCACTTAGAACCTGGCCTCTTTAAGAGGCATATGCAGCTGCCAGCTGTGGCTACTATGGCCCCTATTTCATTCAGCTTCTCAGGACCTGGCAGCCTCACATCCTTGCCCCATCCTACCTCCTCCTATTGCAGGGTGATTTCTTCTCTTTCTAGTTGTAGGGCTTGTTTGCTGAGATCACAGGGTATTTTCTTTGCTGTTTGCTCCTTGTTTCTGTCACAACTTTGATTTGGTCATGAGAGGGATGAACAGAGCTTCTCTCATCTACACCATTTTTTTACTCTCTCCTTGTCTTAATTTCAATATTGTTGTGTCTGAGGAAATAGGAAAGCCCAGGACGCTGAGAGTGGGCCAGAGGCTCCCACAGGATTCATACCAAGAAAGTCTGCATTGATCTGGTGACAGAATGAGGGCTGAAGGGACAACTACCAATGTGCCTCAGACCAGCTCTCATACCAGGCAATCTACAGACCACCAGTTTGACTGTGCAGACCCCTCCCACTGAACTAGTTCTTAATTTATGGACAGAAATTTTATTTTTTTAAAGAGTCCTTTTGAATATTTCAGTTCAGAGTTTTCCTCTATATAGTTAGATGAGAACCATTAACTAGATAAGAAACATTCAACATGTTTATTCATGATAACAGAATCAACAACTATTTTTTCATTGTTTATTTCTGGATATTTAAATTTTTGGTTCTTGTGTTAAGAGGATATGACAGTGTATATACAATGATGAGAATGATTTTGCTAATGCTTTATAATAATGAAAAATGTATGTACCCATGAAATATGCAACAAAAAGTACTTTGAATGTTTGGAAGCAAAAAGGACATTTCCTCCTGTTTTGAATAATTTTAATGATCTCACACCCCATTCTATTCACTTTTCCTTTCAATTTCCTTTCACATTAATGAGGGGAAGCTTTTAAAGGACCAATTCAACACTGATGAAATTAAAAGTAGTTAAACTTCATGAACTGAATATGTAAAAACATATTAACCATTCTGGACTTATCTTACCAAAGTGATCAGACAGATTTCTTTAAATATGATATAGTGTGGGAGTCAAGCCCACATTTTATCACATGCCTATCCTAGTTTAAACATATCAGATTGACAACATTCCTATAATTGTATGTTGAATGTTTTCTTAATACCTGGTATATTTATCAAAATATTTGAACATTAAAATAGTTTTTAAAAGAAATATAAAAGTGAAATGCTTAGATGCTCACTTTTTCTTTAAACTTTGGGAACAATTTCGATACATGCAAAGTCATAGAGGCAAAAGAACATTTTGAATGTATAAAGAGCTGTCAGTTTACTAAGTGGTCACTTTGTTCATTCAATAATGAACGGTGCAGAAATGTTTGATATATAAGAAGGTACAAATAGGTATGCTTGCTGGGTTCTGACTAGGACTTGAGTAGCACAGAACAACAGCACATTCACGGTGTTTACACACAGTGTCTCCTTTGTGCTGATGTCAGAAAAATGCACTTTCTATGACATGGCAGAAATTAAACAGAATATAGTTGATAGGTTTGAATATTCTTAGCAGCCCAAGGGGCCTCATTTATACACCTAGAATCAAGAAATTGGTAACATCTTGAATGAAGTGAGGAACTTAAATTACTATGCTGAATAAAGGTGCTCTCAATGTATCATTGATATTCTTGAGTCTCACTTCTAGAGAAAAAAAATCTTAGTCTGACCAACCACAAGATAATATATTTCAAGTCATAACTGGAACCTGGAAAGCCACCTTTGGGAATGACAGCATATTCATTAAAGTTATTTACTATTTTTTAAAACTCAGATTCTATGATTCTTAAGAATATATTCTAAAGTATCTCTTAAAACCCTTTTCCTAACTTAAGGAAACTGCAAAGCGCGCACGCGCACACACACACACACACACACACACACACACACACACACACACAATGAAAACATCAGACAAGTGGAGATGTCAACTATTTGGTGTTCTGAAGTTTCTAACCTGAAAATCTCTTCGAGCACTATAATTCTGGACATCCACAAATAGAGGTTCTTTAGCCTTCTTTAATAATCTGTTTTAGTATTCAATCTCTATTCTTTCACTCTATCAAGTTGAACTTTATTGCTTCAATAGACATGGAGGCTATACTTTATTCAGTGTGGACAAACCTTCCTATGTCAGTTCTGCCTAAATTCCCTCTCTAAAAATATTCTATCTGTTATAGCACAAGTGGGCTTGCAAAGTCACCCTGAAAAAGACCATAAAGAGTCAAATCAGCACCCAAACGAAGTGTCTTATTGTATGCCTGTCCTACGGAAGCCAAATTAATTGTAGAAGCAGAAAATGTAAGCAGAGTAATCAAAATACAACATCAAATATATTAAAATTACATAAAAAGAAACTGAAAGCTGGAATACCCCCAAGAGGGCACCACTACAAATTTGTCCTCAAGACATTCCTGAGACAGAAAGGACCCAAATACTCCTTACAAAAACATTTTGTGGAGATTCTGCTTGCTATGCATGTTCTGTGTATTTTCAGAAATGGTGTGTATAAATAGCATGTCAAAAGAGGGCACTATTTAGGGAAAATAATAGGCATTAATTAAAATATGGACAATAGAAAATGAATGTTCTTCAGTTTCTAAAATTAAAGAAAGATGATTCAATAATAAGAAGCTCTGCCATTATTAGTTTGTGGTCGCTTCTGTTAATCGTACCTTTTGTTACCTTTACAGTCTGTCTAAACATACTGTGCTTGAAGCTCAATATTGTTTTCTAGCTGGTCCTTTGTAGAAACTGCTCTGAAGCGTCTCAGGCAAAGAAAAAGTGGGAGAAGGGGGAATCCAATCTTTTATAGAAAGAGATTAATAGATAGAATACCAGAATAATTTTTGATATGTATCCTATATTTGTCTTAGATAATTTTGTTCTGTCGAGAACTCTCAGAAAATCTCCAGTTTGTGATCATTAAACAATTTGTAAAGTCTTGTGTGAGAGGCCCAAATTTTGACAAGTATAAAACTGATTTGTTCTAGTCTATAACATGTAAAAACCCCTTATTATGAGGTCATTTGAGTTCATCTTATGACATTGTATTGAGGTACAACCTCTGACCCATTTCTTCCTAGATTCTTAGAGCTTATAAATACAAAGAGATGAGAGTTTTTATCAAAGTGATTAACTTATTACTTTGGAGTTAGGGAAAATTACTGAAAATTAAAGTAATAATACTAATACGAAATATAAAAATGGGAATTTATATTTTTATAAAGAGCCTACCTATTATGGTGTCACAAATAAAGGGGCATCCAGTAGAGAGGTGGCTATACTTGCAGTCAGCAAGGATGTATCTTACTGTGTGACCTTGGAAGAATTATATTCTCTGATTTCCTTCTCCATAAAGTAGTGATAACCAATACCTTGTTTTCCCATGAGGTTTTTAGAGAATCAAAATTAAAATGCAAAATACAACTGAAAACTGTTCGTAAATAATTTTAGAAACCATGGCAATATTTGGTATAATGTGATAGTGGTTAAGTCACATACCTTTCTAAACCTGTTTTTTTATTTATAAAATGAGCAGTTTGCACTAGGTGAACCTTGACAACTTTCAGTGTTAAAAAAATCATTTAATTTGGTTCTATGAAAAGAAATATTTTTCAAGGTAAGAATTTTTTAATTAAACATGATTTTGGTTGAAAGTATCTCAAATCATTTTATAAAAATTCATGGTCCAGTGGCAGAAACTGGACAACTGCAACTTTATAACAGAAGAGAAGAGGAGAAGAAAAAAGATCCATGAATATAGAGAAAAGATGAACAGAATGGGATGGTGGGAGACAAACTATAATAATTACTGTCAGCTGTAAATGGGGAGGATCACGGCAGGGGAAACGGAGGAAATTACACCTCTGTTGACTTCTGCCAACACAGCCCCTTCCATTCTGTAGAACAAAGGTGAGTGAAGCATGGCTGATAATATTGAAGATATTAGAATTCATTTTGTAGATAAAATTTAGACTGAGAATGAGGAATCATCTGTCATCATCACATCTTCTGTCAAATGTAGGTTGCCCTTGGCAATGGGTCTGCTGTTACTAATTCCATTTTTGTTTAGAAGCTTGCTTTTCCTCCTTGATTCTTAGAGTTGTTGTGAATTAAAAAAAAAACTCACAAAAGAAAAATGTCTTTGATTGATTTCTGATGGTGGCTCTGACACCATTGTATTTAATGTCGGTGCCAACCTGATTGTTTGATGTTTATAACATAGGTGAGTGGGAGGTGCACCCCCCTCCCTTTTGGTTGCTGCTATTGTTATATGACTAGATGTGGTTTTTAGTTAGATCTGGGAGGAAAAAAAGCAGTAGTTATTAGCTTGTGACAATTGGGAAAACCCAGTTTTTAGTTCACCTTTTTAATATGGTAATATTTTCTAAAAACTGTCAGGAAAGGTCAATGTCCTAATCAAATTTCAACTGTTTTTAGCCCTGAAAAAATTTTCGTCGCTCCTTCTAAGATATAGAACACAATCTTCTGAAGAGTAATTATAGAATCCTCCGATCCTGCCTGGAATCTGTCTAACTAATTACTAAATATCCTGAACAAGAGTCATGTTTTTAAATGTTGAACACTTCAATAATATACTCTTACAAATAGGCTTTTTAAAACAATCTACTGTATATCTTTCACAATTTTTGCTGTTGAATTTGGATTCTGTGTACAGCAAAATGTCTATCTCGTTCTTCTATCATTATTTTGCTGTAAAGACAGCAGAAGATCAATTTTAAATTATTCATAAGCTTTAGATAGAAACCTAAGCAAATTAAAATGTAGGCCAATATAGAGGAAAATGATAATGAGCATATAAGTATTTGTAGCTACTATAGCTTCCATTGGGACAATCATAAAATTAATTTCATACCTTGCACAGTAATTTCAATGGGAACAATTTCTTAGTTCGTGGTCAAACTTGTTTCCAACACTGATGGAGATGAGCACTAGAGAAAGTATTGAATTTTCTTTCTAATTAGCTTTTTCTTATGAAATAGCTTCTTAATAATTTCCCGTCATGTCCAATACATAAAGGTATCTATTCCTTTTAAACTGTATGTGAATTTAATTTATATGCCAATGATGTTTAATGCATTGTCTTGTCTGCATCTCATTACTGTCATTAATAAGCACTGGAGTACATCTAGTTACAAGGTTAATTGGGACAAATCTAGACTCCTTTCTACTGTAAATATGCTATATCTTAGCAGTGTATTACTCATGAACGTGTGGTAAAAGTTATGGTATTTTACATTACATTTATCTTTCTGTTGTCATCCAAATTTGCCTAAGTACAATATGAAGTGAATTTTCTGCATATATTTTACAGACTTTGATCAGTTTCTTTTTTTCTTCAACCAGTCGCATGATTTTATGGTTGATTTAAATAGAATTGCTATTCACCTGCATGTAGCCTGTCACCATCTCCACACATCTCACCTTCATTTTAAACTCTTTCGAGGGATGTATATCCCTGGAAGGACCCCTTTCAATTTAGTAAAATTTATTAAAAATTTTCCATAAGAAAGTTACAGGCCAAGGATTAAATCTTTTAGTTGGAATGTTTGATATTGTTCATGTAAATATCTACTGAAATTTACATAATAGAAGCTAGTAAAGTTTTTTCACTGACCCAGGAAATTCATGTTGAATAAACCATTGCTCAAGGATTCTGCTTTTGAGAATGAGACTCTATAGCCAGGACAAGAATAGCAAAACCCCTGCCAAACATTTTACCTTTTCCCCCTTCAATTCCTATGACAGACATTACTAATTGGTGAGACCATTTTTTTTTTGTTAAGCCCAGCCCAAGCCCCAGAATACTTTTATACAAACTGTTCTAGGTAGCCACCTGGAACAAAGCGATTAAACATTTTGGTACAAGAGTAAAACCCAGCATCCTTTCTTGAATAGGGGAACTTTTCCTCTCAGAGTATTTCACCACTTTGCCAATGTCAATCATCATTGAATTTGGTCAGCATACTTCCTAGAACAAAGACATCGTCAGGTGAAATTAATTTAGGACTCGTTTAAAATCAATGATCTTTATTAACTTAAGGAACCCCAGGTAGAGCAATCATTCTATTGAGTTTCCCTTGCATACTCAATGGTCAATTTGAGGCCCCCTTATCTAACTTTCTCTTTATAAAAGTACCTTGAATCATTCTTTAATTCAGAAAGATATATTTAGTAGGACTTTTTGGTTCCAAGTGACAGATAACAAACTCCAACAGCTCCACTGAAGAATGAGAATTGATTTTCTCATGAAACAAAAATCTGAGAATGATCCTGATTTAGCTGGATCCAGGACCTCAACCAAGAGTATCATCTTTCTTTCTCTCTGTGTCCTTCTTGTCTACTTTTCCTGTATTAGCTTCCTTTACAGGGAACCCGTTTCACCAATGGTAGCAAAGACCAGTAGCAAGGTATTTATGACCCTTTGATCATCATCACCACAAAAGGATTCCGGTTGGTTCTCATTTGTCACATTACCACTCTCAGGTCACATGTCACTTGTCATAAAGCCAAGCTGGGTCATGTGTCCCTTACTTTGTATTGCAAGATCAGAAGGGCATTAATAAACAACTCCCCACTTTCACCTCATCCCAATGAGACCGGGCCAGATGAAGAAGAAAGAGAGTGTTGCCTAATTAGTAGAAAGGGAAGAGACATTGGAGAAGCTTTGCCACATTTTGTCAATTCAGGTTAGGGAGTTCTTCACTCTTCTTACCCCAGGACCTCAGGAATGGGGTGCCCATGTTGTTGGATCAAGGATCTTACTACTGACTCCAAATATTTCTCAGTTTTGTTGGTAATACCAGCTAATGCTGACTTCTGAAGGAGTCTTTCCTTTTCTCTTTCAGAGGAAGGAGTGAACAAACTCATGTACAATAAATGTAACTTCCCCCATAACTAACTTAATGTCTGTTCAAGCCTAATCCACCTGATAATAGACAATGTAATCTAGAAAACTCCAGGTAAAGCCAAACCACTTTTGTGTACCTACCACTTCATCAATCTCCCCTCTCCTTTCTCCTTACCCCTAGGGTGGCTAGGTTCTCCTGTATTATCTTTGAGTGGGGTGGGTATTAGGGCAACTCTCCTCACTTTGCTGCTGAAATCTAGCCCTTCTCATGAGGTCTTTAATGTAAATACTGTGCCATGCTGGCATCAACTGGGGCATCTGTATTTCCCAATAGCATCGATGAACAGTTCGCTACTTAATCTTCTCTCAGTGCTATCATTTTGATTCCTCAGGATTAACGGCCATCTCTCAGCCAACTTCTCAGCCCTCCTCAAGGGTAAGGAAATTCAGCTGCTCTTCCATCTACCCACCCCCCGACTCTTCCTTCTGGGGGTTTAGCCCAGAAATCGGGCAAAGTATAAGCCCCATTCTTGGAAACCCAGAAGAGTCCCTCTCCTTTTTTCTCTCCAGCTGTTTCTAACCTAGATGAACTTAATCTGGGGAAGAGATAGTCAGCTAATGTTCTTCTCTTTCAGTATCTATAAAATAAATGTTATACTCACTCTGTAGTTGTGCTGTGGTATTCCATCCCAGTGCTTGATGCAGGGCTGATCCACTCATCTTCCAGCTCCTGTGAGAAATGGCTAAAGAGGGCTTATAGCTGTATTCCTCTGAAGCAGTGTACTGCCTCTCCTGAGCTTACATCCTCTTCCAGGGTGTGGTTATGAGCCTGTGACTGATAAATAAAGAGATACAAAAGCACCAAATCCTTACCTCAGACTGGAACCACTCTGAAGGGCCTCCCCAGCTTGAGAGCTTTTCATAAGAACAGTAGGCCTCAGTTGCAAGCACATTGCAGGTCAGCTTCTCTCTCAGGCCAGTCCTGCTTTTCTCACTGCTTTATGAATGCATGTCTCAGCAATGGTTTCTAATAAACTTCTGCAGGCAACTATCTGAGTGGGAGTCTATTTCTAGGAAATCTAATACAAGATATGCTTGAATTTTTCAGAATATTCTTTTGATTTTCACCATTAAAATTTTGTAATGTAACAAGTTTTGGGTCTCTTATATGGCCCAGCTCTTAGAAGTCAAAAGTATCCTCTTTATTTTGACTATCAAAAAACTATGATGGAGCTTTAAGCCCAAGTGTTGGACTCTGTTGTTTTTGGTCTATTTAATTTCTCCCTGAGTCAATGAGGTAATGCATGAAGGTAAGCCTCACTTAAGACCTCTAAATTTTATCCTACTACATAGTTATTGCCCCTAAACTGTTCCTTTTCTGTTTCATCAGTCCTTTGGGTTATTTGTCAATCTGGCATTGATTGGAAGAAATATTTAAGATGGTCAATTCCAGGATATAGTTTACATAAGAAATCCAAACTGATTCACTAATATGTAGAAACTGAACCACGATTATACTCTCCGTGAAACTGTGCTATACATAAATAGAGTTTGTTCTATAACTCGGTCTATTATAGTCTTCATCAAAGAAAGTTATTAACAGTTTTCCAAAAATTCATTGAGAGAGAAGCAGGAGAATCTGCAGAAAGACATATGCCCTGTGTGAAGAGGCTCTCTGGAGGGAGACCCCTGGACTTTATGGCTCACCGTAGGTTTCCTGGGTAATGTAGGCCAACTGACTTGTAAACTTGTACTACCACGGTTAAGTTGCCCCACGCAGCCTCTTATGCACCTTTTATTGTACTTTCACAGTTATTGCCACTGAATGTCACAGATTTCATTATAATAGCCCAAACTAGGAAATACACCCATGTAGACATTTCCATGCTCACTACAAAGTCAAAGGCAGTCACAGCATGCTTTAGGAAGAAAAAATTTGTTTACAGAAGTATGCTAGTAGATTGTGGTGCCCTGATTTGATTGTGCTATGAGTGAAATGGAGAGAGTGACTGTCTTCTAGTGTATTTTTTCCAAGAATCAATGTACAATAAGAACCATTATTTTCATAAATTATCATTAATGGTAAATATAATTAGATGAAATATATGATTATTTCCATTGATTAATTAGGAAAAACAGTTTTCCTAAAGTATATTCAAATATCCCTGATACAACAGTATTATAGTCAAATTGCTTGTGATTTTTATTTTTCTAAATGTTTTTAATATTTTGATATTTTTATCAAAATATATCAAAATTAAAATTATATCAAAATACAAATAGTAAATGAATACAAATCAGACTTTTTCTATGTAAAAAATTTTTTTAAAAGCATCCTAAAATTGTCTATCTTTATTTTGAAAGAGACTCATGAGATTATTATCCCTTCTTGTTTTCGTTTAAGGAAATTTAAGATAATCTAGCTCCAAAAATAACATACAAGAAGAGGTTGTGGGAGCTTAGGTAGAGATTGCTGGTTTCTTTTCCCCACTGAGGAAAGATACTAACATTTTTCCAAAAGTATTTGAGCAGGAAACAGGCAAGACTAAGTATAAGTGTATGCCAGTGATGGAGAACCTAGAGCAGGTTTTATTATCTCAAAAGCATAGAGTGGCCTTACAGATAACTTAAAAGTGTGAACAGGACCATATGTAAATAAATATTTTTATCATATTTTATTTTATTCTATGCAAGGCTGTTTATTGCTATCTGAAATACTAAAAGTGTTTAAATATTTAGAATATTACAACTAAAATTTATGTCTGAAAGCCTCCAGATTTTTTAATATACATATTTATCTTATTTAGTCCATTCAATCTTCCCTCCCCAAAGCAAAGAATGATCTTACAAAGAAACGGGCAAAGTAACTTGCTCAATTTCAGTTAGTAAAGGCATTTTTACTAAAATGTGTCTTTTTTTATGCTAGCCATGCTAACTGACTCTAGACATAACGAAAAACAATAAAAGAGAAAATGCTGTATATGCTGAAATAAAAGAGAAATGTATTAATCTGAGAAACAGCTTTAGACCTTCAAACACATCTTTATGAGTAACTTATGCATAGGTTATAATTATTTTGTAATTAATGCCCCAAATTAATCCCTTTCCTAAAAAATCTCTAGTGGTTCTTATGCTCCAGTTGACATAGAAAAGTCAGATCTTGGAGGATTTCCCTCTAAATGCAGAGAATGTTCATCCATGCAGGTTTCCAAGAGCTTACAAAAAAAATCTAATCAGGTCTGAAAGCAATCAGGTCCAGCCAATCAGAAACTGAGCTGTGGGGCAGAAAATCAGAATTTAAATAAAAGTTGCAATTAGAACCCACAGAACTGGCATGACACTCGTTTAAGTTCTCAGTGCTGAGAGACAGTACGAAAATTATTTCCACAGTAGGAATACGAAGGGCTGGTGACAATTTTTACCTCCTGATAGAATATTGAAAATTATCTTCATCAGTGGGTTAATTGGCTTAATTTTCCTTCAGATGGTAACTTTCAAATGCTTGGTCTTAATTAGCATGGGTAAATGAGAAATGTAGGTGATTCACACTTTTCAGTTTTCTTGTTCTCTAGAGATTTTCATTCCTTTCCCTTAAGATATTTGAAATGGCTGAGGGCTACATTGATTAAAATAAATTATGCCAGTATTTTACACCAGGAAAAATGTAGACGAAATTGACTCATGCCTCCTCTGAGTTCCGTTAAAAAAATGCAACCCGCAAATATTATAAAGGAGAAATTCAGTGAGATAATTAAAATAAGCCTTGTATTTAGTATGCTAAAAGTTATAAAGCTGTAATTTTTTCAATATTGTGTTAGATGAGGTATGATGTTCAATTGAGAAAATTTTAAAAAATCAGAGGCACTCTGTATCTTTAAAAAAATGTGTATACGGAAAAACTCTTACTATAAAGTAGGGTAGAGGAATAAAATGAGAATGCTATCATTTGTTATTCTTAGGTTATTTTCTTCAATTCTCATTTGCCTCACCCCTAAACCTCTTAATTTCAGGTTTACCTCTAACAAAGAGATAATCAGCTTCAAACATTACATTTTTGGAATCTGAGAATAGTTTTTATTTTCATTAACTATCACATATTATGTAATTTCTTTCCTTTTCTCATATTAATCAATATTCTTTTCTAAACAACATATTACTTAGTGACCTCTGATACTGAACAATATTTCAGTTTATGGAGTTTGAACCAGAAGATGTACAATTTGAGATATTTGGAACAAATTTGTGTGATACTATCTGAATTCAGATAATTAAATTCTATCACACTGTACTATGTAGTTTATGTAACAATTTCTATAAATTATCTAACAAACTTAAGACTTTCTCATTTCATTTCTGTTAGATTCACCTATGAAAACTCTAAAAGAGAAAATAAAGCCAAGGATTTATTTAAGAAATTTTAAAACAAAAACGATTTTTTGAAATTTGCTTAAGTATATATTTTTCTTCTGTTGGCACCTATCTGAATAAGCAATAATTAAAATACAAAAATTATCCTGATTCTTTTTTATATATTCTAAAATTAGACATAAAAGCAAGCAATTATAAATTTTTTATAATTTTATAATAAAATTTTAATAAAATTCATGTTTTATTTATTTATAATAAAATTCACATACCCACTTTTAATGGAATTGCAAAAATTTTAGACATGAAAAAATATATCATACATGCAGAAACAAGTTATTAAAAATTATGTATATGACATAAACTAAAAATTATTTAACTAAATAGGTATATATAAAGACGAGAACAATAGACTGAGAAAGAGAAAGGCAGAGATAAATTGTATGAGAGAAAGAGAAGGAAATGCACATGTTAACAATGTTTAACTATGGGTCTGGGGATCAAAGGTGTATTTTGTGTTCTTTATACTTTTCTGTACTTTATAAATTTTCTGGAACAAATGTGTTTCTCTTTTAATCAGATAAAAAAATAGTCCCTCTTTTTGCCTTTCCTCAGAGAAATAGGACCAACATGGTATTATTACCTGTAAGAATTTTAATTCTCGAACTACTGCTGCATTCTTCCAGGTAGTCATGCAGAGTACTCAACATGGAGATCACATTTCACCCTTCTGCCTAACAGCATCTCCATTTCCAGATTGCTCACCAAATAAAAACAAGCATTGAACTTCCAATCAGTGATGATAATTTAATTTTCCTCTCAGCTATAAGTACCAGAAAACAGTCAGGCAATCAGTGAGAAAAACGTGTTCTCTTGGTTTATTTTTACATTAAGTAATTAACATTTTCCTCTCTAACTATAAAATGAGGTCTAAAAAGTACAGGCTCAGCTGACCTAACTGTGTAGGACTTCTTAGAAATCCTGTGTGTATTTGGGGGTTAGGTGAAGTGGGATGGAAGAGGGAGATCTTTAAGAAAGTACAGACCAAACCTTTGAAGTAGAACCTGGAAACAACTGAACTCTCATAAGGGTTCTTCATAATACAGAAACTTTAGGACTGACTTGTGTCTGAGAAAATTATCAATGACTTGGAAATGGGTAAAGAGATTACTAGGTGTCCTTCAGTGGCGTGCTGGGCATTGCTTAGCCAACCTTCCTGGTCTAGGATTATTGAGGGGTATGCATGCACCTTTGTTATCTAAGCTATCTTCCAACTCTATTGTGATAGAGGTTAAGCTGTAATTATTTTTGTTCTTAAAAAAGTAAATGAATTTTGTTCAGCAAAGATACAATTGAATTCCATCCTGTTGAAAACATGATCCCAAATATTACATTTCAATGCCCAATAAAATAGTACAAAGTTTTGCCATGTCAACATTCCTAACTGTATTTGTGTATGTTTTGTTTACTCATAATTTCCTTTGAACCAATTTTAATGTCTTACTTGTTCCCTCATTAATTGATTAAATACTTTTTTGATACATGATAGTTTTATATTTGTAAAAATGTCATGTGTTTAGCTTTTTGAAAAATCATACCTTAACACCTGGAATATACCATATTGGGGTTATAACAAATAGATCAGAGCAAAAGGTGGTCCATAGAACTCGAGTGCTCTGTAGAGGTAATTAGGGATCTTTAAAATGTTTGATTTGGATTTCACTTGTAAATACATTTTTAAATTTTTTTAAAAGTGATAATGAAAAACAACAAATGTGATAAAATGTGTTAAATATCAAGTTTTTTTTTTTTCATAATGGATGTCACGGATGCATTAACTGTGGTTTTCATTGAATGACTTCATAATATGTAAAAATGGATTTGTTCTCATAAAATGGAATTATAAAATACTGATTTTATTTGCATATGGGGTTATATATAAAAGATCAATAAGAATATAAAAGATTCTACTTAAAAAAAACTATTCTAGATTATACCTACCTTCAATTATTGCAGTATGTAGCTAGAACAGGCTTTATCAATTTCAGCACTTTGGAACTTCTGATCTGGATCATTCCTTATTGTAAGGAGGCTATCTCATACATTGTGGGATGTTTGATAACATCCCTGGACTCTATTTGCTATGTGCCAGTAACAGCCCCTTTCCATTTATGAAAAACAAAAATGTCTCCAGACATTGGCTCCTGAGGAACGAAATTGCCCCCAGTTGAGAACCACTAAGCTAAATGAATGAAGAAGGAAAAAGAGGAGGAGAAGGAGAAGAACAAAGAACATTTGCAGAAGATTTGAAGAGAACACCTGTATTGATCTAAATTTATAGTTTTCCATAATAGGCAATAGACCATGTGTCAAGAGATCAGTGTTTGGAATAAGCAATGACAATATGGTCACATAAATTTAATTTCTTTGGTTCTCGGTTTCTTCATTTGTCAACTATAAATGTTAAACTATCATTCTCTTTTAGGAGCACAAAAGAAATTGAACCATGAAGCTCCATGACAGCTTTTAAATTTTGCTAATATACTCTCTTAACCAGCAGACTGATGGCCTATTTCAAGTTGTCTTTTTTCCATACAAATGGGTGGAAATACCTAGGAACACCAATTTAGCACTTGTGAACTGATAAGATTACTTCTTGTTATTTGAGGCCTATGTGAGGACTCAGGATGAGTAACCTACAAAACAGAGTTTTATATTATTTGGAAAAAAAAAACATTTTTAATAATTCTGTTGGGGTTAAGTCTATCAGAGATCAATATTTTTGAAGTTATTTTTATAGCATCGGCAGCCAAGGCTCTTTAAATTTAGTGATGTCAGAAACCTATATTGATCTAAATTTATAGTTGCTTCTAAAAACAACAGAAGCAATATTGACTGAAAGGAAAGGTTCAGAAATGTAGCATTCAGAATTTTTTCTTGTTTGGTAAATGCTTGTTTAAACCTTCACAAATGACTTAGTAATTCAATAGCATTGGGATCTTTTATTAAACATGGGATAACACAACAAATAGTAAGAAACTTGGCAAGCTTGTTGTCTGTCATCCAACAGAATGTTTCTCAAGACTGAGTCCTCCCTTTGATCCTGACCATCTGAAGACCTGCCTGACAATGAAGAGACCAACTGTGATAGCTTGGATGAGGTTCCTGTCCCCAAATTCCTTAAATTCAGTGGAGCAGATTTTTTTATTAGAAACAGTGTGTTGCAAATGACCACTGTGATTACTGAAGCAGAAATTTGAAGAGGAATTACAAACACTAAATCATTTTGAGATGGTAGCCTACTCTGATAAAGAGGTTCTCTCCTGTGAAATATACTTGAAAATCCACAAGGATTCCTGGGTTGAGGATTCTGATGCTATTAAACTTAAGACACTTAAAATGAAAATAGAAGAGTTTTGTTAAAATTCCCCCCTCCCCAATTCCTCCTATTCCTTCTTCTGCAAGTGTGGCAAGAAACATGGTCTGAATTCCTCCCCCCCAACAATTTTTCAATATCAGAATCACTTCTTTGCCAGTAGACAGAGCTTTTAGCCATTCCCAGACTAAAGTTCTCATAAGATCATGGAGTTATTTGTATTCTGTGAACAACACGAGTTCATTGACTTTGATTCTTGGCATCTCGAGAGCTCAACCACAAAAAGAAGGAATGTGAAACTATGAAGAAAAATGTTGAACCTGTTTAACTGGTGGGATCATTCAGAAGAACACACACCATTAACTGAGTAACTGATCTCACACATGAAATCACCTTCACATTCAAAATTTCCTAAATAGGTTATATTCAAATTGTCCAAGGAAATTATGAAATAAAACTTTTACTGTAGCTTAAAAAGTATATATACTAAGATATTAATAGTTTGTGAACAGTTTAAATTCGTCAGAAAGTTATTCTACTGACCACTCTATCTACATTCATTTTGAGACAAAACGAATCACTTAACTCATGTTATTGATCATAAGATGTAATCAGATCGAAGAGATGAGTTAGGAAAGCCTTCCAATATCTGAATTTTCACTAAGATGGCACATCGTATTCTAAAGTCCATGGTGGCAGACAGGTCAGAATTTTCTATATTCAGCATTGATCTTTCAAGCATTCTGTGTTGTAACCATCCATTCATTCATTTGTTCAAATGTGATTAGCTAGTAGTGTGATTAGTTAGTAGTTGGTATTTAAATAAAGTTCTGAGGTTTAAGATATGCCCAACATCCATATTTTCTCACTTAGGCAAAAGCACTGAACAAAAGTTATACTGATACAAGTGTAGTAATGCCTAAAAATTAATTGTCATAAAAATATTCCAATGATCTCCTAGACTTAAGTAAATTGTAAAATCCTACCTTTGAAACATCTTGATTTCATACTAACTTCAAGGACATCTTTATCAATCAATGCAGATCTTTTCATTTTTTGCAAGAGTGAAAGATATAATATCGATATTTAAAAATAACTTTCTATACGCTAACAATGAATAATCAAAAAATAAAATTTAAAATAAATAAAAATTGTATACTGTTTACAACAGTACAAAATACATGACATACTGAAAGGTAAATCTGACAAAATATGTGAGAATTCCATCTCATTGAAAACTATAAAATATTGCTGAGGAAAATTAAAGAAAACCTAAGAGAATGGAGATATGCACTTTGTTTATGGGTCAGAAAACTCAATATTGTCAAGATCACTTATCTTAAATTAATTTGTGTATTATACACAATCTATTCAAAATGTCAGCAGGCTTGTGTAGAAATTGATAGCTGATTCTAAACTTCATGTGGAAATGCAGAAGGCCTAGAAAAGCCAGAAGATTTTTGAAGAAGTCGGAGGCCTATAACTGCATGGTTTCAAGAATTAGTAATCAAAATAGTATGGAATTGTCTTCAAGGCAGATGAATAAATCAATGAGGAAAAATCAAGGTTAGAAATAAACATACATATAGATAGACCGCTGACCTTAGACAAAGGCGCAAAAACAATGCAAACGAAAAATTTTTTTTAACAAATTGCATTGGAACAATAAGATATCTATGTAAAAAAAGATGAATCTGGAATATAATGGTTATTGGCAGTGGGGATATTATAATTTAAAAATGTGATTTCTTTCTTCTTACTTGGATATCTGATATAGGCCACTAACGTAACCCTTTATCACAGCTTTGTATAAGTCATTCTCCTTTCTTACCATGATGATTCATTTACTCAGCAAATATTTATTGCATAATTATACAGAAAGAAAAATAATAGTTTTTAAAGATTTCTTAGAAAAAGAGGCATCGAGTTTGAGACCTCTTTGGGAGAGAGTGTGCAAAAAACCATAACTGGAATCCTTAAGTTCAAAGAACCAAAGGAGAACACAAGTCTTAAACTATAAGAATCTATCTTTGAAATCATTAGAATTAGGCCAATGTTTTTATTGTTCATAGCTGAACCAATGGCTATCCATTAGGCATAACTCAGAAAAGTTAAGGTTTTAAAAATACCCTTCACCTCATCAGGCTCATCAAGAATTTGGTTGACACATACTGTTGGATATGGTTTTGCATTCGTGCATTGTCACAAAATAGTTATAATTTCTAATCGATCTTATTTTATCTTTACATTTTAGTTTTGAGACAATTCCACCAGGATTTTGAACAATGAGATATTTCATTCAACTCAAGACTCTGGCCGTCATTCAAGTTTTTTATTTTTTCATTTGAGAAATTAAACATTTCAGCTCTTCAGTGGTTGGATATAGATGAATGATCACTGAATTTTTTTCGAGTCCTTATTTTTTAGAGAATAGTTTGGACAATCTTTTGAGTTATTTGTGGAAAAGAGCAGAAACTCACTCAAAAAAGCTTTAAAAATTTAAAAAATCACAAAAATATGTGAAATCCTCAGAAGGGCTCAAAATGCTTTAAATTTTAAAGAAGTTTTCCTTCTCAGTTAAATAAAGTTCTCACTAAACTGTTGATTCTTATGAGTTTTAAATTTCAAATGTTACAATAATAATATTAGTCAGAAATATGTCATCACTAATTACAAAAGTTCATCAATTTGTCTATTTTGTGGTGAAATAAAATCTGTGAGACAGCTCATCAGGTACAACATACATTTGTCTCTGACACTTCAGAGCACTCAAAGTATATATTATATTCAAAGGTGTACAGTGTATATACCTACATAATGATAACAAGATAAAGAATATTTTTCAGAAAATTCTCTCATGCTCCTTTCCAAGTAATTTTCCTTACTACTATTATCTAATTTCTATCACAATGGATTAGTTTTACTTGTATTTGGATTTCATATAAATGGATGACACGAAATGTGTTCTTTAGGTTCTGGCTTCATTTGCTTAACAGAATGCTTTTGACATTTTTGCATATTTCACATGTATAAATAGTTTATTTATCCTTTATTGCTGTGTTGTCATATGTTGTATAGATATACTACTATGTACTCCACTTTTTCACTGTTATGAATAATGCTACTAGGAAGAGTCAGATATATGTCTTTGCATGAGCATTTTTTTTTTTTAATTTCTTTAGTATAAATACCAAGGGATAGAATTACTTGGTCGTGGTAGTCATGGAGTGAAGATATTTATAAGAAACAGTCAAAAAATAGTTTACCAATGAGGTCATATCATTTTGTATTTTTACCAGCAATGTCTGAGTGTTCTAGTTTCCCCATATTCTTAACAATTGGTTTGTTGGTCTTTTTTATTTTAGTTTTTCTAGTGGATGTTAATTAACTTATTGTGCATTTTTTCATATGCCTATTGGCTCTTAATATATTTTCTTGTATGTGGTATCTGTTAAAGTTTTTTGGTCATTGCTTATTAAGCTATTTTTCTCTTATTATTGATCCTTTTAGGAGTTCTTTACATATCTAGATATAATTCCCTTGTCAAATACATGTACTGTAAATGAATATCCTCACATAAGTTTTCATATATGTATGAATTTACATATATGTGTGTTTATATGTATTCATAGTACATGTATGATGTACTGTGAATATGTATATTCAACAGAATTGTCATGTATTTGTAAAAGGAATACGTATACATAAATATTCCAATTTGTAGCTCGTTTATTCATTTCCTTAAATTATCTCTTTCTAAATTAATAGGCTGTGTTTTTTTTTAGAGCAGTTTTAGATTTACAGAAAAATTGAGTGTAAAATACAGAGTTCCCAAAATAACCCTGCAGCTTCTCGCACACAATTACCCCTTTTATTAAGTTTGATTTAACTGGTACAATTGTTACAATTAATGACCATATTGATAAATTATTATTAATTAAAGTTCATACTTTACATTAGGTTTCACTCTTTATGTTGTATGCTCTATGGCTTTTGATAAATGAGTAATTACATGTATCCACCATTACAGTAACATACAGAATACATTCACCTTCTTAAAAATCCTCTGTGTTCTGTCTATCCATCCCTCTCTCACCTCAAATGCCTGACCACCACTGATTTATTTAATGTCTCTATAGTTTTGCCTTTTTCAGAGTGTCATATAGTTGGAATCATATAGTCTTTTCAGATTGACTTTTTTCACTTAGCAATATGCATTTAAGGTTTCTCTGTGACTATTTTTTGTCTTGATAGCTCATTTATTTTTATCACTGAATAATATTCCATTGTACATATTACTACTTTATTAATTTATTAATCTATTGAAGGGCATCTTGATTATTTTCAATGCTGAATAACACTGCTATAAATATCTGTGTGCAGGTTTTTTTGTGTGGACATAAGTTTTCAACTTCTTTAGGAAGTTGAAAATACAAAAGAACACAATTTCTGGCTCATATAGTAAGAGTAGGTTTAGTTTTATAAAAAATTGCTGATATATCTTCTAAAGTTATTGTTTTATTTTATATTTCCCTTAGCAACGAGAGTTTTCGTTCCTCCACATGCTCACCAGTATTTAGCATTGTCCAATACAATTTTTGGATTTCAGTCATAATAAAAGAGGTGTAGTAGTATCCTATTTTAATGTGAAATTCCCTGATGATATATGATATGGAACATCTTTTCATATTTTTTTTTTTGGCATCTGCATTTGCATCTTTGGTGAAGTGTCTGTTCAGATCTTTTGCCCATTTTTTAATAGGGTTGCATTTCTTCTAATTGAGTTTCAAGAGTTCTTTGTATATTTTGGATATCACTTTATTATTATTATTTATGCCGACAGCATCTGGTCTCCCATCCACGTGTTAGCCAGGCCTGGCCCTGCTTAGCTTCTGAGATCAGACATCGGGATTTTTCAGGGTGGCATGGCGGTAGACCATGAACTGAGGCTCCACTGGGGCGTGAACCCAGGACCTTCTGCGTGTAAAGCAGATGTGCTAAGCATTACACTATGGAACTAAGTCCTCAGTTCTTAATCAGAAATAAGTTTTGCAAAGATTTTTCTCCATGTTTGTGGCTTGTCTTTTCATTCTCTTAACTGTGTCTTTTGCAGACAAGAACTTTCTAATTTTAATGATGTCCAACTAATTAATATTTATTTCATGCAATTATGCTTTTGGTATTGTATCTAAAAATGTATTACTAACTCCAAAGGCACCTAGAATTTCTCCTTTGTTATCTTCTAGGAGTTCCATAGATTAGCATTTCAGTCAATGATCCATTTGGGGTTCATTTTTATAAAAGGTATAAGATGTAATCTAAATTCTATTTTTTTTTCTTTGGCATGTGGATGTCTAGTTTTTCCAACCTCATTTATTGAAAAGACTATCTTTTTTAATTTTCCTTTTGCTTCTTTGTCAAATATCAGTTGACTGTATTTTTGTTGGTCTACATCTGAGTTCTCTATTCTGTTCTATTGATCTATTCTTTCACCAGTACTACACCATTTTGATTACTACAGCTTGATTGTAAGTTTTAAAGTCAGGTAGTATCAGTCCTCTGACTTTGTTCTCTTTCAATATTGTGTTGACTATTCTAGGTGTTTCTCTTTTTCATATGAACCTTAGAATCTGTTTGTAAATATCCACAAAATAATTTGCTGGATTTTTGATTGATTAAAATTGTGTTAACTCTATAGATCAAGTTGGAAAGGGGAATATTGAGTCTTCTTATCCATCACATGAAATATTTTGCATTTATTTAGCTCTTCTTTGATTTCTTTCATCAAAGCTTTGAAGTTTTCCTTGTGTAGATCTTGCACATTTTTTGTTAGATTTATATGTATTTTTTGATATTAATGTAAATAGTATTATGTTTTTAATTTTAATTTTTAATTATTTATTATTGATATATAAGAATGATTGGTTTTTACATATTAATCTTATATCCTACTACCTACTATAATCACTTATTAATTCCAGAAGTTTTTGATGATGTTTGGAATTTTCATAGACAATTATGTCATCTAGGAACAAAGGCAGTTTTACTTTTTCCTTCCCAACATGTATACTTTTTATCTCCTTCTCTTGTCTTATAGCATTAGTTGGGGCTTCCAGTATGAGAGGGGATATTTTATTTCCTTAACAGAAAAATATTTAGTTTCTCACTATTAAGTGTAGTGTAAACTGTAGGTATTTTATAGATTTTTTATTTTTAAATTGAGGAAGTCCCCCCGCCCCACGCTCCATTCCTACCATGCTTATAGTTTTTATCCTGAAAAAGTATTGGATTTTGTCAAAAATTTTTCTGATTCTAGTAATACATAATTTTTCTGCTTATTCTGTTGATGTGATGATTTGTACACTATTTTTAACTAAACTGCCTTTTGACAAGCAGATATTTGTTTTTATTTTTGATCAAATCCCAATGATCTTTTTTTCTTTATGGATTTGCTTTTTGCGTCCTATATAAACTTTTTTTTTTTTTAATGGGATTCTCCTTTGTCAGCTGAAGATGAAATAACAGTAAATAGGTTAGGACTTTTTAACAATAACATTTTGGAGCCATTAAAATTTTGTAGAATGAATTGTTTTATAAGCCATTATAACACACAACTATAGCAATAGAAAAGAAACCGAACATTGACATTAAACCTCTGGCAAAGCAATTGGTGAAATTTTCGCTTGTTAATCCTTTAAAATTCACCTTAGTTTAGCATAATATCAGCCTGGCTAAGAAGGAAAGTAGAACAGCCATCCATAGGCAGCACCCCTAGAGAGAGAGGCACTATTTTCTAATCAATCAAAGGTACCATCTCTCAAATAATCCTGCTAGTGAGACTGCATCAGCTCTGAAGGGGTTTATTCAAGCCTTTTAAAAACCAATTGTCTGGGTAAGGCTTGTTTAAATCTTAAATTCAAAACCAATTCAAACCGCAGCAGTTCTGCTATAATACTTGTTTTGAAAACGTGATTTGTTACAACATGAATGACATACTGGAGAATAATTTGAACAAAACGTGAATTTTGCATTTGCATATGTATGATTTTGCCTTCCAGAAACACTAGGTAAATGCAGAAAATACATCTAGCTAAACCAAGTCATATAAGATATATACAAAATGTATACACAAACACACCTCAAACATCTATATATTTACCACATATGTTAAGCACCATACTTATTCACATCTGGCATTAAAGCATTCCAACCAATTCCAGATAACCCTCTTTCCACAATTCACAATAACTCACATGCTGCTACCCTTCTGACACCCGCCTCAATGAGCAAACTAATTTTTTGCCATTGTAAAGTACCCTGTTTATGGTCATACTTATATATTTCTTAAACATGTAAAACTATGCCACTACTTTTATTAGGGTTTTTTTTTTTTTTATGTGTCACTGTTTTTTGAGTGTCGCACTCCTCGCCCCTTTCCCTAAAAACCTTGTGGTCTTTATTGTGTGAATTTGCATAACATAGTGATTTTTAAGAACACCTATATTGCATTATAGGAGAACTGGTGTATTTGGTTCTACCTATAAAGAAGCTATTCCCCATAGTCCAAACCTAACAGAGCAAAAATGGTCACAATGTAGAAAAGGGGAGGTATGTGTGATTCAGCAAATACCTATCACCATGCCCGTCTGGTGGGAGTGGGAAGGAAACAGTTATCTTCTTCTTCTCTTTGCTTCTTTAAGTCACGCTCATTTTTAAAAAGCTGCCTCAAGACTATGTTCCTGGCTCAACCTTGGCATTCATCCTTTCTGGTTTGTGTAATGAGATCTGCGTGTTTCTTTACTTGTACTAGGCTCTAAGGACAAGAACTCTCTCTTTGTTTTCTGTTACAACTTGCTTCGAAATGTAAATTTTTAAGAAATGTTTTGTGTATGGAATTGCGAGGACTCATGTTACAAATAGAGAGTCTGAGAAATCATCTTGGGTGAACCAGGATAAAAATACTTTGTAAAGAAATGGAAGTATTTATGTTTACAATCCAAGCGTGTTACCACCTAACTGCCAAACACAGTGCTTAGACCATAGTATATGTTGAAAATACTTGATGAAGGAACGAATGAATGGTTATAAAGACAGTTGGTGGCCCACAGATCTGTTTAAATAGTCACAGTTCCCAAAAGAACATGCAAGTTCAGAGATGGTAAGAAAATATTTAATAAATAATACTATATATTACAGTAGTATAATTTGCCAATAATAAAGCAAAAATAATACAAAAACAATTATTTTGGCTAGGAAGGAGGAAAAAAGGAACCCTCAATAATTTTGTGAAAATTATGCTTAAAAGAAAGCTCTTTCTCTAGAATTTGATTTTAATCGGACAATAGAAGTGTTACCCTAGTTTTCAGTTTCCAACTAGTTTTACCTAAGAAAAGCATACAAATATGTGTAAACAATCAGGAATAGTATTAAAGTAAGTACCTGTTGAGTTTCCATCACACTGCTGTTGCTATACCCTGGTTTGAGCCTCCTCCTTTACTGGATTCCTACTGTCATCTTCCTGCTCCATGCATATCTTTTGACAGCCTCCTCTGATGAGCGCGCCCTCTGTAAATGATCTGCTTAAAATGTGAGTTAGATGAGCTTAAGCCCCTTTCTAATCAGCACCCTGCCACCACCTGCCACCCTACTCAAAGTAGAAAGTTACCTTGTGTTGGTTTGTGTCCTTAAGTCTTTCACCTGCCCCACAGCTCTTACCACTTTCTCTCCCACCCCCAACTCTCACCTGTGCTCCTGGCTCTGAACCTGCTGACACTCGTATACAACATAACTTTTCCCACATTTTCTGAGCACTGGCTATTTCTTCTGCTTGGAACATCAGATACCAAATAGTTCCCTCCCTCACCTCCTTGGAATCTTCCTGCAGGTGACACCTTCTTAATAAGCTTTACCCAGACTACACTATTTAAAATTTCAACTCGTGGCCATTTTTCATCTTCGTCCTTTTTCCCTTTTCTTTTCCCACACCACTTTCATTTTCTACCAACTATGTAATTTACACATTTACTTGTTAATTAATTAACTTATTAATATGTTAATTACCCATCTTTCACAATCTAGAATATAAACTGTAAATGAGCAGGAATCTTTGTCTTTGTGTGTTTTGTTCACTGATGTGTTGCAAGGGCTTAGAATAGTGCCAAGAATATAGTGGATGCTCAGAAAATACTATTGAATGAATGAAACCATAAATCAACATTTCACAAACTTCAGTAGTGTATTTATTACTAAGGACTTAAAAGTACACTAAACTACAGAGCAGTCTCAAAACTAGAAGATTGAAGATGAAATGGAAAACAATTTTTTTTTGTAGATCTAAAATTTCAAGTAAACCTGATCAACACAAAAACTGCAGTTTTGGTGATGAAAATGCTCAGATTAGGAACCGTTAATATAGGGAAAAAATTTTAAATCTTTGAGTATTGTTAAGACAATGTGGCAAGGACAGGTATAAATAGTCTTTTCAAATCTAAATTACTAAGAAATGCTAATTTTAACTATGATGTTCTTCCCTCTCCATCTACGAAAGAAAAAGATATATTGATTATAATAATATTGATTCATTTCTTTCAAAGAGAGAAGAACAACTCAGCCTCGTTTTTCCATGTGATTGTATTATTTAAAACAGTATGGTGGAAAAGTAAGTGAGCATGACTGTTTAATTACAGCCGAGCATGCTACCAATTCAACTATTGATTTTACTTCATTTGCCATCTTATAATATATTATGTACTTTTTTATCCATTCTACATAATGTTCAGTATAGAATTTCATATTTATAAGTTCTTCTAAATATTTAATGCCTTCCCATTTAGGTTCTTAAATCAAATGTCTTCTAATAGATTCAAATGATTAGCATCATACTGAAAATTTAGGGAAATATATAGATAGATCAAACCTTATGATATATAAGAATTTTTAGAAAACATAAAACCGTGTGTTTGAACATTAGATATGTCAAATCATATGTATTAATTAGAATTTATGGATTAATATAATAGAAACTCTGTGTAATGGTACAGATACAGCACAAGAATGTATAATGAAAAATCATATATACAGGTAATACAGAAAGTGAAATGTAAATTTATGTGATTTAATAAGATTGTTATTGAACAACATATAAAAACTGAACAAGAAAAAGTTTGCCTTTATTCAAATGCAATACAAATTATTTTAAAATTTTCATTTGAAACATAAATTATACTGATATACATAAGGGTTATAGTTCTCTTAGATAGTAGAGCCACAATATTTTAGAGAAGTAATAAGATAATTAACAAGCAACTAAAGATCAATATAAACATTACACACATACATATGCGTGTGTGTGTATGTGTTGTAGGTTGTGTATCAAGCTTATTGCCACTGATGTTGTATAACAGTAAGTATTAAATGAACAAAATAGCCAAGCAGGTAAGCAACAACATTTAGTCATTTGTTAAAAATTTTAAACTGGAAAAAAACATCTGATATTTGTACTGCTGTGTTATTGAACCACACCACATTTGCCTTGTCTGCAGGCTGTTTCCTTGATCTGTGAAAGAATTGTGGAATGACCACTAATTAGTGTAATAAGACCAAACAATGGTAATATTGGTGCCGCCCAAACTATCTAAGTTGCTAATGTACGATCTCGGTCCAGAAGAGCTGTCACTATAAAACCAGGTCAGCATGGCAGCAGAAATCTATAAATATAGTGCCTATGTCATATCCTATCATCTCTGGAAGGAGCGTGAACCCTGTCTTTTTTAAAAGAGGTTTCCATATGCTGTAAAAGACATGTGTGATAAATTAAGCACTTCTTTCTAGACACTGAAAACATAATAGTGATATAATTAATTACAGTCATATTCTTGTTAAAATTGTGCAGAAAAATTATATCTTTTTCGATTAGCATGAAATATAAGTGTCAAATCCTGTAATAAAACCCTGATCAATAAAACAATAATAATTGTGTTGTTAAAAGCGGACATCAAAAGGTGTTCATGGCAACATATTTTAAAGGTTAGAAACCCTTTTAAAATAAACGGATTTCATCTTTACACTATGTCATCTAAATCATTACTGTGTTTGTGTATACAATTATAATCAGACGATAAATTGCAGCTATTGAATGGATTAAGTCTGCACTTTTTGACCTCATAAATCTGAGATTGTCATAGCTTTAGAAAATGCTTGTGTAACAATCAGTTGATTACATGGCATGAGCAGCTGCATGCATGTTAACTGGAAAATATGAAAGGGGAAGGGTAATGCAGAGTTCAATGGTAGAACTTTATAACATATTTGACACTTTCTTTTTAACACTTTCAACCCCTTCTTTTGAAATGTGTTTTATATTTTAATATATTTATACATTTAACATAAAGGTGTTAAGAAAGTTTAAACTAATAAAATGAAGTCCAACTGAAATGTCAATATTCATTAAGATTTTCTGAAAATTTTCACTTTTGTCAAATCACCGTACTTTTGAAAGCATTAATAGAACATAATGAAGAGGAGTGTAGTGGTGAGAAATACTTCACACAGAATATCAATGTAGTGAGCAATCTAAAACTCCCCCTGCAAAAACAACAACAAACGAAACAAAACAAAACAAAAAAACTTCACCAATCCAAATGACCTTCTTTTTCTAAGTGCACCATTTCCAACAAGTGTACAATGATACATTGACATACCTTCAACTTACATTTTAAAAAAAATCAAAGTGTGTGATGTTTTACATTATCGAAAAAATTTTAGATTGTGAAAATAGTTATCTTACCACTAATGAAAATAAAATACTTAAAGAAATAATATACCACTAGTTTTTGAGGTCAGGCTATACCTGAATCTGCTATTTTATGCCTAATTCAAGATGTATTTTGTCCATTTTAGATCTTCTTGGAAGAACTGGTTTTAACTCAAGTTTATCTATCAGTGTATATAGTTTCCACTGTCAAAATTTATATAGAATATGACCCAATTTTGAAAATCTCACATATTAAAATGGTCTTAATCAAAGATTCAAAGAAAATTAGATTATTAATAATGAAATATTTTCATTTACTTTAATTTTCTCAGATGAAAGGATCTAAAGCATGCTTTATGCATTTTAAGAATTTACAGCCTGCTCATAAAAGTGGCATTTTTCTCATTTTGCATAAAAAGTTAGAATATAGAATAGCTAAATATCTAATCCCAAGGTCACAACAAAATAGTGAAGCAGGAGCAACACAAAAGAGAATCCTCAATTTCAAGTTTCTGAAGAACAATTGCCTTTTTATAACTCCTATAGAATAACATTTAATGATTAAATTACCACAAATATAAAACATGTTGTTAGAAAGGCATTCATTCTAGTGTGAAAAAATAGAAGACAGTGATCTATGACATACACTCGACTTTATTAAAAAAGTCTTATAACAGATTAGACCAGCACATTCCCACCTGTCTGGAAAGCCCGCCAGCTTTCAGAAAACTGTGTAAGGCAATACCCACATCCTAGAAGAGATGGGATTTTTTTGCCACCATGAATTCTGATGCAGATAGTTGATGATCACAACCAATAGCACAGATGTCTCATTGTGACTCCTGACATCAAATCTACACAGATTGCAACTTCGCTTGCTATTGAATTGACTGTTTCATTAGATAATGCCAAGGAGCCTGATGTTGTAGACTTTGTTAGCTATGAAGAGCTACTTAATATTATCTTGTAATTATGGTTAAGATTTGAGTGTCAATTTTTGCTTTAGATAATTTACTTAATGTCATCTCCCTTTGTCTTTTTAAGCAAACTGTGATGGAATTATTATTATTGTCCTCAACATCCAGGTTGGAAAATTAAAGATTATATATATTGTCAAAGGTCACAGAGATAGAGGGTAGTAAAGGTATAAAACCAGATCTTTGATTTTCCAGAACACAGATTCTTAACCACTGGGAATTTTTGTCTTCGGGCTTTGAATTTCCCAACTGGAATTGATTTCCCAGAGTGGGGCTTCTGAATCGTAACAGTTAAAGCCTCCCAACAGGCTGCTTAATAAGATCCTCTGCTTTACAAGTGAAAATTAGAATCCAAAATTTTGGTCTAAAAATTACTTCCATAGAACAATATGACTTTTTTTTCCTACTTCATTGACTTAACTAGCTGTACAATGAAGTATAGCTACTCCAGTTATTGGTGTTTATGAGTATTTCGTACAGGAAAAAATTCAATCAATTAAAGTTTACCATTTGAGTCAGAGACAATGTTTTTCAAATTAGTTAATGCAATCAAACAACTGCTGTGAGGCATTTCCCCCTTAACAGAGTACTTGTGTACCACAGAACAATTGAAAGAAACTTATTCAAAATTTGTCAGATCAGTTCGTTGTTTCCTTTGGCATTGTTGATACAGGTATTCAATGAATTATCTCAATTGGTTGATTACTTTAGGTAAATATGCCAAATGAAAATAATGGCATTTTGGGTTATTTGATATCTACAATTCTATGATATCAACACAACCTTGCTTAACTTCGTTTTTTCTTAACTGGGTTCATGAAGGCTTTTATGTCACCTTTCCCCTCACTCTCTGGATTTCTACTTTGTGTCTTTCTGATGTTTAAATGTGCTCATCTCTGCCAACACAGAGCTTTTGAATATGTTCTTTCCGTGTTTGGAATATGTGTTTCCCCACTCCCTTGCCCCACTCTTGTCCCAGATTCAATATGTCTTCAGATCTCAATTCAGTGGTCCCTTCTGTAAGGAAGAGTCCCTGACCTCAGTGACTAGGTTGAAAGTACCTATGGCATGCTATTGGAACACACAGTACCTCTCCTCATGACAGTTGTCAGCATAGTTGAGTTATATATTTATTGGTATGATTTTTTTTTTTAGTTAATTCCTCTTTCCCAACAGCCTGTAAGCTCTACACACATCCTCATATCCTCTTTTGCTCATTATTTACTCTCAGTACCTAGTATATATTAGATAATTAATGTACACATATTGAGTGAAGAGATAATAAAACCCAGATATATAACTGTCAGTGAAAAAAAAAAAAGTGAGTACATTGATTTCTAACCAACTCTTCTGAGATACAATTTACATCGAATAAAATGCACCCATTTTTAAGTATATAGTTCAGTAAGTTTTGAATATTTTGGTTTTTCACAGTTTGCCTCTTTTTAATGCTGAGCTGTAACAGAATAGGCAAACCTTTGAATGTCCTTGGATTTCATACTCTTCATCTGTGAAAAGGGATTAGGCTATTTTTAAAAAACCATCCCACTAGGATTCTAGCTCTGTGTTCAAGCCATCTACAATTGAGAATACCTTTAAAGATATATTCTTGAAAGGGGAGATATATCTTTAGAAACTTGTCAAAAGATAGGGTCAGCCTGCCTGATGTTTGCAGCAATTTGCTTATATGCTCTTCCTTAATTTATCAAATTTGAATTTTCATATTGCCACAACTTTGAAAAATGAGGATTTATCTACCTTAACATAGCTTGTCTTTGAATATATGGTTCAATATCTTTGTCCGCAATTCCATATTCTAAGGAATTTTTTCACTATGTATACATATATCAAATCATCACATCATGCACGTGAAATATATTACAATTTTAATTGTCAATTAAAAACAGAATAGTATTTAGACCACTTCAACCAGAGTTGTGGTAGCTCTTTTCCATCAAGGCCACTGAAGAGAAAAATTAAACAATGACTACATAACTAAAAAGTGTAAAGACAAAGATGATTCTCTTCTTTCTACCACTTATCTTTATATCTTCATATCACCTTCTCCTCCCCACTACTTTCTTCCCTCCTTCTCTCCTCCTCCTCTCTTCCTTCTTCCCTCCCTTTCTTTTTGCCTTCATTCATTATTTTAACAACAGAAATACAACAACATTACATTGATCCACTTTCTGCTTTGAGGGCAAGAAGTAACAAATTGTTCACTAATGTAACACATAATTTAAAGTATACTCAGATACTGTTACATGGATGGCAAATAGAGAAAGTTGAATTCGATAAGAAAAGGAAATAAAAAGAGAATAAGAACAGACGAGCAGTGAAGGTAAAAATCACCTAACAGACTAGAAAGTCCATAGAGAAGGGCAGAAAAAGCAGAGGGAGGCTTATACAAACCAACATTGATAGGTATATACCATTTGCGAAAATAGAGGCTCTCTATTTTTAGGTGAGATGAACCCAGCTGTGAATATTTAGGACATTGATTCTCAGATGAAGCCCTTACACTGGCTATTTGAAGCTAAATATTTTTAAATAAGTTAATTTACACTATAAAAAAATTCATAAATGAAACAATCTCCCTCTGAAGATTGCTCTCCCATTATTGCTTAATTAAACATTTATAATTAAATCTGCTTATCTCTACCAGCTTCTAGATTTATCATAAAGATATGTGTTTAGTATTTTAAGAGAAGAAGACCAAAAAAAATATAAAAAACATTCACTCAAGTAACTGATGTTAAAAATACTTTCCCAATAAATTTTTTTCTTTGTGAAATTTTAATAAATGAATTTTAAAAAATAACTTAAAAAAGTAAAATGGGACAAAGGACTTGTAATGAAACCAGTAGCAGTTGGCCATTTTATTTCTTAATAATTCTAGTCTCACTTACCGGAGAAATCACTTATAATTGTTTCCTATGTAGTTCTTTGGAGTGATTGTCTACAAAAGTTTAATAATGTGCTTAGTTACTATATCTCAATTTATCAAATTTGAATATAAAATATTGAACATAAAAGATAAGAGGTTTACACTACCTCATTTCCACTATTCTGCCAACTTACATCTCTCCACTTACTACCAATTTTTGATAGATTTTTTTGCCTTCTAAAGAACTTTGTACCTTTAAATAATGTATTTAAACTGCCATTTCATGGTCACTGGCTACTCTTTACACCCTGCCATATAAGATGAATACAATGTAACCCTCTTTTCTCTCTACGTATTCTCTCTACCATATTTCACTTCCTAATTTCTTCTCCTAGCTATAGCACCACAACTCAAATTAAATCTTACATATTTTTTATTCTGTTCTACAAAGATAATTCAGTCTTTTATATTTTATATCTAGAATAGGGGGCACAAGGCAGCCACTGGAAGACATTTTATAAGAACAGTAGTACACAGTGGGGTTGGGTGATTCTCCAGGGTGGTAGATAATTTAAATCCTACTTCTTGCCTTCTTTCAACATATTTAATAAAATATTAATTTCTTATTAGTGCAATTTGGAGTAGAATATGCTTTTTAAAGGTGACTTTTTGTACTGAGTCTTGGTCAAATGTGAACATGGATAAAAAAAGATTTTCAAAAATGATTCTGTCACGTGGGTTACAAGAGTATATATTTAAATTGTGCAGCATGTGTTAAAATAAGTTTTTAGAGTTTCATAGAAGGGAAAGTTGGTGTATGGATGGTAGCGAACTCACCAAACAGTTCAGGCCTGGGCCAAAGGTAATATTAAATGTGGGATAATATCATGTTGAGGAAATTAAAAGAGAGCAAGTTTTGTTCTTAAAGAAGTGTGTGTGTGTGTGTGTGTGTGTGTGTGTGTGTGTGTGTGTGTTATCTTGCTATGTTTTATTTTTTAAATAAAGTGTTACCAAGATGCAGGGATTGAACTTATAAGTGTCATGGGTATTCTTTGGAAGATCAGCTTGGGGATGAAATAAGGGTAGAAGGCGGAATAGTTAGGAAGTGAGAGAATGCTTATAAAGAGGAACTTAGAGAACTTGAATCACTAAAAACTTTGCAGTAAAACTGATGGGAGAAATGGGAAGGGAGAACAAATCTTACTTATCTTCAAAAGCCTTTTTACATTAGACTTCTTGTGCCTTCTACTTCCCCTAGCTAAAGTGAATGTCATCTTTCTCCCTTTTCTATTGTGATGGTCATTTGTCTATGTCTCTCTTAAGAAGCTAGTCTACCCTTTGTTTTATGTTAGGTTATTTACAAATGTGTGATATCTGCTCTACTAGATGGAAAAGTAATGCTTAATTTATCTTTACTTCCCCAGCATCTAGCCTCAAGTCTTATGTGAAGCAACCATTCAATAATTTTTTAATGTAGTAATATGCTCATGTTTAACTAAAAGAAAATGTATTCAGTTCTTTCTTTATTTTCTTCCTTTATCTCTTTCTTTCTTCCTTTCCTCTTTCCCTTCCTCCCATTTTCACCCTCCCTCCATGGCTTTATTTTTTTTTTTTTCTCTTCTAGCAAAGAGGAGTCCTGTGCGTGTGTGGATAAGGAAAAACAGGTCTGTGGATTAGTAGAGATTGAAGATCCCAGAAAAAGAATGAGAACAGAAGTGATAGAGAAGAAATATGATCCATATATTATATAGATATTATATAAAAAGAGAAAGAGAGAGAGAGAGAGAGAGAGAGAGAGAGAGAAGAAGAAGAAGAAGAAGAAGAAGAAGAAGAAGAAGAAGAAGAAGAAGAAGAAGAAGAAGAAGAAGAAGAAGAAGAAGAAGAAGAAGAAGAAGAAGAAGAAGAAGAAGAAGAAGAAGAAGGGAGGGAGGGAGGGAGGGAGGGAGGGAGGGAGGGAGGGAGGGAAGGAAGGAAGGAAGGAAGGAAGGAAGGAAGGAAGGAAGGAAGGAAGGAAGACTCTTCTCTCTGAGGCTAGAAGGACAAGGCCAAAATATCAACATATCTTAACTGAACATGCTCAAAAATTATTTCAATGATGCCTGTCTAGATGTAAAAGTAGAGGAGTGTTTAAATGCCTGCCATTTTTCCATATTAAAAATAGATCGAAAAACAAACAAGAATCAAATTACCATGAATGAGCATGTTTCAAACATCAGTGATCAAGGGATTATATTCAAAAAGGGGAAAAATACAAGGGGGTTGTATAGTTTCTCTTTCGGAGGCCAGCAGTACATAAAACTACTATCTGCACTCAAAGTAGCTATCAGAATTGATGAACATTTTTCTGTGGACTATTATGAGTTCTATAGACTTTCTACAGATTTAATTAAAGGGAATCTGAAGAGCCTAAAGAAAACGATGGTATTTATTTCATTTAAAATGTCTTAAATAGAGTAGAAATTTCAAGGAAGAAACTGGGGCTACTGGCCGAGCCTTGAATTAGGGTATCTTGGTGAATTAAAAAGTTTCAAGGTATGAGTATCACTTTGAAAACTCAGAAATTTTACTGTTCGCACTGAGAGTAAAGTCCTTTCTCAAGGCCAAATTCACATTACCCAAGTTCATAATGTGCAGGCTTAATCAACAGAGTACCGACATCTCAAATCATACTGAGAAATTTAATTATTAAGAGTTTAGACATTCCTGTCCTTTGCTTAGCACGTTATCTCCTTCTCTGTGGGAAGGTAAGTTGTAACTATTTTTACCCGATGCATTTGTAATTAGAGTCAGCATATATATATCCAAGGGTTAGATGTACTGTTCAACTGGTTTCTGGAATACGATGACAATTGCACAGTGCACCTGTATCTTTGAGAAGAAAGTATTTGACATTAAGATTCCACAGGTCCCAGGAACAGAATTCTTTTTTCACTTATAATTCCTATGGGACTTACTGTAGATACCATATTCTTATGTATTTCTTAATATCATTATAGTTATACAACCATTTAAATTCACAGAAAGCATTTCTATAAGTTATATAATGATCTCTATTGCAGTTTATGTTAAATTATCAACTACATTTCACAGAACAGGAAATTGAGGATCAGAGATGTTAAGTGACTCGGTCAAAAATCCTATAGACATTAGCATATGAACACTTGCATACGGGAAGCATAGCTTATATATTTTATAATCCCAAGAATAGTGCTCTGTGCTTATTAATAATAGTAGGTTTACAGAAATATATAATGACAAAACTGATATGTTTGAATATTTTTAAAGATCGTTTTCACTTTATTCAATATTTCACAAGTTTTTGTTTCAACACTGAGTTTCTCTTAAATGCACTTATTTAAAACATGACTTGCTTTAGAAAAATTGTTTTTTTTTTCCACAACATTTTAGGAATCTGTCTATGTTTTAAGAGACGGATGATGAGGTGCGAGAGAGATTAGGTCTGGTGGGGCAGCCCTCAGCTGATGACGGACTGATTCTCCTGAAAGAAAGTGTAAAAGCCAGCTCCCTTTCCTCCAGTTGGGACAACCTCCAGATGTTATTTAAACTCCATAGCTCCTTGCAGATCAGGCTGAGGCTGGGAATTTACTTGAGATCTCACACTTAATTGGCTTTTAAATCCTTCCCTGTCCCCACTTTCTCTACTTTTGTACTGGTTTCTCCTGGGAGCACCTTCTTAAAAAGTTGCTTGTATTAAACCGTAGTCTCAGGGTCTCCATCTGAGGAACATAACTATATTAGCTTCCTAGGGTCGCCATAAAGCAATACCACAACTTGGGTGGCTTAAAACAGAAATTTCTTCTCTAATAGCTCTGGAGGCTAGAAGTCTAAAATCAAGGTGTCAGTAGGATTATGTTCCCTCTGAAACTCTGAGTAGATTCTTTCTTTGTTTCTTCCTAGCCTCTGGTGGTAGTGATCCTTGGTGTCTCTTGGTTTATAGCTGCCTCAGTCTAATTTCTACCTGTATTGCCATATGACATTTTTCCTGTGTGTCTCTGTGTCTTCACATGGTATTTTCCTCCATGTGTTTTTTATTTTCTCTTCTTATAAGGACACCAGTCATATCTGATTATGACCCATGACTTTATCTTTACTTAATGACACCTGCAAGAACCCTATTTCCAAACACATTCACAGGTACTAGGGGTCAGTATTTCAACATATCTTTTTAGGAGACACAATTTAAAGCACAACAATAGCCTAAGACACAGGAAGTTAGAGAGTTCACAGGAAGGGCCAAGTATTAGCTTCAAAGACTGAAAAGCGAGGAGCACCAGTCAACCACACGAAAGAATGTTTCTTAAGAAGAGCCACCCCCACAGCTTCAGTTACTGCTGCTGCTGTGTGTGAGATTCTAGAACTTCTGACCTCATGTTCTTGAGGGCCAGGTACTTCTACTCTCATGAGAAAATGAGCTCTGTATGGAAGTATGGCATCATTTTTTCCACACTGCTACTTTCAAAGGAAAATCTCATATGGAAAAACCCAAGATCTGAAAGGAAGGTGAGAAAGCAGGTTTTTCTGTTTCTTCCACAGAGATGCAGGGTGCCTAAGATAAGAAATTCTTCCAATACAGAAAGAATGTTCAAAATGCGTGACACAGACAGAAAACACGATAAACTACCACTACAGTTAGATTCAGACAAATTAGAATGCTTGTGGTAATATAGATTTTTCTCTACATTTTTAGATATGAGTTTAATTCTTTTTTGAAAAAGAAGAAATAAAAACTTCTGACTTGGGCAGCTCATGATTCTTTAAATTTTCTCACTTAGAACGCCATGTTACTTACTCATCTTTAAGCTGTAACTAAAGAGCTGTCTGTCTATTCAGCTTTTGGCTGAATAATGATTTATTACAAAATTATTAAAGATATTTATATTTAAATGATTTGTGTAGGAGGAAAAACTGTGATTTGAAGGTAAATTTAAAGAAAGCATGTTTCATTTGTGAAAAGCTATGTTTCAACCTTTTATATATTACTTCATGAGACATATATATCTTCATATGAAGTGTGAAGGCTTCATTTATAAATGTTATAATTTTTCAGTGGAAGGGGCTCGAGATCTGATTAGGTTCATGATATCAGTTTTATCTGTTTCTTCCTATTGCCCAGCACACAGATTGGCAAATGTTAATTAATATTTGTTAATTGAAAGATAGAAAATAAGATTCTATTTTTTTCTATTAAAAGAATCTGAAGATTGGCATGTGAAATTTCCTTGATGGTCAAAATGGAGGTGATTTTTGAAACTGTGTCATCTATCTTATCACATAGCAAAATGTATCACTAGGTTTTATGTTTTGTTGAATGTATAGACAACTATGATCTTATTTTGTTTAATGGCAATGCTCTAGAGCAGGGGTTACCAAATCTGGCCTACCACCTGTAAAAATGTTCTGTGAGACAAGAATGGTTTTTACATATTTAAATGTGGAATGTAAAAAGATTATTAGTATTTCAATGAGGACAGTGCTCAAAGAGGACATTGCCTCTTGGACTGTCAAGTTTAAAATATTCATTCTCTTTGTCCCTTGCCACTGAAGTTTGCTGATTCCTGTATGAGAATATATCCAAGTAAGATTTCTATATTGAAAGCATTCTGCTATCAGAAGAAATTAGAGTTTACCAAAAGTGTTGCTATATCTTTCACCAAGAAAATCAACCCTTAAAGGAAAATAATTATATTTTAAAAACATACACTGAAACTAAAGAAAATGTAATAAGTGAACAATGAAATTAAAGATTACAGAATGCTACTCTTTTCTTTCATGTCTGTTCTAGAAATGCATAGATGAAGTAACATTGTCCACCCTAAGGCAACAAAATACGTACTAAAATTGTTTCCTTAGGTTTGTATAACACCTGTAACTTTCAAAACTCTCTCAGGATACTATTTAATATCTTTTAGCTTTATTATAGCAGTAACTCACATTTTTTATTGTTTAGCACTATGAAACTCAATTGTGTGTACGTTCTTTTTATCTTTCATGATGACAGGTATTGGACCGCTCGACCAAGTGATTTATTTAGAGATCAACAAATTCCTTGAATATGCTACTTGCCTAAAGATTTTCTGGCTGGAGTCAGTGCCTGAGGCTCACAGGTACTAGAGCAATCTTAAAGTTATCTTTACTTCTTAATTTAGTAGACAAATAATACAGTTTTGAAAAAAAGAATTCTTATATGCTCTGAAAAAAATCTATTTTTTTGGCATACATATTGTGTACAGTTTAAATATAAATATTATCCCAAAGATCTTAACATCCAATGGGGAGAATAATTCAAAACATGTATTTTGGTTATTAAGAAGATAGTTTCAAATAGTGTATTAAGGAACTCTACTGAAACTATTGTTATGCATCATGTTGAACTGACATAAAATCAAAGGTGTGCTAATTTGATTTAAAGGAGATGAAGTTGGGAGTCTATGTACTGTAAAGCATTTAAGATGTGGCTTAACAGCAACTCCTATGGAGGAAGCTTCAAGGTTTTAGTTGATTGCTACTGTGTCTATGGTATGAGGTTGCAAAAACGTTTACGATCTTAAGCTACAATACATTAGGTCAAGCAAGATGATTGCACTTTTCTATTCTGTGAGAGCCTAGTCACACCAAAGTAGTGAATCAAATTCTGGGTAATATACTCTAAGAAGAGTGTAGAAGATCAAGGATGGCAAACAGGTTATATGTCTTCTGTCAATTCTAATTGTTTGTGGCTGTCTAAAAAAATGAGTTGAGGATTCTGAGGCCTTATGTAGGCCCTTTGGGAAATGGTGCTGAGTTTGTTTGGCAAGGAGATAATGCATTATTTATCATTACTTATGTTCCAGTTTGGGCGACAAAGGTGATGTAACAGTGCTGACAGGAAAGTTCAGCTCTCTTACCTCCCATACGTTTTTATTTTTTCTCATTAAGAGTAAGCACCTGTTAAAATTTTCATATGCCTCTTAACAATGTCATATCTTAGAGTTGGAGTAGGCAGACTATAGCTAGCAGGCCAAATCTGGCCCATTGCCTGTTTTTATATTTTATATTTAAAATGTAAAATGTCATCTTTTGAATTTGTCCTTGACTTATATTTGGTGGGATCACACAAAATGCTATAAATAATAGTTTCACTTTTATTACCTCCAAAATAGTTTATAATTATGTATCTGATTTTGTTTTAAACTAATAGTTTGGAGGAGGTAGTGAGATTGCTCTTTAATACTCAGTTTTTATAATGTTTGTTCATTTTTGATATTAATTATACTTTATCATGCTCAGAGACTATATTCTATACCACTTATTGTTTAGAGAATATATTTAATATTTTTCAGTTTATTATACATACTTTTGAATAGAGTTCATTAATGCTTAAGAAAAGATGGTTTTCTATAGCATATAAACCTTGGTACATGGTTTTTAACTCAACATTATTAAATGTCATTTAAAATCTTTATCCTTATTTATTTTTGAATAATTGGCCTGTCCTCGACTAACAGTAATGCATGGGAACATCCCACAAGACAATATATCTGTCCATTTATCTTTGTAGACCTAATTTTTTTCCCTGTGGCTATATAATGAATTTATAGAGAGAAGCTATTGAAGGTACAAGTATTCTCATTCTAGATGACTCAGAAAATAGTTAAGAGATGGGTACCTATTTATCTGGTCAGCACAGCTTCTGTCTCTGATATACGCTGCTGTTGATGAAGACTTTGTTCTTCCACTCAGTTAACAGATAGAACAAGAAGGTGTTCAGCCACCTGTCTCTCTAGAAGATGGAGTTATTAAAAATTCTATTTGGGCTTTAGTCAGCTTTGTCTTCATGTTTATCTTTTTGGGCCTTTTTTAAAGGAGGAGTTTAGAGTAGATGAATGAATCACAGTTATTCAACTACCTTGTCAAACCACCTATTTCCACTATGTCTCATTGTAGTTTAAAGTAGTCCGGGAATAGAATACTTTGTTTAGTTAGACACAAATTCCAGATAGTTAGTGTTCAGATACCATTAGTTATAAAAATTATTTAAATGCCCTTTTAAGCAGGAGCTACTACATGAAACAAACAGATATAAAGTTGCTTGCTGGACTAAAGGACTGATAGAGATTAGGGCAAAGGATGTAGGGCTACAGAGATGGAGGGGGGTGGTTTCCAGTACCAGGAAGGATTCAGCGAAATAGATGAGAATACCAATACTTCAGATGTTTTTGAAATAAAAATGTGTAGATAAAAATTTGTGGCTAATTAAAAATATGTGGCTTATTATTAGACAGCTTTAAAATATTTTTAAATAATAATGAATATTAGAATGTTAAAATCCAGCACATTAGTTACCAAGGATGCATGTAAACTCCACTGTGTTTGAAATGATAGCATCAAAGGGTATAAGCAATCTTTTGCAGAAGTAACATAAATGTGAACATAATTTACCAGGACTACCTACTTTAAACTGCAGTCCTTGATGAAATTTTAAAATTTAGGAAAATTTCCTTTTTTTACATTTTTTCACATAAATTAAAACTTCATAGTACTTTTATATTGCTCTACTTCAAATTTAGATTTTTAGAGTATTTTTAAGTTCTCATAAAATTTTACCACACAACATTAGATATTAAAATTATGTGCACGTTTAGCTTTGGCACAAATATCGAATTAAGGGAGACAGACATGTAAGACATGATCTTGCTTCCTACTCTGTCCATTATTTTCACAAAATTCTCAAGGGGCATTTAAAAAAAAACTAAACTTAGACCACACTAAGTTTTAAGTTTACTGAAAATGGTGCATAAAATTCCAGGGCCAGTGACTACAAAGATGATTCAAGGAATGGAAGGCTCTTATAAATTAACTTCTTACAAGATATCAAATAGAAGTAATGGATCTGTACAAAATGACCTGCAATGAGTTAATAAAAAAATAAAAAATAAAAAAAAACTTAAAGGATGACATAGGACGGAAGAGTAACGTATGAAAGGCCAAAGACTAAAATTATCTGCAGCTTTCAAAATGTTCTAAAATTAATTTATAAAAAGAAGCTTTTTATGGAATATTTGGAGGAAAGGAATCATTGGGAGAAGATGAGGCCAACGGTATATCATTAACTAATGACAGTGATAAGCAAACTACTGGGTGCCAGGTCTCCTTCTGCTTCCTTTCCTTAAAAATGATCTTCGAACTGAAATGGAAGGAAAAAGCATGAGGCTAAGGGAAAGTAATAAACAGATTGTATGGGACTTCTTACAAAGAGCTGTCCTAAAGCTCAGATGGATTTTGTTCAGGGTACCACTTGCATTTGTAATACTAAACCTGTCTCAGTCATCTAAAGAAAATTCTGTAGGATGGGAAAACTGAAAACTAGAAATGAGTAAAACCCGTTATAATCTTCCAAAAGAGAGAAAAATTCAAATTGTAGAAGAGACAACCTAATGAGGTTGCACTGATTCCTAGCAACTCGTTCTTTAAGTGGCAGACTGGGCTACTTGGAATGCAAAGAATTTTTCTGTAGTCTACAGTATAGGTTATAATAACAAGTCATGCCAATCACATAACTTTTCTTTATCTGACACAGGAGAAAAAGTTAATACCATAAAGAGTTTTAGGGTTTTAGATGTTGTTGTTTTTACATTACTGTTTTTAAATCTCTAACATGATACTTTTCTGGGCAATGGTGGAAAAGATATAGTAATACCTGTATTACTAAAGATTATCAACTTTTTAAAAAACGACATCTAAAGCATACTGATTATTGATCAGTGCTGAACAGGTATGATGGCTAATTTTATTTGTCACCTTAACTGAGCTAAAGGATGACCAGATATGGGTAAGACATTATTTCTGGTTGTGTCCGTGAGGGTGTTTCTGGAAGAGATTAGCATTTGGATCAGTAGACTGGATAAAGATCTGCCCACACCAGTGCGGGTGGGGTCATCTAGGGCCTCAGTAGAACAAAAAGGTGGAGGAAAGGTGAATTCTCTTTCTTCTGAAACTGGGGCATACATCTTCTCCTGCCATACAACATTGGAGTTCAAAGTTCTTGGGCTCTCAGACTTTTGGACTTATACCAGCAACCCCTAGTTCCCAGGCTTCCATCCTTGGACTGGGAATTACACTGCCAACTTTCTTGGTTCTCCAGCATATAGACAGCAGACTATGGGACTTCTTGGCCTCCAAATCCATGTAGGCCTGTAATAAATCTCCTCTCATATATACCCACATATCCTATTGATTCTGTTGTTCTGGGGAACATTAATATAACAGGAGAGTGTCCGCTATAGGAATTCATTCACAGCCCAATCCTGAGTCATATCATAATTTGTAGTTTTACCAACTACCTAAATGAAGACAGTAATTGTTCTTTGCAGTTGACAGTAAGCTGGGAAGAACAGTTTGTTATTTGGTCATTAGAATCAAGGCCTAGGCATGTCGGTTGTGAGCTTTATCACTTGCAGTCTACATGACCCTGGCAGGTGACTTGCCTTCTCTGAGCATCAGTTTTCATCTCTGTAAATGGAGATAACAATTGACTCCTAAGGTGATTAATAAAGTGATGGATGATGATAAGCATAAAATACATATTACAGGGCCTAGAAAATATTAAATGTTCAATAAGTAGAAGCTAATGATTCTTTTATCAAAATGGACTAAGACAAGGAACTGAAATATAATAAACCTAAAAAGGTAAAGTTTCAGACCTGTTTAAAAAAATCAATTATATAAATACAGGATGAGAAAGTCCATGTGAAATCCTTAAGAGCTTTACCTATTTACAAATTCAATATCAACAGTATGAGCAGGCTGACTTAGATTTTATTTTAGTCTTGGGCAAGAAAAATAGTATTCACCTCTACTGTGATGGAGACAATATGTCATAACTGTTTAATAAGAGGTAAGAATAAAATCAGTACATTTGTTTGTGGCCAGAATAGGTTATTAAAATAATTAAACTTTATCTTTCGATAAGTAATTGAATAAAATGGAGGTATTTAATCTGGGGTTTGGACTAGCTGGTCATTTACATACAATAGAATACCATGCGACCATATAAAGGAATGAGAACGTCCCTCTACACTAATATTGAAAGATTTCTAAGATATAATAAGTGAAAAAAAGTCAAGGTACAGAATAGTGTGAGTATAATTTGCCGTTTTATGTTAAAAGAAAGAAAGAGGTATCTCTATTTACTGGGAAGTTCACAAAATTGAAATTTGGGAAGAAACTAAGAACATAACTTACCTGTTGGGGGTGAAAACTGAGTGGAGAGAAGATAAGGACAGGAAGTGGAGGGAGACTTTCTGCTCCATTACTGACTTGATTTGTTTCTCCCAGAAACTGACCCTGAGATGATGATTTTCATCCAAGCAGATTTTCAGAAGATGATCCTAGAAAGCATAGTTAGGGGAGCAGGGGAAAGAAGGAAGCAATAGACAACTGCATATCAGCATCACCCCAGCAGTGGGCAAAGAAACCTCACCGCTTGGGGTGGGGAACCCATAGGCAGAGTCGTAGCTTCTCTTAGTCATAGGCATGGAGTAGTACTACCAGTACCATAATATCTGTTACAATGCCTCCAGATTATTTTTGATTTTTGAACCAACTGAAGGTATTCTATCCAAAATAATAATTTAAAAAATAAAATTTAAAAAGAAAATAAAATAACCACATGTCATAAAATATTAGCAATCTGACATATAGAAAGGGATAAAATGTATTTTTGGTCAGCTCCAAAGCACAAAACTAGAAGCAATATTTATCATTACAGGATAGCAGATATTAACTAAAATAAGAAGCACCTTCTAATAATTAGATCTGCTGCCTTATAAGGTTGGATATTACCTATCATTGGGCTCACTCAATCAAAGAATAAAACTCAATCAAGAATTTGCTGTAAACTAACATTTATTGGGTATTAAGCCCAAGGATTAAACAAGGTTGGTAATCTCCAAAAGTGACCACCAAAGATGGAGTAATTTGTTATGTTAAACAACCCTATATTGAATTTCTCATTTAATTCTCTCAGTATAACATCCCTATTGTAAGAGTAAAATGCTTGGCCTCTGACTTCAAGATTGCTTTGTTTAGTAGCTTCTGCTTAATCTTGCATATTGACATGCTAATCATTAGAGAAATCCTGCTTGAGGTTTGGGTTTTATAAAAAACAACAACAACAACAAAAAAACAGCTCCTTACTAAAATGTACCTTTAACAAGGAGATAAAGGAAGTATGTATTGTTTATCAAAGATTTGCAGGAACCTTGTGACTAGATTCACATCAACTAAGGTCAACGGGCTAAGCTCAGTCTTCTTCAGACCCTGTTGGTGCCCAGATGTCTGTGGTCATCAATCACCTCTTGCCCTTCCTCTCTTCTTGACATGAAAGAAGCCTAAACTTTGTACTTTCTTAAGATGGATTTGAGGCACCTCTGGGTCTCCCGTCTTCTCAGTTGGTGCTTTCTAGATCAATAAACCTTTCCTTACTCCAAACTCTGACATTTTGAATTTTGGCCTTTTAAAGTTTTGGGACACATGGACTTTGAACTGGTAACACTATGAATTGGTTAGTACTAGGAAACTAAGTTCCACGAGAGTGGCAAATCCCAAGCCAGTATGCAGATGTGTGGTGTACAGAGTGACCTTCTGCAACCTTACTGGTCCACTGATCAACATCATCTGGCATCTTGTTAGAAATGCAAAATCTCAGGCCCCACCCCAGATTTATTGAACCAGATTCTGCGTGTGAGCAAGATACCTGGGTGATTTTACATGCACAATATAGTTTGGGAAGCAAGTTTGACAATGTTTACATCCCACAACTATCTAGTATAATTTATTTTATCCCTAATGGAAATACGTTGGCCTATAGTTAAACTACATTTAATTTTAATTCAATTAAACATTTTAATTTACAAATTGAATTTTCCACAGTAACCATAATACCTTACAATTAATATGCACCTTTAAAAATATCATCTCAGATATACTGTGTTTATGTGATAGGAGTAGAATATTCAAAACTGAAAGATTTTTATTTTCTCAAATTTGAGCACAGTGCCAAGTACTAATGTGAATATAGTACCCAGATAGCCTCAGTGCTAACGAGGTGACCTATTAAAATGCTACAGTTTGGTAGTTTTCTTCAGTTCATTATAAACTTTACTCTCAAGTGTGAGACAGTCTATTATGAACTGAAACAATAGTACCTAAAAACATGAATAATACATAGCACTAACAATGCTTTTGGAACCATTATGGCATAGAATATTGTATCAATCCATAATTTGAAGATGGAGCTAAATGGATCTTTCATCTAAAAGAGCTGCTGTGATGTGTCAATTTACACCTGATGTTAATAAGAATATACTATCACCTAAAATCCATATTAAAATATTTTATATAAAATGTACTTGCATTAATAGATATCTGTCATTTGTTACTAAATACGGCTGTTAAAAGAACCTCTTAAGTGCTTTTGAAATTTGTTTTTAAGACCTTGACATTAGATTGAATAAAAAGTATTATGGAACCAATCCTTCATTAGGAAAATGGACATAATGGATGAAATACTGTATGTTGCTTACTTCATTTTTGCCAGGTCAAATTGAAATTCTCATCAGCATTTGACACCTCTTACATGGCCACATAATAAATGAGTGAGAACCTAAATGTGGACATTAAATATTTCATTTTCACTAGACATTATTACTGAACAGTGTAGTTCAACTTTTGAGAATATCTTTCACATTTCTTCTTTGAACATTATAGTCTTTCGTTGTGAACCTCTCCTGTAAAATAAGGTAGCTCGCTCAATTATGAATCATTCTGGATTATAAATTCATGTATCATTAACCATGAATTCAAAAAATACACAGTGATCTGTTTGATCTGAAATTGCATCAGAGTGTGAAGTAGTACTTTAGGGGGATTAAATTAATAAAATAAATTGAATAAATGTTCAATATAAGTGAAATATGGCACCTTCACCTAAGGGTAAATAAATAAATCCACTGTTTACATTGTTCCCCTTTGACTTCATTTTCTCTATCATCTTCTTGCTGACACTAACTGTTCCTCCATTTGATGGAATCAATATTTTAAATATGAATCAAAATGCAAAGTAGGGGGGCTTAGGCACACATAAGTTTGCAATAATTTTTTTCCAATGGCTTAGAGTCATATATCTCAGTCTGAAAGACTTTTGACTAGTGGTGAGAGAATCACAGTACTTTTCATTTTTATGAAAGTTGCTCTTCATCTTCAAAATATTCTCTCTATCATTGTATTTAAATAAAAAATATTAAGAAAAACTAAATGGGAAAAAATGCCACCCTTTACTATTATTATAGTTATTATTATTATTATAAAGAAATAATATGAAACTTGATTAGCATGCTACATTGGTATTACAATTAGTAAAATACAATTTCTTTTCCAAGAGGTTTATATTGTTTGATCTCCATCATGTTTCTATTTTCTCTATTCTGGGAAGAATTCACCTGTGAGAAGCATGCTAACCATAATGCCAAACTTACACAAAGATTTTTAAGAAATTACTTTAAATGACTAGCTAGCACTTTGGGGAACAAGTTAGACTTGAAAATGCATAATTAAAAAGTTTTATTTCTCACTTTTCCTGTTAATTTCTCAATTATTTCCATGTACGGTAATGTGTCTGCATAAATGTAAACAGATGATTAACATTGCCTTGTTGCGTTCACCAGTCCAGAAATTCTGAGATAATTCAGCTCTCACAGCTGTCTAGAACCTGAGTTGCTACTTAGACAAATAGGCAAAACTTATTTGTTAACAAGAAATAAATCACTTTCTATCATCCGTAGGATTTAAATTTTAAATAATCTTGACTCAACATCATGTGCTAGTTTCCACCAACATAATCGAGTTGAATGACGTACTTTCTCCCACTGATCACTTTATTCCAGAGCTTTGGTAGCGGGGGGTGGGGAATCTTTGATCGCTTCATTTATAAAATGCCTTATTAAAATTAGAAATTTGGAGGGAAAACTATTTACTCAGGGATGCAAGGAAAAAGTGCATTAGAACCACAAGATCAATCGCTGCTCACCAAGCTTACATATCTCCAAGAGAAATAAAAGTGTACAAATTAGGCAGATTTAGTCTGTTTGTGCGTTGTCATTTGATCATTCCTTTACTTGCTGTCTCAAATTTTCCATCACAGCCTTTACTCTATCTGCTGTTTTTTTCCTTCTGGTTGGCACCTATGCCCCCTTTAAATGTATTCCTATATTGTCACTCAGCAGACAAACGCCATGCTTTGTATCCCCCTCCTGCCCCTCCTGTGCCCTACTCCTTCATCACTAACACATTCTGCCATTACTTTCAGGCTACACAATGTCACCATCTTCATGCTTTTCCTTGCACTCTCCCAGCTGATGTCCGACATCCTTCATTTCGCAGCATCTGAGCAGAACCACAAAATGACAACTTCAGGATCATAATGCGAATTAGTTATGCTCTCACCATTTCCCATTCTCATTAAATCATTGTCAGGACAATGGATTCATGTGGTACCATTTCCTGTTCTCATTACAATTTTTGTCACAAGAATGAGGTATCAGAATTTCAATGCTTCGCATGGTCTTTGAAAAATAATAGTTAACTCTGCTGCTTTGACCTTTTTTTTTTTTTCTGTTCTGCATTTCGCTCAGTCTTGCCCTTCTCTCCCCTGCCTATTTGTGGGCTTGGCAATTAAATTAAGATTAAGAGTCCTGAATATGGCAAAAGTTAAGAAATCACAATGCAAGGATTGTTTAAAACTTTGCCTTCCTCTTTTCAATGGCAAAACTAAGCCACCATTGCAACATACTTTGTGCAAAAGTTAGAAAGTGTATACTTAGTCGTTTCTTAGGTAAATGGCTTCTTAATGTTCTTTTTCATTTTTACTTTCCTTCCATTTAAATAACAAATATGCAATTTGTCCTTAAAAGAAAGTACCGAAATATTGTTCGTATTTTCTTTTCTTTTTTTTAATGAGTCCAAATTTATGTTACTTTTGGGGGAGGGGGGAACCATTCTTGCTATTCAAATATACAATTTGAATAAATTACTTTATTTCCCCTCCCTGCTGATCCTAGCTGCCTTTACCAAGGTTTGTTTTACAGTTGATGGCTTTGTTCTTCCAAGACAGTTACATGTTCTGTTTGGGTTCGGGTAGAAGTCTTACAAACACTAGGTAATGATTTGTTAACTAAACGCTCCTGAAGCTGTCTGTCAGCTCTCCCTGCAGCATAATAGCAGCTTCACCTGCCTGCAGTCGCATCAGGGCGCTCTAATTAAATGCAAACTTTGTTAAAACCTCAGAGAAATGCAGGGAATGTGAAGATGCTACAGAAATGCATAGGCTTCTCTATGGTAATATCCTATTACAGTTTTTGTTTTTGTTTTTGTTTGGTTCAGAGAGTGTTATAGTATGTGAGGAAAAAAATGAGATCATTTCATTGTTAAAAGATCCGTGACTGATCCTATTTGCAGAAATTTTAACTTGTAATATGCTTAAAGCTAAATTTCAATTCTCTTCAGATTCAGAAAAGGAAATTGATTTCAACTTGATTAGTATTTTTTAATTCGCTCCCCCAGTCTGTCATTTTTTTCATATTATTTTCATTTGCTGTTTCTTGTTCATGTTTCTTTTGGGATTATACATTTAATTTTTTTTTTTTTGAATTGTGACCCATCACAGTGCCTGAAATATAATAGATGCACACACACAAAAAATGTTTACTCATGGAAGGGATAAAAGAATGGGAAAACAGTGGGACAGTTTGGAAATGGCATAACGAAACTTGAAGTTGAAATGATTTTCAGCTATACTTGTATTGGTTCATGGTAAATGTATTTTATTTTATTTAAGCAGTTTCTACTCCTATTTCACTTAGAATTTTCATTAGAAATGGCTGCTAAATTTTATCAAATAGCTTCTCAGGGTCCATGAATATTATTATAAATTCCTTTTTTCTCCTTTAATTTATTGAGTGACTAGTTTATAGACTTCCTCTCACTAAGTCACTTACTTGATCATATGTACAATTTTTTTGATACACTGCTCGATTTATTTTTAACATTTTTTTAAAAATTCACATCTCTATTTAAAGGTAAGTTAATATTGTAGTTTGTTTTATTTCATTTGTGCTATATTATCAGGTTTGGGCATTAACACGCAATTGGTTTCATGAAATGACTTGAGGAAAAAAATTTGTTTTTCTGGGGCTTGAACCCTTTGTGTGTAATCGTGTAGGTATCCTTTAAGACAGACAAAATCCAGCTTTGAGGGCATCTGACTGTTAATTCTTTCATGGCACATTTCTAACCACCTTCTAAGGGTTTCTAGGGTAAATGGTCTACTCGCATTATTCTTTTCTTTTGAGGATGATTTTGTTAATATATGTTTTCCCTGGTAATTACCCATTTTCTCTAGGATTTCTAATTGGCTGCCATAAAGTTTCAGGCAGTAGTGCCTTCAAATTTGTTTAACTTCTCTTCCATATTCTTCCTTTTAGTCTTTTAATCTGAAGTGTCTCTTGTAGGCAGCATGAAAGGTCTTGTTTTCTTATCCATTCAGCCTTCCTATCCTTTGGTTGGAGCACTTAATTCTTCTCCAAATTGAGGTACTTGTTGATAGATATGTAGTTATCACCATTCTTTATTCATGTTTTTTATACATTCTTTCTTCTTAAAGAGGTCCCTCCAATAATTCCTATAATACTGACTTGGAGTTGATGAATTACTTTAGCTTATTTTTGACTGGGAAGCTCTTTATCTGTCCTTCGACTCTAAATGATAGCTTTGCTGGATAAAGAATTCTTGGTGTGGATACTGGGTCTTCATCACTTTGAATATTTTGTGCCAAGCCCTTCCGTCCTGCAAAGTTCCTTTTGAGAAACGAGCTGCCAGTCTTATGGGTATTCCTTGTTGGTACCTAACTGCCTTTTCCTTGATGACTTTCAGATTCTCTCTTTGTATTTAAACTCTGACATTTTAATTATGATTTGTCTTAGTGTGGGCCTCTTTGGGTTCGTCTTTTGGGGGATTCTCTGAGTTTCCTGGGGTTATATCTCTATTTCCTTCACCAAGTGAGGGAAGTTTTCCATCATTATTTCTTCAAATATATTTTCAACTTCTTGTTCTCCCTCTTCAGGTACCCCTATGACATGGATATTAAGGGTAACTTAATTTTGTCCCATAGACTCCTTAATTTATTATTATATTCTTGGTTACTTGTTTCTTGCCATTTTGATTGAGTGTCCTTGTCTTCTCCATCCTCTGTATCAGTATTTGGATTCTCTTCTTCATCCATTCTGTTGATTCCCTCTAACATATTCTTCATCTCAGATATTGTATTATTCATTTCTGATTGTCTCCCTATGACGTTTTCTGTTTGCATTTTAATGTTTTTTTTTATCTCTTTGTTAAAGTTCTCACTGAATTCGTATACATTTCCCTTAACTTCATTGAGCATCTTTATAACTCTACATCTGTTAGATTGCTTGACTTCATTTTTCCTTGATTTCTGTTCCGTTCTTTCATATGGTTTCTGCTTCTGTGCCTTCCCATTTTGGCTGCCTTTCTGTGTCTGTTTCTATGTACTAAGCAAAGTTCCTAAGTCTCCTGGTCTTATTAGTGTGGCTTTGTGTAGTAGGTGCCAGTGGCACAGTCCTGAGAGGGGTTCAGCTGCAGGCTAAGTTTAGCCCCAACCTGTGTCCCTTCTGGGGCACCTGTTAAGATTCAGCAAGCAATCCACAGATGCTGTGCTTAGAGTTGCATCAAGCCACACCAGAAACCGAGGTCAGCTGTCTCCAGTGTGAGTCTTGGAACTGCTCAGCAAGTGGCATAGGACTCACAGAGGACACAACTGGATGTGGCTTGGGTGGGGCCATGAGTTGGGGGAGGCATAATTTTAGGGAATCCTCTGGGTGGAGCGACCTATGTTATCCAGTTTGATGATGTCTCAGCTATGGCAGCACTATGTTTGCAGACTGAGAGCAGAGAGGGCTCAACAAAGGAACAATGGATACACCTGGCACTTCTGCCCAGGAGCAAGTCTGGGCTTACAGTGTCCCCCTGTAAGTCCCTGGTGTCCCCTAAGCAGCCTACCTAGCGCTAGTGCTCAAAGCAAGCAAGCCGGTCACCACCAAAGTCCGATTACAGACATGGCCCCTTTATGAAGAATGTCAGTAGCTGCCAGCTGCAGCTGCCATAGCCTCTTTTCCACTCAGCCACTGAGCTCTGGGAAGCCTCATGTCTTCGCCTCCTCCTATCTTCTACCATTGCAGGCTGATTTCTTATTTTTCTCCCTAGTGGTAGGGCTTCTGTTCATCTAGACCCCAGGTGATTCTGTTTGCTGTTTGTCCCGTGTTTCCAGAACAACTTTGATGTGGTCTCAAGAGGGGATGAACAAAGCTTCTATCATCTATGCCATTTTGCCCAATCTACTTGTTTAATTTCTCTTGAATCAATTGTTAAATGTCCTACTTCTCATTCTTAATTATGTCTATTTTATACTTTTTCTATTTGCTCCGATCATAGTTAAAAGAGGGTCATCTATTTTACTAGTCATTTCCAAGAAACAGCTTTCAGATTTGTGTATCCATTACACTTAATATTCACTTTCTTTATCCTTAATTTTAAGTGTATCTTTGTTTCTTTTGATCTTGTTCTTTTACTATTTGTGAAGATGCTATGTAGCTATTTTATTTTTCACCTGTATTCTTTAACAATGAAGGCTCTCAAGAGCAGAACTAGTTCTAGTAGTGCAACATTCACTGAACCACAGGATAAACTATTCCCCATCTCAGTTTTTTCTAAATTACATTTAATTTTATTTTCCAGGAATTATATAGAATGGTAATATATAATATTTAAATATAAAATTATTTGATCATCCTTTGTCTTAAACTAATTGTATTAGAGAGTTGTATTAATTTATGACTTTTAAAAAGTATCCTTTAAATATAGCTGTACTTTTAAAACATTAAGTGTTTTTCATGATTAATTTATGTAAATAGTCTATGGACATGCAAACAAACGTATTCTCTATTTAAGTGATGAAAATATCTCTGTATATTTACTAAATCAAGTCCTTTTATCAATTCCTTTGTGTTTTTAATTATTATCATTATTACTTTTTTAAACACCTACAGCACCTGATATTCCTAGGTGGTCTTCCGTCCAAGTACGAATCAGGCCCAACTCTGTCTTTACTTATTTTTAATTAGTAAATCTTCTTAATTTTTTGAGGACTGTTGAAAGCTCTCACTATCATTTTATTTTTATTTTCTCCTTGCATAGCTAATGGTTTTCCTTTGTGTGTTAGTTGTTAGTTTGTTTGGAAATGCAGATGTGTTATATCTACATCATAAATTCCCCTCCCCCACCATTTACATTTCATAATGTCCCTCTTTATCTTGCCTACTTCTTTCATTCTTTAATTCCACTTTTTTGCTACTAGTGTTGCTACTCTCTTTTCATTTTCCTTTTGTTTGCATTTGCTGGTACCATTCACATATTCTCTCTTTTATTAAGCTGTCAACTATATTTAATTTTGTTTACTCCAAAATTAAACATTAGTTAAAGTGCATTAGTAATGCAGAGAATTCAATCAGATTAGCATTGGGTTTATAAACATGCCCACTTATTAAAGCTCCTCATTGCACTTCACTAACATTGTTCTTTGTAGAACTAACAACACAAACTGGTTCTGGACTGTTATTAATATTATTAACCATTATTCATAGCATTTATTGAATTCTTTTTTCTAGTAACCTTCTAAGCACACTACATATTTTACAATACTCTATGAGGTTGGACTTATTATTTCCCTACTTTTATAGATAAGGACATTGAGCACTGAGAATTTATTTCCATGATTTGCTTCAGAATACACAGTTAGTCTAAGGTACAGCACAGTTTGGAACTCTGTTACCAAGTCCAAAGTCTGTGGTCTTAACTGCAATTGAGTCTTTACATTAATTTTCATTTTTTATGTTCCCACTGTTGAGATTTTAGGAATTTAGAATGAGTCACTCTAAGATGTGGCTCTGTAGTAAGAGGATTGTTTAGAGCTAAAGGGAACCAAGGCTCTACAGGCTCAAGAGAAACTTCTTCCTACTCCCTTCACTATCTAGAGGAATTCGAATTATGGGCCTAACCCATAATAAGAGATTATCAGAGATAACCTATCTATATAGTAGAGAAAATTATTGATTACTAAGCATGTACTCTCCTTGCAATTACTTTCCAAAGCCGCAGGTGCCTTACCTCATCCCTAACTCAAAATGTCATATACATCCATTTCCCTCTCTGTCTCTGAATCTCTTATGCATGTTGGGGGAAGGGAGGATCTCTGACTGTCATGTATGCAGGGTTCTCATACACATGTACGTAATTAAATTTGATTATTTTAGCTTGTTAATCTGTTTCATGTGTATTTAATGATTAGCTTAGCCAAAAGAACCTTGAAGGTAGAAGAAAGTTTTTTCCTCCCTCGTGGAGTCATATATTGAAGGAAAAGTCATTACATAAAAATATCCCTTAGAAACTGATCAGCTTGCAAAATACCTTCCCTCTAAACATTCTTCCTCAATGAACACTGAGATTATTCTGGCTTTGGGGGCATCCGAGTCAGTTTAACAACTGGTATTCTTTAATTGCTAACAATAGAAACTAACTCTAGCTAACTTAAGTTTTAAAAATTTAATCGAAGGACTTTATCAGGTAGCTCATAAAATGAACTGAAGCCTGGAGGGCAAGACAGGCACAGAGAGGGTTTTTCTTTGATTTGTTTCTCTTGTTTGTTTATTTTTGCACCCCTTTATATGTCAGACAGCTGTGATAAGAACCAAGCATACAAGGGTAAAAAAAAATGGTAGTTTCTATTGTTAAGGAAGGAAAGTGACTAGACTCTAAGTACAATAATAATATAATTTATGGCATAAGTAAATTCCACCAGACACTGTTCCAAGCTTTTTACCTCATTTGGTTTGACAATACCCTATTAATCACACCCACTTTACGGAAGAGGATGTTGAGGCTTAGGACTCAGGATTCAAACCCAGAAAGTCTTGCTTCTATTTGCATTTTTGACGTTTTATGTATTGAAGGAAAGAATTCTTGTTAGATAACTGTTTGAATAGAAAATGCAGAAATAACATGACTCATATTCCTTTTTAGATTCAGTAGCACATTTTACCATTATTATTCCTGTTTTTTTTTTAATCCAGTGTGTGAATCAATTATTTAAAAAATACATTAATTTCATAAGGTATCTTACTTTATAGCAGAATAAAACTGAATAAATCAGAATGGAAAGCTGTCTGCCTCTCGATTACTGTTTACTCCATGCTTGTTTTACAATTGATATTGAGCATCTGGACTAAGCTATTTAGTAAATGATTAGAGAAAAATTACTTTTATACATCTTTCCCTTCCTCAGAAAGAGTTTTTTACACATTTATTTCCTGAACTTCTACCTTCATCATATGAGTGCCCTCCCACCTATTATCTCAAAACATGTTTCTTTTGAGCCACATATGTCCACACGACATCTTTTCACATACCTCCCATAAATTCCCTATCCCCTACTAGATAAATAGGGATAATATGGTTAATCTCCAAAAACTTTTGATGAGAGTCTTACTTTACTCATCTATTTGAATATACGAGTTCAGAAGAAAAATTCAGTGTTAAATTCAATGTTGAAGTGATTATATAAGATTTACCAATGTTTTTTAAATGAAAGATTTCCATACTTGTAAGCAGTTATATTAGAACCACATTTCTACTTTTGAAAATCAATATATTGTTGGGGCATCCTAAATTTCCACTGAATTTCAAAAACTTGCCTGAAATTACTAATATTATGGTAAGGGAATCTTTTTGTTGAAAGCATGTGCCCATAAGAGTTCTAAATTCAGTGCAGTATGATGACTTGGCAGGATGGAGCTGCTGCTTGAAATATAATAACAAGGAAGAAAACCAGGAGAGAGATGCTTCCATTAAATTTTCCATCTAGTCTATATGTTCTCATTATTAAAATGGACTCAGTATTTTCATCTGTTTTCCACACACAAACCTTATGACTTAGCTAAGCTTAAATAACTTGAATTCTAACATTAAAATCAAATAAATGTCATTTCCCCTTCAGATATTCTAGCCACTCAACTTGATCTTGAAAGCTGTTTAAGTCTTTCAATAGCTTTTACATCTGAAATGAGAATTTGACATATAATTCAAATTTTAGTACTTGAAAGTTCTAGCAAGTGAAAAAGATCAGAAGTCCTTGGAAATTATTTCAAAAGTTCATTCTCTTTGATGTCCAAAGACATGGTTGACATCTGAAGAATAAAATTAGGGTAACAATAAACCCAGTTCACTCATTTAGATTTCAGGTAGGACAGAGATGTGCCCTGGAAATTCCTCAGGTGGAGGTAACTGTCCTAAAGAAAGTAGAATTCTCTCATGTCTAAGTAAGATTAGAATGGGTGCCATGAGTGTTTCTATAGCAAGGAGAACCAGACCAAGCAAAAAAATTTACAAAAATTAGCAACTGTAGAACAGGGCTTAAGAGCATGGACTCTGATGCCAGAAGAATCTGATATCAAATCTGGACTCTGGCCACTTGATGAGTAAGTTAAATTTTATGCCATAAAGTTTAATATTTACTGCCCCATAGAGCTATATGAATTAAATGACATAATCCATATAGAGGGTTTACAAAAATGCTGCCATGTAATAAATTGCAGCTATTGTTACTACAGTTATTATTGCAAATAAAAGAAGTCTTTTCATTTGATATGTTCATAAGGGAGTTTTCAGATTTGCATATCCAAATGTGAAATGGTTATTGACAAATGTGTTTAAGTAAGTCTCCAAATTTTGTTTTAATTGGTTTTCTGTAATACTTCCAATTCTGGACTTGGCTTTAAAATGGTTTCATTTTCCTTAACCACGAAACTGTTGATATTACTGTTTTCTAAGAAACCAATTGTTTCTCAGTTCTTGGGAGTGAGGTGTTGGGACAGTGTGTGAGGACTAGTCTCTGAATTAAAATTACCAACAAATCCTTTCAAAGAACTTATCTACCAACTCACACTACTCCCTGTAGATGCTGATGTGTGCCTTGCCTCATCTCTCTTGGTCTCCACCTGCAGTGACAAGAAACAATTACTTAGAAAGTTCTGAACATCAGGAAAATTATGAGCCTGCCCTGTTGTAATCCAAATAGGACTGTTTGGAAGAAGAAGGTTAAAAATAGAATGGGAATTAAATAGGAAGATTCTGAAAAAATTACATCGAATTAAAAATCTATCTACCACAATAATTTTGTTATCACGCAGATTTCTGTGGTAATGTTTTATTTTTATTTTTGCAATATTTATTGGTCATTTATTTCTTCATCTGAATGCTTTTCATGGTTGACTCATTATATCCTCTTAACATTGTGAGGTAGATAGATATTAACTATTATTATTTCATTTCACTGATAAAAAAACTGAGACACAGGTGGATAACCAATTTGCCCAAGGTTATACAGCTAGTAATTGCAGAGCTGGGATACAAGCAGTGCCGGTCTGGTTCTTGAGTCTGTGCTCTTAAAACCATGACACAATATATCCGGTGAGAGTAGTTATAGTTACAGTTTTGCAAACAAGTGAGTTATAAGTAGAGAACTTTAATAAATGTACAGTGTATGATAGCTATGCTTCTTCCTTTTGATTTATAAAAATGAGAGAAAAAATTACTTGTCTTTAATGTTATCGTTTGAAATCTGGCAATATTTTTAATTGGTGACTCTGCCTATGAAAGTGCTCTGGAGAAAAGTGAACCTTCTGTTATTCTGTAATTGCTATTTTCCCAGCCATATGAGATAAGGACAACGAGGTTTGGAAAAGAAAATGTTGATTTGGAGAAATGAATGGTCTATATTTTTCTTATGTTGACCTACTCTCTAAAAAAGTATCTATATTAAAGTTTTTATTGTTATTAGTCTAGAAATAGAAATTGATTCTTTTCAAAATATAAAAAACATAAAAATTATTTTCTGAGATTTCTATGATGCCAGATAAATTGCCTCTTATTCCGTGCTAAATGTTTTGAAACCTGATGACAGTAAAAAAAGAATTCATTTAGATTCAATTGGATATTAAATGATAAATTTTTTATTTGTGTTATTTGACTTCCTTAACTTTATACATAACTTGTCAGTTTTTAATGCAATTAATCAATCTGTTTGTGCTCATAGAGTCTTTTATGAAAGAGAGCATTTCAGAATAGAATGTACTTATCTGAGTTCAGAATATAAAATAAAGTTTATAGGAATGAGAATTTTAAGTTTCACCTAAGGTTATAGGTGATAATCGGTCTTTTCAGTCACATTAAATAGACTCCAGAATAATATTCTCAGATAAATACAGCATTTTTATTAATCAGTATAACTAAGTGCAAATTAAATTCTATTCCGCTCTCTATATTTTATAAAAACAGAATAGTATTTGGGAAAATTAAAGATTGCTTAAATAGCTTAAAGAGTTCCATATCTCACCCATATAGTAAGACTGTGGCATTTTGCTCCTTATTTTGTGTAAAATAATGAGCCTTTTGGAATACAGGCAGTCCTTGCTTTAGAGTTTAAGTTAACATGATGCCATGCAAAGTGAGGACTGCCTGTATTCAAATATTTTTGTTGAATTTCTTTGTTATGTATTTCAACTTTCAAACATAAATTTCATACAGTTTCTGGCTGAATGAGATTAGAAATTAATTGATATTTCTTTCCTTAAGTAGGTAAGAGTCAAATATAACCAACTTTGCCTAGGCCTTTATCATATTATGAAAATTCTTGCTATACTAATTTGATGGTGCAAAATTATTTTTTCCTTGAAAGCTTCTCTAATGCTTACCTAAATTCCCATTAAGGGTGAGTATATGTTAGGATACAAGCTATGCTGACCTTGTTCATCTGGATATTTAGCTTCTGGAGACAAGGCAGTTGAGTGATAGAATTAAAGTTTTTATTTTTGTTCATGTGATTTGATCTTTTGTATACAATTAACACGAAAGGTTACAAACTGTGTTTTCAAAGAATTCTTAAATTTTAGTCAAAGAAAACACCTTGAGATATGTACCATAATGTAAAAACACCCTGAATTATTATTATTTGCCCTCCTGTTAATTTTCATTCACCCGTTTTTATATCTGTGTTTATATTCACAGATGAAAGTAAACTTTAATAGCTGCTTTACTTTCCAGATTTAAATATTTCACAATTTCTTCTAATCCTGTAGTACTGGATTTTATTTCATTTCCACGTCCTTCCAAATGTCCTTGAGCTTGCGGAATGAAATATACAAATAATGTTTGTCTTTTGTCACAAAGCACTGCAGAAATATGTTTGAGAAGCTGAATATCTATCATAAAGTACCTAATATTTTAATATAAGAAGAATGTTATAATTGGTCAAGAACTCAATATCAAACACATTATATCAAGAAATAATATTTGGAAAAAGATCACATGAAGAATTGTATGGAATTAAAAATAATAAATATATTTTCCAAGATGTACAATGATTATTCAGGTACTTGATATTATGTAGTTTTTGATTTACCAAACTTTTGGCATTTTCATTCAAATGTCCCAATTTTTTTCTTGTCTACTTTCCAATTGTATTATTATTTATTTAACACCTTTTGTTAATTCTTCTCTCTGTACATAAAGTTTAAAAATTTAAAAAAAAATTTAATGTACTGTTTTATAATCTGCACTTGGTAATTACAGTATCCAGATCTTCGCAGATCTTTTGCCTCTATCTATAGTTTCTGCTTATGTTCAGTTGTGATACTTTAATTCCTCATATCCTCAGTTATGTTTGAATGACCTGTTCATTTCCCTAAATTATGTGAATTCTTTGCATCAAGAATTTTTTCTTAGAAGATTTGTTTTGTTTCTGCCAGGTGTCTAGGGCCATTGCCAGTGCAGGACTATTTTTAAATAGTTCGAAGAAGGTGGGGAAAAAAAAAAACCCAAGTATCCAACAATAAATGAATGGATAAATAAAATGTGCTAAATCTATACAATGGAATATTATTCAGCCATTAAAAGAAATAGAATACTGATAAATGCTACAATATAATTAAACTTTAAAAACATTGTGCTAAGTGAAAGAAATTAGACACAAAAGACCACATATTGTATGATTTCGTTCATGCGAAGTATCCAGAATAGGAAAATCCACAGAGCTGGAAAGCAGAATAATGATTGCCAATAGCCTAGAGAAGGGGAAAATGGGAATGATCATATAATATGTGTGGGTTTTCATTTGGAGTGAAGAAGATGTTTTGGACCTAGATAGTGGTAATGATTGCATAACATCATGAACGTACTTAATGCCACTGAATTGAACACTTTAAAAATGATTATAATAGTAAATTTTTATGTCCTGCATATTTTATCATCATCATCATTATATTTAACACCATTCAAGATTTGAGGATTTATATGCAAGGCATATTTTTTTGGACCACCCAGGTGCTGTTACTTTGTTTGAACATCCCCAAAAAGGCCAGTTTGTGGTCAGATTTCTCAGAGATGGTTTTATGTCCCTTCTCTTCTCAGCAGCAAGACGACTTCCTGCAAGGCCTTTGGGTTTTCAAGGGATGTGGTAAGTCTACCTTTAATTTGTCCTTACCTAGAAGGTAAAGCCCTGCTGGGTCCCAATGGTACAGAGAGAAGACTGTCTTATTAGACTTCCTACCTCAGATAGACCCAGAACTTTGACTTCTCTGGATCCAGTGAAACCACCAAAATAATCAAAGTTTTCAGATATTGTTGTCATAATTTCTTACTACCTAGTCATCAAGTCCATGTGTCTAAAAAGATGTCTTAAATTTTGTTTCACCATTTTTAGTTGTTCTCTGCAGAAAAAAATGGGTCTGAATGATCTTACCCATCAATGTTACTGGACATCAAGATCTACAAAAATTTTGTCCTAGCAAACCTCTACTAATGCAGTTTAATTGTCTCCACATTCTACTCCTCCTCTCCTCTTCTACTCCCACATGGTAAATTTCTAACATCCTTTCAGTTCAGTTTCCCTAGAAATGAAATCAGATTGTCTTAGTTCATCTTTTATTCCAGAGTCATGGGCTATCTTACTGGCCACCCAGTGACACCCTGAACTAGGACAGTGTCTGCTGTGTCAGTGAGTAGAGTCGGTGTACTGTCAGCCTTTCCTTTTGAATGTGAGCTTGAGAGGTCAGGTGTCATGATTCGATATGTTCAACACACATTCTGAAGCACTTTCCTAGGCTTTTTAAAATCTACCTTCTGGATGTGAATGATGAAGACATTTTCTGAGTTTTAAAGTTTGGATTAACTAGGCTTGAAGAAGGTAGTTAATTGTCCAACTTCACAACATGTAAAGGAAAGAATCAGCCATAAACCCCAGCGTTCCTTTTCCTTGGAGCCATCCCTCTTAATGCTGGGCGCTGCTACTCTCGTTTGAAAGAGGTCTGAAGGAAGGAGTTAAAGCTGTCTACCAGTCAGAAAGGAAGAGAACAGCATTTATTTAGGGAACATTGAAAAGTTCATTGTAACTCCCTTATGTAGGTTAGAGAGACAGGAGAAGAAAGATGAGCATGTGAAGAGTTACTGAATTTTAGAAATATTTTATCAAGTTCTCTATTTCCATTATGCATTTGATTTTATTTTTATTAGACTTAGAATGAAGAAATTAGTATTTTTGTAATTTTAAAGCTTTTGTTGTAGGCTCTCTGTAATTCACATTTAATATATATACAATACTTATATACAATGTATGTATGTATGTATGTATGTAATACATACATGTAATACATATAATACATACATAGCATTTCATGTTTGATATATATATATTTCATTCAGATCCTACATAATCTTTAAAAATGTCTTCCAGTGTTTTATATTTGTGGTCAATAGTCTCTTTTTGAAAAATTGTATTTCCTTCTTTCTATGTATAAAGCTAAAGGGAAAGGTGAGTAACATGACTCCTCTGAGCAGGCATAAATGATGTTTTCTTGAATGGCAACTGCATGATTTTAAGGGCATGGAATTAGCTCTAAGGTGATTCCAAGGTGTTGTCAAAAGGTGGAAGCCTGGGTAGTTGGATAGTAACTCCACTCCTAAGTCAGTGTCCCTTCACCAGGAAAAAAAAATTCAAGGGAAAAGTTATTAATTAGCACTATGTTTATCTTTCTACTGCCTATGATTCTATTTCTATGACTACAGTCATTATTTTCTTACAATACATGAATTTTATACTTTCCACTTTACTCAGCCTTTCATACATGCAAAAATGTTGAGCTACATTCTCTGGTGCTAACACCTATGAAGAACAATCAAGGTTTGCCTCATTTACATTGACAGATTACCTTTATATTAGAAATATAAAAAGAACCTAGCGTCATCAACTTGCTAAGGACATGTGGACCCATATATTTGATTGAGCCTTTATTCAAAACTTATAAGCACTAATATAGATGCTAAAGGGAAATTTTTCCTATTTCCTAAAAGATTCATTTACTCACTGAACTATCAAGACTTCCAAATTCTAACTTCTCATACTCGGAGTCTAAAAGATACTAATATGGGTACTAGTATGCCAAGAAGGGTCCTTGGAGAGGTGATGCTGGAATGTTGGAGGATAGAGGGGGAAAGAAACAACATGTTCAAAGGCATGTAGTAGTAGAAAATAGATTCCAGCTGAGGACACTTGGAGCATGATGTTTCCTTTGAACAAAGATGAAGAAAGATTAGAGTGGGGGGTGTGGAGATGCTAATTTGGATGCGAGATAAAATATGGAACTGTGCTTATAAGGTCATCTTTCTGAATTCATAGTGATGACCTAAAATCTTCTTGAAGAGAGTGGACATATGTGACTGGAATAAAGCACTTTGAGTTTTAGAAGTAGATTGATATGCCATCAGATTAAGTTAGTGAGAGAAGAAGGATAGAGAAAGAAGAGCACAACAATTTATTTGTCCAAATTATGGGGCAAGTAGAAAGAAAAAGAAAATAAGAAAAAATGTTAAGCTTAGTGAAAAAAAGTGCAAATAAAGCCAAATGCTACTTCATTTATTACTTGTTATAATATTTTATTTCCCCAATTAGATAGCAATTATTTTTATTTTATAGTAAAAAACAGTAGTTCCCATTTATTGAGCATCTATTATGTGCCAGACACCACACAAATTTCTAATGTAATTTCTACATCATATCCACAAAGTATATGCTGTCATCCCCATTTTCCAATCACAGAAACTACACTCAGGGTAGTTAAACCTCCTCTCCAAGCTCCTGCAGCAAGTATAAGTTGGAGCTAGGATTGGAACATACAACCATCTGGCTGAGACAGTGCTCACTTCTCACCTTCTCAGCTGAGTGTTCTTTAAAGTCTGGGAAGTGGCTTAACTGGATAGATAAAAAGGAAGTCATCAAACATGCTCATTTCATGCCTCTTGCTTCCACTTTTAGCAACCGTAGTCTACTCTTGTGGATGTACCTGACCAGCACAGTTGTGCATGTAAAAAGTCGCTTTCTTTTTCGATCACTCTGCAAAGATGTCCTCAAGGTGATGGTATGTCAGTAATGCCATTTTCAAATTGATTCCCCATGCCATACTTTATCTATGGTCTGTGAATAGGTAAAACGAGGACCATGAAAAGTTGGAAACCAGCAACCTTCATAAAAAAGAATTTCTAAAAAGTGAGGGATAGGATAAAGGTTGTAGGTGGTTTGAGAGTGAGAGAGAGGTGAGCTACTAAAGCCAGGATATAGTAATTCCCATGTGCAGTAATCATGAGGATTAACAAAATACATATAAGAATAAGACAGTAGCTGGCACATAATCTGCACTCGATAAGTGAGAGCTATTATTATCATCTTATTAGAAGTTTGAATTAAAAAAAAACTGTTTTGGAGAAAACCCAAAGTATAAGAATTTATGATTTCACTCTTATTTTAATATTTACAGTTGACATTTGAGATTTTAATATTCAAAACATATAAATATTACAATGTGTTTTTAGATGCCTCTTTTGGTATCAAATTACATTTCAACTATGATTTCTATATTTATTTCTTTCATTCCACACGCCCCTCTTTTCCAGTTTTACTTTTTTCGGCCTTGAAAGCTCTATTTCCCCAGGTTTCTTCTTTTGCTTCTTCCCCAAATATTCACAAGCTCTACACAATAGCCCCTCCTTTCTAATTGTACCTTACCCTGACTTTCTTGTACTGTTTTTCTAATTCCCACTTCCAGGCAGAATTACTGATCATGGGGTAATTAATCCATTCATTCAATCATTCACTATTCATTCATTAATTTATTCATTCAAAAAAAATGCTTCTGGATGTCTGTTATCTCTCAGGCACTGCAGTAGGCTTTGAGCTGTAATGGTGAGGTTGCCCTACCAGAATTTCTGAAGTTTATGTTCCCCTGGGGGAGAAAATTATCTAATGACGCAGGTAAATAATTTTAAATGATTATACATACTAAAAAGGAAAAATAAAGAAAGCTATTTGAGCACATGTTTGGGAAAACTGGGGAGGTTTTCCTGAGAAGTATTAGTGAACTCTGAATGACCTTAGGCACCTATAGGGCCCACAAAAGCAATTAATACCACACAAAGTATTTTACTCTTGTGGTTTAGATGCTGACCTTTTCAGGTTCTCTAACTTCTTAACCCTTCTGCAGCCCCCAAAACTCACCCAAACATCTTTTTTTTTAATCCATAAATTACCTTGGTTGAATAGTCTATTTCTTTATCTTTCCAACATTTTAGCTGCATCTATTTTTCTTTCCCTCTACTTAAGATTAACATTCCACAACCTTTTTCTTCTCAACATTCTGTAAACTATAAGTTATGTTTTTCTTTGCTTTTGTGTCTTTTATTTAAGAAATGATTATGTGTTCTGTTTTCCACTCACCTCATTTCTCTTTATTATTCTTTTCTGGCTCAGTGCATTTACCTGCCAGCTGTTTCCCTTTGAATTTTTTGGCTTCCTTTGTACTTTTACTCCACCCATCAACCAGTATAATAATATATCCTATTGCAGCAAATGTGTCAGATCATGTATAGCAGTTAATTCCTTAATTTCCATAAAGGCGGGGCTTTTAAAGTATTCTCTGTGATTTTTCTATACTTGCCTTTGTGAAATTAAATTATTTCAATTTGCTAAACTGGCTAATAATGATTAATATAAACATCCAATCATCAAATCTAATGAGCATGCCTTTTTTCCACAGAATCAAAGCTCACACGTAGCTGAAGAGTGTAAAGACTGGCATTAGTGCTCATTGAAGGCACAAAAAGTTTTCAACCATCTCAAAGAAAGCATCAGTATTCACTTTCAGTGTACTGCCTTATGAATCCTTATGTTTATAACACTTCTCCACTGGAATAAATCTTATAGCTGATTATTACAGCAGTGGGCCTGGTGCCAAAAGCAATTCTGGGAACAGTGTTCAATCAATGTGTAAACTAGTAAAATGCCAGGAACTTTTGGAAGACCAAGAAGGGTGATTAGTTATTGAAGAATAAACAATAGTAAAACATGAGCATACTTTCTCAAACAGTGCAGAAAAGAATTTTCCATGAGTTAATATGAACATAGACCTAGTTATATTTTAGGATGTGGGTTCCACCAGATGATGTACATTTTGTTATACTGTTAGAGAACGTTTTACTAGTACAAAGTATGTCATTTAGAGTTTAAAAGAAATAAACACTCCTATTATTCAAAGTAATACATTTAGAATTCCACTATCAACATATAGTTTTATTTATAATTTAATGAGAAACTTGATATAGAAAAATAAAAACAGTAATAAATCGATGAAAGTAAACCACAGGAGCCGAAAACCTGGAATTATGATTATAAACATTAGGCTAAACAGAATGTTAACATGGCATATTGTACTATCTTTAAATGGAGAAAGAGCCCTCAGTATGTATAGTATATATGTGGACCATATTATTCAACATTCTGGAATATATTCCATTTGGATTTTAGAACATTTGAAAATTTTAATAAAATTCTTAATGGAAAAAATTATTGCATTAAAGCACAGGTTCATATTCTTCTGAAAATTAGGCTGGGAGCTGGAAACACCTACTTTGGGAGGGAAAAATCAGCACTTACCCAACCAGCTGTTCAGTCAAATTAATTCAATGGACAAAATCAACCTACTGCCAATGCAAGAAAGCATACATTTTTCTATCTTATGACTAATTGAAAATACTTTATTATTATTATTTGCCATTTTGAAAATTATGTTAGCATGCATAGATTCACATTTAGATTTTCCAAAGGAAATTGTCATTTCTATTTTATATTTCTTTATTGCAAATCCACCTACACACGTACATATGAAATGGGCCAGGACCAATCTACTCAGTTGTAATCTTTAAAATGTATGTGCAAAACACTAAACAATGACTTAGCTTATGACAATCAATTTAAAAAAACAAAAACAAAAAATTGCAGAGATTAACCAATCATTCCATTTTTTATTATATCCTATGTTTAAGGCTTAATTTTTCTATTATAGATATACACTGCACACATTAGTGTGTGTGCATGCACACACACATACAAAGAAAGAAACATATAGTGCCCTCATTACTGTCAAAACAAATATTTTACCTATTTTTACTTAAGGGTTAATTTAGCAAAATAAGGCATAAATCCTTTAAAATAAAAACGTGCCTAAAAAACATGAACTGTGCCAATATGTTACAAGAATCTAGTTGAGATTATTTAAAACTTCACGTAAATGACCTTCAGTGGTATATATATCATGGTGAGGTTTATGTACTACCATACATATTTCTGGAAAAGATACAAAAGCAATATTTATGCACAGTAATATTTTAGAAACCAGCATATTAACTCAAAATTGCAGAAAGATTTACAGTTAAGACTGTGTAAAATGTTTTCTGCCTTTCTAGAATTGAGTATTGTCCTATTAGATAAATTTGTTAATTTCTAATAAAAGTTTCCAACATTTGGCAATTTTTCTTGAATTCTATTGTATGTGTCAGATGTATGTCAGGTGTTCTGAGGGGGAAGGGAAGTAAACCAACATATGTTCATTCATAAGACACGTACATAAAAGCGAACATTTGCAGATGTTTTGATAATAGAAAGGTTCAAATCATTTGTCCTAAGGCAATATTTGTAGTAACACTTTGATCAGTTTTATGGTGGTTAGAGTATTTTCCCTGCAGAAATTACCACATGACCCCATAGGACAAGAGAAATATTATGTGAGAAAATTGGAAAACATCTGATTGGCAAGTTTTAGCAAGTGGACCAGAATGAACTGTATTTAATCTGATTTCAACTACTTAATGTGATAAGCTTAATACGTGAGTCAAGAGACACCAAAAGATAAACCCACATAAGTCATAAAAATTGCTTCACTGCAACGATATTTATTGATCTTTAATTACTTTTCTTTAAAAAGTTGTAGTTTCTCACTTTCCTCATAATTATTAACATTTGCAAGGTCTTTTATTATTTACATGCATACATAATTTATTTAAATCATTCAGAAATCAGAGGCAGATATTCTTGTCCCCTTTTTAAAAATAAGATACTGGTTTTTATTAGGAATCACGATGTTTTTAAAGTCACAAAAGTAACAAGTTACAAAGCTGGGACACAAATTAAAGTCATTCAAGTATACTATTATCCATGTTAAAAATATTTTATCTATTGTTTTTAGAAAAGTACTTCAATGGGAATTTTAGGATTAGTAATTGTAGTAAGGGTAGTAGTAACAGCAGTCATAGTAATGATAATAACAGTAATTAAAAGAACAGAGCAACTGCATTTATCAATCATTTTTATGAACTTTTATAGATTGTAATTTCCATTCTTGCAGGTGTAGCAGTGAGCCTAAGAGTGTAAATACCTTGCCTGAGATTATAAACCTAGTAAGTAGTGGAGTTTAAATTTGAACTCTGAACTTCTGATGTTCACATCTGCACTTGGAGCCAAGCAAAAGTTAAATGTGAGTAATGCATCCACCTAGTGGAAGAGTTTGGGGGTAAATTTTTAGACAAGTATAATTTTAAAAGTTTTATGTTTTACAGCATTAGACATTAGATTTCTCACCACCTGAAAAATGTTTTTCTGAATTCTTTCTCTCTTTGAGTAAGTTAGAGAGTACTGGAAAATATAGAACTACATTACTCTTTTTTTTGTACTGTGACAGTTTTCATGATATTAATTTGTTGAATAGATAATATAATAATATTTTCAGTCTTCTTAGAACATGGAAAATTTTTATCATAGAGTTACACATTAGAAAATTAAGATTAGTTGTCAGCTATCACATATTCTGTAATAGCAAAATTTTTTCAAAAAATGAGCAATGCAGAATACTAAACAGCGACGTTCCCCATTGACCCACTCACTGATTCAGAATGTGAAAAGAGACAAAGTCACAGCTTCTACTGTCATCCCTCAACTCAGTATTTGGTTATCAGTTGATTTACCCTTTAGTCACATTTGATATATAGAAACAATTCTGTTTTCCCTAATAAATACTACTTTAACATATTCTGTTATTTCAGATAGAAAATGAGTCTTTATAGTGAGAATATTTATTTAATTATTGAATTGCTCCCACCATTGCCCTGTCCAAGATTATTAAGCTCTTTATGTTTAACCGGTATAGACAAAACTTATTTTATAACACGTGAAGAAGTAATTTTAACAATGTTTATTTAGACAGGGGTTCCCCCCCCTCTGTTTGCCTGCTAAAGGCAAAACTCTCAGCCTTTACTCCCAAGAGGTGTAAACATTACAGTTTTTGTTGTCATTTTTAGAACAGTTTTAAAGAAAAGAACATTATTTTTCTTGTAATCTCGTATTATTTAACAAAATAAATTTTTATACCCTATCATTTCAAGTTTTTTTTCATATTTTCTTTAGTTTGGATTATTTCTTTTGGAAGTGCCTAAGCACAAATGAAGCTCAATTTTACAAGTAAAATCACAAGCAAAATGAGAAAATAAGTTAGGGGATAGTAAAAGCAGAATGACTATAAATAAGCACTTAATTCAATTCAATTTCATTTTAAACAGATAAGTAAAACATTAAAATGTAACTTTATGGTGGCCCTTCTTACAGTACTGTAGAACCATCTGATGTCTAACTCAGACACAAAGCTTCAAACTCTACTTTATTTGCATCAAATTCCTTTGCCAGTTAGTTTGACTCTATAGGAATCCCACCCCAGATCTTTTATTTAGTTATAAATACCTATCCTTAAAGCTTAAATCTTGTAAAACTTAGCATTATCTTTTTGTGCTGAAGATGATTTTACAAGATAAAAAATGATAATCTTTATATTAATAAAGGATTTTAACTATTTCTTTTAAAGGGTACTATGTTTATTAAATATTATTTATTGTGTACAAATTTTATATGGAAGAGCCTTTTATCAAAATCATATTACAGCCGGGATTTTTTAAACCTTCTTTCAAAAATCTAATTTTCCTGAATTATATTAGTTTCTTTCTGATTTTATCAACATGCAAAGATTAAAATTCTGTTGACTTACCTTATTTAAAAATATTCATTTACTATGTGCCAACTGTAATTGAAAATAAAAATATATATATTTTTAAGTTCCTTTATATGTAGTCACTCCTTCCCAAATGATAATACTTAAGAAGCTTCTGCTATGTCTTTCAAAGATTTTAAAGACATAGCCGATTGAAATTTTTGTCTGATTTAAATCTCTGAAATCTTATTACTACTTTATATTTTCCTCCTGTTAAATGTTTCTATGAGGAGTTTGCTTTAGAAAGTAAAAATGATAATAATTAAATTAAAGATCATTATTAAAGGTGTACACACACACACACATATATATTGCCTCAGATATCAATATTTGAAAAAAATGTATTTGAGTAAGCTGGAGCATAGCATAGAGGAAACTGCAACATTTAATTTGTTATGTTGGAGTTTGCCTAAATACCAGAGCAAAATCGTTTCTATGAAAATTGAAACACTTTTTCTATTACTGAGCATGAAATTACTTCATAGTATTTTTATTAGTTGTGTTTTCCTTCCTTTTTTTTTTTTTTTTTTTTTTTGTCTCTATGGTAAGACTGAAGGTGGTGACATCATTTTCAGGATTATAGAAAGAAGCACAGATACTTTGACCCAAACCATGTAATACAGCATATGCTTAATAAAAGCCGACATGATCACATGCTTAAAATTATATTCTAAATAATATTACATAAGTTCTTAAAAACCAGCTTTTGCTTTCTCCCAGTAGGTGCTCAACTATATTTCTTTGTACAAGTTGTAAAAGAATGAATTAATGTGGCTTTAGAACAGGTGAGCTTCTGAAGCTACATAAGCATTAACTCAGTGAAATTCATATCAGGGTAAGAAGATATTCATGATCTTTATTCAGGTTTAAGTTATAGAGTAGAAAATACTGTGGTACTATTTGCTATGCTGTAAGTCTTAGGCAGAATTTTTCCATAAAAGTCAAAAATTCAACCTATTATTGAAGTTTCTTTTTCTATAATAGTTGTGATAACTTTGACCAATCAATCCAAGATTAGTACTTTAAAGATGCACATTATGGTCTTTAAAATATCCATAAACAACTTTTCTCCTGTCTCCTCATTTCTACAGGAAAAATCTGTTTCTTCTGACTGTTTTCATTCCCTTTGGGGGACTTCTCAAGTCACCATATATTTATTTGTTAAATATGAAGATACAGACTTGTCAAAAATAAAGTTGAGCCCTTGGTTCTATTTAGTTTAACATTGTTAGAAAGGCAACAATTAGGACAGGCATTACAACATTGTGTCACTGGCACCAAGTCCAATAATCGGCAGAAATAGGGACATTAAAAAGAATCAGCAGCACATTTATCAGCCTTTAAAAATAATACAAAGGTAGAAAAAAAAAAGATAAAACCAGAAAGCTGAAAAATGTAAAGTAAAACTATTTAAGTTTTATCATTGGTTGAAAGTGAAGAGGAGAGTTATTTTGTCTCGTTCTGTGCAGTTCAGACTTCCTGAATCATTATAGTTCATCGGGAGCCTTCAAAACTTGAACATAGACAAAAGGAGAGTGACTAAAATAGTGAAGATCTTAGAAAGCTTCTAATTTAAGAAATGACTGAAGATGTTGGGACGTTTAATTTGGAGGACTATAGGAATTTGAAAGCTGTCTTCAAATAACAACGGGAATTATGGAAGCGTATTCTTGTAGGCCCTTATATTACACTTGAGAAAGCTGCAACACAGAGATTAAGTGACTTGCCTAAGGTCACACAGCTAGTATTATAGTACAATTCTCCTCTTTTCAAAATAATACCTTAAATTAAAAAAAAAAAATTGCTAGGAAGCAATTTCCACACTAAGAATGAAGAAATAAATTTCTGGTGAATTTGTGTCACAATATACTTTGCTTTGTGTACCTAGACTGTGGTCTTTCTCTCAAGCATCACCTATTAAATTTCACCTTATTTTACTTTGTTTTTGAATTTATAACTCATACGTAAGTTCTTCTCGATAAATATTCGTGAAATCACTCATGTTTTTGTTGCCTTATATAGTTAGAATTTATATTACAGATGTGTTTTTCTGATTCAAAAAATAATATAGTAATTTTATACACATAAATAGCCTTCAAACACATGGCTTCAACAGTCTACATTCTACTTTGGGGGGATGAATTAGGGTATAAAGTGGACAGATGAGAATTTAACAGTGTAATAAAAGCAGCATTGCTCTATTTAAAGAGAAGTTAAGGGGGCAAAAGCCTTGGCTCTGGGTAATTCTGAGCGTCACCAAATCAGTTCTAGAATCACCAATAAGTCAATGTTGCCCCAAGAAAAAACACAGTCAGTCAATCTAGGTAAATGCCTATTTATTTTGTTGCCATGGCTTAAAAAAGGAGAAGGAGGAGAAGGAGGAGACAAAAACGAAAACTAACAGTCATTCTTATCTAGAGAATGTTAATTATTTAGTCTGATATAAACATAATTACCTGGCAGTTCCTGGAAAACAAAAACAAGGCATTAGAAAGAATTAAAGAATTAAAATATATTGATAATAAGTGCACACTGCTATATTGACCCAACGATGGTTAAGATATCAAAGACGCATGCTTCAAAAGGGTATTATTTTGTAATTAAAAAGAACTGCAGAAAAAGAAACTCATGACATGATAATTACCCCGTGCATTCGGTATAGTTGTCAGTGGAAATGCCATTTAAGGAAAATAATACCATGCAAAAAGAAGTTAACATGGGGGAAAAAAAATGAAAAGGAGCTTAACTGTTGATACAAGTAGGATCAATTATACATGTCTGGAAGGCAACAGTAATTTATGATGAATTTTTAAATACTAGACACGAAATATTGGTTTCTTGCTCAACATCTTTTCGTGGGAGTACAAAGTTTATCATTTCCCATATTTATCAGCACCAAACTTCTCTTACCAGAACTCCTAAATTTTATCTTATTTGAGAGTGATATTCCCTTATTGATATTAGATACAACATTGCCCTCATCAAGTGAAGGGTGCAAATATGTGATTTGACCAACCAGTAGGGAAAAATAACTCAAAAGCCACTCTTGGCATCCATCAAGGCAAAAATTCTTTTACTCTCTCAGCTTTCTTCCAGCTGGGTGGGCATCCCCTTCCTGAAAAGTAATTGCTACAAATTCAAAAAGAATGAGTGGTTTGGACCAACCTATGTCTAGTCTTTTTGATGATTTTGAGATTAAGCCAAAATATTTTTATTGAGGAAAAACATTAAGAATTATAAACAGCTAGCCATATACGCTGACAGTTCTAACTGATCATTTGACACTGCATTAAAATTATTAGAAATTTGATTGGAGCATTCCAGGAATTCAGTAATAATTTTACATAGTCTGATACTCATATTTATTACTGACTTTACATCAAGCCACAATATAGAGATAAACTTTCACTCCATCTAAACAGAGAATGTATCTTAACCTATCCTAAGTCCTCATGTCTCCAAGAGTAAAATCTTTGTATTTAGGAACAGTGACTCAGAGTATCTCTGGTTGAAAGACAGACCTCATGGAAGACAGGTTGTTTTTAGAGGTGGAATTAAGGTCACTTATACACTGGAAAAATTTAATTCTGTCAGTCTAAGTCCTACTCTTTTCAAGACTTAAATGGCAAATCTTCCAAATCAAGCCAATTCAATAAATATATGAGTGCTTTCTCCATGTCAGACCTTATTGGGGAGCCAAAAAGGTTAGGACAAGAATGACAAGTACTCAATGTGGAACTAGCATGCTCCCTTTAGCATCCTCCCACACTGGGTGCAACCAGTTAGTTCCTCCTTATGCTTTCAGTTCTCAACACAAATGTCACCATCACGTGGAGGATTTCTCTCCCATTCCACAAACGACAGGACCCTCATCCCTGCCTTCCTCAAGTATATCTCTACAATTGTGACATTATCATTTGTGTGCTCATTAGATATTTTGTTGATCATTCATTAGCTGTCTTCCCTCATAGGCTACACTTTCCAACAGGGCAGTTCTTTTCAACCTGTACTCTGAGCAACTGGCACAGAGCTAGCAATCAATAAATATTTATTTACCAAGGAAGAAAAGGAAGGTTGGGATGGGGAAGAAAGAGAGTGAGGGATTAATAAAGTCAGGAAAATCATCTAAGACATTAATTCAGTATCTAAGCAGCACATTATGACCGTATCCAAAGATACCTTATCGGGAGAAAAAAAGACTCCTAAAATGTCCTTCACCAATTTTATAAAATTCTTTCTAAACTGTAATTCAGTATAGTCCATACCTACTTATAGTTTTGCCCAAAGATGCCAAGAGTTCTGTTATTTAATAACAAATGCTTTCTTAGGAGAAAATGCCTTTACTATGCTTTTTATCATGTTTTTCTGATGACTAAAGTAATAAATGTTCAAGGTAAAACGTTTGGGAAATACATAAAAATAAGAAGATGAAAATTAAAATAATCCATAAATGTAACACCAGAAAGTTACTTTTAATACACTGGCATAAATTTTCAGGTCTTTTATCTATGCCCGTCTATGTCATATTCCTATTGAGATTGTGTGGTGTATATGCAATATGTTATTTTCTTGTTTTTCTACTTAACATGACATAATTTTCCATGTTACTTAATCACACTTCTATTATTATACACTATTAGTATCTTTTCCTTTTTTCACTATTATAAGTACTATAATGAAACTATTACACTGATAATGTTGACTATGATAAAAATATTTTCATCAAATTAGGATTCTATTATTATTATGTGTATACATCAGTTTGAAGTGACTGTACATAACCTCAATTTTCAATTTTTCATAAGCAAATGAAGTATCAAGAAAAAGAAATTAATAACCAAAACCAGAAAATTTTTGCCTAGAATAACATGTGTTTTCTCAAATGTAAACATGATTTGCATTTGGTCTCTGCTAATATTCATTTTACTCAAAAATACAATTCAATATTTAGTGAAAAGTAATCTTGGTGTGTGATTTGAAGGTACAATTTTATTTTCATTTTAATTATTTTTTCTGTTTTAGATGAGGCTTATTGTGTGGGCAAGGAACAACTAAAGAAGTGAAAATGTGAAGTGTAACAGAGTTTCCCTTGATACAGGCGCAGATATGCACAATTGTCCCTTTGGAAGAATGTTTCCAGGGGATCTATAGTTCGACTGCCTTCCCCCAGTCAGTCAGAACACCAAATCATCAGACTCTCAAACGGCCAATTTTTTTTTTTTTTTTGCTTGGAGATTTTCACTAAAGTCGATTCTGTAGCCTGAACTGATAAGCCACCATGAAGATTTTAAGTAAATTGCAAGTTCATGAAAGGTCTAAAGGCATCTTTGAAATGCACAAACCAGAAAGCTCATGTATGAAATGGAGACTGAAGCTAGCCAAAAACCTTCCAGAACTGGCTAGCATTTTTGACCCCAGCTGGTCAAATATAACAAGAATTTGTCTGTGGTATTCAGGAAGAATAAAATACGAATAGTTTATATTACATTAGGGTACCGTAGATAAGTTTCTCTGATCGTGCCTTTCATATGTATTGCAGCTGTGTAATAAAGACAGGTACAAATAAACCTGGGATATGCATGTGTATAGCTTCCTTGTTCTGTTTATTTGGGTGAACTTTGGGGCCCCTAAACCGTTCGGAAGCTGCAGCATCCTGCTTTTACTTAAAATCAGTGTTTCTCTAGGTCATGAGAAGCAGGCTATGCTTATCCTTGGAAGTTGTCTAGTTTCTAAGAAAGAACTTTAGAGAATGCCAAAGTACCAACATCTCAGTGATTAACAGGGAAACCAGATTTGAAAAGCAGCAAAAGCTCACCAGGATTTGAGTCTCTGAAATGTTTCTCCACAAATGCTCAGTGAAAAAGCTTCATGCATGTATCATTCTGCATCTCGTGTAACAGCAACAACTAAAAGAACTTATGTGGGAAATAATTGCGTTCATTATAATGACATTTCCTCCTTCATGTTCATTACTAAAAAGTTGGACGTTAATCACTGAAACCCTTAACCCCAAACTTTTTGCTTTTAGTTGCAATAATTAATTTCACTTAAACATCACACATAAAGAACACAGGGGGTGGGGGAAGGCAACTGAATAATCACAGTCATATTTAGTTTCCCAAATACCTCTGTAACCTAATTAGTTTTTCATTAATGTGTTCTGTGGAATCTTTTTAAAAGACTAGAAATGTCCTTATCTCTGTAGAGTTATACGTTGATTGCCGAAGGTGATTTCTCCGATGAATCCCACACATTAGCAGGAAACAATTTGTCTTTGTGTCAGAAGGAACTCCTTGAACAACTTGGGGTGAGGCCATAGAACAGCAGCACATGTTTGCCTGAAGTCTTACCTGGAGATATGGCTGGGCTTATGTTACACAGGCTTCAGCTGTATAAATACACTGTGCCATCTGCACATGGCAGGGGAATTGAGCCGGTAGAAGCTCAAGACCTGTGTCAGTGTTTTCACAGAAGGACTGTTTATGAACAGATGTTATGTGGTGTTTTTCACAGAAAATGGACTCTGGAGAGAGAAAATGTCTATCAATTACTGAGGTATTATGTATAACAGCAATTTTTAACCTTGAGAATGATACTTTTAAAGTTCTCAGTAAAATATTTTCAACTGTGACCACTTTCTTTGTCTCAAGTAAGACTCAACCTTGTGTCATATGCAAACTACCCACTGTAATGGTCTTTAGAGACCTCTTAGTTTGGCAAGATTGCATTCTCTCTGAAAGAAGATATACTCGACACTAAGTTGCTTTCGTGATTGGAAAACCTTTCCATCTATATACAAACTGCTGCCATCTTTTTCTTTTTCTTTTCTGATAGAAAAAAAAATGAAAATAAAACTGTAGAATCGAATGGCCATTCAGGTTTTCTTTTTATCAATTTTTTCAGATTTTCCACGCTTTTGTAGGAAGACATTTAAGTTGTTCTAAATGTTAATTATGCCCAGACAGTTAAGCATTCAGAGTTCTACAAAATGAATTTATTTTCTATCACGTGCCTCCAGTATTAAATCTAAGACATACACCGTGAGAGGACAGTCCAGAGTGCTTCAGACACAGTGTGCCAGAGAAAGAATTATCTCCGACAGCAACACCAAAGCATCGAGGCCCCTTCGTGACCTGTTGACAGACACCATGTTTTGCATAATATATATTTTCATTTTCCCTTAGCTTTCTTATTATTTATTCAATAAATCCTTTTTTCTTGCTGACAGCAGTTGTATTTATAAAGCTAAATCCAACACAGCAAAATGTTCATCACTTTATAAACTAAATGCTAATGTTTTATTTATGTGCAATGAAGAGAGAAAAAAAAGAACTGAATTGATGTTTACCTAACAAGCAGCACAAAAGTGCAGCACCATAATAGTGGAGTTCATAAGCATTCTGGCTTGTAATTTTGGGTGTCAACATTTGAATTGCAGAAAGAGTTTATGCAGACATAGCACGTACACAAGTGCAGTTTAGATCCACATCTATAAAAATAACATCTGTTTAAGCATACATTACATTTAAAAATAACTGTACAGTGATCAGCTGGTTAAGTACAGTTAACCAGATGTCGTTTTAAAGGGCCAGATGGAACTATGAAACTAAGATTGAAAAATTAAAAAATACTGTGAAAGGTCAAACCAATTAAGCAACCTGTTTTGTTGGCATGTAACAGTTAAAAGTAAGTTAAACTACTTAAGGAGTGAACGACATGAAGATGTACTAGTTAAAGCCAGGTCCTCCCCTCTGGAGACAAAGAAGAATCCAGGCTGCAACTGCTCATTTACGGGAATCCAAAAGAACTCAGGCCAACGTCGGAAATAGTGAGTTTTCCTTCATGTGATTCAGAAGTGTCTGGGCTATCTTTAAAGTGTATGTTTTCTAACAAAAATTAAACTTCTGTTACAAAGTTATAGGATCCAGTTAGATCTTCCGAAGTATAAGCTATGCCCAGGTTAACCATTTTAATGGTCAATCAGACTAAACATGTTAATACATGACCTAAGTAATAAATCTGAGCCTTAAGAGTGGGCAATCTGATACCTTTCTAGAGAGCTCAAATGAATTATTTTTTCTTTTCTCATGCTGGACGTTACAAACAAGGAAAGATAAGGCAAATGTTTATGGAATATCCATAAGGAGGTAGTTTCTGTCACAAACATGTTCACATGTATCAGAGGTCACATCTAGAGGCTCCCAAGGCTTATGTGGCCTGCAAATGTGTTTTGTTTGTCTTGCATAGTGCTTTAAATATGAATTAATTGCCAACAACTAAAAATTGGGAGGCTTTACATTAAAGTCTGAAGTTCTAGTTTCCCAGGAAATCTGGCAACACTAGGTATCCATTTTTTTCTATTGCAAAAACTGGCTGGAGCCAAATAAAAATAGCTGCCCATGTAGAGGGATAGAAAGTCTCAAGATTATTACAGGCTCTACCACTTCCTACAAATCAGACTCTTTTAGTTGCCATGTACTGTATTATACCTAGCACATTTTACTCATTTATGTTACCTGCCCTGCTCTTGTTTGAGTTTTCAATCCTAATATTCATCATCTCCTTTAATTCCCACAATATGTTTCATGAAGTGATTATTGTTTTGTTATTACTATTTTATAGAAAACTAGGGACAAAAGAATCCCGTTGACTCCCTTGAGTCATACAGTTGGTAACTAACAGAGGCAGTAATCAAAATTGAGTTTCTTGATTCTAATGGTCTATCTAACACATCGTAAGTCTTCATGTAGCCACACATTGAAATGCTAACCCTTGATCCTTCACATGGCAATAGCACCATCCATCTGAAATGAAATATATTGATGTGTTAAGAAATAGTTATTGAACCCCCACAATAGACAATCTAGACTTGTATCCTATCCACAGATGAATGACCATTTCTCTGGGAGTCAAAATATCGAAACTTCTATCTAAGAGCACAAGAATGCCAAAGGGATTCCGCCTCACCAGTGCATGTCACTGTTGCCTTTGCCTGCCTAGGATGCTGGAGGTGAGAAGGAATCTGAGGCTGCTTTTGAGATGAGTGTGGGGGAGTGTAGCTAAGAAGGGAGAAAATGGTGACCTATATAATGTACATTTTTTAAATCAGTGAATTGATCAAGGTACTTTTTTCATCTTCTTGGCAATATAAACATCTCTCAGAAGGAATTTCTACTTATACTTCCTCCTTTAGTGTTGCCCTTACTTACATTTTTTTCTATAGTAAACTAATTACAAAAAAAGAACTAATATCAGCAAAACAAGCTTTATTTTCTATCTAAATATTTAAATTATAAGACTTTTTTTTTGTCTTTTGGATTTGCTACTTACTTAAGTTTTAAAAGAAGACTACCAAATACAAAATTTTTATTAAGAGAGGGGGCGATAGATCATTGTATAGTTATGCCATTAACCAGAAGAAAGTCAACTACTTCTTTGTTTAGGAATCCAGTTGAAGAGGTAATATTCAGAGTAGTTTGGAGTCACTGTCATCTCATTTAAACATAATTATCATTTTCCTGGTGGTAAAGTGTCTTATATGGTAGAGAAAGGATAGAAAATAAATTTTACGGGAAAGACAAATTACGAGTACTGAAAATGAATGTTTCCACCTAAGCTTCCTTCCACCTGGAATAGAATCCATGAAAAGAAGTTCAATGGAAATAATGCTCAATAGTCTTTTTTAAAAACCTCTAGAAACCTATGTTAACAGGACATGCTTGTGGTATCGACAGTTTAGTAAGGAACCAGTATTATTGGATGAAGTTCAAATGCAACAAGAATATTCCAGAAGACACTATACCAGGCATTTTAAATATCATGAGTAAGTGATGGGTGGTGGTGAATATCTTGGGGTCAGTGCTGGAAAGAATTGATTCAGTAACCATCCAGTAGTAGCAATTCTTTGCCAAGAAAGAAAGGGAAAAAAACGAAAAACAAAAAAATGGAACATGGGGGAATAAAAATGTGGGTTTGAAAAAAAGAAGAAAGAGAAGAAATTAGAAAGGGCTAGTTAGAAAGAGGAGCAGAAAATCTGCAATGAAACTTCACCAATACCAAGGGCCTCCTATTCTGAATCCACTCCCTCCTCCTAAGTTAAATGAACTGTGAAAAGACCCAAACCAAAGCTGCAGCTACTGAGCCAACAATAACTTGGGAACTCAGAGCAGATGGCTCCACCTCTCCATCTGATTACAGCACATCCATAACCTCCCCTCAGCTCACTCCCGCAGCAACAGAGGACAGGCGTGTGAACGGCTGACACTCAAAAGAGGAGGCAGGAAAAGACACAGCTTGGCTTCAGTGCTCAGGCTGTGTTTCTAGGTTTGTTAATAATGCCTGTGTTGACCACTCAGTTTTCTGATTTTCGAGAACAGACTAGAAGTAAGCTGCCTTTCTAAAACTCATCACTTACTGGTGAGCCATCAAACATGAATAAGTGGCCCATGGAAAGTTCTATTTTTGCTGAAAACATATATTACATATTCTTTAGGCTGTATAAAGTAAAATCTAGTGGAGGTGAAAACATGCACATTTCTTACATGTCACAAACCATTGTACTATTGTTCTAATTATTAGGGGTGATTTTCTTATAAAAAGATGCATAATGTCTCACATATAAGGGGAAAGACAGTCTTCTGTTTGAATCATTATTGGGGCACTGGTTAAAAATGCTGTTGCTTTTCCAGCCCTATGCAACGTCAGTAGCACAAATCTGCTATACCAGGGGTCCCCAACCCCAGGCTGCACAACAGGAGGTGAGCGGCAGGTGAGCAAGTGAAGCTTCACCTGCATTTGAGCCGCTCTCCAGTGCTAGCATCACCGCCTCAGCTCCACCTCAGATCATCAGGCATTCGATTCTCATAGGAGCACTGGTCCCTGGTGCCAAAAATGTCGCGAACCACTATGCTATAAGATTGGTGTGGGACATAGCCAGCAGGCTGGTGAGGCTGGAGAGCCAAAGGTTTTAATTAGGTAGTGAGTGAGTCTTTGATTTCACCTGGAATACTGAGTGTTGGAAGTTAGGTTCCTGTTACTTATCTAAAGGCAACATTCTATTGACTAACTGAAAATACTTTCCCTATCAGGGAAATTAAGAGGATTTGCAGACAGAAAAGAATCGTAATAGAAAGGGCAGATATATAAGGTTGTTGAGACCAGGGATTGAAAAGAAAATAAGTTAGAAAATGCAAAAAGGAAATCTAAATGAGTGAAGCAAGCCTGGTATAAATTAATCAACAACATGAATAAGGCAATAAATGACAACTGATTCTCACTTCACGTCAAGAGATTGTTTTAAGGCTTAATGGAGCTGTTACTCAACAGATAATAAAGGGGATTCTCTCTCTAAATTGTATGACCATAACAGTTTCAACCAGTGGGCGCAATGTTACAAGATCTGCTTTCTCAGAAGACAGAATCTGGATTAGTATATCCAATCTCCTGAATTTTAACTATGGCCAACTAATTCTCTATATTTTTTAAATTCAACACTGGGCAGAAAAAACAAATACAGCTACATGCTAAATGCAGTTTAGAAGCCTTGATTTGGGGACTTCTGGTCACATTTAAGATATTTACCTCTCAATGTATATACAAAAATATAAGAGAACACAGCCCAAACACAGCTTCAAGTCTCAATTTCCAAATATCAGTGGCTACTCGGCCTTGGGCAATTGTTCACAAAAGTTTCTGCCTCATCTACAAAAGCAATTATCTGTGTGTTACAGTGTCAGGGTGACTTAAAAATCCTCCACCCCAATGCTCTGCAATGTCAGATATTCTTTTAAAGTCCTTTATTCTAAGAACGAGGCGCTTAAAAGTAAATATTCCTAGGAAAGATAATAAGTCAACTTAAATATTCACTGAATTGCAAATATCTAACAAAAACATAAAAGTGGTTTTAGTGGGAAGAAGAGATATAATCAGTGGCTGGACGTGGGAGAATGTGACACCAGAGAAGTACAAAAAGGGACTTTGGGAGCCCTGAAATTAAACCAAACTTATATTCACAAGATACCATAAAGTGTTAATATGGAATACTAATTCCTTGTGAATAACTGTTCCAGGAAAATAAAATTTGAGAGGTAGGTTAAATGAATATTGTGATTGTGGGACTTTTTAGAACATTCGATTTTGCTTATTTGCACTGAAATTTATAAAAGGAGCTATAACATGCTATATTCTCATACCTTAGACCAAAGAACAATTGTTTTTTTCTTTTTAGGGGGCTAGGGGTTCACAATACACAATACTTCTTAAATCTTCAGAAACATGAATCTATAGTAAGGAAGTTGTAATGACTTTACTTACTTCCAGACTCAAAACTTATTTTCTCTCCATGTGTTATTTTTTGGGAGGATTTCTACTTTTGTGTCTGTTGGGGAGAAAAAAGCATGCATTAAATATTTTGGTTTTGTTCTTTCCAAGTATCTGGAATCAGCATCAATATAAATTTCACAAGTGCAAACTTTTCATTCAGTCATGTCTCTAAACTTCAGTGCTAGTAAGAAATGCCTTTATTTTTTATGGTTTTTAAAAAATCTTATTTTACCAAGTGTACACTTACTGGATTAAAATAATAATATTACTAAAAATAATAACTTATACCTAAGCCTTGAGCTGGGGCTCAAAACACATTGCCTTTTCCAGGCCTCCCACATATTAAGATAGGACTTATAAATTCTGACAATATAAATTTGAATTCCTTCTAAAAAAAATCAGTATTATTTTTCACTGCTGGTTTTTATACAAAGAAAGTTCCTGGTCACAAGAGAGTACAATAAATATTTTAAAATTAGGACATCTGACATAGAGGCCAATATGGACTTCAGGCTTCATTTTAAACATGATTACCAATGAATATCTTAACATGATTGAATGTTAAATGTTATGATCATAATTTTGTTTAAGATTCCTAGAACTTATATCACTGGCATCTGAGTCTTAATTTTTTCCCTTTGATTTAACTGACCTTTAAGTAAAAAACACTGAATAAAATAATTTTCAGAAACACGGTCAGAATGTTTTTTTTATCTCTAATCTTATAGCTTTTAATAAATAGACTTCTAGTGCCTCTGTTGTTTTTACTATAATTTCTTAATTTTATTTTATGTGTCTATACTTATTTAAGTTATTCATTAATTCATGCGTTCCTGATATTTGTTCATACTTATATTTTTCTTTCTTCATTTTGCAAATGTGAGGCTTTCCATTTTTAAAAAAAGATTGTGTGAGAGATGTGTTTGAAAGATATTTCATTAAAGTAACTTGTTTAGTTTTCTATTTGTTTGGTTTAGCATACTCCCCTCTTCAGTAAAAAGAAGCTGAATTTATGTGAGCTTTTTATTAGGTCTAGTGTCATTGTAATCTTTTTCTTTCAATCATAATTTTTCCATAGACATGAAAGATTTCGGCAAAACATTCTGAACAGAGAGCTCACTGTAAAACACGGATAGCTTTTTCAAAACCTAAAACAGTAAGAGTATCCTGAGAATAGAACAAAAGAAATTAAAACACTAGATATGCCACAGTTGTCTCATGCAGCAGTTAGAAATTTAATTATTTTATCTCGTAGAATAATGTGCCCTTCAGAAATCATTTTGGACTAGATGTTTCAAACCAATGATCTGTAGTTAATTATCTTTAATAACTGTTGCACATTATGGTTAGATCTATGTTTTTGCTAAACCAATTAATAATATCTTCATTAGTATAAAGACAAGGTAGCAGAATCCTTTCATTTTTCACATTGAAAGAGTAGATATTTTAAACACTGTAATTTACTTTAGCCATACATTCCCAATGATATGACTAATTAATGAAACTTCAAAGACATAACTTCCAAAAAGCTACTTATTCTAAAGTCATTGTTGAACATTTAATGACATTAGGTTGGGGGCATTGCTGACACCCTAACTACCCATGTTCTGGAATTGACTAAACCCATTTAAACTACCAAAATGTTTAATATTTAAAAAGAAGAAAAAAAAAACAAAAAAGGAAAGAAAAAGAAAATTAATCGAATATTATTAGAAGACCTGTTGATTACAAAAGAAAAAATTAAAAATGGATGGTCTGTCTTTCTCTTCAGTGGGCATAATGACCACATGGCAAAATATTTCCTTTTTTAGTTAAAAACACTGGTGGGCCGCTAGGACATCTGCTGATTTTAGGAAAAGCGGGCTGACTGACAGTGGTAGTGGTTAACCTCAGCTCAGGCTGACCTTTCCCTTCCCTTTGAAGTCCTGTCTAAACTCACACAGGGGAGGCCACAGCAGTGAAATGTTCCCCGCCACAGTTCTCTTAGGTCGATTCCTTCAATCTGACCTTGCTGTCACAAAATCTGATCAGATGCACAGAGCGTTTAAATCAATTATTGAGAAGGGTGGGGCTAAATTCTAGTATTCATTGAATTGTTGGCTACTTGCAGGTAGAATTTAGCAGAGGTTGTGGGATGGAGAGAAGGATACTACAGATCATTTGTTTGGGTTTCCTTGGAGCATTTCAGTCCCACAGCTATTTCAAAGTATGAAGCATAATTTTGAACTATTATTTAACACATATTTTAATTCGCCTAAAAGGGTCTGGTAAGAATGAGTTTTTGTTGGGAGAATCTAAGACAGCAAAAACAATTTCTTTATTCCTCTACTTAAAAAAAAAAATTACTTGAGGTGACTTATAGAAATGTGCTCACTAAAAGTAAATAAAGAGAAAACAGGCAAAAAATGAAAGTAAACTTACTGTAAGTTAATTCTAGGTCTATTAGGCTATCGAATGCATATTAAATGTTATTTACAATAGCAGAGACGGGCCTGAAGTTGACACTGTGACACCTAGCAGGCAAAGCAAAGAAGGAATTGGAACTTAGAAAGCTAATTCATCGGAAAACTAGGACGTCTTGTTTTTTTCTGTATAACCAAGCACAATATGTTAGGTTTTCTGTTAATAACTCGAAGAACAATATTATCGAATTAAGAGTAACATTTCTATTCTTTGGGGGCATATATTCCTCTTTTGTCTCTTGCTAGGGGCATATAAGTTCTCTCATTATTCCATGTACTGAGTGGCATAGACTTCTCGAAAGATGCAATTAGAAAATCAGTCATTCAATAATTCTTTTATGTCATATGACCGGACTCTTAGGAGCTATAACATGGGATGGGGGGATATATTTAAAAGAAGACAATTTAGTGAAGATAATTTAAAGGCTGAAAATTGGTTAGCTTTAGTTCTGGCTATCTCCAAAAGAACTTCCATAAATCCCTTATGTATTCTTAAGTTTGGCAATAACTGGACTACTTAGATAGTCTCTGAAGCAAAGCACATTAAGCACAAAACTATCTAATTCCATAAAAAGTTTGGTGAAATGAGTTGTCAGAATGAATACGCTTGTTGTTCTGGTAGTTGAAGGCATTAAGTCAAGAGTCCTTTTTGCCACCTTGAAGCAAATAAGGAGAAAGAAATAGGGTTCTACTGCAAGAATGAAAACATTCTACTTATGATCTATAGACATGTTGAAAGCCATTTCTTATACAGCAGCCAGAATGACCACATAAAATTCAGATCTGTTCATGTCACCTCCAAATTAAAACCTAACAATACCTTCTCATTACCTATAAGATAAAATACCAATACTTGACATTAATTTCAAGGCTCTCCAAGATCTCTTCTACCACTCTAGGACCAATACTGGCATGAACATCCTGCCATGTGTTCTCTAATCTGTGCCCTGCTCTGTCAACCCCATCTTGAATCCATCTTGAATCCTGCTCTCTCTTAACTCAGAGACTTGACCCAGGTATTCTTATTCAGCCATCTGATCCCAACTTAAAAGCCAGTTCTTCAGGAATATCTTCTCTGACCACTTACCCCACAGACTAGTTTAGATCCATTTTTTGTATGTTCTCATGGATCTCTTTGCTAATTATTCTACTTTAAAAACAATATATTTCTCAAACTTGTAATTAATTATTCCTGACCTTCACCTGACATTATTTCTATGAGGGTAGACACTGTGTTGATTTCCACAACTTCAGGGACTCAAACAATGCCTGGCACATAGTAGGACTCAATGAACATTCAATAAAATAATGAGTGTCCTCATTAGGGACTCTCTGTAAGCTACATTGAAATACAGTTGAATAGAGGAACATAATGAAGTTGTATTTCAGTGGACTTAATTTATGAACTTTGGATAAGATAATGTACATGTTATTGTATCAGGAATAAAAATAAACTATGGCATGACTTTCTTTCAGCACATTACTATAATCCCAACGAATCAAGGTACATCATCAATCTGAACATTCCAAAGACCCTTCTCCACAAGCTAAAAGCTGCAAATGGAAGAAAAAAAAAAAAAACATGCATTACTAAATGAAAAACACAAATCATGACTTTCCTTAGCATTCTGGTCATTCACTAGTCATTTGAGAAAAAAGGACATCCTCAAGTGATGAGGTATTGTGCTTCTCCCCTGCTCTATTCTACAACTGCTTTGTGAAAAATTACAATAAAAAAAGTCGCTATACATTTGCAAATAGCTTTTAAAACCAGAGCTCTCTCCTGGGAATATGATCCTAATAGGATAGAGACAAGGCTAAGTTGCTGAATGCTGCTGGTCATTATTCTTTTGTTTCAACTCAAAGAAAACATGCACAAATCTCATAACTAGACTCCCGGGCATGTGTTTTTGCTTACTGCCTAATGTGGTTCTAATAACGCAAACATTCCAGCTAAGTAATGATGACACATCTACAGCTATAGATTTTAGAAGCTTGCGCAAGGGAAACATTTTGTGAAACACAAAGGAAAAATACAATAAATGTTTAATTGAAATTTTCTTGTTGCCTTCATATTTAAACTCATTCTGGCCTGCGTTAGCATAGAAAAAGAAAAAAAGAGAGTCTGAAGAAATATGAACTAAAGAGGAATTCTAGAACTATGTGTTTCAGAATTAACCTTGAAATGTACTTGATTCAGAGTCCCACCTTTGTGGATACACATTGATGGATTGGAGAATAAATTTCTTTGGAATTCTCTTTAACTGTCTCATTCATTACTGTGTCTCAAATGTATCAATGATGTATTCCTTGTTTAAAAATAGGAAAATGTTCTTACTCTGTTTCTTCTTGTTTTTGTTTAATTTAATAATTTTAAAGAGAGTGAGATGTCAGCACTACCATATGAGACTCCATCATATAAAGGGAGAATATTAGATAATGGTTGGTTGCATTTCTCCCTTCGGCCAAACAGCTCCTATGGTTTACCTTTACCTCTCTCATTCGCAACCATGTGGTTTGGGGAAGCGCTTCTGCCTGCCTGCCAATCTTTCCACTAGGATAGAGCGTTTGGTAAAAGGTTGACATGTAGTCCTGTTGGACCCATGAGACCTGACTTACAGACATTGTTGCTTCCCAAAGTGGAGCTTTGCCTGAAGATGATGTCACTATGTGGAAGAAAGGAGAAGTGAGAGAATAGCAAAACAGGGCATGATAACATCTGGATCAAACCTCACCTGAAACCAGAGTCAATTTTGAATTTCCAGTTATTTGAACCTATAGATTCCTTTTTTAACTTAACCTCACCTGAGTTAATTTACTTATATTTGCAGTCAAAGATTCCTAATTGATATAAGAAAAATATACTCCAAAATTATTTACACAGTACAATCCTTAAACTGTGAAACTTAAGACTTTCAAGAGCTAACTGCGTTCTTTTCCCAATCCAATGTACACCCTAATTCTCTGGTCCCACAGAAATATTCACCCATCTATGTCTTTGTACGTGAAGGTCTCTGTGCCCAGCAGGCTTCTTATCCTTGAAGGTCTAAACCAAGCAACCACTTCTGACATGATATTGTCATCAACTTTCTCTCATACCTTGCCTTGCTGGGTTACCATAGAACCTTGTCAATACCATTAGGATGATACTTTTTACATGATCACTGAATTGTTTACACATCTCCTGTTCTCCCTGACCTGTTATAATAATTGTCACTACACATGGAGCAACTACTTTTTGGCCGGCAATGTTACATGCTCTCTGTTAAACGTCCGAATAAACCTGTTTGCACAGGAGCGAAAACTAAGACAAATAGCTTCTAACTTCTCAGGAATAGAAAATCACAGAACCACTTGAACTTCACATGATTCCAAAATTACCTCTTTTCTCCCTGTATTATGAAGGACTGATCCTACTCATTTTTATATTTCTAAAACTTGTGTCTAAACCGTAAGCTCCAAAAATGTAGTTACAATTCTAGGTGTGCCCCTGATCCTAGCAATGTACCCAGCACAGAAAATAAATAAAAATAAATAAATAAATCAATAAATCAATAAATAGTTACTAATTTAATTAACAAGTGAATAATAAACAGATTTAGCACTGATTTAATACTTGCTTGGACATTTTTGGACAATCTTTGGTTATTAGCAGCAGCACAACTCAAAAGCATTGCTACCTACTGAAAAAACAGGTGATGCTGGATACTCAGAGATATTTAGAGGAGGTAGAGAGGTGCTTGAAGTCATTGATGCTGTGTGACCGTGGCTAGTTTACTTAACCTCTCTGAGCCTTGTTTTTTGGTTTGTAAAAAGGAGATAATAAACTATTGTAGGATGTAATGAGAATATAAGAAAGTGGATAGTATATAATGAACACTCAACAACACTGAAAAAAAAGTGATTGCTGCCTGCTGATAGTAGGCAAGAAAAACATGCTCGTGAGATGTTAGAACTGAACCCTTATTTTAACAATAGAGAACAGTATATTCATCAACAATCTGAAAACCTTCTTTACTACGATAAAAAAAAAACAGAAAAATTTTAAATGACATTTACATCAGATTTGTCACGTTCAAGACCAAGAAAAAAATTATGTCATTGCACCCTGCTTTGTAGCTCATAGAATATTGACTGTTGCTTGGTAGAGAATACAAATTTATATTTATTTTATTTAAATAATTTTTCTAAACCCTCTTCTCACTCAAATCAAGAGTATTAATAATAAAAAGGAATAATTTAAATTTTAGATTATTTAACAAAATTTAGGTTACCTTATGATTTGATTTTCAGATTGTTTCACTGGAGATACTGCTCCCCTCCATTCTCCAGTGGAAATAAAAGAAAAATGATGACTCAACAGTGGCTACAAAATCATTGATAATCATGGTTTAAATTTTAGAACATTTATCATATAACTTAATATGTTTAAAAATATTTTTAATTAAAATATATTAATTTGCTCTTTAAATTTTAAATTATATTCACTTCTCAAAAGTTCTAAGACATCTTGTTTCTTAAGAGACATTTTCAGTATTTATCCAGCAGAAAAACACTGGGAAATTGGAAATTACAATATATTTGCTGATGTTTTGTCAACAAGGATGTATGTGGTGCCGGAATGCTAAAAGTTTCAGGATGCTATTTCTGAGATATGGATAGCTAGATTTAAATTACGCATCTACCTGGACATTCGTTTGTAATTAGAAATGTAGCCAAAGAAAATTTATTTTTCATGCCAAAATTTAAGAAAGTGGTTTATACAAGCACTTTATTTGCAGGAAGTCAAGCTGGACTCTTTCAACTCAGCCCAAATCAGAAAGCACTATAAATCTCCCCAGAAAACAAGTTTATAAACTCAAGTTATGTTTAAATAAACATTCTAAGCTAAAATGCTGGACTAAACCCTAGAATATGTCCCATTTTTCTTATCACTGTTTTTTTTTTTTTTTTTTTGGTGTTGCATTTAATTCTATGGTAATTAAAAGGTTTTTAAATTTTTTGGAAATATAGTGGCAAAATCACTTGAAGACTTTATGGAATTTCTTGAATTTTAAAAAATATTATTTTGACTAAGCCCAATTAGTTAATACTTAATTCTATCCCACCTCTATCCCACACTCACTTTTGTCTGAGTCTTTTACTGGCCACGATTCACAAGCGAACCACTGATTTAAATAAACTCATTTTTTAAATTGTCCACTAGGCGGCAGTAAAACATCTTTCTTCCCCCCAATAACTTCAATTCCGTGTTCATTTTCTAAACATTTGGATATTATATTTGCCTTTAAATTTTTACCTTGCTGTTCAAAAACAATATGTTAGTAAATATGAGTTGGTCATAACGAGATCCTTAATTTTTCTTGTGATAGAGAAAGAGAAATCCTTAAAGTTTTGATAATATATATTGCATATTTATACTAACAGACAATACCCCTGTTCTGTTTTTCAGGGTTACAATGAGTCCCTGTAAATTTTCTAATAAGAGTAAAGCTTTCTGAGCAATGTTAAGTTTGATATATTTTTTCCTCCCTTCCTAATTATATGTGAAGATAGCATTCACATGTGATTTTTCTACTCAGAGTGTTCAAATCATATGTAAAATTGGATGTTCCCATTTGTCTGGCAGACATGGTCACAAACCATTGTGGTACAGAAAAATACTCCTTTAATAGGTTTCTTTCACAAGCGAGAAGAACACATCTAATGATAGTGAAAATTAAAGGCTCAAAAAGAACTGCTTTAGTAGGTTTCCCACCCACTGACGGATACTGCCAAGTGCCTTGGCGGGGCTATCACTTACCTGGTACATACCTGAGTTGGAGACTATCTCCCATGACCTCATGTGTCAAGCAAGTGAAGGGTACCTTGGAGCCCATGCCCCATATAAGAGAAGGGGACGGATGACTGTGGGGCTGGATGACCTTGCACTGTTCACTGACTTACTGCTGCCAGAACAATGGTCGCCCTGAGGACCAGAGCCTGCCAAAGGCACCTTCGGCATAATATGTCATCTCAGTAAATGCCTGCCATTTCTGAGAAAAACAGGTGTGCATGCATTAGAAAGAGAGGAGGTGCTTTGACAAAATAAATTCTAAATGTACTTCAATATAGGAAATCTAAGCTGCAGTCTTCATGCTGTCTGCATTCCTGGGAAAGCTGCAGGGAACTTGGCCTGAGCAAGATTGTGAGACTGAGTCCAGCATTTTGCCAATGCAGACTTAGCATGTTAGCATGTGTGTGTATAAATAATGTTAAAGCAAATTATTTAAAAAGTGCAATTATGTGACAAAATGCAAGAGACTTGATAATGCAGCATATTCAGACACACGCATACAGTTTCCCTTCTTTCCATTGTCTCGTTTAAAATACGTACTTACCACCTAATGACTTTAGAATTGAACATTGTTTTCCAGTAATAAAAGACAAAGTTCATAGCTATTTGTGCCTTCAGAAGGATGATTTCCTATTTAAAGTCCTCTAAATTAAAATATACATAGCCCTTGATTTTTTCAAAATGTGTGTAGTTTTATAACAAGCTACTCTAGGAAAACGCAACGAATGATTTAATTTCATATTAAGGTGCAAATGTAGTGCTGGATATGTGTTGAGACACAAGTGGTTTGTACCTTAAGAGCGAAGGTTTCTGAAAGATTTTCACCATCAGAGTCAAAACTACCAAATTCAACATTTGAAAGTAATGACATGATTCTCTTACTTTAAGAAAAGCACATTGATTTTAGACATATTGAAACTCAGAAGTTTTAAAAGTGTGTTTGGGTGAAGGTTAAGTCGTCCTTGACAGTATTAAAAGAAAGGTTTGAATTGTTGAATAACCACCTTTCACCCATCCCTAATTGTAATTTAAATGACAATATGCTCGCAATCAATAGCTCTTTGTCACACTTTGAAGATCAAAGGATAAGATTTCACCCCAAGAGTTTACAAGGCAAAAGCTCCTTGTTCATAACACTAGAATGCTGCATTAGAATACCTCTTCTCCAACAATTTGTCCTGGAGAAAGGCATTTAGATCGTCCTTTATGGATGTTAATATTAGAAAGTATCAGGAGTCTTTATTTTTGTAAGTTGCTCCCAGATGGATAGTATAATTAAAATATTGGCTTATTAAAAAAAAAAAAGTCAAGTTATTTATACACAAATCGCACTAGTTTAACTTTAGTCGTTTAACCCTAATAGCTAATCAGCGGAACATTTACTGTGTTCTGGGCATTGTACAAACACATTTACGTTGTTTCTTTATTCTTCAGCGTCAGACTCTGAGGTTAGAACCTAATATTTATTCCCATTAAGCTGATGAGGCTCAAAGAGTCTGGGTCTATTTGACCATTTATCACACTGCTAAAGAAAGGAAGAGCTTTGACGAAATAATTCTAAATGTACCTCTGAGCACTTAACAAGCCTCCCCAGCTACTCATGGGATGAAAATTCAATGTGACTAAACACAACTGCTTCTTTTTCCTCATATTTCTCTCTATGTGGAAGTTTATAAATATATCATGAGCACTTTGCTTATGCACTATTTAATGTAAAACTGCATTTAGCATGTATAGGATGTGCTTTATACATAGAAACAGGCACTTTTCATTTTTTTTCCTCCTGCTTTCCAAGTAGAATGCATTCCTCGTACACTGGCATATGCATTGCGTTTTGCTATTATGTTCATAGGATGATACTGAATCTCCAGTCGGATTTAGCTGCATCTATTTAGGTTTACATAAGATGTAGCTTGCTTATTACAGGCACTAACCGATAAATTCATAATTAGCTCTGAATATACAGGACCTCAGGCCATCAGTTAATTTTAAGGATTCCAACATCAACTTTACTATATGACCAGACAATTGTCATAGAAATGTTAAGACATTTCCAATTTGTTTTTTTTTTTTTCTGCTGGTGGCAAAGCTAATGATAATAATAATGTCCATTATATGTTGATTGTTTATGATTTGTTAGGCTAGAGGTGGAAAGAGGCGGCCCAGGGGCCAAATCCTATTCTAGTACAGGTTCTTTCTAGCCTACGCGGCTGATCTGTCAGTGTTTCTAAAATGTGAATTATTGGGAAATTTTACATGAAATTTTATGCTTTTTATTTACCTAGGGGGAAAAATTCCTTGAAAAAATTAGAAAATCTGGAAATATTGGGATAGATTCCTACTTGGCAAAAATTAATTGGACTGCATATGGATACCCCCTTTTGATGACCATGTTCTTTCCCTGTCACGACGGTCCCCACAAGGCCTTATTCTTAGACCAAAACAGTTTCTCTCATTGATATGACCAGAACGCACTTATTTTTGGAATCTTTGTGGGGAAAAAAAGTGCTTTTTACCTACTACACAATCTGTCCTTGTACTATCTATGAGGTAGGTGCTATTATACCCATTTCACAGATGAGGAAAGAACCCAGAGAAGGTAAATAGCTACCCAATGCCACAGTTAATTAGTGGCGGGGCTCGAATTCTACCTCATCTCTCTCTCGTTCTAAAGCCTGTGTTTAAAGTCCTGAGTTGATTGAGGCTTTTACCCCTGTGCGCAGACGTGCGGACACCTCCCCTTCTAATTAGCAAAATGCATTTTCGTGAAGGCCATCTACGCCTGGGGATATGTTGTGGGGCTGGGGATCACTAGCATGTGCTCGCCGACATCCCTATTTTTGTCTATGATAAGAAGCTGCTAGGGTTGTTCTCCAGGTGTGAGGGTGGCTGTGGAAACAGTACACATTCACAGTAAGAGCATCTTACACAGAGGATTTCAACTTTACACTGTTGGCAACAACAAGCCCCCAAAATGTGTGGGGAAATGAATTTCAATAGTGCCAGTCATTCCGCCTGCCATTCCATGCCGGAATAAGAGTGAGGTAGGAAATGGTAATCTGCTGTCTCCTCAGCCAGTCTTGGCTGTCTTGCTTTGTGAGTCTGTTGTTTAAAGATAAGTATTTAGCTATCATCATCAACATCATCATCATCATCATCAAATATTATCTTGATATGAAACATTTGTAATTTTATTGCCATCACAGAACTAGAAGTGTGAGATATTTTGCAATTTCATAATAACTACTTTGCTGGACTTTCCATGACATTTTCACCTATCAAAAAACTAGCTAAAATAAAATGAGTGGTTTCTAAAAAGGGGACGTCTTGAGAAGCTATGCTTAGAACTTCAAATGTCATCTCTATTAATTCAGACCACCTAACTCACAACAGACAAACTCAAATCCAGTAAGATTTAACAAATAGAGTAGAAGAGAGAGGTGTGTGACTAGGGTCACAAAGTATGTGGACACTGATTGGCCATAGTTAAGACTATTTAAGAAGCTTAGACAAGAGGAGGCAAATAAGTGTCCTGCTGTCACCTGGGCTGAGAGCACACACTGCTAATCAATCTTTTCTGCTAAACAAGCTAGGCCTGTCAGGCTATTAATAATCCAACTTTGGAGAAGTGCATGTCAGAGTCCACCTTTCCATGTGAGATTTCAGACTGACCTTGCCTAGTCTTGAGCCAGTTTCTGCCCAGCGCTCTGCTGAGTGGAGGAGCTGTGATGGGTTAATGACACGTGCTCTATAATACTGATGTTGCTGTAAAGAGATTCAAGCTGCTCATTTTTTCAGAAACAGAGGTTGGAATAATAAAATCATATACAGGGTTTATTTTAAATCACTCAAATATATAAGCATAGGCAAAGACCTACCAAAAAATATTACAGAACAAAATGTATGTGTCCATGTCTTGGGAGAGAGGAATGAAATAAGATTGATTGTGTTAAAATTGTAGGAATCGGGGGAGTTACCAGGTCTCTAATCACTTGTATTGAGAGGGGAAAGCAGACAGGCTTTCAGCTCTAGAAGAAATCATTGCCAAGAGGACCCATTTCCCCATTCTTTATAATCCCCCTAAGACTACTCTTAAAGGGACATCAGATAGGAAATCTTCAACTCTGTAATCAAAATCAAAATCATCTCCCTCCTTCCCTTCCTTCTTCCCTTTCTTCTTTTTATCTTTCCTACCTTCCTTTCATCTCTTCATCTCCATCATTCCATTCTTCTTGCTTTCCCCAAGTGAAACATAAAAGGTACTCTGAACTTTTCTTTCAGATCTAAGAAAATAGACACAGGGGTGATCATAAACTCTCACCCCCTGCACCAGGTCTCTCCTGTGTTCTGCCTGATAATCTTTCAAGGAAGAAGAAGAAGAAGAAAAAAAAAAAAACTGGCAACTCCACAAAAAGAAAAGGGTTTAAATGCAAATGAGAGCTCACGGTAACACTCGAGTGTGAATGAGTTTCATTCAGAGAATGCCAATCACTCAGCCATCACAAATGATTGACAAGAATTCAGGGGGCTCCTGGCACCAGGAGGAATGTCAATGAGAACTGGCAAAAGGGGGCAGAAAAAGGTTAGAAGTGAACAAGACACATTTTTTCTTCTTTCATTATTTTCTAAGGGTCATTCTTCTGACTTTATTTGAAAAATGAGTCTAGGCCATTCTAATTCAAGGATGTGTGAAGATTTTTTTTTAACTTTGGATTGTTCCAGAATTTGTTCCTCTGGGTTTTATGAAATAGAGGATCTCTTCTTTATGTCATGATTCCCCAACAAAAGCTCAACCAGCATGTTACTTCTTGATAGTCACATCTCATGGTCCTTTAGCTAGATTGTGGCTGGATCCACTCTGGAATGCATAGCAAGTCATTTAGGGTAATTCAAATTTTTCACCTGCAGAGCTCCACATAACTATGCTAAAAATGAGCCAACCCCCCTCACATTGTCAGGAATCAAATTGATCTGTCTGTCAAGGCTGTCTTAAATAAGTCTGTGGCTCTGCCAGAGCACTCAGATTTTCTTTATAAATGCTTGAAATACTGGAAAACGCATGTGGATTATTCATGGAAAACTGAAAGCTCTGAGTATTTTCCCCTCTTGGTCATCTTCTATATGGATTGGTTTGAGCTTGAGTAATACACAATGAGGCCAGATTCTCTCAAACATACTTGGATGGTGAAAACAATTAATGTATTCCAACTTAAAAAAAAAAAAGAATATCAAACTCTTGTTTGAAATCTAAAACCTGCCTGTTTCTCTCAAATGCAATTCCCTAAGTATTTACTGAATATCTTTTATTTGCAAGGTGTATTAGAGACCCTGAAATGAACTATTCATGACCTCTGTTCTCATATAGCTAAATAGCTCAGAAAATGTATTTGACTGCCTCTGTGATACTCACCCTTGCTCCTTTACAGAAGGAAAGTATTAGAACACTAAAATGGAATAATGGTCTTTTCACAGTACACCAAATCAAATTAAGCCAATGGATAAAACTATCTCGAGTGAAACTTTTTCTCTCCCATGGTTTTCCTAAATGACTGGAATCTCCCTGAGTGCTTATAAGCAGTTTACAAAACCAACTGAGTTTGCAAACAGTGCAATACTGGATTTTGAGTCATTAAACAGTCACTACAAAGACTGCTGTTTCCTCAATGTGGGAGTGGCACATGAATGGGACCATTTAATGGCATTCCCCAATAACGAACCCACTTCAGTGTTGAACTCCGAATAAGAGTGTACCACTTCCCCAAAATAAGTTTGGAAAGCACCTTCCTATTACAAAGAACACAAATAGATGAGAAGAAATCAAATTTTCATAAACATGTAAGTTTTACCTCATTTAAGTCTGTTGACCATTGCATGAGACTACTGTTATTCCCACTTTATGGATCAGAACAATGAGGCACTGGAAACTGGGTTTATCTTAGCCCAAATCATATCCTGAATGAGTGACAAGACCAGAATGTACAACCACACTCTAGGGAGTGAAATGGATCACACTCAGACTGGAGCATTTTCTTACTTCTGTATGTGATTTAAAATTGCACAAGAAACTTTTCCAAAATGCTTTCGACTCGTCTCTTCCCCTAGGGATTCTGATTTAATTGAGTAGGAATAGATAAAATTATATTTTAAGAAATAATCAGAGAGAGAAAGAACTACAGCCATCGACAGAGGCAGAATTGTTTTTTAATATAAGAAAATAAAACCTTCTGAAACAATAAGTTGATTAATCAGAGTATAGACATCTTACTTTGGGCAAGTATATAAGAAGGGATTGAACCTTTTAATGAAGACTTTGAAGTAAGAATGACTACATGGCACCGGCACAACTTGGTCCATAGAAGGGCACCTAGACCAGTCCAGTCCATGACAATATCCCTAGACAATGCTGGTGACTTTTCCCAAGTTCCTCTGAGTACAGAACAGACCACAGCACATAGTCACTATGCATTCTTTTGTGCTTAGTGTACATAGATTGGAAAAATAAAAGTCTATGCCAGTCTTCTTGAACAACATGGATTCAGCTAAAAAGTTGGAAGGAAAGAAATTTCTTGAGGTATCGCCTTATAGTATATGAGATATAGATGTATAGATAGATTTATATATGATATAATATATAACATGTAATATGTATTAATATATTACTTTATGTATGATATATAATATACTATCAGTCAAGATTTAGGTACCATTTGAGGAAAAACAGGTCAATAGCTCCTATTAGAAATTCTGTCCTGAGGCTTCGTACGTTCTCAGAGTACTAAAAAGTACTCAGAATGTTACAAAGTACTCTGAATGAACAAAGAAAAAAACGATGTTCATAGTGTGGAAGAAAATTTTTAGCCACCCAAAGTTTGAACTGACAATGGCATTAGATGAGAATACTTGAAATAAAATAATATTGTTGGCCTATGTTTGAAAATTCAATGTACTGTGTTAGCTATGAACAAAGATAAGAAAGAGATATTTAGAAAATATTTACACTTAGGTGAGAGCAGAAGCACGATGGAAGAACAGTACTAGGAAAGTGGGGTGAGTTTAAGTCTATACAGGTTTTCTTTCTTGTGATCAGAAAATCACAGTTGTTCTTCCCAGTGTTTATAGAAAATATACATAAGTCTCATCAAAGCATTCAACTTCAGATTTGAGGTTTTGACTTAATTTATCAGGAATATAAACTTTAACTTCAGAGTATATATATTGACTATAAAATTTGAAAAACCTATTTGTTGCAGAACACCTAAGAAGTCAAAGCAACTCAGCAGCTTCTTTGGTTAGCTAAAAAACTATGAGCTGTCTAGACTTCTTGCTGACTATTAGTAAGTGCTTCTAGAAAGCACTGCCCAGTATAACTTTCTGCAACAGTGGACATGTTCTATATCTGTGTTGTCCCAAATCAGAGCAACTAGCTATGTGTGGCTATTGAGTACCTGAAATGTTACCAGTGCAATTGGAAAACGAAATTTTTATTTTTGGACAGCACACAATACTAAGCAATCACTCTTTTACAATAGCAAAGAGATTAACCCCGTTTGTTGTTGTTAATGATTTTTTTTTCATGGTTGGGAATTTATATTTGTATATATAACAATTTGTATCTTCCGTTAGTACAATTATTTATTGTTCATGAAATCAGTTGAAAGGTAAGAATAGTTTCTACTATATTAGTAAAAGCACTGGGATATTCAGGGAGGCCACACCTGGAACAAATTCAAGACCTCTTGGATCAATGTGTATGTACCTCTTTTCCACACAAGATTGGTAGCAAACTGAACACTGACTCTCTGAGTTTGTTAATAAACACTTATTTTTCATATGCTTTGAAAATTGTTGTTGGGATTTATCCCATACATTGACATCAGCCTTTTTTATATAGGTATACAAATATTTTTACAGTAAATTTATAGTTTCTTAATTCATTTTTTGCTTTGTAAATTTCATTGTACTATAGCATACATAAGGAAAGACTCACACATCATAACCTGTACGGTTCCATGGCTTTTCATAGTATTGCTAATTAATGGTTTTGCTCTGAGTTTAAGCAATGTAAATAAACTTTTAAGAAATGGTTAATAAATTATGCACTCTCTAAAATGATCTCCAGTTAGCAGTTGTGAAGAAGGTCAAATCCTAGCCTAGCTACTTCTTTCCCTACATCCAAGCCTTCTCACCATTCACTCCCATCCACATCTGCATTGCTGCATTAGTGAATGGTCGCTTACTTCTCACTTATTCAGAATAGAGGTCAAAGACATTTGTGTAGCTTGGGACTGCATCTGGTCTTCAACTATCAGAGTTTATTTTCATACAAATTACTTCCTAGGTTCCAGGTGCTGAGTTCTATAAAGAAACCTGGATCTTGTGAAGAATGCATACATTCACCCAACTGAACATCTAAACACTTTCCTTTTCTATTTGGTCCTAGTATTCTCTATTTTTTATTTGTTTTTTATGGTTTTGCAGGCTGTAATAATTTCTGGTACTAAATGTATTTCATTTTAATATTTTAAATGTTCTTCTAATTTCAATTTAGGCCTTCACACAGATTTGTCACCTAAGCTATTTTGAAATATATGATTTTAAATGCATGAAACTCATCCTTTAAAAATGATTTGTGAGTATACATTTGAAAATGGTTAATGCTTATTTATTACAAATGGAATAATTACAGCTAATGGAACAGTGCCATTTAACATCAGTATCATAGTGTAGGGGAGCTTTATAATTAGCAGCTTCATAAGTGCCTTTTTAAAAAAATTATGGAATGACAGCCCTGGAACACCTTTCTGTAAAATGTCTCAATGTGCTAGATTCTCCCTAGTTTATTCTTATTGGCTGTAGACAATGGAATTGGGGGGGAAAGGGGCACTTTTGGATTTAATTGAATTAATCAACACCTGAGTTAGAATGCAACCATTTTTGAAATATGTAGGATAAAAATAACTTAGCTTGAAAAATAGGATTTTTCTATGCAAACATTGCATTTCTAAAAGTTTCAAACTACCAGAGGTGGCAATGCTCCCTTTTGAACAGGCTCAAGACAGGGATAATATAAATTAGTGTTTTAAATTATTATGATTCTAGTTATAACCTCAGCTACTTAGAAATGATAAGAAACATTATTTTTACCCTAGTCATTTACCATGCTCTACAAATATTTTAGAGCAGTTCTTTTAGAATAAATAAAATTTGCATTTTGGTTTTTCAACAGACATCTAAGACACTTAATGGTTCGAGTTGCCTTTTTTAGTCTTTCAATTAAATGCAGGCCATTCTTTTTCATTCTTTGAAGCTCCAATATTAATGATCCTGATAAAACTAAAAATTTGGTCTCTATCAAATACCTACCTCTCTGATTTCATTTTCTTTCACATTCTAAGTTTGAACTGTTAACTAAGAAACTCTTTTAAGTGACTTGCAGAAGGAATGGGCTCAAGAGCTACATTTAAATGTAAACTTCTCCACTGAATAAAGTTTATGCATTAACGCTTCTGTAAAATATTGTGCATTATTTCCCCTCTCTGAGTACTGAGCCATTGTGAGATCCTGGACCTAATACTACCTTTAAAATTTCTACTGACATCAATAAGAAAGGAAATAACTGGTAATTTATTCTGAGTCGGGAAGACATTTTCTAAAATGCAGTGCAACCCTAATTTAGAATAGAGGGGAAAGGATTTAAATTAGGTTTTTTATAGTGGTAAGTATTTGCAGACAATGTAGAGATTTATGGATTAATTTGTTTTAAATTAACTTTTATAGGGTGACTAATAGTCCACAGGGATAAACCAGACTTTCAATTGCCCATGATTTTCAGTCAGATCTGAGGGAGGAGATCATTTCTCTCAGGAAATGGTGACACACATTTAAAGTGTGCCATAGAATTTTTTTTCTTTTTTGTCAGTGTCAGGAGAAGATAAATAAGTTCTGGGCCTTGGGCAAAGATATTCACAACTGGCCTAACATTTGATGTCACATTTCACTCAGAAAAAGAGAAGGAACCTGACCTTCACACTGGCAGAGATGTTTCATCAGCTGACTTCACTGGATAACATAATAGTGGTGCCCAAAGAGTGTTCATAGAGACAAATGCTATGCATGTGGAAGCATAGAGCTGTTTTCCTGTGTGTCCTTTAGTCCAAGAAACAATATTCTTATCCAAAAGCTCAAACTCCAGAAAATGAGCATTTAGGACTCTGCCTAAGAGGTATTCAGTATCAGGGTGAAATATAGTCGAGAAAACTAGTCCACAAAATAACTGTATGTATGTACACATATACATATCATCTATCTATCTATCTATCTATCTATCTATCTATCTATCTATCTATCTATCTACCTACCTATCTATCATCTATCTATGTAAATAACCATCCATCCATTTACCCAACCATCTATTTATATATGTCTCGAGCATCTACTACACACTCAAACTAATGCTGGGACCTAGAAAAGTGAATGAGCTTGTAGCCTAGACTAATGACATCTATTTGGCCCCAAATAGGTGACAGAGCACATCTAATTAACAGCAATTTTACTAACTACATGTTTATATTTCACAAACAGCTGAAGAATATACTATGCCCTTTTATGCAGAAAATCGTGCTTAAAAAAAAAAACAGTACTTTGATATTGTGTCTTTAGAAACAACACAAACTATTCAAAGGCTTTAATTTTGCATAATTTTCTCCCAACTTAGATTATTTTTAGATTGATAACTATTTTCTCTCAGAACTTTTGAATACCCCATTTTGTGATTTCTGGCTTTCATTGTTGCTGCCAGCCTTAATTTTTTTTTTTTTTTTTTTGCATAAATTCTGCGCTTTCTCTCCTTGTTGTTTTTAAGATCTGCCTTTATATTTACTATGTCTAAATTTTTCTATGATGCATTTTGATGTATATTTCCTTACATGTATCAACTTTAGAAATTATTTTCTTCCAGAATTTGAGGTTCAGATCTTGCATCAAATCTAGGAAATGTTTAGTCGTTACATTGTCTTTCATGTTGTCTATTAATTCTTTTGAGGAATATATATATATATATATATATATATATATATATATATAATCTTCTTAGTCCTCTGTATCTTTCAATTTCTTTCATTTCTTGGTGTCTTTAGACCAAGCTTTTTAATTTCCATAGGTTTAACCTCCGATTAATTACTTTTTTAAAGGTATCTAGTTTACTTTTTGATTCATTTGTTGACTTTTTTGTTTTGTGAAAAAAAAATCTATTTAAATGTGGTATTTGCTCTGATTTATCAGGGATGCCTTTGCTTTATATGTTAAAGAACTTTTTTGTGCAAGTGATTTGTGTATGTGTGTGCATATAAGCCCTTTATTCGGTTACAACATACATAGAGAAAAATACACAAATCCCAAATATAAAGCTAGATAACTTTTAATAAAGTGAACACACATTTATAATCATTATAAATAGTGCTGCTATAAACTTTTTGCATATTTCTTTGAATGACAATATATTGAGCATTTTTACTGAATTCATACCTAGAAGTGCTTTGTCATGGAGTATGTGTCATTCACCTTTAGTGAATACTGTCAAACAGTTTTCCAAAGTAGTTTTACCAATTTACCCTTCTATCACTGGTATGTAAGTATGCTAAAAGATCCATATCTTTGTGAACTATTTAATTTGACTTTTTTACTTATAAATTTTATTTTACTCTTTTTCGTATTTGACTAGTCACTGGACATGTTTTCAAATCTTCTTTTATTTTCATAAGCAAGTTACACATTCTTATAATCTTTACATTTGTGATGTTTGCCCATTTTACCTACCTATTTGTTTCTTCTTTCATTTCGTGATTTTTAAAAAACTGTGAGTTTATTTTTAATAACATGTGTGGGAATTCTTTGAAGTCCAGATTAAGAGTATTTTCCTTCAGATAGGATTCACATTTGTGTTTGCAGATGACTAGAAGTACTACCAACCTGAAACAACTTTGTAATAAAAATGGGCTGAACCCCCATCAGAGAACAACCCTGTTGTTATGAGTTTTTTAGGGGAAACTTTTTCTCTTCTATCTAAAACTACCATTGAAAGAAAATTTCCTCATGTCCCCTTTTGTGAAGCAGGTCTTTTCTCTTATTTACCCTTTTGCTGAGATATATTATCCATTATGGGTCTTGGCATAAAGCTGAGAGCATAACAGAGTTGCTGTCTATCAAATGAACCACTTTGGGCAGATATAATCTGTTTTTCTGACTTCTGCATCCAACGTTATATGTCAAAGTAAAATCTGTTGGTCATAAAAGATGGACAGATGCTCTCTAGTCTAAATTTTTTTCTTACCACTCTGGATTTTTGCTTTTACTTGAGTTTTATTTTATAGCTTTTAATTTCTTGTCAGCTTAACAGTAAATTTAAAAATATGTTTAATAACTTGATTCTTAGCATTAGTATTATCTTGAAGGGGGAAAATTACTTACAACAGTTCTTAAAATATGGTTTACGAGCCTCAGAGTGCCTCTGAGACACTTTTGCAGTCAAAACTACTTTTATAATAATAAATAAGATACAATTTGCTTCTTTCCCTCCCATTTCCTCCTGAGGGTACAATGGAGTGAGTGTACAATAGCAACATAACGTTATGATGCTATCATTCTAACAGCTAGTGGAATGTGTGTCTCTAAGAAAATTCTCAGTTTTATCAAGTAAATATTGATAGGTGTAACAAAAGTTCCTTGAGGTGTTTAATAATTTTTAGGAATATAAGTGGATTTTGAGACCAAGAAACTAGAGAACTGCTAGTTTGGGGTATCCTTTGTGCTATATTACAAGAAATGGAACTCCTCACATGCCAAAATATATAGCCCCTTCAATCTGTGCTATAAACAATCAGCAGGTAGAGAATACTCACATCAAATTGCTGCAATAGGTTGATGTAAATGTGTTCCTAAGAAACCACGAGTTCTTTCAGGGCAAGAACCTCCCGGAGTTGCAAGCCTGGCTTCATCATGCACCATGAGATTCTGAGCAAGTAAGTCAATATCATGATTCTCAGTTTCCTCAAATATATAGTATAGGAAACAATAATCCTATTCCTTCCTCTGAGTGTTGGACCTATATAAAGCAAAATGGTAGATAGCAAGATTACTCTTGGGTCTTTATGAGGTTTTGAGTTGTTGGAAATCAAGGTGTATGAAAACCAGCAAAGATGTTTATCTCAGATAAAAAATGACTAGAATTTAAACTGGAAGGTAATTTAACTGGTAACTTCAAAGTAGATGTGTAATATTAAACTGTCTTCTCTCTCTAAATTTAAAGACACAACTAATGCTAAAACGATGAATTCTCTTAATATCACTAAGGAGAGGTCAAACGTGATATTGGAGAGTCAGCTGGTCTGATGGTAAGAAAACCACATTAAGGAGACCTGAGTTCCAATCCTTGTAACATACAAGCCATGCTGTTATAGAATGTTACTTTGTTGACTCCCAGTGAAATACATCTCCTCATATTCATGCCCTCCTACCCATCTCTGGACTTGTTTTTGACAATGGGACATTTGCAAGTGTGATTCAATCAAGGCTCAATTAACACTTGCACATTGGGGCTTGTCCTCTTAGAATGCTTCTACTTAGAAGTCAGCTGCCTTGTTAGAAAGAAACTCAGGCTAAGCTATTAAATAATGAGTAGCTACATGGAGAGAAACCCCTGTAGATGAGAGATCACCTTAGATATTCCATTCCCAGTCAAGCTCCTAGCTAAATGCAACTTTATGAGTAATCTCAGTCTATATCAAAAGGAACAAAGGAACTGTCCAACTGATCGCATTTAACTCACAGATTGTGAGAAATAATTGTTTTAAGTCACTATGCTGTGTAATGGTCTGTAATGCAGTTATACATAACACATTCTAGTCACCACTCTCTAAAACGCTTCAGCTTAAAAATAGGAATAGAAACATTTGTCTTACCCATCTCACAGAGCTTGTATGAATATCAAATTAATTAATAAATGTAAAGTATCATTATTAATTTTTCCAATGAGGCAAGAATGACTAAATACTGTGGTTTTGTCTATACATACAAACTGGTTTGACTCTTTTGACTGATTTGACCAATCAAATCAATCTTTTAAGAAAAAACAGGAAACAATTCAGTTTTGACTGACTTGATTATTGTTTTGACCTCTCTGACTTTTTTGGTTGAGTCTGACTTTTTTAACTGAATAACTTGACTTGGCTAGTTTAGTCAATCAAAATAATCAAAACAGTTTGGGCACATAGAAACAAGTCTGTGTGCGATATTTTCCTTTTATTTAACTTCAGTGGGAAATTATGTGACAAAGGCCCATATATGCATAGCAAATATGGATATAAACTTCTACTTATAACTACTCCATTTCAAATTACTGTATAGATTATTGCAGCATTTGTTTAGTAACAGGAAAAAATATAGTTAGTTTTTATTTCCCAATGGCATGCTACATTATAAGTCCATTAGCAGTTGCATATGTTATTGATGTAATTCTAATAACTGCCATATATTATTATGGCAATAATAATGTAATTCTTATAGTATGCAATATGTAATTTATTGAACATTGCTGAAATTTATTTTTAAATTATAAATCTGGCTTGCTTTTCAGCATTAGAATCCCCTATGTCCTGCTTTGGGAGTTTAGTCATATTCCTTTTGTTTGAGTAAGCTGTCAGAAGCACATGTCTGAAGTGAGTGCATGCAAGCAAATGCTGAAGCTTGGCAGTCATTAAAGTCCTGGGTTAGAAGTGAAGTGAATGATTGGAATGCGGGTTGAGGAGGTTCATTCATATATGTCATATTGATACTATCAGAGCTGCTTGACTAGGTGATTCAAATATAAGCCAATGTTATTGTAATATTCGTAGATATCCTACTGCGCTTAAGGTTATGACGGATGAATCTCTCCTTATGAATTGTCAAAAGGATCACAAACCCCAGTACTGCTATTTCTGTCACCAGTAGCTTCCCTTCTTGTCTTTTTTTTTTCTTCTAATGTCCTTCGAATATAGTTATTCAGAATCCTACATTACACAAGACTATGCAAAAAGCCCTTGAGTTTGTGTGCCTACTCCCAGGTTGGAATGATTCTAAACCATTCCAAGATGATAGCTGACTATATTTTTCATTTTGAGGTCTAAATAATAACAATATAAATATTTAATACTCATTTCAATGTCTTTCACTCCTTCATGAAGTTCTTTTTGATTTATTACTCTTTTTTACTTAAGTATATATTACTCAAATGTGTTCTATTCTTTGTATTACATTAATTTAAATGTGTTTTTTTTTTGGTAGGTGTATCTGAAATCCCTGAAATTTTAGTCTAAATACCTTCATTTTGTTTAGTATAAACAAAATTCCTCTTATTGAGTTTAAATAAATTCAGACCAGGATTAGGAGAAGCAGCCCACGATAGGCCCTGAGTGTCCCTGCATGCCTTTGCCGAGTGTGTCAAACTTTAAGATGGTCAGACTATCCTTTGACATTGTACTCTTTCTATAGTTCATCACATAAGCACTTGATAAGTCAAGGCCACCACAAATGAATATCATACAACTCTATTTTTTTATTCTTCAGTCAAAAAAAAAAAAACTATTCACTTATATTTTCTTAATAGGAACCCTTCATTGGTTAATTGCTTCCTCTCTAAGATCTTTCTTAAAATTTCATTATGTCTCTTCAGCTAAAGAGTTCCAAACTTGACTCAATGGAGTCTGATCAATGTTCAGCACAGAAGTATGAACTAAAACCTGCCATTTTACATTAACATTTATATTTTTCCTAATCAATATTTGTTCATTCTTTTATCCATTATTTCTTTACAAACTAGTTATTATTTTTATTTATTCAACAAATATTTATTACATGTTCATGCACCAATAGCTAAACTATGGGTATACAAAGTAAACTGACCATGAAGATTAACTTTGGAAATATTTTATTCTTTAAAGCTGGCCAATATGTAATCTTAATGTGCTTTTGGCCGCAACTGCTATGGGTAGAAAGGGTAGGCCAGAACACAAAAGGCTTTAATGGCAGAATGTGGAAGTGGAAATATCTGCCAAAGACTACGGTTTAAGAATAAACACATTTAGAAAAGTTCCTTTGATAGAAATGTATAGAATGAATTAAAGAAAAGTGAAATAAGTATAGTTTCTGTCAATAAGGTATGATAACAAAAATCTACATTCGTTTATTTGAAATTCTTGAGACCAAATGTATATTAGATTTAGAATTTTCCAGATTTTAGTAAGGTGCTACCAGGCGTACATCATGTATTGGATAACATTGGCTCTGGAGAAGCTCTGTATGCTCAAACACTTCAATATTTCTCCTGTGAATGAAAAAAAGCACTCTGTAATAAATTGGACAAGTCCAATGGCTAAAGGTAATGTCACAGGATGATCTGATCATAAATTCCTAACAGGGCAGGTCATGGTGGGTAGTTACACCCCAGGCCTATAACTTCTTTGGTAACAAATATTTATCTTTGCTTTGAGCAAGCCCTGTTCAATGTTCTTATGCATCTAGGTTAACACACCTCTGAAATGGCGAAGTAATTCTCTTTTTCAAACCCTTCAGTGGCATAACTATCCTCAAGGAAACACATAAGTATCCTATAATCCAATCATAGAGATTTCCCTGCCTTACTTTCTCCTACCTTCCTGTAATATTCCTTATGTTCCCTACTTCTAAATTCCAAATGTACAAAAGGATCTACAAAATTTTCATTCTCCAGACCATTTTAAATCTTGCTTCCTTGGATATTATCTGCTTGGCTTGAATAAAGTCTTACAAAAAATTTCCACTAGTTTGCATGTTCTTACGTTGACATGCCATATAAGTTCAAACTAAATATTATAAATGATGCCTATACAAAGTCTTATGACAGTAAAGGTCATATATTACACAAACAAACCAAAAACTTTGGGTTATCAGAACTTTTGGGGTTTAGAATGACAGCTCTCTGATGTGAGTGAAAGAAAATGGATCCATCCATTAATTAGCAATGTAAAGAGGAAGAATGAATACAAGAAATAATGCAAAGGTAGCACTGGTGGTGCTTGTCATTCTGTTAAATATTAGGTAAGAAAAGAAATGTGACAATCATGACTGTGAAGTTTGAGTCTGGATGACTGAAAGTGTGGTGGTGCCATTAATAGAAAAGAAAGGACATACGAGGAACAGACTGCTTAATATGGGATTGGACAGAGGGAAGATGATGATTAATTCAACTTGAAATATACAAATCTCCAGGACATTATGAACCTGCCTGAAATTAGCATGATTAAATGTGCCTCTCACAGTGTTTTGTTGAGTATGTGATGGAGAACTAAATTAAAAATCAGTATCTTTTCGCATATAACGTATTTCATTAATCTAATTTGAAAGTTGAATCCATCCAACCTAAAAAGGTTGAATCCAATCCTAGATTCTTTTTTTTAAGAAAATGGCACCAATGTTGATGGTATTATACAACTGGAAACAAATTTTCAAGAGAATGTTAAATCGCAACATTTACTTGGATCAGAATTTAACTAGACTTATTGTGGTGATCATTTCACAATACATACAAATATTAAATTATTATGTCCTACAACTGAAGTTAATATAATGCTATATATCAATTGTACCTCAAAAAAGTACCCAGCAAAAGAATTTTACCTGTATCAAGATGAAGCTACTTTAATCAACTTCTTCAGAACTACTTGAGAGAGTCAGTAATGGCTTATGGATGAGTTGTAAAAACTCTCTGACCCATTTTGCATAATAATTATACATTAAGTCAGTGAATTAAATATTATCATTTATATGATCTCTCCAGTGACTAGACCTACAAACATCACATTCTGAAACAGGAGTGAAGCAGGGCCTAAAATTTTTAGAAAAATATTTGTTTTAAATTTATATATATTTCTAGGAATATAATCACTCTCTCATAATTATTTATATCTGCAAAGAGATATTGATAAATTGTTGTTTAGTCCATATGACATAGCTACCAAAAAATATTCCAATTTTTACTGGGGAGTGTCCACATCAGTCAACATGGTCCAAATGGTTTGCTTCTTTTAACACCGTCTATCTGAAAAGTCCTATGATAGAGGTGGATGCATATATCACAGATTTGAGGGTACCAATCTCATCAAATAATGTCATTGTTTCCTCTTTTTAACAGCTCTCTTGCTAACTAGAAACTTTTATTTCCTTTCTGCCTTTGCGTAGAGGTGCACTTCAACCATGATTTCTTTGGGTAGCTCTTCTTATGACCAAGTCTAAAGAGTAACGGCAATTAAACTATGGAAACAGCCTCTGTGGTGAGGTTCTGAGAGGATGTCATGATGGAGCATGGAGAAGGGAGGAAATAAAAAATAGCAGGTAAGCCTCCAAACATTATACTTTACGTTAATCATTAAAATGAGAAAAAGAATCTCAACTACTGAATGTATCTTTTCATGTCTGTCTTAAATTTTTTTTTCTTCTCAGATGATAGGGAAATACAGAAACATAATTTTAAAAATGTTTTCACTTATATTGTTTTGCTTTTAACTGCAGTATTTTCATAGAAATACAGTAGACTAATTTTTGTTAGCCTGATGCTCTTGGAAAGTGTTCTCAGAAAAGCGAACTTCTCATTTGATAGGACTGTTAAGTGACCCTCTCTCATCCGCAGCAGTTAATTTTTCTCAGCCTTTTAAGCATTTTACCTTCATGACGTCCTGTAGTCTCTTTCCCTATCAAAGATATTGATTTAAGAAAATACATTTTAAATATTAAATGAAAACATCACAAAGTATTTCAAAGAGATGATTCTTTTTCAATGAGGAAGGTGGTATTGTTTATAACACTATGACAGCCTTTTTGCTTTATAGTTAGAAAAAAGGGTAGCTGTCCCTGTGTACAAGACAGATGAAAAATATATTCTTTTGCCCCAGAAGCCTCATCTCTTAGGAAGAGACTTGCAAAAAAATGGTTTAAACCTTCTTCCCCTTACTCAAATGTGACCCTGACTACAGAAGCATGACCTTCAAGGTCCAGGGTGAAGACTTTGTGGCCATTGCCCTTTCTCACATGGAGCAAGGGAAATAATCAGTGCATTTTAGTGACTTTATGCCACGTACAATCTCAGGTGGAGTAGCTCAGACCTTTGAGAATAAGATGAAAAAGCCTAGCAGCGGGAAGAATTGGGGCTCCATTTCAGGGAAAGTTCCCAATAAAAGAATTGTGGGGCCCTGGTACATATTAACAAGGGATTCTATGCAATCTCATTATCTGGTGATTTTAATGACTAATGTACAACCATTTTTGTAAGCTAATTGATGTGAAGTGCTGCCCAGAAGCTGAGGGATGAATGAATCCACCTTCACACATCTTTTCAGGCCCTTTAGTTCCGTGATTTGTGCATTATATTATTTAGGAAAAATAATAAAAAACTAAATATGCTTTTTTTGGTATGCAGCATTAACTACCTTTGTGTGTTAATGTGGAACCTGCCAATTACTTACATTAGGCACATGGCTAAAATATACAAATTAAGTTGTGAACACACTGCTACATTTAACAGATTAACTGAAAACCTGTGAGGATTTCAAGAGTATATTTAATGCATAAAAATCTTTTTTTTTTTTTTTATCTTGAACATGTAGGCTACTTTTTCCCCAAAAAGGTATGTAGTCTGAGGGTTCTGACTGTGTTCTAAGCACAGCAAAAAGAATTTAATACACATAGAAGAAGTCTGTGATCCCTAGGCTATGTGTTTGGTAGTCGGTATCAGTTAATCTTCACAATTTTATAGGCTTGGTTCAGCAAACTTTAGCTGTAAAAGGATAGACAGCATCTTAATCCATTCATAGTGCTGTGACTAAATGTGATAGACAACAGACATTTATTTCTTACCATTCTGGAGGCTAGAAAGTCCAAGATCCAGATGCTGGACAATTTGGATCTTCATGAAGTCACTCTTTTTGGCTTGCATATGTTCTCCTTCTCACTGTGAGTTCACATAGTCTTTCCTTGGTGCATGTGTTGAAACACATCTCTCTCTTCCTCTTCATCTAAGGTCATTAATCCCATCACGAGAGTCCCACCCTCATCACCTCATCTAAACCTTATTGCCTCCCAAAGGCCTCACCTCCAAAAACCATTACATTGGGGGCTAGGGCTTCGAGGGGACACAATTCAGTCCATAGCATATAGTAAGCATTTTAGACTTTATAGAAAATAAAATCTGTGCCCCAATTACTCAACTTTGCCATTGTTATTTTATAGTATACAAATAAATGGACATGACATGGTCCAACAAAACTTTATTTACAAAAACAGGCAGCTGCCACAATTTGGCCTACTGGTGCTCATTTGCCAATCCTTGTTCTGGTGATAAATATTATTACTGCCACTTGAGGAACATAGACGTGAAGCTTAGAAAGGTTATTTTACTTACCAAGATCTCATAGATAAATGATGGATTATGGATTCAAATTTGTACTAGTTAAATTTATTTCAAAATATATCAATCAATCACTACAGTAGTATAAAAAATTAAGTAATTTAATTATTCACTTTCTAAGAGGCTATTTTGGAAGCCTCTAATCTTTGTAAAGCCCAGACACATACTTTACTGCCTACTTTACATATGCCATCTTCTGTGGGGACTGGTCTTGCCCACAACCCTATTGTGTATGTGTGGTCTCTGTGATCCTGGTCCTTGCAACAGCTGATGGAACAAAAGATGGACATTTTTATAGTTTTCAACAACTTATGGCTTATCTGAACTAATGTGAATTAAAATGGATACTCTAGATTCCTCACTGAGGAACTTGTCCTAAAAAAACAAGACATTCTTGATTGGAAAGGGTTACTAGAATTAGAAGATTATGAGAGAAGGGTATTTGAGGCCCTAGAATGAGAGTAGTAGAGGAAGTTGGGCTGAAGGTGGTGGGGAAGGGGAAATATGCCTGTGTGTGTGTGTGTGTCTCTGTGTGTGAGTGAGAGAGAGAGAGAGAGAGAGAGAGAGATTGAGAACCGTGGGTCCTAATAAATGGAGAAATATTTCCCTGTTGAATCTTCAGTTTCTGATTCTAATCTTTGTAAAGCCCAGATGTACTTTGTTTGGGCCTATGTATATCTGTGTTGTATCATTAAAATAAATCCCCCTTTGTTTAATACAAGCTTGAGTGGGGACTCTGATTCTTGAAGCAAATGAGGCAAAGAATGTTATGAAGTATTCTTCTTATAGTCAAATGGATAAAATGTTCCCCTCTGCCCACTTTTGGAATTTTGAAGAGTTGGAGTGCCAAAGGCTATATATATCAAGGCTCCTTATGTTTGTTCTTCAGCGCATAGGATTGTCTAAGACTAAATAAAGGTATATAAAGAATGAGGGTTATGGCTTTTCTAAGTGAAATTTATTGTCTCTCTCTCTTTTTCAGTTTTTTTTTTTTTTTAAATCGAGAAGGAAAAATACATGGACTAAAAGCAAGAGGTGAAAGAGTAAGTACTTGTTGTTTGGTGCTCATACTTCACTGGCTCTCAGTGTAGTCATGTCATGAAAAGGGAATACAGAAGCCTGACCTAATACCCTTAACTGCTGGCCATAATGTCCCTCATGGGGATCCCCATTTACTCATTGATGCCTTCCACCTCTCTCAAAGCTCACTTCCTTGCAAGATACTTCTAACTGGTCACCATTTTAACTATAATATACGCTTTAAAATATTTTATCACATGTGCTTTTTTTATTAATTGAATTAAGATATAAATATGTTATATCTGATTAAAATAAATGTGGTGTTTGTGATGTACCTGGCCACATTCAGTTGGCCCAGTTGATTTTAAGACAGCTCTACTGGATAGTTTTCTTTGCTTGCAAATGTTCCACAAGAATCATGTACGGAAGCTCTCTCCATTTCACTTCTTCTGAAGCTGTGAGAGGATGAGACTCTTTGACCCTGGCCTTGCAACAGTTAATTGGACAAAAGATGAGAACTTGACCTAAGCATATAGGGTGGCAGATATAACAAGGCAGCAGGAAGACACAACCCAGATTTTATATCTCTGAAACAGCCTTCAATCAAAAGGAGATGAAAATTAGTGCATAAATTCTCAATGCATTTCATCCTGTAGAGGGTAGCTTATGAGTACCCTTCTTATGTAATTCCTCACAGTAATACCAGTGTGACTAAGCACTAGCTTCTACTGTGTCAATTGGCTTCTTCAGGATTCCTCTTGGCTTTTCTCTCCTCTCTGTCTTACTTTTCCACTTCTCTTCTGCTTCCTGGTAGCACCTCCCAAATAAACTACATGTTACAAAATCCTGTCCCAGAATCTGCTTTTGGAATAATCTATGCTAAGACCGTGACCAACTTATAATTTTCAAAAAATAGTTAATGTTCACAAACAATGCTTTTTATTCTCTGGATCTCAACATGTGTCATTATCAACTATTCTGTATGGTAAATGGTAGAACATCTGATGAAAGAGAATATCCGTCTTAAAAATTCTTCTTTCTCACATAGAGTCATGCCAATTGTTTTTTTCATAAACCTTAGTATGTTTTACTGGCTTAGAGATACGGTTTAACTAATTTTTTTCATAAGGTAATCATTGATTCAATCCCAAACCAATCCTATATGTGCAAAATCATCTTTTCCATGGTTTTATTTTATTTTATTTTTGTCTCTATCAGCATTGTTTTTGCCATTGATCAAGTGATTTGGGGAATATGCTAACTAGCATTATAAAAACCATTTTTATTATATGAAGTCTGATTTGTCCATCTTTGCTGAGATATAGAATGCTTGAGCTGGGAGCCTCCTCGGACCAAGTCCTGCTTATTTCTTTATTTTACAGTTGAGGAAACTAAGGTCCATTGGAATTAAGTAACTCTTTCAAGACTATAATTCATAACAGAGATAAAATAAAAATTCAAATTAATTAAGTTTTTGGTACACAAGGGTCTTTCGCTCACAGTTTTCAAAGCTAAATATAATGTTTCTCTTTCATATATGTTTTTTTCAAATTTTATCTATGAAACTACAGGTTCTGATATTCTTCTATGCTGCTCTCATGTTGCAATAGAATTAAGTGGAACACAAGGTATTATTACAGTTGAATTATTGTGCCTAGCATTTTCAGTGGCACGATTGAAGATTTAATCAAGGCCATTCTAGTCAACACGTTGTATGGGGTAAGAAGCTGAACTACCATTGATCCCTCTCTATGAACCTCCACAGGATCCCACTCTATGGAGAAACATTTCATATGTGGAAACTATAGAATTAGGCACATTAATAATTAAGACTCTCCAAGAATATTGCTACATCAAATCAATCCAAGCATTAGCAAAGCAGCCAGAAATGTTTTCTTGGACGCTTCTCTTTGACTCTCACTTATTTTCTCACTAACTGCAAGCTCTGCTTTTTTGCCCTGGATCCAACCCTATTACTAAAGACGCCAAGGCAAGCTCTACAATTGAATTGTCTGAAAATGAACAACATACAAATAGTGAGGAATAGATACTGTTAAAGTCACACTCCCAGAGAACTTGAACAATTCAGATGACTGAAGAAAACAGTGTCTCCCAGGAGAGACAAGAGACTTGACAGGTAACATTGAAAGGAAATTTTCTGTCAAGGCAGGCTAAGAGGAGTGACCTTTCTTCCTGGAGAGCATATGGAAGTGTTGACATGCTCAATTCTTAGTGTGGCCAAGAAAGAATTTATTTCCAATGAAGGAAAATGAGTGTATGCAGATAACAACCAATTATGTTTTTTATAGACTCAGAAATCCAGGACATGAAGCCAAGGGAATTCACATATACAACCATGGTAAGAGTGAGTTTTTGAGAACCTTTCCAAAGCTCAGTGATGTTAAATAATTGGTCATTTTTTTGAGACATGAATTTGAATTTCATATTCTGTGGAGCTGGGACCTGGGCATAAGTCACATAGCACATTAGTAAGGCACTATAACATCCAGGAAGAATCTCTGTCTACCATCAACCATCTTAGTAGACCTTTCTTTAATCCTGATTTCTGTGTGTGAGGATTGACAAGAGATAAATCCCACCTGGTTTTATTTCCGTTTTGAGACATAGCCAATTTAAAAGGAAGAGGTACCTCTTAGGCATCACCCACTTGGCATAAGAAACTTCATCCTCTAATAGCTTTGCACCTGCCATCAGCAAGTATTTAAGGGTTTTTTTTTGCTAGTCTGTTTATTTTACAGACTTATAATAACTCCAATTCTAGAACTTTTTCCTAGTTCAAAATGTCTACCTTTCTCATGTCAGTTCCAGCCTTAATTTGGGTTTCCCCAGAAGACAATTTTCAGTCAGTGTCTCAACCTTGGCATTATTGACATTTTGAGCTGTTTAAGTCTTTGTTGGGTGGAGCTGTCATGAGCATTGTAGGTAATTGAGCAGCATTCCTGGCCTTTAAATGCAACTCCCAGTTATGACAACCAAAAATGTTTCCATCCATTACCAAATGTGCTCGAGTCAAAGATTCAGGTGGCAGTATATAGTTCAGTTGGAAAATGATCCCAGGAAACACTGTTATGGTACTAGACAGTGTATTAATCAGGGTTGTCCAGAGAAACAGAACTAATAGGATATCTCTATCTATCTCTATCTATCTATATCTCTAGCTCTATATCTATCTATCTATCCATCTATCTATCTATCTATCATCTATATAGCTAGCTATCATCATCTACCTATCTAGCACACATGAGAGAGATTTACTTTAAAGAATTAGCTCACACAGTTGTGGAAGTACAAGTCCAAAATCTACAAGGTAGGTCAGCAAGATGGAGTCCCAGGAAAGAATCGATGTTGCATTTTAAGTCTGAAGGCCATTTGATGGCAAAATTCCCTCTACTTCAGAAGAAGAGAGTCTTTTTCTCCTAAGGCCTCCATCTAATTAGATGAGGCTCACTCACATTCTGTAGCATAATCTGCTATACTCAATCTGTTGATTTAAATACTACTCTTGTCTAAACAGTACTTTCACAGAAACATCTAGACTAATGTTTGACCAAATATCTGGGAACCACGGCCTAGCCATGTTGACATATGAGGTAACCATCACAGAAAGAAAAGGGGAAAAACCCAATAAAAATGCATTATTAAGCAAGTTCTAATGGAAATGGGAATCTAGTTCTGTTGTGGAAACTGGGAAATGGTATTAAACACATGTCTCACAGTTATCCGTCCTATTTAACGGGAGTGTGGCAACTAGAGTATTTGCATTCCAGTTCCTATTAGTCATTAATTGAGGCCTGTTCTTAAGGGGCTTTAATTTCTTGGCACTTCTGGCCTGCTGCATACCCAGGAAAAGCAGGCTCTGGCAGCTAATGAAATTTGTCAAGCAAAGAAGTGCTGGTACTGGCAGCTGGCATTCAGATTGACATGTGAAAAAATGGTAAGTGGCCAAAGGACTACGGGCAAGGTACTGACAGCATCTGCTATATTTTGTGAACAGTCCATTGTTAATTCATCCCAACCTCTGGCTGGTGTTAAGACCTTCTTCAGTGGCCGTGCTGTTATCATTTATTGGCCTCTTCTTCCCATGCCCCCAAATGCATAGCTTTTAAAAAATTGTAGTAAAGTACATACAACATAAAATTGCCATCTTAACCATTTTAAGTGTTTAGTTCAGTGGCATTAAGTACATTCTCAACACCACCATCCATCCACAGAACTTCTTCATCCTGCAAAATTGAAACTTTAACCATTAAACACTAACTGTCCACTCTACCCTTCCCCTACACTTGGGAGAGCTCTATTCTACATTTAGTCCCTATGAATTTGACTATTCTAGGAACCTCATATAAGAGAGATCATATAATCTTTGTTCTTTTTTTAAATTTATTGAGAGTGACATTGGTTAATAAAATTATATAGGCTTCAATGTATAATTTTACATCATCTGTATATTGCATTGTATGTTCATCACCCAAAGTCAAGTCTCCTTCTGTCACCATATATTTGACCTCTTTACCATTACCTACCTCCCTGCTCCCTTCTTCCTTCTAGTAATCACTAAAGTGTTGTCTGCGTCTATAAGTTTTTGTTTGACTTGTTCATTTGTTGCTTTCAGTTTTATATCCTGAATATGAGTGAAATCATATGGTTCTCCACTTTTCCATTTGATTTATTTTGCTCAGCATGATATTCTCAAGATTCATCCATGTTGTCACAAATGGAAGTATTTCATCTTTTCTTAGAGCTGAGTGACATTCAGTTGTATATATGTTCTTCTGTGACTGGCTAATTTCATTTAGCATAATATCCTCAAGGTTCATCCATATTGTAGGATGTGTCAGAATTCCCTTCCTTTTTAAGGCTGAATAATATTCCATTGTCTATATATGACTTATTTTATTTATCCATTTACTCATCACTGGACTTTTGGGTGCTTCCACTTTGGAACTATTGAAAATAGTACTGCTATAGACAGAGGTTTACAAAAATTTTTTAAATTCCCTGCTTTCAATTTTTTGGATATATGCTCAGATGTGAAATTGCTGGATTGATTATTATTTGATTATTATTATATTGATTATTATTCCCTACATAACAAGTAAACACAGTGTGAAAATGACCAGACAGAAAGATAAGCATACTAGAAAAGGAAATAAATTGCCTGTAGATTTCAAAAGTCTGGTTTATTGATTCCCACAACCTCAGTCAAACCTGAGCTGTTGTAAGTATAAAACACATCTGTGAATTGTACATAATGCCACAGCTTCATATTCTAAAAACAGTTTTATTTGTCTTCTCCTTTGCCTTCTAACGAAGAGCTTTGTTTATAAAATTCCTGTCTTCTGAAGTTCTTGAAAGATCTCAAGTGAGTTGTCCTCATAAATGAAGGCAAAAACATTGCCTGGCAAAGTCTGTGACTGACAACATCTTTTTTTAGTTACCTCAGCTCTATGCTTAATTCTCTAGCACTTTCCATTTTCCCTTTGTTTCTGAGTTTTGCAGCAAACTGCTGTTTAGCAAAAAGAAGCCAAATCCAGAGTTAGGCCAAACCCTAGTGGCAGTCTGTTTCTTTTTGTTGTTGGTACCAGCATCACATCCCACCTGGACAGACATGCCAAATTTTTTGGATTTCCTAGAGGAGGTTTTTATTCTGTCTGCTTGTCTGCACATGTATACAAAACCTGTAATTATATAATAGGTGAACTTACTGATGTGCTATTGTGCTTTCTTTTCCTTTTTTAAACCAGCTGAATTGGTTCTTTTTATATTTTGAGCCTATTGTTACCTTTATAACTGTTACAATTTCCTTCCCCTGACTACTGATACTTTTAGCCTTTATGCCAGCAACTAAATATTTATGTAAAAAATCATTTAAAATAATTTTTCTTTCAGTGAAATCTTAAAACTTTTACATTTCTAGATATAATTTAAATGTTTTAATGTTATAACTACAAATGATTATTGATAATATAATTTTGTTCTTAAAATATATTGTCCAATTTTTAGATGAAAAAAATCACCTATGAAAGTCATCACAAATAAAGTATGCAGTCATCTTTCAGTAGCCACTGAGGATTGGTTCCAAAATTCCATGATGCTCAAATCCCCTATATAAAATTACATAGTATTTGTGTATAGCATACACATATTCTCCCATATACTTTACATCGACAGCCCTCAACCTTTTTGGTACCAGGGACTGGTGCTCCTGTGAGAACTGAGTTGGAGTTGAGGAGGTGATGCTAATGCTGGGGAGGCTGCAAATACTGGTGAAGATTCACTTTCTTGCCCATCCCTCACCTCCTGCTGTGCTGCCCAGTTCCTAACAGGCCATGGACTGGTACCAGTTCGCAGCCCAGGGGTAGGGGACCTCTGCTTTATACCATCTCTAGATTACTTATAATACCTAATATAATATAGATGCTATGTAAATAGTTACAGCACTGTATCATTTAGGGAATAATAACAAGGAAAAGATTCTGTCCACATTCGGTACAGACACAATCATCACCATCCTAGACCTAACTACATAGCAGACATCTGCAGCAACATAACTTTTCTAAAAAATATTTTTGATCTGTGGTTGGTTGAATTCATGGACATGGAAACCACAGATACAAAGGACTGACCGTATGTATTTAATTCTTTTACTTAAAGTTCTATGTCATATAATTTGTGAAATTCCTAATCCTTAATTCAGCAAATGTTTTGTGGTTAACACACCACACAGGCCTTTTTGAATTGTTAAAATATGTAAAATTGAAAGCACAATAAATGCATGCTAAAATTTGTTGATTAATCAAAAAGCTGACATTTTAAAGAAAAAAGAGTAAATGGCATGATACTATACATTCTGTTCTTCAGTGTGGTGTTCTTTCCTTCAAACTTGTTAATTTCCTGGAGGCTACCACAAAGCTCTTTATTTCTGTAGGCTGTGCTTTTCTTAATATATGGAATGTTTGTCATACTACCTTCTTGTCCTTTCTTTGCTCTTCACCTAAATGGTAAGCTTGAAGAAAGATGGGTTGGGTCTGATTCTGTTCTACCTCTTGACACTCAGTAGATGTTGAACTTGAAGTGCTTAGAACAGTGCCTGAAACCCAGTCAGCCTCTTGAATTATTGATTCCTATTTTATTGCTATTATAGTTTTTTTGGGGGTTGGTGTTCATCAATCCTAACCAGATAACCAAGTGATTATTGGTATTTTTGGTGGGCATGCCTGAGGATGGTTATTTAGTGGAAGAGTAGATAAAATGTCAGTAACAACTGAATATTAAGGTTCTATCTCTGAGTATGTGGCTAAGGAGTAAGAACTTATGGACAATCACCGCTCCTACTTCCAACATTTTTACTAATGCTATTCTTCTGTTATCTATCATTTTCTTTGTAGTCATTAAAACATTGTTGTTGATGAGGTCAGGAATTTCACTTTATTTCTATGATGGGGAGTAGGAGGTACCTGACTAACTGACGAGAGAAATAAATGATATCACTATTGACTAAATGTCTCTCACTTCCACAGAATCACAGAATGTTACCCAAAACCATTCAGACAAAATTTTTCAGGCAGAAATTATGAATGCAAGATATTCAATGCAAGATATTCAATTTACTTTGTAAATTCAGAAGCAAGTATAAACATAAGAAAAAAATATTTAATTGACTCTACAAGCTAGAATTAAAATATAGTAGGAGAGTAAAGCAAACCAAATTGTGAAAAGATAATGTCATATATGTTTCCAGAGACAAACCAAATTCATTTGGAGCCCTTTGTCCAAGATTCAGTACTAGAGTAAAGAAGAAAAACGTAGTTTCACTCTCAGAGGGCCAGCTGGTCTTCAGAAACCTCTTGATGAAAAGGTAGAAGCAGTTGTTCAAGGAGCAAAGGTGAAGTCCAGTTCCAGAAATATGGATCCCAGAGTGGGAGAGAGTTTTACATTTAATCTATCAGGTATGGAGGCATAAACACTCTTAATTTGATTCAACAAACATGTGTATAGCCCTGTGGTGAAAGCATACACACAAGAAACATAGCACTTGGCCATAGCAGGGATTCTAGTGTTAAACACAACAAGTGAATCCAGTGCTAATCATTTGAACTCAGTTTAGTTTTCTGTATGTCTTAAGACAACTCACCTTATTTGAGAATGCACACAAAAGAGCAGTCCTGGGTAGTCAAAAGGAACTAACTGTAAGATCTAATTCCAGCCTTGATTCAACCCGTGTGGCAGGCACCTCTAGTTCACCTTGATAGTGTTGAAGCAATTTTTTCTTTTATTTTTTTGCCTTAGTGCCTTTTTGTCAACTATCTTACCTGGAACCCTAGTATATAAAATAGATTAAAAATGAACTCATTAGTGCTGTTTGAACTGAAGGCAAATCTCCTAAGTCTAGCCCATAGAGCCTTCTCCTTGTGTCTCCACCCACTTCCTCATGACCTTGGACACAAGGATTCTACAGAAACAGTTTACGAAAGGACATACTAGTTGTGCTTTCCAAAGATACTTTTAACTCTAAACATCCAATGTCATCTATATATTTAACTTTCATTTAATCTAGGGCTTCCTTCTCTAATCTAAATGCTGTTTCATGTTATCACTCTCAAAAGTCTCAGCAATCTGATTCAGAACATTCAGAAGCAATTGAGATACTTTTTATATTAATAATCTCTTCCCAATAATCATGTTCCAATCTGGAACAGGAATTGGGAAGTTCTAAGGAGCACAGTACAAACTAAAAATATATACTATTTTGAAAACCTTTCCTTATGTATCACAACTCTCTTTACTTTGTAAAGCTGTATTGCTCCAAGCTATCTTTTCCTATCTTTAATTCCACATTTCCATCTGTAAATTCAAATCAACACTAAAAGGTCTCTTTAGTTGGGCAGGATAAAGGATCTACCTTTCAAAGCAAGGAAAGATGAAAAGAGTAGAATCATTTTTTTTCCTCCTTGCCACATAGCAACATAGAATAACACGGGATTAAGTATCATCCTGAGTAAATAATATCCTTTCGGGCCATTGGGGGAAAAATGCTCTCAGTAGACTTAATCTTCACCTCTGGGCTTCCATATAATTTTGTTTTATCTTATTTTTATGACACTTGATATTTGGTTTGAATAATAATTTAGGGATAAACTTGCCTTATTTTCTTATTACATTGCAAACTCCTTAAGGGTAGGAACTTTTCCATACACAGCTCTGAATCTTTTATGGAGCTAAAAATGTCACCTCGTGTAACGCTGTTCCAGGAATTCACAATGAAGTGAATTGAGAAAAATCCAGAGTTGATCTTCTGAATAGGGGTTGGCAAACTACAGCCCATGGGCCAAATCCTGCTTACCATTTGTTTTTGTAAATAAAGTTTTATTGGAATACAGCCAAGTTACTTTTAATTGGTTGTCTATGGCTGCTTTCATGCTATAAAGGCAGATTTGATTAGTTGTGACAGAGATCATATGGTTCACAAAGCCAAAAATATTTATTATTTGGCTTATATGAAAAATTTTATCATCCTGTGGTCTAAATCCTGATTAAATTAATATACATAAATATTTTAGAGGTTTATTTTTTGTTGTTGAATTACTTTTAAGTCCATGTAGCTTCATTAAGCAAATTTGCTATGTATGTTTCAGTTATTGTCAAAGAGTCATGTTCGTCATTTCAAGTGGATAAGAAGTTAATTTACCCACCCTAACTAATTATTATTTACTGTCTTCTGGTTCTTTAACTATGCAATTGGAAAAAAAATTTTTGCTCTTTCATGTCATATTAGTTAAAACTCTTCTATTTTTACATAACAAAAAAAATCTCAAACTAACCCTATTAAAAAAAAACTCTAAAATGGATGGAGTTGAAATCAATTGCCTCATGTAACTAGGGAGTTAAATGTTGAATGAACTTCAGGGAGGATTAAATTCAGAGGCTCAAAGATGGTGTCAGGGCTCTTCCACCAACTACTGGCACAGTGAGATTGTTTTTGTATATCTACTTTTCTTTCTTTTGCCATAGATGGTCCAGGTCCTCTAACAAGGAAGATGGCTGCTGGCAGAATAATCACCTCAAACTACTTCTAGATAGCTTGTTATCCAAAAGGAAGAGAAAATGGTCTCTTTCAGTATGTAATCTGTGAAAGTCATGCACGAGAGTTTGGATCAGTCACTGTGGCCCAAAAGATGAAATACCATAGCATTAATCGACCCTGGGGCATGTGCCCAATTCTGCAATGTGCTCCATACTTGATAGTCTCACAATAACAGAGCAATGTGGATAAGCAGCAGTGTCCCAATGGAAAGAAGGCCATTTTACAGATAAAAACAATGATAGCTATCTCCTACGGAAATATTATACCAGAATTTTAGTGGAGGAGACTAGATTTTATAAACAACCAGATCTAGGAAAAATAATTTTACTCTTCTCCTGTCTTGCATCATTCTTCATCATCATCTTCATCCTTTGAACATGTGGCTCCAGGAAATTTCATAATACCCTTTCAGCTGTTTTAGAGGTAGAATCAATGTTCAAAACTCTACCCAAGTCCCCACTTGCACCAAAACTTATGTCCTATGCTCTTGAATTCTGCTTGTTCTCTTCCATGTGACTTATGGGTTCTTGGTTTAATGAGATTACATAGCTAAAGTTGGGATTTGTGTGTTTGTGATATCGCCGAGAAAATTTTAACTTCGACAATTAAGTGGTTAAGGCGCAAGTATTTCAAAGTGAGATTAAGTAGTGAAATGAACAGAAAAAAATGTCAGAGTGTGGAGGTTGGGGCCAATTTTTTGGTGGGAAAGGAGTCAGGAGCATTTCCTTTTCCCCCACCTATCTCTCACCATACTTCAACCCAAGACCATCTAAACTTTTAGATACTGAAAAATGGTTTCAGAAGTGTTCTGAACTGTACAGGCGAACTATTTAGGAGTCTCAGTATAGGTTATATTCTCCCTGCTTATCTTATAGCTTAAAGACACTGTGATTTGTATCTAAAATAATTACTGCTATTCAGTGTCATTCACACATAATTAGCCTCAAATTATAATGAATTAACATGGGTTGCCCTCTTCATAAAGTGAAGTGATTCTATTACTCTTTTTTCTTTTCACATATTTAAAATAAAAATATTTCAAAACTTTCATTCTATTCGAGAAAATTTTCTCTAGAATGTCAGCTCATGATGAAGTAGAAATAGTCAAGGATAGCTAGTTAACCAGATAGACTGGGTTTATAAGGCACAGTTCAAATGATTCCTGGACGATATTGCTTTCTCTAAGGCATTACATCTGTTGGCCCTCTCCTCTTCCATGTTTCCTCCCTGGGCATATGTAGAAAATGCTCCAATGTATTAAAAGTTTTAGGTTAGTTTCAAAGAATCCAAACCAAGAGATTAATTTGTCTCCTTATTCTATATATCTTCGCACAGACAGATGCTAGTAATAGAATAATTGCATAATAATTCTAAGTTTATTTCTAAACAGTCTTTAGGAATACATTTCTGAGAGCGAGAGGGGAAAGGAGAATATTTCAGAGCAATAATTTATCTTTTAATTGTCATTACACGGGCACAAAGAAGCTCCATAAAAATTCAGGACTTCGAAAACAAGTGCACAAGAATTCCCACTTCTTTCTGACTCTCTACAATTTTACTGTTAGCCCTCAACACCTAACCAGCTCTTAGTGAGCAAAATATCCAAATAAATGTATGTCTAAAACTGGTTCCTCCCCAGTAACATTAGGTTTTCTTTGACGTTGTTGTTGCTGGGCCATAAATTTAAGTTGAAAACAGGATATTTTCCATGGAAGTTTCTCATGTATAAAAACCTTCTCAGATTCTGACCAAAACAATTGAAGAAATTAGTTTATTGATAAAATTGTTTATTAATGGATTTTTTAAAATAAAAATGGCTTTTATTCTCCTCTTGAAAAGAATGAAACAAACCCTTTATTGTTATACCTGCTTAGAATTTATTTTTCACTTCTTATTATACATGCCTCCTTTATGTCATCAATACATAATCCATTATGTGCTTCTTACCGTATTTACTCCAACTATTGTCTCAAGATGATGTCGAAGGATATTAGATACCAGAGACTAACTCTGCAGTAGTGAATTAATGTCAGTGTTGAAGGAGTCTCTAATCATATGACTAAATGGGCTTTCAGGAGGCCACACAGTATGCTGATGACAGAATCAAGAATGAAAAGTAGGAATTCCAACCATTTACCTTGTGCTCTGTCCACAAATGATACTGCCTAGTCTTACTATTTAGTAAAGGCTTGTTGAAAGTAGTTCATTTACTGGTATCACAGAGAATTCATAAAGAAGTGTTTTCAAAATAATAGCATGGAAATTTCTTTAGTGATTATACAGAAATTCCAAAAGAAAAGCATGTGTATATATGACTACACATGCGATGTTATTTTGTATAAGGTAAGATTATTACAACTTAAATAGTACATTAAACTTTCTCTTTGAAAGTTTATCTTATTTAGATGTTATAAGGCCCTAGTTTATCTGATATTAAGAAAATGTTTATGCCATGTGTGAAATTATTGCAACACAGAATAGGGACTATGAGCATGGACTGTAGAATCAGATGGACCTGAATTCAAATAGCTTTCCATCGTCATTTTAGCATTTGATCTAAACAACTATTTATCATTTTTGGTCCTTCTGTTTTCATATTTGTAAAATGGGGGCATTAAGACTGATTTCTAAGCTCGTGAAAATTAAATTAAATAATGCACTGAAAACATTTAGGACAAAATTTGGGGAAGATAGCAAGTATAGTGCAGTATAGTTTTTAGATATTTCTCAGTCTCACATGGAAACAACAAAGCAACTAGATAGCCAAGCCAGAACTCTATAGACAGTTTTTGCAGTAAAACAAGGTATCATCGCAAGCCCCCAAATACGAAAGCCACTATATTTGCTTGTTATTGGCATCTGTGCAGAAGCTGAGGGAGTTTCTGACAGCCAAAAGGACAGGGACATCAACGAAGACTTTTTAAAATATTTATATATATACTTCTAGAAATAAGATTACATGCTTTTTTAATATAGATGGAGAACAACTCTAAAAGAAATGACAGACGAATGAGAACATGATTACTAGAAAAATACTTCAACTATTTTCAGGAATCCAATTGGTGATGGTTCCATTAGTGTTATTATTCTAAGAAAGTTGTGTTTGTAATATGGGATAAGCCAACAAGTAATTGTGAGATAGTTCTGTCATTCCCTGTGTCTTTGAGAACCAGAATTCTCAGCATGTATGATATAATATACCAGAGATTAAGAAAATCCATAACCCTGAATTTGAATTAAATATATTGCTGTGAAATCATGAGGCATTCTATTTTATTATCTATGTGTGTATAAATGTATATTTTTTCTACCTACACTGGAAAGGTTTAGAAACAATGAATAACAATATGGTCCTAAAATATTATTTCTTATCAAAAAACACTAGTGCTTCTCAGAGAAATATGGCTGAGTCAAGGCCTGAAGAAGGAAAGTAAAATACAATAAATAATATTGTATTGAAATACTATTGTAATGAAAATGTATTTTTTCATTATGATCATTTAATTTTTAATATTTCTACACAATTACCTTTAATCCTCAGAGCTACATTATATGATTAATAAAATTAAAATGATTAACACCATAAATTTAAAAATAAACAGAATGATAGTATTTAATTTTAACTTCTCATTTAAATCAGTCTTTTTTTAGTTCAATCAGAGGGCTTGGAACAAAAATTCAAATTTAAAAATGATTGAAAATTCAATAAGGTAAATTTGCATTTAAATATATTATATTTGTTATAATTGTTTTCCCAAATGAAACCATTGAGTCACTAAAACAATGGATTATATGGTCTAGCCCTGTATATAATATCTTAAATAGAAAACGTACAGGAATATTTTAGTGACTTAGTGGTTTTGTTTGGAATTAAACATGAGAAACACAATAGCTCTTAGAATTTTATACATTTTTGAAGAAATAATTACTTTCTCAACGTCAAAAGACTACGAGTAACAAAAGTTATTTTAGTAATTCACTTTGTTCTTACAATTTGAACATCATGTATGTATTATTTTTGTCACATTTTTTTTCAAATCAACATCCTCGGTATGTGATATAGTTTTTATCCAATAAAAATCTTCTTATTTAAATTGTGTTTAAATATACAAGTCCACAATTTATATATGAAACCTTTTGGGAAATATATATTTTAGATTCTTCAGATTTTACAAAAGTAGTTCAATGTAAAAACTATACATTACATAATACCCTCCTCCCCTAAACAGTGTTTGGGACAGAACCTCATAATCAAACACATTAATAATTCTGCAAAAAAATATATAAATATTCTCACTAGATAAATAAAAACTATAAATGAAATAAAATGAAATAAAGCAAAATAAAAACTATAAACAGACTTATGTTGATTCAGATCGGGTTTTGATGCCAAATGAGTTTGTACCAAACTTGCAAGAAGAAAAAAATGGATTTTCAAAACTTTTTCAATTAGGATTGTGAATTCAGGAATTGCAGATCTTAATTGTTTCTATTTTTTTTTTAAAAGGCAGCATAATGTACTGAGAAAGATAAAACACCATTTTTATAATTAAGAGAAAAAATGCATAACTTCATTGTAACCATGACCAAATATTGGAGAAGTTCAATGGAGACTGTGGTAGATTAAATAATGCTCCCAAATGTGCACGTTCTTATCCCTAAAACCTATGAATATGTCGGTTTACCTGGCAAAGGGACTTTGTAGGTATGATTATGGTAGGATCTTGATATGGGAAGATTCTGCTGGATTATCTAAATGGCTTAATGTAATCATAGGATCCTTATAAAATGGAGAGGCCTGCAAGATTCAGAGGAGGCCTGACAACAGAAGAACAGGTAAGAATGATGCATGGCCACATGCCACAGAAGGTGGGTGGCCTCTAGAAGCTGAAAAAGGCAAAAAATAGATCTCCCTGAGATTCTCCAGAAGGAACGCAGCCCTAATGACATCTTGATTTTGACCCTGCAAGACTCAGGGTTTGTGAACTTTAGAAGCGTAAAATGATAAATTTGTAGCGTTTAAAGCTACTAAATTTGTTGTCATTTGTTACAACAGCAATAGGAAACTAATATAAAGAAACCGTACAAAATAACTAGCCAATACTATTCATGATGTAATTCATGAAATACAAAGACCAGAGCGCTGTCCCAGACTGGAGGAGACAAAAGGAGACATAACAACTAAATACAACGAGAAAACTACATTAGATGATATTAGAAGAAATAAAAGGATATTGGTGGGACAATTAGCAAGATTTGAATAAAATTTCTAGATTAATAAATAGCATGATATTATGTTAATTTTCTGATTTTGATACTTGCACTACAGTTATGTGAGATGTCACAACTAAGAGAAGCAAGATGAAGAGTATGGGAACCTTTGTATCTTTTGCAACTATTCTTGAAATTATTTCAAAATAAAAAGTTGGGGGGAAAAGCAGTGGTGATAAACCAAAGGGAACCCACTTTATTTTCTTCATCATAAATAATAAATAATTAACACTATTTGATGATTAATATGAACTAGGCTCTGCTTTAATCTAGTACATATATTAATTTATTTAAACCTTACCACTCTGGAGGTGTTGAGTACTATTGTGATCTCCATTTTCCAGACACTGAAGCTCAGGGAAGGTAAGGAACATATCCAAGATCACTCAGCTAAGAAGAATGCCTGTGCTCTCAACAACTACTTGAGATTCTCTTGCACATTAAAGGTTGAGAATATATGGTATGAATTTCACCACTCAGAGTAAAGCATTGACTGCTCGGAAACCTTTGGTTCTTTTCTCAGTACTGGCTTTGTTCTTAGATTTTTAACACTGACAAGTAACTGAACACTAAGGAGCCAAATTGCTATACTAGTAATATTTTTATTTCATGAACATTACAAATAGGAAACACTGGATCTATAGTACTAATGGAATTTTTCTATATAATTATCTTTTTTGTTGTATTACATTTCCTCATTTTTATCAATTAGTGTCTTGACATTAATTTTCTGAAATTCTTTCAAAACTTCCTACTCCTACTCGTTTCCCTCGAAACTTTCAGGCTTTCTGTCTTGATGCTTTAAGTGCAATTTCCCCACGTCAGTTCTAGAGTTGACTGCATCTTATACTGAATATACTCTATTTTGTTCCCACATAGAAATCAGACAGGACGAATGACTAGCAAATATTTGGGAAAGGAAAAAGTAGAAGACTAGAGATTACATTCTCTAGCACTTGTATTAGAGTGATGATCTGAGTTAGGAAGCAGGGTTGGGAAAAAAAAAAAAGAGGTGGAATTCATTGTCTACTTTAGTTTGAAACTCCTTAGGGTAGAAAACACATTATTTTCCATGCCTTATGCTGAGTCAAGCATACTGTCAATACTTAACTACAATAAATAATTAGCCATATTGGATTTACATACTTAATTTACCATATGTACAGATTAAAATGTGTCTCTGAAAATAAGGTTCCGAAAGAGTGTCTTTGATATGTTCTGATAGAGGCTGTAAATCATAGCATTTTATGCAGAATCTTGGATAAGTTAAATATATACCACTTTACCCTTTCATTGTATCTAAATTCCTTTTTAATATTTTAAAATAAATGTCTGCAAACTGAAAGTCTTATTCTATTTGGAGTCTTTCTATATGCATCTATCCCCACATATATATGGATATTACACCTAGCTATTTATCTATATATCATATATAAAGCAATTATTCATAGATAAATTTGTACATTTCATTTTCTAATACAGTATGTTCACTTTAATCACATACTTTCTAATCTTTTTGCCTCCCAGTCTCAGATTTTTACATTCAAATTTCCTCCCTTTTGTCTGTATTTAAAAATAATAATAATCATTTTACATCTATTACAAATAACAATACCTAGTCCCTGATTGAATACTAACATTGTAATTCATTCTCAGGGTTAGGCTGCCATTCATTCATAGCTGGAGCTGTGCTCTCATTATGTATGACATCAGCAGAAACTCTCAATTCAATTGCAGCCTTTATTTAATTAGGGACTATGTATTATTTGGTTTGTAGTAACCAGAATTAAAAATAGCCCCTTCCACTGTGTAATGGAAAAGGAAGAAAACTTTGAATATATATTCTAATTGATATTTTAAATACTTATTCTAAAAGCAATCAAAACTTATGTTAAATATTAATTATAATATTTTTCTGCTTTTGTGCACCTTGATTTATTGCTGCCCTTTTGGGTTCACTTTTAATTACATTACAGGAAAACAAAGAATATTTTTATCGGAAGAGTTATTTGGCACAGACAATACTCTCAATGGTGATGGTTATACTGAACTTTATATTAAACTTAATTTTCAAAAGCATATTTAACACAGTTTGCCAGGCTTTTAAAAAATTATTTTTCCTTCCTTTAACAACATGCCTCTCAGGTCTCTATATTAGAAATCAGGGACAAAGCTCATAAAGGAACAAAGACCCAAAATCAGGGATGGTCTTTTAAAAGAGCTACAGTTTCAAAGACTCCTAAAGATATAAATCAAAGTGCTTTTGAATACAGAGAGCATTCTAAAAGAATATTGAACTGTTTGCTTAAAATCTCACATTATTTCCTGCTTTTTAAACTCTGTTCCTTTTTGAAGGCTAGCACCAGATAGGGACAAAAGGAATATTTTCATGCAAAAATCAGGGCCAGGTACAGAGGCACAGTCAGAATCTATTTCAAGTGGGGACAGGAATTTAATTCAAGTTATTCTCCTCTTTATTCCACATTTAACAGATTTGAAGGATTTCTCCACCTCTCTGACACTTGTGCAGACATCACTAGGTAATGTTTGCACCGGTGGCAGATACCAGGAAATCTTGGGGTGGAATTTTTGGTCTCCTTGGAATGGATTCTGAAAACACAGGAGAGTTCAAACATGTCTGCTCAAGAAAGGAGGGGCCCTTACGTTTCTTGTTATCGCTCTTTTGGTCCCCTTTAGGAAAGAAAGCAAATGATCAGTCTCTTTTCTCTTTAAAAAAAAATCTTATGTTACCCACGGGTGGGCCTTACCCTAGACACTATTTTCTAAAGCATAAAAAAAAAAAATCGTACTTTTGGAGAAGATAGATTTTACTTACCATGGTCTAGATATAGGCTTTTTTGTTTTATTTTTTATGTAATATTTACAGCACTTTGGCTAAATCAATACAAATACCAAATGTAACTAACCGATCATTTCATAACAAATTTTACTTCCCAAAAGTTATAACCAAATACAAGGCTTAAGCCCCTATGATATGTGTGTTTCATTAAGAAAGTGAAATGCCATACCTCTGAGTAGAGCAGGTATCTGTGATTTTTCATGTTTCCATAGCAACATGTAATTTTTATTGAACTTTGGAATAAATAGGCAAATAAAATATGCATAAAATATTGATGGGTGTTAGGTCTACTATCCGGGGACTCTAGTAACTTATAGTCACTATTGTTTCTTTTTAATTCCTGCTGCCATTTTTCTAATTACAACATATTTTTATTATGATTTCTCTATTCTTCATTGAATGCATGAAGTTTTCTTTTTAATGTGATTTCTAAACCCGACTTTACAGTATACATATTGAAGAGAATACTGAGTATGTAACATAAGCATAGAAACAAAAATGTTTTCTATATTTTTTCTAAGGGAATTTATGTAGTTTGCTTTGTCCTGGATTTAACTTCTATTTTTTGACATATTTTTATAAGTTATTGTCAGTGACTTACATTCTGTATTTAAAATATATAACACTGGATGAGAAAATAACAAAAACAAATAAAGATGATTGCTTAACAAGGAAATTTGGTTATGAAAATTGGTATTCCAAAAAGATTAGCTAAAAAAGAAATTGAATCAATTAAATTATTCATTTAAGTTTGAAAAAAGAACTATAAGATGAAATTTATCTAACATCTACATATTTTGCTGAAGCTGATCATTATTATACTATGCTGTCTGTATCATTTTTGTTCAATAAACATTTATTGAGAGCTAACTTTATGCTCAGTATTGTGTTAATTATCAAAAACTAGGTCTCTGAACTTAATTTACAACCTAGAAAAGTCATGATAAAATAAAAACTAAAAATCTCTTAAAATTAGATATAGTGTCTGGAAAAAAAATTAAGTTATATCCCTACCTCATAGCTTACAGACAAATAAATTTCAGTTTGATCAGACTAAAACTTGCAAAATGAAACCATTAACACACTAAATGAAAACATAAACCTTTAAAAATATTTATATAATCTTAGCATTATAGAGGAGAAGACATTTCTATATGATGAAAAAGGAAAGGCCATTTTAAAAAATGATAGATTCTATTACACAAACATGAAAAAAGTCCATATGGCAAAAGAATGTCATAAAAATGTCAAAAAACAAACAACAGTTCGAGAAATGTTTTTCTTATTTATATCACAATAAAGGACAATTTTAATAGCTGCAATATTTTTATGAATCAATAAGAATTATCTATAACATAATAGAAAAATGAACAAAAAGAAAGGAAATACACCTGGTGCATTTTTTAAAATGTTCATCTACACTCTTCATAAGATAAATGCAAATTAATCAGATATTTCACCTAGCATATTGGTAAAAAATAAAAATTTTTTATTACCAATATAAATTGTGAATATAAATCATTATGAGCATAGTATGGGTAGAAGTATAATTTGTTATAATCTCCTTGGAGAACAATTTAACAATATCTATCCAAAGAATGTACATGATAATTTCATTTCTAGAACATATTCACATATGGGCAAAATGCAGGTTCCTCACTGGATCACTGCTTGCTATATAGATAAACACCGGGAACAACCATCAGTAGAGGATACATTGAATACATTTTAGTACATTCATACAGTGGAATGCTATGCAGCCCTTAGAAGAATGAAGCATCTGTGTGTGCACAAATAAGGAGTTGTATCTAAAAATGTCGTTAAATGAAAACAGCAAGATGCAGAACAGTATTATAGCACAATTCCATTTGTGTTGGAAAAAAAGAGTAATACATATAATATATATGAGTGTGTATACACACACACACACACACACATGCACACTGTCATATGCATAGGCTATCACTAGAGTTACACATAAGAAAATTTTGTCTGGAAGACAGGGATGGAATGATAACTTATTTATCACTCTATAATATTCTTTTGTATATTTTTAATTTTGTCTAAGTATTTGTTGTTCCTATTTAATTAACTTTTAAAAAGTAGGTGTTGATTTTAAGACAATATAAGGGCAAATACAAAAAAAGTATATTTAGTGTTAGGGAAATTTTAAAAAATAAATGATTACCTTGTGATGCCATTCAGAAAAGGTTTAAAATAAATGGATCTTAAGCTAGACTTGAACCTAAAATTGAAATCAGGAAGTTATTATCATGAGCTAAGATGCTCATAATCATATCAATATGGTATAAACTATGGCTTCATCATTCAAGCAAGTATGAGATAAGGAGGAGGATAAAAAGAGGCTAAAGTTATGGAAACAGAGAAAAAGAGTGGAAGGAACAATGAGATGTAATTATGGCTCTTTTGTAGTGAAAGCAAAACAATGGGTTTATAGGAATTTAGAACAAATATTCAAATAACATGGTGGAAAGTACCACCTTCTTAATGATTATGTTGCAAAAGCATCCTTTTTTGCATAAATTCTTAGATGAGGAGAAGCAGTATGATGTATTAGAAAAGGCCATGAACCAGAATTCAGGAGACGTTTAGTCTGGTTCATGTTCTGCTATTAATTAGCAATGTAACCTTGAGAAGGTCACACTGTGTCTCCAGGCCTCAATTATATTGTCTGTTCTATAAAGTAGGTGGGGGGTGGGGTACAGGCATGCAATAGATTCATGATTCCACAACCATTTTTTTTTTTATCTGAAGAACATTTTTTTTCAAATGAAATATGTAAGTACAAACCAGTAAAACAGATAAAAGCAGGGTGACTTTGTATAAAGCAAGGATGGGTACCCCTGAGCCCTCCTGCCCAGTATCTTTCTTTCCCATCATAGCCCTCTTTAATGGAGCAAAATCAAAGCCCTGGAACCAGCAAAGTTCAATTTAAAACTATTTACTAGAGGATTTCTAAGGTCTTTTTTCTTAAGAACATTCTACAATTCTAGAAGGTAATTGATTCACAGGTTTAATCACATTGTAAAGTTTCTACAGAAATATTTGCAAAAATAATGGTGGTAGTGGGATGGGAAGCTATGCAGGAAAGTAATTATTTCAAGAAAGATTTATTAAGTATCTTTTCTGTACTTGCCCCCCTCCCCAGTGTCACAAGACATAAAGTTGGCTAGAGTATGATTCTGTCTCTGATTCTCACATCTATGAGATTTAAAAAAAATATTTTTAGGATTATCTAAGCTTGAATATCTATGTTGATGTCTTTCATTGGCTTACTAGCTTGTCCATTGTCTTTCTCTCCTTCTGGGACTCCAATTCCATATACAATACTACTATTGATTGTCTCACATGTCTCTTAAACTCCTTCATGGCCTTTCCTTTCTTTCTTCTTGCTGTGTTTCAGTCTGAACCAAATAAATAGTTTTATTGACCAGTCTTCAGTTTACCAGTCCTGCTTTTCACTGTGTTAAACCCCTCCACTGAGTTCCTAAATTCAGATATTCTAAATTTAGTGCTAAACTTTCCATTGGAATAATTTTTTATAGATTCAAATATGTATTTTGAAATTCTTCCTTTTTGTCCATTTTTCTAATTTTTTTAGTACATTAATCATAGTTATTTTAAAGACTTGATTGGCTAATGTCAGCATGTATATTATCTATGGGTTTGTTTCTATTGTCTATTTTTGCTCTTGGTAATTGATTATTGCTATTCTGCTTCTTGTGTAAAATCATTTTTGACTATATGTAAAACATTGTGTATTAAAAACTGTAGAGATTTCAAATGTTGTTAACTTCCACCAATGGAATCTCTTTTACTCTGCTTAGGCAGGTATGTGAAGGGCTGATGTAGCTTTAAAAAAAATCAGGAATTCAGATGAATTGAGGCTGGGCTGTAGCTTTTAAAAACCCAGTCTATCTCTGTGGAAATTTCATTTCTGCCATTCAAACTTTTCAGCTTAGCTCTTTGACCTTTTACTTCATGCAGCTTCAAAAGTTAGTAAATGTTTATTAAGGTCATGTGCTAGAGGTCTCTAAGTTTCACCCTTGTTTGTCAATCCCACATAAATATCCAAAAAACATACAGTTTCTTGTCCCTCACGAGCACCTTTCTGTAGTCTTAGCTTCAGTTGCATCTGGAGTCTGTAAGTATACCCAGGCGACATCAGTTGCAAATCTTCAATGCTAATTCATTCCTCCTTTAAGGGCTTTCATATATTGCTCAGTTAATTTTCAGGCATTCTCCCCAGAAGGTTTTTGTTTCCTAAATCTACCAGATTGTGGTAGTTTTCTTTGCTGCTTTCAGAATCTTTTAGTCTATTTCTTTAGCTTTTCACACAGCCTTAGATTAATCAATTCATGTAGAAGTGGGCTGTCTGTTTGAAATTCTTCAAATCTCTAAATTATATTACTCTGGCTTCATTGTACCACTAAGAAGTTCACTTTTTTTTCTTTTTACAGTGGCCTTCTGCTTGCATCGGGATCTGACCCTTGCGCCCATTATGATAATACCCACAGGAAAATAACTGCTCATTAACTTATTAACTTACCTCCTATTGGTTCTCCTCTCTCTTATATTGTTATCTATCAAATTTTTGTTACTTTCTGATGCCTATAAAAATATGACTTTGGTAATTACTCAGCCTTATCTAATTGTCAGCGAGAATATCCATCTACCATATAACTTGCTCAATCTACTCAAAAGCAGAAGCTCACAATAAGACTTTTTTAGGAATCTTAAAATCTAAGCAACATGAGATAAATTGTTAAAAATTTAATATATGTCATATTATTCATGTTATTGTGTATAAACAGCTGTTTTTAGGTTTTCCTCTAAATGGTTTGTAAAAGTATAGAACATTATTTGATCATGTAAATTAAGATACCTTTAACAAATATGCCAGACAAGGGGCTGGCCTGGGCTTGCACTCAAGACTTTTAAAATCTCTCAATGGTCCAGTTGCCTTAAACAAGCAGCAGCTGGCCTCAGAGTATCCCGTACCTCTTACTAAGTAGCCCTAAGACCAAAACTAGGGACATCCAGCTTCAGTTCACAACATAACCACTCTCAGGTTTTTTCAAGCCCAGAACAGGCAGTTAACAAACCAAAAATCACTTGGTAGTTCCTTCCAGGTGGCGCCCTGGGCCAGACACTGGCAGCAGCTGACCTTGGCCTTCATGTCAATCCCTGTCAAGAACCAACATACTTGGTGGCAGGCTACAGATCACACCAGAGTACTACCCAATTAGTGCCACAAATGAAACACCTAAAGGGTGGATTCAGCAGGCACCAGAGCCCCTCTAAAGAGAATCCTATTCTTTGGTGTTGGCCCCAGCACAGCAGCATGTCTCCTATAATCATGGCCAGACCTCATAGGCAGCCAGTCTGAGGGTCAATTTCACCCACTGACATGCCAATAGCTACCAAGACTCAACTACAACAGAAGAGTAAACACAGCCCACACAAGGGACACCCCTGGAGCACCCAGCTTACGTGAACAGAGGGTCTGTGCCACTGGGCCCCACAGGATTCCTATTAGATAAGAACTTTCTGGGAGATGTAGTAGATCTACCTAATGCACAGAACTAAAGTTCAAAGGTTAAAAACAAAGAGAATCTTAAAAACGGCAAGAGAAAAACAGTTACTTACAAGGGAGCTTCCATAAGATTGTCAGCTGATTTCTCAACAGTAACTTTGCAGGCTAGGAGGGATTGGCAGGAAATACTCAAACTGATGAAAAGCAAGGAACTTCAATCACGGTTACTCTACCCAGCAAAGCCATCACTTAGAACTGAAGGAGAGATAAAGAGCTTCCCAGACAAGAGAAACCTGAAAGAGTTAATCACCACCAAACCAGTATTACGAAAATGTTAAATTGACTTCTTTAATAAAAAGAAGAAAAATAAATAAATAATATGAATGAGAAAATATTGCAAAGAAAAATAATTCTCACTGACAAAAGCAAACACATAACAAAAGCAGTGGATCAACAAACACTAAACTAACATAAAGGTAAAAAGGCAAAAGTTGGAAGATCATGTGTAATTACAACAGTAAATTAAGGAACATGCACAAACACACACACAAGAAGTAAAAAATAATGACAAAAATATACACATGGAAGGGGTGAGTAAAAATGGCAGTGATTTTAGAATGTGTTCAAACTTAAGTGACCATCAATATAAAAATGATTTATATAAAAATAGATTGGTGTATATGAAGCACATGGTAACCACATACAAAAACTCTACAAGAAATAGAAAGGAATCCAAACACAAAACTACAGAAAATCACCGACATACAAGGAAAGAGAGCAAGAGAATAAGAAAGAAACACAGAGGAACTACAAAAACAATCAGAAAAGAATTAATAAAATGGCAATAACTATGTACCAACAATAACTACTTTAAATGTAAATGTAAATGTATTAAATGACTGATCAAAAGATGAACTGATAAAAAAAAAGAGGTACATGTGTGCAATGGAATATTACTCAGCCATAAAAACAATCTTACCATTTGTGACATCTATGGACCTAAAAGTTATTATACTGAGTGAAATAAATCAGAGAAAGTTAAATACTTTGCGATTTCACTTGTAGGTAGAATCTAACAAAAAAACAAAGAAAACAAAAACAGACTCATATATACAGAAAACAAATTGATGGTTGCTGCATGGGAGAAGATTGGAGGCCGGGTGAAAAGGTGAAAGAATTAAGAGGTACAAATTGGCAGTTACAAAATAGTCACGGAGATGTAAAGTGCAGCTTAGGGAATATAATCAATATGTATGATGTCACGTGGATGCAAGACTTATTGGGGGGATCACTTCATAATTTACATAAATTTTTAATCACTATACTATATACTTAAAACTAGTATAATATTGGCTGTCACCTGGAATTATAAAATGATATTTTTAAATATGCAAAAACTCAGCTAATTTTTTCTCGACATACAACATTTCCTAGTAACTTCTGTCAGGAAAAGCAGAATTCTGTAAAATACATTACAACTTAATTTTTAAATAATAGTCATATAGGATAAAGTTAAATAAAATATTAGATTAGATACCAATTTCCTAGGATACAGAAATAATCATGTAATAATCACAAGTAGTATCTCGGGGAAAATAGTATTTTCTACTGGTATATGTATAGAATATAAGAAGTAGAACCCTATGTCATGCTGTGAAATTCTAAGCCACTGGTGTTACTATGATTATTTTTCAACTCCCAGAATATATCAACATTCATTTTAAATTATTTGTTCAATTAACTCCAAAATATCCATCATGCTAAACTTTTTAGAAAGCTTGGAGTCCTTAAGAAATTGTACATATATGTATGTAAGAGTGTACTTAAGAAATGAATTGGTTTGCATATCTTGGATTACTGGGGACTTATTTTGTTCTTTCTTGTATTCTTTATTTTGTCATTTTTAATCAGAATTCTGTTTGTAAAGCAATTTAATAATAAATTAAAATTTAACCTGGAAAAGCGTTGCTTGAGAAATGAATTAATTCTCTCTGCCATTTTTTTTTTCTCTTGCCCTTTTACCTCAAGGGCCTGAAACAAGCCAGATGACCCACTGCAGGTATTTTCTTTCGAATGGAAGTTCACCAAACCAGTTTCTCCCGAGTGTCATTGCTGCATTAGAACTATCTAAGTTAGATTATTAAACACATTTAGATTCTTGGGGTCCGCCTCATACAGGAATCACCAACAATAGTTCCGAAAATGCATTTTATTTGCACATTAATACATGCTATAGCTAAATGCCATTACCCAGTGACCGTTTCATAAAAACAGCATAGGACAGCATCACCACTGACAGCTTTATTATTCAATTGAAGGAGCATTACCCTGGTTCTCATTATAATGCTCAAAGCGACTTCCTCCATCCATATTGGCCAGGAGCCTGCCATATTTGCCTCCTCCTCTCTATCTATATTCTTCTTTGAGGCCCCCTCATCAGCTACTCATTTTCCATTGTGCAGATCTCACTAGAATCCCTTCCGGTTTGCATCTTCTTTGTTCCATATTCCCAGACATTCAATGATATCTGCTTATAGGTCTTCACCTTTAAACTTCTCCCCTGGGATCAGACCTGGAGGAATGCATGACCTGAAATTGGACATGTTGTTTACCGACTGCAAGCACAGTAGCTTGTGATACTCCTAGTATGTGGTCCTGATGGTCAGAGTCAGGTCTTTTCCCAGGGCTTGCCAAGTAGGAAAACTCAAGGTATGGTGTGAGAAGTCCAGAGTGAACCTGCTTAATTCTCATTATGCCTTCAACTCTGAATAATCAGAGGCAAATGAGCATTGGAAAAAAAAAAACAAAAACAAAAACTAAACCTCTCCAGTCTAGCATCCAGAGGGATAATTAAGAGCAAGGGATTTGCTATCAGACCGTCTGGATTCAATTCTCCCTTCGTCACCTTAGCCAAGTTACTGAACTTCAGCAACTCTCCATGTCTACATCTATAAAATGGGGGAAAATACTAGGCCATGATCCCTTAAAATGTCTTCGTAAACTGCTTTATTGAAGTATCACACATACAGAAAAGTGCACAGATCATAAGTACAGAGCTCAATGAGTTTCTTTTGTTTTTATTTTGTTCTGATTTTTACAAAGCAAACACAACCCAGTTCCCAGATTAAAAAACGAAATCTTATAAGTCTTCCTTTTACCCTCTATTGGTCAATATCATTTCACCAAAGTTCACTACTCTCATGATTTCTGGCATCATATGTCAGCATTACCTTTTAAAAAATTCTATCTTATATAATCATATAATACATATTCCTTTGTCTAGCTTTTTTTGTCTCAATATTATGTTTGGGAAGATCACCTTGGCGCACCATAGTATTTTCATTATCATCGTTTCATAGTGTTCCTTTTTGTGAATGTATTACTCTATTATTGAAAAGCATTCGTTTCCTTTCTAGTTTGCAACGACTTTGAGTATTTTGCCATCAATAGTCTGTATATGCCATTAGTAAATATATATACACATTTACATTGGGTATATACTTAGAAATGCAACTGCTGGGTCATAGAGTATGTGTATATTCAACTTCAGTAGGTCTATCAAACAACTTTCCAATGTGGTTATACCAGTTTATTCCCCTTCTAACAGTACATGAGACTTCCAGTTGTTCCACATTATCACACACAATGGCCATCATTGCCTTATTTATTTTAGCCATTCTGACAGGCTGAGGTACTGTCTTATGGTTTTAATTTTCTTTTCTCTAATGACTAATGCAATTGAGTGCCTTTCACATGGTCTCATATGACTTTTGGGAGAATTAAAAGATATAACATACTTAAAGCCTATTGCATAGGGCCTGGCATATAGCAAGTACTCAATAAAGCTAGGAATTCTTGTAATTATACCTTTGCCTCTTTGATTGAAATGAAGGACCTCAGCATGATTGCAATATGGCACATTCCTACCTTTTAATAATCATTGTTTTTTTCCTCTTTGGGTTGCTATGAAGTAAAACAGACAACCAGACAAGTCATAAAATAGAATGTTAGTAAAAGAAGAAAAAGAAATATTTATGGTTATTTTTCTATTTTAACTACTATAAGCAACTAAAGTTTATTTTATAGAACACCACTGAATTAACAGAAATAAAATGTAACCTCATTAATCACTATTTATTGATTTGCAACTTACTAATGCAATCATTTAGGCAAGTAGCTGTTAGGTAATGATGTCTCATTATAGTTCTTGTGTATTCCATATAGGAATTATTATCAGGCATGTAAAATGGAAATACTGTGTATTGGGTGTAGAATAAATTGAGTACTCAAATAGTTGTGTAAAATGCCACCAGGGATATTTCCAACTAGCTGGTGATAGTTTTCTTTTGCCACACTTTAAAGGGAATTTACCTTTTCGACTTTTGTCATTCTGTCTTGAGTTTTAAAGGGATGTAGCAATCACTTCTAGCCTCATTCTATTCTCTTGACTACAGTCAAAAGAGAAGGAGGAGCATGTGTTGTGGCCAATAAGGGAACCGGAGGATTTTGAAGACAGATAGCTCCTTCATGTAAGTGAAATGGCAACAATCAGGAATTTAGAACAATGAATGACATGGCAGAGGTAACAAAATGACCTTAAATTTTGTGTTGTCTAAACAATGCCAGCAGACAGGTAGCAATAAGTGTCACCCAGCACATGAACAAGAAAATTCACCCTGACAATGTAGCTTTTGGGCGGATTATTAAATCATTTGTTGTTTCTTGTACATAAATGCTGAGCAGGGAAGCTGTACAGACACATTCTGATATAAATATTTAAAATGTAAGTTGATAAACTCACTAACTAGTTGATAGACTTAACTAAAAATTAAGAAATTTTATTTTTTTCACTTCTGAGATAATCATGGGCTTTGAATATATTACCTAATATATATATCTTGGATTGTGCAATAAAGTGACAATTAAACCAATTGATAAAGAACTGACTCTAAAACCTAAATGCCATTTGGGTCAACGAATATTTAAGTAGTCATGTACTAGTGCCAGGCTGCATTTGGTGCTGTGCTGGATGCAAAGATATATACATAAGTGAACATACATACTTAAGTTTATATCAAAACAAGGTATAATAAGTGTTATCATAGTGTAGCCTCTCTGAGCCTGGATGGAGTTTGACTGTCTGTTTTAGAGCAGTGATTCTCAATAGGGATGATTTTGTTCCTCAAGGAACATTTGAAAATGTCTGGAGATATCGTTGGTTGTCACAACTAGGGAGAAGAGACTACTGACATGAGTAGGAAGAGACCAGGGATGTTGTTCAACATCCTAAATAAACAAGGCGGTCCTCCTGTTTACAACAAAGAACTCTGTAAATGTTAGTAATGCTGAAGTTGAAAAGCCTTGACCTATAGCACTAATAGGACCTGCACATAATTGGCTATCAATAAATATGTATTAAAGAATGAGCATTACTAAAAAAGTTACTAACCAATTCAACAGAAAATTTTGTTTAAAACATAACAATCAAATGAGCGAATTGTGTGGTATATAACATTGTTAAAAAAAACAATCATTTTTGTAATACAACATTTTAAATTTTTTACATTTCTATATAAGGTGTTCTCTTTTATCTTGACAAAAAAGAAAACAAGTTTGCATTTTAATTGAAAGCAGAGTCTTCAAAGTCAGATAAGCATGAATTAAAACTCTCAATGATCTTGGAGTAAAAGTAAATAAATAGGGGAAAATTCTAAAATGTACCCATTTAGTAATAATATTGGTTACAGACTTCTAGCATATGATATTGTCCTGTGGATTCAACTGGTTGTATATTATTCTTTGATACTATTGGCTGACAGGCAGGATAAATTCCCGTTTCACAAAGAAATTACTGTCCTTTATTCTAGACTATCATTTTGGGATGATAATACCACATACCTAAAAAGCCATTTTGTAGTAGAAGTTACATCGACAATGTCAACTTTTTTGATGCAGAGAATTTTTATGTTCCAGGCACTGTACTAAATGCTCCACATGCATTTCATTCTCTAATCCTCACACAACTTGAGGTTTGAGGTAGTAAGGCTCAGGAGGTTTGGCCACACAGGCAGTAAGTGGCACATCTGGGATTCAACCCCATACATATGTCTAATTCTAAAATCAAAACTTTTTCTCTGTGTATGACTGTATTTTTGAGAAATCAGGAGAAACTTAATCAAGAATGTATAGAATTTATATACTTAGGAGGGAATGGTGGTCTGATGAATAAGAGACAGAATGAGAATAAACTCACCTCCCCCAAAAAACTCAGATACTTTGTAATGTACAAGTTGTTCAGTAGAGCACTGTTTATAAGAGTGCATCATTGGAATCAATTTTTATGACTATCATTAGGGGATCAGATAAATAACATAGAATAGTATATAACCATTGCAGTTAATGAAGCAGATTTCTAATTGTTGACTTATAAAGATGTCACAGTTGGTTGTGAAAATGAAAACAGGTTACAAACTGATTACATATATTACATGCACTTGTATGTATTGGACCAAGTCACATCTGTACATATAAAAAAGAGGAAGAAATTATGTGGTGGAGTGAAAACCAATGGAACTTTACTTTCTTTTCTGTCTCTTTCTCTTTCTGTCACATGAGCATATATTATGTTTACAAATTCGCTAATTTAATGCACATTTATTGTATGCCCCCTATGGTCAGGTACCACTGTTCTAGACATTTGAGTTTCATTCTTGCTCTATGCTTAATCTAGAAGCATCATATAAGATAGTTTCATTGATATTCAAGTAGCAGCTGGAGAGTGAGCTAATAAGAGCCTGGACCAAGGTAGTCATGTTGGAAATGCAGGGGACAGAAAGAGTGAAATTCCTATAATATGCCTCTTGCAGAGTCTAGAGTATGTGCCCCTCTCATCAGCCCCTCCATGGCAACATTTGACAGAGATCTAGAGGGCAAAAGTCATTCTTTGCATTCAATTCAGGGTAGAAAGAACCATTACCTGAAAACAAGGAGGACTGAGGATTTTTAGAGTCTCTTCAGACCATTGTTCCTGTTTGACTATAATATGACTATTTATTCATATAATACTTTCCACAGATTCTGATTTTTATGGTGCCATAAAGTAAGATTTTCAGAAACTTGGTGGTGGGTAACATAATGCCATCAATGACACTATTAATTAATGAAGAATTCTACTTAGTGAGGGTGAGCATCATATTTTTCTGAAAATGAATCTTGAGAGCTTCCTTGATTATACTGTGATTCTGCTTCCATTATCATTTAGAGATTGAGGCATGAGATGGGTCTGGTGATTATAATGATTTAGGAGGAGAAATAATATGTCAGAACTATGGGAGATTCTATAATTTCATGGTCTATAGCATAAAAAAATACATCACATCACTAGATTCGGGTGTGTTGTATTTTAATATTGGCTGTTGTGATACCTTGTGCAATATACCTGATTGCAGATTTATACTGAACTCCCCTGACATCAATGGCTTACACATTGTACTTACTAATGAAGAAAAGAGAATGTAATATACTTTTATTAGAAATTTCTTTAGGGTCTAGGCCATAATGGCACATATGAGGGAGAAAAGAAATTATTCATTAAGTATTTCCTAGGAATTATTCATAATTCCATCTAACAATATGACAGACCCTAGACCTCGTGCATGCCTCGGCTGATGTTGAGTGGAACTGCCCAGCTCTGTAACGCTGTTAGCCATATGGAGCATATATTACCTCTGATCTGAAACTTGCAATAAAGATCTTTTTGCTTTCTGGGGCAATTACAAGTTCTGACAATTAGAGCCTTTAACAATTTAGACCATAACTTCTTTAGAAGTGAGAATTTTTACATATATCGAAATCTGTTTCTGAGATGGCATAAGTTACGTGAAGATTTTGGGTTTTGATGCTTGATGTTTCAACCATTAAAGTGAAAAGTGAAATAATTGAGATGCTTTTCAATAAAGAGAAGTGTGGCATCATGAGTAGTAGTCAACTAAGAAGGTAACTGAATTTTAAGTTTGTATCTGAATATTTTTATTTTTTAATAAATAGATACACTCTAAAAAACATACTACCAGATCATTTTCCTCAGGCATCACATGTCAAAGAAAATGGAATTAAATAAGTTTTCTTAAGTTTTTTGCTTTTAACACTTAAATAGTTCATTGACATTGAGATGTATCGATTGTATAATGCACTATTATTTTATGTACTAAAATTATAATTGTAAATCCAATCTCAATTTTGTAAACCCAGTCTCAATTTTGAGAAAGGTAGAAAAAAAATTCATCTTAGAATCAATGAAATTTGGTAATTACTAGTGACACATGTTGGGAAAAAGCAAACAGCACACATCTATGTAAGTAATATTCACTACCAAACCTCTATAAATAATTTGTTCTGCATATACTGTTTTTTATAAGATGGAAACATTGAATTGCAAATGGCTTTTTCCATGCAACAATATATTATGGACACTCTTCCATACCACTTACCTCATTTTTCTAATGCCTAAAATGTTATTCGGAAATGTCTTTTCTATCTTTCAGTCAGAAGTTACAAATTGTGACCCACAACCCATTGTTTTAAACATGAAGAAATTTCATATACATTTCTGTTTTTCAGCTTCTCTTAAAAATCAGGTCAGGGTGGTGCTTTTGAAGGTTGAGAATTCCCAGCCAAGTAGTGACTGGCCTCCTGGTTGGTGGATGCATCCCCCACTCAGTTCACCGTGTTCCCCACAGTTCCCTACTCTTATGCATACAGCCTGCATCTCTTGTTAATATACCCAGCTGGCCCCTCCAGGGTTTTGGGTTTGCAACACTTACTTTAAACATTTGGAACAAAACTTATTGCAGTAGTACAGAAAGGACTTTCAGTTGCATTCCAAGTTCACTTAGAAAATTACAAAAATTTTCACCATCTACTACTACTTTCACCATCCAGTGTTTACTCCTGCCAACATTTAGACATCTGATGGAAAATTTTTTCAATTCTCCCACTTCCCTAAAGCTACAATAGACAAGTTATCGGTTCCTTTAATTGGCCCCAGGTATTTTTATTATTCTTTCCTATCATGTGTATCTCATTTGATTATCATAGAAACAGCTATACTTCCACATTGGAAGTCCTTCATATCTAACCATCTTCCATTGTTCACTCAAAATGGAAATGTTTCCTTCGTACCATTAATTACCCCAGTTTTATCCTTGCAGTCCAACCTGACCATGTCTTTAGTTGTTGCACCCCAAAAGTTAGGGAGCTGAATTCATCCTTTTATCTGCACCATTTTCTTAGTTGGCAAAGAATATTATAGAAATGTTTGAGCGAGCCTCAAGAATAGAAAGAGATCTAGTGTTCCTTTTGCTGACATGGCCCATTTTCAAGTATTAGGATTAGTATAGAGTAGATATTGACTAGTAACACTAAGCAGGAATCACAGTTCTCCTTACTAGACTTCTTATCATTATTTTATTACTTAGATTTCTTAGCGAAAGTTTAGTATGACCAATGCACCACTATTTTTTGAATGTATATGTTCTACAAAATAGACAAATAATTTAATGTAATTCTATTTCTGGAAATCATGTAGACATATTGCTATGCTACTTCAAGCCTAAACTAGAAAAATAAAATACACAGCATGGAACACTGAATTTAGTGAAGATGCGTGGCTATCAAACAATGAGTATCACAAAAAATTTATTCCAGAGTACAAGTTTACATATGTCATAATTAGATAAAAGCCTTTTTCTGTTCTCTGACTGAAACAGATAACTTACACTATGGGGTTGAACTACATGCTATTATCTCTTAAAAATACTCATGTCTCTTAGGTAAACCTCTTCTCATGGGGAGAAATGAAAGCATAGACCTTTCTAGGTAGCTTGCTGTTAGATTGTGTCCTCTGCAATATAAATTAGTTGCAAAAAGGTATGCACTAGGAACTTTTCCAGAATTACTTTGAAAGAAGTATAGCATTTCCCGACTTCCATGAAAGCAAGATTTTTTTGGACTATCACAAAGCTCTATACCAGTATGAAAACTCTTTATGTTCTCTGATGATGTTGAGTAATGGACAGTCAAAAAAAAAGCCAATTGTGTAAAAGCAGATTGGATGCATCAATATTTCAAAGTCCCTGACCTATCATTGCTTTTCTTAAGTAAGCCAACAATTTAAGGCATGAAGTAATATTGTTTATCCTGATTATATATCATGGTAGTGATGATATTTCTATATTTCTGATTACAAAAAAAAACATGCTTAATACAGAAAAAAATCATAAAGGAATAGAAGATAAAGCTCTCATTGTGCCAATTTCTAGAGACAACCTCTGTTAATATTTTTATGTGTGTTATTTCTCGGTGAGTTTTTTGACACACTTAAATTTTTGAAATTATGCCATATATAAATAGTATATCTTGGTTTTTTCAGTTAACTTATAACATACATACACATACACATAATGTATGTACATAATGAATAACACAGACAATAGTATATGTCAGAGCTATTTTTCCTAGTTTGTTGAAAATTTCTGAAATTTTGGTATTTTGTGGCTGTCCATCGTGTCAACATAATAAAATTCACTGAACTATTCACCTATTGTTGGTGATTTCATTTGTCTTCATTTTTTACTATTATAAATAATCACATTGTGAATCATTTGTAATGATTCTGGGTCAATGTAATTATTAGGTAAAAGATAATATACATTTAAGACTCAACACATGTATTGTCAAGTTGTTTGACAAAAGTATCATTGCCGTCTTGCCTGCACTGTGAGTTTCAATTTTAACTTAGTCTCATTTGCATTAGGTAACCTTATTTTCTAAGCTTTTCTTTTAATGAGTAAAAAGTTATCTTCATTTTTTGAAAGTACATTTCTTTTATTCTTGATGAGAATGAATATTTTTCCATGTAAGTATTTGCTTTTGTGGGAATTAATAAACTGCTACAAGCAATGGTGGCCTTACACAGAAAATATTATTTGTGCTTATTTGAACATCAGCCTATTTTAAAATATGTTTTTCAATTTATAAAGTGCTACCACATACATAATTACCTTATTTGAATCTTAAGACAACCTTTTAAGGTAGGAAAGATCAGGTGTTAATTTTCTGTTTAAAACTAAGACAAGTAAGGCTCAGAGAAAATCAGTAATTAGTCTAACTTAATCCAGATAGCAAGCCGAAGAGGTTCTTTTGTTTTGCTCTACTTTTTTTTTTGCTATTGAATCAGAGTTTCAATAAAAACTACGGTTTCTGTGAAGTAAGGTCCATTTAAGGCAAAATGCAAGAAGGTAAAGTAAGGATCACTGTTTAATGCTTTTCATGTGGTTCCTAAAACAGAGTACAAGATATCAAGAAAAAACTGGTATCATTTTTTTACATAGTGTCTGAGATACTCCAGTTTGGAACCAGAATAAATGTTTAGTAAGAGACAAAAGAAGATGAGCTCCGGAGGGCTGTTTTTCTGACTGTTGCTTCAGAAAGTACTAACCTTAAGCACTTGTGGGTTTAAACATAAGGCTACAAAAAGAAATATTTGGAATGTATGCAGAGGACTGGAAATAATTTTAAGACAATATTTTTCAAGATACCGCAAGCGAAGCATGTAGAGTGTTGAGTGTATATTCAGAGTAAAAGTTTTGTTTCTCCTTCATTATTTTACGTGTTTGCTAATTGCAAAAAGATAACTACTTCTAAATTGCTAATCTAAGAGGGAAAAAGTCATAAAAGTATCTGTAATAACTGACTATTCTATTTTAATTATGTAAGTTTACAGAAAAATTTGGATTTGAAAACGTTTTTGCAGATAATACCACTGGAAAAAAAAATCACACAACTTTCTGAAAAAGAAATCTCTGAGAGTTTATATTTTCATTAATTTCATCAACTTATTGATTACAAAATTTGTTTAGGCATAGTATAATGGTACATGCATTTTAGTGAAATGTGACCATATAGAAACCAAATAATAACCATGTGGAATTCAGGCATTCTATATGCTGTAATTATGCACCATGCAACTTGACATGTAATGATTGTGTTAGGATTCCTGGTTGCAAGTAACAGAAACTGATGGTAATCCAGGCAAAAACAAAATTTATTGGTAGGCTTTAAGGGGCTCAAAAAACTTAATGGAAGCCTGGAGTACCATTCTTGGAATGCAGGAATAAATATGTAACCCTCTAAACGGGCTTACAGCAGGAACTAGAGAAAATATTCACATCAAAGAACAATTTAGACCTGTCCAACATCATTCATAAATAAGACCCCAAGAGCCCCACATTCTGTGTCATTAGTTGAGAGTTCAAAAGCCAGGAGGAGAACCTCTGATTGGATAAAACGTTATGTGCTTATTCTGTGACATTAGGAAAAAGAGATCCAATCCATTCTTCTGGTCAGCAGCAGCTATTAATGTCTAAAACTATATGTAATTTGGGATTTCCCCACAAAAGAAACTGTAAAACAAAGGGATCTTGGCACGGGAGGTGAAGGTAGAGTTATACATTTAAAATGTAGAAATTACATAAGAGTCTACATAGTTAAAACTGTTGAGACTAACCTCCCCTCCAGCCCTTTTCCTCCACCTGGCCAGCAGAAAGTGGGCAGCCAGTTGTACACCTTATAGACTAGAAATGAAAGATTCTTCTCTAGTGAATCTGACTAGCCCAAGAGCAAAATCCTAAGAACACTGATTGGGATTTTCTCAATGAACCAACCTAGCTATATCACACGACAGTGAGATACAGTGTCAGTAGATGACTGATCACATACACAGAGCTTTCGATCAGCTTTTTAGTCTCTTACTCTTAAAATATGAGCAGGCAAAGATTGCCAGTTATCACTAGCCTAAATATACAAATGGCAAAAAGCAAATTGTTGGAATATAAAAACTTTAAAAATCTGTTATTAGTATCCACAGAGATAAGAGATAATATTAAATCCATAAAACAAGAAGAGACATTTAGGGAATAAAAATAAAAGTCTTAGAAATTAAAATTAAGATAGAAGAAATAAAAATCTCAGTAGAAGAACTAGATTATAGAATTGAAGTTGAGAAAAATCCTCCGAAGTTGAGAAAAATCCCTCTGAGATTAATGCAAAAAGACATAAAGCTGGAAAGTGAGAGAAAAAGGATAAGATAATTAAAGGATCTTTCCAGGAAGTTCAACATCCAAACGCCCTTTGTAAAAATAAAAGTGAGATTCCAAATAAATGCCTGCTAAGGGTTTAGTTAGCATATTGAATGAAATAGAAAATATACAATATATCATTATGAAATCACAGAACCCTACAGACAAAAAGAGGGAATCTGAAAACTTCCAGAGATTAAAAAAAATAATAAGTTAAAACAAAAGATCAAAAACCAAACACAGCTGGTTTCTAGATCTTAGTTATTTATCAAAAATAACTAAGATCTAGAATGAAATAATAGATTAAGAAGTAAAATTATATGCTTATTTTTTAAAGACTAAGAGGTAAATAGCTATAAAAGCGAAAAGTAGTTGCTTCTCAGAGATTGAATAAGTGATGTAAGTATGCATGGAAACTTTTTCAAAAATAATTAAACTTATAGAAATCGTTTAGTTTTTTAACTGCGTATAAAATAAAAAATAAAAGAAAGGCCAGAAATAATCGATAGTTCTCAAATGAAAGAGAGAGAGAGAGAGAGAGAAAGAGAAAGAAAAAGGAAAAATTTAATCTATTATTTTAGGACATATTCCCTGTACCATAGGATGAATTGGTGACTAATCTGATGAAAGTGTTTAAAAACCAACTTAAACTAGTTTAAACAAACAAATTGAAGTTGGAATTTGTTGGCTCTCATAGCTAGGAAGGATACCGGTGCAGCTCAGAATATCAAAGGCTGGGCTGCAGAAATCAAGACTTCATGATTTTGCTTGCCTTAGTCTTTGCTTGGCTGCATCACAAAGACAAAGGTTCTTCATGAAGCATATAAAAAGGCCATTGGAAGTCCCACATTTACGTTTTTTCACCTTAGCAATCCAAATGAGAGCTCCTTTATCCCAGGACTTGTATACCAGTTTGGGTAGGACAGAGCTGTAAGATTGGCTGAGCCTGGATCAGATGTGCATCTCAGGGCTAGATTTGGCAAAGTTGCAAGGCATATTATTATGATCGACTTTGTCTTTCCTTGTCCTACACTTCACATCTTCTTAACCTACCTTTTACTATAGCCAAGGCTGAAGTAACTAGTCTCAAGGACTTATAACCTGTCACTACTTTGCCTCAACTTATCTTTCTCCTGCTCCAGGACTTCTGCGATGCCTTCAGAAAAATTCCTGCTGCAAAACCTGCAAAAGCAAGAGAGTTAGTTAACATTCCATGGGTACTCTTGATAAGTGGGATATGGGGGACCAGTAGATAAATGATTTCCTTTTTTGTCACTCAGGCAAAACTTCTGAGATGCATTCTCCCTGGTTCCTCAGAAGATAACAGTGGAATTAAACACCAGCTGCCCTTAGTACTGACTAATTCAAGAACATACCCTTAGGTTGCTTATCCCTCTTTTTATGTTTCTCCTACTCCTCTTCCCTGAGATCACTCTCATCATTCAGACTTTTGTTTCAGGTTCTGCTCTCTGGGGAGAATGCAAGTTAAGACAGGGATTTTCTCAAAGGAATATAGATGACTTGTTAACAAAAGACAACATACCTACCTCAGACACCATACACCATTGATTTCGGGCACATCATCAGAATGTGTCAGTTCAGAAGATGTAAAACTTAGACTTTACCTTTATAACATTTGTTTTCATATGGACTAATTTTCCAGTAAATCCTAATTAAATATAAGGCCAATTACTAAGTAGAAGACAAGTTAAGCAAACAAATATAAAAAACTATTTTCATACATACTGTAAAGCAACAAAAATGGTTTGTAGTATGACAGGAGCACTCCAGCTTCTGAGGAACTGATGCGAGATATTCTTAGGGAAAAAGCACATTCAAGTGATAGTAAATATAGTGTTAATTTACACAACTTCATTAATGGCTGAGTCATTTTTAAAAAATGAGCTTCTGGATTACATCCAAAGTCGAAGAATAAAATAAAATATTTTGTGTTTGAACATTTATAAACTTGACCCATTTAGACAGTCTTATTTTTAAAAATGGTTTGTATTATTACTTTTTACAATTGTTGTCCTACTTTTAAATGGTTTTGAAATTACTTTTCTTCTTTTATTGACTAAACTAATTCAATTCTTACTGTTATTTTTTAAATACTCAGGCTATACATGGATCAAATAATTTAGTCCTTACACCTTAAAATGGTAGTAGTTTGGCAAATACATATCTTTAAAAAGATATCTAGCGATTATTCTGAACTGCTATATAGTCATCATTGGCATACTTTGTTGATATAAGAAATATCTAAAACTATGGAGAATTTTTATGAGTTTGTTTGAACCAAACTGATGACATATGCCAAGGAGCAAGATCTCAAATCTTCCAGAGAAAAAACAGTTTTGCAGCTTCTTTTATGCATTTAAAATTAAGGAGGACAAGTAAGGATTATTGCATGGAGGTAAGAGAAAGCAAGGCAGGAATTGAATTATAGGATGATTAACAAGATATTGAGGGTGGTCACAATTTATTTCAAAAGTGTGTTAAACTAGATGCATAAAAACAACTGACATTGCTTGCTTAAGGCAAAGATAAACCTTTTACTAAAAAATTGTATGCCTGGGGCATGACTATCCACCGTGACCTGCCCAGTTAGAAATGTATGATCAGTTCACTCGGTGAGGCTACCCTCCATAGAACCCCCTTTTTCATCCACATCTTCATACATGTGTTATAATTTTTCATACTTATATTGTATTTCTATCAAATTGTAATGACCTTAAACTGAGACTTCTTCGTATCTCTTTTGGTTCCTAACAATGAGTATTACACATAGAAAGTAAGAAACAAATGTTTCATTCACTCATTTTATTGATTTTAACATAATAACTATTCTTAATAAAAGAATTAAATCATTCTCTTGTAAACAATACAAATAAAAACTAACCCCACTATCTAGGGATAATCTACTATAGATATTTACTGTATGGTCTTTTAGTCTCTTTTTCTATTTTATACACACATACACACACCACACATTAAACATAATACTTTTGTGCCTTGGTTTTTAATAATATCATAATCATTTTTAATACTTTATTGGACTTTGTACTTAAGTTAAAACTTAAAGTGTACTATAATCAAACCAATTAATAAAGAGTATACAAAGAGAAATTGTTTCCCCACTTTCTTTGATCTCACATTTCTGAAGCAAACTATGTTAATATTTCTGTATCTAGCCTTCCACACCTTTCACTGTATGTTCCTACAAACATAAATAGAAACACGTAAACATGTATTAGGTTTTAACTCATTAACTGCATCTTCACACACCTTTCATATCACAATTTAGGGAAATGAGTTTAGAAATTAATCATTTCACTTCCGGTAATTTGGTTTAAAAGACTGGATGAGTTAAAATTAAGTAAAAGTTGATAAATAAAATTTTTACTTATATTAGACTACTCTTGTTAGTACTTACGTTCTGAATCTACACGGTCAATCTGTGTTAGAAAACATATCTGGTAAATACGGTTTCTCTATAGAAAAAGATAAGTGAATGACTGCTTTTGCAATTTTCATTGAGGTCTCTATAGATAAATATGTGTTAAATTTAACTATCACTCAACATTGAGTAAAATTATTTCCTCTCAAGTGCCAAAGAAGCATTTGTTTTCATCTTATTTAGTATATAGAGAATTAGATTCACATTCTTTCCAACCATTTTTTAAAAAGACCCACCCATAGAAAAATAACTTGAAAGTTAACTCAGTAGTCATTCAGTTTACAGAACAAGATATCTGCAAAATTACTAAAAACACTTAAATTCACTGAGTTGCTTGTCAAATTTACATTAGTCTAATTAAATGGTTGTTTTCATCACTTCTTATAATTTATTTTACCCTAGATAAGAGGTAAATACATCAGTCTCTGAATAGTATTAAATATTTCCCTCATAATGTATCATCAACAGTCCTGCTGAATTAATGAATTGTGTGCATGTTTGAAAGTGGGATTGTACTTGTCTAATTGTGGCATCAGTTGTCATGGTGACTATCAGCCAATCAGTGAATAAACACCCTTACTTGGCAGTGTTTGGGTGAAGAAAGCTTTGTGCAGTTGTCAGCCTGAGATTTATGATGGTAAAACTATATTTGGCAGGCAAATCAATGTGTTGTCCACTCTTTGTGTTTCTGCCCTCATTTTAAATCAACCTCTTGATATTCGACTAGAATATTAAGAGACTCTGGATCTTTGGAGCAGTTTTGTTATTAATAGATCACTTTTTATAAACTGTGTATAAGATGACTAGGTATTTGTATACATATCCAATGAAGGCAACCCCTGGTATTTCTTTATATTTGTAATTGCAAATGTCAGATCTTGAAAGCTAGTGGGTATTAAAGGATATCTTTTTATGTCTACTATTAAAACATGTCGAGTGATCTATAAATTACCTTACATAGATAAACAGTGGATTAAAATTAGGCACTCTCATTCTGTCATCACTATAATATTAATCATTGGAGTTTGGGTCTTTAATGTTAATATATACCTTTTAGCAGTATATGTCACTACATATTAAATTACATGATAGCTGACAGATTCTTAAATCAAAACATTTTTTCTCTCTTTATGTCATAACATGATAAGAAAGAAAGAGTAATTTTTGCTTACATAGAATATTGTTTTATCTTTGTACATGTTTTTTATTGTTTATATTTGCAATGAACTAAGATATTTTTTATCAGTACTTATTCTTGTTCACATACATACTAAAATAGGTGATAAACATTCTTATTTAATGTACAAAGAGCTAAACAAAGTAATGCCCATAAAATAAATACAATTTTATCAACTTTTAGTAAAAAAAAATTGGGATAAAATACCAGATCTTGTAAGTTATTTATTTTCTTTCACCTACAATGAATTTTGTTATCCAAAACCACGTTTTTAAAATGATGAGGAAACACATGATTTTCATGTCTTAATAAATTCAAAATAGAAAGACATTACATGTCCTAAGGCAAAAAACGAGTCAATTACTTTCACTCCTCATAAATTCTGAACATTCAGAAAAGTATGGATAAATTGCATATAGTTAATTGACATAAAAGGTAACCATAAAGAATAAGCAGATAAGGTTGTCTGCATATTAGTTAATGCCAAAAACAAAACCTTCTGCACAAATCCACAGTCATCCTAGTTTTTCCATCTGCTACTGCACAAATCTATTCAAGAAAAGAAACTTGTATAGAGTAGGCACATAGCAAGGTAATACTTTGTGTAGAGTTAGCAAATAAATAAACCAATTTATCTTTACCTACTGCTCATTAGACAAAATGAAAAGTAGATCTTTCTCCATTCAAAACCATAATGTTTTTCTATTATAGTTTTGTTGTAATTATGATTATATATTTGTTTCCCCTATTAGACTATGAGATTCGCAGGAGCCGTATCATGTAGAAAACTGTGTATTTAGCTTTTTGAACAATATTTAGCCCTCAAAAAAAAAATTGAGTGAATATACGAAAGCTGCTTTTTAAGTATTTACTTTTGAAAGTTGAAAATGTACCATTTTGTTGGATTTTTTTCCTCCCTTAAATTCTCTTTAACTTAAAATAGTCAATTAATCAAATAAAAATTATTACTACATCTGATAGATTGATATCAAAAATAAATCTATGAAAATTAGGAAAAAAAGCCTTGATAGGTAGATAAAAAATTTCAAAATAATGTCATATGTTAATTATTATGTTTAAATATTTTAAATACTATTTTAAAAATAATATATGAATACCAAGATAGCCTTAAAAATAACTTTTAATCAATTTATAGGTCCTAAGACATTTTTCACATATATTTACTCATATCCTTATTCTAATCTTACAGATAAGGAATGTAAGGGACAGAAATATTTTAAGAACTTGGTGAAAAAATAGAAGAAAGTTATTCTGATTCCAATCTAGTCATCTTTCTACTATCGAAAAAGACTTTTATTCCCTATTTCTCTTTGTAATGTGCCTGTATTAAAAAGAAATAGGCTTGGAAAATTTAGTAGCACACTACTGTTTTTCGTTTTAAGAATTTTTTTTTTAATCTTAAGTCACAAGGCCTTTTTTAAATAACATTGTTAATAACCAACACAGTTGTCCATCTTGGAAAAAATACATTTCAGAAATATTTAGGGAGTAATATCATTGGGAACATATACCTGGCAAAAATGTCACCATTAGAGCATAACATTTTTTGCCTAGAGCCTCTGACAGTTCATCAGTGGCATGGGACCTATATACTGCTGAGTACACACACACACACCTCCAACTGAACGAACAGCTTGCAACTACAGTTTTATCTACCTGATGACCTAAACTAAGACCAAGAGAGAAAGTGTCAATAAGACACTTCAATCTTCCATAGTCACTGTTTACATTTGTTTATTTGTCTTGATATCCCACACTACTTTGCTTGGTTTCTATTCTATTTTAAAAGCATGGTTTACTTTCTGTTTTAGTCATTCTCTGTCATTGTCAACTTTGCATAGAATTTAGGAAGTAGATTATTAGCCCTTTAGAAAACTAACACTTGAACATGTAACATAATTTATACTCATTATGCCAGGAGATATTCTTAACTAACAACAAAATATTCTATCCATGAAAAGATTGTTGGTACATTTTAGATTAGTCTCCATAAGGGTTGACTTTAGTTCAAGTGGTTGCTTTGTCATGGCAGACTACTAAATAAGTCTTCACATGTATTCCAACATGTAGTTACTATAGGAGTTTTTTAGATAGGAGAGATGTATGTGGCAGAAGTCACAGATTGTATTAGTTGCTGTGTTTCAAGGGGTCTCTTCTTCAGAACTTGGCAAATAAAATGTAATATGTATAGCATAAATTTTTATTTCATTAATATTTATGTAAATAAAATAATAAAAGTTTTTACTTGCATCCACCTTGGATATACTCAATAAATAAGGCACGAATGAACAAAAATATTTGATAAATTATTTTGTTTTATTTCAAAATGTGCATTGTCTATAAAAGAACATTAGTACATTTTGTAAAATTATTTAAAATATTCATATTTTACTATGTAAATGATTAAAATTAACATTCAAAAATCTCTAATAAAAATATCACTGTCATACACATTAAAAAGTCAATGTTTCAATTACTACAGAGAAATTATAATGGTTTATTGATTTGGGTACAAAACATTATTTAATTCCTGTGTTTTTCCTAAATTAAATAGAAGTTAAATTTAATAATCTCCTTAGTAACCAGTGATATATGACATTTATGGAGTTTAAACTTTTCTGCATAAATTCAAATATTGTCATTTTTACATCATCCTGATAATTTCATTTTTTTTGCTATTCCTCCATTATTTATGGAGGCTCAGAACTGTTTAAGGAAAAATGAGTAAAAGGAAGGAGTACAAAGGAAAACATGACTCAGTCTTCGGGGATTTGATTAAGAAAAGAGAAAGAAATCTGTTTCTGAACTGATTGGCAAATTCCAACAATTGTAATCAAACTTAGAACAATTTATAGATCTAAGATATTTCTTGTTTTAGTTTAAAAATTAAAATGTTATTTGTTATATTTAAAGTTGATCAGCTTTTTCCCATGATTAGCAAACAGTTTTTTTTCCCTAAATTACACACTGGTAATAAGTGAATTCCAATTTTTTCACTCTGGAATTTAAAAGGACTTTGGCATTCCATATGTAATTTTCTGTCACTACTATACTCTTCTTTAAAATTCAAATGACTAAAATATTTTGTCTTTACTGGTATTCTTACTCTGACATACTATCTTCATCACAAAGATTGAGAGTTAAATCTGGCAATATAGAATGTGCTATTGGTTGTGGACATCTCTTTTGAAAATAGAGCAGTCTCTATACTAAATTCACTCAGTACTATATCTGATTTGTGTGCTTGCTTCTTTCTTTATATTTATGGATTATGTTTTTTTAGAAGCTACTGAACCGTGCAAATGGCATTCCAACTATTTGAAATCGTCTGTTAGAGATGATATTACTGGTGGCTATTTGTCTTTTGTTAATGTCTAGTAAAAAATTTTTTTCATATGGACAAAATAGCCAAAAATCTTGCTTCTTCGAGTATTACCTATAAGGAACTTAGAGCCTGGTTATCATGAGAAAGTTGCTTTTATGTAATTTGAAACACATAGCAAGGCTTAAGAAACTATCTTTGCCATCCTTCAGGAGGAAAATCATTTGATATAAGAAAAAAAGAGTGAATCAAAATTCTAGGAAAATCTTGTGATTGAATTGTGAAACTTTGTATTTAGAATTAGAGTGATTAGCAATTTAACTTTAGTAGGACTTTCCTGTTGTGTGGGGTTTTGTTTTGTTTTGTTTTGTTTTTTATATTGCTGCTGCTGTAATTTCCTTAACTAAATTTAGTTCAGTAACTAATTTATTAATAATGTTTCCTCTGTTAGAAAAGGTTCTATTTTACTGGCATTTACACTTTTAAGCCTAGTTTTAAATCTGTCTGTTTATTAATATTATTAACAATTATGAAAATTTTCTGTTATTAAATGCAAACATTAAAATACTACAGATTGCTGGGCCCCATCTCTCAGAATTCTGATTTTAGTAGAATTAAGATTAGGCCCAAGAAATTGCATTTCTAACAGGTTCTTTGGTAATGCTAGTCCAGGGATTGAAAAACACTGAGTTAAATAATATTTGTTAAAAATCAAAAAGACAGAGAACCTATTCACAGCAACCATCTCAAGGCATTATAAAAAAATAACAATTTAAAACAAATGAAAGAGAAAGAAGAATAAAGCTAAAAGAAGTGAACTTAAATAGAAAATGAAAATAAAACAGAATCAATAGGCCCAGGGATTTTTTTTTAAAGAAAAGTTGATAAAGCCTTAAGAAATTCGTATGCCAAAATAAGACACAAATAATATCAGAAATGAAAGAAGGAACATCACTATATATCCCAAAAGATAATAACAGAATATTTTGAAAAATTGCTATATACTAATAAATTTGAATCTTAAGATGAAATTTTAGAATTCTCAGGAAGAATAACTATTTTATTGTTAACACAAGAAGAAATTGAAAGTCGTATCTGTTAGAAATTAAATATGAATAATGAAGCATTATAAAAAGAAGTGGAAAAATAATTCTTTTTGCAATTGAAAGAAAAAGAATAAAATATCTCAGAATAAATTTAACGAAACACATGAAGAACCTGTATAGCAAAAATTGTAAGATCTTATTAAAAGAATTCGAAGAAGATACAAAGAAATGAAAAAATATTCTGTGTTCCTAGATTGGAAAAATCAAGATAATTAAAATAACCATATTACCTAAAGCATTATACAGATTTAATGCAAAACTCATCAAAATTCCACTGGCATTTTTTTTAAGAAATAGAACAAAAGATCATCAGATTTGAATGGAAGCGCAAAAGACCCCAAATTGCCAAAGCCATCCTGAGAGAAAAGATTGAGGCTGGAAGCATCACTCTGCCCTATTTCAAATTAGACTACAAAGTGACAGTCATCAAAACAGCATGGTAATGGCAGCAAAACAGATACATGGACCAGTGGAACAGAATCAAGAGTCCAGAAGTAAACCCATATTTCTATGGGCAAATAATTTTTGACAAAAAAGGCAAAAACATACCATGGAGAAAGGAAAGCCTTTTCAATTAATGGTGCTGGGAAAATTGGAAGGCCACCTGTAAAAGAATTAAATTAGACTGTTGTCTAATACCACACATCAAAATTAACTCAAAATGGATTAAGGACCTGAATATAAGATGCATAGAAGAAAACATAGAAATGAAACTCAAGGACTTTGGACCTAAAGAGGATTTTATGAATTTGACCTCAAAGGCAGGGGAAGTAAAAGCTAAAATAAATGAATGGGACTCCATCAAACTAAAAAGCTTGTGCTCAGCAAAAGAAATTGTCAACAAGGTAAAGAGACAACCATCAGAACTGGAAAATATACTTGCAAGCAATGCCTTTGATAAGGGCCTAATATCCAAAATATACAAAAAAAAAAAAAAAAAAACCCTCATACAGCTCAATAACAACAACAACAAAAAACCAATGTTTCAATCAAAAAATAGACAGAGGACCTGAACAGACACTTATCCTTAGAGGATATACAAATGGCCAAAAAAATATATGAAAGGATGCTAACATCGCTAGCTATTAGGAAAATGCAAATCAAAACCACAATGAGATACTATCTCACACCTGTTAGAACAGCTATAGTCAACAAGACAAGTAATAACAAATGTTATTACTGGAGAAAAAGGAACCCTTATACACTGCTGGTGGGACTGCAAATTGGTACAGCCACTATGAATAATAGTGTGGAGTTTCCTCAAAAAACCAAGAATTGATGTACCATATCATCCAGCAATTCTTCTACTGGGTATTTACCCCAAAGATTTGAAAACCCATATCCAAAAAGATGTTTATAGCAGCATTATTCACAGTGGCCAGGACATGGAAGCAACCAAAGTGTCCTACGATAGATGATTGGCTAAAGAAGCTATGGTACTTATATACAATGAAACATTACTCAGCCCTAAGAAGATATGAAATACTGCCGTTTACAACAACCTGGACTTACCTCGAGATAATCATGCTAAGCGAAATAAGCCAGACTGAAAAAGTTGAAAATCACATGATATCACTTCTATGTGGGATATAAACCTAAAAGCAACAAATGAACAAGACAAACAGAGACTCAGGGACATGGACAATGGACTAGTGGTTACCAGAGAGTAGGCAGTAGGGGAAGAGGGATGAGGTAGACAGAGTTAAGGGGATAAAATATAGAGGATTTGAGGGAGGGTGAAGTGGGTAAAAGGAATCAAATATACGGTAGCTGAAGGAAACTGGACTCTGGATGATAACCATACAATAGAATATATAGATGTCAAATTATAATGTACACCTGAAAATTATATAATTGTATTAACCAATATTACCTCAATAAACTTAAAAAAAAAGAATCACAAAAAAAATTAAAATATGGTAAGGAACTATTTCTCCCTATTTCAAAAAAAATTTTTTTTTAATATGTAAATAAAAACTTTCAACAGAGAAAACTCCAGGCTAAAATGAAGCCACCGGTTTTATTTAAAGAAGACAAATAATTTTAAACAAACTCCCCCCAAAAATAAAACTTATTTCACCCTTTTTTTCAAAAGATAGTTTTGCTGGGTTCACAATTCTAGTTAAATATTCATTTTCTCTCCTAACTAAATTTATTTTACCTTCTTGCTTCCATTGTTGCTTCCCAGACCTCTGTGGTCAGTCTAATTTGCATTCATTTGATCCATCCTTTCTCTTGAGCAACTTTTAAGACCATTTCTTTTGCCTTGGTGTTCCATAGTTTCATTACAGTTGTCTAGCTTTTTTGTCTCTACATTTTATATGTTACATTTTTAAATTTATGAGCTCAACTCCTTAATATGTTGTAGAAAAGTCTCAGACACTTTCTCTTTTTCACTATGATCTCTGGCCTGTTTTTCTGGGACTTCCACTGAAAGGATACTAGACATTCTTTTCTCCATGTATCTTAAACTGTCACATTTTGCACCTTGGTCTCACTTTACTATATTTGAGTAGTTTCTTTGGATCTGTCTTTTAGTTCTCTAGTTCTCACTTTAACAGTGTCTAAACTATTATATAATCCACATATTAAATTTAATTTTCAACAGTTACATTTCTTATTTCTAAAAATCAATTTGTCTATGGCCATGCCACTTTGAACAAGCCCTATCCCATCTGATCTCGGAAACTAAGCAGAGTCGGGCCTGGTTAGTACTTGGACAGGAGACCACCTAGGAAGACCAGGTACTGTAGGCATAAAAATAAAAATAAAAATAAAAATAAAAATAAAAATAAAAATAAAAATAAAAATAAAAATAAAAATAAAAATAAAAATAAAAATAAAAATAAAAATAAAATAAAAATAAAATAAAAATAAAAATAAAAATAAAAATAAAATAAAATAAAAATAAAAATAAAAATAAAAATAAAATAAAAATAAAAATAAAAATAAAAATAAAAATAAAATAAAAATAAAATAAAATAAAAGGGATTGTAAACTGACAAGGTCCTTGCAATCTGTGAGGTCAACTAAGGGTTGCCTTGCCTAAAAAAGATAAAAATAAAATAAAAAATAAAAAAAATAAAAATCAATTTGGTCGTTCTTGATCATTTTTCTTTGCTTGTTCATTTTTTATTCTACTTTTTATTTATTGAAACTTTTACTACACCACTGTTTTATAGTCTATGTCTAGTAATTCTATTATCTATACTCTTCAGGTGGGGACTTAAAATTTCAATGTTCATGCTAACTCTCACTCATAATGCCTTATTTTATTTTGTATTTGGTGATTCCCTTTCTATTGTGAGCTCAAATTTTGCTGAAATTGACCTGTAGAAATAGGAAAGGCCTACATTTGCGGTTAATTAATCACAAGAGAATTTTCAGTTTTAGTGTAGGACCCCTTTAGCACTTATCAAGTTTTCAGCTTAATGCAGGAATCAGAGGATTAGTCTAATCAACAAGTAGCAGCCCACAGGTAAGCCTCCTTGTTTCAGCCCTGGTACTGACATTTACTGTTAGGACTTCTCTGGCCTTGGTGAGATCAAATGGATTAATTAATTTGTTTCCCTAACTTTATTGAGAGCCCAGCAATGCATTTAAAATATACTGGATGTGTTTTCATCTAGGATCTTGGTTGTATTGAGTCCTAAAGGCTTTTCTAGGTATTTAGTCCACCAATATTAGAAGCACTAATTCTAAAAGTAACAGGTTTTCATTGTAAAATTTTGAAAATCCATAGAAGCCAAAATCAAAAAGAAAAATAAAATCCTTATAACTGAGCCATTCAGATTACCCCAGGTAATAAGTTGGTGTCGTACATAAACACACATTCAAGAATACAAATATGAACATTTATAGGTAGATAGAATTTTTCATACTATTTAGATCAAGAATGTCAAATATATGATCTGATCATTTTTACCACTACCTTCTTCACTCACACACAACAGACAACATCAGTCAATTACTGCTTTCCAACGCTGGGACTGGTAGCTTCATGTCATTAAATTCATGTCATCAAAAATTATAGGCAACATGTATCAGTCAATTTGAGTTAGTTGGTACATAAGTTGATGGTCTTTCTTTTCTTTTTTAAAAAGTTAATAAATAATGTTTATTTATTTTTCAGAGTCTTTAGAAGTTAAAATCAGTAGAAGCAATTTTATGAAACTCAAATAAAAAGAATTATATTAATTTTATCTAATGAAATTTTCATAAAATGTAGTACAGAGAACATAATTTGGAAGTAAAATTGTCACCCTCAAAATAGTAAATGTCAACACAAATATGGCATGGGAGGAAAACATTCCAGGTATCAGTGTGGATTAACATATATATTATAAATGAGATGTGTTATGCGACAAGTAATGTTCACCCTAATGAATAATACATCTTTATTGAATATCTAAAATATATCAGAACTATACTGGCAGTTAGAGGTGCAGAAGGGGGACACAGATTTTAGTTCAAGAAGTTGGTCAACTACAAACCTTATTCAGCCTGCCTCCTCATATGTTAATAGAGTTTTATTGGAACACAGTCATTCTTATTTGTTTATGTATTGTCTATGGCTGCTTCTGTGCAAACACAACAGAGTTGAGTAGTTACAACCTAGAAGGTATTACTGAAAATATTTACTTTCTGGGCCTTTACAGAAAATGTTTGCTGACCCCTATGAGTTATTGAGCGGTTAATTACGCAAATTTAAAAGTTGGCAAGAATGCAGTGTTAAGGGTGGAAAATTTTCAAATGGCCAACTTCCACTTCCATTGTTTAATGTTAAGGGTGTAGTTATCCTGTGCAAAGATATGCTAATGTTAACTTCTGCTACTGTAAACCTGCTTGCCTGTTTAATGTAATTATAGGCTTTATAAGCTACCTCCTCTCAAAGCTCGGGGCTGATTCTCTAGTGGGAGGAGTCAGTCGCCGGCAGGCTAATAAAGGCTCATAGTTAATCTCAATTGGCTCCGTGGGTCTTAAATTTGATCGCACCACAACATCAGGTGTTCCACATTTCCTCAGCTTTTCTGCTAAAAATTTACCTACTTTGCTGCTTCCTATACCTTCCCCTACATCCAACTCTCATCACCTCACTCTTATTCTAAAGTAGCCGTGCCTTAAGGCTTGACTCCTACTATAAATTGCCAAGACCTGCTTGAAGGTAAATAACTCCTAGGCATCTGCTAAACCATGATTTATCTCATCCACTACAATTCAAATCTATCTGTTTTCTTTTATCCAAATTTAGGCTGTCTATTTTTATATTTACATGCACACTCCACCATTTGCTTCTATTAACAGAAACTAGAAAAAAAGATAAATGACATAGAAGTGCCAAATTCACAGTTCCAAAATTAAGACTTCTGCAATTGAGAGAAGGAGTCTTAGGGTGTTATTTGAGTTAGACCTTCAGGGACAAGAGGAATTCTGATTAGTATGAGGAATAGAAAAATTATTTTAGTCAAAGAGAATGGCAAAAGTAGGATAAGGAAAGGAAGGTACATGCATTGTTCAGAGGCAAGACCAAAACAAAACAAGAATCAGTGGACCTGGGATAAGTGAAAGAGACTTTAAAAGAACAGTTTTAAATGTGAAAGACCTTAAATTAAAAAAAAAAAAAAACCTGGATCTTTTTTTTAAGGCATTAGTGGTGTGAAAGCTTTGACTAGGAAGATTTAAGCACATGCAATGTCATTTTTCTTAACAAATTGAAATTGTGAATATCTAATAGAATTTGTGATGTGTGTCATCTTAATTGTGTGTGTATGTAGACACAAAATATATTTATCTTGATCCATCTTTTTTGAACAAGCCATTATTACCTCCATTATATACATGAGGAAACAGTTGTTGATTTTGAGAGATTTAACAAATTGCCCAAGATCGTACACAGAAGATGCAAACTCCTGCATTTAAATCCTAGCCAGTCTGACTCTAGGCCCCTGCCCTTACCCACTATCTAATCAATTTTAGGTCATTTGATAAAGTTATGTATATTGATTATAACCATTTCCATTTGAGAGCAAATTCAGAGGAACCAGAAACACCTCACCAAAAAGAAAAAAAATAGAGAACGAATAAAAGAAATATTTGGCAAGAAGAACTTACAAATATGGCTCACATATCTTTAACTTCAATGAAAGGGAAATGAACTCTGAAATTATTGAGGGAGGCAGTATATGAAAATGAAGGCATTGATACTTCATTCAAACCTCTTAATATATAAAGTTAAATATTCACTTCATTTTAAGTGAATGATTCTGTCAAAAGAATTAATTTTCTGAGCAATGAGGATAGTCATTTAGCATGAATCCACCATCTGCAATTTATGAACCAAATTATACTCTTTCAAAAAAAAAAAAAAAAAGGAAGTTCATACAATGCATTTAAACTACATCAAGACCAAATCAAAAATGTTTTTCTAAAATTGAAGAAATCACCAAGTAAAAGTTAATCACCTGCACCCTTAGTAGACAGTGACCATTGCGGCATAATATATAACAAATAGTTTTCCCAGATGGATTTTTAAAACTTAAGTACTTTATTCAAGATATGTGAAGGCAGAGATCAATTACCAACCGAAAAAGAGAACTTTCACAGCAACATAAGTTTCAACAGTCCTGGTGTCTCGGGAAAGTCCGTTTAAATACACTTTAGTTTCCTAAAGAATTTATAGGGATTCTAGTCAAAATGCCCACCAGAGCTTGACAGGTAACTGGAATAGGAAAGCAGGCTGTATGGACACTGTGTAAAAGGAAGAACTTTCTCTGTATGCGGGAAGCAACAACACCTCAGATTCACTTCACTGTTTCCATAAGAAAACAGGATATCATTGTTGCAGGCTGTTCCAGGTTTTCAATAAAAGCTAGAACTCCAGATACTTGGGTGAAATTACCTACATTTAAAAAAATTTGGTAATTAAATCAAAATATTTAAAATGCTGAGCAGACTAAAATCACATTTACAGGCTAGGTAGACCATCAGGCTGCACTTTACCTATTTTTGCACTGTTATCTGTTATTTACCAAAAATTGAAGCAAAACGTTAATGTACATAAATGGAAAAAAGATTGAGAAAACCATGGTACTTTTTATATAACAGAGATGATGACCTAATGACCTGATTTATCTTTCTTTCATTTCTTCCATTTTTACTCATTTGTTCATTCTTTCATTTATCAAATATTTGATTATTGACCCCTAGGTGTCAAACTCAGCAGTTAATGACAGAAAAAAAATCATGCAATTAAATAATTACAGCTATTTAGCATGTGCTAGTTAAGGTATATACTAAGTCCTAAGAGAGCACAGTACGGAAATGTTAACCGACCCCAGGGAAGTCTGGAATCCTCTCTGGATTTAATGGACAACCGTTAGTTTCGCTTGCTTACCATCAATTTTCCCTTTTGCTGAGGACATTGCCTCAATTTAGTTTGAGGAAGATTTTATTTTGAATACGTTAATCAAAGCCACATCCAATTTTTATTTCGTGTTCATGCTTAATGTCCTGCACAGGAGAGAGGGGATTTCATTGGCACACAAGTAATCAGGGACCAAGGTTTTACCTCCTATTGCAACAGCACCAGGAAAATATGGCAACTACAGCTAGAGAGGCTTGCCTTAGCTTTTTTTGTCTTAGTTTCGACATGATAGCTTAGACATGTCACTTCTTCTCATTGGAACCATCATCCCATGCCATTTATGCAGTCTTGTTGGAACTGCCCATCAAGATGTCCTCTAGCACCAGATTGAGTCATGAACATGTTACCCAAGTTGAGCAATCAGATAATTCCTTCCTTTGAGTCTTAAATCTTGAACTGAGTCTCGCAGAGTCCAAAAACAGAACCAATTCATTCTAATATCATTATCCGGTAGACTATCCATTAGTTCCTGCAGTCTAGATCCTTGAATTTTTTTTCCTGTGGCTTGAAGGTTCAACTTATTCTATCATTCATTGAACCATTTCATGTCCTTCCAAAAACAAAAAACAAAAAAACAAAATTAAAAAAAAATTTTATTGCCCATGCTAGTTAGAGTCATTTTTGCAAATGACCAATGATAACTGATACACTGGACAAGGTAATATGCAGAGTAAGGCTTAAAGGATGACTAAGAGTTGTATATGATAAATATGAGTTGGTGTAGGGAGGTTAAGAGGGATAGGAGATGGCAAACAGCAGAGAAATAAGATAGAGCCAAGTAGTAGTAGGTACAAGTATAAGTAGCTCTACATGGCTAAAAAAAGGATGTGTGACTGTAAAGATGACAAGTATTGAGAAAGGGACTGTAGGTGTAGAAATAACAGTAAGGACCTTCTACACCATGCTAATGCAATTTAGATTTCATCCTGTGGACCAGTGCACATGCCCCAGCCAAAGAAGTGTGGCTACGAATAGTGGGAGGCCATTGAAGGCTTCTAAGTAACTGTGATTTCACCATGATTTTTATTTTTTTTAAAGCAGTTTTATTGAGATATGTTTCACAGACTATAATATTCACCCATTTAAACTATACAGATTAGTAGTTTTTAATATATTCACAGTCATGCAACTATCACCACAAACTATTTTTTAAACATTTCATCACCTCAAAAAGAAACCATATATTCCATAGTACTCACTCCTCTTTCCCCTAACTCCTGACAACCAATAACTTTTGTCTGTCTCTAAAGATTTTTCTATTCTGAATATTTTATATAAATGGAATCATACAATGAGTGATATTTTTTTGACTGGCTTCGACTAGCATAATGTTTTCAAAGCTCATCTATGTTGTAACATGTATTGATGCTTCATTCTTTCTTATTCCCGAATACTATTCATTTGTATGGTTATACGGTATTTTGTTTATTTATTCATTAATCATCGGACATTTAGGATATTTTCAGGTTTTGACTATTATGAAAAATGCTGCTATGAACCTTCATGTACATGTTTTATGTGAACATATATTTTCATTTCTCTTTGGTACACGCCCAGGAATATAATTTCTAGGTAATATGTATGTTTAGTAATTTAAAGAAGTATCAAACTACACTCCAAAGCAGCTGCACCATTTTACATTCTAATAAGCAATATATGAGAGTTCCAATTTCTCTCTATTCTAGCCAAAACTTGTTACCGTATAGTTTTCCAAACTTCCAACTGCTGGTTATATGCTTGTGAAAAATTACTGTTTCTATATGTTGCTTCATCCAAAAAAAAAAAAATCCCAACTCATAAAACCTAAGAATTTGTAACCAATCTGTGATAAGTGATAAAGAAAAGAGGATCTAGGATTTCTCTCAGGTTGTAGTTCGGACGATTAAAATAATTATGCTGCCACTCTATGATACATAAGTTACAGGAACAAGAGGACTGAAAAGATGAGTTCCATTATGAATATGGCAATCTTCCTGACTATCCATCGGATATACCACCTACTACTTATGACAGATATTTGAGAATCATATACACTTTGGTGGTAAATAAACCCATCGAAGTAGATGAGGTGTGTAAGATGAAAAGAGAATAAGATCGAAGAATGAACCCTTGGTGGAGCAGATGAAAACAAAAAAAGAAACAAACAGTTTAAAGAGGATGGAAATGGGCCAAAAATGTAGAAATCATAAATGAGAACACTTTGCAGGTTTAAAGTCTGAGGGAAGAAAGCAGGAGAGAGGTTGGTTTGCAGAGATGGTAAATGATAATGAATTCAAGAGGTTCTCTGTGGAGATGGAAGCAAAAGGGATGCAGCCTAGAGTGGAGACATTTCCATAGACGGTTGTTTTTGTGATCCTGGGATGGAGAAGTTAGTTTTTCTAGAAAAGCCATTCCTGTATGAAAGAGAAGCCATTCTCCTTCCTTTGGAGCAGGAGGAAATGGGAAAAATGGTTGTCAACGAAGATGAGTTTAAATTAGGATGGAGATTTGCTGAAGGGGCTCTATTGTTTGCTGTTTTGTTTTCTTTTTCTATCAAATAGCTGCTTGCTATTCTTTGGAGATAGGCCAAAAATGTCTGCTAAAACAAGTGAGAGGCAAGAATTAATAATATAAATGTATATTTCCAAGACCATTCTTTCATAATTTTCTCCCTTTTTTTTTCCCAGTGTCATTTCAGACCCTCATTCCAATTCTCTGCCTGAGAGTTTCTCTGCCACCTATCTCTATCACATTCACACTATATACTGTTGCAAATTAATTTCCTTAAAATACGGTTTCAATTATTTGACCACCACCACCACCACCACACACACATACATGCATGCACACTCATACACAGATACACAGACTTAGGAAACTAATCTTTTATTCCTCACTGAATTGAGTCCTTCTGACCCCTAAAATATTTATCTTACTTTCTTAGATCTATCCTACGCCCCAACTAACATAAACAATTTCTTATTCCTATAGTTTTCCTCATATCTTCTTATTTTCAGATCTCTGCTGCTTTTGTTTCTTCTACCTGAAAAGTCTCCTATCCACCTCTACCTTCTTATTTATGTCCATTTTTGCAATCTCAGAATCTATGATGGGTTGGGAGGAGGGCCACTGAACTTAGATCCACAAAAGACTCCACAATGATCTTCATACATGTTCATATATGGAGGGATGTTATATGTTTCTTAATGTTAAAAATATAATTTCTTATATTTGAATGTTTAAAATTACTTCAATTTTTAAACAACCCTATTTGTAATTTCTTTATTAATGTATTAAATGCCTCGATAGAAATGAAAGTAGCTTAGATCTCACTAGAATTCTAAGAGTACCTGTTCAAGCTTAATAATAAAAAATCAAAGGCTAATATTTACTATAGTGCTTATTTTATATAGGCAATGTCCTAGTTCATTATTTTTTTTATTGAAGCCTTCAACAACAGTCTCATGAAGTAGATGTTGTTATTATTTCAATATTACAAAGAAGGAAACTGAGGTTTACTGAGCATAGGTAAATTGGCGAAGGTCACAAAACTCAGAAGTCACTTATTTCATGTTAGGTTTTTAACAAATTCTGCTAAATTATAAGTGCTCTTTCATTTCTTTGAAACCCTCCTACAGCAAATGTTCATATTTGTATAAAATTATATTTAGTTGGCATCATATTTTTATTGAAAATATGACTAATCTCCAAAGTAGTCTGACAGCTTCTTAAAATTAAGAATTGAGATAAATGGGTTCTTTGGATCCCCAGGGTCAACACTGAGTCTTGCACACAGTAAGAGTTCATCATGTCCCTTGCATTATATTTTGATATTGCAGTCACCTGATCACAACAGCTTTAAAATAAATTCAACATTTTTGTGCAGGAAAGAAAAATGCAGGTCGATGTTAGTGTAATTACCAGTATGGTAAATCAATAAGTACTGAAAGCATTAGCACCATAAAGAATATGAGGCCCGTAATGATAAGTAATGGAGAAAAATCTATTGTTTGTTCTTGCAGAGATATTTTCTCTTTCTCCATTCTTCCTTTACACCTACACTTAATTAGCATCTAGTAAAGTCTTCTGTTCTTTCTCTTTTAATACTAAGTTTAAATGCTTACTGGGTAATGAAAATAATATGTAAAAGTGTCCTCACCATCTGCGTTTTGTGATTCTAAAGGTGAGAGAAATAAACCCAAAAATATGTGAATCAAATGATAATCTATTAGAAATGGTGAAATCAGTTATATGTTCTTACATAGGATATACAACACATTATTCTTTATTCTCCTCTCATTTTTGGTAATTTTATTTTTTTATGTCTTCTTAGAAATTATATTCTATGTTCTTCTTCTCTTTCTTTTCTTTCACTGCCTGAACCTATTTCTTACTTTTCTTCCTTTCTTTCTGCTTCTCTTATTTTCTAAAATAACTCAGAATTTCCTATAAAAATCTAAAACACTAAAGAAAATTATATAATAGAATTATCCTTACAATTTTCCAATCCAATTCACACTTGCCAACATCAAACAGGGTATTAAAATGTATTATATTCTCTCTTTGGTAATTAAACCCTGAAATAGTTTATTTAATACATCTCTTAATTACATATTTCCAAATTTAAATCTAAACATTCAGAAGCATCTCAATGTATGAATCCTTGACAATTGGTCACAATAATTGTCATTTTCATGTGAATTATTTATTTGTTATTTTCTTGGTGGTATCTTGTTATTGTTTTTCCATTCGCAAGTTAACATTGGATAGGTACATGTTCATATATTCCAGCACTTGCTCTCTATGTATATGTATTTCTTTATTTATAAGCTTTGAGATACCCAACATTTTGTTTATAATACTATAAAATATTAGCTAAAGCTCCATTGTACTTGTTTATTTTGTAGAATATTAAAATATATTTCTTGTATAGCCTTTGGCACACAGACAATAACTAAGCAAACTCTCTAAGCTGATAAGAATAAAAGATCACTGGCTTGTATTACAGCCTAAGTATAATTTGTCTAGAATTCTTTTACCGTTTGCCACAGCTTTTCATGAGGCATTAATGAGAGATCTGGCCCCAACACTGTGCATCAAACTCATTTTCCTCTGGAAGCTGGAAAGACTTGAGGATTCAGTCAGATGTTCTCAAACTTCGATGCATGGGAAAGGGACTTAGAAATAATAATACAGAAACTCTATATAACACCATGTAATTTATAGAGCAATTTCACATGTGCTAACTTTGTATCCAGTTTCAAAGAAAGTATTAAACATGTTCCACCTTTTTATAAAGTTGACAAAAGAAAATTGACAGGAAGAGACCCAAATTGGAACATAAAGGAGTTTGACAATGTTGCTAAAATTGTATCTAGGTCTTAAGGGAGTAGGGCACTATTGCCATAAACATAGTTAATATGTCCTATTTTTTTAAGCCAAGATATAAAGATAGTTAGTGTCCATCAAATAAGATTAGCATCAGGTTGCATACAACAAAACAAAACAAAATTTAGAATAATCCTGATGTAAATAAGATAGAAGTTAATTTCTCTCAGCAGACTTGGACTAGAACAGCAGCTCTCTCAAATCATGTAGAACCCCTGATTCACTACCCCATGTAAATAGCTTTCATATTCATTGCAAAATATGGCTGCTTGATCTCCAACCATCACATCAGAACTCCAGTGGTAGAAGAGAGGAAGAGAAGACCAGCAATCCCCTCCTATTTAAGGAGACTTCTGGAATACCCCACACATCTTTTTGACTTGCATTTCAAAATATTAAATACATGGCTACCTTGGTTGCAAAAGAAACACAAATGTAGTATTTTACCTTGGTGGAGATGAGCCTACTAAGGAGAAGAAGAGTAGATGTGGGGTAGGCAGCTATCAGTCTCTGCTACAGAGAGGGCAGCAGGGGAGAAGGGAGGCATAGAGATAGGAAAAAAGGAGGGCAGAAAGGAGATTACCAGCTCAAATTCCTTATTACGTTGGGCATTAGTGCTATCATCCTTCAAGGCTTCCATAAATAAAAATTGAAAATCCAAACAGCCATGAATGCACAAATAAACATTGGTGGTTGTGTTCTGGGAGTAGTAGTAGTCACAATAGCAGTGGTATTTATAGTGGTAGTTGTAATAATACTAGTTCTTTTAGTACTCAATTTATATTCCCAGAAAAGCCTGTAAAATTATTTAAAAGGATAAAAAAAACTAAGCTTCAATTTGAATAAAGATATAATTTTATTCTCTATGCTTTTCTGACTTTTCCAGTAGGCATTTATAATTCATTATACTTCAAATAAACTGATGGGCATTTTACTGTAACTAACTAGATTGAAGCAGCTTTCAAAAGGCTAAAGGAGTCAGTATAATAAGGTTAAGGAGATAAAATTTGAAGTTGAATTTAAACCTAGACTCTTTCTGTGAAAAGCAATGTGTGACTTTCACCTTTAGTGATTCACTCTAAGCCTCAGTTTCCTAAATCACAATACAGAGATAACAAAAAACAAAATTATTGAATTTGGAGGGTTATAGTGAGCATTAAATAAGATACATAAGATGTATAGAATTTAATAAGCGTTCATAAATTTTTTCCAAAATTTACTCAATCAATTACTGAAGAGTAATCAGAAATTATTTAAATATTTTGCCCTTGGAATTATTTTATTATAAATTATTATAATTCCAAGGGCAAAATATCCCTGAATACTTCAGTAGTACTCATAAGGTTACCAAAATATGCCTCATCAGATAATATTACTGAGCAAAAAATGAGAATATTTGTTTTCTATAGCTGATAATAGCTAATAGTTTCTAAAATACCAGAAAATTAAATATTGTCCAAGTTAAGAATAGTTTTAAAATATTAAGGTATTGCTTTTAATTTTGAATATGATATAATTAGATAATGCTATCAAGTTTTATAATTTGGAAACCAAAATTCTTTAAATTAATAGCATCAGAACTAAGTAGCAGAAGACCTAAGGACCTGACCTTTAATAATAGATTTTCTTTGATCATTTCCCAACTATAAGGGAAAATGTTTTTTCATTGAGAGATAATTGACATGTAACATTATGTAAGTTAAAGCTGTACAAGGTATTGATTTAATACATTTACATAGTGCAATATGATTACCATCGTAAGCAGCTAACACCTCTATCACATCACATAATTATTATTTGTGTGTGTGTGTGTGTGTGTGTGTGTGTGTGGTAAAAACAATTAAAATCTAGTCTCTTAACAACTTTGAAGTCTATAAAATAGTATTGTTGCCTATAATCACGATGCTACACATTAGAGCTCCAGGACTTATTTATCGAGTAGTAGCAAATTTGTACCACTGAACAATATCTCCCAGCTCTCCCCAGTCCCTAGGCCCTGGTTCCCACCATCCTACTCTCTGTTTTTAGAAATTGGCTTTTTCAGGTTGTATTAATGATATCATACAGCATTTGTCTTTCTCTGCAAATAATTTTAATGGATTTTCTTTTTATGTATAATAATTCTGAACTCAGAGATAATTCTTCAGCATTTCCTTATTCATCTGGCTTGAATGGTTTAATAGTCTATTGCTCTCATTATATCACAGATTTTGGAATTTACTTTTTCTAAAGAAATATTTTCAAACAATTTGGTTATAGGGTAAACATCTCTTTCAAAATTGATTTTATGAGCAGGTATTTCAAGCTGTGTAACATGAGTTCAGAGTCTCTGAAGGGACTGAGGGCCTCCTGATCTTCTTCATCAGTTTCCCAGGTTTCTCCACTTCTTCCTGTCCCTTAAATGCATAGTCCCCTTGTTCTTTTCTCTAGTCTCTTTCTTCTTTTCTTTCTGCCATAGGTAACTTCAATTACTACCTCTTATAGATAGCATCTGGAAAAGTAGTGACTGAATATTAATTAACTTATTTATATATCCATTTATTTGAAAGCATGCACACTTATTAAAAATGACATACTAAATATTCAGAAATAATAGGTAGTCTCTGGCCTCAAGGAATCCATGATTTTACAGTCAACAGACACTCAGAGTATTTTAAGGGCTCTAATAAAGATGACTCAGGCTCTCATGCATGCGTTAGTCTATAGGAGGAGTTTATGAGCTACCTTTGGGGCAAGAAGGCTTGCAAAAATGGATGAGACATTAAAGCTAATTTATTTGTATATTTCATCAATCTAACTAGACTGTAAGATCCTTGAAGTCTAGAGAAATGTCTTGTTCACTTTTTTAAAAAAATCTTCCACTCTGCCAAGAATGTTAGTCATTCGTTTGTTGAATAAAGAAAACTCTTCTAATTTGCTGATGCTGATGCTGACACATTCTTCATTGAAGATGATTTCTTTGGTTTGTCCAAAGGGCAAATGGTAACTTTTTAATGCTGGCTGTCTCCATCTCAGTATGAATGAGTTTGTGAGTACTTTCCTTGGATTGGGAAGATATACACAGCAAACAATTTATAGAACAGAAAAAAAAAATCATAAAGACACTCAAAACCTATGTATATTTATTTATCTTTCTCCAAGGGAAGAAAAAGTGGTTATTAGGTAATAACCACTGGAAAATGAAGGCTAGAGGTTCTGGAAGATAAAGTTTACCCAAAGAATTCCTATTCTGTCTAAAACAAGGCTGCTACCTCAGAAGATTGCTACCTGTGTTTCAGAAATGAGCACAAATAGACTACTAGCATACTCAACAATCTAAAGTTTTTCTTTTGAATCATGAAGTCTTTAACACTGACTTAACCCCTGGAAGGGTCTTCAAATACCGAAGATTCCAGAATAAATGAAAGCTTAATAAATGTTTTAATAATCAAGTTATAAAGGATTAGAGATTACTCTCTAATCAGAAAGATATGGTTTCATTATGAATATATCAATTAACTGAATTTTTCTAATCATAATCACCTTTCAAATTAATTTTAAAAATCAATGTTTCTTTCTATTTTTTTAAACATCAGATTATTTAGGAGTAATGATAAAATACTGATTGTTTTGTTTTAAAACAATTAGACTAAAATATTCTTTGAAGTTATTCATTCTCTGCAGTTGACATTTTAATGTATAAATATAATTACAGACTCTTTAAGAATGCTTACTTTTTGCCTTGATATATATGTTAGCAATTGTGTTTGAAAGAGAATCATAAAATGTAAAACTTTGTATTTAATCACCAGTGTCAAAAATTATTAGGTAATAACCACTGGAAAAGAGAAGGCCCATTTTTAAGACATAATTTTTCTAATAGTTTCTCTGATTTTAAGATGTCATGGCGTCATATGACGGTTAACAGGTCAGATACCAAATGGACTTTTTAAAAAATGTTAAGTGATCAATTTGCACTCGTAAAAGGGCTAAGATTACTGGAAGCTAAAGTCCTCTTTGACCATCATCCAGGTACATCACTGGCTAGAAAGACAATAAAATCTGTCTCTCCTACATGTTTGACTAGCTAAACAAAGGTAGAACCAAGTAGCTCCTTAAAAGAAAACTGCCCCCAAATTGGGAACACAATATAATTTCTTGAAAGTTTTAAAACTAGAATTTTGATCCTAGAAAATACTATTTGAAGATCTGCTTCATTATTCTGGTGTCCTTGTCTCCTTCTCTTTGTAATCCAAATCATAGTCCTTTACTGCAAAACTAAGCATAATGCCAGTGCACCATTCCTGTGAGTTTGCATAGGGGAAAGACAGCAGTTCTTTGACAAAGCTGATTTGTTTTTTAAATTGCATTTTTTACTGGTGAAAGCTTTGGCTTAGTGTGTGTTTAAATCCATTGTGATTGTAAATATGACATACTTTATTCAGCCTGTATCTAAATGTCAACAAACAAAACTTTGGGGTAGGAATTACAAACATGGAAATTCAGTTTTCTAATAGTAGAATTAGATTTTCTAGGCAAAGCATGATACTCAGTTTTTTTTTTTAAGACACTTTGAGTGTTAGTAAAATTTTCAAGAGATGTGCTCTTGGCAAAAAAAATCTTAAAATGAATGTTTTTATTAAGTTATTTTTTTTTCAAAATGTAAGCACTCTTTAATTTTTTTCTAAGTGATAGAAATTGTGTTTTTAAGAAATAGGGATGAACAGTGTTGAGGATTCACAGTAAATGAGAATAATTTTGCACAATGTACCTACCTCCGATCATTGAACCAAGTTCCTCACATTAATTTTTGGTCATGTTATGATAAAGGTTGTATCTGATTAGTGTCAAAATATCCATATGCGAAGGAGAAAAACCTTATTTCTCAGCTACCAATCTCCCCGGAATTGAAGTCATCCAGCTGATTGTCTACGGTAATCACGCTGCATCTGCCTGTTTGGTGTTGTGTAGCCACAAGGAAAGACAAAGTGTGAAGTTTTACAGCTGTTAAGGTAACACCCTTTTTTTTTCTCTTCTTATGCTTCACAGAAATAAGCTTTATTTACAGAATAATTTTTGTACCAAATTACACAATTGGAGCTGCAAGCCCAGAAAGCGAGAGCCATGTTTGGAGAAGGGCAGAGCTCTGCAAAAGCGAGGACTCCAGTGAGCGCAGGGCAGACAATGGGAATCACAACTTCTTCTGGATGCTCGTGTATAAGATCATCTAATAGATTTGATATACCTGATGGAAAAGCTGAAAAAATAAATAAAATAAAAATGAGTTGGTAGAAAACAATATAAGCGAAAATAATGAGGATTTATTTATGCTGGAGGCAGGGCACAAGAAAAGAAATCAGAGTGTACAGCTTGGAAAGGCAGAAAAAATGAACACTATTGATTTAACTAAGTAAGCTACAATAAAATTAAATATATATATATATATATATCTCCCTTTTGAGATTTATTTAGAATATTGTATCTTTGAAAATGTTAATTACTTCACATTAAAGCTAATGTTTATTATTAAAGCCTCAACAAGAACACCTTTTCTCCAAAAATACATATATTTCTGTGGCAGCTTTAGAAAGTCATTGACACTTAATGGAAAAATGTGGCACAATTTCTTCAGAGCCTTGCCTTGTGATTCTCTACATATACTTGAGTCATGTTGATTAACTTTTGTTTGACTCACTTTCCCCAACTGCAAGATGGAAACAAATCCTTTACTTTGCCCTGCCCAAAGTTTATTTTTCCCAATGAACAGACTAAAATTATTAAAATGTAAGAACTGTTTTGAGTGGCAGAAAATTAAAATCATAAGACTTTTACTATAGAATATCACACAGGAAAAATATTATTTTGATGAAAGTATCTGATTTAAGTCAGATAACTGCTATTATAATATTTTATTCACAGTGTAGCAGAGTATATCATTGACAAACTTTTTTAATTAGTTTGAATTCATGAAAGATTCTTATGATTTGGAGCATATCCATTTAAACAACATTATAGAGGAAAACGTTTTTTTTTTTTTTTTTTTTTTGAAAAAAAAAGCACAGAAAACATTAAGTATGTTTAACTTCTCAAGAGTGGAAAATAATATTCTGCTGACACAAATAGCTTTTTATATGAAAGACGATTTGTCCTTAGAAAAATTTATTAATCATTTGCTCTTCTTAGATATAGTCTCTTTAAAATAAGAATGAGAATCCCATTTATTTAACAATGTAAGTTTAGTAATCAATTACAGGTTCAGCATTATATTCATATCTGGGTAAGGAATAAAAGAATAGTAAAACATTCTCCCTATGAGGGCAGGATTACTACATTTCATGGCATAAGGCTCACTTGAATTAACAAGTTACTTAGCCTCTTTGAGTCTTAGATTCCTCACTTTTAAACTAGTAAAAAAATATAAGTAAACAGTAAATTTTAAAAATCTAATTAGCTCAATTCAATGATACATGAATTGGGCAGGATCCAATCTAGCAGATAGAAAGCAGCTCTGAAGAACTGCGCAACATGAATGATTTTTACAGGCCAGAGTGAGCAGGATCAAGGAAGTTATAATGAACAATGCTGATTGGTTAAGGTAGGGTTGCTTTCCTTATATGGAGCAGGAGGAAGTTGTGTATTTGAGTCAGGAAACTAGTGCTGAGCAGGAAGCACTGTTTCATTGAGCTATGCTTTCCTTTTCTAAGAGAGCCAAGCGTAGAAACTTAGTTAAATTTTGGTATCCTGACATGGGGCTTAGCATAAGCCACTCCATCTTGAGCCTAATCTGATTACTTTAAAATATATATAGGTAGTTGTAGGTATAAGTAGTGGAGGGCAAAGGGAGGGAGAGAACAATTGGGGGAATTGTTTTATGAACTATATAGATGTCTAACCAATGTACTGTATACTTAGAACTAATTTAAATAAATAAACACACACACACACGCACGCACACACACACACACACGTACCTGCACATATCACAATATGAGTTAGTATTCTCAAGTACCGGTAACCAAAACAATTTTTTTAATGATGTTACAGAAAGTCAGTTTGTTTAATGTTCCTTCAGTGGTTCTAGAGTTCATTCAAAGCTGTGGGTCTCCTGTGACTTTATTGTTCTTTCTATTATACTTTCGAGAAGCAGACTAGTAGACTTCTTATTATATTTCATTGGTCAAAGCTGGGCCTTAAACCTACTCCTAGCACAAACACAGGAAAAGGGAATTACTGTGATGGAACTAGATCAATCATGATTCATCCAGTGAGACTGGGATAGAGGCCATCTTTCCCTAAGATCAAGGTATAACCACACACTATCTGAAAAAATTAGAATTCTGTAAACAAGGAAAAGCCAGGTCAACAATGTCAGCCACAATAATAAAATGATGTAAGTACTACATTATTAAATAAGTGAATGTGAAATAATTTTTCTAACCTTAAATTATTACGGAAGCATTATTACTATTATTATTATTGATGATGTTGTTGTTGTTAACACTTAACATGGAAATCTGCATTTACAACCAAAATTATACACTCATTAGGACAACTTCATTCCCTAACTCAATTTTTTCTTTCTCTCTCTGTCTCTCTTAGCATCTCCACCCAACTACTTAACAATTAACAGCACTTTACCCATGTACACAGTATCTTCCATATTCCCAAGGCAGCCCAAAGAATGTTCTTATTGCCATAATGTCTACTAATTAGGTACTTATTTGGGGATTCTGACTTAGTTTACAGGACTCAGAACAGAGGAAGTAAAATGTAAAATATCATCAAAACTAAATTTAGAAAGAAATATTTTTGTCAGGGTATATTTTCTCTATCTACTTAACAGCAAAATAGTTTTCACTAGTGTTTCCCACTAAGTTTATGGACTTCATAGCAAAATTTCTGTCATTGTGTTTTACTTACTTTCTACTCCCCAATGTTAGTAAACAAATTTATTTGATACCTACTCCTAAGACATGTGTTGAACACCAATCACAGCCACCATTTGTAAGCATTTGTAATCAAAATTATGAGAAGAAAAAATTAGCTGTATCTTGTAGAAGTAACAAATTGACATAATATTCAAGCAAAGGGGTAAAAGACTTTGAAACAATAGAGGGGAAGCCTTGAAAAATAAGTTAAAATCTAAAAGTGACAAACAACAGAGATTCATGGATATGGATAGTAGACTCATGGTTTCCAGAGAGTAGGGGGGAAAAGAGAGGTAAATGGGGTAAAATATGGGGCGACAGAAAGAAATCTAATTATGAGCAGTGATCATAACAATGCTATATATATAACTTACTGCTGAATAGTACATTTGAAACTTATTGAATTTTGTTAACCAATATCACCATAATAAAATAAAGAACATTTTTTTTAATTTTTAAGGTAAAAGGAAGATATATGAATGAAACTTTTAAATAGTTGACATTTTAATTTAATCACATCACAGACTTTTACTCCAATTAGATTATTTTGGTGAGAGGTTTTGAAAGATGCTTAAACTGGGAAGAGTAATCGCTATGCTCAGGTGTTATAGTAAGACTAAAAACCTAATAAGTGGTCTTGAAGATGATATGTCTATTTCACACTCATAAAAAGTTCAAAACAAGTTTCTTGGATTAGCAAGTGACTTTCTTTCAAGCAATGATTCAGGATCCAAGACTTTTTCTTCCACTTTGTGTTTCTGTCATTATCAAGACATGGCTGCCAAGGTTCCATCTCAGTTTCATTATGTCACAAAAAGGTAATGATCATGAAGGCAGGGGCATGAGAGTAATTTGTGGGCTATTCCTGGAAGTTATTCGTATCACTTACTATCCCATTCTACTGGATATATCGCAGATTTAGGGCCACACTTAATTGCAGAAGAAACTGGAAAATAAAGTTTAGAGAGAAGAGGAAATTATTTGAATGACTGCCTAGCCAGTCTTTACCATAAATATAATTTTAAAAATTTACATTAACCTTATTTATTTAAAAACTTGCAAGCTTGAACAATATGTATGTAATATAGAGCTTTGTAGCTATAATAATACTTAGAATAAAAATTTTAACAGTTACAGCAATAATAATGGTGACCCTTGATGAATCATTACTATGTGCCACATAGTGCTAAGTGCTGCATAGAGATGTTTCATTTAAACTTCATAGTATCCTCCATGAGGTAAATACTATTATTACTGTCACTGTTATTTAGGCGGAAAAAATTGAGGCATAGGAGAACTTTTACAAAGTGCTGAGTAATGCAGACAGCAAATAAAGTGATAGGCTATAAATGCATGGAAAATTGCCTTTGCAATTCAACCCAAAATATTTTAATCTAAAACTTTGTGATCATCGGCTTCAAACTCATTTTTATAAATATTTTTCTTGCAGTCAAAATCTTCCTAAACAAATCCTTATATAAGTATATACTTATATAAGTAATATGCTTATATTGTAGGTAGTTTACCTGCCTCAGAAGCTAATGTGGTAGATGCCAACATTTTTAATGAATCAAACTTCCTATCCTTTCTTTCATATCCCAAACCACCACAGCTTTCTCAGCACATAGACATTGCCAACATAGCACTTTCCACTACCAATCCATTCTATTGTGTATCTGGGGGTAGTAAGTGGAGAGAAAAATCAAAAAGATATAGGGTATTATCTCAGTAGAGAGAGAAAAAAATAGAGAACGAAAGTTAGGTCAGAGAGTAAAAAGACAACATCTCAGTAAATATGGTAACTAGGAGAGTATTGATGGAAAGATTTGAGAATAGATGAAAAGAGAGTTAATAGGAACAGCTTTGAGATAGAGGGGAAAAATAAAAAAAAATAGAAGAATATGAATTAAAGAGATCTTTTTATGTAAACAACTGATTAAATTTCTTTTAATGGAGTCTAAGCAATGCTAAAAAGATTGTAGCTACTTTTAATTTGGATTGTAATTTTTGGTTTCTATTTTTTTCACTGTACCCCCAAAATGAACCATAAAAACTCATGTTTAATTTGGGTTACACTGAGATCATGGGAACACAGAATCTTAGAGTTGGAAGAAATCTTAAAGAGATATACAGCCCAGTACCTCTCCCAATGTAAGAATTTATTCTTTTTATCTCAAAAAAACCAAAATCCCCCTACCACCATTTTGATGGGTTTATAGTAAAATATTCATTCCCTGATGAAGCAGATCATTTTGTTTCTAAACAAAAGTAAATGCTTTGTTATATTGAATCTACCTCCCTTACTTCCACCAATATGCTACAAATTCTGCTCTCTATACAATCACCTTAATTTAATCCATTCTTCACATAATAGTTTCTCAGATATTTTAAGATATTTATTATCTTACTGAAAATTTTCTTATTTTGATCTAGTGATAGAGTTGTACTTGCACTTTATTCCTCACCCCATGCACTAGTCACTCTTTAGATTAGGTTCACTTCCAAACACATTATTACTGGTTTTTTGGAAAAAAAATGTTTAACATCTTTCCAATTTCTATTGCCCCATACATATGAAAACATGTAAAAATAGGAAACAGATGGGACACTCAAAATAAGATAATTTAAAAAGAGTTTATTCACAAAGCAAATTTTCAAAGGTATGTGTGTAGCACTGTAACTGGCGCTGGTATCATCCTAGCTTACCACCCTCGGCCTGAAGAAATAGGCAGAGAAAAAGGCTATCAGAATGTGGAAGGAGAGAATTTTACAGAATGAACCACCTTGAAAGAAACAATTACCTTCTGTGAAGGTGCACTGCCCACTCAAGGCTACTCACAGGGAGGAAACCAGGAAATTGGGAATTGATATGTGACCTCATTCTTTTCAATTACACCAAGCTTCTGAAAGGGATTTTGATTGACTTAGTCCAACCAGAAGCCAAAAGATCAGACTTCTAGAGTAGAGAGCAAATGGACAAACGTGAAGAGAGGGTCTAGAGGAAGAAATGGAAGATATCTGACACATTCCATGATATTGTTATAGATATTCACCAAAATAAAATCTTCTGCTTTGCTGTGAGGTGATCAGAATCTTTCACCCAGTTATGCCTCTCGGAGAGATTTTACATTACGTGCTTTATGATAACCAACAAACAAACTTATTTTCTCCACTTATTAGAAGCCAAGTCATGTAGAGGGACTCATAAAAGTAATCATAATGCAGAACTCATTTATGTATTGTTTTGATGTTTCTGACAGTCACACACTCAAACTTCTTGGTTGTCACATAATCAAATTTAGCCCTCTAGTGAAAAGTAGCATTTTAGAATGTGAGCATGGTGAGCTACCATGGCCATTGATACTGACTATTATAAAAAAACAATACTGAAAAAATAAAAATTCCTAATAGAGGCAGGTTGTCTTGTTCTTTATACTAATGAAAGGGGGCAGAGGATGGTTGGATTCCAAGGGAGGAACAGAGAAACAAGCTGGGGAACTGACAGTAGAGTTGGCTACTTGCCATTCATTACTCTTTTAGCTGCTCTTTAGTAAGCTTTTTGCCAATGTGGAGTACAATAGATCTCATCATATATCTGATGCCATTCTGAATAACAGCCCAACCCTTAAGAAAACTAGAAATATTTGTATTATTTAAAAAACATTTCTCTGAATAAAAGCGGTTTTATTTTTTTACGACTCAGACCATTATTTGTGAGTTCAGTCATTTACAGGAAAAGGCTCATCTACTTGCCTTAAAAGAGCATAAATAAAGCGAAATGAAATAATCCAATGAACCTTATGTACCCATTATGTACTCTTATGTACTTTAAAAAGAAAAAGAAGACATTCCATCATTAGAAGCTGAGATTGCTTTTATTTATCATCCAATTTACTTTTACAGAGTTTCTGAGATACAGCTGGAATAGTTGTTATTATTCCTGAAGTGTCTTGATGCTATTGTTGCCCAGTAAATTGCAAGTACTTTCAGACCTAAAATAAATACTTTATTTGTAGTTACAGTCTGGTCAAGTCCAGTGCTAAGTAGCTCATAATATTCCCTCAAGTCAAGCATATCCTATTTTCTCTTGTGCTTCTCTCCTGATACCCATTTCAAACTTGTAGTAATCATTTATGTTAACAAAGTTGAAGGACCTTAGTGCTGGTAGGCTTTAATGCCACAGATAAATTTGGCAGCTATTTCAATGATTGACTTGGGAGTGGTATTCTCAGTCACCCTTCATAAGACCTTGTTCTACTTCTGTTCAGATTCACGTCACAATATGAAATAAGAGAAATGTCATCAAGCATAAAAAGAAAGTCAAACAGGTTGATATCCAAAAATGAATTGCATTAGAAAGTATAGCAAGTGTTGGATACCGGCTGCCAAGTTTTATTCAAATCTGAAAATCAGTAATTTTTATGTTAAGCATTGTTGGAAAGGTATGGGGGACCGATGTGGACGTGTCAACGTAAAACCATGGTTGATAGACACGGACAAATGGGAGCATAAACTTCAGATAGCTCCTGTCGCCAGAGGAGCCCAGTAGTGCCTCCAAGGACCTTAAAGGTTAACAATAAAATCTGAAATTGAATCCTCATGTTCAATGTGAGCCAATCTGTTATAAAACAATGAATTGGCATGAACATACCAAGGCCAATGAGTACAGTTAAGCAAGAGCCTGTCAGCATACCCATACTTTATCACCCATGCAGAGAGTAACTCTCCATGACATTAAGGATGCTCTATTTGATGGAATGTCACAGTTAGTTGACACTGGCCTTATCCTGGATCGTAGATTCTCTGTCACATCCTGCCAGTTTAGAGCAGGACCTAATGATTACAGTGTTTTACCTTACAAGCCCTGATGGGAAACCAAAGCTGAGTTTAGCTGTGTAAATTGCTGCACAGTGTCAGAGATGCCAATTGGAAGAGATTGATAGAGGAGATGACTGGCCATATGGAAGAAAAGAAAGGGAAAAGTATTGTGCCCTAATGTGGAGAAGAAAGGCATACAGTCTCATCAAACCAAATGAAAATAGTTAATAAGAGTTTCAAAGAATTTTGAGGCTGCGGATCATTTCATCCTTTGGTGACTTGAATAAAACAGAAAATTCATAACGTCTGTGGTTATGGGCCAGATAATGCCCATAATATACAGAAGTTTGGACAGATTATGTTAAAAGCACATAATTACATAAGTATTTATTATCTGCTATGTGATAGACATTGGGAACCTAGAGATGAACAAGGTCAAACAAGCACAATTCATGGAATTTATTCATAAAATAAATTTATTATTGTGTCCATTTTTCTCTTTAAATTTAATCAGTGGGCAGAAGCTTCCCTGGATGAAAGCTTAGATAGTTTCCAGCATTTTCTGATTACGATTAAGCCATGCATGCAACCTAATAATGTAAATCTCTACTCCCATCCATGTAATAGTCACATCACAGTAGCTTTAAAATTTGAAGCCTCTTCTCCAGTTTGTGCTACAGAGGGGAAGCTTGTATAGGTGGGAGAAATATTATGGTCCACTTCTTTCTTTCCCTACCTTGGGCTTTCTATCCCTTCTAAGCCAACTTGCTAACCTTAGATTCAATATAGCAGAATTGGAGCAGGCATGGAAAGAAAGGAAAAGGATACAGGAATGATCTCATCCGATGAGCACTGTCATGAGGACCCAGCATGGGTGCTTTCTGAGCTTGGCAAGGACTTAAAGTTGACCCTTTCTCTAATGAGTATTTTAGTGAATTCTTAACAGATTCCCAAATCAGTAAACATCTCTCTTCTGAAGCTCATTTGACATGGTGAATGGACCTCAGTTCCTGTTCATTGCTGTAGACACCTTCTCTAGCTCCTCAGCACTCAGAGATCCACTCTCAGCTTCTTTGTACTAAAGCACTCTTGTGCCCTTTGGCAAGCCCATGGAAATTCCCTCATGCAAAAGTTCTATATCAGGTTCACAGAAAACATTTATACCTCTTTTACTCTGATGACATTTTGGTTACTTCTCAAACCACAAGCTCTACTCCAATATTCCAGGCTCCTTCTCCTGGACTCTTAATTTTCAGATTTCTCAGGTGTGTTTCAGACATCAGTCTTCTGTGCTATCTAAGCAATGTAAATCTAAGTGCAGGAATCAATAGATCTGCGGGGCTGAAGTGTCTCCTCGATGTTCTAATATAGTGGTTCTCAACCAGGGTTAATTTTGTGCCATAGGAAATATGTGGCCATATCTGGAAACATTTTTGGTTGTTACAACAGGAGAGGAGATGACACTGGAGAGGTCAGGGAGGCCGCTCAATATTTAATAACACATGTAACAGACCTCCCAACAACAAAGAATTGTCCAACTCAAAACGTAAGATAAGTAGTGCTAAGTTTGAAAAAACCCTCTCCTAGGAAAATACTTATTTTAGGCTTGTTCTTTATTCTTAAGTATAATAAAACTATAAAGATGAAAAAATAATATTTCTGACACTTCCTCAACTCCTTATATTAACTCGCTAACCAAATGTATTATCAGGCACCATTATCAGGGATACAGCTGTTCTGTGGAGTTTCCTTGCTAAAAGGAGAGAGGGATAGATATTAAACAAGTAAACAAATACATGAGCAGATATTTTATACTATATTATACTACACTATACTATACTATTTATATAATAACAGTGTTGTAAACATGATAAAGCAGAGTAATGTGATAAGAAAAATAGACAAAATCACTTTGTGTTAGAGTGGTCAAGGAAGGCCTCTCTGAAAAAAAATTGTAATTGGGCTGACATCCAAGTGGAAGGCAGCCATTCCGTGGAAAGGGCATTCTAGGATATAAGAATAGCTAATTGCAAGGGCTAGAGGCAGGAATGGGCATGTAATGTTGCAGGGAAATCAAGAGGTATTGTGAGTGCTGAAGAGCATGGCACAAAATGAGGACAAAGAAGAATGCAATAGGTAGGTCTCGCTAGAACAATAAACAGTTTTTCTTAACAAAAAGACCTTTGGAGGGACTTTGGTCCTGGGTGAAGACACTCACAAATCCCTTTTAAAATTCAAACTTTTATACCTATGACTATGTGTGTACTTTTCATCAGTCTTCAAAAATGACCCTTGTTTAGGAAAATACCCATTCTGTGTTTCTCCTTCCCTCACACACTCACAACATTTCTGACACCAGATGTGTGGGTTATCCACATATCAGGCAATTCTCTGAGACACCGGCTTAATGTCCTATAATTCAATTATGTTCTGACACTAACTAGAGTTAGTGTAGATCTCACAGAGTAAGGGCTCAATGCCATAAGACTGCACCTCACTTCAGACACCAATTGCAAGTAATGTGCTCCCAGGTTCTCTGTAACTGCTGTCAGACTTAGCTACAAATCGGTGGTTCTCCTGACCCTCCTTTGATTTGATCACTTGCTAGAACAGCCCATAGAACTCAGGAAAACACTCACATTTATCATTTTGTTATGTAATAAAGGATATGATAAAGAATACAGATGAAGAGCCAGGATTAGGTCTGGAAGAGTTCTGTGTGCAGAAACTTCTGTCCCCGTAGAATTGAGGTGCACCACCCTCCTGGCAGGTGAATGTGTTCACAAACCCAGGAAGCTCTCTGAACCCCATACTCTTGGGATTTTTTATGAAGGCTTCACCACATAGACATGTATGATCATTAACTTGAATTCCAATCCTTCTCCCCTTTGCAGAGAATGGGGGATGGGGCTGAAAATTCCAGGCCACAAGTTATGGCTTAGTTTTTCTAGTGACCATCCCCCATTCTGAAGCTATCCAGGAGCCCACGAAGAGTTGCTTCCTTAGAACAAAACACATTCTTATCACCCAGGAAACTCCAACAGATTTGAAGCTCGGTGTAACACTCCTATTACTGAGGAAATTACAAAGGTCTCAGGAGCTCTGTGCCAGGAACCAGAGTCAAAGAGTAAATGTTAGAACAAAAGATTCCCCTACACCTCTATTTATAAGGAATTTTAGGAGTTCTATGTCAGGAACTGGGGGTTGGGGGAAAACCTATATCTATATTTCTTATTATTTTGCAACCTTAAAAAAAGATTAAGAACTAATCATCAGAAACCTGTTATTTGCACAGAGTAGAAATTCATGTCCAGTTTAGGACATTTACTGTTCCTCTCAATGTATAACTCAAGTTCATATGAAAGCAAGGCCTGTTTAGGGGATTTTCTGAGATTTTGGTAAATTCCAAGTTCTGGAAGCAGTGGTTTATTGGACTTTTTGTGATTCTGAAAGAAATATCAGAAAGCAATTTAATTGTCTTTTTTGTGATTCTGGAAAAAAATGTCAGAAAGCCATTTAACAACAAATTAGAGACCACAGTTCTGCCCCCAAAAGACCATCCAGGACATTAATTAAATGTCCTGAGAAGTAGGGATGGTGTGACAAACCGCGGGACCTAGAACACTACAGAAAGAAAAAAAAAATGCTTCTTTCTTTCTTTCTCTATGGTTAACAGCCACCTACTCTCTGACCAAAAATTCTCCAAAGAAAGTATCACTTGTTCTATCCCACCACTCAATCCTGCCTCTGACTGAACAAGGAAACATTGTGGATAGCTTGAGTAGCAGCACTACCTAACTGCAAAAGGAATAAATTAAATTAAAGAGAGTAAAACCAGTAGCCCAAAGCCTGGGGAGCAAGGAGGCATTTCATAGAAAACCTCTGGAGGAGAGGGGTCGGGGTAAAAGGAAAGAGACAATGCCAAAAGTAATGATAATATTCAGGGAGTAGAGCCAGTTTAGTTATGGCAGCTAAGTAATTTCAAACTACAAAAGGAATTTTAGGCTTCAAAACTCCAGCTCCCAAATAGTGTTATAATTAGTATTATTTTCAGATTAAAGAAAACACCACTTTTGTGTAACAAATTACCTCCATTTTAAAAGCAAAAATAATATATTTCACTTCATAAAAAAAAATGCCCAAACGGAAGCATTCTTACATTAATTATTTCATTCTATTCAAAAAGCATATCCCTGCTTGCTTTTTATTATGCCTTCCAGCTTCTACTTTGAAAAACATGTTAAGAAGCTGGAAGGTATTTTTTTTAAGTGAAAGGAAAAAAAGAAAAATAAATAATCTTTGAAGCAATTAGAGCCAAAATGCAGAATACATAAATATACATGTACATATTTCTTCATTTGCCCCTAGATGCAACTCCCATTTTTTTCTACCTCCCTTCTTGGCACCAGAACATGAAGCATCTTTCTTTCCTTGAACTTCAACAGAAGGCAAATGTTTGCCCCAGAATTGAATCAGATTCTGTTCTGTGGATTGATTGGCAAGAGTTTTCATAAAGGGGCGTGGTCTCCAGAGGGCAAATACATAATTTTCATAATGCATTTCTTTTTTTTTCCCTCCAGCCTAGGAACCTAAGTCTATTTCTGAACCATTTTGTCTGAGAGTAATAATTAGCAGTGCATTGCAAAAGACAAAACGCCGCCATCATTGCTTCATGGGGTCTGTAGCTGCTTTTGCAAAATTACCAAGAATATAATTTCACTGTGGGAACAAAGGACATATGTGAAGTAAATATTGTTACAGATTTTAGGGTTTTAAGAAGAAATTTTTAAATTTGAATGTAACATAAAACCATGGGAAATAAAGTTTAAAATGGATTCTCTCAAGTTTAAAATGGATTTACAGTGTCTAGGTTATAAATGCTGCCAGTTTGTGTGAAGAATGATTGAGCACAGGCAGGCCTCTCTAAACATAGAAAACCAAAGCACTTATATGTAAAACATATGAAAAGTTAAGATATCACCCTCAATTTAGCCTCGATATCTAGGAATTGACCTCTGAATAAAGAACAAATAGGCTTCCATCATTAGAAGACTTTAAATTGAAATGTTAAAAATTTTATCAATATTAAAAATGATCTTTAGATTGAATGGCTCTAGCAGAAATCAGTAATAAGAAAGTGAAAATAAATGTGTAATGATCTTATTTGTACTAGGACTGAAATGTTCACAATACCTTATATATTTCAGGAGAGGTTTGACTATTTTCTCCAGATCTGGAAGAGTATGTTGCTCTGATGGTGATTCTCAGCCTTGCACAAAGGCAAAACCAGTACAGCAATATTCTATTTTTTTTAGAGGCCAGGCTTCTGACAACATACCTATCCCAAACCAGAGCTATGAACAGAAAGCCTCAGCCCTAATTCTTAGCTGGTGGCTTCCAAGGGCTCTCATCAGGTGCCATGCAAAGACACCTGATTTGGATTTTACCCTTAATCCTGACAGTGCCAGCAATCTGGTTAATCATACCACAGCACATTAGTCAGTATAAATTAGAAATGGGGGGTTAGGGTGCCCCAGAGGCAAGGACAAAGCTGCAGATGTGACAGACAGCAACAAGACAAAGCCGTAAAACTACTGTATAGTAAGTAATTGACAGTCATTAAGATGAGCCCGAGTCATCAGGGAAAGCTAAATTATGCTCTTATGCTCCACTTAAGAAAGAATAGTGTGCCAGGAGTCCCCAAACCTGGCTGAATATCAGATTAGCCTGCAATATTCCGGTTCAGTAGGTCTGGTATGGATGCACCCAAGAACATGCAGTTTAACATGAAGCCTCAGGGAATACAGATTTAGCTGATCTATAGAATGGTTTTTGGGAGCTTCTAATATCATAGAGTGAGAAATCTATGGCACATAGAGGACTCGCCCAAGGTGACCAAACTAGTAGTAAGTAAAAAAGCCAGCCTGCCAACCCAGGCCAACTCTACCAGTTTCTTCCAGGGTTCTTCTGCATCTTTTAGCTCATTGGAGCCTTAGGTTGGCTTGATTCTCAGCTTCTGAATCCACTTACCCAGTAGTTCTCAAAGTGCATCACTTACAACTTGTTAGAAATTCATGTTCTCAGACACCACCCTAACCTTGTGAATCAGAAACTCTGGGAGCGAGGCCAAGCAATCTTTTTTTAGCGAAATTTCTGAGAGATTCCAATATGGTATAAGAGATCTTGAAATCTACTGTACTAAGTCATTTCATATATAATTTAAATAAAGTTAAAACAATGGGTATAAACTGTTTCATTTATTTACACATCATACTTCAACTCTCATAAGTATCCAATTTTCTTGGTTTTTAGAAGGGGCAGATATGTCTGCAGAACTGTCTTTCTGTGCATTTTAACCCCTGGGTGGGAGCCCCTTTCTCTAAGTCTGAAGCACCTATTATTCTTATGTCATTTTCTTTACTTCATCGCTTAAAAACACTTTCTCAGGAAACACTCTTTCAAGAATACTTTATCAGCCAGGGTTCTTGATTTACACACACACACACACACACACACACACACACACACACGTGCGCGCCAACTTCAGAATGACTTGATCAGAAAAATGTTCATTGGAAGGCTATCAGATAGCTCACAGAGTCAACCAGACAGTGGAAAAGGAAAGGAATAAATCAAGGGACTAAGGGAACCTATTCATCAGAGAACACATGTAAAGTCATAACCCATGATGCTCCCACTGCCACTAGTGGGCTCAGACCTACAAGATTCCATGAATAATCTCTAAGTATTCATACATTTTTGTATCACTCAAGATTCAATATTCCAAGAGAAAGCATTCAGTTGGCCAAACCTAGAATGAACCCCCAGTTCCAGCAGCTAAAGAGGAGGGAGCCAGACTCTGCATACAATAGGGTGGTCTACTATAGACACCGAGCACCTGGCTTAGAAGCCTAGGATTCATAGTCCCCCCCAAAATCATGTAGAACTGGAATGTTTAGAATCACACAAACCTTAGGTTTCTTAGCATTTTATTCTTTTTTTTTTTCTAGCGGAAATAAATTAAAATAAAGAAGATTCTGAAAACATTGGGAAAGGGAATTAATACTCTATTTTTTTTCTTTTCAGTTATTTGCTAAGCTGCTAACCCCATCATCTTTCTAACATTAGAAAGGCAAACTACTTCTCGGCTCTGAGAATCTATGCATGCTTTGGAATAAATTAAGGCCCTGCTCAGTCATCTGTGTTTTAGAAAACCAAGATCATTCCCATCACAACTGATAACTCTACTTAATTTTAAACCTTCTGTACATGAATAATTTGAACATACCATCTTCTGCACCTTTCCTATTGATTGATTGATCCATCAAATGTTTTTTGAGAGCTTATCTGGGACCAGAAATGGTACCAAGAAGTAAGAATATAGCAATGCTTAAGGATATTCTACCCTCAAGATGCTTCCAGTCTATTTTAATCTGTAATCCATAAATGCATTTCAAGAGTTTTATGTCTATCAGTAGATGAATAAATAAAGATGTGGTATATATGCACGTGGAATATTATGTAGCCATAAAAGAAGAATGAAATCTTGCCATTTACGACAACATGGTTAGACTTAGAGGGTATTGTGCTAAGTGAAATAAGTCAGACGGAGAAGGACAAAATCATATAATTGCAGTTATATATGGAATCTAAAAACCAAAACAAACAAACAAAACAAAACAGAAACACATTCATAGGTTTAGAGAACAAACTGATGGTTACTAGAGGGGAGAGTTGGGGAGGTAGGTGAAAAAGGTAAAGGGGATTAAGAAGTAAAAATGTCATAGGAATGTAATGTACAGCACAGGGAATATAGTCAATAGTATCATAATAACTTTGTACGGTGACAGATGATTACTAAATTTATAACAGTGAACACTTAGTAAAGTATATAAACGTTGAATAGCTCTGTTGTACACCTGGAACTCATGTAATATTATATGTCAACTATATTTCAATAAAAAAGACATATGCTCTCCATACAACTATAACTACTACTAAAATAAAATATATAACTCCTGAGGAAGAGTTTTTTAACTCTCCTGAAATTACTTACAAATATCTAGCAATATTTATTTTCCCCTATCTTTTTTCAGTCAATGTACATTGGGATGAAAGGGGAACATAGAGATCACCCACATTTCTATTAGTTACTCAAGTGGATCTTGGTTCCCCCTCTCTTACACACTCCTTAAGATCTTACCTCTCTGCCCTTGCACATAACAAGCAGGAAGTGAGAATTCACACCCTTCCCCCAAACAGCCATTAATCAATAACAGATGGGAGCGAAGGTATAGTCTATCTCTCTCTCCCATATGGTGAAACAGCTCTGGGGCCTCAGTTCTGTGGTGACCCTGAGAGTTCCCTCCTGGGACTAAACTCCAGTTACCCATAGTGGTAATTGCTTGATAAGGTCCCCGCTGCCATCTGCTTCCTCTTCCCTGTCTCTCTTCCCCCCTCCCTCCCACCATGTTTCCTGAGACCACCTCCCAAATAAACCACTCCCACTGGAATCCTTGTCTCAGAGTCTGTTTCTGGGGAAAATCAAACTAAGACAGAATCCACAAGCCAAAGATATAAAAAAATCACTAGTGTAGTGGCAGAGAAACCAGAAATTTCAATTATCTCCTAATGTGGTCAGTATTCTTAAAGGGATGAGCATGGATTTTATAGAAGACACCTGGGATAAGAAAAGGGATTTGTAAGGAAAGTGAAAATGACATCAAATCAGCACCATATAAAAACTAAAGAACCTCACTAGGTAAAAACAAAGAAAAGCACTTAATTCAAATATTTTCAACATTTTCTATCTTTTCACCTAACGTCATTTCCTAAAGTCAAGCCCTTAGCTCAGAGGACAGAGGAAATTTGCAAGCATTATTTATATTTGATGAGGGAGAAACTGGCATCAGTCCTCAAGAATATCGAAAGGCAGTGCCTCAATTCAAGGCTGAGCTTAGTGAGACGCTAGGGAGCTGTCCTGCTGTGCGGGTGACAAACCAGTCAGCAGAGCAGGTATCTGAACATTACATATTTGCTTGCCTGCCTGCTCTATGCTGAGTGGAGTCTAACATGATAGGAACTGTTTGTTATATTATTTACTATGTGTCTCTAATCTAACCTTTTTATGTGTATGGGCTTCCTACTGAGTGAGGAGACAAATCTAGTCCCAGAAGAGATGTTACAAGAATGTTAGCAGAAATGTTGAATAATGATAAATTTCTTTGAGTTCCTTGCATTTTCTAATCCACCATGATGAAACTTTCATGTTTTGTCAGCTATTGTAATTTTGCTTTCACAAATGCAATACAAATTCTTCCCATATAAGTGACTTTCACGTTTAGCGGTAACTTTCAGGGAAATTCTACTATTGTGATTTTAGATGGCATGTGTTTTAGGAGCTCTATAAAACACACACACCTAAAAGGTTTATTTTTAAATTCCTTTCATTCCAGTCAGCTGTAGACAAGTTTTGGTCTACGTTTTTAAATAATTGACTCCATTATATTTGATAAAATATAGGTTAGTTCTGAAGGCAATAACACTTACATGAAGAGCATTTTTTTTAATCTTCAGAAAGCTTGTAAATCTAAAATAATAAATAATTTTCATGTCCTTGTGAGCCAAGTAAGAAGCTTCAGAATTCCCAGCTTTTATAAAAGAAAACTGAGGCAGGGAACTAGGATTGGATTGAAAACATTGAACACAGAGGAATTAAGGGGCAAGTGTTATTTATTCAGCTGAGCAGAAGTTGCTATGTCTTGCACACTTCTCATCAGCATCTGTTGACATAAGGGGAAATATTCAAGCTTGTAATAATTGCAGAGGTTAGAAGCTGTAATTAAAACTACATAAAATTAATGGATGGACTTAGAAAGATTTATGTGCCTTGAAATAAAAGTACTTTAAACTAGTTGAGATTTATATCTATGACTTGTCAATTTTGTGTGTGGGTGTGTCATTTTTAAAATGAGGTAAGTGTGCAATTATTCAAGTGTGCAAATGTTCTCAATTTCTCTGAGCTACTGTTTTTCACCAACGAAGGACAAAGAAGGGCTATTTGGGCCACTCTACTATAAATCTGTACAATGAGCCATGATTACCATTTTAAAAATGACTATACCTTACCTATTACAAACCAAAGGTATTCTATCAAACTACAGATTACCCTTCTATTTCTCAATCAAGAATTCATCACCTAATTTTCTTAAACTGAATTCTCTTCGTTTTAGAGTCCTACCCAAAAAAGAAGACATAGAAGTGACCACCTGGGCAATATACTCAGAATAAAAGAAAGTTTTCCCCCAAGACAATGATTCCATGAAGAATGGAGAGTGTGGATACAGTGCTGAGAAGGTAGCTCTCACACACCCCAGGTGGGAACAGGGAGTGTTAGACACAGAGAGAAAAGAAGAGAGGGATAATTCACATTTCTAGGAATAATAATTATTGCCCAATAGTTTTCTAGCCAGGTGTCATCTCTCCAGCTATTCTCTACCTTTGATCTCATTATTTTCTGATTAACCACTCATTAATTTTCTTAGCCCATGTAAATTACTCTCTGGAATTTTAGACATTTGTTATATGTGATTCCTTAAAAGGATTTTTAAAAGGCTATCCTAAAGGATGAACTTGTCATATTATCCTAGCTTTCAAGTCTCTGAAATAATAAATAGATGTTAAGATGGTTAAACTTTTTAAAGTATTCATTATCCTCTATAGTTTTTATTGAGAAATCAAACTCACACATATGTTAATGTCTTTACTTGGATCACTTAACAGCAAACATTTTATGATGTTAGGTGTACATGAATAGTAATGCTGTGGAAATTTAAAAAAAAAAATTCTTACCCCCTCCCCCAATTAAGAAAACACATATTCCAGATGGAACCAGGTGGTTCAGAATCTGACTTGTATTTCCAGCGAGCCTGCTTTGGAATAGTGAGTGCAGGAGTAATCACGCTTTACTAAAAGAGGGAGCTATCTTCACATCCCAATTTGCATAATTGATCCAGTATGAAATAGGTCCTGTAGCAGATGAGCACTCTGGGGATCCCGTGTTTGTCTCAATGTGTTCAATGTCTGCGAGGCATTAGCCATCAAATAGATGTGTACATATATCACCCTTCCTCATGGCTTTCCTGGGAGCTCAAGAAAACTTCTTAAACTAATGATAAAATAATCAGAGACATAACAATGTTTCTTTTGGACAAATTTGGCATGTTATAATAATGGAGTGTTTATGACTCAGAATCACACCCTTCCACTGCCACTGCTTTATTTACAGAAAGCAGGCAGTGGAGGAAAGCAGGCAGCTGCAAAATTTTTCTACCAAGATGAAGGTTGTGAAATTCTTGCTAAACACTGCTTGGCTATCAATGATTAAACGGGTCTGGATTCTTGGGGCTGTGGCTCACAGAAGCACCATTGTCCCCATCTCTGGTCTGAATATTTTAAGGTCAGATTGCAATTCAGATACAAGCAGGTGGAGATCTCAAAAATGAGACATGGCTGTATTGACCTGAACACGTTGTTGGGAAAACTCCATGGTGGTTGGTTTTCATTTTCTATGAAGTTATTTATGGTGTGTATTTAGAAATTGGAATCTGGTAGAACAATGGGGCCAATCATGCATACACAAACATAAAATAAAAAGAAAACATTCTTCAGGAGTTTCCATTTCTTAAGTGATGACCACACCCTTTGAAAAATTTATACCACAGATAGAAATATGAAATTGCCTACCAGTAAACAAAGCAATTAAATTATTTAGAGTATAATTGTGACATATTCGTAAACTTTATTGAAAATGACTATGATATACACAAAATTTAGGGACTCAGTTGAAGCCTGAGAAAATGACATTCCAAATGGAAAGACAGTAAGCCAAGCATGAGAGATGGGTTCCTGAAGAGCATCTCTCTGCCTCACATAAGAAAACAAAAGCTGGTCCTTGAGGATGAGTGAAAAGAAGAGAGGCTGAGGTGGTATATGCAAAGGTCAGACAATGGAGGACGTTGTTCGTGTATCAGAAAGCTTCAACTGTATCTCATAGGTAATAGAAATGTACTGCAGAAGTGAAACAGACAAAAAAAGGTATCATCAGACTTGCACATGAGAAAGAGTTCTGAATATGCATGGTAACTTTCTCTGGGGCATAATTAGAGGAAGGAAAACAAGTTGGGGAGATATTTCTAACTGGAGTGATTGGATGAACAATGATGTCATTCAAAGTCTTAGGTAAGAAGAGGAGCAAGTTTCAGAGGGGAGTAATGGTCAACGCAGATCTGGTGAGTTCGAAGTATCCTTGGAATATTCACTTAAAGATGGTTAGCAATACTTGACTGTACGAGTAAAAAATTTCAAGGAAAATATTTTAAATATTTACTGAGGACTTCATCAGCACTGAAATAATAGTGGTACACATGAAGGTGAGAATTAGATGATTACTATACATACAATCCTTAAAACAGTTTCATGAACATACACACTAAATAAATGTTTTCTCTTAATAATTATTGTAATTATACTCTCTCATAGAGTTTCTTTCATTGAAAACACTTATCTTTGTGATTTTATATTCATTTGTGTGATTGTTTGATTATCTTCCTCATTACAGGGCACACTCCATGAGGGCAGGGGCTACCTCAGTGTTAGTTTGGTGGGGGAGTTAATTTAATTTTTTGAAATAACTTTAGAGTTCCAAAAAAGTTGCCAAAGTTTCACAGAGAATTATTATATATTTCCCCTCCCCCAGTTTCCTCTAATGTCAGCATCTTATGGAACCATAGTACAATAATCAAAACCAAAATATTAACTCCAATAAACAATACTCTTAACTGCACCATAAACCTTGCTTGAATTTTGACAGTTTTCCCACTTATTTTCTTTTTGTGGTTCAGGATCCATTCCAGGATCCTACATTTCTTTTGGTTGACATGTCTCAGACTTTTTTCAAGCTGTGATAGTTCCTCAGTCATCATTTTTCTTTTATGAACTTGACACTTTTGAGGGGTACTGGTCTTCAATATTCCCTCTATTTGAATCTGTCTGGCATTTTCTCATGATGATAGTTACATTTTTGGCAAGAATCCCACATGAATGATGTCATAGCTTATTAGTGCATCCCATCAGGAGTGCATAATGTCCATATGTCTACTTGTTGGTGATGTTAACTTTGGTCACTTGGTTAAGGTGGTCTGCTAGGTTTTATTTACTGTAAAATTACTATTCTGTTTTTCATCACTATTGCACCTTCAGCTCAGCGCAATGCTTGGCACATAATAGATGCCTAGTAAATATTTGTTTATGAATGAATAGATGCTAGCTGATTAAATTTCTCTCCTCAAATTGAGGCAGCTGAGCTAGCACAGCTCAAGCCAGCATAGCCGGTATAATAGGATACATGACTTTGTTAATTTTTCAAATTTTCCCGGAAAAGGGCGAGTGGTTCTTCATTTCTCCTCCTGTATGATATCTAGGGTGTAGTTACTAAATACATAGCTTTATTGTTGTCATTTAATGGGGCTGGAGCTCCAATCCACTCTGTGTCAAAGATACTGGATGGGTGTAGCTTGGATGGAAGGTCACATGGTTCTGGAAGTCAGAATCAAAAGAAGCCCAAGGTCAACTTTTCATTATTTCTTTGAAATATTTTTCTTTCCATAAGCGTGCAGAGTCCACATTTCAGGAATTCTCCAATGACAAAATGTTTACAGGCAGACACTCCAGTAAGCTCTGGCAGACTTTTGCATAAAGGCTTGAGCCTTTAGAGATAGTTATTATAAATGTTACACATTTCTCCACTTTCACAGTTGAAGGGAAAAAAACTACAATGTTCTTGCCCCAAATCCTAATTTACTCAATAATTAATCTGAAATGAAAGCTAATTTCTTTGCTTACTTTGACAAATATTTTAGAACAAAGGGGATACTTTAATTTTTTAACTGACATGCTAATCTATTTTTGATGACACTAATCTTTTTTGGCTAGAGGCAGTGGCTGAGTGGCCTCCGCATCACCGTAGTTCAACCTAGACTCCCTGGAGCCAGAAGTTCAAATCCTAGCCGGGTCACCCCAGAGAAAGTCTGATAAATTGAGTGCCTTGTGATGTAGTCCTGACAGGGTGGCGATCTTTCAGCAGAACCCTTGAAAGCTTAAGTTTTCTCTGGACGTTAATGATCCCCAAATAAAATAGACCACAGTATCCGAAGCATATTTCTCATTAGTCCTCTAACCTCAAATGCTCAAGAGAATGTTTATGATAGAGGGGGAGGTTAAATGTGTTGAAAAAGACAATCTATGCCAAACCCTAGACAATCCCAAACAGGTGTAATGGGAGACAAAGCCTCTGGGACCCATGACAGCATACACACATCCAGCCTTCTCACTAACTTAGTAGAACCCCAAGTCCTTCAACACTGAATGTTTTGAAGCAGGCAGTAAAATATGCTTAGAAAGTATGATAAACAAGTGTGTTATTTCCATTTCCCCATGGAAATGAGGAAAATGAGAATTGTGAACCAGTCCCTACATTCCCTCTTAACTCTATGTCTCTTCTGATGTCCATTTTCATCACCACACAGACTCACCCTGGCAAACACAGTGAACTAATGCATGAGCAAGAGGCATAAAAATGTCAGTGTTGTACATTGTTTCCAAATCTGTTATTCAGTAAATATGGGGTTACAGTAAGGCAAAAATTAAGCCACATCACTGGTGACCTGGGGTGAGGAAATAAATAAGTTGATTTTACTTCACAAAGTCCAGTGAGAGCAGTGCAGTCTGCATTGCTCTTTCTTTAATTTTATTGCATATTCTCACATGGTTCTTAATATTAAAAAGATGACATGTGAATATATGTACACACAGACTGAATATATGCATATTCACATGTACATTCTCTGTTTGATAATCTTTTTGGTATATGTTTTCTACCTGAAATGATCAACAAAGTAATTGCTCATAATCAAAAGTGTAACTTTTGATTATGGGCTTTCAAAATAGTTATCTAATTATTAACTGATTTAACTGTTCTCCCTTGGGTTCATTTATTTATTTATTTTTCATTCAATAAATGTTAATAAACACTTTTTGCATTCAACGTAGCGTTATATTCCTTTTGCCTTTGATCAAATTGTGCCATTTGTATGTGTATGAGCATGGGTGACTGTGCATGCACAGATGACAATTCATCTAGACATTAACCTTCTAAAGAGCAAGAATAATGACTAGGAAAGATCAACAAAAATTATTGACAGATTAGTGAATACAGTTCCAAGGAAAACGATAAAGGAATTAGATTTCAATATTTTAATGATGACCAAATAGAGACATTGTTCATAAGACTATGAAAAAAATAGAAATGTACCATGTGATCTCTCTTGACTACATTTGTTCTTCGGTCAATCCAAAATGAAGCAATGGAAACCATTTATTAAAGACATTAGGAAGAATTTCCCAACTGTAAGTCTTTGGGGAGAATAGAACATTGTCTTCTCTTTTCAAAGATTCAATTTTTACAGTTTAAGAGTTGAGAAGACCTATAAAGACTTCTAATTCATTAACTGTTCATCTTTTGAGGGGCTATATATACCCCTTAGAATCTAATTAACAATATAGAATTTCCTCCTCAGAAAAAAATTCACATACGAAATATGGTATAATATTTCACAGGGTTTATGAAGACCCTTCCTAACTCCAACTAAAACTTGTGATTACCTTTAATGTTCCCACTGTATGGATGAATAAACTGAAGCCCAGAGTCTAAAGAATGTTATGGGCTTAATTGTGTCCTTCCACTCCCAAGTTCACATGTTAAATTCCAACCTCAGGACCTCAGAATATGAATATCTTTGGAGGTAGGGTCTTTAAAGAAGTAATTAAGTTAAGTTGAAGTCACTAGGGTGGCTCTATTCCGATATGGCTGGTATCCTTATAAAAGAGAAAATTTGAACAAAAACATGTACAGAGAGAAGAAAATGTGTACAGGGAGAAGGTAACCATCTATAAGCAAAGGAGAGAAGCCTCAGAAGAAATCAATCCTACTAATACCTTGATCTTGAACTTCTAGCCTACAAAACTATGAGAAAATAAGTAGCTGTGTTTAAGCCACTCAATCTGTGGTATTATGGCAGCCTTAGCAAACTAATACAAGTAATATGTCTAAATTACTTAACTAACTAATGGTAGAGCCCAAAATGGGATCCCTTTCCTCTGACTTCCCTAATTCAGTTCTCTTTCAAGTGTTATATGTTTTTTAATGAAAAGTAGTGAAAGAGACAACTGATCTTCCAGGATTGCCTTTCTTCCATTGACTCTATGACATTATCCACTTAAGTTTAAAATGCCTTTATCAAATTATTTAAACACTCATAGAAATAGAAAAATAAATGCTATGCTTTGGGTTTATCAGGAATAATGTAAATATAGTTGTTTTACACAAAAAACACTTTAAAAACTTTTTAATTGGAAAGTCTCTCTATCCCAGCTTCTCAATAAATACCTACAATACTAAGATGCTTTAGCATTTCTTTTTCACAATAATTCAGAATAAGTCATTGTAATTACTGAGAGTCACAGCTGAGTACAGGAGCCCCTCTAGAAGGGCCTCACTATATTACAGATGAGATTGCACTGCAGGTATTTTAGTTGGTCAAAAGACAGATTCTAATATAAAAAGACCTGGATATTATCCCTGTTCCTTGAATAATTGCAGTCATGATCTTGGGCAACATTCTTAGCCTCTCTAAGCCTCAACTTCTATTTCAACGGTATGGGGATAATAATACTATCTATACTATCTATCACATTGGGTTATTGTGAAGAGGAAATGAAATAACATAAGTATATATATGTATATATGTATATATGTATATATGTGTATATAAGTATATATGTATATATATGTGTATATATATACACACATACATATATGTATATATACACATATTACATATATACATATATGTATGTGTATATAAATATACACACATATATTATGCTTAATAAAACATGCGCCCAAAGTAAACATCTAATACATAAAATTATACAAAATCTTTCAAAAAATATATAAATATGCAAAAATTAACTCAAAATTGATCATAAGCATAGGAAAACATAAAACTATAAAACAAATTGGAAGACGTATGAATGGCAAATAAGTGAAAAAATATTGAACATTTTTAGTCATCAGGGAAATTAAAATTAAAATCACATTTAAAATCTATTTCATATCTACTAAAATAGTTAAAATGAAAAAGACTGACAATGTCAAGTGTTGGAGAGGATGTGAAGCAATCGGGAAACTCATTCATCACTGATGGGAAATTCGGATGGTAAGTCAATCTAAATTCAGCTTTTAAACTCTCTGTGCCTAAGTTTGCTTATGAATAAAATAAGAATAGGTAGAATTTACCACTAAAAGTTGTTCTGAGAATTAAAGTGAGCTAATATATTTGAAGCTCTTGAAGCAGTATTTATCCCATAGAATGAGGATTTATTAACACATAAATTCAGTTAAACTAAGATGATGCAAGGGATTTGAAATTAATGATCTTAGGAACTCTTAATGATCAAACAGTCCAAGGGCCTCCTGATATTTTGAGGAGAACAATAAATCAATAGGAGAATAAGTTAGTCAAGCTTTTAATAATTTGCTGAGAAATATATCAGGACTAGGTTTTACCTGTCCAAAGTTTGGATTGTCATAATTATTCTAATCAGAGCATGTTGCCTAATAAATTAGAATAAGCTTAAATATTTCCTAAAGTCAGGATGGTTTAAATTCTCTGATTGTAATGAATACGTTTTTCAAAAATAAATAAACTAGGGGCGGGAAGAAGTTCTATGTCTGTGTCAGTCATAGCTTAAATGTTTTCTCTACAAACTGATGGCATAGTTCCTCTATTGAAAAGTTCTTCCTTGACTGACTTCCCTGGGGTTACTACATTCTTGATATAATTAAGAATAATACAATATACAGCAGCCTCTAAAAAAAATCTCACTTCTTCAATTAAACTGTTACTGACATGAATTTCTTTGTTAAGATAAAAATCATTGCTTTATAGTACAGGTGGCTTTGAATTCCAAGACAATCTCTTGCCCTTTCTTTGGGAGCCCATTTATCATTTCCATCATGTAATCTTGGTTACTCTAAAGACTGGGATCATGAGATGTCTTAAAAGGGGAAGATCAAGATCAAGCTGATAACAAATATATTTGCCTATTTTAGAATCAAAATTAAACAATCTTTAAAACTTTATTTTGAATAGTCCAAGAAGATCCACCTTACCCCACCCCACCTTGATAGCAAGAAATATCCACCAACAATTTTTTGGCTTGGTTTGCTGATTGCGGGTGAGATGGGGGAGGGGAGACATGACAAAACATTTCTTGAAACTCCTGGGACTGACATTAATTGGAACTATGTTTTCAGGTGTGTGAGATTGTGAGGATATCTTAAAAGAAGCCCATTTTAACTAAAAAGATTTCAAATGTCAAATGAGCACTGCATATGGAAAGAGGAAGCAAGGTGAATTCTCCTAGTCCCATGATAGTGTGACGTTTAGAAATCGAAACATATACAATTGCAGACATCAGCTTACATAGCAACACTGAATGAATCCAACTATATAAAGCTTAAACCTCTTCAGTTTTACTCTCAGGATAAAAACTCAAGCACTGCATAAATTATAAGGTGTTGCATAATCTGGCTCTTCTTTCTCTTACCTTCCCCTATTTCCTCCATATGTACTCTAGTCAAAGTGACCTTCCTTTTCATTCCTTTACTGTATCGTGATTCCATTCATTACCATAATTTTAAATACTATTTATTTACTAAATGACTTCCCCATTTTTATCATCAGCCATGAGTTCTCTCTGAGCTCTAATCTCATACTCAACTGCCTACTTGACATCTTCATTTTGATAGCAAATAGGCACCTTAGATGTAAACTGTCTATCCTGAAGTAGACTTTGAGACAAATATTTATGAACAAATTATCTATTTAGCAGGTACTACCAGGGAACACTAGGAAAGGAATGCAAAGTAAGACAGAGAGAGGGCAGACACTAATTAAAAATACATTTTTTGAGCAGGTTTCCACATGGGCAACCCGATTCAGTCCTGCTGGGGAACCCAGGAGACAGTATAGGACACACCCAAGGGCTGAGGAAGCCAGAGCATTTACCCCACAACTTCCACCTTCATCAGCTGAGGGAAACTCTAGAACTTCCTGGCACTTCCAGAGTCCCTGCACCACAGGCTTAAGAGAGAAAGAATTCAGGTGAAGAGGTGCAGGTGTTTGCTGCTGGAAACAGTTTGCATATACGAGTTCAGTGAATGCTAAGGGTTCGTGCATGGGATATCAACAGAACTTTTCCTTTGGATTCACTATACTCAAGCCATATGGACCATTGGGCTACTTTTTAAACACACTAAGCCCCTTCTTCCCTCAAAGGCCTACACTTGCTGTTTCACTGGTTTTTACATGGATGTCTTCTTGCCATTATTCATATCTCTATTTCAATAGCATCTCTTTAAAGAGGCTCTTTCTAAACTTTCTCCCCAAAATAACCCCCTCTACAAATAAAGCTCTGCCTCATTTTCCTTATAGCACTTGTTAGCTAATTTATGACATTTATTCACTTTTTTCATTTTATTTGTTTTCCCTCCTCCACCTACCTATCTCATCCAATGTTGTATTCACAGAGCTCCAGGTTCAGCACATAGTAAGTACTCAATTAGTATTTGCTGTGTGAATAAACTAATAAATAATATAAAGAATCAAAGAAGAATGCTCTATTCCACTATATGGACATAGCAAATGTTGTTTCCTCTGACAGTAATCTATTCTCCCATCTTACTTCCCATTCTTTTTCCTCATTTCTTCTTATTCTTCAGATAAGAGCTCAAATATGCCCTCTAAGAAATCTTCCCCCACTCTACTGCCATCCTCCAAATTAGGTCAGCATCTCTCTCAACTACATGTTCTCTCAAGGTTCTCTGTACTATTCCTTCATTCAAGCTCTTATCATTGTTTATAATTGTAATTTATTCAGATGATGATTTAATTAAATTTTGCCTTTTCTCCTGTAAGCTGCATAAGTACATGAAAAACTCTGATCTTATTTATCATAATTTCCTTACACCTAAAAGAGTATCTTTCCCACAGTGGGTATTCAGTACACTTAAAAAAAATAAACAAACAAACAAAATGATAAGATATAGCCTAAATAAATGTTCAGTGTGGAATGGACACAAAGACATTTATTAAAAGATGTAGGTTTTGACTTTGGACTTCAAAGAAGTAAAGAGATACATTAAACAATATATTCAAAGCATAATCACACAGAACACTCACAAAGAAGCTCCAGTAAGACCAAACACACAAACACATCTAATCAAAGCCTGTTTTCCCATGTTGTTGCCTCATGAAAATTTTCATAGATCGGAAAATTGTTACCTGAGCTACAAACAGTCTTTCAAGCCATATTGAGTTTTTCTTCATTAAAATTTATTGACTTATGCAAAGAGCAGCACACAAATCTTTTTTGCTTTGACTCAAGGGTTCAGAGTCCATACTGGTATGGAACTTATTCAATGAGACACAATGTTTGGAAAATTTTTTTTCTCATACAACCCTCATTAGGCAATATTGTTCTTTTTATTGAATTAATATGAAAGGCTGAAAAGTAAAGTCCATTTGGAAGACTGGAACCAAGTAGAGAGAAAGAACTAGAAAGGTGAAAGAATATATACATGGAAATGTGAGAGGAATTAGAAGAAAACTAAAGGAATGCTTTCCAAGATCAACTTGATTATTAGCAAAAACTTTCCGAAAAGCTGTTTGGCAATATTTATTATAAAGTTAAAAATATTCCTGCTTTATATCACAATCTCTTTTTTAAAAATTCTAAGGAAATTTTCAGAAATATGGGCAAAGATTTTTACTAAGAAATATTTCTTACAGAAACTTGTAATGGTTAAAGGTTGGAAACAACCTAAATATCTAACAATAGAGTAACAATTACACAATGCATGACATATCAGATAGTGGTTGCCATGTAACCATTATAAATTATAATTTTAAAGAAAACTTAATACAATAGAAAAGTTTCCCTAAATATAACATTTAGTAAAGCAATACTTTTAAATGCTTTTTATAAAGTATAATCGCAATTTTGAAAATACATATTTCAAGATGCCCAAGTTATAACTCATAACATCAGAAGAAGCATTGGCTTTAAACAACCAGTACAACCATATCTGTCATCACAAGTGAATATCTGCCCTAAACTAACCTATAAAATAAGCAAAGTGATCTTTCTTTATATTCTTACTTGCTTGCAAAAAAGGAGATTTCACAGAAACTAGGAGCAAGATTAAAATAAATTTTGATAGCAGAGTAGATGGAAGCGGAGATCTAGAAGGTCTTTCATTTTTCTTTCAGTGCATGCATGTTTTGGCTCTTTATTCTCTCTCCCTTCTAATCTTCTTCAATCTACATGGCACAAAATAGGGATATGGCTCTCAATTTTACCTACTGGAGTTTCAAACACTAAAAAACATATTAAAACTTTCTCTTGATCATAATTTTAAATTTTTCTATTTTCATTCAGTTGCACAATCTTAGGCCATGCAAATACAGCCAGAGAAGACAACTGCCAAGTTTCAATCCTTGTGACTCTGCAGAGGACCGTTTACCAGAAAAACAGAAGCCAGTCTGAACTGAGGAGACACTTCATAGGTATCTTAGCATAAGATTTCCACAATATTAACTTTGTTATTAGATAGGATGTTTCAATGAAAAACCATTTAAATTGGCTTAAACCATAAAGGGATGTTTTTGGTCTCCATGATGAAAAATCTCCAAAGGGAGGGTTTGTTTCTAATGGGGTTTCATTGAGCATCTGAATATTAACCCCAGGACTACTCTTTGTTCACTTTTTTTTTTAAATTTCTTGGCTATTTTCTCCTGTTTTGAATTATTTTTCCTTGATCTTCTCCCTTCTTAGTCCCAAATGCCTGATAGTGGTTTCTGGGGCTGCCTGCTTCCTTATAAAAGGAGAAAGAGAAATGTTCTTTCCAACCATTAAACAAAAATCCTGAACATTGGTCCAATTGGACAACTTATGTTACATGCCCATCTCTAAACCATTCCTTGTAACCAGGTAAATGAGCTAAACCGAAGTCTGGACCACTTGCCAAATCCTTAGAGTTAAGAGTAACCTCAGATTTCTTCAAAATACAGGACCCCGCCAAAAAGGTGAATACCTTTGCAAAGGCGAGGAAATAGATATTACATGGCTCAAAACAACAAGTGTCTATTGCACTGTTTTTATTATTAAATAAATAATAAAAATTGCTTATAATTTTTCTCATTTCTAGATTTTCTAACGTGAATTTTTATTACTTATATAGTCACATACTTCCCCAAACCAAAAAAAAAAAAAAAAAAAAAAACTAAAGTGTTTTTTTTTTTAATGGTTTTCCATTCCTCATAGGACAAAATCAGAATTGTATGCATATTCTATATTCTCTTTCGTTCTGTGTTCCAACCTCACACACACTCTCCACAAATATTCTCATATTTTATAACCCCATGACTTTCTTCTTCATGTTTGAATTGGAATTTCTGCTCCTGCCACCGCCCCTCACATCTCCCATTTAAGATCCAGCTTAAACATTACCTTTTTCTATCTTTCTGAACTGGTTGCCCTAGCCCCTCCCTCACAGGCAGAATTTCTCTATTCAACCCAGTATTATAATATAGCTCTCATTTAGTTGCGAGTTGCATGTATCACTGTGGTTAGGGACTACTTTTACAAAACTTCAGAAACGAAGCCTGGCACAAATTATTACTAAATATTCTATATGCACGACTTTCCAAAATCTAACACTTTCTAACATTTGACAAAATTAACCAAAATAAACTTATCTTCTGCTTTTTAAAAAATAGCTCCGTATTCAATATTAACCAGGTATCCAAGTCATCAACATCTGATTGAAATAATTTAAAATTCATGAAATTAAATAATTTCTGTCATGTATGGATGTGCTTTGTACTCATAGTTGCAATATTGTTTCCACCAAACTATGTACTCTGATAACCAAATAGTCTTCAAATATTTAACATTTAAAAAATTTAACACAAATAGCACACACTGTACACCAGTCTGTCTCAGACAAGGTAGTTTAAATTTCTCAGTATGCCTCTCTTATTTGGGCCACTCTCTGATTATGGAATCCCCACTGAGGACGCTCAGGAATCTTCCTGTACCTCCTGGATTATTTATCTCCCATCTTCAAGGTTAATTCACATGAAACAATTTCTCTTGTTAAATGCCAATTTTGCCCTAAGGTATGAATGTTTAATCCTCATGAAGGCAGTGGGAGTTACATGTGTGCAGTGGTTATAGTCCCTTAACTAATTAGTGGTGAAAGGATGTTAATAGGAGAGTGATTTATATAATACCGAGGAACTGCCAAATACAGTAAAATCTAATTTGGACCAACTGGTGGAAAGCCAGACTTAACTGGTAGAAAAGTAAGAATTAGAGAATATTTTTAAAGAAATTATATATCATAATTTTCCAACATATTTGGTAAGCCCAAGTACTTCTCAAGCTTAAATGGAGCAGTGGGCATAAAATATTGCCAAGGAGAGACATCTTTTTAAAAATTCTATTAAATGAATAGATAATAGTGATTATAATTATCATTATGTAATATTTTTAAAGTTAATAAATATTTTTAAATTTGAAAAATTTTTTCTGAACCTATCGTAGCTCTGAATAATTTTATTTATATTGTTGCATTGCTGAAAAAGCCATTCGTAGACTTGTGATGAGCAAGTTGGTCCCCCTGTTTTCTGGGGACCCTACAAGGTAAGTAAGTAGCTATTAGTTTTGCCTGGGCTTACAAACTGTCTAATGAAATATGACATATAAATATTTTAAGAGCTCAAAGAGAGTTAGTTGTTCCCTCACTCTTTATATAACAACGAATTTATAGAGTGTTTACTATATTCTACTCACTGTTCGAGGCACTGGTTGCAAAAAAGTGGACTTTATAGGCCAAGGTAGGGTCAGGATTTGATTTGAAGTATTGTCATTAGTTTTAACTGACAAAATCTGATTTGAATTTCTGCATGTGAGTTGGGGGGTGTGGGGGAGGGACATATCAGGGTGGGTTGGACCAAAGGTGCAGAGAGATGAGTTAATCATATTTCCCAGACCATTATGCACTGTCATTTTGGTCCTGTGTGAGTCCTATTTTTCTTCATTTTTATTTATATGCTCTTTTATTCACAGAACCCACTCCTATCCTGCCCTCCACCACAGATAATCATTTTAATACATTTCATGCTTCTCTTTTTATTAGCATGTGCTCTTATAAAGCACGCATTGTTCGTTTTGTTTACATTATTTTCGATATACATATAGCACTATATTAGAATATTCTTTTAGGCTTTATTTTTTACTTAACACTATTTTCTTAATACTTGCCTATTTTTATGTGTCTTTGGCTGGTTGTTTCTAATAGCTGCATAGTATTCCAAAGCGTGAACCCACCACAATATCTATATTCTTTAACCAAGCTACAAACAAGTGGATTGCTTCCAACTTCCCACTACCATAAAGCTAAGAAGAACATTCTCATATATGTTCCCTATATACTTGCATTAATTTCCCTCTGTTATACATACCTAGGCATGCATTTGTCTCATTATAGGGTATAACTATATTTAATTCAACTAGCAAACCAGATTACCACCAAGAAAGGTTCTACCTTTTCACATTTTCAAGCAATCGCTTGAAGGATCCTATGTTTCCAGATTCCTGCCAGTAATTTGCATTATTTAGCTATCTAATTTTCATCAATATAATGCATATAAATTGATAGCTCCTTCATGTTTTATTAAGTATATTTCTAAATATTAACTAATATAGGTATCTTAATGTATGTTTGTCAACCTTTTAAGATTTTCTTTTCCTATACTGCCTATTCATGTGTTTACCTATTTCAATTGGTATTCCTATTTCTTGCAGAAATTCTACTTGTATATCTAAATATTAGTCTCATCAGTTTTTGATGTTGAAAATATCTTTCTCTAATCTTCCACTCCTCAATTATCTTTGCTCATTATATCTTTTATGGAACAATTTTTTAAATCTAGTTATAATCAAATTTAGTGGGTTTATTTATTTATATATTTATTTGTTTGTTTGTTTATTTATGGCTTAATACTTTGGAGCATTTATTTTAGAAGTCCTTCCTAGGTTCTAAAATTATTCTCCTACATGTTTTCTACTCACTTTACATGTTTACCTTTGATACTTAGGTCTTTAATTTACCTGGAATTCACTTTTGCATATAGTATTAGAAAGGCATCTAGTTTTATTTCGTTTCATAAAACTGAGCTAGTTTTTCTAACATTAACCAATAAACAATGTCTTTTGATTTATGGTTCTAGTAATCAAATATTAAGTTTGCTGAGCTCACCTATCTATTTCACTGGTCTATTTGTTGATTCTGGTACCAATCTCATACAGATTTAAAATCTGATTTATTTTGTAAGGGATGCAATTAATTTTCCGGTGTTCTTTTTTGGTTGCCTAAATTTTGAATAAGTTTACTGAGTTCCTAAAACACAAACTCCTGCTAGAATTTGACTGGCATTCCCTTAAATTTAAAGATTAAATTTGAAAAAATGGTCTCTTCATTTATTTAGTTCTTTTACATTTTTAAATTTAGTGTTAAACATTTCCCTGAGGAGATTGGGATTAATTTTTGTTAACACTTGGATAGTTTATAAGCCATTATGTATAATTCTGTATTCAATTATGTTTTCTAGTTTGTTATTTTTAATTCTTTTTATACATTTTTTAAAATTAGAGTTAAAATGCAATACTATTTTATATTAGTTACAAGTGTACAGCATACAGATTAGACATTTATATAATCTGTGTAGTGAACCCCCGATTAGTATAGTACCCACCTGGCACACACAGTTATTACAATATTGACTATATTCACTATGCTGTACTTTATATCCCAATGTCTATTTGGAACTATCAATTTATACTTCTAGAACCTGTCACATATTTCACACAGCCCTCCTAACCTCCTCCCATCTGGCAACCATCAGTTTCTCCTCTGTATTTCTGAATTAGTTTCTAATTAGTTTGTTTGTTTATATTCTTCTTTATAATCCACATACAAGAGATCGTACGGTATTTTCTTTCTCTATCTGACTTATTTCACTTAGCATAATACCCTTTAAGTCTATCCATGTTGTCACAAATGATAAGATTTCATTTTTATTATGACCAAGTAATATTTCATTGTATATATGTACTGCTTCTTCTTTATCTAGTTGTCTATTGGTGGGCATTTAAGTTGCTTCCATATCTTGGTTATTATAAATAACATTGCAGTAAACATAGTGATACATATATTTTTTTGAATTTGTGTATTGGATTTCTCTGGATACATACTCAGAAGTGGAACTGTTGGGACATAAGGTAGTTCTGTTTTTAATTTTTTGAGGGATCTACAAACTGTTTTCCATAGTGGCTATACTAATTTGCAGTCTCCCAATAGTGCATGAAGGTGCCCTTTTTTCTACATTCTCACCAACATATTTGTTGATTTATTGATGATAGCTATTCTCACAGATATGAGGTGATACTCTCGCATTTTTTAAATTTCCCTGATGATCTTGAGCATTTCTTTATATGTCTATTATCCATCCATATGCCTCTTTGGAGAAAGGTCCCTTCAGGTCCTCTGCCCGTTTTTTAATTAGAATGTTTTTTTTTTTTTTTTTTTTTTTTTTTTTTGGTGTTGAGTTGTATGAGTTCTTTCTAATTTTGGATATCAACTCCTTATTGGATGTATCATTAGCAAATATCTTCTCCAGTTCAGTAGATTATCTTTTTGTTTTGTTGATGGTTTCCTTAGCTATGCAAAAACTTTTTAGTTTGATGTAGTGCCATTCATCTAGTTTTTTTATTATTTTGCTTGCCCAAGGAGATATATAAAAAGTATATTACTAAGAGCAATATGAGAGAGTTTACTGTCTATGTTTTCTTCTAGGATTTTCATGGTTTGAGGTCTTACATTTGTCTTTAATCTATATTGAGTTTATTCTTATATATGGTATAAGTCAATGGTCCAGTTTCTTCTTCTTCTTCTTCTTCTTCTTCTTCTTCTTCTTCTTCTTCTTCTTCTTCTTCTTCTTCTTCTTCTTCTTCTTCTTCTTCTTCTTCTTCTTCTTCTTTTATTTTTGCATGTTTCTGTGCAGTTGTTCCAGTACCATTTATTGAATAGATTGTCTTTACCCCAATGTATATTCTAGCCTCCTTTGTCATAGAATATTTGACTTTGTAAGTGTGGGTTTATTTCTGGGCTCTGTATTCTGTTCCATTGACCTATGTGTCTTTTTTTATGCCAGTACCATCCCGTTTTGATTACTATAGCCTCATAGTATAGTTTGATATTAAGTAGCCTAATACCTTTAATTTTGTTCTTCTTTTTCAAGATTACTGTGGCTATTTGGGGTCTTTTTTAGTTCTATATAATTTTTTATAATTATTTGCTCTATCTAGTTCTGTGAAAAGTGACATTGGCATTTTGAATTGTGTGGAATCTATAGATTACGTTGAGTAATATGGCTATCTTAATGATGTTAATTCTTCCTGTCCATGAGCATGGTATATGCTTCCATTTATTTGCAAATTCTTTGATTTCTTTCTTCAATGTCTTATAATTTTCTGAGTACAGGTTTTTTACCCTTGGTTAAATTTATTTGTGAGTGTTTTATTTTTTCAGTGTACTTGTGAAAGGGATTGTTTTCTGATTTTCTCTTTCTGACACTTTGTTATTGGTGTATAAAAATGCAATGAATTGCTGAATATAATTTTGTATACTGCTACTTTACTAAATTCATTTATCAATTCTAATAGTTTTGTTGTGGAATCTTTAGGGTTCTCTATGTACAGTATTGTGACATCTGCAAATAATGACAGTTTTACACCTTCCTTTTCAATTTAGATGCATTTTATTTATTTTTCTCAAATAATTGTTATGGCTAGGATTTCCAATACTATATTGAAAAAAGTGGTGGAAGCGAACATCCCTGTTTTGTTCCCGATCTTAAAAAAAAACACTTTAAGCTTTTCACCTATGAGTATGATGTTAGCTGTGGGTTTGTTGTATACGGCCTTTGTTATGTTGAGGTATGTTCCTTCTATTTCCTGTATTTCTGCTCTGATCTTTATTATTTCTTCCTTCTACCCATGTTGGGCTTTTGTTGTTATTTTTCTTTGGTTCCTTTAAGTATAAGGTTATATTGTTTGTTTGAAATGTTTCTTGTTTCTTGAGGTAAGACTGTGTTGTGAATTTCCCTCTTAGGACTGCTTTAACTGCGTCCCATAGATTTAGGGTTATTCTGTTTTCATTTTCATTTGTCTCAAGGTATCTTTTGATTTCTTCCTCGATCTCATCGTTAAGCCATTCATTATTTAGTAGCATATTATTTAGTCTCCATGTGTTTGTGTGTTCTTCAGTATTTTTCTTGTAATTGATTTCTAGTTTTATACCATTATGGTCAGAGAAGATGCTTGATATAATTTCAGTCTTCTTAAATTTATTGAGACTTGTTTTGCAGCCTAATGTGATCTGTCTTGGAAAGTGTTCCATGTGCACTTGAAAAGAATATATATTCTTCTGCTCGGAATGAAATGCTCTAAAAATATCAATTAAATTTACCTTGTTTAGTGTGTCATTTAAGGCTGCTATTTCCTTGTTGATTTTCTATCTGGAAGACCTACCCATTGATGTCAGTGGTGTGTTAAAGTCTCTTACTATGACTGTATCACTGTTAATCTCTCCCTTTATGTCTATTAATATTTGTTTTACATATTTAGGTTCTCAATTCCTTGCTCCTATGGTGGGTGAAAAAAATGTTTATAGGGGTTATATACTCTTGTTTGATTGATTCCTTTATCATTATGAAATGTCCTTCTTTGTCTCTTAATATTGCCATTGTTTTAAAATCTATTTTGTCAGATATAAGTATTGCTACCCCAGCTTTTTATTTTCATTTCCACTTGCATGAAATACCTTTTTCATCTCCTTACTTTCAGTCTGTGTGTGTCTTCAATCAGAAGTGATCTCTTGTAGACAGCATATATATGGGTCTTGTTTTCTTGTCCATTTAGTTACCCTGTGTCTTTTGATTGGAGCATTTAATCCATTTACATTTCAAGTGATTATTAATAGGCACGTAGTTATTGCCATTTTATTATTCATATTTATGTTGTCTCCTCCACCACCACGACCACTTTACCCTTCTTAAAAAAGTCCCTTTAACATTTCTTGTAATAGTGATTTGATGGTAATTAACTTCTTTAGCTATTCCTTGTCTGGGAATCTCTCTATCTGTTCTTCAATTCTAAATGAGAGCCTTGCTGGATAGAGTAATCCTGGTTGTAGGTCCATCACTTTGAATATTTTGTGCCAATCCCTACTGGCCTGCAAAATTCTAAGAATTCAGCTGACAGTTTAATGGGAGCTCCCTTGTAAGTAGCTGCCTTTCTCTTGCTGCTTATAGGATTCTCTCTTTGTCTTTAAACTTTGGCATTTTAATTACCAGGTGTCTTGGTGCTGGCCTCTTTGTGTTCACCTTCTTTAGGACTGTCTGAGCTTTCTGGACTTGTATGTCTATTTCCATTTCCAGGTTAGGAAAGCTTTCAGTCATTATTTTTTCAAATAGGTTCTCAATTCCTGCTCTCTCTTTTCTCCTTCTGGCACCCCTATGATGCAAATGTTATAATGCTTGAAATTGTCCCAGAGGTTCCTTAAACTACTCTTACTTTGTTTTTATCCTATTTTCTTTTTGCTGTTTCCATTGGGTATTTTCTGCTACCTTTTATTCCAAATCATTAATTTGATACTTAGCTTTATTTAATCTGCTGTTGATTCCTTCTAGTGCATTCTTCATTTTCATTATTGTATTCTTCATTTCCGATTGACTCTTTTTAATGGTTTCTGTGTTTCTATTTTATGCTTACTGTCTGTTTGATGTAGTTCTCAATAAGTTCCTTGAGCATCCTCATAACCAGTGTTTTGAACTCTGTATCTTTTAGACTGCTTGCTTCCATTTTTAGTTCATTTTCTGGAATTTTCTCCTGTTCTTTCATTTGAGATATGTTTCATTGTTCTTCATTTTGGCTGCCTCTCTGTGTTTGTTTCTATGTATTAGGTATATCTGCTATGTCTCCCTGTCTTGGCCAGGTAGCCCTCTATAGAAGTTGCCTTGTGGGGCCTAGTGGCTCAGTCTTACTGTTAACTTGCACCAGGTGCTTCAGGAGTGTCCTTTCTGTGGATTTTGTTTGCTTTCCTGTTGTAGTTGAACTTTGATTGCTGTTGGCATATCGGTGGGTGGAATTGACCCTCAGACTTACTGGTTGTGATACATGGCCACACCCACAGCTTGTGAGCTACTGTTCAGGGGCTGACCCTGCAATTTGGTGCCTGCCGAGATTCACTCCACTGCAATTTGGTGCCTGCCGAGACCACCCTTTGTGTGTGCCACTTGTGGGGCTAATAGGATGGTGCTCTGTCATGGCCTAAAGCTGCCTACTGGGTGTTCTTGTCCTGGGGCCTCTTGAGAGGATCTCTCATGCTGGCCAAGGTCAGCCTCTGCCTGTGAGTGGTTCAGGGCTACCTGGTAGGAGCTACAAAGCAACCTGTGGTTGTTCACTGCCTGTGTTGGACCTGGAGGTGCATGGAAGAGGTTACACTGTGAACCAAAACTGGCTGCCACTAAAACCAGACCTATGGCAGCAAAAGTTCCAGACAACCCCAAGGCCTGCTGTCACTTGTTAGCTGCTTATAAGGTTAGCCATTGATAGAGCCTCAGGTGGTACTAGAGTTGGGTGAGGCAGGGTCTCAGGGAATCACCAGGGTAGAGTGAGCGGTGCTTACCAGGTTAGTGAAGAATCAGTTTTGGTACCAGTGCTGAGCCTAGAGTCACTCAGAAAAAGACTCAGAATACCCTGAGTCCAGCCACTACCTGCCTAGAGCCCATAGGCCTCTGAGAGTTGTCCAAGAAAGTCTACAGCATGGATCTGGCTGCCAGCCACCAAAAGTTCCCATAGAGGAATGGGAGCTGAGGCCAGTCATTTGCCACTGAAAGACACTCCTGCAGTGTGTGGGGAGAGGCTGGGCTGCCTGTCAAAAGTGCCTTCAGTGGTGCACGAATTAAATGGGGTATGGTCACAAGGATTCACCAGGATGGAGTGAGTGAACAGAGTTCACCCAGCCTATGTGGATTTTGATTTGGTTGTGTAGGGGGCAAATCAAACCAGGAAAGATGGCACCCACGTGAAGGCTGCACAGGAGAATGGCTCAACACAGGGATGATGTTGGCTATCCCTTCAGCTCTTGCCCTGAAGCCACGCAATTCAGTCTTTCCTTGTATGTCTCTGGCACCTCCCAAGTTGTCATCCCTCTCCGAAAGGCCAGAGTGAGTGCCTGCAAGAGAAGGAATCTGTGTGTGGGCCCTTTAAGATGATGCCTGGGTTTCCAGGAGCATTTTGTCTCACTGAATGGAAATAATTTTAACTGTTTTTCAAATGTTGTGGGGGCACCTCTTCTGGGATGAGTGGACCAGTGTGGGGCCTGGATCCCTCATTCTTCAAGAAGGACTTGCATAGCAGAGATATTGCTCCTGATTCTCAACCACCACATGTGGGTTTGGGGCCAGCTTGTTTTGCGTCTCTGCTCCTACCAGTCTCAAAATGGCTTATTCTTTATATCTTTAGTTATAGGACTTCTGTTCACCTAGCCTTCAGATGGTTCTCCAAATTAATTTTTCCATAACTTAGTTATATTTTTAATATGAGCATGGGAGGAGGCAAATACAGTATTTACCTACTCTGCCGTCTTTCCCTGGATTCTTCTTGTTTGTTACTGACGATGTAGAACATTAACATATTTTATTTATTGGTAATATAAACAACAAACCTGATGAACTTCTTATTGGTTTTTATACTTTATTTTTGAAGCTGTTGGATTCACTATATTGATCTTCACTGGCCAATATGGTAGTCTTAAGCCACATAGGACTTCTGAGTACTTGAAATGTACTCAGTGCTTCTTGTTGAAATAAACATATCTTGAAAGATTGTATAAAATAAATTATATTCTTAGAATTAATTTCACATGTTTCTTTTTACTTTTTTTAGTTTTATTCGGAGTCACATATGTGGCTTACATTGCATTTCTATTGGACAGCACTGATAGAGATCATTATAACTTCTGTATATAATGAAGAATTATTTCTTTCTTTAAATCCTCACATGTATTATTTGCTTTTCCTTATTTGGAGTTCTGGCTGACATATATAATTCAATATTAAATAGTAGTCATAAAAAATGTCCTTGTTTTTGTCCCAGTCCTGAAGGAAATGTGGCTATGTATAGTTTCATGAAGGTTTTTGGTACAACCACTAGGTATAAAGGAAATTCTCTTTAATTCCTAGTTTATTAAGAGTTTATGTTATAAGCGATAATCTTTGGTAAATGTTTTTATGCATCTATCTAAATAATATCATTTTTCTTCTTCAAGCTATTAATGCAATTAATTACAAAGATAGATTCTTTGATGTTGAACCATACCGTATTGTAGAGATAAATTCTATTTTACTGTGTTCTCATTTCAGTCTACTTAGTACTCTAATTTGATTTTGATTTTAAAGAAATGACTTTGGCTGCTCAGTGGAGATTGGATTGGAGGAGGGTTATGGAATCAAGTGTGTTTGTGTGTTTATATTAATTTTTACTATTCAGTCTTTCTGATGTATTAACTCTTTGATCATTAAAACTGTCCCACTTTATCTCTAGTAATACTTCTTCTTTCAAAGTATATTTTGTCTGCTACTAATATAGCCTTTCCATATTTTTTATGCTTACTGATTACATCGTATATCTTTTTCTCTAATTTACTTTCACTCTATGTATTTAAAGGGTCTCTCATGTAGACAGAGGATTGGTTCATGTTTTTTTTTTTAATTCAGCCTGATAATATCTGCCTTTTTGCTAGTGTTTAGTTTATTTATAGTTAATGTAATTATTGCTATGACTGTATTTAGATCTAACATTTTGTAGTTTTGTTTTGTATTTCTCTCCTTTTTTTTTTGCTCCTTTGTTAATTCTTCCTTAACATTATTTTAGTTAATAAATTATTTTTTATATTCCATTTTAGTTTGTCTATTGGTTTCTTAACTATATCACTTTGAAATTTTTTAGTGGTTGCTATAAAGATTATAACATGCCTCTTAAATTTATTCCAATCTCCTTAGAGCTAATATATAATTATTTAAGGTAGAATACAAAAAGCTAAAATGGTTTTAATTTTCATTATAACTTCTGGTAGGCAGAAGTCTGCGATGGCCCCCAAAGCTACTGCCCAGTTGTGTGCAGCATGCCCTATACAATCCCCTCTTTTTGAATGAGGGAAGAACCTCTGAATAAAATGTAATATCTTTCTCAGTGATTAGGTTATTAATCAGTTGAATTAATCAAAAGGGAGATCATTTGGGTGGCCTGATATAATCAGAAGGACCCTTAAATGGGACTGGGACCTTCTTGAAGTCAGAGAGATTCAAAACATAAGATGGCCTACAGTAGAGGATGTATGGAAAAGCAGCACAGAACTCTTCTAGGAGCTGAGAGTGGCCCCTGGACAACTGCTAGTGTGAGAACAGTCATCTCCATCCTACAGCTGCAAGAAATTGAATTCTGCCAACAATCATGTGAGCTTGAAAAAAGACTCTGAGCTCTAAAAGGAAACAAAACACATCTAATACTTTGATTTCAACTTTTGAAAGCCTAAACAGAGACCCCAGTTTAGACTTAGACCCTACAGAACTCTGAGGTAATAAGTGCATTTTGTTTTAAACTGCTGTGTTATGATTATCTGTTATGCAGCATCCATTCTTAAAGCTATCATTATCACATATTACATTATAAACATTGTAAACTCATCGATAAAATATTATCTCTTTTACCTTAGAAGCATATGTGTTTTAAATAAACAAAAGAAAAAAAAAGCAGTCTTTTATATATGTCAACATATTTATCATTTCCAGAGTCCCTTATTCAGATATAGATAGATAGATGATAGATAGATAGATAGATAGATAGATAGATAGATAGATGATAGATAGATAGATAGATAGATAGATAGATAGATAGATACAGACATACACACACAGATCTATATATACACAAATATATATACATATATAGCATTTCTCTTAAAATTTAAAAACTTTCATTAGCATTATTTATCTTGCCAGTCTAAAAGTGATACATACGTGCAGATTTTTATTTTCTCAAATATCTTTACTTTGCTTCATTTTTGAAGGCTACCTTTTCAGGTTATATAATTCTTGGTTAACAGTTTTATTTTTTATTTAGCAGTATAAATATGTATTTCCCTTCCCTTCTGATTTCTATAGTTTCTGATGGGAAGCTATTCACTTTTCTTATAGTCATCCCCTGTATGTGAGCTATCATTTTTCTCCAACTGATTTCAACATTTCTCTTTGTTTTAGGCTTTCAGCAACTTAGCTATTATGAATCTAGGAATGATTTTTCTTTTTATTTAACCTGATCAGGTTCATTGGACTTTTTAAATCTGTAAATCAATCTTCCTCAAAAAAATTGTGATGTTTCAAATAATTATTTCTTCAAATATTTTTCTGCCTTTTTCTCTACTTTTCTCCTGAGATTCAAAAAGCACATAGTTGTATAATTATATATTATACATCTAATATATTATATTTTATTCTAATTATATATAGGGAATTTTGGAGCAATCTTTAGGAGCAGGAAGCTACAGAGAGCATGATTTTCAAGTCTATCAAACTTTTTCATTGTAGCCACATTTTTCAGATATGGGAATAGACTAAAAAAAAGCAATAAGGATACATTTAAAATATGTGGGACTATATAATATGTTTCTCTCTATATATGTATATAATAACATATGTACATAAGACCAAACACATTATATCTTCCTATATATTTTTAAGGTTCTGTTCATTTTTTTCTGCAACGTCTTTACTTCTCTTCAAATTTGGTAATTTCTATTGCTTTATCTCAAATCTATGGAATATTTCTTGTGCTGCTGTTGAAATCATCTAGCAAATTTTTATTTTACTTATTGTACTTTTCAGCTTTAGAATTTATTTATCTCATTGTTTCTATGTTTCCGTTTAGATCTCTTTTCCATCTATTCACTAATATCATATTTCCCTTAAATCATTTGAAAGTGTTTTCATTATTACAAAATAATTATCTAGCTGATGTAGTTTTTGAAGTTGATAGCTGATTTAAAGTTATAGTCTAGTAAATCCAATATCTGGATCCTTCAAAGTCAGTATTTTTTTAACCATTATTTTTCCTGAGTATAGGTCCCACTTTCTTATTTGTTTTCATGTCTGGTAAATTTTGGTTAAAAACTAGACAAATTGCAAGCTCTGACACCTAGTAAACATACAGTTGCTGATATCCATTTTATATCTTCCTTTTGCATTTTTTAATCTGTTTCCCTGTACCTTCAAAATGTGGCTTTCTTTATAGTTCCCTGTTTCTAAGGATTGCTCTGTAATTTGCAACTGTTCTGTTGACTCCAGATTGTACTCTGGCATCCCAAATCTATCCATTTCGTCTTTCCATCACTTGGGCTTCAAACAGTTATAGGAAATGCCCAGTTAAGAAAAGTGTCAGACTCTCAGATTTAATTCCATGTGGTTCTATCTTTTAAGACTATTTCTCTCCGGTCTCTGCAAGCTTTTTTGACCACACTCTCCATCTCAAGCTTTCTCCTCATTTAAATGCCACCAGTGATTTAAACTGTTTATGTTCTCATGTTGGGTATATTAGGTTCTCATAATTTTCATATTTTCCCCCTAAATTTCCAGCTTCTTTTTAGGCTAAAAATCTCATTTTTGATACCTTTAGCCAATAAGCTATAATTCCCCCCCCCACACACACACACACCTTTTCCTCAGCGTTAGTCACAAGAGTTAAGCTACGTTGTTGAACCAGAAAACCAAAAAGTTAAATTCTTATCTCTTGCAGTTGCATTATTTGAAATTAAATTCTTCTAGTTTCTGTCTACTCTTAGATGTTTCTAGTGTCTTTAAGTTTTTTTTAATGTAGAATATTATAGTTTTTGCCTGAAGAGGTGAGCATACACATTTCACTTTTCCACTGTTAACCAGAAGCTGGCTTTCAATTACTTTTTATAAAATGTTTAAAGCTATTTAATAAAGCTTTTGTGTATCTAAAATATTATTTTGACTTTATTTTTATGTATATTGTTTTTCTGGATATAGAATTCTAGCTTGGCAAGTTTATTTTCCCTTTAGCTCTTTAAAAATGTTATGTCTTAGCTATCTGGTTTGCATTGTTTCTAATGAGAAATCAACAGAAATTTTTATCATCATTTCGTATGCATATTTTTTCCTCTAGCATGTCTTCAGATTTTCCTCTTTATCATTTGATTGATTATGATATGCTGAGGTATAGTTTTTTTCTGTTCTCCTTCTTTGATTTACTTTTTTCAACATGAGTTATTATTAATCATTAAATTTAAAAATTTTTAACCATTATTTCTTAAAATATTTTTCTGCCTTAATATCCTTCTGGGTTGCCAGTTGCATGTATATTAGTTAGATGGATATTGTTCCACAGTTCTCTTAGGCTCTGATGTAGAATTTTTCCTTTCCTTTCTTTTCCTTTACTTTTTTCCCCCTGGGTACTTCAGTTTGCACGGATTTTTTTGCTGTTTTCACAGTCATTGATCTTTTTTTATTTTTGTATCATTTAATCTACAGTTTGCTCATCAGTGAATTTTTAATTTCAAATATTGTAATTTCATTTCTACCAACTGGTTCTTTTCATAGTTTTTACTTCTCTACTGAGATTCTTTGTTTCCTCGTTATTTTAACTCCTTGAAATATTTATAAGGGACTCCATAAAATTCATCTTCCCATCTCTCAAGTCAGCATTGGAAGGTATCAGTTTTAATCTAAGTCTGGTCCTCCTCCTAGTCAGATGACTATCAGCATCTCATAGCTGCATGTTTGTTCATTTAAGTCCAGAGGGGACACATTTTTCTCTCAAACAAACAACCATAGCTGCCATCTAACTAGACCAGCTTGGATTATATTTTCACTCATGAGCCAACAATTTAGCTAAGGAAATGGGAAAGCTTTCATTAGTGCATTTCTCTAAATTAATTATGTGACTAGGTAAATGAAATAGCTTTCACCGTTTTAAATAAATTAGAGTTCATTCCTAGAGCTGGGCCTGGAGTTGGCAGCATTCAAACCACCTGGCTGCAGCATAATGGAAGAAGGGAACAATAGGTACTAGGATGACAACTATAATGCCCATTTTGGTTACATTCAAAATTTTGGAAATATAATACTTTATAGCATATAAACTAAAATGTTTCATGTAATACAAATTGCTTTCTAATTATTAGATGCATTTATTGAGATGAAAGAGGAGTTTTTAATTATTAATATTTTGATTGAAAAAAACAGCTCTTAAAATATTTTATGACAAAAGTTCATTGGAAATCCATATGCTAAAATATAATGATCATTATCTCTAAATCACAAAATTATGATGACTTTTTCTGGGGGTTAATTTTGGGTGCTTTTTAATATTCTACATTAGGTATATATTTCTTATGTAATTAGAGAATATAAATAAATTCACTAAAATGATGCTTGTGGAGTTGCTAGAGGAAATGGTTCACTAGTAGGAGAAATAGTGTTGTAGTTGAGAGCATGGACTGCAGACTCGGCTAACTTAGATTCACGGTCTGGCTTCACCACATACTACTTCTCTAAAATGGATGTCATAATATGGTACCACTAATTGAATACACCAGGCACTTTGACAACCCTATCATAAATAATATAAACCTAAACCTTGTAATAGCAGGAGATGGGAATTCTTTTTTATCTTTCAAAGATGAGGATATTCAGACTCTCAAATATTATGTTAATGGCCAAAATAACACAGCCAGTTGGAGGAAACCACATCTGCCTACCTGGGAAGCCAGTTCTCTTCACTTCTACTAAAGAGGATCTGAAACTTTGGTACACATAAGAATCACCAGGAGGGCACGTTAAAACACAGCTTTTTAGGTCCCACCTTCATAATTATGGATTCAGTAGGTATGGGTGTGGCCTGAGGATTTTTATTTCTAACAAGTCCTCTGGTGATGCTCATGCTGCTGGTCTGAGGACCGCACAATAAGGTCCACTCTTCTATACCACATTTTCAGTTATTGTGCACACTCGATGATACAATAATTTTAGCATAATTTCTCATACATGCAAGCATAACTATCCTTTATTTTGGTGTTTGTTTCTTCATTCCTTGTCTTTGTGATTTTTGTATTCTGGCAAAGTCCCCCGATTTTTAAAGAAAGAGGCTTGAGAGACTCTCCCTGGAATCATTATTTTCAATAATTTCTCCAGTCCATTGCCCTAAATGGTTTCCTAGTGGTCTAAAAGAGTTGATGCCCTTCCCACTTCATAATTTAATTTTAGAGAGTAAATAAGCCACAAAACAAGATCTGTTATCATATCAGTCCATTTACTAGGGTTTTGAAAGCTCTAAAATAATTTATCACAAAATCATGTTGCATGAATAAAAAGCTCTCTGCAAGCTCTCGGTTTCATTTTACACCTTATTTTTCTACTTTCTCTGCAGCTATATGGCTAGTTTAGTAATAAATTTGTCCTTTGGGGCTCTATTACCTTAAGGACAGCTTTTCTCTTTGATTATTGTATTGAATTTTTCTACCAGCCTCAAGGTTTAGTCAGGAAGATCACATGCAGCCTGGCCCAGAGATTCTGTGTGCATTATACTGAGTAGCAAAATGTGTTATTATTTTCTTCATGTTCCATTTCTCAGATGAGTTATGATGTGATCAACTCAGAAGAACTAATGAGATCACCTTAACAATGTTCCAATCATGCTCTAATTAGCATCAAATCATCCACTAGTTAGTATATATCTGACCAGAAAGTAAGATTCTTCTTCCTAAAATTATTCCTCAGATTAAGAGGGAGTCTCCTTAAATATCTTGTATTGTAATGAACTTCCAATTACTTTATATTGAAATAGACAGTAGTTAAAGCAAATGTCCTCATGTTATGTAAATGGATACTTATGATTAGGAGTTCACTTACATTTGGATATATATGGTACTACTATCATTTTTATTTCCAGAATACTTCAGATCTAAGAAATTGAAATAAAATAGTAATTAAGATTCTTTGACTACAAGGAACAGGAACCCATTCAAGCTTCACTAGCTTAAGCAATAAGTGAGATTGTTTTAAGAATGCAAAACATCTTCATGAATTCCCAGGGCAGGAAGGACTGAGCTTCTGGAAGGGACAGAATAAAGAACTGAACACCCGGGCAGCATTCTCTCTTATTCTTGGTTTGTCTTTTCTTTTATGTTCTGCTTGAACCTTTTCTTTCTGTGCAGCTTTCTCAAGTTCTCTTGCACATGGAAGATGGATGACCCCTCCACAGTTCATAAGAATACATTTTCCATTCAACAAGCCAGCCTAGATGCTCAATTGCCTCTCAGTCCCATTTCAGATTCTAATGAAATAATCTAATTGGTCATCTTAGCTCAGATATCTAAGGGCACATAATACAAATATCATTGTCAGGGACCTAGTTAGGAAAGTAAGAATGTTTTCTGATAATGTTGGTCATTTTGAGTTGAAAGAAGGATACACATGCTTTTTGAACAAGTTATTTTCTTAATAGATAGTTTTAGTAATCCCATATTTGATGGCAAGTAAACCTTTAGAGACATTAAATGGTAAAGTAGAAAAAGTAGTCACATTTGTTTATTTTGTCTGCCCAGCATCTCTTCTCCCATTCCTTATGGCACCAACACACTTTTTTCATTAGGTTATAACTTTCCCAAATTTCCCGAAGTCCTGGTAATACTCTACATCACATGCTTCTTCTCTGTGCCACAGTAACATTGAGGCACATGTAACCTACCCTGTCCAGAGAAGCATGTCACCCTAGCATGATTGATTTAGGAATAAGCATGTAATCAAGTTAATCAGATTCTCTCTGAAATTTTATATATGACATTTGAGGGGAGGGATTTCTTTCCTTTTGTATCATAGTCATAGGATATGACTTTGGGGTTGCCACCATTCTTGCCATGTGTAACAAGAATATCACAGAATAAAGCCAACAGCCCTAAGGAGGGAGCACCAAAAAAATATCATTTGGAGCCCAGAAACCTACCATGCCTGAAGTGTACTTTCAAGTTATGAAAATCAATCAAATTTAAATGTTGTTGTTATTGTTGCTGTGATACTTAAGGTAGTTTGGATTGGCTCCAGTACTAGCAGCTGAAAGAATTTAACTAGAACAGTCACATTATATGTCCCTACTATATAACTGACTATAAGATATTAATAAAAAATACAAGTCCACAATCCTTTGTCCAAACGCTTTGGGACAAATATGTTTTAGAATTCATAATTATTTTTAGATTTCAGAAAGGTACAAAATGTATATTCTACACATCATGTAACAAACACCCGAGAATTTGTGGTTCTGGGCAGTACACCATAATAAAAATATGTTAGTATTCTCATAGTAAAATGGGAGGATATCCACACCAAGCAGAATAAATGAAATCTATTAATAGCTTTACGTTATCTCGTGTCTAGTCGCTTGTTTTCCTCTAATAGAGTTTAAAAATAACTTTTTAGGTATCAGATAGAGTGTTACATTTTGGAATTGTGGATAAAGAATTATGAATATATTGGTCAGTTTAAAGCATCAACTAGTTATAGCCACTGCTGATCCCTGACTGGGCCTCTGCTGAGCCACACTCTGGAGCTCTACTGAATGGAACCTACTAACTTCTTTCTGATACCTTTTAAAGTCATATAAACTCAGTCATAATGGAGCCACAGAAAAGCCCAGCAGAGCCAGATATCTTGTATTTGAATCTCCACCTCCACTACACACTTGCTCTGCAACATAGGAGTCCTGTTGTATGGATTAATTAGACAGCATATGCCAAGCACCTAGCAATCACTAAAGAAATATTTGATCTATTCCCTTTATTTTCCATCCCTTCAGTGGCCTAGACAAATTACTTTTGAGTTGGTTTTTCAGCTGCCTTTGCTCAAATATAACTATTCTCTGTTTCACACTCCTGGAGGGACTCTGAAGTTATTTGGCTCATGCGAGGGGCCATGAATCTGGAGTTGGTATGCCAGATTCATCTCAAAGAAGTAATGGGAAAATACCACTGGACCCACTCCTTCTGGATTCCTCCTTCCATTTGCCAGTGTTCAAATTAATTGTGATGGACTGAATAATGAATCCCCAAAGATGTCCACGTCTTAATCCTTGGAACTCGTGAATATGTTGCTTTACATGGTAAAAGGGATTTTTTAGATATGATTAAATTAAGGACTTTGAGATGGTGAGATTATTCTGTATTATTCTGTAGGCTTAATGTAATTATAAGGTTCCTTATAAGAGGGAGCCAGGAGGGTCAGAGGTTGGAGCAATGCACTTAGAAAATCAAGAAAGAGGAAACTGGCCAAGGAATGCAGGCAGTCTCTAGAAGCTGAAAAAGGCAAGGAAATAGATTTTTTTCTAGGGTCTCCAAAAGGAACCAGTCCTATCAATACTTGACTTTAAGCCTACTGAGATTGATTTTGGACTCCAGACCTATAAGATAATAAATATGTGTTGTTTTAAGCCACTAGGTTTTTGATAATTTGTTATAGCAGAAATAGGAAATTAATACAATCCTATGGGCACTCTTTAAAAGAAAAAAGAAAGAACATATTGTCTGAGTGGAGTATTGAATAGAAGGGATAATGTTCAGAGCAGCATTACTTATAATAGCCTAAAGGTAGAAACAACCCAAATGTTCATCAAGAGAGAAGTGGATAAATTAATTGTGGTATATCCACACAACAGAATATTACTTGGTGAAAAAAAAAAAAGGAATGAAATTCTGATACATGCTATAACATAAATGAATCTTGGAAACATACTAAGTGTAATAGCCAGACAGAAACGAACAAATAATATCTGATTCCACTTTTATGAGGTACATAAAATAGGCAAATTTACAGAGACAGAAAGTATAATAGAGGTTACTAGAATTGAAGGGAGGAAGCAATAAGAAGTTATTGTTTAATAGGAACAGAGTTTCTGTTTAGGATGATAAAAAGTTCTGGAAATGGATAATGGTGATGGTTGCACTACAATGTGAATTACTTAATGCCACTGAATTGTACATTTAAAAAGGGATAAGATGGTAAATTTTGTGGTATGTATATTTTGCCACAATAAAAACCATAAATAATGAAAAGGGCTAGGTGTCTTATCCACTTTTCTTTGGTGGCACACGGAGTGGGACAATGGAGTAGCTGATTACATTAATCTGTACATGTATATATGCATATATGTAGTGCTTTGTTTTGTTTTGTTTTTAAAAAACACACACACACAAGTAGAGTTGTCTCCTTTCTCTCTAAGTTCTCTGAGTTGCTCTCTAGTTGTCTGATCCCTGCAAAGTAACAACCCCATCTCACCCCAAATCAAGCTGAGGACTGGTAAAGTAGAGCCATCAGAATACCCTTGACCCTAAATGCAGTTTTGCTGAGGCAGTCACCAAGAAAATTTTTTCCTCTCCATTGAAATATAAAATATTAGATTAATCTAGCATTTGCAAAACTTCAGTTTTTAACAAGTCAAGGTCAAGATGTTTGCTATACTTGCACAACTGCCTGTACTATTATTCTACTTTGTTTTTCTTTATATCACTCATTATTTTTGTTGGGCAAATGATATCTGTCACCTATCACCAGGAATAGAGATCTGAGTACTTTTGCCCACTGTATCATGGTATCAAAATCAGCAAGGAAAACACAACACAGTTAAGCACTGGATCGAACAACACTTCGCTCACACAGGCAAGGATCAGAGCAAGGACAGCTTCAGTCATGGGCATTGGTCCCCCATAGCCAGCAAGACCTTCCACGCAAATAACATAGGGCAATTGGCCTGCATGCTACCCTTCCTGTATCGTAGGGTAAAAGAACCCCATCTTCTCTTTTCGGAAGACAGATGTAGTAGTGATGTTGGCTAGGTACCACCACCATTAAATTTCTGGCCCAAGCATGCACACTTTGTAAGAGATATGGTTAGACCAAACTGAGTTTCCAAAATCAGCAGCCAGTCTCTTTATATTTGATGGTTACAGTCTTTATTTTTTATGTTCCCAGGTTTGACTAGAATTAAATATAGAATACTGCTTTTCTTTCCAATAATAGATTTTTTTATTGGGTTTCCTGTCCAGTAATAATTTTTGTGTGTTTTATCCTCTGTTAGAGGAAAAAAAATCAAAATAACAACTGAATTTTTATGCAGAAGCATAGCTGATCAAATTTTAATCTTTAGTACAGAAGGTATTAATTTTTAACAAAAGTAAACATGTATTATATCTAACTACATTGTGTTTTTATTTTTATCCTCTTCTTTAAAAAAGGTTTCTATTAACAAGTCTGGTCTAAGATGATAGCAAGTAAAACTTTTATAGTATAATCTTTCTAAAATAGCACTGAGTAGGAAAGCAGTTAGGCCAGATAAATAAAAGCCATCTTCCTTCTGAGCAGAGAAACTTTTCTTTCCACTCAGCTGCGTACTTCTGTATAGTAACAGACTGAAGAAGATCATGTTGCAAAATTTGGCATCTACAGAGTTTATATTTTTCAGAATATTTAATAAAAGGCCACCAAATGTTAAAATAATTATCCGTTTCCTGTATGAGTGCAAGTTTTTTTCCATTGCTAAAGATTTGTAATTAAAAAATTAATTAAATGTGTTCTTCTAATTCAGAAGCAACTATAGATCTTGTACTCGTGAACAATAAAAAAACTTTTATTTCCTTCGCAGTTGTCTTCATTGCCCTCCCAAGTTAAGGGTAGTTCTGGTGGATTCAGGAAGACTTTTCTCTCCTTAAACTGCTTCCGTTAATTCATATGTTTGATGCTTTAGTTTCCTCATCCATATTTCCAACCCATCTGGTTTTTTTTACAATGAAATTGTCTTTATATACTAACATAGTATTATATCAACATTTAATCCATGTAAGTTCATATGTTTTGTTTCATAAAGAGAGGAAGGCCTCCCAAGAGTGAAACAAAGTATGAAAGAGAAAACTAACAATTTTAAAAATGTCACTATTTTGCTTACCACCCGTTCAATATGCTTCTACCCTAGTGTGAATATTAGATGAGAAACATGAATCTGTTGTTCCATTTGCAGGTTTTAATTCTTGAATGCTTCTAATAGAAAAATCATCTCCCCACAATGAATGCGATTTAGTGTTTCATTACTTATATTTTTTAACAACATGTACCACATGCACTGACTTTAGATTTAATTTCTTATGGAAACACAACTCTGTATGCAAAGTCAAAAGCTTTTAAGATAGGTAGAGATACACATGTGGGCTATAAGCTTTCCTTTGTCTCTATAATATAATGCTGGGGGTATTCCTTCAATCTTAGTTCTCCCATTCAGCTCCGCAGGACAAGTCCATTGTCCAGACACTCTTCTTTTATCTCTTTCCTCAAACCCTATCTGCTTCATCAATGGTTCCTGGCCCTCTCTATGTTTGCAGAGGCTTCCATGAGTTGCTTCATGTAACATGAGTATATAGGACACTTCCATTTCCAGGCTGTTGTTTTGTTCCTTCTACCCCCCACAGAATTAATATTCTTAAGAAATACTAAAAGCAATTCTCTTCATATGTTGTTGGTTAGAAAAAGAAGAAACTCTGTGTTGGTAATTATGTAATGTGCTTAGCTTCTGTTAGTGAAATATAGAAGTAAATCAGCCTCAGGGGAAGTCCAAGCCTTATCCTGATTCCTCAGGGAGCTCTGGAGAATAAACTACTCCTCAGACTTTGTCCCACTTCGAGGGTGGGAACTTGTTAGCTCTATACTACCTATAGCGAGATAGAAAGTTTCAAGTACTGCTGGCTTTCTGCACAGGAGGTAGAAGCATTTCCAGTAATCCTAGGGCAGTGGCCGGAGGAAAGGAGCAAAGGGGAACCTTTGGAAGCAAAGTGCACAGAAGTGAGGAGGTGGACATGCAGAACTGGTAAAAAGGGCCAAGAGAACTAGACAGAGCACCATAGTGTCCACTGCAGTAAATACATGGGACTCTCTAAACGAGACAAAAAAGCACAACTCATAAAGAAGAGAACCATAAATCTACCTACATTAAAAAAAAATTCTCAAGAGCAAAACAGAATATAATCAAAAGGTTAAAAACCATCAGGATTTCAATTAAATTTTAATTTCCTCAATTTGATGATCGAGAATGAGGGCGAAGGCAGGATCAAGTTTGACACTAGTGACCTGGTAAATGATGATGAAAACTGAAGACTACAGAGGTGGATGATGGGTTTAGAAGCAAACATATGAGTCCTATGGCCCATGGGACACCCAGATGGGTGCTCCAAGTGGAATTTTATTATTTTCTCACAAAATATTTTTCATGTAGCTCCTCTATGCTAGGCACTGTGCTCAAATTCTACAAATACATAAATAAATAAAATAAAACCTATCTTTGAGGAAATTATGTTTTATTAGAGGAACGTAGATATTCAGACAGTCTAATAGTCATTTGATGAAAAATATGCCAATGCATTATATACCACTCTAGGCTTTGAGTACACAGCAGTGAAAAAATAGGCAAGTTTCTTGTTCTTGTTGGGTAACAATCTAGTATGCAAAAATACACAATAAACAATTTAAAAATAAATGGTCATGATAGTGGCATGGAAAGAATAGTACAAGGTGACTTGGAAGGTAGTTATTTTTACATGAGAGTTAAGGAGGCCTCAGCCTAAGGACGTGACATTTAAGCTGAGATCTATGTAGCAAAGATCAATCCTTTGCAGCAAAAGAAGGAAAAACATTCCAAGCAGAGGAAAGAATAAGTGCAAAGACTCACAGTCAGGAAGGATCTTGGTGTGTTTGACAACAGAAAGAAAGGTAGGGTTGGAGCAGAATAAATGAGGAAGAATGGCATAAGACTGAGTCGGTGAGAACCACAATGGCCAGATTCAATATATGGCCTGGTTTTCCTTATTAAACAGAAGTTAAATTATGTACCTTCTTGGAATACAAAGATAATGAGAACTCAAATCATAGCACTGAGACTCTTAGAAGTATAGCTAATGTCAGTATTTCTCAAATTGTCTGTGAAAGAGAATATTTTTTAAGGTTGTAGACCAAAGCATTTATAAAATACAATAAATATGAAATAGAAAATTGAAAAACCAGATGGAAACAATTCATTTTTTAATTATGACATTCAATACTCATTGTCTTATTGCTACAACCATTTCTAAATGTTTAGTCTCAATTTCTATCTCTCTCTTCTGGTGGGCTTGTCATGGATCAGTACCAGATCATGGACCACACTTGGAGTAGCAGTGGACTATGTAACTGAAAATTTTTATGATATTTTTAAAACCTGACATTATTTACAGTCACCATAGGCATACTTTCCTTTAATATCATTAATAATATTTGATTAGAAAGACTGTATATTATCATCTCATGTCTCATAATTAAGTGTGTGTGTGTGTGTGTGTGTGTGTGTGTGTTTGTGTGTGTGTGTGATCCTATCAAGAATGTTATTAGGTCCTTGATTTCTTTAAAGCATAGTAATATATGAGCCCAATGCTCCCAATGTGCTTTTGGCATTATTTATGAAAAACAGTCTTTAATTACCAAGCTTAACACATTATCCTTGGTGGAGACTCAAATCTCTTTTCCAACTTTAAACTGAGCAAAAGCTTTCATCTGGCAAGGTACTGAAGCCCACTATGAAAATTTTGTGCATAGAATTATCACCAAGAGCTATTTGGCAGCTTCTCCATCTCAATGAAAAGGACTCTGTATTTTATCTTCACACAAATAACTCTCACCACCATATAAATTATTTTCTCAATTATCTTTCAACCTTTTAGCAATAAGGTTTCCTGAATAAGAACTGGAAATATCTACATCACATTCCATGTCACATTTCTTGATCCAAATTCTTTTAATTAGTTGCTTAGCCCAAATCTATTTCAAGCACAACAATTTCCTGTATATCTGGAAGAGTAGTGGGAAATTTTTACCTCATCTAACCCAATCATGGACCATAACCCCATATTAATCTGGAAAACAGCCAACACTTTTCTCTGGAGTGGTGTTACTTCTCATTTAGCCTGCAAGATATTTTTGTGTTGAAAGTGAAATTTTGTAATTGTGGAAGAGATTTCCAGCACACATTTTCCAGTCTATCCCAAGTGAAGTGTAAGGGATTGGAGTACCTTAAGGCATCCCGTCCAATCAGAGTATTGCCGCTTACATTTTTAAAACACAGGTTTTATATTCTTGGAAGGGAGCCAAAGGAAGTTCTGGATTAGCATACTCAATTTCAAAAGAGTACCTATTTCATTGTCTCCCCTCTGAATTTCAGAAAACAATGGTTAGCCACAGGTTTATAGTGTGACTCAGATTGTTAAGTTATTTTCAAACCAGTTGTATGCTTGAATCAGTTTCTCTTCTCACTTTCTTGGTAGCATGCACTCTCTCTGATGCACTTGAAAACAACCGACAGCTCTTAATGACCACCTGAAACAATAGATATCACTTAAACTTGGGCCATCTCATGAGACATCAATTGTTGACTGTGGCCTGAAGTTTAATGCAGAAGCTCTAGTAAAAAATGGCCCATCGTTAGGCTTTACTGTACAGAGAGATGTTCATCCTTTGTAATCTCAGAGACAGCTTCAAATGGGACCATTCCTAAGACACTACATGCGTGTTTGAATGAAAGGCTTGAAATGCCATTATCTAAAAATCTAATGAAACATTTGGCTCTATCTGAAAGAGGCACATGTTAATTGCTTACCAAACTATCAATTTTCATTTTATAAAATGACTGATATCTCTGTGAGTCTATGAGGAGAAACACTACACTTTATTTCAAGGGTAAATTTTTTACTACCAGCAAATAGGGAGGGTGGATATAGACAGAATATATTGTCATTAACTCATGACTAATTTTCTCAGGTAAAGTGTGATATTTTTTATATGCAAAACACTTTTGGCAATAAATGACCTCCTTCATTTGCAAAATCTGATTTTTATTTTCATGAAATACATATTTATTGATGATATTTGTTGAAAACAATTCTGCTAAATGTGATTTCAAAACAAATTTGTACTACTGATGTGTCTCAAGTGACCTCCTCAAAAAAAAAAAAAAATGTGTGGCCTTGGATTAATCCAACTCAGTTTCAAATTTCTATGAGTCTATGATCTGTTCTTCCCAAAGGTAACCCGATGTGTGTGTGTGTGTGTGTGTGTGTGTGTGTGTGTGTGTGCATGCGCGCTCATGTGTGTGCGTATGTGTGAGAGAGAGAGAGAGAAAATACAACAAAAACACTACAAACTTTTAGTGTGTTTAACAGAAACTCAAATGGGAGAGAGAAATAGTACCTTGAGGTAAAACAGAAGGGGAAAGCACTGTAAATTGCTAAACTGTATCTTTCTCACTCTTTGTCCCTTTTTCTTGCCCAGGGAAGCCCAGAGAGCTACATTTGTGTCAAGGAAACATTTTCACACACCCGATAGGGATGGATAAGCTACCTCTCCAACTTAATAAGGAAATAAAACCCCATAGGCAGCCAAGCAAACATCCTGGCCACAGTAAGGCAGGTAGGCACATGTCTAGAGATGCTAAAATAATTCCATCCATTTTTACTGTTCTCTCCCATTTTAAAAGCAGTAATAAAAATGCAAGAGACTTCCTTCCTCCAGGCAGTACCTTTCTGTGTCTCTTTTGTTGTTCTGGATTTTCTGATCAATTACTTTTCTAAATCAACATCCCCTCTATTTCAAGTGCTCTACTTGAACAGCTGAGCTATTTTCTCCAGACTGTCCTCCTGCTCCATCCTCTTTTATCCTTCTCTTGGCAGGAGGCCTCCATTGCAAGTCTTCTTCTCATTCTCATTCACAGGTCTTCCTATCAGACCCCGCCCCACCTCTTTTTCCCCTCTTGTCAGTGCCACTTCCACGAGCTCCCTATTTCACGTTCCCCTGCTGCTAGTTCCCTTCTCCTTATCTACTTCCTACGTGCCAGGCAGGCTGTGCTCCACAATTTCATCAGGTGGCCTGGGGGTGAGGATGAGCAAGCTGTCACTTAAACTCCCTCCATCTCAGCCAGTCTGAAATGGAAAGTGTGATAAATGGAACCGTACAAGGCTCAATTTTGTCTGGAAATTTCAAACTTATGATGTTCAAATAGGTTCATAAATTCCCCCATAACACCTCTCTGCTCTCCCTAATAACCAATTGCAAGTTTCAACTGAGCGGGCCTCTCTACTTGTTTTTACAGGCCAAGATATTCAGATCTTGGCATGTATCTAGTGCCTTTGCTTTGGCATATTTCTAACCTAGTGCCCAGTTTGGGGATGTAGCCACTGCATACATATTTGCCGATTCCTTTCCAGAGGAAGAATGTCAACAATGGACAACACAGATAGTCTTCATAGGAATTCCACCCAGGGCTGCTTTTATTTTCCTGTTTCTGAAAGCCAGAACTGGCTTTGTTATTGGCAATTTCTTTCTACATGTACTGTCTTGGGAAAAAATTGTCTAGTGGAGAATCTTCAAAATGTGCTCTTGTTATCTCACTGATCTTGATTTCTCCCACATTTCTGCCCCATGTCTTAAGGAAATAATCCTTAAAATAATACAAGTATGCATATCTAAAAAGTAAACAGAAAATTATCAGTTATGCCTCATTTTAGGTAGCCTAGCCCACTAACCTGAGTCGTTTTATGAAATTTGAGCTGTGGTACAGTTAAATGTGCAAAAGGTTAAAGAGAAATGCAAATAAATAATTTTTTCTTTATTTTTTATTAATATATAATTACATAAGCAATACAAGAAGAAATTATTTTTATGCCTCCTCTGATTATTTTTTTCAAGTACCCCCACCACATATAACTACTATTTTTTTCACACTATATTTACTTACTACATTTAGATCATATATGTCTGTAGAAATATATAGTGTGTTTTTAAAACAAAATAGAATCATTTTGTATGCTCTGTTTTACAACTTACTTTTCCCACTCAAAATATATCTTGCAGATATTTTCATATCTTTAGATATATTAATAATTTTTTAACTACTCCATATAACCCCATTGTTAGGCAGATAGGTAGGCATGAGCAACAGGGGAATGCAGGCCCAACCCATATACCTTTCTTAGGACCTCCCTGAGACACCCACTTAATAGTTGAAATTACTTTTAAGTTCTAGAATATGAGGAAATAAAAACTACAAGAATAGCCACAGATTTAGGCCAGCCACAAACACCTGTGCAGGTAGTACAGACACTGTCTTCCCTTGACCTCAGACTCATTATACCAACATCATAATATCATAAGTATGCCTGAAAATGCATGCATCTAATTATAACTAACTAAATTCTGGGTAACTGCATGTGCAGTAGATAAAAGCTTATATAACAGCAAAATATCAATCAAAATGACCTCATATGGTAATCGTCTAGCTCCACTCTTGATGGCCCAAATATAATGCAGACTTCCCCACCTCCATGGTGCTGCAACCATCTCTGTCACAGCCCATTTCTCTCTTGAAATGTACTTTAATGTATCTTACATTTCCTAAATTTCAATGATCTGTAATTCTTTACTGCATCGGCAGAAAAAACTGAGGTCTCCTCAGTTTAGCTCATCTCCAACGGTAACACCATAGTACATCTATGTCTAGTGTTTAAAAGTATCCCACTGGTAAAGAATATTTAAATAGTCTATATATTTTTTTTTGTTTTTCACTATTACAAACAATTACTTCAATGCATATTTCTAAATATGTACCCCAATGTATATCAGTGAGTTCTCTAGGGTAGATACCAAGAAATGGAATTACTTGGCCAAAGGAAGTGTGCATTTTTGAATTTCATAAAAATTGCCAACTTGCTCCCTAAATTGGCTTTACCAATTTGGTATTGTATTGTGGATCATTTTTTTTTCTTTTTTTGGTCATGTCATCTCTAGGCCCTTCCAAACCAAAAGAACTTGTAGCCTTAAACCAGAAACAAACAAAAGAGAATTGTATAAGTCTAAAACTTCCTTCACACTGTATGCAAGGACATAATACATGCTTTTCTGCCTATCCTACACCATGTCCCAATGCTCACAGAACTAATTTCTATGCTAAGAGAGAACATGTTGTTTTTTTAAAAAACACTAATGCTAAATTTAGAATAAAAAGAGAAAAAAGAATATTTTCCTATCCTAAGTTGTTGATTCAAGAGAAATCTCAAAGGGCACAGAAATATCTTTCATATTAGAAAGGATTTATTTCAAAAATATTCTCACTAATTTGAAAAGAAAAGCTAACTTTCCTTATGTTCCATTAATTACATTAATTTAAAGTATACCACCTGATGTGGGTGACATGCCCACCCAGACATTGTGAAGGGGGAATGATTTTAAAATTTTAAGAAAACAACTTACATTGAAATTCAGTTGAGTTAATGTGTGTGAATTTCAAAACTTGATTTTTCCAAATTATTAACCACATTCAACATTTAGCTTTTGCGTAATCATAGTTTAGGAGTTTTTAATTCAGTCCTCCGATAGGTTTAACTATAGATTATTATCTGGAGCAGGAATTGCACAATAATTTTCTTAAAAAATTCATGCCTGTGGTTAAATAGGTTTGGGAAGTCCTATACCCTATACCTACCCCAGTCTTAGATATCTACAATTGAAGTCGAGTATCAAAGTCTCCAGAAGTCTTGTAATACCAAAAATTGTCCAACTTAGTTACCAAACCTTATTTGTCTATGATAATCTATTCTTCACATAATATTTTTAATATGCTTTAGAACTGCTATTGCAAGCAATACACTTTGAGAAACACTTTGTAAGTACAAATTGTCAGTAGAGTGAAAGATATGAAACCAATGAGCTTCAAAGGGAAAGAAATCAAGCTACATTAAGCTATACAGGAAAGATTCTAAATCCTGAGGAAGGAAATTGATGATAAAGGCATAATATAGACTTCAGAAAGCCACAGAAAGGTGACATACTCATTCAACAAATATTTATTGCATTCCTATTCATACCAGGACCTGTTCTAGGTCCTGGGGATAAAGCAGTTATTAAAACAAAACAAACAAAAAAATTCTTAACCCTGTTAAAATGTTTCAAAATGTTATTTACTTAAAAGCTCAATTTTTAAAAAATGGTCAAGAGGCATCCACAGAGAAAGAAACCTAGAAAATAGACAATAAATATGTACGATTTTCAACCTCATCAATAATAAGTTAAATGCTATCATACCACAAATAGATATTATTTCACAGCTAAAATAGTAAAAATAAGAGTGCAACAATACTATGTGTTAGCCAGAATATGAGGGAGTTCTTAAACATTGCTGGTGGAAGATGAAATCGGTATAACTACATTGGAGATCATTTGGGCCACTTTGCCCAATAAAAATACAATGTGAGCCACAAATGCAGTTGCGCTTTTCAAGTAGCACATTTTAAGAAGGTAAAAAGAAAAAGGAAGTTAATTTTAATAATGTATTTTATTTAACCTAACGTATTCAAAATATTATAAAACATAGTGAATCTAAAAAATTATTGAGATATTTTACATTCTTTATTTCATACTGTCTCTGAAATCCAGTGTGTATTTTATACTTTATAGGACAGCTTAATTCAAAGTAGCCACACTTTAAGGGGTCATCATCCACAAGTGGACGGTGTAGCATAAGACATACTGGACATATTAGCTACCATTTTGGACAAATCAATATCTAGTAAGGCTAATATTGTACCCAAGAAAACAACCACAAATTTGCACTAGAAGTTTTAAGAATATTCATTGCAACCTCGTTACAAAGATTTTTAAATAAAAACAATGTGAATGTCCATCAAATAAGAGAATAGGTTTATGAATTGTAGTATGTTCATATCATACTATGCAGAGCATGAAAACAAAAGAGCTAGGACCATACTTAACATAAAAGTTTATTATGTGATAAAAAACAAATTGCAGAAGAATACCCAAAGTATGATAACCATTTGTGTAAAGTTCAAAAGTTCCGAAATGATATTGTTTATTCCTTAAGCATTCAAACACATAATAGTTTAATATATAAGAAAATGATAAATACCAATTTCACATGGGAGTTTATCAAGGAAGGGAGGATAAATGATGTAGGTGAGGGACACTGAGGATTTCAACTATATTGGTGTTGTATTTCCTAACCCAAGTGGTGTATATACTCGTATTTGTCATATAACTCTACATACTTATTGTATATTTAAAGTACAGTTGACCCTTGAACAATATAAGGGTCAGGGGTGCCAACCCTCAGCATAATCAGAAATCAGTGTATAACTTTTGGCTGTCCAAAAACTTTACCAATGGCTTACTGTTGACCAGAAGCCTTACAGATAACATAAACAGCCTATTAACATGTATTTTGTATGTTATATGTATTATATGCTGTATTCTTACAATAAAGTAAGCTATAGAAAAAAATGTTAAGAAAATCATAAGGAAAATACATTTACAGTATTTGTTGAAAAAATCCATATAGAAGTGGACCCACACAGTTGAAACTGGTGTTGTTCAAGGTAAAAACTGTGTCTAAGAATGTTCGCTGAAAGTTGGTAGTGGATAGAACATTTCAAAGTGTCCCATTTTCCGGTAAACAAGAGTAAGACACACTCATGGATGTGGAGTTCTTTTCTCCCAGTTTCTTTTTACAGTGCATAGACATTTAAATTGTTTTTCATAAGGAACATTTGATCTCTCTCCACCCTCCATGCAGTGTGCCCCTTTTGCAGTCAAGTTTGGTTCATGCATGCTTAAATGAGAGTTGTGTTTCTTACTAGCAGCAACACCTAGCCCAAAGCTAGATGTGAGAAAGACGACAGAGAGCATGCAAACCAGAAGATGCCATGAGTGAAGAGGTTAGCACCTTCTTTGCCTGGGTATATATGCAGACTGAGCTTGTGGTGGAAAACTCACGTGAGCATCTTAACTTCTTGCCTCAGCCAATGTCCTCAGCAAATGTTTTTCTGACTTGGATTCTGTTAGGATTTCTCGCTTGAACAAAGCGGCAAAAACATACACAGATGTCACATGCCCCATCAGTGTGACTGCAAAGTCACAGCTACCAGATTAAAATCCTCCAAAAAGTAAGGTTAAGTGGACGTGTGCTCTATAGTCAGCATTTTGAGAAACATACTCAAATAAAATAAAATAAACTATGTAAAGCTGGCACATCAGGCCCTGCTCTGGGAAACTTTTATAGTTTCAAAGAAACTACCACCAAAAGCCAGGTAAATGAAATCATTATTTTTAAAAATTATATATGGGTTTTCTCTATGGTAGAATATTCTTTGCATAATATAAAGTATTATTGTCTTTGGTGAGTAATAAAATGTAGTCTTTTACACCATAGCCTTACCATAGAACACTATGCTCTGACATAATATGCTATATGTATATCTTACAATAAAATTATGTTTTGCAAAGTTACCTGATTGTAAAAATCACTTGTGGCTATTATGAAAACTATTCTTACCAGCCCTTTCCAATGACTAGAGAATTAGAATTTAATGGGTAGGGCTTCATCTTTTTATGAAAGTGAGTCTGTAAGTGTGGTACCCGGACCAACAGCATCAACATCACCTATGAACTGTTCAAAATGCAAATTAGCACATTCCATTCCAGATTTATCTAATCAGAAACAGTGGGGCATGGGGCTTAGAAATCCATTTTAACAAGCCTTCCAGGTTATTCTGAGGTTGCTAAATTTTGAGAACCAATGGCCTTGACCCTATTTATTCAAAGTGTGCTAGGAGTCCTAGAATTAGCATCACCAGGGAGCTCATTAGAAATGTAAAATCTCAGGTCTCACCCTACACCTACTGAAACAGAGCTTCTTGCACTTTAAGGGCATCCCCAGATGGTTTGTTTGACCACTTAAATTGGAAAACCACTGCTCTATGAACAAGGATTTGGCATCACCTTTCCTGGGTTTGAAGCCTAGCCCAGCTCTGCTTCTCATCAGACTTGTGGCTTTAGGCAAGATAATTAATCTCTCTCCTGCCCAATGAGCCTGACAATGATGCCTCTGATAATCCTTAAAGAGTTGTTCCAAAGATGAAGAGAGATAACACACATGTAGAGCTTAGCACATAACAAATGCTCAGTAGTTGTAATGGTTCTTTCCTAATCGGCTTTTGAAAAGAATCCACTTATTGAACATTGAGAAGATGTCTACAAAGGAAAATAAGGTTTTCAAGACATAGAATTACATAATTTAAACCAAAAATACATGAGCCTGAAAAATTGACATACTTGAGTTCTCAGAGTAAATATTCTAGCCTTTAAAGCCTAAGACACAACATTTAGACAAGAGACGCAAAAAAATCTTGGAGACTAGCACACTCATCATGAACAAGTTTCTTTCAGCAAATCCAGAGCCTTAGGAAGCCTTGCCAGACTGAACAGAGGTGAGTAGTAATCAAATACATAGAATAATTTTGTTCCCAAACTTACTTTTTTAAAAATAGAAAAATAAATTAAGTTCTAGGTTTTCCCCCCTCCCCCTTTTAAGTTTCCCTGACCAGGGTGTGGAAATAAATTGTTCCTCATTTAGGTACTCAGTCCTTTTATGTCATGCTTGCAGCTCTTACAGGTACAAAATGAATTAAGAGAATAAACAAGAAATCAATTGTTGCATTAATATGTTTCCTCATCAACTTTAATGGTTAGAAAAACTGCCTTTTATAAATTTAAAAAAAAAAAATCTGACCTGACATTTCAGAGGCATCTATATTCTTCTATAGTTGTGAAATGGCCCTATTCTATTACTAATATCTTCTGCTTTCTGCATTGTTTACAAGAAATGAAATTAGGATGACTTCACGTTTAACAGATACATGAAGTTCATCCTGTCCCTTGCTTCAGCTGCAGGAGCACCCAGCTATGGCAGGATACCTCCAGGAATGGAATTTGTGAATTAACTGCTGCTGAAAAGCCAACAGAGGGAGCACAAACCATTGTTTTTTGTGACACATAAAAAAAAAAAAAAATTCTATTAAAAATAAACTTCCCTAGTGACATGGCTCTGTATCTATACTTTTGAAAGGTATTTATCAGGTAATAATTATTAAAATGAGTCATATTTTCTTAAAATTCTGTCAGATATAGAGCAATGATTTACAAAAAATATTTTTATTATGTTACCTAGTGAACTGGACCCATGATTGTTTTTAGCTTATCGCCTTATATTTATAAAGTTCTAGCAAAGGCTTTTAAAATTCCCCTTGCTTATTCTGTCATGTTTTCCTAATCTCCTCCCTCCCCTTTCTATTACCAGTTAATTGAAGCACCCTCCACATATGTGGGGGTAAATCATCTGTAGCCTCATTCCTTAAAAATTTAGGTCTTAAGTCTGAAATTTCTTTTTCTTGATCAGAGGAATCTTACTTTTCTCATACATCTAGTTTTGTGTTCTAAGAAAAGCCCAGAGACCCCTCAATGTTTTTGAGTATGGATTTTTTATATTATTTGGCTTCTTCTCAAATGAGAACTCCAAAGGAAACCTTCTTGTATTTAGAGTAGGTTGTCATAAGGCTGCTGGTTTACCAGTTCTCCTTAATTTTACAAGGAAAACTTTGATATTTAAGTCCATATAAATGTCTACACATCCTATCAACACTTTGATAATTTTTAGATATTTGGTTATTTAAAATATAAATGATTCACCCCATACCACCCTTCTCATAGTTATTCTGCAAAGATATCTATCAATAATGATTTTCTCCTAGTAAAACACATTTACTTTTCTTGATGAAGTCTTCAGGGTTGAACACTTTTAAAACAGAATACTAGAAATTATATTTTTGTCAATTAAATATTCATTTATATATAATTCTCTACATCTCTGATAGTTTGTGAAGAGTAAAGAATTTTGCTACCACAAAAAGGGGCAGGGTTAATACCCCCTGCTTTATTGCTTTGTTACAATTTTGATAGTATTGAAATTACTGGCTATTCCAATACTACTTAAATCAAACTGCCAGCTGCTATAGAGACACTTTAGTTTTACAAAAGGTCCTATACATAACCAGCTGTGCCTTATAAAGCTAATTGTTGCCTTTCCCCAACACTTCTTTATTTTATCAGTAAGCTGTGGTTGGTTGTTTTTCCACCATCCAAACATACCTGGCCACATTGGAGTTTTATATGTTGGGGTAACTTTGAGATGCTATTTTATGTATGTCCTAATCTAAAACATGAACTTCAGCAGCTTCCCCTCCTGCCTTATTTGGGACATGGAGGGGCAATGCATATTATAAAATTTGGTGAATGTTGCTGTAAGAAGTTCCTTATGAGGAATGCAATCATTTGAACTAGGTTGCTAGTCTGAGCTAACAAAGATAACCTTTTAAACTGATTTGTAAAATACTGGGTCTTATTATTTTCCCATCTTCAGTACAATCTTGTGTTTGACCCCCACGATATCAGCATTAAAGCTACCCCCATACATATGGCCACCAGAATGTAGCAAAGGGAAATGGTTAAGTGATTTAAATTCTTTACCACTGAAAGCTTTCAGCTCATTGATGTTCAAAAATAAGTTGAAGAATCTAGCACAGACTGCTCAGAAACTAACAAATCCATGTGCCATTCACCAATCAAACACACAAGGCCAATTTTCAGCTAAACCATCTTCAGACTATTCATGGAGTGTCCAGTTTAAGAGAAAACCAGCTCAGGTTCTTCTTTTTATGATCTTCGGGCTGCCATTCAATTAATAAAAAGGAGTGACAACAGAAATTAATAACTATTCCTGACCATTAAAGCAACATACAGAGGTGGCTGGGATGCAATAGAACTGGAAGAAATTGAACCTAATGGGTGGAGCCATATAAATATCCTCCACACTCCTTTACTATCCCCTTTCCACAAGGCAGTACCGTGGCATCTGCTCCCAAACTGTTCCCATCCTGTTCAAAAACTGACCTGCATATATATTAGGCTTAATGACCAAATGTTTAAAAATTCATTGCACAAGAACAGCTGAAAGCAGTTGATTGGTTTGAACTTTATTGTATGCACCTTGCTTCCCAGACTGCAGTAAAGGGGAAGGTCAGCTGGTAAACATTTGGGTATTTAAAAATAAGAGGCCCTAAGTTCCCCAATACCCTGTTTTCTTTACCCACAGCATTAGGCCCTACTAAGTTCTTTGTTTTGAGCTGGTGTTTTGTTTCATTTTGTCTGCCTGTCCCAATATAGAGGTGTCAGAGCAGATCTAGAGAAGTGGTTGCCTGCTAAATCCTATCAGACCTCTGACCTGAGAAGCATCTTCTGGAAGCACTGACCTCATTGACTGGGATGCCATTTCAGTTGTAAGAAAGCAGGTAATTTTATTTCTTCAAGTACTATTCATAAGTGATTGTCACACCTAGAAATATCAGCCCTCTCCAGGAAAGGCTAAATTGTACTACAATATTCTAGATAGATTCATCACTGGATTGAACTTCGGACTCTTTGCCCTACATGTATACAAGCAAGCACCCGGGTACTGAAAATTTCAAAGTGTCATCAATAAAGTCACATTCTATAGTCAGGGCATTTAGGTAGAATGTATTATTGGGGGAAAAGATTATTTGTTAAAACAATGACTGCTTAGCATGAGAAAACAGCCTAATTAATTCAAATTCCAGCTCACAGTGAGCTTCTTAAATAGATAAATTCTACCCTAATTCCGGAAAAGCCAGTATAATTTTTGAGTCCCATTCTTTGTTAGCAACAACTTTCACTCTGTGCTTTCTCTTTCTTGTCTACTGACACAGATCTTTGTGCTTCTCTACCTTTCATTAATCTGATCCTAGTCATTATTGATATAAACAAACCACAAAGAAAATAAGACATTGAGGTGTCTGTTAAATAAAAATGGTGGACACAGGCATTTGGGGTAGGAGGGAGAAGGAATGAGGACTAGAGGAGGAGATGCTGTACTTTTTCTTCCCACAATTTCAAACTATATCTTCCTGTAATCTCATGGTGTTTATCACTGTTTACACCCCTGCCATCATTTCTATTATAAAAATTGAGTCATTTTGCTTTATTTGGTGGCCCTTGGGCATATGAGTGTATGTGTGTTTTAAACTCACCCTCCTCTTTAACTGATTTATTCCTTTCTTCTTTATAATTTCCCCTTGCTCAGTGTGTAGCCCTTTGTCATTAGAATGATAATCATACTAATAGCAGGAATGTAATTTCCCATAATGCTAATAGTAGCTGTGTGCACACACACACCCAGTTTATTCTTAGATTCATTTACGCTCTGACTTCTTCATCTCATATTTAAATACAGCAGGTGTTTATCTCCATCAGGAAATGTTTGTCGAGTTCCTCCAGGGAGCATGGGGCTGGCCCTAGGTGCCATGAGCTTACACAGGGCAGATTCACAGATGTGGAAATACTATTTTCCCCCTTAAGATCCAGAAGCATAAATTTTATTTCATTTCTTCAGATGTTTTAAGTGGCAGAACCCTGACTTCTGCTTACTTGAAATTCCCTCAGCTGTATGTGTAAGGACAGACAGACCAAAGCATATTGAGTTATTGAATGGTGCCCTGCTTTTAATATGGTGTTCTGCTTCAAAAGTATCATTGAGAGGGATTCTCTTTTCACAGCTATTATATGGAAAGAATAGATGGTGATTATATAAGTACTGTGGGTTTTTTTTTTTTTCTGAAGCTCTTCAGCAGTCTAGGAACATGATATAACTCTTCACAGTGCCTTTCGCAGTGCCTTTATGATAAAAGGTAGAATTCAGTGGTACAAGGAAGTTAAGTAGATTCCTTAAAATGGATTATATACAGTGGTAATAATCATACCTTGGTTTAAATCACATTCTTTTGAATTAAAAAAGTGTTTTCTACTGTCCTTATATTTTAGAAATACGGTCTGAAGTGTTTAAAATAAAAATATAATAATGTATGTAATTTATTTAAAAGAATTCATCAAAAATAACATATTGTAAATATGCAAACAAAGCAATTGTTAAATCTCAAAAAATAAGAAAAACAACAACGAAAGTGCTTTCTTAGTTCATTTCATTGGGGCTTCATAAAAACCTATTGAAATTGTTACAATAATAAGTGGTCCCCATTTTATAGATGAGGATAGTGATGACTAAGAAATATGAACTGCTCAAGGTCACATGGCTAATAGCTGATTCAGTCAGGACCAGAATTTAGGTTTTCTAATTCCAAATCCAGTGCTTTTTTTTTTTTCTGTCTTAATCATAGTCAGTGGCTCCCTGACAATTACTATTAGATTTTTAACTGACTATTTGAGTTATGGACTAACCTTCTAAGGTCTGGATTGACAAAATTTTACTTTTAAGTAGAATATATAAACTAATCAGAGAAATTAGTCAAGGTCAAACTTAGTATATGTCCAATTATCCAACAAAAACTTAAAATGTGTTATTATTCTATTAAATGTCTTAAATTGGGTAAGTTAACAGTGTTAAGAGGTGAGCTTTCAGAGTAAGTTAGACTGTCAGAGCGACCCTGGGTTGGTTATCCTCTCACACCCTCAACAGCCCATCACTATAATGTAGGTAATAGAAACCTCTACCACATAGGTTCATTGTGAGTATTAAATGAAATATTGTATATATAATGTTTAGCACAGTGTCTGTTAAAGAGTAAAAGCTCAATAAATATTCTTCCATAAATACCCTGTTATTAATGGTGAGCCTACTATAATTCCATTAAATTGAACTTCAACTAGTGTACCTTCAAAACTTGCAATGACTATGAAAATTAAAAATTTCTATTTAAAAGGAAAATATTACAGAAAATCCAGGCCACATGAGAAATAGTTAAAACAGTTGTACCTTGATCACTGCAATTTGGGTACATCCATTAAGACACTAGATAGCAGAATAAAAGTTTTGAAAAAGAAAGAAAAAATCTAGTGTCACACTCTTTACCTTATCTAGAGTTAAGAGCAAAGGAGATAAACATCAAAATAACAAGATAATGTGATCCAAGCTTATTGGTGCTAAAAGCTATGGTTTCAAAACACAAGTGTACAATGCAAGAAGAACAAATCTGAATGATCAGCAACCACAAGAAGACTGAGTATTCAGAGTGTAAGTTAAAGTAACAGTAAGATACTACTTTACCTAACAGATTCACATAAGATTATTTAAAGTGATAAAACCAATTGCTTATAAAGATGCACAGAAAAAAGCAATCTTGTATATATTTAAAATGGAAATACAATTCTAACAACATCCATGAAAAATAAATTATGTAGATGGTTCAAATCAACATACTCGTTTTGGGAATCTCTTATAAAAGTACCAGTATGCAAGTCTGTAAGTACAAAGACAGACATTGCAGTGTTGTTCATAGCAACAAAAAGCTGGAACCAATGAATAGCTAATATTTATGGTACAGCCACCCATGTAATGTGTCCATTAAAAAGAATGGATTAGTGTTCTTGCAGTTAACTTGGGAGGGTTTCCAAGAGCATTATGACCCAAAAGAGTAAGATATGCAGAGACAGGTGTACCATATGGCCACATTTTAGTAAAGCTAACAATATACATGGGGGATATGTTTGTATATGTTTTATATTTGGATAGATGAGTATTGAGGAAAGTAAGAAGAATGAGAATTAAAGTATTAAGAAGACTTGTGACCTGCAAAAGGCAAGCAAAAAAAATTTAAGTGCACTACAAAGAAACACACCAGTATATATGATATGTTCCATTTATTTAAAAATGTGACATGTGGATGTTGTATATATAGCTTTATACATGTATGAATAAATGAGAGGGGAAAATTCTATTTTAATCTATTGTTGGAAGTTAATAGAGTATGTAGTAAAGAAAATTGCAGTGTAATTTGTATGGCATGACGCTATGTTATTTAAAATAAACAAATAGATAAAAAACTCTGTGTGTGTGTGTTTGTGTGTGTGTGTATTTTATATATTCAATCATAAAGCAGCAAACTTTAGGCCACATCCAGCTGTTTGCCTGTTTTTTAAATAAGGCTTTTTTGGAGACACAGCCATACCTATTTACGTGACATCTATAGCTCCTTTCTTGCTACAAGAGCAGAGTTGAGAAGCTGTGACAAAGAGTGTCTAAACTATTTGCTATCTAGACCCTGATAGAAAAAATCACTGGCCTACGGTACACATGATTTTAGATCTTTATATAAACAAAAAGAAAGGTGAGGATGGACTCCACACTATTCCTGTTGGTTATGTCAGGGATTGGATGGGCATGAGGGAATAAGCATTGGCTTTTGTTACACTTCTTACCATAGAAGTATTATAAGTTGAAAACCACTAATTTAACAATTCATCTAAAAACAAAGAAATAGTAGCTGTAGAAATTTTATTATTTTGGGATTGGCTTAGATATACATCAACAAATATTTGAGTGATTCCTATGTGGTAAGCACAAAGGACATTCATAGAAGCAGGACACTAGGAACTCACAGGCCAGTGCAAGAAGTCAAAGTAAGGCAGTGTAAAAATGCTATAATCAAAATAAATAAAATATTCTGAGAAGAAATTAGTTCCCTGAGGGATTTGGGGAATGCTTCATAAAGAAGGTAACATTGAAACTGTGACTTGAAGAACAAGCCTGTGTTTGCCAAGTCCAGAATGGAATTGCCCCTAGAGAACTGGACAGAAAGAGTACTGCAACAGAAATAATGAATGAAAGAATAATTTAGGCATGACCCAGGAATAATGTTTCAGGGAACATAGGAAGATGGTAGGGGGTGAGGTCCAGGAGCCAAAGAAAGATGTAAAATTAATTATAGGTTGTCCCACACACAAACACATACTTTGGAAGGTGACATTGGTTGCTTTGGACTTTGTTATATCAACGATGGGGAGTCACCTCAGAGTTTTTAAAAAAGTGAATATCCTGAAATCTGTGTTTCAGAAAGGTGTCTCTGGCATGTATATGAAAATTTATTGAGTACTAAAATGGGTACAAGAACAGAACAAGCTATATGTAACATTTGCATGTGCACAAGGCATTTCAATAAACAATAATGAAAAGTTTAGTGCTAGCAGTCAACATTTATTATGTATCAGACACTTTTAAGCACTCTGAGTATACTACCTCATTAATTACTCACATTGATTATGTTTTCACATTTTACAGATGAGAAAACTGAGAAACAGAGTAACTTGGCAGAAGTCATAGAATTAGTAAATGCAGGGCTGAGATTTGAACCCTGACACTTTAGTGCTAGTCTTTACTCCCAGCTATTATATTCCTCCATCTGAGGAGAGTTAAGTAATCATTTCCTGAACAAATGTTTATTTAGCGTCCACTATGTGCCATGTAATATGCAAGGTGCTAGGGACACAGAACTTGCCCTGTGAGAGACTGCTCTTAGTCTAATGCCAGGCTGGCAGCTGGATTGATTGGAAGCAGCCGACTGGTCTGTTGCACTAAGAAAGACTGACTCTCTGATCAGGAAGAGTTTGGTAATCAATTAGGTATGTCTGCCATGGCTGAGAAAAGGAGTATAGGCAGCCCAAGATTTGCCGACCTCACAATGGCTTATGTATGTTCCATGAGTGGCACAGCTATCAAAGCAGGAAGAGATTGTCCTGTTTAGAATGGTTGCCCAAGGGGATTTAGGTGGCATGTCTGTGTTTCCATGTGAACTCTTATCTAATTCTGCCCCTCCGCACAGTGCCCCATGCCCAGTGTACTCATCCAATTGTCCCGTTGGTTCATTAAGTCAGTTCCTCAGGACTCTAGGTCACTGCTTAGAAATGCAGACTCCAGGATTTATTATTGCTGTCTCCCAGCAAATACATGAAATTCACTTTAGCTCAAACCACCCAAGCATGACAACTCTAATAATGATGTTTTAATAGTGTCTACTGTGTTAAAGTTTTTTGAAATCTGATATCTGACATGAGCTAATATAAGCAATATCACAGGCCCCCATTTTTTTTAATAAAACAGTTTCTTAAATGAGGGACTCAGTTGTACCGTACTGATAAAACCTAATGATTTCTAAAATGACGTTTTACTGCAATATTTATAATTTCATTGTTAACCGAGACTGTATTGTGGTATTTCAGAATATAAGCAATAATGTTTCTCAGTCTAAGTACATTGAATTCACCTTAGAAAATTTAGGTAACTAATTATCTGAAACTACTGAGGCGGCGACTGTTTGCTTCCTGTATGATTACACTATAATGTAAGGTTTTTCTGTAACGGAACAAAAATAATCCAAATTCTTTGCTCAGTATGCTAACAGGCTACTCTAAAAATTGCTGTTAGGTTACTTGCAAATTTTTGTATAATGAGTATTCAGGTTCAGCTTAAAAAGGTTGACATTGTTTGGGGTAACAGATGTGTGCTTACACAGTTTTAAATGAAACCAAGCCCCAAAGAGGCTCAATAAACAAATGACAATGTTTGGAAAAGAAAGAAGCTTGTTTCCTTTGATAGGGTGCATGGAATTTAACCAACCTTTGTTTATAATTACTGTCTGGTTTAGTTAGTGCGAAAGAATCTACTTGCTACTCACTTATAAATAAACAAAATAGATCTATTTTTCTATTCTGCAGCGGGCCTGTTGGAGTTTATTTTTCTTTTTCTTTTTCTTTTCCTTTTTTATTGACTACAGACCATTTACTTGATGTCCAAATTATGTTGTTCCATTTTAAACATTCTTCTGGTTTGAGGGTTTTTTATCCTTAATTCCTGGCCCCACTCATAAAGATGGCACCTTCTCCCATATTTCAAGTAACCCCTTACCCCCATCAAAACTGTAAATTACTACATTTAAGTCAGTTGTCCACATGTGGACGTTTGGTTGAATATCAAAGGTGGTATTTTTTTTGGCAAGCTTGTATAGAGAGCAAGTTGCTACTACCCAGTTAATTGTAAAACAACATCAAATGAACACTGTCAGTCTGGGGCTGTGAGAGAACACTGTGGAGCATATGAAGTCAATTGTTTGGCCCTCCTGAACAGGCACAAGTTTTTGGATGAGAAATTAAATCTCACTTTTTTATTTGAAAAGCATGCTATATAATTTTGTGAAGAATTGTAGAAATCCATGAACTGTTTTGAAATCTTCCCGGGGAGATCTTGCTGTCAATAAATTTACTGTGTCTTTAAGTCTACTGTTAGTTATTTAGAGCAGGTATATTCAGTTAAACTTTGCATTGGCTTTGCATACTGCTGCTTTTATTTTTTACTCCTCAACTTAAGAATTAATTGTGCTAATATAAAGGTAGATCATAAGGAAAAAGATATCACAATTTGATTTCCATGTAGCAATACAAAAAAAAAAAAAAACAAAATCTAGTTAGCCAAATGCTTTCTCAAAATTATTTTGCTCCTTGAAATTAACATTAGACTATTATTTATTATTGAAATCATTCTTCAGCATTAAGACAGATTTTTACTAGGTTGTGGGTTTACCTTTTATGAAGATTGCATTAATCCATCACGAAAATTTTAAAACTCAATAAATTCATTTTACCATAAAAGATGTATAAAGCCATAAGCATTTTCCAGATGTGGATGTGGATATAAGTAAAGAAAACTCGTCTGTTCTGAGAGAGGAAAAACTGTTGACATTTCTTTGAAGTGTAATCTCTTTTGTTTATTTGGTTTTTAATAGCTTCCAGCAGTTAGCCACATATTTTTTAAGTGATGTTGCTCACATACTTTTTTTTAAGTTGTGAGTGGCATTAACTTGCTGCCATAAATTTTGAAGCTTAACCTATAAAGGGAGGAGATCCTCATTGAGATGTGTAATTGTATAATTGCCAAAAAATGCAAGGCATCATTTTCCTTAGCAACTGTTCTAAAATGGAAACTATGAGCAGCAGGGGGCAGGGCGGCAACTTGCTATTGTTTTAATCTGAAATATTTACATACAAAGGGCAATCTGAAGACATCACATATTTAAATAGCAACATTTCATTCCTTTTCTGTGCCAATCATTTGCCCATTCAGTCTGAACTCAAGAAAAGAATGAAGGATCTTTCCAATTACCACTGTACACATCACCGACATACCATGGCATAACATGTGCGTGTATGCACATATGCATCCACAAATGTACTGTGAGGGGAAATTTTAGAGTGATAAAAAAAAATCATTAAAATGGACTGAGTGACTGAAAAGTCTGTGACACTGAAAAATGGAAACTATTTGGAAAGGAAGTAAAAACTTTAAAAAAAATGTATAAGCTTTTGACATTTCATAATGATTTATATAACAGGCTGCATAAGAATTAATTTGATATCAGATGTAATGCTAGCTATAACGAACTGCACGAAGCAGAGAGCATTCAAGGTTGAGGAAATTTTTTTATATATAAATTAAGTTTGAGGACCATTTCTCATTCTGTCTAATCAATGTTTTTGAACTATTATTTATAATAATGTGATTCTCCAAAGCTTAGTGTGGTGGCCTTTTGTATATGTGAGTGTATTAGTATACATATATGTTTTGCTCCTATCTAAAAATATTCTAATATACATTTGTATGTATGCTATATTTAAGTGTTGCATTCCTCTTTGGTTAGAATTTATTTTTACATGTCAAACCAGAAAAATAGTCCTGATATTTTAATAAAATGCCACTAAAGCGATATAATTTTTATTGGTACAATTAAATAGAAATGTATCCTATAATTTTGAAGAAAATGCTAAGCAAGATCAACTTGTTTCATGTTTTTAATGCAGTTCTAAACAATATGCTGAAAACACTGGTAATAAAATTATTTTAAGGGATGCTCCTTGACCAGCAACTCTAGCTACATATTAAGATCTGCTCTGTTTTTCATGTGTTTTCCATCAAGGAAGTCTGTGGTTACCTTCCTGATTCTGCTGGACTGGAAAAACATAGCTAATATGGTGTGATCTGGAGAAAGCTTTGATGCAGGGACTTTGCAAATAAACCTCCAGCTGCCATATGGTTTACATTCATCTCTCAATTTATTTCCTATAAATGTCTATTGAATATTCCATTGAACCAACACATGTGAAACTAGAGCTGAAAAAGAGAACAGTATATAGAATACTTTGTGGCAGCAAGTGATTATCATATTTCTTTCCCGATATTGCTACCAGCCTATACGTATGGTAAATTAGTCAAATGCCAAAGTGCTCAGACTTAGAGAAAAAAATGAAAAAATATTCAACAGTTATCAAAACAAACACTCAGTTTTTATGTTTTGGGTAAAGTATTCCATACTCTAATGCAGGCATTATTTATGGTAGTTCTGAGTTGTGTGTTTAAGTTGCTACCACTTAAGGAATGAAATTATCTATGCCTCAGATGCCAAAATAGATGTTATTAATATGCTGTAAAAAAAAATGCTAGAAGAATTTCATATGAAGCCGTTTGGGAATTCCATTCTGTTCTAGAATCTAGGCACCGCCTCTCTGGTTTCTATACCAAAGAGATAATTTCCAAGAATTACTAAATGTGCTTGCCACCTCACTTTTCTAAAACGAGTCCCTCTTCCCTCTTAAGGCAAGTTTTTCTGAAGACTGTTCCCCTGGATTGCTAGAGGAGACTACCCTGCAATTTTAGAGAAACTTTTATTCCTATATCTGCCCATTGATTTTGTCTTCCAGTGAGAAATTCATTCTTTTCCCCAATCAACATGCTATGAAAATAGAAACACAGTGCCTGGTAATGACCTATCACTTGACCAACCATGGTATTTCCAATGTCTACTGTTACTTAGCATTTAAACATTAATGCCAAAATTGAAAGTATAAGGACTAAACACAGGGGAAAAGGAAGGATAATTTCCTCAGAATATTTTGTTGCTTTTCAGAATTCAATCTTCCAAGTCTTCACTTAATGCTTTAAAGAGTTTGGTAACTTAATAAAGCAAATCAGAAAAGCACAACAGATCAAAGTGTCACTAAGTTAAATCTATTCTAAATTAAGAACCTCTTAAATCCTTAAGAAAGGAAAAGAGAATATTTCCTGAGAGACTAACCAGGCCATAGCTTGTCTCCCAGGATTACAAAACTGGGTGTTTTACAGCACTGACTCAACACACGATTAGGTTTATTTCCTTAACAAAAAATGTAGGATCAAATTGAAAATCATCATTCTTTAGCCAACATCTTATACACTATAGACCAAAATTACCTTATAAATTTACACTGCCAGTTGCATCAAATAGCAAACAAAATAATAATCATAAAATACTTGAAGGGGAGATAAATCACTTAAAGTAACTAAAAGTTTTTGTACATCATTCTTTTGTGATACCAAGCCGAAGTTAAGAAATCTTATATTTAAAATATAGGAATTTGAGGTTAAAAACAATCATCTCATTCAGATATTTTTTAATAAATTAATGGCAGGAGAGAAATTTCATGTTGTTTGTTCTTAATAATAAAAGATGACTGAGATATTTGCATATGCTTTTCTGTTTATTATTTTAAAATAGACTTCCAGAGTTTCCTTAAAATGGAGGCTTTAAATGGCTAAATCAGAAAGGAACATTTTCAATCAAAAAAAATATACTTTGAAGACCAAAGAATTTCATTAGTTACCAAGAAGAAAATTCTAATATGTTCATTCCCTACCTATGTAACACACAATTAAGATGTTTAGTGTTTTCTAATTTTGCAAACTACATATTCTTTTCAAAATACTGTCAGATTAAAATTCTCCTGTGACCCACTTCATTGACAGTGATTTTCTTCTTTTCTAGCTTAATATTTATTTATTGATATAAAATGTTGCCATCATAAAGTTAATTCCTCTTAGATTGGTGTTTTTATCTTGGGGTTGCAGCATGGGAAGGAAGAACAATTTGAAAAAAGGCAAATTTCCCAGGATTAACTCTCACTTATCTCATTTTTCAATCGAAATTCAAAAGACAAATTCTGATTACACCCCTTAAAAATAAATTTGCTTTATTTAATTTTACTCCAAAAGCCCAGTCACAAGTAGTAAATCAGATAATCAAAACTTCTGCTTGTAATTGTTGTTTCCCTGATTCCATGTGAGCCTACATTAAACGAGTATGCTAAATAAATAAATTGAAAATTTCTAGATGTCCTTTTCTCTGGTTTCATTAGGATAATGACTTGCTTTCCAAGGTAAGGAAAAAATTAAAATGTTTGACACTGTTCTTATTTTCTGGGGATACCAGGGTTTAATAAATAGTGTTAGTAATTTCAAAAGAAATTGCCACTTGCTGGCTTCACTGGTCACCAATTCAACAGAGGATTCCAATTTCTATTCTGTCTGGGATATGTGCCTTCCATTAGTGATCATAATGCTAACCCCGTGTCCCTAGGGCCTTCATTTTTGCCAGCTGGAGCTACTCTGCTCCAGCCCTCACCAACTGCTCTTGTGCATGCCCTGTGGACAGGCCCTCCCTCTGAATACCACCAACTTGGCACTTTAGTTAACTGACCTGAGCACCCTACTGCCAATCTAGATGCAGAACTCTGGAAATAAAAATCATCCTAAAATACTAACTTTCAGGATTAGCTTATCAACAACAAATACACAAATTTCAACTTCCTATGTTCTAAAATTGATATATATATACCTAGAAATGTGAGAAAAGAGTCAGTAACTGAGTAGGTGTTTCTGATTACCAATCATGGAGACTTATTGTAAGGGTAGTCTGATCAATTAAATGGTATTGACATCCATTAAATGGGAGTTGTTGAAAGTCACCCTAAGACTGGAAATTTCTCTTAAGTAACTTGGATTCGAGTAATAGATATAGATATGCCCAGATAGTTCAGGAGAAAATTGTGAGCAAAGAAGCTATTGGATTTAGATCTCCAAATAAAAATAGTTTCCTCTTTGACTTCTGTGTGTGTGTGTGTGTGTGTGTGTGTGTGTGTGTGTGTGTATGAGAGAGAGAGAGAGAGAGAGAGAGAGAGAGAGAGAGAGAGAGAGAGAGAGAGAGAAAGAGAGAATGTTCTAGGTAGGAAGAGGGAAGATAAATAAATCCAAAGTTTTCAAATAGAGGTAGTTTCTCCTACTCCCTTCCTGGCTATAGGACCAAAACCTCTACATGGAGAAGACTTCTGACATGACTTGGAGATTTCAATTTTCCTTAAATGACTTCACAACCTATTTTAATCATAGAAAAAAATATATAAGGTGCTTTACCTTGGAAATCATTCATCTTCATCATTTCTGGAAGAGAGTCGTTGTTCCGATTTTCCAACCATAGACTAAATTTAAGCCTAAAGCATCAAATCACACAATGATTTGAGATGTGACAAATATAAATTTATGGCACACATGGGTCTGAAATCATGTGCGGCACAAGCAATTTTTTTGCTAATGATGATAAAAATACAAAAGTCTGTGAATAATTTACTTTGTTGAGTAGAGAAGTCTTTCCCTATATGGAATACATCCTTCTCAATTCCTTTACTTCCTGATTGGACAGGTAAGAACTGTTGCCCTTGGAACTGCTCATGAACTCAGCCAATCCTCTCTCTGATGAAATAATAGACACAGGAGGGTCATTTCTTTAGTTAGGATTCTTGAATTGCAATCAACAGAAACACACTTTGTCTAACTCAAAGCAGAAAAGAAAGGGATGTCTCATGAAATTGAAGGAACAGCAGGAAATGCAGATCAGGAGAGGCAGATCATAATCCAGCTGTGGGTGGGGCTGTAGAACGGTTTGGCAAACATTAATTTGCTGGAATAATGAGTTCTAGTTCTATTGTTTTATAATGCCCACTATATCTATCCTGTGGATCAATTTGAAGAACAATCCAGACAAAAGAGCTTGTCCTGCTGCTCAAATGTGTATAAGCAAACAAATGCAAGCCTCCTTTCAGATGACACTCAAGAATTAAATGATAAAAATACAAAGAGAGAACTGTTTTAGTCCTGACTTATATAGTTATGATTTTGGCTATACCTTTTAGCATCTTTGTGCCTCCAGTCTTGTCTGTGGAATTAACTTAGCAGCATAAGTGACCCCTAAATTCGTGTGTGTGTGTGTGCATGTTTCAGAATCTAATGTCTTTCATCTGATGAGGACTAGAATAAGAAAGGATTGCACAGACACACAATTCTGATCCATATCTTTCCATAGGATTTGACATATAGCAGGCATTTACACATTTACTGAAATAAGTATGTATCGTTACACAAAATTTGCTGTTGGTGTCTTAAAATTCAGAACCATAGAGGTTTGCAAAATCACAGAAGATCTTACTTTCAGATCAGATTCCCCATCGGCAGTAATGATTATTGCCAATAGAACAAGGATAAAATAGGCCGGCACGTTAGGAATGTCTAACCAAGCAAAATGATCTTATTGGTAGAAGGGTCCCTAGCTACTTTGTAATATTTTAAAGTGCCGTTTAAAAATACCTTATTTCCATTTACTCAGAATACTGAGGTCAAGGGTACATGTTCTGCATCTTTTGTCAGGCCAGGATTAATTGAGTTAGAAAAAAAGACCTTGCAAATATCACACTACCTCAAAAACTACATCTTTATTTTTTTTATACACTTCCCTTGTATCATTTAGTAAGATCTCTAGAAATAAAGGTAGATTCTCCATGTCAAAAATAAGTAAATGGCACATTCACATGTAAATATGTTCTGTTTTGTTTTGTTTTATTCAATTTTCTTTCCCATTCTCTAGCTGCGGATACCATTTTCCTATGTCATCTCAAATAATATATGAGAGACTACCTAACTATAATTTACCAGGCAAATGAATGAAAAATGCTTTCATTTACATGATTAACATTTAATTAACATTGTTAATTAACATTGATTTTTTAAAACTTTTTCAGCTGAAGTGTAACACTTAACATTGACCTTAACTTTTAAAATAAAAGCTAGGTGTTAAGAAAGCCCAGGGAAATTGATGATTGATAATATGTATTATGATCTAGCTCCCTGTGATCTAGGTGGAAGTTATAAAGTAATGTGCATTGTACCATATAAAACTCTAATGATGGTTAATGTTAGCTAATTAAGATGAACACTGAATGGAGCCAGCCTGGCTCGTAGAGGTATTAACATCCTATTAGAGTCTAACAAAATATTATTTTAGTCAAAACTATATATAGTGAATAATCATTTTAGATTCTCACTAAGAAATACATTTGAGTCAAATTAGACATTAAAATCATATTTTAATCTTCATTGCCAACAGAGATAATATTAAACACTTTCTCAAATTTAATGTTATATCGTGTGGTTTTTTGTTTCATTTTGTTTTAATAAATCTCAAACATAGAGGTATGCTGTACTGGTATATTATCACCTAAGAAATCATGAATATTTGCCACTCCCAATTTTTGAAATATCAGCTATATGCTTCCTGTTAACCCATCTGAGTTCTTACAAGTGTGTTTAGGTAATTCAAAACAGCCATTTCTACTGGCTACTGAAAATATCCAACTTCCGTATCCAGCATGATGTTCATTAATTTTCTTTTGCCCCAGTACAACAGCTTTGGAATGCATTTAAATTGACATGCCTGTGTGATTTGGTCAAGTCATTCTGCCTCTCTGGACTACAATGTGCCTGTGGTGAAGATGAACAGATCATACCATAGGGTCAAGATGCCTATAGATCCTAACAGTTCATTTCACATTAGTTTAGGTCATTTAATTAATATTTGAATGCCTAAGCATAGCAGTAGGCAGTGGAAATATAGGCATGAAGGACAGTAAAGTCTGATGGGAAAAAGCAGAAATATTTTAAGACCTACGATATAGTTTAATACCTACAATATAGGACTTAGAATGGCTCCTCAAATAGGTAACACTCACTGATTGTCATGAACTTGTCTCAGAGAAAACCAAAAGGCCAATTTGCCTATGGAAAGTTCAGTTTGATTGTAACTGAAAATGCATATATAGCGTATGTGCTACTCACTGGCCTATTGGGTTATTTCGGTGCCCTCTAAGGGAAGAAGTTGAGGATTTGTGCACCTGGGGCTGTGAGCTAGTATGTCTGAAAAGCAGCCCTGGCATGAGTGCCCACAAAAAGCAATGGCTTTTCTGTGCAAGTTTCACGACCTAGAAATAACTAGCTCTGTTCTCAGGCAAAATGTCCCAGGCAGTTAAATCATTTGACTGAGCAGCATTTTAAAATACTATTCTTATATTAAAAGCAAACAATTCATAGTAGAGTTTAGAATCTGTGAGGAATGTTAAGGTGAGAAACACTGCTTTGCTGAGACCCTCTTGTAGCTTGGAAGTGAGACCCTGGCCCTTAGACACTCTCCTTTGTGATGGAGGGCTCCTTGGTGGCAGAGAATGAGGATTGTTGATTTGCAGTTCATTCCCACTGCCCACCCCGCCACCTTCTGTGGCAGAGTATACAAGCAAGCATGCGCACACACACACACTTACACATTTTCATTGGTTTACACTGTTCTATATCCAGTGCTTAGAGCAGTGTCTCCACAGTGGAAACTCAATTATATGCTGAATGGATAAATACACACAGTTTTGCATGTGAAGTATTTGATGGTTCCATTTATTTCTAAATATAGTGGATGTACAAGAAATTTTCATTGAGTTTAAATAAAATGCTTGTGATGATGCCATCAATATATGCTTAAGTATATTGGTATGGAGGCCTTTCCCATAGTAAATCTTCACCCCTTGAAAGAGACCCTCTGAAGGAACACACCATACTCATTTTTGTTTTACATTACTACTACAAAGCTCTAGAAGGAAAAAGAAATTAAAGTGAAATATTAACTCATATTCTGTTAAAATTTTAATACACACCATATAAGACTAACCAACTTCTATAGAAGGATGAATACTGCATTTTAACATTAGCTGTAATGGATGAGTAGAGTGGAGGGACTGGGTGGGTGTAGAACTATTCATTTTACTTTAGACTGGAGTTGACAACTGTCAACCCCTAGGTCAAATTTAGCTTGGGGATACAATTTATTTGGTCAATGCAATATTTTTATTTTAATTTAAATTAGCTTCTATTATTTAAAAATGGAAAGATTTCTCAAAATATGAATTTCTGAATTCAAGGCAGTATAGCGGACAACAATAAACCCAAATTCTTGTTAGGCCCCAATAGAGACTACCTCTATGAGACACAGCACCTGTCCCACTGCCACAGCTGCAACCTGGATCTCTGCCCTCAGGTACATGTCAGTGCAACTCCTGAAATCTGCTTTAGAAAGTCCTGTACTGTTTGTACCCTTTTTTCCCCAAGGAGGGGCATCTACTATTTTTATAATTCATGTGCCTGAAGAATTTTAAGACTCAATTTTAAGGCACAGAAAAAACTGAAGAATTTTTTGCAAGCAATAAAATATTATGCACAACATAATTCAACTTTCAAATATATAGATAAGCATATATATCATATTATATGTGTATGTGTGTGTGTATCTCCTGTATAAATATAGAAAAAAGACTGAAAAGATATATTTCAGAATATTAACAATAGCCACAACGTTGTCTCAAAGTGGTGAGATTTCAAATGATTTTTTATTTTGTTTTGTTATATTTTTCCATTTCCTTTTGAAAAATTTTCTGTCTGTTCTAAATTTTACACAATGAACAATGAATTGTTATCTTTCTGATAAGCAGAAAATTTCCTTTTAGATTTTGACGTACCTATAGTTCTTACTAATTGCCACCACTTTCTTGATTTTTTTGTAAGGCGTTTCTAGTTCAATCTCTTTGTAAGATCTGCCATCTATGTATTTACCTGCGGGCAGCACCTAGCTCTGTGTGTTTGTTTTTCTCCTCTCTGTGCATACTGGCCTTTCCATTGCTCACATCCTGGGGTGGTTCACATTGGAGTGAGTGACAGTGAATCAAAATTAAAAACACCAGTCGGCATTAAAGGTCACTGCTTTATTAGAATTATTCATTCAAATACAATTAACTTACCCCTGCTCTGGGGGAAAAGGAAGAGTTTACACCAGGGAGAAGGAAGGATCTAAGGGGTTCTCCATTTATAGCCTTTCTCCTATTTGAATTTTTTTTTTTTTACAACAACTTTATTGACATGACAGGCAGCTTGAAATAAAAGAAGAACATGGAGCAGGAAGGCATTTCCTTCGATATACACAAGAAAGGGTTAGCATCCTTATTTTGAACAAAGAACAAGGTTTGGAACAAGTGGGTTCTTAGAAAATCTACTCAAGTGGTGATCCACATAACACAGAAGATAAAGATTGTGACTAACATTTTTATCCTAGTAGGATAAAGCACATTAAGGGACCATGACTCAGCACTATTGTAGCCCCTTTCAGTATCTATACACGGTTTGGGGAGGGCTATCATTTTTGGATCAGGGCTATCTTTGAAATTTCAATGAAATCTTTGAAGCAGAAATGTATGTCATATGAACCTAAAACACTGTTAAAAATTGTATGAGGTCTCTATAAGAATCCTCTCTAGAATTAAGAAATTGTTCCAGATTAGAAACTCTTATGTTTATTATCCATTCATTTATCTATTCATTCACTCAGCTTTGGAGTCAGACAGCCTGGGCTTAAAATCCTTCCATGACCCTGGAAGAGTTATTTAAGAACTCTAAGGTTATATCCTTATCTCTGAAGGGGATAAAATAGTGTCTATTTAATGGCTGTTTTGGGGATTAAATTAGAGGGAATTTGTAATGCTCTTAATTACATAATTCAAATAAATGGAAGTTTTGGTAAATATTATTTATTACCTATGTTCTAGCAATTGTGTAAGAGTTGGGAAGAAAAGGTAAAATAAAATCACAATCTACATCTTCAAGGAGTTTAGAATCTTCTCAAGGGAAAGCACAAAGAAGGCAATTCTGAACAGCATGAAATTGATAGAAACTGGAAATAGATTAGTGGTAGTCTGGAACCGATGGTGGAAGGAATGGGGACTGACCGTAAATGAGCATGAAGGTTCTTTTTGGTGTGATAGAATTGTTCTAAAATTGGATTGTGGTGACGAATTCACAGCTTGGTAAAGTTACTAACAATCAGTGAATTGTACATTGCAATGGTAAATTTTATGATATGATGTAAAAATACTACAAAAAAGCTGTTAAAAATGTAATGTAGCATGACAGCTGTGGACATAGATATATACTAAGGGCTGTGGTTGCTACACAGGAAAGAGTAACTCCATGGTACAGGGGGAAGTTTTATAGAGGAAGGGATGCTGAGCTGGGTTCCAAAAGATAAGTAACATTTGAGAGTGAATGGTAACACATTCTAAGCAAAGAAAGCAAATCCCTCAGGAGAGTAGAATCAAAGTAATTTGCTGAACCAAAATAAATAAATTGACTCTCTTTACATCCAAAATATTGGCTTCCTTTTGTATAACATAGAATATTTTTGCTAGTATCGTTTCTTCTTTCCTGTCATATCATAAGGTATGCTTGACCCAAGAGAAAGTAAGGAATACCTAAATTTGTTCATGTACCCTCCCAATAAAATCATTGTAATGTAACTGAATCTCCTAGCCCAATTGTCATAAACTGCAGATGAAGAAACAGAGACAAGAACAGTGACTCTGTAAGGCTTTGAGCAATTTTTAAAAATCAAAACAAAACCAAACAAGCCAACAAAAAACAGCCCTGGCACCCACGCATCAAGACCCATTAGGATGTCCTCTGTGTGAATACATGGGGTCAAGAGAGGCTTTGTAGCCCAATATTTCAAAGCACTACTTTAGTCCTCAAACTTGAGTGATAGTTTCATTCCATGGTAATCTTAGCTCATGAAAACAAGAGTTTGATATGCTCATTAATCTCTATGTAGTTTAATAGTGATTGTAACAACTGCATAAGAAATAAATGACTGTTGAATTTGCATGTCAGTTGTCCAAAAGAATCAAAAAGAACATCAGCCCAAGAGTGCTTTGAAGTATATCCTGCAAATCCTTGCCTAGAAAACCCAAATGGCTGAAGTTCTTTGTTCAGTAGGTATGTGAGGGAACCAGGGTTAGGACAATCTTTCGTCAACCAGACCTAGTCTCTCAGGGCTATACTGGAATGCCAGTTAATGCCCCATGACACAAACACTTCTTTCCTAGCCCACCAAGGTTACTAAAAAACAATCTTCAAACAAGATGGAAGAAGTTGATATTGAGGGTAAAAGAAAGAAGGTTTGGAAGATAGGTAGAGTATGTGTCTGAAACAGTGCTGCCGATCCATCTTTGTGAAGCCCAAAGTCCGTGTGTTGGGTTTATGCATGGTCCAGCAGCTCAGTTTGAAGGCTATTACTATGATGTGTTTAACTTTTTCTTTGGAACAAAGGACTCCAAAGGGATGCAATTCCTAGAACTCAAAGCACCCTAATATCCTAAAGATTTATAAAATAAGACTCATCAATAGTTCTACATGTGGCTCAGAAATAACACTTAATCACACTCACCACATTTTCCTTGGAAGTCTTTCATTTTGTTTTGTTCTGTTAAAGCTCTTCCTGCTTCTTTCTGGTCCTAAGACTGAAGCAAAGTTTGCCAGACAAATAGACTTCCTATATAATTACAAATAATCAGAAAGCAGTGTGTGTTTTACTTTCTTGTAGAATGAAGCACTGTAGTCAGGTCAAGAGTCGTGTCAAATAAACAACTTTATTGTTTTGAATTTTTTAAAGGCTGAGGTTCCAGATAAAACAACTGCCTCTTGCACACAATATTCCCTGTGATCACATGTCATGATTGATGACAAGTCAAAACACACTTTGTTTACTCAGCTTTAATGTGAATGTGGCAGTCAGGATTTTGTGTGTTTCTGAGTATTATTAGATAAATAAGGTCCATAAATACAGTAAAGATAGAGGTCTGTTTCCAAACAATAGAATGTTTCCTTTTCATACCTTTCAGGCTCAACTTTAAAGAGAAAATTCATGACCAGTTTGCCCACTCAAAACCTCGAGTTTCTTCATTTTAAGGTTTTTCAAAGTAGTTACTAATCTATACTAATTTCATTTAATGTGGTCTAAGGCAGGGTTTCTCAGCTTCAACACTACCAACATTTGGGGCTGGTTATGCTTTGTTGTGGGGGCCATCCTGGGCATTGCAGGCTGTTTACCAGCACCAGTGGTCTCTACACACTAGATAACCAGTAGAAACCCCTAAGTTACGATAAACCGAAAGTGTCTCCAGGCATCGCCAAATGTCCTTTGAGGGGTGAAAGAACTCCAGTTGTAAGCCACTAGTCTAGTGTTTGAATGTACTAACAGGAAAGAAAATTTTAGTGCCATATAAAACCAACCCACAAAAAAAGTATTATGTAATGTAAAAAATTGCAACAGGAACTTATGCATCACCAACAATGACTATTTTAAAAAAGTAAAATAAAATTTAATTAAGTGATCATTAAAAAAAAAAAAAAAGCAATCCTTAGTTAGTACTTCTGTCAGTTCAGAGTGAGGGGATTGTATTTTCCAAAAGTGAAATCCAGGATGTTTTTTCTTGCTGTACATAGTCCTATGGTATACTGAAAGAGACAATTGTCTTCAATCTTTCTTTCAGGAAATATTGCACCAACTCAATAGGAAAATACAAGTGAGGTGATTTTTTTTCTTGCCAACTAAAACATTCTCCCTGAGAAATTTTAGTCATTTCTTTATACCACTATAGTTTATCCTTGGCCTTTCCTTAAGCATATTTAAAGAAATTCTTCACATATTCATCTTCATTGGAGCTTCTGGTGTTATAATGAGGCATTTGTTATAAACATTAGTGACCATAATCAAATTTTAGTTTGAAACCTTATATCGGCAAACTTATGTAGGAAAGAGTAGAACTGCAGACAGTGTTACTGAAGAAACAGTTAATACAATTTAAATAAAAAGGTTTATGGCTAATTTCAACTCATTTAGTGAATTGTAATTATATGATTACCTATAGAACCTCCATAGTATGGTATTTGAAAGATCAAAGTTAGTGAAAAGTCAGCATGTAATTAGTTTCTTGCTTTGGAGCATTAGGTAGAATTACTGCAAAGAGGCAAAACTATCATTTTATAGAGACCCTTAGGAGATTTATAATGATGGTAGACAAATATATGCATACAATATCAGTTGGTGTGCTAAAATTTAATTTTCGGGAGAAAATGTGGTTGAAGATGATCACAATACATGGGGATGTTCTTATTTTAATATTGGTGGATGTTATTATTAGAGAATCATATCAAAAGATATGTCACCAGGGAGAAAATATCATTTATAAATCACTAATGAGTAGCAAACAGTGTTTAGCTTGGAGGTATGAAGCATCTCTTCACAATGTGCATTTATGATCAAACACAAAAGATCAAGTGCAGAAAGAATAGTAGATCTATGTTTCATCTCATTCTGCTAAGGAATATTTTTCTATAGTTAGAGTTTCAGTGCCTGTATCACATTTCCTTCTCCTTGGAAAAGATTCTGCAATTAGTAGAAAGTGATTTTGATTGTGTCAATTTTGGAACTTAGCCATTAAGATAATGTATGATTGTACAGATTAAGTACTGTATAAATTTTATTTATGTTCTCGCTGTAATACACAGCTGTGCAACTAGTTTATCTAAGAGAACACACCAGGAAATCTCATGGCTGACAACAGACATCCTCCAGGGCTTTTGCTGAGATTTCTTGCTTTTCAATATAAGGTGAATTCAAATTGTAGAATGTAGATATTTGAGCCTTCTATGGCCCATTTTTCATATATTAGAGTAAATCTAAAATTATAGTCTAAAGACGATCTTTGTTATGGCCCCAGCTAAATCCAGGCTTTTGACTCTGGGCAGCCACTGACTTGTGTTCAGAAAAGTTGTAAGAACTTCTTAAGTACCTCATTCTTTAATAAGAAGACATTGATCTTTTTTCCTCAGTTCAACAAACTGTTAAAATGCATGGCTCCAGCCCTAGTTAGAAATCCAGACAAACCACCATCTAGGCCAATGATAATCTTGAACCATTTTTTTAATGGTGCACATGTGGTTTGTCATTTTTTTTTTTTCTGGAATATCGCATCTTTACTACCGCCCCAAAAGCCACACTATTTTTTGGTGCAATAGCATATAGCTACTGAATAAAGTGATAAGTGAGAGACCTTAAAAGTACTTTGTTACACCTACTACGTAGACCTTGTTATTCACATTACTAAGCATCTTCTTTACAAGAATGCTTAACACAGGAATCCCCAAACCCTAAGCTTCAGTCCTAGGCCTGTTAGGACCTAGGTCACACAGCGAGAGGTGAGCAAGCAAAGCTTCATCTGTATTTGCAGCCGCTCTCCACAGCTAACATCACCATCTCAGCTCCACCTCAGATCATCAGACATTAAATTCTCATAGGAGCACTGGTCCCTGGTGTCAAAAAAGTTGAGGACCACAGGCTTAGAGACTTTCACTTCTTGTCTTAGTATCAAGAGTAGTGCCTCTTCTGAAGTGCTGGTTTGTTTCTATCTTATGGACAATATCAGTTTTATAACTTTATGTTTCACTATTGATGTTGACTTCCAGGAATTTTCAAGTCAAATTTGTCATCCACAGAGTACAGAGGATTTAATGATTAACATTTGTGATCCAAATCGCCTTCCTTATTTTGTTTAATATTGCTACCCAAGTTGTTCTTTCTCCTGACGTTTTTTTATGTATACTAAGTTACCTTATCTTGCTATATGGTATGTTTTTTGTTTTAGAGAATTAGATAGTTTTAATAAATAAGATAAAATTACTGTAGTCTCCGGACTATACATTCTGGTTTATTCACATTAGCTATAAGCCAGACAGGTGTTCAGGGAAATCAGATTGGCAAATTCTCAGATAGGCAATTTTCTATGATTTATTTGTGAAATACTTATAATTTCTTCATGAGGTATCATGCTGCCAATTCATTTGACTCTTGACCATGATAGTTTGGCTCAATAGAAAAGAGAAGAAGGAAGAATTGGAAATACCAAGAAGGTACAGATTCAAAGAGCAGAGCAGGATATTCATGGGAAAGTCCTGAAAGCCTGGAGCCAAGAATATACAACAATAACAGTGTGGAGACTTCGAATAGGAAGCAGTATAGAGCAGCATCTTATTTATTACCAGTTGGTTATCCTCTGTTGCTTCAGAGAATCACTAAGCATCCTTAGTGAATCATAAGAAAATCACTAAGCATCCTTAAATAAATTCCTATTGCTAGTCACGCTGGAGGATGCTAAATCGCGTTGCCTATGTGTAAAGCTTCTTGATGGCAACTTAACACTAGCAATATGAACCATGTACCTCTGATTTCTGATTTGGGTTCATACTCAAAACCCCATTTATTTCTGTGGCCCCCAGAACTGTGTAGTCTGTCTCCCTCAAACAGCATTTGCTTTTGTTCTATTTCATTTTAAGGTACTGTGTAGTTGGTTGGCTATGGCTGTTTCTTTGGGTTTCCCCTAAGTTTCTTCTGCCAAAACGAATTTCATTTACTCTACATACTACATGTTTTAAGTCAGAAATCATTCCAAAGAATTCGCTAAACTTGGTGAAAGTCTTATTATAACACCTCAATTTACCAATTTGAAAAAAGACAAAAGTTTTGCAACAAAAGACTGGCCCAAATAAAACAGGCAAGGTTGGATATCATCTCAAAAGTCCTTGTAAAAGAATGGAAAGCTCTTTATTGGACTTGTTTGGCAAAAAGACAGGTGATGAGTGGGAAAGTGTTCTGACTGAACTTTTTTACTTAGAACCAAGACGTATGGTATATCTAGCAAAGCAACAAATATTTTTAGGGTTAACCACTGTGATGTAAATATTTTTAATTTACCAATTGTTATAAAACTAATCTATGCTGTTAGAGGTCAGAATAGAACTTTCTTTGGATTGGGAATAGTGGCTGGAGCTGGGAGAGAGTCTTCTGGAGTCATGAGGATATTCTGTTTCTAAATCTGGATGCTGATTGTTATTGCATTGAGTTTGTGAAAATTAAACTTGTTATTAACTTATGGTTTTTGTACTTTTCGATATGGATTTTAAAAGGATTTTTACAAAATGACTGTTGCAAAGCCAGGAGAAATTGACAATCTCATACATTTCTGGTAAAATTGTACATTGGGATAATCCTTATGGAAGCAATACAGCAATATCTATCAAAATTATAAGTGCATGTATCCTTCAATCCAATAATTTTCTTTTTATGGAAAATTAATTTTAATTTCTCCCACAGATAAGTTTCACACATGAAAAATGATGTAAGACTAAGAATATTCATTGCAGCATTGTTTATGACAACAAAAAGTTAGAAACACCTAAATCAATAGGACCAGTTAAAGAATGGTACATTTATATAATGAGATGCTATGCCAATATTTAAAATTTTCAAAATAAAATAAGAAACTTCCCATGCACTGATTCAAAAATATCCAAAGCCATATTTGGGTGAAAAGACAAGGTGGGAGTCTGGGGAGAGAGAGAGAGAGAAAGTTTTTAAAGGTGAGGCATTATATTTATATTTGACGGCACAAAAGAAACTGAGTAAAGTGACTTTATTAGTAAGCTATTATTTTTGTTATTTTTAAACCATTGAGTAAATTGCCCTTACAAAAATAATTTAATTTAATATAATTACAAAATTAAAAACTAGACTCCTAATGCAGTGAAATTGATATTACAGGGCTTGTATTACCATTCAATATGGAAAAAAAATGCAAAAGAATTTAAAAAGTTATTACTTATAGGTTATCCTTCATGAGGATAAGCCAAGAGTCAAAATTATCTGGAATCCTTCCAGTCTTTTTTCATATAATCTAGATTCCATTTCAGAAATCTGGTCAGAGAAGAGATAGTTCCTTATTGCAAAAGGCCCTATCTTCCATATGACAGGAATGTGCTTGAGAAGCTGACTTCTCACATCTTTCCCAAAAATGTCCAAGAATAGGCCTTGGTAAGTATAAAGCCCATTCTCCATTTAAATGGAGGAAACCACGGACCTGATTTATATGGTAATTTTCTCAAGGTCATACACAGAGGGTATCCCATCTAGAACATGAATCCAGGTTTCCTGACTCAAAATACATCATTGTGAGTGCAGCAAGCCTAGGTCTCTTAGATGAAAACCCATTTGCCAGAGTTACAACTTCATGCACCAACATAAACCCTTTCAATACCATTCTGATTCATGATGATATATATGTAAAAACCTTTATAAAAACTATCCTACTGGGTCAGTAGTAGTCTACCAGAAGTTTAATGGATTTACACAGTATAAACTCCTGGAGGCAAAATTAAGAACTGGGAATGAGATTCCTAGCCATCTGGTAGAGGCTTTGCATAAAACTGAAAAAAAAGAAAAAGATGGGAGAAGGAAAAGAGAATGAGGTCAACCTCGGTAAGAAAGTAAATTGTACTTATTAAATAAAGATAAAATATTTTCAAAATATCTTTAAAAATTAAATTTTGGGCCCACGGTGAGAAATAGGTTTCATGTCTTATGCCAACATTGATTGCTTGTGATCTTTGTTAAGGATTTCGAGGTTGCATTATGCTTTGGGTGGCAGGAGTACCATGGTAGATTAACAATGCCTGTCATGTGCATAGTCTCAGGGTATGGCTGAACACATTCCATATACACCAGACCACACCTTTATTCATTTCGCCAATGTTTTAGCATGTATTATTTCTCAGGCACTGATGACATAATGACATTGAAGATATATTACCATCATATATGGAAGGCAGACATGCAAACAAAAATTCTAAGAAATTCCAATTAGACCCTAAATTAGATCTTCTGTAAATTATTTATGATATCTTACTTTATCTTTGAAATCAAAAAGCACAGTCACTCTCATCATCAGTTTAATTCAATCAGACTCATATTTATTGAAGAAAATTAGGGATCATAGTGTGCCAAGCAATCCTATCTATCAGTTGTCTCAAAGTCTGTGAAAACCCCTTTCTGGAATAAAATACATTCTACTTCTTTGTATTTAATGTCTCCCCCTTCCTCCTGCTTTCCCCGCCGTGAAAACCTCAGGCTCTACATCCCAGAGCAAGTTTTATCAGAAACTTCACATTTAAGGATTGTGGCATGTGGTTCCCTAAAATAGAAAGCTTTGTGACCTTTTCAAAATCCTCCCTGTTCCATATATCCTTCCCAGATACACAGCTCATTCTTTCTGTTGAAGGAACAGTGTAAAGAATGTACCGCCAGCAAGAGGCTTTGGAGCCCAGCAGGGTCCTGGTGGATGCATGCATATACATGGGATCAGGGGGAACCGGATGGACTGTCTCTCCCAGTGAGTGAAAGTCTTAAACCAAGATTAACCTTGAAGCTCAAATTAGATAAAAACAAATAGAAATTTCTCCACAGGAATAAGAGCTTAATATAAAGGAAAAGTATTTCGTAGCCCACATAACTTTAATTAAGATGAAAGGGTTTCTGAGTATCTGCTTCCTCGACAATCTTATGTTTAAAGATGTGTGTTGAGCTCAGCATGAAGGAACTAGTCTATGCAGCTCATTATTCACTTTTACAAGGGCCTACTTTGGGAGCTCTTTGTAAAGCTCTGGCATTCACTTCCAATTTTCTATCCAAGCGTGGCTTCCTCTAGGCCTTTGTTACATTCTTGGAGAATCTGTCGACCTCTTTATTGCAACTGTGGGCACACTTCACAACAGGGACACCCCATTCCAGTCACAGGAAGATATCACAAGAGCAGGGACACCCACCTTCCCCTGGTCACTGCAGCTACATGTTAGAGAGCACATGAGGGCCGAGTACTGTACAATTTCTCACACGTAATTCATTAAAACAATTTTTGTTGTTGTCTTTTTCTGATAGGGAAGATCTAGTAGGCAAAAGTTTACACCCGAAGAATAAATCAGGTATAAACACACTGAAAGACTAGAACCCCTTCACCGAAGTTGTTAAAAGGTTGACTGGAATTTTTTCAGTTCATCTTAGCGATACATTTCTGATGTTTTAGATAAGTATCCTTCTATTTTCTTTTGTGGAATTTTGTAAGAAACAGATGCTCAAGGCAAGCTCTAGAGCATCCAGAATAGCAATAAAATGCATGGACGTGGGCATCTCCCCAGATGTGCATAGAGTTGGCACAGCTTATGGATTGTGTGATGCTGTAGCAATTATAAGCTTTGCCTCAACTTTAATTTCTAATCTGTAAAAATGAGAATTATAGCAGCACTTACTTCATAGTAGGAGAATTAAGCTAGATAATATGCATAAAATCCATATTGTAAGATTCAGAATAAATAAATTATGAGTAAATTATTTAATGTCCCAAAGCCTTGGTTTCCACATCTGTAAAATAGGGATAATATTTACCTGCCTTGGGAGGTTATCGTAAAGGTTGAGAGAGAGAATATAGGGAGAGTGCAAGCCTGGTGCAATGCCTGGCAGTAATGAGATTCCAATGAATGCAAGATATTAGTGATTATTATCTAAAGGCTGTTTAGCCCATTTTAGGTAAGTGTTGTCCTTGGGAAACGAGGATGGGAGTGATATCATTGTACTATTATTTTCATGAGTCCAATTAGAGTTGATCTGCAAAATATAGAGAATATTTTCAGAGTAAAAGGTCAACAACTATAATGTTTTCCAACTTATCTTTTGTGATTTAAAAAAATGGGGAATCTGTAATAAAATAAAACAAGTTTGGAAAATAATACATACCAATCCCTTCCCATCTCACCTACTTCTCCGTTCTTTAGAGATTCACAATGCCTGTTTTAAAAAACAAGCGAAGGTAATTCATAGCAAAGAAACACATAGAACCTTATTTCGTCTTGTGTTTTTCAGTCTTAATTAACCATGAACCCATTTTTCCTACAATACCTATTACTGATAGAGACTTGTCGAAACATATCCATGCATATGAATATAATCAGAAATAAAATGCTCTAATGCATTTGAATCAGATTATCGTTTCTGATCCTGGAGGAACAGCAATCTCTCACATATTTTTTTGTGAATTAATATCCTGCAGAAGTATTATTCAAAGTATTGTTTGCATAAAGTTAAATGACAGAAAATAGGTTGACACCAAACATATCTTGCCCACATCAGCAAATATTCAGCCCACCTAAATATTCATCAATTTAGCAAAGCCCCAGGATGGCTGAGTGATCCAATCCACAGTGCCCTCTCCCTATGCCAGGGTGGCAAACTCAGATATCTGGAGGAGCCAGGTAATATAAAGAATTAGGCTTACTGGCCAGTTTTATAGCAAACACACCGGAACAATCTATTTTCTTATTTTAAAAAATTTTCTCTCTTATTTTCTTAAAGCACCAATTCTTCTGTTTTCCCAAAAGATTTCCCTATCTTACGAAATACTGCACAATTACAATAGTAAATTGCAACTGACACTTGCCCACAATGACAGAAAGACAATAAGGAGGGGTAAAAACTGTAACAAACTGGAGATACATACTCCATCAAAATGGAGGTGCAGCCACTAAGAACCAGCCCATTAATGCCATATCTTTGTATTCTTGAAGGGAAACTGAAATGGTGCATTTTCATCTGAAATCACCCAGTTTTTACTTATTTGCTGAAATTTTAAAATATACATTCACATGCACGCGCGCGCGCACACACACACACACATTTGTGGGCCTACCTGACTAATTTATAACTTCCCAGGGCATGGTATGACAGGAGAATGTTCTGAAATTGCAAAGTACCAGGTACACTGGAGAAATGACACCCTTCAGGAATCCAGAGAGAGTCTTTCTATCTGGGTCTCCTCAAATCCAGAGCAGAGCATGTACAGGCTTTGCGTGATGGGTTCAGATTCAAGAAGGAAGGGACTGTGGTTCTGATTTGCGTCAGAAACTATTGTGCCCTTAAGAACAATTAGCTTATTTATTCAATCCAATAATGTTAATTGAAGGTCTACTGCATGCCTGATGCTGTTCTAGAAACTGGGCTTGAGTCAGGGAACAAAACAAACAAGTCCCTTCACAAAGCTTAAGTTCTAGTGGCAGGGGGTGAAAGAGTGACTCTATCCTCATTTGTAAGAGTCATCATTTAAATCCCTCGGGGAGGCAGATGGAAAAACAGTAAACACATAAATAAATATATGTTCGTGGTAATATGTACTATGAAGAAAAATAAAGCAGAGAACAAAGAGAGAGAGAGTGGTGGAAACTGGGGAGATGGGTGGAATAGAGAGAGGTAAACTCCCTTCTGGGGAGGAGAAAACGACAATGCACTGAAATTTTATCAAGGCCCAGAAAATACAAAAGTACCAGCTCAGCTGGGGACCTAAAATATACCAAACCCTTACTATGTGCCAAGCACTGTGCTATCAGTTTTATATATGTGAACCCATTCCCCCATTCCATCTCCACAACCACCCTATGAGACAGACGATCTACTTACCCCACTTTTAACAGATGAGGAAATAGAAGCTCAGAAAGGCTGAGTTCATAAGAGACGCGGCTGGGAAAGGTGAAGTCCACCCAAGCAGCCTGAACCCAGTCTTTGGTTCTGAGCTCCACTCAGTTTTCCATTTGCTTACTGGGGCCAGAAGAGGAGGAAAGTGGAGTTGATGAGGACTTGCTTTAGAAGAGGAAGAGGCAGCCAAGAAAACCTATACCATTATTTGACTACTTCAGCTCCATCTCTCAGTTCTCACCCAGCTCTATCCCCACTAATACAAAAGTGAGAAAATGCACTTTGGTTTCTAAATGGAACATAGTATTAGAAATCCAAAATACAAATGAAGAATAAAAGCATCAAACTATTTCCATTATATTTTATTTTGGACTAATTTTCCCCCAACTTATTCCATGCCCATTAAAATTCTATTCCAATTCCTTATAATGTTAATGAGTGAGTGAAGGAATCTGAACTTATCAAGAACTAAGCTTTAAAAATAATTGATGACTGGGTATAAAAATTCAAAGCATATGGCATTTTGTGTTGGAGTCTAATCCTTGTTACCTCACTCCTATTTTCCAGTTTGCACACCTTTTCGATATGCCCATCACTCAGCATATAACCTGGCTCTTAATAGGTGCCCAATAAATTGGAAACTGAGCAGTGAACCTGTTGTTCTATGTACTTGTTCATTGATGCACTTCAGTGAATGCTTTCAAAATTCTTAGAGAGCCTCAGACAAAAGTCGTTCTTTAAGTATGAGGTGGTATTATTTATAAATAACATCATCCAGCCTGCAGAATGGTGTTGCAATCATAATAATTTTTCTGCAGAGCAAAAAGCAGAATGAACTTTTATTCACTTTGTGCAAAAACTCAAATTAACATCTTTTTGCTTTCACAATCGGTGTAGAATATTTAATTTAGGCCTGGGCTGGGAATTTTTAGGATTTTTTTAAATCATTTGTTGAACTAAGGGTTTCACTGCTCCTGTGAAGTCCATCATTTCCTGGTATTAGATACAGCTTTTCATTTAATTAATTTTAATACAGTAATTTATTTTTATATTTTCTCCTAATCTTGTCAACCCAATGTGGATTTTGCTTTTAATAAAGTACAGGGTAAGCTACTTACCCTGTGGACTAATTGGGCAAAGCCTGACTTGTCCAACTGATCAGAACGGACATTTGGAAGAAGGTGGGGCTGGAGGAGGACAGACAGCCAAAAAGAAGAAATCCCGTGCTTGGGATCCATGGGGCAGAGGCAGCAAAGTGAATAGACCTTGCCAAGCACCCGGAAGGTGTGGTTGAAACCTGCAAAGGACTCCAAGAGAGAGTTCAGAAAATTTATTTTCTTTATGGCTTAAGCAGAAGCTCTAGCTATAATAAAAGAGAGAGAGAGGGGAAAAAAATGTTCAGAGTTTTTAGAAGTGAATTATAATTTATTATAGTGTCCTATATGCAATTCTTCCTACCACTCTGTCCCTTAGCAAGACTGCTCACATGTGCATGTGCACACACTTTTATCTGGGTTTTTGTACCTAGGTCTTTATTCTTCATGCTATAGGCAAACTATAGACCTATTTTTAAAGAATCCTGCCTTCCATTTCAGCTTAGTGTCCATCTTGTTTATATAGTCATGATCTAAGTACATACTTGACAAAGGGGTCTAACATGTAGCTCTTGCCCTATTTATTTATGTCAAAACCCCAAAGAAATCTTCTAATCTTTGTGAAGCTGGGCCCAGACTAGCCACTCTGGAAATCACAAAGGTTCTCCTTCATATTGATCCTATGCTCAATTGGACTAGTAAAATGCAGTGGTCAAAGGCACCAATTCTAGAGCACAATTGTTTGAGTTTGAATCCTGAATCCATTATTGGCTAGTTTTATGATCTTGGGATGATACAGTTTTTCCACTTATAAAATGGAAATGTAATAACATCAACTTCATAGGGTTCTTAGAGGAGTGAGTGAGTTCATATATAAAAGGTTTAGTGACTGTGTTCATTAATACTTATATTTGTCAGACTCTTCTGGCTGCAAGTGACAGAAACCCAATTTAAACTGGCTTAAGCAATAGGGGTTCATTGACCCAATGAACTTAAAATCACAAAGACACAACTGGAACCAGATGTGTAAATTATTTCTTCATATTTTGATATCTACCTTTATCTCTATCTTTATCTCTCTCTCTCCCTTTTCCTCACTTTCCTTCTCTCTTTCCTCTGCCTTTCTCTGTGTTGGCTTTTTCTTCAGGGAAGTTCTCTCCCTGTACACCACCCACCCCAAACAATGATATAGGCTCCCAGCATTAACTCTAATGAAAACAAGAGATTCTCTTTTCCTATTACCCTGACAAAACTCCAGGACTATGTTTCACTGGATGGTCTTAATTTACATGACCATCACCAGTATCTTCACTATGAGGATCATGGTACTCAACCCACACTTGCATTTGCATGTGACTGTCACACACATAAGAAAGAGATCAAGTCTTGGATTGAGAGTAGGAGGTTGATGACTCCCTAAATGTGAGTTTGTTACCAAATGAAGAGGGACAGATGCTGGTCTGGCAAACCATAACGATCTACCACACATGCTAAAATCATTTCCTTGCATGTGCCAAGTGTTTCACTCCCCTGGCTTCTGGTGTAATAAGCAGTAACAAGGGGCATTCACCACGGGAGCAAACTCTGGTTTTTCTAAGTGCTTTTTCTTATGGAATATGTGATTGACTTCTATAAATGGCTTTAATTAAAATATACATATACTTCTCTAAAACCTAACTGCTCACACAATATCTGCCCCATCTACCCCTTTCTATTCTTAAAGTAGTTTAGCCTAAGGGCCAACGCATTGGCCATTGGTGGCTGCTGCTTTGGGGATATAGCCACTTCTTTTCTCCTGCTACTCCTATTGGACCCACCTCACCACTAATTTTTTTCAGCTTCCTAACAATAAAGATTCTCATTGTTATCCTTCTTCACTTGCTCCAAAGCATTGCAATAGCCTATTACCCTGTGGCTTCAGATAAGTAATTTAACACATGTAACTTTAACAAATACAACTGCCTCCCAGAGAAGTCCTCCAATTTTATTCACATATGCACTGTGTTGCTTGATAAATTCCTGGCAAGTAAAGGAGAATCATATAGGCTAAGACGAGATGGAGAAGTGATGAGAACGTGACAGTGAAGGGTAAGCATAGAGTGTCAGCAAGGAGAGTACCAGACCTAAGACCATTTCAGGAAGAGAAAAGAGAACAGTATAAGGAACATGCTTGAGGGTCATTTGGAACCTAAGCCATTGAGGCCATTGAGGTGAGCACCTTCAACAGTTCTATTAGCTAATCTTCTAAACTGGTGGAGGGATGGGGACTTTCCACAGCAACATCAGCCCGCATGTTGCCTTTGGGTGATTCAACAAAAGGCCCTGAGACTTTGCCAGATCCCTCAATGACCATATGACAGACCACCACATTTTCAATGGTTCATAACTTTGTATTCCTACTAAAAGGGAGAGTTAGAGGGAGCTAGTAATGGATAAGTCCACACCTATAATATGAGTCTACACTCATCAAATTGAAGGCATGTTATGCTTTCAAAGTCTCAGTCAGTTGATTTGAGCTCTTTTTTTTTTTTTTTGAGTTCCTAATCTCTGGACGTTTATTGACACCTATCAAGCTTCCTGGGTTCATCACGTGACATATATGACTCTGATATGAGCATTCATGCCATAATACAACTCCAAGAAGAATGTGGACAAGCATAGAATGCTGTCATCATCCATTCTTTCACTACTTACCACTGCGTAGGAAAAATGGACACTCTTTCACTAAGTACATAAGCATTAACATATGGATTAAACAGCAATGGGTTAAGATCTTCTAGATATTTGTTTAGATAAAATGAAGCAAAGACTAGTACATTTACAAACAGTAAGAGAAATATTGATAAAAAAAAAGATTATTTTGCCTATCAGTGTAATAGAAACTCTATGAAATGGGAGAGTAACTCGGTTCAAGATTTGCAACACTCCATGGGTTTGAGCCACATGTCTGAAAGCTAGGTCATAGCTAAGTTAGATAAATCATGACATTTATTGTCTACTAAAAATAGTAATATTTTATCCTCTTGTGTAGCATTCTTCTGTTAAATTGGCAGAACACCTATGGCAAGAGCTTTGACCTGTAGTAGGAAAGAGTTCTGCATTGGATTCTGCCATTAACATATAATTTGTGTAATGCCTTCCAGATGGTACCCTGTGTGATATTTCTTCATATAATAAATGTGTGCCTGATGTATTCCAGGCAATGTTCTAGGTCCTATGGATTCAGAGGTGAATAAGAATGAGTGGGGGTGGGGGCAGAGAATATATAAAAAAATAAATAGACAAGTAAGAAAATATTAGGTAAATGATAAGAATTTTGAAAACAGGACAGCTCTCTCAGATTGTTTTGTTAGAAAGACTACTTTGAAGTATTTAATGTCTGACTGAGCCCCTGTGTGACAATGAGCAAAGACTATTTCAAACAAAGGGAACAGTTAGTGCAAAGGGAACAGTTAAAAAGGAGTGAGTACTTATTCATTTAGAGGTCCATTCTAGAAATACTTTTTGAGTCTTACTGTGTGACACTAAGAGATCTTAGGCATTAGAATTCAAAAGTAAACCAAACAAAGATTTCTACTTTACAGCACCTACATTCTAGAGGTGAAGCTGGACAATAAACAATAAGCATAATGAATAAGTTATATTTCCTGTTATTGATAACAGTTATTTTTTAAAAAATAGCACATGGTAGGGGGAGATTGAAAGAGTAAACGACAGGGAGTGCTGAGAGGGCCAGAGGCAGACTACAATATTGTAGAGTAGTGAAGGAGACTTTACTGAGATGCTTTGAACAAATGATGAGAGGATAGTCACAGCTATCTAGGGGAACTGAGAAGCAGGAGCGGAACAACCATTGCAAAAAGCCCTCTATCTAGGGCCAGCCTAGCATGCTTGGGAGGCCAGTGTGGCTGGAGCAGAGTAAACAAGGAGAAGGTCAGAAGGTTAATGTGAAATCAGAATATGTAGGACCTTGCAGCCAAAGTAAACATTTTAATATTACTTAGAGTAAAATGTGGAGCCATTGCAAATTTTGAGCACAGGAGTGACATAATCTGACACTTTTTTAAAGGACTACTCTAGCTGCTGAATTGAAAATAGACACTAAGGGGGCAAGAGAAGAAGTAGAGAAAACAGTTAGAAGGCTGCTGCATTAATCCAGGCAGGAGATAATGGTGGCTTGGACTAGAACTTTAGTGGTGGTGGGACATAGTCTGATTCTGGATACATTTTGCAGATAGACCCAACAGGACTTCCTTTTGAGTGGAATATGAGATACACAAGAAAGAGAGGCTAAGGATTACTGTTGAGTGAGTAGAAGAATGGACTTGTCATTGATTAAAAAGGCTGAGGATAGGATGGTTTTTTTGATGGAGGGGTTGGTCAAGAGAAGAGCCTGGCATTTTACTCCATAGGTGTTAGCAATATGGAAATAAGAACAGAACCAAGGACTAAGCAATGAGGCACCCCAGCATTAGGTTGGGGAAGAGAAAAATCATAAAGGAATCTGGGGTGCCTCAGATTCAATCAGTGGAGTAAAAGGAAAATCAAGAAAGTATGGTGTCCCAGAGGACAAATGGCAAAATGTAGCAGGGAAGCAGTGATCAACTGTATCGAGTACTGATTATAGGTTAAGGAAGAGGAGGACTACGAATCATTCTGGGATTTAACAGTTTTTGAGCACTTTTGATGCAGCGGCAAAAGAGGGAACTTGATTAAATGTCGTTTAAAAGAAAATGATAAGAAGAGAATCATATAGAGCAAATATAGGCAAATTTTTAAGGAGTTTTGATGGAAAAGAGAGTAAAGTAGGAGGCAGGGCAAGTGTGATCTTGAGAGAGTTTCTTGTTTTATTTTGTTTTTGTTTGTTGTTGTTGTTTTTTATTAACCATGGGAGAAATACCAGCATGAGTTTTCACATGGATGAGATTGATCTAGTAAGGAGAAAAATTTAATAATGTAGAAGAGAGGGTGGGGAGTGGTGCTAGAACAATGTACTTAAGTAGATGAGAGGGGTTGAAGCTAATGGGGTGAATGGGGTGGCTTTAAGATGGGGAGATGTAACTGCAAGTGAGTGCATGGGTTCATAGGGGCCTGTTAATATCTCTTCTTGTTTCCATTTTTCGTAGTGGAAAGAAAGCAAGCAGAGGAGGAGGGATGGAGGAGGGATGGGGAAGGGATGGTTGGGGTTTAAAAGAGAGGGAAGGTGTGACAGTGGCAGAATGTGTGGGCAGTGGGTTTCCTGTAATTGCCTGCCAGCAGGAAGAGCCCACCTGAGCCTCTTGGTTTCTTAGAAACTAATGTACCTGGACCATGGCTCTTAATAGAAAGAGAATCGTGGAGTGGCAGGGAATAACAGGAATTTAGACCATATAGGGACCGGTAAACCTGGGTAAAGAGTTTAGATTTTAGTCCAAACGAACCCATACAAAAATTATTTAAACGTTGCAACTCTGTATTTTACTTCTGACAAAATAAGATATGAATATGTAACCTTTCACCTCTAAAACTCTTAACGCTGTGTGAAAGCGAGAATTTATTATATTCATTAAATTAACAACTCGACTCTCCTTATTATTAAGTATTGGTTGAAAAAAAAATTTTTCTGATCCTTGCATAGCTTTCAGCTTTGTTTTGTGGATTCAACTCTAAAACTTTTCATGGAAAAAGCAAATAGGAGTCAAGCATATGGCAGGTATTTCTTGAATAGAGATGGTGATCCTAACACTGTGAACTTATTTTCAGCATTCTTTAATACTTTACAAGAATTTGAAGGTTAAAAGATTAAATGTGAACCCACCGAAATTTGGTGAGGAAGTCTGAAATCAGAAATAAATATTCTTTGGGCTTCTAGATTGATATCAAGGCAGGAATTTTTCTTTTGCAGGCCTTTTTTTTTCTTCCTGTTTCTTAACATTTTCAGGTAAAACCTGTTTTGTCTTTCTGAGGGTGCTGATCACTGCATCATTTATAATAGAAAAATCACAAGCAACCTATGTATTCAAAAATCTTGGAACCATAAAATAAATTATCCCTGTAGGGGGAAATATACACACATTTAAAAAATTCTCATGTTGAAGACTATTTAATAACATGGGGAATGCACGTAGTGTAAATAAAGAATATGCTAGAATAAAATATTTACTATACCCTCAAATTTAAGTGATTTTTTAAAATTTAAAACCTTGTATATAATATGTCAACATTTATATAAAACAGTGAATTTCTCAATGTGGTATAATTAAGGGTGTTTCGTTTTATCTCTCTATGAACATTTTTTTTCTTTTTTCAATTTTCTATAATGAACATGTATTTCTATGATGAAACTAAAATTAAATTTACTTAGACACAATAATTTTGTGTGTGTCTTGGGAGACTTAGTAATTGGAAAAAGTACCAATGTTTTTCCCTTCTAATAGAGATGTTCCCCCATCCTCCATCCATAGATGGCATACAGCAGACAAACTAAAATCCACCCATATTAGAGCACAAATCTCCTTGAGCTACACTAGGAGTGAAAAAAATGTGTCCTAGGTTTAAGTATAGGTAAAAGTAAAATGGAAGAAAAGAACAAATTGGGCTTTAGGGGCAAAATACAAAACTATATACCAGGCCTCAGATCTTATAAAATTGTAAGTGCTTCTCTCCTTCCTTTCTTGAGTAGTTTGTTAAACAATCATTTAACAAATACTTGGTTATTTATTTAACAAACACTTATAGTGCACTTCTCTTGTGCCAGAACTAAGTGCTTTACATGTAAATCATTTCAGTCCTCATAGCATCTTTATGACATAGCTAGTATTCCTGTTTTATAGAGGATAAATTTTATAGGCACAGGGAGGTTGTGTAGTTGGCCCAAGATCCCATGGCTAGAAATGGCAAGGCTGAGATTCAAACCCCACAGTTGGCCTCTAGAGTTCATGTTCCTACCCAAACACTAAGTTGTTAAGCATTGCACTAGGCTCTCGGTTTCGCTTGCTACTAAACAGCAAAATAAATATTAAGTCCTATCTTCAGAGTTGTGTGGAAAGACCAATGACAATCCAATAATCACACAAACACAAATGCATAATGACAAAACCTAGTAAATCTATGAAGAAAAAATGTAGAAAATGTATATGCATATGTATAAAGTGAGGCCCTAGCAACTTGGTGAATTATAGGATACCTCTTTAGGCTCATTTCTCTTCCTCTTCATGACCATTACATAGAATTGCAATGTCACTCACTGGATACTCTGCAAGAGAATGGCAAAAAAAAAAATTCACCACCTCCATGCTTGTTATAGATCCAAGCCAGTGATCTCTGCTTTCAGAGTAAAGGTGGTGTGGATCAGCCTAGACATAGGCATAGGCAGTAATTTCTCCCTTCAAAAAGAGTTAAGAAGAAGTTTATTTGAGCTGAAGTGTATCACTTTTGGTTGCTCTTCAGTAAGCTGCCAATATCTCCCACCAGTATATTCCCTCATAAGTTTTGTTGCCCTCTTTAAGTGAGGAAAAGATGAAATCACAGCATAGTGAATAACTAGTTTGAATATTTTACTACTTTTCATGAGTATAGGTTTAATAATTTTGATGATGTAATCTAGAGGAATTTTTTTTTAATTTGCTTTTACCTTTTAGCAGAGAGAAAAAAAAGATGTCTTTATTTGAAAACCAGGCTTTGTGTGGGTGGGACAATGTGAACGTATAATTCAAAATATTTTTAAAATTTCTATCGGTATATGAGTTTCTAGTCTGTACACACTGATATATTCCCAGATATATGAAATCTCCTTTGAGGTCTTAGATTCAACTTCAGTTTCTGGAATAAAGTTCACAAGGCTTTAGAGAAATCGTAGGTCAAAAGTACAGTGTCTTCTCAGGTAGAGGGGTACCAAATTAACATATCAGAAAGGGGCACAATTTAATCCCAATACAACAGAGCATCAAAACTAAAGATATTATGCTGACCAGATTCCACGTTTTGTGAAAAATTATGAACTGGTTCAGGTACTACCACTTGTTTTCTGAACATCTCAAAATGGCAGCCGAGTTATTCCTGAAACTCATAAGATTGTATGCTCACATGCCAGTGAGAGTATCACTCATCTCAACTTTACTACTCTATCACATGTATAAATTTGTTCTCATCATAGTGACAGGGAAACTTTATAGTGCCACTACCATGCTTTCAACAAATGCTCTTAACTGTCACCCTAACCTACCCTGTGTGTCAATTATAATAAGGCCCTGATCTCTTGGTCACAGTTAACTGGACAAATGGACTGTAAGGAGTGGGAATTTATATGAAATTTGCCTCTCATTGGATTGCTTTCTTAGGAATTTGGAATTGGGAAAAAGAGAAACTTCATTTCTCCATGAGAAAACAAGTGTCATCTGTGACTTTAGGATTTGTTCGAGGGCCATCTCCTGTCTGCATTGTATAGCACATAAGGCTGTTCTACCAGGAGCAAGAAATTGAAGTAGACTGAGACAGCCCATCAGCTATGAGAGTGGAAGAGAGTCCTCCATGGGTTCCAGGTTGCCTTTGGGATCCTGGTTCTGGTGCTTCCTGAAGCCCAACAGTTGTCATGGCCAGGAATCTGTGTGATAGCTCTATATCGCTATTATGCATTGTCCTTTCTTTTCCTTTCATTTGGTTGGTTGATAGGTTGGTTTTGCTTAAACCAAGCTTGATTGCTGTTACCTGGAACTAAAGAATCTTTAATACAGTGGCTTTAATTGTTCAAAGGGAATACTTACCATACTCACATTCTCACCAATCTCTTTTAGAATTAGTCACATCAGGCATCATTCCCATGTGCCTACTAATAGATATGCACATGGATCACCTTTTTTCATATTAAAGTAACAAAGACATTGAGCTAGAAAAAGAAAAATGCAAAGAAGTTTTAGTTTGAGAAAAAAGTATCAGGCATTTCCTAGAAATAGCTCTGACCCACACTCAGCCAGAGTAGATTCAACTAGAGAGATATAAACAGAAATCACACCCAGACTGCTATAATTAAACTAAACTAGATTTTAGAGGAAATTCTTTGTAAAAAGCAAAGCATCTAGAGCAGTTCAGTCATCTTAAGCACTTAGGAAAACAGTTATCAATTTTGTGGTTTGCAGAATGAAATCTTTTTTCAAAACAAACCCATCAAAGTAAAATTAAAAAACAAGAACTCCTTTTTACGAGTACAGAGATCATGGGGGTTCAACCATATTAGATGTTCCTACAGACTGAAGTTTCCACCCAACATGTCTTAAATAATAAAATTCAGTATAGCTTTTGTCATTATGTTTTTGTCTTACTCTTGTGTGTTAATAGTCCCTTTATTCATATTTTATCTTCCTACTTTATTTCCGATTGTACTATATATACCTAGGGACATGAGTCCCTGATAACTTTAAGAGGATTAATATAGAGGAAATGAGCTTTATTAGTTTGGATTTGTTTTATTAGCATTCTACAGTTTGATTAGAATGAGAAAGTCAAGAGAGTGTTATTTGCAAAGCAGAGTAAAAACAACATAAAATGAAATAAACCGAACCTCAATGTATTATTGATAAAATGCAAAGACATTTTTCACAGCATTATTTAAGTACAAAGGTCCTTGTGTGAGAAAATAAAGGGTAACAAAGACATTTTTTTCCCCAGACTGTTTTTAGTTTTTTTTTGCAGATACCTTTAGTTAAATGAAGGGCATACATTTTTGTTAAAAGGAATTTAGAGAGGAAGATACTAAAATATACCAGACAACTATATTGAAATATTTACCATTTGTTGATTTGGGACATAGAGTGAATGACAGATTTCAGCATAATATTTGCAGAGGGAAAAGGAGAATTTTCCATGAGCATCTAGAATGTTGTTTTGCTTCGGTTTATGCAGAAAAGACATCTGAGAAAAATGAAAATTAATCTTGGAGAGGAGGAAGAATCTTTCTGAGAATATAACCATATAATGTCAATGAAACTTTTCAAGTGATTAACAATAAAGAAATAAGATAATTGGTGCTTTTTTTTCCAAGCTAACTTTTGCAAAAATTAGTTGAGCTCTTTTGTAGAATTACTTAATGACAAAATAGGTGTGGTCCTGGGTAAGTCATTAAAATCCATTTTCTCTTGTGTGTATGCTTGTTTATGTTTCTTTTTCTTTCTTATATTCTGCCCTCCATGGTTTGATAAATTCAGTAACTGGTTATAGATTTGGAGATGTTTCCTGTAAAGGCCAATTTGCATAAAGGAATATGATTACCTAAAATTGTTGAAATGCCAAAGAACAATAAGTGAAAAAAACTCATTGGAAGTTCTCCGTTTTTTTTCTTTCTTCTTTCCTTCCTTTCTTCCTTTTCTTTTTTTAAATCAGAGTTTGAGAATTGTAGCAAATGAAACTAGGAATCTATTCATTGTTTGAATGGCAAATGTAATAAGAGAGATAGTCAACCAATACAGGAGCTGCTCCATTTTCTTGATAAGAGCTCTCCCATATGAGAGAACTATCTTAAGAATGAAGGAAAGTGAAATAATACCCAAAGTGCCTTAAAAGTATGTTTATTTGATATAAGGAATTTAGATAATATGATGTTCAGAAATACTCCTTCTAAGGAGATAGGACTGAGCACTCTGGACATGAAAATATATTTATTTATTTATAACGTTTTAGTGGTCTTGTTCAATAACGAAAGGGTATTTATTGTAATCAAACAGCCCTGAGTGTGAATAGTGGCCCTGCCACTCAAGAGCTGATTAATTATGGACATATGAGTCTGTTTTTTCATCTGCATAATGGGTATTAAAATATTTTTTGTGAATTAAAAATGTAACTCCTCTAGTGCCCTGCCTGACATAAATATTCTCTCTGAAAGGAATTGGTATTAATTCTAAACTTTCTATGACAAGAGCCTTTTTATCTATGTCAGAATTGCAGTTTTTATTACTGTGTCATTCCAAAATATCCTGGCTTCATTCTTGTGGAGAATGTAGAATTGAATTTTACATTTCAGGCAATTTCAGTAAGCAAAGTTATCTTTCATCACCTCCTAGTCTCGATTTACCTATTTCATCCTCCTCCCTTCACTACATAGATTCTACGTCCAAAACTCTTGGCCACTGAATTGCCAAAGCCATACTGAGAAAAAAGAATGAGGCTGGAGGCATCACTCTGTCCTACTTCAAATTATACTACAAAGCAACAATAATCAAAACAGCATGGTAATGGCAGCAAAACAGACACATGGATAAGGGGAACAGAATCGAGAGTTCCAAAGTAAACCCGTATTTATATGGGCAGATGATTTTCAACAAAGAAGCCAAAAGCATACAGTGGAGAAAGGAAAGCCTCTTCAATACTGGGAAAACTGGAAGGCCACCTGTAAAAGAATGGAACTAGACTGTCATCTATCACCACACCAGAATTAACTCAAAATGAATTAAGGACCTGAATATAAGACCGGAATCAATAAAATACATAGAAGAAAATATAGGGACTAAACTCAAGGACCTTGGTCTTAAAGAGTATTTTATGAATTTGACCTCAAAGACAAGGGAAGTAAAAGCTAAAATAAATGAATTGGACCACATCAAACTAAAAAGCTTCTGCTCAGCAAAAGAAATCATCAACAAGGTAAAGAGACAACCATCCGAATGGGAGAATATATTTGCAAGCAACACTTTCGATAAAGGTCTAATATCCAAAAAATACAAAGAACTCATATGACTCAATAACAACAACAACAAAAAAACGATCCAATCAAAAAATGGGCAGAGGACCTGAATGGACACTTCTCCCTGAAGGATATACAAATGGCCAACAAATATATGAAAAGATGCTCAACATAACTAGCTATTAGGAAAATGCAAATCAAAACCACAATGAGATACCATCTCACACCTGTTAAAATAGCTATAATCAACAGGACAAGTAATAACAAGTATTGGAAGAAAACACTGCTCATGGGACTGAAAATTGGTATAGCCAATATGGAAGACAGTATGGAGGTTCCTCAAAAAACTAAAAATTGATCTACCATATGATCCAGCAATCTTTCTACTGGGTATTTACCCCAAAGACTTGAAAATCCATATCCAAAACGATATTGGCACACCGTTGTTCATACCAGCATTATTCACAGTGGCCAGGACATGGAAGCAACTGAAGTGTCCTATGATAGGAAGCTTAAATGATTGGCTAAAGAAGCTGTGGTACATATATACAATGGAATATTACTCAGCCATAAGAAGAGATGAAATACTGCCATTTGTGACAACATGGATAGACCTCGAGATAAACATGCTAAGCAAAATAAGCCAGAATGAAAAAGTAAAAAATCAAATAATATCATTTATATGTGGGATATAAACCTAAAAGCAACAAATAAACAGGACAAACAGAGACTCCTCCTGAGTAACAATGCTTCTGGGTCTTGCATTTATCATTCCCAAGCAGATATTTTTACCATTACCACATATATAAGTGTCCATAAATTTAACATATGGTTCTTAGGTTTTTACATTTTATATAATTAGTATTTTACTTCATATAACATTATAAAAATTATTTTTATTTAATGTTTTTTAGATTTATCTATATGACACATATTATTTCATTTTTACCACTATATAATATTTTATTACACAACTATATATTAAGAAACTTTAAACAAATAAGTTTGTTTTTTTTCCAAGTGCACCTCTGATTCTATCTGCAACTTGGCTTTAATTTTAAGTGCTCTTTTATTTTACACAACATCTTGTCAAAAAGTTTTATGTGGTCCATAGGCCATTTTTTAAATTGTTTTGATTTAGTGCATAGGACTAATTACTTTAGTCTCATCTGAAATGTGATTTATCTCCCAAATACAGCTGCATTGGGTGTGTCCTATCATAACACAAAGTAGAATTCTACAGTCTGAATGTTCACTTTGTTTTATGTCGGGTCGTGGTAGGCCATAATTAGTGAAGCAAGAACAAAAGGCAGCAGTATTGAACTAAATGAGCTAATGGGTGAAAATTATCCTTTGTGCCTCTCCAATACATCTCTGCTCTTTCATACTTACAGATATCAAGAAAGCTGCAATCAATGAATATCTGATATCTGAAGACTTAACATTTGTTGAGAGGGACTATGTCCCAGTCACTGATATAACTGATACAACCCCAGGACTGATTTATGCAAACATGTTCCTCTATAGTTTTATATATACATAGTGTGTGTGTGTGTGTGTGTGTGTGTATTTGACGCAATCCCTTTACATTAAGGTGCTAGGGCTCAGAATATGATTCATTATAAATGAAAGTCATCACTGTTTTGTGTTCCACAGTTTGGTTAACCAGTAATATTACCTTAAAAAGAGCATCTTTAAAAAAAAATGATTTAATGTATACAAAGATAAAAAGGTGAATATAGACCCTTTTTTCCCCCATTCAAATTTTATCAATATTATCCTTAAGGTTCATATATTTATTCATGCATTCAATCATACATTTAACAGAAACATCTGAGTGCCTACTATGTGTCAAACATAGTGTTTGTACACAAAACAAACATGATGTGGACCTGTTTTCACGAAATTTTAATCTAGTTTTTAAAAGGGTTGCAGAGTTTGTATGGAAAGAGACTGTCTAGAGCTGTGCTGTCTAATGTAGAAACATGTGACAGTTTAAATTAAAACTAATTTAATTAAATTTAAATTTGCAGTTATCCAGTGCACTAGCATTTTAAATGCACAAGAGCCTCACATGTCTGGTGGCTACCATATAGGACAACATGGATGTAGAACATTTCCATCATCATGAAGGTCCTTTTGGAAAGCACTGTTCTAGAGTTTGAGATGCAGAATTAACCAAGCAGATGGGTGAGCAAAGTCAATCCTGGAGGCTTCTCCATAAAGCTACTCAAACATGCAAAAAAACAAGAGTAGAGGAAAAACTAAGGAACTTGTGCTGAGGTAAAAAATAAAGGCTTGACTGAAACTAAAGAGAGCCATTAAAGTCTTCCTCAGCCGTTGGATGCGAGACGTTCAGTGCTATTCGGCAGCAGATGAGGGAGTTCCGGGAAATTTCCAAAAAGGAAGGATTTGGCCGGGAACATCTCCAACAGAGAAAAGTTCAATAATTGTGTGAAATCACTTGGTGCTGACTTGGCCAAATTTCTGTGGTAATTTTGATCCTCACAAAATGTCAGTTATTTCACACACACACAAATATTTGTAATGCATAATTTCAGCTACTCTGAACAATTTGCCAGCATTTCCATATTTTACCTTTGAATTTTATGAAATTTCAAGATATTTTATGGTTATCTCCAAAAGAACTTTTAGGAGTTTTTTTTTCTGTTTCTTTTTAAAAACCACAAGCTCTCATGAACTTGTAGGCTTCCATTTATTTCTCAAAACTGAGATACCAAATCCCTTAATTTTCCTATCAAACAAATATTTGGCCCAAATGTCATTATGTATTAATAAAATAAGAATATCCTATTTGTGTTCACATTTAATAAGAGTCAGAATGTTATTGGGAAGAAGTAGCTGATTGGGAAACAAAATAAACTTTTAAATGAATTGGCAGAAAGAGTCAAAATAAAAGTCCTAAAACACAATAATTCTTTCAAACTTCAGTAATATAAGTTTTTTAGTTTGACAAATTTGGTCATTATAGGCAACAAATAATAAATGTGACTATTTTCCAAAAAAAGGTACCCAATATTCTCAATATTTAGGATACATCATACACATAAAAACAAAATCCCTGAACATCCGTAACTATGGTCGCTCAACAGAACTTTAGCAAACATGTTTTTGCCCTAAAAGATCTAAAATTAGAGAAGTTTGTTGAATTAAAAATCAGTTATAAGATACGTAAATGTCATATCACTATGTTTTACACCTGAAACTAATATAATATTATATGTCAGCAATACTTTAATTTAAAACAAAAATCAATTCTATCTTTCCTTCATCAAAAGTGTCCAATCAAAAAATGAAAACAAAATTAGCAAATCTATCACTCATCCATCCATCTGGACCATGATAACTTAATAAGGTGTGAGACTTAGAAGTAAACTTAAAGATACACTTAATGTTAGGAACAGAAATAGAAATTTAACTTAAGTTTCCTGATCCAAGATCCTAGTTACTTGCCTCATTCACTAGACTATATGAATTTGTCAAAGAAAGAATTCAATCACGATTTTATTTTAAAATGAGGAGCTTGCAATAGTAATTGGAGATAAACAATGATATAGAAATAAACAAATGGCTCAGTCATTTTTTTCACTTCTCCTAAAAATAGAGTGATGGGTTTGGTTTACACCAAAAGGTAATTTGAACTATAAAAATATATAACTACATGTATTTATAGTTATAGAAGAATATTTATATATTCATAGTTATGAATAATAAAAATATTCAAACTCATGATGAGCATATGTTGAAATTTCAAAACAGAGTTCAGAGGGAGCAATTCAGTACAAATTAGATAGGGGGTTTTCCTTGAGTTGTAATGTGCACCCATTTTCATGGTACATTTGGAGTTTCCTCAAAAAGAAAATAAGTTTCTTTGGCTTTGTTGATCCACATTCACATTTGAATACATGAGGCAACCCATTAAATATTGCCAGTGTGAACTAATAAATTCTGGCTTGTACAATGTTTTTAAAAGAAATAGTGTTTACTCTAGATGCTTACTCTAAAGGCTTACACTATAAGTAGAGTTAAACTAATATATCTACTAGATAGTCTTTGGAAATCTACTTTTTTTTGAGAATGTTTTAGTTCACTAGTGGTTATTCCCATTGTGTCTGACAATGAGAGTCCTGACTTATAATGTCCAGTTACAGGAGTCTTTGTACAGAAATTTTGAGAGCCAAGCACTGGAGTACCAAATGTACAAGAAGCCTTGCTTTTGGCATCAAGGAACACCTGGTTGTGGCTTTCTACATAAAAAACCTGTGCACAGATGCATCTATTTGTCACAGGGAAAGAGATTTTACCTTCATTTCTTCTAATAATCTACAGGTAAATAATCATGTTTACCCGAGCTGGATCTGTTTGATTTGAAAACATATTCTTTCCCACTCTTGACTATTTATAAGGTGATTTTTTGCTTTTCCATCTCTAGATCCATTTGTTTTCAGGGACCCACCCCTGTAAAATAAATAAAACACAAGGATGATTTGAAATTAGGTTACTGAATTGTCAACATTAAAATATGCTATTTGACATTAAAATATATGGTCTTAAAGAGGGATCAGCAAACTACTTCTGTAAAGGATAAGATAGTTAATAATTTAGGCTTGGCAGGGCATATGGTCTCTGTCACAACTATTCAGCTCTGCCATTCTAACACAAAAGCAGCTGTAGACATATATAAATAAATGAACATGGTAGTTTTGAATAAAGTTTATGTATGGACACAAACTTGGACTTCATACAATTTTCCATGTCATGAGGTATTATTCTTCCTCTGTTTTTTTCAACCATTTATTAATGTAAAAACCATTCTTAGCTTGCATGCTGTCAAATAACATAGGAGGCTACAGTTTGCCCACTCGTATTTTACAAGTTTTTCCAGTTTGGTTTAAGTTTCTTTCTTAAAATTTTCTTTACCATATTATTAATTACTCTGGCAAATATTTTTAAGCAGGAAAAAAATTCTTCCACTTAATTATCCGAATTGTTTCAAGTTGAGTAGAGAGAACAGACAGGAACTTCTTACTATGGTGTGGTATATCCAGGAGGTTATGAACGCTACCTATATTACAGAAACTCTCCTCATTGATCCTCTTCTCCTGGAAACACATTTTCAAACCTCCTTTGTAATTAGTTTAGAAATGCTGGACTAGCTTTGGCCAGTAGAATGTGGTCAGGAATTACATGTAATACTTCTGTCTCCTGTGAGATTCTCAGCATTTTCTCTCTTCACTTGTCAACTGATTAGATGCAAGTTTCTAGTAAAGGACTCAAAGTGCTTGGACAATGACAGAGCCAACAGGTGGACTAAGCATCAATCAATCATTGAACCATCTCTGGAAAGACTGCCTGCTTAATACCCGATTAGGCTACGACATGGGCAAGAAATAAACATTTATATTCTTTAGCCACCAAAATGTGAAGATTTGTTACCTCAGCAGAGCCTACCCTAGCCTCACTAATGTAGTCTGTTTTGTCAACCTGAGAACTTAGTAGAGTGTATAGTAGGTGTTAAATAGGCATTTGTTGATTGCTGATTGCTGATAGTAACCATCTTATAATTTTATAATTTCACATTTTATATTATTAACATAGTAATTTATTAAAATATAATATGTATGTAGTATGTGACTAGGCTCCACTAATGATATACATTAATTCAGAAATAAGATAAGATAGAAACCCTTCTCCAGTATGATTAGTGAATCCACATTTGGGTATTTAGGCCAGGGAAGAATATGAAAAGTACGTGTCACCAAAAACTCATTTTGTTCAGGAAACAATTGACCATTGAGAATACTAGGATGAATAAACCATTTCTCATTCATTAAGAGTAGGAATAAGACAGATAAACAAGGATCCTAGCTATACCAAAGACACATACCTAAAGTACAGGATGAAGAGTAAATTACTCTTCTTAATGACTCCAAAGAGTAGTATTTGAGTCGAGTCTTAAAACAAGGGTGAATGTCACTTGGCAGATAAAAGAGAAATAAAGTTGTTTCAATGTACCTGGGTGAAAGAATATGGGGTGAGGTATATAACAGGGCTCATAGGCAATAAGTAGATACAGGCAGGAGATGAGTGGAATCATTAATAATTTTGGAAGGGAGGAAGTAACCTGGACATTTGCATTTTTTAAAAAAATGTACGAGAAATTTTCAGAAGCTAAAAATGCTACAGAGACAACACAATACAATAACTGTATTGTATATTATGCCATATTATATATTATTAAAGCATTTTTGTGATATATGACCTCAAGCATGAATAAAAATGGAAATGTATTTTAGATGGTGACCATAGAAAACCCCTATGAGGAGGTGAGTTTGAGACGAAACATGAAAGATGAGAAGCTGGTCCAATAAGTCAGGAAGAGGGATGGATACAAAGGTCCTAAACGAGTATGGAGTTAAACATATTTGAGAGTAGAAAGATGGCCAGTGGGCCTGTATCACATAAGAGAAAGGGGGAGTGGTAAGGCATGTGATCAGAAAGTTCAATTTGGCCCATTAATATAGTCTTTTACATCATGGTAAGAAGTATAGTTGGTTTTTTTTTTGTTTGTTTGTTTGTTTTTTTTTTTTTTTTTTTGTCTAAGTACATTAGGAAGACTTTTGAGGGTTTTTTACTATCACTGCAGCAATTGTGTGGAAAGGAGATTATAAATAAGCTAGAGTTCTAGCAGAGAAGTTGTTGGAGAAAGTCTTAAATATTCCAATTGGAGATGAGAGTATTTGCAGAGTTGTTGGAAAAAACTGGATTTCACTTGGATGTATGTGGATGAAAAGCTGAGAGTACTTGTTAGTGGTTGTATGTGACACGAGACAAAGGAATTAAGAATCGCTCTTAGATTTTCACTCATCAAGTTGGGAAAAGGTAGCACTTTCTGAAGTGGGAATAACCAAGAGAGGAAAATTCAGAAAGAAAAAAGAACCCTGATTACCAATGCTAAAGTTGAGATTCCTATTAAATGTCCAATAGGGGATATGTAGTAGACAACTGAGTATCACAGTTCAGAGTTTAGAGGAAAAGTCAGAGCTAGAGATATAAATTTAAGAGTCATTAAACATATCAATTATCATTAATGCCTTAGAACTTTACAAAATCATCTAAGGAGTATAGATAGAGTTGAAGCCTAGGAATTAACCATGGAATATTTCAACAATTACAGGTTAAATAAAATGATGAGGATGATCAAATAAAAGAACCTAAAAAGAAGTCAGTACAATATACAGAAAATCAAATGAATGTTGCTCAAAAAAAAAAAAAAATTAGAGAGAGCTTCCAGAAGGAAAGAAGAAACCACCCTTTCAAAGACTGATTGAGAGGTCAAGTAAAAAAAAAAAAGAAGTGGGAGGGGGAAAAATGGCATAGTGATGGAGGCTCTGTTCATCCCTCTGGTGACCAAATCAAAGTTGTGACAGAAACGAGGAGCAAGTAGCAATAAAAAATTGCCTGGGACCTAAATGATCAAGCCATACAACTAGGGAGAAATCCAAGAAATCACCCTGCAACGGCAGAAGGTAGGATGAGGCAAGGACATGGGGCTGCCTGGTTTCGAGCAGCTGAGTGAGACCAAGGCTGCAACAGTGGCGGCAGCAGAAGCATCTTAAAGCGGCCGCATCCGTGAACAGATTTTCCCGGTGATGGACGTGATTGCTCTGAGCACCAGTGATAGTTAGGCTGCATGTGGGAGCACCAAAGATTTACAGGGAGATATTGTCAGAGTGAGGGTTGAGGCAAGACACACTCTGTACAGAAGAGTCAGCTGTATCTATTGTTCCCTATTGAGCCCTCCCCACTCCTAGCATGCAGACACAGAGCCACCATAGCTGAACCATAATCAAAATGGATAACAGAGATCGCTCCGCCCAGAAGATTCTCTGAAACTCTGCCTCCTCCAACTCATGGTGCCACCCAAGCCACATCCAGGTGTATCCTCAGCAAATCAAGTGCTCCTTGCTGAGCATCGCCTAGACTCACCTTGGAGCCAGTTGGCCTCAGTTTCTGATGTGGCCTTTTGAGGCAACTATAAGCACAGCATCTGTGGATTATTTGCCAAATCTTAACAGGTGGCCCCAAAGGGGCAGAGGCTTGGGCTAAATTTGACCTGCAGGTGAACCCCTCTGTGCTGCTGGACACCTATTTCACAGATCTACACTAATTAGAGTGGGAGACGTAGGAGCTTTGCTTAGTACATAGAAATGGACATGGAAATGTAGTGAAAATGAGAAGACATAGAAGCAGAAACCATATGAGAGAACAGAATAGAGACCAGTTAGATTAGTGTCAAGTAACCTAACAGATGCAGAGTTCAAAACACTGGTTATAAAGATGCTCAAAGAACTCTTTAGGAAGTGTAAATAAATTCAGTGAGAACCTCAACAAAGGGATGAAAAACATAAAAATAAAAATAAAAATAAAAATTATAAAAGGGAACCAGTCTGAAATGAAGAACACATTATCTAAAATGAGAAGTATATTGAATGGAATAAACAAAGAAATAAACAAAGTGAATAAAGAAAAGGATCAAATGACTTATCTAGACAATGGGAAAGCCAAGGCCACTCAATCACAATGGCAAGAAAAAAGATGCCAAGACTATAAAAATAATTTAAGAAGCCTATGAGACACTATTAAGGGTCCAAATATCCATCTGGTAGGCATACCTGAAGAAAATTAAGATGTTGAACAGCTATTTGAAGAATAATGATGGAAAACTCCCCTAACCTGGTGAAGGAAATAAACATAAAATCCCAGGAAGCTCAGAGAATCCCAAAAGCCAGGGATCAAAGAGGTCCACACCAAGACACATGATAATTAAAATGCCAAAGATTAAATACAAGGAAAGAATATTAAAAGCAGCAAGAGAAAAACAGATAGTTACCTATAAGGGAACACCCATAAGACTGGCAGCTGATGTCTCAAAAGAAACTATGCAGGACAGAAGCGGTTGGCAAAAAAAAATATTCAATTGGATGAAGACCCAGAATATCTACAACCAAGAATACTTTATCCAGCAAAACTATCATTTAGAGTTGAAAGACAGATAAAGAACTTCCCAGACAAAAATAAGGTAAAGGAATTTATCACCACCAAGCCAGTATTACAGGAAATGTTGGAGGGACACCTTTAAGATGAAAAAAACATGTATTAAAAATGGGAATAAAAAATGGTGACAACTACATTCCTATCAATAAGCACCTCAAATGGAAAAGAATTAAGTGCTCCAACCAAAAGATATAGTGGCTAAATGGATAAGAAAACAAGACCCTTAATATGATGCCTATAAGAGACTCACTTCAGATTAAAAGACACACACAGACTAAAAGGAAGGAGATGGAAAAAGATATTGCTTTGATGAACCTAGAAAGTATTTAAGTCAGATGGAGAATGGTAAACACTATATGATTTCACTTATATGCGGAATCAAAGGAATCAAAAGAACAAACTAATAAAAAATAGACTCACAAATAAAGTGGACAATTTGATGATGGACAGAGAGAAGGGAGTTTGGGGGACTGGGAGAATGGGATGAAAAGTTAAAGAAGTACAAATTAGTAGCTGATCAAGAATCAAGGGCACAGGGAGCATGGCATAGGAAATGTGGTTAGCATTACTATGTTGGCTAGATGGAGGGTTAGGGGAGGAAGAGAGTAATTGGGGGGATCATTTTATGAACAATATAGATGTCAAACCAATGTACTGTATCCTGAAAATAATTAAAATAAATAATTTTTTTTTAAAAGAGGAGAGAAAACTGACCGTTGAATTTATCCATGTGAAGGACATAGTCATCTTGGCAATGTCCCTATGAGAATGAATACTTTTCAAAAAGGAAAAAAATGGGACAAAAGAAAAGGTGACTATAAATAACTCCCAAGAAGTTTTCATTTGAAAGGAGTAGATAAATAGGGTCATAGACAGAAGAGAATGTGGGGAAAAGGATGTGGATTAAGAATAAGGTTAACATTAGAATGTGTGTTTGTTGATGGGAATAAGCCAAAGGAAAGAAAGAAAGAGCATAATTGCAGGACAAGCATCACTGAGAGGACAAGGGAATATGGGATCAAGAGAACAAGTGGGTTGGGCCTTAGCTTTGGCTCTGTGCCTTACGGAAATTTCATTTAAAAGATTGATAAAGAAGTACAAAGTTTAAGTTATAAGATGAATAAGATCTGAGGATATAATATACAACATGGCCACTATAGTTGATAACATTATGTTGCATAGTTGAAATTTGCTGAGTAGAACTTAAATGTTTTCACCAAAGGTGGGGAAAAAGGTAAATAAGTTAGGTGATGGATGTGTCAATAACTCAATGGAATGGGATCTTTTCACAATATACACATGTACACTTTAAATAACTTATAATATATTTGTTAATCATATCTCAGTAAAGCTAGGGGCAAAAAGAGAAGACTAAGAGTGTGATTACAGATACTAAGTAGCTTGATTTAACTAGAGCGCCTCTGTTTTTATCTGTTTTATGTAGTTTTAAGATTTGGAGGAGAAAACTGAGGAAGTTAACTTCCCTAATGGGGAAGTTAACACTTGAAAACTATTTTATTAAGTAGTAACAATTTTTAGAAAATTCTTCCTTTCTTGGAATAAAAATTCACTTTCAACTTTCCAATAACCTAAATTTGAACACAGACACCTTCAAGTGTGGTACAGTTAGCAAGAGATTATTATATCCTTCAATGTAGACAGTAATTCTATTACTTCTGCCTAAGGATGCTTTAAATACGAGCAAATTGACAACCATATATTTATTATGAGCTAGAGAAAAATCCCAGATTTTTCAGATTTGCCAATGTTAATATAAATAGCCTTTATTTTGTGCTTAATTTGTTGGGGGAAGGAATTAGCTAAAGAAATTTATATCTATTAATTTTTGCTTTGAAACTTATTTTATCCTCATGATTTTCTCTATTAGACATATAGAATATTGCCTCTTTCATCCAAAATAGACTATCCTTTCAATTTTGTGTCATCCACAAATTGGATGAGATACTTCATGTTATTCCAGCCAGTGATTACCAATCAATTAAGTCTCAGGAGAGAAAATGTTTGACCCATATTTTCTCTTACTACATACATTTTTTATTGAACAACCAATTTGAAATTTTACTAATGCTTAACATCTATGTTACTCTAGACTTTCTCAAGCCTATTTGTTATTTCCTTTCTGAGTATCAGAATAAATCTGTCTACCTCCTGTGTCTAAGTACTACTCTGTTCTTCCATGTTTCTAAAATATTTTATTTCTTTTTATTTACTGAACACACAAAATTTCAAAAAATATTGACACTAAAACAAGATTCCTCTATGCAACCTGTTCCTCTTTCTGTTTGTTAATGTGTATGGAATAAATCTACTTCTGTGGAGGCTCTCATTATTCTTCAAGAGTACTCTTGGAGACTACATCTAAAGGATCACATTTATACTTCCTATGCAATATAGTATTGGGTATTTGAAATCAAGTTTGAATATCCCAATATTCTCCTCTCTCACCATTATTAATTTTAAAATATGTTGGACTTCTCCTTCCAATGTCTCAGCACAGCTTCCTATTCTTCAATGAAGTGAGATTTAATTGTTACTTTCATTGCATCCTCTATACCCAAGCAATGAAGTTTCAGTTCACTTTCTTCTTTCACAGGAACATAAAATCAATGCCATATATGTTAGGGTTTTGATTCTGTAGTACTTAATTCCATGACTAATTTCTGTATTGGTCATAATAGTCCAGATTGTATTATGGTAACAACAACAACAAAAAAAAACTTTAAAATTTCAGTGGCTTAACACAGCAAAAATTTACCTCTTGCTTAAGCAAAGTCTTCTGTGGTGGCGAGGAGCAGCCTTCTAGGGCATCTGCTTCCCATACAGTGATTTATGCAGTCTAGCGATTTCTATCTCATGACATCATCATATCAATATATGAAACCAATGTCACCTCAGAGGGCGAGTAGCTGGAAAGTCAAACATAATTCTTAAAAACTCAGGCTGCAAATAACGTACATCTCAAATTGCCATAGCATATTGGCCAGAACCACTCATGTGGCCCCACAACTGCAAGAGTGCTAGGAAATGTGGGAAAACATGAATATTTGTGGAGGAGTAAATTTTCTTGCCAACCTCTTTTGTCAGGGCTCTGTCAGGAAACCAGAAACCACTCCAGGTATTTCAAGTAGAAAGGGATTTAATATAGGACATTAAAAGACATATATAACCATTCGAAGGACTAGGGAAGTGAAGGTTAGGCAAGATACCACTAGAATTCAAGAAATCAGTAAATTAATGCAGGGATCGTAGAAAACCATCACTGATGATTTCACCTACCTATAGGACTCAGAGAGGCTGCTGCCAAAATCTCATATCTTCTATCTGCTAATGATAACATGATTGACTACAGCTTCTGATGGAGATTAAAGCTTTTCTTCAACCTTTCAAATCTTATATGGAAACTCGAAGTGTTCAATACACTAGCCACTATCCCTGATTGGCTATTAACACTTGAAATATAACTAGTCCAAACTGAAGTGTGCTGTAAGTGTGAGATACACACCAGAATTTAAAAAATTAGTATGAAAGAAGAATGTAAAATATGCCATTACTAATCGTTGTATTGATTACATATTAAAATAATAATTTAAATGAATTAAAAATATATTGTTAAAGTTCATTTTACCTGTCATCAAATTTTCCCCAAGTAATTCCACCATTCTACATGCACACCAGCAATGTATGAGTGATTAATTTTTTCACATTCTCACCAGCATTCCTATTGTCACTAGATTTTACTTTAGCCATTCTGATAGGTGTATAGTAATATTTCATAGCAGTTTTAATTTCCTAGTTTTGGCCATTTTTCAAGGGCTTACATATTATCTGTATTTTCTCTTGGGTGAAACATCTCTTCTTATCTTTTGAGTATTTTCTAATTGAATTGTTCATTTTTTATTGTTGAGTTTTGAGAAGTTCTTTATATATTTTAAATGCCAGTCCTTTGTCGGTCATGTGTATTGCAAATATTTTCTTTCAGTCTACAGCATATCTTTTCATTATACTACTAACAAGATCTTTCCCTGAGCGAACACTTTTCATTCTGATGAAGCCAAATTATCACTTTTTCTTTTTATGAATCATGCTTTTGATGTCAAGTGTAATAATGTTTTTTGTTGTCCTAGATCTTGAAGATTTTCTCCTATGTTCATTTCTAAAAGTTGTATAGTTTTGCACTTATTGTCTGAGCTACATTTTAAGCTCATTTTTCAATAAGTTATGAGTCTTAGGTCTTGATGTTTTTTTTCACTTATGGAAGTCCATTTGCTTCAGCATCATTTATTGAAAAGTCTGTCTTTGTTCCATTGGATTGTTCTCATACCTTTGTCAAAAATCAATTGAATTATTACCTTAACTAGAAGCTCCGGTACAATGCTAAATTGAAGTAGCAAAAGAGGACATCGTTGTCTCCTTTCTGTTCTTAGTCTTAGAGAAAAGAGGTTGTTGGTCTTTCACTATTAAGTTAGCGTAATGTTTTTTTGAAGACGTTCTTTACCAAGTTGTAGATCCCTTCTATTTCAATTTTTCTAACAATTTTATCGTGAACGATATTGAAATTTGTCAAATATTTATCTGTATCAAGTGATATGATCATGTGAATTTTCTTTTTCTTTTGATATGTTGATTTATCAAATATTATATCAGTCTTGCATCCCTGGAATAAACCCTAATTGGTCACAGTCTATAACCCTTTTTATATATTACTTAATTCTATTTGCCAGTTTTTCAATAAAGATTTTTTCATCTATATTCATGAGATTATGGTTTTCTAGTTTTTGTTTTGTTTTACACTGTCTTTGGTTTCTTTGTCAGAGAAATATTAATTCACTTCATAAAATGCATTGGGAGTTTTTCTCTCCTAGTTTCTGGAAGAGCTTTTGTGTAAGTGGTATTAATTTTTCTTTAAATATTCGTAAAATTCTCCAGTGAGACCAATTAGAACCAGAAATTTCATTGGGGGAACATTTTCAATTATGAATTCAACTTCTTTAATGGTTATAGGGAGTCTTTAAATGATTGTTCCATATTGGGTGAATTGTGAAACTTTGTGTTTTTCAAATAATTAGTAAATTTCTTCCAAGTTGTCAAATTTATGTTTGTATAGTTGTTTGTAGTATTCTTTTATTGTACTTTTGATGTCTGCAAGGTCTGTAGTGATAACTTCTGTTTCATTCCTGAAATGGTAATTTGTCTTTTCTCTTTTTTCCCCTCCTCTGTCTTGCTACAAATTGTCAACAATCATTTCCATGAACCAGATCTTTATTTTATTAATTTTTTCTATTGTTTTTCCATTTCAAATTCCTTGATTTCTGCTCTTAGTATTTCCTTCCTTCATCTTGACTTGGGCTTATTTTGCTCTTGTTTTTCTAGGTTCTTGAGGTGGGAGTTTAGATTATTGATTTGAGAATTATCTCTTTTTGTCTAAGATTAGCATTTAGTGCTAAAAATTTTCATCTTAACACTGCTTTAGCAGCTTCCCACAAATTTTTATATGCTATATTTGAATTTTTTTAAATTGAATGTATTTATTCCCTTCCAAACTTACTCTTTGATTACTAAATTATTTGGATGTGTACTGTTTAGTTTCCAATACAGAAATTTTCTTGTTATCTTTCTGTTATTGATTTCTAGTTTGATTTCATTGTGACCAGGAAATACACATTATGATTTCAATTTTTTAAAATTGTTGGGGTTTGTTTTATGGCCTAGGATATGGTCCATTTGGTATATCTTCTTTGGGCACGTTTTTAAAATGTGCATTCTACTGTTGTTGATGGAGAATTCTACAAACAAAAATTAGAATTTGGTGTACGGTGTTGAGTTTTTCTATGTGCTTGCTAGTTTTCTGTCCAGTTGTTCTATTGATTGTGAAAATAAGGATGTATATATATATATATATATATATATATATACACACACACACACACACACACACACACACACATAATATATACACATACACACACACACATATATATGCATATGTGTGTATGTGTGTGTGTATACATTCTTTTTTATTTTTCTTTTCAGTTCTTTTAGTTTTTCATATGTTTTGTAGGCAGGTTTGTTGGATTATATATCTTCTTGGTGAATTGGTCTTTTTTCATTATATAATGTCTATCTTTCTCATATTCTTGGATCTGAAATCTGTTTTATCTGATTTTAATACAGCCATTTCTGCTTTCCTCTGATTAATGTTTGCATAATGTATCTATTTCATTTTTTTACTTGCTATCTGATTGTATCATTATATTTGAAGTAAATTTGTTTTTTAATCTATTATGTCTATCTCTGTCTTTTAATTCATATATTTAAACCATGTACATTTAAATAATATTGATGTGTTAGGACTTAAGTCTATCATTTTATTTTTTGTCTTCTGTTTGTTCTTCCTGTTTTCATTTCTGTTTTCTTTTCCCTGTCTTTCTTTTTTGGTTATGTAAACATTTTCAGATCCCACTTTATCTCTAGTGTCTGTGAGCATATTTCTTTGTTTAGCGCTAGATATTATATTACATATACATAATGATACCAGTCTACTAGTGTCATTTTACCAGTTTGGGTAACATATAGAAACTTTACCTCCCTTTACGTTCTTTTACCTTCCTCTGTTTATAATATAGTTGTATTATTTTTTATATATGGATTCAGAACCAAATTGGACAGTATTATCATTTTTGCAACTTAGAAAACTCAAGAGAAGGAAAGTTTACTGTATTAACTAGTATTTTTGTTTCTTTTCTTCTTTCCTAATGTTACAAGAATCCTTCTTTTATCATTTCCTTTCTGTTTAAAAAACTTCCTTTAGCCATTGTTTTAAAGGAGATCTGTTGGCAACATATTCTCTTAGTTTTCCTTCATTTAAAATTGTCTTGATTTTCTTTTTATTCCTAAAAGATGTTTTTACTGGATATAGAATTCTGCATTTCAGTTTTTTTATTTTAGCACCTGTAAAATATTGTGCCACTTATTTCTAGCCTCCATGATTTCTGATGAATAACATGGTGGGCAGATCCTCAAGAAGAGTAGATTTATTGGAGGACTTTACATTAACTTTTTAAAAAGAATTATGGACTTCCACTTCTGGGATGATGTGATTTTTCCCTACTTTTCTTATGTAAATACAGATAAAAGTTCTGGACATTCTATAATTTTATGGATGTAAGTATATATACATAAAATTATATGTAACATTATAATAATTATAGATATAATTATACATATATAACATATACATATATAATATTATGTAATAAAATTATATATATACACATAACAATTCAAATGCTTTATCATGGTAGGTAAGGTGTTTTCTCTGCTGCTTTCAAGATTTTTTCTTTGTCTTTATTTTTTAGAAGATTAATTATTATGTGTCTAAGCACAGATTTCTTTGTATTTATCCTACTTAGGTTTCACTCAGCTTCATGAACCTGTAGTTTTGTGTATCTTAGTAAATTTGGAAGGTTTCAGCCATTATTTTTTGAATATATTTTAGCCCATTCTTTCTCCTCTTCTTCTCAGATTTTAATCACATGACTGTTACATCTTTTCTATAGTCCCACAGGTTCCTGAGACTCTCATATTTTTTCAGTATATTTTCTCCTTGTTGTCCAGAGTGAATAATCTCTGATATTCTATTATACCATCCACTGATTCTTTTCTCTATTCCCTCCATTCTGCTGTTGTACCCATTCACTGACCTTTTTGTATGGGTTATATTTTGCAGCTATAAAACTTCCACTTGGTTTTATTTTACCTTCTATTTTTTGCTGATACTTTATATTTATTTTCTAAGATGTTCTTTATTGTTGTTTGTTTTGTTTCAAGGACATTTACTTACCCATTGAAGCATTTTTTGTTATGGCTACTTTAAAACCTTTGTCTGATAATTTATTCGGTTCAACATCTCTGCCATCTTGGTGTTCGCATCTTATTTTATTACAAGTTAGATCTTCCTGGTTCTTGGTATGATAGGTGATTTTCAATTGAAATATGGACATTTGTATTATGTTATGACACTCTAAATCTTATTTAAACCTTTGGTTTCACTTACTTTTCTGGTACGGCTCCAGCAAATGAAAGGAGAAAGCAATGTCTCCTCACTACCAACTGGAAGTAGAAGTCCAGGCCCCTCATTCAGCCTCTGTTGACACCAGAGGTGGTGGTGAGGTCCATGTTATTGCTGGGTGGTGATGGAAGTCCAGACACCACTGATGGTATCCACCAACACCCTGAGGTCACAGGAGGGGTGTCACTACTGCTTGGTCTAATCTCCCTATTTGAGCTTCTCTGACACCATCTTAGTAATGATATTGGTAAGCCTTCTTAAAGTCCAACAAGGTTGGGCATCTATGCTCCCTGCTTGCTCATTGCTGGTGTAGCTGAGATGAAACCGCATTTTGTGCATGTATGTAGTGTTTGGCTGAAGTAGAGTGGTTGTTTAAAAAGCTTTCTCTCTTTTTTAGGCTTCCCCTTTCCTGATTCTTTGACTAGAGAGAGTAGATTTTTTTGTGGTTTTGGCTGCTTTTTTTTTTCTTTTTTTGTCTGTGCCCATTGGCAATTCTGGATTGCTAGCTTCTTCACCTCCAAGTCTGAGATATATGAGGCAAAAAGCAAACCCAGGAAACTCACCTCCCTCCTGTTCCTTGGGTCTTAAAGTCCCTAGCTGGTCTGTGTTCTTTTCTCTAGTGTTTAGAGATATAACATATACATAATATATACTTTCCAGGGCTTTTACTCAAGTAAAAAAAAAAAGGGGGGGGGGAATATTCCTAGAAGTGGAAGTCCACAATTCTTTATTAAAAGGTAATATGAAACCCTCAAGCAAAGCTTTTTTTTTTTTTTTGAGTCTATGATTGCCACATTTAGTATCTATTAGTAATTAACCAATCCTACTCACAGCACTCAGAATCATTGGTAACTGATAAGTAACTAACTCAAGATCATTTATATGTGGAACCATCTACAATCCCTTATTTATCCAAACAGTGATCTATATCTTTGGCATTGTTGAACTAAGACATACTTCTCTAATAAAAGAGGGCCTGTCTTTAGTCATGGAACTGTATATCCCTATTGGAAACCTCCAATATTCTTAGAGGATATTGTTTAGCCCTGATGATATATGTACTATTAATTTGTCAGTCATAACTAGAATATCCAACATTTACCACTTTTATCTAAATGCTTCCTAACTCTGCTTTGGAAGTTAATTTGGAAGAAACACTAAGAATAGCTTCATTCACTCTCAAGTCTTCAGTTAATTGATCTTCATAGGTATCATCCAGATGATATCCCCAGCTTAGAGTTAATTTCTGAGCTCCAAAGCTATAGATCCACTGGCCACCTGACTGTGTAGTCCATCTCTTCAAACTCAGTATCACCAAACCTAACCCATGACACTGCCTTCCTGATCCCCACCCATGAAAACTAGTTCTTGTCTGAGTTCTCTGTGTAAAGAAATGAGTAGTATCTCTTAGGCAGTTGAACAAGACAGGAACTGACAGCATCTTGACCAATTTTCTCTCTTGACTCATATATGCCCAGTGGTATGCTGTTTGAAAACCAGTTCTCCAAAAAGAAAATATATGCATATATATTTAAATGTACATAATTTATATATACATATTCAAATAAATATAACATATATTCTATTTATATATTTTATATCTTTACTTATGATTTATATTTATATATAAATAGATTTTGATATAAAGAATGTATAGCACACAATTTACAAGTAATAATAAAATATACAATACTGTTTGCTATAAATTTTACATAGCCAATGGATTCTCACAGAATGCTTTCATTGTTTTTTGCCAAACTCTTGGGTCTGTATTAACTGATGGCTGGAATTTACCAATGAATGTATTTCTGACATATATGTTGGTTGAGAGTTTCCTTTACTTTAAAGAGTAAGACAGGAGTGAAACAACAAAGATGTATGTCAGAATTTCATTCTTTTGTCAAGGATGTGAATGACTTCTTTGCTGAATCAGATCATTCTTTTCACATACTGGAGGATTATTTCCTCAATGTTGTGTGATAATAACAATGAAACATCTGCAGACATGACACACTTTTTAAATTAATCTGTATTATTAACATTTTAAGTTATCATCTTAAGTCTTGAAAACAGCAATACAATAAAGCAAGCTCTGATGTATAGCATTTGATAATTACTGAGGAATAAATACCCCCATTATGACTGATTCCAAGCTACTAATGTGACCTAACTGAATGTGGAGTTGGAAAGATTTGCACAGTAACACACATCAGATAGTACTTCTCATAGAAACATAATACACATAAATAGCCTCAAGAGTACAAATAAAGGTTAAATGTAGTAAAATGATTAGGAATTAATTACTTTTGAATATTTATTAACTTTATTTTTTTATAATTTATTTAATTGCAAGATCATATAACTTAATTTTAGTAATGTCTGTACTTAAAAACCAACTAATCAAATTTTGAAATTTTAACTATTGGCTCTTGTTAATCAGTATAAGCCAGCTCCAGCACACTACTAAAAGAAATTCCTGGTGAATCTACCTAAAAATCCCTTAAACCAGTTTACTTTTCTCCATTTTTAGCATCATCACTTTACTCTAAATTGCCATCACTTTTTTATTGAACCTTCAATATAGCCTACTGATTTTCTACATTAGCAGTTAACGCTTCCTAACTTATTCTTCAAACTACAGAGTAATTTTCTTAAAATGCCAATGGGACCATGTTGTTCAATGCATTCATTGATTTATTCAACAAATGATTATTAAATTGTATGTCCAAGACACTGTTTCAGTTAACTAAAATAAATGTGAACAAAGGACAAAAAAAATTCTACCTCATGAGGAGTACATTTTACTGGGGGGATATAGTTAATACATAAAATATAACAAATAAATGAAGTGTACTGTACAAGGCTGGAAAAAGTGCAAAGCAAAGTAAAAGAAAAGATGACAAGAAAATTACAATATTAAGTTTGGTCCTCAGGATATGCCCCATAGACAAGGTGAGATTTGAGCAAGGGATTGAAGAAGGTAAGTTTGGATCCTTTCACATTGGATTGGGAGAAGAAATAGTTGGTGGACACAAGGAGCCCAGTATAGCTAGAATAGAATAGAGTGAGCAAGGCAGAGTTTTTTTTTTAAAGTAAGTCAGAGAGCTAACAAAAGACAGAACATAGAGGGTCTTGCAGGTCATTATAAGGACTTCAGTTTTCACTCTGATTGAAGTAGGAAGCCATCATTGGGTTTTAAATGAGGAGTTTGGAACTTTATAAGCATATCACTCTTGCTTAAAACTTTTCAGCTGCTTTCCTTGCTCCTAGATAAAGTTTAGTGTTCTTCACATTGCCTACCAAGCCACAAATAATGTGATCCTTGTACATCCTCGCCCCCTTCTTTAATATCTCTCTCTCTCTCTCTCTCTCTCTCTCTCTCTCTCTCTCTCTCTCTCTTTTGTTATTCCTTCCAGTGTACCAATAGGGTGCTGCTTTCTGCCTCAGACAGGACCCCCTTCAGGCACTCACAGATGCTTGAACTTATCCTTCATAAAACTTACCATACTAAATGATTGGTTTTGATTTTGTGATTAGTTCCATATTATATATGTTTCCTATTTCCACTGTTACTTTCTACAAGAAAGGAAGATAAATTTGAGCAGGGATGTTGTCTAATGTTTTCACTGATCTAGCTCAAAGAATTAGACCAGTCCTTGGCACATTGTAGACTCTCAAATATTTGTTGACTGTTCTAATGGATGTGTTATGTATTGATATACTCCAACTATTTAACCCAGGGACTGTCTTATAATATATATGCTGTAATTTTTTTGTTTAATGAATAACTAATCAAATGCATGGATGGATGAATTGATAAATAAATGCAGGAGAAGAAAGGAAGAAAGGAGAGAAAAAGGAAAGAAGGAAGGTAGGCTTATATATTTCTATACTCCCTGTACTCAACCCAAAGTCTGGCTCATAGTGAGGATTCTGTAATTTTTTTTAATGAATAAATGATCAGATGGATGGATGATTGAATGAATGAATAAAAGTGAATGTATGAATAAATAAATTAATCATCTTTAGTAAGGTCAGAAGAACTTCCATCTTTCAAGAAGAATATCTCTTCTACCCAGAGTGGGTCACTTGATCGGCCCATTAATTCTCTACTTGGTTTCCTGCCATGGATATATTTTGAAGAACATTTTTATTAGCTTTGGAGTCACTTGCAAGGTACCCTTGAATTCTCTCTTGGCTCGCCTGCATCCTTGTTCACACCTGAACTGCCATAGTTTGCGGATCTCCCTGGTTTCCTTACTTGGGCCACATTTCCAAGTGTCCCTTTGATCTCTGGCACATACTTTTGCTAGGCTTCCAATAAGGTGTTTTTAAACAGTCTCCAGATTTCCTGTGGCTTATTGACTTTTTAAATGATTTCTTTCATTTGTTTTTTCTAACCAGTGCCTACACTTGTTCTTAGGTTCCCTTTATAAAATTGTGTAACCACATGATATATAAATTTTCTCTCCCAGCCCAGAATGGTCACAGTGTTGTGATCACTCAACGATATTTTTTTCTTCCAGGTCCTGTCTACCACTCAAGCCAAGTCTGAAATATTTTCCTTCCTTAATCATTTTAAAAGATGTTTTCTGAGAGGAGTTCATTTATCTCATCCAATAAGTTTATATTTACATCTCTAATCTATATATGATCTGTGAATAAGTTAGTCTCCAAGAAAGCATAGACCATGCTGTATATATGGGCTATAGAATGAATGTGTGTATATTTGTACATGTCAACACTGTATAATGAACAGGTACTTTGAAAACCATTTAATTTATTTCTAACTAGTAACATCTCTTATCATGATTGCTCTTCTAGCAGAAACCAAAATCTATTCAAATATGTCATAAAATGCTTTTGTTTCCTATGTATGGAGATCAAATACTGGGTTTTGTTGTTGTTATTGTTATTGTTGTTGTTGTTGTTGTTGTTATAATATTTTCACCTACCAAGACCTATTTGGAGGCAGAATTGGACAACCAAGTGGAAATAGTAAACATTTAACATAATGAAAAACTAGCCCTCACCTTTTATTGACCAAGCATTTCATCAATCAGGATTTTTCCTACCAAAGATGTTTATTTTCAAATGTTTCTTACTTTATTTGGCTAAAATTTATGTTCTTTGCTACATTCAATAGCCATGTGTCAACCTAAAGTAGAGATCTCAGAGTTTTTATCTTCCGATTTTTACCAGACCAAAGAACATTTTATAATCTTGACTATTACATATATATGTGTGTGTATGTATATATATTCCTTGCAAATATTTTAGCAGACTGGTTGGGCTTCCAAGATTTTATATGATAAAATACTTCCATAGTTACTATTTATTCAAATTAGAGATTATAGTTTGAATGTAATAGATAATATTTTAATAGTGAAAACTAAAAATGTACTTTTTTTCTACTCTAAACTTTTGATTTGGTCAAGTAGTAATGAAGAAGCTTTAAAAATTTGGTGATATGTTTTCCACCCATGATATTGACATATGCACATAATTACCTTTTTTCCTTTTTGATACAATTTCATTATTTGTCATGCTGACTGTGGTGCACCAATAAAGCCAAAATATCATATTAGAATTCATGACAGTTTTCACATTGTATTATCAATATGTGGAAATAATTGTCTGCTCTGAGATTAAATTACATTATTGTGTATCTTTTTCATGCCTAATAAATAATGATGGATGGCTTTTATTTTCATCACCACCTGCAACCATTTAGCCACCCCTTGATTGTTGAAGATAAAATAATAAAAGGCAAGTGTTATGTTGCAAGCGAAAGAATGTAGTCAAAACAGTTGTATGTTCCTCGTTTCTATTTGCATTATTTTAGTCCCTAAAAAGCAATGCATCATGATCTATAAAAGAGATCAACCTGGGGGAAACATCACAAATAGTTCACATAAATGAAAGGAGAAACTAAGAAAATAGTTTTTTCTAGTAGAACAATAATTATTTCTTGGTGCATGATTCTTAATCTGAAAATGAGTTTTTTGTTCTGCGTGCAAATCAGTTATGTGCAATTAGAATGCAAAGCAGAGGCACATCTTACTGTTTAGGCTTTTTTAAATAGAAATGAAAACAGTCCAGAAATTGTAGCAAAGTTTAAAATGCATGCGAGGTAATATTGAAATCCAAAGACACAAAACCATGCATAATAAAAAGGCCACTCTAACCTCATTACATTTTTTTTTGAAATTGGCAATTGGGAAGCTTAATTTTAAAATTCTAACTTGCATTTTTGAGAACTTATTATCTATAGTTTGAGTGGTCAGTTGCATTGTAAATGTTTAGATGTATTTTGTTCGTCTTCCTATACACAGTTTCATTGCTTCATAATTTGTTGGGGTTTTTTTTCTATGTCTGACCTGTTTGGGTGTTTTTTTTTTTATTGTCCAGTGTTATGCTCAAGCAAAATTGATTCATCTTTTTTGTATGTTAAAATTACTTTTGAATTAAAATTACTATCAACAAATGTTCTGAGTCTTCAGGGGAAAAGAATTGCCTCTGAGTTTTATGATACCATTATATTTCATCTCTGAAGAATGTCAAGCTTTTTATAAAATAAATGTATGGTGTTTATAATGGAAACTAGTCATTTGATCAGTTCAGTGCAACAGTGAGGTAAGAAAGCAAACTGTAGACAAAATCTTTTTGATATTTGGTTATGAGTCACCAGTTGATTCTTTACAGAACAGTTTCACATGTTTGGCTCCATTATCTTTAAATCAAAAGATGACAATCTTCTTTGGCACAGCAGAGACTCAAACCAAAATCCAAATGTAACCCTATCAAATGTCTAGTTACCGTAGAAAAATGGCTTGAAAAATAGGCCAATAGTCTATTATTTGACGAACCCCAAGTGAACACTTAGGCTTGTAGAGTCTGCCTTTTGCTGTGCATTCAGTTAATGCTCTTCCCAGTTGTTTTAGGGCATTCATTTAAAAAGAGTGGAGAGGCCTTTCCATTGTTTATGGCTCCTTTGTTATCCAACTACTCATCTCCCTCTATAATTAAATGCCATGAATACAATAATAATAAACATAATTGTATTTGTACCATTACTCACTGCAGAAATTACATCTTTACATTTCCTATGAGAATCAAAGAGCAGTTGTGCTTGCTTCTTTCACATGTGAGAAAGCCATGCAGAAGTCGCAGGCTTTTCTAGATTCCCTCAGCCTGGGAGGAATCTGTGCATCAGCGGCCTTTGAGATAAATTAATTTGCAGTGGGTACAAATATATTTATCCTCTCTTAACAATCAAGATTTTACTTGGCCCAGGAAAACACTTTCAGAAGTTTAATCTTGCAAAACAGACTTGCATAAAAATCACCGAGAACTTATAACTCAGACATCTATCTGTGAGCACAAAGTAACACACTCTAAAGAATGTAAGATTAGCACATGCCACCTAACTCTTCTAATTAGAAAAGCTCCTGCTCGTCTTTTGTCCCCAAGTGTTCTGTGGAAGATCTGAGAACCCAAGGCTTTACCCAAATATATCTAGCCCCACACATCCTACTCTCATTGCCTGGCAAACAGAAAATTCTAGAATGATATTCTCGTGAGATGGTTTTATTTTTCTCTTGCATTATCTCTTGTCTGTTCTGATTTTCTTTAGCCATAGTCTGCCTGACATGACCTACCAGGGGAAAAAAAAGAAAAAGAAAAAATGTTGGATAACTCCACCATAAATAGACAAAATGAAAATGCTAAACTAGCTCCATTAAACTAAATCATTCCTAATGCAGTAATCGTTTTTATTTGTTTACTTTCACACTTTCTATTATCCTAGTGGTTTGCTAGTTCTAACAATGTTTCCCAAATCTGTGCTACATATATGAAGACGTGTAGTTTTTAATATGCATCAAAATGATTAACTTTCTCAGCCTTTGTATTTGCAAGAGGACATATAGAAAGAAAGAAAGAAAGAAAGAAAGAAAGAAAGAAAGAAAGAAAGAAAGAAAGAAAGAAAGAAAGAAAGAAAAAACAACCTATATTCAAGCAAGTGCTAAAATATTGGAACCTAGAAACTTCCCTGGTACTAACAGCTAACAGTTCAGTGCTCTTGGGTAGCAGCTGTTACTCTGCGCTTCTCAGGAAAGCATTTGGGAGAAAACACTTTCGAGTAATAAAATTAGCCTTAGAATGACCCAAAAAAGTAACATCTTTGAAGATTTTTAACTATTTTTGACTTTTAAAAATTATATACATAATTTATAATTTTTAGGAAATGTACCTATTTATATATGTAATTTTTAACAGTCGGGGGAAAAATCACTTTGTCTAAAATATAGGCAGTGTTCAAAGCATTACCACTAGCAAAGTTATTTTGGATTAAGAGTATTAAAATAAACTTACTAACTGAGCAGTATTTGTCCAATTGGATATTCTAAATGTTCAAATTTGTTAGTCATTTTGGTTAAAGTAACGCAGCACAATGAGACTGCTTTCACTTTTCCAGCAGCTGTCTTAAGTCATGGTAGTGTTTAACAACTAGTTCTGGGTTCCAGAAAACACTGTGTTTGGGAAGGAAAAACAGATTCTTTGGCTAGAGTTATGGAAGAAGGGTGGGACCTTATGAATTATACAACTGCGTAATATGTAGGCAATTTTACTTTGGCAACGAATTCAGTCTTTTGCATTGTTGCTTTTTTTTTTTTTATCATACTTTTAATTCAGATACATGTGCATAAGTCACCTACGAATGACAAGATTCTTACTCATCTGCAGAGTACAATTTAATTAAATTGTTCCATTTCTCTTTCGGGTTATAGTGCTATGAGTTAAGGAATTCTACGAACCTTAAAATAACGTACCCAAAGGTAAATGACTAGGATCAGAGTGTAACTACTCAAAGAAGAGCTCAGATCAAGTCTGAATCCATATAAAGGGAGGTACATATTTGATGAATAGTCAAGATCATGTCATAGATTGGCTTTTATCATTTGGTGGAATGTCTAGTGTTCTCGGTTGTCTTCGAAATATTCTATAAAACACCTAGAAAATAGCACCTTAAGAGTGATCATTTCTCAGGTGAAACAGTACAATGAACTTATCAAAATGTTTCATTTAACAAGAAATTTATTTGGAAACTGTGAAACAAAAATGAAGAAATGACATGAAATTTATGGCATCTTCCATTGGATCAGTGGACTTTCCTTAGCAATAATATGCACTCTAATAGCAGACTCTATTCCACCTATCCAGACCAAGGATAATTTGGTGTAGCACCATTATAGCATATTTTAAACTTTTTTTGAAGTTCAAGAATATATCTTTCAGAATCCGTCAGTACTTCAGAAGCATGGCTCGCCAAACCAATCAATCTAGTACAAAGTTTGTTTTTAGATTTCAAGTTCCTTGTTACTGCTTTTCAAGCAGATGTCTTCAAAGATATAATATGGTGAAGAGATTATGTGATTTTTGGGTGTAGCAATTCTGCCAGTTATAATTAAAAGGGCCAACATCCAAGTTTTGTTTTCTTTATAAACACTGCGGAGTGTGTCAGTGGCCAATCTAAAATTACCCACAGAAGAGTGTGTGCTCTCTTCTTTAGCACAAGATAATGAAGATGGTGTGTGAAATGTGCCATAGTTATAATAAGCTGATGGACTTGTGGTCCTATGTGCAAACTTGTCCAAGTGTAATTATAAGAGTTTTAAGAGAATTGTTGCTTCCTAAACTGACTAGTCAAGTGACTCAAAAGTTAATATCTCCAAATTAACAGCCTGACTTTGAAGATTTACAATTGTACCTTAGAAAATAACTACTTGGCATCATTTTTTTCTTACAGGAAAACAGTATATTTTAGAAGCATCTTAATGCAGAGCCGCCTATTTTACATTCTCTATATATATTGCTTCTGGAAAGGTGAAGTATGTCTAAAAATAAAAGGCAACAAAGAGCTAAGCATCCAGCTCTCTTTACCATTCATGGAAGAGAGAAAGCCAGTATGAACCTGCACTGATGTTCGTGTAATTTGGAGGGTATAATTGGCAGGCTTCACTGCCTAAATCTCAAGGGCAAGAAGAAATCAGACTGGGGCACAGAGTCATACGGGAAACATCTCAAGATGATTATTTAATCATAAGCTTCTGTAGTAGTAGTTTCATATACAGAGAGGAAAAAAAATCAGTATAAAAGATTTGGAAAATCTGCATATTGTTTTCTCAGGGTTTGGAGATAGTCTGAGACAAATTGACATTGGTGCCAAAATCTGGACAAATCAAAGAAACTGAGGAAGTCTTTTTCTTTCATGCGCTGGTCATAATGCTTCATAAATTCTGCAGAGAAAATGAGATGTCATAATGTCTTCCCATGAATAAAAGTCAGGGAATTCAAATGCTTATGGGGAATCCCCTTGGGTAGCTGGTATAGATGAGTGACTTGTAGTTTCCCAAAGCAGGTTGGGTGAGAAGCCACTGACAGCAAAAATCTCGCTCAAAACAGCCTCATGTTTTGCTACAGTTTCATTTGCCTTGAATGTTCTCATTAGCCTGAGTCAAATGTCTTTAGTCTCAAATTTGCCAGATTGAACTACTAGATAAACTATAATTGTAAAGGAAAAAATGGCACAAAAGGAAAAGAAACTAAAGTTTACAAAAATATCCAATCCCAAAAACTTTCCATGCAGTTTTAATATTTCTTTTTATTTTGTGGGTATACGTATATTGATAAGTGATGCTTATATTATCACATATTCTCTTCATGTAAATATAGGTACATATTCATGTTCAATCTATTTCCCTACAATGTAGCTAGAATGACTATTTTCAAAAGCAAAAGGCAAATCTGATTATTTAGCAACTGACTGAAGAGTAAATTCTTAACTCTAGACTGGTTTGGGTCTTGCATTCTCACTCAGGCTCATTTTATACCATTTCCTTTAATTCTCTCTACTCCACCTACTCTGGCCCTCTTTTATTTTGTCTCATGCCATCTGACTTCCATATGCTAATTATATATGTGTCCCCTTCAACACAGAATCCTTCCTAATTAAAGCAAATATTTTTTTTTTTATTTTTGTGTCTGATAGGATCATGAGACTCTGTGTTATAGAAATGATTATGGTTATAATTTTACATTTACATGTATGATCTATTGCTTAATATTTACCTCCTAGACTATAAACTCCACAAGAAAAAGAACTATGTTTCTTTGACTCATTATAATATTTCCAGAACTTATCCTAATGCTTGTAACATAGGAACTCAAACATATTTCTAAGGTGAGAGAATACATGTCCAGATACATTTTTATTATATTTTCCTATGTGACAATGGATATATATATTTATATGATATAATGTCTGGTCCAGCTCCTAAGGAACATAGGTGGGGACATCTCTATTATACTGTCAATACTGGTCAGGTAAAGTAACCCTAGCTGCTCTAACAAACAGTTCCAGAATTTCAGAAGTTTGACACAACAGAAGTTGATATCTTACTCTGGGCACAGTCAGATGTGGATTGGTAGTCTGAGCTTCTCTGCTCCACATAGTTATACATGGATCCAGGCTACTTGCTCTTACTGCTCATTCTTCTGTTACATCTCAAAGTCCTTTATAGGACTTTGGTGTCTATCATCGAACAAGCAAAGAAACAGAAGGACGAAACCTGAAAGTGGATATATCACTTCTGTTCACATTCTATTGACCAGAATATAGTCACATGATCCTACTCGATTGCAAGGCAGGCTGGGAATGTGGCCTTCCTAGTGTTACATATTGTTTTATGATTGCTAAACTTTTCCAGCAGTTACTGGATACTCCAAAAATTATATCATCAATGAGGAAAGAGCAATGCTCAAAACCATACTCTCAAGCAAGGCAAGTGATTTAGTGGTATTGTGTCTGTCTAGGAATGTACTACATGGTTTAGTAAATACAGTTTTCCTGCTGCATAAAATCTCAAAACAAGTACATTTTGAAAATGAACTTTGAAGTATCAGCTGGAGGGTATACAGATTTTCATATTTACTTTAGGATTTTTCATTTTCATATTGTACTAGTTAATGTGCCAAAATGAAAATAGCTTTCCACAAAATGGAAGTTATACTATAAAATTGTAACTGGTATTATCTATTGCTGAATTTCAATGAAATCTCAACTGGAGTAAAGGAATTATGAAACAGGATGCACTCCTTGAATGTTTCCCCAAGAATCTGTCAAATAGATCAGGGAAACAGGATGTATCCAGGGTTGGCTTCAATCAACAGGCACAAAAAGACCCTGGTAGATAAAACAGTTGAAAGAGAACACCTACAATAACTGACTGGCAATATTGTAAAGACAATGTTTTAAGCTTGACATTGAAGACATTATTGAAGAATAATTTATCTGGGAGAAAATTAACTTGCTCTATAGACCTGCCAAATTTAGTGTTACTCTACCTGATGCATCTACATTAATCATACTATAAGGGAAAGTTTTTCTTTTTTATTTTAAGCGTTTCCTTTAAGAAAATGTGTGGCATAGACCTGTGTTGCTCTTTGATGTACAAAGCAGACATTAAATTGGATTTCAGATTATGTAACAGAAGCAGACTAAGGTTAAACACTAAGGTCATCTGTGAAATCAATGTAGTCATTTGTTTAATCATGGCATGCTTTGCCATAGAGAACCACTTACCAACTTTGTACTTTTATCTTAACTAATTGGCTATTCGTTGAATATTTTTTATTATTTGCTTTTCATTTCTTGGGGTGGAGGAGAGAGATACGTGGTGTCCTTCTTGTTGAGTCTTTCTCACCCTCATTTTGTCTCACTTCTTAGACAATAAAAGGCGATGTCTAAACCCAGTCCCATATTTCATTGAATGTAAGATGCTGTCAGTTTTAAGATATGCCATTTTTATCACTAAAAAAGAAAAAAGAGCGCTGCTTAAACTATAATGTAATGCTTTCTTATCACCTAGAATTTATATTCTATACTTACCAAAAGAACAGTTTTAGACTTAGACACATTTTTATCATATTTCTCACTAGTACAAACATAAAAAGTAAAACATAAGTAAAATAAATTGGTTAAAGCCTTCCTAAAATTTCTGCATATTTATATTCCAACTCCTCTGAATTCATTTTTGATACAGTTGTTGATGTTTGTGTTTTTCTGTACACTCTCATCTTCTGTGCCATCATGAACATTATTAGCAGCCTTAAAAGAATGCTCTACTATTATTCCCAAGACTTTCTTCTAAGCTGCTGACACTTTCTCAAGCAACAAATTTTCATGAAAAAGCACAGCTGATGATAACTCTGTCACAACCACTGCCTGGTCAGCAGTGACGTTAAAATGGTCTCCTTTAAGATGTGAAAAAGTACAACAAAAATTCATTAAATACTATTTTTATAAGGTCCATGTGAAAACATACCCCAACAGCTTATCTCAATTTCCTCACATTGTCTAGTGTTTTCAGAACATAAAATATGGAATTATCTATTCTTTATTTATTTAACCCTTTATAATAATATAGGTGTTTAATTGAACAGGGCACTCTTTTGTAATTTATACCTTTCCTTCTTGGTATAAACTGTTCAAATTATGATTTCGATGAAGATTTTATTCACTGGGTTAATTATAATTCACAAATTATTTTCATAGAAACAGTAAATTTTCCATGAAATTTGCGTAGGTAATGTATATTAAAATCTTTTTTCCTCTTTACTCAAGCATTTTAAGTTCAAACTTTAACTATCTCCAGCCTATTAAAGTCAATGGCAAGTCAATGTAGGCATTCCTTAAATATTGCATGATTGTATTCCTGAAGAGCTATGGATAAATCAAGTGTTTTCAAATAGAATCCTATTTTCTACCATCTTAGATTTTTACTTCGGAGTTCCCTTCCTTAATTTTTGATAGATCTTAACACTCTACCTTCTTTGTGAACAGGGTTGTTATCTCCTACTCTCTTACCAGCATCTTTCTTTAAGATAAATGAGTTATGCAAACTAGTTTAACTGTACTAGGGTGTGCTCAGTGTTTGAAATAAGCTCCTTACAAATGCTTTTGTGAAGACTTAAACCCATGTATATGTGAATAATAAACCCAGTGATTATCTGGTTTAGATTTGTTTTGTTTTACAGGCTGGCTTAATCTGGGGACATTTTCGTTTTCTTTTATGAGTTAACACACCTAAATATGTTCTGCTGAACACCTTAACTCTCCTAACAATTTTGCCATGAAAACAAAAAAAAATTCTTATCAATGCCATTTTTTTTATTTGTTTTTTTTTCCTATGTGTTTGTGTTTTAAAACACATTTTCCGAGGTAGTGACTATGTTAGAAATGAAACTAGACAGTTGTACTGACCACGGTTACCAAGGGAGCAGTTTCCTTGGTGATGGCCAACAATCATCAAAGCAGTCCACATTCTTTTTTTCTTCTGATGTGACTTTCTCTCATATGCTGCAAAACTTGGGTAGTGGAAAAAACCCATATCTACCCCTATCTACCCAGCACACCACCAATTTTCATGAAGCAGGCAAATAGGAACAGGTGGTAAATCATGGTATTCTTTGAGAAGCTTTATAAGGCCCTTCCACAATTCACCATGGCTTTTTGGTTTCTCCAACTTTCAATTTAACTCAGAATTTATTCTAGTCATTTGACAAGAATCCAAAAGTGTATTAGTCAATGCCTAAGGTCAAAGCTGCAAGAGATCCAATGAAAAACAATTTTTTTGCAGAGTAAATATTTTCTAGTGGTTAAAGAGAGAGCTATAAAGAATTAGACATTTTTTTAACTGTGTCTTGAGGTCAAACTACAATATCTCTGCAATGTTTCTACAAGTCATGAATGAGAATATTAATACTTGTTAGAGTATTTTATCCTCTAATAATGTAAAGAAAGTTTAGAAAAAAATAGTATATTTTTGAACTTTGAAAAATTTTTAAGGGGCATGCAGAAATTATAATAAACTCTTGTTTTCCCAAACAAGGTATACAATATAGATAACATGTAAGTATGTAGACCCTGATAACATAGGATTGAACTACATAGGGCCACATATGCATGGATTTTTTTTCAGTATATACCTGTACTGTTTTCTACCCATGATTGGGAATATATGGATGCAGAGGGCCAATGATATGCATTGATCTATACTATTTATATACAGGGAATTCAAGCATCCTTAGATTTTGGTATCTAAAGAGGGTCCTGGGAGCAACCCTTGTGGATACTGAAGGATAACTTGAGTTTTGGAGAAGTCAAAACTTATACAAGGATTTTCTATTGCATGAGATGAGGGATTGGGCCCCATGTTGTTCAAGGATCAATTGTATTTGCTGAAAGTGAGGCTTCTGTGGTAAAAGTTTTATGTGTGCTGTATCATTTTTCTTCATAATAACTCTGATATTAATATTCCCATTTTATTGATGAAACATAGGCTTTGAGAGATAAAATAGTTTACTAAAGCTCTACAATTAGTAATTAGTGCGAGGATTTGGATTCCAGGAAAATTATACTTTTTTCCTGAGTTATATTCCATTTTTAAAAATTAAATATAAAACTTCTCTGCCTTTTAGAGAGAATTTAAAAGGATTTCTTAATTTTGTAATTGGGCACTAAGTATTAAGTATTTACCATATGTTTTTTTCTTTCTAAAAATGGATATCTTCTTACTATGGCTCCATTGCAATTCCGTCTTTAACAGCCACATTGTGGTTTGGAGGTTGCTAGGTTTGTTCTTTTTTTAAAGTAACACAACATGATTGATATAATCTGGCATGGTTCTTTATGATGTCAAGCATCAGCAGAACATTTTGAAAAAATATTCATCAAAGTCTATTACTGTAGAAATTGCCACTTGCAGATTCTTTTTTTGGTTAATGTCCTGCGTGGTGAAACAACACTTTGTTGACATCAAAGTGCACATTTTTAGGAAATGTGATTATTCAAATAGGTGTTCTTGAAGTCTAGCATTGCCTTAAGGTTTATCACTAAGCATCTAAGGAATGTCAAGCAAAATCTCAAAGACATGTCTTCCATTTACCCACTATCTTTGACTAAAAAAATTTAGTGTTATGATTCATGCTCCTGCCTTGATCCCACCTTTTTACTAGCAAGGATAAGGATCTTGTATTCAGGTTGACTGCAGCTTAAACAGATAATAAAGGGAAGTGAAGAGCTATCTCATGAGCTCACCAGACTGTCTATTGCTTACTTGGGGAAGATATTTGTTATATGAAGCTCAAGGTCATAAGGCAAAAGTTTATGGCTTCTTCCTCTCTAGCAGACAGACATTCATAGACTAACTTCATTGTCCAGGAGGTAATAAACAACACCCCTGACAAAGGTCAGCCAAAGCCCTGTTTATAAACACTCTAAGACTAGATCATTCTAATAGCCACAAACTACTCAAGGCACGTGATTCTTCACCTGGCTTATGGTTTGCACTCTTCCTATATCAAGATGGAGGAAAGGCTATGAATCAAGAAATATTCTAAGTAAATACATATCACAAGTATATTATTAGATTAAGCAATTCTCTAGTTCCAATACAAAATTGTTTCATTTTGCATATTAAAACTATTTTAAAATCCTCTCTCCAAAGCTAATAATCACTATATCTGCTTAAGCAGATTCAGTAATTACTATATAATGTCTCATGTTACTCAACATTCAAATGTCTTTTCAACTGGTTTTTAAAATATTTGGTGTTCTGCTAACTTTTTACAGTGTAATCCCATCAATCAGAAATTGTTTCTTTCTTTATCCTTGACATACAGTGAATTATTAAATTGTTAGAATTTTTAAAAGATTTGAGTCAGGATGCCTGTTTAAAGATACATATTAAAATTTATGAAAATAAAATAAAGGTCCTTTGAAGTAGTTTCACAATTCATTTTTAAAAACTATTTTAGCATAAATTCTCTCCTGCCCCAATTTTATCTACAAGACCAAAATACATATCACATACTTGCCACAACTGTATCTTTTTAGCTTGCCCCCTCTTCCATTTTCATTTGGTGTATGGCATACAACAAAAGGACTCATTCAAAAAATGTTTGTTGAGCACATACTAGATGCTAATCACTGTTGTAGGCCCTAGAGACATACAGTGAAAAGACAAAACACTGCCCCCCTCTTTGTTACAGGGCCTACAGTCTATGAGGAAATAAGCAGTGGCCAAATACAGTAAATATATAATGTATTAGATGTGAAAACTGCTAACGAGAAAAATAAAGTGAAGAGAGTTTAGAAAGAAATGAGGACGCTATTTGATTTGTTCACTTATTCAAAATATACTTATGGAACACATGGAGATCCACTTTGTGTCAGGCACTGTGCTAGGCAGCAGGAATGGAGTAGGAAGTAAGATAGACACAACCCCTGGCTTATATAGCTCATCATAGGAAACAGAAACTTAAATATAACCAGTTTATTAAGCATTCTGAAGCCTGATGAGGTAGTGAAATCATGAAATAGTACAAAAATTACTTTCAAGTGTGCCTGTCTGTTTCCTTTCCTAGCTCTTAATTATACAGTGGTACCCATGTATGAATTCTCCAGAAAGTACATGAGTCCTTCTCACTAAGACTTCCCCATGGTAGATTGCTTCTAAAGCCTCAGTTTCTCCTGTTTCCAAACTTACTATCTGCCACTAGCCTCTGGAGAGCAGCCCTCTAAGGTGGATAGATAACAAGACAGTACAAGCCTGGTTGGTCCACTTAACCCACATAAATCTCAACTCTTTTTGTCTCATTGACTGCAGCAGTATAAGCTGGTTCACTGTTGTTTTCTCTTCACCTTGTTGTCTGTCCCCTGTTTATTTTTTCAAGCTCAAAATAGCACAAACACAGACCAGCATAGGTGATACTCAAAGCAAATGTCCAACCAGGGAGTGGACTCCTAGTCTTCCTTCTGATAGATACCTACTGTCTCTACAAGAGAGTCTCTTGAATCTCTCACATTTGGTTAGGAGAATGGAACATTCCACTTTCATTCTTCACAAGAAGGAAAGAAGAAAAGGCACAACTTAGTTCTCAATGCCTTTCATCTTTCAGACTCTTTACATTTTACATAGTCAAGTAGGAAATTTTAAATCATGAGATATGAGAAGAAAAAAAAAGTGATGCATAATCAAAAGAAAACATAGTCCATAGAAGCAGATCAATAGGTGGCCAAGTTATTGGAATAAGTAAAGGCTTTCAATTATTCTTATAAATATATGAAATTATTTCTACAAAAATGTGGCTATAATGAGGATATTTCTGGTAAGAAAATGGAAACTTTCCAAAGAGCTGGCCAAAAATTCTAGCACACAAAAAAATACCAATATCTGTTATTTTTAAAAGTTCATGGGAGAGACTTAGTAGTGAATTGAACACTAAGGGAAAAAAGACTAAGACAGATCACTTAAAGGTATTAAAATTGGAGCCGGGGACAAGGAAAAATTGAAAAATTAAAAACACATAGAGAGCATCAGTGAACTATAGGAAAATACCAAAGTGTCTAATTGTCTAATCAGACCCCCAAAAGTAAAATAGATAATAGAGCAGAAAAATATTTGAACAAAAGATGTTGACTTTTTCAAATGAAGTGAGCCCATGAATACAAGATTGACAAACTCCTAGCCAGTGGAAATGCAAAATAAATCACACTTAGGATAAAATAGTTAAATATTAGATTAAACTGGGTCAGATAGGTTTCTTTTCTGAAGAACTTTTTAGAATCTTTAGCACATACATTACAAAATTTCTACAAAAGAATATAATATGCATATTTTGCAATTTTAAAATAAGAATCCCTTTTGTTAAGGGCACCTTTTTTTCTGGGGCTATCATTCTCAGATACATATTTTTGGAAATGCTGGCTAGTGGTAGGGAAAGACATATAAACAATTTTAAAATTGAAGTTTTATTATACTTATGTAAAGAATATGTTTTATAAATATAGCAAATAGAATAAGTAGTTTTATCTGAGTTTAGAAAAAACATACATGTGAACAAGAGGATGAGTATTCTGGAAAGGCTTCTGCAAGAGTAAATTACAGAAAGATCCTCTAAGAAAAAATGAAAAATTCCATGTAATAGAAGTACAGAATGCATTTTTAAAAAAGGGATAAGCCAGTTGAGGATGGCTTTGTCTTACAAAATAAGGATTTTCAATTCATATATATACATATATATACATGTGTGCATAGATATGTGTGTATATGTATATGTACACATACATACATATATGTGTGTGTATATGTGTGTGTGTATATATATACATATGTGTGTGTGTGTATTTGCAAGAAGTAAGAAAGTAGACAGAGTACACCAGAAAGAGGTGGGATATGACTTTTTTAGAATGTTTAGTCTGACAGGTGTGCTGGAGAATGAACTGGTATGAGGTAATTGATTATAGGGCACCAATTAGAAAACTTAAAACAATCTAAGGAGAGCAGCAAAAAAAAATAAATATAAGGGCTGTCTGAAGAGTTTTTTTCAGAGGTAAAAACCATCTAGTGATGGTTAATTTTATGTGACAACTTGGCTAGACCACAGAGTGTCTAGATATTTGGTCAAACATTATTCTGGGTACATCTGTGAGGATGTTTCTGGTTGAGAGTGACATTTAAATCAGTAGACTAAATAAAGCAGATTGTCCTCCCTAATGTGAGTGGTCCTCATACAATCAGATGAATGTCTAAATAGAATTAAAAGCTGACCCTTGCACAAGTAAGAGGGAATTCCTCCTCCTGATTACCTTGAGTTGGGACATTAGTCTTTACCTGCCTTCAGACTCAAAAGAAATATCAGCAATTCTTCGATATTGAGCCTACTGGCTTTGAGACTTGAACTAACACTGTTGGCTCCCCTGTCCCTCAAGCTGTTGGACTCAGACTGATACTACACAACAGCACAACAGCAGCCTGGAGTCTCCAGCTTGCCAGGTACAGATTTTGGGACTTCTCAGCCACTATTATTGCATGAGCCAATTCCTTATAATAAACCTCTTTCTATAAATATATACATCCTACTGGTTCTGTTTCTCTGGAGAACCTTGACTAGTATACATCTGTGTTTGGCTTGTGACCAATTTTGTTTGGAGACGATAACCCTGAGCACATAGCTAGAAAGAATAGAAGTGAGACTAAGCTATAACTCAACTTTTCTAACTTACCAAAAACAGAAATTTGAGGATAAGAATGAGGATGAGTATAAAAGGAAAGAGGAGAACAAAGCAGAGATGGAGGAAAGACCCCATAACATTATGGGTCTTTTGAATGAGTTGTCAAGTCATGATGTGAAATAAATGGTGAGCCCAACAGCTCTAACCTGCTGTGGCTACAAGGTCCACAAGATATTGGAAAAACAACTTCCTGCATAAGAGAAGCCTACAGCCAAAACAGTATACCTTGGGGCAAAAAAAAAAAAAAAAAAAACAGATTTCATTAGGAAGAGAAAGGAAGAAGGATTCTTTAAAGGGAATTGATAACATTTGGCTAAGCATCAGATGAATATCCCAACTCAGGCTTGGTAATCATTCCTCCTCCCCAGAGGTTCTCACAGTATATTTATATACGTGGAACAATAACCAAATGAGAAAGACTTTGCATTGTTATGTTACCTGGGCTTCTTCCTAAGGGCTTGCTAAAGTTTGAATATTCGTGTCCCCATAAAATTCATTTGTCGAAATACGAATGCCCATTGCGTTGGTTATTAGGAGGTGGGGCCTTTGGATGGTGCTAAATCATAAGGGTGGAGCCCTCATAAATGGGATTAGTGTTTTTAAAGACCTCACAGTGCTCCATCCCTCTTCCACCATGTGAGGATACAGCAAGAAGCCACCAGCTATGAAGCAGGAAGAGGGCTCCCACCAGAACATGACCATGTGGGTACCTAGATCTTGGACTTACAGCCTCCAGAACTGTTAAAAAATACATTTCTGTTGTTCATAAGCTCACATTCTGTGATATTTTATTATAGCAGCCCGATGATAAATGTGGTGCAATCAATATCCTGATTCTGCCCAGAGTGGCAACCCATCCTTCCTTGGTATGGTTGGGGCACAGGAGCGTGAGGGTGGTGGGGAGATAGGAAGATGAATGCTGAAAAGGGAAGTGGGAAAAAGAGTTCAAAGAACACCTTTTCCCACAATGCTTGAAATGAGCTCACTCATGACCGAAGAGCAGTTTTTAGAACTATCTTCTTTGGACCCTTCTACACTTCAGAGAAGAGTCTCAAGTGCCATTGGAGACTGGTGTGTAGAGCAATGAGGTTCACAGTGAATAGAGAGCTGATATTGCTTGTGAGTTCCCACCTTCTCAAAGAGACATTCCCCTTCCATCTGGTTTAGGTATTGTATTGGTGTTCCAGCATTTCCAATGAAGGGAGAATTCTGCAGCTAAATCTTTTTTTAAATATCTATAATGGAAGATTATACAGTTGGGCCAGTAACAGTACATAAGGGACTAAAAGAAAAAAAAAAAAGAGTTTGATTCTAGGGTTGACATGGAAGTATCCAGGGTCTAAGAGAGGTGGAGCTTTGTCAAATGCAGACAGGTTGGGCTAGGATAAAATGATAATAACAATAGGGGACCTTTATTAAGTCCTTACTATGTGCCAGGCACTACTCTAAACACTGTACATACATTAATTACTTAATCTCAATAACAAGCCTATAAGGTAGTGTGGTGAGTTCAGTTGTATCCAACAAAAAAATAGTGCAGGACCTAATCCACAATACCTGTGAATGTGACCTTATTTGGAAATAGAGTCTTTGCAGATGTAATCAAGTTAAAATGAGGCCATACTGGATTAGGAGTGGTGTACTTATATAGAGAGAGATATAAAGATGCACACACAAAGAGAGAGTGCCATGGGAAAATGGAGGCAGAGATTAGAGAGATGCAGCTAAAAGCTGAGGAATGCCAAAGATTGCCAACAACCACCAAAAGCTAGACAGAGGAAAGGAAGGGTTTTTGTGCTAGAGTCTTCAGAGAGATCATGGTTCGGCAGACACCATGATTTTGGACTTATAGTCTCCAGAACTATGAGAAAATACATTCCTGCTGTTTTAAACCATCCAGTTTGTGGTATTTTGTTACAGAAGTCCTAGGAAATTTATATAGGAGAAGCATGGGCCTGAACCACACAAAATTACTCTTTTACTAAATATAGATGAATGTCTAGCCATTTAGCTTATTATTAATTTTAGATAAAAAACTAAGTTACAGATATGTAAGTTCACTTGTCCAAGGTTCTTTTGCTAGAAAGTGATACAGCCAGAACTTTAATCCACAATTTTGCTCCAGAGCCCATGCTTTTTTCTCAATAATTAGGCAGGATTCCAAAGTATAAGAGAGTCATAAGGGAGGATTGGATTTTTTGTTTTGTTTTGTTTTGTTTTGTTTTGTTTTGTTTTGTTTTAGTTTAGTTCAGTTTTGCTTTGCTTTTTGTTGTTGTTGTTGTTGTTGTTGTTGTTGTTGTTGTTGTTGTTGTTTTCCTGTACAATCATCTCTGAATAGCAAGGACCTGTTTTCATCTAGATCAGATGAAACAGATGTTGACATAAGAGAAGATAAGAAGATGATATAAGAGACTTGGCCTCCTAGTCCATGGAATTATGACTATTTCGAGTCTTGTTCTGGATTATTCTCTGAGTACAGAAGCTTGGTGTGATCCCCTTTCCTACATGCATTTGAAACTGAGAATATACATCCCTTCACGAGCAACATGGTCTATAGATACCTATTTTTTTGCTACAAACCCTTTGGTATAGCTTTATGTGAGGAAAACAAGGTATGCAGTATATTCTATACATATCATACATTCATAAAGGCAATAAAATCTGAAACAACTCAATCATTAAGGTTTTTTCAAAAAGCACCACTTCATTCATTCACATATTGTCCCAACTTTCCTCCTGTATCTCCCAGGACAACCAATTCCCATTTCTAAAAAGGTATTTTAGCCATGCAGGTTTCTTCAGAGAACCCCTACATATTCTCTTGAATTTTTGAGGTCAGACAAAATTGATACTTGCAGGTAGGTGATTTCATACAAAATCTTTTTTAATGTTAGTTACACCTCTCCTTGTTGACCTTCCAGGACTTTGGTTACCATTAACAGGATTCCTTAAACTTTGAGATGGGGAATATTTTGACAATCATTTTGACTATCCAGAAAAAATGCACATAGCATAAAATGTTGCTTATGATTTCAGGTAACCAAATGATCCTCTAAAATCCATCCTGTACCCCAGGTGGAGAATCTGTCTTTAGGGACTCTTCTCTTGATCTTCAGGACCCAAAGGGGTAAAATAGCATGATGAAGTGATGTGAAAAGTTAGGTTGTATCAGTTATGAATTTTTCCATCTGCAAGCGAAAATGTGCACCTTTAACTGGCTTAGGTACTATTTAAAAAATGAGATGATGTAGGTAGTGAAGGAAATATGATTGACATAAATCTAGGCATGGCACTGACTTCAGAGTTGGCTAGATACAAGGCCACACATAATTTGATCAAGTTCCATCTGTTGCCTCTGCTTCTTCTGGGTTGGCCCTTTGTTCAAAAGATGTAGTCAAACACGCCTGCTAGCAACTTTTGTAACTCTTTCACTCCAGGCCCACATCTAACAGAAAAGAAAATATTTCTTCTTTCAACTATTGAACAATGATCCTTGGCTTCAGGGATTGGACTATCCTGTTTAAGATGCCCACCTGGGAACCAGGCACTGTAGCCCAAAGTGTGAGCCTTATTTGGCCTTCTCACTCCAGAAGTCAAATTAACTTACCCTGGTGTAAAAGAGCAAGGAGAAGACTCTACAAAGGAAATTATACAAAGGAGAGTAAACCCTAGAGGCCAAAAAAAGCAAATGTCTACCTCAAGTACATAAGGTTTACATCTAAAATTTATACATGAGACATGATTGAAAAATAATTCATTGCTTCCTTGATCTGGATAGTCATGATCAAATCGTGTCCCTTGAGTCCCAACAGTGTGCACCTTAGTAGGCCAACATTCATTGGTCACCAGTGAGCATCTGTGCCCCTCCCCTGCACCAGTATTTTTTTAAAAGTTCCCACCGAAGTCATTTATATACTTTAGAGCAGTTAATGTGCCCCAACGGACCTGCAGCAAAAGATGCATTTTGAAATATCTAATGAGTAAATGGGGCATTTAGTAAGACACCATCTAATTACTTTAGGTCTTTGTAAAATATTAATTTAAGGCAATTGCAGCATTAAGGAATAAGTTTGCCAAGTGGTGCTCAGTGATTTAGCTTCATGACTGCCATTAATATCAATAGAAGTCTTGTAGCTCACTTACCGCCCATTGCTTTGGAAATGTACCCCTGAGGTATAGAAATCAGCTACTGTAAATTTTTTTTCAATTAAAATTCCAAGAGGAAGTATGGCCTTTTACTTTTGTGCACAAGAGCATCACCTTCATTGATGGGGCCGTGGTCTTGGGGGCTGATGTCCATAGCTCAGATTTACATTTCATGTTGTGACATTGGTCTTGTTAAATTTCTGGTGTAAATGAAATGTCAAATTCTAGAACGTGGAGGAAAAAAAATAGTATAGATGATAGAGGCTCTGTTCATCCCTCTGGCGACCAAATCAAAGTTGTGATGGAAACAAGGAGCAGCAGCAAGTAAAAATCACCTGGGCTCTAGATGAACAAGCCATACAAATAGGGGAAAATTCAAGAAATTACTCTACAGCAGCAGAAGGTGGGACAGGGTGAGGACATGGGGCTGTCCAGTCCTGAGCTGCTGTGTGAGACAGAGGCTGAAGCAGCAGCAGAAGCCTCATAAAGGGGCCACATCCATGAGCAGATTTTCACGGTGACAAACTTGCTTGCTCTAAGCACCATGCCAATTTGGCTGTGCACAGAAGGCACCAGGAACTTACAGGGAGACATTGTCAGAGTGAGGGCTGAGGCGAGACTCGCTCTGTACAGAAGTGCCATCAGTATCCATTGTTCTCTGTTGAGCCCTCCTCACTACCAGTACACCAGACACAGCACTGTGCCATGACTTCATCAAACTAGATAACAGAGGTAGCTCCACCCAGAGGACTCCCTGAAACCCCACCTCCCCCAACTTGTGGCCCTACCCAAGCCACATCTAAGTGTAACCTCAGCAAGTCAGGTGCTCCTTGCTGAGCAGCGCCTAGACTCACACTGGAGCCAGCTGGCCTCGGTTTCTCGTGTGGCCTTTTGAGGCAACTATAAGCACAGCATCTGTGGATTATTTGCTAAATCTTGACGGGTGGCCCCGGAGGGGCAGCGACTTGGGCTAAATTTGACCTGCAGCTGAACCCCTCTTAGGACTGTGCCACTGGACACATACTTCACAAATTGACACTAATAAGAGCAGGGGACTTAGGAGTTTTGTTTGATACATAGAAACAGACATGGAAAGGCAGCCAAAATGGGAAGACAAAGACACAGAAACCATATGAGAGAAGAGAACAGAGATCCAAGTATAATGGAGTCAATTAATCTTATAGAGGCAGAGTTCAAAACACTGGTTGTAAAGATGTTCAATGAACTTTTGGGAAGTTTAGATAAATTCAATGAGAACTTCAACAACAACAACAAAAAAACATAAAAATGGAAATGAAAATTATAAAAGGGAACCCGTCTGAAATGAAGAACACAGTATCTGAGATGAGAAATATAATGAATGAATGAAATAAACAAAGGAATAAACAAAGTGAATAAAGAAAAGGATCAAATGCCCTATCTAGAGGATGGGAAAGCCAAGAACACGTAATCTGAATAGCAAGAAAAAAGATGCAAGACCATAAAAATAATTTAAGGAGCCTATGAGACACTATTAAGGGTCCAAATATCCATCTTGTAGGCGTACTTTAAGAAAATAAAGATGTTGAACAGCTGTTTAAAGAAATAATGATGGAAAACTCCCCTAACCTGGTGAAGGAAATGGATATAAAACCCCAGGAAGCTCAGAGAATCTCAAAAGCCAGAGATCTAAAGAGGCCCACACCAAGGCAAATGATAATTAAAATGCCAAAGGTTAAAAACGAAGAAACGATATTAAAAGCAGCAAGAGAAAAATAGATAGTTACCACCAAGGGAACACCCATAAGACTGGCAGCTGATTTCTCAAAAGAAACTATGCAGGACAGAAGAGCTTGGTAAAAAATATTCAACAGGATGAAGACCCAGAATCTACAACCAAGAATACTTTATCCAGCAAAGCTATCATTTAGAGTTGAAAGACAGATAAAGAACTGCCCAGATAAAAATAAGGTAAGGGAATTTATCACCACCAAGCCAGTATTACAGGAAATGTTAGAGGAACTTCTTTGAGAAGAAAAAAAAAAAGTAACAAAAACAGGAATAAAGAATGGTTGCAACTACATTCCTATCAATAAGTACCTCAAATGGAAAAGAATTAAGTGCTCCAACCAAAAGATAGAGTGGCTGAAAAGATAAGAAAACAAGACCCCTGATATAAAAAGGAAGGTGATGTAAAGATATTGCTTTGATGGACCCAGAAGTTATTTAAGTCAGACAGAGAAAGATAAACACTATACAATTTCACTTATATGCAGAATCTAAGGAATAAAAAGAATAAACTGATCAAAACAGACTCACGAATATAGTGGACAATTTGGTGATGGCCAGAGGGGTGAGAGTTTTGGAAGGTTGGGAGAATGGGGTGAAGAGTTAAAGAAGTACAAATTAGCAGCTGATGGATTGCCATATGGATGGGGAGCATGGCATAGGAAATACAGTTAGCATTAAAACGTTGGCTAGGTCGAGAGTCAGGAGAGGGAGGGAGCAACTGGGGGATCGTTTCACAAACTATATAAATGTCTAAGCAACATACTGTATACTTGAAAATAATTAAAATAAATAAATTTTAAAAATAAAAATGAATTTTAAAAAAATTCTACAATGCACTTGTATGAATAAAATCAATTGTAGGCAATAGGATTTGCCTCAGAATTAAAATTCATTTCCAAAAAAACAAAAACAAAAAACAAAACAAAACGCACACACACACACATTGTGAATACTTCATTCCAGATTTGCTTATGTGTTTTCCTAAAGATAGCACCATATTAACTCTAAAGCACATTAATATGAACCCTGAATAACTCTGAATTGTATCTTACAAGAGTGCATTGGAACATCCTTGAAGTTATCTTGCATTTGGCTATCTTACATAGGTCAATCTCCTGGCTATTGATTTGGCTGGTTTGATGCCAATGGAAAGGAATTAATTGGTAGTTTATATGCCATTCTAAAATGTCTTATAGCTTCTTAAACACTTACCAGAGACTTATTTGTCTCATATCACTTTACAGCCTCGTTAACGAGTTCTTCAACTTTGGTGAAGAAGGTATTCTGGGAAATAACTAGTCATCCTTGCTTCTTAGCCTTGCATCATCACAGTTCTCAGCTCTGGACAAGAAGAGTGGTCATGATGGCATGGTATAAAACGAGAAGCTGTTGGAATGGGAAGGGCTGTGGAAATTCTGTATGATGAACTATGCTCTAGTAAAGATAAGAAGAACCTCTGATGTGGATGTAGCTGTGACATAAGAAGCTTCGTTCATAGAACAAGCCCTAACCTCCCAGAAAATGCAAAGTAGCCTTCCTGCTGGAGTTTGCAGTGAAATTTTTAAACAGCCTCAATGACTATTTAGCATGGAAACAATATACATCGTGTAAGAGAACATGCGGCAAACACATAGTTTTGGAAACAATCCAGGATGGTTCAATATCATTCACAGATTTATTCATAGCCATGCCACATACCTTTATGCCTAACTTCATTCAATTCCTTTTCTTCCAAAGTCCCTGGTATCTTTAGTTTCCGGATCCCTTTGCAAATTGCAAGAGCTAATTTAATTTGGGGATGGGGTGGCTAAGTCTCTATGCTTTCTTTCAACTCCAGCAAATATTTCATTGTTTGTAATGCCTCTTAATACGCTAAACAATATTTATGCCGCACTCTACAACATTTTATAACTTTCTTCTAATTGCCTTAGCAGTCTTTAAAACCAGAGCTTAGCACTTCGATAATAAGCGTATTAATTTGTCTAACGTTTGAGTTCTTACAAAGGAAGAGACAAGCATTAATTTTGTTTAGTTAAAACAAGCTTTGCTTTTGAACAGCAGGTGGTAATTGAAACAAAACAAGGACTCATTAGAGGAGCGTCTGGTGGCTCATGATACAAACAGAGCACACTAGAAAACCCAAACACAAGAGCCCTGAAATAAAGTGGTCATCATCTAATTAACAGAACATGTTTTAATTACCGAGTAAACCATGCAGCGCCGTGTGTCAATTTAACTGATGTGCTAAGTGCCAGTTTACAATATCAGAAACAGACAAATAATTGGAATCTAATTACATGCAGGTCTATTGCACACCAGCGCCTCCAGCCCATCTTAATAAACAAGTTTTTACATCAAACCATGAATAGCAAATACAGCCGTGCTGTTAATTGCTACATTGTGATATTGGGACTTTGCCAGCTCTGACTATTAAAATAAGCTCTTGTGTGGATTGCAGTTTCTCTGCTACGCTTTAATTAGAATCAAATGAGAGGCAGAGATCGGGCTGTATTACTGCAATTCAATATATGTAAATAAGATAACTGGCTAATCTTTTTATTTTATTTCTGAGCCTCCATGCAATAGGCGGTTTAGTTATGGTAATAGGTTATCACTTTGCAAATGAAGTAGACTTGCGCTGTGAGATGAATCAAGAAACATGTAATCTTTGCTAGAGTCTAAATATTCCCCATCATCGCACGTGGGATCTGGAGAACTTTCTTGCCCGAGATATATGGTGCTATATTTTTAATGTCCATATTGGCCTAGTTTTTCAGTGATAGCTTCTGATGTTGTATTTCACTTGCCTAAATAAACGCGTGATCTATAACATGCTATTTACAATGCTCAGACAGATATTTCAAGATAAATTCTTTTAATGGAGAATCATTTGTTTGAGTACTTGAAAGGTTGCAGAAAAGGTCTCCATAAATACTGTATAATGCAAATTTTAAATTAAGACCAAGGCACAGATAACGCTCATATTTCATACTGTATATAAATGTGCTGCTTGTCAGAGAACTAATCAGGGATTCAGAAATACGGAGTATGAAAATGAAATCTCTGGTAGGGACACTGATGGGCCATTTTTCTGTATTTTCCAAATAGGGAAGAAGATGGTATAGCTATTGATGAAAAATTACCAAGTAATGATCTCCTGGGAAGATCTCCTTATGTTTCATTAGAATTGTAATTAGAAATGTTCATGACCTTGGGAAACCTACTTCAGGAGCAAGCTCTCCTCTCTTTTGTTTAAGAAAATCCTCTAACTTTCCCCTACTCATGGGCCCGAGGCAATGTTAACTGAACTCCACATAAAGAGCATAATAAAGCATTTAAAATGCACTTCTCTGCTGCAATAAACTGAAATAAGCAAATACAGAATGGATTATCATCCACTTAACTTTATTTACTGTTTGTCATTGTGAATTAAAACCATCCAGAGCCTTCTTTCTTGGGGATATTTTGTGCCATTTCCTAGACCAAGCCAGGTTTTAAAACCATCTTCTAATGAATATAGGGGCGCTTTATTAAGTATCTAGAAACTCCCAGAACTTTCAAGACAACTCTAAGCCATTTTCAACTTCTGCCTTGAAGTAAGCAAGCCAAGTCACTCATTGGCTTGCGCTAAAGTCAGCCTAAAACAATACTCTGCAAACTTGGCGCAGGTCCTTGCCTATTTAAATTTCCATCACACCATTGTTGAAGGCTCATGCCTTTCACATGGTTTGCCTGGTGGATGTGTTCCAACTCCCAGAAGGGAGCGAGTGCACCACGCAAAATACTGGAAGAGCCCACATGTTTCCAACACCTCATTGGACACTTTAGTTCAGGGGTAAAAACATTCTTGGTACTCATGTTGTTGGCGAAATCACAGAGGATTTCAGGCTGGTACCTCATCCATCTCGGTTCATAAATGAAATGGAGACTCCTGGTCAATTGTCAAAAAAAAAAAAACACACAAAAAACAACTCCATGTATCTCTTGTTTTTCTCTCGTCCTCTGTGTCTCCTGCAAAACCATGCCAACCCTACTAACAATATGTAATCAAAATGTTTAAAATGCAAAGTAAAATGTGTATAAAAATGCACAGGGGCTGGAAAAGGAATGTAATAAGGTTAAATTTTACAAGCATAATTCCATATGTTGAAAGCATCTTGTAGTTATGTCAAATACAGATGAAGCTATAAATTACCCCAGAATCAAAAGTGTCAAGTTTCAGGCTGATGCTGAACACACACACACGCGCGCGCGCGCACACACACACACACACACACACACAAAAACACACATAAATGTATTTACATACACACACAGCGCTTCGGAATTCTTAAATTCTTAAATTATTAAAATATGAAAACATGCTAAACATAGGAAAGCTAACAACTGTACCAAAAGTAAGACAAAGTGTTACTAATGTCTGCCAACTGGTATTACTCACCAGGGCAATCAATCACATATGAGTAAACCTCTATGGCAGGCAACCAGGAAAGCTGAAACCCACCTCTCCCCACGGTTGTCTTATTTGTGGTTACTTTTGTAAAGATTCCACATTATTCCATTTGCTTGCTGTTAACCCTGAGAGGGCATGGTTAGCAAGGGGAAAACGTTTATTCAATTATAATGTCTTTATTTCTACTTAAAACACATACAAAACTGTCAGCAATAGACAAATTAGTACTTTGGGACAAAGCACGTGCTCAGTTTACTCTATATTTGAATTCTAATAAATTATATCCACATTATTATAAAAATTATAACTGACATGCTGTCAGAGCTATACATGTATATGTCTAGAAATATACATAATGCTTTGAAAGCTGTCACATTCAGTCCTGTTGTAAACATCACCCTCATTTGCTAAACAGTGTTGTTATGTCTTTGATTGTCTGTAATTTCCCCCCTACTTACTAGCCCATGAGTCTGAATATGTCTTAACTCTAGAGAAACACAGTGTCTCCCTTAAGAGTTTTAATTGTCTATCACAAAATTCAACATAGCATATGGAAGTGGTTTCCTTCTAAAGCATCCTAAGCCAAATAATAATATGGGCCTATTTGGTGACGTCAAAATTGGTAAACACTTTTCAACCTACATGATGACAATTTTTCTGGCAACTTTAAAGTGATCTTCTTCAATATTTGGTGAAATAACATCCACTTTTGCTAACATGGGGTTGGACACAAATGTTGACTCTTCATCAGAAGTTAAAATAGCTATCATGAAGGTAAGAATATGACTTCTTATGAATAGTGGTAAAGAGTGTATACTTACTGGGAGATACGTTTTTCATAGTCGTGTGTTTTCTCTCTTCCATCTGAGTACCTGCTATGTGTCCAACACAATGTGAGATGTGGATGGCTGAGCCCCACCTGCATGGAGAATGTCATCTGGGGGAGAAGTCAGACAGCAAAAACTAAGTATGATGAATATAACCAAAATAGCAGTACTGGATTCTAGGCCTATAAAACTAGAAGATGCTGTTCATAGTTTTAAACAAAGGAAGGATTGGATAAGAAAGTGTTTTTGAAGCCCTCCAAAGCATTCTAAACACGTAAGGAATTAGTAATGCTAAGACAAGATATCTTGTATGTTTTACTTAGAGCACATAGTTATAAGCAAGAAAAATCAATTCTGTCAATCTAAGTAGAAGGGAATTTTTTGGAAAGAAATTTGAGGTGGTGACTCACAGAATTAATGGGCAACTAGAGAACTTGGCTTAGAAATGAGCAGGAAGAGAGGACTGGTCAGCAGGAACCTGAGTTGAATAGTAGAAATGGTGAACTGGCTGCGGATTTCTGGCAATCTTTTCATCTTTATGTTATCTGTTCAGGATTCGAAGTTCTGGGAAACAGTTTGCAACTGGCTGAGCTTAGGTCTTGAGCTCTCTCCAGGTGGAAGGAAAGTTAAGGTGATCCCTCATCTTCTGCAGTGTGAAATAATCACAAGCAATTGCCTTTCCACCAAGAATATTTGCAAATGGGAAGAGGTAATTTTTCCTCCCAAAATCTAGGTACATCAAAATGTGGGAATGGATGCAAGGTTACAAATGACCACAAGATCTGTTTGACTACTTTTTGTTTGTTCGTTTGTTCAGAATCTTGGAAAAGACACATCTATCTTTTGAATTAATCTAATACCATTAGTACTATATTGACTAGTTTTGGATCAATAAAGACTGTGAAACTGGCTATATCATACTCTTTAAAAGGGAAATTTCTGAAAGTTTGAATGTAAAATACTTTGGTAAAGATATTTCGGCAAAGTATGTATATTTTTTTTAATTATACACTATAAAATCCTTGATTGGATCCTGGAACACACAAAAAAAGATGACATCAGTGGGAAAAAAAGGTGATATCAAAAGTCTGTATTTTCATTAAGCATTATTACAAGTTAATTCTTAATTTAGGTAAACATTTTATGGTATGTAAAATGTTAATGAAAGGGAAAGGTGGCTAAAGGACAGGAACTCTCTATACTTTCTTTGCAACCCTTTTGTAAGGCTAAAAGTATTTCAGAATGAAAAGTTCTTTTTCCTAATTGCAAAATTCCATGCACATAGTAGGTATTCAATGAGTGTTGCTACATACTATTAATTACCCTCTCTTGATCTTGAAATGTTTATTTTTATCAGCTTCCTGGAACAATTTCCTATTGTTCTTTCTTTAATTAATCTCTCTCTAGGTGCCAAGAACAAAAAAGAAAGAGAGAGAAAAGAAAAAAGGAAAGAAAAGCCTCAGTCTAATTTTGTTCTGCTCTGCTGTGAGATTAACTCACTCTTTAACAAATGTCTAGACATCTATCATCTCAAGACATCCGAGTATTGGCACCACAGAAATACAGTGCTAATGATGACAACATATTTGCCTAATGATTTTGATTAGGTAGCTAGTTATTCTTTCTTATGCTTTATTTTACTTCTAGACAAAACTAGCACTGTCACACATCTTGAGAATGCTATAGTTCATCGTTAACGGATGGAATTTTGTTCTTATTTTGTTAAATGTTACATTTACATAATTGTGTATGTCATTGATGTTTATGAGGCTATACCAAAAAGTAAAAGTTATCCTACCTAACGTATAGAGAATTTTTAGCCTAAAACCTTTATAGGTGTCCCAAACAGTGATAACTCATACTATCCAGACTCAGGAACCAAATAGTTTTTCAATAATGAGGGTTAGTTTTCTTATTCTGTTCTAAGATTAGTCCCTTATTCTTTGCACAGAAGTTACACTGGTGTCAGGGATGATTTTTTTCTTTAAATCACAGAATATATAGTTTTAGAGATTCTTGACAGTAGGCCAGATGACATTGCTTATGGTTGTTTTTATTTTTTGCAGTTAGGTGCCCTTAAAATTTTTATGTCTTGGTTATGTTACTCAATTCCAGTTAAAATCACAAAGCAAAATTACAAAACACCTGGTGATTGAATAGTTAACTATGGAACTTACTATTGTTGAAATATTCTTATCTCTAGACACAAAGATATTTATATGAAAACTGCATTCTTTGTGACAAACCAGAATCTTATTTTGCTGTGACCAAATGTAATGGACATCTGTTGTTTTTGCCTGCCCAGCACATATTTCTCTCTTTACTATTAGCAGAGGCTGCATTTTGTGGGAGGTCCCACCATTCAAAACCCTTTAGTGCATATGGTTTAGGGAGGATCCTCACCCTTGCCCATACTTGAAGAGTTGACCCGTGACTCAGACCCAGCCCAACATCAGAGTCTTTCCTCTGGTCTCAAACCGAGCCTGTGATCCCAGCCAGACCAAAGTCATGTAATTCAAACAATTGTACTGAAATGGAATAAAGAAGCTCTTTTTCCTGCAAATGAATCCAAGAGGATGTCAACCTGGAGTTCCTAGGGTTAGCCTTGACATGGGGAAGAATGGCAGAGACATCATTTGAACAATACTGTTCTAAAAAGAACTTTTAATTATTCAGAAAAGAATCCTTTTCTTCCCCTTAAACTAGTTTGAATCAGGTTTATCAGTTTATGCCTTTTGCATCTGACATAATTCTATCTAACTCATAAAATTTCTGTGCATATTTTTCCTTAATGAATTTAATTTTGGTGAAACTTGTATTTCCACTCATTTAATAAATACGTACTGAGTACTTTTGACACAACTAATGAAATGAATAAAAAAATTTTGTTAGTTATAATTCATGTCCTCAAAGAAAAATGTGCAGAAAATATTGGAAAATTTGAGAAAGTTTGAAATTCATATTGTCTTTTCTGTAAATGGAACATTATACCCTTTCCTCCTAGAGGGCAATGAGTTGGAGAAATCTCTAGAACACAGTATTTAGGAGCATGAGTTTGGGTAACAGAGGACCTGATTTGTCTCTTACTCATCAATATGACTGACAAAGGACTTAGTTTCTCTTAGTATTGATTTTCTTATCTGCAAAGTTAACACAAATATACCTAGATCATATAACTTTTCAAAGATGATATGTGCCTGATATATAGCATTAAATGGTAGTTTTCTAAAATAATTACACAATAATTATATGTGCTTCAATATAGTTTTTCACCAATGTTAGAATCTTTGGTTTGCTATCCAACAAGAAAAAGATTATTTTAATTTACATCTTCAGCCTATATTTTATTTCTGTGCATCAGATTCCATGCAGATACACAACTACATACTGGTTATGGTCACTTGAATTTCTCACAGGCACACAAAATCTACCAGGCTCAAAACCAAATTTAGCATTTCTCCTTCTCCCTAAACCCATATCTCTTTCTTGCAATCTCAATTTCTGTAAAACGCACTATCATACACCCAGAGTTCTGCTCACTCTCACATCAAATCAGTGACCAAATTGGCCTAACAGCCTTCCCACTGTCTCTCTGCCACTTTTCCTTTATCCCGTGATCTTCTTTCCACACAGCAGTCAAAGTAATCTAAATAAACACACTTCTTGAAAACCAACAATAGTTTCTTACTGGTAGTAGTCTAAAGGCCAACTCCTTAGCATGGATTACCTTCCATTAAGATCTGATGTCGTCGCCACTTCAGTCTCAGCTCTTACCCTTCCCAACCACAACTCCTTCACCACTCCACAGTCCAGCTCTGGAAGCTTCTCCCATCCCACGCATACATGCTCTATTTTGCTTTGTGGAGTTTGCACATATGGTTTATTTTATCTGAAACAATACTTACTCCCCATTCCTTATACCCTTTCTATTGCTTTAATATTACTATCTTTTATGTCCCAACTTACCTGTTACTTCTTTCAAATGTCCCAACCTTCCTCCACCCATCACTAAATTAAGTGTTATAATAACACCTGTATTCTCCTATCGCAATACCTACCATGCATTGTATTTTATTTCCAGAAGGATATATATATCCTTGGGTAACAGGAAAACTGATATATGTATATTAGAATTCATTGTCTATTCCACTCTTGGGAATCCTTAACCTGACTTGACAAACCTCAAAATGATTCACAGATAAAAATTCAGGGTATGAAGTGTGGGGGATGAGGAGCACAGTTTATGGACTTAATTGGGGGAAAACTTACATTTTTTTCACTAATTTCCAACTGAAATTTATCATTTCCTTACAGTATGAATAAAGGGAGGCAACAAAATACAGTGTTATTAGCAATAGCTATGACTTTATCAACAGTAGAGCACAGATATCTCATGACAGTTATTGCTTATCTCTTGAAATATTTATGCTCATCACTATTATGGTAGTCATTAGATGTGCTACAAAAAATTATTTAATGCACTAATAAAGAAGTACATATTGTTATTTCAAATATTTTAGTTATTTAGATAACTTCATAGTCATTTTTTTTATAATCCTATGTATTTAATGTATTTAAAAATATCATCCTGAGAGGGTTTCATAGGCTTCACTATAATTCAGAAGGGTTCTATGGCACAAAAGAGGTAAGAAATCCTACATTTGATTAAAAACTCTGTGAGGCCAGATCACATTTGGATAATTTACCACCCTGTCCTTGGGGTCTTACACAAAGTCTGGTAAATTGCAGGTGCTAAGTAGATATGTACTGAACTGAAATTAGATGAAAGCTGAAAAAATTTTAATCTGGCATTATCTAAAAGCATGCTCCGATGAATCAGGACAGTTCACTTATCCCCAGAGAAGGCGGACCCCGTGATAGTAGATGCCTTATTTCCCAATTCGAGGTATGTCAGGTTGAAGTCCTACAGTTATGTAGGATGAGACCTAGCTGAGAATATGGCATTAAAATGTAAAAAGACATAATGGGAAACAATAGTCAGTTCTTCCACTAAAAAAGCATCTGGCAACATTGACCTTCAGTGATGCAAAGACAGATGAATAACTATCACTGAACAAATATGATCTATTTTATAAAATCCTATTTTTAATTTGACTTGAAGTCAATTTTTTAACTGGACAAGTCTCATGCAAACATCTGCTCCAACCTATGTTCTTTCATTTATAGTGGGCGGTTGGTGCAACAGAGCAAGATTGTCAGGCAGTGGTTGTGTCCTGGGTTCAGTTAACAGCCGGACTCTTCTCAATTATCAGTAGCAGAATTTCTCCTTGATCAAGTCATTCTAAGCACATTTCAAATGACACTACTGACTTTGGAGTGGACTCCTGAGAAGACCTTTATAATTTTTTTCCTGTTAAAGTATTTAAAGAGGTGATGCCAATAAGACCTTGAAAGACCCTGACACATCTCAGGCAACTCCTTAGGAGCTCTTTCCTGAGGTAAAATTTAATTCATGCGTCCATTCATTCAACATGTTTTTGAGAAAATACTGTGTCAGTAATTTATTTCTGGGGGTGAGTGAGTGAGTAGATCAGTATCAGGAGGAATTAGGATAAATCTTCCATCTGGTATCACCTTTCAGTTGTGAACCAAATGGGTAGGAGCAGTGGGGACTGGCAGAGATATCCACTGCAGCTTGTATGTGGTACCCTTATGAGTTCCAAGAGGAACCAAAAATGAGAGTCTAACTCCAAAGAGGAATTGAAGCAATCCTTAGGTAGTTTTTTTAAACATAAACTATAGAGTACCTATACCAGAATCAGCTGGGCCCTACCTTAAACCTACTTGTATCTATGTGGGTGGAGTCCTAAGTGTTTCTAATGCATATCAATTTTTGAGAACTATTGTTCTAAATGATTTAAGAAATCTGGGGAAAAGTCATCTCATATGTGGTATATTTGGCCTCTAACAGCTCAAAAAACTACCAGCCAGATGGCTGGCATCACCATGTGGAAGATCATGCAGTAGGATTATGAGTATGTGGCTAGAAAATTCATTATTGCCCATTCACTAAGGGAAATGGCCTTCAAATTTCACCAGTGATGGTAAATAGATCTATGCAGTTTGCCTTCTTCAACACTGTTTGAGGCACTGTGTTATAGATTCTGAGTCCCTTGTTTGGTTCAATTGGAAAGAGTTTTGTAATCTATTAGAATGTCAGCCATGGATTCTCCATGGGGAAGTAGCATACCCTTTATACCTTAGCTATACATGTCATTGCCTTGGTTCAGCCTCCATCACCTTCAGGAAGTAAGAACAGTCATGGATGTAAATGTCCAACTCTGAAGAAGAGGTAGGGTTGAATAGGAAGTAAGCAGCATTTGAAATTAGACCATTGTGAGTTTGCCTGCTTTGTGGGAATTTGAACATCTCTCTCCAGCGATGCAGATCATTGGAAATCCTTGTCCAAGAGGGGGGGAAAATTGTTTTGAAATAAAATAAGATAGATCTACTACTTTCCATGATCTGCCTCTTTTTCAAAGTTGAAGATCAATGAAACCTAATTATACCCTTGCTACTCTAAATAATACACTCTTTACTTTAGAAATGGGTTTTCTAATGTGTGCAGGAATTTCATTTTATTATAGAAAAGTTCCTTAATCAGGAAAACTTGTATACCAAGGTAGTATTAAAAAAAATAGTAAGGTTGGAAACTGGAATAATTCACCGTTAGGGAAAATTTATATGAAAAATAGTTTATTTTTTTGTTGTTCATTTGGCTTTTGTTTGTTTTGTTTGTTTATATATTCATTAATCAAAGAAAAGTTAGAATATCCTTTGCCTGAATTGTTCAATACTTTTAATGGACTATTTCATATGCACAAGGATATTTCTAATGGATATATAATGTATATAGATAGCAAATATCTATGGTCCTACCACCCACTTTAGAAACAGTCCCATTCTGAAGCTTCAAAGTACCCCAACCTGATTGGATGAACCTCTGTTTCTACCCTAACCCTTCCAAAAGTGCCAACTATTTAGCCACCTTGAAATTTTATTAATTACTTAAGGGGTGCTATAATTATAACTCTTTATTAGGCACACTCTTGAAACTTTCTCATTGAAAATGTTCCAGATTAGTTAGCCATGATTTAATTCTTGCTTATTCTAATTCGAGTTCCTCTCAAATGGCTAAACTAGGAAAGGCTCCAGGTATTACAATAAACCATGTTTCATTAATGGGGGAATGAAGGAGGAGGTTCTGGCCACTAAGGTTGCAAATTTGACTCAAAAGTTTAAGAAATCCATGAATGGCAGAATTAATACCTGAGAGACAGAGATGGGTGGATGTGTATAGTACATGAAGTTAAAACCAAGCTTCTTGGCAATTGTATGAAGATAGGATTTCGATCTCACCTAAAGAGCTTTTTTATTTTTAAATACAGGTGCCAAGGTCCCATCTCAACCTTCTGAATCTGAATGCTTGGAGATAATGCCAGGTAGATATGCGGTATGTGTGTGCATGTTTATTTCTACACATATGTACACACAGTGAATCAGATGTGCGATCCTGGTAAAGAATCACTGATATAAATAAAGCCTTAGATTTCTTGCATCCTTTTACAATCTAAAATTATTTCACTTTTTCCTAGATATTTAGCCTTTAGCTAGGCACCATGAAGAACACTTAAATGAAGAAAGCTTTGTTCCTGTCCTCGAGAAATTTACAGTGCATTTGGGGAACATTGCTCTGCAAGTGAGGTGAAAGCTGAAGGTCCACCTGTGTGTTTCAGGATAGTGTGTAAGTAACAGAGAGCTCAACAAACTATGACTAAAAATATATTAGCAAATCTGGAAGTAGGCAATCTAGGATTGTTGTTGTTCAACAATGCCAGCCCAACCCAGGCTCTTTCTAGTTTTGACCACCCTTAGTGAGCTAATTTTTTCATCTTTTGTCCCCATGCTTGATGCCTCCTGTTCTCAATATATCTGCCCCATTTCCATGATCTCACATCTCCAGATATCACATGCGTGTTTCTAGGACAAAAAAAAAAAAAAAAAGACAAAGGATGGTTGGCGTAAATTTTTTAAATACATGCCAATTGAACCTGGACTTTTAAAATTAGGAAAACAGTAGCTTTCAAGAAAGCCCTAACCAATAGATTTCTACTTCACCTCATTAGCCAGAACTGTATTGCTCAGCCAAATCTAGCTGCAAGAGAATCTGGAAAGCTTTCCAGTTTCCCTAGGCACATGGTCACCCCAAACAAAATTAGGGTGCTGTCAACAAAGAAGAAATAGAGAATGAGAATTGGGTAGGCAAGTAAGGCAATCTTTTATGATGGAATGGAACATGGAACATAAGAGCAAGGGCCTAGACCTAGAGTAAGATAACTGATCACTCGGTTGGAGGCAACTTGTCCTTTGCCCATTTGACTTATTGTTTGGGTCAGTACTGTTAATAATAGCCATCTTCCTAACTCTGAGAGGGCACTCATTTCTGGGTTTTTATGGTTCACTTCAATGACACACATAAATACTAACATCAATGGCTATATCGTCAACAAGTGCCTAATCCATATTAATGGATTTTTTTTACCCTGATCAACACGATTATCAACCAGTATTTCTGCATACAATTTATTCATTGAAGCCATGTTACTCAGTTAACAGGCTCCAATTTTTAAAAAAAAAAAAAAAAGAAAGAAACTATTAAGTGATGGTGCCCACAATTAACTGTATGACATTTATGCCTGGTACAATCTAATCTTGGGGAAGGAGAGCCATAAGTGGAGAGATTAAATGCTCTCAGGTAATATATTAGCTCTCACTTTGTCTACTTCCAAATTATGAAAAATACATTACTGTGTATTCTGACTACATTTATTATGCTTTGTTAAATTTAATCATAAGCCTATTCTAAAATGATCTTCTTCCTATAACAAAATTTTCTGTGTTTAATTACTTCTTAAAGGCCAGTTAATTTGGGTTTTTCTTTTGTCCTTTCAACGTGCTGGCCCTCACTTCCTTAAGAGATTGATTTACAATTCTGGAGAAAATTTTGGTTTTGACCACTATACAAACCTATCATTCAGAATGAATTGGGCTGCAATCACTCAAGATTCCAAACCTCCTTAAAGCTGGTCAGAAAAGAGAATATTAAGTATCAGAAACACAATCACTAAATATGCTTACCCATACCCCATAACTAAAGCAGCCTGTTAGAGTTATATGAAATTAGGTTTTGTTATTGGTGTTCAACATGAGCTGTTATGTTTTTCTAATAATAACTTCAATAATAATACTACCTCTGTTTAACATGGGCACCTGGTTAGCTAAATGAGACCCCAGCTGTCAGTGAAATACCTACCTCAGTATAGGAGTTAAAAGGTAATAAGTTCATAATATGAGTAAAGAAAATAATAATAATGCTTTGCTTCCCTCCGAGGAATTCAAAGCACTGTGTGGGTACCATTTCATTAATTTCTGTATAAAACTTAGATGCATGGTAGAAAAAAATTTCACCCTCAGAGGAAACTGACTATGGAATTATAGCCTATTTTGATTCCAAAATAACTCCCAAATCTCCCCCACTTCTCTCCATCTGCATTGTGCCCATGTGGTACAAGCTGCCATCATCTTGTCTGAATTATTAGTCTTAACAAATTTCCCTATGCTCATTCCTAGCTGTCTACAATCAATTCCTAACAGAGCATCCATTGAAATCAGATGATATCACTTTTACACTTAAACCATTTCAATGGGTCTTTTTCACTCTTTGCTCTTACTCACTCTAGCTACTCTATCATCCTCAGCTTCCTTTCTTTTCCTCCAAAAAAACCCAGTGTTTGCCTATCTCAGGGCCGTCAACCCACTAACCTGACTCTCTAGCACATCAAGTTTTAGCATGGCTGTTTCATTCTTTTTCTTCAAATTTTTTCTCTTAGTCATCTTCTCACGAAGTCTTTTTTAAGTTTCCTACCTAGAGTACCTCCTTCTTCCATATTACTCTCCGTCCCACAAGTATCTGCTTTCTTTACAACATCTCTCTCACACTGCACTTATCTTTTTATTTTCCAGTGTGTTCACTACTTGATGCTCCTTACCCTCCACCACACACAACTTGAGTGTAAACTCCTGAGAGTAGGCATATTATCTGCAATATTCTACTGGTGTACCTCCAGGGCTTAGCATGATATTTGGAGCACAGTAATTGTTTATAAATATTTTTTGAATGAATTAATGTTGAGATAGTTGTTTTCTGTACCCTGCAGAACTACTCTTCTCTGTTCCATAGTCATGACTAAATTCAGAAGGTGTATGTGTACTTGTGCACAAGCATGAAGATATATTACCTGAACCTTGTTTTCCACCCAAGTTATCTGTTGTACCTTTCAGTGTCTTCCCATTCAATAGTGTCAAGTTCTTTCTCTCTGCAATAATACCCAAAATTCAGTTCCTATTCCTATGGAGAAGCTCTGTATCATCATTCAAGGCTCTTGTTTTCTCCTAACAAAGGCTTGATGTATATTGAGTTGTCCTATAATAAAGAAATCCCTTCTTTTAATCCAGGCATTAAATTATTATAGATTGGACTTTCCTAAGGTGAGAGGTATGAGTTGGTGAAAATATTAGGGGACAATATCCAAAAACAAGAAGGTGAAAATAAATTCTCCTGTTTCATTAATGAATACCATCTAAGATGCCTTTTGATCATTTTGAGTTTATCAAATTCCTGATGATAGGTCATAAATCTAATTATCTCTTTATAAACTTTTTCTTCCAAAGCAAATTTCTTTCAGATGTTTGGGTGTAAATGAAACCTAGGTTTAACCCACTGGTGGGAATTAGCCTCCTTAAGAAACTTAGAAGCCTAGGCTATTGCAGCATCACTACACTCAGACTCTCAGCTGCTAATTGAATTCTCCTCACTTTCTTCTCAAATTTTTTGGAGGTAGGGAATCAGATTCATTGCGGTAGGTGAGTAACCTCCGTAGGAGTCCATTCTCTATTAGACCTTCATATCAGCCATTTCCAGTCTTACTCATTGGTGAGAGGGGTCCTTTGTGCTTAACACTATGTGGCCTGCTACAGTGGGCAGTGGGCAGTAGTAAGGAGAGAGCAGCAGAAGCCCTCCAGAGCCATGCCAACCCACATATCCAGCTTGTCATGATTCACCACTTCATTCTCTTTTTTTTTTTGAATCGGGAAATAGATTTGGACATATCTGTTGTACATGTCAAGGCCCCTCATTTGTCAAAGTATTAGTGGTCCAGTGTCAACATAAATACATCTGTCCATAAATCTTGACAGGTATAATGATTTGTTGCATTTGAAAGGCATGACTCAAACATTAGATCCCTTTTTGATTCCTAACATGATAATCTTTAAAGCCGGGCATTTCAGATGCCTTCTGAATTGACTTCTGTCAAGTGATTGAGTAGCTCCTGCTGACTTATCTACTCTTATGAAGTTAATACCATCATGGCCCCTGCTGTCACCTGCCTTAAAGGCCACCTGTACTGAAGCAATAACTACATTCTTAATGGGCTCATTCTTTACTGTGGAAATGCCTTAGGTCTCAGGCTTTTGTTTTGTTTTATTTTGTTTGTTCTATTTTGTTTTTGAGTAGGACATTCCTGTCATTTTGTTTGTTAGCAGCAAAATGGATTTGGCACATTAGTCAAATGAAGGATTTCCTAGCACTCAAATAGCCAGGAAACTCATAAACTTAAAATGTGAAAGCAGGCCTCTGCTGGGAGACAGTAAATTGCTTTATAATCACTCGATGGTGGAATCTGCAAACCCAAAAGGAAGGAAATGTCATCTGGTAGTTAGACAGAAAGACCTCTTCTTTGTATATTAGTTATCGCTTATTGAGTGTTTATTAATTGCCAAACCCTTTGCTAAAAGCTTCCTATGCTGTGTCTCTTTTAATGTTCCCAGCAACCAAAGAGATACCAGTTATCCTCACACCCAGGAGCAGTTCCATACATGGCCTAAGGTCAATAGCTGGTAAGAGGTGGAGCAGATATTTGACATGTCATCAGGTGCCAGCAATCTTATTCCTGACCCTAAACTCTTAACCACTGTCCTATGCTACAGCCTACTTGCCTTTGTTTCCCTTTTTAGGCACAAAGGACTTATTTAATTGGCACTCCTCTGAAATAGCCATAGTGATGTGAGAAAGTTTGTTAAGACCACGCATATATGTGCTATCAGGTGTCTGAGATGAGTTCCAAGCCTGGTTTTTGCCGTTTACATTGGGATTTGGAAATCTTCTTTCTTCTGAGGGAATTATGTTGTAGTAAACTTTCAAAAACTGGGAGATTAGAACTATGCAATTTTTTAAACTATTTTTAAAAGTGCTCATTTTTAAAAGTCAATTTTCTAATTCAAAGTTCTTTTTTTAATTCCACTTCCATTGTAATCCATTCTTTCATCTTTCTTGCTTTTCATCCTTCCCTTCCTTCTTTATTCCCATTTTGAAATCAGTAACACTGAAAAATCTACTCTGCTGATCCCTTTCGGAAACCCTTTAGTCTCAGGCAGATATTCTCCTGTTCATTCTGCAATTCCTCTGTTGTTTATTTAGGTACAACAAACAAAAATTCCTCTTAAGGGGAAATGAATTAGTGCTAACTCTGTCGCAAACAATTTCTTAAGAATACTCACTTAAAGGCATATTTTCCCATTTGAGTTTGATATACATTCATTAAATGCCTAGTGTGTAGACTCTGGGAAAACAAAAGTGAACACTTTCATCTGATCTGAATCCTAAAAATACCTGATGGGAGAATGGACATATAAATGCTTACATACATATGGGTAAGCATTTCTCACAACTTAAGGCAACTATAAGGCAATATATAAATAGTATAAGTGGGGACAATATGCAGAGATGCTAATAGATTTTAGATTAATTAAAAATCATGGTAATATAGAAGAGTTTCATAAAATAAACATGATTAATGTGATTATTTAGTACAGTGACATAGTATTAGGTAGATAGCATTCAAATTGATGGTGAGGGATACAAACACATTCATGCAGGACGAATGCATAAGCAAAGCCTAAGATGGAAGGAAAAATACTCCTTGGATAGAAAAGATGGGTAGCATTGTGGCCCATGAAGAAATGTAGACTAAATCTGGCAGTGATACAGAAGACATATTAATTTCTGGAACAGTAGTGTGGCATGCATAAATGGGTGCATTAAGTATATTAACTTTTCATTCATATGAAGGATTATTCGATATGGAAAAGAGGGTAGGAAGACAGAAAGATGCTGCTCCTGACTTTTGAAAGGTAGATGCCTTTTTGACTTTCACAGTGCACTTAACTCACACCTCTTCAGTGAAGGCCACTGCCCCATCTATAGTCATTAATCAGTTCTGTTTTATCACATCACTCAGGGAAAACACATTTTCTACTCCTGGCAATGCAAAAGAATATATTCCCTTTCCTCTAATTGAGCAGTCCCTAACACAGAGAACAAAGTCTTACCTGATATGAGTTTTTAAATATTAGGTTTATTGTCATCTCCTGCCACTTTTAATCCCAATGGGTCAGAAGATGAAGGCCTATAGGCTGGGAACCAATAAAAATGACAGAGATCTCCACTCCAGGTAGGATATTAAGAAGTGTGTCTCGATTCTCAAGTGGAGACTTGTTAAAACACAGGTTAACGGACACCACTACCAGAGTTTCGGATTCAGTAGGTCTGCGATGTGGCCCAAGATTTTGCATTGCTAACAAACTCTAAGGTGATGCTGACACTGCTAGTCTAGGACTCACATTTTAAAGATCACTGATAGCAAATTCAAGGTAGAGGAAAGAGGGTATCGTCCAGGATGGCTACAAGTTGCCACAGAGCCCTCTATTAGTCAAAGCCGAACAGCAATTGAGAGACAAGGCTCCAGTGACTAGCCAAGGGAAATAACTAAAAAACAAACAAACAAGCAAACAAACAAAAAAACTCCAGCACGAACTAGTAAGTGCATGCCATTTTTACAAGCTGGCTCAGCAGATGGCTAGAGAAATCCTGTTTTTACCAGGTCAAATACAAGAGTGTCACTAGAACTTATGAGCTGGTTACACATACAAAAATCTACCTAATTTATAATCCAAACTGCATCTGCTATACTGTCGCACTGTAACCTCTCTACATCATCTTGTTTACAACGCAGAGTCCACAGACCTCCAGTACCATTCTTCATGGATCCACAACACACATTTTTTTTCATATTCTACCTTTTCTGGAATCAAGATGCATCTTGTTATCACTACCCACAGGTAACTTGTACTCACCACTATGGTATGAGAAAGGTGATTCGGGGTGAGAGTTGATATGTGAGAAGAAATAGAAATGGACAAAGAGAGAGGAAGATGTGTCGAGGGGATGATCACAGGAAGGGAAGATACGGAGCATCTGGACAGAGGAGACTAGCAGATGCAACAATTGGGAAGACGGGGTGGGAAACAAAAGAGAAAATAAGCAATAATAAAGAAACAGGAAATGGAATGCCAAGCATAGGGACCTCTCTCCAGATTTACTCACAGCCAGGTTTCTCTTCGCATGTTGCCCCAGCTCATGACCACTTTTTCATTTAACAGTGTAAAATAGAGGTTCTATGTGAGAAAGCCTTGTGTTATATTTTAATTAAAGCATTTCTTTCTTCCTTATTAGTGCATACAATAATGGTGCTTCTAAAATTGGTGGAATCTTAGTGTCAATGAAATAGAGTTATTTAGGGAATAGTATGATGACAAAAGAAAGAAACAGTCCTGATGAAGTCGGCTTTTCTTTGGAAATTTTCCAGGTGGCCATTTTCAATATGCTGCATAGCACTTAGCATGACAAGTTTCTGCTCTTTCAATAATATTGCTATTATTTATCTGCCTGTCTTTTTCTTCTAAGACAAAGATTGGCATGCGGGCAATGAAGTCTTTGTCACAACTATTTGACTATGATGTAGTGAGGACGCTGCCATAGACAGTATGTAAACAAATGAGTATGGCAGCATTCCGATATAACTTTGTTTAAAAGAAAAAGAAAACAGGGTAACAGGCACTGGACCAGATTTGGTCCTTGGGCCATAGTGTGTCCATCCCTGGTATATAGAGTGGGAGACAAAATAAATGTGTATGCTTCATCTACTGTCTTAAACCAGAAAACACATATTTTTAATAACAGCTTTATTGAATTATAATTCACATGCCGTATAATTTACCCAAAGAAAGTGTACAATTCAGTGGTTTTTAGTATATTTACAGATATGTACACTTGACATCACAGCCAAAAAGAAATCTCATACTTAGCTATCATTCCCCTATACTACCACTGCCACCACCACCATCGCCACCACTACCTTTGCCCTTAGCAACCACAAATCTATTTTGTGTCTCTATAGATTTGCCTATTCTGGATCTTTCATAGAAATGGAATCATATAATGGATGGTCGTCTGTTACTGACTTCTTTCACTTAGCATAATATTTTGAAGGTTTATCCATATTATAGTATATATGAGTACTTCTTTCCTTTTTATGACCAGATAATATTCCATTATATAATATATTCACATTTTGTTAATCTATTCAGTTGATGGATGTTTAGGTTATTCAGAAAACATTTTTTAGTTTTTTAACCTCTTCAATTATGTCACTAAAACTCTAAAATTTGAAAGTGTGCCTGGACACGCGCACACACACACACACACACACACACACACCAGGAACTCCTCAAGTGAAAAGTTTTAATGAGTTAAGTGTAATTAATTTTTTATTTTATTCTTAAATAGTGGAGTTTTCTGTGGTCAGAAAATTGAGAGTACCACTTCGGCAAAGTACCGTATTCCTAGCCAAATCTTATACTTTCATATAATAATAATTTCATATTATTATATGAAAGTATAATGATGGAAAATATTTGCTTTAGGACCCTTTCCCACTTGGAAATTTTCTTTAGGCGACTTATAGGCACTAAACAGGAGAAACAACCTCTCTCTTCCCATGGACCTGACACTCTAATATGTAGAAGACATTAAACACACAAGTGGGAACATTCAGATTTTGATAATTGCCAAAACAAAAGAGTATAACATTGTAGAGAGCATATCAGAATGGGAGGAAAGGTTGCCATTTTGGATATAAGGTTAGGAAAGGCCTCTCCAAGGGTGAAATATTTGGGCCGAAACATAAATAGGAAAGAGGTAGTTATGGGAATGCTGAGGAGAAGAGCGCTCCAGGCCTAGGAATGCCTTGAAGTAGGAATGGACTTGACATGCCATGGAAGAGAATGTGCATTACCATAGCTGGAAATGGTGAGCCTCCACAAGCCATCTGTTTAGCCTTAAATACAGGACATTTAGCCTTAAATACAGGACATTATTCATACAGGATACTTTTCTTTAACTTCTCAGGCTGAACCTTATAGCTTTGTATATATCCTAAGTGAAAAGTTGTTTTTTGTAACAAATTATTAATACCCGATTATTAATTCATGGATAATTTACATGCTGGTTATTAAGCGAGTCTCTCAGCTCCAATTCTACCCTTTTGTACTCTGCTTTGTGATGCACTAGTTTCTGCAAATATTTCTTCTTTACCAACTGAATTCCTGTTAGATTGGTCAACAGGGAGAACTAAAAGTAAACTGGAAGACAGAAAAAGCAGAAGCGCCTTGCTCCTTTCCTATGTGCTATTCCTGCAGCAGTAATTGGCTCCAACAGCGCCAATCAAGTTTCCAGAACCAGCCTCACTGTTCTCCATCAGAAGTACCAGCTCAAGAAGCAATAACCTCTCCTCATTGTGAAGAAACCTTCCCGGATGTCTCAGCCCTGGTTCAGTGGGGTTGCTCCTGTGAGTTCTTGAGGTACCAGCACCATCTAGTCAATGCCCCGTCCATAGCCATCTGCAACCTAACTCTTCAAGTCTCCTCCTCTGAGCTCCTTAGTGTTGAAAACTCCAACTCCTTCCTCTTTTCTCCCTGCTGTAGGGGTGGTGACTGTTGCCCGAATTTACTATCTCAGTTACCTCCCTGTTGTCTTTTTGCCTTTTAAGCCCATCAATAACTGTTGCTACAACTCCCTGTATTTTATTATCTTCCCAGTAAACCCAAGCTACATAATTTGCAAGACTTAGTGAAAAATACAAGTGCTCAAAAAGGAGAGGAAAAGTGCAATTAAGGATACTAAATTATAAGATTTTTTTTCCTTTTCTTCCATGGTGTCTCTCTCTCTCTCTTTCTCTCTCTCAACTTGCCATAGAACTTGTCATGTTTTTTGTTTGCCATTTAATGTTATTCAAAGGAAAGAAAATTTTAAACTTTAAATTATTAGCATGATTTTTACAGTTCACCTTTAATTAAAAACATTTAGCTCAAAGATGTTGTCACCAAAATTACACAATTTGTATTTCATAGCTCTTATGTATGTGTGTGTGTGTGTGTGTATTCTATACCAGAAGAGTAGAAACAATGCACAAAATTAATCTTATTATTTTTATCTCACTTCTTGATTTGTCCACATTTTACCAATATAATGTGGAACTCAAGGCTTTCATAACTCCTTTTCAACTGACTATTGAGTCACACTGAAATTCAACGTACCATGGATCCTCCAAAATTCTGTATTCAAGTAGCTTCTTAAAGGTGTTTGATGCAAATGGAGTGGAAAAGAATGATAAACACACATATTACACATATCTCTCTGTTCAAATGCCTAGTCTGTCATCCCATTAGACTTCACTTTCAGAACACAGGTTCAAAGATAATAGTATTTGGTGCACACATGAAGATTCAGGGATAACAGCCTGCCCAGAGCATGGAAGCTCTAAGCCCGTTCCCTACACCTTGTCCTATTCATCTCTTCTATCTGGCTCTCCCTGGGTTGTATACTTTGTGATGTTATAATAAACAGACAATCCAGTTTAAAAAAATAAAAAAGGATAACATTATATAAAATTCCAAGATGAAGACAACAAGTGCAGGCCCTTTTGAGCATAGATCTCTGTGAGACTGCATAAGTAACATTCTCATGAAACTGTTTGATACACTCTGCTGTATATATGCTAGAACACTTCCATGTCTTCAGATGCTTAATATTAGACATTCAAGATGGATGAAAATGGCCTTGTGCTGCATTATATCTCTAACGTCTTTAAGAAACACTGAAATGATTTTCCTTAGCCCCAAAAGGAACCAGTTTTCCATGGTATTTAGAGGTTATGAGCTTAGATTTGGTCTAAGTGAGAAGTTTTTGCTTTCTCCCTGAAGCTAGGGCATACCTCATCCAAATTTTAGCAGTGTGAAAGCCAAGTCTACTAATAACATCAAAAAATGCAGGAAATCAGATATATTCAGCATAAATTGTCTGCACTTTTCAACCCCTAACTGAACAAAGTCATAATTGCAAATCTCCTGGTTTTACTTGTCACTAATAATGGTCTCTTATTTGACCAGCATGAAGTCAGTATTATAGTTCCACATGCTATGAGAATTCTCATTTTCATTAAGGAAGGACCCAGCCTTGGTTTTTACACAAATTGTGTTTCTTTTTCTGTGGTAGCTTTTAACTTGCATATGTAAATTTAATTACTTGGAGGGAAACCATTCAGGAATCTTGGGTGACTATTTTAATTACCATCCCTAATTTGCATAGTGTTTGAAACTTTTTATTGGGTTATTTTACCAAGTAGTGCCATGTGCTTAGAAAGTAGACAGTGTTCCTATTGGAATCCCAAATTCAAGTCATATTTTAACAACAACAACAAAAAAGACTAAGTTAACCTTCCAGTGAATATGAAACACAATGTTAGAGAGAAAATTAGAGGTATCCAAATTATATGTCTCTTCTCATCTGCTTGATCCCCAAATTACCCAAATAAAATGTTGCAAAACTGAGATGCAAAATTATTCCAATTCTTTCTTACTTTCTAGAGGAAAAAAACATTACAGAAGACCCTTTCTGGCAAACAAAAAAGAATACAAATTAATTAAGCAGAGAAACCTTAAAGGTACACAGAAGGCCCAAAAACACATCAGACATTTCTAAAGATCACAAATTAGCAAACATTGAGAGCGGGCTGTCAAAAAAAAAAAAAAAAAAAGAGAGAGAGAGAGAGAAGAAAAAGAAGCCTTCCCTGAACATAAGGCTCTTAAAAGACGTTTTGAGAGGAATTAAATCTCTCTTGCACCTTTAAACTCTCTTTCTCAGCTATCAATAGAGTTTGCTGGAGATGGAAGCAGTTCAGGGTGACACACCCTTCACTTATTTGGGGAATGTGATTTTCCATCCTGCCGTTACCTGGCACCCAGACAAGTGTTATAAAAATATGTCATCATAATCAGCCTAGAATAAATACTCAAATCCTCAGGGTTGTTTATCATTTCTCAAATGTCTTCCTTGGATTTTACAATCCTCACTCTTTGTTACGTTTGAGGAAGATAGGTTGTTTGGAATACATGTGATGGTCAAACCAAAGGTCATTATGTGTAAGCCAAATTGTGTGTAAGCATTATTGCATGTGGCAAAGTGCCCCGTGGCTTACGTTGGACCACTTTTAAATAGAGTTCTGGACTGAGGGTCTCACTGTCGATCAGTTGAAACCAGCCCAAATGTTACCTTTTGTTTGGTAGAATTACTTTTTGAATTATGATCTTTGTGTTCTTGGACAATGAATGACATAGTACCTTTCTACTGAAGTTGAAAATAGATCAATTTTCTGACATTAAATGCTTATCAAACACGTTTAGGTGCAAAATATCACCATAGGAGCCAGGGAACAAGGAATAGAAAAATGAATTCACATAGTGTCTGTCCTTAAGGGGTTCCCCATGCAGTGGAATAGATAAAACTGACTAATTCTGTCAAGTCAAATAATCCCACCTCTAGGATGTCATTGACCTTTCATGGTGACATTTCTTTGGTCTGGCTTCACTCTGTTTTGCAAAAACACTGTGTACACAGGGTATATTTAACATACAACTAAATCTGGATACTTTAACCCTCAGCATATTAAACTTGAATTAAATTAAAGCTAGATTATATTTTCCATGGAAAATGCAATGATTCTGGCCACCTGGAGGATGGTTTCACGTAAATACTGTTTGGAATCAATTTGCAATAGATTAATGAACTTTTATTGACTAGAGAATATGTGCCTATGGTCTTTTTATAAACAAGTCCACCAGCTGAGATATACGTGTGTAAACATCATCACACATTATAGCAGGACGTCTGTTGCAACAAAGATCTGGCATTTTGCATGACCTTAAAGAGTTCCTGGAGGGTCTTAGTTTTCAATGACAGCCTGTCTCATTTGTTAAATAAACAACAAAACTTAGCTTTCATATTGTTATATTATGCCTTTTGAAACATTTCTTGTAGCATGACTTTGCCAGTACAAAGCTGGCTTTTTAAGTGATATGTCTGTAACCAGGCAGTTTTAGAACTTTTACTCCCATAGTCTGTGTAAAAAGCAATTCAAGAAGACTTAAAATGCTCCTGGGGGCTGATTTTACAGCAACAGTGAAAGCGCACAAATGTTGCACGAGCAGCCAATTTTTTCTTTGGTTAGAGAAGCAGCATCAGCAATAGAGCCTCAGAACAAATAGTTTAACGCTGTCATAAAAACCACTAACCATTGGGTATTAACATGCTTTTTATCATGAAGTTTTTACGGAACATGATATTTGAAAGCTACTAATTTGGCAGTGATTTTTACCCTCTAGTATTTACAGTAGATGCAACTCCCCCTTTTACTTAGAGCACCACAGAATGCTTTGGTCCAGCCATGCTGGAGAAGGGAGATTAGCTTTCTTGCCCCTGCCTTGTTGGTCATGATCTCACCTGCTGGGGTGACCAATGGCTTTTGACTCTACTACACTCACTCTGCCACCCATCTTCACCCCTAGAACCATACCATGGACCATTTAGGAGGTGGCTGGTACTAGCATAAGGCCAATCAGTGCTATCGAGAGTTCACCACTATTGGTATTAATATTGGCCCTACATAAAACACATGGAAAAAAACATTCCTTTCTCAAAAAGTCAAAACAAGCTGCACATGCACATGGATGGGAGCAATGCATTGAGAGAGAGATCAAGAGAGAGAGAGAGAGATGTTTGTGCCTGCATTCTTCATTCCATCTAGCACATGATTGAAGTAAACTTATTTGGGCAAACGTTGGGCTCTGATCATACATTGCAAACCCTAGAGCACTTCAAAAGTCAATGGAGCCATTGGTGAATGCGCAGGGGACACATACAGCCAAATATGAACTCTACGTGCACCACCCAGAAAAACCTGGGCCTTTCCCAAAAGGAAGTGAAAACAGACCGCACATGCACGGAAATAGCGTTTGTGCCTTCCTGCCATCTGGAACAGGAGCCCGGCAGGAGTAAACTGACGGGGGGGTGGGGGGGGGGGCGGGGATGCTGCTTTTTCCCAATAGTTATGTTAGATCTGAATGTACCCAAACTATACAGGGTCAAACTACAGACAGATTTTCCTTCAAATGTCACTTTCAATATTAGGCTCCTGATGAAATTCATGTTAGTATCCCCCGGTGAGTGGTTTATATGAGAGCTTTACAATGTTTGTGTGTATGTAGAAAATATTTGTGTGTGAGTGTGTAGGAATTCTATTATAAGGGTTGTTTCTCATACAGGAAAGGTAAATTGCCTGCTCATGAAGACTTGTGTTTATTGGGGAAAAGTTTTATTGTTATTTGGTTTTGTTTTGGCTTTTTGTTTTGTGTTTTTTACTTTTATTTAACCATAACCCAAGTCCTACCAAAGAAAACAGGTTGCCAGTCCCCAAGTCATTGTTTACAACATCTTGCTTTGGAATAATACAGAGTTTCTTAATTAAAAACAAACAAACAAACAAACAAACAAACAAAAACCTCTCCTAACAACTGAATCCAGGTTTTTGGAAATGATTCATAGGAATGTGCATTTTTAGTTAGCATTCCACCCCACTTTGGCATGTCCAAAGTGATTTCAACACACACTAGAGATCATGAGCTCCTGCCTTACAGATGGTGTGGAAAATGTGTGGAGTGTGACTTATTCTATAGCACAGCTTAAATAATATAAGTGTCACAGCTTTCAAGTTTCTCCTTTGTTCTTTTAAATATGTCTTCAGTGTTAATCACAAGTTAAAGGTGAGTTTGTTTCTTCAGTCTCATTAGTGATTATCTGTGAATGACCCCAGTAAAGAAAGAAACTTACAAGCAGCTTCTATAAGACAAAGCAAAGTACGTAAAACTGCTGCTGGCTCCATAGACATTCATTGGAGACTCCCAGCTTTTCCAGAAATAACAAGTGACTGAAACGTGACAAAACTCAGAAGTTCCTAGAACATTAAAAAAGCATAAAGTGCAAAGACTCCTCCCGACTCAACAGTTTAGCACATGAAATAGCCTTGTGTTCTAATGACAGTACAACCGTGCTCCAGGTGACTGTTCTGCACGGAAGAAAACATTCCAGTTACTGTGGTTGCTCATGGCAGACAGGTCTAGAAAGAGCGTGAGGGTTCTGAAATCTTGGTGATGGTCTGTTTCTTGATCTGAGAGCTGAACATAAAGATGTGTTTATGCTGTAAAAATTCATCCAGTGATAAATTGACAATTTGGCACTTATTTTTTTAATAGCATAAGTACTATTTTAAATAGCTAGAAGTATAAGATCAACATGATGGCAGGTATGGTTTTTTCTGCGGCTCCTCTCCTTGGCCTGCAGATAGCTACCTGTCATGGTGTCCCCATATGGGACTTTTTCTGTTTATGCCCAATCCTGATATTTGTTTTTGTGTCTAAATTTCCTCTTCTTTCAAAGACACAAGTCAGATTCGATTAAGACCCTAATCTAAAGGCCTCATTTTAAATTGGTCACTTCTTTAAAGGCCCTTTCTCCAAATACTGTTACATCGAGGTAAAGCTTCAACATATGAGTTTGGGAAGAACACAAAACAATCTATAGCACTTTATTCTCTGGACCCCCAAAATTCATGTCCTTCTCATTTAGAAAATACATTCAGATTTGGCACTTTTCTGTATATATTTTATACTTATCCTGCAAAAATCACATTAAAAATAGAAAATTCAAATTTTATATATATATAAAATATGAAAATCTAACATAACCTTTTCCAAGCCCTCTCCTCAGCTTTTACACTCTAGAAATAGCTATAAGTGCTGTTTAATTGCTCTGGCTAGTCAGTTTGTATCAGCTGAGACCAAAGATAAGGGGAATCTTCTATTCATTTAGCAAAATAGTTCAACAGAGATCTGTTGAGCACCTATTATATGCCAGGCAGTAAGTGAGCCATTAAAATGCCTACTTTCCTGGAGCTTATAGTCTGTAGGGGGAAAAAACACAGTAAATAAGTAAATAGAGAACTATTAACGAGTAATACAAAGACCACTGGAACTGACAAATATGTAAAATAAAATAACTTTTCAATTCAATTTATTAATTTGCTAGGTAAGGGCATATGTACCAGTGAAGAAATTCATTGAGTAGTTAGTTCACTGAGGAAGGAAAGTCAGGGGTTTTAAAATACTAGAAAAGGCAGCTAGTGGTGGTCATGCAAATTGAGGACTAAAAACTAGCACTCTAGTTAGGAACCCATTAGCCTATAGTTTTGTGGGGAAGTGGTTAAAAAAAAAACCCGTTGTTGGTGATAAGGAAAGAGTCTTGGACTAGGTCTCACTAGAGTCTGGTGAATTGGGGTCACTCAAAGTTCATGTCATAGTGCTTCAGTCATGATGAAACACAGTATTCAGTTTTGGTGTTCTCTTGGCCATTGCTGTTGAAAGTTGAACATTTTCCTTTTACAATATATAAGATGATTTCAGGTGGTAAAAAGTGGTTTGTAGGGAAAAATCAGGGTAAGTTTATAAAGAGTTACTGGGTAGACAGGTACAAAGCATAGTCAGGGGAAAGACTCTTGGAGGGTGGAATTTTGAACAGAGACTTCAGTTTGTAGAGGAAGAAATTAACAGGTGGAGGAAACAGCACAGTCAAAAGTCCTGAGGCAAGATCTTAGGGTAATACTGAATGTTGGACTGCTAAGGGCAGTGGGAAAAGTACTCCAGGAAACAATGGATAAAGCCATGGTCCAGGGAATTAACACCACTGAAGATGGGGAAGAAACTACAGGTTCAAATGTCTCTTGCCAGTTTAATAAAAAGTGTTTGTGACTGTGTGTGTGCATGTGCTCACATGTGTGTGCGTATCCCCTATATCTTCCTACATGTGGCTCATGATTGATTACAACTAAACAGTATAACAACTCTGTGATTCATTATGTTTTCTCGGGTGCCAATAAGCTGGATAACATACTGGGAAGTCAACTCTCCCGAACAGTTGCAAGCAGATGTTAGAAAATTCATTGTGCCTCAAACAACCTAACAAATAACCAGGTCCAAGGATCGTGTGGCCCAGGTACTCAGCTCATTATTCTTTCTAGCTGGGTAGTTTCCACTTTCGTCTAAGCAAACAAGGACTGCCTATTCAACACAGAGAATACAACAATGAATATTCAGTCCCGGTTCTGATTTTTGGCAGAACCCAACAAAATGGGGGAAAAAAATTCTTTTCTTCTCCTTTCCCCTGGGGTTTTGCAAGTCTCCCTTGAAAAGGGTTAGCGAAGCTTCTGCAGGAAGGCTAGCCCCTTGCTTCAAGAAATTGCTTTCGTCTCTTTATGTATATTAGAACAATTAACATCTAGTTTCACCATACAAAGGACTTTCTCTCCTTTTATGTTTTAGTTCTTAAAATTCCCAGAATGGTGTACAGTAAAACTGTTCACTTGAGAAATTAAGTACCGTATGTGATAAGACAGTTGGATGAAATTTTTAAGCTGTCATTAAAAATGATTATAATTAGGACAAACTACAAGAAAATGCTTTAAAATTGAGACCCAAGTGAATTAAAAATTAAGGGGTATATTATGTATTATCAAGTTGAAGGACTGGGTTTTATGTGTCCAACACCCATTAACACTCATATGGGTTGCCTGCATAAATCCCTATGTGCTGAGGCAAGAAGGCAACCCTTTCATTTGTTTTTGCTAACTAGATAGCACTTTCTGTGCTCAAAGGGAGTAAGGAAATGAGCAAATGTAAACAGTTTACCTTTCCTTTGCTGTGAGAGTTTCTACCAAGAAGTTTTTTTCTATCCTGAGAGGACATTAAAATATTTCATAACAAGGCTGAGTTTTCTCTCATCCTGAGGAATATTCCTGAATCATCTAGGGTAAAACTATGACTATGTCATGTTCAAATCTTTATTCCTTTAAGGGTAGAGTCTTTATCGACATTCACTTGGGGAAATTGGAATTGTAAACTTTACTAAAGCCCACATACTTAAGAGACACGTAGGCCAAATTCATCTACTATTAGCAGGTCCGAAGAAGGTGCAAGGCAGGTCATTACTTTTCTTATCAAGTCATATATCAAATCAGCCTGCTTCTGTCTCTCACAATGGTTCCTATAAGTTATTCTACTCTTTTTGATCTCCCACCATCTTTTACAACTCACCATCCCATTAGCATTTTGCATTTTTCCACATTCCCAGGGACTCAAATAGACTGAGGAAACTGAGTAGCAAAGCATATATTTTTTACACTGATGTTGACCTTCTCTCATGGCATTATTTCAATGTGTTATTAAGCTAAGAAAATCCCAGGCTTTGGACATTTTCTCCACTTTGATATGGGGGAGGGAATGGCAAGGATAGGAAGCAAATAAAGGGAGCAGGTAGAAAGTTCTTTTTGTTCTAATATTTTGAAGAAAAGAGTGAGCAAGTAAAACTGAGTGCTTAGGATATGTCTGTAAATATGCCAGTAATTTATAGTTCCATGAGAGCAAACCTGCCTTTTAGTAAGTACTCAAAAAAAATTTGTTGATTGACTCTATAAGGTAAGAACTCTTAGAATTAGGCAAATACAGGTCTTTCTTTGGTATTTACAGAATTAATATTGACAATATTGAATTCAAGAGACAACTCAAATATCATAATCCTTAGTACTTGTAATTGAGCAGATGTAGTGCATCAAGCAGACTCAAAGTGGCTCCTGTCATCCCTACACCCTGGTTATTCATGCTTTTGTGCAATCTCCTCCTCTTGAGTATGGGTGGAAATGTGACTTGTTTCTAACCGAAGGGATATAGCAAAAGTTACAGGCCGCATGTAATTACATGTACATGATTATAAAAGATTGCAGGGTCAGTTTTTACTGGAATGTCTCTCTCTCTCTCTCTCTCTCTCTCTCTCTCTCTCTCTCTCTCTCTCTTTCTCTCCCTCTCTCTCTCCCTCTCTCCCCCCTCCATCTCTTTCTCTCTCTTCCTTTGTCTAAGAAGCACACTTTTATAAAGTAAGTGGTGTGTTGGGGAAACCCACATGACAAGGAACTGCAGGCAGCCTCCAACCATAAAAGTCAGTTCCAGTTGTCAGCCAGCAAGAAAAAAAAAAGAGGAAGATGAAAAGGAAGAGGAAAAGGGAAGAAGAAGAAGAAGAAGAAGAAGAAGAAGAAGAAGAAGAAGAAGAAGAAGAAGCAGCAGCAGCAGCAGCAGCTCTCAGTCCTACACCCACAAGGAACTGAATTCCACAATCTCAAGAGCAGTAAAGCAGACATTCTCTATTTGAACCTCCAGTTAAAAGCCAACACTGGCTAACACTTTGATTATAGCCTGAAACTATGAGATCATAAAGGTGTAGTGCTTTAAGCTTTTAAGTTTGTAGTAATTTGTTAAACAGCAATAGATAACTAATATAGGTACTAATTTAAATTTCATGCACAGTAAATTTAGAATTTAAGAGCTCATCATTTGCTTCATAAATGAATATCTCATCACTTCGTTTTATGAAATTCTTACTAAGGATGCAAAGGAGTTCCTTAATATTTTTCAGTGGCACTTGTCTGCAATTTGGTCAAAATTGTATGTGTAATAGTCTCAATATATATACCCCCTAAATGTCAAGTGTCTGCTACATAAGCTCATAAGAGAAATGAGACCTTTTAACATAAAGTCTCCTCAGCCCTGAGTACACATTTAATCACTTTACCTAGAAGGAAGTTTTTTCTTTCTTTCTCATAAAAGACAAAAGGTCTGCTGCTCAGGAAGATGCAACTAAAAGAGATTGCAAAACAAGCTTAGGGCTCAATAATCAATTTCCAAACCAATGCCAGTATTAGTGATATTTAATTTATTTCCATTCCCGATCAAGAGTTTTGGTGCGTTGGTTTGATCAGACTGTCTGGTGCATTTTGGTGCTTTAAATTTTTGTTTTTGCTTTTGTTTCTGCCTCTCAAGGTCTGTCAAAACTCATTTGAATAATAATTTTGTATATTAATAAAAACCCACTTCTTTCTTCATCACCACCCCTACATTATAAATCAATTTCTTCATTTCAGTTGAACTTACATTTCTGTTTTTTTTTTTTTTTAACCATAGCAACTTCCCCTATGATTCATGAGCTGGTTTCCTCCAGATGTGACACATTACTCAGCAAATCTGTGTACTGCATAGTTTGCTATTGTGGAAGGCTGAACACCTATTTTTTCTCTGTGTTCATGGAAACATCATCTTTCTTTCCAGTATGAAATTTCCAGGTTATTGTCATCATTAAAACCATTTATTAAGCACTTGTTATGTGCCAAGTACAGTGTGGGTTCTTCACTCATGTTTGGCCCATCCACACATCCATGTGGGGCTGGTGTTTGTCTTCTTGTTTACCAGAAGGAGAAACTGAGGTTCAGAAGCTGTGTCCTACTAGTTTCCATGTGACCCCATTGTAAATTACATGTGAGAGTCTGAAGGAATGATTTGATTCAGGCCTAAAAATGAGTGTTTGTATAATTTAAACAAAATGAAAACTTTCTAAGCCTATTTCAATATAAGAATCATCCTAATATAATTTGGCATGTAAAGTAATAAAAGCCTTATTTATCCTAATAAGTTTTCCCAGTGGCAAAATAAAAAAATCTTATACTGGCATAGACATTCATTTCATCGCTGGTTTACACCTTGATTCTGGTCTCAGTTCCTTTTGGGTTCACTCTGCCACCTTAGACAAGTCACTTCACCTGTCTTGGCCACAGTTTACTCACCTGTGAAAGGAAACAGATTAAAATTTCCTCTAAGGAGAGCTTTTAGCTCCAAGACTCTACTTTATTATCTTCTTTTTAGAAGAATAGACATTTTTTGTTTTGATGACAAAAGTAACACCACATGTGTATCTATACACACACACACACACACACACACATACACACACACACACACACACATACACGTATGTTTTATTATGCATTCAGGACCAATAAGCATACCTTCCCTAATGCTGGTGTTTGGATCACCACTTTTCTGAAAAACATACCTCAGTTATAAGCACTGGGCGTTTGTGGAATGTCTAGCCACCTCCCACCCCCACCATTCTGGCTGGACTTCAAGATTAAAGCAGACTGATTAGTGAGGAACCCCTATTCAGGCCTTAATATAAAATTCCCAGGAGTTACCAATCATAAAGTGACTTGATGCCAAAACATCCAGGTGGAGAAGAAAAATTAATAACTTTTAGAGATATTTTATATACACAATTCCAAATATGGCAGCATGGAGTTTGGAAACATCTGGGTGATGAATTGAAATTTCACTTTTGCTTCAGCTCTTTGGCATAACGTAAATACAGCCTGCAAGTCCCTAGAGATAAATGAGAGAGTTGGAAACTGCAAAAGGTAGATTGAGAAAGAATCAGATTTTAAGACTGTAGCCCATGATGCTTGCCAAATGGAAAAAAGTAAATTCTAAAAATCCAAAGCAGTCCAAGGCGTTTTCTCTCAGAAATAGATTAAAGGTATAGTGTGCAGGCAGCTAAAATTAGAAGCTATTTTGCATATTTTTTCACCCTTTAGATGTAAATTTAAGAAAATTTGTATTTTTTCATTTTAGTTTATATTTGTTTCAAACACCTATTAATGTGCTTTTAGTTACAATTTTCTCCTACTGATTCTACATATGAACTAGGATTAGAGGCACTGGAGAACTATTTTCTGAAAAGAGTCTTCAAAAGTGCTATTTCTTTAAAAGTACCAGATGAAGATATACGGTATATAGCACAGGCAGCTACAGTATGAATTTTAAAGCTTTTTCACATCCAATTACTTGCAATAACTTAGTTTCTTTCCCAAGCTACAATAAATCATGTACGTATAAATGCTACAGAATTTAAATATGAGTAGAGTTTTAGTATAATAGTATATCACTAGAAATCAGTATTTTTGTTATATATAGTACCATTTAACATACGTGAAGTAAAATCTCATTGATTTGGGTTTGCTAATTCAGAGTTTGTGGAGACGGCTTTAAGTTGACTCTTCATTAAGGAAGTCATTCTTCATAGAAAGTTCAAATTAAAGTTGTAAATAAGACTGCAAATGGGAATGTATAAAGTACTTATGAGTAAATTTAAAGTACTTTAGAAGTACCATTTGCATACAAATTGTTATGCTAATTATAAGTAATTCTTATTAAAGTAGGCCTCTTAAAATGAACTTCTAGGCAGGTTCCCTTAGTGAATTTGAGTTACAGAATGTAGTAAAAATAAACCAGAGTTTCTTTTAAATATTTATTCTGTAATTCAGGATTTTCATTAATTGTAAATTACCTTTTTTGCTAATTAATTTAAATGCTAATATTTTGCTACAAATTTCAGCTTAGTTTTTAACTTTCATCTATAAAGTTCAAGTAAGTTTTTAAAAAATAGGATTAAATCATAGTTTTTTAACTAAATTTTGTATATCCTAATGTCATATTGGTAATATTTTTATTGTCTAATAGTGTATATTTCCCAATGGTTAAAACCAATATGTAAAGAATAATTATTTTAGAAATTTAGAGGAAAAAAAAGCAGAGATGATGGCAGAAAAATCCCCCCCCCCCACATATGCACACATACACTGTTTTGCTTTCTTATGGCTAACCACAAAGGACCATCCTGTTCTCACATATTCTGAGACAGCACCCACCTCTACCTTTTCTCTCAGATAAGACACATCTCCATTCTTCCTCCTGACTTCCAGAAAACCCCCTGACGACTGACTCTCTTGTTTACCTGCCTCTATAAAACCCTAAATTCATTTCCTTTTCTTTGAGATTGTCCTCATTAATAAGTGTTATCCCTATTTCAATAGCCTGAATAGAATAATCTTCTATTTGTTCTGTGTATTTTTTTCTACTACAGTTTGGGGCTTTTGCTTGGATAAGATTGGACCTCCTGTTCAGATCTGTACTTACTCATAGGGATAACAGAGGCAAAGAAACAGAGGCAACCCTTTCTTGACTGGTCATCTGGAGACCCAAAAGTGAATCCAATTCTCGATTCTCTACTCTGGACCCTTGTCCCTTGGCAGCAAAGTAAGGATGTAGCTTTTATTTATTTATTTATTTATTTATTTATTTATTTATTTGTTTGTTTGTTTGTTTGTTTTGAGTGCTCACCTGATTTCAGGTACTGACTTCCTTTGGTTTCAAGGCCTGAACCATTCAGATTAGCGATTTATAGAAATCTTGTCTCTGTTGGTACCGACTGGTAGATTGGACTAGAACATTTTTTCTTTGCTTAAATGATGAATCTTACCAAATTTTCGATTCTTACATTTCCCTTCAATATATGGCTACAATCCTCTAAACTAGTGTTTCTAATTTTTCCTCCCTCTGGCTCAACATCACCAAGAGCTAAAACCTGACTAGCCAGATACTGAAGCCTCCAAATTCTGAAGAAGCCCTCCAAGCTGAAGCCTGGGAACTTGATGTAAACCTCAAAAGACTTATCATTGCAGCCAACCATCCTGGACCAAAATACCCTAAGGAAGAGCTACTATCTGATCCATTAAAGAAGTCAGTCATGCATGCATGTATATGAAAGGTAACCCATACTGTGGACATTGTTACCCAGTGCATCAACATTCTCACTCCAGAACATCAAGAAACTCAGAACTGTAAAACTGGATGATTTTCCTCCACAAAACTCTTGAATTCTACAGGGCCGGTTACCCTCAGGGTTTAATTCCTGACTCTTATTGTAATACAACCTTTTATATTAATATTTTTCTTTTTCATTTTAGGCATTCCTCTTTTAAGATTCCTGATCTCCAGGACTCTAAGACAACTGACCTTTGCCTTTACCTCTCAACAGACAGTTCAACTGGGTTCGGAGAAATGCCAACAAGAATCTCATCTCTGAGATATTCGGCAACAAATTATATTCATTCGCCTTGAACAAAAGGGATAACTGACAATGTAGAACTTTGCCTGAGCTCTGTACTTCCAGAAAACAGCAACGGTAGAAAATTTCTCCCTTCCTTTCAGGTTCTGAGAAAGAGTTAACCTATAAGGACTGCTTTGCTTCCATCTATTCTGAGGTAAGATTGTCCTTTACCCTTCCACAGTGACTCAGATAAGACTTATCTCCATCTTTCCTCATGACTCCCTTAAGACTTGGGATGACTCTCTTGATTACTTGCCTCTATAAGACCTAATGTCCCTTTCCTTTCATCTTTGAGATGTTCCTCATTGATGACATTCTCTCTATTGCAATAGGCTTAATAAAATCATTTCCTTGATTGTCTTGTATATTTTGTCTTTCACAGTGGAAATTTTTGTTGAAATACATATGTGACCACATATATCCTGAAGGATGCAAAATGCAGCCTATACAGTGGGGGATGAGGGAGGAAGTTCAAAGTAAAGTAGATATTCATAATTCTATAGACTTCATCAGCAATTGTTCAGGCGTAGAGTAGTCCTCCATATAGTTCAAGCTAATTAAATAATTGTCAAATATCTCAGCTGCAGTAGTATAGACACCTCAAAAACTCTGGGCTTCATTAATTTTATCTCTTCCCACAAAACCTAAACACCCATGTCCAGAGAAAAATGAGACATGAAAATTTCCTGACTGTATGGCTATTTATTTTCTATAGATGAAATTGAATCACTTGTCAAACTTAAAAAAAAAAATAGTTGTTCACTTTCTGCTGCTCATCACTAAAAAGATGTCTATCTCATTCTGTTGTATAGGTCAGTTCCTGGTATTCTCTTGTCAAATATATTTTCTCCCCCATCTACCTTCTGTATTTTATGAGCACTTGGAGTAAGAAAAGAAAAGATAAGAAGATAAAGGAACAGTGGAGAAAATTTAAAATTAAAATAAAATATGTAAATTAAAAAAACAAAGAATTTCCTTCCATAATTGAAGATATCATAAAAGGGGAACTTATCTTTACAATCTACTTTATCTTCAAATTAATAGTACAGAGAGAATAAATCTACCTTTTGACTATAAAAAAAAAGTCTGAGTTGCTTATGTCACTTATGTCATTCAAGTCCTGTTTTCAAAAAATTGCATCCAGAACACTCTATCTTAAGAGGATGAACTGTTATTTCTGTGGCTTTTAATAACTGACAACTCCACATTTAAATCTCAGCCTGTACATAAACTGTCAGCATCCAAATTTGCCCAGACAAACAGAATTGGAAAAAACAAAAATAACGTGAGGAAAAAATGGGCTATTAACAGCTGTGTAAATAACAGCAGTAATGTTAACTAATAGAAGGAAAGTAGCACTCTCAGTAAGAACCAAAGAAGGAATTCAGTTGCTGCAAGTAAATTTAGAAGGGTCAGCTACTCTTCATTTCCTTCCCAAATTTAGTTTTTTTCAAAGTTACTGCATCAAGGAGACTAAAGGAAAACCTTTCAAAGCAAATTCTTACAACATTTAAAAAAATAAGAAGAATAAAGTAAAAACATTCCTTACCTACCATTTTGGAGAGAAAGAAAGGATAAGGAGGTCAGTTATTATTCTCATTTCCTTAATTGTTTGCCTGGTTTACACATTTATATTCAAATAGGATTGCAAAACTTCCCTGAATACAAAAATGGAGGGAAGACGCTTCTTCACTCCAGTCCAATCACTTCACTTCATCAAAACCCCTTTGGTTCCTGGTAATAGAAATCCTTTCAAACTTACTCAAACAAAACAAAGGACTTTTATTTAAAACCTTCCAGGGGAATCACAGGGAATTCAATGGTGGAAAGTACAATTGAGTCTTGTTGAGAAGTAATGATTGTGTACCTGAAATTTACCAGGCATCATTCTACATGTTGGAGACCAAGGGTGAAAGAGACCAGCAGAAACTCTGCTCCCATGGGCTTGCATTCCATTTAAAAAAGACAGACACGCAACCAAGTAAATAAAAATGTAAAATACCAATACATGCTATGAAGATAAAATAAGAATGCATTTTACAAAGTAAGATAAAATAAGAGTCCTGGAATTTGAGAGAAGAAGAAAGTCAGGGGGCTCGTTGCAAGTCAGGGGGCGTGTAGCATTGGAGAGAGCTTTCTTGAACAGTTAAAACTTGCGCTGAAACATAAATAAACTGAAAGAGACTGGGCTGTTCTGCAAAATCTAGGGGAAGAGTTTTACAAGCAGAAGGAACAAGTCAGCGTTAAAAGACTAGAGGCATATAATTGAGCCACATTTGTAATTTTTAAGCATTCTAGTTGCCATATTCAAATAAAGCAAAAATCAAAGGGTAAAATTAATTTTATCATCATTTAGCCTAACATTTCCAGTATGTTATCATTGTTTCATTATCATCAATTCATTTCAACATATAATCAATGCGAAACTTATTAATGAGATGTTGCACTGTTTTATACTGTCTTCAAATTCAGTATGCATTTTATACTTAAAACACATCTCAGGATTTGGTCAAGATGGCATAGAAGGTAGACACTGTGCTTGTCTCCTTTCATAATCACATCAAAATTACAATGAAACTATAGCATGATCATCACTGGGAGTCTCCTGAGTTCTGGAGGGCACACACAACCCACACAAGGACACACCTTGAACACTGGGCTCAGGTGACCAGGGTTGACTTTGCCACTAGGTGCCACAGGACACCTACTACATAAAGCTACTCTATTAACACCAGGAGACTCAGGAGCCCTACCTAACACATAGGAACAAACACATGGAGGCAGCTAAAATGGGGAGACAAAGAAGCATGTCCTGCATGAAAGAACAGAACAAAGTTCCAGAAAACTAATTCACCGAAATGAAGACAAGTAATATACATGATGCAGAGTTCAAAACACTAGTTATAAGGATGCTCAAGGAACTTAGGGAAGAGTAGATGAACTCAGTGAGAACTTTAAAAAAGAAATTTTTAAAAAACATTAAAATGGAGATGGAAAACATAATAAAGAGCTAGTCAGAAATGAAGATACAGTATCTGAGATGAAGAGTACATTACATTAGAGGGAATCAACTAAATGGATGCAACAGACGATCAAATCAGTGACACAGAGGATGAGACAGCAAAGGACACTCAATCATAACAGCAACAAGAAAAAAGAGTACAAAAAACTGAGCACACTTTAAGGAGCTTCTGGGACAACATCAAGTATAACAACATTTGCATCATAGGAGTACCAGAGGAGAAGAGAGAGAGCAAGAAACTCAAAACCGTTTGAAGAAATAATGACAGAAGACTTCCCTAACATGGTGAAGGAAATACACACAACCCAGAAATCACAGAATCTCAAACAAGATGAACCCAAAAAGGCCTGCACCAAGACATATCGTTATTAAAATACCAAAGTGTAAAGACAGAGAATCTTAAAAGCAGTAAGAAAAGAGCAATTAGTTATCTACAAGGGGGCTCCCATAAGACTGGCATCTGATTTCTCAAAAGAAACTTTGCAGGCCAGAAGAAATTGGCCCAAAATATTCAAAATGATGAAAAGCGAGGACCTACAATAAAGATTAATCTACCCAGCGCAGCTATTATTTAGAATCAAAGGATAAAGAGCTTCCCAGACAAGAAAAAGCTAAAGGAGTTCATCACCACCAAAGCATAACTATAGGAAATGTTGGAGGGGCTTCTTTAAGAAGAAGAAAAAAATTTATGTGTATCAAAAATATAAATAATATCATGGCAATAATTACTTATCTATGAACAAGTACTTCAGATAAAAAAGAATTAAATGCTTTAATCAAAAGATAAGGTGGCCAAATAGATAAAACAAGACCCTTACATACGCTACCTACGAAAGACTCACTTTAGATTAAAAGACACACCAACTGAAAGTAAAGGAATGGAAAAAGATATTTCATAAAAATGAAAATTAAAAAAAAATCTTGGATACCAATACTTATATCAGACAAAATAGACTGTAAAACAATGGATATAACAACATATAAAGGAGAACCCAGTAATCCCACCTCTGGGTATTTATTCGAAGAAACCCAAAATATTTCTTTGAAGGGACACGTGTACCCATATGTTCATTGCCACATTGTTTACAATAGCCAAGATATAGAGGTAACCTGGCTGTCCATCAATATATGCATGGATAAAGAAGAGGTGGTACATATATACAATGGAATATTACTCAGCTATAAGAATGAATGAATAAACAAACGAATGAAAACTTGCCAACTGTAACAACATAGATGGATCTAGAGGGTATTGTGCTGAGTGGAATAAGTAGGACAGAGAAAATAGAGGACAATCTGGTGATGGCTAGAGCGTTGGGGGGCTGGGAGAAAGGGGTGAAGTGCTAAAGAAGTACAAATTAGTAGTTAACAGATGGTCATAGGGATAGGGAGCATGGCATAGGGAATGCAGTTAGCATTAATGGAGTGGCTAGATGTAGAGCCAGAAGAGAGAAAGACCAATTAGGGGGATCATTTTATAAACTTTATAAATGTCTAATCAATATCATGTATACTTAAAATTAATAATAAAATTTAAAAAAGGATCATGAGAGGTTGAAAGACCTCAGGGGGAAAAAAGGGGGTAAAAAAAGCAGGACCGAGAAAGACAAATGCCTTATGATTTCGCTTACATGTGGAATCTAAAGAACAAAATAAACAAATAAAACAGAAGCAAATTCATAGATAAAGAGAACATTTTACTAGATGGGAGGGAGTGTTGGGGAAGGGTGAGTGAAGGGGGGGGAAGGGATTAAGAAGTGCAAAGGAGTAGTTACAAAATAGTCATGGAGATAGAAAGTATAGCATAAGGAATATAGACAAAAATATTGTAATAACTATATACGGTGTCAGATAGGTACTAGATTTACCAGGGTGATCACTTCGTAAGTTATATAAATCTCTAATCGTACATCCAAAACTAATATAATATTGTAAGCCAACTACAATTGAAAAGTAAAAAACATTATTTAAAAAAACACATCTCAACTTAGATGCGAAGTTTTCAATACACAAAGCAAAAATCTAATCCTATCAAAATAATAAAGTTGTGTTTAAAGAAAATAATACTGTACATTGCTACAGTTTTTAAATTAAAATATAAATAATAATTTTATTTTATTTAAAAATTTACCTTCTCAATTGCACTAGCCATATTTCAAGGGTTCAGTAGCCCCATTTAGCTCATGGCTACCATTTTGATCAGTACAGAATGAGAGAAATGAGAATCAGAGTGGAGGCACATGGCCTGACAAAAAGGAAAGAGCCAGCAACATAAGCTTTGTCCATTATGGTAAGGAATTTGGAATTTGGGTTTTATTCTAAATGTGATCAACAAATATGAGAATTAAAATTTCTATTAATAATATAACAAATTACCAGAAATTTAGTGATTTAAAAGTGCACAGATTTATTGAAACAAACCTTACAAAACTAAAATCAAGTGGTCTGCAGGGCTGGTTCCTTTTGGAAGCTACAAAAGAGAATCTGTTCATTGCGTCTTCCAGTTTCTAGAGATTGCTGGCATACCTTGGCTCATGGCCACATCACTGCAATGTTGTTTCTGTTATTGCATTACTTCCTCCTATCTATCTGACCCTTCTGCCTCCTTCTTTTTAAAAAATAATATTTTTTAAATTTTTCTATTATAGTTGGCATACAATATTATGTTAGGTTCAAGTGTATGGTGTAGTACTTAGAGATCTATATAATTCACAAAGTGATCACTCCAGTAAATCTAGTACCCTCTGCCCTATACATATTTATTAAATATTATTGACTATATTCTGTATGCTGTACTTTATATCTTGATGACTATTTTGTAACTACCATTTGTACTTCTTAATCCCTTTGTCCTTATTCGTCAACCTCCCAAACCCACCCCTATGTAGTAGCCCTCAAAATATCCTCTGTATCTATGAGTTTGTTTCCATTTTTTGTTGTCGTCATGGTTGTTTATTTTGTTCTTTAGATTCCACATGTAAGTGAAATCATATGGCATTTGTCTTTATCTAACTTACAATACCTTTTATATCCATCATGCAATATCTTTTTTCATCCCTTTACTTTTGGTCTGTGTGTGTCTTTTAATTTGAAGTGAGTCTCTTGTAGGCAGCATGTGTAAGGCTCTTGTTTTCTTATCCATTTGGCCACCCTATCTTTTGGTTGGAGCACTTAATTCTTTTATATTTGAGATACTTGTTGACAGATATGTACTTATTTCCATTCTTTAATCATATTTTAAATATTTTTCTATTTAAATAAGTCCCTCCAACATTTCTTGTAATGCTGACTTGGTGGCAATTAACTCTTTTAGCTTTTCCTTATCTTTACTGGATAAAATAATCTGTCCTTCCAATTCTAAGTTATATGTTTACTGGATAAAATAATCTTTTTTGTGGGTCTTTGCTTTTCATTACATTGAGTATTTTGTTCCAATCCCTTGTAGCCTGCAAAGTTTCTTTTGAGAAATCAGCTACCCATCTTATGAGACCTCCCTTGTAGATAACTAACTGCGCTTCTCTTGATGCTTTTATGATTCTCTCTTTATCTTTAAACTTGGGCATTTTAATTACAATGTGTCTTAGTGTGGGCCTCTTTGGGTTCATCTTGTTTGGGACTCTGTGATTTTGGGGTTGTATGTCTATCACCAGGTTAGAGAAGTTTTCTATCATTATTTCTTCAAATAGATATTCAAATTCTTGCTCTCTCTTCTTCTTCTGGTATCCCTATGATGCAAGTATTGTTACATTTAATGTTGTTTCATATGCTCTTTAAATTATCATCATTTTTCTGAATTCTTTTTTTTTTTATTGTACTGTTCTGATTGAATGTCCTCTGCTACCCCATCCTCTATATTGGTGATTCAATCCTCTTCCTCCACTTCGTTGATTTCCTCTAATATACTATTCATCTCAGATATTGTATTCTTTATTTCTGACTGGTTCCATTTTATAATATCCATGTCCATTTTTATGGGTTTTTTTAATTTCTTTGTTAAAGTTCTCACTGAATTCTTCTAAATTTTCCCTAAGTTCTTTGAGCATCCTTATAACCAATGTGTTGAATTCTGCATCTGATAGATGCTTGGCTTCACTTTGTTTAGATTTTTTTCTGGAGCTTTGTTCTGTTTTTCATGTGAGACATGCTTCTTTGTCTCTCCATTTTGGCTGCCTTTCTGTGTCTGTTTCTACATACTCAGTTAAAGCTCCCAAGTCTCCGGGTCTTATTTGCCTGACTTTGAGTAGTAGGTGTCCTGTGGGTCCCTGTGGCACAGTCCTGATAGGGGTCCAGCTACAGATAAGTTTAGCCCCGGCCCGTGCCCCTTCAGAGCCACGTGGTAAGAGTCAGCAAGCAATCTACTGATAGCTGCCAGCTGTGCTGTGCTTATAGTTGCCTCAAGAGGCCATGTCAGAAAAACCGAGGCAGCTGCCACCAGTACAGGGCTTGGACCTGTTCAGCAAGGGGTACAGGGCATGCCAAGGACAGCACTGGATGTGGCTTGGGTAGGGCCAAAATTTGAGAAAGGCATAGTTTCAGGGAATCTTCTGGGTGAAGCAATCTCTGTTATCTAGTTTGATGATGTCTCAGCTATGGCGGCACCCGCATCTGCATGCTGGGGGTGGGGAACAATGGATACCACTGGGCACTTCGGCCCAGGAGAAATTCTCCCCTCCAGCCCTTGCTCCAAAGCCCAACAACTCAGTGTACCCCTGTATGTCCCTGATACCCCCACCACTACCACCACCACCACAGAGCTGCCTCAGTGCTGGAGCTCACACAAGTGAGTCTGTCACTGCAAAAGTCCAGTTGCAGTTGTGGTCACTTTAAGAGGACCATCTATACCTGCCATCTGTAAATGTCTTAGCCTCTGTCTTGCTCAGCCCACGTGGGACCAGGCAGCCTTGTGTCTCCATCCCTTCCTACTGCTCCAGGGTGATTTCCTATTTGTCTCCCTATTTGTAGGCCTCTGTTATCCAGACTACAGGCAACTCTCCTTGCTGTTTGCTCTGTGGTTTCATCAAAACTCTGGTGTGGTCACAAAAGGGGGATGTACAGAGTCTCTACCCTCTACGTCATCTTGCCTGTTCTCCCTGCCTCCCTCTTTTAAAGTCCCTTATGATTGCATTGAACCCACTCAGATATTCCAGGATAATCTCCCTATCTCAAGATCCTTCACATAATTACATTTACAAACTCTTTTGCCATGTAAAGTAACACATTCACAGGTTTATGGATTAGTAAGTGGACATCTTTGGGAGGGCATTATTCAGCCTATCATGAGTTTAAGCAGGGGAGAAGTGACATGATTTCACGTATGCTTTAGGAAAATCACATTGACTGTTAGGTAAGGAATGACCTACCCATCAAGTAGTGAGAAAATAGGCTAAGAGGCTGGTTGGCAGAAATCCAGGTAAGAATGAGTGAACACATCATGGAGATATGCTAGTTTTTATCTAACCAACACCTCTCCTACTCTTCCTTTGGGAAACTGCTCACTAGCTCTACAATCAGGAACTTGAAAGGGCTGCCAGGACTGTATTTCTCCAGCGAGAAGAAGGAGTATGTGACTTAAGCCCAACCAATCATCACAGCCCATGTTTCTGGCCAGGATGGTTGGTCCAGGAATGAGCATGTGACTCAAAGAGAATTTTGCATCTTCAATTGTTCAGTGTGGAACTGGAGAACTGGCCTTGCTTTATGGCTCACAGAGTTGAATGTTTGCAAATTAGGGACTGCAAGCAGCTGTCTTTTCTGCCATAAGGAGAGAACTCTTCAGGGGGAGAGAATGAAACCAACACATGAGCCAAGGAATGTAAGGAGCCTCTAGAAGCTGGGAAAGGCAAGGAAACAAGTCTCTGGAATGCAGCCTTGCCATTACCTTGATTTAAGCCCAATGTAAACCAAAATTAATTTTAGACAGTAATAAAAAATAAAAAACATTTATTTGAGCAAAAGGGAGACATAGATTCTGGTAGCAACCTAAATTTTGTTCCCCTAAGACAAAGGCGGGCTACCTTTGAGAGCAAAAGTTCCCACCCAAGTTCTCAATTAGGTCTGTTTTATGTAAATGAGGTATTGACATTGTGCAGGTCTGATTGGACAGAGGAGGTCTGGCCCATTGGTAGAAAAACAAAACTGAGTTTCTCTGCAGTGGTTGACTCAGATGGCTGCAACATGCAGGGCATAATGCAGGGAGCTAAGAGTTCATTCTGAGGTTCTCCCCAGTGTACAGAGTACATGTGGAGCCCTGTCAGCAAATGGCTGCTAGGCTCTTATTGTTTATAATATTTGGGCCCTCAGTTGACCCTGAGGAGTCCATCTCAGCAGATAAATTCCTTAAATTTTTACATCGAACAAATCTTTCTTTTCAAGGTCCACACCAGTGAGACTGATTTTGAACTTCTAATATTCAAAATTGTAAATTTATAAAGTTGTATTGTTTTAAGTACTAAGTTTGTGGTAATTTCTTACAGCAATAATAGGAAATTAATACATAAGTGCTCATGAAATATTTTTGGAAAGAGTAAAGAAATTAGTGAGTGAGTGATGAATAAGAATTCATTAGTAAACAGGAAAGACCCCAAAATCCTAATTTTATCATCTCATTGATTCCGACATAAACAAATAATTACCAATGTGATGAGATTACAAAAAAAGAATCCTGGAAGATATAGGAACATATCCTATAGAAAAAAGATGTAATCTACCCTCAAGGGTCAGGTTAAATTTTCCTAAAAGAGGTATTGTTCAAACTGGTAGAAATTTGTATAACTGCATAAGGTCACCATTTTTGCTGAAATTCAGAAGGAAAACATTTCATTGATTTGTGTTCATGACCCAAGTTCGTTAGTTGTTTTGTTTTCATATTTAAATTTTCTAGTGATCTGTGTACAGCTGTGTGGACAGATGAGACATCCTCCTGTTGACATTTGAGAATAAATGTAACCCAAATGGGATGGTACCACTCCAGACAGCTTCTGCCTTTGCTCTGTACCTTCCTTAAGGCCATGTGCTGTCTTTAATGCATTAAAAGCACACACAATACATAAATCCAATGCCTAAAATATTGCTTATGAATAAAATTTTTATATATGCTTCCTTAATGAGGTAAAAAAAAAAAAGGATCACCTGTTGAATCATTTAAAAAGAAGTTAATCCTATTTACCAATTATGAGCTCCTCTGTACTCCAATATCCTTCCTCCAGATATCATCTAAAAATCTTTACTTTCCCTATAGGAGCTCTGTGCCCTCAGGTAGCCTACCTTTCTCAGCAAACCAAAAGCAGTGGGATTCAGAGGTTTGGCAAGAAAGAAGAAAAGAGTGGGTGAAAATACCATCTTTGAGCCTTTCTCATTTCAATTAAACCTTGTTTTCCAGTGCCTGAATGAAAGCAAGAGAAACAAAAGAAGTTAATGTTTAACTTTGGCGCTTCTAAGGGACCAGATCCTGATGATTTAAATTCACATTTATAGGCAACTTTTTAAAACTATATATAATTTTCTCCCTAGTTAATGACTTTAGAAATAAAGTTTATTTGAATCTGATAAAATCTATGGTGTTATAGCAGTGTTACTCTGATGCAGCAGCTCAGAAGAAAGAGAGGAAGGGGCATTTTAGCTGGACCTTGAAGGATGAGTAGGATCTCAGCAGAGGGTGAGACTGGGAGGAAGGGTGGGGATCCTGCTTCCTCCCTTTTCCTGACCTTACAGCTTCTTCCTGTGTGTAATTCCTGCTTCAGGTATTCTAGCCAGACTCACTTTCTGTGAACTCTGTGGATTCCTCTACCTTTGCCCTAACTGTATTCACTTCTCCAACACCCACCTCTAGCCCTTCCACCTAGTCCTTGGCCTCACTAATATTTCTTCCACTTTTAAATCTCATTTCAAATATTACTTCTTTACACATTGTAAAATCTAGCATCCTTTAGTGTAAAATCTGGCATCCTTTAGTTCAGCTCTCTCATAGACTGTCGGTTCCACAGAAAATAAATCAATCTGCTCTTGCATTATTGAGACCCAGAGCAGAAGCTTAACAAATATTTTCTGAATTAAACTATAAATGCTATTTGAAAAAGATCTGAGAGGGCTGGAATTTGGACTAGGTATAGGCAGAGCAGTTTCCTTCTCTTGCCATCTTGAACTCTTTAGAGCTGGTACTGTGTTGAGAAGGACTCAGAGGTCATATCCAGGCGTGTTGGGAAAGAACACTATGGCCTTACTAGTGAAGAATGGCAGCCTCTAGGCTATGGATTTATTACCAATGAAAAAACAAAGGGATGAGTAGCCTTTTGACTTATCCTTCAGTAGCTTAAACCATCTGAATTATTTTATCTTCTTATTAAAAACACTTGGGCAACTTTTTTTTCCAAGGGCTTACTTGCCCTTCAAAATCCTGCATTTGGAAGTCTCAGAGAGCATTTGCATCAAACAGAACTCCCAGGTAAAGATATGGGAGGAACAACCAATCACCACACTGATGATCTGCTAGAACCAACCTGTGCACCACTTTAGTGTCCTGGCCTGCTTTCCAAATAAGTAAGATTACTCAGAGCTTTTGTCATTTCCTGAGTTAAGTTGACATGGTTTTGGCATCAGCTTCACAACTTCACTTTGTGCCATCAGGCATTGAATCATTGTCTTGGAGTCATTGTGACAATTGGGAGTCACATTCAAGTGACAAGGAAATTATTGCTAGAATAAAAAAAGTTGAGGGAAGCAATTGTTGTGTATTCTCATTATCTTTCAAACCTAAATATTTTGGCCATTAGGAAGCATTTGTTTTTCAAAACAAAATGAAGAACATAGGCTGCATTCAAAGGGAATTTCTTAGAAATCGATTTTTTTTTTACCTTTTAATGAGACACTTAGCGAAGATGGATAGACACTGTAGACACTGTAAGCCTTTCAAGACTGATCTGTCAGAGGCTGGGGAAAGTTAATATATAGGAGAAGGGGGAATATCAGAGTCAAGACTGGGTTCATTTTCCAGAACCACCTGACCTTACTTTTTATTCCGATGTCTGTTGACTTCCAAACACCCATTAGTCCTCAAATTCCTTAGATGTCAGACTGACCGACTTCTTTACCATTATAGCCCCAGTGCCTCTTATCAGTGTTAGAGTGCCACAGATTTCAATCAATGAGTAAAAGAATGAGTCTGTGACATCAGGGCATTCAGGTGAGGTGCCCTTTTTGAAGGGGCGAGACTTGAAAACGTTCCATTCCTGAGAAATACTTTTTCCTTCAGTTACAAAATCAATGATGAATAAGTAATTGAAGCACTTAAGTTTGTATGGCTGAATAATCTGAATATTGCATCAGACCCTCTTGACCTTTAGGTCTGACTACTTATTACCTTTCTGGGAAGTGATGATTTGACCCATGTTTCTCAAAAACAAAAAGATGCACTCTGGGTATACTTGGAGGATGGCAGAAACATGACACGCCGTCTTGTATTCTCAACTGGAAACTTGTTTTCATATTAAAGCAAACCCAGCCAGAATATTAACTAGAACCTGAAATACAAAAAGAAAAAAAATTTTTAAATATATAAGGCAACTACCAACACATCACTTTTGGCTTTTTACCACTGGCTTTTACCTCAAAACTTCCAATTTGTCATGTGCACATATGGGTACCACAGTGTAGTTAGAGAAACACTGACAAACTCTGTACACTTTAATTCTATATAGGCTTCCTATCTGTGAATGTAGAAAAATGTAATGTTTTCTAATCTCAGTCCCTGCCTCTATAAAACACAGAAAATAATAGTACATAGGTGTAGTTTTAAGAGTGGTGCTTGGTACATAGGAAATACTGCGCAAAGGTTGGCTCTTGCTATCATGATTGTTGTTTTGTTGTTGAAGTTTCATTAGAGTTTCTGTGACAGTTTCGGGAACACAAAGGTGTAACCACTCTGTAAATTGGAGCCGTATTTAAACACTGGAATAAGAAAGGGATCCCTTAATATATCTTAAATACATTTCAAAACTTAGAAAAAAATTGTCCAAATCCTGGGGGTGAATTCCAGAGTCTGTCCTGCTCATGCTTTTTTCCTTGCCTATGTAAGTTCTTAATGGTTTCGGGCATCACACCTGCTGTAGTTCCAAGGTTACCCCCTCCACTGCTGGCCTTCCCTTAAGGAGAAGCAAAGATGGCCCCATGTCTCTATGCCCAATTCCAAGCACCTCAGCCTTTATCTTCTGGTTCTTTTGCCCTTCTTTGTCTGCCTTTGTCACCTTCTGCTAACACCGGCAGTAAAGACACTGAGAGAAAAACTAAAGACTACATCTTTCATCTGTTACAATGTTCTTTATTGATCTGTAAGACAAGTTTCTCTAGGTAAATGTAAAATAGCTTCTGAAGAATGAACAGGGAAACACCTTAAAGTACAGAAAGTGTACCTTGGAAACACTAGCTTGAACTTTTCAAAAATGATATTTATTAAAAATGAAAATACTTCTCCAGACTTAGCATGCTATAGGAATAGTTAATAGGGAGATTTCCTTCCTGTGTTAGCAAGGCATTCTAGGAAGTTGGAGAATTCTCAGTGTTCCTAACCTTGTATTTTAGCTGTCTGTTCTATGTCGGATAAAATCTGTATCTCCAGAAAACAAAGAATAAGAAAGTTCCTGAAGCCTTGCATAATTTGAAATACATAATTGAGACAAAATTTTCCATAACAATGAGATTCTCATTACTTTCCAATTATGATTTTATCAGTATTTTATTATCATGTATTTCTTAACTATAAAAACTCAAATTTGCTTTAAAATACTACCTAACTGTATATGTACAAGTTGTGACTATTTTGTGCTCTAAGATGACCACATCCCAAGGCATGGAGCTCTGTATAGAGCAGGGTATGACAAACTAAGGCCTACAGGATAAAGTCATGCCCAGTTTTAATACTATCTATGCTGCTTTCCCACTACAATGACAGAGCAAGGTAATTGCAGCAGAGACTGGCCCTTTACAGAAAAACTTTGCCAACCCCTGATAAAGAGGTTAGATGCAGGTATCAGGTTTGACTTCTAAAGATGCAACTTTGTGCAACTGCTCTAGGCCTCACTTTCCTCACCTGTGAAATGGGGCTGATGATAGCACTTGGTACATACAGCAAAGTTTGTTTATGAGATTAAAATGAGTCTATCAGTCATAGCCAGAGGACTTAATGCATAGAATGAACAAAATAAATGTTAGTTGCTGCTATTTTTGTTATTTTGGCTGGGATCTAGCATACTACATAATGTAAAACTAGAATGAGGGGGTCCCTTGGAGAATCTGGAAACAGAAATAAGACAGCACTTCCTGAGGTTAAAAGGTAAGATAAACACAGAGTAGATCAGGGCGAAGATATAGCAGATTTCTTAAAGACTCAACACTGCACTGAGCCAGTGATCAATATATTTAAAGGAAGACTGTCTCAATCAGAAGCCAAAGGTTTAGATGAATGTTGATCTGAAATCCAAGTCGAAATAAAAATGAGAATTTGGACATCCAACATTGACACTGCTCATCCTAGCTTTGCCCCTGGAAGAGAGGGAGCCTCCCTAGGGCTGAGAATCGTCTTGTGCCAAAGTAAAGCTATTCCCAGCATGGAGTTAGATACACCATGTTTTCTTAGTCTAATACCATTAAATATTTTAATATTTGCTCTCCAAGCAAACTTCTAATTCTGATTTGACTTCTCAAATTGTTCTACAGGAAATTGACTTTCTTACCTCCAGTACTGGAGTCCACAGGTTAGAGGACCCATGAACTTCTTTAAATAGTATTCAAACGATTCAGTTTATTCATTTTTCTGGAGAGAAGATCCAGAGCTGTTTTCGAGGTCATGAAAGTTACCATAACTCCAAAATGATTAAGAACGCACTGGCCCCTTACAGTGTGGGTCTCATGCGAATAATGTCTCATGGTAAACTAAGAATTTGGTTTTGGGGCTTTATTCATCAGCTTCGTTGACATAGTGAGATTGTGCAGTGCACAGACTGTACAACCACATATGGTTACCCTACTTGATAAATAGCGCTGCTTCCCAGAAAGCAGGAGAAAGAGGGAAAAAGACAAAGAGATCTGTGGGTTAGCCCTTAGACCTTGATGAATTCTCTAATATTTTCCAAGACTCTACTGTCTTATCTGATGACAAGCAGGCCACTCCTAGAGATTCCTCTTGTCACTGCTGGCTAAAAGTACACCTTTTCCTATTTGAATGTCTTTTATTTAGAGCCCTTCATTAAAAAATTGTTCACTTAACAGTCTAAGGTGCATTTAGTAACTTGGACTTGATTTTAAATTTCTTTATGAATTCTAATCTAATATTTGAGCCTAAAGATAGACAATTTTTTTAAAAGCCAGGTTTTTCTGTAAATGCTTTGTAAGTCAAGAATAGAAGACTTTCATTTTTCTCAAGGAATAATAAACAGTGGCTAGCAAGGTATGGCTAATGAAGCGAGACATTTATAGGTTCAGTTCTGAATGCATCCACAACCCGTAAGGTTGGCTGGAACATCAGTGACAGCTTGTTTATGGAATGCACACAGATCCTGCAAAGCATATACTAAATACGTCAAACAGCTGTAACCCGTCCTATATTAGACCACTGTTTTTTTTCATTCAGATAAATATCACCACATTGCATGAGGTTACTGGGATACATTTTATACCAGGTATCACATGGACAGATATTAGGAAATCAGCCGTATAAGGATGAACCAGGGGCTTTCTAGAGTGTATATCAGACAAAGTTGTAGGAAAATAGGGCAGAGTTTTTCCAAGTCGATGCTCCAGTGTCAGGTGGGAATCACCCCAGATTTGTTCCTTTATTTCCTTGAAGAACCCCTAGGTAGGCTTGGCTCCTGCCCATAGGAAGTCAGACTTGGGATCCCATCTCACTCAGTCAGAGCTGACATTTCAGAAGGCCATGAAGTCTCATCCATTTCGGACCAGTGGGGACATTTCTACCCTGTGCAGTGGGGTTGCACAGATGCTCTGCCTGCTTTGTGGTATCCACTATAGCACAGTGGTTATAAGAACTAGACTTAGAGATAACTTAGGTTCAAGTACCAGCTCTGCGGATTTCTATCTAGGTCGTTGGGTAGGTCATTTCCTCTTCCTGAATACAGTGAAGTAACGTCTTTCTCACAGAGATGTGTGACTTGTTAAGGTACAAGGCATGGTGCTTGACATTCAGTAATAAGCCAGCATCCACATCTTCTATTATAATCTATCATCATCATCATCATCATCATTTATATCACCTCATTCCAGCTCATCAGCCCAATTTCCTTACAACTTTACTACAGCAGATTATTGAAATGAGTGTTTTTGCCAAATAGTTTCTAAATTATTAATTATAAGCTTACTCTAGCAAGCAAGAGAATACTGAATCCTGAAGTGTCCAACAGTCGGGTCAGTCCCATAAAATCTAGCCTCCAAGACAAGCTTTATAGGCTTCTAGAGGACTCCAGTATTCATGTCTTGGTTTTGCATCCCTGCTATACTAGTTGGAGGTTAATGTGTGAAGAGATGTCTCGAAGTTCAGCTTATGATGATCTCTTCTTGAAAAGTCAAACTGAATAGTTTGCTTTATATTTTGTCTTTTAAATATGAATTGCAAGTAGCTTTCTTTTTTGTTTTTTGTTTTTTTCTGTTTCTCTGATTTTGTTTTCTTGTTTTTCAGTTACAGTTGACATTCAGTATGATTTCATATTAGTTTCAAGTGTACAGCATAGTGGTTAGACATTTATATAACTTATAAAGTGATCCCCCTGATAAGACTAGTACCCACTTGGCACTATACATAATTATTATAATATTATTGACTATATTCCCTATGCTGTACTTTACAATGGACAGTATAATTCTCCTGACTTTTGCAATTGCCAATTTGTACTTCTTAATCCCCTCAAAATTTTCATCCAGCCCCCGCCCCCTCCCATCCAGCAATCACCAGTTTGTTCTTTGTATCTATGAGTTTGTTTCTGTTTTGTTGGCTCATTTATTTTGTTCTTTAGATTCCAAATATAAGTGAAATCATACAATATTTGTCTTTCTCTGCCTGACTTATTTCACTTAGCATAATACCCTCTAGGTCTATCCATGTTGTCAAAATGTGATAATATTTCATTCTTTTTATGGCTGAGTAATATTCCATTGTAAATAAGTACCATTTCTTTATCCGATTGCCTGCTGATGGACACCTACATTGTTTCCATATCTTGCCTATTGTAAATAATGCTGAAGTGAACATAGGGGCCATATATCTTTTTGAATTAGTGTTTGAATTTCTTTGGAAAAATACTCAGAAGTCAGGTTTCTGGGTCATAAAGTAGTTCTATCTTTAAATTTTTGAGGAATTTTCATACTGTTTGGCATAGTGTTTGCACCAATTTGCAATCCTACTAACAGTGCACAAGAGTTTCCTTTTCTCCACATCTTTGCCAACACATTTGTTGATTTATTGATGATAGCCATTCTGACAGGTGTGAAGTTCTATCTCATTGTGGTTTTAATTTGCATTTCTCTGATGATTAATGACACTGAGCATCTTTTCATATGTCTGTTGGCCATCTGTATGTCCTGTTTGAAGAAATACCTATTCAGGTCCTCTGTCCATTTTTTAATTGAATTGTTCGGGGGAGGGGGCGAGCATTGGTGTTAAGTTGTATAAATTCTTTATAAATTTTGGATATTAACCCTTTCCTTATCAAATATGTCATTGGCAAATATCTTCTCCCTTTAAGTAGGTTGCCTTTTTGTTTTGCTACTGATTTCCATAGTTGTGTGAAAAACATTTTAGTTCGATGTAGTGCTATTTTATTTTTTTCTTTCATTTCCATTACCCAAAGAGATATATCAGGAAAAAAAATATTACTAAGAGCAATGTTAGAACATTCACTGCATATTTTTTATTCTTTTTTCTTCTAGGAGTTTTATGGTTTCATGGCTTACATTTAAGTCTTTAATCCATTTTCAGTTTATTCTTGTATATTGGGTAAAATGTTAGTTTCATTTTTTTGCATGTATATATCCAGTTTACCCAGCACCAATTAGTGAATAGACTGTCTTTACCCCATTGTTTATTCTTAATTCATTTGTCATAGATTAATTGACCATATAGGTGTGGATTTATTTCTGGGCTCTCTATTCTGATCTATGTGTCTGTGTCTGTTTTTATGCCAGTACCATGCTGTTCTAATTACAGTAACCTCAGTACAGTTTGATATCAGGTAGTGTGATACTTTCAACTTTGTTCTTCTTTCCCAAGATTGCTACAGCTATTCAGGGTCTTTTGTGCTTCCATATAAATTTTAGGATTATTTATTCTAGTTCTTTGAAAAATGACATTAGTATTTTGATAGGGATTGCATTGAATCTATAGATTGCTTTGGGTAATATGCACATTTTAATGAAGTTAGTTCTTCTGATCATGAGCACGCTATATGCTTCCATTTATTTGTATCTTCTTTAATTTCTTTCATCAGTGTATTATACTTTTATGAGTACAAGTCTTTTACCTCCTTGGTTAACTTTATTCCTAGTTAGTTTTTTTGTTTTTGTTCTTGGGTTTTTTTTTTTTTTTTTGAGGCAATTTTAAATGAGATTGTTTTCTTAAGTTCTCTTTCTGATTATTTGTTATAGATGAATAAAAAATGCAACCGAATTCTGAATACTAATTTCGTAACCCGCTTCTTTACTGAATTCATTCATCAGTTTCTATTATTTTTAGTGAACTCTTTAGGATTTTCTCTTTACAGCAGTGGTCCCCAACCTTTTCGGCACCAGGGACCAGTGCTCCTATGAGAATCTAATGCCTGATGTGTGAGATGGCCCTGAGGTGGTGATGCTAGCGCTGGGGAGCAGCTACAAATACAGATGAAGCTTCGCTTTCCCTTCTGCTGCTCACCTTCTGCTGTGAGGCACAGTTCCTAACAGGCCACCATTCAGTACCAGTCTGCAGTGCCTGGAGGTTGGAAACCCATGCTCTACAGTATCACAGTATGCAAATATTGACAGTTTTACATTTTCCTTTCCAATTTGAAGGCTTTCATTTCTTGTCTGATTGTTGTGGCTAGAAATTCCAATCCTGTGTTGAATAAAGGTGGTGAAGGTGGGCATCCTTGTCTTATTCTCCATCTTAAGGAAATGCTTTTAGCTTTCCCCATCGAAGATGATATTAGCTTTGGGTTTGTCATATGTGACCTTCATTATGCTTGGGTATGATCCCTCTATTCACAGTTTACTGTGAGTTTTTATAATAATAAATGCTGGATTTGGTCAAATTCTTTTTCTCTGCTATTGATGTGATTATATGATTTTCATCCTTCATTTTGTTTATGTGATTATCACATTAAATGATTTGAGGATAGTGAACCAAACTTGCATCCATGGAATAAATCCCACTTAATCATGGTGTCTGATCTTTTTCATATTACTGAATTCAGTTTGCTAATATTTTTTAAGGATTTTTGCATCTATTTAATCAGGGATATTGGCCTATAATTTTCTTTTTTATAATGTCTTAGTCTAGTTTTAGAATCAGAACAATGGTGGCTAGTAAAGTGAGGTTGGGAGTCTTCCCTTCTCTTGAATTTTTTGGAATAGTTTGAGAAGGAAGCGTTAATTCTTCTTTGAATGTTTGATAAAATTCACCTGTGAAGCCATCGGTTCAAGACTTCTGTTCGTTGAGAGCTTTTTGATTATTGATTTGATTTAGTTTTTTGTAATCAATCTATTCAGATTTTTTATTTCTTCCTTATTCAGTCTTGGAAGATTATATGAATCTAAGAATTTATCCATTTTTTCCAGATCATTCTATTTGTTGGTATATAACTGTTCATAGCATTTTCTTACAATTTTTTGTATTTCTGTGGTGTCAGTTGTCACTTCTCTTTCACTTTGATTTTATTTAATTGGATCCTCTTTCATTTTTTCTTGATGATTCAATTGAGGGTTTATCAATTTTGTTTATCTTTTTAAATATCCATCCCTTGGTTCAGTGATCTTTTCTATTGATTTTTTAGTCTCTATTTCATTTATTTCCACTCTGATTTTTATTATTTCTTCCTTCTACTCACACTGGGCTGCTGTTGTTGTTGTTGTTGTTGTTGTTGTTGTTGTTGTTGTTGTTCTTCTTCTTCTTCTTCTTCTTCTTCTTCTTCTTCTTCTTTGTTTAGTTTCTTTATAAATGTAAAGTTAGATTGTTTATTTGAGATTTTTCTTGTTTCTTGAAAGAAGTTTGTATTGCTATGAATTTCCCTCTTAGGACTACTTTTGCTGTGTCCCATAGATTTTAAGTCATTACGTTTTCATTTTCATTTGTCTCAAGGTATCTTTTGATTTCTTCCTTGATCTCATTGTTAACCCATTCATTGTTTAGTACCATGTTATTTATCCTCCACCTGTTTATGTGATCTTTAATTATTTTCTGTAATTGATTTCTAGTTTTGTACCGTTATTGTCAGAGAAGGCGCTCAATATGATTTCATTTCAATCTTCTTAAATTTACTAAGACTTTTTTTGTGTTCTAATGTGTCTGTCTTGGAAAATGTTCTATGTGCACTTGAAAAGAATGTATATTCTTCTGTTCAGAGTGAAATACTCTAAAAATATCAATTAAATTTATCTTGCCTAATGGGTCTTTTTAAGACTGCTGTTTCCTTGTTGACTTTCTGTCTGGAAGAACTATCCATTGATGTCAATAGGGTGTTAAAGTCCCCCCTTCTATGGTTGTATTACTGTCAGTCTCTATTTTATGTCCATCAATGTTTGTTTTATATATTTAGGTTCTCCTATTTGGGTGAATAAATGTTTACAAAGGTTATATCCTTTTGTCGTATCAATCTTTTTACCATTACAAAATGTCCTTCTTTGTCTCTTAATACTGCCTTTGTTTTAAAATCTATCTTATCTGATATAAGTATTGCCACTCCAGCTTTTTTTTTTTCATTTCCACTTGCATGAAATTTTCTTTTTCATCACTTTACTTTCAGTTTGCTTGGATCTTTTGATCTAAAGTGGATCTCTTATAGACAGTATATGTAGGGGTCTTGTTTTCTTATCCATTAGGTTACCTTATGTCCTTTGAGTACAGCTTTTAATCCATCTACATTTAAAGTGATTATTACTAAGTATGTAGTTACTGCCATTTTTTACCCACACTTATTTCTCCCCCTGCCAACCCTTCTCCTTCTTAAAAAAAAAAAATCCCTTTAACATTTCTTGTAGTACTAGTCCACTGGTGATCAACTTCTTTAACTTTTTCTTGTCTGAGAAGCTCATTATCTCTCCTTCAGTTTTAAATGATGGCCTCACTGGGTAGAGTAATCTTGGTTGTGAGTCCTTGCTTTTCATTACTTTGAATATTTTGTGCTAATCTCTTGTAGACTGCAAAGTTTCTTTTGAGAAATCAACTGCCAGTCTTAGGGGAGCTTCCTTGTAGGAAACTAATCACTTTTACCTTGCTGCTTTTAAGATTCTCTCTTTGTCTTTAAACTCTGGCATTTTAATCACAATGTGTCTTGGTGTGGGCCTCTTTGGGTTCATCTTGTTTGGGACTCTAAACTTTCTGGGGTTGTATGTCTATTTCCTTTGCCAGGCAAGGAAAGTTTAACGTCATTATTTCTTCAAATAGGTTACAACTGAACTACAGTATAGCCATCATTGGAAATCACCTGGAAGTTAGCTAAACAGAAGTGCTACAACTGGGGACACACAAGAAAGCTCACCTTGAGACTGGCAGGAGGGGCAGAGATGCCAAAAAGGCTAGTCCCATGCCCAAGTGTGAAGGTTGAGAATCGGGAGAAATATCTTGGCTGTGGACATCTCCTGGAAGAGTAAGAGGTCCCAACCACACACCAGGCTGCCCAGCCCAGGGTCCTGGTGCTGGAAAGAGAAGCTCCCACAACTTCAGGCTGTGAAAACCAATGGAGATTGTGGCTGGGCGAGATGGAAGGCCAAGGGAGTTGCAGACTTTCCTCTTAAGGGATCCATGCATAGACTTGCTCTGTGTTCCATCTCTGCAGCACCAGTTCAAAAGGTACCAGGGACATATTTGGAGGAACCGAGTTGTCTGACTTCAGGGTGAGGGCTTAAGGTGCAGCTTTCTCCCAGACAAAAGTGCTGGCAGAGGCCATTGTTCCTTCATTAAGCACTTCTCTGCTCAGCTTGCAGAACCAATGGGCACAATATCTGAGTCTCCATCAACATCACTAACACTCATCATTGTGCCCTGCTGATTAGCTGAGACACTGCCATTCAACATGCAGGCCTACCCAAACCACTTTCAATGGCTTTTCCATATAAACGACCCATCTTGACTCATGCTACAGACTTTCCTAAAATCTCTCTAAAGTTCACAAAGCCTAATCAAGAAGATATGGCTTTAGTGTGTCCCATACCCTTTGCTGAGCATCCCCATGCCTGGCACTAGTGGCAGCCAGCCTCAGTTTGCAGCTTGGCATATCAAGGCACTTCCAAGCCCAATGTGGTGGCAGCCATCTGAAAATTACTTGGTGGCTCATGCCAGGTAGCTCTGGGCAAGGCACAGACTGCAGTTGAACTGGCCTATGTCAGGGACCATCCCAGGAGGCCCTGGCCTGCACACCCAGTGACCAGCTTCAGTCTGAGCTGGAGCACCAACCAGGGTCACATCTGAGGACAACATACCCCAAGGGCGGATAGGGTCTGCATCAGAGCCCTGCTAAAGCAAATCCTGCTCTGTAGGGTCAACCCCTACACAACAGCTCCTCCACTGGTCACAACCAATTATCACAACCAATCAACCCTAGGGTCAATCACTCCTATTGACAAGCGAAAGGCAACCAAGGCTCAACTATAACAGGAGGGCACACATAACCCATACAAGGGACATACCTGGAGCCCCTGGCTCAGGTGACCAGGTAATACTGTACCACTAGGACCCACAGCACACCTACTACTTAAAGCGACTCTACTAAAAATGGGAAATATAGCAGCCCTACCTAATACATAGAAACAAACATGAGTAGGCAGCTAAAATGCAAAAACAAACAAACAAAAAAACATGTCCCACATGGAAGAACAGAACAAAGCTCCAGAAAAATAATTAAACAAAATGAAGACAAGTAATATACCAGATGCAGAGTTCAAAACACTAGTTATGTTCAATGAACTTAGGGGAAGAGTGAGAACTTTAACAAAGAGATAGAAAACATAAAAAAGAACCAGTCAGAAATGAAGAATACTAAAATGAAGAATACTTTAGGAAGAATTAACAGTCGATTAGATGAAGTGGAGGAACACACCACTAATTTAGAGGGTGGGCTAGCAAAGGACACCCAATCAGAATGGTAACAAGAAAAAAGAATACAAAAAATGAGGATAGTTCAAGGCACCTCTGTGACAACATCAAGCATAACATTCACATTATAAGGATACTAGAAGGAGAAGAGAGAGAGCGAAGAATTTAAAACCTATTTGAAGAAATAATGACAGAAAATTCCCTAACCTAGCAAAGGAAATAGACATAAAACTCCAGAAAATGCAGAAAGTCTCAAACAAGATGAACCCAAAGAGGCCTACACCAAGATACATCACAATTAAAATACAAAAGGTTAAAGACAAAGAGAGAATCTTAAAAGCAGCAAGAAAAAAGCAATTAGTTATCTACAAGAGAACTCCCATAAGACTGGCAGCTGATTTCTCAAAAGAAACTTTGCGGTCTACAAGGGATTGGCACAAAATATTCAAAGTAATGAAAAGCAAAGACCCACAACTAAGATTACTCTACAACAAAGCTATCATTTAGAATTGAAGGAGAGATAATGAATTTTCCAGATAAGAAAAAGCTTAGAAAGTTCATCATTATCAAGCCAGTATTACAGAAAATATCGAAGAGACTTCTTTAAGAAGAAGAAAAAAGAAAAAAATGTTTAAAATATGAATAATAAAATGGCAATAACTACATATCTAGCAACAATTACTTTAAATGTAAATTAAAGGTTTCTGTCAAAAAATAGAGTGGCTGAATAGGTTAAAAAATAGAGAGAGAGACCCTTACATACTCTGCCTACAAGAGACTCACTTCAGATTGAAAGACACACACAGACTGAAAGTAAAGGGATAAAAAAAAAAAATCTGAGTGCTGAGAATGGGGGGCGGGTAATGAATAGATGGCGGAGAGGATTAAGAGCTACAAATTGGTAGTTACAAAATAGTCATGGGGTTGTAGAGTATAGCATGGGGAATATAGTCTGTAGTATTGTGTTAACTATATATAGTGTTAGATGGATACTGGATTTATCAGAAGGATCACTTCATAAGTTATATAAATGTCTAATCACTATATTGTATTCCTGAAATGAATATAATATTGTATATCAACTATAATTGAAATAATAAAATATAATACATTTAAAAAATACTTAGAACAGTATTGCATATGGTCAGTTTTCATTAATATTGCCTGTTGCTGTTTCCTCCTGGCAGAACTTGCATATGGTTCACCAAGTGTGCAGTTTAAGGATTACAATTCTCACCCTCACCACCCCCCCCCCACCAATAAATCCTTTTTAGTGAAATGAGGAAAAATGTATTAGCTGTTGATGATGATATTATTATTAATATTATTATTATGAGAGAAAGCCCTATTTCCACTCAGGCCAATTCCAGTACCTGCACTCTTAATCTTAATCTCTGCACATATAGCTGCACATATAGCTGCCACCAAAAATGTCTCAGTCTAAGAAATTGCCAAATATTGTCACTCTGATCAAGAGAAACCTGAAGAGTTAAGTAGTTAAGACACCAGGTATCCCCAGTGACTCATCAGAGAAAAGAAGCCAATGGATGATAAGCTTCTGCTTCTACAGTTGCCAGGTCGAGAGTAAGGCAAAGGGGAAAGTGGACTCTGCTCTAATGGGCAGGTCTGGCATGGAATGTGAGGCAGGGAAAGGGGACCTGTGCTATGAGAATGCCAAACCTCCATCACTGGACAAGGGAACAGATGCAGTTCGTGTCTTAATGAGAAAATGCCTTGAGACCTGGTTGGGCCCTCTAACTTTCGAGCTCAAATAAATAATCAGAATTCGGATCCACCAGGAATTGAGTCATGGTCAGAGAAAGCTCTCTGGCAGTTCCTTCACTCCCAGCTCCTAGAAGAATGCTGCGGAGCAGAGCTGGGAGAGGACAATGGGCAGTTGAAGGAGAGTGAATGTTTCTCTCCATCCAAATACATGCAGGGCTCTCTTCCTCCTAAAATGCCTGCTGTTGAGTCCTCATGGTCACTTAATAGTAGAGCATAAAAAACATTTTCTCCACTTTATTTTCTAGTCCCAAGTTTGAAAGGCCCGCTATGAAATATATCTAGTTGACTCTAGTTTGAAGGATTTTTCTGACTTTTCGTTAAAAGGCAGAAACTCTTCTGACCTATAGTTAAAAGGCAGAAGATAATTTTTTATCGCAAATCTTATCACAAAGCACTGATCCAAGAATACTGCTGAACAGTGGCAAAGTGATGACCATATTGGCTTGCTTTATGTAACCAAAATTTCAGCCAACATCAAAAATAAGCAGAAACAGAAAGCTCAATTCTAGTTGCAATTCATAATCCACAAAGGCTCACTTTTACTGTGCTGTATCAGGTGGTGTTCTTTTCTTGCAAAAATACAAAAATGTACTCTAGCTAACATAAGCAGAGAGACAATACATTAGGAGGAAAAACCATTAGACTCAACTCCAAGTAAAGAAATACTTGACTGTTAGTGGTTTAAACAAGTGAGAATTCAATTGTTCTTCAAAAGCAAAAAATCTGATAACCATTGGAGTTGTTTCAATGACTCGACAATGTGAAGACTGGGTACCTATGATTCTCTTCGCTTTTTCCTTATGGTTATGAAATGGCTGCCAGTACACCAAGCTTCATTTAATTTAAAAGTAGGAAGAAGGGGAAAGAAGAATACTAGCTGCTCCTGTCTCTTTTATTAGAAAAGTATATTCAGCTTAAATTTCACTGGCCAAAACTCTATCACTTGGATTCCTAATTCTTAGTTATTAGAGAAGCTGGGAAAGTTAATATTTTTCACCATCTATAGGGAAGCAGGCAAGCAAAAGGGAATTGGCAATAGGTAGTAGGTTAGCTCAGTATTTCTCAACCTTACCAGTGTAGACATTTTGGACGAGGTAATTCTGTGTTGTAGGGGCTGTCCCATGCATTGAAGATTGTTGAGCAGCATCCCTCTCCTAGTTATAACTACTAAAATGCCAAACTTCCCTGGGGGTGGTGGGAATCACCCCACGTTGAGAATCTCTAGATTAATCCACCCACAGTATCTGCCACAGATATAAGGCCGCTTTCAGAATCACAGACAAAGTGATAGAGCCAGAGTAGTTCTAAGGTCCTGGGAACAGAATCTAGAAACAGTCTCTACCAGTCTCTACCTTGGAATGAATCAGCTCTATCTTCAGTCTGCTATGGCTCAAGACATAAATCCAGAGACAAGAGAATAAGATTGGTCCAGAGTTACAAGCCCATCACTGGTAAGGAAGAACTGGATACCTTGACTCTTCCACCAAGCCTGTAGCCAATGCAGAAGGGATAGATCCCAATAGCTCTTACCCAAAGGTGATTGGGAGTAGAGGGGTGGGACAGCAGTGAATGCTAGTCAAAGTATGTATAAATACAATACAGATAAATGACTTTGGACAACTGATCCTATTTCTAACTGATGGCTGACTCTTTTATTTTTGAGAAAAGACCATTCTGAAGAATACATTTAAGGAACAGTCCAGGGTGGCTGAATGACCTTAGACAAATCATATTACCTCTTTGAGCCTCTCTGTATTTATGTATAAAATAAAGGTTTGAATCAAAGGATCTCAAAGATTCCTCTTGGCTCTAACACTCAGCATCTTGGCTTCCATAGAGTAGCTTCTTCCTTCCTCTCATCTACATGCCCCAGTTTTCTCCATCTCCCAAAGCCAAGCCTCCATTGCCTAGATCTGGACTGTCTTGACAGTGAGAAGCAGAAGAAAGGATTTAGCCTTTAGCTTGTTGAGGGATGCATATGTGTGGCTTGATATTTATTTATTTATTTATTTATTTATTTATTTATTTATTTATTTAATTCATCTGGGACTTACTGAATGCATCAAATTCCTTAAACAAATCACACCTTAGCTCAGTGGCCTCTGAGCCTCATGCAAGTGTCTGAGTAGAGAAAGTGATCTCCTTCTGTACAGTTGGCACCTGCCAGCAAATTCTTGAAAGATGGTGACAGATTCTATAATCAAAAAACCCACAATGGTCCTGTACTGTGGTTTTGATGTTACCTTGTTGATTTATTTAACTCACAGGTAAAGAGTAGAGGAATTGGAGCAAGGGGTGGAGGGAAATGGGATTAAAAATGTAAATATGTGATTACTTTTAATGACCTTATTACTTGACATCAAATCTGTTTGTATTGACAAATAAGTATGCAAATGTTTATATCAACACTCACTTCATTAAAATAGTAAATGGTTGAAGTTAATATTAGTGCAGCATTGAAACCTTGAGTAGTTTTGATTACATAGCAATAAGCTACTGATGAGTATCATTATGTACCAATCATACAAAAATGAGCCACCAAAGGCCATATTTCCAAAATCGGGTTGAGCAAGTATATCCACAAAAACAGAGAGACACAAAGTGCCAGAGTCTTTCTCTGTCTTCATATCTAAGCATAGTTTGAAGATACAAAATGGGAAATTACGTGTGCAGATATGCAATTCAATTTGTAATTATGCAATGTGTGCCCCCAAAAGTATATATAGGTGTTTTAGAGTATGGAGACCTCCCTACCACTTTTGTACCACCCCACCTCCATTTTCTTAATTTTTTTTCCAAATGATGACTTTTAGTTTAATGACAAGTAATCTTTAAAAGACCAGAATCTTTACAAGTAAACAGGCATGAGTGTGTACATCTATCTGTCCAGCAACAAACACTTGGGTCTAATATTCCTGAAAGAAACCAGCATGTGGGCTGAGTTCTTTAGGTCTAGCGCTTCTTGGGTTCTATATTTGCTGAACCCTTTACCATGCAAATGTTAATGAGAAAATACAATCAATAAGAAAGGTGAGTTGAAAGATGCAAAAAGTCTCAGATGGGCACAGAGCTAAACTAAAGAAATTTGTTGGAGAAGTTTCACAGAGGCTACAGCTTAGTTTTCCTTCGGCTTGAGAATGTGGCCTCTTTAGCTTTAATTGTCATGTGTTATATATTTTCAGTCAAACACAGGAAGAATAGAAATCCGTAGTATTAGTAAAGCCCTGTGTTTTTCACAGAGAAATGAATCATAAATTGTTTTTTGTCTTTTAACAATGAGCATGTGACCAGTCAGTGTTCAGCCAGCAATTAGGTGTTTATTGAGCGCACGCTATGAAGAAGTTATTCATGGAAGTATCGGAAAGGAGAACTGCTTTCCAAGTGGATACATTTGGGTTGGCAGGCAATAGACATCTCTGTACAGCTAAATGCTAAATTGAGTGCTAGAAGCTAATAATTCATCTGATCAGAAAAAGAGAAGTGGAGAAGTCTGCTCTGACAGGAAGTCTTCCTGAACAAAAAAATGAGCTTGACCTTAGACTTGGACTAGCAAATACAGTGATAACAGGTAGGGGAAAGATGGGGTGCTTTTGACTGCAGGAGGAAGCCCAAGGAAGAAGTGGAGAGGCCCTTCCCTAGAACAATGAAGAAAAGACCAGCAGCCAGGGAAGCGATGGGGAATAAAGGGAGGATAGAGGTCCTGACATCTCAGCAAAATGCATTGTGGATAGGAATGCAGCCACTGGGAGGTATCTTGAAATTTTTAATTTTGAAACAATCTCAAACTTAGACTAAAGTTGCAAGAACATTATAAAGATTAAGTACCTGATATGACTGGCCCCATCATATCAGAGAATATTTCCTACAAATAAGAACATTCTTCTGCATAACCACCATACACATATCAAAATCAAAAAATGAACTTTGTTGCATTACCATAATCTATTTAATTCAGAAATAATTCAGGTTTTGCCTATTGGGACAATAACATCCATTATGGTAAAATGACCCAGTTCAGAATCACATGTTGCATTATATCATCTTGTCTCATTTGCCTTCCTCAGTCTGTAGCTGTTTCCTTGATTATCATGACTTGGATTCTCTTAAAAATTACAGGCCAGTACTTTTGTAGAATGTCCCTAAATCTGAGTATGCCTAATTCTCTCTCACAATCAGATTCAGATAATTCAGCGTCAACAAAAAATATCACTGGAGTGATGCTTTATTCTTCTCATGGCATACTATTTGGAGGCTTGAAATGTCACTTGTCTCATTCCTGATCATGTTAACTCTGATCACTGGATTAAGAGAGTGTCTGCTAGGCTTCTCCACTGTAAAGTTACCATATTTCCTTTCGTGGAAAATCATTGAACAGAAGAATAAAGAATTCAAAGTAGCTATTGGGAAAAATTGACGCATTGTAGTCTAAAGCAAATGAAATAGGAAAGGGATTCCTGCTGCACTGAGTAGCCAACATAAAGTAAAGTTTTCTAGCATGTGAGCTCGTGCAGCCTTTTGGACAGGAGAGGATAGATTGTTCTATTATTCTGACTTTGAACTCCAATCCACAAGTCTTGCCATCAGTTCTTAGTGGATCTCCTATTTTCCAACAGCAAACCAATTGGCCAAGATGTCAGAGAAAACGCTAAGCATGGAAAATCAAAGAACATGGAATCTGGTTTACCAGATATCCTGGCGTCTTTTCTAGAAGATGTGGACTCTGCTATAGTGAGTGAAGGATGAACATTGAAGCCGAACAGAGTACCGTGTGATAGGAGATCCCCATGTACTTAACTACCAGGATTTTGTTTTTCTGGCAGGGAATGCAAGCTGGAGACAAGATCTGAATTGCTTGGCATATTTGGCACAAATGTTAGAGGATGTTTATGAGAAGGCAAGAAACAGTATACAGGAAAAGAGAATATTGCCTAAGTAAACTGATATTGAGTAGAGAATCTGAGGCATAAAATGCAACTCCTTCTGCTCTTGTTTCCCACTAAACTATTATCTCCCCAAGGGCAACGCATACGAATATTTATATTGAAAGAAATGAGACATGGTGGGGTAGAAGTCCTGGACTCAAATGTGGCCTCACCCATATGCTGACTTTGAGCAAGGTAACTAATTTAGCTGAGCCTGTTTCCTGAGGCAAAATAAAGATACATACCTCACAGGACTTTCACAAGAATTAAACAGATAATGTATTAAAATAATGATACAAAACTCTGGGCATAAGTTTGTTAGTTAATATTTTAGGTATTGTTTATTCCCAGGCATTTAACACTGCATTCTACAATTCAAAAGCTTCAAGTGATGTCCATATAATGAAGTTTTATACAATATTAAAAAGAAATAAGCTATTAAGACAAGAAAAGTTAGGAAGGAAACTTAAATCCATATTGCTAAGTGAAAGAAGCCAGGCTGAAAAGGCTACATGCCCTTGAGTTTCAACTACATGACATTCTAGAAAAGATAAAACTATGGAGACATTAAAAAAATGTATTGTCAGTGATTGGCGAAATGGAGCACAGGGCATGTTTTGGGCAGTGAAACAATGCTGTATGCTACCATAATGGTAGATTTATGTCATTGTGCATTTGTGGAAACCCATAGAATGTACAACACAAAGTATGAACCCTAATGTAAAATTATAACTTTAGTAAATAATAATGTATTCGTATTTGTTCATCAATTGTAACAAATGTACCACACCAGCGCAAGAGGTTAATAGTAGAAACTAGAGGGGGAAGAGGATGAATGAGGAGGGGAGACAGTATAAGGGCTATCTCTACATTTTCTGCTCAATTATTTTGTAAATCTAACACTGCTCTAAAATTTAAAATATATTAATGCATTTTTTTAAAGCTCTCAAATGCTGAATGAGTGAATAAATAGAAGTTCTATGTTTTTCAATGAGTTCATGACAGTATTTTATCTCCCCTCACTGCCACCTTATTTTGAAAGTCCTATAGGACCCCTTCTCTGTCTCATATGGGATAACTCAAATCTCAACCTGTTCTCTATCCCATTCCCACTTACCTGTACTCAGAACCAGTAAGAATCAATTCTCAATCTTTGAGAAAATTAGAAAATATTACCTCTTCTACATGGTATGTTCCCATGGGAACATAGATTTGACATAGCTTTGTTAAAAACTCAGCTCCTTCTTATCTTGGTGATGAGTATCATCATTAGGGGTAGACACAAGTCTTAGTGGTGGCTGTGTCACCCTCATTCTTTTTGGTAATACCTTCACTGAAGCAGCACAGTTATCAGTGCTGCCCTCTACTGGCCAGCACAGCTGGCCTGGGGCTTTTCCTGCTAATGCCCTTGGCACATTCAGGGCATATCCCATATTCTTGCTGTATTTTTGGTTATTGGCTAAGGGAACTAAAATGTTCTGCTAGTGGCCAGCAATGAAATATCCTTTAGCATTCCTGTCAATCTAACCAGAAGATATCAGATCTGAGTTTCTGTCCTCCCAGAGTTATCCCACTCCTTGACCTCTCTATCCCTAGAAGCACTCTGGAATAGATCATGTATCTATCCTTCAGAGCTGGAGCATTCCCACTGCCTTGAAGCAGAACCTGTTACTTATATGTCAGGCTGGCAGAGAAGGGCAAAGACTGAACAAGGGAATCTGACAGATCAAACAGCAGTGTTCAAAAATAAGTGGTAAACCCAGTAGCACTACCAACCAAGACAAATTAAGGGGCCATACCACATGGTAAATAAAGCTAATATTTACTAAGAGCTTTCTCTGTGCCAGACACTGAGGTATGTATTTCATATGCATTATTTTATTTGCTACTTATAACTCTCTGAAGTAATGAATACAAATGGTGGAAAACAGGTATACCATAAACAGTTTTATCAGATATATCACATAAGAAACAACAATTTTTGACGTACAAAAATGGCCATTTCACATGATGCAGCCGGTATTAAAAGGGCTGACAGGTTTCCAAACTAAAGATTTAGTCATGTGGGAAGCAAACCAGTCACTGGGATCCAAACCAGTGACTATATGGTGAAGATGGGTACAACCATTCAGGCTGACAGCTAGCTAGAAAGACAGAGGACACGCATGTATCTCAAAGCTTCTGAAATTGTAGCACAAAACAGTAAACTGAGGCAGAGGCTCTGGTTCACTGCAAGAAGGAATATCAGAAAAGCTGTAGATAAGCGACTGTTGAAGATGAGTGTGCCTGAGTCTATAAGAGGGCTCATAGAACACCGATCGGTGGGCCTACCGCCTACAATCCACAGTGTAGATTGTAAACTGGGGCTTGGAAAAACTATTTCAACTTCCAGCCTTGCTTTCCTTTTTACCACACGATGGTTTAAATTTTTAAAATTATTTTTCTATACTTAAAAATCAGGAGATTTCACATAAAAATCCATATTTCTATCTTTTAAAAAAATGAGAGACTCTAGAAACTCACATTCCCGCATCACACTCATTGCCTAGAGTGAGTCAGTGCTGCCCCTAGTTATGTGGGGTCCATTCTTTCCGGATCTTGGAGAGGAAACATAATTCCTATCTCAAACCCAGCATTTCCAAGTACAGCTATGGATACAGAGTTAACATTTGTATTTTAATTCACTGCTCTTTATTTTCACATAGGCTTTAAATTATTTTATTAGCCAGATTTTAGTATCAGAACCTAGGCCAGAAGAGAAAATGCCAGTTGGGCCAGAATGTTTTATTTAAATCGGTACTAGTCTGCAGATCCATACTGAGAATCTACTATATTCCTATTCTCTGCTACAAATGTCTCAAAAACAAATCATCTAACTGTTCAGGAAATCAGCTGATTATATTTTTAAAATATTAAACCTATTAAATATTAAACCCATTAAAATAGCTAACCTGAATCTAATGAGTGCTGTCACAATTGTTAGTGTACTGAAGTTTATGTATTAATATGAAATAATAGCTACAGAAAGTTAGGGAGAAATATGTAGGAGAAATTACTAAGGGATGTGATAGACAGACTGTAAAGCAACCTCCACTTGCTATGTAGTTGTTGATTTTCTTCATGGCGCTGATAGTAGAAGTTATGATGTCTGAGTTGACTGGAAACAAAACATGGTTCATATCCAGGGAGATCCACAGCACCCCTGTGCTAGAGCTCCCCCAGGGTCAAAGTCTTCTATCTGTGATTTTGTTCTCACCTGAACTTTCTTCCAGTGTTCTCATTGTCTAGTAACACTGTGGCAAAAAAATTAATCAGTTCCTGTAGAAGAAGGACTTTGTATAAGGTTTATGCAAGCTAAATGTGAGTCATGATATACCCTTTAGTGTTTTTGTTCTCCTATTTTACTAAGATCTAGCCAATTCAACAGTATAAGCATTTTAAGAAATGTAGAGTGTAGGATACACAGATTTCAAGAAATGACCACGTCTGAATCCCCACTATTCAAACTGTGGTCTGAGGACCACTGGCATCTGCATTTCTTTGGAACCTATCACGAATACAGAATCATAAGCCCAAGGCAACAAAACTGGAATTATAAAATAATAAGATTCCCTTGATTCATCTGAAAAGTCAAACTTGGAGAAACACTGCTTTAAACTAGGTATTAGAAGTAGAAAACTTGGCGTCTCAGAAGGAACTTGTATCACTGATACTCTGATAAAAAAAAAAAAATTGGAAAAATCCTAAAATGTGGTCTGCAGGTAATTTTCAAGTTGTAGGATCCCTCACAAAATAATACCAAAATATTTTATGAATCCACACATAATGTAGCTATGTATTAGTATTCATCTATTTAAAAACATTTGATCAATAACACTCTTAAATGAACATGTACATTATTAATCAAATCATCTATGCAATTTGTAAAATATTCACATTTTTATATGTATCAGAGAATTTTTTTTTTGGTTTTAGTAGCAATGCTTGCATACATATGGATTATCACAGCCATTGTAACTTTATAACCCACAGAGTGAAAAATGTTGTTTAATCAATTATTGTCATAGGATTTATTTCTTTTCTGTTCAAGAGATATAAAGCAACTGAAAACGACATATCCCCTAAAAGTTTTGAATAATGGACCATGTTCAACTTTCAAAACTAATTAATAGCCCATAGCAGTTATTCTCAGACTTTGGTGGGAATCACCTGGACATCTGTTAAAAATACAGAGGCCCAGACCCTCACTTAATTCAATGAGCCTGGGTGTGTGTATTCTTCATTTGCTTTCCAGGTTTGTGAACTACTGCTCTGGATTAGAGTTTCTCAACCTCAGCACTATTGATGTTTGGGGTCAGATACTTCCGGAAGCTGTCCTGTACACTGTTGGATGTTTAGCAACATCCTTGGCCTCAACCCACTAAATGACAGTAGCAACCTCTCTAGTTGTGACAATCAAAAACATCTCCAGACATTGCCAATATCCCCTGAGAAGAAAAAATCACTACCAGCTGAGAACTACTGGCCTACAGGAAAAATAACAATTATACTTTGGATTCCTAGAGTGACACAGAGTTTGGTTGAGGTCTGCATGGGACCACCAGAACCAGAGGGGTGAATGGCTTTGCTCATTTATACCAAACATTCTGGGTCCTGCCTGGTTGTTGGTAGTTATGATTATGGGTCTCAGACTATAAAAAAATCTAGTCTATTCTGATCTTGACACATTGAGACTAACCCAGCTAAATGATTCAAACATTACTTTGTGGTTTGAGTTCAATTTAGAGGCAATATGCAAGGCTCAACCAGGCATTTGTCTTATGTCAGGACCTAGTCACATTTGTCAAACAAAAACCAGACCACTAAATATCCCTTTAAAAAAAAAAAAAAAAAAAAAAAAGCCTTTTCTGAAGCCAATTTTCAATCTATGTTTGAAAATTATATTTCACAAAGATGAAAAACATAGATTTTCATTTTGTTCCGAATTAGCACCATAAACAGCTGGCTCTCTTCTTTCAAGTGGAGGCCTTAGCTCCATTTGTTAGCTCTGTTTCTGATATTTCACCTATCCTTTATTTACTTAACAGAGTTTGACAGGAAATTCTCAGAGAGATAATATATCTCCATTAATAGGGTGACTGGGGGAACATATTCTAAGGTTTCAAGTAGAATGGAACAATAACTTATATCTTTGACATTTTTGTCAGCTACCGTTCCATTAATAGCATCCAACAGAGCTTCCCCTCAAACCATGAAGTATTATGAGTGTTTTGTGGCAAAGCACACTTTTGTATTTTTCAGATGATTTAGGCCCATTACACCATTATCACGAGATAATGGTGCAAATTAAAAGGGCTTGTGAGAAAGGCAAACCAATACTCACAAAAACAATCTTGAGACATAAATCAGAGCACTATAGAGAATGAAATTGAATCAAGCCAGTATTTCTGGGAATTTGAGGGTCTAAGAGATCTTTTTCTTCAATATTACCAATTTGTGTTCAACTCAAAAGTGTATAAAGAGAAGTCAACTCCCTTAGAAATGCAAGCTTTCCCTTTATTCAAGTTGGATGGTAGCTACCACTAAACTGTAGGAAATATCTAGAAATCAAAGCTCCTTGTGTTAATAAACATAAATGAACTTTCCTCTTTTCAAGACATCAGAAAAAAAAAACTTAAAAACAAGCCAGAAGCTCATCTGTTTGGAATTCCTTTACTATTTGGTAGAATTTTACACTGGCATTCCAAAACATGCCAGAATGTATTAGCATTGCTTTTTTAGACAAATGGATGCTGTGCCTTTATGTTTTGTTTTGTTTTATTTTATTTTATTTTATTTTGTTTTATTTTATTTTGTTTTGTTTTGTTTTGTTTTGTTTTGTTTTGTTTTATTTTATTTTTTAATTCCCATTCCCTCCACCCCTCCCTTTTGGAAAACATCAGTTTGTTCTCTATATCTATGGGTCTGTTCTGTTTTGTTTTGTTTATTCATTTGAGATTTTTTCTGTTTTAAATTTTTCACATAAAAGTGAAATTATACAGTGTTTGTCTTTCTATGTCTGACTTACTTAGCATAATATCCTCTAGGTCCACCCATGTTATCATATATAAAAAGAATTTATTCTTTTTCATTCCATTGAATATATATATACCACCTCCTCTTTACCCAATCATCTACTGATGGGCACTTATGTTGCTTCTGTATCTTGGCTATTATAAATAACAGTGCATAGGGGTACATAATTCTTTTCGAATTAGTGTTTTGGATTTCTTCACATAAATAACCAGAAATGAAATTGTTGGGTTATAAGGTAGTTCTATTTTTAATTTTTTGAGGAAACTGCATACTGTTTCCCATCATGGCTGCACGAGTTTGCTACCACAGCAACAGTGCATGAGGGTTCTCTTTTCTCCACATCCTTGCCAATACTTGTTATTTGTTACTTTATTGATGATAGCTATTTTGACAGTTGTGAGGTAAAATCTCATAATTTTAACTTATATTTTCATCATGATTAATGGTATTGAGCATCTTTTTATATGTTTATTGGCCATCTGCATATCTGTATGTCCTCTTCGGAGAAATATCTATTTAGATCTTCTGCCCATTTTTTAATTGAATTATTTGGGGTGGGTTTTTGTTGTTGTTGTTATGTGAGTTTCCTATATATTTTTTATATTAATCCCTTATTGGACATATCATTTGTGAATATCTTCTCTTATTCAGTAGTTTGTTTTTTCCTTTTTTTTCCTTTTTTGGTGATTTTCTTCACTATGCAAAAACTTTTAGTTTGACATAGTCCTGTTTATTTATTTTTTCATTTGTTTTTCTTGCCTGGGAAAACATACCCAAAACGATATTGCTAAGAGCAATATCAAAGAGTTTACTGCCTATGTTTTCCTTCTGTGAGTTTTATAGTTTCGGGTCTTATGTTTTCAATCCATTTTCAGTTTATTTTTGCATTTGATATAATAAAATAGTCTAGTTTTGTTTTTTAACACCACTTATTGAATAGACTGTATATATCCCATTTTCTATTTTTACTTCCTTCATTGTAGAGTAATTAACCATATAAGTGAGGATTTATTTTGAGGCTCTCTATTCTGTTCCATTGATCTATGTGCCTGTTTTTATGCCCATACCATACTGTTTTGATTATTGTAGCTTTGTTGTACAGTTCGAAATCAGGGAGCATAATACCTTCCACTTTGCTCTTTCTCAAAACTTCTTTGGTGATCAAGGTCTTTTGTGGTTCCATTTAAATTTTAGAATTATTTGTTCTAATTCTTTGAAAAAAATATTATTCATATTTTAGTAGAGATTTCATTGAATCTGCATATTACTTTAGTTAATAAAGACATTTTAACAATATTAATCCTGCCAACCCATGAGAGAAGTGTAGGCTTCCGGCTATTTGTTTCTGTTTCAATATCTTTCTTTATGTCTTATAGTTTTCAGGGTATAAATCTTTTGCTTCCTTGGTTAAATTTATTTCTAGGTATATTACGCTCTTCGATGCAACAGTAAATGATATTTTTCTTTTTTAATTTCTCCTTCTGATCGTTCATTACTAATGTACAGAAACTCAACAGCTTTCTGTATATTGATTCTGTATCCTGAAAATTTATTGAATTCATTCATTAGTTCTAGTAGTTTTTTGGTGGAGTCTTTAGGGTTTTTTATAAATAGTATCATGTCATCTGCAAATAATGAGAGTTTTACTTCTCCCTTTACAATTTGGATGCCTTTTATTTCTTCTTTTTATCTGACTGTTATGGCTAGGACTTCCAGTACTGTGTGGACTCGAAGTGGTGAGAGTGAATGCCCTTCTCTTCTTCCAGATCTTAGAGGAAGAGCTTACAACTTTTCACCGTTGAATATGGTATTTGCTGTGAGTTTGTCATATAGCCTTTATTGTGTTTAGCTATAGTCCTTCTATGCTCACTTTCCTGAGAGTTAAGTGTTGTCTTATATGCATATTTTCACAGCCAAATTATAGAGATTCAACCTTGCAAAGTAGAGAAAAATTCTCCTATCTATGTTTCCATAGTTCCTCATTGCCCTGGTTCCTCAGATCTGTCTAAAAAGTGTCTCTAATAATTGATGATGCAAGAAGCATGATATGAAGTAACAATGAAATTTATAGCAGAGAGCTAAAATCCAAATAGAAGACCATTTACCTTATAATGTTATTAATATAAAAATAATTTTGAGTGTCGGTTCTAATTAGAATGTTCACTTAGAATCAAGAAGTGGCCAGAATAATGAGATTCCTGGTGTTGAAACTTCATTCTTTGACATGAAAGGTTATGTGCTTTTTCCAAGTATGAAGATAAAAATCTTTATTTTTAAGATGGTGTCATTTAAAAATTAATTTACAGTTATCTCCTCTATATCTGTAAAATTGTCTATCAAGAGAAAGCTTGTACTTTATGTAATCATACATTATACATTCTATAGTGCATATTACAGAGCTAATATGGACTCAAATATAGTGGGTGGAATAATGCCCCCCCCAAAAAAAAAGATATATTCAAGTTATAATACCTTGTGATTATGACCTCATTAGGAAATAGAGTCTTCACAAGTGTAATCAACTTAAAGATGAACTCATACTGCATTAGAGTAAGTCCTAAAGCCAGTGATTAGTATCCTTGTAAGAAGAAAAGAGGGAATACACACACACACACACACACACACACACACACACACACAGAGGCTATCTGAATATGGAGGAAAAAATTGTAGTGATGCAGCTACAAGTCAAGGAAGGCCTAGAGTGACCAGATTACATTGTTCCCCATTTAAAATCCTCCAAAATTTTCCCATAGCACTTGAAATAAAATCCAAAATTCTCACCATAAAAATAAACACAAGGAAGGACAAGGATTGCCAACAGCCACCAAAATCTAGGATAGATACTAAAGAGATTCTCTCTGAGTCTCCAAAAGGAATCTACCTTCATGACATCTTGATTCCAGATTTCTAGCCTCCTGATCTGTGAGAGAATAAGTTTTGTCATTTTGTCCTGTAGGTTGTGGTAATTGGTTATAATAGCCCTAGAACTAATACCACGTACATATCTTTTTCAGATTCGTATTAAGAATAAGTGTGCTTTTATTCAAGGTAACACTTAAAATTTATGTTTGGTTCAAAAAACTAAATTCAATCTTTTACAAAATGTAAATTTTTACCAAATTGAAATACATTTTTAAAATGTGTTTGGGACTAAAAACAAACATAGACATTTCATTTAATCTTAACATACAAAAGTTTATTTCTTTAATCATAAACTAAATAATATCATTATCCTTTTAAAAGCTGTTATTCCAAAAGTCACCATTTGGGCAACCTAGAACATAAGCCCTAATCAAAAACGTAACAAAGCAACAACAACAAAAAATACAAATAAACAAAAAAACCACAGGTAAACAAAACAAAAACCTAAAGGAACTTCGACTGCCTAAAACAATTGCCACCTAACTGTAACAGCTGCCTCTTCTCAACTTACTTATTTCTTCACATCTCATTCAATAATTATTTAATCTTATTTAGAAATTATTTTTAAAAATTTAAATTATTTGCCCATTGCAAATGATAATATTAGAGATGATGGAAGATGCAACAAGGGTATAAATTTCCATTGACAACTGGTCACTGAGGAGGAAGGAAGAAAAATTTTGAAGGAAATGCTGAACAGTTATGGATGTTTATGATTAACCTGAATCAACAAGAAAAAATATAAGTTTGTATTCCATATCTTCAGATATAAAAAGTCAGATAAACCTATAGGAAAATATCTACTAGAAATGCTAAATATAAACATATTAAAGTTGCTTCTTTAAAAGAAAAAAAACTTCAATTATGTGGACATTTGCTTATATGTGGCACATGTTATCCTTTAATCTTTCTGATTACAAGTATTACTTTAGCTACCAAAAAATAACATTTAGATTTGGAAACAATTTTTTAATTAATTTTTTGTTATTTAGAAAATTCTTATGAATGTAAATGGGCTTGTCTGTGATCTGTGTTGATATTTAAGGTGCTTATATAACCATATGGAAAACGAGATGAAAATTCCTGTTTACATTTCTTGAACATTTTACATATTTTTTAAAGTTCAAATTTTTTAATGTTAAAAGTGTTCTTGTTTATAACGCACATAAATATGTTTCTTAGAAAAGTAATTTTCATAAATGTCTGTTTGCTTGAATTAAAAGGCAATTTTTTGAATTCAGCTTCTAATATAGTACTGGAAGTTTGGGTACCATACAAGGTAAGACAAGTCATTAAATCATCTTTTTTGAGGATAACTAGTAGCTTGTTACCAGTTTATTGGTCTTAGATTAGGTTATCTTTGCAGACCTTCAGATAAACAATATATGAAATCTTAAGTATTTTTTTCCTCTACAGATTTTCAACCACCACTTAGAGGTTTTATACTAATGGTCTTGCAAACAAATTTAAATGGCAAATGTTTGTTGTTTGTTTTTTTTTTTTTCCAGTCATAGTCGACACCTTAAAATTTGTTTTTAAATTTGAGTGCCTTTAGGCAAGGCTGTTGCATTGTAAGTTCTCATCAGTCCTCACTGCTGGCTACTCTCTTATGCTGGCCTGTTTTGTTCCTTTGCATTTCCTATCTGCCCCTTCCTCCCAAGGCACCTGAGCTTTTTTACTTTGGCTACAACATATTCATTAACAATTAGTGACAAAAGGTGCCAGTTTCATCTATATATTGTGGTATTAGATCTTGCTGTGTGGTATTAGAGAAGCCTTCAGTTCTCCCTCAAATGATTATGAAAATGTAGTCATGTGGATTAATTTTCCTTGAATCAAAGGCTCACCAAAGAAGCCAACCTCTCCCAGGTGACCTCCAGATGCCTCACAGAACTTGGTAGGGAATCACTCAGACAATGAACCTTTCTGAGATTCCCCTGAGTTCTGACATTTGATGCCATAACATGAAGCAACTGAACTTACTGAGTATAAACTGTTTGAGATCATGCCAATATCACTACTGAACAAATAATGCAGAGACAGTTATTCAGTTAACTGAAAGGTCTGGCCCAGTTTGGTTTATAAACTAGTACAGTCATCTTGAGAATGTTTCAGGAGAAAGTAGAGTATGGGATTTAACACTGAAAATGAGAAGTTGATCCTACTTTTTAGATAAAATTGAGATTGACAAAGTTGAGTTTTATCTACATAAACCTTTAAACAAAGATGTAGCTCTGAATCAAAATTAGGGATTTGGAAAAAAAATAAAGTTGAGAAGTTGGTCCTGTTTGATCTCTTCAAAGAGGTAAACAAAGCAAAAGAAAGAAATATACAGAATCAGTTGTTTTCTTGACCTATTTTGGGATGATTGCTGGCAAGCACCATTTTGGCCACACATTTTCTTGAGAAGATGGCTTCTGTGTATTCTATAACTTCTGAGATCATTAAAACTTAAATTTGGGTTCCAAACTCCCAAACCACTAAATTTTCTGTGAGCTAGTAAACCAAGTTTCTTGACAAGTCATTCCAGAGTTAGAATTAGGTTGTCTGTAAAATGTGAACCTCAGATCATTTCTCTTTTGTTAGGTTTCATCTGTTCTACATGAAAACTAGGTTAGTTAAAACAGATCTCAGATTAATTAAAACACTTAAGAACACCTTCTGTGGCAGCATCTTCAAAACAAAGCATTTATAGGATTTGTATGCTTAAAAGCCAAAATACTGATAAATGAAATTAAAGAAGATCTAAATAAATGGAGAGACATACTGTGTTCATGGATTAGAAGATGCAACATAGCTATGATGCAATTCTCTCCACATAGATGTATATGTTTAATGTAATTCCTTTCATAATCCCAGCAAGGTTTTTCATAGATGTAGATAAGCTTATTCTAAAGCTTATATGTATAAGCACAGACTTTAAAATCACTAAAAAGACCCTGACAAACAAGTATGATATAAAAGGAGTTACTTACCTGATATACTTATATAGATACAGTAATCAAGGAAGTATGGCATTGGTGAAGGAGTAAGCACATAGAACAATGGAAAAGAATAAAAGTCAAATAGACCCACACAAATATGCCCAACTGATTGCTGACAAAGTTGCAAAACCAATTCAGTAGAGGAAAGATGAAATTTTCAACAAACGTTGCTGGAGTAATTGGACATTTTCAGGCAAAAATGATATTAAAAAGTAAACCTCACACCTTATATAAAAATTAACTCAAAATAAATCACATACTTAATTGAAAGATGTAAAACTATAAAACTTTGAGAAAAACACATAGGAGAAAATCTTTGGGATCTAGGAACTAAGCAAAGAGTTCTAAACTTGACATCAAAAGCATCATCCATAAAAAGAAAAATTAATAAAAAATGTTTCATCAAAGTTAAAACCTTTTCCTCTGTGAAAACCCAGGTGAAGAGATTGAAAGACAAGCTAAAGACTAGGAGAAAATATTTTCAAAACATATATCCAGCATGTCAATTCAAGATGGCATAGAAGATAGAGGCTGTACACATCTCCTCTAGCGACCACACAAAATTACAACATAAGTATACAGCAACTAGTACCTGAAGTCACCAGAGTTTTGGCTGAACAGAAACCCTACAACTAGATCACCTCAAATAACAGGTCAGTTCACCTCAAAACAGTAGGAGGGGCAGAGACACGAAACAACATGGTCCCACAACTACATGTGGCAATGGAGAATTGGGAAGGTTATCTTGGCAGCAGAGCCACCTGAAGAGCAAGGGGTCCTGGCTCTGAGCTCCTCCAAACAGGGCTCCAGTGCTAAGAAGTCTCCACAACCTCTGGCAGTGAAAAGCAGTGGAAGTTGGGGCTGAATGAGATGGAGGGCTGAGGGAAGCAGAGAAATTCCTCCTAAAGGGTCCACGTTGGGCCTTACTTGCTGATGGACTCACTTGCTCTGAGCTCCAGAGCTGGAGCAGCTGCTTGAGGAGCACCAGGGACATACATGGAAAGGCTGAGCTGTCATGGCTCCTGCTATGAACTTTCATAAAATGTCTCAAAGGCTCACAAAACTCAAAGAAGCAGCATGCCATGTACCTCGTGCTGAGTAGTCCCAAACCCCACACAGTGTTAGCCAGCCGTGGTTTCTTACTTGACCCCATTAAGGCAACTATAAGCCCAGAACAGGTGGCAGCCATATATGGATTGCTTGGCAACTCTTACCAGGTGGTCATGAAGGTGCACAGGCAGCAGTTAAACTTGGCCTATAGCTGGACCCCTCCTAGGTCTGTGCCAAGGGGCCCCACAGCACACCTGCTACATAAAATCTCTCTGCTAAGACTGGGAGACTTAGAAGTTCTACCTAATACATAGAAATGGACTCAAGGAGGCAGCCAAAATGGGAGACAAAGAAGTAGTCCCACATGAAAGAGCAGAACAAAGCTCCAGAAAAAGAATTTACCAAAACGAAGACAAGCAATATGCAAGATGCAGAGTTCAAAACACTAGTTATAAGGATGCTCAAGAACCTTAAGGGAAGAGCATATGAACTTAGTGAGAACTTTAACAAAAGGATTAAAAAAAAACAAACAATACAATGGAGATGGAAAACATAATAGCGAACCAGTCAGAAATGAGGAATACATTATTTAACATGAAGAGTACATTAGAGGTAATCAACAGAATGGATGCAACAGAGGATCAAATAAGTGAAACAGAGGACATCCAATTATAACAGCAACAAGAAAAAAGAATACAAAAAGAAGAAGATAATTTAAGAAGCCTCTGGGACAACATCAAGTGTAACAACATTCACATCATAGGCGTACCAGAAGGAGAAGAGAGAGAGCAAAGAATTGAAAACGTATTTGAAGAAATAATGACAGATAACTTCCTTAACTTGGTTAGGGAAATAGACATACAACTCCAGGAAGTTCAAAAAGCCCCAAACGAGATGAACTCAAAGAGGTCCACACCAAGTCACATCATCATAATTAAAATGCCAACAGTTAAATTCAAAGAGAGAATTGTAAAAGCAGCAAGAGAAAAGCAATTAGTTACATACAAGGGATGCCCATAAGACTATCAGTTAATTTCTCAACAGAAACTTTATGTGTCAAAGGGTTTGACACAAAATATTCTGAGTGATGAAAACCCAGGACCTACAACCATGATTACTTTAACCAGCAAAACTGTAATTTAAAATTGAATGACAGAAAGACCTTCACAGACAAGAAAACGTTAAAGTAGCTCATCACCACCAAGCCAATATTACAAGAAATGTGGGAGAGACTTCTTTAAGAAGAAGAAAAAACTATGTATCAAAGGTCTAAATAAAGAATGGCAATAACTACATATCTAACAATTACTTCAAGTTAAAAAGAATTAAGTGTTTCAATCAAAAGAGAGTGCCTGAATGGATAAGAAAACAAGACCCTTATATATGCTGCCTATAAGAGACTCACTTCGGATTAAAAGACACAGACTAAAAGGGGATGAATAAAAAATTTTTTATGATGAGCCTAGAGGGTAGTGTAGTGCTAGAGGGTAGTGCTGACTAGAGTAAGTCAGATAGAGGAAGGCAAATACTATATGATCACAAATATATAGAGAATCTAAAGAACAAAACAACAAATAAACAGAAACATACTCATAGATACAAAGAACATTTTGAGAGTTACCAGATTTAGGGGGGGGGCAGGGTAAAGAAGGTCAGTAAAGAAGGGGTAAGGGATTAAAACATACAATCTTGTAGTTACAAAATATTCGTGGACATAGAAAGTATAGCATAAGGAATATAGCCAATAATATTGTAATAACTATGTATGATGTCAGAGGGGCACTAGATTTACTGGGTGGTCACATTGTGAATTAGATAGATGTCTAATCACTATGTTATACACCTGAAACTAATATAGTATTATATGCCAAATATAACTGAAAAATAAAATATTAGTATTAATTAAATTAAAAAGAGGCATAAAGCAAAAAAAAAAAAACATGTCTAGCAAAAGATTGTTATCTAGCATATGGCAAAAAAACTCTCAAAACTCAACAGTAAAGGAACAAACAATAAAATTAGAAAATGTGCAAAGGTATAAACATATATATCACTGAAGAAGATATACAGAGAGAAATTAGTAATTGAAAAGGTGCTCAGCATGAATAGTAATTAAGGAAATGAAAATTAAAACCATGATGAAATATCACAGCACACAGATAGAAGATGTTAGAATGGGTAAAACAATATAGAGTGACAACACCAGATATTGACAAGTATGTGGAGAAACTACTTAAACATTGTATTTTTTAGGTGAATGTAAAATGGTATAGCCACTCTGGAAAAAAGTTTTTTAATTCCTAAATAATCTAAACCTGCAACCACTATAAAACACAACAATTCTACTCTGGGTATTATTCCAAAGAAATGAAATTTATGTTCAAACAAAAACTTGTACACAAATGTTTATAGCAGCTTTATTTATAAGAGCCTCAAAATGAGATTAGCTCGAATTTCCTTCAACTGTGTTATACATCCATAACCATGGAATTCAACTTAACAAATAAAAGGGATGAATGATTGATACATGCAATGACGTGGATGGATCTCCAGGAAATTATGCTGAGTGAAAAAAGTCAATATCAAAGGCTTCATATTATATGATTACACTTATATAGCATTTTCGAAATTACAAAATTTTAGAAGTTTCCAGAAGTTAGGCACTGGAGTGGGAAAGATGGAGAAAGCTACAGCTATGAAAAGGCAATGAGAGGGATCCTTGTGGTATTGTAACACCGTTCAGTATGTTGACTGTGAGGGTACATAATATATGAATCTCATATGCAAATTAACACACAATACATACACACGAATACAAGTAGAACTGAGGAAATTTGAATAGATCAGTGGATTGTATCGAAGTCAATTTTGTCACATGTTATCATTGGAAAGACTGAGCAAAGTATACATGATATCTCTGACGTTTCTTATAACCACAAGTAAATCTACAATTACCTCAAAAAATTTCGATTAAAAAAAGACAATTTGAAATTAAGAGTTAGCAAGAACCTACATAAATGGGGATTTAGGAATTAAAAATTGAAAAATTAACTAGGAGAAATTTGATAAAGATAAGATTAATACAAGATAGTATCTTACAGGTCATTATGGCAATTTTATATTTGGGGTGATAATTTTTTGGCATCTGGCTTTTAGCCCTGGCCTAAGATTCCTGATGTCCTTCAGGAATTATTTAAACTTCTCTGTCCTCCCACTCAGTTTGTTGCTTATAATTATGTGATTGAAACATCTACCCGGTCAAACCAAAAATTCATATGTGAACCATCAGGTCAGCCTACAAGAACATAAACCACCTACTAACATTTGTTCATAAGGACACAAAATGATTTTTTAAAATGCTTCTCTGTGTTATTTTCTTATAAAAGGTATACAAAATTTTTGATGTTGATATTTCTGATTATAACTTTGTGCTGCAGTCTATCTCAATCTGACCATTTAGATAGACAGTTCCATTATTCCCTGGTAAGATTCATCTTGACATTCTTTCTTCTAGTAAGTATTTATAGAACACCTACAAGCATGTGCCAACGCTGAGATGGGTTGACCTTGATCTCTCTCACCCCCAGAAATGGCCAAATGCCCAGACCCAACAAGGGAGCTAAGTGTTCTGAGTTTGTTTTAGGGTAAATGCCTAAATAAAGACATTTTAAGTCCCAAAGAAAGCCTCCTTCTCCTCCATATTGAACATAAAACTGAAATGTGGCTGGTTAGACATGACGAATGCATTTAACAACAGCAGTAATAACAATAACTCACATTTAATTTTCACTTCGTGCAGGTCACTGTGCTAAGCATATTGTTCATCTCACTTATTCCCACCCATCAAGAACCATCTTGACTCTCATTTTACAATTAGGAAACTTAGACTTGAAAAATCAAAGTATAAAACACACAACCACATAGCTAAGAAATAGCATGGCTGAAATTAAAACCAGCAGTCTGATCCAAAAACCCATGCATTGGGAGTTGGTTTTAAATGTCAGTATCATTTTAATAAACTCGAAATGATGTGGAGGATTCTTACATATTGAACACAAGGTTGAGTATGCCTCTTCTCTTAATGCTCTATTAATGATTGGTTTAAAATCTCCCTACCATGTTACATTGTCATGGACTTTACTGCTCTTGACATGGTTTGGATACTTCCTTAGAGAACCTACTTTCCAGGTAGCAGTATTGTACAAGCTAGACAAAGCATCAGTAAAAAAGGAAAAACTGCATTCATTGATTCTAACTCAATAATTCAATTCAACAAATACTTATTGAATTATACACTGTAAAGAACAAAAAATTTGGGAATATTGGGGCCAATCAGAGCTTACATTCTAGAGAAAAGAAAAGACAACAAACAATGAACAAGAAAGTATATCTCGGGAGTTAGAAAGTTAGGATTGAGGGATGGGTATTTGGATGCAATTTTATATAAGATAGTCAAGAAAGGTTGCTCTAAAAAAGTCACTGTTGAGCCCAAACCAAAAGAAAGTGAGAGAATGAGTACTGAGAGTATCTGGGAGGCAAACATTCCAGAAAGTGGAAAAGAGTCAATGAAAGGCCATTCAAGTAGGGTTGCACTTGGTGAGTTTGAGAAACTTCTCTACCTCTTGTGACTTGGGCTGTGTGAGCAAGAAGGAAAGTAAATGAGATAATAGAAAAGGTTGGGACATATAATGCAGGTGAGGCCTATGGGTCACTGTGAGATCATCAGCATTTGCCCTATGTTGGGAAGTCACTAGTGTGTGCTAGGCAGAAGACATGAATTCAATTTATCTTTCGAAAGAATCACTCTGGTTGTTGAATTTCACAAGTACTGTAGGAGATAATGGCTGAATCATGAAGTCCAGTTAGGGAGTCACGGCAATAGCCGTAACAAGTAATAAAGGTGGCCATGAAGTTTGGAAGATGGGGTCAAGTTCTCAGTTTATTTTGAACTGAACTGACAGCATTTACCAATGGATATAATGTAGGATGTGAGAAACAAAAAGATGTTAAGAATGATTCAAAGACTTGAGGTCTGAACAATTCAACGATTTAATTAATATATTCAGTAAACACTTTTTCTGAATTTGAGTTATATAGAAAGTGATGTCTAAGTGGAGGCCTGGAGAAAAAATAGAAGTTAGTCAATCAAATGAGTGGTTAAAGAGTAATCCAGCCTTGCCTGAGCAACTATGTGAGCCCTGAGATATATGGAAAAGTGTAGCCAACAGGGCAGAGAAGGCCCCTCCGCATGGCTGAAGCATAGTCAGCAAAGTTTGTCATATATATCACCAAACCTCCACTCCTACATGCAGATATGTATTAGCATAAGTTCTACTGTCTTCTTGCCCACTACCCAAATTAACCTGCAGAACATCTCTTCAAATTTCAACACTGCCTTGGTTAACTAATATTTGTTGAGAGCCTGCTTTTGCTAAGCAGTATTCTAGGTGCCATAGAGAGTTGAATGAAAAGACAGGTCATTATTCTATCCCCAAAGAGTTTATGTTCAAGTGACAAGAGTTCCCTGATTGTGAAATTCAATCCTTGATTGGTTCATGTATGCAATAAATTTTTTTGAGCATCTACTATGTACCAGGCACATTGCCTGGCACTGAAGATAAAGCTATGACCCAGACAAGAACCCCAAATTGATGAGAAAGAGGCAATGAAAACTAGGTAAAATATAGAACATGTTGAGTAATGATAAAGGCTGAAATGAGGAAATGAACCGAGAATGGGGCATTAGGAAGAGGGTAGATGTTGTAATTTGAGATAGCTTGCATCTCAGACATGCAGGGTATCATTTACTACTATTCTATTTTAAAAATCATAAATGTGGTTCAAATATGGACAATCTTCTGCACTTGAAGTTAAATCATTCCCCTTAAGAAAAGGTTAACAGTGAATGTTAATTTTCAGCTCTCCAGATTTCTGCCTTAAATAGGAACAGTCTTTTTATATTAAAACATCAGGACAGTAGCCTTTGAAAAAGATGTGCAATCTAATTAAAATGGAGAGATTATCTGTCCTCAGAATATTTGCAAAGCCTAGAAAGGTAATTTAGTGAAATGTATACAGTTTTATCTGGCTTTAATTTTTAATGAGATAATTTATAATATGTGCCTATTTCCTTCATTTACCTGTGTTGGCCAAACTGTGAACTTGTTTACAAACAGACAGTGTTTTAAAGCCCATGATGTGGAAGAAGTTCTTGATGTAAGGACCTATTGATCAGCACAAGACAAGAATTTCATTCCTGCCTATCAAATTCTACCTTTTAGCTTAGGTAGGAATGAGTTCCCATTTTTAGATGCTATAACTGAAAAGAACTGAAATATCTAAGCTGTACTAAAAAATAAACTCCAGAGTAAGGTGGACAGTCACTGTCATCTGACACATTCTGACTCATGAGGATCAGGGATGTCTTGAAAACCACAGTAGCTGTTGTATATTTTTAGTAAAAGATGATTTGTTTATATCATGATGAAATATCATTTGATATGGACTATGCCACAAAAGAATTTTAGACATTAGGGAATATTCTAATTCTCTCCTCCCTCTAGACACATGTGTTTTCCCCTTGTCTTTGAAGGTAGACATGGGCAGATATATTACATTGGTGAGTGAAATGATATGTCATTTCCAGTGGGAAGTTCTAAAAGCTTATACATTATACATCGTTTTTCCTTTTTTCCCAAACTGGTCATCATGAAATCCTGGGGCAATATGCACCAGCCTGATTCCCAGGGTGACTAGAAGGAACGAGGACCCTGCAGACCCTCACTGGTCATGTAACATGAATGGTATAGGGGAGAAGAAGATTTCCCTTCTTTTCTTTCTTAGTTCTAGCTGGTCTAATAACCAAATCGACATGAGACGTATTAACAGGGAACATAACAAAATTTAATTATGTATATACATATGGGGCTTTCTATAAGAAAATGTGTCCCTCAATTGAGGATTATATGCCATCTGGAGTTAAGGAGAAAAGGGAGTTGTACTTTGGAACTTCAAAGAGGAGGAAATTCTAGTCACATAGAGCTGGAAAAGCAGACGCTTAGTAAACAAATATTTGCTGGGACATCTTCAACAATGGGATACAGAGAGGACTTTACTCAAACAGTCCTTGCTAGATTCCTCTCTTTCTATCATACACTAGTTCATTTTAAATTATAGTTATCTATAATGATAGTTTCCTTTCCTGGAGCAGATCCTCTATCTAAATTCTTTTAGGCAGTTAGGGGAAATGTCAAAGGTTTTTCTTGAGTCTTACATTTCTTAAAAATAAATAACCAGCTTAATTATGTCCCAAAGAGGCATATTTGGGGTCACAAACTCTGCTCCCTTCAGTGGCATTTAAAGTTATGTTTTGTTAAGTCACTAAGACCTGGAGAAATTTTTATTATTACAACATAAACCTGCATATTCTGCATGATACTGAGCCAAATTTGAAATGCTCTGAAAATAAGAAATATAAAGGAAATGAATGAGGAACCCAACCCTACAGATGAATCCTTTGGCTTTGATATTTTGATAAGAATAATATGTAAATGGAGTTAAATTACTCTGTGGAGGAAGGTTTTGGGTAATAGATAAATTGGCCTCCATATGAGTCCTTGCTCTTTCACTTTTCAGGTGATAGACTTTAGGCAAAGTACTTAACACTTCTGAGTCTCAATTTCTTCTTTTGTTAAGTGAGAGCAATTGTGATATGTTACAGCATCAAATACAGGGGCCCAGAACTTAATAGAAATTCATAATAACCTATTTGACATTCTTGTGTTGTTTTCTTTGATTTCATAGCTAAGCAGTTCAACCTATTTATAAGATCATAAAGCCTAATAATGATCATAAGCTTGAAAAGGCCCTTAAACCACATCATAAGATGAGAAAATGTAAAAGAGGAAATAAACAGAAACAAAACCCCAAGAGACAGTTTTATCATAAATAATTATATTCCTAGTATATTGGAAGATTGGTTTATATCTTAGAAAGTAAATAAGCAGCTAAATAATATTGCCAAAGCTGTATCCAAGTTTGAGAGCATGATGTTCATGCTAATAGTGGAAAAGAGCATGACCTTCATTAAATAGGCTTTACCTAGATGGAAGCAAAAGGGTACAGAACACTTATCTGAGAGGCTTTTTCAAATGATGCCTACTTTTATTCACCATGTCACATCAAATCTGATTTGCCACCCAGGGATCATGTATCCGAATTGGATAGGTTAGGATAGAATATGCTATAGTAAAACAAATCAACAACAAAACAGCAACTCTTCAATCTTAGTGGCTTACAATAACAAAGGTGTATTGTTCACTCATGTTACCTGTCCATTGTGCCTGGGCTGCAGCTCTGCTCCACAGCATTTTCACATTGGGAACCAAGCTAAGCAATAACTCTCTATCCATAGCATTACCTATTTCATGAGACAAAGGGCAAAATAGCAAACTCCACACAGACTCTTAAGCTTCTGACCAGAAGTGCCACATCAACTCCAGTCACATTTCTCTGACCAGAGAAGATCTCATAGCCAAGACTGATGAGAGTCGGGGAAGAGAAGAATAATCTTTCCTAGAGAGGGGCAGAAAGTATTTGTGAACAATAAAGCTTACCCTCGAGGATGAGCCTCTCCCTATTGCACTTCAGAAGTGAGCATTGATGAGGGTGTCATCATATCCATGGCTGTGCCAGAAGAGAAAATAAAGTTGAAGTCCACTTTGAATATGTGTCCTCCTTGCAGCTGTAATTCTTTACTACCTCATAAAAATGCAGTCAAGAGAATAGAGGGAGGTGTTTTCACTGAGTCAAGATTAGAACTGAGCTCTCCTTCTCCTCTTCAGCCACTACTACTCTTCCTTCCCACTTAAGACATGGGGTGAATAGAACTTAGGGCAGTTAGAGAGCCCCAAGAAAGATTTAAGACATACTAAAAAAAGACAAGCTATTGTTGTTGTCTATTTGACACAAAACCACAAGGTATTTCATTTCAAAAAGCTTTCAGTTGAGTAGGAAAATGGTTTATGATGTATTGAAAATTTAAGGCTAAATAATCCATGTGATTCCTCAATTTTCCTTGCCTTTGAACAGGTGTGTTGATATATTGACATTAAAGCCTCAACACAGCCTCCCCCCAGGTTATCAAATTCACTTTCTGCCTAAATTTCTATTCCACTCTTGATACCTTCATACTAAAGGCTTGGATTGAGGTCAAATGTTTGAGGCCAAGTCACAGTGTAGGTTGAAGAGGTTTCTGCTTGTAGTTTTAACCGTAATGAGGAGGAAAATGAAGTTATTCAAGCTTTTAAAGATATATTAGCACAAATCCAGCAAAAGAAGAGTATCTTTTTAAAAATAGTATTACCAATGCCTTTATCTAACTAAATGGAGAGTTATTAAACTGAAAATCATTAAATATTGACTGAGTCATTGGTTAGTTACTTTCCTTTTTGTCATGTTTTACTTTCCAAAAGATCTGTAAGCAAAATATGTCATTTTCCCAGCCAAAATGTCTTGATGGAAACATAGGTTAGCGAAATGTTTGTTAGCACATATCAGGGATTCTCAGTGCCCAATAACACGATTTGGTTAAAGCAACTTCATCGTGTGCCCTCAACAACATTTTGGCTCTGCCTCTCTCTGCATCACACCCCATATGAAAGTTATTTCTAGTTATTGTTAATTCAGTCAATGTGTTGAAATGCTGCCTTGCCTCTATTAAAATGCTTTATGCTATGACAATTTAAATTTTCCTGTCATTTCTGTGTTGAACAATCATAATCTACTTTGCAGTTCATGACTGAAAGATAACCCCTGCTAAATGTTATCACCAAGGGAATGTGATAGGACTCATTTTCTCCCACTTTAAAAACATAGTTAACTTGAACATCTAATGTAATGCAGGAAAAACTCATGCCTGGAAAAATATTGCTGCTAGCAATGGGCATGTTTACATTAGTTTTTGTTTTTTGGTTGTTTTCGTTGTTGTTTTTTTTTTTTTTTTTTTTTTTTTTTTTTTTTTTGCATAACCACAATTCCATTATCATCACTGACAAAATTAACAATTATTCCTTAATACCATCTAACACCTAGTCCATGTTCAAATTTTCCTTCTTGTTTCAAATGTCTCTTTGTATTTGGTTTGTGTGAAACAAAATCCAAACGAGGTTCATTGTATTGGTGGACTTCACACGTTCTGATTCTGCTTGATTATAATTTCATCATGTCATTATACTTTTTTCTTTATCTCCCTTAATTCATGTAAACAGATGATTAGACCTAGAGATTTGATTAAATTATGGTTAAATTTTATTTTTGGAATTTTTCTGGGGTGGGGCTGTGCAATTTCTCTTGCATTTTATCAAGATGCACATGATTTTTGGTTGTTCTGTTTTTAATGATATCAAATTCATTTGGGGTAGAGGTGACCAAGATTGCTAAAACATTTCAGTACTTGATTTAAATGAACGTCAACTCAGTTGACTGGCTGATGGCTGAGCTATGTAAAGCGTCACAGTGGCAAAAACAATCCCCACTGACAATGCATCAAAATAGGTTCCTGACTAATGTGAGAGTCTCTGCCACATCTTCTTCAAGGTTCAATTGAGCTCCTCAAATTTGCAAATCTGCTGGATGAAGAAATCCCCACAGTGCCTAGAGACCTTGGTGTCTGCAATGTGGATCATATCCTTATCAATGCAGAAGTCAACCTCAGAGGCTGACTGAAATTCACCATCTATGGAGGAGATGGCCTTGGTCTACCCCAGCGTTTTCATTTTGTGTTTGAAGACAAGAAGCTGAATACGAAACTCCTGCTCTCTAAAGTTCAGGAAGTCAGGACAGCTTGGCCATAGGTATGGTGATGTAGTTTGAGAAAGTGGGTAGAATTGACCAAGATGGAGAAATGGAATCCAAAATAGTTCCTCCTAGTCTGTGGTTCAACTTCATGGGAAAAGTTTTGATTATCAGTCCAGGGGGAGCTGAGATTAAAGTTGTTGATCAACAGCCAGTAAAACTCCCAATTTCATATTGAAATCATAGAAGTTTCTTTTTTTTTTCAGAATCGTTTGAATGAATGAGCCCTACTTTGGTGATAAAAAGTTGTATTCCAAAGTAGACCCAAAGGGCCTGGTAGAGGAAGGTGAGAACATTAGCACACAAGTTGCCATGTATCGCGAGTGTTACAAAGTCATCATTAGGCTAGAATTAACTTCTAAAAGCATATTGAAATCTGGGGAAAGAACATGCAAAGTCAAAATGAAATAGTATGTTTTGAAAACCTCGTGATTTATGTGAGGTTGCTGAACACTAAAATTTTACATATTTATAAAGGAAAATTGATGCGTGATGTTTTGCCCAATTTACATGAATCTCTGAGTAAAGATCTGAAAAACAACTGGGTTAAGAAAATTAAATAAATAATGCAGCAGCATGCTTTGAACAGACACTACTTCACTAGCAAAATCAAATGGCCTTCAAAAATAATACCAAGGTTCCCTAAAAATCAAATTTAAATCATCTGGGTTTCCCACTCAACTCAGTTCCATGGAGTAAAATTTGAAGAATCACAGTTCTACCACCAAAAGAAATTGTGAAGGAATTTTATTTAAAAAACGGTCTAAATATATCTTCCACACTGAAGATTCTCAACCTCAGCCCTATTGACATTTGAACTGGATGATTAGTGGGATATTAGTAGCACCTCTGGTGACAACCCATGAGATGCAAGTAGCAGCCCAGTTGTGACTATCAAAAATGTCTCCAGACTTTGCCAAATGTCCACAGGGGAAAAACATCCCTCCCAGTTGAACTAATGATCTGCAGCAACACTCATCAAAATTCTCTTTCCCACTTGCCAGAAGTTTGCTTCTTTTACTTTGGGCACAAGATGATACCTAAAGTAAAGTTTTTCAAATGTGTATTATTAGGCTTCCCATGACAGTGCTTAAGAGAGCAAACTCTGAAGTCAGATTGGAACAAATTCCAGATCTACCAACTCCTGCTTCTGAAAAATTGGTAAATCTAAATTTTCTCTATTATAAAATGAGCCTCTCTCAAACATATGTTGTCTATCCTTGAAACATACACTCAGAACTACCTGTGCAGCAAGTTCAAAATGCACAGGCCTAGAGAGTAAACATTTTGAGCCTAATATCCACCATCGAGAACTATACAATCTGAACATCAAAGTATAGAACTGCTTAGCTTTCCTCTGTGCATGTGTCTGTATGTGTGTGTTTCTTTTTTTTTTTTTTCATTTCTATGGTATTAATGCAATCACATTGCCATGCAGCCATCACCACCACCCATCTCTAAAACTTTTCATCTTCCCAAATTGAAACTGCACCCATTAAACACTAACTTCCCATTTCTTCCTCCCTTTGGAAAACACCATTCTACTTTCTGTCTCTATGAATTTGACTACTCTAGGTACCTCATAGAAATAGAATCATACAATGTTTATCCTTCGATGACAGACTTATTTCATTTAACGCAATGTCTTCAAAGTTCAACCATGTTGTAACATCTGTCAGAATTTCCTTCTACTTCAAGGATAAATAATATTCCATAGTATGTATATACTAATTTTCTTTATCTATTCATCCATCAATGAACATTTGAATTGCTTCTACCTTTTGGCTATTGCGAATAATGCCTCTATGGACATGAGTATACAAATATTTGTTTGAGTCCTTGTTTTTTATTCTTTGGGGTATATACTCATAAGTGGAATTGCTGAATCAAATGTTAATTCTATGTTTAATTTTTTAAAGAATTGTCACTCTTTCTCACAGCACTTTACATTCCCACCAGCAACACACATCCTTGCTATCACTCGTCATTTTATATGTACAAAGACCTCTTATTGGGTGGGAAGTGATATTTCATTTTTTGTATTTCCAATAATTTAGTGATATTGAGAATCTTTTTATGTGCATTGCTGACGATCTTCTTTTGGGAAATGTCCATTGTCATGTATTTCGAGTCATGCTCTGCAACACAGCAAGAACACAGGCTTTAGAGCCAGAAAATCATGAGCTCTACTCTCAGTTCTATAGCTTTTTAGCTGCGTGACCTCACACAAGAATTTTACCTCTGAGAGCCACTATTTCCTCAACTGCAAATTGACAAAAGTAGAAAAACCCTAAAGTGGGTTTTTGAGAATAAAATAAGTACTATCCTATATAAATTACTTGGGGTTATTTATTGTTATTTCCTACATACTAAGGAGATGTTTTTTTCTGTGATATTTACATATCAGAAGGAGGCAAAGAAAAACTTCCGAGAGCAAGATAATGAAATAATACAAACATTTATCTGCAAGCTTGTAAAAGTTATGAAAGAAGTGACAAAAGAAATATCACACTGTTCCCCCTGACAAACAAATATTTACTTATTTTTCTTTAATGCTCGTGATTATCCAGGCAGGAACTTGAAACTTCCTTTTGTTGAGATTAAAGGCCAACATAACCTAAAAGTGAATTCTACCAGCTGCTCCAAAATGAGCAGTCACTAGAACATGTATATAAACCCCAGGTGTACACTTCAAATATTTGCCTTATTACTGAACAGTAGTTGAGAGGATGATATTGGCAATCTGGCTACAGATACATCCTTTTGTCATATAGAACGATCCATCGGGCTTTAGAAGCCAATGATACAAAGAAATGAGCCTGAGATCATGAAGGCTTCCTACTCTTCAAGACATTTTCTTAGAGTATATTTTTACTTTTCTCTGTGTTGCCCCTTGGTTCCCTAGAAACACTTTCTCTTATAAAGTTCCTTTATTCTCGGAGGTGCCTTTTTCTCATGCTTCTCATCAGTCAAACACAGTGTTCTCAGACAATACCCATGGACCTCAGTTTCCATCTGTTTCCAAAAAGCTCTGGTATCTGTCAAGCCATGTGAGAAATACAAAAATGGAATTATGGGGGAGAGCCTCCCATAATAGTAGGCAAAATATGAGCAAATGCAAAAGATAGAAGAAGGAAATTTACATTTAATGAACACCTAGTGTAAAAGAACAAGAAATTATTAGCATGAGGATGTACATGAACTTGAGCAACTCACCCAGCCTACCAAAGAGAATTTTGAAATTGCCAATCCAATTTTCTTTCTTCTCTCTTCTCAAGGACATGTACTCTTTCTTCTAGGAGAGAGGCCAAGTGAATCTACATAATAAGAGATTGAGAAAGAAAAGATGAGGGAAGAAGAGGAAAAATAAATCACGAGTGATGAAGAATTTTTCTCCAGAAAATATTGAAAAGTCCCTTAGGAGTTGCAGGTTATGAGTGAAGTGGCAGGAAAGGGAAGAGAATTTTGGTGAGTGTCACTCAAATATTTGGGTTCTCTTTAATGGAATTTTAAAAAATCTTTTTTGGCTACTGAACCATGTTTCTTCGAATTTGATTCCATTAGATGGAGCTATGTGAGAACCTCAGGTTTTTTAGGGTTATACTAATATGTATTATCTGCTTTTCTTACATGAAGTCAGTATTTGGTGGACAAATAATTGCATTTTATACAGGCAGTAGGACATAGTCAGATGGGTTCAAAAGCTAGTTCAACTGCATATTAGCTATATGGACATGGGTCAGTTGCTTAACTTCTCCGTGTCTTCATTTTATCACCTACAAAAATGCAATAACAAAATTTGCTCATAAATGTCTATGGAAATAAAATAATTTAAAAACTCGGTGGCATATAATAATTCTTTAGTAATGCTGTTAATATTATCCTTGCATGTGACAAAATTAAAGATATTATATGCCATGTGGAAGGTAACAGTCTATGGATGGTGTTGCCAGATAACATATGGAATGTCCTATGAAAGCTGAATTTCAAAAAATAGCAAGTAGGAGTTGTTTTGTTTGTTTAAGTATGTCTCAAATACTGCATGGGACATACTTACGCTAAAAAATTATTTGCCTTTTATCTGATGTTACATTTTAATGAAGTGTCCTACGCTTTTATTTGCTAAATCTGGCAACTCTATCCATGAGGAGTGTTACTGTGATTCAAATTCACATTTTGTGACTGCCAATTCCATGCTTTTCCACTTGTTCCAGAGGAGGAGGTGAAGCCTGGGAATGGGGATGGGAGACAAGGAGAATGTATTGAGTACATCCTTTTTGTCCAAGCCATGCTAAATGGTATGTTACATTATCTCTAATCTTGCAATGGTTCCGCTAAATCAATGTTATTATCTCCATTTTAAAGAAGGGAAAGTTGTGAATCCAAGATGCTAAATGCCTGTCCAAGGACACAATAGTTAAGAAGTAATTAAGCTGGCATTCCAAACTCAGACCTGTACTCTAAGCCATCACCTATCACTTTAGATCAGCTTGTTAAGACAGTTTTGCTGGGAAGAATTTGTGAGGCCTGAAAAGATGGCCTGCTATTCCCTGGAAATATCTAGGAGAGTGCTATTTCCCTTCAGATGACTCAGGTCCATACATTAAAGTGAAGGATGGGCTGTCCTATAAGTTTAAACAGATACACAACTAATGTTTAGATGTCCCACAGCAAAAAATAATCTGGGTCTTTTGGTCTGCACACCCTACCTTCACTGGATGGCTGCCAGCATTGCACTTAATGAGTGAAAGTAGGAAAGTTCCCCCTCTTTTATTCCTAGAGCTGACAAAGTTAGCCATGTGATGTGTATGAAAATATGTGCAAAGTTACCAAAATGACACACACACAAAAGTTTGTTCACCATAATTCTGTTAGAGCCAAATGTACTTTATAGATTTTTTTCAGATTTATTTCGAAAGTAGAATCTCCATATTTAACGGAGTCTGAAAAATTAAGTACCCAGGGCAAAGTCTCTTCTAATAGGTATGAAATGAAGAAAAACTTGTATTTTTAGTTTAAATTTTCCAAATTCCATCAGCAGTTTCAATTCCTGAGTATCCACTCCTTCAGTTAAGACAGTTTAGAAGAAACTATTTCCTTGGTCCAAATTCAGATTGATATTGCACTGGGGAACCTGCTCAGTCTATCAATAACAATGATTATACTTCTGGCTATAGACAGAGAATTCTGATAGGCCTTTCATTCATTAGGCAATTTTTTTAAATTTTTGATCATCTACAGTATAGTGGTAACTCTGCCAGGCACTAGGAAAATGAAGTGACTTGTGAAAATTTAGACCTTCCCCTTAAGGAGCATGTAGATATTTTCCCTCAAAAGCTAGCAAATTATAGACTACAACTGGAGAAGAAAAAAAAACAGTAAACAACAGGAAGAAGAAAAATATTGAGACTGTTTTGTACACAATCTCTGAGTTTGAGATTTTTTTCAGTTCTTAATATGTCTGCCTCTTAACATCAGACAGAACTTGTACTTACTCCCATCTATTAAAGGAGAAACACAAGTTGAGATGGTGTGAATGGATACTAGTTTAGCTAGGCTTCCATGTTAACGTCAGGGAAACTGGTTTTCTTTGACAAGTACAGTTGCTATTTATGCTACCAGAACTCATTTAGTTGTAAGTGACAGAAACTTAACTCAAAGTGACTTAAGCAAAAAAGGATTTTCTTGAGTCATGAAATCAAATTGTCCAGAGACTGAATGTGAATGAATCAAATACCTCAAATGCATCAGAAATTTCCCTTCCTTCATCTCTTCATTCCGATCTAATCAGAAATCCTAAGAAGCTCTTGTTTACATTTTCCAGTTCAACAGGAAAAAAAAATGCTTCTCTTTCACAACGATTCCCATAAACTTGCCCATCCATGAATCAATCATAAAACCATTGGGGATGATAGTGTCCAAAGCATGGAAGATTTTGATACCTAGGTTTGGGTGGGGCAACTCCACTGGAACAACAAGGACAAAGAGTGGGAAGGAGGGGCCATCCTAACAAAATTGACAGGCTGGTCATGAGAAGAAGAAAGAAATGCATAAGGCGGAGAAAAACAAAATATATCAAATAAGCAGTTTTTATGGCATTTCATAATATTATAAATACAGACTTTAATAAAATAGTTAAAATATTTTTGTGAAAGTGGGAGAAGCAATAGCTTGGAGGTGTCTCCACACCCAGGAATGAGGTAGAAATGGGGGATTGGTGTTGAGAATGAAAATAGCTATCAACTTTGTATCCTAGATCTAGAGTTGCCATCCCTTACAGACCATCTGCCTGAAGAAAGAGGTTGAACATGAGTTTAGTTGAATGTTTAAACTATTGATTTCAAAGTGAAAACTGACAATTAACTGTTAGATAGTGCAGTGTTCTTTGGAAGCAGAGCTAAGTTAAAAGAAAAAAAAAAAAAAGCAGCTTCACTCCTTAGTAGCTCTGTGACCTGCAGCATGTTAACTCTCTTTAAATTATCATTTTCCCACGTGGGAAAAAAATGGAGGCCATAATAGTACCTATAGGGTTGTTTAAAAATGAAACATGATCGCACATGATGCTTAGCATAGAACAATACTCATGGTAAGAACTTGGAAAATTTTTACCATTTTGTTGTTTCTTTCTTTCCATAGGAAAGAAGTTTATTGGATAAAAGTATTCAGTGCTTTAACATATTGATTCTCACCAGGACAGATTTGTCCTAGCTGAAAACATGAGGCCTCTTGTTCAAAGACTATTAAGAATTTTAAGACAGCAGCAGTGAGGCATTAAAACCAAGTGTGGGGCCCTTCTGAGAAAAGGGCTTCCTCATGCAACTACATAGATCACACATCCATCAAGATGGATGTGATTCTCACATTCCTTTTGCTAAAAGAAAAGAATGTTAAAGCAGATCACTTCTGAGTATGAAGGAAGCAGGGGCTAAGGTCTATTTCTTATGAGGAGCAAAATCTTTGAAAGGAAGTTCCATTTTCTTCCCCTGCTGGGAGCAGGAGAAACTTCAGACATGGATAAGAAATGGACCCATTCCCAGGAGATGCCACTTTCAATTGATTTTAAGGAGGTGTAGAAGAAAGAAGAAAGGCAAACTTTTTCTTTTTTTAATTTGGATGGGAAGCTTTCTGGAGATGGAAGACAAATGACAATATGGAAAGGAATTTTCAGTGAAATAACTTTATAAATAGCTCTGTAAGCATAACAAAGTGAAGCCAATAAAAATGGGCGCGTTGCACTGTACGAAATTCCACAAAGATTCTCTTTCAGCAGTACACTTTATTAATAAATCAGTTTTCTTTGCTCCATTAAAATCATAAAGCTAAGTAATTTGTGGTTAGGTTAATGTCACTTTTGTCCTCACTCAAAGAGCTCATTTGAGCAATAAAGAATTGTTTCAACCTAAGAGGTTTAAAAATACATTTAAAAAATTTAATTTCTATAAATTGAAAAAAAGAAATCTTGTTTATACTGTCATGAAATAGTCTACGGTTCCACAGCAACAGAGAGAAGGACCCAAATAATTCTCTAATCTATATGAACTGCAAAGATAGATGGGAAAATCCTCTTGTTTTGCCTGATCCAAACCTATCTAAGATGATGGCAATGTTGCTGGGGCTTAAAAGTTAAAGGTAAGAAGTTGAGTCACATCTTCCCCATTTTGTTTCAGGCAGCAATTTAACCTTGACCCAGTCATCCTGAATAGCAAAGTGACATGCTGGTAATTAATGTAAATATTTAATAAACTGTTATTTAATATCCAATATGTAAAAGCACTAAATTGGGTGGCAGGGGCATTTTTACTTTAGCATCCCAAATAAAGGAAAAAGCATATGCAAAACATCAAAGTCTGAGAAAAGGGCTTCCTCATGCAACTACATAGATCACACATCCATCAAGATGGATTGCACCAACAGTTAGGCAAGAAACCCCATTTAAAATAATTATGGAGAGAAAAAAATTTCAAAGCAACTTTGCTTTTGGCACATTGACAAAAATCCTTATCAACCTCTTTCCAGGGGATTATGGGAAAATGGTTAAAATTTCATTTTGTTAGATTTTTAATGAGGACTTTGCCATGTTGGTGTTCCATTTTCACAAGCAACATGCATCTTGCCCACATTGAGATTTCCTCTAGGATCTCATGATCTCAGATAAGTTATAGTTCAATTTACCTTTCAGATGAATTTGGATCCATTAAAATAAAATGTTTGCCAATACTTTCAGTGGTCACCTCAGGGTTCTAGATGTTCCTCAAGACAGATTTACCCCCAAGAGAAGGTTAAGCTTGGAAAATATGGTATACGGACCCCATTTATTGTTCTTCCCTGAGTAGCTATAATACTCAATGCCTAAAGATTCAAGACAAGATTCTGCCCATCAGTTTTGTCTATACAACTACAGATTCCTTGGTCATATCACTTTTCTGGGCGAGGTCTTGGAATTTTGTATTTTTAAAACCTCCCTCCAATCAAGAATCCTGATTTGGGACCACTCGACCCTGTACAAAGCAGTTCTTTTGTTCTCAGCAGAAAACAGAGAGATTAGTTCTGCTTCATAAGTGTCGACCCTCGCTTGCTGTTATTTTTTGTCCTCAGAAGATCCATGATCAGGCTGGAATGTGTATTCCTACACAGTTTAGATTAGAACAGGGGTCAACAAACTATGACCCACAGGTCAAATCTGGCTGGCAGCCTACTTAGATACATAAAACTTTATTGGAAAACAGCCAGACCCATTTATTTATAGGTTATCTATTGATGCTTTTAGGCTATAAGAACAGATATGAATAGTTTCAACAAAGACTGTTGGCCTGCAAAGACTAAAATTTTGCTCACAGATCCTTAAAAAAAAAAAGGTTTGTGGATCTCTAGGTTAGAAGATAACAATAACTAATATTTTTTGAGAGCTTACTTGGAATTGGACAATGTGGGGACATAATTGTCTCATGTATTCTCCCAGCAGTTCTGAGGAGTAGGTTTTATATTTACTTTCTTTAGTTAAAGAAATTTTGTTATGAAGAGGTTCTATAATTCAGTCAAGGTTACCCAGCCAGTAAAGAGCAGAGCTAGGCTTTAATCTCTAGCTCCTTAGACCGTGCTCTGAGCTCCTGCTCTTCACTGCACAAGACTTCATCAGATCCCTGCCATGGCTAGAAGAAAAGCCCCAGGCTATCAATGGAGGGCATCACTTAGCTAAATGATTTATTCATCTGAAAAAAAGGGAAGGATTGGGTTGGATTTTAACCTAGCAGTTAATGAGCTTGTTAACCCTGACCTTTCAAATCAATAGTCTGTATCTACCTTTACCTCTTAGAAAGGATTCCATTTTCTAGTGATAAAACACATTTTCCTCATCTTACAATCTAATGATCACCTGCCGTACTAGTGGACATCAGAAAGGCCCATCAAACCATTAGTTACACATAAAACCTATTAATATGCAGCATTCACAGTTGCATTTTTTTCAACCCAATAAAAAGGAAACAATTTATTATAAGGGCCTGATATTCACCTTGGTGCATTAAGACAGTCTTTTTCAAAGAGTTATGTGCTATGCCAACCATATATATAGATCAAGGTAGTTAGGTAGTTAGAAAGCTTGGGCATTTCTCCCTGGCTTGGCTACTTGGATGAGTGTCCTTGCTGGTGACCAAAACTTCCTAAGTATCAGTTTCTTCATCTATAAAGTGGGGATGACATCACCTATCTTGAAGAGTCCTAGTGCATATTAAATTTTAAAATTCATATAAATTAATTGAGAAGTTGGGCTCAGAATAAGTGTTTCATAAATTGAGTAAATTAAAATATTTCTTCTCCACAACTAAAGATGCTTCATTATTCAAGAGTCAGATAGACCTTGGTGCTGAAAGACCCTCGACTTCCTTAAGCCATCCTTGGGTACCCAGGGCAAGGTAAACAAAGGAATTATTGGAACACACCCCAGATCACAAAATCACACCAACCAGATATCAGTCATTTCCTGGGGAGGAAGGATACTTAAAAGATACAAATGTCAAAATATGCTTTTAATCCTCAAAACTACCCAGAAACCAACCCTCCTAGAAACCTATAGTACTCCCCATTGAATGCTTAATCTCTGTGAGATTTTCAACTACAGAACTGTGGCTGTTAGCGGGAGAGAGGGGGAGAGACAGTGTTTAAAACCAGTCACTCAACCAGCAAATATCCTAGAAGCTTTTAATATCTAGAAGTGGCAAGGTCAAGGATGGAGAAATGACAAGATATAGTCTCTGGTTTACAGCCTTTTATCAACCAAGGTAGATAATAGATGATGATAGATAATAGATGATAGATGATAGATAAATAGATGAAATAGATAGATAGATAATAGATGATAGATAGATGATAGATGATAGATGATAGATGATGGATGGATGGATAGATAGATAGATAGATAGATATAGATAGACAGACAAACAGACAGAGGGGGGGGGAGAGAGAGAGAGAGAGATTGATTTTGTCTATCTAATCTATCAATAATGTGGTCCTGGTCCTTGAGGAAGCAACTGATGGGAAAATCCAATAATTCTTCCCCAGTTTGGAATATTGGTGCTAAATGAAGATAATAGGATGTTCCTGAAACTGTAGGAGAAGTTCACACATGGGACTCACTGGGTAAGATTGAGCTTGGTGAAGAGGAAAGAAACTGCATTTTAGTGATAAGGAAAATATAAACAAATGCTAAGATGTGAAGAAGTGAGGTAATCTGCCCTGCTGATGTGGAGAGTCTAAATATTCTACATATCAGAGTAAAAAGCTGTAGGGTAGGTTGAGACCGTATTATCCAAGATATAAATGACTGGCTATGGAGGTAAGATTTTATTGTGAGTATAAAATAGACTTAAATGGTTTCAATAAATCAATCTGTGCAAGAAGCAGAACATGCTAGTGCTGGAATGTCTCTACATCTCCCCTCACTTCCAGCTTAAATTTCTTTCTAAGAAACCTATAAACATTTGATCAGATATCAACAACTTGCATCATTGGCATTTCAGCTCTTCCATTTAAACTTTAGTGGCGTAACATCTCATGTGAGCATTTGGTGCTGAAGATAACTCATAACGCAAAAATCGAGTAGGATCAGCATTAGCTTTTCAAATGCTTAGAAAGGTCTCGTAGTGGGGACTGCCATTTTCTCTCTCAATATGCCTGGGATGGCCAGTTTTAATCAGTGTTGAAACAGATCGCTAGCTTTTTTTTTTCTTGAGTACATGATGAAGTAAATAAATCTTTTAGGAACTTGATGCATGGAAAATATGAACCTTTTAACATCAGAATCACACTTATTTTGGTAGCAGTCTCAAGCATGAGAAATGCCTAGGAACAGAATCTGATGGAGACAATAACACTTTTTCTCCCACTTCATGTTCACTCTGGGGCAGGCTCTCTTTGTCTCTCTTTGCCAAGCACTCAAGTCTCAATTCTGGTCACTTTTACAGGCTTATGATGTGGTTTCACTTTGCATGTGCTCTCTAATTTCATTATCGCTATAACTGTATGAGGTAAGCATCATTACAAACCTCATTTTATAGATAAAGAAAATGAAGCTTAGAAAGTTTAAGGAACCAACAGCAGCAGCTTGTAAGTGGCAGAGCTTGGATTTGAACCCAGGTTTGTTTGACTCCAGGACTCAAGGCATGGCTAGTCATATAACCTTGGGCTAGGAACATAATCTCTTATTATATATATATCATTAGAAAAAACATATATTTATCAACATTAGTATATAAATTACATGTTAATATAATAATAGATAATTTTTTGTATATTAATATATGTAACAATAATATATATTTTTATAAGGACTATATTATGACTTATAAAATGAGGACCATAGCACTACCTCATAGGGAGGATGTATGAGATAACTCATGGTATTTTCTATAGAATAGCTATTATTGCTGTCATCGTTATAAACATGTAAGAGAAATGGAAACTAAATAACTTTTTTCCAACTTTATTGAAATATAATTGACAATTAGTTGCTTGTGTTTACATTGCATAATTCAATGAAATTTTTTCATTATAGTTGGTAGAAAGTAATATGTTAAAGTTGTACAGCATAGTGATTAGAGCTTTATATAACTTACAAAGTGATCACCCCACTAAATCTAGTATCCTTCTTCCCCCTTACATATTTATTAGCTATTAATAATAGTTACAACATTATTAACTATTTTCCTTAGGCTACACTCTATATCTCCATGTTTATTCTGTAACTATCTATTTGTATCTCTTAATCCCTTTGCCTTTTTTGCCATCCCTCCAAACCCCACTCCCATCTAGCAGCCCCTCAAAATAGTCTCTGTATCTATGAGTTTCTTTCCACTTTTGTTGTTGTTGTTTATTTTGTTTTTAGATTCCACGTGTATATGAAATCATAAGACATTTGTCTTTCTCTATCTGACCCATTTCATTTAGCATAATATCCTTTAGGTCCATCAAAGCAATATCTTTTCCCATCCCCTTCCTTTTAGTCTGTGTGTGTCTCTTGTAGGCAGCATATGTAGGGGTCTTATTTTCTTATCCATTCAGCCTCTCTATGTTTTGGTTAGAGCACTTAATTCTTTCCATTTGAGGTACTCATTGATAAGAATGTGGTTGTTATCATTCTTTATTCATGTTTTTGATATATATTTTTTCTTCTTAAAGAAGTCCCTCCAACATTTCCTGCAATACTGGCTTGGTGTTGATAAATTATTTTAGCTTATTTTTGCCTGGGAAGCTCTTTGTCCTTCAAGTCTAAATTATAGTTTTGCTGGATAAAGTGTTCTTGGTTGTAGATCCTGAGTTTTCATCACTTTGACTATTTTGTGCCAAGCCCTTCTGTCCTGCATAGTTTCTTTTGAGAAATCAGCTGCCAGTCTTATGGGTACACCCTTGTAGGTAACTAACTACTTTTCTCTTGCTGCTTTTAAGATTTTCTTGTTGTATTTAAACTTTGACATTTTAATTATAATGTGTCTTGGTGTGACCCTCTTTAAGTTCATCATTTTGGGGACTCTCTGAGCTTCCTGAGTTGTATGTCCATTTTCTTCACCAGGTTAGGAAAGTTTTCCATCATTATTTCTTCAAATAACTCTTCAACTTCTTGTTTTCCTTCAGGTACCCCTATGACATGGACGTATTTCCATTTAATTGTGTCCCATAGGTACCTTAAATTATGATTATAGTCCTAGCTTCTTTTTTCATGTCATTCTGATTGAGCGTCCTGGGCTTCCCAATCCTCTATATCAGTGGTTCAATCTTCTTCTTTATCCACTCTGTTGATTCCCTGTAACATACTCCTCATCTTAGATAATGTGTTCTTCATTTCTGACTGGTTGAGTTCACTTTTCCATTTCCATTTTTATGTTTTTTATCTCTTTGTTTAAGTTCTCGCTGAATTTGTCTACACTTCTCTAAGTTCATTGAGCATCTTTATAACCAGTGTTTTGAACTCTGCATTTGTTAGATTGCTTGACTCCATTATTTCTGGATCTCTATTCTATTCTCTCATATGGCTTCTACTTCTTTGTCTTCCCATTTTTGCTGCCTTTCTGTGTCTGTTTCCATGTACTAAGCAAAGCTCCTAAGTCTCCTGGTCTTATTAGCGTGGCTTTGTGTATTAGGTGTCCAGTGGCATAGTCCTGAGAAGGTTTCAGCTGCAGACCAAGTTTAGCCCCAACCTGTTAAGACTCAGCAAGCAATCCACAGATGTTGTGATTATAGTTGCCTCAAAAGGTCACACCAGAAACCAACGCCAGCTGTCACCAGTGTGAGTCCAGGAGCTGCTCATCAAGGGGCACCTGACTTAGTGATGACACACCTGGATGTCACTTGGGTGGGGCTACAAGTTGGGTAAGGCAGAGTTTCAGGGAATCCTCTGGACAGAGCAACCTCTGTTATCCAGTCCGATGATGTCTCAGCCATAGCAGCACTAGGTATGGGGAGGGCTCAACAGAGGAACAATGGATACCCCCAGCACTTGGAGCAAGCCTTGCCACTGACCCTCACTCTGACAACTTAGTGTCCCTCTGTAACTCCCTGGTGCCTCCTGAGCAGCCAACTGGGCAGTGGTGCTCAGACCAAGCAAGTCCATCACCATGAATGTCTGCTCACTGACAGGGCATCTTTAAGAGGCGTAGCCTCTGTCCTACTCAGTCTCTGGGAACGGGGCAGTCTCATGGCTTAGCCCCCTCCTACCTTCTACCATTGCAGGTTAATTCATTGCTTCTCTCCCTAGTGGTAGTGCTTCTGTTTGTCTAGATCCCAGGTGACTTTGCTCCATGTTCTGTCGCACCTTTGATTTAGTCATAAGAGGCATAAACAAAGCCTCTATCATCTATTCTTTTTTTTCAAGTCCTTGAAGTTAAATAACTTTTGAGACATTGCCCCCACCATCCACAGAAGCTAGTGTCACTGGAACAAGACATATACATGAAAGGCACATATAAACTAAAGGTACAAAATGACACACCCAGAGAAGTCATTCAGCAAAAGGATGTCATGTATTCAAAGAAAGAGCACCCCGTGGGATGGTAATGATGAGCAAAGTGACACTAAGTTTGGATTTTAAAGAAAATGGCTAGATGCAGAGGGCAGAGGAGGAAAACTAGGTTTGAGGCTAGGAAGTAGCCTGGCATATCCAGTAAACTAGAAAAATACAAAGATTTCATTGCAGTATTATCACACAAAATGGTAGGGAGTTAATTGACTATGATCTATCCATAAGATAACATACAATACAGCCTTCTAAGAAGATAAAGTAGATCTTTTATATATAAAAGCCTGCTATCCAGGACTAGGTTAAACTTCACACACACAGTTCCTTGTCCTTCTCTGTTGGGCTCATCACATTTAAAAAATATCATTTGTAGTATGATTGTATAAATAATGCCTGTATCTCTCCTGTTAGACCATAAGTACCATAAGAATAAGAACCAGAGGGGTTATTTTATTTTTTTTTTATTAAGATTATTGGGGTAACATTGGTTAATATGATTACATAATTTTCAGGTGTACATTACAATTTGAAATCTATATATTCTACTGTGTGATTACCACCCAAAGTCCAGTTTCCTTCAGCTACCATATATTTGATACCCTTTACCCACTTCACCCTTCCCCTAATCCCCTATATTTGACCCCTTTTACCCTGTCTACCTTTTCCCTCCACCCCCACTCCCTACCCTCAGGTAACCACTAGTTCATTGTCCATGTCCCTGAGTCTCTGTTTGTCCTATTCATTTGTTGCTTTTAGGTTTATATCCCACATATAAATGATATCATGTGATTTTGAACTTTTTTAGTCTGGCTTATTTCACTTACCATGATTATCTTGAGGTCCATCCATGTTGTCACAAATAGCAGTATTTCATCTCTTCTTATGGCTGAGTAATATTCCATTGTATATGTGTACCACAGCTTCTTTAGCCAATCATCTATCGTAGAACACTTCAGTTGCTTTCATGTCCTGGCAACTGTGAATAATGCTGCTATGACCATGAGTGTGAAAATATCCTTTTGGATATGGATTTTCAAGTCTTTGGGGGTAAATACCCAGTAGAAGGATTACTGAATCATATGGTAGATCAATTTTTAGTTTTTTGAGGACCGTCCTTACTGTTTTCCATAGTGGCTGTACCAATTTGCAGTCCCACCAGCAGTGTATGGGAGCTCCTTTTTCTCCACATCCCCTCCAACATTTGTTATTACTTGTTCTGCTGATTATAGCTATTCTAACAGGTGTGAGATGATATCTCATTGTGGTTTTGATTTGTATTTTCCTAATAGCTAGTGAGGTTGAGCATCTTTTCATATATTTGTTGGCCATTTGTATGTCCTCTGGGGAGAAGAGTCTCTTCAGGTCCTCTGCCAATTTTTTGATTGGATCATTTGTTTTTTTGTTGTTATTGAATCATATGAGTTCTTTGTATATTTTTGATATTAGGCCCTTATTGAAGGCGTTGCTTGCAAATATATTTTCCCAATGAGATAATTGCCTCCTTATCTTGTTGATGATTTCTTTCGCTGAGCAGAAATTTTTTAGTGTGATGTAGTCCCATTCATTTATTTTTGCTTTTACTTCCCTTGCCTTTGAGGCAAATTCATAAAATTCTCTTTAAGTCCAAAGTCCTTGAGTTTTGTTCCTATGTTTTCTTCTATGCAGTTTATTGTTTTAGGTCTTATATTCAGGTCTTAATCCATTTTGAGTTAATTTTGGTATGTGGTGATAGACAACAATCTAGTTTCATTCTTTTGCAGGTTGCTTTCCCGTTTTCCCAGCACCATTTATTGAAAAGGCTTTCCTTTCTCCACTGTATATTTTTGGCTTTTTTATCAAAAATCATTTGCCCATATCAATATGGGTTTACTTCTGGACTCGCGATTCTGTTCTACTGGTCAGTGTGTCTGTTTTGCTGCCAATACTATGCCGTTTTGATTATTGCTGCTTTGTAATATAATTTGAAGTTGGGCAGAGTGATGCCTCCAGGCACATTCTTTTTTCTCAGAATGGCTTTGGTAATTCAGGGTCTTTTGTGTTTCCATACAAATCTGATAATTTTTTGTTCTGTTTCTTTAAAAAATGCCAATGAGATTTTGATAGCGATTGCATTAAATCTGTATAATGATTTTGGTAATTTGGCATTTTAACTATGTTGATTCTTCTAATCCAAGAACATGGCATATCTTTCCATTTCTTTATATCTTCTTCAATTTCTTTCAATAGGGTCTTATAGTTTTCATTATATAGGCCCTTCGCATGTTTTGTTATATTTATTCCTAGGTATTTTATTCTTTTCGTTGCAATTGCAAAAGAAAAATTTTTTCCACCTTTTTTTCTGATGCTTCATTATTAGAGCATAAGAACGCTATGGATTTTTAACGTTAATTTTTAATCCAGGGACTTTACTGTATTGCATATTAGTTACTAGTAGTTTTCTTGTGGAGTCTTTAGGGTTTTCTATATAGAGAATCATGTCATCCACAAATAGTGACAGTTTGACTTCTTCGTTTCCTATTTGGATGCCTTTTATATCTTTCTCTTGCCCGACTGCACTTGCTAGGACTTCCAATGCTATATTGAATAGCAGTGGCAATAGTGGACAGCCTTGCTTTGTTCCTGATCTTAGAGGGAAAGTTTTTAGTTTTTCACTATTAAGTATAATGTTGGCTGAGGGTTTGTCATATATAGCCTTTATTATGTTAAGATACTTTCCTTCCATACCTATTTTGTTAAGTGTTTTGATTATAAATGGATGGTTTATCTTGTCGAAGGCTTTTTCTGCACCTATTGACATGATCATATGATTCTTATTTTTTAATTTGTTTATGTCGTGTATAAACATATTAATGTTAATTTATTTGCATATATTGAACCATCCCTGTGCCCTTGGCCACTTGATCGTACAATCTTTTTAATATACTGCTATGTTTGGTTTGCTAGCATATTATTTAGGATTTTTGCATCCGTATTCATAAGAGATATTGGTTTTCTTTTACAGAGTCTTCCATCCCCAAACAGCTGCTCATACATTTTTCTCTAGTACACATGGAACATTCTCAAAAATTGATCACGTACTGGGACACAGAGATAGCCTCAACAAATGTAAGAGGGTTAAAATCATACTAGTTTTCTTTTTTTGTATTATCTTTACCAGGTTTTGGTATCAGAGTAATATTGGCCTCATAAAATGAGTTGGGAAGTATTGCCTCCTCTTTGATTTTTTGGAAGTGTTTGAGGAAAATAGGTATTCAATCTTTTTTGAATGTTTGGTAGAATTCACTGGTGAAGCCATCTGGTCCTGGACTTTTACTTTTTGGTAGGTTTTTGATGCTTGTTTCAATTTCCATACTGCTGATAGGTCTATTTTGATTTTCCAGATCTTCTTGATTAAGTCTAGGAAGATTTTACTTTTCTAAGTACTGGTCCGTGTCTTCCAGGTTATTAAATTTGGTGTTATATACTTTTTCATAGTATTCTTGCATGATCCTTTGTATTTCTACCTTGTCAGTCATAATTTCCCCTCTTTCATCCCTGATTTTGTTGATTTATGTCCTTTCTCTTTTTTCTTTAGTGAGGGTTTGTCAATTTTATTAACCTTCTCAAAGAACCAGCTCTTTGTTGTATTTATTTTTTCTATTGTTTTGTTTTTAATTTCATTTATTTCTGCTCTAATTTTGATGATTTCTTTCATTCTGCTGACTTTAGGCTTAATTTGTTTTTTCTTTTCAAGTTTTTTAAGATGAAGTGTTAGGTTGTTTATTTGAGCTCATTCTTGTTTTTGGAGACAGATTTGTAATGACATGAACTTTCCTCTTATGACTGCTTTTGCCATGTCCCAAAAGTTTTGATATGTTGTACTATCATTATCATTCATTTCTATGTATCTCTTGATCTCTCTTTTTAGTTTTTCCCTGACCTAGTTATTCTTTAGTAGCATGTTTGTTTAATCTCCATGTATTTGTGGTTCTTTCTGATTTCTTTCTGTAGTTGATCTCTAGATTCAAAGCATTATGATCAGAGAATATGGTTGGTATAATTTCAAACCTCTTATATTTTTGAGGCTATCTCTGTGTCCCAGTATGTGGTAAATTCTTGAGAATGTTCCATGTGCACTAGAGAAGAATGTATAAGCAGCTGTTTTGGGATGGAAGCTCTGTAAATTTCAATTACGTCCAATTGGTCTAATGTATCATTTAAGGATGTTATTTCCTTATTGATTTTCTGTTTGGATGATCTGTCCATATCTAACAGTGGGGTATTTAGGTCCCCTACTATGATAGTGTTTTGGTCTGTTTCTCCCTTTAGTTCTGTTAGTAATTGCTTTACATATCTCGGGGCTCCCTGATTGGTAGCATAGATATTAATAAGTGTTATGTCTTCTTGGTGCATAATTCCCTTTATCATTATGAAGTGTCCCTCAGTATCCTTCTTTACCTTTTTTATTTTGAAGGCTATTTCATCCAATATTAGCACCGCCACTCCTGCTTTTCTCTGAATGTCTTTTGCTTGAAATATCATTTTCTATACTTTCACTTTGAATGTATATTTGTCTTTGGAGCTCAGATGTGTCTTCTGGAGGTAGCATATGGTGGGGTTTTGTTTTTTGATCTATTCTGCAACTTTGTGCCTTTTTATTGGTGAGATCAGTCCATTTATATTTAAGGTGATTATTGAAATATGAGGTCTTCTTATAGCCATTTTATCTTTTGCTTTCAGGTAGCTTGGTGTTTCCATTGCTTCCTTGTTCTTGTGTTTCTGTTTTCTTCATTTTGGTTGGCTTTTGTGTGTTTTGCCTCTGATCCTTCTTGTTTTATGTTATATACTTCTGACTGACTCTATGGTGTGTGGTTAGCATTATATATATATATATATATAAATATATATATATATATATATTTACACACATACATACACACACATACGGTCATTCATTTTCTTCTATGTGTGCTTAATCTCTTTTCCTCTTTGCAAATTTGGATCTTTGAATCCTCTCCTTTTCAGTCATTGTTATCTCAGTTTGTTTCTATGTATGCTGAAAGTTCATTGCTATTTTGCTATAGCAATTCTCTTATTATTTAAGCTTATAATGCCCTGTTCTTAGTAAGGGTTGCACTCCTCTGCTTCTATTTGCCTGATAGTCAGTTTACTCCTAATTATGTTGTTGTTGTTGTTGTTGTTGTTGTTGTTATTTTGTTTTAGGTAATCTGACCCCCTTCAGAATTTCCTGTACTACAGGCCTCATAGTGGAGAATTCCCTCAATGTTTGTATGTCTGAAAAGGTCTTAATTTCTCCTTTATATCTAAAGGAGAGCTTAGCTGGATATATTATTCTAGGCTGGTAGTTCCTTTCACTTAATAGTTTAAATATTTGATTCCATTACTTTCTGGCTTGTTAGGTCTGTGCTGAGAAGTCTAATGATAATCTAATGGGTTTTCCTTTATACATTACCATTTTCTTGTCCCTGGCTGCCCTGAGAATTCTATCTTTGTCATTGATTTTTGATAACTTTAATACAATGTGTCTTGGTGGAGGCCTTTTGGAGTTGAGATAATTGGGTGTTTTGTTGACTTCTTGAATTCCAAGCTCCAGCTCATTCCTTAGATTTGGGAAATTCTCATCCACTATTTGTCTGAAAATGCTTTCTAGTCCCTGCTCCTTTTCCTCACCTTCAGTAATGCCCATTATTTTTATGTTCCCTCTCCTAAGGGTATCAGCTAGTTCTTATATTTCTCTTTCATTATTTTTCATTCTTCGGTTTCTCTTTTCTTCCTTCTGATTTATTTCTAGATTTCTGTCTTCGATATCACTGATCCTTTTCTCCATTTGGTTGACTCTATTTCCCAAGATTACTATTCCATTTTTCATCTCTTGCAGTGTTTTTTTTTTTTTTTTATCTCCAGAAGTTCTCTTTGGTCCTTTTTGAGGGTTTCAATCTCCTTGTTTTGCTCATCTGAAACTATGTTCTTTAGCTGTTTTTGCAGTTTCTGAAATTGTTGATATGACTCATTTTGGAATTCACTGAGCTTTTTCAGAATTACCATCCAGAATTCTCTGTCACTTAAATTGCATATTTCTATGTCTGTAAGCTTATTTTCTGGAGATTTTTCTTTTTCTTTATGATGTACTTTCCACCTTGATTGTTCATGGTGTTTAATGGACTATTTCTCTGCCTGGGCATTAATGGAATTGTATTCTGCTGTTTTTCCAGAAAGAAGATTTATTACATAAAGGTCTCTCTTTAGCCTGCTGCAAAGAAGACACTTTTCTTTTGGTTTCCAGTAAGTGGCATCTAAGCCTCTTGGATCTCTGCTTTATATAAAGCCTAGATATCTTTCTTATTTTCTTGTAGATTTTAATCACACTCATTACTCTCAGTTTCAGTCTCTGTCAGTGTTAGCAACAGTTTTGGTAGCATTTGCTCAGATTCCTCTGGAGCTCCACAGTATTCTGTCTCAGAAGGTATGGGGGGAGGGGCTCTCTCGATTGGGGCTTGGAGGCTGCAGCTCAGCCTCGGTTTGGGAATAAAGACTGGTAAAAACCAACTATTGTTTCTCTGCTGTCCCATCCCGCTTCTCTGTTTTCCTCCCAGATGACAGCCCTGCCGGCTGCATAGAAAAGCCTCAGCACTTCCGGGCAGGGCTGATCAGGGAAGTAGCCACACCATCACCCTCCCCCCTCCTCCTGCAAGGAGCTCCAGGGGCTATAAGAGGCAGCTTCTTTATTTGTCCCAATTCACCACTTTTAGAAAATATTAAACAGAAAAAATGATTAAAGGTTCACTGACATTCCACTCAACCAAATGCATTCTTTATTCTAAATAGATAATAACTAGCTACAAAACTGCTGTCTTGTGATTCTACTCATTTCTGCTGCTACCACCAGCACAGCAGAGGCCTAATGCCATACACAGCATCACCTAGAATGTCACCGATTGTTCCTTTAGGGTAGCAGAACAAGCCCAGGGACTGAGAGTTCCCAGAACTGCCTGCCATGAGGAAATGGGTCTTGTAAACTGGAAATGCTCAGAATTAGGGGATCCACCTGAAATATCAATGCTGGTTCCCAAAATGTGGTCTCAGAACACCCATGCCATAGGATGTTAATGGTCATCCTGCATAAAATGATGTGTAGTAAACAAGTTTCAGTGTTAGTTCAACAATATCAATTTTTGTATTTCTTGTGGGATTTTGATGCATAGCCTTCATAATGTTAATATACATTGTGAATATCAAACAGGGGGATAAGGTTTATAGTGTTTCCCAATCTTATTTGACCAGGGAATCCTTTTTTCATGGAGTGTCTAGGAGGATAAGTATTTCAAAGAACATATTTTCAGAAATGCTACCATGGATACTTAAGGCAAGAATTGGAGTCACTCCCCAGAAATATTTTAGAATAGGTTAAGAAGCCCATTGTGTTTTATTCTTTTGCAACATTTAACATCACTTTGGCAAATGAATTAATAAAAAAAGAAAAGAAAAGAAAAGAAAAAAAGAAAAAAGAAAGAAAGAAAGAAAAAGAAAGAAAAGAAAAAGGCTACAACTTTTAGAAATACAGTGCTAATTTTTTTTTCTAAACTGATAACGTGCAATAATGCTAACTAGAAAAGTATAATCTTGTAAAGTGAACCCCATTGTCCCGCCATTTCCCAATATAAGTTTTCAGATTGTCTTTCAAGATAGGATTTTCCTGCTTCATCCAAGTTAGATGCCTATTTTAAAGTAGAGGTGGTGCAGACAGCCTTTTTAAAGCAAGAATCCTCTCCTCTTAGAAATGGTAGTTCTTTCTTCGCAGTGCCCAACACCCTCCCTTCACACCCCAGCTTTTCATTCTTGCTTTGCCATTATTTAATACTTTCCCCAAATCTGGAAATTCTCCTTTCTTGCCAGCTAAATCAAAATTTCTCTCATATTTATGGAGACCCTTATTCTCTAGCTAAAGCTTCCAGACAGCATCATTATATCTAAAGAAGGGTTTCTCATTATTTGAGTATAATATATAGTGTAAATAAGTCAATGTCATAGTAAGTACTAGGAATTGGAAGGGGTTAATTTGGGACTTTACCTTGAAAAATTTAATTAGTAATATAACCTTTTATGTGTTACATTCAGTTGGGTCAACTCTGACTCCTGATAACCCTATGAATGGGTGATGTCCACAATGTCCTGTCCTAAACATCCCTGCTCAGCCCTGTATACGCATGCCTATGGCTTCTTTTATGTAATTAATCCATTTCATATTTGGTTTTCCTCTTTTCTTTCTGCCTTCTATTTTTCCCAGCAGTATTGCCTTTTCCAAAGAGCCCTGCTTTCTCATGATATACACAAAGTAGGATTGCTTCTGCTTTGTCATTTTTGCCTCCAGTGATGTTTCAGGCTTAATTTGCTCTAGGACACACTAGTTCATTTTTCTGGTGGTTTAGGGTATCCATAGAGCTCTCTTCACTGTCCAACTTTCACATTATAACTTAGTAATTTGGAATATGAGGGTGTGGATGATCTTAGCCTTGGTGAATTTGCCTAATTCGTCCATTGCAGCCTTTCCTAGTCTCAGTCTTCTCTTAATTTCTTGGTTGTAATCTCCACTTGAATAGAAGACTGAACCAAGGTAAGCAAAATCTTTAACAATTTTGAAGTCTTCTTGTCCTTGTTAAAGTTGTATATTTCTTCTGTAGTCATGATTTTGGTCTTCTGTTCAAATCAAGTCCTCTTTTGGCACTCTCTTCTTTCACCTGCCATCAAGATAGTGTCAACTGCATATCTTAAATTATTTCTTCCACTAATTTTCACTTGTCTTTCCTCTGAACCGAGCCCAGTTATTTGAATGGTATGTTCTTCTTACAAATTAAATAAACAGAGTTAAAATGCACCCTTGCATGAGAGCATTACCTGTAGGAAACCATTCTATCCCCCATGTTCTGTCCTGGCACAGGCTTCCTGACCACAATACAGGTTACATGTTAGGATGATCAAGTGCTGAGGCCTGTCCATTTCCTTTAGAGAAAATCATAGCTTTTCTCGATCCGTGCAGTCAATGGCTTTACTGTAGTAGAGAGTCCAAAGCACAAGTGTCTGGGTTCATGGTGTCACAATTAACAAATACACGTGAAATGTAAGCACTCCTGTGGGCAATATAAGCTTTGATTTTGTATTTAACTAAATTCAGGTTATAAGTATAACAGTATATATTTTCGGGGACACTATTGTATAATACCAAACAACACTCCTAACTTCACAGTTGATTTACCTATCAGTCATATATATTTTACAAAAATATTACAGTGCTCCATCAAACTTTCCAGTATCTTCTCATAATTCTTTGGTATTCACATCTTTTGTTCTGAAATGTTCATTCATGTAGATTTTTCTACTCTTTCCTTACTAATTGGCCTAATTCTGCCAGATTCTCTTTTGTCAAAGGCTTTGCTTATGATTCAAAAGCCATTCTCACAGTGAACTCCATACTCTCCAAAATGCAGTTTTCGAACATCACTTTCATCAGTTTCATGAAATTCTACTTTTTTTCCAAGACACAATTTCACTTTTTAACAAATTTTAATTGTTCTGCTAGATGTTTGAAATTATCCACAAAAATTTAACTAGCAGTTAGGGCTAAGTGGAAAGTGATGATTGAGTGGAGACAAATCTGTCAAGTAATTATTACCAATATTTTTGTGTTATAATGACATCTATTTTTTTCTGCAACCGGATCACTTGGGAAACTTCAAATCATACTCAACCTTTGTACATGAATATAAAAATTAAGTCATAAACAACTAATCAATTTTTCAGCTTGCACATTTATAAAATGGACAGGTAAAAAATATCATTTTATGAACAAGTAGAAATTTTGAAGTGTTTTGTTGGATATTAGTCAAAATCAAAACTCAGAAATTTATGTGTATTTTAAAAGATAAAAAAAATGCATAAAATCTACTGATAGTGAAAAATCAGAGCTCTCTAATTGTTTCTTATATTTTACTTGAGTCTCCTTTACATCCCAACATTCCAAGATGATACATTTGCTTCTCTTTGTAGAAGTGAAAAAAAAAAAAGACAAAACTAATCTATGCTGTTAGAAATCAAGATAACAGTTACTCTTGGAATTCTTCTGTAAGAAATATTTGCCTTTTCTCTCCCTTTTGTTGTTTATTCAAAAATTTATTTATATTCCTATGAGCATGAGCTCACGGAAAATTTATACTCTGAGTTACAATCTAATACTATTCATTTTTTGCTCAAGTTGTCTTTAACTTCCCATCTTTATTGAGATAAAATTGACAGATAAAATTGTAAGATATTTAGTGTTCTATTTAATAATTTGACAAGTGTATGCTTTCTGAAAGGATTGCCCCCATCAAGGTAATTAATATATCATCACCTCACATTTTTACCTTTGGAGTGTATGTGTGTCGAGAGAGAAAGAAAACATTGCAATTATACAATACAGAATTATAAATGATAGTTACCATGTTATACATTAGATCTTCAGAACTTATTAATTTTATAACTGAATCTTTGTAAGTAAAATAGTTTAAGGTAGTCAAAATGTACAAATTTCCAGTTATAAAATAAAGAAGTCATGGAGATGTAATATACGGTATGTTGATTATAAATAATAATATTATATTATGCATTGAAAGTTGTCAGAGTAAATCTTAAACATTTTTATCACAAGAAAAAAAAGGATGAAATCCTGTCATTTGCCACATGGATGAACCAGATAGGTATTATGCTAAGAAAAGAAAGAAAGACAAATACTATATGGTATCACTAAAATATGGAATCAAAAAAAAAAGTCAAACTCATAGAACAGAGGGTAAAAAAGTGATTGCCAGTGGCTGGGTTGTGGGATCAATCAGGGGGCAATTGGTAAAAGGGCACACTCCCAACTCCTGGCAACCACTAATCAGTTTTCTGTATCTATAATTTCTAAAATCAGGAGTGTGATACCTTTAGTTTTGTTTTTCTTTCTCAAAATTGTTGTGGCTATTCAGGGTTTTTTATGGTTCAATACCAATTTTAGTATTATTTGTTCAATATCTCTGATAAATGCCATTGGAATCTTGGTAGAGATTGCATTGAATTTGTTTATTGCTTTGGGTGGTATGGACATTTTAATAATACCCATTTTTCCCATCTATGAATATGAGATATCTTTCCATATATTTGTGTCTTCAATTTCTTTCATTAATGTCTTATAGTTTTCAGCGTACAGGCCTTTTACCTCATTGATTAAATTTATTCCCAAGTATTTTATTATTTTTGAATCAATTGTAAATGGGATTGTTTTCTGAATTTCTCTTTCTAGTGTTTATCATCGATGTATAAAAATACAACCTACTTCTGAATAGCAATTTTGTATCTTATTACTACTGAATTTGTTCATGAGTTCTAACAGTTTTTGGTAAAATCGTTAGGTTTTCTATACATAATATCATATCTTCTGCAAATAGTGACAGTTTTACTTCTTTTCCAATTTAGATGACTTTTATTTTTTTTATTGCCTAATTTCTCTGGCTAGGACTTTCAATACTGTGTTAAATAGAAGTGGTGAGAGTGGACATCTTTGTCTTATTCTTGATCTTAGAAGAAAAGCTTTCAGCTTTTCACTGTTGAGTATGATATTTGATGTGGACTTTTCATCTATGGCCTTTATTATGTTGAGGTACATTCCCTCTATTCTCACTTTGTTGAGTTTTTATCATAAATGGATGTTCAATTTTGTCGTTATTTTTTTAATCTATTGAAATGATCATATGATTTTTATCCATCTTTTTGTTTGATTTGTGGATATTGAACTATCTTTGCATTCCTGCACTAAATTCCACTTGATCATTGTGTATGATCTTTTTACTATATTTTTCAATTGGATTTACTAATACTTTTTAAGAATTTTTGTATTTATGTTCATTAAGGATATTAGCCTTAAATTTTCTTTTCTCATTGCATCATCGTTTCATTTTAATGTTTGGTTTTAAAAGGTAATGCGGTCCCTGTAAAATGAGTTTGGAAGCATTTTTTTCTCTTCTATTTTTTCAAAGAGTTTTAGAAGAATTGGTATTAATTATTCTTTAATTGTTGGGTAGAATTCACCACTGAATCTGTCTGCTTTTAGACTTTTGTTTGTTAGGAGGTTTTCGATTGCTTATTCAGTTTCCTTACTAATACAGGTGACCTTTAAACAATGCAGGTTTGAACTATGCAGGCCCACTTATACACGAATTTTTTCAATAAATATTCAGTCAGCCCTTCATCTCCCTTGGTTTGCAATCTGTGGTTAATTGAATCTGTGGAGGCAGAGTGTCAACTATATGCATTGCTTTGTGACATTTTATATAAGGGACTTTAGAATCTTCAGATTTTGGTACCTGTGTGGTGTCCTGAGACCAAGTCCCTGCATGTGTATAAGTGGACATGCACAATTCAAACCTGCATTGCTCAAGGGTCAACTATTTTTTCAACCCACAGTTCAGAATCAGAAGATGTGGAGGGCAGACTTGTGTTATACATAGATTTTCAACATTGCAGGTGATCTGTACCTCTAACCTCTGCATTGTAGAAGGGTCAACTATATTTTCATTTTCATTTGATCGAGATATTTTTTTATTTCTCTTTCGATTTATTTTTGACCTATTAATTGTTCAGGAACATGCTGTTTAATCTTTACATATTTCCGAATTTTCCAGTTTTCTTCTTGTAATTGATTTCTAGTTGCATACCACTGTAGTCAGAAAAGATGCTTGATACAATTTTAATGTTCTTAAATATATTAAGATTTGTTTTGTGGCCTAACATATGATCTATCCTGGAAAATGTTACATGTGCCCTTGAGAAGAATGTGCTTTTGGATATTTTTTGAAATATTCTTTAACTATCCATTAAGTCAATCTGATATAACATGTTATGTAAGGCTGATGCTTCCTTATTCTGTCTAGATGATCTTCCATTGATGAAAGTGGGGTATTATAGTCTCCTACTATTATGTATTGCTTTCTGTTTCTCCCTTTTGGTTTGGTAATACTTGCTTTATATATAGGTACTCCTATGTTAGGTGCATAAATATTTATAAATATTATATATTCTTGTTAGACTGATCCTTTTATTATTATATACTGTCCTTCTTTCTCTCTTATCATAGTCTTTGTTTTAAAGTCTATTTTGTCTGATATAAGTATATCAACCCCAATTTTCTTTTGGTTTCCATTTGCTTTTTCCATCCCTTCATTTTTGATCTGTGTCCTTACATCTGAAGTGAGCTTCTTGTAGGCAACATATAATTGTTTTTTTTTTTTCCAGCTATTCTAGTTTTTGGTTGGAGAATCTAATTTATTTACATTTAAAGTAATTATTGGCATTTAAAGTAAGTATGTAGTTATTGCCATTCTATTAATTGTTTTCAGGTATATTGTCATTCCTATCTGTTTCTTTCTTATTCTCTTACTCTCTTCCTATGTGATTTCTTTAGTGACACATTTTGATCTCTTTCTCTTTTTTATATCTACTATATGTTTTTGCTTTGTGGTTACTATGAAGCTTATATATAACAACTCACACTTATAGCAGTCTATTTTCAGTTGATAACAACTTAAATTTGAACACATTTGAAAGCTCTAGATTTTTACTCCCTTCTCCAGGTTTTATGTTTTCGATATCACATTTTACAGCTTTTGATCTTTTGTATTCCTTAACTAACTATTGTAGTTATAGCTACTTTTGCTACTTTTTATTTTTTTCTTCAAATCTGATTGACAACTACACTGCATAGGATATGCTTTATTGAAAGTTTTTTTCTTTCAGCACCTTGAATGTATGGAGCCACACCCTTCTGATCTGCAAAATTTCTGCTGAAAAATCTGCTGATTGTTTTCTGGGATTTTCCTTGTACATAACAAGTTACTATTCCCTTGTTGCTTTTAAAACTCAATCTTTGTTTTAAACTTTTAATAATTTAATTATAATGTTTCTTCTTGTGTGTCTGTTTAGGTTCATCTTATTTGGAACGGTCTGAGCTTTGTAAATCTGGTTGTCTGTTTTCTTCTGCAGATTATAGAAGCTTTAAGCCATTATTTTTTCAAATAAATTTTCTGCCCCTTTTTTTCTCTCTCTTCTCCTTCTGGGACCCCTGTAACATGAATGTTGGTCTCCTTCATGTTGTCTCATAAGTCCTTTAAACTGTTCTCACTTAATTTTTTTTTCTTTTTGTTATGCTGATTGGTGATTTCCACTGCCCTGTCTTTTCCTTTCTTCTGCTTCATCAACTGTATTTTTTTAAGTTCTATTATTATAATCTTCAGCTCTGGGACTTCTATATGGTATTTTGTTGAAATCCTCATTGTGTTCATCCATCCTTTCCCTGATTTTGGCAAGCATGTTTAAGATTATTATTTTGAACTCTTTATCAGGTAAAAAACAACAAAAACAACAACAACTTATCTCCATTTCATTAAGGACTTTTTTCTTAGGTTTTATCTCTGTTTTTTTCATTTTCCTAACACTCTGTGTTGGTTTCTATGCATTAGATAAAATAACCAACTCCCTTAGTCTTGAAGAAGAGGACTTGAGTAGGTCATAAACATTATTGTTCAACACTGCCCTAGCTCTTGGTTGCCTCTTAAATATTTGTGATTGTCTTAGATACCTACATTATTTTTAGTGACTTTCAGTAGTTGAGATGTTCCAAGACCTGCCAATCTCCCAAGAGTGAGGATCTCAGTTAGCACCTAGATTAATCTGATTGGAAGTTAGACTCTCAGGTAGCAGCTTTTAATGTATGCAAAGGCATCCCCTGGGTGGTAGCCACAAAAACCAGTACACCAGATGTGTGTACAAGCTTCCCTCCAGGAGATACTGGTGCTCTGGAGTGTGGCAGAAAAAAGTGAAAAAATATTGCTCACCTTCCAAGGTCTCTGGAAAGGATTACAGTAGATCTTTATATATGTGTTTAATTAGAAGCCTGCACCTCAGGGGCAGCTATGAATATAATAAAATAGGCCTCTTTCACAGAAAGACTGGACACCTCAGTCTGTTGTCTCTGTATCCTGGGGGTGGTAGCTGGCTAAGAAGTCTTCTTCATTGGTTAAAGTTCTATGGGACCAGTGAGTATAAGATCCACTGACCACCAGAGCCAGGCAACATAGAGGTGTCCCCTGAGCAGCAGCCACTAACAATTCGGACACCAAATGAGTGTACAACCTCTTTTCCAGGAGATACCACACGCTGAAGCAAGACAGAGGGAGAGTACTAAGACGATGACCACCAGCCTCCATCCCCTGAGAGAATCTTAGTAAGCCCCTAAATGTATGTGTGAAATGTGTGTTAAAACAGAAGACTGCTCTTCTGGCCAAAGCTCCAGAACAAGCAAACGGGCTTCTTTCACAGAAAGACAGGTTGTTTCACTTTGCTGTGCACAGTGCCCTGGTGATGGTAGCCAGCCAAGAACTATCTCCCTGACTGTTACAGTTCCATGGAATGTCCCTACACAAGTCCCTTTGGCCACCAGAGCTCAGTAATCCAGAAGCATCCCCTGAGCAGCAGCCACGAAAACCAGGACATGTGTAAAATTTCTCTTTAAGAGACACTGGTACTCTGGAGCATAGCAGAAGGAGAACTCAAAGATGAGCCCCACCCCCTGAGTTCTATGGAAAAGATTACAGTAGGTCTTTATGTGTGTTTAATTAGAAGTCTGACCCTCATTCCACAGCTATGAAGTCAGCTAATATGCCTCTTTCACATGAAGACTGTGCTCCTCACACTGCTGCCTCTTGCTGTGCCCTTGGGTGGTAGCCGTTGAAGAGACTCTTTCTTCCATTGGTTACATTGTGTGGGACCTCAGAGGAGGGTGCAAGCTCTTTTCAAGGAGATATTGGTGGGCCGGAGTAAGGCAGAGGGAGAGTATAAAGATGATACTCACCATCCTCTCTCTCCAGAGTACCGCAGCAGGCCCTGAGATGCCTGATAAAATTAGATGCTTGCCTACACTTTAAGTTAAGATAAGCAAATAAGCTACCATAGATACCACTTAATGTGGAATCTAAAGAACAAAATAAATGAATAAACAAAACAGAAACAGACTCATGGTTGCAGAATGATAGGGGCGTTGGGGACCTGGGTGAAAAAAATGAATGGATTAAGAAGTACAACTTGGTAGTCATGAAATAGTCAAGGGGACGTAATGTACAACATATGGAATATAGTCAATAATATTGTTATAACTATATAGAGCCAGGTAGGTACTAGACTAATTCATCAGGATCACCTTGTAGTTATATAAATGTCTAACAACTATGCGATACACTTGAAATTAATATAAAATAATGTCGAGTGTCAACTATAATTGAAAATAAATAATTTTTTAAAGAGATAAGCAAATAAGCCTCTTTCACGTAAAATCTGTGCATGCCTCAATAAAGTGCCTCTGTACTGGTCCCTCAGGTGGTGAGTCCAAGTGCATAAGCAGCCTTTAACAGCTCTTTCTTAATTTTTATCGCCTTGTGGATCTCATGGACATGATCTCCATTGGCTTTCAAAGCTAGATGTTTTGGGGGTTTATATCTTAGGTACAAATCTTTAAAATGTAAAGCTCACCTCAGAAAGAAAGTATTACAGGTTTTGAGTTCCCTCTTAATCATAGGTCTCTACAACACGGATGGGATTAATGGCAAGATCATGTCTCATCTTCTTCTACTGGCTATGATGTAGGGATTTTTTTGTTTGTTTTCTCAATATGTAGGAGTCACTCAGCTAAATTTTGGGTTTTTCTTGAAAGGAAATTATTCCACATATAGCCTTAGATACAGTGTGTTCATGACTGGTGGTGAGTTCAGGATCTTCCCACCTTGCCCTCTTGAACCAGAATGCTCTTTCTTTTTCGAGCCTGATTAATATACATAACTACATTTTGTATCCATTCATCTGCCAGCAAACACTAAGATTGTTTACATACCTTGGGTATAGTGAATACTGATATAAACATGTGAGTGCAGATATCTCTTCAAGATAATGATTTAATTTTCTTTGCATATTTACCCAAAAGTGGAATTACCAGATCACCCGATAATTCTATTGTTATTTCTTCAGGAACCACCACACTATTCCCTATAAGTGGCTGTACTAGTTTACATTCTCATCAACAGCGCACAAGGCTTCCTTCGCAGCACAAGCCTTTCTTATTCTCCGTATCTTTGTGAACACTTGTTATTTCTTGTCTTTTTGATAATGGCCGTTCTAATAAGTGTGAGGTGATATCTCATTGTGGTTTTGACTTGCATTTTCTTGATGGTTAGTGATACTGAGCACCTTTTCATGAACTTGTTGCCTATTTTTTATGTCTTGCAAATATTTTCTCCCATTCAGGTTATCCTTTCATTTTTTTGATAGTTCCCTTTGCTGTGCAAAAACTTTTAAGTTTTTTTTTTTTCGCTTGTTTATTTTTGTTTTTGTTGTTTTGCTTTCAGTATCAAATGTAAAAAAAAATCATTGCCAAGACCAATATCAAGGAGGTTACTCCCTGTTTTCTTCTAGAAATTTCACAATTTCAGTTCTTACTTTTAGGAGTTTTACAGTTTCAGGCCTTATTCAACTTGTTCTATCTTTGAGAATCAGGAACACTTTCAGGCTGACTCCTAAGAAATTAATTACTTAATTTCTGGTTATTTAAGATGCTGCAGGCTCATCTTATATTTTTCCTGCCTCAGGCCTAAAATCAGTTATTTCTCCAAAAGCCATGGTTTCTATTATTGAATCGTATAAAATATAAGCTTCTTGAAGACAAGAATCTTGTTTTTCATCACGTTTTAATATCTGTGTCTTTGGCTTCTGGTAAGCACTGGATTAGTTCTTGTAGATTAAATACTTGAAAGACTGAATGGGTACTATAACTTTATTAAATGTTCCAGTAGCCTCTAGACTTATCATGTCTTAGCTAATAATCATTATGTGAGGAAAAGAAATGATGAGCTTGTCCTCTGGTTGAGGTCTGCCTGCTTAACTTCTTTTGCCTTATTTCTTTATCTGTAAAATGGAGATAATAAAAACACCTACCTAGTTGGGCTATTATGAACTAATTAAATGAGCCAATCAATGTAAGGCACTTAGAACAGTATCTGGCTCCTAGTAAGTGGTTCAATAAATGTTTGATAGTATTATCCTTAATGTGTTGCACTAAAATATGACCTGCGTGTTGGTTTTTGGATTCTTCCATCTATAGCTTATGACAGCACCTATTGATTTACACTAATTCTCCATTTTAATTTGTTAATCAAAGTCAAGGCTAGCTTTCATCTCACCTTGTACTATAGTCTGAGGAATAGAAATAATCACACCTTTAGACCCAATAAAGGAAAAAAAAAAAAAAGAAAGCCAGATAACAAGTAATAACATAAGCCTTATTACTGGTAACACTGGCCTTCATTATTTGGCATGGCCCTAAGGCCCAAATGGCCTGTTTACTCCCTCCCCTAGGGCTAGACTTGGTACCTGCATGGGGATGATAAGCCCCACAGAGGGTCAAGAAAAATGATGCGGCCTTACTCTCAGCTGAAACTAGAATGCCCAAAAGATAGGCTACATGTGTGTCATAAAGTTTAATATTAACCCTGCACAGGAAAGAATTGCAGATCAGTGAATGTCACACTCAGGCTGAATCATCACTCACAGAAACTACCCTCCCTCTGGTTCAAAGAAGCAAATGAAGAATAAAGACAACAGCTTATGTTCCCATTTCATGGACTTGCACTAATGACAGGAATAGAAGAAAGTGATCCCTCATAGCTCCCACCTCTTTCTTGTAAAGTGTGAATCATAGAAAACACAAACATCTCTTCCTGCAAGATAACAAGATTATGTCACATATAAAGAATTTCAGCCACTGAAAAAGTCTTCTATGAGTCACCTGGAACAGAAAAAATGCAAGAATCTGATTTATTTGATTTCTTGCTTTTTAAACTCTAACTGCATCCTCAGGCCCAAAACAAATATTATGCATGGAAGTCAGTTGCTTGGTTAGCACAAGAGCAGTTTTGTTTCCATTACATAAATTCAAGTTGGAGACTTAGGTAAAAACCACAGGCCTCCCTCTCAGTGTTGATCACCTGACCCGAATAGTACTTTTTCCAGGCTTTTATGAATGGACTGATTGGCAGTCCTGAACTCATTGGCATGAATGTGGCTAAGGACATTAAACTCAAGAACTGGGCTTGCAAATAGGTCGTATTTCACTTGTCAACACTGATGGATTGTGAGTGGGTGTTTGGAGTCTTATGGAGAATTTTTGAGACCACTTTTTGGCTCAGTAGGAAAGAAAAGATGGGTACGAAATCTGCCATTAGTGTGACAAATCGGAGCAGTGGCAATGTCTTGGTTTTTTTAATTCTGGTATTTTCTAGTCAGTGTCACACATTGGCTTTCATGCTACTTTCCCCACTTACTGAAATTGCAAAACGCTTATTGCCTCTTTCAAAAGGATCAAAAACTAAAATAACTACCAGCCAGGTAACATTACTAGGCCAGAAATATAAATCAGTAGTAGTAACAATAAAATGAACACTTACAAATTTGCCATAAAATAAAATAAACAGCATATTACCAGAACAATTGAACCTCCTTTTATGGCCATCCCCAATTGTACTCCTCACATTCTTTCCCCCTAGAAGAAATCACAACTCTGTTGTTTTTCTTTATTGGTTTGCCACATTTTCTAAACTAAATGTTGTTAGTTTTGGCTGTTTGGGGACTTAAAGAAAATGGAATCATATTGCACTCATTCTTCAGTACTTATTTTCTTTGTTGAATACCACATCCCTGAGAATTCCAGGTTATATGGTTCATTCACTCTCACATCCTGTATAGGATTCCAATTTATATACAACAATTAATTTTTTATTCTATTATTGATGGATATGTGGATTGTTTCCAGCATTTTGCTGTTACAAACAATGTTACTCCTATAAAAATACTTTTATGTGACTCTGGATGCACATTTGCAAGATTATCTCTAGATTATATTCTTAGAAAATAATTTCTAAATTGCAGGGAATGTACTTGATCAACTTTGCTAGCTAGTACCTCAGTATTTTGTAAAGTGGGTATGTCATTTTAAGCTCCCACTTGCTATATAGGAGAGTTTTCTTTGTTGTTTCCTTAGCAACACTTTGTGTTGTTGGCTTGTTGATTTTTACCAAACCACCGAGTGTGAAATAGTATCTCACTGAAATTTGAATTTGCATTTTTTTGAAAACAAATGAAGTTGAGCATCTTTTTATATTTTTATGGACATTTATAATTCCTTTCCTATGAAATGACTGCTGGTGTCTTTGTATATTTTTTTCCTATTGAATGTTTTGTCTAAATTTCTGTTGGGTTGTTTTAAGGACATTTAAATTCTTAATACCATCTGGAATGGTTTATGTATAGTGTGAGATAGGGATCCAACTTCATGTTGTTCTATATCGAAACCAACTGTCCCACCACATTTTTTGGATAGTACATCCTTTCCTCACTCATTTACAGCACCAGCTGTATCCATATATGTGGGGTTTGCTTCTAGATTCACTATTCTCACACAGTAGTTTATTTATGTATCCCTATGACATATAACACTATCTTGATGATTATATCTTCATAATATGTGTTGATGTTTGGCAGAATAAGATTCCCATCTGGTTCTTCTTTTAAATTGTTGTTATAACTCTGCTCTATTTCATATAAATTTTAGAATTAGATTGTCAAGTCCCCCCAACCCCAAAAAAACTTTTGAGATGGATTAAGATTGCACTGAATCTAAAGATCTTTTTATGGAGAATTATTGACTGCTAAATATGTCTTTCTATTAATTTAGTACTTTCAATAGAGTTTTATAAATTTCTACAGACTATAAACTTTAAAATGGATTATTTCTAAGAAATCTATATTTCTTTTGTAATTCTTATCATTACTTCCTTTCTTCTTTTTATAATACCTTTTTAAAATAACTTTTCATTTTTCAATTACAAAATTAAATTAGTTTCAGGTGTACAACATAAAGATTAGACATTTATATAATTTACAAAGTGATCACTCTGATAAATCTAGTGCCCATCTGACACTATAAATAGTTATTACAATATTATTGCCTATATTCTCTTTTCTATACTTTATATCCCCATGACTATCTTGTAACTACTAATTTGTACTTCTTAATCCCTCTCCTTTTTAACCCACTTTCTCAACTCACCTCCCATCTGGCAATCCCCAAAATGTTTTCTGTGAGTCTGTCTGTTCATATATTTTGTTTTTTAGATTCCACGTATAGTAAAATCATATGGTATTTGTGTTTCTCTGACTTTTTTCATTTAGCATAATGCCCTCTAGCTCCATTCAGGTTGTTGCAGATGGCAAGATTTCATTCTTTTTATGGCCGGGTAATATTCCATTGTATATATGTACAACTTCCCCTTTATCTATTTATCTACTTTTTAAATAACTTAAAATTTTATTTTACTTCAACACTTGACCAGAACCTCTCCTTTCATCTATTGATGGGCACTTAGGTTGTTTTTATATATTAGCTATTGTAAATAATGCTGCAACAAACATATGGATGTGTACATTTTTTCAAATTTGTGTTCTGGGTTTCTTCAGATAAATACTCAGAAGTAGAATTACTAGGTCCTTCTTTATATCTTGTTATAGCCTTTATTTTGAAGTCTACTTTGTCTAGTATAAGTATCACTACCCCAGTTTTTTCATGTTGTTGTTTCTATTTTCATGAAATGTCTGTTTCCATTCTTTAACTTTCAGTCTCTGTGTGCATTTGATTCTGAAGAGAGTCTCTTGTAGGCAGCATATGTAGAGGCTTTGTTTTCTTATCCATTCAGCCACCTAATATCTTTTGATTGGTGTATTTAATCCATTTACATTTAAAGTAATTATTGATATGCAGTTATTGTCAATTTATATTTTTTATTTTTTTCTTTTTCTTTTTAAATAAGTCCTTTAACATTTCTGATAATACTGGTTAAAAGGTAATGAACTCCTTTATTTTTTTCTTGTCTGAGGAACTCTTTATCTGTCCTTTAATTCTCCATGGAAATCTTTAGTAAATGGTAAAAGATTTATATTATTTGAAGAGAAATCAAATATGTCCTTCAATTCTAAATGATAGCCTTACTGGGCAGAGTAATTTTGAGTGTAAGTCCTCTTTTTTTCATCATTTTGAATATTTCATGCCAATCCATTCTGGCCTCCAAAGTTTCTACTGAGAAATCAGCTGACAGTCTTATGGGAGTTGCTTTATAGGTACTAACTGCCTTCCTCTTGCTGCTTTTAAGATTCTCTCTTTGTCTTTAACCTTTGACATTTTAATTGTGATGTGTCTTGGGTTCATCTTGTTTGGGAATCTGCATTTCCTGGACTTGTATATCTATTCTTTCACCAGGAAGTTTTCAGTCATTATTTCTTCAAATATGTTTTCAATTCCTTACTCTCTTTCTTCTCCTTCTGGTACCCCTATTATGTGAATGTTGATATGCTTGATGTTTTCTCAGAAGCCCCTTAAACTATCATTTTTTTGAATTCTTTTTGTTGGTGGTGGTGCTGTTCTGATCGAATGTTTTCTGCTACCTTATTTTCCAAATCACTGATTCAGTCCTCTGCTTCTTCTAATCTGCTGTTGATTTCTTCTAGGATATTCTTCATTTTAGTTATTGTATTCTTTATTTCTGAATTGTTCTTTTTTATGTTTTCTATATCATTGTTGAAGTTCTCACTGAAATCATTGAAAATCATTATAACCTGTGTTTTGAATCTGCATCTGGTAGATTGCTTCTCTCCATTTTCTTCAGTTCTTTTTCTGGAGCTTCATTCTGTTCTTTCATCTGGGACATATTTCTTTGTCTCCTCATTGTGGCTGCCTGTGTTTATTTCTATGTATTAGGTAGAGCTGCTATACCTTCTAGTCTTGGTAGAGTGGCCTTAGGTATAGTATGTATCTTTTGGGGCCCAGTGACACAGTGTCCCTGGTAACCTGAGCTGGGTGCTCCAGGTGTGTCCTTTGTGTAAATTGTGTCTGCTATGCTGTTGTAGTTGAGCTTTGATTGCTGTTTACTCATAAATGGGAGGGATTGACCCTGGAGCTGATTGGTTGTGAGAACTGGCCATGACTATAGTGGAGGAGCTGTTGTTCAGGAGCTGACCCTATGGAGCAGGATTTGCATTGGTGGAGCTCTGTTGCCTGCCCAGTCTGTCCTTTGGGTGTCTCATTTGTGGGGATGGTTCTGTGGTGCTTTGGTATGGTCTGAAGGTAGCTACCAAGTGTTTGCTTCTGGGGGCTCTTAGGAGATTGGATCTGGTCCAAGCCAAGGCAAGATGCTTCCTGAGGCCTGCCCAGGGCCACTTAGTACGAGCTACAAAGTGATATGCAGATAGTTGCCACTTGTACTATACTTGGAGGTGTCTGGGAAGACTAAGCGGTAAACCGAGGGCAGAAGTCACTAGTGCCTGTTTCAGCACTGCTTAGCAAGAGGTACGGGGCACACTAAGACCAGATGCTACTTGTTTGGGGTTTGTGAACCTTTGAGAAACTTTAGGAAAGTCTGGAGCATTCGCCGAGATGGCTCATGTCTTGTATGGAAAAGCCACTGGAAGCAGCTTGGGTGGGCTCACATGTTGGGTGGGGTCTCAAGAATCACTAGGATGGGGTAAATAGAGTTAGCTGGGTTGATGGAGACTCAGATATGATGTCCACCTGCAAATGCAGGCTGAATTGGGAGAGGGCTCAACAAAGGAACAATGGCTTCTTCCAGCACTTCCGTCTGAGAGAAAGCTGTTCCTCCAGCCCTCATCCTGAAGCCAAATAATTCAGTTCCTACTTATATGTCCTTGGTGCCTTTCAAGCTGCTGCCTGAGTGAGTTCATCACCAAACAAGTTCAGACACCAACCCTTTAAGAGGACATTGCAACTCCAGTGGCCTTCCATCTCACTCAACCACAATCTCCACTGGTTTTCCTACCCAGAAGTTGTGGGCACTTCTCTTTCTGGCACTAGAGCTATGGACTGGGGAGCCTGGTATGAGGCTGGGAACTCCATGGCCAATATATCCCTCCTAATTTTTAACTGCCACACATGGGTGTGGGACCAGCCCGATCTGCATCTCTGCGCTCTTACCAGTCACCATGTGGCTTCTTCTGTATGTCCTTAGTTATAGAACTTCTGTTCAAGTAGAATTTAAGTGATTCTCAATGACTGTTCTTCTGTAGTTTAGTTGTAATTTTGATTTGATTGTGGAAAGAGGCAAACACAGCATTTACTTTTCCGCCATCTTGACCAGAAGACCCTTGCTTTTGTCTTATTGAAATGAATAGGATCCCCAGCGCTGTTTTAAACAGTAGTGTTCATAGAATCCATCAATGACTTGGGGTTTTTTTACCTTAAACACATCTGAAAATTTTCCATTACATACAATCTCATAGGTTTTGATTTTAACTTATTTTCAAGTTTAAGATATTTATCCACAGATAGATATATATAGCTAGATGATAGATGATAGATAGATAGATAGATAGATAGATAGATAGATAGATAGATGATTAGATAAATGAGAAAGAGAGAGAGAGATGATAGATGTTCTATGAGAGAGAGAAAGAGAGAGAGACAGGTAGATAGATGATAGTTGATAGAAATTAATGATGGGTAAATTGATTTTGATCAATATATATTCACTAATAGTTGTTGAAATTTATCAGACATTTATATTTATTTTTAATCCAGTAATTTTCCCCTTAATATTCTGAAGTCAGACTATCCTAATATTCTAGAATAAAGTTTTAATTATTGTATGTTTATAATACATTTTTATTCATTCAACTTTTAGTATTCTTGCATAAATATTCTTAAGAGAAATGGGCTTATACATTTCTTGTTTTATCTTCATCATATTTTGGAATCAAAAATATGTTTGACATAAAATAGATGTACAGTTGTTTTCTCTTTTTATTCTCTTGGAAAAACCACAGTTAGGTAATAAAAATTTATTTTTTAAAATTTTGGAAAATCTTTCTGTAAAATTATTTGAACCTGGGGAATATTATGGAATTGGATGGGTCTTTAATAACCATTGCAATTTCTATCCTATTTTCTATTTTTCTATTGTGCCAAAGTGTTTATTTTGTCTTTCTTTCAATTTTATTAGCATTGGGTTGTCCAACTTTTTTCATCTCTATAGTTATTCCCCCTTCATTCTATATTTTGTTTTTCTTAAATCTTTTCTCCTTTTTGTACATAATCAGTCTTGCCAAAGGTTTGCCTTTCTATCTTTTCAAGGGACTAGCTTTTACTTTTGTTCATCTTCTTTATTATTCCTCTCTATTACACAGATGTCTCTTTTTATCTTTAATCTATCATTACTTCTATATATCCATTTATTCACTATATTTCTTTCCTCAACTTTATTTTTAAAAAATTTTATTATACTATAATTAACATAGAATAAACCATGTACATTTAAAGTGTACAATTTGATAAAACTTGATATATCTGTACCACCATGAAATGATCATCTCGGTGAAAACAGTCAACACATCCAGCACACCCAAAAGTTATCTTTGTATTCAATCCCTCCCTCCTACTTATCACAGCATGCTGGTCCACAGGTAACCACTGCTCTGCTTTCTGTCACTGTGAATTGTTTGCAATTCATATCATTTATATAAACTAAATAACAATGTATGTACTCTTTTTTTGTATGGCTTGCTTTTCTCAGCATAGTTACTTTAAGGTTCATCTATATTGTTATACCAAGATAAATGTTGTATCAATAATTTTTATTCCTTTTTATTGCTGGGTACTATTCTATTATATGGATCTACCAGTTTAAACAAACTGACTATCGACCAATTGATGGACATGTTCGTTGTTTCTGGGGTTTTCAGGGTTTTATTATCATAAATAAGACTGCTATGATGTTTCATGCATGACTATTTGTATTACCATATGCTATCTTTTCTCTTGGGTAAATATCCAGGAGTGGAATGACTGAATCATGAGGTATGCATATGATTCATTTTTAAGAAACTTTGATAATGTTTTTCCAAAGTAATTGCATCATTTTACACTCCCACTAGCATTATATGAGTGTTTCATTTCTTCTACACCCTTGCAAACACTAGATGCGATCAGACTTTTAAATTTTAGTCTTTCTAATAATGTATAGTGATATCGTATTATGGGGATATGTGAGCATATTTCTGTGGCTTATTGTCCATTTGTATATCTTTTTGATGAAATGTCTAAATCTTTTTCTCATTTCTAATGGGATTGTGAGTTTGAGAGTTCATATATTTTTGATGCAAGTCCTTTATCAGATATGTGATTTGTAAATATTTTCTCCCAGTTTGTGGCTTATCTTTTTATTATTTTAACAGTGACTTTCAAAGAGCAGATTTTTGAAAAAATTTTGCTGAGGTCTGGTTTATCAAACATTTTTATGAACATTCTTTATAATGTAGTGTTAAGAAAGCTTTGCCTACCCCGGCCTTACAAAATTCTTTCCCAGGTTTTCCTCTAGAAGTTTTATAGTTTAGGTTATGTTTAGGTCTATGGGCAATCTTGAGTTAATTTTTATATAAACTTCATGGTATAGACAGACAATAAATATTTTGCATATTGATATTTGATTATTTCAGTATGATTTATTGAAAGACTATCCTTTCACCACTAGATTGCCTTTGCTCTTTTGTCAAAAATATGGCTATCCATATGTGTGTGGGTCTATCTTAAGACTCTACTCTTTTCATAAATCAATTTCATTATTTTTAAGCCAATATCACACTGTCTTGGTAGCTGTAGCTTTATAATAAACCTTGAAAATAAGTAGTATTACATCTCCAATTTTGGTCTCCTTTTTCAAAGTTATATTGGCCATTCTAGTTCCTATGCATTTCGTACCTAGTAATATTAGAATTCTATTAGATCCTAAGCAGTAATTTTGGAATTAGTTCGTCAATTTCTAAACAAAAATGTTTGCTAGAATTTTGGATGTATATGTTATGGTGAATATATAGGTTAAATTTGGGAGTTTTTATATCTTAAAAATATTTAGACTTTCAACCAATAAACATTTATTTAGGTCTCCTAGCATGTTTTATAGTTTTCATAGTATAGGGATTTCACATTTTTGTCAGATTTATCCCTAGGTATATCACATTTTTAATGTTTTTGGCATTTCCTTTTCATTTCAGTTTCAAATTGTTCGTTGTTAATATGCATACAGAAAAAAGGTTTTTGTATATTGTTCTTCTGTCTTGCAACCTTGCTAACTTTTTAGTTCTAGTTTGTTTTTTTTGTTTTTTTTTTTTTTTTTGTAGATTACATCAGGTCGTCTACATAATACTTCTTCTTTTCTACTGTTGCATTTCACTGGATAGAACCTCCAGTCTAATGATGAATAGGAGTGGTGAGAACAGATATCCCCTGATCTTATGAGAAAACATTTAATCTTCTGCTATTAAGAATGATGTTAGCTTAAGGTCTTTTGTAGATCCCCTTTATCAGGTTAAGGAAGTTTCATTCTATCCTTAATTTGCTCAGAGTTTTTATTTGGAATAGATATTGGATTTTTGTCAAATTATTTTTTTCTGTGTCTATTGAGACAATTATAAGAATTTTTTAGTGTTAACATTAATTTTTATGCAATAAGATATACATAACATATTTATCATTTTAACCATTTTTAGACATATAATTCAGTGGCATTAAGTACCTTCAAATGTTGTATAATTAACTATAGTCTTAGAGTTTTCTCTCTGAAAGTTGTGAACTACAAATTCAGTATCTTTAATACATATAAGAATTATCAATAGTTTGCATCACTCAAGATGACACTTCTCTATTTCATCTAAAAGATTTTTTGTTGACATATAGTTGTTCATAATAGTCCCTGTTTATCCTTCTGATATCTATAGAATCGGCAAGGTCATCCTTTTAATCCTCATATTGGTAATTTGTTTCTTCTTGTTTGCTGATAAGTCAAGATAGAGATTTACCAATTTCATTGATCTCAAAAAATCATTTTTGTCTTTCATGAATTTTTCCCTAACATTTTTATGTTTCCAATTTCTTTGATATCCATTCTGATGTCTATAATTTCTTCTGCTTACTTTGGGTTACATTTTCTGTTCTTAGTCTATTTTTTTAAGGTGGAAGTGACATCATTGATTTGAGACCTTACTTCTTTTTTAATATATATAGTGACCATTTTAGCAGCATCCTACAAATTTTGATACATTTTGTCCTCATTTTCATTCAGTTCAAATAGTTCTTAATTTTTAAAATTTCTTCTTTGAACTATAGGTTATTTACAATGGTGTTATTTGGTTGTCAAATGTATGAATATTTTCCAGAATCTTTGTCTTATTTATTTCTATTTTAATTATATTAGAGAATATACTTTGTATGACTTGAATCCTTAAAATTTATCGAGACATGTATATAATTTAGAATATGGTCAATCTGGATAAATGTTCTGTGTGCACTTGAAAAGAATATGTATTCTGCTCCTTTTGGGTAGACTTTTCCAAAAATATCAATTACATCAAGATAATATTGTTCTCAAATCTTCCACATTTTTACTAATTTTCTATGTACTTGTTCTATTAGTTATTGAGAGAGGTATTGAAACCTCAGTATGATTTTTAGATTTTTAAATTTCTTCTTACGGCTCTATCTGCTTTTGATTCATGTATATTTAAGTTCAGTTATTAAGTGCATAAATATTTAGGATTTTTATGTCCTCTTGATGAGCATCATGATTCTTTATCCCTGGTAATATTTTTTTTTTTGCTATGAAATCTACCAAACACAGTCCCTCTAGCTTTCTTTTACGTAAGGTATCTTTCCTCACCCTTTTTAACTTATGTGTGTTTTCTTATTTAAACTGTGCCTTATAGGCAGCATCTGATTGGCATTGCTTTTGTTTTCCAACTTAACAATCTCTCCCTTTTAATTCAGTACATATGTCATTTACATTTCAAGTGATTATTAATATGGTTATATTTAAGTTTATCATCTTGCTATCTGAGGTCTATCTGTCCCACCTATTCATTTTTTTCCATATTTTTGTCTGCCTTCTTTTGTATTGAATATTTTTTATGATTTTGTTTTATGTTCTTTGTTGGCTTATTAGCTATAACTCTTTAAATTTTTGTTTTAGTCATTACCTTAAGATTTGTAAATGTTTAACTCATCAGCCCATCTTCAGGTGATATCATACCACTTCATATATAATAATCATATAATAGTATACTCTCATTTCTTCTTCAAACTTCATACTATTGTCATACATTTACTTTTATATGTGTTTTAAACCCGATAACACATTGTTATTGTTTTTGTTTAACCTGTTAGTTTTCTTTTAAAGAAATTTAAATTTTAAAATATTAAATATTTACCGATGTAATTACCATTTAGGGCACCTTTCATTATTTTGTAAAGATTCATATTTTTTGTTGTCATTTTCTTTCTAGTTGAAAGACTTCCTTTATATTTCTTATAGTGTGGGTTTGCTGGCGATGAATTCTTTAAGCTTTTGTCTGTCTGGAAAAGTCTTTATTTCGCACTTATTTTTAAAAGATTTCTTGCTGGATTTAGAATGCTAGGTTGACAGTTTGTTTCAGTATATTGAAGATGTTGCTTCATTGTCTTCTTACTTGAATTGTTTCTGATGATAAACCGGTAGTCATTCTTTTTCCCTCTACAAAATGTGTGGGTTTTGTTCTGGCTCCTTTTAAAGATTTTTTATCACTGGTTTGGAACAATTTGATTATAGCATGCTTTGGTCATTTTCTTCGTAATTCTAATACTTTGGCCTTACTAAACTTATTGAGCTATGGGTTTATGCCCCACTCCCATTTGGGGGATTCTATTTACATGTATACTATGTTGCTTGAAATTGTTCTCCAGCTCACTAATGCATTTTTCTTTTCTATTCATTCTTTGCCCTCTTCCTCCCTCTCTCTTTTCCTTCCTTCCTTCCTTCCTTCCTTCCTTCCTTCCTTCCTTCCTTCCTTCCTTCCTTCCTTCCTTCTTTCCTTCCTTTCTTTCTTTCTTTCTTTCTCTTTCTTTTTTTCTTTTTCTCTCTCCTTTTTCCTTCCTTCCTTCCTTCCTTCCTTCCTTCCTTCCTTCCTTCCTTCCTTCCTTCCTTCCTTCTTCCCTTCCTTCCTTTCTTCATTTCATTCATTCATTCTTTTATTCATTTTTTCTTCTACTTCCCATTTTTCTTTTACTCCTTTTTTTATTCCATCTTTTTCTGTCTTTTATTTTATTTTTCTTATATTCATTGTTTCTTCTAGTTTGGATAGTTTTTATTGCTGTGACCTCAAATCCATTAACCTTTCCTTCTACAATGTCTAAACTGCCACTAATCCCATCCACTCTGTTTTTCATCTCAGACATTGTAGTTTTTTTTTCCCTAGAAGTTCAGTTTAGACCTTTTTATATTTTTTTATGTCTCAATTTAACTTTTTAAAGATATTGAAGGTAGTTATAATACCTTTTAATATCTTTGCTAGTTCTGGGATAGTTTCAATTTATTGATTTTTTTTCTCCCTTTTCATATGGGTCACATTTTCCTGCTTCTTTTTGTGACTGGTAATTTTTGACTGAATACCAGTTGTAAGTTTTACCTAGTGGGATGCCAGATTTATCTTAAAAATCCTACCAATATTCCTGAGATTTGTTCTTGGATGCAGTTAAGTTGTTTGGAAATAGCTTGAGCCCTCAGTGTCCAGCTTTTTAAGATTTATTAAGCAGTGCCTGAGCAATATTTATTCTAAGGCTAATTAATCCTTATTGCTGAGGCAAGACCTTTCTAAGTAGGCTAACTAATGCCTTGTGAACCTTGAGGTTTTCCAGTCTGGCTGATTATAATAGGCACTGTTCCCAGCACTGTCCTCTCTAATTCACCAGTTTCTGCCTGTGTGTTCTCTCCCTCTGCTGAAGGATGCACTCTCTTAAGGAATCAATCTGAAGCAATCATGGGGCTCATTTTATTTGTTTCTCATTTGTTAAGAAGCAGTGTCTTTTATTCCCTGCTATGCAGTATCTCAAAAACTATTTTTTGTTTGTTTTGGGTTTGTTTTTTGTTTTTTTTGGGGGGGGACATTTTTTGCTTAAATAAGAAGGTAGATTGATTCCTTGTTATTTCATCTCAGCTAGAAGCAGTAGAAATCTTCATCCCCTTCAGTTAATTTGCATGCTATTTTACTTACCATCAAATGTTTTTAAGCTATACATTTTTATGTAAAAATTATTTTTATCACTTTTACAGTGATTCATTTAAATTAAGATTTCATTTTTATTATGATTTTCACTTAAGTTAGGATACTTTAATTTTAGGCTTATGAAATGTTTAAGCTATTATGTAAGATAATGTAATTTTCTTATATTGATTCTTTTGCATATTTAAAGCTTCCTTTGTAAATTAGCACATGCTTAATTTAGGGAATGTTCCATGTCTGACTAAAATAATGAATAGTTTTCTTTAATATACATTTCTCTTCATATTCCCTTATTTCTATTAGCTTGAGCTTACAAATCAGTTTATTCAGATGTTTCATATTTGTGATGATTTTTTTCTGTTTGACTCAACACATTTTAAGAGGAGTATGTCAACTATTTCATCTACACTGTTTTATTTATTACTTTTTTCCTATAATTAGTTGTTGCTCAGTATATTTTGAGGCTATGTTATTAGGTGATGTTAAGTGTTTATTATCATTTTGTTTTCTTTGGTTCTCATTCTTTTTCAGGCTTATGTTACCTTTTTCTCCCTTTCCATTGAAATGGCTACTAATGTTTACTTCTGGTACATATTTTCTTGGTCTTTCTTACTCATTGCTTTCTTTTCAAACTTGATATCCTTTTGTTTAAGTGTGCTTCTTGTAAAGAAAAAAAAAAAAAACACTGCTAATGCTTGTGTTTTTTAATCCAACATCAGTCTCTGGCTTTTTAGTTTAATATGTTTGTATTTATGGTAAAACTATTTTATTTAAACTTATATTTGCTATCATGTTTTTGTTTCCTATATACTCTACCTTTATTATCCCCGCTGTCCCTCCACTCCAGCTAGTTTGAATCTTCTACACGACATTTTATTTATCTCAATGGTTTCCCTACTTTATTAAGATTTATACATAGTATAAATTTTTGAAAAAACAAAAGATATATTCCCTCTGAATAAAAAGAAAAAACTACCATAGTTCACTCTCCTCTTCCTCTTCTTATGTTCTCAGATCCGAGCCTACTCTTCAACATTTGCATGTCGGGATTAAGTAGAATTTAGTTCTGTGTTACTAAGAATGCATCCTGTTTTTGTCTTTGCTTTTGTACACAAAAGTAAGATTTGCTGAGTTATTTACTTACCTTTATCTATCAAATATGATATTCTTTAGAACTTGTTTTCCTCCAGGATTGTTTTCTAAAAGATCTCTGCCGAAGATCTTTATTTTGACCTCATATTTAAGTGACAGCTATCTTTCTTGAATAGTAATTGTATTTCCGAAGTTCCTTATTTTTCTAAGTTCATGCACCCCTGTGGGTAACAACTAACTTATTTCGTCAAGTGGACACTGGGGAGAAGCTAAGTCCAAGCCTTGGGGAAAAGGAAGAATGACTGACACTCTAGCATTACAATCTGTGTTTGACTGTATGTGTTTGTTTGTTTGTTTGTTTTTTTCACCTTTCCACCAGCTGAATCTTAATATCACATAATTTGTTTGTACTTCCACTTTGGACACTGCTATTTTCCAAGAGCAGATTCCTTTAGTTGGAATTTCTTCCCCCCTCCCCCCTTTAATTCCCTCCCTCCCCACTTCCACCTCCGACCTATGGATGTTGCCACTTCCCCTTAAGAATTGGATCTCTGAAGGCAGGGCGTCCCCTCTCATGCCCTTGCAGCAGGCACCCAGGGCCTGGTACACTCAGGGCCTGGTGGACCCGGGGTATGGTCCATGGCTCCACCTGGGATGCGAACTCAGGACCTTCTGCGTGTACAGCGGACGTGCTAACCGCTACGATATGGAACCACCCTATTTGGGATTTCTGTACTTCAGGGTACTGAGAAAAAGAGGAGGAGAAGGGAATGCTCAAGGGGAGCCTGCCTCTGGCTTCGCTTTTATTACCTGTTTCCCACCCTACTTGGGTTCTAGCATTATTACTCAATAACGCCTCAGTTTATAGGCTCATCTCCACTCTTGACACCCTATGGAAGAGAGGTCCTGGAAATGCTTTGCGTGTTTCTTCTACTACTTCAAGTACCAGGACTCTCTGAGACTTTTTCAAGCCATCTGCCTCACACCTCACTTTCTCATTATTATCTCCTGGTCAGCCCTTTCTGGGTTGTCTCTGGGTTAACCCTGGGAAACCTAGCTTATGTCCTTTCAGTTTGGGAATCCTTATATACTCATTTGGAGAAGGAGCAATGTGTTGGGCACTTCTCAGACCCTAGCAACCAAACTGTAGGTATTGGTGCTCTAAATTTTCCTTTTTATCTGCTGGTCAAACTTAATTCTTTTTGGTTGGAAATACTGTTCTTAGAGTCTGTTTCACTACTCAGAGGTTCATAGAAAAAGTCTTTTGGGGGTTTTCAGATGCCATTCACAACTCTTCCTTTCCCTAAAAAAATCTAAACCAAGAGTCTCTAAGTCTCAGCTCCTGAGGCACAAACTGATGATTTTTAGAATCGTGGATAAAATATTCCAGTATCAAACTATGGCTCTTATATATTAACTTAATTAAAATTTATATCAACCTAAAAAGGGGTCATCTTTGGAAACTATACCTAGGGAAATCAACTATCTTTTTGCTCACCATTGCTCTCATTTTCTTTTTTTCCGTTGCTGATTGTGTTGATTATATATTAGCGGCGTCTGAGTTTTTTCTCTCAGTGGTGACACTCCAAGAGTAGCCGAGGTCCACAGTGAGGTCCGACACCTTTTCCTGAGCCAACTCAGCACACACTTTCCCTGAGGTAAAGCCATCACGGATTCTGGGGTTGCCTAGGAGGAGACCAACCAAAATCAAGTTTCTTCTAGACACAATCTATAGTGCATAAAAATTAATCAAGTCCTACCATAACTTGCTTTATTCATAATACTTAATGGTCATGTAATAGGAGTTTTTATTCAGCAGTTAAAGTTCATAAGTGCAGGTTTTACATGAAGATAGGTATTATGCTGATGGTTTAATTACACACGTTTTTGCACACCAAAGGAAATGAGTTATGCAGGTTTTGTAATTAAGGAAGGACTTCTGAGAGAGAACGAACCTAGAGTGAACTAATCTTTTTGAAAATTTTTAAATTAGTAACTCTTTGAAAACGTCCAACCTAGAAAATGATACTTGAGGTTAGAAGTCGTTTATACATAAACAACATTAATACTCTCTTCTCCCCATCCCCCCTCTCTCTCTCTCTCTCTCTCTCTCTCTCTCTCTCTCATTACACACACACACACACACACACACACACACACACGCACATGCACACACACACACAAATTTTATAGTTCTCATTCTATAAATTAAAGTTTTTCATTTTATGAACTTAGCACTAAGTAGTCACCATAGCCAGCATGAGAGACTTTTTCCCCAAAGACATCAATTTTAATTTCATTAGGTAAGTCACCTTATGCTGAGCCAAAAATAATTCAGCTGAATCTCCAGATTTTTGATTTCATGCAACCCAAACTATACATTTTCTCCAAATGTGACAAGGATTTTTTTACTTTCTCTGTGTTATTGAAACCAAAATATTATTTACTCTTTCCTAACCCCTGCACATGTCCAACCCCAGCCTCTTAACTTCAGTCTTCTTTAGTCAGCTGCATACTCACCATCTCAAGTTGGATAGTCAGGAAGCCTCTTGAGTTTGAAAGTCTAGAACAATTTCAGGATATTACCATATATCTGTTTCTCAGTTGGTAAATGGCAACTCTTGCCTTTCAGTTTATCACACCCCAAAAACTTGGTGTTGACCCTTTTCATTTTTCATGATTGACATATTCAACAGAAAACTCCATTGGCTCTATTTAAAAAATATAACCCCTTCTCACTATTTCTACTGCTGCTCCTTTAGTCCCAGCCATCTATCTTTCATGTAACTGATCCTTCTGCTCCCATACTTGCTTCCTTAACATTTACGGCCCAGCAGCCAGAGGAATCCCTTTAAAAACCTTCTGCTCATAATCTCCAATGGCTTCCATCTCATGAAGAAGAAAAGCAAATGTCCTCACCATGAGGCCATTGATGCTTAGCATAATCTGCTGATCATTACCTTCCTGCCCTTATTCTCCACTCTATGTTGGAGCCTCAGAACCTTTGCCTTTCTGTTCCCTCTGTCTAGAATTTTCTTGTTCAAGATATCCACCTTGTTTCCCTCAAATCTTTATTCAAATGGCCTTTACTGTCGCACCCACCCCACCAGCGCTCTCCTCAGAGCTTTCTGCCCTTTCTCCCTGCTTTATTTCTTCTGCCAATCACTTATCACCATGTAATTTACTACCGTCTATTTTCCCCTTTCTAGAAAGAAAGCTTTGGGAAGTAGGGATTATTTTTCACTCTGTTCACTACTAAATCCCCAGAGCCTAACAAGGTGTCTGACACACAGTAGGCACTCAGTATATCTGCTTGTTAGATGAATGATCTTTCTCTAAGGTGTGACCAGATCATAAGCAACTTGAGGGCTCAGCATAATGCTTAGCACTAGTAAGGGTAGCAGACAATTATTTTAGCCTCTGCAGAACAACGTTATCTTTTTTAGAGGGAACAGTTTTACTGTACTTAATGTGATTCAAACATTTTCCATAGGCATGGCAAGTTAGATGACATCCTTCTCACTGTCAGTCATTGTGATTGACTGGGAGAGGAGAGGATGATCTGGGTTGGGGCAATCAGAGTCTTCCCCTAGACATCTTTGATGGTGGGAGCCGGGGCTATTCATTCTGAGCCCACACTGCTTGTGGTCATTTTTTTTTTTTTTTTACCACAGAGAGGAAACTAGGGCCAATATTCAAAATATCCAACAGTTGATATGGCATGGACACCAATCAGTCAGAATGGACGCTGGGTAAAAACAGCGAACTATCATACAGCTCTGTGCCAGTTGACTTTTAGCCGAAGAAACCCATCTGTGGTAGGAGAGTATGGGATTTATACATACAGAGATGTGGTGTTCAGTGCCACTCTCTGAGTCCATTCTCTGTGGGTCTCTTGCTGTTCTTTAGCACTTTTAATATTCTTAATTGATGTGCTTATTTGAACTTATGATTTTTGGAAAAGTATCACTTTTAGAGAGCTGTGCTCAAGTGTTAGTAACCCTTCTTTCTGTTTAGCTATGATTCTGCATTTGAGCCTTGTATTCGGTCAAGCCTGAAGCCAAATTCCTTATTATCAAGAAATGAGAGAAATGATATAAAATTCTTCCAAGTCATTTTGCAGTGACTTGGATCAACTACCCCTTATTGGCATCTTGGATTATGTTGGACTTTGTGAAAGCAGAAAACACTTATTTTGCCTCTCTCCTAGCCCTAAAGAGGTGCCATTCTTGAATATTAAGTAGCCCATGTTCTCCTTCACATTCAGAGCTCTAGACATATAGGCCTCCTTACATATCTTTGAATTTGGAATACTTTTTTTTTTTTTTTTGCCACAGGGCCTTGATGAATGTTGCACTCTCCGTGAAATGAGGACTATTTGATTATGAAAGACAGAAAGCCAGCTCAAACTGGCATATATGAGAGAATTTATTGGCTTACATAATCGAAAATCCAGAAGTATGTGTCTAGTTTCAGGCATGGCTGGATTGAGGAGCTCATGATATGATATGATCAAATGATATGATCAATATATCTATTTCTTATTCCCAGTTTTGGTTTCAGTCTCCTCTCTTGCCTTCCCATTTCAGTCTTGGTTTCAGCTCTCAGTCTCCTTTTGGATTTCCTCCTTTGTCTTTGTTTTTCTCTCTTTCAGATGAGTCCTTTTTATAAAAGAGCAAAGATAGGCACTAGTAGCTCTAGGTTCATCTCCTAGCCAATCAACAATTCCTTCAGAAAGAGTATTTCTCCAAAAAGGTTTAATAAAAGTCTTGGTTTGAGCGCAGAGCAGGCAAGTTAAAGTGCTGATGTGGCTGAAGTAACAACAGGATGGGAGACGAGAGGCTCCCTAAAAGAAAGGAGTGTAATACTTAAAGAATGGAAATGAATGCTGGTAAACCAAGTCTTTGAAAGTCCACAGAACTGATTCTCACTTCCCTTTCAGGTCTTAACTCAGTCTCTCGTCTTTGCAGACATATTGCCTGACACTTTCTCTCAAGAGCACATCTCTCTGTAGATTACATATTCCTGTAACACTTGGAATTGAACATTTTCATACGAAGCTGTTTCACTAAGGCTTCTAGCAAGAGTGTGAAAGACATGAGGACAGGCGCTGGGTCTGTTTGTTCTCAAAACTCTATCCCATTTATTAACGATACATTCCATGGCTTACTCTTTATATACACTATCGTGCTTAGTTATCATAACTATCTCGTAAGGTAAAAATTTTTACTGAAGCTCATGGATGTTTAAGTAACTTGACCAAAGCTGTACCGTCATCAAGAGGCTAGAGAGACTGAAATCCTGTTTATCTGGCTCCCCTTCCAAGCCCATCTGCTCCAGTTTCCAGCCTAATTCCCTGCCAGGCCCACTCAGGGTGGTTCTACAGGGAACAAGACAGAGCAAGCCTTGTCCTCAAGGAGCTCATGGTTGCCCTTTTCCAGGGACAACAGATCTCAGCTAAAGTGTGGGATTCTGGATACAGAGGTGCTTATCTACCTATTAGAAAGACTTTTAATATGCCTCTTTAGAAATATTCAAGGAAGCTGTTGGGCTGCTCACAATATAGTCAGGAGCAGAAATAGTCTTTTTTGAGGTGAGTCAAGTCATAAAGACCCCATACTGCACAATAGATTCAGAATCTTATTCTCTTACGTTTGTTTAATAGTGGACACATGTTTACATGTTTTTTTTTTTCTCCACATGACTTGATAACTTCCTAATATCTTAAAAATGAATGTAAATCATTCTATTTTAAAGGTATATTATCATGAGAGGATATTTGGTACCTTTATAAGAAACTCTTCATTTTGTTAAAGCTTCTTTAGAGGTAGATGGGCTGTAGAATCACGTATGAAAACAAATACCAACTCTCTAGGTTCTTCTCCATGCAACTTTGAATGTGTCAGAAAGCCCAGTGTATTCATCTATAAAATGCTGGTGACCAGTCCTACTTTGCAGGTTTGGTATGAGAATCTTGGAAATGAAATTTAGTTTGGTTGGCCATGAAATACAATACAACTGTTTATACAGGCAGGCTTCAGAATCTGACTACAGGGGTTTATGCCAACTCTATCCTTAGAAGTGAAACATTTGTTCATTCACTCAACAAATGTGAGTATCAATTCCTGGTCTTCTGGTGGGGTTGCAGCAGTGAACATACAGTGTCTCTGCCCTGGTAGTTGTGAGTAAAGACACAAATAAATATGTAATGTTCCGAAGTGCTAAGCACAATGAAAGCAATGAAGTGGGCAAAGGGGATTACAAAGTGCAGAGGGTAGAGTGGTTAGGGTACCGTGTACACTGCATGGGCAGAAAAGGCCTCTTTGTTGGGACATTGGAAGAGAGGGAGTGTGTGAGCCACGCAGATAGCCAGGAAAAGAACATCCACTATAAAGAAAGTACAAACTCTGAGCATGCGTGGAATATAGGAAGCAAGGTGGCCAATGGCCAGAAGAGAGCGGTGGGGAGGGGTAGTTCTCTTACCTGAGCACGAAGCTGGTTTAGCAACACCTCAGAAGTTACTGAGGCAGACTGTGTAAAGCACTTGGATTTGTTAACAATGATTGGAATTATGATTTTGCCATATGCCTGATTTATGGTAACCGTAATAATGACTTTATTAAGTGTTGTTCTATCAAATTTCTTGCTCACCCGCTTTGAAGTCTCATACCCCTCACACTCCAGCTTTATTGCCTTTACTTGGAACAACTTTTCCCTCTTTCCTGTCATACTGAGACATCCTTTGGGTTTCAGTTAAATATTGTATGTTTTCCAGGAAATCTCCCTGACTGTCCCCAGTCGAATCAGGTGGTCTTCCTCTATATTCTTGTACTTCCCCTCTCGTTAGCACTTATTGCATTACGATACAACTTAATGTTTAAGAACTCTCTTCCCAGTGAACCATCAGGAACCAGGAGACCAAGGCTGTGTCTATCTTATTCTCTTATTCTCAGTTGTATCTCTTGCGTTGTTTGAGCAGGACATTTAATACTTATTTGTGGATGAATGAATGGAATCATGTATGCTAGTGAAATTTGCTCCTAACGGGGCATGTTACAAGGCAGAGTTTAATTAGTCAATATTACAATATTGGTGAAATATGGAGTGCCACACAAACTTTATGCTGAGACCACGGATTTCATCAAAAAAGTCCCCAAGGGAGAATACATTATTAAATTTTTAGAACTTTAAAATTGGAAGGAACCCTTTTCATCATTTAGCTAAATTAAGAGAAAGAGAAAGCTGAGGAACAAAGAGATGAAGTAACTTGCCAAAGTCACCCAGTCGTAATGGTCAGGATTGAGACTGGTAACCTAGTATGTAGAGTCTCTAGTATTTGATTCAACGAAATGCTGGGCACAAATTCTAGCTTCCCAGGATCCAAACACTGAAATGCTACAAATGGATTGTAGGTAGAAAAATCCGATGCTAGGCAGGAGTTGGAACGGATCTGTCCTGGGTTTTGGGTATTTTTAGATTTGATGCATTCCGTGGGCAGGAAATCACCACTTTTATGTGATAGCTTCTAAACTCTTTGACTTATTTGAATACTTTCCAAAGTATTTGAATTTCTGGATCAGACACACAATGCTCTGGCAGATTTTTTCCTGTCCATGGAGTCCTAAAGTTGCAGGCTTGATTTGAAAATAAATTATTAGTAAACATTTGAAAGTGAGAAACAAATTACTCCCAGAACACTCAGCTCCTTCCTTCAAATACACACTTGAAAATTACTCTCTTCTGTGAGAATGCTTGAATCTCTCCCTAAATCATAACACGGGTAAACTTACCGAAATATTTTTACAATTTTATTAGAGGTTTTAATTCACTGCTTTATCTATCTCTGTTAGACTGCAAAATAGCTTTAAATATTCAAGTGGTAATTAATGAATCTTTTATGTTGCAAATCAAACATTTTTCATCTGTGTGCTGGTGGAGGAGCAGTGAGGAAGGATTTAAAGAATAATTGTTTCTCCCAACTCCACAGTGTTGACTAGCGTGTACCTTATGTTTCTGGAGTGGGTTTTGCATTTGTTGCCTGGTGGGGCTAATGCTCAGTGTGGACGATGTCTGCTGTCTTTCAGGAGGTCAGGGTTTTTTATGTGTTCTTGCCAGAGACATTCCCAACTAGATGGAAAGTCTTTGAATGTGGAATTTTTGCTTGAGTGCAAAATAATAAAAAGCATGTGTATGTTAAAAAAGGATCAGCTTAATGGCAAACGAGCATTGGCCTACATTAATATTCTATTACAGTAAAAACTTCTATTTAATAAATTTTCTCCAGACTTTTTTCCCTCTAGAATCTAATGTATTTTTCTAAGTGGCATGCCAACCTAAAGAAAGAAAATATGATACATTTGATTTATGTTAAGTCAATAACATGCAAAAGCCTTTAAAATTGTATTTTAAGTGTAGAAATATCAGCTCAAGGAAATATGTATGGTACCATATATTGAGAACAGAGAAGTGTGAACTTTTCAGGGGCTCAAATGCCTAGTAAATATTATTCTATTTAGAAGATATTTTTAAAATGTGGTGTTTTGTCAAGTAGTAAGAAAATAAGTCTGATATCCTGCAATTTAGTTTAGAACCGAAAATAAAGATGATATGAAAGACCATGTAACAAAGCAGTTTTCCTTTCCTCTTCATGAGAAATAAGCCAGCTCTTGAGAGCATTCACAAAATGACTAAAAAATCTTCATTGGAAGCCACCTGTGTTCTTCTATGGCTCTAATTAATACTGGACTTGGTGACATTTATGTATCAGAGCAATAAGCTAAACAGGAAACAATTTATGTCACCTAAAGCTTTTTAACAAATCGATGCAGCTATTTGTAATTGCTTGTTTCACAAGATTAAAAGTGTTAAGGCCTGATCTTCGCTCATGGATTTGTGGTCAACCTGACCTGAGCTTCCGTTGCTTAAAAAGAAAAAAAAGAAAAAAAAAAAAGAGTTGGTGATCAGCACTGACTTCCATCAAGTAATCCATATTGCTAATATTTCTGGAATTTTAATGTAGTTACAATTTATAGCTGATCAAATGTGGTTACCTAAATTGCTGTTGCTAGTAGACAGTTTAACTGTCTTTATTAATTACAGTATAATTTAATGTTTGAGTACCGGCACTTGTGTTGGTCATTTTTACAGCTAGAGCAGTTATCTGCCTTATGACGAACCATTTTAGCATTTTCAATGGAAATTTGCTAATATGATGAGTGATAAAAATGTCACACGCTGGTAAATAATGATTATTGCTTTGGCTGAAATTAATTCTTGAAAGGCCGGTTACCTTCAAATTAACATTATAACTTGAAGCTTGTCTTTTTCTTCTCCCTATATTCTCCTTGGTATAAGCCAAAAAAAAAAAAACCATCAATAATTCCAATATTACATATATTTTTATATTTTTTTGGAATGAGCATTGAATGCCAATTTACAGTGGAAATTTTTTTTTAAATTGTTTAAAAATAAATAAAAGCTTATATCTAGTGATGGCTTTGTAATCCAAATATAATGCCAAGGTTAAACCAGTGTTTTTGCATGCGATCTAATGTCCCTCCAATGTGAATTTTGTCTTAAACTTTTCATCATTCCTTAAATGAAGGTTTGAGACTCAACTTTATTTGAATAAAGAATACTTTGAACTCAACTTCGATGATGAAAATAGTTACTACTCTGTATATAAATGTGTGATATCAAAGACGACAAAACCTACTAAGGCTGTATTTTGTTATCTTTTGGGGAGAACGGGGAGGGCGATCCTGTCATGCACCTGTTTGTGTCAGTGAAATTGGTCTTCCTAAGAGTTTAGGCTCTTTATATAAAGGCCTCATTTAAAAGAAAAACCAGTATTTCGGTTCTGCTACCTTGTCTGAGTGACAAGCCTGAAATAAATATGTAAAAGAATGTTCCTGCTTCAGAACGGTTCCTGGAATACAATTTAAAATGTGCTGTGCATCAACCAGCAAAATCTTCACTAATGCATCATTATACCTGGTTTGGGTCCTTCAGCTTATTCAAATTATATATATAAATTTTACCAACTGTACATGCTGTAAGCACTATATGTTGAAGCCTGGCATTTTAAGGAATTTCAATTAACCCTAATATTATATTCTTAGTAGCTAAATGAGAATTAAGGGTTCAAATGTTTTACTAATTATGAGACTAGAGGGCTTCTAGACTGTAGCAAAACTTAATGAAAAGAGGACACTACTTTGCAGCTTAATAGCAAAACCTTGTATTATTTTTTTTTTACCTAACACAGGCTTTTTAAAATAATACTTAGAGAGAACATTTACATGTACCTCAGTATCAGACAGTGTTTTGCCGAATAAGAACTGCGAGGTTAATTTCAAGTCCTCTCTTGGCTTGTGTTATGTGCTCTGAATTACATACTAATGGTTTTATGTCACTATGGTTTGGCCACTTAATGTTCTGCTTTCAATATACCAATTTAATTTTTACTGAAAGATGCCTAAATTTATTAATCCTTAGAATGTATATGATAGAATAACATTAGAGAAATAAATTTTATGAGATATATTCAATTTTGAAAAATCTCAAGATGGTTTTTCTAGAATAGTTACCGGCTCTCTACAGTTTTCAGTGAATGAAGTTATCTAGCATACTTCCGATAGAATATTTTTATAAAATCATTTGTTCTAATCTAAGCATTTATCATTATATGCAAAAAGATTTCTTGATGAGAATATTATAGACGGTGCATGTTTTTGACATTAGCATTTTATTTGGATGACTAATCTTGCAGATGTGAAATTTTAATGAATTATTCATGAAATTGCTTTCCTCTGAAATTTTAGTTTGCTCTTAATGCTAGTTATTAAACATTTTGTTTTTCTCTATAAAATTTGATAAAGAAAAATAAGTGTGTGCTTCCTTGAGAGAAAAGGTAATTTCTTTTGATTTTTCCAATTGTCTAAGACTTTCACTTTGAAATCCTGAAGAGATTTAGCCCTCTATGACAATGAAGGCTTTTAGTTAAGACTGATTTTAATTCAGTGGTGGAAGCAGCTGGTGATAAACCCAAGGCGTATGCCTAACATATAATATCAGCAGGTCAGAAGGGGAAAGAAACTTAGGCTGTGGCGACTTTTACTACCAGTGTGAACAACCAGCATTTTTATTGCATTTGAGAATGCTATAATGTCAGTAATTACTACTGACTACACAACATTTTTTTTATTGTCTGTATCCACAGACATGGAATGATGGAATTACAGTTGATGTCAAGGAATGAGTTTCTTTTATGCCTTATCAAAACAAAACAAAACAAAAAAAACTTCTTGTTACTGGCAGCACATATCCACAAAGCACCATGCTCACAGTCCGGACTGTACCATCTTCATCAAGGCTTCTGGGTGGCAGAGATCGTGTGAACTACACTGGGCCCACAAAATGCCTTAGAATAATAAGTCTCATTCTCAGGATAAAAAAGTGAAACCAACTCTTAAAAACATCCAAAATATCAAGAGGGTATACCATTAACCAAAAGGTACCAAAAATATTCAAAATACATATTCTTCTTTGTACCCTTGGAAACAGAGCTCAGCTGGAATATGGAAAGGAGAGGACATGTTTTTTTTTTTTTAAATTTTTTTTTCATGATAAAATAGCTAGTGATTTACAAATTTTGAGTTAAGAATCCAAGGTGTTCTTTACCAGATCAGATGGAATACTGGGAATAATGTTAGAGCTGTCCGAGATGGCAGGGCTGGTGGTCACTCTTCATAGACATAAGCCTCAATATTTCATTTCACTGCTGGTTCAATGCAGACAGCGTAACTTGTCTTAGTAGGACAGACTCTAGGGACAAATAGGATGGAGCCTCATTCCTGACAGTGCATTTGCCCGATACTAGAGACTACCTCCCTAATGTACGCTTTTCTTTAAAAACAAAAGCAAAAACAAAAACAGATAAATTGTGTTTACATCTTGGCACCTTGAAAGTTTTTTTTTTTTTATACAAAAAGTTCAATAGCTTTGACACTCCCCATTATTAATCACTACTTCACTGATAAACTTTGAAAGTGTGACCCTGGAATTTCATCATGCAAAATATTTACTGCAGCAGGAGAAAACATTTTTTAAAACATTTTTTTCTCTTTTCAAATGTATGAACTTGTTTAAGATAGCCAGGAAGGCAGTGGTAGGATAAACACAATGAATAGGAATGTATCAAAAAACAGATTAACACACATGCGCACACACTCACACAAAAAAAACCTGTACACAATGCTCTGATCAATGAGAACAGGGGAAAAAAAGTCTCAACTATGTTACAATTTAAAAACAAAACAAAAAATAAAGGGAATTTCTTCCCCCCCCCCCGCCCCCGCCACATGTCAGGAAATGTCATCCAATATTCTTAAAGCAAGAATAACTAAATAAAATACATGTGCAGCATATTCTGCAATTCCATTACATACAGTAGTTTTTTTTTTCCAAAGCTATTTTTTAAAAAGTATTGTTAATATAAAGCAGTTGCACAAAAAGCAAAGGTGTTTTGACAAACAGGTGTATGCATTTATTCCTTTTTAGGAACAATATCTAAAAAAAGAACCACCCTTCACCCTCCCCCAAATAAGACAAAGATCCACACAGACACATCGGGATATATGTACAACATAATAAACCCCGTCCTAAAGAAGTGACTGGAATACCCCCAAGGGATACAGAATCAGAATTGTAAAAATCATAGTGAAATCTGCTTGCCGTTAAGCCTGAGAATTTTTTCAATTGGTTCTTCTGCAAGGCTGTGATACCTGCAAAGATATGTAAAATCTAATTTTTCTTCTTTTTCTTTTTGCTACAGTCTTTAGACTAAGCATGCAAGACATACGACTAAGTGCAACTGAGTGAAATGTATTTTAAAAAATTTTTAATCATTCCCTAAAGGTTTGAACTGAGGTATGCGTACTAACAGTTTCTCATGCTGTTATCTTTACTCATGTCTAGCTACACATGCTGAGAATGAACTAATCTACCAGATTTTTATCCTCTTTTGAATACCAAACTAACCAGCAACCACTCAGTTTAGAAGCACAGGGCCCCCTTCCCATGACCCTGTCTGGCTACTGCCTGCACATCATGAAGCTGCCTGGAAAAGTTAAAAAAAAGTCTCGAGTGACCACAGACTGCCCTTATACAGAAAGCAGAGTGAAGTTTCAAAAGTTAACTGCCATAGAAGTTTTTGTACCAAGATTATGAGTGGATAGGAGTGTTACTTTTTTTTTTTAAATGAAAACTGCTGACCAAAGCCTAATCAAGAAAAAAAAAAAAAAAAAGAAAAAGAAAAAGAAAAAGGAAAAAAAAATAAAACAAAACAAAAATCTGGAGAATATATGCCAAGATAAACCAAAATTAATTCAGTGATCATAGCATAGCCCTCAAACAAAAGTGGCATACAAGCTTTCTTTACAAAAAAAAAAAAAAATGTATTTTAGAAATACTATTATGTTGTCTAGTTCCATTGCGGAAGCTTTTCTGTTCTCTCTGAATTTTATCGTTAACTGTCTCCTTTATTGGACACATCCTAATTTTCAATGGTATACATTTTTTTTTTTCTTTGAGATGGGATTCCCTTCCTTTGTTTGCTCCTTTAATACTGTGTCCTATTTTGATCTTCAGCAGCCCCCTAATATCTCTCTATGAGTTTTGGTCTCTGTAAAGATACAGAAGAAAAAAAAACCCAACAGCTAAAAAAAAAGTAACAACTTTGGTTCCATTAACTACTTGGTCTTCTAAATTTACTCTACGATGAAGGAGCAGTTCTCTTTCTCAGGTTAGCAATAGCCTGTGTCTCATCAATTGCCTCTAACTTCTTTTGCCTCCTTTGATCAACAATAAGAGGATATTTGGCTTCATCAGATAAAGCATAACACAGAGAACATAATTTACCTTTGTGTAATATCTTTGGTAATTTTAGAAAAAAGGTACAAAGAATATAAATTAAGCTCCAAAAGGCTCTCTAAAAACAACAAAAGCTACGGTCCTAGATAAATAAATGACAGGAAAGTGGATGCAGTGTGGAAGTGTTCAGGGGTTCTAAGGACTGAGGTGGTATTGACAGATGACGGTCACGTCCTGCATGCCGAGTTCATTTTCCAAAGAGCCCAGGGCTGAGATGCGCCCCATCCACTTGATGTCTTCTACTATTAGTTTTTGATACCGGGTTGGTGTGGTAATATTGCATAACAAACTAAACTGCAGTAGCAAATTTGCACATTTGAAATGAACACGTTACCATTTGCTGAACTCAGTCTTCATTAACTCCCATAACAAGTTCGATCTGAACCTAATTTGCATTCAAACAGATTAATGCCACCAAGCAGGTCTGAACTGATGTTTAAATTCAGCACCACCACCACCACTTTCAGCTAAGTTACTCAGGGAAGCCAGGTTTTTGGCCATTTTGCAAACGAAGCAACCGACCCTGGTGTTAACAACAGGGAGCCCCGTGGCTCTTTGCAACTTGGTCACACAAGGGAGAGCTGAAACAGTCAGACTGTCCATCTAACTATTTTGAGATTTTTCTTTGGCTGGGGTGGGGGGCGCGGAAGCAGTGCTGCTATGTTTCCTTGCACTGGCAAAATGCTATGGCATTTATTAAGAACGAGGGTAGCTGCAAAAACAAAAACAAAAACAAAAAAAATCTGAAACAACCCCTTCCCACCTCCAATACTGCTTTGTGGAATGAATCTGCATTGTTCCTAGAGTGTCTTTTTTTTTTCTTTTTTCTTTTTTTTCTGTCATTCATTCTCTTTCTGGCAGGACTTCACATCTGTGTGAGAGGACCTTCATGTGTAGAGTGCAGCATTTGGGACCTTTTTGAAAAAGACCAAAACGGAATGTTCTCTGACTTTAGAGAAAACGTGGTGATGTCTGAAGGAAAATGGAATGAGTGACAGAAAACTACAAACAAGAAATGACATTCAGCTTTGTATAATAAAAACACCTATTAACATTCATCACAAGGTACAGAAAACTTTAAGCCTCCAAGAGGCCGTGGGCCCAAATGGAGGCCTGAGGTCAGAACTTAAAATGGTATAGTAGAAGAAAAAAAAAAAAAAAAAAAAAAAAAAAAAAGCAATACATTAAAAAGTTTGGGATAATTATTTTTAACCCTTCCCCCCAATACACACACACAAAGGCCTTCCCCATCCCAACTGGAAGCAAAAAAAAAAAAAAAAAAAAAAAAAAAAAAAAAAAAAAAAATGGAGTAAAGGCAGTGATAATCAACATGCAGTACTGTGCAAATAGGTCGTCCACTGGAATCCTTAAATTCCGGGCAGAGGCTTGGTCTGCAGCTTAGGTGCACATGCTCAGTTGGGTGTCCTCAGTGTCCAACGTTGGCAGGACTGCAGTTCAAAGTCTGCTGCTAAAAGTGAATCAGTTTAGCAAATTTACAACAGATGTTGACTGTTAAGAGAGGAAAATCCCCAGTACCAAACAAGTCCATCCAATGCACAGAGTACAAATTCCTTTTTTCAACAAAAAGTAGAAAAATCAAAAATACTCCCAAATGGGATTCTTGATGGCACTAAGAGTTAACACATTTCAGAGTTGTCAAAACGTAGTGAAACTCCTCCAGACTGTACAACAAATGGAGAGCAATTTCACTGCTAACTTTTGACTTGGTTTGTTTTTTTCCTAATCTTCATTCTTGGGGTCGGCCCGCCCAGACGTTCACTCCATGTCCTCATTTACTGGTTCGTCTTCGTAATCTCTGTCGTGGTCAAAATCTGGACTGTGGTTGGCTGTTGTCACTAAGGATAGAGGCCCTTCAGCTTCCTCTGGATCCAGGGGCTCTTCTTTGACGTGTACAGGATGCCTGGAAAAACAAGAAAAGGTTCACTGAGGGAACTTCTCAACCCAAGGCAATATGGCTGTTTTGGCCAATATAAAGCCACACTCTAGGACTGCATCGTCCAACAAAGTACAGCCACTACCTAAATGTGGCTATTTAAGTTAAAATTAATTAAAACTGAATGCAATTTAAAATTCAGTTTCTCAGCTGCACCATCCACCTTTCAAATGCTCAAGGGCCACATGTGGCTGATGGCTACTACGCTGGACAGCACAGAGACAGAAATTTCTATCATCATAGGAGGTTCTTTGGGACAGTTCTGCTCTAGAATGAATGACTAACATTTGGACAAAAGCGGGCCTCTCCTCCTCGGTGGTGTTTCTCACACTTTGGTATGCACTCAAATCACATCAGGATCTTGGTGAAATGCAGCATGTGTGATTCAGCAGGTCTGCGGTGAGGCCTGAGACTCTGTATCTCTAATAAGCTCCAAGGTGATGCTGCTGACCTGAGGACCATACTCTGAGTACCAGAAAACAGGCCCCATCACGGCATCCTGGGTGAATGAATACAGATCTTCAAGCAACTACGTAAAATAAGAACCTGTAAGACAACTGTGGTTTGTGGTGACCGCACATGCCGGAGGCTGGGCTATTCATGCCTTGCTGTGTGTTCTGCTTTGCTAGTTAACATGCAGAACCTGTGAAAGAACTCTCCAGAGACCGACCTCAAGCGAGGTTCTATCATTAATCAACTTCAAGCAAACACAGCAAAGAGACACCATGATACATGCTTGAAACTCCAAATTAATGCATATTTTTACAAACTGTCAATAAGGCAAGAAAAGCCCTGCCAGGAAACACAAACGAAGAGGAAAAGGCACGCTCAACAAACAATATGATAAGAAAGCAGAGCCCCAATCAGAATAATAACGCTGTCAGCTGTAAACACGGCAGAACACGAGGCCCGGCTGGTAGCGGCCACCAAGACATGCGGCTGCGATGAGATCTGCCAACTTTCTCATTATGGACCAGCACAGGGTTCAGCAGAAGGGAGATGGCAGGGATCACAAGAAACTACTCTGATAACAATTGAGAAATGTTGTTCGTAAATCATATTTTACAACCAATCCTTTGCAAATACAAATTACTTTCTGTTGCAGGGCTTTTGATATGTAAAAGAACCATTCAGGTTAAACTGGTCCCATCCCTGGAACAGGCGACAGAGGGGAGGATTTTTTAATTGACGTTATCAAGTATTAGTAATAAGAGGCGGTACTGAGGATGGCTGGCTTCCTAAATAATTGATGTTGTATGCAAACCCCAAAGGCCACTTGAACCATTTAAAAACAAACAGGACTGCTTGGACTGCCCTTGACTAAGTGAACCTTGAGAAAACCAATTGACTCTAAAATTAGCACAGCCTAGAGAGTGTTTGGGGGTAGATGTCAGGATAAATAGCTTTTAAAAAAACCATGCCCCTATTCTTAAAAACTATTTGCAAAACAAAACATATCTAAGTTGTAAAACAGCATATTTTACGGGTTGTGTTCCATCTATTTTTAGTTTTTTAATGGTCCCATTTATCTGTGTTTCTACAGAAAGATCCAGGACTGGCTACGAAATTTGTGGGGCAGAATGCAAGGTAAAAATGTGGTTCAAAATTTGGTAAGATTTCAAGATGAAAACAGCAGAGCATTAAAACTTCTAAGCATAGGATACTGTGTGACTGCATACATCATATGCCTGTGAAGTCAGCACTGGTAGGATCTCCTATATTCTTTTGGGAAGAAGTAGGTGTATTGATAATTATTCCTTTAAAAAAGCTACCCATTAAACTTAATTAAGGAGGTGTTTTGTTTTTGCCTAGCTTCTCCATTTTGCATCACATTCTTATGGACTGTAAACACAGGAGGAATACAATTGTTTATTTTGCTAGCTTTACAATTATAATTTTGATGGCTATGTGAGATACCAATGTGCTGATAGGTTAGTACCTTAATATTCGGGTGTTTTGTGATCATCTTTCCTTTCCCCACCTCTTTTGCTCTTTGTATAATAATACAGTGACGACTTTTATCCATTAATCTTTCTACTTTTGTTGGTTTCCCTCTTTAGGATAATTTTCTAAGAATGAAATTGTTAGAGCAAAGGCCAAAACATCTTTATGGTTCTTATGATTTATTATGGCACTAATTTCCGAAGGGGCTATATCAATTTAGATTCAACCTCATCAGCATCAAAAGCATTACTTATTAAAAATATTTTGTTGCTTAGAAGGTATAAGGTAAGCTCAAGTTACCTTTAATTGTGTTTCTTAAATTACTGACAACAGTGCACATTAATTCATGTTTCATAAATTACACCCTCTTCTCCACTGATCAGAGTTGTAGTGATGCTAATTGGATCGAAATGTCTGCTTTACTTAGCCATGTATTAAGGTTCAAATGTAGTTTCCTTGATCAACATTTTCCTAGTTTCATTTTTTAAAACTATCAGATTTAGTAATCTTTTCAGCTTTATAAACCTGAATCTGATGACATGAGATGACATAAGGCTATGGGCAGGAAGGGGTGGAAGGACCTAGAGGAAATCGAACAGTCTTAATGAAGTTCTTGCATTACAATTTTAGACTTTGACAAATGTTTTGCTAGGCAAAATTAAATAAATGAATAAACAACAAACAAGTAAAAATCAAGTAGATATAAGCCGCCCCCAAACACAGCTTATATTAGAGAATATTTTGCCCTCCACACCCCACCTCCCAAATTTGCAGCCAAACTTCAATTCCAAAGACACAGGTTCTGACCCTATCATGCCTGCTGGCTCAATCCCAGTGCCAAATGCAGAGTGGGTCCCCAACAAACGTTAACTGACGAGATCTACTGTATGACACCCGGAAATGAAATCCAGCTTCACGACATTTCTTGATACAGCAGATCCCCTTGAGTGGCAAATGCAGTAACACAGGCATGCAGTGCTTCAGAAAATAAAAGAGAGTAGACTTCTGCACGAGACACGTTTCAGGTAAGCTGCAAACTATTTAGATACTATGCTTCACATATACTAATGCGTCTCTTAGAAACTGGAGCTGCAAGAGGCAACTGTTCTGCAGTGAAACCCCCCCGACACCCACTCTACCACCTTTCTCTGCAATCCCTGCTTCCCAAAGGGCTACTACCAATGAATAACTGCAAAACCACACATTGCCATTCTTACATCTGAGTAACTCCTTTGTTTAGCCACTCTGGGAAACGAGACAGTTTTTAACGAAAGCTGACTGGTGTTTAAAGGCATTGTGTTCTGGGGGTGTGTGCACAGCTTGGAGTATTTTGCTTTGTAGCTCCTTTAGCTCCTATCAAGATAAAAGTATAATGCCCCAAAGCCATAATTATGTGACTACTTTCTAGGGTTTCAAAAGAGAAACAAAGTGTAATGGTATTTGAGTGTCACAGAAACGGTAAGGAAGAAGAGTTCCCCGTTTCAACACTAGATATTAGCTGGGCTGCAGTACTAACAAGGTCCTTTAAAGCCTTGCTGCAAAGTTTACAGCGTGATTTATTCCAACAGACTAGAACAGTTAAGAAACAATTTGCATCAAAGCAGGGTAATGCACATTGGCCAAGAATGAAAACTATGTCATTACGGAATCCGCTTAATGGAAATACGAGGTCAAAAAGAGTAACAGTCTAAGACACTGATAGCAGGCATACGCTGCTGACATTATGATCAAATTCAGCAAACAGTGTAAACCTGTGAGATTCGAGCAACACTAATGCATTTGGACGTCTCTGTACACGGCTTCTTTTAAAAAAAGCAATTGTAACCTTCATTCGTTAGAAATTATTCTGACTGCTATTAAATAAGGTTTCTGGTAATCCTGGGGTTAATTCAAAGTTGTTAAACAAATTAACTTTCTGGTGACTTTATCTTGTACAGCAAAATCAACATCCCTCTGAACTGTTGCCTGAGGATTTTTATCCAAATATCTTTCTTCTTTTTTAGTGATCCTTTATACTAAATAATGGGAATAAACATCAACGAATCTTGGAGTTCATATAGATTATGAGAAATAGTATCTTTTTCATTCAATAACTTCAGATATTTTTGCTTTAATGAGCATTTCTTGAAGTAGCTTATAAAGCAATTTACTTTTGCTCTGAACTTCCTTAATATCTGAGTAAATGCTCCTGTCATGACAATGATTTAAAGATGAATGCGAGGGTGATAACAATAGTCAGAACCACCACATTGCTTTAGAAAGCATGATATATAGGCATCTCTCTTAAAATAATGTGGAGTACATGCTAAGAGACTATTCATATACATTAAAAATCATTATTCCTGTCTTTAAAGATCCTTTTTCAAAGCACTATGGGCATAAATTCAAATTCTAAATAATCAAATTTCAGATGCTCCCAAACCCATGAATTATCCTGGCAGACAGCATCTTTTTCTTTGTCATTAGATGCCGATTCATTCTGTTCCTAATTGCTACAGGTTATACTTCCCATTCCTAATGCTCAAATTATCTTAAAAGATGTTAGTCAGTAATTCAGAAAGATTGTATAGACAAGCAGCCGATTTAGGTGCTGACGGTATGCAACACTGAACTGCTTTCTTTCTTTAAAGTGGGCAATAGTTTTATAGACACTTTCGAAAAGTGAGAGAGACGGGTCATTCTATAGCACCCTCCACCAATCCAATTATGTTGGGATAATGTGGTTTCTTTTCTTTTTTGACCTTTTCCTGGGAGAGAGGAGTTGTTCCAGTCCCACCTGTTTCCCCAGTCGGCCACCCACAGGGGACTGCAGCCTTTCCTGTGGTTTGCCTGGTCCTGGGGCCGTTCACATTCAGCATGGACAACCACCGCCCTCACTTCATTCAGTTATGTGTGTGCTCATTATACTGCCGTCTGCTGCTAGAATGCTCCTATTAATTTTCCTTTTGATATTTTAAGAGCAATCTATAAATCACGCCGCCTTTCATTTGTGCCATCATTAATGCTTGGCAATAACGCTACGGCACTGTGTTCACGGTTAAGCTTATCACATGAGCAGGTAAACAAGTATTCTATTTTTCCCTGCTGGTTCAGCATGCTCTTGAGTTGAACAAACCGCAAACTTTTACACAGCGATGCACACTAATTTCAGGAGGAGAAGGTAAAGTGGCTAAAAAATGGCTTAAGATGCCAAGCAGAGTGTAGGAACACAAACGTGTGACCTGTTTGATTGCTGTGTGCACTCGTGGGGCCGCACGAAGCCGACTGCTTTTATGGGAAAGTTAGTAAATGGTCCTTTTATGTGCTAAATGAGCTAAACACTTCCAGAAGTCTAAACTTCTACCTGGGTTCTAGGAAATCCGAAATTAAAGAAAAGGTTTAAAAAAGTGGCCACAGAAGGGCTTGTGTGCACTAAAACAGGGAGACCAGGATCTGAAAGCAAAGACCTTCTGGGTGGATAGTACTCACACGGCTTGCATAGGGGATCTGCCTGGACTGCTGTCGCTCTCGTTGCTGTTGGTATGCTCCATGGCCCCGTTCAGCTCTTCCCGTATCGCACTGGCTAAATTGCCCAGAGTGGGATTTCCCATGGAAGCGGTAGTGTATAGAGGTATGCTGTTCTCAGCCATCGAAGCCTGCCATCAATCAAAACAACATTTGTGAAGATGTAGGGTAAACACAGAGAGAGAAGTTATTAATTATGGGTGTAGTCAATGATCTTCAGTTTAAGTTCATTGTAGCGTGGTTGGCAAATACAAGTTTCTAATTGAGTTAGAAGAATTTTGTGTTAAAAATAAGACTCTTGACACATGTCCCAAGCTTGGTTTCAAAGAGCTAGCTTGGGGGAACCAAAGCACCTGTGGGGAGGGGGGACTCAATTTAGCCCTGCTGGGCAGAGTCACATGGTTTAGACAAGGTGATCTAATATGAGGTTTATGTCTGATGCCTTTTTTCAGGAGCAACTGAATATTTCCAGATCACAAGGAAATATAATGGAATTTTCATTTCTTTATCCACTTTGATGACTCTGGTATTGGATATTAAAGATTTGATCAGATTATTCTGGCTGCACAGCTCAAACTTATGAGAACTTCCATAAACATTTACTTCTTAGCTCCTATAGAAAAGGGAGAGATTATAGAATTGGAATCAATTTTTATCCCCCGTCCCACACCATTTCTGTTTTAATGATTTTTGAATCTGTTTAGTATGGTCTTGAGGTAACTCGTTGAAGGTAACACTATGCAGTCTTTCAGACTCAGACCAGATCAATCACCTGGAATTTTAGGACAAAGAAAGAAAGAAAGAAAGAAAAAAATCTCTGCCAAAAGGAAGCGCTAAATCACATTTCTTTTGGGTCCTTAAGTACATTCATATTGAAGGTGACAAAGTCAGTCCAAATGAGTGTCAGCAAAAATGTGGAAATGGAAAAAAAGATCCTGAACTCCAGAGTGGGGTACTGTTCACTTCCTATCTTACTGCATTTGAATAAAATGACCACTCAGTCTGAAATACAGACAATAGTCAAATATATCACTGGACTAAACTACCATATTGTTTCATTTGGGTAGTGATTATAACCCAGTGACTTTTCTTTCATTTTATTAAAGAGGACAGACTTTCAAAAACTGGCAGCTGTAATTAGACCAAGATTTATCAAAACTGTCCTCTTGCAAGAAACACTATGCCTGGTTTTCCATCCTCAATCAGGAAAAAGTACGACCCACAAGACAATCTGGCATGATGACTTCAACTGGTCAGTCATACAGAGTCCAAACTATTCCAGAAATCCTGGCTCTAGAGAGAAAGAAAGAACCAAACATGAAGAAAGAATGGGTGCAAAACTAGGCTTCAGGGAATGTGCCTAGTATGATCACTGCACAAACTCCAAAGCCAGAAATGCCTTCTAGATTCAGGGCCCATGTTAGAAGAACCATACACACCTAACCCAGTTTTGGCTAATAAACTATTTCCAAATGTGGTAAACTTATTTTGATGAACAGCATATTTCAACATTCTTCACTCTTCTACAGTTTGGCAAATAATTTGAATCTAGTACTTTTTTCAACAGACTTCTTGTAATTGCAATAATGCATTTGGCGGGGGGGGGGGGGGGGGTTGGCACAGGGCATAAAGAACAATTGCCAGATTTTTTTTTCTTTTTCTTTTTTTTTGCAAACTGCAGCTGGATAAGCATCTTAACTGCATTCATTTGAAGCAATACAGTAGTCATGCCTCTCTTGGTAATGAATATTCTGCTTGGACTACCATGAGAGTCTTTTTTCACTGGAAATACCACGATCTCGGCTCTCACTAGAACATTTCACTATTATTCAGTCAGAATGTGCCAAAAGTGAGGCCATTTCTAGCTTGTTATTTTAGCAGCTTCTCAAGTCAAAAATTGAGAAGTAAAGATAAAAATGAAATGTTTATGAGAATGTACTCTTTGGGATGAGTTGGTCACTCAATGGACAGGGCAACCTTCTTACAATTTGTTCTCCTTGGCTCTCAAAGTGTTCTACATCAAGGCTACAGCGGTGAAAGGAATCCAAAAAGCAAGCACTTATACTGATGCCTTGGTTCTCAAACAAGAAAGATGTAAGTGAAAAAAACCAGCCTGGTCCCTTTAAAAAATGAACAGTGGGCTGCAATGAGAACCTGGTGCCTGATATACAATAGGGCCTCTTGAACACTCCTTGTTGAGTCAGTGATCAAAGTAACTCACCTAAGGTTAGAAAAAAATTTATCAACTGCTTATGCCTAAACAAGTGGTTCTTTTTTGTAGCTGATGTCCACTTAAGGAGCAGGTGAGTTACAACCATTATAATGGACTTAATTATATAAATGGTCCTATGCACTGCATGAGGCTTCATATCAAACTGGCACCTTTGCTAAAAAAAATGAAAGTGCTTAAGCAGTGGTGCAAAAGTCCGTTAAGTACCATCACTCTGAACGTTAACTAATCTGAGATCCTTGGGGGAAAGGCAGTCTATAAATATGAAGCCTTACGGTTACCCTTAGTTACTTCACTTTTCAAAGTGTAATGCAATCTGTCCCAAGTCCAATGTTTTATTTCTGTAGTAGATTCTGCTGTCCTATTTTATATATTGTATAGCATGCATTATGTTGCTCTAGTAATCTTTTAAAGATGTTGTTCCACTATTATTTTTACTTGTCTTGAAAAATGGAAATGGGCAATAATGGAAAGAAAGGCCTGCTGGTAGAATCTTTATTTAATTTGCACAGCAGGAAGTTATCTTATGAGACTGTCTACTGACCATGGATACAAACTCAGAGGAGAAGGAAAAGATCCGCTCCTCGAATCATAAATTTCTATCAATTTATTCACCTCACTTTATCATGAACATAAAGTATTCTTGGAAAACTATAGGATAACTTTGGGCTATCACTGAAAATAAGAAAGGGTGTGGAGGATACAAAAAACAAATGTTTTAGAGATGAAACATGAACAGTCCTGTAATGATAAAGCATACTAATTGAAATTAGTCACACAGTTAAGAGAATCCAGAGGATGGAGGATGACTGCCGTTTTTTTTTTTTTTTTCCTTTCTGCATGATGAATGTAAAATGTGCTTGTAATCTTAATGCTACTCCAGATAGAGCAGAGCAGCCTTTAAATTCACACTTCACAAGACTCCAGGGAAAATAAGTTACTAATGAATGGTATTTACAGTGGCGGCATCTAAGCGTGCTTTCATTTGCTTTTCTAAAGTTACTGTGTAAACTACAAGTAATTAAAAGAAAGGCAGAAAGTGGTTCCTCCTATTAAATTTGGTTCAGGCTAAAAATAAATAAATATAATTACTGAAAAGCTAAGTTCAGTGAATTTCTCTCTGCACTGAAACTGTGTAAAAGGCTTATCATCCATTCCTGGGAGCCTGAAGCCTCTGCTGAGAGATCTGGGAAAATAATTTTGTAGGGTGCAGAGTAGGTGCTCAATAAATACTTGTTTAATGAGTAGCGAGAGCCAGGGTTCCCATCATTATCTCCTCTTTACCCCACTCTGTTCCCATAATGTCCAGTGTTTCAACCATTCTTTCATTATCATCCCTAAAGGAGCCTCCTTTTAGAATTTTGCCACTCTATTTGTGCCTGCACCTGTTTATGTACTGTGGCTTTCTGGAGGGGTATAAGACACTGTAATAGCTAAGTATCAACTCTGGGGTGATTTTAGCCCCTGTCAAGAATGCATGCCGTAAGGTTTGCAATGGTATTAGATTACATACATCGGTTCTATCTACAGAATATGTCATTTAAAAGTCATAAAGATTCCCTTAGCCTGTGTCCTAGAATAATCTAGATAAGGTCAAAACCAAACAGGATCACTGGCCCCAAGGACACTGCCTACCTGTGAACTCTTGAGGGGAGCTTGAGTACTACCGAGCTGCTTTAATAAAGTGGTACTGCAGTCTTCTTGTTGACTTATGAGATGACTTTACTGTTTGGTAACTGAGGAATGCAATAAATAAAACGCTTGCTAGATGCCAGCACTAGGCTGGTAACTCATGTTTGGGTTGGTAATCTCACTCCTGCTCAGTACCGGTGTCTTCATCCCCCAGTAACGGTGGTTACGTAACCAGTGCTTAATTTGTCAGATGGAAACAAACATTCTATCTGCTTATTATATAATCTTGAGCAATCTCCTGGAAACCTAAAGAGTTTTCTTAAAACAGCTCTATCATTTAAACAAAAATAGTTTACTATGACAAAGTGAACCAAACCCGATCCCACCTCCCCCCACCCTGACAAAGGGAAAGATGCTAAAATAGACTTTAAAAGAAGAAGAAATAAAAAGCTCTGCTTTCTCTTTAAACCCGCGAACAATAGAAGGTCATGTGATACAGTGGCCTATCATCCAGCACATTAATAGCTGTGCTAGAGTAATTACACTTGTGGTATTTTTGCCTCAAGTGAAATTCTGAAATAAGAGGATGGAAATTATGATACTGCTGATAAATATTAATAAGTGAACTTTTAATTTTTTTGCCACAATATTCAAAATGCTAAGCATCCTGCTAATGCTGAAGCAGCCGATGTGTTTGCCTCCAGGGAGGACGATGCTTTGTGCACTTAAGAAAAAAGTTTAACGGAATTAAAATTTAATATCTAATTAGAGTGAGGCTAATATATTTTGAAATGAGTGGGGGAGACATGTGGCTCTGCTGCGTATTCGGGATGGCCATTAATCTTACCTGTAAAGCCGCATTGAGAGGTGTGCAGTAGGCGTGGCTGCTCTGCATGTTTTTAATAAGGGAAGGGTTACTGCATAAGAAAAAGAGAAAAACCCAAAGTTAAATGCAATCAACCCCTGAGTTCCTAGCTAAGTTTTGCTTTAAGCTTGCTGGTATCCTTCCAAATCAGAAATTTTCCCCACTAACAAAACCAAAAGTAAAGTCAGGTTTTCTCTGTATCCCCTGGGCTTTATTGGGCTGGTCTGTTTGAATTGTTCTAGGCATGTAGACTTTGCTATTCAAAGAAACTGAGTCTAAAATTCTGGCTTAAGTAATGACAGACTTGGGCACTACCTCCATTGATGAATTTTCATATCTCAAAGTACTGACCTCTCTGCCAAGTTTTAATAGCTGCCCTAACTCCAATAGGAAGGCAGAAGGAGCTCTGGGCCAGGGTAAGTCGATGAGCTGACCGCAGGACTTCGTGGGAATGAGCTAGAGGAATCCTGGCTCTTAAGCCTCTCCACGACTTGAACTCTAGAGTGACAGCTCAAGAAGTGGCACAGTAGCTCTTAAGGCGGCTCTCCAAGGCATGTTTACTGCCGAAGGAAGATGGAGAGAAGGGTATGCCAGAAGAGGGACATTTCCTAAGTAAGGCAGGAGGTTGGGGTGAAGTGTTTCTCACACAGCTGAATTCCAGAAGGTATGAGAATATTTGATGCTGTGTCCATTAACTGAAGGCAAGATACTGTTTTAAGAAAATCTCTAACCTAGTAAGAATAAAGATTCTTAACAATCACTGAGGTGATATGGAGGTAAAAAAGTGGTTTCCAGGAGGAATTCACCTACATTTATCAGTGGCCTTTAAAGGAAGCATATGTGCTGTTCTCAATTTCTTTCCTAAGCTTGGAGCATTTTAATCATACATTTCACTAAATTTATACTATTATATTGACTAAGCAAAAGATAAGAAGACATTTCCCCCATTAAATACACATTTTAACTCTAAATAAAAGCTTCCTTTTCACTTGAAGGAATTATGAATCACACAAAAGTGTTTGGTTACAGGGTCCCCGTAAGCTGCTGAATCAAAAGATAACCAGTATTTGCATTAAAGATGTCAAAAAAGCATTATTCAAGGCACTGGTGTTCCAAAGAGAAACGAGAGAAATACATATACAAATCACACAATTTAGTTCTGTTGCACAAAGCTGTGTGGCACTGCTACTTGGTGAAATGCAAAACTACATGGGATGAGTCAACCATGCAAAGCCAAAGCAACAGCAGAAAAAAAAAACAAAAGCAAGTAAAGGCTCTTACTGTGCGACAAGCTCGTCAAAGTTTTCATCGGGGCAGTATTTGCGAGGACGGCCTCGTTGAATATGGCGGCCACGTTTAAACTCTTCATCATCAACTGTCCAAAAGGACCCAAACTCATCCTCTACTCTGATAAAGCACTTATGCAGTGAGAGGTTGGTGCGAATGGCACCCTGGGATAGGAGCAGCAGCAAAGGAGATGAAGTGGCAACAAAAGGAGACGGGGTTGGGGGCAGAACAGACATCCAATACAGGGAACAGGAAAAAGAAAATAAAATGCAATAAGCATAAGCAAATGGTTTGTGAGGGTTAATATGCATTGCCACCTAAAAGCTACTAGCATGTGATGCAACAAAGACCGGCAAGCAGGGCGGGGGACTGGTGGGTATACAAAACAGGAGGGATGAAATGCTTTTTTGCTTCCCTTACTGAGACAACGTGAAACCAGTTCTTTGGTCTAACACCATCTAGCAGCCAAAAGCCTCTATGTTATACTTGTTAGCACAATCCAAGCTAGGCTAAGAAGTTCAAACATGGTGGACGTACCCACTGATCTTTTGTGGCCTTCGTTTTTGGAATTCTACTTCATCCACTGTCCATACTGCCCCTTTAACGTTTTCTACTCGCACAAAACACTTGTGAAGACTAAGATTATGACGCACTGCATTCTGCAGCAAGTATAAAAGAGAGAACATTTACATTTTCTATAAGAAAAAACTCCAAAAACAGCAGTAAATTCAGCCTAACAGTCCACATTCGTAAAACCATCCCCAAAAGCTGTAGCTGCCACCCCCGTGGATAACCCTCTTGTGGTCAAGAGTGTTTTTTTCCAAAAGCAATGATAAAAAACCAAAATCATAAATTAATTATACTTTGGCATTTTAGTCTAGTCTCTGGTCATAATAACCAGAAGAAAAATGCTTTAATATGCATAGGAGCCCAAAATAGGTTTTGCAGTAAAAATCTGAAAATATTACAATATGACTACAAAATAAGGAAATATGTACAGCATAAAACTGTCCCTTCTAAACCCATTTATCTCCCATAAAAATGGAGTTTGTTTCTATTTTTCAAACCATGAAAGACTCAGTTAATATAATTCAATACATTTTGTTCTTGTTCTTTTTTGTTCTTTAAAGTTTTGGCTTTAAAACCTTCTATGGGTATTCTCAGATTTATTAAGAAGAAATGCGAATTGAATTTTACCATTGAGAGTATCACCTCCTGGAGCTGACAGAAACAAGGGGTGAAATGACCCCCAATGGATCAGTATCCCTCATCAAGCTATGTCTTACCTTCTAAAATATATATAGAAATTGGCCTTTACTGTGGGCAAGTACTTTAATTAACTGAGAAAATGCCAAAGGAACACATGAGTAGAACTCTTAATGGCAAAATGATGATATTCTTGCACTGATGGTTTCTATGGACACATGTTTCTTTCTTATAGTTAAAAGTCATTTCTATTCATTCATTCCTAGGCGGAGACCCTTGACATCTATAATCTATCAGAAAAGACGATCTCAACTCGGGGGTGAAGAGCTTTTAACAACTCATCTCTCCTTTGAGTTTCAGGAAAATCCACAACCCTTACTGGGTAAAGTAAGAAGCTTGGCTTCATTTCTTTAGTCCTCCTGGTTGAACTTACTGACCTAGACTCAGAATTAGACATGAGGATATTATAGAGAGACCCATGTCATTTACATAAAACTTTCTTCTTATAGGGAGGGAGTAAGTGAGTGACAATTGAGGCATGAGAAGCTGATGAATTCATCATACCTCCTACACCTTGTAAGGCGTTCGCTCAATTCCAATGATGCTGCTATTGCTGAAACATTTTGCACCACTCCCCTTCTACTACTTGCAATATTTCCTCTTTAAATTATCTTTCAAAGTGGCAAATCTTAATACTTTGCGAGATGTTTCAATTTTTGGATAATTACCACTGGCGACTCTGTGAGGAGTCAAGCCAGATAATGACGATTTTTTTCTTTTCCAATATGGAATGTTTAGAAGATAATGAAATACGTTTTATTACATGGCCTGATGAACTTGCTCACAAGGAGAAAGTATAGGGCAAATTCTCGAGGAGCTTTTGAGCAACGTCAGCATAACTGGGGTACATTCAAGGCACTCATGTGACTGTGAAAGGACACTCCTGATTCAGACAGGTTGGATAGGTTTGCATCGAAACAAAACAAAAATCTCTGTAACACGTTTGGCATGTTATCATTATACTTGGTAAGATAAATTTTTTATATTGCACAGAAGCACAGTATAAGGATACTTCTACTGTAATTTCCTAGAACGACACTGAGGAGGTTGAAATAAATAAACAAACCCAAATTTCCTTTAAAAACAAATCCAGACAGAGCCTGTATACATACAGGAACCATAACTGGGAAAAAAAATCAATATTTTTCCTTATCTTAATCATTTGAAAATATCTAAAGAAATCATGTCTCAAAAAAAGATTGCTTTAGAGCTGTCTGAACTATATAGCCATGTAGGTAAAGTCAGAACTTAAGATTTGTTTTCAAAGTAGTTGCACATCTAAGCAAAAGCAACCAGAAATCAAGAGTTTCCCCAAAAGATAAGTAAGTTCTTTTCAGTTATCACCTTAACTGGGCATTTCATCTTTTGTCTAAGATCACAATACAAATAAGGACATGTAGAGAAAATTATATGTTATTTATAAGTCATTAAGTACTTCACCTAGGACTGTTTATATTAATGACACTTTTTCCTGCAGTTTGCAAAAATGAAAAAGATAAATTTAAAGATCTGAGCTTAACTATCGTATTCACAATGGTAATTATTTTAAAATGTGATCATTTGCTATTTATAAAAGGTAATTTGAGGAAAATGGCTGCTTCACGCTTATACTTCCTAAATTTCAAAAAGCATTTGTAGCTAAACATGCTTAGTATTTTATCTCCCAAAGCAGGTTGAGGAAAAGAGAGTAAAATTTTGAATATAGGTTCCCTTCAGTATCTATGTGTCTTAATGAAAATAATAAAGATAATATGGGCCACAACGGATATTCATAGCCCTGTAAATTTGATAAAATAATTTATGGTTATATTCATTTTCTTTTAAAATGCTAATTTATCAAGAAGTAACAGAAGAAATATGATTTCTGTTTCTGCTTTTGTTTTTCTCCCATATAAAAATAAGGAAGTAGCAAGGAAGACATTTACTCTAAGCAAAGTGAATTTTTTTCTGGCACCCTATAATAAATCCCTGTATTTATAACAATGACATGTAAAAACATAAATGACATATTTCCATTTTAAATGTTTCTAAATGTTTTGGAATTTACAGATTATAAGAATTCTAGGTAGTAAAAATGCAAAAACAAACAAATAAACAAAAACCCTCCACAAATATATTACATTATTATCTGACCTCTTCTATAGCAAGAACATTAGGAATGAAAAAACTGAAACTGGAAAAATCCAAAAATTTGTGAAGGCTTAGTCTAATACAATGAAATAAATATAATAAAATCTTTGAGCCAGTTGAGAACTTGGAATGAAGTATGTCATATGATCTCACACCTTGTTGGGGGTATCCAACATGGATCTATGGAATTTGACCAGTTTTAAAGAAAACGGTGTTAAAGTGAAGTTATATAATCCAGAAGTGACTTTTCTTCCTCAGAGTACCTATGAATCTCTGACAGTCTTTTAACACACACACACACACACACACACACACACACACACGCACGCACCTCCCCCCCACGCACACACAAAATAACACAAAAAACAAAAAAACTTTAAAATATATAGTGTTCTCTTTAATAACTTTCACATATAGTTTTAGTACTTGGATTGTAAAGCTTTCTCTACTAACCAGGTTAAGGATATTTAATCCAACCAGTGAAAGTTATGTCATTTGTCTTATCATTTCTCCAGGTTCCCAATGCCATAAAAAGAATTATCTATGCATCTCTGCAAATATTTTGGTGGTGGCTAAATACCTAAAACATGAGGTTTGTGTAAGCAACAGGAGAACCTCAATATTTGGGCAACGGTGTCATCTGCTCCTTTTCTCTACATATTCCAACCAGAGGGAGATGATTTTACTGGTTGGTCCATTCAGACATGTGATGCTGCTGTAATGGGAGTCTTCCATCCCAGCATTTTAACCATAATAAAACTGTTTTCTCAAACAAATATTCCTATAAATTAGACTCTTTGAGTGGATCAAAAAATATAAATGTACCTTACAACAACTGCATTTTTTCAACAACAAACTCTCTTCTATAAATGGCAAGATCCAAGACTACCCAGGCCTGTGAGAAAGCTTACCTTCCATGTGGCTGCATTACGTCGGAAGTAAGCAAACATTCGCGTGAACCAGTTATAGATTTCATTTAGTGTTAGCTGCTTTTCTGGAGATTCAAGAATGGCCTATGAAGCAAAAGTAACAGAAGAAGATAATTTATGACCAAATCAGCAGAATCATCATTATACAGTTTCCAGAAAATATAAAATAACTATGATTCAGAGCTAAATCCTAAGAAAGGTTTCGCAAAATGATCTAAGATTAATGGTTGTATTAAACAGTTCAATAGCAAAATTCAAAATGGAATTATCTAATTGTTTTGAGTTTTTATTTCTGTTTCCGTACAGAAATATTAATTTATTAGTCATTCATAAAGCAGAATCAAAGAGAAATGCAAAACATTTCACTAGCTGATTAAAGCTCAGTAATTATTTAGAGCTCAGATTAATTCTAGGGATCAGAGATTACTGTAGCTTGTGATAATTGACTTGCCATCTTTAAACAGGCTCATTTTCACTGTTGTGTGAAATGAATTTCCTAATAATCACATCGTATTGTAATACTTAATCAAAAGCAATTATGTTATATATTGCAGTTTTTAAAAACCTTATAGAAAAGGTTTGAGCATGCCTGCATACTAAACGGTTTTAAATCTACTTCATCAATATAATATATCCACATACACGTACACCTTTCGAAATAATTTCACAGTTATTTACTTACCTGCCTAATTAAAGATGCATATGTAAATGGTGGTCTAACTTCTGCGTTCTTATAAAATTCTTGGTTCTGCGCAATATCTGCTAAATAAGAATCATTGTCCTATTAATTATCACTTGTGAAAAAAAAAAAGTCCGGTCTACAAGAATTGTATATCGCAGTTCTACATGAGGCAAAAATAGAGTATCTACCTGAAGAAATGGGCACGTTGTATTTGTCTGAGTACCGCCTGCGGATGGGTCCCACCGTGTGCATGCTTGTGGTGGTGATGACGGAGGGGCCTTGGGTGACGGGAGTGATGGGGGCGGTTGGGGTAGTTGGAGTATGAGGTAAGCTCTGTGGAGAAGCCTCTGATGCAGACTTAGAGAGTGTGACACTTGATACCAGATTCAGCTGTGAGGAAAAGAACAATTCTTAGAAGACCTTCAGAAAAACAGAATAACCAGGAAAGCATCTAAAATCCAGCAGGAATAACACAGGGGGGAGCCTGGCTAGCTTTATTTCTCAAAGTAGATGTTTCTAATCTACTGAAATATGAGGTGAGTTCCATGTGAACACAATTCACTTAATAGTCAGCTGGGCTACACTGCTATAGGCCTAAGCTCTCCAAAAGAACTTTCTGCCATGTTCTAGCATAAGGGAGGAACTGTTTTTACTTAGTTTTTATAAAAATTAAACCTTTATTTAATTTTAATGAATTTAGGTCTAGACAGCCACATGTCACCAGTGGCCACCATACTGTACAGCACAGGGATTGGCTACTCAACTTCATAATGAAATTTCTTGGATGGGAACAACCACAAATGTGTTTGGCCTATGACTCGAATTAAAAAAAGCGGCACTGATCCAGTAAACCATTATTGCGTTCTATCAGTTGGTAGAGAATAATCTTTGAAAGTTTTATGTGTAATCTTCATGCAAGTCTATGAAATAGCGGATTGGAATATATTAATTTAAAAAGAACACAGCATATGAGAGATCTAAAACTATAAAATTTTTGTTGGCTTTTTTCTCGTTTCAAATGTTCAGTATTATAATGGAATAATCTACTGCATCGAATAAGAAAATGATTATTATTTATTTGAAGTAGTATACATGGAAATCAATAATAGTACTGTTTTGATTCTTTTTCTTTCTTTCCATCAGTCTAACTTTCACTTTGAAGTACTTCTCTTACTAATACTGGAAAAACTGGCTTGTCCCCTCCTTTCCTAAAATTTATTGTTACAGAAATACAAGTCTGGCAATGGTGAAGACCTTGATCGTTTTCAACATATTTATTAAAATCTACAGATAATTACCATCTCCGATACATAGAGTTGGCCCAGATCCAAGAAACTTAGGCAGAGAAGGCTTACTTGGTAATATTTTTTCAAACCAGATTTCAAACTAAGCACTTAACAAATAAGTCTATCTCACCATTCTGATAGACCTAGTACAAGGCATTATTTGTGAAAGGTACTGAAAATGATATTCTTCTGAGATCATAATCAAAGAACAGATTAAAAGAGACTTCCAATTTATTGAGAGGACTCAACCTTACTCACACTCTAGAAATGAAAAAGGCCACAAGAAACTTCTCTGTCTGATGTTTAGCATGGTTCCATAAGAAGGCAATAAATTTGAAGAAAAGAAAGATTAAATATCATTACGGAAATATTAATGGAAAAATGTACATAAGTTGCTGGAAACTGAATGTTGGGTTGCATTCAGTTGTACTTTCTTTTGTATCTTCCTTTTCTCTGAAACGCCGACTCAGCCAACAACAGCATCCTACCCCTTTCCCCCACACCTAAGAAGAACAAGCTAATGGAGGTAGTGTTACCCTTACAAATCCCCAGGTACACTGGGTAGATGCTGTGAGGTGCATTTTTATTAGTGCTAGAAACCTGACTTCATGACACACATTTGCAAACTAACTGCTAGCAGTTCAAAGTAGCAGCCATGGGATGGATCAAGAAGGAAGGCTGATAAGGAGCCAAATAGGAAGGAAGGGGCTGGCCTCTTCCTTGCCTCGAACCTTTATCACTGACCAGCTGCGGGAACAGTACGTATAAGCATCAGCCCAAGCAAAGAAATGAATACGCCAAAGACTAAAAGCCCATAAACATACAGCTTTTACAATTCAGATGCTTCTATGCCTGAGAATATCAGAACACTCTGGAAAGTCATGGATACTATTTGTAAAAACCATGTTGCAAACCACCTGCCACGTGTGGTTTCACTTAATTCTCATACCATCACTAATACTTGAGATGTTATTACTCATACTTTACAGATAAGCAAACTGAGGCTCATGGGAGATTAAATAACTTGTCCATATTTACAACCTGGACTCAAAGTCAAGCACACACTTTTGATTCAAGGCTTTCGGTATAATCTTCTTCTTATACTCAGTTAACGAGAAAAAGAAACACTAACCAGTTTCATTTTTCTATAGGCTCATCTTTGGAAAGGATTTGATGAGTAGCTCTTATCCCTGCTTTTAAATGACATTCAATAAATATTACTGCGCAAATACAACGCATCTGGAATTGAACTGACAAAAACTGGAAGAGAACACGCAGTTGCTACCCTTGAAGAGCTTACCATCAAGTGCAGACAATGGCTAAGGAAAATGTGCGCAATTACCATAAAACAATTCTGAGGACTAACCTTATTTTTTGGCTTCTCTTTTCAGTTTACAAACATTACCCTAAACGCCACGACTTTCTTATAATGCAGTGAAAAGAATATCAATACCATGAATGTCCTTAAGAAATACGTGTGCTCCTTTCCAGCTTTGTGATAAAGATCACCAAGTCCACTGGGTTTTAGTCTAAAATCGAAACTCATGTAAACATTCAGCAAGTGCAAACCCATCTTTTTTGGAGGCTCACATACAGTAATAGTGGGTAAGTCACAGGGTATGATGTCATAAAATATAGAAAGAATGTGATTCTTGTAGCTTTTACAGAAGTCTCAACACTTGTACTGCTTCTAACCCAAAAAGCAGCAGTGAAAAATAAAATCCCTCCAAGTTAGCATGATCCATGAAGAAAGGGATTCAGAATTTTCTGGAGGCTTTTGAACATAGGTAGCAAGTGGAAATAAACACTAAGCTAGAAGAGAGCAGAGAAGGGGGCTTACCAGGCTTGACAAATGACACTGTGATTCACACCCACTGCTGGGCTGTCTCTAATAAGCCACAGAGGAAGCAGCCAATCTCAGCTAATTATCAGATAAAAATGTATTGTAAGGACTCTAATTAGGAGACGTAGATGGAGGTGATCTAATGATTAAATGCTGCATTCGAGTGACCCTACCATCAATGTGCAGTGGTGCAAGATGTCACTGGAATATTTTGTAGAAACAGTAATTTTATTTCAAGGAGGGGAGGCAGTAATATTTGTAATGATGGCTATGAGGTAAACTAATTAAAAGACAGTTCCTAGAGGAAGAGGGTGGCTGAGAGCAGCTGTGGCCATTCCAAGACCAAGTGCCAAGTCTCAATAGAGAGACTGCAGTCAAGTGGAAAATTTCTGCCTGACCTCTGCCCTTGCTATTAATTTGCAGGAAAACTAATGACACATATACATATTCCCACAAAATTGTTCTAATTGCTAATTTGCCAAAGGAGCCCAGATTCCAAATTAAACATGACTGTAGCCTGTGAGGGAAGGAAGAACAAAAAGCTGTAAACTCCAAACAGAGGGTGCTTCTCCTTGTGAAATCATTTGAAGGCTGAACCAACAAGTTAATGAAATGTCAACCTTGTCAACTGCTATATAAGTTTCTTAATTTTTAAACTTTTGTTTGATGATCACATGCTTGTCTTGAGGAGAAACCATCTTGGGGAGGAAGGTCACAAGGGAGAGATAAGATGGAGCATGGGGAAGGATTCAAAACAGGCTCTGTGTTCAAACCTGCTCTTTTAATTAAGGTCGCTAGAAAAAAGTGGACCAAAAAATTAATTACAGACTTAGAACAGAAGAGCAAATTGGGAACGGTGTGGGTTTTGCTGTAATCTTGAAATATTCATCTTAATTGTAAACTATTAAAACTTAATATAATCATCAATTAGAAATGAAAGCATATGTGCTTTGTGTTTCTGACTGTAGTTAAAGTTTTAAAAGATAATTTTTTTCCAAGGCATGAAGCAGGAAGGGATTGAACTGGGAAGATTTCTTTTCCTATTTTTCTAATTGTGCTCAGTTACTATTTAAAAAGAAGTTGCTATGTTTAGAAAAGTTAGTAACTCTGATATTTGCTACATGGCAAGTTTCCATCATGTGATGATTTCGGCAAAGATAATCTCTTTGAAACTCTGGCCAAAAGTTAAATTCTTATGTCATTTAAAATTGCTGGAGGATTTTATTTTTTAAACTTATGTGTGCTCTCAACCACCGTCTTATCCCCCAGTTCAGCTGCAGAAGGACTATCCTGGAAATCTTACCCATCCCAACTACTGGAACTGTCACAGCTACCTAATACTCTGGTTAGCCCTTCTTCAAAAAGATTAATCTTTAGTTTTTAAACAGTGAATTCCTTTCTCTTTTAAAGATGATGAGTCATTCACATTTTCAAAAAATAAACAAACCGCTGATGTAAACCCCAGACAGAGACAGACTTGTCGTTAAGTATTCCCATAAGAACTCATTTTTATTTTTGTTTGTGCTCTTGCCTCACATGAAAACATTCTGAGAACAAAAGACAAACCTGAAACCAAAATACCAAGAGGACTTGCTGCGTAGTAGGAGCTTTCAGGCTTACAGAACTGGTTTCTCTGCTGTTGGTTTTACTGCCCTGAGCGGGCCCAAGCCCTGCTTTAACTGCACTGTCTCTATACATAATTCAGTCATGTTCAGAAAAGGACTAAGAGGCTGAAGGGCCATTCCCACGACTGTAAGGAGCCTAGGACAGGGGGTGGCAGCGGGAGGCTTTTGTTCCCAGCTTTGCCTTCCTTGGCCATCTCAGCCTGGTCCTGTTACTATAGTAGAGAGGGTGCTGGTGGAGGGCAATGACTGAGATGGTGGTGTCATTGACAGTGATGCTAAAAACAAAAAACCGATACTGAGTTGACTCAATGACTTAATGAGAAACAGTAGGTAAAGAAAGGTGGTGTGTGTTGTGTTGGGGAATCTCCTTTTATAACTGCCTAATGTTATTTCCCCAAATCTAAAGCAAAGCTGCAGCAGCCCAAGTGGGTCAGGCATTTCCTTAGGAGTTAAAAGACCCCTCTTTTTTTTTTTTTTTTTTTTTTTTCTCAGACAGGGAGCACTTTGTTGTTATAGTAGCTAATAACTACTTCAAAACAGTTCCAATTGCTGTGGTTAGAGGAAAAGAGAATGCGTAAGAAAAGAAAATCTAATACTGCATTTCGCTTCAAATATTCAAGTTCATCTAAGTGTTTTGTAATATTTTCATAAAGAGGGTATACTGCCTACACTATAATTACTTGCCCGCCAGATGTGAAAGAATGTGGTTTCTCTAGGATCAAGGGTTTTCCCTTGGTGTGCAGGAATACCCTAAACGCGAAGTATGCTTCTCATGTACTCAGTATTATAAAAAAAAAAAAAAAAGATTTTTCTGAAATGATAGTGAAGTCTTTCTAAAATATCCTTAACAACTTAATAAGGTCATAACACAGACACACTTCTTTTTGTTGTTATTGTTTTGTCCTCTGAGTTACTCCTCCCTCCAAGGAAGCATCTCAGCAAACTCTCCACAGAGTAAGCATGGAGACATTAACCCACGAGCAGTCCATTCTGATGTTTACTTTGAGAGTGTTATTGATTTCAGAACAAAAGGATATTAATCATACTCATTATGATAGTTTCCTGTTGTCCATTTTTTTTCACTTTTGCTGCTCACAACATGAAAAAAAGAAGAATCTTTTAAAACTCAAAAATACAACAAATTTGCCTATTCTAAACATATGTCAAGAAAGGGTTTTCCCATTGCACGTGCTCAACTGTTAGAACATACGGCTGCCCTGGTCAATTTTCATTCCTTTTCCATGCAGGGCCCATCTTTAATAAAATTAAAAGTATGAAAAGCTGATGTTGGCTATGCCTTAACTTCCTCAGCACTGGTCCGCATTACACACCTTCCTCTCCCAGCTCCCTTCCTCAGACACATGGATACAAGGACCTACTCCTACCCCAAGAAAGATTCGTGAAGTTGACTTCTTTCCATTTCTTCTTGTTCATCTAGGTTTCATCTTAGAAATTATTTTTTCCAGAACTCTTCCTGGACCCCACCATAATAGCTCAGTTATTCTACTCACACATAGCATGACTCATGCAGTGAGCATATAAGAGAGTGTTGCATGTCTTTATTTGTTAGTTTGTCTCCCAGGCCTCCAAATACTTCAATGGCAGGGATGTCTCTAGCTTAATTTACTACTCTGTTTTTATGTAGCATGCCCAATAAGTGTTTGTTGATACAATAATAGCTGGATTTTAAATGCAGGAAATCCCCTTCCAAAAACAACCTGCAGTTTGAGTCTTGGGCAAATTTTTTTGGTTTAAAAGATTTAATGGTAAGCAGGAAGGGATGCTATTGAAGGTGTCCAAAAACTAAGAAGACTGCAAACTGATATTCCAGTTCACCTATTCCAGTTCTCCTAGTGTGGGAGAGCTCGGATCCATACCTAAAAACTGGGGGTCTGTCCTGAGAAAAGCATATCCTCTAACTTTCCAGACATGATGACAAGTTCCACAACATGATCCAGAAAACGCATCTATGAGTTGGTGTAAGAACAATCCAAGAAGGTTTTTGTAGATTGTGTTTTTTTTTTTTTTTTGATGGAAAAAAATGGGAACTTGGTGGATGACTGGATATAACGAATGACACTTAATACCCAAAAGGCATTTAATGAAAAGCAACATTTACAGCAAAGCATTCTATCACTTAGTAACTAAGATTTTAAAAATAAACATAAAGTACTTTTAAATAGAAATGGAAAAAAAGAAAAAAGAAAAAAACTTCATAAATTTACTGGCAAGGCTGCAACACTGAAGTCCCCATCTATGGTTATCACTTATAAGTGATTATTTATTTCAAATCAAAGATTCTAGAATACTTATTTGAACAAACACTGTGGACTCTAGGATTTAGGTGAAATAAATTACAGGTAAACGGGAATATTTTGCATTTCGGAACTGAACAACAGAAACCTCTGTATCACTAAGGTTGTAAGAATCAAGGATTTGCTGTGTGTGTGTGTGTGTGTGTGTGTGTGTGTGTGTCTTCTTTTTTTCTTTACCTTTTTGGGGGGGCAAGGAAGTAAAAACTGATGCAAAACATTACACGTCTACCTTTTATAATTAATTTTCCAATGCCTCACCTATACATATTTTAATAATTCCTGATTTAGAAGATGGTATCTATAATAAAATTTTCTATTTTCCAATAAATGAAAAGAAGGCAGGTTCACTCCGGCAACAGAGTGTCACACAATATCTACTTGTCAGGCACCAATTTTTACTTCTTACATGTAAGTTAAAGGATAAGGAATTTATAATGCTGCCTGTGAAGGGAACCACTTTTCATACACAAATGTGATTTTTTTTTTCCAAAGGGTAATACAACAGTACATTTACATAAACTAATCCAAACAATCTATGTATTTGACAATGGCAAACCTCACACAGACGGCCTATTGTTGGTTTACATCTTGGAGTTCTTTATATTGGCTTGTAGCGCTGCTCTAGCTGTCAAAGGTTTGACTTGGACTCTAAATAAATGGTTACAGAAGTGCTGTGCAGCGATATTGGACTTCTTTGCAAAAGAAAACCTGCTGTGTATGAATTCAAAAGCTATTAATTTTTCAGTCAAAAATATTCGTGCCTATTTCTTTTAATAAAGAAATACTGTGCTGAGCTACTAAGAGATAATGTTGACTAGTGGTAGAGAATTTTCAATAGAGTAGTTAAAAATAAATTTAGTAGGAGGTCCCCTTCAAAGTTATAATTTTCTAGAATGCAAAACGATTTTTTTTTTTAATACTAATCAAGACAAACCTTCCTTCCTTGTGCATTTTCCCCAGGACTGCTTTTCCCTGTTTACTGACTACTTAACACTGGTCCTCGTGGAGATTCCCAATAGTTCTTGCGTGGCCTGCGCAGGCTTACACACATGGCACTCCCAGCCAACACCCAGCCTCATCCCTCGCTGAGCGCCACCTGGGGATCTGCAAGTCCTTCTCTAGTTTTCTCTCTCCTCCTCCCTTCACGAAGCCTCATGACCCAAAATGAGTCCATTCCTAGAGTCCAAACATTATTCTATCATTGGCTTTCGTCTATGGAGGAAACAGAAAATAATCTTATGCTCTCCCTCGTTGCTAGGTTGAAAGACTCAACCCCTTCATCCCAAGAACCATTTCCCTACAAACAAAAGCCATATGAAGACTTTCAGAGGTCAAAGGTGATCAGTTTCTTAAGCAATTTGGCTATGCCCATTGGAGAACTCAGTCTTTTCAAGGTCTCACTAATTTGCTTAGTTCAGTTCATGTTATTCCCTTCAGAGGAGGAATTGATAGAAATTGCAGGAATAGTAGAGTTGACTACTAATTCCACAATATACTGAATGGCCAGTTTCTTTTTTCTTCCCTTTCTTTTTGGTAGCCGATACATTCAGTCCTACAGCCATTTATTGCAAAATATATGGAAACTAAGGGCTCTTTCTGAGTGAAAATGGATGTGCAAAGTATTTAATGATTTTATGTCCTATATCTCAGTAATGTGTTCTGTTTCAGACATTAATTTTGTCTGCCAACTGCATCTTGGCAGGCTACCATATTTGCTGGGTTAATAGTCTGACTCCGTTTTATTTCTATCACCATAAATCATACATATATGGGTGTATGTTTGCTTTATTTATAGAAAAAAATCAGTCAAAACAGATAAACCAATACTTTGCCATTATGCTGCATCATTGCATATTGATTAAAATTGCTGGTACTAACTATAGATTGTCAACGCTCAATTAATTTTCACACAGTGACTCCATGCAAAATCAAATAAAGGCAGTGTACCTTTAAATTTTACAAATCTTAAAAATCAAGAAGCAAAGCAACTCTCTCCATTTTGAATAATCAGTTGAAGCTACTAGGAGATTTTTAGAAATACAGGTATATGAGAAATACAACTGTTAAAGAGATCAATTTATAACAAGGAATGAGGCCCAAGACAGGAATTGTGGATACCATCCTTCTGCTTTGATATTAACTGTCTGTGCTTGGGAGGCACTCTTCGAGGTCAAGTAAAAGAACAAAGCTAAAAACAGGGGATTCCTAGTTAAATATAATTTCAGTGTACCCCCTTTGGTCTCTTGTGAAGGAGTAATGTTCATTTCAAAGTCTTTAGTCACCATTAGATGCTCTCCGTAATTTTAGCCTCTATTCCGACAGTGAGTCTCCTTCTTCTGTTACAGGTAGACTAGACTGTCCCTCGCTCCTTTTCTCATCCTCACTGTCTCTCAGCTTCCTTAGGCTGAAATGCCTTTGTCTTCTGCATTCGAGACCTGGCTGTCTTCTCTCTGCATTACCACCACTCTGAAAACTCCCCATGCCCCTCACCAAAACCCCAACACCACCCCCGTCTCCCAGGGAGCTCTCATGATATACTTTAGTGCCTTGATATAGCATCCATCATCTGCCCCAAAGAAGAGCTGTTTGTTTGGGCCTGAAGAACTGAACTGTGTCTGCATCTTCCTGTATTTCTCTAAATGCCTAGCAACAGTACCCTCTTTATAAAAGGTTAAAAAACAGTCAACTCAACTTAAGCCTTTACTATTATCAGAGTAGCCTGAGCTCCTTCCTACGTTTGGGGTGAGGAAGCAAAGAAGAAACAGACAGGTTCTTCCCCTTGGTGTAGCTCAGTACTTACTGGCTGTGGGGCAGCTTTGGGTTCCGTAGACTTCACGTGCAGATGGGTCATCATGGCTTGCAGGCGCTCTTTGTCTTTTGCAAGCTAGTAGGGAGAAAATGCTTTGTTATTTCTTAGACTACAGATTGGAATATGGTATTACTATTAGCTACCATTACATCCAAAATGATACATATTCCAAATTAAGTTATGACACCATCACACATGACACAATCTGTTTCATTGCTTAATCATTTTGAAATCTATATGACCACTGCCAAACTCCAAGCAACTGGAGGTGCCCATGTGAGATTTCTCAACACAAGATCATCAGCCTTTAACAGGGAAGTTCTAGACCTGCTGGCACCAAGAAGTCCCATGTAACACAGACAGCTAAAAGACAAAAACATGAATCATGCCTATTAACCAACCTTATTCATAAGGAAGCCAAAGGAAAATGAGCTAGGTAGCTAACACTCATAAATTCATCTGTTGTGGTTGTGGAAAAACTCCTAGACAGATGGGTACATTTATGCAAAATTAACTTCATCTTTCCTAACAAGTAGGAATAGATTAAGACAGTGCTAGTAAGCAATATTATTAGCAGGACAGGCATGGGGCTGCAGGGTTGACAGCTTCCCATTATCAACTGAAAGCAGAATAAGCTTATTCATTTATTTGACATATGAGTACCTACTATGTCCTAGTCTCATTTTAACAAAAACTGAAGTCTCCTCATTCTACAGAAAATTATGTTCTGAAGGCACAGAAGTTTCTAATTGATGTATATGGCAGATACTCAAATATTATTTATCGGGTGTTTCTTTATGCCTGCTTGGACTGTTTTAACATAATTTTGATAGTTCAAGACAGTTGGGCATAGGGGACATATAGTAATTACCCCTGTAAAACAAGTGGGGAGTGTATCCCCAAAAGATAATGGTACGGTTAAGAGAACAGCTGTGGAAATCCGGGAAAATGTGTAAGAGATCATGAGAGAGAGGGAGGGAGGGAAGGAGGGAGAGGGAGAGAGGAAAGATGGGGAGAAAAGAGAGGGAGTCAGTAAGTCAGAAATGGGGAGGGACCCATTCCTTTCACGTCACATAATTAACTTTAAACCTTTTAAACATTATTTTTTTAAAAGTCTAACATGATTCCAAAATAAAAATCAAGACTTTTAAAAATAAAGGTATTTCTAAGGGAGAAAAGTGTTTCAGGAATTGGGGGAAAGCAGAGGAAAGAGAAAGGGTACAAAAGCAAGAGAGAAAAAGCTCTCAGTCTAAATGGATGACTCAGTCTCAAGTCATATCACATTGGTTTTTTTTCTTCTTTCTTTTCTTTTTATTCTCTTGTGGTTCAGGGAGAAATAAATTAAGAAAAAAAAAAGCTTTACAGTGTTAGCATTTATCTTTCAACAAACAGGAAATGAATATGATACCATATTAGGAGCCACTTTATGTTATTCATTCTCTGCTCTTCAGTAAGTTATTGACAGCCAAACTAAAAGATGCTCTGAACACACAACATAATGCTACAAGAATTTGGTTTTCCAAAGTGGCTTGGTTAGAACAATTAAAATGTTAGCAATGTCATTTTTCTATATTTGCTTTTTATCTAAGTGTTCTAAGTTTTTTGATGTTAAAATGAAAACATTCTTAATTTTAAAAATGTTTTGTTTTAAAATTATCATGGGGCAGAAGGAATTAAGGCATCTTTCTTTTCAAAAACAAGAAGTAGTCTGCCATAGTGAATATTATAAATTAAAGGCTGTGAGGTGATAATTACTGAAGAATCTGACGAATATTACTTGTGACTTAATTTGGGGGGTAAACATTGTTGATATAGTAATTATAAAGACCAAATTAGAAAGAAATCCAAATTCTCAGCATCAAAAGGAATCATTACTTCTATATTCCATCCAGATGTTTACTGGGCTGACTTTTTACTGGCCAAAGGTAGTGACATCAGGTTGCAAACACTTATCTAGATTTGCACACAGCCACACCCATAACCCCAGAGGCCACTGCCACAGGGCAAGAATTATTTTTTCCATTAGAATATTACTTAGACATTACTGTTCATTTTGAGAATTATCCAGGTTCCTTATTTTGCCTCAACCTCAACTCTACAATCATAGTGGCTGCTTTACCATAAAAGATGGGCAAAGTTATAGAAAAAGGCAAAATTCAAGTTTTTGTTTTTGTTTGATGAGTACAAACTAGCATGCAATGTAGTCTTAAATTAGTTTTGGATTGCTATCATCAATTATAGCTCTAATACAAACTGTTTTAATAATTAAAGAAAAAAAAACCTGGCCAAATTCACTTTTTGTTTTTTTAAGGCCAAAAGTCTAAACATTTACACCTACTGAAACGACATCCTCACCCTACAGTCTTGCATTTATAATACACACTGGTCCTTCAAAAAGCTTTTAGATTCTTTATTAGTTATTATGCCATCATTCCATGAGCTCACCATCCCTGTCAATTTTCACAGCATCCTTTCATTGTTATGAGAATACAAACATTTAATATTAGCAAAGCACATTCCCTTATAAACTGAATCCTATGAAAAGCAAAGTAAAGGAGGATGAGAAAATCAGTCCAAGGGTCAACTAAAAATTTGGTTGGCAAATTAAAAAAATTTTTAATGTTGTGATATCAGGAGAGAATTACTTTCTAAAAGCTTTCCTAGTGGGTACAAGAGGAATGTCGACATAAAAGGGCAATGGGCCACACATTTAGAGGAGCTGCCTATATGGTGTTTATTTAAATTAGCAAGTTCATTTGCCCATTCCATAGGGAGCGTGATAGCAGAGAGAAAATGGGTAAAGGAGTTGGGTACAACAATCAGGCTCTGCTGGGTTCAAATTCTGGCTGTATATTATGTAGTCTTAAGTATTTAGTTCTCCTTCTAAATATGGAATGACAATCTCTGAGCTCTGAAGGGTTGTTTTGAGGATTATATAAATTATTATTATTATTATTATTATTTTTTTTAAAGTTCAATCAATGTAATCTATCTAGACTTCTACTGGCTGAGTAGATGTTTGGAATTTGGATCGACATAATGGATTCGATGAAGTCTGCAGCTGGGCTAACTGGTGAGAGAATTCTGCTGTGTTAAACAATAGAAAAGAAAGCACAAGAAGGATAAAGCCCATTTCTTATGGATTCATCTCCTTAGTTCTCACTGTATCTTTCCCTCACCCTAGGCAAACGATTCCCCCCCCACCCCCAGTGGCTGATATAGGTCATCCCCTCTTCTATTAACCATGGCTTCAAATTAGGTTTCAGATAGCCCAGGCTGTGAAAAGACCAGAACATGTGTATTGCTTCCGACCTACTTATAAGTGAGTGCCTAAGGCTAGGAGCTCCATTCAACATCTTCAAAGATAAAAACTGAGGAGATTAAACTCATTCTTTTAGCAGATAAAAATGGAACATGGTTTGGGGTTCATTTAACATAATCATTTTATATGCTGTCAGGAGGACTAATCATTTTAAGCCCAATTTGGTGGTTCTCACTTGTGAGAAAAAAGTTCTTCTGAAATAAATAAAGGACTTTGAATGTGTAAAAATACTAGAATTACTGAGGGCAGATGAGAAGAAGGAGTCAAGTAACTCATCTGATTTCAAAGAAGCACAGACTCGTGGCTATTTCAAGTCCTCTAATCCTGTTCTTGTGTTTTATAGTAGGGAAGTGGACACTTGGGGGGTGAACTTACTCGAGGTCCTAGAGCTGAAAATGGGGGAAAAACACTCCTAGAATCCCAGTTATGTGTCATTTGGTCTGATTTTCCCACACTGGTGTGACCATAAGACACACTTGGGACACTAACTGGAAACACAGATTTGCCTCCCTCCCTGCCCCCCACACTAAGGTCCTGATGTAGATGCTCCACAGGAGGGGTGGGACATATATGTAGTTTCAGGAGGCACTCAACATATGAGTCGGCAAGTCTGGATTCTTCCCGTACAATGACTATCCTTTACTTATCTGACTGGAGTCATAGCTAAATTAAGCCCAACAATCCAGGGTGGGGTGCGGCCTGGGATTAGGCGGTTTTAATAAAGACCCCAAGTGTCCACATTTAATGGGGCAGCTTCAGGGGACACTCCTCTCTTCCATGGACTGAGTAAGCCTTAAACGGTGGATGTTCAGGTGCCCTCAGTAGTTCTGTGTACAGTAAAGATCCATCCAAACAGAGCTCAGGCAAAGTATCCCTACTTACATAGGTTTCTAAAGTACACATAATCAAAAGGAGAAAAGAGGAAAAGAAGGAAAAAAGCCGTGACTGGAAGGGGTAGAAATGAAATTCTATCAAACTGAGCATTTATTAAAGAGTTATTTTCAACCCACTTTATCAAACCATGGTCATTCACATGCCTTAGAAACTCAGCACCAGTGAAACTTGCAGATGACTCCTTTAACACCAACTACAGGTCTCAGGTGGAAGGCAGCCTATGGCTCATTTCACCACAACTGAAGAATTCCCCTACTTTTACTATATTCTGTCACCATCTTCGCATTCCTTACATGTTGTTATTAAAGACTCTCTTGACATTTAAAGCAGACACACACTAATACTCAGTCATAGTCTAGGAATTCTAATGCTCCCAGAGTTAGGCAGGATTTTAAATTATGAAAACTAAGTATCTTGATTTTCAAAGAGGGACTGTGGAAGTGAGAAACCCAGAGACTCTCTCTTCTTTTTCTTGGCTCTGCTCACAAAGCAGTGGCAACATGAAGCTATGATGCTGTCAGGACCTCTCTTTCCCCAGCATTCTCCAAGCTTATTCAGAGAGAGGAACGAGGCTCTGGCAGGCCACTGCCACGAGGAAATGTCCTGAGTATCACTCCGAATGGGGTTAGAAAAGTGCAAAGGGGGATATGTGATAGATAATGTATTTGTGAAAGTCCAGGAAGCTGGTGTGATTATAAATAGCAGTGCTAATAGTAGAATAATCACATGTAAAGTCCCTATAGTAATTGGTTTGTGTTAGTCTTAATGTCTCCCTTTGTTATTGATACTTGTGAATTTTTTCCCCCAATGATATTTTCTTAGAGCTCATAGTTCCTGGTGTAGATGAAGAAAACTGGAGTGACCCCAGCATCACTGAGCTCTAGCCTTGCCCTGCTGCCATGGACTGCTCAGGAGAGAACTCCATGAAGAAGAAAACAGTATGGTCCCATAAGCCAAATTTTTAAAACCAGTGAACTTCACCTCCTGGGTGTATGCGCACACCCCCACTGGGCCATGACGACCCTGGGCAAAAACTAGCACTGTCCATTATTTGCCATTGGCTTTGAACAAGTTCATTAGACCTTCTAAACCTCAGTTTCCTCATCCGTAAAAAGGCGGACACTGATGATTTCTCTGGCACCATCCACTTGGTAACGCCTTTTCAAAGAACAATAAGAAATATTATACTAAACATGCGCATTAAGCATGAGACACATATTGATTTCCGAATGCAAGATTTTTCCTTTAAACAGAAGACTCTTAGGATCAAGGAAATACAGTAGAATCTACTTACAGAGGGGTTCTGAGGATTTAATGAAATTGAGGGTGGGAAGCCCTAGAACAGTGTTTGGCATATAGTAGGACCTTAATAAGTATCCTTTCAAATGGTTTTTAAGCTCCTCTATGAAATAATTACAAGCAGAACATGAAACATTAAACGGATCTCTTCCATAGCCAATGGATTCGAACTGATCATTAGGGTGACCAACTCATTCCATTTTGCCCAGGACTTTCCCAGTTTTGAAACTGAAAATCCTAAGCCCCAGGAGTCACTCGGTCCCAGGTAAGCAAAATGCGATGTTTGGTCACTCCACTTCCTATTGAACAGATAGATCAATTTAAAAAGAATAACATATTTTTCTATCATCTTTCTCCCTTACCCTACAATCAGGCTCCCTTCGTCTGGAATGTCCTTGCCAATCACCCTTTTCTGGTCACCTCCACAATGCCCATCCTCCAACTCTGGCCGGTGTGGATTTAGGAGTGCTAGTCTTACCTTCCCTTACTAGATTGCACATTATTGGAAGGAAGAGGCCATCTTACTTATCTGTATCCAATGCTTTGAATACAATAGGTGCTTGATAAATAGTGATGGAATGGAATCAAACTTACGAAGAATAAAAGGTACACACCCCTCCACCCCCATCCCCTGCCTGGGCCAGGAAGATCATCCCCATCAGTCAGGTTGGCTCCTTTCACCTCAGCTGCTTTCAATATCCACTTTAAAGGATCTGGAGGTTGAGGGTTCGTAGGAAGCCTGTCCTGAGATCTGTTCCCCTGACACATGCTGAGCCATGGATGTGATTAAATGCCAAATCTCTAAGGATTCTTTTTCTTCTATTCAAAACCCTTCTTCGCTCACCAGAGAGGACTGCTGACAACTGATCAAGGTCACCTTGTCACAGAACAGATTAAAACCAATACAGTATATGTGGCCAGAAAAAAATGTATCTACATTATGAATGTCTCAGCTTTCTGAGAGAGGTAAGTCCGTCAGAAGACTTTTTTCTTGTCTGTTAAACTGGTTTTCTCTTTTCCTCAAATAGAATTCTGTTCCAGCCACTAAGATGCCTTTTATGGTATCTTGTCCAGAGTTTGATAGTTGAGAGAAGTGATAGGCATGTCTTACCTAGGTGGATCCAGGTAACTGGATCAGTATAAATTTAAATCCCTGGCCCCAGGTCTGGTAGACAACAGGTACCCAACTGTCAAGGAAAGTTCAAGTACTCCCTTACAATCCTGGCCAATGGCATCTGGGATGGGAAATCCTTATTCTCAATTTAATTACAATTCCTATGTCTCTGCCTCTCTCTCTCTCTCTCTCTCTCTCTCTCTCTCTCTCTCTCTCTCTCTCTCTCTCTCTCTCTCTCTCTCTGTCTTGGTGGGGCGGGAGCTGTATATTTCACGACTTATATATAAGACCATGTTTATTGACTGGGAATTTTTTTCCTTTCCAGTTCTAACTCATTTCCATGACTACATATCTGGAAGAATCTGTCAAAAGAGAACATCTAACAGATGAAATCTTAAAATGCATTCCCTGACCTTAAAAAGCCATATCCTTGACCCAAATGATTTCTGTGGTGTCCATCTGTATATAGTATAATAACCTAACATAACTTCTCAGGTTTAAAATTTGGGTTCCCAGGTAATAGCTGGGGTTAATCATCCAGTCCATTGATAAGATGTCAAAAAAATTTACAACTGTCCTTGTAATAATGAAATGCAGTAAGAAATATTCCAAAAGGCTCGCAAGGCCCACTAAGATGTCTTTTTGACCCTTACTTCCAGCTCAGTGAGACAGGTCGCAACAGGAGAGCATAACAGGAGAACTGCATTAATGAACAAACTCTACTTAAGGTATCTACTGCTAAGAAAACATGCATTACATATTTTGATGTCTTCCAACAAAAACAAATACAGGTGGATTTCATGCACAGCACTGATTAGACAGGTCTACGTCAGACCCTCATATCTATCTCCTTGATTTCTGACTGGCTGCCTGAACACTCTTCCATTAAGAATCTTATAGGTTTTTCCACTTGATTCAAGGGGAAAAGCACCACAAAGTAGAAGAGCACCACAAAGGGAAACATCTCTAGCCACTATTGCATCCAATTCTTCAGGATGGTTTGACTATAGGTAAGAAATACAAGGGCCCTCTGTTTGGGTCATAGTTGAGGTTTCCAGGGTTTAGATTCCATGTACTGGAAAGGCACATAGGACAGCACTCAGTGGCTTTCACAAGCTTTGGTCATGTCTGGGGCGGACGGATTCTACCCTCCTGAATTTTCCTGTAGAATCTTTTCATAATGATTCTCTATAGCAGACACAATGAACCTCTGTTGATCTATACTGTAAGATCCAATCTGAGCTTATTGGGTTTGTTTTTACAATGGGGGCACACGTGTGACCTCGCTCCCAGATGTAAACACCAGAGCCCTGAGCACTGTTTTGCAGAGAGAAGTCTCGTGAATCTGGATGGCAGGGAGAGAGTTCTCCTCTTACTCTATTATCGCGACCCTGCTTTGGGAATTGTTCGAAACTTGACTGCTCTTCCCTGCAGTGATAAGTGGTGCAATGTTTTTCAAATTCAAGTTAATAAATGGTGATTTTGTAACATACTTAGAGATACTTGGAGGATCAGGTATTTCCTGGACTGGGAAATGACTTCTTTAAGGGAAAGAGAAGTAGCTCTAGAGTTGGTCACATCCCGGGGATTCCCTCTAGATGAGGTGTTACACTGACCTGCTGCTCAGAGAACGGGGGAAGGGGCGGGGGGGGGGGGAGGCGGGGGAGTGAGCCAGTGGAAACGACAGAAAGGCTGTTTAAGCACAAGAATCTCTCTTCAAAGTATTCTTGCTGCTGCATGAACCTGATTTCCCCAGTACCTCGGGTTCTATAGGCACAATGACAGTTAAGTTAATTAAAAAGTACATTTCCAGAAATGGGTGTATAAAATAGCAAATGTGATAGCACAAACATGGAAATAATGAACATCAGAGAAACAGGAGGCCTCAGTTGAGAATAACTGCGAGGATAACTGTATCTTGCCCCAGACTCTCCCAAATGTGCCAGGTCTGCAACGCAAAAACTCTCAATCCAACCCCTGAGAAGAGCTTCTCTAAATTCTATTGCTGGGCAAGGGTTCTGTAAATGCTAAAAACTGTTCACATTTTCTTTTGTATTTCATCCGACTGAATAATAACTAATAATAAAATCTATTATGGTTTGGGCCCTGACTAGCACTGACTCTTGAACATGTTTCTAGTGTTAGCTAGCACTGCCCAACTGATGGATGACAGCAGTGGAAAACAGTTCATTTAAATTCTATTTTTCTTCTAGAACGTTAAGAACCAGGAGGGTAGCTGTATCTCTCTAACTCTTATATTCCTTAGTGGTTCTAGCAAAGGTCCTGCTATGTTATAGCCTCTGGGAAATATTTGCTAAATGAATGAGTAGATGAATGGATGAATGAATGAATGTATATCCCTCAGCCAGCTTTCCATGACACCAAAGACTGGCAGGTACTTGTCAAGTGAAGTTGCTATTGAAGAAACCTGATGAATGTGGTGACTAATTTTACATACCAATGTGAAGAAGGAGAAGACGTGGGCAGACCTTTGGGTAGCCAAGAACGTAAGGAAACGAGTTGCTAATAATGTGATGAAATTGTTTTTTCTGCTCCTCCTGACCAGAGTTTGTTTGGCAAACTTCTCTAAGGACCAGCCAGATAGTAAATATTTTCAGTCTTGCAGGCCATAGGGACTCTGGCAATTACTCAACTTTTCCGTTGTAATGCAAAAGCAGCCATAGATACTTCGTAAATGAATGGGTGTGGCTGTGTTCCAATACAACCTTATACTTGGACCCTGAAACTTGAATTTATATATAATTTATTCTTCTTTGACCCTCCCTCCCCAACTATTCAACATGTAAAAAGCTTTCTTAGCTCATGGGATTTGGTTCATGGTCTGTAGTTTGTCAACTCCTGCTTTTAGCAAGCATTGTTTCAACACTAACAAGTCACTCAAGTTTTGAAGAATCGTAACCCTTCTGAATTAGTCTTTTCCTTCAGTAAAGCAGATTCTCAAGCAAAAATATTATTTGGAACATCACAGGTAACTACTACGTAATAACTTCTGGCCCATGAGCTTCTTGGATTTCTATCGCAAACTGAAAAGCCTGCCTTCAGTTTAATTTAGAGCTGAAGGATGAAATGTAGAATAAATGAAATCTAAAAATAATCAAAGAATTCTTATATCAGTCTGTTCCACTCCCAGGCCACAGCCAACAAAAAACAACATTAAAGTTGCCAGGTGATAACTACTTGACTTATTAATGATCTAACTCCTTCCCTTCTCTTGTCTGCTCTTAGTGGAGAATGAAGAATAATAAGTAGAATAATCAGTTCCCGAGGAATTAACAATGGCCCCACACTTACATCTGCAGCTTGGAATGCCTACTTGAGTGAATCAGGACAACAACTCTAGTAAATGATTTATTCTAGCTAATCATTAAGAATTTAATTTTATCAACTAAATAAATAAATGTAGGAACTTGTATCACTTTATAAACTACCAAAAATACACATAAATTCAGGTATCAACAGCAATACTTTTTTTTTTCTGTTGAATCCATTTTTTTAAGAGCTTACCACACTTCAAAATAAGTGAACTTTTGGGGTGAGATACACACATTACTTTCTTCCTTCCCAATAAACCTGTTAACTTTAAAGATGTTTCCAAAGACTTACATAAAAAATTTTGGGATTTTTATGATGTACCCTTTGCCTGAATAAATATCTTACTGTTATAATAAGGTCATATATATGGTCTGAATGGGAAAATATATATATAAACTAGCTAAAGAAAATTTACTAAAAAAATTTAATTTGTCATATAGGATGACAATTAATTTTAAAAAATCTTTTCTATTCTGAAAAGTCACAACAAAAAGTTTAAGTGTGTTTTGGCTGATTTTTCTCTGCAACTGTTTGAAGCTGTAAATGACTTAACTCAGTAAAATTCCAAATGTAATTATCTTCTGTACTTAGCCTAGGGCTCTCCATATATCTCGGCATTGCTGTCTTGCATACAAAATAGCCTTTTCCATGGCTGGTAACAATATAATGTACAACATTGTTTTAATTTCCCCTAGTCTGCTAACCTCTTGCCTACACTAAACCAGCCAGAGGAAGAAGCCACAGTGAGTCATCAAGCACTCAAATGCATTTTGGAACTCAGTTGCATAAATGGGGTTTGCAGGGTCAGGCTTTTGCAATTGTACATTTTAATAATCTCCATTTCTGACCCAATTTTTACCTTTAGAAACAAATTTTCTATTAATTATACCAAGAGTGGAATGATTGTTAAAATATGGTGGGGATCACAAACAAGTTATATCAGAAAGTGGAACCCACATTAAAAATGCCACCCTCCCTGTTCCTCACAACTGTGATCCACAAGAAAACTGGCAGAAGTTTATTTTCTCTAGTCATAAAATACATTCGGTATGATCAAATGGATTTCAAAATACAAGATTTTACGTGCGTGTGTGTGTGTGTGTGTGTGTATACATACATAGTGTATACGTGTCTGTCTGTACGTGTATTTAAAATCTATGCAGTGAACTCTTAATTGTTTTCTGTCACAGAGAGAAAAAAAGACAATGAAAAATGAGGAATAAATTCACACACAGTTTCTGATTAACTTTGGAAAACGTGCTCGCATTGTGCTTACTCGCCCGGTCTTGCTAGCATCCGCATGCTCTCTCCCCATTCACATTCGTGCTCTCAATCTCCCACCCCAGTTTGTCTTGCTAATTTTAGGTTAATAACATTAGCAACTTAGGGAACTTTAACAACAGATAACCAGAAAGGTGAAAGGAGAAGAGGAGGGAGGGAAAAAGACAGAGAGATGGAAGTGCTGAACGTGGTAACTGAGAGTTGGCTGCACAGATGCACAGAACTTTGAAACACCTGAGCTGCAGTTCCAAAGAATGAACTGAAGCTGAACTTTCCCAAAGAATAAAATTAAATTAAATTAAAATAAAATAAAATAAAATAAAATAAAATAAAATAAAATAAAATAAAATAAAACAAAAATAAAACACAACAAGTTTTGGACCTTCCATTTAATAATGAGTACACAGGAACTCATTACAGAACACTACAGAAATTTGGAATTTCAGGAAAACTGAGGTAATATTAAAAATAAATTGGGTTTTACCTGTAGCTCTAACTGCTGTACAACCTGCATTTGTACTCTACATTGAGCTGTACTTCTATCGTCCAGCGCATGCTCACTGTTGAGATGTCTGCAACAATACATAGAAAATCATTAAGTGAAATGGAGAAACAAAAAGGAAAATATAAGTTACCAGGATGTTTAAGCATAAACTAGGCAGCCCGTCTAGCTCACGGTGGGTAGTTTTGCGGGTGGCCTGCCCTTTTCCATCCCCACCACTTAATACTGTATTACATATAATTTAGACACTATTATCACCAAAATAAAAGTCTTCCGGGGAGAAGTTCTGCAGAGCATCTGGAGATAACCATTTTCACATAAATAAGAAAATTTAAGAAATTAAGTCAAGGCAGCATTCGGGACCACCTCAATGGGCAGAAATCTGAGGCAGGGCCCACTCGGTATTTCAGAATAGTCTAATTTGTATTAGAACCTGCGTACAAGCATCTGTCTGTTCACAAGAAAACTGATCTTATGTAACTGGTGACACAACCTTATATTGAAAAGCATTAAAATGAATGTCAGAAATGGCGGAGTGGAAAA